>NC_138113.1:10517500-19800000 GCF_964146895.1 Miniopterus schreibersii
CTATCAGCAATAAAGGACATGCACGCACACCATCACCACCAACAACCACAACAACAAACACTCAAGAAATGAAAAAATACAAGTTTGAAAACATGAGATGGACAAACAACCCAGAGCCTCACAATTACTGCTAAATCAGAGAACAATATCCCTAAGAGATGAAAAAATGCTTAAATTATGATCAGTGGACTCTGTTTAATATGAGAGGGACAGACCACATTTAAAGTGATTTCTGAGCCTGGAAGATTAAAACTTAAAAGTGGAGACAAGCTTCAATACCTGAGTATTTTGTTTATGCTAAACATCTCATTCTCTAGCTAAGGTATTTATGGTACAATAAAAATAATGAAACAGTGACAGATGGTAAAACAATTATAATTTTGAACATGAAGAAGATAAAGCCTATTTTAAATCTATATGAATAATATAAACTTGGTCATGAGTGACTTAGCGTGGCTTGTAACTCATTGATCCATATATGGTGTGCAACGGCCTGGTATTCTGAGCATACATGACATGTCACGTTTGCCTGGGTGAGTGCACTTTCATGCCACTTGAATACCGGTCACTGTGTGCCTCCAAGAAGTTCAAAAGCCACATTAAAAAAACAAACAAAAAAAAATTGCTATCACTTGGATCCCTTCCATATTTCACATAGTACTAAAATTTGCACCTTTTCACTAACAATTACAACAGAGAATTTCAATAATCAACAATTTATATTTGGCAAAATCTTAGCACTTACTATGTGCCAGGTATTGGTTCTATGTAGATGTAGCAGATTTAATCATACAAACTTAATAACTCCAGAGCCATCTAAAATGTGCATTTATATCATCGATTTTCTATTTTCAAGCAGTTTACTTCGTACTAATTAAGATGGCAATGTATATTCACTTTTTAACCACTTTTGTAATTTTTATTTTCAATTACAGTTGACATTCAATATTATTTTACATTAGCTTCAGGTGTATAGCATAGTGATTAGATATTTATATAATTTACAAAGTGACCCCCCCCCAATAAGTCTAGTACCCACCTGGCACCATACATAGGTATTGCAATATTACTGACGACAATAATCTCCCCTATGCCGAACTTTACATCTCTGTGACTAGTTTGTAACCACCAATTGCACTTCTTACTCCCTCCACCTTTTTCACCCAGACCCCAACCCCATGTTGATGTATATTCTTTATCTTGTATCATCATCATTAAAAAACAAAATCTCAACTCTTTTTCTTTTTGTTTGAATGAAATATAATCTCATCCATATTATATTATCTTCCTCACAAAAACACCATGCTAGAATTAAGAAAATATTAAGACATTTCAGTCTACAAGAGTAATATTACCACGTGAAAAAAAAACTCAGAAGAGCATTTAAATACAACTATGCTTTTCACTACCAAAAATTTGTTTTACATTGCAACTGATTTTGAAATGGAGACAAACTGGATAACGGTCTGGCCACACCTATTATCTATTAGCTTTCTTTAGAATACTGAAATCTGTATCTAGTGAGCCATCTAGTTTTCCAACTTTCAGTGTCATGGTAACGTGATAAAAAGCACGTGTTGGGGGTGGTGGAGAAATTAAGCAAAAAAGAAAAAGAGAGAACGAGAGCTCATGGACGTGGACAACACTGTGGTGATTGTGGCTGGGGGGAGAGGAGGTGGAAGAGGGCATAGTGGGGATAAATGGTGATGTAAAAAATAAAATAAAAGATTACCCCTTGCCAAGAAGGATGGATTTCGCTTTGTGAAAGATAACCTAAGCACTGAGTTCTAATGCATCTATGAAGTAATCTTGCCCAAAAGTTTGTACTTAAATCTGATCAAGCCTTGTATCTTTTAATTAAAATAAAAAATGTAGGGCACAGAGGAACATCATGGGGACCCAATCATCAAAATCCAGTCTATGAGAAGTGCTACAGGACAGATGACCCAGTTTCTTGAACAAGTCAATTCAGGGTATCTCGACACTTCATTAAAACCCACAGCTTCTATCTTACCTCCCTGAAATCTGCCAGTTTCTTACTCTATGGGTACTTGTTTTATGGCACTTTGGTCACAGTACTGGACCAGCATAGTGGAGTATAACAAAGTAGCTTAGAGCAGGGCTTTGAAGCTAGACAGCCTGAGTTGAAATCCCAGCTTCGCCCCTCAGTTAACTTTTCTATAAAATGGAGAAAATATCACCTGCTGCTCTAAGAAATTTTAAGGATTCAGTGAGAAAATGTATGTAAAGCCCCTAGCACAATGCTTGGTGTAACTTAGGCAGTTAGTAACTATCTTAAACACTGAATAAATGAAAACTATAAGCAGAAAAATTAAATTGTGAATTTCACCTCCTCTGATTTCATCTAACCACCTTTTTATAGTATCTAGTGAGCAGTAAAAGGCCAAAATGGCAATAGTAAAAAATAAATTAAGAAAGATAACTGAAAAAACATTCTATCAATTTTTAAATAACTGAGCTTGACTCCAAGGTGCTAAGGAACAGTTTAATCACAGGAAATAACACCCGATGAAGAATGAAGTGAACTAAGAAAAGGGCTAACCTTGATCAAACCTGGTAAAAGTAATGAAATGTATTTTCTAACTAAAAGCAATCAATCTCATCATCTTCAAACACAATTTTCAATAATATCGAAAACATTTCTAAAAGACTTTGTAAAATGTCAACATTACTGTTCTGAATCTCCTCAATTCTCCTGCTTTAAACTAAAAACAAACCAAAAATAACAATAAACAAATTAATTTAACCAACTTTTCCATCTGAACCAGTAGGTGAGTGATGTGGTAGTGAAAGAAACAAAAAAGTTCAATATAGCATCATCTATCTAAAATTCTGAGAACATTTACTTTGTACTGCTTAAAAGTCCTAGTTTGAAAATAAAATCTTGCAAATAATATGAAAATACTTACATCTCAACTTGTCCAGCATTTTCCCACCACACATGGTTGCTAACATAGCTTTAACTGAAAATACCGTCATCTTGCCTCGCCCCTCACTGCAAAAGAAATTATAGTAGAAATAATTACTATCTGGAACCACAAAAGCAATCAACTGTATCGCTAACCACCGAGCAACCAGTAAACTGATCCTTACCCTTTTCTGCCACATTACCTTGGATTTTTAGAAACCTTGGATTTTTTTTCCTTTGTAAACTTAAGGCTTCATCTATGCTGGGTGACTAGTGCTAAAAACTAACTCAAATTACTTGGAAATGAGTTCTATGAACATTCTGTAAAGCAATTTCTACTGGCTGTGTAGGCAGAGTCCAGCTGGATGCAGCAGAAGTAAATGTTTTATCAATTTAGCCCATTAAAGCAGTATTTTTAAGTATTCAAAACTAAGGCAATAGTAATTCAGAAATGTGTCTGTCCATCAGGATATTATAACCACCGTTTATTGTTATGTAGTAAACCAACAGGGTGCACACTGCTATAAAGATTTTATAGTACAGTCATCTTTTTTACTGTGACAATCTTTATGTTTCCATGTGTTTATTCTAAGAAGCTCAATCTACCTGTCTCAGATCTTCCCATAATACAACTGTGAGAAAAGTGAAGGGGAGGGATCAGTAATAATTCTTTTTTAAGAATTGAGAAGATAAAATGTAGAAGAACATAAATGAATGACCCAAAGTAATGCTGCACAGACAAGGCAATATCATCAAGGCCCCTGGCGCAGCAAGTACCCTGCTCCGTCCAATCAACTATGCCCTGGCTTTACAGATGAAAACTCCACCAGCTGGTTTTCAAAGCCATCATATGTAAGTTAACAAGGGGCTTTTGTGCTAATTTTACATTGCCTGTATTCACAAAGTTTCATAGCAACTTAGTAAAGTACATTTGCAATAATGAGAACTGTATTATCTTAGTTTTATAAAGCAAGTGTCATGCCATTTATATTTACTAATGGCCCTATTATAGTTACTATTTATATTTACCATATTTATATTATCCTATTCATATTCACTAAGTGTCTCTCATTTTCCAAACCTTCTTTTTATACAGTAAGACCATACTTGAAAAAAAGGCAAATTATCTATAAACCAGAAGGTTCTCAGTGAAAATATCACTATGAAATACCAATGTTAGTCTGATTTTTAAACTATTACATCTCATTAAGTTTATTCATACCATACAGTAGAAATCTCTACAATTAGTTAAAATTACGATGGGGTGTTTTAAATATACAGTTCTTTAGAAATACAGATACTGTCCTCCTATCTTAGTACCTGCCAATATGGCACCTGGACATGATAAGGAATATTCCTATGTCAAATAGCTACTGCATTCATTATATGAGCAATGGCAGTGGCTATAAAGAGGATCAATTGTGTCAAAATGAATGGATTTCTAAAACTGATAGAGAACTTTTACAGGGCACATTTCCTTTTGGTCACCAACCCTCCAACTATTGAGTGTACATTTAAGTAGACCCACCTTATGTGATAAACGCTCTTCCCACTAACAAAATATTGAAACAGTAAAAAGACTCAGATATCTACTTTTCCATCTTTCTTCAAAACTCAGGCATGGGCACATGACACAAGCTCCACCAATGAAATGCACCACTCTGGACTTCAAATAGGAAACTATTGAAACTATTGAAACTCCAGAGTCCACCTGGAGAGAACGGCAGCTGCCAGAGCAGTTACGTCCAATATCCTGAGGCAGCAGAGACAGAGGTTCTTGAGGCAGTACCAAGCCCAGCATCCGTGGTATTTGGAGCACAAGCAACAATATCTGCTCCCAGGTTAGTGGCACAAGAGCTTTGTGAGACCATTTTGTGTGACTGAGCATTGTTCTTGGCAGTGTGGTCTCCAAGCCTATATTTTCCCAACACTCTCAGAGAGTCTTTAATAAGACCCACATCCTTTTAATAAATTAGCCATAGACGGTTTCTACTGTTTATGACTAGGAACTCGGAGGGATGCAGCTTCTATCCTGAAGAAGAGTGGTCCAGAAAGATGAGCAACAAAAGAAAACATTCCTGAAGTCCAGAGTGAGCAGAAACGTGCCTGACAGTCAGCAGAGCAAGAATGAAGTGCTCACAAACAGGAGTCAAGCCTTGCTACACAGCTAATACAATTTTTTAAGGTAAACATGCTCAAAACATTTTTCACAGACACAGATTTCATGATGCAAGAATATCCAGGAAATTCCACAGGGGAAAGTAAAAATTAATCTTAGAAGAGATTTCCATAAAAATCAGGATACTGATTACATCTGGGAGAAGAGAGAGGGCTATAACAAAAAAGGAGCTCCTGGGGTGCCAACAGTACTCTATTTCTTGGCTTCTATAGTACTAATATTTGCTTTATAACAATTCATTTTAAACTATACTGTACTTTTCTTTAGTTGTTTTCTATATCTCAGTAACAATTGTTTTAAAAAATGAATCCTGGGAAAATGAAGGTTACCATTACTGGACAAAGCTAATGGTTTAAGGGAAAAGTAATAAAGGGGAACCCTATAGGTTAAAAGACACTCAAGAGGCCCTGGCCGGGTGGCTCAGTTGGTTAGAGCATCATTTCAATACACCAAGGTTACAGGTTCCATCCTGGGTCAGGGAACATACAAAAATCAACCAATGAATGAATGAATAAGTGGAACAACAAATCGATGTCTCTCTCTTCCCCACTCTCTTTCGCTCCACCTCTTCATGCTGACTGCTAAAAACAAAACAATATTTTAAAAAATAAAGTTCATTTTAAAATCTAAATATGCCCAGCTAGCGTATTATAGAATGGATGTTGCTCATTTAGCAGCACAATACCCTATGATTATGCCCTTTATCTGATTCTTTTTTCTTGATAAAAACTCATTCTTGACCCTTCCCGCCAGATATCTGAATTTGATACACATGCACTGGTCACGTTTCATTTAAAACTGAAGAGTTAGCCTGGCTGGCATGGCTCAGCGGTTGAGCATCGACCAAGGATCCAGGAGATCAAGGTTCCATTCCCGGTCAGGACACGTGCCCGGGTTTCAGGCTTGATCCCTGGTGGGGGGCAGACAGGGGGCAGCCGATCAATGACTCTCTCTCATCATTGATGTTTCTATCTCTCTTTCACTCTCTCTCCCTTCCTCTCTCTGAAATCAATAAAAAAAAATTTAGACAAACAAACAAAACCTGAAGAGTTAGCTGCCCCCGGCCATGGCATATATAACCTCACCCAAGTCCATGTTTTCAGTAATTCCAAGGTAAAGCCCAGGTCATACCAGAATCGATTCTCTTAAAACAAGATTTGGGAAAAAATCTGGTTTCATCACAAAAACATGACTCAATATCTGGCCTGTGATAGCTCAGGGTTGATTAGGTCAATATTTAAGATGTAACACAGTAAACAGTGAAGATTAACCCCCACATAAAGACACTGACATGAAAGAATAAACAGGTAATATTTGTTGAGGACGAGAGGAGAGAGGAAACTTGTTATTTTAACCCCACCCACATAGAATCGCTTGGAGGAGCTCTCTCCCTCAATCAAGAGAATGATTTTCTCTCTCAGACATCTCCGCATGATTCATTTCCACAGGCCTATCATTTTACAGCCTGACAATAAACCATGCACATGACTTCTAAAAAGAGTTATTATTATCCCAAACTGAGAAAACACGATGATTACCTCTGGGCCAAGCTAAGCAGACAGTGAGTCACCCTGAATAAACACTTATGTTTGAACATGCAGGTAGGGGCCTTCTGAAGACTCTGCAGTCCTCACCTGTGCCCTCTGGATGGGAACTGCTCATTTCTGTTGAGTCAAGTCTCAAATTCTGCCTATATTTTTGATATTGAAACTCACCTAATCTGGGTGATATTCATAGCTTTCCACTATCTAATAAGAGCTTGCTATTCAAATTAATACTTCTGAAAACAAGATGAAGGGGAGCATTTTTTTACTTAAGAAAACAAGCTGTTTCTACATCTTTAGCAAACAACTCTGGATGCTGCCAACTGTAAATTAGTACTCCTCTCATGAAAACAGATTTCCACTTTAGAAACACTATTACCCGTCCAATTATCGTATGTAGCCAAAAGTAATAAGAGCATTTCTCTTTGATTTTCAAAAACTCATATTTTTCCAATTAATCTTAATTTACAAATCTTCACAGTGAATGGATTATACAATAATCAACGACAAATCAAGAATCCATTTGGCAAATATCATAGCTTAATCAAGAAAAATCAACGCAAAATCTTACTCAATTTTATCATAATCAAAATGCCTGATAATTTTCTTTTTTCCCCCTGCTAATTTTCATTTCAACTTTACAAATATTTATTAAGAATCTAGTGCTGCATTTAAGAAATCAAAGAAAAACAAAGTAGAATCTCTGCTCTCAAGGATTTTCAACCTTATTTGTACACTTATGAAGCAGTTCAGACCATTATATAACTGAAAATCAAATTAATGATACAGACAAGTACTACAGGTCATCAAAAGGATGAAAAATGGGGTTGAAAATAAGAAGGAAGGCAGCAGACGAGGTAAGAACTTGAGTGCAGGGGTGGAGCAGTGGGGAGGGCAGACAGGAGACCAACCAGAACACACGAGGGAAAAATGAACACGTCACACTGGGAAAACCAAAAAGCACCTAACCTAGCTTAACTGGCGCTTGGTGTAAGCACAGAATTATGAATTGATACCACCAGATCTAAACGAGGAGTATGAATTTCATTCAAAAACCACATGGACTCAGGTTTCAGTGGTGGAAAGTTACATGATGAAAATAGTGTTTTAATCAGATTAATATGGAGGTGAATACTGAATGGACTGAAGACGTCTGTTACTACCTGTCTCCTTGCTCTCAGAAAAAAACAAAGGCAAGGAAAAAGCAGCACATTTAGAAAAAGTATTCCCCTCACCTATTTATTTATTTATTTATTTATTTATTTATTTTAAATCTCCACCAGAGGGTATTTTTTTCCATTGATCTTTTTAGAGAGAGTGGGAGAGAGGGAAATGGGGGGAGAGAGAGAGGAGGGGGAAAGACAGAAACGACGATGTAAGAGAGACACATCAATCGGATGCCTTCCACACATACCCCGATCGGGGCAGGGGAATCCAGCCTGCAACCAAGGTACATGCCTCGACCAGGAACTGAACCTGAGACCCTTCGGTCCACAGGCTGATGCTCTAAACACTAAGCCAAACGGGCCAGGGCTCCCCTTGCCCTTTCTTTTTTTTAAAATCTCACAAAAGGGAAACAATAAGGCCAAAACAATAATTATTAGCTAACAGTCTAACAAACCCTTTGAAGGTCTTTAAATCCTGACATCAAGAAGATTCCTCTTTGAAAATTCGCACAAACGCATGAATCTCTTGGGAGAAAAGAAAAACTACAAAATAAAGGGTAAGTCATGGGAAGAATAATAGGTGAACTTCAAGGTCACTCATTTCTGGTCCCATAGACCAGAAGGTTGCGGGTTCACTTTCCAGTCAGGGCACATTCCTAGGTTGCGGGTTCAATCCCTGGTCAAGATGTGTATGGGAGGCAACCAATCGATGTCTCCACACTGATGTTTTTCTCTCTCTCTCCCCCCTCCCTCTCTCTCTAAAACCAATAAAGACATATCCTCAGGGGAGGATTTTTTTAAAAATCACTAATGAAGAAGACAGTAACCTAATAGTATCTTTTTTCAGCCATATCCTTTCTATTAACATGCTCACTGGGCATATTCAGATTCAAAATGAACTGGTTTGTTTCTGCCTTTTTTTATATTGCTTGTTTTTAGGATTCAGCATGAAAAGGGAACAATGGAGATTTTTAAATACATCCAAATTAAATTGCTAAAACACGATTTAGAAATAGTTTATAGTCATTTTTCCGAACTACACAGGAATTTTTTCATGTAAATCCATCATAAATTAGATGTATAAAAGTCTCTCCCTTAAAGGAATCTTTAGCTCTATGAGAATGTCCGGGATACCACTAGGCTTAGCTCCTCAGTTTTGTTTTCCCCTTCCCCTTCTGCTCTCCTCATTCTTCCTCCCTTCTACAGCCATAGTGTTTAACTTGCTGATATAATATGGATTTAGAGTTTATAACCTCTGCTTTATCATTTCAGTAAGATGACTTTTATTTCTGACTTTAAAAATACTGTTTCTTGAATTAATTTGTGTTGTGCGATCCTGAATTGATTTACTCAGTGAGTCAGTGTCACGATAAGATGCTGCATACTCATCGCAGAATAACAGTTTTTGCTAAGGTTTCTGGATCAAAAGAGTCATTCCTTGTACAGTATAACAATTATAGATTCAATAATTTAAACTGCTAAAAAATGGCATCAGAATTTGGGGACTTATTCAGGTCACTCTTGTTTTAAAAATTAAATTTTTAAAAAATAATTTTATCTTAAATAAATAGAATATCTAACTTGATAACATCTTATAAAAATGCTGTGACTTTAGTGAGTGCACATGTTGTAACTTGGTTTGACACTTGTATGGTTTTACCATTAACTCACAGAATCCTCCTCAATATTATAAAGTTTAACTAACAGCATTCTACAAATGTATAAACAAAAAAGTAGGTCTACAGAGAAAAAAAATGAAACAAAGAGAATTAACTTTCAAATCATGTGGCTGATAAAATAGCAGAGATCAGAAATCTGAACTCTTGGTTCCTGGAATACAACCACTAACCTCTGTGTTTCCATCATTTATGACTTCTTTTTTGTTTTTTATAATACCAACTTAATACTCCATAAATACAAATAGGGCAACTCATTTCTGTTTTAATTCAGAGTATATTTAAATAGTTCTCTTCTATTGTTGTAAGAGTCTAAGACAATATTTATCATTGAAAAAAAATTAAAATAAGACCCTGAACATAAATAAAGAGAAAACAAGATACTATAGTTCAGGGGCATTTTCTGTTACATAATAAAGTTAGCGTTAAAAGTCAACTAGAAACCCTTATAATCAAATTCACAACTTGGCTGTTTCACTGGATAGAGAACATCTATATTAAGGCAACTATACTTTGACCAAACACTATGTCTCATTACAGAGCTTAATATGTGACATGCCCCAGGACATCAGTCTGGCATTCGCCCCGTCTTTAGATGGGACTTACACTGAATAATTTCCCTTCTGTGATTCTAAGTGGACAACCCTTAGCAAGAAAGTATGGAAGAAGAATGATTAAAGGACAAACATTCTTAAAATTAAGTAAGCACATAAGGTACTAGCCTGTCATATGCAGCAATCATAAAGTTAAGGAGGAGGCTGATGGACTGTTCCACACTGATTTGGTGAGTAGAAGGAAGGCGCTTGTTCAGCTGGTAGTAAATGGATGAGATGACAGTTTCGAGGCGGGACACGCTGATCTCAGTGCTATGGTCCAGTGTATTAAGGCCGTTGTCTCGGAAGGCTTCAATCATGTTCCATATATCAACAAGATGGACTAAAACACAAAGAAAATAAACTGTTGACAATTTAAAGTTTTAATTAATCAGAAAGACATACAAACCTTACATTTATTTACATTTAATAGATCAGTGAAGGGTGGCAGAATATGACACCCCAACATACCACTTAAGCATAAGGATTCTTTTGAGCTAAAGACACTTGAAAAACAGCAGGTACCAAAAAGAGCACTCTGACCCCCACTTTTTCTTCCTGACAGCAGGAAATAAAACTCCCATGTGAAAGATGCCTTTCCTATTCCAGGGGGAAAGAAACATTCTAATCACCAGAGACAGTGGACTGAGGCCAAGATTAATCTGTACAGACTTGTTAAAATAACTCTTACCTTCCTTTAGTCTCCCCATATATATGTTTAGCTTCTTTTCTACAATTGCTACTCTTTGTTCAGCCTAGTATATAAGCACTTAGACCTAGTCATTTCTTAGGGTCTTCATTTTCCTATGGGGGCTCCCAAGTACCTATAAAAATCTGTATGCTTCTCTCCTGCTAATCTGTCTTATGTTAATTTAATTCTCAGGCCCAACCAGAGACCCTAAGAGAGTACAGGTAAAGTATTTCCTCCCCTACAATAGCATCAAAAATATATAATGCAAAATTTAACTAAACATCAAAGAGATAAATTCACAAGCTTTGGGGGAGATAATAACACACCTCTCTTAGTAAATGAGAGAGCAAACATACAAAAATTAAGTACGGATAGAAAATTAAGCTTTCCAACTAACAAAGTAGGCATAATGAACACTGCATTTAGTACTGCTCCCAATGATTAGAAAATATGCTTTATTTTCAAGAACACAAAGAACATGTACAGAAGTAGACATTATCCCGAGTCATAAAGCTAATTTCAACAAATTTCAAAGGACTAAAATCATATAAACCATGCTCTCTGACCAAAGTAAAATTAACTTAGAAATCATTATCAAAAAGACAACTTTTTAAATGAACCTTACTTTTAGAAATGAAGAAACACACAAGGGAATTTCCTTAATTTGATTAAGGGTATATACAAAAACTGTATCAAACATATTACTTAATAGTAAAAAATGCTGAAAGCCCTTCCTCTAATATTGGGAATGAAATAAGAAATGCCCACTATCACCCTGGTTGGTGTAGCTCAGTTGGTTGGAGCATTGTCCCATACATGAGAAAATGGCAGGTTCAATCCCAGGTTAGCAACCAACCAATGTTTTTCTCTCACATCGAACGAAGTTTCTCTCTTTCTCTCTCTCTCTTCCTCTCTCAAATCATCAAAGACTTAGAAATAAATCCAATGAAGAATGTACAACATCTCTACAAAAAAAAAAATCTATAAATATAATTAGCACAAATAAAGACTCGAATATACTATGTTCACAAGAGGGAATCTCAATGTTGGAAATATGGGAAATATGTCAATTCTCCCAACTTGATCTATAGGCTCAATGCAATCCCAACAAAATCCCACAGGGCTGTACACTAGAAGGATGAATTTTACTGTACGTTAATTATACTTAAAAATATAAATGAAAAACATTCCAGCACAGTTCTTAGTTTTATTTTGCTTGTTCTTAGTAGAAACTGGCAAGCAGAGTCTACACTATATATGAAAATAAATGTAAAAAGGCCAAGGATGCCCCAATCATAAAAAGAAAAACAGAACAAAGTAGAAAAACCTGCTCCACCTGATATCAAGACTTACTATAAAGTTATAATAGTGATTATTGGTACAAGGATAGACAGACCAACGGAACACGAGAGCCCAAAAGCAGATCTCATACACAGACACTGCTATAAACATTCTTGTACATTTCTCCAAAGAGTATGAGGAAAAGGTTGTTTAGCAGTGAAGAAAAAGGATGATCTTTTCAATAAACAGTGTAGAAGCAACAGAATACTCATGTGGAAAAAATTGAAATCTGACTCCTACTTATACTATATACCCATAAAAGCTTTTTTCGTGTGGATTAAAGAATCATATGTGGCAAAATAAAACTTCTAGAACAATGCATCTTTACAGTACTAATGCCACTAGCCTGGTTCAGACTCTCAACACTCCGGAGACGTATAGACTACCATTTCCCAAGGGTAATTACAGGAAGAATTATAAAAATGGTAGGTTCTTTACAACAGTGGTTTTCAAAGTTTTTGACCACAAACCACAAAATTATATTTAAATCATCACACACACAAACACATACGCAAGACACCCCTAGATATATAAATATATAACAAACAAAAGTTTCACAAAAACTTTTTAAATACACCACATAAGCTGAGTTCTGATTTTTTTTCTTTTTTTCTCTATTACATGCTTTAAATTCTGTCTAGGGCCACCAAAATGATTTCATAAACCATTAATGGGTCACAACCCATAATTTGAAAAACAATGCTTTGGGACACCAGAAAATAAACATGACTTCAGTCTAGGATGGAACAGTAAACTCTTCAGAGAGAATTAAACTAGGATTTTTAAGTAAGACTTAAAGTAGGGTAGAAGTATTTGGCTGTAAAAGTGACATGCCCAAGGGACATGTTTATAATAAATGGCAAAACCAAGACTAAACTGAGGTTTTTTCCCCATTCTAAGGCTTATGATCTTTCTATTATATAAAAGTTTTTCATTAATACACACATATATGAGAAAAGAACAATTCTGTCATAAGTTAACTTTAACATCTTCGTGGAAATTAGAGAAGATTTTTATGCATGTTATGTGTATATGTATACATTTTACTTACTTATTTTATTTTTAAATATATCTTTATTGATTTCAGAGAGAGGAAGGGAGAGGGGGAGAGAGATAGAAACATCAATGATGAGAGTCATTGATCGGCTGCCTCCTGCATGCCCCTGACTAGGGATCAAACTCGCAACCAGGGCATGTGCCCTGACTGGGAATCGAACCCAGATCGCCTGGATCCTAGGTCGATGCTCAACCACTGAACCATGCCCAGCCGGGCTACTTACTTATTTTAAAAGTAGCAATTGTGGTAGCAACTGCTTGTAAACAGGGATGATTAATGTTATATTAAGTTTAATAAAGAAAGCTAATTCTTATTACACCTTTATAAAAATATTGTTTTTCTTTTTCTCCAGAAGCTGATAAATTATATTATGCATAAAGTTTTCCATTAAAAAGTGACAAGGAGAAATCCATTCTGTTTAAAGAACATGTAATATGCCAGCCTCAAAACTAGTTACATATTGCCCTGGCCGATTTGGCTCATGTCGGCCCTTGGTCCGGAGGAGCATGTGGAAGGCAACCAATCAGTGTGTCTCTCTCACATCAATGTTTTTTTCTCTCTCTTTCCCTTCCACTCTCTCTACAAAGTCAATGGAAAAAAATATCCTCAGATGAGGATTAACCAAAAAAACACACCAAAGAACTAGTTACATATTGAGTTTATTAAATATTTTGAGGAACACAGTAAAGTGCCAGGTTCTTTCCACTACAAAGCTTATATTCTGATAAATACTTAAGACAAAATAATTCCATTAAAATTACAAGATGACTAAAATATATTAAAACATTTTCTTTTATATTACTGTATTGAGAGCTCTATACAGCTACCACAGAGATCACTTACGGTTGCATCGTTTTTGTACAAATCGTAATTTGCAAGCTGTTCTGTAAGTTGATAGTCGTATGACATCAAAATTCTGAGCACCTAAAAAAAGGGCAAATAAGACATGCTCAAGTGGATTTACTGTTTAATTTCTAAATGCTGGGAAGAGACTATTCTATTGTGTTGGCACAGTCTGCATATAACTTGTCCACTAGGCCTTCTTCTGATAAAACACAAAGGCAGGAGGAAGGGTTAGGGTACACTTTCTGCGTGCCAACTCCATGCCAGGCACTATGCCAGTTTTGCCTACATTATCCTGTCTGCTAGACTAAGAAAGCTCTGAGGGAAGGAACACTCATAATTTGCGTGAATTAACTATATATATTAGGAAGGGGGGATGAAGTGGTATAGCAGGAAAGGCCCTAGCCTAGAGTCAGAGACGTAAATCCCAGCCCCAGCCTGACCACCAACCACAGAACACGACAGTGGCCATGTAACACACCTCTTCTCAACCTCAGTGTCCTTCTCTGTAAAATGAGGGTATTGGACCAGCTGATCTCTAAGGTCCTCTTCCAGGCCTGTGGCAGCCTGTATTTTTCAAAAAAAAGCCATAACGGAATTTCCAGACCAGTATTTTATGTTTCCAGTACACTGTCCCTCCCTATCAAGAACCAAAGATCATTTCTCTCTACTTGCATTTGAACAGGTTTCTGTGACTATCTTAATGCATACAATGTGGCAGATGTGAAACTGCACCACTTCTGAAGACAGGTGATAAAAGGTGGTCAGCTTGCCCCTGCTCTCACTCTCTTGGGATGCTCACCCTTGGAACCTAAGTTGGCTCTCACTCTGTGAAAGGACCTCAGGGGCCATCCCAGGCGGAGCTCCTGCCTCCTCTCTCCAGCCACAGCTGAGCAGTACCAATTTTATAATAGTCAAATACCTTTAAAAGGTTTCACAATCACTGGTCCAGACCAGTAACCCTATTTCAGGCAGAGGAATTTGAGGTCCAGCAAGTATGAGTGCATTAGTCAAGGTCACATAGTCAAGGTCACCTAGACAAGTGGTCACAAAACAAAACAATCCTTCAAATACTGAGGACCACCCCACTCCTCAGCCATCTTTTTTCTTTGTTCAGTCTTACATAATAATGTAATTTTTAACAAAAGGTTTAAAATATAAAGTAACATACCAAAGTACATATTTGTGCTATTAATTTTCCCTCTTGCTCTAAGTATTGTTCTGACACTTGGTCTTCTCTACCTCAGAATTTGTATCTATTGTAAGGTAATTTATATGATGTATTAATTATTTATCACCACCTGCAAGCTCATGGTAACAAAGGAATTACAGCAAGAGGTCTAAGTTGACAGGCATGCCTTGATCTTAAAGATAATCTAGGTAACATTTCTGCCTTATTATTTATGACCTTGCTTAAGAAAGCAATTCAAGTCAGTTCAATTAAAATAATATGCTCTGGCTTGGGATCCTCCAACTCCACGATTCTTTAACACTCATTCTTCCCTTTTTAAGCTTGTAACTTAAAGCTTCTGATTAAAGTTGTGACTTGATCAGAAAAAAAAGCATTCCCACACACACAAACTAGGACTCCAGAAGCATTCAGAACTCACGCATTTCTACGAACAGCTGCCTCTTCTCTGCCATAGTCTTCCGCTTATTCCCACTCTCCTCAATCATCCTAGAGACAAAGAAAGATATAATAAATCAGTAAAAATAAAGTGGAAGCCTGATGCCAAAAAAGGTAAACTTTGTTCCTTTATTTGATAACTTCTAAAATATTAAAAGTCAATACTTAAATGAGCTCACATATGCCTCCTGTGCTGAAAATACGGGCTATGTCATATTTCTAACTTGGATTATTTTCTATGCAGGGTCCTAGACTAGTGGAGATACAGTTTCCCATATCCCTACTGTTTTACATAGATAAACATGATACTAAATATAATTTAGAAAATATAGTAAGTTTATATATAAAATATATAAATAAGATCTATTTTTCTATTGAACAAAAAAAGGTATTCATCCCCACCTGGGCTGCAAAGTCTAAAATAGTTACTATCAGATTCTTTAAGAAAAAGTCTGCCAACCCAACCTAAAGCAATAGTAATTAATATTGTATTACTACATATGTCTGGCTGCAATTAGATTAGCATGTCCCCACTGTCAAAATGACAATGATCATCCCACATGGGCTTGACTTCCAGTTCCATTACCGGAAGTCTATTCTTGAGCAGCTGCTTTAATCACTCTAAGACTTAATCCTCATTGCTGAAATGGCATAAAAATTACATATACTTCACTAACTGGTCATTTGACAAATATTTATCAAGCAGCTCTTATAAGGCAGACACATCTAGATATACTGGAAAATCTGCAGTGAATAATAGTCCCCCCACCTTCGTGTAGCTTCTTGCGATAGGATCAATGCAGTAATTCGTTTAGACAGTGCCTGGCCTAAGTCAGGTAAGCACAGGACAAATGGTAGCTGCTATTCTTATGATTTCAATTATTACGACAATGATGACACAGGTAGATTACAAATCTAGTGGAGAGACTCTCGTTTGTAATTAATGATACCATGAAGATGTTATGTAATTTAATATGTTTTCTTTTAACGAAGTCCTTGAGCTTTTGAAATTCCTAACACACAAAGTAAACATTTTAGAAATTTAATTATCTACACTGACAAAATGATGTTATCTTCATGTCACACAGTTGTTACAACCCTGAATCAAACCATACCTGAAAACATGCATCAGAACAATCTGAGATAACAAATGCAAAGGTCATCACACTAATGAGCCAATAAGAAATCTGTTTTTAAAATTGAGTCTTAATTTTGTTATTGTTACTTAAACTACCTGTTTTTTAAAACTTACCGGAGTTGTAGTATATTTACATTTAACTAACACAAATTCAAATACATGAGAGAGAAAGAGAATTATTTAAATGATGGGCAGCTCCACACCAGGATCACCCAGCCCAAGAGAGTGTGAGAAAGAAAGTGAATTTCCAGGTTCCTGGTCTCGGTTCCCTCTGGCCTCTGACAGAGTAAGCACCCCCCTTTTCTTTCTGTCTTTTCTTTCTTTCTTCTTTTTAAGTTTAGTGAAGTGTTTGAACAGTTTTTATTTATTTGTTTGTTTATTATGTGCCCTTGACCGCGGATCGAACCTGAAACCTTGGCATATTGGAACAGCATTCTAACCAACTGAACTACCAGGCCAGGGCCTCTTTCTGCCTGTTCTTCCTTTTTTCCAAAAATATAATTCAACTAAAGAAAAAGTAATCAGTACCAACATGAAGAAAAAACTAGCTGTGCTAGACTTCAAACTACTTATATACATTGATCTCCACCATGGTATTGTTCCTGAAGAAATTTCAAAAGGAATTTTTATCTATATTAGATTTCCCAGGTACTCACTGATTCCAGAAATGAACTCCAAGTAAGATTTGACTCAGGTATATGAAAGATAACCAAGATCTGCCCAACTACAAGGATTTGATACTAATCTTTCAGAAACAATGTTTCTAATGTTTCAATTGCTTTAGGAAATCATATTCATGTAACCATTAAGTTTGGAAAATTGTTCATACTATAAAAAAATCCTCAAAATTCAGAGCTGTAGCATGAAGTTAACCATAATTGGTTCTTTTAAAAATAAATATGAAATATATGCAACATGCGAGCCTGCATATGATGTCGACTAAATTAAAATACTGTATTCATATTGCAGTAACGATTATTTAACCATATATGTATATGAATAAAGATTAGAAATAAATTTTAAAATAAAAATACATTCATAAGGTTATTTTGCCACTGTGTTGCCTGGCAGTTTTTAGAAAATTGAATATGTTTGATGTTTGTACTTAAATGAGTTTTAAAATGTCTAAATATGGCCTGGCTGGGCGTGGCTCAGCAGTTGAGCATCGACCTAGGATCCAGGCGATGGAGGTTCGATTCCCGGTCAGGGCACATGCCCGGGTTGTGGGCTCGATCCCCAGTCGGGGGCGCGCAGGAGGCAGCTGATTGATGACTGTCTCATCATTGATGTTTCTCTCTCTCTCTCTCTCTCCTTTCCTCTCTCTGAAATCAATAAAGATATATTAATAAAAAATAAGAAAATAAAAAGAACAAGGCAGGTGTATGCAATTTATGAAAAGATGCTCAAGACATGTAAGTCAAAAAGGAAGGAAGGAAACAGTATGATAATGTAGCAGATGCTGTTCGGGACCTGGCCAGATACCCTTACCTGGATGCCAACTTCCCACAGCTGCACTCTTCTCTGGAGGACAACCTGCAGTTGGCTGAACACTCCTTAAGCAATGCCTGGGAAGCAATCCACCCCCATGCGGGGGCAGCTGGTGACTGACACACGAGGTATGAAGCCCAGGCCTGTAAGTTCTGGACCCAGGTAAAACAGAGTGAGCACACACCAGCCTTACTCTCGTACTGAATGCGACTATAAACCTGCACAGAATGCATGCTGCAGTGACCTGAGCTCCGTGTAAAGTAAATATCAGCAAGTGGATCACAGAATTCAAAGTACCACGGGACACATGGTGACTTTACCATTTTTTCCCTCTTGTATCACCTGGCTTAACCTCAACCCAGTGTGAACCCCCAAACCTAGCACTGTGTTATATACACAGAGAAATCTTCAGAACCCTCTAGTTCCAGCTCAAAGAGAAGAATTAAAGCTCGGAGAGACCGATCTTTTTCTCTTTCCTTTTCCTTCATTTTCTCCCACCCCAGCCAGCCGGCAATCCTGTAGTGGAGGCGGGGGCAGTAGCAGCAAAAGTGGCCCCCATAGTGGCACAGATCTGGACAGCACTGAAAAAAACTGAAAACTGAACTCACATTAGAACCACAGCTAATAGAAGGTGCATAGAAACTTATGGACTAAAACTAACCAGGGCAAGTGCTCACTAAAACAAAAATATCAACATTTTCCATAAAATTTAAAGACCCCCAAGTCTTACAACATTCAAAAAAATATAGTTATTTGGCAAACAAAAAACTATGAAAATCTTAACTCACAAGGGAAAAGACAATCAGCAGATGCAATAACAAGAGGACACAGATGGAGTAATCTGACAGACATTAAAGCAGCGATCATAAAAATGCTCGAATGAGCAATCCCAAACAGTCTTTTTTAAAAAACATATTTATTGATTTCAGAGAGAGGAAGAGAGAGGGAGAGAGACAGAAACATCAATGAGAGAGAAACATCAATCAGCTGCCTCCTGCACGCCCACTACTGGGGACTGAGCCTGCAACCCTGGCATGTGCCCTGACTGAGAATCAAACCGTGACCTCCAGGCTCACCGAAAGATGCTCAACTACTGAGCCATACCAGCTGGGCATCACAAACACTCTTGAAACAAAAGTTAAAATACTGTGTCAGCAGAGAAAAGATATAAAGAATCACCAAATAAAAACGTTAGAATTGAAATACACAGTAACTGAGGGAGGAAAATCACTGGAGGGCCACAGCAGCAGAATGAAGGTAAAAGGGGAAAGAGTCAATATACTTTTAAAAAGATCAGACAGAAATTACCCAATCTGAACAACAGAAAAAATTTTTTTAAAAGAGCAAGGAGTAAAGGCTGAGGCTTGGCAGGCAAAAACAGAAGGTCTAATATTCATTGTGCTATCAGAATCCCAGAAGAAAAAAAGAAAGAATGTAGTGATGGGGTCCCAAAACAATGCATGAAGACATAATGGTTGAAAGCTTAACAAGTCTGATGAAAGACATATACCTAGAAGTTCAAAAAAGTGAGCAAACCCCAAACAAGTAAAAGCTAAAAAAAAAAAAAAAAAAAAAAAAAAGCCATCTTAATGGACACATCATAATCAAATAGCTGCAAAGTAAAGACAAAGAAAAACTATTAAAACAAGCCAGAATAAAAGTGCACATTACCCACTGAGCAGGAATCAACAAACTTTTTTAAAGGACCAAACAGTAGGCATTTGAGGTTTGTAGGACCTACAACAGAGATGCTAAGAATCAGGCCCAAATTCTGATTATGAAAGTAGGCAAATTACAGAGGAGATTGAATTCACGGTCCAGCCAGGATTCTCCTGGAACCTCTGAGCCATCAGAAGTGGCTCTCTTGCTCTTGATACAAGAGGGCAGTCTCCTGTGCCTAACTAAAGACTAAGCAAAGGCCTCATCTCAGGTGCATGCCTCGAAAGATGCTCACCCTCATCAGGACTGCCCCTACCTCCCTCGCTGCATCCAGGCTAATAAATAAGGTCAAGTCTTGGCGTCACTGGAACAAGGAGGTACTGTCCCTGCTTTGGATGGAAAGGGGTGATTCACCAAAACAGCTGCTGGAACTGATGATATGCACTGGCAGGAACTGGGAGAGCATACCTGGGAACGGATCTTGAAAGTGCTGAACCTGGGGGCCAAGAATAAAGTTAGTAAGGAAAAGCTGGTCGATATGGGGGCATTCTCCCATGACCCAGGATTTAACATTCAAAAAAAACATCTAGAGCCAGTCCTAATGTGCTGCTGGACTAGTTCATTTAAGCCTGGGCTGGAGGCAAGGGATGGGGGTGGGGGTGGGAGGGGATTGATAGCCTATTATCAACAAATTAGAGACGCTGGAACCGTATGGCAGGGTATTAAGGAAAGAGTCAGTATCTCCTGACCTTTACCAATTCTGTCTATTTTGGACTGACAGCATCTGCTTTTTTTTAACCTGATCCCTGAAGTCCATTTTGTTTCCTTCAGAGCAGGACTGAAATACTAAAATATTATACAATACCACTCCCTGCAATAGTCTTAACCAGTGATTGGCGGAGTTGGTATACAAACACTCCACCTACTCACCCCCTCAAGGGGTATAAAAAGTTTTACACTGGCTTCTAGAGCTCCCCAGTGGGAATAAGTTCCAGGTATCCGCAACGGCAACTTGCTTGATAACAAACCCTTTATTTGCTAACTTCCCTTCCCTATCTCACTTCTCGGTCATTTCCTGGGATAACCTCCAAAACAAAATACTTGCACTCAAATCCTTGTCCAAGAGTCAGCTCCTAGGGGAACTCAAACTAAAACAATAAGTCTTTTCATTTCAACCAAGCTTATACTTCAGATGACATAAAATGTATGGGGTACACATAAACTGGCTATAAATGATTTCCTTAGGCCTCAGTGAGAGCTGACTCCCTCCCACTGCTCTGTGGGTACTAAGACCTGCATCTTTGTAATTATGATTTTAACAGTTCTACTCAACAAAGACCTAATCCTACTGCCACGGCTGATTATATGACCTTGTCTTCCTGATATAACCTTGAAGAGCAACACTAACATGAATGTAAGTACTCTCTCTACTTCCTTCCACTTGAACTCCTGGCACTTTGCCTTTTCTTGGCCTCATAATCTAGAAATAACCAAACCTCCTATCATTCCTTTTCACATACTAACTCTGATTTCAAACCCTGCCATTTCCTTCCTCATAATCACTCTCATATCCACCCTTTTTTTCCCATTTCAACTGCCAAAATCTTTGTCCACGTGAATGCACAAATAATATTCTATGACGCCGTGATCTCAGGACTCTGTGCCCCCTTCTTCCTGTCGTTCATCCTGTGGACACACGGAGAGAGATCCACTAAGTGTATTTATTCAAACATGTTCGCTCTTCAGTGGATCCTAACCACCCTACTCAGGAGCTTCATTCCACCCAATTAAAAAAAAAAAATTAGAGCACAAAGTGAAATACTCCAGACAGAAAGACAAATATTATATGATCCCACTCATATGTGGAATCTAATAATACCAACAACAAAAAACTCATTCTAGAAGCAGAGTAGAATGGTGGTTGCCAAGGGCTAAGGGTGGGGGAAACAGATGTTGGTCAAAGGATACAAACTTTTAGTTATAAGATGGGAACTGAATGTACAGCATGGTGACTTCAGTTGATAATATCATATTGTATACCTGACATTTGCTGAGACAGTAGATCTTAAACCTCATTACCACACAGTCAAAAAAAAAAAAAAAAAAGGTTAACTATCAAGATGATGGATGTGTGAAAAAACAAAACTACAGAAATGGTAAAATGATCAGTGGTTGACAGAGATTTAGGGGGAAGGGGAAGCGGGTGACTACGTGGAGCGCAGACTTTTGGGGTGGTAAAACTTCAAATGATACTGCAAGGGTGGATACATGATGCTATGCATTTGTCCAAACAGACAGAAATTTACAACACAGAGTGAACCTTAATGCTTGTAAATTTTTATTAAATCCCTCAGGACATCAGAGGACCCTAAAGAGTAAAATGCAGTATGTGACAAAGCAATCTAACTGCATTACAAATGTCTGACACAACCTCACCAGAGACAGTGAGGCAACAGGAAGTGACCTAAGTAACTCTGGAAACGAATGGTGTCTGTGAGACTAAAAGCAAAACAAAATATTCCTAAGAACTGTACTCTAGTTTCCCACCGGTTATGTAAAGTACCAGTTCTAATACTACTATCATGTATACTGGAATTGAACGATTAGGTAAAGATGGCATTTGGTGGTGTGTGAGGTTACAGATAAGCAAGGTGAGAAACCAGAATGATCCATGTGGTAATGGATTACAACTGCAGGCATCCACATAAGATCATGTTTCACTCAATACAGATGCAGAGGTAGAGAAGTAATTATAGATGTGTGTACATGCATGAGTTAGCACTCACACATACCTCCCTGCTCTGTCAACTGAGAGGGCACAGAACAACATCCCAATAGCAATGAGCACACCTAGTGCCCAAATTTTGGTTTATAATACCATTCTCCAATAAAAGGAACCAGGAGAAATGACTGAGGCAGGAAATACACAAGACAAGCCTGATGCACCTTGTAGTGTAGAAAGTAAAGAAGTTCTGGGAGGAAAAACCACCACACGCTAGGAGTGTATCAAAGGGACGCCAACTGAATGTTCCCAATGGCCAAAGTTGGAATAATTTCAGCAGCAAAATAAATAAAATAGTACTGCATATTCATGTCAATACTGATATAAATGAGTGAATAAATTCATAAATGAAGGAGAGACAACTACCCTGTGAAGTCCAAATAATTTATGTTGATACTCAGCCCAGAAGAAAGTGAAGCCTAACTCCCACTCCTGAAGTGTGGGCTGTACACAGTGACTTCCTTACAAAGACACAGCATGGAAGGGGGGGAGCGGGAAGTGCCTCAACAGTGGAGGACCCTGATAAGCACGACCTCAGCCAGGGCCAGTTCAACATCAGCGGCAGTAAGTCATGTTGACATTGTATGTCCTTGACATGTGATGAAAACGGCATTTTACCTCTGTGGTCTTCCTCCCCCAAACCCACGAAACCAGTTTAATCACGAGAAAAAAACATCAGACAAATCCCAGCTGAGGGATAACCTACAAATACCTTACCAGTGCTCCTCAAATTCATCAAAAACTTGACCAAAAAGTCTGAGAAACTGACAAAACCAAGAGACATCTAAGAAGACTTGACAACTACATGTGACGTAGTATTCTGGGTAGGATTGTGGAACAAAAAAAGGCTACTAGGTAAACACTAAGGAAATCTGAATAAAGTGTGGATTTTAGTTAGTAATATAATGTATCATCATTGGTTCATTAACTGTAACAAACATGCTAATGTAGGAGGTTAATAACAGAATAGGGCATGAGATGCTATTTCCATTTTTTTATAAATCTAAAACTGTCCTAAATAATAAAGTTTAATTTTTTTAAAAAAGACAATATAAACACATACTCATTTCTCCTCATTCTCTTAACTGATTTAAAAAACAAATGCAGCCCTGGCCAGGTGACTGAGCCGGTTGGAGCATCATCACACTCACCAAAAGGTTGTGGGTTCAATTCACGGTCAGGGCATGTACCTAGGTTAAGGGCTCAATCCCTACAGGGTGCATGTGAGAGGCAGCCAATCGATGTTTCTCTCTCTCTTCCTTCCTTTCTCTCTAAAAATCAGTAAGAACATATATTTGGGTGAGAATTTTAAAAAGTAAAGATTAAAAAAATAAAAAGCAACTACATAAAATTATACCTATAAAATTGTATTGTTGGGCCTGTAACATACAGATTTCCCTACGACATAACAATCCTAAATGTCTACATACCTAACCATGGTGCCTCAAACTACACTGAGAAAAATGGACAGAACTGAAAGAACTAGACAAATCCACACTTACACTTGGAGACTTCAACACTCCTCCACGATCAACACTAGACAGTCAAGAAGGACGTGGAAGGACTGAACACCCTCAGCCAACTAGATCTAATTGATATTATGTCACCCAATAATGACAAAATAGAAATTCTTTTCAAGTGCACATGAAAGATGTCTCACCCAATTCAGAAAAGCGATAGCTCTGGAGATGGAAGCAGGATTAAGTGATTGCAGAGGACCCTACTCTATCAGCAATGTTTTATGAGGCTGGGTTCTGGGTACACTGTATTATTCTTTATGCTATTACATGTCCTATTTCATAATAAAATTGTAAGTCCTTTACTTTGAATGCATTCTCTGATAAGCCTTTTCTTTAGTGGTTTTGGAGGGGCAGGTCTTCACATATTTTATTAATAAAATGGAGTATACTAAATACTGTAAGCTCTGTATTTTTACCCAAATGAACAAAAACTCTCACAAACCCCATAATTTGGTATAATATTTATTACTTCAAATCTTCAGCAATGTTTTCTAGGAGTATCCCAACAATATTTGCTAACAAGGGATGCAATTCATCAAACTAAAATTATTAATTTGTCTATATATTATTTCAGCCATTACTACCAAACCAGGAGGAACAAAGGTTTGTAGCTTTTTGTTTTTTACTCCTGAAGTAAGAAATCTCCATGAAACTTTTAAAAATGTGTAATTAAGTTAAAAATGTAAGGTACTAGATTCATGTTAGCACTGAAAAAGCTCAATAACTTTGCCTTCATATTCTGAATGCTTAGTTTTAAAATATCTCAACTGATAACATGAGCCTTATATTATCATTAGTAAATATCTTAGGCACAATATATTCGTGATATATATAAGTAAATCCACATATCAAATAGCATTTTTAACAACTGTAAGTTGTTGCTTTTTTACTGATTCCCTTTCAGTCTGCTTAGATTATTGTCTTTGTACTTGCAATTGACTGACCACAAGCCCATAATGTAAACAGAAGTGTCAGCTCTGCTTTAGCTTGCAGTTCATGTGTCCCCGCATTATTACTTCAATCTTCAGTTGAATCTGAAACTTCAACCTGCAGTTTCTTTGTAGGAATCTTTTTAAGCCCTTTGTCTATTGAGCAAGGCTCATTTCATTCCCATCAGATAATAGAATCTAAAAGACCACTAAACCAAGCAGAGGTGAACTGCAATATGTCTGAACAGAAGGTAAGCAAATAAATATGGAGGCTCACGTATCACCCCCTCCAGGCTGAGGTGTCCCCACTCCCTTCCTCTCAGCTTACCTTGAGTACCAGACCTGATGTGTATCGTCACACACACAGAGGGGAGTCAAGTGTCAACTTATGGATTAAATATTAGTGAAAGTTAACTACTCCTATTTCCTTGTTAAACCCTACCTAGAGGATCACTTCTGCATGCCTCCCACTTTGGAAACCACTGATGTTAAAACAAAACAAAACAAACAAGAATGAGAAGACCATGCCTGGTTTGAGGAGCAAAGGAAGACTATGGATGGTAGAATTAGAAGAGGAAATTTAGAGCTTAAGTGGTTAGTTAAATTGGCCTAAGGTTACAAAGCTAGTAATTTGTGGATTTAGGCACCCAATTTGGCTCCAAAGTCCACTCTCTTTACGCTGTGCCACACTGCCCCCTTCAGGACAAACACCAGGATTCCAGGAATTTGCTCACCTGGATCAGAACTTAATTCATAAACAGGGTCTGGAGGCTAGAGCAACAAAACCCCTGTTAGTCCTATCTAGGGAGCACTGTGTTCCAGAGTTAGACTAAGTCTGCAGGCAAAATGTGAGTAAAAATGAAAGGAAAGAGAGCAGGCTCTAGAAAGGTTTCCAGAATGTCTCTGTACTGCACCTAAGTGTTAAATATCCTTCACTTCCCTTGAGCCCTTTTATTAATGTATTAACCCTTCCAGCTTTGTTACTTCAAAGCATCCAGGTATCAAAACTTCTTGTGCAAGTTCACTGTCTAAACTCCTGTCAATTTTCTCTGGATGCCCATGTAATTAAGAAACAGAGAAGACTGAGATTGTCATTATTAAGTACATAGCTATAACTTGTCAAACTTCCCTGAAAGGGAGCTAACTTCCTAGCTTATTTCAGGAAAATTCTCCACTGTCCTTCCTCTAATACTACTTCTTTTCTCTTCTTTCAGATTAAAAAAAAAAAATGCCAGGGAAAGTAAATGTTTGTAAAACCCTAGAGATTTTCCATTTTACAAATCTGAAGAACTTTTCTAGGTTCCAGTAAAAAACATTTAAATACTGCACTACACTAGTACACAGAGCTCTTAAATAGCAAAACCAACCTCACAGGGCTGTGGTAATGATTAAATAAATTATGTCAAGCTTTTAGCACACACCCTGGCCAGTGTGTCTCAGTGGTTAGAGCATCAGCCCTCACTCTGAAGGATTAAGGGTTCAATTCCTGGTCAAGGGCACATTGCAGGTTCAATCCCTGGCCCCATTCAGGGGACATGGGAGAAGCAACCAATAGATGTGATTCTCTCACACTGATGTTTCTCTCTCCCCTCCTTCCCCTCTCTTTCTTAAATAAATACTTTTTTTTAAAAAGAATATTTAGTCCAAACCTGATTACTACTGCATTTCAGTTCTGTTTTAGCTTACATATAATGTTGTCAATATGCAAAATTCAAAATAAAAGTGTGGCCCCAGCCAGTTTGGTTCAGTGGTTAGAGTGTCGTCCTGCAGACTGAAGGGTCCCAGGTTCAACTCCAGCCAGAGGCACGTGCTCGGTTGCAGGCTCAATCCCCGGCGCCAGTCAGGATGTGTGCGTTCAGGAGGCAACCAATCGATGTCTCTCTCTCACATTGGTGTGTGTGTGTCTCTCTCTCCCTTCCACTCTCTCTGAAGAGCAATGGAAAAAAATCCTCCGGTGAGGATTAAAAAAAAAAAAAAAAAAGTGTTTTCTTTAAAGGTTCATTTTTTGTTAAAAATGCATTGACAAGTAAATCACATGCAATGTATGTTTCTCTTGGTTATCAGTAACTCAGAAAAGTCTCTCTTATTCTTAACATATTAAAGAGAAAATGATAATTTCAACAAAGGCCCTCCCCAAAGCCTTGATAAAATTCAATGCCCAATAAAAATACAAACCAAGAACAGAAGAAAACTTCCTTAAGTTGACAAAGACATCTACCAGAAACCTTCAGTAAGTATGATATATAACAGTGAAATTCTGGAAGCATTTCCATTAAGGAAAAAGATAAAAGTACCCATTATCATCACTGATCTTCAACTTTTGAACTGAAGGGTGTAGGTGTTGCAATAACACAGAAAACAAAACAAAACAAAAAAAAATAGTATAAAGTTTAGAAAGAAGCCTGGCAGTTAAGTCTTCTAGTGAAAGCAATTCAGTAAGTAGACCCTTGGATGTATCCCTTCTGCTTCAAATACACAGTAATAGATAAAATATATTTTAAATATTTTTAAGTGACTTAGGAAGGTTCAGCAAGAAAAACCTTCATTTGGATCAGAAACAGAACAGACACACAAAATTGTGAGCAGGATGGAAGCTACAAGCTTGCTGGACACTGAGTCCAGAAGCAGATGTATATTTCCTTCAGGGCAATAGTGAAACACAAAGCAAAGGACCTGGAGAAACAGGAGCTATCTGAGCAAGACTCATAGCCAAGGATGACGCTGGAGCTGAAAGGAAACTAAAAAATACTGCTGCCAGTCTCTGCCTAGAACTATAGTTTATGCAACGCTCTGGGCTTAAAAATATGAGAAGATAAAAACACAGACTCGTGACCAGGAACTGAACCAAGACATTCACATACTCTGTGAGTGGTTCTAAAAGGGCCCCAATTACCTCAAAGAACAGGACCCCTGACCCATCATTATCGTATCCAATTTTTTATTAGGTTCCAGTAGTCAATGAAAGCATGTAAGATATCACCACACAGAGACCCTTGAGCACAGAAATGAGAAACACAAAATTAAAAGCACTAACACTCAAATGAGGTTGTAAATCAACACTTCAAAACACACAAAGAAATATAATGCTAAGAGAGACAACCAACAAAAGCAACAACTGGAATATGAATTCATTCCAGATGAAGTTTAATTTTACAGAACAGTTTTACAAAGACTTATTTTTTAAGTACATTTAGAGTGCTAGAAAATAATTTTTTTTTAATTATTGGAAGCAAAATTGTACAGTCACTTTGGAAGACAGGCAGTTTCTTACAAAGCTAAACATACTCTAACCATACGACTCAGCAATCATGCTCCTAGGTATTGACTCAAAAAAGCTAAGCCCTGGCCGGTGTCGTCCCATGCACCAATAGGTCGTTGGTTTGGTTCCCGGTCAGGGCAGTGTCCAGGTTGCAGGCTGGATCCCCAGTAGGGGGCATGCAGGAGGCAGCCGATCAATGACTCTCCCTCATCATTGATGTTTCTATCTCTCTCGCCCTCTCCCTTCCTCCCTCTGAAATCAATAAAAATATTTTTTTTTAAATTATCATGGGCAGTTCCACTTCTGGATATATACACAAAATAACTGAAGGGACTTGAACAGGTATTTGCACACCCATGTTCACAACGGCATTATTCACAGTAGCCAAAAGCTGGAAACAACTAAAGTGTCCACTGATGGGTGAATTCATAAACAAATGTGATATATCCATACAATGAAATAGTATTCAGCCTTAAAAAAGAAAAACCCTGACGCATGCAACAATATAAATTGAAGACACTATGCTAAGTAAGACAAACACAGAAGGATATATATTATACGATTCCACTTATATGAGGTACCAGAGTCATCAAATTCATAGAGACAAAAAGTAGAACGGTGGTTGCTGGGTTGAAGGAAGGAGAGAACTGGGAGTTGATGTTTAATGGGTACAGTGTTTCACATTGGAAAATATAAAAAAGTTCTGGAGATGGACAGTGGTGCGGTACACAACATTGTGAATGTATTTAATGCCACAGAACTGTACACTTAAAAATGGGTATAACCCAGCCAGCGTGGCTCAGCGGTTGAGCATCCACCTAAGATCAAGGAGGTTGCGGTTCAATTCCCGGTCAGGGCACATGCTTAGGTTTCAAGCTCAATCCCCAATAGGGAGGGGTGCAGGAGGAAGCTGATCTCTTATCACTGATGTTTCTCTCTCTCTCTCTCCCCTTCTCCCTTCCTCTCTCTGAAATCAATAAAGATTTTTTTTTTAATGGGTATAATGGTAAATTTTGTTATGTATATTTTGCCACAATAAAAAAATTATAGAAAAACTGGTTATCCCAATTGAAAAACAAATTATATCTCTTCATTACACCATATAGAAATTTCACACTAAAAGTAAAACTTTTTTTTTTAATCCTCACCTGAGGATATGGTTTTTTAAATTGATTTTAGAGAGAGAGGAAGAGAGAGGAAGGATGAGAGAGAGAGAGAGAGAAACACCAATGTGATAGAAAAACAGAAATATGTAATTCATACCCTGGGATAGAAAAAAGTTACTTAACCAGACACACACACATTTTAATTTAAGGGAATTTTTTTCATAAATATAACACGAAAATTTAAAACTTGTACACAACTAAAGACACTGTGAATAAAGGGAAAAGGCAAGCCTCAGACTGGCGGTATGCATTCACAACACATATGTCCATCAAAAAAATTAGTATCAAAGGAACCTAACTATCCCTCAGTGGGTGAAGGATATATAAATGGTTCTTTCAGTCTACAACTGAACACCACTCAGCAGTTTAAAATAAATGAAGCAGATCCACAAGTAGCAACATAGTTAAATCTTTTTTTTTTTTAAATATATCTTTATTGATTTCAGAGAGAGGAAAAGCGAGGGAGAGAGAGATATAGAAACATCAATGATGAGAGAGTCATTGATCAAGCCCGCAACCCGGGCATGTGCCCTGACCGGGAATCGAACCCCGATCGCCTGGATCCTAGGTCGACGTTCAACCGCTGAGCCACGCCCAGCTGGGCAACACAGTTAAATCTTCATCAATTAAAAATTTAAATATGAGCCTCTTGACCCAGCAAGTCTACTTTTCATTCACTGAAGCAATTTCTGAAACTACAGTACAACACACACACTTCATAAGAGTGTGTGTAGTCGTCAAGAAGGATCGGGTAGATCCCTATTTCAACAGGGAAAGATCTCCGATATCCTGTTAGAAAACAAGCTGCAGAACAATGTGTACCGTATCATGTCATGAATGTGGGGAGTATGGGGAAAGCCTACTTTTTTCTGCATTACTATATATAGATGAAAATGCATAGAGAAAGGTCAGGAAGGATAACAACAAACTGATTACAGTTTTGGTGGAGAAGGGAGCAGGCCAAGGAGGCTTTTATTCTGTCTGTGCTGTCTGAGTATTTTATGAGAGTGAGCACTCATGAGCCATTTGCAGAGCTGCAGTACCCAGCCACACTGACTGTGCACCACACAACCCCAGGAGCTGCCATTCACAGGGACTCTGCTATAAATGGCATCTCCTACACAGGGCAGTATACATTCTGCACAACTAGACACCACAGCCCTGATGCTTGTGTAATTAGAAATAAATCAAATAAGGGGGGTCAGCCCCAGCCGGGTGGCTCAGTTGGAGTGTTGTCTCGTACACCAAAAGATTGTGGGTTCGATCCCCAGTCCGGGCATGTATGGGAGGCGGCCGATCAAAGGTTCTCTCTCACATCAATGTTTCTCTCTCCCTCCCCCTCTCTCTAAAGTCCTTGGGTGAGGATTAAAAAATAAAATAAAATAATAAAATAAAATAATAAAATAAAATAATAAAATAAAATAAAATAAATAAATAATGGGGGTCTGCAAACCAGCCTGAGGGAACTTTCTGGGGTGATATAATTCTCTATATCCTGATTGGGACAGTGGTTACAAAGTACACACATTTTCAAAACTCATCCACTGTACGTGGATATCTATGCATTTTATTATATGTAAACTATATGTCAATAAAGTTGATTTTAAAATAAATATGTATTAGCCCTGGCCGGTGTAGCTCAGATGGTTGGGCATCATCCTGGGCACTGAAGGTTGCCAGTTCGATTTCCGGTCAGGGCACATGCCCAGGTTGCAGGCTCAATCCCTGGTAGAAGGCAGCCAATGTTTCTCTCCCCCTCCTTCCTCTCTCTAAAAATCAATTAAAATGTATATATTTTTAAATAAATATAAATTAAAAATCCTTGGGAAAACACAGAACAAGGCACCCAATATTACAGGACCCAAAACAAGTACAAGAGATGCCTACTGGATGCACTCTAAAGTACAAAGTAATAAAACTAAAGAGAAATTGACTTCGTTCTTCAAGGCTTACCACATAAGGCCAAATTTGGATTAATATGACCCTTATTTTTTATTATGAGGATATATAGGTCCTGAGAAATTTCTAAAGTAAAGGGTAACTTGGCATTCTACTGGTTCTCAGCCTAATTTTCTAAGTAGAAATTTTGTCTCTCACGCACAGTGGACACTCAAAAACCCTGTGAGTGCTGCTTTAACTACATAACCCCCTTCAAAGGTAACTCCACTTATGTATGATAAAAATCCTCAAAGAACTCATAAAAGGTCAAGTTTTAATTTGGCAGACAAAGTAACCTAACAGGCACTGCAACCCAGAGAACTGAAACAGCAGACTGGAGCTGGAGAGTCTAGAAATCCAACCAAGGCAGAGAACAGGCAGAATTCCAGCCCATACAGAGGAGCAGAGATACATTTGTTCTCAGTAGAGACCTACAATCCAAGAACCAGGACAAAAGTAAAATTTAAAAAATTTTAAAGGTGTTCTCTAGAAAAAAGTATTCTTCAAGTGACAGAAAAGAGAGGAGCCAGAAAGGAATGATCTGAAGCAATGGCCCAAGGAGTGAGTTCTGACAGCCAACCTGCAATAAAGATGTGGAAGTTGGCAGCAAGGCCACAAGAAACCGCAACTCCATCACCTGAGCCATTGTTTTCAATGCCCAAACCTATGAACCCAGGTTACCTTACATGGCAAAAAAAAAAAAAAAAGGAACTTTAGGACCAGGGGAAGTCCATCAGCCATCCCTAACACCAGAGTGATTCAATACTGCTCTGTGTAATATACAGCAAAACCCTGCCTGGTTCATTCATTCAGGCAATAAACATTTCTTGCATGACTGCTGTTTGGCCAAGCACTGTTCTTGTCACTGAGGATTTAGCAGTGAATAGTCATGGAGCTTAATAATAGGAAGGAAGGAAACTTCTTTTCTCTTTTCAAATTTTCTTCTTTTTCTCTCCTTTTAAATGTTACGTGGAAGAGCCTTCAAGACTCTTATGTTTCTCCCACAAGCTTCCTTGACCCTCCTGCTTTATTCCCAAACCAAGCAATTTATGGCCCCAATTTCCCAATACTGGGGGTGGGGGTGGGGAACTGAGAGGCACCTAAAGTGAGTAAGGTGTGAGACGAAATTCAATGCTGCTTCGTACTTCATACGCGTACCTTCACAAACTGTTAGCTCCTAAGCAGCAAATTAGGGTTGTGTTGGACACTATTTCGTGGCCCCAGTGCTGACCATGGTTCTCTACCCACGGGAGCCAGCGAATCAATAACCGTTTGCTAAGAATGCTGGCACGTCCTAATCCCAAGGCCCGGCACAGGGACTGAGCAGCAAGCACTCGCAGCTGGTCCTCTCTCCTCCCGCCACACTTGCCTCCCAAGGGTGACGCGGTGCGCAGGTTCACAGTTAGGCGCCTCAGGAAACAGTTTTGGGGTGATCTGAAATAAATTCCCTTCCCTCTGCCAGGGCCTGCCTGCCTCACCTGCCCTCTGCCAGGACCTGCCTCCTTTGCCCCCTTCAGCACCTAACGCGGAGCCTGCTTCCAGCGAGCCGGGCTCCAGCAGCATCAGCCCAGCGCCCGAACCCCGGCTCCTCACCCGACGGCCACAGCGCGCTCGGGACCCCGGAGACGCCCCTCCCCGGCCCGGGGTGCAGAGCCCGGCGGCGCCGGCCCGGGACTGCGCTCCATCCCCTCCGCTCGCCCCTCCAGGGACGGGAGCGCGGCGCCGTCTCCCCTCGCAGCGCGCGCGGTGCAGCGGCCGCGGCTCCCCGCGCGCCGTCTCCGCGGCTCCCGGCCCTGCACCCACGCAGGCTCCCGAGGTCCGGGCGCTGCGTGGGCTCCTCCCGTTCCTCGCGGGCGCGAGGCTCCAGCACCGCGCGTTCCTGCCGCAGCCGGCGGCCGCCGCCGCCGCGAACCCCCGCCTTACTCACTTCCCGGGCGGCCCAGGGGGCGTCGAGGTCTCCCGCGGCCGCAGCCTCCCCCGCCACCTCCGGCCCGGCGTCCGCGGCTGAAGCGGCAGCGGCGCCCGCTCAGGCCCTGGAGTCGCCCCCGCGACGAACGTTCTCAGCGCCCGGCTCGCGCCGCTTCCCGGCCCGGCACGCGCGGCGAGCCCGCCCCCAGAGCGAGGGCGCGAGGGCGCGAGGGCGCGACGGCTCGGGGCTGCAGGCGGGCATGCGCCTCGGGCGCGCGCGGCTGGGGGCGGGGCTTCCGCTGCGCCGGGGCGGGGGCGGGCGGCCGGCCGGGCCCCGCCCCCTCAGCCCGGCGGGCCCGCCCCCCACTCGTCGCCGGCTCCCGGAGCGCAGGGAAACGTGCCCCCTGGGGGCGCCTCCCGCGCGCTCCCCGCGCGCCGCCGAGCGGCGTTTCCACTCCGCAGGTATTTCGCCAGGCCAGCTGGGCGCCCCGCCCGACGTGACTGCGAGGTGAAGAATGCAGAGCACCACCCCGTGAATCATTCCTCGCGCCTCGAGCACGAGATCCTCCCCTGAGTGATTTTGCGAAATTAATTCAACCCGGCCAGCGTTTCCTCAGCGCCGCCTCGGTGCCGGGCGCCGGGCCAGGCGCTGCGCGGGGGCCCGTCCCGGTCACGGCCCCGGCCTGGAGGAGCGCGTAACTCGGGGCAGCCGCCGCGTAAACAGCCCCGTCCGGTGACCCGCGCGCGGCCGGTCGCGGCGAGATGCTGCGGAGGCCGCCGGAGGGAGGGATTCCTTCCGCTTGGACCTTGGGGACAGGTTCCCGGGGGAGGTGGCGTTTGTGTTCAGCCCTGAAGGAAGAAAGAGGCTTAGGAGACGAGGGGGAGGGCATCGGAGGCCAGGAAGAGCGTTCCCGTCTCAGCATCAGCTTTTTTCTTTTAATATTATTCGTTTCTGATAGAATCCTTTCCAGACCATGGGAAACATAGGAGATGATTCCAAATTAGGAACGGCTAAGCTGCTTTCATGACCCAAAGAATCGTTTTTCTCAGCGTTATTTAAGGCAGAGAACAGCAGCGTCCTTCGTGGACTGTTGCGGGAGAGTGACGCGCGTGAAGTCCCTAAGCTTGGGTGCGGTGTGTCCCTGCTTTGGGGAGATCGTGCCGCCCGCCTCTAGGACATCACCTTCCTCCTCCTGTCTTCCGACGTTAACTGCTGTGGTGAAGGAAATGCTGGTAACCAGCTTTGTGAAGTGAGAGTAAACAGAGCCCTCGCAGAAAGGCCTCACCTTTCACACAGGAATGTCACGACCATTTTGCATGCTTAGGAGACTTTTCCACTTGTATGCGGGGCCTTGACTGTGTTCTGAATATGCTAAGATACTCAAAATGCAGGTACGAGGCACCTTGTGTGTTCATTTACTGCTCCCCGGGCACCAGGTGGAGGAGGCATTGAAAGGGTAAAACACTGATCCTGTGCTTTGGAGAAAAGATGTGTAAATGATGTAAACTAAATATGTAAATATTGCTTTAAGTATGTAAATATTTGCCCTGTTGATTGAAACCAAGGTAATTTCAATATGTGGACGGAACTGCATTGAACCGTTCTTGGAATTGACTGCTTTAAGTACACTCCCATAGCAGTTCTCCATCTCAGTTCTGCATTTCATCACCTCCCAGGTCCTCAGAAAATTTCTTCCTAACATTTCAGTCATTCTCCCCCCTCTCATTCCCAAAGTCACCAGCTCCTCTTACCTCCTTGCCCTGTTCCCTCACCATCTATTCATGGTCGAGATTTCCTGTCCTAAAGAAAAAGGAAGAACCTCCCCCGTCACTCCAGGTTGTGCTGCAGTTACCACTCCCTCTCTGTAAATTCTTACACAAACACCTTGAAAGTAGTTTATCTCTGCCAGCTCCGCCGCTTCTCAGTCCTCACCTCTTGGCTCTAGCTTTTGTCCCCACCATGTCACTGCACTTCTCAGTCATTAATGGTTGCTTAATCCTAAATGCCAGTAGAGCTCTCCGTGGTGTTTGACCACGCAGAGCACTCCACTCTGTTTGAAACACCCTTTTCCTTCACAACACGACTCATCTGCTAACCCCTCTGACCACTCCTGTCTCCAGGATTCTGTCCTCAGCTTTCATCAAGCCCCACGCATTCTCCCTAAGACGTTTCGTTCACTCCCTGTCCTCATCTGCCATGTATATCAGCAACTCCCAAAGCCATTACCTAGCTCCGGCCACTCATCAGAGTTCTATATACACAAAACCAGACTTATCCACCTGAATGTCCTAGAGACACTTCAGGCTCGACATGTCTAAAACTGTTTAGCATTACTGTCCACTTCAGAAACCTGGGAGTCATCTGTGATTCATTTCTCCCTCTCCCCACCACACTCAACAAGCCTGTTGATTCTCCCCATAGAAAACTCTAGAATCTGTCCCTCCCTCTCACCTAGACTATGCAATAGCTTTTTACCTTTTTTTAAATCCTCACCTGAGGTTATGTTTCCATTGATTTTTACAGAGAGAGAAAGGGAGAGGGAGAGAGAGAGACAAACACCAGTGTGAGAGAGAAACATCAATTGGCTGCCTCCTGCACGTGCCCCAACTGGGCATCAGCTGGCAACCTGGGTATATGCCCTGACCGAGAATCGAACTGATGACCCTTCAGTGCACAGGACAACCCTCTAACCAACTGGGCCAAACAGCCTATAGAATGGGGGTAAATATTTTCAAATAATATATGTGATAAGAAACTTACATCAAGAATACATAAACAACACTACAATTATAAAACAAATAACCCAATTGAAAATGGGGAAATGATTTGAGCAGACACTTCTTCAAAGAAGATATAAAGATGACCAATAAGCACATGTAAAGGTGCTCAACATGATTAGCTATTAGTAGAATGTAAATCAAAAACACAATGAGATACCACTTCACCCCTACTAGGATGACTATAATGAAAATCAGACAATGTGTTGGTGAGACTGCAGAGAAATTAGAACATTGATGCATTGCTGGTAGAATTGTAAAATGGTGCAGCTGCTCCAGAAAACAGCTTGGCAGTTCCTCAAAAGTTTAAACATGAAGTTATCGTATGACCCAGCAATTCTACTTTGAGGTATATACCCAAGAGACTTGCAAATATATGCCAGCAAAAAAACAAACCTATGCACAAATGTTTATAGAGTCTTATTCATAATAACCAAAAGATGAAAACAACCCAGAACTCTATCAACTAATGAATGGATTAACAAGATGTGGTAAATCCATTCATGCAATGGAATATTATTCAGTAATAAAAAGGAATGGAGCACATACTATACCATGGATGAAACTTGAAAACATTATGCCAAGTGAAAAAAGCCAGTCACAGAAAACCACACATTATATGATTCCGTATAGTGCATGAAATGTCCAGAATAGGCAAATATCTATAGGGACAGAAAGTAGATTTGTGATTGGCAGGGAAGGGGTTAGAGGGATTGAGAAAGGACTGCTGATAGGTATGTGGTTACTTTTTGATTTGATGAAATTGTTCTAAAATTGATTGTAGTGATGTTTACACAACTCTGTGAATGTACTAAAAAACCACTGAATCGTACACTTTAAATAGATGAATTAAAAGGCATGTGAGTTGTGTCTCAGACAATATGGCTCTTTGAAAAAGGGAAATTATGAAACAATCCTGAAAGACACAAAAGTATCCTGGAACAAAACAGTCCTTGGTTTTGGTTAAAACATCTCAACATTGTTAACATGATAGTTCTCCTTATATTAATTTATAAATTTAATATGATTCCCAAAAAATATATAAACAAGGTTTTATTCTGTAGCTAGATAAATTGATACCAAGGTTCATATGGAAAAGAAACACTCAAGAATAATGTAAAACACTGAAAAGGAAGAGGCATGAGAAGTGATTAGCTCTGCAGTATATTAAAACACACTACAGGCCATCTTGAATGAAAACGCAGTCGTTCTGGCACAGGATAGGTGGACCAATGGAACCAAATAGAAGGTACAGATATCAGTCCAACTACATAGGTAAATCCACTACCTGATGAGCAGTCAAATGGCTGAGGCAAAGAAGGACTTTTTCGTAAATGGTGTTGGGGCAAACTGGACAGCCACAGACAGCCCACTGTGTTGGTGAGGCTATGGGGAGACAAATATTACTAAAGGTAATGAAAATAGTACAACCCCTATGGAGAAGCATTTGGCAATATCTAATGAAACAATTTGTACGTGTACCTCTCAACCTACTACGCCAACTTCAAGGAATTTACCCAAAAGATACCTTCAAAAATAATATGGACTCTTACATATGTAAGCTTCTGCACTGTATCATTATTTGTATTTGCAGAGTATTGGAAACTACCTAAATACCCAAACATGGAAGACTGGTTGAATAAACTATGGTCCTCACAAATAATCGACTACTAGGAAGCAATAAAAAGGAGTAAAGATTATCTTTATGGATTGAGAAGTGCAGATTGGTAATTACAAAATAGTCATGGGGGTGTAAAGTGCAGCATAGGATTGAGTGATTTTAATTTTCTTTGTATTTGTTTCTATTTTCAAAATGTCTTAAATGAACATGCATTTTTTTTAAAACAGAAAAAATATTTTTAAAAGGTCTATACTGGAACCTGTCCCATTTTTCACTCTGCAGTCTGAACATCCAAGTCTTAATTTCCATGGTTAGAAATGAAAGGTAAATGCTGGGGAAGAGCAACACAGTGAGTTTCCAAGGTTGGTTGTGACACCAAGTTTGGCCAGGTAGTGAGCTGACAGTGTTGGGAACAAAGCTGGAGAGGTTGTACAGGGCTGCGTAGGAGGGCCGACGCCTGCCAGCCGAGAGTCAGTGTGGGAAGCAGCAAGTTAATAACAGCTCGAGGAAAATAATTTAAAGAAGCTGCAAACCCATTCCTTGAAGTCACTGCGCTGCCCCCATCCCTCACCAAAAAACCCTAATGACATGCGAGTAAGAATACTGGAAACTAAATATCACAATTCCATCCTTGTATCAGATTATGGTAAATTTACACCATAATGTGTGTCATTCTGTTCTCTGGCACTTACAGATGACATGATAGCACTGGAAAGGGTCCAATAGAGAGTAATTAAAATGACAAGCAGAAAGAGTGTTCTTTACACTCCGACAAGCAAAAAACAAACTCTGGCCTTCAGAGAAAGATGAGAGCTTAGACGTGATGTTCCAAAGGTGTGCATAGTCAGAACCCAGATACAGTCACCAAATCTTGTAATACCAGCAGTAAGGGGTAGCTGTTGGTGGCCAAAAGAGTCAGATTTGGAAGAAATAAGTAGGAACTGCTATTCTGCACAGTGGGTTGCAATGTGGAAATCCTTCCCCCCAGAGGCTGACTCATTGGTTCTGTCTCTGCCGAACATGGAAGGAAGATGGCACAGAAGACAAACAGGGAGGCTCTGCGTGGGGATGGATGGCCAGAGAGAGGCGGTGCTGGGACAGGGCTATTCTTATTCTCTGTAATAACTTGTGGGTTCAGAGAGTCTGCATGGAAAACCTTTATGAATGAAACTCTAAGATGTACATCATGGGTGGCAGCCGTGCCCTTCAACAAAACTGTCCTTGAGTGCCACGCTGGAGATTTCACTAAACTGCATTGGTAGCTACGCTGACCCACTGCGGTAATTTCTGTGTGGTCACAGGAGTGGCTGCCATATTTCCATACTGTGGGAAGCTCAGGAGGCCAGAGCTATATGGCACCCCAAAAGATCCTCCAGAATTGCCCCAATAGGCAGTCCAGAGGTGCAGTATCCCAGGAAGGGTATCTCCTAGGCGACGCTAGTTTACGGAAGGCAGATCATTTACGTGGTACTTTCACATACCTCAAAAGATCAACACATTCTCTGTTGATTAAACTAGCTCAACGTTAGCAATTCCAACTGTTCTCAGTCATCCTGCACTGAAAAATTAGCTACCTCTAGGACCCAGCTGAGATGAACGGAAATTTTTTAAAGTGCCCCCAAGTGATACAATATGTGGCCAAAGTGGAGAACCACGGAGCGCCTCCATTTGTTAAAGTTAATTATTCGGAGAGCTCTGGTTGTAGGGAGAGTGCAAAGGGCATGAGCAAACCAGCCAGGATGGAAGAAAGAAAACAGTCCTGCCAGCTCACTAGTGCCCACATGTGCTCAAATGCTGTCCAGGCTGCTCCTGCAGGGGTGGTTTTTTTGTGTTTTGTTTTGTTTTGTTTTGTTTGGGGAGGCGGGGCACTTAGAATGTTATTATTACATTCCAGAATGTTACCAGACAGACTTGGACACGAAGTAAAAGTCTCTCCGGTCCCTGTTACCCTGTGAGGAAGGAAAGGAGAGAGCTATGCATTCCCCTTCCTCTTTTGGGCCCACGTCAGGGCTCCTCTCTAGAACTGGAGAGAAGAATGCGTGTGGCCAGCAGTCTGTGGGAACAGGAAAGTGCTTTCTTGTCACTAATGCTGAGCTGTTCCATCATTTTGGGTTTCTCAACACTTGATGGTTTCCGTGTCTTGGGGTCAGCCCCTTCTGCTGCGAGTCTCAGCACACTGATTTCGTGGGCTCAGCAGTTCCGAGCTCAGCTCCCTTCTCTTGTTCCCTATGGTGATTCTTTCAGGGCTATGGGGAGTCTCCTCTGGGCCCATCAGGGGCCTCGTGTCCTGTCAAAGGCGGTTCCAGTATCGCTTAGAACCACTGTGTGCCTAGAAAAGTCCCTCCTTTTCCTCACATTGAGACGCGTCCATCTCTGGCAAAGAAGTAGGAGCAAAGAGCCCAAACTGCAAGAAGGAGCAAGTCACCCAGCTGGAACGGAAGGGCCACCCCAGCTCTCGCAAACACGTGGACCACGGGGAAACCCAAGCCCCACGCGCCCTGCGGGCAACTTCCCAGCAGCCACGCACAGCTCTGGGCTCCCCCTTGGGGCAGCCATCCCAGCTCCTTTCTTTCTCCCTTATACGTGCGACCGGACCCTTCAATTGCTCCCAGGGCAAAACCACCTCACTGTGAGGTGAGAACTCTCCAGGGGCTAACTTCATCCACAGAGGCCATCTCGGGGACCCAGATCACGCAGTGGGCACCGTCTGATTTGATTTGCTGTGGTTTTTAAACGCATATCTACCGCCTCACTGATTTATCTCCCCAACTTTTTTAGTGCCCTACCTCCACCATGTGCCTTGTGACCGCAGGTAAGGATGCCAGTCTAGCCGGAGGGAGACTGAGAGGCGTGTGGAGGGAGAGGAGGCGCCCTAGCTGTGGGTCAGCACCTCCTGCCAGGCAGCGAGTGAGGCCAGCTTGGACATTCAGTCACGCTGAACTTAGAGTTTAAGTGCAGCCCTGAGTGGCCCCTGGTGACACCAGCAGAGGAGCCTCCCCGCTGACCTGCAGAATGAGACAAATAATAATATTTTAAGACTCAAAATTTGGGGGGGATCTGTTACGCAACAATAGTGTACAGAAAGTGGTGCCTGGAAGGGGGTAATACCGTAACAAAAACACGAAGTGTTGGCTTTGGCTTGTGTGGCCGGTGGAGGCTGGAGGGTGGCACAGAGACCGAGCGCAGCCTGGAGGTTTTAGAGGGAGATGCTGCTGGAAGGACAGCCGCCTGCCTGTGTCTTGCAGTAGTGATGTGATTACAGTAGCGAAAGTAGTACTGCCACACTGTCACCTGCAGTAACTCAGAAGACAGAAAACACATCTATAAACTTGTGAATCTGGCTTGGGAAATTTCCAGGCAGAATGGTAAAGGTGCCAATTGTCTTTTCCGCAGCTTTAACCATAAGGTACGGGCAGGAGGAGCCGTTCAGTGTACAAGCAGAATTTAGAAGGACATGGAAGGTGGGAGATGTGCTGGGCTCCAAAATAAAATGTTTCACATTCCCAGTCTCTCCAACTCACAAAAGGGTCTCAAAGCAAGACTGGGCTTCAGGGTAAAGGTCAAATTAAGTTCACGGCTGTGACTCTTTGTTAAGACTGCAGAAAGATTTAAGGCGCTGCCCAGTAGATCCTCTCAGTCAGGAAAAGGAGCTTCTAAGAATCTTAGGTCACTAGGCCGGGCGTGGCTCAGCGGTTGAGCATCGCCCTAGGATCCAGGAGATGGCAGTTCGATTCCTGGTCAGGGCATATGCCCGGGTTGCGGGCTCGATCCCCAGCAGGGGGCGTGCAGGAGGCGGCCGATGAATGACGACTTTCTCATCATTGATGTTTCTGTCTCTCTCCCTTTCCCTTCCTCTCTCTGAAATCAATAAAGATATATTAAAAAAATAAATAAAATCTTAGGTTATTGCCCCCCAGCTCTCCAACATACCAGCCCCGCATACCATATACTGAATGGATGTTTTCAGGCCAAACCAGCAAGAGAAGCCGCTCAGCCAGCCCACAGAATCTACCGTGGGAAACTACAGATCATTATCAGTCTAACTGAAAATTTTCAGGATGGGTTTATAAGGCAGCAGTAGATAAATGCTACACAGGAAGATGGAAAAAGCTTTCATGGAGGAGCTAGTACTTGAAGATCAGACAGGGTGAGCACTTGGAGAGCCAGGGAGCGGGTACTCCTGGCATTGCAAGAGAAGTAGGAGTATAAGCAAAGGCCTGGGGGAGGAGGAGACTGGGCTTCACAGGCCACTTCACATGCCACAGTCCGCAGGAACTACTCCAAGGAGGACAGGAGCCCCTTTTAGAAAGCAGCGCCGGTAAGTCTTTCATTATTCAACAGAGGTGTTGGCTTAGCCATGGGGGCTTAAAGGTCCAGAGCTTTCCCAGCTCCACTGCCCAAATATACTGTGGAAGAGACTCACAGGATGGTGGTGGCCAGAGCACAAACGTGCAGTGTCCTTTCTCAGCTGTGCCTTAACAGGAAAGAAGCAAACACCCAAACTGCACCAGCTGGGCATGGCAGAAAGTACAGAGGCCTCAAGGTCCAGAGATTCAGGTTTACTATATATGTGCCATTGTTTTCAAACTTACAGCATGAACACTGTACATAATTTCTCAGGGTCTCATGTCTTTATTTACAAAGTGAGCAGATGTCCTCCAACTCTAAAGTCTAAGGTTCTAGGAAGAGATTTGAATGCATGAATAAATATAAAAGTGCCTCCCACATAAGCAGTCAAACACGTATTGAACCTGAGAAGGCATAGCAGTAAAATGGACTATGGTAGCACTGAAATACTATTCTCTCGGTGCAACCCTTTTGGAAAGCAATATGGGAACAAGAATCAGGAGTCATAAAAATGTTCGTCCCTTGACTTGTAATTCCATTCATGGGAATTTATCCCATGGGAATAATTAAATATAAGATAAAAGCTATAGTGCATCACCGCTAATGTAAAAAAAAAAAAAATCAGAAACAATCTAAATGTCTAATAAAAGGGGCAAATAAACTATTGCCTGGGCAATATTATAGAGACATTACAAGGATTACTATGAAAAGGGAACCATAGGAAAGTGTTTATGATTTCATAATTAGTGAAAAGGGCAATATATATAATATTGCTATTACTATTTAAAATAAACTATGCGTATGGCCAAAGGCTAAAATGAAACATGTAAATATGGAAACAGTTGTAAAAAAGAGCTGAGATTACAGTGAAGGTTTTCTTACTTCTCATAGGTTGCCCTTATAATAAAGTTATTGTTTCAACCCTGCTGTCTCTCTCTGCTCTTCATGCTCATGACTAATGAGACGTTCCTGTAGCAGCAGAACAGGGGAGCCCGCTGCTCATGGTCTGGGGGTGGCCTGGAGCCCTTCCAGCTGCAGCAGCCCGACACAGGCATGAGCACCTTCTGGTAGCGTCCAGCAAGCCCACCAGGGACCCAGAGGGGCTGACCAGGGGTCCCTACGCTAGGAGAGGGTCAGTTAGGCTATAACCCCATCAAAGAGGGCTACTCAGGAAGACCCTGCAGTGCCCTGCCTTTTGCCCAAGATGGTTCTGACAGAAGACCTGTAAAATCATTGATGCTGAGCTGAAATAAGGAACAGACAGGGTCCCTGAAAACCCTTGTGACCCCGGGGCATCAGCTCCAAGCAAAACAAAAAGAGTGGCCCCTGGCCAGGTAGCTCAGTTGGTTAGGATGTTGTCCCTGATACACCAAGGTTGCAGGTTTGATCCCCGGTCAGGGCACATGCAAGAATCAACCAATGATGCATAAATAAGTGGAAGAACAAATCGTTTCTCTCCCCGCCCCCCTCCTTTTCTCTCTCTCTCAAATCAATTTTTAAAAAAGGGTGGGTGAAGACAAGATGGGTAAGAATGTAATGAAGTTGAAAGGGAGATTTTTTTGCTGTGGGCTTGATGGCAATGTTGAAAAACCAAAAGCTTAAAGACAGCAAAAAGGATTTGGAAGAGTCACAGTGAAAAATGAGCGACTGCTTCAACCGGAGCTGGAAAACCTGGGATTTCCAAGCAACACAGAGGTGCCTGTTGAGCTGAGAGCGCGAGGAGCGCAGCCAGCTGGCACGGCCGGCGCGGGAGGCTGGCAGCCCCCAGCAGCGGCAGCGTGGGACGGTGATTATCCAGGTGGGGCTGACACAAGCCCAGCGGAAGGCTGGGACGTGAGGGGATTTCAGGAGCTTTCAAGGACATGCTGGAGAGAGCCAGCCCTTGCTGGGTTCCCTGTTTGCCAAGCCCGACAGCGGGGCTTTCTGTGCGCAGGGATGCGCTCCTTGGCTGCTCTCGGGGGGAGACAAAGCAGCTTTAAAGGGCAGGACACTAACAGCTTTGGACTATTTTCCATGGAATTTGTTTTTTAAGTTATGATAAATGGTACATAACTTAAAATCTGCCATTTTAACTGTTTTTAAGTGTACTGTTCTGCGGCATTAAGTACATTCACATTGCTGGGCAACCATGGCCATTGTCCATCCCAGGACTCTTCCATCTCCTCCATGGAAACTCGGTCCCCGTGAAACATGAATTCTCCATTTCTCTCTCCCCCCAGCCCTACCCTTGGTAACCACTGTTGTACTTTCTATCTCTGAATTTTCTTATTCCAAGTATTTCATATAAGTGAAACCGTACAATACTTGTCTTTTTGTGACTGGTTTATTTCACTTAGCACGATGTTTTCAAAGTTCATCCATATTGTTGCCTGAGTCAGGATCTCTTCCCTTTTTAGGGCTGCGTAATATTCCATTGCATGTGTACGCATATTGCTTATCCACTCCTCAGGGAATGGACACTTGGGTTGCTTCTGCCTTTTGGCTACTGTGAATAGTGCTGCTATGAACATGGGTGTACAAATACCTATGCAATCCCCATTTTCGATTCTTTTGTGCATTTACCCAGAAGTGGAATTGTCCATGATATTTTTTTAAAAAACAATGTGTATAACTGAATAAAAACAGATCAATGCAACTTTGACCAAAATGGGTGGTGCTGGGCATTTGAAAGCTGGGTACAAGGAGATCTGGGTACCAGCGCCCCTGCCCGGGCAGGGCTGATGGCACTGCATCGCTCATACTCATTTCCAGAGCCCTAGACTGGGATGTCTGGTTAGTCTTTTAGGATTCAAGGCCTGACCCTAAACACTGGCTATTTCGATTTTGGGAAAGAAAGGAGCCACGCCAGGCTCCCAAAGCCCATTCAGCCGGCAAAAGCACACATGTGGCTGTGTGAAGCATGAGGTACGCAAACAGCTGTGGTTTGGGCACAGATGATAAAAACCGAGCTGGTCACTGGGAAAAATAAAGCCAAGTTTCAGTGAGGAACCCTAGCCTTCCCTTTCTGGTATTATTTGGGCTCAAAGCTCAGGCTTTGGAGTCAAGATAGCCTCTATGCTCCACTAGTCTTAACTCTGTTATCTTGGGCAGGCTATTCTATCTCCCTGATTCTCAGTTTCCTCATCTGTAAAATGGGTAGCTAAAGGGATTAGATGAGATCTGTATGTGTAAGTGCTTAACACAGAATCTAGCACAGGATAGACTATCAACGAATATCAGTTTCCTTCTTTTCCCATCTCAGTGGCCTCCTTCACTGCCACCCCTCACCCTCTTTTGAACTTCAGGTGCCTAGGACCCCTGTGCTGTCTGGCACCTCCCCAGGTAGTTTGAAGTTACCAGAAAAAGAAAAAGGCAGAAACACCGCATCCTTGCCTCCTAGTGTTGAAAGAAGCCCATTGCAGGTACATACAATAAATCACAGGTTCATACTTTTTATTGGTTGATGAATCAGAGGTCAGCTCTAATTTACAAATACGTACCTGAGTCATCACTATAACTGGAGTTTACTGCGTGCTCTTATATATGATTAAATACTATCTAGCAGGATAATTACAAGGCATCATTAAATATATCCTGTAATTCTTAGGTCCCATCCTAGACCTACCATTCTGGGGTAGGGACTAAGAATCTATACTTTGGGTACGCCCCCCAAGGTGATTCCTATTCCTAGGGCTAATGACCTCTGCTTGACCAGCAGCAGGATGATCCCAGGTGCTTGGGCAGGGCCCAGTGGCTGTTGCTGAGATAAGGGCTGGGGGCGCAGGAAGTCCATATGTCACCCACTCCACAACCTCAAGCAGAAACGCCAGCGGCAGCCTTGCTGTCCTGGCACCGACAGAAATTTTACCCTGAGCTGACACATGGGCTCTGGCTTTGGGACCCTGATAGGCCACCATTTGATTCATGTAGTAAAAAGAATCACACTGGCCTCCACATTTTTTTCTTGACATAAGTTTTTTGTCTTTTTTTAAAGGTAAAGCATGAGTTGTACATAGAACCAGGGTTAGTGTCAAATCAAACAGGAGAGTGGTTTGTTTTTGGCTTCCTATTACAACCCCATCCCCAGGGTACCCGGTGGCAGTGGACACCCGAGCCCCTCTCTGTGGCCCCCTCACCACCGCCCTAGAAAGCACTGCGTCCTCTGGCACCTCCTTCAGCTATGTGACTCCTGCAGAAACCTAAGCACGCAACAAGCAAGGCATTAGGCAGTCGATAAAATTAGCATAAAGATTGTGTAGGAACTTAGGAAATCCTTATTAAAAACATTAAATAACATGGATTATTAAGTATAGAAAATATCGACGTCATTAGAGCTGTACAAACACGAAAAACAAAACAGTATGCCAAAAAGTGAAACTTTCGAGAGGGGTGACCATCTTTGTTTCCCTAAGACTTTTTAGAATGTGTTGCAGTGTTACAGTTATTAAAAGCCACCTTTCTACTGGCCCTTTTCCTGCCTGAATTACAGGACAGTAAGCCACAGTCAGGACTGAGGCCTTCACTAACGACCGAGTAGTCACTAACCTTGAAAGGTCAGAAGCCTCCCAGTGAAGCCCCCAGTAGATGCCGGGCTCTGAGCGCAGCCTGTTCTCAGCAGCCGGCCGAGCTACCTGTCCAAACAGCTTGTTAACGGCCCCGTGAGGCGCCAGTGGAGACGAGCAGCCCCTGAGCAGCTGCTTACGCAGCAGGCCGGGCGGCGCTCTCCCGCCAGCAGGCAGGAGCCACTCCGGGCCGGGTGGTGTGAAGCGCTCGGAATCTGGCTTCTCGTTTGGACTATTTCCAGCTGAGCTACACTGCGCGTCAGTTCATGCCTCGTCCCATGCTCTGCTCCAGCCTCTGCCCGCACATGGGTGGGGGAGAAGCTTCGAAGTGCGGCCTCCTTTCACAGCCTGTGAGGTGAGGGGGGCGGTGACAGGGGCCTCTAAATACCCCAGGGTTGCAATGCCTGAGGCTGGCCACGCCGGGGTGGAACTGCATAGACAAGTGGTGGGGTTATACGCAAGGAAACAGTCAGAGAAATATTCTTCTGAATGTCAAGTTTTCGTCCAGCCAACTGGGTGATTACATCATCTTTCCTTGAGGGAGAGAAGGCAATGGGAGGGAATGCCAGCTCCTGGGGCGTTCAGGAGAGATTTGGAGAATTTTGTTGGAAAGAGCGAGCCAACATAGATTATGCGTGGGCATGAATGTTGTGACCTGGAAGAGCCCTAGTCCCACAGTGCTGTGGGGTGCCCTGGGGAAGAGAGCTGGGAGAAGGTGAAGAAAAGCATCTTTGTCAGAGAAACAATAGGAGGTACAGTCTCACTGTGATGATTCCCTCTCAGCTTTTAGCTCTTCCGATCCCCAGGAATCCTAAGAATATAAGTACTCCATCATTGAGTTAATTCCAGCCATGAGTCTTAAGAACGGTTCTGTAAAATGGAGGCAATTAACTAAACAGAAAGTTGCTGGCTCACAGAGAACACTTGAAACAGTGATGCGCTGAAATAAAAAATGCAAACATCACATGTAATCTCAAGATTATAAGGTCTGTTGAGGCTTCTTCCTCCTACGCACAGCATCTGTGATTTGAGTAGCTGACAGGAGGTGTGCAATGGGACCAAGCTTTGGCCCTGTTAGCACCATGGTAAGACATAACCTAGGCATGAGCAGAAAAGAGAGGAATGTCTCTACGCTCTCTCTATAAACACTGTAATTCTTAACCCATGGCTACTGGTTTATTATTCAGTAAATGACCCTTACTCACTTAAAGGTGAAGAACCTATTTTGTACACGTTTATCTTCAAAATTTCAGTTCTAATACCCACATAATAAATTCAAGTCAAGCCTTAACATACAATAGTTTCTGAAGAAAATGTAGCACAATATACCAAAACTTATGGGCTGCAGCTAGTGCAGTGCATAGAGGGCAACTTATAGCTATAAATGCCTGGAGGGTCCAGCCAGAAAATTAGACAAGAAAATGAAAGAAAGGGCACCCAGATTGGAAAGTATGAAGAAAAATTAATATGGGTTGTTACGGGTTAAATTGTGTCCCCCAAAAAGATATGTTGAAGTCCTCTCCCTCTCCCTTCCTCTCTCTGTAAAATCAATAAAATCATATTTAAAAAAATAAATGAAAAACTTTAATTTAAAATTTTTAAATAAATTTTAAAATAGAAATAAATAAACGAGAATGAGGGACCTAGCATTTGAGTTCCTCTGTATCGACAGAATTTGATTAATGAAATAAATAATTTTAATATGTGATATATGGCATGAGCTCACATTATAAAGGGAAGGGGTGTAACAGGTACAAGTGTTCATATGTCATATCCCTGCAGAATGAAGAGAGCAGCTTGGGGTGAAGGTTAATGAGTAGAAACAGCGATGTCCTGCCAGGCCGGTGTGTCTCCTCGGTGGTAAACAGCAGCTCCACCTATGTGGGGGGAGGTAAACTCCGTCCCATGCCATTGCCCGGTCTGCCACCCTGGCCTCCTCCCATCACGTCACCTAGGCCTGCTCCCCGTCCAGGAAGAACCAGCCCCAGTCATGTCTGGGGAGGGGCGGGGAGGGCTGGCGTCGCCTGCTCGTTCGGACTGTTTCTCTTCTACACCCCCTGGCTCCGTTGCCATCTCCCAGGGCAGACCTGGCTTCCCCCCTGCCGCGGGATCCGGGGTAAGGAAGATGGGTCACTGTGCCCCTGGCTTCTCCCTGAATTTAAGTGTCTGGGCTTTGACCGTTTCTGCTAGAAATGGCCACGTGCCTGGCGCCACTCGCTGACGCACATCAACTACCGGACTGGTGACCGCACAACAGCCCAAAGCGCACCATTTTTTCAAGGACATGTATAAGGAACACTGGCTTACCCTGTGCCCAGCTAGCTTTCTTCCCCCAAACACTTGTACATGTGTGTAATTTGACATGCATGCTCCCCCGCAGGCAGGCTGCCCAGCCTCCTGGCTTATCTGACACCAGGCCTCCTGCTCAGGCCTCTCCGGGAGGCAGGCATCGCTCATGGTCTGGTCCCCACAGGAGTGATGCGGGCCCCGCCTCACCTTGCTCAGGCCGTAAGAGAGGCTGCGTTTCTGCCTCTGCCTGTTCTCCCCAGGCCGGCCCAGTCCTGCCTGCTCTTCACCCTGGCATGCCTGCTGCACTCCAGCCTGGCATAGCTTAGAGGCTGTTGGCTCCAAACCAGATCCTGCTCACTTGCCTCTCCCAAGCCTACACAATTGAGAATATACCCCGACCCCGAGCCATCCGGGGAGCTGCGCCGCGTGGGACTCAGGAACGGCGATCACCAGCGCTCTCTGGGGGAGCAGGTAGCTGTGCTCCGCCTGTACTGTGGGGCAGAGCATGGAGACTGGCCGGCCTTTCACGGTTCAAATCTCAAATTACCACAAAGCAGCTCTGTGACTTGAACAAATCATGCAACCTCTCAGGGCCTCAGGTTCCTCATTTGTACCATAAAGATGATACAGTAAAACCCCCGACATAAGGTGATGGGTGGGGCAAAAAGAGGTCAGTCTTGTGAAATGCTAGGGAGCACGTTTGAGAAGTTAATGAAATGACTTGGATCTCCAGGATTCTCACTATGGGAGCCAAATCCTTTCCAGTCTCAGCTGTGGTTTGTTGCCACCTGGGTGTTGTTTACCCTGGTTTAAATATTGACGGGAACAGGTATGGGTCCTGGCTGTGTGGCTGGCTAAGGTTCCCAGGCCAGCAGCGATAATTCCGGGAATCTCCAGTTACCTGACACCTGCTGTGTCTTTTGGATCCAGGGAAATTGGGCTGGAAGAATTCTGAGGACACAAGGACTCACTCTGCCTCCCCACTTTCCCAGGGGAGCTGCAGCCCTCCCCATTCTGCTCGGTAAGATCTTCAGCTCATCTCATTGAGAGGAGTAGCTGGGGGAAGGACAGGAACTGGGAGGCAAACAGCAATGAAGGGATATCTGAATTTGCTTTATTGTAGAGTTTTACTTTAAAACCTATCCTATTAGTGTTGTTGTGAGGATTAGGGTTAATATATGCATATGTTATAGTGTCGTGTAGTATTTGCTCATTTAATGCGGTATTCGTGTCGCAAATGTTTATTAAGCACCTACTATGTGCCGGTCACTATACTGGGTCTAGGACCATGACAGTAAATAAGATACATGTTGTTTCTGCCCTTATGAAACTTGAGGTTTAGCGGAACTAACAGCTTGGAGCAGTGCCTTGGAAGCTATGAAGGTTAAACTATCATATTTTTTTCTAAAATACCATCTTCCCCTAAACACTTCAAAACACTTAAGAACTTACATGCATATTTTGGGACAGAATATTTTCTCCACTTCTTTAAACAAATGGTTCTCAAAAGGGGTCAGTTTTGCTGCCCAGGGGTATTTGGCAACGTCTGAAGACATTCTTTTGTTTTCATAACCTGGGGGCTGGGGAGGATGCTACTGGGATCGAGTGGGTGGAGCCCAGGGATGCTGCTAAACATCCTACAATGCACAGGACAGCCCCACGACAAAGACTCACCTGGCCCAACACTTCAGTATGCCAAGGCCAGAAACCATGGTCTGAAGGGCACCTGCTGATCCACAATCAGTTATTTTTGGCAGCAAGGAGAGACAAACACAGGTCACCCTTAGGAAAGCTGGCCCTCTGTGCTGTGCTCTGTGGCACTCACCTGTGACTGCAGAGGGGGAGCTGAGGGGGCTCTTGGGCAGAGAGCTGGCCTGGGTGTGCGTTCAGAGTACTCGGCACCACAACCGCATTTGCCGTGTTATATCTGACCGAACCTTTTATGGAACTAGATTTTCAAACAAAAGCTCCTGGAAAATGCCTTGTCTTTTCTACCTTCTGAAAACCTTACCAAGATATGTCAAGGCCGCCGCACCCACGATTTCAGTTCACTTGGTGTTGTTTCTTGCTGTTTGAGTGTTTTAAGTTGCCTGGGAATCATGAATTGAGTTTGTCTTTGGGGCGCCCCGGCTCCCGCAGCGCCTGGCTTTGATCTGATGGTTTTCTCACACACGTGCAGCAAAGCAGTAGCATGTTGGAGACACCAGAGGATGGGGGAGAGGGAGGCCAAATAAAATGAAGCCAGAAGGACAGGGAGGGAGGAAGGGACGGAGGAAAGAGGGAGGGAGGGAAAGAGAGCGAGAACCAATGGGGGGGGGGGGCTAATAAGCACAGAAAGAGCAGAAATGGCCAGTTTAACGCTCTCGGCTTCAGGAGCCCTGGGTCCCAGCTTCAGCTCACCTCTTCGACTTCTGCAGCACTTTCCAAAGCCCTGCACTGGGAGCCCACTTCTCTCTCCTCCGGCTTCTGGCAGCTGCTGTCCCGTAGCTGGGCCCCGAAGCAGAATCCCGCGTGGAAACAGCACGCCTCTCTGAAGGGGAGCCAGGACGTGTGTGTGCACAAAACTCAAGATTATTTTTCCATCCCCATTTGCTTCGTCAGAGTGGATTATCAGCAAGTATGTCCCGTTGTTGGTGAAGCCTGAATATCCAGCAGTCAGTACCGGCAGAGAGGCACGAAGATTCAAGCTGTGATGTGAGTCCTTCGAACTCTGTATGTCTCATCCCATTTGCTGACCAAGCTACATCTCTTTTCTTAGAAATGAGATTTCGTTTTAAAATGTGCAAACATCTGATCTGAAATGTGCAAACCCCCTTTCCCCAGCGCAGCTCTTTCCTTGGGATTCGCGGCAGGTGTTAATGTGCTGCCACAGATCCTTTGACATAACGATTTCCCGAGCCCACCTGCAGACCTGCCGCCTCGTGAAGTCCTCCTCAACAGAAAGCAACAAATTCATCAGAATCGCTTGTGATACTTGCGGTTAACAGAATTTTGTGTTTTCTTAAGCATCATTCTTCATGCTCTTAAAAATGTGTTACTGGCTGATGCCGAGTGTTCTACAGCCCTTTCCTAATATAAAAAAGAATTCATAAAAGCTTCCGGAGATGGTATTTAATTGCTTAAACTTGCCCCCGACATAGTAGCCTTCAATAAGGAAACTCTTCTTTACCCCCAAAGTACCTTTCTTTCTCTTCAATTTCTCTAATTCTGGTGTGTGTGTTTTTTATTGTTGACACTATTACAGGTGTCCCCCAACTTCCCCGACTTTGCCTCCCTCCGCCCTGCCCCTGGCCCCCCTCTAACTTTGAACTCTTTAGAAATTCAGTGAGGCCCGGCTGGGCGTGGCTCAGTGGTTAAGCATCAACCTAGGATCCAGACGATCAGGGTTTGATTCCCGGTCAGGGCACATGCCTGGGTTGTGGGCTGCAGCCGATCAATGACTCTCTCATCATTGATGTTTCTAGCTCTCTCTCTCCCTCTCCTTTCCTCTCTCTGAAATCAATAAAGATATATTTAAAAAAAAGAAAAAAAGAAATTCAGTGAGTTTCTGCTGGTTTCTTTATAGCGTGATATCTAACAAACTCTCCACACGCCGTGCACATGGCAAGTGATCAGTAAGTGTGTCAGATAGAGAATGGGGGGGGGGCTTTGCAAAAATGGCTCATCAATACATTACGAGACTGTAGGGCCGCAGCATCCACTGAGGACCCTTCCTTGTTCTCAGCTCTCATCTGGGCATTTCCAGGACTGAGGGGTCTCTCACCCGCCAGCCTCCCTCCAGCTCTAAATAGGGCCATTGTGCTGGAGACGGAAGCAGGCTCCTCATGGGCAGGGGCCTCCTGGGCAGCCCAACGGCCCTCGGTCAGCCAGCACGTCTGCGCTCTCAGCGCTTGTCTCCAGGCCCGCAGGTCAGGCCGATCACATGGAAGCCCAAGCCAGTGAGAGGAATGGAAATGATGGGGCCTGAAAATCCTTCACTCTTTGTTCTTCTGATGGGTGACAGGATAATTAGTCCAAATGAGATGCAGCCTCTCCCAGACTATATTTAGTCTAATTGCAGAGCTTTCTTTCCCCTGAAGGAGGCTGGGATTCCTCCCTGGTAGATGGTAAGTGCCAGAAGGGGATCAGAGCCAAGCAGGCCAGCCACAGCCACGCCAGAGCACGCTCTCCCCTTCTCAGAAGGGAGGCAGTGGTGCCGCTTGGGTCCAGGAGTCAGGAAATGGGTGCCCCCAACTCACTAACTAGCTGTGTGACTGAGGACCCTTGATTCCCTCTGGGCCTCAGATTATATGTTAAATAAGCATGATAATCTCTAGCTCACAGAAGAGTGATGATAAAACGTGATAACTTGTGTAAAGCACTTTATGAGCTGTAGATGTGTGATAAAAATGGAGGTGTGTTGCTACAAATAATAGAAGTTCCCTGCCAGGCTGGTGTGGCTCAGTGGTTGAGCATCAACCCATGCACCAGGAGGTCACTGGTTCAGTTCCCTGTCAGGGCACATGCACACACGAGTTGTGGGTTCGATCCCTGGCAGGGGGCGTGCAGGAGGCAGCTGATCGATGTTGATGTTTCTCTCTCATCGATGTTTCTCTCTCTCTCCCTCTCCCTTTCTCTCTCTCTAAAATCAATAAAAACATATTTTTTAAAAATAATAGAAGTGCCCAGATTTCCCCCTTTACAAAGGGCCAGTGCCCACTTGACCTTGACATGTAAGGCTTCGTCTTACTTATGAAGTAAGTTTCTTATCATCTCTCCTTTCCTCCGTCTGGGACCACTGTTTCCCAATCTTTAAGCTCATGGTTAATGCTCAATAAATACTTGATTGCTAATATTACTATTGCAATTAAAATACAAAAATGGATCCCGGCTGGAGTGGCTCAGCGGTTGAGCATCGACCTAGGATCTAGGAGATCTTGGTTCAGTTCCGGGTCAGGGCACATGCCCAGGGTGCGGGCTCAAGCCCTTGTAAGGGGCATGCAGGGGGCAGCCGATAGATGGCTCTCTCTCATCACTGATGTTTCTATCTCTCTCTCCCTCTCCCTTCCTCTCTCTGAAATCAATAAAAACATTTAAATTTTAAAAAAAGATACTAAAATAGAGAAGTATTGATTCAGCAAACAGAAGAGATGCTCTATGTATTTAATTGTCTAAATATATATATTTGCAAGTAAATTGAGAGGGGAAGCTTAGAAGAGCACTTTTTCATTGCCAAGTACTCCTAAAAGACAACATAATATTGATATGCCTTTGCCTATTCCTTCAGCTATATATTTTTGAATTTAATAATTTTAATATAATTTGAAATTAGAGTGTTCAATGAACTCTTCTTTCTTTCAGATACTTTTTATTTTTATTTTTTTAAAACTATATCTTTATTGATTTCAGAGGGAGGAAAGGAGAGGGAGAGAGAGAGAGAGAAACATCAATGATGAGAGAGTCATTGATCGAGCCCGCAACCCCGGCATGTGCCCTGACCAGGAATCGAACCCCTATCGCCTGGATCCTAGGTCAACGCTCAACCGCTGAGCCGCGCCCGGCCGGGCTCAGATGCGACTTTTTAAAAAACTTCCTTACCCTTCTTGTCTTTTCTGTCCTATTTCCCCACCTCACATACGTCAAATGTTAAAATGCAAATGAAGGATTCTATTTAATTCAACATTATTTACTAAACACCTACTACGCAGAACTGAAGAAGATTGAAATCTATGGGGCTTTCTTCTCCAACTCACCCGTTGTGAAAGTCCAGGTACAATATACACAAGGACTTGCCATTCAGTACCCTGGGTCTCCATGTTTTGAACTTCTTCAACCTGTTTAACACCTGCAACCCACAGTTATTGGATAATTATGTACTTTCCCTTCTCAGTTCTACAGTTTCTACAAAACTAGACATACACTTACCATACAGTCCAGCAATCACACTCCTTGTTGTTTACCCAAATGAGTTGAAAACTCATGTCCACACGAGAACCAGCACCCTGATGGTCATAGCAGCTTTATTCATCATTTCCAACACTTGCAAGCAACCAAGATGTCCTTTGATATGTGGATGGATAAAATAAACTGTGGTACATCCAGAAGGTGGGCTATTACTCAGCGTTAAAAGAAATGGGCCACCAAGCCTTGAACAGCCACTGACGTGCATATTACTGAAAGCAGCCAGTCTGAAAAGGCTGCGTACTGCATGATTCCAACTAGCAGGCATTCTGGAGAAGGCCGGACTGTGGAGCCAGTGAAAACCTCGGCGTTTGCCAGAGGCTAGGGTGAGGAGAGAGGGCTGTAGGGCAGTGAAGCCGCCTGTAGGACACGGTGATGGTGAACACCTGTCATCATATGTTGATCAAAACTCAGGGAAGGTGCATCACCAACGTAAAGTATGAACTTTGGGTGATAATGTGTCAGTGTAGATTCATTGGTTTTAACAAACATACTGCTCTGGTATGGGGTGTTGATAGTGGGAGAGGTTGTGAATATGGGGGGCAGGGGGTATATGTTAATTCTCTGTACTGTCCCTTCAGTTTGCCGCAACCTAAAACTGCTCCAGAAAGTTTATTAAAAAATATACAAATCAAAAACAAGGAATTGCAAGGAAAGAAAATCTACCATTGCAGTTGAAGGTTTCAATATTCCTCTCTCAATAATTAGTAGAGCAAGTAGACACAAAAAAAAAATCAGTAAAAATATGGAAGTCACAAACAACTTTATCAAGCAAGCTGACCTAATTGACATTTATGGTACACTACCCCAACAGCTGCAGAATAGACGATTTTCTTTTCAAAAGCACACAGATTATGTAAGGGCCATTAAACAAGTCTCTCTCTCTTTTAAATATATCTTTATTGATTTCAGAGAGAGGAAGGGAGGGGGGAGAGAGAGAGAAACATCAATGATGAGAGAGTCATTGATGGGCTGCCTCCTGCATGCCCCCTGCCAGGGATCGAGCCCGCAACCCGGGCATGTGCCCTGACCAGGAATCAGACTGTGATCTGCATCCTAGGTTGACGCTCAACCGCTAAGCCACACCTGGCCAGGCCCATTAAACACGTCTTAATACCTTTAGAAGGATTCAAGTCACAAAAAGTATGTTCTTTGACTACAATGGAACTTAAATAAAATCTGTAAGAGAAAGGTATCTAAAATGTCTTTGAACATTTGGAAACTAGGTATCACACCTCTAAATTACATGAGTCAAAGAAGAAATCAAAATTGAAATTAGAAAGTGTTTTGAACTGAAGAGAAATGAATATCAGAATTGTTGGAATGCTACTAAAGCAGTACTTAGGGGGAAATTTATAGTACTAAACACTTTTATTAGAAAAGAATAAAGTTATCAAATTAATGACATCAGCCTCCATAGTAAGACATTAGATAAAGAACAAATTAAAAGAAGTGAAACATAGTATCAGAATGGAAAACGGTGAAATAGAAAACAGAGAAAAGCAATGAATCCAAAGCTGGTTTAATATTCTGAAGTTGATCAATGTAATTCATCATATTAACAAACAGAAAAACTATGAAATCAATAGATGCAGAAAAGGCATTTGACAAAATCCAACACCTACTCCTGATTAAAACACACACAAAGTAACAGCTCTCAGTGGGCAACAGTAGGGAACTTAGCCCGATGAAGGACATCTAGGAAAAACCTTTAGCTAGCATCCTATTAATATGAAATACTAGATGCTTTCTCTTCAAGGTCAAGAACAAAGAGTCCACTCTCACCACTTCTATTCCACATTGCACTAGTTCTAGCCAGTGCAGGTGAAAAAAAGCAAAGTTAATCAGAATAAATCTTTCTGTCTTTAGAAATAACATTGTCGTCCATATAGAAAATCCAACAGAATTATACAAAGAAGCCACTAAAACTAATAAGTGAGTTTAGCAAAATCAGTATAAAAATACAAATTGAGCCCTGGCCAGGTAGTTCAGTTGGTTAGAGAAACATCCCAGTACGCCAAGGTTGCAGGTTTGATCCCTGGTCAGGGAACATTCAAGAATCAACCAATGAAACAACAAATCGATGTTTCTCTCCAAAAACCAATACAAAATCTTAAAAATTTAAAAATAAATTTTATGAATGTTTATATCCATCAATTAACACTCAAAAGTTAAGTGAATTTTAAACATTTTTTTAAATTGTCACATTACCATTTTTTTAAAAATGTAGGTTAAATCTGACAAAAGATGTGAAAGATCTATTCATTGAAACCTACAAGACAATGTTGAGAGAAATGAAAGAATATGTAAATAAATAGAAAGATGGGTCAATGGCAAATACCAAGATCTCAAGTCTCTCCAAATTGATATATACCTTAAATAATCCAAATCAAAGTCCTGTTTTTATAGACCATTGATTCTAAAGCTCATATGGAAATCAAAGGACCTAAAATAGACTTTGAAAATAAAGAACAAAATTGGAGACTAACACTACCTTGTTTTAAAACATTCATAAAGCCACAGTAATTAAGATAATGTGGTGTTGGTGCAAAGATATACAAATACGTACATTTCCATCCGCAATGCACAAGAGTTCCAATTTCTCTACATCTTTGCCAACACTATTTTCTTGGTTTTTTGATAACATCTACCCTGATGGGTGTGGAGTTCTCTCTCGTTGCGGTTTTGATTTGCATGTCCCTAGTGATTAGGGACATAGAGCATCTCTTCGTGCACTTATTGCCATCTGTATATCTTCTTGTAAGGAATGTCTATTCAAGTTCTTTAATCACTTTTGTTTTTTTTTGTTGTGGAATTATAGGAATTCCTTATACATTCTAAATATTAGATGTACGATTTGCAAACACTTTATCTCATTTTGTAAGTACAGGTTGCCTTTCACTGTTGATGATGTCCTTTGATGCACAAATTTTTAATTTATTTTTTCTTCTGTTGCCTATGCTTTTGGCATCACATCCAAGAACTCATTGTCAGATTGAATTATGAAGCTCTCCCCATTTTCATCCGAGTTTTTGTTTTTAGTCTTAATGTTTTTGTATATGGTGTAGGGCGAGGGTCCAATTTCATTCTCTTGCATGTGAATATCAAGTTTTCCCATTAACGTTTATTGAAAAGGCTGTCCTTTCCTCATCGACTAGTCGTGGCACCCTTGTCAAAAATCTTTTGACCACATATGTGAGGCTTTAGTTCTGTGCTCTCTATTCTATTCCATTGGTCTGGATATTTGTGTTTATGCCATTACCACACTGTTTTGATTTCTGTAGCTTTGCAGTACATACGTTTTTGAAATACACACACTCTCTTTCTGGCTCACGTTGACTTCTTTTAATCCTTGAATGTTGCCTGAAGAGACCAGCACTCTGTGTCATCCAAATTTAGCCAGAACCCAGGGACACTTGGCGCCATCAGGCACAGGGGAAGGTACAACAAGCAGGTACATCATTTAATGTAACGTCTGGTTTCTTTGGAAAAGAAAAGGCACAACCTCTAGAGTAAAACCGTATGCCTTTATTCAACATAAAAGGAGTCATTAAGATAAAATACAGTTTGTCCATGTGCAGAAACATTATTATACATTCAATTCTGAAGGTAGTTTTATACAACCAATGAAAGGGACAGTCTAAAAATGAGGGGAATAAAGACAGTGAGAAGCTAAAAGGCAGAGTTTTATCTGTCAAAGTACTAAGGCCTATGTGCACAAAGATTTTAAAGTGAACAAGACCAACATAAGGTCATTTGTTCCATTCTGATTTCTCTTGGTGCTGGTGAAAGTCTTCAGATGTGAGTTACAGAATTAAGATGGGTTTTTAAAAAATAGATCATAGCACTTATGGCTAAGAAAAAAAGTTTTAAGTCCTAGAGTTTCACTTGTCATGTGCTCTAGATCTTTCATGGACTATTTCGTGAAATCTCTAAGAACAAAGTTGCCCTTCAGTCAGTAGTTTATTATCAGAAATCAAACCATCAGGTTCTTCCCAGCCCAGAATCTATATCCTTATGCAACAAAAGGGGAACCGAATTTGAGACTCAGGAAGAGTTCCATTAATTTCAAACTTATGCAGTGATTACATAAAGGTTCAGCTGGGCTCACTACTAAAGTCTTCAAATTGCCACTGCCTGAAAACCTAAAATGAAAAGAATTGCTGACTCAGGGTCCAAGTCCAACTCCATCATTCCCAAGCTCCAGGTTATCTGAAAACATTATAGACACTGGTTTTTGAAAAAAACTGACCCAAGAAACATACAATTTCATGTACCACACGTTCCATAGGAAGAACATAGGCTGGGTGTAAAATAATAGTTCTAAAGTATCTTCAGATATTTTGATAAAATTTAATGCATGGTTTTCTTATTGGGCTAATCTGAATTTTGAATATTTAAAAAGAGGACCCATGATTAAAGTTAATAAAATGAAGTGGTGACAGAAGTTGGTTTAATAGTATTTATGAGCCAACGTCTGCGTTACTTAACAGACACAGGTGCACAACCCTAAATCGTGATCAGTGGCTAAAGCTGCCACTACAATTCAATACTTAGCCACTACTGAGCCCACAAATGCCTCCAAACTCCGTGTTCCACTCAGGGCAATTATCTTAATGGAACCCAAAACTTTAAAAACAAGAATTCAGTTTATGTAAATCTAGCTTAAATCCAATCTCGGGTTTACCTTTCTTCTTCCCTAGGCATTCTCAAGGTTCGCAGTGAAGATGAAAATCAGATGTTTTTAAATACCCTATAACTTCTTTTGAGTTTGAAGAACCAAAAAAGCTGAGTTTAAAGTTACTCTTCAGGAGAATCCACTACCTACTCACAGCCCGTCTCCACAGCTGACCATCTCTGGCTCTCTTCCAGGCTCAGTCTGTCCTTCCTGTTAAAGGGACATTTTCTAGGAGATTCCCTTTTTAGGTTGAGACTGAAAGCCACATGGAGGTATAGAGAGGCCCTCGTTTATAGTCTCTACGAAAGAAACCCAACCTTCTGTTTAAGGTCACCTAGTACTAGGAGAATACAGGACATCTGTCCTCCTACTTCCTGGACAGAGATGACACTACATTGCACAGTGGAATACACCTAATACCTCTTTGACCAAAAGGTAACTATGGATGTTTTGGGCATAAAAATTCACGTTGCAAACCCAATAACCCAGCTTAAAGATAAATGGGTAAGGGAAATTCAAGAATAAGCACTGGTAAAATTTATTCTTTTAAAACCTTCTACCAGAAAGTCTTAAAGTATTAGGATTTAGGCCACTAAAAAAGGTTAGGATTCTGCTGAGCCTCTTTCCAAGTTTTGTAACTTAGAAAAAAAAATGCCAATTCCACAATATTAGAATAAAACCCTAATTATATCCATGGAAGAAAAACAGGGGTGCAACATGTTAGGGACACACTTCCTTCTCGCCAGACTACCAGGTGACAATCAAGCTGTGACTTCATTCCCTTTAGCTTCTTCTGGGTTATGTACCCACTTGTTATTCCAAAGGGTTCACTGAACCCAAGATAAAGCATCTTTACTGACAGGAAGTAACTGAAAGGCATTGCTTTCGGCCTGATTCTCTCATCAATTTAGGTATCACTGAGAGATTTCTATCAAGAACTCTAAACCTCCTAATGAAAGTTCTCAAAAAAGGTAAATTTATTAATGTGGCTCCTGACTTCCACATTGCTCTTCTCTAGGGGCAATGCCTTCTTCTTCTTCATGGTTTGCCAGTTTTGCCCAGTGTGTTAAACACTTCTATTTCGTAATTCATTTACAATTAAACTTCCAACATGCCTAAGCCTTGGGAAGTACATACATGTTGTATGGTTACGCTAGCAAGACCTTTCACAATCTGCAAGGCTGCTTTTGTTTACCCGTGCATAACCAGGACTTCAGCAGTGCTCAGCACAAGCAGGTGTTCAATAAATATTTGAATTAGTAAATAACATGATTTGTACACAAAAACAGCTGGAAACATTATGCAAAATCTGATTTCTGAAGACCACTTATGGTCAAGTAGTGTCAAAAGAAATGAACACAGGTTTCTAAGACTGTGGTGGGAAGCTGGGGAATCAAGTTGAAGCTGCATCCTGGGACACTGCTTCCTCACTCAACCGCAGACCAGCTCTACCGTTAGGCTCCTACGTCATTACCTGAACAGAAGTTTTATTTCCAGTGAGGTAGGAGGCCCGTTTAAACAATGATAAATACGCGCTAGAAATCGGGTGTGGGGGGTATCATTGTAAATGGCCATCATGGATGGGTTCACACACATTTAAATACTTCATCTTCTTTCCTACCTATTACATATGGGAATTATGGGGATGCAGATGCTCCCTAAGACTTAAGAAGTTTTCTTTAGAAATAGTGTATTTTCAGTAAGATCTGTTCTTTTGGACAGCTAAACTAACCTCAATGTCTTTGGGCAACCCCAATGTTTAAAATTTCAGTTTTTGAAAAACAGTAAGGCTGTCTTCTAAAAAGCATTCTATGTATCCTTAATTTCCAAAGTACACTATTTTCATCAGTGAAAACCACAGCTGAGCAATTTTGGGATGAACTAAACTAGTCAGTTTCATGGGTCACTAAGATACATTCTTCAAATTCTGACCTTATTTCCTTTCAGGTCATTAATAAATCTATATATTATCCATTTTAAAAGAATGGGCTACATACCTTTATTTCCAAAGACTACCTGGGTATCACTTTGCTTCCTCAAGCATATTCTAAAACTAAGTATTTACGACCACAAAATTACCTCTTGGACATCAGGATTGCAGATTACCTCTAAGTATAGGACTATGGACGATGTCCTCTAACATCTGGCTCCGTCCTCGTTTTCATAAACCTGACACTAAGGAGATGAAATCCAGGTCCACCGAGCTCCTCTACCTCTCCAGATCCACAGGGACATAAGACTGGCTATGAAACTTGCTTCTCAGAGAAAAACTGGGCAACAGAAAAAGTGTTCGATTATCTTCATGAGATTATTTCTTCACACTCTCCTCGCCCTGGAAGGTGTTGGCAGTGAATGTTTGTTAATGAATTATTAACCAGTGTGGAGAAAGGAAAACCTATTTTTCCCTGAGGTATTTTCTTACCATTCTTTGTTCTAGAAGCAAACAATGGACATATTTTTTAAAAAATGCACCTGGGGTTTTATTTTTTTGTTTTACTTTCCCAATGACATTAAGTGGTTAGGAGACAGAACAGTTTAAGGGTGAAAATAGACAGACAGATTATGAGAATTTAATATTTTTAATATAGTTCTGGAATAAATGTTACCCTGATTTATCACCAAGTTACTCACTTTACTCCCTTCTATACAATCTGTGGAAATCTTCCAATAGTAAATAAGGCAACAACTGAGGGCCCTTACCCACACCACTCTCAGATATATCAGATCTCAAGATTCACCAAAAACTCCACAGTTTTTTTCACTTTAATTATCTTTTACTTAATAAAATGAAAAATAAGAATATATGAATACACACAATCTATATACATATATTTATTGCAAATACTTAAAGTTCTTATGTAAAATGATTTTTCTATATTTGTGAAAAAATATGACTTTTAAATGGTGCTGACACCAACTTCTCTGTACATACCCTCAATTCCAATGTTAACAATTCCTTTAAAAAAGGCAAAAAGACACAAAAGTTTACATTTACCAAACCAGTCTGTACAAACCTTATAGCCGGAAGGAAAAAAAATAGCTTGTGGTAAATAAGTCAATTTTCCTTTAAAATAAAAAATAAACTCCAAGACTATCACCCTTATTGCATTTTTTGGAAATAATCTGAGTGTCTTTAGAGTAACCTCCTTTGAAATCATTTGAGCCTTAACAGTGAGGTCCTACATTAAACATACCATATATGAGAAATTCAGTCTTCCACTGTCACTTTTTACATAGATATTAAAATATATATTACTTAAAATATATTACTGGAAAGCTATTTTTAAAATTGATCTTTAATAGTTGTATCAAATGTAAAGCATTAATAAAAATAAAGTAACCAATAATCTATGAAGCTCTTACTTCAACTTTAGGAAATGTTTTACCTATTTTCTTTCAATAGGTATGTAGGTATTGAAACATGGTAGGAAAGATCCCTGCCTATCATCATGTTTCTCAGTCTCTTTGGACTATTCTATAAATTGAGCTGAAAACTACCCTTGGCCAAGTTTTTACTCAGCACATTGTTGTAATGCAATGGGGAGACTTTTCCCTCCTTGTCGTGAAGTCAAACCTCTAGGCTACAGAGAAAAACCCTGGCACTGGTCACTGACAGTGAGTTCTAGAAATAAATAGCAGTGTAATGACCAGAGAAGACCCTTTCATTACAACAAATCATTTCACCCAAGAGTTTTTAGGGACTCTAAGGCAGAGATGGCAGTAAACAATTAGGATGATGACTGTCAGGTTATTAATATGTATGAATTTACACATTTACCTGGAAAGCAATGAGGTCTTCCTTTGGCTATTTATTTAAATCTGAGATAATTTCCTAAAACAACCACATCTGTGTGCCTTCCTAGCCCATGCAAGAATGCTTCCCTACCCCAAGAAAAACTGCACCTCTGTCAGATCTTTAAAATGTTACATGGGGTACCACAGACAGCTTCAGTATCTTGAGTACAGGAGTTAGGGATAAAGCCGAGCAAACAACTCCAGGTTATTTGGCTTTATTTTCTATTTAACAGGATAGAGAATTTTAGTCAAAATTCTTTTAGATTCAAGGAGCCTTCTTTCCGAGATGACTCACAACATTCATAAGAGAGATTGAGATGATACACTGTAATGCGCCCTCCCCAAGGTGACCTGCAGTGGGAGGCATCTGCAGCACACCCCAGAGGTATAAGCATCAGACATAAACCTGCCTACTCACTCGAAACAGTGCAACTTAATACCAGAAAAATAAGCTTAGCACGTACTAGACTGAATTGAGTGGTAAATTCTGAAAACCTAAAATAAAAATTGCTTTAAAGGTACTGGAATACCATACTTTAATAATTTAACAATTTTTTTGTCCAGTCTGCCTTATTTTCAAGAGCCAAATAGTAATTTTTTCTTCCTGTTCAGCGCATGACTTTCAACTTGAAACCAGTTTTGAAACAAACTGATAAACGGACTGTATTCAATTTACTACCAACCTAAGAGAACCTAACTATTCTCTTATTTGGCCAATATTGGGGCAGTGTATCTAGTCGATTTCAATTTCTGTTTTAGGGGCATTAATAAATGCAGGTGTTTTATTAGCTGGGTATTAAGAAATTTTGGTGAACAGTAAATCTAAGGACCATCTGCAAGAGCCTAGGTCAAGATGAAGAGGCACGATATGGTTTGCTCTCTAAATGAACTTGAAAATCCCTGATGCCTTTCCTCCTTTCCTGATTAGTTGATCCATCCTCAGATTAAGGGAACCAGGGAGGAGAAACTTTCTATTTCAGGAAAGGTGCAAAGAAGAAAAACCTCTTTAATCAACCCAAATTGGTAATTGTTTAGCATGTGGTCAGTTCTAAAACTCTCAACAACTTCCAGCACTCAGACCAACCCGCAGCCTGCCACTGAAGTGCGGAGTGCAGAGGTGAGCATGGGAAATCTGAACCAGCAACAGGTCTTTTTAAGCTCCCCCTGAATTACCCAGGACACCAAAAGTCTGAGAACAGACTTTCTTACTGGTTCTTGGCTGGAGAACTTAAACCTTACCCCTGGGATCCTTGCAGCTGTGTGTGGCTGGAAGAAAAAGGGGAGTCAGAAGGACATTGTCTAGGCGGAAACAAGAACACAGATATTAGTCCTCTAATTGCCTTGGCCCACACAAAAAAACAGAAACAACAAATGAAAATAGTAAAGTAATGAGTTTCTTATAGAGTTTGAAAATATCAAGAGTGTATAACATGGAAGGAGGACAGGAAAGGGTAGCAGAATGGGGGCAAAGGTTACTACTGCTTTCTCCTAACCTGGAATGTGACTTAACCAGTTTACACTGTTCTGCATGTTGTAAGTATCACATCCTGAATAATAAGTACAACTACAACTGTACTAGGTTACAGCAGTATTTTTACTTTACCTACTTGAAATTAGAAAACTTGAAATCAATATGCAAATGATGCATATTGACAATACTCAATTTTAAAATTCAAATTCTGGTAAACTGTAGGCTTATTTTAATGTTCTTTAACCATGACCTAAATATATATACTCGAAAATTCTTTAGTTGCTAGATACAGGCTTAAAAACACAACAAGGACACAAAAAATAAACAAAAACAACAAAGCTTTGGAGGTAATTTCTCTCCTTTCTAGATGTTCCCTTAGCCATTCACTGAAGCCCCTTTACATTAGAAATTTCTAGTGCAGACAGCAGTAATCCAAAACAGGGGACATATTTTCTAAAACAGGAAGTGTCTGACTTTTATTGTGTGTGTGCAGATGTCTTCAAAGTAACATAGTAAGATTACTCTATACTCCTCAGATGCCTGGGAGGTCAAGACAGGCTTAACAGAATGGGCAAAGGCGGCATTCATGAGCTTTTCTACCTGAAGCAACAACTGACTACTGAACCCTGGGTAATGGATTGGGAGAAGAGGCTGTTTGGTTTTTAATGTTAAGATTCTTTCCCAGAGTTAAGTTTCTGCACCTTTATTCCCCTTGCCCAACAAAATACACAGTTCAAATCACCCCGTCACCAATATTTCCCTGTTAATTTTATGCTAGTATTTTAAACCTGTTTGTAAGCTCCCATGACTAAGTACACGGACCACATTCACTATCTCAGAGCAGGGGAGTAGGATTAGGGAGCAGCAGGGACCCACAAATTGCATGCATTGTGCTTGTCAATAGTACTGGTTTAGGGAAGCCAAGAACCAAGTCAGAGCTTTCAGAGTCTGAAGTACTAGATGTGAAATTAATACCTTATCAAAATTTGAATTCAGAAGGTTCCATCTAAGGTAAAGGGGCTGAAGGGGCTGAGTAAACCCTGAATCCATATTCTGGAAAGGCTGAAAAATCCACATAAAACCTACAGGCAGGTGGTCAAGACATAATCAGCATGAACAGTCACTTCTCCAGGCCATTCATTCACTCCTTCCCCTTCCTAGCCTCTTAGGAAAGGACAGAAGGGAGACAAGCTTCCTTTCACCATGCACGGCACTGAATTTTTCTCAGAGTCACATGAAGTAGAACATAAATTTGAATTAAAAGTAATACATTATTACCTAAACACTTGGAAAAATAATGTTAAAAACAAAATGTGACATATTTACATGATTTTGTAAGTGCAAACTTGTCACAAATTCACAAAGTCTTGCTTGACTTAGACTTACTATACAAGGTGCTCTTCCTCTAAAATGTAAGATCTGTACTCTGTATACCTGATTAAGCAACATTTATCTCGACAACTGAGATCTACTTATTTCTGTGATTCCAAAAGGACGCAAAAAACACATCCTGTCATCCCTTCCTGCCTCCTGTACAGTGTGTTCTCTTTCTAGTCTCGTTACCGCACAACAAGGCAGGAGACACACAGTTTAGAGGGGCCAATGCAGTCATCATGGCAGAAAGCTCCACACCCCTTGCACATGATCATGGCTTTCAATCGGCAGTAACATTTCGAAGGCGTGTCCTCTATGCTGTTCTCTTCAGGAAATGCCTGGACAGGAATGGTCTGACTATGGCTGCTGGGATTCATAGTTTGGCTAGCAGGGATGGTAGTGACAGTCACTGAAAAAGACATGACGTCACCTACATTGCTAGATACCTGGCCACAGTCAGGCATTCCGGGTACAGCAGAGTTATGGTCCATGTCCGATGAAGTAGAGACATTGATCATGCCTCTGTAGCTTGGCCCAATCTGTGTGGGGCTCCCATACAGCTTTGGGGTTTGCAGTGGTGGGAGGAGGAGAGGCTGATGGGTGGGACTGCCTGTAGGTGGAGGAAGAGCAGTGGAACTGAACATCTCAGGGCTGCTGTGCATCGCCTTACCTCTTGCCACGTGAGCCATCTGCTTCTGTGCTGCCTGAATCAGATCTCTGGCTAGGGTCTTTTCATCAAATGTCTGGCCTCTAGTGAACAGACAGTTCTCCTTGCTTAAAGTGGTTTGCTCAGGCACTGGTGTCTCTGCCTTCATATTCTTGTTAGCTAAACAATCAGTGGCTAGGGTTTCTCTACTGTGGGGTCCTGAACCTGCTTCACACTTGCCAGAGCCCTGGGGCTCCTCCTTCACCATGACGGACTCTCGCTCATCACCAGTACTTTCCTCATCAGTATCTTCTTTGCCGCTGCTATTATCTCCCATTTCATTTTTACAATCTGTATACCCCATTTTCAAGGCCTCAGTGGGGCTACTTAGACAAAAACGGTCCTCAGGGTTTACAGAATGGGTCCTCCTAAAGCTCTCTGAACCCCGGCCATAGGTGGAAATGTTAAGTAAGTAGTGACCTGCCATTGCAGGCTTCGAAGTCCTTCTGCCAGCAAACCCCAGCATGAACCGCTGGCTTGTGGAGATGTCTTCTAACTGGAAACCTGAGTGAGTGAAGTTGAACTGCGGGGGCTGCACAAATGAGAGAACATTATGCCTCTGAATATGAACCCTTTGGATGAGAGTCTGAAGGATCTGATCTTGGGTTGCTTTACTGAGTCCTTCTTGGTGTGTGTCAATGGTAGAGTCCCTCAGATCCTTACCTGAAAAGAGTTGAAGGGGTCTGGGAACTGGGGGGAGATGCTTACTTTGCAAGGTTTTACCCAGTTGCTGTATTGCTGGATGAGAAGGCCTCTCATGAACTTCCTCTCTGGTGCTGTTTTCTGTTATGTTGGTGCCTGTGGGTGCTCCTATCCCTATTTCCTCTTTTGCAGTCAGTGGAACAGTTTTCATTTCAACTTTGGTGAGTGGTTTAGGCAGAATTTGCTCCATGGGAACATCTTTGCCCTGGAGCAGCTGAGTGACCAAAGGATTATTAGCAGGGATACTTGAGCTTGGCCGTGAAATGGGTCCATTCATATTTGAAGAAGTTCCTGGAGTTTTAAGGCTAGAAGCTGCTGGCAAAGTGCTTGAGGATGGAGCTGATGCGGTAGGTGCTACAGTTACACTGACCTGGGGTATAGAAAGCTTTTCTAAAGTGGCTGCTATTAATAAAGATGTTAAAGGGGAGGAAGTCATATCCACTGAAGCCCTCGCAGTTGTCTCTGCTGAGGCTGAAGGGTTTGGTGTATTCTTACTAGGGCCTGTTTTGGGCTCAACTGTGCCATCAGCTGCAAAATGAACAGGTGAGGCACCTGAGATTAGAGCAGGAACTGTTGGAGCAGAAGGTACTTTCTCCTGCCTGCAAGGACTGGGCCCTTGTGGGTGGTTAAGAGAGGCCACCGTGGCTGCTGCCCTGGCAGCATTCAGTTTCTCAATATTCAATTTCCCTAAAGCTGGTGGGGGTGCGCTAGTGTGAGCTGGTGATGGGACACTTGTGCATGCTCCACTGATGGCAGATGTTGGAGGCACTGAGGGGGTTTGCTGTAGTTGTGCTCCAGAGACACTATGAGGCTGTGCCTGGCCTGAGGTCTTGGTCTCAGGTTGGGGCTGAGTCTCTGAACCACAGGGTAAAAGCTCTCTCGTACCTCCCCTGCTTCCAGTTCCTGCCAGTTCCAGTGTGGGGCCCTTTCCAGTTTCTCTGACTCTACCTGAGTCTGGACTCCCTCCTCTAGCAGTCTTCCTTTCACCACCCTCTCCTGGACCTTGTCCACCCCCTGGGCCAGGTCCTGGAATGGTCCCTCCAACTGCGGCGGCTGCAGCAGCTGCAGCTGCAGCGGCAGCTGCTGCCCTCTGTGCTTTGACCAGCTGGGCTTTTGCTTTGATGTCTGCAAGAGTTCTGGCTCCTGTTCTGTTAGGACTAGTGATGGAGATTGGAAAACGAGCCCCGGGAGAGACCTGCGATGTAGGAAACAGCATGGGGGAGATTCTGGAGACCGGGATCTGAAAGAAGTAGGGGGAAGAAAACCAACAGATGTTAGTTTTCATTTACAAGAATAACAAAACTTCATTAACACTTACATTCTTAGAGTAGGATGAGCACTACAACACCTGTGACAAAGATGGGAGGTCTCTGATGAAAGACCAAATCATGCAGACAGCAACACAATTTTGTTTCTAGGGTCCTTCAACCTCCCCTTCTGGTGCCAAAGCCTCTCCTCCCTCAACATTCACTCCCACCTCATATTTCCATACCTCTCTCTCCTAATGTCACAACTACTCAAAACTGCTTATCATTTAAGATATAAACCTTTCTATGGTATCTGCATTTTCAAATGTGTATGTGAGAGAAGAGAGAAACAGAAAGAAAAAAGCAGCGTAACACAACTGCCTTGTGCTTCTCAGCATTCCTACTGAGGTCCGGGAGAAAACTTGCTGCTTCTGCTCCACATGTGCACGTGCATATGCATGCATACAACAGTTAAGAGTACAGGCTGAGTTACCTCAAATTACAGTGGTTAGTAGATTGCACTGGAAGGAAGAGAGTATGTATGTGTGATCCACAGGTGCACCCCACTCTGCCCATCCACATGAGAGAATATGTATGTAATGTATACAATGTTTACCAGTCATTCTCGTCCCTGCCTGGTATTATACTTAACCAGTGGAGCTTTTGAAAAATACATATGCTGAGTCCTATCCCAAAATTCACAAATTAGAACCCCTAGGGGGGAAAATGCTTTTTAAAAAAGCTTCTTGAGTGAGATTCTGATGCATTATCAGGTTTGAAACCACTGATTTTCATGTAAGATATCTTACTTGGGAGGGGGATGGGAAGACTGGGTGAAAAGGTGAAGGGATTGACTAGCACAGATTAGTTATAAAATGGTCATGGGGATGTAAAGCACAGCATAGGGAATATAGTCAATAATAATATAATAACTATGTATGGTGCCAGGTGGGTACTGGAAATATCAGGAAGAACACTTTGTGAAGTATGTGACTGTCTAACCATTATGCTGTATACCTGGAACTAATACAAAATAATAGTGAATGTAAACTGTAACTGAAAAAATTTTTTAGGCACTCTCCTTCATGGGAGCAGGCCCGTGCCTTTCCCTTTCCCTCTCTCCCTTCCCCGAGGCACTTTACCATCAGCTTTCTCACTCTCAAGCTCCAAGGGCCCTTCCTTAACTCTATAACTTGTTTCCTCAGCCCATTTCTTCTAGGAATTACTTTTTTCTATCTCTGTGATTTACCAAATAAATGTTGTCTTATAAAAAGAAATATACACTGTATACACACAACACTGTTATAGATATGCATATATGACACATGCACATACACAATTTTTATATATATATATATGTGTATATATATATACACACATACATGTATAACATTTGTAATCAAATTTGTACTTAAATTTTGTTTAAAAGGTATTATTTTGTTATACATTAATTTAAGCTTTGTCTAAGAAAGCGGGATTTGTGATCAAGTCTACGGTAAAATTAGAGTTATAAAGCAAGTTCTGGTAGAAAGTCTTTCTTGGAGGCGATGAGGAAGGAGCAGAAAGTAAAAGGAAAAAGTTAAACAGTATTAACTTGGTCATAATGGATTTAAGTTTTCAGCATTGAGCCTCTTGGGATTAGCAGACTATGATGTAGTTTAGCCTCTTTACAGATGAGGAAATGAAATGATGGATCTTACCAAGTGTCATTTATATGAAGTAAAACCTAAACTGTAACTCAGCTCTCAGGTCTGAAGATTAGTTCTGACTGACATTCATTAAAGAAAGGTTTCTAATATTTGTATAAGAATAGTAAAAATAATTATCATATAAATAAAAATATCTGGCAAACCATGACAGAATGTGTTAATGGTAGAAAATTATCAAAAAATAAGGAGAGATTAGTAAGTACTGAAAGCATAAATCTTAAAAATAAAAAGTACTAAGGAAATGTCATACTATTAGTAATAAGAAGCAAAATGAGAGGAGTCACATGGTACATGAAATGGGTCAACTACTAGTAAGTGAATGTTTCCAAAGGGTGTTTCCTGACAGAACTAACTTTGATTCACCTAAATAAAAAAAAGGAGGGGGGTATTTCTATATGGCTTATTTTCCTACTTATATCCTAACGTGGATGAATACCCAGTGCCTGGGCTCAGAGTAGACACAATAATATTAATAAATACTATTAATAAAAACATATTAATAAATAAGTACTATTTATTAATTAAATGAATGAAAGGACTGCAAGCTGATATTAAGCACAAGCCCAAGTATTAATAAACCTTTAGATCAAAAGTAAAAATGAGGTTGGGTTTTCAAAGGTACACTACTAATTAGATGTAATCTTTATATACTGAGAGAGAGGCACTGCTATAGGAATTTGAAAGATTTTACACATAGTAATATATGATTAAAATGGAAATGAATGCCATATCCTATGTAGTAGAGCTTAGCAAGACTATTCCTTCTTACCAATATCCTTCAAGTAACCAGTGGTGACTCATGGTAGCCACACACACTTCCTTTGACAGGATGGAACTAAAGGTAGCTCTAGACCCATATCAAATCAGTTACAGCAGTAAGAAAAAGGCCAAGGAACACTTAAATATTATGGTTCTTGGTACAAATATATGATCTTTTGATAACACCAATGGCCTCATGTTTATCATTATACTTCTCATTTCGCCACATAAGACACTATAATTTCCCTGTCTTAAGATACAAGAGTAGCCAGCAGAGAGGTGGGTGGAGGTAATTTACATTAGATATCCAGGTATCTTACTTAATCAAACACCAACAAAGACCTGTAGGAATGCAGTTCTAAATAGCTGCTTATTAATAATTTTATTCATATAAAGACCAGAGTTACACGTGGTCTCATATGAATAAAATTACTTGAAATTTGGTAGGTGTCACCAAAAACTCAGTGTTCAGGCCATCTCTCTCTTTTAGTTCTTCCCATTCTCTTACCTTGAGAGGTGGTACTTTTCGCACTTGGATCCTGTCCCCTCTATTGAGAAAGGGCTGTGGAGAGACTTGAAATGGCTGCTGGTGCTGGCGATTCTCAGTGACACGCGGCCTTTTCTCCCAGCTCGTAGAGGCCTCTTCTTGGGTGAGAGAAGATTTCCTCTTGAGGCTTTCTGAGCTGTGATCAACCAGAGCTGATGAAGGCTCTTTCACAGTGGTCTCCTGTGGACCTGCTTCTACTATGGACTTCATTACTGGTTTCTCCACTCCAGGACTCTTGGGTTTGCTCAGAGACTTAACTAAAGCTTCTTGGCTTTCATTTTTGTTAAAGTCAGAAGGTGCAGTGAGATGATTCTCTTTCTCAGATTCCTGTTCAGCAGAAGCAAGTGGCTTCTGCCCCAAGACATCCTCATCCTCTGGGCACTTGATGGGAAGAAGGCTACGCTCACTTGTGTCGCTGGTGGAGCAAAGCAGGGGGTCAGTGCATTTAGGGTCTGGCTGCACTTTATCTTGGGTTTCCTGTTCTTTTCTGACTGATGATGGCATATGGACTTCTCCTTTAGATTCCACCTCGGGAATTACAGGGATTATACTGACAGGGGAGGCCTCTGAAGGAAACATGGATTTTGGTTGCTCAGTTGGGGTTTTCTTTACTTTGGGATCGCTGGGTGAAGCTGTCAATTTCTTTGAATCCTCAAGGCTCAGGCCAGAACTAAAAGGTGAAAGAAATATTCCAGTTGAGAAATGGGCCACGTTATTGAAGCATTATGAGATAATTGTATATGGCAATGCCTAGAAGAACCTGATACATAATAGGTATTCTTCATATAGTATTTTTTTATTATTATTATTATTATTATTATTATTATTATTATTAGTGACGGTTCTGGAGTCAGAGTGCCTGGATTCATATCCTGGCTCTGATTATGACTATCCATGTGATATTAAGTAAGTGACTAGCCTTCTGTACCTCACTTTCTTCAACTGTGCACTGAGGTTAATCATTTCATAGTGTTGCTAATTATTAAGTTAATGTATTTAAAGTACTTAGAATAGTACCTAGCCCATAATAAAAGTTCAGTAATGTTAACTGTTATTATTATTTCATATTATAAAGGGGCCACACTGTCTGGAGACATGCATCACAGACTACCCACTAGGGAAGTGAAAGGCTAAGACCCATGTACCCTGAGATTGTGGGTTTACTGTAGACTGTGATCAGTTCTGCTCTGCAGTACCTGTGGAAAGACTCGCCAAAAAAAACCTGAGAGACCCCGAGGAGACAATAGGAGAGTTGGCTGTCAGTGTTCGCCAGAGGACGAGAATTCTGAGTTTTTAGAAAATCTATTTAAATTTCACTTGGTATAGCTCTATAATTCTGAGATCCAGTGCCTCTGAGCTATTCTGGGAGTGAAGGCCAATTGAGACTTCCATAGTGCGGCCTGGCTAAGAGCTAGGCCACTCTGCAGGAGTCACTAGAAACTTCTTCTAATGATTTAGAATATTGTTTAATGGGATGCAATGGTGGTTCGGTGGTAGAATTCTTGCCTCCCACTTGTGAGACCTGGGTTCCATTCCCAGCTTATGGGTTGGATTTCTGGCCTATGCATTCTAGAATATTGCTTAACAGGCAAAAACAAGGCAGCTCTCTTTGGTGACTTCAAATAATTAGTACTGTGCCTCTGAAATGAAATGGCTAAGGACAAAACTGGACAGTAATCAAAAACAGTCCTCTATAAAAGCTGGCAAAAAGCAAGAGCTAAAAACGGAAGAATCCAAAAAGTGCTGTAATGCTCTCTCTGCCCAATGAAGAGGGAATGAACAGTATTTATGGAATACTTGATACCTGCAATAATAGTCTAAATGTACGCACACCATCATTTCTATAGAACTCAAAGTTCATATGAAGAATATAGAAAAACCAGGACATGAGACTCTTAATCTCAAGAGGAATCATTTCCTAAGTGACCGCGAAGGGGTCAATGAGCGCTGCCTGGAGGTAAGGAAGAGCCAACCGCTTGCCAGCGGTGCCTGCAGAGTCTCTGTAAGGGCTGCCGTCAGGTGTGCAGAGGAAGGAAGGGAGACTAACAAGTAAGACTCGGGATGTTCAATTCTATTTCAAACAATACAGCTCCACTGTCACCTATTTCAATGTTCCTCATTAAGACTTAATTTGGATTTTTTGTTAGAAAAAAACTGAGTTAGACTACAGTCTCTTGAGAACAGGATTTATATCTTGTTTCAGCTATACACATCTCCCAGAGTGCTTTCTACAGAGGAGGGAGGCTGCTTAATAAACATTGGATATAACAGGCTTTATTACAGTATTCCTAGCATTGTTTAGTGATTCTGGATAAGTTATATTGTGGGATTAAAATTAATTACTACAGCACGGCTGGGCGTGGCTCAGCAGCTGAGTGTTGAGCTGGGATCCAGGCGATCAGGTTTGATTCCCGGTCAGGGCACATGCCGGGGTTGTGGGCTCAATCAATGACTCTCTCATCATTGATGTTTCTGTCTCTCTCTCTCCCTCTCCTTTCCTCTCTCTGAAATCAATAAAGATATATTTAAAATAATAATAATAATAAAAAAAGTAAAGTTAATTACTACAAGAAATATACAGAATTTCAGTATTCTTATATTTTATAAAGATACTGGAAGAAAAGCCAATCTATTTAAAGAAAAGAGACTTTAATTCAAGATAATTAAAATCTTTTTTTTTTTAAGAAACCTTCCTACCCACAATGGTAATGTTTTAAGAGTTAAAGATTATGACTAATCCAACTCTGTGCACTTGAGATTGTAAAGAGAAAAAGTTTTCTTGGTAAAGAATTGTGAAAAAATAGAAGGAAATTGAGGACTACATTTTCTAGGAAGGTAACAAGATGAAGCACCACATGCCATGTAGGAATGAACAGAACCTATCTTGACATTACCTCTGACCATAGTAGCTTTCAAAGAATTGTTCTTTCCATGGCTCTACTTTTTTCTCCTTCTCAATCTCTTGTCGAATTCTCACTTGCATCTCAGGTGTAAACTCACCTATAATGCACACATACACAAAAAGATATTCAATAGAAATATGCTGTTTGCTGCTTATAACTATTTGTAAATCATGAAAGACTCATGAAGGAGTCAGAATCCTGTCCTGTGAAAGCAACATAAATTTGCCCATATTCCTTACTGTAAGAGTACCTAGGTATCATTAGGTGAAATAAAAATATTTGCACACCACTTCACGTAGGCAGCTGAGGGTCAACTGGGCCTCTTCTCTGGGCCCTCCTTAGAGCACTTTCCTCCTGCTCCAAACATACTCCCTACAGATTTATCACTAACCTTGAATTTGTAATTGATTTCCACTGGAAAAATACTCATGAGCTTTCAGTAAATAATGCCACTGGGCATTTTATTATTTTAAAGTTCTGTTTCTCCCAGGCAACGTGTGCTTTACGCTTTTTATCTCTAACTGCATAATGAACAGCTGTGGCCCTAATTAGAGGTACTTGAGATTCCAGTAAAAGATAGGAAGTTACTTTGAAGTTGTCAGTTTTCTAATTGTACCAGTCTATTGCCCTAGCAACAAGGCAAGCAAGATGCCAAAGACCAGCTGCTCTGAATATGCCATTTATTTGCATACACTACCAACCACCTTGGTCCTTCCCACTCCATCAGCAGAGAACAGTCAACGTGCTTGGTAGGCCATCTTCAAACTTGTGGCTCAGAAAGGCTGCTCCCTTTTGTATTCTAATGCCCAGGACATTAGGAAATAAGAGGTGGAAATGGCAGACATGACATCTAAACCCTCCTGGACGTAAGAAGAGGGAAAGAAACAGTTTTAGAGAACACTGAAAATCACAGTCCTGAGCATATGAGTAGGAAAAGAAGAATTTGGCTGTCAGAATCCAACCCAGGTCTTGTACTCTTTTGTTGAGTCTACTGTGCTTAACAGAAAAAGAAAATAAAAGTACTGAATGTACTGAACTCTGTTCATACATGTATAATGTTCAGTTTCTGCTGTTCAAAAAATATAATTGCATGACTATAGGTACAGCAGTGACTGCTCATATGAAAAAAAGTAACAATAATAACCAAGGTATCATTTTTAATAATACCTACTTAAAAGGGGGGGGGATTGGAAGTCATAGATCCTTCACCAAATTATTCTTCAAGAAAAGCATTGGTAATGGGTATGTTTTAAAGTGCCTGTGTTATTTCAATTCCTCTGCTCATGGAAATCTTTAAGAAAGAGAAAGGACCAGAGTAATCAGCAAGGGATCCCTCCTACACAGAATTTGTTCTAAAAAGAAAAACAGGACAGGAAAAGTCAACAATTGCAGTAAACAATATAGATATTAATTAGCTGGTCAATTACTCTAATTGTCGGTAATCTGACAAACAGTGAGCAATGGCCCGGCCAGGTGTGGCTCAGCGGCTGAGCATCGACCTAGGATCCAGATCGTGGTTTGATTCCCGGTCAGGGCACATGCCAGGGTTGTGGGCACAATCCCCAATCAGGGGGCGTGCAGGAGGGAGCCGATCAATGACTCTCTCATCATTGATGTTTCTCTTTCTCTCTCTCTCTCTCTCTCCCCCCCTCTCCCTTCCTCTCTCTGAAGTCAATAAAGATATATTTTTTAAAAAGTATGCAATAAATAGCATTCTTAATGCTCTCCTGAATAAATGTATTTATTTTAAAGCTTTTCACACTTGTTTTAATACAATCAGTGGTTTTAATAATGGTTGCATATTAGAATCACTTGGGGTAACTTAAAAAGGAGCTCCAAGACAGCAGCAGAGTAGGTGGAAGCTACACTCACCTCCTCCCAGGACCAAACTGGAATTACAACTAAAATACAGAGCCGATCAACCTGAATAACCAACTAAAGACTAGCTAAAGCAAAGTCTCATTATAATCAAGGATTTGCAGAAGCAGCCACATCGAGACTGGTAGGAAAGGTGGACATGCTGATAAAACTGGCCCCATTCCCATGGGCAGCAGCTGAGATTCCAGAGAGCCATCTCAGCTGCAAAGGTTCCCCCTGAGAAGTATAGGGTCTCAACCCCAAGCCAGGCTCCCCAGTCCAGAGAACCAGAGCAGAAAGAGGAGCCCACATAACATCTGGCTGTGAAAATCAGTGGGGATTCTGTCTGCCAGGGAGAGATGGTGTTTGCTAGAAACACAAGCATGCTCTTAAAGGGCCAACGCACTAAATCTCAATCTTATTTGCAGCCATCACCCTAGGCTCTGGCGGAGGGAGGGTGGAACAGACAAGAGTTGCATGAGGGGAGACTGGGGTTTGTGGCTCTTGGGAGAGAGCTGAAGGGAAAACCACCATGATACCTCTGCTGAGATATAAAGATAGTCCATTCAATAAATGGTGTGGGGAAAATTGGACAGATGTGCAAAAAAATGAAACCATACCACCTTCTTACACCATACACAAGAATAAACTCAAAATGGATTAAAGACTTAAATTCAAATATAAGACTTGAAATCATAAAAATTCTAGAAAAGAAACACAGGCAGTAAAATTTCAGACATTTCGTGTAGCAGTATTTTTTTCTGATGTATCTCCCTAGATAGGGGAAACAAAAGAAAAAATAAACAAATAGGACTATATCATACTAAAAAGTTTTTGCACAGCAAAGGAAACCATCAACAAAATAAAAAGACAACCCGCTGAATGGGAGAACATATTTGTCAATGATATATCTGATAAAGGGTTAATAGCCAAAATTTATAAAGAACTTTATACAACTCAACCCCACCCCCACCCCCACCCCCCAAACAATCCAATTTAAAAAATGGACAAATGAGTTTGAATCAAGGTGTGATGGAGTAGGCGGTGGGATCTCGCTGGGTGTCTGACTAGTCCTTTCTGTGCCTTGATTGTTTGAGCTTCAGCAGAATTCGAAATGGCTGGTGGTAAGGCTGGGAAAGACTCCAGAAAGGCCAAGACAAAGGCAGTTTCCAGCTTGCAGACAGCCGGCTTGCAGTTTCTGGGAAGCCGTATACATTGACACCTGAAATCTAGGACGACCAGTCACGGACCGGTGGGTGAGACTGCTGCTGTGTACAGCACAGCCATTCTGGAGTACCTCACTGCAGAGGTACTTGAATTGGAAGGAAATGCATCAAAACACTTAAAAGTAAAGCATATTACCCCTCATCATTTGCAACTTGCTATTCGTGGAGATGAAGAATTGGACTCTCTCATCAAGGCTACAATTGCTGGTGGTGGTGTCAGTCCACACATCCACAAATCTCTGACTGGGAAGAAAGGACAACAGAGGACTGTCCTAAAGGATGCCGGGATTTCTTATTATCTCAGGACTCTAAACACTCTAACAGCTGTCCAGTGTTGGTGATTCCAGTGGACTGTATCTCTGTGAAAAACACAATTTTGCCTTTTTGTAATTCTATTTGAGCAAGTTGGAAGTTTAATTAGCTTTCCAACCAACCAAATTTCTGCATTCGAGTTTTAACCATATTTAAGTGTCACTGTGGCTTCAAAGAAGCTATTGATTCTGAAGTAGTGGGTTTTGATTGAGTTAACCTTTTAAAAACTGTTTGGGTTTCATTTTTTATTTTATTTGATCCTCACCCAAGGATATGTTTTTACTGATTTTAGAGAGAGAGAAAGGGGAAGAGAGAAAGAAACATAGGTGTGAGAGAGAAATATTGACTGGCTGCCTCCTGTAGATGCCCTGCCCTGGCCAGCGATGGAACCCCAAACCTAGGTACGTGCCCTGACCAGGAATCAAACCCACAACATTTTGGTGTATGGGAAATGTTCCAACCAGCTGAGCCACCCAGGCAGGGCAAACACTGTTTGGATTTTAATTGTGATACAGAAGTTATAGTAACAAACACTTGGTTTTGTACAGATATTATTTCCACTCTGGTAGATAAGCTCAATAAAGGTCATATCCCCCCCAAAAAATGTAAAAAAATGGAAAAGGCACTTCTCCAAAAAGGACAGACATCAAATAGATATCCCAATAAATTGAAGTTTTTAAAAAGCCCTGGCTGAGTGACTTAGTTAGAGCATTGTCCCATTCACCAAAAAGTTGTAGGTTCGATTCTGGGTCTCTCACATCGATGTTTCTCTCTCCCTCTCTCTCTCTCCCTTCCCCTCCTTCCACTCTCTCTAAAAATCAATGGAAAAGTACACTTGGGTGAGGATTAACAAAATGAAACAAAAAAAATCAATAAAATTTAAAAAACATATCCTTGGGAGAGGATTAAAAAATAATAATAAAAAATAAAAAATTTTTTTTTAATTTAAAAGAAAGAAACACTGAAGCTCAAGCACCATCCTAGATCAATAAAAACAAACTGAGAGGGGGTCCTAGCCGTCAGTAGTTCGAGAAACACCAGAGGTGATTATAATGAGCAGTCAGGGTTAAGGATACTATGTGCTGTCCAAATGCAATCAATTACTCTAATTTAAGTAACTTTGTGAGATCAGAATTAGAAGCAAGGCATACATGGCAAACCAGTGACCACAGTCAGCAATTCTAAGTCATAATCTATATTAATTAAAACACTCTGACTGCCACTAAACTGTATACTTCCAACGGGGAAGTTTTACAGTATGTAAACACTTTTCAAAAAGGCTGTTTTTTAAAATGTTCTTAGTAATTCTTTTTACTGTTAGTTTTATTGAGGTTGGGCAGTAATAAAGAGGTTATGTCACTGCTTACCAAACCATAATTCATAGCACTATAAAATAACTCTAATTCTATACTTTTAGGGAGCTTATTAAAATTTTAATTCCTAGAAATCAACCTAGAATTACTAAATCAGAATCTTTGGGAAAAGGGCCTAAACATATGTACTCTTTAGTATCCCAGGTGACTTTAAAGCCTTAAAAGAAACATTGTTGGACTCCATCTGGAGCTAAACCTGGTTACACAGGCTCCAGATGAAAGTCTAGGAATGTATTTCACACAGGATAGCTAGTTCTACCTTATGAAAATACCCTGTCCTTTGCCTTCCAAAATTGTTCAAGTACCGTTAAGGCACAGAGGTGCCAATATGCCCTCATAGTGGCTCCAAGTGCAGAGACATACTAGGAGACATAAGATAGAGCACTCACCTTCTGAGAGTCTTTCCTTCCAGCCTTGGGCTGCTGAAGTGAAGAACTCATTGTTAAGGGCTGAGCCATTTAGCTTCATCAGACCATCTGGACCAACCTGGGTCAAAGAATAAGCCAAGGAAAGCTTACAAAGATAGCCAAACATCTCATGTGGAATTTGACTTCCTTTTCTTTTTAGAAAAGAATGTATGTACATTCATTTTACAGAAACATGACTATATCATACTATGCTGCTTACTATGGACACTTCTCTGTTATAATCTTTTTTTCTAAAAAATTTCTTTCTACCTCTTTTCCTGTCTTCCTCTCCTTTTAATCCCATTCCCTATTGAATAATTATACCAAAAAATCATTTGCAAACAAATAAATACATGTAAAAGTTTTTCTTCTGAGGTTTATTATTTGTTTTATAAAACTGTGACGAAGTTACATACATTGCTCTGAATCTTACTTGGCTCATGTAATACATTGTGAAAATCTCTACAAGTCAACTGGTATAGTTTTAGCACCTTTGTAATGCCTGGATATTGTTTCACTGTATGTATAATGTGCCTCAATTCATTAACCTATTTCCTATTCATATGTGTGTGTATGTATACACACACACACACACACACACACATATACTGTTTCCCCCTAATTAACAAAGCTGCAATATGCATTCTACTAAAGATTAATACGCTAGTGCTTTTATTTCTATGGAATAGGTTGAGAGCAAAGAAATATTTGTGTGTAACTAGGTATTATTTTCTAAAAAGGCTAAAACAATTCACATTTCGACTAGAAGTATATGAATATACCTTTTAACCTGTGAACAATATATGTTAACATGCTATTTAATTTTTGCCAACCTAATGGGTTTGAAATGGTAAAAATTCCCTTTATCCTGTCTACTAGAGTGTTGTGCATCTTTTTGTACTTTTATTGAATATTTTTATTTGCCATATTGCAATATGCCAATTCCTATATCATTTGCTCATTTTTCTATAAGGCTGCTTATTTTTATTATCAATTTATGAGAATCCTTTACATATCATTCATAGTAAAACTGTCACACATCAAAAATATTTCACCCAATCTGTCTATTGACTTAATCTGTGATGTCATGATGTCTTGCCAAAGGTTTTAAGATTCTTTTGCCTTTTATTACAGATTTTGGATTTCCTGTTCTGGTTTAAAAGCACAAAATCTGATTTAAGGGCATAAAACACAAGATCCAAAAAAACCTGGATGGAAAAACTTAATGAAACTGCCATTCTCCCCAAAGTTAATATCTAGTTTCCTGTTAGAATCCCCATGCAGATTTTTATTACTAAAATGACCTTACTGTTCATATGGAAAAAATAATTAAAAAATTGAAAGAGGGAAATTTCCTTTTGAATTGCACCTGTAAAATACGTACCACATATAAATATACAGACCATATAACACAGAGGGTATTTCAAACTGTAAGAAAAAGATGGTTATATAAATATGTAGTAATGGAATAACTGGTTATCTGTTCAGTAGAAAATAAAGTTGAACCCCAATTTCAGGGCAATATGAAAAAAAATTCTAGATGGATTAAAAACCTAAATGTTAATTTGAAGTCAAAAACAACTTTTTGAAGAAATTTTAAGTAACTATTTGGACATCTTGGAGACTGAGGAACTCTTCTCAATCCACTTATTTTCAAAATCTGTCTGGGTGAACATTACTTTCCCCTGGCTCTAGAACAAAAATTGGAAAACATTTTCTGTTAAAAGATAGACTGCAAGTATTTTAAGCTTTGCAGGCCATATAGCCTGTGTTGCAAGCACTTAACTTGTGTTTGTAGCATTAAAGTAGCTACAGACAATACATAAACTAATGAGAGTGGTTGTGGGCCAATAAAACTACAAAATCAAACAGTGGGCTGAAACTGACCTGAGGGCTATAGTTTGTTGTATTCTAGAGAGTTAATAGAGGGGTAACACGTTTTCCCATGAGAACAGTTCATCCAACCTTTGCTTAAATTCCAGTGATGAGCAAGTTACTCTATCACAAGTCAGTCCATTCCACAGTTTAACAACGCCAACTGTAGAAAAGTTCATCTCTTCCATATGACAGGCCTTCAATATATTTGAAGAAAGGTGTTTTAATCCACTTCCTTCTCTTATTCTTTTCTCTGGTCTAAATAATATTTTTCTACTGTTTGTTGCTGGGAACTCCATACACTGAAATATAGTTTTCAATGTTTCATGCTAATAATAACCAAAATTCTTTATAAATAATCCAAATTTCCTCTGATAGTAAAGTTGTATTTCATTTAATTTGAACTCCATATTCTGCATACATAAGAACAATATTTCTTAGGTTGCTATGTGCTCCCCCCATAATTACTGAAAGAGACAGGCCAAGTGACCTCCTATTAAGAATACCCCACAGAGCTCTGGCTCGTGGGCTTAGTTGGCTGGGAGTCCTCCCGTGCACCAGTCAGGGCACATGCCTGGGTTTCGGGCTCCATCCCTGGTAGGGGATGTGCTGGAGGGAGCCAATCAATGTTTTGCTCTCACATCAATAGTTCTCTCTCCCCCGCTGCTTCCTCTCTCTTTAAATATCAATTTTAAAAAAGGGTACCCCACAGATGAGTGAAGGAGGCTTCAAATGGATTATAAAACTGCTTATGCTTGAAATCACGCACCTGTCGATCCACCTCTGGAAGTAGTAAAAGCAGTCGTTGTTGGCAATCCCCAGGAAGGGCTGAAAAAGTGTGTTTGTTGATCAGTGCTCGAAGGTTCGTATTAACCAGAATGGAGTCTGGTGTCTCCACATCAATTTCAGCACATTTAGTCCTTTTCAGTTGCCCTACAAAAGGGTCAGAAAGAATCACTTGGGTCCCCTTCAAATTCCTGTTTCTCTCTACACTACAGTTTTTGCTCGGCAATGCAAAAAAAAGTCCATAGTTGTAAGTACTTTACATATCACACTATGAAGAAGGTAACACTTAAGGCTCTTAGACATTTATTCTAAGACGAACAAATCAAGTTTTGTTCATTCATAAAGGATAAAAAAATATAAATTATCTTCTCTGCAAAAATAGAGCAAGGTCTATAAAAGTGAATCTTTTGCCATACTAAAAGTGCACTGAATGTTTGAGAACTGATTATTTCCCAAATAGAACTGAGGAAGTTCATGATAAATAACACGCAAAGTTTGACTTAAAAAAAAAAGAAAAATTCCAATCTACATATAAATTATACAAGGTCTTTGCTCTCTTCCCATGAGAATTTTTTCAACAATCTGAGTCTGCACTACCTAATATTATGACTGACTTGCTCAACAGTTTCAGGAAATCCGTTCACAATCAGAAGGCTACAGTCTTTAAAAGACTGACAGATTTTAGGTACACCACGGTTTAAAATGTAAATGACAAAAGTATATACATAAACAAAAGACTAACTTGAAAAATATACTTGCAAGCCACGACAAAAGATTCTTCATATTAAAAGTGAATTTATAAATCAATATGAAAAAGAAAAATATCACCAAGAGAAAAATGAGCAAGGGTAACTAATAGGCAATTCACAGTTGACTAACCATAAACAGATACTAAGGTATCAATATTTAAAGAAATACCAGTTAAACCAATGAACATTTTTTGTCTATCAAAATGGCAAATACACACACACACAGAGTCTTTCCCTCTCACAGAGTTATTGTTGGTTATTTGTATAATGCTTCAAGTAAAACCAAAATTGAAATTTAAAAAAAGGGAAAATATTGCAATATAGTGAGCAAAAACCACTTTCAGATACTGCTGGTGGTGCTAAAATTAAAATAATCTTCTTAGCCTGGCCGGCATGGCGCAGCAGTTGAGCATCGACCTATGTTCCAGGGGACTGAGGTTCGATTCCCAGCCAGGGCACATGCTGGGGTTGCAGGCTCAATCCCCAGCACGGGGTGTGCAGGAGGCAGCCGATCAATGACTCTCATCATTGATGTTTCTCTCTCTCCCTTCCTCTCTCTGAAATCAATAAAAATATATTTTAAAAAATAAGAATCTTCTTAGGAGAAAATTTAGCAATATACAGCAAAATTTTAATATGCATAGTAATCTAGGATACAGAAATTCTACATTTAGAAATACCCGCACAAAGTTACACAACCCTGGATGTGGGTAACCTCTGGCTTCTGGACTAAGTACAAGCAAAAGTAATCTCTCTTAAAAGGAAAGGATTTCCCTTAAATTAGGCCCGTAGGATTCTTACAAATTAAAATCCAGCACTACCTCACAAAGATTACCTTGACACACCAGAAGGTATGCCACTATGACAGAGTCAACAAAAACCAGAAAGGAAAGATTACAACCTAAACTACTGCTATCACTGAAACTGTCACATATATAGAATATAGAATAGCTATATATAAAATGATTTAAAAACTAAAAGATGTAATTGTAAAGATGAGGATAATTAGGAATAAGCACAAAGATTTAAAAAATAAACGAGACTTCCACAAATTAGAATAAATATTATTGAAATCAAATACTATGACTAGATTAAAGAGCAGTTTAGACACTGTTAAAGGGGGGGATTATAACCTCAAATATATAGCCAAACAATTTACCCAGAATATAAGACAGACAGATAAGATTAAATATTTTGAGAGCTTTAGCAGAAACATGACTGATAGAATGAGGTCTAATAAAAGCTTGATTGAATACCAGAAGGAGAAAATGAAGAGAATGGGAAAAAGGCAACATTTAAAGAATTGACAGTAATACATTTATCTGAACTGATGAAAACTACAAACCTAAAGATCCTAGATGGTTACTTTTTTGCTAACAGAGTAGCAAAAGTTCTTAAAAGTTCACATCACAAGGAAAAAAATTTGTCTGAGTTAGGTTATGGATGTTACCTAAACTTACTGTGTTGAGCATTTCCCAATACATAAATATATCAGATCGTCATGATGTACACCTAAAACTAATATAATGTTACATGTAAATTATACCTCAATAAGACAGGGGGAGAGGAATGGTTATTTTAAAGAATTATACATACATGGTACCATCTAAATCACCACTAAAAGCCCAGCAGGGTGTGGCTCAGCAGTCGAGCATTGACCTAGGATCCAGGAGATCGAGGTTCGATTCCTAGTCAGGGCACATGCCCGGGGTTCAGCAGGGGGTGTGCAGGAGGCAGCCAACCAATGACAACTCTCTCACCATTGATGTTTCTCTCTCTCTCTCTCCCCCTCCCTCCCTCTCTCTCTGAAATCAATATATATTAAAAAAAAAAAAAAAAAAATCACCACTAAAAGAATAGGAATAGAATGTATACTAAACTCAGAAGAGAGAAAGAGGAATATAAGGGAATTAAGACAGACAATATACCAAAAAGCTCAGTAAAGCCCCCCAAAACCTTTAATTAAAAAAAGAAAACAAGAAAAACAGAAGCAGGACAAAAATCAACAAATAAGACGTAGAAACTAGTCCAAATAGATTAGCAATTACAATAAATGTAAATGGATAAAACTCACTGAATAAATGAGATTGTCATATTGAAATAAAAATTTAAAAATTCAGCTAGCTATATGTTCTGTAAAGGGATAATACATAAAGCACAAGAACACAGAAATGAACAAAGTAAAGACACAGCAGGGAAAAACTAACTATAGGAAAGCTTGTGTACCTTCATTAACATCAAACAGAAGACACTTTAAGTAAAAAACCTAATCAATGATTGATCAGGTAAATAAATAATGATAACGATAAAGGGTTCAATCCACCAGGGGGATTTTAAACATGAAGATATCTAATATAAGACAGCTTTAATGCCGGCGCTCAGCGGTTAAGCATCGACCTAGGATCCAGGCGATCGGGGTTCGATTCCTGATCAGGGCACATGCCCGGATTGCGGGCTTGATCCCCAGTCGGGGGTGTGCGGGGATCAATGACTCTCTCATCATTGATGTTTCTATCTCTCTCTCTCCCTCTCCCTTCCTCTCTCTGAAATCAATAAAGACATATTTTTTTAAAAAAAAAAGACAGCTTCAAAGTATGTGAAATAAAAACTGATAGAACAACAGGGAGAACTGGACAAAGCCACCATTAAGATAGGACATTTCAACACATCTCTCTCAATTATTAACAAATCAAGTGTAATAAAAGCAGCCCCTAAAAAGACGAGGAAAAAAAGCTGAGCTATTTTTCAGACTGACATGCTTATTCCAATAAACACAAAATTCTGGGGCGGGGGGCAGAGAGAAACATCGATGTGAGAGAGAACATCAATTGGTTGCCTTCCATACATGCCCCAAACAGTGACTGAACCCAAAACCTAGGTATGTGCCCTGACCCAGAACTGAACCCACAACCTTTCAGTATATGGGTTGACACTCCAACCAAGCCACACTGGCAAGGGCATATCTCAGTAAATTTAAAGCAATATTAGTAGTAATAACAACAACAATGATAAATAACAGCAGTAGTAAACACTTAATATAGGGCCTTCTAAGCACCAGGCACTATTTTAAACATTGGCATGTGGCCTAGCCGATTTGACTCAGTGGTTAAAGCGTGGGCCTGTGGACTAAAGAGTCCCAGGCTTGATTCCGGTCAAGGGCACGTACCTCAGTTGCAGGCTCAATCGGCAACCCCAGTCAGGGGCATGTGGGAGGCAACCAATCAATGTGTCTCTCTCATATCAATGTTTCTTTCTCTCTCTCTTTCCCTCTCTCCCCTTCTCCCCCTCTCTCTCCCCCTTCCACTCTCTCTGAAAAGCAATGGAAAAAATATCTTTGGGTGAGGGTTAAAAAAAAAAAAGTATTGCCATTGCCTGCCCATCTGCTGGCTACTTGTTTCTTTCACCCTTGTGGATTTAAGCTTTTTTATTTCCATATTCTCATTTTTGTGGGATTCAGAGGGAGCAGGAAAAAAATGTTCAGTTTGTCATGTTCAATTATAAGCCCTTTCTGTATAGTTAGAAATAAAATGTAGCCCTAGCCAGTTTGTCTCAGTAGTTAGAGCGTCGGCCTGCGGATTGAAGGGTCCCAGGTTTCGATTCTGGCCAAGGGCATGTACCTCAGTTGCAGGCTTTATCCCCGGCCCTGGCGAGCACGTGAGTGGGAGACAGCCAATTGATGTGTCTCTCTCACATCGATATTTCTCTTTCTCTTTCTCCCTCTCTCTCTCTCTCTCTCTCTTTCTCTCCCCTCCTTCCACTCTCTCTGAAAAGCAATGGAAAAATTATCCTCAAGTGAGGACAGAAAAAACAAGAAGAAATTAAATGTAAATAATGCCAAAGCAACCTATCATCAGAAAAAGAAATAAACCACAAAATGGCCTAATAACAGACCTTATGCTGAATAAAGTTTGGTAAGGGCAGGTCAGTTGGAACATGTAGATGGTCAAGACCTCACAGGTGAAGAGGAAGTAAGAATTACGCCAGACAGCTAATGAATTTCAGACACTAGGTTGATAAATTAAGTTGCCAAAAAAAATAATTTACAAAGAAATGAAGTCGTTGCAAATTAACTTACTTGTGTGAAGTCTGTCAGACCTTTGGAATGACTTCTTCCCCAAGCCTAGCAAAGGATTTTCCACTTTAACTGAAGAAGAAAAGCTAGAGTTTGAGTTCTGGGAGCTGCTTGACTGTCCATCAGATTGCTTTCCTTCCCATACTGCTAGGGGAAAAATATATAACAGACTGGTGACATTAAGGTTATAGATAGAAATCCGATATCAAAGAATTAAATCATTCAACACTAACTAAAAGTAGTTATGTATGAGGCAATGTGACCTTGCAAATGTGTTTTGAGTCTGAGGATTAAGCCCCAAAAAGAACGTAAAATCCCTCCTTCTTCTCAGCACATTACTGGCTTCTGGTGGTAAATTTCCTTCCCAACATAATGCAAAGCTCTGCAAGACACAGTTTAAATCTCGCAGGCACATATAATCAGCTGGCATCAAACCGAATTGTGTAATAAAACACAAAGTCTATATCCAGATGAGTTTAGATTAAAAACAAAATAAGCAACAACAAATCTAAAGGCCTGTAGATATGTCCAATGGAAATTCAAAGGTTGCATGTATTCTTAGTAAAATCTTTTATTTTTAAAAGAGATAATTTGTGAAGAGTTTAGTTTGAGTATCTTTTGGAAACATCAGTTTTCTAAGGTTACAGATTAGAGGGTTCCAAATATTATTAAGACATCTTGGAAGTTAAGTTGGTTATAGATCTCATTCTAACATACAAATCCCACTGATGTATTTTTAAATAACTGCATGAATATTTTGCATAAATTTCCCATTTAACCTGGAACCATTTAAATCAATGATTTGGCAATACAAGGATTATGTAAATAAATACAATAATTTAAAAATAAATGCAGTATACAAATTGGAAAAACAACACAAACTACCAGAAAAAGAAACTTCCACTGATGAAGGAAGCAAAAACAACAAAAACAAAACAAACAAAAAGCCCCTCATAGACAACAGTATGATGATACCAGAGGGAAAGGGAATGGGGGAAGGTAGGAGAAGGTAAAGGGGAGATAAATGGTGACAGAAGGAGACTTGACTTGGGGTGGTGAACACATGATACAATACGTAGATGATGTATTATCGAATTGTACTCCTGAAACCTATATAATTTTATTAACCAATGTCACCCCAATAAATTTAATTAAAATAAAAAAATAAAAATAAAGAAACTTCCATTGAATAGACACCCTCCCCCGCCTACCAGATTTGGCAGTTACAGAGTCACTGGCTGCTTTGACAGTTTTCAGAGAGAGATGCTGATTGGAGGAGATGGACATGCTTGGCCTACACTGCTGCTGTTGTTTCTTCTGCTGTTGCTGTTTTAGAGCCTATAAAGAGAAAACTGACTATAAGAAACAAAACAAATCAGTGTTTTAGTAATAACAAAAAGTAAACAACTTAAGTGGTAAAGAGCATGCAAGTTTTTGCTATTACAAACTTTAACGAAATATTTTTCTTTGTGTTTATATACGTACATATTTTTCTAACGTAAGTTCCAAAATGTTCAACTGCTTAGTTATGGTGTGTGTGCATTTAAAATTTCAATAAATAGGCCCTGGCCAGTGTGGCTCGGTTGAGCGTTGTCCTATGCACCAAGAGATTGCAGGTTCGATTACCAGGTAAGGGCACATTCCCAGGTCGTGCAGGAGGCAGCCAATTGATGTTTCTTTGTCTCATCGATGTTTCTCTCTATCCCTCTCCCTTCCTCTCTCTCTCTAAATGAAATAAAAACGTATTTAAAAAATAAAATTTTAATAATGCTACAAAATCTCTCTCCTAAGTAACTATAATTTATATTCTACTGACAAAACACAATAGCCATTTTCCCACACACTTGACAATGAAGATAATTAAGATTTATACCAATCTGAGGATAAAAGTAGTAGACTATTTTAATGCTCCCTTAACTACTAGTGAATTTATATTTACTGATCATTTGCATTTCAAAAAATCAGGTTAGTTCTTTAAAAAGTCCAATAAAATAGGTAGATCATTGGCAACTAGCATTGGGGAAAAAGAAGATACATTATAAAGGAAAAACACTAAAGAACAAAAAAGAGAGATAGAAGAATACTATATACAACTTTATACTAATATTTGAAAAAAATCAAGTGAAACGGATCACTAAGAAAAATAAATTTCCAAATTTAGCTAAAGCAGCAGAAAATCAAGAGACCAGTAAAAGTAGATAAAACTGAAATGCTAGGAAAACAATTTTAAAAGATGAGATTTACAGAATTTTCTTTTTTAAAATATGTTTTTATTGATTTTTAGAGAAGAAGGGAGAGGGAAAGAGAGATAGAAACATGGATAAGGGAGAAACATCATTGATTACTTCCTCCTGCACTCTCCCTACCTAGGATCAAGCCAGCAACCTGGGCATGGGCCCTGACCAGGAATGGAACTTTTTGGGACACCCTGTATAGAGAGCTACACAATTTAGTTTAGGATGCTAGAACAATCCTGATTCCAAAACTGTTTGTGGATAGTACCAAAAACAAACAAACAAATAAACAAAAAACCTCAGCAAAATCCAAGCTAAAATCTTAAAAAAGAAAATTCCACAACATATTTAAAAATATATAACAAACATATAGTTTATTTTAGAGAGTTAAGTACAGATTAACATTTAAAAATCTAGTTGTGCAATTCTGTATGTTACTAAATTTAAGGAAAAAAACTACCTGATTATCTCAATAAATGCTGAAGAAAACAAACCTGAAAAATTTAACACCTATTCATAATTTAAAAAATGAATACACACACACACACACACAAAAACTCTTAGCAAATTAGGAACAAATAAAGTGTGATAAAAACAGTATCTACCACAAACCTATGACACACAGATGCATAAATTATTAAATCCAAATTGGGAAACAGCATGAAATTTCTCCTTAAAAGGACATAATGTCCTTTCAAGAAACTTTCATTGCCTGCCAGAGTCATGTATTTTTAATGTAGGAGATTATACTTCTGACAAACAACAGAGACTAGCATGATTACCTGCTTTAGTGCCTTCTTGCTGTGCTTCTGCGATGGAGAAATGACTTTACCTGCTGGAATGGTGGGTGATGGGCAGCCTGACTGGGGAGAGGATGGCTGTGACAGTCTAGATGATACTAGGGGTGGAAATGACAATGAAAAATTTGTTATCAGAGTTGCTATCACGCACCATTCCTTCCCCAATCACATTCTGCTACCTGTATTAAGATCTGAAACACTTTTGGGAAGGGTCTTCTTTTTGGAGCGCTACGGCAAACAGCCTCCCTTTCCAGTTTATTTCCTCAGAAAGCTCTAGTGAAGGATGACAGGATGGGGAAGGGATGGGTGTTAGTATTCATTACACTTTGGTCTTTAATTTTTCAACAGAACTGATTGAAGCAGCAGGAAGCAGAATATAAACCATTAGTCACCAAATTAGATAAAATTAGGAAAGATTCTAGAGCCTGTTGGACAGCATATTTTTCAGGGAATAGACCAGTGGTTCCCTGGGGAGAGCAAAGTTGAAACTTCCAAATAACATGATTATAATGTCTGGCCTTCCCTTTGCTACTTTCCTATTATTAACTAGTTAATCACAACGGTATCATATCCAGCTATTTTACTAAATTCTGTTACCAATTTTTATCTCCACTGATATAAAAATTTTAGAGTTTGTCAGATATCACATCATCTGCACACAGAGGTAGTTTTTCCTTCTCTTGTTGCTTACTTTCCAACTGCTTTTTCTTGCTTACTTGTGTTGAGATAAACACCTCTAACATAATGCTATACAGGCATATCTTGGGAATATTGCAGGTTCAGTTTCAGACCACCACATTAAAGTGAGTTGCACAAATTTTTTGGTTTCCCAGTGCATATAAGAGTATGTTTATACTATACTGTGGTCTATCAAGTGCATGTTAGCATTTTTTAAATTTATTTTTTAATTTTAAATTTATCTTTATTGTTGAAAGGAATACAAATGTTCCCCTTCTCCCCTCCATTGATCCCCTCCCCCCTGCACTCCTCCTCCCAGGCAGGCCTTCACCACACTATTCTCTGTGTCCATGGGTTATGTATATATGCATATAAGTTCTTAGGTTAATCTCTCCCCACCTACCCATCCACCCCTGCCTTCCCTCTGAGATTCCTCAGTCTGTTCCATGCTTCTGTGTCTCTGGATCTATTTTGTTTACAGATTTATTTTGCTCATTAGATTCCACATATGAGTAAGACCATGTGATACTTGTCTTTCTCTGACTGGCTTATTTCACTTAGCGTAATACTCTCCAGGTCCCACCATGCTGTCTTCAAAGGGTAAGGGATCCTTCGTTTTTATAGCAGCACAGTATTCCATGGTATAAATGTCCGAGAAGATGTTTGATATGATTTCAATCTTCTTGAACTTGTAGAGACTTGTTTTGTGTCCTAACATGTGGCCTGTCTTTGAGAATGTCCCATGTGCATTTAAGGAGAATGCCTATTCTACAGCTTTGGGGTGAAATGTTCTGTAAATGTCAATTAAATCCATCTGATCTGTGTGTCATTTAGAATCACTGTTTCCTTGTTGATTTTTTGTCTGGAAGATCTATCCAGTAAAATCAGTGGGGTGTTAAAGTCTACTGTGACTGTATTGCTGTCAATCTCTCCTTTAAAGTCCTCTAGAAGTTGGGTTTTTTTCCTTTGGCCCGTGTGCCTTTGGTTCTGAGGTGGGTCTCTTGGAGACAGCATATATTTGGGGCTTGTTTTCTTATCCATTTGGATACCTTATGTCCTTTGGAATGTTTAATCCATTTATATTTAAGATTATTATTGACATTAGCTTTTTTTTAAAAAGAGTGTATATGCCTTAATTTAATAATACTTTATTGCTAAAAATGCTAACAATCATCCGAGTCTTCAGCAAGTTGTAATCTTTTTGCTGGCGGAGGGTTTTGCTTCAGTGTCGATGGCTGCTGACTGATCAGAATGGTGGCTGCTGAAGGGTGGCGTGACTGTGGTAACTTCTTAAAATAAGACAACAGTGAAGTTTGCTGTATCAAGTGATTCTTCCTGTCATGAACGATTTCTCTGTAGCATATAATATCATTTGACAGCATTTTACCCACAGAACTTCTTTCAAAATTGAAGTCAATCCTCTCAAACCCTGTTTCTGCTTTAGCAACTAAGTTTATGTAACATGCTAAGTCCTTTGTGGTCATTTCAACAATCTTCACAGCATTTCCACCAGGAGTGGATTCCATCTCAAGAAACTATTTTCTCTGATCATCCACAGGAAGAATCCTCATCCAATAAAGTTTTATCAAGAGATTACAGCAGTTCAATAACATCTTCAGGCTTCACTTCTAATACTAGTTCTCTTGCTATTTCCACCACATCTGCAATTACTTCTTCCACTGAGGTCTTGAACCCCTCTCAAAATTATACATGAGGGTTGGAATTAACTTCTTCCACAATCCTGTAAATGTTGATAATTTTACCTCTTTCCAGATATTACGAATGTTCTTAATAGCGTCAGGAATGGTGAATCCTTTTTAGATTTTCCATTTACTTCGTCCAGATCCATCAGAGAATCACTATGTCAGCTATAACCTTATGAAAATTGTATTTCTTAAGTAATAAGACTTGAAAGTCAAAATTACTCCTTGATACATGGAGTGCAGAAAGAATGTTGTGTTAGCAGGCATGAAAATATTATTCTCCTTGTACATCTATCTCCATCAGAGTGCTTGGATGACCAGGTGTATTGTCAATGAGCAGTCATATTTTGAAAGAATCTTTTACTGAGCAGTAGGTCTCAACAGTGGGCTTAAAATTCTCAATAAACTATGTTGTAAACAGGTGTGCTGTCATAAGGCTCTGTTGTTCCATTTATAGACCACAGGCAGAGCAGATTTAGCATAATTATTAAGGGCCCTGAATTTTTGGAAATGATAAATGAGCACTAGCTTCCATTTAAAGTCATCAGCTGCATTAGCCCCTAACAAGAGAGTCAGCTTGTCCTTTGAAGACAGGCACTGACTTCTCCTCTCTAGCTATGAAAGTCCTAGACGGCATCTTCTTTCAATATAAGGCTGTTTTGTTAACACTGAAAATCTTTTGTCTAGTGTAGCCACCTACATTAATTACCTTAACCTAGATCTTCTGGATAACTTGCTATAGCTTCTTCAAGAGCACTTGCTGTTTCACCTTGCACTTTTATGTTACAAAAACGGCTTCTTTTCTTAAACATCATGAACCAAAGTCTGCTACCTTCAAACTTTTTTTCTGCAGCTTCCTCACCTCTCTCAGACTTCATAGAATTGAAGAGAGTTGGGGTCTTGCTCTGGATTGGGCTCTGGCTGATAAAAATGTTGTGTCTGTTTTGATCTTCCATCCAGGTCACTGTAACTTTCTCCATATCTGCAATAAGGCTGTTCTACTTTCTTATCTGTGTGTTCACTAGGGTAGCACTCTTAATTTCCTTCAGGAACTTTTCCTTTGCATTCACAAATCTGCCTACGTTTTTGGTGCAAGAGACCTAGCTTTTGACTTATCTCAGCTTTGGGCATGCATTCCTCATTAAGCTTAGTATTTCTAGTTGTTTATTTAAAGTGAGAGACATGAGACTTTTCACTTGAACACTTAAAGGCTACTGTAGGGTTATTAATTGGCCTAATTTCAATATTATTGTGTCTTAGGGGATAGGGAAGCCCAAGGAGAGAAAGAGAAATGAGGGATGGCCAGTTGGTGGAGCAGTCAGAACACACACAACATGAATCGGTTAAGTTCACCATCTTACATGGACAAAGTTCATGGTGCCCCAAAACAGTTACAATAGTAACATCACAGATTACCATAACAAATATAGTAATAACGAAAAAGTCTGAAATATTGTGAGTATTACCAAAATGTGACACAGAAAGCAAATGCTGTGGGGAAAATGGCGCTGACGGACTTGCTTGACACAGGGTTGTCACAAACGTTCAATTTGTAAAAAACACAGTATCTGTGAAGCACAATGAAGCCCAATAAAACGAGGTAAAGTAAGAGAATTGAGAGTAGAATGGAAATGAATTATTTCAACCTATATACCAATGATTAGAAATAAACTGAACTAATATAAAACAAATCAAAGAAGCTAGCATATTAACTCAGACACTAAATGGACAAGAGGGTAAAACTGATAAAGGGCTATAAAACATCTTGTTCCTCTTGGTGTGTGGCTATGAAAATGTGAGTCAGCAGTGTTGCCATTCTCTGACCCATACTACATATCTTAGTTTTCCTAAGAAATTACTTTATGTACACCTACAACCTATAAGTAATGGAGAGTAGCAGTAAGATTAACAGTCTGATCCTAACTTCTTTCCTTTTCTTTTTTCCCACAAATCCCCTTCTAGCCAAACTTTTCTTCCTATGGTTTCCTGAAAACACTGTGCACACACTTCTACCTTTTGCCTTTATATATTTTTTCTATCCATCATGTCCTATCTTCACTAGAAATTATACTCTCAAGGGAAGGATAGTGTATTAAATTTTTCTATATCTCATACAATACTTACTAACCCAGGTAAAATTACTTTCTTCTGTAATTCTATCATAATATGATAAACATAAACACATGTCATTTATTAAGTTATTTGCTAATTATCTGCTTCTTTTTCTATACCTCTAGATATGGGTGGAACGCACACCTTATTCAAACTGGTCTCCCAAATACCTGACAAGTTGTACATAAGGGGAAAAAACTGAATGTAGCAAGTAGTTTAAATAGAGATATTTCTTTGTTTTTGTCAATAAATAATGGCCTGAACAATACCTCTCAAGATTATATCCTGATCTACTGGTCCTCCAACGTGAACTGCTAAATGGATTAAAAGCACTCATTTAAAAACTTACTTAGAATCTGATTAGAAACAAAATGCTTGCTTTTACATAAACATACAGACACAAGATTAACAAATTCTGGTCAAAAGATCAGTTGTTACTTATTTAATTTTAAAAAACAAAAAAAGTCACTCAAAAAAAAAAAAAGAGCAACCTAGTGGAGAAAACTTTAAAATTAAATAAGTGTTTTCAGGAAAACATTCAAAACAAGTTTGAAAACTTGGTGCTCATTAAAGCCAGTTTTGTATAACTTACTGAAGTAGTTTCAGGTTGTTGGATATTTATCACCACTCACTGAGTATATGTTCAGGAGATACTACTTTTCAGACATATCACAGCATTGAGAATTTCTCATTTCAATGGACAGTTATTATACTGAACATCATCAAAAGAATATTAGATACATCTGAATTTAAAGCTTTAGTAAATAATCTCTGACAATACTTTATATTCTCCTGAAAATATTCAATGGGCCCCTCTGAAATGTTAGAGAGATTATCAGAAATAATGCAGTAATATAAAAATTAAAATGTAGCTTTATATAGCTGAAGGATTAACAGTTGAAACAATGATAACAGCTGAAGCTTCCAAAACTGTTTTATTATTTTTTTAATTAATTTTTTTTGTTGCCACTTTTTTTTAAATTTTATTTTTGTTTAAAATATCACAGATGTCCCTTTTTCTCCCCAATGACCTGCTCCACGCCACCCCTTCCCCCTCCCCAACCAAAACTGTTTTAATCTTCAAAAACAGTAATCCTTCTATGAAGGGAAGAGTTCTTATTTCCACGATAGTCTTTCTTTATAGAGGAACTGCATTTCCAGAAGTAACAAATGTTTTAGTTCTAAGCCCCTTCTTCCCATTGCAAGCGTAGTCTACTCCAAACTAAGCAGACTGGTTCCTGATGATATTCGAACAGTCCAGTAATCAAAGATAGAGAGGCCACACCTGAACACCTTCCTTTCCTTCTGGGTACCCTAACTATCCAAGTCCTAACAGTGTAGCCATCTTTAATTCATGACAGAGCTAAAACCTCCAACTCAGCCACCATCCATCCACCCATGAGGAGAAAGAGAACATCTCTCCCAAAGTTCTCTCCCTACATAAGTTAACTTTGCCCAAAGGAGTTCTTCTTCCCCGTATACTTTTTAAAGGAGGTATTTCTATATATAATCATCCCCGTTCAGTTATCTTAACATAAATATAAATGATGTTAGAGGACAGGGAGGCCTATGGTATTTTAACTAAAAACACAATATATAATATCAAATTCCTGATTTAAAGTAGTTCTGAACAAGCAGTAAAATTAACATTAGGTCATGCTCCTGGAAAGAATTAGTAATTCCTTATAGGTGAAAAGGTATATTTCACATAATTTCTTTCTTAAGATACTTTAAAAGCAGACCAAAATCTAACAAGCTTTTCTTTATTAGAAGATAAAAATAATACTTCTGCAGTTGCTTCATGCTGCAATATTTGTATTTTATTTTGGGGAAAAGGCAGAGACTTACTTAGCTTTGATTCTACCAAAACAGCAACAGAAAAAGTTGATTTTAATTATTTTTCTGGAGTCATTCCACCTTACCTTGGCTTGGAATTCCATAAAGCTCTTCTCTGAACATTGTTTCCTGTCTGAAAATTAAAAACCAAAACTACAAGCTTCTAAGTTCTTCCACTTTACATGGAAATCAATAAAATAGTTTTAATATTGGGCTGAATTTCAAAGTTCTGTTCTCTATTCCTATCTGGCTGAAAGGTACAACTATATCAAGAGAGTTTCTATCAATTTTCAACTAGAAGTATCAGTTTTGCTGTCAGAGCTCTTTATTTTTGTACATAAAAGGAAGTGGGTTTTGATACTATCTCAATGTTCTTCCTGTCCTACAATGCATTTGAAATAAAGTGATGTCAGACTGAGAGTAAAAGCCCTAAATAAGAAAAAAGAATAGGCACAATTAGTTTGCTTTACCTTTATTAATTATTGCAATTGATTTAGAACTACTTGCTCCATGCTACTATCACTGGTAACTACAAGTTTTCCATTTTAACTTGCACTGGACATTCACAAATATATAATATGTACCTAAAAATGTACATATTTACGCCACATGTATGACACATGAATGAAAGACTAAATCATTCTTCATTATTGGTAGCTCGGCACTTATCCATTTCTTAAGAATATCGGAGCTGCTAGAGTAAACATGAGTTCTATATGACATCGTGTGCCCCTCCCACCTCCACCTTCCAAACGCTACATACAGCCCATTCTACTCTCAGTTTAGACTACCCACACTCAGAAAAGATCTTGCTGGAACATTTTATTGTAATGTAAATCAAGGATAAATATTCAATATTTGACAAGTTCTAGAAAAGGAATGAATCAAAGGCAGTTCAAAACAATTTATCTGAACCGCAATTTTTGTTTTGCCATTACCTTGCTGTTAGTATCTTCTATTACTATGCTGAATATTGGGCAAGGTCATGCTATTTTAATCTACCTCATAAGCTTCTGACAATGGGTTCTATTGTTATTTCTTAGTTCTTCCTGTATCATAATACATTTACCTTAAATTCTTAGACACAGCCTTTAACAACCATGTACAGCGACTACTCAAAACAGCTACTGCAGCATGTGTGGCTACTGAAAAGTCAAGACCTCCAAGACCATGGTTTGGCTTCCAGTTTATTAGTTGGGCCTTCTTTAACACTGATTTCCCTGTTTCCAGCCACATCCAGACATTATGAATCTTGCTCATTGTGTCTCTAGCCTGATGACTGGGCTTGGTTCCTAATCTTAGATCAGCAATTTCCAAACTTGAAAAGTTGAAACTGGGGAAACACAGAGGAGAGACAGAGCTTTTAATACGTTCAGCTCTACCCTTCCTAAAAAGGTCCTTAGTGCACAAGGAACATAGGCCTGGACTACACCTCCTTTCACTATTGACAGGGATTGCTTTAAAAACATGTATCAGAATATTGGTCACAGGTCCTGGCTTTGTCTCACCTTTATTCCATTCATTCCCAACATTTGAGGTCTGGGTTGCTCTCCAAGTGGTTGTGATCTTACAGCTAAACACCTCACAATCACAAAATTTTCCCAAATTGGTCATGTAGTAGCTGTACCAGAGAACCCACATGATGCCACCAATTATCTCAACTCTCCTGAAGTAGCACACACATTAACACAGGGATATTAATAAATAAGACTATTTTTCTAATACAGTTCAACATCAAAACTTCTAAAGGCACTTAAAATTAATGAGTCAAGCAGTCTAAAAAACATAACTCTAGTTTCTAGATACAAAGACAGTTCACCTAAAACTCAAACCTAATAAGATATCCAAGCTAGGGAAACTCTTGGATGTCTATTTTGCTCTGGAAAATCAGTCCAGAGTAAAAAATCCTTGTATCAGTCCTTATAAAGGAATAGTCATAAATTGGCTTAAAATCTGCCTTGCCGTGCATAGCTGAATTTATTAATATTTTGGTAAAAAAAAACAACTTTCTTTCCTCAAGACTCTGACAAGAAGCTCTGACAGGTAAATTAGCAAAAAAAGGTAATAAAATGTATCCTTAAGTGGAAAATCCATCCCAGGGAAGCTATAGCAACAAAGACATTATTCTTTAAAGAAAGTTTTTGAGTACGTTATGAAGCAGACACCAAGCAGAGGATGAGAGCAAAGACCAGCAGACTGAATTTAGTCTTTGCTAATAGAAATAAAAGCATTCTTTTCCTAGTAGGGAGAGAGCTGTTAGAGTATAAGTGCTCAAATTTTAGAAGAGAGGATTAAAGGGGCAAGTAAAATCAGAGCATCCTAAAAAAGGCTATAGACGGCCAAGAGCCATGGTGTCCAATGTGGTAGCCACTAGCCAGAAGAGGCTACTGAAATTTTAGTAAAAATAAAATTTTAAATTGAGTTCCTTGGTCACACTTGCTGTATTTCAAGTGCTCAATAGACACATGCAGCTAGTGGCTACTTTGTTGGGGTGGTCGGCAGAGATACAGAATCCTTCCATGAGAGCAGAGAATTCTATTGGACAGTACTGATCTAAAGGGTAAGGGAAGGAGACTAACTGACCTGGGGTCTGAAAAAAGAGGACCTACTAACAAGGGGATCTGTCCTAGTGTTCAGTACTTTATTGAGGGATCAGGTGGATTTACCTTTCCTTTTCCACCTGTTCTTTTTTCCCTCCTTGTTGCTGCCACCATCACTGCTGCTGCTGCTGTTCTCAGAACTCTGGGAATCTGACTGACCATCACTGCTTTCTTCTGAACCTTCTGATAGCTCTTTCACCCCATCCGGCACATCTTTCTGAAAATGTAGGCATCCAATTAGGATTAATCATTACCATTTCAGCAAATAGTAATTAAGTCTCTGATATGCATTGTTGCAACTTAACTGTGCTGATTAATTTTTATTATTACAGGATTCAACAGCAGAACCAACAATGTTTTCTGAATTCCTGTCATCTCTCTTCTTTGGGTCAAATTAGCTAATGTTTCAATCTATCCAAAGGTAAAAATTTTACATGACAATCATATACAGGCACAACACAGAGACTTAAGTTAGAAAAGAACTTGAGCCCGGCCAGGCGTGGCTCAGTGGTTAAGCGTCGACCTAGGATCCAGGTGATCAGGGTTCGATTCCCAGTCAGGGCACATGCCCGAGTTGTGGGCTGCAGCCGATCAATGACTCTCTCATCATTGATGTTTCTCTCTCTCTCTCTCCCTCTCCTTTCCTCTCGGTGAAATCAATAAAAAATATATTTTTAAAAAAAAAGAAAAAAAGAAAAGAACTTGATATATATAAGTCAGGTAAATGATTATATGCTCAGGATAAAAAAAAACACACACTATATAATAAAAATTTTGTAAAGTGTATGTACATCCACCATCCATGTAATATTTATAATATATAGATAAATATTTGTGTGTATATTAGTACCATTATGTATTGCAAATTCAATCAAGAGTCTGGGTAGCAAAAGATAGTCCATTATTTGAATCTAATCGGTTCCTAAATATTCGTTAATAATTAGGAAGACTCAAGTACAAAAGAAATCTGTCTTTTTTTAAAATCACATGCATCTTTGGTTTCTGCACTGGGTTGTGAGAATGTTAGTCAGAAAGGATACCTGTGTCAGCATAGTATGTGAGAGATTTAACAGGACAGCTGTAAGATCAACAACTAGGAAATTAAGACTTTCTGGGTTTGAATTCTGGTTTTATCTTCTCCTAACTATGTAGTCTTCATCAAAATCCTAACCTCTCCTGCCTCAGTTTCCCTGTCTATAAGATAGGAATAAAAGTACCTACCTTAAAAGGTAATGCTGAAATTAAATGAGTTAATAAATGAAAAACAGTGCCTGGCATATGATAAGAGCTCAATAAATATTAGCTACTTTGAATTTATGTAGTGTATAAAAATATATAAAGAAATATACACATATAAAAAGTTATAAAATTACAGATGGTTTTTCCCCTCTCAATATATTTTTTATTTTCCCACATAATTTATTTTTCTAATCAGATAAAAATAATTCTGACATGTGACCCTGCTACCTATAACTAGCATTTGTAAACTGATCTAGTAAGAAACTGTTTTTTTCCACTTCTGTTTATATCCTAGTGCCATTTCTTGTGTTACACACTTTATCAAAATACATATCCCATCTTTCTCTATTCTTTCCTTCAAAAACTTTTTACAGAGTTAGTTGCCAGCCATCCCTCTTGACCTGCAGGTTCAACAAGTATTTTAAATACAAATATAATTAACTTCTGTTCTTAAACTTGTGATCCCTCCAGGATCAACTGCTCATGCCCCACATCTTTTAAGGTAGGTACTTTTATTCCTATCTTATAGACAGGGAAACTGAGGCAGGAGAGGTTAGGATTTTGATGAAGACTACATAGTTAGGAGAAGATAAAGCCAGAATTCCTTCTTTTACTCACTCCATATAGTATATATTTTATTTCTCTAATGTACTTTGCCTTCATCCCTTTACTACTTTTGTATTTCAGGCTCATTATCTCTTTCAAACAACCATAACCATATTTTTGACAAGTTTTCCTGCTTTACCCTTAAACATATCCTACTTATCTCCTAAATATGGATTTGATTATGCTCGTCTCCTAAAAAACCTCTGCCATCTCCTCCACACACATGCTCGCTCTCTCTTGCTCACACCCTCCTCCTTTATCTTCTCTCTCTCTCTCTGTCTCTAAAATTGCTCAGTCAGGTTTTCAAAAGCCTACAAAGTTTGATCATTAACGTTTCCCCCACCCCCGACTCCTTATCACACTAGCCCACATACAGATTGTGGTCGAACCACTCCAATTTACTCTACATTCAAATCCATTCGGAATCCTTCTAGCTGTGCCTCTGCTTAAGCTATTCCCTTGTCCTGGAAAGCCCTCTTCACATTATTATCTGCCAAAGTTCAACTCAAGTTTTACAAGTTTAAAAAAACAAAACAATCTGTAGTATTGTCAACAATGAAATTAAAACAAACAAACCAAAAAAACCAAACACACAATAACTTTCTAGATCCCTTTATTAATCTTTCTCTATACCATCAGAGTACTTTACAGTACAGTACTTTCTATCACAGTTAAATTTTGTCAATGTGCAATTACTTCAATAACTATGTGAGCTTCAAGAGCTCAGACATCACAGTTTACCCTTCTTTATATCCTCTACGGTGTTCAGCATGGAGTACACATTTAATAAATGTCATTAACAATACAAATCTAGAACGCTAAAGCCTAAAAGAAACGCAGAAAACTCCATGTGGCACTACAGCCCTGTAATCCCAGGAAGTTCAACAGTGTGTATGAAAAGGACCTATTATAGGTAAATTAGATCTTTTTGATGTTAGTGGGCTACATACAACCACTGAGCATAGTGATGACTATAGCTCAAAGCTAAAAAGGTAAGGGGACAGAATCCCACATAAACATGGACACAGTCATCACACGCTAAGCACTGATTCTTCTGCTGATAAATTTCCTTTGGGAAACAATCCCTCTTCTGAATTCATCTGGCTTGAGTGGGCTTAACTTTAACCTCATATCAAAGATAATCATGAACCTAAGAGTGCCCAAAAAGAAGATCAATACATCTGGCAACAGCAATCATTCAGGTGTATACACATGAGCCAAACCAAACTAATTAAGCCAAATCAAAACTAACTGAAAGCTCCTGCTTTAGTTCCTGAGACTCCATCCTCTCCAGACTTACAGCTGGCAGAGTAGGGAATGGGGGCGAAATCACGTACAATGAGCAGAGGGCCTGCCTGAGAATGAAGCCAAAAGAAAGGGAGACACCCTGTTGTCAATGGTTACCAATCCTAATAACATCATTTGAGCTCCTGGATCAGGGCTGAGTTTCCCTAGAATTTTCAGTTATCTAATAAATTGTTTTACTCAAGCTCATTTGAGTTGGTTTTCCTATTTGTAACTGAAAGGATACTGATAGGTCAAGGACCCTTCTCAGTGTAGGAATTAAATATTACTAAGCCTGCTATGGTAAAAAGAACATGGGCTTGGGAATTCAGCCAGATGTGGATTCTGATTCTGATACTATTTGGCCAACAACAAAATCCAATCTTCTGAACTTCGGCTTTTCTCCATTATCATAATAACCATAACTCTACATTGCAATGAAGAATTAAATGAGATGGTACTATAAAGAATCAAGGCTGGAAGCTCCTTGAGAGGCAACACTCATTATTATTCAAATGTGAGGCCCTTGAAAAAGTTTCTGGAAGACATTTTCATTTCATCCTTTTAAGATAATATTATCATAAACAATAAACTGACTTTTCTTCTCTGATTTACCTACAGATGGTTACAGATTAGTAAAAAAAATATTTTTAATATAGAGTTGAAAATATTACCTCTTCCTGAAAATAAGTTCTTCAAGAACACAATTCTGTCCCCTATGACACAAATATTATTTATATGTAGTCACTTCACGATTTACTTTTTAAATGACTTGAAAAACATTTACCTTCAAAGTATACACTCCCATTCTGCCCGGGACCTTGTAGAAGATGCCCTCTTCGCCTCGGGAGTTTGTGTGCAGCATGGCGTTCAGGCACGCAAGAGGGGAGGTCCCACTGCAAAACAAAGCCAGCACAGCGGTCAGCTTCTGTCTCTGGTCAACATTCATTTGACATAAGCACATTTGTAAACTGTAAAAAGCCTACCAACCCACAGAGGCTGGCGTGGGGAAACGGGCGCAGAGCGCACCCTCATCATCTAAACGAAGACGGTCCCTGCTTTCCCTCGTCCTCACCCAGCGCCTTGCACCAGAGCCGGAGGAGGTCAGCTCGCGCAAGTATCGAAAATGTAACGCGTAAAGATTCTATTCCACCTAAAACTGTGCCAGTTATACCTCAACTAAAGCGGAATTCTTTCAAAACGACTCTTTTATTTAGCACAAGCTTCAAATGTCCAAAGGTAAAAGAGAGGGGAAAACAGGGCACAAAGATTCAAATAAAAATTATTAATCTCCTTGCCTACCACCGCACCCGACTAAAACTGAGCTGTGGAACACACACATTTCTTGGTTTTTTTTTTGCAATATAACCAACATATAGTTTCAGGTGTACACCACAATTCCATATACGTTAATATTATACTGTGCTCTTATATTTAGACCTATTATGAGATCACTTAAAAGTAGGTTTTGGAATAGTTATCTTCTTCCTTTTTTTTTTTTTTTTCCAGGTATGTCTGAGACATTTTTATTTAGTTTTTCCTAAATTTATTTTTATTTTATTTTTTCCATCACTGTTTATCCCCTCTCTGCCTCTTTCACCTCCACCCAACCCCCATACCCCTCAGGATCACCACACTTTTGTCCATGTCCGTGAGTTTTCTTTTTCTTTCTATTCTGTTCGATCTCTCCACTCACCCCCCTCTCCACCAGAGCTGTGTGCCTGCCCTCTGGCTATGAGTCTGTCTCTATTTTGCTTGGTAGTTCAGTTTGTTCATTAAATGCTACATGAGTGAAATCATATCGTACTTGTATTCTCTGCCTGGCTTATTTCACTTAGCATAATGTTCTCCAGGTCCATCCATGCTGTCCCAAAGGGTATGATTTTCTTCCACTGTGTAAATGGACCATGGCTTTTTCATCCACTCATCTACTGATGGACACTTACGCTGCTTCCAAATCTTGGCTACTGTAAATAACACTGCAACGAACATAGGGCTACATATATTCTTTCAAATTAGTGTTTTGGTTTCTTAGGATAAATTCCTAGAAGTGGAATCCCTGGGTCATGAGGCAGTTCCATTTTTAATTTTTTGAGGAAACTCCATCCTGCTTTCCACAGGCTGCACCAATCTGCACTCCCACCAGCATTGCACAGGAGTCCCCTTTCCTCCACATCCTCTCCAATACTTGTCCTTTGTGCACTTACTGGTGACAGTCATTCTGACAGGTGTGAGGTGATACTTCATTGTGGTTTTAATTTGCATCTTTCTGATGATGAGTGACATAGCACATCCTTTCACATGTCTACTGGCCATCTGTATGTCCTTTTTGGAAAAGTGTCTATTCAGGTCTTTTGCCCATTTTTTAATTGGGTTGTTTGGGTTTTTCTGGTGTTGAGTTTTGTAAGTTCTTTAGAAATTTTGGATATTAACCCTTTATCAGATGTATCATTGGCAAATATGTTCTATGTTCTCCCATTCAGTGGGTTGTCTTTTCATTTTATTGATGGCTTCCTCTGCTGTGCAAAAACTCTTTAGTTTAATGTAGTCCCATTGGTTTGTTTTTTCTGATTTCCCTTGCCAGAGGAGATATATCGGAAAAAATATTGCTACAAGAAATGTTCTAGATTTTACTGCCTATGTTTTCTTCTAGGATTTTTATGGTTTCGAGCCTAACATTTAAGTCTTTAATCCATTTTGAGTTATTCTTCTGTGAAGTGTAAGAAGAAAAAATAAAAACATCCACATTGGAAAGGAGGAAGTAAAACTGTCATTATTTGCAGATGGCCTGATATTGTACATAGAAAACCCTAAAGACTACACCAAAAAACTACTAGATTTAATAAACGAACTCAGCAAAGTAGCAAGATGCAAAATTAACATCCAGAAATTGATGGCATGTTTCTACACTAATAATGAACTCTCAGAAAGAGAAACTTTAAAAAAATCCTGTTTACCATTGCAAAAACAAAAAAAATAAGATACTTAGGAATAAACTTGACCAAGGAGGTAAAAGATCTGTATTCAGGAAACTATAGGACATTAAAAAAGAAATGACAGCCTTTCAAGCACTTTAAGACTCTTTGTAAAACCCTGAAGTCTACTACTTTTCAAATTTTTGGTCTCCCCTCATTGGCATCGCTTCCTGTAACCAATTAAAAGAAATTTAGTATATTGAACTTTTTAGTCCATCCTCAATTCTCCAATATTTATTACCTCCATTTCAAGCCTTTGATAAAGAGCTTTAAGGAACTTCATTAGTCTAATTTATTTAATCCTAGAGATATTCCCTCTTGAAACAGATTACCCTGCCTAATCCCTACTGTAATCCCAATCTCTTGTTCATTTTCTGTACTCCCTCTAACAGAATAGCCTTGTCCAAACTAGGCCTTAATCAGCTTCCCTATCTCTGACTGAACTCTTATACATTCTATATTTATCCTTCAAAGCTCAATCCCTTGAATTTCAATTGGATTAAATAAAAGACTCAGACTTTCAAGGTTAAAAGAAAAATAAAGTCATCTAGTTCACCTTACGGATGTTTGAATGCCCTCTTTCAGGTCAACTTTAAATATAAAAAGATAATAAACTTATAAAACTCTTTCACTCACATGATACACTTATATACATATATCTACAAACACACACACACACCCCTACCTCTGCAACCAGTATCCACATACAAACTAAAAATTCAACACCAAATAGGGTTAAAAGCTAGAATGATTTTTATGGCATGCTTACCTGACAGCACACGGAACAAAACTGAACTCATCTGCACCCTTATGTTGGAAAATAGTGAGTTTAGGAATCACTAAATTAATAAATAGACTTGGTAGGTTTTAAATTCACTGGAAATTTTTGTATTATTATAAACTCTTGCATTAAAACCTTTTTCTTGTTTTCCATTTATCTTACTACCTGCAATTCTAAGAAAAAGTATATTTGGGTTAACAACTAATCTACTTTTTAAAAAGAAATAACGTAAGTGTAGATTTTAAATTCAAAAAGTAGCATCTGACTCATCTTCAGATTTCATCCATAAACATACCATGAAACATATGAGAGTGAAACAACCGGAAAGAGAGAAAAGGGTGTGAAGGGAAATTTTTAAACAGGTATTTTTGGAGAAGCCCAGTGGGACTCCAAAATGACAGTCTGTATTAACAGACCAGTGAAACAAAACAAGTAAGAAGCAATCTAGGAAGAGCCTGGAGAGCGAGGTCAGAAAAACAAACAAACAAAAAGATTCTCTGGAAAATCTGTTTGTATATTCTCTCTGTCCTCTTAATACTTCACTGTAAATCTTTATCTTCTCATTATTGTTTTTTTCCCCACTATTTTTTTAAAAGCATGGTTTGTCTACTACGAGTAAGAGGTAAGCAACCTATTTGGAAGGGAAAAAAGAGTCCAGTTACTATGTTTTATTTTGAAGTAAATATATGTAACAGTAAGGTTTCATTTTATTTAGATTAATCACAAACTCTTAGTATAGAAGGACCTTGGAGAACACCAAACTTTTCACCTGAAGTGAAATACTAAACATTTCATCAAGAGCCTTACCCAATGTTCTGATCCTACTCAAAAGTGAGGCAACAGATGCAGCACTTAGGTTTTTGAGTCAGACAGATGTGGGTTCAAGTTTTATCTCTAACTAGTTATGCTATTTCTCACTGCTTCAACATCTTTATCTATGAAATAAAGACTTCAGAGGGTTTCTATAAGATTAAATAGATCAGCCTGGCCAGGCATGGCTCAGCGGTTGAGCACTGACCTAGGATCCAGGAGATAGCAGTTCAATTCCTGGTCAGGGCACATGCCCAGGTTTTGGGCTTGATCCCCAGCAGTGGGTGTGCAGGAGGCAGCCGATCAATGACTCTCTCATCATTGATGTTTCTATCTCTCACCCTCTCCCTTCCTCTCTCTGAACTCAATAAAAACGTATTTAAAAAAACAAAAAGATTGAATAGATTATATGCATAAAGTACCTGAATCCTATCTTAGTCCACGGCCATTTCCACAATTGGTGACTAAGAGCATCTTGCATTTCAATCTTATAAGAATAAGTCACAAAAAGAAAAAATAGACTTTAAGGGAAATATAATGCTCCTAAAAGGTCACCTTGTAACTATTGCATATAAAGAAGTATCAACTGCCTTTATTTCAGCTGATCAAGATGCTAATATTTCTTAACTGGCTGGGCCAAGTTCCTAAAAATCATGTGTCTCTGAATTAAAGAGGTGTAAACGGTTGCATATGAAGACATACTGTTTGGGGTAAAAGAAGCATTAGTGTGGAAAACAGAAACTAAAAATAAAATATTTTTCATATAAGTTATGGGACACAGTTCTGAAACAAAGAGCTGGAGAGAGAATAAAATTTAACAAATTTAAATACATCAAAAATTAAGAATTTGTTGTGATTTTATACCTTTGTCCTATTTGGTATTTCTTGTTCATTTAGCAATATGGTTTGTAAATCTAAACAGCAAAGCTGTTTACTCCAATTATTTTCTGCTTCTGAACAACAGCTGTCAGTACTGACATAGCGACTTAGGTCAAGATCCAGAGTTCTTAAGGAGTCATGTGATCCCTTAATTTTATTAATTCCTAGCATTTTCCAACTCACAGACATAACAGAGTTATAATAAAGCTTTTATAATTAAATGGCTTTGACTGAGCAAGTTATCTTACGTCAAGCAGCAAAAATAAAGACTAAAATAAGAAGGTGGCACCAGCAAGTGAGATCAGACCGTAAGCAGCAGCCCAGCCCAGAAAGCCTTTTTGTCCTTCTGAACTTGAGACTACCATCCCCCAGAAATGCTGAGCAACCCACTGCACAAGGAGGGATCCTGTCACAAGCACTTGACTCAGGAAGCCTCTGTTCCCATGGGCTGGACACTCCCTTTTCTCCCCATCTAGAGGCATAAAGAAGCCAACTCCTCCCACTCCCTCACAGAAAGAAGCAGCAGAGATCACTGGGAGCCCTGTGTCACCAGATAAAACAAGAAGACCAGCCCTAGCAGGCCTGGCTCAGTGGTTAGAGTGTCGGCTTGCGGACTGAAGGATCTCAAGTTTGATTCTAGTCAAGGGCACGAACCTCGGTTGCAGGCTCAATCCCTGGCCCCGTCGGGGTGTGCGTGGGAGGCAACCAATAGATGTGTCTCTCTCACATTAATGTGTCTCTCTCTCCCCCTTCTACTCTCTCTTAAAAACAATGGGAGGGAAAATATCCTCAGGAGAGGTTTAAAGAAATAAAATCATTAATGCATCACACAAAAAAAAAACAAAGCAAAACAAGAAGACCACAGTTCACCATAAGCGTCCAAGACTCACATGGTAAACCCGAGCAGTGTGAATTCCTCCATTAATAAAAGATTTAAACTTAATAGGACCCAACATCTCCTACCATAATAGCTAAAATATCCAAGGTTCAATAGAAAAATCACCCATCAGACCAAGAACCAGGAAAACTCACAATCTACATGAGAAAAGACAATCAACTGATGCCAACAGTGAGACAGATATTGAAATTATAAGACAAGAATTTTAAAACAGCTGTCATAAAAATGTTTCAATAAAAAAAAGTTTCAATAAGCACTTATTCATTCTCTTGAAACAAATGAAAATACAGCAAATATAAGCAAAGAAATAGAAGCTATAACAAATAGAAATTATAGAACTGAAAAGTGTAATTAGAAATGTAAAAACTTGCTAGTTGAAAAAAACCACAAACTTGCTAAATGGGCTCAATAGTAGAATAAAGATAACAAAATAGAATCAATGACCTTGAGGACAGATCAATAAAATTTACCTGATGTGAACAACAGAAAGTAACATTGAAAAAATTTAACAGAAATTCAGGGAGTTGTGGGATAATAACAAAAGTTTCAAAGTTTATACCATCAGAGTTCAAGAAGGAAAGGAGAAAAAGTATTTAAAGAATTAATGGCTGAAAACTTTTTTTTTTTAAGAATTAAAAAAAAAATTTTTTTTAAATATAGCTTTATTAATTTCAGAGAGAGGGAGGGAGAGGGAGAGGGAGAGAGAAACATCAATGATGAGAGTCATTGACTGACTGCCTCCTGCATGCCCCTGACTGGGGATCAAGCCTGCAACCCGGGCATGTGCCCTGACCGGGAATCGAACCTTGATCTCCTGGATCCTAGGTTGTTGCTCAAACTCTGAGCCATGCCTGGCCAGGCTGAAAACTTCTTTTATTTAGGGAAAAATAAACCTACATATTCAAGAAACTCGGGGAATCTAAATAGGATAAACTCAAAGAAGTCCATATACCAAGACACATCATAATTAAATTTCTAAACGCTAAATAAAAAAATTTTTTTAAGTCCCAAAAGTAGAGAGAAACAACACATTACGTATAGAGAAACACAAATGACAGCAGATTTCTCATCTGAAACCACAGAGACCAGAAGTGGCATTACATTTTATAAATGCTGAACAAAAGCAAATGTTACCTCTCACATTCCCAGTATCATAAGTATTTTCATTACTAATCTGCAGAATACTAGGTATCCCAATGCTAGTAAGTCAAATGATGAGTTTAATAAAATTAAATGTAGATTGAGTTTCTAAATTATGACCAAATAATGCTTACAAACTGCAAGAACAAAAAAGTACATATAATAAAACATTTACACAGTAATATCACTCTAAGTTTCTAGGCTAATTATATCATTTCAAAAAGTAAAAATCATGCACCCAAAGGTAAGGTCAATTAAACTTGCTAAAGTGCTTTATAATTGTATAATAATTCTTTAGAATAAAATAATACTTCTTACCTTCTGGAGTTGGAATGCACCCCAAGAAAATGAAAGGAGGGAAAAAAAGAGCTTTTAATTTCTCTTTACAAAGCAACAATAAAGCCAAAATATAAACTCTCCCTTCCCCTCCCAGCATTGTCTAAAACACTTCAAATTAGCACCCCCCCCATTGCTATATAAAACATTAATTTCTTCTTCAGAATTTACAAGTTAGCCTAACAATTAAATTCAGCTCAACAGACTACACCATTTCAGATAACAGTTGCAGTACCCTACTTATGTGGCAGAATAAAACTATTACATTAGTTTACACTTAAATGTGGATAAAATGAATATTCCCTGTTCTTTAATATTCTTCCCATGCATTTCAATTTCAAGGAGCCATCATAAAGCCATCAACTATGGAACCTAAGGTTTATTAGCTTCCCTTTGATCCATAATGAAACTCATTAACAATGAACAGGAATATTTTCTGCCAATAGCCAAGCATTTTGGTTTTGTTGCTGTTTATTAGTCTTTTTTGGCATCCTTACCAGGTTTGAGGGCTTGAAAGCAGACTGCAACTAACAGATAAAGAAAATGCAGGCCAAACTCAAAGGTGTCAGCCAACCTTAGATAAATATAGTACCAATTTAACATTGGTCTTCATTCTTAAACTGAGCTCTTTCTAATGAAATCACTTCAAAGCAATTCAGCTTGGCAAATAGTCAAAAGATCTACTCTGCAGGAATAATTTCTGCAGTAAAGTTACTACTTTACAATGTTGATTTTATTTCCCTTGCTGTATAATTTTACATAAGAAAAGGTGGGAACAATTAGGTGATGGGATTTGTTTTTGGTGTGAGTTGAGCTAACACATACTTAAATGCTATGTAAGAGAGATTATTTTGTTTACAAGTAAATGTATTAATACTAATCAGCTGCAATGTGGACTCCTCCAAAGAGGTAAATTTCAATCTGACAAACGTTTATTGAGCATGATCTTTGCTATATGGTTCCCAGAGTTCTTTACAATTCCAACCCTAAAGGAGCTTGCTTGTAATACAAGACTGAAACATGTAAGAAAAACTTCTTGCTAAGTTAACAACTTTGAGCTCTGTATGACAACAAAACAAAGATCTATTTAAAAGCTGTTAGGTCTGGCCAGCATGGCTCAGTGGTTGAGCATCGACCTATGATTCAGATCAAGGTTTGATTCCCGGTCAAGGCACATGCCCGGGTTGTGGGCTCAATCCCCAGCAGGGGGTGTGCAGGAGGCAGCCGATCAATTCTCTCTCATCACTGAAGGCTTCTGTGCCAGTTATCAATTCATTGACTTTTAGCTCTAAATCCAACCTCTTTTGTCCCTCTCTGTGACAGCAGAGTTGGACCCTATAAACATTTCTCCTTTGCCAACGGCTCAATGTTAACTTTTGTCAGAGTGCTGAAGGAACACTGCAGAAAGAAGAGGTGCTTTTCTTTCTGGTTTTAGTGTGCTCTTGCCTGTCTGCTCTGTAGCATGCAGCACCCAGTAACATGAGAGACACTCAACAGCACTCACCCTTCAACAAGATTCAGCAGAATGCCTGTGAGTGGCTTCCCAGAAAATACTGCTGGCATGCCAGTGAGTTGGACAGGTGTCCAGCAGGAGGCTTTCCAGCAAGTTCTTCCAGTCCCCAGTAGGCTGTTTCCCATGTGTCCCCACACTACAGCACCAGTGAACTTTGTCATCCACTGAACCAGAGCCCACCCTTCTCCATGGACATCTAAGAACATGGAGGGGCCTCCCTGAATGTTATTCTTTCCTAGGGCACACTGCCTCAGCCCTAGAGGTACTGGTTGCTCTCTGTATCTGCTATTACTGTATTCTTTTGCGTTCTCTTTACCTTTTAATAGTTAATTCCTGATTAACAAGGTTAAGCAACTTAAAATTTTTTAAAAATTAAAGAAAAATTGCCCCCAAAGCCCAGAAACAATTCCATGAAACTGTGTGGTAGTAGTTGTGTGGGTGGATTTGAGAGACTGGGGTTTGAATTGCTTCTGAAACTTCATGACCAATGGCACAGTTTATAATCACAGGAAGAAGTATGGACTCAAGTCAGAAGAAAATAAGAGTTAGTTTTCCTGCTAACTGTAAAATCTATCTCCTCAGACAAAAAGGATATATCTTAAGTTTTTCAAAGGCTATTTAAACTTTTTTTTAAATATGCTTTTATTGATTTCAGAGAGAGGAAGGAAGAGGGAGAGCAAGATAGAAACATCAATGATGAGAATCATAGATAGGCTACCTCCTGCACGCCCCCTACTGGGGATGGAAGCCAAAACTCAGGCATGTGCCCTGACTGGGAATTGAATCGTGACCTCCTGGTTCATAGGTCAATGCTCAACCACTGAACCATGCCGACTGGGCTCAAAGGCTATTTTAAATATTGATGGCTACCAACAGCCATTTGTCATTAATGTTACTGATTCATCATAAAATAAAATTTCGCTTAGAAACTGAAGTATATAGCCAAAATGCAAAGGACACATCTGTATCTTTGAATCCTTGATTTCATTTCTAGTGTTTTGTGTTTTTTTAATCCTCAACCGAGGATATGTTTTTATTGATTTTAGAAAAAGAGGAAGGGGGCCCGGCTGGACGTGGCTCAGCGGTTGAGCGTCAAACTAGGATCTGGGCGATCAGGGTTCGGTTCCCAGTCAGGGCACATGCCCGGGTTGTGGGCTCAATCAATGGCTCTCTCATCATTGATGTTTCTATCTCTCTCTCTCTCCCTCTCCTTTCCTCTCTCTGAAATCAATAAAGATATAGTTAAAAAAAGAAAAAGAGGAAGGGGGAGAGAAAGGGAGAGAGAAACACTGATGTAAGAGAGAAACATCAATTGGTTGCCTCCTGTACGTGCCCTGACCAGAGATGGAACCCGCAACCTGGGTATGTGCCCTGACTAGAATTCGAATGTGCAACCTTTTGGTGTACTGGACAACGCTCCAACCAATTCAGCCACCTGGTAAGGGCTCATTTCTAGTGTTTTGAAACAAAAATAACTAACTCTTCCTTCACGTAACACCTTGCTGACCGGTCAGTCGTGATGGAAAAGTAGCCAGCTACATGGGTGAGCTCTGGCTCAAAATAGCCCGTAAATGTGTAACATGATCCAGGATCAACACATCAATTATAATGAGAATGGAGGGTTTGTAACAAAATAAACCCAGTAAAGAGAATCTCTACTCCATTAATAATACTGACTTTTTAAAAAAGGTAACTGTCTAGATTAAAAAATGATTAAAAGCTTACAGAATTTTTTAAAAGGTTCTAACAGGACTTCAAACCTGGAACAAGCAATTCTGTTTGGAGAGTTCGGCCCCAGAGAACTATCAGCAAGTTATTGTGGTATGTAAGAGAAAAAACAATTATAGAGCCATGGAAAATTGAACAAGAAGGTGAGATGTCACAGCAAATTTTTAAAAACATTTCTAATTTTCTGAAATAATTATTTTCTGACAAATAGTACAGAAATTGGCTTCTTTTTCTTTACCAAATAGCACAGTTAGAGCATCTACTTACATTACCGATAACTGTTACAACCTACAAGTCCCAAATTTCTCTTTTCCCCCCAATCTTTTAAATCTTTTTATCTTTCTTCTTCCTATGGGCTACTCCAAGCCCTTTCACATCTTATCTGTTCTCAACAGAACTAAGCTACTTTTAGAACAGCCTTGAACATTTTTCACCTGCAAGAACACAATCTGTATCTTCTTTCTTCCCTATGATTCTATGAGAAATCCTAAACTATCTTTAAAAGGGGTGCACTTGGGTATAAAAAATAATAATAAGGGAATACACAAAGTCACAGGTTATTGTGAGGGGGAAAATTTGAGGACCTTTTTTACTCCCTGTTGTCAAAAATGCAGATATAAAAGAGAATTTAACTTAAATGTTATAATATTTTTTAAATGTTCTAATTAATTAAGAATTACATATTTTGGGTAAATAATTTTCCATATTATCACCTAACTTCTTAAAGGAACAAGTAGCCTCAATTTTTCTCATCCAGGAACCAATCATTTCATTTTTAATACATTTTTTTTTAGTTGTTTGTGGCAAAATATACATAGCATACAAGTTACCATTTTAGCCTTTTTTTTTTTTTTAAATATAACTTTATTGATGTCAGAAAGAGGAAGGGGGAGGGGGAGAGAGAGACAGAAACATCAATGATGAGAGTGTCATCAATGACCGGCTGCCCCCTGCGTGCCCCCTCTGCTGGGGATTGAACCTGGAACTCGGGCATGTGCCCTGACTGGGAATTGAACCGCAATCTCCTGGATCCTAGGTCGATGCTCAACCACTGAGCCACGCCCAGCCAGGCTAGACATTTTTAAGTGTACAATTCAGTGGTATTAAGTACAACCACAATGTTGTGCAACAATTACCACTATCTATTTCTAGAACTTTTTCATCATCCCCCAAAAAACTGTACCAATTAAACAGTAACTCCCTATTCTCCCCTGCTCTCAGCCCTGGCAACCTCTATCACACTTTCTGTCTCTATAAACTTGCCTATTTTAGGTATCTCATGTAAGTGTAATTGTACAATATTTGTCCTTTTGTGCCTAGCTTATTTCACTAAGCATGGTTTTTTTCACTAAGCATGTTTTTAAGATTTATCCATGTAGCATTTATCAGAATTTCATTCATTTAAAGGCTGAATAATATTCCATTGAATGTATATACATTTTATTTATCCACTCATCTGTTGATGAACATTTGGGCTACTTCCTCATTAATACATTTTAAAATAAAACAATACAGTATGGAATAATCAAAATTAAGCAAGAGTCTTTAAAATGGGACAGCAGAAAAAAAAACCACAAAGGGAAAAGTATTGAAATCCATGTATGTATTGAGGACTGAGAAATAAAAATAAAACTGTAAGAAACAGCACATCTTCAATAACCACAGTATCTACTTCATTCTGTAACCTGTCTAAAAAGTTTAAAGATTTTTTTTTTCTAATCCTCACCCAAGGATATTTTTCCATTGCTTTTTAGAGGGAGTGGAAGGGGGGGAAGAAACACTGATGTGAGAGAGACACATCATCCATTGGCTGCCTCCCGTACACACCCTGACCGGGGCTGGAGATGAAGCCTGCAACTGAGGTACGTGCCCCTGGCGGGAATCAAACCTGAGACCCTTCAGTCCTCGGGCTGGCGCTCTAACCAGTGAGCAAAACCAGCTAGGGCTCTTTAAAGGTTATAAGACTACTATTTGACATTAAAACAGCAGCAAAAGAATAAGTTATAATTACATTTGAACGTGATCTTCCAAATGAAATTTCACATATTCATTAATAAGTAGGTTTCAATACCTGTTACATGCCAAGCACTATGGGGGGAGGAGAAGAGCAGGCAATGTCACTGCCTTAATGGAGCTAGCTTAATGTAAGCTATAGAGAAGCTACATGATGTTTTTAAGATCACAAAAATATGTAATTTTAAACCTTAAGTGCTATGAAGAAACAACACAGCACACTATAATAAACTAAAAAAAAAAAAAAAAAAAAAAAAAGTGATCTAGACCAGAAATCAAAGTTTTCTGAGAGAGACATATTCAAACTGACACCTGAAAAATAAATAAGAGTTAAGGGAAAGCACATTCTTTGCTAAGGGGGAGTCAGCATGTACAAAGGCTGTGGTGGGCACCAAATTCCCTATGTATTTGAGAACTGACAAGCCAAAAATTATATTTAAAGCTATGAGAATGGACAAAAATGCACTTAAGTTGGAGAGAAGGTAATAGGCAAAAAAAAAAAAAGGAAGAGAAGAAAAACTTAGAGAGGAAGGAAGGAAAGCAGAAATATTTGTTTGTAGTCACTTCAGGTAACAAAACAGTTTCAAGAAGGAGCTAGCAGTCAGCTGTGATAAATAATGCTGAGAAGAGGGGAAGAGAGGTGAGAACTAAAAGTCCCATGGAGTTGGCAAAATACAGGTCACTGATGACTTAGAAAGAACTGTGTTGTGGTCACATAACTGCATCACCACAAGTTCACCCTTCTGTTCTTTTTTAAAATTTACTATTCTTTACTTATTTAGTGTTCTTGCCTACTTCCTAAAAATTATGAAAAGTTTAAAGTCACAGAGTCTTGCTATGTTAGAGCTGGATGACCCTGCAATTGGCATTTTGAACTAAAATGACTGGTGAAGTCTGATCTCTTTATACCAGATTTCCTGACCTATTTCTCCAGTGTGTATCAAGTCTAATTTTATGAAGAGAAATGAAATCTCTAGCTCACTCCTATTCTATAAGACCCAATAGTTGTTATAAAAGGATATTAGAATACCTTAGCAGAATTCATTCCTCAGTCACAATAATCACTTATCCTGTTCTCCTACAGTCTTATACGAATGGATCTGTGATTAAATGGGTATTGTGCTTTAATTTTAACTTAATAAATCTAATTCAAATAACAACTTAGAATTATATCATTGATAAATTTTTAAATAATTTACAAAAAATATGTTTAAAAGCTAATTCTTCAAATGAATTTTAATGTTTTAATTTACAAATGTTCACATAATTTTTCAGGGACATACATTATATAAAGCGAGATATACTAATTTACACTTCATTGTTTTATATTAATAAAGCAAGCCTAATTTATCCCAGCCTACTGACATTTGGCCACAAATCAAAACAATTTTTTAACTGCATTAGCAAAAAAAGGCCAATAAAAAAATTTCAAATTGAATTTCTTGTTAAAGAAAAGAAAATGATAATTAAAATCTAGAACACACAATACCTATTTATCAAAAAATATTTTGTTGTTTATTGACAAATATATCAGCATAACTATTTCTCAATAGGAATACTATTGGCATTTGAGCTGAATTCTTCTTCAATGGAATACATTTAGCATCCCTGTTACCTGCCCATTAAATGTCATAGTTACTGTGACAATCAAAAAATAGCTCCCCAAAATTCTGAACACTTTCCCTAAGGGTGTTACACAACACCATCCCCAGCTGAGAACAACTAGTAGCAGTTTTAAAGCACCTCAATCTTTTCTATCTTGATGAAAATATCTCTAATGTAGACTCCCAGATTTCTGCCTTAACCTACAAATTATGTTGAACACAATTTTAACATTTCTTGATGACAAAGTGTCTTGATTATGAACAGTGACTATTATGTGCTATTTTAATATAATAAGGCTCTTAGAAATTAAAGCATGTTTACCTTCCATCCTATATTACTTTACCCTAGGCTGTTTTATTTGAACATATATGACTATTATCTGAAATATATACTCCTTATGTATCTTTTCCATTGTATTCTTTGTGGCCAAGGCTATTTCTTCCTAGACTGCCTACCTCTAGCACTCTCCTTGCACTAGAGTACTTTTTATCTGCTAATGACCGAGCTTATTAAATCAAAAGCCTGAATTGATAGATGAAGGCTTGAAGATGGCTCTAGGCCTTCCTAAGAATTAAAGTGCATGGGTGTGGAGATAGTTACCATCTAAAACTTTTTTTTTAAACTTACTTTTGGTTTTATAACTGTGTTATGACTGAAAATGCCAAAGATCTGACAAATGAATAAATCAGAAATTAACAATGCAGTTATCACTATATAATCAATCTTCAGGACTAAAGTACACTGCGATATACTATAAAATAGTCTAATCATGGATTATAATTATTACTAATAATATTTAAATAACTCACCTGATTTCTTTTAGTCCTTCTCTCTGGATAACTTGAAGAATTTCTTTATGACTCATGGGTGTGTTTGGATATTTTTCTAAGACCTGAGAAACAAGTATATAATAATAAATTACTTCTTCTTATTTTAAGTTCTTATCCTTATTATAATTATATATTTAAGTATATTCCTTATTCTTACTAAAACTGTTAATTTCATTCAGCACAAAAATATCCAGAGACTTTTCATCCCTTATATTTTGGGATGATAAGAAAAGTGGAAAATTAATGGAATATAAATAGGATCGTCTCTCCTTTAGACACAAAGTCAAACCTGAAGCAGAAATAGATCAAAAGGATATGATTAATAACTCAATTATTATTAATGCATAATATGAAATTATGTTTACTTTCTGCCTCCGCCCCTACATCACATGCCTACCTGTGGAACTACTATAAGCACCTTAAAGATTATCCATCTTCACATTTCCAGCAAAGCCTAGTACAGCACGGATGTCCAAAAATTCTTAACCAAAACAAATTAACAATACAGTTATAGAAATTAAAATGGTATCTGTGTTCTGGTTCTGAAAAGAAACAGAGTAAGCACAGTTTATCCTGTCTCTCCCACTGAATATATACAACTAAAAACCTAAACAGAATACATGGAGCAGCTATCTTAGGACTCTGAAAATGGTAGCAGTTGGCTTGAGGGGGGAAACCACAACTATAAGTACTAACCCAGCTGTGAGTTTCCTGGTTTTGTTTCCCCTGGGACTACTCAGCCTGGACTCAATGGCAGTCCAAACTCAGAAGTGCACTCTAAGTGCAAACAGAAATGGCTCCAAGAGAAGTCTTTTCTTTTTTGGTCTGAAGAGCAGTAAAGGCAGAGGAGGATCCTCTCGGATTTTGTTTTTGTTTTCCCTTTCTCTTGGCCTCTGTCCCCAGGTAATCCGAAGGCAGCAGCTGTGGCAGTGATGAAAGCAGCAATGGCTAGACAAGGACGTAAAACTCCAAGAAAGCAGAACCCTTAAGTGTAAAGGGAATCCTCATGGCTAATACTCTTTCTCTACTATCCTGCTCCTTGGCATAGAAGGCAGATGTGGTTGTGGAAGTGTGTAGCAAAACAGAAATGACAACCCTGGTTATCTAGTGACAGGACAAGGGAGAAGGGTTTCTCTAGGAGCCAGAAAGTGTCAAGGAACTTGCAAAAAGAAAGGAGCTAAAGAAAGAGATCCCATAAAGTTTATAAAAACTCCTGGGGTCACCTGGAGCTAAGCATATGTGGCTCTGACCCTCAACATATCACTTATCTGGTTCTCAAATTAGCCACTAGGAGGCATACATGCAAAACAGAGCTGAAGAGCACTACAAAGACTGTGAAAACTAGACATTGGAATTTTAGTGTATAGAAGGTAGGTAGAAACTTGTGCCCTGAATCTAATGAGGTCAAATGTCTGCCTAAAAAATCCTCCCATCCCTCAAAAACAAAACAAAGTAACATCCTTACATTCTCCATGGGATTTAAACAAGACAGTATCATAACATCAAAATATCTAATATATGTACAAAATCACTTAACATATGAAGAACCAGGAAAATCTCAGTATCTCACAAGGGAAAAGACAACCTACACAAAACAAACTCAAGATGAGAAAGATGTTGGAATTATCAGATAAAATTTTAAAGCAGCTTTTATAATCATGCTTCAAGAAGTTGGGAAGAATATTCTTGGAATAAAATAGGCAAGAGTTTCAGCAGAGAAATAAGATGTTTCTTATTAATCTTTTTTGTGGATGTCTTTTCCTATGCCATCTGTTAAATATTTTACAAGCATCAATTTGCAGCTTTTGTTTTATTTGAAGTAGCATTAGGAATATTATGACTATCATTTTATGGAATGCCATTATAAATTTTAATATATTTTGTGCATTAACTGCTGTATTTCCTCACTTGTAAACTGGTTCTTCATGATATTGTCCACTAATTTATATACCATTTGTATGAGCCCTTTTTTCATTTTACTTTAAATTTTTTATTGTTGACACTATTGCAGATGTCCCATTTCTCCCCCCCTTTGCCCACCTCAACCCAGCCCCTGCTCCACCCCCCCTTGGCCCTCACCACACTACTGTCTGTGTCCATGGGCAATGCACAGGTTCTTTAGCTAATCCCTTCACCTTCCTTTATCCAGTCCCCCCCCACCTCACCCCACCCCTCCAACATTTGTCAGTCTATTTCATGCATCCATACCTCTGGTACTGTTTTGTTTCTGTTTATTCTGTTCATTAAATTCCACATATTAGTGAGATCATATGATACTTCTTTCTCTGAGTGGCTTATTTCACTTAACAATCTCCAGGTCCATCCATGCTGTCACAAAGGGTAAGAGTTCCCTCCTTTTATACCACATCGTACTCCACTGTGTAAATGAACCACAGTTTTTTTAACCACTCATCTACTGATCGGCACTTGGGCTGTTTCCAGATCTTGGCTATTGTAAATAACGCTGCTATGAACACAGGGATGCATGTATTCTTTCTGATTGGTGTTTGGGGATTCTTAGAATATATTCTCAGAAGTAGGATCACTGGGTCAAAAGGCAGTTCCATTTTTAATGTTTTTGAGGAAACTCCATACTGTTTTCCACAGTGGCTGCACCAGTCTGCATTCCCACCAAGAGCACTAGGGTTCCCTTTTTCCCACATCCTTGTCAGCACTTGTTTGCTGATTTATTGACAACAGCCATTCTGACTGGTGCTAGGTGATACCTCAGTGTAGTTTGGGCGTTTTTTTAATCCTCACCCGAGGACATATTTAGAGGAAGAGAGGGAGGGAAACTTTGATGTAACAGAAACATCCGTCAGCTGCCTTCCACAAGGTCCCTGACTAGGGAGCAAACCCTCAACCCAGGTATAGAACTGATATGATACCTCATTGTGGTTTTAATTTGCATCTTTCTGATGATTAGTGACGTTGAGCACCTTTTCATATGCCTATTGGCCTTCTGTATATCCTCTTTGGAGAAGTGTCTATTCAGGTCCTTTGTTAATTGGACTGTCTTCCTGGTGTTGAGTTGTGTAAGTTCTTTATATATTTTGGAGATTAACCCCTTATCAGATGAATCATTGACAAATATATTCTCCCATATGGTGGGTTCCCTTTTCATTTTGTCGATGGTTTCTTTTGCTGTGCAGAATCTTTAATTTGATATAGTCCCACTTCTTTATTTTTTCCTGTTTCCCTTGTCCTCGGAGACATATCTGCAAAAATATTGCTCTGAGAGATGTGAGATTTTACTGCTTATGTTTTCTTCTAGGATTTTTATGATTTCACCACTTACATTTAAATTTTTTATCCATTTTGGGTTTATTCTTGTGCATGGTGTAAGTTGGTGGTCAAGTTGCATATTTTGGCATATACCTGTCCAATTTTCCCAGCACCATTTATTGAAGAGACCGTTTCTCCTCCATTGTATGCTCTTGCCTCCTTTGTCAATGAGTTCTATTTTCATATTAAATACATTAAAACTTATATTTTCACATTTAGCAAATAATTTTCCAGTTTATTTTTCATCTTTTCATTTCTGTTGTTTTTCCATGGAGGTTTTTATTAATTTCATGTATTATAAATGATTTTTTAAAAAAAGAAAACACACACCAGTCTATTGATTTTGAGAGAGTAAGGGGGGAGGAGAGAGAAACACTGATGTGAGAGCACAACACTGATGCCACCTCCTGCACGCCTCCTGCCAGGGACTGAGTGGTAACCCAGGAATATGCCTTTGAACAGGCAACCTCCTGGTGCACAAGACGAAGCCCAACCAACTGAACCACACCAGCCAGGGCTCTCTTTCTTTTAGCAGATCAACATTTAAGTACAGCTTCCATTCCTTCAATAGCTTAATAATTTTTCCATCTTTTCATTTTCATTTCACTTTTTTTTTTTAAATATATCTTTATTGATTTCAGAGAGAGGAAAGGAGAGGGAGAGAGAGCGATAGAAACATCAATGATGAGAGAGTCATTGATCGGCTGCAGCCCGCAACCCGGGCATGTGCCCTGACCGGAAATTGAACCCTGATCGCCTGGATCCTAGGTTGACGCTTAACCGCTGAGCCATGCCCGGCCGGGCTAATTCACTAATTTTTAAAAAGAAAAAGAGAGAAGGAGAAAAATGTAGACACACACTAGAGAAATCCAAGAGGAAAAATTGGAGAGAAAAACAAAATGGCTACATATATTTCTGAGCAAAAATATAGTACTCCATTACAACACTATCACTGTACTGCAATACTATTACATTTTTTTACCATAGGTTTCATGTAAGTGGAAGCACTGGTTTTATAAAAAACATTTAGCTTAATTTAACCACAGGAGGGCAGTGTTTATCAAACAAAATGCCATTCATTGGAACTGTTTATGGAACTACGTAACACAATTTTTAGAAACTACTTTATGACAATCTGAATAACTGCTCAGAAGAATTAAAGTCAACACCAGGTATAAGTAAAGCATGACAAAATAGTTTTTTAGAGCATGCTAATAGATCTTATAGATTCTCACATCCAGCTAATAAAAAAAGTGTAAGCCCTGGCCAGTGTTGCTCAGTGGTTAGAGGTGAGCCAGTGCACCAAAGTGTCCTGGGTTCAATTCCCGGTCAAGGCCCCGCACCTAGGTTGCAGGTTAGATCCCTGGCCCTGGTCAGAGCGTGTGTGGGAGGCAACCAATTGATGTGTCTCTCTCACATCGATGTTTCTCCCCCGCCCTTCCTCTCCTTTCACTGTCTAAAATCAATGGGGAGAAAATATCTTTGGGTAAGGATTAACAAAAACTATACACACACACACACACACACAGTCTAAGTAAGCAATAATCTAGATAGTCCCTACAATTTGAGTTTGACTCTAGCCTAAATGACAGCAGTGTTTCAATTGTTGATGCACTTTTGAGTTCATTCCAAATATGCACAGATACGTAGAACCTGCATTTTGTGTAATCTAGATAATTTAATTTTACATTTAAAATGTACATATAAAACACGGGAATCTTTATGGATTTACTTCGGTGTTATATGGCTTGTTGTCCAAAAGCTTTAATGAGGTTAACGAATGCCATAGTACTGAATGAGGTCACCCAGGAAATATGGAGAATGAGAAGTGATTAGAGCCTATGCTACAGAGCCAATGTCCCAACGTCTGTGAGAGAAGGAAAACTAGCAAATCAACTAAGGAGCGGCAGCTAGCTGGAAGACCAGCAGAATGAGAGAGCAGCCCTGTGAGGGGGATGGAGCGGTGGACAGCGGCGAAACCGCCGAGAAGTGGGCACAGCTTCAAGACCCACTGGGTTCAGCAGCAGGCTCTTTGATTAGCTTACAAGTTCAGGTTCCATTTAATCAGGAGGGAAGAAATCAAACTTGAGGGGTTTAGCGCTGAATGGGAAGTCCAGAGGTGGCAAAGGGGAGTTAAAACAACTCCTGGACAAGGGAAGGAAACAGGAATTCGAGGAACTGTGTTAAATGGACTTGAGTTTCACTGGACAAGGAAAAAGGAGTGAGAAGTATCCCCAGCTTCCCCAGTTCCCCCAGCACACCCCCCCCCCCAACATGAGAGGCAAACAGATTCAGGTACAAAGGAGAGACAATTCCCTTATTATCCGGAATGGTGCTAATCTGACACTCAGAAACAAAATTAATTCAGAGGATGCAGTATCCCACACCTACTAAACTCACTATACAAACACTCGCCGTGTCAGTTCAGGAGCTGAACAGGTGATAACAAAGAATACATGGAATTTAGAAGAAATAACTTACAGAGGCAAATATTTGAAAAGTAAAGAAGGACCTTACCTGGCTGCTTAGCAGTATCTCTTGATCACTACCTCTGTCCTGAGATGCACTTCTCTGTTCCGCTTCTGTGACACCAGACTCTCCTAGTTTCCCTTCTACCTCTCCACCAGCAACTTTTCATTCTCTGGTCTTTTAACGTTAATCTTCCTCAGGATTCTGTCTCAATTTCTACTCTCCTTGGGCATCTCATCCTCTCATGGTTTCAAAAATAATTATGCTCCTGCAGCAGCACTCTGTACCCCGCCCCCCCCCCCCCCCGCAGTGCTTATCACACTGTATTTATTATAGCTGCATTTTAAATCATCTGTCCTCTGTCCTGCCCACTGGTACATAAGCTCCAGGAGGGTTGGGACCATCTGTCTTGTTCATCTAGTATCCCTTTAGAGATCTAAAACATGTGATAGATGACTGACGGAATTAGGAACATGGGTTTTAGACAATAGTAAAAATGCCTGCCTCTCTCTCCGTGTGTGTGTGTGTGTGTGCGCGCGCGCGCACGCGTTCTGTTTTTAAACAAGAAAGATGAAAGGTGAGTGATATTGCAAATAAGTTTGCAGATTCAGGGTCAGAAACCTGAATATAAGAAGTGGCTGAGAATATTTAAATACAAATCTATACAGAGAGGCAGCTTAGAAAAACCAGAGATTACACAGGCTGGCTTCATAAGCCCAGGAGTAGTTTTACCTCAATTCTGAAGAGCTCTATCAAATTATTCTGATATAGTTCATTTCTAGCTTAGATTGTTTTTACTTGATTATCCAAGAAGTCCAGATATTATGTACACTCCCTAGTTCAAGCAACAACAAAAAAGTTCTCAAAACCCAATTTTTCCAAAATCTTAAAATGACTAAGAGTACTCAATCTGGCGAAATCAGGATAATTTTGTTTCTTTTGTTTTTAAACTTTCCACAATGCACATTATTAGCCAGATAATCAAGGAAAGGGAAAGGGGGTAAATTATGTAAAAGTGTCCACAGTTCACAAAAATAAATTACTCCCTAACAAAAATAGTTAAAGGACCTGCTTATTGACACATTTCCTTAAAACATTCCTATCAACTCAAAACATACAGTTTTCATTTGTTTTAAATAATACTTCCAATTTGCCCAATTCTGGTCCACAATGGAGGATTAAGATTTCATTCTGGGTCCAGCCAATGAAGGACGGGAGTAGGACACCTATGCTGGTAGTAGCACCCCATAAAAATAACATATTACTATCAGAAAAGAATTTCAATAAAAGGATTATATGTCTAAGCTAAAAATATAGATTCCAAATTCTAGGGTTGTTTGGCCATACCTGATAAAAATTTCCAATTAAGTGAACTGGTTTAAATCATATACTAAAAAACTGAGTTGGGACAGCAATCATAGATCCTAATTAAAGTTAGGGTGCATCTCTTATTCCAATCTTCCCTCTACTACAGTTCTTATTTATTATTACGATACAGAAATAAGAGTGTATAAGTAATAAAATCAGTAAGGTTAATTTCAAAGATATACCAAACTTTTTTTTTAAAATTTTTACTATTTTTACACATCTTTATTGATTTCAGGGAGAGGGAGAGGAAGAGGTAGAAACATCAAGGATGAGAGAGTCATCATTAATCAGCTGCCTCCTACACACTCCCGACTAGGGAATCAAGCCCTCAGCCTGACCATGTGCCCTGACCCGGAATCAAACCTCGATCTCCTGGATCATAGGTCAATGCTCAACCGCTGAACCACGCCCGTCCGGGCAAGATATACCAAACTTTAAACTCTTCAAAAAAGTCATTTTTTCCCTAATCACACTAATGGAATGGTTAGGAAAACTGTTTATTAGGAAACCTCAATAATTACAAAACCCATAAAGGGTTCAAATGTATGTTTTGATTGTAAAGCAATAAAAGCACACATGACAAAAAATAAGTCCTTACAATTGTTTTTTAATCCCTACACCCAAAAGATCTTGGACCAAGAATTACAATTGTAATATTCAGAGACAACAGAAGTAAATCAAAGGTATAATTATAGAAAAAAGACATTTTATTATTTGTAGATGTGTTTCTCTTATTCTCTTAAAACTACTTGATTTTTTTTACCATATGTGATAAACAAATATCTGAGCATCTTCTATAGTTCCAAAACAAGTCATCTAAAACATCCCAATTTAGCCCGGCCGGGTGTGGCTCAGCAGTTGAGCATGGACCTAGGATCCAGGAGATCAGGGTTCGATTCCCGGTCAGGGCACATGCCCGGGTTGTGGGCTCCATCCCCAGTCGGGGGTGTGAAGGAGGCAGCTGATGAACAAATCGCTCATCATTGATGTTTCTCTCTCTCTCTCCCTCTCTCTGGAATCAATAAAAACATATTTTTAAAAAAATAATAAAAATAAAAAAATAAATAATAAAACATCCCAATTTATACTCTACTATGCTCAACATATCTTCAAAGAGTCAATTCCACTAGTTCAATTCCACTGTCTCTCAAAAATGATTCTCACATATGTCTTTGGTAATGCACCTATCCTCAGTTCAAATGCCCTTTTCTCCCCAGACCCATATCAATACTTAACTTTTTATATGGATGTAGACCCCTTAAGAATCTGATGACAGCTATGCAGACTCTGCTCAGAAAAAAACCCACTACTTGTATACTGAATTCCTAAATATACTTGACTATCTGGACTTTCACATCTATACTATTCAGTCTTGTCTAGTCACACAAATCAGGGACATGTTGCTTTAATCACTGGATCTTTGCAATACATTTTAGTACCTAGTAATATGTTATGTCCCTTTTTAAAAGAAGTTACACTTCTTTTTTGAAATATATTTTTAGTCTAACCCAGATGAGCTTTTGTTTTGCCAAAGTTGAATTGCTTTAAATTTATAAATTTACTTAACAAAGACTGAAATCTTTATCATACTGATTATTTCCATCTGGTACAAATTGGCTCTCTTCAATTGTTCAAGTTTTTCCCCCATCCTTTTCAGGGACTTCAGTTTTTTTCACCTAGATCCTGCACATTTCTTACTCTACTTATTCCTAGATATTTTATATTTTTCATTATATTTTCTGTTAATTATAAGATATAGAAACTCTATTGGCATTTTTATATTTACTTTAACCATCACCTTTCTGTACTCTTAAATCTCCAACAGGTTTTAGTTGCTTCTTTGAGGATTTCTAAGTAAGTAATCAAGAGCTCATCAGCTTATCATTAAATATAAAAAATCCACTTAGGAAAACTGACCTTGTATTTAGTTCTTACATTCTTTTCATACTTCTTCTGGTCTCTTAAAAATAGAGATTTAGTATTGAAACTTTGGAAATTAAAAGAGAGCTTTTCAGCCCTAGCCTGTTTGGCTCAGTGGTTAGAGTGCTGCCCGAGGGCTGAGGGTGCCAGGTTCGATCCTGGCCGAGGGCACATACCTCGGTTGCAGGCTCTATCTCCCCCCCATATGGGAAGTGGGCAGGAGGCAACCAATTGATGTATCTCTCTCACATCAATGTTTCTCTGCCCGCCGCCCCCCCTTCCTTCCGCTCTCTGAAAGGCAATGGAAAAAATATCCTTGGGTGAGGATTAAAAAAAAGTCATAATTTTCCCAAAGCCCTTAAAGGAATTTATAAATTTTTTGGTGAAGCCTTGGCCATTCCCTGCCATGACGATGAGACCCCATGTAAACTACCTGCCACAGGCCAATGCCAATCAATCGAACCTGCTGCCATTCAGTGCATGGGATGATGCTCCAACCAATTCAGCCACACCAGCCAGGGCCCACCTTTTTAATTCAAAGAGTCCTACTCTAACCCTTATACCTCTCTACAGCTAGACTTCTCCAGTCCTCTGCAATAAATACCGCAAAGGGCCCCATCAGATAGAAACAAAGATGTTATCTCCTGCACAAAAAATGCTCTATGGCCTCTCGAATAAAAATACCTGTCGGCCTGACTTCTATAACTCTCCAATTTTGGACCCAAACTACCTTTTTGGGCCTTATTTTTCACTCTACAATACTCAAAACTAAATTAGCCATGCATCAAATGTAGCCTGCCTTTTTCAGTCTTCCCGCTTTCCAGCTCTTCCCTCTGCCTGGAATGCCCTTACCCATCTCACCTGTAAATGCTTTATCCATCATCCATGACTATCCATGTCACACCTCCAAGACCAATCCTGACGCAGTCCCACCTCCACAAATTTTAGTCTAACTACTAGTTTGCTATTATACAGCCCCAACACAAATTTACTTTGTGATTATGTTTTATTATGAAAACAACACAAATGTATCTCACAGGTTGTGTGTGTAAGGATTCTGGACATGGGTTAATTGGGTCTTCTGCTTAGGGTCTCACTAGGCTGAAATCAAACTGTCAGCTGGGACTGTGAAATCATTTGAGGTTTGGGGTTCTTTTCCAAGCTTACTTGTTGGCAAGTTTCCGTCCTTTTCTGTTTTGCTGGCTCTTGGCCAGAAGTCACTCAGCTCCAAGAGGCTGCCTGCCATTCCCTGCCACATGGCCTTGTCAGAGGCAGTTCCCAAAGTGTAAGTCAAGAGAGTGGGATTTGGTGCAGAATCTCCTAAAGCAGGAAATGGATGCATTCCCAAACTTGTTCACAGCTAGTTTATGTCTCTGTGTGGTTACACAATGACCATTAGAAACAAGTGGCAAATGGTATCCCTGAGGTTAAAAGGCTTTTCATTAGTACTGTGTCAAACCTCTATAATTCTTTACTAAGAAGTAATATCTTTACAATATATAGTTTTCCCATTCAGAAACACAAAATGATCTATATTTATTAATTTTTCATAATATTAACAGTGTTCACAACATACTAGTCATTGTATAAAGAACTTGCATACATTCTCACCTAATCACCAAACATCCCAAATGGTAAGTTCTACTATTATATCTATTTTAAAGTTGGGGAGACTGAGAAAGCTTAGTGTAAATCCCTACAACTAGAAAAGTGGTCCTTAGACCAAAGCACCAACATTAGCTAAGAACTTGTTAGAAATGCAGAATTTCTGGCTACACTGCAGACCTACTGAATAAAAATCTGCGTTGTAACAAGTTCTCCAGGTGATTCTTATGCACATTAAAGTTTGTACACTGGTTTAAATAACCTGCCCAAGCTGACATAATAAATGGTAGAACCAAGATAAAATCCAGACTGTTAAGGTCATTCACAAGTTGCTATTAGAAACAGATTTTTATTCCCCATTATGCCTTTCTTGGGTAATTTACATAAAACTTTTTTCTGTTATTTTTTTCTTGTAATCCATCTTTTTTACAACTACACACACACACACACCACAAAATAAAAAAAGAAAACCTTTCCGAACATATTAATATATTTAATGGTACCGTCTGTTTAAACTTTCAGAATCTGTCAGAACCACTCAAATCATATGGAAAACTAGTCACTAGCAATATATTTAAAATTTTACATTACTATTTAGAAATAAGTCACTAACACCATTAAGCATTTTATTTGAAACTGAACATGGTTAAACCAGCTATTGAATAATTCAGATGTCAGTAAGTTAAAGATTCAGGATGATTTAGGTCATCCCAAGCTGTGAACTCCAATGAAAGTCCATTCTAAATGTAGTATCAACTGCAAAATGTCAGTAAACCAAAGAATTTTCAAATGAGTCTTTAACAACACAATTTTTACCAAAAGATGGATCAAATTACTCAGAAGACACTATAATTAATAAGGTTTACAGTGTGCCCTGATGCCCAGGACCAAGTACATATATGTATTCACCATTAACCAACTTTAGTTTTGTCAACCAAGATCAAAAGTAAGAATTATCACAGAAATTTCCCCAATGTCCAAATGTAACTCAAAAGAGTCTTTGGAGGGAATACCCAGGTGTGTCTTGAAATAATTTTCTTTCACAAACAAGACAGATACTCAATCTGTTTTCCTGGCAAACAACACTTAACATCGGTGACTAACTTTATTCAAATTGTATTCCCTTGCAAGTGAGAACAATGTCTTCTTTTACCTCCAATTAAAAAAGATTAAGCCCTAGCCAGTGTGGCTAAGTTGATTGAGCGTTGCTCTGGGCACTGAAAGAAAGGCCACTGGTTGGACTCCCAGTCAGGGCACAGGCCCAGGTTGCGGGTTCGATCCACGGCCAGAGTGCCTGTGCAGGCAAAAGATCTATGTTTCTCTCTCACATTGATGTTTCTCTTCCTCTTTCTTTCTCTAAAAAAATCAATAAAAATATTTTTTTCAATTTAAAAAATGATTTAAAAAAAGATTTAGCAGTCATGTGCAAGAAAATGAATTAAGCTCTGCAGGTAGAAACATTGAAAAGGAAACTCTCTGCCTTTAAGGAGCATAATTTCACTAATATATAATCTGAATTTCCTCTTACCTGTCCTCAATAAAATATGTATTTTATTTAGGGAAGATATACCTTCAGAGCTAAACATTTTTTAAAGCACTCAATTAATAATCTTTAAGTGGGGAATGCTTTTCGTAAGAGAATTCAAAACCTAAAAAGCACAAAAGGCAAAAATTGATAAAATTTTTACACTAATATTAAGAATGTCTGGGAAGCAAAAAACTGTATAAATTAAATCAAAGACAAAAATGGGACCAGATCTATAACACATATGACTAAAGGCCAGTTTTCTTAATCTACAAAGCACTCTTAGTAATTACTATAAACACTGGCTGGGTAGCTCAGATGATTAGAGTGTCCTCCTCATATGCCAAGGTTGCGGGTTTGATCTCCAGTCAGGGCACATTCAAGAGTCAACCAAGGAATGCATAAATCCAATGAATGCATAGATAAGTGGAACAACAAATCGAAGTTTCTCTTTCTCCCTCCCTTTCTCTCTTCCATTTCCTCTCTAAAATCAATAAATTTTAAAAAAAAAATTTTTTTTTTTTAACTTAAAAAAAAGGAAATGAGTATAAAAAAGACCAGGAAACAAACAAACAAACAAAAATCTGAATGGGCAAGTGAAAAATATACAAATAGTCCATTCACAAACTATTCCATTCACACAGATGCACATATACACACACAATGTATATGCATACATATATGCCCTGATGTACGTTAACTAAAGTATTTGGTACAAAAGGGGAAAAAGGTACAATGGTTCAAAAGGTACAAAAGGTACAAAAAGGTACAAAAGGTACAATGTAAAATAATCAAGGACTGATTTTTTATATGACACATCCAAAAACAATGAAATATTAAGAAACCATTTAAAAGAATGAGGCAGATACATAGGTAATGGCATTAAAAAGACATCCATGATATTCATAAAGAAAGCAAGTTGCAGAACTGTATATAAAAATATATATGGCCCGGGAGGGCGTGGCCCAGCGGTTGAGCGTCGACCTAGGATCCAGGTGATCTGGGTTCGATTCCTAGTGAGGGCACATGCCCTGGTTGTGGGGCTTGATCAATGACTCTCTCATCACTGATGTTTCTATCTCTCTCTCTCCCTCTCTCCTTTCCTCTCTCTGAAATCAATAAAGATATATTTTAAAAAAAGAAAAAAAATAAGAAAAATGTTTAAAAATATATATATATGTATACATGTTTATGCATATTTCTATATAGTTAAAAGTCCAGAAAGTTCTATTCAAACAATTGACTATACCTAATTTCAGTATAACTCTAAATATTCTCAATGTTTCAGTATGCAGACTTTCACTTAATCCTTTTTTCACTACAGTGAGGCATCCAAGATTAACTCTTTACATACTTCTGTTCTACTTGTTTTTTTTAAATAATGAACGTATATAACTTTAATAGAAACAAAGTATTTTTGTTTTTTTATATGTTTTTATTGATTTCAGAAAGAGGAAGGGAGAGGGAGAGATAGAAATATCAATGATAAGAGTCATAGATCAGTCAACACTCAACCACTGAATCACGCCGGCCGGGCTCAATTAAAGTTTAAAGCAAGTAATATTGCCCTGGTTGGTGTGGCTCAGTTGGTTGAGCATTGTCATGTACAAGAGGTAGCTGGTTTGATTCCTGGTCAGGGCGCATGCCAGGGTTGTGGGTTCGATCCCCAGTAAGGGGCATGCAGGAGACAGCCAAGATGGTTCTCTTCTCTCATCAATATTTCTCTCCCTCTCTCTTCCTCTCTCCCTCTAAAATAAATAAAAACATTAAAAAAAATAAAAAATAAAGCAATACTATTGTATTTAAGTCATATTTAAAAGAGTTCAAAAACTGCACCTATGTTCATCTTTGTATTTTTTAATTCTAAACTTTCTAGATAAAGATTTTTTTCCTTTACAAAAATAGAAGAGTTGAAAAACTCAGTACATTCAATTACCTTTTAAAACACTAAAAACAGCCCTGGCTGTGTGGCTCAGCTGGTTGGAGCACCACCCTGTACACCAAAAGGTTGCAGGCGTGATTCCTGATCAGAGCACATACCTGGGTTGCAGGTTTGATCCCCAGTCAGGGCACATACAGGAGGCAGCCAAACCATATTTCTCTCTCACATTGATGTTTCTTTCTCTCTCTTCCCCTTCCTCTCTCTAAAATCAATTTTAAAACAAAGTCTAAAAAAATAAAAATAAAAAGGTTTCTTGTGGTAAAGATTGATGCCCCCCCGCCCCAAATCAATAAAATATATCCTATTTTAATCCTCGGTGAGAATTTAAAAACACACACTAAAACCATGATAAATCAAACTGTACTAAAAACACTAAATTGCACAATACTATAAACTATGAGGATGGAATCTATGAGATATGGAAAGAAAAAATTCAGAACCAGAGGGGCATTCAGAGGTTTTTTGTAAAAAGGACAAAAATAGCAGGTTTTAGCAAACCCTACTGGTCAGTTCCCTACAATTATATCTTCCATATACTGGCCTCTTTCCAGACAGTTTTTGTAGTGAAAACATAATGCCCTTTCACCGACAGCAAAATTGCACAGCCTTTTAAGGGTGGATAGATTCTGTGGATGATTAAACAGCAAAGACTTCTGCAAATCTGACCTTATTTTCTCAGCTCCAGTCAGAATTCTAGGAGATGCAGTGGCAGCAGTACCTTTACAGAAAGGTTTAACTTGTGTTCAAAACAAGATTTTGATTTTTTTCCCCTTCAACAAGTTAGGAGCATTGTGGAACATAAAACATGACAGGAGGAATGGTGAACTGAAAACAGTAATACAAAATTCAAGAAGCAAAACAGGGAAACTTCATTTATTATTATGGCAAGATGTAAGATCACTCAAGAAAGTGTTACATCAAATCACCTAGCACAAATAGACTTGCAGATAGCAACTTCATAAATGTATGAATTATCTTACAATTTTATGTCAATCATACCTCAATAAAGTTGAAATAAAACATGCAGTTATCATTTTAAAAATTATGCATCAGAGCAGTTTTTCAATTTTTAACCCATGCCTCTTACAAAGCTTTCTCACTCTATTTTTTACGTACATCACAAACCAAGACTTTGCCCAGTTTTACTTTCTATAGCCTATTATTACAAAAAGAGATTTGTTTAATGTTTTTTCAAGGTGCCCACTCTCTCCTGGAGATTCTAATACAACTACAAATATAATACAAATACAGACTTACAAGGATTCTGGCCTAGTCAAAATATATCCAAGGGGCCATAACCAGGCCTGGCCATACTCCTAGCCGCGTGCGTGCGTGCGTGCGTGCGTGCGTGCGTATTTTAGAGTGAGAAACATCGATTGTTGTTCCACTGCATGTTGTTCCATGCAGTCATTGCTTGACCCCCTTATGTGCCCTGACCACCACCCTAGCGCAACAGGACAATGCTCCAACCAATTGACCCAGGGAGTCCTAGCCTTATTTTTTAAGAAAAAACTTATTTTTGCCCTGGCTGGTATGGCTCAGTTGGTTGAAGCATCCTCCCCTACACTGAAAAGTGGCAGATTTGATTCCTGGTCAGGGCACATACCCAGGTTGCTAGTTCCATCCCCACTGGAACTTTGAAAAAAAGTTTGAAAGGAAAATAGTTACTCATGGTAAAGATTAAGAGTACTGAAAATTTCTAAGTTAATGCATCTATTTTTTAACATGTATTTAAGACATTTTTCTAAACATCTTTCTAATTATATATTTTTACTATACTTTTAAGTAACTATTTTCCATTTTCTAGACTTCCTATATAAAAGTAGCCTTTGAGTCTTACTTCTTCAATGGAAATTTTCTATCTTCCATCTTATTCCCCAAAGTTAAGTGTTAGGTAAATGACAAAAAATAAAAATCTAAGTACATTCAAATAGTATTAACATGCAAATGAAGTCTATATTAATACCATCCAAAAAAAAAACCCGACTTTTTCTTCAGTCTACAAACCACATGCTAAAGATCTACTCTACAGCCCAGCCGGGCGTTGCTCAGTGGTCGAGCGTCAACTTAGGATCCAGGCGATCAGGGTTTGATTCCCGGTCAGGGCACATGCCTAGGTTGCAGACTACCATCCCAGGTCAGGGCGTGCAGGAGGCAGCCCATCAATGACTCTCTCATCATTGATGTTTCTATCTCTCTCTCCCTCTCCTTTCCTCTCTCTGAAATCAATAAAGATATATTTTAAAAAATAAATAAATAAAATAAAATAAAGATCTATTCTACAGATTGCTGTGCTCCTCAACTCTAACACCCATACTTCACTTCTAGTACTTTTACCACTTTACTCCCAAAAGATACCTCTAGTGTACAATCTCTAAGGTCTGTGTCTTTGTCCCTTCCCCCTATAATCACAACAAACCTGTCCTCTTAGGTTATTTTTCTCTTTTAAAGCTTTCCTAGTTGTGGTTGGTGACAAGAGAAAAGTAAAAAAAAGAAACACGATCAACAAGATTATACTATTTCGAAAGCTCTGCTTTGTAAAACAGCTAAACTCCTCAGGGATGTCAAATATTTAGATGACGTCTTTTTTTTTTAAATAAGCATAACTTTGAACATTAGAGTCAAGTATAATGGATCTCAATATCTCTGGCTTACTAGAAATTTTTTTATTTAAATTTCACCAAACACTATTCTACAGATCCCTCATCCAAATCATTTTATCACAACCATTACTACCAGCCTTAAAATTTAAAAACATGAGACTGTTAACTAAATACCTGAATAATGCATTTTATAAGTAGTGTATTTGTATAAGGCAAATATAAATAAGATCAGCAGGGAGACACCATAATCCTGTCTGGTGTCCTTAGTTACTGGAACCAGTCTATACATTTAATCAGGCTCTTGGCATAATGGCATAATTTTACTATTATATAATAGTTATGAATCTTATTATTTTTTTTTTGGATTGTTCGTAGCAACCTTACATCAATCCATGTAGCTCTCATATACCCATCCCTCATATCTTATTATGTATATAGACATATATAATTGATTGAATAATTTTATCTGTTGCTCCATTACTGGTCAGGAATACAGCCCCATTTTAATAGTGCTCCCCAAAACAGGACAGCTCTACAATGCAGGTACCAAGAACACAATAAAATAAGAAGCAGATATTGCCTGTATTCATAAATAATTTAATTATTTTCTTGCTCTGTTCCTAGAACATCTGACCTTAATGCTATGAAATAAGTTTAAAACTTATTTCTCCTGCCTGGCTGGGCTGGCTCAGTTGGTTGAGTGTTGCCCTATGCACTGAAGGGTTGCTGGTTCAATTCCTAGGCAGGGCACATACTTGGGTTGTGGGTTTCATCCTCGGTCGGGGCATGTAGGGAAGGCAACTGATCTGTGTTTCTCTCACATCGATGTCTCTCTCTCTCTCTCTCTCTCTCTAAGCATGTCTCTGGTGAAGATTTAAAAAAAAAAAACACAAAAAACTAACTTCTCCTAGTCTTCTTGATCTTATAAATATACGCACCGTTTCTTTCCTTTTTCTCTCTCTTTTTTTGTGAGCTTAGAGAGAGAGGGAGGGAGGGAGAGAAACATCAATTTGTTGTTCCACTTATTTATGCATTCATTGGTTGCTTCATGTATGTGCCCTAACCAGGGGTCGAACCCACAACCTTGGCATATCACGATGTTCTAACCAACTGAGCTACTCACTCGGCCAGGACACCATTTCTTAATTTAGGTCAAAGTTAATTCCATTTGTCAAATCACCAATTCTCTGATTTCATTCTACAGTCTGAAATATTAAAGATTTACTTTTGTTTATTCCACTTACATTTACTTCTAAACCTACAAGCAGAAACCTTTTGAACATTGAGGTTTAGTCTAATTCCTTACTTTATAGATGATAAAGCAAACCAAAAAGGGTATGGTATTTTCCAGATTTTGGCTACTAGAAAAAAGAAAAAAGTCTTAGTGTCACCATTCTCTTTTTAAAATTCATTTTTAGTTAGATTGAGGCCTTATGTACATTTGCCAGAATCAAAAAAAAACACCAAGCCACTAATATACTGATCCCTTCAGGAACTAACTTAGAACTCGATTAATTAGACTCTTTGCATCTTTAAAATACTATTTTTCACATAGCTACCTAGGGCATGAAATGTTTATTATAGATATGGAAATATACTAATTCATTATAGGAAAATATAAACAGATGCAGACAAATTTTTCCTATTTGTCACAATCTCCCCATGATTAGACTATTTTATCCAGCAATCATAATTCAAAAAATACTAAGATTCTAGAGACAAAATTAATTAACATAATTAGGTTTGGGGTCTGCTTACCTATAATTAAAATTTACAATTAAAAATTACCATCCTTTTTAATAAAAGAGGTCTTGAGGTATTTATCAAGTAGAAAAAGGTAAAACAGTCTTCTGTGAAGGGGCAATTTCCCAACCACCAAAAAAATTATTTCTATAGTTTTGGTTTTTTTAATATTTTAGAGGGAAACTACCAGCAGTCACAATTACACGGGCATACTGTAAGTGAAAACATTCAATAAATAAAATGTGCTTTTATTTACTAACTTTTTCACATTTCCAACTAAAACAGAAATACAAGTTTAAGACTCATCAACCCTCTAAAATATATCAAAATGTTAACAAGATACAGCGGAGGGGTGAAATACATGATTTTTATTTTCTTCTACGTTTCTATAATCTTCTGAATTTTCCCAGTGAACATTTATTACTTTTATATTCAGAAACATCTCGTTTAAAATAAACCAAACAGCCCCGTCGGGCGTGGCTCAGCGGTTGAGCATGGACCTAGAATCGAGGAGATCGAGGTTCATTCCCGGTCAGGGTACATGCCCGGGCCCAGGGCTGGATCCCCCTCCATCCTCAGTCGGGGGGAGTGCAGGAGGCAGCAGATCAATGACTCTCTCATCACTGATGTTTCTATCTCTATCTCCCTCTCCCTTCCTCTCTCTGAAATCAATAAAGATATATTTAATAAATAAAATAAAATATCATATAATAAAGGTTCATTTAGAAGAGCTCGCCATGTTGTACAAGAATTACTGACATGATTCACCATTAAAGATAATGCCTCCAAATCTTCTCATTCCCCAACACTAAAATGCTGTTTTAAGTCCTGTTACTTTTCTGCTGCACCTTCATTTCTACAAATATAGTGTGTCCCCAAAAAATGTATACACACACTTTGAGTAATTATAAAGGCAGTGTTTATTAAAATACATTTCACTTTCAAAATTGAGCTATCAGCTGTTAAAGTGTGTATACATTTTTGGGACACCCTGTAGACACACTTTTAAGTTTTTTCATAAAACAAAGTTCTCACTAATGCTCAATAGCCCTATTTTTAAAACCTACCTCTAAATTTCGTTATAGCAAAATTAGAAAGAAAGAAAAAAAGATGGTTTTACCCACTAAGAACAACTTCGTGAGGCCATCATCACTTTAACTACGGAAAAGTAAAGACCGGGTAAACTACACGTCCCGCCATGCATTGCTGCCTTGTTCAGAGTAGGTCTCTACGGAAACAGAAGAAAAAAATTCTACAAGTCCCACCTGTTACTTGGTTTCTAAACACCTCCTGCACTTTCAGCTCCAACAGCAAACAAAAACAAGAGCCTCGTGACCTCACGCTGGATCTGGGAGCCCAGACGAGCAGGGGGCCCGAGGTCAGGCGGCTTGTCTGCTCTAGCGGGCAAATTCTGCCAAGCTCCTGCGCTCCCCTTCTTTCCGGGGCTGGGTGCACGCACAAGCCTCCTCCTATCTGCATCCAATGGGGGATCTTCAGCCGCACAAGGGAGAAGAACCGGTTACTGTGCAAGCACAACAGACTTCCCCATGCCGGGGCGGGGGCTACCACAGAATGGGGGTGAGAGCGACGTGACCCCGAGAGACAGCTTCCAAACACGTAGAGGGCTCGTCGCAATCGCAGGGAGAAGCCACAGCGCCGCGACGACCCTCTTCCGCCGGCCGCCTCCATTCCCAGAGATCACCACCCGACACTAACCGCCACCTCTCGGCGCGGTTTTGTGCCCCCTCAGCCGGGTCGCTGGGCCAATGACCTCCCTTCCCCTGCGACCTGAGGTCAGCGAGAAGCGAAATCCTCCCGGCCTTCCCCTTCGTTCCCTCCCACTTACCGTCTTGGCGGCCTCCGCCCAGGTCCTGCCCTTCTTCCTACGGCCCTTTTCCCTCATGTCGGGTCTTGAACTGACTGGGAGGCTCCCGTGTCCGGGCTCCGGCCGCCCTCCCTGCCTGCTCTGCCCTGCGCTGTTTTTCCCGCGGTGCCGGGAAAGGTGGGAGAATGGGGAAGTCAGGCCGGAGCAGCACCCAAGCAGAGGAAGCGGCAAGGGTGGTGCGCGGGGGGATCTACGGGGCGGCCGGTCCTCCCGCTGCCGTTGCCACTGCTACCGCCGCTGCCATATTGGGTCCTTACTGTACAGGCAGCCGCTAAGGTCATGTGACCGCTCCCGCGCGGCCGTCACTACTGTACGCGGCCGGCAGCGCGAACGTGCGCGCGCGCGCGTCCCCGCCCACCGCGCGCGGCTGCAGGGAGAGCGAGCGAGTCAGCGAGCGAGCGGGCGGTCCCGGCGCCTGCCCACGCCCCCGCTCGCCGCTCTCCGCCTTCCTCCGGAGCATGCGCGTAAGACAGTCCGACGCTACCCGGCGTGGGGCGTCGGGCTCTCACGCCAGCGCCGAAATCTGCCTGCGGAAGCGGAAATTGACCCATCGCGGAAGGCTCCTTTCAAAGGCCTGGGGCCGCGCGCGAGGCACCGGCTTGGCGTGCGGAGTTGGCATTGACAGCCTCTTCCCTCGACGGGCGACCCTCCCAGCTATCCTCTTCAGTAAACCTCGTACTTGCGTTTTTTCATTTGTCCATGTTTATCTTTACAGAAGTTATCTTTTTGAGGATTTGCAACAATTCTCTACTTAATGGATGAAGCAATTTGAAATTGAGTTATTTACCAAGCTTACAAGTCTAGGATATTGAGAAAACAAAAATGAGATCGCTAGTCCAGAGCCCTTCCCAGCCCCCCGGCCGCCTCAGACCTGGTGAGCTCGGCTCCTGCACAGCTCCTGCGCATCAGGCGCCCCGTAAATATTTGCGGAGTGATTCAGCTGGGTCTGTGGTCAGAAACCATTATTTGTAGTGTCCATAACAGCCTCCTGAAAGATCAGGCATGTGACATCTTCGGTCACGTTATCCGCGTCTTTATTCCTTGCAAAGTAAAAAGAATGTGTAATAATGCCTACTGATCTCCCAAGTCCATATGTTTCAAGAAGAAGCTTTCAGTCTACTAAACTTTTTCCTAAAATAGACCTGAGAGTTGGGCTGCTGCTTAGGAAAGACAGGTGAGAGCAATTCTTGGAGTCCACGGATGGGCTTCCGAAGTTCGTGGACTCCCTAAAATTAAGGACAAATATTTTGGGTGTGTTCACTGCTCATTTTTTTTTGAGACGAGGATACATGATTTTCCTCAAATTTTCAAAAGGGATCTGTTTACACTAAAGAAAAGTCTTAATAGGGAGTTTGAGAGGCCGTCTAGATACTTCTATTTCTCTTTAAGACATTGATCAACCATGGATATGGATATATTTTCACAAATTCCTTTGGTAACTCAGCGCTATCCATAGCACTAAGGTATGTACCATCTCTCTTTAAAGCCTAGGTTTATAGTCATTTCAAGAAACGCCTGTCCATCCCCAACTGTTGGCTGGGGCTTGCTGCACAGCCCTGTCCCCAGGACAGTCTCCCTCATCTTGTTTTCAGACCCGCTAGGCCAGTACGCCCACTGTCTTTACAGCCATGCGCCATACAATGATATTTCAGCCACTGCCCGACCACATGCATGACGGTGGGCCCATAGATTACAGTGGAGCTGAAAAGCTCTTATGTCCTAGTGACATGGTAGTTTTTGTAATGTCCTAGCACAACACATTACTCAGTGTTTGCAGTCATACTGGTGTAAACAAACCTACTGCACTGCCAGTCTTGTAAAAGCCTAACACCTACAATTATATACAGTACATAATACTTGATAATGGTAAGAAACGACTGTTAATTGGTTTATGTATTTATTATACTATACTTTTTTTGTTTTTTTGGTTTGTTTTTAATTTTTATTATACTGTACTTTTATTATTTCAGAATGTACTCTATTTACTTAAGCCCGGCTAGTGTGGCTCAGTTGGTTGAGCACCGTCCCGTGCACCAAAAGGTCACTGGTTTGATTCCTGGTCAGGACACATGCCCAGGTTTCAAGTTCAGTCCCCAATACGGGAGGCAACGGATCAATGCATTGATGGATTTTTTTTCTCTCTCTCTCTCTCTCTCTTTTCCTCTCTCTCTAAAATTTAAAAAAAAAAAAAAAAAAAAGCATCTGCTTGCCCTGGCCAGTGTGGCTCAGTTGGTTGGGCATTGTCCTGTGCACCAAAGAGTTGCCAGTTTGATTCCCACATATGTTTCAATATGTTTCTTTCTCTCTTTCTCTCCCTCTCCTTTCTTCCCTTACTAAAAATCAATTTAAAATCTTTTAAAAAAAAACACCTGCTCTGATCTTTTTCTTCCTTCTACTGTCAACTCAGTTTGTTCTTCCTTTTCTAGTTCCTTGAAGTGTAAAGTTGCGTTGTCTATTTGAGAGCTTTCTTTTTTCTTAATGTAGTTTATTGCTATAAAATTTTCTCTTAAAACTGCTTTGTTGTATCCCATGTCTTAGTATGTTGTATTTCCATTTTCATTTATCTCAAGATATATTTTGATTTCTCATTGATTTCTCTGACCCATTGGTTGTTCAGTAGCATGTTGTTTAATCTCTGCATATGTGGGATTTGTCCAGTTTTCTTCTTATAATCAATTTCTACTTTCATATCATTGTGACTAAAAAAGATGCTTGATAGGATTTCAAAATTCTTAAATTTATTAAGACTTGTTTTGTGGCCTAACATGATCTATCCTGGAGAATGTTCCATGTGAGCTTGAGAACATGTGTTCTTATGCTGTTGGATGAAATGTTCTGTAAATGTCTGTTAAGTCCATCTGGCCAAATATGTCATTTAAGTCCAATGTTTCTTTATTGATTTTCTGCCTGGGTGATCTATCCATTGTTGAAAGTGGGATATTGAAGTCCCCTATTATTATTGTATTGCTGTCTATTTCCCTCTTCACGTCTATTAATATTTGCTTCATATATTGAGGTGCCCCTATGTTGAGTGCATAAATATTTACAAATGTTAAATTCTCTTGATGAATTGAACCCTTTATCATTATATAATGACCTTCTTTGTCTCTTGTTACAGTCTTTGGCTTAAAGTCTATTTTGTGTGATATAAGTATAGCTACACCTGCTTTCTTTTGGTTTCCATTTGCATGGAATATCTTTTTCCATCCCTTCACTTTCAGTCTCTGTGTGCCCTTAAAGCTGAAGTGAGTCTCTTGTAGGCAGCTTATGTTTTTCAATCCATTCAGCCACTCTCTATCTTTTTATTGGAAAAGGAAAAAAAAATTTTAAGTTACTTCTGTCCATATGTTTATACTCAAGTACTGTTTATATTTCTGTGTTATGTTTCAGTTTAGGCCTAGATTAGGTAAATAATGCGTGTTTTAATCAAAATGCATTATCATCATTACCATTAACTTAAACACTCCAGTTTATTGATTTTTTTTTTTAAGAGAGAGAGAATGAGAGAGAATAACATCAATGAGCGAGAAACATCAATCAGCTGCCTCCCGCATGCCCCCTCCTGGGGATCTAGCCCACAACCTAGGCATGTGCCCTGACTGGGAATCGAACCAGTGATGTCTCCATGCATGGGATGGTGTTCAATCAACTGAGCCACACTCGCCAGGGCAATACCCCAGTCTAATTAAATTAATTAATTTAGTATATTTTAGTCATGAGACATATACTGAAGACCAGAAAGGAATGCAAGACTACAAAGCAGTGAGGACAGGGGCTGTGTATATCATGTTCATTATTAAATTTGCAGTGCCCAGAATAGCACCTTGTAAGAGGAAGTGCTCAATACATTTTTATTGAATAAATAAATAGATAAATGAATAAATAAACAAGACACAGTCCCTACTCCCAAATAGCTCTTTACTGATTTTTTTTGGGGGGGGAGGAAGGGAGAGAGAGAGAGACAAAGACAGAGAAATACATCAATTTTGTTGTTCCACTTATTTATGCATTCACTGGTTGCTTCTTGTATGTGCCCTGAGGATCGAACCTACAACCTTGGCATATTGGGACGATGCTCTAACCAACTGAGCTACCCGACCAGGGCCCCAAATAGCTCATATTAAAATAAGAAAGACCTATAACAATTAAATACCATGCAACCATAAACATGTATGCAAGATCCTAAAATGACATAGAGGAAAGGTGATAAACCCTATGGGGATTAGGGCTGGGGAGGGTGTCTGGCAAGACTCCAAGGAGGAGCCTTTTAGATTATGATTTAGAATGACAGGCAGTGAAGAGTGGTGGGGACAGGGAGAAGAAATCACATTAGAAGCAGGGAGACCAGTTAGGGAGGCTTTGTAGCACTGCAGGGGGTGTTATGTCAGGTTCTAGATCAGGGTTCCTAACCTGGAGTCCAGGGGAGGGTCCCATTAGCTCAGACAAAATTACATTTTCATTTTCACTAACTTTCAACTGATTTGTCACCTATGACTTTGTCACTAACAGAAATCACAGATATTTTTGTATTATATTACAGTTGATCTCAACTTCACAATTTCAGTATTTTAGGCCTGCCACTAGATCTTGTTATTTGATGCACATATACCGTCATAAATATGAAGCACATATACTGTCATATCACAGATTTGTTTTTCTAACAAGCTGCTCACTGTCTGTCAATATAAATGTCTTTGTAATCTTACGCATTTTGTTTACACATTGAGAGAGATTCTGAGAAGGGGTCCATAGGCTTCAATAAACCGCCAAAGGCATTCATAGCAAAAGCAAACAAATAAACAAATGCAAACAGGTGGCGGGTGGTTAAGAACCGACTCCAGAGTCAAGTCAAGAGGATGAAATCCTGCTTCACCACATGCACACGTCACTTCAGACAAAAAATATATCTTTCTTGGCCTCAGTTTTCTCGGGGAAAATGGGTGTGATATTGACAGTATCTACTTCATAAGTTTGTTATAAAGATAAAATACACATAAAGAGATTAGAATAATGCTAGGTATATAATAAACATTCAATAAATGATAAGATTATCACCTGTCTAGAGCTTGGTTTCTGGTTTTTTTGGTTTGTGTTTTTAACCCTCACCTGAGGATATTTTTTCCATTGCTTTTCAGAGAGAGTGGAAGGGGGAGAGAAACATCAATGTGAGAGAGAGGGACACATAGATTGGTTGCCTCCCGCACATGCCCTGACCGGGGCTGGGAATCAAGCCTGCAAAGGAGGTAGTGCCCTTGGACGGAATTAAACCCAGGACCCTTCAGTCTGCTGGCCGACGCGCTAGCCACTGAGCCAAACTGACTAGATCTTGGTTTCTGCAGAAAATCCAACAAATGATCTCTTAAATCCAGCATTCCTTGAGACTTGCCTATTTGTGAAGATTTTTCTAAATGCCATTTAAGGCAACAGCAGAAGAGACCCCATTTTCTCTCCTTTCCCTTTTGAGGATCAATGAAGTGTCGACACAAGGTTCTCATTTTCTGCAGAGAACTAAAAAGGTAACCTGTTGAGAGTTAAGGCTGATGTATAAACCCAGACTTAGAATTGATAGACCCCCTTGGAAAATACCCTGTTCCAGGTTCTCTACAGCATGAATCTAGATGCTGTTGACGGGCAAGGACTAAGCAGAGTTCATGGCCATGAAGGGAAAAGCAGGGCCCACCTACACTGGGGGGACCACAGAGGGTCAGAGACTCAGACTGGGAAGCAGGAAGGCGGCGGAGGGGCTGGAGGCCAGCCGGGGGCAGCTGGGGAGCGCCAGGCTGGGCTGCTCCTTAGTTACCACCGGCTTTGCCCAGCCAAATGTCCTCAGCATCTCCTTGGTTTTCTGCCTGAGGAATTTGACTATTCATTCTGAAGTTGTCTTAAATGCTGTCCACATTCACAGCACTCCTCAGGAGCCAAATCCACTGTAAAATGTTCATCCTTGCAAGAGATATTTTACATTAGAAGGGGATACAGCCTGGAAGTAAAATGATTTAGGTTCAAGTCCCAGCTTTGTTATTTACTACTTGGATGAACTGAAGCAATTTATTTAGATTGTCTAATCTTCAGGTTCCTCATCTGCCAAAAATTGAGAAAATAGACTCAATGAAAATTCATTTTTGAGCCTATTATGTGACAGGCTCAGCTTTGGGTGTCGAGAATACAGAAGTAAACCAGATCCTAAAGTAGGTAAGACCCTGCGGTCATGGAGCTTTATTCGAGTGGGGGTAGGAGAGAAATAAATAGACAAGACAATGTCAGATGTTGATAGATGCTTGAAAGACAATAGAGCAGGTTGTTGTGCAAGAGAGTGACTGAGTGGGAGCACCTCTAGATTATAAGGAAAGGCTCTCTGAGGATTTGACATTTGAGCTGAAACAGAAGACAAGAAAGACAAGAAAGAACTAGCACCGGGAAGCCCAGGGTGTGGAGCATTCCAATCGGATGGCGGGGGAATTCCGAAGCCCTAAGGCCCAGGAAGGGGTTTGGGATGTCAGCGGGATGTAAAGGAGATCTAGGATGGGGGGGGGGAGATCTAGAGAGGGCTGGGCGGGGCTGAGGAGTGAAGGAGGAAGTGGGAGGTTTGAGGAGAGCAGAGAATGTGCGAATTAATTGTTTTGGAAAATGGGGAGAGAACATACTGAGGAAGTGTAGTAGGTTGCTTGGCAGCCTTGAGAGACTCCTTTTGGGATGTGTGGCCATGAATTTAAACTAGAACTAGTTGGCATAGTGGATGTTGGTCTGAGGATTAGATAAAATGAAGGGCAGTTTTTGATACACGGTAGATAATGAAAAAAGTTAAATAGCTATCATAAGGTAAGAAAAAAAGAGTAGGGAAACTAAAAAACTCATTTATTTTTGTCACCGTTTGCCATTCACAGAAGTAAATAATACACTGTGCGCTCTGATCTTTGGTTTAAGACTAAGGTTTTCTTCTAAATTGAGTTTTGTTTTTTTTTGCATCTGGATATTTTAAACCTGAGTGCTTTGCATGCCTAATACAAAATGCTGTGATTTTGGCTCTTGTGGCCTCAGTAAACTGGAAGTAAGTTTCTTTGGTTGGTCCCTGGTAGAACCACTTCCTTATATTCTAAATACAGGAACACAGCTCATTTTGGTATATACATAAAATTTGCTTTATCTTTTTGAGTGTTCAGACAAAAGAAAGATTTCTCCTGGTAGCATTCCCTATTTTGAAATGTTAATTTCCAACATTTGGTACCTGGGAACAACTCTGCAGCCTAGGATATCACATCTGTTGCAACTTTAAATATAATCTCCCTGCAACCCTGAAGTGGAGGTAATCACACCTGAGATTTCCTGTAATTTCATCTCACCAATGAGATCTTTCTTTAAAATTGTTTTATCACTTTTATTTTACTTTCTTAAAAATTTATTGATTTTTAGAGATGGAGAGGAAGGAGGAGAGAGAGAGAAACATCCATTTGTTGTTCCACTTATTGATGCATTCGTTGGTTGATTCTTGTATGTGCCCTGACCAGAGATGGAACCTGCAACCTTGGCATATGGGGATGATGCTCTATCCAACTGAGGTACCCTGATGAGATCTTTTTACACAAATCTCTTTTTTCAGACTTCTTAAGGTTTAGAAGTCCTGATATGCGAAAAACTCTGATAACTGATTTGGGATATAGCAGAAAGGCTGAATGAACTAAATTTGAACAGGACAGGATCTGGAGTTGGTAGGGACTTCAGGGAAAGTGGCTGAGACAGGTAGGTGCTGAGGGGTGAGAAGGACAACAGGTTTGATAGGAGGCTCACGAGAAGCCCAGTGAGCTGGCCCCCTAGGAGGCAGAGAGCGAGGGCGAAGAATCAGCTCAGGCGAAGTGTGGGATTCTGCGTGCAGTCTGACCCCAGACCTCGAGAACGCCAGCTCTTAGACGGTCAGAGAAGTTGACAATTACGAGGCAGGCCCCTGATCTGTCTTTGAAAGCCCCATCTCTATGTCCTGCAAATTTTTCCCTTAGGCGGTGGTGTCTCCCAGAGGCACCATCCACTCCAATGTTTCCTCAAAGAAACCTCCGACCCACCTCCCACCCCCATTCCACATATGTTTACAAGTTGGACAAAAAGAGGTTCTGAGGTTGTAGCAAATGTGGCTAGTTTCTGACACATCCGCTCAGCACTCAGCGTTCCTGTGTGTGCTGACAGCTCCTTCCTGCAAGCATCTGGGACTCTCTGCCTGAGAGTTTTCCCTGATCACTGGGAGCAGGCTTGACTCAGAGCAGGGCAGACCAGAAAAGCAGGGGCTTCGTGCCCCTAGGAGCAACCATCAAACAATGATTGGCTGGAGTTTGTGTAGAAATACATATTTCAGTTACTTATTGCTGTGTAACAAACTACCCCAAACCAGAGGCTTAAGACCACAATGACTTGTTATTGCTCATGATTCTGTGGGGAGGCTGGGTGGTTCCTCTTTGGTTTTGCTGGGGCTCACTCACATAGCTGTATTCAACTACAGAGTTAGCTGGACTGAGAGGTCAAGCAGGTATGACTTACATTTCTTGCAACTGACCTTGGCTGCTAGCTTGGGACACTTTGGTATTCTTCCACATTGGCCTTCTTTCATTTACTGGGCTAGACCAGCTTCCTTGCCCAGTGTACATATCAGCATGTCAAGAGGCCAAAGGCAGAAGCTGTAAGGCTCCTCAAAGCCTAGTGTCAGAAGCTGGCATATCACTTTTGACATTTTTAGTGGTCAAAGCAAGTCACAAGATCATCCCAGATTCAAGGGGCAATGACTAAAGACCATGGTGCTCCTAAGAACAAGATAGATAGGTAGACAATAAGGGTCTCGATTCACTTTTATACTCAAAACAAAATAAAGAATGAATGTGGCAGCCTGGCCGGCGTGGCTCAGCGGTTGAGCATCGACCTATGATCCAGGCAATAGCGGTTCAATTCCCGGTCAGGGCACATGCCCAAGTTGTGGGCTTGATCCCTGGCAGGAGACATGCAGAGGGCAGCTGATCAATGACTCTCTTATTGATGTTTCTCTCTCTCTCCCTCTCCCTTCCTTTCTCTGAAATCAATAAAGATATATTTTTTTAAAAAAAAAGGGCAATGGAGTAGAAATTACCTGGATGAGCAGCCTCTTTAGAGTCGGTGACCTAGGAAAGGCTATCTGAGAAGGTGACATTGGATTTGGGACCTGAAAGATAAGAAGGAGACTGTCATCTACAAGTCTAGGGGAAGGGCAGTCCAACAAAAGGTCTTATCAAGTGCAAAGGCCCTGAGCAGGGAACAAGCATAGCATATTAAGGAACAAAATAGACATTAAAAGTGCCAGTTTAGCTGAAGAGTATTTTGAAGGGGAAAGAGTGATACAAGATTGTCATAGAAACAGACAGGAATCAGATCTTGTAGGACCCTATAGACCATTTAAAAAATGGTCCAGTTTTTTAAAGTACAATGTAAAGCCATTGGAGGGTTTTGAGCAGGGGACTCATGTAATCTTATTTTAATACATTTTAAATATAATTTCTTTGCTACAAAATATCTCTTTGGCTATTGTGTGGAGTATGTACCAGGAGGTGCAGGAGGGGAGGTGAAAGAAAAGGTAGAAGCTGAGAGACCAGGTAGGAGGCCCTTGCAGCATCCTGGGCCAGATTTAATAGGGGAGGGGAAGTAGCAGTGAAAATGGTGTTAATGGTAAGCTATGCAGAGGTGAGGACTTGTTGATGGGAGTGACACTTAGCATAATGCCTTGCTCCTTGTAGGTCTTCAGCAAATAGTCATTAAATAAATGAAGAATACTGTAAATTGTAAATGATCATTCCGAAACTGGATTTCATTTTTTTAGTTGGTAGCAGGGATTTTGTATAGGTGTGTGAGTTGAATTCTAGCTCTCCTTTTAAATATTTCATTGCTACCCTCCCCCCTTTTTCAGATAGAATTATTTTCCGTTTGTAAAGCAAATTGAGTGGGGGGTGAACTGGGAACTCTGCAGTTTCCCTGGGAGGTCTATGGAGTAGGCTGGTTTCAGGGGCTCTTGTTGCTGGGAGAGGCTGGAAGTAATGAGTGACTTTTCCCTACTGCACTGAGGGCAAAAATCAATGTATTCCTTTCAGTTGTTTTCACCAAACTGTTTTATTATCCTTTCCACTGCATCCCATCTTCCTAGTACAAAATGCAATCAAAATGTGGATTTAATTTGACAAGGGGAAAGGACCACAAAAACTGTAAATTGTCAGGACTGTCACATACGACAGCCCTAATCTCTGCAAGAACAAAAGATGAACAAAGATGAGCCAAGCTGCTTCTGCAGATCAAAGGGAGCTGCCACACGGCTCCGCTGCCGCCTGGTTAGGTATGGGCGAGAATGTCTGAGGCACAAGTCACTCCTCAAATGCTAGCCAGACCTCTAGGATTCCCGGGTCTCCCCTGCTTTAGCATTAAGTTTCAAAAGTTAAATACACAGTCATAAAAGCAGAAAACCTGTTTTTCTTTGCAGAGGTGACACTGAAATTCTTGCACCAGTCAAAAGGATCCAAAGGTCAGCTTTAACTTCCTTTAGCTCCCAGGACCCAGGCGGGCCAGAGCGCAGAGCTGAGCACAAAGCGCTTCCCGCTGAGCCCCTTCCAGGCTCCTGCACTCCTTGCTGTTCGCGTATTGTGCTTTCTGAATACATACTGTCTTCCAGAGGACATCCCTGGATAGCTCTCTCACATCTTAATCTCTTCTCTGCAAACCTATTTCCTCTCTCTAATGTGTATTTTAACCAACCAAATATAAAACCAGCCCAACTGCAGGACTGAAGTCCATTGTTTATATGTTTAAGTATTATTTTATGTTCTTCAGTCTTCATTTAAAATGCAGAGAAGTAAAATGTATTACTATATTACTCAAAAATAAAAGTAGTCTGTTGTTTTTTTAAATCATGATTTCCCACCCCGTGGGTCTCTGGCCCCTGGAAGAAGAGAGACAGAGGTGGGGAGCAAAGAAGGAAGGAAGGAAGGAAGGGAGGGAACATGCACTTGAATTTCCTCCTGTGAGAGCAGCTTAATTGCTTCATCAGACTTTATACCTATTTTTAAATAAAGATGTTCTTTTATGAGCTATATTCCAGGGTTGAAACTAGCTCGGGCAAGGGGAGGTCACAGATTGGACCTAGAATATGATCATTTGATATAATTTTTAAAAAATGGCTGTTTGAGCCTGGCCAGTGTGGCTCAGTGGTTGAGTGTCAACCCATGAACCAAGAGGTCACCGGTTCGATTCCCGGTCAGGGCACATGCTCGGGTTGAGGGCACATGCTCCTCCCCAGGAGGGGGCATGTAGGAGGCAGCCAATCAATGACTCATCATCCATGTTTCTTTCTCTCTCTCCTTCTCCCTTCCTCTTTCTGAAATCAATGAAAACATATATATAAAAAAAACCAGATGTATGCGGGGAGCCGTGTAGGTGATGAGCACGTTGGGTTTTTCATCTTTTGCATTCAGAAAGAATTTCTCCCTATTTTATTTATAAGCCCCTAGAGTAGAGGCAGTTCACTTCCTTTCTTTTTCCATCCTCTTGTGCTTTTCTAAATTTGCTTCAGCACACACAGAGGAATGTGAAATAGGGGAGGGTTCCTGCTTCTGATATAATGTGTCTCTCCCTCCTTTCCTCCCTTTTTCCCTCCCGTCCTTAGTAATTCAGTCAAAAGCCAGTAGGCATGGCGAGCAGGGGCCTTGCAGAGGTCAATGCCCATGGGAGACGGGCAACTGAACGGGGTGGCAGCCCCGTGTGGGTCAAGAAATCGAGCACGTACTAGGGAACTGGGCAAACAAGTAAACACATTGAAGTTAATGGGAGCCAGGTTTCTCAACTGTCAGAGAAAGGAGTTGTAAATATGAAAACAGGAACACTGGAATAAACCCTGGGAGTCTGGGTTGGAACTGGAGGAAGCAGTGTGAATTCATGGATGGGTAGGTAGAGGTAAAGTAAATATAGTAAGTGTGTGTGAGTGAGCAAGTGTGTGTATACTAAATATATTCATTCCAACCTCTGCCCACTGAGAGCCTGGGAGTAGAGTCAGCCATTAGCAATAAGCACACCACTCACCACGAAAAGGAATCAGGAGTGCTCCCATGAATCTAACATCTTTTTGTGCCATAAAGTAAGGAAGTGCTCAGAGAATAATGGGAACATTTCAGAAGACACAGAAACCAGCTTGAAGGCAGAGCTGCTAACCAAATCTGGGATAATTTGAACATCAAAACTAATAATAGTAATAATAATAATAAATTATAACCCATTCAATAAAATAGGAATGCATGAGTCCACATTGATATAAACAAGAAGAGAAAGCAGTTTCTTACAAGTTAATGTCAACTAATAAAAGTAGAAAGAAATAATAAAATTAAAAGCCACCATTTAGCAACCATACAGCAATAATGAATTCAAGCAGGAAACATCAATGAGCGTTCGAACTAATGGGTGAAATTGAGAGGAGTGGGATATTTACATAGTTTCACAGTATCTCCTCACCAAATGAAGCCTGGCAGACACCACCTTAATAAATAATCAAAGTTAATATGATCAGTAATAGGACAAAGCAATGTCATCATGTTCCACCTGATGGACACAGTGAGAAGACCACATGCCGCTTCTATGCATCACCTGAATCTAACCGTGAGGAGACATCAGACAATCTGAATCGAGGGACAGTCCACAAATTAACTGGCCTGTAATATTAATGAATGTTAAGGCACAAAGGTCAAGAATGGGCTGAGGAATTCGTCTAAATAGGAGACTAAAGAGACGTGACAGTTAAGTGCAACACACGATCCTGGATTGGATCCTTTTGCTGTAAAGGTCATTCTTGGCAAAACTAGAACAGGATCTCTGGGCATATGGGAATTCTTAGTGTGATTACTGCAACTGCTCCGTGAGTTTTAAATTATTTCAAAAATAAACACACAACAAAAAACATAAGCAGTGTGTCTAATAAGTCCTTATGCCTTCCAGGACCATCTTGCCTGATAACCATTTGTGTGACTTTGGGAAATCACTTTCCTTTTCTGGGTCTTCTTTGCCTTACTGCAAATGGGAGCTTTGGATGTGAACAAATAATCACTTTGGTTTTCTAGTCCGAACAAGTTAACACCCTGACCCCTCCCTCCATCCCGTTGTGAAAAAGAGACATGTCGTTGGGCACAGGGGCTCAGTGCCCTCAGTGACTTTGTGCCCTCTGCCTCTACCATCCTTGAGCACGGGCAGGTGGCCCTGGTGCCAGTGCTTGTTGAAGGGCAGGCCCACTGCTAGCATGACTCAGAATCACATGTGGCTAGAACCGAGATCCTCAGACTTAAGTGGTTCGTTGGAATCACCTGGAGGTGCTAGTTTCAAATGCAGATTCTTGGCAAATCCTCCTAACACTGGCTTAAAGGGGTCTGTCTGGCACCATTATAAGTCAGCAAGTGGACAGATCTGGACTGGCACAGAGCACAAATCCCATCAGGGATGTGGGTCTCCTTGTGTCTCTACACTTGCATGCAGTGCTTATTGCCTCAGGGTTGCAACATGGCTGCTGCTCCTTGAACAAGCCTGACCCAATCTTGTCCACAAAGTTCGTGCATTTTTCTTCCCCTGGAGTCCTTCCTCCAGATAGCTGCACAGTTGGTCCACTTCCTTACCTCCTTCAGGAATTTGCTCAGATGTCACCTTCTTAGTACGAGCCTTAAAACTGCAATCCCTCCCCCTCTCCCTTCTTAGTAGCTGGAACTCCCTATCTCCCTTCTCTGCTTTATTTTTCTTGACCACTTATCACCATCTGATATGCAATATGTTTTTCTTGTTTAACGTTTCTCCCCACCCTGGAATGTAAACACTGTGAGGATAGGGACTTCTGTTTGTCCCATTCACTGCTGCATCTCCAGCACTTACAACAATACTTGAAGTATATGGGTAACAGGTGCTAAATAATTTTTTGTTCAATGAAAGAATATACTTCCATAACGTGCCCTTGAGTTCTAGGCAGAAAGAAGAAAGGGGAAGATGAGATGGGTGATGTCTAAATCAGGAAAGCAAAATAATTTCCCAGAAATCCCTAGCCAACTTTCATTTACATCTCCAAGGCCAAAACCATGTCACATGGCCACCCACTGCTACAAGGGAGTCTGGAAAGATGAGTATTTCTAATTGCGTGCACTGCCCTCCTTAAACAAAATTACTTTGTAAGACAGAAGGGAAGGATGGATATTGGAAAGGCAACCTACAGTGTCCACCACATGGATCTATCCCGGACCTAATGAAGTAGAATCTCTGAGGGTGATAATTTTGATGCAGGTGAACTGTTGTAAGAAAAATGGCCAGAATAAGAGAATGAGCCATCCTGGGTGATGGACACACTGGTCATGAACATGTTTGGTTGACTACCAGAGCATACTCCACACTCCCTGTTACCCTCGCCTTTTTTGAGAAATATCTTTATTTGTACCCCTGCCCGCATATACATGGTTATAGCAGTAGGACTCTTGGAGGTCTCAGTTATATATCATGTTCCCACCCACCTGACCCAAACCACTGAATCAGAATCACATTACCATGAACTTGGCACTAGGACTGAGATTCTAAGTCTCTCCAGATGACTGGATCATGTAAACAGAGCTGCTGGCAGACAGATCTTCGACGTCATGAACTGGAGCAGCTGAGGGAAGAGCATGAGCCCCACACAGGAAGAAGTGCTGTGAAACAGAGGGTCTTTGTGGTGTCCGAGTTCCTGGTAGCAGGTCATTCCTGAGGCCTGGTTCTGTTCTCACCCTTGGAGTCCACGGCACGCCTCTGCGTTCTCATTTTGTTCAGGCCAGCTTAGGCAAATCTTCAGTCCTGGCTGAGTTCTAACACACACACACCCTGGCCCTAGGCATCTGAAAACAGAAGGAAGTAACTCTGGAGATCAGGTGTCCAGTCTTGGAGGAAGAAGTGAACCACGGCAGTTTCTTTATCAACTGTCAACAAAGGGCTGGGTCAAAGGAAAGTTCTTCTCGCTGTTTTGTGAAGCTCTAGAAAACCACCCTTGTCAGCCACACAATGGAGCCCACTGCTAATGGGGGGAATGAGTGCTTTTAGAATAGGACCTCTAGGTTAAGGGTCTGGGGGTTTGGTTGTATTTCCAACCACTCTGCCCTTCGGCCCCTGGCTTCCACTACTTGTAAAGCATGTAGGGTACATATCCGTTTTCCTGAGGTACAGATGGGCCAGACAGGTAGTGTGGCACAGAAGAAAACAATGGGCTCTAGAGTCTGGAAGTCCACTTTCATTGCATACCCTTAGCCTCGGCACAGGCATGCCTCGTTTTATTGCACTTCACTTTTACTGAGCTTCCTAGGTGTTGCATTTAAAAAAAAAAAAAAAAAAGAAAAAGTTTTTATTGCTTTCAGAGAGAGGAAGGGAGAAGGAAATAGAAAATCAATGATGAGTCATTGATCGGCTGCCTCCTGCACGCCTACTGGGGATCGAGCCCACAACCAGGGCATGTGCCCTGACTGGGAATCGAACCCTGACCTCCTGGATCCTAGGTCGATGCTCAGCCTGAGCCATGCAGGCCTGGCCGGTGTTGCACTTTTTACAAATTAAAGGCAAGACCCTCCATGAGCAAAAAGATTACTACTCCCTTTATGACAGCAGTCTGGACCTGACCCCACAGTGTCCCTGAAGGATGCCTACAGTTAATTCCCCAAGCCTCATGTGACCCAGTGGCAGTGCCCCACCCGCGAGGAAAAAAAGAACCTGTGTGCGTACAGCCCCCACCCCTGGCAAAGCCTCTCAAGCAGCAGGGCCGTTTGAGCCTGGAGCCCTGTTAGAAGGCAGGGCTGGGGCCTGGCACAGGCAGGGAGCCCCTCCAGGAAACTGGGTGCTGAAACAATGGCCCACTGCTGTGCTGTGCACCAGTCAACTGCCGGGCTCCTGAGAGTCAGGGGCCTTGTGTTTGTTTTTTAGCAACTACCTTTCACTTCCTATAAGACCTCCATGCTGCAGGAAGCCAATCCCTGGAACCCAGAGGGACGAAGGGGCCCTGTGAAGGGATGAAAAGGGGAAGCCAGTCTTTAAGTTATTCTAATTCAACACCCACCATGTGCCAGGCACATCGATGTGCTCTGCACACATTATTGGCTGTTTTAGCTTCTCTTGGCTAATAAATGGAGGCGCAGGCGAGGCAGAGCCGTCAAATGCTATTGACCACTTATCTGGACAGCATCTAGGCAGTTCTCAAATCTGCTAATAGCTCAGATTTGAGAACTGGGTGGAGACCGCTACTAGAACATGAACAGCTGCTGCCACAGCTCTGGCACAGACCAGACTAGAGCCTAGGGCCTGCCCCTCAGCCCTACTGGGCAGACGGGTTCCCTTTTACTAAGCAGCCAAGGCACTGATCATTGCAGCTGGGCTCCCAATGCTGTTGAACCCTCACTGGAAAAACAAGAGAGAGAGAGGAGGGAGACAATGAAAAAGGGAGTAAAACTAGAAGACACAAAGGGAAGAAAAGGCAGGCAACCGGCTCCGTAAGGATGCTCATTCCTTTATTGTCAACTGTTAATTCAAACAGGGCTGGGGCCTGCCGGCTGCTGGCAGCACCGAGGTGCAGGTGCGTTTCAGCTCAACAGAGAGGCCTCATCCTAAGCCAAGGAGACACAGGGCAATGCTTTATATATATATATTTATATATTACATATGTAATATATGGGCCACTGCATTATTAGCTGTTGTCCTAAATACAGACCATAGCAACAGACATGAAAATTTGGTCCTAATCAAGGCCCTCACTTTATCAATCAAATGTCTGATACATCAAAAGGAAGAGAGAGAGAAACAGAGACCAAGATCCAACCACCCCAGTGGCCCTGTTCCCAGCATATCCTATGCTGAGTGTAGAGTGTCCCCTGTGGAGCTAAACACACACACAAAGACACACATACATACACACATACACAAAACCGCAGGCAGAAGCTCCTCTGACCACGCCTCGGGCCCAGCCCTCAGACCAGGGTTGGTGAAGTTGGGTAGATTGTGCTATAAGACTGTTAGGGTCAAGTGACCAGACAATGCAGAGTCAATGTGTCCAAGTGGTGAATGGGGGTGACACGTGCTGCTTCATCCACAAATGAGAAAGAGGTCGTTGGGAGGGCTGCTCAATGCAGGCCGGGAGGTCCCCCTGTGCCCAGGCTCCCGGGGGGATTTCTGCACACAACTCCTGTTCCAGCCTCAGCCAAATCAATTATCTGGATTCTGAGTCTCAAATAATCTCGGGCTCTGATGAAAAATGTTATTTCCTTGATGGACAGGAGCAAATGGCAACTGAGTTGCCCAACCATGTAGTCCAGTAATTACAGCAGGAATGACAGCATCATTGATTTAAAACAAACCATAACTTGGTCCTTAGAGCAGAACTTGAAAAGTGTAAAAAGGGTTAATTTCCTGATGAAAGAGAGTAACCAGGTAATCAGCCTCCACTGCCACCTCCCACATACCAACTTCCAGGCAAACCAGTCAGTTTTATGCTTTTATATAATGACTAAATTCTTCATATTCTAGGAACTGGAGACTCCCACTATTAAAGGGCATTTTAAAATCCTAAACCACTGGTTTTCTCTCATGATTACTCTTCACCCCTCCACCAAAATACACACTTAAAAAGTAAGTCAATGAAAACTAATCTTTTCTTTTTTTTTGGTAGAAATTTACTTATCACTTGAGATACCTGGAGACATCTTGGGATGTCACAAAGGAAGATAAAGAGCACTTCCCTAGGGACCCATTTGCACAATTCTGAAGAAGGGGTTAGTTTTCAACAAAATAATACCCAACACGTGATCCAGAAACAGGGGTAATAGGCAAAGCTGGAAGGTCGTGCCTGGGTCTCCATCTCCTGTGCAGGGGTAAGCAACAGGCTCCGATATCTTTGTTTAGCCAGGGGGACAATGACATCGTCCCCTCCCACTGTGCACTGGGATCCAGGCAGCTGCAGGAAAGACATTCGAAGCAGGAAGGAGGAGCATCTCAGAAACGGGGAGTTGGTTTGACACTGGTTGACCAAAGTCACTTCTCAGACGGGGGACAGAAACAAAGGGCATCGGAGGAGGGACTTCCCTTGATGACTGTCCACGGTGCCTCCATTACTGCTTTATTTTCTGCAGGTCCCAAGGAGGCAGCAGCTGGCTGAGTCACAATTCCTACCCAAGGCTTAGGAAGGTAGGCAAGAGGCAAGCAGAGTTTGGGGCACCACAGATTCTTGGCAAAGCTGAAGAGCATGGGCTGTGTGAGTGAGGTCTTTAAGTCTTTGAAAAGGAGCACAAGAAGCTGAACAAGGTTTTCTGAGGCCCAGAAAGTGCTGGGAGCACTGTCAGGATGTCTCCTGTCCTCAGGGGACACCCAGGATTTTTCTAGTCCCAGAAAGTGCTTAGGAGCTGCTCACCACCAGCATACGAGAAGATGGAGATTTTGGAGACAGGTGGAAAAAGTCCTCTCTTCTCAGGCACTGGCCACCTTCCCCTCTGGGGACAGCTGACAGGGAGGAGCTTGAGGTCTGACTGGGGGGGTCTACAGTCAGCAGGAAAGGAGGCTATGCAGTGACCATGGCAGGCTCAGGCGAGGGCCTCTCCCCCACACTAACTGAGCTCCACGAATAAATAACATTAATTAAATAAAGGAGGCTAAGAAGAGCAGGCAGAGGCACGGTCTGCCAGATTCTCACCCCCTCACACATACAAACATGTACATGCGCGCACACACACACACACACACACACGCACACCAAGCGGCAGATGAGATGATCCAGGGTTGGCTGCTCCATCCCAGAAGTCTGTTAGATGGGCAGCCTAACTGAAGGTTGTCACTCATGGTCTAGCACTGTTGCAGGGCGCAGAGCAGCGGAGGCCAGTGAGGCATGTGTGGTGGAGGGTGGAGGCCGCTGAGGACTCTGGCACCTGCAGGGGGTGGGGACAAGTGGGTGAAAGGGGAGGTAGGAAAAGTGCAGGAAAGAGAACAGTGAGGACCGTCCATTCCCTCGCCCTGTTGCTGGTGAAATGCCTCCCCTCACGCCCTCTGAATACACCCATGCAGTCTCCCTGGCTCCGATCCTGAGTCCACTGCCCACTCTGACCACGGGCGTACTGACCAGGATCTGGATTTCCGAACTTTCGATGTGGAGGGTCTTTCCAGAAAGCTATCCAACCGCATGAGCCTCTCCATGTGTAGTGCACGGGGATCTTGGTCTTGGTCATGAGAGAATTCCATCTCAAAGACAGCTGGAGGGGACACATCCAACTCCAGAAACATTATGTTTTCGGCCTGTGGTGGGAGTATCACACCAGACGTGAGCAGTGGCCTGACGACGGTACCTTCTAGGCTCGGTAAATATTGGGTGTCGCAAGGGAGGTGAGGTAGGCAGAGGCTGCGAGCATCGCCTCCCTTGGGCTCTCTCCCCTCCCCACTTCTACTTTCCAGCTACTTACCCTGTACCTGGGGTGGGACCCCATGGCCATGGCAACCCGAGCATACTGGCTGATAGGCCTCTTGTAGCCCACTGCAGATGTTGGCCGCTTCTTCATTTGGCTGTTGCTGCTGTAGGGAAGAGGCCATATGAGAATGGATTTCTTTCAAACGCGAAGCGGAGATGACATCCTGAGGAAATAGCGTCATGCAGGTGGACAGGGGGCCCTGCAGACCGCAGGCGCTGGAGTTTCCTTCTCTTTGCTTTAATACATCCTGACAACTAAAACAAGTATAACACAGCAGGCACGTTTCTGCCCTCTGTTGCTTCAATTATTTTCTGCAGTACGAAGGGCTGACTGAGGAATTGGGTGAAAAAAGCAAATTCTATCCTACTTTAGCTTTCAGGTTCATATGCTAATTTCACATACTACCCAAAACCACTAATGATCAGTGTCCTGCTTTTCCTTTTCCTTCGCAGGAGTTAGCACAACAAAATGACTAAAAACTCACGCTCGAGATGCAAGCATCCCCAAACAGCTAAATCAGTCTTGAAAAAGAACAAAGTTGGAGGACTCACATTTCCCAGTTTGAAAACTTATCACAAATCTATAGTAATCAAGGCTGTACGGTGCTGGCATGCAGACAGATAACTATATCAACGGAATAGAACTGAGTCTAGAAATAAATTGTCATATTTACCCTAATTAATTTTCTATAAGGGTACCAAGACCATTTCATGGAGGAAGAATAGTCTCTTCAACAAATGATACTGGCAAAGAACATACATGCATAGCCCATGGGCACAGACAACAATGTAGCGAGGGCCAGAGGGAGGGGAAGGCGGGGTCTGGGTGGAGGGAGACAAAGAGGGGGAAATGGGGGACATCTGGAATAATGTCAACAAAAAAGAAATAGAATTTTAAAAATAGAATACTGGGACAACTGGATATGCACAAGCAAAAAAAAAAAAAAAGTGAATTTGGAACCTTACCTTGCATCAAATAAAAAAATTAACCCAAAGTGGATCATAGACGTAAATGTAAAATCTAATCTATAAAACTTTTTAAATTACACATAGTGGTAAATTTTTATGACCTTAGCCCGGCCAGCATGGCTCAGCAGCTGAGTATCAACCTATGATCCAGGAGATCCCAGTTTGATTCCCGGTCAGGGCATATGCCCAGGTTGTGGGCTTGATCCCCAGTTGGGGGCGTGCAGGAGGCTGCCGATCAATGACTCTCATCATTGATGTTTCTCTCTCTCTCTCCCTCTCCCTTCCTCTCTCTCTGAAGTCAATAAAAATATATTTTTAAAAAATCTTGATGACCTTAGATTATGCAATGGTTTCTTACCTATGACACCTTACTTATGACATCAAAAGCTCAAGCAACTAATGAAAAAAATAGATAAATAGGACTTTATAAAAACTAAAAACTTTTATGCTTCAAAGGACATACAGAAAATGAAAAGACAATCTACAAAATGGGAGAAAATATTTAGAAATCATGTATTTAATAAGGAGCTTGTATCCAGAGTCTACAGATAACTTTTACAAATCAACAACAAAAGAGACAAACAATGCAACTTAAAAATGGACAAAGAACCTGAATAGCCACTTCTCCGAAGAAGATATGCAAATAGTCAAGAAGCCCATGAAAAGATGCTCAACATTATTGATTAGCAGGAAGATGCAAATCAAGACCACGACGAGGTACCACTTCACACCCACCTCAGTGACCCTAATCAAAGAAGACACACAGTAACACACGTCGGCGAGGACACACAGAACCTGGAAGCGTTGTACGTTGTTGGTGGTAACGTACAACGGTGCAGCTGCTTTGGAAAACAGTTTGGCAGTTCTTCAGAAAGTTAAACACAGAGTTACTATATAAGCCAGCACTTCCAGTACTAGGTATATATTCACGAGAATTTAAAACATGTCCCCGCACAAAAACTTGTACACGAATATTACAGCAGCATTATTCGTAACAGCTAAAATGTAGGGATAACCCAAATGCCATCAATTGATAAACGGATAAACAAAATGTGGCATATCCATCAAGTGGAATATTATTCAGCAATAAAAAGGAGTGAAGTACTGATATATGCCGTAATATGAATAAACCTTGAAAACATTTTGCCAAGTGGAATGAAGCCAGATACACAAGACTACTACCTATTATACGATTCCATTTATGTGAAATGTCCATAATATGTAAATCTGTAGAGATAGAAAGCATATTGTTGTTGCCTAGGGCTCGGGGCATTGGCAAGAAATGGGAGCGACCACCAGCGGGGACAGGGTTTCCTTTAGGGGTGATGAAATGTTCTGAAACTAGATAGTGGAGATGGCTGAACAACTCTGTGAACATACTGAAGTCTACTGAATTGTACATTTTAAAATGGTAAATTTTACGATATGTGAGCTATTTCAATACAACTGTTATTTAAAAAACAAAACTCAGGCTTGGCTTTTAAAAAGTGCATATTCTTTGACACAAATCCCACTCCTAGGAATTTCCCTAAGGAAATAATCATTGATGGGGACAAAATTTACATGTAGGGATGTTTGCTGCAACATTATTTACAATTGCAAAAAACGAGAAACAACCTAAACCTGCTCAGTAGGGACCAGGTAAATTATTCTTCAGCCATGGGAAGGAATATTATGTAGTCATTAAAACCATTGTGTGGCTCTAAGTATCCATAAAAAGATTTCCACAACACATTCAATAAAAAAGCAATAAAATGATGACACTTTTTGTTTTGCTTTTAAAGAAAAGTGTGTATATGCTTATGAAAAAAGTGTGGATATTAAACAAAATGTTAAAAGGGCAATTGTCAGGGAGGTGGGATGGGGTGGAATGGGTCATTGGGGATAAAAAGGGACATCTGTAATATTTTGAATAACAAAAAAAAGGGCAACTGTCTTTGCATAGCTATGATTATGGATGATTTAAAAAATTATCTTTATACCTTTCTACAATATCTAAATGTTTTTATAATGACTATGTATAACTTTGTATCTAATGGATTATTTCAAACATTCAGAAAAGTATAGAAAATTATATATATATCTGTATGCCTCCCATCCAGCTTTGCCAAATTTTAATATTTCGTTGTACTTACACCAAATCTTGTTTTAAGAAATAAAATGTAGATAGTTGTTAAGACCCCCATCTATCTCCTCCCCCACAGTTAACCACTGTCTTGAGTCTGGTGCTTATCAATGTCATGCATGTTTTTATACTTATATACGTGGATATTCATAAATAATATATATGGTATTTACATGTCTAAATTTTGAACTATATGGTGTACATACTGCATTTTTTTGTGCTCAACAAGCATGTTTTTTAGATTTATCCATGTAGCTCTAGATTAGATTATTAAAGTTTATATATTATTTTAAGGTTTTAATATAGCAACATACATACATATATACATTATTCATGCATATATATTTTATGTATACAAGAGGTTGATTTCTCCCCCGCTCCCCATTAAACATAGTTACTGTGAACATTTCTATACAGGTACCTTCAAGTACATATTCAACAGTTTTCCTGGGGTACATACCCAGGAATGGGATGGTTGCATTGTAGGGTATGTGCATTTCAACTTGACTAGATATTGCCAAGTTGCTTTTCGAGTGGTTATACCTATGAAAGTTTCCATTGCCCTGTATCTCAGCCAACTCATGGTATGTCAGACCTTTTTTTTTTTTTTAATATATCTTTATTGATTTCAGAGAGAGGAAGAGAGAGAGAGAGATAGAAACATCAATGATGAGTCATTGATCGGCGGCCTCCTGCACGGCCCTGATTGGGGATCAAGCCCACAACCCAGGCATGTGCCCTGACTGGGAATTAAACCGCGATCTCTAGGATCCTGGGTTGATGCTGAACCGCTGAGCCATGCCCGGCCGGGTGGTATGTCAGACTTCTTACTTTTAGCAATTTGATGAGCATGATGTATTACTTTATTACTCAAAACAAACAAATAAATTAGGAAAGAATACAAGAAAGTTATTTCCATTAAAAAAAAATAATAATAACAGCCTGGCTGGTGTGGCTCAGTGGTTGAGGCACATGCTTGGGTTATGGGCTCGATCCCCAGTGGGGGGGCCATGCAGGAAGGAGCTGATCAGTGACTCTCTCTCATCATTCATGTTTCTATCTCTCTCTCCCTCTCTCTGAAATTGATAAAAACATTTTTAAAAAAAATAACACAGGTTTTGGAGGAAGATAGACCCGGGTTTGAATGCTGACTCTGACAGCTTTGTGGCCTTGGGAACTGGCTTCATCTCTCTGAGCCTCAGCTATCTCAGCCCTGTCCTCCAGAATGGCTGAGATGATACAAGATAAACACTGAGCACAGGACACCACAAGGACTCTGTACACGGCCCCTGAGATGATGATTTATTCTCAATGCCACTTGCTCATTTCAAGCAGGAACACAAATGAGCAATGAATGAAGCCAAAAGGGAGGCAGACAGAAGACAGAAGGGGAGGTGAAACTGGCGAGCAATTCACAGGCAGGGTGCTTTGTCCCTGCGTGGTGGACCAAGCCGTGCAGGAGCCCATGGAACAGTGCCTGCCTTCCGCAGTGAGGGTAACAGGAACATTCCCGTGGCTCATTTTATGAAAAGTTAAAGAAGAGTGCTGGGCCCCACCTGGGGTCCCTGCTGACTCCTTTACAGATGAAGACAAGGAAGGATGAGGCTGTAGGAGCCCCACCTTGCTGGCTCTGCTACGCTGGGACCCCAGAGGCTGCATGTGGAGAGGCAGCATTGGTGACAGCTCTGAGGGCGGCAGGAAAATTAGTAAAATAACAACTTATCATTTATAAGGTGAGCCTGCATATCCCATTTGAATTGGACAACAGCCTCCTGAGGTGTAGACAAGGCAGGCACCATGCTGCCTTTTGTGTCCAAGATCATCTAATTAAGAAGAGACTCGGAGCTGAACCTTCCTGGACTCTCAGATACTCTTTTCACGATGCTGTCCTGTCTCTGAGGAGTACACATAACCCGGTCTGGGGCTGAAGTGCGCCTAGAAGGCTGCAGGCTCTGGGAACCGGACAGAAGGACACAGCTGGGCGAGCAGAGCAGTGGATCAGTGTGAATTGGCAGCCTGACCCAACAAAGATGCCAGGGCTATTCTGGGTGGCATTCGGGAGGAAGGCTTTGGGGGAGGGGAGCTGTAACTAGGGCACCAAAGTCCCCATCTACTCTCTCCTCGCCCCAGGCCTACTTCCATGATTGATCCCTCTGTAGTAAGCAGGTTGTGGGCAACAGCCCAGAGTGAAGGCCTGGCTCTGCAAGTATCCACCCTCCCCAACAGGAAGTATGTGCTGAGTAGGTCCTGAGAGTTCTCCTAGGGCCCTCTGTCCAGATGGCTGTTATCACAATGTTTTTCGCCCCCTAATATTAAAAAGTCACTCTTGGCTCCATCTCAGGGGCTGACCCCATTCTGATGAGCAGCTCTGCCCAATTACCCCCTTTCTTCTCCTGTCCTGAAAACTGGCATCAACATCATAGGGTGTGTTTTCCTCTTAGGTCCTTCACATGCAACTGCTACCACACTTTAGGCTTTTCTCCAGGATCTGGCCCCTCTGTCCCCACCATAATGCCACCTTGCAGCACTCCCCCACCCTGCATGTCTGAACTCTCACTCTTCTCATGCCCTTCGCAACACTGCCCCACCCCCACCTGGAAAGGCTGACTGTCTCCCTGCGACAGATTCCCTTCACTTCTCACTGGCATATGAATAAATCCGGGGACCCAACCCAGAGCTGAGAAGGTTCTTACTGAGGTAAACTTCGCCTTTGGAATGAAACCAGTTTAACTTTCTATCCTGATTCTATTTACAGCAAGGAATGTTCTCTCTTTAAACTTGGAGATATCCAGAATAAAAAATTAAAAGTTAAAACAAAACAACGAAACCAAACTGCCCTCCTACAGCACTTCTAGGGAAGAAGGCAGAATGGTTTCTCTGGTTTCCCCATAATTGTAATGCAGCTTACTGGTATGATTGCAACCATTTATTGATTGTCTCCTCTGTGCCAGGGACTGGCCTGGAGCCTCACACACATGACCTCACTTCAACCTCAACAATCCTGCAAGGTACATTTATCCCAACTTTAGAGATGAACAAACTTGGGTTCAGAGAGGTTAAAAAAACACCTTCTCAAGGCCACAAATAAGAGGCAGAGCAGGATCTAGAATTCAGAATGTTCTAAATCGCAAGTCCAGTCTCTTTCTACTGCACCAGGATGCCTTTGAAAAGAATCTAGGGTGGCTGGCATTGCAAAGGCCAAAGGGCTAAAGTTACAAACAGAATTTTGTGAACTGTAAACCATGGGCTAGAGACATTGCCAAATATTCAACCCTTAGAAGGTAATTTTGTATAAACACAATGAAAAATAAAGTCTATTTATGAGAAATTAAAAATAAAAGTTCATACTTGAAAAAGTTTTTGCTAGAGCTGGTTGAAAAATTGTTGGAGATTATGGAAGGCACCTCACCTGAAGAAATTGTGTATCAACCAGTAGCAACATAGAGAAAACGCAGAAAAAAGAAAAAGGGAGAGACTTCTAAAATAAGTTGACATGGGCGCATTTCAAGAGTTGCCTGACAATAATCCCTTGTTTTAGAGAGAGGCACGGGAGGAGTGCATGGGGTAGATGCTTATTGCTAGAGGAGGAGAAATAGGTTTTTCCAGCAAAAGCTGTCTAAAGAGACAGCATGACTTGAGGTACCAATTTCTTCCCAGCAATGCTCGCTTTCCTCTCCCTTTGAGCAGCCTCTGGTGTTCACATCCCCAGAGTACCACAGGCCAAAGTAAAGCAAACCAGTCAATACTTGAATTGAGCGAATGGGACAATGCCCTGATTAGTTAAATATGCTTCAGGAAGAAGTTTTCAGCCCTGATTAAGTTACATTGCAAATAGTGGGACCCAATGCTGAGGGAAGGCACCTTCCCTCCCAGGAAGGCAGCTTCTTCCACAGCCTCAGACGCCACTGTTTCCCCAAATGGGGGAAGCTGCACCGAAGGACCCCTGCACACTCAGCCTTCTGGGAAATGTAGGGTGTGGGGGAGGCGATCTCCGAGAGCAGGGCCAGCGGCTTTTGCACCATGATGCTACCCTCTGGCTCTCTGAGCTAAGTCAAAATCACGATGAGAACTCCAGTTATTAGGGAATTGTTTTTACTTTATTTTAACCACCATCTGCTGCTTTAAAAAAATTAAAAATTTTGTTTCCTATAAAAACTTCCAACATCTATTTTTACTTTTCTTTTGCATTTTTTGTGATTTTAAAAAAAGTTCTGAGATAAATATTATTTATCACAGTTATCAGACATAGCAAAATGGACAGTGACATTTGAAAAAGAAAAAATGTATAGCAGCAATTCAGAATTGCAGGTAGTGGATTACCTAGTATGTATGTATGTATTTATTGATTGATATTCCCCCACCATCACCTGGTATTTATTAGGAAATATTTTTGAGGTAATGTATTGGAGTTTTTTCTTAAAGAAATCTATAATAACTGTTTATATCATTTGTATTTAAGTATGGTAGAGAACACTGATATGTCATAATCACCTTAATACCTTTTAGCCTTACCAAGATATATTTTGAGATTTTCTATACAAAATATATACTCTGTATGTATTCTGAGCAGATACATACATATTTGTATAAAATAGCAATGGTTAGGTTGTGAATATACTTAACCAAAATTTTGAAAAAACATAAACATAGTTATACCTTTACATTTTTATATAAAGTGTTTCAGGAACACAGTCCTTTTGGGATCCAGCTAGAAGTGCTGCTAACAGACCTGCAAATGCAGGCTGGGGAGCGCCTCTGTGCACACGTAAATCAAAGGGGTACGTCTGTAAGGCCTGGCTCTTCCCAAGGAGTTACGGGAAAGAAATACTACAGAGTAAGCTGAAGGAAGAAGCTTTTGAGGACTAAGCAGTTTTCTGGTTTTCTAATGGCAAAGAAAACAATGGATCTTTCTTTGCATTACTTTCTTCCAGCAAGAAGGACGGTGGGAGGAATCAGAAGAGAGGAATGGTGGGAAAGGGCATTATTGGCAGCTAGCTCTACTGTGTCTGGCCCAGATCAGTTACCAGAGGGTTTTCTGAGATGCACAAAAGAGCACAAATTTACGTTTAAAGCAGAAAAGAGGGACAAAAGAGGCAAGGGGCTGGGAAAGGCAACAGTTAAACAGTAAACAAAGATGCCTATCTATATTTTGGAGGACTTTTCTTTTTCAAAGTTATTACTGGTATCTAGTCTACCTATTATTTAAAGTGTGCCATTTTAATATAACTGTCTTAGTTTTAAAAATTGTGTATGGTTGGTTTTTCAGTGTATGCAAACTATTTTATTTTTGCAAAAAAGGAAGTTATTTAGAAGGTTATTCAACTTAAAAGTTATCTGAGTTATTTAAAAGAAAGTAAACTTAAAAAAAAAGAAATAAAGAATGGAATATACTCATTAAGCAGAAAGCTCGACTTCAGGAAAAGCACCCATCATGCTTCCAGTCTGGACTGTATGCTTGAGGTGGTCAAGTCAAAATTGCTGAGACAATGTTTTGCGAAGTGAATAAATTCTGAAGCATGAAGCTATAAAACTCACATCAAGATCCCTTCTCAGTTCCACATGAGAGGGGACCAAAGAAGCATGACAAATGCAGTGTACCATCTCAGGTAGGTGGCTGAGGGGTGGGGGGGGAAAGGAGGAGACACTGCCATAAAGGACAGTATTATGGTACTGGCTAAAATGCAATATTACCTATATAATAGTATTGTGTCAATATAAAATTTCCTGAATTTGATCACTGTATTGCGGTTATGTAAGATAATGTCCTCATTCTTAAGAAATACAAGTAAAGGTCCAGGATGTCTGCACTTAATCTCAAATGGTCGGGGGGGAGGGTTGGGGAATTAATAAAGCAAGGGGTGGCAAAATATTAATTGGTGAATTTTTGTGAAGGGTATGTGGGACTTCTTTGTATTATTCTTGTAATTCTTATTTTTCAAAATAAAAAGTTTAAAAAACACATGCCTTCTCAGATTCTCTCTCATCCCATCCATATCCATCCAACATAAATTCCTCCACCTGTTGTAAACTTCAACTGCAGAAATTTTCTAAGCACAAAATAACCCTACAAAGCAGAAGCCCCACTACCACTTTCTTCCAGCAGAGGGCGCGGGAGTAGTAGTTTTTGAGCCTGGCTTCCTTGCTGGAAGCCACACCTGGAAGCTTTGAAAAAAATTAGTCTGGGGAACCGCCCAAGATCCTTTAAGTCAGACTCTTTGGAGCCCAACTTACAGGTGATTCTAGTTTCAGCCAGAACAGAGAATCTCTGCATTAGATACTACTGTGGGTCTCTACCTAGATTGGAAAGATAGATTTTAAGTCCAAAGTGACACCACTGAAAAGCCTACTTGTGAACTTGCCACTTACAAACCTGCTTAGTGTCACCTTGGGTAGGATCAGCCTTTCAGAAAGTAGTCAAATGAAGCAGGCATCTGATGCTCCAGTGAGAAGCTACAGACCTATACAGCTAGCTTCCCAACCCAGCTTTGGGGAGACTCCTGCCATACCCTGGCATTAATATTTTTAGAATAGAGAGAGCAAAGAATCTCTGGGGAGTGCATTGGCATTTGGCCTCCCAAATACCTCTCTATACAGATTTTCAATTAAGGGACAGTGAGTGATCTAGCTGAGTGAGGCAGTCACTCTGGAGGGTTTGAATATCCAGCCTTGTTCTTCATGGTCACCAGCAGGGGGAGCTACACACTCAGCCAATGGACACAAACTGTACCTAAGGGCTAGGATATAGAAACAGGTGGAAATGCTGAATCACCGAGCTGAGTGAGGCTATAAAGACTGGATCACACCTCTATCATTTCTTGATCTAGTTACTTCTCTGTATTCCTCACTGGACTTGAGAGCTGACCATGTCTAATTTACCTTCTGGGCAGAGTCTCCCACAGTGCCCAACACACAGAAAGGCAAATATTAACTACTGTTGCTGCTTTTGCCACCAGACTGGCCAAATGTTAGCATTCACTGGGATTGCCAAGAGGCTGAGATGCTCTTCCTCCCCTCCTCAGGTCCCTCACAGTGTATTTTCTGCATCCCAGGCCAAGGAGGCACTTTGTTTTTGTCAGGACACCCTTCATGGAGACCCCTACGCTAGGTCCTGAGAAAGCCATCCTCCCACTGCATCCCCCCCAACCCTCCCCACTGGACCCTGGCCATCTCCAACCTGGGTGGGCCTGTAAGTCCCTAGGCCCAGAGGGGGAGCTGCATGAGACTCACACTCCGGCTGGCACGAGGGGCTGGAACTTCCACTGCTCCTCCTCGCAGTCCAGGAACAGTCTGTTCATGATCTTGTTCTTCTCCTCGGGGGGGATGAAGTTCTCGATAATTAGGTACCTGGGATCGGAAAGGAGGTAGAGATGAGGAAGTGGGGAGCGAGACACCACACATATAGATGAAGTGGAAGGGTCAGAAGGAAGAAGCAAAGAGGCAGAGGAAACACAGGTGGAGACATCAAAAAGTTGGGGGAGGGGATCCCAATAGAAATAATAGACCTTGAAAGTCACTTCTAATGCAGAGTGCCGGCTCGAGGCTGACCGGGTCCTTTTGGCCAGCCCCCAGCATGCGCTCTGGGGGTTCATCAAATGCAGGCTAAGGAGAGGAGGAGGAAACAGAGAAGGCAGGAGAAATTCCAGAGCCTGGGCCTCTCCCTCATCCCTCAGCCACGTGATTCCTAAGACAAACGGACTCATGGGTGACAGGTGGAGCGAGGCCTTCAGGAAGAAGATACTGTCAGGGAGAAGCCTGGGGCCCGAGGGATGGCTATGGGCCAGGACTGGGAAGAGGAGGGAGCCTACTTGAGCTTGAGTTCCCGGGTCTGCTCGTTCTGCGCCTCCTCCAGGTCCTGCCGCACTCGGATGTACTCATCATGCTGGTCCTGGATCTCCGCCTTCACCGCCTGCAGCTTGGCGTAGAGCTGGGTGGGGACAGGTGCAGCTCAGAGGCCACCCAGCTTGGGCCCTGATGGCTGCAGGCTCAAGGTCCACCAGCTCAGCACAGGATGGGGCCAGAGCCTGGTCTGAATCTCCCTCCTGCGGCCCCAACACGAGTCAGGGCAAGTACCCAAAGGCTACCTGGTCCCTCCTACACTGTGGCCTGTTACCTGCTTTCTCTGGCTTCTGTCAGCAGTGTGGGATGTTCACACTGGAAGGGGCTCCAGGGACCTTTTGGTTCAACACCCTCTTTTTATAGGTGAGGAAACTCAGGCACAGACTTGCTCAAGGTCACACAACTAGTTAATAGAAGAGCCAGAATCAGGGCCCAAGTCCGGGGCTCAGGGAGTGGAGGGGGCCTAAGCCAGTTTGGAAGGCAAACCATCCCACTCCTGCCTCTCTAGGAGCTCTCAAAAGTGGAGGTGTGGCTTGGCCAGTGTGGCTCAGCGGTTGAGCATCGACCTGTGATCCAGGAGACTGCGGTTAGATTCCTGGTCAGGGCACATGCCTGGGTTGCAGGCTCGATCCCCTGTCGGGGGTGTGCAGGAGGCAGCTGATCAATGACTCTCTCATCAATAATGTTTCTCTCTCTCTCCCCCTCCCCTTTCCTCTCTGAAATCAATAAAGATATATATTTTTTAAAAAAAGTAGGGGGATGAAGGGGAGCACTGACCCTGCTGTGCCACTTTTAACCACTGAGGAGTGTGTCCCTGGAAACTGCCACTGTGACTGGGCTCTGCCTGGCTGCTCTGGGGCAGCCATATCGGCAACCCTAGGAGCTCTCCAGGTTCTTCCCAGAATCCAGGCCAAAACTTGCTGCTTCCTGCCCTCCACCCTCGCCTCCTGTACAGGCCGCTCCTCGGCCACTGACTTTGCAGACACCCTCACCCCTCCACAAGCCCTCAAGGGCCCTGTGTCTCCTTCCTGGAGCTGTCCCAGGCTCAGGTCTCCTCAGGCCCCCTCACCCTTCCCCTGGCCCTGCTCCAGGCTATCCAAACTGTGACTCACCAGTAACACTGTAACGGGGGAAGTTACCCGGGCCGGGAATAATGAGGACAGTCACCCTGGAGGCCGGAAGTGACAGTGTTCCCAGCCTATCAGGCCTAGGCTGGCCCAGGAGCAAAGGCTCTGTTCCACCCAGCACCAAGCCCTGCCTTCCCCACTCCCCGCCCCAGCAGCCCAGGCAATGTAACAGGGGTTCAGCAGTTCAAGCAAAGTGGGGAAGAGGCACTAGAAGACACTCCCCCTTGGGCAGGTGACTGTCTTGGACAGAGGTCGCTAGGCCTGCACACACCTTGACCCCGTCCGGCTGTGGCATCTCACCTTCTTGAGTTTCTTGGTCTTGACCTCCACCTCCTGCTGCAGAGATGTGTAGGTGCCCCGGAGCTCCATGGTCTCCTCATCTCGGAGCATCATCTCCTGCTGCATCTCCCGCTCGCGGCGTTTCTAGGCCAGTGCAGGGCACAGGGGCTCAGAGCGGCAGCACATACGGGGAGGGCCAAGGGAGCTCACGGACAGGCTCACTCTGCCTCTCATGGGACCTGGCTTTACTCTGGCCACGGCTGCCCGAGGAAGAAGGGAGCATCCCGTGGCCCACATCCATCGCTCCCACCCCACCCTCCGTGGAGCCTCCCTGAACCTTATCCTCAGCTCCTATGGCCATGCCTTTACTAGGCACTGCCCACGTGGATGAACACCCCAGCCCTGGCACATCCAGAGGTGTCAACCACTTATACAGATGTCCCTCATACGGCCTCCCAGCTGCCTCACCATCTCACCATGCGGTATTACAGTTTACTGGTAAGGCCAACAAATTGTGGCTCATGATGATTCAGGACATAGTCATACAGGTGGCAAAGAACTTGCGCCCTGGCAGAAGACTCAAGAACTCGGACCAGGAGGTGTGGAGGCTGACACTGTGGAGAGCCACCTCCTTTCTCTCAACCACCAGCTAGCAGTGCCCCTGGGCTGGTGCACCCATGGGATCCAGGGCAGCATGTCTTAGGTTCTCAGCACTTCCAGGGATCCTGAGTCTCTGATGGCTTACTGCTCGATGCCCCTCAGACATGACCTCAAGGCCATGCGCCCCCAGGGACCTGAAGCCCCAGCCCTACCTGCTCTGCAATCTCCTGCCTCTTCAGTTCCAACATCTTTTGCTGCTCGTTGGTGTGATCCATGATGTTTCTGCCCCCGATGAGCAGCTTGCTCTCCATGGCCTGGGGACACAGAGAGGTTTAGAGACACACTTTTCAAAAGGCCACAGGACTCCCAGATTGAGAGGTTTTGTTTCCCTACTTTCTGTAGTCCTTCCAGGAAGGGACATAAGATGTGTCCCAGACAGGGCCTTGTGGCCCTCAACAAGAAGGAAGTTTTCCCCCCTAGTCCCTTGGGCTCTAGCACAAGGCTCCTATTGTCGGCAGGACCATTAGGTAAGAAAAAGAAAGGGAATCCCTTAGGGAATGCAGGGCACCTGATCTGTTTGCTTTGGATCCAGATGGAAGGTGGTTCACATGCCTGGGAGGGGGTGTTGATGGCAACCTAATCTTGGCAATCAGCACCCAGCTGGTGTTCCAGGAGGGGGAGACAGAAGATAGTTACTGGGCGGCCCAGCCATTTGGCTGACTGTCTCCTGACTCAGAAAGAGGGCTCTCAACACAGGCAACAGAAAAGAGTCTAGTGGTAGGCTGGAAAGCAGAAGAAAGGCCAAAGGGAGAAGACTCTGTAACACTAAGGGGCACACTGGGCCCCAGAGGCACATGAGCTTTGGAGATGGCCAGACAGACCTGGGTTCTACCCACCAACTGCAAAGCCTCGGCCAACTTACCCCCTTCAGTTCTCACATCTAATACTGGAACCGAGCCCAGCTCGTGTGGCTCAGTGGTTGAGTGTTGACCCATGAAACAAGACGTCACCGGTTTGATACCCAGTCAGGGCACATACCCAGGTTGTGGGATCGATCCCCAATGGGGGGCATGCAGGAGGCAGCGGATTGATGTTTCTCCTTCATTGGTGTTTCTATCTCTCTATTCCTCTCCTTTCCTCTCTCTCTAAAAATCAATAAAATCATTAAAAAAAATAATAATAATATAGGAACCTAATATGACCCAGGATGGCTAGCAAACATTTGCTGAGCACTATTTGCTAGGGCCCTTAACAGACATTATCTGTCCTCACCCTAAGAGAGAGGTACTATTGCTCTCCCTCTTTAAAGAATTTTTTGGCCTGGCTGGGCGTGGCTCAGTGGTTGAGCATCGACCTAGGATCCAGGAATCAGGGTTCGATTCCCGGTCAGGGCACATGCCCGGGTTGTGGGCTCAATCCCCAACTGGGGCCGTGCAGGAGGCAGCCGATCAATGACTCTCTCATCATTGATGTTTCTCTCTCTCTCTCCCTCTCTCTTCCTCTCTCTGAAATCAATACATACTTAAAAAAAAAAAAAAAAAGATGATTCTCTCATCATTGATGTTTCTCTATCTCTCTCCCTCTCCCTTCCTCTCTCTGAAATTAATATTTATTTTAAAAAAGAGAATTTTTAAAAATTGATTTTATTTATTTTTTTAATATATCTTTATTGATTTCAGAGAGAGGAAAGGAGAGAGAGAGAGACAGAAACATCAATGATGAGAAAGTCATTGATCAAGCCCGCAACCCGGGCATGTGCCCTGACCGGGAATCGAACCCCGATTGCCTGGATCCCAGGTCGACGCTCAATCACTGAGCCACGCCCGGCAGGGCTAAATTGATTTTAGAGAGAGAGAGCAGGGGGGGAGAGAGAAACATCAATCCATCAGCTGCCTCCTGCACGGCAACCCCCCACACCAGGGATCGAGCCAGAAACTAGGGCATGTGCCCTGAGGGAATGGAACCAGTGTTAGGAGGAGCCACAGCCACACTGGCCAGGGCTACTCTCCCTCTTTAACAAAGGAAGAAATTTAGAGAAACCAGCCTAAGGTCATGGAGATAGTTAACAAACCTACCACCCCAGTCTCACTGTGGCAGCTCCTGGCCCAGTGCTTGGCACAGACATTCCATAGGTGCCTGCTGAATCTGAAGCATAAATGAAACAGATTTGTGTAAACTGTGTAAACTGTGACTACATGAAATGCACTGTCACTATTGCCAATCAGAGGGTGCTGCCCCAGGGCACTCTAGCTGTTCTCTGATTTCATCCTAGGCTTCCTGGAAGGTTGAAATCACCTTGAGCCACCAGGAGAAATTGGCTGCCTCCCCACTGGAATTTTTCCCAGTGGAACCTGCTGAGCTGCCTGAGGGCTCTCAAAGCAGGGGATGCTGTCAAAGGGGACCCCTGCGCCACCTGTGAGAGGCCCATCACTGGGGACATAGCAGGACAGGGGTTAAGGGTGCTTTTGGGAGGTCAGAGGTTGGACTCGGTGAAAGTGCCAGAGGACACTGGGCAAAGTTGGGCCAGTTAGAGCAGCCCCACGCAGCCTTGAGGCCAAGGAGAGCGGCTGCAGAGAAAGGCACCCTCCAGTGGCTGCCTGTCCTCACTGCCACACCACAGCCACCTGCTACACTTGAACCTCCCCCAGGCCTTGCTTGGGGTTAATATCTCACCATTCACCCCACCACAGATCACAGACCTGAACTCATCCTAGACTCCTTTTCACTCAAGGTAAGTGAGCAATTCCTTACATTTTGTGTCCTAGGCACCTTACCCACCTCACCCTAGCGCCCGCCCCTGCATCTCACACGCCTCCCAAAATCTGGCCAGTCATTAAATCCCACCACTGTCTTCTTGGTGAGGCTCACACACCATTCTGTTCTTTTCATCCTCATGAAATACCTGCTGATTGCACTGTGATCTTCAGGACTCACCTAGGTCACTTCCATGAGCTAGTCACTGCCTCAATTTCCCCTTCCATCCATCTCCACATGATACTCAGAGGAGCCACCAAAAACACAAGTCTGAGTGTGCCTCGCCTCTGCTGCAAACTGTTATCTACTTACAGAATAAGCCCCCAAGTCTGCAGCAGTTCCAGGCCCATGGGCTGCCCTAGCTTCCCAGTCTCCTCTTACTACTTACTCTCTCTTCCCCACTGTGTGCTCTGCACTCCAGTTCCCCCCAAAGGAACCCCCTAGGATGAGTGCTGTGCCTTTTCACAGTGCTGGCCTTCTCTTCCCACCCCATGTCCACCTGCAAAACCGCTACTTCTCCTGCAAGACACAGCTTGAGCATCTTGGGACTTTTTCTCTGATTTCTTCCAATGTGCACATTTCCTCCTTTGGGCAGCCTCAATAACCAGGACACATCCCTGGTGTTCTGCCACAACATCCCACTATTTGTTTACATCCTGCCTCCCCTGAGAGCTCAGTGTCAAGGGCTTAACACAGTGCTAGGCACACAGTCAGTGCTCAATCAATGTTTGATGACCTGAAAGGAATCCTTGGGGTTGTCCCAGCTGGGGGTTTCAGATCCTGCCTCTGGGCTCTCTCATCCCAGCTTCTCCTCTTTCAATTGAACAACCCACACTCACTGCTGCAGAGAAAAAGGGCAGAGCAGCACCTGGGCTGCTGGAACACCTGGCAGGAGGGATGGGCTGGGGGTGAGGAGAGAGGAGAGAAGGCACAAGGAAGCCAACTAGTGCTGTGGGCCGTGGATGACTGGTACCTCTAACTACCGTGGAATGGAGTCTTGAGGGACCACCTCATTCTGGAACACACTTGTCCACTCCAGCCCTGAGTCCTTGCATTTCCCTTGGCATTTTATGTAATCCAGTGCTCTTCACTTTTTGCTATCCAATAAAAGACACTAGTTCTCAGACTCGGTTACATATCAGAATCACCGGTGAGCTTTTAAAACTCCCAGTACCAGGCCCATCGCATTATCTCGGTCCCTTCCACTCATGGCTGTGAAAACTCCTAGGCCAGGTGCTCTAGAGGAGACCCCAGTAAGGAAGGTACAGGCAGCAACAGTAGATGCCCTATTGTTTCCTGCCTGATTTAAAGACTGGAGACTAGGGTGGACTGACAAACACAGGACAAGCAACCAACCAGAAGAAAACCATTTTCTTTGTACCTACTACACAGGGGTTTATCACATCTAATCCTCAATAACCCTGTAAGCACTGGGTCTCAAACTTCCATGTATATCAGAATCATCTTTTGAAAGGCCCAGTGCCCAGGCTACACTCCACTGCCAGTTAAATTGGGATGGAGGAGAGAGGGCAGGTGGTAAGGTTCAAGCATTGGTGGTTCTGAACAGTTCTCAGGTGATATCATTGTGCAGTCAAATTTGAGAATTGCTGCTTTTTGAGGTCTCCTGAATCAGCATTACTTGGGAGCTTGCTGAAATGCAGACTCTTAGGTCCTACCAGACGTAGTGAATCAGAAACTGCATTGTAATAAGATCCCAGGTGACTTTAAGGGGCATATTAGCACCATTATTTTTCCAATGAAAGTTCAGAGAGGTTAAGTTATCCATCCAAGGTCACATCATGGCCATTAAATATAAATGGAGAATCCAGACCCAGGTTGGCCTGGCTCCAAAGCCCATGCTCTTTCTACTGCAGACATTGTGCCAAATGCATCAGGAAGCAGAATCTGCTAAAAGAAAAGCAACATGCTTCCAGGAAGAGAACATCATATCTGACTAATCTCCAAGGTCATTACTGTACATGTGGAAGCCTGTGGCCAGAATTTTAGAGGTAAAATGCTCCTGGTAAGGTTCTTCTTCAGAGGTTATTCAAAGTTACAGGGTAGGTGAGAACAAGAAGAAAGAGAAGTACTTTCTCATAACAGAAAGGTAGATTAGCAAAAGGAAACAGAAATGAACAGGAATCTTTCGAGATGGAAAAAAGTTCAAATGTTGAATGCTGGGACTGATGCCACTGGAAAGTGTGCATGGTGAAATACCCAATTTCACAGCTGCTCCCAAATCCTTCCTGGTGGTAAAGCACAAAAGAATCTCTAGGCTGGGTGAGCTGACAAAAAATGGCAGGTGAGCTTCAATTACAGTTTTACATTTTGGGAAAAAGTACTCCTAGCTCTACTCATTAAATGATAGCTACAAGCAATCAGTTATAAACCAAAACGGGCGGGTGAGGAGAGAGTCAATCTCTATAGTTCCCAGAAGACATTGGCTTAATATGCTGTCACAGCTAAAAAAGCCAATAGCATCTGGCCAGCCACCATCGTGAAGGCTTTTTAGAGACAAAACAAAAATCATTCTATCCTAATATAAAACCATGATGCAGCTGAATCTGGAGTACTGTGCACAGCTCCCTCCCTGCATCTCCGGGGACACGAAGGAGAGAGAAGATCCAGAGAAAGGCAGCTAAAACCATTCAGAGCAGGGCTATTCTAAGAGACTTTAAAAAATAGGACTCTTTACTCTGCAGAGACAAAGGAAGGTTAAGAGGATCGGCCTGGAAACTACACAATCAACACAGGTGTAAAAAGCAAAGACCCAGACTTTTCCAATCAATCCTGGTACACAGAGTAAGAGCTTATATCTTGAGTTTTTAGAGTAATTAAAGGGAAGTTCTACTGTTTATAGAAGGTAATAAATTTATGAAATCTGACATCTCAGGAACATGAAGTTAAATACTTAACAGTTTATTAAGGAATTCTGGGGACATATTTTTAACCTTTTTTGTCTTCCTCTCCTTTCAAGGGGGAAAAAAAAAAGCACTAACATCAAAATAATGAGAAAAGACTTCACATTTTTCTCATCATAGCTAATCAGCTTCTGTTATTTTCCCTGTTTTTCTCCAGATTTTTTCGCATCTGTAGACATGGTATAAATACAAGCGTATGTCCTGCTATTTCCACTTTGTCAAATATCTCAAGCATTGTCTGTTACTCCCATAATGTTTATGATTATAAGTTTAATGATTACAAAATATTTAGAGTGGGTCATTTATAATATATTTAATTGACATCCATTATAAGATTATTGGTTTACGATGTTTGCAATAAACACCCTTCTGCATATAATTTTTTGCTTTTTTAGATGACTTTCTTAGAAGGAAATTTCAGGAATGGATAAAGGGTTATAAACATTTCGAGTTATCTTAGAACATACCGTCAAGTTACCTTTCTAATGGTTTATACCACTTAAACTACTGCCAGCAATAATGGAATCACTTTTATTAGACTATCATATGCATGAAGTATTATCATTGTTTTTAAATTGTCTATAATAACAGACGTAAAATTGACCTCCTCATTTATTTTATATTTCACAATATACCTCTTTATGCTTTTTGGGGGTGACTTTTAAGTGAGGAGGTAGACCTCTGATTCAAAACAATTATTTATTCAACCTCCACATTTTTTAGCTAGCCATACCTAGTCCTATGTTCTCCTCATTCCAAATTCTGCCTGGCAGTGTCCAAATCGGTTCAAGAACTGGCTGATCAACCCATCTGGACATCATGAGGCAGAATTTGAGCTGCTAATCAGGCCTGGAATTTGATGCATCAGCCAAGACTACCAGGCCCCCAAGTTCCTTCCAACCCTCCTCTTACCCCCATCCCCAGGACATCATTCCCAGGACTGGGTTCTGTGTTGGCTCTTGCCAATTCACCTTCCTTACAGATCTCCTCCTTGGACCCGGAACTCTGCTTCAGGATCTCTCATTCTGGCTGAGCCCTGGGCTCCATGAAAAGTCCTGGACGATGCCTGACCGCCCCTAATCACCCCATTCTGTTTGGCCATTGCCCCTGTGCTTCTCTGCCTGCCCCGCAGAGAAAATGGGTCTGAAAATGAGTCTGCCTTATCAGTTACTCGCCAAGTCTTGCCCACTTGCCCAGCCCACACTATCGGCCAGGCCTGCCTGACAGAACCTGTATTGTGCTAGAGGAGGGGGCTGGCTCTGGCACGAAATCTGCGGGTGGGCCTCAATCCAGATGCAAGGTCTCGGCCCCCTCCTCCCCAGTCTCAGCTCATGCTGTCTGCTTCACCCCCCACCCCCCGCTCTGAAACATGTCACTCACAAGTTTCAATTCTTTACTTAGAAACCGGCTTTTCCCCCTTGCTTTTGTTTTTTATTTTCCCTATTTCTTTGAGGACACCAGTGGCCAACTCCTCCTTTTCCTCAGAGATCCGTGTCCTTAACTATCACCTATGGAGGGCAGGGAAGGACATGAATGCCTCCGGTGCCTGGGCCCACTTCAGGCTGGGGGGGCACTAGGCAGAAGGGCTGGGAATATGGGCTTCCTAGTCCCCGGGAAGGGTTCTCTGGAGCTCTGAGCTGCCAGAGTTACTGCTGCCTTTGTGATTCCTCAGACAAAGTAGTACAGGTGGGTGAAAATTGTGGATAGAGCTGGGTTTGGTCCTGCTGGTTCTAAATACATCCAGCGTAGCTCAAAGTCCAGCAGAGGCTGTGGGGGCAGAAGAGACAGGGTAGGAGCTCCAGGGCACCATGGTCTGACTCTGGAAAGAGCGATACAAATCACAGGCAAACTGAGCTGACGTCAGGGAATCATCAACCCCAACCCCCCTGGCTTTACTGATGAGGAAACTGAGGCCCAGATATGGAGTATTCTAAGCCCAGAGTTCATAATCAAGGAATCTTGCAGTGTATTTGCTCCTTATTAACTATGTACGTTCCAGATAATTTCCCAATTTGATCAGAGTCTTGATTCCAGGTGTTAGAGGCGGGTCAGTTGCTATGACAATTAACAGCCAACATCACCATAGGGACCATGTCCGCTGGCAGACATAGTGTGGGATATTCAGAGGCCCACCTCTTCCTATTCCAGAAGTAACTGGAGTATAAAACCAGAAGGCAGAGAAAGGAGACCACAGTACTCATTAAGTGCTGATCCAGAAAGCCAGAATGGAGACAGCCAGGCCCAGCCAGCCACTCTTCCGAGAAGATACCATCAAGTATAATTTTACAAGGACAGAGAAGCCAAAGGGGCTCTGCCCTGCCACTGCCAGCTAGCTAATCTATGACATTTTACAGGAGACAGGAATCTCAGATGTACCTTGCCATGTGCCTGCAACTGGGCTAGGTCCCTTTTACATTAATCATCCTATTTAATCGTCAATAAAACCTTGAGATAACGAGTATGATCCCCATCTGACATAAAAAACTCAGGTTCAGACAGGTGAAGTGACCTGCTCAAGGTTAAAGTGCTAATAAATGGTAGAAGTGATATTTGAACACCAGCCTCCTAATTCTACATCCAGTGCCCTTTTCCCTCTTCCACAGCTTTCTCCCAGGTTCAAGCAGGAAGGTGCCTTGGAGAGAAGCAGCATCTGATATTTGCACCTTTGCCAACTCAGGAACCATCAGAAAAGCTCAGAGCACCTTTCCATTATGAAAGGACATAAAGAGTGTTGGCCAAGACAGCCTGTGTCCTGGTCACACTCTGCCACCCTGTTTGCTACAAAATCTAAGGCATTAGCCCCTGAACTTCAGTTTTCTCGTCTGTAATATGGGGAGAACCCGCACTACCTTGCAGGCTTTGGGTGAGAAGGGTGAAAGTACTTAGTAAACGATAAAGTAATCAAACATCAGTGGTTACTTGCTGTTTCAGTATCTGATTGACATTTACACATCACTCATCACAAAGAGCAAAACAAAACAAAACAATTAGTGCAAGTCTCTTAGGAAATACAGCTAATCCTGCTATCACAGACCTATTTCTCCTTTGGTGGCTTCCTGGTTGTGAAACTTGAGAAGCCAGCAATAAGGGAAGAAGAAATGAAAGAGACAATGGTGAAGGGAAGAACAGTGCTATTTTCCGTGATTCTCTGCCCTGGGATTGGACACAAATCAGGAGACTAAGGCTGAATTTCCTGCCTAGAGACTCCTTGGATGGCTCAGAAGACAACAATGATTGGTCTTTCAAATGCTAAGCATTCTCTCATCAAGAAGACAGAAGAGTTAGAAATCAGGAAACAAGGGCTGGAGAGTGCAGTGAGCTGGACTCTACTCCAGCCTCATACTGGACAGGCAGGGTGTGGATGCCCAGAGTGCTTCAGGTCACCTTGGAGAAAAGCAGGAAGAAAAAAGCCAGCCCCTCTACTTCAGTCCTGACCTTCATCTTTCTCCCCTAATACCCCTGCTTACTTGTGGCATTCTAGAGGGTTTTGCTTCAGCACCGGGGATGCAAGTCCAGTCAGACAATACAAAGCTACAGTGTCAGAACTGGATGAGACTCAAGGATGCACAAAGTACAGACTCAGCATTTTACAGGGTCCAGAGGGCTTAGGTGGGTAGTCGTGGCTCATACAGCCTCCAGCTGGCAGAAGATGCTCAGTGACTCCTCCAGCCCTCACTGCCTCTCATTCAGGCAGATCTCAAAATCCTGGGCTCCTGACACACTGCTTCCAAGGTGAATCAGCAAATGGTGCAGAAGGCAAGGAAACATCTATTGATTATTATTTTTTTAAATATATTTTTATTGATTTCAGAGAGAGGAAGGGAGAGATAGAAACATCAATGATGAACGAGTGTCATTGATCAGCTGTCTCCTGCACATCCCCTGCCAGAGATGGAGCCAGCAACCCGGGCATGTGCCCTGAATGGGAATCAAACCCGATTTCCTGGATCATAGGTCGATGCTCAACTGCGAAACCTTACCAGCCACGCTCTATTGATTATTTTTTACAGTCCCTGGGAGGGGCACTAACTTGTTCAAGGCCACAGGATTACCAATTACTGGGTATCGTTGAGTATTATTATCAACTCTGGATTTCCCTCAATTATTCATTACCTTTAAGCCAATCTTCCAACCAGGTGTGAACACATTTGTTTTTATGTTTTCTCTCTTAAAACATTTAGATCAGTTTTTTGTTTAATTAACAAAGTAATATATGCTTGTCATAAAAAAAGTAAAAGTAAAAAAAGATATAAAGTAAAATATAAAAGTATCCCTCCCTACTGAAATCCTTAGAGATAACTACTATTAGTGAGTTCCTGTGATTTCTTCCAGAAACTTTAATTTAAAAACAAAGTTAACTAGCCCTAGCCAGTTTGGCTCAGTCTTTAGAGCATCAGCCCATGGACTGAAGGGTCCCGGGGTTGATTCTGGCAAAGTGCATGTACCTCAGTTGCAGGCTCAATCCCCAGCTCCAGTCAGGGCGTGTGTGAGGCAACAAATTGATGTCTCTCTCACATCGATGTTTCTCTCCTTCTCTCTCTCTCCCTCTCTCTCTTTCTCTCTTTCCCCCCCTTCCACTCTCTGAAAAGTAATGGAAAAAATATCCTCAGGTGAGGATTAAAAAATAAATTAAAAGATGTCATTAAAAAAATAAAAACAAAGTTAACTATATCTACTGATTTATGTTATTGGCCCTGGGTACTCCAAAAGATTTGTTGGTTATAGGAATGAGTGGCGCTCGGCTGAGGTCAGAGGCTGGGGGCTTGCATCATACAGAAAAACAGATAAGGTAGGCAAGAGCTCCCATTGGGGCCTATTAGCCAGGGATTTGGCACAAATCCTTCCTTTCTGAGTTGGTAGTACAGTGTGGATGTTAAGACCATGGGCTTTTGGCATAGGCCCATATTCTGGCCCCAACACTTCCTAGGCATGTGATGTGGGTTATTCTTTCCTTAATGTGCCTCAGTGTCCTCATTTGTCACATGGAGATTAAAATAGTACTACTTCATGTACTATTATGAGGATTGAAGAAAACAATGCACATAACAGAACAGAGTGCTTGGCCTTCAACATGCACTAAAGAAATCGAAGCTATCATTATTATAACTACTGTTGTTATTATTATTCTGCTGGCCCACCTTGAGGAGAAAGCCTGAATTACCTAGTGCTATAGAAACACTTTAACACAGGGCCTGGTACTCCTTCTGTTAAGTACGTCTGGGAGGAAAGGGAGACAATTAGAAAGTAATTCTTTAGTCTGACCAGGAGTTAATGCCCAGAAATGTCTCTGGATATTAAAAATTCCAGATACATCAGCCCGGCCGGGCGTGGCTCAGTGGTTGAGCATCGACCTAGGATCCAGGTGATCGGGGTTCGGTTCCCGGTCAGGGCACATACCCGGGTTGTGGGCTCGATCAATGACTCTCTCTAGATACATCAAACCACAAGTGCAGGTGCCCTACAAGCTATGAGCACAGGGATCTGCCTTGCACTGCCTGCAAGGCTGAGGATCTGTGGGAAGAACCATTCTCTTACCCATTCACACAGGCCACCTGGTTCAGCAGCTCTCAGAAGTGCCCCAGGCTGGCCAGGCCCACAGGGGTGCCCTTCTATAGCTGAATTCCAGGCCCTTCCTCCTAGTCCTGTGTACAATGAGAACATTATCACAGATACTTTATCCAATCTCGTGCAATCCGTTGGCTGAAAATGACTAAGGGCAATATGATAATAAACTCCTCCAGCCAACACACATCAAGAAAAACCTAACACTCGACCAAAAGGCCTACTGAGCTTCCCCATAACTTGAAGCCCAGAACCTCTATGGAAATGTATTAGTTTTATATACCTCCTGCTGGCTGAATCTCTACAAAATGCCCCCAGCTTACAATTCTGTTAACTGATCACACCACCACGGATAGGAAGGAATATAGGTCACTGCTTCCATCGATGCCAAGAGGCCATGGACTCTGACCCAGATCCCAGACCCAGCTTCGGGCACCAATCACTTATTATCATGAAGCATCTCTCAAGGATGGTGAATGACTGCAATGGGGTAGGGGTGCACACAGTCCCTGATCACCCAGCCCCATAAAATTCACAGTGTCTAGCATGGGGCTGGTATCCTTGGGGACATGCAGATAGAACCAGACCAGCTTGGGAAAATTAGATGCCCTCTATATTATTGGGGAGTCTCTGGAAACTGGGTACAGCCCTATTTGGAGAATAATATCAAGATCAGGGCAGTGGAACGACATGGGATATTTAACTCTCTCCTCTACAGTAGGGTCTCTCCCAATTGGGGTTTCTTCTCCCCAGTAACCCTACTGTGCACCTCTTTACCCACTCTCTCCTTTCTCTTGGACTCTCTGACTCCATTTCTCTCTCCTTTCTTCACTGCCTCCCTCCCATTTCTTTCCTGTCTTTCCCCTCATTTTCTTTTCTTCTCTTCTTCGTGTTGTCTTTCTCTAACTGGCCACGATAGAAAGCTGAGAAAACATCTTTTATTATTGGTTGAATTCATACATAAAATGTAAACCCTCTAATTTTAATTTTCAAAACAATGAAACATTTTATGTTTTACTCTAGAAAATGTTATCTTCACGATGAAGGACTTTTAAGATGAGAGAACTCTGGCAATCATCCAGCTCAATGGCTTTTCTGATACACGAATCCCTTTAGAGCACCTCTGACATTCAGTTTCTCCTTGCACACTTCCAGAGAGGGGAGCCCAATTCTGTTAAACAGCACAATTCTGTTAAAAAGTTCTTTCTATGGAGCTGAATCTACTCCCATAATTCCCTGATCACCAAGGATACAAAAACAGTGCAATCAGCAGAAGGGCAGTAAGGCACGTTACAAAGGATAGGGGTAGACCAATTGGCTGTGAGGTTCTCCTATTGGAGTAGCTCACTTGGGCAGGAAGGTTGAAGAGATATATTGTAGTCAGACTCTGGTAGGCCTTGAATGCCAAACTAAAATGTGATGTGTCTGACATATGAAGAAGGTGGCCAAGTGAAAACATTCATTAGGTAGTTGTAGATAACACTAATGAACACTTACATGCCAGGAACTATGCAAAGTGCTTTAACACCAATTATCTCATTTAATGCTTTCAATAGCACTACGACATAGGTATTAGTATTACCCCATTTTATAGATGAAGAAACTGAGGTCTCAGAACTAATAAGTCACTAAACTCAGGCCTGCTTGACTCTGATGCCTGTGCTCTGAATATAGCACTCCAAAAAATAAGGTCAGCAGAGAGACCAGGACAGGAGACCTCAATTTGGGAGTCACTTACATAGAGGGAGAGAATGTTAACATAGGTCTCTTTCAAGCCCTGTTCTTCTAAAGATGAGCCCCCAATCTCTATTTCCAGTCTTGTGCTTGCTCCTAAACTCCACTGATGTATCATCAGCTGTCCACTGGATTTTGCTACCTCAAATTTAACATGTCTACATCAGCTCCTGTCATTTTTCACCACCTTCCCAACAACTAGTTCCCAGCCTGATATTCCTAATTCCTTAAGCATAAAAGAAGGTAAAATTTTGTGTCAAACCAACCTGGGCTCAACTAGAAGTGCCATATACAAATCATGAGGTCTTGGGCAAGTTATTGAACCTTAATGAGTCTCAGTTTTCTCATCTAGGAAGTGGAAACAATCACAAGACCTTTCTTGGAAGGTGCTTGTGGGGATTAAATGAGACAATCTATATATAACATATAGTATAGTGTTTGGCACCTAGCAAATGTTAGGTAAGTGGGATTATTGTTGCTATTACTGTTGTTTCTAAGGTTTAAAACTCCCTCGCTTACATACCCATTTATGGTTAATTCTGATCCTGAAAGGTGGGAGGAAAGGAGATAAAAAGGAGATAAAAAGTCAATCAGTTTGTGTTCCCTGCAGTGACCTCATCCCTCTGACTTCTGGGCTGCAGGGTCCCTTCCACACCCACCACAGAGACAGTTGGGCTCTAGCCAAGACCCCCTGTTCTCCCTCCAGATCTCCTTACTTGGGATCAACAAGCAGTGTTGCTGTTTCTACCTCTTCCACTCTCTTCAGTTTGAGTCTGCATTTTGTGTCACCTATAGCCCTTGCCTCCCCCAAACACCCTCCTTTCCCTCAAAGTATCTAGAATCAGAGTATTAGAAATTGTCTGTCCAATCCCTCAAGACTGGTTTAAAATTAAAAGTCATTTAAAAGACTATTCTTGCACAATTAAATCTGAGTAAGGTAGGCCTTCTCCCAACCTACCTGCATCCAACAGGAGTCACTGCAGTAGGGGAACTGTCCACAAACATTCGCATTTTTACTGTGCAGAGCGAACCTCAGTGCAGGTCTGTCTGGGACTTTGACTACTCTCCTCCCTCACAGGCCTAGTCGGCTATCCAGCACGCCCCCCCCTGCCCCCCCCCCCCCAGACGATATACATAAATACATAAATATGGATGGCTAATGATGGATGGTAAACGGCACTGATCACAATCACAAACTCTCACACATCTGCACAGCTTAACATCCCCTGAGGCCCACTGTAAATATAAAAGGAGAGATGAAAGGAGACTCTAGGGAGACAGGCTTGGTGTTTGTACACACTGAGGGGAGAGCAAAGAGAACGGGAACCCTGGAGGTGGCAGGCAGGAAAAGCAGGCAAGGCAGACTGTTAGATGAGTCAAAGAGAATGAATGAGGGCACTGGGTCGCATCAGTTACTGCTTAGCTGCCCCCAGAGGGTAATGTGAAGTGAAAGAAGGTAATGGGGGGAGGCAAGAAGGGGAGTTGATGCCATCACTCAGAAAGTGGGAACCTGCTCAGCTCATTTCCAGAAGGGACCTGGGCTCTTGCCTTCTGATCTGGTCTCGCCTCTGGTCTCCTCAATCTGTCTTGCCTGGCTCTGCTCCCAGGGCTTCAGGGTTATGGCAAAGCAACTGGGATGGCACAGGAAGGAAGGAGTTAAGCCAACAACAAAGATGTCAGTCCTGGAGATCACTGGACCCCTGCTTGGCAGACAGAAGCCACCCGGGGCTGCTAATGCCCTCAATTTATTTGGTGCTTTCAACATATTTCAAATGCCCTCACACTAATGATCTCATTTAGTCTTCAGCACAACCCTGTGAAATAGGCAGGCCTGGGATTATCTCTAACATGTTCCTCCCCTCTTTACCCTGTGGATCCCTCAAGAGCCCTCAAATTGTTTCCCCCATAGAAACATCCAACATAGGGGCTATAAAGAGGTCCTCTCACTAGGCTCCATTCCCAGCTTGCTTGTCACTGTCTGTCCTGGGCTGGGTCTGACGACAAGTCACAGGATATGGAATCATTCCCCTACTGGAATTTCCCAGGCTTCCCTCCCCTTTGCTTATATCTGAAAGCCTGGCACACAATGACCATTTCACCCACTCCCCAGAGAGCTATGTCAGACTTCTCATTAGGCGAATGGAAACCTGAGGCCTAGAGAGGGAAAGGCCTTTGCCCTGAGTCACACAGTGAACAAACATGGAGGGCTTCGTGATGACTTAGAAAGAACACAGGACTGGGGAAATCAGAAACCTGGGTTCCAGTCCTGGCTCCGCCCCTTATCAGCTGGAGTCACCAAACAGTCACTCAACCTCCCCAGGCTTGGTTTTCATTAACTATGGAATGGAAATAACACTCATCTCTGGGGCTTGCTGGGAAGATTGTAAGAGATGAAGATGTCAAGGTGTTATATAAAAATGCATTACTCTGATTATCAAGAAGCATAGGTAACATCAGGATTATAGAGTAATGGAAAGAGGCTGGGCCAAACATACAGTTCAGCTCTCCTTAACTCACCTATATGGCTCTGGGGAAGTCCTGGCCTCGGTTTTCCAAGGCCCATGCCAGCTCTAAGACAGGGTTCTGAGGGCTATGCCTCTGGTGCAAGAATTCTGGCATCTTTACTGTCCTGATCTCTTTACTGTCCTATTACCTGTGCCCCACATTGCCTTAGATCCAAGAATCTTATTGAGGGAGCCAGTCAGTCACCAACAGTGGGAGATCCCATTGGTGTCTTTGTTCCAGCCCCTTTACCCATTTCCTCAGGGCTAAAGTGTGCTTCTGCACTCTCTTAGCCTCAGTTGCCTCTCAGCCTTAAGGACAAGGCGGGGGTGGAAAGGGGAGTGAGGGCTATGGCAGGTGGGGGTGCTCTTGGTAGTGAAACCAATGACAGATTGCCCATGTAAGATTTCCCAGTTGAATGCACCAGATTGCCTGGATTCCCTTTCTCCTAGGGAGAGTTGACTCTAACTATCCTACCTTTAACATCCTGCTTCTTCCAGGATGGCCCCAAATGTGCCAGGCCCCTGATCCTTTCTTTGAGGAAGCAGCTCAGCATGACCCTTGCTGAGCTCACAGAGGTGAATTAAATACTAAATGTGCAATGCTACAGCCCCTGGTACAGCAGCACATCCCAAAACACAGACAATGGCATCCAGCTTGTCTGTCACCCTCCCAGAGGCTCCAGCTCTCCCTTTCCAGGCTGGGCTTCCCTGATCCCAGACCACACTCCTGAAAATGCATAAGAAATAGCAATGTTTTGCTCTCCCCTGGAAGTGATCAGCTCATGAGTCCCTGTGTCCTTCCTCCAACCTCCAGTGTTGAGGGCTCCAGGGACCTAAAAAGGCCAGGAACATTGAGTTATGGCATCTGCAGCACTAAAATCTAGCAGGTCAGTGGCAGGCCAGGTAGGGGCCTCTTTAGCTTAGCCTAGCCCCCACCTAAGGCCTGGAGGCTCCCATGGGAACAGCTCAGGAAGGACACTCAGGCCTGATATCTCCCAGGGCAATGGAGAATTTGCTCTTACTGAGATGAGGCCTTGGCTTGAGGGCCAGTTGATTTGCTTCTCAGATTAATACAAGTCAAAGAATTAGCAGGTTGGAAGAGCCTCAGAAACCACTCAGGCCAACCCTCTATTTTACAAAAAGAGAAATTGAGGCTTGAGGAAAATAAGAAGCCACTTCACAAGATCTTTCAATGAGCTATAGAATAGCTAGGCCTAGACTCCAGGTCTCTAGTATAGAAGCCAGTGCTCTTTCCACCCCGTGTGATCCCCCAAATCTCCTTCTTAATGATGCTGTGTAATGGGGCTTGCCCTGCAAGGGCCCAGTGGACCTCATTTACAGGGAGCAGAATGCATACATAGTTCCGCCTTGCCATCCAAGAACTGAAAGAGCATGAGGCCCAAGGGTTCCCACTCAGTTCTGCCACTTCGTAAGATGGTACTTTGGTCATGTCCCTTCTCTGAGCCTTAGTTCCTCACCTGTAAAATGGGGATTTAAGAACCAGTTCCCCAGATGGCTACTGTAAGGATCAAATGAGATCATGTATGTGGGGCATTTTGTAAACTGTGAAGTGCTATCCAAATGTCAGATATTATTAAAATGGCGTGAGGTTTGAAGGTGCGGCAGAGGAAGGAGGTCACAGGTGAGGGGGCTGTGCAAGAGGGAGAACCCACAACCAAATGAGGCTGAGGACCTGCCTGGCCATCCCATGGACCTGACTGATTCCAGGCGTTTAGCAGAGACTGACACGCAGCAGGTCAGACCAGCCCAAGCTCATTGGCTTGAGAGACTGCCTGCCTGCTTTGTGTGTGTGTGTGTGCATCCGTCCTCCTAGGTGCTCCTGGGAGGCTAGGCAGGAATTTGCCTGGCTTTTCCAGGGGAGTATGTGGCAGGAGGGCAGTGTATGGTGCTGGGAAAGGACACCTTGCTTCAAGCCAGCTCACAGACCCACAAAGAAAAGCCTGCCAGCTCAGATTCCTCTGGGGACCTCTGGATGCCCCTGCTTCCTCTGGGGCTCTTACCTTGTACTTGGCTGCGAGCAGCTCTGTGGCTTGCTGCTCACGCCGCAGGTCTTCCAGCATCTTCTCCTTCTCCTCCAGCAGCTTCTGCTTCTCTTCGCTCACCAGGCTCCGGTCATCCTGGATGGCCGCCTTTTCCTCCTCCAGCCGCTCCTTCTGCTCCTGCAGGTAATTCTCCATGTTCTTGTCCAAGGCCGACTCCAGGATGGGCTGGGGTGGCCGGTGGTTGTTGTTGTTGTCGTCCTCCTCTTCAGCCACCCAGGCCTCGATCACGGGCCCCTCCGGGTAGCCGGCTGGGGCGGACGTGGCCTTCTTCCTGCGGCTGCTCTTCCTCCGGAGCCGCTTCCCTAGCATCCCCTTCTTCTCCAGCTGGGCCTTCAGGCGGGCGATCTCCTCCTGGAATTCCCTCAGCAGTGTGTCCTTAGGGTCCTCGTTCACCCGGGGCTTGTTCTTGATGTTTTTGGCCCGGTTGGCAAAGCGCAGGGTAGAGAGGCTCTCATCATAGCTGTGAGAAGCTGGCCCCAGTGTGGCCACCATAATGGTCTTGGCATTCCCCCCGAGAGAGTCCTGGAGCAGCCGGGTCAGCTTGGAGTCCCGGTAGGGAATATGGGTGCTCCTGTTGCCCGCCAAAGCAGCGATCACGTTGCCCAGGGCAGACAGCGAGAGGTTGATTTTGGAGGCTTCCTTAGGCCTCTCTCCACCACCACCGCCCCCTCCACCGCCGCCACTACCTGTGGACTGCGTGGTAGCCCCTCCAGCTGTGTTGGGGCCCACCTTATTCTGCCTCTCACTACCAGCCAGGTCCACCAGGTTGAGCTTGCCCACACGGATGTGGTCCTGGCCATCTGAGCCACGCTCGCTGCACTCCACAGTGATGACGAAGATGGCGTGGGAGCGGGAGCTGACCTCATTCATGTGTGTGCTGCCCACTGCCCGGGTCTGGTTCCCCAGGTTCATCACATGCTCGATCTCCTTGACATTCTTGGTGACAAAGGAGGAGAGGTCCTTGATGTAGACACCGGTCTCTGGATTTTCCTTCAGCTCCAGCCTCTTGCCAGGCTCCTTGGAGAGCAGGTCTCGAATCTCCTCCTGGTAGATCTCCAGGTAGGAGGCCCGGACCAGGTACTGCTGGTTCTGGGAGCGTGAGATGTGGGTGAAAATGTGCTCAAAGGCATTAGGGATGACCCCACGCAGCTCGGGCTCCACCCAAGTCCCTTGCATGGTGTAGGTCTTACCAGTGCCCGTCTGGCCATAGGCAAACACCGTGCCATTGAAGCCCTGAAGCACTGAGTCTACCAGGGGCCTCACAGTTTCATCATACAAGTCTGCCTGCTTGGAGCTGGCATCATATACGGCATCAAAGGTGAAGGTCTTGGGCAGCTCCCCCAGGGCAGCACGTGGGTTCCGCAGGGTCACCTGGCCCAGTTTCACGTCCATGGTCAGGATTTGCTCGTGACCCGCAGCCTCCTCCTTCCGGCTGAGGGGGCGGCACCGGGCCACCACCTTCAGGGCCTCGCTGGCCTTGGTTTTACTGGCCATCTTGCTTCTGTCCTTCCTGCCCCACTGCCCCCTCCGTAGCCTGGGCGGTCCTGCGGTCCTCCCTAGGTCGGTATCAGCGGGGCAGGGCCAGCCCCCCGGCGCCGCTCCTCAATCCGCATGCAGCCTCCTAGGGTGGGGATGCTGGGAGGTGGCCCTGGCGCTGCTGCAGTCCGGGCCTCCTCCGCTCTCTGGTCCTCGCTGCACCGGTTGGACACAGAGAATTAGGCAGAACCCCTGGGCAGCCGCGGGAGCCGTGGTGGCCGAAAGGCAGTGCCCGGAGCCTGCCCCATGCTGGGGCAGAGGAGCCCGGCTGTAAACAGCTCCGGCAACAATGAGATAAAGGAAGAGGAAAATGGGATGGGGGTGGGCGGCAGAGCTGTCGTCCCCGCCTCCTCCTCCCCCACTAGGGACCCATGGCGGGGGCTGCAGGTCCTGGCGGCCGGGGTCTCGGCCCTCCTGAGGGCAGAGGCTCACCTGGAGTCCTCCTCCCCAGCTCGGGGATCATTCATTGCAGCCAGCGCTGCCGCTGCCGCCGCCGCCTCTGCCTCCGCCTTCCCCGCCGCCGCCGGAGAATGAGAGAAAAACAGACGGGGATGGGGCGGAGCGGCGGCGAGAGTGATGCTGCCGCCGCGCTGCGGCCCCGGCTAAGCCGCCCGGCTGGGGTGGGGCAAGGGGCGGGGCCGCGGGCCCGGAGCCGCCAGCCCGCCGCGGCCCGCGCTCGGGGAAAAGGGGTGCATGGCCGACCGGGACCCCGCAGACCCCTCCAGAACGACCGACTGCGGCGCCGACTCAGGTCCCGCGCCCACCGGGCGGGGAGCAGCGCAGCCACCGCCCGCCGTCACCCCACTAAGCCCGAGCATGCTGGGAGTTGTAGTCCCGCCTTTGTTAACCCGGATCTGGCAGGTTGTTGCTCTCCTCTGGCGTCGGGGAGGCCCCTCCCCCTCTGGCACGAAATGCCCAGGGGCTGCTGAGGTTTCAGCCTACCTGGTGGGGGGGAGAGGAGTGATCCACTGCCCACACTTGCTCCCTCCACAGCCACTATCCTTGTCTCTCCAATGCGCCTGCCTTTCTGTCTGCAGACAGGTACATGTCACCCCTCCCCTTCAGGGTGTCTCCAGGTACCCTAATTCTGAATCCTTTCCTCTCCCTACCCTGGTTTACTTCTGTCTTCTTCTGTCTCCTGAAACCGCCTCCAGCTGATTCTCTCCTCACCTCCCCACATGCATCCCTCCTCCACCACCTTTCCATATTGTATAAAAGGCTCTCCATCTCCTGGCTCTTGCCTAACTTCCCAGCCTCCCTGCCAGCTACTCTCCTATGGAGAGTTTGTGTTTCAGACATTCATTGCTTCAAACTGCCCAGAGGACCCTGTCACCTTTCTGTACTTGGTGCCCTGATACATGGGCAGTTCGAGCATCTCCTCTGTGAAGCCTTCCCTGACCAATGTCCTTTCCATCGCAGAAAGACATAACATGCATAAAACAAAACTTGGATTCTAGTTCCAGTTCTGATCTTCATCCAACTGTGTGACTCTGGGCAGTCACTTACCTTGCCCCAGCCTTAGTTTCCTCATCTGTTTAAGAAAATTGGAAAGGGGGCAAGAAATAATATCTACTTCTGGGAGTGGCTGTGAGGCTGAAATAAAACAAATGAATCATAAAGTATTGCACCCATGAGAAGACTTACTTTAAGCAAGCCCTTAATAATGCACGTGACCTTGGATTGCCTGATAGTTCCTGCTTCCCTGAGCATCTTGGATGGGCCAGGCCTATGCTCGCTGTTCTGCTTTGGGGGTCTTCATATTTTTCCCCTCTAGAATACAAATCAAGTATAATTCCACAAGTCCAAGGACAAAGCCAGTATCCCACCCATGTTCCACTCTGCAGAAGGGAACTGAATCTGTAGACTGGGCCCCAGTTGTCCTTACCCTCCATATGAGATCCAGATAGAGATGGTGCTATAAATTCCAAGGCCATTCATGCCTAGAGGCACCAGAAGAATCTGTCCCTACGTTTTCAGTCATATTATTCTCTAGAGGGCCTAATCATGTAGTTCCACTCTATACAACCTATCTCCTTACTTATTCCTGTCTACGCATCCCTAGCACCTGAATGCCAGCTCAACTGGAAGCCTGAGGCTTAGCTGGCAGCTGGCCCACTTCTGTAATTTCTTGGCCTTCCTCAGCCCTCTTTTCCTTTGATCAAGCTTGACTGCTTGTGATTAACTTGACTTTTGGACCAATTACTGGGTGGGGTTTTGGCTTTGTAAACTAACCTCTCTTGGCTCTGGCAACCTGACTTCTGGATAGACAATTTGGCTGTTGAACTATTTTCTTGTTGCACTTGGCTTGGTTTTTCGACTACCCTTCCTCTGCTTTGGCTAACCTGCCTGACGCTACAGTGCTGGATAAAATGGATCCCAGCCCTGTTCTCACCACCTGATGTCACCACCTGGCAGGGCACTTGCCCAAATCCTCCCATATGGAATGGACACTGGATTCCCATTGCTTACAAGATGTGTGACCCTGAGTAAAGTATTAAACTTCTGAACAGCTATTTTCTCATAGGGAAAAGCGAGGATAAGAATGCTTACCTGACTGGCAGGGTTTACAAGAGGATTAAGTGAGATAATGGATGCGAAAACTCCCAGGGCATAGAAGACATTCAAGAAATTGCAGTTTTCCTTCCTTTTGTCCTTTGCATTCAGGTTGTTCACATTCTTTGTCTCCCTTTCAGCACTGTCTTCAACCATCCTTCCTTCCCACACCCTCTTACACATTCAAGTCTCCAGCCATTCTGGTTTGCTTAAGGTCCTCCAAACACGTAGCTTTTCATGTTTCCGTATCTTTGCTCATGCTGTTCCTTGGCCAGAAATGTCCCTCAAACTTTGAGCCTGCCTACAGAGCCTCACCTTCTATTAATTCCACAACTCGATATGGCTTTTACTCCTACAGCTCATAGAGATGTCCTTTGCCAAGGATGTCAGTGAACTCCATGACCAATTCTAGTGGGCCCCTTTCAATAGGAGCATTTGGCATAATCCACTTTGCTCTTTATCAAACTCTCACTGCCCATGGCTTCCATGATCCTGCACCTTTCTGGTTTTCCTCCTGCAGCTCCTAGGAATTCTGGTTGCTCAATTTCAGTCTCCTTAACTGGTTGATCTCACTCAACCCCGACATTAGATGTTGGAGTTCCCTAAGGCTAGATCCTAAGCCCTCCTGTTCTTCCAATGGCACCCCCGGTGATCACTACAGCTTATGGCTTCAATGACTGTCTAAATGATTCCTAAATTTGTAATTCTGGTCCAGATTTCTCCTCTGAGTTCCAAATTATATATCCAATTCTCTAATGGACATAGCCTCTTGGATAGCTCCCATACATATGAAATTCTACCTGTTCAACTGAATTCGTCAACCTCCCATCCAAACTTGGTCCTCTAGGAATGGTTCTTAGCTCTGTAAACAACTCCTTCTCTACCCTCAATATATGCATTCACACACCAAATCCTATCAACTCAACTTCTTAATATTTCTCAGATCTATCAACTTCTCTACTTCCAAGGCCAGTATCATGACACAACCCATTATCTTCTCTGGCATGAAATCCCACAGTAGCCTCCAATCTGGTCTTCCTAGGTGTGTTCTTGTCTCCACCCATCTATTCTCTATAAAGTAATATTTTAATAACATATGACTGATCACATCACCCCATGTTTAAAACCTTTCAATGCTTCTCACTGCTCTTAAGATAAAGTCTAAATCATTAATGCAGCCCCCAAGGCTCTACATGATCTGGAACCTGCCCATATCTCCTGTCACATTTCACGCCACTCACTACCTTGCTCTCTGGTCTCTCGTTACACTGGCCTCTTTCAGCTCCCTTTCAACTTCCAGCCACAGGGCCCTTACACATTCTGTTTCTGCTGCATAGAATATTTATCCTTATCATCTTTGCCTAGATAACTTGCTTTTCATCCTTCAGCTCTCAACTTGAATGTGACTTCCTAAGGGCACCTTTCTTTTTCTTCTTCTTTTTTCCCCCCCTAAAATATATCTTTATTGACTTCAGGGAGAGGAAAGAAGAGGGAGAGAGAAATAGAAACATCAATGATGAGAGAGTCATGGATCGGCTGCAGCCCGCAACCTGGGCATGTGCCCTGACCGGGAATTGAACCCTGATCTCCTGGATCCTAGGTCGACAACCACTGAGCCATGCGCAGCTGGGCAGGGCAACTTTCTTGACTTTCCCATCTAGTTTATGTCCCTTTCTAATATGTTCTCATTGTTCCCTGTATTTCTTTCATAGAAGTTAGCATAATTATAATTAAATGGTTATTTACCTGCTTCCTCTGTTGTTCTTTGAAGACATAATATGTCTGCTTCATTCAGTTTTGTATCTACAATGACTAGTCTAGTTCCTGGCATATAATATGTGCTCAATAACCATTTTTAGAAATAAATGAAATATATAAAAGCCCCTTATGAATATCATCTCTTCCGGGAATCTTTGACTCCCCTGAGTCTACCTTCTAACTAATCTTTACTTTTTCCACGATCCTATGGCTCATTATCTACTCTTACAGTACTCATCATAGTCTGATTTATACTATGGTTAACTGCATATGTCTCCCTCACCATAATGTATACTCCCCTAAAGATAGGAGCTGTGGTTTGTGTTATTGTGCTTCATTTCTCCATACCTAGCACAGTACCAAATACACTTTAGGTAATCAATATTGGTTGCTAAGCAAATGAATGAGTGTTCTAAGACCTTCAGAGCAAGAAAATGGGAAGGCAAAATAAAGAAGTTGCAGTAATAAACACTTAGATTTGTAGAATGGTTTACAGTTAATAGAATGTTATCACGTATATTACTCACTTGATCTTCACATCAATCCCAGAAAAGGGGAAAATACTAATATTCCCGTATTGTAAAAAGGATGTCAAGCTTTAGGCTAAATGACTAAGGAAGGAAACCCAGCCACCAAGTGGCATAGCCAATCTTCAGACTCCAAACCTGCAACCCTGGGGGCGGAGGAAGGGGGAGGTGTAGTTCCCCTATGTCATGGAGAGAGCTTACCATGGATGTGGCAGAATAGTTGCTTCTCAGTCCTGGTTTGAATGACAGTTTCTCCTACCAAGCCAAAGATGGCATCCAGACCCATCTTTGGCTTCGTAGGAGGGAGAAACTTCCTTTGCTGTTTTTCCTTTGACAATGGCAGTTCTTTTTTCCTAGGGGATTTCCACACCAGCCTCTTCTTCTTGTATGACCTCAGTAACAGTCAGGATGTGATTATACCCAGAAGACAGAGCTAGCTCTTTAGTAATCCTGGGGCAAGCAAATTTTCAGATGCAACTAATTTAGGATTTGAGTTTACCTTGTAAAATCAAGTTCTGCCAGCAGAGGGAGACATGAGTATGTGACAGAGTCACTGGATGACCTCCAAGCTTCCGGGCTCTCAATTACTGCAACATTATCTAAGTCAAGAGACCCCCAGTTGTGTCCAAGTCTAGATTACTAATAGCTCCTCTTTCCCCAACAGCTTATTTCCCCCTTTTTCTGCTGTAATTTCTGGCGAATGGGATTTGAATCAACTCCTCTGCCCTCCCCCTCTTACTCTACATGAATATTAAAAATGTACTGTCCTTGGTAACTTTATTGAACACCTAATAGGTGAGTACAGATGTTTTATTTAACCTTTGCATTAACGGAGGTGGTAAGTGGCAGTACTGAAACTCAAGCCTCATTTCTCCAACTCCAAAACCTATGTTCTTTCCACCATCCTATACTGGGCCCCAAGGTTTAGTTCTCAATCTGTCGCCTAGCTGGACTAACTCCACCTCTTTCAACACTTTCCTGCTTCTTCCAGCCTCAGGGGTCTCTTCTCTTCTTTACCTCCTTTGGCAATCTGCTGTTTTTATGATGTTATCATATGCATCTATGAAAATATTCTGTCTTTCCAACTGGATTTTTTCTACTTTGCTATATTTAAGTTTCTCACTACAAAAGTAATTTCAGAACATGTTTTAAAGAACTTTCACTATACTACATATATAATTGGGTATCCTAATTTTTAAAAATATTATACACATTATTGACTACACTTCCTCTTACTCTACATGCAGTCCATCCACACATCCTATCTGGGTTCTGCCTACAAAAATCTATCAGTTCTGACTCCAAAACACTGGTGCTGCCACCCTAGTCCATGCTGCCTTCACCTCCTGCCTGGAAACCATGGTAGCATTTTAATAGGAATCCCTGCTTCCACCACTCTCTCTCCCTCCTCCTCATAACAGCCAGAGTCTTCCTTCTAAACTATAAATCAAATGATACCACTTCCTGCTCTCAAACTTCCAATGCACTCTCATCACTCTCAGAATAAAATCCAAAGTCCCTCACCAGGGTGCGTAGGCCATCCAGGATCTATCAGGTCCCTGGTTACTTCTCCCATTTCATGTCTTCATGCTCTCCCCTCCCCTCACTCTGGTCCAATAACACTGGCCTCCTTGTTCTGTGGTCCTGCCAGGCACATTCCGGTCGGTCGCAGGGCCCGTGCACTGCTCTTTCCTCTGCCTGCAGGCTTCTTCTCCCACAGCTGCTGTGTTTTCAAATGCCATTTTCTCACAGAAGCCTTTCTGACCACGCTTTCTGAAGTAGCTCTTCATCACTCTCTTACTCTTACTATCCTTACTCTGCTTTGTTTATTCATAGCATTTGCCACTATTTGACATTCTAGAAGTTTCTATATTTGTTTATAGATCATCTGTCCATTAGAATGCAAGCATTGCTGAATTTTATTCTGTATCTCAATGCCTGAAAATATGACCAGTTCATCATAAACCCCAGGAAACATTTGTTTAATGAATAAATAAGTGAATGAAGTTAATTAATAGCCTTCACAATCATTTCGAATGGCTGCTTAACGTAAATTATTTTTATTGTGAAATATTAGGTTGAACCACGTGAAATTGCCATTTTGTAGGTTTAAAATGGTTGAATATTGGCAATTTCACATAGTTCAAATAAAACACACACTCAGGAAGTTGCATTACATAAATATATCATTTAAAGAATTATTATAAAACAACATCCCTGTACCAACCATCCAGGCCAAAACAATGACACTGCCAGGATCCCTGAAGTCCCTGCAGGACCCTTTACAGCCACAATTCCCTCCTTTCTCTCTAAGGTACCCATTCTCCTGGCTTTTGCAATAATCACTCGCTTGCTCTTCCTTGCTCTGTCGCCATCTAAAGAATACCATTTTGTTTTGCCCATTTCTGAGCTTTACATAAACTCATCCGGTGCATATTCTTTTGTATCCTGCTTTTTTCTGATTTCTTTTATTTCAGAGATTCATCCATGTTGTTGTGTCTGTTGTGTGTTGTGTTACTACTATACAACATTTCGTCGCATGACTATGCCACCTAGCATCTACTCTTGATGGACATTCGGGCTGCTTCCAGTTTGGGGCGATTACTGCTATGAGCATTCTTGCTCCTGTCTCCTATGCTCATCCAACACCCATCTGTTGCATATATAGCGGGGGCAGAATTTCTGGGTTATAGGGAATACATATCTTCGACATCAGGTGATGGCATCAAACTGTTCCAAAGTGGGTGTAACACTCTGCACTGCCAGAGCGTGACAGTCCCATTGCTTCACCTCAGAACCAACACTTCATACTGGCATTCTTCGTTTTAGATATTTGGCATCTCATTGTGGTTTTCATTTGGATTTCCCTGATGACAAATAAAGCTGATCGCCTTTTCATGTTGGCATCTCGATGTCCTTCTTTTGAGAACTGCCCCATCAAGTCCCTTGCTCAGCTTTCTACTGAGTTGCCTGCCTCTTTCTTATGATTTTATAAGAATTCTTTTATATTTTGGCTTTGGGCCTCTCGTTGCTTATATGTGTTGCAAGCCTCTTCTCTGTGGTTTGACATTTCATTCTTTTCATGGTGCCTTTTTATAATCAGGATTTCTTAATTATAACGTAGGTACATTCATCAATATTTTTCTTTGTTTAGCATTTTTTGTGTTTTGCTTAAAAAACTTCCTCTACACCAAAGTCACAAAGATATTCTATGTTATTTTCTACAAGCATTGTTGTTTTGAATGGCTACTTAACTTTATGATTTATTTCAAGTCATAATTTATTTTGAATCATTCCCCTGTTGCACGTTTGGGCTATCTCTGTTTTCTTTTGTTTTGCTGTTTTTAACTATTATAAATATTGTGGGCACAACTCCAATTACTCTTCTCAGTTTCATCAACCCTCTGGGACTTGGGAAAAGGAAGTGAAGGGTGAGGTGGGGTGGGTGGTAATTGTCCACCTGGCCCTAACTTCTAGATTTGTTTTCTTGCGTTCCAGGTCAGGTACCCCTCACTGCCCACCCAGCCTCCCCTTTGGGATGCTTGCGATCATTACCTACTTGAGGGGAGGCTCCTACAGCCCAGATTCAGGAGACCTGGGCAGAGGCCAAGCTCTAGCCACCCCTGCATTTGATGACTTTGACAGGAAGAGCTCCTGAATCTCCCTGCCTCGTGATGGCACAGAGTCCTGCATCTCCAGACTGCCCGTCTGGTGCCCTTTACCCTGACTCATTACCACCAATCAGCAATTGGACCAAGGTCCTGGCTTCTGCATCCTGGAATGTTGCAGGGGCGGTTTCCTGGTGTGATTCACCAACAGCTCGAATGTTTCAATCTGACACAGAGACTGACTTGGGGAGGGGGACTCGGTGTCCTCAGCCAGGAAGCTTCCCCAGAGCCTCCCATTCCCTGGGGATCTCTTTCTTTCTGAGCTCACAGTCTCTTTCATCCCAAGGGTCACTGTGTTCCCCCTAAGAAGGCACTCATTCCATCCTCTTTGCTGTTTCTTCCCATGTGTTGCTCTTTCTCCAGCTGTGAGCAGCTGCAGGTCAGTGACATGCATGAATTCCTCTGCTCTGTCTAACTGGAGGCTGGACGTGAATAACGCTCAGAGTTGTGAAAGTCAGCCAGCAGATGAGGTTTATGGAGTACTGTGGCATTAGCACAAGCTGTGGTTAGAATCCCACCTGGAGGAAGGATTCCAAATGATCCAAAATTCGCACCTCTGGCCTAACGGTTGACTACTGTCACAGAGGCATGACAAAGGAGTCTGGGTAAAATCCTATGGCCCTGGCAAGTAGATTTTCAAAAACCAAGCCTGTCTCACTGGCAAAGCCTTAAGTATCCTCTGAAATAGCTCCACCCAAAGGTCATGCTAACTACTGGGGAAGTTAATCCCCTAAGAATATCCTGTCTGTACCCTCTGAAGGTTTAGAATCTAGACAGAACAACTGCTGGTACGTACTGGAAGTAGAGTGGCTCCAGGAGCTGGGAGGAGGCCCGAGTTGGAGTCAGGAAACCTGAGCTCAGGCCTGGCTCTGCGACAATGCACCCCGTGACACTGGGCCTCTTGGTGACTTCACCCCCTGAGCCTGTACCCTTATATGCCCAGCAAGGGGCAGCCCTGCGCAGGCACTGCACAGAGATGGTGTCAGAAGAAATGGCACATTGTATATAAAAGTACTTTGAAAAGTTTAAGGTGTTATAATGACATGAAGGGTTATTAGAAAGAAGAGCGCTAAGAGATGAAAGGGGCAGGTCTCTGACAGTTCTTAGTATAATTTGCTGGGTAGTAGAAACAATCCCTTATTTGTTCCGTGCTTGATAATTCACAAAGGGTTTCTCTAGGTTCTTTATCTCACCTGAGCCTCATAGTAACCCAGTGAGGCAGGCAGGGTGGGGATTATTTTCCTTGACCACTAATCAGATGGAGAAAAGGAGGCTTCGAGACCATGATTTTCCCGTTGTCTGACAGTCACAGACCTAGGACTAAAACCCTTCTATGTGGCTCTCTATGCTCCTATCATGGGCACTTTTGATGCTCTCTCTGTTGCAGTTACTGTAACCCCATGAGGCAATTTCCCATAAGACCTGCATGAACACACCCTGGCAGGCCCCAGAACCCCATGTGACCGGAAGAGGTGGGGCAGGAAGGGGGAGCAGGGTGAAAAGGGGGTGTGGTTACCTCATGAGCACTAGAAGTTGGTAAAAGGCTTTGAGCAAAGAAACAATACAATCAGGGCTATGTATTTAAAAATACTTTCCTTCCCCTTCTCCTTCTTTTCTCTTCCTCCCCTCTTCTTTCCCCTTTTAATCCCTCATTTACCTTATATAATTCCCTAGGAAGAGAAAGAAGAAAACTTGGGGACCTTCCATTATGAGAACCCTGTGTCCAGCTAGCTGGAGCCCTAACTGGCTGGGTCCCTGCATTTATAAGATGCACAGTCCTACCCAGGGACTCCCCTCTCCAGAAGAACAATTCTAGGGGCTTCATGCTCCAAGAACTAGGCCAGGATTCAGTAAAGGAGTACGATGTAGCAGGCATAAGCCCTGGACTGCTTGCCTCCCAAAAGGCTGGAATCACAGGTCCCTGGGTCCCTCTTTGGGCCCCTGGGAAGGGCCTTGCCTCAAGCACTGCCTGAAGTGGCCCAGAATCTGGCATTCCAGTGTGTGCCCTTCTCCAGTGGGTGCCTGACATTCAGAGTGGCCAGGAGGCTGATGTGCACATCCTGGGGTGCTCCCTCCAGGCGTCTGAGCCTCTTCTTTAGCCTACTGGCCTAACTTCCTTCCCATCAGTCTGTGTCCCACATAGATCACATGCCTGGCAGCTGGGTCCCAAGTGAGAGGTTTTAGAGAGGATGCAAACAGAAAAGCTAGCATATGAGCCTTTGTGTGTGTGTGTGTCTGTGTGTGCATGTGTGTGCATTTACATGTGTTGTATGCCTGCATGTGTTGTGTGTGTGCACATGTGCATGCATGTACACACATGCATGAGTGTGTGGCATCCTGGGAGGAAAAAGTACACACTGTCTCCATAGAAAACCTCTGCCTAATTGATCTTGCTCAATATCATATCCCCAGTACTGCGCGAGTACTTGGAACCCAACAAATATTCTTTGAATAAATGAACAAGTGAACAATAAATGAATGAAACAAGACTAGAACTGGAGCATATCTGTTGCCTGGATATAGCAACCAGGAAGTCCTTGGAGACCTCGCTAGCACGTTTCAAAGGAGTGCCAGCAGGGCAGGTCTGGTGCTCACAGTGGAAGGGTGCAGAGGAGGTGAACAAGGGAACATGGGCAGCTTTTAAGGAGTTTGGAGTGAAGGAAAGGAAGCCATAGGGCAGTGGGAGGGGTGGGGATAGGGGTGGGGATGGGAGAACCTGTTTGAGCAGAAAGGAAGAGTCCTAGAGAGAATGTCACTGGCCACAGCCCTTCTTGCACCCTCATCCACATCAGCATTGTCTTAGATCTTGGCCTTGCTGCTTCCCCTTCCCAGACTAAAATCAGTCTCTCTTTTATCTTGCTTTCCTTGAACACAGACTTTACACCTTGAGCACACCAGGATCACTAAGTTGGCCACTTCCAGACATTTTTGACAGCCTTTCCAGCTGGTGCTCTGCTTGGCTGCTTTAACAGTGGCCTTGCCTCCCTGTGGGGTTTCCAGAGCCCTCAAGCTTCTGCCAGGTGTGCCTTCCCTCCAAGGAAGCAGAAGATCCTAGTCTGCAAATGCAAGAAGAGCACAGGAAAGGCCCCCTGTACCCCAGTGACACAGATGGGGAGCCTCGCCTTTGATGTTCAAGCTCCTTGTTTGAGTAGCTCCAGGAGGTTTCTATTCCAACCAAATGATACTACAGACCCGCAGCTTGGACATCCCACCGGAACAACTTCAAAGTGTAACCACACACACCCTTTCGGACACCAGCCAGGTCCTTCTCTCTCAACTACCCTGTCCCTGTCATCATTACCAGTACTTGGAATTATATTTTTGTCATGCGCTCATTCACCCAGGATGTACCTCTTACCTCTCCATCTCCCTCTATTCCTATTCTCCCTGCTCTACCCCAAACCTTCCTCACTCTAGGTCTCCATCTCTGCATCAGCTTCCTTCCTGTACCTCTGATTCCAGAGTCTCTCTTCTCCATCCTCCTCTGTAGACCTCCACATTACTTATTTTCCGTTTCATTTTTTGAAATTACGTATTATATCATGTATTTATTCAAAAGAAAATACAAAACATGTATGCGTGATTTAGAGTGAATGTGTGTGGGGGGCTATGACCATTCCCATGTTAAGGAACAGAACCCTGCCAGTACCCATTTTCTCTATTTTTTTTTGAGAGATTGAGCTTTTTCTTTTCAATTTATTGATTTTAGAGGGCAGGGGGAGAGAGAGAGAAACATCGATTTGTTGTTCCACTTACTTATGCACTCATTGGTTGATTCTTATAGCTGCCCTGACCAGGGATTGAACCTGCAACCTCAGCGTATTGGGGGAACATTCTAACCAAGTGAGCTATCCAGCCAGGGCCCCTGTTGCTTTCTTTAAATGTCTCTTTTACGTTGGTCAAAACCTCAGGAGTTCCCTATTCCTTGTCTAATTTCCCCCGCATGTCTTTAAGGTAGGCCCCATGCTTAATAATCCTCTCCCATGCTGCCTTCACTCTAGTCATTACACTTTGTCTAAGAGCACCAGATCAAAAAACATAAATATGCCCGGCCGGACGTGGCTCAGCAGTTGAGCGTTGACCTAGGACCCAGGAGATCGCGGTTCGATTCCCGGTCGGGGCACATGCCCAGGTTGCAGGCTCACAGCCGATCAATGACGACTCTCTTATTGATGTTTCAATTCTCTCTCTCCCTCTGAAATCAATAATGATATATTAAAAAACAAACAAAAAAACAAAACATCAACAACACATAAATATAATTCTGGTCCCCTCTCTGTCATTGATTAGCTGTCTGACCTTAAATATATTGTCTAGCTTTCTGAATCGTCAGGACTCTTAGTAGCAAGTAACAGAAACTAAATTAAAACTGGCTTAAATCAAGAAGGAAATGTAATGGCTCACCTCTCTGAAAAATCCTCGGAAAAGTCTGGCTTCAGGCACAGCTAGATCTGAAGACCCAAACAAAGTCTCTTGGCTGTGCTTTCCTCTGCGTGGGCTTTATTCTCTTCCCCAATTATTCCAGCAAAGGTCTGGATGTCTCATTCAGTGGCTCAGATCACAGGCCCATCCCTGAACTTCTGTGGTCAGTGGTGAGCCGGCTAGGCCTGGTATGCTCACCTTGGACTCAAAGGTGGAGCCAGAACCCTGGTTGGTCTGAGAGTGAAGAGAGATGCCTTCCCAAGAAAATCCAGGGTTCTAGTTGCTGAAGACGGGAGAGAGGGCTGCTAAGCAAACAAAATCAACGGATATTCTCCAGTTCTCTCTTCTCTTGTGAGTGGGAATCTGTTCTGCCAAATGCTCAAGGATGCTGGAAAAATAAAAAATAAAAAAAGATCAGAGCTATGAAGGTTTTTTGAAACTCTAAAATTCAATAGAAATGGGAGTGATTTTGAAGATGACGATTTGTTTGCCTTTCCCTCACACTGCTCACCTGCTCAGAATGCCCTTTGATTGCTTTATCCAAAGCCTACTCGTTATTGCCCAGTCCAGTGAGAACTGGACCTTTTCCAGCACCTAGAGCCTCTAGGGTACCTGTGGGTCCCCTCAGCATTTAGTTGTCCCACATCACTTAGTAATTAATCAGATATGGTCTTTCATTGTCATATTTGTTGCTTAGGAATATTACAGTGCACCTGACAGTTCTCTACTCCTTATGAGGCACAAGCTACAGTGAATACATTTTAAGAGTGCAGTATATTCCTTTTGGTTGATTTAAAAGTTGACCTGCTAGGTTGGAAAGGTTTCTACTCATATCATAGTTAACTTAGTCTCGGGGCCCACAAATCTCCAGTTGACATCTGGTCTCATGATATACACTTAGTTCCAAAGTTCTGGTGCAACTATGGGCACCTTTCCCAGGTTCCTTGTCCTGGCTTTTGTCTCTTCCTTGGGGAGGTGCCAACTTACCATTTATTTCTCCAGAGCTACTCCCTTTGTAACCAGAGCCAACAGAGATTCTTGCTCTGCCATTCCCTGGAACTCTTCCACCAGCCCCAATTTCTACTTTAAGGAATACTTTTTTTTTTTTGTCCAAGTAACTGGAAGGCAGAACTTGAACGTGAAGCTCATGTTCCAGAAGAGGCCCTCTTTCCTCTCTGACAGACAGTGGATAGTTCCTTCTAGCCCAACAGGAGGGCCCTGCCTCAACCATTTAATGCCCTTAACAAGCATACAAGACACACATGCATACAAAGTGCAATGAGGGCTTAGAGACAAAGAGCTTCAATCCAAAGAGTTTCTTTCTTTCAGACGAATACCCTTCACTCTGGCAGGCCATGGTGAAAATACATGGGGGCCCTGAGATTTTCCTTTCCTTTTCTTGTGTTTTCAGAAGCCACCCCTAGTGGCTTCGTTTAGATAGGTGGGGCACAGCTTTCCAACCAGGTTTATCCAGTTTTCCCAGGCACTGGAGTGTGCTGAGGCTGCAGGCAAGAGAGGAAGCCCTAACAGAGGAAGTCAGGGTGTTGCTTTCTCAACTTGTGGAGACCAAAGTTGTGTAGCAAGACAAGCTGGAGCAGGCTCAGCATTTCTCTTTCCTGACTTGGGTTTCACCTCGGCCCCAGTTCAGTGGCAGCCGCCTTGGCTCAGAGGGCTGAGGGATCCAAGAGGAGGAAGCTTGTACAATCCCTCATCTAGTAGGGGTGGGGGTGGGGTGGAGTTTTATAGTAAGCTTCTAACAAAGACTGAGTCAGTTATATTGCCCCAACTCTGGATCTGGCTTCTCTTGTTCCTCTACCCTACCCACTTTGCCCTCTATTCACACCAAATTTCTAATCATCCCTGACCATGACAGGCATGACTGCTGTGTACAGATTAATGGGTAGTGCACTATACAATGGAGGTGCCATTCCAATAGACAAAGGAGTGAACAGCAACTCCAAGAATCATGCACAATTGTACGAGATAGCCCTGAGCCAAGACCTTTTATGACTTTCTTCCTTTCCATATATTGCACCCTCTACCAAGAACGCCCTTGTTTGCCTTTCTTCTCATCATCTCTTTACCTGGTGAACCATCCAACATTTAGCTTTCAAATTCTGCTTAAATAATGTTGATGAACACACATGTAACAACTGAATGCTTTTAGAAATGCACAAAGCCATTGGGAAGAAACACCTTAATATAAGAGTCTCAAACTGGCACACTGTTAGCTCCTTCTGCCTGATAGTTTTATTATGCCTATGGGGTTTTATGAAAGGCAATGTAAGTAAAATCCTTTAAACAGCTAAAATGAAAAAGACATAATAGTAAGTGTTGGTGAGGATATGGAACAACTGGAACTCTAATAAATGCTAGTGGGAATGTAAATTGGTACAAGGACTTTGGAAAACTATTTAGTGATGTCTACTTAAGAAGTAGAGATGCCTAGCCTATGATTCAGCAGTTCTATTCCTAGAAATACAAACATATAACACCAAAAAATGAGCAAACATGATGATATCTACACTATTCACAACAGCCCCAAACTGGAAACAACTCAAATGCCATCAACAGTAGAATAGATGAATAATGTGGTATATTCATAAAATGGAATGTTACACAACGATAAAAATAAATGAATTATTGCTTCACAATAACATGGATAAATCTGACAAACATAATGCTGCGTGAAAGAAGTGAGACATAAAAGAGTACAAACTACATGATTTTATTTATATAAAGTTCCAAAACAGGCACCATAGTGTTAGAAATTAGAATAGCCCTGGCAGGTGTGGCTTGGTTGGTTGGAGCATTGTCCCATACACCAAAAGGTGGTGGGTTCAATTCCCGGTCAGGGCACATATCCAGGTTGCGGGTTTGATCCCCCAGTGGGGGCGCCTACTGTAGGCAACCGATTGATGTTTCTCTTTCACATTGATGTTTCTCTCTCTTTCTTTCTCCTTTTTCCTCTCTCTAAACAACAACAACAACAAGTCAATAAAAACATCTCCGGTAAGAATTAAAAACACACACAAATGAACAGAACATCAATTAGCTGATATAACCTTAAGCCCTACATACACGTACCTAGAGTCCCAGAAAGAGGGTGGGGTGGAGGGGCCAGAAAGAAAAAAAAAAAGTGAGACCAGCCGGTGTGGCTCAGTGGTTGAGCGTAGTTCCATGCACCAAAAGGTTGTCAGGGCACATGCCCGGGTTACAGGCTTGATCCCCAGTAGGGGGCATGCAGGAGGCAGCCAATCCATGTTTCTCTCTCATGAATGTTTCTCTCTCTCTCTCCCTGTCCCTTCCTCTCTCTAAAATAAATAAAAACATATTTTTTAAAAAAGAAAAAATATTTGAAAAAATAACTGAAAAATTTCCAAATTTGATAAAAACTATAAACCCACAAATCAAAGAAACTCAACAAATCCCAAGCAGAAAAACATGAAAACCACATCAAGGCACCTCATAGTCAAATTGCTGAAAAACCAATGATAAGAAAATGCTAAAAGCAGCCAGAAGGAAAAAAAAACACCCGATTATGTGCAGAGGAACAAAGATAAGGATGGTAGCAAACATTTTGTTGGACACATTGCAAACCAGAAAATAGTGGAAAAACATCTTTAAAGCACTGAAAGAAAAACTGCCAATCAAGAACAAAATATCTTTCAAAAATGAAGGTGAAGTACCACTGTATAAGTTGTGCAAAAAATATACTAACAATGTTTTTTACTTGAGAGAGGGGACACTTTTCCTAATTTGCAGAAGCTAGTGGTAGCCCTGGCTTTGTGCTACACTCTCCCATTCCTCTTCTTACATCTTAACAGAAATACAAAAGTGAAACTCTGCTTCTGGGTGTGATATAAGACTACTGCATGACTCTTGCCTGCAGAAAACAATGATAAAACCTGGGTTTAACGCAAAAGGAACTACCTAAAGATACTAACGAAAGAACAGAATCAGTTTACCCCCTTCTCTGACTGTTCTCACTGAATGGATAAACAATTTGTGGTATGCCCATGCAATGGAGTACCACTCAGCAATGAAAGGAAACAGACTATTGATGCATGCACAATATGAATGAATCTTACAGCATTATGCTAAGAGACAGAAGCCAGACACAAAACTCTGTAATGTATGGTTTCATTTATATAAAATTCTGGAAAAAGAAAAGCAACAGTGATAGAAAGTAGATTAGTAGTTGCCAGGGCCCAGAAGTTGGAGGCAAAAGATTGACTGCTAAGTGCCATGAGGGAAATTTTTGTTGTAATAGAAATACTCTATCATGATTGTGGTGGTGGCTGCATTTGTCAAAACTCATTGAATTGTATACTTAGAGTTGGTAATTTTTACAGTATGTAAATTACACCTCAATAAAGCTGACCAAAAAAGTAAACTAAGTAAAAGGCTCACTTTACACATATAGATTGACTGTTTGCCTCCTCTCTGTTTCCAGCATGCATGAGTTTACAACCCCTGACTAGTATCTTATGTTTTCAAAGCTTTCCACAGTCTTTATTTAACATGTATGCTAGTTGAGATTTGGAAACATTAGAATTTGCCTTTCAGAATTTGTCTTCTTGAACCCCAAGAGAAAGCAGAAGTTATTCAATCTATTAAGATGTAAAAAGAGGAGTGGGAGAGTGTTGTGTAAGGCCAGGGCTGCCACTAGCTTCTGCAAATTTGGAAAAGTGTCCCCTTCCTCAAGTAAAAAACATTGTATTGTGTGTGTTTTTTACATAACCTGTACAGTGGCATGTGCTGGCTCAGCTCCTTGGCTGGACTCAGGCAGCCTTCTAGGGTCCTAGCATGGAACATCCATGGTTGGACACAGGCATGCTTACACCCTTGTCCTCTCACACACAGCCCACTGCCACGTCACCCCTCTCCCAGCCTCCTAAGTGAACTATGACAAGTTTAGAGTTGGGGGAGGGGGAGTGTTAGAAGTTGGGCCCCTGAGAGGAACAGGTGGTGAGAGAAGAGACCTCAAGTACACCACAGTGCATTTGAGACAGGCATGGCTATGCACTGGCTGTGAGTGTGTGCAAGCGCTCGCTCTCCCGTCTGTGCAAGGCTGTGCATGCAAGTGGGGGTTTACGTAGGTGGGTGCTGCTCCAGCCAGGAGGCACAGAATGTCTACAACTGCTTACCTATTCTCATTCAAGTTGGTATATGTCTGATTGTGTATGTTGCCTCCTTCAATGTACCTGGTGGCCCTGGGTAAAGATCCCTAAAACCTCTCTTCTTCCTAAGGAGAAACTTCTACCAGTCACCTGAGAAGCAAGAGGTGGAGGTGTTAGATCTCCTTTCTTTCCACACCTTCCCAAATGCCAGTTATATCAGGAATGTCTCAAGGTCTTCGTGCCAATTTCTCTACACAGCACCAGAAGGACCTAGGTAGGTGGGAGGGAGAGGGCAGGCCACATCAAACGGCGCCTTCTCTGTCCCTCATACCTGACCACCTGGGAGTCTCTTTCTTCCCTCTGACATCTTCTCTCCCAGGACAGCACAGATGTCAGTCTTTGTAGTTCGCATAGTGGTACTAAATGACAGGAGACCTTGGTCTAGTGTGGGCCCTCCCAGGATGCTCTCTTCAATCTTGCAGATGCTGGGCCTCAAAGAAGGAATTGCATTATTTTTTTTATTTTTTAAAATATATCTTAATTGATTTCAGAGAGAGGAAAGGAGAGGGAGAGAGAGAGAAACATCAATGATGAGAGAGTCGTCATTGATCGGCTGCCTCCTGCACACCTGACTGGGGATCGAGCCCGCAACCTGGGCATGTGCCCTGACTGGGAATCGAACCACGATTTCTTGGATCCTAGGTCGATGCTCAACCACTGAGCCATGCCAGCTGGGCTGGAATTGCATTCTTATGCTCCAGTGTTCAAAGGCTCATCTGTTCATTACATCTTCCTTTTTTCTTTTTTAAACAAATACATGTTGAACAACTACTCTGCCACGTACTGGCTAAGTGCCAGTGATCAGTGATATTTAAGTGAATAACAACAAAATATATATATATAGTCGTGCCCTTACCTATTACATCTGGTTTTTAAAGGCAACCTAAGGACAATTGCTTTTACCAAATACTTTTTCCTCCCTGTCATGTAAAGGTAAATCTTTGCCCTTCAAACCTAAGCTCAAATAGCAAAGAGATGAGAAGCTACACATCACCAAATTGTTATCAGTGGTGCCTTTATGGGTGGCTTTAAATGCCCTTTGTTTCTGTATTTTCTAAAGTGTCAACGTTTGTTATTACTTAAAAAAACTCAACAGCCTCAGTTTAAATATTGCCTCCTCAGGACACTTTCCCTGACCACCCCTCTCTCCAGTATGACTTAGGGACCCTTCTTCTGTAACACAGCACCCCGCAGTTTCCTCTCTCCTAGCCCATAGGAGAAGCACAGGAATCATTAATGTTTGTACCTGCCCTTGGACTGTGAACTGGAGTGGAGGGCAGGGACCATGTCTTACTCATTTCTGAATCCCCAGCCCCTAACAAAATGGTGGTGCCCAGGAAGAGCTGTGCTGAATGAACAAGTGAGTGCGGTTATCAAGTCATGGCCTAAGAAAGAAAGTTGAGTTCCAGAGACTAGACCTATGGGGTCTAGTGGGAGGGAGTGGGTCTTAAGTCTAGTTACTGGAACACATCCTCTCAGGCTCTCGGTCAGACCTCTAGGGAAGTTTGATGCTGATTTCTTTGATATTGGGCTAAAGCTTCTTAAGTCTTCCTGGTGAAGATGAGAGGGGGAGGTTCATAGAGCCTGGGGTACAGCTGAGCCTGTAGAAAGGAATTCAGTAACCCTAGGTGTGAAGTATCACAGTTTGAAATTACCTTTTGATTTGTTTTTTTGTTACTGTCACCTCATTAGTGTACGCGCTCCATGAGGACAGGGATCTTATCTGGCTTGTATTACAAGGGCTCAGACCAAAGCCTGGCACATAGATGGCAATTGATAAATATTTGTTGAATGAATGTTGAATGAATAAACTCACTCTAAACCAAACCCATGAGAGAGAGACCAGAAGCAGCATTATTCATTCACCCAGGAGAATATAATTGACAATAGGCCCAAAGAAACCCCAGTCAGCACATTTTTTACTCTGTGGGAAGGCGTACTTCAGAAGCTACAAGCAGATCTCAGAGTTGTTTGGTAAATACAGACTTGGACTAAGGGGACTTGGAAGATCTTAAGAGACTGTGTCACTGAGCTGTGGCACCCTGATGAGTCATGCTTTCCCACACGGGAACAGATATCCCTTGCCAAAAAGATCCTGCCTTGCCCAATGCTGCCATCTCTTTCCTGTCACTGTGGGAGAGACACTAACAGTCTGTCCTCTCTCATTCTCCCGTCTCAGTGTTCCCTATTGGTCATAGTGTTTCAGTCCTTTAGGCTTGACATCACGTCACATCACGTCCAGGATTACACAGTGTCCCTTATTGGTTACATTTTCCATTGTGGCTTCCCAATGAGATTTTGGCCACAATTTCACATACCCTGCTACAGATAAACAATCCTAGACCCTAGATCAAAACCTTCCACTGTCTGAGTTGCAGAGTCACTCAGCGTCACTGTACCTCAATTTCCTTATCTTTAGAAGATGAAATAGTATACCTTTTCCATGTATCCCACAGGGCTGTTAATCCAAAGAAACTGAAGACTATGAATATGAGTGGCTCATAAGTTGTGCTTTGACCCTTATAATTAAAGTTCTATTCCAGGTTTGCCACTAATGAGTTACATGACATTAAGTAAGTCATTTTGTGAGATTCTTAGCTCAGTATTTTGTTCTTAATAAGCCTTCAGGAAATACTTATTATTGATATGGCTCTATGACTGTGAAATGAATTGAGACACCTCCCTACTCTCCCAAAGAGTATGCTTGAGGAAAAAGTGTCAGTTGCTTTCCAGGTAGCTATTGTGTTTTTGTTTTGTTGAGGGTAGTATATAAACTTGAGACCCTGGCTTGAATGGTTTGGAAAAAAGAAGGAATTTGAGAAGTTGTGTAGTAGGAGCGATGAAGAGAAGAGACCTGGCAATATGTAGCAAGAGAGAAAACTGTTGGAGGAAGAACAGGTCTAGCTAGTCAAATAGAGGGATCTAACTAAGTATTGCTTTGTGATGTGTGATGTAACCCTCTTCCCCACCTTCCCATGAAGGCCTCAGTAAAATCTCATTAGTGATAAATACTGTTGCATTTGAATGTATTGGGGGGAAGCAAACAAAGTGCTCAGTCTGATCTTGATGGGTACAAGGAATAAGCCCATAAGCCAACCGCTTTCTGGTTATATTATCAATTTAAAAATAAGGGGGTGAATTATGTGACCATATGGGCTCTCACAGCCCTAATGGGCTATGATTCTATATATGGAAGATATAGAATACTGCCAGAAAATTCTTTTACTTATTTATTTACTTATTTCGGGGGGGGAGGGAGAGAGAGAGAGTCAGCAACTTGTGCATTCATTGATTGACTTTTGTATGTGCCCTGATCAAGGATGGAACCCAGAACCTTGGTATATCAGGATGATGCTCTAAACAACTGAGCTACCTGGCCAGGGCTGCCAGGAAATTCTGATGCAGTAGGTTGGGGTGGGGCTTGTGAATTCCCATGAAAAAAATGTTCCCCAGATGATTATGATGCACACCAATATGTTGGCATCATTGTACACACCCTCATCACATTCTATAGTCAAACATTTAATCACTCACAGAAAAATCACCCTCCTTCTCAATCTCTAGCATGCAACACTGCTGACAAAAGCAACTGGGGTATGCTCAGAGAATATAAACTCACATAATATTGCTCTAAGTAAAACATGTTTACAAAAATACTGTTGTATCAGTAGGGGAAAGGATACAACAAATGGTGCCAGATGCAAAAGAATGAAGTTGAACCCCTACTACACACCATGTTAAAAAATTAACTTAAAATGAATTATAGACTTAAATGTTGGAGCTAAAACCATAAAACTCTTAAAAGACAACACAGGGGTAAATCTTCTTGACCTTGGATTAGGCAGTGTTTTTTAGATATGATACCAAAAGCGTAAGTGAGAGAGAGAGAAAAGAAAAGTAAATTGGGCTCTGTCAAAATGCAAAAATTTTGTGCTTCAATGGACACCATCAAGAAAGTGAAAAGAAACCCCATAGAATGGAGAAAATGTCTGCAAATCATATATCTGATAAGGGACTTGTATCCAGAATATATAAATAACTCTTACAAATTAAAAAGACAACCCAATTCAAAACTGGGTAATGGGTTTGAATATACATTTCTCCAAAGAAGATGCACAAATGACAATAAGTACATTGAAAAGATGCTTAACATTGTTATCAATATTAGGAAAATGCAAGTTAATACCACTAGGACAGCTAAAAGAAAAAAGAAAGACAATAACATGTGTTGCTGAGAATGTGGAGAAACTAAAACTCTTAAACATTGCTAGTAGGAATTTAAAATGGTGTAGCTACTTTGGAAAATAGTTTGACAGATCCTCAAAAATTTAAACATGAAGTTACCATATGGCTCAGCAAATCCATTCCTAGGTATATAACCAAGAGAATTGAAACATATGTCCACACAACAACTTGTACATAAGTGTTCACAGCAGTATCATTAACAAAAAAGTGGAAACAGTATACATGACCACCATTGATGAATATATAAATAACATGTGACATATCTATAGAATGAAATAAGTTTATCCACAAAATGAATGAAGTACTGATTCATGCTACAACATGGAAAACCTTAAAAGCATTATGCTAAGTGAAAGAAACCAGTCACAAAAGGCCACAGATTGTATGCTCCCATTTGTATGAAATGTCCAAAATAGGCAAATTCATAGACAGAAAGTGGATTAGTAGTTGCTAGGGGTTAAAGGAAGGCGGGGGAATAGGGAAGGATGGTAATGGATACAGCTTCTTCTGGGGACATGAAAATGTTCTAAAATAAGATGGTGGTAATAGCTGCACAATTCTGTGACTATACTAAAAACCACTCGATTGTATACTTTAATAAGTGAATTTTAGATATGTGAATTACAGCTCAATAAAGTTGTTATAAAAATAATGTATACACAATATGATCATACAAAAATTATTATATAAATTGGAACATTTTAGATTTTGCATTGCTCAACCAATAACACACACACTGTACTAGTCAAGACTTCTTTTGCAAGAGACAGAAATTCAGCTTAAACTGGTTTAAGAAAAGAATAGAATGTATTGGTTCACATAGCCAAAAATTATAGGGGTTGATGGCTTTAGGCATAGCTAAGTCAGGAGGCTCAAATGATGTAATTCCAGAATCCCCTTCTTTCCATTCCTGAGCTCTGCTTTTCCCTGTGTTGCCTTTGTTCCCAGACAGACTCTCCCCAAAGGGTAACAAGATGAGCACCAGTGTCTAAAGGATTACAACTTTCCAACTTAGCAGAGAAAGAAAATACCTTTCCCAACAAAAACCCAGGATTAGACTTTGACTGTCACAGCACAGCTCGTGGGTGTGGCCAGGGACAAACTATAGTGAGTTATTATTGATGCTATAAATTTCCAAATTGGATTATTTAAAGCAAGTGATCTTTGGGTGTTTTGGAAAAGAAAGAACCAACACCAATTCACTTAAAACAAATGGATCAAACTCTTAACTAAAAAAATAGATTGCAAAAGTGGCAGATAAGGATAATGCTTGAAAATTTGCATTTCTATTTCTGCAAGGCACTAGACAAGTCTTTCATGTTATCCTTATAAACAAAGACGGGATAACTGAGATAGGTGGGGTCATGGTTCATTGATCAGCCATTTCCAAAGAGGACTGACTGATGGGTAAACCTAGTGGATTGTGGTGGGCCACAGAGACCTGCTTAGTTCTGACCTGGTCAACCTGTTTATTAACTACTTGGATATAGATACAGAAATCATACTTATTAGATGGAGTGAGGGTGCAGGGCTAAGAACAGTTAATATGCTGATAACAGAGGCAAGACACAAAATAATTTTCATTTTAGATAATTTCTAACATTCACAAACGTGGACATTATAGTATAAGAAACCCATGTGCTTGCCCTAGCCGGTTTGGCTCAGTGGTTAGAGCTCCGGCCTGAGGACTGAAGGGTCCCGCATTCAATTCCGGCCAAGGGCACGTACCTGGGTTGCAGGCTCAATCCCCAGCCCTCGTGAGGGTACATACGGGAGGCAACCAATCGATGTGTCTCTCTCACATTAATATTTCCCTCCCTCCCCCCCCCTCTGGAAAAGCAATGGAAAAAATGTCCTCGGGTAAGGATAAAAAAAAAAGAAAAGAAAAGAAAAGAAAAGAAAAGAAAAGAAAAGAAAAGAAAAGAAAAGAAAAGAAAAGAAAAGAAAAGAAACCCATATGCCAGTCACCCAGCTTCAGCAAGTTTCAACTCACAGCCAATCTGATTTCTTCTACACCCCCACTAACTTCCCTCCCTCATTTTATGTGGAAGCAAATCTCAGACATCCTACTTGCTAAAAACAAAACTCTAACACTATTACCACACTTAAAAAGAAACTTCAATAATTCCTTAACATCATCAAATATCCATTGTTCAAATTTCCAATTGTCTCATAAATATAAATTTTTTTAGGTTGTTTAAAGCAGGATCCAAACAAAACCCACACATTGCAATTGGCTGATATAGCATTAAATTTCTTTCATTCTATAAGTTCCCCTTCTATCACTTTTTCCCTTACAATTTATCCGTTAAAGAGCCAAAATGGTAATCTCAATAACAAAGTGATATTTAGTAGAGATAAATAGATGTCATACTGAAGTTGAGATTATAAAATCAGCTGTCACAGTACAAATGACATCTGGGAGACACCTGCAGCTTGTGAATAAAGGTCTAGGATTTCTAGTTGGCTCAAACCTAAAAGACCAACATTTGATCATAGTTGCCAAAGTCCTAATGTGTATTTAGATTATCCAGGACATATGCACACCACAAGAAGTGGTGGTTCTTTCTACCACATCAGGTCAAGCCATGCCTGCAGTATTGTCCTGATTGCGGCTCCCAATCCGATTTTTCATGGGGACTGAAAAACTGGCATGCTTACACAGAGCCATGATCCCAGTAAGAGCTGCAACACCCTTCCCCTTGGCCAGGGAGCTATTTGGGGAGAAGGGAGGAGCTCGCTGTTTATTTGTGTGTGCAGGAGACTCAAGGCAGTGGATCCTTAGACAATGGATATGCACAGAAAATGGTGTTGGGAGAGGGGGTCCTGAAACATTCACATTCAGGAGTTCTGAAAGCTCAAGAAAGGGAAGAAGCAGCTAGTTAGTGAGAGAATACACAGAAATAATCAGGTGCAACTGTGTGGTGGGAGCCAAGGGGACAAATTCAGAGTGTAGAATCATGAAGTCAGGACTGTGGTGTAGTGTGGTCTGGGCTGGCAGATGACTGGAAAATAACTGGCCCATGTGTAAGTCAATGGGGAAAGACGTGCGAAGGCCCAGAATCAACCGGAACTGGGGCAGCATTTGTTATCAGACGTGAAAGCTCTGAGATCAGTCCCGTTTGAGCAGAAGCTAATAATCTCAAGGCAAGGTAAAGGGAGCTGATGGGTGTTGTGCGCCTACTAAGTGCTATCCATACACTACCTTGTCTGACCCTCACAACTAACTTGCCAGGTAGGTATTTTATTCTTACTTTACAAATGATAAAAACTGAGGCTCACAGAAGTTAGTTAGAGCCACAAGGTCACACACCCCTAAGTGGCAGGACCAGGATTCAGGGCAGGCTGGCATAGAGGCCTGAGGGATGAAGCTGGTACCAGGGAGAAGGCTAACCTTAGTTTCTTAGCAATGGGGTCAAGTCTGTATCCTCCAATCCTGGCATCAGGGTCAATGTGCACCAACACCTGGGGAATGTGTCGTGTCAGCACTTATTGTAGCTTCAGGTCTAGACCAACAAAAGGGTGTGATATGAGAGTTTCTCCACAGAAATACAGATCAAGAATCGGGTCTCCATATTGACCCAGCCCTGGTTGCTTCTGGGCTTGAGTCTAGGGGTAGAATCCTTCTCTATAGAAAGGCAGGTGGTATCTTTATATTTTCTTCTGCTTTTCTCCTAAAGCAAACCCCAGAGTCACCCAGAGAAGGAAGATTTCCCTTGGCAGATGGTAGGAGATACTGATGCCCAGCTCATCCTTTCTACCCAGGGACAGATTCCAGAGCCATGTCTACATCTCCAACAGCGCGGAGGTGGTCTTTCAGTTCCCTTCAGAACTAAAGTTTCAGACATGAGTCTGCTGCTTTGGATGACAAGGGTTGTGAAAGGGTGGGAACCCAGGTGAGAGTAAGGGAGCAAGAAGCCACAGACTGAGGAAGATACTGGGACAGGGCGGGGTGGGGCTTGCTCAACAGGTTCAGCTCAGCCTTGAAAGGGCAAGTCAGATCTGGCTCAGCAGTGGGGGCTGGGTTGGGGAGCTGTGCTGACTCAGGGCCTGGCAAGTCAGGTGACAGCACAAGGACAGCTGTTGCCTGGGTGTTTTTAGAAAACTTTGGCTGCCAAAGACTCTCTTATGGGCTGCTTCTCCACCTACTCAGATGCAGGCAGAGAAAATGAGGGCATCTGTATAATAAACTCTAGAATAAGCATGGGGAATTAATATCTAGCCATATTCTATTGATCCTTGCCATGATGTGCCTGGAAAACAGGAGCAGAAATTAGTCAAGAGGACTCTGAATCCCCTTTGAGTCCTCTGAAAATCATTTATCTTTTCCTTTTAGGTTTTTTTAGGTACCTTGGGAAAGAACCCAGTGTAGAAGTTAAGAGAGCAGGCAATGAAGTCAGGAGGGCCTGGAATCCAACCAATCTTATCACTAATTACTTATATGACTTTGTTCAAGTTTCCCAACTTAAAAGAAAACACAACACGTTTTTGGAAAGTTCAAATACATGCAAATTAGACACAATAGTATAATAAATTTCCATACACTCATTATCCATCCTGTATAATTACCGATCCATGGCTGATCTTGTTTCAGCTACATTCCACTTATCTCCTCTCCTTCCAATTATTTTGAAAGAGATTCAAGGCATCATCTCACTCCACCCCTCTTAACTTCTATAAACTCGTTTCCTCATCTGAAAATGGGGATTATAGTAATCTCTATCTCAAACTATTAATGTGAGGTCATGCATGTAAAGGGCCAGCACAATGCAGGAACTCAGTAAATGACAACTAGTATTATTAGATAAAATATAAAAAAGGGAAAAGTCTCTGCTACCCTCCCATCTCTCTGCCTGTGCTCCTCTTTCCTCCTGGTGACCCTTCCATCTAGCATCTGAGGACTCTCTCCTGTCAGCACTAGGCCTACTGTTGACACCATGATAGGGCTAGGATGACCACCCATCTCTCTGGGCCTCAGGATGCGCTGGGAGCATAGAATGCCCAAGTCCTAGGGAGGGGTTAGAGGGAGGAAGTAGAGACCTGGGAAAGAGGGATCAAATGTACAGCAGTCTTGGGAGAGAGACTGGCAGACAGGGGCCAAAACTGAGCAGAGGTGTGGCAGGTCCAAGTGGCAAGGTCAGCAGAAGATGGGAAGAGAAAGTAGACATGGTGGGAATGTCAGGCAGAGTTGAAGTAACCCTAGGAGTTCTACCAGAAACAAGTATGTCAGTCAGAGATCCTGGCTGCAACACAAACCAACTTTGGCAAATAGAAGCAGAAAATAAATTTATTGAAAGGCTAGTGGGAAGCTCTCAAAATTTCTGGGAAGACTGGATAACCAGGCTAAAGAATTTGGGGGCAGAGACAGGCCACAGGGGCAGTCTGTTGAGGCCAGACAATGAGGCTATCACTGTCCCCACTGGAAACCAAAGAGATTCTGCAGCCTGAAGCACAGCTATGACCAGCACTGGACCTGGGATACCACCCAGCTCTGGGGATTATATTATTAAATATAATATAACCTATCATATTATACACAGGTGTCCTGGAAACCAGTGCTGCTGCTGTACACTACTGCCTTCTCGGTACATGCCCCACGGTGCCTTCTCCTTTGTGTCCTTAGCCCCTGTGTCAAAGTTTTGGGCTGGTGTATCAGACTGGTAGAGCCCAGCTCATGTCCCCACAGCCTACATGTGTGTATGGGGGTAAAACAGGAGATGAGTGCTGAGGAAGGGAATACTGTGGGAGGAGGGCTCTGCATACTGAAAACTCATAGTGGAGAGTTTCCTAGTCAAAGGAAGGGTTTTCAAGGCTGGAAATCCAAAGATCTGGAAAATGTCCATTTACCCAAGGAAGTGAATAAATATGGGTGAGAGGTAGAAACTGGCACTGGTAGGAACTAGGCAAAGAAATGGGATCACCATTTGGCTGTCAGGGCCATCAATGCCCTGAGGCAGGACAAAAGGCAGTGGAACCCTGGATGCACAAGCTACATGGGTAAGGGCTGGCTTCCTCTTGGGGGTATTGGACAACAGAGATGGCTGCGCTCAGGTATTATTTTGGCAGTGTCTGACTCAATTTGTATGTAGCATGAAGGCTTTTGACACCTGAGCTTCTACCCTCTCTCTGGTTCCGGGAAAGAGGTGGGGCATCCTGGAAATAACTGGGTGCTTAGTCCAAAGAGCTGGAACCAGACAGGGCTGGGCAAGAGCTGACAGGTAACAGCTGAGAGCTGAGTACCAAGCTTCATGAACAGACAATTCCATGAGCTTCCATGATCAAATCAATGTGATCAAACAAATTTGTCACAGATTTTTAAATTTGCACAACTATATTATGAGGCAATTAGGCATAAAAGTAGACCGCTAGACTCTGTATTCTTTTTATCAAACCAAATCAAATATTTAGTTTTTTCTCAATTTGCTATTAATCTGACCTATATAAGAGTATCAATATCAATTTCTCCTATCTCCATGTACTATTTAATCCCTTCCTCACTTTTGTGTTGTTTAAAAATTTAGATTTGGGGCCCAGCCAGGCGTGACTTAGCGGTTGAGCATTGACCTAGGATCCAGGAGATCGGGGTTCAATTCCTGGTCAGGGCACATGCCTGGGTTGCGGGCTAGGCAGCCGATCAATGACTCTCCCCCCTTTTCCTCTCTCTGAAATCAATAAAGATACGTTTAAAAAAAAATTTAGATCTGGGAGGCAGAGAGAGCACTGAGTTAATCATCCTCGCCTCTTAGCACACTGACCCCTGACATTTTAAATCTGTGCGAGGCCCTGCTCACTTTATTTCATCTCATATTTTTCCCTTCTTCCCTTTTCATTGCCCTCCCTCTCCATAGTTCCCACTCGAATGTATTTGATGTACGTCATTAAATATATATGAAACTTCATAAAGTATAGTTTTGTATGTTTTTAATTTACATGAGTGGCATTGTACTATAAATCATATTGTTTCCTTTGTTTCAGTTCTCCATGTTGCTGTATGTGCAGTTTGTTAGTAGCTTAATACTGTTATACAATATTTTATAGCATGTGGGATAGGCCATGGGCAGGAATGCTATAGGCTCAATTCTCTGTACATGGTAGATGGTAGACCATTGAATGTTGACCCAGACCCTCCCCAAGCTTAATCCTACAAAAACTTAGTCCCAACTCTGAACTCGTTAGACCAGTTTCTTCCCCCTAATGGCCTGTACTGATCACCAGGATTTGGCCTGTTTCTGTGAAGAACTAGGAAGACATTGTTCTTTGCTTTGCTTGTTTGCTAATTTATTAGAAAACTGAAGTGATAACAACCTTGACTCAGGTCTAAGTTGTCCAATTAGCCAATTTTCAAACCCAAGCCAACCCTTTGGGATCTGGACTAACTCAATATGCATCCACCACATTTTATTTCCTTATTCCCCTAGTAACAGATGCTTAGATTGATTTCAACATCTAGCTGCCACAGTCAAAGCCATGATGAACCTACATGAGAATTTCTCTTGGACACACCCAGGAATGGTATTGTTGGGTTACAGGCATGCACATCATTTATTAAATATTGGCTTATTGCTCTCCAGAATGGCTGGGCCAGAATGTACTCTCACCAGCTATGCATGAGAGGTCTTGTCTCTCTACAGTCTCACCAATACTTTGTATATCCATCTTTCTAATTTTTGATATTCTGATGGGCAGGAAATATTACCTTACTGTTTTAATTTAAATTTCTCTAATTACAAGTGATTTGAACATTTCTTCATATATTTTTCTTATACTTCTGTGAATTGCAGTTCCTTTCCTTTGCCTATTTTAAATTTGTATACATAAGATTTTATCTTAATTTATTGAAAAGTTTTAGTAACTTTTTTTTAAAAGGTATCTTTATTGATTTCAGGGAGAGGAAGCGAGGTGGAGAGAGACAGAAACATCAATGATGAGAGAGTCATTGATTGGCTGCCTCCTGCACAGCCCCAACTGGGGATTGAGTCCACAACCCAGGCATGTGCCCTGACCAGGGATAGAACCACAATCTCCTGGATCCTAGGTCGATGCTCAACTCCTGAGCCATGCTCGGCCAGGCAAGTTTTAGTAACTTAAACAATGGTTACAGTGTAAGCTTGATCTGGAAGGTGGTTTATTCTCAGTCAGATATTAAATCCCCCCAGTCTTACGGAGTATCCTAATTGGCCTTTATTTCTATAACCTGCTAGTGTTAGCCTGACTTGGCATTTCCACAGGGTTATGTCCTCAACTCTAGCACAGTGTTCAATTATGAATGCCACATTCCAAGAGGAACATATGCAAACCAGAATGGTGGTGCTGATAGGTATCTGTGAGTTGTCTTACATGAAGGGAGTTAACTTGGAACAGTTTAGAGGAAAATGCCAATGCTATCTTCAAATAGTTGAAGAGCTATCACATGAATGTGGGAAAAGGTTTAAGCTGTATTGCTTCAAAGGGCAGAATTAAAGCAAATGGGTGATGTTTCACGGAAGCACACTTACACTCAGTATGTGAACATCGGTTCTGTCAGAAATACTGAGTCCTGCAGCCAGTCCTTCTGGTATCAGCAAGCTCTCTAGCAGTATTCACACAGAGGCTGGACAGGCCTTTGTTGGTTAGAGCATTTCTGGATGGAACAGAAATTTAGTTTAGATGGCTTCCAAGGTTCCTTCTAATGCACATGTAATTAATTCTAATTAATATTTTTTGAGCCACTATTACAAGCAAGACACAAAGCTAGATATTATAAGAGATACAACAGTAGTTCCTTAGATGGTTTATATCTTATAGGGGGAAGAGACTCAATGTTTAAGGAACTGCTCTGCTAGTCCCACTGCCAGGTTCTTTGCATTAAATATTTTAATCTTCACAATAGCTTGCTTTGGTAGCTACTGATAAGCTCACTTTCCAGATGAGGAAACTGAAGTTCAAATGATTAGTAATTGTCTAAGATGACCAGTCAAAATGAGATAGAACAGGGATTCAACTGTGACTCCATTATATCATGCCATGAGTCTATGAATTTATGTCATAAATGTAGCTTCATATTTCTTCATATTTTGCATAGAGTTAAAGCATTTTCCTCTTGTCATTGTCTTTTTAAGTCTGATGGGTCTTTCTTTAGGTCTTGACACTTGACACTTGAGGGTATGGTTTTCTAGAGAAATAGCTAAAGCTGAATTAATTTCTGTTCCATTTGGGTTCCAAGTCTCTCCTTGAGCAGCCCCTTTTCCTCACTTTGCCAGTACTCCCCTGATCCTCAGATGGAAAAAGTTTTCTCAGTTCTTGTGATGGTAATAACATTTCTGAACATTAACTAATGGCTAAAGACTGTGTCTTATTTAATCCTCGCTCAACCCTATGATAATTTCTATCTTGTTTTCACTTTACAGAATAGAAAACAGGTTTAGAGAGGTCAGGTAACTTACTCAAGGTCTCTGTTTAATAAGTAACAGATGTAGAACCCTAAGTTTAGCCAACTCAAGGCCCATGTTTTTAATTACTGGCTGCGCCAATTACTCTAACATAGGTGAGTCGGGCATTCACCTGATGGGAGTTGATGGTATGAAGCTTTTAGTGTGTGTGTGGGAGGTTCTGCTGCCTTTAACCATTGAATTTCTTTTTTTTTGGTCTCATTACTCCTTTTGATACCACTGAATCTTTGCAACTCAAGTCAGTTCCAATTCTTGCTTCTCCCAGTTTTATCTTTCACTTCTCTTTCTTCTGACCTATTCCTGTTCTTAGCTCAATTCCTGACACCATTTTTCTTCCAGGATGGCTTGTTGCTTTGATCATTTATAAGTATTCTCATTTGTAATTTCTCTGCTTTCTCTTTCCTTATGGTGCAATTCATCACTTTTACCTCTTAACAATAATAGTAATCACTATATTTGCACAATGTTTTATGCTACATTAAGCACATTAATTTGCATTATCTTATTTAATTTTTGAATCAATTTCATGAAGTACTATATCCTTTTGACATATGAGGAAAATATGGTTAGTGAGGTTACAGAGCTAGTCAGTAACAGAGGAGGTTTGTGAGTCTACGTTATTTGTCTCCAACTTTAGTGTCCATTCCACTATATCCCAATTGCTCTATTAGCCTTAACGGTATTTCCTGTTCACAGAAATAAACTCTATCATGGAGTTAGGTGAGTTCTTCATGTATTTTCTAAAATAAATAAATGAATAAATAAATATTGCTCCAAAAGTTTTATCTTCCCATCACTTTTGAATTTTCAATTTTCCCCCAACATTTTGAAAATTTCTCCAAATTAGTATTGTTTTCCACAAAATAAAAAGTGAATCTCTTTCTGAATTTCATTTTCTGTTCCTTCAACAAACATGCTTTGATTTTCTAGTATGTTCAAGGCACTGTGCAAAGTGATATATACAATTGTCACAGCCCTCAAAAAGATTCCCATTTGAGAAAATAAGTACATAAGTATCTTTTGTAAAATGTAGAAAATGTGTCATAAGATATGTCTAAATAAAGAGGTATAGGCAGAAGAATATCCACATGGCTATTCACCAAAGTACTAATAGTGGTTATCTCTGGGGGTAGATGTATTTTCTTTTTTAATTTATTTTTTTATTTATGTATAGTTGGCATACAATCTCCTATTGATTAGTTTCAGGTGTACAAAATAGTGATGCAACATTTTTATACCTTACAATGTGATCACCCCACTGATTCTAGTAACCACCGTATAAACTTATCACAATATTATTGACTATATTCCCCTTCCCCTTTTCACCCCCCCCCCTCTTCTGGTAACTGTCTCTCTGGATGGGGGTAGCAGTTTTAATAATTAAAATTTTTTGTTTTCCTTATTGGCTGGTTCTAAGTGTCTAAAAATAAATATGTATTACTTGTGAAATAGAAGGGGGAACCATAATTGATTTTTAAAAGTGCTATGGGAGTTCACAAGAGAAACAAGTTCCTTCTCACAAGAGTTGAGGAAGACAGGCTGTGGTGAGGACATTGAAGCTGAAGGCTGGAGAGATGTAGCTGGGGTGTGCATTTTGCATAGAGAGAACCACATTAAATTAAGCATGAAATCAAGAAGATATATAGTAAATGTGGGAAAGAGGACTAGTTCAGCTTGTCTGGAGACTAGTATGTGGAAGTTAGAATAGGAAATAAAGCTCATTGGCTAGGGCCTGCAGCCCCATAAGTGCCAACTGAGGAGGCCAGTACTGAGGCTTCCCTGGAGAAGACTAGAACACACATGTCCAGTGGGCTGGGGAAGGCTCAAGGGGCATTAATTCTCTGACGGGGGGTAGGACTTAATCAAGATATGCAGCCAGAGCAGAATATTGGCAGGCTATGGTGATAAGAAAAGTTGTAGCCTCCTGGAAACCAGGAGTTAGCATCTCATGGAAGTCCCTGGGAGAAGACTGGGACTATGGACACAACCAATAGGCAAAGTGCTGGAGACTGAAGGGGTAGGTTTTACAGCAAGGTGATGACATAGCAGTGGGGCTACCATTCAAGGGAAAACTCCATTCTTAATAAGAACAGAGAGAGCAAGGGGAGGAAAGATTAAAGAGGAACAAATCAGGTACAGAGACTGGAAAATATACACAGGAAGAGGAATAAAGATGATCCAGAGTCAATACCTTTTGAGGCAGAGATTTCTTATAAAGCAGGTCCTGAGAGTTGAAGCTGAAGACTGGAACTAGGAGCTGGCCAACTGTGTTTTCCAGAAAAATATAGAAAGAATACCTTAATCAGTACTATAAACATATAAATATACCAATTTTCTTTCTTGGCTTTGCAAATATTTGGAGTAGATTCTTTACAGAGCAATTTTGAAAAAGGCATAAACCCAAAGCTAGTCCTAAATCGGCATTTTCTTTCACTTAGTTTCAACCTTTTATAAATTACTTCAGAACTCTAGGTTTACCTTTTAGGCCTACATAGACCCCTGTTTTATTTATTTCTTTTTTGTAGAGTCAGGACTCTCCCATGCCTGATCACTCCAGCTACCTTCAGTGATAGATATGGCTTAAGGCTTAGGCCTCACTCCAGCAAAACCTTCAATTAACTTTAGGGAAGCCAAACATTAAGTACTGGCAGAGTCTCCCAAGTCTCACTTTCAGGCAATGTGATGTCCTGTGGAGGTTTTCTTCTCCTTGCCCATATAGTGTTGACTCTGCCACTAACAGTGTGATCTCTGGCAAGTCCCTCACCTCTCTGAGCCTTAGACTCATCTGTATATTACATGCATGAGTTAAATTATGACTTAAAAGATATGGCGGCCCTAAGATTCCAAGATCCTGACCCAATAATAAATAAAATTTGTTAACAAGGATAATTAATTCTTAAAGTTTCAGAATATGTACTACATGGAGAAAGGGCTCTAATTCATAAGACTGCTGAAAACAATTGGCATAACGGATAATTTTCCCCCCCGTTTTTCATTTTTAGCTGCCCATTATCGCCAAAATTTATGCAGGGAAATTAATTAGGCTGCCTACCTTTAAAAACCGTAACAATTCTAAAACACTTTACTGAGGCTTGAGTTAATAGAACTTATTTTGAAAGAATCAAGCTAACACTGAAGATATTCCTGAGGCGCTCAAATGTTGACTCCGAGTGGATTACAAAAACTGACCACAGCTCATTTTGTGATTCCCATAGCTAGCCTATTTTAGAATGGCTGCTATTATCATAAGACATTCCCAACTGAAAGAAAGAATAATGTTTAAGTGACAAGACTAAACACTAAAGTGAGAGAACACAGAAACAAACTGAAGAGCAAGATGTACTAGAGAAGACGAGTATCTTTAGTAATGAAGCCGTAGGGGTCGTAGTGAAGGAAGACCGTAAACCATGTCTTTAAAGAATGGGCAGCTGAAATGGGATTACCCTAATTGCCTGAAAGACTAATTTTAATTACATTTTAAGCATGCGAACATTCTGGTGGTGGTGGGGTGTCAAAATGCAGTTTTTCACTTCTTTCTCAATCCCTGTTTCTTATTTTCAGATGCCTCAGGGTTTCCCCTGCCACGTTGGACCAGCCCGGGTTCCACTGCTCTGCCATCTTGGGTGTGCTTTGGACCGGGAAGCACGCCCATAATGGTAAGGCAGGAGTGTGACTATTTAAACCACAGAAAGGGAGAGGAGGAAAGGGGAGCTACAAATAACACTGACAGGAGAGAGGGAAGGGTGTGAGGCGTGTGGAAAGGGAGTGCAAGAGGAGGCAGCGTCGGGGTGGGGTTGGCTTCGCTCTCCTTCAGTTTGGGACGCCGGTGGCTCGATTTCGGCGGGAGGGAGGGGACCTGCCTCCTCTGCACAGCGCTCCCGGGCTCTCCGGATTCTAAGTGGACCGCCCAGGCCCGGAGCGGGGTCCCCACGCGGCGCCGCGCCGAGGAGTCCACGTGGCGGGTCGGTCCTGCTGCGCCCAGGCGTTCCTCAGCCCTCCTCGCCATCGTGCCGACCAGATTTTCCATTTCAAATCTCCTGAAAGCAAACTCCTGCTCCTTAAGTAACACGGGATACAGCTTTCCCCCCGTCACGACTAGCCCACGATGGAGGGCACTGCGGGATGCGTCTCATTTTAGCAAAGAGGCTATTAAATGACCCAGGGCGCTATTTTTTTCTTGTGTTTACAGGGAGCCACCGAGCCGGTCGCTTCGTCAAGACCAGCTCGACACCGGGTCGCTGACAGGCCGGAGTCTCCTCAGCTCAGCGGGGAGGGCGACCCCCGGAGGGAAAAGTGGGGGTTAAAGGGCTACTCCGGCCTGCCGCGCCTGCGCAGTCAGTAGCCAGCGCCACCCCCGCGGGGCGTGACCCTAAGCCCGCGCACCCTATCAGGCGGCCACAGGGAGCGCGCCCGCGGCCTCGCCCTCTCTCCCCCTCTGTCGCCCCCTCTCGCCCCCTCTCGCCCCACCCCTCTGCGGTCTCCCGCAGGCCTCAGACTGAGGCTCGGAGACCCAGCGCTCCTCCCCCGCCCTCGCCTGCCCTCCCCACACCCTCTGGCGCGCGTGCGCAGAGGCGGACCGCAGGGCGTGGGCGCGAGGGAAGGGCGGGCGTACGTCCTTGCGTGAGCCTCAGGCAGCGCGCACGCCGGCGTGAGAGGGCACGGGGAAAAGGTGGCTCTGGCCCGGGCGGCTCGGCTTCCTGTGGCTATGTAGCTGAAGCTGGTCGGCTCTGGGTCCTCCTTCGCTGCAGTCGCCGCGTCCCAGCGCGGAGTTTCTGCACGGGACAGAGACTGTCCTCACGCCCGCCGAGCACTCTCGACAGCAGATCTTGCTGGCTCGCCCGTGGGAGCGTCCCGGCCGAGCAGCCCTGAGGGGGGAGGGGAGGCCATTTTGTCCCGACCGACTCCCCGGAACCGGGCGGAGCAGCTGGGAGAGGCTGCGGAGCCGCGGTCGCCGCCCTCGGAGGCACCGAACGCCGCCACCGTCAGTGCTTTCCTCGACGAGGCCGTTCGTAGGTCGCCCGCGCCCTCTCGAGCCCTCCTTTTTCCCACGCTTCCCCGGTCCTCCGGCCTGAGAACGCCCGAGTCAGGAGTTGGCCATAGTGAGAGGGACCGATCCCTTGGGGCCGCCAGCGGCGAGCGCCTGAGCCGCTCCTCCCAATGGCGAAGAAGACGTACGACCTGCTTTTCAAGCTGCTCCTGATCGGGGACTCGGGAGTGGGGAAGACCTGCGTCCTTTTTCGTTTTTCGGATGATGCCTTCAATACCACCTTTATTTCCACCATAGGTAAGACCTGTGGAAGGATGTTGTTATAGGCTCTGTAGCTGCAAACCGTTTCTTTTACTCCAGACATCTTGCTTCCCGTAATATACGCCTTTGTTTCAGTGATTCCGATTCTAGGCGACAATCCCAAGTTACTGTTTGAATCGGCTTCGAGCTTACTGGGGCGGGATCTTCCCTTGCTTTCTATCCTGTCTTTTGCTTTCGAGTCTCCCACTCTGCTCAGTGCCTGTTGTTACAAAATAAGCAGCATTACAATACTATCTCTTTAAGCGACTAGACTGGCTTTTTCCGTATTTGTGTGTCTTTACTAGATGTCAGTACTTGTAAAGGATTTCAGTTTTAGTGGTGGGAATTGAAGCAGTAGTAGTCATTTGGTAAAGGCCTGGTTTATACTTCAGGGTAAATAGAAGATTCCATATGGTCATAACTTAAAGTTGAAGATTTGTGTGAGGAATAATTAAAGCAAATTAGAGGGGAAAAGTGAGTTGGGCCTCGTTGACTAATTCATTGATGTGTCAAACATTCGGAGGCTCTTCGTGCTTGGGGTGGGACTCTGTGGCATGTTTGCCTCGACAGTGCTTTCTGAGACAACAGAAGCAGCAGTCTAAAGGGAGATGATCAGCTTTTTTCTTCTTCACCTCAAAACCTGTTTTACTTTACGCCAGAATTTACAGTAAAGTATTTTGCCAGTCATAGCCCTAGGACATCTAATGTACTTTCACCTCGTGTTTCAGAATTACTTAGTGTAATTGTGAAGATTGACCTTTTTAATCAGTTTCTCGTTTAGGAAAAGAAAAGGGAAGGCTCTAGGAAAGTCCCTTTTGACTCTGGTTGGAAAAGTGAGTGGCATTAACACAGATTGTGTTAAATGAATTGTATGTGAAACCCGCTCCCAATAATACTTACCTTAAAGGACACATGGTTGCCTCTGTCACTTGAAGGCCAGCACTCAGTTTTGGGACAGTGCAATGAAACTCATTTGTTTAAATGTAACTAGTTTTATATTTAGATGATTTTTAAAAGTAACTGCAGTCTTCTTTGAACTCTGGAAGTTGTCAAAATTAAGCTGATTTCAAACAGTTTGTAGCGTTACTGAAATCATTGATTTGGATTTCTTATGACAAATATATATCAACTACTTAATCCATTCTCATAAAACAAATTGTACTGACATTGAATTGGGCAAGTGATCATTTAAAATAGATTTTTATTTTACTCCTCTCCTTTTGGAGGGGGGAGTCATATCCTAATCATTGTTTCCTGAGTATTATACTTGACCTGTCATAAATTTCGTGAAAGTTAGAACTTGTCTCTGCCTGTGGGTTAGCATTTCCTACCTCTAAGTTTACTTTTTTGTTGTTGTTGGCATAAAGATATCTAAGTTTACTTTTAATATTCCACTTTAGCTATAGCTGGGTGGGTTAGGTGGTTAGATAGATAGTTCAGCAAATATTTATTGAGCACCTAATGCTAGGCACTGGTGATAAGTAGTGATAATAGACCCCTTTAGGAGCAATCTAGTGAGGACAATCACAATGGAGTGTGGAAAGAGCTACAAGAGAGGTAAGCATAGGAAGGAGGGGTGACTATTCTCAATCGTGGGAAGTCTTTGTCGGCTTGCATGGAGATGATGTCTAGAATGAAGCCTCTTGGCTGGGTTTGCTCAGTTGGTTAGAGCGTTGTCCCAATATGCCATGGTTGCGGGTTCGATCCCGGTCGGGGCACCTAGAAGAGACAGTGAATGCATAAATGGGTGGAACAACAAAATCCATGTCTCTGTCTCTCTCTTTCTCTCCCTCTGTCTCCCTCTTCCTCTCTCCCTCCCTACCTCCATTCCTCTCTCCATGATAAAATAAAATGAAGCCTGAAGAACAGATAGGAATTGGACCAGAGGAATGGGATAGAGCCTTTCTGGGAAAGGGATCATAGAATAAACTTAAGATCAAGAATTTAATTCAGGTGGTCAGCTTTAACCTGCCATTGAGAAGGGTGGAATGGAGAGCAGGAAGCAAAGCATTAACTCCATCTACTCCACTCTTTTTGTAATGGGTATACACTCCACTGAAACATAATCTGGTAAGATAATGACATACTGTTTTTGTGTCGTCCTTTTACTTGGGAAAATGTGTGGTGGTTTTGGATAAAGCCTTCTGGGTTGGAATCCTGGTTCCACAGGTTAGTAGTTGTAGGACTCCGGCAAGTTACTTAACCTCTGTCTGCTTCAGTTTCTTTAGTGTTAATGATAGTACCACATAGGGTAGTTGTGAGGTTTCTATGGGTCAATGAGAGTAAAGCGCCTAGCATGGTCCCAGGCACACTCACTGTAAACACACAGTATATATTAGTTATATATAGAATATGTGACCCTTCTGTTGCTCAAGGGTGGCAGAACAAATTACTTTATGGAATGAATGTCCTGCACACAGTGGACACCCAAATATTTGAAAGTGCTCTGCTAAACAGTTTCACTTTAGATTCTGAGACTTTCATATTTTGATGTAAAAATGTTTGATATGTTTGATTTTTTTGTTACATGGTATGTTGAACAGTGTAAGCTGAGAAATGAATAAATACAGAAGTATAAAATTCTGAGTACAGTTCCAACAATGTATTAGTTCTGTGTGCAGGTTTAGAAGTCTACTGTTGTCTTAAATTAGTGCTGTCCAAAAGAAATATAATGTGAACTACAAAGATAATATTTTTTAGTAGCCACATTAAAAAAGTAAAAGAAGATGCCCTGACTGGTATGGCTTAGTGGTCACTTGGGTTTGTGCAGAGGCAATCACTCAATCATTGTGTCTCTCTCACACCGCTGTTTCTCTCCCCACCCTCCTCCACTCTTTCTAAAAAATCAATGGAAAAAATATCCTTGGGTGAGGATTAACCAAAAAAAGTAAAAATTTAATAATACATTTTTGCTCACTTTATTCAAAATTTTTTTATGTAATCAAGAGTAAAAATTGTTGAGATGTTTTACATTCTTTTTCTCCAGTGTGTGTGTTATAGTGCATTTCAATTTAACCTCATTTTAAGTGCTCAGTAATCACATGTAGCTGTTGGCTGCCATATTGGACAGTGCATGTCTAGATAGTCTAAACTAGCCAATTGTCTAATGTGCAGATGACTAGAAGTACTTTGAATGTACACTACTTTTAGGACATTTAAAATTTTATCGGTTGACTAGGGGTTTTTTTGTTTTATTTTACTTTTTTTAAAAAAATCTAAAGCATTATCTAATTATAAATGATAATGGAATTTGAATTATCACCTGATTGTTAAAACCTCCTTAGGTCTTAGTAGAAGTTGCTATCTTGCAGGTGTTCAGAGAGGCCAAACTGTCTATTTAAGGAAAGCCATCATTATTTCAGGCACAGTAATTTTAGTTACTTATTGGTTATTGATTCTTGGAATAAATAATTTTTATAGGCTTATAGTGCTTACTTACAGTGCTCAGAATGACTACTGTATTTAAATTTTTCTGTATACTTTCAATTTCTACACATTTATATTAGACATTATGTGTGATATTTATGGTCAGATTCATTGCAGATAGTTGCAAAAACAAATTACATGTATGTTCCACACTCACCAATCTCAAAGTGAATGGAAGGGCAGTAGAATATAAGTTACACAAGGGCAGAGATCTTTGTCTTTTTTTTGTTTTATTTGCTGATAGATGCTAAGCACCTAGAAGAGTTCTTGCATTTCATGGATGCATGATAAATAATGATTGAAAGCAGCTGCTGCAGACAGGTAGTACAATCATAATTCTCTAATACAGAATTGTGGCTGGTTTTATTTTCATATTTTCTTGTCTACCTACTTTCTGAGCATTATATATGTGATGTAGATTGGGATCAGATTTTACTTAAGAATATCAGCTGTTTGGGCTAATAGAGTAATTTTAGGGTAAAACCGGTCTTGGAAATTCAAAGATTGAGAAATATTTGCTAAAGAGAGTTACTGGTTTTGGATGAGCAGATTTGGCCATGACCCTTTTGGCAGTAAAGCTCAGGAAGGCATTACCCTTTAGTAATAATGATAATTACATGGACTTGTCCCAAAGGAGAAATTTTTAGTGGGCTTTTTTACTGAGTGTACTACTTTTTGGTATTGTTAATCCTCCTTCCACCCCTAGATTTATTACTTTTTCCATAGGGAATATCTTTCATTGGGAAATGGAGTCTCTGGGCTCTGTGTAAGAAATTCAATTGGTAAAGCCTCTTGCCTCTAGGAAAAGTATAATGAATGCATCCTTTTTGTTGTCTTTCTGAGTGTTTTTATTAAGCTTTGGAAGAGTAGGATGGTTCCACTAACCTGCATTTAAGAACTGATAGATTTAGCCCGGCCAGGCATGGCTCAGTGGTTGAGTGTTGACCTAGGATCCAGGCGATCAGGGTTCGATTCCCGGTCAGGGCACATGCCCGGGTTGCGGGCTCTATCAATGACTCTCTCGTCGTTGATGTTTCTATCTCCCTCTCCTTTCCTCTCTCTGAAATCAATAAAGATATATTTTTAAAAAACACACAACTGATTTAATTGAACTGAGCCCATTTTATATGGAGAGGCTGCCTTTTAGAGAAATGAGTAAAACCTTTGCCATATTAAATGTGTCTGCTTTGTTGTGATACTCAGGCGACAAGTGGCTCATGCTGCAGGAATGCCAGAGTGCCTAAGGAATTTCTTTCATTCAAACACATATTTTTAGGATTGATTAAAACTATTCAGACATTTTCCCAAAGAAGATATACAGATGACCAATAAGCACATGAAAAGATGTTCAACATCACTAATCATTAGAGAAATGTAAGTCAGTATCACTATGAGATGTTACTTCATACCAATTAGGACGACTGACTTATCAAAAATGAATTTTCTCATACAATTACCTGTTCAAATCCCTGCTTTCAGTTCTTTCAGGATATATACCTAGAAGTAGAATTGCTGGATCATATGGTAATTCTCTTTTTGATTTTTTGAGAATCCACCGTATTGTTTTCCATAGTGGCTGCACTGTTGTACATTCCCATTAGTCCTGCACCCGGGTTTCAGTATCTCCATGTCATCGCCAACATTTGTTGTCTGTTGAGTAGCATTATTCACAGTAGCCAAAATGTAGAAACTACTCAGATGTCCAAGGGATTAATGGATACACAAAACATAGCATGTACATGCAGTGGAATAGTATTCAGCCTTAAAAAAAAATCTCATATATGCTACGACAGTGTTTGAAAACACTGTGCTAAGTGAAACAGGCCAGACACAAAAGGACAAATATTGTGTGAAATCGCTTATATGAGGTACATAAAATAGACAAATTTATAACGTAGAATAGTGGTTACCAGGGCCTGGGGACTGGATCTTGAGGAGTTATTGCTTAATGGGTACAGAGTTTCAGTTAATGGAGAATTACTGCTTATCGGGTACAGATTTCAGTTTGGGAAGATGAAAAGATTGTGGAGATGGATAGTGGTGATGGTTGCATAACAATATGAATATGTTTAATGCCATTGAATTATACACTTAAAAGTTGTTAAAATGCAAAAAAAGACAAATGCCACTTATGAGATAACTAAAGTCAAATTCATAGAAACAGAAAGTAGACTGGTGGAAGGTAAAATGATAGTCCCCGAGAACAGGGAAGGGGGAAATACAGAATTAGTTAATGGGTATAGAGTTTCAGGGGTTTTGTGTTTTTTTTTTTAAAATATATCTTTATTGATTTCAGACAGAGGAAAGGAGAGGGAGAGAGAGAGATAGAAACATCAATGATGACAGAGTCATTGTTCGAGCCCGCAACCCGGGCATGTGCCCTGACTGGGAATCGAACCCCGATCACCTGGATCCTAGGTCAACACTCAACCGTTGAGCCACGCCCGGCCGGGCTAGAGTTTCAGTTTTGAGAGAGAAAAAGTTCTGAAGATCTATCGCACAACAATGTGAATATACTTAACACCACTGCACTCTACACTTAAAATGGTTTAAGATGGTAAATTTAATGTTATGTGTGGTGTTTTTTTTTTTTACTACAGTTGAAAAAATGGTTTAAACGGTAAATTTTGTTATGTATATTTTACTACCAAAAAACCCCCAAACAAAAACTATTTAACACTTACTCCAGCTTTCTGAAAGAGCATCTGATCACAGCTAGCCCCTCACTATTCCATGTGATAGGTAGGGTTAACCAGTGGTCATTGAGTAAAGAGGATCCGTTAGTACTTCCATGCTTTAGTATCACTGGTCTGCACCTTTAGATATTGAAGGGAGGTTTGTCTTTTTGTTATATGTATTTGTATAGAATCATGGAATATTAATGCAGGAAAGCTCCCTACAATGAAATTTAAGTGTCAGGAAACAGGCAGGTGAAATAATTTCTAAAAGATTATATGGCTAATTAGTGAAAATTTCTCTAGAATCCATATCCAACCCTGTTTCTTATTCTAAGAATTTCATCATTTTATGTATTTGAAAAAAATTGATAGGATGATTCTTTTACTCATCATCTTCAATTTGAAAAGTAGAGTTGCAGTATTTTTGTTTTTGTTTTGACAGGAGTGAGTAAGTAACAAGTCAGCACCAAATATTAAGGGATTTGTTCAGGTTACTTGTTCTTTGCAAATTTACAGCATAACATAGAGCTGAGCTGATAATGTTAGGGATAATTATTTTCTTTTCAAGAATTATAGTGTATAATGGTGTATAAGATGTGGCAAAGGAAATACTGATATTTCTGTTTGGTTTGTAAAATGGAAAGAATGATAGGAGAAATAATGGCATTCTGTTTTAACTTTTAAAAGTACAAGGCCGTCCAGTTTGTGCTGTGGTAGCATCTCTGGTGAATAGAGAAGTGGGGGCTTGTTGAGTGTTAATTTACAACAAGCACAAAATATAAATTGTGTGATTAGCTAGGGAGATCTGCATGGGAAAACTGCTTATGGAGATTGGTCATAAAGGAAGAGTTTAAAGGAGCAACAGAGGGTGTTAAAGTTAATAGAACATAGTCTGAAGCCATAAAACTGATAATAAGTCTTGTAAAGGTCATGGATTTGCTTCCTTCAAATAGATAAATATTGGGAGTTAATGGAATAAGTAATTTGGATTATAAGAAAAGGAATTTGAAAAGGTTATTAGAATAAAATCTTGGTGAAGAAAACTCATCTGAAGGGAAATCTGACATGAGAAATTTTCTTTGATGACAGTGCCTTATAGGGTTACAAACAAAAGTGATTGCTTGATATTTATCCCTTTTTCCAGAGGTGAAAAATAATATGTTTTTGAGGAAAACAGCAACTGGTGATGGAACATTAAGTTTCCAGTATGACCCAGAAACAGAGCATCCAAGGTTGTAAAACATTAGAAAATGGAAAAAACATTATTCTGGGGAGGCAAAAAATACAACGTATCAAAATCAGAACAGAGAACACTGTTGATTTGTTTCTTTTATATCAATAGCAATGCTTATGCAGACTTTTTTTAATTGAAATTTTTATTAAGGCAATTGTAGATTCACATGCAGTTGTAAAAAAATAATACAGAGGGATCCCTTATACACTTTGCCTAGTTTCTCCCAAGGGTAACATTTTGTGAAACTAATATAATCACAACCAGGATATTGACATTTGTGGCAGTACACTATTTTCATTCAGATTTCTCCAGTTTACTTGTACGTCTGTGTTAAATTCTCTACAGTTTTATTGCTTGTGCACGTTCATATAGTTACCACCACAGTCAAGATACTGAACAGTTCCAAGGACGAGGATCCTGGGTATTCTTTTATAACTATATCCTTTCTCCCCTCCAAAAATCTGTCCTCTATTTATAAAATTTCGTCATTTCACAAATGTAATGTAAATGGAATCATACAGGATGTAACCTTTTGAAATTAGCTTTTACTCACCTAGAATAATTAGCTGGAGATTCGTCCAAGTTTTGTGCATAAGTAGTTCTTTTTTATTGTTGAATAGTATTTCATGGTGTGCATTCAGCACAGTTTAACCATTCACCCATTGAGGAACATCTGGGCTGATTGCTATTTTTATAAGTAAAGCTGCTGTGAATATTTTGTATAGTTTTTTTCTGTGATCAGAAGTTTTCATTTTTCTGGGATAAATGCCCAGTACTGCAATTACTGGGTCATATAGTAATTGCATGTTTAGTTCTATAGGACACTACCAGACTGTTCCAGAGTAGCTGTACTGTTTTACATTCTCGCCAGCAGTGTGTGTGATATAATTTCTCTGTATCCTCACCAACATTTGATGGTGTTACTATTTTATGTTTTAGCTATTCTGGTAAGTGTGTAGTGATAACCTCATTGTGGTTTAAATTTACATTTCCCTGATGACCAGAGGCGTTGAGAAATCTTCTCATGTCTTTATTTGCTCTCTGTATACATTCTGATGAAATGTCTGTTTGAGTCAGTTGCCCATTTTCTAATTGGATTTTTTTTACTGTTGAGTTTTGAGAGTTTTTTGTTTTTTTTCAATCCTCACCCAGGGATATTTTTCCATTGCTTTTCAGAGAGAGTAGAAGGGAGAGAGAAAGAGAAAGGGAAACATCGATGTGAAACACAATGATTGGTTGCCTCCCCCAATCGAGCCTGCAGCCAGGTGTGTGCCCTTGGCTTGAATGGAGCAGGGACCCTGAGTCCTCCTGCTGGTGCTCTAACCACTGAGCAAGACCAGCCAGGGCTTGAGAGTTCTTTATACATTTTAGATACTAATCCATTGTTGGATATGTGGTTTGCACATATTTCCTCCGAGTCTATATCTTGTCGTCTTCACATGGGCTTTCATAGAGCAAAATTTTTAAATTTTGATGAAGTCTAATTTATTTTTCTTTTTATGGATCATGCTTTTGTTGTCTAGGAACTCTCTCTGGTCCTAGATCCTGAAGATATTTTTCTATACTTTTTCTAAGAGTTTTATAGTTTTACATGAGAACCTATGGTCTTTTGCATATGGCAGGCTTTTTTTTTTTTTTTTTTAATCTTATACACTTGATCAGATGATGCAGATGTTCTGAAGGCTTCAGAGATTCTGTATAACCCTGCAGGAGTGAAAGTTGACTTTAGCAATTGACTGTTTTATAATAATTTATACTGTGCTTTCTGAAAGGTTTTAAAAATTCATTTTTATTAGTGATATGTACACATTTGAAATAAAATATTGCTAAAAGATTTATGGTAACCAAAAAAGCAGTCTCTCATCCTATCCCTATTCTGTCCCCTGTCATGTTCTTTAGAGGCATCCTCTAGCTCTTTGTTCTGTTAGATAACTCTGTATTTTCAAATGATATACTTGTACTGCCATTTCTGGAGTCATTAAATTTTTAAAAAAAAAAAGTGCCTTTAAAAAAAATTTTATGTTAGAGAGGAGAAGGGAGTGGGGGACAGACAGAGAGAAAGAAACAAACATTGAATGGCTCTCTCCAGCATGCCCTTTTCTGGGGATCGAGCCTGCAACCTGCGCATGTGCCCCGACTGGGTATTGAACGCAGTGACCTTTTGGTGCATGGGATTATGCTCAACCAACTTAGCCACACCTGCCAGGGCGCTTGAGTCATTAATTTAATATTAGATGAGAATTTTAACCTTGTATACTCTCATTCTACTCTTAATCCCAGTTTTTTGTTAAATTGATATCCAGTGGTTACTTTAATATGCCCATGTAAATATTCCCTGTCTACCCAAATAGTCTAGTATAACTATTTCCTTTTCTCTGAAGTTAAAATTTTCTTTTATTTGATTAATTTTCTCTTACCTTTTGTCAGATCTTCCTACATCCTCCAACAACCCCTCAAAATGATTTTCTACACAGTCAAGTTATCAGAGGCATTTCCCCTCTGCCCCCAACCTGGACACCTCTCCTAGATATTTTCTCCTTCCAGCTTCAATAATGGATTGGTTATTAACTAGGCCTATCACAACAGCTATTGCCTTGGGAATTCCCTTAGCCTCTCTCTCTTGTGTGTGACTGTTTTTGGTTCACTGCCTTGGAGTATATCATCCTCTAGTAGCTTCTTACAAGAGGGGTGCTTGGCAGAGGGAAATTTTTGAGACGTCCCATATTTGATAATGCCTTAATTCTTCCCTTTCACACAATTGGAGTTTGACAGGGCATAGGATTCTAGGATGAAACAATTTTCCTTTAGATTTTGAAAGCATTACTTTATTGTCTTTAAGCTCCTGATGTTGCTGGCAAGTTTAATACCATTCTCATTCTCTCCATTTGTGGTCTCGTTTGTTTCTGGAAGTGTTTTTTAAAAATATGTTTTTATTGATTTTAGAGAGAGAGGAAGGGAGGAGAGAGAAACATTGATCAGCTGCCTCCTGCACTCCCCCTACTGGGAAATCAAGTCCGAAACCTGGTCATGTGCCCTGACCAGGAAACGAACCTGCGACCACACTTAACCAACTGAGCCACACTGGGCCAGAACTGGAAGTTTTTAGCTTTTTAAATTTTTTGAATTCCTAGTAACAGATTTCACAATGGTGTGCTTTAAGTGGGTGGATCTTTTTTATTATAAATCCATTGTTCTGGGTACTTGGTGGGCTTTTTCAGGTCCTTTACTTTTTGAGGTTTACTTGCATTCCCAACACCCCCCCCATATAATTTTCTTCTCTTTATTTTCTGTTTTTAATTGGGTGTTGGACTTCTGGATTGTTTGTATAATTTCCTATTTTTCAGCTTATAGAAATTCCTTCTACTTTCTGGGAAATTTCTTTAACTTTATATTTTCTATTGAAGGTTTTATTTCGGCTGTCATATTTTAAAATTTCTAGTAGTTTTTTTGTTTATTATTTAAAATTTGTTTTTTAAAGCATCCTGTTTTTGTTTCATGAATACAGTATCTTTTCTTAGAGGATAGCTTGACATTTTCTTGTATTTCTGACTTTTTCCTTCAAGTTTTCAGTGGTGCCCCCTCCACCCCCTTTTGTTTTTATTCTATATTTTATTTTAGAGGCCTTCCTCAAATAATTGGTGATTTCGGGGTGTGCATTCATAATTAAGAATGGGTCATTAAAAAGATATTTGCAAACTCTGTGAGTATGGACAGGGCTTTTTAAACCTCCCTATTTTTAGTCTCATCACCAAACTCCATTGAGTCTCTTGTTCTTGAATTCAAAGTGTGTCTATTCCAGATTTTCCAGAGAATAAACCTTTAGACTCCTGCTAGGTCTTCGGGTGTTGTTATATAAACCTTTAGTCAGGCTCTCACTTCTGCCTGGTACCTGATACCTCCTCTTGTTAAACGTTTCTAGGACTCAGACATGAATTGACTTGCTCCTTGTTGGTATCTTCATGGGGCCCTGAGCTTCTTTTGTCTTCATCTGTTGTTAGAATTACAATATCTATTTGTTGAAATGAAGGTAGAATTTATTTATATTTCTTGTATTTCTTTGTGTATGTGACTTTGAAGAGAAGGTTTCACGGAAGTCTTTCTCCATTATCTTAACTAGAATTCGAAGTAATTTTTGACCCCAAATGATTTTTGACTCCACTTTTTAACTTGTAACTTCCAGTAGTTATGGATGAGTGATATTTTGCAACTGTTTTTGCACTTACCCAGTCCATCCTAAAAATATTGATATTTTTGTTATTTAGAACTAGTCAAGTGAATGTGGTAAGGAATTGGAGTAATTCCACTGTTCAGAACAGCTTTAATTTGGATGTGTAATCCTTGGTTAATTTACTTGGGGAAAAAGGAGTATTTTTGCTATTTTCATTTTTAGAGAAAGAGAGGAAGGGTAATAGACGACAGATAGGTAGAAAGAAAAACACGGATTTGTTGTTCCACTTAGTTATGCATTGATTGGTTGATTCTTGTATGTGCCCTGACTGGGGTTCGAAGTCCCAACCTTGGCTTATCAGGACGATGCTCTAACTAACTGAGCTACCCAACTGGGCAAGTATTTTCACTTTTTGAACAAAGTGTAACTTTAGTCTTAAGTTTCAGTTCTGTGCTCTTGATGTATACTGTTTTATGGGATACTGAACAACAGATGATTCAGCAAATTCTTAATCTGTCAGAGAATTGCAGTGGGTTCAATATATTATAGCACTTGGCATTGAATGATAAGGTATCTCACGACTTGACTTTTTTACTGTTTTGAAACCTAGTAAGCATTTATACTTACAAAGTGAGTATTGTGTTTTTACCTTTTTATGTATTCTTAGTCTTACAGAAAATGTCTTTGCCTTCCTTAAATTAGATGTTAACGGATCAGTGTGAATTTAAAAAATTCAGTAGTGTCTATTTGCATATTTTTGTGTGGGGGATATTTACTGAGCATAATAAACTGGCAAGAATGCTATGGAAGACGGAAGGTAAATATAATATCAAAATAATTATTCAAATGTAAGCTCTTTGCCTAAGTGAGTAATAGTTCTAAAAACTTTCTCTGAAAAAGTTTCAAATCTACAGAAAAGTCAAGGTATTTACAACAGTGAATCCCCTATGGCCTTCCTCTAGATTCACCAATTGTCATTATGTTGCCCTATTTGCTTTTATGTGTCTTAAGAAAGTTTATTTTGTATTTCATGTAGTATCTAATTCAAAATAAATTAGAGCTGTATTTCAAGGGGAACATAGTTACTAAAAATAAACTAGAAAATTAAGCTATAAACCTTTGCATTGCCTGTTCATTAAAAAAAATTAAGGTTTTACAATGTGTCAGGCACTGAGTACCTGGGATACAGTGGTGAGTAGTACAGACTTTGTTATTCCCTTTAGGACATCTTATTTTTCTGTTTTGTTTTATCTTACATAGCTATGATTGCTATATTTCAAGAAATGTCAAATTTTAAACAACCAGCTAGTAACACTACATTTATCTAGAGAGTAGTCTTCTATCAATCTCTAAATATAATTCAGACCCAAACAAATCATATATTCACAAATCCCCTAAAGTAAGCCACTTACAGTGCTTGGTGTTTTCTTAGTGCCTAACTGACTTTGATTTTTAACTCCATTTTATTAAGTCCAAAGGAACTGAGAAGCCACAGACTTTTGCTGTTATGCAGGTAATGTGTCCAGCCAGTGGATATGAGACCAGATAGACATTTAGGGAGGAGACCTAAGAACTAAAATGAAGATTAAAGATTATATTACTATTCCGTATAGTTACAAATTTGTGAATTGATAGTTATATGATCATTTGAGAAGAAATTCTTTTATCTTCAGTAGCCTCTGTCAAGGTAAAAAGTGTGATATATTTTGGAGACATAATTTAAAAAGACTAAGTTTTAGTGCCATACATATAATCAGACTTTAACTTTAGTGGAATAGTTTTTCTACAAGATGCTGGATAAGTGATTTATTTTAAAATAACAAAAATTACTTTTTATATTCAAAAATATTTTAAAAATTGGATGCATTGATGGAAAAGCGAAGCTGGGGGGTGACTATACGAACAAATATAAGCCTGGATAAGGTAAACTTAAGGCTCATCACAATTCTCAAGGACTAAGATTGTCAGAGGATTCCTTTGAAATGTGAGTGGGCCGCCCGGCTGGGCATGGCTCAGCAGTTGAGCATCGACCTAGGATCGAGGCGATTGGGGTTCGATTCTGGGTCGGGGCGCATTCCTGGGTTGCAGGCTCGGTCCCCAGTCGGGGGCGTGCAGGAGGCAGCCGATCAATGACTCTCATCATTGATGTTTCTATCTCCCTCTCTCTTCCTCTCCCTTCCTCTCTCTGAAATCAGTAAAGATATATTTAAAAAAAGAAAAAAAGAAATGTGAGTTGGCCAGTTTTGAGGATAAACATAAGGATTTTTCCATATTGAATAATATCATTAAAGAAATAACCTCTTTATTTTAAATGGATTCAAAAGGGTTTGTACAGATGTGGATACGTCAGAGCCATAAATAGCACCTTAGTGAAACTGGCTTATGCCTAACCTTTAAGATGGACTTCTAGAAGGTCAGCTGTGCTCTTAACTTAATATGCCTCCCTTGATAATAGTGGGCTTTTATTTATTTATTTTTAATTTTAATTAAAAAAATTTTTTTAAATATATCTTTATTGATTTCAGAGAGAGGAAGGGAGAGGGAGAGAGAGAGAGATAGAAATATCAATGATGAGAGAGTCATTGATTGAGCCCACAACCCGGGCATGTGCCCTGACTGGGAATTGAACCCCAATCGCCTGGATCCTAGGTCCATGCTCAACCTCTGAGCCTCTCCCGGCCGGGCTAATTTTTATTTTTTTTAATCCTCACCCGAGGACATGCTTAGAAAGGAAGGGAGAGAATGAGAGACAGAGACATCGGTGTGAGATGTGAGAGAGAAACTCCCTTATGTGCCCTGACCAGGAATTGAACTGGTGATCTTTTGGTGCACAGGATGACGCTTAACCAACTGAGCCATTCCAGTGGGGCAGAAGAGTCGGCTTTTTAGACCATAAGTCAGACTAGGTGTGGCAGTTTGCATTTCTCTATAAAACAAAATATTCTAATAAAAATATTCAATAGTAGTATCTTATATAGCATCGGTAATTATAAATTAAGCGACATGTGGACTGTTTACTTTGTGGGGCTATTGTGACTCATGGTTTACTCTGTACTTAGGGAATAAAAATAATTTCAGTGTTAACCTGATTAACTCCAGTGTAACTGATTTTTACACTATACGTAATATGACTGTATCTCTTTAATTTTTCTTCAATTTCTATTCTGAAAAATTTTCCTTATTAAGATGTTTTTATGTGTAGGCCCCACGAATTGCAGGACTTCTTTTAACACAAGGCATTTTATTTCAAAGTTTCTTCTTTAGCTCCCAGCACATTTTCCTGAGCTGATTTTGACTTTTTCCTAGGCATTTTAGGAGGTACTGTTTAGAACATTGGTGATGAGGCTATATATATAATATGTGTGTGTGTGTGTGTATCAGTACTCTTACTCTTTGCCCTAGGTTACAGTGATCCTACTTAATGCTGATTTCCAACTCCGCAGTGATTTGGGTAACATCTCCATGCTTGATGTTCTGTCTACCCTTGGGATACTTCACTTTAGCCTCATAAAAATGTTACTGCCAAATGGATTATTTCTTTAAACATTTTGCCTTTTCCCTGATATCCTATTGGATTTTTGTAAATAAATTTACTGAGTTTAAAATTGCTCAGTTGAATTAGAAATTTTTAGGGAACTGTATTCTCAAATACAGTTTGTTTTATATCATATGCTCTTAGATGAAGTTATTTGTTGATTGATGGGAGTAACTGGAAAGAAAGAATTGGAAGTGTTAAATATTAATTTTAAAAAATGTTTTTATTGATTTTAGAGAGAGAGGAAGGGGGATCAGGGAGAGAGAGAAACATCCATGTGAGAGAAACATCAATCAGCTGCTTCCTATATACCCACCACTGGAATCGAGCCTGCAACCTGGGCATGTACCCTGACTGAGAGTTGAACTGGTGACCTTTTGGTATATGGGACGATACCTACCAGGGCTTTAAGTATTAATTTTAAGGAAAGCATTATAGCTAACTTAAGTTCAAGAGTAAATCATGTAGGATTTTAGTTAATTTGTTTTTGACTGTTTAAAACTCATCTTCCTGAAAACATTGGTGTCTGTCCTGTGCCTGCTTGGTATTGCGTAATCATATGTTGTTTTGTAGATTTTGAAATCTACACCTTTCTATATCTGTATGGTATGCATGTTAAATTTTTTGGCAGAAATAATGTTTTTTATGTACCTATTATGAGCATAATACTTATTACCTATTTATTACCTACTACTTATTACCTGTTATTTTCCATTTGGAGCATTTGTTGGTATTTCAGTTTTTGAGTGAGTACTAACAATCTGAAGTAAATTAGTTCATTTTCATACCTCAGAAAGACTGGTTCTGTTTCTCTAGAAAGAAGGAATTAGCTTGTAAAGTTCCAAGGACATTGATCTAGGTACTATAATACTTAAATTCGGAGAATATGACTCTTGCTGGGCATGTGATAGTTTTGCCGTTGGCAAACAAACTGAGGAAAAGCTTTAAATTTTATCTCAAATTAATTGTATTTACTTAAAATATATTAGAACAGGGCTAAATTTTATTCACAAAATGTGTCAATTTCCAGAGTTAAAAAAATGAAAATACAGCGGACCTTTAAGTTAAAAATACTACTTTAGAAAGTGGTGATTTGGAAAACACTTTCAATGGCTTATTCTACTTCTTTTGATAGAGTATTACAGAGGAAAATTGTTGACAACAGAAATAAAAATAGTTGAGATACATCTTTCCTTGTAATTAAAATTTTTTTGGAGTTAGTGGTCGAAATCCAGGTTATGGTGAAAAGCTTTTTCAACCAGTGTCATGCTAAGGGATTTTGGTTATTTCAGTAATCACTTACTGGGTATATAATGTGTATAAGGGCCATGGTGGTTATATAGAGATGAAAGGAAAAATATGAAAGTTCCTCTTTGAAAGAGCTCACAATTTAGTGATCCTGTTGCTCACATAACTGTTCAATAAAATGTGTGAATGATAATAACGCTATGTAAAGATGTTATGTGTGAAACAGGAGGGCCTGGAAAGCTCTGATTGGTAGTATAGGCCTCAAGGAGATCATTTAAGCTGAACCTTAAAGCTTGATTAATAAGGTGTGGGGGTTTGGGGGACATTTTCAGGTAGAGGGAACAGCATAGGAATGTAGTTGTACATGGTGTGTTTGGAGACTGCAGGTAGTATAAAGAGACTAGAGTAGGAGGCGTGCAGTTTATAAATTGTGCCTAGTTAGTAGAAGGCCTTGAAAGTCTTGTTAAGGAATTTGCATTTTCTAAAATATCAAAAGTTCGAAATCGAGGAACAGTGATTTCAGATATAAGGTATGACTTTTTCCTGTTTAAAAAGTGTACTATATATACTTTGATTTGTGTAAAAAGAATACAAAGAGATGATATACCAAACTATTAACATGTTTCTTGAGATTTGTCAGTGTTGTCACTTTAAACATAAACTTTCTCTGAGTGTCTAAAAGGTTTATTTTAAAATATATAGATTAGTTATGGATACACACTATAAAATAAATGATAAAGTCATTGTAGCAAAAGCATTTATACTCTCTATATATATCCTGAAAGGACTACTCCTGCACATTTCATGTATACATATAATTTTCCGTGTTTCCTATTTATTCCACTGACTGGTAACCTGATGACTTCTTACATCTTGTTGAGGCAACAGCTTTAAACATTCTCCTCCTTAAGACCAGGAGTTGGCTGCCTTTTATTACACTTGATATCAGCTTGTTGCGCTGGAGGAAATGTCAATTATTTTGCATTTGAAATAGGGACAGGTTATCACTGGTCATCCTTTTAGATTTAACCATGTGTTAACTGTTTACATTTTTTCATTTGTCTCACGTAACAGTGTAAGACCTTGGCAGAAGTTTGTAGCACCAATTGAAGGTTTACCAAACCCTCTCCACTAACTTTAAAGCAACTGTGTTAAAAGTGTAAAATCTGAGACAGTAAATGTGGACAGGATGTTGGAAAACATGATAAATGAAGACTGTTCTGCTCAAGTGGATTTAGTGATCACCATACTTGCAGCAGTTTGATAGGGTGATAAATATTCATCTAATAAAAACACCAAACCAGAATAATTCTGTAGTTAGATAATTGCTATGAATAGAAAATACATTGTAAAATCAGACTAAACAGAGGTTCTTAATCTATTTCAGGTCATGGGGAGGTGGATCAGGAAATGCTCTCCTAAGAAACTGACATTTATGTTGATATCTGAGATGTTAGAAGTAAGGTAGGAGAAAAGAGTGAGGAAATGAAAAACATTCCAGACAAAGGAAATAGTCAAGAAAAGGTCCTTGGTGAGTAAAGAAGGTTATGGAGTTCAAAGAACTGAAAGGTCTGTTGCTGGTGTGAGTCAGGTAGGGAGAGCAGAAGCAGTCGATGTTGAAGAGCAGTTGTTCCCCAGATCATGCAGAGCCTAGTAGTCCTTGCTAATGATTTGAATTCCTTTGAAGGTTTGAGCAGGAATGTGACATTTAAATTTTGAAAAGATGACTGGCCCAGATAATGTGCAGAATGGAATGCAGTTGGAATTTTCTAGTTAAAGGCCTATCAAAGATGTATTTAAACTCTTATATGTACATTGAGTGCTTTAATCTTTTTAAAAAATATATTTTTACTGATTTCAGGGAGAGGAAGGGAGAGGAGGGAGAGAGAGAAACATCAATGGTGAGAGTCATTGATCAGCTGCCTCCTGCATGCCCCCTGCTGGGGATCGAGCCTGCAACCTGGGCATATACCCTGACTTACTGGGGATCAAACCCGGATCTCCTGGATCATAGGTCGGTGCTCAGCCACTAAGCCATGCCAGCTGGGCGAGTGATTTAATTTTTAAGGAGCATGAGAGGTTGTGTAAATGGACCTGTCAGTGACCATAAGCCTTTTAAGTTCTCCTGGAAATAATCTTTTAGTGCCAAATATATTAAATAGAATATTGAGCCAAGAGACAGGGTTCTAATCAGAGTTAATTTGCTGGGTGAGCTTGAGCAAGTCATTTAACCTCTGAGCCTCTTTCTGTATTTATAAATTGGGCATGTTAGAGAAATACATGTTTAACTTAATAGTGTTAATCTCTTAACTCTAGTTAACATATGGGCTGAGTCTTGCTGAGTCATTTTTCTGAGACTGTGGGCAAGGTTTAATTAAAGCCAGCTAAGCAAACTTAATGACAGCTCATACCTCTTCTGTAGAAGTCAAAGGAAAGAAGGAGTTGTTTTATGTATGTTTTATATCTTGTATTTAATAAAGTTTTTTGCAGAGCAGTTAGTGTATCAATTCATGCATATTCCTTGAGAGAGAATACTGTACACTATAGCTAGGACCACTGATGCACCTTGCATTTTAGTGGCAGTTTGGAATTAAGAATTTCTGACTTGCCTTTGTCTCTCTATGATCTCATATTTAAAAACATTTTTCACCTGACAATATATTCTTATTAACTGAATATAGCCTCTTTTCATTCTAAACAGCATTGATGTAGATTCTTTGGAATTTTTACGCCCAAAAAGTTGGTTTTAATAGAGGTGGTCTTAATTTCTGCAGCAGAACCATAGTTGAAGCTAGTGGGCCTGCCACCAGTAGAAGGCCCCTACCTAGTTGATCAGTAAAACTGGATCTTTTCTCTGAAGTTAAAAAAGACAAGGCTAACTATCCCAGGAATAATGCTGGATTGCAGTGTTCCTTGGAACTTACAGATTTATGTTTTTCTATAACTTAAACTTTTTTGAGGCATATCTTGAAAATACTAATGCCTTATATAGTAAGGCATTTAAAAACTTTTAACTGTTAAGGTAGTTTTGATGATAGAAGTTTTGGTTTTAGAGCACTGTACTTCTGTGTTGTCAGTTTTAGATTTATCTTTACTCTGTGTTGTCTGTTACCTTAAGTTATAATGGATGTATAGCTATAAGTTTTCTCCTGGAGTTTCTTGGTTTTAGGGATCAGACTCCTTGGACACATTGTATGGCATATAAATTATGAAAAAGTTACTGTATTCTTTACATCCAGGAACTCAAGGGAAAAACACAAAGCTTAATTTCATTTAAGAATATCCTGCCCTGGCTGGGTGGCTTGGTTGGAGCCTCATCCTGTACACCAAAAGATTGCAGGTTCAATCCCTGATTGGGGTGTGTATGGGAGGCAACCAGTCGATGTTTCTCTCTCACATTGATGTTTCTCTCTCCTCTCCTTCCTCTCTCTCTCTCAAAATCAAAAACATATTCTCTGGTGAGGATTTTTTTAAAAAGAATGTCCTTAATTAAACAAAGAGTTTTAAATTTTATTAAAGCTTTACTCTTGAGCTCACATCTTTTTTTCTGTGTGACAGAATGGGAAGTAAATGTAAAATATTTCTGCCTCATTATGAGACAGTGATGGTTGTCTCAAGGAAAAGCACTTGTGAAACTGAGTTGACCACCTTTTTCATGGAACACCATTTATTTATTTATTTTTAAAATTGATTTTAGAGAGAGAAACATCGATTTGTTGTTCCACTTATTTATGCATTCATTGGTTGACTTTTGTATGTGCCCTGACCAGGGATGGAACCCTCAATCTTGGTGTATAGGGGCGATGCTCTAACCAACTGAGCTATCTGGCCAGGGCAACACCATGTATTCTTGAAAGAACAGCTAGTACATTGTGGTTATTTAAACTTGAATATTTGTCAGATGACACTTCCTCAAATGAATGAAATGATGGTAGTTGTTGCCAATGAAATAATTCATACTTTTAAATGAAAATTAGAATTTTGGAAAATTTTTGTCTTCTTCCGTGAGCTTGACAGCTTTCCAGTACTTAAGAGATTCCCCTGATGACGTCCATGATAATATTAATGAAAATGATTTTTTTCATATTGTGTAACGAGATGTGTCAACATTTGGAAGAACTGTGTAGTGAACCAGTATTTTCCAAATGACCAGTACGTGATCTTATAAAATCATGCATGGGTAAAAAGATCCACTCAAAGTGTAGAGTAACAGATGAATTCGATGTAATAGACTATGAAAAATTCATTGATATATGGTTTCAGATTCCACATTCCAACTAATCTCTAAGAAATATCACTTATTCACTTTCATAGTGTCAAAGAAGAGTATTTAGAATTATCTGAATAGAAGAGTATTTAGGATTATCTTAAAAATGTTCCTCCCTTTCCAACTACATACCTGTATGCAACTAGATTTTCTTATATTCTTCATGTTTCCACCAAAGCAGCATATTGCGACAGATTGAATGCAGAAGCTCATACGAAAATCCAAATTGCCTATTAGGCTGGACATTAAAGTTACAAAACTATAAAATCACGCTCTTCTTCTCACTAGTTTATTTTTTTGGGGGGAAAATATATTTTTTCATGAAAGGGTTATTTATGGGTCTATTTTAAAATACATTATAAATATTTAAAAAAATTTTTAGTTTTAATTTCTAATTTGGTAAATATAAATTGATATAACCCACATAAACAAAAGTTTCTTGGAATCAGTAATTTTAGGAATATAAAGGGGCCCTCAGAACAAAAAGTTTGAGAATTGGTGGTATACCTTTTTCTGTGGTTCCTGCTAACTCAGTTTATAGTCTAGTAGGAGAGACTGGCACAAATGAAGAGTGAAATGATAGGATAGTATATGAAATAATGGTACTGAGAAAAGTAACATTAAGGAAATTCATTCAAAACAATAAACATTTTCCTAGCAAACAATGGAAAACAAACAAATGTTGGAACTTGCAGAGAAATTAAAACTTATGAAAGCAAGTTTTATCTTGTATTTGACAAAATTTAGATTATAATTTTAATTCTTAGTTACATTTAGCACTGAAAGACTAGTGTGGAAGAGGATCGGCATACTTTTCGCGACAAAATTGTATAAATAAGATCCTTTCATCTTATTTTTGACGTTTATAGTGTGAACATAAGGAGTCATTAAAATACATTTAAAAGTCTTATTCATTTTTTAAGGGACTCTTAATCTTTTGCTCATATAATTTTAAGTCCATTTGTGCTGTCATTTTTAGCTATTCCTGTTTCTGTATTCATTCCTCATTTGTCAATGGCTTAGTAGTTCTCCCCTATCATTTTTCACTGCATCTTTTACTGGATTTGCAGCCTCTCTTTGTAGTTAAGTTTACACTGTGTTATTAGAACTATTTGGTAAGAGACATACCAACAATGTTCAAATTCCTCTACACTGTTGGAATGCAATGGTTTTGTGCTTTGGCTGATGGTGTCCTAAATGAATCAGTACAGATTTAACTTGCTTAAGCAGATGTTTTGTCGTCTGATAAATAAGCTAGAGAAGAGGTTGCTTGAAATGTTTATTTATTTATATATTTTTATTTTTGGTAAAACAAAATCTGAGGTGAAAGCTAGAGGTGAGGAGAAGGTGGTTTGTGGAAGTCAAGTAAATTAACAGGAATTTAAAGTAATTGTGCTTTTATTTAATACAGAATAAACAGATGTCATTGCAAAGTATTCTGTTGTAAAAGTATCACGACCAAATACATTGTCGTGGTATTATGTGCAAAGTGGAGAGTAAACATTATGTATTAATAAATTTGAAACAGTTAATTAAAAAGTCCTAGATTTTGAAGATTTGATGACCTTTAGAGATAGTATATGAACTCATTTTTTTTTAATTTAGAAAAACGTTTATTTTGTGACAAGTTGTAATAACCATAAAAGGGAAGGGGGGGTGGAGGACAGCAAACCAAGGGTTTGGAGATAAGTGAGCAAATTCAGGGAAAATTCACAAGAGAGTTGCTGACCTGAGAATCATACTGTTGCCTGGGATACAGTTTGGACTGGATCAAGGAGCTGTAATCGGGAGAAGATAAGGGCAGGCCAAAAAGAGGGTGGGCAGTTTGTCTCACTCGTGGCAAAGCATTAGGCTGGAAGAAGACTGAAAATGAGTAGCTGGAGTAGTATTCAGAACCAATTTAATAGCTTAATTGAGGGCTTTTTATGTACATAGGCTTTCTGCACATTATCTCATTTAATCCTCACAGCATATTGGAAATGAAAATTATAATTCCTATCGTAGTTAGGGAAACCAAAGGTACATCTGGAGAGGTTAAAGTTTTACCCAATGCAACACAGCTAGTATGTGGCAGAGCCAGAGACCATGTTTGCCTGAATCCTCTTAATTACTGTGCTCCATACTGCCTTCTTAATTCCTAAAGTGAATTCACACTGGACTTGTATTTTCTTATTGATGTGTAGTGTAAAACCTAACAGATCATCAAAATATGATTGGAGTGGCTTTGTAGGGATCAAGATTATTATTTGAGGCACGGTTACTTTTAAAATGTATATATATTATATATATATATGTGTGTGTGTGTGTGTGTATATATATATATCTTTATTGATTTCAGAGAGAGGAGGGGAGAGAGATAGAAACATCAATGATGAGAGAGTCATGCACCCCCTGACTGGGGATCAAGCCTGCAACCTGGGCATGTGCCCCTACCGGGAATTGAACTGCAATCTCCTGGATCCTAGGTCGATGCTCAACTGCCAAGCCATTCCCGGCCTGGCAAGGCAGGGTTACTCTTGATACTGTGGTACCAAATGAGAAAATAAAAATATTCTGGAGAACGCCACTGTTAGAAGGTGCCCCCAAAGTTTTGGGTAGTGGAATGATGGCAAAAACTGCAGAGTGGTGTTTTATAACAGAATCTACTTGCTCAGTTCTTCGGCATGAAAAAGTTTTTCCTTCCCTTTTGAGAAAAGTGTCAAAGGACCATACAAAGAGTGCTCAGGAATAAAGGAAATGGAGGAAATTCATTAGGAACTCAAGGAATTAACTACATATATCAAATTTAAAACCACCTGTGGAAATAAATTATTCCAATGAAATAAATCTTATGACTTTGTGAAACAAAGCAAATCTCATTGATTTCTACTACATTAATTTTGAATTCAAAGTAATTTAGACATAGTAAGTGGAATTATGTTTTACTTTTTCATTAGAGCTTTTAATTCTTCAGATATCTCTTGAGATACAAATGTAAATTGGTTATATTATTTTCATTTTTACCAAATTTAGGTAGGTAGTAAAAGGCAAGTGCCAAATAAATTTTTTTTAAATGCATTTTTATTGTTTTCATTGAGAGGAAGGGAGAGGGAGAGAGAGATAGAAACATCAATGATGAGAGTGTCATTGATCGGCTGCCTCCTGCATGCCCCCTGCTGGGGATTGAGCCCAAAACCGAGGCATGTGCCCTGACTGGGAATCGAACCTCTATCTCCTGGATCATAGGTCAGTGCTCAACAGCTGAGCCATGTGGGCTGGGCCAAATAAATACTTAAAACACTACATGATATTACAAATATAGGTAATTAAAGGAATATAGGTAATTCTGGTTGCATAAGGGCATCATATCTTTTGTGCATAGAGAATACATGTTAATTCTCTGGTTTTATGGTGTTGCTTCTCTTGTTTTTATATTATTGTCTACTAACTGGTATTGTGGAATTTATCAGATTTCCCAGCTGTCTTCTTTAACTATATTACTTCTGAGAATCTTAATGACCTTATGAATTAGGGGAGTGTCTCTAAAATTAGTGCATAACAAATAAAACTTTCTTCATCTTGACTTATACCTAGAGATTCAGCAATTCTTGGACTTTATTATATATTACTTTGTAATGTCAACTTTTGTGTACTTGGATGAAATTATTTTTTGTTAGAATGACTTTTGTTGTCACTTGTAATTTAATTTTAATGTAATGTACAAGTGCTTCAGAATATAATAGCTGCTTTGCTTTTTTAAAGCTTATAAATGGACCTTGGCATGTGTGGTGCAGTTCGTTGAGTGTCATCCCATTCACCCAAAGGTTGCCAATTCAATTCCCAGTCAGAGCACATGCCCAGTTTTGGGCTCAATCCCCGGTAAGGGGCATGCAGGAGGCAGCCAATTGATGTTTTTCTCTCATCGATGTTTTTGTCTGTCTCTGTCCCTCTCCCTTCCTCTCTCTCTCTCTAAAATCAAGAAAAACATGTTAAAAAATAAAAAAGATGTTTAAAAAAATTAAAAAATCCATACATTGACAATATATGCAAAATGTTAATATAATCCAAAATAGCTAAACATAACGGAAGAAATAGAAAAATGTAGCCCTTAAGCAGCAGAAAAATCATTTGATGGAAACAGTCCCAGAAATTACAAAGATGATAAATTTAGAAGACAGATGTTGCATTTAAAGGAAACTGTGAACATGAGAAAAATACAAGACGTAAAAAAGACCTATTAGAACTTCTAGAATTGAAAACTACAATATCTGAAATGAAAAATTCAACCTATGGGCTTAGCAGATTAGACACTGCAGAAGAAAAGATCAGGGCAATAGAAACTATCCAAAATGAAACATGGAGGGGTGAGGAGGAAGCTAGGGGGAAAAAGAGCCTCAGTGATGTGGGACATTATCAAGTAGTCTAATGTATGTGTGCATTTGGAGTCCAGGACTGGGGTGGGAAGCTGTGGTTGCAGAAGAAAGCTATAATCCCATAGACCTAATGAACCTAGGTAGGATACACTGAGGCATATACTAATCCAACCAGTTATAAAGAAATCTTAAGCCAGTGAGAAAAAGACCACCATATATGTAGATATCTACATATCTATATATAATATAGATACATAAAACAGAGGACAAAGATAAGAAAAACTGTTGCCTTTTCATGAAAAACATGAAAAGTGAACAAATGGACATAACTGTTACAAATGAGTAAGAAACAGTGAAGAGGAAGAAAGGAATAATCAGTGTCACTTTAGAAAAGAGCATTTTGATTAGATACTGTAGGACTAAAGATAAAAAGAATTGTATACAAGTATTGTATTTAGCAATTCTAGTTTCTCATAAGGGCGTGGGTTAGCAGGTCTGAAATTACTTTATGTATGCAGCAGGCCCTCAAATAACTTGGTTTTGTTCGACACTGTTACGTTACAAAGTTGATGAGAAACAAAATCCCTGGCAGGGATCACTGTCTTGTGTGGAGTTTGCACATTCTCCCAGTGTCCATCTCAGTTTGCTCCAGGTGCTCTGGTTTCTCCCACATCCTAAAGATGTGCATGTTAGGTGAACTGGTGTGTCTAACTTGTCCCAGTTTGAGTGGGTGTGGCTGTGTGTGCAAGTGGCCCTGTGATGGAATGGCATCTGTCAAAGTCACAGGTTCCAAGAACCTATTGACAATGTTAAGAGAAGTACTGTAAACTGGGATTGAATATATAAGTAAACATATTTTAGATAATGAGGGCCAGGTTTCCAATTGTTAAACAAGGTGGTTACGAGAAAGAAACTGAAAAAGTGTAGATGAACTCTATGATGTTGGATTGGAATCAGAGGTGTCAGTGTGAACTCGTTTTATATATACACACATTTATATATACACATTCTTTCTCGTTACCGAATGGTAGATATGTGTATGTGCATGGATTAGTACACATAAGTGTATTTCCTCACTCTTTTCTCTAGGAAGGCCTCAAAGTCATGACACTCGTAGCGACGAGCAGACTCCTTAGTGCCTAGATTTCGGACTCTACAAATCTTCAATAAAATGAACCAGGGCTCTTCGAACAACTGGTTGATTCCCAGAACTGGAGTAGGAGAAATGCAAGATGTTCCTGGAACATCTTTGGTGCCAGAAAACAAAGAAGTGCTTAGAAAAGGTCCATTGTACCAGCATTACTTTCTTGTTTCTGATAAATGGTTGTGTAAGTGTTAACGTTAGGAGAAAGTAGATAAAAAGTATACACGAACTCTGCTATTTAACTTTTCTATAAAATAATTTTAAAATAAAAAGGTTCTTAAATTTACATTTCTTTCAAAGTGATAAGGGGAAAAAGAAAGAATGCAAGCCAGAAGACAATGGAGTAACATAACTAATGTTTTGAAAGGAAAAACTTAAGTTAGAATTAAATCCTAACAAAAATATCTTCCAAAGAGGAGAGCAAAAATAAAGACATTTTCCAGACAAACAGAAGCTGAGAGAATTCCTTGCTGGCGGTTTTGCATACTATTAAAAATGTTAAAGGAAGTTTTTCAGGCCGAAGAAAATCATTCCAGATGGAACCTCAGATCTGCACAAAGGAATGAAGAGGGTAAGAAATGGTAAAAATGTGGAAAAATAAAAAAGATTTTTTTTTTCTCAAAATTTAATTTATTTTAAAGACAATTGAATGTTTAAAGCAAAAAAAAAAAAAAGTGTTTTGTAGGATTTATAATAGTTAGAAGAGTAAAATGTAGAAGTTATAACAAGCAGAAGTACAGATTTTCTCAAGCCCAATAATAGGAGGGAGAAAATGGAAGTATACTGCTGTAAAGTTCTAATATTAATACAAAAAGCAGGATAAAATTGTTTGAAGGTAGATGGTGCTGTTAAAGGTGTATATTATAAACCATAGCACAGTCACTAAAAATAATTAGGTATATCTAATAAGCTACTAATCAAAATGCTCAAGTTGGCTGTATTAATATTAGACAAAGTAGATTTCAGAGCAAGGGATATATATTTTAAGGAATGAAGAGCTTTTTTGACAATGATAAATGTGTCCATTTATTATATTTATATACCTAATAACGGAGTTTCAAGATACTTGAAGCAAAACTGACAGAATTGAATGGAGAAATAGACCACAATTATATATTTGGATATTTCACCATTCCCCTTTCTTAGTTGATAGAGTAAGTGATGAAATTGAATCTTAATTTAAATTTTTCTGAAAAAACCCCCTCAAGTCCCAGATGGCTTTACTGGTGAGTTTTAAAGAAGAAAATAACAGTCTTCTATTTCAGTAAATGGAGGAGGAGGTCACATTTTCAAATCATTCATGGGACCAGTCTTACCTTGGATACTAAAACCAAGCAAACACAACCTATCCCTAATGAACATTGACATTTCCTTCATGAACATGTACATAAGAATTCTTATCTAAACAATTGGAAATAAGTTCCAGGAACTTGCAGAAACAATAATGTCATGACAAAGTAGGCTTTATTTCAGGAATCTAGTGTTGATTTCACATCAAAATCCATTTTAATTAGCTGCCTTAATGGAGTGAAGAAAAATCATGATCATCTTAATAGGTATAGAAAAGCATTTGACAAAATGGAACCTCATTTTGAATCTTGATACCTCATCAAACTAGAAATGGAAGGACCTTTCCTCAATCTACTAAATGATGTACAGTTAACATGATATTTTAATGGTTAAGTTTTTAGCCTAAGCTTTCTCTTAAGGACCAAGGACAAAACAACATTGTATTAGAAGTTGTAGCCAGTACAATAAAATTAAAAAGAAATGAGCCATAGAGGTTTGAAAGGAAGATACATGAAAGTGCTTTTTTACAGACTGCCTGATTATATACATAGAAAACCCTAAAGAACCCCCCCATAAAAGCAACTAGAATTAATAAGTGAGTATAAATATAGCAGGGTTGCAGGATATAAGGCCAATATACAATAATAGTATTCTATATAAAAATATCATTTACAATAGCATCCAAAAAATGAAAAGGAAATAGGGGTAAGTTTAACAAAATATGTGCAAGATCTAGGTTCTGAAAGCTACAAAGTACGGTGTTTCTTGAACATGCCAAACATTTCCACCTCAGACACTTTGCACTTAACTGTTTTCTCTACCTTGGAACACTCTCCCTAGATTTTCACATGGCTTGTTCTGTTCCCAGACCTCCTGAGGTTCTTTGCTCAAAGGCCTTTTAGTGAGGCATTCCTTGATTTCCTTGTATAAAATAGCTCTCCCTTCCATTCTTGTTATAGCATTTATCACTACTAATATTAAAATTTATTTTATTTTCTCTCCCCTCTCTGGAATGTAAATTCCCTCAGCAGAAGGACTTTGTTTACTCTGTTCAGTGCCAAGTATATAGTAAGTATGGTTTATTCTGCTGGGACACACATTACTAGAATGTGAAGTAGCTCATAGAAAAACAAAAACAAAACATATATATGATGTCTCCCCAAAAATGTATACATACACTTTGAATAATTACAGAGGCAGTGTTTATTAAAATACATTTCATCTTAAAAATTGAGCTATCAGCTGTTAAAGTGTACATATATGTTTTTGGGACACCCTGTATGTATACACACACATATACTAGAAATGCTTTTATTATTTCTCTGTTACACCTTACAGTGTAATTGGAAAAAGTTGAACTTAGCTTTGGTTCTGTCAATTTTTCAATTCCCAGAACTTCCGTCTCATACATTTCAGAGATTAAAATCAATGGACTTACGGCATGTAACAAAAGAAAAATAATTTAATTGGACTTTATAAAAATTAAAAACTTCTGCATCAAAGGATATTAAAATGACAAGACAGCTTACAGAATGGAGGATATATTTGCAAATCATATATCTGATAAAGGTCTTGTAGCTACAATATATAAAGAACTTTTACCACTCAACAAAAAGACAACTTGATTTAAGACTAGACAAAGGACTTGAATAAACATTTCACCAAAGAAGAGATACAAATGGCCAACAAGTGCATCAATTAATGCTCAATATCAATCATCAGGGAAATGCAAACCAAAACCACATGAGGTACCACTTCATGCCCACTCACTAGGATGGCTTTTAAAAAAAACAACCCTGGCTGGTTTGGCTTGGTGGTTGGGTGGTTGGAGTGTTGGCCCAGGTTCCAGGTTCGATTCCTGCCAAGGGCATGTACCTTGGTTGCAGGCTTAATCCCCTTCCCGGTCGGGGTGCATGCAGGAGGCAACTAATTGAAGTGTCTCTCTCATGTAGCTGTTTTTCTTTCTCTCTGAAAAGCAATGGGAAAAGTACCCTTGAGGGAGAATTTTTTAGAAAAAAGCAAAACAGTAAGCATTGGTGAGGATGTAGAAAAAATTAACCCCCATACATTGCTAGTGGGAATGTAAAATGGTGCAGCTTCTGTGGAAATAGTGGTTCCTCAAAGAGTTAATCATAGTTACCACTTGACCCAGCATTTATACCCCGAAGAATTGTAAACAGGTACTCAAATAAACCCATGTACATGCATATACATGTTCATAGCAACACTATTCACGAAAGTCAAAAAAAGGTGAAAACAGCTCAAATATCTGTTGACAGATGAGTGGATAAACAAATTATAGTATATGTGATAGAATATTATCAGCTATAAAAAGGAATGAAGTACTGATACATACTATACTGTGATGGACCTTAAAAACATTATGCTAAGTGAGCCCTGGCCAGGTAGCTCTGTCGATCAGAGCGTCACCTGGATACACAAGGTTGTGGGTTTGATTTCTAGTCAGGGCACATACAGAAGTAACCAATAAATGCACAAGTAAGTGGAACAAATCAATCTTCCTCCCTTCCTCTCTCTCTAAAAATAAAAACAATTTAAAAAAACTATGTTAAGCGAAAGAAGCCAGACATAAAATGTCAAGTGTTGTATGCTTCCATTTATATGAAATATCTGGAATAGGCAAATCTATAGAGACAGAATGCAGACTGGTGGTTTCCAGGGAGTCTTGGGAGGAGGTAATGAAAAGCAATTGCTTAATGGGCATGGGATTTCCTTTTGAGATGATGAAAACATTTGGAACAAGATAGAGGTTGTAGTTGTACAACATTATGAATGTACTGAATTGTTCGTTTTAAAGTGGTAAATTTTATGTTATTAATTTTTACCGCAATAGAAAATAAGTAAATAAAAATGGAATTATAGAACTTAATGTAGGTTAAGACCATGCATGGTCTGAAATTAAACAGACACAGAATTTGAGTCCTGGTTCTGCCACCTATTCTGTGATCTTAAGAAATTACCTTAAATTTTCTATAAGATAGGCATATTGGTACTTTCTTAGAGGATTTTTGTGAATTTTACATGAGATGGTATATGTGAAATGCTTGGGACACTTAGTAAATTACCCAGTAAATATTACTAGTTTTATTGTGTGTGTTTTTTGTTTGTTTTTTTGCTACTGCTATTGGTTTTTATTTTATTCTTCATTTGTAGAGTGGAAATAGTATGGACTTGGATTGTTCTGAGAATTTAATGAGTTAATTCATACAATGGGCTTAAAATAGTGCTAGGCACATTGTAAATTCTGTTTACTAAGCTATTACTATTATATGAAAGGATCTTTAGAGGGAACTTTTTTTGCATTCTGCATTAGTTTCATTATCTGCATCCAGATAAAGAAACTAATGTGAATATTAGTTTCAAAATTTGTGTTGTTAATGTCAGAGCTAGGACTACAACCTGGTCTCTTAAATTCCAGACTAAGCTACATTCAAAGGACTGTAGGTATATGATTCTTATTTCCTTTCCTGGTGTGGTGAAAACTTGTTAAAAACCGCAAATACGATCATTTAACTATAGTTGTTAAACTTTGGTTGTATGGAGTTCATTATATAGGTTGTTTCTGCTTGCATTAATTACTATGTATTGATGTGTTATCAGAAGCCAAGCCTTGGAAAACTGACATTTATAGTGGCTAGAAGTTACAGTTACTCTTCTTGCCACTGAATGGTGCTTCTGCAACATCATTAAGGCAAATGTTTGGACTGGTATTGTTTCTCACTTTCCTGAGCAGCTGAAAATTGATAAATTAGATGTGCAGTAAATGGAAATATTTGTTTGAGCTGGGTCCCAGGAATCTGTTTAAAAAAAGGGGGGGGGGGTTCCTCTATTGTGTTTTCATATAAGCAAAACCTTAAAAAAATCATTGTTTGGATTAAACACTACAATTGCTCTAGTCTGTGGTAATTGAACAAATGATAGTGTTGTAGGAGAATCTGATTATTCCTCCTGGTAGAATCTTAAAGGGTGGTAGGTTTTCCTAGCTTTTTTTTTGCAGCTGAGCTATTGATTTTGCTCTAATCTTTAAATTTTATCAAAAGCTTTTTTACTCTACCTTAAATGTAAGTTTGGGGGGTATAGAAAGGACTTACTGGAGTGACAAAGGTATTTACTTGGATAAAGTACCCAGCAGTAGAAGCTGTTTGAATGTGACTATAGGAGGAAGAATGGAGGGAATGAGATTGCTGGGGTTGCTTGGGGCCGTGCTAGAAATATGACCCGTTGAAGTGTTTTAGTAGTGGAGAGAGATTTGTAAATGTATCTTGTCCATTAGCCTAATTTATTTATTTTTAAATCCTTACCCAAAGATATTTTTTGCATTGGTTTTCAGAGAAAGAAACATCTATGTGAGACACATCAATTGGGTTGCCTCCTGCACGCATCCTGGTTGGGGATGAGCCTGCAACTGAGATACATGCCCTTGACTGGAATGGAACCAGAACCCTTCAGTCTGAGGGCCGATGGTCTAACCACTGAGCAAGACTGGCCAGGGCATCTATTAGCCTAACTTTTATGTCTATTAATATAATAGGTACAGAATTTTAGAAGTCAGAAAGTGCTTTGAGGCTATGACAACAGCAGCAGCAACAACAAATCCTTGACCCATGCCTACCTGTGTTCCATTTTTTAAACGTTTTTTGAGCCTTTCTTTAACCCCATATTCTCTAGTCATATGCTTTTAACTTTAAAAAAAAGCTCAGCTGCGTCTCCAGCATTTGAACTATGCTTCTGCCATCTTTGCAGCTCTAAATCAGAGATGGCCCTGGAGATGCTTCTGGAAGTAACATCACCATGGCCACCCAAGGAGAACCCCAAGTTCAGTTCAAACTGATGATAGTGGGACTGGGAAAACTATATTCCTGAAATGTCCTCCGACTGGTGAATTTGAGAAGTATGTAGCCACCCTGGGTGTGAGATCAAGAGGGAAACTCAAGGAATCTAGGATGAGGTTTCTATCTTAAAATTAGGTAGGTGGCTTTGAAACAGCCTAAATTCCTAGAAGTTTTCCAGTTGTACCTGGTTTCCATCCCAACGGGTTTTGAGTTTTCAGACCATATCCTAATTTCACCTTTCTTCAGAAAGTTTTCTGAAATAGTATTTGTTGTCAGGTTTGTCATTAGGATCAATTAACAAATTGTATGCCTAACTGGAATAGTCTTATTCAGAGTTGGTCTTGACCATCAGGCCATTTTAGGATGATTTTCTCAATAATTCCTAGAGAAGTAAAAATATAGACTGTGAAAGTAAGAAACATCCAAACCTATAAAGAACTTGTATGAGTTTATTTGCTCCAAAACTGACGACAAAGCAAGATCTCATGCTTCAGAGAATAACAGTTTCGTGGTTTCTCTTACGCATTTGAGATTAAGGAGGAAATTTAAGGAAGATTATGAAGGTGGGAGAAAGCAAGGCTGGGATTGGATTACAGGATATTTGAGATTATGTGCTGATCTCTTGAGGGTGGTAGGGCTTTAGAGGGAGGGACCTGGAGAGAGGCATTTCAAAGGTGTGTTAACCTAGATGGACAGAAACAAGGACAGGGCTTGTTTATGCAAAAATAAGCCTTTTATTAATGAAGTTATATGCCTGGGGCGTGACTACCCACCATGACCTGCCCAGTTAGGAATTGATCAGGTCACCCTGTGAGGTTCCTTTCCATAGAACCCCTTTCTTACCCACAGACATAGACTGATGTTTATAAAGCCAGGCAAGTGGCCCTTTATTCCTTGGGTCTGGCAAACATAAGGGCCCAAGCTGAAGATTTTGATTGGTTAAAGAGAAGATTTTGGGGGATCTGCAGTACATTTGCTTTGTGTATTTTGAAAAGCTGTATTATTAGGTGCATAAACGTTTAGTATTTTTATGCCTTCTTAATTAATTGATCCCTTTGTCATTATGAAATGACCCTTTTTATCCCTTGTGGTTTTCTTTTGTTCTGCAAGCTACGAAGGTTATGTATTTTCCTACTAAGAAACATCTTTTATTCCTTTGCAATAGATACTTTAAATTGTACTTTTTATTTCATAATTGTAAGAACTCTTTCTCTATAGCTATTTCTTCTACCCTCTTGGATCTTTATTACTACTCAGGTTTAAAATTGGACACGTGCTCTGAATTGCATACTTAGTGAATATCCAGAGCCAAACACACACAAGTAGATTTTAAAAGTGTGTTTTATTCCAGTTAATTTCAGGATAGCCCAGTTCAGAACCAGATACAATTTACCTTTTTTTTCTATGTTGTAGGAATAGACTTTAAGATCAAAACAGTTGAATTACAAGGAAAGAAGATCAAACTACAGATATGGTAAGTGATGCTAATTTACTCACTTTATGTAGTAGAATGCCAAGTCTGGAGGTTGTGTCACCTGTTCAGATTGTGTGAGACTTCCCTTTCTAAAGCCAGTAACCCGGTGACCTCCTTTCAGTGAGGTAAAAAAATTATTGCCACGGACTTTGGAGTCCATGAGATCTGACTGAGTGTTTTGCATTTCCTGAAATGAACTTGGGCAAGTTACATGCCCACTATAGTCCTCTTATATCTTCATATGTAAAATGGACATATACCACCTATTTCAAAAGATTGTTGTACGGATTTCATGAAATAATCTATGTAAAGCCTCTAGCACAATACTTTGCTCACACTCAATATAAAAAGTTAATATAATCCTTCTGATGCTCTGACAGGCTTAAGCTAAAATACTTATTTTCTTTAATGTGTTTACAACTTTTTATAGGCATTAGTTTTTATAGGGTTTGCCTGCCCTGTAGAAGTACAGTAAAATTCTTTAAATTTGTATCAAGTATGAATCATAAACTTTAAAATTATAATAGTACTTTTCAATGAATATTAAGTGTTTTACAAATATATTATGTTTTAACCCATTACTCACAATGACTCTGTGAGTTGTTACTTTTTTTAAGCCTTATTGAGGTATAACTGACATATAATAAACTGTGCATATTTAAAGAGTACAAATTGGTAAGTTTTGATGTGAATGAACCTGTGAAGCCATACCACAAACAGGATAATGAACATATTCATCATGTCAGAAATTTCCTCAAGCCTCTTTGTAATCTCTCCTCCTTCTCTATCCCTGTCCCCAGGTAACCAGTCCTCTGCTTTCTGTCACTGTAGACTAGTTTCCATTTCTAGTACTATTCATAAATTCAGTAATACAGTGTTCTCCTCCCCGCACTCCTTCTTTTTTGGGGGTGGGAGTCTTGTCTGATTTCTTATACTTGGTATTATTATTTTGAAAATTATCAGTGATTTTTATGTGTATCGGTAAGTTCATTACTTTTTATTTCTGAGTAGTATTCTATTTTTGGTATATCATAACTTGTTTATTCACCATAAAGCTACTGAAGATCTTTGTATAAGCATATGCTTTATTTTCTCTTGGATTGTTGCTATTTTACAGATAATAGAACAGAGGCATTTTGACATAATTTAACCAAGGTCTTACAGCCTGGAAATGTCAGAGTTAGAATCCATTACTTGCTCAGAATGTAGGATTGAGAGTGGCATTCTTAATTGCTATATTGCCTCCTATAAATAGTGCAGTTTGTTAATTGGTTTTGCTGCTCTTTCCAGTTACTGTCATCTTATTTCTTCATTGCCAGTCAATTGTATTAAATTTGAATTCATGTCATCTTGGGTTCCATTGTAATAGGACCTATAATACAGTGGTTATGAGGATGAGTGATACATATAAAGCACTTAGAGCAGTGTCTGGTGCATAATTAATGTTTAATAAATCATAGCTTTTATTATTTGGGAATGACCCATTATGAGGATAGAATCCTAGTAACATTTTCTTTTAGGATATAAGCAGAGGAGGGAGTTAGCAAGGGAGATTGCAAAGCCATAGCTGGAGAGTTAGTTAGGAGGAGAATTAGGGGAGAACATTGTCTCATTATCCAAAGGCAGTTTCAAAGTTAGGAATTACCTTTTAAAGGATGCTAATAATTAGAAGTAGGTCTTGTTGAGTCAGAATGTCTTCATTACCTGACTGTATAATGAGAAGTATAATCTTTATGACAGCTTAGAATTTAGTACAGATTTAAACAAAATTTAGACATTCTAAAATATTTCCTAAATTTAATGATTTTCTTTGAAACATAACCCACTTAATAATCATTGATTTTTCCTTACTTTAACTGAGAAATAACTCTCATTGAACTTTGCCTCATATTCTGTTGCTTTATAATTAAAGCTGATCTCAGGGGAAGAAAGGATGTCAGTTTGTCTGAATTTCAACCACCTCTCCCCACCTTTAAAAAAAAATTTTTTTAAGCACCATGCCTTATTCCCATAATGGTTTGTGTTCCAAGCCCCTCCTAGGCTCTGCCACACTGATTGGCTCTATTCTCAATGGCATCCCCTCTGTACACATTTTAAGCCAATAATTTTTCAACTTTTTGACAGTGAGAGGTACATTTTACATTTTGGCTCTGTGACTCTGTACATGTATAAGTGAGTGTGTATATAGTAGAATCAAAAGTGCACAAAAATTTTTTTCAGGTGTATTTTTTATATAATATATAAAACCTTTGCCCTACTAAATTTGCCCTATTCTTTCTTATACACTCTGTCTTCTACAAACTTTCCCTTCTGTTTCTTGACTTTGTGCTTTAAACATTCTCCCTCCCCCCTTATTGTAGTCTCTCTAGCTTTTAGAAGTAAACAGTAACAACTAACATTTGTTTTTAAAAATAAAGACTTCCTCAGAAGGTGATCTTTTGAAACAGTAAGTTCTTTGCTGTGGCCTTCAAGATTAATCTAGAAAAGATTTTTGCTATACCTATACAACTCAAGTATAGCACAGAAATGGTAATATACCATTTTTCTACAAGGATTAGGAATGAATGATTGGTTAACATTTGTGATTAAAATTTTTTAGAGGTTAGCATTATGCTTACTGGTTTTGTTTCTTTGCTTGAGTTGACATACTAACATTCCAGGGACAAAGAAGCCATGTAGCTCTAAGCTAAGAGATCTGGGATATGCCATAGTTAATTCAGGAAGGCTTTTAGCATGAACAACCCATTACTCATAACTTACGATGCATTGAAATTCAAAACTCAATCCTCAAATTCTTTGCTTCCAATTCACTACTAAAAAGCACAGTGATTATCTCTTTCTAGTTTAAGTGCATATATTCAGATTCTTGTTTCAGCATGAAAACTTCTGTGATTGAATTTTAGGCTTGGCAACTTTTCAGTCTGTGCTAAAGCTTTGTCTTTTTTTTAATCCTCACCTGAGGACATTTTTTCCGTTGCTTTTTAGAGAAAGTAGAAAGGGGGGGGTGGGGAGAAACATTGATGTGAAAGAGACGCATCAATTGGTTGCCTCCCACATGATCCCTGACTGGGCCAGGGATCGAACCTGCAACCCAGGTATGTGCCCTTGACCAGGAATCAAATCCATAGCCCTTCGGTGCGTGGGCCAGCACTCAAACCACTGAGCCACGTCCTCCAGGGCTGACTTATATATATATTTAACACAGCAATAGTTTATTCTGAAATGTTCACTTAGTTTCTATTGAGGCACAATTCCTGTCTCATGTCTTATTTTTTCTTTCTTCGAATGATCTTCCCTTCTTGCTTTCTTCCCAGGAATCTTTTAGTCTTTTCTGCTGCATAAGAATAAAGATGGGTCTCACCAGGCCAAGGCACGTCTGTAGGCCTAAAATTAGCTTGTCTGGCTGATAGAGAAATATCTGCAGCTTTTAAAATCCCAGATCTCTAGAAAGTTCCACCACAGTATCTTTTGCTATCTATATTTTCCATAGAGTAGCGGGTCCTGCCAGGAAAACAGTCATAGTGAGTTACTTCAAGTCAGCCTTTTCTTTCTTTTTTTTAAGAGGGGTGGGTCAGAAATGCTTGCCACAGTCACCAAAAATTGTTAGTGTTCCATTGTAGAAGAATTAACTGTTTGCCTTTGTAAGGTGCCAGAGACTTGGTAGTCATCTTTGATTCTTTCCATTTTAACCCCAAAATCCAATTTAGCAAACCTCCAAAAGAATCCATATACAGTTTGCCATCTCCACTGTTACCCACCCTAGTCGAAGCCACTGTTACTTCTGTTTGAATCATCCTAACAGGTCCTTCTTCCCTTTTGCCTTCTTCCAGTAATTTTTCCATATAACAGCCAGAGTAACCTTTTCAAGTCTAAATCTGGTCATGGTTGTCATTCCTTCCCCTATTTAGAACCGTTTTAAGTTTCCATTGCATTTCAAATGAAATTCCAAATCCAAATTTCTTACCACAGTTTACAGAGTGGGTCGCTGCCCACCTTTCTGACCTCATTTTGTACTCCTTTGTGTATATAATTTCTGCCCCCAGCTGATATCCTTTTAATTCCATGAAAATGGTAAGTTTTTTTCTAATTTAGGGCTTTTGTACATGCCTTGTAGACCTCCCTGAACACCTAACCTCCCACTTTCTCTTGACTGTAGCAACACAGCATTCTGAAGTACCACTCTATTCCAGAGGCCTCCCATTTCAACAGAAATACAGTTTGAAAACTCTGTGTTCTGGCTACTGTCCCTTCTGACCTCATCTTACCAGCTTTGTTCCAGTCACTATGGCCATTTTTTTCCTCCCTTGACCATGTCAAGCATGGTTCCATTTCAAGGCCTTTTGTACATCAACTGTTCTTCTGCTTTGAATGCTTTTCATCAGATCTCAAATCAGTGTTATTCTTTGAGACAGGCCTTGAATGATAACTAGCTTCAGTAGCCCAGTCCTCCTGGCACTATTACATTTATCCTAGTTTATCTTTGTCATAGTTTATTTTAGTATCTAAACTTGCCATATTTTTAAAATGTATTCCTATTGTCCCTCCACTAGAATGTAAGCTTTTTGAGAGTGAAGTCTCCTCTGCCTAATTTGTGGTTATATAACCACCACCTAGAACTGAGCCTGACAAATGTAGATGCTCAATAAACATTTGTTGACTGAATGACTTTGGTTAATTTCTGCTCGTATTTCTCACTCACCTTAAGCATCACCTTTATAGAGAGGACCACCCTGATCATTCTATCTAGGTTACTTCTTCCTTTACTCTATTCTTCATCATTTCACCCTGTTTACCATGTTGGCATTTGTCACAATTTGGGATTATATATTTATTTACTTGTTTATTCCTGTCCCCATAGGATTGTGAGCTCTGTAGGGCAGGTATCAGACTTTTGACTTTTTAAAAATGAAGATAATTTAAACTCATGGTGTTTGGATTAGAGAAATTGCATATCTATGAGGAAATCCAGATCTTATTAAAGTAAAACTCAGTCTGAGAAATTTGACATCCTAATTTAAATTTGGAGTCTCTGACTTACAGAGCAGATTGATGTTGTCTCTGGCCTGTTCCATTGCTGTCAGTGCCCAGACTAAAAATAACTGTCATAATAGCAGCTAGAGTACACAGCTTCCCTGACCCTGTGTGTGGGACTAACAATTAAGGAAATAAGCTACTTCAGTTGCTAGGAATATATCACTCCTTTTATAATATGTCAGTGGGGGAAAATATTCTCTGACCTATGTATCATTTTATGTAAGGAGAATTCTATCATCATTGGTTTATAATTTCAGAGGCCTGATTATTATACATAGGCTTAGAAGAAAAAATTTTTAATAAGCGAGGAAAATCAAGTGAGTAGTTTTATAAACAGACTTAAAATCCTGTATTATGGGGACTTAAAAAGATATTGTGAACATATACAATGTTTAGTTGCTCTTCAGATATTTAACATCTGCTTTTATTGGAATCAGCCTGCTGTCCCTAGACCTGGGTGTATGTGTGTAGGCAAACCTAAAAATAATTTGACAGTGAATAAGCAGCTGTGGCTATTTTTAGCGCTGGGCAAAGGGTCACCAATTAGCCTAGAAGTAGTGGGGCAAGGGCTCTGTTCTGGTTCGAAGTGCACTGTTGATTGCCTGAACAATCGGTATGGGCTGCTGTAATGAGGATCCAGGAAAAGGATGATTCGAGATCAAGGAGTCTCCTTATGTATGGGGTGGATATAGTGATGTTGAAAAGTGTCAAAGTATGAAATGTATAAATAAAAAACTAAAAATCTTAACTGGGAGAGCATATAAAAAGAGGATGCAAAAACTGGTGACAGACTTGGAGAAAATATTTTCAAACCACATATCTGACATGTAAAAAGAACTCAACACTCAACAGCAAAAAATAAGCAAACAATACAGTTAGAAAATGGGCAGAAGATATAAACATATTTCACCAAAGAGGATATATGGATGGCAAATACTTACATGAAAAATGTTTAACTGTAAAGGAATACAAATTAAAATGATGATGACATGGTAACACATGCTCTATTAGAACAACTAAAAATAAAAAATAGTGGCAATACCAAATCCTGATGATATGCAGAGAAACTGGATTGCTCATACATTGCTAGTGAGAATGTAAAGTGGTAGTGGTACAGCCACTTTAGAAAAATATGGCACTTTTAAATAAAGTTAAACATATACTTATCATATGGTTCAGCAATAACAACACTCCTGGTTGTTCATTCCAGAAAAATGAAAAACTTAGTTCCACACAGAAACTTATACATGAATATTCATAGCAACTTTATTTTTAATAGCCAAAAACTAGAAACAACCCAAATGTCCTTCCATGGGTGAGTGGTTAAACATAGTGACATGTCCATACCATGAAGTACTACTCAGCAAGAAAACAGAACAGACTACTATTACGTGCAACAACTTGGATAGATCTGAAGGGCATTATATTGAAAAAAGTGAAAAACAACCATTTCAAAGATTGCATATCACACAATTCCATTTATATAACATTCCAGAAATGACAGAATTATAGAAATGGAACACATTATTGGCCAGGGTAAAGGGACTATAGGGGGTAGAGGGATTATGCAACAGTTTTTTGCCTTGGTGGTGATCACAAATCTACACATGTAAAATTGCAGAGAACAAAATGCGCATGCACACAAATAGGAGTGCATGTAAAAATAGTGAACTCTATGGTTCTGTAGATTGTACCAATGTCAGTTTATGGTTTTGCTTTTGTAAAATGATGGAAGATGTTACCATTGGGGAAAGCTGGGTGAAGGGTACACAGGACTTCTTTGTACTGTTTTTGTAACTTCCTGTGAGGCTATAATTATTTTAAGTAAAAGTTAAAATAAGTTTGCTAGGAAGGGGAACAGAAATGTAATGTAAGTTGGAGGGATGTGGGGTTGAGAGTTGGTGTTTTCTGATTGTTTTAATTTTGCTTTTTAAGAAAAGATGGGGAGGCCTGGCTGGAGTGGCTCAGTTGGTTGGGCATCATCCATGCACCAAAAGCTTGCTCGTTCGATTCCTGATCTGGGCTCATGCTCAGGTTGTGCGTTTGATCCCCAGTAGGGGGGCATGCAGGAGGCAGCCGATTGATGTTTCTCATCAATGTTTCTCTTTTTCACTCTCCATTCCTCTCTCTCCAGAAAGCAATATAAATATTTTTTTAAAAAGATAGGGATACTAAAACATGTAATGTGCTGATGAGAATGATCCATAACAGGAAGAAATTGGTGATCAAACAAGAGGGGAAAATTACAGGAGCACAATATATGTCTTAAGTCATTGATTTTGAAGGCATTGAAAAATACTACTCTTCACATATTTCTGTCTTGTTATTTATAAATAAGATTATCATTACAACTTTTTGTTAATGCTTCTAAAGGTAAATGTGGCTATACTGTAGTGTAGTCCTTTAATGTTCTAAAAATTCCACATGCTTTTGTATTACATTATGAAGCTAGATCACTTTAAAAAAAATTAAGGAATTCCAAAAGTTTTTATCACACAGGTGTTCTTTTTTTTTATCCTCACCCGAGGATCTATTTTTTAATTGATTTTAGAGAGAAAAGAAGGGAGAGGGAGAGAGAGAAACATGGAACAACTGCCTCCTGTATGTGCCTCAACCAGGGATTAAACCCGCAACCCAGGTATGTGCCCTGTCCAGGAATCTAACCCAAGACCCTTTGGTGCACAGGATGACGCTCCAGCTGAGCCACACGGGCCAGGGCTACTGGTGTTCATTTTTAAATAACTAAGAGTTTTATGTGTCACTTTTTACTGTTTTCCCTTGCTGTTTTTCATCCAGTATAGGTAGGTCATTAATTTTCTTTGACTAAAAAGTTTTATACATACATATATGTTTATGAATAACCATAATGGTTTACCATTTAAAAATTAAATGAGTGGTAGCTCTCTTTTGTGTTGTGGCATATAGTGGATTTTAATCTTTATCTTACCAAACTATTGTTTCACCTTTTATCTAGAATATAGTAATATCAAAATGCTCAATACAAATTACTGTTGTTTATTTCAGGGATACGGCAGGCCAGGAGCGATTTCACACCATCACAACCTCCTACTACAGAGGAGCAATGGGTATCATGCTAGTATATGACATCACCAATGGTAAAAGTTTTGAAAACATCAGCAAATGGCTTAGAAACATAGATGAGGTAAGACCTAGAAATTGCATAAACCCTGCATAAGCACATTTGTGTACGTGGTTGATAAAGATCAATATTCTAATTTATCTTTAGGATATAATGTGTTATCATTATTGAAGTCATTATTATTGAGCATTTCTTTTTTGTTTTTATTGGTTGATTGATTTTTAGGGAGAGGGAGGGAGGGAGGGAGGGAGGGAGGGAGGGAGGGAGGGAGGGAGGGAGGGAAACATCAGTGTGAGAAACATCCATCAGTTGCCTCCCACACACGTCCCAGCTGGGAATTGGACCGCCGCCCTTTGGTGTACAGGAGTGCCCAACCAACTGAGCCACCCACACTGGCCAGGGCAAGCATTTCTCCTTTTTAAATTTTAATGTTGGGGGTTCTTTTGCCTTTTTCTTAAAATTTTGGGCAGGTCTATCTAGAACCCCACCCAAGGCAATTATTAAATTACTCCAAAACTCTGTACAGCCATCCCATAAGATGGCCCCAAATAGAAGCTAATGATAGTTTTACACACCTCTCCGAAAGAATTTTTACCTGGTAAGTTTTTATTGAGTGAATGAATTACATTTCAGTAATAATTTTAAAACTGTAAAGTTATAGTATTGTCATACCACTTCTAGACATTTTTCAAGCTGCATAGTACAAATACAGTAAAAACCTAACCAGGAAAATAGTGCCATATCATTGCATGTGAAGGAGTCAATTTTTATAAGATAAAGTTGTCAAATCATGTCTGTTTCGGTGTTACAGCATAGGTAGCTTCTTGTTGGAATTATTTATTTTTCATGTCTTATTGCTGCCTTTTAGGCTTTGAATTTCCTAAGACTGACTCCTACAATTAAGAACACGATAAGGAGCCCTGGCCAGGTAGTTCAGTTGGTTAGAGTATCGTCCCAATACGCCAAGGTTGCAGGTTTAATCTCCTGTCAGGGCACATACAAGAAGCAACTGATGAATGCATAAACAAATGGAACAACAAAATCAATGTTTCACTTGCTTTTTCTCCCTCACACTCCTTTCTCACTTTCTTCCTCCCTCCATCCTTTCCCCCTCCCCCCTTCTTTTCACTGTCTAAAATCAATAAATAGCCTGGCTGGTGTGGCTCAATGGTTGAGTATTGACTCATGAACCAGGAGGTCGTTGGTTCGATTCCCAGTCAAGGTGCATGCCTGGGTTTCAGGGCTCAGTCCCCAGTAGGGGGCATGCAGGAGGCAGCCGATTAATGTTTCTATCTCTATCCCTCTCCCTTTCTCTCTGTCTAAATTCAATAAAAACATTAAAAAAAAAAAAAAAAAAAGACCCCAGCTGCCCCCCCCCCCCCCATTTTTTGGTAGAAATTTACAAGCTCATCCTAAAATTCAAATGGAGCTGCAAGGGACCCTGAATAGCCAAACAATCTTGAAATGGGGAATTGAAACCAGACATATTTAACCTGAGACCTGAAGAGATGAGTAGAAGTCATCCAGATAAGGAAGGGGCTGGTGGAAAGAGTGTGATGGATTCAAATTTAAGACAAATCAAAACTTAAAAAGTATTTTGTATCCAGAGAATATAACTACCTTGGCTATAGGGATATTCAGGGAAGGGTGCGTTGGGCCAAAGATATATGATTTGCAAATATTTTTCTCATTCCATGGATTGCCTTTTCACTCTACTGATATTACCATTGATTCACAAAAGTTTTTAATTTTGACAAAGTGTAATTTATCTTTTTGTTGTTGTTGCCTGTGCTTTTGGTATTGTATCCAAGAAATCATTGCCAAATCCAATCTCATAAAACTTTTTTCATGTTTTCTTCTAAGAATTTTATAGTTATAGGTCTTATATTTAGGTCTGATTCATTTTGAGTTCATTTTTGTGTATGTAAGTTAGGGTTCCAGCTCCATTCTTTCGCATGTTGCTGTCTAGTGTTCCCAGCACCATTTGTTGAAGACTTTCCTTTTCCCACTGAGTGGTTTGTCACTGTTGTCAAAATCATTTGTATGCAAGGGTTTATTTCTAGGCTATTTTATTCATCTTTGATGTCTGTCCTTATGCCAGTAGCACACTGTTTTGATTACTGTAGCTTTGTAGTAAATTTTGAAATCAAGAAATAAGTGTAGTCCTAGCTGGTTTGACTCAGTGGTGAGAGCATCGGCCCATGGAGTGAAGGGTCCTGGGTTTGATTCCGGCTAAGGGCATGTACCTCCATTGTAGGCTCGATCCCTAGCCCATCAGGGCATGTTCAGGAGGCAACCAATCAATGTGTCCCTCTTACATTGATCCCCCCCCCCCAAAAAAAAAGCAGTGGAAAAAATATCCTCGGGTGAGGATTAAAAAAAAGAAAGAAAAGTATAAATCTTCCAATTTTGTTCTTCCTTGTCAAGATTGTTTTGCCTATTCAGGGTCCCTCGAGATTCCTTATGAATTTTAGGGATGGATTTTTCTATTTGTGCAAGAGATGTCATTAGGATTTTGGTGGAGCAAACATTTGTTTTTAACTGATTTTTCTGCATGGGTTCTCCTTGTGCCCTAGCAGTGTAGCTTTTTGAGATTTTAAGGGCTCTGTAGAATTTTATATTAATGCTTTTTAGGGTAGTACACGTTGTCTAAAACCATGGTCCAGCTTGGGTTGAGGCATGCATAAGAGATTCCAGCTTCAGGTCTTTTGCCTGCATCCTCTCCTGCGAGAACGTATCTAGAATCCAGACAGCCTTATATAGTGGGAAAATAATACTTGACAGGGTATGTCTTTGTTGTGGGTTTTTTTCCCCAGGTAATTTAAGAATTTATGTAGGCTTTTAGCTTGGAGTGGTTTCAGGGTGATTGCTTTAAAACTTTCAGACTGTTGATACCAAAATGGAGAAAAAGTCATTTTAGGGGACTATTAAGCCATAATTCATGATAGTATGTAAATAAAATGTTTATTCCATTTCAGCATGCCAATGAAGATGTGGAAAGGATGTTACTAGGAAACAAGTGTGATATGGATGATAAGAGAGTTGTACCTAAAGGAAAAGGAGAACAGGTAAAAAGCTCGGGATGCAGCTGATGTGCTGCCCTTTCTTTGTGAAGATGGTAGCATTTGTTGTTTTTACAGTAGTGGCAGTGCAGTACCCTAGCTAGTCACATCAGTTTTTAAATGCTGTTGGAAACAGTAACTTGTCATTTGAGTGAATTTCTTTCAATACATATCCAACAGTTATAGAATTAAATCTGTGGCAGTACTATTTTTAGCCTTATTTATACTACAAAGGGGGGGAATACAAATTAGTGATTCTCAATTTTTAAATTTAAGACATTAAAGAAATGTATCAGTTAATGATTTTGTAGTTTGACAATTGGTAGCCTGTAACAAGCAGAAACTAGATACTGCTTAAGTCACTTTGAACGTCTCTTAAGTTTACCCCTAGAGGAAAATACAGTTGACCCTTGAACAACGTGGGATTTAGGGGTGCTGACCCCTCACCCCTGTGCAGTTGGAAATCCACATATAACTTTTGACTCCCCCAGTACTTGACTATAGTTGTCCCTCAGTATCCCGGGGGGAATTGTTTCCAGGACCCCCTGTGGAAACCAAAATCTGAGGATGTGCAAGTCCCTTATATAAAATGGCATAGGATAATGCATACACTTGGCCCTCCGCATCTACAGATACAAAACCCAGGGATACGAAAGGCCAAATACATACCTACTGGGAAAAATCTGTGTATAAGTGGACCTGTACTGTGCAGACCTTACTTGTTAAAGGGTCCACTCTACTTTTTTAAGAATATCTGAAGTAAACTCTTATAGTGAAGAGCAGATTCTTTTATTACTTTTGTTTATTTTTGAAGAGCTTGACCATTTGAATCTTGACCCATTTAAATCTGTTTTATGTAACCTAGTTGAAACTGCTGCCTTTAGCGGTAATACTATTTCCTCTAAGATGCTAAAGTCATCAATTGGCAACCTGTACATGATCATTTTATGATGACATTTTGCTTCTATTTCAGATTGCAAGGGAGCATGGTATTAGATTTTTTGAGACTAGTGCAAAAGCAAATATAAACATCGAAAAGGCCTTTCTCACATTAGCTGAAGATATCCTTCGAAAGGTAAGTTCCTATTTTTACTTACTGTTAAGGTGCCCAGTGTCATAGTTGAATACTTAGTCTTTTCTAAAGTACTAGATTTACACACAAAAATTGGGCTTGGGTGGCACTGTTTTGAAATGTTTACCCATCACCAGTATCTAATCCTCCAAAGTGAAGTAAGGGAGTGGAAGAACAGGAAGCCATCTAGAAATCTGTGGGTCCTAGTCAGTAGTAACAGTTAATATTCTGAGCTCTCACTCTTGCTCTCTAGTCCCCAATTTCGTACTCCTTTTTCCCAGTTTTTTGTCTGGTCCATTGTGTTGTGGCTTTTCTGTTTACTTTTGGATTCGTTTCTCTTACACATCATTTCCATTTTCATAGATCATATTTAAACATTTAAGGTAAGAGGTGAATGTATTCTGTAGTTATTGCTACAGAATTACTCTTCTGTATATCGTTCTCAGATGTGCCATTAAAGGGCGTGCATATATTACATACTGAATAAACAGAGTACCCCCCCCCCCCCGATTTCATTCAGCCAGTCATTCCAGTCTGTGCTGTAAAAAAATAATAATAAGGCTGAAAATGTGACCTCAGGGAATTCATTTTGCCTTAGGGTTAGTTCTGTGTTCCATTTGTGAATCCTAAAACTTACCAGTATAAGTAACTTTTAGCAAAATTGGGAAAGCTGGTTTTCATATTTCCCCCTCAAATGACTAGATTTGGTTATGAGTCCTGAATTCTCTATTCAGCCTGTGATATATTTATATACAAATAAAATTAGAGAAAATCTTACACAAATCCTAAAGGAGAAACAGAAATTGTATAGGAAAAAATTCATTGCTTCTGGTAACCTTTCTGTTTTTATACTTGAAATATTAATATTTTTTCAAAAACCAATCCAAAGATTTATTTGTTTATTAAATATTTTAAAATTGATTTTATACAGAAAGGGAGAGGATAAAGAGTTAGAAACATTGAGCCCAAAACCCGGACATGTGCCCTGCCCAGGAATTGAACGGGGGACCTTTTGGTTCATAGGTCGATGCTCAACCACTGAGCCACACTGTCCAATCTGTGGGTTGGACCCAGCTGGTATATAAAGCTCTCTGTCTAGCAGCTTCCCCATGTAGGCAGGCCCAAATATGAGGTAGCATTATTTTCATACACTTTTCAATCTGGTAATATGAGTTAAAGCATCTAATGTAAACTTGCTTAACAAGTTAGATGTGAAATACAATAGTGATTTTTGACTAGGAACTTTCTGTGCAGTATTTTCTCTCCTGAATTGGTAAAAGAAAAATCATACCGTAATACAAACTCCCATCTAAAAAGACAAGTTAACTACACAGAAAAGGGCTGTTTTACTTTCCTGCAGTTAGACATGACCTAACATTGGTTTAATGCATATGCTTAATGATAATGCATTTTAAGTAGTAAGTACTCAGGGTTCTGGGCTAGGAGATAACAAACCTCTCTGCAAAAGTGTTAGGGCCAGAGAAGATTTCAGAAGCTTTATAAAGGAATGCTGGGAGGCCTCTAGACATTTCACGGCTTGGAAAAAGCAGGCAAACAAAAGACCGAAAACAAAGCTTGCAAATCTTTATTTTGTATGGGGGAGAAAACCTGTCTCATTACTCTAATTGCATTTTGTTACATAAATTAACCTTTATGAGAGTATTTCTGTTGAATCTTGATTTATACATGGCAATGTTTTTTCATGGGTTACTTTCCTTGTGTGTTTGTTCCAGACCCCTGTAAAAGAGCCCAACAGTGAAAATGTAGATATCAGCAGCGGAGGAGGCGTGACAGGCTGGAAGAGCAAATGTTGCTGAGAGTTCTCCTGTTCCATCAGTTGCCATCCACCACCCTGTTTCTCTTCTTGCTGCAAAGTAAACCACTCTGTCCATTTTTAACTCTAAACAGATATTTTTGTTCCTCATCTTAACTATCCAGCCCACCTATTTTATTTGTTCTTTCATCTGTGACTGCTTGCTGACTTTATAATTTTCTTCAAACAAAAAAAAAATGTATAGAAAAATCATGTCTGTGACTTCATTTTTAAATGTACTTGCTCAGCTCACCACTGCATTTCAGTTGTATTATAGTCCAATTCTTATCAACATTAAAACTTATAGCAATCATTTCAACTCTATTCTGCAAATTGTATAAGAATAAAAGTTAGAATTAACAATTTTATTTTGTACAACAGTGGAATTTTCTGTCATGGATAATGTGCTTGAGTCCCTATAATCTATAGACATGTAATAGCAAAAGAAACAAAAAGCCAGGAAAACACTCATTTTCGCCTTGAATATGTAAATGGGGTTAATTTTGTCCTGTGCCTTATGTGGAAAGGAACTTCTTTGGTTTTTCCTTTTTTGTTTTGATGGAAGCATGTGCAGGAGACATCATCCAAACATAAACATTAAAATGTTTGTGGTTTGCTTGGCTGTAATTTTTAAAGTAGTCAGTTGAGGACAGAGGGTAACGCAGAAGTGATAGCTTTGGTTTGCAGAGTCTCATTTTAAGTGGCCTTGATATTTAAAACTATTCCTGCCACTAGTTCTCATCCTGGGCCACGTTTCCTTGTGTTTGTCTTCCTGCATGCTGCTTTATTTACTTCTCCCTCCCTACCACCTCACGGTATGAGTTATTTAAAAATGAAACGGGCAAACTAGTAGGTTTGTCAAGTTTAACATAAAGCACTGATTCAGCTTGCTAGGTAAACTGAAAAATTCTAACTGCCTACTAGTCAGATGTCAGTTAATTGTGTCTTCCCCTCATTTTGTCTCTCTCCTAAAACTTCTGCCCCAGATTCCTTCATTTGCTGCTGGACTTCATGTTCCTCTTCTCCTTCCCTCTTTGTTCCCTTCCTGTCTTAACCATTGAGTTTTTGAAATGGAAGAGTTAATTGCATGCACTAGTGTTTGGAGGGTGTTGTGGTTTGTCTTTCTAATTAGGTGTATAGCCTATTCACTTTCCTAGGATAAATCTTTAACCAAAATTTGAGTAGTCTCCATTTTGGCAACTCCTCTGGCAGTTTGGTAGCCCAGTAAAGGTGGTTTTTAAAAGGTGGGAAGGAGGAGTGAAATTTATTAACATGTTTGCCAAATATATTGAGATTTGGCCTTCGAAGAACACTTTTTCAGTGTTAAGTTATCTTTACCTTAAGATTTAGAAATACTTTAGTGTATTATTAATTTTAAGTCCTCTCTTCACATCCTTTTGGAAAACTTGTATTACCTTGGATTTGGAAAAAGAACAGCAAAAGGCTTTTCACGTAAAGAAGGTCTCCAGCCATCTCTAACCCGGTCAGTTTTTCACTTCAGTTTTCTAGTTTTGCTTCATTGCTTGTCGTTAGGATAAGTTAAGTTTGCTATGCTGCTAGCATCCTAAGATGATACCTTTGTTGAAATAATTGTGAATAGCATGATTCATTTCTAGCAGAGGCTGAGTTTAGGACAGCAGCTTCCATTGAAAGACAGTCTTTCTGTGTCGTGGACAGCATTTTAATGCCCTCTTGGCTCACATAAACAACATAGGGATGTATCTGCTATGAACACCCATGAGTTTTTCAGATCGTGCCCTAAAAACAATTTTCTATGCCTCACTGGTGGTGGTTCTTAGTGTTTCCCCCTAACTTGACTTTATCATTGTTACTACTAGTAAAAGCAGCATTGCCAAATAATCCCCAATTTTCCACTAAAAATAATGAAATGATGTTAAGCTTCTTAAAAAGTTTTAGGTTAATCCTACTGTTGTTAGATTAATTTGATGTGTTTGTTGCTTTCCTTTATCTGGAATGTGACAGTAGCTTTTTTGTTTTTAACCTTTAATCCGTATCAGTTCAGTCAGTGACTTAAGGTTTGAGAGCTAAACACTGGGATTTTTGGGTAACAGACTGACAGTTTTGTTGTTTGCATAATTATAATCGGCATTGTACATAGAAAGGATATGGCTACCTTTTGTTAAATCTGCACTTTCTAAATATCAAAAAAAAGGGAAATGGAGTATAAATCAATTTTTGTATAACCTGTTTGAAACATGAGTTTTATTTGCTTAATATTAGGGCTTTGCCCCTTTTTCTGTAAGTCTCTTGGGATCCTGTGTAGAAGCTGTTCTCATTAAATACCAAACAGTTAAGTCCATTCTCTGGTACTAGCTACAAATTCGGTTTCATATTCTACTTAACAATTTAAATAAACTGAAATATTTCTAGATGGTCTACTTCTGTTCATATAAAAACAAAACTTGATTTTCAACTGTGTGGCTTGGTTTTCATTCATTTATGGAGTTGAAGATGGAGGATTACTTTGGGAAATAATGCAGAACGAATATTAGAAAGCAGAAATAAAAGGGAAATAACCTCAACCTACGGAAAACTGGGAAGGCAATTTCAAGAACTATGTTTGGTAAGAAACTACATCTCTTAAAACACTAAAGCAAAATCATCTTGGTGTCAAAAGAGGTACCACAATTCTAGTCACTTCTCAGCGATACTAGGATGTGCCAAAGGCAGCTACAGCTGAAGTCAGCTGGTTACCCGTGGACATGAAGGTAGGTCACTGTACTGGAGGGTGAACCCTTTTAGCAGTGACTTCAAAATGCAAAGTCTGTCCTACTTTTTTTGTGAACTATATGTAAAGTGAAACACCCTCACCTGAGTATATTTTCCCTTTTCTTAGGAAAGGGAGAAAGAGACATTGGTTGGCTCCCATACACACCCAGATGGGGGTTTGAGCCCACAACCTAGGTATGTGCCCTGACCCAGAATCGAACCCACAACCTTTTGGGGTACGGGGCGACACTGCAACCAACTGAGCCACCTGGTCAAGGTGAAACTTTTTTATATACTTAGAGTGTTGTGGAAGGAAATGTTTAATCCTATATTAAGGCCTTGTTAGTCAATAAATGTTTGTTGACAAGATTATCTCTGCTGGAAGGGTGATATGCAGAGGTTTTCTCATACTACAGTGTTTATAAAAACCACCTGGAGTGTTTTTAATGCTTCCCCATCCACTCCCCTGCCAACATACCTCTTTTGCGTGTCTAGCCTGGGGCTTGTGAGTCTGCTTTGAGATTGGTGTAGGAAGATAAAATATGGTCTCTACCTTTAAATATGTGATCTAGTTTAGAAAGCAAGAGCAGTCATCAGCTGAGCATGTACAGGGGTCCAGTAGTTGTAGTCCAGATTTTAAGTGGAAGAGCAAGTTCAGTTGGGCAAGAACAGTTGAAATAGTTGAAAGAATAGAGAGCAAGAATAGCAGAGGTGACTTTTTGAGGGAGGAGGGACATGAGTTGGTTCTTAGATACATAGATTGATTGGCTAAGAGCAAGGCGAGGGCAAGAAGGGCCTGTGGGCAAGTCAGAAGCAAGCTTATGTGAGAAACCTGAAGTCCAACTGGACAGCAGGATGGGCAGTTGGGAGACCTGGGAAGCCTTCGAGAGTGGCGAGAGCAGCAGAGAGCAGGGTCTTTGAGGAAAACAAGTCTAGAAAGGTTGGAAGAGAAACTGGAGGGTTCTAGAGATCATGTAAGTGTTGAGATTTAAATAGGACCCAGCTAAAATGATGAGAAAGCAATGCAGGGTTGAAGTTCAAGGGAATTATATATATATGAAGGGGAAAGACTCCTTCCCGCTAGACGCTTGCTGGGTGCTGTGGCCCTCAGGTTCTTTGTGTTACATCATCAGCGACCTGGTGAACTTAGCTCAGTTTACTGCTGTTTTTCCTTTAAGCCTTATTAACCCTCCACCTTGCTAATTCTGTTTCCTCCTACTTCAAACCACCTTTTGGCAGAAAGTAATAAAGGCAGTTGCTTTTCACAGTTGAAGTGCAGGAAGCAGAGTTGATGTTACTGTGGAAGTGATGGGACTCGGAGAGGCCTTTTCACCTGTGCCCCTTCTGAAGCGCCTGAAGGGCTCCATTAAAGCCTCTTAAGTTTCACATCATCAATCACAGAAACAAGTTAGGTCTGGGAGATCTTGAAGGCAGATGTTGGAGTGAAACTACGACAATATCTGGGTGAAGATGCTAACTGCCGGCTCACTGGGATGAGACGGATCTGAAGCCATCTGTAGGGTAAGGGCTGCTGTTCGCCTTTAGGGTGTCCACCTTCCTGCAGCTGTGAGAACGCTGGACCGTGAGCTATTCACTCATCCCTCTTCATCATGATGCACAGGCTAAGCTCTGTTTTTCTTCTTACCTAGGAAATGTTTGAAGAGAATTGTTTAAAGGTCCTAGGACAGGGGTGGCTTTTCCAGTTTAAATTCTAGGTCACTAATGTGGGAGATTACATTAAAATTTTTTGGCTCATTTTCTAATCACTCAGCTTTGAGGCCTCAACCACCAATGACTTCCCTCACCGTCACCTAGTACTGTTCAGTTTTCTTACATTATCTTCCGTCTTCCCCTTGCCATTCCCACTGCCTGGTTTTGGTACTAGTACCTCTCCTCTGGACCACAGCGTTAATTTTCTAACTGATCAGCTAGTGTTGGTCTCCCTCACACACCCCTAGTCTCCTTGGGCAGATCAGAATGTTAATCTTCCGAATGCCTCACTTTCCTGCTCAAGAATCTACAGCAAGGATCTCTCCTGGTTCATTAGAGTTGGTCACTGATCAAGCTTCCAGGGAAATAAAGCAGTGAGTTGACCAGACCCAACAGTTGAGGACCTCCAGCCCCCCTACCCATTGTTAACAGCCTTGACTTTCAACAAGTGTTACCCAAATCCACTCTGCTGTTCGTAGGCCTCAAAACAGGTCTGGCAGCAGATTTATTACTTCTACCACCTCTTTGCTTAATTAGCACCCCTCTGTAACAGTTTTGGTTCTTAGCCGCAAACTGTAGAAACCAACTTTGGCTAATTTAAACAATGGAGGATATTTATTAAAAGGATACTTAAATTGGATATTTATAAGAAGGTGGTAGCAGTAGCGTAAGTTTTCATTTTGCACAAGTCTATAAAAAAACAGCAACTGGGGTAGTAAAACTAGTTGACCGGGTAGTCCCACAAACCCCCCACACCAGCAGGGAGGGACAAACCTCTGACAAATGCATGATACCAGCGTCTGTGCAGAACATGGGAGCAAAGGGGCATCTGAAGTATGCAAGAACTCCCAAGGAACCAGCAGGGCCTTGAAGGCTGCGCAAGCCCGTTTGAGAGCAGCGGCTGAAACCTCAACAGCAAGTGGACACGGGATCTACCTTATGCTTCATGCAGACTACGACAGCCTGGGCCCTTTTCCCAGTAAAAAAAAAACCACACCAGGGCTTCTTGAAGAAATGGTGGATTATGGAATTTGTGGCAGGAAATGTATAAGATAAGCCAAAAATATCTTGTCAAATTACAGCAATTTTTAAGATCTAAGGATGTGTCAATTGGGGTCTGGAGGAGGCCCACCCTGGCCAAAGAGGACGTTTTGAACACACTAAATATGTTTAAATCCATGAGTGCATACTGATGACACACACACGCATACCTCTAATGGTCACTACTGGAGGATGCCTGAGGAACGTCTCCCCCACCCCAATGGTAAATAAAAGAATCAAGAAGTTACCCTGACTTCTGTTGACATAAGGACACCCAGACCTATAGAGAATTTTTATAAAAATTTGAGTCAAACAGGATAGGCCTGGAAGCAAGACCTCAACAGACTGAGGAAAATGCTTTCCAGAAGGACAGTTTGCAGCTTCTTTTATGCATTTGGAGGAAACATAAGGGAGGTTACATGAAGGCGGGAGAAAGCAAGGTGGGGACTGGATTACGGGCTAGTTTCGATTATGTACTCTCTCAGGGTGGTTTTCCTTGAGGGGTTGAAAAGAGGCCTTTCGAAGTTGTTCACCCTACAGGCACAGAAGCAAGGCACAGGGCTTGCTTAAGGCAAAGACAAGCCTTTTACTAAATATATGCCTGGGGGTGAGTACCTGCCACGACCTGCCCAGTTAGGAATTGATGGTCAGGTCACCCTGTGAGGTCACTCTCCATTGAACCCCCTTTTCATCCGCACTTCCCTAAACAGACTATACCGCTGGTAACTAAACAGTGAAGCGGGTCAAAATGAGCTATTGTGCTACCTAAATTCTTGTGAGCTGAGTCATTCGAGTTCCCCCAAATCCCTCATCTGCCTAAAAACATAACCTCCCAAAAGAACTCATTTGTCATAAAACACCCTCTATCTAGGGAGCAACTCTGACCTCTTCTTGGAGAGGTTTGTACCACACCCAGAAACATTGCCTCAACGTTCTTACTTCTCATCTACTCCTAAGGGTCCATATGTCTTTCCCAGAAAGTCATTTATCTTAAGTGCCCTTTGTCCCTCCTAGCCCTTATAAAAAGTCATCTGTTCTGTCAGAAGTGCCCTTCCCTATTCCCTGTTAAGCCCCAAATTCTAGGAGGCACATTCTTCTGTGAACCCCCAGATACATAGTTAATAAAAACATGCTTTTCTCTTGCTAATCTTTCTTTTGCCAGTTTAATTTGCAAACCTCCAAAACTGCACCTAAGAAGGCAGGGAAAGGTTTTCTCCCCAACAATAGAAAGTGAGGTGATGTTTCTCCATAGAGAAGTATTCCAATAAAAAAAGAAAGAAGAAATGATAGAATTTTATTATTTTGCAATCTTTAATGAATTAATGGATCTAGGGATGATCAATGGCTACTAACATTACAAAGAGAGAGGCCAACAAAATTGAGATGCAGACATTTAGGTACCTTAGGATCATGAGCACAATATTTCCTATGATGAGGCCATGCCAAAAAATATCAAAGATTGGATCAAACCTCTGTTCTAGATCCAACTACCAATTTATAGGAAACCTGAAGGTAGAAGAACATATTAAACTACATCAATTAAAAAAACCCAGACTGATCAATTTTGCAGGACAATTGATTCAGTGTTTTCAACTATTAAATTTCAATGGGGAGAGAGAATTTAAATTAGCAAAAGACTGAAAGGAAAAAAAAAGCAGGCAAAACTAAACCGTAATGTGTTTGGAGAAATACAGAGGTAATATACTATAAAGAAAATTAAGAAAATGATTAACCTCAAAGTCAGGATAGGGATATTTTTAGCAGGGAGGGAGGAGCTATAAATGGCAGGAGAGTTATAAATGGAGTTTCAGGAATACCTAATCCTATCTTCTGGCATGGATGTTGTTTACAAAGGTGTTTGCCTTATAACAATTTATTAATCTCCACATTTGTTTTATGTGGGTTTTAAATTTGGTATTATATTTAAGCTTTATAAAAGGCTCTGTGTGTGTTTAAAATGATATTGGGTTGCTCACAGTCTCCAGGACCATAGAAAGTTTCAGAATCTGTGCAGCCGAGACCAATGCTCCAAGTCAGGCTTAGCAAGGTCAGCTGAGGTCCTGCAATCTCTGCTGCTGAACATCATGCCCAAGAATTGTCACTGCTGCCTCTGGAAACAATATAGCTGCCACCAGTGCAAAATCCTTGCTACTAAGGTTGATACTATGTGGCCTCTGCTTCTTTATTTCAGTAGCTTCTGCTGCAGAGTCTAGGGTGGTTTCATTGCTGAAGCCCAAAGTAGGTGCCCGTGCTCCATATGCCAGGGAAATGGGACAAAGAGAGGCTCTTGTCTTCAGATTCAGTAAAGGGGGGTGAGCTCTGATGCTAAGGTGGGGGATTCAGGTGCTGGATGGGCAAAAAGAATGACAAATGTCCCCTATGCCCTTGATGCTCAAATTTAATTGCATATGAGTCACCTGGGAAGTGCTTTAAGAGATACCAGTGCCAGGGTTGTACCCCAGCCCAATTAACACAGAAGCTATAGGATGAGACTGGAGCCTTAGCGGTTTTTTGCTTTTTGTTTGTTTTTAACTTTCTGTGATTCCCATGTGCAGCCAAGTTCATGAACCAGTGCCCTCGCCCTTGCCGCTCAAAGTGTGGTCTTGCGATCAGCCTCATTGGAATCAGCCGGGCTCGTTAGGAATGCAGCATCTCAGCACACACCCAGCCCTACTGAATGGGAATCTACACTTCAACTTGAGAAGTGCTGTTAGGTACTGTTCTTCCAAGGCCAGCCCAAGACCCACCAGCAAGGCTGCTCTCCACCCCTGAGCAGAGAAGTGACCTCTCCCTTCTCCATACTGAGAAGAGCACTTTCTCCTACGTTCGTGTTGGGCATTTATCGCAGCGTCCTTCCTCGTGGTGGTCTTCTCTTGACTCATCTACTTACCGGGTTGTACACTCCGGGGGCAGGGGCCCTTTGTGCCTGCTTTGTGTCTTCACACAAAGCTGCCCACGGAGCAGGAGCTCAGCACTTGCGGTAAATGAGCCGGTGACTTTTTCTGCTTCCTTCTGTCCAGCACATTCAACAGAGGTGGACTGGCCACCTCGTTCCCACCCTCACCCCTCACTTATATGCACTCACATTTGTATTCCAAATTTAAAGCAACTTTGAATATAACTTTAAAAAGAACCTTAAAATTCAGGTCCAGGTCTATTCCTACCAACTCTCTCCAGATACAGGATAAATTGGTTGTCTCCTGAGGACCTCTGTTCCTAGGAGGTAGACTAGAAAGCCCCTGGAGACTCAGGCCAGTGTAAATACTTTGTGATTCTGTGGTTCCCCTCTGCGGGATTAACCAATACTCATGATATTCTCACTCTTGCCAGTTGGCAGGGGTGGGTACAGAGAAACTATGAATTAAGTGGAGTCATTGAGCCACCTTGTGAGCATTCCTGGGAACTGCATGTCTTCTGTGTGTCACTAGAGGACATGCTTATTGATTTTAGAGAAAGAGAAATGGGGAGAGAGAGAAACATTGATTGGTTGCCTCCTTTAAGCACCCTGACCAGGGATCAAACCATCAAATCAGCTACCTGGGTATGTGTCCTGACCAGGAATCGAACTGGCGACCCTTTGGTGCATGGGACAATGCTCACCCAACTGAGCCACTGCACAGTATTCCATTTAATGAATGTACTAAAACCATTTTTGCGTTGATCAACACTTGGTTTCCAAGTTTTAATTATGAAGGAACTTTGCCAGCAACTTCACATAATTAAATCTTTGAGCAAATTCGTGATTATATACTCAGGATAATGTCTTGATTTTGGCCATGGGGTGTGGGTCAAAGGCAGAGTTCATTGTAGAAGTCATTAATGCTGTTCATCAACATTTTCAGTCTCTTTCCAGGCATGTGGTAGGGTAAACTTCCCTGCAGGCTAAGAATCCCAAGTCTATATTCCCATTGCCCCCTGGTTAACAATGTTCTAGATCATGGCTCCTCTATCAGCTTGGGTCCAGGGCTGAAGATGTCTTAGGTCAGATCCCTGAGGGACTTGCAGTGAGCATGTAGTGTAAGTGAAAAATAAAACTTTGTTGATTTAAGCCATTGAGGTTTTTGTTTTGTTTTGTTTTGAAATATATCTCTATTGATTTCAGAGAGAGGAATGGAGAGGGAGAGAGAGAGAGAAACATCAATGATGGGAGTCGTCATTCATTGGCTGCCTCCTGCACGCTCCCAACTGGGGATGGAGCCTGCAACCCGGGCATGTGCCCTGACTGGGAATTGAACTGTGATCTCCTGGATCCTAGGTCGATGCTCAACTGCTGAGCCACGCCCGGCCGGGTAAGCCATTGAGATTTTGACGTTGTATGCAAGTCCACTATAACCTAGGCCCATTCCGAATGGTACACACATATTGTGGATGACAAAGGGGTGTCATAATAAATCAGTTTCCTAACAGGGCAGGTAGTGGTCAGTAGTCACTCCCAAGCCTGTAACTTCTTCAGCGAAAGGTTTTTAAGTAAGCCCTGTCCATTGCTCTTATCTGTCTAGGTTAACACACCCTTAAATACAGAAGTAGTATCTCTCAGAGGCCTAACCACCCTCCAGAGGGCACATACCAACTTACCCTCTAATCCAGTCCCCGCCTTGCTTTCTCCCACCTTCATGTAATCTTCCTTACATTCCCTACTTAATTTCAAATCTATAAAAGAAACTGCGAAACTATAATTCTGTGGATTATTAGAGATCTTGTTTCCCAGAAATTGTCATCAGTTAAGTTCAGATAAAACTCTTATTACAGTTCTCTACAGGTTTGAACATTTCATACATCAACAATGTATAAGACCAGGAGTGTTCACACAGACCATGAGTATACACATAGACCATGTGGTAATCTCCCTGGGTGCCCTGAGGAGGCACGCTGACTGTGCCCCTCTGTGGAGGACCTGCTACCCCCACAAATTCTCATCTTGGCCCCCTCTCTTCCAGGGCGGGACTGGCCTTCACCCCAAAGAGTTTGTTCCAAGGCCTCGCTGCTCCCTCTAGTTGGCAGTGAAATGCCTGCTTGGAGAACTCATACAGTAGTTTAGGGCCTCAGCTACTAAGTCTCATTTCCTCATTTTAAAGTTTGAACTGGCTTCTAATTATCAAATAAATGAGTCTTCATTATATAAAACTTTGGAAAATATTTTAAAAGCTGAGAAATAGTATCATCTATGCCATGACCAAGACACAAACACTTTTAACATTAGAGCATGTTTCCTTTGTTCCTTTTCTTATAGTTCATTCATTCATGAAATGTTATACTGACTTTTTTACATAACACTATACCATGAGAATTTTCCCAAATCATTACAAATCTCTTGCAAGCATCATTTCTAATGGGGGTGTAATAGTCCACGGTATATTTGCCTTAGAAATGTCTAATGACAGACAGTACAGTGGCCCTCAGCTGCCCAGTCCAGAGATGAAGAGACACAAATAATATTTATGACTACTACTTATTGAAATGTGTCCCTGACACTGTGCAAAGTGCTTTACCATCCACGTTCCAGAGCCTCTTCAGGGTTTTAACATCCAACCTGTTAGGTGGCTCTCCCTGATGTCTCACACCTGCGTGGCCTGTGACTCAGCTGAAATCCAGAGCGATGGGGTTTTTGGTACGAAATATGATGGGTAGCCTGGGAGAGAGATGATCGGAGGAGCAACTGAAATCGGGGTGGGACAGCAGGCTTGGAGAAGAAAAAAGGGTACATGACACATGGCGGAAGCAGAATTGCCAGGGATTGGTGACCAGTTGGATGTAAGGGTTAGGGAGATTTCCAGGTTGGGGGACCAGGTGAAAGGTGATGTCCTTGGTTGGGATAGAAAAGAAGAGAGGACCAGGTTCAACTGTGATGCCTTGCTGGGGGTGGGGGACACGGCAGAAAATTGAGGTCTGGAGCTGAGGCGACCCAGTGATCTGAGCATGTAGAGCCACTGCGGATGTGGCGTCTCCAGCCAGGGCTCAGATGCGTCCCTCAGAGATTGTGTGACCATATGGCCCAGTGCTGGCTTACACCCGCTACCCTAGAGTCTGGTTTATGCCTGTTGTCCCAGTTAGCACCTCCTTCACTCCCATAAGTCCCAGTTTTGTCACCCTACTCAAGAAAGAGCCTTCAGGGTAAGGAAAAGAAAAGTGGCTTTAAGTCAGGCCCCCTTTCATTCACTTGCTTCTCTGGCCGCAGACCCTCTATTTCCTTGAGGTTCCTACATTTTCCCATTTCCCTATTTCCTCTCTTCTGCCCATGTCCCTAGGAAAAAACCTACACCCACCACCCACAGACCCAAGCGAGCTTTGGTCTACTGCCTGGCAAGTCACACCTCTGTGCGGCTGAAGGAGAAAGCCTGGGGGCAGCTGCTCAGCCCTCCCCCTGTGGGTGCGCTGGGCCAGTCCCAGGTTTGGAGTCAGCACTGCCCGGGAGGCCTGCCGTCTAGCCTCAGCTCTGCTTCTTTCTTGTGTGTGACCTTCCGGAGCAAAGCACTTCTGCTCTTGGAGTCTTCATTTCTTTCCTCTGCAAAAGATGAAGATTGAACAATGAATGATCTGAACTGTCTCCTCCTGCTGGGTTGTGTTCATCTTGTCTGGTGTCATTTTTCTTGGGGTTCAGGTCATATGAGGGGGATGTCAGTCGCCTGAGGAGAGAGGGTTTTGTGTGTATGTGCGTGTGTGTGTGTGGGGGGGTCTCCCTAGGGTTCTGGGGCTGAGGACTGGTCCATGGAGCCCTTTCAGTTTCTTAAGACCGCACGGCCATCGGTGCTGGCATGTCCCGCGACAGGCCTGCACCACCCCCGACCGCCTGCAGGAGGCGCTGCAGGCACATCAAGGAGGCAGGGCGTCCGCGGGCCAGGGACGGGCTTCGCGAGAGGGGGTCCGGGGCCCACGACCGGAGGGGCTGGACGGAGGAGGTGAGAACAGAAAAGGAGGAGCCACTTAAGAGAAGGGCCGCCTGAGGGAGGCGCCACGGGGAGGCTTGCACCTGCTTCCTCGCGCACGGACCGGAGCGGGCGCGTCCCGGCTGCCGCGTTTGCCGGAGCTCGCGGGCTGCAGGACGGCGAACGCGGCGAGGGCGCGCTGGACTCGGCACGTGCTCCGCGGCGGGGCCTCAGGCGGCCGCGGCCGCCGGGAAAGCCGCAGGGTTTGCACTCGAATAGGGCTCAGGGCCCGGGTGCCTCTCGAGGCTGTGGAGCCTCAGTTTGCTCATCAGTAAATGGGGTTAATGAGGGGGCCTCGCCGGGCCGTGTGAAGCTGATCCATGTCCCAGAGGCAGCGACCGCTGCTGGGATCGCGGCGGCTGAACTCTGGGCGGGAGCGTGGGGGCGCCGAGCAGATTGGGGCGCGGCTGGGCGGCGGCTCCCGGGGGCCACGGCGCGGGGGGTGAAGAGAGGCGCCGCGCCCGGCGGGGAGAGCGGGGCAGACCCCTCGGCGGGGTGGCGGAGGCCGAGCCCCGTCCCCACCCCCTCCGCTGCCGCTTGCGTCCCGGTTTTCTCTCCCGGCTCCCGGCTGGGACTCGCGGTCGCCGGCTGTCACCTGGGCGCTCCCGGAGGGGGCGGGCCGCGGGGCCCCGGCGGGGAGGCGGGACTTGCGGCGGCCGCGGGAGCCGGCGGGGGGTGGGGCGAGGGGCGGGGGGCGGCGCCCCGCGGGGAGTCCGGCCACGTGACGCTCGCAGCCCGGCCGCCGGGCGGGGAGCGCGGCTGCGGCCCCAGGAGGTGGCGGCGGGCGCTGGAGCCCGGGCCGCGCGGGACTGGCCGTCGGGGCCCCGGACGGCGGCCCCGGGGGCGCCCATGCCATGGAGAAGCTGGCGGCCGGGCTGGCCGGCCTGCGCTGGAGCATGGGCGCCTTCCCGCTCGACCTCATCGTCAGCCGCTGCCGCCTGCCAACGCTCGCCTGCCTCGGGCCAGGTACCGGGGTGCTGGGAAGGGCGACCCGGGTCCGAGGGGAAGCGGGGGCTCTCCAGGCCGGCGCTCGCGGGGCCGTAGGAGCGGCCCCCCTCCCCGCGCGGCCCCGCGAGCTCCCGGAGCACCTCCGCGGGACCCAGGGACCCCCTAGCCGAGGGTCCGCCTCGTCCTGGGCCCCGCAGACGGGCTCCGGGACAGGAGCCGGGACAGGGAGTGGGACCGGGACCGGGACCGGGGCAGAGTTTCCCGGCCCAGCTGGAAGCCAGAGCACGGCCGACCCCGCGCCCGCCCCGTCGGTGCACCCCCTTCCCCGGCGCCCTCCGACCCCGCCTGGGCCGCGCCCCCTCCGTCCCTTTGTCTCCCACCTCTCACCTCGGCCCTCCCGCACCCCCGGGCCGCGGACTCTGTCCTCCCACCGCCGCCGCCCCCCGGCCCCTCTCGGCCCTCCCGGGACCCCGCGCGTCCCCTCCTCTCTCGTCCCCGGGGCCCTCCATCCAGTCCCGGGCCGAGCCCGCCGCCTCGGGGAGAGGCCCGCACGAGCGGGGCCCCCTCCGCGCGAGCCCCGGAGCCCCCGGCCCCCCACCTCGTCTCGCCCCACTTCTCCTCGGGGCCCCGGGGCTGCTCTGCCGATGGCACCTCGCGTGGGGGCCCGAGAGGGGCCGCCCGGGGCCAGGGGACTGTCTGGGGAAGGAGGCTGCGGGGCGGGGGAGGGGCGGGCGCCGGGGCCGGCGGCCAGGCCGGGGGTTTTGTGTGCGAGAAGAATGGGGGTTTGGCCCGCTCGGCACGCTCGCTTCCCTGAATGCTAATGGGCCGCTGGCTCCGCTCCCCTCCGCTCCTCCGCTCGGCTCCGCGGGCCGCGGCCCCTCCTCCGACGCGGCTCCGGGCAGCGACCGTCCCCGAGTCACCGGACAGGGTGCCCCGCAGCCCAGCCCCTGGTTCTCGGATCGTCAGCCCGTGATCCCGAGACAGTCCCGTCGGCAGCGAGGCCGCATGTGCCCGCGCGCGAGTGGGCCGCTCTGCACCCCTCTCCCGCGCCCACTCCCCTGAGGGGGTCCTTTCCGAGCCCCTCAGTATGGTAAGGCCTCCTTGGGCTCCCTGGGGACTCCCGCACCCCCGACTTGTCTCCTCTGCGCGCACCTGGTTAGTGTATTGTCTTGGCGCTGGGCTGCAGGCCCCTGGAGGGGGGGCACCCTGCCCGACCAGGACTGTGGAGGGGCCCCGGCCGAGTGGATGAACCAACGAGCCACTGGCCCGTGGCCCAGCCGTCTGTGGCAGTGGTGGCTATGGCTGTGGCCACTATGAGTGTGCTTATGTGATCACGAGTGTGTCGTGAAGCCTCGAAGGTCCCTGTGTGCCCTATGCATTTGGAAGGGGCCCCTTGGCGGGACCATGGGATTGAGTCGTGTCACTGGGGTGACAAGCCCCTGTCACTGTGGGCCAGGTGGCTGTGCTGGCTCAACTACTGGTGACCATAACCCATGGCTGTGGGTGTTCTGAAGGGTGGGCTGGGGCGTAAGGGAGGTTTAAGAGGAGGGTGCAGAGTAGCAGAAGTTCCTGTTCCCCAGGAGGAAGGCTCAGGACTCTCCCCTCCTCCCACCGTGGGATGGGAGAGCCAGGTCTCCCCACATCCTGAACACATTCTACACCCCCCCAACCCAGCCCGCCCCCTTCAACAAATCCACACATTTCAAGGAGCACCCAGCCATCAGAGTAAACCATTTCCCATTTGGTTGGACGGCAGACTTTTAGTAAGTTGTGTCTGTGGGGGCTGGGAAGGAGGATCCCCACCCCCACCCGCACCCTGCCCACCAGCTGCAGCCAGGAGACAGCTCCACCAGCCTCCTGGAAGCTGGGCGAGCCCCTCCTGCTCCCCTGGAAACCGTTGCTGGGGTTGGAGCCTCCAGGCACCAGGCCCCTCTCAGCACCTCTGCCCCAGTGCAGCTTCCCCAGGACTACCCCCTCCCTGATTCTATATCCACCCCCTTCTCCAGCCGACATCACTGTGTTCTAAAGGCTGGGAGCATGAAGGGCCGACAGAGGGAGAGGCAAGAAACAGCTTCTCTGAGATGGGGTTAGTGAATACCTGAGACTTCCTCCCCGCTTTTTTGAGGTCGCCTGAGTGCAGGAGATTGTATGTAGCAGTGGGTGAAAAGGGGCTGCCCATAAAAGACCCAGGAATCAGCTCCTCTAAGCCCAGCCTGAGGGACTCATGGCTCCGGGGGACCTACAACAAACAGCCCCATCTGAGCTCTCCCCAGTTCCTCCAACCAGACCCCCCTTGCCTGGCCTAGCCATTGACTTGGGTGCTGAGAATTCTGCTCCTGTGAATTCAGGTGGTTCTGAGGCCCGGCTTAAGCGTCTGCTGCTCAGTAGTCTCCCTTCCTCACCCCGCCCTCAGCTAGTTTGCTGCTCCCCTCTGAGAGCCCAGACAGCCTCCACTCAGTGCCTGGCATTCTCTGTTAACATTTCTTTCCACTTCCCCATGGGCCTAAGGGGTCCTGGAGGGCAGGGATGGGCTCATCTGCTAGGAGCCCCTGGCCCCAGCACAGGGCCTGGGACAGCAGGCAGTCCAATCCAATGATGAATGAAGGGCAACGTCTGGGCTGGTTGCTGGGGCCCCATCAGGAGGAGCCTGAGCCCTGAGACAGGGGCTTGACTCAGCCCTGAGGCCACAGCTGGCAGTCCGTCTGTCCCTAGAGCATTGCTGACCTGGACAGGGATAATGGGAGCTGTCCCTGGGAAGGGTCTTGGTGAGAAGGTGAGGAGGTCATCCTGTCTATTGTTTCTGCCCCTCCTAATGTTCTCCTTTCCTTCCCCTTTTATCTTTCTGTCCCTTCCCAGGGGAGTACGCTGAGGGCGTCAGTGAGCGAGACATCCTGCTCATTCACTCCTGCCGCCAGTGGACAACAGTGACAGCCCACACCCTGGAGGAAGGCCACTATGTCATCGGGCCCAAGATTGACATCCCCCTGCAGTACCCAGGTGTGCCAGCCAGGGACAGATGGGGTAAAGCTGGTGGGGGCAGTAGGCTGGAGGGTAGGGGTAGGGCTTGGGGGAAGCTGTTGGTGACTAGCTTTTCCTTGGAGCCACGGGATGAGTGAGGACAGGGCTGGCAGGGTGGCGATTAGGGTTAGGTTAGAGTTAGGGCCCAGTGGTTTTCATATTCTTGTGGGGAGCCCTGGATTTCTGGTTGCAAACCTTTGATTCACATTTTATTTTAAAATAGATTTTAAACTGATGTAAAAAATACCCACACTCTTAAACTGCTACAAACCCAAACTTAACCCTAACTAGAGACCTTTGGTGTGTACCTTGAGCTGCCTCATTAACCTTTTTTTGTACAGACCCTCAAAGAGAACATTTCCTGCCAGCATCTTCTCAGTACTGTGCAACCAGAAACCTTCAGAAACAGCTCTGGCTGGTGTGGCTTAGTTGGTTGAGCATGGTCCCGTGCACAGTTCGATTCCCGGTCAGGGCACATGACCAGGTTGTGGGTTCAGTCCCCAGGAGGCAGCCGATTGATGTTCTCTCTCTCTCTTTCTCCCTTCCTCTCTCTTTAAAATAAATAAAAACATATTTCAAAAAAAAAAAAATCTTCAGAAACAAAGAGATGTTCAGGCTGATAATCTGGCTGCACCTGTCAGCTTTAATCTTGATTTTCCCAGTTTTAATGTTAAACTCATTATTTTTATTGAGTGACTTTATAAGTGAATGTTAAAATCTTAGACTTTTAAATAAGATTATGCTAATGAACTTCCATTTTGATTTGTGTTATGTATGTTGTTGACGTCTTACATAAAATTTTGTTTAAAGAAAGGTTGATGCTGCCAAAAAAAGAAAGTGCAGCCCTTTCATTTTACACAGAGGCCTACACCTAAGAAGGGAAGTGACTTGCCCAGGGTGACATAGTTTGCTGCACCACACCGGGAATGCAGGGTGGTTGTCCTGAGTGTGGGAGGGATGGGGGTCTGGTGGTTTCATGCCAGAGAGGCCCCATGGGAATCCAGGATCCCACAGCTTTCCAGACACTGGGCTGGGCATTTTCATCATTTCATCCTCACAGCAATTTGTGAGAAAGTCTTAGCAACTCCGTTTAACTCACAAGGAAACAGGCCTCAGGAGCTTCAGGAGCTGCCCAGTTGTATGTTTTAACTGCTACCTCCTCCTCTCCACCCCCAACAAAGGTTGGGAACCCTTTGAGCTGGGAAGGCTCACAGTCCCTTCCCCACCAGTACCACTGTTCCCCCTCTGGCCCTGCCTGGGTCTCCCCTAAGCCAGTGGGACAGAACTCAGCCCTTTACATGCTTCTGCTCTTTACAACAACGCTGTGAAATTGGTGCCCCCATAGCCCCACACCCCATTTAAGAGATTAGGAATCTCCAGCGTCTTTCTGACCTGGTCCTGGGCCGGGAGCCCTTGAGGGGGTCCGCTGCAGCTAGAAGCTTCCTGCCTGGGAGAGGTCCCAGGTCTTCTTCTTGGGATAAAAAAAAGCAGATTAGAAATAGCCCTTCTCGGACTGAAGTGTGACTTAAGGGACTGCACCCTTTCAGTTAGTGTCATCAAAAATCTGGGAAACCAAGACACAGAGCCTTCTAGGCAACCATGGGCCCGGGGGCTCCTAGCCCTTGCTCCCGCGTCTTTTGTTGCTCCCCAAGTGCGTGTGTACGATGGTGGTCATGGGGCGACAGCTGCCTGCAGGGACGTCGCTGCCCCAACTCCATCTTTCGGGTGGGCGGCTCCGGCCTGCCCGGAAGGGGGAGGGGAGGTCGAGGCCCCCGAGGAGGGGGAGGGGCGGGGCCGGCTGGTGGGTTTACGGGGAAGCTGAGTGCACCGCTCCGCGCCGGCTCCTCTAATGAATTAATAATAGTGCGGGCGGGCGCGGCCGGCTTCGGACCCCCGAGAGCCGCGACGAGGGCGGGGGAGGGGACAAGGGCTGCGGGGCTGGGGCGCTGCCCCGGGACCAGGGTCTCCAGGCCGCGGCCCACTGCCCAGGGATCGGGGATACCTGGCTCCCCTGAGACAGCCCCCACCGGCCCTGCCGGGGCCAGGCTGCTCCCCCAGCGCTGGCCGAGGGCCCTGCGGAGCACCCGCAGGCGAGCCCTGGGCGCTGAGCAGCGCGCTTTCATTTTACAGGTGGGAAAACTGAAGCCCAGAGAGACGAAATAATTTGCCCAAGGTCACACAGCTGGTTGGTGGCAGAGCTGGGATTCAACCTGGTCTGTCCCGACTCCATACTCTGCATTTACCTGCCGTTCTTTCCGAGCGTCTGCCCTGGGACAGGCGCTGGGTGGGAGGAGGGGTGAGAGGCTAGACGGCTGGAAGGACCCTGGGAAAGAGGGCAGGGGGAGGGGCAGGCTGGGGTTGGGCAGGTCCCTGGAGGCGCGGGGACCTCGGGCCTCACGTAGGGGGAGGCAGGAGAGGAAGCTGTCCGCGGAGGGGCTGCAGGGGGAAGAAAAGGCTTCCAGTGGCCGGAGCATCACTCCCGGGAGGTCTCCCTTCCTTCCTCCCGGCAGTAATGACAGGTGCCCGGCTCCCGGCTGCAGCCGAGGGGCGGCGCTGGCTACCATGGTTACATCGATCTTCCCGGCCACATCCCCCCGGGCTCCAGCGCTGACTTGGCTGCAGCTCCCCCCACAGGGGGGCAGCGGGCATTTCTCCGTGCCTGGCTGCTTGTAGTGGGGGGGTTTGTGCGTGGATATGGGGAGGAGATGGGCCATACACTGTTGGGTGGTAGCAGACCCTGACTCCTGCTTCCTGACCCCAGGTCACTGCTCCTTGCTCGGCCCCCTCCCCAGTTTATCCCTCTGCCCTCCAGGGCTGTGGCACATTTCAGGCCTCTTCCCCAGGGTCTGCGAGTGCTTAGGGCAGGACCCAGGGACTCTCCTCCCAACTTTCTCCTGGGCATTTTCCCTTCCCTTTCTCTTCCTGCTCCTAGATGTTGATGCTGCAGGCTCTGCCCCTGGTCCTCCGCTCTTCATCCCCTGCACTGTGTGTGTGTGTGTGTGTGTGTGTGTGTGTGTGTGTCAATCTGGGCTTCTGGCTGGGTTTGGGGGCTCCAGGAACCCCTGGCATACCAAATGGCATGTGTTCACAAAGGAGTACACTACAGGTATTTTTCTGGGAAGAGGGTCTCCAAAGTGTTAAGACCCTCTCTTATCTTCTCTGAGCCTTCTTACCTGCCCCACAGCTGAAGCTGCCTCCTGTGGGCTGGTGACCTTTGAGTCTGTACTGACCAGGCTCCCCCAGCTCCTGCCCCACAACCTGTTTCTCCTGGGTTTCCAGGCTTTTTCCTTTTTATTGAATTTATTGGGGTGACACACTGGTTAACAAAATTATACAGGTTTCAGGTGCACAGTTCTGCAACACATCATCTGTACGCTGATTGTGTATTCATTACCCCGAATCAAGTCTCCACCCATCACCATTTATCCCCTCATAACCTTCTCCACCTCACCCCCTCACCCCGGTTTCCAGTTTTGCTTAATAGCTCTGTTGGCTCCATTTTGGACCAGGCTAGGGGCCTGAGTCCCTTCCTTCCCACCTGCCCTGCATAAGTCACCCCGGTCTGATGAGTGTCCTTCCACGGGGCGGTTGGCATTCAGAGCCTTTGGGAACCCAGATGCTGTCTACTTCTCCCCCGGTTACCACTCTCCTCAAGTCCTGCCCTCCACGCATCACCATGTGGAGCAGACAGTCTGCTTTTGTGACTCCATTTCGCTCATTCTCTTTCTTCCACGTGGACTGTCCATTCTATAAAACTTTCATTCTTAAGATCCCTTCAAACTGCCAGGCAGCTTTCCCCCAACTCCGAGGCCTCTAGCTAGCTCTTTTGTCACAAGTCTGTTGTAGCGCTTGTCACATCCTGCCATCATTGGGTGCTCACTGTCACACCCACCATATCTGGAAATCTTGGAAAGCAGACTATTTTTCCAAGATTTGCAGCCTCTGTAGGGCCTAGCCCAGTGTCTGGCTCACAGTGGGTGCTCCATAAATGTTTATGGAATGAATAAGTGAATGGACTATGACTGAATCAACCAGGAAGCAACAGGAAGACTGCGGAAGCTAAAGAGTCACCTTGTCTTCTCTCAGCCTGTTGTCCCCTCACTTATGTAAGACTCTCTTCCTTCTGTGTCAGTCCTGAGAAGAGGCCATTTAGCTAGATGTCAGGGTGGTTCACAGCCTATCCCTGTGCTCATATAGTGGGCATATAAAATGTGTGGGGCCAGTTAGGTGAGAATGTTATACAGGGGTGTCAGCTGTACGGATTATCACCATTCTTTAAAGTCTGAGTCTGCTGGGGGCATCTGCTGCAGCCAAAGTGCATAGCCCTAGACTGCAAGGTGGGGAGGCCTCATCTGTGGGAGGCGGCTCTGCGGGGCTCAGATCACAGGCCTCTGGGACAGTTGAGCTGAATGTTGGATGAGGGCAAGGTCTGGGAAGAGAGCTGGGGTCAGAGTGTCTCTCCCTGGGCCTCCAAAACCTGAGGCTGGGCCTCTGGTCTGCTTAGTGCATCAGTGTGGATCAGCAACCTAAGGTAGTTGCACAGCATGCCAAGTCCGGGTTGGGCCCAATATCATCTGCCCTGACTTCCTCAGATGGGGACTTGGAGGCCCAGAGAGGGGAAGGGACTTGTCTAGGGACATAGCAAGCCAGAGTGGGATTGGGGCCAAGCTAGGAGCCAGGATCCCCAATGCCACAGTGATATTTAGTCAGAGGCCAGCTCCGTGTGCAAGTATTTGGGCTGTAGTTTGTACTTGGGTTCCTCTGAGAAGGCAATGCTAACCTCATCACACACCCACAGCTCTCCACCGGGTGAGGGCTGGGTTCTAATTGCTGGGCCTCCTGTGAGGCTTGAGCCAGCTCTTTCTACCCATGCTGGTGCAAACTTGCCCTTCTGCCCACCTGAGTTCCACAGGAGCTAGCTGAAATGAGGGGAGCAAGTAGGGACCATGAGGTCTTGGGATGCAGGCCAGGCTCCCAGCAAGAGGGCCCACTCTGGCAGCCTGCATTTCCTCCTGTGCAGGGAAGTTCAAGCTCCTGGAGCAGGCCCGGGATGTGCGGGAGCCAGTGAGGTACTTCAGCAGCGTGGAAGAGGTGGCCAGCGTCTTTCCTGACCGCATCTTTGTGATGGAAGCCATCACCTTCAGTGTCAAGGTCAGTCCTGGCACCAGGCATGGTGCTCCCATGCTGCCCCTTCCCTTCAGAGCAACTCTGACCCTGGTTGGAGGGCTGCCTTAGGGTCCAGGAGGAGAAGGTGTCACAGTGTGACTTCTGACTGCCCCTTGAGGGCCTTTTGCACCAACAGGCTATGACAAATGAGCTGGATGTGTGGCCCTCTGGGCTGAAGAACTTCCTGCAAAAGGCGGTGAAGCAGGAGGGGGGGTGTGAAGGGTCATGCCCTGACTTGGAGACCTCTCAGGGGTGATGGCTGTGGGGGGCAGAGTGCAAACTGTCCTTCATTTGTGTATAGATAGCTCTTTACAAACCCTTATCCAGCAATTCACTTCTCAATAGCCTTGTTGAATGGGTGGAGCATTATTATCACCCACATTATAAAGATAATGATAAAAGTTATCATTTACTGAATATTTTCAAAGTATGTCACTATACGTATAGTCTAATCCTTAGAGCAACTTTTCCAAGTAAGTTTTTAGGTGAGGTAACTTAAGGCCTCCAGGGGTAACTCATTTAAGGTTGCACAGCCACCACGTGGCCTCTCTAGGATGGAACATGGGTCCCTGACCCCCCTTTCCACTCAGTCAAGTGCTCTTGATCTAGTCTCAGCCCTGGGAGGACCCTGAGGCTGCCCCCTGGGTCCTGGAGGGGCTCACAGGGCTGGCTTTGCCTGGGGCCCTGGCTAAGGCCCGGCCATTTCTGGGATCCCCAGGTGGTGTCAGGGGAGTTCAGCGAGGACAGCGAAGTGTACAACTTCACGCTGCACGCAGGCGACGAGCTCACTCTCATGGGCCAGGCGGAGATCCTGTGCGCCAAGACCACCAAGGAGCGCTCGCGCTTTACCACCCTGCTGCGCAAGCTGGGCCGAGCCGGGGCACTGGCCGGGGTGGGCGGCCCAGGGGGCGCCGGGGGCGCGAGCGGGGGCGCCAGGCCCATCAAAGGCAAGATGCCCTGCCTCATCTGCATGAACCACCGCACCAACGAGAGCCTGAGCCTGCCCTTCCAGTGCCAGGGCCGCTTCAGCACGCGCAGTCCGCTGGAGCTGCAGATGCAGGAGGGCGAGCACACGGTGCGCGCCATCATCGAGCGCGTGCGGCTCCCGGTGAACGTGCTGGTGCCCAGCCGGCCGCCGCGCAACCCCTACGACTTGCACCCAGTGCGGGAGGGCCACTGCTACAAGCTGGTCAGCATCATCTCCAAGACCGTGGTGCTGGGGCTGGCGCTGCGCCGCGAGGGCCCCGCGCCGCTGCACTTCCTGCTGCTCACCGACACGCCGCGCTTCGCGCTGCCGCAGGGCCTGCTGGCCGGGGACCCGCGCGTCGAGCGCCTGGTGCGCGACAGCGCCTCCTACTGCCGCGAGCGCTTCGATCCCGACGAGTACTCCACCGCCGTGCGCGAGGCGCCCGCCGAGCTGGCCGACGACTGCGCCAGCCCGCGCCGCGCGCGCCTCTGCCTGCCCGCGCCCCCGCGGGCCCCCGCGCCCGCCCGCGCCCCCAGCCCGCCCGGCGACGGCGACCAGGAGTACGTGAGCCCCGACTGGGCCGGCGCGCCCGAGCCCGCAGCCTCGCCCGCCGAGATCCCCTACGAGGAGCTGTGGGCGCACCAGGCGGCCGAGGGCCTAGCGGAGGGCCGCCCCCGGGCGCCCCCGGGGCCCGACCTCATCAACTTCGGGGCCGCGGGGCCGCCACGCCTGGAGCCCGACGCGCCGCCGCCGCCGCCGCCGGTCCCTCCCAAATCCGAAGCTGTGAGTGGAAGGCAGGGCGCCGAGCTCTGTCTCTCTATCTTCCTGGGAGGGGCCAGCCGGGGGCTCCGTTTGGGCCAGAAAAGCAAATAGTCCTGGGTGTCCAACCCTTGGAGTGTGTGACCTAGGGGGGCCCACGTGCAGGGGAAGGGGAGGGGAAAAGGGAGAAACGTCCTGAGAGCGTTTGCGGCGCGGGGACGGCGGCGCTAGGAGTTGTGGGGCAAAGATGCCAGCAGGTCTCTAGCCACAGAAAACTCGTGATGAGCCGAGAACAGTGTTACCCAGAAGGTTCCGCAGAACAGTCTTCTAAGTTGTCCAGTGGAAAGAAGTCCCATGGTGAAATAAGTTTAAAAGTGTGTGTAGGACTTGCAGCCTTCCGCTCCTCCCCGGAGTTACAGAGCACGGGTATATTAAAGGCTCTGGGAAGACTTGCACTAAGGAAACCTGTTTCTATCTGTATTGATAGATTTTTCCAGCAGAATTTTCCAGCTGTGCTTGTCCACAGAATACGGACAGCTCCTATTAACATCCCACGGAGTCCACTTTGAGTATTTGGCCTATAAGGAAGGGATCCAGATGGCAGATACTTTAATTTTGCACCCACCTGGCCCATGCCTTTTCTCTCTTTTTTGAGGAGGGAATGTCTACTTTCATGATTGTTTTAAAATTGACTTTTCTGTATTCTTTTTATTACATTCACGATAGATTTCCAAGGCAGTAGGAGACTGTATGTGTTGTGGGCTTTTGAGGAGTGAAACAGGTTGGAGAGACCAGAAGGGGTGGGGTAGGGAGGTGGCTGGTTGAGGAGGTGGGTGGGGTGTAGGCAAGGCAGCCTCTTGGCAACAGGGCAAAGTGTCAGTCTCTGAGTTCTTTGGAGAGGAGTGTCTGCTGCCTGGAGACAGAGGTGGAGTCATGGCCCTCTGTTTGCAGGTGAAGGAGGAGTGCCGCCTTCTCAACGCCCCACCCGTGCCTCCCCGGGGTGGCAGTGGCAGTGGCAGTGGCCGGCTCTCTGGCAGCCCCCCAGTGCCTCCACGCTTCCCCAAGCTGCAGCCGGTCCCCTCGCCCAGCTCCAGCCTCTCCTACTACTCCTCTGGCCTCCAGGACGGGTGAGCCCCTTCCCTCTCTTGGTCCTGGGTTCTATGATGGATGGAGGCAGGGGAGAGCAGGAAGGGAGTCACTGCTGAGGAAGAGGAAGACTTCAGGTTGGGGGTTCAAAGGGTGCAAGTCCCTGAGCAGTACTGAGGGAGAGGGCACTGGGACTGGGGCCTGGGGCCCAGGCACTTGCTCTTCACTGTCCTGCCTCAGTTTACCCCTTTCTTAAATGTGAGGACTGGATGGGAACACTGTTCTGGCTCCTTCCAGACTGGGACTCTGCCACAGGATGAAGTATTCCTTGCTATTTAAAGTTTTTTATGTACTTCAGTTTCATTTACTTTTTCCTGGGGCTGGAGATGCCTGAAGAAAGAATGGAGCAATTGCAGAGGTCGCAGGCCTTGAGGGCTGGGGTACGGGCCAGTGTGGCTGAGATTAGAGTGGCAGCCTCTGTGACCCCGCAGAGTGGTGGATTGCAGTGTCGTGTGTGTGACCCTGTCACGTTTCCCTCTTGCTCTGTCTTACCTTTCCATATGTGTCTGTCTCTCTGTCCACAGGACGGGTTCCCGCAGCGGCAGTGGCTCCCCGTCACCGGATGCCTACTCCCTCTATTGCTACCCATGCACCTGGGGAGACTGCAAAGTGGGCGAGTCCTCTAGCCGCCCACCGCCGGGACCCCTGCCCTCCACCACGCAGCCCAGCCAGGCCTCGCGGGCCCTCGCAGAGCCCCTGAGCAGTCGAACTGCCTCCCTCTTGGGGGCTGACACCCCTGTCAAGACCTACCACAGCTGCCCGCCACTTCTCAAGCCCTCTCACCCCCAGAAACGCTTTGCTCCGTTTGGAGCTCTCAACCCTTTTTCCGGGCCTGCGTACCCTGCCGGCCCTTCAGTGGCCTCTTCTTCTGGGCCGACAACCACCTCGGGTGCCCTGGCTACCTCCAGCCCTGCGTTTCCCCCAGGCCCAGGCTCGTCAGGCCAGGCCTTTTCAGCTGCTCCCACCTCCTGCCCCACCGCCTCCTCCTCTCCCTCTGAGTGGCAGGAATCAGCTCTGGAGCCCTTTGATCCTTTTGAGCTGGGGCAGGGTGGTTCTCCAGAGCCAGAGCTGCTGTGCTGTAAGGAGTCCAGAGCTGTGGGAGTACCTGGGCCTGGACCCTGCCTTTCACCACTTGGACCCCCCAAGGCCTTTGAGTCTGAAGGTTTAGTGCTGCGGCAGGTCCCCACCCCACTGTCACCAGCGGCCCTGAAGGGGCCCAAGGCAGGTGGAGCACGCCTCCTTCTCACCCAAGGGCGCCTAGAAGGGCCTCCTGCTAGTCCCCGGGATGGCACCACAGGCTGGGGAGGCCGGGACGTCTCCTGGCAGCCCCCCGCTGACCTGTCCGCACTCTCCCTGGAGGAGGTCTCTCGCAGTCTGCGTTTCATAGGGCTCTCAGAGGACGTGGTGAGCTTCTTTGCCCGAGAACGTATCGATGGCAGCATCTTTGTGCAGCTCAGTGAGGACATCCTGGCAGACGACTTCCACCTCACCAAGCTTCAAGTCAAGAAGATCATGCAGTTCATCAAAGGTTGGCGGCCCAAGATCTGACCTTGCCGGCTTGTAGCTGCACCAGGGGAACGCTGGCCCAGAGGCCCTGAGGCCAGCCATGGTCTGCAGGGGGACAGCACTCCCAGAGGCAGGCCCTGCCTGTGAGGATGCTAGGTAGCCACTCTGTGAACCAGGGGAGACATACTTGGAAATGGGGTCCTCTGGGACCAGACGCCTGCAATGGGACTGCTTGCCTTTGAGTGGGCAGAGTACGTGAGGAGAGGAGCAGAGGCCCCAGTGTGCACCTGGATCTGGTGAGACATTTGCTGTGATTCCATGGTGGGGTCAAAAGCTAGTCTTCATGGTGACCAACACTCACACCCTGCTAGAGCTTCACAGAAAACTCATACTTCTCCAGTTTTAGGTTCAGGTTAGAGACCAGGGAAGAAGATGGTCCATAATTTAAGCAAAAATTCCCCAAGTGCCCTCTCTCCTCTGTGCTCTGGGGGCTTTTAGCCTAAGCTGCCCCAGGGTTGGGGTGCCAGTTTCAGGACCTCCGTGATGCCCTTCCCTTCCCCCTGTTACATCACGAGCAGGTCCCTGGCCCTGAGCACAAGTGTATCAAGTATAAGCTGTGCTGTTGCACCTCAGAGGCTCCACCTGTGGGCCCTGGTTCGCGGGCGATGACTTTAGAAGGGCACAGCCCTGCTGTTCATGTATCTAGTTAGGGAGGCAGATGCTTCCCTGATGCCCTGGGTTCTCCCCTGCGCTCGATGCAACTGGCCCTCCATCCTGCCGGTTGGGCCCTGTCTGCGAAGACTCTGACTCCATGGAAGAGCCCAAGATGTGACGTTGCCAGGTTGAGTGGGTCGGCTGCTCCAAGATTCTAGAGGCAAGTGGCTGCAGTCACTCCCACTTGCACCGTCTCCTGCCCCCATCACTTGACTCTGGCAGACCCCTGGTGTCCTTCCCTGGTTTCTTGTCCCTGGTGCACGGGAGGGAGAAAGCACACTGGCTTGGGAAAACCTGCCCTTTCCCTCCTGGAGCTCAGTCTTCCTGCACTTGCTCACATGCTTCAGGCCAGGTGTTTGTGTCCTTGATCTCAAGCATGGTGGTCAATGGCACCCAGAGAAGTTGTCCGTTGTGTACAACTACCCATCCCCCCTCCCCCCCCAGGACCACCTAATTCTCATGCTCACTAGTGCCAGGCCCAGAGGTACCAGCCTTCTCTTCTGCCTTACCTAGCCAACCTAGATATTTATTTCCTCTATCTGTCTTAAGATTAGCAAAGCCATGCTGGTGCTTGTACCCTAAGCAGTGCCTCAGCTCTGAGGGAAGGGGGGGTCAGGAAACAGCACAGAAACTGATGCGGAGACATTCAGTTTCCTTGCCCATTGCTTAGTGAATCCCCAAGGACTAGTGAAATAAACGCTAGACCACTGAGGAACAGTGCAAGCGGAACTCTGGCTGTCAGCTGCCTTCTTGTGGAGGAACAGTGCGCACGCCTTCAGCAGGAGAGGACTCTGGAATGTTATGTGTGTGCAGCCCATTCACATTCTCCAGAAACAGCTGGTAGTGCCGCCCAGATTCCCTGCTGAAAGCCCCTCGCCAGCCCCTGCCCTGTGAGAACCTTTCACTTCCCCCGACTGAACTGTTTCAATGGATTCATACCTGCCTAGTGCTGTTCAGTGGAAAGACCAGACTTCAAAGCTCCATGCCACCTGCCAGGGCCCAAGTTCAGCTTCCTGCACTGGCTGACCTCGTCTTGAGGTGCTCAGAACACCACTTTTAGAAGCTGTCAATGGTCGTGATGTGAGGATCAGTTCAGTTCTCTTCCTTCTATTCATTATCTGAAAATCCCAAACTCAGAGACCGTCTGGTTTTAGAGCCTGGCTTCCTAGTAACTCAGTGGTAGAGCCAGAGTTCCTTGTGGGCCAGTCCCAACAGCAGAACTGGATCAGGCAATATTTGAAGTACTTGTGCACTCAGCCTGGCAGGAGGAATTGGTAACTTCTCAAAGTTGAGAAGGCACAGTGATGGGATTTGATTACGGTTCCGCACACACTCAGTGTGGATCCTCCTGCCAGACTGAGTTAAGAGCCCCAATGCTGTTTACCCAGACTAGGCCCTGCTTCTGCCAGAACACAAGTGTAGGAACTTTCCACACCGCAGGGCAGGGCTAGGGGAGGAGATGCGGTCTAGCAGGGGGAGGGGGCGGCGGGCTCACTCGGCATCCCTTGTGCTGCTCACACCTGCTGCCTCTGATCATCGTCAGGCATTTCCCATGCTCTGGGGCAGATGAGCTGTGTGGGGCATACTGACCAGGAAAACGTGATCTCTGATTAATTCCAACCTGCCCACAAACATCCAATGTGTCACACCAAGGGAAAAGCTGGGTAAAACTGCAACAAGGAGACGCAGTTTAGGGAAAGAAGTGTTTCCATCTTGGTCCTTCATGCCAGGCCACTCCCCCACTGTCCGCAGAAGCCCACCCAAAGCATTTAAATACAGTCACGTTTAAAAGGCTTTAGTCTCATGAAGTCCCACCTTCTAGCATCATAGTCTCTCCCTTCAGGTGCTGCTTAGAACTCTCAACACATTCTTATCCCCAAAGCACAGGCTTTCTTCCAGCTCACTCCTTGAAGGAGGGGTGTAAACCACACGGCAAAGACAGAAGAAAAAGGAACAAGCAGGCAGAGAAGCTGATAAATACGTTTGGTTTTTATTGTTATCCTGTGTTTGGCTGACTGCATAATTGCGCTCACCACCACTGGCCACCACTGGCCTCCTGGGAGGAACGCTGCCACTTTGGGTCTTGGGGCTTATAGATTCACGAGCACAGTGGGTCCTGCTTTCCAACAGGAAGTGCAAACACAGCCAGACTTCACCCGGAGGAGAGACAGTCTCAGCTGAAGGCACTTTAATCAAGGCACACACCCAATGCCAGAGTTTGTTTTCCTTCTGGTTACTAATAAATCTAGGCGCCTCTGTTGGAGAGCCAGCACTGCCGGCAGCTGGGGGTTAGTGTGCGAGCGAGCAGGGTGAGGCCTGCTCACTGGTAGAACTTCTTGCTAGAGCTGTTAGCGTGGTCAAGCAGCAGCTGGCATGGGGTGAACTGTTTTCCATAGGCAGCCTCGTACTTCCTGAGCCGGTCCACTATCTTCTGAGCACCATACAGATCCACGAAGCGGAAGGGTCCTGAGGGGGAAACAGGACTTTGTTGAAGGAGACAGCAACACGAGCTCTAGGATAAAGTGAGCTACCTTCCCAACCTCCATGACCAACCTCCAAGACAGGGAGGGAAGCCGAGTCCAAAGACGGCTCCGATGTCTCCCTCTGCAGGTGTGGCCAAGATCCCTTCCTGTAGGCACATGGCAGCCTCATTCACGAACCTTGTCACCAGGCGGTACTGGATGTCTTCGTCAGAGGAGCTGCCAACAGGGAGGGATATTCAGGTAGAGGAAGAATAGGAGGGGAGGTTTCAGGAGCCATACTGAATAAGGGCCTGCCTCCAACTCTAGAGAAGGTGCTGCCGGGAGGCCAGCCTTTCCCTTGGAAAAAGATTGTGCAGAGCTACTTCCCTAATTAACCAGAAACCGCGCCTAGAATAGGGTCTGCGGCAGCAGTCAATTACAAATACTAATAAAGGGTGTGGAGTGGGAAGGGGCCTGGGATAACCATCTTTCTGGTTGCTTTCTGGGACCTTCAGAGGGAAGGTTGGAGCAGGGGTCTTCCTGAGGCTCAGCTGCAGTTCTCCTGATGCTGGCAGAGTGAGATGGCACGCAGAAGGGCAAAAGTATAAAGCACTGTGCCAGCATCAGGGGTGCTGGTCAGGTACAGTGATCAGGGCAAAGATGGCAGAGGGGCTGAGAAGCTTTGGGCTGATGAGAAATGTTTCCACGCCACAAGCCACTCAAATTAACTTACACATCAGCCTTAGGAGCCACCTGCAGACCGGCCAAAATACTATCCATGTCAGAATTCAAATTCTTACTCTTCACGCCCTCCTGGTAGATGTAAAAGCCCTTCCCAGACTTGCGACCTAAAAGAAGCAGGACAAGGTTGAGTTAAAAATTCTCAGAGCCTGGGCCTGAGAAGTCTCTTCCCTGCTAGTCTGCAGTAAAGCTCCTGCCTCTCTTCTGTGTTCCTGAGTTTGTACGTCTGGCTAATCCTAGAAATCTAGTGTTAGAAGAGCTCACAGAGGACAAAAAATCTCATGTTTTCTTAGAAATCTCTGTATCTGGATGGGAAAGGCCAGCTGAGTGAGTTACTGTCCAGATGTGCAACACCAGGCCCTGGGATGCCCAGGTCCTAGTACTGATTTTGCTGCTACTTTGCCAAGGGAAAGCCACCTCTCTGGGGAGCCTTGACTATATACTCTGTATGTAGAAGTTTTCCTCTTTCCACACAGGTGGCCAGACAACATGGCAAAACTAGACGCAAGCTTGCTAATGCAGGATCACCGATGTACTAGAGGCCTTGGGCAGGATGAAAACGCCTGTCGATCTAGCATAACTTGGGCCAGGTAGTGGCAGAGCTTCAGAAGGCCAGAGTTTTACCTTTTGTCCATAATATTACAGGCCCAGACTAAGGAGAGGTTGTCATGAAATAATTTTTGAAATTCCCTGTGAAATCAGGAACACACATGGTCCTTCTGTAACTGCTCAGAACTTTGTGAGTGTGGTGCTAGTTATGTTTCTCTGAGGCTACTCACCCAGGAAGCCCTTGGACACCATCTGCTTCAGCAGTTCTAGGCTTCCACCTGCAAACCTCTCCCCAAAGGCTTTGCCTAGGTCTTCTGCTACGTGTTTTGCTACATCCACACCAACTTCATCCACCAGTGTCGCAGCACCCACAGGGAAGCCAAAGCCTGTGGTCAGGGAATCCAGCTTCTTGGGGTCAACTCCTTCCTGAATGGGAAGTAAAGCAGGGGCCTCAGGGGAAGGCCATTCCTGATTCACCCACTCCCCCAAATGCTCCCTGTGTTGCCTTCAGAAACAGCCTTGAGCAACACCCACTTCTCTCCTGGGTGCCACCTGGCCAGGCCCAGGACTGGGACTGTTTCACTGAGGGAAACACAGAGGTTTGGGAGTCACAAGGGCAAGGTGACAAGAGCCTTCCCTAACATAGAGCACTTTAAGGAAGTCTAGAGATGAACAGAGTATTCATTTCCTTCTTGTCTGCAATTCTGAACCTCAGTAACAACAAGATTCCATGCAGATAGGGCTGGTTTCCAGGACTGAGGGCACTGCCAAGGAGCAGTGCTGTAGGGTCCCATGATCCCATGTCTAAGTGCCCTGCGAATGACCTGAAAGGCCCCTGGGGGGGTCTGCTTGCGCAGCAGATGTAGCACTAATCAGACCATGTGGGCCCTGTTCTAAATGGTCTCTGCCCCAAAGGGGATGCAGAAACAGCACAGAAGAGCATGCTGGGAGGCCTTTGGCCTAATGGAGCAGAGCTGAAATTCTGCTCCCATGACTTCCCACCACTGTGCAGAAAGTGAAGCCACAAAAAGGCCTTCTTGGGGGAGTCAGGAGTTAGTGTATTAGAAGGAGGCTTGTTGCTCATCTTGACATTAGCAGTTAGGGGGCTGGTTTAGGAGTGGAAGATGCCTCAGACATCCCGAGCAATACCGACCTGGAGAATTCTGATGACCTCAGACATCATGGGTGCAAGACACCTCGTGGTATAGAAGCCAGGTCCGTCCTGCCAAGGGAGAGAACATGAGCTTGGGGCCCCTCTGCTGCGGGTACTGCCTAAGTCTGAAAGCAGCCTCCTTTCCCCAGCTATCATTTCAAAGTTCAAAGTGATTATAACCTTAATCAGGATCCTTAAAATGAAACTGCAAGGGAAACCACAGCCAGGGGCAGCATGGCTGGACTCCAGGAGCACAGCATGTGGTTGCACGGTCACCTGAAAGGTCTCGAAAGGCTAGGGAACCTGCCACGTCCCAGACTCTCCTCACTTCAACCCTGACTCAGTGGTACAGTCAACACCACTATCCATAATGTAGACAACCAAGGGGAAATCCGATCAAAAGTTGGTACATTTGCCCCAGACGAGTTATAAACAAGCCCGGAGGTATAAGGAGTCTTAATAAAACTTTCCCAAATCTGCCCCCGCTCTGTTGCACAGCTCCTTACCTTCACCACAATGATGACCTTCCCCTGCTTGAGACCAACTGCTACAGCGGAAGCAGTCGTGTCCTTAGATGTTTTTTCAGTCGTGATAATCTCCAGTAGCTGCATCTTGTCCACAGGAGAGAAGTAGTGCATGCCAATCACCTGACAAGGGGAACAAAAAGCCAGCAGATTTCACGCTGAGGAGGAAACTTAACAGCCTTCTCCTTGTGCTGGGAAAGCACTGGAGGGAGGCGGTTGTGATAAAGGAACACTGCTTGGTAGAGTTGAGTGGTTTGTTCCATGGTTCTTTGATCAAAAGTTCAGTATGTGCAGAGAGAGCTTACTGGACTCCTCTTCCATCTATTTCTAGGGCTTTTCACTAAGGGCAACTGGTCCTACCAACAGCTGGCACCAAAATCACCATTAAAGGCTGAATTAGATTTATCAGGGAAGAACGAAGGGTCTACTTATATTAACGGTGCTGATGGTTTAAGTTAGAGGGCCCACTTTTTGTAGGGGAAGAAGTGGCAGGCAGAAAGCCGCCAGTCCTGGGCAAACTGAGATGGCTGGCCACCCCAACTGTGCCCCTTTGGCTTTACTTGTATACAAATGACATAAGCCAAGCAGGTGACAACAGTTACCCAAGATACCTGCAGGCTAGACTGCAAAGCGTGATGCTTGTTCCACTCCACTGGGTAGAAAGAGAGGCTGGCATCGGAGGAACAGATCTTTGCTGACTTTAAATGTTGTGGGGTGCTTTGAGTGATGTGACATGGCCAGACTGTCTACCTGCCATTATACTGTTTCTGTGTCATACCATCAGCTGCCACCTCCCTGTGACCTTTTCCTGCCATCACTGAACCTGCCTCCATCAGGCCCTAATTTGCTGTGTGCTAGGAAACAGGACTGCCCTGCATTAGCAAGCTATTAGAATAGGAATAAAGAGACTTTTGTGTTTCTAGTACACAGACAATCATGTGTTAACCTTTTCAAATCCTTCAAGTTTTTTCTACTTCCTGCCTACGTTTCAATATCTAACTGTAACAAAGGTGGGTTTCATAGTCTGAACCTGAATAATAATGCCCATTAGGGATGCAAATCACCTACAGAAGTGTTTTTAGTTGTACTTCACATGTTCCTGCCTCACACACTGGTCATAGTACTAGCTTTTTTGAGCCTAGTTTTGGGGGATACTTTGTCACCCCCATCCCTTTGTAATCCACACCAGTCCCTTCTCATGTTCTAAGCCTTCATCAGTGAGTCTGAAGCTGTAAAACATTTCAGGGTTCTTCTCTTCAGAATTTACCTTCTCAGGTCTTTTGCTGACAGAAGCAATTTCATTGATTGGGAGAGCTGATGTGTTACTGGCAAAGATGCAATGAGCTGGAATCACCTGCAGGGGAAAAGCATTTAAGAACATGTCATGTAGGAATGGGAGGTGACTAGAGTCCAAAGTACAGCTAATGAGTCACATGTGTACCCAGCCCATCCTCTCACCCAGAACTGCCCAGACAGCAGACACATTCACCCAACATTTATTATTACCCAGGACGTCTGTGTCAGGGAATGTGTTGGCCTTATTTTCTTTCCCATTCGGCCTTCTAGTTATGGCCCATCATAAGGTCCCCTAATCCTAGCCTGGGGACTATATCCCAACAGGTAAATAAGACACTTCGATAAACACTGAAAAGGTGGCCTTGAATCAAACCTCATTCATTTCAAGACTCAGCATGGCTGTCAACCCTCTTTGTGTCTGGACCTGCCCTCAAGCCTGAAAGCTTATGACATCCCCACCCTTCACCTTTGTAAGAATAAGCCATAAAGTGCATGCCTACCTCATTTTATACAGTGTGTTACTAAAAAAAGATATGCCACTATAATTATATCTATAGTACACGAATACTATTCACTATCAGCTTTATCAACCTGGAGGAGAATCTCTAATGGAGACCCTCTCACAAGTCTGTCCATGATCCCAGCTTATGCATGTTTGTATTCAGATGCCTGGATGACAACATGGAAAGCACAACTGTTGCATGTGTGCAAATCTGGGACAGGCAGAATCCTAACATCAAAGATGGGAATCAAAGTTCAGATACATTCAACACACTGAAAGCTGGGTGTAAAATAAGGTCAATTATAATGGGGATAAAGGTAAAGTATTGCATTAAGGTTTAAAAGGTAAAGGGAAAAAAAGAAGTGACTAGGCACCCGATGAACAAGACCTGACCTGGCAGTGATCCTGTGATAATGATCCCATGATTTTAGTTAATCAAAAGTATAAATGTGAGTTGACAGCAGAGCATGACTGTAAGAAAGGTATATAGTCTCCAGTTACAATATGGAGGTAGTGTCCGCTGCTGGTGGTAAAACTCTCTATGAAGAGCAAGCCAATGTCTCTGAAGATGGCTACCAACAGCTCTTCCCCTCCTTGTACATGCCTGCCTGTCCTCCATCCAGAGGTAGAGTCTATTTCCCCTCCATGAATCTGGGCTAGCCTGGGACTTGTTTTACCAATGGAATGCAGCAGGCCTAGCCTTAAGAAGCCCAGTAGCTTCTACTTTTGCTCTCTTGGAAGCAAGCGGCCATGCTGTAGAGAACTTCTGGCTAGACTACAAGTGAGGAGAGGCCACCAGCAGAGGGAGGCCATGTGGGGAGGAGCACTGAGGCACCCCAACCAAGCTTTCAGCTGAAGGCAGTCACATGAGTGACCCTGAGAGAAATCACATAGTTAAGGACCAGCCGCCTCTACAAAGCCCACCCCAAACTGCAGAACTGTGAGTCGTTTTAATGTGGTTTGTCACACAGAGACAGAGACATGATGACACTAAAGGGACAATAAAGATGGTGAGGGGTCTGGAGACAAGGATTATGAAGAAAGTCAAAGGACTGAATTTAGATGGATATCTTAAGACTCCTGCCCACCACTCAAAACACCTAGAGTGTTATCAAGTCAGCACCATTTCGTTTACATCATTTGTTAACCCACATTCTGCTCATCTGACTGTAGGCTCGTCTAGGTGCTGGCTCTATCTCATGCCTGCATTACTGCCACTTCTTTTCTGGGCTCGCTCGCTATATCACAAGCACTTGTTTCGTTCCTGTCATCCCACCTCAAGAACTGGCTCTGCAGAGCATTTGGGGTAAAGATCAAAGCAGTATTTCCACAAACAAGCATCTGAGTCCTGCCTGGTAAAGTGGTTTCTCCCTATTTCCTTTGCTGCCTAGACCTGAAGTTTAGTTATTTATGGCTTATGGCCAACCCAAAAAGGTGAGGCAGCTGGCTGTACTCCACGAGGTTGTGTGTTTGGGTGACAGAACTCCCACCTGAGGCTAACAAATTCTGTGCTTAGGGTAATAAGCTACTTGATTTTCTCCCCGTGGGACTTAGATTTGACGTTTATAGCACATGCAGTGTGTATGAGAGCACATAAACACTGAGGTTTGGGAATGAACAGCCCTATAAAAAGAACCATGAGTTTCCTATAGTTCCTTTAAAACCCCATTGCTGTGTCCTCCACATAGTAAACTCGGGTTCAAGTACCACAGGCCCCTTACTTACCGCTTCTACTTCCTTTAGCACTTTGTGCTTAAGACTAAGGTCCTCAAACACAGCTTCAATCACCATGTCAGCCTTTTCAAAACCCTGGTAATCGAGCTGCCCAGTTAAGTTGTTGAAAATGAAGTCTCTTTCAAAGGATGATAGAGCTTTCTTCTTCACTTTATCATTCAATCTAGAAAAATACACATTTCTAGTCAAAAGGGAAGAATAGGAAATCTAGGTGCTAGGGTACCTAGGGCACGAGGATCCAAAGACAAATAACCCCCAAATCCACATTCTTTCTACTACAAAATGCCTCTCAGTGCCCAACTTACATAAACTGTATCATTCATTAAATTTGCCATGGGGAGTAAACACGACACTAGAATGGCAAACGGAGAGCAGCTCTGGTAATTCCCTACTTACAACAGGGGCAATAGCCAACCGTGTCCTAGACCATATGCATTTTTAAAAAAACATATCTTTATTGATTTCAGAGAGAGGAAGGGAGAGGGGGAGAGAGAGAGAGAGAGAGAAAGGGAAACATCAATGATGAGAGAGTCATTGATCAGCTGCCTCCTGCACGCCCCTGACTGGGGACCGAGCCCGCAAGCCGGGCATGTGCTCTGACCAGGAATTGAACCGTGATCTCCTAGCTCCTAGGTCAAGGCTCAACCCGAGCCATGCCTGGCCCGGCTAGACCATATGGATTTATACTTGCTTATATATCATTTTGTTATTCTGTATTTATAATCTCCTAGAGGACAGAGACCAAGCATTATTTCTTAAATTTTTAATCCACTTCCCAGCCAACACCTAGTAGCATATTGTACTGATCACATAAAATATTAACTCAAGGTTTCTTCTTTCCCCATTGAGAGCTAAAAAGGATTCTTGCTACTCAGGCATTTACCTGATCGCTTGTTATTGCCAAGAACAACAGGCTCTCTTAGGTTTTTATCTGATCATACTTTCAGAATAAATGGCCTAGGCTTTTCCTCTGAATGAAGAATGAAGCTAAACTCCATTCGCTAACTTCTTTAACCAAAAGAAAAATTATAAGTTCAAAGAAGTATACAAGTCTTAAAAGTATGGGTTCAAAGCTCCCGGTTTCTGACAACCATGTCAGTAGTCAGCAAACAAGATGCTTGTCAGAATTCAAAATATTATTAGTTGCTCTAATTCTAATGCTTAATGACACTATTTCCGTGGGAGGACAGGATCCACGTAGGTCCCAAGTCAGCAGTATGGTGAGGGGCATTCACCAAAGTCTGGTGTTTCCAAGGCAAAAGGGAAATGGGGACACCTGGGTCCAAAAGAGATGAAGGGGAGGAAGCTGTTCTAGAGCAGCAGTTTCTCACTAGGCAACTGTATGAAATGCTGTTGGGGACGCTTGCAGGCTAGTCTCAGGGCAACACTGGTAACACGGGTATCCAGCACATGCCCTTTCTTTTAACCTAACTCCTTGCTGTCTTTTTCATTTTTATATATTTTTCCTCAGTACCATTATTTATTTGTTTTTAATATATCTTTATTGATTTCAGACAGAGGAAGGGAGAGGGAGAGAGAGATAGAAACATCAACGATGACAAAGTCATTGATCAGCTGCCTCCTGCACGCCTCCGACTGGGGATCAAGCCTGCAACCCGGGCATGTGCCCTGACTGGGAATTGAACTGTGATCTCCTGGATCCTAGGTCGATGCTCAACTGCTGAGCCACACCCGGCTGGGCTCCTTGCTGTCTTAATTAAAATAATCTGCCAAAATGATTAAACCTGCCAGGTCCTGAAAAGCATTATGGTAGCGATTTATGAGCTTCTCTGCAGAAAAGGGTTTTACATGCTTTAAGCTACATAATCCACTTAAGAAACAAAAATGCTCACTCAGCTAAAAGTCACATGCAGGACAATCGGACAGTCTAAGGGCAGCCAGCCTGTCCATTACAGTGGAGCAGAGAACTGAGCTGCAATCAGGTCCCAGTTTGGCAGAGCCGCTGCTCCGCTTTTCCCCTCTGCAAAACAGCAGCGTGTGTGGGGGGAGAGGGGTTAGGCAAGCAGGAGGAAGAATGATATTTACCCATTATTAAGTCAGAGGTCAGATGGAGACAATCTTGTAAAGCCTCTGTGGAACCAAATCAATTAATTGCTTCTCTAAGTAATGCCAGTCAACAAGGTTCAGAAGTTCTGATCCCAGTCCTACCTTCAATGTGCAGCTACTGCGCATTTCCTCATATCCTAACCTCAGTTCTCTCCACAAGGACAGTCCTGTTGTTTCAATGTTCCATAACAATACAGCTATTACATGGAAACTATCAAAATTCACAAACACCAGATTTTTCAGTCTGATACCAAAACACAAAATAAATGGCATTTAAAAATATTTAATAAAGTTTCTTCTTCTGCACTCCAAGATGACAGAGTCCATAATGCTAATGGTTTATAATATCTGTCACAACATAAAGTGAAGGAACTAGCATTTTCAAAAATCAAAGGAAATGTGGCTTAACTATGGAGCATCTAGTACTCATCATGTTTAAGGAAAAAGGAATCTGTGATGGCAAAACCCCCACCATTGTAACTCCTGGCAAAGTCAGAAAGCAGGCTTACCCCTTGAACACCTGTTGCTGTCCTCGGCCCAGGCCAGCTAGCGTAGCATCTTTAAGAATAGTCTTCAGGCCCTTATCCACAGACACCTGGGCAATGCCGGCTCCCATCAGCCCTGCACCAAGAACGGCAAGGTGCCTGAAAGGCAAGGAAAAAATGACATTTAGTAAACAATTTTTAATCATTTCAGTAAAAGTGGGAGACTGCCCAAGTTATCATCCAATAAACCAACTAAAGCAGGCACAACAATAAGGTATTTCAAATAATTCTGATCTATAAAAATATACCTTTAATAAATGACTGATTTTCAAAGTTAAATGCAAATATCCATTAGGTGTACAAGAACTGTTCTACCTAAGAAGATGGAATTATATTGATCTTCAATCATGCTAGAGATCACTGACTAGAAAACCTGGTTTATACTTAAGTCAACATGAGTACTTTTGTTTTCCAAACAAAAGCCAACTGTTTGCAATGACATGTCCAAAGACTAACCTTTCTTCTTCCAATAGTTTCTTTGTGATTTTACCATTTCCCAGTCATCTTTCATTTTTCCTGAAATCTGTGTCTTTATCACTCCTTACTTGGATCTCTTGGATGGCTTCTTTGCTTCCAGACCTACCCCTCCTTCAAACACCTCCACACATACCCACTCCTAAATTCCTCTTGAACTTGTCAGGACCACTGGGCTTACTCCACAGTATTCTGGAATGGCTTCATGACCATTATTTTTGTCTCTTCAATTAAATTCTAAGCTTTCTGAGGCCAGGGATCATATCTGATTACTTTTTAGTTTTCCATAGTTCTGGAACAATATGAATATTCCCATAGCAACTAACTAAAACATCTTCTTCCACAACAACTTCCTTCATAACAGAAGGCCAAGTTTACAGCATGGCAGACCTAAAATAGAATTGTAATGCAGGATAAAATTTCATTCCTAACAATTCTTATTGTAATTAAAAAATCATATTCATGACCCAAAAAAGAAACCTAATTTCAAGTCCTGGGAGCATCTTTCAAATATAGTTTTGTAATAATAAAAATATTTACATAGTGAGTGTTAAATAATTGGAGAACTATGAGATAATAGGGTAGAGAAATATAAAGACTAGGGCTGAGAAAAGACTGATACATTCACTGCATCAATTTCTGCCTTGGCCAGTGTGGTTCAATTGGTTGGAGCATCGTCCTGTGCACCGAAGGGTCCTGGGTTCGATCCCCAGGGTTAGGGCATATATGGTAGGTAACCGATCGATGTTTCTCACATCGATGTTTCTTTCTCTCTCCCTAAAATTAATCAATCAATCAAATCAGGTTGTGTTTAAAAGAAATTAAAAATTTTTATTTGATAAATGGCCCCACAGTATCAAGACAACCATAGGATGGGAAGAAATCTGTAACATGTATAGCAGAGAAAGAATTATTACTGGGGAAATACGAAGAACACGCATATATCAATTTAAAAAGATAACCCTGCTCTGGCCATTGTGGCTTAGCTGGTTGGGTATCGTCCCATGCACCGAAAGGTTGCCCGTTCAATTCTCAGTCAGGGCACAGGCCCAGGTTGTGGGCTTGACCCCGGTAGGGGGCCTGCAGGAGGCAGACAATTGATGTTTCTCTCTCTCCCTCTCCTTCTTCTCTCTCTAAAAATCAATAGCATGTAGGGAAATCTACAAGGGCTTCCTAGGTAGAGTTTAACTTACTTAACCTCCTTCTGTGGAACTCCAAATTTATTCTTCTTGCACAGGACCTGACCATGGTACAGCCCTATCAAGGCTTTTGATTCTCTGGTCATTGCGAGCTCTCCAAATTTCTGAAATGTAAAAAAACAACAAGAAAAATTAGAACTTTAGTCTCGGTGATGTGGATTCCTTCAGTTTAGTTTCTCTCGGGAGCAGAGGTAACACATGCAAAGCACAGGTCCTCAGGGTCTCAGTGGTGCCTGTGCTGCAGTCTGCTGCCTACTGATGTGTCTTCTTACTATTCTCATCTGCAGCATTTTCCAACTACTGCTTTGAAAAAGCTGATGCATATAACTGAGGTCTTAGTCTCTACACCAGAGTTGTGGTAACTTTTTCATGGCATTAGTGTCAGCCAAAATGAACGTTCATGATCGTCTCAAACAACCCTTAGTTTAAAGATCGGGAAGAGGAGATCCAATAAAATTAAGTGACCCGCTCAAAGTCACACTGTCTCAGAGTAGCAGAAATGGAACCTGAACCCAAGCAGTATGACTTCTAACTCCAGTTATCTTTCCACTGTAGCAGGTGGCCCACACGGTACCCTATTGCCTTAAAAAGTACCTTACCACTTATGGAGAACAAATCTCAACTTAGTGAGGAGCATGGGATTTAGTCTGGGTTTGACAGAACTGGGTTCGAATCCTGACTCTGCCATTTCCCAGTTGTGAAGCTTTCTTCATCCTTAAAAATGGGAAAATGATGCCTATTTTACAGTATTGTGGGGATTAAATGATAACACTAGTAAAATGCCTAGGGTCTCAATGTTAGCTATTGTCATCACCAATATTATTAGAATTTATTGGTATAATTACATGGTTTTAAATAGTATTTTAAGGAAGGACTCCCTTTAATAAAGTTGCTATCATGTCCTAATGAAACAATGTTCTATAGAATCAATGCTTTACTAACTTGACTTAGTAAGCTCTATTCAATAAACCAGTGATTTTCAAAGTGTGGGTAGAAATCCATCAGTGGTCATGAATTTAGTGGGTTGTGCTAAGTAGAATAGACAGGAAATACTGAGTACAACACACACAATGAGGACAATTATTGATTCATAAAATATGCTTCAATTTTACTGTACGTATCGATATGTATACCTAGTTATGATGGAAAAGAATAAATCAGAAGTACACTGCAGTAAGCAATAAAGTACAAGACATGTTTACTCTGGAACTTGTCCTAAGTTCTTCACATATCTTTTGTCCTATTATCATAGAGCAACCATTCTTCAATGATTGCTTAAAACTTAAAAACAACCCAAACTTTGAGGCTGGGCTTCAAAGTTTTATCTCTAGGCCTTAACAAGTAAGGACCGTACTTTTCTATTAATGTATTCATTTTATCACAACAAAACCAGCCCGACTACAGAACAAAATGTTCAAGCTATTCATTCTGAAAGGATTATAACTCTGCCCCTGATCTTCCTAGTTATAGGAAGTTAATGAAAACAAATTCAAATACCTGGGGACCACCAGGTTTTCTTACATCTACTTGCTCACTGAGATTATTCAGAAGAAATGATAACCACTGGAGAAAAAGTTTTACTAGGCTTTGGATACTTTTTCTTATTTCAGTTTTATACAGTTTCAGATCTTTGGTTTTCTTGTATCTAATAATAAAAAAATCAAAAGAAAAAACTTTACCTGAGATTCAGACAGATAGCCAGCTTCTTTCCCTTGCTCAAGTCCAGTCTTTACCACCTAAAAAACATATAAAATACTTGTTCATTGTTGGAGTGGACTGGTAAGATGTACGAGAATGCTGAATAACATTGCTAGTGTTGTTAGTTTTTATTTTATCTTTCTTTTTAAAAAAGAACAATTTATTGGTTTATAAGGGAGAGGAAGAGAAAGAGAGAAACATCAATGTGAGAGTGAAACATCAATCGGCTACCTCCTGCAGGCCCCCTACTGGGATCAAGCCCACAACCTGGATATATACCTTGAGTGGATTCTTCCCTTATTTTTGGTAAGTACTCTAATAACAGAATTAAGAACTTTTGGACTGGCATACATGGTCCAGAACGACAATAGAGTATTGTGTTATACAAAGGAAGAAAATGTAAGAAATCTAAGAGTGTGGGGAAAGACTCACGTCAATTATTTTCAGAGGTGCAGGATAAAGGCCTTTGGTCTGTTTTCGTACTTGTTCTTCCACTTTTTTGTAAACCTGTTGCCTGACAAATGGAATATTCATGGCGTACGATGTCAATTCTGTAAAGTAAAATGCTTTTAGATACTTACTGGCAATGTGTTCCTTGTTAGTTTGTTCTATAAACTCCATAAAAATGTAGTAGTTCTAGCTATCTGAAAGAACTGCTCTTTACTCTGATATACAAAATCTAAATTTCAATCTAAGCACTTTTTAAAACATACTGCATTAATTGATAAATGCTAAAGTTGGGTGTTGTAATAGTATAATAGTACATTGTTATAGTATTCTTCTTTTGTATTAATGTTTACAATGCTCCAAAATAGAAAGTTTGAAAAAAAGGGTTTTAACTAACCAGGGTAAGGTTCAGGACTTGACCCTAGAGCAGAGTTGTTACTCCCCTTAAGGTTGAATTTTGCTTCCAGTAAATAATGCATTTACCACTTCCTCACTTAAAATTTATAGCAAATAAAACTCTTTGGAGAGAGGCTTTGCCTTTGTTCTTCAATAACAACACTCACTTTCCATCAATCCCTTGTTTCTCTTTAAAGAGATCTTCTTATCAGCTATTCCTTTGGCAAAAGTAACTGCAACTTCTTCTAGGTATTCAATTGTCCGTTCCTCTGGAGGTTTTACTCCTGGTCCTGTAAAAAAGAACACAACAGACTGGGATGCAAATCAGGCTTAGATCAGTCCCAGGCGAGCAAAAACCTAGTCATTCCAAAGCCAAGGGCTCTCACACCCACTTTCAGCACAGCTTTCCATGCCAGACCAGAGACTGGCAGGTAGAGGAGTCATGAACTATGCACTCACAGATGGGGAACCTGTAAATAAGGACTAACTGTACTCTGACCACAACCAAACTAAACTTGAAATCAATAACAGGAAGATACCTGTTTATTTATTTATTTAATTTTGTTATTAGTTGTGTTTTTTAAAATCCTCACCTGAGGACATGCTTAGGGAGAGGAAAGGGGAGAGAGAGAGAAACATTGATGTGAGAGGAACAAGACAGGGGTGTCCACTTTCACCACTCTTATTCAACATAGTACTGGAAGTCCTAGCCACAGCGATCAGACAAGAAGAGAACATAAAAGGCATCCATACTGGAAAGGAGAGAACAAAACTGTCATTATTTGCAGATGACATGATATTGTACATAGAAAATCCTAAAGACTCCACCAAAAAACTACTAGATTTAATAAATGAATTCAGCAAGGTAGCAGGACACAAAATTAACACCCAGAAACTGATGGCATTTTTATACACCAATAATGAACTCTTAGAAAGAGAAACTAAAAAAAAAAATCCCATTTACCACTGCAACTAAAAAAATAAGGTACCTAGGAATAAACTTAACTAAAGATGTAAAAGACCTATACTCGGAAAACTACAGGACACTGAAAAAAGAAATAGAGGAAGATATAAACAAATGGAAAAATATACCATGTTCATGGCCTGGAAGAATTAACATGATTAAAATGTCCATACTACCCAAAGCAATCTATAAATTCAATACAATCCCTATTAAAATACCAACAGCATATTTCACAGAGCTACAACAAACATTTCGAAAATTTATATGGAACCAAAAAACACCCTGAATAGCCATGGCAATCTATGAGAAAGAAGAACAAAGTTGGAGGGATCACAATACCAGATATCAAGTTACACTACAAAGTCACTGTAATCAAAACAGCCTGGTACTAGCACAAGAACAGACATACAGATCAGTGGAACAGAACAGAGAACCCAGAAATTGACCCACGCCATTACGGTCAATTAATATTTGACAAAGGAGGCAAGAATATACAATGGAGTAAAGACAGTCTCTTCAATAAATGGTGCTGGGAAAACTGGACAGGTACATGCAAAAAAATGAAACTAGACCACCAACTTACACCATACAAACAAGTAAATTCAAAATGGATAAAAGACTTAAATGTAAGACATGAAACCATACAAATCCTAGAGGAAAACATAGGCAGCAAAATCTCAGACATTTCTCGTAGCAATATGTTTGCTGACACATCTCCTAGGGCAAGAGAAACGAAGGAGAAAATAAACAAATGGGACTGCATCAAAATAAAAAACTTCTGCACAGCAAAAGAAACCATCAACAAGACAAAAAGGGAGCCCACTGTATGGGAGAACATATTTGCCAATGACACATCTGATAAATGGTTAATATCCAAAATATATAAGGAACTCATACAACTTAACAAAAGGAAGACAAACAATCCAATTAAAAAATGGGCAAAGGACCTAAATAGACACTTCTCCAAGGAGGACATTCAGATGGCTGAGACATATTAAAAAATGCTCAATGTTGCTAATCATCAGAGAGATGCAAATTAAAACCACAATGAGGTATCACGTCACACCTGTCAGTATGGATACCATCAACCAATCAACAAACAAGTGCTAGCGAGGGTGTGGAGAAAGGGAACCCTAGTGCATTGCTGGTGGGAATGCACACTGGTGCAGCTACTCTGGAAAGTAGTATGGAGTTTCCTCAAAAGATTAAAAATTGACCTGTCATTTGACCCAGTGATCCCACTTCCAGGAATATATCCTAAGAAACCCAAAACACCAATCACAAAGAACTTATGCACCCCTATGTTCACAGCAGTGCAATTTACAATAGCTAAGATCTAGAAACAGCCCCAAGTGCCCATCAGTAGGTGAGTGGATAAAAAAGCTATGGCACATTTATACCATGGAATACTATGCAGCTGTAAAAAAGAAGGATCTTTTATCCTTTGGCACAGCATGGAGGGAACTAGAAAGTATTATGCTAAGTGAAATAAGCCAGTCAGAGAAGGACAAGTACCACATAATCTCACTTATATGTGGAATCTAATAAACAAAATAAACAGATGAACAAAATGGATCCAGAGACATAGAAACATGGAACAGACTGAGGGATCTCAGAGGGAAGGTGGGGAGGGGAGAGCAGGCAGGGACAGATTAATCAAAGAACTTGTATGTTTATAAGCATAATCCATGGACACAGACACTGGTCTGGGGAAGGTCTGGGGGTGGAAAATAAAAAAAAATAACTTTACAAGGCCCAACTCCGAGGCCTGCTAACACTTACCCAGTGGTTCCACCAATTGGTCAACCAGTCCCATTTTCTTCGCCCTGTCTGCACGAATGTTTCTACCAGTCAGCATCATGTCAAAAGCCGCAGGTACACCCACCTACCACGCAAGCAAGGATCAGAATATAGGGGAAAATGTCAGTGACAATTATAGTTTATAGATCTTTCAATGGAGCAAAATAAATACTAAAGTGAGAAAAGGCAAACCATTGCTATTTATCAATCAGTTATATTTTACATACTGATACACATTTAGGTAACGTCTGGGGTTAGAAGTCTTTAGCTGAAGCAAAAATATCTTTATATCTCTTCTTTTAATGCAATATGCAAGATTTCTGCCTAATAGAATTAATAAGGTGGGGAAATAATTTCATGTATTCTAAAATTGTGTATTTATGTCATTCTGAGTTTCTTCTTTATCATGTATATAATATTTAAAATTCCTAAATTGGAAATAGTGGAGACTCTGAGAAGCCTAATAGTTTTGACAATGTCTTTAGAAAGAATCTCAGGCTTAACAAAAACTGAACTCAGCTAAGACCTTCTTATGTAGGTACTAGAAAAATGGCTCTAGCAACATTTAAATACTAACTACGACAACAAAAAAGGAACTCAGCAATATTTTCTACACACATACTGGCTTAATCATTCTTCCAATAAATCCTACTGACAGTTCCTATGAAGGAATGCACACTGTTTACTATCAGAAATTAATACCATAAAACCTTCCTATTTTTCTGTGCCCACCTTGTATCAACTTCCCTGCAAAGAGTATTTCTGCTGAGCCGTTTTCACTGAGGAATCAGAGGGCCAGGAGCTGTGTGGTTCGGCAAGCCCTGAAGTTTGATATCAAGACTGCTCTGCAGCCTCCAGGTCTGACTGGCCTTCCCTCTCCTTAAGAATTCAGGACTCTAATGGGCCTCTTTTGGTTCTGCAGAATACAACGAGGTCATCCAAATCAGGGGAAAGGCCTGCCTCCTGTATTTCTCATGAAATACGACCGTGGGCTTGTGAACCTGGTAAGATGGCACCATGCAGAGGGCGGAATACACTCTAAGCCCCAGAGGCAGCGCAGGCATCTCATCTTTACCCTCCTTCCGGACTAGTAGAGGCCCTGGGTTAACCACTTTAATCCAGAGGAGACTGAAGATGGTGGGGACTGAGTGGAAGCCACCCTGCCACTCTCCCAGACCAAACTGAAGTGACAACTATACTATAGAAAAATCACCCTGAATGACGAACTGCAACTGAAGACGGGCTGGGGAGCACCCCCATCACCAAGGAGGAAAAGGGGAGGCCACACCAAGACTGGTAGGAAGTGCAGACACAAGAGGACTGGCTGGTCCCACAGGCAGCCAGAGTTCCAGAGGGAGATCTCAGCTGTGGGGAGTCCCTTTGGGGCCTAAACCCCAGGCTGGGCTCCCCAGCCCAGAGCACCAGACCTGAGAAAGGTGCCTACATAACATCTGGCTGTGAAAAGCAGCTGGGTTTCTATCTGTCAGGGAGAGGCGGCTGGAAATGCAGGCCCCCTCTTAAAGGGCCAATGCACAAAGTTTCATGTGTAGCCACTCACCTTGGGCTCCAGCAGAGGGAGGGCAGAGTGGACTGGAGCTGTGTGGGGAGAGTCTGGGGCTGTGGGCTCAGGAGAGTGAGATCAGAGGGTGCCCGTCTGGATTCCTGTGCCTAGTCATTCTCCCAGACTGTGGAGGACATCTTTCTCAGGTAGCCAGTTTTCGGCTTTTGCCTGAGAGGGAAAGCAATTGCCCCACCCTGGGGAAAACCTCTTGCCTTATCCAGAGGAGTTTCTACAGCCTAAGACTCATTAAGAGAATCAGATTAATCAGTCTGCAGATAGAGGCAGACCTCAGAATGCTTTGAGTCTCTGCCTGATCTGCTTCTGGACCTGGGCCTTGGAAAAGCAGACTTTGGTGTGCATCTTGGTCTTGTCCAAATGTACCCAGCCCCAGTACGGGAGACCTCAAACCAAGGGTTGTTGATAGCTCCAAATAGGGTACTCAGGGCCAGTCACAGTGTCTGACATTGGCCTGTACCAGAGACCCTCCAAAAAGACTGAGAGTCCTAGCAGGTCTACCCAATATATAGAAACAAACCCAAATAGGCAGCCAAAATGGGGAGACTAAAAAACAAGCCCCAAATGAAAGAACAAGAGAAGTCTCCAGAAAAACAGCGACATGAAATGGAGATAAGCAATCTATCAGACATAGAGTTCAGAATACTGATTGTAAGGATGCTCAACAGCATGAAAAAAAGATATGGACACTATGAAAAATGACCAGTCAGAAATGAAGAAGGACATAGCAGAAATAAAGAATACATTGGAAGGAATAAACAGCAGATTAGAGGAAGCTGAGGATCAGATCAGTGAATCAGAAGACAGGGTAGAAAAAAAAAAAATCACTCAATCAGAGACCCAAAAAGAAAAAACAATTAAAAAACAGGAGGACAGTCTAAGGGAGCTATGGGACGGCATGAAACATAACAATATTCATATTATAGGAGTGCCAGAGGAGGTCAAAAGTAAGCAAGGGTTAGAGAACCTGTTTGAAGAAATAATGGCAGAAAACTTCCCTAACCTGGTCAGGGAAAAAGTCACATAAGTTCAGGAAGCACAGAGTCCCAAGCAAGAAGAATCCAGAGGCCCACGGCCAGACACATCATAATTAAAATGCTAAGAATTCAAGACAAAGAGAGAATCTTAAAGGAAGCTAGAGAAAAGCAATCTGTTACCTACAAAGGAGTCCCCATAAGGCTCTCATCTGACTTCTCATCAGAAACTCTACAGGCCAGAAAGGAATGGCATTAAGTATTCAAGATAATGCAAAACAAGGATCTCAAACCAAGACTACTCTATCCAGCAAGATTATCTATCAAGATAGATGGTGAAATAAAGAGCTTCCCAGACAAAAAAAGGCTAAAGGAGTTTATCACCACCAAACCAGCATTGCAGGAAATGTTAAAAGAACTGCTGTAATTAGAAGTAGAAATAGAGAGAGAAACATAGGTATAAAGAGTTAAAATGGCAATAGGTAAGTATCTATTAATAACCTTAGCTGTAAATGGATTAAATGCCCCAATAAAAAGATATAGGGTGGCTGAATGGATAAGAAAACATTGCCCAAACATATGCTGTCTACAAGAGACCCACCTCAGAATAAAAGACTCACACAGGATGACAGTGAAGGGATGGAAAAATTTTTTCATGCAAATGGAAATGAAAAAAAGCTGGGGTACCAATACTCATATCTGACAAAATAATTTTAACCAAGAAATTGAAAAAATAAATTAAAAGTAGAATTGAAAAATAAATGCCAGGAATAAAAATCTGTTATTGAGCTAATATTTTATTTGGTTTCTAAATTCTACAATGAATACCCATATTATGCCTGTATTAGCAAAAACAGATGTAAAGGGGCATATAAATATCAAGGTCCTAAAGTTCACAGGGGGTCTTGAACTCACCATTTTGGGCAGCCTTTGTGTGCCTCCTGCTCCTGGTAAGATCCCCAGCAAGACTTCAGGGACACCTAATACTGTTTTTTTATCCTTTGTTGCTATTCTGTATTGGCATGAAATGGCAAGCTTTAAACAAATGAAAGAAAATGAGAATGTTAGAAAACATAACTTCATAACATCTTAGGATCTGTGAGGGTCTAAAGATTACTTCTTTAGAGCAGGAATGTGCCTGCAGAATAAACTATAATTCCTTAGGCTGGCATTTGATGCTTTCTACAGTTTATCTTTCCAGCCTTATTTCATACTTTCCCCTAATTTATTAACCTCTTTTTGGGTTGAAGATTTCGTTAAAAATCTGCTGAAAGCTATGGAAGCTCTCAATAGAAAAATGCACCCCAGGTTAAGACACCCTATACCCTACAGAGACTCTTTTTCAATCAAGCAGGCCTACTTGTGATGTCCTAATAGGCTTCACTTATCCTTGTCTTTGCTCACACCTCACCATATGTGAAATGCTTGTTTCCCACTACTCTCGTTAATCAAATTCTGCCTATCATTTAGGACCAGGCACAGTTTTCTTAATTATTATGAAAGTGTCTAGCATATGAAAAATGCTCGATAAATGTTATTTTCTTTTCCCTTTCTTCTTTCCTACATGCTCTAGTCTAATAAGCATCTCTTCTCTCAAATCTTTTACCACCTTTACTACTCACAAAGCACTTAAGCATGTATTATGCTTTGTCTCAACTAGGCTTCAGTAAGTAGCTCAAGAGCATGAATCACACTTCTGAACCTTAGTCCTGCAAACTTGAACCAGGTTTTTAGATCTGAAAGGGACCTAAGAGATCTAGCCGAAATCTTCCCAATTTATAAATGGAAACATCGCACTTGGTCCACATGCTCTGTGCCATCAGAATAAGAATTAAAACAGATCCAGAATTTTGATAACTAAAAAGAAAGCTGATTCTCCGACAGCTTTTCTCAGGCAAAACAGTAGCCCAAAGGTTTACAGCTGGTGAATCCTAACAATGAGCTAAACAGTGATTTTGTAATAAATCCATACCTCAAGTCCTCCTCCTAAGCAGGATCCACTGATGGCAGCCACAATGGGCTTTGTAGACTTCTCAAGTTTCTCAAACATTTTCTGTCCTTCCTGTGATATCTGTATTACCTCTTGAGGGGTCTTGCAAGAGGCTAACATGCTGCAGTAAACATGGAAGCAGAGAACAGGAAAAAAAATCAAAGATGAAACTGTAGCCTACTTCGTTAAATACATCTACTATATCGTCAATCCTATCATACATCAATACATGGTGGTGAATCTTCAAATACTCACAAGTTGAAGAATGGTTCTGCCTCAGACAACACGAATATCAGTGACATAATCTCTCTATAGAGTGTTAAGTTTCTGGATCCAGAGAACACGAAACAAAACGTGTTGCACAATTTATTTTCGCTTCTATAACAAATCATTAGATTACAAAGCTCTGAACATGAGAAAATCATCTTCTAGTAAATATTTCCACTATCAGATTAAAGATTTTTTTCTATCAGGTAGCTTTCAGATTAAACAGCAATCAAACTGCAGGGAAAAAAAGCTTTCAAGTTGTTTAGAGGAATCTAAAATCTTAAATAGATCCCCTAATGATTAAAAAAGATCTGCTACAATAATGTAATTAATTCCTTTAATTTCAGTTTGTTTCCTTTCCTACTTAATTTCTAAACACATTTAAGCTATGAATTTTGTACTTTTGACCAAAGACAATTAGTTTTCTGTCATTTTATATGCTGGTAATTGCTCAACTAGTCTCATGGAAGCTAAAAGTATTTTCTAGCTACTGCCAGGTATATTAGTGTCTCACTAGGCTTAAATAACTTAGCTAGAAAACAAAGCACTTGATACAGATAATTTTGTTTTTTCTAAAAATTAAACATTAAACAGAATATTTATAAATTTCTAATTACATAAACAAAAAGGATACACAGTGTACAGCAAGGTTTAAAAACATATAAACACCTTAAGTAAAAATTATTAAGCCTATAATATTGGCTATCATTGCCCAAAGTATAAAGAATAAATACCCATTTTTGACAAAATTAGCTGTTAAAATTTTAACCTTTAAAATAACACTAAGATATCATTTCTCCTCCTTATATATGCTTTAAAGAATTGTAAACAAGTTTTGGAGGCATAGAGTCTATCATTTAAAAAAAGAGAAAATATCAGCTGCATCAATAAAGTTCCCTTTGACAACTCCTCAAGCCCTACCAGCCACTTCATTTACCCTGAAACAACCATTTTCATGTTTGTAGTGTATCCTTTCAGAGCAACTACTTATTTGTTCCCGCAAATAATATAAAAAAGTATTTCATGTATGGTTTAAAAACCTTTATATAAACTATCTACTGTATGAAACATTCTATAACTTGCTTTCTTTTTTTTAAACTAACATGTTTTTGAGCTCTAATATTATGTTGTGGATCTAGTTAATTGCTTTGAACTATTTTGTAGTATTTTATCATGTGAATGTTCCACATTTTATTCATCCATTTCCCAAATGATTGATATTTAGCTTGTTTCAAATTCTATTTTAAACTATACAGGACTGAACATCCTTCTACACAGGCCCTTAAACACAAGGGTGGATTTCTCTAGCATATATACTCAGAAGAGGCATCACTGGATTTTATAATACATGCATTTTCAGTTTTACCAAATGCTGCCAAATTGTTCTCCAAAGTGGCTGTACCAATTGGCATTCCTACTAGTAATGATTTAACTTTCTCATTTCCCCAAGTGCTTGCTAACATGATAATTTTCAAACTTTTAAATGGCATCTCATTATTAGTTTAATTTTATAGTATTTTTTTGTTCTACTGAAATAGGAATTTGAACTGCTTTCAACTTCTTTAAGGAAAGGCTATCTTTAGTCTTACATGGCTTAAGCAACAAGTCCCTTTTAAAAAAATCAACTTTGTTAAAACTTACTTGATATCGGCACCTGCAATAAAGCAGCCTGGCTTTGATGAGATAAGGACAGCACTTCTGACTTGATCACTAGCCCAGATTTCATTCATTACTTCTATAAACTCTGATTGTAGTTCTTTATTCAGTGTATTTACCTGTCAAAGAGAAATACATATAAACCTAAGGGTTTAAATTTGAAGAATCAGATATGTGAGTCACCATCAGATGCTATTTTGATGGTAGGAAATGTTTACCCATCAGAAATATAACGTTAGAAGCAAGAAAGAGAGGCAGGGGGGAAAAATCAAATACCCAGTAGCTTTCTATTTAGTAGACTATAAGCATTCCTCCCTTTAAAAATAGGTCTACTCAAAGGAGGAATTCAGGGTCATATTCCTAAGAGTTTGAATCATCTGCAGGCTATAAGTAAGTCTACAAACATTTACTGGCATGGAAAATCCTTATATAACATTAAGGAAAAGAAGGAATCAAAATTAGATATATAGTATTATCTTAATTTCATAAACACTATTTGTTGACACTGGATTAAATGTTAAAAGTAGTTATTTTGGGGTTTGGAATATAATCAATTTTCTTTATAGTTTTAAATTTTCCTACCATAGCCATGTGTTATATTTTGTGTTCAGGGAAAATGTCCAACTTAGAAAGTTCTGAAAAACACCTTGTTTGAATGATTGGTCAGTGGGTGCCAAGTGTATGTACTCTGAAGGTGGGGACTGTCTTGTTTTCTTTAATTTGTGACGGTTGTTAATTGCTTCCATCTAGGTCTTCCTATGTCATCTAGGCCTCTGGTAAACAGATTTCTGAAATATAAAACCTTTACACCAATTTTAGATGGGGGAGCATGAGAGCCTGCAATAAAGTTCTTCTTGGCAAAAAACTGGATTAATGCTATCTGCTTTGTTGAAGTTGCCCAAAATAAATAAAGCTCCACTTTGAACAGAACTTGACCTGTCACCAATATGTGAACAGCTCCGAATCATTCATGTCCTTCAGGAAACTTACCAACCACATTTAACTCAGCTAACGTATGGATAATAACTAATGTCAGGTAGGTAATGAAGAAACCAGATTCAATAACCTCATAGTTAAGATGGGTAGTCTGATTCTTATAAACAAAGCTTGTACTTTGGTTCTTATGTAATAAGTCAACTTTTATCTAATTCATAATTCTGCACTGTGACAGGCTAGTTTTATTTATTTTTGATGTTAATCTGAATCCTAAGGTGAACTAGAAGGAATTCTTAAACAAGGATCTCTGCCTCAGAAAACTCCATTCCTTGTCAAACTAAGTAATTTAACTATCAAAACTGTAAATTCATATGATAAGATTACTGCCAGATTGGTGAGTTTCTTTCTTTCCCATTCAGGACTGGATTCATGAATGTAGTTAGTGGAAATAAACTGCAGCAAGTTAAAGTAGGTACCTTTGAATTGGGTGAGTTAATTCGAATAACTGCCACATCCCCTTTGATTCCATAGTTAATATGAGTTCGGGCTAAAAAGAGAAGGAAAATTTACTTGTAAATATTTTTATTGCTAAATAAATCTAAAAAGCAATGTAAACATGTTAACAAGAAATGAAACTTACTCAGCAAAGCAGAGGACCCCGTAAAGTTGCGGCAAATATAACCTATAAGAAAAAGGGATTTCAAAATTAATTATTTTATAAAACAATATTTCTGTAGTACCTGTTCTATATAAAAAAGCTGTAATTTATAACAACAAAAACCAAAATTAGAACAATGTATTCTAAGCCATTATTGTGACCACTACCATATCTTTTTTCTTTTTGGTTTCAATTACCAGGTAATACGATTATTTGGATACTAAATGTGGTAGGTGGAAGAACGGCTCCTCAAAGATGTCCACATCCCTAGAAACTGTGACCATGTTACGTTACATGGCAAAGGGGAATTAAGGTTGCAAATTAGCTGACCTTAATATAGGAAGATTATCCTGGGTTGTCCAGTTGGGCCCAAAGTAATCACAAAAGGGAAGAGAGAGGCAAAGAGAACCAGAGGATGGCAGCATGAAAAGAATTTGGTCCCATTTTGCTGGCTTTGAAGAAGTCGAGAAATGCAGGCAGCCTCTAGAAAAGGCAAAGAAATAGATTCTCCCTTACAGCATTCAGAATGAACACAGCCTTGTCAATACCTTTGATTTTAGCCCAGTGAGACTCATTTCTAACATCCATAACTAAGAGAATAAACTAGTGTCTGTATTGTTTTAGACACTGTCTGTGGAAATTTGTTATGGCAACAACAGAAAATGTCTACACTAAAAAATAAGCGATCTACGAAGCAATCAGTAATGTCAGTTCCAAATGTATTCCAAATATATCTCAACCATGTTCCTCAGCCACATCCTCCTACATTATTATGGGGAGATGGTGTTTCCAATATTATCAAAAGTAATTTCAAGGGGCACTAGTGACTATTATAAATAACAGTCCATAACACACGTTGTTATTTCAAGCCTTTCTAATGAAAAAAAGTCTATAGTGTACTCCACCAAGAATACTCCTACTCTAGGGATAACAAAGACCAGCTACTCTCCTTCCTCCTTCCCAACCACTTCACTACTTGAGGCTTTCCAGCAAGATGGCACTAGAGCCACAAAGGGGCGATCTCTGGTTTCATTTGCATTTCTTTTAAGCAATACAAGTCAGCTCTCTAGTGCAAAGACAAAGAATCTGAGAGTCAAAAGACTTGGGCTCAACCATCAGGTTTATAATTTACTAGTTGAATGACCATGAACAACCCTTTTAGTGTATTTCAGTGTTCTTATAAAGGCAGAAATAAAAGTCATATAATGATTGTAAAAGTACCTGTAAGTCAAAGTGCTACACCAAAGTACATTAAGAGAGAAGGAGCCAGCTATCGCCTCAACCCCTGTGCCTCTGCTTCAGTAATGATATACTTCCCTTCTTTGCTTTTCTGTTATTTGAAATTTGTATCATCTGTATTTATCACTCTTCCTTCTTTATATCTGTATCATGGCTCCAACGTTTTCCACAAAGCCTTATTTTGAGATTCCATCTACAATGATCTTTCCCCTCTTTGCTAAAATTTTTTTAATCTTTATCATCTACTGTTTTGTTCTCTAATCACTGCACCTGTAGCAGGTGTTTTCCGAACGAAACTGTAATGTCTTCCAGCATCACTCACAGTCATTCTTCATTCAACAACAAAAATTTTATTGTAGCCTACCAAGTGCCACACATTCTAGGCACTTGGAGTAAACAAAGATAAAAATCCGCCTTTGTGGAGCTTACATTCTATGGCAGCAGGTGAAATGATATCTGGGTAGGATTAGTTCCTACTCAGTAGAGACAAACAAGAGGTGAAAATAAGCCTGGCATAAAAATGAGTTTGCCTATACAGGTAAAGTAGAAATTCCAGTGAGAGGAGAACCGAGGAATAGGCAATTCTAGCTAAAATAGGGTAAAGTGGAGTAGAGTAGGTAATGGACTGATTGGGAATGCAGAGCCAGAAGGATGGGGTGGAAAGACAGACAAAAAGGAAAGGAATATGTAAATAAGTATGTTAATAAATAAGTGCCTAAATAGCAAATAAAATAGAGCAGGTGAGGGGGCTTGGGCATGGGTTGCAATTTTAAAGACTAAATATTTGAGAAAACAGGTTGGTGCTCATTAGCTTACAGATTAAACCATTTTAAACTCTTACCCACTAACCTATCTTTGCTGCATACACACCTGTATTGCACATACACAAAACCTCCTCTAAATCAATTGAGACAAAAAACAAAGAGAAAAATCAGTAGTACATGTAAAAACTCGAAAAGAATTCAACCACAGTCAGCTAAATAAAGTTGGAGAACAAGGCAGCTTTGCTTTCGTAATCTATAGAGCCTTACCTACTACCTAATCAGCAGAGCTTATGTGAGGGCAGCTGGGTGAACTTTAGCCTACATCTACTATGCCAGCAAAGGAGAGAGAAACCTTTGTCCCACTTTTTAAGTATTTGAATAATGTAACTCAGGAAGATTCCTACAGACCTAAGACTACAGCAGTGGAGAAAGCTGGATTATGTTGACACAAATTTCAAAAACGAAAATGTTACATTGGTTGTTAACAAGTTTCTCTCAATATTCAAAGGGATAAGATCAAGAAAGGGATAGAATTACAGAAGTGAGAGTCAAATTTTAATATACACCATCTTCTAAAGTATTTGCCTCTAATCCATTTCCTGTGAAATTATTTTACCACTTATATAATTACGAATTTAGATTTAGGATAGGTGTGGAAATTAAACAAGATACTTTGGTCACAATGTGATTTTCATCTGACAATCATATTCAGAATTATATAACTCATACAGAAGGAATGGTTTAAAACTTCAAGAATTACAAATCAGTTTCAAGAAAATTTAATCATCTACCAGTAAATGTCATAATCTCATTAAATGTTTGGGAGTGCCTTGGCACAGACTTGCAGGGGGAAGAACACTACTGAGTCTAAATGGCAATCCAGGTATGTAGGTAATCTTAAATTCACTTTCTAGACATTTTTTCAAAATTTATAAATTACTACTAAAAGGAGCAATATCTATAATGAGTCATAGTTTCTTACTGGTGAAAACATAATGAAAAAATTTGTATGTGTATATATTTCTATATTAAAATATAAAAAAAACTAAGCCTGTAACTTTTAATTACACATGCAAAATTTACTTTAAAAAATTCTCAGATATATAGAATCATAGTTTCTCAGGGCAGAAGTTGGTAGTAGCGAACATTTACTGAGCATTTACTCCATAAAAAAACTGCTTTACATCTAGAATAACTCCTTTAAAGCTCACAAGGTGAGATTATTCTCCATTTCACAGAAATTAATTGCCCAAGGTCATCAGAGGGTAAAAAACAGAGCCCACTTGCTATCCAGACTCCTCTGTCATGCTATTTCTCATTGTGAAGTAACTCCATAGTCTCAATCATTCATTTTACAGTTGAAGAAAATACCCAGTTAGATTATGGTATTTGTCCAGTCACACAGTCGGCGACTAGAAACCACATGACCTGATTATCAACTCAGTGTTACATCTGCTGCTAAGCCATAAGAAATACCTTAAAACAAATGCAAGTTCAAAAATATACATTTGATTTTTCTAAAGTGTTAATAAATGTGGAAAACAGGAAACAAAACTGTAAGGTAGCATGACCAAATGCTAAAAAGTAACTATGTGAATAGTAAGAGAGTGGGTGATTCTTTTTTCTTAATCTATTTTCCCAGTCTTTACATTTCAATTTTGTTGTAGTAGTATGATTGGCACGTACGGGTGCGCCCGCGCAAACGGACACACACACACACACACACACACACACCCACCCACCCACCCACCCACCCACCCACCCACCCACCCATCCTGTGTGGACTAAAAACAGTGGTTGAAATAAGAAAATAGAAAAAGAGTCAATCATTCAAAATTAATCCCTTAAAGTAAAGGGAGACTCCAGCTACCTGTCTAAAATCTGCACACTGCCCCAGTGATTCGGGAGGAAGGCATATGACAAATTAAATTTCTAATTAAGTAATTGGCATTAAGTACCACATACAATTAAAAAAGTTAGTCACACTTCACCTTACAGATTTAACGTGAAAGGAAAATGCTTGAATTTCCACAACCACCCACTTTCATCCCATCGCTTCCAGTTTGAAGAGAAAAAGATAATATACTCAATGAAATCTAACCGGGTATCATGAGAAACAAGATGAGAAATGGTTCTTAAAATTATCTAACAATTTGTTCCATAATATACACGTGTTGGCGTATTTTTAAAAATGTTTCTTCTAGCCAGTTGCAGAAACTCCCCTTGAAATTCAACATACTAGGATTATAGAACTGCAACAAGTGAGCTCCTTATGAAAATGTGGTAAAAAATGCTTCTGAGGGAAAGGAGCAGCCGGCGGCAGTCATTTGCAAGGCCTGTTAGTTCCATCCAAAAAGCCTGTAAGGCAGCTCTTGGTATGGGCAAGTTGCCCTGCAGGCATAGAGATATGACAGACGGGGGTGTCCCGGTCCTGGAACCCCCGATCTAGTAGGGACAGGTTCAAAGCCATCATTAAAGAAAATAAGAGGGGCGTGAGCCCAGAAGTGCGATGGGGAGACCTGTGGAAAAGCCAGACCGGTGGACAGGACACAGGAACGGTGGGCGTAACGAAGCCTGAAATCGATGCAGGACTCAGAGTGGTGAGAGAGGAAGTGACAGGCCTTTCCCAAGGACACAGGAGGCCGGGTCGCAGGGCAGCATCTCCTCCACTCCACCCCCCTAATCCAGGGCTGGGGCCCCGGGCGGGGACAGGGAAGGGGCAGGGAGTGGGAGACCCGGGTCCGAGGCCGCCCCAGTCTCCACAGGCGTTATGCCCGGGGCTCCAGGGCATCTTCAGCCAGGCCTCACCTGGGCAGCGGAGTGTCCTGGAGGCATTCGTGAAGCGCCTGAGGCTGCCAATTGCCCGGGAGGCCACCATCTTGAGCAGAAGAGGACGAAAGTGGAAAGAGCTTCAAGTACAGGGGACCAGGCAAAGACTTTTCTTCCCGCAGCTTGGCCCCGGGTAGGCGCCCGAAATATTGCCTGACTAAAACCCTGATGCTAAATTGCAGCGGGCCCCTTAACCTTTCCCTTCACTTTCGGCTAACGGGCTAAAAGAACTCTTTCTCCGCTGGAAGGAAGGGGGCCCATAGGGGAGAGAGCACTATGCTGGGTTTTCCAGTCAGGCGCTCAGCGGGCAGCCGCGAGACTAGCGAAGCCCGCCGAACCGCCCGCGGACGTGAGGGGTCCTTTCCAGGCAGGACCCGCCCCTTGGTCCCCTAGAGTTCTGTCACTTGGTTCGGAACCTGCCGGCAGCGGGAGCTTTAGCGGACGCGACCAGAGGTGAGACGGAGGGTGCGCTCGGCTTTTCGCCTGGCCTTTTCCCCTCAGCGAAATCCCGCTTCTTTCCCACCTGCTGCGCGGGGGCCTGCGGGGGCCTCCCCTCCGGCGGCGGGGGAGTGGAGCTCAGCCCCGGAAGGAAGCTCGCGGACTGGGTCTCGGGTGCAGAAGCAATGAGAGCAGTGACTGGACTGGCGGCCTGTCTGTAGCTCCCTGCAGCGGTGTCACCGGTGACTTTTAATTTATCACCGCGTGTGAACGAACTGTTCTCTGTGTGTGTGCGGGGGGGCTAAAAGCCCTGGGCTCCGTTGCAGTGTTTGTTATTGTTTCACCTGCTTTGCCTGTAGCCAGAAGGGGTCCACGGGTTTACCCCGATTCCTGCCACCAAGGGTGAGACTCGGTCCTTTGACCTTTCGGGACTTGAGTTTGGAAGGAGACATTCCTCAATCCTGTTCGGAGATTCAGTGCTTCAGAGGATTTTCTAACGCAGAAGGGAGGGACCTGGCCATTTATCTGGTTCTTCATCCCCTTCACTTTATCGGTGAGGAAATCGAAGCCCATGAATCACAGCGAGTGATTTCGCCCGTGGTCGCAGGTGGTAGAAGCAGGACTAAAGCCTGTATCTACTAACGTCTAGTTAAGAGCTCTGCATTGCATAGAAGCTGTTTTGTTCTGGAAAGATGGGCTTGAGTCCTCAAAATAGCTGATGAATTCCCAAAGCAAGTAACTTTGAGCGCCCTCTAGGCACTTTCATGGCATTTCATTTAATCCTCACAATCCCCAAATTATTATTTGCATTTTCTAGATGAAGATTGAAGTTTTCTGGTAGGTGGTAGAGCCAGGATTAAGACATAAATCTGAGTCTCACTGCTCATCACATTGAGAGGAAGCAGGAAGGACCAGGGGGAAATGGCAGGGAAGTTGAGACTGAAATGAGTGTGGAAAGAAAAGAGAGGTTTCTGTTTGAAGCTCAGGTCAAATAGTGGGTCCTCCACACTGAGCACTTTAAGCAGAAACTGGGTGAACCAATGATCATTTAATTTTCAGAAAGGATTCTTGATGACCCCCATCCAAAGACCCTCCAACTCATAAGATTTTTGTAGCACTTATTATTTAGATCAAGGGTGGCAAACTTTCTGCAAAGAGCCAGACAGTAAATTGTTTAGGCTTTGCAAACCCACATAGATCTCGTCATATTTTTTGTTTTGCCCTGCAATTCTTTAAAAATGTAACAACTATTATTAGCTAGAGACCTGTGGGTTACTATTTGCAACAAAATAGTAAGGCAGAAATGTTATATTTCTCACTATGGTGTACCTAGGGAAACTACACCACCCACTAGTACTAATAGCAAACACATGTATGCCCCTTACTATGTATCAGGTACTGTTCTAAATGCTTTATATATATTACTTTAGTTATTCCTTACAACAACCCTATGAGGTAAGTGCTGGAATTGTCTACATCTTACAGATTCATTTTACAGGGGAATTATCTGTATCTTAATTCTAAAACAGAGGAAAGGTTAAGTAACTTGCTTAAGGTCATACAACTAGGGTGGAGCCAGGATTTGGATTTAGACAGTCTGGCTTTAGAGTCTGTGCTCTTAAGCATTACATTGTGTCTTTTTTTTTTTTTGTAACATATCTTTATTGATTTCAGAGAGAGGAAAGGAGGGGGAGAGAGAGATAGAAACATCAATGATGAGAGAGTCATTGATCAGCTGCCTAGCCGGCAACCCAGGCATGTGCCCTGACCAGGAATCAAACTCTGATCTCCTGGATCCTAGGTCGATGCTCAACCACTTAGCCACGCCCAGCAGGGCTGTGTCTTTTTTTATTATTTTTTTAAAATATGTTTTTATTGATTTTAGAGAGGAAGGGAGAGGGAGAAACATTGATGTGAGAGAGAAACATCCATCTGCTGCCTCCTGCATACCCCTGCTGGGGACCAGCGGCAACTAGGGCATGTACCCTGACCCAGAATTGAACTGGTGACCTTTTGGTGCATGGAAGGGTGCTCAGCCAACTGAGGCACACCAGCCAGGGACATTGTGTCTTAATGATATTGTAATCATGAGCTGTTGGAGCCAATTCATCTTGTTTTCATTACTTGCCTAGCCCCTTCTTTCTTTCCCTTGTTACCAGATCCCTGCAACTTCATGCATCTTTCCATAGTTCCACATTCAGTAGAGCCTACTTTACTGTAGAGTTTCCATGCTTCCCAAATCCTTGGGTCAAAATTTCTATTTCCTAAAGCTTAGAGCAAATGACAGTAAGATTCAACCCTCCCATAGGATAGTTTGTTTTGTCCATCTTTTAAAATCTCACCTTATTTTTTATTAATTATTGATGTAATATATATTTTATGTAATTTTTTTCAGAAACTACAGAAAAGTCTAAAGAAAAATACACTTATAATTCCACCACTCAGAGATAACAATTATTAACATTTTGATATGTATGTTTTGAACATTTTATGCATTTGTGTATATAAATATTAGTATATACAGATTTTAAATAAAACTGAAATTATACTGTGTATAAAAAATAAAATACTCATTATAAAAAAATGTAGGAAGACAGAAGAATATAAAATGAAAGCCCCTCTTTATCCTTTCCATGTATAGACCCTTAGCATTTGTAGACTTTCTTTTATCTCTGTCATATCGAGTCTTAGTGTACAAACTATTTTGCAGCTTGCTTTTTCATTTAATATATATTGACAGTATGTACATGTATATCATTATGTTTCATTTTTCTTTCCAAACTGCTGCGCAGTATTTCATATTATGTTTATACTATAATTTTTAAAATTTTATTTTTCAGTTACAGTTTACATTCAATATTATTTTGTATTAATTTCTGTAGGCTAGAGATCCATGTATGCTACACATACATCTTGAATATTTCTATAGGTTAAAGACCATAAGAGGAATTATTGGGCTCAGAAATTCACAATTCAAATTTTGATAAATAACTAAAAATTGCCTTCCAAAAAGGCCTTAGCAGTTTACACTTCTATCAACTATATATAGAAGTGCCTACATACATCCATTCTTACTAGAATTGTATATTAACCATATTTTAAATTTTTGCCAATCTGATAAGCCCAAAATAATGACTTGTTTTAATTAATTTTTTTATTGTTAGGTTGAACATTTACAATTTTGTTTATTTTGCATTTTAATTTCTTCTGTGAGTTGCTCATTTTTCCTTTTGGTCATATATCAGGAAAAGGAGTTTTTCACATGCAAATAAGAGCACATTCTACTCAAACTGACTTATTAAAGGTGATTTATTGACACAATGGGAGGATGGGTTTTCAGATATGACTCAATCGGGGCTTTAGTTTCTTTTTCTGAAATTCTTGGCTCTGTCCTCTTTTGGGATCAGCTCTATCCACAGGATAGCTTTTTTCATGTTTACTAACTGCTGTAGCTGGAAGCCTCAGAAGAAAAGATTTGTGTTCCAGAATTCTAGGCAGAAGACTTGAATGTCAGACTAACTCCGAATCATTACCAGTGGGCAAGGAAATACATTCAGGGTTGTTTTAGATCTTGATCACCTGGACCAATGATCTTGGCAAAGAGAATGAAATTGTTCTGATTGGTTTAAACCCTGGAGTTGTGCTGGATTCAGTCCCATGTAAACCACGTGTGGCAACTATATAATGGGGTGAAATGGATATTGGGATGAAAATCACAGATTCCATTATAGAGTGTTTCTCCTATAATTTGTAAAAGTTCTTTATGGAATATGGGTATTAACCCTTTGTGTGTTTTACATGTTACAAATATTTTCTCTGAATCTGTGGCTCTTTTAACTTTTAGTGTCTTTTGCTTTGTAGATACTGTAAATATGTATCTAATCAGATCCATTAGTTATTCTTTTCTATGATGACCTCTTGGTTCTATTCCATGTTGTTGGAAGCCTTTCCCCCATCTCAGATTATAAAGAATATTCTCTGATATCGTCTTCTAGTACTTTTATAGTTTAAAATAGATAGATAAATATTTACATTAATCCATCTGAAATTTATTTGTGCTTATGGTGTGAGTTATGGACCAAATGGTTAGCCATTCCCCCAACAAATCTACTGAATAATTCCTCTTTCTCTCATTTATTCGAAATGTTATCTTATTATACACTAAATTGTCATACACATGAGTATGCTTCTGAACTTGCTACATCCTGTTCTGTTGACTAGTTTCATTTATTCCTGTGCCGGAATTGAACTGCTGAATTACTGGTATTTTATAAAGTTTTAATATCTATTAGAGCAAAGTCCCCCTTTTTCTTTATCATTATCAATATTTTCTTGACTATTTTCATGAATTTTACTTCATGATGAACTTTACTTAAGGATATTTGTATATCAGACTCATGTGGCATCATATGTAGCTCCTGGAAACAGTGGTGCCTATCTCATGGGCCAATTTGTGTCTTGCTGGCCAGAGTCCCTTGAATATCCTTAGGCTGGTGAGCCTAAAGCTTGGATTCCTTCATCTCTTTCCAATTCACATATTTGGAAAAATGTGATTTTTTTTTTCTTTTTTTAAATCCTTACCTGAGGATATTTTTTTCCATTGCTTTTTAGAGAGAGTGGAAGGGAGAGAGAGGGAGAGAAACACTGATGTGAGAGAGACACATTGATTGGCTGCCTTCCGACCGGGGCCAGGGATAGAGCCTGTAACAGAGGTACTACGTGCCCTTGGCCGAAATTGAATCCGAGAGCCTTCAGTCCGCAGGCTGATGTTCTAGCCACTGAGCCAAAGTGACTAGGGCTCTTTTTTGCAGCCACAGGGCATCCTCTTTTTAGTCAATAAAGACCTAAGAGAAGTTAAACAAGGCTTCTATGTTATCTATTGTATTTGTGTATAAATTCCTGCCAAATTTAGCAGCTTAAAACAATAAAAATTTATTTCATACAATTTCTGGGGGCAACTTAACTGCGTTGTTCTGACTTAGAGTTTCTCATGATGTTGTAGTCAGAAAGTTGGCCAGGGCTGTCATCATCTGAAAGCTTGCCTGTGCTAGAGGATCCACTTCCAAGCTCACCCACATGGCTGTTGGCAGGAGGCAGCAGCTCCTTACCACGTGAGCCTCTTCATAGGGCTGGCTCACGAGGAGACATGCCAGCTGGCTTTCCTCAGAGTGAATGATCTAAGAGAGAGACCAAGACCGAAACTGCAGCATTTCTTATAGCCTAATAATCTCAGAAGTGGCATATCATCACTTCTGACATAATTCTTTTGTTTACACAGATCAACTGGTATAGTGTGGGAGGTGGCTGTACAAGGGTTGAATTCTAAAATGTGGAGATTATTTTACTAAGGGCTATCTTAGAGGCTGGCTCCTACAACCTTCTTAGGCAAATATTGCCATTTTATTCTTATCTTTTTTTTTTTTTTAGGTTAAAACATGTTTCAAAATTGAGAAATGTATGATGGCAAGTCTTTCTTACACCTGGTCCCCGAGTTACTCAGTTTCCTTCCTTCCAACCATCCTTTATTTTAACATCTTCTACTTCCGGGGATGTTTTATACAGATACAAAGAAATGTATATATTATTTTTCGTATTTTTGACATGAATGATAGCGGCTCTACACACTATTTTCCACCTTTTTTCACTTAATTCAGGTCAGAAATCACTCCCATATTGGCGCATAATCATTTCCTTTTCTTTTACAGCTGGATATTTCCTTGGGTGATTGCAGCATGGTTTGCTTAACTAATTCCCTATTAGGTGGTTGTTTTAATCTTTTGCTATTACAAACACTGGCAACATAGGTCATATCACATGCGTGTAAGTTACATCCATGAAGTAAATTCATGGAAGTGGAATTGCTGGATCAAAAGTTAGGTGCAGTTGTAGTTTTGACAGTTAATATCCAAATTGCCTTCCATTGACTTTGCACCAAATTGCACAGTGTATGAGAAAGCCTGTTTGTGTATACTTGTACCACGCAATATATATTAAACCTTTGAGTCTTTATCCATTTGATGATGATTATCAAATATTGTATCTGTCTGTGGTTTTAATTTGCATTTCTCTTATGAGGTTGGACATCTTTTCAAATATCTAAGAGCCATTTGTATTTCCATTTTTGTGAACAGTCTGTTCAGTATCCTTTGTCCATTTTTTTCTTAATGATTGTAGGAACTCATTTTTAGGAATTTAGGGAAGTGGTTAATTATTTTAAATATATAAATATATAAATATATATATATATATATATATATATATATTTTTTTTTTAACAGAGATCACTCTTTTAGTGAATATGTTACACAGAAGCTTTAGTCAAAAAGACCAAAGCCCATGTCATCATCAGACTCCTCAGATTGTTCTTTCTTTGCTTCCACTTTCTTCTCCTTAGCTGGGGCAGCAGTGGTGGAGGGGGCAGGACCTTCTGCTGGTGTAGCACTAGCTGCTGGGGCAAATCCACCAGCCCCTATATTGCAGATGAGGCTCCCAGTGTTGACATTGGCCAGAGCCTTTGCAAACAAGCCTGGCCAGAAAGGTTCAACATTTACACCAGCTGCTTTAATGAAGGCGTTGACCTTATCTTCCATCACTGTCACCTCATCATTGTACAGGATAAGGGCCGAGTAGATACAGGCGAGCTCCGAGGCCATGGTGTGGGCGAGTGGTGGGCAAGTGCTTCTAGGAGCGGTGCTAGTCGCCGGATGAAGCGAGGGCCTCACCCCAATGAGGCCTTAGCTTCCTCGGAAGAACCGAACACCTTACCGGCAGCTGGGGAAAGGGGCTTAAATATTTTTTAATGTGTAGGGTTTTTATATTTTATACATTTTATTATTATTTTGAGACCATGTCAAGCTTATATATATAAAAGTAGCAAGTACAGGACATGAACTTTTTTCCTAATAGTTGAGAGTAAGTTGCTGACGTTATAGCACATTGTATATGAATACTTTAGTGTGTATTATCTTAAAATACAAATATTCCACAAGGCATTCTATATATTCACAATACAAACTTCAAAATCAGGAAGTTAACATTGGTAGCTTCTGCCTCTTACCAGCTGTGGACCTTTGCACAAGTCACTCAGTCCCTGTAAGCCTCGGTTTTCTCATCTCACTTCTTACAGAGGGGTACTAATACTGTCCACGTCACAGGTCGTTATGAGGACTAGATGAGTTAGCACTTAGGATCGTGATTTGCACACTATGGAAGCGGTATCAATGTGGTTATAATAGAGGAAGGATAGCTGGTAACAGGTTAAGTTTTACAGCATTTTATGGCAGTCACCGGTGAGGCTGTCAGAGGCCATGGACTGCAGCATGAGCTACGCGTCCTTCAGATAACCCAGGATGTGTTCTGTCCTTTTCAGGTTTCAAAATGACTTCCATCTTGACGTCCACTTTTAAAAACCTCCCCAGTGCATCGATATGGGCCCTCAGAGTTTGTAAGTTTAATTTGTCTTTCTTTTTTAACATTAGATTTGGATTTATAAGCATCTTACATAGGCATTGAATTGTATTGCCTTTTGTAAACACTTTATTTTGTCTTCCAGCTGTAAGACCTCTGAGCTGTTCTTCCCAGCTACAAGCTGCCCCAGGTACAGTCATTTGTAAAATAAACATTTCTGATATAAATGTTAAATTCCAGATTTGTGAATTCTGAATAAAAACCAAAACGAATTTGCTAGATTTTCTCCTTTTATGAGCAACATGAATATCACTACTGCCTTTAAATTAAAATAATATAAGATCAATCAATAATGATATTACATGGTGTAGGGTTGGGCTCGAGGATGTTGAGAGGAGGCTGCTTTCTGGGATTTGGAGCCTGGAGGAGTTATGGAGGTTCCATGAACCTTGCTGGTTAGTTTCTTCACCCACTGGCTGTCAGTCCTGGAGATGATTAGCTAACACTCTTGAGACTGTTGTAGAGCCAAAAGTTAACATTTTAAATCTGCAGTTAGTGATAGGCTTCTCTATTAATGGATATCTTCTTGTCCCAAATACAAGAGGACCCATTCCTGAAATAAGGGTAACTGGGAAACCAGTTAATAAAAGAAGATTGGTCAATATGAAATGAAAAAGAAAATTTGTTGATTATACATGGTCATTTAGACCCTTGGTCAACCCAGTGAGTTAGACTTCTTCACCATTGAATACATACTTTTGCAGAACCTGCTGTAGGTGTGCATCTTCAGTGGCCAATGCTAAAAAATATCCTGACAAATTCATACCATTATTCTTCTTGCCAGGTCCTGTATTAACCTTTGACTTCTGATTTTGGTTTTATTATGGTATTTCTACCTGGATGATAACTTAATAGAAAAAGCACCTTACCAGAATTCAGAAGACCTCTAACTCTGTTTCAGTTCTATGACTTTCTGGGTAGTGTGGCCTTGAACAGATCACTTTACTTCCTTGTGCTTTAGTTTCTTTGTCTAAAAAAACAATAATTCTAGTTTTGTTAACCTGACCAAGTCTCACTCATTATTTTAGCAGATGTCTGATGTTCCTCAGCATGTTTTTAAGGTAGTGATTGCTTGTTCAAAATGTAAACAGCAAAAAAATCAAAATAGAATAGAACTAATGTTTCATTTAGTTTGAATCCAGTTACTAAAGTCCATTATCAGCTTTTGGACAGACTGGTAAACTGTAAGTCAAGTTATGGGGCAGCAAAAATCCTCCTTCTTCCTCATGGCATCCTTTCGACTAATTGGCATTTCTCTCTACGTTTCTTTGTTTAGATTCCTAACAAAGATTCTGACTAGCACTGCTTATCACTTATAGGTAGATGGCATGGGTTACTGGTTGACTACTCTGCGGATTGACTTTTAGTGGTCCATTATCCATTCTGAATCTAATCAACTTTGGCTATGGACTTAGGGACGTGGTGTTTATGGCTGTCCCTGGCAGGGACTATAAGCACAGCAGTGCCCTTTAGAGGGGACTGGATGGATGAGCAGGCACTTCAAAATATGTTTCTGATTTTCTTCTGTATTCTAACTGCAAATGTCTCATGGCTATCCCATCGACACCTCACTTTTCTTCAGAGCTTTAGTTTTGCATCCTTAGCTACCTGTCAAGTGGACACATCCACCTGAATGTCTTTCCATCACCTTAAAGGTAGCATGTTTAAGCATAAAGTCATTTTTCTTCCAAAACCAGTTCTTACTGTGTGTAGAGTAGCCAGGTTTTCTCAGTCTCTAAGATTTCTTTACAACCCTGTTTTTCTTTCTTTCTATATCTGGTTGTTCATCAAGATACCTTCCTTTATAAAATCTCTTGTATTGACCCCTACTTTCCATTCACATTGATACTGCTTTTATCCTGGCCTTTAGCACCCTGTGCTTGAGTTCACAGTCTCCTCACTCATTTTCCTGTTGCCTTTATCTCCCTTACGAACACATCTCCATTAAAAGAATCTTTATACCCCATTTTATCAGAACCCTTAGCTTTAACTACTGTTTCCTTCAAGTTGGTTGTAGATATTTATCATAAATAGTTCTCTGTGACATTAGTGGATATGGTAAAATGATTGTTAAAATTTTATTCCCAGTAATTTAGGATTTTTCTTTATCTCTGATAATGAAGGAGTGATGAAAGCAGATGAATTTCAACACAACAAAAAGAAAACAGTGAGATAGATTTAGAATAACACAGAAAGCTCTTCTATAATGTTAAGTCATAAAGTATGTATAATACACAATATGTACATATACATGCATTAAAAGACAAAAGTTTGAAAGTATATATATACACCACGTTAACAGTATTTACCTCAGGGAAGGAAATAATTTGTCAGAGGAGGGTATAAACAATTTTTACTCCCCATATTTCAGTATCGTTTACTTTTTTTACCACGAACAAATATTCATGTTTTATTTTTTTAATTAAAAAATTAGAGGAAGGTTACTATTTTGATGTTAGAAAATAATTAGACAAATCGAGCCAAACAGAATCAGGAAGCATTTAGGTTTTTGGAGAGTGACGATAGTCATCAACCAAATGGCCTTTATTTCTACATAGAAAAGCAAGAATATTAAGCTATGTAAAGTGAAACAACATCAGTTATTTTGACTTTTAATATTAAGAACAGGATTATGTGTCAAATTGGTTGCTGTCAGTGTCAAACATTTGATAAAAAGAAACAAGTTTATTAATGATATAAATACCCACATCATTAGGTATAATCACTATATTTACCTTAAATATTATTTGGAAACTTACAACTTAGTTTTTTAGCTTTCACACACACACACACACACACACACACACACACACACACACACACACACACATACACAATCATACAACCATACACGTATATAGGAGTGGTTTGGTGAATGGCGTTGAATGATGTAATTCTTCTTAGAATGTCTGTCTTTAAAAATGTAAAAAATCATCTTCATACATGTTAACGAATAGTTCTTTGAACTTTGTTTTAAAGCCGCCCAGACTACATCAAAGAAAACCTTGGCAAAACCCAATGTGAGAAATATCGTAGTGGTGGATGGTGTTCGCATCCCATTTTTGCTGTCAGGCACTTCGTGAGTATGAAATAATTGTGTGGTTCCCCACCCCCCAAGCTTTATTGAGGTATTGACGCATAAAAACTGTATCAATTTAGGTTGTGATTTTTTAAAAAGGTATATAGTGTGATAATTTAACATACATTGTGAGATGATTACCACAATCAAGTTAATTAACACATCCATCACCCCACTTTGTAAATGTAACCAGTAGGTAATAGTGTTGTTAGTGGGCTACTTAATACATGGATAACATTTTCAGAAATTAATACAAAATAATAAGTCAAGCCAGTGGTGAAATAATATGGCAAATTTGTTTTTCATCCTTTCTCATGAACAAGCCTAGTGTACTGTTAGATTGAACTAGCCTTATTTTGAAAACCTAGTGTGGGTTCAGATAGCTTGCTTCTAGCAGAGATATCCTTTCCTGTCTAAGATAAGTACATTGCTTCTGTGCCTCTTCAGAAATTTGAATACTGAGGATTTGAGCCCATGGACATTCTGAAGGGCCTTTAATTCACTGCTTTGGTCTCTTGGAAATGATCAGAATTGGAGTTGATGGGTTGGTCCAAACCCCGGCATAGCACAACCCCAAGAATATAGAACCAGAATGGTGCAAGACCAGCCCGAAAATTCCCCAGAACCAAACTGCTGTTCTCCTTAGACTTTTCTGTGCCCATGTGAAGCCCAGTCTGTCCAAAAGCTGATAATGGATTTTGGTAACTAGGTTTAAACTAAATGAAACCTGAGTTCTATTCTGTTTTGACTGTTTTGATGTTCATATTTTAAATAAACAGTCACTAACTTAAAACCATTCTGGGGAATGTTAGGCATCTGCTAAGAATAATGAGACCTATCTTTATGTAATAATATGGAAATATCTTGAAGATATATTAAGTGTAAAAGGCAAGATGCTGAGCAGTGTGTATAATACCATCATTTGATACCATCATTTGAGGAAGATGCACACGTTGTGTTTTGGGTATACATACATACACAAACAATAAACGTTCATTTTTAAACCAGTGATTTAGTACCTAGAGACTACTACTTTCTTTTTTTTATCCTCACCCAAGGATATGTTTATTGATTTTAGAGAGAGAGGAAGGGAAAGAGCGAGAGAGAAACATTGATGTGAGAGAGAAACATCAATCAGTTGCCTCTTGTACACACCCTAACCGGTGATCGAACCCACAACCTAGGTATGTGCCCTGACCAGGAACTGAACCTGCAACCTTTTGGTGTACAGAGTGATGCTCCATCCAACCAATCCACCTGGCAAGTGCCCTAGAGAGTTTTTTATGGAAGTAATGCTACAAGAAAATGGTGGTGAAGTTTCATTCACCCTCTTTTCTCAGTATAGTAACCCATTGAACAGTGTTTTTATAATCTGCATCATAGCCTGAAGAAAAAAATAAATATCCGTGAGTTCAATCTGATATAAATAAATGATTGAATAAGTAAATAAGAGGAAAGGTCAAGTCTTCCTTATAGAAGGATTTCAATTAATAAATATAGAAGGAATGAAGAAAGGAAATAAATCTCCATTATAACACCATAGTAATAGTTGCTGCGATCAGGATCTATGAAGGAATGCTAAAATTAGTGGATGAGAAATGTTAAGAAGAAACAAGGTAGAAGCATAGTCTCTACCTCTCTCCCCCCAAATATTTATTAATTACTGTTGATTTTAACATATGTTCACAAATTCTTTGTTACTTCTTTCACTAGTAAGTGAAGCTTAATTCTCCTCCCCTTGAGAGAGGGCCAGACTAGTGACTCACTTCGAATGGATTGGGTAAAGATAGGGAAAAATGTAGAGAAAACTGGTGAAGACCACTTTAGCCAAGTTAATATCACCATTAATAAGTCTGATTGATAGTATGTACACATCTGAAGCAATGAGAAGAGCACATTACCTCTGTGATATTCTTTCTCTAAATCCATAACCTCCAAGTGTCAACATCATGAAAGACACGGAAAGATTGAGAAACTTTCATAGATTGGAGGAGACTGAGGCATGACAACAAAATGCATGGATTAGATTCCGGAACAGAACAGTAAAAATGTGTTACTGGAAAAACTGGTGAGATCCAGATAAAGTTAGTAGATTAGTGAATGTATTGTGCCAGTGTTACTTTCTTAGTTTTGATAAGGGCTTTGTGGTTGTATAGGGTGGTAGCGTTAGAGGAAGAGTAGAGGGTATACAGGAACTCTGCTCTGTCTTCCCATTTCTTTTGCAAATCTCATATTACTTCAAAACAAGAAGTTTCTTAAAATGTCCTAATAGATCCTTCATGTCACTTTAGGCATCACAAAATAAATAAGTAATAAATAAATAATATCTTTTAAAAGAGGAGAACTCAAAAGATGGGATTTAAAGAATATTTAACACATGTCATGCTGAACAATAAGATATTGGGTAAACTTTTGTTAGCTTCTTAGCCAGCCAGTCTGAGGTAAGGCTTGCCAGATATTTAAGGATGAGAAATAGCAAAAGCCGCACTTTCTTCATTTGAAATAATGGGCTGCCTTAGATAATAAAGCTAAATGCGTTTGCAGCAGCATATGTTAGAGGATCTCTTTAGGTATTTCAAATAAAATAAAGAAAAAAAATTAGTGAAACTCTCAGGCTTTGGGTTTAAATTATTTATTTTCTTTCCCCAGATATAAAGACCTAATGCCACATGACTTGGCTAGAGCAGCACTTTCGTAAGTAAATGCAGTTTCATTAAAGCACTTTTCTCCAGTTTTCACACTTGAAATAGTGTGTTCAATAGAATTTCCATATCTAGGATATATTAACGTTCTGTGGTAACAAAACACTTATTGGCTTTTACAAGATTCATTTATTCTTGATTTTGGCCATATGTGCTGCACAGATTCAAGCAGCTGGTGGATGTTGGGCATTATCTCATTCGTTTTCCATGGATGCTTTGCCTTTGTGTCTTCAGCCAGCCACAGGCCTTTTCCTGTTTGAAAAACCCTTCAATTGACCTTTCTACCCATCTGTTCTATTTCTTCTCTTTCTGCCAGACTTTAAGAATGAATGAAAGCAACAGTTGCTTCTCTTTTCTTACTATTCCATTTACTCTTCTTAATCTCATAATCATTTCCATTCCCATGGCTCCACAGTAACTGTACTTTGGAAGCTTCTCTTAATAGTAATGACTTTGTGATCACTAAATGCACAAATCTTTTCTCAGGCATCAGTCTTTTTATATTCTGTAGCATTTGATGCTGCCACTTGAAATTGTCTTCCTTTGACTTCTTAATATGTCTTTATGCTTTCCTTTCCATCTCCTGACAGATTCTTCTCTATTTAAAAAAAGTCACCTAGAATTCTTCCTCCTTTTCTTTTTTAATGTTGTTTTGCAAATTTCAGTCCTTAGAGTATTGCATGTCTCTGTATACATGATTTTTCTTAAAAATCTCATCTATTTAATCTTTTTATTTTTTATGTAGAGGACTCACAGATCTCTAAATTTGACCTGCTTTCTTTGACACCTCAAGCTTGGCATATCAAAAATAAAAATGACCTTTTCCTCAAAGCCAGCTTATTTTCCTTTCTGATTATGGTCCCAGGCTGGAGATTTGCAAGTTTTTCCTCAACTTTTTATCTTAAAAAATGTCAAATGTGCAATAAAATTGAAAGAATAATACAGTGAGCATTTATATACCCTCCACCTAGATTTAATCATTGTTACCATTTTGCTATATTTGCTATATCTATATGGTTTGGAGCATTTGACAATAAAATGCCAACATCTTCATACTTCAGCCCTAATACGTCATTGTTTATCTCTGAAGAATAAGGACCTTCTCTGCTCTCCACCACACCATCACCATAGCTAAGACAATAACAGTGATCTCATGACTAATACCCAATTCATAGTCAAATCCCCCTCAATTGTTCCAACAAAGTCTTTTAATAGTTTTTTTTCAAACCAGGACCCAGTCAAGGTTCATATTACAAGTGGATATGTCTCTTTAAGTTTAGAAATTTTCTTTCTCCTCCCCTCCCCCATGAAAATGACTTTTTGAAAAATCCAGGCTAACTGTCCTATGATGCTCCTTACTCTGGATCTTTTCTCATGGTGATATTTAACCTTTCTCTATGAATTGCCTGTAAACTGGAAGTTAGACTGTGAGGCTTGATTATATTCAGGTTAAACATTTTTTGGTAAGAATACTTCATGGATAAAGCACACGGGTATCATACCATATCAAGAAGCACATGATGTGTAATGCTAAATCTAACCACACAGTCATGGTTGTGGTCACACAGCCAGATTTAAAAAATAAGGTAACATTTTTCTCTTTGCAATTAGTAAGTAATCTATAAAGTGATATCTTAGCCATGTGAATATCCTGTTCTCCAACAACCTTTCACCAAATGGTTTTAGCATTGATTGATAATTTTTGCCTGAATCAGTTATTACAAATTTGTGATTTTTCTAATTCTGTTATTCCTCCTACATTTATTGGCTGATATTTTTACATAAAGAACAGTTTCCCTTTTTTTATGGTAAAGACAGATTTTTATTTATTTCTTATGTTATAGCCAAGACTAGTCATTATTCTTTTTGAGGCTCAGATTACCTCACATTTTATTTGTAGGAGTTCCTTCAAGTTGGTTTCTGTGCCCCTTTTGATTTTCAGTATAATAGTATTTTTTTGAAGTATAATTTGCACATAATAAAATGCACAGATTTTAAGGGTATAGTTTGGTGAGTTTTGACAAATTTGTATACCTCTGTTCCTATTTTTTATATGGTCCCATTATTCTTTAAGTACTTTCTTATTTTCAGCACAAATAGATCAGTGAGGTTCACTTTATACTTTCGCTGCCTTAGACCTAGCCTCAGTCATTTATTAAAAAGTTCTGATTCCTTTAATGGGGAATGGCATTTAGAACCAAGTCTGAGTTCAGGGTGTGCTCTCTCATTCCTAGTCCTTCTAGTCTATCAGTGGGGAGAACTAGAAAAAGATTATATATATATATATATATATATATATATATATATATATATATATATATATATATATAAAATTTAAATCATATATTTACACTGATATTTCAAATTCAAATTTAACATACCTGGGATTTTACTTCTTTTTGATTTTACTTTTGACTGAAACTTGGTTCTCACTAACATTACTATGTTTACTTATCTGTTTTATCCTATTCCAAATTATTTTTTATTCTTTCTGTATAATTTCTCATTCCCAACTGAGCATCACATGTTGACTTTTTAAAATCACTCTTTCATTCATTTCTTCTTTGATAAGATGCCAACCACATGCTTGTCAAATTAAGGAAAAGATACAATTTCTTCTCTTTTAAATTCAAGGTTAACCTTTTGAAAGAAGTCAGTGTTTCAAATGATCTATTGCACTACCTTGATGTGTTAACTTTTTCGTTGCTTTGGACTTACACTCTCAGGGGTTTATTGCATCGGACCAATGTCCCAAAGGAAGTTGTTGATTATATCATCTTTGGCACAGTTATACAAGAAGTGAAAACAAGCAATGTGGCCAGAGAGGTGAGTAAAACAAACTATATTGTTTAAAGAGATTGATAGGACAATCAATTTGAATTTCAACTAACAGAGTTTACTCTTTAAAAGCTATTAAAATCCATTAAATAAAGTTATATTTGACTTACAATGATTTTATAACTTGAATAATGGATGTTTAATATTTAAAACAATCCTATAAATCAAATGATGTACACTATATTAGTATATATTTATGCTATACAAAAATCAAATCAGTTATTTGAGCTGTTTTGGGAAATGTTAATTTGTCTGTCTCTTTTGTTAGGGGAATAGAGATTATGGTAGAGTGTGGCTGATGTGATTTTTAGTAATGTTAGAGCATGGCTTCTAATTAACTTAAAATTTTAACATTTTGCAAAAAACTTACTTCATAACGTGGTTTTTGTTAGAGGTAGCCTTGCTTACTCATTTTTTTCCATTGACTAGATGACACGTAGGGCAGTTTTTTAAAAAACTTTCACAGGAGTTTACTTTTACCCCAGTTGGCATAAGTCCATGTAGTGTTTATTGGGTAACCAAGATAATGGAACTTATGTGACATGTCTAACTGGCATTTCATGGTGAATAGTCCAAACACATCCTCTGAGCTCCCTAATTTGAAAGTGATTATTTGGATAAAACACATTTCAGTGTGCTAATGGTTTTATTTATTTCTAGGCTGTACCGGCTATATTATTGTGTTCAGTGTAGCCATAAGGGCAGTAGCTCCATCACGTCAGCCCAGAGAAGGAAAACAAGCAGGACTGAAGTATTTGTTCTGCTTCACCTTTTTACCTGTCAGTAAATGTTGTAACTGTCGAGGACCTATTGTTACTGCAGCCCACAAAAATCAACTGTATGTTATTAGGGAGTCAGGAAAGAAGTAAGGACAGGAAGAGATTTTTTTCCCCTCCTCTGATTTTTATGTTTTATCCTGGGCTGTCACATTTTTAAATGTATTGAATATGATAATTTTATTAGTACATCAAGCTATTCATAATACATTTTTAATTTTTTATATTCTGAAGAAACAAAGTGACTCCTATAAGAGCACTTAAAACATAGATATTAAAACTGTTTCAATTTTCTGTATATTTCTATTCTGTTCTAACTCTAAAGCCATAATTTTTTACCCTGAATTTTTTTTTTCCTGGAAATTTTACATCCATACGCATCTCAGCTATTGATTGACGTGAAGTAGATTCCCTTTCTCTGCCCTCTACTGACACCAGTTGCATTGCTTTCTAGATAAATTTTGCAGTGGCTGCAGGGGACAAATGAGTTGAAGAGATATGGAACCTAAAAGCTAGAGAATTTCTTTAGGACTTGTTGTCTGTATTAACAAAATTAGTACAAAATCCTAAAAAGCTTCTGTGCTGAGTTCACATGGACCTGACTTTATTGAACCATATTTCCCTGCTCTCCAGCTTAACTAAGAGGCACCTTTTCCCTATCTCCTTAGTGTACCATCTACAGCTTCAGCTTGCCTTCAGGGCTGTTCATACTTTAAATAGAAGAAGCATGTGGACAAGGCTCATCAGCAACCACTTCTATTTAAAGCTCCTTCTGTCCTGAGAGTCAGCTGGGGCCAAGGGTATTACACATGCTAGGAAGGACCTCGTGAGCATTGGCTATTATGACCTGAGTGCCCTTTACACTTGCCCCACTGTGAGCTCTGCCCTGTCCACTGAAGAGTTGCCTCTCTCTTCGTTTTGGATTGGTTTAAATCAGGGGTGGGGAACCTTTTTTCTGCCAAAGGCCATTTGGATATTTATAACATCATTCACAGGCCATACAAAATTGTCAATTTAAATATTAGCTATGAAAAATCTCTTAGATTTATTGAATTTCGAGTCTCGCCTGTAGTTGCCTTGGCAGGGCCAGACCAAATGATTTCGCGGACTGTATACGGCCCACGGGCCAGATATTCCCAACCCCTGGTTTACATGGAGAGGCTGATGTTGGCAGGGGGTAGTTTTCAGCAAAATAGGTTGGGCATTTAGTATTAGGCCTATCTAGAAAGACCAGAATAAGGTTATCTTGCATGTATACTACTGTAATATATTTATATTTATATAGTTATGGTAAGTACTGTACAGATAGTGTAAATATAAAGGTAAAAATCACTTAAGTAACATTGAACCTCTTTAATCTAAACTTTGGAAACATGTTTATTTTACCAAATTATAGGAGAGCTTGGATTCTGGTGATAAATAGTTTCAGAAAAAGACCACTAAAAATGAATTCCCCTAAATAGAAACCAGAATTTCATAGAAAATAGTTGTGGTGGGGGTGGGGAGGAGTTGAGCGTGTTATTTTTACAGTGAAACTATAATGATAAAAATAACTATTTTATTGTTGCACCTATGCATTAATTCTTTATGTAAACAGAGGAATCAGGCATTGGGTTTATTGGCAGCCTAATGTCCCCAATAAATAGTATGATAAAATAATAGATGTGCTTATTTCATGTTTAACTTCACTGTGCCGCCATAATAGAGGCCATTTTTTTCAAGAATAACAGAGGGTCTCAGTTTTTCTCAAGTCCCCTCAAATTGCTTTTGAAGCACCTATTATGTCATCATCCTGGCCAGTTTCTCTTTTCCACTTATTAAAACTGGTCTAACCCTTATTTGTCAGAGGCTCACTTGTGGCTCAGGCAATTTTCCAAAGTTCCTTTAATTGACTTGAACTCCTGCATATTTGGCAAGTTTTTCTATTTGACTTTGCGTTGGATCTAGAGTGCCGTCTGAAGTGTCAGTCAGTCAGTGAGAGAGACTGACTGACAGAATGGAAACGAGTGTCAAGTGGGCAAGGACGTAAGTGAGAACTGTGTATGAGTGGTCAGTTCTTTAGGAACATCTTCATGTTTGATGACTTTTGCTTTTGCTACTAAGTTTTTTAACTGTAGGAACACTGTTCATAAGGACCCTACTCTATGATATATTTTATCATTTCATCAACTGCTTTTAACAGGTTTATTTTAAGTTTATTTGAAAATATAAATACATTGAAATCAAACTATATATTGATACCTTTGAAGGCTCTGAGCAAAGCATTGCTGAGCAGGTAGGTGAGAGGTTATAGGTTTGTATACCATACTAAAAACTAGCTACCAAGAGTTTTGCAGAGTGATTGTCAATTAATAGCTAGATGAAGAATGAGTGAAACATTTTTGTGATGGGCTTAATTTTGTCTTAAATATTACTATGTAGAACACTAAACTCAAAGCCTTTCCTGATTCACCACACAGAGAAGTAGTGATCAAAGCATCATTTACCTGTAACATGATTTCATTCACTGTGTTTTCTGAAGGCTGCCCTTGGAGCTGGCTTCTCTGACAAGACTCCTGCTCACACTGTCACCATGGCTTGCATCTCTGCCAATCAAGCCATGACGACAGGTATGTTTTTCTGAAAGCAGAAGGTACATGGTAATTCTCTTTTGTCTTTTATTTGATCATTTAAAAATACTCTTAACAGAAGTAAATAAGCACAGATCTCTGAATTTGTGTCTTTTTAAAAATAAGGTAACATTTAAAATTTTGTATTATCAACTGGAAGAGTATGTTTCTAGGAGGGTGCTTCTGAATTTGAGCCGTGAATAGTTTATAACCTGCAAAGTTCTAAAACTAGGTGATTCTACTATGATACTCTGCCACAGAGATTGTGGCCTTCTTCCCTCCACCATCACCAAGGTGAAAAATCACTGCTTTAGATAGTACAGCTCTTTCTTCTACTGGGCATTTTTTATAATTAGTTACAAATTCTCCTAACAAACTTGAGCAAAGTTATGGGACATTTTGTAGCATTAGTTCTTATTGTGAAATGATAGAAAATCTGAAAGGTATAGTAATCATGTGTTCTATTAGTAACCTCAAGGCTAGGTTGGGCATCCTACCCCATGGGTGGCAGGGAATGAAGCCAGAGACAGTGATTGGAGCAATTCACCCTACCCAGCATGTGATCACTCCCAGTTCCAGCAACAAAATATTTGCCAGTGGCCCTGGCAAGTGGGAGGGCAGGATGCCTTGCCTCTCAAAAATCAGAATTTCTTTGGCTTATAGTATAATTTGAAACTCTTTTTGTAGTAAAAATATCTGTAAATAAAACTGGGAGCATATAAAATATGCTGAAAGTTCTGATTTTAGAATATGATTTGTTTGAGAGTTGGCCCAATGGATACTTTCAGATGTTTATGTGGCCTGAATGAAACTTGTTTTTCTTTACTGCATTAAATGTATTTTTAGTCATTTAAAAAATCATCTTAATCTCTCTGAAAAAATAAAAACCTTAGTTATATATGTTGTAAATGCTGATGACTATCATACAACTTTTAAATCAAGAAACTTAAATTATCAATGGCCTATCAATTTCTGCAAAATATGTTCATGTGCATTGACCTGTGCCCTGTAGGTGTTGGCTTGATTGCTTCTGGCCAGTCTGATGTGATCGTGGCAGGTGGTGTAGAGTTAATGTCCGATGTGCCTATTCGTCATTCAAGGAAAATGAGGAAAATGATGCTTGAACTCAATAAGGCCAAGACTCTGGGTCAACGACTGTCTTTAATCTCTAAATTCAGATTGAATTTCCTAGCACCTGAGGTAAGACTTGTGAATTCTCCCATAAGAACTTGTTTTTCCAAAGCGTCCTACTGCAGAGATTTAGAATTAGGTGAGACAGCATGGGCTCAGTTATGCTCTAATAGTTACAGGGCACGATTAATTATTTGGTTAAGGTGGGAAAAAAAAGATAATGGTTGGAGACTGACCAGGCATGGCTCAGCATTTGAGCATTGACCTAGGATCCAGGACATCTCATGCCCAGGTTGTGGGCTCGATCTCCAGCAGGGGGCATGCAGGAGGCAGCCAATCAGTGACTCTCATCATTGATGCTTCTCTCTCTCTCTCCCCCTCTCCCTTCCTCTCTCTGAAATCAATAAAGACATATTTAAAAAAAAAAAAAAAGATAGTGGTTGGAAATTTGAATTTGTAAGCCCTCTTTAAATATATCTTTATTGATTTCGGAGAGAGGAAAGGAGAGGGAGAAAGAGCTAGAAACATCAATGATGAGAGAGTCATTGATCGGCTGTAGCCCACAACCTGGGCATGTACCCTGACCGGGAATCGAATCCTGGTTGCCTGGATCCTAGGTCAACGCTTAACCGCTGAGCCACACCTGGCCGGGCTGTAAGCCCTCTTTAAACATGCCCTGTTACCATAGAACTTCCCTTGTCTTGGCCTTGATTGATAGTAGATTTTAACTTTCCCAAATAACCCTAGGTATGGTATAACATGTTAACAGTGTACCTGATTCTGTATGTCTACTTTCCCAGCTCCCTGCTGTGGCTGAGTTCTCTACTAGTGAGACCATGGGCCACTCTGCAGACCGACTGGCTGCTGCCTTTGCTGTTTCTCGGCTGGAACAGGATGAATATGCACTGCGTTCCCATAGCCTGGCCAAGAAGGCACAGGATGAAGGGCTCCTTTCTGATGTCGTACCCTTCAAAGTACCAGGTAAAACAGTTTGCTCTACTTTGTAAAGGGGACTGCCTCATGATACTTGTTAGGGTGGTCTGAATTGCTCCTAAACTCCGAAAATCTCAAATGACTTTTCAGTTAATATGTTGGTTCTGTTTCCAAAATAGTCAGCTTAATTTATGCTTAAGCATGGACTCAAGTTTCAATTTATGTCCTAACAAAAGGTAAACATTTTAAAGAGAAGTTTTTATAAGTCTCCTTTTGCATCTTCTTGATATATTTTAGTTCTTATGTACATACCTATTTTTTAAATTCTTCATTCATATGATTTCTGTATAGAATAGCCAAATGTGAATGAATATCATAAGAAAATAGGGTGTCTCGCCCAACCGGTGTGGCTCAGCGGTTGAGCATTGACCTATGATCCAGGAGATCTTGGTTTGATTCCCGGTCAGGGCACATGCCTGGGTTGTGGTCTCAATCTCCAGTAGGGGCCTTGCAGGAGGCAGCTGATAATGACTCTCTCATCATTGATGTTTCTGTCTCCCTCTCCTTTCCTCTCTCTGAAATTAATAAAGATATTTAAAAAAAAAAAAAGAAAAGAAAATAGGCTGTCTCTTTTTTTGTTAAATTAATTTAGATTTTTTCCAAATGTCTGAAGAGTTTAGTTTAAAATTTGATAACATCTTGATAATTATAAAAGGCTTTCTTTTTAGCGAATAGATATGGTTTACATTTCATTTGTTCTTATAATTTTTGAAGCATATTTCTCTAGAGAAGATATATAATGCTTGTAGTTCCTTAGAGTTAAAAAGTTTATATTTTTGTAGGAAAAGATACAGTTACCAAAGATAATGGCATTCGTCCTTCCTCCCTGGAGCAGATGGCCAAACTAAAACCTGCATTCGTCAAACCCTATGGCACAGTGACGGCTGCCAATTCTTCTTTCCTGGTAACTGTGTTCTGTGTGTTTACCAGTGACCTTTATATTTGTGTACTCTCTCTTTTTTTTGGAGATAGAGACAGAGATAGAGGTAGAGAGAGAAACATTGATTCTCTTGCCACATCTGAATCCCCTTGATTACTTCTGGAGTATGCAGGTTTATTGAAAACCAGAAACACAAATCATCAGAGGCAATACGTCATACGTACGTGGGTTTCTGGAAATGTGTTAATGTACCACATTTATTGCAATTTTGCACAGTGGCGCATTGAACATATTATTAATGTAATGTCCATAAACCATATATTATGTATAGCAAACTATGTTTCCAGACTCTGTGGGCACCCTATTGGTGCTGCCTACATAATCTCTTCAGGGTTACTGAGTTATAAAAATATGGTAGAATGCTGTAGAAATTGTTTTTATTTTGCAAACTCTACAGAGTAGTTTCCTTTTCTCTGGAATTTTTTTTTTTTAGCTCTTTTGAAGTCATGGTAAAAGCCTTTTTTCAGTGACACCTCTTTGTGCCCCAACTTCTCAATTATCAATTGGGAAAAAGCATACAGGGTGTGTCCAAAGAGGAAGACCGTGGCTCTAATGTTCTCAGCCGCCTGCCTGTTCCTCTTCTCCCATTGGTTTGCTTGTTTTGGAAACTATTAGAAGCCACTGGGAGGAAGCAGCTGAGAAACAGTCCAGAAAATGTAAAAATAAATAAGTAAATCAGATTATTTTAATGCATAAAATTTCTCATATTCTATGCCAAAAGTAAAAACTTTTGGTTTAAGTTTATTATGAATACATATTTCTAAATATGTATATATTTATACCTATTTTCTTTGTCCATCTTGGTAATTATGGCACTTTTTGAACATCCTCCAAAAATGGGTCACTCTGTAGTGTGGGCGTTTGACTTGGGACTTAATGCTGAATAAAATGAACAGTTTTCGTTATATAGAATCGCCGTATAAATATATTTAGTTATAGATTCAGGAACAGGACAAAGAAGAAGACAGCTATAGAAACACTCCAGACAGGCTGAGGAATTTAACATTATTGTTCTGATTACCATTTTAGACTGATGGTGCGTCTGCAATGCTGATTATGGCAGAGGAAAAAGCTCTGGCCATGGGTTATAAGCCAAAGGCATATTTGAGGTAAAAAGTAAATGTTTAAATAAATTGCCTCTGTTTTTTTTATTTTATTACTTGAGATAACCTCTTTATTTTTTACCTAGGGATTTTGTGTATGTGTCTCAAGATCCAAAAGATCAACTTTTGCTTGGGTAGGTGGCAGTGTATATATCCTTGGACTGTAATCAAAAGTATTTGATTACCAACATTTATTACACAGATTTTAAAGTGTGTTAAACCCTGAGTTCATAATTGGTTTGTGGTTGGATTTAAAAAACCCTAATAATAATCCTCTGTGTTGGTATATCATTTTATACTTGATCTTAACAAAAAGCCAAGAAGCAATGTTGGTATATCATTTTATAGTTTTGGATTCTTTTCCATTTATTCCTATAATTTTTACTTACAATTATATATCTAACTTTGTCTTCTTTTTTTCATCAACATATATTTTTTCATATTGCTACACACACTGCTACAGTCTTCAGAAGAGCCTTTTATAAAATCCTCCTTGTTTTAGACTACCTCCCCCTCCCTCACAAGGCTCTATAACTGGCTTCCATTATGTTCTTCAGACTAGCCATGCCCTTTCCTAGGCTTTGCCCTTTGAACTCTGTGTTCTAGCTCTTCACATTATTAGTTTGTCTTTCTCTTTCATTGTTTACTTATTTATAATCTATTTCCCTGACTCTAGAATATAAACTGCATAAAGGCAGAGGCCATGTCTACTCAGTGCACTGTTGTATCCCCAACACTTAATTAATATTTGTACAGTAGAATCAGTGGATGAGTGGAGACATTCTAATACCTATGTCAAACTCAGTTTGGGGAATATGAAGGAACTCTTAGGTTAAAAGTTAAAGTTTTAACATACTACTTATTTTTTCTTTTCAGGCCAACATATGCTACTCCAAAGGTTCTAGAAAAGGCAGGATTAACATTGAATGATATTGATGCTTTTGAATTTCATGAAGCTTTCTCAGTAAGTCATTTTAAAGAACTGTAATGATAAAAAATTAGTCATTGTGGGAGAGACCATGGTGTGGTCTATAATCTGAGTAAAACAGAGGTAGAGCTTTATCTGTGAAGTACTGCCTTACACTGCTGGCGGGGTGAGGGGAGAGAACCCAGGGCCACATGTACAGTGTTGGAAAACAAATGTTTGAGACTATCTTAAAGGCCCTTCAAAAGTACCAAATTGTTTCTTAAGAAAATTTTCAGTGAAAACTGATTTAAAAATTTGCTCAGCTTTAAAGTTAGTAACTGATGCGTAAAAGAAAGCTTCGAGAGACAGTAACAACAAGCTCCTTACTGAATTATTTTCCCTTCTAGGGTCAGATTTTGGCGAATTTTAAAGCCATGGATTCTGATTGGTTTGCACAAAACTACATGGGCAGAAAAACCAAGGTAAGTTTCTGATTAAAAATATGCTTGAATTTCCAGAGCACTTTAATACTTGAAGCTTAGTTACCTGCCAGTAAAAATATGAAGCGGAAAGCTGCTCCTGTGAAGAATTTTGTGTTTCATTAAATGGATGTTTCTTAGTTGCAAAATATTCCTCGAAATTCTTTAGAAAAAATAAAAGCAAGATTTTAGGTTGTTTTTTGTTCTTCCCATTCTGATGTTAGATGGAAAAGAAATGAAATACATAAATTTGGGGGCATTGAGATGAAATCTATGACGACATCTCATCCAAAAAAAAAAAGAAAGAAAGAAAAAAATAAATGGACCCTTGGCTTTCAGAATTGACCCAGAATTTTCTTTTGCAGTAAAAGATTTGTGATGTGTCTTGTTAGTTATTTCTCTCTAGTTCTGTTACTTCTTATTACTAAGGACCTGGCCATATTCTTATCTTAAGTAAATGTATCTTTATATTTGTGTCTGTTTTTATGTGAGCCAGGTTGGAACGCCTCCCTTGGAGAAGTTTAACAACTGGGGTGGATCGCTGTCCCTGGGACACCCATTTGGAGCAACTGGCTGTCGGTTGGTCATGGCAGCTGCCAACAGATTACGGAAGGAAGGAGGCCAGTTTGGTTTGGTGGCTGCATGTGCAGCTGGAGGGCAGGTATGTCCCCGCAACCTCACAGGAACGTCTAGAAAGTCATTTTCTTGAAAACAAAACAAGCTCATCCAAGAATGTTTGATTTAGTTTATTTTGAAACATTCTTAGAACAATATTTCTGATGACAGGCAACCAGATAAAAAGCAGGCTATTTTTGCAAGGAGAGGGTACAACTTTAATTCTAAGACTTTGGAAAGAAGATGCTATTTAAATCCAAGCTATTTTTTTTCTAAAATAATGTTTACGTTTTGTTTATAAAAGTAATATGTGCTCATTACGGTAATTATGGAAAATATAAAAAGTATATAGAAGAAATTAGGTCACCTATAATTCCCTCACGAGACATTTATCATTCACACTCTATTTTCTTTAGTAATAAAATTTTATTCATTTATCACTTCTCTATATGAGACTTAGCCATAAAATTTCCCCAAGAGGTAAACTATCTTTCTTGAGAACCTACAGTACCTTAATTGAAGAATTAATTTACCTCTGGATGACTTATGCCATTTAGCTGGGGGAAATGATATTATTCCACAGACTTTTTTCAACCTCCTTTACTTGGAGTATAGATGCAACTTCCTACCTGCTATAGCACTTCACTGTGGGAATAAAATCCAAAAGGAAGGCTGGCTGTAATCTTTTTTTTGGTTTGTTTTTTAAACCCTGATGGAAACAGGGTTATAGAAAATTCCTATTGCTGATCAAGATGAAGAAATAAGATATGTAAAAGTAAAAACATTTTACGTTTACAAGCCTTTATTTATGGCTTTTCCTCAGAGACTTTGAAGAAACAAGGGGTCAGTTATTTATAGGTTGGAACATTTTAGAATTCATCATCAAAAGCATTTTGTAATCTGTGTAACTTTTTTACAGAAAGCCAAAATCAGTTAGGACTGGAGCCCTCGCTCTTATGTGTCTGTGCCAAGCTGAACGAAGAAGATAGCTAGTGCACAGCACTGTGTGTAGTACATAGTTCAAGTAGGTTAATGGCCTTTGGTTTTCAGTATTTGTTCCCTAATTTTTTATCTCCCATATAGAGTATAAATAACACAACACTAGGTGCTTTTGTGGATGAACAAAGAATAATACCCAGCACTATCTAGAAATTTATAGCATAGTGAAGAGAAAGATGATGCATCTTAGAAACTAGATTAAATTTGGCATTGTTTCATCCAGAGCAAATGAGTGATACAAGCATGATTCTATCAGAGGAGGAATCCGTCATGAATCTAGAGCAGCTTTGGCAGTATGTAGTAATATTTTGGGCCAGATAATTCTTTGTTGTGGGAGATATGCTATGTGTTGTGGGATGTTTAGTGTGGTCTCTACCCACTAGATAACCAGTAGCAACACCTCCATCCATGCCCATATACACACAGTTGGGACAACCAAAAATATCTCCGGATATTGCTAACTGTCCTCCGTGGAGTTGTGAGGAGCAAAATCGCCTCCAGTTGAGAACCACTAATTTAGAGCAATCTGAAATATCTGAAACATGAAACCAATGCATTTTAAATAAAGCTGGAGAAGGAAATTTCTGCCTTATCATGCGCCCTTCTAGGGTAACCCCAAGTCAGTCAAATGTTTTCATCCCTGTACCATTTTGTTTGCTTGTTCCTGTATCAAGATATTTAGTTTGGTTTGAATTATAGTGTATACTAAATTGAGGACAGATACCATGTAGCAAAGCTTTGTACCCACACAGTGTTCAGCTTCATGCCTTAAAAATAATAGTTTCTTAATATTTATGGGGATCAGATTGGACCAAGTAGCCAAGCATTAGTTAGGCTATTAAGTGGTTTGATCCCAGTCCAAAAGATAGAATGGCTGTGATTATCAGATAGGATTTAGACTCATGAAATTATAAACTTCTATGCTTGTTTCAGCTAGGGAGATAACTAGGGTGCAGCACTGTGCATAGTGCTGGAAAAGGGGTTTTCTGCCTTCTTACCTTTGGGCCCTTGGATCATCTTCACCTGACTAGAATAGTGAAGAGTCTTTGGCTTTGGAATCATCTAGACCTGGTTTCAAATCCTGGCCCTGTTTTTTAATAGCAGAGAGGATTTGGATGAGCAACTTAACCTTTCAGAGCCTCAGTTTTCTAATCTAGAAATTTACTGTTGTTGGCATTCACTGTATTATGTTTATTTTTATACAGCTAAAAAAGCCCCCTGTGGCTTCTCATTTTAATAGCAACCACGTATGGAGCATCTACTAGGAATCAAACTCAACTAGACAGGCTCTGATGTGTATATGTATACATGTATATATGTAGGTAAAGAATTGTGTGTGTATTATATGCTATCTAATTTAATGCTCACAAAAACACTATGAAGTAGGCACCACAAGCCCTATTCTATAGATGAACTGGAGGTTCAGAATGGCTATCCCAAGATCACACAGCATTTGAATGGCAGATCCAACCTCAAACTCCAAAGCCTGTCTTTTTCCCGTTGTTCTCTGCTGCATCTGTACTGGCTAGATTAATTGTTCATTACTCTTACTGAACTTATTTTTCCTTCACAGGGCCATGCTATGATAGTGGAAGCTTATCCAAAATAATCGATCAAGAAGCGATGACCTGGAATTTCTGTGCAACACTCACACTAGGCAATGCCATTTCAATGCATTACTAAATGACACCTATAGTTCCTAGCTCCTCTTAGGAAAACAAAATTTGTGGCCTTCTGTTAAATACTTTGCAATTAAGCCTCGCCACTGTTCTGAGCTTTTCAATAGTCACAGCTTACTGCTCTTTCAGGGATTTCTTAGTCTCCAGACTCTCACACGTAATACATTTAAGCATTTGTTTTTAGCCTGTATTTTCATGAAAGACTAAACAAGTGGTTGCAATCTGGAAAAGAGGTTAGCTGAGATTTGGAGTCATCTTTGTAATATTTGCAAATTGTACTCATTCCTATTTGTGACCTAAAGCTAAGTGTTTTCTATAAGCTACAAACCAATGTGCCTATATTAACTTAATTATGGAAAGGTAATTCAGAATCTAAACATCATCGAAAACTTACAGTAAATGTTTAGATACACAGATACCATGTTGGTTAACCTTAATAAAGTGGAGAGCTATTGCAGAACTGTTTGCCTTATTTTTATTCAGATAAAAGGTGGTTCTCTTAGCTTAGGGGCAGATTTTTGCCTTTGATTCCTCACTTGTAACTTCTAACTATTATAGTCAACCATGAGACTGCTAGGAACATAAAGAGGGTCCTGCATTAGAATAACACCTTTCCCCCCCATTGCTAACCCCCCCCCATTGTAAATTTATTTCACTGTTTAGAGATGCTTCTGTTTGCCAGGATTTAAATGAAGTGTAAAGAAATTTAAAAATTTTGATCAACATACTAAAAATCCTTTCAGTTTTTTGACAACCAAACAGCACTGAATAACATGTATGCTAGTCACAAGTTACCCCCCAGTGGAGAAACCTGGCCAACAACAGCTTAACCAAGTGACCGGGGCCAACGTTATCAGTGTCACATACTTCCTGGTATGATGTAATCAAGAGGCCGCTTTACCTCAGTGGTATGCTCTCCAAATACCTATAACCCAGTTAAATCACGAGAAAACATCTTGACCAGCCTCAGAACTACTCAAGGTCATGAAAGTAAGAGAAGACTGTGACTGTCACACACCAGAGGAGGCTAAGGAGACATGACAATAAGTGGAAAGTATCCTGGGCTGGACTCTGAACTAGAAAAAGGACATTAATGGAAAAGCTGGTGAAATCTGATTAAAATCTGGAGTTTAGTTAATAGCTTTTAAAAAACAAACAGAAATAGGGCCTCACATATATCACATATTTTTGATAAGAATGTCAAAACTTATGGGATAGTCAACAAATCATGTTGGGAAGATTGTATATCCACATACAAAAGAATGAAGTTGGTTCCCTACCTTTCACCATATATAAAAACTAACTCAAAATGGGTCAAAGACCTAAATGTAAGAGCTATAAATCTCTTAGAAAAACTTATAAATCTCTTAGAAGAAAATGGGAAAAGCTATAGGACATTGGATTTGCACTGATTTGTTGGATATGATACCAAAAACACAGAAAAGAAAGGACAAAAATAGATACATTAGACTTCATCAAAATTAAACACTGCATCAACGACTAGTGAAAAGGCAGCCTTTGGAATGGGAGAAAATACTTGCCGTTTGCTTCTGATGGTCTGATGCTGAGGACAGCTTCGTGTTCCTGTGGTCCATCTACTTTCGAGTGCATGGTGTGTGCTGAGCACTGGTCTAGATGCTGAGACTTCAGCAACCAACAAAACAGACAAAAATTCCTGCCCTCTTTGCTTCCATCTTTCCAGAGAGGAGAATCCTAATTCTCAGCCTATCTTCTCCCCCTACCCTTCTTAGTTTTGTTGATTTCTTCAAGTCTCAAATTCTGGCCTTTCTTGAAGGGTAGAAAGCAGTATCGGGGTCTCCCAGTCTTTCTTAGAGTTTAATGGGTGACTCAGAGGCCCTCTGCCTGTACCCACTGGGGTTTATTTTGGAACTTGAACCAGTATACTCTGCTTTTTCAATGAAGAGGGATCATTGATTAAGAGGAGATGTGAGACTAGAAAGACAAAAATAGCAGAAATACTGTTCTGAAAAGAAATACATGATTGAAAGAGAAGAAGCATTTAGACATGTTGGCAATGTTTGTAGCTGCAGTGAACTCAACTAGGAGCCCTTTTCCCTTTCATACTTAAGGGACCATCAGTGACCAAGCAGAATTGATTCCCAAGCAGAACTCCAAATAGGGGGTTCAAAGCTTTCCCAGGAACCCCTCATGTCCACTGTTCTGTACAAACAAACCTAGATTCCAAAGGGTTTTTTGTTTGTTTCTTTGCTTGTCAAGTTTCTATTTTTATGCAAAATGTTCAAGAGAACTTTTTAAAAATCGTTTATTTTTCTAATATAAAAATCCATGCTTATTGTAAAAAGATCCAATAGAGTAAGAAGAAAATGAAAAACCAAGTAGAGATACCCACCATTAATAGTTTGATGTATTTTCAGTACACACATTTATTTGGATACGTGGAGCAAATTGCCTAATATAATGCTGTTCTGGAACCCTTTTGTTTTACTTAGCTATATAGCCTAAACATTTTTCCACATTGTTTTTAATGACCACATAGAATTCCTCTTGTATGGGTGGGTATATCCTAATTTGTGCCTCTTTTTTTTGAGAATATTAACATTCCATTGCACATCCTTCGTACATTTATCTGTTTACTTGTCTACTTATTGCTTTAAGCCATCTTTTTAGAAATGGAATTGCTGCTGAATCTCACTTATAGTTGCTTCCAGAGCCACTTTTTTCAGTCCTCTCTTTTATATAGTGAGAGCCAAGTGAACAAAGGCTTAATGTCATTTCATTTACTGACTCTAAAGTGTGTTTTTTACCAGCTATGCATGCATTGAGTATGTGCAATCATTTGAGAAGGAAAATTAGAACATAGTTCTACAAAGTGTACTCAGAAAAGGAGTCTCTGCTGCTCCTAAAGTGTATTAGTTGAATTATTCAAAAAATTGCATAATTTAAAAAATCAAGACTAAATCCTAATGAAGTGATAGTGACATTGAGACATGACTATGTTGCCAGGGAAACCAGCAAGGCAAAGTGGCTGCCTGCCTCCCCAGGCAGCTGGAACAAGACCGAAGCATAGAAACACTGCAACTGTCCTGGTGAGTTGATATCTTCTATTGGAAAGAATGATCAAATCCACTTAAATAAATATTTAGGTGAGTTTATACACAATTAAAATATTCACACAAAAAAATTCATACAAATCATTAAATGAAGGTATAGTGTTTATAAAAAAATGTTTTCAACAGTATGTGCTATTCACTTTTATTTCAACAGAGAAAGTCCCCATTCCATTTTATAAAAATATTCATGAAATTTGTAATTAACAAAAAGATTCCTTTATCAGAATTTTTTCATTTATCTAGTTAAAATTTTTTTTCAGAATCCTGTCATTATTTCTTGTGAATTCCATAAATTAATTCAGATGGATGTCTTGGTGCCTGCTGGAGGATTTTCTTAAATCTTCTCTGTGTCTAGCCTTAGCCCGATCCTGTCCCTTTTAAACGTGTTTGTCATCTTTTCTTCTTACCTTGTGGCAGTCTATGGTGCCTTTCTCTACTTTAAAATTTACGACGCTTTCTTACAAATTTGCTCATATCAGTGACTTTTTGTATACATGCATATATCGATGAAATTTAATTTTATATTGGAATTTTTTAAAGGTTAGAGAAAGAGGGCTCATTAACTTCGTCTTTCCTAAACTGAAAACAAACAAACCAAATCCTGCCCTTCACCTCTAATGTTCGGAGGATCAGTGTTCCCATCAATTAAGTCATCCTTTCTTCATAACTGTAGAGAAGAAATAATCAGAAATCACTGAATAGTTAAAACCACTTTTATCAACTGTATCTGTAACATAAATTATTGACTAGTTAAAAACTGGTTGACAAATGTCACCCCAATACATTTAATTAAAAACCTGGTTGAGAGAGTTTTACTTGCAATTATTTTGAACTTTGATGTCTTCATTAATTTTAGAGCAAAGGCAGGTTTCTTCATTAGATAGCTTTAGCTAGTTTTCCATGTCTTCTTGCTTGGATAGTTTGAGGGTGGGGACAGGTGAGTTCAAGAGCAATGAGTGCAACTAATGGAAGCACAGCCTGTCCTTTGGGAGGGCTGCGCTCTGGGAGCGGGCAAGGGTTCGGGGCTTTGGGCCAAGGCCTGTCCTGGTGGATTCAGGCATACACCCTACACTCCCTTGGAGGAACGTGGGTTCTCTGTGTGGTTCCCTCCAAGCTCTTGCCTTCCCCACATGAGAGCTTGCCCCCACGCTGCGGGCTGGTGAAAGGAGACCTTGCTCCACCTTTGCAGATTGCCCTGACTTCTGGACACTGAGCTCACCCATGGTAATCCTTGAAAACAAGGATTTTTCACTATAACTCGATAGTGTGAGAAGGAATTTTCAGAGTGAACTGAGGCAAGGGTTGGTGGTGGTTAAACTCCCTCCAGCTTTCTGGGAAAGCAGTAGTAGATGCTAGGATTTCTGCTCTAAGGCCTTCACCTCCCCAGCTCATCTAGAAATGTCTACCCTGCCAGGCCTGCTGCCACCCTTTGGGCTGGAGCAGGTGTATGGAGAGGAGCTTTCAAGAGCTTTGCCAGGAAGCTGCTCACACTGCTCCCAAGAGAGTTTCATCCTTACCTGGCATTTTCACTTCTTCTTTTGCTGGGTTCCAGGATGTGGGTTTCATTTGTGGCCTAGGAGGAGGTGAAAAGGCCAATTGCGGAGCGATTTTTATTATTGTCAGCTCTCCCCTGAAGAGGCTGTGTCCGTTCCTGCGTCCTCACGCGCCCTCCTGCTGGGGCCACAGTCATCCTGGGAGCTTTGCTCTCAGCTACAGTGATGCCCCGGAGTCCCGACCCTAGCTTTTCTGTTCAAACAGTAACTGGAGGCAGATTTTCAGGTGGGGAAATCAGGACCAAGACAGTCACCAGGGGTCCAGGTTGCAATCAGGAACCCAAGGACCTGATTCTGACTTTTCTGACTGGGCTGCTTCCTGCACTGTGGAGAGCTTGAATCCAAAACAAAGCTCATTCTAGAAAACACCCCCAGTCTCCTCTCAGCTCCTTGAGGAGACTGTTGTGCCCATCTCCTCTGAGGAAGGCTGCGGGACACCTGCTCTGACCCGCTCTCAGGGAGAAGGAAGGATCTGAAGGCAGCGACTCACCAGGGAGATGGTGGAGTTGGGGGCTTGGGCCCCGCAGAAGCGCTTGAGTAAAGCCTCCCGTACCTGCAGGAGAGAGAGGCCTGGTTATGGCAGCCAAGGTGCCCGCCTTCGGGTGTGGGTCAGGTGGGGAGTAGGTGGGCAGACTCACTTTCCTGTCCATAAGGCAACCAAACAGCAAAATGAAGACACCCTGGAAGGAGGGATATGGGAATCAGTGGGTCACTGAGGAAGGAATGAACCGAAATCAACACCCCCCTCCTCCTCGGCCCCCTCTGTCCTCTCATCTATTTCACACCCCGGGGCTCCCCTCTGGGGTTCCTGCACTTTAGCATCATTGGTGCACAGGACCATTTCAGGGCTTTTCTTACTGCTCCAGGTGCAAAGGGGAGAGCAAAGTTTCGGGTGCTGACAATTCCCTGACCTCTCTGGCAAAACCAGATATTATTTTATAGATGAAAACCAAAGCTCGGAGAGGTTTGTCCAAAGTTATCCAGCTAGTTGAGGGAGGAACTAGGATCCAAACCTACGCCTCCTACAATGCTCGAGCTGTGTGTCTTCTGCTCCACCGTGATACTACCTCGAGAAGGGACTGGCAGTGACTCAGAACATCTACAACAGCAACAGCGCAGCCTCGGCGTTATCACCCACCTGGGAGGTGTTGAGAATCGTGAAGATGTAGTGAGGAACTATGGAGACTTCCTCTAGCAGAGTGGCCAGGCCCAGCCCCCAGGTGAGGCCGAAGATGGGCGTGAGAACGAGCAGGGCTTTGATCACCCCCAGAAGGGCTTGTTGCTTCTCCACCTGGGGGCCCTCTGACAGTGAAGGTCTCAGCAGCTTCAGCATGGCCATGGCTAGCACCAGCCCGTTCAGGCCCACGATGGCCAGCACCGGCCCCACAAAGGTGTAGAGCGCCCCTCCCTTCCCATCCAACCAACATGCCCCCTCCCCCAGGTATTGCCCTCGGGGTAGGTAGAGGCCCAGGGCGACACCCGCAAACCCCATCGGGCACAGGTAGCCAAGAACCACCATCAGGGAGAGTACTCGACGCTTGGACAGCTGATGGAAGACAAAGAGCAACTGGTGGGCCAACATCAGGGCCTGAGCCAGCATCCAGAAAAAGGTGGCCAGGTAGAGGAAATGACAGAGGAAGGCAGCCGCCAGACACAGTGGGCTTTGGGGCCCTGGAGGAAGCAGGGGCGCTCCCAGGAAGCAGGTGTCGGCAGCCAGCAGGCACAGCACCACGTTGAGCAGGGCTGCGTGGCGCAAGTAGGCAACTTTGTTCCGCACCACGACTCTCCACACCAGCCTGTACACACACAGGCACACAAGCAGTGCCAGAACGGAGGCCCCCAAGCCCACCCGACTCAGCACCTCCAGGGTGGGGTTTTCTGGAACAGTGCGTCGGGACATGAGGATGGAGAAGGCAGTGAGGTGCTGACAGATGCACTGAGTGGTAGAGCTGTCATTGGCTGCCTGCACCTGGCACCCTCCATCTGACCAGCCCCCGTTGCCCTGGAAGAGATGGTGGTCCCAGAAGACACAGTGAAGGGTGTTATCTCTGTCCCCAAAGTCCATGATGACTTCTCCCTGGTTGAAGGCCTGGCCACCTGCCATGATGGAGATGGAGAGGACCAGACCGGGAGTGGCATAGAGGGAGTCCCCCAGCCCTTGTTCATAGTTTGAGGGTAGAAGGTGGTCCAGTTTTCTCAGCACCAGGCTAGTAACTGTGATGTTACTATTGCTAGTAACCAGCGGGGCCAGCGAGCGTCTGGGGATCTGTGCCCACAGTGGGGGCTGAGTGGAGAAAGAGACTCTGTAGTCAGTAGGAACCGTGGGTCCGAGGAGCTGGGTCTGCAGCTGCACATTGGGCAGGCTGAAGGAGAAGGGGTGGTCCTGTGGGTACAGGTTGCCTGCCAGGGTCTCCACAGCCAGCAGGAGATCTGAGCCCGCTGAGGGCGTCTGGACCTGGGCCAGGGTCCACAGAGAACTGGGGTCCATGTCTAGGACCTTGTCTGTGGTTTTCAGGAGAGCCTGTGGAACCCAACAGAGAGATGAGCCCTAGCTGCTATCGCCCGCAGCACTGAGCCAAGGGCACTGGAAACTACAGACCCCCAAACCTACCTTTCCTCGTTCACTGCAAGACCCAAGGTTGGAGAGAAAGGGGGAGGAGAAGACAGGCCTGGGAAGGGAGAATTTCTAGATAGGAAGAGTGGGGAGGGGCCTTCAGCTAACCACTGGGGCACCTTCAAGTATGTGGTCTCCTGAAGCACACCCCACCCGTCCATCTGACGACCCTTCTTCACCCTCTATCCCTTGGAGTCACCCCTCTTCAATTTCTTGACCCCTACAGGTCTGTAAAGCTGGGGATGGTGGTAGAGGGCCCGATGTTCTGAGTCAGAGAGCCACATGCATGTCTGTACATGAACATGTGATACGTATTCCCAGACATGAAGGGTGTGTAGTGTCATAGTCCCTAGTTATTCTTTTGGGGGCAGCCTATGGGTCACCAACTGATGGGTATATTGAGAGCTGGCTTAGGGGAGTACAGCAAAGCCAACTGTGTTAGAGTTTCTTCACGTAGGTACTTGTGTGTGTGCGTATGTGAGTGTGGATTCATGTCATATCCACATGTCTGCGCATGAAAGGAATGTATGCCTCTGAACTCATGTCTACACACCCCATCCTACCCATTTCCAGCCTCCCATGTGCTCCCAGCATCAAACCTCCACATGCTATGGCCTTAGTGACTGGTGTCCAAGAGGGGAGATGGACCACAGGAGCAGACACTTGGGCTCTAGAAAGGCCTGTAGTCTGACAGCCCATGGTGATGTCTGAAGGACAAGTGCCAAAGGTGAAGAGCTTCGAGTCCCCTCTACCAAGCTGCCTCCTCCTGTGGCTCAGAGAGCTTACCTCCAGGTCACTTTGATGAAGCTGTGTTCTGGTGTCTGCCACCACCTTGGCCAGAAATGTCATGGTGCCCAGCAGTGCCAATAGGTCAGAGGGTGAACTCACTGCCACTGTCTGCTCCAGCAGCTGTGCGAGGATCTGTGGCACCTCTTCAGCAGGCTGGCCCTGGCCTGCCCACAGCAGCTGGACAGACAAGACAACAGTGTGTGTGGGGGGGCAAGTCCTCTCTTCCTCCCCATAGTCACACCCCCTCCTAGGGGATCAGGAAGCAGAGAGTGGAGTGAGCCATGTGGAAGGAGCTGACACCAATGTTAGTGGAATGGACCCTTGATAGGTTAAGGTTTTAAGAATAGCACCCTTCCCACCGTGAGAGTCCTGGCTACTCTAGGCCCCCACGTCTACACTCTGGCTCTGCTAGGGCTCCAATTCAGAGAAGCTGAGCCGCCCCTGGGCTGGGCCTCTGGAGGAAAGGATGCTAGAGGTGGGTCCTGAGTGAGGAAGGGGTAGGTCGTGGAGGGTGTGGCATGTGGGCAGCAGGGCCAGAAGCTCTACCTGGGTTCTCTGAAGCAAGGCTAGGAGCCCTGTGTCTGTGCAGCTGCTGTGGATGGGGCCCCAGACCCCATCAGGCCCACAGGTCCTCTTCACTGTGCCGGTCTTGTTCACTGGACATGGGGCCTGTGCCACATGGCCAGCCTTGGTGACATTCCAGGCAACAGCTGAGGAGTCCTTGGGGCAGGTAGTGTCTCCATCTGAAGAATGACATCAGGGGGAGCTCAGCACTGGCAGTCCAGCCCAAGGCTTTCCTGGGGCAAGAACCCATGCAGGCTCTGGAGCCTGGTCCTGCTGCCCCAAGCGGGGAAATGTCAAGGAAGAGCTCCCAGGGCTAGCAGGGGAGAGGTCGGCCAGCTGGACCTTAAGCCCCACGTACCCTGGATGATGGTGACGGAGACGGGGACCCTGAGAGGGGTCAGTCCTGGGCTCTGCAGGTCGCAAGTGTATGTGATGTCAGCTGCAGGGCAGTGCCGAATGGTCAGCACAAGGCACTGGTCACTTGGCGTGTTGAATAAGGAGGCTGAGGGTAAGAGGAGAAGGGAGCAGTCACAGGCCAGTGACAGATCTAGGACTCAGCAGGCCCGCATTTGCTGGTTCAGTCTTTCTAGCAATTTCAGAAGTAGATTGAGCGGTGGGGAAGCGCAGAGCAGTGTGAGGGCACCAGATTCCTGAAGGCAGAGCTCGGATTTTTGTGAAGGGCGCTCTGGGGCCTCTAACTAGCCTGCGACTTGAAGCTACAGTTTCCTCATTTGTAAAATGGAAATATCATCAGGCGAACCTCACAGAGTGTATCGTGAGAATTTAATGAGATGTGGCTAAAAGCATTTAGCAGAAAGATATCTACACTCACGCGGCTATTGTTTTGTTGATAGAATTGGGGTTGCTCTGTTGCAGTGATTTTCAACCACTGTGCTACAGAAATTTTTAAAACATGCAATACCTGACTATTTAGCCAGGGGCACTGACCTCTTTCCCCTTACATTGCCAAATAAAACAATGATGACAGCCAACACAAGAGCTGTCCAGTGTGAATGAATAAAAATTATACCTTTAAAAAAATCAGATCGGCAAAAAATACAATATATTTTTTGGTGTGCTGCAGAATTTTAGTAGTTTATGTATGCCATGAGCTTAAAAAGGTTGAATGTCGCTGCTCTAGTGGGTAAAAGCAGTTTGGGACTTGAACCTAGACCTCCCAGGTTGAATCTAGCCTCTGCTTCTGGTAAGTTGGAGAACCAGCTGCCTGGAGGAGACTAGCTGCCCCTGCCCCTGCCCCTGCCCCTGCCCCTGCCCCTGCCCCTGCCCCTGCCCCTGCCCCTGCCCCTGCCGGCCGGCCCCTTTCCATACCTTCGCTGCCCTCTGCAGGGCTCCAGGAAGCTACGTAGCCCAGGGGTGTGTAGGGGATGCAGCAGCTCAGCTGGAAGCCAGGGGAGGTGGCACAGGAGATGGAGAGCTGGTCTGGAAGCCGAGCCACATCTGTCGCCTTCAGGGGCACCCTCACCACCTGGTGCAGCTCCCACCTGAATCCCTGGGCCTCAAAGCAGCACATGTACTCACCTGCAGACACACACCCGCTGTGGCTCCAGGCTCCTCGGGCCCCCGCCTGCACTACAGAATCTCTGCTGCTCCCCAAGCCACAGCCTAGGGTGACCTTCTCTGTCTAGCCTCTGCTTAACCTCAGCAAGAACGATCCCTGCCCCCAAAAGATTTCTAGGGGGAAGCCTGTAACTACGAAGTGAACCCCTCTGTCCAGTAGACGCCCTTCCTGCACCATCTCCTGCCGTTTCAACAGCGTGAAGAAAGGTACCCATCTGTTCCTAATGAAAACCGAGACCATGTTTTCAGCACGCTTCCTTTATACACTTTCACACCAACGGGCCTCTTGGCCTTTACTTCCCCCAATGGATAAATGGAAAGCTGGAGGGGGAGAGGAGGGGAGGAAAGCAAAAAGGAAGGACAGGCCGGCCACCTTCCCACTCATGGGAGATGTTGGTGATGCTGAGGACAGCCTGGCCCTGGCTAGACATCAGGGACACGTGTGACCCTGGCTGCAGGAGGATGGGCCTGGGGCTCCCTGTGCGCCGCCGCAGGAACCAGCTCAGGTTGGTGGTCTCCTGGCTCGTGAGGAAGGTCAGGTTCAGCCTGCTGTCAGGTGCCTGCAGCCAGGTGCTCAGGCTCAGGGTGCCCGGGACTGCAGGGAGGCAGGAGACAGGGACGGCTGCAGCAGGGCCGTGTGGGCCTCCGTGCAGCTAAGTGCACCGCTTCCCCATCTTCTGAAGCCCGCCCCACCTCCCTCCATCCCCACCTAACATTTCTTATTTTCTTTTGTCCCTGGAGGAGTGTGACCGCTGCAGTCTAGCCTGGAAGACCCCATCTGTCATTGGGAACCGACAGGGAACCCATTGGGCCTATGACTTCCCCTCTCCCAGCGACGAAGCTCTCTTTCCTTGGCAGTCGGTATGTCTCCCGAGCCCTGTTGTTCATTAGTCTCACTACTTAGTCCCAAGCTTGGGCCTTGATCTGCTGTGATGGCCAGAGTCTTCTCCCACCCAGAGGAGCCGCTGGGCTTGGGCCAGCTGGCAGAAATACAGGGTCAGGGAGGAAAGAAACACGGAGAAGGTTTCTTCCACGCGGGGCCGTTGGTTATCAAGTTCTCAATTCTCCTCACCAGGTGGCAGCAACTGGCAGTACCCAGCTTCAGGGGGGCTGAAGACAAGACAGCCACAGGGCTGGTGGCTGTGGAGGGGTTGGCAAGGCTGGTGACGGGAGCACATGCTGGCATTCCACTGGTATCCAGACAGGCAAGCACAGTAGGTAAACCCATCGGGCTTGACATTACACTCTGCGACAGAGGGAAGAGGAATGAGAAGCGGGCAGGACTGTGGGGCTGGGTATCCCGAACAATCCCAAACTCATGGGCACCTCAGCTACACCCACCCATCAGGACTGATCCCTGAGCCAGGGTTCAAAGCAGTGAAGGTCACACACTCCCAAAGGTGTGTATGTGGGGGATGGGTGGAGAAATCCAGGCCCACCACCACCTGCCCCTTGGGCCCTCTGTTTAGAAGGTGGAGCAGGAGGAGAAGGGTCTGTCTGGTGGGGAGGTGAGGAAGGAGCTGAGCCATGCAGGCCCTGCAGGAAATAGGGAGCATCTCGGGCAAGCTGGCTGCAGGAGGGCTGGCGAGCCCATGTTCCCTGCACTCAGAGCCCCCTCCCAGGCAGTGGGAGGCACTGAGAGGCAGGAGTGGAATCTCCCTACCTGTGGTGAGGCTGAGGCCAGTGAGAGTTCTTGGGGAGGTGGAAGCTGAGGCGGGGGGCAGAGGCAGGGCCCTGGAGAGCGCTGCTGACCAGCTCTCATGTGCAAAGTCCAGCTGTACATAGACTGAGACCAGAGCTGATTCCGCAGGAGAAGAGGGGGCCGCTGGAGAGGAGAGGCAGCGAGGCCATGGGCCAGTTCCTTTTGCGCCCCACACCTAGCTGGTCACTGCCGGGAACCCAGAGCAGATCCCACCTCCCATAGCCCATCTGGGACAGTCAGGGCTTGGGAGTCATAGCTCCTCATCTAGCTATGAAACACCTGTTTTATGTCACCCTCCCAACAACCCCCATTTAGAGACGAGATAAATGATTTTCTCCAAGCCTCAGCTAGAGAACCGTGTAGGGACCCCCCCCCCCTTCCAGTCCTCCCTCCCCACCTCACTGCCTGCTCCCTCCCCTCCTCCTCCATCCACTCACCACCTGCTCCACTCTCTTGGCCCAGCTGCTGCGCAGATTCCCTGGCCGCCTGACTGGGTCCCTAGAACAGAGCACAGAGGAGAGGCTTCCTAGGAGAGGCTGGCACCTCTCGAGGGACACCTCTCCAAATGGCTCGGGGGCCAGTCTGACTAATCTAGCACGACACAGGCTCTTGGAAGGTCCTCTTTTTTGTGTGTGTGCCTAGAATTAAGCAGAACATCAGGAGGGGAAAGTAGGCTCCTGGCAGGAGGTTCGCAGGATGCAGCCCCAGGGACCCGCCAAGGCCGGAACCCAGGCACCAGGCACGCCCCGGAGAGTCAACAAGCTTTGCTTAATTCCCTCCTGAATTTACCTGTCCCTGGGCCTCTAGGCTAATTGAAATGGCCGGGTCTGGAGTTCCAGGGGGAGGGCTGGGCAGGCTGGCTGGGGCCCAGAGGCTTGGAGACATCTAGTCCCTCCATAGGAATTGCCACTGAGGTAAGCAGAGGCCGCGCCTGCCCTATGCCTCTGGTTCCTGTAAATTATTCCTCACCTACTCCTGCTTTGCTCAAGATTTTATGTGTATGTGGATATCTATCTAAAAACAGATGTGGCTAGAGATAAGGGTATGGATGGGGATAGAGACAGAGATAGAGATAGAGATAGAGACAGAGACAGAGATATAGAGATAGACAGAAATAAAGATACAGAGACAGAGAGACAGAGAGAGAGAGAGAGAGAGATAGAGAGAGAGAGATAGAGAGAGAGATAGAGAGAGAGAGAGATAGAGATAGAGATAGAGAGAGAGATAGAGAGAGAGATAGAGATAGAGAGAGAGAGAGAGATAGAGATAGAGATAGAGATAGAGAGAGAGAGAGAGAGAGAGAGATAGAGATAGAGATAGAGATAGAGATAGAGAGAGAGATAGAGAGAGAGATAGAGAGAGAGAGATAGAGAGAGAGATAGAGATAGAGAGAGAGAGAGATAGAGAGAGATAGCCACTTGGAAGCAAACCCAGATGAAAAAGTACTAATGTAGACTCTGCTGTCTTTCCCAGATTCTCTCCTGTCCTCTATTCCAGTGGGTCCCAAATCTGGGAACTTTTTCTTTTCATTTTCAAATTGTAAGCTTGACTGGAAGAGCCTTTATCCAAAGTGCAAAAGGCATCGGAGTTTCACAGAGACTCAAATAAAGAAACAAAGCTATCCCCACGCTCGGGAATAGAAGACGGAACTCTCGGACACCTTGTAACAAACCAGCCTCTTTATGAATGAATGACTTCCTCTCCCTCCAGCCCCTTGCCCTCCTCCTATCAGTTCATCCCACACCTCGCTGCCTCTCCACCCAGAGGCCGCATCGTTGGCTCTGCGGACCTTCCGAGGGTCCTCGCCCCAGTCTTACTCACAGGTTGGGATGCTCGGGCAACTGGTGGCCCCACAAGGGGGAGAGTCATGGCCAGGAGTAGCACGGGGGCAGCCGAACAGGCCATGGCTCAGTGAAGCAGTCCTCAGGAGCCCTCCCTCTGCCTCATGATGCAAATTTCCCCCGAGAAGAGCTGGCCAGGCAGTGCACAGATGGGAGGGGAGGGAAGAGTGGAAGGGAGCCAGGGCTGGATTTGCAGAGGAAGTGCCACAGCCCGTGACTGAGACAAATGGGCATCCAGGTCACTGTGGGGCCACCTGGAGCCCACATGCCCCCATGAGAGGAGTCTGCCCAGATTCCCCCTGGGGTCTGGAAGGACTCAGTGAGCAGGAGAGGACTTAAGGGTCCTAGGTCACAACTAGCAATGTGTCCGTAAGTCAGGTTCAGTCACCTCTCCAAGGATCTGGGAAATCTGAATTGCTCTGGAACTACTAGGAAGCTGGATCATTGATCACAGAGTCAAGGTTAGAAAAGACCAACATTAGCCCAGCTGGTGTGGCTCAGTGGTTGAGCATTGACCTATGAACCAGGAGGTCACAGTTTGATTGCTGGTCAGGGCACATGCCTGGGTTTTGGGCTCGATCCCCAGCAGGGGGCGTGCAGGAGGCAGCCGATCTATGACTCTCTCATCACTTATGTTTCTATCTCTCCCTCTCCCTTCCTCTCTCTGAAATCAATAAAGATATATTTTAAAAAGAAAGAAAAGAGCAACAATAGAGCTCATTGCTATTCTCAAATAACTTCCAGATAGACGAGAGTCTTAAGTGTAACAAAAAATCTGGAAAAATATTAGGAGAAATTATGAAGTAATTTCACAAAATAATTTTAAAGTAAAGAAGGCTTTTTGAAACAAGACACAAAACCCAGAAGCCAGAAAGGAAATTCGACGTCTAAAAAGATTTAAGTTTTGATTGGAAAAAAAGACAACATATTTGTAGCATAATGATTGCATAAAGGGCTAATCTTTTTATTTTTTAATTTTTCGATATCAGTTGCCATTCAATATTATATTAGTTTCAGGCGTACAGCGGAGTGGTTAGGCATTTATATAACTTACGAAGTGATCTCCGCAATAAGTCTCACACCCACCTGGCACCGTACATCCTTAGTACAATGTTATATTCCATATCCTGTACTTGACACCCGTGTGTCTAGTTTGTAACTGCCAATTTGTACTTCTTAATCCCTTCACCTTTTTTTCCCAGCCTCCCTACCCCCATCCCACCTGGCAACCTGTTCTCTGTATCTATGAGTCTATTTCCGTTTTGTTTGTTTATTTTGTTTTTTAGATTCCACATATAAATACCATGGTATTTGTCTTTCTCTGTCTGACTTATTTGACTTAGCATGACACCCTCTAGCTCCATCCATGTTGTGGCAGTGGTAAGATTTCATTCTTTTTTGTGGCCGAGTAATATTCCAGTGTATATATGCACCACCTCTTCTTTATCCACTCGTCCACTGATGGACACTTCGGTTGCTTCCATGCCTTGGCTATTGTAAACAGTGCTGCAATGAACAAAAGGATGTGTAAATCTTTTTGAATTAGTGTTTTGGAATTCTTCTAATACCCAGAGGTAGAATTACTGGGTCAAAAGGTAGTTCTATTTTGTAGTTTTTGAGGAACCCTCACATTGTTTTCCACAGTGGCTGCACCAATTGTAATCCCACCAACAGCACATGAGGGTTCCCCTGTCTCCCCATCCTCGCCAACACTTGCTGTTTGTCGGTTTGTTGATGGAGCCATTCGGACAGGTATGAGGCGCTATCTCATTGTGGCTTTAATTTGCATCTCTCTGACAACTAGTGATGTTGTGCATCTTTTCAAATGTCTGTATGTCCTTTTTGGAGCTGTGTCTGTTCAGGTCCTCTGCCCACTTTTTTATTGGATTGTGTTTTTGGTGTTAAGTTGTATAAGTTCTTTATTTATTTTGGATATTAACCCCTTACCAGATGTATCATTGGTGAATATGTTCTCCCATTCGGTAGGCTGTCTTTTTGTTTTGTTGATGATTTCCTTTGCTGTGCAAAACTTTTTAGTTTGATGTAGTCTCATTAGTTTTTCTCTTGTTTCCTTTGAAAGGGCTAATCTTTTTAACATAAGAATTTTTATTTTACACATCAGGAAGACAGAAAATAAGTAAAAAGTAGTAACAAGCAGTTTACTGAACAAGAAATAGAAATAGTTTGACAAACATATAAAAACATCCAACTTAAGATATAAGAAATGCAAATAAGTAATAAGAAAATACTGTCAGCTACCAGTTACCAAAAGATAAGCTATTGATTCTATGCAGTGTTGACAAAAATGTACTTGTACGTGAGCACAAAAATATGTGTTTAAGAACATTCAAGGTGGAGTTGTTTGTGATAGCAAATGAGTTACGTCCGTTCCCAAGGGATAGGTAAATAAATATGAGATTTCCCAACAACAGAACGTTGGAGGGGGAAAAGTGAAGTAGCTCTACGAGGCCTTAAATAATATTTGTATTAAATGAATCAATAAATAAATGAAACATATCAAGACATTAACAGTGGTTGTAGCTAAATGGTAGGATTTATATCTTTTTCTTTCTTACTTTTTAAAATATTTTCTTAAATTGTTGACAGTATTACAGATGTCCCGTAGTGAAAATACCAAATCTTACAGTGTCAACTTCTTTCTCATATGCCAACCAGGTCCAGAGTCCTTCAGTCATGCCCAGGTGTCACTGGTTGTCAGGAAGCACCCACGGGGCTGAATCAGGTCTTAGGCCTAGGGTGGGGCTCAGACAAACAGGTGCTTATTGCTGCCACCTACCTACTCCCAAGTCCAAGGTCAACAGTAAGGCTGTTGACTTTTGTCCCTCTACAGACAGAATGATATTTTGAAACCAATAAGTTTTTACCCCTGCTGACAGCTTCTCTGACCACCAAGTTGCACCCTGGTCAAAGAAAGTTCCCTTTCTCTTCCTTTGTGCTTTGATCCCTTCAGACCATGTCAGCTGGAGTTTTTGATAATAAAGTTTTGCAATCCAGGCTTCTCTTATCTGTATCAGAGCAAGTTATCTTAAAGCTTCCACTACTATGTAAACTATTAATAGGTTGCCAAAGAGTAAAGGTTGCTTAGACCTTTATCCCATATGAATCTTAACTTCTTATTCATGAGATTAAGTTATTAGAAATATTAAATGGTAGATTGTCAGAGTGGGAGGGGGCCTGAGCTGAGATACCATCTACATCAACTCTCTCGCTTCACGGAAAGGGGAAGGAGCCAAGAGGGGAATTGACTTGCCAAAGATCACACAGCTAGTAAATGTCAGAACCAGAAGACCAAGGGCCAGGCCTTCTGACTTTGAGTCTAGGGAATCTAGATAAAGGGAATTAAGATACAGCAATTTAAATATAGAACAATAGGAACTTCTGGCTACAAAAATAAATTAAAAGTAATATAAGATAGAATTTGATTCTATAAGGAAGGCAGTTCTTCAAAAAGGCTTCCTAAGGAGGAAAGGAAATGAATATAATATAAAAATAGGTGGTTATGGGAAGTGTGTGCCTAAGAATCAAGCAGTCCTTGGAAAGTAACTTCATGAATATCTTACTTATCTAGAGGCCCTCAATTCAGCAAATGCCACCGTTCGGAATAGAGCTGAGATCTACAAGGAACCAAAGAAGGCCTGTGAGCAGCAAAAGAAGTCATAGAGATAGTGTATCGAAGGGCGTAGCTGGATCCATTTAGGCAAAGGAAAGAACTAAAAGGCATCCAGATTGGAAAGTAAAAGTAAAATTATCTTTATTCACAGGTGACATGACGTTATATTTAGAACATACTAAGGAATCCACTAAAAAACCAGAGCGAATTAAAGCTCAGCAAAGTTGCAGGGGTACAAGAGCAATAGGCAAAAGGTCATATTGTATTTGTGAAAATTAATAAATGAAACCTCATTTGGAGTCAGGAGGCTAGAAGAGAAAAACCTCACACACGTGTCACTCACCACACACTATTGATCCCAAGACTCAATGTATCTTGGTGCATGTGTCAAAATATGATTTGGGCACAGAGATCATGACAGTTAGGAAATATGGTATCGACAGTGCGCAGAGGAACAGAAAGTATCCAGCTGTTCACCCAGCTGTTACGACAGCAGCTAATTAGCCAATCATTGGGTGACACAGGAAGTTCTGATACAGAAAATACTTGTTTAAAATTGTCTGAGGCCAAAAAAAAAAAAAAAGTTTGATGCCATGAAATGCATGATCTGTGAAGGATACGACAAAATAAGAGGCACTTTAACACAAAGCCATGTGCTATATATGTCCTCATAAAAACTAAGGATATTTATGACATCAAAAAAACTAAAGCACTCAGCCTCTCAGGGGCATGCCCATGCCTTTCTGCCCCCTTAGGCGTGCATCTCCTAAACTCTAAGGGTTCCCACCAGACTTGCAACCAGGGGAGCAATGGGCAGTGGCAGCTCATCCCAGGCTAATCCCCTGAACCTGTCTCTAAGGGCCCCTTTTCTCTGACTTTCCAGTGAGCCGAAGCAGTCGCTCCTAGGCCCATTTCTTTCCTGTAACATTTCTAGAGAGCAAAAGCAGCCCCACCTAGGCTCTCTACTGTTGCTTCTTCTATCCTAAGCCCTTTACTGTCACCAGCTTTAATAAACATACTCTCAAAAAAAAAAAAATCTTTAAAGAAGTGGTATAAAGTGATTCAGAGAATAGCGAGAATTTCAGATCTCATATGACTTCAGCATCTAACTCTGCATCCTAGACTGAGATCCCATACTCACTGTCTCCGATAGAACAGAAAACCCTGAATCAGTATTTATGTTAAAGTATTTGCTCAAAAGCACAACTTTAGAGAAATTGAAGAAACTCATGGAATTTCTGATGCTATCTTTGATTCCTACAAGATGTGGGTAAGACCAGGACATTAGAGTAGGACAGAATTTTTTCTTCTAAAGGTAAAATTATTTCAAATCCTCCAAGCCAGGGGCCTGCCTGATACACACACACACACACACACACACACACACACAATTTTAGTATGTTTTTGTTGATTTCAGAGAGAGAAAGGGAGAGGGAGAGAGAGATAGAAACATCAATGGTGAGAGAGTCATTGATTGGCTGCCTCCTGCCTGCCCCTTACTGGGGATCGAGCCCGGCAACCCGGACATGTGCCGCTACTGTGATCTCCTGGTTCATAGGTGGAAGCTCAACCACTGAGCCAGCCGGCCAGGGACTGCCTGATATTAATGTATAATTCAAGTTATCAAAATCTTAATAAACTCAAATATCTGTTAAGGAACATTCACTATCTATTTAGACCCATTTATAAAAATAATTTTATAATTTCAGAAGTATAAGATGGCTTTCCTAAGCATGAAATGAAATCCTGAAAATATATAGGAAAAGATGACTGATTTGAGTGTGCACAATGTGAGCTATCGTATCCAGATCACAAAAGCCTACAAGGTGGTAGTAGTGCTCATGGAAAAAGAACGGTATTTTCTATGAGCAAAGGACTGCATGTTCAGGTGAGAAAGGGTAACTGGTAGAAAAGCAGACGCAGGAGTCAGACAGCTGGAGATCAAAATCAGCTTCATTACTGGAAAGCTGGGTGGGAGACAGTGGTTTAAATCTCAGCCAGATGCGCCTCCCAGTCATCCACCTTGACCTGAGCTGACGGACCCAACCGCTGACACAGCCGGGCACCTCCAGGTCTCCCTGGTGGGGACAGGGGAGCTGAGAACGGGCCTGGAGGACCCACCACTTCAAAAGAGGGCGCGCCTACAGCTCGTTCTCAGTGTCTTCACAATTAGCTAAGTGACTTTTTGCTTGGGGAAAAGGGAGAGGGAGTCGAGACTGCCTGGCTCTGGGGAGTAGAAGCTCCCTCCCCTCTGTGAAATGTGAGAAGACGGGGGTGGGTGTGTGGGGGGGTGTGGGGGGGAGCGTTCCTGGCCAACACTCTGCAGCAATGATTATAACAAAATTTATTTTAATATTCTAGTGAGAGAGAAAGCGGAAAACGTCATTTAACTGATGAAAAAATATACAAATAAGTGAGTTTTGTAAAATCAGTAAACCTAGAAAATATTTTTGAATACCGGGTTGGAAGCCCTACAGAAGTATGTGTCAAAGGCGAAAAATAGCAGGTACAGATACCGGAGACCTGTTTCTGTTTCTGTTCCACTTATTTTCCGACTCACTTCCCAGAAACTGTCCTTCAACCATAATTACAGTTTACTGTGGAAAGAATTTTATACAGGTTCTAAAGTTTACCCAACACTCTGACTACAGTAATTTTGGAACTGGGACCTAGTGAGAGCCTGAAGTTGGACCTGCGACATGTAAAACTCAGCAGCTCCTGGTCTTCTGTGACGTGGGCCGGGAAAATGGGTTGAGCTCAGAGGAAAAGCGGAGCTAAGGTGTAGACAGAAATAGGAACAAACATGAGGGGAGTCCACTGTTTTAACATTGTTTTATTTCTGATGCTCGTTTGCGCTCCTGATCTTGAGTTCTATCAGAGGCCCCAACTTCTTTTTGTTATTCCCCTTTTTGCTTGAGATACTTAGAGCAGGTTTCTGTTATTTGCAGCTAAAGAAATGTGTGTTGACACATGCTCAGAAAAGCCAAGGAAGCTGTGATGGTGGAAAAGCGGTCGTTACTTAAGATATGGGATTCAAGAGCCTTGTGATTCAAGACAACTACTTCACCTTTCTAGACTTCAGTTTTCATGTCAGTAAAATGAAAGAGTTAAGTTAGATGACCTTTGTAGTACTTGAAAATGTTGTTTCACTTCCTTCTGGCCTTCATGGTTTCTTTTAAAAAAAAAGTAATATAGATTTAACTTTATTATAATATTTTCCCTGAAATTTATCAAATTGAATATCCTGGGATTTCTACTTGTAGGCATACACTCAGGAGAGTTTTACATACACATACCATGAGGCATGTACACAAATGTTCTTACGGGGCATCACAAGCATGGTTCTGGAAACGGCCACCAAGAGGAGAATGAATGGGTGAATTCACCCTGTCCATACACATGCAGGTGCAATGACACTGTCAAGAACACAGTAATGAAGGGTGACCGTGGGTGCACGGTGACGAATCCCTGTGATTTCTGGAAGGAAGTCACCCTCACCGAAGGAGAGAATTACATGATGTAATTCTCCAGCATCATGTCCTGGACAAGGTCCCCTGAGCAGGGTCTCGGCCTTCCCACGCCTCCTGAGAGAGCTTGACGGTCATCTCCCGCTCCTTTCTTTCTTCTTCCTCTGGCCTTCTTTCTCAGGTAAGATCAGTCTTGAGAAGTCCATTCCTGGGTGGGAAGGTGGGGCTGGTAATTTAAACATCCGGAGAGACCCCTGAACCCCAGGAGTAGACAATGGGGGGGGTGCGGGCCTGCAAAGCACGGGTCTGAAAGAGAAAACCTGAAATTTACTCAGGCAAATGTGTCTGGCCTTCATGGTTTCTGATGCAAAAGCCACAGTCATTTGATTCATTTCCACCCTGTAAATAATGCAGCATTTCTCCCTGGCTGCTTTCAAAACTTTTTTGTCTTTAGTCTTTAGCAGTGATGATGTGTCTACACTGGGCTTTCTTTAGATCTATCTTGGTTTGGATTCACTGAGCTTTTCCCATCTGTAGGTTTATGTGTCCCTTCAAATTTGAGCATTTCAGCCATTACGTCTTCATAATTTTTTTTTTTTTTCTGTACTATATTCCTTCTCCTCTCTTCCTTGGACTTAAATGACACAAATTTTAGGCTTTTTTTTTTTTTTTGGTATTTTCCCACAGACATCCCTCCCCCTTGGCATTGTCCAGTTTTTCAATCTTTTTTTCTCTCTGTTGTGAACAAAGGATGTGATTCAGTTAAGGACCTTGAGGTAGGAGATTGTCCTGGATTATCTTGGTGGGACAAATGCAATCACAAGGTCCTTATATAAGGGAGACAGGAATGTGAGAAACAAAAAAAGGAGACCTACAACAGAAGTAGAGGTTGGAGTGACTGGCTTTGGAGATGGAGGAAGGGACCATGAGCCAAGGAGCGCAGGCAGCCTCTAGAAGCAGAAAAAGGCAAGGGAATGGGTTCTTCCCTGGAGTTTCCAGAAGACATGCAGCACCGCTGACGCCTTGATTTTAATTGTTTTATTTCAGACTTCTGACCCTCAGAACGGTAAAATACTAATTTGTTTTGTTTTAAGCCTTAGTATTTGTAGTAATTTGTTACAGCAGCAATAGGAAGCTAATACAGAGCCCATGCAGTAATTTAAAATTTTTTGATTACTCTATTTTTCAGTTCTAATAGTTCCATTTGGTTCTTTATATTTTCTATTTCTTCACTGAGACTTTTCATCTTTTCATTAATTTCAAGAGTGTTCTTACTTACCCATGACATTTTTAGAATAGTTGCTTTAATGTCTTTTTCTGATAATTCAAGGATCTCTGGCATTTAAGCAATGGTGTTGGCTGATTTTTTTTTTTTTTTTTCACATGTAAATTGAGATTTCCTGGTTCTTCATATGCCAAGTAATTTTGGATTGTATCCTGGACATATGAGATCATGGATCTTGTGTAAACCCTATTGAAAATGTTGATATTTTTGTGTTAGTAGGCCATTGACTTAGTTTGGTTCATGTCACAAGTTCTGACCAACCTGTGGATTGTATTTTCAACATCAGTTCCCTTTTCAGTCTTTGCAGTGATATTCAGATCTACTGCATATATGTGCCACCCAGTGGCCAGTCTGAGACCCAGGTGATGATCCCTCTCTTAGTGCAATTGTAAGTCTATGGTATGCTATTTAGGGTCAGATCCATGCATGTACAATTGGGAGATGATCTCAAGAGTTCATAAAACTCTATGGTGTAATCTTCCTGAACTCTTTTCTCAGGTTACTCAAGTTAGCCTAAAATAATACTCTAGACAAAGTAGCATGCATATATTCTACCTGCCATTGACGAGCAGAAGAAGATGTCCGTATCAAATGGCACTGATTACTCAATGAAACTGACAGAATGTCTGTGTCCTGTAAACTCAGGAACATGGTGATATTTTATTTTGTCTCCGTCACGGTAGAATGAAAGCTTCTCAGGTTTGTCCTGACCCTTCTACAGTCTGTGGCCATGTCCCTAACCAACAGGCTCGATCCCCAGCCCCGGTCGGGGCTCGTGAGGGAGGCAACCAGTCGATGTGTCTCTCTCACATTGATGTTTCTCTTTCTCTCTCTCTCTCCCTCTCTCTCCCCCTCTTCCACTTTCTCTGAAGAGCAATGGAAAAAATGTCCTCGAATGAGGATTAAAAAAAAAAAAAAAAAGAATAAATCCCACCAAAGAGGAGTTTGCATTCAATTAAGACCCCACTGTGTTTGGGCAACAACAGAATACCTGCATTAAAAATATAAAAGCAAGCAAATAAACAGCTTACAAAAAATGACTTTGATTTTAGGTTATCATAGCAATACAGTCTTGTTGAAAAAAAAACAATTGAGAAATTGAGAAACTTAAAGTAATTATGGCTCCCTTTCTGGTCATAAAACAAACCAAACGATATGCTTTGCTTTTGAGTGTTTACTTAAAAGGTGTTATGTTCTCTGTTCTTATTTCAAAAATGAAACAACCACAACTTTTCATATTGCTCACACATACACAAAAGAAATATACAAGGAAGTTGTTTTGTCTTTCAACGTAGTTCTCAGATTGCTTTTTCTTGAGAGTCTGTGCATTTTAAAAAATTTTTAGAAAGGAAATTTATTAAAGAATGGCCCAAGAATTGGAAATGACCTTACCATCTATCAGTAGTAGAATGGATAAACACACTGTAGATAGTTTTACAATACTACCATACTTTAAAACTGTGCAGAAATTAAAGTGAATGAACTAGATCAATGTACTGTATCAATGAACTGTATCAATGTGGATCAACCTCAAAACAATGTTAACTATAAAAATGTTGCAAGAGTTTAGGAACAGTGGGATACTATTTAGTACACACACACACAGACACAAGCACAAAATATTACTATGTTGAATCTAGATATGAACATATGTAATAAAAGTAAAAAATATGATAAGAATAAACAACAACTTCAATATAGGGTTAACTCGGGGGACAAAAGGGAAAGGATGGTGAAGAGCTGGAGCTTTAGCTGAAGCACTAAAAAAAAAAAAAGCTCTGCAGCACATATGGCAACAGATTAACGTCTGTTAATTCCTGGTGGTGCTTTATGGATACAGTTATTACTTTCTATATATTATAAAGTGGATAATGATGATGATGGTGATGAATAGAGAAATGAAAACCTTTCCTGGTGTTGACTGTTAAGAGAACATTGAATCATCTTTATGTCTTTTTCTACTAAAAGATAAGTTTCTGGATGCAATATACAATATGCATATTATATGTTTCTATATTATAATATGTATATTATATATTTCACAGATGCCTTTTTTCTAGTTTGAATCATTTTAATATTTAAAAACAAAAAGTGAATGATTTTTTTCTATCATTTTTATTTATTTATTTTTAACACACATATACAGGTCTAACAGCCAAAATGCACAGAGGAAATGAGCTCTTGCTCTGTCTCCCCAGTCCCACCCTGTGGTTGACACCGCTGTGGGCCCTCCCTCATCCTCTCCAACACACTGTGGATGCTATACCCTATTGTTGTAATGCGTTTGCTCAGTTTAACATTGTGTGCATGTCCCTCCCCAACATCTACATTCCAAAATAGAAACCAAAGAGTTGTCAATGGTCAGGGTATCTCTCCCACTGGCATTAGTTCCCACTCTGCAATGGGAGAGTGAGGGGGATCTTCCGGTTAGGAGCAAGTTAGTGCAGAAGACATAGGTCAGGGGAGTGCACAAGGCACAGATGAGGTTGGGATTCTCTCTGTGAGATAAAGTAGGGAGAATTCTCACCAAGTTTAAATAGATCAATGTGTTAAAATTTAAAATAAAAACAGAAGTAACCCAAATAATCAGCAATTCAAACACTACTAAATTTCAAAAATTTCCCACTGAGCTCAATATAGCAGTAACACTCTAGATCTTTCCAGGAAGTGGAGGTCAAGCTCCATCATTCTTCCTGACAACCCTGGGTTGGATCCTAGAATGATCCTAAGATGCCGCCGTGACTGCATTTGCAGCTGTTGAGTCTGGAAGACACCGGGAAGAGCCAGGGGCCTAAAGGAAGTGGCCTTAATCCTTAGGGCTACCCTGGACAACCTGTCTTTTGAGCCAGTTATAACAGACAAAAAAGGGGCCACATACTAAACCTGACAAGCTCAGGGGAGGCCTGCATGGTGAGCCTTAAAAACTCAGACCGAAAGGAACCACATGGATGGTGTGAACGTTAAAATCCCTAACGAAAAGAGGGTCACGGCGGGTAGTCACATCCTAGGCCTGTAGCCTCCTTGACAAAGGTCTGTCTTTACCTTCAGTGAGCATGTTTCCGGTCTTTTTGCATCTAAGATAACATACCTTTGAAATGTTAGACTCCGCCTTTTCCAGACCTTTCAGAGCACACCCACTGCACAGAGCAAGAGATTACAGAACCCGTTTTCCTGTGCCCCAAATGCCATCTAGATATGCTGTATGTGTCTCTCCACTCTGCTTTTTATCCAGTCCCAGGGATTTCCCCACTTTGCTCCCCCCCCTCAGCCCACCCCCAGCGGCCTCCTGATTCTCATGCATACGCTAAGTTACAAACCTGCCCCTCGCCAGGGCTTTTCTCAACCCACTGAGGCTTGGCTTCCAGCCAGTTGTCATCAGTTTGACTCAAGTAAACTCACCGAAGTTCTCTACAGGTTTAGACATTTCTTACCTCCGCACACTACTGTTGATGAGCTGTCAGAGGAACTTAGCTCTTGTTGATATCCATGAGCCTGTGGTGAACTTATGGTCCGCTTTGTGTGTTCTTTGGGTGAGGTACTGTGACTTTTGACTGTATTACTATCATTCAGTTTTATTATTAGATTGATACGCTACCCATCGATCTAAGTTTTCTTTCTGCAGTTAACTGGCTCCAGTTATGTAAACACACTCTTTCAAGCGTGTTTAAGGACCCAGAGACTCTTATCTGGTCGGAGGCAGACACTAGCTACCTCCACGTGCAGACTGGGATGGAGCAGAGCGGGGAGGCGCCCCAGGTTCACGACGCCGACCCCCGGGGTGGGGAGCGGGGGGGGGGGGAGCGGGGGTGGGGGGGACCGCCGCACGGAGCCTCTCACCCGCGTCGCCACCGCTTCCCTTGGCAGCGCCCGCCCCGTGCCAGGAGCGGGGCGCGGGCCGGGCACGGGTCCTTTCCTCTCTTTCAGAGCTTGAGGGAACAAAGCCCTTTCCCCTGAGACACTGCAGATCCAGTTCGCAGGCGACCCCTCTGCCCCACGATAAACAGGGCAGCCTAAACCGCCCCGCAGGCCGCCGCGCCACCACCACCGCCTTTCACCCGGGGCGAGGGGCAAAGCCCCTCGGGAAAGTGACCTTTCACCTCCCCTCTCTCCTTACCTCAGCTCACCAATTTTGACGCTAGCGAATGAAGCGACGAGGAGATCTGGAAGGCGGGACTTAGCGTCGCTCTCTTCACGCTGATTGGACAGAGACAGCGTTAGGGGCGGACCGCGTGGGCTGACTAGGGATCCTCCCTCCGTGGGCGGGGAGAAGTGAGGACTGCGCTTGCGCGCCGGGAGGTGCCCGAGTGGCCGAGGCGGGTACGCATGCGTGGGAGGCGGAGCTCGGCTCTTTTTACCAATATTACCAGCCGGGCTCTGCCCATCCTTGCCTAGCTGGGGCTGGTGCTTCCGTGCCTCGTCCTGGAGCGTCGCTGCGGGGTGGCCGCTGGGTGTTCGGGTCGCCATGGCTGGTTACGAATACGTGAGCCCGGAGCAACTGGCTGGCTTTGATAAGTACAAGGTAGCGCGGGCCCCGCGGACACCCCGGTTCCTCCTCGCCCTGCCTCTCCAGGCGGCTGAGGAGCTGGCACGGTCCGTGTCACCTTGTGCCGCATGGCCCGGGCGGGCTGGCGGGCGTTTCTCCGGGGTCCTGCCGAGCTTGGGGCTTTGGGGTCGGGGTGCGTGGGAACACCCTAGGCTCGCCGCCCCGACTCGGCACCCTCCCGGGGATCGCCCTTTCCTTCGGGGACCGCTCGACGACACTAGAGCGAGAGAATTCCCTTCGCTTCTTTCCTTCATCGTTGTTATGTTTTAGCCCCCCCGAGAGGTGATGCAGTTCCCAGCTATGGAGCCTTAGTTGTCTTCATTTTCATGAAGCTTCTCCCCGCATCTCCTCTATGCAACTTCAGAGGCGGAGGTGGTCCTTGGGCAGCCGAGGCCCGGGGAGGGAGTGACCGTGGGGCCCTGGTGCTGCTGCGCTCGCGCCGCGGCCGCCGGCCCCGAGGCTGCGCCTGCAGGAGCTGGGCGCCCGGGCGGCCGCGCGCGGCGAGTGCACGCGGGACGCAGCTAGGGAGTGGAAAGAGCGCGGGCCTTTGGAGTACACGGGAACCTGACGCCCAACCTGATACCCAAACCTCGTTTCTTTTTTTGGCTGTGGGCCAAATAATAGTGTCCACCGTGCAAAAGATTATAAGAATTTGAGAGGCTCCTGGCACATAACGGGCCTTCAGTGAAGGCTTAAATTTCCCTCCACATCGGGTTCATCGTCAGTGCTCCCCTGCCAGTGAGTAACTTCCTCTACCCATCTTGCTGCCCAAGCGTGAAATCTGGGTGGTAACCCTCCATCCGGAGTCCTCTACCCCACCCACCAGCCGGTGAATCACCACAGGCTGCATGTTCTAGCCTAACCTAGAAGACTGCTTCCATCGCCACACTCCCCACAAACACTGTAAGCGATGTTTTTATTCTAAAAGAGTTTCAGAATATTTTACTATAGATTTTCAGAAAAATTGTGGAGATAGTACAGAGGTCCCATATATCCCGCACCCAGTTTCCCCTGTTATCAACATCTGACATTAGTATGGCACATTTGTCACAATTAATAAACCAATATTTATACGTAATTAACTGAAGTCCATCCTTTATTCAGATTTCCTTAGTTTTTTCCTGGTCTAGGCTCTCATCAGGACACCACATTACATTTAGGTGCCTTGTCTCCTGAGGTTCCTCTTCGCTGTGACAATTTCTCAGTCTTTTGTTTTTGATAACCTTGATAGTTTTGAGCTGCTGGGTCAGGTGTTTTGCAGAATGTCCCTCAGTTGGGATGTGTCTGATGTTTTTCTCAGGAGCAGAGGAGGGTTGTGGGTTTTTGGGAGGAAGGCTACAGAGGTGAAGTGCCAGTCTCATTGTATCATATGAAGAGTACATGCTGTCGGCCCTAGCTGGTTAGCTCAATTGGTTGCCTGTATGCCAAGGTTGGGGGTTCAATTCCTGGGCAATGCACATGCAAGAATCAACCAGTGAATGCATAAATAAGTGGGACAACAAATCCGGGGTTCTCCCCCCGCCTGGCCCTTTTTCCTCTCTCCCTTTCTCTCTCTCTAAAATAAATAAATTAAAAAAAAGAGTACATACTATTCACATGACTTATCACAGTTGATGCTGACTTTGATCACCTAGCTGGTAGTGTTTGTTAGGTTTCTTATCGTAAAGTTATTGTCTTTGGAAGGAAGTCACTGTGCACTGCCCACACTTACGGAATGGAGAGTTCTGCTCTGCCACCTTGAGAGCAGACTGTACACATAGTTTATTTGGAATTGTGCATGGAAGATTTGTCTTTACTTCCCAATGCATATTTATTTATTCAGTTATTTATATTAGTGTGAGTTCATGGATATTTATTTTATACTTTCGATTATAATCCAATACTACTTTTTTTTTATTTTATTGCTCACCTACATTCACTTTTGCCCTTCCAATCCTTTTTCTGTTTCATAATGATCTTAAAAAAAAAGTTAAGCATCTGGTCACGCACCTCTTTGCTTAAAACCCTGCACTATCATCCCTTTACTCTTAGAACGAAGTCCAAAAATTCATAACATTGATCTCCATGGTTCTGAACAATCTGGTCCAAGTGTGTGTCCAGCTTCAGGTCCTGCCACTCACTGTCTGCCCTTCCCAGCTTTAGTAGCCACACCCCTCCTTTTTTCCAGATCTTCAATGTTGTTATGTCTGCCAGGAATGTAGCCTCCTTCCCCATTTATGTTCATCTTCATATCTTAAATGTTAGGTCCCCAGAGAAGCATTCCCTGACTATTGCTTTCCCCTTAACTGTGCTCTCATTGTACCCTCTGCTTCTTTATGGAATTAGTTCTTTAGTGTGTGTCCCCATTGGGGTGTAATGCCCAAGTGGTTGGGCTTGTCTTAATTAAGGACCACCATGTCCTGAGCACTGTGCCACTGTGCTTACTAGGCACCCAATAAACATTTGTAGAATGAATGAATAGCTGTAATAAATTCATTACAGTCAAGAATTTATTGGCTGTAAAAAGTCCAGTTGTATCTAACTGAGATTGGAAAAACTGAGAGACCTTAGGTCTCATGGTATATTCCTCTGCTTTCAAGCAGTGTTGTGCCATACCATTTTGAACTGAGGTGCTGCTGATTTGACTTAAAATTTTAAGTGGGAAGAAGTTCCAGAGCCTTGGTAACCCAGGCCAGGGCTTTACAACTTTCATTAAACGAGGTTATTAACCCAGATAACTTCCTGTTTTGCCTTAAGCTCTACTCCCTTTCTGTTACCTGTTTTGCACTGTAAATATTGACATATAAAACTTTTTCTTCATTAGGATCTGTCTTTCTGGGTAAATGCCCATAGGATAGCTGTTTCATTTGCATCAGTACCTGTAATAGGGACTCTACTTTTTCTTACAAGTAGTCTTCTTTAGATTGATATTTTCAACTAGGTAGGGGTCCTAATTTACAGAAAATTTTAGTGTGCTTTTCTGTTCCTATTTCACTCCCCTCCCCCCTGTTATCTGACTCACTTCCTGTGTCTGATGGCAGATTTCCTGTCATCCTGGAAAACAAAGGTCAATTAAGCAAGCATCCAATGTTTACTAAAATGTAGTTTGTTCATGTTATTTTAGTTATGATGTATAATGAGGCTTCTTTTTTAAAAAGTGGGAGGGCGCAAATTTATTTCTTCTAGTGGAGAGTTCTTGACTCAGTACTGTGTACATATTAAAAAGTATGAATCCAGAGATGTCCAAAGGAAAAATCTGTGGCCACTTTTACTGGAATGTGAATGGCACATAGAGACCTTTTCCTTTTTGAAGATCATACATTCCCATTGTGTGGTCTTTGATAGTAAGTCGTTGATGAGTGCTTACTGAATTAAAACAGCTACGATAAAAGCAGCTGGTGGAAAAATTACCTTTAAACTAGTTTAATTTGAGGTACATCTGAGAGCTACAGTTGGAAACCTGACAGTTATTCAGAATAACTGCAGAAAGGTGTGCACACGTAGGGTGGTCATTAGGTTTCTGGGACAAGGAACTGTAAGACAACTGACTTTCAGTACAGAAGAAAGCATGGATGGATTCTGTGTTATATACTCTTAACACTGTTCTCTGTTGTGTTACCACAGATTTATTAAGCAGTTGAATTAGTGTCTGCCTTCTCTTTTAGGATATGATGAGCTTGGGGAGGGCAGGGCCTATAGCTGTCTCATTCAACGTGACCAAGTTCTAGCACATGAACAGATTAGGCTCTCAACATATTTACTGAAGAAATGAAAGTGTAAAAGAATGGAAACCATTTTGGAAGTGTGGTAAAAGGGAGCTGTGCATCTCCTGTATATTGGAAGGAGACTTTTGTATTTTGATTGTGAAGATGTCAGGGTGTTACTGGGGAGACAAGACCTTGGTTCTTGACTTCCTGAAGGAAAGAGTTCAGTCAAAAGACAAAGTGCAGAAAAGCAGCAAGAATTTATTGGCTGCAGCAAAAATATACTTAGGACAGTGAAACAAAGAAGGGCGTAGAAGAAGCAGTAGGAGAGCCTAGGCTGGGCTGCTTTGAGAAGTCAGAGAAAAGGGGGCCTTGGAGACAGGTTCAGGGGTTAGCTGCCCATTGCTCCCTTGGTTGCAAGTCTCGCTGGGGTCCCTTAGAGGGAAGAAGGGAAAGGGAATGGCGGGGGCATGCTCCACTGGGGGAGAGCCATCCTGGGTCCTTCATCCTGAGTGTGTTTCTCTCTCTTGCAGGTGGAAATCTTAGGGGAGGTCTCAGGGGAGGGCCTCAATAGAATATTCATCAGCTTTACTAGTGTGTTCTTTTGGGGTCTTGGTCTCCACTGATTGGTCAGCACCAGGGCTCATTAGTCAGTGCAGCTGGTCCTGAGGCATCCAAGTCACGACTTGTCTGGTTTTGCTGCTTTTCTGGGCCTGGAGCTGAAATACAACTGACATTCCTCTCCTCTCCCTATTTTTTGGACAGGTGATGTGGTTGAAGGTTTTTCCCACTTATCTAAGGGAGAAACTTTTACTGTGATTTACCTAATCTAGGGAAGGCATAGTTTTAATTGATAGTGTAGCAGCTAGTTTCAAGTTGTATCATTTTTTCCCTTCAAATTGTATCATTTTGCTTCAGAGAGGAAGTGTTCTGTGAGATATCTTGTTTGGTTTCAGGAATATAATGTGGTGAGTTTTTTCTGCTATTATGGTAATTAATTAACTTGGCTGTCAATAACAACCTGATTATAGGAATGATGATCATTGTGAATTAATTATTATTACAGTTAAGGTTGTAAAGAGAGACTGCATTTCAATGGTAATGCTAAAGAACTAGAATCTGGCCTTCCCGCTTACTGGTTCATATAATTTAATTTTTTTTCATTCAGTAAACATTTATTGCTCTAAGTGGTTTGGGTTCTGTGGTTAGAGCGTCGGCCTGTGGACTGAAGGGTCCCAGGTTCAAATCCTTCCAAGGGCACGTACCTCAGTTGCAGGCTAGATCCCTGTCCCCAACCGGTGCACGAATGGGAGGCAACCAATCGATGTGTCTCTGTGTCTCTCTTACATGGATGTCTCTCTCTCTTTCTCTCTCTCTCTCTCTCCCTCTCTCCCCCTCCCCATCCCTCCCCCTCCCTCCCTCTCTCTGTCCCCCCTTCCCCCTTCCCCTCTATCTGGAAAGCAATGGGAAAAATATCCTTGGGTGAGGATTTAAAAAAAGAAATAAAAATAAATAAGCATATATTGAAGGCTCATTCTGTGTTAGGCAGAGCATTGGGGTGGTGAAAATTAAGCTAGGCTAAAATTCCAGCCTTCAAGGGACCCAGCTTGGTGGCATATAGACAAGTAAATAGTTAAAAATAGTTAATAAACGAAGTTAGGTTCGTTCAGGGTGCTATGGGAAAGGAAAAGGAAGCAGCTCCTGCGAGTGAGGGTTGGCGCTGAGAAAGGCTTCAGAGAAGGGATGGAGGGCAACACAGCTCAGCCTGGAAAGATGAAGCCTGAGTAGGCCCCAGTAATATCAGGTGACGAGGGGAGAAGAGGCATCACAGGACAATACAGCAATGGGTGCAAAAGGGTAGAGGCCTGAGAGAATATTTTCTGGGAACCACAGGAAGGTAGATGTTTAGGCATAATGGTGGAGTGGCAGGAGGTGCGACTGGAGAGGGAGGTGAGTGCTGTCAGAGGAGGACGATTTGATGTAAAGGACTTCTGGATTTTACCTTATAGATCAGCGTTTCTGTGGTCCAAGGACTATCGGCATCAGAATCCTGTGGGGAAAGTGTTCTTAATAGCAGATTCCTAGGCCCACTTTGGGAAATTCAAACTACCTAGATTGCCATTATCTATGTCAAACAGACACCTCAGGTGGTTCTCGGGTACATTGTAGTGCTGTAATTTTTAGGGAGCCACTTAAGAATTTTGAACAGGATCAGATTTTAATATTAGGAAGCTCACCCTGGCAGCTTGTAAAAAATGGATGCATGGTGGTGGGGTCAGGGTAATCTGGAGACAGACGTCTTAGGATCCTCCTGCATACAACTGGGTAAGACATGAGGAAGGCCCGAATCTGAGCAATGGGCATCAAAAAGGAGTTGGGGATTCTAAAGATGGAGGTCACAGCTGGTTTACCCGCCCACTGTTTGGCGCAGCGGGTATGTTTGATTTGACCCACATCTACGTTTCTCTTGATAAGCCAGAATGTTGGACATTGGCCCTGAACTTCTTGACAGGAATCCTCTGAGGCTGACTAGTGTTTACCTTCTTTAAAAGGGGCATTTGTTCTCCAGTTTGTTAGTCCATATGCTCCTGCAGGTCTTTTGTTCAGTTTACCAACCTGATCTCTATGGACATTTGAGTTTGTGATCCTTGATTTAAGATTGTAAGTTCACAGAACATGGTGACTGACTAGCTGGAGGTGGTGGTGTGGGGGCCAGGGGATGAAAAATGGGGAGGAGTCTGGGATGACTCAGGTTCTGGTGGGATGACTTTTGGATAGAGGTGGCAGTCACTGAGGTAAAGATTTCATAAAGCATTAACTCCGAAAAGGTACTCTTGGTAACAATAGCACCTAACATTGTTGAGTCAAAAATTTAATTCTCTTGATAGCCCATTTTGGAGGTGTTATTAATATCTCCTGAGTAATCAGACTCATGAGAGTTTGATCTTAAAGAAGCAATGATTATAATTTAAATGATAAATGATGCTGTATCTGCAGGATAATCTTTTGCTTGAGGCGCTTCTCTTAGACAGGGCCAGGAAGGTGTCGTTTGTGGACTTCGAATTAAAACCAAAAAACCTTCACGTTCTAAACGAATATCATGTGTGGATAAATTGCCCTCCAGTAGAGGAATATTTCTGTAATGATTTGAAAGATTAGAACACTTTCCTCCTGCTCCTGAGCCACAGTAGAAAGAGGAGAAATTCATGATCTTTTGAGTTTCACTTACGACGATTGCAGGCTAACTGCAGTGTCATATGTTCATCATGACATGGCATGTGGCATATACCTAGACATGTTATAGTTAATTCAAGTGTAACTTCTCTTTAGGTGTGCCTCAGTTGATTTGAATAGATTTGAGGAAGTGGCCTCTCCCGCCTATAAGTACATTAGTAAGGCTTGAAAAGCCTTTTTTGTGGTCCTAGATATAGATTTACAAATGTCTCATAGAATTATTTCTGCAGTTGGCAGAGACAGAAGAGTCTTTCAGAAGGAGTGAAAGAAGGCTGGATGGGAAACTTCTGCACAGAGAGAGGGAGAGAGATTAAATGGTAGGAAGAAGGTTACTACATTTTTAGGTGCTAATTGGAGGGAACATCTTGAATTTGTTCTTTTACTATTTTCTGAAATATCATTTCACTGACAGTGGCTTGTTTTCCTAACTGCTGTAATGCTTAAATGTTAAGAACTTCTTTGCTGAAAAAGAATTTGTCCAGTGCATACGGGAGGTTGGGGAAAGATGTTCCAATCAGAGTGACTGATGGGAACTAAGGCATAGAGACCGGGAAGACCACAGCAAGTGAGAGGCACAGGAAGTGGTGGGTATGAGGGGCCAGGCCGGGCCTGCTTAGCCTATGAAGGAAAGTTGCAATGGCAAGAGCAATAGGATTGACAATACTGAATAATAATAATGGTGATGATAGCAAACACATAACATTTACTATATTCCAAGCTTTAAAAATTTACATCTGTTATCTCATTTAATACCCAAAGTGCGTTGTGAGGTAGAGGTGCTATCACTTTCCCCATTTTACTGAAGCACAGAGAGTAAGTAACTTGTTGAAGGTTCCCATGGCTGAGATTTGAACTCAGGCAGTCGGGGTCCTGAGTCCATGGTCTTCATGCTATGCTGCCTCTCAAATCTAAGAATGAAATATAAATTCTGCCTTGTAGTTTCTGGGTGTTTTGTATAAGATACATAAACATTAGAATAAAGAACTTCAATGTCATGCTTAATTGAATTTATGTCTAATGTTTGCAGATGGGGCAAATGTACAGTGACAGAGAACTGATTTTGATTTCTCTTTCCCCAGTTTTAAATTAGTAGGGGCGAGTGGGCTTGTATGTACTAGTCTTACATTTAGTTGAGTGTTGAGAACATCTCATTTGCTATTAGCTGTGATTGAGATAAAAGCTTTTTGATTAAACATTTAGCTTTGGGACTAAGGTTAGAAAGAACCCAGGTACCACTAGCTGTGTGATCTTGAGCAGGTAACAGTCTCTCTAAACCAGGTTTCCTCATCTGTGAAATGGGGTAGTACCTACCTCACAGGATCATTATCAAAACTGAATGAGTTAATATTTATAAAGTCCTGGCATATAGTATTAAGTAAATAAAAAATAACACTCGACATTTGTGCTTTCCTGCTTGTGGACATAGCATATAACATATATGCACGTACCCACACCTCAGAAGTAATACCAAGAAGAAGTATATTTTAGGAAAGTTAGTTAAGGGTGGCAACTTAATGGACAGATGGAAAGAGTAACTGAGGAGTCTGTGTCTAGCTTGGGTCCCACAGATAGTCTTTGACTTTACAGATTTCTTCCTCTATTTAATCATGTATAATAAATAGTAAAACCAGCAGAGTAAGTAAATTTTCTCAAATACCACTCTCCTGTTTAAGAATCCACAGTACCTTGCATGTGTTTATCAAGTCTAGTATCTAGATTTCTCAGCAAGGATTTCAGGTTCCTTCACTGAACTCCTCCTCCTTTTATCTTATCACCTCTTGTAAGAGATTATAAATTAAGCCTGGCAAGGAAACCTGCTTGTCCTCATGACTTGTTTGTTCTTGCCTCATTGTTCCAGCTCTTCTCCAGTCTTCTCACCACCATCTTCTCTCTGACTTCTTAGCAGATATAAGTAACGATATTCAGTGACATGGGATCTCAGTGCCCACTGAGTCATGCTCTCTGTGGGTGTAGTTATTAAAGTCTTGTATTAATAAGCACTTTAAGAAACTTTTACATTCTGTCCTTTTTTTTCATTTTAAGTATAGATATAGTGTTTTCACATCATAGTAGAGTGTTCCTAGCACAGTGCCTTGCATTTAGTCAGGGATATAAATTATCGAGAAAGAAGGGCCTTACAGTCATGTTCTTGTTCTACTCAGTGCACCACTTAAAATGCTCCTTTTGCCCTGGGTCACACCTTTGTGTTGGTTTAACAATTGGGTTGTCTGGAGCACAGGTTGTCAAACTAAAACTCCCAGGCCATGTGTTTTGTGAATAAAATGTTGTTTAAACATAGCCATGCTCATTTGTTTACATATTTTCTGTGACTGTTTTCCTGCTTCTGTGGCAGTGTTGACTGTATGTTACAGAGACCATACGGCCTGCAAAGCCTACAGTATTTATTACCTGGCCCTTTACAGAAAATGCTTTTTAACCTTTGGTCGGGGGAACTACACCTTCTGATGAAGGAGATTGAAACCATGGCAAAAGAGCCGCAAAGGGAACATGGGATGTTTACCAGGTGAAGAGATTTACGTGTGACAGGGAAAGCTGTCTTTAAATATTTGAAGGACTGATGTTTGGACGAAAAACTAGACCCTTGTCTGCTTAACTTAAGGCTCTGAGATTCTGCCTTGGAACGATTCTCTCAAACTCAGGCTGCGGTCCTCAAGCATTTTTCCAAGGCACTAGCTTAGTCTGGGCCAGCAGATTGCAGAGCCAAGCAAATCACAGTAGGCCTTCAAAGCGAATATCCTCCTGGTCAGGTATTCTGGTGTAGGGCAAAGCATCATCCCAGTGGAAAATAAGGTAGATTGAGCAAGCATTACCAAATAACCTAAATCTAGTTTAACACCTTTAAAAGCTTATATTTTACTTGTTTTTTTCACGCTTGTGGAAGGTTGGAATCATTCTTCTTTCCTCCAATGATTCCCAAGAAGGTTTCAAGTTTCTTTGTTTATACCAAGTGATAAGTGACCTTAAAAAGTGCTCAGGTGTGTAAGGCTAAAACAGTGTTCTTTAGGCTTATTGCTTGCTGTCTTTTGTAATCTCATCTTAATCTTCCCTGTTATACTTGAGCTCATCAGTTTACCATTAAATGTAAAAGATCCATTTAGGAAAACTGACCTTGTATTTAGTTCTTACATTCTTTTCATACTTCTACTGGTCTTCTGAAATAGAGATTTAGTATTAAAACTTCAGAATTTAAAAGAGGAGCTTTTAAAATCAAAATACCGTTGGTTAAGGACCTTCTTTTAGATCTAAGTCAAATTATGGAAAGCTGCTGAATGAGACTCATTCAGCAAACATTTGAATTAAGAGCATTGTACTTTGTGTATCGCTTTAGCTATCTGTGTGATTAGCTATTCTTCTGATTTGGACTTCTTACAAAAGGGTTCATATTTGTTCTATGTCCTCAGGTCTGAACACCTAAATCCAGGCATCGTGTCAGTTGAGAACTCCTTCATTCTGCAGAAGTTCAGATGTAGTGGTATCTATTATGTGGAAAAGCTTTGTAGACTGTAGAGAACCATGCAAGTAAAGGTTAATTTTGGTAAGAGCAGTATAATACTTGGTGAAGTAGCTCCTGCTGAGAGTCTGGATGCCGCCGCATAGCTTCTAACTGGCCAGCAGAGGCCAAGCAGGTTCTCTATCACCACTTTCTTCCCACTGTTTATCGCAGGTCTTTGTCCGCATTATCCCATTTCAGGTAGAATGGGTTGGAGAAGGGAGACGCTCAGATGTGCAGTCTGTTGAATAAACATTTGACTCTGTGCTTGCAGTATTTAAAAATGTTTCTATTTACTTTTTTGTCCTATCATACTTTTAAGTCTTGAAACACTGGTGAGGAAATATTTCCTGTATATTCATAAAACATTCAGAAAGAAATTTTGATCTTTAATTATGATTTTTAAAAAATTAGATACTCATATGCTTACTACTTACTTTATATATGTACTAAATAAACATAGGTACAAAACACAAACTTTTTCCAAATGTTAGACTAATATGGCACTGTTTAGTTAATTAATTTAAAAAACATTTATTTATTTTAAAAATATATCTTTATTGATTTCAGAGAGAGAGGAAGGGAGAAACATTAATGATGAGAGAGTCATTGATCGGCTGCCTCCTGCACGCCCCCACTGGGGGTCAAGCCTGCAACCCAGGCATGTGCTCTGACCGGGAATCGAACCTCGATCTTCTGGATCCTAGGTCGATGCCCAACTGCTGAGCCATGCGCGGCCTGGCAGTATTCCTGCTTCTTGACGGTGGGAACTGTCCCTTACCAATTTTGTATCCCTTCTTCCCCACACCCAGTGAAGTGCTTTCTATACGCCAGGTACTCTCATGTGTGTGTCTGATGAATAAGTCATCAATATCACTCTTAAAGTTTTACATATTTATATACAGAAATTTGTTAAAATTTCCTTTGAATTTTTCACTAAATAGCTCAGTAATTGGGGAATAGACTTGATCACCAGAGAACCCTAACCTGTTATCTTCCTTTGCTTACTTGTGCAATCCATTTTCCTACTGTAAAGGGAACTGTTATTCCTTTGGTGCTCAAAACACATTTAGTAATAATACCTGATACTTACATAACACTTACTGTGGCCCGGTGCTATAAGTGCTTCATGTGTATTGTTAGCTTATCTAATCCTTATAGCAATCTTTTGATGTAAAGGCTATCATCCCCATCTTACAGGTGAAGAAACTATGGAGGACAGGGTAAGTAACTTGCCCAAGGTCACACAGATAGTAAGTGTACTAGTAATGGTATCAAGTGGTTGGACAATTAGCTTCCCCTAAGTTGAGAGGGATGAAGGTTAAGAAGGTGTGTGGTTATGTTTGAATGCTTGCACTTTGCATGTTACTGATCCTGTATAGTAAGTGAGAACTTGCAAGCAATACAGATGTCTCTACTGAAACATAATAATATTATATGCAGGTCGAGAGTAAAAAAAAATCTGGCTGTGGTTGACAGTTTTAGTCTCATTTATATTGCTCCTCTAGTTTCATTATTCAGATGATGACATCATGTAAATAGATGTATTCTCCAAGTTACTTTTGTACTACTGTTTTCAATTAAGAAATTGTTCTGTTTGCTAGTGTGTAAAGATTAACTCTGAATATTTTCTCTCATTTCTTAACAGTACAGTGCTGTGGATACCAATCCACTCTCTCTGTATGTCATGCATCCATTTTGGAACACTATAGTAAAGGTAAGATGATGAATAGGCATGCACTTATGTTTTAATAAGTTTTAGATTTTAAACTGTTCTATGGAGTGTTATAGATGCAACGGTCAGTTTAATAAGATATCTAGAGAAACTGCCCCCCCCCATTTCCTTTCCCATGCCTTTCCATTTATCTCATTGTTGAAATCTCAGTTTATACTCTGGAATTTCTAATTTTGTAAAATTTTAAAAAATAAATGTAATGTTTGTTGATCATAGAATTATTTAAAACAGAATAGAAAGAAGTGCTCTTTTCTATCAACTGGAGATTATAGTTCACATTTTAATATAAATAACTCTTGCGTATGATGTTTTAAATTATAGCTTTTACTCTAACTTAAATTTACATGTTGTGCTGTGTATGAACAGAGATATTCCTCTACTTTAATTATATTGTAATTATTTTGAAAAAAACACAGGTGTTTCCTACGTGGCTGGCTCCAAATCTGATAACCTTTTCTGGCTTTCTGCTGGTCGTATTCAATTTCCTACTCTTGGCATACTTCGATCCTGACTTTTATGCTTCAGGTAAGATTACTACTTTTAATATAAAATTTAAAATATCTAAATAGAGAAAAATGATATGGTTATTTTCTGGTTTTATTAAGATGCTTATGTTTCTGAAAAGTTTTAGGTATTATAAGGGTATATAAAATGTCAGAATTGGGTTTAAAAGCTGTGTTTTCACAATCTGTATGTATATTTCTATTAAGTTCTAGAAACTAATTTGGCTATTTAATTTAGATAGGCTGTCCAAAAGCATAAGGTTTTGGTAAAGAATAACTAGATTTATAAGAAAATGAAAGAAAAGGACTACAAAACTACCTAAAAATGAATATAAGGTAGAGCTCAGCCTACCTACCAATTCCAGAAATACCCCCTCCTTTCTTCTAGTTATGGGAGAAAAATCTTGTTTTCTCTTTCCCTCTGCTCAGTATCCTTCTAATAATTCCCAGTTTCCTCTAAAAATGGTTCTTAGACCTTTAAGTATTTTTTGACAAAAGTCTGGATCCTTATTGGGGAAAACAGGAGAAATCACTTTTGGGGAGGCAGTTTTCAGCCTGTTCCCTCCTGGGACTCCAGTATCTTCTTTCACACCTATTCCTGTCTTGACTGCCTTCCACACCCAGCTTCTGCCCCAGCAGTAGGAGTGAACCTGGAGTGCATTTGGGATGGGGGTGGATAGTGGGAGACAGGGTTTATTTCTGTCATTCACTCAGTTGTTGGAGTTGAGAGGAATAGGAAGATGAAAGTAGATAAGTATTTTTTGCATTCTAAGTTAGAGAATATATTTTCCAATATTATAATTCATCTGTGTTCTGGGTTCAGCAGACTTTTGTGGACTAACCTGGAGAAATTAACAATCACTGAAAATGTAGGAACATTTGGAGTTTGAAGCACTTAGGAGTTTTGCTATCATAGAAATTCTGGATATATACACCTGACTTTATCAACTGAAACTTTTAGCCATAGCTTCTGTACATGTAATAAAATGGTAATTGAAGATCATAAAGTACCATATGAATAAGTAAGATTAAATTTCATTCAGCATGGTTTTTATACTGTTTTTTTAAAAATTTGTATTTTAATCCTCAGGACAGCCTCAAAGTTTTGCTTTCTAACTTAGAAATATTATTTTCTCTAATTAAATAAGAATATTTATTTAGTTATTAAGAGAACTAAAAACATGTAAATATTATATATATTTTCCCAAATCATAGAACTTGAAGGAGCAGATCAACCATCTAGTCCAGTATATTTGGGAAATGGAAGACAAGAGAGGTTAATGACATATTTAGGTCACAGTACTCATTGGTTACATAGCCAGGACTAGAACCCAGGCCTCCTGATTCCTAGTTGTTATATCTTAGGGGGAAAAGGTGAGGTCCAGACATTTCATTGTGATTCTGATGCCAGAATCATCCAGTTGAGGTAATCTCTATACCCAAATCAAAAGGTTTTTTGTTTAGCTAATTAATTGTAGTAAGAGAGTATAGGTTGAAGGCTCAATACGTATTTGTAATATAAATGTAAACAATGAGGGTCTGATTAAACAGAAGCATTTTTTAAACTCCAAAAGACATTGTTTTTCATCCTACATAAGGTTTTAGTGAAGATGAATAGCCAGTCTTGAGTTATGGTTCAAGCTCAAAATAAATGCCTGTTGTTTGTGAGGGGTTAGACAGTCCTTCTTTGTTTGGTTTTCTTTCAGAGTTTACGGATACACTTTAATATTTACCTACTTCTGTGTTCAAAATATATTGTAAAATATCGTAACTTCTTTTTAATAAGTAGAAATGTTTTTCTCTGGCAGTATATGCTATGGTAAGAACAATTGTGCTTAGACGACTGTATTAAACTCTGAGTTGCTTTCCTTTGCAGCACCAGGTCACAAGCATGTACCTGGTTGGGTGTGGATCGTGGTGGGCATCCTCAACTTCGTAGCCTACACTCTAGGTAAGAAACTGGCAAATACTTTATCAACGGCTGGCGAATCTGTCAGTAAGGATAGCCGCCCACTCAATGTTTTCTCCTATGCTTAATTCATTTTAACTAGGGCTTATTAATATCCTGTCCAATTTAGTAAATATCTTTTTTAGTTTCTCTGTGAAAAATATTGTTATTCATTGGTAGGGATTTAAAGGATAAGATAGGAGTTGGCAGACTACCACTTGTGGGCCAAACTGGCCTATTGCCTGCTTTTGTAAGTAAATTTTTATTGGAATACAGCTGTGCTCATTCCTTTACATATTGTCTATGGCTACTTTCCTGCAACAAAGGCAGAGTCGAGTCGTTGCCAACAGAGATCATATGGCCCAGAATGTCTAAACTATTTCCTATCTGGCTCTTTACAAAAAATATTAGGTAGGTTATTGAAATAAGACATTATTTTTGCCTTAAGTTTGGGAAGCAATACTGACATACCAAATAATTGCAGAGTACTGAGAGAGACACTAGATAGAGCCCAGTGGGAGAACAAATAAGGAAGTGATCAGTTCTTATTTGGTGGAAGGAATGGTCAGGGAGGTCTACTGTACTAGGCCATTCTGTCCATTCTGCCAAGAATGCTTTTCACTGGATTATCTGAATGGCTTGTCCTGCATCCTCGTTGTATCCTTTCCTGCTTTATTTTTCTCCGTAGCACTTAAAATCATATGACCTATTACTCATTTACTTACCTACCTGTTTGTTGTCTGTCTGCTCCAAAATACAAATTTTTTGAGGGTGGTGCTTTGTTTTGTTCACTACTGTGTACCCAGTGTTTAGAGCATAGTGGGTGCTCAGTATATATATAGTTTTTAAATGCATGTGAAGTAGCAGACCCTTCAAGTTGCTTAGATCTCCTCAGATAAAAATGACTTCCACTCATAAAACCAGTATAATCTGGTCCATGATTAAATGCTGACATGGTGGATGACCAGAGCTGCAAGAGTTGGGGAAAGAAGTCTAGAATAATTAGGAAAGGCTTAGTTACATATTTAGGTAGAGGCTTTTGCGTATTCATTATTAAAGATGAGAAGGTTTTAAAATTCTGCTATTTGGTTGCCAAGGACTACAGGAGGAATAGGGAAAAGGTGAAGGTAGCCGGTGGGCTCTGAGTTGGAACATTTAGCATTCATAAAGAGCCTTGTGATATACTGTATCATCTACCAATTTCAGGTCCACAGCTCTGGCAAAAGTCCTGACCTAAGGTGAACTATTTGTTACAAAACCTATCTTGAACTAACATGAGGCAATTTTCAATCTTGACTTATTCTACTAGTGTGATTGTTCTTACATTTTGCTGCAGAAATATTAATGTGTTTCATCACCAGGTGCTGCTTTACGTCCTACTGGGGTTTTTCATAATATATGGAATATTCCCTGAATTACCTTTCTTTAAAAAGAAAACACTCTGAAATATATGTAGACCGCGTACTTTGGAGCTAGAATGGGTTCAGCAAGAAGATGCACAAAACCTAATATGTAATTCATGGATTTAATATTTATTATAACTGCATAGGAGTTGCACTGAAAATAGGAAATTAAGCCAGCAAGTAATGAGAAAAGTCTTAGGAAATATTTTAGCTGCTTAAGGGCAGAAAGACCTTATATAAGAAAGATCTGCAGGCTTTGGGCAGGAGTTTGGCATTCATCCTTTATATATTTCTTTAACAGTGTTTTTGAAAGCCCTCTTTGTCACAAACTGAGCTAGGCCCTGGGGTAATACTATGGTGAGGAAGAAACACAGTAATTATAAGGAATTTCTAATTCCTGAAACCTGAATCTTTACAATTAGCCTAATTCTAATGCACTTAGATAACAATACTGTTTCTTTTGGGGAGAAATTTTTTATAATTCAGACTTTTCCTTTTTAACTAGGTGCTAGGTTTTACCACCCCCCTCCCGCCTCTCCTCTCTCCCCCTCTTCTTTTCCCCCTCCTCCCCCCTTCACTCCCTCCCCAGGTTCCTCTGTTTCTGCCCTAGATGAAGGTGTTCTTACTATACTTTACCCTTCACTTTCTCTCTCCTAATTTCCCTGGTAATCCTGATTCTTAGCACTATTACGATGACTCCCTTGTTTATAGGTAGCTGTTGTTTGTCTTCTGAGTTACGAGTAAGTACCCCTGGGCTGAGTTGCTTTAATTACCGTGTGGCTTTCCCCGTAACACTTCAGTTTCAGCCTCTGGATTGCACTCAGCGTCTTTTCTATCGTCTTGCTCCTGCTGCTGACCTCCGTGTTTCTGTGGACACTGCCACTTACTGTTACCCAGACCGGGAACTTTGGAGATGGCCTTCTTGTCCTTCAGCCTCTCCCCTCATCTTTTGCTACCCTGTCATTTTCACTTTCCTCATATCTCACCTGTCTCCAGCTTTTCATCTACCCTGCATTCCACCTCCGTGTTGGCTTACTGGTAGTGTTCCTCTCCCAGCTTGTCATTCACACTGATGCCAGGGAACCTTTCTGAAGCACTTCATTGATTTCACTCTTGTTACTCTCTTGCTCAGATACTTTCAGTAGCTCTTCACACTCCCTAAAACTTTTAAACCTCCCTTTTATCCTCTGTACACTACCCTCTTCACATAGTAGTTTCTAGTCAGACTAAACTACTTGGCTTTTTCTGAACAGGCATGTGCTTTTCCATCTCAGTGTTTTTGCTGATAGCACTCCCTTCTCTTGAAATGACATACTCCTTTATCTCTCGTCTACTGAAATCCAACTCATTCTTTTTGTCCCCGCTCAGATTTCACCTTGTCTTCAAAGCCATTCTAGATCACCTTAGCCTGAAGAGAACCTGTCCCTTTTCTATACTCTTCTATGAGTTGTGATAACTGTGTCTTTAATTATCATGTTTTTTCATGTTATCAATCTTTTCATTGTAAGATTCTTGTAATCTTTACAAAATTGAGACTAGATTGCATAGATTCAATAAATTCTTACATTCACTGCAGCTTACTATGTACAAAACTTACTCTGAAAGCACTTAAAATTGTGGAGGTGGCTGAGCTGTAAAGAAGTGCCTGTAATAGCAACCAGGATGAAATAGATGTTGTAGCTGAAGTACGGAGTGTTTTTGGATCCTAGAGCAAGGAGCGGTTAGATGAAATATAGTGCATAACTATTGAATGTTTTCTGGGGGCTTTAGAATTTGTGGCTAGTGGAACAATTCAGTTGTTAGGCAGATCTGGAGAACTTCAGAGTCCAACTAGAATGTGTCTTCCTCAGATCTCAAATTGAACCATTCAGTGTAATATAACATTTTAACTTTTAGATTAAACTTAGAGAAATTACCGATTTTACTTCTGAAACCTTTGAGTTGTAGGAATTAAAGGTTAGATTTTTATAGTACTGGCTGGTAGCTGTACTTTAGTTAATTAACATTCCTGTGATAAGCTGATGTGTTTTGTTTTGTTTTCTCCAGTTTATTGAAGAAGACTGTCTCCATATTAGTACACGGATTTGACCTTTTCCCGTGGTGATGTGTTTTGTTGCAGATGGTGTGGATGGAAAGCAGGCGCGCAGAACCAATTCCAGCACCCCCTTGGGGGAGCTTTTTGACCACGGCCTGGATAGTTGGTCGTGTGTTTACTTTGTTGTGACCGTGTACTCCATCTTTGGACGAGGATCGTCTGGTGTCAGTGTTTTTGTTCTGTATCTGCTGCTGTGGGTGGTTTTGTTTTCTTTCATCCTGTCCCACTGGGAAAAGTATAACACAGGGGTTCTTTTCCTGCCGTGGGGATATGACATTAGCCAGGTGGTAAGTATGTGTTTTAATTTAAATTTTCAACATTGCATCTATTTTGGGGGGAAGTTTTTGTCATTCTTTCTTTAATGCCCTCTTTTGATTAGAACTGAGGTGTACTTTTAAAAAAGTTCTTTTATATTATTTTTACTTATTTATGGAAAATTTCAAACATAGACAAAAGTTGAGAGGATAGTATAGTGGACCCTTATGTACCTGTTACTTTAGCTTCAGCAGTTACCAACACATGGCCAGTCTAATTTCATGTATACCCTTTCTCACCCCCCAGTTATTTTAAAGGAAATTCCTGAAATTATTGATAAATATTTTACTATTAATCTTTTAATGGTAAGAGCTCTTTTTATTTATTTATCCTTACCCAAGGATATATGTTTTTTTAAATTGATTTTTAGAGAGAGGGGAAGGAAGAGAGAGAAACATTGATGTGAGAAAGAAACATCAATTGGTTGCAAGCCTTTTTGTGCCCCAACCGGGGATCAAACCCGCAACCTAGGTGTGTGCCTTGACCAGGAATTGTGAACCCGCCACCCCTTGGTGTATGAACAGTGCTCCAACCAATTGAGCCACCCAACCAGGGCAGTAAGAGCTCTTTTTTAAAAAACATAAACACGGTTGGGCGTTGTCCTGTGCACTGAAAGGTTGCTGGTTTGCTCCCTGGCCAGGGCCCATGCCTGGGGTGCAGGCTCCATTCCCCGTGGGGCCTGCAGGAGGCAGCCAGTTGATGTTTTGCTCTCACATCAGCGTTTCTCTCTCCCTCTCCCTTCTTTCTCTGAAAATCAATACAAAATCTTAAAAACAAAACAAACAACATAAATACAATGCCATTATTACACCAAAAAATGAACAGTTTCTTAATGTTAATAAAATTCCATTTTAACTGTTGATTTGTAAAAAAAAAAAAAAAAAAAGATGTAAAAGAAAAGATACGCACATAACTGTTGGCTCTTTGTCCTTGTCGCCAACTTTTCGGTGATTAGCAAGATTTGTTTTCTCTTACTTAATAGGCTTGCTCTTAACTCTCTGTGCCTTTGAATCATGCTTTTTGTGTTGCCATTTTGCCCATTTGCACCTAAGGCTCCAGTAAAGAGTAAGAAGTTGGGATGTTTTTGATAAAGAAAGTGACTGGGTGGGCAGATTGGGTCATCTTATGGCTTAACCAACTTATGAGGTGCCTTAAAGTGTTCCAAATGATGGCCAGTTGCTTGCATTGTCTAGAAGTTGTTTATTTTATGGCATTGTTGGCAAGAAGACTTGCAATGATACCCAGTTTAAGCATACTTCTTGCTTTTACTAAAAGTATTTGAGTAGATTTATGCTGCATAAAGCATTATTGATTTCCTGATCTTTCCAGCTGTTAATGCCTCTGTATGCTTTTGTCTGCATTTTCCTTCCAGACTATTTCTTTTGTCTACATAGTGACTGCGATTGTGGGAGTTGAGGCCTGGTATGAACCTTTCCTGTTTAATTTCTTATATAGAGACCTATTCACTACAATGATTATTGGTAAGAAGCTCCATGTTGAAGCCTGTTTTAACATCACTTTGTTATCAAAGCCAGTGTTTGATTATAACAAGCAGCCACACCCTTTCCCCTCCCTGACACCCTCCAGCAAGCAGGACAGCCCTACAACCCTGTAGGATTTCAACCTAATTAGAGAAAATAAAGGTGTCTTTGTGTGTCTTTTTGTTGTTGTTGTTCAGCATCAGGGTATTTTTAATAAGAAGAAAATACCAAAATAGATCACACAAACTTATAAACTATTTAAATTAATCTAGATTGTATTGGAGGATTCACATCTAGGTGGCATTATATCAAAGATGAAGATTATTAATTTGTAGGAAATAGAATAGAGAGTACTTTCTAATATGTCCACTCCAACAAGTGAGCCTCCGTTCATCCCCGGTGTCCTTGTGCCACTGAATACTAGGTAAAGGTTTTAATCATGGTGATGGTTCCCTTTTGATTTTAGCTGAAGGCGAGGGATCTCTACAGGATGAGTGTTTGCTATGGAAAGAGGCAAAAAGGAAGAGGAATCTAGATTATTTGGGGGCATCAGGAGTGGTGCTAAAGACCTTTGTAGAAGTAAAAAAGCAGACTTGTTGGCTATCGCTCTGTTCCCTTATCTAAAAAATAACCCTGTCTCTTTGTGTTGGTGAACCTTGGTAATGGAATAGGAATTAGGTAAGGTGTAGAAACAGCTGGGAAGATAGTGCCTAAGGCATTGGCTTTCAGAAAAGAAGTAGTTTGGGCCTTTTTTGTGGTTCTGAACCACATACCTTTTAGGAACCCTACTGTAGTCTACCAAACGTTCACTTTTTGGTACCTATATAAACTGATTTCTTTACCTTGAAAAGGCTAGCTATTCTTTATCTCCCACCATGTAGTGTATCTTTTGATTTAAGCAGCTTATACTGTGGCAGGTTTGTGCATTTTACATTTAAATGTTAAATTTAAAGATAAGGCTGAATTCTCTGATATGACATATAGTTTTGAATGTTAAATGAGTGCTTTATTGGGCACATAATTTTGTTAGTAATTTATAAGTTTATCTGAATTCTTCTTTCTGAAATAAAACAAAAGCCCACATATTTCAGTACGAATAAGTAAAGTAGCTTTTCCAGTACTAGATTTGAGTAGACACAGATAAAAGGGCCTTAGGGCCTAAGCTACTTAGTTTCTGCTGATAAAGTTGGTAGTGCTGGTGTTGGGGTGGCTAATGTAGACTAGAGCTTATGGTGAGGCAAGGAATGACCAAAGGTTGGTAGGAGGTGGAGTGGCTCCTGTTTGCCATTATGGAAGGCTGCCTTCTTTGGGTACAACAGGCAGGCCACCTAGAGAAAAAGCAAGATTGCCCTCTCAGTTTTCCCCCCCTTTTTATTATGAAAAATTTAAACATCTATCTATACTCAATTCTTTCTACTTTTATATGATAAATCCCTATGTCCCATCATCCAGCTTTAACAAGTTTTCAATTCAAGTGCCAATCTTGTTTCAAATGCACCACTAGCCCGTAACCCTTGGGTTATTTTATAACATATAGTCTTATAATTGCCCACTATTTACCATTTTTACTGCACTTCATTCCTTTCTGTATATCTTAAAATATGGTGTTCTTTCTCAGAAGTCTAAGGTACTTCCTTTAGCGTTTTTATAGAGCAAGTCTGATAGCATTATGTTCTGTTTTTGTTTATGTGAAAATGTTTTGATTTTGCCATAGTTTTTTTCCCTGTACCACTTTGAATATGTCATTCTAATGTCCTGTGGCATCCACTGTTTCTGAGTCAGCTCATACATCATTGTCAAACTGTATGTAATGTATCATTTTTCTCTTGTTGCTTTTAAGATTCTTTATTTTTGGCTTTTAGAAGTTTGATTATGATGTACATAGGTTTGGTTTTCTTTGTGTTTGTTCTTGGTGTTTGTCGAGCTTGTTGGATCTATAAGTTAATATTTTGACTAAATGTGGGAAGTTAATCAACTGCAGTTTATTTCTTCAGATTCCTTTTTCTGTCTCTCTTTTCTCCTCTGGGACTCTATTTACATGTATGTTAGACATTTACATGATATTGTCCTACAGGTAATTTTATGAAGCTTTATTAATTTTTCTTTAATCTTTTTTTTCTATTTTTTTAGTACATGATTTCTATTCATCTGTCTTTTAGTTCACTGCCTTTTTTTCTTCTGCTACCTCCCATAGCCTCCTAAAGTTTTCTTGTGAATCTTTCATGGAACCTATCATTTAACTTCTCATACTTTTCAGCTCTAGATTTTCCATTTGGTTCTTTTTATACTCCATTTCTCTGTTGAGATTCCCTCTCTGTTCTTTCATTATTGCCATATTTTCCTTTAGTTCTTTGAACATATTTAAAATAGCTACTTTAAAATCTGTTTGCCAAATTCAGCATCTGGGTCCACTTGGGAGTAAGTTTCTGTTGACTACTTTAAAAAAAGTTTCTTTGCATTTTTTATTTTGCTAATTGCATTCTTACTGTGTCTGTTAATGTGTTCCTCTGCCTCTTGTTTTTCCTATAAACTAATACATAGTTAGATCTATAGACTTGGTTAGTTGTAAGTTTGATTTTGTTTGTTTGTTTTGGCAACAATACTTATTAGGTAATGGTACTTTTAAGAGATACACAATATCTAGTTGTCTCTCTTTATTTTGAAGTGAATAGTGATCAGAGAGAGAGTGGAGTTATTGTATATCCATTCCCATCTATTACAAAGTTCTGCATCAGCTCTTTACCTAATAGTGTTAACAGACATTAATGATCATTGCTTAGGAATCCATTCATTCAGTGGATAGCGGGGGATAAAGCTTGTTTTTAATAAAATATCTCATAAATTCATACTGATAATTCTAAAACAGACTTGATGATACAGATTTTTTTACTTAACCTCATTGATCTTACATTTGTATCCTTTAAACTGTGACAAAAGTCTTTTTGTTCAGTGACACAAAATATTTACTTTATTCTACAAAATGCCCACAACAGTCTCAGAATACAGTACCAAAATCAGCAACAATATGGTTACTGAAAATTGTTTAAGATTGTGTTTTTTCAAGGTTCCATTTATCCTTATGGTTTATCCTACTAGAGATGTCCAGTCAGGTTACTATAGTTTAAAGTTACCACTCTGTGGCTATGCCACCAACTGGATATACACATTTTAGTTTGTTTCACTTTACTTTTTAGAGATTACTTTTTCTTTTAAAATTTATTTTTTCTTTATTTTATGTAAACTATTTACATGATTACAAAGTCATATATATATATAATAATCTAGCTCGTATTACTACCGTAGTCCTCCCTTCCCTCATAGTTAACCATTCTTAGGTTTGAATTTTTGGTTTATCTTTACATTGTTTCTTAATATATGTAAATGTGTCTGTGTCTGTGTCTGTGTGGTTTTATCACCCCTTTTTATAGATAAATGGTAGCATACTATTCATTTTTTATTGCACTTGCTCCCCCCCCCCCACTTAATAGTGTATCCAAGAGATCACCATGTAGTCATGTATAAGGATCTTCCTTATTTCTTCTATAGGGCCTAGTGCTTTATTGTGTGGATGCACCACAGTTTATTCAACTAGCTTCCTACTGGTGGACATTTGGGTTATTTCCACTCTTTTGCTATTACACAAATTGCTGCAGTGAATAGCCTTGTACATACATATGTCTCTTCATACTTTTGCCCAAGTAGTTTAGAAAAGATCCCTAGAAGTAGAATTGCTAGTAAAGGACAAGTTATGCAATTTCACTAAATATTCCCCTATTTCATTCTGTATGGGTTGTATGATTTCAAATTTCCACAGCTGTGTATGAAAATGCCTATTTATTTACAGTTTCACCAGCATAGTATATTGTCAAACTTTTGGATTTTTGCCAGTCTGATAGGTAAGAAATGATGTATCTGTAGTTTTAATTTGCCTGTCTTTTATTTTACGAATGGACTTTTCTAGTGTTTAGGAGCCATTCGTATCCATTTTTTCTGTATGCTTTTTATAGATATAGCCAATTTTTGCGATAGGATTGTTAACCATTTTCTTTATTTTTAGAAGCTCTTCATACATTAGACATATTGATCTTTTTTTTTGATATAAATTACGGTTCTCCCCTTGTTTGTCTTTTTCACTTCCCTTAAGGTACTTTTTTGTCTTGGTGGTTTTAATTGAAGTTCCTGTTTAATAAATAAGCCTGGACATGTGAGGAGCCCAATATTTTATGTGACCATGTTATCCCTGGAGTGTATCTCATTCTATTCAGTTATTTTTTATGAATTCCACTCTTATTTTTCTGTAGCTATTAAGCTTCCTATATTATGAAGTCTGGGCCTTCCTATGGCAATATGGAAGGCAGCAGGTCTGCACACGTGTCTATCACTATAAGTATTTAAATGAACAGTTAAGTACTCTTTACAGAATATACATTAAGTGCTGCTTAGAAAAGAAATAGTAGATGCATTCTTTTTCTTTGGCAGCCTGTATGGAGCCCAGGCTTTTCTACATGCTTACTGTACTTAAGATAAAGCTATTTCAAGATGTTTTAAACTACCAAATATTCTTGGTAGCAAATATTTTGCAAGCTTCTCTCAGCCTATTTCTAACACCTCTGAGCTACAAATAATTCTGTGTTAATTCATTTAGCTTTGGCTCCCTTTCATGGAGTCAGCTGCTGAAAATTTCTGCGGATTTTGAGGACACAGCATATCTTCTCCTTTGTTTCCCTCTAAAATCTAACTTGAGGGACTTTGTTCCAGTTGGACTTGGAAATAGCAGAGCAGTTTATCTTTTGAAATGAGACTTCTGTGTTGTGGATTCCAGTCTTTTCATCTGTTTTAGCAAAATGTCGTAGGAATTGGTTTGAAGGGATGCTTTTCTACCTTTGAGCTTTACAATCATAGCTGCATTGACACCCCCCACCCCCACCTCCCAAAGCCAAGTATAAGTCACTGAGAGTCCAGAGTGGACAAACTAGGGCTAATATGTTGAGTGACAATGAATTATCCAAATGAAGTGTCCAGAAAGTGCCACATGTATTGATCTGGAGTTTGAAACAAAGATCATGAATTCACATCTCTATAGATTATAGAATCAGAATTTTAAAGGTGCAAGCGATACTAGAAAATCATTTAACTCATTCTCATGCAACTGAGAAGTCTGAAGCTCAGTTGTCTGATTTGCCTAAGAGGAGCATAACTAGACTTTGGAGTCATCTGCCGGAAGGAAGCTTATAATTAAAGCTGTAAGAGAGGTTCTCTGAGGGCGAGTGGGAGCACCATAGAGCACCCAGTTAGGAATATGCAGGGGGTACAGTCCCCACCAGGAGACCAGATGTGATGGTTGGATGTTAGCTGGGACATTGGGAGAATGGAATCACAAAGGCAAAGGAGGAAAGAATTGCCATTAGTGGATAGTCCATGGAGTCATCTTACCTAGAAGTCAGGAAAGAAGAAAGGATACTGAATTCGATCACTAGGAGAGCTTGGTAAATATCAAGAGTGCAATTTCTGCAGAGTGGGAGGCGGGATGAACAAAAGAGTGCTGAGGAATTAAGGCAACAGAAAATTAAATTTTGGCGAGTGATAGGAAATAGTAAATAGTGAGGACAGAAGCAACAATGGTAGTGTTTCTTGGGAAGGCCATTCTTGTTTTTAGGTTTGAGGGGAAAGAAGTGAATGCTAAGGAGGTAAAAATAAATATAAATGGGAAGCAGCAGAACCCACTAGTCATCCCCTCTTCCAACAGCTCACCTTTATTGAGCAGTATATTATATACCAGGTACTATTGAGATGTCTTTACATGTAATAATTCATTTAATTCTCCAAACTCTATAGGGTCAGTACTATTATCTCTATTTTATAAAGGAGGAAACTGAGGCAGGTTTACTTACCTGAAGTCATGATGACTTCAGTTGGTGGCACCACCAAGGTTCAACTCCAGTCTGGCTCCTTGAAATCTCTGCTCTGAATCAGCAAACTGCTGCCACCCTTCCAGTTGTAAATGTTGTTCAGAAAAGGATTTTAGTTCATTACAGAAGTAAACTGGAACCTGAGAATTATTGGGTCTAAAAATATTATACATTTTGTATGTATGTATTATAAAAGGCACTTGAATAATAATCATGATGATTTCAATATTCTTCCTTTTAGGTTGTGCATTATGTGTGACTCTTCCAATGAGTTTATTAAATTTTTACAGGTAAGTATTTTATTTTTTAGTTGGGTAGGAAATAAAATCCTTAGAAATTGTTATTTAGATTAATTTTAGGATCTCTTTTCCTTTTGGAATCTGGACATTTCGAAAAGGTGGTGAAACCTGTACTTGAACTAGGATGAGGTTCGGATAATTAGAGTCTCGGTGGTGGCTGTGTACAAAACTGCTCGTTCTTGTTCTTTTGTTACAGTTTTGGGCTCACCAGACAGTTTCTAATTTGTCATTTTTTGTGAGTGAATCTATCCACAGGAAGGCTATTCCTGTTGAATGTTGTTACATTTACATTCTGTTTTTATAAATTATCTCTAAGTTTACTTAGCATGATCATAAAAGACAGACAAACAAAAGGAAACAAAAGACTTCTGAACTTACGTAGTTTAGGACCAAGCCCTAGACCTGTGCTGCCTCTTCTCAGGTGGCATCATATAGAAATTCCTGCCTGGGGAGGAGTGGGGTTTGGGGAGGGAAGTTGCCCAGGTGGTTTCATTTTTCCGATCTATGCACTTCCCCACCTTTGTGCGGCCGCGTTGGGTTTCTTTTTGCAATCTGAATATATTCTGCTTTTTCCTTCCTCAGTATTTTTGCTCCTATTGTTTCCTGTACTTGAAAAAAATGCTCTTGTACCTCCTACTTCATCCTTCAGGTCTCAAATCTGTCTGCAGAATCCTCTCCATGTCAAGCCAAGCTCTATGAATCTTCTCTGTTTATTGCAGCTGGCAGTCATTCATAGGAACCATAAAGTTTAAAGCTCTGAAGGCTGCAGAGCTTTATTTGAGTTATTTCCCCCCTATCTTGTAAAGATGAGGTCCTGCTCTGGCCGATTTTGCTCAGTGCTTAGAGCATCGCCTGCAAACTAAAAGGGTCCCGGGTTGGATTCCGGCCAAGGGCACGTACCTTGGTTGCTTGGTTGCAGGCTCAATCGCCAGCTGGGGCGCATGTGGGAGGCAACCAGTCCATGTGTCTCTCTCACAGCAATGTTTCTCTCTCTCTTCCTTCCACTCTCTCTGAAAAGCAATGAAAAAATATCGTTAGGTGAGGATTAAAAAAAAAAAATGAGGTCCTGATTGGGCAACATCTTGGCCAAGGGCATGCAGTCAGTGGCAGGAGCGGGGCTAGAATTTGGGGCTCTGTGCAGATGAGCAGATGTGCCTCGGGACCCTAGAGGCGATCAGCAGTCTCATTTCAGAGTCTTCCCGTGAATTCTCTTGCACTTTAAGTTCTGTGTCACTTGTATCAGAGCAGCACTGTGAGGTTCTCTTCTCGTATTGCTTTGTGTTCATTTTATTTTCCCTATTCGAATATAATCTCATAGAATGGTGATTTTCAACCTTTTTCATCTCATGGCACACATAAACTAATTACTAAAATTCTTCAGAACTCCAAAAAACATTTTATTTTTTGCCGATCTGACAGTAAAAAAAGGTATAATATCTATTCATTCACACTGGACGGCTGTTGTTGTCTTGGCTGTTGTCATTTTTTTTTTTCTTTTTCATTGAATTTATTGGGGTGATATTGATTAATAAAATTATATGGGTTTCAGGTTGTCACTTTTTTATTTGACAATCTCAGGGAAAAGAGGTCAGTGCCCCTGACTAAATAGGTATTACGTGTTTTAAAAATTCTGTGGCACATGGGTTGAAAATCTCTGTCATAGAACAAAGACCAAGTTTTATTCATTTTTACATTCCAGGGGTAAAAATGGGACTGGACTGGGTCAGAGGACTTTAGTTCTAGTCCTGGCCCCGCCACTTGGTAGCGAGTTATGTAAATTTAAATTCTTACACCCTCACTTGAGCTGTCTGTTAAAATGGGGTTAGTAGTGTTAATTCTTACCTATGCCATAGGATTGTGGTGTGTATAAAACTAGAGAGTAAGTTTGAAACTACTTTAAAACTATAAAATACAATTATAAGTTTTATATGTAATAATGTTCTTTGCATTACTTGATTTTTTTCCAGAAGCTATAAAAATAACACCTTGAAACACGGTTCAGTCTATGAAGCTCTGGTCCCCTTCTATTCTCCATGTTTGCTGTTCGTTTTGTCTACAGTGTGGATCCTCCAGTCACCTTCAGATATTTTAGAGATGCATCCTAGAGTATTCTACTTTATGGTGGGAACAGCCTTTGCCAATATCACAGTAAGAATTTTCTTCTAAAAACCATAATATATGTAAGGAATATATAACTGAATTGATCATTTCAGAAACCTTATACAGATTAGAACAAACACATTTTAATTTAAAGCTATTTTAATTCAAAATTTGAAAACATCATAACCTCGAAGACAGAACATGCTGAAATTATTTCATTTTTCCTTTTGAATCCAGTAGGATTTAGAGATGGCAGTAGCATTTTGGAACCATAGCATACTTGAATATTTTTATTTGGTTGTCTGCTGAAGAGTTCATGGAATAATTTATAGATTCCTTTTAGACTGTAAATATTGTTAACAGTGTCGTTGAAATGGCAACAGATCTAATGATTAGTTTAGGGAACTTGAAAGGGGCCTTTGTGAGAGAGAAAACACATCACACACACACACCTCCCACACTTTTTTTAATCAACTTATTTTTAAATTAAGAACATGGAATTATGAACTATGTAATAAATACAATATATGTTTAAAAATCAGGAGTTGAGAAAAGACCCTGATAGTTTGTTTTTTTAAAAAAAAATATATCTTACTGATTTCAGAGAGAGGAAGGGAGAGAGAGAAACATCAATGATGAGAGAGTCATTGGTCGGCTCCCTGCTGCACGCCCCCTACTGAGGATCAAGCCCATAACCCGGGCATGTGCCCTGATGGAGAATCGAACCACAATCTCCTGGATCATAGGTCAATGCTCAACTGCTGAGCTACCTCAGTCAGGCAAGACCCTGATTGTTTTGACGGCCAGGGGAGCCTGTGCTCCTGCTCAGGCCAGGTCCTTAATGCATTTTTTATTTTCTTACTTAGCCACCGAGCTTATGTTTCCATGTATAAAAAGTATTTATGAAAGAATAAAATGATATTTGAGTAAGGTGTTGAAAGTAAAGGGAGCCAAAGAGGCTGTGAGGTTCTAATACGGTAATAAAACTGAATGGGAGGGAGGTAGTAGCTCATCTCCATGAAGAAATGTCGTTGTGGGGGGGGGTGGGAGGCTGTTTTGAAAATTAAAAAATAACAATATTAAAATTGGGAGAAACTTTTACCAAGTGAAAGAATGTCTTCTATAGCATCCTTACTAAATGATTTTATACTCTTCTGACACACACATGGCCTGAGGGGCCACAGGTTTGGGGGTGGGGGCAGAAACCCAGTTGTCCCTTGATTAGTGGAGACTACTCAATGTAATGTAAATGTGTTGGCTCAAGTAGTTGAATGCGTCTTAAATGTTGGAGTGAAAAGTTTTGAAAGTGGTTTGCTAATTAAATTTTTATCCCCCCCCCCTTTTTTTTTTTACTGACTTCAAGTGTCAGCTGATTGTTTGTCAAATGAGCAATACCAGGTGTCCAACTTTGAATTGGTTGCTGGTTCCTCTCTTCTTGGTTGTCATGGTGGTAAACTTCGGAGTCACTTCTTACATTGAGAGCATTCTTCTGTATACATTAACAACTGCTTTCACTCTGGCCCACATCCATTATGGAGTACGAGTGGTGAGTAATCTAGAACAAAATTGGGTCCATTTGGTTCTTATAAATAGTGGAAAGAAGGTGAGGGAAAATTTTAAAAGAAAGTTTGCTTATTATAGTAGCTGGAAAAGTTTTGGTATATTCTCTAAATTTTCTATAATATCCACATGTGTAGTTTTAGATGTTGTTTCTCTAATGAATATGTTATAATAACTACAAATAATTTAAAAGCTGGATAATTGTTATAAGGAATTATTTCTTGTTTTTAAGTTGGCAGAAATGTAAACCAACTTATGTTCTTGGTAAATAGAATTATAAACTCTTTTGCCCAGCCAGTGTGGCTCAGTAGTTGAGCATCGCCCTATTATCCAGGAGATCAAGGTTTGATTCCTGGTTAGGCACATGCCTGGGTTGTGGGCTCAATCCCCTGCAGGGCGTGTGCAGGAGGCAGCTGATCAATGACTCATATTGATGTTTTTCATTTTTTAAATTTATCTTTATTGTTGAAAGTATTACAGCTATACCCCCCTTTTTCCCCATTGATCCCTTCCACCCGGCATCGGAGCCCTCCCCCAGGCCTTCAACCACACTATTGTCTGTGTCCATGGGTTATGCATTATTTGCATAAAAGTTCTTTGATTAATCTCTCCCCCCCCACTCCCTCACCCCGCCTTCCCACTGAGATTCATCAGTCTGTTCCATTCTTCTGTGTCTCTGGATCTGTTTTGTTTCTCAGTCTATTTTGTTTATTAGATTCCACATATGAGTTAGATCATGCAAGACTGAATCAGGAGGAATCAGAAAACCTGGATAGGCCAATAACAACTGATGAAATTGAAGCAGTAAAAAAAAAAAACTCCCAGCAAACAAAAGCCCTGGTCCAGACAGCTTCATAGGGAAGCTTTCTAATTCTTTTAAGTTGTAGGGTTAGATAGTTTACTAAAAATTTTTCTTGCTTTTTGAGGTGGGCCTGTAGTGCTATGAACTTCCCTCTTAGGACTGTTTTCGCTGTGTTCCATAGATTTTGGGCTGTTGTGTGCTCATTTTCATTTGTTTCCACGAAATTTTTGATTTCTTTCTTGATCTTATTGGTAACCCATTCATTGTTTAATAACATGCTATTTAGCCTCCACATGTTTGAATGTTTTTGAGTGTTTTTACTGTAGTTGATTTCTAATTCCATGCCCTTGTGATCTGAGATGCTTCATATGATTTCAGTCTTCTTGAACTTGTAGAGACTTGTTTTGTGTCCTAACATGTGGTCTGTCTTTGAGTATGACGCATGTGCACTTGAGAGGATTGTATATTCTGCAGCTTTGGGATGAATAAATAGTTCTGTAAATATCAATTAAATCCATCTGATCTAGTGTGCCATTTAGAGTCACTGACTGTTTCTGTGTTGACATTTTGTCTGGAAGATCTATCCAGTGAAGCCAGTGGGGTGTTAAAGTTCACGACTATCACTGTATTGCTGTTGATCTCTTCCTTAAAGTCCTTAAGATTACTATTGATAGGTTCTTATTTATTGCCATTTTAATTCTTTATGCCTGAGTTTCTCTCTTTATTATTACAGCAGTCCTTTTAACATTTCTTGCAATGCTTCTATTTCTACTTCTAATTACAGCAGTCCCTTTAACATTTCCTGTAGTGCTGGTTTGGTGGTGATAAATTCATTTAGCCTTTTTTTGTCTGGGAAGTTCTTTATTTCCCCATCTATTTTGAATGCTAGCCTTGCTGAAAAGAGTAGTCTTGGTTTGAGATCCTTGTTTTGCATTACCTTGAATACTTCTGCCATTCCCTTCTGGCCTTTAGAGTTTCTGATGAGAAGCTAGCTGACAACCTTATGGGAGCTCCTTTGTAGGTAACAGATTGCTTTTCTCTTGCTATCTTTAATAATCTGTCTTTGTCTTGAATTTTTGGCATTTTAATTATGATGTGTCTGGGGGGTGGGCCTCTTAGGGTTCTTCTTGCTTGGGACTCTGTTCTTCCTGAACTTGTGTGACTTTTTTCTTGACCAGGTTAGGGAAGTTTTCTGCCATTATTTCTTCAAACAGGTTCTCTAGCCCTTGCTTACTTTTGACCTCCTCTGACATTCCTATGATGTGAATATTGTTGTGTTTCATGTTGTCCCACAGCTCCCCTGGACTGTCCTTTTTTTTTTTTTTTTAATTGTTTTTTTCTATTTGGATCTCTAATTGAATGATTTTTTTCTACCCTGTCCTCTAATTCTCTGATCCAATCCTCAGCTTCCTCTAATCTGCTGTTTATTGCTTCCAATGTATTCTTTATTTCTGCTATGTCCTTCTTCATTTCTGACTGGTCATTTTTCATAGTGTCCATATCTTTTTTCATGCTGTTGAGCATCCTTACAATCAGTATTCTGAACTCTATATCTGATAGATTGCTTATCTCCATTTCATGTAGCTGTTTTTCTGGAGACTTTTCTTGTTCTTTCATGTGGGGCTTGTTTTTCAGTCTCCCCATTTTGGCTGCCTATTTGGGTTTGTTTCTATGTATTAGGTAGGCCTGCTAGGACTCTCAGTCTTTTTGGAGGGTCTCTGGTGCAGGCCAATGTCAGACACTGTTTGTGACTGACCTTTAGTACCCTGTTTACACATATCAACAAACCACAGCTTGAGGTACCCTCTGCTGTGGCTGAGTGCGTTTGGACGTCACCAAGATGCACACCAAGGTCTGCTTTTCCAAGGCCTGGATCTAGCAGCAGATCAGGCAAAGACTCAGCACTCTGAAGTCAGCCTCTGCCTGCAGGCTGATTAATCTGATTCTCTTAATGAGCCTTAGTGAGGCTGTAGAAACCACCAGGTAGGGCAAGAGGTTTTCCAGCAGGGTGGGGCAATTGCTTCCCCCTCAGGCAAAAGCTGCTTGGAAGGTAAATGTATGCCTCTGCAGTCTGGAGGAATGACTAGGCACAGGAATCTAGAGGGATGCCCTCTGAGCTCTGTCTTCAGAACCCACGACCCCAGATTCTCCTCACACAGCTCCAGTCCACTCAGCCCTCCTTCTGCTGGAGCCCAAGGTGAGTGGCTGCACATGAAACTTTGTGCATTGGCCCTTTAAGAGGGTGCCTGCATTTCCAGCTGTCTCTCCCTGACAGACAGAAACCCAGCTGCTTTTCACAGCCAGATGTTATGTGGGCACCTTTCTCAGTTCTGGTGCTCTTGGCTGGGAAGCCTGGACTGGAGTTTAAGCCCCAGAATCCTCAGTGGGAATCCCCCACAGCTGAAATATCCCTCCAGACCTTCAGCTGCTGCCTGTGGGAGCCCAGCCAGCCCTCTCGTGCCTCTGCACTTCCTACCAGTCTCTGTGTGGTCTCCACTTTTCCTCCTTGGCTATGTGGGTGCTCCCCAGCTCATCTTCAGTTGCAGTTGATTATTCAGGATGGTTTTTCTATATTTCAGTTGTGATTCCAGTTTGGTCCTGGGAGAGTGTCATTGTAGCTTCCATTCAGTCCGCCGTCATCTTTAATCCACTCATCATTGATGTTTCTCTCTCTCTTTCTGTCTCTGAAATCAATAAAAATACATTAAGAACAAAAAAAAGAATTATAAACTCTTTTGTGCTTTTAATTATACAAGACTAGATAATTTCATTTGTTGATTATTTTTTTGTGTGTTTCTTTAGCTTTAGGGGCATTTTTGTTGCTCTTTCACATAATTTGGAGAGAAACCGAAATTGGTTTTGTAGCACTGCCTCCGTTCCCCTTCCTGCCTGTGGTAAGGGAGATTAGAACTTCAGACTTAAGGAAGGCCTTTGCATTATTTGAAGTTTTACTTAATCTGTGCTATTTCTGAGTTCTCATCAGGAAAAATAATAAGGCGAAATATAGAAGAGAAAGGATTTAAGAAATATTATGCAAACTGTAATAGTCTCTTTTAAAATAAGAAACTAGTTTTGTTACCAGACAGGGGACCTGGCCCTGAGGGACTCTGCCTGTAGCCAGCCAGTAGTTATGGGTTCTTGACTTCTTGCAGGAAAAATTTCACAACACGAGTCCAGGTGACTATGAGGGAACATTTATTAAAATTGGGGATAGTACAACAGAAAGGTCTTAGCATAGAAGAAGCACCAGGAGAACCTAGGCTGGGCTGCCTTAGCCCTCTGGGAAGTCAGAGAAGAGTCCTTGGGAACAGGTTCAAGTGTTAGCCTGGGATAAGCTGCTGCTGTCCATTGCTCCACTAGTTGCAAGTCTCCTGGGTCCCTTAGAGTTTAGGAGATGCATGCCTGTGCCGGAAGAAGAGGGGAAAGGGAATGGGGGCATGCTGTTCCCCAGAGGGAGAGTGCTGGGTCCTTGGTCTTGAGGCTTTTATCTCTTTCTTACAGATGAGAATCTTAGGGGAGGTCTTGGGAGGGTTTCAGCAGAATATTCATCAGTTTTCTAGGTGTGCTCCTTCAGGGTTGTAGTCTCCACTGATTGGTCAGTGTCAGGGCAAGGGGTCATTAGTCACTGCAGATGGTCCTGGTGTCATCCACTTGGTTTTGCTGTTTTTCTGGGCCTGGAGCTGAAATACAACTGAGGCCTAGATGTTATCTCTAGAGAGGTGACTTTCAGTATCTGCTGTAAATTGCTTGGCCAGTTTGTTCAGCTGTCTCAGTTTTCCAATTCCCCTTTTCCTGGCTTCCTTGTCTGTCTCAGTTTCAGGACAAATGAACTAAGATCTAATAAAATGAAAATTAGATACATGCAGTTTATTTTCTTTTTCATCATACTTTAATATTCTTTTCTAATTATTTTACATAGTTTAGTATGGTCTCATAATTATGATTTTTTAGTGGTATAGCATATTCTATCAAGGAGATAGCTTAATAGTAACCCAATTTACTTAATCATTAGTTATTTTAATAATTTCGGTTGTTTCCAAATTTTCACTGTTATAAATAATGTTGGGGGAAACAATCTGGAATAATATTTTTTTCTTTCATTTGCTTTATTTTCTGAGGATACTTTCATAGGAGTGCGGTTATGCAGAAGACTATTCACACTTTTATGTCTCTTAAATTCTTTTTGGTATGCTTGTTTTGAAAGGAACCCTGCTGTGAATCAATTTGAGAAACAATTATATTTTGTTGTTCATATTTATAAAATGATAACTTTATATTTTGCATTTGTTGCTAAACTTAGGTTTTCTTCCCCAAAGTAGCCCACATTTGTTGGGACAAAGTGGATGAAATTGTTATGGGAATAAGTCATGATAAGTCTATGAATTATGATATGAAGACATAACTATCTATGTTTTTATTTGTGCACATTTAAATTATGCTTTATAGCAACACTCGTAGGCCTTTATCCTAATATGTCATCAGTCACATGCATGAAGTGGAACACAGTTGCCAAGGTCTCTTGTAATTGTTTTAATTTATTATGACCCTTCAGAAACATATCTTCAGAAAATCATACATACATCAAACTAAACCAAAACACATTTTTCTTTAAATTATCAAGGTACTACATTTTCTTTGTTAAAAATCTGGAAAATAAATACAAGCTAACTGAAAGAAATTCCAGGAGCATCTTTTTTGTCTGTCTTTGTGCTCTCTTCCCACTTCTACAACTTCTGACCAGAAGGTAAATCTTGCTAAGTTGTACAAAACATTCACTTGAACTATTGAAATATAAATAATACAAATAAGAATAGAAATAAGAAATATCAAACAAATGATATTTACTAACTGGCACATAACCAAGTTCTTATGTACCCATAAGATACCATAACTAATATGGCCTAAACCTCCCAAAATTTACAGATCTAGTTTTAAACTGTTTCATCAGGGTTAGGAATGATTACCTAGAAATGTCATAAAAAGCTGAATATTGAGTCTGTATATGTAAATATTTGATCTACTAGATGGTCTAAATCAACTAACCCTATAATTCTTCAGTAGATTTGATGTGAATCTATATGGTCTACAGGGCTCTGAAAAGACTAGAACAATGGAGTTAGGCAGACCCAGGTTTAAGTCCTGATTCTGTTTAGCCATCTAGGTCTATAGCTATCCTAACCCAGAAAAACCCTCATTATTTCTAATGATTTTTGTTGTGTCAGTAAATTGTTGTGTCCAGAGGGTGAATTCTGTGCTTTAAAAAAATAATTAGGTACGTATTTGTCATTGCCTCCTGTTCTGGTTTTCTATAGGTAAAGCAACTGAGCAGCCATTTTCAGATTTACCCCTTCTCATTGAGGAAACCCAACTCGGATTGACTAGGAGTGGAAGAAAACAGTATTGGCCTGTAATCCACAGAAGGAAGTACTATAAATAAGATGCTTGTAAATATTTCATCTATCACCATTGAACTAAACTGATCTGCTTACAGACATGGGAACTCTGCGCGTGGTACTTGTACAGCAGGAATGACATATATAATCTGAAATGTGGTATTTTGAACCTACTAACTCCCACCTTATTTTATTTTTTATAAAACCATGTGATGTTTTGGTTAAGCATAATGTACATTAGACCAGCAAAATGTTTGTAGTGATTTTAGATTCATGAGTCCATAATGTTTTGGTTCATACAGAGTTAAAGATGCTTTATTTTTATTATTTTTAAAACCCCCAAATTGGTTTAGAGCACTGATAACATTCAGAAAACCACAATATGGTTTCATATTTGGTACTCAGTAGTAGGTTATGTGCTGTGGAAGCCGTCTAACATAGGGAAAAGAGAAGAGTAAGTCACCTTCAGCAAGAGATGCCAAATGATTACAGAACAATATACAGGTCTGCCAACATAGCAGTTTCCCTTTCCCATGGAATGCCCTGGTCCTCCTGTGCTGAGAGCTAACATACATGCTTAGATTCTTTAGTGTCCTGGCTCTCTTTGTTATGGAACAGAGCTTGGTCAGTGGTTTGGTTTTCTTTTAAAGAAACGTATTCTGTTGAGACTCAGTAAAGAATGGGTTGTAATTGTAGCTCCGCATTGGCAGGGTTCACTGTTTAAATGTGGCATTTCCCCCCTCGGCTGCAAGTTGCTGAGATTTGGTGCCTGTGAACTATGATTAAATGAATGGCTTGTGCCAGTGCGAGTCTTATGATAATTACTTGTGAGGAATACAGCTAAACTTCCTTATTAGAGAAATTTACTTTGGACTTAGGACTCTCATGAACCTCACTATGAAATTCCTACTGTTGAACCTCACTACAAAATTAGTTTTGTGATTCAGTTTGTCCTTTCTTCCCTTCCCTTCCCTCCCTCTCCCTCTTCCTCTTCCTCTTCCTCTTCCTCTCCCTCTTCGTGGAGGAGAGAGTGCTGTATTTTTAATTTCATTCAGGATAAAGAAGTAGAAATTCTCCCTTCTCCAACTTACCCACCTCCCCACTTGAAGAAAATTTTTGATATATATGCCTTACTGAGTATATACTCTCTTTAATATACTTGGAGTAATTTTTGAGGTTTACTGACAAGCATCAAGATCTCTTTGACTTTAATGCGATTGTTTAATAGATCATACCTTTTCATGAATGTGGATATTTTTTTCTATTTCTTTTTTCCTTTGTCTCTATTTACTTTGGTGGTGGTGAAATTTACTTCCTGATTTTCTTCTGTTTTCTACTGAATGAAGTTTGTGCTTGAATGAAGAGTGTATCTTAAACCCTTTTTTTTGGATGGATTGCACTTGGATAAAATAGGCACCACTGTGTTGATATGTAATTAAATTCATAACCATTATTTATCTATGAATGTGACCATTTTAAAATTTAATTACAGTGTATTACTTTGTTGAGCTTGTCTGCTGCTTTGTAAAAATAACTGTGTAATTGATATTTCAATTTTTAAATTTTTAAATTCTAATAATTGTCATCTAGGTTATTAGAAATGAAGAGTCCAGGAGCTAACTCATGGTTCTGACTCATTTTTAAAAATGTTTGTAAAGGTTGAGGTATATTCAGTGACTTTCTCTGAGACAAAAATGAACACTGAAAATAGATGAGAAATTGTGCCGGAAAATGTGGGTAGTGATTCCATGTTTGTTGGTAAGTTGCCATCGTAGAGGTCAGAGAATGAATCAGTTAAGTGAAATTAATGTTATTTTTTGTATACCTTGTTCTGTGTCATCCCTAAAATTCAACTGGATAAAGTGTTCATTTGGGCTGGGAACAAAGCTTTGTTTCAAAGTTTCTAAGCTAATCAATTTACTGTTTTGTTTACCTTGTACCCAAGAATGAGACTAATCTGTATTATATAAGAAAGGAACTGATAAATATTTATAAAATGACAAATTTGGACCATAGGCTTTCTCCACCTTTTATAGCATAGTAAGAAAATACCTCTTACTTGTGGCATGGGGTCATGTCCTGTAACTTGGGGCTTTTACCTTAAAGTGTGTTTCTGCTCTCTTTCTGTTTTATCAAGTTTATTTGAAGATTGTTTCGTGCCTGTATTTTATGACTTATTTCTCTGTGGCGGTAAAGAATTTGCCAGTCAGTTTTATTGACATCCTTAGATGAAAGAAAGGTGGCCATCAGCAAGGCGAAAGCGAAACTGAGTCATGAACGAACTGTTTCCAAGTGCTGTGAACGTGGGCGTCTGGGTGCGCTCCCCCTCTCCTCCTCGGCCTAGTCTGCCACTTGAAGTGCATCTTGAAAGCCCCCATTTCTTAGGCAGTGATGGGGCGGCTGAGCAGGACTTAGCTACAAGTAGCTCTGTGCATTTACGTCATGCCAGATGCCATAACACTTCCAAAGGACAGAAGATACTTGAGGCTTATGCGTGATGTTTTGGGGTGAGTTCACACCTCAGCCTTTCTCCCAGCATACACTGAGCTGCCTTTGGGGGAGCAGTGGGATGGCTGTCACCCATACTTGTTTTCTGTACAGTTCAGAACAGGGTGCCTTAGCCAGGCCAGAGGTTTACTTTGTGTTTCTGCTGACCAAAGTTACCTAGACCTGTAAGAGAAGTTTCTTTTCAGGTTATGGTAAGAAAAATGTCCTTTCTTGCTTGTCAGAAAATAATTCCCCTCTACTTGACGGGGGCACAGGATAGAAAAATTAGAAAATACCTGGATAGAGTATGTTAATGCTGCCCTTTGTGGTCCTTTAATAACACGATCTTAGTGCAGTGCATTGCCTAAAATCGTTACAATTTAAATTGTCATTCCTCCACCAACACATAATAAATAGAGTTTATGGATTTTAGTCTTAAGGGTGATAGAGTGAATAGCTTCCAAGTAAAAAACTAAATAATCTTCCTTCATATTTAATATCATGGCTAACATGCTTTTAATTCTAATTTTAAAGGAAAGTTAAATGCTGATTATGGTCAAGAATGTTATAGTACTTCTACCAACATGCCATTTATTTTAATATAGAGCTATTGGGAAGATAACTGTATGTCTAGAGTTACCCAAATTCTAAATTAGATACCAAAAGAGTATTGATTGTGACCTGGAGCCTGGGCATGGGGCATAGCGGAGGAAAAAGCATGTGTCATATCTACTTAAGAGAAGTAGGTGTCACCGGAATGCCTCATACCCTCAGGGCCCAGTGATTATCTGTTTAAAATGGTCACAATTTAGCTCCTCATTCCTCCACTAATTTCAGATTCAAAGTGAATTTGAAAGTTTTCTAAGTGTTTAATTTTCAAAGAATTCCTTTATTTTGTAGTCAGTCATAATGCATTTGGAGTGTACCTTACTTTTCAAAGGGGACTTTGATTCTATAACCTCTCCAGAGTAAAAGATAATCTGAAGGTGCTTGAATCAAAGGCCACTCTCCCCTTTGTATTTTACCAAGAGGTCTGTCCGTAACTCTTCCTCTTCGGGCTTCACCTGGGTTTCATTTTATCTAGCCACTGCCTAGGACAGAGACGCCCACTTGCTCTGTTGCCCCAGTTCTTGCCACATTCAAATCTCCTTGATTGCCTTAGATATCTTGTCTCATCAAGGATGGGAACGTGCCAGAGGGAACAAAGTAAACCTGATGGGTTAGAACGTTGGACTTTGGGTCCCCAAATTAGCCAAAAACAGATAGAGAAATGTTTGGTTGTGTTGATTCCTGTGTTCAGAGTGGCCTTTCTCTTGGCCTCAGTTCTGGACTTGATTGAGCACTTATAGGAAATTTATGGTCAGACTAGAATTTTCTTTGTCCTTTGAGATTTCTTTGTAGGGCAATGTGCCCTTTCTTGAACACCCTGTGGGTGAATAACCTTATTAAGTTAGCTGCCAGTACTAGAACCTTCCAGGAATTTTAATTAGTATACTGCATCTGAAGCACTTTGACATGCTGTTTTTACATTTAAAGTGACAGTTTAAATAGTAAAGTGGTGGTAAATTAATCACTGTGAAACTCGAGAGTGTGATGCTCTGCATTTTAGGAAGCATAAGTAGATTCTGTTTTTTAAAAATTAATTATGAAACCCATGTGATTTGTATATTTTACTTTTCATCTTTGACAGTGGTTCAAATGACTGATCTATTGGCAGGCAGCTACTTTTTGGGTATATGGTAAATCATGGTTGTTTAACTTTTCCAGAGAAAGTGGCTATGTGTTTACTTTTTCCTTGTGTGGAGCCATGGGAATCGGATTTATTGGCAAATTCATTTCCAGTCTTTCTACAGTGCAAAATAAATGTAACCTTTTTAACCTGCATGCTGGTAATATGCTCTGCTTTTTTAGTAAACAAATATACAAAAGAGTAATCTGGCTGATTTTTTTGTTTGTTTTTAAGCAGGGACCTGCTCTTTATACAGACAGATCTCAAATAAGCTAATATTTAGGGTAGCAAAAGCAGTTTTGTCATTTGTAGCCCTCTCACAGGTGGCCTGAGCAAGGGGGTTGTGTTGCATTGGGTCAGAAAGGCCATGTTCCCAGAATTGGTGATACTTGGACTGATTTTAGGATATTTTAATACGGGCTTGTCCCCTTAGGAAAGTCCATTTGGACACAACAGGCGTGTCTGGTCTTCTGCAGACCATTCACACTGCCTTAGTCTTCAAGGATCATTAGAACGCCAGGCTAAATCAGAGTGGTGCTGTTTTTATAGCATGTGAGTTGGATCATGGCCAGAGTCCCTCATGCTACACTGAAATTAGAGACAGGGTTGAAGACACCAGGAGTGGCTAAATGCTCTGGGTGCCTAATGGCTCTTTGGCTACAGTCTTCTCTTGAGTAGTTTCTGTGGGTAACAAAATCAGAATTACCTTTTTTTTATTAAAACACACACAGTTCTGCATGAATTTTAGATTCTGGCATTCTTGACAAGCACTTCTTACTCTCTAAAAACTAAGCTCTTGACCAGGAACATGTTTTTGATGTTATTAACCAGGAGCCTGTTTTAATTTTACAAGATCCATGAATGCTGCAATCTGTTTAAAATACTAGTATCATTCAGTATCAGACTTGGAGTTTAATAACTGCTATTTAAGACTGCCCCACAATTGTAACATTTTGTGTAGGTTATTTGGTTTAGATAACTTTACCCCATTGGAGCAGCCATTCAGGAGACAAAGACCCAGCTGCATGTGTCTTTGAAATGTGCCAAGAAAGCAGAATTTAGTATTAAACTCCTAATTTCAACTTTTTAGAAAAGGAGCATTTCCTCTGGGTAAGGGGAGGCAGTGAATAATTGCCGAGCTGCAAAGGTGTAAACTCCCTGCGGCCTCTCCCCCTCCTCTCCATCAATACAATGGATTGAATTTGTAGCCAATTGTAAAAAAAGAACTGGATACTTTTCTGAGAAAGGCTTCATGCCATGACTAAGAATAGGTGGCAGGAATCATGGCGAATCAGTTACTGAGTTGCCGTCCAGTTCGCTTTCCGTATACTCTGAACCCAGAGGACGGCTCCATCCCTTCTCAGGCACCTGGAAACCAGACCATGCGAGACTGGAAGACATTTGCTCCAAGTGGAATGTACTAGAGAAGAGGACGAGGCGGAGCACAAAATCATCTTTTCCCTTTCAAGGAGTTTAATTGAACATATTTGTGACCGGTCTGTCTCCGACTTGCTGTGTTCATAGTAAATAATGTAGCATTTACTTTGTTTGCTTATGTGTGGTGTGTATATATATACATATTTGATATGTACACATGTACTCCCCGTGCATATGTATGTGTGATATATCCGTGTGCACACGCAGTCTCCTCTTGATTATCAGCGGGGCGGCGAGCCCTCATTGCACTTTCTTCCCGCTCACTCAGCCTGCATGCAGCCTCTTCCTCACCTGGAGCCACAGGCTTTCCTGCTTCTGGCTCCTTGCAGGCCCCAGGAAAGGCCCTTGAAATGAGTCACTTTCCAATCCTCTTGCACCAAGGATTGTGTGAGCCAGAAAGATGGCTGCAACCCTTTTTAAGAAGGGTTGAGGCGCCTGGGCCTGAAGGTGATCGGGCCCATTCCACAGCTCTGGGAGCTGTGCTGCTCCTGGGTTTCATGGGGGGCTTCACAACTTGCTTAAATTCCTTAGCAGGAATGCTGCGAAATCTTGGATAAGTCTTTGATGTACAGGTAGAGTTCAACCATGTATTTCACCGATATTCTTGCATTTGCGGTATTGCTGTTCCCCATCGCTAGCCCAGATAATCAAGACCTGACTGTTTCTTGCCACTGGATTCCCGAAGCCTTTTCCTTTCAACTGGATTTGTTCATTTCTGCTGCTGTGAAACCCAAAAGTAATGCAGTAGGTTTTAATTTAAAATTGTTTAATTCTATTATTGATAAATATTTATTGTAATAAAAGTAAAGAGTAAATAATTTTTAAATCCTTTCAATTGTTTTGACTGTCTTTGTTTTTCCTTGGTAGATGCAAAATGGGAGGAGAGCTATGGGGAGAAAATGTATGGCCAGCCACTTGTCTCAGAGAATTGATTTTTTTTTATTTAAAAAATATTTTTATATATCTTTATTGATTTCAGAGAGAGGAAGGGAGAGGGAGAGAGAGAGTTAGAAACATCAATGATGTGAGAGAGTCATTCATCGGCTGCCTCCTGCACGTCCCCCCACTGGGGATCGAGCCTGCAGCCCAGACATGTGCCCTGACCGGGAATCGAACCGCGAGCGATCTCCTGGATCCTAGGTCGATGCTCAACCACTGAGCCATGCCCGGCCAAGCTTATTGATTGTTTGTAGAGCAAAGCATTAAAAGGATTTTTTTAAGAAGAGAGATCAGCCTGCTTGCTCCTGGCTGTTCTAGAATTCTGTGACTTATTTCAGAAAGCAGAGAACTAGGCAGGTGGCACTAACAACTATTCATAATGTACTGTTCTTGACTCCCCCAGGACTGGGTACTCAGCAATATATAATAATAACTGGGTCACAATGAAATTAGTTTGTAAGGTGGTGGTTTCATACCCAAAAACATTTTCCCATAGAAAGAGTGTTCATGAATGGTGTTAAGTTTCTAGGCTAAGTCCACAAGAACCTAATAACATTCACTTGGTACCCCCAAACTATGGTATATAAACCCTAAGTTCTTATAAAAAGTAAGATTTTCTAACATTGCTTCTGAGGAGAATTATTTCCTGTTTTTTTCATCAGAATTGATCCAGTTCTGACTGGGCATTTAAAAAAAATTTGCAGAAGGTGAAAGAAGAAATGTCCCATATTTTAACCTAGGCTGATTGTTTTTAGAGCAAAGCATTAAAAGCTTTGCTCTAGAGTGTTTCCCAGCTGTGTGCTCTTACTCCCCTGCCCTCCCAATCTCTTGGTTGCCCTAGCAGTTACCCCTCCCTTCTGCCTGCAAACCTCAGTTGCCTAGCAAGTACCTGACACATAGCAGGTATATACAAAGTAACCACACTTGGGCCTGTATACATCTAAAAAGACCAATGCCCCGAAAGTCATCTTTTCCAAAGAACACTTTATAACTGCTTCTTCCATTTTCCTTCTTGCTTTCATTCTGAAAGTTTCTCCAGACCTCCCAAACTATTAATAAAATGACTTTTCTTACTCATGTTCAACTTGGTAAGCTTTGACCCAGGGCGACTGATTTTTTCTAACCTTCAGTTTCCATATATGTAGAATGGGATTATTAATATTCCCACAGTTGTTATATGTTATGAATAATGCATGTAGAGTGTTTAGCACAATGAGTGGTTAGCACCTAAGGTAGGTGCTTGGCTTCTACTAATACCTAGTTCTCAATCTTTGTCTTTGGACTTTCCCCTAAGCCTTATGACCTACTCCTGACTTCCCTGCTTCCCCTTTCTAGTTCCTCCACACCTTAGGAATGCATGAATATGCTGGTGAGGCAGTTCTAAAAAGAACTAGAAATGAGTAAAACAAGATTGCCTTCTGAGGATCTATTAGTAAAATTCATACCAACTGGGAAATAGGAACAAACCCCAAATTATGTAAATGTTTGCTGAATCCCCAAACCCCAATTAAGGTGACTCGGTGTACCTTACAGATGTAGAATTGGGTGTGGGGCTTGACTTAGCATGCTAAAATCTAAACATATTCTTTTTCTGGAAAAAGACTAAGCTGAAGGTAGATGGCCAGCCTGTAGCATAGCAAAGGAAGCCTGCATAGCCTTTATGACCCAAAACTTACCCAGTGATGGGATGCCATGCCCCAAGGACTCAACCTATTTAGCCAACGGCAAGTCATACCCATATGGGCTGCTGAGTTCATTATAGCCAGTTTGTACATCAAGAAACTTCCTGATTATAGTTTGGTTCCCTTTGTAGATCAGCCACAGAGATGTGCTGGTCACAAGTCATAAGCATGCAAGTGCCCTGTTGAGTTTCTTGCTCAAATTAGTTGAGTGCATTCTCTACATGTTTTTCTTACATGGGCTTATTAATGTAAGTCAGTTCTCAAAAGCAAGTCTGCTTTTGGGATATTGGCTACCCGTTGAGGACCAGATTCTGGAAGCTAGTGAAATATTAAGGTGGACGTCACCTACATCCCTCCCCGCCAGACTTCTCATTCCCCTGCTCCTATCTGCTGCAGTCACTTCAGGATCTCCTGTCACCACTCTTTAAAAAAATAATGAATAAATAAACTTTATTTTCTATTATATCAGAAGTGATCTGTGTTCTTTAGAGTACAGGATGTAAACCACCCATAGGCCTAACCCCCAGAGATACCAACTGCTTTGTGTTCCCCCCTCATTTTTCTTGCGTACACACTGCGTATGTTACAAATAAAACAGGTCATCCATTCATTCTTAGCAGTTTCATTTTCATCCCATGAATGCTTAATCAGTCCCCTTGTAGATGGATTTTGGGTCATATCCAGTTTTAATATTACCAATAACTGTAGTGAGCATACAGATACACCTGTGTACATTTCTTTCATTGGAAAAATATTGATTGAGCACTCACTACGTGCCAGGTATTGGGCTAGGTGCTGTATGAACAGTGATAAATAAAACTGACATGATTGTGACCCCACAGAGCTGTAGCCTAGAATCCTTATCTTTCTAGGATAATTCTTTTAAGAATTGTCTAGTCAGTGCATATACTTATTCAAACTATTAATACATATTGGCAAGGTGTCTTTCCAGCAGTGAACGAGTGGCTTTTCCCCACACCTATGTAAAAAGGTTTGTTACTTACATAATTGAGGCCATCTGCGACCACGCAAGGAAGACCACCTTCCAGCTGGTTGGAAGATGTCTAGAGAGACCTGGGAAAGGACCCCAGCTTGGGGCTTTTACTGGGATTAGGGGGTGGGGATGGATGATGGTACCCAGCTCACACTGGAAGCTCCTGCCAGCGCCAAAGGAGGGAACACCTAGGCATTTACATTTTTTTAAAAAATCGGCTGCCCAGATGTGGAGTAGAGGGGAAGAAGACTGAGGCTTAGCTGTCAGCAAACAGCAAAGCAGGGAATCAGATTCTTTGTGTGTCTGGAATGATGTATCTGAGGACTGCTTTAGGGCCAAGTATCTTACTGCTCAGTCTCCTGGGATTTGGTGGCACCTATCTCTGCAACAGCTGATTCTCACTGACTTCCTCATAGCAGCCTGCTTCCAGCTGTAGTCATGCCCACAATTTTTTTTTTTCTTTTTCCCCCCCACAGAGGAGACATGGACCAGGGCCTGGCAGAGTTCATGGTCAGATCACTTCCTCTGATTCCAGGGTCCACAGGGAAGTCTAAGGCTTGAGGTTACAACCAAAGGAGAGCAGTTGGCAGAGGGCCCTGAAGACCAAAATCAAACACACTACTTCTCATACCACACTCCACCCCCAGATATGGGACAAGGACCCAGGCAGCTAGTGGGACTCTTTGCTCCAAGATTTTGGCACTTGTAAATCTCTCTACCACTCGCAGGCTTGAAAAAATTAAAAAAACACACCCAAAACCCCATTGGCCTCTGAGTAGGTCTCATTCACTAAGGGCTTGTCTTCTTTGGTCTCACTCTTGCCTTTGAGAAAGCAGGCAGTACTTTACAACAGTTCAGAAAATGGTCCTCAAGTAGTCGTGACTTATCCGAGGCTGCAGGGCAGGTCTAGGGCTGGGACCTGCCTTTTCTCACCGCTCCACCGCCCCTGTCGGAGTTTCCCCGCAGGCCAATGGAACGAAGGCCCCGCCAAATGTTAAAGTTTTTTTTTTAAAAAAGGGTTTTAATTCTCAATAACAACATATTTCGTGGACACTGAGACCCATAAAACACCCAGGAAATAGTGGTTTTTCAAGCAACAGTGCTTCCCTGAGAGTCTGATTGCGCTTCTGTACCCTGAACTTACCCCCCGCCCCTGTACTATTTCTCTCTGCCCCCCTCCTCTTTCTGCGGGGCAGCGACGGTGGGGCTGTCCCGGGTTTCAGCCCTACAGAAAATGGCTAAGAGGACGGCCACCCCTCGCTGGGGAGCATCTGGTAGGGGGGCTGCACGCTCTGCAGGAGGCGGGGCCCGCGCACGCGTGGGAGCCGAAGGACGACGGGCGGCGAGGCGGGCGCGGCGCGCTCCAGTGCAGACCGCCCCGCTCCCGCGCGCTCCGGGGCACCGACCACGCCCCGGCCCAGCCCGGCGCCCGACGCCCGACGCCCGACGCCGCGGCGCTCGGGAACACTTGACCTTGATTTGGAGAACAGTCCTTGATGGGGCCTGAACCGTGAATTCGTCACCCGCGTCCTAAGCGACGAGCCACGCCTTGGCCCCGCGCTTCAGTCTCCGGTCCGCGCCCACGCGGCCGGGCCTCCGCGGGCGCCTGACGGGGTGGCACCCGAGCTGCGGGAGGCGGGGGTCGAGCGGGCGCGGGGCTCCCGCGCTGCCGGCGGCGGTGGGCGGGGCCTGCTGCGCGCGCACTCACTCCAATACCCTGGCAACGGCCTGTTGTTAGCAACCGGCGGTGGTCCCGCGCTAGTCCCCGGCGCCGCCTGCGGAGGTCCCCGCCATGAATCCGTCGGGCCCCCTGGGGGCCCTGGAGGAGAAGGACGTGGAACACTTAGCCACTCAGATCCTCGGGCCCTCGGTCCACTCGGATAACTCGGAGGAGCGGATCCAGGCCCGGCGCCTCCGCATCGCCGCGCGCCTGGACGCCCGGAGGCGGTGAGCGGGGCGGGGCGGGGGACCCCGAGGCGGTGCGGGAGGGGGCTGGGTGCTGCCAGGGCAGGAGGCCCCTGCAGTGAGGGGCTGGAGTGCCCCAAGTGTGAGAGGCCTTTAAAATTAAAAAAATAATAATTATTGGTTGATTTTGGAGAGGAAGGCGGGGAGAACATCATCTGTGGTTCCACCCGTTCACGCATTCATTGGTCCATTCTTGTATGTGTCTTGACCAGGGATCGAACCCACAACCTTGGCATATCTGGACGTGCTCTAACCCACTGAGCTACCCGACTAGGGCAGAGGGCCTTGTTTCTTGATGTGATAAACATTTCTTCCAGAAAGTTCAAGCGAAGTATGGGATAGTAAAACACTGAACATACTAGAAAAGTCAAAAACATAAATAATAATCCCTTTGACGCTTTCATTGGGAGCCAGATGCACCCAGCACTGTGGGCAATACACTGCAATGCAGATGATCCATGATCTCCTTCCCTCCCAGCCGGCCTGCCACTTCTGCTGGTCTCAGTGGCTTGTCTGTCTGTGTGACACCCTCATTCCTGAGTATCTGAGACCAATAACCTTATTCCTTTCAGGCCAGGGTTGCCACACCGGTCCATTCACAGACACAGTGGACGGCCATAGAGGGTAGGAAGAGGCACCTGCGTGATTCCCTGAATTCCTGACCACTGTACCTTATCCTGCTGGTCAGGGTCAGCTGCTCCACCAAGGCGGTGACTTCCCTTCTTGTCTGCTGGCCATTGGACACAAGGGGCCCAAAGTGGTGTTCTGTGTTCCAACAAAACTTCAGTTAATGAACACTGAAATGTGAATTTCATGTAATGTTTGCGTCATAAAATTTTCTTCATATTTTGATCTTATTTCCCCCTAAATTAATAAACTTCATTTCTTTTAGAGCAGTTTTAGGTTTACAGAAAAATCAAGTGCAAAATACAGAGTTTTCCCATATACCTCCTGCCCCATAACCTCTTCCACTGTCAACATCCCCAACCAGGGCGGTACATTTGTTACAGATGATGAACCTCATTGACGTCATTGTCAGCCAAAGTCCATAGTTTACATTGTGATCAACTCTTGGTGTCCTGTGGATTTTGACAACTATATAATGAAATGTACCCACCATTACAGTATTGTACAGAATGGTTTCACTGCCCTAAAAATCCTCTGTGCTCTGCCTGTTCACCCTGATCTTTTTAAAAACAACAATAACAAAACCAAGCATTTAAAAATGTAAAAATTATTCTTCACTTGTGAGTCATTCAAAAACCGGTAGGTTAGATTTGTCCCACAGGCTATAGTTTGCCAAGCCCGATGTGATGAATCACTGAGATGTTCTGTGGGATATCCAGGTGGTCCTGATCTATTCAGACTATATTTTGACAGAGATCGGGAGAGTTAACATCGCCCTGTGAGTGTGAATATGTATTATTGTTAACCTTTTAAATATTTTCTAGTCTGATAGAGTTAACGATGACTCACAGTGTTTTCAGTTTCATTTCTCTGGTTATATGTGAAGTGGAACATATTTTCAAATGTCTCTTTGCCATTTGTTTCTCTTGTGAGTTGCCTGTTCACATTCTTTGCCAATTTTTCTATATGGTATTTTGTCTTTGGGGTTTTTTTTGGTATTGATTTGAAAGAGGTTTTTCTATATATATATTTAAACTATTAAAAAATTTTAAAATTGATTTTAGAGAGAGAGGAAGGGAGAGAGAAAGAGAAAGAAACACCAGTTTGCTGTTCCACCCATTCATGCACTCATCGCTTGACTCCTGCATGTGCCCTGACCAGGGATGGAACCTGCAACCTTAGCAGGAGACGACGCTCCAACTAACTGAGCCACCAGCCAGGGCAGAGGCGTTTCTATTTTATAGAAAGCGAACTTTTGTCAGACACCTTTTACCAGTTTAGCCCTTGACTTTCAAGGATAAAATTTTAGGAAGTAAAACCTTACAATCTTTTATTCTCTCTCCTGTATTTACTTCTAGTGCTTTATGATTGTGCTTTTTTAATATCGAAATTTGTAACCATATGGGAAGTATTTTTTATATGGTACAAAGTCCCAGGGAACATTCAAATGTAGACTTTAAGTACAGGAATGGCTTGAGTTTCTCTGTTCTTTTCCACCACAGGGAAGCGCTCGGAGACTATTTAGATGGGAAGAAGGAGAGTGAGGAAGATCAAAGCAAGAGCCATAAACAGAAAGAGGAAAGCAGGCTGGTACGAACCGGAGAGCCAGTGGGGCCTGCCCGTCCTGGGAGACTAGAGAGCCGGGTGCCAGGGCATGGTTTTTGTGTATAGACTAGAAGAAACTCAGCGGAGATGAGATCTCAACAGAAATCCTGTTTCCTGTCTCTAGGCAGAACCGAATTTAAATCTTTCCCATTTGGGGAGCTCTCTGGGAGCGAGCTTTCGTATTCTAGTTTCTCGCATTGATGCTGCCCCTTCTTTGCTCCTATACTTTTAATGGCATTCACTATTCATTATAAAGTCCAAATAATTTAGCCTGACATTCAAGAGCTTTTGTGGTCTGTTCCCATCTTAACTTTCCAATCTTCCCTCCCATTGTTACCCAATGTGGGCCTTTCGCTTGCCTGGGCCCATCCTCTTGCTCAAGTCCAGTGGCTCTGCTCTTTCTGCTTTGTGCCGTTGACCATCTGGAATCCGAGCCCCCTCCCCTCCCCTCCCCTCCCCTCCCCTCCCCTCCCCTCCCCTCCCCTCCCCTCCCCTCCCCTCCCCTCCCCTCCCCTCCCCTCCCCTCCCCTCCCCTCCCCTCCCATCTTCTCTCCTCTTCTTCCCTCTTTTCCTCTCTTTTTTCTCCCCTCCTGTCTCCAGGTTACCTTCCCAGGTTTTAAGACCATCTAAGTCCCAACCCTCCCACGAGTTCATCTGTTTTGTATTCATGAAAACTGCATTTCAAAATTTCTATAGACTAAGTGAGATGAAATAGAGTCTCTGATCATTTCAGTGACTCCTTGGGATAAAGTTGTTTATAGGTCCTAGGTTCCAAGATGACTTGAGAGTTGGAGAATTTGTAAGTTCCAAAACAGACGTGGAAAACCTTAGGCATAACCTACAGCTGCCTGAACTTTTTGGTGAAATTATGGCATCACAAAAATGCCAGGAGTGAGGAGACTGAGTGTGGAATTTACAAAGACGGATTAGAAGGGGGGGTTACCAAGAGCAAAATTCCTGAGCCCATTAAAGGAAAGGGCAGTGCAGCCAACTACAGTTCTGTCCTGTATTAGGACCCCTGTAACAAAAGGTCCCACGTGACATTAGTTTAAATAAGGTAGAAGCTTATTTCCAGGGCTGATATGGGGGCCCCTCAAGGTTGGGCCCTCACCTCTTTGTGCCCTTCATCCGCTCACCACATGGTACGTTAGCACCATGTTCCAGCCTGGGAGAAGGGGGAAATAGGGGCCACAGAAGGAACACCATTTCCCTTCGAGGCACAATTCAGAAGTGGCACATACCTGTTCTGCTTATGTGCTATTGCTCAGGCCATTCTAGCTGCAAGGGAGTTTGGGAGGTATATCTATTTTTGGAGATCAAATGCCCAGCTAAAATTTGGGTGTTCGATTACTAAAAGAAGAGGGGAAATGGACACGAGAGCATGACTGCTATTGTCTGCCTCCCCTCCCCAACTGAGAGTCTTAGAAAGGACCCTGGCAGTGGCTGCCACTTGGAGGTCTGCTGGGGAAAGTGTATGTCCCTAGAGCGCATGCCAGTGTAGAAAGAAAAGAAAAAAATAAGAAAATTTTTTAAAAAGACAAAAAGAAAAACAAAAAAGAAAAGTCTTAAGGTAGCTTTTGATTCCTGTTTGGGTGGATAGAAGAGTTACCAACAGCTGTGCAGAGTGTTTCTCATTTTATAAATTCTTTTAAAGTTATAAGTTTATAGTTCCCTGTAAACAGTTTTACAAATTTTATAAATATATAAATTCTTTATAAAGTGTTCTAACATTGTAAGCTCTTCTTTGCTTTCAGAAATTGGTTAAACTGCTGCTCTGTGGCACCGAGTTGGTGACAAATGTGCAGGTGGCTACAGACATCAGAGAAATCCACAGGAGGGTTGAAGAGGAGGAAGTGAAGCGCCAGAGGTGAGGGGCCCCTCTCGGCGCCCGTGGGCGTGTGGGTCTCCCCTCGGGTGTCTCAGCTCTCCCCAGTCGCTGGAAGGGGGCTTTGTCTCACAGTCTGGTCAGACCTTCTTCCCTCCCCCTGGCTTTCCTCCCTTCCCCCTCCCTCTCTCAAGCACTACACTCCTGATAATGCGCCCAGCTGCGTGGATGCGGGGGGTGAGCACAGCCTCTGGTTTAATGTCTAGTCCAGGTAGACGTGGACCCACCCGGTCGTGATTCGTGTTGAAATGAAGGTTGTGTGTAAGGATTTGTGGACACAGAGATGAGGCGGCCTCTGAGTCTCCCTGGAGAGATTGTAGAGGAACCTCCCCACGCGAAGTGACATCCGAGCTGCGCTGTAAAGGACGAGTGGGAGTTTGAGGAGTGGCCCTTTAGGCAGAGGGGACAGCTCGTGCAGGGGCACAGGTGGCTTGATGTGCTCGGGAGCGCGATGGTGGGGGGTTCAGGCAGGGCCTTGGGGATGGAGAGAGGTGAGGCTGAGAAGGTGCGCTGCGCTGCCCGAGAGAGTGGCCGTGCCACACACCCCTCGCTGTTATGGACAACGTAGCGGGTGTTAAAGAAGAGCAGAGACTCCACGTTTGCAGCACAGAGGGTGAGGCGGATCGTGGGCACCCAGGGCAGACCTTCGGCTCAGCCCAGTCCTGGGCGGGAGGCCCCGCGCACCCATCTTCCCAGGCCTCGGGCTGCCCAGCAGTCTGCAATTCAATGAGAAGAGCAACCGCTGGACCATTCTAGCCCAGCTCAGCACATTCATACACGGTACGATTTTAACAGCAGCATTTTTAGCTGTTCAGCGTAAGTAGTTTCCACACTGGCAACTTTACCACCTTTATTAGCAGATAGTTGGTGACTTTATTCTTGTAACTTCCCACTGTCTGTCATGGGCTGTGCCAGGAACTGAGTTGGCTGATATCACCCCAGCAGGGTCAGCTTGTGAAAGGCCTGAGTGCCAGGCCAAGGAGATAGCCAGTGAGGAAAAATGGATGGATTTAAGTGGCGGAGTTACAAGATAAACGTGGATTTTAAAAAGATGGCCTGATGGCTGTTTCTCATTTTTTTTTGAAGAAGAAGAAATCTAACTGAAATGTAAGAGGTACTGTGTGTCCTAGTTTGGAAGGTGGAAGAAGAAAGGGGATCACAAGATGATTAAGTTGTGATTCCTGTCGAGGGGGTGTGCACACTTGTTTGGGGACAGCCTCGTAGAAGTGCAGGGGCAGCTCTGGCACACACCCTAGGCCCTGTACTGGAGTTACACAGCGTAACTGGAGTTACACGGTACTTAACTGCTGTGTGTCACCACCTCTCTCAGAAGCACTCTCGGTCCATATGCACGTGTGTATAGCTTTACTGTTTTGGTTATGTGTCACTTTGTCTCTTTGTTCTCAGTTGCTTATGGTCCAAGCATTAAACTAGAAGGAGACGTCTCAGAGCCGGGTTTGGTTTTGGGTGGCTGTACCTGGAGGCGGCGCTTGGCCCCCGGGCCCTGCCTGATAGATTCCGGAGGCCCTGCCCGCTCTGTGGGAAGGCAGCCTCGGAAGCTGCGCCCGCACGGCTTGCATGCTTGTGTCTGCAGGCTTGAAAAACTGGAAAACGAAGTCAAGACCAGCCAGGACAAATTCGATGAAATCACCTCCAAGTGGGAGGAAGGCAAACAGAAGAAAATTCCCCAGGACCTGTGGGAGATGCTCAACACCCAGCAGGTGCACTGTGCTGGGCTGATAGAAGACAAGAACAAGCTGATCAACGAGTTGCAGCAGGCAAGAGGCCCAGCCATTCCAGGCCGGCCAGGTGGGACCCGGCCGGGGTGGGGGCGTCAGCGGGGTTATTAGTGTGTGTCTCCTGAATGGAATAATGTGGAGGCCTCGCTGCAGGCCTCAGAATGCTGCGCAGCTCAGGCAGTCAGCCTTTCACCAAAGAAAAAGCTCTGTAGTGAGTTTAGAACGATTGGCTTCTAATATTAACGGGTACTTTCATCGCAAATTTCAGATTTTATGTGTGTAGCTGAGGAATGGAACTTAGTCTGCAGTGGGTATGCTCCCCTGTTGGAGCCTGGACAGCAGTTGCTCAGCTGGCACAGCCAGGCTTTCTGGGAGTCGCAGGGACATCGCAGCAAGCAGGGATGGGCGCTCTGATCCTGGGCTGCCCCTTCAGAGCTGTGCCCTGTGCTGAGCCCGCTCTGCACTGTCCACCGTGGCCTCCTCCCGGGCCTCCCCTGGGCCTCCCCTGGGCCTCTTCCCGGCCTCCTCGCACTCCCATGAAACCCGTCTCCTTGACCAGCTGTAATTCTCGGCTGTCACATCTGTGCTGACGACATCTGTGCCGAGAGGGGTCCAGGGGCGAGTGCTTCCGTCTCATGTGTGTCCGACCTTGGACATGCTCTTCTCTAGGAGTTAAAAACAAAGGACGACCAGTACGTGAAGGATTTGAAGAAACAGTCGGATGACATCTGCCTGCTCCTGGAGAGAATGGAGGAACAGGTGAAGAGCGTAATGAAAACCTTCCGCCAGGAGCTCAACCACATCGAGGTGCCGGTGTGAGGGGCCTGCTTTCTGCCCCAGGGGAGGCGGGGGGGAGGCGGGGTGGCCCCAGTGTCCTGGTCCGCTGCTTCCTGTTCCTGCTCTGGGGGTCGCTGGTTTATTCACTCACTCAACAAACATTCATCAAGCATCTGTTATTGCCAGGCACTGTACCAGGGCTGGGCATACAGCCATGAACAAAACGAGGGCCTTGGGGAAGCTTGTGCTCCTATGGGAGACAGCTAGACAGCCAGCAGACACGCTGCTAAGTGGGTAATTTGACAGGCGGTGATAAGTGCTCGGAAAGAAAACAGAAGTGGGCAAGGGTAAGAGGAGCGGAGGAGGGAGATTGGAGCTGTATAACCGTTATTTGCCTGACTTATTTATGATAGTCACGGATGAGGGATGGGAAAGGGGCATGGCAGACAGGACTCAGGAATCAGCACTTTGCATTTGAATGAGATACTTAATTGAAATTGAGACTTAGATCTTTCCAAAATGAGAGCGCGCCAGGAGCAGGGGCACCTCTCTCTCTGGATTATTAGAGACCCATTTCTGCATCCCGGGCCCACACCTCGTGAGCTCCATGCTGCCTTTGCTTCTGGGGACCCCAGCCCAGCAATATACCAATCCCAGTCATGGCTGAGCTACATGCCAGGGTTTGCCCTGCGACTGCCAACAAGGGCATTGGCCTTCCTCTAGCTGCCTGCCCCAGATATTGATTAAGCCACAGAACAGTTGGCACATTTCCTCTCTCAACTTGTGTGAAGTATACACTTCATAACACTAATTTCCGTGCAGCTCCTTCCGCAGTCATTGGCTACGTAACCCCTGGCATGTCTGCATTTGGATTTGACTTTGTGTGGTTGGTGACAGGGCACTTGACTGTTGGCTATGGGCTGTTTGATACTGTGGGACCTGCCTAATCAGAACAGACACAAGAGCCCTTTTCCTTCCTGGTTGTAGAAAGCATTTGAGGTGGAGCGACAGGAACTCCTGACCAGTAATAAGAAGAAATGGGAGCGGGCCCTGCAGGCTCACAACGCCAAAGAGGTACGGTGGGGGTGGGGGTGGGGGTAGGGAGAGGGTGGGTGTGTCAGCGTGGGTCCTTGGAGTCTGGGTGATTTCTACTGTGACTGAACAAGCTGGCCCTTTGTATCTTGGGGAAGATCACCATGCAGATGTTCAGTACTGTTCTTCGTAGTTCATCAGTGCAGTCTTGCTGAGGGCCGTTACCCCCGCTCGTGGTGGGTGCCACCTTGGCAGCTCACTGTGGTTTCCATGCTCCTGTCACTTTCTCCTTTGTTTCCTGGGGATCTGCCTCAGCCATGGGTATTTTCGTGGCCCAAGAAAGTGCTCTAAGACATATTTTAAAGGGTATAGGATTATCAATTTATTTCAGAGACATAAAGAACAAAGAAATAACTTTACCAAGATTCAGTGGATACTTTTTTTTTTATATAGAAATACAAGCATCTGACTGCAGGGTCTGTGTTTAATTTCTTTTTTCCCAGTTTATTTTTCAGTTACAGTTGACATTATATTAGTGTCATGTGCACAACACAGTGATTAGACATTTATATACTTTATGAAGTGATTGCCCCGATAAGTCTGGTACTCCCTGGCACCATGCATTAGTTATTACATTACTGATTCTGTTCCCTATGCTGCATGTTACATCCCGTGTGCTTAATTTCCTAGTGCAATGTTCCTCCTGGAGTTTCAGGAGTAAGGACCCCATTAAGCAATGCAAAGCCTTGGGGCACAGGGGCTCCTGAGCCCTGACAGACTCCCTGGAGAGTCATGACACTTTTCAGACTTCCCCTGTGTCACACTTGTCAGGCCACCTGAGGGACTGAGTTGGGACAGGGACAGGGCCCGACCTCCCCTTGTCTTCCTGTGCCTTCAGCTGGAGTATCTTATGAACCGTCTCAGGAAAGCCGAGGACTATGAGAAGCAGCTGAACAAGCAGAGGACATGGGACATCGAAGAATACAACATGATCAAGATCAAGCTGGAGCAGGATGTGCAGGTGGGACTCGCTCCTCAGCCGCAGCAGCCGGAGAGCACCGGGAGCCTTCCCCCTCGGTGTCTCCCGGTGACATTCCGGGGTTGGTCCATTCAGCAGATACTTACTGATGATCTGCCTTCTTTTAAATGGCCGTATCTGAAGGAGCTCATGTACAAGACGTACGTGGGGAAATGCTTTCTCCAATAACTAGGGGAGAACTGCCAAGATGCCTAAAGGGGTCTCGAAACCAGGACCCACGAGGAATTGTTGAGAGAATTGTGCACTCTAGCTGAGCAGAGGGAAAGTGTCCCTAAAGCAAGTTAGCTGTGTCAGAGGGTGAAACTAGGACAGCCACCATCCAATGAGTGTCTAACGCATTCCAGGCCCTTGAGGCAGTTTCTGTCATCCTCACACTACCATGAAAGGGAGAAATCACTAACAGCGTTTTCTATGCCAGCAAACTGAGGCTCAAACACAAGGATACTTATCAGGTAAATGATCAGCACTGGATCCAAACCCAGTTCTGCCAGCTCGATAGCCTGCACCTTTGCAATAATTCCAAACACTGGTGGTTGGACATGGCTGTAGGGCAGATTCTGACTCACCGTCAAAGAACCTTTTACTAGTTAGAACTGCCCGAAGTAGAAAGGATTATTCCTCAAAACACAGAGTCCTTTATCCCATAACGTACTCACAGGCTGAATGACGGTGTCTGTCTGCAGTGCCGAAGGATTCCTGCAGTGGGAGGAGGGTAGACTTTCTAGTTTCTAAAGTTCTTTCCAAGTCTAGGATTCTGTGTTTCAGTTAAAAAAAAGTACACAGTTCTAATTACGTTCAGATGCATTACAATTTCATCATAATACTCAAGCTCGGTTCATTCATTTCAGTCTCTACCTAGAGAAGCATGTTAGATTAAAGCTCTTCCACATAGCCTTTGGGAGAGTTTTCATTCTCACTCCTCTCGTCATTTTACATAAAGAGGTGAAATAAAAAGTCCCATTAGACTACAAATATTTTTACTGCTCTTGAAAAATTTCCTTGGCCTTTCTCGTATGAATGTCATGGAAATGAGAATTACTGACAAAGAACAGTAGAGTCTGTAATAGAGCGGTACTACTTGTGTGGGCTGCATACATTACACTTTTAATGAAAATGGCTATTGTTAAACTTTCTGGAGTTATCTTGGTAATATGATAATTTATGTGACAAAACTATACACCATTGACCTCAAACAGTGAAATAATGGAACGTTGTGTTCTTTTTTGTTGTTGTTTTGTTTTTTTCTTTTGTGGTAAGAGCACTTAATATAAGATCTACCCTCTTAGCAAAATTTTAAGTATACAATATGACGTTGTTAATCACGGGCCCCCTGTTGTACAGTAAATCCCCGGAACTTACTCATTCTGTGTAAGCGAAACTTTGTACCCTTGACCAGCGCCTCCCCATTTCTTCCACCCCCGGCCCCTGGCAGCCCCGGTAGCAAATTCTACTCTCTGCTTTTATAAGTTTGACCATTTTGTTTTATTTATTTATTTATTTATGTTTATAAAATATATTTTTATTGATTTCAGAGAGAGGATGGGAGAGGGAGAGAGGGATAGAAACATCAATGATGAGAGTCATTGATCGGCTGCCTCCTGCACACCTCCTGCTGGGGATCTAGCTTGCAACTGGGGCATGTGCCCTGACCGGGAATCGAACTGTGATCTCCTGGATCCTAGGTTGATGCTCAACCACTGAGCCATGCCAGCTGGGTGAGTTTGACCATTTTAGATCCCACATATAAGTGAGATCACACAGATCTTTCTGTGTCTGGCTTGTTTCACTTAGCATAACATCCTCCAGGTCCATCTGTATTGTTGCAAATGGCAGGAACTCCTTCTTTTTAAAGACTGAAGAATATTCCATTCTTCATGTATGTATGTGGCACACTTTCTTTATCCATTAGCCAACAGCTGCACATTTAGGTTGTTTCCATATCTTGGCTCTTGTGAATATTGCTACAATGAACATGGGAGTGCAGATATCTCTTCAAGATCCAGATTTCAGTTCCTGCGGATGCCTACCCAGAATTGGGACAGCTGGATCAAATAATAATTCTATTTTTAATTTTTTTGAGGAGCCTCCGTATTGTTTCCATAGTGGCTGCACCAATTTTCATTCTTACCAGCAGTGTACAAGGGTTCTCTTTTCTCTATATCCTTGCCAACACTTGTCCTTTGTTTTTTGATAATAGCCATCCTTCCAGGTGTGAGGTGGTAGGTAACACATTGTAGTTTTGCTTTTAGTTTCCCTGATGCTTAGCCATGTTGAACACTGTTTCATATACCTGTTGGACATATACCTGTATGTCTTCTTGGAGAAATGTCTATTCAGGTCCTTTGCCCATTTTCTAATTGGGTAATTTATTTTTTTGCTGTTGAGTTGTAGGAGTGGAACCTCATGTTCTTAATCTAATTTTCAAATGCTTGAACAAAACGAAAAAATTCTGGGACATGGTGAGGTTATGGGAGTTTGAAGGTAAGGTAAGACTAAGGAGGTGAGGGGACAGAGGGGCAGCGAGCCTGGGAGAGCTGGTTGTCCTGGCTGCCCCTGTCTGGAAGGACTCATGCTGGAGTGTGGGCATGCGGGAGGCAGGCTGACGGAGATATTCAGAGGGGAAAGTGTGTGCGGTTCCTCTGCAAAACAGATTTTTCCTGGGTTAGAATGGAAACCAAGAGTGCACTCTACTGCGTTATCCCTTTAACTGGGAAAATACAATCAGATCAGGGACTTCCCGTATTGCAGTGTGGGCAATATTTTAGTAGATCGGACTTCATCACAGTGCCTCTTAGCTGCACTTTCACCGGACATTAAAGTCAAGCAGCGTCGATTTTTGCCAGGGAGATGTGGCATGCAGCTCAATGTCAAATTTGCTCTTCCTAACTAATTCGTAGCATTGAATCAGTTCTGAAATACAGAACTAAATTTTTTGTAAATTACAAAAATAGGATCCAATATACATATATTTGGTTTGATGGGTAAAATAAAAGAAGTAAAAAAAAAAAAAGTGCATGCTTTTTCAGTGCTTACTGCCAGTCGTGTCACATTGTGAATGAGCAGCGAGAAGCCGAGAAACACTGTGCTCAGGGGAATTTTACCACCTCTGCCCACCCCTAAATAAAATTGCTAGGAAAACTTAGTTCTCAATGCAGGAAGTAAATGGCTACATGTTTTTGTTTTTTAAGGGCCTGAAGTGCTCATTTGAACTTGTAAAATGGTTTAGTTCAACTTTAGGCGCTGTCACCCTTAATACCAGAATATTAATCACAACATAAAGTACAACTTTGCAAAATACCTTTGGATAATTGAAAAAATAAGTGGAGACATTTAACATAATTAATCATTATTTTAAAACATAAAGCTACATTCAGTGTGTGACGACCAGGAACGGCTGTACATTGAGACTAAAACCTGAGATAATTAGCAATAGAATCATGGTGAGCTTAGGTGTTGCAAACCAGTAATGAGTAGTGTGATTCGTGTAATTGCCTGATGCAGACTCCACTGTAAGAGGCACAAGACTGATTAATTCTGTAAGTTCAGTGACAGTACCGCCAGTGATGTCATGAACTCAAGAGGCTGTCCTGGGGCAGAGCTAAGATGAAGGAGTGGCTGACCTGCGGCCTGTAGAGATGGTCAGTAGAGGTGCCCGGCACATCGCTAGTGCCTCTAGGCGCCTGTCCTCGAAGAACGTGCTCTAGCAAAGAGCAGGAGCCAATGTGTTCCACAGGAGGAAATAAAATCGCTAATAAATATTCAACAGCACGCATGAGCAAAGCCATGTAAATTAAAACAGTCAGTGACAGGTGATTATTATTATCATTTGCCTAGAAAAGCAGCACAGATTTAAGTTCTTTCAGGTCACAAAGGAAAAGACACGACCTAATTACTGTAGTTCAGAATTTTCTAAATTGTGTTCAGCGAAGTGAGATACTAGCAATGTTTTCACAAAACTAACCAAAAAAGTGAGGCCAATGATGTATTTTTTCCTTTCAAGATGTATTATGTAGGAAATAGGGTCCATTTACACAGTCATTGTTATGTACAATCTGCCTTGAAGAATGGCATTTACATGGAAGTTCACAGTAGAGCTTGCATTTATAATTCAAGTTCTCACTGCGTTATGAATATAAAAACTGTTCTGTGGTTAGGGAAGTTTGGGAAATGCCGTCTTAGTGATAAGAGTTATTGAAAAGCTACGCAGAGGAGGAGGTCCCTGGACATCCTGAGAGCAGACATCCAGGCTCTCTGGGTCTCAGGGCTCCTGATGATCAGAGGGAAGACAAGAACCCCCCTCATTGTCCTTCCAAATCCAGAGCAGCCCTGGAGACCCTCCTCTTCTAGGAATGTTCATACTTTCTGATCGTCACCATCCAACACAGAGCTTTTCTATTGGACTTTGTGCTGTGCCAGCTCATAGGCCAATGACCTCCCTTGTGCCCAGGGCTGTCAGGCTGATTTCATTTGGAACGTGAGGACATAAATTGTTGTGACTTTGCAGGAAGAGCTGCTCTGAGTCCCTTTCCTTGGTAGACACTTGGCCATCCCTAGAGGGGTCCAGGGCTGAGAACTGCTCAGCCTAGGACCAGCCAGGATTATTGCACTTGAAAAGAGGCTGCACTGCTAGCATCCTCCATAGGCCTTTCGGGGTGTTGTTCAAGTCAGCAATTTTCAAAATTAAATTTAATCATGCTTAGGAAGAGTCAGGTGCAGCTCCCTACCCCACCCCAAGCACCCCCGCCCAAGGGCTGGGCCTGCACTTAGAACCTCATAGCCTGTCCTGTGCAATGCTCAGTGCAGGCAGGGTGTGGGGAAGTGGGCATGTGTACACATGGCCAGTGGGAGTGTCAACCATAAATTGCCCTTTGGAAAGCCATTTATTGAGAGCCTTTGACCTAGTAATTTCACTTCAGAGAATCTAAGGAAATAAAAAAATACCCCAAAAGTTTTATATACAGTTGTCCCCAGAATTATGTTAATATTGAAAATTACCAAAACAATATAAATGTACGACTGTAGGGAAATGGTAAGCTGTATGTTGAGTAACCATACATACTTCATATATGGTAAATTATTTTACAGAAGTATTATGCACCATTAAAATTACGTTAATAAAACTTTACTAATGTGGAAATTCTTATGTTGTAATATTAAGAGAGGAAGACAAGATATAAAGTTGTAGTTATAGTTTGACCTTAACTATGTAAAGGACACTGGAAGGGCACATGTCGGTGTTAACAGAGCTGCCTTTGGGGAGTGGAATTATAGGTAGTTTTCCCTCCCCCTTCTCCTACGTCTTCTTTTTCTTCATTGTACTTTCTGCATTTTCTACAATGAGCAAATATTAGTTCCACAAGTTTTTACAAAGAAAACCATATAACTAATAAATGGAATTAAAAAGTTGGCTGAACAAGTGGAGAATCTGAGAGGCACAATTGGTTGTCATCCCAGTGACCGCTGGCCACCTGTTAGAGAGTAGATATTGCAGGCTTCTGTTCTGAAGGGGACGTTCACGTCCCTGCCCCATATCTGGGAGAGTTAAGGGCGCTGTGGACTAATTCCTTCAGTGACAAAGTGGGGAATCACCGGATTCCACGGGGACGGTGGAAGTGACTCACCCTCTGATAACGTGTGTGCAGCGCCTTTGCCCCCCCAGTGCCCCCGGAGGATGACTCACGGGGTGGTGACAGCTGCCTGGCATCGCTTCCTCTGTGCTTTCCTTGGCAAAGGTCTGCGGCCTCCGGAGGGAGATGGGAAGGAGGCTTGAAAGAACATGTCACATGTCGCTGCTTTATGGAGGCCTGAGCACACTCACTCGCGTTCTCGCTCCTCGTTTCCGCTCAGGAGGGGCATGAGCCAGCCGTCTGTCTGCCCCGCCTCCAGCTTTGCCCCCTCTGATCTGTTTTCTCGCCGGCTGTGAGAACGATCTTCCCCCGCGTGGACCGGTCACTCCACTCTTCTGCTTCCCGTCCTCAGCGGCCTGCGTCGCCTTCAGGATGAAGCGTTCAGTGCCCAGCGTGGCCAGGCCCTGCTGCCCTGTCAGCCTCGTTTCTGACCAGCCCCTGCCTCATACCTCAGTCCTAAAGAGCTCGGGGTTTCCCCAGAGCACCTCTCTCTAGAACTTTCTCTTCTCAGGTGGCTGCCCGAGTGACTCCTACCTATTCTCTGGGTCTCAGGCTGACGCCATCTTTTCAGGGGTGCCTGCCCTGGCTTGGGGGTGCTCCTCTCATTGGTCCCATGCCACCCTGTGCTTACCCCTCTCCTACTTCTTACCACCAGTGCTTGTCATCTGTCTCTCTCCTGGACAGGGCAGGACTGTGCCTTTTTCACCGGTGTTTTCCCAGCAACACCTAGTAAAATGTCTGACATACTATACTAGGCACTCAATAAATATTTGCTGAATGCATGAATACAGTGAATGGAAACCCCAAAAGGAAGGATGGTTGTGTCTGTTCTTTATAATGAGCGTGGTCTGCAGGCTTCCGTGGCAGCATTAACTTTCACGGTATTTCTAGTGGGGCTGCTCAGATCTCTGAAGGGTCTGGAGCAGCGGACCATGGGGATAACTTGCAGTTGAATGATTTATATATTTTCTGGTTGGCCTTTAACTTGCCTCTAATGATACATTTCCTAAGGGTTCAGGTGGGACACTTGTCCTTAAGGTTCCTCTGATATGACTCCAGAATGTACTGCCAGGGACCCTCAGGCGTAACAAACTAAAGCAGCCAAGTGGTGATATTTTTTTTAACTTTAACTTTAGATTCTTGAGCAACAGCTTCAGCAAATGAAAGCAACGTATCAGCTAAACCAGGAGAAGTTAGAGTACAACTTCCAGGTGCTGAAAAAGAGAGACGAAGAAAGCACAGTGATTAAGTCCCAGCAGAAGAGGAAGATGAACCGGTGAGCTGGCTCTCGCACCTTCCTTCTGGGCCCCTGCGCGCTGAGAATGGGTGGGCGCATGTGCTTCCCTTTTGTGGGAGCGCAAGCTGTCAAAAATATAACTGATTCTTATTCAAAGAGGGTTTTTTTAAGGAAAGATAATACATTCAACTGGTTCTGCGCGCTCCCACTTCCTCCTAGAAAGAGCCTACAGCAAGGAGTGAGCCAGGATGTGGGGATGTGGCAGGTCCGGGGGCACAGCGGGAGGGATGGGCAAGTCAGGTGTTCCATGGAGAGGTTGCGTGGGGGAGAAGGGGCCTGGGGGGGGGCGGGGGAGGCCGAGCTTGGGTTTGACCCACGGGGCAGAACCAGGAGCTGCAGCATCCCCACCATCCTGTCCTCACTGGCTCTTCCATCTGACTCCAAACTTACACGGTTTCCTTTATCTTGAAAAATCCTTCCACTGAGCCTGCTGCGCCTCTGTGAGCACACTTTTTTCTCTTCTTGCTTCTACGGCCGTTTTCCCTTCCTCATCACTTACCTTCCACCCCCAGCATTTATAATTTGACCTCTGACCCCGTAATTGGACAGACTCTTCTCTCTGTAGCACACCAATGATGCCATTCCAGCCCGCACTGTGGCTTTCCCTCAGGCATCGTCCTGGTATTGTTGGATACTGAATCTCAGAAAATTTCTTTGGTTTTCATGACTTTAAAAGATTTGCTTTGCTTTTCTCAATTTATTCCTAATTTGTTTCCTTGGGTGGTTCTGCTTTTTCTTGTCTGATAAGAAAGCATTTTATCTCCCCTTTTTATTTCATTGCCCTGAACATCAGTCTCATGGCTTTGAAGATCCCCTCTTTGTTGATGACGACCAACTTCATGTTCCCAATCCCCCCTCCCCTTCGTGCTCTACCTGGAACTGCCAACAGACATTTCCCCTTGGAGAGTCACTGTCATTTCCAGTGCACAGTTTCTGGAACCAGCCTTGCTGACCCTCCCAGGTCTCCCATCACCCTCCTCACCCCCCTTCCCAGCCAGGCACTGGGGACTTGACCTTTGTTGAGCTTCCCCCTGCAGCCGTCCCCTCCTGCCCACTCCTTTCTTGCTACCTTGCTCAGAATCCAGGATGCCACTGCAGTCTATCTTTGTTTCATTAGCTTCTATAATTAGATGGTGTAAAGAAACTCCTTTACTAAATGATGTTGGAAAAAAACACTTTGGATGGCTACTTAAAAATTTTTTTTTTGACACCTATGTATGGAAAGTCTAGAATGCTATAGTTAGGAAAGTGAATTAGGTATATCTTTTTTCAGAGACTAAGTTAACTCATTTTCACATATTATTGAGGATTAAAAAAGGAATGATCAGTGTTTTGTTTTAGGAACCTTCTGATTATATCAGAATAATACTTAAGAGGGAAATTTTCATTTTTAGAATTTTCAACCTTCTTCTATGTCAGCCTTCAACCTCTCTATTCCTGTGTAAATGGGGCACTGACATAAGACACCTCCTCAGTAGTTTGAAGTCTGAAGCATGGTCCTGGGTCTCAAAGCTCTGCCTGCTATGCATATTTCATGGGACAAGTTTCCATGCACAGGGCTCCTGTTAGCAGCGAGGCGGGGAGCGGTGGCATGCCTGCATTCACAGTGCAATGGCCAGGTTGTAGCTGTCACTGTGATGGAACCTGTCAGCACTCCCCTCCCCCGGCCCCTGGTATAGCTCTCCTATAGCATTTCTCACACTGTACTGTCGTTAATGTTTGTCCTTGTGTCTTACTGGACTGAGATCATTTTACTCATTTTTGTGTTGGAACATATCTCTGGCACGAAAGAGACCCTTCATGCCTGATAAATGAATAAGTGAATGAGTGGGTGAATGAATGAGTGAATGAATGAGTTATTGGACCTGTTACCAGTATCAGCTCTTTGAGAATGGAGGACTCATATATCCTAGGCTTGTGATGTGCAGTTTTAATTTTTCCCTTTCTATCTGCCTCATTTCAGAAGGCCAGAAGTTGAGAGAGATGATTTAAATATGTGAGGTTGGTATTAGAGAGGGACACTGACAAATGGTGTGTTGAGGAAGATTCAGTCACACTCTTGCTTAGGACATGGCCTCTTGGTGGGTTTGGGCTTCTGGACTATTTTAAGTGAGTTTTGTTCTGGACGATCCCATGACCTCCTGTTGCCTGCCTTTCCCTGATCCCAGCTGGAGCTGTGTTTGGGAATATGCGGGAGGGTGTTCTGCCCTTCCACAGGTTGGTTCCTGGGCTCTGTAGAACTGAGCGAAGTAAATGAAAGGAGCATTACACCTTCTATTCAGCAGCCCTAACTTTTCTTTCCTCTTCAACCCAGCCTGCATGATATACTTAACAATTTGAGATCAAAATATGCCAAGCAGACCAAGCAGTATCAGGAGGAGAACCAGTCACTAACCTCGGACTATAAACGCCTTGTGATACAATTCAAGGAGCTGCAGAAAGCCATGAGGTACGTTAGGGAACTGGGTCCTAGAACAGAGGTCGCAGGGGTAGAGCTGGTGGTGGCTGTGATTTCATTAGACTTTGATATCAGCAGATTTTGGGGGGAGCTGGACCAAGGCCCTAAGTTCTTTGCGCTGTCTTCCTTGTTTCTTTATTTGCATGTCACCTACCTTTTCTTGAGACGTCCTGGGATGGCTTTCAGCCTGTCACAGGTGAGGATTGGTGGCCCAGGGATTGGGCCAGGCCTGGGATTTACCACAGTTCTGTCTCAGTTCTCACTCTCCTACCAATTGAAGGACCCTCGCCAGGCCCTGGGGTCAGCTGACCATGCTCAGTAACTCTCCTTCGCAGGCATTTTGCTCTTATTGATGACCAGAAGTTTCGGGAGATTTGGCTGATGAATGAAGAGGAGGCGAAGGATCTGATAAGCAGAGCCTTTGATGTAGACAGGATCATCCATACCCACCACCTGGGGCTCCCCTGGACGGCACCTGACTTCTGGTTCCTGAAGAACGTGGGGCCTATATCTCAGCAGCAGCTGCAGAAGTCAGCCACAGAAGTATTGGAAGAAGTGCTGATGCAAACAGGTGACTAGAACAGAGTCACAGTCTTAGGGCTCTGAGAACATCAGGTCCACCCATTCATTTCACAGATAAGGAAACTGCAGTCTAGAGAAGGGGACGAGGTCTCATAGCTAAGAGGTCTGTAGGGTACAATTGGTTGATATAGCTTTTAAGTCTCTAATTTATAGCTGTACGCTTTCCCCTGTGTTATAAACTGGAAGTTAGATCTAGAAGCTTGATATCAGACTCGGGTTTAATTTCCTTTTGCTAAGTACACTGCTGTGTACCTCCATGGGGATGAACTAAGGTGAGGTTGTCTCTCCTTTTGTGATGTTAGCAACCATTAATAATCATTGTGCAAGACCCATGGACTGCATCAGGGATTGCAAGATGGTGATATTCTAAATGTTATAAGGGCATCACTTATAATATGTTATCATAACAGCTGGAACACTTCTGAAAAGGGAATCTTCCCCCTGCCAGCTGTTCATTACTCTGAGATACAGTTTGTACAGGAAAAGCAGGATAGATGCTTATTCTTTCTTCATGGGCAGAATAAATGGGTTGGGTCTCTAGCGTCTTCCTTAGGTCACCACTGATGTTTGTATACATTCAAAAAGCATCATGGTAAGCACATGGATTTAAACAAATTTGATATGTTTTGGTTGACTGCAATTACTATCCTTACTGATGCTCGAATTGTCCCGCCTTTGGCCAACAGGAGTCTCCTCATGCTGTTTTCTGGGTCCTTTAGACACAACTCTGGTAGTCTTTGACAGCTTCTTGGCTTTCCAGAATGACCAGAGGTTCCAGGCTCACATTGTACTTTTCCTGCTTCAAGTTTGGAAGCAGCCGTTTCTCCAGGGAGGTCTGGTTCTTTTCCATAGGGAACGGTATTTTGAAACCACAGCCTGGGTGCTGGAGCGCTCATTGTTTCAGATTGCTCATTGCTTCTAGGCTTCAGTGGATGAGCCAAGGGGATAGGATTATGTTTTATAGATAAAATAATCCTATGCTCTTGACAGAGCCTAAAGGGGCTTTTTAGGAGGTGAGTTTTCTCAAGGGAAGACATTTGACTGTATTTCAAAGTCAACCAGGCCAAGGAATGATCTTCTTTCCCTTTTCCCCTTCTCTCTACGCCCATCTGCAGAAGAAGAGGGGCTGGAAGGGACCGACTCAGAACCAGAGTCTTACCTGGACCTGCCGGGGCAGGTTTCTGCGACCACGACCAGGAAGATCCTAACGCTCCTGTGTGACGAGTCGGTGAGGGGCTGCTGGGGGGCTGCTGGCGGGTGGCCCTGCCGACTTCCTGCTCTTGTTTCTCGTGTACTCTTCTGACGACTCTGGCGGGGCCAGAGGTGGCCCGGAGGCAGGAGTGGACTGGCCCTCAGGAGTATTACTGGGGGATGGTCACAGGCAGTCCAGCCTCAGAGCTGGCTCAGGGGCGAATGGGTTCTCCCTTAGCAGGTCAGCCAGGCGTGGTCCAGGCTGGCCAATGGCCCCCTGCTAATGAAACAAAATGCTCATTCTGCAAGAGAAGGGGCACCAGTGCTACCTCCCTGAACCCGCCTGCCAAGTAATGTGGCTCCAACTGCACGGCCTTTTTCTCTCGGAGCTCCGTTGGCAATTATTCTGGGTGTATTAGGCGTTGGCTGTCTGCATTGCATATTAGCAGAACCCGCTAGACTTAGGGAGAGGGCTGCCTCGGAGCTGGTTCAGCTGGAGGGTGGGTGGTTACTTGATGGGTGCTTATTTAGATTTTACAGTTTTGAGATGATAGAAGAGGCAGAGCAAGGATCAGCAGCCTCCACCCCCCTGGGGACAGTTGGGACCATTTTCTTCGGCACGGAGGCCAGTTCCTGGCCCTGAAGGAGGCAGCTGGCAGGTGCTCCCCCTCTACCGCAGGCTCGCTGCCAGGGGCCACCTTCCCACTGCCTGCTTCCAACCTTTTGGTGCCTGCTGCTGTGCTCTGTAGCTATTTGGGGACTAGCATTTCGGCGAAGTGACATTGGGTAGGTGGGAATCTGTGACTGGGCCAGGTCTGGACTGCTGTGGGCAACTCAGGTTTTTACCCAGGGACTTGTGGGTGAGGCGAGTCTGCACCCTACTGAGGTGGGGGAATTACGGCCGTGGTGAGAATTGGCTTTGCCCCTGGGAAGGGCTCCAAGGCATCCCAAGCAGGCCCTGCTCTGGGGAACCCGCGGCCCAGCCTCGTCCCTGGGCTTCTGCTCTGAGGAGTCACCCCTGGCTGGTCGCAGAGGAGGCTGCAGACCCCGGGACTTGCCCCTGAAAGCTGTCTCTGACTGGGGATGCCGTCTCCCTTCTCCCCAGGGTTTCCTCATAGAGAACAAGCTGCTGAGTCTTCTCCTTCCCCTGGAGAAGACCGAGTGCTACCTGCTGAAGTTGGACGCCATATTCTCAGTGAGTCCCACTGGGCCGAGGGGACATGGGAGCAGGTGGGGGCCTCATTCCAAGGCAGCCTCCTAGGTGTTTCCAATGTTGCCTTAGCCCTGGGAGTCGATGTGGGTCTCCCAGGGCCTTCCTGGGCTCACCGTCCCCTCGCTCCCTTCTCTCAGTCGGCCTCAGGCATTAGGTGTCTCCCACCCCTGGCCCTGCCTCTGCAGGCTGCTCTCTTGGGGCCCAGCTCCCAGGCTGCAGATCCCCCCACAGGCCCCTTAGCACTCTAGTTCCCACCAGGCCTGCATGGAGCAGTCTCCTCTCTGTTCTGATTCCAGCGTCCCCAGTTCCCTGCGCTGTCCCATGTTGAGTGGCCTCCAGTCTGGGCCAGGGATCCTGAGGGGAGCAGGCCAAGCCTCTTGCTCTCAGGGGCTGAGGACCTATCAACCCCATGGCAGGTGGCTCCCGATGTGGTCTGAGGAGTCATTCTGTCTTTTCCTCAGGCCCTTGGACTTGAAAGTGAGGATGACTTATATAAGCTGGTGAACTTCTTCCTCAAATACCGGGCTCATCATCTCCTCTCCAGCCAGGTGAGGCAAAGGGCAGTCGAAAAGAGAGCACTTTAAATTCTCCTGGAAGCCCCCAGGAGGCACTGCTAGCACTGGATAATATTTCTAGAGAAACATGAGGGTTTTATGGCAGGGAGAGGTAAGTTAGCATTTCCTTTATTATTATTGCCTTTTCTATTTGCAAAGGAAAGAATGGCTGGGGATGAGAGGCTGTTCTCCTACTGAGGCCTTCCCTCAAAGCCAGGCCTCCCAGGTGAGGTCTGGGCCCACCAAGTTATCAATATTTGATCTATAACACTTTCCTGCAAAGCTGAGCCCATTTATAATGCCTACCTTGATTGTAATGGACTATTCTGAGGAAATCATCATGATAAAAATATAAGATTTTAATTTGAACATTAAAAACTTGAATTTAAAAATTAAAAAGTTGAATTTAAAAGGATGTTTTTAGTATTGCTAGCTCCAGTGTAAGTATCCTGATATGCTTCCAAAAAGAGTTGGTTGTGTGGACAAAAGCCAGAAGCCATAAAGAAGAAAAACTCATAGTGCCCCATGCCAGAGCAGAATGTGGCCTTGTACTATTGCCTGGCCTCTGCTGGTAGGCTGCAGGCACTGACGCGGGTTGCACAGTGGAGGGGGGTGGAGAAAGATACATTTGACTATATTAAAAAAATTCTGTAGGACAAAAATCACTATAAGTAAAGTTAAGATACACATGACAGCTGGGAAAAAACATTTTTGACTCATGACAGTTAAGGGATAATTTCCTTAATATATAAAGAATTCCCATAAACCAATAAGAAAAAACCAACTACTCAATGGAACAGACAAGGGATCTGAACAAACAGCTCCTAGAAGAGGCAACAGAATTAACTCTTAAACATGTAAAAGGGTAATGGGGCTTTTTGTAGTAAGAGAAATGCAAATTAAACTGCTCAGATTTACCTTCGCCTGTCAGGTTGGCAAAGATGTGTGAGTTTGAGAACCCAGTGATGGCTGCGGTGTGGGAAACAGGCACACTCACAAGTTGCTAGTGGGAGTGTAACTTGTTGCAGTCTCCATGGGGGGCAATTTGGCAGCATCAGTTATAAAACTGTATATGCCTTACCCTGCAATTCCTTTCCTAAGGTATACACATGCACAAGCACTTGAAATGTGCTTATTGTAGCGTGTTCATTGCAGCTTTGTTTGAAATGGCAGAAGACTGGAGACCACCTAAATTCCTACCATTAAGGACTTGATTAAATAATACATGGTGCATCTACACCGTGGGATACTGTGCAACTGTAAAAAAGAAGGAACAGTTCTTTGTGTATTTATTTGCTAGGATCACTAAGCTTTATTGGTATGTTAAAAAAGTAAAGTGCAGAATTATGCATGTTGGATAGTATCATTGATGTAAAAATGGGATGGAAACGTGTGTCTTGTGTGGATATAATGTCTTTGCAAGGATACATAAGAAACTGACAACATTGGTTTGTGGGGAGTGAATTGCAGGAATTAAGAGACAAGAGCAGGAAGAAGACATTTTGAAATTTAAAAATTAGAATAAAATTTCTTTTGTATTATGAGTCGAAGGGAGGTATATATCACATAAGCTTTATGAATGCTGATAAAATAGCCCCTGTCAGCCCAGATTTAGAAATAGAGCATTATCATTGTTTCCAAGCCCCCACGTGCCTCTCCCTGGCCCATTCCCCTTCTTTTTCACTCTCTCTCCTCACTATTTCTTTTCTTGTGTAAATGTCTCCCTTTGATCTTTTCTGTAACTTCTATAACTTCCTATAAAATTTTCTCTTTTTTCCTCGTCTGTCTTTAAATTTTTAAAATTATTTTTAGAGAGAGAAGCATCAATTTTTGGTTCTACTTATTTAAACATTCATTGGTTGCTTCAGGTGAGTGCCCTGGCTGGGGATTGAACCTACAACCTTGGCCTATTGGATGACTCTCTAACCAACTGAGCCACCCAGCCAGGGCCACTTCCTGTCTGTTCTTTATACACTCATGCTTGTATAAACGCCCAACCCATGGTTGCCTCTGGTACCTTTCTTCAGATCAACCCCTGGAATCTGTCACCCCCTGCAGGAGCAAATGAGCCCGGTGCCAGCATTGGAGCCAGCAGAGCAGCTAGAAATCAAGGGAGAAGAAGAGGAAAGTCGTGTGGAAGGAGAGCCAGAAAGCCTTGTGGAAGGGGAGGCAGAAAGCCTTGTGGAAGGGGAGCCAGAAAGCCTTGTGGAAGGGGAGCCAGAAAGCCTTGTGGAAAGGGCGCCAGAAAGCCTTGCGGAAGGGGAGCCAGAAAGCTCTGCTGAAGAGAGGGCCCCCTCTTCTCCCAGGCTCATCCACCCCAATGATGTCCTTAAGATCCTGGAGGCCTTTGTCAAGGGCCTGAAGAAGCCCAGGTGGGATGTGGCGCAGAGGCCTTGCCTGAGAACTGGGGGAGCTGGATGGAAAGAGGGGCCAAGCAGATGGAGAAGTGGAGAAGAAGCTGCTGAGCAAGAACCCGGGGGAGTGAGGAAGGGTGTCTGAAAGGACGCTAAGGGATCAGCGGACATTATAATGAAAGAACGGGGTGGAGAAGTCCATCCGTTGTTCATTCATCCGTTCATTTTTTGGAGTTGGCTATGTGTAGGCCCCGAGGGAATAACACCTGTGATCAGAACAATGGTCCAGTTGTGTGCAGGCGTCACGTTGCTTAGAGGAGGAAGTGGTCAACTCCATTTGGCATGTGGGGGAGAGCTTCGGGAGGGGGTGGCACTGGAACTGGGTTTTCCTAGGTGGATAAAGTGGAGGGAAGGGCATTTCAGGATGTCACAGCATGGGGAAAGGCCCGGTGTGGTCAAGAATAGTAACGGAGGTATGGCTCTAGTGCCAGGGCCTGGCTAGTGGGCCGGTGGGTGGGAGAGCCAGCTCAGATCTAGGAAAGCCTGCTATGCGCCCAAGATCTTGGTCTTCTCCTTTCAGTGGACTGGAGCCAGAAGTGGACCTTAAGCAGTGGGGGAGCTGTGATTAGACTTGCATGACAAATATCGAGAGCTGGTTGGATGCATTTGTGAGAGAAATGGGCATAGTACTGAGCTCTAAAGCCAGTGAGGTCTAATGATTGAGGGAAAAGGGTGGAGAAACTGCAGTGGTGCCCTGGCACTGAGACCCAGGACCAGTGAGGAAAAGCGTATATCCTTTCCCAGAGCCTCCCCTAATCCGATAGGCTTGTGTGACTGAGTGGGAAGGTGACAGGCAGCAAAGCAGTACGTCTGTGAGGGACAGGCACTGTGACTGGTGGTGTTTGGGGGCTTGGGTGGTGCCAGGTGGACTTGATGGCACCTGTGCCCTTGACCTTCAGGGACTCTCGGGCCCCAGTGAAGCTGCTGAAGGTTGAGCGAGATAACTCCAAGGACTCCGAGTACTGGAAGGCCCTGGCCACGGTTATCCCTCAACCCACGCAGAACCTCTGGGACGGTCTCTACGCAGCCTTGGAGAAGTACCAGTGCGTGTGTGTCATGGCCCAGGAGGAGGGAGCGGGGCAGGCAGTGGGGAAGGATCCCGCTGGAGCGGCCACATTTGCCGCCTCCCTGCCCATGAATTCCTGGGGAGGAGCTGCCTTTGGCAACTCCTGTTGGGGGGTGTGCAGTGCTGGTGACTGGCCCTCTGGCCCCCTGGCCCTCTGGCCCTCTGGCCCTGCTCTCCTGTTCTGTTCCCTCTCGCCTGGCTCGTTTCAGGCAGGAGGGCTGCTCTGCTGGGTGCGGCTTCTGGGGCCCTCTTCCATCTCTAGCCAGAACAGAAACAGAGATCCCTGCTAGAGGAGGGGGGAACCGTGGCATCTCACCAATTTTTCTGCCCAAAGCCTCGTCCTGACCCAGAGGGCCGAGCTGCTGCTCGAAAACAATGCGCTGGAGCAGCAGAACACGGAGCTCCAGCTGCTGCTGCAGCAGTACCTAGACTCCAAGGTGGGCGATGGGACCCTCAGCGGGGGGGTGTGGGGTGGGCAGGAGGCTGGAGTGGGGCAGAGGTGCGGGGGCACTGGGGCTGATAGTAGGAAATGAGGAGCCAGTCCCTCATAAGAGGCAAGTGAGCTTTGAGATGCGGGTTGTCATGGTGCCCGAGATGCCCGTGGTTCTGGGCACCAGCTGCTCGCTGGACCACTCTCAGAAGCAGTGTGGGGCCAGTGATGTGTCACAGTTTGCTGACACAAAAAGGGGGATCAAAGCCTGGAGACTGCTTGCCAAGAGCATGTGCTCTCCCCGCTCTGCCAGCCAGGTTATCTGGCCTGGGATGTGACATGGACAGAGGAGGCTCCAACTAGGGCGGAGATTCTCTGGCCCCCACTGGTGCCTACTCCAGCGATAGTTGGGGAACATGGCCTGACAAGAAGAGGAATCTCACTGTCTCTGCTCCCTTCAGTTCATAACACAATTAGTTGCTGGTGGGGTGTCCTTCACACAGTGCTGAAGTCATGGACCAAGAAAGTCCTGACATTGGGCTGAGCATAGTTCCTCTGCCATCAGCTGTGCATGTGAGAGGTGACTGAGGCCAGCCGCAAACTCAGGCACTGGGGCTGTGGGGCCCTGTGTGGCCTCAGGCCCCAGGCTACACCTGGACTGAGGATGTGGTAAGCTTGGATGTCATGATGACCTCGTAGCCTGTGACAAGGATTCAGACATTACGTGACCATGTGGTCCACCTTTCCATCAATGCTACTGTAGAAGGGGTTGGGGAGGAGCAGGGTAGACTGGGGATGGGAGGACAGGTGAAGAGGGGGAGAGAATTTAAGAGGATGGGTCAGAGTAGAAGGTTAAAGACATTTCCAGAGGTTAGCTGGCTGGAGTAGAAGCCGAGCAAGAAGCCCTGCAACGTGTCTTCTGAAGGGAGGCAGATGTGGGCTTTCCCGACATCTGGAAGCACCTGGGGAGGAAACGCATGAAGAGATTCAGAGGCCTGTGGGAGCACCACCATGTGCACCTGACCCCAGAGGTCACGAGGAAGGAGGACCCTGGGAAAAGGTAACGACCTTCACTCGCTCTTTTCCAGATAAACTCGGAACTGCAAGTTCCTCCGACTCAGGTGTTCCGGATCCCCACAAAGTCCAACCAGACCTGAAATGGGTGCTGTGTAAGAGCGGACACCGGTGTTGGTGCCTGAGCCAGAGCTGGCACATGGGGCCCGGGGAGCTCAGGGTGTGCTCTGCATTTCCCAGGGCTGCCACTGTAGCAAGAGGAGTTTCCTGTATTCTGTTGTCATGAGTAAAGTCTTTAAAAAGTTGTGGGTGAATCTTTTTTTTAAAGGAGGTCAGGTCCAGTGAGACACAGGCTCCTACCCCCACCTCTGGGTTATGAGGGGACTTTGTTCCCCACCACAGATTATGATATGAGGACAGGCATGGTGCTGTGGGATGAGGCACAAGCCAGTGGTGTGGGGCTCCCTTGTTGTTTCGGGGGGCAGTTGGTGTCTATGTGTGGAAGCTGGAGCTCTGGGGCAGCTTGTGGGGGTTTCAGCTTTTGGACTGTCCTTGGGCCTGTGGGACCCTTCTGGGGCCCCCTGGGCTAGGGTGTGAGGCTTCTCCGGTGGGCACCCTGGGCAGTGGTCCTATGCATTAGGCCCGCCTTGAACCCTGGGACACAAGGCCATTCACCCAAAGGAAAAGCCAGAGGGGCCAGCTGGTACTACGTTTGACAACCTCAGAGTGCCCCCCAACCCTGCCCCACACCAGTCCCCCTATTTGAGCAGACATGTCAGGTCAGTGTTTGATTTCTTTTATTAAGAGAAAGATCACCACTCAGAAAGGAAAACAGCCAAGAGAAACCCAGCTTGGGCAGGCAGGGGCAAGAGGAAGCTCTGGGAATCCCCAAAAACCCACCTGCGGGGGGGGGGGGGGGGGACGGACCTGGGAGCAGCCTGGGCAGGGGGAGGAGCCTCCGGGAATGTGCAGGGGGCACAGGGGACAGAGGCAGCCACCCACTGGGTTAGTAGGAAGGGTCTGGCCCAATTTTGCAGAACAAAGACTGGTGGTGTCGCTGCCCTCACAGGATTATGTCTGGAGGAGGGAAGGGTGATGCTTTTTGCTTGGTCATTTTTTAAAAGTCCTGGGCACTGGCCCATGAGACGATCCTTGGTTAATTTCATTAAAGCTTTAGTCCTTGACTGGAAGGCCTGGGGGAGGGTTTGGGGTGGCCTCCTGTGGAGGCAGGGCCTGAAGAAGGGTGTTGCCTCAACAAATGGGGCAGACCCCCCCACCCCACCCCTCACGCCACAGGCGGGGACCAGAGGGGCAGGACCGGGCCAGCAGCAGGCTTGGGGAGGAGAGGACTGCAGTGGGGTGTGACCAGCCCAGCAAGCAGGAGACAAGCTCCTGGGACCCGAGGCCTAAAGGGTGGACATGGGGCTCCTCAGGCTCCCCAGGAAGCCTGGAAAGTGCACGCCAGGGGAGGGACAAATGCACAGGCCCAGGGGAGGAGCTGTGGGGAGGCTGTGGGGACTCATGCTCCCAGGAGCTTCTTGACCATGTAGCCGGGGAGGCTGTAGAGGAAGAGGCCCAGCATGAGCAGCGCCAGCAGCGCCAGCACGATCTTGATGATGAGCCACTTGTACCGCGTGCAGATGAGGTACTTGATGGACTTGAGGGGGTTGAGGAACCAGACGAAGGCAGTATCGGGCCGGCTGGGGGAGGGGAGGGGAGGTCAGGCAGTGGGCACCTCCCAGGGCACCCTATCCCCTCAGCCCTTCTAGGCCCCAAGAGACCTTGTCACCCCAGTCCCAAAAGCTGTGCGTGCTGGACGTAGGGTTTGAGCCCATTTCTAAGCACCAGGTTTGCTGCCGACAGTCCCATTCGCAGGGCCCTCTGGCGTCCCCACCTCCTCCGCAGGTCTAGCCCGCATGTCTGGTGGGGCAGCCATGAGCCTCCCCCTCAACACTGGCAGCCAAGGAGGCTCGCCGTCTGAAGGGGCGGCCGCAGGCCCACAGGCAGCTCTAGTTATCAGGAGGCTCCTCCACTCAGCAGCTCATTGTACAGGGTCCAGCGCTGAACCGTGTTCTCTCTCAGTGAGATCAGTGTTTCCCTACCTCCCCCTTTCTGATGATCGTAACCTTCTGTCCAAGGTCTGAGGAGCCCCAGTGGGGCTCCTGCCACCCTAACCGACCTGCCCACTGTCGGGGTGTGATCGCTGCTCTGCCTTCTCATGGCCGCCTAGCCAAGTGCTTGTCGAGCCTTACATTCTGGGTTTGTGTTGTAAACGATAGGTTTTACAGAATGTCACGATATAAAGTTAAAGTACCGAATATGCTTTTTCAAACTCCTGCCCTGCAGACTCCTGGAGGACTCAGGCTGCACCCTTAGAGCTGTGCTCAGCACAGGTGGGGCTGCGGAGTGGGGCGAGGGCGCAGGGCTCCTGGTTTCCCATCCCAGCGGGACAGGCAGGTTAGCACCTCTGTGAGCCTCAGTTTCCTCACTTGGGCAGCGGGGTAACAGTAGACCCCACCTCCAGGGTTGGTGAAAGGATGGAATGAGGCAGTGACGGGTGGAGCTCTCAGCACAGTGCCTGGCACGGAGCTGGTGCTCAGCAGATGTTGGCTACTAAGATGTTGGAATTGGATGGATCTACTTACTATCCTGCAGGGTGGAAAACGGCTGTGGGTTGGCAGGTGGATGCTGCAGGAACTATTCAGGACGTGCTGGCTGAGCCTAGCCAAACCCTTCCCCCTTCCCCTGTCCATGTCTCAGCTTCTTTCTGCCCCTGGAATAGCGCTGGTCTGTCAGGAATGTTGCTGGGGGAGGAGGCGGTGTGGTTTGAAGAATGCTCGGTTGGCAACTTGGAAACAGGCTGAGTCCTAGCTCTACCCTAGGGGACCCTGGGCAAGTTACTTCACCTCTCGGGCCTAATGTGTAATCATGTAAAAGAGACATTTCCAGGTCTGAGAGCCTATGAAACCGTTCGAAAGCTTGCAAGTTCATGTGTGTGCGCGCGCGTGGGCACGTGTGTGCAATTGTGTGTGCTGTGCATGTGTGCTGTGTGTTCCATGTGCTGTCCAGCTCATGAGCCCCGGGTCCAGAAGAAAGAGGGAGGAGTACCAGACCCAGGAGGACGCGGGGCTCAGGCCCCAAGGATCTTCTTGACCAGGTAGCCAGGCACAGAGTAGAGGAAAAGGACCAGGAGGAGCAGCAGCAGCACGAGCAGCAGCAGCTTGAGCAGCAGCCAGCGGTACGTGTGCCACAAGAAGTAGCGGGCAGACTTGAGCGGGTTCAAGAACCAGATGAAGCTCGTGTCAGGCCGGCTGGACAGCAAGAGGAGTGGAAGGAGAGTGGGGAAAGGACTCAGAGGGCGAAGGCTCAGGGAACGGCCAGGGCTCCCGGCCAGGAGGGGTTCACCCTGGGCCAAGTAGTTCCCAGGAAGGAATAAGAGAGCAGAAGAGTGGGGGCAAGAAGACCAGAAGGTTCTGGCCCCTCCTTCCTGTTCCAGTGCCCCCAAGGAGCAGTGTGGCTGGGGCTCATGGCGCAGCAGGGCACTCACTTGGGCTTCTCTAGGGGGTCAGGTTCATTGCGGGCTAGGCCCACCGGATTCTTCTCGGCCTCCTCGGCTGTCAGTAGATGCAACTCTGCCTCCACCTTGCCCTGCAGAGAGGAACAGCACGGTCCCAGTGCCCGGGCCAGGTACCAGGCCCTCAGCCCTGGCTCAGCCCTGCCCACTGCCCGGGCAGTGGTGGTGCCCACCGTGAGCTCAAACTCGTCATTCTCATTGCGGGCCAGGAGGGGCCACCAGCCTTTGACACGCTTCTGCTTGAAGATGGATACCAGGGGCACGTCCACCTCCCCTGTGGCCATCTCCATGCTGCACTGCTTGGCTGTCTTCGCGCCCCGTGGGAACCGGTTCAGGTCCAGCTCAATGGCCCCTGTGGCAACCTCAGAGTCAGCTCTGACCGACAGATGGGAGGGACCACCCAGGGTGGGCTCTCTCCGTCCCTCCCTCCCCCTCCCCTGCCCTCTCCATTCAGGGTCCCCGCCCCCCCCCCCCCCCCCCCCCCGCACCCAGCCCAGCCCTGCACCCAGGAAATCGTCGGCGGAGAAGTGGTCGGCATCCCAGATCTGTAGGGTGAGCCGCGCAGGGATCTTGTATTCAGTCTCATCCCAGGAGAACATAGACTCCTTTTTGGAGATGACGATCTTTTCCTCGGCAGCCAGGTAGTCAAAGGGGAAGAGGTAGCGCCAGTTGAAGTTGCCCTCGCCGGTCAGGGAGTGGTAGTGGACGTCAGTGTCCTGCTTGTCTTCCTGCTGGCCCTTCAGCCACCTGCAGGAGGTCACCTGCTCCAGACCTGCAGCCACACCAGGAGGGCCTCTCCCCACCCACAGCTCCCTTTGTCCTTGCCCTCCCCTCCTGCCCTCTAGGAAGGTGGGCTCACTCTGCTCGGCCCCCTCCCAGCCAGGGACCTCTCACCCACCCCCGCACAAAAATGTCACTGGATTTCTCCCCAGTGAAGAAGTCGTCGTCCTCCAGCACCACCTCATCCGTGTTCCACACGATGACCCGTAGCTCATACCTGGGCAGGGGGAGAGGCTGATGAGCAGTCTTGGGGGAGGGTTACTGCCCCCCAGGATCCTGGGGCTGGGATGGGCAGGGGGCTGGACATGAGATGATGGAGACAAGTCCTGGGGACTGGGAGTGAGCATGGGGCCTGGGCAGGTTGGGGCTGAAAGAGCAGAGGGGAAGGAGAGGTATTGGGTTCCCCCCTTCCCTGCTGTGAGAGTCAGCCAGGCAACATGGCCATTGTGAGGAGAGCCTTGGGGGAAGCCAGTCTTGCTGGACTGACAGGACCCAAAGCATACTCTAGGGCAGGGAGGCTGGCTCAGGGCAGGGAGGGGCAGGCCCAGTTCTGGGGGTGGCTGAGTAGAGGCCCAGAGTCAGGAGCAAGTTCCCTGTCTCCAGAGGCCAGAAGCTCCATTCCAGTTCTAATGGAAATTTACACTTAAGCACAGTAGCCAGCAGTAGACATCCATGGAATCTAGTTTCCTTTCTCTCCTTGTCCCCAAAGAGAATTTTCCCTTTGAAGGGTAATTGTCATTATAAATGAGGTAGTTACATTTCAGCTTTCAGGAGTGAGGTTGAGTCATCCACTGAAAATTGTATGGAGAGTGGCTCTTGGAGTTATGCCCTGGACTGCAAGTCCTGGTGACACAATAGGTTGGAGTGTCCCCTCGTGGTAGGCCCTGGAACAGCACACTCTGGCCTCAGAGGGGGAAGCTATTTCAGGCAGAATTGTTGACATAATTTGACCGCCCAGGGCAAAATGGAAATGTGGGGCTCCTTGTTTAAAAATCATTAAGAATTTCAAGATTATCAGGTTGGAGCAAGGGTGGGGCATCTCTGAGAGTGAGCCCCTGTGCAAATATATATGCCCATGAAGCTGGCCCTGATTCCAGGCACTGAGGGCGTCACAGTTGGGTGACTTGATCTGCCATTGTACAGATGGGAAAACTGAGGACCAGGGACGTGAAGTGATTTGGCCAGGGTCAACTAGGAGAGGCAGCTGGCTTGGCTCCTGATCCAGTGCTATTTATACCCTACCCTCTTCCTGCTCCTTCCAGGCACTCACGCCTGCTCATCTCTGCAGGTGCTCTAAATAGAACCTGGCAAGGCTTAATGACAGCCTGGTGTGGGGACTGTGAGAGAGCAGAGCAGACTCTCAGGGGTCTGTGTCTTGTGTGGGACTGTGTACTACGTGTGTGGGAACCCACATTTTGGTGAAAGTCCACGGGAGGGTACTGATGTGTGCTCATGGCCAAGGGCAGGCCTCACAACTCTCTTAATGGGTTGGTCTGTTCCCATCACAAGGCCACATGGGGAATGCCAACCGATCAGGGTGATCTGGGCTGTGGGAGGAACATCAAGGGGTGAGAGCAGGGAAGGAGTGGTGCTGGGCCTCAGCAGCTCACTTCTTGGGCTTCCTGGGGGAGATGTCCAGAGGCGTCCCGGGGGCCGGCATGTCCATGGGGAACATGTCCACCCACAGCTCCAGGCGGCCCTGAGGAAGAGGGGCGTGGCAGGTTTCCCCACGACTCCTCCACTGCTCTCCCCTCCCTCTCAACCTTTATTCTGTCATTTCATCAATTTTCATCCTTGGATGCTAGGAATTCCTATGACATCATCAATAGCCAATCACAGCTTCTGAGGGAGACACCCCAAGTGTCCACCTGAGCTGATGTGGTTCTCACTCAAGGCAAAGCCAAGTGCCACTGGAGTTACCGTGAAGGGCCATGGTGGAGAGGTGCCACCAGGCTTTGGGAATGCAGCCAGTAGCATGAGGACCTGTTTAATGGACCCAGGCTGGGACTCCCTGATCTCAAATACCAAAGAACCTCAGGGTAGTCACCTGCTCGATGCCCGGCTTGTCAGGGTTGAGCAGTGGCCGAGTCTCCACGTGTTCCGGCACCAGGCGGCAGCCTACTCGGGGAATGTCTTCCCAGTGCCGAAGGGCGCACAGTGCCACGTGCTCATCTGTGGGCCCCCTCTGACCTGTGGGTGCCAGTGTGTCAGCCGCACATATGGGCTCAGCAGAACAAGACCCGTGCTGGGCCAGGGACTCAGGCATAAAGGGGCCCCTGAGCCATCGCTGGTTTGCCCATCTCCATTTTACTGTTGGGAAAACTGAGGCACAGAGGGAGAGCAGCTTGCCCAAGCCGCCAGCTGTCCCACAGGGCCTAGAGAGGTCTGTGTCCTTGGGTTTTCTCTGCCTGGGGAACTTGACCAGAGAATCCTGAGGGGATGTGAGGTCAGGGAGGGCAAGAATCCACCTCCTGTCCCAGCATCCTGAAGGTGGTCAGCAGGAGTTCCCCACACAGGCCTTCCTGATTCCCTGGGAAGGGCCACATGGGCAAAGGAGTGGGGAGAGTGTGGGGCTTGGAGCCACGTGACCTTGGACAAGTCACTAAACTCTTTGGGTCTCAGATTGCTCATCTACAGAATGGGGAGGTCCCCCCTAGTGCGCAGGGATGCTGAGAAGGAGAGGAGGCAAGAAGTGGGCAAGCACTGTGCAGCATGGGGAGGCTGGGCGGAGGCTGGGCAGACAGGAGTGCGGCTCCGGGCTGATGTGCAGAGGGGCACTGGGCCCCGGTGGGGGAGACCCCAGGCTAGGCCTCGAGGCCCTGTCACGGGGAGGTGCGGGTCTCTCCTTGGCCACTGACACCCCTGTGGCTGCGTCCAGCACCAGTACCGTTCTCGTCTTCCATCTCCGACGGCCCGGTGAAGACTCGGTTGGACACCTTCACTCTCCCAGGGGGCCCAAAGTACGGGCCGTCCACTTTGCCCTCCTTGCAGAGGCGGGTCAGGATCTGGCTGGGCTTCATGGGGTCCCGCCAGATATTGTAGCCATGTCTGTGGGAGGGGGCACACAGGCCTGGTGGGGCTCGGGTGGGGCTCGGGTGGGGCTCGGGTGGGGCTCGGGTGGGGCTCGGGTGGGGCTGCGCCATTCCCAGGTGCCAGCTGGTTATGGCCAGTCCTCTAAAGCTGTCTGTTGCCCTCGGTCAGCACATGGGCCCTGCCCTGGGCCCTGGGCTCAGCTGAGGTGCCAAAGCTGCTGGAGGCTGATGCTTCCTGCCCTGGGCTCTGGCCCCAGGTACCCACTCTCCCAAGGATGAGTATCCAGTCTCCCCCCATGGTGCCCACCTCTCTGAAACCTCAAAGAATCCCATGGGGAAACTGATAACCAGAGAGGTTAAGGGACATAACCGGGGTCACACAGCCCGTCAGTGGCAGAGACCAGCCAGATCCCCAGGAAAGGGCACAGTGCCACCTCTCTTCCCAGCTCACTTCACCCTCCTTGCCCTGCCTCCTCTGCCTGGAACCTCGTGGTGGCTCTCTTCTTGTCTTAGACTCTGTCCTGGCCCCTGAAGGCTGTGCCCAGAGCCTGCAGGGGTTCAGGCCTTGCCTGGAACAGATACTGTAATATGTCTACCTTCCCAAACCACCCACTCTGAATCTTATTTTTAGAGTCAAGGTGCAGCAGGCGGGCCCGCCCCTCCACACGTACATGGAGTAGGTCTGGGCAATGCCGCAGGTGGCGCGGTGCTTGCTGTAGAAGCGATTCTCCAGGTCAATCTTGGTTTCCCCAATGAGGTCATCGGTGCCAACCAGGTCCCAGTCATACACGGACACTGTCAGCATGGATTCCATGGGGAAGGACGCCTCGATGTCAAAGGACCTGGCAGCGCGGAGATTGGGAGAAGGGTTGAGGGTGAGGTGGGAGGGGATCTGGGCTGGAGAAGTTGGGGTGGGGGTGGGAGGCCACCAGGAGGCCTTACTTCCCAAAGACAGGGTTGAGCTGCTTGGAGATGTAGTTCTCCTTGTCCCGGATGTCGGTCTTGCCCAGCCGGATGGCGATGTAGGGGTCAGCTTTGCCATTGATGTCTGCGGGGTGCAGGTCTGTGGCCTGAGATGGGGAGGGGGGCTCCTGAGTAGGCTCCCCACACCCTCCTCATCTTCCAGTGCTCCCGCCCTGCTCCCTGATAGTCCATGATGGTGAGGGGCAGAACTGGACCAGAGGCAGAAGACTTGCCGTGTGCCCCTCTCTGGGCCTCGGCTTCCTCCACTATAAAGATGGGAACTAGACCAAATGCCCTTCGGGTGCCTCCCAGTCAGGGACTGTCAGTTTGCAGTGGCTTCAACCCCTCCTGGGCAGGAGGACTGGGTGGTGGGGGTGGGGATTTGAGGGGAGTCTCACCCGGACCACATAGACTCGGACCAGCACGTTGATGGGGTCATTGCTGGGGATGCCCTGGAACATGCCGTAAGTGGGGTCATATCCAGCTTCCCGGGACACATCCTCTGGGAGTGGCACTTTATACATGCAGAGGGAGCCCTGGGCAAGGTAAGCGTGGATCAGGGGACAGGTTTCTGTGAGCAACAGTGGGGGTGGCATTCAAAACAGCCAACAGTCTGCATTCTTTGGTGGCAGGGCCTTCACTCTTTTGTTGCTGGATCATGAGGAAGTCCAGGGGTTCTGGAGGGAGTGGCCAGGGCAGTGGCACTGGGTGGAGGAAGGCAACTTGGGGAGGCCCTCAGGGCAGATGCTCTTTATCAATTAGTATGGAAGTATTTTCATATTTTACCAACCAGTACAGCTGACAGTTCCACGTGACTGTGACTGTCAGCCCTGGGCTCAGGCTGGTGGGAAGGTGGAAGGTGTAGGGATGGCCGGGGACTCAGGGTTCAGGGCCTGGGGCTTAGGGGCTAAGCTCTGCTCCTCTCCTGACCTTGAACCGGCCCACGATGCGCTCCTCCTCAGAGGAGCCGTCCTCATCATCCCCCGTCTTGCCCCGCAGCAGATTGAAGGTGTGCAGCCAGTCCTCGAAGTTGTCGAACTCTGACTCCAGCTCCTTGGGGTACACCTGAGCCAGGCTGAACCGTCAGGGGGACGTGGCCTGTCCTCTGGCCTCCCTCTTGTCCCACCTGCCACTTCATGCCCTCAGGTGTGACCTCGCACCCCCGGCAGGGCTTGTCCCAGACCCTCACCTTGAGCTCATCGATCTTGGGTTTCTTCTTCTCAGGGGCCTCAGGCCCCTGGCCAGGGCCGGGACTCTGGCCTTTCTTCTTCTTCTCCTCCTTCGCAGCCTTTGCCTTCTCCTTGGCCTTCATGGGCCCCTTCAGGCCTGGCCAGAACCAGAAAAGGAGGCCTAGTCAGTCTGGGGCAGAAACGATGGGGCAGGAAGGGCTGGGCTGGAGATCCAGCTCGCTGCTAATTTATTTTGCTAATTTCACTTGGCCGGTCTCTATGCTCATCTGAAAAATGCGGACAATACTCCCTGGCATGCCCGCCTCACATGGGTGCAGGTCCCCAAGAAGGTCATGCTGGGAGTGTGTACAAAGACTGTTGTCATGCCCTTTGACAGAGCTGGGCATGGGAGGTGCTCTTTTCTCTCTGGTCTCAGTCTGCTTGTCTGTAACATTACAAGGGTTGTTCTATATCAGCGTTTCCCAAACTGCATTCAGTGGAACACCAGGTATAGGTGTTCTTGTAATGCTTTAGAAAAAAGGATATTATGGTCAAATATGTTGGGGAAATATTTTATATTATATCTTCCTTTTAGAGATTTTTAATAACATTTGTATATTAAAGGTACTGAGAAGTCCTGCATCAGAAGACTTATTTTTCACATTGAACCACACAACTCTATTTTTTTCCCCCTCCAGAAAATCCATTAACATTGCTCCATGGAAAGGTCTAGAAAATGCTAGGTAAGATGAGCTGTGAGGTCCCTTCCAGCTCTTATGTTTTGTGGCTCTAAATGTCCATCTCTGTAGTTGCTAAACTGGTCGGAGTAAAAGCCACTCTGGATAAGGGCCTGAGCCTGCTTGCTAGTGCCCAGGGATGCCTGCTGACGCCTGCTCTTGGCTGCGGCAGCTGTGTGGGCCCATGGGAGGAAAGAGAAGCACCTGGTGCGACAGGCAGGGGAGCAGGCCATCTGGGGGCAGGGGGGGAATGGCAGAGATCCGGGGTTCCAGGGCTCACCCTCAATGTTGTCCATCTCATCCTTCTCCTCCAAGTCCGCTCCTGAGGCATCTTGCTGTCGAAGTTGCTGCCAAAAGATGAGGTGAGAGGGAAGGAAGATGGGCTTCCTGGGGAGGGGTCTTTGACCCCCACTGTCGTTTCAGACTAGTCTTAAATGCTCTAGAAACAGAAGCTCTTTCCTAGTGAGTTACAAACCCATCATGTGTTCTGCTTAAGAGGGTTAAAATATTTTTGTGATGTGTACAATATGACTAACTGTACTTAGGGGTTTATGATTCTTTAGATGTGCATCATTAAAAAATATAGTATCCTTGAATGTTGCTGGCTATATTATTATTTTTTAAGGTAGAAAAAGGTATAACTGAGTGAGAAAATATGCTTTATTTCTTCACTCAGTGCACCCTGCCTACTGGAAACTAAATCACTACGTTTCAACCAAAGTACCACCATCACCTGGTGGCAGCTTGTGCAAATTATAGGCACAGAGACAAGAAGACAACAGGCAGCCTCTTGGGGCTCCAGCCTGGCCAACCTGTCTCCAGGAGGTGATGGTGGGAGAAGATACTACCCAGTGTCCCCCAATTATCTGCTCCCTGTTCTTGAGGAGTTTTTCTTGGCACCAGCCAACTTAGCAAAAGATTGCATTTCCCAGCCCCCCTGGTGGCTGTGTGGCTGTGGCACTAGATTCAGGCCAATATGTGCAACTTTTGGATTGGGCCCTTAAAAGGAAAGGAGCACAAGTCCTCTTCTTCTTGTCACCCCTCCCGGTGCACTGGCATTAGGACACGATGGCGAGCCACCTCTATGTACAGATGCCAGTAACCAGGTGGCAGGGTCTTGGTCCTTGGCACCGCTGAGTCGTCATACCAGCCTTTTTCTCGCTTATGCCGCTTTACCTCGCTGCAGCTTAGCCTGTGCTCTGACTGATGGGGACAGTGAACACCACACACGGCTTGGGCCACAGAAGGGGCCTGGGGAGAGACTGGCTGGATCAGCTCAGTGAGGAAACACAGCTGCAGGCACATGTGCCTCTTGGTCGCCAGGCAGCCAGGGCGTGCCCTGCGCTAGGAAGGCAGTGTGGAGACGAGACATTTGAAGAGAAGCAGGAATGTGCCTTCTGGGACAGAGCCCACGTGCAGGCACAGGGGACGAACATGTCACAGCCGCGGTGACCGAGATGTGTAAAATGAAAACAGCATGAAGGTGCGCAAGTGCTCCTGAGAAGCTGTTGTTTCCTTTTGGCCTCTGAGCACGTCCTCCCCTCCCTCAAATGTCACCTCCTCGGTGAAGCCTTCCCTGACTCGGGCAGGGCTGGTTTGCTTTTGTCACCACACTGTTCACATGTCCACTTAGCCCAGTAAGCAGAGGGCCCCTCGGGGCGGGTATGGCGTCTTATCTTTCGGCTCCCACCGCACCTGGGGCGGTGTCTGGCTCACATATACGCGGGATGTTTGTGAAAAACATGAATCAGGACGAGAGAAGAGCAAGCCCGGGAAGGCAGGCGGCCTGCCGTCGGGGCAAGAAGAGCCGAGCTGAGCCGGGGCCTCACCTCCTTCATGGTGTCGATGGAGGCGAAGTACTTGGACCACCAGTCCAGCATGCTCTCGTCGGGCTCCTCCTCCTCCGGCTCCTCCGAGCCGCCCTTCTTCTTCTTCCGCTTCCTCTCCTTCTCCTCGTCAGCCTGGGGGCGGGCCAGTCCGGGTCCTGCGTACAGCCCCCCACCCTGGCCACGGGGCCCCCCTCCGTTCGGGCCACCTGCTCCCCAGAAGCCCTGGGAGGCTCTGTGGGGCCGCCGCTGTCAAAGGGCAGGGCTTTGTTTTGGGGAGGAGGCTGTCAGGGCCCGAGAGGTCACGACCTGCCAGCAGGAGCCACTGGCCAAAGCAGGATTGGCACTCGGGGCCCTGCTGCCCAAGCAGCTCTCTCCCTCTGCCTCCGTGGAGGGTGTGCAGGTATGTGCGCCCAGGGGCTGGGGGGGAGGGGGGCTCAGTGCCTGATGCTGGGCCCTTTGGCCTGACACCCGATGTCAGTGTGGGGTCCTCTTTTCCCAGAGCGCCCGCCCACCGATGGTGCCACACTCACCACATCCACCTTGATGACTGCATCAGAAGTCTGCAAAAGGAAACCAAAGAGACAGGGGCAGGATTAGCGCCCCCGGAGCCTGCAGCAGATGCAGCGGCCCAGCCAGGGAGCGTGGAGGAGAGGGAGCTCTGAGTCCCCGTGCTCTCAGGGTCAGCTCCACACCAGCAAGAGCACACTGCCGGTGAGCCTGCAGAAGGTCTGCTTTGCAGATGTTTCCTCTGACCTCACAGGGCGGTGATTCTCAACCCTTAGACAGCCGTGGGCTCCCCAGGTGATTTCAGTGGGAGGTCAGGGTCGGGAGGGGAGGTGGGCCGCACACAGGAGTTCAGTGGTGTTGGCCTGATGGAATCAACTTCAACTCCACTTTTCTGCCCTTACCAGGTGAAGCACCTTAAATGCTAAGCAGACACACACACGCACGCACGCACGCAACTGCATAGCCAAAGAGGGCCCTAGTGGAAACACCCCACCAGAGCCCAGGGTCTGTGGGATGATGGCAAAGCTAGGATATTGCCCTCTGTCTTGTTTGCTGTCGACCTGAAACTAGGGGGCTTCCTAGCAGATCCCCAGGAAGAGGAGGTTCCTCAGGGAGGAGCTCAGGAGGTGGGTAGCTGAGGGGGACAGGGGTCTCCTGGTGTAACCCCAGAGCCTGGCAGTGCCATCCCAGGGCTGTGGGCCAGGCACTGGACCTCATCTGCTCCCCTCTCCCAAGAGTCATGCCCACTGCTAACTTAGCCACTGGCCAGGACCCTCTGGGGTCAAGGATTATGGGCCAGCAGAAGGTGGGCCTGATGTGGAGGTGACCAAGCTCAGATCTCAGAAGCCAGGAGACAACCCAGGTTGTGTGAAGCAGGTGAAGTTGGAATGAGATTTGGAGAAAGTGGTGGAGAGGAAGCCCACTTCCAGTCCCTCAGCACTGTCTGGACTCAGGGTGGCCTGCTCCAGGCTGGCCTCCATCCTTCCCACCCCTGCACATGCCATCTCGGCATCCAAACCCCAGGCGACAGCTCTCCCTCTGGCAGACAAATGGCCTTACTCCTAAGGCCAGGAGGAATAAGGAGCTTCCAGCTGGAAGCCCTTCCCCAGCGGAGGCCTGGGGAGAGTTGTCTGTGAGTGGTTGGGATGGGAAATCAGGAACCCGTCAGAAAGAACACCCTGTTCCCACAAGGAATTCATTGCTTATGGTGTCATTTTTTAGAGTGAAAATAATTGCGGGCTATTACCTCATTGGTTGCTGCTCTTTCTGTCTCTCATACATGCACGCCACATGCTCGCGCACACGTGCACACTCTCACACAGAGTCTAGGATGGAGCTTTGTGCACATATAGTCAGGGTCAGCCCTAGGCATGTTAACGGAGGCTCAGCCTGGCTCACAGGGAGTGTCACATGCAACTGTGCACCCCAGACAGGGTGGCACTGACCCCAGGTGCCTTACCGCGTCTAGCTTCACCATGGTCTCCAGCTTCTTGACGGGCGCCTCTGGCTCCATGTTCACCACGACCTCCCCTGTGGGGTGAGAGCAGGGGCCCCCATTGCACAGCACACGGCAGCCCCGGAGGAGTCTTACTGGACAGAGAGATGGACAGACAGGCAGACAGACAGAGGAGAGCAGGAGTAACAGTGAAAGTCAGGGGTGAGCAGAAGGACCAGAGGCCTAAAGCTGATTCTTGAGCTTTCTGAGAAGAGAGGGAGTGATGAAGCAGTTGAGGGAGAAATGATGGGCACAGGAGAGGGAGAAGGTGAACCAGAGGGAAGGAAGGACTGTGCTTAAGAGAAATAGTGGAGGCTGGGCCTGGGAGGAGGCTGGAGGGGAGGCCAAGGGAGAGGCCAGGGTGGAGGGAGGCCAGAAGGGAGGGCTGGGTCTTCTCCAAGAACCAGCCTAGGAAGCCATCTGTCCTCAGGCCCTCTAAGGACATCTCCAGCTCTGGCTCTTTCTGGCTCCACAGTGAGAGGTGGCCCTGGGCTCCTGGGATAGGACCTCCCCGCTGGCCTCCCCCATACCCACTTGGGGATGTGCTGGGGGAGCAAACTGGTGGCTGTGTGGACTGGACCGTGAGCTGGAGCCCCTCCCATGGACTGAATGGGGTGTGGCCATACCGGTTGTGTTCCAGTTGGGGGCTGAGTGGTCTGGGGGCCGGTAGATGAAGCGCCGAAGGGAGCTAACGGCATGGGAGCCCACCAGGGTGTAGCGGCCGAAGGCCCGACAGTCCACTACACGGATGTTCAAGGGCGGGTGCAGTAGCTCGTTCTCTGGGAGGTCCTGGGGTGTTGGCCAACGGAACCTGAGCTCAGAGAAGGGTGCAGAGGCACCTGGCCATGCCCAGCCACACCAGCCCCACCCAGCTCTGCCAGCCTATGCCCCGGCCTGCACCCACCACTTCAAACCACTTGACGAGGGTGTTGAAGTTGGGGTTCTTCTTGTAATTGTGGATCATGGATGACTGCACCCCCTTCCCTGCACACTCAATGTCCACCCTTGGCCGGTCCACCTGGGCCAGGTTTACCCGCTTCAGGTCCCTCAGGCCCCAGAACAGCACCTGGATGGAGGAATGGGGAGAGGAGACCCCCCTCAGTCAAGGCAGCTATCAGTCAAGGCAGCCAGCTATGGGTGGGCTGGGCCACCCAAGAAGGAATTGGGCAGTGGAGTGGGCAGTGAGTCAGGAGGGGCAGGCTCAGGAGAGCTGACAGGGTGGGTGTGCTGAGGCAGACAGGACAGCTGGGAAAGTTCCAGCATGTGGCTGGGTGACTCAGAGCAGACGGGCAGACCCTGGATTGGTGGGGGCCTGGGTCTACTGCTGGCTCCAGGTGTGACCTCGGACAAGTCACTTCCCTTCCTTGTCCTTCAGTCTCCTTGTCTGAAAAATGAGGTGGCTTGAGTTTGCTGAAGACTCTGGAATTTGATGTCAATAGTGTAATACATGCTTATGACCCCTGATGGAGTAAGAGTGAAGGGGCGTGAAAGAGAGAACACAGCAGGGCCTGTCTAGGGCAAGGACAGGAGGGATGAGAGGGGGGAGTGGAGCACTCACACACCTCGATTCGGTATTTGCTGAGCACAGGCCGGATGCCTACAGGCACAGGCATGATGGGACCTCGATCCGTGTCCACCGGGCCGTTGATGGGTGGCAGGTCAGCCTTCCCTGCTGGCCCAATCTGGGGAATTGGGGTCACAGGGTCACACGCTGCAGAGCCTAGAGAGTGAACTCTCCCTTCCTAGGAGTTAGCTGCCATGTGATCTGGGGAGACAGGGAAGGCCCAACACCCCAGCCCCCCAAGAACCACATTCCCAGCTCCAGTCAGACTGGCCTCTCAGCAGGATGGGGAAGGGAGGAGCCCCACCTGCAGTAGTTCGAAGGCAGCCAGAAGGTCTCCGGCGGTGGCGTTGCCTCGGTAGATCTGGTAGTACTCGAGCTGGGGCGGGAAGCGGGGCGGGCTGTATGCCTCATCAGCCATCTTCACCACGGGCTTGGCGAAGGTCCGGCCCATGAAGTCGAATTTGCCCTGATGTGACAAACAACCAAGGTGCCACTTGGTGCTTGAGTTCACCAAGTATGGTCACACCTGGGGTCTCACTCTGTCTTTACCACAGACCCTGGGAGGTAAGGGGGCAGGTGTGATCACCCCAACTCACCAATGGGGAAACCAAGTCTCACCAAAGACTTACTCATGGCCATCCTGGCAGTGAATGGCAGGCAGGACCCAGGACTAGAAATAAGGCCCCCCTACCTCTAGTCTAGGGCTCTCTCAGGGACCCTAGTAGCTGAGATGGCTTGTTATAAGTGCTCCCCAGCTCTGGAAGGATCACCCCAATCTTTCACTGCCCAATCGAGAGCACCCATGGAGAGCTGGGAGGCTAATACTGACTGATAGGTGTGGGCAGGGAGTCAAGGGCACCCTAGGGTGGGGAAGGCCTTGCTAACTCCTGTTCTGAAGACTCTGGCCTGAGCTCAGCCTGTCTGTGCTGGGAGGTGGGGACACCTTGAACCATCTTCTCCCTGAGACCTGAGGCCCACAGTGTTGGGAAGGGGTCAGGCTGCAGTGACAGGGCAAGAGCCACCTAGAGTCTCTGGGAGGGTCTGGTCAGCAGCCCAGACGCCCACATGTCCAGCAAGCGCCTTGGTTGAGGGGGTCTGGGGAGGTGGCCATCGATGCACTTGGAGTGCAGTGAAGTGGTGAGTCCCCAGCCTCAGAGCCACCCTACCATGCTGTCCTGGTCATAGATTTCAATGACAATGATGGGGGGATCGTCCCGCAACTCCTGAGCTTCACCATACAGCTCCAGGTTGTCGAACACCAGCATTTGGTCCCAGGTGGGGCACAAGGTCTCATTCAGCACCTGCAGCAAGGGGCAGGGGCAGGGGAGACAGGTAATAAGTGGTGGTGGATGGGCAGATATCCGAGCAGAAGCCACACCCAGTCACTGTGGCTTCCAGGGGACTGGGGGCAGGAGTGTGATGTTCCCTGACTCTTCTGGGAATTTTGCAATGAAGGCTAATGTGAGGTCCGCTCCCGTCCCTTTTGTCTGTGTCTTCCCCGTGTTGAGCAGAACCACACTAACGTCTTCACCAGTGTGCCCTTAGGCGTGCAGTTATCTGCAAGTTTCCCTCTAAGAATCTGGGGTGCTGGCTGATGTGTTTCTCCAGGCCCCACGAGCTCACAGGTCCCCCACTGCTCTCAAAGCCAGGGCCACACCCTCTTCCCGGGTCCTCACCTCTGTGCACTGGCTCTGGTTGATGAAGAAGACGCGGGCGAAAGGGTCTGAGAGGCCACTGCTGTCAGCGGCAAAGAGGCTACGAGCCTGGTACATGTGGACTCGGAGCTGGAACACCTGCTTCTCTGTGGGAAAAGGCAGACTGAGGCTCAGGGACCCCCGCCAAGCACCCTCCCAGGGTGAGGGCTGGGAGCCAGGGGTCCCCACTCACTGGTGTAGACCAGGCTGATGGGTGGGAAGGAGTGCAGGCCCAGGCCCTGGGCCGCCTTGACCTCCTCGAAGCCGCAGGGCAGGCCGCACAGGAAGTCCTTGCGCTGCTTGCTAAGGCCCAGCCACAGGTAGAGCTCCACCTTGGCCTGCACAGTCCAGCCCATCGAGCCGAAGCCTCGCTTCCCTGGCAGCTGGGGGTGGGCATGGGGTCAGCACAGAGAGGGGTAGGCAGGGTGGACCATGCTGTCCTCCCCTCCTCCTATTCTCTCTCCAGCTCTTTCTACTCTGAGCACTTGCTACGTGCGGGCTCCACTGTGTCAGCTCAGGCCTGCCAGACCCGGGTGGGGGGCTGCTCCTCCCATGGGGAGGCTGGCCCTTTGAAGAAGCCAGATGCAAACCCTAGACCCCAGCCCCCCACCCCTCACCACCATCCTCATCCTGGCTCCCCTTCTGGCACCTTGAGGAAGAGTGTCTTGACCTTGGCGCAGTCCTTGCCCAGCTCTTCCTCCACGATGGAGAAGAGCAGGTCCTTGGAGGGCACCCGGGCGTAGGCAATGCGCTTGTTGCTGCTCATCATCCAGATGAAGACGTCAGGGATGCTGTGCTGGGGCTGTGGTGAGGGCGGGGTGGGGGGGGAGCCTGTGACTGAGGGGGCCTACTTCTTGGCTGGGGCCCCCTGAGCTTCACTGACCACCAGGGTCCTTGCCTCAAGGCCCAGAGGGCCGGACCTGGGCCTGCAGAGGAAGGACCCCAGATGCTGGTCTTTACCTCCCACAGATGGGGCAGGATGAACACATAGCAGGATGAAGGGCTTGTTTATTCCTGTCCCCAATAGCTGTCAGAGCAGGAGAGGCCTCCTAGGTGGTCCAGCCCAGCCCCATCCTGTGCAGCCCTCCCTCCCTCTTCTGGTCACTTGGTTGAGGCTGGGCACTGGCAGGGGCAAACCTCATCCGCCAGGAAGCGCAGCTTCTGCAGGAAGTTCTGGCACAGCCTCAGCTTGTCCCGCACTGTGTGTCGCTTCACCTGAGCCCGCAGGGTCTTCGCCTGCTGCCCCATGCTCTCCTGTAGGGGTGTGTGGGGTGAGTGGGGCTCAGGCCATGGGGCATGATGGAAGAGGCTGGCCCTGGGGGCTGTGGCTCGGACATATGACCTCCCACCTCAGTTTCCCTTTTCACCTCCAGGCCCTCCCTCCATCCCCTGTGTGGTCCAGCACTGGGGACCAGTGTGTCCTCACCAGCTCCCGCATGCATGATTTGAGGCGCTCCCGGTCGAGCCTGGTACGGGACACATGACCCTGGTCCTTGTCAGCGAGGGAGAGAAAACGGCTGGGGGGTGAGGGGAGCAGGGCTTAGTAGAGCCCACCCAGCAGCAGGCCTGTAGACACCTCCTTCTCTTCCAAGTGCCCCCACTTCCAGCCCCCACCCCAGGGCCCCTCGCCCTCACCGGCAGCCACAGCTCAGCTCCTCCAGGACGCCCCGCAGTCGACGCTCGGGGTAGGACTTCTCTGTTTTGATCATTTCCTGTACATCGTTCAGTCCTTCTTCCTGAGAACCAGGGGGAGGGGGTGCATGCTGAGCTACAGCCCCCTTCCCCCAGCCTCCCCAAATGTCTCCCCCGTTCATCAGGGAAAATGAGGGGCTAGTGACCTGGGACCTCTCACTAGCACCACCCTCCAGTGCCCCACCATCATCAGAAACCACCAGTTTCCCAGGTTCTGTTTTCAGAGCCAGGAGCCTTCAGTTCCTGATGGGAGAAGCCACTTTTGGGCTCTGAATCTGTGGTCCTGGTGGACTCACAGGGGTGGACAGAACTCAGGACGAGATGGGGGAAGGTGCAGGCCAGAGGCAGAGGGATTGCTCAGTTGCCTTCAGGGAACCCTCAAACTGGCTGGCTCAGGAGTCCCAGACTCCACTCTGGTAGCCCTCAGGCCTTGGCCCACTTCTGGGACCTGAGCGCAGGAACAGGAACATAGGTCCTGCTGGGCCCACTGGAACAGTCACTTGCCCCCACCCCTTCACAGTGAGCTGCTGGGCAAACAGGCCCTGTGTGGTGCAGAGGAGGCTTCCAAGCTGGGCAAGACCCTCGGACGCCTCCCCTCTGCACCTTCCCCACCCCATCCCTCCAAGGCCTTGTGCTGACCAGCTTGTCTGCAATGTGGTCCATGATGTTGGCGTTGTAGAGGCGGCGACGCTGGTCTGGCCACCAGCTCTTGATGTAGATGCAGGGCTTCTGCTCCAGGTAGGGCAGGTGGAAGTAGTTCCTGGGCAGGAGGAGGTGGCAGGTTGAAGATGGGGGTCCAGGGAGGAGGGAGGGCTAGGCTTTGAGAGGACGGGAGGCGGCAGGCGGGCCTCCCGGCACCCTCTCTGCCACCTGGCTCACCTGTCAGTGACCTGGGGCCGCATGGGTGGGGTGGAAGAGACTGAGGCCAGGTCTCCCCCCTCCTCCGTCTCTTCATCGCTCGAATTCTGGATCAGGTCTACTTCCTCTTCATCTCCGGGCTCCTTCTGAGGTCTAGGCCGCTGGGGTCGAGACAGGCCATCGACCTCATTCCCATAGTTGCCTGGAGGCAGGAGGGGACACATGAGGGCCTAGAGTCCTTTCTCCACCAGGCCCCACCCTGCTCTCTAATCCAGGTGTTGCCTTAGATGTGTGGGAGGGGAGAGGGAAAGTCAGGGAATGGGGAAGGTGCTGGGGTCTGTGCCAGCTCAGACATGATAGAACACTTGCCAGAGAATGGTCCCCATGTCCTCCATGCCTGTAGAGGTCTCACAAAGAGCTCAGATGACCCCTGAATGCTAGGTCCAGCCTAGGACATGGCCCATGTTCCCACTCTCTTCTCTCCAGCCCCACGAGGGCCTCCTTCCCTTCTGCAGGGATGGTGTCTTTCTCCCCCATGTTCCAAACACAGCCCAGGCCCACCCCGTGCACTGTGAACAGTGTGCTCTCTTGAGAACACCTGTAGGAAACTGGTCAGTTTCCCTCCTACCAGGACTGTGGTGCAGGGCTTAGCAGTGACCACCCAGAAACCCCAGGGCCTGAAGACCCCTCAGTGAGCCCAGTACTCACCTATGGTGACCTCAAAGGTAATTGGCTTTTCTCCATTTTTCCGGTCGATCATTGAGGCTTCCAGAAAGGCTCCGAACAGAAAGAACTCTTCTATTTTCCCCGTGCAGCTCTGTGGGAAAGGTGGTTGAAGCCATCCCTAAGCCTTCTTGGGGATGCTGTGCCTGGGGCTAGGCACCCTCTTACAGGTCCTCTGGGCTGATGATGGGGACATCCCACCCAGTTAGGGAGCTGGGCAGCCCAGACCCCGAAGGACTGAAGACCCAGGCTGCTATGGGGGGGAGGGGGCTGAGCTGGGGGCCATAGGGGACAGCCCAGCTTCCTGGGGCCTCACCTCTGAGACAGGTGTGGCCTGCTCCACCTGCACCTCCGTGGAGCTGGTGAGCTCAGGGTTGGAGGTGTCCAGGATCTCCACAGCCAGGCCCAGCATGAGGCGGGCACGGAAGGACACGCCCTCACCCAGGCCCTCGTTCAGGTCCTGGTGCTCGTCCAGCAGTGTGTAGTTGCGTGTGGAGCCGTACATGTTCACCCAGGCTGGGCCCAGTGTGGGCAGGAAGCCTGTGAGCCAGCGAAAAGAGAGGAGTGGCCTGCATCACACCCCAGGGCCCATGTGGGTTAGAGGGATCTCTTCTAGGGGCTACCAACCTGCACCTCCTGAGTGCTGAGCCACGACTTTCCACCTCTCCCTGGAGGTGGTAGCTGCTGGCAAAGCCCTCACCATGCCCAGTGCCTTTCAGGCTGAGGTGCAAGATGGTGGTGGTGGTGGGAAGGGGGTCTCATTCATTTATTCCTTCCTATCAGGATCCACCCCCCACTCGGTCTCCCACTGCTGACCTTTGTCTCCATCATTAGAAATCTTGCGCAGGTCAATGAAATGGGTGCCAATGGCCACGTCGTTGACCTTGTCTGAGTCCCGGATCTGTACCTTCATGCGTTTGCAGAGTGGGGGGAATAGGTCTGTAAAGACCACCTGCTCATTCCACAGTGGCTCGTAGCTGTTTTTCTGCACCGAAGTCTTGCCCTGGTGGGAGGGAGTGAGTGTTAGGGTTTGTATGTGAGCATGTGTGTGTATGTTTACTCATGTGTGTATATGTGGTGTGTGTATGTACTTGTCTCCTCCACTCTTCCCCAGCCTCTCCTTCTATTCGATGCTCCCCTCAGCTTTTGGTCTCTAGGACCCAAAGGCAGGGAGGATTCCCTAGGGCCTGTCCACACAGAGACAATTCCAACCTGGCCTCACCCCCTCGCCCCACTCAGCTGGAGCTCCCTCATCTCTCACTCTCCTCCCTTTACAGGTGGATGCACCCAGGCAACCACAGGCCAGGCTCCTGGCTTCTGACTTTGCCTCATGCCTGCCCCCAGGAACCCACACCCATCTGATACCTGTAACCCCAAATCCCAGCCTCTCTGCACCCTGTATCCCAGTACCTTCTGCCCAGCAAAGAAGACTTGCACATAGGGGTCAACCAGGTCCTTGTTGTCCCCAATGAAAGCCTTCTTCACATTGGCCATGAGGCTTGTGTTCATCCGAGGTAGCCCCTCTGCTCGGTAGATCTTCACGTAGAACCGGGCCCACTGGCGTTCGGCGGGCACGCCGTCGGGGAGCAGCAAGTTCCTGTCATCACATACAGCTAGGGCACCAGGCCCGGGCACCCCAACTCCTGCCCTAGCATCTATGTACTCCTGGGGCCTGGGACAATCTCTGTGAACCTCTGCTCTGTCTCAGTCCTTTCTCCTGTGACAAGGAGTCTGTGGATGCTGAGGCCAGCCTCGGCTGCCCCAGCCCTGGTCAAAGTCCCTCCAGGAAGAGCTGAGCTGTCGGGGGCGGGGGGAGGGGGTGGGAACAAGGTTAGGGGTATGGAAGGTACAATCCCTGGGCCCAGTCCACCCCAGAGGCTCCTTTTGGTTCTGGAAGGAAGGACCAGGCCAGGTCTCAGGGGCTGGGGGAAGATGGGAGCCTCACCCTTCAATGTCATCCTCCTCTGTCTCATTGGCCTTGTGGGGCGTCTTGATGTTGTCCCCCTTGCCCACCACTGCGATGTCACACTTCACGTAGCCCTTCAGCCCAGCGGAGATGTCGTCGGGGTCGGACAGGATGGCCCACTTGTGGTGGAACTGATGCTCTGCAGTGGGGAGGAGTGGAGGCTGCATCTGCTGCGCCCATGCCAGGGGCACCCTGCCCTCAGGACAGGCGGCAAAGCTGCAGAGCTCAGGGCCTCCTTGGCCCCTAGAACTCAGACTATCAGGTCTCCCCCAGACCAGAGGTCACTGCTCTGCCTGCCTCTGGGCCAGAGGGACAGAGGTCCCTGAGCAGGGACAGCTGGGGCAAGGTCTTGTGTCCAGGTGTGTGGTAGGACTGCCTCCTAATTGGTCTCTGCCTGCAGCCTTCCTACCCCATCGCCTGCATTCACCTGCACACAGCTACCAGGCAGAGCCTTGAGAGAGGCTCCCCTATGTCACCCTGGGGCTCCCCAGGGCTTGGGGTAAAGACCACAGGCAGCATGGTCTGTGGGGCTCCTGATACAGCTCACCTAGCTCACACTGCTCATCCTGCCCATCCCTGTGCTCCTGTGAGGCAAAGCTGATGACCCCTCTCTGAACAATTCCTTTGCTATTCCACATCTCTGTGCCACTGTGGCTGCTGGTCTTTGAGCTTGGAATGCCCTCATCCCTACTCTCTCCCCCCACCATCCTCCTCTCTGTTCAGACTTCTACTCCTTTTGCTTAAGTGTCTCCTCTTCCAAGCAGCCTTCCTTTACTTCCTCAGAACTGCTAAGCCTGACCCGTTTGGTGTTCTCGGTGTTCCCTATGCACACCACCTATCTCACTGACAAGTGATTAACTATTAATTGTCTGTCTCCAATTTTAGGCTGAAAGCCCCCTAAAGAAAGGGTAGTGTCACCCCAGTATCCTCAGGACCTAGGACATGTGGAGGAAAGGACAGATTTCAGGGGAAGAGGCCATTCTAGGATGGGGCTGCCCTGGAGGTTTACGGCAAAGCTGTTTGCGAGCAGAGGGAAGCCTGGCCTTGCTGCATGAACACGCCTTCTTCCTCTGGTTGTGCGTGGGCACTGAAATCTCCAGGGGCTCAGGACTCTCCTCCTCCCCTCTCCCCTCACCCTCTACCATAACTCAGACCTATCCCTAACAAGACTCTTCCCCAGTGGGCTCAGGGAGAGGCCCAGCAGGAGTGGCTAATTTTGGGGTGGGCTACCCCCGTGGAGAAGCCAGGCTCTCAGTGGAGAAACAGGCCTGGGTTCCACTGCGTTTCTGCTCCTGACTCGCAGCGTGGCCCTGGGCCGGCTGTGTAAGCTTGCTGAGCCGGTTTCCTTATTGTGAAATGGGAGTGATGATGCCTGCATGGGGTTGGGAGGGTGAGACCTGCTAGGACAGTGTGCTCAGCTCAGCTCAGGGCCTGGCACTTAGTAGGTGTTCCCTGAGTGGCAGTGGTTTCCTCACCAGGACTCTACTCCTTGGAAGCCCAGAGGCTCCTCACTGTCTCTCCAGTGTCCTTCCAACCACTGTCCCCACAGCCACAGGTGCTTCCTGGGGAGCCCCAGAGCTGCTGACTGGCCCCCTTCCTGCTCCCTGCAGTGCTGATGGTCATGAAGGCCACCCTCTCCTGAGGACTACAACATGTGGGGGCACTCGGGAGGCACTGGCCTGGCAGCTGGGATCCCCAGCTTCTGTTCCCAGACTCTGAGAAAGTCCCTTAATCCCCTCAGTTTCTCCATCAGAGAGAGATTAAACTAGATGTTTTAAAGTTCTCTTGTGGCTTGAGTGTGCTATAATGTTGGAATTTTTTGTGTGTAATCTTGGTTTTGGACTCAAACTCTCCAGTCTGAGTCACAGCTATGACGTGCACCAGCCAAGTGACTATTAGGTCGAACCATAAAAAATTGCCTATTTGTTCAACCTAATAGCTTACGGCACCTTCAAGGCACTTAACTTCTCTTGGCCTCATTGATCTCATCTGTAAGATGGGAAAGACTGCTGATGCCTACCTCACTGTTTTGTGAGGGTTGAATGTGACAGTCTGGATGACATTTGTACTGCCACTGTCAAAGGCCTAATGGGGTCATTACTGCGCCTTGAATGGCAGGTTCACTACAGGGATAGGAGTGGAGCCCAATGCCAGGCTGTGTGCCAGTGGTTCTCGGGCTGGCCGGGTGGTGGGCTTTGAGGGCAGTGGGGCTCAGTAGGGGCTCTGGAGTCACACAGCCTGATGTCACCCCAGACAGGCTGGGTGACTGGGGAAGCCCTGGCACTTCCCAGAGCCCCAGGCCCCTCAGCTGTGAAAGGGGTGATGCCAGCAGACTAGTGCAGGCAGTTATTGTGTTTGTGTAAGACCGAGTACCCCCTCACTCTGCACCCTGACAGCTGTGTGTACTCACGGCCCCACCAGGCTGGGCCCACGGACTGCCACCATGGGAAGGACTGAGTGCATCACGCTCCCTGAGCCATGTGCACTGATGCTGACCGGGCCACGTAGCTACTCACCGGGCTGGGAGTACACGGTTCCCACATCCATTTTGAAGGACCCCACCAGGGTGCCGCTGCGCAGCAGGTTCTTGGAGTGAATCACCTTCCGGGCAGAACCACCTGTCAGGCTGGGCAGTGCTGAGGCTTTCGGGGGCAGGGGTGGGGCCGACTGACAGTGGCACCAACTCAGTCTTTCTGGGGACCCAGGCATCTCAGTGGAGCAGGAGAGCAGGAGAGCAAGGGTGGCTCTCTGAGGCTCAGCATCAGTCCCCCGCCCCCCAGCCCTTGCCTGTTTTGCTGGCTGCCAGGTACAGGTAAGTAGGTTGTACATCACACAGTCACCCTGCTAAAGGGGGAGAGGGGCTCAAATGCCCAATTTTTATGGTGGGTTCACCCAGAGAGGCGCCCTTTTCAAGTCGGCACAAAGGTGCAGTGTGAGCTAATGGCCCTGCCTGCCAGGAGCTCTCCCTACTCACCGAGATCTTGATGATCTTGTCGAACATGACGTCAGGAGAGACGTGGAAGTCGAAGACAAAGTACTGCAGGGGGGAAGGACCCAGACCGGCTGTCACCTGGTGGGCAGCAGCTAGCAGCCTGGTCCCCTCCCTCCTGGCATTGCCTGTCTGCACCCTGGCCATTTTCCCTGAGCCCCGAAGTTCAGGTGAGCAGCAGTGACAGTTATTGGTCCTCCCTGACCCCGGGACAGGTGGGAGACAGGGCCCCCAACAGTAAGGCATGACCACAACCCCTAGACAGGGTCAGTGCCACCTAGTGTGGGGAGGGGAAGGAAGTCAGAGCAGTCAGTGGAACAGCCCTGGGCTGGGGGGCTGGAAGACTGGGGTTCTAGTCCTGGTTTTGCCCCTTTCTAGCTGTGTGGCCTTGAGCAACATGCTTTCTGAGCCTCAGCTTCCCGAGCTGTACAGTGAGGATACAGACGCCTGCCTCAGAGTCTTGTTGTGACTGGAAGATACACTGCGGTTATATGAGCCATACGGACTTGCCATTCAACCACGATGCTCCACCCCTGGGAGATGCGGCCCCATTTCAGAGACGTTAAAATGTAAAACAAGGTAAGCTTTGGAACTGATGGGCTCTGGAGTATTTAGACGCTTACACTGCTGGAAATGGCAAATGCTGTGGGCATGGACTGTCCTCTTGAGTCGGGGCCTGCCACTCCCAGTTGCAGTGCCCACCCACGTCTCTGGCCTCAGTTGCAGGTGCTGGGAATGAGGGTGTGGGGCAGTGAGCAGAGGAAACCCTGCTTTGATGAACTTGTGGGCAGAAGGAAGAAATATTGCCAACATATTGAGGGGAAATGTCTCAGTAGAATCTGCTCCCGGTTGCTGGAGGTTCACACAGATCATTGTGGGTAAAGGTGCCGGTTTTAGAGCCAGACAGAATGAGCTTTTACTGTTGGACCAATTGCTTCCTTTTGTGAGCCTCAGTTTACTCCTCTGTGGTGTGGGGAGAATGATCCAGGGCCGCCATTTGAACTGCCAGGGGCATCATTTATGGAGGGATGAAGCTGGGGTGTGGTTGTGACATCTCAATGAGATGACCCCTGTCAAGCAGGTGTGCACATGCTCAGTGCACAATAAACACCAGCTGCTACACATGGAAGCAATGTGTCCAGGTGGTGCTGGCCTTGGAGGATGGAAGCTCTGGAGAGATGGGTGGAAATCCAGACACCCAAATGGCAGTTGACGCCTTGGGGCTGAGAGAGATGCCCAAGGAGCATGTAGGAGGGAAGCAGGCTCATGGCAGGGCTCCCAGAGCAGGGCATTTCAGCAGTGGGCAGAATAAGTGAGGCCAAGAAAGGTGGGGGGTGAACAGCTGGCCAGACGGGGAAAGCAGGAGAGGGCCCCAGAAGTCCCTAGCAGAGCGACCACCAAGCAGATGAAATGAGCCAGGCAGTCAAGGGAGAGGGGGTGACAGTGGATATTGTACTAGGGACAGAAAGGTCCTTGGTGCATTTAAGGATGGGCAGTTTCAGCGAAGTCATGATACAGAAATGACGTAGAGATTGAGGCATGAGTGGGAGGTGGAGAAGTGGGGACCACTCACGTCCTCAGACTGTGAATGGGAGGGAAGAAGTGGTCACTAGGATGTACAAGGGACTGAGAAAAGGCACAGTTAGATGGATGGATGGATAGTTGGGTGGGTAGATAGATAGATAGATAGACAGACATACAGTTCTTGTCCTTGAGCATACGTGATTTTCCATGGTTGCAGTTAGAGAGAATATGTGAGAGTAGAACACCTTATAGGCAAAGGAGGAGCCACAAGAGAAGTAAAGGCAGAGTTGGTGGTACTGAGTGAATGTTATAATGCTAGATTTCCTGAGATGCAGAAAGAAATATCCTGGGCAAAGGGGAGAGGTGGTTTAGGCAGAAGGGAGATGCCTGTGGCCAGGACTAGATGCATCCACAGAGAGGGGGTCTTGGCCTGGTCAGGTTGCTCTGGGAGGGCAATGGTAGTGAGCCTTCCTTCACACAAAGACAGGTCCAGAGCCAGGCAGTCAGGCCAAGGTGAGGCCAGGTGCCTCAGAGCTGTATCAGCCCCAGGGGAGTGAGCTAGCTAAGCTACAACCAGAATTCTGCACTCTCTGAGTTGTCTGTGGTCATATTCCTTTCATTTCCTGAGTTTACGTCCCTTTTGTAATCACTTAGAAATCTGCTAAGTCATGTTGGTTATTCTTGCGTCCCTCTCTTGTGATTACTGAAGCCAAAGGAAGGTTCCCCTTAACTCAGAATTAGCCAGAAGCAGTGCAGTTCTGGGACCAGTAGAATATTTTTCAGTGAAGAGGAACACGGTTGGGAGGAATCCTGGGAAGATGGTTTAGAGTGGTGGTTCTTATGGGGCGGGGGCAGACGCTGAGACTCCCAGGGGACATCTGGCAATATCCAGAAACATTTTTGGTTGCCACAACTGGATAGGGGATCGCTATTGGCATCTAGTGGGTAGAAGCCAGTGATGCTGCTTAACATCCTACAACGCACAGGACAGTCCCTTACTCCAAAAATTATCCATCCAAAATAACCATAGTGCAGAGTTGGAGAAACACTGGTTAGGGGAAACAGAAATTGAACAAATCAGAGCTACTTGGGTTTGCTGGGGGGGGGGGGGGGTGACCAAGAACAAATTTAAGATTCACTTGAGTGAAATGAACAGTCTTACTGGATATAAATACAGAGTTTAGAAAATGGTATCTGGGCTGGAACTAGGAGGTGGGCTGTTAGGGCAGAAACGGTTGACTTTGCAGTCCCTGTGTTGGAAGGCATGGGCCTGGTCCACACAGATGCTCAGCAAAAGTTTGTTTCTTCCATTGGGTGAGTATCCATTCAGCAAAGTGTTACCAAAGCCCTCCAGGTACATGCCAGGCTCTGGGCTGGGTCACAGCGATGCAGGAGACCAGGAGCCTGTAGTCCACCAGGAAGACCGAGACATGAAGGACCAACCACAATTCAGGGATATTACTGTCACACAGAGAGTGCAGGGAAGGCTGTGCAGTGGCAAGGACATTTGAGCTGGGCCCTGTAGGGTGAGTAAGAGTTTGCTGGGGAACCACAAAGTGGGGAGAGTAGCTGTTTCCTTGGGAAGGAGGAAGAAATTTGAATGAAACATGAGGTGCATGGGACTGGTGCAAGGTGATGTGGCTTTGGCCCTATCAAATAACCATGGAAGGCATGGGCACCTGTCTCCATATCTGTTAGGGGAAAGTAAATCCTTATCTAGGATGGAAGCTTTTCCAGTCAGGGATGTGTCCTGACGTCAGATGTGTCAGAGATGTTGAGCCTGAATGTCCTGACTCCTGGGAAGGTTGCCACATTGGGCTGGGGGTTCCTGAGCACTGATGTTCTAGCCCTTGTGGGCCTCTGGGAAACCAGCTGTGAGAACAAGGTCTGTCTGTGGTCACACAGGAGACTTCATCCAGGTCCCAGCCCTGGCCTGGGTCCCTATGAAGGGCAGAAGAGTGTCTAATCTTATAACTGAAGATGCACAGCTCGAGGGTTCCCACAGCTTCCCAAGACATGCCCTCCCCCAGATTACAGATGGCACCCTCAGCCCTCACCACTCCTCAGGACAGACACTGAGACACAAGACAGAGATTCCTTACTTGGGCCAGCCTGGCACCCATCACTGCCTGGAGCCACAGGGAAAAGCAGACTAGATGTCCCTCTAGGAAAGGGAGGGCCAGGGAGCCCAGGCCAGTGGCTTCTGGGTTATTCTGATGTGTACTCAGGAATCTGAGTGAGACTTGGGCATCTGTCACCAAAGCTGATAAAGATGGGTTTGCCCCTGGAGCCCAGAGTCAAGATGATGGGTCTAGAGTAGCCATCCAAGGTGGCAGACAGGGTGCTGGGCTGAGACTGGATTGGCTGGGCCCTTCTCTGTCAATAGTATTCTTTGTAATCTTGGCCTTTCCCATATTGAGGCCCCAGACTCCTCTTCTGCAAGATGGGGAGATTGAACTAGAAGGTCTCTGAGGTCCTTTGACCTTGATGTGGCCTCAAATGGCTGCAAAGAACAGGAGTACGCACCAGGCTTTCTCTCTCACCCCCCAAGACTCTAGGCCAGGGCTCTGGAAGGAGCCCCACAGAGGTGCAAGCAGCACGAAGGCAGCCTCGCAGGAGGGTGAGCATGCAGAGGCTGACTCTGGCACTTAGCACCTGGGCAGGTCTTTCTCCAGGAGCCTCAGTGTCCCCGGGTATAAAATGGGATTAATGGTGATGACCTCTGACAGCTGCGTGACAGTCAGAAGAGATGATACACCTAAAGCATTTAGAAGAGTGCCTGGCACATAGCAAGTGCTCATGAATGTGCCCATGCCACCATGGGCAGGGGCTGGAATGAGGGGACACTGCCCCAGGCTCTGGCCTGGGAAATGGCTGAGCCCAGGCCTTCCAGGGTGAGCTTCACTGAGACACTGCTGAGGGCTAAACAGGAGGGCCCGGGGTGGCATTCCTTTCAAAGGGGGGCCCCTGGCCAGACCAGTGTCAGGCTAGGATGTAGACTGGGGGTTCAGAGGATGTGGCACTACAGGTCAGTGTTCTAGGGTCATAACAGGGGGGTCAAAGTCACCCCTGCTAGTGGCTCTTTGTGCCCCTTGACTCCCAGATGTCCCTATTGGGCCCAGGTGGGTGTAGGACCCAGCCTCCTGCCACATTTTGGGAGGCCCCTTTTCCTGCCTGGGCCATGGGCACTGACCTCATTGTAGTAGGGACAGTTAGTGGACTCCTTCATGGATGTGTACTTCTTGTCGTCGCCCACCTCCACGCACACCACGGGGTCCATGTTCAGGCCCACCAGCTGCCGAGCCTCGATCACTGTGATGCTGACCTGAGGGCAGGAGAGGGGGAGGCCAAAGGGAAAGAAGTGTGAGCCCTGGAGCTGGTTCTGCCAGAATAAAATGTACCTTGTTAAGTGGTTTGTCTCCCAAGTAGATGGGGTCTCCCTCTATGATGCTTACGACAGTTTCCGTTTCTCCCGAACTTGCATTTTAACAAAATAGCTTTTGCTAAGCTAGAATTAGCATTTACTTCAGCACATTCTTCTAATGAAACTCTATGGGTTGCTTTTCATGATTCTCATCTTGGAGGTTTGGTCTCTTAATTGCTGTGCTTTGATGCCACTTCTAAACATGATTTCACTCAAGAGAATTGTTTTCCCTTCTCATAGAAAAAGAACAACCACAAAAATTATCATCCACTCCGTCCACAAGAGTCTTATAAATATGCTAAAGGCCAAGAAAAGGTCACACATCAAAACTAAAGATGTTAAAAAAATAGAAACTCTGATGCCAATGAGAACGTTGCTAAGAAAGTATAGAGAACTGGAAACCGAACATGGACTAATTGGAGCAGCACTTGAATTATACACACAAGCATTTTTATTGGGAATGGAAGAGCCAAGGGGATGGTGCTCAGAATCTGCAGCCACGAAGGTCAGTAATCACCATTTCTTCAGGGAGCTAAAAAGGAAACAGCTAATGAACTTAGCTCAGAGTTTACTGTGAAGAGAGTAGACACTAGAAGTCCTTCCAGAATATTCTTTGCATAGTAGTTGACAGAGTTTTGACCTCGATGAAACTTTTTATGCCAAATATATATTTCTAAATCTCATCATTTTCCCCACAACTAACCCATCTCCTCACTTCCATTAAAAAAAGAAAAAGACTTTCTGTAACTCAAGACTAGGAAGCAGACAGACACAGTTTTGGCATAATAAGGTACTAAAGATATGCCATCAGGAGATGAACCTTTGCAATGTGGGCAGTGGGTTGGTTTTTATGATTTTCAAGCAGAGGCCCGGCCATGATGACAGTCCTTTTTCAGGACCCACAGTTTCCACCTTCCTCCGTTGAGCAGAGCCAATAATGGCAGACAGCCCTGGTTGGAAGCCCTGACACACAAGAGGTCGGAGGTGGAGAGAAGAGGAGGGCAGAGGGTTGAATGAAGTAAAGAGGGAAAGAGAGGCTCCAGAGGGTGCTCTTTGCTGGCCGGGTGGTGGCCCCAAGGGGAACCCTGAGTGCATGACTGAGGTTTCTGCATGGTGTTGGTGACAGCCTGGCATGGTGCTATTTTTAAAGCAGGATATATTTAAGTATTTATGCTCTAGGAATGTCATCCTGTTGCTCCTCCCCGAAGTGGGACTCTGTGGAGTGGAATGTATCACTTGGACTTGAAATTAAAAAAACAACAACCTGAGGCAGGGGATTGATTGGCCACCTTTCCCTCCCATTCTGTAAACATCAGTGGAGGACTTGATTTTTCCAGGATGGAAGATGAAGAGGCAGATGGAGCCACAAAGGGACCAGCTGACTAGCTGACCAAGGAAACATTCTTTTTTTTTTTTTTTTATTGACCTCAGAGAGAGGAAGTGAGAGGGAGCGAGAGATAGAAACATCAACGATGAGAGAGTCATTGATCAGCTGCCTCCTGCAAGCCCCCGACTGGGGATCGATCCTGCAACCTGGGCATGTGCCCTGACCAGGAATCGAACCCCGATCTCCTGGATCCTAGGTTAAACCTGAACCTCTGGGCCATGCCAGCTGGGCATAGGAGACGCTTTTAGTAATTGACTATTCCGCCCTCTCCTTCCAAGATAAGGGACATAGTCCCTAGGTAGCTTCATGAAAGCCATCGCAGGGAACATGCTGAATGTAAATCTACACCTTTGTCTTGGGAGAACCCAAGAGTCATGGCGCTTTGTGACCTGCTTCTGAGCGATCTGATGGTGCTGTAAGAACATTAGCTGGGAGGTGGAGATGGGAGGTGATGGGCCCTTTAGTACTGCCCTTCTAAAATATCCTTTACCTTCCCGTGACTCCTCGTGGCAGGGATGTGACATGACCGGATCTGTGCTTTGAGAAGATCGTAAGGGATGAAGTGGAGAAGGCAGTCAGAGGGCAGGGAGACCAGAGAAGTGGGTGCAATACTGCAGTCGAGGCTGGGGGTCAAGAGTCAGTACGGGAAAGATGACATGGGGGTGAAAACTGGAGAGATGTTTGGCGGTGAAACATCTTAGGTCTTGGTGTTGGGAAGAGAGAGGAAGGAATAGACTCAAGACTTCTTGACCCACCGAGAGTATCTTTGCCAAGAGCTGAGCTTTGCTCACTCTGATGGGAAACTGCATATCCATGGAGAGGAGACTGTGGCTTCTCACTTTTGAGATGTCAACAATCAGAAAAGGGTTTGTACATTATATACATTCTAAACAGAAGAAACAGGGGTATGAGTATGCCACGGTCTTTTCACTGTTCTGAGCCCTCAGGATCCTTCCTGGATCTGAGTTCAGCTAAGTCCCTCTCCTGTCACCAACTGGCTGTGCTTTCTTAGGTCTTTCTAACTCAGCAAAGCCAAGTTCTGCTAGAGAGTCAAGTTCCTTCTGGTAGGTTTTCTTGCTTTATACATCGTGCTTACTGGAAGCAAGAATAATTTAACATTTGCATCCTCAATGCTCTTTCTCAAAGTGTGTTAACACTTGCAGTTGAGATGTGAATGAATCTGTCAGGAAATCCTGTGTTACCAGGTTAAATACAACTGTTTTGTTTGATTCTGATTGTTTACGAAGTCTTTGGAGGGAAAATGTTGGTCTAGTTAATACAAGCCTCTGGCAGGAAGCAGTTTGAAAGAGCCTTGGAAAACAAGCAGGAGGTGGTAAGCTGAAGATGAACAGGGGCCAGAGGAAGCAAAATGTCCCAAAGGCTTAGGGAGAAATTAGTCGTTCTCGCTGCTGCAGTCAGACACCCTGGGGTTTGAATCCTGGCTCTAGCTCTGAATAACTGTGACCTGGTCAAGTTCCTTGGGCCTCAATGCCTCACCTATGAATGTAGTAATACCTATATTTGGGGGGTTGTAAGAGTGACATTAACTTAAGTGGAAAACACATATACAGCTTCTGACATAGTGTCTATAATAAAATAAACTTTCAAAAAATACAGTTTCATTAATAGCAACAAAAACTCCTTTCTCTATATGCCCTGGCAGGCTGGTGATACAATATCTGACTATGGGGTCTTTGTTCTTTGGAATTTTCCTGTTCTCAGCACATAGAGGAGTAAAGCCCTGAGCCCAGTCCCCTGGAAAAGCCCTCAGAAGTCTTAGAACACTCTGTGCTTGGGTTTTGGCAGAGAGGTGAGGTGTTGACATACCCAAACCCAGTGGCTTGAGGTTGTCTAAAACCACAGGGGCAGGGGCACTTAACACCATCTGGGGCTATTTTTCAAGCACCTGGAAAGACGATCAGGAACTGGATGAAAACAAACTGAGGTGGGAAGCAAGGGAGACAGGTGTGTCCACAGAAAACATGGCCAGATGTACCTGATACAAAGAAAGGGGCCATCTAACCCATTATATCATTGCCTGCGTGATGATATAAGAAGGGGTGGTGTGCAAGGGGTCTGGGAACTGGGCATAAAAGATAAGCTCCAATCTGGGAGAGGGGACTCACACTGGTTCTGAGGTCTGGAGCTGGGACCTAGGGCAAGAAGTGTAGTGGTAGCCAGGTGGGGTCTCCTAAAGGCTCTGTCCCCTCTCACTAGCCAATATACTCACTCAGTGCTAGGAATGCCCAGCAGTCTTCTGACCTATAGCTGGATCTCATCAGCTCCCAAGGGAAGGTCTAAAGCAATGGGTGGTCTCTTAGCCCTTTCTGCTTTCAGTTTATAAATAGGTACTAGGTGCTTCTGGCTTGTACATTAGCCTATTGTGAGTTGTGTTAATGTAATTCAGCCTCTCAGGCTCTGATCAACTCTGGGAAGAGATAAAATTGAGGATGTGGTCTTGCAAAGCTGAGGATCAGGTCCCAGACTGGGAGAGCTACACTGGTGTCCAGTTACCCTGTATGGCCCTCTCCCAGCAGTGACCAGTCTGCACTGTAGCCACATTAACAATCTTACAGCTGCAAACCTCTTCCTATCTCAGGCATTTTGTCTCCAGTTATAAAAACATACAAACAAAAAAAGTGTTAATATCAGAAAATACAGAAAAGCAAAAGGAAGAAAAAACACCCACACTCTCACTATCTATGGACAACCAAGATTGACATTACTTACAGCATTAAAATAATACAAAACAGAAATTTTTAAAAATACACCAAAGAAATCTTTCTCAGAGGCTCTTATTTTAACTGTTGGAATTTTGTTTGGAGGGGTTGCTCCTTGGTCCCTTTATGGTTTTTCCAGGTCCCTCCTACTTACAAAGTCCAGAGCTGGACACAAAATCCCAGAAGGGCTTTGACCAGTATAAGCAGAGTTTTCAAGCTCCACTTTGGGTTTGTACCTCTCTACTTATGCCACTTCTCTGTGTGCCTCCCAGGAACAAGGTTATTCTGGGGATTTATATTTGGTGAGGTTGTCCATGGCCCTCAGATCCCTGCTGCCACAGAGTCTATAATGCACATCTGGCCAACCCCCCCCCCCCCCCCAGAGCAGAGTCTGAAAGGCATGAGGCCTCTAGTTGCCCCACCTACCTGGTAATCCATGGGCCGCCCGGCACTTGGCTCCATCTTTATGTCTGGCTTGGATCTGGGGAGGAAAATGTACTGTCAGGTCTGGCATAGGGGATTGCTTGCAGAGGGGAGGAGGGCCCTGGCAGTGGTTGGACTTTGGAGAAGGGTAGAAGGACAGAATTGTGGTTTTCAAACCCCAGGACTGCCAAACAGAATGGGGATTAGTTGTTCTCAGAGGTCCCAACAGAGAGGACTAACCAATGGCAGAATTAACAGGGAGGCAGACATCGATCAACAGGTTCAAATATGGGCTGGGTGGCTCTGTGATTTCCCTGGGCCTGGGGGCCTTCAGTAACTTGGGAACCAGCCCACAAGTGCTGCACTCTGCCTTTGTAGGGAGAGGGGAGAGAGATCCAGGAAAGGAAGGAAAGGGCAGGGTTCAGATGAACCCAAATTCCGACCTTCCTGCCTGATGGGGTGGAGGCAGTTGGGGATGTGGGGCTCTGCCCACTCACCGCTTGTTGGAGACATTGGTGGTGAGAGCTGTGACAGAGGCTAGCGACACAGAGTCTGGATCCAGCCCATCCCCCAGCCGCATGGCCAGGCGGTCAAGGTTGTCCATCTCCAGCACTGCCGGTTCATCTGGGGAAGAGAAAGGCTGGTTAGGTGGGTGGGATGGTGCGATAGTGACTGTCTTTCCTCTTTTGCTCTGGCATCAGGGAAGTTAACAGTTTAATTCAAGGTATATCTAGGAGTATCTGCTAAGAATATCATGGCCTGTATATCTACAGTATTTTCTACCTAATCTTTATCTTTAATTTTAATTGATTTTAATCATATCTGGTCTTGCTTTTTAAATTTTAATTGAATGTTACTCTTTTACTGTATGTTACTTACTTAAGCATTGAATAGCCTCATGGAAGAAGGTAGGAAATAAAGAAGGCATACTTATGTACCTCTCATAACAATAGCTATTTGTTGACTGGCTACTATGTGCCAGGCACAATGCCAGGCACTTTATACATATATCTCTAGACCTCATAGCCATGCCCTGCCAAGATGGGCACTGTTCTCATGTCACAGATGGGGAAACTGAGGCTTAGGAAGAAACTTATCCATGTAAAAGAGCTGGTGGAATTCAGAACCTAACCTTGTACTAATGTGTATTAATCCGATGAGACAAAGAAGTGATGCTTCTAAGAAGCCACCCAAGGATGGGTGGTGTGGGCCTCAGCCAGCAGCTACACTCTCTCCAATCTAAGGAGGAGAAGAGCACCGCTGGAACTGGCATGGGGGCAAGAGGGAGGGAGAGGGATTCTGGGGCCAGTGGGCCACTCAGTGGACACTGGGGAGCGCAGCCAGGAGCCGCGAAGGAGGGCATGTGATCAACAGGACCTGGGTCAGAAAGCTACCCGCATCTCCTGTTTTCTGCCCGTCCGCCTCCCAGCCCGCTGCTCCAGGGAGGACCAGTGCCACAGGCCACTGCAGCCCCCAGGGCCCTCCCGCCTCCCCCCCAGGCCCTCCCTGCAGCAGGTGAGAGGGAAGAGGGACAAGCACTCTCGGGACTCAGGTTTTGCCCCAGAAATAAGGAATCGACCGATTTTCGTGCGTTGTTACTCCCTACGCTAATTAAAAATCTCTAGGCTTCTCCACGGAGAAAACAGAATGGGAGCAAAGAGGGCGGGAGGAGCCTTTCGTAAGCAGGCCGGCTGGGCAGGGGCTCGCTCCGCCCTGGCCAGCGGGGGACTGGGCTCCACGCTCCGCCGGCCGAGCGACCCCTGCCCGAGGACCGCCGTCTAGACCTGAGTCCTCCGCTAGCCAATGGGAGGCCAGGCCCCGCCCAAATGGCTCCGCCGGCCAATCGCAGGAGAGCCTGTTGGGGCGCTGCCGGCGGAGGGGCGGGGTTTGGTCTCGGGGGCGGAGACATGGCTGGACCTTGGGCTGGGCTGGGCGCGTGTCCCGTCCGTACCTTGTCTGTGGGTTTCGTCCTTGTGGAGCCGGTTCTTCCCGAGCTTCATGGCGGAGAACACGCTCCTCCCGGTTCTGTGAGAGGAGCCGCCAGAATGAGGGGGGAGGGAGACGGATGCAAGAAGGAAGACGCACAAACCCGAGAGAACACGTGAAGGAAGGGACACCCAAACCCCAGCCCCTCACCCACTGGGACCGAGGTTACTGGGAGCCAGGCTTCCCCAGCTGGAAGCCAAGAGGGTGACTTAGGGCCGAGGAAGCCCCACGCTTCCCTGTGCCTTCACGCCACTGAGGAACAGACCGGGCACCAGCGACCAGAGAAGGCTGCCTTCAGTTGGATAGCCCCGTTTAATTGGATCCTGGGCCGATCTCAGCCCTCCCAGCCCAGCCTTAGAGCTCCAAGCTCCACCAGTGCCCCAAGCTGCTCCTCTATGCCCCTGCACCCCACCTCAACTGGGTGGAAAGAAAGCCAGCCAACCAGAGACAAAGCATCAGAACAGAGGGGTCAGGAACAGGACTCAGAGGGGCAGAGGCCCAGGAGCTGGGAGATGTGGTTGAAGCTACCTGCTCAGTTCTCAGATGGCCCTGGTGCTCAAAGCCTGCCCTGCTTTCCCCAACCTCCCCGTGCCCTGGGATTCTCCTTGGTTCCCAGCAAAAAGGAGAGAATAGGCTCTTTCCCATCTATCTTTGGTCCTGGCTTTAAAAAGGCCCCTTCTGCCTGTCCCCTCTCACTGCAGAATCTCCCCTTCCACCAGCCCCCAGGAACGTATGGCAGACTCCATAGTTCCTACCTCTTCCTCTGGCTTGGTGTGGCCTTGTGCCCTCAGCTGAAGGGCCCTGTAGTCAGGGGGGCTGAGTGAAGGGGGCAGGGGTCCTCACTGTCCCTTCCGTGATGTCTCCGGAGCGGAGCCTGTAATCCCTGGTTCCAGGAGGGACCGGGAGTAGGATCAGCAGGGGGTAAAGTGCAGTATTCCATTACCCCATTAATATTGCACTAGCTGGATACCTGACTCCCTCCACTTCCCATTGTCCCTCCTTCTGGGTGTGGCCCTGTCATCCTGTAGGCCCAAGTGGGGTAAGGTGCAGGCTCCAACCCTAAACTCACCTATAGCAGAGCCCACCCATCTTTGGGCCATGCATCTCCCAGTAGAAGCTTGATTATGGTTCTTTTTCTTTCTTTCTTCTTTTTAAAAAAAATTTCTCCACTTTGTGTCTCTTATAAGAACATTTGTTATTGGATTTAGGGCCTACCTGAATAATCCAATATGATGTCTTCATCTCAAGATCCTTAACTACATCTGCAAAGACTCCTTTTCCAAATAAGGTCATATTCACAGCTTCCAGGGATTAGGACACAGACATACCTTTTTTGTGTGGCCACCATTCAGCCCACTGCAACTTTTAAAAATACATGTAGATTTCTAAGGTGCTGTGATATGTTACTCTATTAGCTCAGTTAAGAAACCCAGAAATGTTTTTCCAATAGTTATTTATTCCGTAGACATATTACTTACCCAAGCTCCCTGCTTGCTATGCTAGTTAATGTGAGTTGAGGGAAACCATTCTGTTCTTGTAGAGATGGCCTAGAAACCTCAAGCCTCTCTACTCAGGGTTGGAAAGCCAATCTCATCCCCCCAAACCTGGCCCTATCCTAGCCCCAGGCCTTTTCTTTACTCTTTATCTATCAGGCAAGGCGTGGAAAGATGTGTGTCTGTCTCCCAGTGAGGGAGCAGCCAAGAACCACTCCTTTCATGTGGCACTAGCTCACAGGTTAGGAAGCACTGGCATGTCCACGATTTTCTAAAAGGCATCGGGTAGGTGAAAGAAGGCTGGGGTGACACTGATCTGTTGCACTCTCGAGCATCATGCTTTCTTGGACATAATGGGAGGAGAGGGAAAGGTTTTCTAAAAGTGGAAAATAGATGCCTTTGGAATTATTTTTAAAAGTTTCTCCCTTCTAATAAGGGAATATATCACATATATAATAGCCAACATGAAATTATGTAACCTTTCATGAGCAACTACTGTGGGCCAATGGCTTTCCAGATGTTTGCTCATAGCAATCCTGGGAGGGACATACACCTCTCATTCAACCCAGGAAAAATCTGAGGCCCTGAGAGTAGGAATTGAAGCACAAAGCTCCTGTCTCCGAGGCCAGCCATATTTCCACTGCATCTTTGATGCCGTGGCATTGTATTTTCTGTGAGTATGAATTGCATCATCCCAATCACTTGGGACTTTGGTAAAAAGTCCCCAGGGTCTGCACTGGTAGGTATAGGCACGGGCCATGTGCTGATGCAGACATCTTCTGTGAAGAGTCCCATAGACCATGCCTATGTTTACAGAGAAGGGGCTCATTTAATAATCTAAGCATCAACACATTTTGGGAGAGACTGCTCTAAATATTAAATTACTGGTGACATAACACTGAGCAGATCAATTAACCTATTAGAAACAGTTGTTCAATGGTGAGAAACGGACCACCCTGCCTGGCTTATGCTGAACCATCTAGTGCGATTTCTCCTTGCCTGGTGGTCTTAAAGGTAGAGCTGCACTCTGACCCCTGCGACGGGAAGTGTACCTACTGTGGGCCCTCACTCTACTTCCTGTCTCAGTGTTTGGGATTCCTTTCCTCCCAGCCTTGTTCTTTCCTAGATTACCCAGGAGTCTCCTGCGATACCCTGTGCTTGACTTTGTACAATCATTTCTCGGCCATTCCTGAGCTGTGCCATCCTTAGAGTCCCCAGCCCCACCCCATGTGTGATCTATGCCATGACATGCAGCCTACTCCAGTCACACAGTTCCCCATCCCACCCTCTTTTCCTAATACTCCCCCTGGAAAGTGCTCTCAGATGGTAGGTCAAAGTCATACGTTAGGTTAGAGCAGCCCTTGTCTGGAGAAGCTGACTTCTGGGTATCCTGGGACAGGATCTGGCCCTGCAGCCTGAGGCCCAGGTTGCAGGGAGCAGAGAATTGTGGCTTTTCGAAGATGGTCCCAAGGACCCACCCAAGTAGAAAAGGGCCTGCCTTCCCTTGGGCAGCTATGGCCCTTGAATTCAAAAGTTACTTTATTCCTTAAAATAAGCATATTTGGAAGCAAAGATTGAGACCTTCAAACACACTATACTTACCTAACCAGTCTCTACCATACCCTGAAGCAATGCAAAGGAGAAACCTCTCTCCCCAGATCCTGCATAATTTTAACCGACTCAAGAGGACAGGCTCATTGGAGGTACTCCTGTGTGCCTGAGCATGGCTAAGATGATGACTTATCCCTTTATGACAAATGCAGAATGTTTAGTGAGAGCGTAATTTCCAGAATTCTTACTATGCTCTGTGCCTCTGTTTCACCTGGACTCACTCTTCAATTCATCTGAAGTGTGGGCAACAGAGCATGATGTCATCAGCTATCACAGCCCCTTGTCATCTTCCGATGGATGACACATCTGAAGTTCACTATAGAAAAAGCCTATCGCAGCCCCAGCTCCTGGAGAGCAGCATGCTTGCTTCTCTTGGCAAAGGGCAAAGGTTATTTTTTAAATAAATGTTAAATTAATCAGGGAAATTTGAAGATTACCCAGTTGTATTAAAGACTTAGATTTTTAAAATCTAATTTGTTGATTAGGTTACTGGTGGCTGAGGTTTTTAAAAATTAATTCTATATTTGGTCTTGGTGGGTTCTCCAATTACCAAAGACATAATGTGGCGAGAAAGCTGATAATCAACTCAGTGAAAAACTACTTTGCAACCAAGTGGCCCCTTTATTTGTGGCTGCATGAAAGCGGGAGAAGCAGGGCCCAGGGGCCGGGGACCTCTAGAACCCTTTGAGGATTTATGATCACATCTGGGCTTCACCATTCCTGGATTCATCAAAGTCAGAATGCTATGCACCTACAGTTTAGACCACAACTTCTCTCTAGAGAGAAGATTTTAAAGGTAGTTCACTCACTGTAAACTCTCTTTACATCTATAGAACTGATGATTGCCTTGCTGGTTCCACGGCTCCGATCTAGAAGGACGTCACTGTGGTTGGGTGATGCACTGAGGGCCCTGGGGGAGAACTTGGTATTTACAGTGACTGGGAACATTGGCCAAACTAACTGTAGTGAGGTGGGCCTCACTAGTTTGGTCTCTGTATTATTCTGGAGGTTATGACATAGAGGGTGTGGCTGAAAATAAACTGCTGGCCTGGCTGCCCAGGGCTTCTGCCTTAAGACCACCTTCAATTGGAACTGTAATAGCTCAGGCCTCAGGAGAAACAAAATGCTGCCAAATAAAAGCAGAGTCTGGGGATCTTCTCTAGTTCATTTAAATGGCCACATTTTCAAAACCTGGGGACATGTTCTCCAAGCGCTCCTTTGTGGGCTTATTTCTCTTCTTTCCCATGCCCAGGAACTAGTAATTTCATAACTGCAGCTTTCACAGTTGCCTTTCAGTGTGTTGAATTTCAGTTAGTTTTTAATGTCTTCCCACATCTGGGCAGGACAGGCTGGCCCTTCATACAAGAACCTGTCTCCAAACTGGCCTGTTGGCACATGCGCCCTTGCCATACTGGCAGGCTGGGGGGGGGGAGCTTGTGTACTTATCCTCACGTTTTCCAGGGGCCCTGGCTCCTCCGCTCTCCCTGGTGACCCAACCCCCTGCAAGGCCCAAGCAAACAGCATCATGGACACAAACCAGCCTAGCCTACAATCTCACATACTCGCAAGGAGCAAGAGTTTCCTCATGGCTCTATTCTTAAATTTTCTCTACTGCAACTTACACCTATTTCCACCTATTTCTCCTTGGTGGAGATAGAAACTAACAGCTTTGCCACATAATAACCTTCCAGAGATTTAAAACCAGTTACTACTTTTTCTTCTCCAGGCTAAAAAGTTTTCATTTGTTTAATCTCCTCTTAAAAATCCCATTTTCCTACCCTTTTAATTGTCCTAAGGCTCTAACATTAAAATTAGAATAGTAAATGCCAGTTCACTTTATCTCATGTGTTAATTGGAGATGGCAAGAGATTGGAATGGAGGAGGTAGGGAACCAGCATTTGCAGTGGGCCTACTGTGTGCTCACACCGCGAGACACACTTCAGTCCATCTAGGACCAGTCAGGGATCAGTCCAGTCTGAATCCTAGAGGACAAACTGGCCCAGGACAGGATGGGGAGCTGGAAACCAGAAGGGCCTTAGAGAGCATTGCTGCTCTCACACTGGGAGTCAGGGGGACAGACAGGTCATTCCTGTTTCATGCAGGCTTTTTACGTGTTAAGTATCCATGTAGAAACCCAGGTCCTTGAACTCTTTTCCTCAGAGGGACCCCCAGCTCAATGTCTGCTATCATTTCCCCACCTCCCAGGATTCGGCTCCCTAGCTCCTTCTCCAAGCCTGGCACATGCTGTGCCTGAGGTTCCTCCCTTGCTTGAACCTGGCAGACTCCCAACCCTCCAGGTCTCTGGGCCCGAGCTCTCCCCATGAGGTGCCATTGCCTTGTCTAGATTTTGGCTCATGTGTAACACTCGGAATAGGAACTCAATACACTTTTGTGAAAGCAACGAGTAAGTTTGAGTCCCCAGGATCTTAAAGCAAGCAGACACCCCAAGCCCACGCCAGTGTTAATCACTTCAGACCCCTATATACACAATGCTTCTGACTCCACAATATCTTCATGCCAACTAATTTTGAACTTATTAGGATCACAGTTTTGAGCAAATCTCTTAACATCACAGGGGCTCAGTTTCCCTATCTGGAAAATAAAGACCACATTCCTGGCTTTTCAGCTCTCATTTGTATGTTTGGAGAGTTAAATTAAATTTAGAATATAGTCTAACACTCTAAACTCCCTGAGTCTATTGTAGACTCTGGTAAAAAGTTAAATTCCTGAGTTTTAGTCCCAGCTTTGCCCCTGTTCTGGCGAAGTCGCTTCCCCTCTGTGGGACTCAAGATTTGTCAGCTGTAAGAGGTCCTCTCCAGCATGGTTAGCCCAATTGTCACTGACCCCGTGAATTCCCTGTGATGCTAGAGAGTCCTTGAGATGACATGGGTATTTGGAGGGGCCTGTGAGACCCACATCAACCCCCAGGCCTTGAGGGTCCCTGCCCTTTGCGGTCATCCCTTTCATCAGGAGTCCCCCCTCCTCTCCCCTCCCAGATAGCACCTGGTCTCTCCCTCCCCAGGAAGCCTACTAGAGAACAGTCATTTCTCCTGAGCTTCCTGGGGTTTTCTGCTCTGGCCACCACCCTGCAGTCACTCAGTGCTCAGAGTTTGTCCTCTTGGGGCCGCATGTCCATCTGCCCAGCCCTATCTTGATTCTGTGGGGGAGGCAGTCATCGGCTTCTTGGGCCTCCCCAACTGTTTTGGCTTCATTCACACCCTCCCACATACGGATACCTAAGGGCCTGACTCACGGTGGTGGGAGCTGAACAGGGAAGAGGGAGAGGAAAGGAGGGAAGAGGGAGTGGAAACCAGAAGGCCCAGCCACCTGCCCGCCCCAACCCTAACACCTCCCTGTCCCTCACCCCCTTGGTCAGGTAGAGAGATCTCCCTTGCCCTGCCATCCCCTGGTGCTGACTCTGCCAGGACAGCCCATGACTAAGCCCTCCAACATGGGCCGTCCCAACAGCCGCACCCTGTAGTGAGGACCCTTCGAGCCCCTGGGCTCCGCCCTGGCCTGGGACACCTACTTGTGCTCGCCATCTCTGCCTCCCTTGGTCTTCTCTTTGCCTTTGCTGAGTAGGGAGAAGAAATGAGGAGACAAGGGGATGTGTGTGAGAGGGTGTGGACCAGAGACACGTGCAGACTTAGCCCCCGGCCCTGCTGGCTCCCATGTTTCCCAGTGGCCTCTTTGTCCCACAGTCCCCTCAGCCCACAGCCTCTCACTTCAGCACACCTAAGCCTGCAGGGCGGGAATCCGACAGGTTGGGGACAGAGAGCCCTGGAGCCCTGGCGAGGGCAGAGGCCTCAGGGTATCAGCTGATTTCCTCCACCCTTGAGATCTAGTAATTGCTAAATGTGGGTCACAAGGGCATCAGGGAACTCAGTTAGAGGAGCCTGCCACCCTCCAGGCCTGAGCCACTCTACTCCTCCCCTGATCCCCTCCAGTGGAGTGGGGACCTTCCAGACCCTGAGGGCCTCTGACAGCTCAGAGCCCAAAGGCCTAGACAGATGCCAGCAGAAATCCAGCTCTGGTCGTTCATCCTTTCCAGTGGGCGAGCTAGTAAGTCTAACTCTTTTCAGAGGTCTCGTAATCGGCTGAGACCACTGAGCAGAGAATAGAGAAGTGGTGACCGTCTCAGCAGCCCTGCCCTGGCCCTGGGCCTGGTTAGGCGTTGGCTGCTGTTGGGATCCACTGAGAGCTGCATGGGGCTTGTTCTGATGGAGCAGGGGCTCCAACGAGTTTTCGAGAATGGGAGCTGAATGGGAGGTTTACTGGCCCCAGCCTCACATTAATCCAAGAAGGGCCATTTTTCTCTGAATTACTGATCCAGGTTTTGAGGGAAGTTCATGTATTATTTTTAAGGAATCATATGAAAAATTTGAAAATCTTTGCAGTAGAGGAACCAGAAGGGGAAATGTATTACCCGGCCTTGGACAAGGGCGGGGAAGGAAGGTGGACTTTGTGTAGCTGAAGGGATAAAATGGGATGATTTTTCTCTTTCCCTGTGGGGTTTGCTCTGAAATCGCAGAGATGTCAGGCCAGGCCTGGCACAGCGTGTGCCCGCAATTTGGGCACACAGCACACACCACCTGGCACATACCCACCCTCCCCCCTCCTCACGCTCCAGGCCTCTGGGCCAACAAAGGGGCTGCGCACAGGCCCACACTCCGAGTGTGGAAATGCAGACGGGAAAGGACTCTCTGAAAAAATAATACCCTGCCTGGCGGGTGGCTCAGCTGGTTGGAGTGTTGTCCTGTACACCAAAGGTGGAGGATTCGATTCCCAGGCAGAGCACATACCTAGGCTGTGGGTTCAGTCCCCGGTTGGGGGGCATACGAGAGGCAACCAATTGATGTTCCTTTCTCCCTTCCCTCTCTAAAAATCAATAAAAACATATCCTCAGGTGAGGATTAAAAAAATACCCTCATGATTTAACTAGAGCCACTATTATGACTACAACTGCCATTAGTAACAATAAGTGCAAGGCGCTGTGCTGAGGACTCTAACGTGCCTTGATGCCTTGACATATGGAATCATCCATCTTGCAAGGCAGATACTGTTACCCCCCTGTTTCCAAATGAGGGAGCTGAGGCTCAGCTTGCCCTCTGTTGCTCAGCCACGAGCAATGGGGGTAGGATCTGACGGCAAGGTGGTCCTTGTTGCTAGGGAAGCTCTTCATGAAGCCCTGGGTAGGCCTGACTTTTCTCCTAGAGTCCAGGTTGTGCTTCTAGTGTCCCAGCCTGGCTGGGTCAGTTCTGGTCCTGAGCCAGCGCTCGTTCTCTGTGAGCCTCAGTCTCTCGGCCTTTCTTAAGCTCCCATCCCCATGGCTCTGTGTGGCGTTAAAAGCAGCTGCAGGGCAGAGGATCAATACGGCCCCCACTGGGGAACTCTGGGGTTTGCTGGTACCCAAGTGCTTTATGGCGCCAGGCCTCAGGTGGGCACTCAGCCCTGGGTGGGAGGTGGAGGGGACCCCAACCTCAAGGGAAGAGGCTGGGTTTGGGAGGGGTCTCCTGAGCACTGTTTCACCCCAAATTCCCAACATGGCCCTGACTCTGGCTCCCCTGCACTGCTGCACCTCCCGAGCTTAGCCTAGGTGAAGCGACGAGAGCATGGGCCTGAGAGGGCACAGGAACCGGTAGAGCAGCACTCTGGGGGTGAGGCTGGGTGTGCTGACCCATCCACACAAGCCTGTGCACGCCCTAGGGCACACGCCCCACGCATAGCTCTGTCAGAGCCCCCAGCCATGCACATGTGCCCCACTGCCCTCTGCCCCATGCATAGGGGGGAGGGACCTGGCTTCCTGGGGTCTCCACTGGAGTGAAAGAATGATCCATAAGTAGAAGAAAAATGTCCCCCACTGACCCCCCAAGATGAGACCCAGCAGAGAGGAGCCTAGCAAGAACCCTTACATTCCCAGGGCCACCAGGAACGAGAGTGGGGCAGGAGGTGGGACCATGGAGGGCAGGAGGGCCAGGAAGGTGGAGAAAATTAGGAGAAAGTCTAGAATACAGGGAATCCACAGGAAAGCCCCAAGTCTCTAGATGGCAGCTGCAAGATAAAAGCTGGGCTCTTTTCTTTGTCCTTTCTAAGATGTGGCTCTGAGAGCCGCCACAGCAGCAGAGCGCAGAGACCAGCCGTGTGTGCGGCTCACTGGCCTCGCACAGAGGGAGAATGTGTGTGTGTGCAGACGCATGTGCACTTGTGAATATGTGCTGAGTATCTCTGTGGAGACCGAGGCGGATGTATACTGATATGCAAGGGCCCAGAGCCCCGGTTTTGTGCATCTGAGAGCAAAGTGCCTGTGGGGTTGGTGATTCGCTTCCTCTTTGCAGTGCTGACAGCGGGGGAGGTGTGGAGAACCCTGCGAGTGCGGGAGACCCTCTCTGGCCCAGGGCCGCCGTGAAGCTCCAGCCGTGGGCCGAGTTTGTTTGCGAGCCTCTGGTACACAGTGGGGTGGCCCAAGCTGAGCAGAAGCTCCATCCACACCCTGGCCCACTCTTGTAGGGCTGAGAGAGGAACTGGCTTGGCACTGTCTGAGCCACAGCTGCCCAGGTGGGCAGCCCTTTCGACTGTCCAGGGCTCCCAGAAACTTGTTTCCCATGGGTGCTACCCCCAGGATCCAGAGTATCCCTGGGTCCCTCAGGATGTTGGAATTGGAAGGGAGCCAGGATGCTCAACCTATTCCTGGTACTGACCCAGAGCGGCTAGTGACTTGCCCAAAGTGACTCAGCTAGTTAGTGGCAGACAGGATGGAACTTAATAGAACTTAGCTCTTCTGACTCAGAGCCAGGCCCCCTTTCCTTGCAACTGGCAGCTCTTACGTGGCTTCCAATCTTGTCCCCAGAAAGTCCTTTCTTAGAGCCCACTTGCAGTCTCAGACAGCCCCATGCCAACACTTTCCTATAAGGGACAGAGGATGGGGACCAGGTGGTGCCTTTTGTGTCAGCATCCCTGGCTCCCACCGGGTCCCAGCTCCCCCTCTCACCATTTCCAGCCAGATTCCTGACCTTTGATTGTCCAGCAGCCAAGAACCTGTTTGTCACCAGCCCTTACATGGGGCAGCACTCGGCACCCCAGTCTCAACCTGTCCCTCCATCATCCCTTTGGCTCTCCGAACAGGTAGGGAGGGGCCTCATCGCTCTGGGCCCCATTTTACAGGTTAGAAGAGAGGGTGAAGGGGGCATGTGACTGGCCGAGGCTCACAAGGCTGGTAAGAGGCAGAGCTGAGACTCAGATCTGGATCTCCTGAGGCCAATGTGCAGGCTCTTTCCACCCCACCTGACCTGGAGTCTAAGGAGGGCAGGCTCCTAGCTGGCCTGGGCGATGCTGCTCTACCCCACAGCGGCCCGAGGTTAAAGGTCCAGCTGCATTTGTCACCGGCCTGGTTCCTTTGGCTCCCAGAGTTTTTTAAGCTTGTATCTGTGTGAGCATCTGTGGTTGTATGTATGCGGGAAGTGGTTCAGGTGTAAAGAAGGAAAACATGTTTGTCTGATAAAAGTATCAAATGCAATTCTACTAATTTAGAATGTGTGTTTTTTTGGAAAGGAAAAATTTTACTTGGAAAGGAAAGGGTAGAAGGAGATTGAAGGGAGATGATTGCAATGGGAGGGGAGCATCTGTTCTCTCAAAAGCAACCCATCCTTAGATGCACCCTCAGCTTACCTGCATTTTACACATTACCGCCAGTGACCTAGGAACCTATGACAATGTTTTACTAGGCCAGGTTGTGTCTCTCTGGGCTCTAAGAGTAATACAATTGTTTTCTTTTTTGGGGGGTAAAAATAGTGCATTCAGAAAGCACAGGCCTGGACACAGCTTCCTGTCATCTGCATGGTAGGACATTTGCAGGTGTGAATTCTGGACACTGAGGGTGCTGGGCTGTGATCTCAGCAAGAGAGGCCAGTCCCAGCCAAGACCCCTGGCCTCACTCTGGCAGGGAGAGGCCGCCTTGCTTGGGCTGTCACTGGGCCAGGGCAAGGGCCAAGCTGCCTGGGGCTGGGCTGGCACTGCTGTGACTTGAACAGAGAGATCAGGGACTCTCCCTCTCTGAGGAGGCAGAAGCCACCCTACTTCTCCCTGGTGAGCTCTGGAATAGGGGCCTACTGTGGGGGTGATACAGAAACACCTTTCTCCCTCTCATTTGCCTCTCGAGCAACTCAACCCTGTCGTCTGAGCTCAGTCAGGCCTAAAGGGGCCCTCCTGGGGGACTAGGCATCCACCCTGTGTCTTTGGGGGCAGTGGGCATCCAGAGGCCCCAGCCTGTTACCTCCGGAAGCTCTTCTCGCCCGGTGGCCGGGAGCTGGGGCGGGAGCCGGGGAGCAGTCCATCTGTCTCCTGGCTGTCCTTCTCTTCCTCTTGAAGGGATTCATCTCCCAGGAAGTCCCCGTCATCCCAGGAGCCCACTGTGCCGTCTGTGTCCTGATACCGGATTTCCACGCACAGGCTGGTCTAGAGGGAGAGAGATGGGTGGTGAGTAGCTAGGACAGCAACAGCAATCAAAATCCCACACACTCCGCTGCTTTGTGATGCTTGCGAAGTGCTTTCCCTTCCTGAGCTCAGTGGAGGAAGGCGAGCCAGGTATTATCCTCCCCCATCTCCGATTTTGCAGATGAGAAAACAGAGGCTCAGAAAGACGGATATTCACAGAGTCAGTCACCTTAATAGGCCCCGGCCCTTGGCTATTAGAGGTCAGGGACTGGGAGGGCTCCAGTCACGCTTGCGCTTCCTCAGTGGGTAACTCACTCCTGAGGCCCACACGGGCACCCTTCACTCAGTGGGTGGGCCTCCAAACGCCCAGACTTAGATTTCCCAAGGGAACAAAAAGGTGCACACATTTTCTGAACCCTCGCTGTGCTAGATGTCATGGTAACATGCTTTAATGTAAACTCTTTGATCTTCTCAACACTTCAACCTACCCTGCCTACCATATCAGAGAGGTTAAGTTACTTGCTCAAAGTCACACAGCTAGGAAGTGCTGGATCTGGATTTGAGCCCAGCCTGCTGACTCCAAACCCCATGTCCTTCCCACTGAGCCAATGTGGCCCTGTTGTTGTACCAAGTACACAACATGGTGGGAAAATAGTGGCCTGGAATCAGAAGCCCTGGGTTCCGGTACTGGCTCTGCTGTTGATCAACTCTCTGACCTTGACCAAATCCATTTTCCATCCAGGACATCAGGGTTACCATCATAAAATGGGCAGCAGGTAGGTGGTGGGTGGGCTAGTCTTTTCTGCAGCTGAATTCCCAAGTCTAATTCTAGAATACAGGGCATGGCTGGCTGGCTCGCCATCCCTGTCCACTTCCCCAGTTCTCTCTTGTCTCATTTCCACATTCAATTCTCTTTTTCCAGGCGTCTATGTTCTCTTCTAAGTCCTCTGTTCCCACTGGCACACAGCTTGTTCTGCATCTTCTCTCTCCTCACTGGGGTGACTGAGACCCCAACCTCTGATTTCAAGGAGCCCCCCATGCCTGCACCCCCTGTGGAGAGAATGACTTGGCTGGGGCCAAACTGAGAAGCCCCAAATGCTTTTCTTGTTCTCATCAAGGAAGTAAGGAAGTGTCTTGACACACAAAGGCACTATAGGAATTTCTGGCCCACCCTGACACTCCTCAGAGAGGGTTCCTTCCATCTGGCTCCCTGTGGCTGCAGTCTTGCCTTCTGAGGCTATTCTGCTGGCTGCTGCATAGGGCCATACATATGTAGAGCTCAGGTGGAGGAACCATGGTACAGATCCATTTTACACATGGGTAGACTGAGGTCAGGAAATAATAGCTAACAATATTAATTTATGTATTAATTGAGCACTTACTATGTGCTTAACTGTTTTAAGCACTTCCTGTGTATTCTTTCAATCCTCCAAACAATCCTGTGAAGTAGATACTATAATTTTGCTCACTTTGCAGATGACATGTCACCTGCCCGAGTCTCACAGTTAGTGAGTAGCCTAACTAAGGTTTGTACCTGGGAGCGTGTTTCTCACCACTATGCTGAACTGCCCAGGAGTGGACATAATGAAATCAAGGGGATGGATGCGTCAGAGCAGAGCCTGGGGTCTGGGCCCCCAAATTGCTTTACCTCCTCCCTTCGTTGGAACATGTGTTAAGTGATGGCAGATTGTATGTCGTTAGTGCATGTGTGCTTATGCTGGAAGTGCTAGAGCGGGATGTGACAGAGAATGGAAGTGAGGTCCCTGTCCTCATAGAATGGCTAGTCTTAGTGGGGAGCCAGGAGTGCAGAGTGAAGACCATGCCCTGGAGTGGCTGGCAGAGCTCAGCCTGGCCTTCGGATAAGCAGAGAGACCCCTCTAGTGATTTCTGAGCTGGGTCCATTTGGCAGGACCCACTGGTGGAAAGGGAAGGACATCCTCAGTTGCTCTTCTCTTACATTCTAGGAAGGGCTGCGATGTCCACCTTGGGACAGCAGGCTGACTGTGCCATACCCCAATGGCCCTGGCCATAGCCACCAGAAGGAGGGGCTCTGGTAGAGTCTGACCTGAGTCACCTCCTCCTGTCTCACCTCTCCGCCCATGAGGAGTGCTCCCCAGACCAGTCTGTGTGTGTGTGGGGTGAGGTGAAGCAGGCCCTTGGGTGACCCCATAATGAGCAAGTCTAGGTGCTCTTGAGAACACACCCACCTTGATGATAGCGTTGTTGTCATCAATCAGAGTGTCTGTCACCTCCACGTGGTTCTCCTCTACCACCTTCTGCAGCACCATGCGGAAGGTCCCAATGAGCCTGTGAACAGCAGGACATGGGGGTTTCAGGTGAAGAGGCCAGGGTGAGGAGCTGACACCCCTAGAGGCCGTGAGTGGCTGGGAAGGAGGTGAGTGGGCTGGGCTTGCCCAGGCTCCAGGCTGGGGCTGTGGGAGGTGGCCCCGCAGCCAGGGTAGCATGTCCAGGTGGGCATGTGACCCGCGGCGTGTGTGGTGTATGTGTGAGACCCATCTTCCTGGGAGAGCTCAAGGGCGGTGAGCACCCAGGGGGATGTTCACAGACCAGGAGACAGGGTAGAATGGTGCAGCCTTTTGTTCTTCAGGTACATGGAATGGGGGTTCAGCTGAGCCCCCGCAGAGCAGCTTCCAGATGCCCAGTGTAGAGGCTGGTGGGGAAGGACATGAGCAGCTCCTCCACTTTTAACTTCCCTAACCGTGACCACTGGCTCATTCATTCACCCCGTTTAGTCAGCAGTGGTGCCCACGCAGGCATTGTGCAAGCTCTGCGGGTGAGGACCCATCCGATTGCGGGGTCCCCATACTCCCAGGGGAGAGGCAGGCAGTGCTGCAAAGAGCACAGTCTTGGAGTCAGAGGCTGGGATTGCAACCTAGCTCTCACACTTATGAGCAAGTTACCTGCTTCCCGGGCAATTTCCTTAGTCTCTCTCAGCTGCAGTTCTCTCTGAACTTGGAGTTGTTGTTTACAGGACTAACTGAGATCCTCTGCGCCAAGGTCTTATCAGAGTGCCCAGCACACAGCACTCGGAAAGCAGCCCGGTCGTTATGGGGGGTGGGGTGCCATATTCTGTGAGTCTCTCCAGGACAGGGGTGGGTTCCCTGCTCCAGCCTCTACTTGACATTTCCAGCACACAAGAGATCTCAGCATCTGCTGGCTGAATTAATGAACAACAGCGGATGCCCAATAAATGCTGACTGAGTTGACTTGAACCCATTCCACCCTGTGGTTTGGAGGCTGTTGCTCTGGGGGAGAGCAGGGACTCAGGGAGCTGCCCTAACAGGCGACTCCACATGGGGTGGAGCCGAGGTGGGCATCCAGGGTGTGTGAGAGCTGGGGGCAGGGGGTCATCTGGTGGTGCCCTTGATTTACGGAGGAGAAAGGTGAGGCCGAGAAAGCGGGAAGCGGCATAGCTTCCCAGTGGCAGATGCAGGTGAGGTGAGGGATGGGGTGAATTCCCTCTTAACAGGCAGGGAGGGCAGAGCTGCTGAAACCATTCCTCCCTCTGCAGCCTGATTAGGCTTCTAGGAGTGTCTGAGACCTAGCTCCGCCTTAGGGCTCTTCTCTTGCTGTGCCCTGGCCTGTCCCCCAGCTCAGGCAGGGCCCAGAGAGAAGTGCTGGCCTGGGGGTCAGGGGACCTGGAGCCACTGCCCCCGAATCTGAATTTTGTCTTTATGAAGTGTGGGAGGTGGGCTCCTAGCTTCGGTACTGTGTGGACATTCTAACAGTAGGCTATAGGCACGAAAGAACATCCTGGCCTTTTTGTGGCTTCACCTCTTTTGGTTCTAAATCAGTGATTCAAATTTAAGCATGAACAGAATCATCTGGAGGGCCTGTTAAAACACAAATGACCAGGCCCCATTCATACCTGGTGGTGCTGGCAAATGTTTAATGACTGGCTGGGGGAGGGGAAGGCATGCCTGACCTGTAGCTTTGGCAGCTTCATGGTGTACATATTCTCCCCATGGCCAATCTCAGGCTTCCTGGGTGAAGTTACTGAACTCAGAGTTGGGAGAGACTTGCACCCAGCACATCTGCTCTTGGGAGCTGGGATGGTCTAGCTCCAGCTCAGCTCCTGCCCAACCCCAAGGCCTCTGATTCAGCAGGTGGGGGGTCAGAGAATGTGCTTCTCACAATTTTTAGGTGATGCTGGCTGGTGGGAGGTGGGGGGGGGGGGGTGGACCGACACACTGATAATTCCTGTTCTACTGCTGCCCTTTGCTGACTGGAACTTCAGGCCATTTTAGTTCCACTAGGAGCCGTTAAGCATCTGATGAATGAGGGGCACTCAGGGACATCCTTCCCTAGCAGATGCCCCAGAAGGCAGAGGAAGGCCCAAAGACAAGGAGAATGCTGCATTGTGACAAGACACCCCCAGGGGGCAGGATGGTGCTATTCCCCACCAGTGCTAGAGAAGCCTCTGGCGCCTTGCAGGCTTAGCTAAGGTCAGAGTCTCAGACTTTTACACTTGGATGGGGCCTGGAGGAGGCTTGTCCAGAATTCTACTGAGAAGGAGTCCCCTCAACATCCTCAATGACGCACGCTCTTAAGTCCCTGTGACACCCCCCATAGCTACTCTCACAGCTAGTCCATCTGCCACTGCTTTAATCACACAGAAAGCCAAGGTCTGCCTTCTGGCAAGCCTCCACCCTCCCCGCTCCTCATGTCCTGGCCCAAGCTCTGTCCACACAGACTAAACACCATCCCTAGAGGGAGGCAGTGTAGACAGAATACAGAGCCTAGGCTCTGAAGTCAGACAGAGGTGGGCCTAAGGGGGAATCTGCCACCTGACAGCTGTGTAACTTTGGCTAGTTCTCCAACCTCTCTGAGCCTTGCTTTTTTCCCATCTCTCCAAAGGAGGTGACACCACTCACTTGCTGCATGGTGGGGAGACCACTCAAGTGAAACTCCTCTAACACCGCACACTCGGACATCGGCTCCTTCTCCCCTCTTCAGTGTGCAGGGTGAGTGCCGTCTGGACGGCTCACACAGGGCTGGTCTCCTTTGCAGGATGGGCTTTGGGGGCAGATGCACAGCCTCACAGAGCTGGGCCCCAACTGTGGCCCTGAGGGTGGGGCTGGGAAGCTGGGAGCTAGCATGGCCAAAGGAATCGACTTGTCACGCCCCAACAGGTGGACTTTAACTCCTAACAGTTCCTCCCAACCTCCCTTAAACATATAGAAAATAGTATTCTTTGAAATGGACAATAGATATTATTTCAATCTTATATAAAGTATGAAGAAAAGCAGTTTTATAAAACTTTGCTCTTCCTACAGGTCTGTAATGTACCATCTAAGCAGAAACGATGCCTACTATAAAAACATAGCTTCAAACAAGTGCCTTAATCCTCGATCTTGCTTCCAAAAGAATGGGGCCTGTCAGCCCCCCTCTATAGACAGGAAGGAAGACCTGGCTCTGCCCTGACCCTACTGTGTGACCCTGGGCAAGGGCCCTCTCTGGGCCTCAGTTTCCCCCAGTGTTAGGTGAAGGAGCTGGGACCCAGCCTTCTGTCCTCTGACAACCTCCCTTATGGGGCCCATCCAGGTTGCCCATCCCAAAAAGGGCATCCCCCACAATGTCCACAGTGGCCCAGGAGGCCGGACTGGCTCCCAAGGAGGATCCCAGGTGATTAGCCAGCAGGAAGGGGGCCTCAAGCGCAGATCAGCCTGCAGACTGACCACAATGGAGCTGCAACCAGGCACCAGGACCAGTCAATAATTCATTGCTTTCCCCAGGGAGCTGGTGTCAGGTGCCCAAGGCCGCCAGGCCTCCACTGCTGTCCTAACTCCTGAATTATTCAGGAGCCCCAAGAGACTGGCGCCTGGGTCAGGCCATCCCCCCTATGGGTCCTGGGCAGGCAGAAGGGAAGCACAAGACCCTCTGGACCCAACACTCATCTTCACAGGGAAGTCCAAGGAGGGAAGTCCCTGTGGACTTCGTTCAAGGCAGGGCCAAGCAGACCCGGGGGCTCTCCTGGTCCCTGACTAGGACAGCTTCTTTCTCCTCCAGCAGCCCCCCGGAACCACTGGGTGAGGAGGGGCCAGTTTCCAAGCCACCCTCCGCTCCTAGGACAAACTGGTTTCATTTCCCACCCCAGCCTCCCTTACCGCATTTTCCCCAAATGCATCAGTCATGTGCCTGGGCTCTCACCATGGAGAGCCCTGAACTCTTCCCATTCTGATTCCTGTTCCCAGATCCTCCCACCCTGGGCACCCTCTGCCTCCTGACCCCACGTATTTGTTCACTCATACAACGTCCTCAGAGGTTTCGTGGGTGCCAGGCACCATCCCGAGCAGTGGGCTTGGTTTTGCTGGTTCGTAAGCCCAGAGCAATTGGTTTTTGAACCCAAGACAGGAGTTGACATTTATTAGATTTACTTAGCCATCAATGCAGACTGTTCACATCGTTCTGAATTCTGCTTATCGCCCAGAGAGGACGGGAACCTTTACTGAACCTCCAGTAGTGTCGGTGCTCGCGTGGTAGGTGTGCTTCACAGCAGAATGTAAGCTCCACGAGGGCATTCGCCTCACTACCCTCAGCACCTGCTGCTGGGCCTGGCGCATAGTAGGCTCTCAGGAAACATTTGGGGGAACGAATGAACGAACAAACATCTATCTCATTGAATTCTCACAGCTCCCCTTTGAGGTAAGTACTTGACCTTTTTAGACATGAATATATTGAACTCACAGAGATTATGTAACCTGCCCAGGGTCACACAGCAGATGGCTGAGCTGGGACCTGAGATCAGGTTTGCCTGACTCATAAACCATTGTACTTAACTGCCTCAGAGCTCTTGTCTTCCACAGGCGAGACAAGCTTGCCTTCAAGGCTGCAGATGGTCTACTGGAGGATATTATCAGCCATTATGTTAGCTTCTCCTATTGGTAACTGTCGCCCAGCATGGCGTAAGGGGAAGACTTAAGGGGACAGGATGCTGTGCTGGCACTGGGGATGGGCGGGGTGAACAGGAGGGCGAGCTGTTCTTGACCAACAATGGTTGGGAGGGCTGGGGGACTCAGGACAGCATAAGGGAGCAGCCAGAGGGGGTCTTTGAAGATCAATCCAGGGCAGGCTATGGGCAGGATCCCCTTTTAATCCCGAAGGAGAGGGCAGCCCCAGGAGCAGGGCAGGCCCCAGCCCCTCCAGCCCCACCTCTCCTCCCCAACCCACACCTACTTGTTGCTGAAGACTTTGCTGTAGTTGAAGATCTGAATCTCAAGTATCTCATTGTTGTCGATGCTGCTGGCCACGGGCCACCGGAAGATCTGAGGAGAGAGGGACAGCTGTAGCCTTGGGTGGAAATGACAGGAGGGGTGCGGGGACTGGGAGGGATCCCTGGGAAGTTGGCCCCTCACATCGGTGCAGTGCTGAGCAGGGGCAAAGTTCACACCCGGAATCTCATTTAACCCCAACCACCACCTGGTAGCATGGGGTTGTTGCCCACTCCCCTTTCAGAGATGGCGCTGGGAGGGGTCTGGGGACCTGCAGGGGGTTACATGGTAAATGGAAGAACCTAATGCCGACCAGGACTTCTGACTCTCAGCCCAGTGCTCCTTCCACTGCCTCACAGTGGCCTGCCTCCTAATGCCTGGGGTGTGCTCATGAGTGGGTGGTGCCACCAGGGGGGCCCTCCAGGGCAACAGCAAGGATTGTGGGTTGTGAGCTTGGTTTTTGCTGTGTCTCCCATCAGAATCATTTTGACTGTCCAAGCTCTGCCCGGAGTAGGAAGTCCAGGGTTCCCTTTCAGGTCAAACCATCTCTCCCACTGGCAGTGTTAACTCTCAGAGAAGGGGTCAATGGGGGGGGAAAAAGGACATCTGTAATATTTTCAACAATCAAGATAAATTTTTAGAAAAAGTTAACTCCGGGGACAGATTTTAGCTGTTTAGTGTTATTTGAGTACAGACCACAGAAGAGAGACAGCCCGTCACCAGCTCACTGTTGGAGACTTACCCTCACCACCTCTATCTTGGCTTCGTTATTAAATCAATAATAATGATGAACAGAAATTTGAGTGGGATTTTTCCTGATGTCCCAGGAATGGTAGCAAGGGCCCCGAACAGAAGCCAAAAGTGCTAAGCACCCCATCCTTTAGAGAGAGCTGCCAGCAGGCAGAGCTGGGCACCTCCCTCAGCGCTTCCTCGAAGGCCTGCTACCCCGACCACCCCCAGCCCTCCTCCTTCCTGGGATGTAAAGAAGACTGGGGAAGGGGAGGGGAGGAAGAATCACATCCCAGGCGCAGTGTTTGTGTGGCACTCTCCCGGGGGGAACAGCTCAGAGGGCTGAGCACCCACAGGAAGGGGAGTTGGGCATGCAAGAGGCTCCCAGTGACATCTACCTAGGCAGTGGACTCACCAATTCGTCCCCTGAGCCTCTCAGGAGACCCCCGGAGCCCCTAAGGGCCAAGCAGTGGGCCATGGAGGAGCCTGGCATGCCACTGTTGGGTGTATTGAGTATGTGTTTTTTGCTCTGTGGGCCCAGTGGGTACTGTGAAGGGTAGTGAGGCTCGAGCTGTCCTGCCCAACTCCACCCAAGGCTGCCTCCCAGGGAGTCCTGAGCTGAGGCGGTGATGCTATGCTTCTCCAGGCAGGAGCTGGGTGGGGTGGAGCCAGTTCTCCTAGGTTGGGAATCATGTGGTGTGGCAGGACACTAAGGCCCTCCACAGAGCCCACCCAGGTGGTGTCCTGTGAGACAGCAGCTTTGCAGGCTGCCACAGTGATGGCCAGAGCTGGTTGGGGCTCACCAAACAAGCTTCCACCCCACAGGGAGGGGCCACATCCAGGGCAGAGAGCAAGAATCGGACCTCATCTCACCACCCCCGGCTGGAATGGGAGGAGATGTGGAGGCCTGAGACGGGCATCCCTGTCCCACTCTGTGTCTTGAGCCACAAGCCTGAGAGACAAGAGAAGACCAGGCATAAAGAGGATGATAGGTTGGAGTCGTAAACCTTTCTGAACTTGACTTTGAATAACTGAAAATTATCAGAAAACCCTAAGGTCTACTCAATTGCCACTGAGAGATGGCATCAAGGGGGATTTGGACAAAGCAGGGAAGGCAGTGACTTAAATTTTGTTTCATTTTTACACCCCACCAAATTCAGACTACTCAATAGGCTAGAGAGAAATGATAATGACAGTAACAGTAATAGTAGCTGCCATTTACAGAGAACTTTTTATTAGGCAGGGGTCTGAATGCTTTCGATGCATTATTTCATTTAGTCTTTACTACTGACTAGATAGAAGAGGCTGGTAATGGGTCCTCTGTTGTATAGACAGAAACTCGGGCTTAGAGAAGTAACGGGATCTGGAGCACTTGGTCGTTAGTGGCCGAGCAGGCCTGGGGAGGCCCCTGGGAGCCCAGCCCGCAAGTCTGCCATTTCAAAGCCATGCTTCCTTCTCTTGGTCTGGGGACTGGGGGTTTGGAGGGACATGGGCCAGTCTGGAAGGTCACTTCCAATGTGGGAGTGGAATGTCTCAGAAAAATGGCCTTCATGTCCCCTCTCTTCAGGACTGACCAAGTCCCAGACAGGCTCCTGATACCGCCTCCCCCCCCCCCCCCCCTTGCCCTGTGGTTCAGCTGGAGCAGGCAGGAGGGGGAGGAAGAAGCAGAGAAGGGAGGAGAGGGGTGGGGAGGGAGCTGGTCTGAGCAGGGCCTTGGACTCAGAAGGAAGAGGGCAGAGTGAGGGAAGCCCGGGAGCAGCCCGCATGGCCCACAGGCCCCATTAAGTAGTTTCTGCTCCTGCTGTCTGGATGCCTCCAGCTCAGCTGAGTATGTGGTTTTCTTAATGAAGTTGCTTTTGTTGGGCTTCGGGGAAATAAACAAGCTCATGAAGGCCCTAATCATTAGCTCTGTGCTGAGGGGAGAGGGCTGGGGGGGCCACCAAGATTCCAGTGTTCTTGGGATGAAGGGGCAGGGGGGTTTGACCCACCTGGAGGTCTGTGGGTGGAATTTGGGCTTTGAAGGGAGACAAAGATTAGGAGAAAAAGCAGATGACGTTAGGGGAAGGGGGTGTTGAAAAGTGACCTTAATTTGGTGGACACAGAGGAACAGCAGAAGTCATTTTGAGGAAAAGGGACTCTGAGAAGGAAACTGCTTGTGACTTCTGTTTGCCCTTCACCACAGCCTTGCCCAACAATGGAGGGTGCAGCTTATAGGCACAAGGGCCCATAGGAGTAAAAGCTGGTCATCATTAGCCAGTTTGCTGAGTAGGGAGAAGGGGAGTCAGCAGGCCTGGGGAGGGGCCCACTGACAGAAGATGAGACTCCAGAGGAAGCGGACGGACATGTGGCTCAGAACCTTTCAGGAACTTGTCCGGGAAGGGGCCTCAGGAGCAGAGAACATGAGCAAGTGAGTGCTGGAGCGGCCTGGGGTCCGGGTTGTCACTGTGGATGCCAAGACGAAGGCCCTCCTCAGAGGCTGCCTCGGTGAGAAGGAGGAAGTCCTGAGTGAGTCCCACCGCCTCTTTCACTGCTGAATTCCTGCCCCTTTACGCACCCTTCCCTTTCTCACTTTTTTGCCTCCCCATTTTCCATCCATACCACACTCCCCCGTGGTTTCTCCAATTTCCTTCTCTCCTGTTGGCTCCTCTGTTATCTTCTCCCCGCATCCATTTGAATCCTATATTAGCTTCTCTCAGTCTCCCTGAGTCTCTCTGTCTCTGTCTCTGTCCCTTTCTCTCTGGCTTTGTGCCAGGCCAGCCGCTAGCAGAGGTTTTCAAGCCTAGTTGCACATTTGAATCTTCTGGAAGCTTTAAAAAAAAATCCCAAGGCCCAACCTGCATTTCAGACTGTTATCCGGAGTCTCTGCTTGGGGGCCAGGTGTTAGGATGGTAAGAGCTCCAGGCAATTCCATGTGTGGCCAAGTTTGAGGACCAGTGCTCAAGGGAAAGAACCATCAGGTGAAAGCAAGCATCAGGTCTCCCCTCCCCAACTCCAGCCCACCTCGCCCTCGCCCATTGGGGTTTGGAACAGGCAGGCTCTGCAACCTGTAACCAGCCTCCCAGCTCAAGGGAAGTGACCTAAGGACAGGACTTGGGGCTTTGGTTTGGTTTGATTTTTCCTTGGCTGTTCCCTCTATTTCCCCCCCTCCTTTGTCGGAGGGGGTTCTCAGGAGTCCTGGGAGCTTGGAGCTGTGACCCAGTTCACCAGCTATAGGCTCGGCTGTGACCTGGCTGGTGCTGGCCGGGGCAGCCGAGTTCTGCATCCTATCAGCCCAGCGATCTAGGACTCCATGGAAAGGTTTCCCTGATGCAGGTTGGAGAATGACCTGGATTATCCTGGGCTTCATCGACTGGGTCTGGAACTGACCTAAATTGGCAGGACAATATCCTTAAAGAGACAGTTTTCTAGATTTTTGGGAGGAAAACCTTGGGTGGGTTGCAGAGCTTTAGGGTACAATGGGAAGAGACTGTCTTGGGAATTTAAAGACCCAAGTCTCAACTTGGGTTCGGTCTTTCACTCGGCAATATTCCCTGAGCCCTGTGTTGGGTGCCAAGACAATTATGAACTGGACAGTTACACTCCTGGCCCCAGGGAGCTCACAGCCCATGACTTCCAGGTAAAAGCAAAGTGGGCAAATGAGATCTGGTCCCCTTGACCCTCCATCCCCTGGGCTGATGACCTCTCCCTCCTCTAGGCTCAGCAGGCCCACTGTCCATCTCCCCACTAGACTGAGCCCACTGAGGGCAAGAATGAGCCTTGTCCACTCTGCAAGTGGCTACAGACTCTGGAATCAGATGAACTTGGGTTCAGATCCTGATGTGGCTACTTATCAACTGGGACACTACCAGCCCAGTGAGTTATAACTCCAGGTAAAGCCCTCAACACATCCTGCCCCATGCTGAGCACTCAGCAAATAGCAGCTGCTTTCCTTACTATTCCAACGAGTACTATTGTCATTCTGGCCTCTCCTGTGGGATCTGGGACACATAGGGCCTGGCTTAGAGCCAAAACAAACTGGCTTGAGGTGGATCTGGTGTGGTCATTCCTGTTTCCCCAGGGCAGGGCCTCTGCTGGCTGCTGGCCTGGCACAAAATTAGTGTCCCCCCCCCCCCCGCCCCCGCCCAGAGTTGTAAGTTAAATGCAGGATCTCGAGTTCCAGCCTCCGGGAAAGGAGACACCGCTTCCAGGCTCTGTTTCCACCCATTGTTGTCCACAATTGTGTTTATTCCACGGCCGCCTTCTCCCCACTCAGCTTCCTCAGCCCAGCCTGCAGCAGAGCCTCTCATCCTTGTCCGAGTAGAGGAGGGAGATTTGTTTTCTTGTCTTTTATTTCACTTTTCAGTCATGCAACCGTTCTATGAGGCAGGAAGAGCAAGGCATATATCCCCATTTTACAGAAGGGGAACTGGAGGCCCAAAGAGGTTGAGTAATCAGCCTGAGGCAGCCCAGGTCTCACGACTCCCAGGCCAGTGTGCTCTGTACCTCACTGAGCTGGTTCCCAAAGGCCCTGGACACAGTAAGAATGAGAAAAGGGATTTCCTGGGAAGCCAAGAGGCCTTTGGAGGTTTAGCGAGGAGCAGCCAAGGTTCCTTTTCCAAGCTTGTTCTGGGACCACCGACAGGCCAGTTCCTTCGGGGCCAGCGGGAGGTTTAGGATTTGTCCACTCCAGGCTGGGAGATAGGTGCAAGCCTGGCCCAGGTACAGATTCTTTCTGGACAGTACCCAGGGCCATCCCTGAGCAGGGGGTGGGAGGGCTGCCTCCCCTGCTCTGAGGGGTGTGCACTGATGACTACTGGTGGCCAGGCAGTGGGCCACTTCTCAGAGGGAGAAATGGAGGCAGAGGGGTGTGGAGAGATCCCACCCAACAAAGCCTTGCGGGGGCGGCCAGGCCCAGGAGTAGCTTTCTACTGCTGCATCCAGAGGGGCCTTCGAATCAAATCTGAGAGTGAACTTAGAACCCTGGCTTTGCCCCTCACAGCCCTGTCACCTGGGGGAGGGTTTGTGTTTCTGAGCCTGAGTCTCATCCTCTGCAGGTGGAGGCTGGATGGAAGGCCACTTGCTCAGGAAGCAGCACAGCGCTGCTCTTGCTGGCACCTGCCGTCGTGATCCTCCAATGGACATTGCAGGGGGAGTGATGGGAGGGCCTGAGCACCCCCAGCCATTTAGCATCCTCGCTCCCATTCCACTGAGTGCCAGCCCCCCTCCTCCTCATGACAACCAGGAACTTCCCTGCCTGCCTTCGGGTGAGTAGACCTTTCTCCTGGCGAGAACTGAACCTTCCCATCCCTGGGCTCCTCTCTGATGCTGCCACATGCTTTTGCTCATAGCTCCTTGGCTTCCACCCCTTCCCTGGCCTCTCCTCACTGACCCAGAGGCTCCCCCATGCTCAAGCTCCTGTACAAATCTTCATTCATGTGCCATTGAGCCTGCTTTGCCCTCTGGGGTATCTCTAGCCCGGGGCCTGGCACATATTAGGTGCTCAGAACATGGTTCCATGCTCGAGGACAGCAGGGACAGACTCTCCACCTGCCCCAGGCCAGGTAGCCTTGGGAAGGACACGGTGATTAACTTTGAATGTCATGTACACCTATGGCTCAGGTGACCCAGGGTACACTTAATGGAAAGGAACGGCAGTGCCCTTGGAAGGGGTGTCAGGTTGCTCACTGGCTGGAGACCTGGGTGGACATGTCCCCTGGGAGACTTGGTGAGATGGAGGGAGTCGGGTGCTTTGCTCCACCTACGGGGGACAGAGCCCCAGGGAGGCTGAGAGCCTCTGCCCTGCCGCCTGCATCTTCACCCAGCCAGCCCCTCCCTCTCGGGGCCCTGATTGAGGGAATAAGGAGAGGATTAGAGTGGACAGGTTGTGTAGTGGGGCACGCCTGAGCCCAACATCGCTGCTTGAGTACCGACAATGGTTCTACCATCTTAATAATCCCTCATTTTGTTTATTGTTTTACAAAGAGACTTCATATCCTTCATCATCAGCCCCATTTGACAAATGTGGGTACTGAGGCTTAGAAACTGAGGTAGAAATTCACATAGCAGGAAGGGGAGGTGTCCAGAACAGAGCTCGCCTTGGGGAGGGCACAGCCCGGGGGCTGTCATGGTCAGTGGTTGCTCCAGAGCCCAGGTGAGAAGGTCAAGGCCTCGCTCCCCTGTGCCTGTAGCTCTGGGCCTACAGACACGATTGTGGGATGGGCCCAGGGTGAGGAGGAGACAGAGGTTCTGGGTGGCCCCTCAGGATGGTGTCTCCTCAGCTAAATGCCAGCCTCAAAGGGAACAGTCTGCCATGAGGCCCTTCCCAGTCCAAACACAGCCAGACAAGAGAGTTAAAGCCCAGGAAAGAGGGGCCACGCTATTCTGGTGGCCACGGCAGACCTTCTACTTTGTGGCAAGGTGATGACTTAAGAATGTTGGTTCTCAACCCAAAGCCAAACCTGGAAAAACTGCAGAAGCAAGAGGTAAATATGGATTCTAGGAAGGAACAAACAAACAAATACGTAAACAAATCTGAGAAACCCGGGGAGACCGAAGGCGGTCTGACTGTGTGGGGCAGATGGAGCTGCCCAGCTCGGGCCAGCGGTGACTGGAAGCGGCGGTGGGAGAACAGGGCAGAGGAAATCTTGGCACCTTCTGCTCCTGCCTCTCCCTGGCATTACCTTGGGGCAATCATTCTTGCTCCTTAACTGAAAACTGTGACAACAGTCTTGCTGGGATGAGAATTGATGAAAATAGGTGTTGATAGACCAGCTGCTCATACCTTTCTCAGTGAACACCACAGCTAATTTGTTAAATATCTAGACTGTCAACCATGTTTCTCCTTAAAGGCTCAGAGATGGGACCCTGATTCTTTCTCTGGTGACTTGGGGCCCTTCTGGTGCTCATGCTCACCCATCAAACCCTAGAAACGACACAGCCAGCCTTAGAAGCTTCCCCAAGACTTGTGAGCAGACAGAGTAGCTGATACCAGAGGAACCTGAACACGGCAAAGTAAAGAGACTCTTGGAAAGGACCTCTCCTGTAAAAGACAACACACTGAACAGGATATACCAACTGGAGCAGGATCATTAGAACAAGTGGACCATAAAGAAATATATTAGCAGTGAAACCAGGACAAGGAATCATAAAGAACAAATTAGTAAATTTGGAAGATCAATTTGAAGAACTCCCTCAGAAGACAGTAAGAAAAGATAGATAAACCAAAAAATATAAAAGCTAAGAAATGACAGCTAGAAATAGAAGTACAGAAATCTGATAATAGGAGTTGGCAGAAGAGAGAATTATATAAAAACTGAATGGAAGGAATATTTGAAAAAATAATGGAGATAGAATTTTCTATAATAAATGAAAGATAAAAGGCCTTCCATTTGAAAGGGCTCACAAAATAGTGCAAAACCAGAAAGATAAGAAACCATGCAATTAGAAACATTTTAATGAAGTTGAAGAATATCAAAAATAAAGAAATTACACTTTTTCCCCCCTTGGAGAGAGAGAAAATGTCATCCATAAAGTTACAAGAATCAGATGACCATCAAACATCTCAGTAATACAGAATGATATTTTTGAAGTTGTGAAAGAACTTTGAACCCAGAGTTTTATATCAAGTGAAACTCTCATTCAAATTGGAAGAAATAAGAAAAAATATTCTCAGAGTCACAAAGCTTTAAGTTTGTTACACAAAGACCCAAATTAAAAATGTTTTTGGAGGAAGTACTCAAATAAGAAGGAAAACAATTCCAAGAGATGCTTCAAGAAATATGAGAAACAAAGGTGGCCAAATATCTTAGTAAAGATTATTCCTGTCTTTGAAAAGGAAAAAGGCTAGGACAAATAAAAAAAAGAGAGAACACACATTCATAAGAGCATTCTAATCTAGACAATATCAGCTGGAGGGTATGGGATGAGGTGGGAAAATCAAAGAAGCATGAGAGAGTAATAAAGCACTTGTCGTGTTAGGGGAAATTATAATTATTGACTTGTTTAAGCTATCAATAGGGATACATAATCATGAGGAAAGGTAACTACCTCGAAAACAAAAATAGAATATATAACTTTTCGACTAGCAGAAGAAAACATGATCTATTCAGTGGAAACCTGGAAAGGAGCAAAAAGCAAGCAAACAAACAAAAGTAAAGTGAATGAAAAATATAAAATAAGATGGTGGTAGAAATAAGCCTTATAACAATAACAATTACAATAGATGTAAATGGATGAAATGAATCAATTAAAACACAAAGAATCTCATATTGGGTATGAAAATAAGATCTAATAATACATGCCCCCCAGAAGACACACCTGAATTTTAAAACACAACTACTAAAAATAAAAATATGAAAAAATTATACTAAGAAAATAAGAGGGTTGATAAAGATATACCAGGCAAATGAAACAAAAGAAGATAGCAATCCTAATATTTGACAAAATAGAAATTAATGTAAAACACATCCTAAGAGACAAAGAAGGATATTAAATACCAGTAAAAGAAAAAATAGACAAGAAGGTGGTTGTATATGGAGAGAAGACATGTGGGAATAGAAGAGAAGACACGCACACATAAACACACACATGCGTAAGAACAAGAGAGGGGCCTTGGAGGGACCAGTGAGATAATGGGCCATACACTGGGGAAAAACTTAACCTTCTGAGCCTGAAGTTCAAAAGGGAAAGAAATGCTTTCTGGGGAAACAGTGGAAGGGGTACCCCAACTCTTAGAGAGAAAGGGGTAAGGTTTCTATGAGATTGGTTTTGTTGGAAGATGGGGTGGGGTTAGCCTGGGTCCTCCACAAACCCAGGGAACACAGGGAGGGAATCCCCTCCTCTAGGCTGCTGGGCCCTAAGCTGGGGGTCACTACGAGGCCTTCAACACAGGTGGGCCCTTTCTCCAGAGAGGATAAAGGCCCCGGCTGGCAGCAGGCTGTGGCTGGGCCTGGACAGGGCCACTTTCTATGTCAACCGCTCTGCATGGGGCTCTCTTATGCAGAAGTGCTGGATAGAGGTCTGGGTGGAGGGGGAAGGGAGGCTCCCTCCCAGGAAGCAAACCAGCCATAAGGAGCCTTGAGCAAACCGTCCTCCCAGGATTTGGGGCCAGTGCGCCCCCAGGAGGAAGGGAGGTGCTCGTTCCCCTCTGGGCTCGGGGCTCCAACTGCCCCTGAGGGAGTCCTACCTCATCGAAGTCAGCCACGTCCTCACAGTTCTCCAGGACCCGGGAGTGGAAGGATTGCCCTGGGTAGGGAAGAGGAAATTTTAGAGTCAGACCTCCCTGGGCCAGAAGCTTGGGGTTGAACCTCTTGACCTGATAGTAGTCAGGACAGCATTGGGGTTCACAGAGCACTGTTATCAACCATGGGACCTCCTGTCAAGATGGGGCAGGTTCCTGCAGGGTCTTATCTGACCCTTTCAGCAGCCTGGGGAGGTGAGCAAGTCCAAGGCCAACAGCTGCATTTTACAAATGGGGACACTAAGTACAAGAAGGCACAAGGCTGGTCAGAGAGAGACATGGGAGTGGAACCTCGGCCTCTTTTCTCCACCCCGCTGCCTTCCCAGCGGCTTTCTTGGTTTTCCCTGGCCCTGAGGGCAGCGGGCACTCTGCTGAATGGCAGCTCCCTTCTATGAATTTGCCTGGGGCCTGGCCCAGGAACTCATGCCCAAGCCAGGTCCCAGGACACCCAGGCACATCCAGATTGTCTTCCCCGTAAGCCAGGGCCTTCACCTTCTCCACAGGCTCATTGCTTTTTCTGCCAGCCTTAGCAGAGAGGAAAACTCGGGTGATTTCTTCCATACACTGCTCCCTCCTTTTCCCATTGGTGCAAGTAGCAGGGAGGGTGATACAGACACACATTTTCCCTGGACCCCCCACGCCACCCACCGGGGCAGGAGTAAAGCTGCCCGCGGTTCTAGCCCATCCAGCCAGAACTGGCCCAGGCTGCTTGAAGGACCATCATCAGGAGAGAATGGGGTTGGGGGGCAATGAGTGGGAGACATGGGCCAGTTGAGGTCGCTCTGAGAAACACGGAGTCTATGATGTACAGGGCCACACCAGGATAGAGGGACTGGATCCCCGCACTCAGGGAGACCATCTATCAGGGGTGGCAGGGAACCGGAGCAGGTGGCCAGCTCAACACCATACAATTTGTACCCCATATACAATTTTGCACGAGATAGAGAAGGGGTACAGAGAAGAGAAGGTAAATACTGGGTTTGGGGAGGGAGGGGAGAAGGGAGGGGTTGTCATTTCTATGAGAAGAAACCCAGAGATAGGGTGGATTAAAAAGAAATTACTGCTTAGGATTAATTTATCATCATCTAACAACTGTACACCAAAAAAAGGTAACATGTATAATAGAATCTGATTAATAAAAACCTCAACCCCAATTGATTTATATGTGAATAGAGTAAGATCTCAAACCATTAGAAGTGGTTATCTCTGAGCAGGGGAGCGAGAAGATATTGGAAGCAGCAGGCGTTGAAGTTTTACTGCATACATTTGAATTTGAATTTTTGTGTGTGTGACCATGCTTTACTTTTGTAATTAAAAGAAAAAAAAATTTAAATCCTTACCAACCTAAACCAGCAGACCATTTTGCTGAAGAGCTATCTCAAGGTTGAGCTCAGTCCCACTGTGGGGGTTAGTGTGGGTTGTCACTGATGGGCAAGCTGGGCCCCAGGAGAGGACTTGGCGGGGCCTGCAGTGCCCTCCTCCCCGCAGAACATCTGGGAGCCCCAGCACGACCAGTGCCAGGCCAGGAGGGGTGGAAGCGAGCTCTCCCTGATCCCCCACTGTGAGGGGGCTGGGGGGGATGAGGGAGGCTCAGCAAAGCAGGCTCGCTCCCCCTGGGGACCGCTTCTCTCCTCTGCCCTTAGCTGCTCCACCTGTCTAATAAGAGGGGTGGTACAGAGATCTCCAGGCCCTGCCTGGTTTTATGACTCAGAAGAAAGTCCTAGTTCAACTCAGAGCCACCCCTCCCCCCAAAACCCCCCTCCCTTGCCCAAGGAGGACAGTGGCTTGATGTCAGAGGCAGGTGGATGGTCTGAAGAAGGGTGTGTGTGTGTGTGTGTGTAGGTGGGGGGCATGTGGGGAGGGGTTGCAGCCCAGATAATGAGGAAGAAGCTATAAAGCAGAAGCTACATACACAGAAAATAGATGTGAAGTAGACAGATGGGAAAGAAAGACTCTTAAGTACTAGCCGGGGACAAAACAAAACACCGGAAAAGAAAAACCTCAACGACAAACCGCAAGGCAGCCAGGGGAGGCTCGGGAAACAGGAGAGATGAGGCCTGCGCTTCTCTCCATCTCCCCCGCGGGAACGCAGGAGAAATCGGGAATCGGCCGAGCGTGTCCGCGCCCCCGGGATTTCCCAGGGCCCTGCGCTAGGAACTGAAAGCCTTCCCATCTTAGAAGATCATAATGAGCATCGGAGATGGCTGCATCGAGGGTCTCCCGCAGCGAGAATTAAGCAACTCAGTGGGTGGGGGCGGGGACCAGCCAAGACGGTGCAACACGCGTGAAGTCTCCGAGGCTCAACGCCTCCCCTGCTCGCGTGTTTCCACAGCCTGTCGGAGAAGATGTGAAATGCGGTGAAATCGGCCATTGCAGAATTGACGCACTAGGGCTCTGTTTCCATGCGGTGAAACCTCATTACCGTAGGCCCCGGAGACTTAAATGTGGTGAATGTTGTGAAGCAGGATGAGTTAAATGTTACCCCTAGATATTTTTTTAAAAGGATTTGCTGAAACAAATCAAACGAATCATACAGGAACAGTGGAAAGGCCAACTCGTTAAGAAAATGCTCTTAAGCATCTGTGGAGAACCGCTTTTTAGGAGGGTTTGTACGAACAGTGCTGGGGGTCATTCCAGTGGCCCTTTTCTGTTCATTAGGGCAGAGCCGGGCCTCTGCCTTCCCTCCCAAGTTGTCAGCGGGGATTGCTAACGCCATCCTTCCTTTCAAGTTCATTTCCACTTAACATCTAGTCCACTCAACACGAGCCCTGTTGAAATTTCAGCTCCATTTTCAATGGCTTGCCGACAAAATCATTTAAAATTCCAATATCCAATCACATTTCTTGCCAGAGAAGATTGGGAATAAGTCTCGAGAGAAAGAAAGCCTATTCTCTGTGGTGGCGAGGTTCTTGTGGACAGAGTGAGGCCACAGATGGGAAAATTCAACAGAGGCAGCTGCTCATGGGAGAGCTGAGCTGTTCAGTTTGAAATAAACTCCTGAGTCAATAAATGAATTTGGATAGTGGACGCTGTGCTCAGAACCATAATAAATGCCACGACACAGGATACACCCAAATGGAGGGTGCAGGAGTCCAAAGCTTAACAGAAGTAACTTGTATGTCATTCGCCATTTTCAAATCTCTGGACAGCAGCCACCCTCCAAAACGCAGGTGAGCTCAGCCCTTGTCTCATATGCAGGATGGAGTGCTAGCCTTTTGTGGGGCGTGACTTAAGGGGACAAAATGTCCTGTCTGTACCAAGCAGCTCCCTCTTCCAGACAGTTTACCTTGCTAGAGCTGGACCTTGAGCAAAGGCAGCCATATGGAGACTGGGCTATTGGCCTATGTGCATTCATTCATTCATTCATTCATTCATTCATTCCCTCATGCAAGAAGATTTTCTACTCCTGCTGTGTCAGCACAGCCATTGGGCTCTGGAGGAGGGTGGGGTGGGGTTGTACAAAGAATTCGAATGGGGATGCTGTCTGAAGAAGCTTATTACAATCCAGAAAGGATAAGTCAGACACATAAAAGGCTACTATATGAGGCAACATTTGGTCCTTGGCATGCAAAAGGCATAAATAAAGTGAGAACACAGGCAAAGGAGAAATGGCCTCTACCTAGCAGATCAAGAAGGTGTTGGAGAAGCATGGGCATTTACACTGGAAGACTGAGGCATCTAGCTATGCAGAGAGATTGGGGAGGAGGGAGAGAGAAGGGACATCTGGGCAGAGGGAGCAATGTGAGCAAAATCTGGAAGTGTGGAGCAGAAAATGGACACAGGGCAGTGGAGTGGGACACAGGGGAGGTGAGTTCTAATGGTGAAGGGAAAATGAAGAGGGTCTCCCCTCGGGGAGCAGTCCACAGAAAGAGGACCTTGGGGCTGGGGGGTCCTGAGGTCCTGAGAGAGCACAGGGGGGGGTGCATTTAAGAGGGAAGGAGGAGGTCCTGAGGACAAGCTTTAGGGACATCGTGGTTCTGCCCAGGACCTGGCGCTGTGGCCTGTATCAGTGCCATTGCTCTTTTCCCAGTGTCAGCTAGATAGAGAGTGAAACACCCTGCGGGTCACTCAGACGTTTTATTATTCCCCTTTGTTATTTTAAATCATCAAAACCTTACTGTAGCACTGGCTGGGATGGGCTGTATGGAGGATTCCTCAGCAAGCACCCCACTCCTAGCTGCAATGCTGTGACATCCCCAAACCTGCCCACCTTCTGCTCCTCCACAGCAGCTCGGGGGTGGTGGCCCTGCTGTGATTTCACTCTCCCAGTTCAGATCAGCCTGCTCCTTTTGGAAGGCCAGCTACTCCCACAGGCCCTAGGAAGTGGGCCCAGGCATCCCTGTGTGTAGTAAAGGAGCCAGGCTAGGCAGGTTTGGGGCCTTGTCTGCAGCTCAGGGTGGAAGGAGTGGGGCGCTAGCTATTCAACCCCTCAGGGTCTCAGAGATGAATGATCCTGCACCGGCCTGCATCCTGGAACCAGCACGGATCAGCACGGGATTGCTTCTGTGAAAGTCTGAGTAAAGCATCCCTTACAATCACAAGGAGACTGTGGACAGTGGTTAGGCTCCATGGCCAGCCTGCCTGAGCTCAAACCCCAAATCTACCACTTGTGGCCATGAGCCCTGGAAGAAATTAACTTCGCTTTGCCTTAGTTACATCATCTATAAAGTGGAGGAAATGCTAGTGCCATACACCTGGTGCATAGTTCATCAGCCAATAAGAAAAGGCTATTGTTCTACTAATGAGTCCTTTAAATAGTTATCTACGTCTTAAATAGAAAAATGGTCTCCTCTATTATGAATCACTTTTTGTGGAGTATTCTTAGTAGTATATAATCAGGAACAATTTTCTTCCTCATCTTACATAATGTTTTCCAAGTTCTAGGTATTTTAGGTGTGATTAGCTCTTCTTTTTTAACTAGGTAAATTTTATGTTAAGTGCACAACTTGATGAATTTTGATAAAGGCATATGCCTGCGTAATCCCCACACAATCAAGATATTGTTATTAGTCAATCAAATAAAATAGTGTGACTCCTTCAACTTTCTCCTCCATTTTCAAATTTCTTTGGCTCTCCTAGATTCTTTGCATGTCCATATTCATTTTTAAATAAATTTCAATTTCTACAAAATAGCCTTATGTGACTTTTATTAGGATTGTGTTCAGCCTGTAGGTCGATGTGCCCAGAACTGACATTTCAACAATTCTGAGTCTTCCAAATCCACCAACATCATATATTTTCTAGATATTTGGTTTTCTTAATTTCTCTTAGCATTTTTTTCTTTTAGTGTGAAGGTCTTTCGTGTCTTTAGTGAAATTTATTTCTAAATTTTTTTCATGCTATTATAGTAGTAATTGCTTCTTAATTTCTATTTTCCAGTTGGTTGGTTTCTATAGAAATATAATTTTTGTATATTAAGCTTGGATCTTAAAACCTTGCTAAATCTACTCATTACCTGGGGTAGCTTTTATGTAGATTCCTTAGAATTTTCTACATAATCCATTAGTTTTTTGTGAGTGTGTGAAAAGGGGCCATTTTAGTTCTTTCTTTCTGATCTGTATGAGGTTTCCCCCCCTTGCCTTATTGCACTGGCTAGAACTCTGGTACAGTGTTAACTAGAAGTAGTAAGAGTGGACAACCTTGCCTTGCTCATTGTGATCTTAATGTTCAATGTTTCAGGATTAAGTATGATATTAATCAGATGTTTTTGTAGTTGCCCTTTATCAGATTGAGGAAGTTCTCCTCAATTCTTAGTTTGCTGAGAGCTCTCATCATGAATGGGTGTTGGATTTTGTCAAATACTTTATGTCTATTGGTGGTTCTTCTCTTGTATTGTGTCTCCCTAGAAGGCTGGCAACAGGAGGAGTCCTGGGATAATTAGCATAATCCTTACATTTACACAGCACTTTACAGTTGGTAAAGCAGTTCGTGTATTTCACTGTTCTCATTTGACCCCCAAGCAGCCCTGTAAGAGCTTTGGCATATCTCATGTCTCCTCGACCTTCACTTGCCACCTGAACTCCCAAACCATTAGGCTCTGGCCACTTTCCTGGGTGCTCACTGTAAGAGCCACATTTTTGGCTAGCCACATTTTTGGACATTTTCACTAGAATGACCCACAGGCAAATTCATCCACTTTATACTTCCCACCCCCAGTCTGCTCTTTCTTGCATGCTCCTGGCTCCACCGGTGGCCTCACTGACCACCCAAGTAACCTAGCACAAAATCAAGAGGCACCCATATCCTGTCCTCTCGCTCACTTCCAGTCCCAGAGCTGCTCCCCCCTTTCTGAACCCATGTCACCCACTTCTCTCCAAACCCACAGCCTTGCCCATGGAGGTGCAGCCCTCGCCTGCGCCACTGCCCCAGCGTCCTCCCTGGGCTCTGGCCTGCGGTCCTGACCTCCAGAGCGTTCTTTCCAAAACCTTATCTTTCCATCCCGTACTCTGGCTAAGACCTTTGGGACTACCATTCACTTACAAAGCAAAGTTCAAACTCCAGAGTGACCTTGAAGACCCTCTGTGTTTGGGTCTCAACCTCCCCTCCACCCCACCCACTCCCACCCAACCGCAGCAAGCACTCCCCAAACTCCGAACAAGTCTCCTCACCTCTGCACCTCTACTGATATTAACACCTCTGCCTGGAATGAGGCCTCTTGGGGGTTTTGTCCCTACTGAAATGCTATCCTCTCTCAAGGGCCAGCTTTAATATCAGCCCATCCCCCACTCAGCAAAACTTCTTCCCTGGGCCCCATGGACTTTTCCAGCCTCATCTGCTTGGCCCCAGGGCGGCTGACTCTGAGCAGCCCACTCCCACCCACCTCTGGTCACATGGTCACATGTGCTTTTCTGCCATCTCTTCCTAAGGACCTCTGACTCATGGGCTCAGGCAGCTTCCCCACCTCCTGGTCTATGGACTTCCCTTGCCGAATGCTGCCTTGTACCTGTTCCTCCCTTTCCAGAATATTCATCTCACTCACGGTGACTTGTGCAATGACTTTCTTCCCCTTGAGGGCAGGGACCATGTCGGTCTAATTTACTGCTGTCAGCGGGTGCCTGGCACATAGCTGGCCCTCAATGAATATCACTGCGTGGGTAAATAAAAGGATGAGTGAGTGAGTGAGTGATTAAATACTTGATTTACAAAACACATTCAAATGTAGCTTTTAATGAATTGGAAAAAACTTATGACATTGATAAAACAATGAGAAATTTGATCACTGATTGAATATTTGATAGTATTAAGCAAAACAGTTAATTTTTTAGGAGTAATTATTACGCGAATTTTGTTTTTCTGAGTCTTTGTCCTTGATAACTGTGTACGGAATATTTATGGATGAAATGGTATCGTGTCTGGGATTTGCTTCCAAATAATTAGGGGTGTGGGAGTAGGATGGGATACCAATGAAACAAGATTGGCCATGAGGTGATGGTTGTTAAAGACTGTATGGGCAGAATGTGGGGCCATTATACTCTTTTCTTTATTCTTGTATATATCCGAGGTTTTTCCATTATAAAAAGTTAATACCTTTTTTAAATATATGAGACCCAGGGGATGGGAGGAATGCAGATTTTATGTTCTGGGAAAGGTAGATAAGATAACCAAGGCTTCGCAATTCAGGGAAGTTCTTTGCAAGTCTGTTCCTGAGCACATTTCCAGCAGCAATTTTGCCGAGGGCCTTTGTAGTGGAAAACAGTTATGTGGTCATTTCCATATGAAAAACACACACACACAGTCTCCTCAAAGCTAGAGAGGCCTGGAGAATTTGCAAAGCTCTGCTGGCTTTCCTGGGTCTGCGTTGGCTTGCTCTGGGCTGGAGGGGGATGTTCACCACTGGGGACTTCAGGCAGAGAAGGTTGCCCTAGGTGGTGAGGGGCTTGTGTGTGCTGGGAAGAGGGAAGGATGCGGGGCACAGCTCTCAGAGAAACATCGAAAGCACGGAGCTGTATCCACAGCCAGCAGCGTCTGTCCTTAGGTCCCCTCAATCTGCAGTCTTTACTGGGGGCAACACCCTCCCACATCCTCCCAGAGAGGAGGCGCTGGGCTGGGCCAGAGTGCACACACAAGCCCTGGCATCCCAGGAGCATCTCAGGTCTGGGGGTGCTGAGCTATTCTGCCTCCTTCTTCAGGGATGGCAGATACATCTTCAGTTAGAAGTCAGATTAGCATCAAGGGGGAGAGCTCCCCCACTTTAAAGGGGAAAAAAATCTAATTTAGAGTCTGAAATGGTCCTTGCAGCCAAGAGTAGGGAGACTCTTGTCCCCAGTGCCTGGGCCAGGGCCCTAACCCCTTCCCCCGTACACAGTCACCCCCCGGCCCCATGCTCCTTTCCTAGCTCATCTCCCTCCCCCCCCCACGTCCTGCAGCCTCTACTCCAGACAAACCAGTGGCTTCCCAGTCATTGTACTATAAACGAAAAGGGGCTAAATGCTAAACCCAACAAGCTCAGGGAAGGCCTGCATGGTGGCCTTGCAAACTCAAGAGACCTAAAATAATCACAAAGGATGGTCTGAAATTAAAATCTTTTAACTACAAAGCAGTTTATGGTGGGTAGTCATGTCCTAAGCTGGCATCTTTCCTGACAAAGGTCAATCTTTACCTTAACTGAGCCTGTCTATTGTCTTTTTGCATCTATGATAACATATCGTTGGAATGTCAAAGTAATTTTCCTTTTTCCAGACCCCTCAAAGCACAGGCACTGCTCCGCAGAGACCACAAATCCCCTCCCTGTTACTGAGTTAACTGTTGACTGTTAGCTATCCTGCACCCACCTAAGTAAAAGAAGTATATGTCTGTGATTTCACTTTTCACCCAATCCCAGAGATTTCCCCGCTTTGCTTTCTTCTACCTCCCTAATCTATCACCAGTGGATTCCGTGTAATGCACTCACATTTCCCCCTTTGACTGTAATGTATAAAACAAGGTGCAAAACTGCCATTCTCAGGAGCATTGTCTCAATCCATTGAAGTTTTGGCTTCCTAACAGTTGTCGACAGCTTGGCTCAAATAAACTCACAAAAATTCTTCACAGGTTTGAATGATTTCTTACCTTAACATTACTGATCTGAGATTTTCCTCCTCTGGCCTCTGGTCTTGTCAGTTCCTCACCCAGAATGGCTTCACCTCCCCCACAACAGCCACCTGATTGGCCCAGACAGCCTGTCACTGGGTCCCTGACAGCCCAGGGACCGCTCAGGTTTGGATGGGGCTGAATACGGGGCAGAAGGTTGCACCAGAGGAACCAGAGGCCCTTCCCACTTAGCATTCTGTGGCTCTGATGGCTGCTGAGAATTAGTTTTAGGAGACTAAAACTGCCTCCCTTTGAGTAGCAACCTGTGGTCAACATGACTCTTTTTCAGACAGCCTACATCTGATTCTGGACACAGGCCTCTGCGTTAAATGGCCATAGTCTCATCTTGTGCATGGAAAGCTGACGCCCTGAAGCCCTGTGGCCTGTGTGTATGACCAAGATCGGGGGCTGTGTTTTCTTCACTCCCAGGGCTTTAGGCCTGTCCACAAATACCAGTTCAGTGAATGAATGAATAAATAAGGGCAGGACCAGGTTAAGAGTGGCTGTGGAGGCAGTCAGAGCTAAGAGTTAGACACTGAGCGGGGTTAGACACTGAGCGCTGAGTAGCTTGAGAGTGGGGTGACTGACTGACCTGGGGTGACAGGAAAAGAGGAGTGGCCCGGGACAGCGCTGGTGCAGCCCCAGCCCACATGGGAACAGGGGTCTCAGGGGCAGTCTGCCCCAAGGAGAACTGGAATGGCCACCTCACAAACACATCAGTGCTCTTTCCTCAAGCTCTTCCATGCCTACTGCTTCACCGAAACAACTTGATGAGGTGGGTGTTGCCATCATTCCCATGTTACATATGAGGAAACCGAGAATTAGAGAGGCAAAGTAAGTGGCAGAACCCAAGGAGGAACTAGGGCTTCCGGCCCCATATCTAGAGCTTTCTCCACCACAGCTCCACAAGGCTCCTTCCTAAGTGTCCTGGGTGGCACAGCCCAGAAAGTCATGCTGCATTGCAACCAGCTCGTCTGGTCTACGGGGCCACTGCCAACAGGCCCAACTCACCCAGGGCTCCCTCGCTCGCGGGATCAGGAGAACCTGTGACTATTCACCAGTTTCTCATTTCTCGCTGCAGCATATTTGCTTGGACACCAGAAGTTGTGTGTGCCAGATGCCTTGGAACATTCTAGAGCGGGTCGATACCCTCTGAATTATTGTTAGTGTTTGTCTTTTGAGTGTCTATTTTTAACAGTGCTGGCTGCAGCTGGTGAACGGCTGCGGCACCTCTGGTTGTTAGAAAGGAATCTTTCTGGAAAGCTACTTGCCATCTGCCTATTCCTGCTGCCCAGCCCCCTCCCATGGAGCTCTGCCTATGGCCACCTGCTGCAGGCATGGGGCTTGGAAGTGGGTTTCTCCACTCAGCCCACAGGTTGCAAAGAGGCTAATCCCTGTGTGGTCAGTTGAGGCTGGAGGGCCAGCCCCACTGCTCAGAGAAAATGGTGGGCAACAGGTAGACAGGATGCTCTCCCCAGGTGGCCAAGAGGAGAGAAGGGGCTTGCAGGGCTGGGGGTGAGGTCTGTGAGCCGGGGTCACCGTGCCTCAGCCCCTCTGCTAAGACCATGCAGATCTCTTGACCCACGGTCTTGGTTTCTCAGCCTGTAAATGGGACTGGTTTGTGCAGCCTGGGACTGTCCTATCATAGGTGTTACCACATAGCAACCTGTAGCTAAACGGCCAATACCGTGCTATCTGTCCAGCACAAGGACACAGTTCACAGATGAAGGGACACACTCACTTTTTCTAAAGCCAGCCAGGCCAGCCAGTGCATGTGGAAGATCCAGGGTGCTGCAGAGAAAGCAGCCACGGGGCTGGTGTGGGAAGCAGCAGGGAGCCCAGCCCCCCTTCCTCTCCCTCCCGCCAGCAGGGACACTGCGGACCCCTCCACCTCTGCCCGTCCCTGTGCACAGGAGGCTGCGGTGTGGACAACCCACGGCCTCCTGCCCAGGAGAGTGAGGTGGGCATGGGGCTGCTGCTGGAGAGTCTGGGGAAGGCTGCCCCATGGCCTCACCTCTCCCTCCTCACACAGATGCCGATGCTCACTCTGTTCTTTAACCTGGTGGGGTTCTCTCAGCTCTTCTCCCGACTCCCCACCCCCACCCCACCTCAGACCCATCTCTGGGGGCGGGGGAACCATGTATAATGAGGACACCCTGGCCTTTGGTCAAAGGCTGCCTGAGACGCCCCTGGCCCAGAGGGCTGGGCTGTGTCCAGACAGGGGCAGAAGTGAGTTAAAAGCAGAGGTGAGCCTGGTCTTGTCTTCAGGGGCTGCTCACTGTCCTCAGGGTGAAGGCAGCCTTGTTTCCTTTGCTCTGCTTGCCTTGCCCACCTCAGTTCCTGCACCCACTCTGGGCTCCAGCTCCCTGGAACCTGTCCCTGCATTTCAGCTCCTCTCCCAGACCTGGGCATCCTGTCCCCTCTGTCTGCTCTGTCCTTACCTCCTCACTATGCTCCCTCCTGTTGGTCCCACAGGTTTCAGCTGTGGTGTCACCTCCTCCTGGAAGCCTTCCCTGACCACTAGCCTGGATCAGGGTGCTGCTTCTGTAGCTTGCATGCTGCACTTGTCCCCATCCTGGTTGTATCACACATCTGTGCTATTTGTCTGCCCACTGGCCCCTGTACCACCGGATGTGGGATCCTTGAGGGCAGGACATGGGTCATGCCCAACCCCCAGCCTTGGCACATGGATGAAAATAAGTGGTCGCTGGATGCATGAGTGCAAAAGAGGGCTGACAGAGGGGAGACAAGTGGGGCTCCCAGGGTTTCTGCTCACGGATAGATCTGCAGAAAACCCCATTGTGCTGGGGCTCCGAGAGCTACTGGCTCCCTGGTTTCTAGGAGCCACCCTGGGTCTTCCAGGCTGCAAACCCCACCCCCACCCTGTGCCCAAGGAAACCAACCTTCTGGAGGGAGATGGGAAGGGAGAGGGAGAGGGAGACCAAGAAGGGGCTTGGGAAGTCTCCGCAGGGCTGGCCCCCTCAGCCCTGGGTCCCCCTGGGCTGCTTCCCCAGCACCCCTTGCAATCAGAGGGCTGTGCATGGCACCTGGCCCTGGCACACTGGCAAGTGCAGGGAGAGACAGACACAGGTGCAGACATGAAAAAACAGGGGCCACTGATTTTTAAGAAAGCACAATGGCCAGTCAGGCCAGGGGCGGATGGCTGCCCAAGGAAAGCCCCCTCGCCCCAACCCTGCCAGAACTTTTCCCATCCATCCACCCCACCCTGCTGTATCCCTGTTGGCCAAGAGCTGAGGTCCTCCTGAGACAGGGGCTTCCCTACCTCGGAAAGTCACTTTGGCGATCCGGTCACCCCTGCCCCGCAGCTCCGAGACCGTCTTGAGGTGGACGAGCAGGGCCATGCTGGTGTGGAGAGCCTGGGCACTGCCAGGCGGGAGCAGCTGGGGAAGGAGCGAGCCCAGGAGTGTGGCTCACACGCCTCCCTCCTCCCTGCCGCTGCCTCCTCCCTGGCGCCCCCGCCAATGCTGCCCACAGAGACCCAGGCAGCCGAGCAGAGCTCCTTCCAGCGACTCCACTCACGGAGACTCGCAGCCCTGCCAGCGCCCGCCCCTCCAAGTTGTCAGCCCAGCGTGCATCTGTGTGTGTGTGTGTGTGTGTGTGTGTGTGTGTGTTGTGCACCCAGCCTGCAGCCTGGGAATGCAGACAGAGTCAGAATTCATTATTCAGCAGCCGTGTGCTCCCAGATAAAGCCCAGTCCAGCTTCGGGTGTCTCCTCTTAGCTCCTGGGGCACAGCTGCCTGCCCGCCCCTCAGCAGGGCTCTGCCTTACTCTGTTAGGCAAGCTCTTCTGCCACCAGGAGTGGGCAGATGGAAGTGGGCATGGATGTGAAAGGAGTGGGCATGTGGCTGGGGGTGCCCCCTCCCACGGGGAAGAAGGAACTTCATGATCTTTGTGCACAGGAAGCTGGGATGTTGCACTGGTGTTTCAGGGTGATCCACGCCACCTCCCCCTGTAGTCAAATGGGTCACCAGGGTCGCTGGTGCCCATGTGGCTTAGGGGGCTGATGGGCCAGGCCTGACTGCTCTGGATGGGTCAAACTGTGCCATGTAGAAATTCCAACCCAGGGCTCCCCAGCAGGAAAATCAGTATCTACCAAACAGCATCTAATTTGTGCTCAGCGGCTGGTCCCTCAGAAATGGGAACCCTAAGAGAAGGAAATGCTGGGTCCTGACCCCATTGCCCAGGGATCAGTGGATGTGGAAAGATGGAGATACCATTGAAGCCAGGTCAAGCACAGTTGCAGATGCGTAACTATGAGGCTGCAGAAGCTCATGTGCTACTAAGGGCAATGCTTAAGGTCCAAGGCACTGACCTAGTGCATCCGAGGGGCCTGAGAATAAAGAAGAGGGGGCTGGTGAGGTGGGCTGGAGCAGCTGCTGGGGAGGGGGAAAGAATTTCCAAGGGCCAAAGGAGAACTCACACTCCTTTCTTCCAGCAGCATACCTAAGGAGGGGCTCATGCGGAAAGGGACCCTGGGGACTGAGATGCTTGAATTTGGAGCCTTTGCTGGGCCAGCTGCACCCTTGCTCTTACTGTTTGCTCTGCACAAAATGCCCCTACCTCTCCCTGCCTCCTCCCCTCGACTCACTCAACTGGTGCCCATTCCGGGGAGCGCCTCTGCACCCGCACCAGTACCCAGGCCACGATGGGTCCTCCGTGCTGCTTCTGCCCCTCCCGCCTCACCCCTCCATCAGACTGCTCCACTAGCCTCTCCCTGCTGACTGGCCGACCCTGGGCACTGCATCTTTGCATCCCCAGTGCAGCAGGAGGCCCAATGAATGCTGGCTGGGGGTTTATGTGGAACAGAGTTTAAGATTCCAAAAGAAAAACATTAAATTTCACAGCATTCTACAAGCGAAGACTCCCTTTGAATTCTGTAGAGCACACGACCTGCAGGATGTCACAGGAGCTTCGTTCCCTCCTTCTAGACCCTTCCTTGCTGCTTTGCCTTATTATTATTTTTCTATTTATGTTCTATTTCCTTTTCCCTCTTCTCTTCCCCATTTTTCACTCTCCGTTTTCACTGTTCTCTAACCATATTGAATCAAATAATATTTTAGTATATTGCATTTATCAAATACACGTGAATGTCTAAATTTTTAAAAAACAGATAAGTTTAATGTATCTTAAAAAAACAAAACTCGATTGACTAACACATTCCATTCCTGAGGTCCTCAAGTGCTCTTTGTAAGGCTTGGTGGCACTTGATAGGAAAACATCCATCTCCTCCCTTGGCCCTCTGGATGCTCCTCTTGAAAGGGGTGAGTTTCATGAGGCCTCCAATGGACCTGCATACCTTTGGGGGAAAGCCCGTGAGCTTGCCCTAGGCAAGGAATTAAGCTCTGCTGAACCTCAGTTTCCATGTATATAAAATGCTTCCACCCGCCCATTCCACCTGCCAGCATGTAACATCCTTCAGCTCAGCCAGCTGACCCTTCTGAAATCGGAGCCACTCTCCTATTACCCGTTTTGCTAACTCTTAGTATAAAATTTATTCAATGAGCACGTACTGAACCCCTTCTAGTCCCAGGCCCTGGGAATTCGGGGATGAATATGACACAGCACTGGGCCTCAAGCATAAGAGACAGATGGGCTAGAACACAGACAAGCAGATACAGGGTGATGGGTCCAGGGGCAGAGTAAGCTCAGTAGCTATGAATGGGGGAAGGGGATGGACAGTTGACCTTGTCCTGGGGTGGGGGTGAGGGGTCATTAGAAACACCTTCCTGGAGTATGGCACACCTGAACTGAGGGCTGTTCTTTTATAAATGTTTTTCTTATTGTAGCCCAGGCTCTGCGCAGAGAATTTAGAAATATACAGTTATGACTGCACCGCGAAGGCTGGGTGAAGGCTCCTCCCACCTCGTTCGCAACCACTCATTCCCCTTCAGTCCCTTCTCCCCAGACCTCGTTTTCCTGCTTCTTGCACCTCCTGGAAGCCGGCGGCTCCCCCCAATTCCATCATTATCTGTCAGAAAAGCCTTCTGGTTGCGAGAGCGGCCTGTGAGCTCATTAGTGTCTGTGGTCTTCATCAGGTGCCATTTACAGAGTCAAATTGAAGGTAACACTTCTCTGGCAGATGAGGCTGTGAAGGGCAAGGGTAAGCTGCGGGGCGTTCCGACTGGTGCCAGGGCTCCCCCAGGGCCCCCGGGAAAGCAGATCTGGGTCCAAGTTCCAAACAGCACGGTGCTCTGGAGGCTGCGACCATACCCTCACCCCAGGCTTCTCCCTGCCCCCCACAGAGCCCAGGCCTGGCCTGAGGGTCACCGGAGAAATCGGATGTGGGGGCACCAGGCAGTTGAGAAGGAGGCACCCCCAGGGCGGCCTTCCAAAGGTTTGCTGTCTGGGCAAACCCGCCAACCCTGTAGATCTGGGCCAGACCGAGTCACAGAATTGGTGACAGATGAAAATCACACACCGCGACCTTGTCACCATCCGCCTCTTGTCCTTTGTAAACTACTCGTGTGGAGCACTTTGAGGGGCAAGACCAGGTGAGAAGCCCCGGGAAGAGACAAGAGGTAAATGAAAAAAAAAAAACCCTTTGGTGAATTGGGGCGCAGCGGGCAGCCTTGGGGCCCCCGCGCCACTCAGGCTCCGAGATTTGAGCCGCGATGGGGCTGCTGCTTTCTGCGTCTCCTCCAAAGCCAGGGCGTCCGGCCGGGCCCCGCGAGTCCCGCATCTGAGCGTCACCAAACCACGAAGCGACCTCGATTGATGGGCCCATTCTCGGATGTGAAAGCGGAGCTTGGGTGGGAGCGGCGATGCGGGGGTCGCCCAGGGGAGCACGTGGAGAACGGAGCACTCTCCGGGCGCCCCCTCGGGGCCGCCGCGGGAAGGGGACTCCGCGGGGCGCGGGCCGGGCTCCCCGAGGCTGCGCTGCCCGCCCGCGTTGCCAGGCGCGCGGTTGCCGGGTGACCAGGGCTGTTGACCCTCCGGCGGAAAGCGCGAGAACGCGGGGCACCCACCATGGCCTCCCGCAGCGCGGGCACCCTGCTGACGGAGTTCAATGCCGCCTACGTGCCCCCTGCCCTCATGCCCGGGTAAGGCTGTCGCCCGGGGCCGACCCTGCGGGTCAGAGCCGCGGGGCACCTCTCCCTCCCCCCTCCGCAAAAACCATCCTTGGTCGTCGAAGCTCCGCCCCCCGCCTTGGGGTTTAAAGGAGCCCGAGGTGCCTGTTTCTCGCAGGGCTCCGAGGTCTCCCGGGGCGGGTGGTGGGTGCCCGGGCGGGGGGCTCTCCACACCCCGCTTGGTAGGAAGCCAGTCCCCAGGGGCACCGAATACACCCAGGCCGGGCTAAGGGGACCTCCAGTGGATGGGGGCCTGGTAAGGGGGAAGCGAGGGCGACACCCTTTGGGCTGGTGTTTGGAGACGTCCAGGCAGGAGCGAGAAGGTGAGGAATCCCCGGCAAGTGAGCAGGCTCTTCAGCCCCCAGCACAGTTCCGTCGCCCAAGGCTCGTGCACCATCAGTGTCTGTCGTTTGAAGAAGTGAAGGCGACTGGGTGGGCGCCTGAGGGGGGTCGGAGAACCCGCCAGGACAGAGCTGGCAGCAGCAATGCCCGGGAGTGAGCGCTGCCCCCCGGCTTCTGGGCTGGTGGCCCACCGGGCGCGCTCCATCCTCGCAGTGCGCTGGCTTTGAAAGCTTCCCAGGCCCCAGGGCTGCCTTGTCTTTCTCTGGATGTTCTCAAACTCCAAACATCCAAGATGCAAGTCTGATTGTTTCCTTCCTGTCCTTTCTCCCAAAGTACCTGAGACTTCCACCCCAGCCTCCTCCCTGGCTGTAAGATTGTCTTCTCTCTCCTACCAGTCATCAGGGACACTGAGGGCAGGGGCTGGGTTCTGAGTAGCCACCTGCACAGCGGCAGCACATCTGTATCGAATGAATGAATGAACAAATGAATGAATGAAATTAATGTCTTGAGGGTTCTGCAGGCAGGTCTTCATGTGGGTGAAAACAACATGCTCTCCCCCGCGAACTGAACAGACTGAAAAATGAACACAAGACCTCACACTATACTTGGTATGAAGTTTAGGTCTTTTTGCAGCAGGACAAGCAAGACATTTGAGGGGCTATGATGTTAAAACCATTTCTGCGCACAGAGGTAGTGCAGTAACGAGGGGCTGGTACCGCAGTTTTGATCAGCCCACTTGTGGGCAGGACCTTGGAGAGCTCAGAAGCCACTTGGGTTCCCATCAGACAAAGCTGATGTACCAGGTCATAGTTTCTTAGTAATTCTTTCATTCATTTAGGCATTCATTTGATAAAGATGTGTCGAGTGTGTGGGATATGCCAGGTGTTGTATTAAGACAAAAAGAGGGTGGGGGCTGCCCTTGAGGGGTTCCCAGTTTGGGGTGAGTACATGAAATTTAGTTCAAATCCATCTTTGCAGCCTTGGATAGTGGTGCTTGTACCACATTCTGGGTGTTTATTATGAAGTTTGATTTTATACATTGATATATTTTTTCCTTAAGCCCCCCCTAAAGTATCCAGTTAGAACTTAGTCCCCCATGGTTCCCCCACTCTGTTTAGGTCTGTGTGGGGGTGGGAGATGGGGTGGAGCGATTGTTTCACAAGCAATCCCAGGATGCTTTTCTGTCCACAACACTTGTCTGCAGTTCCCTTGAGCACTCTGTCCTGTGATTGATCTAGAAATTGTGATAACAAGTGAATCATAAATGAGGCTCCAAGCCTGTACTGGGCTAGTGTGAGCAGCTGAGCCTGGTTCTGCTGCTTTCTCGGCTGGATCTTGCTGGGAAGGGTATGGTCTCCCTAAAAATTCCCATCAATGAGGGTTGAATTGAGTTGTCTTATCTTTCCAAATGCTACCTCACTGGTAATTTTGTTAACTTAATGAAAGAACCCAAGAGTCCCTCCACACTTGGATAATTATTATTTTTGTGTGTCTTTCAGACATTAATCGCAGGATTTTCAGTTTCTTCTGCACTCAGATCACCTCCCTTACCAGTTTTATTCACAGAGGCAGAGAATATCCTCAGTAGTAAGGACCCCAGAGATTGTGTAACCTAGCCCTCTCCTATTTCAAATGCCATCACTGAGGTCCTGGGTGGGTGGGGGGGGGACTTGCCTGAGCCCCAGGCTGGTGATGGAAGAGCTGGGCTGGAACCAGGTCCCTGATACCTTGTAGCAGCACCGTGAGCCCCCATTTATGACCACCTACTATGTGGTAGGTACTGTGCTGGGTTCTTTACAAACTTTTAAAATAACCCTTCACAACAACCTGGGAGAGAAATGAGCAATTTGCTTAAGGTCATTCAGCTAGTTGCCCAGTCAGGTCTTTGTGACTTCAGCACCTTCTCCCTCAATCCCTCCAATTATTAACTATTATCCTTAGTTAGATCCCTGCAGTGTTCAAGGCCTGATTCTTGGTACCATGGGGAACAGGATGCTAGTCTTCAGACTAGTTGGCCAGTATGTTCCTTCTTGTCCCTGACGCTCTGGGTGGCACAGCCCTCAAGTACCTTGCCACTGTCTGGCCTGTGTACCATCCTGGCAGTGAGCGGAGAACACTTGGGTCAGAGTCCCTGGGGCTGTAAAGCCTTTTAAGGGATGAGACTGGCCTAGTGACACTCTGTGCCTCCTGCTTGCAGATCAGATCTGGGTGATATCTATTCCCTTGCTCTGTCTCCCACCACACCTCCCCAGAATCTCGGTGTAAACACTTGACCTGCCATTGTGCATTCATTCATGCCCAGACCGTTTCTGCTCCTGGTGCCCACAGCCCCTGCCCAGGAGGGAGAGTGGGAGGACTTGCACCCCAGCCCCTCCCTCCATCTGCCTGGAGTGGCAGCTGTGTCCATGTCTGCCACTGAGCTGTTCCTGGACCTCAGGGGCCTCCGTGCCCTGAAATCAGTGCTTTCCACACTGGTCATTTTCAAGAGGATGGTCCCACAAGGTGGCTGTGCCCCCTTCCCCGGAATTCCCATACAACAGACAGGCAAACCAGTGCTGTGCTGGTAAATGTTTAACAACCAGCTCTCTGGGGAGAAAAAGCCTTGATTTGTAGCATTTACTCATATCTGTGCTATAAATACTCCTGCCACAGCTGATTTTAAGCCATCAATATGATGTCACTGAACACAGAGTTGGGAAGAGAGTCACAGCAACAGGGCACCACACGAAAATCCCACCATACAGATGCAATCGACAGAAATCACCCCAAGAACACGGCAGTAGTGAAATACATAAAATAACTAGGAAGTGATGAGCTTTGAGTATTTATTACTTTTGTTTTTAATATAATTTCTTTAACTGTAACTTTATATAATTTAATTTTTAATACCGGCTCGTTTAACAACAGGTTTGCAAAAATGCTGAAAATTGACTGACTGGCTCTCCTGAGCCAGTATAAGCCGATACAAACCGCCCCTAGCACACCCCTGCCCGATCCGGCCAATTTCTTCAGGCCTGATCTCACCTCTCCTGCTGAGACGTGAGGGCCAGGTGAGGGGAGGGCGGATTCGGCAGCTGTGTGTCCGGGGCCCCTTTCATTTCAGTCCAGACTCTGGCACTGGATGTGCAGCCCTGAAGACAGGCCGGTGCACCTGGGGCATGAAACAAGGTCTCTCTGCTCAGGAGAATGTAGGAGACCCTGTGTGTCCAGATAGGTAACCAATGCCCCTCAAGCAGCCCGAGGAATTAGGGAGCCTTCCTAAAAACGGGTCACGGGCCCTGGAGACCTGCGCTTTGTAACGGGCACCCTCCTCTCCAGAAGATTCACCAGCCTTTAAAAATGTGCCCCCATTTGTCAGTTCAATTCAACAGATATTTCAGTGCCATCTACTGAGTGCCAGGCATGCTAGGGATGGAGACATGCGCAGAACACAGCCCTCTCCCCACGGAATTTAGGGTTCAGAAGGAAAGAATATGCTAAGGGCCCAGGTAATTACCACACAGCAGAGTGGGAACTGAGATGTAAGAGAGGCGCGAAGAGCGAAGACAGCTCCGCAGAGGGGACAGGCATGGTCACTGGGTGGGTCAGAAGAGGTTCCACGAAAAGTCGGTATTTGAAATGCTCCTTGAAGGATGGATGAGATCCCAGTGTGGGCAGAGGAGGAGAGCAGGGTCTTCTAGAAAGAGGGATGGCCTGCGGAAAGCACGGGGTGGGGGTGCCGGCGGGAGAGACGCCCACAACAACAAGTGGCCGGTGTGGCTGGGGTGGAAAAGCTGCGGCGTGAAAGTGGACGTCGAGACTGGAAAGACATTTTGAAGAGGCTCGTGTCAGGCAGGGCCTTGAGCGCCTGGCCCGTTTTGTTTTTAGTTTCATAGGCAATGGGGAGCCCTGGAAGGTTTTGCTTAGGGGAAGGATCTGCAGGAAGTGCTGTGGAGAAGAGGGCACATGTGCAATGAGGACACACTAAATAGTAACAAGTTAATTAATTAATAAGGCTGCTCATGGGATCCCCAATGGCTCATGGTAATTAATTTTCATGTTAGCTATGGGGCCAACTTGTGCTATTAAGAGGCAAGCAGGGACCTCTCCCTGTCAGCAGTAACCGCAGTGGACTTTAGGACGCACGTGTGTCATTGCCCTGGGGCCAGCTGAGCACTGTCTCCTGGCTTGTGTGGTGTGCAGGTAGGTGAGGCACGCGGGAACATTGAAGGGGTCAAGGAGGAGGTGTGGTGGCACCGCGGGGACCGTTTGACGCCCCATCATGAGACCTGAAATTCCCCTGTTCCTCTCCACACTGACCTGCTACATGACCAACAAAACAGGCCTTTGAAAGGCCCTCCAATGGAACTGCTCAAGGCACACAAATGCAAGAGCACGCAAAAGACACAGACCTGTCCTGGCTGGTTTGGTTCAGTGGTTAGAGTGCCAGCCTAGGGACAGGAGGGTCCAGGGTTCGATTTTGACCAAAGGTGCATACCTTGGATGCAGGCTGGATCCTCGGTGCATGAGGGAGGTAACCAATTGATGTGTCTCTCTCCCATTGATGTTCCTCTCTTTCTCTCTCCCCCTCCCTCCCACTCCCTCTGAAAAGCAATGGAAAAAATATCCTCAAAAAGACAAAGACCTAGGTAGCCAAGGGATGCCCCCTGAGTGCTAAATAAAAGTGAACATTTGCACGTGAGAGCACACGCGCCCCTCCCAGCAGCAGGTTCTGCAGGGGTGGGGAATCTAGTGGAAGCTGAGGCCTGTGGGGGAGGGGGCTCTTCTATTGGAATGCAAATACCGTGCTTTCAGAGGCACTGGGAGCAGGGGAGGAGAGGCAGAGAGCCTGGGGGTGGCGAGAAGCAGCACGGAACAGTCACATTTCTATAGCTACTTTCTTTGAGGAGCGCAAATGCCGCTGTGGGTGGGACGCTTTGTGACAGAGCCAAGCCCCTTTGAAAACTGCGTTCCAGGACGTGGTGCCCTGGGGTTTCTGGACTTCTGCCCCCTCCAGTCAATATTTATTGAACACTTGGCACGTGTCAGGTGCTGTGTAGATGCTGGGGATAGAGGAGAGCACAGATTAGCAGAGGAAGTGAACTGCGGTGGATCTGTAGGGATGGACGACACACCTGCTGTGAAGCAGAGATACTGGTAGCGGGTGTGCGGTCAGGGAAGGTGGCAGAGAGCCCTGTGACTGAGTGGGAAGTGCCCCGAGGGCGGAGGAGCCAGGCACTCCAGGTGAGGAAATGTATGTGAAGGCTTGGAGGCTTCGAGAGCAGGAGGGGCCCCAGAGATGAGAGTAACACTCCTGGGCACAGGGCACCTGTGGGGAAGTGATGCCAGAGAGGGGAGCCTCAGCGACCTGCTGTGTGTGAGAAAGTCGCTCTGGCGTTGGTGTGGATGACAGGCCCGCAGGGATGAGACTTGGTCTAGGACAGTAGCCAGGAGATTCCATGCTGTCCAGGAGAGCGTAGAGGAAAGTTTGTAGCAAGGGGATGGAGGGCAGTGGGAAAGCCACCATGGGAGGAGCACAAGCAAGACCTGGGGGGAAGTTGGATGTGGAGGACAGCAGGGTGATTCCTGGTTTCTGGTGCATGCTGGTGGAATCTGGGGGATGGGGTGGCCTTAACCAGGACAGGATATCCAGAAGGAGGGGCGGGCTAGTGTCAGTGGTTCTGAGTGTGGAGTCTGTGGGTGAGCCCTTTGTGGGCGGCTGGGTGTGTGGGCCTTAGCCAGCAGGATACACAGATCTGGGTGAATTTGGGGATGAAAGTCTGACATAGATGAGGCCCCCTGGAGGGAGTGGGTCTCTGAAAAGAGAAGAGAAACTCTGGGTAACACCAGCACCCAGAAGATGAACAGGGGAAGAGAGCCAGACCTCAGTCTGTCCCCCTCCACACTGAAGTTCTCCTCACAGCCTCACCCAATGGAACCCCTTCCTGGAGCTCCAACCCTCCCCCGGGTGAATAGGCTTTCCCCCCTTTAATAGCATTAGAGCATTGACGACCAGTGCAGCCCCTGCACACAACCCCTGGGGCCCAATAAATGCTGAGTGAGGGGGTAGGCTCGGGGAAGGAGGGCTGAGCGATGTGGTCCTTTGCAATCCCCTGTATACCCAGCATTGTGCCAGCACACAGTAGGTCCCCAATAAAGTAACTCTTCACACCATCGGACCCTTTATAAAAAAGGTACCTGTACAAAGAAGAAAGCAACCCCACCCCCACCCCCTCAATCCACACCTAGAATACGCCAGAGTCAGCATTTGGTGAACTTCAATCCAGGTCTCTTTCCGTGTATAGTCAGATAAAAGACGAGATGGATGGGTGATGCCAGGAAGATAGACAAAGCAGTTTTACAAAAATATGATCATACTGAATGAGGGGGCACTTTAGCGTGAAAAGCATGACATTTAATCTTACTAGATAGAATTAACTGAAGAGAAAGATACTGACATAAAATGGAAAAATAGCTAGATTTTAGATAAATGCTAATTCATCACAGGAGATATTAGTTCATAAAAGATGAGAGAGAGAGAATATAAGGGGGTTAGAGTCAGTATGTTGTGCGTGTGTCTAACTACATGTTTCAGTTTTAAATGCCATGGGTGGACTCTGCTTTAGAAATCCCTAGTAAGTGCATTCCCCCACTCCCCAATTTTTGTTGTTTAAACTGGTTTTTACTTTGCCAGGTTTTACAACATTTGTATTTTGTTCTGCAACCAGCCTTCACCTACTTGCCCGTCCTGGTTCTGCACTTAAAGACTTGAAGCGCACCACCAGTCATTCTAACAGTTTCTGCATTACTGCTTTTTCTTTTGCATCGCCTCTTCGTTGGCAGGCTCATGCCACTGAGCACTGCTTTCCTGGAGAGGCTGGGGTGCTTTATCCCCTGAGCTCTCTCATGCTGGGCAAGGACAGACAGCTGCCTTTATACCTGAATGACCACTTGGCCCCTTTGATATCCTTGGGTCATGCTCTTTTCCTTACAGAATGTTGCCGATAGTCTTTCTTCAGTTTTCACTCTGTCGCTTTATTACCTCTTTGTTGGGGTTTGGCAGCACCCGATGGCCAGCACATCTTTCATTCCCCGCGTTCTGACCCACTTGAGAAATGAGATAAAAGAGTGAAAGCTGATACTGGGGGGTGAGGCTGACACTGAACCCCAGCACGAGTCAGCAGGGCTGGATGGGGACGGGCTTTCCTCTGGGGGTGCTGTTCAATGAGATACACTAGACTGTTGGGGAAGGTGGGGATGGGAGATGATGCCCGCGGGATACCCAAGGGTGTTTTGTATGCAACTGTCTATGAGAGTCTGAAGCGTGGAGGGAACTCCTGGACTGGAGGCGTAGACCAGGGGCCATCTGCACACAGGTGAAGGTTAAGGCCACAGCACGCACGGCACCCCTTAGGGAGACTCTGTGGTCCAGAGGACAGAGCAGAGGGGGAAAAAAATGAGGAGACTGAGAAGGAACAGGGCAGAGATGTAGGTGAAAACCAGCAGGGCAAGTGAGAGGATATGAAAACTACCAAGAGCGATGTTTCAAGAAGAGAGAGGTCAGCCAGTGCTGCAGGGAGGCCACTGGTGACTCCATCAAGAACCATTTAAGTGGCATCACAGGGCAGGGCCAGGATTCAGAGAGTGAGGAGGGAAGGCAAGCCCTTGGCTATGCTCACTGGGGAAGCTTTGATCTCTGTCTTCACACCAAGTTGGATGCTCATGATTTTTGGAAGTCACCAGTTCTCCCCTTGTTTTGCCAAAACAAGGCTCTGGCTTTCTGTGTGTCTCGCTTATCCTGGGCTTTGAATGTACTGTGTGCTTGTGCTTTGTGTGTCCCCAAAGGGTCCCTGCTCAGTAGTCTCCAGTCTGTCTCACTGGCCTCTGTGGTTAAGACAGGGATGGAGCTCCTTAGGAAGCTCTCAGAGCTCTAGGACCCTGGTCCAACTCCGCAGGCTGCCTGAGTGGCACCTTGTGAGGTCGACTTGCTCGGGGAGAGGCTGCAGCTTTCTAAACCTAGGCCTCAGACACTCAACACATGTCCTTGCTTTGCCCCCACCATCTTCTTGTATTCTTGCTGCCTCTTGATGAAATAACTGCAGAAGCTCAGAGCTACAGGAGACCTCAGCCTCTCCAGCCCAGCCCTGAAGGGGGCCATCGAGGGAGAGCAATTTGCCTGCAGCCTTGCAGAGGAGTCAGGAGGAAGCTCTGGTGTCTGGCCCCTGTGTGAGCCTCTGGTCTGGAGGTGTGGCCATCCTAGAGGGCTGGGGGGGGGGGACGAGGTCCACAATCTCTTTCACTTGTCCTTCCCCCAGGGCCCTGAGCTGGGTGGGCAGTGCGCAGTAAGAAGCCTCAGAGGTGACCCATGGGGCCCACTGGCCCCACCCCCAGTTTTTAAGGGCATCTTGTGGAGGTGGCCCTGGAGCCCTTCCCTGACCTCTCCCTCCCTTCCCTCTGCTGTTGCAGGTACAAAGGCCATGTTCCCGGCGTGGCCTTCTCCTTTGGCTCCACCTATGGCACCACCACTCTCAAGTACTTCCAGGACCACCGCAATGCAGCCATGGAGGGCCAGGGTCCCTTTCGCAGAGGCGGCCACTTCCCGACCATCTTCTCCCCAAACCCCAACCTCATGAGGAGCAACTGGGGCCGCTGGCTGTCCAGGCCCAGCTACACCCGTTTCAATCTGGACAGCGACCGCTCCACTGAACTCACCCGCTTCTATCAGGTGGGCAGGGGCCAGGGGAGACCTCTCACCCCACAGTACCTTGTTTGCTATTACAGAGCCCCTGAGCCAGCAGGGCACCCGGTGGGTTTGACTGGGGGCAGCAGGGAGAGTACTCAGGACTCTGCTTCTCTGATCTCCCCTCACCCAGGGGCTCTGGTGACTCTTGTCCCTGCTCCTCCAACACTGGGAGAGCTGGAGCCTTTGGGAATGTTCCCACCTTTACCTCTGCCCTGTGGCCTCTCGGCCCTGTGGACCCTTGCTTATCTCCTGCCTAAGTAAAAGGCCGAAATTCACCCCCAGGATGAACCACACATGCACAAACGGCCCACTAAGTCCCCACCCAGCTCCAGCCCCAAGTCGGTTCTCACATGGAACCAAGTGCCCACCTGACACCTCCTGCTCCACAGTCCTCTGAGGATGTGCCCCAAGTCCACCTCAGCCCCAGACTAGACCCTAACTGCCCTCAATGGAAGAGACAAATGGAGGAGACCTGCCCACACTCCTGTGTCCTGGTCCTGCCCTCTGGCTTTGGTACAGACATGTCTCAGTGGGCCACAGGCGCTCCGCTACCTCCATGGGGGCCAGGGCTCATTCTCTGCTTGTTCCTGGGAATCTCTCCCTCACTTTCTGGCAAACATCCCTCCAGCCAGATCAAGGACATGGGTGCCCAGGGAGCTCCTGGGAGAGGACCTGGTCGATGCTGTCAGAATCGGAGGTGCTGTGGGACCATCTCAGTGGGCCTGGGAAGGCCTTTGCTCTCCACCGTGGCTGTCATCAGAGCATGTTCTGTCCAGGAGGGAGGGAAAGGGAGAAACAAATATGGAGAGCCACTGCTGAGCTGGGCCTCACATACCTACCTTGGCTGGCGACTTATCTCATTTACTCTCCATAGCAAAGCTGAGGTGGCCCATGTCCTTATCCCCATCAGACAGGAGAAGCCAGGCCCAGAGAGAGCACCCAGATGGGACTCCTCTGGGGGCATTAGGGGAGACAGACACCACTCCTGCTCAGGGACAGCCAGGCAGGGATTGCAGGTGCCCAAGGTCACTCCTGCACACTAACAACCTGTCACCTCTTCCTTGGTCAACTGCAGCTGGCACAGCAGCATCGAGAGTACTATCGAGACAAGACAGGCCTGGTGCCCCAGGTCCCCTACTTTGTGCTGCCTGTGAAGGAGTGGGAGCGGTACCCCATCCCCACCGACCTGTGAGTGCTTGCCCTCCCTCCATCCATACATTTAACAAAACACATGTCCACGGGGCACCTGCCTTCAGCCAGGCATGCAGTCACCCAGACTGAGAAATGAGTTAAGACCTTGCCCTGAAGAGCCTTTGCCCTGAAGGCTGACAGTTACAGAGCAAGGGGGTCAGGGTTCCAGAAGCCTCAGGATGCCAGAACCTGAATGGGCTGAATCAGGAAAAGCGTTTTCTTAGCCAGGTGCACTGGGAGTTTGGGAGCAAACCCCATAATTTTTGCTAGGCTGAATCTGTAGCCTTCTTCCCTTGCAATGGCAGCTTTGCAACTACGCTAGTCCAAACTCGGGTGCAGCTGCTCTGAGCAGCAAGGAGCTGCTGCCCTCTGGTGGATGTGGAGGACACTACACACAGCAGGGAGTTGGTACCCCTGACCCCAGCCAGACTTGGAAAATGTTCTCTTAGGGACTTGAAAATAGCTTTCAAAGTCCAACCATCTGTATGACAAAATATGAAAGTTCCTCAATGCCTGCACCTCACTGCTTTTATCTGGAAGAGCTTTTTTCCCCAGGGAAGGCCAGCTCTGCCCTACAAGATGATTAGGCACATAGTTTCCTCACTTTCCCTCCTGATGCCCAGGCAGGGAGATCAGAAGTCTATGCTGTCAAGGTAGGGGGAATCAGGAGGTCAGTAGACAGATCTTGGGTTTCCAACTCCATGCTAACTCCTTGCTTGCCTCAAGCCCTGAGCCTTGCCATCATCATTATTGATAAAGCAGCAACTCTTTCCATAGAGTTTAATGATTTTTTTAAAAAAAGATTTAATTGCCAATATAGGTTTCTCTCTGCAAGATAGATGAGCCCATTTTATAAATAGGAAAACTGAGGCTTGTGATAGGCTCAGAAATTTGTGCCAGGTGGCAGGTCTTGTTGGAGGTAAAACCTGGAAGAACCCAGGTCTCCTGATGTCAACTCTAGGAGCCTGGGTTAACCATATCCACCCCTCGGGGTGGTTGTAAGTCAATCTCAACCTGAAGACAGTGTGAGGCTTTTCCTGGGGTCAGAGCTCTGCTTGAAACCACTTTGGGCAAGATCTGCACCTCCCACACTGTGGGGACCCCAGGACACCCCAGCTTTGTTTCTTCTCCAAACTGCTTGGCAGCCTGTGCTGCTGCTGATGGCTTTATGCCCAATACAGAGGGCCAACCAGGTGATTGGGAGTAAGAGGGTCAGTGCCTGCAGTCAGCCCTTTCCTTGATTTCCTCTGTGGCCTGGGGCAAGTTCCTGCCCTTCCATGGGTTTCATTGCCATCATGACCATCACTACATCACCATCATCACCACCACCACCACAAGTACCATCACCATCACCACCATCACCATCATCACGACATCACCATCACCGTCACCATCACCATCATCATCATCACAACAATTACCATCACCATCATCACCAACACATCACCATCATCATCATCACTATCACCATCACCATCACCACCACCATCACCATCATCACCATCACCATCATCACCATCATCATTTCTTAGAACATTTGTTGAGTGTCTTCTCCTTGTGCAATGTTAAGTGCTTTTTTATGCATTACATCATTTACTTCTCAAAACAAAGCTAAGAGGGAGGTACCAACATCAGTTCATTTGACATGTGTACACTTCTAGCAGGTGTTGGGCCAGAACCCATCCCAGGTGTGTCTGACATCCATGTCCTCACTCTTAACCACTCTACTGTTGTGCAAGTATAAGTTATGTCAAGTGCAGATGTTAAGCTGATGAGCAGCCAGCAGGGTCAGGGTTGGCATAGGCTGAGAAATGGCCAGGTGGAACTGTGGTTGGGCATTTCCACCCTCCCTCCCTGGCACACTGCATAACACTGACTCCATCCTTGCCCCCAGGCCTCCTCTGAGCCCGAAGAACAAGTGGCACCTTTTAAGAATATCCCCCGAGAACCTGAGGACCTACCAGATGTTCCCGTCGGGGAAGAGGGTCCCCTCGCAGGAGCGGCAGAGGAGAGATTCCTACTTTGAGTTCAGAGCATGATGCCTAAGAGCCGTGGCCTTAACCAGGTTGGCCTTTTGGAATAAAACCTTTAGCCATGACTATCCCACACTCCTCTCCTCTGAGCCCTAGGAGCATTTGGCCACAGCAGGACAGCATCTGAGGGTCACATATGTCTTAAGGGCTATGGAAAGCCCAGCCCAAGGGGTTCAGCCAAGAAAAAGTGGCGTCCAGTAACCTGCTCACCCACCTCTTCGCCTGAGGTGAAGAAGGTAGAACTGACAACTGTAGGGCTCCTGAATCTCAGTGGCAGGTCACTCAGGTACAGAGGTACCTTCCATCTGCTTCCACTGGTGTAATCGAGGAAGCCCCATTATCCTATGTCTGAGAATGAGGGCAAAGTGACTCCAGACAATTACACTGGGTGTCATCTGCAAAGGACTTTCTGTTTGGGCCCTGGCTCAGCATTATTTAGTCCACACGATAACGTGTAAAGGAAGTGATGTTATTTGATAAAGACACTGAGGCTCAGAGATGTAGCCCAAGCTTACACAGCTTGGAAATGATACAGCCAGGATTTGAATCCAGGTCTTTCTGACTCCAAGCCCTGGTTTTTCTACTACATAGCCTGCTTGTGGTCCATGTGGAGACTGAAGGGCAGGGATGACGCAGCCCTTGGGATCCCGAAGGACCCTATGGGCCTGGGAGAAGCAGTGTACCTTCCTGCATTCTGCCCAGACTGGCATGGACAGGCTGGTTTGCCATCTACCCCGGGACTGTTCCTAGAAGGGGACAGGAGGGAGTGACCCAGGACTGAGCCACTCTTCAAGGAATCTCTATGTTTCAGTAACCTCTAGACCAGAAGTGGACACTGGGAATGGGTTCTGAGGTCACATGCCTGAGGTGGCCTGGGAGGGCCAGGGTCTGTAGTGTCTGCTCTCACCAGGCTGCTGCTTCCCACCTCCTGGGAGGCCTCCTGCCTGGGACAGGGGATAGGATGTGGGTGACAGCTCCTCAGTGGACAGGATCTGGGATGGGGACCTCAGGCTAGGTGTGTACCCACACCTCAGGAGTCCTCCAACATTCCAGTGTCTCCTGGATTTGACCAAAGGAGTCCATCCAACAACAAGGTCCTTATTACCCTGCATGGTGAGTCAGGACCTAAAAGCAGGGGGACCACTTCAAGTACAGAGGGTAAAACAGCCCTTCCCATGATCCAGCATTTCAACCCCTCTCCCAAGACAGTATAAATAAGAAAAACCATGTTCCCACCAGATAAGCATCTGACAGCTCTCAGGGACCCCAGAAGGGGCTTCTCCTGTGTCCCAGGGTCCCTGACCAGCTAGACCCCAAAGGGTCCCTGTGGGGGGCAAATTCATTCCAGGGCTTGGCCAAATAGCAAAGCAAATAAACCCTGAATTCTGGTCACACACTGTCACATCCCAAGGGCCTGGGGGAGCCAAGGGGACCAAGATGGATGTCTTCTCCTTGACCAGGGCTGGGAAGCGGGGCGCCAACTGGAATGACCGCTATGAGCATCTCTGTACAGGCTGTGCGGAGAGATGCGAGGAAAGGTGCGGGGCGGGGGCCTGGGTGAAGGGAAGGAGGGACGCATCTCTTCCTGGTGAATTTCATCCCGCTGGGCCTGGGCCCTGCTGTGACAGAGGTTGGGATCTGAAGCCTGCCCTCAAAAAGACTGTCATTCCAGCTTCCGTGGCATCATCGGTGAACTTAAACCCTGGAATGAGCAGCTCTTAATAAATAATACTTCTCTGTGACCCTGCCTTCAAAAAATGATGGACAGATAGGGCAAAGAAAAGGTTTTTTATTTGCTTTATTAAATAAACAATATTCTGTAAGTGAGGGAGGGACAGGAACAAAGTCATACTTCTAATCGGAGTCCCCTAGAGCCTGGAGGGGGTTGGATTCCAAGTTCCAGTGGTGCCCTCGGAGTCGCCAGGTCAGGCATTTTTCACATCAGCATCCCCAGAAGTGAATCCGAAAGGAGCTGAAAGAATCCTTGAGCCATTTTGAGCCCGCAGGCCCAGTGCACCCCCTGACTCCTGGGCTCACGGCAATCCTAGAGGCATCCTCCCATTCCCACCTCTCATGTCCCTTTTCCTGAGCAGTGGCCAATTTGCAGCTCTCCCAAGCCAGCCCAGAGCCTTCTTTAGGCGACTTTTAGCATCACTACACCTCAAAGGATGTTAGAAGCTGTGGTTCTGGAACCCATGGGAAGAATTGGGAGAGAGTCCAAGAAAAACTCCAGGACAGGAGTCTGGCCTCAGTTATGTGGTGGACTATTATGGAAGAAGAGGAATTACCCTTGCTTGGGTGGTCCCCAGTGCAGACCCTCTTACAGGGAGGCTGCCCAAGCCACAGCACCTGCACCCCTGCTGGAGGGGAGAGCCCGCTCCTCCATCCAGGTGGTTACAAGACGGGTGGGCACCTGACCCAAGTTGGGCCAATTGGACTCTCTCTCTGCAAATTTGGAGCCACAGCTGAAGAACATTACTTAGAAGTCACTGAGGGTCATTCGAAGCCCAGGAGAGGCAAACTTGACCACTGTGGGGAGGCTGTATTTGGCCCCATGTCTGACAAAGTAGAGGTTGCTGGTTTGCATGGGAGCTACGTATGGAGGTGCTAAGGAGAGAGGCAGATGCCGGGCTCTGTGTGATCCCGGTGCTCTCGGAGATCTAGGTGTCTGCTCTTTTCTGATTGGTTTATTAAATCATTTTGAATGGGCATTCTTTCTTGCCATCAAAATCACCTAGACTATGAGACCAAGGGCAGAGTAGGGCCCAGGAGTAGCAGACACAGGCAGAGATGCCAGCTCCACACTGCAGGGTGCTCTTCCAGGCCCTCTCCAGGGACTGCTTTTCCCACAGCCACAGGCTCCAAATAAGATTGTGCAACATGTCGGGGAAACATGAAGATGGCCAATCACCTCCAGGATGTTTGGACCAGATAAGAACCTTAAGCCCCGAAACAAGGTTTGGAAATGCTCGAGTTCTTCTCTGAACTGCACCACCAGCATCTTCACAACCCCCGTACACCCCGATCCTAGTGACCTCTGGAGGTGAGGGGGAGGGCAGAGGACTAGTAGTGGCAAAGGCAACTCCCCGGGTCAGCCCTGGAGCCCAGTGGGCATTGGGGCAGCACACAGATGTGCCAGCTGTACAGGGTTGCACCCGAAGTTTGGACCACGCACATCATTTGCAAAGCCTGGAATGCGGGTGATCCTCCCCTTGCCTGCTACAACCCCACTCCCTGACTCTTCCTAGGTTATCTAATTTCCCAGAAGCTCCAGTTTTGCTGATTCCGAAAGTCTCTGAAAGTGCCCCGGAGACTCATGACCCCCTTGGGAAGAAGGGGTGCCCCGTTGGCCAAGGGAAGACTGGGGGCCCTTCCTTCCCCCACTGTGCTGGGCATACCCCACCCCTACTCCAGAACGCCTTACTTCATGAAGTCTGGAGCCTTGGCCATCGCGTGTTCAAACTCTGAGAAGGACAGCATGTTGTCATTGTCCAGATCCGACTCGCTCAGGACCTGCCAGGTGCGGGAGGAGCAGAAGCAGAGGAGTCAGGCATGAGAGCGAGATGAGGGCTCCAAGGAGGGGAGAAATCCCGTAGGCAGGGGCTCCCCACCAGATGCTTCACACACATCCCAGGGTCCCCTGACCCCTGTGAGGCCCTTCAAGGTTTTAGCTTTGCTTCTAGATCCCATCCAGACCCAAAGCACGGGAAGGTTCTCATGGTCTTAGGACAAATGGATCCATGCCCTGTTGGGGTCACCGGGCTGTCCTCATGTCCTGCCACACTTTGGACTGCCACTTGAGGACATCTGGCCATCATGTTACCCTGGGATCATGTGGGGAAGGGGATGCTGTGATGTATTCGTTTGATGCCAAGTTGCTACTGGGCAACCTGCCTACAGCGTTGATGAGAGGGAACCTTGGAGTGGGTAGGTGGCTTGGGCACACTGCTCTGGGGACCCTGGAAGGGAGTCATGGAAGGAAGTTCTGATCGTGGAAGAAGGACAGGAAATTGGGGGGTAGTTGCCTCCAGCCATGTGCCCGTCCCTCAGGCCACCTCCCTGCCTGCCATCTGGGGTTTGGGTGGTGGTCTGTCCCACCCGAGCCCGTGCAGCCCAGGCACACACGTGGTCCGTGAGGTCGGTCAGCAGGTCCTCTGACACATCGTCGCTGTTGAGCAGTCGGAGGACGATCCTCTGCAGGTCCTCCTTGTCGATGAAGCCGTTCTCATTAAAATCTGCAAAGAGGAGGCAGGGCCTCTGCACCGCGGTCCCCTCCCTGGAACACTCACCCACAGAGCCTCTGGGTCTTTATTCAAACGCCAGCTTCTCACCAGGGCACTACCCAGAGCCTGTCTAAAGTTACACCGCCTGTCCCTGCCCTGCCTTGGTTTCCTCCCAGCACCAAACACCATGTTTCACCTACTAGCTCATTTTTTTTCCCTCCAGCAGAATATAAATTCCACAAGGACACAAAGTTTTGTCTTTTGGTCACTACTGTATCCCCAGCTCCTAGAACAGAGCCTGGAATAGAATAGGTGCTCAATGGGCGTTCATTGAGTAGGTGAATGAATGAACAAGGTCACACACTGGTGCATGACAGAGACAAGACTGCGCCTGGGCAGTCTCTGCTCTTAACCACGCATAACTGTTACCGTAATGAAGTGCCCAGTTTTAACTGTAATGGGGCCATCTGCACCGAGCACTGCAGTCTCCCCTACAGCTAGATGTGGCCGCATGACTGAGCTCTGGCCAATGCGATGCAAGAAGAGGCACAGTCACCTTCTGGGAATGTCTTCAAAGAGAAGGCGTAGCCCTTGTGACAGTGAGGGGACTTTGGGAATGGAGGAAAAAGCAACAGCAGAGGAGGAAACTTGGTACCCAACATTACACAACCACTGTGGGCAACTGCTTCGGGAATTTTCCATGTTAGAGAAAAAACCCATAGCTGCCAAAGATCCTGGGTGCTCTCCTGCATAAGCCCCTTGGGGTTCACTCTCGTTTGCCACCAAATTTAATTCTAACTAATTCATTGTCTGAGCCTCAGTTTAATAGCAGTACCTCCTCACAGTTGCTGTGAAGATTAAATAAGAAAATACATGGAAGTCAGCTGGCATGGGGTTTGGTATATAGATGCTTGTTAGGTATAATAGAGGCTCAATTCTCTATCACTTGGTGATTCTTAAATATAAAAAAAAAAAAAAAATGCAAACCTTGGAAACTGTGTAATATTTTGCTTTGAAGAATGAGAGCTAGAGCTATATTGGGCCCAGAGTGGAAGAGTGAGTTTGCTGATGTCACAGGACCCTTCAGTGATGGAGCCAAGACTTTTGTCCCTGTTCCCCCAGGCAGGATATGGATGTGGAAGGTGCAGCTAACCAGCCCCTTCCTTGAGCAGGTAGCTTTCCCCTGGCTGGATATTTATCAGCCTCAGGAACTGGAAGCTAAGGCCCAAGCTCTACTATGGTACACCATGGGTAATGGCCTAGAGCAGGTGGAGAAAGTGCAGGGACTGTGACCAGGACTGGAGGCAGTGACATTGCACTGCTGGTGAGAAGCTCTGCAGCCTCTCCCAGAGACCCCGCAGTGTCCCCAGGCGTCCTGCTGGCCGCGCTCCCATATGCAGAGACTGCAGCAAAGTGACATGGTTTTGGTCCTAAGCCATCTGGAAACAAAATCATTTGCTGGAGTAAAATGTAGTCCTGGACAGTTCCCTTCCTTTGAGGGCGCAATGGAAGAGCAGCCTGGGAAAGGGCTGGGGGCCGGGAGCTCTGGGCCACTGGCCAGCCCATGGGGCCTCAATAGCCTCAGGACCTGCAGCCTTGAGCGACTCGCAGTAGGGGGAGGGACCTTCCTCTTGCTGTTTCCCAACATTATGGGAGATTTAGAGAGCTGGTGGGGTTGGGGCTCAGCCTTTACGTCCCTCCGAAACATTCTTACCATCATCCCAACATCTCTGTCATATTACTCCTTCGGTTCTCTGGGCAATTTACAAAGTACTTTCACCAAAATTAGCCCACTTGATGGAGTGAGGCAGGGCACACTTTCACTATTTTATTCTCACCAGAATTGAGTTTGCCTCCCTGGCCTCTCCCAGCTACTAGCATCCCTCGTGATTGTGTCAGGTCTTGGGAAGGTGTGGGAAGATCTGCTGCTGGCACTCTGGCACCTGCCTGAGGGTAAAGCCCATCGGGTGGAAGCCATGCTAACAGGAGCAGGGAGGCAGTGCTGGGATGTTGGTCTCTAACAGGTAGAAAATCTCCCCAGAGGTACTGAGAGGCGGGGATCAATCAGCTGGAGGTCGGTAGGTTTTAAAAAGCTCCTCAGGTGATTCCAGTGAGCAGGGGTGTCTGCGATCCAGTGGCCTGGAGCTTCTAAAACCTTAAGGTACAGAGGAACCACCTGATTCAGCAGGTGGGGGTGGGGCCTGAGATTCTGCATTTCTCACAAGCTTCCTGGCAATGCTGCTGCTGCTGGTACCCGGCCACACGGGGAGTAACAAAGGGTTGGAGCACTGAGTTAGGTCTCGGGACTTCGGCTAAGAGAGATCCTCGCGGCCATTGCCAGCACCATGTTCTCCTTCCTCCTCTTTTCCTTCCATTTCTTTCCCTCTCCCTCCTCCTTCATTGCTGTCACCACCACCTCAACTTAATGAGCAGCTACCACGTGCCAGGAACCAGGCTCAGAGGCTTGCTTGTCCCCCCTCTAATCCTGCTGACAGCTGTGTAAGGTAACAGATCTTCCGAGCCCAAGAGAATTGGGATTTGCCTGGGTGTATCTGATGAAGCCTTGGAGTTCATGAGTCCCCAGGCATCTCTTCAGAGCTGATTTGCATGAAGGCTTTGTGCTTCTTGTTTTTATATTTGAGCTTGAGGAGGAAGGAACCCCCTGGAGGGGACCTGAGAGGAGGGGCAGAGAAAGATACAAGACAGCAAGGGGGACAGGTGGTGTCTGGTCCTTGATCTGACCCGAGGCCACTTGGGAGGGAGGGCATTCTCCCCACTTCTGAGCTGGACACCTTTTAGCTCCTGTGCCTTGCGGCCTGAAGAGAACCTGCTGCTCTTCTAGTTCCCCGAAGGTTCAAGTGGTTTTGTTTGTTTAGCTCTGGAGACCATGGGAAGACAGCAGAGGCGAACATGTTTGGGAACATCTGCCCCGCCTACACTTTGCCATCTCGGAGAAGTGTCCCCACCCCCAGGGGTAGGCCTCTGCAGCCGTTTATTCCTGCGACTCTGCTTCTTTTGGGCCGTGGTTGATTGGACAAGGCTGGTCACCTAACCCAGGGGTAGCTAGATCACTGGTTTGGCTGAGCCGATCACCTCCAGAGAAAATGGAAGTGAGAAGCAGAGATGCTTTTGGCTAGTCAGAGCGAAGCCCAAAGGCCACGTGAGGGGCCGGGGCAGTCATCTCCGGCCCAGTGGCGTAAAATCAGATCTACAGAAAAAGCAAGTGCACAGAGAGAAGCTGTTCTTCATGTGTTGTCCTTTACACAGATAAGTTCCTGTTACTTGCAATCGGAAGATTCTTGGGTAAGACAAGAGCACCCAGCCTGGGCCAGCGTTCTCCGTCCAGAAGAGCTGCCCCACCCAGAAGAGTGCTGAGAGGGGACCGAGGAGGCTAGAGACAGCACAGCAAGTCCTCTGTGGCAGAGGCCTGGCAGACGGTGGCAGTGGCTGGTGGAGGAGAAGCCCTTGGATACATAGAAAACTTCCTGGGGACCCCCAGAAATACTTGGGGTAGGGGAGCAGGAGGTGGGTGGGAGGTGGGGACTATTAAGTCGACTGAATTTGGGTATGTGACTTCATTTGCATTTGCCCTGCTTGAAGTTCACTGTAAATGTGTGTCTCTCATCAAATTTAGGACAGCTGGAGCCATTATTTCTTCAAATATCTTTTCTGCTCTGTTCATTCTCTCCCCTCCTTCTGAGACTCTAATCGATTGTATGTTAGACCTTTCTATTGCCCTCTGTGTCCCTGAGGCTCTGTTCCTTTTTTCTGCTCATTTTTTTTCTCTTTGTTCTTCAGATTAGATTACATTTCTATTGATCTATCTTCAGGTTTGCTGACTCTTTTCTCTGTCATTTTGATTCTCCTGGTAAGCTATCCAGTGATTTTTATTTCAGATATTTTACTTTTTTTAGTTATATATTTTCCATTTGATTCTTTCTTATAGTTTCTATTTCTCTGCTGAGAATTTCTATATTTTTATTTACATACTTTCTTTTACATACATCATTGGGCATGGTTAAAATAGCTGTTTTAAGATACTTATCAGCTCATCCCTTTATACTCATAATGTAATCTCTCTCTCTCTCTCTTTCTATCTTTATCTCTCTCCTGCCCACACCAAGACCATGAAATATCGACATCAATGACTCCATTTATTTTCCTCTCATGACATAGAGGAGAATGTATCAGTTCATTGGAATAGTAACTCTTAATTTTTTAAAAAATTCTACAGCTCTGAGAAACATAATAATACCTTTAAGTACCCATTAAACCCCAGTCAGCACCATCCCACCAATGCGTTGATGTTGATGGGCCCCAGATGCGGAATTTACCCTGTGGCACTCCCCCCTCCTCACTCCCCCCCCCCCACCGCACTCACCATAGATGCGAAAGGCGTACTCGATCTTCAGGCTGGGGCAGGCCTGCTCGCTGAACACCGACGCCATGCCCAGCACGTCCTCGAAGGAGAACATGTCGTTGTGGGAGAACACCCTGCAGATTCGGTCTCTGAAAGGGTTGACCTGCGGGTGGGGAAGAAGAGGAGGGAGGGGTTCTGTCCATGCCAGGTTCCTGCCTCCCTGGGCCTGGCTTGCCTTCCCCAAGGACAGCGTCCTGAGTTTGAGAGGAAAGTCGCAGCAACAACCTAAATTCTGGTGGCACTAGGTCACCGAGCTAGGACCCTGGCCGCGAGAGCTCGCCTGGGCTGAGGGAGCTCGCTTAGCACCGCTCTTCCCGCTGTCATCTCCTCCTGCACGGATCTGCCAAAGGTAGTGTTCTTTTTGTTTGTTTTGTTTTGTTTTGTTTTGTTGTTGTTTTTTAAAATTTTATTATTGTTTAAAATATTACAGATGTCCCTTTTTCTCCCCAATGACCCATTCCACCCCATTCCTTCCCCCTCCCCAGTCCCTCTCCCCGGTAGTATTCTTTTTCATGGTTACTAATTTCCATTATTTTATGTATAGTACTTAGAGAATACAAAAAAAAGGAAAAAAAAGGGTGGGATAAAAATTGTTTGTGATCTACTCCCCAGTGTTAGCCACTGTCAACGTATGTAGAGGTCAGACAGACCTGGGTTTAGGCCCTGGCTTCACTATTTCCCAGTGAGTGACCTTAGTTTCTACAAATTACATAATCTCCCAGAGCCTAAACTTTCTCACCTACCAAATAGGGTGGGATAATAGTGTATGTACCGAATTGTTTTGCTGTGAGGATTAAAGGGGATAGCTTTAAAGCTGCAGGATGGCTGATAAATACCTCTCAACAAATGGTAACTATTAGTCATTACCTAACTACTATAGATACCAACAATTTTCTCTTTTAAACCAAACTGTTTCTCAAATTAGAGCCCCATAGGAGTCAGGGCCATGTGATTTTAGGAACCCCCGGTTTCCCTAACCTGGGCCTGGCCAGGGCCATGCGTGAGAGGGCCCCTCTGATGCTGGCACCACAGGGCTCTGAGCAAACACCCAGGCTCTTCTCTTCCAGCTCAGAGGCAACTCAGAACTGCCTTGCTACTCTCCTCCAGCCCCCAGGAATGGGCGGGTGGGGCAGGCTGTGGGGTGAAGGAGACCAGCAGATCTAATGAGAGTTAAAGGGGGAACTGCACAGAACAAGCTTGGGAATCTTTAAAAGTAACAAGTTCATCCTTGGCACCCTCCTTCTCCCACTTTCCGTGTCCCTAATCCATCTTCACCTACCAGGACTTTCCCCAAGTTGCTCAGGGATCCAGCCCTTGCTTGTCCTAAACTCACCCTGCCTGCTGGCAGACCTTACCAGACCCCAGCTTTGCTCCAGCATGACCTCAATCCCTCCCTCACCCCAACCAAATCCCTTCCCTTACATGCACCTCGGCTAAGAAAGCTATTTGGTTCTGTAGAGTCACACAGCAGATCTGAATGGCTGATAGCTCTTCAATCTTCCAAATTTTTAATTAGTTGGAACAAATCTTCGGTTGATTTTTCTAGTCCCCTTTTCACTCGAAGGTATCCCTTCAAGGCTTCAGGTTTCATGCAAAAAGGTTCGTTCCTCTGCTTCAAGCAGGCAATGGCCCTATCACCTCTGTCATGGGCATTTGAGCCCCAGCCCCAGGCTCTAGGGGCCCATGTCCTCCTGTCTCACGCTCCTTATGGTCGCTCCAGCTTCAGCCAAAGTTTAGCTCTTGGGTTTTGATTTCTCTGTTTGGGGAGCATGACAATTTCTCTTCATTTCTCTTGAACTCAGCTACATAATAAAATCTATGGTTTAATTTTATTTGGTATTCCTGTGTATTTGGGACAGGAGAAAGGATATTCTGTGTCACCTTCGGTGGCCATGGAGTTCTCAAGCTTTAGTGAGCATCCTGGTTACCCGAGGCTCCTGTTAAAAATGTGAACTGTAAGCTCCCACCTTCGGAGATCCTGTTTTAGAAGGTCTGGGGTAAAATCCGGACACAAGACAAGCACACAGGGAGAACAGCATGTGAAGATGCAGGCAGAGATTGGGGCGAAGCTTCTACACGCCCAGGAATGCCAAAGATGCCAGAAACTAGAGGAGAGGCATGGGACAGATTCTCCCCCCAGCCTCAGAAGGAACCAATCCTGCTGACACCTTGATCTTGGACTTCTAGACTCCAGAACTGTAAGGTAATACATTTCTGTTGGTTAAGTTACATGGTTGTGGTACTTTGTTACGAAGCCTTAGCAAACTAATACACCCAGGAATCTGGACTGTAAATGAGATCCCCAGGTGACAGGGTTAATCTCATATATACATGTATGTATGTTCCAGGAGTGGCCAGGGTCTGGGAGAATCTGGGCCACCCTGCTAGACCCTCCAGACAAGCTCCCGCTCAGCCTGGTTCCCGCATCCTTCCCCCTCCCCACCCCCTTGAAACTCTGGGTGTGACTGCCTCAAATGAATGCTATTCAGACCTATCACTGTGATGTGTTCCAGGTCACACGTACCCAGCTAAGTGGCGTAACAGATTGCCAAGTTTTAACTAAATTAACTCACAAATGGACAGGTGGCTTAACAAGATTCCTGCAAGGCACCCGCAATTGAAGACAATACTTAAAATGCAAATGCACTTGACCAACAAGAAAATGTCAGGGCAGAAAATATGGCTTGTACTTAAACTACAAGTTCTTTTCTCTGAGGCAGAAATGACTGAAAATCCGATCAGACACAACCAGAGGTCCGGGCTTCGGCTCGCTCATCCTGCTCTCAGGCGGGCGCAGGCAGAGCCAGAGCTCGCTGAGCAGGGAGTGAGATGCCAGCCTTCCCTTCCCCGGGGGCCACCTCCGTTACTTGGCTTTGCTGGTAGTGACAGGGGAGGGGAGAAGACCGACAGGAAGCCAATCCATCCCCCCTTAGGCCCATGTCACAAGACTCTTTTGAAAAAATATTTTTTATTGATTTTTAGAGTGAGAGGAAGGGAGAGGGACAGGGAGAGAGATGCATCGGTGTGAGAGTGAAACACCGATTGACCCCCTCCTGCACACCCCCAGTGGGGACTGAGCCCACAACTGGGGCGCATGTCCTGACTGGGAATCCAACCAGCAGCCCTTCTGTGCGTGGGAGGGCGCCCAGCAACTGAGCCACACTGGGCCACACGGGCCAGGACTCATGTCTCTATCTACACACACACACCCACACACACACACACACACACACACCCTTTGTCTTACGGAGAGGGGGAGGGGCGGCTGGGGTGGCAGCAAGAACAGTACATAGAACACAGCATGGTGACCACAGATGCTGTTGGAAGGTGTGGAGAAAATATTGCCGAAGATGTAGAGAAAGAAGCATCAGAACAAATTTCACATTGTGGGAGTTTTGCTAAATGGATGTTTCTAACGTGGTTTTCCTAGATTCTGTTTCAATCATGAAATACATGAGGAACCACATTTCTGTGAGCCACTGAAAGGAGGAAGTGATAGGGGCTGAACAGTACATTACTGCTTTAATAGAAACCCCATTTACGGGGGAAATTGTCTGGGTGTAATCATGGATGGAGTGGCCGCTGCGTGGTGAAAGGATTCGGGGTAAGGGTGCAGGGATGTGAAACTGTGAAGCTAGTTCCCTGCAGGCTGCTGCAGCCAACAGCCAAGAGTTAAACCCAGAAGTACACAAAGTGTGGCAGGATGCACTGATATGGTTAGTTTTTTAAAAAGTTTAAAATATAGTAAAACTTATGCAATGGTTTGTAATCAGAGGGAACTATGAAAATCTTTTGAACCACCTGAGGCCTGCCTGGTTATCTCGTGGCAAGCACTTAAAACAGCCATCAAACCTAAAAAGGAATTATACAAAACTCCTTGTTTCTTGTACAAAAAGACAAGTGTTCCAAATTTGCTGAACTTTTTATGATGACAAGAGGCGATTGGCAGTTTGCTACCTAGCAGATATCCACAAAAAATGAACTCAGATTCTTCTGACTCTTCAACGTAAAAGTGACTCATCTGAGCAATGAGTAAGAGAATATTTCGAAAATGAGATTTTTGTTGTTGAACTCATGTGGTGTCACCTGGAAAAAATGCTTGTAGCTGCATACCTGAAAATATTAGATCTTAAAAATCTGTTTGAAAATCATTCAAATGAAGAGTCAGTGGATTCTGAGTTCATTAGTTAAAAATACGAGAACGCAATGTTTTCCATTTAGCTTGTAAAGAGCCACTGATTGACATAAGAGACGATGGACATCTACCAGCTGAATTTCAATAAAAAGCCATTAATTGGTGGATGGGACTGATGAGTACCATAATTTAATACAGCCAGCGCTACATCTCTTCTCTTTGGATTAGCTCCGACAGCCATGAAAAATAAGCTCAGCTAGGCGCAGACCTCAGAATGGCTCTATGTCAGTGTAAAAGCAAGATTTCAAAGAACAATGAAGCCCATCCAACCACCCTGCTTTTCCTTACACTATTGTTATTCATTACAAGCAAATGATTAAACTGCAGATGGAGGAAGTTTTGTTGTATAAAACTTTGTTATATAAAATAAAATATTTTGCATACTATTATATTTATGTAAAATATCTTAAAATATTTTGTGTAATCTTTAGTTTGTATAAGTTAACATATTGGTATTATAGTAAAGGTACTAATTTCTAAATGAACATACGTGGATTAGAGGTGCACGCTTCACATTTTTTTATTGCTGAGGATGCATGATAAAAAATGCCTGGAGATCTCTGATCAAAGACACAGGTGGCGATGGAGGCAGAGCATGTGACCATTAAAATGTGGGAAACCTTGGAAGTAGAACCATCTTCAAAGTTTTACTTTAATAAAAAAAATTTTTTGTGACACAAAGTGCAAAAATGGAGCCTAAATTACAGTTAAGGGAGTGGCCCGTGCCTATGAGGGCCCTGTGTGGTGGGTAGTGACTGTCCATACAAATGTGAGAAGCCCTGGAGGATGGTAGGAGCAAGTGCTGTGGAGAGGAGAAGCCAGGAGGACAGGGTGAAGGCCACAAGGAGGCATCAGGCTGGGGAATGATGGAGGAACCAGAGTGAGGAGCAGGGGGCACTGCTCCTGAGAGGGCCAGGACTGGGCTGAGCTGGCACTGGCTCGGGATAGAGAGCAGGGCGAGGCAGGGAGGTCGTATCTCTTGGGCCTTAGAAACTGTCCCTGCAGCACCACTGGCGTCCCTTTGATGAAGCTGCATCTGTGCTAAGGAGGCCTCCAGAGCTATCCTTGCGCCCTGGAGGCCAGGAGATGGCTGATGCGGTCTCTCTAAGGCCAGGTGGCACCTTCCAGGCCACCTTCAGGGCCTGTCTCTGCTCCCACAGTGGCAGCTTTCCTCTCCCCCAGGCTCCCTGTTTCATCACTTCTGGGGGGAGACCCCAGAGCACAGACTTTCACTACGATGAGGCCTCCTTAACACAGACGCAGCTTCATCAAAGGGATGCCAGTGGTTGCTGCAGGGACAGTTTCTAAGGCCCAAGAGATACGACCTCCCTGCCTCGCCCTGCTCTCTATCCCGAGCCGATGCCAGCTCAGCCGGTGTCCTGGGCTCCGGCCCAGCCACCAGCAGGCAGAACAGCTGGGAAGAGGCAGGGGAGGGAGGGAGGCTCATTAGTGATCACAGCTCCAGTTTACTGGATTCCAGATTTTTGTGGCTAGTACTTGAACAACCTGAAATCTGAACCAATCCGGATCTAGCCAGAGAGTTATAGCCTGCGTTCAATTTCACATTCATTGAGAAGTCTTCAATCCTCCAGAGCAGGAAGAAGATGTCAATTGACAAAGCGATGCTTTCCTTTGAAGAGGAACATGCACGCCAGTGTGAAGGCTCCTGAACCAGGGAATATAAACATGTCAGAGTAGAAATTTACACAGGTAACTAACCCGGGAGTGCAGGCTCCATCTAAGCGCGATAAAACCAGACACGGTGAAAATAAACCCCAAACGCCGGGGATTTTTTTTGGAAACAGAAACTACAGTTTGTTGACAATAAAAAGATTGCAGTCCCTGCCAAAAAACTGATTTTTTTTTTTTTAAAGATCTTCTCAAAGTTATTGAACAAGAGATTTGATTTGGAGATGAAAGTCAGAGGGAAAATATTTGGACTTAGCTTAAAAATATCTCCTCTCCATTTCTCTAACTAGTGCGCAGTCAAAAAGAGCTTTTGACAGTTGCTGGAAAAAATTCACACAAAAATACACTAGTGACTCAATAACTACATCATTGACGCACTTGGATTTTTATGATCTCGTTTTTGGAAAAAATCAAACAGTATTATTTCATTTAACATTTCTCATTGTTAATGAAGCTTTCTTAATTTTTAGTGTTTGTTATTTTTGAATAATGCTTTATTTTTGTTCATTTTATCTGCTACCAACTCTTTTTAAAATAATCTGATCAATGTTTATACTTAAAAAATTTTAAGCAGATATAGGGCACCTGTCAAGGGAAGGAGTGGATGGAGGTGTCTGCTGAGAGAGGTATGGAAGAGGCCAGCCCCTCCTAGGTCCTGAGTGGAGGCCTCAGATTACTGGGGGAAGTACTACCTGAAAGACCTCTTACAGTTTTGTGTAAGATTGCGTGAGCAAACCCTGTGCCCTGGAAGAAGGCTATCACAAAATCTTTTGTTTTAGTGCTTTAAAAAACTTCCCTCAGATATACCATGTTTATGGATTGGAAGGCTCAATATTATTAAGATGTTGATTCTTCCCAAACCAATCTGCTGAGTTAATGTGATTCTAGTTAAAGTCTTTCAGTTGATATTTTTGTGGAAATTGACAAGTTGATTGTAAACTTTATATGGAAATACAAAGAGCCAAGAACAGCCAAGGCAATCCTAAGAAGAGGAACAGGCTGAAGTACTAGATATCAAAACTATGCTAAAGCTTTAGTAATCAATACAGTGTGGTATTGGTGCAGGGACAGAAAAACAGACCAATGGCCATAATAGAAATTCCAGAGACAGACCCATACACATATGGCTACCTGATTTATGAGGAAGGTCACACTGCCACAGAGTGGGGGAAAGGAGGGTCTTTTCAATAGGTGGTAGTAGATTTAGTAGATAGCAATAGAGGGAAATGAATCTTGATTCCTACCTCACACCATTCACAAATATCAGTTCAGATTGATCATAGATCTAATGTAGAAAACCAATAATAAAATTTAGAAGAAAGCAGAGGAGAGCATATTCATGATCTTGAGGCAAAGATTCTTTAACAATATATAAAAAGCACTAACTAATGAGGGGGTGGGGAATCATAAATGGAATGCATTAAAATTGGCAATTTATGTTGTTTGAAAGACATCACTAAGGGAGTAAAAAGACAAGCCACAACAATCAATAATGTGTATTTCAATCAGTGAATGGATAAACAAACAGCCATACAATGGAATACTTCTCAGCAATAACAAGGAGCAAACTACTGATTGATGCAACAGTGTGGATGGTTCTTCAATGTATTGTTCCAAATAAAAGAAGTCAGATCCAAAAGACTATGTATTGTATGAGCCCATCTGTATGACATACTGGAAAATGCAAAACTATAAGGATAGAAAACAAATGGGTGGTGGCCAGTGGGTGGGGGGAGAGGAAGGAGTTGACTACAAAGAAGTCTCACAAGGGAAGTTTTAGGGTCCTGGAACTGTTCTGTATGATGGTGCTGTGGTGACCAATCCACACCTCAGTGCATTTGTTTAAACCCATAGAACTACACCACAAGGAGCGGACTTTACTGGATACAAACAATAAAATAAATTAAAAATGATTAAAAAAACCCAAGATGCTAGTAAACCCAGGACGAGATGTGGACCATGACAAATAATAGTAACTGTATTACGAATGTATGGCAAACCTCACTGAAAGGAATTGGGAAAGAGGAACTGACCAAGTAACTTTGGGAAATGATGTTTCAACTGGGTACTGTAAGTCTAAAGACAAAACGAGCCATAAACCAACAATGTATGCTGGCTGATGTTGTTGTTTCTCACAGGGGCCTGCATTTGCAATTCTTTTTTTTTTTTTCTTTTCTTTTTAAATTTATCTTTATTGTTGAGAGCATCACAGGTATACCATTTCCCCCCGCAACTGACCCCCCCCCCCAGGTCCCCACCCTGTTACTGACTGTGTCCATGGGTCATGCATATATGCATATAACCTCCCTGGCCAATCTCCTCCCACCCTACACCGTCCCTCCCTCCCCCCTCCGAAACATGACCGTCTGCCGCATGCATCAATGTCCCTGGATCCATTCAGTTCATCAGATTCTTCTGTTCATTAGCTTCTTCTTAAAGAAGAACCTTCAACATTTCCTGTAGTGCTGGTGTGGTGGTGATGAACTCCTTTAGCTTTTTCTTATCTGTGAAGCTTTTTATTTGACCTTCAATTCTAAATGATAGCTTTGCTGGGTAGAGCAATCTTGGTTGTAGTTCCATGTTTTTCATCACTTTGAATATTTCTTGCCACTCCCTTCTGGCCTGCAAAGTTTCCTGTTGAGAAATCAGCTGACAGTCACATGGGTGCTCCCTTGTAGATAACTAACTGCTTTTCTCTTGCTGCTTTTAAGATTCTCTCTTTGTCTTTAACCTTTGGCATTTTAATTATGATGTGTCTTGCTGTGGGCCTCTTTGGGTTCCTCTTGTTTGGGACCCTCTGTGCTTCCTGGACTTGAAAGTCGATTTCTTTCCCCAGGTAGGGGAAGTTTTCTGTCATTATTTTTTCAAATAGGTTTTCAATTCCTTAGTCTCTTTCTGCCTCTTCTGGTACCCCAATAATATGAATATTGGGCCTCTTGAAGTTGTCCCAGAGGCTCCTTATACTATCTTCATATTTCTGGATTCTTTTTCTTTTTGCTCTTCTGGTTGAGTGTTTTTTGTTTCCTCATGTTCCAAATTGCTGATTTGATTCTCAGCGTCCTCTACTCTACTGTTGATTCCATGTAAATTATTCTTCATTTCAGTTCCTGTAGCCTTCATTTCAAATTGGTACTTTATTATGTTATCGATTTTCTTAGTTATTTCCCTAATAGTCTGCTTAAACATCCTTATAAACAAAATTCTGAACTCTGTATCTGTTAGCTTGCTTGGATCTATTTCATTTAGTTCCTCTTCTAGAGATTTCTTCTGTTCTTTCCTTTGTGACATGTTTCTTTGCCTCCACATTTTGGCTGCTTCCAGGTGTTTGTTTCTATGTATTAGATAGAGCTGCTATGTCTCCTGGAGTTTGTAGAGTGGCTTTGTGTAGTAGGTGTCCTGTAGGGTCGAGTGGCTCAGCCTCCCCAGTCACCTGAGCTGGGCCCTCTAGGTGCTCCTGTGTGGGCTGTGTGCACTGTGCTGTTGTAGTTGAGCCTTGGTTGCTGTTGGTGTCACTGGGAGGAATGGACCCCCAGGCCAATCGGCTGTGAGGACCAGCTGCAACTATAGCCAAAGAGCTGCTGTGCTGGAGACACCCCTATGGAGCAGGATTTACTTCATTGGAGCTTTTGTTCACCAAGTGTGCCCCTTGAGTGTGTCACTGGTGGCTGTGGTAGGGTTGTAATCCAGCGTGGTCGAGTCTGACCACCAGGTGCACTGTCTCTGGGGCCTCCCGGGAGGTGCAAAGTCAGCCTCTGCTGGTGCCTTGCCCAGGGTCCCCCAGCATGAGCTACACAGCAAACCGTAGTTGGCTGCTACTTGTGCTGGGCTTGGTGGTGCCCAGGAGAGGCCAAGCTATGAGCCAGTGCAGGTGCCACTAGTGCCAGGTGTGGGGCCACTTCTTAAGCTCTATGGGGCCCGCTGCTGCTTGTTTGAGAGATTTTAGTAAAGTCTTAAGCATAAGGCTCGAGAGGCCACTTGCACAGAAAAGCCCCTGGAAATGGCCCAGATGAGCTGCAGGTGGGGAGGGGCGGGGCCTCCGGGAATCTCGGGGCGGGGCCAGTGGTGTGCGTCAGGTGCTGGCGATTCAAACATGGCACCTGCCTGCTGGCTGTGCGGGGAGGACTCGCCGAAGGAGCCATGGCCTCCGCCAGCCCTTCTGCCTGGGAGGAAGCCACCCCTCCAGCTCTCGCCCCGACTTCAGGCAGGTTAGTTCCTCCCCGAGTGTCCCGGGTCCTTTCAGGCTGCTGCCCGGCGCTGGGCTCAGAGGGAGCGTCCGAGTGAGTCATGTGTGGGGGCCCTTTAGGAGGAGCTGCTGGGGCTCCTGCAGCCTCCACGACCCTCAGCGACAGTCCCCGCTGGTTTCACTGCCTGAGGTTGTGGGGTCTCTTCCCGGCCCTGGAGCCCTGGGCTGGGGGCCTGCTGTGGGGCTGGGACCCCTCCCTCCTCCGGGAAAACTCTGCCGCCGAGATTCCCTCCCGGGTTTCAACTGTGGCACCGGGTGTGGGCCCGCGGCCGCGTCTCTGCGATTCAGCCCCGATCCGCCCACGTCTCCGCCCCTCCTGCCAGTCTCGGTGCTTCTTCAGTCCCCTGGTTGTGGGGCTTCTGTTCAGCCAGATTTCAGGAGGCTCTGAGTGCTGGTGGTTCTGTATTTTAGTTGTGATTTTGATGTGGTTGCGGGAGGCGACGGGTGCAGCTGTTATCTACGCCGCCGTCTTGTTTCTCTCCTGCATTTGCAATTCTGAAACTACATGGACACTGGGGTTGAACAAATAGGTAAAAAAATAACAGATTATAAGAGCCAAGTTTCTCATCATCACAAAAAGATGTTATAAATAAGTAAAGGGGGGGCTAGACCTGGTGCTGGATTGGTCAGAGACACCAGTATGTACTCATAGGTATCTTAATACATAGAGAGATGAATAGATACAGAAATAAATACTGGTGTATGGTATATATGGGCTAGTACACATATTTTTTAGCTTTAGCTACTAAGTAACTTCACAGTGGGGAAACCTGGAAATATCACCTTAACTAAGTGATCAAGGTTAATATCACCAGTAATAAGTCAGGTTGGTATCATGTATCCCTTGATACGATGTGATGAGAAGGGCCCTACACCTCTGTGGTATTTATTGCATAAACCCATAACCCAGTATAATCAACAGAACATTTGACAGACCCAGATTGAGGTGTTCTATAAAAACACTCTCTAAAAAAATCATGAGAGACAAGACAGAGAAACTGTCACAGATTAGAGGAGACTGAGACATGAAGACTGACACAATGTGGGATCTTGGAGGGGATACTGGAACAGATAAAGGGCATCAGTGAGAAAACTGATACAATCCAAACAAAGTTTATAATTTAGTTTGTTCCACCAATTTTAACATTATTAGTCTTGATAAATGTACCATGGTTATGTAAGAAAGATATACAGTACTTGCCTTAATAAATCTTAAAAGCCAGCCTTAAAAGGATTAAATTCATTTCGAGTAACAGAACTGCATCCAAGAACAAAACTCCATAACATTTAAATGAATACAACAAAACTAAGCACCTAACAATATAAAATTTACAATGTTCAGCAGCCAATAAAATATTGCCAGTTGTGCCAAAAAATCTGGAAAACAACGCCCACAACTAGTAGAAAAATCAACTAAAGGGATAGATTCCCCAAAGGATGCAAATGATAGGATGGGCAGGCACACATGTTGAAACAATTATAAATATGCTACATGTGTTTAAAAAGTAGAGAAAGGTCTGATGAGAAAAACTATAAACCCATAGGTTCAAGAAGCTCAACAGAACCCAAGTAAAGCAGAAGAAACTTGAAGAAAACCACATCATAATCAAATTGCCAAAAACCAGTGCTAGAGAGAAAAACATTTTTCAGGAGTGAGGAGGGGATAAAATGACACTAGATTTTTTTTATCAGAAACAAAGCAATCAAAAAACAATGACACAGTATCTTTAGCTCTCCAAAACAAAACAAAACAATAAAAGCTCTCATGCTATTGTTCTATACCCAGCAAAAATATCTTTCAAACCTATAAAGGCAAAAAAATTTTTCCCCCCTGGCAAACAAAAGCTGAGTGAATTCAGCAGCAGCAGATCAGAGCTAAAAATATATTAAAAGTAGCTCTTCAGGGAGAAGAAAAATGCCAGAAGGAAACTTGGATCTACATAAGGAATAAAGAACACCAAAAATTATAAATATGTGAGTAAATACAGGCCTTTTTGCTCATTTTAAATTCTTTCAAAGAGACCCACATATATGGCTGAAGATTTCAACATCCCTCTGTCAGTAATTGATAAAAGGGGAAGAACATAAAATTATTAGGGATGTAAAATACTTGAAAAGACTATCAGCCTAACTTGAGCTACTTGACATTTTACTGAGCATTCCACCCAACACAGTAGTATACACATTTTTTTCCCCAAGCACACTTGGAACATTTACCAAGACAGAGCATCTGCTGAGTCTCAATAAATTTAAGAGGATTTAAATCTTACAAAGTATGTTCCCTGAACTCAACAAAATTAAATTAGAAATCAATAACAGAAAGATATCTTGAAAACCCTCAAAGTCAAAGAAATCACAAGGAAATTAGAAAATAATTTGAACTAAATGAAAATGAAAACACAGCATATAAAAATCTGGGAAATGAGCAGCATTAAGTGCTTTTATTAGAGAAGAAAGGACTAAATGTTTATTTAAATTTAAAGAAAGGTCCCCCATCCTTCGGTGGGAGTTCCTCACTGGGGGAAAGAGAGGGGTCAGGTCTATTTGGTGGAGTCCATTCTAATGCTGTGCTCCTGGGCTACTTGCACCTAAGAAGTGTCTGCCCCTGGGGACATGAAAGAGCTTGTCACCAGGGGTAGTGGTTTGGAAACCAGAGGTAGATGGAGCTTCTGGGCTAAATTAAGAACAGATGAGCAGGATTTCAGGGGGAGGAATTCCTAGTTGTGGGCCTAAGCCCAGTCACCCTTCAGCACTAGAGAAACTCTACCAGAAGGTGGCAGTGTTGAGTCGGAATAGTTCAGTCAGTTCAACACAACCAGCGTGAGAACCTACTGTGTGCAAGGCAGTCGGTTAGGCTGTGGCACTCTCGCCGGCAGGTGGCAGGATAGATATTACCACTCTATTTTACAAAGAGAGGAAACTAAAGCCCAGAGAAGGAGGGCTCAAACTCCTAACTCAGTGCTCTGTCTAAAGTGCCATGCTTACGCCATTGGGCATTTAATTAATTTTTTCGAAGAAAATTTCTCAAAATCACATTCCTGCACACCCAGAGCAGTCAGGGTTCAAGGCATTACCCTGAGTCCCATGCCCCTGCCAGTTGGCAGCTGCTCAGAGAACAAACCATCAGAGCTGAAGGATGCGGCTTCCTCAGTTAGGGATGAAAGATGCAAAGCTCATGACCTGAACAAGTCCATGAAGCAAATACATCAGACGAGTTCCTGTGTGCCAGGCACTGGGGCCCCCAAATGATGGTGATGCCCCCTCTGTCCTCCATGAGACACAGCCCAGGCACTGACTCACAGAAATGTCTTCAGAAACAGGCAGGTAGAAGTATCTGAATTAAGTATAAGCAAAGCAAAATGACAAGAGCTAGGACAGGGTAATGTAGCCAGAAGGTAGCACTGACTAAGGGCCTGGATGGAGAAACCAACTAGAGGGCAGAGACAAGGTCAGAGCCAAGGGCAGATTCAGGCAGGGGGCAGGATGGGGCGGGACTCTGGGAGATGCTCTGGACCAGGATGCTCCCCCTTTTTCACATGCCCACCAGCTCTCTCCTCTCCTCCCAGGCTGCCCAGGTTTCACCTGTATGGTTGAGATTGTTAAGTAGGGGAGAGCAACACGGAGCTTAACCTGGACCCTGACGCCCCTCAAAGGCCCAGATTATCCGTGTGATCTTCACAGGTGGAGAGAAGCCTGACGTTTCCATTTCAGGGGAGTTGGGGGACAGAGAGCACAGAGGATGAGAAATTCACTTAGGTGAATGCACTCCCTCTGTTGGCCAGGCCCCAGAGGCACCCTTCTCGCCAGTTGTTTATAAGAAAGAGTCACTGTGTTTTAGATGTTCAACCTTCCTGAAGTCTAAAAACAGAGAGGCCCGTATGCAAGCTGTCTCCTAGTGACAGATGGGTTGGCAGGGACAGGCTGAGGATGTGTCCTGCCGGCAGCTGGAGGAGGCTTGCTAATGGAACAAGCAGGGGAGAAAGGCAGTAAAAATGTTAAATATTATTAAACATCCATGGGAGCACGCGTCCTGAACCTGGCTCAGACCCACCAGGGCAGTCTCTCCCCAAAGTCTAGGCCCGTAGGTACCTGCTACTGCCCTGAGCTACCTGCTAGCACAAAGGAACTCAGGGGGCTGCAGGCCTGAGATTCTGGGGCGTCCCAGGGGCCTAGCATTGTGCTTTGGAGGCTGTAGGTGGGAAGTGGAAGGAGCAGAGGCTCTGGAGTCAGACTGACTCTAAAAAGTCAGTATTATATGTTTTTATTTGACAGCTACAAGATTTGGATGTCTTGCAGCTTTCGAGGTTTAGACAATCTCAGTGTTTCAGTAGTGCATCTTGCCCAAGCAGGAAAGAATAAAAGGAACCAAAAGACCAATTGTCCCCTCACTTGTTTATCACATCTATTAGAGGAGAAACAAAGTTTACACTATAGATAAGTGTCCATTCACATTTGTACATTCCCATTTGTAACAGCTTGAGATCAACTAACTCTATGGTGCTTGACAACATATTAAACATTCAAGTTCCTGGTTAACAAGAGTAACAACGGAAACAAGCTGTGTGACCTTAGGCGGATCTTTGAGCCTTTCCTTTTTCCCATCTGTAAAATGGGTACAATCATAACTTTGCTCATGGGGTTTATAGGGATCAGATGAGCTCATATTTGCAAAACACTTGGTACTGGCAGGACCCAAATAAACACAGCTACAGTTAGTAATCCCACACCCTAAATTCACTGTCCTCCTGTAATATCAGCTGCACCCCCAGACACTGGCAGAGCGTGGAGCTCCCAAGTAAAGTTGTTACCTGGGCCAACATGCTGCCGGGAGCTCACCCTGCCTGCCGATGGGCAGCAGAAATGTTAACTCTCGCACCAATGGGCACCTGTGGCCCAACATTTCCTCAGGGTCAGCAGCAGACTGTGGCCAGAGGCATCACCTCCCTGTGAAACCTCCGTGGGACTCCAGGGAGAGCAGCTCTGGTGGGAAGAGGGTGAAAGGGGGCTGACATGGTGAGAATATAACCTCAGTTTGCAGCTGAGGACAGCCCATCACAAAGAAGCTAGCACCCCTGCTGTGCATCTGAGTCCCATAGGGAGCCTCCATCAAAATTCACATCCCTTATGCCCACCCTGGGCGGATGAGCAACACCTGGAGGGTTAGGGCCCAAGAATCTGCAAGCTGCCCGGGTGGTTTTTATGTAGCCAATCCTTAGACAACACTAAGTCACAGAGCTACCAAGCGGCAGACATGACATCAGATGTTGCATACACATTCTGCCCCCTGCCACTGTCTCCTCTAGGACACAGCCTCCCACCCAGCAGGACACGTGTGGGGACAGGGGCTGGGCAGGAAGTGGTGTACAGCACATACGAACCTCTAACCTCACCGTAGAGCTAACTCCCAACCTAAAAACATTAGTTTTGCACAGACACCTCACAGAGCTTCCTCCAGCCCCCCTTCCAATCCTTCCCCCCAATCCCACCAGCTGAGGCCAGGCCCGGTGGAGGTGGGCAAGTTACATCACCTCGACCCACATGGAGCCCTCCCTCTTTTGATCTCTCTCCTTGCTCACAGTCAGCTGTCCACCTGTGACAAACTGTCTTTCCTACCGACGTGTCCTTTCACCGTTTCCCCTCTTACTTCCCTCTTCCGATTTCTGCCAGGTTTATTTAGGAAATACTTCTATTTACTGCCTTAGCTATATTCTGATGAGAACCACTTCTCCCAGAGCCCCAGATAAAGTGCTGTTGTTGAATGAAGGACTCTCTAGATCAGTCCTATGGCTTTGTTGTTTTGTTGAATGACTGGGAGAAAGAGAAAAAAGTTGCATGTTGGGAGCTGGGTCCTGTGAGCAGGAAGACCCTCTGCTCCCAGAGGCCAGGGCGGAGAGAGGAGCTGTCTGCCCAGGAGGGAAGGGGCAGTGGGGGCCGTCTAGGAGGTGGGGCTGAGGAGGACAGATGGAAGAGGGAGAGGGGAGGAGGTGACAGATGCAACTGCTCCAAGAGGGGACCCCTCCTGAGACCCACCTACCCCCTCCCCAGCCTGCAGCAGTGCAGACCAAAATTTGTGCAGTGCTTGGCATGAGTGCAGTTTCTGTGGAAATCAGTGAAAAGGTAAAGTTTTATTTGGCTTAATAGGAATTGATGCAGATATGCAGGAGATGAGACATAAGAGAGACATAAGAGCCCCTCTCCCTTGTTCCTTGTAAGCCTCCTCCCCTCAAAAAGAACAGAAGAATGGGGGGCTCTGTGTGCTTGCAGGCAGATCACAGCTATTTCAGCCTGACTTGGGGAGGGCAGGAAGGCCCCCAGGTACACTGGGCTCATGAGTTGTTTTTTCTTTTTTTAATGCTGTTGCACCACGACCAGCATTGACTCTTGGCTCAGGCTGGGAACCTAACAACGGTTTATACGTTTTTCTGTGGAAAATGCAAACAACATTCTGAGCAGCCCATAAAAAATCTGTTACAACACAACCTGTACCTGTACTTTAAAGGCCGTTTGTGCAAAGCAGGAAACTGTGACTAACGTGATGAGGTCACCAGGGGCAGCCCAGGCATGGGACAGCTCAGGGAACTGCCCAGAAGGCAGCTCCCCTGCTTCTCCCGAAGGGGCAGGGCCCTCCTGGTCCCTGCCTGCTGTTTACATGCCGCCTTCCTGTCTGTAAGCAGGAGGGGTTCTCAGACGGTGTCCCGGCTGCTTTGCAGCTGTGTGGGGACACCCACCGGGGGGGCCCCCTGGGAACATGCTCCCCTGTGAACTCTGTAGGATGTATATCTTTGCCTCGAGACGATTTCTCTTTTATCAACACATCTAAGCAACAACAGTTGATCTATTTCGTGTTTCACTTTGAATCAACTGATATAAACTGAAATGGACACACACACCATGGGGCCTCCACCACCGTTTCTCTCTCTCCCTCCCAGTGACTCTGCACACTGCAAACTGAATGAAGCAATTCAAAGGTCCTTTATTGTTTCACTCCCCAGCATTTTAGACAACTGAACATTTGAAACCCCCAACTTCCTATTCCTCGCTGTCCCCTGAACCTGGGAACATGGCCCCAGCCCCAACAGGCTGCCTGTGACTGCTAAGGGCCCCACCAGCCAGCCACGACTCATCATTACCTAGGCATCTGGTGAGCGCCCACCGGGGCCCAGGCCGCCAGCATCACACTTGATTCATACCCTCCCTCAGGCCCAAGGGGGGCGAGCAGGAAGGGGAGAGATGGGTGCTCCTTAAACACTCTGTCCATCCGGTGCCGTGCCAGCCACAGTCACGCGCATTATCCCATTTATTCTTCATGCCAACCCAAACAGTAGGTATCAGTAAGTTCACTGCATAGAAGAAAAGCAAGGAGCAGAGAGGTTAAAGAACCAAATAAGAAAAAGCCCAGGAACTTGATCCCAGATCTGTCTGACCCTCAAACCTGAGCTCTTTGCACGGAGTGTGTTCCAGGAAGAGGCTGCGTCAAAATGGGAAGAGAAAAAAATGCGCACGGAGGTGTCTAGCTCTTGGGACAGCAGGCAGGTCCAGGCTGAGCGCCAAGGAACGTGCTATGACTGGTGCCGACTCCAGCTCAAGGAGGGCCAAGGGCAAGAGTGAAAAATGTCCCGTGAGTCCTGGCATTGGGGGGGGCGAGGTGAGCAAATGCTGGGTCACAGGAGCGATGTGGATGGAGTTCTGCACCCCGGTCCACGGCTGCTCCCTCCAGGATGGCACCTGCTAGACGAGGTGGAGACCTGGAGCTGGGGCCGATCCCAAAGTCAGCAGGAGATGCTGAGAGAGCAGCACATCTGGGGAAGTGCTTGAGCAACACCCTCATGGACGATGGAGAAAACGGATTGGACCACGACGTGCAAAACCACATGCAGAGTGACCTTTATGAGTCTGTGTCAACTTGGAGAAAGGTCTCTAGTGCTGTGTCTCTATCTTTTATCATTGACTTGGATTAAGGATATTTAGGAGCCCAGGTTTTTAAATTGTGTGCTTTTTACTCCCCTTGAGACATAAATATTTTTCCATGTTGCTACATAGTCAGTATTATTATCGTTTAATAGTTACATAGTTCAGATTCCTGGAATGAACAGGCCTATCTTCCTAATGCCTCCAGGGAAAACCTGGAAATCTAAACTAAGAAAAAGCATTTTTTAAATGAAGAAAATAATACATTAGGATGTTTATTGGGAAATTATTTGTAGTAGCAAAAAATAATAATCCCAAACCGGAAACCATGCTAATGTCCAGCAATGAGAGGATGGTTTAGAAAATCAGAACTCAATGCAATTATGCAACCATAAAATGATAATTACACAGACTATGTAGCAATGTGAAGGAACATTTATGCCTAATGGGGAAAAAAAGCACAAAATAAAATTATATTTCTGTCTACAGTGATGTAAAATAAATAGTGCCTCGGGGGGAAAAGTGGCCAAAGAAAATAAGAAATGACAACTTCTGTTAGGGTGGCTGGGTGCTAAAGAATTACTTTTAGAAAATGTATTTTAATGCTGACATGCTATTTTAACAATAAATAAAAACCAAGTTTAAAAAAAAAGTACACTCCAGAAACAATCCGCTAAGCAAGCAAACAAGCTTTCTTCCTAGAGGGTGGGAAGCAAGAGTTGTTGCTGCTCTTCTGCTTTGTAATCTGCACACCAAAGGCTGGGCCCCAGGCAGAGCTGGCCTTGGCTCCCAGACCCAGTGAGGGGCTGGCAATGCGCCTCTCCTGTATGGCCTGGCAGGAAATGCTCAGTGAAAATGCAAGTTCCCTGGAAGAAGGCTCCAGTTCATCTTCTGGTTTGGGTCTATACCTCTCCAAATACATTCCTAAGTGGGTAGCCACATGCTATTGTTCCTCTATGAATGCTGCCCCAAATCCCATTCTCCTGCCCGGAGCATTTTAGCTTTGTCACACCCATTCTCACCCAGTCTTCAGAAAAACCCTCTGAGGTAGGCAGGGCTGCTATGACTAGGTCCATTTATTATTATTATTGATTTTTAGAAAGAGAGGAAGGGAGAGAGATATAGAAACATGGATGAGAGAGAGACATCTACTGGCTGCCTCCTGCATGCCCCCTACTGGGGATTGAGCCTGCAACCGGGTATGTCCCCTAACCGGGAATCGAACTGTAACCTCTTAGCACATGGATCGATGGTCAACTACTGAGCCACACCAGCTGGGCTAATTAGGTCCATTTTTCAGGTGGGGAAAACTGAGGTCATACAAACTGCAAACTCCAGTCCAGGACTTTCAACAGCAAGCTTGAGGAGCCTGGGAGACCTGAGGGGCTGAGTCCTGGAGGCGTCGTCCAAGCCCAGCACACAGAAGGGGCCTGTGACTCTGTTAGGGGCTGAGGCCAGAGCTAAGAGGAGGGGAGGGTCCCTGGCAGGTCTCTCTGTGGTGGGGCCCGTGCTGGACCTGGCCTGCCCTTCCGGGGCCTGAGTGAACATGTCCCTGCACCCCAGCTGTGCAGAGCCCCAGTGGCCCACGGCTCCAGGCAGGCAGCACACGCCGCCCCCCATGCCAGCCGCTCATGCCGCTGGGAAGCCCTTTGGAGCTGCGGGGAGCCTTGTTCCTGCCGAAGCGGCGCATGCCCGAGGCCTGCAGAGGGTCGAAATCCTGGGAACAGAGCCCCGGCCAGCACCTCGTTAGGAGGCCCCAAGGCGGGAGGGGGCCTTCAAGAACAATGTTGTTTATTTTTCTATTTTTAAATAAGTCTGAGGTCTCTGGGGGCACAAATGAAGTTATCGGGAGACACGAGTGGAATAAAGCCTCAAGGCAGCAGCTGGGAGGAGCCCTTGGGACCAGGATCTTGAAGAGCTGAGATGGGGTTTGTTTATCTTGTGCTCTGAGAGCGCAGGACTGGGCCCAGGGTGCTGGACAAGCATGTCCCCAAGCCCTCTACAGCCTGTTCCCTCCATGCCGCTGGGGAATTCGGGTGCGAGCAATACTTTTAAACGATTCCATCAGTGTCATGTGCAGCTGGTGGGGGGGAGGCGGTTCCACCCCTGGAAGGAAGCCCGGGTTCACTTCTCACCTCGGCCACGTGAACGTCTCCCAGTGGGCAGAGCCCAGTGGAGCCACCGCACCGAGGGAGCCCAGCCCTTCACTGCCGGCTCTGCCACCAGGCAATCTGTCCATCAGCCAAAGCCTCCCTTTGCTCAACCAGCACCAGGGCTGGCCATTTGCTCCTTGCGTCCCAGGTACCTCTCACCAGGAGGAGCAATGGGTGATGTGCGTACCTAGGGAGAGCTGGGCCACCCGTCTCACTGAATCCTAGGGCAGCCTGGGAAAGGAGACTTGTCATTCCCGTCTTAAGGGTAAGGAAACCAAGGCCCTGAGGAGTTGAGTGACCTACCCCTCAGCATCCAGACTCAGGTCCACCTGGTTCCAGAGCCCACTCCTCCCACAACGCCACACTGCCTCCCAGGTGCTCCAAGCAAGGGTGTTGCGTTGTGCTCCTGGGAGCTTTCAGAGAAATCATGAATCACTGACAAAAGCAATTAAAGGGCTGCGTGGACTTGGCTGAATGAGAAATACCTCCCAGGAAGTGAGGAGCATGGTAAGAAGCAAGGAGAGCTGGACTTGTGGTTAATGGTCCTGGTTTGACTCTGGCCCTTGCCGGGTACCAACTGGGTGACTGTGGGCAGGTCACTTAGTTACTCCGGGCCTGAATGTTCCCCCCTGTGAGCCAAAGTCAATAACAGAGCTACTTTCCGAGGTCGATGAGAGGGTCTGATTAAGATATGACATATGAGGCAGCAGGGGAATGCTCAAGCTCTGTACAAATGAAAACAAAACACCTCTTCAGTTCCTGCTCCCACACAGCAATGTGAAATATGGGTTGAGCAAGTTGCACCAGGCAAGTAGTGGGGAGTCCTTATGCATCGCCCCCTTCCAGAGGCACCACGCACAGGCCGCCACTGCAGGGTACAGAATCTCCCACCCAGGATGCACTGGGTGAGGAGGCTGACCTTGGCCATCCCTTCAGACTCCCTTCATCCCCATCATCCCAGCTTAGAGCCACAGGGCATCTGTGCCTTGCCCTTGGTCCAGATAGAAAGTTGGGACCAAGAAAAAGGAAGGAATTGGCCCAAGACCACTCAGCCAGAGGAGGGAAAAACTAAAACTAGAAACCCAGAGCTCTTCCTCGCTTTCCAGGCTTCCCTAACTACCTGTCTGGGAGGCATGACACACCTGGACGATGGGGAAACCGAGGCCCGGAGAAGAGCAGCAATGTGCTCAAGGCCGCTGACTCAGTGGCGCAGCCAAGGCTAGAGGCCAGACCCCATCTCTCCGCTGCTGACTGCTCAGCCCAGAGCAAACACTGCATCCTACATCACTGAGCTTTTTCTGAAACCAACCACTTCTTAATTCTTTGGCTGAATGTCTAAATAAGGATTTTTGCCAATTCTGAGCCCTGCTAACTGATGAAGTTGTCAGAAAAAGATCTAATGATGCTTGAAAATGCGGGGAGTGAGCCAGCTGCCAAATTGCCCTCCCAGCTCTGACTCTGCATCAGGGAATTGGGGACCCTCCCAGTTGGGGGTTGCTGGAGGTTGAGACTCTGCTGCCTTTCATCAGCTGTGTGATGTGGATGAGTTGCTTAACCCCTTTGATCCTCTGCTCCCCAGCTGCGAACAAGGATAATAACTCCCTCCTCGATGGGTTACTTTGAGGATTAAATGAGATGATGTGTGTGTGACATTTCAGCACGGATGCAGGGCAGGCTGGGAGGGTGGGACAAGGCCAGCTGACGACTGAGGTGGCCATGCCTGCAGCCCTGGGTGAGGGAGCTGAAGTCACCAGCTCCATTTGGGGAAATGCTGGGTCAGCCCTAGTATCCTGGGGTGGGGGCTCTAAGAGCCAGCATGCTTCTCTTCAGTGGGATGAAAGGCTCTGTGTGGCCTCAGGCCCTGTGAGGTGGGGCCTGGGTGTGGGAGCCTGGGAGGCTCACCCTTTGCTCTCTCATTTCTCAGTGGAACATTTGTCCCACTCAGGAGTCTGGGCACTAGGGGTGGGGCCTGGCTTGGGGGCTTGGGAATCAGACAATTCCCAGGCCTGCCACAGAAGTCTGAGAGGCTGGGCTCTGAGAGGGGCTCTCCCAAAATGAGCTGGATCTAAGTACAGGCCTCCCCAAAAAACAGGAGCCACATATATGTGATCTGCCACCCAAGGGTGGGGCTCGGGTGGATGTCCCAGCTAAAGATGGGAAAAGCCATTTCCCCTCAATCACCAACTGCCCAGACCACATCTCTCCTTTTTTCCTTCCTCCCCCTGCTACATACCTGTACACACACATAGACATGTATGCATGCATTCGTCGCCTGCTTGGTGACCTTCCAATCTTCCCCAGAAGATGGAGAAGAAAGAGAAGGTCTTGGGTGCAAACGTGTTTTTGCAGTTCTGTGGCTTTGCATAGAACAGTTAACTTTTCATGGACTCAGTTTACTCGTCTGTCAGTGGGGAAACACCACTGTGCTTTACAGACCTGCTGTGAGAATCAAATGGGGCGGAGCATGAACAGGGCTTGCAACCAAGAAGCACATGACTAATGGCACAGGACATTTGGGGCTGGAAAGCAGAATTGCTGTAACCATGAAATCTGCTTCTATTTTTAGCAAGCCATGGAGAGTATCTGAGGGTGAGGGAGGGGCCCAGGCGGTGGCCTAAATACAGCATGAGGATTATCACTGGAGCCAGCTGTCCTAGTCTGGGCTATAGGTGATCAAAGATACCCCTCCCAGCACTCTGCTTTCCCTGCGTGCTCAATTCTACGCCCACTGGCTGAATGTGATGTGCTCAGAGGGCCGCCCTGAGCTCATGGGAGCCAAGAGGTGAATGTCAGGAGTGAGCAGGCCGGCTCCTCACAGGGAACAAACCTCAGAGTTTCCTCAGGATGCGGTGGGAGCAGAAACAGCTTAGGCTGCAGAGGGGAGCCTGGGTTCCATCTCAGCTCAGCCTCTGATAGGCCCTGTCACCTTGTATGATCATGTCCCATCTTTGGGCCTCAGTTTCTTCATCTATAAAGGCCTGTCCACTCTTGGGAGGTGTAGTGAAGAGGTGGCCTTGAAAAGACTCTGACAAAGTTGATCAAAAAATGCACAGGAAGACCCCTGGAGTCCGGGTGCTGCCTCCCTTCCCACTGCAACCTCTTCTTAGGTGGACAGGTGTGCCACCACCCATGGCACAGGGGCTCAGGAGCCCAAAGGCCTCTGGGATCCCTTCTGCCCTGGGCTCTGCAAGATGAAGCAGGACGGTCATTTGTAATAACAGAGTTTTCACTGGACAGATTGCTTACCCCCTTTGACCCTCTGCTTCCCCAGCTGTCAACATGGATAATAACTCAGCCAGCCAAGGGCTGCCGGGAGTTAGTGTAGGTGCCGGGCGGCTAAGCACTGGCCTGGCCCAGCAGGCGGACCACTAGGGAGGTCCTTCTGGGGCCTTCAGGGAGGGGTGCTGTTCCCAGTCCTGCCTGGCTGCCCCAGAAGCCACTCAGCATCCTAAAATGGGGGGGGGGGGGGCGTACGCTGACAGAGCATGACCAAGGTGTCTCAGCTGGGTCTCTCTAGGAGGGATGGTGTCCTCCAGGTAGCCTGGGTGAGCATCCCTGGGCTCCAGCATTTGGCAGTGGAGTCAAGAATCATCGCTGTAAGGCCCCAAGGTTTGCGATTCTCCCATTTGTTCTTAACCCCAAATTTCCTGAGAAAAGGCCTCATAAACCCACAAAACCTCAATCGGTGCTCAACACATAGGAAGTGCACAGCAACGACTTACAGGGTGAATGAATGAGAACCAGGTGTGGGACCCCTATTCATCAGCCTCTAAAAAATGTCTCTTATCCATGGGAATTTCCCTCTGATAATCAACAGGACAAGCAATGCCATTTCCCAGGGGTCCTTGGGGGAAGGAGGGGCTCCCAGAGCAGCCTGGCTGGGCTGGGGTGTGGTGTGGGGACGGGTCAGCATGGGAGCAAGGCTGTGAGGACAGCAGCCAAGCGGGGTGTTTGGGAAGTTGGGAGTGGAAAGCACAAGAGGACAGTGTGGGGCAGCTGCTGTGTGTGTGGAGGATCCTGAGACGGCAGCGATGAGGAGAGGGTGCTTCTGAGATGTTTACTGAACTCCAGGGATGCAGGTGTTTCTCCTCAGGAAGACGACAGATTGAGCACTCGCATCTATTTCCGTTCCCTCTGACACCCAGTAAGACTAAAGTAAAGGGAGCCTTTAGAGGCTTGACCTACAAAAGCAGAGAGAACGCAAGAGAACAGCAGCATGACACAGTGACACTCGAGGAAAGCAGATGAATGAGCGGTGACTGACCCAGCAGGCACAAGAGAGCAGGTCCCTGAGCCTGCAGTGGGGAAAGTGGAGTATCAACCTGTTCCACATCCCAGAATCCTCTAAAGGCTCTGGAACTGACAGTACAGGTCTTGCTGGAAATAGAGGTCGGCTAAAAAGAGGACAGACTGAAAGTCTTGAAAGGCAGCTGGAGTTACAGACTTCCCCCCTACTTGACATTGTGGGGTGACTGCCCCTACCCAGCCCCCACAGAAGATTGGAGGGTTGTTCTCTGGGACGAGTGCAACAGGCTTTCTGCTCTGGGGATGTCAACCACAGTTGAGAACTGGAGGTTAAATAAATACATGCATGCTGCAGTCTGAGACTCCACCAGCCCTATTCCCAGACTCAGCTCCAGAATACTGGCAGCCAGAACTTCACTCCCATCTTCTCTAGAGTGTCCCCAAGAACTGGCCCCTTCAGCTCACTCTCAAGGACAGCCCCAGTCGATAAACCCCACCCAAGGACTTGAGCTTTGAAACAGCTTTTTAGCACCCACCCCCCACTCTAATGATGAGAAGACAGTTACCAGATATCCCAGGAAGGCCTCTGGCAGGAAAGACAGAGACCCAAACCAGCTAGTGGGAAAAAGCATTTGGAGAAAAGGTCGGAGAAAATACTGCCTCCAGGAAAAGAAGAGAGGATACTATTTAAAAAAAGGAATAAACAAAGAATAAAACTGAGCTCTTGGAAATCAAAAGCATGATCGCAGAAGTGAAAAACCCAATTAGAGTTGGAGATAAAGTTGAGGAAAGTTCCCAGGAAGAACCAAGAGAGGAAGATGAAAGGTAGAAGAGAGGAAAAGTAAAGGACCAACCCAGGATGTGCAACATCAGGATGTTAGAGTTCCAGAAAGGAGAACAAAGGAAACAAAGGGGAGAAATTATCAAAGGAATAATTCATAGAAATGTCCTTGAACTGAAGGAGTTTCCACCAAATGGGTCCTCAGTGTGCCCGGTACATGGAGAAAAGGATCCACACTAACATTGTTTGTAATTCAGAATAGTAGGGGTCAAAGCAAAGAGCATAAAAGTTCCCAGAAAGAAAAACAAACAGGCTACACAAAAAAACATCAGGAAACTTCTCAATAACAACAGCAAAAGCTTAAATGCAATAGAGTAATGCTTTCCAAATTCTGAAGAAAATTGATATCCAGCCTATAATTCAATTTCCTCTAAGCTCTCAATTAAGAGTGAGGGGAGAAAAAGACATTTTCAGGTATGTAAGGTGTCAGAGCATTTACCTCCATGCACCCTTTATCAGGAAGCTATTAGAGAATGTGCTCCAGCAAAACAAGGGAGTAAACAGAGAGAGAGGAAGAATGGAAATGGCAGATCCAAGGGACAGGTGAAAAGAATCTGGGTGATTGTGATAGGAGATCCTGGAGTGACAACATGTACCAGGCTTAGCAGGCAACCCAATCCTGATTCGAGCAGGCCTGAAGGCTCCAAGAGAAAACTTGCCAAGAAAATGGAATGTATAAAAAATGTCTCACTTCTGAATGCCTTTAGAGGAGATTCAGATGATTGGCAGAGGCTTGGTGTCAACTTAATGATAACGTAGAAAACTAAGCAAAAGCAGTGATTACACCGGGAAAGGCAACAACAACAAAATGTGCAGAAAGGGGGGAAAAAAGCATAGCTTATTTCATGGCTCAGCTCTGAATAGTGTGTGCAGTCATAATAATGTAACAATGAATATTGATCTAACCCAAATTATTATATAACTCTATTGGGAGGGCAGGGGGAGGGAATGATGTATAGGATGAGTATGGGGTGGGGGGAGAGCTAAACCTCTTCTCTAAGAGGAAGTCCAAGGCTGAGATATTAAGAACGGGTAATATAAGTGTGCCCTTTGGAGGCAAATAACAAGAATCATCTAAGAGCTGAAAATTGTTGCTTCCAGAGAAGGGAGATGAGGGTAACCCACACACAGCAACTTGACTCTTGGCATGCATGAATAATTTTGATTTAAAAACGAAAATAATAATAATAATAATTTAAAAACACATTCCCACCCTGCTGGTGTGGCTCAGCTGGTTGGGTGTCTCCTGTGCACCAAAAGGTTGCTGGTTTGATTCCTGGTCAGGGCACTTGCTGGGGTTTTTTCGGGCTTGGTCCCGGTAGGGGGTGTGCAGGAGGCAGCAGATAGATGTATTGCTCTCACATTGGTGTTTCTCTCTCTCCCTTTCTCTCCCTCTCTCTCTAAAAATCAATTTTAAAGAATCTTTAAAGAAATGCATTCCCATCCCTGCCCCTCCTTGGTGATTTCTTGAATAAACATGAGGACTTCTCATTGCTGAAAGCCTTGAGAGTGAGTTCTTCGCAAGCTATTCTAAGCTGATAGGCCCAGCCTGTAAGTAGGCTTCAGAAAGGCTCAGAAAAACTGGGGACAGAAAATAACTGAGATGGAGCTAAAACCTCAGGAGCCACACCTGGAGTGCCTCCTGACACCTCAGTCAGGCAGGTTTCCAAATCACTCTATGTTTTCAGGGTTGATGCTGGGATAGGATGTAGTAGGGGCCAGCTGTGCACAGACCACCCACCTGCAGGAACCCCAGGGTGGGAGGGGGGAAGAGGCCAGAGGAGAGCAGTGGCCCTGTTCAGTGTGCAAGCTTCCAGCAGCCCCGATCTGAGACCCTGAGATCTTCCCACAGGTCCTGCCACCCACAGTTCTGGGCCCGGAAATTAGAAACCCGGGTCACACCACACCACTACTCATTATGTTTACAGAAAGCGAGATTGTTATTTACAAGAACAGAAACACTGAACTAATTTACTTTTAAATACACCAAATAGAGCAGCAAAGAGAAAACAGAAAGCTTCTGAGTGGAAGAGGCAGGGCACTGGCATCAGGCTTCCCCACTACCCTCTGCTGCCCAGGCCGCTCTCTCCCCTGCTCTCTGCTGAAGGGCAGACCCTTCCCAATATTAACCAACCAACCAACCCACTTTCTCCATGCGTGAAACCAAGTTAAGAAAACAGAGCTTTCTTCCCAGACCACTCAAGCCCCTGAGCCAAGTTACAGCCGTGCCTGGAGCTCCCTGGGGCCCCATTCTTTAAGCCTTTTCCAGAGATGTGTTCTGGGCAGTGTGAGTCACGCAGCTCAGCTCCCGTCCTTGGGGCCTCAGAGAACACAGGGACACTCGGGCCCCCACCTCCCGGCAGGCTCTCCTTGCTCACTTGGGAAGCAAGTCTTCTGCTTCACCCGGGATTGGAAAGACACAGAGGGGGATTTTAGTCCTAGATCTAAACCCCCAAAAGTAATCTGTGGGCCAGTGGTGGTCAGTGACAAAGGTCTTGACAACCAGTAAGAAAGGGAGAAAAATAGGATAGAGTGGGATGTGAGTAGAAAGCACTGTTCCTGCTTCCAGGATTAGAACCTTCCATTTCTGTTCTAAAATGAACATGTTCAAACATAAAATGATGATTAGGTGAGTGACATATTTTTTAATGTCCTTACTTGGCAAAATTGGAAAGTTGACATCTCTAGTTAGTCCTTCCTCAAAAAATGAATTGGGGCAGGGGTGGGGGGGATTTCATTGACAATGAAAGTCCGAAGCCTGGGACACAGTGTGACGGATGACACAGAAGAAAGTAAGACCACGCCCCAGGTCAGAACCACAGACCAGGGAGGCGAGGAGGGCTCCGATGCATGTAGGCCGGCCTCCTTTGGATACCCAAGTGTGGGCCACCCTCCACACCCCTGCCCATTTCTTCGTCTTCTCTGTTCCTGCCTCTACGTCAAGCCCGAGCTCTGTGCTCTTTCTCTGTCTCTGACGGAGATCTGTCACTTTGTAGCCCTTATTCAATGTGTGTCCCCTCCACCCATGTGGTCTCTCCCTCAGGGTACCTTCCCCCCAGGTCCCTGCCCCCTTCTGAGAGGTGCCCATAGCTCTCAGAGTGCACCTTATTCCAGACAGAAATGAAGATGGGTCCTATTGCACAGTGACAAATTCAAAGCATTTTTCCACCGAGATCTGAATGAAAAATCCGGAAGCCCGACACCACTGTGATTTGTTAGCCTGACATCGCCTCTCCATGCGTTGAACAAATTTTAATTAAAATCTCAGGAGTGATTATAGAGCCCTCTTATTGTGCACCTCTGGGGGAAGGGCAAGGTCTGTCTATTCACAAAAGGGACAAAGGCTTGAGGATGGTCCCTAAAAGATTGGGAGTGGGGGGCGCCGACAGCTCAGGGAGCGCAGCCTGTTGAGTGCAGGGCACCGTGGGGAGCACGGGGAACTGCCAGCCATGCCCTCCGCTCCACCCACTTCGCGGGAGGAACCCAGAGCAGCTCTTTCAGCCCCTCCGCAGCAGGTCCCAGTGGCACCCCCCAGCCTTCCCCACCGTCCTGGACTCACCCGCAGGGCCGGCAGGGAGCTGACCTGGTCTATGGTCAGGGTCGCCTCCTTGTAGTACTTCCCAGGAGGGCAGAGCTTCAGGAAGGTGTCGTGGATGCTGAGAAGAGAGACGTGATGGGCTGGGGAGTAGAGGCCAGCAAGGCCCCCCCCCCCACTGTGCTCTTTGGAGGAAAGGGACTCAGGACTGATTGACACAGAAAAAGCAGTTATAAATCACCCCACCCTTCCAGAAACATCCTTGAGGCTCCAGTGCACCCAGCATACCATGGGGGACAAGTTTGGGAGGGAGCCGAAAAGCGGGCTGTGGGATGGATGGGGGGAGAATTCCCCAGGAAAGCACTGGGGGGGACTGAAATACACAAGCAGGAGAGTCATCCTGCAGGGGAAGGGGGCCATGGGAGTCATCTGCCCCAGCCCAGAGGAGTATTTTATCACTGTTATTGTTAGAACTGCAGGGGGGCGGTGATCATAAAAAGCAAACTGACTTTCAGTAAATTTTATTAATTTTTAAGAACTCTCTGAGGCAATGTACCCATTTGGCTAGTGCTCAGGGCAGACTTCTCCCCCTGCCCCCCATCCGGCTTTCCCACTGGGAGTGCCTGCCGCATGCTGCCGACTCTCAGGAACATTTTTCATAGACCCTGCATAACAGTCTTACAGGATAGGACCATTATCTCTAATTATAGATGAGGAAACTGAGGCTCCAGGAGGAAAGTAACTTGCCTAAGGTCACACAGTGGTAAGAGTGAAAGCCAGAGCTGCAGACACCCTGGTTCTTTCCTCAGGAGCCCAGAGGTGTCAGGATGGCGGAGGGAGACAGAAGGAACCTCTCCTGCCCCTGAAGCCCTCTTCTTGTTTACCAAGCGCCATGTGCTGGGTGCACTCAAGCCCATTGTCTCATTGAATCTTCCCAACAACCCTGGGAGCGGCATAGGAGTGATCATTTCTATAGATGGGTAAACTGAGGCACAGAGAGTTTAAGGGTTGTGCCCAAGGTCAGACAGCTTGGAAGAGATGGAGTGGGGTCTGAACACTAAACCAGATTCTTTGGGCTCTGCCGCCCACCCCTGAAGTGTTCCTCCCCACCTAGGTGAGGCACTCCCAGCCCCACCCCTCTGGAGAGCCTTCTGGGGAAGGGGTGCTGTGGGGAGGGCGCTGCCCGGATTTCATGCCTTCCCAGGCCACAGGGTGAGTGGGCTGCCCGCACATGAATCGTGGCTGCATCTTAGCTGCCACAGAATGTTCTCCTCCTCCAAATATGGATCAGCCGGCTCTAAGTGGAGCCCTGAATTAATCACTAATGGACTCAAAGTCAAAGCCATTTAAAAAACTCACACACTCAGCCTGCCAGAAATCCTGCAGCGCAGGCTGTGGCTCTCTGCACACCTAGCCCAGACACAGGGAGGGGCTGTCTGCCCTCGGAGAGGAGGGGACCAGCTCCACTGTGCACCCTTGGGGCACCTTGAACCTGCCACAACCCCTCTCAGGCCTCAGTTTCTCCTGTATAAGATGAGTCTCCGTGATCCCCACCCCCTCCAGTTCAGGCATTCTATGACAGTTTCTGTATCTCTCTCTGTTCACCCCTTGCCTCTGTGATAGATCCTCTAATTTAGTGGTTTTCAAGTGGGTCATTAGAATCGTGTAGAGGGCTTGTGAAAGGAACCATGTCCACCCCTGGAGATTTTCATCTAAGGCCTGGGTATGGCCCAGGCACCTATAGGTTCTATAAACTCACGTCTCTCTGGTATAGGCAGGACTGAGAACACAGCTCCAGTGCAGGCCTCGATTTCCGTTCCCTAGGCCCATCATGGGCTTGGTGACCTGAGCCATGGGGTCACTAGTCCTTTGTCCGTGGGACAGCCTGCAGCTAATTTATAAATAGCCTTATCTTTAGCCTTTAAACATTTAGTCCCATGGTCGGCTACTTCCAAGGTGTGTGACTTGGGTAAGTCATTTCTCTGAGCTGGTTTCCTTGTCAAAGGGGATGAAAACACCATGAAAGTAACAATGAGCACACTGAGCCTGACCCTGTGCCGGGCGCTGCTCTGGCCCGTCGTGAGTTAGATCATCTAATGTCTTGATAACAACCACGTGAGGGTAGGTTCCACTACTCTTGTATCTCACTTTTTTTATGACTGTGGAAACTGAGGCTCAGCAAAGGTAGGAAACTCACCCACAGTCACACAGCTAGGAGGTGACAGAGCCGAGGATCCAGGACTTCTGTTTCCAGGAAGCAAGCCTGTCACCACCCCATCTGCTGACCTTCTACTGTTCCAGGAATGGCCAGGACAGGGCCTAGAGGCTGGCAAAGTCTCCCTTTCAGTGGCTACAAATTTCTCCGATGGATTGATTCTCACCTTTTGGATAAGCTCTTTGTGAATAAATGTTTAATATAACATTATTTGTAAAACTGAAAACCATAAACAACTTACGTGTGCATTACAGGGGGTTGGTAAAATGAATTGTGGTTCTTCCGTAGAAGGAAAGCTCCATAGCCACTGAAATGAGGCAGAGCTCATGCACTTTAAGTAAAACCAGCCAAGATGAAAACTTAAAAAAAAGATCCAGGAGTGTATGAACGCTACACTATAAAGGGTAAATGCTATAGTATGAATGGGATACAGCTTTTGAAGGCATTATATGTAGGTCTCTCTAGGAAAGATTCTCCTGAAAGGCTAAATGAGAACCTGACTGAGCAGTGGCTACCTTTGGGGACAAGGCCTGGGAAAACTGGAGGGAAGCATTTACTTTTCATTTAGAACTTTCTATGCTATTCGAATTTTCTAGCCATGCTCACATATTATGTTTTAAAATTCTATCTTATTTTTACTCAAGAGTTACTTTTTAGAAAATCTCAGTAGGGTAGTAGGATATGAGTCATTGGGAGTTTTGTCATATTTTTTTCTATATTTAAAACAATGAATGGATTTTAATTTTCAAAGGAAAATAATATAGTCCCGTGACTGGCCCTGGTCTCCACAGCACCCTGTGTCCTGGCCTTCACTCAGTCCCCATTCGTGCCTGGGGAGTCTCGTGCTTGTGGCCAAGTCACTGGCCTCTGGGACTCTGAGTGGGAAGTGAGGCTTTCAGGCCAGACAGCACAGCGGGGGAGAATGAGTCCCAGCAGAGACAATGAGGGGAGAGGGTCCCAGTCATTGAGGGTCTGAAAGTGGTCTTTCCTCCAGCCTCACCCCACCCCATGCCTTAGTGAGCTCATTTATTCATCTAACAAGTTTTTGTTGAGCACCTGGCTTGGGCTGGGCACTCACCCATCTCTCTCTCACGCCTTCCACTCCTCTGGGATCCCACGTGGGGTTATCGTGATGGGTGCCTTTGGCCTGGAGCCTTCCCCACTGGACAGAAACCTGCCCGAGAGCAGGGACGGCACGCTCACCCTTACCCCCCAGTGCAGTCACAGTGTCTGCCACATACCAGGCGCTGAAGTGGGGGTTGCCAAGAGAGATTCAGTTAGCACACCAAGGTTACCCAGCCAGGAAATGGTCCAAACAGGCTTCAGGCCTGTTTCCTGAGTCCTTTCTCCGTTTCCTCATTACCCCATGGAGGCCCTGTCCACCTCTGCGATTCTATGAAGAAACCTGCCTTGGATCCCCCAGCAGCCTAAAGCCTGACGTTTTACTCATCCCTCGTCGGGCCTGGGAATCACCTCAAACCCTTGGGCCTGGGGTCTCTGCCTGCTCTGTGCAGCCTCATCTCCAGGGCTCTGTGGCTCTGAGCAGGGACCACAGAGCACCTGGCAGGGACCCGGGCAGGATCCCAGCTCAGGGGGAGGGAAAAGGGGCCCCTTTACTCACCACAGGATTTCATTTCTGGTCAGGAAGGTCAGGGCCTACAACAAAACAGGGAGAGGTGACCTGCCCACTCCATCCAGCCCTGCCCTGGCCTCCCGCAGAGTGGGGAGCTTCGGGGGCTGGGGTGGAAAGCACACACTCTCACCCACAGCCAGGGAAATGGAGGCACCCCAGCCCTCAGCAGTGATGCCTGAGGTGGTGGCAGAGAAGGAAACGGTGCCCTTCCCCCTCCCCTGTGTCTGACAGTCTTGGCAAGGAGTTTGTTGGCACAGACCTGGAGAGAGAATCAGAGACAAGACTAAAACCAGGCTGTGAGCAGGAGACAGGTGGAAAGGAGGCCTCGGAGGCCTAGACTGGGCCTTAGCAAAGGCCAGGGCCACCACTACTCTGACTGGCAGACTCTAGAGCTTCAGGTAAGAGTTCTCCTGCTCACCCCACCTGCCTCAGGAAGCTGCCTCCTCTGCCCAGAGTCTCCAGCCTGATCTACCCACCTGGTACTCTTCCAGGTCCTCCCAGTGTATCTGGTACCGCAAACACTGTCCCATGCTGGCCACACCTTTCTCTCTCCTGACAGCAGAACCTTTGCCCCCAGGGCTCACCAGTTTGCCTGACCAGGTGATCTGGTTGCCGTGGTGACCTGCATTCCACCTTCTGCCCATCCTACCTGAGCTTCTGAGTGGGCAAAGAAATGGGTTCTTTTGGTTCTCGAGGCTAATAGACACCACCCCCTAAGCAACAAACTGGCAGCCCACTGGCAGGGTTGAGTCCATACTGTTGGCTCAGGAATCTCACTGCCTGGGTTCGAATCCCAGTTCTGCCCATGCTGACATGTAACCTTGGGCAAGTTATTCAACCTCTGTGTCTTGGTTTCCTCAACTATAAAATGGGAATGATAATCATGGAATATTGTGAGGGTTATTTGAGTTAATACAGGTATCAATGCCTGGCACATAATAAGAGCTAGACAGACATTAGCTATGGGAACCATGTGCCAAGCGCTGTGCCAGGTGTGGGGACACAAAAGGGACATTTCACCCCATCAGTCAGGGTCCCTGCAGGAACAAAGGGTTCAAATTAGGGTAATTTGAAGAGGGTCTAAAAAGGGAACTTTATGGAACTTGCCACAAAGGCAAGGTCAGGGTGTAGAGAAGCCGCCTAGGATAGTGCAAAATCCTGGTGCCAGTCACCACAGAGATGCTACCAGCCCTGGCCCAACACACATGGGATCAATATCCTAGCATCACTCTTTCCTCTTCTTACCTCCTGGGGGATGTAAGAAGAGCAGGGGGAAGAGTTAAGCTGGAAAGACAGAGAAGCCCACCCAGCATTAGTGATCCAGGCCAGGAGGAGCCTCCCCAAACCATCTCCCGCTCCCACCTCCCTGGTGGTCTGCACACGCACCCTCACCGTGCTGTGTGGGTTCCTAGGTCCTTCCACACGCTCTCCTAGGTAAATACCCCAAGGGCTTTCTGTTGCAGCTAATTTCTATCTCTGGAAATCAACTGCTCGTTTTTCTTCATCTGTCTTTCCTGGAGGTGGAGACCAGCAGAAGAAACCCAGGAGACCCCAGTCCCTCGTGGACTTGGCAGACACAGGTGGAGGACCCACAGTGTGTTCGGAACCTGGCCTGACCGTGGGGAGAAATGAGTGACTGTGGTCTCAGCCCTCAGGAAATGGATACTTGCCACACAAATGCACACACACACACACACACACACACACACACACACACACGGAGACTGAGCAGATGCCATCAGAGGTATAATAGGAGTTATGAGGATTTAGAAGAGGGGAGACCACTGGGCAGGAAGTCCTCACGTAGGTGGTAGCATTTAAGTGGTTGTTATAATGTCGTAGTTAAGAATATGGCCTGGCTGCATCAGCGTGGCAAGTCATACAACTACTCTTCGCCTCAGTTCCCTTATCTGTAAAATGGGAACAGTAACTCCCTCCTTACAAGATTAATGCAAGGATAAAATAAAACGCTATATTTATTTAGCTCTTACGTACAAGCTACTGGGCACACAATGAATTCTCATTAAAGGGTAAGTGATATTATTAGTTTTTACAGCTGGGCCTGGAAGAAAGGGTAGGACTTTAGCAGGCCAAGCCAGTAATTAAATCCCATCTTCTGCTAAGCCCTTGGAGCTTCTGCCATCATTTATTGAGCAGCTTCTCTCTGCCAGCTGTGTCCATATAAGCTGTCTCCTGTCGTGCACACAGAGCTCCGTGAGGAGCAGGGTACCGCTCCTTTAGCTCCTCTACCCTGGGGAAGGCAGAAGCTGCTGAGGGAGGCTCAGTGATGCTGTGAGAGCCCTCAGGCAAGTGGGCAGGGGAGGATTCAAGCCTGGATTGCAGATGCAGGCCATCGCTGGATTGCAGGGATTCCCACAGCACGGGGTGGGAGCCAGGTGAGCTGTGGGTGACACCCCCAGAGGCTGCTCCTTCTCAAGTCTCGCTCAGGCCTCCTGTTAATCGAGGTGCCAGTGGCGGTGCGGCACAGGCGGGTGGGTGCCTTTAACACCCTGTTGACACTCGCTAGAAGGAAACAAACTGGAGAACATCCTGCAGCTCAGAGCTTTTAGCTATTCAACAACTGTTTATTGAGGTAGGCAGAGGAGATAGAGTGAATGAGACAGACAAAGCCCTGCCCTCGGAGCCAGACACACCAGCATCCCTGAGACAGTGATAAGGGCCGAGAAAGCAATAAAGCGGGGGGGGGGCTGCGGAGGCTCCATTTGAGTGGAGACCTGCGGGCCACGGAGAGGTGAGCCACGCAGGCCAAGCGGGGAGAGATTTTCAGGCCCGGAGGTAAGAGCATCCAGCTAGAATTTAATAACACTGTTTGGTTTTCACGACATTTGTTTATATACTTCCTTCCATTTTGAAAACGATGCAGGTTTGCCATTTATAACTGTGAGATAAGGTTTCCTTTATAAATATATCTGTTTAATGAAAAGAGATAGGAGCACATATAAAGAAAAATGCTGAGTAAGTAATTGTACAGGTGGTGCAGGAATAGGCCAGAAAACACAAATATCTCTCTATCTCTCTATCTCTCTCCCCACACATGTAGCCAAAGTTTGCAAGCTCTGCTACCCTCCTCTCTCCTTTAGTTTCCTCCCCAGCATCCTCCCCAACTCCTGCCCAGGGCTGCCCCACCATGCACACAGTTTCTGTGATTTTATCCGAGAGAGAGTGAGAGAGAGACAGAGAGACAGAGAGAGAGACAGAGAGAGAGAGAGAGAGAGAGAGAGAGGTGTGTGTCTCATTGATTCTTACAAATGACAATAGCAGCAAGAAGAATATCACCTTACATTTGCATATCCCTTTGTAATTCCAAAATGCTTTTCTGTGTATCATCCATTTACCCAAGAAATGAAAGCTTATGCTCCTTAAAAGAAAAGAAACAAAGAAAAATCCCCGCCCCATAAGGTTCTTCCTTCAATACACTAGCCAACCAACATCCCCATCTGCCTCCATCCAAACCCCTCTTCCGCAGGGATTTTGAAAGGGGTGTAGCTGAGCAGCAGGAGACCCATCCTGCCAGGGCAGCTCTCATCCTTCCTCCCCAGGGCCTGCCCCTGCTTGAACCCTCTTGGGTGGGATGGAACGTGCTTTTTGCAAGGTTTCTGTCACCTTGCAATGAACTTTACCAACTGTTCAAGCTGCAACACCTGCTCTGACCTTGATTTACATGTCTCTCAAAATGGGCTGAGGGGAAAAACCTTGTATCCAGAATATATAAAGAACTCTTATAACTCAACGCTAAAAAGACAAATAGCCCAACTAAAAAAAATGGGGAAAGGATTTGAATAGACATTTCTCCAAAGAAGACGTACAAATGGCCAGTGAGCACATGAAAAGATGCCCATCATCATTAGCTGTCAGGGAGACGCAAATCAAAGCCACAGTGAGACAGCACAGCACGCCCACCAGGATGGTCAAAGTCAGAAACAGAGTAAGTGTTGGTGAGGATGCAGAGGAACCGGACCCTGTGCACTGCTGGTGGGGATGTTAAATGGTGTGGCCACTTTAGAGAAGAGTTTGACAGTTTCTCAAAATGTTAAGCACAGTTATCATATGTTAAAAATAAGACAACAGGCCCAAGATGGAGTCACTTATGCTAAGCCCCACATTATCAAACCAAGACTTAACTAAATTACAGTTCAGGCTGTCCCAGAAATAGAACCTTAAAACCAGTCAATCAGGGCTCACCTAATTAGCACTAGTGAGGTCATCTGCCTGATAGATCCCTGCCATCCCCTAAAGGAAAGTGACCTTGCCACAACCAATCTGTTTTTTGCTAATATAACTTACTTGTTCTCATAAAACAAGTAAAAGTCTTTCATTTTGTACAGCTCCTCAGAACTTCTGTTTGCTAGATTAGCTGCTGTTCCATTTACAAATTGTTGAATAAAGCTAATAAGATCCTTAAAATTTAATCAGATGAATTTTGTTTTTTAACATATATGACCCTGCAATTCCACTCCTAGGTACATACCCAAGAGAAGTGAAAGCATTAGTCTACATAAAAATGTTCATAGCAGGATTATTCATAATAGCCAAAAAAAGTAGAGACAGCCCAAATGATCATCAACTACTGAATGTATAAATAAAACGTGGCATATCCAATATAATGGAGCATTCTGCTGTAAAAATAAATGAAGTATTAATGCATGGTACAACATAAATGAAGTTTGAAAACATTATACAAAATTAGGAAAGCTAGTCACAAAAGGCCACATATTATATCATTCCATTTATATGAAATGTCCAGAGTAGACAAATCCATAGAGACAGAAAGTAGATTGGTGGTTGCCAGGAGCAGGGGGGAGGGGAAGTTGGGAGGTTACTGCTACTGCATATGGAGCTTCTTTTGGGGGTGATGAAAATATTCTAAAATTAGATGGTGGTGATGGTCGTACAACTGTTGTATGCTTTAAGGTTGAATTGTATGGTATGTCAATTATTTCTTAATAAAGCTGTTGTTAAAAACAATGACAAGGAGTGTGTATGTCCTAACTTAGTGCCCAGCACATGGTAGGCCCACCATAAATATTCTTAAAGACATGCATAAATGAGATATTATATTTTCAAACAGTTTCCGATCTATTTCCTCAGCTTGTGAGTCTTATAGTTAGGGGCTCCACCCACTGTAGTTATTTGATGCTGAGGACGAGGGTAGATCTTGCCCAGCAGCCTGGAAAGCCACGCTTGGTCTGGAGAATGGATTTTCTAAATTCCTTTGGTGTGGCAAGAGGCAGGCCTGTGGAATCTACAGGAGCATCCTGGCAGACTGGGAGAAGGGCAAAAGACTGCCCTTCTGTTCTTGGAGACGGGGTGAAGAAGACAGTGACGACGCCAGACTGTCATGAGCTCACAGCCCAGGAAGGACGGTGCAGGCGGTGTGCTCAGAATCTTCCCCGGGTGCTGAGCATCTCAGCGCCTGGGTCACGCCTCTTCCAGCTGGCCTGTGGGGGGAGTGGGGGCTGCGCACTTCTAGAAGTTGGCCTTGTACTCTAGGCTGTTGCCAGCATGGTGCAGAGCCAAGGTGCCCAGTGGCAGGGGGAGGCATGACTAAGGCAGGGCTCCTAGCCTCCCTCGCCAGGAGGGGATCCTGAAGTCCCCACATGTTCCAGGGCATGGATCAGAGGGGCTGAGAGCTCAAGCCCAGGCAGGCCAGAATGACAAGGCACTCTCCCAGGGACAAATGGGACAACAGACGCCCACGGTGCGTGTTGGCACATTGTCCATAAGGCCAGGTGTGACCGTCATGCCTTGTTGGACCCCAGCAAAAATGCACAGAACAAGCATGGATCTAAGTACACCTCCTCCGTGGCCAGGGAAGCGCCCCAAGTGCTGCCGGATACTGACTTGGAGTAGAGAAAGTGGTACAAAACCCAAAGCACTGAGCATTTATGCAGAGGGACTAGCTCATCCTAATAGACTGTTTAAACCAGTTTTTTAGTTTCCCATTTACAGTGCCTGGGGGAGAGTAGGGTTGCTGTGGCGGGAGCTAACACATAGGAAACAGAGTGAATCTTCCATAGACTGCACATTTAAGTGGGAAAGAAATTATTCAGCTTGGGAGAGGCTGGAGCGTCATTCATGGCAAGTCTAGAGGGTGGATATTTGGGAGGAAGATCTGAGCAGTTTTAGAGAATAAGCTCTCTTTTCTTTGCACACACCAAGGAAAGGCTCCATAGCCAGGCCAGGGGGAGAACACTGTGGTGAGAGTAGCTAGAGGGGCCTGGGAAGCCAGAGGGGGCTGATCCAGAGGGCCCTGGTGACCCCCCTCCGCCCCCCAGAGGAGCAGGCTGAAGCCTGGACACGGGCAGTGGGGAAGGGAGACGGGGTGGGGAATTCTGTCCAGGCCCACCTCACACCAGCCACTGCCTTCAAGCATGATGGCTGCTCACCGTGCCATGTATCACCTTCCCCCGACTGTGTTCGACCCACCCGGGCTCAACTCAAGGGTAGCTTTCCGCCTCTGGATCTGGGAAGAGGGTGGGGATGGGCCTATGTTTGGAGGAGACTGAGTCTCCTGACAGGCGAGTAGGGCTCCCCAGGCAGTGGTGGGAAGCAGCTAGATACACCTAGAGTTAGTGCAGCTCACAGGTCAAGGGCACAGGCCTCCCCAAGACTCCCCTCCCCTCAGACACCAGGCGCAAGCTCTGGGTTCTCGGGCTACCTGTCCTTCCGACCAAGTGGCCACTCGGGTTTGACAAGTCACTAGAACAACTCACAGAACTCAGGGAAGCACTATACTTAAGACTACAGCTTTATTACAAAGGGTTCAAACCAGGACCAGCCAAATGAAGAGACACATAACATGAGGTCTCAGAGGGTCGCACATGGGAAGCTTCCGAATGTCCTTAGGATCTGTCACCCTCCTGGACCACAGATATGTAACTAACTAGGAAGAGCTCACCTGAGCATTGGTGTCTAGAGTTTTTATTGGGGTTCCATTACATCAGCATTATTGACCGAATCATTGGTCCTGTGATTGAATGTAATCTCCAGCCCCCTTCCTTCCCCAGAGCATGAGCTGATGTCATCTGGCTCAAAACCCCAGCCCTCTAATCACAGGGTTGGCCCCCATCCTGAGTCATCTCATCAGCATGAACTCAGACAAGATCTGAGCAGCCCACTTGAATAACAAAGACTCTCCTATCACCTGGGAAATCCCAAGGATTTAGAGGTTACCTCCCATGAGCCAGAGACTTAAGCCACCCAAATTCTTTATTACTCAGCACTTGGAAATCTGGGGTGGCGTGAGGTACAGTTAGAGAAACAGAGATCTAGGTCCAATCGTTTGAGAAGGGCAAGACCCTTCCTTCTCCAGAGGAGACTGATATTTATTTGAGGATTAAAAGATTCACCCAGAGGAAAAACATGGACAGGTAATATCGAAAAATTTAAATCTTTGTGCTTTTTCCACCTTCTCATAAGAGGCCTTTTTTTTTCCTTTGGTCTCCCATTCACATTGCCTGGGGGGAAAGTAGAATTATTACAGCAGATGAAAAAAATCCTAGAAGCTGTCAATGTTCCTTTTTTTATTAAAAAAAATCCAAAGGGGAGGCTGAAAGAAGCAGGTCCAGAATTATGAAAGGACGGTGAGGAAGCACTGCCACCAGAGGCAGGGTGAGAGTCTCCCAGTGGGAGCACTGCCCCTGCCAGGCCTGGGGACCCTGCGCCTACAGTCAGACCCTTGTTAACCTCGGGGAGCACCGCCGATGCCCAGGGGAGGAGCCCCATGAACAGCCAGCATCCTCATTATAGATCCAGCCCGTCTGTTTCTCAAGGATGGCCGAGCAGTATGAGTTTGTTTCCCAAGGCTCTGCTAAGGTCCCTCTGAATTGCCCAGGTAGACAGACACCCCCACCCACTTTCAATGACCCAGGACACCAAAAAGCTCCACAAAAAGTGGATGGGGGGCCTCATACTCACAGGCCAGAGACCTGGTGGGGTGCAGGAGGAAAGCTCCAGTGTCCTTCTTGTGTGGCACTGGATTGTGGTGCCCCTGCCCCTTTGTGACTTGTCTCAGATGCTCTGGTGCCCCAGGTCTGGCCATGGCTCCCCGCACTGTTGTAAGGACAGGTTAAGTGAGCTTGGTCCAGCTCAGAGTGCTGCCTCAAGGATTCTCTTTGCATTTTCTGCCCCAGGACTTCTCTATCCAGAAGCCTCCTATGTCAGTGAGTGAGCACAGCCCAGAGCTCAGGGTGACACTCCTGGGGGTAGACAGCTCTGGGAGGGGTTTGTGGCCTCTCAGCAGGACTCAGTGAGGGCCTGGCTCTTCAAGACAGAAGTGACTGGATACTTTCACCTAGCTAGGCCTCTCCTCTTCCCCCACCTCTCTCCCCAGTCCCTCACTCCTGCTCCCCGGGACCAGCTCTCAGGTAAATCACCTACGCAGAAGTCCTAGTGTCTGTCCTGCTTTCATGTGACAGCTGGCTGGGGCTCTCACAGTATTGCTAGGAGCCTCTGGGGAGCTGCCCTGCTACTTGGCTTTCTGATTGGAGCAGTCCTGGAGTTTAGCCCTAAATTTCCACAGACAAACCTTACTGATCATATCATTGGACCCCTATATTTTGCAGATGAGCCCAAGAGGAAACTTGCCTGAGATCGTGTGGGGAGGTGACGGCAGAGCTGGGTCTGGAACCCAACTTGTTCCCTCTTCTCCTTGCTCCCAACAGGCCTCTAAAAGCTGCTTATTGGAGGTTTAATGAGATCCTATCTGTGAAAATGCCTTGTAAACTGTGAAGCATTACAAATATGCTATTTGTCATGATTTGTGCCAGATCCGGGACTGGAACCCAGATCTGCTGACTCCCCGGCCAGTGTGTTAAACCCGGCAATAAGACTGCATTAGACAGCAATTTAGGATTCCTTATTTTTATAGTTATGCTCTCAGACACTCGCTTACTTACTAAAAGTCCCATCCCAGCCGCCATCTCGCTGTGGAACACTCCCTGTGTCACTTTCTGCTGGGTGGCTGGGGTTTGGGGGTGGCTGCTGCCCTTGTCAATCTTTCATTTACTTATTCAAATCTTCTAAGATGTCCCCAGCGCTTTGCTAGTGCTGGGGATATAGTGATGACCCAGACAAACAAGGAGATTAGAGTCTGGCAGGGGAGAAACGTATTCAATGAACACTTGATTAATTGTATCATTTCAGGGTACTGAGTGTTATGAACAGAGGGCAGGATGCAATGACAGCGAGTCCAGAGGCACCTAACCAATACTGGGGGTCAGGGAAGCTCCTCTGGGGAGGGGATTTTTAGCTGAGACCTGAAGGATCAACAGGAAAGAGGCAGACATGAGAGAAGAAGGGGGTTTCCTGGCAAAAAAAAAAGAGCAAGGGCGAAGAAACCGGGGGGCCCAAAAGAACTGAAAATGCTCGCAGGACCAAGACCCTAAGAATGGATTACCCATCGAGGGCGAGCCAGGCAAGGCTGGGAGGGGCTTGGGCTCCTTGAGGGCTTCTCTTCAAAGCTTTCTTAAGAGCAAGGGAAGTCACTGAGGGTGTTATGCAGAGCAATGACATAATCGGGTTTTTGTTTTCCAGGGGTCATTCTGCTCACAGGGTGGCTGGCAAACACGCTGGAAAGGGGCCAGCCTGGCTTTGGGGAGGAATGTGAGGAGACTACCAAGTATCGAGGGAAGGGGAGCCGTGGCTGGGGCAGGGCTGCAGCAGGGAGGAGGAGAGAACTGGATGAGTTCATATGACATTTTAAGGTGGAATCAGCAACATGGGGAGGTTGGATGTAGGAGGGGAAGGAGAGGGGATTGTCACTGGTGACCGTTGGGTTTCTGGCATAAGCAGCAGGGTAGATGGAGGAGATGCCTCTTCCTGAGCTGGCAGCCTGGGGGAGGAATGGATTTGGGGAGAAGAACAAGATTGGATGTATTGAGTTTCTGTGCAACAGTCACATGGAGATGACAAGTGGCAATCAGATATGTTGAACTAAGAGCTCAGAACAGAGTTCTGGATGGGAGACAGACACCTGGAAATGTCCAGGCATAGGTGATATTTAAAGTCATGGAGATCAGCAAGGGTGATGGAGACAAGGTCCCTGCCTCCAGGGAGCTTACATTCTAACAGAGTGGACAGAGGCTGCCACTTTGGGTAATGTCAGAGTAGCTCCTTAGAGACCAGCCCTGTCATTAACAGTGAGCTGGACAAAATCCTAAAGCCATCTGTTTGCAGGAGGCCAGAGTTTGAGGGCTCAGGATCCCAGAAAGAAGGGGAGTGGATGGAGGTGGCATTCCATGTTATTCTTCCCCTTAAGGCATTGGGGGCTTTTGGGTTGTGTGCTGTTTTTTTAAATAATAGCTATTGATTTCAGAGAAAGGAATGAGAGAGATAGAAACATCAATAATGAGAGAGTCATCATTGATCAGCTGACTTCTGCACGCCCCGGGGCCTGCAACCTGGGTATATGCCCTGACCGGGAGTCGAACCCCAATCTCCTAGAGCCTAGGTCCATGCTCAACCGATGAGCCACGCTTGGCCGCACAAGGCATTGTTGATTCGTGGGTGATGTGGGGCAAAGAGGCTAAGAACCAAGCCAAGGTGGTGGGTGAGAAGCTGAAAACTTGAGCTAGAGTTTTGGCAATCTCATGGGTTGGGAGAAACATTGGAGTGCAAAATTCCCAGGCAAGCAGGGCCCGAGGGCCAAGATGCCCGGGCGAAGAGAAGCACATTAGGTTGAAAATTCCAGCACCTTTTCCCCTGAGGATCATATGTAGCACTTGCCAGAGCAGTGAAGGGCTAAGCAGAAAGTACAGCCGAGAGGTCTGGATGCCGAGCAGAGGCTTCAGAAGTCAGATGGGGCTGGGGAAACAAACTTGGAATCCAAGGCCCGCCAAGGAGCACAGGCCCTAGAACACACTCCGGATCCAGTGAGAACCCCAGGGTGGGGGGAGGGGGGAGAGGAAGACTGAGCTGGAAGCTGCAGCCTTCGCAGAGCCTGGCAGCCAGCGTCAGGGCAGCTCCAGGCCGGGCCGGATTGTCATGGCCTTCCGGTACCGGAACGGCCTTCAGAAAGCCAAGTAATCCTCTCTGATGAGAAATGCATCTGCCAGAGCCCAAAAAGTACCTCCATAATCGAAACAGGCCCACAGGTGATCCAGATACTCGTGCTATCTGATAAAGACTTTCGAATAACCATGATTAATGTGGTCAAGAAAATAAACAACGGCCTGGCCATGTGTGGCTCAGTGGTTGAGCATCGACCTAGGATCCAGGAGATTGAGGTTCGATTCCCGGTCAGGGCACATGCCCGGGTTGCGGGCTCGATCCCCAGTCGAGGGTGTGCAGGAGGCAGCCGATCAATGACGATTTGCTCATCATTGATGTTTCTCTCTCTCTCTCTCTCTCCCTCTCCCTTCCTCTCTCTAAAATCAATAAAGATTTTTTTTTTTAAAGAAAATAGACGATAAGATGGAGAATTTTACCAGAGAACTGGAATCTCTGTGCAAAAGAGCCAATGGAAATTATAGTGGAATGGGTAGAATTTGAAAATTAATACTCTTGAAGAATGGTTAACTCTTTTCCATCAGCCAAGTGGAAAGTTGTCCCAGGGGCAGGTAAGTGCACCAGGAAGCCCCACAGGTGACAGCCACACAGGTGGCAGCCCCCACAGGTGGCAGCCAGCAATCAGAGAGTGCTGGCAAGCGACAGCAGCCCTCCGGGGGACTATTCATGGAAGGCTGGCTGGAACCACATGAGGTTGGAATGTGAATGTTGGAGGAAGAGGTTGGAGTTCTGTTTTGCAAAGAGTGAGCAGTAGTTATGTTTGTCTGTGTCTCTGTTTGGGCTTAGTTTGCCTCAGGGTCAACTTAGAAAAATGACAGTTTGCATTTTTTTAAAGTTACTCCTCTCTCAAACATCAGGAAATACATTATCTACACTTAAAGCATTTTTAATTGCTTCTCTATCCTGAAGAGTTTCATCTTTTTGGCTATTTTTTGTAAAACTATATAGCAAGCCTACAGTACAGTTTCAGACTATAACATTGAACTTTTAAATAAATTTCGGTGTTGAGCAAGACCTTCGGCTGGTCTATTTTGCCCTTCCTTTGCTGACCTTGTAAACGACTTAATTGCGAAATATGGTTTGTCTCAGAGCGCCTCTTAACATTGTATTCTTTACAATCGAGATTTTTCCATTGCATGGAGGCCATTCTAACACACTCACACACAGAGCCGGCTCCTCCTTCCACTTACTTAGAGACACATGGTTTTCATCAGCCACCTCTCCTCTCTTGGCAGAAACCATGGCAAGGATTTAAATTTTATTTAGCAAATAGCCCACTCCTCTCACACCAAGCCCTTATTTGCTGCTCTCCCTTCCCCTGTCCCACGTGACCCCACCTCCATCTCTATTCCTAAGAGAGCCCCCAATCTCCTGCCAGGCAAACTCAATTGACTGAGCTGCCCCACCTGCCAGCCCTGACCAGCAGAGCCCTGAAACCAACCCAAAGGCCTCTGGGAGTCAGGGCAGATCAAGCTGAGTATGAACCATCTCTCAGGAGAGACGCTCCCTGGTGTTAGATGGGCTGGCCAGCTGGGAGCTGTTCCTCACTGCTGCAGAGAATGGGCAGCTAATGAAGATCCTTCAGGAAATGGAGACTGATCCAGTGGGAAAGCCAAGCCCTGCCCTCTTGTCACGGACTCCCCCACTTTCTGTTTCCATCAGGTCTTACCCTTCCTGATGTCACTCCTAGGGAGGCAGGAGGCCCTTACCTCGGTCACCTTCCAAGCTGGCAGTAAAGTTTGGTAAACCCCCATGCCCCTGACCATCCTTCCTCTGGAGGCTGGCTGAGCTCCACTGACGTGTACGTGGCCAGAAGAAGCACCTGAGCACTAGTAACAGCCTAAACCACGTGCTGAGGGACCTGGGCTGTCCAGCATCCTCGCCACCACCGCTTTTATTGCAACAACCAACCATTTCTGCCCCCAACATACCCTGAACCATGCACATTCCTCCACCTCCACTGCTGCACCCTGGTCTCAGGCCCCCTCCCCTCTTCCTGGACCACCGAACCAACTTCCCACTGAACTGGATTCCCCTCAGGCCTCCCCTTAGTCCGTTTTCCCCGCAGAGGCAGAGTGATCTGGCCAGGCCCCACGGAAAACCTCAGTGGTTTTCCACTGGACTTGGAGTAAAATACTGACTCCTTACCATGGCCCTCGAGGCCCTGCCTGTGTCCCATCAGCCTCATCCTGAGAGGCTCTCCCTCCCCTGCTGTGCCCCTGGCACACTGCACTCCCTGCGCCCTCAGGATCCAGCATCCTGGGCCTCCCAGGCCAGGAGCCGGCTCAGCCTCTTCCCTCCGGCTCGGGGCTGCACAGCCTGTGTCCCTGCAGCTGGGCCTGGCTGCGGGCACCAAAAGCTCCTGCCCAAAGGGAAGACGGTCCCCTCACAGGACTGGGCCCCACCCTTCATTTAGCCCACCCTTCATTTTTCAGACTAGGAGACAGAGACCCACATGGGAGCAGGGGCTGTCCAGTGGTTGAAATGAGTTTATGGCAGAGGCCTTGGGTCTTGACTCTCAGGCCCTCGCTCCTTTCTCTTCCCCAGCCTACCTGGCGAAGGACCTCAAGGACCACCTAGGGAGTAGAGGGAGCCAGGTCTGCAGTTTTTGCAGCACTTGGGAGACCAGATTCCAGTCTTCCTGCTCCCCTGCAGGACCCAGGATGCAGTGGCGCTCTGATTTAGTCAGATGACATTTCTCGATGCTTCCCATCAGCTGAGTGCTCCAGTGCTTGCTGGGAACGAGCCAGGGCTCACCGTTCCTTAACCATGGAGGGCTTAGTGGTCCTGAGTTTGAATCACACACTGTGATACCCTCAGCCACATAGAGACAATGACCCCAGGCAAGCAGCGTGGAGCCTAAGACTCGCTGGGGGAGGGAGAAGATACTTGCCTATGGGTCAAGGCTCCCCATAGCTCTGCTCCAGCTTGGGGGCAGCAAGAACTGGGAAATAAAGGCTTAAGCTGTTTCCAGAAGGCTCTTGTATAGGAAGATAGGGTGGAGCTAAGGAGGTGCTGACAGGGGAGGGGTGGGACCGGAGAGGGAAAGCTGTATCAAACTAGGCAGGTGAGGTGATGGAAGTATCTCTGGGCTGTAGTTAGACTTGAGCAGCGGGAAAGAAAAAGCTGCAATGTAAGCAACCAACAAAATTGTTCCAGCACTTCTGCCTTCCAAGGGGGTGGCATAATTCATATCAAAGGGGTGAGGAATCTTTATGTGCCTGTGGAGACAACTGGGAGGGGAAGGAGTTAAGAAGAATAATTTGATTGCGTTAAAGAAAGAAGTAATTTCAAAGCTGGTCCTTAATGTTTTCTATGCAGGCAGAGATGGGCCCAGAGGCGGTCTCAGGCAGGGGGTGGGGATGAGCTGCTCCACAGGAGAAACTGATGCTGTGGGAGGCTGGCTGGGGGTGGAGGGAAGCGGGGCTAGAAACACATGGGGGCTGGGCCTCCAGGAAATGAGATGTCTAATGGGGTAGTGTGGCCAAGGGACTATCTGATATTCAGCTTTAAGGTGTTTTCTGTGCTAAGACTCAATACAGCTCCTCAATGATGATACGTAGGGGGAAAATGTGTTACATGTGCCCCATGCTAGGGCTACTTTGGGGAAATCAAGGAAAAGGTTCTATGTTTTACATTTGTCTTGACACAAGGCAGAGAGAAGTAAACAGCCTCAGGGGCAAAAGGAAAGAAAAAGAGGGGAGAGAAAAGAAGAAAGGAAAGGAGGAGAGGAGGAGGGAGGGAGGGAGGAAGGAAATTCAATAGAAACAGAGCAAGAAGGGCTGGGAACAAATCCCCAGAAGAACTGCAGGAAAGCCTGGGTTTCCCTCTTGTGCGTTGAGAGTTTCATCCATTTTCTCTCGGATACCAAAAGGCAAAGTGATTCCTTAAGGCCAGAAGACTTGGGAACACCCGAAATGGTAGACACTGGGCTTTTAATCGTGTGTGTAACTTACCAAGTGATCAGGAAGAAGAAGGAGGACCTGTGAGGCTCGGGGAGGTCAGGAAGGGCACCCGAGGGGATTCATCATCTAAGAGTGTAAATCCAGGCCCGTCCTATTGACGGCAGGTCCTCCGTTCGCCTTAACCAAGGGGGTCATAGGGCCCTTGCAGGATCTGGAAGGAAGTGGGCTCACCATTTCCTTCTATACACACACACACACACACACACACACACACACACACCCTCAGATTGTGATAAGCACAGGTCTGGCCCAGTGTCTCCCTGCCCCCTTCCTCTTGCTGTTTCTTAAAGCCGCTTTAAATTATGGATTGGCTCACTAATGGCCAGTTAAGATGACTGAGTGGGTTCATCTATATTTCAGGGCAGCCCTGGGATCCTTTTGGCCAGAAGCGAGGACACACTCCTTTCTACTTCCCCTTTCACAAACTGAAGTTGTTTAAGGTGCCGGTCTCTGAGAACTCCCTGCGGTAGAGCCTCATCGCTTCACTCTTTATAGAAATATAGATACCTCAGCTCATATATTGCCATGACCAGGGCCCCTCCTAAAGGCTTCCCCAGCACCTGACCCACAGGTATCAACCTTATATCTCAATTTCTTCAAAGAAGAGCCCACCATGTACTTTATTGTAGTTTGACTCTAAGAGGGAAGGTGCCCGGAGACACTAGTGTGGACATGTCCATCCAGAGGAGGATGACCATAGTGGGAGGGATCTAGAAACCGTCTCTAATGCCAAATAAATTGAGAATATTGATTCTAGGGAAGAGCAAATCATGGAGAATGCACTACTGTTAGTGAGAATTCTGACTTATAAGTAAGATCAATGCAACAAATTAGTTTATTGACTAATGTAAAAGGGAGGGTTGCTTGTGTAGGCCTCAGGAATGGCTGGATCCAGTAGCTCAACAATGTCCTTGGGATTCTCTCTCTCCCTCTCTCTCTCTCTCTCTTTCTCTCTCTCTTTCTCCCTTCTCTCTCTCTCTCTCTTTCTCCTCCAACTACCTTTCTACTTGGCATTACCCATGGCCGGATCCTGTGCCTCAAATAGCCTGAGGGCTCTGTCTCATGCCGTTTCTCAATTATTTTCTTTCCACGTAGCAGAAAACCTTCTTGGCTACCAGGAGCCCTAAAGTCATATCCTATCAGTTTAGAGACCCCCACCAGATCGTCTTTCCTAACAGCTGTCGGAAAAGTCCTGGGTTCGACTCACTGGCCAAAATTAGAAGCACAAGCCCCTCTCTGAACCAGTATCTGTGGCCAGGAGGTCAGGTGTGCCTGCTGGTCAAGCCTGGGTCAGAGGCACACTCCCTGTTTTTGAGAAGATTGCAATCAGCTCTACCCAAATCACGTGGAATAGGTGCCCACAGGAAAGAACGGCTCTGTTACCGCAGGAGAATAGAAGAGGTGCTAGCCAAACAAAGACAGCAGATGTCCACTACAGCTGTCTGCAGATTTACGAGCTAGTCTGGGTTATTTTTCTTTCTATATAATGTAAGTTTGATCACATCACCATCTTGCCTAATATCCTTCAGTGGCTCCCCAGGGCCTGCAAGATAAAGTCCAGTTCTTTCAGGCAGCTTGCAAAGCCCTCCATGCACTGGCCCTGGCTCCCACTCTACTTCACCTCCTACCGCTCTCTGCCCAGTTCTCTCCTCCACCCCCAGCACCTCTGCACCCAGAGCCAGGCAGGCCTCTGTCCCTCCACCCAAAGCATGGGCCAGGCTTTCTCCTAATTCTCTAGACCACAGCCAAAGACAAGTTCAAAACATTGCCTGGACTCTTAAGGGGGAAAAAGGAACTACAGATTAGAAAGTACCCCTAGACTGTTTTTAGAAGGGGCTCTGCTGAGAACCCACACTAACTTCAAAGTCCTCCCAAGCCCACTGCCCAGCTCGCCTGCCTGCTGGCTTCCTCCTTGTGCTCAGGGATGAATCTCTTCCCACCGCCAGGCATCTGGCAACTATTCCCCTTCCTTGGAGTTCAGGTCTGATGTCCCCACCCCCCCCCCACCCCCAGCTCCTAGAAGTAGTTTTTCCTTCTTGCTCACGTCTAAGATCTGCCTCCCAAGCTCTCCTGTCCTGCCCAAGAATTTGCCTCTTCCATACAATGCATTACTGACAATAGGGATAGCAAAAGAAAACACCTATCAGGATCTTTCAAAAGTTGCGATGGTCGAGTTAAAATAGAATCTCGTGTGGAACACCAACTCCCAAATTCAAGTTGTGCTGTGCCAGGCCCAGTCTGGGTCACTTGCATAGTTGTTTTCTCCAGTCTAAGCTGAAGAAGTGAGCACTTCTCTCCCACATTCTCCATCCTAGCTCTCATCTGTGCAAACAACTGATCCAGAGAAACACACACCACTTTGCGAGAACACACCAATTTCAGGTATTGGGTTGTCTAATTCCAAATTAGGAGATGCTCAGAGATGGAATTCTGTACCTGACTTCCTGGCCAATCTAAATAAAAAAATGTCCAGAGACAGAATTCCACAAATTCACTCAATGTGTATTACTAAAGGGTATTAACATTTCAGACTAAGAAATCACCTTTAGGGCCCCACGAGTGCTTTCCCATACTCACCAAGAATGATAAGTAGGTCCTTGCTTTATATCAGCACAGCTGAAAGAGCCAACTTAAATGGTGCATTCCAAAACAAGGGAACATCTTTCATAAAGCAAATTTTAGTCTCCATCCTAAAAGGGAGTCAGCTTATATTTCTAAATGGCATTTTTCCAGTTTTAGAAAAACCAATTTATTATAAACTCATTACAAAGTAATATTTTACAATTCCAGGACAAAGGACAACAAGCAGAGCAATTGGGGGAAGGCTGATTTTAAAGTTTTGTCATGGGAGACCTATTGATACATCCAGTCAAACCCAAAGACTAGCCCAGGGAGGTGTGCAGGAGGCAGCCGATCGATGACAACTCTCTCATTGATGTTTCTGTCTCTCTCTCTCCCTCTCCCTTCCTCTCTCTGAAATCAATAAAGATACTTTTAAAAAACCCAAAAAACAAAAACAAAGACTAATCAGATATAGACATTTTCCAAACCTCCTCCAGTGAAATTTTGAAAATTCTTTAAAATTTTATTTTAAAACATAGCTAAGCTCAAAAGAAAGAAAAGAAAAATTCTAGGCACCAGAAATGAAACAGAAACCTAAACCCATAGAGAGTGAAAAGGAGTAAACCCCAAAAGGAGTAGAAACAGGCAATAGTGAAATCACCCCAGAAGAAGCCTTCACTCAGAGCAGTTACAAGACTGTTGTGAAAAAATAACCCCTGCTGAAGATGAACTCAGAAACAAAAATTATAAAATATACAGGAAGTCCACTGCCAAGACAGACATTCCACGACAGACATTCCATTAACAAATGGAATCAGTCACACTAGAGGAACTAGAGACTAAAAAATGATCTGAAAAGGACCTTAAGTTCAATTAAGAGTTTAAAGAGATAAAGAATTAATAAGAGTGGAAAATTATGAATTAAGGACAAGAGAATTTGCAATCTCTGACTAAAATTGTGAGCTTGGCTATTTCTCTTTGCAGTTCTGTTTCCCAGTATGTATTTCGAAACTTTCTTATTAGGTACATATACATTTGGGATTACTATGTTTTTTTGATGAATTGATCCCTTTATCAATATGAAATGACCTTCTTTATCCATGGGAAAAGCTCTAAAATCTGCTTTGTATAATATGAACATAGCCACTCCAGCTTTCTTTTGATTAGTATTAGCATGGTACTTCTTTACCCAACCTTTCACTTTTAACCTGTTTATGAATATATTTAAAGTGAGTTTCTTGTAAGCAGTATATAGTTGGATCTTGCCTTTTAAAAAATCCAATTTCATAATCTATGCCTTTTAATTTTGGTGTTTAAACCATTTACATTTAATGTGATTATTGATACTGTTAAATTTAATCTACCATTTTGGTATTTGTATTCTATGTGTGTCATCTGTTCTTTGTTCTCAATTTCCTCCTTTTTGAGTTACCTAATGTGTTTTATGATTTTTTTTTTATTATAGGTCTACTTTATTCATAAGATATCATATGATATTTATTTTATCATAGGTCTACCTCATTCTTTTTAACCTCAACATAGTATTCCATAGTATGGATGTATCATAGCACATTTATTTATCAATAGAAATTTAAATATTTTTCAATTTTTAAACATTACCAAAAATATTGTAATTAACATCTTTATGCATGCCCCTTTGTATCTCTGTATTTCTGTAGAATCAAGTCCCAGAAGTGAAACTTCTGGGTCAAAGGATAAGCACTATTTCATTTTGATAGAGTCTGCCAAGTTGCCCTCCAAAAAAGCTGTATCAATTTTTTTCCACCAAGAAATGGCAGTTCCCTAATCCTTGCCAACCCTACACAGAATCAATCTTCTTTTATTTTTTTGTCATTCTATTGGGGTTGTTGTCAGTTATTGTTTTTAATTTGCATTTCTCTGTTTTTTTATATTAAACATATTGGCATATACTTATTAGCCATTTGTACTTCTCCTGTGAATTGTCTATTGTTTTTGGCTGAATTGTGTCATCCCAAAATTCATAAGTTGAAATTCTAACCCCTAGCATCTCAGATGTGACTATATTTGGAGATAGGGCTTTTAAAGCAGTAATTAAGGTAAAATGAGGTCATGTGGTGGGCCCTAATCCAATGTGACTTTTGTCCTTATAAGAAGAGAAATTAGCACACAGATTTGTGTGTACAGAAGAAAGACCGTGTGAGGACACAGTGAGAAGGCAGCCATCTGAAAGCCAAGTAAAGAGATCTTAGATGAAACCAAACCTGTCAACACCTTGATCCTGGACTTCTAGCCTCTATAACAGCAAGAAAATTAATTTCTGTTGTTTAAACCACCCAATATGTGCTATTTTCTTATGTTAACCCTAGCAAACTAATACTCATATTTATATATTATCGATAATAACCTTTTGTCTAGGGCAACCATATAATTTATCATTCATACCAAAACACTTTTGAGAATGCCAAATACTAAACCAGATGGGACACCAGGTATAAACCAAAACTTCCCTAAGAAAGCCAGAATGTATGTTCACCATGTTATTGTCTGTTATATTTGCTGCCAAATTTTTCACCAAGTATATTAATTATTTTTAAATTTTTTAATAGACTTTATTTTTAGAACAGTTTTGTGTTTATAGAAAAATTGAGCAGAAAGTTCCCCTATTAACATCTTGCATTAGTGCAGTAATTTGTTACGATTGATGGACCAATATTAATACATTATTATTAACTAAAGTTCATAGTTTACATTAGTGTGGGCTCTCTGCTATACAGTTCTAAGGGTTTTGACAAATACATAATGTCATGTATCTACCATTAATTACAGTATCATACAGAAGAGTTTCACTGCCCTAAAAATGTCCTGTGCTCCATCTATTCATCCCTCCCTTTCTCCCCCTGTACTTTTAGGGTCTATTTGTGGCAACCACTGGTTTTTGTTTTATTGTCTCTATAGTTTTCCCTTTCCAGAATATCATATTGTTGGAATCATGTAGTATGTACCTTTTACAGACTGGCCTCTTTCGCTTAACAATATGCATTTAAGATTCCTTCATGCCTTTTCACAGCTTGGTAACTCCTTTTTTACCATGGAAAAATATTCAATTATATGGAAGTACCACAATTTCTTTATACCTTCACCTACTGAAAGATATCAGAGTTGCCTCCAATTATTGGCAATTATGAAAAAAGCCACTGTAAATATTTATGTGAAGGTTTTACATAGAAAAAGTTTTCACCTCATTTGGGTAAATACCTAGAAGCGAGATTGCTGGACTATACAGTAAGCCTACATTTAGCTTTTAAAGAAACTGCCAAACTGTCTTCCTAGGTGGCTGTGCTACTGCATTCCTACCAGCAATTAATGAGTCCCTGTTTCTCCACGTCGTCATTACATTGGATGTCAGTGTCAGGGACTTTAGCCATTCTAACAGGTGTGGAGTGGCATCTCATTGCTGTTTTAATTTGCAGTTTCCTGATGATGTGTGACGTTAAGCGTTTTGTATTCTTATCCGCCACCCGATTGTCTTTTTTGTTGAGGCGTCTGGTCAGATCTTTTTGCCCATTTTTTAATGGGCTGGTTATTCTCTTATTGTTGAATTTTGAGAGTTCTTTGTATATTTTGGATACAATGAACAGTATCCTTCGAAGAGTAAAGTTTTTCATTTTAATGATGCCCAGCTTAGCAATTTTTTTCTTTCATGGATTGGTGTTATATCTCAAAAATCACTGCCAAGCCCAAGGTCACCTATGCTATCTTCTAGAAATTTATAATTTTGTATTTTACACTGAAGTTTATGATCTCTTGTGAGTTAATTTTTGTGAAGAGTGTGAAGTCCGTGTCTGGTTCACTCTTTTTGCTTGTGCATGTTTGATCGTTGCAGCACCACTTGTTGAAATGACTGTCCTTTCTCTTTTGTGTTCCCTTTGCTCCTTTGTCAAAGTCTGTTGGGCTGTACTTGCAGGGTCTATTTGTAGACTTTTTTTTTAATTTTAATTTATCTTTATTGTTGAGAGTACTACAGGTGTCCCATTTTCCCCCCAAAATTGACCCCTTCCACTTCACTCCCACCCCCTCCCCAGGCCTTTACCCCATTATTAACTGTGTCCATGGGTTATGCATATATGCATATAACTTCTTTGGTTAATCTCTTCCCACCCTCCACCCCTCTTCCCTCTTTTCTCTGAAATATGATCATCTGTTGCATGCATCAATGTCTCTGGATCTATTTAGTTCATCAGATTCTTTTGTTCATTAGCTTCTTCTTAAAGAAGGCTCTTCAACTTTTCCTTTAGTGCTGGTCTGGTGGTGATGAACTCCTTTAGCTTTTCCTTGTCTGAGAAGCTCTTTATCTGACCTTCAGTTCTAGATGATAGCTTTGCTGGGTAGAGCAATCTTGGTTGTAGTTCCATGTTTTTCATCACTTTGAATATTTCTTGTCACTCCCTTCTGGCCTGCAAAGTGTCTGTTGAGAAATCAGCTGACAGTCACATGGGTGCTCCCTTGTAGATAACTAACTGCTTTTCTCTTGCTGCTTTTAAGATTCTCTCTTTGTCTTTAACCTTTGGCATTTTAATTATGATGTGTCTTGCTGTGGGCCTCTTTGGGTTCCTCTTGTTTGGGACCCTCTGTGCTTCCTGGACTTGAAAGTCGATTTCTTTCCCCAGGTAGGGGAAGTTTTCTGTCATTATTTTTTCAAATAGGTTTTCAATTCCTTGGTCTCTTTCCTCTCCCTCTGGCACCCCAATAATATGAATGTTGGGCCTCTTGAAGTTGTCCCAGAGGCTCCTTATACTATCTTCATATTTCTGGGTTCTTTTTTCTTTTTGCTCTTCTGGTTGGGTGTTTTTTGTTTCCTCATGTTCCAAATTGCTGATTTGATTCTCAGCGTCCTCTACTCTACTGTTGATTCCATGTAAATTATTCTTCATTTCAGTTCCTGTAGCTTTCATTTCAAATTGGTACTTTATTATGTTATCGATTTTCTCAGTTATTTCCCTAATAGTCTGCTTAAACATCCTTATAAACAAAATTCTGAACTCTGTATCTGTTAGCTTGCTTGGATCTATTTCATTTAGTTCCTCTTCTAGAGATTTCTTCTGTTCTTTCCTTTGTGACATGTTTCTTTGCCTCCGCATTTTGGCTGCTTCCAGGTGTTTGTTTCTGTGTATTAGGTAGAGCTGCTATGTCTCCTGGAGTTTGTAGAGTGGCTTTGTGTAGTAGGTGTCCTGTAGGGTTGAGTGGCTCAGCCTCCCCAGTCACCTGAGCTGGGCATTCTAGGTGCTCCCCTGTGTGGGCTGTGTGCACTGTCCTGTTGTAGTTGAGCCTTGGTTGCTGTTGGTGTCACTGGGAGGAATTGACCCCCAGGCCAATCGGCTGTGAGGACCAGCTGCAACTACAGCCAAAAAGCTGCTGTGCTGGAGACACCCCTAGGGAGCAGGGTTTACTTCAGTGGGGCTTTGGTGTTCACCAAGTGTGCCCCTTGAGTGTCACTTGTGGCTGTGGTAGGGTTGTAATCAAGCGTGGTCGAGTCTGACAACCAGGTGCACTGTCTCTGGGGCCTCCCGGGAGGTGCAGTCAGCCTGTGCCAGTGCCTTGCCCAGGGCCACCCAGCATGAGCTACACAGCAAACCATAGTTGGCTGCTACTTGTGCTGGGCTTGGAGGTGTCCAGGAGAGGCCAAGCTATGGACCAATGCAGGTGCCGCTAGTGCCAGGCCTGGGGCCACTTATCAAGCTGTTTGGGGCCCGCTGCTGCTTGTTTGAGAGATTTTAGGAAAGTCCTAAGCGTGAGGCTTGAGAGGCCACTTGCACAGAAAAGCCCCTGGAAATGGCCCGGATGAGCGGCAGGTGGGGAGGGGCGGGGCCTCCGGGAATCACAGGGCGGGGCCAACGGTGCAAGTCAGGTGCTGGCGACTCAAATATGGCGCCTGCCTGCCGGCTGTGCGGGGAGGACTCGCCAAAGGAGCAATGGCCTCCGCCAGCCCTTCTGCCTGGGAGGAAGCAGCCCCTCCGCCTCTCGCCCGGATTCCAGGCAGGTTAGTTCTTCCCTGAATGTCCCAGGTCCTTTCAGGCTGCTGCCCGGCGCTGGGCTCAGAGGGAGCGTCCGAGTGAGTCGTGTGTGGGGGCCCTTTAGAGGAGCTGCTGGGGCTCCCGCAGCCTCCGTGACCCTCAGGGACAGTCCCCGCTGGTTTCACAGCCCGGAGTTGTGGGGATGTCTCTTCCCGACCCTGGAGCCCTGGGCTGGGGGCCTGCTGTGGGGCTGGGACCCCTCCCTTCTCCGGGAAACCCCCACAGCCGAGATTCCCTCCCGGGTTTAACCCACGGCACCGGGTGTGGGCCCACGGCCGCGTCTCTGCGATTCAGCCCCGATCCGCCCGCGTCTCTGCCCCTCCCCTCGGTCTCGATGCTTTTTCAGTCCCCTGGTTGTGGGGCTTCTGTTCAGCCAGGTTTCAGGAGGCTCTGAGTGCTGGTGGTTCTGTATTTTAGTTGTGATTTTGATGTGGTTGCGGGAGGTGGCGGGTGCAGTTGCTACCTACGCCACATCTTGTTTCTCTCGCATAAGTTTTAACGACTCTATTTTGTTCCTCTGATCTATTTGTTCTTCTGTTAATACCATGTCTTGATCACTTAGTTTTACAGTAAGTCTTGAAGTCATGTTGGGTCAGTCCTCCAACTTTGTTCTTTGGGATTGTGTTGGGTCTTTTGCCTTCAATGTGAACTTTTGAATCAGTTTGTTGATATCCACAAAATGACTTGCTGGGACTTTGACTGGGACTGCATCGAATCTATATATCAAGTTGGAAAGTACCAACATCTTAACAATTTTGAGTCTTCCTATCCATGAGTATGGAATATTTCTCCATTATTTAGATATTCTTTGATTTCTTTCATCAGAGTTTTGTAGTCTTCATATATCTTCTGCACATGTTTTGTTAGCTTTATACCTAATTCTGCCTTTCTTTCTTTCTTTCTTTCTTTCTTTCTTTCTTTCTTTCTTTCTTTCTTTCTTTCTTTCTTTCTCTCTCTCTCTCTCTCTCTCTCTCTCTCTCTCTCTCTCTCTCTCTCTTTCTTTCTTTCTTTCTTTCGTGCTAATGTAAATGGTGTTGTGTTTTTAAATGTCAAATTCTAATGATTCATTGTTGGTATATAGGAAAGTAATTAATTTTGTATATTAATCTTATATCCTGCAACCTTACTATAATCACCTATTAGTTCCAAGAGTTTTTTTAATTGATTCTTTGTAATCTTCTATACAGACAATAATGTTATCTGAAAACAAAGACAGTTTTTTTTCTTCCTTCCAATTCTGTATATCTTTTATTTTCTTGTCTTGTCCTATTGTATTAGTTGGGTCTTTCAGCACAATGTTGAATAGGACTGGTTAGAGGGGACTGAATGTGGACTGGAACAAGTTTTACAGAGTCAAGGTATCTCTACACAAGATTCACCCGTAACAGGAACCACAGATTAGTCCTGTGTCCAACTGGCAAGGTTTCCTTCATCAGTCCTCCTCCTAAAAGAAGGAGCCTCAGTTCCTCTCAATACCACTGGCTTGGATGTGTATTGTTGCTGACTTATTGCTAGTGGGGAGTGAGGATCCATGAGGGTTATGTCTCCTTCCCAGAACCAGAGCTTCAAGCCCTGACTTGTGAAAAATAAGTGTCAGAGAAGGCAGGGAGCTACCCCAGCACCTGCTGGGAGCTCTGTTTTTGGAATACTCTCCAGACATCTTCTGGACTGACCCAAGGTTTTCTGGAGCCATTTAGGTCCGCACAGCCAATGCTGAGTTCCAGATTGGATCTTTTCTCTTCTACCTTTTTATTTTTTTTAATATAGCTAGCACTTTAGAGTATATATTTATTCTCTCATTTGACCTCCTAAAAATACTATGATTTAGGTGTAGCTATAACTATTGATGGGGAAACTGAGGCTCAGAGAGATTATTTAACTCACCAAAGCTACAAAGCTATTAAGTCTCAGAGCCATTTATTCATTCAGTAAATGTTTCCTAAGGACCTACTGTGTGCCCAACACTCTGGAGACCCAAAGCTAAAATAAAACCTCTCCATGGTCTTCGGGGTGCTCCCAGGCTTGTGGGCAGGTAGACCTGTGAACAGGCAATCCCAAAGCAATGTTATTGCCTTGGTGGTGGTCCATACCAATCCAGAGGTTTCTCAGGAGACAGTCTCAGGATCACCTGGGGAAGTCCTCCTAGACATAGAGACAGCATTGGAGCTGAGACTTAAAGAATGACTAAGAATTTCCAGGGAGAGCAGTGGGGAGACTGTATTCCAGGAAGGAACAACATGGGCAGAGGTACCCAGTGTGAGAGGACAAAGAGTGTTCAGGGAAACTACACTCCCTGAGTTGTTCTGGATCACTGAGGTTCTGCATCACTGAACCTCATGGTGCGAGGGGTCAGAGCGGTGGTGCAGAGACAGACAGACTAGGCTGGAAGGGCGTTCATTTGATGGTCAATACATATGCCAGGCTCTGTCCTAACCACGTACAAACTCATGGAATCTTGCCTTGTCTAGGCTGGGGCCCCCCTGAGCATAACTTACACTTCAGAGCCCCTGCAGGATCAGGCTGAGGCCGTCCTCTGTGCAACCTATTTCCTAGCTCGGCCTCCTCCCTTTCCTTCTGTTTCTACCCCCCTACAGCCTTCCTGGGGGCACTTAAAAAATCCTCACCTCAGGGACTGCTCCTGGGCAGCCCACCCCAAACACCTCTCACTGCTCACCCTTTCCATTTCAGCTCATTCTACTGGTTCTCAGCAATTGAGACACAAGAAGGTTTCCTGAGCCTGGTCGATGACCCTACACCCCTCTCCACTTTCCAAGGTCGAGCCTCTGTAAGGGCCCGGGTGAACTCTGGTCAGAGCAGGAAAGTGCTGTCTTAAACAGGCAGTAGGGCTTGCATGTCTGGCTGGGCTGGCTGTCACCCGGGGCCAGGTGGGCCTCTGACACTCAGCAGGAATTTTCCATTTGCACATCCTCTGATTGGTTGGGATCCAGGCATTTTTAAGCTTTTTTTTTTTCCATTCCAATTGTTTCCCCTGACCCATGAAGATGTACCCTGAGGTCCAGAACATGGGTACCTAAATTCTCAGTGTGGCCCAGGAGCCACCTGTTAGTGCCTAAAATATAGAATTCTAGAACACAGGAGCAAGAAAAGTGTTTTTTAAAAAATCTACACAGATGGTGAAATTGAAGTTCAGAGAGAAGGATGACATGCCCAAGGTCACTCCACCAGTAAGTGGTGCAACCAAGATCAAACACAGGTTTGTCTAACCCTGACACTATTACATTTTCACGATACCAGTTTCACAAGGTCAAGAACCAAGGTCGCTCAGAGACTGCATAAGCCACGTGAGAGAGTCTCGCAGATGAAGCTGTAAGCAGGAGTTGAGCCATCTGTGGGGAAAATGGCAGGGCCCAGGAGAAGGCCCCAGAATGGACAGCTGAGCTGCCAAGGACACACGCTTCCCCACGGTCCTTTTACCTGCCTGGCAGCAACAATTCCAACAGCTCCTTCCCAAAGGCAAGGCCAGTGGGTGGTGGCTCCAACCTCCAGGGGCCTGTGACCTCTCGTCCTACATCACGGTGGTGGGGCTGTTTCCTGGGTTGAGGCAGACTTAACCTTGGGGCATTCCTTGTGCAGTAATAAGGGCCTTGACCTGGTGAACGTGTATGAAATGCAGACTGGGAGGCTGGGCCTGTGTCTTGCAGACCAGCTGGACTAGAGCCTGAATCTTGTGGGGTCTTTGTCAAGCTGTGCAGGGGGCTGCAGTGGGCAGCCACAGGCAGGAGGTTTGACCCCAGGACACTATCCCTAGTGCTTAGAGCAATGTATGTGCCTGCAGGTCAAGGAGAAAAGACCGGCTCTAAAGTTGAGTGGCATTCCCCAGTCTCTTCCCTTGGACCCTGGGCATGTTTCCCAGAGTCCTAGGCAACTCCGCAGAGCGTGAGCCTTCATGAAGCTGGACCTCATGGAGCCCAGCCTTGTTCACAAAGGCTAAGGTGGGAAGATGACAACCGGAGACCTGCAGCGCCATTTGGCTTGTGTAACCTTTATCTTCATGAAACTTGTAGAACAAGGTCCCCAGTTACCAGTCCAGCATTTCCCAAAATAAGTTGTGTGAAATAAAGTCAAAGGGTGTTAGAGAAAAAACAAAATGTTTACATTTTGGGAAACCAGGTTAAATCAGTCCTCAAACATGTTACAAATTTCCTGCAGATCTCTTAAAGTGGTAGTTCTCAGCCTGGGGCGGGGGGTGGTGGTGGGATTTACCCCCAGGGGACATTTGGCAATGTACTTAGACATTTTTGTCACAGCTGGAGCTGTGGTACTGGCATCTAGTGGGTAGAGGACTGGGTGCTGCTAAACATCCTACAATGCGCAGGACAGTGCCCCTCCGCCCTCCACTCAACAAAGAAATCTGGCCCCACATGTCAACAGCACTGAAACTGAGAAACCCTGGAGTGTTGCAAACTCCCAAGGAAAGTGTGTCAGGCCCACAGTGAGATAACAGTTGTCATTCTTTGGGGCCACTCAGCATTTGCTCTCACTTCCTACGTGTGAGGATTTCCCATGTTGTGAAGCAGCGGCTGCCTCCCAGGCCAACACCTGAAAGAGGCTGATTCACATTGTCCCAGGCTCTCTTGAGCTACAGTGCAGGCACACAGCCTCACTCCACCACCAAGGTGCACTTCCCCAGGCTTTGGACCCAAAACTTAGGATGCAAGCAGCAGGGACTATGCAGAACCCTGCTGGTGAGGATGGTGGCAGCAGCTACCATCCATTTCCACAGGCTACACGGGTGATGGTTCTCGAGGCAACACCCAGTGTTGGTGGAGCTGTTGGCACAAGCTAAAGTGTCTGTGCCCACTGGTGGCAGCAATGGGGGTATTCCTGAGGTCACTCTTACAATATGGCTTCGAGCATTGATCCTGGATGCTTTGCCTCTGACCTTGGTTTTCTGACCCTGCAGGAAATGCTGCAAACTACCCAAGATCCATAGAATAAATCCCTCATAAGCTAAGTCAGCAGAGTTGGCGTCTGATGCTTGTAAAGAACTAACTCTGGGTGATGCTCAGAGCTTCCCAAATGCGTGTGAGCACAGGATTCTTTCTTTTGTATAATATCTCAAAGAACCTTTGTTCCATGAGAACACCTTGAGGAATATTGACCAAACTGACAAACAGGGATTCTTATAACCTCTGCTCTAGCCAGAAGCAGCCGCTGCAGTGGCCCACCTCTCCCCAAGGCCACTGAGGACGCTCAGCATCTCCCTCCTGGTCCTCGCTGACTCAGGGCTAGCCCACAACTGCCTCCTCCCCAGTGCCCAGAATAACCGTGGCTGGCTGCAGCCTCAAGCACGGAACATGATCAAGTGTGGAAAAGCTCGGGCTTGTCAGAAGGTGGAAAGAACTGAAATGTGGGTCCAGGCTCTGTTGCTTGATTGGCCCAATGATGTTAGCAAGTCAGAGATAAGTTTAAAAAGAGACCTGAGGTTCTGAGAATCTGCAATCAGGAGGGGAAAGAGGGAAGCTCTAGGAAGGTCAGCTACACACCTAGAGAAGAGTGAGTTTAGTTTAAGGAATTCTATGCCCTGATTTCACAGAAGGTGTTTTTAAAGAGCAGTTGTAGACACCATTCATTCATGTGCTCAACCAGTACATATGGAACTCCAGTCATTGAACAGGCGCTGCTGAGACAGCATTGAGCCAGACAACTGATCTGTCCCTGCCCCCCTGGAGCTTACGGTCTAGTGGGGGAGACAGACATACAATCCTTGAGGTGCAACTGGTCTTTTTGTTATGATGATGTTGGGAAGAGAGGGGAGCCCGAGGACCATAAGGGACCTAATATCCCTGAGTCAAGGAGGACTTCCCTGAGGAAAGGACCATCAGAGGAGCAGGCACGGGGAGGTAGGGATTGCATGGGGACCAAGACAGAAGGAGCATGGTGGGTTTAGGGATCTGAACAGAGGCTCCCCAAGCCCAGTCAGGGCAGGGCAAGTGGACCTCAAAGCGAGGCTGGAGAGGGTGGGGAGGGATTTGCAAGGACCCTGTGGGCCACTCCCAGGGCCCAGGTCTTCATTCTAAAAGCATGGGAATCATGCGAAGGTTCTGTTTGGAACCATGTGACAGGCTGAGGGGAACCTGAAACTAGAAAACAATGACATGGCTTCTCCAGTGCTGAGACAGATGAAGGGACCTGTCCTCAGATGGGGGACGGGTGTCCAGGTGAGCTAAAGAGGGAGGTGGAAGGGACAGAAATGGCCTTTGGGGAGCTACAGTGTGCTCGGGCCACATGCTGGACGCTGTTCTGTGACTGCCTGTCTGGTAGAGCTGAGGTAACATGAAAACAGCCCTGGCCCCGGAGCCCGAGTGTGTGCTTCCCCGCACCCCACCCCAAATGTGTGCTGGCCAGGCCCGAAGGCTGTCAGAACAGTTCCAGGAGAAACGGGCAGGGCCCTTACAAAGTGGGGGCTTAGGGAAGAAGAGGGAAATAAGCCAGGGGACCTGGCCCGGCAGCTCCGAGAGTGCTGGGCAGGGTCTTAGAAGGCACTGGTCCAGCCATCCCCTTACAGATGAGGAAGCTGAGGTCCAGGGTTCAGGAGCAGAGCCGGAAGCAAAACCCAGGTGCCTCCGAAGCTCTTTCTGCTGCTCCAGGCATGCATGCATGCATGTGTGTGTGTGTGTACATGTGTGGGCACATGTGTACAGGTGTGACTGAGACGAGGCCATCGTCTCTCCATCCATCCATAATCCAGGCTGGCCATGACGCTGGCATGAATTAAGATGTGTATAGAGATAAAAAAAATGCTTAGGAAAGAACTCAATCTCTATATGGCGTGTATTCAGTTTCAGAAGGTTAATATCTTGATTTTTTTAATCCCTTTCTGTTTTTTCAAAGAGGATTTGGTGTTCTCAGTCCCAGCTGGGAGCTTAAGAAAACAGAACAATGTCTCTCTGCCTGCAGCTCTAGGCCTCTCTTGCTGGACCTGGGGACAAGGGCGCCGCCCCCAGAACCTGTGCCCTTTCCTCTGCCTCTCCGCTACCCCCTTAAATCCACTCCGTTGAAACAGCACAGGGCTCTCTGGCCAGGTGGTCTGTCCTGACTCAACTCAGCCGGCCTGTATTAATGCACCAGAAGGTTTGCTTGGCAAGGTATTAGGAGACAAAAAAGGTCCGCAGAGCCTATGGGGTGATTCCCTCCTGGCCTCTACGCTGGGCTCAGTCCCTCCCCCAGGGCGGCGTCAGACCATCATCAGACACTCCTGGGCCTCTGGCAGCCGTTTTCCCATTTGTGCTTTGGATCCAGCGAGTTACAGCTCATTCCTTTGGCCACATTGTTCATTAACGACATCACTTTTTCCATCTCCCTGACGGCTCAGTGCCCTCTGCTTGAGCCCTGCCTCCCAGCTGATCCCCATCTCCCTCATGTGCTGTGCATTCCATGGATCACAGGACTATGCCATCTGTGGGTCACCTGAGACCTGCTCAGCACAGAGCCCAGGTACCACCTGGGCCTCCTCATGGTGACCCAGCACTGTGACCAACCCTCGTCCATGTGATTGGATGGTGGTTGGATGGTAGGTCCCTTGGTGCCCTAGAGACATTGCCCTTCTCCCACACACCCGGTTCAAAGGCATCCTTCAATCTGTGCACAGCACTGGCCACCCTCTGAATCCCTGTCTAGGCTGGGCGCCTGGGCACCGTGCTAGGGCTGGGCTGTGGGCAACACGGCCTCTTCCTTCACCTCCCCCTGGAACCCACCACTGAGTCCTGCTGGTTCATGAACAGTCCTCACTCACTCCCAGCCCCCCTGCAAGCTGGAGTCACTTGGCCTCACCCACGGTTCTGCCCTGTTTCCTGCTCAAAGTCAAGCACCCCTTCCTCCTGGGCCAAATCCAGATGCTGCGTCCTGGCCCTTCCCGTAGCCTTCCCCTCTGAGCTGCTCATTCATTCACAACCGCTGTTATTTAAGCCTCTTAACTGCCAAACCTTGTTGAAGCACCTCCTGTTCTGTTCCCCTGCTGCTGCCTAGCTCTGCCCTCAGTCACTCTATGGAGGGGTGTGGCATAAAAGTGGGAGCACAGACTTTGGAGTCAAGCTTATCTGGGTTTGAATCCTGGATCTGTCGTCTATTTACCCAGAAGAACTTAGACCAGTTATTCCCCTGTGAGCCTCAGTCTCCTCAACTGTAAAAGGGGAACGCTGCCATTCTGAGGGCTGTTGGGAGCCCTAAATGCCATCATATATGTACCTGGCATAACCTGCATTTCTGGCAGAAAGGCAAGAAAGAGCCTGGAGCATTTGGAGAACCTGCGAAGAGCACAGAACTGCCGGTGCGAAGAGCCCTAAGTGGAGCGAGGGGAGTGAGGCCAGAGAGGTGGGCTGGGCGGATCAGGCAAGACAGGAGGCCGGGCCCAGGGTACAGGCTTAGAGCTGAGCACCCAGCTCCGTCTCGAGGTGGAGGAGCCCTGCCCTGCGCCTCCTCCCTCCACTGGCTCCAAGTAGGAGTGCAGATCTCTCAGGCTGCTCTCCAGGCTTTCCCACAACCTCCCTGTCCAGCCCTCCTTCCCCACTCCAGGAGCAGTGTGGGAATCAAAGTGGCTTCTTCCTTAGGGCCTCTCTCCTGGCAAACAATTATTATGGGGCCGAGCAGCAGGGCAACCCAGGCCTGCTTGGTGCCCCTGTGCCACCCCCCCACCCCCTATATCCCACCTCCTTCCCTCTCTTTCCCACCAGCCTGATCAGGACATCAGCTCTCCTCAACCCCAGTGTTGCTTCTCCTACCCCGCCCACAGATGCCCAAGGGCTGTGCGCGGCCTCACAAGGCCACTGGTTGCCAGGCCACACCAGGACTCTTTGAGGACAGACCAAAGCTTTGGTCTAATTACATGGTCACCAGGCATCTGAGATCACAAGACCAGGGAAAGCTGGAAGTCAGGTGGCCGCCACAGTCGGCCCCAGCAAGGCCATCCTATTCCCAAAGCTACAACCACGAAAATCTAAACAGCGAGAAGGGCTGCGCTGGAGAGGGAAATCTGGGTCCCAGCTGTTAATACCAATCTCACCTATTTTTTTCCCCTTTTTAAAAACTGAGATATAATTTGTACATACCATTGAATTCGTTTTACAACATAATGATTTGGTACATGTGTATAATGTGAAATGATCGCCATAATAAATTTAGTTAACATCTATCACCACAAATAGTTACAATTTCTTTTCTTATGAGAACTTTCAAGATCTATTCTCTTAGCAGCTTTCAAATATATAATACCGTATCATTAACTATAGTGACCATGCTGTATATTATATAACCAGGACGTATTTATCTGGAATTTTATACTTTTTGACCACCTTACCAATTTCGAGCCCCCAGCTCCTGCCTCAGGCACCAATCTGTTCTCTGTATCCTATAGGTTCTTTTTTTTAGATTCTACATATAAGTGAATTCATAGCATTCGTCTTTCTCTGAGCTGTTTCACTCCCCCCAGGCCCGTCCATGTTGCATATGGTAGTATTTTCTCCCTCTGTGACTGAATAACATTGCACCGTGTACATATTCCACATTTTCCTTCCCGTTCATCTGTCAGTGGACAGGTTGTTTCCTTGCCTTGGCTGTTGTAAATAATGCTGTAATGAACATGGGGCGCAGCTACCTTTTCGAGTTCGTGTTTTCATTTTCTTCAGATAAATACCCAGGAGTAAAATTGCTGGGTCATGTGGTAGTTCTATTTTTAAATTTTTGAAGACCCTTCATGCTGTTCACCATAGTGGCTGCGCCAGTTTATATCCCCACCAGCAATGCACAGGGTTTCCTTTACTCCATGTCCTCGCCAACATTTTTTATTTGCCTTTTTGATAATAGCCATTCTGACAGGTGTGAGGTGATATCTCCTTGTGGTTTTTATTTGCATTTCCTTGATAATCAGTGATGTCGAGCACTTTTTCGTGTACCTGTTGGCCATTTGTATGTCTTCTTGGAAAAATGTCTATTCAGATCTTCTGCCCATTTTTTATTTGGGTTGTTTGTGTTTTTTGTACTGAGTTATATCTGTTCTTTATATTTTTTTGGATATTAACTCCTTACCAGATATATGATTTGCAAATATTTCCTCCTGTTCCATAGGTTGCTTTTCCATTTTGTCGATGGTGTCTGTGCTGTAGGCGTTGAGTTTACAGTCTCACCTTTTCATGGAATTAATTAGTCTTAGCTTCACGTTCGTCATCTCACGCGGAATCCCCCAGCTGCTGTGCGAGTGAGGCCACGCGGAGATTGCTCTCCTGGCTTTTCCCTGTTCTATAGAGGAAACTGAGGCTCAGAGAAGGGCCCTGGCTTGCCCATTTCTCACAGCCGGTCATTGCTGAGGTCTCCTAGCATCTGGTCCTCTCCACTGGGCTGTTGTCTGGAGAGTTTGGGTCAGACCGGTTGCTTGGTACCAACCCAGAATCCTAGAATTTCAGCAGTGGAAGGGACTGGTGTTCAAAATCCCTCCTCGGCATCCTGACAGTGCCCAAAAGTCCTTCAGGGAGTTCTTCCTCGGGGAGAGAAGCCAGCACAGGTAGAAGGGAGACGGCTGTGGCCTGGGGTCTCATCTGTCTTCACCCCCTCATTTTCAGGGACCTCCCCTCCCATTTCTTCCAGCTCTAACACAACCCAGCTTCCTCAAAGAATCTGGGGCTCAGAAGCCAATAAATCATGGTAAAAAAAAATCATGGCTGTTTTTTGGGGGAATGCACATTTCATTAAACTTCTAGAGGAAAAAAGAATGCCAGAGGGCATTCATAATTTGTAATGATATATTATTTCAGTATTTTAAAAAACAGTGTGAATGATTAGATCCTGCAGCATATATTTTGCATGTTTGAAGGTTTCAGACAGGTTCTTCTCTAGCTGATCAGTGTTCTTCGGCCTGGATTAGAAGCCAAACCAGATAGACTAGCTAGACTAGCGTTTCTGTTGTGTGTGTGTATGTTTAAATAAAAACATTTTATCGAGGTCTGATTGGCATGCCAAAAGCTATACATATTTAACGTATACAGCTTGATGAATTCGGAGATAAGTATACGCCTGTAAAACCATCAACAAAATCTATGCCATAGACATATTCATCACCTGCAGAAGTTTCCTCCTACCTTCTGTATTTATTATTGTTACTATTTTTATAAGAACACCTAAGATCTCCCCTCTTAGGAAATTTTTAAGTATACAATACATTATTGAGATGGACTAGAGTTTGGAACTTGGAATGGACCCCTAGTCTACCCTGCTCATTTGACAGACAGGGAAACTGAGGCTTGAGTCAGAGGAGTGCTCTCCATAGTGAAATTTAGCTCCTTAGTGGCAGAGCCAAGTCTCAAGCCAGGTCTCTGAATCCACACTCAGTGCTTCCCCACTGTAGCCTGGGTCTGGGCAGCCTGGGGAAGGGGCCAGGGACCACTTTCTGAGCAGCCCCTGGCCGCAGACCCACGCACCCAACCCTGAGCCTCAAGCTGCTTTGATGCTCCCACTCACACTTGTGTCTGGTTCAAACAGCTGTCCCTTTGGACTGCAGCAAGGGGCTGATTAGATGTAATTGCTTTGCCTAGAGCGAGCTATCTGCTTAATAGAATCAGCTCCCAGTAATTAGCCTGCCAGAGGCCCATTTCCCCTGCTGGAGTCCTCTGACCTCCAGGCCCTTATTCCAACCTGTGAGTGTTAGGTCTCTGCAGGCAGCTGGGTATCTGGTATATGTAGGGGACAGGGGAGCTTTGGGTGGGAGAGGAGAAACTGGAGGAAAGCAGTGTTGTGAAGGCTCAGCAGGGACTCCAGGTATAGCCCTCCCTGGGGCCAGAGAATTGCAGCATTTCCTGGGTGGAGGAGCAAAGAGCCTGGCACTGAGGAACTGACTGCTCCATAAGTGTTGAACTGAACCCAACTGAATCACAAAGGGCATCGAGTCCAGGCCCAAATTCAGAACATTCAGCAATCATGTCAAAAGGCATTTCCTGCAGACCTACTATGTGCTAAGAACTGTACTAGCTCCTTGGATTTTTCGAAAAGGGCCTTAATCCAAGGGATCAGTCAGGCTATGATTGCATGCCTCCATTGATCAAGAGCTCATTACATCCTGGGCAACCCATTTCTTCTTCAGAGGCATAGGGAATATTCTGTCTATTTGGGGATGCAAGCTCCTTCCCTGTAGCATCTCCTCACAGATCACTGGTCCCTCCTAGGCCACCCAGAGCAAAGCTAATCCCTTCTGCATGTGACAGCTAACATATCCCCTGTACCTTTTCTGCAGGCAGAATATCCCAAGTTTCTTTGGTTGTGCCACGTATATCATGCTGGTGAGACCCTTGTTAATCTGGTTAATGGGCCTGGAACCTACCTCTGTTGTGAATTCCTCTCTCCCAGAGTGGTCAGGAGCCCAGCAGAGGGGACTCTGGGGGTCAGAATTCCTCTCCCCACAGAAAGAAGAGCAGCTTTAGCCAGAACAGGACACTCCCCAAGGGGTGCAGGGTGACCACAGCCGCTCCACGGAGGGAAAAACCCCTAAACCCTGCTCATTGGGAGTAAAGTCACCTCTTTTGCCCTCTCCCCCCCTCCCCCGGACACACACGCACAAGTACACACCCAATGCAGTGAACACTCACCAGTGCCACTCAGTACTCACTGGCTGATTAATCATTGCAAGTGCTGTTATAATTATTGTGTTTGGTGCTGAGAACAGGCTGCCTCTGCTTGCTTCTCAGAAGCCATAAACCTGCAAAGAGGATTTCAAGATTTGTGAGGCTGTTGACTAGACCTGCAGGCTCACTTTTTCCTTAGCAGCAACACGTTTGTTTGTCTGGGAACACAGGCCATGGCTGCTCTAGAATCCCCGCAGAGGACAGACAGGCTTAAGGGACTTCATTTTTGTAATGGTAAAGGGGCAAATTTAGGGAACTTATCTTGTAGCTAAGGTTTGGAAATCACGATGGCTGGACTCAAGTCCCAGCTCTGGCCCAGTTAGTTGTGAGGCCTAGACATGCAGTGGGCATAAGCACTTTGACACTTCTGGGCATGTGTCCCAGTGGAAATTCCCTGCAGGTCTTATGGACATACATACAAGCATGCTCATCTAGAGTGGTCTTCAGAATCAGGGAAGGAGGCTGCGGAGGAGGCCCTCTCCAGGGGAAGGGACCTGTCAAATCTGGTGCACGCTGACTTTGGACTAAGGCTTTCTGCTACCGAATGGAGCGAGCCTGAGCCCCACAGCAGCTCCATAAAGACAGGTTGGTTCCCATTCTCACTGGTAGGAGACCCAAGTCTGTATCCGGAGCTGGTCACAGCTCATGTGGGGCAGGCTGAGAACAGAGCCAGGTGTCTGTCTACCTCCCAGCGTGCTGCTATCTCCCCCAACAGCTCCCAGAGCCTCTCCTTTGTGAACACTGACTTTTGTGTTTGGTTTGGGCTTGAGATGTTAAACAAATAGTGTCTCTTGACAAACGCAAGCTGTCTGCACTGGGACCAGTTATGCTCTATAAACCCAGACTAATCCTCCATCTCTCTCCCTACAGAGATACACCAAGAAACACCTCAGTCCCACTCTAAGCACCTTAATTCCATCAACTGGCCATCAGAGGCCACAACCCCTGCCGCAGTTCTCTGTGTCAGCCAATTCCCTGTCTTTCTGCCACAGCTCCTGGGTCTGTGGGGCTCCTTCCCATCTCAGGCCTGCTCCTGGCTTAATGTTGAGATGGCTCTGAACACTCCTTCCTACAGCAAACCATGGGCCCCAGGCCCTGCCAACCCACCTAGTGCAGCCAGGCCTGTTGGAATGGATGGAGGAGTGTTTATAGAGTGCCTCTGTGTCAGGGGCTGTGCCAAGGGTTGTGGGGCACATGGATGTGTATGGCCCTTTCCCTGCCCAGTAGGGTCTGGTCTACACAGGATGGACCAGAACTTCATGTGAGGCTTCAATCCAGCTAGTAATCGATAGTAAGGGTTTAAACTCAGCTATCTGACTCAGGGTCAACTGTTGCACTCCCTACCTCCCTGTCCCCGCCCCGATCCTCCAGTCAAATTGACCAATAAAGAGGCTCTTGAAAGCAATGGACAGAGAGGGCTCTGGGCCCCTCATCTTTCAGACCACATTGTTGACCATTGTAGAGTGAGCATTGCTGGGGCCAGGCCTGTCATTAACATCACAGAATGTCAGAGAGGGAAGGGACCTTTTGAGACAGTCAACTCTTTCTTCTATAGAAAAGGACACTGAGCCACAGAGAGGCTATGGGACTCTATCAAGTCCCCCCAGCTAGTTGATAGTTGGTGGCAGCAGTGGGACCAAGCAGCAGGTGTCTGGGCTCCCAGTCCAGTGCTGGCTCCACGTGCTTCCTCAAGCCTTTGGACACCCGCATCTGTCTGGATCCCCTTCCCCTAAACAGGCAGGGCTTGCTCCAGCTTTAGAGATGTCTGTCTGCTAAGAGTCACAGAAGCAGATTGCTGGGGCTTTCTGCCTGTGGATTCCACTGTCTGTGCCCATCTCCCGCTGACACTGCTGGTCTCTAACCCAGCAGGTGTAGGATGCTACTGAAGACGCAAGAAAACATGTGGCACAACTCTGATGTGCAAAACACTGTGCTCCCCACTGTGAAAGGCATAGCGTGAGTAAGAAGGGTCTCCACCCTGGAGAAAAGAATGAGACAGTGCAGAAGACAAATAGTAAAGCGCTGACTAATCTCCTACGTGGAAGAAATATCTAGTGAATTGAAGTTTAGACAGGGTGCCTTGGAAGAACAAAGGAGTCAGTGGTTTTGACTGATGGCAACTAGGGAATGCTTCATGGAGGAAGTGGCCTTTGAGTTGGGTCTTGAAGCCTGAATAGGAGTTCAACAGATAGAAAATGGAGGAGCCAGGATCCCAGCTTATGGGAGCCAGGAGAGCCAGGCTGTGCCTGGAGCTTAGAGAGGAATGGAGGGAAAGATAAAGCTGGAAAATAACATATTAATCACAATATGCAACTAATGATAATTATATTCTGTCTCATTTATCCTAATCTGATCGTGTCCTTTCCCTCAGAACTAAAGTCTTAAAAGCAGTGGATAGAAACCTCTTTTCCCCTGATTCTTGGAAAAACAAGGGAGGCAGAAGCAGGCCAGGAAGGTCATGAGATGTTATAAACAGGGAGCATAGACACATCCTGGTCCAATCCACTCCATTCCTGGGTGTGCAAACCAAGGCCCAGGAAGAGAGAGTGGCTGGTGCCAAGTCTCACAGCAAATAAATGGCAGAGACAGCACCCCAGCCCAGGCCTCCCAACTCTTCACCCTGTGTTCTCTCTACTGCACAGGATTTTGGAAAATCATCACACAGAAGGCTGACCAGTATCATGATTTGAAAGATGTAAAAAAAAAATTTTTTTTAAATCTTTCTCTAATTGGCCCAAAGCTTCCTCCACTGAAATCACCAATGGATTGAAAAGAATAGAAAAACATGGAGAAGCCAAGGCTGAACAGCCTTTCTCATGTGTAACAGACAAGATTGACAGAGGTGCTTTCTGACACTTGACCCTGGGCAGAGGGTGGGGCATGCCCGCCAGGTGCAGGCAGGTCCTAGGAATCCCTAGGAGGGAAGGGTGTGCAATAGGCTGTGAGGTCTTTGGCACAATCCCACCAAGGTCAAGGGTGGGCTGATGGGGCTCTTGCCTAAAGGTCCCAGGGGCTCCTTGGAAGCCTAGACAGGCACAAGCTTGAATCTTCCCACCAGTCTCACCTCAAGAGAAAAGAGGGAGGAGAGGCAGGAGAAGAAGACCTAGGCTGCCCCCCTGGGCTCCAGGGGCACTGTGAATATGCTGTGGTCCCCCCACTGGCAGATGTCCTGGTCCCATACATAATGGAGGCTCCAGAAAGACCCCAACTATGGGGCAGAAACCCTCCCCCCCTCACTGTGTGACCTTGGGCAACCCCCTTTCTATGCTCCATGCCTCAGTTTCCTCATCTGTAACATGAGAGAGTCGGGCCGGACAATCTCTAAAGGGTCTTCCAGTTCTGAAGTGCTGTGAGAACAAGCTTCATCATAATGAATAATAAATGTCCTTCCCCTACAGACAGCTTTTTCCCTTTTCTAAAGCTCTTACACTCATAATATCACCTTTCATCTGCACAGCAGTCTGGCCTGGCAGCCAGAAGCAAGCCGATCCTCAACACATAGCCTTTCACCCTAAAAACCTGGTCTAGCAAACCACTGCTCATCTAGACCAGCTTTGGGGGAACTGACTTCTGGGGAGGTGGCCATGAACATAGAACCCAACTTTACCCCTACCCCTGGGAGCCAAGAAAGGTGTGCCCCCCCCCCCCCCCAGAAAGCCAGAAGATGCCAAGGAGGAAGCCTGCAGCAGGCTGGGTTCATGTCCAAAGGGGCAGGGCCAGAAAGTTTGCGTCTTCCAAGAATCAAAGCTTCTGGGGAGAAGGGGAAGCCAGTGGGATGGGGAGAGGTAAGGTGCCACAAATCAGGGCCCTCCCATCAGGCTCTGGTCAGAGACTTGAGTCTAGGGGGAAAGAAGATGTTATAGAGCCCCATATTGTCTGATTTGCATACATGTGGTCTCCTTTGATCCCTCACAACAATCTTTTCAAGAGCTCGCATAATTATCTATCCTACTTACAGATTTTTAAAAATTGAGGCTCGAGGAGTCATGATGGAGAAGAGCATGGGATCAGGAGGCAGATTAACGTCTCTTCCCAGCTGAATGGTCTTGGGTGATTCCCCGCACTGCTTTAGCCTCAGTTTTCCCATCTATAAAATGGATATAACCATTCCTACCTTTCAGGATTGTGGTAAGGACCAGAGATAATGAATGTAATAACACGCCTAGCAGACACACAGCAGATGCTTGACACATGCTTGCTGAAGGAATGGCTGAAGGGAAGAATGGGTTGGTGGCACTCCTGGGAGAAGCAGTGTCGTGTCCAATAGTAACAGGCCAGCCCAGGCTGTGGGCTGATAGTGTTCTCGCTCTGACTAGCTGCCTCCTAAGCCTACCCTCAGTCAGGGGCCCTGGAGCCTCTTTCATGTCTCTCTTTGTGGTCCATGCCAGGGTCCCATGAAAGACTTTTTGACCCTCCTTGGCAGTGGGATTTGCATTCCAGTCATTCTGCTCACTCAGCCCATCCAAGTGTGGAGTTGTTTGGAGTAAGCAAGGCCTGTGGGATCATCTGCATGGCACCTCATCCAAGAGATAAGGGAGTGAGACTCAGAGGGACGGTGACACCTGGCCTGAGGTACCACAGTCCGCCCCTCCTCACCATCACTGCCACCATGTTGACAAATGAAGAAATTGAGACATAGGGAGGACTCCCAGTTCCTCCAGTCTGTCAGTAAGCCTCCAGATCTGGGTCCCACCTGCCCTAGTTCATGGAGATCTCACTTCTGCAGGAATGTCCCATGTGGTGTCCAGCATTGTCTCTGGCAGTGCAAGCCCAACCGGGACTGCTGGTGCAGGGCAGGGGCCACAGATAATGTCAAGGCAGCCTGACAGCCCCTGGGGAGCAGAGCAAAAGCCCCTGGGACTGGGTGCTCCTGGCCTAGACTACCAGCCTGTGTTTTCTCAGCCAATTCCCAGAGCCATGCTGACCTGGAAAGCGAGACTTCGTACGAGAGCAGGGTTTTCCTTGCGTGTTAGCCCACGAGTGCCCAGGTCCACAGCTGTGCTCTCCTGTTTCTAAGACAGCCAGCAGCCTGGTGCAGAGCAGGGGCCGTGGCCTGGGGGGAGGGACAGCTTGGCTGAGTCCCAGTGCTGCCACTAACTCACTGTGTGCCTTTGCATGTGACATGACCTCTCTGTGCCTCAGTTTCCCCACCCACATGTGAAAGGTCAGAACAGCAAGGCCCAGGGGCCCTTCCAGCCACAGCATCTGTGATTTCTCCGGAGGGATGGGAGTGGGTGGGGGCTCACTCTGCCTTTCCTCCCGCCTTCCCTGCTTTTCTGTTTCTGTGTCATCACTTTATCTCCAGCTATCCAGGTCTCCCTGTCGTCGTGTGCCGCTCTCCGCCTCTCCGGTGCAGTATTTCTCTGTCTGGCTCTGTTTTGTGCTCCGAGTCCACCTCTGGTTTTATCGCCTTGCCTGTCACACCCCCTCCGCCTCTTTCTCTCCCTCTGTAGTTGCACGCGTCCCTCTGTCTAGTTATCTCTCTCCGGGTCCCTCGTCCTGGCCGCTCTCTCGGCTCTCCGCTCGCTCCCCGCCCCCTCCCCGCCGCCCCCCTCCTCCCTCCTCCCTCCCTCCCTCCGCGCGTCTCCCCAGTCCTTATTTGGCTGGGCGGGAGGGCTGGCGGGAGGAGGCGGCCCGCGGGCGGGGGGCGGAGGGCGGGAGCGGGCCGCGGAGGAGGGAGGTGGGTGGTGCTGAAGGGACAGCTCCGCGGCGGCGCTGGCGGCGGCGGCCCCGGGGCGCGGAGCGGGTGCCCGGCGCGGGGAGCGGCGAGCGCAGCCATGCCCCAGGCCGCCTCCGGGGCAGCAGCAGTGGCGGCCGAGGCCGGGGCGCGGGCCGGGGGCGCCGGGGGGCCGGCGGCGGCCCGGGCGGGACGATGAAGCGGCAGAATGTGCGCACGTTGGCGCTCATCGTGTGCACCTTCACCTACCTGCTGGTGGGCGCCGCGGTCTTCGACGCGCTCGAGTCGGAGCCCGAGTTGATCGAGCGGCGGCGGCTGGAGCTGCGGCAGCAGGAGCTGCGGGCGCGCTACAACCTCAGCCAGGGCGGCTACGAGGAGCTCGAGCGCGTCGTGCTGCGCCTCAAGCCGCACAAGGCCGGCGTGCAGTGGCGCTTCGCCGGCTCCTTCTACTTCGCCATCACCGTCATCACCACCATCGGTAACTACTCTCGGGGCAGGGGGCGGGGACCCTGGGGCTGGTGGTCCGGAGCCCCCTGGGGAGGGGGCTTCCCCCCGAGAGGGTCTAGGCGCCGAACCCAGTGCTCCCAGAAACCCGAGTTCAGCCTGGCGTGTCTGCTCCCCGAGGACGGGACTCGGGGGAGGTGTCGATCCCTGGCTCCGGACCTGACTCTCCAGCCCGGCCAGCCCCAACTTGTCCCTGCCAGGCTGCGCGGGGGCCCCGGGGGACTCTGAAGTGTGTGAGAGGGGCAGGAACGACCGGCGGAGGCCGGGGAGGAGGGGTGTGGCCCGGCCAGGCCGCGGAGCCGGGCGCCGAGGGTGAGCCGCTGGGAGCGCGCGACTCCTCCGTGTCCCTGCAGATGGGCTTCCGCACCCGGTCCGGGCTGGGGCTCCAAGGACACGTGTGGATGCAGGTACTCGGGACTCCCGGCACTCGGAGCCACTCTGGGTTCTTCCGACGCCCTGTAACGGGGCTGTGAGTGCCTCTTAGTGTGTGTGTGTGTCCAGTTCCGACAGTTTGGGCACCACCAGCCGGTGCCTTTAATTTTGTTAGGGTAGCAGAGCTGGTTCTGGAAGCCAAATCCAGTTCTCCGCTGTCCCAGGAAAACAGGCACCTCGCAGGAATGGCCCATTCTCTTCCCCAAGCCAAGGCCCGCCGAGGCATAGGAAGCCACACACACACCTAGACTCTCACAACACAGGCACAGGCGCACACACACATACACACACATAAGCACACTCCGGGCACACACAGGCACACACACGGCACACAAGCAGATGTCCAGGAAAGAAATCTCCAGTGAGGCCCTTGGTATGCTGTTCAACATGTCCAGACAGGAGTAAACACCTTCCCCACACCCAAGACTATGAATCCAGCCCAGCTCCATCATTTCTCCTGTGTATGACCTTGGGCAAGTCCTTTCCCCTGCCTGGGTCTCAGGCTCACCTCTAGACAACAAGAGGTTGGCTGAAGTGATCTCAAGGGCTCCTCCCAGTCCTGATGTGCTCCCAACCCACTTTCCCCAAAGCCCACTGGGATGCCACCAGAAGCTGTTTTCTCCATCTTTCCCATTCCCTCTCCTCTCCCTGGTCCCCTCCTTGCCTTGGCTAAACTCCCAGGGGCTCCTTGCCACTTGGCATAGCTCATGACAAGATGGCAGTGTTTTCCTGGGAGTCAACAGGAGTCCAGAGGGTAAAAGGCAGGACTCGACACTGTCCCTGCAGTCTCTCCACTGCAAGACTCTGTGCTGAGGCTCCACGTCTCTCTGGGGACCACAGGGAGCTATGCTGTGTAGTTTCTGGATTCCTCTCTTAGAAGAGGAAAAAAGGGGCCACAAGTGGATGTGGCCCAAGTGGGAGCACCTCTGGGTTCGGCTGCCCCTGTGAGTTTAGAGAAGGGTGAGCGGGCCTGCCCAAAGATCAAGCAGCCTGCTTTCCTGGGAAGGACCAAACCAGGGGTGTCTTCCCCTCTCCCACCGCCCTGCCACCTGCCAGGGTTTTGGGAGCACTGAACATTCGCTCTCCCTCTTCCCACACATCATGTCCTTGGTTATCTGTCCCCTTTCTTTCTCAGTCCCACTGTACCCACCTGCCCAGCTCCCCAGTAACCTCCCAACTGACCTCCTCGCCTCCAGTCTTACTCCCCATGGGGCAAGTTCCCCTGAATGATGCTGCCAGAAAGAATCTCCCCAAAGCACAGCTCTGACCATACCAGTCCGCTGCTCAGAAGCCCTCAGTGGTTCCCTTACTCGTGGAATCTGTTCTGTGCTCTTTATCTCAGATTTTAAGGACCTTTACACTTGGCTCCAATCTCTATGTCCAACTTCATTTCTCACTTCTTACTGACATGATCCCTCAGCTGCAGCCAGCCTGTTCCCTAAGAACACCTTAAGTGTGCCTGTCTGGCACGCCTTTTTCTCTGTCTTCTATTTATCTTGTCCAAGCTGACCTTCCACGTCCAGTTCAAACCCCATTTCCTCCGTAAAGTCTCTAAGAACATCCCAAGCCACTGCTCTGAAAAGCTGCAGGATTTATTGTCTGGGTGACCTGCGTGACACTGGAGGCTCTTTTGCATGGTTATTTAAATTGTAGGGGATGTGTTTTGTCTCTTTAACCACACTGTAATTAACATTCATGTGGGCAGGGCCCTGCGGTCCCCCATCTCTGTGCTCCCCATGCTGGCACAGTACCCAGAGACACACATGAGCACACAGAAGGCTGTTGATGGGTTTAAGGTGTGCAGAAATGCAAGGACAGTCTTTTCCCTCCATCCCTGCCGTTTCCCAAAGTGCTTGTAGTCCTCACCAAGAGAGAAGCTAAAGGCTGGAAGTAGAGACAGATCGGGTGCGGTTCTGGTGATTATTTATTTATAAAGTGCTGGGCGAGAGGACAGACAGCATCAAAGCACCACCCTAGGCCTGTGGGGGCCCCCGACTGGCACTGCCCACTCCCTGCCTCAGCCAACCATCCCTCTCTGTCACCTTTCACTCTGGCTATGCCACCTGGCTGGAGGCTGCCCACAGGAGCTCTACTCTAAGAAAAACCTTCCTGGGCTGTGATCAGATGGCTGGAAGGGGCCTTATAGTTAGACTGACCCAAAACCCAAAGGCAGCAGCCTCTGTCCACTTGACCCTTTTGGGGACTCAAGTGTGTCTCCTGAGGCACAGCAATCCCATTGGGACAGAATAATGACAGAACCTCCCATTCATTCGGTACCTTAATGGTCATAATGCCCTTTCATCCAATGTCTTGAGTCCCAGCCTTCACAGCTCAGGGAAGTTTCAGGGCAGGTATCGTTGGCTCCATTGCACAGATGAAGGCAGGGAGGCTCAGGGAAGGGAAAAGACTCCCCTACCCCCCCCCCCCTGCCAAAGTAATGCAGCTGAGCAGGGAGTTAGAGCAAGAAGCTGGGTCTTCTGACTCCAAGTCTAGTGCTCTTTCCCCTGCTGGTCTCTTTGCTGCTTCCTCTGCCTCCATATGCTGTGAAGCCCAGAGCCAGCCAGGATTGGCATGGCCAAGACGTGCTCAGTGATGCCAGCTTGCAGGACACCCACCACGGGCAGCCCTGATTGGTTGAGGGTCAGCAGGGTCAGCGTTAGTCATTTACCTGGTTAGTCACAGCCTCTGCTGGCTGCAAGGATTTCTCAGCTCCCTCATCTCTGGCCTCCCAGCCAGGAAACTCTTCCCTTCTTGGGCCTTAAGTTCATCAAATGCAAACAGAAACTCTTTTCTGGGAAGCTTAACCTCTCTAGCTGTTGAGTCATTAAACTCCTCCGGGGCCCCAGCCCCATCTATTCATAGCCCAGAGGCTGTCAGAGCAGGAAGGGGCCTTGAGATCAGCTAGTTCCACCTCTCACAGAGAGGTGATGGGAGTCACACAGCCAGAGGGTAGCGAAACCTGCCTCCCATGCCCCTACTCCTTTCACTTGCTCAGGATGCCTCTTTATTTATTATTATTATTAACAGCAACAATAATAGTAGCCACCATTTAATACCTACTCTTTGGCAGGCTCTATCTGAAACTTCATTTCTATCTCCTCAATTCATTCCCTTGTCGACCCTTCAGGATGGGCATTATTACTTACATTTGTCAGTGGAGGAACTGAAAGCTGTGTGTAAATGACTCACCCATGGCCTTGTGACGGGGAAGGAGGCACCTGCGCAGATTCAACTCAGCCTCCCTCCCATGCCCTGGATATTTTGCCGGTTCTTTCTCCACTTAAAGAACTCAGCCCAGACCCTTGTATCTCCAGGGCACCGAGTAGCCAGTTTATCTTTCCCCTAACAAAGCTCTCTCCAGCCTTCCGCCTCCCCGCACCCTGACCCCTGACCAACTCAGACCACGTGCCAGAGCTGTGCCCAGCACCAGGCCTACCTGAGACTGCCACAGGCTCACAGGTGCCCATTCTCCCACTGCAGGTCCCCAGAATCCTCGTGGCTCTAAGGCAACAAGAGACCAGGTGACTGATTAGCTGAGGGGCTGGAGCAGAAAAGCTTCTGTTCTGCTCTTTCCCCAGCTTCCAGCCTGGTCCCAGCTGAGCACAGGTTCCCATTCCCTGCCTTAGGCCTGGGGACACTTAGGCTATGAGTTCAAGCCGGCCGCTCATGAAGGAACCTGTACTTGTTCCATCTTTCCAAGAAGGAAGAAAGTACAGAAGTGACCTGCCATCCCCAAATCCCAGAGCCCTCAAATAGAAGAGTGAAAGGAAACATTACCCATCATCCAGACACCCAGAGAGGTGAGCACTTGCCCAGTCAGACAGCAAGTTCAAGGTACAGCCCTGATTAGGACCTGAACTTTTGGGCACCCAGACTGGCGTTCTCTCCGTCACCCCAGCCTGTTCCCCTCACAACCCACCATCTCTCTTAGCACTGGGGCCCCGGCTGTTTATCACTCCACTGTTCCCAGTCCCCTCTTGACTTCCCAGGGGGGTGGAAGGGCAGCCCAGCCTGGAACAGTCCCACTGCCCACTCTCAGTCGGCATTTCCTTCCTCTCTGCCCACAGGCCACTCCTCTGCTTCAACCACACAAGCCTTTGCCGAGGGTGGTGTAGGAACGCGGGTAGTGGCTCAAAAGCCAGAGCGCCTGGGCTCATCTCTCAACTTTCCTCTCCACTAATTCCTCCCACCCGCGCCACCAACTGTACGATCTTGAACAAATTACTTAGTCTCTCTGAGCTTGTTTTGTCATTTCCAAAATGAGAGGATAATATCTGCCTCCCAGGATCAAATGGGATAATATAAAGAAAGTGCCTGGTACAGAGCAGGCACTTAATAAACAGTATCTGCAACTATTAGTGTTATTAATACTACTGTCCGTGTATTATTACTTCCCCCACAGAAGGGAACTGCTCTTTCCCAAGGATACACATGACCACAGCTACCTCTGCTCCTTGCTAGCAGGTGGGGACAGTGGGGTTGAAAATCAGAGGCTGCTACTTGCTTCCCTTTGCCTTCCTAATCCCATTCCCCATCTCAGGTTTCCAAGATCATCACCTATGCCTGGAGTCTGCCTGCCATCCAGACTCTGGGGCAATACTCCCTCATCCGAGCAGGCAGACCCTGCAGAAAACCTACCAGAGAGTGAGGTGCACAGAGGTAGGAGAACCTACCCTGCAGTGGAGCAAGGAGGCAAAAGTTCCAGTTCCACTTAGCACAGTTGCTGGTCCCCTGTGACCATCAGTTTCCTCATCTACAAAATGGGTGTATTTGACCAGAGGTCTTTCTGCCGGCCATGCCTCCTGCCTACATGTCCAGTTCCCACATATCACGATTGGGGGCTGGAGACATGGAGGGAGTGGGGTGAGAATCGGACAGAAATAGTAGACACATGCCTGGCCACAGTGGAGACAGGACAAACACAATAAGTATTCTCAAAGAAAACATAAACAAGCACAGATGAATGTCATGAAAATCACCACTATAAACAGCTTTCAGCTGGCAGCACAAACAGTGAATCTGTGAGTTGATTTTGTAGTTAAAAAATATATAAAAATGATTTTCCTGCAGTCAGCCCGCAGGAAGGGAAGAGACCCGGCTCTGACTGAGACCATTATCAGTTTGGGCAAACCTCAGCTGAGACCCAGGATGAGCGCTCCCTCTCCCCTGGACCGATGATGCCATCTCAGCCTCGGACGCAGGGGAGTGCCGTGTGCCTCTCACACATCAGGCACTGTCCGAGGCCCTCTTGCCACCTGCATCCCCACAACCGCTCTGGGAGGGCCAGCGTTGTCATCTTGTTACAGCCAGGAAAGGGAAGCTCTGAGAGGTTCAGAAATTGGCCCAGGGCCCTACAAATATAAAATGATAGCACCAGGCCTTACACCCAAGACCGTAGGGAGTATCTTTTCACAGAGCCCTGCAGCCCCCTAGCTCCCATAGAGCCTCTGCCATCCCTTCTATACAAACATCACAAATAGTGAAAATGGGTACCAGGGTCCATACAGGACACTCAAGCCGTGGCCTCAGGTTCCGGATCGATTGCCCTCGGAGCTATGGATAAAGCACGTAGCCCAAAGAGAAATCAGAATTTTAGCTCCAGTCCTACCATTTTATAGCATGGAAACTATAGTTCAGATTGGAAAGGGGACTTGCTAAAGGCCACACTTGCCGTTGTCCTCAGAGCTGGCATTGGAGCCCTGTTCACTAACACCTCACTCCGCACTCTGGGGTCCCCTGCGGACTCTTAGAAAAGAGAGCAAGCTGCCAACCAGCCTCTTCTGCTGGCCCTGGGCCTCCTCCTGATTCTTCCATTAGCCTCTGGTTCTCAGACAGTCACCTGACAAATGCCTCTTGTGGTCATTGAGAGGGCAGTCAACAGCCAAGCTTACGCTACCACCTCTGTCTGTCCACACTCGCTCGTAGTCCAGAAACTGCCCATGCTCAGGCAGCTTTCCAGTGGCCCCTGGAGACCTGTTCCTCACCTGGAACCTCCCCACCCCAACGACTGCTGCAAGTCACATTTTCACTTGCCCATCCGCTGCCTAGAGCAAACAGCCCCAGTCCTCCTGGTCCTGTGGCCTCCTGGGATCCCTGCCAAGCTGAGGCTAGTGACATCCCTGCTTCCTCCAGTGACACCCAAGGACCTCATTGTGAAGGGGGCACCGGTTGCTATGAATACACCACAGGAGCCCAGCCTAGGAGCTAGAAACAGGGTCTTTCTCTCCTGAGAGGCCTTAGACAAATTATCCTCTTTCTCTCTCCTTCCCCCATTTCCCCCCCCTTCTGCCCCTATACTCACGGGAGGAACAAATACTTCCCTATTGTGCCGCTGTCTTCCCATGTGTGTAGAGAAGCTGTTCCACAGGGGAACTGATGTGGGTTAGCTCAGCAATGCACAATTTTCTATGTTAATGTTTCCCAAATGGTCAGATCCAGAGAATGACCTGGTTGATCTTGTTTAAATGCAGATTCTGAATCAGTAGGTCTGGGGTGGGGCCTGAGACTCTGAATTTCTAACAAGGCCCCAAGGGACCTAATGCTATTGATCCATGGTCCACACTTCTAGTAGCAAGGATCTAAATAATCTGGAGACCTGACTCCTGAAAATAGACATATGAACTGTGGTTTTAAGCACAAGAAGATTTAGAACTGGGAAGATCCTTAGCAATCTGGTCTTGGAATGTTAGAGCCAATGGCCTCAGAGCCAATGGACTTTTCTCTGAGGTTTAGAGCAGGGCTGTGACTTGCCCCATGGGAGCCAGCCATGGAGCCTGGGTGGCGCCACGTGCTATACGGTCACTGTGGGTGAGAGAAAGGGAAGTGGAAAGGGAGGGTGGAAAGGGAGAGGAATGGAAAAGGGCTTGTCCCATAGGGAAGCCTGCGAACAAGAATCCACTGGTCTTCAGTTGACTTCCCTTCCTCCCATGTCTGCCAGGGAATTTCCTTTGGGCATCTAACCAAAGTCCCAGGGGCAGTACGGCCTCCAGCCCCCATTAGAAGAAAAGGCTCAGCCTCATTTCTTCTTTCATGGCCTGGGATTCAGACAGCAAAGGCCCACAGAAGTCGCCAGGCCCTATGGCTACCAGATACACTCACTCTGTTGCTAGCTACAGTGTGTAATGCAGGTAGCAGGACAAGGCCTACTCTTTTCTAGAACTGTCAGGCCACATGTGTTTTCACATTTTAAGAGGGACATCAACAACCTGGGGAACATTCAGAGGAGGGGAACAGCATGTCAAATGAAGGACACTTGGTGGAGGCAGGACTGCAGAGCATGAGTACTGCCTTCAAATATCTGCTGGGCTATTGAAAGGTAGAAGAATCAACCTTGGGCTGATTTGGCACACGTGTTTGAACCAGCACCAGTGGATAGAGTCCATAGAAAGAATTAAGCCCGATATAATTAAGAACTTGTTAGAGTTGAGCTTAACCAAAGGTGAATTGTACTGCCTTGAGAGGTGGTGAGCTCCCCACCAGAGGAAGCATACAGAAGACACTGGAGAGGCATGCCGCAGAGGTCACCTGTATCAGTTAGGGTTCAACCAGAGAAGTAGAACCAGTAGGAGATATATGTCATGAGATGTATTATAAGGAACTGGCTTTTGTGATAATAGTGGCTGACTAGGCAAGTTCCAAATCCATAGAGCAGGCCATCAGGAAGGACAGGCTGGAATTCCTTCCAGCATGGGCTAAGTTGCTGTCCACCAGCAGAATTTCTTCTTCAGGGAATCCTCCACTCAGCTGGGAAAGCCTTTCACCTGATTGAATCAGTTCCGCCCAAGTTATCTAAACTAATCTCCTTTACTTAAAGACAACTGATTATGGACTTTAATCACATCTACAAAATGCCTTCAAGCAACCTCTAGATTAGTGTTTGATTAAGCCTAGCCAAATTGACACATCAAAAAGATATCACATTGCCCATATTTCAGACTGGGGGCTGCAATAAATGTCTTTTAAGATTCTTCCCAATCCTGAGATGCTTTGATTTCTTAATCTTCAAGGGAGTATCCTGGAAAGTTAGAGCACCCAGAGTAGGACTCAAACGTGTCCTAGGGGCCCCCAGACCCTCTGGGTCACCTTCCAAATAGAGCTGAAGCTAGCCTTCATTTTAGTCAGTTTACCAAAAAGCATTGAGCTATCCTCAGTGCCAGGCACTATACCAAGAGAATAGAAAACTAAGACCCAGATCCTTCCCCAAGGAACCTCTGGTCCAGTAGGATCCTGACACCACAAACTGAATCCTAAAACATGCTAAATCCTAGCAGAATGACTAAAACAAGGATCGGAGAAGGCTTCCTGGAGCAGGGGCTGCTTCAGGTAGTCTTGAATGAAGAGCGAGGACTTCAGTAGGTGAAGATTGGCAGTGGGAGCTTTCCAGGATGAGGGAACAGCATGAGCCTGGCTGAGGGGCATGAGCATGCCCAAGAAAAAGTGGTTGTGAGCAGACCCTGGAGGGGGCTGAGTGCTAGACCCTGATGGATGACCTCGATTTGACAGGTGCTGGAGGAGGGAAGTGAAAGACTCCAACCTGTGTTTGGATCCACTTCTTGGATCCTGACCAGTGGGTGTCCCCATGACCCCAGTTGAACTAGTGGTTACCCTCATCAGCTCAGTTGAACTAGTGGGTGCCCCCATGACTCCAGCTGAACCAGAGGGTAATGACAACCTGAATCCTGATCACCTACCTTCACCTTCTCCTGGTCACTCAGCAGACCTCAGCCAGCCCCCAGGACATGCTTTCTGTCCCTCCCCCAGACACACTTCCTTTTCTGGGCCGTAGGTCCACTCTGGAGCCCAGACTGAAGCCAGTGAGAGATGATGCTCTGTGGATATTCTCTGCGTGGACAGCACCAGACCCCCACTCCCAGATCCCCTTCCTCTCTGCTCAAGGCCCCACGGCTTGGCGCGGACTCAGTGTCCCTTTTCAGGAATGTGCAGGGCCTCTCCTGACCACAGCTCCAATGCAGAAATAACCATCTCAGAAACATCCGGAGAGGCACATTCCAGCCTGCCGGCCACAGGATCATCTGGGGGGCTCTCTCCAGAGACCCAAATTGTCAGGCTCCAGTGGAGCTGCAGGAGAGTGACGCTAGGCTCTCAGACAGGAAGCGGCCTCTCCTCTGGGACGGGGCGAGTCTTCCTGGGGCCTTGGGAGCAGGCAGGGGGCAGGTGGTTCCAGGCAGAAGCAAATCTCAGATCGATGCAACAGAGGGATCTTCCCTGGGTGACTCCATCCACACCTTAGACCTGACATGAAGCAGCCATTCCCCAAGGAGCCTGCCTTGGTTTCCACAGCCATGAACCTAGGCTGCCATTCACTGGGAGGTTTCTCTGGGCTGAGCTCGTTACGTGTATTATCTCATTGAATCCTCACAGTCCCCAATGAGGGCAGTGCTATTATAATCCCCATGTTAGAGATGAGGACACTGAGGCTCAGAGACATTAAGAAATGCTCCTAAAGTCACACTGCTGGCAAGTGGCAGAGCAGGGCTTCATAGAGCACACACCGCACTTGGTTTACAAAGCACCTGGTCCCACAGGTTCTCTTCTGAGCCTCCCAGCAACCCAGAGGCGTAGGTACTGTTATTTTGCCAACAAAGACACTGGACTTGAGAACATGAGGTCACTTCCTGCGACCCAGAGCCAGTAACTGTGGGAGCGGGAGTCAAATCCAGACCTTCCAACCCTAAAACCAAGCTCTCCTCTGACGGCTGGAGGTGGGTCATACCCACCATATGTACAGATGCTAGTACATTTGAGAAGCACATGTCAGCCTATGTAGGCAAACAGTAGTGTCATGGGGCAGTCGTCACAAAGTGGCCTTAGTTCCGCGCATTTGTTAACACTGTCCTTCTGGACAGGAACCTGAAACTAGACGCTGGAACAGAGTGATGATTCTTTGGAGTGCTCACCGGTGCACTGGTGATGGGGTAAGGGGGGGTAAGGTGGCCCCTGTGTGTTGAGTAGGAAGTTTGTCCCAGGAGCCTCAGTTGTTTGGACCAGAGCCATGAGTGTCAGGGCCCAGCTCCCAAGAGTTAATTCATTAGACCTGCGCTAAGCCTAGGAGGGGGTAAGTTTTAAACACTTCCCAGGGGGAAGAATCCACACCCAGGCACAGGAGCGCAGAGAGCCTCTTCAGATCAGCATTCTGCGGTTGGGAGGTGGGCCCCTGGCGAGCCAACAGCTAGCATTTTCCTTCTGGGTTTCCTTGGTCTTTAAGAAGCATTCAAGGGGCAGTGGAGGAAGAATCTTTGGAGTTCACAAGCCAAAGCGCCTGGAGTGAGCCAGGTGGCAGAGACATCAGGAGTCAGTGGGTGGCCCCAGGAGAAGGTCAGTTTCCCCCACGCTCAGAGTAGAACAGGGACTGAGTCTCAGTGGGGGTCCTAGAGACAGGCTGGGTCTCCCCTTCATGGCTTTAGCTCTCAGCCTGCTCTCAAACAACCCCCAGGGAAGGACATCAGCCCAGGGGAGGCTCCTCAGCTGTGCGAGCATCACTCACCAGGGAACAAAGTGGGGGCTTTGGCCAGGCGGAGCCAGTGTCCCCCGACTTCAGCATGGCCCGCCTGGGGGATTTTCCACCATGAAGATTAGACAGAGTAAGACCCTCTAGGGCTGTTCATGATCCTTGGCCCACCTCCAGATGGGGCCAGAGAGAAAGGCACCTAGACCCAAACTCATTGGCAGCCTCCTTTCCTCTGGTGTCTCGCTCAACTCAACGCCCCAGAGTCCCAAGCACTCTCCTCTTCCCGGAGCACCAAAGAGGCCCGATGTCCCCTGCCTGCCCTCGGGATTGTCTAGTGGATTTACAGAGGCTGTTCATATTTTCTCAGACTTGTGACTGATAACTTAGTGCAGCTGACTGAGGGAAATGGGGGACACAGTGCCCTCCACTGTTTCTCTGCTCCTACTTGGTTGTAAGATCTACTTCAAGTCACATCTCACCCTGGGCTTATCCACAAAGAACTGGCTGGTGTGGTCAGAGCCCCTTGCAGCTTGAACAGCCTCTGTTGGACCTGCTCCTGGCCTCTCTTCTTCCAGACCCTCCCGAGAGGCACACTCCCCAGAACTACACTCTTGTCCCCATTTCACCCTATGCTGGCTGAGCCCTGGAGGGACTTCCTCTGTGTCCAATCCCAAGAATAGAGCTCTGTCCAGGACCTCCAAGTCACCCCCCTTCTGGAAAGAAAGCATTTCTGACTGTGGCCTAGGCCCGGTTATCAGCAGAGCAAGTCCACTGCCCCAACCCCTGGGACAGCTGGAATGCAGGAGCCTCCCACCCGGAAAGGGCGGCCGCTCATGCTGGCAGCTCCCACGGAAGCCCGTGGCTGGGGTATGGGAGGAAGCAGTGGGGCTGAGAGCAGGCTAACCCCAGCCAGCGCTTGGACAGGAGGTGGCCTAGAGAGAGGTAGCAGACAGTCTCATTTCCCAGACTGCCTCTGCACCTGAGCTGGCCCAGGGGGGACACACTGGTGGCCAGTCCTGCAACTCAAGCCCTAGGCTAACTCAGGCTTCCAAGGTCCTGGGAGCTAAGGTCTTGCTCATGGAACCTGTGACATCCCACCCAGACCAGTGACTTGGTAGACCTGTGAGGGGCCGGCGTTAGCTCACATGGGGCTTCACGATGGTTTGATATCTCACAAGGTTTATGGGACATTACACGATTACCCATTGCAGAGCATACACAGGCCAAGCAAAGGTCAGCATCTTCCTCAGCCTTTGGCTGAGTGGGGTCCGTTCAGTGTGCAGACACTGGCGTGCTCATGCAGAACAAGGGCTCAGCTTGGCAGTGGATGGCAATGCCTGGGGTCCTTCAGATTCCTTGGGAATCACTGATTCAGTCCAACCTTTCTCTCTTCTAGATGAGGAGACTGAGAACCAGGGTGAGGTACAGGGAGAGATGGGGTGCGGCCCACTCCAGCCACTGGCAGTTCAGTAACAGAGCCAGTCCTCAAACTCAGGCCTCCTGACTCTTTCAGGCACCCTCACAGTCATCCTTACATTCCCTGTGTTTTTCAGAGCATCTTCCACGTGTTGCGTACCATTCTAGGCGTCAGGGACTCATCCCCTGTCCTCATGGTGCCCACATTTCAGAGGAAGCAAATAGTCAAAAAACTAAATTATGTGACCACAAATAGAAACATCATCTCAATGGTAACAAGTGCCAGGAGTCAGTAAGCACGATGGGCAGTCCCGGAGACCCTTCCTGGGAGGGACCTGTGTAATGCAAAGATCAGAAAAGAACCTTCCAGTGGGGAACAGCAAATGCAGGTAGGCCAAAGTCTGGCGTGTTTGAGGAATAGGAGCAGAAAGAAGGGTGCGGATACAGCATACTGAGCAAAGAGGTGGAGACTGGGAAGGGCTGGATCTTGCAGGGTCCATGGATGCCCCAGTCAAGAGCTTGGATTTTATTCTAAGTGGGATGGAAGTCTCTGGAAGGCCTTAAGCAGGTTGTAGTGGGATATAATTTAAATTTTTACCAGATCCCCCTGCTGCTCTGTGGAGGTCAGATGGGTGTAGCATGAGAGGGAAGCTGGGAGACCCGCCAGGCTGCAGTTCAGTGACTTGAAAGAGAGGATGATGGAGGACTGGACCTGGTGGAGACTGGAGGTGGAGAGCAGAGGGGGCTGAGAGTGTGTTTCCGAGGCAGACTTGGCCCTACCTGCTGATGGATAGGAGTAATGTGTTGGAGAGGAGGGAGGGAGAGGGTGCTGGGAGTCAGGGAAAGAAGATTAGCAAGGTCTTTGGCCTGCAACTGGGTAGAGGGTAAGCATTTTCTGAGCTGGGAAATAAAACCTGGAGACTAACGGGTTTAGTAAAAAGATAAGATTCACGATTTCTGTTTTAGACACAGGTTAATTTTGAAATACTTATTACAAATCCATGAAGCAGTTAAGAAAGACAAGTCTGCAGCTCAGCTCACCAGAGAGGTCAAAGCTGAGATATAAATTTTGGAGTTATCAGATGGAAATAATATTTAAAGTGTGACTAAAGGAGATCAGCTGGGGAGAGGGGAGAGGAGAGCCAGGGCCAGCCCCTTCTCCTACACCAGGAGGCAGACACAGAAGGGGGCTGCCAGGAGACTGGAGGAAACCTGAGGAGTGTGGTGTCTGGAGGCCAGGAGGAGAGTCAGGAGAGGGAGCCATTCACTGCCAGCTGCTGCTGGGCAATCGGGTCAGATGACTGCAGAGAAACAACCAGTGAGTCTGGCAACACAGTGGCCGTTGGAGACACTGACCATGAAAACGGTGTAACATTCGACAGCTTGTTCCAGGAGCGTGGGGCGGTGAGAGGGGCAGGGGCGTCTTTTGTATTTGTCCAGCCTGAAGTAGAACAGAAGAGCCGGAGTCCAGGAAAGACAGGGCAGAGAAAGAGCAATATAGCAGCTCAGTTTCAGGCTTTTCACAAACGCCTCACACACCTCCTCCCGCGGAGGCCCACGAGGTAGTTACCATTATGTCCATTATGCAAATGAGGCCTACGGCCCAGCAAGGTTATGGGCTCAGGGCACCCAGCCAGGGACCTGAAGCCAGGCCTGTCCGTCATCGTCACCGAAGTCTCTGCTCATCCTGCAGCGGCCCCGCCTCCCAGCTGCCAGCTCTTCCCCCATCCCCACCCCACCCCCAAAGCACCCTTGTTCTTTGATCATTTCTGTCAGTTTCCAGCAGTCTTGGCCTCTGCCTCCCTCCTCCCAGAAAGCTCTGCTTTTTCTCTTTGATCCTGCACATCTGTCCTCAGCTGCATCCTAAGCTGGCCTTTGTGTCCCCTCCTCCCCCCTGGTCACTGCAAGATGTCCTCGCACCAAGGTGGGGGATCTGCAAGGGTTTTTGAGAGCCTTGGGTAGCCTGGGCCTGCGGGATGGGAATGTGGCTTCTGCCTCCTTGACTGCCATTTGGAAAGAGCCTGGGATTTTTCAGGCCTGGCCAGCCTGCAGCTCAGCCCCTGCTCGGCACTGAGGGTCCAGAAACAGGAGCTCACAGGCCAGGGATGCCTGCAGTAGCAACCAGGAGTGGGCAGCCAGGAAGGTTTTGCATTTTCACCCCAGTGGGGCAAGATGGGCCTCAAAGTTCTCAAGAGAATGGTACAGATGAGAAGTGGTTGCCAGGAGTCCTAAATAGGGAGACGTAATTTGCAAAACTGGCCACCTGGCTACCACCACCAATACATGCACTTCAGAGAATAGTGGCGCGAGGGGGGGGGTACTCAAGACCTCAAAGTCCCTTTTGGAGCCAGAGTGATTCCAGTGAGAAGCTGTGGACGAGGCCCAGAGGCTAGTGAGGTAGAGGAGCCCTGGCAGTAGCTAGGGCATGGAGCTCTCTGCACAGCCTGGGTGCTCCCCTCCCTCCCTGGGCTCCCTAGCCTCCCTGGCCTGGTCATGATGGGAGGCTGCCTAGGATGTCCAGAGCTACCTCCAGCTCCTCCATCAGATTCTGAGGCCCTGTCAGCCCCCAGCTGCCCTGGGAGGGCCTGGTACCTGTCTCCCTGCTGGAGGAGATGAGCAGAGGGGACCCAACATACAGACACCTGGGGCCCAGCCACACTCCTGAAGCCCTGACAGGGGCTGCAGCAGTGATTAGCTCCTCACACACCCCCTGGGTTATTTTTAAGCCTCGCTCTTCCCTGGTTTATTTTTAAAGTAACACTGGCACGTGGCTGGCCGGCTGCCCTCCCAGGTGCTGGTGCCAACTTGGGCCAGGAATGGAGCAGGGCAAGATGTGCCCCCTCCCCAGGACCCCCGCTGAGTGCCAGAGTTAACCAGCCCCCACTGCATGGCCAGGAAGGTTCCTGCTGTGCTGAAAGCCTGGATGCAGCCTGGGGCGAGCAGGTGGGCTGGCAGCGGGGGACCCCCAGAAAACTCGCATCTCACTGTCCTTGACCAGGTCACCTCACTTGCCCAGCCTCAGCTTCGTTATTCTTCAGTGGGGGTGTGACAGTGACCACTGCCTCTCTGATGTCAGACACTCCAAAGTGAGTGATAAACTAAAATGCTGCACAACAGGACTGTTGGGATTAATGCCCTCCCCCGCCCCCCAGAACATGCTGCCCCCACTGTCCTGCTAACGCCCCTCCAAGCCGGGCCCTTCTCCCTGGGTGAGTGACTCCCAGCCTGAGGCTCCTCTGTTCCCTCATCCCTTCCCCACCTGCCCTGACACCTGCCTTCCACGTTCCCAGTCTGGCTGAACCCTAGTCCAGGCTGCTCAGATGAAGGGTAGCTGTCAGGCTGCTGATGACAATTAAAAGGCTTTAGCTTGGCTTGGGGCGGTAAGGGCAGAACCACCCTACCCCCTTACCTCCCCCACTCACCTCCTCCCTGGCAGCCTTCCAGAGAGCTGAGCTATGGGAAAGCATTTCCAAAGGTTAGCTTTGAAACCCTGTCCTTGGGTAGGGTACACATCAATAGCTGAGGCTGGAGAGGTAGGACATAGGGTAGAGGGCATTGAAAGGCAGGATGAAAGTTTGGGCTTCTTTCCCAGCAGGCAATAGGGAGTCATGGTAGGTTTTGAGCAGAGGAGAGGACTGTTCAGAGTGGAGCATGATCTGGAAATAGTTGTGGCGAAGACTAAGAGGAGAGGGGACTGGAAGCTGCTGGGAGGTGACAGTTAAGAACAGCTGCTCAAGTCCAGATTGGAGAGTGAGAGGGCCCAGATGATGGTGGTGGCTGGAGGAACAGAAAGAAAGGGCAGAGCTAGGAATGGAGGGATGGCCGAGACTAGGCATGAGGGATGAAGAGGGAAAGGCAAGGTGTTCACCTGGCTGAGGAATGAATGATCAGAAATCAGACAGCACAGACAGGGCCAGCATTGAGGTGGGAGAGACGATGCCTTCAGGTGGCCAAGCCAGGCTTGGGTGTCATGGTTCAGCCAGGTGGTGGGTGGAAACACAGCGTGGAGCACAGCTGGAGGCCAGGCCTTGATGGCCTCCCTGGAACCAGCAGCAGAGCATCCCAGGCAAAGTCCTGGCCCACTCCTAACAGTCAAGATGCAGAACGAAGCAGGGCAGCAGGGGAGACTGCAAAGGACCAGTGGAAAGCAGGGGGGTGGAGTTTCCCGAGGAGGAGGACTGGCCGTCAGGGCTGAGTGTGGCCAGGATGTGAAGGAAAATCAGGACGCCAACAGCCACAGTTACCATGTGTGACTGTCCAGCTTGTGCGCTGCCCAAAAGAATCCAGCTGTGGGGTTCGGGTTGCTGAAGTCCAGCCTGCTCACCCAGCGATGTACTCCCAGGGCTGCGTCCACCCAGAGGAGCCAGCCCACTTTGTTCGAATTTGTCCCAGAGTGCCACGGAGCTAGGGCAGCCCTGCCACAGGGCACTCACTGGGCCTGGGACTCGGGAAATTCCTGATGCTCTCGGGGAGAGCGGTCTCAGTGGATGAAGTGCGGGCAGCCTGATGGGTGAAGGAAAAGCAAGACCGAGGAGAGGGCATGGTGGGCCTGCCCCCTGCCACCCTCCCTGCCTCCCTCCCTTTCCTTTTCTGAAAGACTTGAGGAGTCTTTAAAACAGTGAGGAGCTGGCAGAGGACAATTGAAAATACCCTCGCCCGGCCAGGTGTGGCTCAGCGGTTGAGCGTCGACCTAGGATCCAGGCGGTCAGGGTTCGATTCCCGGGCAGGGCACATGCCCGGGCGTGCAGGAGGCAGCCGGTCAATGACTCTCTCATCATTGATGTTTCTCTCTCTCTCCCTCTCCTTTCATCTCTCTGAAATCAATAAAGATTTATTTTAAAGAAAAAAGAAAATACCCTCAAGTGGGTGGCCTCCAGGAGGAAAGCCAAGAGTGAAGTTAGGGGGTCAGCCTTGGGAGGGGAAGCCCCACCTCCTCTGAAATGGAAGAGGGGGAAAGGAGCAAAGCGAAGAGAGTAGAAGGCACATGGGGCGTGGAGGGGGGGGACGGGGGAGTAGGCTGGCTCTGCCATGTGCTTTTTAGATGACCTTGAGCAAGTCAACCTCTCCTGGCTCAGTTCCTGCATCTTCAAATGGAGATAATAATAGCACTTACCGAATAGGGTGGTTTGAGGATTAACTGGCTTAGAGCAGGGTGGCACATAGTAAGTGCTATATAAAGGTCCACTGGTATTGTTTTGAATTGGGGAGGAGGGAGCAGTGACAGAGGCATTTAATCATTTGAATAAAGTCAAGTGCAGAGAAAGCCAGCTCTCCCAGAGTCCAGGTTGGCGTTGGGGGAAGGAGGGAGAGGCACAGCAGAGCTATAAGCAGTAGCTGGAGAGAGCTGGGTCCTGGGGAGACTGCCTGGGACCTGAGGACAGTGCCCAGCTTGGAGCTCTTGGCATCATAAAAAGCAAACTCAGGACACTAATGCATAAATAGGCAGCCTCTGTAAGCCATAGGAGCCATGAAGCCATCCTTTTATACCCTGGCACAGCCAGCCTGTCGTCCTGTCCTGGGCAGCGAACAGTGGTGTGGGTGGAGGGCTTGGAAGGCTGGCAGAGTGGCAGAGATAACGGAAAAGGCTGCAAAATCAGAGGTCAGAGTAGAGGTGGCAAGCCCAGGGCGAGCCAGGCAGCAGGAGGCAGGCAGGGGCATGAGCATCTGCCTCCATGTCTCTGTGTGAAGGGCAGTGTCCCCAAGGATGGGGGCAGCTGCTTGCTGTCTCCTCTGAAGACAGGCTGAGCGGGAATGGCCTGAGCCTCCGTCATTTCCCTCTGCCTGAGGAGCATTTCCCACAGGCAGGGAGCAGGGCTGAGCGAGGTGTGTTTCCATAGAGAGTGGTGGAATCGTAACCCCTGAGAAGAGTCTCTCTGGTCCACTGGGCCTGTGTGGGGGAGGGGCTGGACTTGGTGGCTTTTCAGATCCCTAATGGCTTAGAACTTGAAGGAACAGCAGGGCCCAGAGGCCAGGTCCTATTCGGGCTTCTTTTCCCTTTATCGAGGTTGCGGACACGCTGTTTCCCTGAGCGTGTCCACCCCATAGCCCATCTGGTTCTTGCACTCTCTGCCCTGAGTGGTGGACAGAGTTGTGTCAAGAGGCCACCATGGGGGACATGCAGGGTGTTGGAGTGAGTGTGTAGGAGGGGACACCACATCTGCAGGCTGGCTCAAAGGGAGAGAAGGTCCTGGCAGCTGCCTCCAGGCTAAAGTTCTCCTCCTAGGCACTATGCCAGCCTACACCACCTGGATCCTGAGCCCTGGGGAGGGTGCCGGGCCCAAGAAAAGCCTCCTTCACATCTCCTGGCATCTGGTGCCAAATCGCCTGCCAGCCCAGAGCTGTCTGGGCCACTAGCCATGACCAGAAAGGACCATAGGGAAGCAGGTGATGGAGACAGGGCCCACAGGGACCACACAGGCTCCAGGGCCTCCCCACCAAACCCAGCTCATCCATCAAGACCTGCTTCATGTATCCACTGGGAACATACCATGGACACTGAGCAAGGTGGGCCAGTGGGGGAGGGGGGACCCACCTCCACCCAAAGCTGGGGGGCAGAGGAATGTGTTCCAGAGGAGGCAGCCCTAGAGCTGTCCTTTGAGGGCAAGAGAGATGAGGGAGGGAACTCTGGGAAGCCCCAACTCCGGGAAGTACTCAGAGGTGAGGCGTGGCACAGGAGCAGTGAAGCCTTCAAACAGAGGGGACCGGGACCATCAGGCAAGTCAGGGGAGAGAAGGCCAGGTGGGGAGTGGATCAGGTTGTGGATGGCCAGCCTGTGCTAGACCAGGAAACCCACAGACTGAATTGTGTACATTTGGGGAACTAAGGAAGGCTTCTGAGTGGTGAGTGGCAGCTCATATCTGTGCTTTAGAAAATAATAAAATTAATAACAGCTCCTACTTCCTGAGACCCTCCACATGCCAGGTCTTGAACTAAGCACCATACACACCGCATTTGTAAGCCCAAGGCCACCCAGTTACCTAGTTAGATGAGGGATCAGGGCAGCTGTGTGGGTTATGGGAGAAGCAGCAGGCCTGGAATCAGGAGGCCAGTCCTCTCCCTTCCCCCGTCTCAGGCCCTAGCATCCCTGTCTCTGCTGTTCAATCACTCTGGCGTCTCTTGCCTTGTAACTCTGACTTGCATGCGACGTTGGCTCACCCTAGTCCCAGCTAGGACCAGACTCTTTGTAACCCTGCAGCTCAGCTCCTCAAAGCTGACCAGCCTCCGATCATAGTCTCTGGGAAAGACAACCTGATTGGCTCAGTGCAGACAATAGCTTGGGTCCTCTTGGATCAAGGGACCATCCCTGGCCCAATCCACTGTGGCCTAGGCCAGGGTCACATGATACAAAGGGGCTGCCTAGACCCACCCTTGACTAGGGTTATTGCTAGAAGGACAGCTCCAAAGAGGCAGGAAGGGACAGGTACCCAGAACATTTCCACCACAAGCGGCCTCCCTCAGGGCCATTACCCCTGCCCTCCAGCTTCCCTCTCACCTCCTGCTCTGTCTGGCTCAGGGTCATACTAACACATCCCAAGAGACCTCCAGGGGGCTTCTCCCTAAGACAGAAAAGACTGGCCATCAATCAACCTCTGGGTTCATCAGCCTGGCCAAATGCAGGAGAGGGGCTCAGAGAGAAGGTCTTCAAAGGGACGCCCTTAGGACACCATCTCTCTCCTGACGTGGTTTGGACACCCACTGTATGCAGAGCGCCAAAACTAGAACCCAGATCCTGCCCCAGGGGCTAATTTGGTCTTAGGATGATGGCTTGCTGGACACCATGGTCCCAGGGCCACCTGAAAGTGCCTGGACTTTAAGTTCGAAAGATCGAGGTTGAATCCTAGCTATGTCAATTTTTATTCCATCTGACCTTGGGCAAGTGGTCTCGGTTTCCTCATCAAAATGGAGCTAATAATGCCCACCTTGAAGGTCATGGTGAAGATTAGAGAAAATTGACAAGGTGCGGGTCTCTGGATTACCTGATCCTGCTGCCATTCTTAATAGAGACATTAGAGCAGAGAAAGCACAGGCTCTGGTCTGGCCTGTGGATGCCCTCCCTTCCATCTTCTTGCCATCCATCACCTCCCCATTCCCACCTGCCACCCCAGACCCAGCTGCACAGAGGGGAGGCCAGGAGGCGAGTCTCCACCCAGGGGACCAGCCTGGGTCCTGACCTCCTCCCAAAAGCCTCATCCAGTGTCCAGCATCACCCCAGGCCAGCCGCTCCCCTCCCCCCATTCTGCGCAGGCAGACTTGACTAAAAGGAGCTCTGCTCACAGAGGCATCGCTGTGCATAAGGAGATGAGTAAATATGCCAGGCAGCGTCTGCCAAGAAGGCCGAGTGAGTGGCAGAGATGGATGCTGTGCGGAGAGCTGGGGGGGATGCTCGAGGGGCCAGAGCAGGAGGAAGGCTCCCTGGGAGAAGGCAGAGGAGATGGAGGCGGGAACAGCAGCCAGCGAGGCATCAACACAGGGGAGGCGGTGAGTGTTTAAAAATAGCAGGAAGGCCCAGCGGGTTTGGCTCAGTGGTTAGAACATTGGCCCGTGGACTGAAGGGTCCCGGGTTCAATGCAGGCCAAGGGCACCTACCTCAGTTGCAGGCTCTATCCCTGGCCCCGGCCGGGCAAGTGCAGGAGGCAACCAGTTGATGTGTCTCTCTGACATCTATGTTTCTCTCTCTCTCTCTCCCTCTTCCACTTTCTCTGAAAAGCAATGGAAAAATATCCTTGGGTGAGGATTGAAAATAATAATAAATAAATAAATAAATAAATAAATAAATAACAAAAAGAGACAGAAGGTCTTCACAATAATTATATAAACCTAAAGTTGTCCTAAAAGAAAGAGTTTACTTAAAAATAGTAAATGGTAAAGAAGAAAGGAGGAAAAGAGAGTATGGCCTCAGACAATGACCTTGATCCAATCTCTAGTGACAGCCGGGCCAAGCAACCAGGTGTTCACAGCCACCCTAAACAATGCTTCCAAGTGTCCAGGGTCACCTTTGAAGGCCATCGGGAGCAGAGCCTGCCATGCTCCAAGCCACAGGAGCACTGGCAAAGTTGCTATGCCTCTACTCCCTCTGGTTTGGGTGCCCACAGACCCACCGTCACCGAGTGGCCCCTCTGACACAGACTCAGCACATACTGGGACAAGGCTTTGCTTAAAGGACAGTCTGCTCTCACCTGCCCACTGGCTTGTGTCTTTTCCCAGAGGGCAAGCTGAGCCATGCTTGTCTCTGCACCCTCTCCCAGCACTTAGTCAAGTTCCTGGCACAAAGTAGTAGGTGCTTAAGAAATGTTTGCTCAATTAATTAATTAAGACAAGCTAAGAGGGAATGAAGCCATTTTCATCTCACTGATTTTCTAGCTGATATTGTTGAGAGGAGCCAAGTTCTACACCCTTCCCCCTCTTGCCCCATCAAACTCCTCAGAGCTGGCCCAGGGTGGTGGAGACCCAGCGCACCCTCAGGCCAGCCTCTTGGGAGAAGGGCCTGGATGGGCAGGCTGAAGAAAGCACCTGCTTTGACAGACAGGGAATGGGCTGCCCACCTGCCTCTCCATGCCACAACTTTCCCAGAGCAACCCTAAGAGCAATTCATGAAGGTTCCACTCAGATGGGCCATGGACCCCAATCCCTGGGTCCGTGAGACCCTGGAGGCCACTGAAAAGTGGAAGAAAGAGCAGGACTTGGCCTAGGAAGGCCTGGCTCTGCCACATACCTGTGTGGCCTTGTCCACGTTACTCAGCCACTTGGCTCAGTCTCAGCTGGAAAACCAGGGCACCAGCATTTAATAAACTAACATCAGTTAGGCTGCACAAGGCGACAGACCCGAGCTGGTGTCCTGACTCAGCCTCTCACTAGCTGAGTGTACTTGAATGGGTTACAGAAAGTTTCTGTGCCTCAGCTTTCTCGTCTGTAAAATGGAAATAATACCTAGCTCAGAAACTTTTTGTGAGTAGTAAATGAAATATTGTGACTAAAGCACTTAGGAAGCGCCTGGCACACAGATGCTCAATAAACTTGGCTTTATTATTTACTGCTATTACTACTGTGACTATTGGTACTCCTTACCACCACCACCAATACTACCAGCTACTGTGGGCCAGGCACCAAGCTACTGAAAGGTACAAGACACCATCTCTGTCCTCTGAGTCCAAAGGGAGACTGGGGGGGGGGGGGGGGGGAGAAGCAGCTAAAGCAAATAGAAGCAAAGACTCAAAGCCAGGAGACTGGTCTCCAGGGCTCGATGGAGGTGGGGTCAGGGCCCCTCAGGGCTCAGCAGTCAGTAGGGAGAACCTGAGGACCAACAAGACCTCTTGAGGGCTCTGGCCTGTCTTGGTCCTGGGAGGCCAAGGCAAGGCCACGCAGCCATCTCCTCCTGACTCCATGTGGCTTCATGTGCTGGGAGGCGGTACAGGAGTGGTGTGGAAGAGACACGATGTTACGTCTCTGAAGAACTGACTCTGACTGCCCCTCTGCTTCAGCTGGGGCATGTTACTCAGAGCAGAGCTGACCGCGCCAGCCCAGCTCCACCCTCCCCTCCCAGGACAGCCACAGGTTCTCACTCCGTCCACAGCATCTGCTCAATGCCAACTGAGACAGCTCTGCAGAGACACATGGGCCCCAGCAGCTGTGGGCCTAATGTGTACCCAAAGGCTCAGTGCCATTGCTTTGGGGACCAAACAGTCCTACTGAGACTTCTGCTTTCTCCACTGTTTGTGGATGAGGGAACATGGCCACTCTGAATGCCCAGAACCTTAGAACTTCAGGGCCCCAAGAATATCTCCTCTGGCTTCTTCATTTCCCAGAGAAGGACAGGGCCTTGCCTGTGATCACACACTGGCATAGCTAGAACCAGATCCCAGGTCCCTTGACTTCCATCCCTGCGGAAGAGTCCTGGGGCAGCCAACTACAGTGGAAAGAAAACTGCTTTTGAATTCAGGTTTGGTTCTAGCATTATGGCCTGAGATAAAACACTTTCTGTCTCTGAGCTTCAGTTGCTGCATCTGTAAAATAGGAATAATAACAATAACACCTCTTCTACAGGATTGCTGTATGAGCTCAAATAGTAGAATGGATAGAAATTGCTTGTAAATGACAAAGCCCTTCAGAAGTGAAACAGGAGTTATTCTTCCAGAACTTAGAGCACTGCACCTATTAAGGACACAAAAATGCCTGCTGTTTGGATGGATGAATGTTTGAAGCATTGTGAGTGGTAAACCAAGAGCTCCAGGAGCACTGATTTGTTTAGGTGGCTGGGATCAAGGAAGGCTTCACAGGGGGGATGACTTTTGAGATGGGCTTTGATGAAGGAATAGAAGTCCATCAGGAGTAGGGAGAAAGAACAAAACATGAATAGTGTTCAGAAATGTGGAAATGCAGCTGTGGCCCTCCAAAGAGCTGTAGATACCAATCACACACACAGGTCTGGGCTCCAGACCCTGCTCAAAACTCACCCCTTTTCTCTGGGCCTGTGCATGGTATGTGAAATGGGGAGCTAGCAATTTATTAAATGGAAATAACCTTCTAATCTAACTTCCCATTTGATAGGTAAGAAAACTGAGGCTCGGGGAGCTGACATGCCTCAACAAAGGCCCTGCAGCAGGTTCAGCAAACTAGGGCCCATGGGCTAAATTTGGCCCACCACCTGTTTTTATAACTAATTTTATTGGAGCACAGCCAAGCCCATTCATTTATATATTGTCTATGGCTGCTTTCTTGATACAATAGCAGAGGAGAGTAGTTACAACAGACCATAGGGACTGTGAAACCCAAGATATTTACATCTGGTCCTTTACAGAAAAAATTCACCAATTCCTGTACTACAGCAAGATGGGGCAAAGCTGGGATGGGGGCCAAGCCTCCAATTCCTGGTTGGATGCTCTTTAACTCTGTGCGCCCTTGCCCCTCTGGACCCCGTCCCACCCCTGTAACACTGCCCAAAAGGTGACATTTTAGGCAGCCAGCCTCTGGGCAGGCTCAGCTCCAGGACACATGGTACAGCCAAGAGGAAACCACTGGGGTGGCCACTGTTGCCCCATGACCCAACAGGGCTTCTTGTTGGGAACAGGTCAGCCCCTTTTAAGGGAAGCTGACAAGGAGATGCCAACAGGCACCTTTTTCTCCTCTATGGACAAAACAGGAAAAGCCAGAGTGTAAGTGTAGGACTGGGGCCAGCCAGATGCCAGAGTTACAGACACAGCCTTTCAAGAAGCGCCCAGAGGAGGACCAGCATCTCAGCAGATGGCCAAGTCCACTTTAAATCGTACTGTAGAATTCCTCTCTCAATGCCAGGCTGTCCCTGGTGGATTCATGTAATTAAAGCCCCACCAGATCCAATCTGTTAGAAGTTCTGAGCTCACACATGTCCTGTCCAGCTGGTCACAAGGATGCAGACAGACAATGGGCCTAGGCCATAGCCATCTGGCACAGTGGCTGGCCTGGAACAGACCCCAGAGGCCCCAGGTCGGTGCCCTGCCCAGGACACCTGGGTTGCTGCCCTGTGCTCTGACACTGCCCACTCTGGGCCTCATGCTCTGTCCACCTTCCCTATCTCCACCCCTTTCAATCCTCAGGCTCATCTTTGATGCCTCCCCTCCCTAATTCACTCATTCAACATAGATTTTTAAATGCTAGCTATGTGCCAGGCACTCTTCTAGGTGTGAGGAATAGAGTGGTAATAAAAGAGACAAAAATCCCTGCCCTCAGGGAGATTGTAGTTTAAACTCACAAATGCAAGAGCATCTCACACCTTGTGTGGCTACTCTTTCCCTCCCCCTCCTCCCTCACCTTCTCCCTTCTCCCCTCCTGTCTTTAGTGCTCTGCTGACACTTGACAGTGGACCATGCAGAGCCTCCTAATGAATCCTCCTGCTCCCCATCTCCCACTGCCCAGCCCCACACAGGGGCACCAGGAAAATTCATCTCAATACTTCTGTGACATGTCCATCCCCTATTCAGGAGCCATCAGAGACTAAGTCAAAGTTTGAGTTCCTGCACCTACTCTTCAAAGCGCTTCACATTTTAGCCCTTGCCCACCTTACCAACCCTTCACTACTCTAGTAAACATTCTGTTCCAAGAAAACCAGAATTTCTGTTGTTGTTAGGTTTATAATACTCATTACTTTATACTTATAAAAGTAATAGATTTTTGTAGGAAATATAAAATATATAAAAGAAAATTAAAATTAATTATGAGCCCTGGCCAGTGTGGCTCAGTTGGTTGAGCACCAACCCATGCACCGAGAAGTCACCGGTTCAATTCTTGGTAGGAGCACATGCCCAGGTTGGGGGCTAGGTCTCCAGTAGGGGGTGTGTAGGATGTTTCCCTCTCATTGATGTTTCTCTCTCTCTCTCCCTCTCCCTTCCTCTCTTTCTGGAATCAATAAAAACATATTTTTTTTAAAAAATTAATCCTGAGCTCATACTTCAAAGATAAACTCTATGAGCTTTTTAGTATATTTCCTTCCAGCTTCTCTTTCTGAGTGTGTGTATGTGTGTGTGTGTATAGATACTTTTTTTATATTTGTATATTCAGTGTGGGATTCCATTATACATAAAGAGTTATATCCTACCATTGTTATTTAACATTCTATGGTGGTTTTCTATGTAATTAAGAGACTTCCCAAGAAGCACTTTCATGGCTGCACAATATTCCAACACATAAATATACCTTAATATGTTTAGCCAAACCCTAACTGTGAACATTAGGACTGTTTACAATTTTTCACAATGAAAATGCTGCTATAAACATCCTTGCTCATAAATCTTTGTTCCGATCTCTGGTTATTTTCCCAGCAGAGATTCCTAGAAGTGGCATTGCAGGTTCAGCGCGTAGACACATTTCTACGGTTCTTGATGCACATCACGAAGCTGCCTGCCTGAGAGAGTGTGTTGGTCCCCCTACCCATTTGTGAGAATGCCCACCAGCCTCAGACAGGTCTATTTTCTCTGTCCCTAACATAACACATGTCTTCCTAGCATTGTGTCTGCTTCAGCAGCTCTCCTCTATCAGAACCCTGCTTTTCCCATCCATCTTTCAGAACTCAGGGTAAAGACCGCCTCCTCCATGTAGCCCTTCTTGATACCCCAACAGAAGTTCACCTATTGCCCTCCTTCAGCCCATGTTAAATTCTTCCTTAAACATTTCCCACCATTGGCATGCATTTACATAATTTGTGTCATAATAACCTCTTCTTTGTTCAGGGCATTGACGTTTTCAAAGTGCTTCCACTGAGATATTTCATCTGATTCACTTTCAGACAGAAAGTGTTTTGAGGTGAAGGGCCGTGGCTTGATCATCTGGGTCTACTGACTTGCTCTGGCCCCACCACCAGCCTCAAGTCTAGCCCAACTTGAAGCTAGCCCTTGATTTACTGGAACCCTCCACTGTTCCTTGGCCTACAAGAACAGACTTTAGGATGCCCCCCTCTGCAAGGAGGCCTGAGCTAGGACAGAGGGCCCTGAATTCCAGTCCTGGCTCTGTCACTGACTCACCTTGACCTAGGGCTGGTCCCTGCCCCCTTCTGGGCCTCAGTTTACCTATCTATAGAATGAGTGAGTTGGACTTCCTAGTCTCCCACACTTCAGAGCTGATTGCCCCTGCAGCCCCTGACTCCAGGCACCCAGAGCAGGCCCAGGGTGCCTCTGAGGGCCCCTGTGCAAAGTCAGCCTCTGGGATAGGCCGGAGGGAGCTGGCCAGGGAGGCAGGCCTGGCTCCAGGCCAGGCTGTGTCTGCAAACACTGACCTTGGCTGCTGCAGGGATTTTCCATGACACCAGCACCCTCCCCCTCGGCTCCCCCTAATCCTGTGGGCCTGGGGAGTGTGGGGGATGGGAGTGATGAAGGCTGTTCTACACCTAGGACCCTGAATTAGAGTAATAGGGGTACCTGTGGACGGTAGAGAGAGAGAAGGGAGAGCAGTGGGCCTACACAGGAAAGTCTGGGAGGAAAAGCAGGGTAGGGAGAGAACCTGCTGGTGGGGAGTGGGGAGAAGAGCTTAAAGAGTAGCTTGGAAGATGGGAAGAGGGGCCTTAGAAAGGGGCAGGGTGGAGGGAGGGTGCTATGCTTAGAGCTGTCCTTCCAAGGAGCTCTGGCCTGGAGGGGAAAAACTCCAGACCCAGCTCCTCACACTGGTCCCTCCCCCCAACCCAGGTCCATGAGGCCCTGGTGGTTTCCCAGGCCTACCACAAGCTTTAGCCAGGCCCTGGACAGGGGAGATTCCTACTGGGGCACCGAAGCTAACCTCCTTTTGCAGGGGCCTGGGGGCCACAGGGAGGGCAGGAGATATGAGTCACTAAAGGCCTTCTGCCAAGGCTGCCTCCCCTCCCCCTGCTGGGTGTCTAGGGAAGGTTTCTCCCATCCACATCCCAGACTTCAGGGCTGTCTGGTAAGCAGCTGCTCCCACCAGGCCTGTGCAGGACCTTGAGGGGACTTGCTGGCCCTCTAGGAACTCAGAGCCCTGCAGAACTCTGCAAACTGGAGTGCACAAGTAGCAGGCATTTGAGCGAAGCTCAGAGGCCCCTCCAGCTCTGGAAAGGATCCCGAAAGGTTCTTGAGAAAGGTGCTGTCTGGGCTAGATCCTGAAGAATGGAGAAGGCCCACACTTCTCCCTAATTCCACCCAGCAGGACAGCCTCCTCCATCCCTCCTGAGGGCCTGGGCACTGCCACCAGCTGCCTTCTGCTTCATCTCCTTCAACACACCCATTAGGCCCCTTTGAGCCTCTGGTCCCACTTCCTGGCTCCACACTGCTGTCGGCTCCCCTGGCTCTGTCTGCACCCCAGGCCCCCGAGCAGGAAGGGTCCTTGGTGGGCCTCTCCCAGGTGCCACTCAGGCTCAGGCCCAGCAGGAGAGCCGGTCCCCTCTCTGAGGCAGCTGTGTCTTACAGCCAGTCCCCTGGAGCTGGTTCTGTCTCCCTTGAGCCCCCAATCCTCTCCAGCTGTCCCCCCAGGCCCCTTCCCCATGTCCAGCTGGGGAAGGAGTTCACAGCCCAGCATGGCCCAGAGTTCACAGCCTTTGGGCACTTCAGGCCTCAGGTCACTCATCCATCTTCCCTCAGGGCAAACATTATCCCAGCCAGTGCTCATATTTACATTAGATAACTAGGTCTGCAGGGAACCAGGAAACAGATCCAGCCAGGCATTGCCAAGGGCTGTTTGTTTCTAATCTATTGAAGGGCTGAGCCAACCAGGGAAGGGACATCAGAGAATCTCAGTCCTAGAAGGAAGACCTGAGAGTTCTTGATGCTACAGAAGAGAGTTTCCCACACTGTGCTCTAAGGAACACTTGTCCAGCAACGTGCACTGTGAGGAAAGTATTGGGAGGTCAAGTAAGTGGGGAAACTTAGCATTTTCTCCCAGCTTTGATGACCTCACATGTTAACACATATATGGCTCTGATGAAGCCAATACAGGTGAAATGACAACAAATCCTAAATTCAGCCTTCCTCCAATTTAATTTAACCAAGCAACTCTTCTCATCCAACAGTTATTAACAGTCTGTGGACCTGGTATTCCAGGAAATTAACTTTGGGGAGTACTGATCATAGAGTGTTGATGCTGAAAGGAACTTTAAAGACCATCTAATCTTGATGTTCCCCAAAATGTTTGTGCTAATGATTCATATTTATTGATCCCAAGGTCCTAAGTGGGTTTTTTTTTAATAAATCTTTATTGATTTCAGAGAGAGGAAGGGAGAGGGAGATAGAAACACCAATGACACAAGAGTCATTGATTGGCCGCCTCCTGCACACCCCTCACTAGGGACCGAGCAGGCAACTGGGGCATGTACCCCTCCTGGGAATTGAACCCTGATCTGCTGGATCATGGGTCGATGCTCAACCGCTGAGCCATGCCGGGTGGGGCCCCGAGGTCTTAAGCATTTTAAGTCTACTAGCTCATCAAATCCCCACAGCAATTCTAAGAGTTAAGTACATCACTATTTCCATTTTACAGGCGAGGAAAACGAGGCACTTAGATGAATTAACTTAGCCAAAGTTGAAAGCTGTTTGACTCCAAAGGCTGTGCTCTCATCTATGCCACTAAACTGCAGAGATCCCCTGTGAAAAACAGAAATACCTATTTTCAGTATTTCAAAAACATAACAATAACTTAATTCAGTCTCATAAAATCAGCTATCCCATACTAATCAGAAGTTTTGGTTGGCAGATGTGTTCTGAATTCATTTTGATGGGGAAATAATTCATTATTTCTGTCACAATTATTTATTCGGTGCCTGTTCTATGCAATAGCTACACTGCACTGATCAACACATTGTACTTCAAAAATAAAATCTTTCGAAATTTACATTCTATGTGAGTGAACTGAAAAAAATAATAAAAGGGACCCAAAGCAAGGAAAAAAGGTGGGAAACTTTTATCTTGCCCTATCCTCCCATGTCACAGATGAGGAAAATTGAGGCCCAGAGAAGGAAAAGGGCCTGCCCAAGGCACAAAGCTAGTTATGGTCAGGGTCAGTTCAGACCCCCAGATCGCCTGCCTCCCAGCCCCATGCTCTTTCCTCCACCCAAGGCTGTGGCCAGCGTTCTGGCTTTGTGGCCAGCTGTACCAGAGGTACGAGGTCAGCCACTCAGGCTGGCAGGCATATGAGGTCAGTGGGGAGCAGGCATCTGAGCCCAGTTCAACCAAGGCCATTGCCAAGGCTCAGACTGGTTACTTGTGCTTTGACTAGAAGGAAATAGGCCACAGGGAGAGAAAGTCCACTAAAAGGTACAGCTGGACCCCCCAAACCTCTGCATGTCCCTGGAAGGCATACCTTCAGCCAGCTCCCTGGTGATGCCGGGAGGATAACAGAAAAACTGAGGCCCAGGGGTTCCTGTCTCACTTCTCATTTTTCCTGCCCCAAAATATTCATAATTAATATTTAAGTCTAGCTACATGCTTAAGTTTTATGACCAGGCACCTGGCTTCCTCAGGTGAATTCCATGCCTCCGGCTAGGTTCCGGGACCATCTCTTAGCTGATCTGCTCCCACGCAGGGACTACTGGGCCCTGGTTGAATGAACAGGTCAATGTTGGTCATACCGAGCCAGAGGGCAGAGGACAGAGCGTTGAGTTTAGAACTGAGTGTCCTGGGTTATAGTCCTGGCTCTGCCATTCACTAGCTGTATGACCTTGAGAAGGTCACTTTTCCTCTCTGGCCTCCATTTCCCCATCTGTACAATTTAAGGACTGAGCCATATGATCGCTAAGGGCCTCTCTGGCCCTTGGAACCTTTAAGTCAAAGGTGAATTCAGGCGGGGTGGCCAGGAGAGGAGGGGGAGGGTCAGTGCTCTGAGGGTCCAGCATCTTATGGCCCAGGCATGGGCTCTGACTGGTCAGTTCACTGGATACTGTGAGGAAGGGCTCTCAGACAGTCAGCCCCAGGTGGCAGCCTATGTGAGTACCAGTGACACACAAGGACAGATGAAGCTCCTCATCAGGAGACATAGGGCTGGACAGGAGGTAGAAGATGGGGACCACCTTTTGCCCCTCTGCCCCTTGTAAACCCAAGCCTGCCATGGGCAAGGACCAGGCAGGCAGCTGGCCTGCTGGCAGGCAGACAGGCCTTGCCAAACTCCCAGTTACTTCCCAGATCTTCCAGGGTCCCCTGGGAGTGGCTCCACCCCAGCTGGCACTCCTCCACACGGAGCCCACGTCAGCAGGTCCTCACAGCTCCCTGTCCTTTCACCCGGTGACAGTAGAACACGCAAAGGGGCAGGGGCATGCTGACCCCGGGCTGATGCTCGGAGAAGCATCTGATTCGCTGGGCATCGCACTCCTGTTGCTGTTTCTGCCATGTCCACCTCGGGCAGTGCCTGAGGATGAGGCACCAAGTGGAGTGCTCCCTTCCTGGGGCCCCAGTTTCCCACCCTAGTCACCCTTCCTGGGTGATGAATTGGCTCTGAGGCATCGGAATGAGTGATGAGTCAGAAAGTCCTAGCGGCCTTGGCCAACTCACGAGCCCTCCCCAGCCTTAATTACTCCATCAAATGGAGACAGTCAGAGTAATGACCTCGTAGGAAGTTTTTGAAAATTAAAGTTAAAAATGTACCTGAAAGATAAAACCTTACGCCTCAGCCTGTGGTAGGAACTGAGGGTGGGCCCTGGGGGTATCTGAGCCCAGGGCACGTACAGGCTGCGGCCACCCTGGACAGGACAGTGGCTGGAGTGAGGCATGAGGCTCTGGCCCAATAGGAGCCTTTGGTTAAGCCTGAAAGTGCCACTTGCTTTGGAAATCACTGCGTTCCACAGGAGGCATGCAGGGGAAGGAGCTGTCACTTTGGGCTGGAATCGAGGGAGAGATGAGGGCTCAGGGTCCAGGCAGGCAGAGGCTGGGAAGAGGGCAGTGTGGGGAAGCACGGGGGAAGGTGGCCATCGTGTCTGCTGGTACGCATGCTGTCTTCAGGTCGGGAGAGCCCCCGAAGCTGGGGGGCTTTGTGGGCAGCCCACAGTGGGCAGCGAGGCTGCCAGACAGGTGGGCACTGGGTCATCCTAAAGGGTGGTAGGCCAGGAGAAGTCACAGCCTATGAACAAACACAGGGCAAGGTACTGGTGGTGGCCAGAGGGGTCCTTCTCTCTGACAGCGGGATATGGCTGCCTGGCCCCACAGACACTGCCCCACCTCCAGGACGGCACCCTCAGGCCGACTCTCCCTTGTGAGGCCCCATCATTGCTGCTTCTGCCACAGATTCCACAGGTTCCAAAGTACTTTCACACCTAGTCTCTCCTTTACCCCTGAAGACAGCTCTGCCAGGTGGCAAGGACAGGGATTAGCAGCTGTAGCTCAACCCCCCAGAGAGCAGAAAGGTAGGAGAGGTCCAGAGACGGGGGTGGATTTGCCCAAGGTCACACAGCCAGGATGTGGTCAAGCTGGGGCTGGGCCCATGAGACACAATCCCTATCCAGCCCCATCCACAGTGTCTTGCCCTCCCCCACACTCTGGTGGTGCTGGCCTGGGGGACAGGGAAGGACAGGGCGAGCAGCAGCTCTGGCTCAGGGCCTGCCCAGCTGTCGAGGTGAGTTGTGATCTGGCTGCCATGGCCGAGCTGGCGGGCACAATCTGTTCTCACTCTGCTGAGATGTGGACAGGCCAGGCATGGTGGCTCACCAGCTCAGCTGTCCAGGCCCCTGGCAAAGGGTGACACAATCACCAGCTAGATGCTGGGGTAGGGGAGGTAGGGGAGCTTACTCTAAGGGTAACCCACAGCCTCACATACACCAAGCAGCTGTCCCCAGACCTCTCTGAGCTTAAGACTCAAATGGCCTTGGGCTGACAGAGATGCCACTTTACTGGAACTAAGCTGACCCCCAGCCCAGGTGCTCTCTTGGAAATGTGAGGGCAACCTGGCACTTCATTCATTATTCATCATAGTGAGCTGTTATTGAGCACTTGATACATACCAGGCTCTAGGCTAAGTGCATTAAACACATTTTCTCACTTATTTCTCCCCCAAAGCCCTGTGATCAGGTACTGCTTATTAGCCCCATTTTACAGATATGGAAACTAAGGCTCAGAGAGGTTTAAAAAAAACACGGTCCATGGAAGAGTAAAGATTTGAATTCAGAACAGACACCAAAGCACTCAGTATCCTGTGCTGCCTCGTCAAATGTGTTTTGGGCATATCCCCTGGGCATAAACCAAAGAGGAACACGACAAGATCCAGCCGTGCCCACCCTACCACCTTAAGCTAGTGTTTAGCTGTATATATGTAGTTGGTGACCCTGGGGGACAAGGCAGGAGGTGGAGGAAGCAGAGACAGGACCAGTAGATCTCATTTTACAAATGAGGAAACATGTTCAGAGAGTGGGAGCAATTTGCCCAAGGTCGCACAGCCACCAGTAACAGGGCCAGAGCTTGTGCCTAGGTATTCTAGGAGTTCCCATCCAGGGTCCTTTCCCCTCCAGGTATCCAGGCAGAACTCATGACTTAAGACCACTTGATGGTTGGCTCAGCAGGAAACTGCCTCTGCCAGGCTCCTGGCTCTGTGAGGGCTGGTGGAGCCTGTGAGGTGGGTGGAGACAGGGGTTGGGGTTGTCTAGCTAGTGATAGTAACACCTGGAAAGACACCCGGAGCTACTGCTTTGACAAGGGCAATACCACTTCCCCACGGGGACATACCCTACTTTGGAGCCATAGAGGATGACCTGAGGCCCAGGCTGAGGGCTGATGAAGGCCCTGAAGCACTAATTCATCTAGCTGGAGAGTGGGGGGAAGGCACCGTCTTTTTTTTCCTTCTGACACTGGTGGCCAGTTGCCTCAGGGAGACTGGAGGGAAGTCTCCAAGGGAAGTCATGAAGGAGCCATCCATGCCTCAGTTTCCCTCCCTCCACACTGAATCACACGATGTTAGACGCCATTCAGTCCAACCTTCTCCCCTTAGAGCCAAGGAAACCGAGGTCCAGAGGGGACAAAGAACAGGACCAAAGCCCATAGACACGAAACTAGAACCCAGATCTCCCACCTCACCTGCCAGGACCCTCCTCACCATCCCTCAGCCTCTGGATGGGGTTCCCAGCAGCCCCACAAGTCAGCTCCTTCTCTAGGTGGAGAAAACGGGCCGGGTCTTTGAAGCCAAACAGTTCAAACACAGGTCACTCTGCTTCCAACAGTGTGACCTTGAGAAAGCCACTTACCCCTCCCAACGTCTCCCTTCCCTCCTACCAACCCTACGGAGCTGTCACAAGAGCCAACGAGAAACGCTTCGGCAGGGAACCAGCACAGAGTCTGGGGACGACACGTGCCCATAACTGTGTCGTCTTCCCTTGGGCCAGAAGGGAGGAGAGGCCAGCCGTCCGTCGGGGGAGGGGGAGGCAGCGCGGGGAGGAGGGCCGCTTCTGCGGGCGCAGCCCCTAGACCTGGTTTCCTCTGCTTCCCCAGGCTACGGGCACGCGGCGCCCAGCACGGATGGCGGCAAGGTGTTCTGCATGTTCTACGCGCTGCTGGGCATCCCGCTCACGCTGGTCATGTTCCAGAGCCTGGGCGAGCGCATCAACACCTTCGTGAAGTTCCTGCTGCACCGCGCCAAGCGGGGCCTGGGCATGCGGCGCGCCGACGTGTCCATGGCCAACATGGTGCTCATCGGCTTCTTCTCGTGCATCAGCACGCTGTGCATCGGCGCCGCCGCCTTCTCCTACTACGAGCACTGGACCTTCTTCCAGGCCTACTACTACTGCTTCATCACGCTCACCACCATCGGCTTCGGCGACTACGTGGCGCTGCAGAAGGACCAGGCGCTGCAGACGCAGCCGCAGTACGTGGCCTTCAGCTTCGTGTACATCCTCACGGGCCTCACGGTCATCGGCGCCTTCCTCAACCTCGTGGTGCTGCGCTTCATGACCATGAACGCCGAGGACGAGAAGCGCGACGCCGAGCACCGCGCGCTGCTCACGCGCAACGGGCAGGCGGGCGGCGGCGGGGGCGCGGGCGCGGGCGCGGGCGGCGGCGCGGGCGGCAGCGTGCACACCACCGACACCGCCTCGTCCACGGCGGCGGCGGGCGGCGGCGGCGGCGGCTTCCGCAACGTCTACGCCGAGGTGCTGCACTTCCAGTCCATGTGCTCGTGCCTCTGGTACAAGAGCCGCGAGAAGCTGCAGTACTCCATCCCCATGATCATCCCGCGGGACCTGTCCACGTCCGACACGTGCGTGGAGCAGAGCCACTCGTCGCCGGGCGGGGGCGGCCGCTACAGTGACACGCCCTCGCATCGCTGCCTGTGCGGCGGCGCGCGGCGCTCGGCCATCAGCTCCGTGTCCACCGGCCTGCACAGCCTGTCCGCCTTCCGCGGCCTCATGAAGCGCAGGAGCTCCGTGTGAACGCGCGCGGCCGGAGCGCCCGGAGCGCGGGCCGGCGGGGCTTCTGCCCCCGGAGCAGCAGGGGTCGGCCAGGGGGCTGCCCCAGCCGCCTTCAGCCCGCGGGGCACCCCTCCCACACCCCTCCCCGCCACCTCCATCTCCCCCCACCCCACCCCCATCTCCGACTGTGCCTGCGCGCACCAGCCAGCAGGAGCTGGGGCTCTGAGGACCCCTGGAGCCCCTATCTGCGCCCTGCAAATTCCGAGAAATGTGAAACTTGGGGGAGGGGGTTGGGGTAGTGGGGAGGGAAGGCAGAAGCTGGGAGCCTCCCATCCCTTTGGAAATCTAAGGAGCTCCCCAGTTCTCAGAGGCCCTGCTGGTACCCAGACCCCCCCTCCTCCCCCATCCAGAGGGGACTTCGTGTTCCGTGTACGTTTGCATCTCTATTTATACCTCTGTCCTGCCAGGTCTCCCACCTTCCCTTGTCTCCAAAACCCAGGGTGTCTTTGTCCAGGTCGCCCCCACTGAGTCCACTCCCCTTCCTCATCCCCAGTTGTGTCTCTGAACCTCCCACGACCTTCTGTGTTGTTTTGCATGGCTTTGCAGTTACGGAGAAAGTGGAAACCCAGCAGTCCCTAAAGCTAGACCCCAGAGGGCAGGCAGGCAGAAGCAGGACAGGCAGGCTACAGGAGGGGCAGAGAAAGGAGGGGAGAGGCAGGGTGGTCCCACTGGCAGGTGAGAGCTAAGTGGCCTCCAGTCACATTCTCAGAGGGGGCAGGGGGAGTCCAGCCTTCCAGACACTTCCTTGGGTCAACCAGAAAATGGCCTACTTGCCATCCTGGCCATTGCTCACAGTTACCAACTCTGACATCTGTGGAATAAGTTTTAGCCTCTGAAAACTTACCTGACTACTCATCGTTTGAGTCTCACAACACTCCAGTTAGGTCACCAGGGCAGGAGTTCTCACCCCCATGTTACAGATGACAATGAGACCCAAACAGGTTATGTAACTTGCCCAAAGTGACAGATACAGCAAAAGGCACAGGGGAACAAGAACCCAAGCTGCTTGTTCCCAGGCCGACTGCTCTTTCCTTCCAACTCCCTTGCCCACTCTTGAAAGCAAAGCTCCTGCCCTGTCCACTGGCATTGTGTGGACAACTGGGCTAAAACAGGCCCAGAACCCAGGTCTAAGCTAGTGCAGGGGCTCAGCCTCTGCTCCGCTTGGCTGGGAGGTGGAGCTCTGAATGGGCCGGGTAGGACTCTGAAGCAGGGTAGGACCCCTTGGTTAGACTGCCTGCTTATAAATAGGGGAGTTCTTGGGACCAAAGCAAGCAGGGCTGGGTGCCACAGAAAAAAGGCCAGGAGCTGGGACTCTAAAGGTTTGGGAATTGGACGGAGTGGCCTAGAGAACTGGCAGGCAATTCCTACTGGGACATTACCCCTGATTCCACAGCCAGTGTTGGTGCCTGTGTCCCGAGTGGCTAGATATAAGCTAAGACTGCAGCAAGGAATGCCCCTCCCAGGTGGGGGCTTGGAATTGGTGTGCCCATTGCCTCCCCCACCTGCAACCCAGAAGCCCAGATGGAGAGCTTCCTATGGAGGTGAGAACCTAAGCTCCACTGTGGAGACCCACAGCTGGAGCTGGTACCTTGACTCAAAGGGTCAAGGACAGCATCAAAGGGTGAGTGAGGGGCTTCTCCTCCCTCAATGCTGCCTTTGCATGCTGTCCCCATGTCCCAGCTCCTTAACACTGCTAAGCAAGGCCAACCCTGGCATTCAGGAAAGCTGGAGTAGGGGCCCACAGGGTGATCAGTGTCAGGCCAGCTCCAGCCATATGCTCAGCCCCTGGGAATCCCTGGGAGGGAAGAAGCCTAGCCTGGCCTGTGTGTGAGTCCTGTCTCAGTGTGGAGGAGCTGACTGCCCACGTGCCAAGGAGAGCAGGGCCCAGGAGCCGGGGGTGCCCTCTGTGTTTATGTCAGGGTGGGGAGCAGTGCTGGCTGCCTTTGTCCTGTGTGTGACCCTGCCCTCAAGGGGTCCTGTCCCGTCAGTCCCAAGAGAGCCACAACCAAAGTTGCAGGGAGATGGTGGGGAAGGAGGCTGAATGGCCCTGGCAGGCTGCTCGGTCTCCAGTCTCTGGCTGGGTCTTTCCCAGGGAACTGGAAGGCCAGTGTTGCTTCCCCTCCCCCCTCCCTCTGCAGGCAGCCTTTCTGCTTCCCCAATGCCTTATGCCTGGGCACACTGCCACAGAATATGCAATATGTGTGGGTGACATGCCCCCACGCCCACACCCCCACCCCGGGCAGCCCCTGACCCCCAAAGGCTACGGCTGCCACGGCCTCCCTTTAGACCCTCCTGCCTATCTGTCTTCACACTGAGAATGGCGTCTAATAAATGCTGTCCATGGAGACCAGGCTCAGGCTCAGCTGCCTCTGTCATCATATACCCTGAGTACTGCCAGGGATCGGCCATCCTCTGCCTCCCACCACACCCCTACACACACTCTACCCCTGCCAGCATCTACAGACACACCTAGCTGGTGCACCTTGAGCTAACAAGACCCTTTGCTTCCAGAGGCCTTAGGGAGAAGCCTGGGGACAATACTGGCTTCCCTTTTGTGATCCAGATTTTCTGTTTCACCCTGGAGCAACTATAAGAACAAAACAAGAGCTTAGAAATCACCTGGTTCAGTTCTCTCCTTGTACCTGAGTAAACTGAGGCCCAAAGAGGGCAAGTCACTTTTCTTGAGTCACACAGCAGTGAGTGGTAGGCCCAGGATTAGAACCAGTACTGGGGATTCCAAGTCCAGTGCTCCCCCTTCTCAAATCACCTGCAGAGTCTGACTGGACACACTCCAGCTGACAGCGACATCCCATTAGCCAGGAGTGAATGCCCTTCTCTTCCAGCAGGGCCTTCCAGGCTCAGTGGCATGAGTGACACACACAAAAATATCTCTTTCAAAGGGAGACACATCGCAAGAACCTTTCTTCAGGATACATTTTTCTCTGGAGGGACAATTTGGCCTGGGACTGGACCCCAGAACCCAGGACAGACCCAGGGAGCAGATGCACACTGCCCAGCTGGTGCTAGCCCCTGGAATCAGCTAGCCAGTGGCTTCGGGATGTCACTGAGAGCAACCCAGAGTAATGCTTTTTATACTGCAGCCCGTATGTATCTGTCTGCGTGTCTGTCCACTGCCTTTCTTTCACGAGGCGACACTTACCCCAACTACAGCCAATGCATTTACTACCTTTTATTCTAGTTCATGTGATAAAATGCTGGTCACAGCCCACTAAATTTATTTCTCTGCCCACTAATGGTTTGCTCCCTGCAGACTGAAATGCACTGGAGAGCCCTGACTAGTGTGGCTCGGTGGTCAGAGCATCAGCCCTCAGACAGAAAGGTGAGGGTTCAACTCCCCGGTCAAGGGCACATATATGAGTTTTAGGTTCAATTCCCATCCCTTGTTGGGGCGTGTGCAGGAGACAACCAATCTGATGTGTCTCTCTCACGTCCCTCTCTCTCTCTCTCTCTCCTTCCCTCCTTCCCTCCCTCTCTTCTACTCTCTCTAAAAATCAATGGGAAAAAATATCCTCAGGTGAAGATTAACAAAACAAAACAAAAAGAAATGCACTGGAGAAATAAAGGGATGGGGGTAGGGGCACTTTCTCCCAGTCTTCCCACTTACTGTATAAATCAACTGAAAGATAGAAAGAAAAATCTATTTATTGGGGGCTTGGGGATCAAAGAAAGAAGTGGGGGCACCTGCACCACCACTACCATCCCTCCCCCAGGAGGCAGGACACAATGTGAGAGTGCTCCTAGCTGCTCCCTACAGCTGCAGGCAGCTTCCTGGGACATGTTCCTCATTGGCCTGTGGCCTTTAGGGTGGCCTCAGCTCCCGGTGGCTCACCTGCCCCTAAGAGCACCTCATCAAAAGCCAGGGCTCCCTGCCCGTGGTCCACTTGCCTCTGTCTTTCTCGGTGCAATGAGAGCAAAAAGGATGTCATTTTTGAGGTCAGCAGTGATCAGTACAAGGTTGCTTCTACTTTCTTAAGCAGTTCTTGCAGGACACAAACATGCTGGCACTTGCCCTCCTTTTTTCATCACCCAGGACAAAATAATCAGAGCTCGAAAGAATCCCAAAAGGGCTGCATTCGTTCCAGTCTTCCGAGGGGTGATCTGAATTATGGCGAACTGCACACCAGCCCCTGCCCATAGTGACTGAGGGCTCAGAATTGCTCATGGTCCTAGCATGGGCTCTTTATCTCCAGGAGATGCTCTCCCACCCTCCTCACTTCCACACAACATCTGAGGCGCCCTGCACTAAAAAATATGTACAGCAATGCAAAGCTAGAAACCAGCAGAGCAGAGTGGGGGTGATGTATACCTATACCAAGATCCCCGCTGCTGTCGTTACTCAGTGTGAGCATCAGATGGAGACAGAAGCTTCCTGGGGCCAAGAGAGAGGCCTGCAACAGCAAATTTTCCCCAAACGTGTCCCCTGGTATGCCTTGTAGGAAAGGGTTCCTCAGTCAAATGAATCTGGGGAAACTCTGCGCATGTCACTCACGCATTGAGCTTCGCAAGTCATCTTAACCCATAAAGATCCTGAGAAGCCCTGCAGCAAACACAGCTGCTCACCTCTGCTTACCCCAGCCTTGCCCAAACTCATGCCCAACACCAGACCCTTGTGTGGAACCTGTTCCACAGAGCACGTTTCAGGAAATGCTGATCTATGGAAATCTCATTGATTGCAGAAGAGAAGACTGATCTGCCCCCTCGATAAATTCTAAAAAGAGTTTAGTTTAGAAGTCCTTCTATAACTGAAGGCCATGACATTACCAAACACATATTTTATTCTCAATTACATGTCAGCTCATACCAAGGTTCAGAGCCAAGATCAGACAGTGGGTTGGTGGCAGAGCTGGGATTTGAGCCCAGGCCTGATGGCCCTGAAGCATTCACTCTCATCCACCTCACTGTGTCCTGTCCCCAGGCTGGTCCATGTCTTTAGCAAAAGTTTGGCAGAAGTCACAGAGCTGTTTAGGACATGGAATTTCTTACTTATAACCTTGGTGAGAGGGGAGGCTATAACCTGTCACCCTTCAAAGATGAAAGATTCTGATGGAGCCAAGAAATCCTGTTCCACCCAGATCCTCCCCCTCCCATACATAGGACTGTCTAGTTCTTTCTACAGGCTCAGCATTGCCCCCAAGCCCAACAGCATCCCACAACTCATCTTAGGTAGCCAGGGGCCATAGGGCTGTCCAGGGCCAGGGAAGGACTCCTGAACAGACACATTGCCAGAGGAAAGAGCAACTGCCCAAGTTGACCAAACTAGCTTCCCCACCCCAAGGCATATGTCACAGTCTCCACTGAGAAGCTGATTCCCCCCTCTCACTCCCAAAGCCGGTTCAGACTCCAGTTTTGGAGGGGTCCCTGAAGAGCCCAGTCTATAGTGGATGCAGTCCCCTCCTCTTGCCCAGATGTCAGTGATGCTAGAATGACACTCAGGCACTGCCACCACCTCTGTCAGACTGCAAAGAAACACATACACACACTCCTCTAGACCCTTGGCCCAGCTCCTCTTTTTCAAAGGAAGGGATTTTTGTTTACAGAGAGGAAGTGAGATGCTCAAGGTCATGAAGAAGATAATGGTGTCGCCAGGATTAGCATCCAGATAGCCTAACTTTCCACCCTCCCCATCACCACCGCCACACACACGGAGGGGCCCAGCCTTCTCTGACTCTGATTTCAGATGAAAGCTGCTAATCTCTGGAGTTGAGTCACTCTCATGCTGGAAATTTCCCACATCTAGGTCTGGACAAACATCAGGAGACTCGAGTCTCCGCCTCTCAGTCTCCCAGCTGCAGCGGAGGGCCTTGTGGGCGGTGCCACCCCCAAGGCAGGGGCTGTGATGGAATTGACTTCCATGATCTTCTCTGGCCATGAATTCCCCAATAATCCACATTAATGGTATTTTTTCCACTTACAGAGCTCTCCCACTTTGGTCACTCATTTAATCATTAGACAACTCCGTGACTTAAGTGAAGATTAACACCCCCATTTTGCAGACAACAGCACTAAAGCTCAGAAAGACCCGGGGTCCTGAGAGGAGAGACTGTCCCACAGTCACCTCTGTTCCTGAGCGTTGACCAGACCACAGAGCGTTTCCTTGGCTGCACAGCCTAGTAACTCTGGGCCAGCGAGTCCCACACGGCCTGTCCAACTGATCCCAGGGGTTGGGGAGCCTCCAGGTGGACATGGTTCACAGAACCCATTAGCAAAGGAAGACATGGAGTTATGAACACTGTACCCACTTCACCACGTGCCCCTGTCCAACAGTGCCCAGAGCCCCGGACTTTGGACCAAGGGCAGCAGAATGTCCAGCCAACAACCTCTGCCCTTCAGCTGGAGGGGCTGAAGGCTCCTGGAGAAAAGGTCGTGCCTTTGACCCAGGCCAACTCCCCAGATCAACACTCTTCCACAGTCCTGTTCCCTGAAGAGGGAGCATGTGACCAGGTTATCCCTGACTACAAAATCTCCTGGAGCTTGTCATGTGAAACAGTGTGGCAGACACTATTGGTTATCTAATCAAGAGCCATCCCCGCGCCCTTCTGCCTTGCCCGCAAAGAGCAGACACTCCTCAGGTGCTCACCTTTCCCCAGCCCTAGTTCTAGGAACAAAGCTAATTATAGCGAGCTCAGGCACCTTTCCAAAGATTGGGTTAGGAATGAGAGTGCTCAATTCTGGTTAAAGGGTTCTTCAGGGAGATCTGCTGGGGCTACTGGGAAAGACTTTCTTCCTCCTAAGAGAAATCACAGGAGAGGAAACGCTACCCTACTCTAACTGGACCGCCAGGTCTACGTCTGATGCCTGGAACAGTGGCAGCATCTTGTGACCATGAGAGAAGACATCCGTCCTTGACTGTGCGCTCTGGTAGCAAATTCCAGGGTAAGAGAAAAAGTCACTGTGACGTTGAATGATCCCTGGAGCCCCTTTCCTCGGGAACTCTTGTCGCAAGAGAGGGAAAATGAAAGAGCCAGATGGGTTTTCCTTTACTGACAGCTGAAAGCCCACCGCCCATAGGCTCCTGCAACAGGATCAGTGCGCTATCTGAACCCAGAGGACCACAGGAAGAAATGGCTTTGTTTTTCCTCCCGTTGTTGCCTTTAGCAAGACTAGGTTGAGTTTCCCATTCTTGTCTCTTAAATAACAGCTGGGGCCAGTTTCAAAGCTTCGTGGTCACTCTAGTGGCCTAGTCCAGTCTACTCCGGTTTAAAACTTGAATCTCAAATCTGTTTGAATGCTAATATTCTCCCTGCTCCCAGAATAGACCATCCTTCAGCCCACTTTCTATTTCTGGCTACTCCACAGAGGGGAAGAGAGACTAAAAAGACAATAGAAGCCCTCGGGTGGTGGTCCCCAAGTGCTGCCTCTCCGGGCTCCTATGTGGGTTTTGCAGAACCTATACAGGAAATCCCCACTGCCCTGTTCCACAGAGGGGCGATCCAATGTCCCCAGATCTCCATCCCTTAGGGTCCACCTCCCCCAGCTTCCTCTACCCCCACAGCCAGCCCTCTTGGGTAGACTCCTGTAAAAATCTAAAAGCGGCCCAGCCACCTTCCAGTGTCCACTTGGCCAGAGGACACGCACACATCCTGAGCATTCCAGACAGTGGGAGCCCCCCTGACCCTCCACCTCTCCCCAGTGCTCTTTACCCTTGCTCACACAGGCAGCAGGTGGGCAGCCATTCACCTCCAAAGTAGACATCCGGCCTAGGAAGAAGGTGCCGTGTCCCTGTCTTGCAGTTTCGGGCTAGGTTGGGGGAGTGGGGAACCACGGCATCTCCCAGGCTGGCAACCCTCAGCTAAAGAGGCCCTCCTCTCTCTGACCTCCTGCTTATTTACCCAGGCCAGGGAGGACTGAGGACACCTCTTTGTCCTTGACTGTACATTCTGGTAACAAATTCCAGGGTAAGAAAAAAAGCCTGTGCTTTTCATGTACCTTTCAGGCCAGGCCTGCGCTGAAGCTGAGCAGTTCCTCTTTTTAATGTCAGTACAACATGTCATTGACTTCGTGCCACTAGATCGCATCTGGTTGGTTGCAGGCTTTTGATGATGCTCCAGGTGTCGAAGCCTGGTTCCACTATTAAATCTCGCCAGCTCTCTCCCAGCTCCGTGTCACCTGCAGATGTGATAACCCAGCTGCTTATGCCATTATTCAAGGCTTTGATGCAAATATCAAAGAGAACAGGCCTAACCAGAGGACACTTGATTCAGAGAGACATTTATTCCTGCATGTTCTTGGGGAACTGTTACTGGCACCAGCTACTTAACACTTCCTTTTATCTGTGCTCTGAAGTTGTCTGTTTAATCAAAGCTCACAGGTGCCCGGGCTCCAGTCCACAGTTTGCTGGTCTGCCAGGAAGTCAGTGACCTGGGCTGGGGATTTGCAGTTCCTGAAAACAGGTGCTTCCTTCCTTGCCCGGCTCAGCATTCACCCCCCACCCTCCACCCCCGCTCCCTCATTTGGGCTTCTCCATTTAGCTCTGCTCTGCCCAACCCCAGCTCCTGAGCTGAACACTGCCCTTCTCATTGCCTTCCCAGATGAGCCTCAGTTCCTCTCTCAGGCCACTGGTTGTCGCTGAGGGGAGGAGGGGAGAGGGCAGTCACTAGAACCCTCTGGATGGCCCCAAGAGTTAAGATCCAGCACACGAAACTGCTGACTTCTGGGTCCCTAGGTCAGCTGGGGCTGTGGTAGGCAGAGCAAAGAATATTTATTAAGCCAAGGGCTGGGCTAGGTGTGATACTAGGTCCTCAGCACAGCCCTGTGGAAGTAGGCACAGTTGTCTCCATCTCCTGGGTGAGGAAGCTGGGATTCAGGGAAGTCACATCCCTTGCCCAGAGTCATTTAACCAGTAAGTGGCAGAACCAGGTTTTGACCCCAAGATTGTGTGCTCCACCTTCGACGCTGGCCACCATATCCTCTGGTGCTGTGCCACTGTTTTCTCACCTTCCCAGGTTCCCCTCCCAGGCAATCGGGGACCCAGGTGCTGCTTAAGTAGAAGACAGGGCAAGCTTGAGCACAGTCCTTCCTGACCCTCCAGGAGGGAGCAGTAGGTTGGTGTAGTGACATCAGGCTTTAGGGAAACCACAGCAGTGTTCCCCAGACCTGAGCGATCTGGGATTAATCTTCCAGATCTGGCCCTAGAGATGCAGTATGAGTCTGCTGCCACCCACTCCCTCTAACCCGTCGTGGTGAACAGATGGGCAGACCCCTCCCAGGGTCTAAGTAGGGCACTCCTGAAGCTGCTGGGAGACAGGAGGGAGAAGAGGTGCAGAACCAGCTCTACCCCACCCTGCTGGGGCCCCCAGGGCCTTTGAAATGGAGGGTCAGCTCTCTCCCTGCCCAAGGCCGTGGCACTCAGGTAGACACCCGCCCCTGAGGCATCCACGCAGAACCTGGATGAGCATTGCGGGAACTCATGGGCCACTCAGGTACTTCTTGCTAATTCCAAACTCCCTAACTTAAGTCCACTAGAACTGATGGGCAGCAAGGACTTCCTCCTTGGGGTTCCAGAGTGAGGCCTGAGCAGTGCAGCGCCCAAATACCCAGGTCCTGACCAGGCCCAGCCTCCGCCATGAGCCCCACTGTCACCATGAGCACATCAGGGCGGGATGGGACATAAGGTGCCAGAACAACACAAAAACATAGGCATCAACAGTCAGAGCTGGAGGGACTTGAGGAACCATGAGTCCAGTGCTTTGTTTCAGAAGAAACACTGAGTCTCAGAGAGAAGAGGGGACGTGTATGCAGTGAGTGGTGACAAAGCCAGGGGCTCCAGGCTCCCTGATTAGTGTTCCTTCCACATCAACACAAGTTGCAGAGCTTGTAACAGCCAAACACTGAAAACAACCCAGACATCCGCCAGCAGGTAAATGGATAAACCAGCTGAGTGTGTCCATGCCAAGACGACCTCCTACCCGGCAACACAAAGGAACGAACCAGTGATCTGCGCAGCTCAGACAAGTCCCAAATCATAGTGCTGAGTGGAAGAAGTCAGATGCAAGAGAGTATGTGCTGTAGGGGTCCATTCATATAAAGCTGGGGAAAGTGTAAACTGATCTAGAGGGACAGAAAGCAGTCCATGGTTAAAGGGGAGAAGGGGTGTGGTGGCAGGAGGGATGTTAGAAAGGGCACAGGGAAGGTTTGAGGTGACAGGGACTTTCACTACCTTGACTGCGCTGACAGTTTCACAGGTATACACATATATCGAAATTTATCAAATTCTACATTTTAAATATGTGTAGTTTATTATATGTGAGTGTTATCTCAAAAAAAGATGTTTATAAAACACAAGATGCAGGGGCATTGAACATGGCCCATCCAGGTGAGCCAAGCACACGCTTCAGTGGCCCAGCCTCCCTACACCTCCTGACTGGAGGATCAGTGGGGAGGCCGTCAGTGCTTCTGGTCAACTTCTGCCCACCCCAACCCAGAAAGGTTGTAAGCATGGTGTCATCAGTGTCACATGAAGCCAGAGATGTCTCTAGGTGTATGGATGTAACAAGCAAACACGAGGCCCCGTGGGGTGTTGCTGCACAAGCCAGACAGACATCAAGCAAAGGTTGCAGGGCCTCTACTTGGGAGAAGGGAAAACCAACTTCCACTCCACTCTCCCAAGGCTAGAGCAAGCTGGGGTGCCCCCTGGGGGCAATTGAAAAGGAGCCCCTTCTGGAAGGCACAGCCTCATGTAAGCAAGCAGCCCCTTTGTGTGGAAAAAAAGAGGGTGCCCCTTGCTCCAGGCTCATAGCTTGGGGAGATGCTCAGCTGGGAAAGAGAGCAAGGAGGTGCCTGATGCCCCTCCACAAGGCCATTTTTCACTCAGGAAAAGACTGTCCTCCTGGAGGGACGCAGTTACCCTGCCTGCCCCTCCCCGCTGAAACCCATCTCTGCTGTGGAGAAAAGGTCATTTTGCCCAGAGTCACTAAAAATTGCACATTAACAGCCCTGCTGATTTCCAGCAGTTTCAAATGCTGGCTTTGGCCAAAACTTCTTAAAAAGGCTATCCTCCCTTCTTATTCCATAGAGTTTACATTTTATAATATTTAAACAGAACCACTTTTAAGCAAAGATACGCAGTACTTTCCTCGCATGTCCCCATAAAAAGTAAAATCTGGGAACCGTCTACATTGGATGGCTAGGGAATGCCTTCTGAGCCCAGCAGTGATTAGCTCCGTCTCCAAAATAGTTTGGAATACTGCTGCCTTGAACCAGGGGACTGCTTCCTCCGAGAAGCCCTCAAGCTTCCCACCTGGGCTCTGGGCCAGGGATATCAATCCCCAGGAGGAGGTGCCCACTGAAGAGGAAGCTTCTCCACTCTTTATACACACGGCAGCTACATTTACTGATGTGTCTCAAGGGCACAGACTAAGAGAACTACATATAATTTATTTGTCAGGTCAACCCTACATGGCAGCTATGACTGTTATACCCATTTCACAGGTGGGAAACAAAGGTTCAGAGAGGTCGGCAGAGCAGCCCACCCTGATTCCACAGCCCATGCCTTTCAAGTCTTTCTACCCAGCCGAGGCATCCCCAAACTGACGGAGTCTGAAAGCTTGCACCAGGCCTGGGGTCCCGCCAGCCTCTTAGGCCAATCCACCCTGTCACCCTGCCACCCTGCCTGAGGACGCCTGACTGCACCCTCCACCATTTGAGCCCTTGGCCCTCTTTTTTTGTCATTTACTTCTTTGAATCACTTACCCTACAATGGCCAAGATACTACTGTGGGTTTGCTTTTTTTATGTTAAAATTCCCTCAGGTGACTCAAGGATATTTTTCACAGATAGGATTTTTTATTTGTCACCACAAAAAGTCTGAATTTTAAACAGGTTCTTGGACTGGGGGCTCATATCCATCATCTTACTCACCTTTAGCCCCTGTCTCATCCCCAGGAGCTTTTCCAGAATTGTGACCTTCACTACGAAGCTTCAGGAGTTTTCCCAATTCAAACTTGGGCTTCTCCAGCATTTTTATTTTTGTAACAAAGACATCATAGAGCGGATAATAGATTGGCGAGCCTTTTCTGTGTATCTCCAATGCCGTCTAGAATCAATTTATTGACCACTTCTTTCAGGTCATTTGTCTGCACCTCTCAAGTCATGATTTCCATCATCTTCTTCTGGATTTGGCAGACCGGCTGATGCTGCTCATAAGAGGTCTTCTGAATGTGTTTGTTGTACTTTTTAGTAAAACCAACACAGAAAAGATGAAGCAAATCACCACCGGTAGTCTGGGCATCCACACGAGCTTCGATCGTGCTCTGCCATTTCTTTACCGAGGAGCACATGAGTAAGATCCATGCCATGGAAATGAGTCAGGCAGGTTTTGCTCAGTCATTAGTTTGAATTTTCTAAATGCAATTTCATGATTCTGCAGGTCAGCTAGACTCACTCCAAACACACGACCCTTGAGACCATCAGAGGCCGTTTTGTTCTTTGAGTTCCCATGACTAGTGCTTTCCCACTACTTCTTATATTGAACATAGCTGGTGCTTCCACATTACACCAACCTTTCTTAGAAAATGGATCTTTCCACTTTCTTCTTGGCTCCCTCTTTTGCAAGGCGCTTGTTCTTGGCAACCACCGTGGTGCTCCTCACACCAGGTGACTCAATTTTAAAAGTTAGATGGGACCCTGGCTGGGTAGCTCAGTTGGTTAAAGCATTGCCCTAAAGGTTGAGGGTTCGATCTCCAGTCATGGCACATACAAGAAGCAACCAATGAATAGTTAAATAAGTGGAACAACAAGTTGATGTTTCTCTCTCTCTCCTTCTCTAAAAATCAATAAATAAAATTAATTTAAAAAAATTTTTAAAAGCTGGATGGGCCCCAGCCCCAGTACCTCTCCTTTAGCAACAGGGGTAGCACGCCATCTAGCGGCCGTGAAGTAAATGTCATATTGGTGGGCCTGCGGGCGCAGAGCCTGGGATCCCGAAGGCTCTTAGATTGTCAGGTGGTCCAGCTGAGGAATTCAGAGAGAGAAAGTGACCAACCTAAACACACACAGCAAGTTAGTGTCCAGTCGCCAGGACCATGACACAGCTTGGACAGCAAAACCGTGCTTCCCAAACGTCCCTGGTGTTCTGCGGAAGCTACATGTCTTTCAATTCCAGTAGTGAGAGTAAAGGAAGGGTCCCATTTGCAGGGTACACCATCTCACTGGCACAGCATCGTTTATTCTGTTTGCCCTTTTTTAAGAGGTAAAGGTACACATGGTCCAAAAGGTACAAAAAGAGTATGCTGTGAAAAGTAAGACTCTCACCCCAGCCTTCCACCACCCAGATCCCAGCTACAGAAGCAACCAGGGTTATCAGTTTCTGCATTTCTTTCCAGATACTGCCGCTATATTTTAAAGCGTTTTTTTAATTTTTACATAAATGGTAACATTTTCTACACAGGACATTTAAGTTATCTTGGAGGTCCCTGTACATTAGCACATAAACAGTATCCTTTATAAGGCCACACAGTATTCCCATGTGGGGTATGTGGAGGTATCATCATTTAAACTCCTTTCCTTTTGATGGACATAATAATGCTATAACAAACACACATGGGAAACCTATAGACTAGGAAGTAGAACTGCTGGGGTTATCAGTTATGATTCATTTTGGTCTCGTATACCAGAAAACCCAACATAAGCAGTTTAACTACTTCTCATGTAAAACAAGTCTAGAGGTCAACAGTCCAGAGGCGCAGGGCAGCTCCATGCTGGGCCAAAAGGTGTGCACATGTAATTTTTTTTTTTGCATGTGTAATTTTGATAGATGCTGCTAAATTGCCCTCCTCAGAGGCTGTACTCACTGGACTTCCACCCTTGGCACATAAAATGTTTCCCTCCAGCCTGGCCAACACCACAGCATCATACTTGGTTTAAAATTTCCCAACTGAGTAGGTAAAAATGGTATTCATTGTACTTTTAACTTTTGTTTTCCTTCTGAGTAAAGTTGAGTATTGTTTTTTCCATGGATTGCCAGGTTATATTCATCGCGCATTTTTCTTTTGCATTTCTGGTCTTATTTGTGTTGAATTTTTGTTGATACTTTTATTAAGATACAATTCACATATGATGAAATTTATCCAGTGTACATACAGTTCAGTGGTTTTAATGGATTCACTGGGTTGTACAGCCATCACCACTGATTAATTTTAGAACATTTTTTCTCCACCACGAAAAGAAACACAGTCTTCATTATTAGTCACTCCCCACACAACCCTCATCCTCAACAACTCCCACAATTAAGCAACCACGAATCTACTTTCTCCCTAGTTTAGCATATTCTGGACAGTTCATATAGATGGAATCATATGAAATGTGGTTCTTGTGACTGGCCTCTTTCATTTAGCATCACGTTTCCATGTTTCACCCAGGTTGGTGCATGTATCAGTGCTTCATTCCCTTCTGTGGTTGATTGATACCCCATTGCGTGGATAGACCCCATTTTGTTTATCCATTCACCAGCTGATGGATGCTTGAGTTGTTTCTACTTTTTGACTATCATGAATAATACTGCTATAAATGTTTATGTACAAATTTTTAGGTGGACATATGTTTTCATTTCTTTTTGGTAGATACTCAGAGTGAAATTGCTGGGTCATATGGTAAGTCTACATTTAACCTTTTGAGGAACTGCCAAACTGTTTTCCAAAGCAGCTGCAGCATTTTATATTCCCACCAACAGTGCATGAGAGTTCCAATTTCTCCATATCCTAACACTTGTTATTTTGTGTTTGGTGTGTTGTTTTTTTCCATTATAGCCAAGTGGTAGCTGTGCTTTGATTTGCAATTCCCCGCTGAGTGTGGTTGAGCACTTTTCATGTGCTTATTAGCCATTTGTATAACCTCTTTGGAGAAATGCCTATCATGTTGATTTTTTAAGACCTCTTTATATGTCAAGGAAATTAGCCCTTTGACTGTAATGTGAGTTGCAAATATTTTTCACAGACTGTCATATATCTCTGATTTTATCTATGTTTTTCTCCCATGCAAGGCTTTGTATCATAGTCAGGAAGCCCTTCCCCACTGCAGAACTATTATAATTTTTTAAATGGCTTTCCATATTTTCTTGTAGAAATTTTATGCTTTAATTTTTTTCCAGTCAAATATTTCCTTAAACTGAATTTATTTTGGTGTAAGGTGAGAGGTAGGAATCCAAATTTCTTTTTTTTTTGGATCTCCATTGTCCCAATACTGTTTCAATAATCCCCACTCACTTGAAATGCCATGCTTTTATTTACTAAATTCCTACTGTATTTGGGAGTATTTGTGGACTTCCTGTTCTTTTCCATTTACTTGTACATCTATCCATGTATCAGTATCATAAAGACTGCACGTTTAACTTTTTATTCTGGAAAATTTCAAACGTGCAGAAAATAAGAGAAAATAGTACAGTGAGCCTCCGCGTACCCAAAACTCAGCTTCAACAGCCACCATGTTTCTACCATTCTTCTCTCCTGTTGTTGCTTTTGGGTTTTTCTTTTTCTGGAATTGTCTTAGTCTGCTTAAGCTGCCATAACAAACTACTATAGATTGAGTAGTTTAAAAACAGTCCTGAAGGCTGGGAAGTCCAGGATCAGTGTGCTGGCCAATTTGGTTGCTGGAGGGGACTGTCATTTCCATTGCAGGCACCCTCTTCTGGCCCTGCCCTCATGTAGCCCTTCTCAGTGTGTGTACGTGGAGAGATCACTCTCTCCCTCTTCTTATTAGGCCACTAATCCCATCATGAGGGCTCCATCCGCTAAGCTAATAGAACCCCAATTATCTCCCAAAGGCCCCCCCTCCAAATACCATCACAGGGGATTAGGGCTTTAATAAATGAACTCTGAGGAGACATCACATTCAGCCCATAACAAATATTTTAAAGCAAATCATTTCACTTGTAATTACTTCACTCTCTACAGCTAAGGATTTATTTGATGTAATCAAGAAACCTCCATCACAACTGTGGCAGACAGAGTAATGATGTTGATGTCCTAATTCCCAAAACGTGCTAATGTGTTACCTTACATGACAAAAGGGACTTTGCAGATGTGATTAAACCAAGGATCTTGAGATGGGGGATTTTTCTGGGTTACCCAGATGGGGTTGGTGTAATCACAAGGATTTTGTCTTTACAAATGGAGGCCAGAGGGTCAGAGTCAGAGAACCTGAGACTAGAGAAACAAAGGTCTGAGTGATATGGGGTCAGCAGCTAAGGAATATAGTCAGCCTCTAGAAGCTGGAAAAGGCAAGGAAACAGATTCCCCCCTAGAGCCTCCAGAAAAAACACAGTTCTTCATTTTAGTCTGGTGACTACATTTCACTTCTGCCCGCCAGAACAGTAAGATAATAAATGTGTGTTCTTTTATGCTTGTGGTAGTTTGTTATAGCAGCAATAGAAAACAAATACAACTAATAAAATTACCAATAACTCACTTTCCAGACCATGTTCAGTGTCTCCCAAATATTTCAAAATACTTTGTTTTTCGGTAGTTTGTTTGCAGGTTGCAATATTTTTAATGTAATTAAGCATGAATAGGGTCAGTCGATTCTTTAATTACTATCCAGAGTAAGCTAAATTAATAAAAACTGAATCCAAATAAATAATACTGTTCACAAGTCAGTCACTACTGGGCAAGTGTCCTCCTTTCTGAGACAAGGCTTTGTAATCTGAAAAGCAAGAGGGTTGGATTAGATCATGTTCCTTGGGGTATCCATGTCTGGGCTGCATGGGAGCTGAAATACCCTAAAAGTGTGTGCAAGAAGGAGATGCTCTCAACCCCGCCTGCCTCAGAACCCCCTACAGATGTCCCCGCCCTCGCCTCTAATCAGAAGGGTGTCAAACTCAGGAGCTTGGGGGTTCCCCAGTGTGAGACCCACCTCCAAGGACTGGTATCAATTTAGAGACTTAACAGAATCAGAGGGAAAAGATACCGTGAGCTTACTGAGCAGCATATTGAAAGGAAGAGGTTTGCCTGAGACACAGCAGTTCAGTGCAGCTGACGTCATGGTTCACCTTCTCTGAGCGAGGGCACTGAGCTGGGTGCCAGGCCAGCAGGGCTGTCAGCCTGAGCAAATGAAATACAGGATGCCCACTGAAATCTGAGTTTCAGATAAACAATCCATCTTTTTTAGTATAGGTATATTCCCAAACGATGTTGAGGATATACTTATACTAAAACAATTGTTCGTTGCCTATCTAAATCAAATTTAAGCAGGAGTCCGAGCTTTATCTGGATCTGACTTGATCCTGTGCCCAGAGGACTGAGCCCGACACCAGCTTTCGGGATCCAGGGGCCCCCCATAAGGCTAGTGATCAGCGCTGATGTTCAGAAAGAAAGGCAAAGAGGGAAGTTTTGAGAATGACCTTATGAGGGCCTGAAGCTAGAAAGAGCAGGTGACTCCCGATCTAATCATCTTCAGTCACCATAGAAACAAGCCATAAAGTCCAGGGGAAAGAGCTGGGAAACAATATCTACCGACTCATCTCAGACAGACCATCCACATTCCCTTCCCTGGTGAGGTCCCGTCAGGCCTGGTTTCAGTGTCCCAATGTCTCCCCCAGGGATAGCCAGGAGTGACCCAAGACCCTGGTTCCTCTTCCCAGCCACAGCCTCAGGTGGCTGCCCTGCAGTGCCCACCTTATAGGGAGAGGCAGGCAACTGGATACCCAGCCCTGTGTCAGAGAAAAACCAGAACCAGACAGTAGTTAAAGTGATTAAAAAAACTCCACAATATTGCGATAGGGGAAAGAGACCTCAGCTTACGCAGGGCTACACAGAGCTCAATTCCAAATAGAGCCTGGGCAAGTGGTCATTTACAGCCAAATAGTAGGGTGGGGCCCATGGATGGAAAATTACTAAGAGGAAACATTAGATGTAAGGGGGATTCTGGCTAAACTGATCCAACAGGATTCCTGCTGAGGGCAGGCCAGGGTACCAGACATCCCCTGGGGGAGGTGGGGGGAAGGAGACAGTGAAGGTGATCAGATGGGGGGGGGGGGTGTCTGGCTAAATTAACTTTGCAGGTTCTTGCTAAAACAGGATTTTATACAAAAGTACTCAAGATGGGCCCAGGAGAAGGTTCATGAGCTTGACTAAAGTTTGGTCAAGCAAAGAATCTTTGTCACCTGCCCATCAGGTCACATTCTACCAGGGGAACAGGCGACACACAAAGCAAATAGCCAAGGACATACGGCAAAAACTGTTCTAAACAAAACAGGTCTGATGTGGACTGTCCCTGTCCTTCCCAGGATAAAAGAACTCTCTCCTAATCCACAATGTGATTCAATTGATTGGGGAAATATTCAACCTTCCAGACATGCCTCTGGCTGGCAGTCAGGTTTGAATGCAAATACAGGGGTTTGCACTGGCATGTTTTGACTCTGGAAATTAGAGGCTTTTTGCAGGTAGCATGCAAATTTGTTCAAAATGTCCCTGACTTTGGAAGAAAAGGCCCAAAGACTGGATCTTGCACTTATGCAACTCATGAGAAGTGCTCTGTAATGCCCAGCCTGAGGTCTTTTCTATACCTATCTGCTAGATTGGCCCTGACCTCATAGCAGCTGTTCTAATTCTCCCATGGCCCTCCCATGGCATTTCCACTTCTGTCCTTTCTTCTGCACAAGCTGTGAATAGTATTGGTCCCATTTTACAGATAGGAAAGTGGGACTCTCAGTGATGAAGTGACTGAGCCATGGACACTTTGCTCTAAGTGACAGATCCCTTCCAGCCTGAAGTAGCCCTCTCTCTCCCCCCTAGTCTGGACAACTTGCACAGGTGTCATTTCCACTCCTGAAGATTCTGTACTCTTAGGGGTACATGAAGAAATTTCCATCTGCTTCCACCACCCCACCCACACAAGCCGATTCTGTGGAAGGGGCACCCCTAATGCTCAGTAAATTCCCTCCCTTTGCTGAAAATTTGCTCCCTTTCATGTAACTCCAACTTCATGATCTTCAGGCAAACTGTAGTTTTTAATCAGGATGATTACATCTGAGCAATTAGGAAACAATCACTCTTCTGATGGCCAAGATCACCACACAAAGGAACTGGCCCACTTTGACCTTCTAAAAGGCTCAGAAAGGTCTCAGTTTTGTTTTGTGGGCATGTTACTTAATCCAGGAAATCACAGCTTCTAAAATTATGAGGCAAATCTGAAGCCAACATATACATTAAGTTCTATCTCTGAATTTAATCAAATAATAACCCAAAGGATTTCGCAAAGCCTCTCTATGAACACACCCACCCTGATTCTTCTCTACTTTTCTCAGAATCCCTGTATCCTGAAGCCATGTTCCCTTAACCCCAGGCTCCCTGCTACCTGGGGACACTAATGTCAACTCTGGTTTTCACCTGTAAAGCCCAGTCTAGCCATGCTGGCAGAGACCTGGAGCCTCACTGTAGGTCACTCCCCATTGTGAGGGCTGGCTGGCTATTCCATGATGTCCACATGGTGGTGTTTGCCCCACATGATCTCTTTCTCCACCTGGAGCAATCCTGCTCCTCCGTCAAGCCCCTGCTCAAATCTCCCCTGAATTCCAGTACATGGAGTGACTGTGAGAACTGAGGCCATAGTGGCCAAGCTCCCAGCACAAGCGGACCCAGAGAGGATGCCTGATCCAGCAGAGCTCTGATTGTCACTGTCATGCCCTTACTCCCATCCCTCTTGAGGACCCCCGTGCCTTTCCCAGCTCCCTCTGCCTCTTACATGTTGCTACATGGTTACCTGTGTGCTCACCCCTCTCCTCCATAAAATCTCAAACTCCTTGAGGTTAGGGACCTGTCTCACTTGTCTTTGGGGTCTCATGTCTGACTCTGGGCCTGGCACTTAGTGGGCTCCATGTATATTTCCAAATAAGCCCTCCTGTCTCCTAGGTTCCAGGGACAGAAGTTTGATGAATGGTCAGAACAAGGTAATAAATTAAAATTCACTTTATAATGTGCCTATAGAGACAGACAAAGACTGTGCTACTAGTGACATCATGTCGGGCTGGTGGCACCATTGATCATCAGTAATGTTTACTTCAGGACAGTGCCCTTGGCTTAGACATGTGAGAAAGTGGTCAGAGTCCCACTGAGTCTGTCACTGTGGCCTGTAGGAACTGCCTCTGATAATGATGGGGCTGTCCAGCTGGTGTGGACTGCACCAGCCTGCCCCTTGGGACAGAAGCCATGCTTCATTTTTCTCTACAGGCCCCAGAATCTCAGTAAATATTTTTGGATAACTGAATTCATTCATTTTAAATCACATGAAACTAGTGATATCGTTAAGGGCAAGAAGCTGGGCAGAAACCTCCTTCTGAGTCTCCCATAGCCCCCACTGACTTAGGAAAAGAGGCTCCAGAGAAGGAAAGTTTCCAGATGGTCTGTGAGCCGGACACACTCCATGCCCACTCATACCTCTGTGCAGTTCCCTCCTCTGGGAAACCCCTTTCCCTGTCTATCAGGTGACCTTCTACATCAGGTTTCCTGCAATAAAAGGGTCTGGTGTGGTCCCTGAGAGTTTTTCTTATTCAATATTGGTCATTCTCACAAGTTCAAGGCAGTCTTAGGGTAAGCTGGAAGAGTTGGCAGGCAGGCCCTATCTTGGCAACTTTATTAACAAAATCTGCGGTAACAGGGGAGAGGTGCCCCCTGGGCCTGAAGCAGTTCCTGGAAGGCCTTGAGCTCCAACCTGCAGTGTGACAGGGCATGGGGTGCAGACTAGAAACCTGGACATGAGGACAGAGAGTGGCCGGGGGCTGAAGACAAGGAGTAGGATGATAAAAGCCAGAAAGCCTCTGCAAACAAGCCTAGGTCTTTCTGTGGTGATTGCCTCCTAGCAGCACTGGGGAATCCACGAAGGAGCAGTGGGGTTATCTTCATGGAGGGCTGAAGGCATGGATTTGGGGGAGACTGAAGAATCTGCCTACAAATCCCACCCTGTCATTCGCTAGCATGATTACGAGCAAATCACTTGGCTGCTCTCAATTTCGTTTTTTTAGCTATAAAATGGTCTCCCAGGGAGCAGAAACTAGCTTCCTACACCACTTTTCTGGAAGATGTGAGCAACACCCCGGCTGGGATCCCTAGGGACTCGTCCCAGGCCTCCTGGGAGCTCCCTGGGTTCCATGCGGAGAGGCGGTTCCCACGCGGGACATGAACACTCTGCAGTCTGCCTCGGACATCATTCAGCTCAGCCTCTCGAAACGGTTTACAAAACGCTCCGACATCCCGGATGCATCCTCGTTGCATCGTCCCATCAGTTCCTTTCATAAATGGGGGGACCTGGGCGGGTGACTCGTCCCTGTCGCGCAGTGGGAACCAGCGCGCCCAGCCCCGGGGGCGGAGCCTGCGGCGGGGGCGGGACCGGCGCGAGTCACGTGACGCCCGGCCCGGAAGCGCTAGCGCCCGGGACCCCAGGGTGACCGGGTCAGGGGCGCCGGTTTCCAGGGATCGTGGAGGTCGCGGGGGTCCCTGCAGGGTCGCGCTCCCCTCCGCCGCCGCCATGGCCTGGACCAAGTACCAGCTGTTCCTGGCCGGGCTCATGCTCGTCACCGGCTCCATCAACACGCTCTCAGCAAAGTGAGTCCGGGCCCGGCCGGGAGGGAGGGGGCTCCGCCGGGCCCGCCGCGGCCCAGGGGGCGCCCGCGAGCCCCGCGCGCCGCCCCCGCCCCACCCCGCTCGGCGGTCCCCTCCCGGCTTCACCCTCTCGTCTGGTTTCTCCCGTCGGTTCCCTCGGTTTATGGACCACCCAGGAGATGCGAGGCCCGGGGAAATGCGGAGCCGGCTAGTGACCCGGCGCCTTTAAACGGGAGGGTTGGACCAGCCCCTCTCCCGGGCCCCTTCCAGCGCTGGCGTGGGAGGCCCGGCCCTCCTGGAGCTGGGGGGTGGGGGAGGCCCCAGGCTCGTGCACGAGAGCTGCCAGAGGGGCCAGGCAGCCGAGGGGCCAGTGAGGGTAGAGCGCTGCCGAGGCAGAGGAGGAGCTGTCGTGCCAGCCCCTCATGGGGGAAGGGTCACAGCTGGAATTTTACGTGTGGCGGGGACATCGAGGCAGGAACCAGCAAGGCCGGGTGAAAGTAGATTGTAACTACCACCTAATGTGGATTTTATCCCATAATCAAAGGGGGGCTTTTGAGCAGGGGAGTGACATGCTAAGAGTGATGATGAACCTGGTGGTCAAGGTGAAGAGTAGTTTGGTGCAGGGAAAACCACCCTGAGGCTGCTACATAGCAGGTGAGGGGAACTAGGAGGGGACAGTGAGGTGAGAAAGGAAGGGACGGGTGGGGGAGACCAGGTGCAAAATGAAGCCACAAGGCCTGACCCACAGGATCAAGAGACAATGATCACTCCAGGATTTCTGCCTGGAGGACAGAAGTGCCATTAATCCAGACAGGGAGGACAGGTGGGCAGTTCAGCTGTGATGTATGAGGGTGTGGTGCTGGTGGGACAGTGAGGACAGTCCTTAGGAGGTTAGGGATTGAGGACCCAGGGCTGTCATGAGACTGAGGGACCAAACATAGTCTCCTCTCTGTAATGTGCAAAGAGGACAGGGCCCAAGAGGCAGCCCCTTCTCTTGGCAGTTCTTTGCCTCTTTCTCTGCCCCACCTCAGAGCAGGCCCTTCCTTCCTTCCCTCTGTTCACCATCTTAGAGCCCCAGGACCCAGAGCCTGGCCTTTCTCTGAATCCATTTCAAAGTACACATGAAGGACAGTGGACAGTGGTCTCCCAGTCAGACCTCACTTCCACCTGGGCCCTTCCAGGCTCCAGAGCAAGAGGGTGTCACCCTAGTCGCCTTCTGGCCTACGCTCCCAGGGAGGAGGGGGCTGGTCATGTCTTACTCATTTGTGAGGCTTTTGTTTCTAGCATATTCCATTAGTGATGTGAGAAATGCCCCAGAAGAGAGGTCTTCACCTATTCTCTCACCTATGTGAGAGAAGTATCACCTATTCAATTCATCAGACATTTATAGGATACCTGCAGTGTGTGAGGCACTGTCTGGACTCAGAAGCAGACAGAAATGACTCAGAGAAGGTCCCTGTCTTTGAGATGCTTAGAATCTGAGGTAGAGACAGATGTATACACACTTGGCAATCACAATGTCCTCCCTTCTCCAAAGGAAGAGGAGTTCTGGGTGGGACCCACCTTCTATCTGTATCAGCTGTGTCTGTGTCTGTCTTGTGCTGGTCTCCTGAGCCCTGAGGCCCCCTGAAGGTCACTCTTTATGTGAGCCCTTAGCTATAAAGGAGATTCAACCTGAGGACCCCTAACTCAAGTTAGGCTCTGATCTCAGCAGAACAAGTCACCATCCATCCATCTATAGCACTAGCCAAGACCTCAGTCAAGTGCTTGGAGAGTGGCTGTAGGTCTTCCAGGGCTGCTGTCTCCAAGGAGAGTTGAGATTTCATGTTACTACTGGGGTAAATGGTGCTGACTGGGCTCCTTCCTTAAAAAGCTCCAAACCGGTCATCAAGTCATAAGCCAGAGGATCCTCAGCCCCCGGAGGCCTTGCCTTGAGAGGAAGGAAAGAGGCCCCCAGGTGGGAACCCAACCTTGATCCTGTCCCCTGCCCTGTAGCCTGATGTGGGGCCTCTCAGGAGCCTCCCTACCTGAGACAGGCCCCAGAATTGGACTCTAAACAGTGCTTTAAGGCCAGACTGTAAGAAAGATGCTCTCAGAGAGAAAGAACTTGAGAAAGTGGCTGTGTACATCCTGATGGGAATTAATTCTCAATTTGAAATCACACTGTGACCTGCAGTGTTTGGTGGGGACAGACAGGCAAGAATGTTATAGCAAATGCTAACCAGCTAATACACAGAGGACACCATGTGCCAGGTCCTTCTCTGGCCGCCTTTCGTGTGTTAATTTAATGAATTCTTATAGCCACCCTCTGAGGTAGATAAACTCATTGCCCCTGGATCTGGAAACTGGTATGGAAAGATGGACTTGCTTGCCCAAGTTCAACTCAGCTATTGTAGAGTTTGTATTTGAGCCTAAGTAGTCAGTCCTAGAATCCATGCTCTTAATCACCATGGGGTGAGGCTGGAGTTGTTAGAAACATAGAAATCATCCATTCTAACCCCCACAACTTACAGTCGAGGTCTTAAGAGAAGTTTCTTTTTGTGACTCAGCTGGTTGGTGTCAGAGCAGAGACCAGAATCTAGGTCTCAGCATTGTAGTCCAGTCCTGTTACTTTACAACTGCAGTACCCAGGAGTCCCTCTTCCTTGGGATTTCCTCTCACATCTCCCCAGACAAGATCAGACAAACGTCTGCCCATGGGAGGTGTGATCCTCTAAGTGCCATCTCCCCTCCCTGCCTTCAGAGCACCCTACCTCTGGGGCTGGGCAACAAGCCTCTGTCCCAACCCAGGGGGTCCTGTTGTCACCCTGCTTGTTTTCCCCTTGGAGCCAGAGACCACGCAAGGTTCAGGTTTAGAGTCTCTAGTAGCCTCTTGCAGTTTCTCGGCCTGGAAGGTGAGCATGTTTCCCTCCCGGGTCCTGGGAGCCCCAGGTAGTGAATGAGGGAGTGAGCGTGAGCACGCGCTGCCTGCTGCGGGGACCACAGGTCAGCTCACCACTGGAGAGGCCCCTCTGCCTGCTCAGTGGTTTGGGTGCGCTGCAGGGAGATGGGCCTGTCCTGGCTGGGAAGGGAGCGGGAGTCATGTGCCCACAGGAGGGAAAGCTACCAGGCAGGCTGTCTCTTTAGCCCTGTCCCTGGGTCTTGGCAGAGGGTCACTTCCTGTGGCTCCTTCTCCTTTCTGTGGCAGCTTTCACGCCCTCACGAGGACCTTCTGCTGATGTGTCCCCTGGAGACCACACATTTCGCCTTCCTCTGCACTACTCAGGGCTCTCTGCCTATACTAGTGCCTCTATGGGGTGGTGCCCATTTCGGAGCCCCGTTTTCCTGAATCCAGCTGGGGTTCTGCATGTAAAGAGCAGAGTCAAGTGGACATTCACTAAGAGAGGCCCAGATCCCCTCCTAAACGTCTACAGGTTGTAAAGCTCACCCAGCTAGAGAGGGGCTATGGGAGTGACTCTCCCTCCACCAGCCAGGCCTGCTGGGTCCAGGGACCCTGCCAGAAAAGTGGCGAGAGGCCTAAGACCGTGGGCCTCTATTTTGGTAGGACTCTCATTGTCCTTTCTCTGCCAGCTCTAAGTTTTGCCTTGGCTTTTGCGCTCACCTTTGAGTTCCGTGAGCTGGCATGTGGTAATTGCTTCTAAAGGGTTCCTGGGCCAGCTAGAGAGGGGCTCAAATCAGGAAGGCAGTATAGTAGAGTGGAAAGAGCGTGAGACCTGGAAGCTGTGGGATTGGATGAGTTGCTGAGCCTCTCCAGGCCTCAGTTTCATCTGTAAAATGGGTGTAACTTCCCACCTTTTTCCCAGACACAGGTAAGATCTACTGAGGAAGGTTTCCAAATTGTACTTAGAGATGAGAGGGCTCATCCTCATTTGTTACCATGTGAGCCAGGTATACCCTAGAGAGTGGAGAAGCCCTGGGGCCCTTCTGTAGATCCCACTGTGGGAGAAAGGAGCTGACTCACTGGGCTGGACGAGCCGGGAACTTGAGAGGAAATGGCAGAGATTCTGCAGGGAGTGGACACACAGCCAATCCGCCTGAGGCAGCCACAGCAGCCACTTCCTCCATCTCAGGCCACCACCCTGGCCCACACACAGACATGCTCGCCTGTCAGAACGCTGAGCTTTGAGTTTGACTGGGCAAGGCTGTGTATAGTGACTCACCCCCATCAGCGGGAGCCCACCCCCGCCTGCCGAGGCCCAGGGAACTCTAAGAGAAACCAGCCTGTGCTGGCAGAGGCAGCTCCTCATGTGGCCTCAGCCTGACCCTGGTGGGTCCCTACTGGCCTCCTATGCTGGAGACCATGGCTTTCCCCTGGAAACAGTATCTACAGAAAATGAAGGGCCCATCTGCAGTTCACCCTCTCCCCACCCCAGCCAGGGGAGTGGGAAGAAACTGGAGTAAGAAGGCAATAGGAGAACTTCAAGTGTGAGGAGAGGGTTCAGAACTGGAGGCAGAAACTCCTGAGTACCAGCCCTTCTGGGCATCTCACGGGCCTGTGTTCCTCTCTGGTCCCTGGGTTCCTCGTCTGTGTAATAGGAGCCTCGAAAGATGATGGCTGAGTTTCTCCACCCTCTTGCAGCACTTTGTGGCTCTGTAGAACTGCTGGGGCAGTAGCCTGAGGCCCTTCCAGCAGCCTGTGTCTCAGCCAGCTGGGTAGGTCCAGAGAATGGATGCCCTCCCAGAAGCTTCCATGCTGGAGCTGAGCCTGATGTTAACACAAGGGGCCGTGGCTCCTGCTCAATAGAGAGGGAAAGGGAGAGGGGCAGAAGAGAACTTTGGTCGACCATCTGCCATGCACCAAGTCTTATATTATCTTATTTTATTTATTTTCACAATTTATCAGTATTACCCCCATTTTATAGATAAGAAGACTATCTAGCCTGTAAGGCTCAAAATCAGCTTCCCATGTAGCCTGCTGCCTTTTCTGAATGTTGATTCGAGCACATGGGTTTGGGCCTAGATCTGCCTGTTATTAACTGTATGAGCCTGAACATGCCTCTCGCCACTGCCCCACCCTACTCCTTGAAGTCCATGTCTGTAAAATGAGGATCCTTAATGTGAGACTTAAACCAGACAACCCATGGGAAGTACTCAGCATAGGCCTGGCACAAAGTTAGTGCTCAATGAACCCTATATTTATAAAAACATTTTAGTGACATGTTTTGCAAATAGCCAAGTGCTACCCGCCTCTAGGGGTCATTGCTGTCATCCCCAGATGACCTGGGACTGAATTTTGGCTCTTGTTCAGTCCTACCTGAGGTCCTTCTGTGCCTGTGCAATGAATTGAAGTCTGTCTCGGGGCCAGGACGGGAAGCCTAACTCCTCCCAAAGTGTCTGCTGGCCTGATCTCCTCCCTGGCCTGATCACCTCCCTGGCCTGATCTCCTCCCTGGCCTGATCTGCTCCCTGGCCTTATCTCTTCCCTGGCGTGATCTCCTGGCCTGATCTGTTCCCCAGCTTTATCTATTCCCTGGCCTGATCACCTCCCTGGACTGATCTCCTCCCTGCCCGATCTCCCTGGCCTGAAGAGAGGCTGGGCAAGGTAAGCTGTCCTAATGATACCTAATCCCTTGGGCTGTGAGCCATCCCCAGGCCCTCAGATACAAAACGACTCCTTTTCCCAAGCTGGGAATGCTGCCAGCCCCAACCTGTTCAGACAGACCCACCCCTTGGAGAAAGCAAAGACAGCTCTTTGGGGTGGGGGGAAGGGAGCTCAGCACCAACTCTGCATCCAGTTCCCCACACAGTGCCCCGCCCTGGGAAAAGACAGGCCCAGCTTGTCCCACCAGCAGTGGGCACCTCAGACCAGGTGGGAAATTAGGACTCATGAGGCACTGCCTCTGGACTGTATGTACCTGCCTCTTTGCTTGGAGGGGTCTGGAAGTCTCATTCATTCAACCAGACAGTGTTTGAGCTTCTCTATAATAATGTGCCGGGAGCAGGAGACTGAAAGATGGGGAAGCTGCTGGATGCTGAACGTACACTCTGAAATGACAGTGTGGAACCAGAAAGTGAAACAGATGTGGGTTTCATTGCTGTAAGTTGTGTAGGAGGTAGTGGGGTCTGGCAGGTGGCTCTACCACTAGATCTGGGGGTCCTCTTGAGCCTGCCTATCTCTGCTCTGGATGTGACCCTAAGATGAGGAAGGGGCTTCCATACCTGCCCTTGTCCTAGGCTTCTGGTTGACCTCATGGATTTGTCAGGACCTCCCTTACCCCTCCTAGAGGAGCCCTGGCTCCAGCCCCGGGAATTCCCATCTCCCCAACCTGCTCAGTTTCCCCAGGGAAGTTGGCTCAGTGCCTTTGGTAAAGTTGACCTCTTCACTCCTTCCCCTCCGTTTCACTCAGTTGCCCCGCTACCCAGGCCCTCCCATGGGGCTCTTCCCGAAAAAGCTAGCCTGGTTGTAAAGCAGGCCTGCCCTGAGCCGCAGTTTGCCTGTGGCTCCCACGCACATCCCATGTCCTGTCCTCCCTGGGGATCCCAGAGCCAGAACCTGTAGCAGATCACGCAGAAATCAGACCCCAGAGAGCAGGCATTTTAGTCTACAGTGAGTGCTTCCTTTCTCCATCGGTACCGGGACTGGTTATAGCCTGGCCCCCTGACCCAGACTTCTCTCTGCCTTCCCAGCCAGCCACATCAGAACTCTCCCCGCCCTGCAGCTCTCCTTTGGGCCTCGTCATTCCGAAGGACCACAAGCCCTCCTAACTGCCCCTCTTACTCCGCATCTCGGAGTGGATCGGGGCCTCCCTCTGTGGGATAAGTTTGCCTTAGCCCTGTGTGTTCACTCACCCTGGGATGTGTTCAGATATCTGAGCAGATGTGGTCCCTCCCTCACAGGTCTGTGCTGCCCTCACGGTTGACCAGGAGCTCCACCGCCACTCAGCCCCCTTCCCACTGCCAGCATCTGGGCATCATGCCCTTGCCCTGGGCTGTGGGGAAGAGTTTCCTGTTCCCCTCCCCACACTCGGGGCACAGAGAAGCCAGGGCTAGACACGATGTTTGTCAAACCCAGGCACTAACTGCCTGGCACAACCAGTGGCTCTGCTGAGGGCACAGGAGGCAGAAGGCTCCCCTGCCCTTTAGGAGTTCAGGCTTGAGCGAAGATAACTCTGGAGTATGGCTGCTCTTGACTGACATTGCAAGGAAAGACATTTAAAAAGTCCTGAATCTTTCTGTTTAGAGACAGCCATGCCTTTGTGTGGGGGGCTGCAAAGGGGGCAGGCCAGTGCATTGACTTGAATCAGCAGTGTGACACAGTCAAAGTTGTGTCAACTAACTTGAGTCAGCGAACAGAGTCAAAGTGGACAAAGTCGTGTCAACTAACCAGGACAGCCCACACGAGGGAGGAGCCACTGTCTTGCCACGCTCAGTCTGGGCCAGATCACATGGCCTTGGCTCTGGGCCTGGGCCCATCAGAGCGCTTCCAAAAGTTGGCAACCAGGGAAGTGAAAGGTTAGGAAGGGCCGGGCTGTTTGGCCAGGACATGAGAAGATTCAGCAGGTGGAAAAGTCTCCAAAAATCTGAAGGGCTTTCAAATGAAAGAGAGATCAGACTAGACCACAGGGACACAACTAAGCACAGCAAAAATGAAATTCAAGGGCGGGAGCTCTAGCGCACAGACGGTGGACCAGTGCAGAATGTTGGTGGTGGCTGCCCAGCGCCCTGTGCCGCGAAGGATTCTGGGCCTGTGTGTGGGCTCTTTGGGGAAGTGAGCCATAATCTGTTATGCCGTCTGCCAGGGTGCTGGCAGGGAGGCCACTCCACTGGCACCAGATACTTGCCACCTGCTTTAGAGTCTGTGCTAGAAAGACCCTCCAAGCCCTTCAGGTCATATGAAGGTGGCCAGGTGGTCTGTGTCAGGCAGTCATTTCCCAGGGCCCAAGTGCCCTGTAGACAGTGGCTCTTGATATTTTTGTGCCATGGGTCCCTTTAATAATCTGGTGAATCCTAAAGTAATGTTTTAAAATGTGCCAAGAAGCCTTGGCTGGTTTTGCTCAGTAGTTAGAGTGGACTGAGGACTGAAGGGTCCCAGTTCGATTCTGGCCAAGGGCATGTACGCGGATTGCAGGCTCGATCCCCAGCCTCTGTCGAGGTGCATGTGGGAGGCAACCAATCAATGTGTCTCTTTCACATTGATGTCTCTCTCCACCCCCCTCCCCTTTTCAGTGTCTCTGAAAAGCAATGGAAAAAGTATCCTCCGGTAAGGATTAAAAAAATAAAATGTGCAAAGAAAAGACTGAGGATTACAGAAAGAGCCAACTAGGCTGAAATAAAGTTATCAAAACATTAAAAAGACAAATCTATGATATAGTAATATGTGAGTGTATACGCTTCTTAGCACATAAAATTATAAGCAGTGGGTCTAATTACTCTAACTTTGGAGCAGTGATGAGTGTAAATGATCCTTCATAATATCTACAATGACCCTAATGTGATCATGAGAATAGCGGTGGTTTCTGTTTGACAAAGTGACAGGTACTACAATGCTGCATTCATAATTTGAGGAAATGCTTCATTTCAGTTAGAGGTTTACAACATTTCAGCTAAAGGTTCCCAGGCCCCCACATTCTGTCCATGATCCTTGGTGAAGACTCCTTGCCCCGGAGACTGGCCCCTTTGAGAGGGAGCCCCACTCTGGGTTGAGTCCCCTAAGTATGGCTTCTTGGCATTGAGTAGGCACCCTCCGCAGTACAGGGTTTGACCTTCTCTCTCTCTCTGCTGCAGGTGGGCGGACAACTTCGTAGCCCAGGGCTGCGGAGGAAGTAAGGAGCACAGCTTCCAGCATCCCTTCCTGCAGGTATCTGCCCTGTCCCTCCCCACCTCCTGTCTCCCAGGCCTCAGGCCAGGGGCCCCAGAGGCCCTGCTGTTTCCTGACCTAGGGGTGGAGTCCTCCTCTGCTCCCAGAAGAGCTACCTGTTTCTCTGTCTTCCTCCCCAGAACAGAGGCCAGAGTGTGAGTGCCCCTGGAAGGGAGCAGAGGGCACAGTCCTCTGTGAGAGGCCTGAGCAAGCAGTCATGCCCTGGGCACTGTGAGCTGGCCCTCCCCACATCTAAGTCAGGACACTTTGGAAAACATCTACCCTCTTAGCAAAGCCTGCTCTCCATCTACCAGGAGCCCAGACCCCACTGGAACAGAGCAGACACCATAAATAGGAGGCACCTTATTGCTCAACTGGGAAGTAGGAGACCCAGATTTCAGCCCAGCTCTGCCAGCAGCTTGCTCTGTGACCTTAAATAAGTTCCTGAGCCTCTCTGGGCCTCCATTTCTCCATCTGGAACTTGATTAGGGGTTAGCCTACATCAGTGGTTTTCAGACGGGGCTCTATACAGCCTTAGGGTTTGTGTCAAGATGTTCAAGGGGCTTAGAGGTGACACAGGAGGCAGTCTCTGGCCTCCCCAACACAGCAGCTTTGCTTTTGCCTGTTCCATGTGTTGAGGTTATAGGTAAGCTCTTGTTTGAAGAAAGGTTGTGTTAAAAAAGAAATTTGTTAAAGGTGATCCTCCTTCTAGCTCTAAGCAACTAGGATTCTGTCCCTGCAGGCAGTGGGCATGTTCCTGGGGGAGTTCTCCTGCCTGGCTGCCTTCTACCTGCTCCGGTGCAGAGCTGCGAGGCACCCAGATGCCAGCGTGGATCCCGAGCAGCCCTTCAACCCCCTTCTTTTCCTGCCCCCAGCCCTTTGTGACATGACCGGGACCAGCATCATGTATGTGGGTGAGTAGCCAGGCCAGGGGGCCATTGACGAAGCAGCCACCCCTACCCCAGCTCATCTTCACCTCACCCCTGCCCCTCTCCTACAGACTTCCACAAACCCATACTCCCCCAAGATTTACTGAGCACATACCACGTGAGAGGCACATCCTCAGCCCTAAGAACACCTCAGTGAACAGACAGGCTTGGCCCTCGGGAGCTAATGTCATGTGTCTGTCCTCTCCTAGCCCTGAGCATGACCAGCGCCTCCAGCTTCCAGATGTTGCGTGGAGCAGTAATCATTTTCACAGGCCTGTTCTCAGTGGCCTTCCTGGGCCGGAGGCTGGTGTTGAGCCAGTGGCTGGGCATCCTCGCCACCATCGCGGGCCTGGTGGTCGTGGGCCTGGCTGACCTCCTGAGCAAGCATGACGACCAGCACAAGCTCAGTGAAGTGATCACAGGTGTGGACGGGTCAGGGACCCAGGGGCTGCCCTTCCTGTCCTTTCCTTTCCTGTCCTCTTCTGGGAGCCCAGCACAGAGTCATTCAACAAACTTTTATAAGCTCTGCTGCCTGCCAAGCCCTGGGTGGGCATGTGGGGACCAGCTGCTGTGGACATGCACCTGCTCTCAAGTTGGCAGAGTGTAGGGAAGGCCAGAGGCCCAAGCAGCATGAGAAGTGGGTAGATAAGGAGTCGGAGGGCAGAGGAGGCAGAGGGCTTGTGCTGTGATGTACCTGTATGCACACAAACTGCTGGATTTGGGAGAGGAGAGAAACAAGCGTTTATTGAGCACTTACTAAGTGACCAACTTCGTGCCGAGCAAAGAAAGCAGTGCAGCCCATTCTACAATGAAATGACCACCCTGGTCACTCAGAGATAGGATTAAACCAGAAATGTCTATCTCCAAACCTGTGTTCAGAAGACCTGCTTACCCCATTGTGCAGCCTCTGGACCTTCTGGGACCTCAGCTCATAGGGGAGACAGTGCCTGCCCCACCCCTCAGGAGCCAGGAGATCGGGCATGGGGGCAGTCATGACTGCCTCATGAACTATATGGTCCCTGCAGTAGTCAGGGGCTGTTATGCCCCCAGGGGAGCTGTCTTCCCTCAGCTTTGGGCTCACAGCCCTGCCAACAGCCCCGTGGCTTTGCTCACCCTGCCTCCCTCACCCTGGGCCCTGTTGATCCTTTCCCACAGGGGACCTGTTGATCATCATGGCCCAGGTCGTCGTCTCCATCCAGATGGTGCTAGAGGAGAAGTTCGTCTACAAGCACAATGTGCACCCCCTACGGGCAGTTGGCACTGAGGGTGTGTGAGCGTGGGCTGGGGGGAGGGCGCTGGTCGGGGGGTGCACTAGAGGGTGGCGCGTGGAGTGAAGGCACGCGTAGGAGCACAGTCCAGGTCTCGGGGACCACTGGGAGGGGGTGAGCATGCTGCCCCCATCCTTCCTCCCTTCACCACATATGTTTTGACAAATACTCTGACGCCTGTTGTGCATGTGGCCAGGAGCTCAGGTACGATGAGGCTGACGATGAATTAATTGTGAGCCTCACCCTAGAAGAGCCGACCAGCAAGAAATGACCAAGCAGTGTGTTTGAGCTCAGACCACTTGTGCTCAAGTGATGTTTCATCTGCCAACCATATCTGAGTGTCTTGGGCCAGGGAAGGTGGCATTTGAGCTGCAGTTTCAACAGGCAGAGTGGGAAGGAGGGAACCCCAGACAGAGTGAAGACATGGGGAGCATGAGTTTGGAAACCAGTAAGGAATAGTTTGGGTGAGATGCAAACTATGATCTTGACCTAACCATTTCCCCAACATCAAGGACCTGAAAGGAAGGCACTCGTGAGAGGGCCACTAGGAAGGGGTGGCAGGAGATCTGGGGAGGCCTTGCTGACCCCGATGTGCTGGGAGTTGGGGCCAAGCAGAGAGTTTGACGTGCTCCCTCCTCTCCCACAGGCCTCTTTGGCTTTGTGATCCTGTCCCTGCTGCTGGTGCCCATGTACTACATCCCTGCCGGCTCCTTTAGCGGAAACCCTCGAGGGATGCTGGAGGATGCACTAGATGCCTTCTGCCAGGTGGGCCGGCAGCCCCTCATCGCCCTGGCACTGCTGGGCAACATCAGTAGCATCGCCTTCTTCAACTTTGCGGGCATCAGCGTCACCAAGGAGATGAGTGCCACCACCCGCATGGTGCTGGACAGCCTGCGGACCGTCGTCATCTGGGCACTGAGCCTGGCGCTGGGCTGGGAGACCTTCCACCCGCTGCAGATCCTCGGCTTCATCATCCTCCTGATGGGCACTGCCCTCTACAATGGGCTGCACCGCCCACTGCTGACCCGGCTGTCCCGGGGCCAGCCCCTGGCAGAGGAGGGCGAGCGAGAGAGACTGCTGGATACCTCTCGGACTGCCATTAATGATGCCAGCTGAGCCTCCTGCGGGGCCTCTGCTGCCACCTGGATGCACCTTGTTCACCCTAAGGCTGAGGCCACACAGACTAGTGAGCCTCAGGTTCCCCAAGGCCTCGCCCTGCCCCTCCCACAGACCCCCAGGACCTCTACTACCACAGAAGATGACAGGACACCCAGGTCCTCCTTTGTCACCACCTCCTGCAGAAAGGGGTTACCCAGCCCTCAGGGACCTGAAAGCAGTGACCGACCCCGCCAAGCTCCCCCCAGACCCCCAAACCCCTGCAGCAGCACTAGAGGGAAATCATGAAGTGGAATTGCAGGAACTAACAACCCTAGAATTTTCTAAATCAAGCTAAAATCGATTCTCCAAAGAAGAGAGGTCAATGAGCAAATTCAAAGGAGAATTCAGTACCATATTTTTTAAAACTTGAAAGATATTCCCTAATGCTGTCTGGAGCCTTAGGTTTCACTGACGCAGTGTATGCTCCCCAGCCCATTACCTAGTAGCTCTGGGCCTTGGTGTCCTGCTCTGCAAAGCAGATGGTGTCAGCGCTGTGGCTTCAGCGTCTTCCAAACCCAGCTGGCCCATTCTGTGGGCCTATAATTTTGACCACCCTAGGAAAGGAGTAACAACCTATTTATTCGGAATTCCCCTCTGCCCACAGTGCCTCCTCCCTGGCCTGTTTTGGTGTCCGGTGTCCTTGCTCACACACCCTCAGAGCTTTCCTTCTTGAGAGAGATCATGGGAATTCCAGGCAGCCCTTGATAACAGCTTTTATGGACTGTGCACCTTCCATTTCCAAGGTGAGGAAACTGAGGCCCAGAAGTATAAGTTGTTTGGCAAGAGTGGTGTCCTGCCATGGGCTCTGGCCATGTGGCCACATGATCCTGCCACAGGCTGGGATCTAGAACACAGTTGACCCTCAGCCCCACCCCCAGCAACCAGACCCCATAGGGCACACCCCAGGGTGACGGACTGACCAGGATTCTACCCATTCAGAGTAATTCTGGCATCCCAGGCATTATATGGAGTATTTAACTTCCATTCTCTCACATAACAATCTGCACAGGTGGGTGCAGATGAGGAAACCGTGGCCCAGAGAAGGTTAAGTGACTTCCTCGGGAAACAGGTGTTTAAGCAAGGTTGGCCTGCTTCCAAACCTGTAGCCCTACCTACCATACTGGTCTCTCTCTGAGGTCTTTGGGGGAATTTCCTGTGGCTGGGATCAAATGTCCTGAGCTGGTGTCTTACTAGTAACTCCCCCCCCCCCCCCCCCCACAAAGAGAGGGAAGTGGCATTAGGGATCCCAGGGAGCTGAGTGGCCTCCATTCCAGCATTCCTCACTCCATGGCAGTTTCTGGAGCCTCAGACCATTTTCCTGGGCAGCTCCAGCATAAAACACCAAATGCCTTCCTTAAAGTAGATTCTGGGGCAAGGGATCTTTGACAAACAAAACCCTCAGGCTATGTGGGAATCCAGCAGGTTATGAAAGTGTGTTGGGAGAAGAGGCTCTTTCCATCCCACCAGCCCTGAGTCCCAGGAGCCCCTGAGCGTCTCTGGGACACGGTGTATGTCACAGGAAGAAGGAAGTGGAGAGAGTGGTGGGGACTACAGCTGCCTTGTCAAAAAAACTGCCTTAGGATGTTATTTTAGGCTTTATGTTAAACAAGAAAAGGGAAATTGGTAATATGGGCTTTCTTTTTAATGAGGGAGTGCCAGGGTTGGGATTTTCCTGGGCTTGGCATTTAAAATGTTGGGTGGAAAAGCTCTAATGTACCAAAGCATAGAAATCGCCCAGCCCATCATACATTGTTCCGATGAAGAAACCGAAGCTCAGAGAGAGGCAGGAATTTCCCAGGGTCACACAGCCAGTGACAGGCAAAGCCGGAGTGCCTGGTTCAGTTCTTGCCCATCCCTTTCTGCCACAGAGCACAGCCAGGAGCCTGTACCCAGGAACCAAGACTGCTCCCTGCAGTGGGCTGCCCAGCCTGTACGCTCGACTGTGCAAGCCGCTGAAGAGGGTATTAGGGAAGCACTTGGCCTTTATTTGAATGCTGTCATGGGGGACTGTGTGGGTTTTAACTTTGAAGGGTTGGGGAGGATTAGATAGGACTTGAGGGGTGGCAGAGCATGGGGAGGGGAAACACCCCATCAGGCCTGCCACCAGCTCAGGCAAATCACTTTACCTCCTGGAGCTTTGGGTCTTCACATCTCCTAAATGGGGAAGCCAGCCTCCATCTGGCAAGATGAGCATGAAAATTACAGAAGATAATAAATCGCGGGGACCTGTAAAGGTCAGTGCACAGCGGGGTGTCGTGTAAGCCTGCACTATGCACCGAGGTGGTCTGTCAGCGGCCCCGAAGTCCCTGCTGAGCACACTGGAGCATCAGCTTTTTTTTTTCATGTTATTGAATTTATTGGGTTGACATAGGTTCACGAAACCATACAGGTTTCAAGTGTACAACTCAATAAAACGTCATCTGCACACTGCTCGTGCGCCTGTCACCCGTGGAGCATCAGCTTTGCTCAGAGGGGAAGAAACATTTCCTTGTACACACCATCGCGGAGTAGAATATAAAATTCACACCAATTATAAAATGAAATAGAGGAAATTGTATGCTGGCAGTAAGTGCCCTCTCATCCCCTGGAGACATGTTCACTCCTTTTGGCAGGAGTGCGTTGGAGGGTGGGTTTGAGGAGCTTTGCTGCGTTGAGCTGGTTGTGGCAGGAGGGTAAGGATCTCCCCTCTCCTCCTGAGTCGAGGGTTGTAGGGGATGTGGCCCTACCATTTTGAGTGGAGTAAGGATACCCTGAATGGCATGGAGGCCCTGAACCCTCAAATCAGAATTGACTTACGGACTTCTATAAACAGCAGTTCCAATACAATGTAATTTAAACCACTTATACTGTAGTGAACCCACTCGTCCCTGCCCATCACCGAGTGGTCCTGGGGCTGGGGCTTCCTTCAGGATTGCCATCTAGGCCCTGAGTACCCCTCAGGCTCCTCTTACCAGGCATCTGCCCACAAGGCAGACATTTGAGACCCTGCCGAGTGATTCTGTGCTTTCACTTTGTCCAAAGGTCTCTGCATGGTTTAAGTAAACAACACTCCAGGAGGTCAAAGCTCTGACCCCTGGTGAGCATGCAGAGGACTGGAGCAAAAGATCGCCTGGTGGGGAAAGAAGCAGGATCAGGAGTGAGAGCTGTGTCAGCCCCGCCTCTCCCTTCACTGGATGACCTCGGTACCTATAGGAGGTGAGGTTCTCAGCATCCCCAGATGTGTTCCCCTCCCTGACCCACCTGCAGATTGCTGTTATAGTTGCCTTGGTTTAGAGCCCCTCTGGCCTTTTGTTGACTACATCCTTTCAAAGCCCCGCAGTTAGCAGGGAGTTCCCTATGTAGTTGTGAAAGTTTATAAATTGCCCTTCATCAAAAACTCCTCCAAAAAAATTTTAATGAGGGATTTTTGTCCCAGAATTCAGCAAACGTGATTCAGAACCAGTGTGCTCTTTGATGTGGCTCCACCAAGGAAGACAGGAGAGACGGATGTGTAAAGCAAGAATTCCAGCGCAGCGGGTGGTGCAGCAGGAGGCCCTGTGGGGGGCAGCGGGGTGCAGCACAGGAGGGATCAGCTAACTCTGCCTGGAACTCAGAGCTCCACTTGAGCTGGGTGTTGAGGGGTGCGCAGGAGTCTCCCAGGCTTGGCGACCTGGGGGAAGGGAGAGATGAAGTATTCCAAGAGGAAGGAACAGCTTGTAAAAAGCACAGGGACGTAAGCGTGTCTGTTACAAGGTGATGTATTCGAGAACTGCGGGTAAGCAGACTGGTACGCCTGGCAGTAAGCATGCTACACAGGAGGGGGCCAGAGACAAGCCCAGAGTGGGGCAGGTGCCCAGGTAATGCTGTGCCTTTTAGGCTTTGCTGAGGTGTTAGGACTCTAGACTAGGGCGCCCTGGAGAGTTTCAGGCAAGGGAGGGACATGATCCAAACTGTCTGGGACGATCACCTGGTTGTTACATGGAAATAGATTAGATTAGAGTAAGGAAGTGCTGAAGGCCAGTAAGACCACCTTTGGTTAGTTAGGGTCTGGGCTGTGGGAATGGTGCGAGGATGAATACAAGAGCCATTCAAGAAGCAGACTGGCCTTTTAGAGCCCTGGTTGTAGGATCTTCTGTTGTGGGAGGCAGTGATTTTCAACCAGTGTACCACAAGAATTTTTAAAACATGCAATAGCTATTTAGTCAGGGCACTGACCTCTTTTCCCTTAGACTGTCAAAAAAAATGACAACAGCCAACACAATAGCCATCCAGAGTGAATGAATCAACATGATACCTATTTTTTTTGTCATATTGCCAAAAAATATATTTTTTGGTGTGTCACAGAATTTTAGTAATTAGTTTATGTATGCCAGGAGATGAAAGAGGCTGAAAATTGCTGGTGTAAGGACATTATGCTAAGTGAAATATATTCAGTTAGAGAAAAACAAATACAGTATGATCTCTCTTCTATGTGGAATCTTTTTTTTAAAAAAAAAACAAAAAACCTTTCTACCTTGTTTTCTACTTCAGTAGAGCAAAGTCGGAGCTATACGTCTAAAGCAGAATTAATGAGTGAAGATTTGCTTTGATTAATGGGTGCTGAGGGCTGGGGTAGCCTCTGTGCCGACCTGGATTACTGAAAAACAATCATATTTCTGTGATTTGACTGCACCTCAAAGAATTCAATTAAACATTCCTTCCTTTTCTTCCCTTCTCTTTATTTCTTTCTAGTGGTAAAATATACACAACATAAAACTTACTATTTTGACTATTATTAAGTGTACTCAGTGGCATTAAATATGTTCACAACCATCACCATCCATCTCCAGGACTTTTTCATCTTCCCAAACGGAAACTCTGTGCCCATTAAACACGAGCTCCCCATTCCTTCTCCCCCAGCTCCTGGCAACCACCACCCTACTTTCTGTCTATGTTTTGACTGCTCTGGGCACCTCAGATAAGTGGAATCCTACAATATTTGTACTTTTGTGTCTGGTTTATTTTGCTTATCGTAATGTCTTCAAGATTCATCCATGTTGTAACCTGTGTCAGGATTTACTTTCTTTTTCGGGCTGAATAATAGTCCGTTGTATAAATATACCACAATGTGTTTACTCATCCATTTGGGCATTTTTGGCTATTGTGAATAACACTGCTATGAGTATTAGTGTACAAATACTGTTCAGGTCCTTGCTTTTAATTCTTTTGAGTATATTCCCAGAAGTGGAATTGCTGGATCATATGCTAATTCTATGTTTAATTTTTAGACCAACTGCCATACTGTTTTCCTCTGTGGATGCACCATTTTATATTCCCACCAGCAGCAGTGAACAAGTGTTCCGTGAAATCTCTAATTTTGTAATGACATTTTTCCTAATATAGTATATGTCAACCGTAGAACAATTAGAAAATGCAAGAAAGCAAAGCCTAGAAAGTTAAATCCCCTTTATTCTCACTGCCCAGTTCTATACTTGACTTGTATGCGGATTATCCACAGCGGGAAAGGAAGGTAACGATTCCCTGGGACAATTATATTGTAATGCTGGAGAATGTGGCCCAAAAATGGTGCTGAGGCCTGCCCTGCCTGACCCTATCGACGGATCCGGACCCTGCTATCCCACCACCCTAATCATCAATAACGTACATGCAGTTAAACTGGCTTCTGAGTCATATCGACGGGGTGTTCCCAGGAGGGTCACAGGCGGGACATGGGGTTGTCACATTCTCTGTAGGTCTGTCTCTTCATCGTTAAACGCTATCTCTGAGTAGATAGGCAAAACATAAAATGTTTGAGCAAAGTGATTAGCGAGAAACCCGGTCTACAAACGCAGCTACGTCTCCAGAGGCGAGCTCTCATTTTTCCACCAGAGGGCACCCGAGGACGTAAGTCTGACAGCACAGCCACAAACCAGTAGAGGGCGGGAGAAGTTCCCGCCTCCTTTCACTTCCCCAAGTGTCCATTGGCTGATCCCACCGTCGATCCGCCATGTCCCCGCTTCCTCTCCCTATCACCGCCGCCCTTAGCCTCTCGGCCTGTGCTCTCATTGGTCTCCCCCGTAGTCGCTCTGCTCCAGCGGCAGCCACTGAGAGTCGCAGGATTCGGGTTTTAAAAAACGCCGGCAGGAATCGGCGGAGCGGGCCCTTTGAATCCCGGGCCGCGCTCTGGGCTAGGGACGCGTCCCCAGGCCACGTGACCCGGGCGCTCCTCCGCCTCCCCGAGACCCCCTTTCCCCCCGGACCCAGCAGACGGAGAAGGAACCGCGGGGCCGAGACCTCCGCGCCAGCCATGGGCCCGCGCCGCCGGGGCCGAAAGGCCGTGACCCCAAGAAGGCGCGCCGCGAGCCCGGCCCCCGCCCCGACCCCTCCCCGGCGGGGCGCCCCCTCAGGTAACCCGGCGCAGCCCCTTCCCCTCCGAGCCCGCCTCCCTGCAGCCTGTCCGTAGGCGAGCACGGCCGGCCCCGCGTGCCCACTTCCCAGACGGGAAGACCGAGGCTCGCTTGCTGAGCCTGGCATCCCCCCGATCTCCCGGCTCCTGGCCCGCAGGCCTCGCAGCGTCTGCTCGGGGCAGGTCCCTAGCTCCGCGGCGGGCGAGGGACTGGGGAAGGCAGTTCCGAGGGGGAGAGGGCACTGGCCCAGACAGCCTGCTCCTACTGCTAATTCTTCTTGATCCTACTAGCGTTTATGGCGTGCTTACCCCTCACTAGGCACTGTGTTCAACTCCTTACCTGAATTATCTCAACTTTATACTGTGACCATTGGACAGATGAGAACTGAGGCGCTGACAGGCTAAGTAACTTGAAGAAGGTCACACAGCTTATTCTGGCCCACACGGGTTTCCTACAAGTCGGTGTTCGTGCTTTTTTAAATTGCAAACTTATTGGCTGCTTTTTGTATTTCAAACAATGATTCTATTAGAAGGTGTCCTTCTAGGCTTGTTCGGTTGGTTTTCCCATCCATGAGCGGCTGTGCTGAACCCTAACCTGTGCCCTTAACTCAGGCAGAGCTCCCACCCTGTTCCCTTTGGGAGGTGTGCGCCCAGAAAGAAGACTGGCCTGTGGGCCTCGGTGTCTGGACTCACCCACACTGCGATCAGCGCTTCACTTGTCTACTGCTACAGAGCTAAGAGCAGGGTGGAAAGAAGTACCTTATAGATTATTTATAGATGTTACCACTGCCAATGGGAGTGGCTTTTTTTCCTTTCCTAAAAAAAATAACCTTTGCATCCAGCCGACTTGCTGGATTCTCTTGTTAATCCTAGCAGTCTTTTAGTTGCTTAATTGAAATTTTTAACTAGGCTATTATATTGTCCACAAATAATGACTTTTGAATCTTTCTCACTTGTATACATTTTCTTTCTTATTGTATTGTATTAGTGAGGCCCTGAGGCTAGTATTGAAATAAGGGCAGTGTTTTGGCCATCTTTGTCTCGTTCGTGATTTTCACGGGAACATTCGTTAAGTGTGACGTCTGCTGTTGCTTTCCTACGTAGAAGCATCGCTCTACTGCTGGTTAAATTAAATGTTTTATCACAAATGGACGCCCAGCGTTTCCTGGCAGTCTAACTGCACTGGTCTGGCAGTCTTGCTTTTCCTTTGCCCAAGGACGACTCCATACCTTTTTCTTCCCCTGAATTCCTACAACTCCAGACCCCCACCTCGCTCTCAGCTGATGATGACCCTGCTTCAGGCTTCACTGAGGAAATAGAAGCCTCCAGACTGGATTCCCCTCATCTTCTCACAACAGAGAACCTAGGTGTCCCCCTTCCTGTCAAAAGCTCCTCCTCCTCCTACTGGGCCTTGGTCACATTCTCCTATCTTCCCAGGAGCTGTTACCTTCTCCACCTGCACTTGGCATTACATTTGAACTCCTTACATTGGCATTCTGCAAGTGTGCTCCGCTGTTTCGACCTAAAAATGAAGGGCGGGGGTGGTTCCTTGTCCCCATAGCCCCGTCTCCCCCATACTCCCCATTTCTCTACTGTCCTTCATAGCTACTCTTTTTAAACTAGCAGGACTTAAGTCTACACACATGTCTGTTGCCTGTCTTCCCGGTCATCCTTCAACTCATTTCCGCCAGACTCTCCACACCACTACCGCTCCCTCTAGTGCACTTGAACCACTCTTGTCAAGGTCACTAGCTACTTTCGTGTTACCAAACCCAATAGACATGCCTGTGCTTTTTTCTTACTCTGTCTCAGAAGCATTGGACACAGTGGAGCACTTTCTCTTTGAAACACTCTGTCCCCTTGGCTTCCCCAATACCACACACTGCAGTTCCTGCTTAGTGTTTCTTACTCCCTGGGCCACCTCTCTTCAGTATCTTGATGTTGGACTTCCTTAGTGTCTCTTTCCTTTCCCCAGGTGGTCTCATCCCTTCCCGTGACTCTTAATACCACTCATATATCGACAGCTCTCACACTTTTGTTTCGGTCAGCTATCTTTTAATGTTCTTGTTTTCTAATAGATAGATCTTGAGGCTGTACATTTTCCTCTAGTACTATTGGCTCTATCTCATAAGTTTTCAGATGTAAATTTTATTTTTACTCATTTCTAAATAGTCTCATTTCAATTAAATTTCCTCTTGAACACAAGAGTTAGAAAAAATTTTTTAGTTTTTGTATTCCTGCGTTTTTAATTTCTGATCAGAGAGTTTGACTTTTTTAATTTCTACTTTGGGGAATGTTTTTAAGATTTCTTTCTTTTTATTGCTGTTGGAATTAGGATTTGAGCCACACACTTTGACTCCATAGCCCAACAGCCCAACATTGGTACTGAGTTATGGCATTTCTGAGGCCCCACCTTGGCCACTGGTGAGCTCTGGCGAAATGTCTTCACCTCTCTGGGCCTAAGGATAACCAAGGCAAGGGAACTGTACTGGATACTCTCTCAGATTCCTTCCAGCTGACCTCCCACCCCGCACACACACACACCAAGAAAAAAGACGTAAAAACAAAATAACTGGGTTCCCAATCTAGGTGGGAAAAATAGAAGAGATGTACAAAGTACTGTGGGGCCCAGACAGGGGAGGTGACCCACCAGTTTAGAAAGGATTGAGAGTCAGGAAACGCTGCATGCGAGAGTTGACATTTAAGATTATACCATCAAAGGGTCATTCATTCATTTAACAAATATTTATTCAGCACCTCTCTGCTGTTTTCTAGTTGCTGAAGATAGCTGCAGTGAATAAAATAGACAAAAGTGTCTGCTTTTGTGGATATTACAGTCTAGCAATTTGACGGGTTGACAGCCAAGACTGGAGGCGCCACCTGTTTCCTACTGCACCTCACCCGTGTGACTCCGCTCTTTTGCTAGGCGCCCCCTCCCGTCCATCCGCTCGCCGGAGACATCTGGTTCTGAGGGAGATCCGAAACCTTCAGAAGAGCACACACCTACTGCTAAGGAAGATGCCCTTCTGCCGCCTGGTGAGCTCCAGGGGGCTTCCAGCCAACCCCACGCTGCCTCCTTTCTTTCAATTTACCCAGTATTGGGGCCCCTATCATCTCTTGCCCAAGTGGCCAAGAGACCTCTTCTCTAACTAGTAGAGGACCCTTCATCTTCTGGAAACATGAGCCTGCCAAGAGTACCTTCCAATTCTTTATGGAATTAATTTCCAACCCCCACCACCTTTGAAACTGTGTTGTTTGATTATGTAAATGGAAACCCTCCCATCCATCCATCCTTTCATCCCTGCCCTCCCCTGGGAGACTGCCTCCTCTCTCCGCCACCAGTAAGAGACATGCCAATTCCTAAGCTCCCAGGAGTTGGTACCTGCTACTAGTTAGGTCCTAAAGTTAAGGACCAGGAAGGAGTAATGGAAATGAAGATTGACAGAGACTCACGAAGAGAGTCTTATCTTCTCTCGAGTCTCTCTTTTACTCTCTGCTCCTCCCCACTTCCCTTCTCCTTTGCCTCCCATCTCCACTCCTTCACAGGTAAGAGAAATATGTGTTAAATTCACTCGTGGTGTGGACTTCAATTGGCAAGCCCAGGCCCTGTTGGCCATACAAGAGGTAAGGAGGGGGCCGTGGTACAGTTGGGTGAGGGCTGAGTATGGGAGAAAGGTGTTGTGGAGCTCCACGGGGCTGGCTGTGGAGTGTCACGCTCACTCATGCCTCCTTGCAAAGAGCCACAAGGACACCCAGGGTTTGGAGGCTGGACCTGGTCTGGCAGTAGCAGAATTCCCAGGCAGTTCAGTCTCATTCGGTGAACAGTCTTTCCTATAGTCCTTTGAGCCCTACTAAGTGTAGCAGGTCCCCAAGGGAAAAGCAGCCTGTGCCCCCTTGCCTAGGTCAGTCTACTGTTTCTGTCCCCAGGCGGCAGAAGCATTTCTAGTACATCTCTTTGAGGACGCCTATCTCCTCTCCCTCCATGCCGGCCGTGTTACTCTCTTCCCGAAGGATGTGCAGCTGGCCAGGAGGATCCGAGGCATCGAGGAAGGGCTGGGCTGAGCTGCCGCCTGCCCCTGTAAGCCTTTCCTGCTCCCAGAGAGGGGGGCTGGGGCAGGGAGGAGCACCCCACTTCCCATCAGTGGGGAGGTGGGAGTTTCTCTGAAGGAACTTCTCTTCTCCATCCTTAGTCCCTGGCTGTCTTGCCTTCCCTTTGTTCTTGAGAAAAAGTTTGACCTGGTTTTACCTTTAATATTTGGGACTCTATGGCTCATGCCCTTTTGTACAATGTTAAATAAAGACATTTTTCTATTAAGTGATGACCAGACAACCCGGATTTCTGACAGAGTTAAGCCTCTTCGTCTTATAAGGACCAGATGACCTCATTTTGATTAAGAGAAGGTTTTCTTACTTTTGAAAATGCCTTGTTAGTAAATGTGATTCCTTAATTTCAGGGATGATACCAGGGACTCTTTCTGGAGCTGGGACCAGATCCATGGAGTCTGAGGTGCTGCCTGGACTTGGCTGTCTCTGAGTAGAGTGTGTATGTTGCTCTTGTAATTGTTTTTTTTAATGAAGGAGCAGACTGCATGGCTCTCCTCCGCGACAGAGGTAATATACAGGAAAATCAACATAGTTCCAGAGGCCTGAGAATTATTTTCAGATAAAGAGTCTCAATGGTTGACTTCAGTTTGTAAATTATTCATATGACTGCTTAGTGATTTTGAAGACATCAGATTTGCTGATATTTGCTTATAATTTTGGATCTTACTGAACCATTTAAATTCCTCCCCTTGCCCCTCCATTTAAATTTTTTACCATATGTATATTTACTTCTATTTAACACATAAGGGGAAAAATAAGAAAAGAACACTTCAGTCAGTTGTATGGGAGAGCCCGGCACTTCTAGCATACAAATCTCTGTCCTTCAGATTAACTTCATTGGTGGCAGCAGCAAGTGCTGATTTGGACGGTGGCTGTCAACAAATGTAGCTTCTCAAAGACTCAGTTGGGGTGGGGATTGAAAACCTTTTAAGGTTTAATGTTCTGGTTCTTCTTAGTAAATTTCTGTCAAAATCATTCAGAAAAGCTAACTTAATAGAATTTTATTATTTGTAAATCACAGAAGATGTAACATAGTTTATATTTTAGAATTTTTCATTCCAGGATTTTAAAGGTCTTTTCAATGTATTGACAGGTATTTTTATAACTGCTTTGTGGAGAGATAATAAAAATAATAATTCTTGAATGAGAAAAGTTTAAACCAAAGTTACTGTTACAGCATACATATATATTTTGTGTGTTAACATTAAGTTCTTCGTTTATACACTTTTGCAAACAGCTAAAATTTAAACAAGAGAATTGAGGGATGTGTTTTTGCCTCCAGTGGAGTAGTGTACAAGCAGATAAAAACCTTGCCCTTCTCTCGTAGCTGAAAGCATTTTAAGAGATTTCCAGACAATGGGAAATGCCACCAGAAGAGTTTAGATTTTGTGTCTGGTAAAAATGATTAGTGAGGGCAGACTCGTCAGCGGAATTCAGAGACAAACTAAAGAGAAGGACCAAGTTCTATTGTTTAATACATTTTAACCCTTTGGAAAATCTTGTTTGACCTCAACTCATATTTATGCTGGCATTCAAATAAAGCTTACCTACCTATGAATATATTTAAAGTTCTTGTCAGAGCGATATTAGTTAGAAGATTATTGTCTTCCTCTAGTTTTCTTCAAATTGTACCAACCGAGACACCACTACAACCAACACGTCCACATGTCACATGCCCTTTATAGGCATTTCCTCATGTAATTATCACAGCGAGGGTAAAAGAACGTATTATGATCCCCACATTCTGTGGGGGAGCTAAAGCTCAGATGGGTTAACTCTCCAAGGTCAAGTATCTAGAAAGTGGCACAAGTGCTCCAACCTAGGGATGTATGACACCAAGCCCTGTGTTCTTCCGATTTTCCAGGAGCAAGAGCCTAGATTATAAATAAATATAAATAAATAAAGCTAAAATCAACTACTGAGGACATTTACAACCTCAGGTTTGGGTGCGACTTTCATCAATGTCCCAGGTCGACAGATGATTTCTGAGCAGCTCTTTTCTGACCAGAGGAGGTGGGCCCAAGAAAGCAGAGTCCAAATGAGGGCCACTAAATGGTGCAGAGGACTCTTCCTGCCACTAGAGGGCTCCCTCCCCTTAGGCAAAAAGTGTAGCACGGAAAATATACTGCTGCTGCCGTGAGGCGGAGCTGGGCTCCGCGGCGCCTGCCTCCTGGAGCTTTAATCCATCTTTCCTAAATCCCGGGATCAGCGCAGAGCTTGGCCAGCGCCTGGAGGAATCCACAGGGCAGTGCCCCAACCTGAGGCAGTGGGGAAAGGAAGAGCTACTTCTAAATTTTCACAGCCACATCCCAGGCTCCCTTGAGTTGGGGCTGCTGTGGGGTGGGCCCTAGGCTCGTTTCGGGGCTCCCAACATAAACTCGTGATTGGGGGGGGGGGGGGGAGCAGAAAAGTAAACCTCCCAAGAGATGTGGAACCTCAATGGAGGTAATCCAGACGTGCATCCCCCAAATGCCAGCCTGGCCTGGTCCAGGTCCTAGGCCCACCGCAAAGGACCACAAGGAAAGTGGTCCACGGCCACCTCACTTCGACGGGCTCTGCGGCCAGCGCCCCATGTAGATTTTGCTGAGGGGAGGGGGCACCCTCCAGAGTTGTGAAACACCGTTTTGTTTGAAAATACCCCGCAGAGGGATCACCTCTCAGGGCTGCGCAGCTGCAGCCCGGGAACTCCCTCACCTTCACCCCTTCCCGGGCCCGGCAGGGGAGGGGCTTCAGCAGCACACTGGGTTCCCCCGGGAACCCCGGGATGGAACTGGAAGTAAGGATTCAACGCTGTATTTTTAACAGCATATCAATAGTTTTGCCTTCGGAGTGACATTAAGTCAAAAGAGGCAAATGACTAAACAGTATCTAAACTATTACTGCAACTACATAAAACAACACGGTAAAGGCTTGAGAGGGGATCGGGGAAGTGGTACGAAGGCGTGATGACCCTCCCTCTCTTTTTTTTAGATTTGTTTTTGCTAAATTATGTGCGCATTTAAAACGTGAAGAAAAAAGGTGAAGCAAACGTAAATTGAATTATATAGGACCGGCAGCTGGGCCGGAGAGCTCCGGATGGAGAAGCCCTATTCAGCGCCACCGAGAGTGAACTCGGCTGGAGCCACAACAGAGGGGAGATGCGAGCGCAGGTGACCCAGAGTGGCTGTCCACCTGGTACGTGAGAACAGCTGACCTCCCCGCCCTCTCCATCCTGGAATCCCGCCCAGCGCCCACTTCGGAGGCGTCGGTCGGGGTCTTGGCAGGAACCAGGAGGGTCTAGCCCGGCCTGCAGGGAAGGGCAGGCCCCGCAGCCGCCGGGGAGAGGCCGCCGGACATTGTTTCAGCCCCTCGGGTGGGGTCCTGCAGGGGGAGGGGAGGCGGTCTGCCCTCGGGACCCGCCGCGTAGCCCTCCCGGGGGACAGGTGCATCTGCAAGTCTGAGCGCCGGTGCTTTGTGAACGGTCGGGAGTCACCACGCAAACCCCACGGAACGCGGAGCAGGTCTCCATGGGAGTCGGCGGGTTCCCCGGCCGCGCCCTCGGTCCCCTCCGGGACCCCGACCCCGCAGTAGGGCCTGTCGGGAGTTGTAGTCCCAAGGCGGCTGCCGAGAGCCGCGCGGAAGATGCAGGGCGCCGCCCGCCGCCGCCTCCCCCTAACCTGCTAGAGCGAGGTGGGGGGCACAGGGGCGGAGCGGCGGGAGCCGCGATTGGCCGAGGTGGCCTCCAGCCCCCACCCACGCCCCTCCCCCGCCGGCGGCTCGGGACTCCAGCGCGCGGCGCGCCAAGGCGGCCACTGAGCGAGCGCGCGTGCAGCCGCCGCCGCCCCGAGCAGCCGCAGCTCCGGCGCCGCGGCGAGACCCGCGAGAGACCGACGGACCCGCGGACCCTCGCAGCCGCAGCATCCTGGAAGAGTGGGTGATGGCGGGGCGGGCGGTGGGCTCATTCTCCCCGGCCTGGGGCGCCGATCTCACGACCTCTGTATCTCTGAGAGGCGCACAAAAGGGCGGGGAGTGGTGTGCGCCTGGGGGCCCGGCTGCAGGGAACTCCGGGAGAGGATGATTTGGGGGTGTGGGCGGCGATCGCGGCCAAACCGCGGCCCGAATCGGGTCCTCTTTGTACGCCCTGCGCCCACAGGCCGCCGTGCGGTGCCTTGTTCTCAGGAGGCGTTTAATGTGTGCTCGTGGGATTGCGAGGAACTGGGGTGAGGCGGCGGCATGGTTGAAAGGGTCTCACTCCCGGGACGCAGTAGGCGCCCAGCCCGCTCGCCCGGGCGCGGTGGAAGGCAGGGGCTGGGCCGGGGCTGCTCGGGCTGCGGGCCCGTCCTGCCCGAGTCCCCAGCTCGCCGCTGCCCCTGCCCCCGCCCCCGCCCCGCCCCGCCCATACACGCGCACCCTTCGTCCGTCTCGCCTTCGAGCCGGGCCCGGCGGTCGGTTCCACCCGCCTGGCTAACGGAGCGGACGCCTGCGGACGACTCGCCTGCTGCCTCCGAGGCACCTGCCTGAACCACAAAGGCCGCCGCCGCCGCCTGTGCCTCCGCCGGGCCCGAGAGGGCGCCGAGCTGGATCCCTTCGCTCGAGCCCAGCGCGGGAGCCCTGCCCACAGCGCCGAGCCCGGCGGGCGAGACAGCGACTCCCCGGGCCTGGGTAGGGGGCAGGAGTCCGAGTGGGGCGAAGCTGGGGTGGGGAGGGGCGGAGGCGAGGCCGCCGTGTGAGAAAAGATGGGGCGATGGGGAGGCTGGGTGGGGACAGGTGCCTGCGTCTGGGAGGAGGGAGAAGCGGAGACCGGGGTTTGAGGGGGAAAGAGGGGGGCGGAGGGCGGGTCTGGGGAGGAAGGGAGGGAGCTTGCTGCGAGTGGCGAGAGCCGGCGCTGCTGAAGAATAGTCGGCGAGGGGGATGCTGGAGGGCGGAGACCGTCTGGGTGGGAGGCTGGGCCCGGGGAGGAGGCTGGTGCGCGTGGGGAAGGGCGGCCTCCGGGGAAGGGGGAGGGGGGCGGGCAGCTGGGAGGCGCGTCTCGGCCGAGGACCAGCAGCTCCTTGCGCGCGGCCTGGAGGTCCAGGTGGCCGGCTGGGCGTGGCTCCTGGACCCGGCCACAGACGCGGGTCTGGGACCGGACTGGTCTGTCCCCGCAGGGAGCTTTGTCTCTCTTCTTGATACAAGCCCGTGGGGACTCCTAGGGTTTTGTGATCAGCCGCAGCGCCGCAGGCACACCCTTTTCTTCGGGGAGCTGAAAGGCTTGGTCCAGTGGCAGATGCTGCCAGGCAGGCGGGATGGGAGCCGTCTCCCGCCGGGGCGACCAGGAGAACAATAGCCCGACGGCGAACCAGGGCCCCCCCAGAACTCCTGCGCAGTTTTCCGGTGCAGAAAATGCTCCCGGAGCAATCTCAGGGCACATGCTCATCTTGGGGTCTGTGTTGGGGCACCAAGCCCCGCCGTTAGCGCCCGGGTGGGGGTCCCCCCCCGCCCCCCGCCCCTCCAGGCTGTGGGGAGGGCAGACAGCCGCGGCTCCGGCGTCCCTGCCTCCTGGTTGCGGCGCCGCCGCCTGCCCCTCGCTGCTGACCAGCAGCCCAGACGTGGCCTGGCGACTGGGCGGCGATCCGGAGGTCGCCTTGGTGCCGAGCGGGCTCCCTGAGCATCTGGCTTTGTCTGGGGAGGCGGCCACATCGCAGGGAGCAGTCGGGGCTGGTGGGGATTGTGGTAAATACGAAGCGGCGTGGAGATGACCCGCCATGGGTGCGGCTCCAGGGCTCAGAGCCTGCAGCCAGGGGACCAGCGCTTCCCTTTGCCAGTGACCACACCCAAGCCGGTACCTCCATCCTTTGCAGATTTCGCCCATATTGTCTGCTGACCTCAGACAGGGACCACTCTGTGATGGGAGGTGGCTGCTTGCCCATGGGAAAGCCGATGAACAGCAGTGGAAACACAAAACAAGGATCCAACAGAGCTTCCCTGCACTCATAGCCTTGCCCTCTGGCTAAGCTGCGGCCTCTTGAGGTGTGAAATGCCAGCCCCGAACCAGAATTCCGTTTTAGCTGATATTAAAGGCGACTCTTTATCATAAGGTTTATCATTTTAAATTGCCATTCATTAAAATAGAGCAAGGCAAAAGCATTTTCATATCAGAGTGGAGGAAGCTTGGCTAAATGACAGCATCGTAGGATGAATCAATGTGACTTATATTTGCCATTAAGTTATCTGATGCGTCTTCCGGTCGTCTTCACCTAGCCTTGAAACCTCAAAACGTTCTTTCTTAACCAGGTTGATGCGTAAGGTGAGGGGCTGTGATGGGACCGTTGGTCCTTGCCCACACTGTATGGTAGTTGGTAACATGGAGATCTCTTGCCTGGTTTGTACCAAGTGGCCACGGTACAGCAGCAGTAGACTATCTTTGCTGGTTTAAAAGGATGGTGCTTTGCCCTGGCCAGCGTGGCTCAGCTGGTTGAGTTCTGTCCCATGCACGGAGAGGTGGCCAGTTCGATCTGTGCAGGGTTCAGGCTCAATCCCCGGTGGCGGGGCGTGCCGGAGGCAGCCAATCTGTGTTTCTCCCTCTCGTCGATGTTTCTTTCTCTCCCTCTCCCTTTCTGTCTCTCTAAAATGAATGGAAACCTATTTCTTTAAATTAAAATATAAAAGGATGGTGCTTTGAGAAGGTGGCTTTCAGAATTTACAAAACTAGTGAAAGGATTAGCTGGAATGTCGCACATTGTATGTTTTTAACTAAATTAATAGATCTACCTATCCCCAGAGTAGGTGAAAACCAGGCATCCTAATATTAGAAAACCAGTAATCTGAGGCTGGAGGTTTTTCTTGTGGAAAAGCACCAGTGGCAAGTGTTTTCATGTCATTACCCAAGGAAGAAAGTTTTAGGAGGGGATGTTTTCTTGTTTTATTCTTTTTGAAAGAATTTTTTGAATTTGTTTAAGGCTGTAATCCTGCCCTGCCCAGGTAGCTCAGTTGGTTAGAGCGTTGTCCTGATACACCAAGGTTTTGGGTTTGATCCCAGGTCAGGGCACATACAAGAATCAACCAATGATGCATAAATAAGTGGAAAAGCAAATTGATCTCTCTCTCTCCATCTCCCTCTCTCCCTTCCTCTCCTCTCTAAAAAAAAAAGAATTTTTTTAAAGTGTAATCCTGTTAAGGCATTGTGTGAACATCCAACCCAATGTTTTCCTCATGGTGGGGAGCTCATAGATAAGGAATGCCAGTATGACCAACCCATTTCTACAGGGAAGATGGAGAGAAAGCAGCCTTCCCCTCCCACCTCCTGTGACAATGCCCGGGAGATAGGGCCCAGAGGGGAGAGGCAGGTGGCCCTAGAAAGGACTGTATGTTCCCAGTATTCTGGAGTGCCATTCCTAAGTCCCATCTCCAGGAGCCTGGAGACCTTGGCTAGGTATACAGAAGATATTCATGGGACATGAAGAGCTGGCCATTTTCAGCATAGCCTCTCCAGGAGGCAGGTGTAACCAGGGTAGTTTCAGTATTCTCGGTGCACTGCATGCTTTCACCTCTAGAAACAGTCATACAGCAAGACAAGTTTACACACCTGGCCGAAATTTGGTTAGAGACTTGGTGTAAGCTCCATCTGTGGTACCCCCACCTCTCTCTGTTCCCCCTTCTGCCATGGACATCAGAGAGTTTCCCCTCCTTAACAACTCCTTCGACCCAGGATTCAGCATCATCCTGCATTAGCTCCTGGGACCTGTAGGCCAAAGGCCATCACACCTGTGGACAAACCTCTGGGGTAAATCAGGACTTAGATGCATATTGAGAGCCAGAGAAGTCGGTATTATTAGAAAAGAGTATCCAAGACCCAGCCTGTCTTTCTGGTGTAAAAGTTAACCAAATTCTGGTAGAATCTGATCCCGTACATGCATTTTTGTTTTCTGAACTTTAAGAAAATATTTCAGAATAGTCTTCTAAGGCTAGTTCACATTTCCTGTAGGCAAACGATAATACAGAAAACCTTTGTCAATGTGAAAACCTGTAGGAAGAAGTTGGTGTCACGAAATCAAATGAGAATAAACACATAAGAAGGTGTTTGATTTTATTGTACTGCTAGTGAATAAATAAGAAATCATCTCAAGATTGCTTTGCCTTAAATTTTTTATGTGAAGATCAAAGGTTCAAATGTGATGGTATGAATCTTTAATGAACTTTAATGTTTATGTGTAAAAGCAGACACATCACATGCTTTAACAAAAGAAATTCATGGTGGAATATTATTTATGATTTGTTCTATTTCAGTTTTTAAAACTCATTAATTTAAAATAAGTTCACTTAACCGTAGCATTTCCTGAGCCCCTCACGCCCTTCCATCAATCACAGCTCAGTTAGGTGCTTGTTTCTGTGCCTCCTCCCATCTGGATCCCCTCCTCACAATCCAGGCTCAGAAGCGATGTGCACAGGAGGGAGAAAGTGTCTGAGCCAGAAATCCTGGGGTCAAATGCCAACTCTGCCACTTTCTGTCTGTCTGTCCTTAGGTGAGTTACTTTTCTTTCAGAAACTCAGTTTCTTTGTCCATACAATGGAGATTATATGAACTAATATATGTATAGCACTGCCTGTATATGTATAGCAGTGCCTGGTACTTAGTAAGTGCTCAGTGAATGCTTGTTACCACCATCAGCAGCATCTTCATACTCTTCCCCCAGAATGTGTGCTCACAAATACAACGTTTGGATTCCCGTTTAGTCTTTCATCCCAAGGGCCCCGGCAGGCTGCTGTGGGTATCAGCAGTGGGAACAGAAAATGATGAGGACCCCTTTCCCAAGCTCCCACTTTTGCAAATAGTAGGAATAGCTCCGTGCTGAGGCTGAGCCTCTTTAAACACAGCTGTTTACAGCAGCTGAGAACTTGCAGAGTTCAGAATGTTTCAGAAGTGTTCTGACCCCAGCTCTGATGAATTATCCCCATGTGTAGAGTTGGCCTGGTGTCTCACCCTGCTCCTGCACCGTCTAAAGGAACAGGCACCTGTGGCTGGTGAGGTGCTGTTTGTTCAGAGGCTGTTCTGAGTGTGGGAAAAAGCGATCACATTTGGTTCATGGCAAATATTTGGGAATAAAAACATCTCAGGTTTTCCAGCTGAGAAGTAAACTCAGCACCACAGAATTACTTATTTAACAAACACTTTCAGAGTACTTACTCTGTGCTGGGGTTGTTCTAGTTCCTATGAGTTAGGTACTAGTATTATCCCCATTTTACAGATGAAGCAACAGAGGTACAGAAATTACCCAGCTAAAGAAGTGACAGAGCCAAGCCTCAAACTCAGGAGTCTGCTTAGAGTCTTTATAAGTTGGGATTCTCCAGAGAAACTGAACCAGTAAGGACTGGCGTATGTGATTGCGGGGCTGGCAAGTCCAATATGTGTAGGGCAGGCAGGCAGGCTGGAGATACTCAGGCAGGAGGTGATGCTGAGGTCTTAAGACAAAATTTCTTCTCCAGGGAAACCTCAGTTTTTCTCTGAAGGCCTTTCAACCGATTGTACGAGGCCCATCCATTATCAAGAAAAATCTCCTTTACTTAAAGTCAACTGATTGTAGATGTTAACTATCTACAAAATACACTCACAGCAACAAGTTGACACAGAAAACTAACCATCACAGGGTTCATGTTTTGAAGCACCACCCCAAGCTAAGAATCTTACACGTTGGTTATAAGATTTACAATAAACTAAAGATAATTCAGCAGTGGGCTGTCCCATTACAAAGTGGTGCTTCTTACCTACTTTGAATTTGACCTTCTTTTTCCATGCATGTAACTTCTAGCACAAAATAATTGCTCCAAGTAAGTGTTCAATAGATAATATTGAAAGAAGGAGCAACTGAATGATTTAGGTGATATTTTACAAGATTTTCCAGCCATTGAGACCTCTGGCTCCCCATTTAAATTCAAAATTGTTTTGCCCAAGTGAAGTGCAGGTTTTATGAATGACTGGATATTTTTGAAAAATGTGAATATCTGCATTTTGAATTGAGCATTGTGTCACTCCCCACCCCCCAACATCTGTCCACTTTCATTGGCTCAACAAAGTTTTTTGGGTCTGTCACTGCCTCAACTCCCTGTGAATGTGTCTCCCACACTTGAGCAGTGCCCAGCACTCAGTCACACCATCGCTGTGTCACTTCAGTGTCCATTCACAGACAGCTCCTTTGTTGATTTCTAGCCCGCCCGGGCTCGCTCTGGTTTCTCAGGCCTCGGGTCTTTATTCTCCCAGCTTTTGTCTGGGCCTGTCCTGCCCTTTGTCCTTCTGCAGAGCATGATCCACTATTCACGGAGGAGTCGCCTCCTTTCTTATTTTCACTGCTTCAACCAGTTCTGTTGTTGTGGATCAATATGTTCATTCTGTTACAAAAATTCAAACATAGCCCCCAGTTTTTCCATTTAATGTCCTTTTGCTCCTGTTTCCAACACATGTGGAATGCAACTTTAATGCAGTCACTTGGATTGTTTTAAATTTGCCATATTACCAATATGTGAACAATAGACATACATAAAATAGTAACTTTTGGGAGGGGGTAGAGGGTGAGGGTGTGTGTTAAAAACAATTGAAAAAAACTTTTTAGTGAAGTATAACATATACAGAAAAGTATACAAGATCATAAATGTAAACTTATCTATGTGATCTGCACCAGATCAAAAAACAGATTACCAGTACCCAAAAGCCCCCTTAAATCCCCTCCCAGTCACTACTCTTCCTCCAAGGTCACTCACCACTATCCTGGCTTCTTACCAGCTTTGCCTATTTTTGAACTTTTTACAGATAGAATCATAGAGTGGGAGTGCTCTTTCATAAGTGGCTTTTTTTTGCTCAATGTTACATCTGTTGCATTTAACTTGCCCGTTTTCATTGCTATATAGCATTTCATTACGTAAATGTACCCCGATTTACTTTCCCATTATGTTGTTAATGGGCATTTGGGTAGTTTCCAGTTGGGGGTTATCATGAATAGTGCTGTTGTGAACATTCCAATGCATGTCTTTTGGTGAACGCGCATGTGTTTCTGTTGGGGACGTACTTAGAAATGGAATGGCTGGGCCAAGGGCACCCATATGTTGTGTTTTAATAGACTGTGCTAAATAGTAAGATTAACGGTGACATTTTTTTAAAAAGATCATTCTCTGAGGTGTGCAATGCTGTGACTGAACTATTTTTAGAAACCCTAAAGGCTGGTAGAATGTGTGGCTTGATCAGAGATTGGTTTCAAACTCTTATTTTTCAACAAAAAATAGAACTTTAAGCTGTGTCTGACCAATTGGGGGAAGAAGGCATTCAGGCAGGGGGATGGGTGTAAAACTGCAGGGTGGGCCAAGGATGAGCTTGGCTGATGTCAGACTAGCAAGGCTTGGGCAGCAGGGGGAGAGGGGTGGACTGAAGGTGGGGAGGAGCAACTGAGCACATGGCCACCCCCATGCTTCCATCTCTTGCTGGCTTCTCCCCTTGGGGGGTCTGCATGCTCAGGAGAGTAACAAGGACGGGCCTGAGAGGGTGGGAGATGAGGAGACCTTGTCTTATCTGCAGGAGTTTACACACTCACTAGTTCCCCTGGGCCTCCAGACCACCCTCGGCAATTCCTGGTGAAAATCAATGACAGTATAATAATTAGCTGCCAAAATAAATTTAGTTTAGTGTGTGTGTGTTTAAGAAAATCCTGTGCATAAATGCAATGTGCTTTTTCTTTTTTTAAGCTTGTATTAAAATAATGACTTCCATTCCTCCTTTCTCTGAGAACCTTTGCTCATGTTCCTCGTGCTCCAAATAGCCAATAAATAGCACAGAAAATGCAGTATTTCCTCCTAATTGTAGAATCCTCTGTTCTCAGTTAAGATGTGTAGATAGGCTTGGGTGTTGTTTTTAAGTTTATCATGAGCTTGGAGTAACAGGAGCGTATTTTATTGTATAAAAATGTATCGTAACATATGTTTGGTCTTCATCCCCAGTTCCTGGCATAGAGCTCCTAAAATTCTTGTAATTTCCTGAGTGATTGGGGTGAGAGGAGTGTCTTTTCTTCTTTATAATAAGCCCCTTTCAACCATACCTGAGTTTATGCTAATAAGGTGACTCTCAAAGGATGGGAGCTGGTTGCCAAGGGAACCAACTTGATAATTAGAGAGTTGGAACTTTCAGCCCCATTTCCCACCCCTGACCCCACCTCTGGGGAGGGGGAAGGCTCTGGAGATCGAATTAATCACCAATGGCCAATGATTCAGTCAATCATGCCCATGTAATGGAGCCTCCATAAAAACCCTAAGGAGTTTGGAGAGCTTCCAGGTTGGTGATCACATCAAGGTGCTGGGAGGGTGGTGCGCTCGGAGAAGGTACAGGTCCACTCCTTTCCCCTTGCCCTGTGCATCTCTTCCATTTGGCTGTTCCTGAGTTTTATCCAGTAATAGCAAGTAAAGTGTTTCTCTGAGCTTTGTAAGCCATTCTAGCAAATTGTCAAACTCAAGGAAGGGATCATGGGAGCCTCTGATTTATAGATAATTGGTAGGAAGTACCGGTGACAACCTAGGGCATGTGACTGGCACCTGGAGTGAGAGCTGTCTTGTGGGACTGAGCCTTTAGCCTGGGAAGATCTGTGCTAACTCAAGGTATTCAGTGGCAGGGGCATTGTGAGCAGTTAAACAGTTTCCCTTAGATAGTACCACAGGTCCCCAACCAGTCCCCTTCGATGGATATTCAGTTTGTTTCCAGTGCTCGGGGTTCTGCCTTAACAGTGCTGCAGTGGCCCTCTCTGCCCACATCCTCTTACGTGCTTTTATTTCTATGGATGAAGTCCTAGAGGTGAGATTGCCGACCCAGAGATCTTCTAAAAATTTTAATAGAAGTCTTTTCAGGCTGTTTTCCAAAAGAATGTAATTCTCATTTCCATCAGCATCACCCCACAACACCTCCCAGCCTGCACCCTGCCTCCCCCAAGTCCTGTCCATGTCAAGTATCACCCTGGAATTTTTGCCACCCTGATGGATGTGAAGTGGTACCTCCTGTGCCTTTCATTTGCATCTCCTTGATTGCCGGATAGCTTGGACGTCTTTTTTTTTTTTTTTTTTTAATATATCTTTATTGATTTCAGAGAGAGGAAAGGAGAGGGAGAGAGAGAGAAACACCAATGATGAGAGTCATTGATCCGCTGCCTCCTGCACGCCCCCAACTGGGGATCGAGCCCACAACCCGGGCATGAGCCCTGACCGGGAATCGAATCCCGATCGCCTGGATCCTAGGTCGACGCTCAACCGCTGAGCCACGCCCGGCCGGGATTGAACCTCTTTTTATATGTTGTTAGTCATTACATTTGCTCTCCTGTGTATCACCCATTGGGATCCTGTGCCCATCTTTCTCATGGTTATACTTTCCTTATCAATTTGTAAGAGTTTATAGTTGGCATATCCATATGTTTTCCCAGGCTATATTTATTGTTTATTGACTTATTTCTATTATATCATTTACTTTACCAACTTCTAAAATTTTTTATAAAGTCAGAAATGTGACTTTTCCGTTATGGCTTCTAGGTTTCCAGGCTGAGTTAAAGGTCTCCCCTACTCTCAGGTTGTACGTGTAGTATCCTGGGCTTTCTTCCAGTACTTTTATTGTTTTATGTTTTACATTTAAATAAATTCCAGATGGATTACAGATTTTGGTATATACTGTAAGGTAGAGGGCCAACTTAATTTTCTTCCGGACAAATGCCCAGTGATGCCAGCCCCATCTATGTTTCCCCTGTTGAATTAAAATAGTGCTTTTGTTGGATTTAGTTAAAATCTACCAAGCACCTGATTCTGCTCCAATCTTCTATTTGTCTAATCATATGCTGACACCGCACAGTTTTAATTACAGTAATCTCACGTAGCATCTTTTAATATTCCTAAGGAAGTCCTTTACCTACTCTACAGCATTCCTTTTCATAATTTTCTTGACTCAGTTTCATTATTAACCATTTCAAAATAAATCCATTAATAATTCTAATAAGAATTGCATTACATTTACATATTATTTTGGGAGAATTAACATTTCCTAATATTAGCTTTTCCCATCTAAGACTATATTTGTTTCATTTTGTTTAGATACTATTTTATGAACTTTGAGAAGTTCTGGAGGAATCTGTGCCTTTCTTAGTTTATGTGTGTGTGTGCACATGTGTATGTGAAGCTGTATGGAGGTGTAATTTACATACAGTAAAATTCACTCATTTTAAGTATACAATTCACTGATTATTAGTATATGTAGAGTTATGCAATCACCATACAGTTTAATTTTATAAAATTTTTATCACTCAAAAAGAACACTCAAGCCCACTTGCAGTTGTTGCTCCCATTCCCACTCCCAGCCCTGGGCAGCCACTGAACAAAGAAGACCAAAATATAGAAAACACTTTATATTTAGATTTGCCTTTTCTGGACCTTTTTTAAAAAATGTTTTTATTGGTTTGAGAGAGAGAGGATGGGAGAGGGAGAGAGAGAGAAACATGGGTGAGAGAGAAACATCCATCTGCTGCCTCCTGCGTGCCCCTACATGCATGTTTCCTGACCAGAAATCTAACTGGCAACTTTTTGGTCATGGGATGACACCCAACCCCCTGAGCCACACTAGCCAGGGCAAGTATAGCCATTCCGATGGTCATATTTCATATTTCTAATAGCAATGATATTGTATTCTGGTTTTAATTTGCATTTTCCTGATAACAGTGATGCTCAGTTCCTTTTCATGTGCTTACTTGACATTTCCATCTTCTTTGTGAAGTGTCTCTTCAGATCTTTTGCTCATTTCTTATCGCATTATCTGTCTTCTTACAGAGTTATAAGAGCTCTCTTTATACTCTGGATGGAAGTTCTTCATCTTGCAGATATATTTTGCAAATAGTTTGTCCCAGTCTATGGTTTGACTTTTTATTTCCTTAATAGTATCTTTTGAAGAGCAAAAGTGTTAAATTTTGGTAAAGTTCCTTTTATCAATTTTATCTTTTAGGGTTAATGCTTTTTTTTGTTCTGACCCAAGGTCCTAAAGACTTCCTCCTATGTTTTCTTCTAGAAGTTTATGGTTTAGTTTTTATGATTAGGTCTGTTATCTATTTTGAGTTCATTTTCCCCCCACATGGATATCCATTTCCTGCAAAGATTACCCTTTCTTTCATTGAACTACTTTGGCACCTTTGTCAAAAATCAATTGACCATACAGTTCTATTTCTGGACTCTATTGTACCATCCATGTATTTGTCTGTTCTTAAATCAATACTACACTGTCTTGATTACTGCAGTTTTACAGTAAGCCTTGCAATCAGGTAGTGTAAGTCTTCCAATTTTGTTCTTTTTCAGAATTGGTTTGCCTATATAGGTCCTATGCATTTTTATATAAATTGAGAATCAGCTTATCAGTATCTACAAAAAAGTCTATTAGGATTTTGAGTGAGGTTGTGTTAATCTCTAGATCAGATTAAGGAGAATTGACATCTTAATGTTGAGTCCTCCAATTCAGTATATTTTGTTTTCTCTCTCTAATGTCTTTCAACAATGTCATGTAGTTTTCATTGTACAGGTTTTGCACATATTTTGTTAAATTCATCATGTTTTTGATGCTAAAGGTGTTTTAATATTGTAAGCTGCCTCATTCTGCCAATTCTCAGAAAAGCAATGGGTCACGATGAAATGCAACAGAATCAGGCAGATTGGGAAGGGCCAGGACTGGAACGGGTGAGGAAAGGGGACAACTAGTCACACATATTGGAGGCATTGTTTTCACTGGGCAAAACAACCCATGACAGCAGAGGCCAAAGCTGGCAGGCAACCCAGGCAGGTGTTTAGCAGAAAACAGGCAGGTAGAGCACAGGGACAGGTACGGGCACAAATGGTAAGAGGAGGCAGCGATACCAGGAGAGTGTGCGAACAGATGGGAAAGCCTCGACGCCCTGGGGAAGGCGATAGGCAGCAACAGGGAAGGGTGTGCCAGCCTCCTGCGAATGAGATAGCGAGCAGGCCCTTTACCAGCTGGGGCTTGGGCACAGGGCGTCAGGTACTGATGTGGAACCTGGGGTCTGACCCTCAGCAGCAGAGGAGTTGGAGCACAGTTAGGGCTTGTCCAGCGCCAGGTGTCCTGACCTGGAGTCTCAGCACGTTGGACTCTAGTCTTTAACTTGCCTTCAGGGATTTGTCTTTGGCCTGGGCTGGGGGTGGGGAGGAGGCTGCTAGGGATTCAGAACCAAGGGAATCTTGCCAGCCCTTCTGGGATATAGAAGGGAGTAAATTGTATTTATAAAAGTAATTAGGTGTCTGTCATCAGTTCCAACTCCACCTAGCAGGAGCAGGTGAAAAGGAAATGCTGGCATTCAGGATGAATTAGTTGGGCAGCTAATCAGACTTCCCAATACTCCTCTTTACTTGTTTTCAAGAGATGGAGACTTATTCATCTCTTTTGTTGGCAGTTACTCAGCAGGTGCTCCACAGCCCAGCAAGGGCTCCAAGGAAAGGCTCATTACTTCTTTTTATTTAAGTAAATGAAGGTATCTCCATTTTTTCAGACTTAACTGCCAGAAAGCCTTTGAACCCCAAACAATCAATTGCTCCATCTCTCCAACTGTTCATTCAAGGAAAGCAGCAGCCAGATGGGCCAAGTTAAAGGGGGTGTTCTGCTCTTATTTTTCAGCCATTTGAGAAGATGCTGCCTGTCTGAGGTGAACAGAATGGAGGAAGGGCCCATCACTATTGCCTGTGGAGGTGGCCCTGTCATTTGTTCTCCTCACTGAAGATGATGTCCCTGGTGCTGGCTTGCTTCCAGGGACACTGGGAGAGGAGCCAGGTGGAGACAGGGCATGATGAGCTTAGTTTTAGATGCAATGAGTTGGAAGAGCCAGCGAGACAAAGTAGAGAGATCCAGTAGGTAGTTAGACGTACAGATTAATGGTAGAGATGTTAACTTGCTAGTAAATTGCCTGCCCTGGTACAGACTTTCTATGAGTCTACTCTACTGCTACTGCCCCCCTGACCAGGGCTATTGTTGATTTCACAGCTGGTTTATTATAAAAATATTTTCACAGTTAAATAGTACAGAGCGGCCCGTCCGGGCGTGGCTCAGTGGTTGAGCGTCGACCTAGGATCCAGGCGATCGGGGTTTGATTGCCGGTCAGGGCACATGCCCGGGTTGTGGGCTCGATCAATGACTCTCTCATCATTGATGTTTCTACCTCTCTCTCCCCCTCTCCTTTCCTCTGTCTGAAATCAATAAAGATATATTAAAAAAAAAAAAGTATTAAAAAAAAAAATAGTACAGAGCGATTGAATCTTTAGTGATTCTTTTTGAGACAACTGCAGTTAATAGTTTAGTGAATAACCTTCCTAGTGTCTTATGCAAAAAGCTCATTTATATTTAAGTGAGTTTTCATAGATATATATGAATATACATAAATACACAAGTAGATACGCGTGCCATGGGTCCTATTCTGTAGTCTACTTCTTTGCTTTCTGCCGTGTCATGGTTAACCTCCCATGTCGATACTTAGAGACCTACACCATCCTTCTATGTGGCTGCAGGGCATTGTGGTATGTGACTGTCCCATTATTTATTTAAGTAGTCCTCATCTTGTCAAACCTTAAGCTTGTCCTAAAATATTTGCTATTATAAACAACACTGTAACAAAATACCCACATAATATATTTTTTGTGCAATGGTCCAATTATTTTCTTAGGAGGAACTCTTAGATGTGAATGCACATTTTAAGTTTTCATATCAATTTTCAGATTTCCTTCTGGGAAGGTTGAACCAGTTTCAGCTCCTGCTAGCGGTGTACGAGAGTGTGTGTGTGCTCTTCTCACTTGCTCTGGGCATTGTCTCCTTTCTCTGTGCCATTATGATAGGTGAAAAATGCCATCTCAGTGTATTCATTCAGATGTCTTCAATCATTAATAAAAATGGACCTCTTTTCATTTGCGTATTGGCTATTTATATACCCCCCCACCCCAACTCTGTGGGTTGCCTATTTGCATCCTTTGCCTATTTTTTCTATTGAAATATTTATTTGTCTTTCTCTTAAGATTTATAAGTGCTCTTGCATATTACAGATATTAATCCTCAATTACATGTTGCAAACATGTCATACCCATTTTCACTTGTCTTTATTAAAAGCAGTTTGCAGTATCTTTTGTTATATCGCAGTTTTTCAGTGTTATATAGTCCTATCTAAATCAATCATATCTTTTATGATTTCTGGCTTTGGATTATGCTAAGTAAAGCTTACCCCATCCAACATTTATGAACATATCTTTCTATGTTTCCTTTTAGTACTTGAAACTTTTATTTTTCCTCTAAAAGGCAAATCTAATGAGGTCATTTCTTTGCTTGCCATGCCAGCGAGCCTTCCAGCCGCACTCGGCATCTAGTCCACACCCTCAGCATGTCCCCTGGGCTTTCCACCCTCAGACATCAAATACACCAGCCCTCCTGAATGCTCAGGCTGGGTCACACTGCTAGCTTCTGTCTAGAATGCCCTCACTTGGTCTCTCCCCCACCTTGTGGTTGAAACTGGGGGGATGGTGCAGCTTCTGGCACTTAGTGTAGTACCGTGTAGTAGGTGCCAAGCCAGCCTCTGTGATCTGATTTGCATCTTAGCAAGCTCAATATGCCAACAGTGTGGAGGCTTGGAGACCAATTAGAAGTGCCCAGGTAATAGTGATGTCATAGTTCAGGTAGATGATGAGGGCCTGGACCGAGGTTTTGATAAGAAACAGATGTAGCCCGGCCGGGCGTGGCTCAGCAGTTGAGCATGGACCTAGGATCCAGGAGATCGCAGTTCAATTCCCGGTCAGGGCACATGCCCGGGTTGTGGGCTCGATCCCCGGTCAGGGGCGTGCAGGAAGCAGCTGATCGATGACTCTCATCACTGATGTTCTATCTCTCTCTCTTCCTCTCCCTTCCTCTCTCTGAAATCAATAAAGATTTTTTTTTTAAAAAAAAAAAAAAGAAAGAAACAGATGTAGTAAGTAGAATGGACAGTGCCTGAGTATTTTACTTGAAATGTCTCCTAAATGTCCAACACATAAGTCAAAATGTTGGCCGGTTAGCATGGCCCAGACTTTCTGATTCTGATGTTTAGAATTACCCCTACTTCTGTTTCTTTCCATAAAGCTGTATGTCATCACATCCATCTGTCAAGTGGAAATAGCATCACCTCCAAGGGCAATTGTGCGGTGATTTCAATTAAATACCCTGTGTTAAGAGCCTTCATGGCCCCTAACACATAGTAGGGCTGGGTGAGTGTTCTCTGGTCACCTCCTTGCCTTGGGTGATTGAGTCAGTTACCATCTTCTGACTGATCAAAAGTCTTCCTGGAGAGAGAAGTTGGAATCAGTTCTATTACTGGGTTTCCACAGACCACAGGCACCCCTGACAGCCCGTCTCTACCCATCCATACCAGTCTCCACTCTGCCCCCTTGCCCACGCTGCCGTTCTTACTGCCGTCCCCAGTCTGTTTTCCTTTTCCTCCAGAAAAGCTCCCGATTCAGTCCTTTCTGAGCTCTGCTCCTGCCTTTCCTATTCTGTGGCACCTTATGATTAACCCCCTGCATCCTCATACCTGGGTTACCGCAGTCACTTCTTTCCCGGCCTGCCCTCAACCGGGGCCTGGCAAAGAAGTGGAAGACCAACCCCCAAAGCATGTTTCATCCCCAGGACACTTACATCTCATGCTCTGAATGCCCCAGGCTGCCCCATGCCCCCCAGGTCTCGTTCAGAAGTCTGAGCCTCTTGTTCTGCCTTCCTTGACTCACATCCTGGCTCTCCAGGCTGCTTCCTCATCTCAGTCTACCCTCTCAGGCCCAAGGGCATTCAGATATATATATGTGTGTATGTGTGTGTGTATATATATATATATATATATATATATATATATATATAATTAGCCTTCTTGCCATCCCTCACCCATACTCGCTTACTTCTGCCTCTTGTCTTCTTTTCCTCCCAGAGAATGCCTGTTTTGTTCCTCTGCCCAGGCTTTGCACCAAACACCCTCCCGACCAGCACAGAACTCTTGAGAAGCCTTCCTTCCCATCACTAATAGCCCATTACTGTGGCTGACACACACACAGTGCTTTCACACCATCAACCACCCTTCCTTCCGTCAACCAGCAATCAAAGGGTCCCCTCTGAGGGCCAAGTCCTTAGAATGATGAAATAAGGCCTAGGCTTTGCTCTCAAGGAATTCAGCTCTGTTTTTTCTTAAATGTTTTATGAGATACATACAGAAAAGTGCAGAAAATATATATGTAGATCTTAAAGAATAATTTAAAGCAAACACCTGTTAACTCCCTGTCCCCCAGATAGAAGACTAAAGTATATGCAGCCTTCAAGAAACTTCCTCCACAGGCACCCCTCTCCAAACCCAGCCCCCCACACACCCCAGAGATAACCATAGCCTGACTGCTCCGATAACCATTCCTTGGTTTTTCTTCATTGTTCTACTACTCTGCCTAAGCACTGTGATTCACTTTTGCCTGCTTTTGAACGTTATGTGAATGGAATCAGACCATATTCACTATTTTGTGTCTTGCTTCTTTCCCTCAGTTGTTTGCAAGTTGTTGTATATGGTTATAATTCATACTCACTTTCAGTTTAAAAGGAAAAAAGTTTTCTTTTCCCGCTCAGTTTCTTTCCCAAATCTAGACTTTATCGGGTAGCCCAGGTTTGTGAGACTTCCATAGTTAGGAAAACTCGTCCTTTCCCCCTGCTGTGACTCTCCCCGCTCCGCACCTGCGGATGCAGGTCTCAGGCTGAGAAGAGCCCTTGCCCACCCCCTGGGGCAGTGGGTGGCGGCCCCCTCGGCCCTTTGGCTGTTGTTCTAGGAAACGGCCTCTCTGGGCCGCTGGAGGCCCTGGAGCCGCAGCTGCCGCCCTTACAGGGGAGGCGATGGAATTCCTTCGGGGCCTGGGGACAGCTGGTGGGAGCGCAGAAGGCACAGCACACTGAGGAATCTGCCAGAGGGTCAGCTGGGGGAGGGGTGGGTGATGGTGACTCTACTGGTCACGAAAGGCCTGGTGTTGTCTGGCTCAAGCTTCAGTCAGGAGTCAGGAATTCTCGTCTCCAGTGTGCGCACACCTCCCCCTGCCCTGCTTCCCGGGCCCTGGAGTAGCTGGGCTTGCAGGAGGATGGAGCTCGCACTTACTGCTATCTGCTGGTGCTCGGCCTCCCTGAGCCCCGAGTGAACAGACTCCTGACCTCAGTGAGTGAGTGGGCACCTCAAAGGAGCTAGGTTGCTGCGCAAATGCCGAAGACTGTGTGGGGGTTTGTGTCAACACACAGAGAAGCCTGTCCGCACACTCGCACACACTCTGGGCTCTGTCTTCTGACAACTGCCCTGTTTCTCTCATCGCTAATCTGCTTGAACAAGTGGTCTGCAGCTCCACTTCTTGCCACCCTCTCCTGGCTAATCCTTTGGAATTTCACTTTTGCCCCCCGCACACTGGTGGTGGTTGCTCATTAAGCCCAGCCACACTGGGCCAGGCCGGGTCAGGAGAAGCCCCGGGATTAAAACCTCTTACTTGGTCTCAGCCTGCTAAGGACTCACTCCTGCTGGACTTAGATGCGCCTGCCCACCTCTGGGCTTCACCCTTGGCAGTTCCTTTGTCCCAAGCTTGTTTTCACGCTTCCTTAGGAACAAGCCCTGGTTCACCATGTTGACGCCCATCACACGGCCAGACTGGGGCATGTTTGCCTCCCATCCTCTGTGTTGAAGAGGAGGCCCTGGGGCTGGACTCCCACCTGTAGTCTTGCCCTCTCCTGACCTATGTGGTCTCATTCTGCCTTCTCCCCTGTGCGGTGATAAAGGTGGCAGCAGTGTTCCAGACTCAAGCACCTTGGGCCACCCCTCGCCTGGCACCCATGGGCTTCATCCTGCCCAGCCCGGGTGAATGGAAACAGGGCCTGTGGGACGTTGGAGGCCTCCAGCTAGCCAGTTAGATGCAGAAATAGGCTATGGCTACTGAGGAAGGATCCAGTATGTCTCAGGGTGGGTGTAACATCAACCACATCCTCTCTGCCCTCCCTGTGCTACCCCTCAGCCTGACCGGCCCTTCTTCCAGTCCAGGCCCCTGCTCTCCAGGTCCCCACTAGTCCATGGAGATACCTGAGCCCCAGATGAGAGAGGAAACTTCGCAGTTTCTCTCCCCACAGCAGGCTGGGTTCTACTTACAGAATACCTCAAAGTGTTTTGCACAAAACTCCCAGGTGACCAAAAGCAGGCCCACCACTCCGCCAGCCCTGCCGGATGCTGACACGGGCCTGAGTCGGAGAGGAATGCAGAAGAGGCCCAGGTGTCTGGGTGGGCGATTGGGGGTGTGCGGTTGGTTTGGACAGGCTGGGCCTGCTGCCTGTGGACCATCCCAGAGGAAGGAGGGTCCAGTGGGCACTTGGATAATGGTGGAGTGCCCGCATTCCCTCACTATGAGCGTTGTGAGATTAGGTTCTCAGGTGCCTGCTTACTTTGGAAGACAGAGGATTAGGTGGTGAATAAATCAGCGAGAGGGCAGGTAAAGAGTCATGACTAGTGGTCATGGGGCAGTGACAGCCATGATCTTGTTGTTTTTCTTAACTTGTCACCTATTATTAGTCACTAGTCCATACAAATTGACTAGGGATGTAGTTACCTCTGGGGAGAGGTGTGTGGAATGGGCTGAGTGAAGTGCCAGGACTTCAACAGTAATGACAATGTTGAGTTCATAGGTGTTTGTGTCATATCTCACATGTGTATTATAAATATCAGTAAATCTACTCGAGGTAATAAAGCCTGTTAGAATTAACTATAAAATTATACTGTACCTTAATATTAGTTAAGATTATCTAGAGTAGTACTATTAAGAAACTAATTTATTACTTTTTAAATTAAATTTATTAACTTAAACCCTTGGCCATATCCCACTCACCTCAAACTTCCCTTTTTGGCTTTCGTGTCCTGTTGAACCTTTGATTCATTCTCATTTTTCAACTCAAAGAGGTTCCCTTTTTGGAATCAGCCCAGGACACTGTGGGTGCCAGCACCACGCAGCCCCCGTAGGGGATGGCTGGCCCACCCTTCTTTCCTAGGTGCTGATGGAAAGAGGAAAGAGAGTTGCGTGTTTTCATTTTCTTGCCAAATCTTTGTCACACGTTGCCCTTTGGTCCTGTAGCAAATGTTATCTGCTTGGAGCAAGAGAAAAACCATGCCATTCAGTGTGTCCCCAGTGACCTAAGCTAGCCACCACCCCTGCAGTTACTACCCCGGGCTGCCATTAGGATTGACTTAAATGCCACAGGTCCTTCATGTCACAGGGCAGCTGTGTAGCTCTCATCTCCCATGTTCCTTGATATCACAGTGACCATTTGTAAAATTACACATTTTTCTGTGGATTCTACCAAAAGATGAAATGTGAGTCTCAAACGAATGCCTGTTAGAAGAGGAAATGTATGTCTTAAACCAACCCTATCAGATTCGTTTTAAGGTATTTATGCAAGAAGTGTCATCTTTGCACCATTCTGGCCCCATGTGTCTGTGCTGAGCCCCGATTCCCCCCACGTCCCCCAGCTGAGCTGCTGGCGGGACAGACCGTGCAGGCTCCCCTTGTCTCGCACCTCCCTGCAGGCGCAGGGGAGCTGTGGAAGGTGATGACAGATGAAGGCCATTCCCAAACACAGTGTTGGGGTTGTCATTTCCTTGGCAGGGCTGACACTGTGCGCCTTCTAGGAGCGTGAGGTGTGTGCATTTCATGAATGAGAAGCAGCAGCGGCCGTAACCTTGACACCCTGGGGCAGGATGCCCCCGGTGCCATTCTGCGCTGGAGCCTCGCAGCAGCAGTAGGGAAGGCAGGAGGGTGGGCCGTGCGGGAACTTTCCTGTTACCCAGCAAGACAGTTCTTGGATAGCAGATAGCAATGACTGTCACTACTTTAAACATGAAGAGACTTTCTCATGACAGACTGCACTCCCAGGTTACAGTGTTATCCCCCCACCCCCACCCAGAAGTCCCTGTTTTCCCAGCTTGGACGTCACCTCACTTCTCACTGATTCAGGAACATAAGGAACCCATGCCACCGAATCAGGAAATCGGGATACAAGATGTGTACAGTTGGATAAACCTTGGCATATCAAATGTATCCACCATCTTGCTATGAAAGGTGTCATTGTTTCCCTGAATAAATTATACAATTTTTAAGATCCCTCTATTTGCTGCATGACACCCCCCCGTTAGTCCTAGATTGGTTCCCTTCGATTCAAGGGCACTGACGGTAAAGTCCGACAGACTGAAGGGTAGACTTGATGAAGCTTTGTGGCTCTAGAATTCTGTATCTCTGACTTATTTTTCTCTAATAGCTTTTAACTATCTGGCATATTTTCCATTTCTGCCTGGGAAGACAGACATGTGGTTTGAATTCTTTCATTTGCATAGACAGAATAACTGGATGATCAAAGTTTTTGGTTAAACAAATAGGAATGTGCAGCACAGCCAGAAGTCTTTAAAGGAGGTGACATTTATTTTAGGGTCCAGTTGTTACTTCATGACGATTTGATTATAATGTTCATTTCTGTTTAATGTGGTATCTTAGTCAGCTTGAACTGCTGTAATAATACAGTAGACTGCATGGCTTCAACAACAGAAACTCAGTCCTCACAGTTCTGAAGGCTGGGCAGTCCAAGGTCAAGGCGCCAGCCAGTTTAGTTCCTGGTGAGAACTGTCTTGCTCCCTTGCAGTCATCTCTCTGTGTCCTCATATGGTGGAGAGAGAGAGATCTCGTCCCTTCTTATAATTCTACTTACGAGGGCTCTACCCTCATGACCTAAGATTCCTGTCTCCAAATATCATCCCACTGGGTTTAGGGCTTCAACACATGATGTGAGGGGGACATAAACATTTAGTCCATGGTATGAAGTTAGCCAGTGAGTCAGATATTGGCCCACTGGCTAACTCGCATTTTAGAATAAAATGGGTGACTTTAAGCATCATAAATTAGTAAAACTAATACCGACCCTCTCTAGACCATGACCACTGACTAGAATATTCTCTGAATATACTGTCCCAACGAGAGCAGAGGGAAAGACAGTCATAGCCAGTGGCTTGTGTGGTGCTTAATAGCATGTATTTTAACAAGTGTGCTCAAGTTCTTTCCCTTTGTGGGGACTCTCCTAAGAGGCCCGAGGTATTTCCCCACCCACCTCACTCTGTTATGTTCACACACTTGGACACAGACAGACAGCAGGTTGTGGAAAAAGATGCCAGTAACATTTTTCTTTAGTTTAGAAAAGACTAGCAGAGAAAGCTGTAGGAATGAAGTGCTAATGAGGTTACTGGGGGAGGTGAGAAGCATAATGAATGTCAACAGTCAGCAGCAAGGGGACTTAAACAACAGAAATTTATTTTCTCACAGTTCTAAAGGCTGGGTCAGGGTGCCAGTATGGTCCATTTCTAGTCAGGACTCTTCCTGGCTGGTAGGTGGCCTCCTTGTCCTCTCCGTGTCCTCACGTGGCCTTCTATGCATTTGTATGGTGCGTAGGGGTGGGAAGAGGAAGGGAGAGAGAGCACTCTTGGTGTCTCTCCTTATGAAGACACTAATCCTATTGGATCAGGGTCCCACCCTTATGACCTCATTTAACCTTAAAAAGTTCCTGAGAGCCCCAGCTCCAAATACAGCTACACTGGAAATTTGGGAGGACACCAACATTCAGTCCACAACAGCTCTGAAGACAACTGGCTTTCAATTCCTACTCTGTTACAAACTAGGTGTGTGACTTTGAGGAAGTTCTCTAGCTTTTAAAAATACGGATTCTGGGGACCCAATCTGGACCAAATAAATCTGAATCTCTGGAAGTGGGGCTTGAGCATAGGTACTTTTCAAAAGCTCCTTAGATAAGCTTATTCATGTGCAACCCGCCGAAGTGGTGGACTTTCTGAGGCAAAGACAGGAGGGTGAACTGAAGCAGAATCCATCTAAAGAATGATGTGAATTAAATACCTGTGAGGCTTGGCGGATCTGGCTCCGAGACACTCCCCAGGAGCCTCTGATATCTTCAGGACCACGTGGTATGGTGGGGATGTTGGTCATACAAGACATCTGGGTTTGACTCAGTTACTTAGTAGCTATAAATTCCTTCCTTAGCAGTTTTAGCCCTCTCACCTGTAAAATGCCAGTCCTCAGGTTTTCTCTGGAATAAAATGAAATAGCAGATATGAAGAGGCTTTAGAACCCACATGGCATTTCAGGAAGGTAAACATCTTTGGGCCCCAACTTCACCCTGACTGGCCACTGTGTCGTGATTCCCAGCAAGTCTCACTGTGAGGTCAGTGACCCCAGCTGGCTGTAGGACCAGTGTCCTCAGGCTGGAGAAACTTCCTTCCTTCTCATTCCTACTCACTTTGCCCATATAGTTTGGGCTCTGATGGGAAGGGGTGGGACCTTGGTGACAGTGAAAGGGACTTTGACCTTGACCAATGTCCCCCTCTCATCTTCCATAGGAACATGCTTGCCAATTCAGCCAGCGTGCGGATTCTCATCAAGGGAGGCAAGGTGGTGAACGATGACTGCACCCATGAGGCTGATGTCTACATCGAGAACGGCATCATCCAGCAGGTGGGCCGTGAGCTCATGATTCCCGGAGGGGCCAAGGTGATCGATGCCACTGGGAAACTGGTAATCCCTGGAGGCATCGACACCAGCACCCACTTCCACCAGACCTTCATGAATGCCACGTGCGTGGATGACTTCTACCATGGGACCAAGGTAATGCTCTTCTTTGGCTTCTTCTGTTTATGGGGCTGCTCTGACTAGACCCACTTGAGCAAGGTGCTCCCACTGTATTGCTAAAAGAAGGGTGCTCTCAAGGGGGCCACTCTGACAACTAAAATTGGAACTTCCAAGCTAGATGTCATAGATTTCCATGATTGTAGAAAAGGGTGTATTTAGGCCTATTTTGCTGATCGCATCGCTCATCTATGCACCCAGGTTGGGAACTGACATAGAGGAAGAAGAGAATTAGCCAGTGTTTTTTATTGTGAATGTGTGTGGTGGGAGGCTGGGGGTTGATCTGATGGGCTCCTTTATGAAAAGCTAAATCAATTCCCTAAAGATTGTGAAAAATTGGTATGCTTCTTCTGGATGATTCTAATGGCAGAAATTATGAAACAGACATAGCTAGCTATCTTCTATTACCTCTCCTAGCTTGTTCATTATTTTTAAAAGCAGCTTGAAAATTACTGGTAGATGGTCCTGTTTCAGAGGGAGCTATAATGGACAATATTTAAGTTATTGAGCTGAGCCTCAGCTATTGTATGTACCTGAATACAAAGTACAGAAATTCAGACCTGTGAAGCAAATTAATTAGGAGGAAATTACATTTTGCAGAAGAAGCCACAAGTGGGTGCTTTTACCTTTCCACTGCTTCAGAACCTCTGTCATTGCTGTCACCTCTCCTCATCGTAATTATCTGTCACATACCAGCCTATCCCTGGACACCAGGTGATGGGCTTCTTAAGGGCATATTCTTCTGCTTTCCCAGAGCCTGGTAATGACCTGGAACCAGTAAGTGTTTGTTGAATGGATGAGTGAATGATGCTTACCCATGCGGGCCTCTACACCAGCTGTGCACCAGAGTCACCTATGAAGATTTTCAAAATACAGAATTGAATCAGAATTTCAAGGACCACAGCCCCTGACCCTGGCAGCAGCATCTTGTCCTGTCTGATTTACAAGGGACTTGGCCTGTAGTACTTCCTAGTTCCGTGGCTGCAGTCCCATGTCTTATTTTGGCCCATAGCCTCAAATCCCCAATGGCCTGCACCCTAAAATCCCACCTCTGTTCTGCCTGCAGTTCTCAGAGATCCCTCTCCCATGCTTAGGGCTCTCCCCCTGGGATCCATCTTCTTAGGGGCTCAAGTGCTCCTGCTGCTAGGCAGCCACTGACAAGGCTCCCGAAACCCGCCCCTGAAGAGCCTGGCTGGGGCTGCCGAGACAGACAGGGGCTGGTCTTGGGGTCACAGCTCTATGGGCCAGTCCACCTCAGGCAGATGGCCCTTCAAGTCTCCCTGAGGATATGCCTCTTTCCCACCCCAGGAGCGACAGACCTGAAAGGCTGTGCTGAGGCAGGGATGCTCACAAGCCTAATATTATGGCATCTGGGGCCACACTTGCCCCCTCTGGCTGAGCCCAGGGAAGAGAGATAGTAGGCAGACCCTCCCTACTTTCTCCTCTGAGAATGCCCCAGGCCCCATAGGTAATGCTTCACTGGTGAAATGGGGAGCCCATTCTCATAAGCTTTCAGGGTCCTTTTACAGTCAGGCCCTTTCTGAAGTGAGTGAGCGTATCCAGTTCACCATCCCATGCACTTGGGCCAGGCCAGGCCTGTGTTTGTGGCTATTGTTGTTATTTTTATTGAAGTATAACATACATACTGAGAAGTGCACAACTGTTAAATATACAGAATTGTCACAACCGAGCACCCATGTAACCAACACCCAAATCAAGAAACCAAACAATGCCAGCACCAGAAGCTTCTTGTGACCCCTCCTGGTTACCACTCCTCATCAAAGATAACCACCATCCTGACTTCTCGTACCATAGTTTAAAAAAAACACACAACAGCTTAATTGAAAAATAATTCACATACCATACAATTCACTACTTAAAATATAAAAGTCAATGGTTTTTAATATATTTGCCATAAATTGATTTTTCACTATTTATATAAATGAAATCAGGTGGTACGTACCCTTGTGTTGGCTTTTTTTTTTTTTTTTTTAACTATCTTTATTGATTTCAGAGAGAGAGAGAGGTGGAAACATCAATGATGAGAGAGTCGTCATTGATCACTGCCTCCTGCACGCCCCCACCTGGGGATCGCGCCCGCAACCTGGGCATGTGCCCTGACCAGGAATCTAACTGCCATCTCCTGGATCCTAGGTCGATGCTTAACCGCTGAGCCACACCCAGCCAGCCTTGTGTTGGCTTTTTGCTCAACATTATTTTTGTGAAATTCACCCATGTCGTTGTGTATCATTGACGTTCATTGCTTTCTAGTATTCCACTGTATGATATACCACATATCGCAGGTACCCATTCTGCTGTCAGTGGGCATCTGGGTAGTTGCTAGTTGAGGCGATTACAAACACTGTTACTATGAGCATTCCCATCCATGTTTTTGGCAGACATGTACCCACACATTTCTGCTGGGCATATTCCTAGGAGTGGGATTGCTGGGTCATAGGGCAACATGTTCAGCTTCAGGAGATACTACTGCCAAATCGTTTTCCAAACTGGTTGTAACAGTGTTACTCCCAGCAGTCATGTAAGAGAGGTCATAGTATTTACCATCAACATAATGCTGATAACCATACCGGTCCGTGTTGGGGTTCGTTCTGTTGTATGCTGAGGCCTTGCACCAAAAATTGTAGCTTTCTGGTTACTTTCCCCTCTTAGGAGGCCTTTAGCCCAGGACCGGATGCCACACTGTCACTACTCTGTCTCCCAGTCTCTTGGAGGCAGGCTGGCTTCTTTGTCTTATTTTCCACACTGTCATCTGCCAGGGCCTCATTAGCCGGGAGTGACAGCTTTTCCCCTGAGAGCCTTTAGCTCTTTAGAGCCAGCGAAGACCTCTGCACACGCATCTCTGTGCAAGGTGGTGGGTAACTCTTGATCTTTTCCAGGCCTCTCATCCACGGGAGCAGCTGCCTCTGGAAAACACATAAAAGCCCCTGCATGATTCAAGGCCCCAGCCTTCCCAGTTCCTGCAGGCTTAGGCTACCTCGGGCACCTCCTCCATGCCAGGCCCTAGTTGTGGGGAATTTAAGAGCCCATAGACTCCAAGCCGCCCTGGTGGTGTCACCTAAACAGACCTTTTGGTTATATCCATCCCCTAAGCAAGATTACACCTTGCCCTTGCTCCCAAGCTCATATTGAGCTCTGTTTCATAACACAGTCATGACCCAGTCCTCCCCGAATCCCTGCAGATGACCTGCCCAGAGTCCTGCCTGTAGCCTCCCACCCTCCCAAGAACTGGCTTCCTGTCCCGGGACCCCCTCCCTTCCAGGATTTCCCCTTCCTTCCAGGATTTCCCCTCCACATTGGTGCTCCTACCACTGGACATTGGGGCTTCCTCTTTCCTCTAGTTCCTGACAATCTCCCAGAGAGAGAAAATGCTCTCCTGTTGCAAGCTGCTCCCTGAGAAGGGCGGGTTTAATTATTCACACGGCCTGTGGCTCTCGCACAGAGTCTGCACCCTGGTACGTTGACACTGACCTACTTAGTACCTCCTAAGAAAGGTAGTAGTGGATTCACTGTAAGCATCAGGGTTTATAATGGAATAATAATCCCAAGGAGAAGCTCACACAAGTGATTAGCCTAGAAAAAAAAGAGATCAAGTTGCAGCTTTTGTTCTTGTTCGACAGATCCGTGGGGCCTTGAACTCTGCACCCCCTAAGCTCTTGCGGGCTTGTCAGTTTGGCAGCAGCAGCCAGGGCTGGGAAAACAAGGCCGTTGAAAGCCTGGCTCTTCTGAAAGCATCTGGGTCTCCATTGTACTGGCCTAAAGGAGTTTCTCTAGCACTTTAACAAACACTTTGCCTGCCTTTGCCTCTGTCAGAGGCTGTGACAAGCGCTGCCTGGCTCGCTGGCTCCCCTGGCTCTGCGTCTCAGGCTCACAGCTGGTCACCTGATCCCCCTCCCACACACCGCTCCCTCCCAACCTTTAGACCCTGCCCTCCCCAAGGCCTGTTCCTGGGTCTCCAGAGGTGCCAGGACCACCTGCTTGTTAATAGTGCAGACTCCACTGAAGACAGAGGTTACCTCCTGTGGGGGGGTAAGGGAATGAGGGGAGGGGAGAGGACCGGTAACGCCAACTAGGTTAATAAAGGTCTAGGGTTCCAGGTGGGCCATGGGGTCTTTTATTATTATTCTGCTTGACTTATAAGTGATCTTTATTCTTCAGTGTATATCTAATATTACACAATAAAGAAAGTTAATGCACCCCACCAATGCATTTCTGTGGCCAGGTGGGAATATCGTATCAGGCTTTTTAAACTACAGGCACAGCCCCTTCGCTGAGACGTTGCTAGAGGGAGGGCAGGCATGGACAATGGAAGAAAGCTTTCTAGATGCCTTTTCTGCCTCCTGCTCCTCAAAAAATGTATTAATAGCCAATGTCTAGGCCAATGCTTTTCAACCCTTGGCAGCAAATTACATTAGAACTACTTAAGGGATTTTAATTTAAATGATACTGGTGTCTAGGCCCTGCCCCAGACCAATGAAATCAATGTCTCTAGGTCTGCCTCTCCCCCATCAGTATTTTTTTTAAAGCATCTTCGATGATTTTAACACTGGCAGGTACATCGTTAAGGAACTTTCTCAGTTCTTTTGAATGGCATGTTGTCCTGGCTATTACTTCTGTCGCCCGACTGACCCTCACCTTACATGCCAGTGCTGATATCTGAATCCCTTTTGAAAGCTTGGGCCTGCCTTGCCCTTACCAGTGTTATTTATTTGCTTCTCTCCTACTTACATTCCAGGGTCTCATCATCGGGCTCTCAGACCCCACCCGATACTTGCTAAGTTTCCCTGGCCCTGTCTTCTGCCCTCCTGTCTGTACCCCATAGAAACCATCAGTGAGGGAAGTTAGCCATGGTAGAGGTGTCATCAAATGGAAGTCCAGCTGGGTCTGTCCCTCTTTTTTGATGGCCCAGAGATTCCCTCATGTGTGTGCCAGAGCCATCTGGTCACAGTGACAGCCTCCCACTAACTCAAAATCACTAGCAGCAGGACATCCGTACTTGTAGTCAACATACAATGGAAGCCAAATTCTAACCAGAAGGGTGCTTAGCCAGCATGGGATCTGCCCAGGGAATGTTCAGTGGCCTAAGTAAGTTAGGATGGCCCACGACGTCCCAGCCCATGGAGGATCCTGACACTCTTCCTCCTCCCACTGCAGAGGCCTAGACCCTACCTGGCAGAGCCCTGAGTTATGACAGGCCAGGACATAAATGAATTCCCTTTGGCGCCCTGCCTGCCAACATTCTTACCAAGGCTCCCATGTATCCATTTGGCAGACTGTGTTATTTGCCTTTAAAATTTGCTCTCTTGGAATTAAACCTTTAAATGCTTCTCACTTCCTTTCTTTTAGCTTGACTCCAATATTCTGTCCATTTCTGTTTAATTCTGTCTAAAAATGTGTTTTTAACCTATTATAAGGCTCTGTAATAACATTTCCTGCTTATTGGGATCCAGACTCCTATGATCTTGCTCATTAATTAATGTTCCCAAGATCACTCACGTCTGTAAAAAGCTGGAAGTGACCCTAGAAATCTAGTCCTACCCTCTCATTGATAGGAAGATGATGAATGAGTGGCCCCAAATCCCAGAGGCAGTTGGACCAGAATGCAAGCATCTCAGTCTGAGGCCCTTTTCATCACGCCGCTCAAGGACTTCATGCAAATAGTTTTCTTGACACTGTGGCTCTGAACTTGCAGGGACCGGAGGAAGGCATCACAGAACTGACATGTGTCAGGCAGACAGACAGTGCCCTGAGCTCTCTGCCTCCCGAGACAGCGCTTTATAAAACACCTCTTGTCCCTGGAGGAATGGCATTGGTATCAGTGCCTTAGAGCTGACAGTTTTTACCATTTACAAATGGTTATTGTGAGGAGTAACAAGGTGATGCATGAAAAGCACTTCCCACAGTGCCTGGCACAGTGTGCGCATGCGATAAATGTTGGTCCCCAGGCTGGGACCACCTGCTTCCACCCAGGCCTTGCCTGTCTGTCTTCCAGTCTCTCAGGTTACTTGATCCACCCACTTCGACTCTGCAGCAAAATTATTCTGCTGTCCATCCAGTGCCCGTGTTGCCTGTGTCCCCGGGCCAGCTGCTGCCACACTGTGCCCATTCTTCCTGCTGACCTGCCGCCCTTCTGGCTGGGCTGTGCTAGTTGGGATCAGCAAAGCTGGGCTCCTCTGTCCTCTGTCTTTTCTGAGTCATCGCAGTCTCCCTTGAACTCTGAGTGCTTCATGCGGTGACTTTCCGTTCCCAGCCACCTAGAGGACATCCTGCTCCTACCTCTTCAGGTGGCACTTCATACCCTCACAGGGGCTCTATTTTCTACTATTTTGTAACAAATTACCACAAATTTAGCAATTTAAAATAATACCCATTTATGAGCTCACAGTTCTGTAGGTTCAAAGTCTGGTCACGGTGTGACTGAGTTCTCAGCTAAGGGTCTCACAAGGATACAATCAAGGTGTCAGCTGGGCTGTGTTCTCATCTGGAGTTCAGGGTCCTCTGCAAGGTTCACGTGGTCGTAGAAGAATTCAGTTTCTTGCAGTTCGAGAACTCCAGTCCCTGATTCCTTGCTGGATGTCAGCTAAGAGCCCATCTCAGCTCCTAGAGGCTGTCAGCATTGCCTGCCATGTGGCCCCTCCGTCCTCAAAGCCAGCAACACAGACTCTTTCCCTTAGAATCCCTTCCATGCTTCAAATCTCTCTGACTTTGACTCTTTTACCAGGAAGAACCCTTCCCTTTAAGAGCTCACCTGATTATCACTGAGATAATCTCCCTTTCTTTAAGTCAACTGTGCCATATAACATAGCCTAATCATGGGTGTGGTGTTCCATCTATTCACAGGGTCCTTCCCACTCTCGGTGGGGGGGGATTATACAGACTGTGGGTCCCTGGTCCCTGGGAGTCATCTGCCTGCCATATGGTGGTCACATGCAAAAACATGGCTATCCTAGAGACATTTTGCCCTGGTACATCTCCATTTCATCAGTTTCATTTAAACTACTTAAACCTTTTAAAAGATTCCACATTTACTTTTTTTTTTTCATCAAAAATCACCTTGGCCATCCTTTACTTCCCAGCTTTCTATGCGTCATGTCATGCCCCAGGATTTCTGGGTCTTCACCCTGGGCAGCTCCCCATCTGACCTGTGTTCCCATCTAAGCCTCATTCCCAGCTGCTCCCCAGCATGTGCACCCACCCACAGAACCCTTCCTTCAAGGCCCACTCCACTCCTGCCACATTCCTCCTCCAGCTCATTCAAACCCAGAATCCTCCTTTCTTCTCACCAACTGAAATACTTAGTCATCCTGGAGTTTTCAAATTATAAAGTCAACCTCAGCTAAACTGAAGACTCTTTGAAGGCCAAAGACCACAATTTATATAACTCATGACTCACCACAGAATTCACATCACTGTAAACATACAGTAGACATTCGAGGAATAGATGAACGTTAGCCTAGCAGGGGAGTCATGAACACAGAGGGAGGAGACTGCCGGAGTTTGAATTTCAGCTCCACATTTATTAGCTGTGTGATTTGGATAAGTTCATTTCTCTGTCCCTCAATTTCCTTCTCTGAAAAATGGAGATTATACTAGTATTTTATGAATATGAGGGACTATTTGTAAAGAACTTAAAATAGTCTTGGGTGCTGACTAGGCACAATATGAGTGTTTGTTAAATAAATAAATAAATAAATAGATCGTGCTGATCGAGGACTAACTCCTGGAAAATTCATTTGTACAGTTTCCTCATGAGTATATTATATGTATTAAACTGTTAAGCATCAAGTAGAAACTTAAAAAAAAATAGATTCCATTTCAATTCTTAGGGTTGACTGTGTGTGTTTTAGGTTTCAAATGGAATGCAATAGTAATGATGGTGAATTCTAGTTAATTTTCTCTCAATTTCCCTTAAAAACAGAAATAGCCCATCATAAATTCTGTAGGCATCAGGGGCTATTTAAAGATGTCCTGCTTCAAATCAGTTATCTGCTTAACAAGACCTTGCTGGCAACTTTCATTCTACATCTACAGTAATTGGCTGGCCAAAATGTAGGCCAGGCCGACCCTTCCTAGAACAAATGGAAGAAAGGCAACCTATCATTTCTTATACATTTTCACACCTAGTATTGGAAAAAAATCTCCTATGGTGTTCATGCAGCTCCTCAGTTCTTACAATAAAGAGTGTTTGCAAAGACTTTATCTACAGAGAGATTGTTGCAATCTAAAACAGTTGGATCAAGAATAGAAATACATGCACCCTCTGTGATAGATCCCAAGCACCTTGGAAACCTTTCATAGTTCATACAAGTTCTCCTTTAATGCTCTTATCCTTTGGGTTTCAAAAAAGAAAAAGACAAGAAGGAAAACACATTACATACTATATGTATGCTTCAGTGATGCATATGGTAGTACATGAATGATATATATTTTCTCCCATTTTTTTCTTTTTCTTAAAGCTTGCATATTTTCTTAATATTTCAAGAAATATTTGAATATGGCCTTATGGAAAGCATCAAAAGACTCCATTGGAAATATCTCTTCTCCCAGACCTCACTGAGGTTTGCCATGTTCCTGTGTTAACATAAGGGCCTTGGAATGGTTCATGAACTGGTAGACATGAGGGTGGACACTGTGTCTTTTCCCTGGTAGTTCCTGCCTCCTTGTACCCTCAGGTTGTCAGGGCAGCCAACCACGTTTTTTTCTCTTTCTGGTCCTTTTCTGTTTCTTTCTTGTTCATTAAAAATAAAGAGTTGCCCAGCTGGGCGTGGCTCTGCGGTTGAGCATTGACCTAGGATCCAGGCGATCGGGGTTCAATTCCCGATCAGGGCACATGCCCCGGTTGCGGGCTGCAACCCATCAATGACTCTCTCATCATTGATGTTTCTATCTCTCTCTCTCTCTCTCTCTCCCTTCCTCTCTCTGAAATCAATAAAGATATATTTTTAAAAATAATAATAATAAAAAATAAAAATAAGGAGCTATAGGATCCTTAATTAGGGACTATATGAAGATAAAACTATGGGCCAACTACAGTGAGAACTTTCTCATTCGCCAATATTTATCTCTAATACTGTGCACACACATTCACCCACTTACACACTTTCACATCCTTCCACTCACATGTTCTCACACTCACCCTCACTAATACACAGAATTTTAGAGCTGGAAGTACCATTCGAGATTAATAAATCCAACCCCTAATCCACAACTAACTTTCCTACTTAGATTTACACTCTCCAAGGTATTCTTAATTAGTATTTAAAAATAAAATTAAACTTGATATATGTTGGGGAATTCTATTCTCGGGAAGAGTATGTATAGAATGAAGACTGTTATGATTAAGTAACCCTAGGAAGCCAGCTTTTTAAAAAATCTCTGTTACTTTTTCCCCCAGCAACTTGATTAAGGTATAATTGACATACAATAAGCCACTCATTTTTAAAGTGTATAGTTCGATATGTTTTGACATACACATACACTGGGAAGCATCACCATTAATATAATAAACATACCAGCCACCCCAAAAAGTTTCTTTGTGTCCCTTGTCCACCCCAGGTAACCACTGATCTGTTTTCCATCACTGGATTAATTTGCCTTTTCTCACATTTTTATGGAAAAGGAATAATACAGTATGTATTCCTTGTTTGATCTGGTTCCTTTCACTCAGCGTTTTAAGTTTCTGGCTATGACAGATAAAGCTGCTGTGAACATCTGTGTACAAGCGTCTGTGTGTATTTATGCTTATATCTCCTTTGCATAATTACCTCGAAGTAGAATGCCTAGGGCACATGGTATGTGTATGTTTAGCTTTTTAGGTCATTGCCAAACTGGTTTCTAAAGCGGTTGTAACATTTTATATTCCTTCCAGGCTCCACATCTTTGCCAACACTTGTTATGGTCAGTCTTCCATTTTAGCCATGCTAACAGGTGTGTGTAGTGGTGCCTCGTTGTGGTTTTAACCTACATTTCCCTAATGGCTAATGTCGAATGTCTTTATATGTGCTCTCTATGTATCTGTGGCGAAGTGTTCACATTTTTAAATTTTTTTCTTTGCTGAGGTTTTAAGTGAGTTGTTAGCCTTGTTTTTATTGGGTTGTCAGAGTTGTTTATTCTAGTTACAAGTCATTTGTTGGGTATATGTTTTGCAAATATTTTCTCCCAGTCTATGACGCGCCTCTGTTTTCTTAACAGTGTCTTGAAGAGCAAAAGTTTTTGATTTTCAAGTGCAACTTACTGATTTTTTTTATACTTCCTTTTTTGTGCTGTAATCAAGAAATTTTTGTGAAATCTAAGGTCACTAAGATTTTTCCTGTTTTCTTTTAGAACTTTTATAATCTTAGCTTTTACATTTAGGTCTATGATTCATTTTAAGCTAGTATTTATCCGTAGTATATGGTAAGGTTTGTTTTGTTTTGTTTTTTGCAAATGGCTATCCAACTGTTCTAGTACCATTTGTTGAGAAGGTTATCCCTTGTCAAAAATCAGTTGACCGTATACACGTGAGTCTCTTTCTGGACTCTTTTCTGTTCTTTTGATCTGTTTGTCTGTCTTGACACCAACCCCACGCTGTCTTGATTATCCTAGCTTTACAGCAAGACTTGAAAGCAGGTAGTGTAAGTTCTGCAACTTTGTTCGTCTTTTTCAAAGCTGTTTTGGCCATTCTGTGCCCTTGCAAGCAAACTTTTTTAGTGCAAGCTGTAAACCAAAAACTTAAGAGAACTGTAAACTGGAGCACTTGGTAAAAAGGAGCTTTATTAGGTGCTGGGCTTCAGATGAGGTCCACGAGGATGTCGTCCTCCATGACGCTGGGCCACACGTTGATGCAGGTATGTTTGTCTTCACGTGATGCATATCTTAGTAGACAGCAAGTTGTGATGACATCACAGGGGAGAGTTCATTCTGCTCCCTCTTTGCCTTCCATTTAGTCAGGGGAGAACCAGCGGTACACCGGGGAATTCTGAGCCGACTAGATTAGGATAAAACTTTTGTGGACTGAAATTCTAAGCCCTGAGCCGTCGCCACCCCCTCCTCCTCCATCTGTCAGGTGTCCATTCTTCTCGCACCCTCTGTTACCTGCACGCCTGGGCTGTGGCTTCTCTTTTCGGGTCTGGCACCCTGACTCTCTCCTGCCAGGCTTGTGACGCTCTAGGACTCAGGTTTGGGAGCAGGCTCTGGCTTCCAGTCTCTAAGCCCTAGAGTCAGTGGCCCATCAAAGAGGATATTTTTCCTGCTGTGTGGAAAATGGAGCTTGCTGAGCTCCTGAGGGGCCCTAGGATCCCAGACCCCAGGTGGCACCTGGCCGTGCACTGCTCTCCAGGGGACCTGCCCTTGAGCTTCCATCCCCTGCCCTGCCGGCCTGGACCTCAGGCCCATTTCCTCATCCTTTATACACTTACTTTGATCTTTACAGCCCCCCTCAGGCAGGTCTTATTTTCCTTCCTTCCCAGGGGACCAGGGAAGCTGAGTCTCAGGGAAGTGAAATAACTTGCCCAGCGAATAAGTACAGGGACAGGTCTGCCCCCTTTCGCTGCAGCCCCCATTCCTCCAGGCCAGTATCCAGGCAGGCCTCAGGGCAGCCTCCATCAGCGGTTTGATGGCACTGTTGTCACTTAGCTTTGGGATCAAAGTGAGGACTCTCGAAGAAGAGCAAGTGGGGTTACACGTGGTTTATTTCTGAATTGTTGATAAATCCCTCCCCTCGGGCATGTGTGGGCAGCCTGACTTTCCATAAAGGTGGCGGTGGCCTGCTCGCCTATACACTTTCCCACTTTGGAATTCCAAGGGGCTTTGCTAAGGAGGAGGGGACAAAGGACCCCTCTGTGGGGCTCTAGTGTAGAATGGTTCCCCTGGCTTCCCAGAAGCTGGCTGCCACATTCTCTGCCACATAACTCCCTTTGAGGATCATCTCCAGTCTCCATGGCAACTGCATGTCGGGAGGCAGCCGGCTCTATACTGCGGGCTTTGTACTAAACACAATGAATTTAAATTGGATGCTCGGCAGTGAGGATAATCATTCTGGATTAGAGAGAAGCCTGGAGCTCCTCATTTCATAATTTTCCATGTTGGCACAATTCTCAGTTTTAGCCTGTAATTCAAGCCCAAGCCACACCTACCCCTCTGTTCCTGAACTGCAGTGAGGCCCAATTTCACTTGGGTTTTTCTCCATCTTTGACAAGGGCATCTTGGAGCCAGGAGCCCCTCAGTCAGGCCAGAGCTGTGAGCTCTAGAAGGGGAGCATAACACGAAGGAAACCGGGGGGCTCTAGAGTCCGAGGGACCCTCGTTCAGTCTGGCTGACTGGCTCCCTCTCGGCCTCGGTTTTCTTATCTGTAAAATGAGAGGAGTAACCTGCACCCTACAGAATCATACTTTTAAAATTTTTTAATTATAAAATACACATAAAATTTACCATTTTTAAGTGTACAGTTCCTGGTGGCATTAAATACATTCACAGTGTTGTCACCACGATAATCTCTCTCCAGAACTTTTTCATTTCCCCAACTGAAACGCCTTACCTATTAAATACTAACTTCCCACTCCTACCTCCCCCCAGCACCTGGCAACGGCCACTCCACTTTCTGTCCCTATGAATTAATGGCTCTAGGTTCCTCATGTAGGTGGAATCATATAGTATTTGTCCATTTCTGAATGGCTTATTTCACTCAGCATAATGTCCTCAAGGTTCATCCATGTTGTAGCATGTGTCAGGATTTCCTCCCCTTTTAAGGTTGGATAATATTCCATTGTATGGATATACCACATTTTGTTTATCCATTGATGGGCACTTGGGTTGCTTCCACCTTTTGACTACTTTGAATAATGCTGCTATGAACATGCAAATATCCAAGTGCTTGCTTTCAATTACAAAGTCACTCTGAGAATCAATTAATTAATCAATGTTAAGGACATTGCACATAGTAGACCATAAGTAAATGTGTTTCTCTCCTGAAAGTGTGTTCAGCGTGGGAGCTACCTGCCACAGTGGTCCGAGGCTGCAGTGAGGCTGGTGCTATCGGGCTTCTTCTGTATCCCTGGGGCATGCCAGTCTGCCACGTCTGGGAATGAACACAGTTTATTCCAGAGTTGAAAGGGAGTGTCATAAGCCCAGAAATGGGCATTAAGTCTCACAATAAAAACCATGCATGTCTTTACATTTCTCCTACCAGTTGGTGTTCACGTATTCTTAGCTCCAAAATGAGAAATGTTAGGGCTGATGCATAGACTTCTTCAACAGTTGTCTATTTTAAGTACACCCTCTGGGAGACCCCGAAGCTAGGCTGGGATCCCCCCAGGCTGTGAGGTTCTGTGCTTAGTTACTGTGTCAGCAGTATCAGATCTCAGTATCTCAGAAAAGTATGGGATTTGGAGTAAAAATACCTAGATCCAGTCTCAGCTCATCTCTGAAAAACTGGGATGAAGGACATGTGCCTCATACAGTATTTGTGACTATTAGATGAGGGAAGTGCTCTGCTGTGCAGGTGACCCTCTCCTGAGCACCTCGGGGCTCTGAGGGAGAAAGGGAGAGGCCCTTGGGCTGGTTTGCAGCTCTCCAGGAGATTCCCTGAGGGTCTGGTTTCATCCAAAAGTTTCTATAGTGGGGGTGACTCCCCTGCTGCCTTGGCCCCTCCCGGGTGAGCATCTTGGGTCCCAGGAACCACCTTCCCCTGGGGGTCCTCTGAAATTAGCCTTTCCAGGCTAGGCCGGTGGTTCTGCCAGCAGTACTGCTGCATAAGCAGCCTGGAGAGAACCAGCTCCCCTTTATATTTAGGAATTTGTGGCAGAGGGAAGGGGGGCAGGAGGTCTTGTGACCCCTTCTTGTGACCCCTTCTTGTGACCCCTGCATGACCCAGCTGCTCCCTGCAGGGAGGTGGTCTGGCCTGTTCTTTATTGATGAGGCTGAAGGGAGGAGGGGAAATGGGGATTTTGCATGAATCTCAGACCTTCCTCACTGCTCAGTGCGCTGCTGCTGCTGCTGCTGCTGCTAGTGGGGTGTCGCTCAGGGTCTACCTGTTGGGCAGGGGCCAGGCAGGCTTAAATTGGGGCTTTCTGAGCACTTGTCCTCACTGTCCCTGAGACCCGAAAGCTGCCCTGGATTATTCACCCATAGGGAGGGGCCTTGGGTTTCTAGGGAGGGCCTGCACCTGATTTGGCAACGAAGTCCAATGTAAGTAAGCCTGTTAAGAGCCCGATCTCCCCGGATCAGGCCAGTGTGGCTGATAAAAATGTGGGACTCCTCGTTAAAAAATTATTACTAAGAATTTGAAGACAGCAACAGCAGAGCATGGAGCCCTTCTAAATGCAGGGCCCTGTGGGACTGCACAAGCCACAAGCCCATGATCTGGCCCTGCTGATGGGCTTGTGTTTCAGAAGGGGATGGGCTGTCAGGGGAGCGGAGCTGTTTACTGAGTGCCAGCTATGGTTCTAAGTACCACACATGCATCTTCTCACTTGGTGAAATGTTCCAGTCCTTCTTTGGGGGAGTTTTCCATGTCCCAACGTGTCATGCTGCTAATAAGCTGGCTTTCCAGAGGGTCAGTAAGTAGCTGGCAGATCCCCGAAGGTAAAGAGCAAGAGAGAAACCACTGAGCTGGGTTTTTTTTCTCTTGTACTTTGGGAGTGTGTGAGTAAAAGATGGGAGATAATTTTAATGTGAAAAGAAAAGGAAGTGATTCAGCAATTCCACGGAAAGCAGATCCATCTGAACAAATGACAGCTTTCCCAACTGCATTCAGAAACTCAGAAATGTTTGCATTGCACTTAGTTTGCAAAGCACATCCATGTATTTGTTAGTCTCTTCGCAGTGCACTAGTGCGCCCTCTTTAGAGACTGAGTTGCCCTTAACGGTACATCTAGATGGTAGCGGATGCTGCTTCTCTTAATTCCAGTCACTCCCCTTTCCCAAAACACACCCCTTTTCTGTGCACAGGTATGAAAATGAACTTTAGGAAATCCCTCCCCATCCCAAAGAAAAATCCCATGGATTAGCTCTGGTCCAAGTGCCCTCTCAACAGCAGGACACAAAGTTTGCGCCTTGACCTATTGGTTCTTGTCCTTGGAGCAAGAGAACCAAACCCCTTCCTTCCTTCCTTCCTTCCTTCCTTCCTTCCTTCCTTCCTTCCTTCCTTCCTTCCTTCCTTCCTTCCTTCTTTCCTTCCTTCCCTCTGCCACAAATTCCTAAATATAAAGTGGGATAAGAGAAAAACCACTGCTACTGGGAACTCAGCAAACAGAGCTGCAGCAGTCAATGTAGAGGATGGTAAGAGAGTGACTCGTCAAAGGTCTTTGTCCCTACAAAGCCAGGAAGGGCCAGTACATTGTTTTCTCCAACACCATGATGTCAGCAAATAAATCATACCTGAAATTTCTGTCCAACTTGCTGAGCAGGTCCCTGGTCAATTGGAGACCCCATGTACCCCACAGTGGTCTGCTAACTCCCAGAGCATAAAGATAGCATGTGTAACAGGTTCAGGCTGCATTCAGTACAAGTTCCTGCCAGGTGTGTGCCTGGAAACTGTGTCATAAAATGAGTTTACCATTAAGTTACATTAAGTTTTCTTAGGGAGCAAAAAAAAAAAATACATTACTGGGCATCAAATAAATCCAGATTTACCCAGCAGTACATCATAAATGTCAAAACCAAAATAATGGGGACCCTTTGAAATACTAAACTTATGTTTCCTTTCCTGCCAAATGTGTATAATGGTGCTGTGTCTGTTAGTTAAACAACTGGTCCTAATGTCCGTATGAACTAAGTGAGAAATGTGAAGTCCCACATTCACAATAAAAACGAACGCCACAGACACAATGAGGATGCTCGGCTGGACCGCAGTTTATGTAAATAAGCAGTAAAGCCTTGGGTTGGCGAATGGGCAGCTCTTCAGCCACCAGGCTCCAGGAGGCCCCGGTGAGTTAGCTAGCTGTCCCATGACCATGTCTGGGAGAATCAGAGATGCGCACATGTCATGAAGCTGCAATTCCACTTCCTGGCAAAATACCCTGAATTCAGGGACCGCCGGTGTGTCCTTGAGAAGTTCCAGCACTGTGTGTAGCAGTAAATGTCACGAACTCAGAAATGAATACATACCTGGAGACGTGTTCATACAATGAATTAAAATGAATGAAATAAATCTACATAAATAAATTTTAATGAGGTTGAATTTAAAAAAGCAAGTTACAAAAGGATATGGACAATACGATATCATTTGTATACATTTTTAAAATTTGTAAAACAAATATAGTAAAAGCATGAAAACATGAATGGGGAAACTTTTATTAACCTCAGGGGAGAGGCATGGGAATAGGATGGAGAGCTTCAGTTATATGGGAAATATTATATTTCTTTTTTTTATTAAAAAGCATGTAAGGTAAATACAGCAAAAATGTTAACCTATATTTAACTAGTAGGTTCCTGGGTATGTGGTGTACCACTTCCTATTACTGTATAGTTGAAGCATTTCATAACTTTAAAAGAAAAGTATTTTAAACACGTGAGCATGGTCAACTAAATTTTAAATAGTTTTAGCTTCCTCCAAATTTACTTTAAAATATATAAAAGTAATATATTCTATTAAATAAATTTCAAAAAAATAGAAAAAATAAATTACTCAGAATCTAATCATCCCAAAACGGTCATTGTTAATGTTTTGGTAGATTTCCTTACATTTGTTTTTTCTGATGGGGGGGATGTCTTTAAAAATAGTTCTCAGCCTCTTGGATACACGTATTAAATTCTACCTTTTTCGAGCATTATGACATCACCCTTTTCCATGTATGACTTAGCCTCCATGAGCACCATTTCTGTTGACTTCCATCAAAGATCTCCACAGCTTGCTTAGCCAACACCGTTTTTGCATAAAAACAGTTGTGAACAGTCAGCAGTCACATATAAACATAACCCTTTTGAAAACCTGAGGAACAGGATTGGGTCTTGCTCGGCTGTTGATTTCTACACAGCTGTTCTGTAGGGGGTGACAGTAAAAGGGTCCGTCACATCTGTGATATCACATTCCCGAGAAGACTGAGCTGTCGGCATTCATCCCAGGGGTAGGAGCTGTACATATTTTAAAAGCCAGCTCTGCATGTCTCTTGTCTGAGAAAAAACAAGTGCTCAGACCTGCAGCTGGAGAAGTATTTGCTGATTCCATTAAGCTCTTATTTTGAGGCCTGAGTAACAGTGGAAATAATTATTCCAGATATTTATGTGCTCCCCCCCAGCTTGTAGATGCTCTCCCATCCATTCCATCTGATCCCCGGGCCCCTGAGAGGTGAGGTGCAGAGCAGCCACACAGTTGCCCCTGGATTACAGAAGCAAGTGGGAAAGTCAGGCCCACCATCTGATGCTCCCAACTCCTTCTAGAACCCTCTCAGTGACCATCCTTAGACCATGCAAGAGGGACCATGTCTGCCTAGAGCCCACTGTTCCACATCTAGACCACACTCTGGGTCCCTGGAATTCCCTGGAAGGCCTGAGCTCTTCCAGGGCCTGCACAAGCCTGAATGTGTCCTCCTGGGGGCCAGACCACCAGCATGTGCACACCTAGGTCCAAGGGCAGGGTTTGCAGGGGCTGAGCAGAGCTTAGACCTGTGGGCTGCAGGATGAGTCATGCATGGGCCAGGGGGTGTGGGCTGCGGGCAGGCGCAGAGGCTTAAGGCCAGCGTCCCCTACGGTGTAGCTCAGAGCTGCAAGGTCTCTGAGAATCCTAAATTCAGGCCTGGCCTTCTTGCTCGTTATGACAATATACTCGTCCTAGTAGGAAGATAGTCTGTATTCTGCGTAAGTTGGTTAGCTAGATCTGTAACAACTATTTCGAGATTTGGTACGTGGGCCTCCTTTTCTACTCTTGCTCCACAGATTTTAAGAACAGTCTTATCACACTCCTGTTTCCAGGTTCCCTTTTTTTCTTTCCAAGGCCGCCATCATACTGGGGTGGGGCCACGTGTGCAAAGAAAAGCAATCTGGAACTGCAGAAAAATGGAACAACTTAGTGTGTAAAATCCCAGGACATCAGACACCCCCATGTCCATGTGTAAAAGCAAGAAATGCATTTCAGGACACAATACGTAGAGTACAACCACCTGCTAGGAGGATGAATCAGCCTGGCACAAGCCAGCCAAATCAGAAATAGAAGCCAGCTAGTAAGGCTACAATCTGCTGCTCTCCTGCTCTCCGCTTCCCCGCCTCCCCCGCCGCCGGTCCCCCGCGTGCCCCGCAGAACTGCGCCCCCTGTCGGGCGCTTTAAGCTATGCGAGAAGTCAGACCCCTGCGCTTCCCGCGACAGCAGGGCCCACCAGAGTCGGCCTGGAAAATCATCGCTGCAAGAATTTTCATTTTAATTGTCTGGCCACTGAACTAATTTTCTTTTTGGTCCTATTCCCCAGCAATATTTCTGATTTTTTATCAAGGATTTAACTGAGTGGAGAAGCATGAAATCATTAAGACTATTTCATTGCACTGGTTTTTCCCCCTGTGGAAGACGGAGACAAACAGCGAAGTTCTGAATGTTTACACACACACATTAGATTGAGACTTTACAAAGTCCATTTTATAAGTGATGTTTCACTTGACTTCCACAACTATCCAGGAAGGAAGCTGTACCCATTGTGTAGGTAAAGAACCTGCATCTCAGAGAGGTTAAGTAACCTGGCTGAGGTTGTCCAGCTGGGAGGTGGCAGAGTGGGGACTGGAACTTGGGTCTGACTCTAAATCACTGTAAGGGCTTAAATAAAAGGACTTCCTACTCACCAGAAAAAAAAGAGAGTAACCTTATATCTTCAGAGCCCTCACAAAGTCTCATATTATGAGGTTCTGTCTCAATTCTTTTAATTGTAATAAAGATTTGTTTGGGAACAGCCTTTGGTCAACACTGGTTTTGGAAGCTTGTGGAACTCACCTGACCAAACTTGGTTTTAAAAAAGGTGTGTCATGGGGTGAGTGGGGAAGTCTTTAATACAGATTTAGTAATTATTCCTGGAAGTATGCTTCGTGATCACAAGTGTGGCGTTTTAGGATTTCTTTTTTAAGTGGGATGTTGTGGAGATTACAAATAGGACAATTTTGCACTGACAGATTATATAGGGACCTAAGAAGCGCTCTTTCTCAAACAGGCAGAGGGAGATGAAGATAATGGGCTTGGGAAACTGAAAACAAAGACCCTGATGTTGAAGATGCGTATGAAAACTTTGAATAGAATTGTTTCATGAAATGTGAGAGAATAAAACAGAGCAATATATCCAAATTAACATTTTCTTTATGAGGGTTTAAATAGATATGTGCAACTAAATTCATGCACATGATAGACATTTGATCATTTGTATTATATCATATATCATATCATCTGTAGATATTTGATTGTGCCATCTGTATATTCAGATTGACCAAAAATTGTGTGAGGAGATCTTCTCATTGGGAAATAGGGGCTGGCCTGAGGCTGGGGTAACACACTGAGCACTCTTTCCGAAGCACCGGCCGCAACCCAAGATGAGGAAGATGCAGGTGTGTGTGCCGGGTCCACGGTAACGATGGCTGCACACTGGCCCCTGCGCCGTCAGACAGCTCACGGCTTCCCAGATGTCGCCACATCTGGGCCTCACAGCCTCTTGGGAGATGGGGTCTGTAGGTGTCCTGAATGTCCACCTGAGGACCCCGTGCCTCCCTGTGTCAGAGACTTGGGTGCGGGAAGAGAGTGACAAGACTGCTTTTCCCGTCTTCCTCAGGCAGCACTAGTTGGAGGAACCACCATGGTCATCGGCCATGTCCTGCCTGACAAGGACACCTCCCTCGTGGATGCCTACGAGAAGTGCCGGGGTCTGGCCGACCCCAAGGTCTGCTGTGACTACGCCCTCCACGTGGGGATCACCTGGTGGGCACCCAAGGTAACGATGGAGTCCTGAAAGAGAGCAAATGCTTTTTTAGGCAGAAGGGCCATCTGGTGGGAGCCAGCTGGGGTGTGGAGCTCTCCCACAGGTGTAGGACACCCCTCCCACTGCCATCCTGACGCCCCTAAATGCCAAAAGCTTTCTCCATTGCCTCTCCCGGTGCTGGGCTGGAATAGAGGGCCCAGTCAGATCCTCAGCAACACTGCAGCCAGGCCAGCCATCCTCAGAGGTTGTGGGGACTTTCATGCATTGAGAATTTTAAATTCGTTTTTCTAATAATCAAATTTGGTTTCCAACTACAGATTTTAAAATTAGAAAAGAAAGGAAGCCCATAATCTGGTCCTCCCAACACAATCACTATTTGTTATTTAGCTCATTTCCTTCCTGTCTTTTTTTCATACATGTTTTTTACATAATAACTCTTTTGGCGCAAGTGTGAGCTTTTTCTGTTTGGCTGCATGGTCTTCATGAGCATCAATGCAATGGCCACTAACATCTGCCAATAGATGGAACTGAATTTACTGCCCTTTTGTCAGACCAGTGCTGCCTCCACGTTCTCCTAATATAAATAATGTTGGAATGAACCTCCTTACGTCGTTTTGTTCCTAAATTCGACTTTCCCCAGGGTCTCTGAGCTTCTAGCACTGCTGTGCCTTCTTTATAACACCACTTCCATTATGGAGTCGGGGGACTAGGCCATAGGAATAAAAGCTGTTAGTGCGTTTACCAGTAAGGCTGATTAGGAGTCGGAAGCGCAGGGCAGGCCCATGCAGTAGGAGAAGCATGCCTAGAAGGAAATAATATAATTCCTCTATTTGTGTCACGCTTGGCAGTTTTCAAAGTACACCTTCATCCAGGTCCTCATGGGACCTCCCCGCAGCCTGGGCGGTGGGAGGAAACGAGCTGCTCTCTGAGCCCCATCTGCAGGCCGGGCAGCCTCCTGAACGGCTGTACTCACGTCGCACTGCCTTTGCCTTTTGCTCTCCAGGTGAAAGCGGAGATGGAGACGCTGGTAAGAGAGAAGGGTGTCAACTCATTCCAGATGTTCATGACCTACAAGGACTTGTATATGCTTCGGGACAGTGAGCTGTACCAAGTGCTGCACGCCTGCAAAGACATCGGGGCGATCGCCCGAGTCCACGCCGAGAATGGAGAGCTCGTGGCCGAGGCAAGGCCGCAGAGAATGCTGCGGGAAGGGGGGCCGGGGGCCACTGGGGACGGTTCTCATGTTGATCCCTGACCACCCATTTCTACCCCACGATGCTCAGACAAAACAAATTGTAAAAGAAAGTGTGAGATGTTAACACCCCAGACGACAAATCCTTGTCGGAAGATTCAAACTTTTCTACTGTCTGTAAAAAACAAATCTCTCTTCGTAGTCCAGAGGGTTTCTAAGTCTTCGGTGACGTCTTAATTCTAATGCCATATTTAAATTCCATTATAGCAAAGGAATTTGGAGCAGCTCTAAGGAATATTTTAATGAGATTTCCAGCAAGGAAATTCTGACTTGCAGATCAGTAGCGTTTGTCGTTGGTGTCCCAGGCCTGCTCTCTAGCTATGGAACTGTATTTTTAAGAGGAAAAGATATTTTCAATTATTGTGAAGTGAGACTCAGGAGAGCCTCCCTGAAAGGGAGCCCTGTTCTTATTCTGCCCCCTTTAGAAGATGAACATTACAGAAGTGAGGAGAGTAGCAAGACTGTTAGAATGGACTGAGTATAGCATATTTTACTGTCCCTTGGGTTCAGTATGTTTTGGTATCTCTCTGATTCTCTCAGTGTTCTTTCTTTTGCTATTATTCAGGGTGCTAAGGAGGCACTAGATTTGGGTATCACGGGCCCGGAAGGAATTGAGATCAGCCGTCCAGAAGAGGTGAGAGAGACTCCTGCGTGTCCTTTGTCAGCTCTTTCCTGAGATTCACAGAATCTTTGGGATAGAAGAGACACCAGTAAATATAAGTTGTGTTGTATCACTTCCTCCATGGGTGAGGTTCTACCGGGAGGCTTCTCAGGAACAGCTTCCTGCAGGCCAAGGCTGACTTGGCTTCGTTGGGTTCTGATTTCAAGGGTCTGAGGGAGACAATGTGAGCACCAGGGGTCACTTTACTCCAAGTCGAATAGGGAAAGAAAAGGTGTGTGTCTTCCGACGTTAGAAGAAATTTCGGATAAGTCAGCGACTCAGCATTTGGGGGATGAGATCCCTTTGCGTATGTGAGGGAGACTTGGGACCCTTCCCACAGAAACGAGAGCTCCCTACTCTTTTTCCCTTTTGACCTTATTACTCGCTGAGATGGTAATTAAGAGCCCTGCTCTCCTTCTGCCCTCTGCTTTTACCCGTGTATAGTTTTGCAGGACATCGATACAAATCCCTCAGGGTCCCCCTGAGAAAGAATTCTGCTCTAGAGGAACCACATTAGGCAGATAATGCCTTCTTGCCCTGTGACCCTGTTCAGACATCCCGGCCATTTGCGAGGGGAAAGCTGTTTTCCACCTCTTCAAAGCCTTAATGCAGAGTGGTTGTTGGATGTCCACGCGGGATTGATGGGAGGCCCCGAGAGATGAGCCGCTGGAGACAGGGTGTAACTACTTCCATCAGACAGACCTAGTCGGCCCATAGTGGGTTAGCTTGGGAGGGGTCCCCCTTTCTCCTCCCCTGGTCTGTCCCTGTCTGTCAGAGTTCTTGAATATAGCTCCTGTTTGACACCTAAGAATTGGTCAAAAAAAATGCACCAAATTCAGCCAAGTAAATACTGTGCCTGTGAGAACTGGAGTGGGTGGGGGTGGGCACAGGACTGGACTTGGTTGAGTTATGTAGGGGAAGAGGAAAGCTTTTTTTTCTTCTTTTTCTTTTTTTAAATATTTCTTTATTGATTTCAGAGAGAGGAAGGGAGAGGGAGAGAGATAGAAACATCAATGATGAGAGTCATTGATCAGCTGCCTCCTGCACACCCCCTACTGGGGATCAAGCCCGCAACCCAGGCATATGCTCTGACCGGGAATCGAACCATAGTCTCCTGGAACTTAGGTCGATGCTCAACTGCTGAGCCACACCGGCCGGGCAAGAGCAAAGCTTTTATTATAGTGGTAGCAGTAGCAAAAATTATCATCATTATCATCTGTTAGTTAAAGAGGAGGGTCCTGGGTCTATGCCAGGGGCAATTTTGCTCCCTGGATACTTTTGGCAATGTCTAGAGATATTTTTGATTATCTCAACTGAGGGATGGAGTGCTACTGGCATCTAGTAGGTAGAGGCAAGGGATGCTGCTAAAGATCTTACCATCCCCAGACAGCTCCCCACCACAAAGAATTGTCCAACCTGAAATGTCAATAATACTGACATTCAGAAACCCTGACCTACGCTAATTTCCAGCTTGAAATCAATCAGTATCGCTCCTTTGCTACAGTGCTGAGGTGGCTGTGGAGAGAACAGACCAGAAAACAGAGAGAGATGCAGCTCCAGGTTTTCATTTGCTTTTGTTTTGTTGCCTTTTAATTAAGCCCTGAGTAGCACCCAGCAAGGATTCTCTCAGGGTGAGCAGAGGTGGTTGGAGCTTGGTGCCCCTGCCCAGGGCTTGCCCCCTGGCCAGCCTTGTGGGTGCAGTTGGCCCCTCTGGCTCTGTACCAGACATTCCAGCACACTTGCTATGGGGTGGGCTCTCAGGCAGATGTGGGCTGGCTTGGGAGAGATGGTGAAGCTTGTTTTCTTCCTGCCTTTGTTTCTAACAGCTGGAAGCTGAAGCCACTCACCGAGTTATCACCATTGCAAACAGGGTAAGTAGGCCCCACCCACCCACTCTAAGTCCATTCTCGAATCTGGGATTAGAAACCAACCTGTACAGTGGAGTCTCTTTCTGTTCTGGGTGCCAGCATTATGCCTGGGTGTAGAACCCCAACACTGTTTGCTGAATGAATGTTGTTATTCCCACTGACCTGGCAGGGGTCCTCTTTGCCATCCCCTCTGAGCCTGGCCTCACTGCTAAATGGAAAAGTCTCCCCAGGGAGGCAGGGCGAGGAGGGGCACCACAGAGCCTCGCTGCAACTAGAATTGGCTGCCTGTGGAGGAATAGGTAGACATTGTGCTTAGAGAGCCATCCTTTAAACCGCTGTCTCTGGGCCATCCATAATTTTCCCTTGCTGTGGTTCGGGGTAAAACCCTCTCAGGGTTGGCATACTGTTGTGTGTGGTGGTGGGACCCAGCAAGAGATGCGGGGCCTTTACCAAATACAAGCTCTCAATCATATGCAAGCCACTCAACCACTCTGGTATGCTATTTTATTACCTAAAATTAGAATGATAATATCACTCATTTCTCACAGGGTGGTTGTGAGAATCACAGGCATCCTGGAGGGAAAAGCACTTTACAAACAGCAGAGCACTGCGTGGAGGTCATTTCTCTGTCTGACATCACTGGTTTGACCTGTTCAGATCATCCAAGTTACCTCCTCTAGGACGCTGGTTTTCTGAGTGTGGTCCCTGGGCCAGCAGCAGCATCGCTTATTAGAAATAGAAACACAGAAATGCAGCTTCTTGGGCCCATGCAGACCCATTGAATCAGAAGCTGGGGTGAAGGCCAGGGTTGATGTTGGTGCTTGTTAGGGTTATGCAGCTGGTGCTCTCTCCTTTCCACCCTGTTTCCATGTTTAGACTCACTGTCCGATCTACCTGGTCAATGTGTCCAGCATCTCAGCCGGTGACGTTATCGCAGCTGCTAAGATGCAAGGTGAGTCCTTGAACTGGAATGGACAGGCACATGTGGTGGGATTGGAGCCAGATGGGGTCCACCAGCTCCATGCACTCTGTGGCCCTGCACCTGCCCTTCCTCTTCTCCACCTGTCTCCCCAGAAGCCCCCTGTGCTAGCCTCTGTTCAGTCCATTAAAATCAGATTGTTCCTCTGCACATTTATATGCATAACAGCTTTAGGGAAGTGTCTGTCACTTCTGCTGGGTCTGGCAACATTTTTCATGACTCATTAATTGATATTTTTTGGCCTCTTGGGTTTCACTAGTAGTTGCCTTGGTAACCAACATGCAATCCTGGACCAATTCCAATGGACATTTCAGGGGACGCCTGGGATGTCCCTAGAAAAATAACAGTGTGTGGACCCAACTTCCCTATAGCCACCTAGAACCCTGTGTACGAGCCCTGGGCACCTGTTATGATTCCTGATGCTAAGCACCTGGCAACCCCTGGAGGCTCTGTACTTGTTTATAGTGCCAGCCTGGCTCAGGGTGCCAGTGAGGTCCTGGAAACAGGAGAAACAAAGTCATGGTCATAAGCCTGGGGATATAAATCAGGAGCAAGGGCTTCTAGCCCTTCCCACTGTTCTGCCTCCTCACGATCCTACCTCTGTCTCTGCCCTCAAGCCCCTGCCACGGGTCCCACCCCCAGCGATTCCCCTCAAGGTGCTCTGCCTGCTCAGAAAGCAGCCTGGACTGCCCCTCAGCGTGGCACTCACAGCCCCTCTTCCTCTAGTCAGCACCCTGTAGCACCCATGCTCCAGCCAGGATGTGCTCCTTGAAGCGCTATCTGTGCTGCCCCGACTCGGCGCCTTTGCCCCTCTGTTCCCCTTGCCTGGAGCCAGCGTGGGGATCGGGAGCGTTCTGGCCTTGAACCCAGCTGTGCTCTCAAACACCCGAGGGAGCTGAGGCAGGTCCTTTCCCCTCTCTGACTTCACCTCCATCACCCGTTAAATGAGAGGCCCAGACCAATGATCCCTCAGGTTCATGGCTTCGTGGTTACGGCTCGACCCTTCTTCTTCCAGGGAAGGTTGTGCTGGCCGAGACCACCACTGCGCATGCCACGCTGACAGGCTTGCACTACTACCATCAGGACTGGTCCCATGCGGCCGCCTACGTCACAGTGCCTCCCCTGAGACTAGACACCAACACCTCGACCTACCTCATGAGCCTGCTGGCCAAGTAAGACATCTTAGCAGGACCGTCGGAGCCCCAGACCGTGTCATTGCCTCAGGGCAGGCCATTCCCGGGATCTATAGAGCCTTAAGGTGATGGCGTAGAGGCCTCCACGTCTGACTCAGTTTGATTTCATTGAGCTCAAAGGATGATTTTGCTTTTCTGACCTTCTCCAGAGCCGTCGGGTAATTGCCATCCCATTGGGCCCCTGTGACCACCTGATTTGGAGGGAGAGCTCAGCTTCGAAGGTGTAAGAGTAAAGGCGTATATCAAACTGCGAATGTGGTTTTGCAGTTTCCAAGGGCGCTGATGTCTTACACTGAGCCTGCGGGGAACTGTAGGATGTGGCTCCGGCCTGTCCGGAGCATATGCGGGCCTTTCTCTCCTGCTGTCTTTACCTCGCCCCTTCTCATTGTTCCTTGTGTGGTTTTCTCTCCTGTTTCTCGCTCTTTCTTTCTCCTTTCCCTTTCTCCTCTGCTTTTTCTCCCTCTCTTCTCTCTTTCTAACACCGCTTTTTCCCCTTTGATCCTAATCTAAAGGAAATGGTTTAATAAACAGTCTGAATTTGGCAGGACCCAAAGATGAAAACTTCTTCCTTTGCTCTAGTGACATTTTGGGTAGAGGCCATTGCTTTCTCTTCCCTTTTGGTTACTGAATTCTAGTTCAGTTTAAAAGTCAGTGTCTTCCCCTCCCCAGTGCCAGCCCAGGAATGGGGGGGGGGGGTAGGAATAAATGGGGTGGGGTGATTCTTCTGCACACCCAAGCACACACCTGCACTAGTTGTCGCTGCTTCTCAAGCTAAAAGTGTCCAGCCTTTGGGGCCCTCCTTGTGCAGGGTGCATGCCCAGTGTGGGCTCTCTTGTGCCACCCTCACACAGTCCCCTGATAGAGGAGGTAGATTGCAGCTTGACCTCTTCTACCTGCACCTTCCCAGCTCCAGAACCAGCAGTGTCCCTGTGAACAGGACCCTGGCATGGCAGTTTAGGCTTGGCCGCCTTCTACAGCGTCTGAGGCTCAGAGGAAGCTCACACACCTTTGCCTCCCTATGGTGGGAGGCAGGCTGTCCCCACCCCACTGATCTCCTCACCTGGGAGCTCAGAGGCAGGCCCACCATCCACCTCCCAGGCCGGTGGCCACTCCTGTCACCTCTGTGCTCCACAGTGAACCTCTTGAAAATGGACCCTCCTTGACTTTGGGGTAGACTGGTGGGGGGGAGGGGAGGGGAGGGAAACACCGCTCAACCCCTGAAAAGAGGAAGGGCGTTGCCATTCTGCCAACACCTCAGCCTCCCTCCCTGTCTTCTGCTTTTACACACCTGGGGAGGGGGGATGACACACCTCTGCGAGGCTGGTGGTGGGGGAGCTGAAGGAAGTGACCAGCCCCAACATGAACTGTTTGAATCCCTTTTGTAATCAGTGCATATGGGAAATGTGTGCAGTTTTCTAGAATTTGGAGCATAGTTTTAACATTTTAGTTATTTATAGGAATTTACAATTGCCGTAATTGTTTTTATGACACATTTTTGGTGATAACTGATGTTATGCAAAGATTCTGCTCATCTCTAGTGGGTTCCGCAGGCCTGGGGAATGTGGGGAGTCCTCAAGGACCCTAGGAAAAACCCTCTGCTCGGTGGAAGAGCCCCTCCCACAGGCTCTGAGAGGGCCCAGAGCAGCGTCTTTGGTGCGGGGAGATACCAGCCCATGCCACAGGAAGGGCTAAGTCATCTCCCTGCGGATTTGGCCAAGGATATCAGTCATTTGTCAAGAGCTGTTGCTGATGAGCCCGCCAGGCTCCTGGTGGAGAAAGCCCTCTATGCAGCCCCAGAACGGCTGAGAGCCTTAAGAATATGCCTCTTCACCAGGGAAATAATGCCTCTGCTCCCAGGGTCCCCTTCTTAAGCAGGCATCTTAGATGGTCCATGTGCACAAAGCTGTGGTGTCTCCTACAAGTAAAGTTAGTCTCTCAGGTCCCCAGTGTGTGGTCCCAGCAGTTGTCCTTCTTCTCCCCATGACCCCCATGCCCCCTTCAAGCCCCTCCCCATCCTCCTGAGGTTGTCCTGGCCTGGGTGACATAAGCATTCTCTCTCCTCTGCCCCTCACCATCCCTTAGGCCTACAGGGATCTCTGAATGTGGGCTGGCTGGCTGCCTCCCTCATTAGGCAGAGGGTCCCGAGTTCTTAGCTGGTTCAAGAGCCCCTCAAGTGCCCGGCCATGCCTTAGCCACCTGCCACCTTGTGTCTGAGGATGATGAACATGGATGGCAGTAACCATGAGCCAGTTGACTTGCATACCATTGCTGCCTCATTAAGGCAAGCTTTTCTTCTGTCTTGTTCCTCCTTTCCCCTTCTGGGCCATTAGAGCCCCCACATCCAAGGGAGGTCATGGCTTCGAGTTATTTGCAAAGCTTAACGTTGAACTTGTGTGTTTTAAAAGCACATTCTTCTTGCCAGCAGAGACTGGTGGGGGTCGATGAAGGAGATGAGAGGGAGTTTGCATATGGTTCCATGGTAGTGAAACTACCTCCACCCTCTACTTTAGCTAAACTCTAAAGTTCCGTTTTTCTCTACCTGCTATCTTAACTCTTTGAAGTCAACATTCCGATGACTCTCTGTGTCTGCTGTGGCACTGATGGTCTGCCACACTCAGCACCTATTCCCATTCTGCAGATGAGCAAACTGAGGTTCTCGCAGTTTAACCCATTAAAGGTCATACAGCTACTAACTAGCAGAGCCAAGGTTGAAATCAGCTTTGCCTGGTTATTAAGCAAAGACTTTTTTCCTGTGCCTGTCACCATCCTCTGGGACCCTGGCCTCCTTCCCTTTATTGGTCACGTCCGTTCTTCTCTCTCTCCAGTGATACTCTGAACATTGTGGCATCAGATCACCGGCCTTTCACCACAAAGCAGAAGGCCATGGGCAAGGAGGACTTCACCAAGATCCCGCATGGAGTGAGTGGCGTGCAGGACCGCATGAGCGTCATCTGGGAGAGAGGCGTGGTATGTTCTTGGGAGCCCCACCCCATCCTGGTCCAAGTAAGAGTTTCACCCTTAGGATGGCTAGGTCAACCACAACTCCTTGTTTTACTCAAAAACAGAACCAAAAAGATCTTTTTTTCCCCCCGATCAGAAAGGTAATAAGGCCTAGTATAGAAATTTGAAAAATACAGAAAAGTATTACAAAAAAATTTTTTCCTAATTCCATACCGAGAAATTAAATTTAATATTTTAATATGTTTCTTCCTAGTTCTATGATGTACTATTCATTATTTTAATAACTGGATTCATCCCTTGTTTTTCATACAACGTATCTTGAGTGTCTTCCTCTATCAGTAAAAATTCTTTAAAAACATCTTTTATAATGGCTAAATAATGTTTTCTCCAATGGAAGTACCATACTTCAGTTAATCCTTCCCTGATGGTTGGAGCTTTCGGCTGTTTCAAATTCTTGCACTTAAAAATGATACTGCAGAGAACCTCTTTGTTCATGAGTATGTGTCAGCATTTCTGATTATTTCCTGGGGACGGATTCCTAGAAGTGGATTTCTGGGCCAAGGGGTGTGAACATTTGTAAGGCTTTTGATATCTTTTGTTTGGTTACTTTTCAATAAAGACAGGGCCTGGGATTCGTTAGCATACCACCTGTTCTGCCCGGGGAGAATTTGTGTTGCTGGTCTTAACCTGTCACAGACTAGAAGCAGTATACAATATGAGTCCAAGGAGGTGTGATGTCTTCAAGACCAAGCCACCAGCTCAGGGAGGACCCATGAGGTGCCTCAGAATCCTCTTTGAAGAGAGTACATGGTGCTGTCATGGGTGGGTGGGTAGGGTGATAAGATGCTTTTCTAGGTCACAGAATATATGTCCCTCTGTGGGTGAGGGAGGCTCCTGACTCATGCACAGTGGGCACATGAGCGGAGCTGGGTCTACAATCAGCAGGTAGATTCCCACCAGGTGGGCAGCTCTTCGGAACAAGGGCCCACTCACTGTTGCTGGATGAAGAAGAAAGAAGTGAGTGCCTGCTACCAAGCCACGCAGGTTGGCTCATCTAAAATGGTGCCCATGGTGTGTCCACCTCAGCACAATGGTGGTTCTGACCAACTAAAGGCCAGAGGCCAGAGCCGAGGATGACGAGGGGCTGGAGGCACATGGGGCTGGATGACCTGACACTTCTACAATTCTGCAATGTTTCAGGTTGGAGGGAAGATGGATGAGAACCGTTTTGTGGCTGTCACCAGTTCCAATGCAGCGAAGATCCTCAACCTGTATCCCCGCAAGGGCCGCATCATCCCGGGAGCCGATGCCGACGTAGTGGTGTGGGACCCAGAAGCCACAAAGTAAAGCCTGCTGCTGGTCTCCAGAGAGAGGGGTCTTGGGATGTTAAGGAGCTTGTATTACAGAGCTCCAAAAGCATACCATCTTTGCACTCCTTCTAGCACAGAGAAGTGTGACCCTGAGCATCTTCCCTTCCCTCTGAGCGTCACCCCTTCCCTCTGAGTACCACCCCTTCCCACTGAGCATCACCCCTTCCCACTGAGCATCACCACTTACCTCTGAGCATCACCCCTTCCCACTGAGCATCACCCCTTCTCTCTGAGCATCACCTCTTCCCACTGAGCATCACCACTTCCCTCGGAGCATCACCCCTTCCCACTGAGCATCACCCCTTCTCTCTGAGCATCACCTCTTCCCACTGAGCATCACCACTTCCCTCTGAGCATCACACCTTCTCACTGAGCATCACCCCTTCCCACTGAGCACCACCCCTTCCCTCTGAGCATCGCCCCTTCCCACTGAGCATCGCCCCTTCTCACTGAGCATCACCCCTTCCCTCTGAGCATTGCCCCTTCCCACTGAGCATCACCTCTTCCCTCTGAGCATTGCCCCTTCTCACTGAGCATCACCCCTTCTCACTGAGCATCACCCTTCCCTCTGAGCATCGCCCCTTCCCTCTGAGCATTGCCCCTTCCCGCTGAGCATCACCCCTTCTCACTGAGCATCACCCTTCCCTCTGAGCATCGCCCCTTCCCTCTGAGCATCGCCCCTTCCCACTGAGCATCGCCCCTTCCCTCTGAGCATCGCCCCTTCCCACTGAGCATCTTCCATTCCCACCAAGATGTGGCGTCTTTACCTCTCCTCAGAGCATTCTCTCCCCCCACTCCGCCCCCACCAGGACCATCTCAGCCAGCACCCAGGTGCAGGGAGGAGACTTCAACCTGTACGAGAACATGCGCTGCCATGGCGTGCCGCTGGTCACCATCAGCCGGGGCCGGGTCGTGTATGAGAACGGTGTCTTCATGTGCGCTGAGGGCACTGGCAAGTTCTGTCCCCTGAGGTCCTTCCCAGACACTGTCTACAAGAAGCTGGTCCAGAGAGAAAAGGTAAGGTTGAGGAGGGGAGGAAGATGTGTGGGAAGAGATTGAAGCCCCTGTTAGGAGCATCTCACATGACTGTTTTAAATCTCAAAGATGTTCTCACTCTATTTTCCCACCGAATCCTATTGCCTGGTGGTCACTTTGGGAACAAGATATAGTAGGAAAGAAGCATGTGTAACAAAGTAAAATGTTTTGGGAAGGGCCCCCCCTTTCCCCTAGATCTGAGGGAATACTGTGAGCTGCTCACGACTGTGCTGACATCTGGTATCTGGGAGGATTCTTGCCGTCCACAGGGCAAGCGATCCCTGTCTTAGCCTGGAGTTGCTCTTTCTCTGAAACCTCTCCCTCCCTTGTGATTGCAGTAGGCTGGGTGGGCTTTGCTGAGTCTGGGCCCCCAACACTTAAGTGGTCAGGCCAGGTCTGGAGTAGTTCATTTCTCAAGGGTTGCACCCATTCCTTGGATTCCATAAGCACTCTGGGTGTATCCCGTGCTCTGGGTGGACACTTCCCCCAAAAAGAAGGCTGGCTGTTCCCTCATTGCTTGGGGATTGATGTCCAGCCACATCCTGGAGACTCTGGCCTGAATCCTTACTGACAGCTCCAGGCACTGGAACCTACCGTCCTGGCTTCTGGGTAGAGGTCCCACGTCATCAGAAAAGAACAAATCTGATGAACTGACAGCAGAAGCATCCTGCTCTTTTCCCCTCCCCTTTCTCTGGCCTAAAGCAATATTACTTTGTCTTCAAAATGCCCCTGCCTAGCTATTTCCAGATGCCGTCTAAAAGGGTGGGTGTTCTTAGATATATCACGGCCTAGGGCCTGGGTATTCCAGTCTCACTGGGTATAGCAGCTCTTTCCTGCCCAGGCTCTGGGATGCCACTGGTGTAGTCATGGCACACTTAAGAGATTTCAATCATTTTTTTTAATTTTTGAAAATTTTCTCACCCAGCTTCTTCTGTGTCCCATTTGTTTGTTCCTTTTGCCCACTAAGTCCCAGTCCTCTATTCACCACAAGTGTTTATCTCTTGGAGGCAGCAGCTGTGAGGGTTTCTGGATGAGTTAGGAAAACTGTGCGGTCTGGCCTCGTTTGTCAGCCACTTCACTGTCCAGGGAGGGAGGCCCAGGAAAATTGTGTGTTTTAGCCAGAGACCCTAAGGAGCAGCTCAGGGAGTACAGTTTCTGGGCCCCTTCCGGGTGATCTCCACCCCCCCGACCCCCACATTCTGATCACTCTCCCAGATCAGCATCAGCTTCCCATTCCCAGGCCCTGAGCTCTCCACTCATGACCGTCTCTGACTTCCAGCAAGGGACCAGGGATTTAAAGGACCTTGGCTGAAAATAGACTCATCTGCCATGTTGCTGAGCTCTAGCAATCTGCCTAATAGTATCTAAGGAACAGGCCCTTTAAGAGCTGTCTCTGGCTCGATACGCTTGCCATCAAGTGGCCACACGACCTCTCTTCACCCAGACTTATTACCCTAGTTCTCTGATCCTCTGAAAAAGCTAAGCCCCTGTACTCGGTTCCTGGGTCCTTTCCAATTTGTGCCACCCTTTTCTCCCTGAACCAGCCAAGGCTCTCAGGGGCAGCTCCTCAGACTTTGTCCTCCCTGTTTTCTGAACACCCTCTGCACCTACTAGCTGTGAGCCCCAGCCCTGGGATGACCCAAGGGCCAGAAGGAAGGAAATTTCCATCAGCTGGCATGGTGGCAGGTTGGCCTTCATGCTCTGTGTAGGCCCCCTAACCAGGACTCCGTTTCAGCCTGAGCCTGGCCCTCAGTGGAGCCCCTCTGCCACAGCTTCATTCACAAGAACCACAACTTGATTTCACAGATTGGTCCCGCTCCCTGGGCTGAGAGGGCGTGTGTGGTGGAGCGAGGGGAATGTTCGAGTCGGATACTGCTGGTTTCCATTACCCATCTTTGATTACCAGATAGCATTCTAAATGAGCAGGCAACGGGGAGCCCTGAGTTCCTGACGGCACACGAGGGAACCGTGAGCGTGTCTATGACCACTGAGCTCGCGATTCGCAGGCTCGGGGTGGGGGTGGGAGGCAGGGGACTTGAGGTACTGCCATTGCTTGGTTCCCTCCACGCTTGATTAAAAAAAAACCTGACATTTGAAAAACAATCATCTAAAGCATAAAGGTATATTAACACCAAAAGATCAACTCTGTTGGCGCTCACTGGGATTCTCCCAGGGCCTCTGCTCCTGCCCTTCCCCACTGCGACCCTGGCCTCTAATGTGGAAGCCAGACTGCAGCCTGGCAAAGGCCGGAATAGTTCAGGCCAAGTTTGACATCCTGGGGGCTGAGCCAAACTACAGGTCTGTTGTTGGAGAATATAAAGGAATGTGTAGACTAGAGGGCCTTCAGGAGATCACCTAGATCTATTGTTTCTCTCAACAAGATTTGCAGTAAGCATCGAGCAGCATGGAGGTTCTGTCCCTGACGAGTGCCTGGGGTGGAGGTCACCTGTGCTGCTCCTTCGGATTATGCACACACTCCAACGCACTTCCTCCTCTCTGTAACAGCACTTTCCCGTATGATTGAGCACCCTTAAATGGCCTCTGCCATAATAACAGCTGCTGGTCCTTAGCAGTTCTAAGAGCTTTGCATACACTATTTCATTTGCTCTCATAACAACTCTATATGTAGTACTAATAGGTATTATTATCAGCCTAATTTTACAAACAGACACAGAGAGGTTGGGTAACATGCACAAGGTCATACAGCTTGTAAGTAACAGAGCTGAGATTGGAACCTAGGCAATCTGTTTGCAGAATATAGGCTCTTAATTCTATGGCCTTTGTTAGTACAAAATTAAACAGTATTGCTGCTGGGGCTCTCTCATCTACAAATTAACTGTATTTAGCCTCTATCCCCACAAAGTTGTCAGATCACAGTAAAAGGCATGGCCTCTTGGTAGCCGAGCAAGTGGGGGGAATAACATTGCTCCATGGGAGGGGTGCTCTATAAGGTTCAATATTTCTGAAGTCTACCTCCCTTGGAAAGGATTCCACCAATACTTAGGGGAGCCAGTAGGCATTTCCTCTATGGAAGCACACATGCACGTATACATACATGTGCACAGACGCACACACACATGCACTATTTAGGAGGTACAAGAAAATAATTCTCCACCCCGTGCTCAAGGTAGAGGAAGTCTTTGTCACCGTAATTTGGGTCCTGAGCAGAACGGCAGCATCTGGAGTCCTGTCAGCCACTGAGGTGGCTCTGGTGGTGATGTCTCGGCTCTAATGGTGTCTTTCCTTTCCCCCCTCCGCTCTTCACTAGACCTTAAAAGTTAAGGGAGTGGATCGCACTCCTTACCTGGGGGATGTAGCTGTCGTAGTACATCCTGGGAAAAAAGAGATGGGAACACCGCTCGCAGACACTCCTACCCGGCCCGTTACCCGACATGGGGGCATGAGGGACCTTCATGAATCCAGCTTCAGCCTCTCTGGTAAGAGCAAGGGCCACTCGGACTGGCACTTGCATCTCCACCTCAGCGGGGTGGCAGGAGGAGGGCTAGCCATTGCTTCATTTACTACCACCCACATCTCAGGGCAGAGCCAAGGCTGGGCAGAACTCTCAGACTCAGCCAACATTAAGCAGCCTTCCCTCTGCCCCAAACCTTGTCTGTTCTAGATGGGACAGGCTGAAGACTGTCCCAATGCACTCCCTGGGGCACCAGGCCTCCTTTTCTAACTAAGTCTTGAGATTTCAAGATGTGGGCACCTTCAGAGTGTGTTCTTTGTTTTTCCAAAACAATGAAGCCCCTTCCCTTCTTTCTCTCTTACTCACTGAGGCATATGGACAAAGGCCCACTTGCTAACAGGCCAATCCATAGTCCGGGTTCCTGGCAAGAGACCATATGTCCAGGACTGGGAACAGTGAGGGTGGCAGAGTGGGGCAGCTAATCATGGAGGTTCTGAATCAGGAAGAGCTGGGTTCAAATCCAGACCCTGCCACTTACATACTGTGTAACACTGGGCAAGTTACTTAACTTCCCTGAGCCTGTTTCTTTATCTGTAAAATGGGGTGAGGGCAGAGGTGGCCCTGCCTTTGTGACCCAGACAAGAGCAGCCCAGCTAACCCTCTGCTTCCTTCCCTTCAGGTTCTCAGATCGATGACCATGTTCCAAAGCGAGCCTCGGCTCGGATCCTCGCTCCCCCCGGAGGCAGGTCAAGCGGCATTTGGTAAAGGCACCGACCAGCACCCCCCCCAAGTGAGGATGCATCGCTGCCACCAGCCCGCACACCCTCCAGTCGCAGCTGCAGGGGCAGGAGAGGCTGGGCTGGGCAGCTCACCACCTGAGCGAGGGGCCAGGTCCCGGGAGCCCTCCTCATGTCTGACACGTGATTCACTGTGCTTCGAGCCAACCCTAACAGGCACTTTGAGATGCGTTCCTCCTGCTGCAGTCCTCTCCTGCCCTGGCCTCGTGGGGCCCAGGAAGCCCACACTATGCACAGAGCCCAACAGTAGAGCCCGGCCCAGCCCCTCCTCTCACACCTCCACGTGCTGGCTTCAGGAAAGCCCAGACTTTAGTGCCCTGCCCCTGGCCCCGCCAGTCGTCCAGAGCACTTTAGCAGATATGTTTTAAAAGGACCCCCCTCCCCATCCCCTTAGGCTCCGTGGTCACCTTTCTCAAGTTAGACAGGTGTTAGCTGCCCGGCCAAGCCCAGAATGTCCCATTTTCCTGACTCAGCTCCGGCCCTGTGTGGATGTGGTTGGGACACTCTGCGCCCTTTACCAGCTTCTTCTCCCCACCCTGCCCTCTGGGAGTCACGCCCAGAAGGCTAGCTGGGCTGGGCGCAAGGCTGGTGCCAGGCGCGTGTACATGATTTTGTTTTGCACGTTTGGTTTGCGCAGTGGTTTGGTTTGACTTGTTTGTGCATCCTGTGACAATTAACGGTGCTTTGTGTCATAGCATAGCATAGAAACAGGAATAGATGTGGACCTTAGGAGATGCTGCACTCGACACCAACCAGACAGCCTAGGCACGGGCGGGCGGGGGAGGGTGTGCTAGACTCACAGGCCCCTCTCCCCACATGGAGTCTTCCAGGCTGCCACCCACACGCCCTGTCCCAGGCCCTATTCCCATCCCTTCCCCTCCTGGTCTAGTTCCCTACATTCTGAGAGGGTGCCCAGGATGCTGGCCCTGGAGATCTTTGGGGAGCAAGAAGGCCTTTTCCAGTCTCTGGCCCTGATCACTCCCAGCAGTAACACCCCCAAACACCCAGGTTCCTATAAACTCCCCCTGCTGGACAGAGGCCTGGCTGCTCCTCCTGTGTGACTGGTGAGGGGCCTGATGTTTGCCGAGAGAAGGGGAGAGGGCTAGCTAGGTGCCAGGGAAGGAAACCAGGCCAGCAGGACCTGACTATAGAGCCTGCATTGCTGCGCAGTTGCTCTAGTCTCCTGTGGACAGCACTGTGCCCTCACCTGCTGTGGCCTCCATTTCCTCCACGTCCAGTTGGGCCCTCCCTGCCTCCAAAGCTCCAGGAGGTTTCCATGGAAACTCGAGAGGCTGGGTGACCTCCCAGCTGCCTGCCCTGGTTAAGCCTTGTCGTCTCCTCGGGGAAGTGATCTCACGTTGCACATTCGGTTTGAGCACCCAGGCTGCGCGTGGCTCCTGGACTCTTGGGCTAGTGGTCACACCCTGTACATTTCTATCGTGCTTTCCATGTTTCCAAACCACTTCCATAACCGAGTCCTCAACTGCTTCTTACGACAGAGCATGTGTCATTCTCTCCATTTCAAAGGTGAGGCCCAGAAAGCTTAGGCCTCTGACCCCAGAAGTGTCCATGACCACCCTTAAGAGCTTGGCTGTCTACCCTAGCTGTGGAAAGGAAGAGTGGGGTGATGTCCCTTGTAGATCCCACTGAGTTTAACCAGTTAGAAGACTTACTCCCCTAGTAGGGATTTTGCTTTGTTTTGCACAGGTAGGTAGATTTTTGTCATAAACAAACTAATGCATATTCACTGTTGGAGCCAGAATTAGTTACATGCTGGGGGGTTGCCATGTGGTTTGAGCTGCCTCCACATCGTCGCTTGTCCCTTCATGCTCATCTTCCTCACTTAGGGGCTGAGATGACAGAGACTGTAACCCAGGGAACAGAGGCAGCAATGGCACTCGTAGAGAGTGGCAGCCATGGGGACAGGAGTAGGGACCTGGGCCTGGGAAACCGTGACACTGACCCCTTGGTGCAGTGCCCATCATCTTTGTCTCTTTCAGCCCTTGCTGGGTCATGGGCCTTGGGCAGATGCCAAAGAGCCGAGCAGTGGTGGCCCGTGGGCAGAGCATCCCTGCTTGGGCTAGGAAAGCTTTACCTTCTCTGAGTGCCTCCGCCTGAGAGATGCATGGCCTGGGCTCTGGGAGACCACATCTCTGAGTGGTCCACCGTCGGCCTCCCACTTCATCCCCCCTGATCCTTACCCAGACCCCACCCTTGCCCAGGAGCTTCTAGATGAAAATCAGAAGGAGGTTCAAGGAACCAAATGAATGGTCAGCCCCCACCATCTGCTCCTGGCCCGTGTGCAGAGCTCCAGCCAGCTCCACCACCAACCCCACTGGCTCCTGGTTGCACTGAATGCAGCTCTCAAACTGGTCTTGTACTTGCTGAATAAATACTGTTGTTCTTGCCTTAGCTGCTCTCTAGGTTTGTGGGGTTAAGTTACAGAAAATCGTGCTACTGTGTGTGCGCGTGTGTGTGTATGTAGTGCTAGGAGTCCACATTAGGTCTCTGTCAAGCCAATGCCTTGATGAGGGCTTTTCCAATACTGACCCAGAAACCACAGAACCACACAGAAACCCAAACCCCCTCCAGCTACCCAGGCGGCAGGCACAGCCTGGGGTCGGGATGGAGCCTCCAGCACCCAAGTGACTTCCTCCCTCCTCTGTAAAAGTCATGGTGCTAAGATTGTGTCAACCCTAAGACAACACATGGTCCTGTGCTTTGGCCACCCATCTGAGGCAAAAACAAAACAGCCCGACACCTTGTGTTCTGGTGCAGGTTTGTATTAAACTAGCTACTTCTCACTTGGTCTCGGTTGTGTTTCTTCAGAGGAGAGGGGGTTTGGCAGAGCACCTCTCCTACAGTAGCCGGGGGTGGAGCTGAAGTTGCTAAGAAGACTCAGCTTTGGTTTTTCACTCCTGTTGGCAGGTGGCCACTTACTGGGAGGCCTGAGCAGGGCCTGCAGGTAAAAAAAGAGTTGAGAGAGATGGGAGCCTCAGTGGCCCAACACTAGCAATAGGTCTGTCTCCTGGTGGGAACAAGACCAAAGTTCGAGGTCTTGTTCCCAGGGCAGGTTGCTGAGTTATCTGAAACAGGGACCATCGGGGGGATCATTAGATATGAAAGGGGGAAAACAGGCTTCCCCGACCTCCCTTTTGTCACCTATTCTCTGTCACCAATGGGGAAACCATCTTCACACAGTGGAACCCCTAACTGATGGGACTATGGCCTCGTAAAAATCACATGACAAAAGGCTGTCCCGAGACCAGTGTGTCTGAAGGATCCTCAGGCTCCCAGAACCTCCTCCCTGGATTGGCCCGCTGTCCCCACAAACCCCAACCGCCTGCATCAAGACTCCCTGCCTACTCTCCAGATCTCAGCCAGATGTTCTGAGGAATGATCTGCTCAATTTCACACTAAAGAGTGAGTGAAATGTCGCTTCCAGTACTGTGGAGTCATTTGTACTTATTTCTTAGCCCCCAAAGACAAAACTCTAATGAGGGAATTTTAGGTCGTGTGGGGAAATGTTGGCAGCAGGGGATCTTTCCCAGCTCTTGCCAAATAAGCAGCCCCCCTGCAAATAAAGCAGGCTGCGGCCAAAAGCACTACCCGGAGCGCTGCAGTTAGGGCAAAGCACTTAGTTATAGTGAAATGAGCTGTGTGACAGTGCTGTGGGGTTTCTGAGCCAGATGGAAACACCATTACCTGGTCTGCAGGATGCTGAGTCCCTGGGATGGTCCTGGGCCAAAGTGTCTGTGTTCCCATAATGTGGGAGCACAACAGAGTTTGGTTAACTGCCAAAAATCCATTGTGTTTGGATGAAAATGACATGACCACACATTTGGCAGGCCATGTGCGTGGTCTCAGGTGGTTTATAGAGAAAAATAAAAGGTACCCAGGAAGATACCCGATGCCTCTGCATGTATGTAGTCGTGGAGAAATAAAAGACCACAGACAGTGAAATAAGGCTGGATCAATGATAAGAATCTGCATTTGGGGAAACCTGAACCAGCCAGCAGCTAAGCAACCATCACTCTCAATTTCTTCACTCAGAACTGCAGGTTGACTTATGTACAGGTCCAACCTAACACTAAGAAGTGCCTTGTATTTAGTGAAGGAGAAAGAGTCTCCTGACACCCCAGGAGAAGAACCTTCATGATACACCGGGAGGGTAGGCCTTATTGTCCTAGGTGAATGGAAGTTACTTGAGCCCTGGCGGGTGTGGCTCAATGGGCTGGAGCATCTTTCTGTACACACGGGAGGCAGCCGATCAATGTTTCTCTCCCTCTCTCTCTGTTTCTCTTCCCGTCTCTCTAAAAAATAAAAAAAATATCCTCGGGTGAGGATTTTTTTTAAAAAAGGCTACTTGACAGTGTTGCTGATCACACATTTGAGGAGCTCTTAGTATCTTTACAGTAAAACGTCAAAAGAGCGAACATTTTGTTAACACTTGCTACTGTCTTATGATGGAAGTTGAGCCTTCACTTTCTTCCCCTGGTGTATTTACAAACCACCCATTTATACCTAGAAGAATCTTGTCCTGGTTTGCCCAGGACAATCCTGGTTTTAATCTGTTGAGCCAGAATTATTATTAATAGTGCTGCCTTTCACTTTCAAATACGTCCTGGTTTGGATAATAAATTATGTGGTCACCTTATATGCATCTATATATTCAGTGGGGAGTTGTGCCAGAGGCAGTCAATCAATGACTCTCATCATTGATGTTTCTCTCTCTCTCTCTCTCTCCCTCTCTCTGAAATCATTAAAAATATATTTTTTAAAAAACTAAAGATGTATCTTTTTTCTCAATTCAAACGCTTTCCTTTGAGTGTAACAGGTAGATCATAAAATGCACACAGCAGTGTCCGTTCTGCATGTAAGGAGTTTGAAAGTCTCTATTCCATCCTAACAACAGGCGAAAACTGAGCAGACTGAAGAATCAGCACTGACTCTTGGATCCACAAGAGAGGGGAGGACATGGTACACCACTGCCCCCAAGGTTGAGGGAGATAAAGTTGGAGGGATCACACTTCCTGGCTTTAAAAGCTGCCACAAAGGGGTAATCAAGACAGTACCATGTAGTACTGGCATAAGGGTAGACATACAGATCAGTTGAATAGATTGAAAGTCCATTAAAAAAAATGAAGTGTCTATGGTCCACTCATTTTTGAACAAGAGCCAAAGATAAGTTAATGGGTAAAAAATAATGTTTTCAATAAATAGTGTTTCAACAACTAGATATCTATACACAAAAGAATGAAATTGGAGCCTGGCCTGCATGGCTCAGCGGTTGAGCATCAACTTAGGATCCAAGAGATCGTGGTTCGATTCCCAGTCAGGGCACATGCCCGGGTTGTAAGCTTGACCCTTCGTGGAGGGTGTGCAGGAGGCAGCCGATCAATGACTCTCTCATCATTGATGTTTCTTATCTCTCTCTTCCTCTCTCTGAAATCAATAAAGACATAAAAATTTTTTAAAAAGAGTGAAATTGGAACTTTATTTCACACCATCCATAAAATTAACTCAAAGTTAATCAAAGATTAACATGTAAGAGCTAAAACTATAAAACTCTTAGAAGAAAGCATAGGGGTAAATCTTCATGACCTTGGATTTGGCAATGAATTCATAGCTATGATGGGTCCCTGAGAAGGCTCCTGGCCAAAGTACTACCCATAAAGGCCTCCAGATGGCGCTTTAAACCCTCAGTGGCTACTTCTTTGGTTTAAAGATGCCAAAGCTGACCTAATTTGGGTGAACTGGTAAGGCCCCAAAAAGTCAGGCTGTCTAGGTTACCATGGCCTCAATCCCAGCCCCCAAGAGCAGCTCAAGATCAGGTCAGCCTTGAGCGTAAATGAGGCGCCATAGCAGCCTTTCTCCTACCAGGAAACCCCTGGGAAGTTGTCCCTGGTGTGGACAATTTCAGGGTTTAGGTTAAGGTTGTCAGATTTGTCAAATAAAAATACAAGATGCTCTATTAAATTTGAATTTTATATAACATAATTTTTAGTGTACATGTGTCTCAAACAGTGTCTGTGTTGTACTTATACTAAAAAATTATTTGTTGATTATCTGAAATTTAAAGTTAATTCAGCATCTTGTATTTATCTGGAAACTCTAATTTAGGTTTATTTGTATGAATTTTGTCACCTCTCATTTAATGTATGCTGGTGGAATATCAGCCGGGCATGTGTTAGATAGCACAAAAATGAATCAAGTGCAGCTCCTGCATCTAGAGATTAGTTCAGGGAAAAGACATATTGACAAATAATTATAGTACAAAAAGTGTAGGAAGCTTTGGATAATGGAAGAAGTTTGGATTTTGGTGTTGGCTTTAGGTTCAAACCCTGCTTCTGATGTTCACCAGCTGTGTAATCTTAGGCAAGTGAATTAACTTCTCGGGCCTCTGCTTTTTATTGTGAAAATGGAAATGATTCCAGCCTCAAGAGATGACCGGGAAGGCTATAGGAAATGGTACGCATTTCATGCCTGGCCGTGGTAGGAGCTGAGTAAATGCTAGTTTCCCCTTTATAAATGAGAACTGTGAGAGAGACAACTCATAGTACCACGGGACCAATGAACTTTACCTGCTTTGGAAAGGTCTATGTGCAGAATGTAATGCCTCACTTTTTAAATAAAAATACTAGCTGATACTGTTCATTGAATGCCCACAACATGCCAAGTGTTGTCCTAAGCACCTGATAAATGATTCCATTTAATCCTTATATTAACCTATGAGGTTTTTCATACTATTATCCTCATTTTACAGGTGAAGAAGCCGAGTTGAATAGCATGCCACAGAGCTAATGAGTGGCAGGCTTAGTATTTCAACTCAAGTCCCTGCAGCTCCCTAGCCCATGCTCCTAACCTCGGCCTGTTGCTGCCTCTGCGTGAATTAGCCTTGATGGTTGAGCCGGTGATCACTAGGAAGAGAGGCGTGATTTGTGCCCACTGAGCAGCAGGAACAGCTGGTGCTGATGCGAAAGCTGGGAGGGGTGAAAGAGAACAGTCCCGGGACCCTGAAGCCACCTCAAACTCATCCAAATTAATCCAAGCCTTTGCCGCCCACCTCCTCGTCATGGTGGGCGTCTTCCTCAAAAAGCAGGGTAACGTCTTGCGATCTAAGCCACTGGTCTAGAGTTGCTGCTCATCCTGGATACAGGAGGTCGTGAAATTTCACAGGCTTGTCTTAAGACCTTCGCAAACTCTAAATTTGCATATTTGCTTCTTTATAATGTAACGGTATAACTGAGAAGGAAAATCAAACAACCTCTTGATCCTAATGAGAGTTTTGGTTATTATTGGCAGTTACCATTTATTGGGTATTTGCTGTGTATCAGGCACTGCTAGGCATCTTTCATATATTATCTCATTTAACCATTACAACATATGAGGAAAACCAAGGCCCAAGGTCACAGAGCCGGGAAGTATAGGGCCCAATGCTAGTGTGGCTCCAACAAGGTGGAGGGTTGGAGTCACTCCCTAGATAAGGACTCGTCTGCTGCAAGACGTGGGATTAAAATTCATTCCTCAGCAAAATTACATATTGCTTACCCGAGTCCTTGTAAACTTTAAAATCATGTCAAGGGTTCCTATACGTGGGAATCAGTCCCATTCGAGTGCCCTGTCCCACTTTCAGCTGCTTTCAAATGAATAATGGACACTGTGGATAGCAGTTACCAGCATCACAGCTCCTCCCTGCCTCCACTTCACACCCAGGCAGGACCGCCTGCGAGCCTCAATGTCAAATCTAAAGCCCCGCCAGCCAGAATTCACCCACTTTTTTATATTCCCTCCCCACCCAGCTTCACCTGTCACCCTGGGAAAAGTGCAGAGGCCATGTTTTTAACTTGCCTGGCTGTTTTTGGGTAAGTGAGCTCTAGTCTTTGAGTGTGAGGGCCTCTGGTGGGCAGAGATGTGAACAACAGGCGAAGGGGGACCACAGTAAAGAGTGTCAACTCTCTGGGGGAGGTCCATGACAGTGACACAGAGGAGATGACACTAAAGCTGCTTTGGGGAAGGAGTAGGAGTTTGCCCATGAAGGGAAAGGAGAGACTGCAAGCAGGGCAAGCCCCGTCAGGCAGGCTCAGCCACGAAGCCACGCTTGCTGGCCAGCTGCAGGGGCTGGCTCTTTGTGGCTGACACACACACAGCCCGAGGCAACGAGGCTGGGGGCCCAGAGGAATGGAAGTCGAGTGGAAATGGTTGGTAAGGGCCAGATGATAGCAGAGCTCGCCCACCATGTGAAGGAGTCCTATCCTTCAAGTCAGTGTTTCTCAAACTTCCCCCTAAAGTACCCCAATAAGCAGTAAATAGTACAGGCGTGGAGGTGTCTTGAGTTCAAATCCCCTTTAAAAGTCTTGTCTTTGAAGTCAAGTGATTCTTGCATTCTGCTTTTCATCATATGTCTGCATTAATATGTTGAAAATGTTTTTTTGTATCTCTACATAAAATTAAACTTGAGGAAGATGTAACTATTCCATGGCTCCTCCACTCTGTTTCCTTACATGGACGTCCCCATGCCTGGAAGTCACTTCAGCCAATTTGAGAAGGATGGCCACGGAATTCAAGCAGGGGAGTTATGTGATAAGATTTATCTTCTAGAAAGGGCCTTCTAGAAAAACTGTTGAGGATAGGCCAAACGTGGGAGAGACTTGAGGCAGACAGACCGGGTGGGAGGCTCTGCCGTAATCCAGACAAGAGATGGTAACGGTGATGGAGATAAAAAAGGGGAAATGACCTGAGACACTGAAGTGAAGCTGAAACATCGGGAAACTGTTCTGGTACATGGAGTTGGCGAGAAGACAAGGGTTAGGATCACAGTCGGGTTTTTCTTGGATAGTGATGCCATTAACAACAATAAGGAATCTGGGAAAGGTAGGTTTGGGGGGAAAGGGTAAGTAAGTTTTAGCTCACTGAGTTTGAAGTGCCCGTGGGACATAGGGTTGGAGAAATCTAGAAGGCAATTACATGTACAGGTCTGACGGTTGGAAGAACTGATTGGGATGGAGAGCCAGATCCAGAAGTCGTGGGAACAGTCGTGGAGTATGAATAGAGGTAGAGACCAAAGAGAGGGAATCATCACTAAGGGCAGACTTAGGGAGCCAGGGAGACTGGAACACAGAATGGGAAAGGTCAGGGCACCCGTGGCTCCCTGGCGAATGGCCAATTCCAGGGCTGGGGCAGGGAAGGGACAAGATGAGCCTGGAACATTTTGTGCCAGGAAACCGGAAATGTTTACAGAATGATGGGGACAAATCCAAAGGTCACAGGAGCTTGAAGTCTCTTTCACTGGCCAAATCTGTGACAAATTGAGCATCGAAACAATCATAGGGAAGGATTATAACAACACTGTAATAAATAAATGGCCATGAGTCCAAGCTCTAAACCAGGACCTGGCAGCAATGTGTCTGGCTGGGTTTTACAATTGCTGCGAACCAGTAACTGCTGTGTGTGCCTTCTGTTTGTCTCCTTTTTGAAATGAAGATGTCTGTAGCAATTATCCTATGTCTGTGCCACTAGTACACGTGAGGTTTGTATGGGACAAATGATGTGTCTCTTTACTCCACAGGTCTTCAGATCAAGAAGACTGGTACTCAAGGAGTTCAAGGAACTGGACCTGAGGAGCCCTATCCACCCTGGGACCTGAGTGAGATGATGAAATCCTGGACTTCAAGTTGGTGTTATTATGGGACAAGACTTGAGGGAGGAAATGAGTGTATTTTACATTGAGTGGGGTGTGAACTGATGTCATCAGAGGGTAGGATGTGGCAGATCGTATTTTCCAAAGATGATGTCAACAATATCTCTCACCCACATGCTCTTCTTATTAAGTGACCTGGACATTCCTCCCATTGAGAGGTGGGATCTATGTTCCCTCCCCTTGATATTAAGCAGATTTTGTGATTTTTCTCAACTGATAGGATATGGCAGAATGGATGTCTGAAGCTAAGATATAAAAAGGGATGGCAGAACCACCCAGCTGAGCTTTTCCTAAATTCCCATCCCACTGAAACGGAGGTAATGAAATGGTTGTTGTTTATAAACCACTAAGTTGGAGTGATTTATTTTGTAGCAATAGATAACCTGCACATGGCAAAATGTTAACACGTGGAGAACCTAGGTGATGGAATGGTCCTCTATCCCATTTGTGTGATGACTGGGTGGGGCTCTGAGAATCGTAGTCTCTTCTTGGGATTCCTCACGGTAGTTTACGCCAAGTCTATACCTACAACCATGGAGCTGAGCTGGAACCTCAGAATGGACAAAGTAAACTGAGTCTGAAATTTTCCCATGTCTTTGTAGCACCCAGACAACCTGTAGATACTGTTAGGAACACCTTCAGCTCTCCAGCTCTGTGGCTAAGAAGAAGTGTAGCCTGGGTTTTCACTCTCCTAACCCCTTGATTTGTCCTGGGAATTGTTCTCTACAAGGAACCCTCTCTCCTTTCTGAGAGTTGCCTTGGATGGAGGAGAGGGTCTTGGGTCAGCATATGCTGTGTCCCTCTTTTTTTACTCTATTTGTAATCAGTTGCCTTCTTCTTCTCCCCTGAGAAAATGGGCTCAGTCAGAGCCCATTGACACCAATAGCCCTGGGATGGAATCTCTGGGAGCTAGGCAGGGAGACATGGTAAAGAAAGCTATCCTATGAATTTTTACTTCTGAGTCATTCAAAGAGAATGCAGCATCTCCAGCATTTCAACAAGCCCAGCAAAACCCAGTGAGGTTCACCAAGAGGGCTGGGTTAGGGGACGACAGAATGGTGAGGTGTGAAGAGCTTACTGATTAGAGAGGGTGGCAGGGGTCATGGAAGAGATCAGTACCCAGTGAGGAAATTTACTTTAGTGGAAACATTTGGGGAAGCGTAGAAGGGAGACTAGCTAGAGGTGAGGATTCAGGAAACAGGATGCCAGAGTCTCAATTAATAGATGACCAGAGTTTGAGCACCAAGATGGAGCGCTAAGGGAGTGAGAGAGCTATAATAGTAGTAGTACTTAAAGATTAAATACATGTAAAGATCATAAAGAAAATGTTTATTGAGACTCTGGGGCAGTTAGGTCAGAGAAAGTGAGGAAGAATGGAAATCTTTTTTTTTCTTTTTACCTTTTGACCCTCTTCACCCATTTCTTTGGGGCCAAAGAAAATCTTTGAAGAATCTTTGAAGAAAATCATTGTCTTCACTTGATTCAATTGCACAAACACTTATTTGAACTCCACAGTGTGTTCCATTCTGCGCCTAGATGCTGAAGGAGCTGATAGGACAGAATTCCTGCCCACAAGGGGCACACACTCTGATTAGGGAGACAGACATGTAAACCAACAGCAATACTATAGAATGTGGGTACAGAGGTGACCTCAAGACATCCATGGAAGTTAAGGCTGAGGCAGAAGTCATCTGCACAAAGAACCAGAAAGGGGGTGAGCAGAGTGGAACCCCGGGCAGGGCACTGAAAGACAATACGGCAACAGTAGGCATGGACAGGAAGGGGGGATCTAAAACTGGGGGGATACATAAAAACAGACTTGGAATAGGAAATTCGGGAACACCATTGGACATATCAAGCAGGGAGCTAGTTATGAGGAGCTAGAATCTGAACCAGATAGTGGGCAAAATGAAAAAAACAAGAATTGTTTACAAATGCATTGGGAGAGAACAATAAGGTTATTAAAACTTAAGGGATATGTGTATAGACGATTTTCTTAGCTCGATTTAGGGATTAGAGTAACAGGCTGTGGTTGAAAGCCATAGAACAAGAGTGGCGATAAAACCCAGCCTTGGCTTTCCTGTTGTTGAAAGAAAAGAAATATTTTCCACTTTTTCCTTCGCAGTAGCTGTGAGACAAGAATCCGTCATCGGGCTACTATGGAATCAGGTGTAAATGGTTGTTCCTTCTGTGATTAGTTAGACCGAGTGAAGGAATTGTTACCCTGTTGCTAAGGAAAAAGGAAGGGGCTGTTTCCGGTTGCTATGGTGACAAGGTAGGAGCGTTCCCTCGGTACCGCGGTAAATGTATGGTGCTGATTCGTGTCCTTGTTGCTATGGCAATCCGGAGGGACTGTTCTCGGCGCCCCCACCGCCCGCCGCCGTTGCTAAGACAAGGTGGAAGCAGGGGCTGTCCTTCCCTCGCCGCCCGGTTGCCTTGGAGATGGCGGGTGCCCTGGCCCCGCCCCTCTCGGACTGACAGCGGTGGCCGCATCGCGCCTGCGCAGTGCTCTCTTCCCCCGCAGTCTCTGTGCGTTGAAGCCCGAGACCTCGGCGGCCTCTGCTAGGACCCTCCGCCCGGGAGCCGCCGGCCGGAGCCGCAGCCTCAGCCGCAGCGCCCGCCGCCGCCCGTCCCCTCCCGCCGCCTCCGCCGGACCGCCTCGCGCACTGTGAGTCGGGGCCGAGGCGACGGACGCCGTGGGGCTGAGTCAGCGGGAGGCCCGGGCCCGGGCTGGGGGAGGGGAACGCGGCTGCCCCCCTCGCCTCCCCATCGTTGCCCCCGCCCCCCAACCGCGTCTAACCCCCGCCCGCCTCCCTCCCTCCTTCGTCCCTCCCCGGCTCCCCGCGGCCACAGCGGTCGGGCCTCCGCGAGCCACTCCCCCTCCCCTCCCCTCCCCTCCCCTCGCCCCAGACCCCCCTCGGGGGTCCTTCCCCGCCGGGTGCGGCGCTACAGCACCTCCGCCCGGCGCTGATTTCCCCCCCGAACTGCCTCCCGTCCGCCCTCGTTCCTTCTCCTTACTCCTCTCGGGCCTGACATCGCCGGCCTCGGGTTTTCCCCAGCGCTATGCCAGAAAAAGAGTGACAAGGGAGAGAGCGAGGGGGCTGGGGGAGGGGGGACAGTCCGCCTGCCCTAACCGTGGGGCCGCGGGTGTTTTACCCACGCGCTCCTGCCCTGGCTGCTGTGGGAAGTAGGTCTGGACAGTTCTAACTGCCTGCGAAGAGCTTGTGGGGCTTTCGGAATAGGTTTTGCTGAGAAGGGTTTGGCCCCGTCGTGATCAGCGGCTGTTTCGTGAACACCCGCGGGTGCGAGGTGGCCCTGCCTGGGCTGGGCATTGCCGTGGCCGCCGTGGCGAGCGCTGGAGGTGGTGAGGGAGGGGGAAGGCTGCGTGTGGGAGCCGAAGTTCCTCGCTTCCGGTGTGTTGTTGTGAATAAGCATCTTGCAGTCCTCTTTAAAATGTGTGTGTGTGTGTGTGTGTGTGTGTGTGTGTGTGTGTGGTACAACCCTGGTATATGGCGAGGTTTGGAAACAGGCCTTACATCACCCAGAGCAAGTGCTTACTATTTGTGTGTTGAGGGGTTGTGGCAGGACTTGATGTCCGACGCCTGTGGGTTTCATGTGGTAACCAGTTGGGTAATAGTGAGTTTTAACATAACATGTGCAGACTGGAGAGGAACTGAGGTTTCTCCATGGTATAGATCCGAGGCCTGTACCCCTGGCCTCCTGCAGCTGTGAGTGTTTATGGGGGCTGTCACCTGATAGGGGTTCTAGCATATTTGGACGATTCCCTGGGTTATGTTTGCTATCCATCCACCTGCCCATCTTGCATTCCCTGGTTTTGGGATAGAGGAAGATCCCAAACTGTTTTCTTTTTCCGGCAGAACTTGAGCTGAAGTCAGAGTTGTTGCCCACAGCCAGAAGCTCTCTTAACAAACGTGCCTCAACTCGAGAGCTCCTAACTACTGTGTGTGCACCTCATTCCCAAATTCCTTTCTTTCTTTTTTTTCTGGCTCCCAGATTTCAGTGTACTGTTAGAAAATGTGTGTAAATATCAGCCAGTTAAACTGTATGTGAAACTTTGGTTTTTTTACTCCAGGCTGCAAAAGAAGTAGGTGGTTCACTCCTAAATATCATGCTGAAGGACCCACTAATTTGGAGTTTCTGGAATTGAAAACAGTAAGAAATAACGATTTTGCTCCTTGACTTTGCTCAATCATTGCCTATTGGCAGCCTCCTCAGAGCCACTCCCCACCCCCATGCCCATCAGATTAGTTTACAGCAGCAAAGACGGCTGTCGCCCTAGTTTTAAACATAGAGATGGAGTTCAGGAAAACTACAGCCCCCATGCAGCAGTGCAGTTTCTTCTGTTTCGAATGCCAGTGTGGGGTTTGGCGGGATGCACCTGCCTGCGGGGCGATGGGAACTGTGGGGCCTGAGAGTTGCATTCTTTCTGTGTGGTCCTCTCTGTGTCACATAGCTCATCGAAATACCCGGGCAGGGCAGGAGCAGACAGCTGTGCTGGAGAGCTGCTCCTCCTGGGTTGAGTGTATTTTGGGAATCAGCGATATTACTGGGATGGAGGGTTGTGAATTAAGAAGCAAGAAAATGTGTCAAGGCTAGATAGATCAGGGGGGTGTGAGTAAAATGTTCCCTTTCCAGTTTGCTGTGGGATAGTACATTTTCAGAGCATCACAGGGTTTTTTATATGGGTTTATTTGCCTTTGAAATCCATACCAGTGTTTTATGAGATAATGATGGATTGCCTTTTAAACTGCTACTGTTGGAAAACAGGACTAATATACTTGTGTCTTACACATTGCCTACCCAGTTGAGTTGTTGCTGAATGTAATTGTTAAGATCAGGGAGAGGGACATTATTTGATCCAAGTTAGACCTAAATCTATATAATCTATGTTGTGGTTTTGTAGCACTGTATTTCCTTGATTCCAAGACATACCAGCAATTTACCAACACCTTTTAGGTAAAATAACAACACTACCAGGTCAAAATATACAGGGTGTCCCAAAAAATGTATGCACACTTTGTATACACACTTTAACAGCCAATAGCTCAAGTTGGAAAATGAAATATATTTTAATAAACACCATCTTTATAATTCGGTGTGTGTATACATTTTTTTTTGGATACCCTATGTATGTTGTTCTAAGGTGCATCCTAATTTCAGGAACATGAAAACAGCTAGTAAGTGGCAAGACTTGAAGGAGGGATTTGTGTGTCTTAGGACTAAGAAAGAATGATATTTATAATATTCCTGGGTGTGTGATGATGTCTTACTTAGCATCCTGAGAATGCATTCTGAGGACGGATTTCCTCAAGTCCTTCCCCCAAGCCATGTATCTGAGATGACTGGCTGGAGTTAGGCATGGTGGTTGGCTCCTGAACAGAGGAAAGTTCCTATATGGTAATCCAACCCACGGCTTTAATATGGTACCCTCCAGAAGCTGAGTGAACTACCTGGAAGCAAATATTTTATGAGTTATACCTGAATTTAGCCAAGTAACATCTTTCAGAAGCCAAACAGAAAATATAATTTTTGTAAACCAGGATGCATCTGCCCTGATTTGTTTACAGACACATTTGTAAAGATCCCAAGACACATGTCCTCCTCCCTTAGGCTGTCAGAAGTGGAGGGGACTTCAGATGGTATAGTGAAGTGAATTGCCCAAGGTCACCCAACTAATGTAGCAAGTACATGAAAACATTGTAAACTGTGTATGCCATGCAAATAAACACTGGTGATTATTATGGCTGAGTCAGGATTAGAACCCAGATTTCCAGACTAGAGCTGTTCTACAATACCACATTGCTTCATCCCTCATGTTTAATATTCCAGAGGGTTTTAATAAAAATAATTAGTCATCTGTAATTAGCCCTGCAGACAAGGGCTTGTTATATTGTCTGAGATGTTGCAAAGCCAGGCAAAATTCAGTGTTGCACTGTCTAATTAAATATTTATTCTTGCCACCTTAAAAATAATAATTTTTCCTTACACATTTCAACTTCAGGAAGATTGTTCTTTTTTAAATTTCCACCATCTAACATAAAGCAAATATGAAGGTGGGTGTTTGAAGTCTTCTCAACTTCCTATCTGTGAGACTGCTGTATTCCAGAAAGCAAGGCAGAGAGGGCTGAAAGAGGGCGAGAGGAGGAGGAAGCTGGATTCTCTTCCAGCCCCCGGGGAGCCAGAGGGACTTCTAATCCAACCTTGGGAAAGTGAGGCAGCCTGGCCTCTAGAAGAAGACAGATCTGAGTTCAAATCCCAGTCCTGCACTTCCTGGCTGTGTGGCCTTGGGCAAGTTGTGGAATCTCTGAGTGTTGATTTCCTCACCTGCAGTCCTGGAAATAACTGTTCTACATGGTGAGTGTGAGGATAAATGAAAGTATATAGAGTACCTGCTTAATAAGAGATAGCAATCATTACTTTATATTACTGAAGTATAAAATAAAAACTAATGCTTTCAAAAATTTATTGACTTTAATCCATCTTGGACCCTCAATTCAGCAGCCCCCATCTCCTGGCAGCTCTCTCCATGTGCTTGACATGCACAGAGAAAAGATTTGTCCTGTGAAGTCCTGGCACTTGCAGTGTTATTTCAACTGCCAAAATAGAAGTATATGAAATGCCCCTTTGTCTCCATGTGTTCAGCTGACCTGGTTATCTGAAAGACTGGCAGGGCAGGAGCAGTTGACTAGGAGAGCACAGATTTGATGTGTTTGTTGTGTGTGTTGTGGGGGCGGTTGGTCCTCCAATTGGGGAGGCCGGTCTGGGGAGTGATCTTAATTTGAAATGGAAAAGCTGCTGAGCTCTTGCTTGTGAGTAAAGCTCACATGTCCTGCACTTATTTCCTCTACTATTAGAGGAGTCGCTTTAATCTGTGACTTTGCTCAGATCAGCTTCTACATCCAGATCTGGAGGGCCAGGGACAGGAGCTATCCATCTTCGGAGGGAAACCTCCTCGCTAGTGAGCAGAGGTAAAGGGAGGTCATTTTGGATGGCAGCAATTCCAGATGGGCTCAAGGCAGACTACCAAGTAATTAAGGAGCCAGGGCCATTCGGATGGGAGAACACAAATGAATTTAAATTCCTGTAAATTTCATGAGGGAAGAAAATACCCAGGAATAGCATCCAAAGACTGAAAAAAAACCACACAGTAGTGTTTACCTCTGAGAAGTGGGATTTGGTTCTGGAAGAGGGAAAAAGAGACTCAAAGGACAGTTTACTTTATATATGCTTCTAGATCTGAATTATTACTAGAATCCTGTATGCTTTTGCTATTTAATGAGACCAATAGAATTGGTAGTGGTTGTTTCTCAGTAAATACATTTTGGTACAAAAGAAGCAGTCGCCTTTACTTGGAGCCTTCAATGCATGGGCAGAGAGGTTAAACTGCTTTCTTTGAGCAGGCCATGCCAGTTTGCATCAAACCAGGCTCCTAAGTGGTGGCAGGACTCTCCAATGTGGCTGCTTCCCTGGTGGCCCAACATACATCACTGACCTCCTACCTCACCACCTCTTCGTAGTCTTCTCATTTCCTTCTTGAGAAAGTCCCCTCCTCTTGACCAGTGGAAGTAATCGTTACTATTCTAATAAGCTAATTTAATTTTCACTGTTGATGGAAATGACATCAGACCATATGAGCATGTGGTCTTTATGAAAAATCCATGCCTGTTACTTAACATAAAGAGGGCTTGAAGTTTCCCTAGCCAGTTTGACTCAGTGGTTAGAGTGTTGGCCCGCAGACTGAAGGGTTCAATTCTGGCCTAGGGCACATAACTCCATTGCAGGCTTTATCCCCAGCCCGGTCAGGGCACATGAGGGAGGCAACCAATCGATGATCACATCGATGTTTCTCTCTCTCTGAGCGCTTCCACTCTCTCTGAAAAGCAATAGAAAAAAATATCCTCGGGTAGAGATTTAAAAAAAAAAGGAAAGAAAGAGGGCTTGAATTTTAAAGGAATCCCAGCTGAAATGCTGACACATTCTGTTATGGTGGCTATTTCAGATCTGACCTGGCAGATAGAGCACACCTTTCACACAGAGGTTTATTAAGTGCTTCTCTTAAGAATTACTGATAAACTATGGCAACTTGAATAACTTTGAGCTTTTTAATCACCTTATATGTTGTTAAGTTGGTTTCCTAGCCAGACGTCCTGTTTATTATAGAAAGATGACACACCTATCATTTGGACACGTGCTCCCTTACCCAGGAATTAGGATGGGTTATGCTGAGTAATCCACATTCCATCACCCAGTCTTCCCTTTGGCCAAGAGTACAAATGTGTGTGACAGTTGGCCAAGATAGGTGAGGCACCCTTTGGCCAGGGATGGTTTTTTCTCTCTGTAGAGTTGACTGGCCAATACTGGCCTAAGCCGTAGATACTGTTCTCACTAGCATTGTGTGGTACCAACTTGGCTAAACTAGCCAGGTGTCATTACCCAACTATTTAGCATAATATCAGTGTTTTGAGCTTTGGACATTTTATCTGCCTGAAGTAAATAAGGACTTGGCCTATCTGAAGTGTATTGACTCCATGTAAGATTTTTTTTGAACCTACTTTCTATATATAGGAGATACATACCACTGTGTAATATGTTTAAAATAACTGGGCAAGAAGCACGGCTTCAAGTCTGCTCAGTAATTTTGACAATACATATCAAAAGCCTTGAAAGAACACATGCCCTTAGACTGGAAGTTGTCTTTCCAGGAATATTTAGAAACCAGAGGTGTATATAAAAATATTTGTGTAAGGATTTTTACTAATGCAACATTATTAATAATATCAAACATTTAAAATAACCAAAAGGGTCAACAATTAGGTATTGGTTAGGTTCACCTAGATAAAATATTGCACAGGCATTAAAAATCCTTTAGAAAAATATTTATTGATATCAGAAACTTTTGATATAATCAATGAAAAAAGCAGGATGTAAAATAGTATGTTGAGAATACCATTTTTATAAAGAAAAGTATGAAAAGGTACTAGAAGAGCATATGCCAAATCATAAGTGATTATTAAGTAATGGGATTATAAGTGAATTTTTTTTTCATGGTGCTTTTAAGTGTTTTCCAAACTTTTCTGCATTAAGCAATTAGAACTTTTATTACAAATTTTTTTAACCAGTGATTTTAAAATGACTCTGTGTAGTACAGCAATCTCTAAGAAAATCACAAGGTATTTAATTTTTTTTTAATGTTTTTTATTGATTTCAGAGAGAGGAAGGGAGAGGGGAGAGAGATAGAAACATCAATGATGAGAGAGAGTCTGATTGGCTGCCTCCTGCATGGCCCCTACTGGAGGATTGAGCCTGAAACCTTGTTATGTGCCCTGACCCGGGAATCGAACTGTGACCTCCTGGTTCATAGGTCAACGCTCAAACACTGAGCCACACCCACCAGGCGGTATTTAATTTTTTCATGATTATTTTGTTTCACTATTGTCATGATTAATGATAAACACTTCTCAAAGGTGTTTCTTTAGCTACTTCATTTCCTTTTAGAGAGAGACCGTGCCTGACGTAGTATTGTGTGGCCTGGGACTTAAAAACAGCCTAAAAACTCCAAGTGAGATCTTGACTCAAATGAGATGTAAAAAAATTTATGAACACAAAGTGTCTTAAGATAGTTTATTTTGACTCTTAACTTTTGTTGTTTAAATTGATAGAATTTACCAGGTTTCAGTAAAACCGTGTGTTCCACAGGGCTGTTTTGAGTGGGCTTTTCTTCCCCATTTCTTCAGATTCTCTGGATTCCCAGTTCCCCAGTGTCTCAGGGGCTTTGAGACTTTCTTGTTTGGTGGTTGTGTACCTAGCTGAACCATCTATTTCAAAAGACTGTACCCAGGCCTGCTGCAGCCTCCCTCCTCCCTCCCTTTGCCCTTGGGTGTATTCTGACCAGCCATCAGCTCAGAGGCCCTTTTTCTTCCAGGGATAGACAAGGTTGGGTGCTTGCCAGTGGCCATCTGATGGGCAGAAGCCCTCTGCAGAGACAGGCTAGGCAGCTCCCTCTTTCCTACACCAGGTCCCTGGAGCTGCTGGTTGTAAAGAGAGTGACTGGCCTGGCAGCTGTCTCCTCGCCTCATCTTTCCCATCTAGTGGACTGAGACCTGCCTTCTACCAGTGGTGGAGTCTGCCCAGCACTGAGCGCTGGGGATCTGGGACTCGGAGTTGAGGGCCATATGGCCTGTCACACAGCTTGGCCTGTGCTGAGATAGATATTTGCTAAGCAGGATCTGCCTCTTCTTCCAAGTGGTTCTGACTACCCAGACACCTGTCCCGAGTAGGGTGGAGGCCTTCTCTGCCACCTGGGATTATTAATGAGTAAGTCTTTAGGTATGGCTGCTGGAGACTCTCCACCACTCTGGGAAAGTGATTGTCAGAGAAGCATTCATCTTCTCTTGAGGGTGTTATTACCCTGGTCACCTTGTAATTTAAATGGTGTTTCCTGACTGGTAAGAAATGAAATCTTAGCTGCTCTGAGTCAGCAAGATCCTAGTTGGACTAACGCGTGTTGTGCCATGTGAAAGGGGCAGGCCTTGGACCTCTGGATGAAATGAAATATCCTTTCCCATATGAGGAGTGTTTCACCGAAGGCTTATCTCCAGTGGTGTAATATGTACTGTGTAGCCAGACGTTTCTGCAGCACCAGACTCTTGGCAGTCAGCCACCACCATCCGCCCCCTTCCCTGCAGATTGTTGCCACATATCAGGGCCTCTGATTTAGTCTCTGATTTGTTCTGATGTTAGATAGGTAGTGTTCACAGCTGAAAGCTCCCAGCGTTGGCACCCTGTTCACACCTGTAAGTGACAGGACCGCTGCTAAGTACGGAGATGTGTTATGCTGGCCCCAAAATAGCAAGGTGCAGTGTTTTGAGACTTGATAAGACTTGTATTCCCCAGAAAGTATAGTTTCCAGGTCTATAGGTTATTCATATAAATTTGTATATTGTCTTCACAAGGCCTGTTCTAAGTATACTCTCAATAAGCACTCTCCAAGTCCTTCCTGTTTTGTTTTCTTAATCACTATGGGATGTAAAAGAAGTGCAATTCAACCGCTGTCCACGAGGAGACGGAAGTCTGGTTCGGAAGATAAGGCGGATGTGGGGAATAATTAGTGTATATGACATCAGATGTCAGTAATACATCCGTGGTGCTTTATTGTATATGACATAGTCTTTGCCCTTAAGAAACTCAGCTGACGTTCTGGCGAGTGAGTAGGACACCAAATGATATGTCATCACAACACAAGGGGATGGGAATTCCAGCAATGATGGGAAGGGGTGCCTTGGTAACCTAGAAGGAAGAGTGGCCCTGAGCCTGTGAGAGCCAGAAAGGCTCAGAGGGGGAGACACACTGGAGCTGAGGGTACAGGGTGATGCAGGATCCTGCCCACCAGAGGACAGATGAATGCCTAAGAGAGTTCAGGCAAAAGAAATGAAAAGAGCAGTGTATTGTGTGTCATTGGTACTATAGAATCTAATTCAAAAAGGATTCTGAGAGGAAAATAATCCTCGTGAACTGGAGTAATTGGAAAAGACATCACAAAGGAAGCAGAACCTGAGCTTTCCCTGAAAATTAGTAGACAGGACACCAGGGAGGGCTTTCCACGGGGCAAGGAGCAGCATCCCCAGAGGAAAGGCGGAAATGTGTGTGATGAGGACTGTAAGAAGGTCACCCTTACCAAGCTGAGTGTGTGAGCTGGTTTTAAGTTCAGAACAACACTGGTGACATTAACCAGAAGTTAGGAAGTTGAAGAGACAGTTTGGAGATGAGTTTAGTGTTAGACGTGGAGAACTAGAGGTAACAATTGGAGACATCTAAGTAGCTCAGTCACATAGAACCAGAAGCTGAGGGTGAGGTTGGGATGGAACTATAGGGAACTATAGACGTGGGAGTCAACGGCACAGGGGGGGTGGCTTCCCTGAAAAGGCATCTCTCCAGAGGTCTTGGGTACAGAATACAAAGACCAGAGATCCAAGTAATAAACTTTGAGAATTGTCCATAATTAGGGAAAAAAGGAAGAGATGTGGGGAAGTTAGGATGGTTTAGCACAAGGGAAGAGAAGATATTGAGAGCTTCAGTGCTACTGGTTTAACTAGACTTAAGGATTTATCTAGAATAAAATCATGATACCTGCTAACAGTCAGTCTAGTAAAAACACTGTAGATGGAAGCCAGATTGCACAGGGTTAAAGGAGAAATTGGATAGAGAGAAAATAGAGGCAGTGGGTGGTCACCAGACAACAGCAACAGGGAAGGGACGAAAAACAGTAACCAGAAGTAGTAGGGTCAAATTTCTTATTGTTATAAACAATTCTATTCATTATCGACAAACATACATAAAACTGTAATAAGCATGTAATTTTTTGTTTATATTTTTGTGTAGTAAAATGTGCTTCATCTGCAGATTTCTCTGTATCAACACAATTCATATATTTGTCACTCTCATTCCTTCTGTGGTATCCCATCAGACTGATACCAGAGTATGCTTAGGCATCAATCTAGTATTGGGCAATTGGGGTATTTCCAACATTTTGCAAGTGTCAGTATCTGCTCTGAACATCACTGTACAAGTTGCTTTTTTTCTTTTGTGGGTTATTTCTTCAGGATATATCCCACAAAGTGGAATTACAGAGGCAAAGGGTACACACAGTATTGTTGTTGCTTTTTATTGAGATGTAACAGACATATAGCGTTATGTGGGTTTCAGGTGTACAGCATAGTGATTCCATATTTGTAATGATCACCATAATAAGTCTAGTTAACATCCATCACCACATAGTTACCAACTTCTTTTTCTTGTGATGAGAACTTTTAGCAACTTTCAAATATATAATACAGTATTGCTAACTATGATGTATGTTATATCCATGATGTATGTTGTATAACCATAATGTACATTATATCCCCAGGACTTATTTATTTTATAACTGGAAGTTTATACCTTTTGACCACTTCACCTATTTCACCCAACCCCACTCCCAGCCCCAACCTCTGACAACCACCATTCTTTTCTCTTTCTATGAGTTTGGTTTTTGAGGGTTTGTGTTTTGGGGTTGATTGGTTAGTTTTAGATTCCACGTATAAGTGAGATCATATGGTATTTGTCTTTCTGTGACCTATTTCACTTAGCATAATACCCTCAAGGTCTATCTATGTTGTCATAAATGTCAAGATTTTCTTCTTTTTATGGCTGGATAATATTTATATATACATACATATATATGTATCACATCTTCTTTATTCACTCACCCATCAGTGATCACTTAGGTGTTTCTGTGTTGATGGTGATTAACAGGCTTATTTTACACTGTTCTCCTTGGTGATCCAACCAACTTACAGTTAGAGCAATGACTTGAAATGATTTCTGATAATAAGGAGAAAGGGACAGAAAGTTGAAGGAAATAATCCAGATGCAAAAAGAAAGGGAGCACACAGGAATGGTCTCGAGGACACAGGGAAGAGGTAACTTTGCCGGGGAGGGGAGGGGTCCCTTCCTCTGAGACTGTAGGAGTGGGTGTGGCCTTTCTACCCCTGACTTGCAGAGTGAAGTGCAGGGGCGATGACTGGAGTTCCTGCTAAGAAAAGACCTTTCCCACTTGCTGAGGTGGGGGGTGAGGTCTTGAAGGCCTGAATGAACCACTGTGAGAAATGAGCCTGGGCGTCCGCGAGATGAATAAAAGTCTTGTTGCGTGGGGGTGAGGGCTGAGATGGACCCATGAATTCATAATGGGCTAAGTCTCTGCAGTCCTCTGGCCTGGAGAAGCAGCAGTGAGTGATGGAGCGTCAGGATGGGGGGTTGGCTGGCATGTTTGGGGCAAGGTTCTTGAAGAGGCAGAATTTAACAAGGCAGCGAAGCAGCCGGCCCTGAGGTCAGGGTGGGGGGAAACGCTACAGGTCTAAGACAGGCGCTGGTGGTCGGGTCGGGCGAGGAGGGGCAGAGTGATTCAGTACAGGCTCCCGGGGGAACGGGAACGGAAGGCTGCTGTGGAACCTGAGGGAGCGCAGTGAGGAGCTTACTGACAGGACGATTCTAATTTAAACATTTGGGAGAGGCTTTCTTACTTTTAATTATTGACCTTTGTGTAATGTTTGGATGCTTTTTACATGGCCATGTATTACCAGTAACCTTTTTTAAACTAATAGCTAAAACCTGGGGAGTAGAGCTGCGCCTCAGGGTGTGGCTGGACTGCTGGGAGCTTGATGCAGGAGAAGTGAAGATGGAAGATGATCGGAGTCTGGCTGGAGCAGGGCTTAGAGCTGCGAGGTGTCTGCTATCAACAATAGCTGCCATGGTCACAGCTTTCACTGTGGAGCGCACCTAACCACCAGCCCTTGTCTACCTCACACCAGCAAGGCTAAAACCTGGCAAGGCTGACCTTCCCTAGGCCTGACTGGCACATTTTCAGTGTGCTGCTGTGGGGGGCTGGCTGTGTCCAGCTCTCTGACCAGGTGCCCTCCTGAGCCGTTCATTCCTCTCTGGCCCCTGTGAGCGAAGGTTCTTCCTCTAGGCGGACAGAGCCCCTGCCTGAGTGCGGTTTTGTGAGTGGAGTGTGGGTTCCATTTTGGCCTCGCTCGTCTCCTCCTTGGGCGCTGCGTGCCGTGTACAAGCTGAGGAGCTGTATCTAACAGCCCTGTTTCTCTCTTGCCTGTTTTGAAACTTGGCCTAAGGCCCGGGCCTCCTCTGACCCATCTCCTTCTCTGGTCCTCCTAGATCATCCACTTTGCCCCTGACCCTGACTGGCACCGTTGGTCGTGGCCTATATTTCACCTGCAGGATTCACGTTACCTTCGTGCTGCACAACTGGAGCATTTACACAGCTAACCACGCACAGCAGTCACAGGGGCTGGTAGCAGGGAACTGAGCAAGGTGGGAACACGTGGAAAGTCAGGTGCGGCATCAACGTGGGGAGGTGGAAAAGCCGGGGCTAATACCCTGCATTCTTTCCAGGCCCTTCGTCTGAGTCTAAACCTTGCCCGGGCATTTGTAAATGGCTTTTCATTAAAGCCAGGGCTAAGCAGGAGTCTGGCTCCCTGCCAGTCCCTGCCAGGAAGGAACAAATGGCTTACAGTGCAGGCCTCAAGCCAGGTGGGGTAGGAGCTAAGGTACATTGTTTTGCGTGAAGAATTTAATGGGCTCTTTGTAAACACAGCCTCCTGCCATGTTCTTTCTCTTTTCTCCTACTCAGGCTAGGTGAGAATAATTAGCCCTTGGCCCATAATTAGTAAAATGGAGGGGAAGACTACAACGGATAGGCTGCAGTACTTAAAAGAACCTTGAACTTGGAGTTTGGAGACTTGGGCTTGGAGTTATGTTGGACAAATCACATCTCTCCTTGATCCCCAGTTTCCTTTTCTATAAAATGAATTTTTGTGTATACTGTTCCCTCTGCCTGGAACATTCTTTCCTGGCCTTTTTGGGTGAACTCTTCTTAACCTCATATGTCTTGGCTTAATCGTACCATTTAGATAGATGTACTTCAGCCCTGAGCGAGGTTAAGACATGTTAGAACTCTTTTCTCCCCCTTGGAGAAAGATGTTGCCCCTTAAACTCAGACAGAGTCCCACCTGGGCCATCCTCCCAGTCCATGAGATGTTTTACAATAGTCTAGTTCTAGATTCTCTTCTGTGCATCTTTCTCCATGCGCAAACACTTAGCCAAGGGGGTTCTGACAGTGTAGATCCGAGTGGGTGAAGCCATTCTCATAGAAAGAACATGGCAGAAGTAGACTCGGGAAGCCCACACTTCAGGTGTGGCCCAGAAAAGTGCCATAACCACAGGGCAATCAACAGAATGACCTTAATGAGAGAGAGAACAAAGAAGGACTCCTCAGCTCAGAGAGTCCAAGTGGGAGAAAATATCCGTGTATTAGTTTCCTATTGCTGCTGTAACAAATCACCATGGGTTTAGTAGCTTAGAACAATACAGATCTGTCATAGTTCTGGAGGTCAGTAGTCCAAAATCCTTGTCAGTAGATATAGTGGCCTAATTCCCAGAACCTGTGAATATTATCTTATATGACAAAAAAAATGAATATTACCTTCTATGACAAAAGGTGTGATTAAGAATTTTAATAGGAGAGGCTTATCCTAGCTTATCTGGGTGAGCCCTAGTGCAGTCATGTGTATCCTTTTAAGAGGAAGGCAGAGGGAGTTTTGAGGGAGAAAAGGAAGAAACAGTGTGACCACAGAGGCAGCGACTGGAGTGATGTGGTCACAAGCACAGAATGCCTGGAGCCACCAGAAACTAGAAAAGACAATGAACAGATTACCCCTAGAACCTTCAGAGGGAGTGCAGTCCTGCTGACACCTTGATTTTGAACTTCTGGCCTCCGGGAACAGAGAGAGAATAAATTTCTATTGTGTTAAGTCACCCAATTTGTGGTAATTTGTTAAAGCAGCCACAGGAAACTAACACAGTGGGCTAAAATCCAGGTGTCAGCAAGGCTGTTTCTTCTGGAGGATCTAGGAGAAAATCTGTTTCCTTGCCTTTCCCAACTCCTGGAGGCTGCTTGCCGGCCTCGCTCGTGGTTCTGCATCACTCCACTCTCAGCTGCCATCATCACATGTTCTCTCTGACCCTCCTGCCCACCTGGATAATCCAGGATGTTTTTCCCATCACAAAATCTTTAATCTAATTACATCTTCAAAGCCCCTTTTACCTTTTTTTCCCCCAGTATAAAATTTTTATATTTAGAATTAGCCAACTAGACTCAGTTTAGATGATCCCAATCTTGTTGGCAACATCCAAAGCATCATAGTCAGGAGCCAGTGGAACGTATGCCTTCTTCTCTCCATCAGGCCTGATCAGGGTGTTGACCTTGGCCACGTCAATGTCATAGAGCTTCTTCACAGCCTGTTTCATCTTGTGCTTGTTGGCCTGGACATCCACACAGTGTATTACTGTCTTCTACCTTCTTCATGGGTGACTCGGTAGTTGGGGAATTCGGTGATGGCATAGTGGTCCTGCTGGTTTCTTCTTGGTGGGCTCTTCCAAGGATATTTAGGCTGCCTTCGGAGCCTCAGTGTCTTCAGCCATTGGAGGGTGGGTGGTGTGTGGATCTCCTTTTTTTTTATGGCTGGGGATGCCTGTCAGCACTACTTTCTTTTCCTTCAAAGCCTTTGCTTTGGCTTTGGCTTTGGCTTTGGCTTTGGGAGAGGCAGGGGCTTCCTTCTTTGCTCTTGGTGCCATCTTCGTAAAAAGCCCCCTTTACCTTTTAAGGTAACATATCCAGAGGTTCCAGGGATTGCAACCTGGACATTTTGGGGGGCCTGCCACAATCTGTACAATCCTAATGGGTGTGGATAGGAATGATGGATCTCTTCACATCCCCAAGCGTTCACATTAGATGCTAGTCGTTGAAGTAAGAAAGGCAGTACCAAAGGGAACACTTCGTAATGCAGAGGTAGGAAACAGGAGAAGCGTTACCCTCACAGGTTCTCCTAGGCCAAAAAGATAGAAGGGCCAAGGTCAGCTGTGCTAAAAAGGTGGAGGAATGAATGTGAGCTAGACAAGGTGACGTTCTCCCTTTAAGCTTTGAGATGATGATGGTGATGTACATGGGGTGGGAGGTCCTGTACAGCACTTCTCTTTGGTGCCTATCAGACACACTAAGCTGAATGCGCCTGTAAGGGCATCTCATGCAGCCATCAGTCATAAAGCTGGTGCCTGTGGAGACACAGTCCCCTGGGATGAACCAAAGGATGAGGCACAGAAAGTATACCGGGTAGTGGGATTAAAGGTAATGTGGCAAGTTCATTGTCCTGGGAGAGTTACAGGGCGCCTGGGAGATGTTATGGCTCCCATCATAAAAGATGGGAGTGGTTCATGGGGTTGCTGGTCAGAAGGGACAGTGAGAAGCTGAAGAGCTACCATTTGAAACATATTTCCATCAGGAGGTAAGAACTCAGGAGGGAGCAACAGAGTAATAGTTGTCCTTGAAGGCAGATGAAATTGCTTGAGGCAGTTTGAATCTGCATGAAGACCATCAAAGGCAGAGTTCCCTCCTGCATCTGCCTGGCTCTCTAGCTCCGGGAAATACGAATTTCTTCCTCAGAAGTAAATAAAACTTCCCACTTGAAGAGGATGGGAATGCATTAATTATTGATGTTTATTTTCATATTTACAGATGAAAGGCATGCTGACTTCAAAGAAGTAGAGTTGGGACTGGGAAAGAGAATTAATTCTCAACATTAAAATGATCTAGAAAACTCTCATGCCTATTTGGAAAAGTTTTTGATGGTTGAGTATAAAGTTGGAGAATTTTGAAAAGAGATTTGACAACCAATAAAGGGATCAGAGAAGAGTCCAGTAGGACAGAAATGTCCATGTTCCTAACCACTCAAACTCATTTCTAGGTCAAGGCGTTAGACAGAGGTGTCGTGCGTGCTTGTAAAACGTGAGATGTTAGAGTAAATGCTTTGGAACCTTGCCAAATAATTAATGGCTTAATTCTGCTTCAGCTCCTCTTTTCATAACACCAAGACCTGAAACTCCAATTAACGAGTTTCACTTTAAAGCAAGCAGCTTGTTGGACACTTGCTCTAGTTTAGCGGATAAAGCTCAAGGTAGGGGACAAAAAAGGACCCATCATCCTGGGGCCACCTCTCTTGACAATTCTACTCCCACATCCTAGGCAGGCAGGCCTGCTAGGGGGAGGCCAGGTTCTAACAGCCAAGGCCACTGTTACACGGTGTGTCTCCTGGCCTTACAGTCTGAGCAGCCACAGTGAGGTAGCACTAGTGTCTTTCACGGGACCAGCATCCTGCTTAGTGGAGGAGAGGCTCCTCCTGGACAGTTTTTAATGCAGGGACATTCCAGCATCTCAGCCATCTGTGGTGGTGTGAGATAGCATCTGTCCTAGTCTCTAGCTCTTTTCTCAAGTTTGCGTATATGATTATCAAGAAAGAACACTGCACACATTTAGCTGCTTTTTAAATGGTGGCAGAAAAGCGGTTCTCTCTATGGAGCACGCCCATGCCTTTCCCCACTCCCATCCCCAGGCATGTTTTCCTTGCTTCTTTCTGTAACTTGTTTCCTGAGCCCATTTCTTCTATGGCTCACTTCTTCCTCTGTGACACTCTAAATAAACTTTCTCTTATAAAAATAAATAAGTAAATGGTGGCAGACAAAACCAATGAACTAAGTGGTCATTAATAGCTATGACCATTGAAATTGTTCAGCGTCCATATGGAAAGTCAGCATATTTCTTCATATTTGTTCCCCAAGTTGCTTTACTCTATCACCACATTTTGGAATCCAACCAGAAAGAAGACTGAAGCAGTTGGAGATGAAGGAAAACTGCAATGTAAAAAAACCATGCTTTCCCATGTCCCAGCTTGATGCTGGACAGACCACTGACTTAACAGGGGCAGGAGCAGGTAAATGGGAAATTGGCATGTGTTCTTTAGGGCAGGATGGTCTCAAGTGTGGTACTACAACTGACTCACCAGGAAAGCCTGTGGAAAATACAGACTCCTGAGCCCCCGCCCAGGACTGTCCCTCACTGGGCCGGGGCCGGGGGGGGGGGGGAGACTCAGGGATCTGCATCAGTGATGGACCAGTCAGGTGGTTCTTGTGCACCCTAAATTCTGAGAACCTCTGCTCTAGAGAGTGGTCCTTCTTGAGGTACCTAGGTGAAGGTTCTTGGCTTGAAAGACTGCCCAAAGCCTAATGTGACCCTTGCCATTCCTTAGCAGAAAAAAAATTCTGCCCTTCTCTTTGCAGCCCCTGGACCTAGGAAAGAGTTGTACATGAGCTCAGCCCCACTGTGTGCTGCGAAGTCCCAGGCTTATTATTCGTTCTTGCTGTCTGCCAGGTAGACAGCTTCACCACCTCAACTTTTTCATAAGCAGCTGTGTCATTCATTACAGCACCCTTGTCTCCCGAACCAACACAGAAGCGAAGCCTTGAGATGCAACTGTCTGTCTCTTTCGTTGTTTGATGGCATTTTGAAGTTTTCCTTGACACCCTTAGAGAAAAGGCTCTGGAATTTCTGATGGCTGTTTTGCAGAACATCACGAAATGCCCACTGAGCTCCAGAGCACCTGGGCAGCCCCTGCTTGGTTGTGGTCAAGGAGAGAAGTGACTTGTCTCTGCTGGGAGCTGGGCACTGTGCAGGCTGTTTTCCATACGCTACCTCGGTTCATGAGAAAAGTGATAGAGTCTGTGCAATTCAGGGAAAGGACAATAACATCCTGAACAAATGAAGGCAGCCTTGGATTCTGTCTTCAGCTTCAGGGTTGACTCACCATGGTAGGAAAGTGAACTCTCTGGGGCCTCCAAATAGGCCCTTTAATATACCCTTCTATAAAATGAGGTTATTGCCTGCTCTCATTGCCCAACCATGAGGTCAGTGTTGGGAGTACTTTGAACTTCTCAGATGAAAGATGATATAAAACTACAAAGTAAAGACTTGGTGTGGGAGAGAAGATGCTGGAAGCAAAGAAAATAAGATGGCTAAGTGAGAGCATGGTGTAAGGATGTCAGGACTGTCTGCTCTGCTCCCATGGGGACTTTCTAGGATGTGTAACTGCAGACTATCATAGAAGGAGAGGGAGCCTAGAGGAGTGGGTTAAGAGCAAGGACTTTGGGGTCACCAGTCTACTGAATCAGAATCCTAAGGTAGGGGATGGGGCAGCTGCAGCTTTAAAAAATCCCCAGGAAGCCCTGGCTGGTGTGGCTCAGTGGTCAGAGCTTCGGCCCATGGACTGAAGGGTCCTGGATTCGATTCTGGCCAAGGGCATGCACCTCAGTTGTAGGCTTGATCCCCAGCCCCATTTGGGGCTCGTGTGGGAGGCAACCAATCAATGTGTCTCTCTCACATCTATGTTTCTCTCTCTCTCCACGTTCCCCTCTCTCCCTTCCTCTCTCAAAAAATAAAATAAAAAATCAATAAACATATCCTCTGGTGAGGATTTTTTTAAAAGTCACTACTTTATAGTTATGATTCCTGTCTGCCTGCTCCAGAGTAACCCCTACTTTTTTTTTACAAACAGAATAAAACTCCCCATTCACTTTGTAGAGCCCTGCAGAAATAAAAAAGAAATGAGCTCATTTTCACACAGTTTCCTTAGTATCTCCTTTCTATCTCTGAATTCTGCAGTCATGAGATTGCCTAAATGATCTCTCTGGAAGGCCCTGGCAACTTCTAGGCATCCACTCCCAGTCTTACATTTCTAGATCAGACTCTCAAAATCTTAATCTGGCCAGAGGTGCACAGCTAATACCTGTGTGTGTTCTCTCCATTCCACTAGAATTAATGGGCATTCTTCCTCCCATATTGAAATCACTCACTGTAATAAATCATGCTAGACTTTCGCTTTGACCTTCTTTGTCCACATATGTGAGAACTGGTTCCCTGACCTTCACCACCACCATCCCACACATATCCTTCCTTTGTGCCAACTTCCTCTGAGAAATTGGTGTGTATAATTGTTTAATTTCATGGTTTTGGGAAATAGGCACTGTTATTACTGCTGTAACTGAGGGAGAAGAATAAATGAGGTATGTTTATATTTATTACATTTACATCTAAAAGCTATAGCAATACTTTCTGTCAAAAAAATTAGTACTAAAGAATTGTTTGCCAGTTGGGAGAAAAAAACATGATTTTAAAGTCCTATTTTAGAGGAAACACTCATTCTTACTGAGTAATGTTCTCAGATAATTTTTAAAATTTTTTTGATTGATTGATTTTAGAAAGGGAGAGCGAGAGAATCATCAGTGTGCTGCTCCACTCCTCTGCGCACCCACTGGCTGCTCCCTGCATGTGCCCTGACCAGGGCTGGCACTTACAACCATCACATCAGGAGGATGCTCCAACCAACCCACCTACCGGGCCAGGGCAGATCATTTTTTTTTTAAATAGTGACTTATTCTAGGAGTTGGGGATGGATTGTTTGAGGGGAAGAGAAGACAGGTCACTCAACAAGCATTAAGCACCTACTTTGGGCCCATGCTTTGAAATTAAAAATACAAATATGAAACACTGCCCCTGCCCCTGAATTCATGTTGTAGCTTTAATATACTCTGTGGTAATCATTTGATACAATGAGATGGCATAGTTGAGGACAAGCCTAGCAATTCTAATGTTTGCTAGACTTAGGAAATAGGGCAGTGCTGGCTCTTTTTCCTACTACTGTGGGCTCATCTTGGTCCTGACCACGGGTTGGGTCTGAAAGATCGTGTCTGTCAGGAAAGACAGAATTATAATGGAAATCTTGAGAGCCATGCTCTCCTGAGTAGGGGGTGGGCTCCCACAAGACAGAGACTTATTGAAAACACTGACTTAAAGGAATGCTTCCAGGATACCCCAGAATTTGGCTGGAGCCCTAATCTTTGTGGGTGGGAGCTGTCCAACATTTCAGCATACTTTTGCATCTGCCCACTTGGAGAGAAATGTTATGAGGATCTAGCTGTTTTATTGTGTGCCCTATTCTAAGGGAATTGACACAGTTCAGGATCTAGTCTCTCATGTCTTTAGATTTGATATTTTAATGGTCAGTTCTCCTTAAGGTCACTGAGCCCTGAGAAAACTGACTTACATTTATTTGCTCAGGCACATTTGTACCAAAAAGAAAATTTAATAGAGCAAGGGATAAACTTCCCTATACTGTGGTGTCTTGAAAATCAGAAAAGTAATCAGAGCTTGCTTTGTGAGCACAAAATCCAAGCAAATAGAGTTGGAAGACATTAAGAAATTGTATGTCATCCACACTGTGGCCAAGCTTGATTAATTCTCCTCTCTCTGCTAGAAGAGACACTGTCCTAGTGACCAGAATACCAATGTCAACTAAACAGAGTACCACTCCATTGGACAATGTTAAAATTACACTAGTGTAGTTTTACTTTCCAGCCATCCTTTTTTCTATATTCCACGGTAACCACTCCCTCTGTTTATAATTACAACCAGATGCTACATCCTGACATGTTAGTTTTTCCAAGTCTGTAGCTTATTTTGTGTTGATGAAGATGCTGCCCTATGACATCTAGGAAGATGCATTGGTCCTATTTACAGTGTCTCCAAGTCACACTCTTCCTCCTGAGAGGTAATCCCATCTACAACGTATGGATTCTTGTTAGCAGGGATCAGCAGACATTTCCTGTAAGGACCAGGATGTGTTGAAAATATTTTATGCTTTGCAAGCCATACAGTCTCTGTCAAAACTACTCAGCTCTGCGAATGTAATATGAAAGCAGCCTCGATCAATGACTCTCTCATCATTGATGTTTCTATCTCTCTCTCTCCCTCTCCTTTCCTCTCTCTGAAATCAATATTTTTTTTTAAATTATAAAAAAATATGAAAGCAGCCATAGACAAAAGGTAACTGAGTGAGCATAACTGTGTTCCAATAAAACTTTGTTTTTAAAAAGGCTCTAGCTCATAATTGGTGACCCTTGCTTATTAGTCATAATCAAAGAGGGGGATCTTTCTTATTCTTTCCTAACTTTGCTCAGTCCTCTTTATCGTAAATATTAATATGATCATTAAATCTTCATAAGTGGTTTTTACTCTCCCCTAAAAGGTCCAGGAATCCTTAGAGAAATGGCCTGTTCCAAGACTGAGGCAGGGACAGTATAAATTGAGCCTGGAACATCTTATTGCACCAGAAAGTAAGGAACTCCTCCAAGAATATTGAGGATATGTCAATAAAGAGAGGAGCCAGTGGGAAGGGGCTCCCAGTGGCCAATGCTGGGACAATGTGAACATCAAAAGAAGTCATAGTAATGTATTATAACCCACTGAGTAAAATAATCTGTGAATTCACACCAATATAAAGAGAGAAATAAAAAAATAAATGGGGAGGGAAAGCTCTTCATTAATGATGGAGTTAGGGGGAAAAATTGGTTCTCAAACAGGTTGGCGAGCAAATCAGAATCATTTAGGAAACTTTTCCCCATACCGGAGTCTCTTTCTAGAGAGGTGTGTGTTTGTGTATTTATGGGGAGAGGTAGAAAAGCTCCCCAGGAGACACCGCTGGGCTGGGAAGCAAGTTTTTCCTTTTTCTGACCTCCATAGTGGAGACAGGCGGGGAGAAGGGTGTTGGGAATGGGTGCTGAGTCGCCAGCCAACAGTGCCAAAAAGCCATCACATGTTCTTCAACAACATCGCTCGCTTAAGCAGCTGAGTGCTTTAGGTGTACTACCATGGTTTATTTAACAATTCGTTATTGGTGGTCATTTCACTTGTCCCCAGTTCTTCATCATTATAAATATGCTTATGTTTAAAGTTTTATACACATCCACAATTTTAGTATAAAATTCCTAGAAGTAGAATTAAAGTCAGAGAGTATGTAAAATATAAAGGCTTTACATATATACACACACACACACATATATATATTTTTTTACCAAATTGCCATCCAAAAAGATTTTACTAAATGACACTCTCACCAACCATGTTTCAAAGGGAGCATTTGAGATTTTGCTTCCTTTGAGTGGCAAGAGTTTTGGTTCTTAATGCCCAGTTTTTCTGTTGCTTGAATTATCTAACAATCTCTTTTTCCTACAGCAGAAACCAGTGGGCCAAAATGACCTCATTGAAAACATGGCATCTAAAAGGAGGGTAGCAGAATTCAAAGTATTACTGCAGTGAATAGAAATATGTAGGGAGAAATAGGATTTCACTGGTGGTAATCCGGTTTACAAGAAATGTATATTTTCAGTAAGCTACAAATATTCTACAGCATGAAATACCATCAAATTTAAAGGAGACCCTAAAACCAGGTGTGCAGAGGCCCCCTCTAGCTTAGCTGCTAGGGCTGCTGCCCACAGGAGAGATAAGGAGGCTTTGCCATGGGTCAGGAGAGACTGTAGTAGACTGTTGATGTCTGATGAGAAAGGTGTGTCCTGATCTCACATGTACACATAGGTAGAAATGTTATGATAATTAGATAAGCCCAGAGTGGGTGGTTGTTGAAGGGCCTGGTTAAACTTACATAAGGCCTCTTAATGTCCAGATTCCTAAGGAAGTGATTTGCATACAGAGGAGGGAGGACTTGGTTAACTTATGAATGTGATAGTTTCAGAAAAGTTGGAAAGTTTTGAATGGCCTATAGTCTGCCAGAAGTAAAGGATTTACCTCCATGGGGAAAATCATGTCCTTGGTAATGAACTTCACTTTGACAAAATTGTAACTTTTCTGTGAAATTCTATGCCCTTTCTGAAAGAAAACAGTAGATAACCAGAATCAATCATAGAGCTTACCTCACCTGTGGGATCCAACAGAAGGTCATCCACATAAAGAATCACAGGGAAATCCAAGGCCCTTCAGGTGGTGTGTGAGGACCTATGAAAAGGAGAAGCCTAAGCAAATCTTTGGGGCATAACACTCCAGGTATATTGTTGATTTTCCCAGATGGCAAACAAATTGACTATTTTGATCTAAAGAAACAGTGTAAAAAAAAAAAAAAAAGCAGAACTTACATCTACAACTATACAACCTTGGGCCCCAGCCGGTGTGGCTAAGTGGTGGAATATCGACCTATGATCCAGGAGACCCCAGTTTGATTCCCGGTCAGGGCATATACCCGGGTTGTGGGCTCGATTCCCATTTGGGGGCGTGCAGGAGGCAGCCGATCAATGACTCATCATTGATATTTCTATCTCTCCCTTAAACCAATAAAGATATAGTTAAAATAAAATAATAAAATAAAATAAAATACAACCTCAGGAGGCAGTAGAGATAAGAGAGTACTTGGTCTGCTCAGGGAATAGCTATTCTATTTATAGCCCCAAGTAAATCTCTGCCCATCCATTGAGTTTTTTGACTGAGTGTAGGGGTGTTACAAGGACTTGTTCTAGATATGATGAATCCTTTATTATACTTTTGACTATCGTAGTCCTTCTTTAGCCTCTGATTTAAGAGGGTTTTGTGCAATTTGGGTAGAAATTTAGACAGGCCATTCTGTACCTCAGCCCCAATAATCCTCAAACAATTGGATATTTGAAACTTTATTCTCTTTTTGTTCTAAAGCGCCTCTCAGCTTTGGTCATAGTGAAGGCTCCCTGAATCGGCCATAATTCTAAAGCCTCCTTGGTGAAATTGTGCCAGGACTTTCAAAATAAGGCTAGATAGTGAGGTGCATGCTCACCAGGAAGCTGGGTTCACAGATCTGGGTTAGTGTAAATGCACGTAAGCAGCAAGAATCTGGCCGGCAGGGGCCCAGACAGGTTTAGGCGGAGACAAACCCGGAATTCTGCCAACAGTCAGTCCAAAGAGTTGCTTGTGCACTGTGTCTCCTCAGTCCCTCGCCCCAGCCTAATGCCTTCCAGCTACAAACCCCAACCAGATTTGTGGTTCAAAAACAGGAAAATAAGGAGAGATCTCACCCAGAGCCAGACTCATGGACAAAGCAAGAAAGAACAGGGAAGTTCTCACAGGGTTTTTGGTAGTCGCCCCAAACTGGAAGCAACCCAGATGTCCTTCACGGGGTGAATGAATAAACTGTGGTGCATTCACACTTGTGCTGTTGTTTGGAATATGACTCGGCAATAAAACAGAACTAATCCATGCAACAACTTGGATGGGACTCTAAGGCATTATGCTGAGGGGGAAAAAAGCCAGTCTCAAAAAGTTACTGTATGATCCCATTTATATAACATTCTTAAAATTACAAAATTATAGTGATGGAAAACTGACCTGTGGTTGCCAGGGCTTAGAGTGGGGGGAGGATCATGGCTATAAAGGGCTAGCATCAGGGAGTTTCTTGGAGGTTATAGAACAGTTCCGTGTCCTAATAGGGTGGTGATTACATGAATCTGTGTGTGATAAAGTTCATAGACTTTACACACACACAAAAAGAGTGCATGTAGAAGCTGATGAATTCCAAATCAGGTCTGTAGCTTAGTTAATAAAATATGCCAGTGTCAACTTCCTAACTTTCACAGTTGTTATGTAAGATGTCGTTGGGGAAGCTGGAGGAAAATACATGGGAATTCTTTGTCCTATTTTGCAATCGTGAGTCTAAAATTATTTTAAAATAAAGAGTTTACAAAAATTTGGAGGGGTACTGATTTCTGCAAGCAGCACTTGGGAATCTCTTCAGTTTTTACTGGAAAAGATAAAGCCTCAAGAATTACAAATTTTATGCAGTTTCTAAGCACTGTGATTTCATTTACTGTAATTTCACTTTGGAAATGATGCTCAGTTATTTTAAATACAGTATTGTTACAAATGATTTTGTATTGTTACAAATATGTTGTATACATGAAAAAAATCCCTTGATGAGTTTCCCCCAGGATGAAAGAGCTCCTGGTGTGTGGCTTCTGTCAACCTTTTTAACCAGTCTCGTCTGCTCCCAACATTCATTCTGGGGTGAACTATTTGTAGCTCCCTCCCTCCTCCCAATCCATTCCTCTTTCCTCTTGACTCTTAATTTGCTTGATAAGCTTCTCCTTCAAGACCAAACTCAAACTACAAAGCCTTCCCTGACCCAGGAAGCCACATGCCATTCCTGCGTCTGGGGGTTGTAGTGTAATGTGTTGCCCTTTGGTTATTTTGTTCACTTGTCTAGCTCCCACCCTAGTCCGTGAATTCCTCAAGGGCCCAGGCTGGGTCTCATTCCTTTCTATAGGCCCCATGCCTGGCTCAGTGCCTGGAATACACACTCCAAAAAAACGAGTGAGTGAGTCTGAGGCTCTTAAAGTTCTTAGTAATAATTTTTTAAATTCTACCCTGCCTTAATAGAGTAATTTTAAAAACAAAATTTTCAAAGGTCAAAAGGGATTCTGATTAACCATAGCTAAACAGAATAGTAAATGAATATTTAAAACATTTACCTTAGTTAAGACATTGTCATATTTTAATTTTTTTCCCCATTCTTTCTTTTCCTTCAGGACACAGTGTCATAGGAAGCTTTAGAGACCATGAGGTTGTACTCATGAGCCTCCTTGGACGGATGAGATCTAGAACTTAGGGATAGGATATGAATTCTAAAGAGGATGGGCGGGATGTAGAGATAAAGAACACAAGCCTGTGTTAAATCTGTGTATCATTTCAAAATTTTACTAAAAGATGTAGGGTGTCCTCCACCTCGCACGCAGTCTCTCACCAGCCCACCTGCCATGCTGCAGCAGACACAAATGGCCTTGAGGACAAACTCCTGATTTCCCTCCTCAGCATCCTCATGGGCCGGGGACCTGGGACTCCAAAGCTATCTGCAGGCCTAGCTTGTGTCCTCGTACTCCAACAGAATGACTGAGTTTCTTCACTTCTTCTCTCACAGTCTAATGACCGTTTCTCCATCTAAGGCCTGGTGACTTCCTTAAGCAGCGTAGATAACCTCCTCCTTGCGGCTGGGCCCTCCCTGGGCTTCTGAAACAACACTACCTCTCCCACCTCCGCTATTGATCACATCCCCTAACATTCCTCTAAGATTTAATCATTGGCTTTATGTTCATTTTTTAAAATAAAAGTAAAAATAGTCTGACCAGCATGGCTCAGTGGTTGAGCGCCGACCGAGGATCCAGGCGATCGGGGTTTGATTCCCGGTCAGGGCACAGGCCCAGGTTGCGGGCTCGATCCCCAGGCTGGAGCATGCAGGAGGCAGCCCATCAATGACTCTCTCATCACTGATGTTTCTATCGCTCTCTCCCTCTCCTTTCCTCTCTCTGAAATCAGTAAGATATATTTTTTTAAAAAAAAGAATGACTCACATTCTATGTGAGAGGACAGAGAATCTAACATTGAACATGGTCATGTTTGTTCTGGACATCATCAGAGTAGACTTGCTGGTGGAAAGGTTAAAGGATTATATGAGCAGTCTGTCAGAAAGGCAAGGAAATAAAACTGGAGGACTCTGAGCAGGCGGGCGGGGGGGGGGGGGGGACGACTCCCCACCCTGCAGGGGTGCACAGAGCTGGACTGAGAGGCGGTCCTGAGGTGCACAGAGCTGGACTGAGAGGCTGTCCTGACCTGGGAGTCCTCCCAGCAGGTTAGCAAGTGAGATTCTCAGAACCATCCTAAGGCCCTGCTCCAAGGACCCTGGCAGCACCTTGTCATACAGTTTCTCTTTTACTTGCATCAGAGGAGGAGCTTTTCTAAATCTCTCGCTGAGCACCCAGAGGCTTCAGGCTGCATCTGGCTGTGTGGCCGGAGAGTGCAGCTAGCAGAGTGCAGCTAGTGGTCCACTCTCCTCCCTTCTCCTCAGGGCAACAAACAAGAAATGAAGCCAGAAAACCAGACTTTCTGAGCCCACCTGTCACCTGAAAGCCCACACTGTGGTTTCACCTCTCCCATTCATTCCTTCACTCGTTCAACACATATTTACTAAGCAGCTATTGTGTACAGGGCCCTGAGCCAGTGCTAGTTAAAGAAATGGGCAACAACTGCAAAAGTTTGGCTCTGTCTTCCTGCCCAAGAGCCACAACCGAAAGCCAAGCTTGTCCCTGCTTGAGGTCTCCAAGCAGAGGGTCTGTGAGGAGTTCATCCAGGGCGCTGGGAGGAATGTGGGGCAAATATGTCAGTCATCCTCTGCCTGCTGTAAAGGTTGCTCAGCCCCCAAAGTCTGGGTGATGTTGAACCTCTGGCTCCCATAGACAGGGTCCCTCTTTAACCTCAGGACAACCCCGTGCTCAATAGTATCATCACTCTGATCCTCAGACCTGAAAGCTGAGGCTTGGAGACCTCACACTACTTGCTCAGTCTCTCAGGCAGCAAGTGGCAGAGCCTGCAGCCAGCCAAGCTACATATTCTGTCACTAAACCTCACTTCACCACACGGCACAGCTTCCAGGACTCTGCTGCTGGTCACCTTGGTTTGATGGATGGCTCCCATCCTGAAAGTCTGTTGACTTAAGTAGATGTTTAAGAAACTTAAAGAGCTCCATGAAGAATCTCTAGGAAGAAAGGTTTGCCATTCTACCTGCCCACCTAAATGGGCCCTACTGAAATGGATTAATTTTAGCAAGTGATGAATTCTATTTACTCCCCTCCTGGGTTTCTGTTGCCGCTCTGAGTCATGATCAGATAGAGCAGTCTGGCCAGAACTCCCTGAAGGACTCCTTCCCCTGGACAGCAGCTACAAAGGTATGGCAGCAACATCCAGAACAGCCTGGGGAAAGCCCCCTTGAGTTCAGATCATCGTTCAACACATCACGTCCAGGACTCCAGCGGCTGGGACCTCAGTGGGGTTCAGGATCTTAAGGAAGAGCTGCGTGACCTAAAGGTGTTCTGAGAACAGAATCTTGGAGAAGCTCCAGTCCCTACCTGAATCTACACCATCCAGCTCCCTGTCCTGATCTGCTGGGTGGGCATGTGCTGGTTCCTGCCAACCCCAGAACTACTCTACCTGCCCCATCTCTACCTTTGACTAATTCATAGGGAGGCCAATCCTCCCTATGAGTCAAATCTTTGCTCAGCCATGAGAAGAAGGTGATTGGCTGGGTCTGCCAGGGCTTTGTGACCCGGCAGCCAGGCTCCTCCTGTCCCTTCATCTCTGCCTGCACATAATTGCCTCCATGCAACCCCAGAATAACCTGGATGTGTGATCCAAGGGGGCAAGGGAGAGCAATTTTGCAGATTTTCCAAACAGGTGACTTTAGCCCCCCTGGGCCTGGACAGGAAGGGGTAGCCCAGTGACAATGGGCATAGCCCCATGTCAGGAGCAGGAAACGTTTTGGCAGGCTCCACAGCATTTTCTCTCTTCTGATCCCACCACATCTGTTCCAGTTTTCCTGGCCGGTAGGATGGCATCTACAAAGCAGATGGGGAAATCTGGAGTTGGGGAGGTATCATGGTCACAGGCCAACCTTTAGAAAGCCCAGATGGTTCTTTCCAGGCAGAAGGAGCAGGGAAAAGCACAGTGTGTAGTCCCTCCTGGACTGGCATGTTGGACATCTGAAGCTAGATGTGTATTGGGCACCTGCTTCTCAAACAAGTGCCCTTGAATTCTCACTGTCTGCCCAGTAATGCTGATAACACTTACTAGATATTTACTGCGTGTCAGGCTCTACTCAGCACTTTGTATACATGGCTCGCTTAATCCTCATAACAGCTCTGTGAGGCGGGGACTGTTACTGTTCCCATTTTATAGATGAGGAAACTGAGGCCCAGTGTCAAACAGCTAGGATTCGGTAGAGCCAGGATTGAAACCCAAATGGTCTGACTGGAGATTCAGTGTTCTTTAAGCATCACCTTTTGGAGCCTGCTGGAAGCATGCCCAACACCCACTTCAGGAGTAAAAGACTGGTGTGTCTTTCATAGCCATGCTAGGTAGAGGCCTGAGAACTGCAGAGGGGTCTTCTAGGGACCAGAGAATTAGAGAAGACTTTGGGGCCCTGAATTATCTTCAAGACATATTTGTGGAAGATAGATTTCCACTGAAGACTTAAAAACAAAAAGCCAAAATTAGATTTAGTCTGGTGATAAGGTTCTTAAATATTACATGTGAGATTTCAGAGTTACGCAGACTTATTTATGATTTAGGAATATAAAAACAGATCTAAGTGCAGTCCTATGTATCTGGGAAGGAACTGGATGGTCTCTCAAAACTCTTCTGGCCATGGGATGTTGAGATTTGGTCATGAGGACCATTTTCAAGGCCTCAGGCCGCAGAATGACCGTCAGTTCCACCTCTCCTGATGAGAGCTAAAACAACCTTTCTGTTGTCAATGAATGCATCGTGACCAGGTTAAATCTCCTCAACCTTCCTTTCCCATGATTCTACACATGGTAGCAGGAGACAAGACCCTTGCAGAGCAGACTTTTCCCAAGGTCAAGTCCTCAGTCTAATCCTGAATGGGGTTTTCAAGTGCCCTAGAGGATGAGATGTTGTCACAACCAAATCAGGGGCTATTTCTCCTGACAGTCACCATGTGCCAAAGACGATGATAGAAACATGGAGTCTGAGTTGGAAGACACTACTATTGTAGCCCTTGAAACAGAGCCCACCCCCTCTGGGTGGTTGCCTACCATTATCTCAGGGAAAGTGAAGCAGCCCTGGGTAATGGGTATGGTAACTTCACGAGTTTTCTCAGACTATTTCTCTGCTCTGATTGGAGGCAACTGGTCCACTTAGGGCTAGATGCTTGGGCAAATACTTTATATACCTCTGCCCCCAGGAGCTGGTCTGGTTTGAGTGTAGGCCTGAGTCAACCCCCAATAAAAAGTCATCAGGAATTGGGCCTGTCGATGAGTTTAATGTGTGGCTTTGGGGAACAGGGAAGTTGGTTTGTTTAATGCAGTCTTAGAGCAGACCAATCCTCTACGCCACTCCAGCTGGCCCAGCACTGTTTAGAGCTGGTCAGGAATAAGCACTCCACTCAACCTCCTGCCCTGACACCACCAGCTTTTGACCCAGCCGGGCTTCCTCTTTGGGGGACCAGATCAAACTTAGGGGCGCTCCTTTTCTAAATGGAGCAGGGGGGGCTGGGGGCTGGGGAAACATTGAAAGGAGTCTTTGCTCAGGACCTGGGTGCCACCTGCTGGCCATAATGTAGTTGTATTTACAGAGCCAAATCTAAGAAAGGAAAATTAAAAGAAGGGCATCCTGCCCCCCCCCCCATCATGATGAGCAGTAAGAGAACTAGGAAGCTGCTTTCTTAGTGACCTCTGAGCAAGTGGGACAGAGAATCATTGCAGAGACTCCTGGGTGCCTTGGAGGAGTTCTCCTGAGCCAAAATGGACCCCAACCAGGGCAGAGATAGCATCACCTGAAGAGCCTGAGCGAGTCCTGAGTGGAGACAAAACCTCTGATCCTGGTATCAGATGAGGACTGTGGTCCTAATCCCTGGTCTGGTTGTGCATCAGAATCACTTGCAGTGTGTTTCTGAATTTTATATATGTATGTGTATATAAAATATATATGTATAAATGTAGTGTATTATAGTTATATACATAGCATTACCTATTACAAGTTATAATATATAATAAGTGTAATATAGTTACATATAATACATGCAGTTATTCACACACGCACATGACCTGGGCTTCCCTCCAGCCTATTGGAAAGTCCCACAGGAGAATCTCAGGTGCTCGCCTAGTAAAAAACCTCTGGAGTGCGTGGGGCAGGCTTTGTGTCATCCCTTTTGGTTCCAGACCATCTTGACAAAGAAGCAGAATAGGTCTGGACAGGAGCTGGTCTGGGTGCACACTTCCTTCAGAGACACTTTGCGTATTAAACCTAGAGAAATATTCTTTTCCAGAACCTTGCTGTCACAACTCCTGAGTGCATAGTCCTTTTGGTCTGTCTCCTGTTTCTCCTTTTCTGATAAAGTCTAGTTACAAGAAATATTCCCCTCTTCCCTTAACAGTGCAAGTCAGTGACAAACAGCACTGACATTTGGCCTCTGCTGGGAGATTGGGGGAGGGGCTCCTACCTGCTGGCCAGAGCAGGTGCCTCTCTGAGCTCCAACACAGGTTGCTGTGCAGGGAGCATAGGCCCAGGATTGCCAAAAGAAGCCAGAAATCCCAAATTGTTTGTGTGAAACATCCCAACTTTAAAATACCAGGCACTAATTCAAAAATGTTTCCAACACTGTGAGTGTTAAAGAGTTCACGTCTGCAAGGTAAATTTGGCCATGGGTGTCTCATTCATGAATGCTGATTTCAAGTGCCTTAAACTGGGAGCTATGTGGCCAGGGCTGCTTTTAGATAGGCTCTGACTGCAGGAGTGTCAGGGAGGGCCTGGGGAGACTGGAGGCTGGCAGGCGTTCTAGGAGGTCTCTCCTGGAATTGGCTGGAGTGGATGTCCGCATAAACCCCAAGGTAGCAGGAGAGGTGGTGAAGAGTAGGGCATATTGGGAAGGCAGAGCCACAGGACTTGGTTAGATATGGATGAGGGAGAATAGGCTGTCTAGGACAACCCCACAGGCTTCTAACCTGGTGACTGGGTGACATTCACTGGGATAATGAATACAGGAGCAGAAGCATGTCTTAAGGGAAGGTTCTGGACAAACAGAATTTAGGTGCCCCTGGGTCAGCCAGCAGACCACATGCCACAGGCCCCACAGGAATATGGGATCTGAAGTCAGGCCAAGGTCAGCTGACTTTCTAAAACACAAATCTGGTGAGGACACTGTCTGCGAAACACCTCTAATGGCTTCCCATTGTCTAAACAGAAAAACTCCTCATGGTAAACAAAACTCTTCATGATCTATCCCTACCAACAGCATTGTGCCCCGCCCCTACACAGAACCTGCCCCTAGCCCTGCTGAGCAACTCAGAGCCCTGGCATAAGCCATGCCCTGTTCCTGCTGGTCCCTGGGCCTGCAGTGCCTTCTACATCCCTTTGCACATTTGGAAAATTCCTACGCCTTTCCCCTCTCCAACGTGTCTGCCTGGAAGCCTTTGCTGATCCTGCCAAGCATAAGTGATTGCTCCCTTTTTTGTACCATCCCTGAACTTTGTATGTGCCCTACTGTGTGTGGGGGGGGGGGGGGCGGTTACTGTCTGTAAGCTCCTTAAAGGTAGAGATCATATCTTACTTAACTTTGTTGCGCCGGCTCTGAGCACACCTCTAGCATAGGGGAGTCACTCATTAGATGTTGAAAGAATGAAGAGGTCCCCTGTCCAGGAGGGAAACGGCAAGGCTGTCTGGATGAAGATGCCTCACTTCCCCAGGCACCGTCCAGCTCCTGCTCTCCTTACAGCTAAAGAACAGCACGAGTTCTCCAGGTCTAACCTGGCCTCTCTTCTTTCTTTGCAGCTGGGGTATGGCCGTCAATGTGTACTCCACGTCTGTGACCAGTGAGAATCTGAGTCGCCATGATATGCTTGCGTGGGTCAACGACTCCCTGCACCTCAACTACACCAAGATAGAACAGCTCTGTTCAGGTAGAAGGCTGGGAACTGGGGAAGTGGGCCCTGCTGGAGGGAAAAGGAGGGAAGGTGGGAGGCAGAACAGCCGCAGCAAAGAACGTAACTTGTAATTAGGATTAAGGAGAGTGGCAGAGCCCTGAACTAGTCAGTGTTTGGAGTTGAAGGAAAGAAATCAGGGTCTCCATGGACCAGGAAGAGCAGGAAAGGCAAAGGAAAGGGCTGCAGGAGGGGTGGGGCAGTGGGAACAGACAGTAAAGCCCAAGGTTAACAGCACGCGGTCCAGTCTGAGCCAAATCTCAGTTCTTCCTGTAGTACAACCCTGGGAAAGTCAGTATACCTCTCTAGGCCTCAGTTTCCCCATCTGTAAAATGGAGATAATGTCCCTCACTAAGATTGTATTAAATTACGTATATACAGTGTTTGCTATGGTGCTGGCACACAGGTGCATCAATAAATAGTAAGCTTCTCCGCAGGGGCAGCCTACTGCCAGTTCATGGACATGCTCTTCCCTGGCTGCGTGCACTTGAGGAAGGTGAAGTTCCAGGCCAAGCTAGAGCATGAATACATCCAAAACTTCAAGGTGCTGCAAGCAGCTTTCAAGAAGATGGGTGTCGACAAAGTAGGTGGCTGTGGTCCCAGGGGCCCTGAGGAGCTGTGTGACCCTGGGGAAGAAGATGGGCCGCCAACAGGCAGCGGGGGCTGCTGGCTCATCCCAGCTCTCATACCTCTCTCCGCCCCCAACTCTCCAGAGGGAGTGATCCCCCAGCTCAAGGCACAGTGGAAAACCCCGCACCTCACATCCCATCCTGACAACATTCTTTTCCCTTCCTCCTCTCTGGACCCTTTCTATCCCAGCAATTGAGGCTTGGTATTCTGCTCCTATTAAGTTCCTTCCCTAGAGCCCAAGAAAAGTCCCTTGCTCACTTTACTGCCTCGATGGCCCCAGGCCCCTGTTCCAGCAGCCCCCACCCCACATGGAGGCAGCAGCACCAAGGGACTCCCCCACAGTTTCTCCTGTGCCTGGAAGAAGGCTGTCTCGGATCCCAGGCTGGGGCCTGCAGCCTTCCCATGTGCTCTGGTGCCACGGGAGGGGGCCCAGTGGAGGAGCTGGAGGATACTGCAGCCCAGGGGCTGGCTTTCCTGGGGGCAGTCACCCTCTCACAGAGGAAGGCAGCCCTCCAGCCACAGGTGGCTAAAGTTCTCTGCTTATGTGGTCTATTTCAGATAATTCCTGTAGAGAAATTAGTGAAAGGAAAATTCCAAGATAATTTTGAGTTTATTCAGTGGTTTAAGAAATTCTTTGACGCAAACTATGATGGAAAGGAATACAACCCTCTGCTGGCGCGGCAGGGCCAGGACGTAGCGCCACCTCCTAACCCAGGTGATCAGATCTTCAACAAATCCAAGAAACTCATTGGCACAGCAGGTAACGTGCCCGAGCTGGGGGAGGGAGTGTGGGGGGCCGGGCCAACCGGGCTCTATAGCCAGGAGTGCCTCCGGCCACCCGGCCCGGCCCTGCCAGCCTAGAGGAGACTGTTATCACGGAGTTCAGATGACACCGCCGCCTGCTGCCCACTTAGACCAGGGGGAGTTGCAGTAGGGAGGAGAGGGCTCCAAAGATTGCTACAAAAGGAGAGCCACTGACAACAGCCAAGGTTGCAGCTGGCGCTGGGAGGCCCAGGGCCCTTCCTTCTGTAGTGTGAGCTAACAAGTTTGCCTCGAGATGACGGGGCAGCACGTGGCATGGTTCCTCTGTCCAAGTCCATCCAGGCCAAGGGCCTGGTGCCAGCACTACACGTCCTTCTTGCCCCCTGCCCACTGGACGCCTGGGGACAGGAGCTTGCCAAGCTTGGTTTATCTTCCCCCATTCCAAAGGCCCGTAGCCCTAAGTCCTCAAGAGAGGAGTCTCTGGAAATAAGGCTTTGTCTGGCTTCTAGAGGAGAAGGGAAGGAAGCAATGGGGCCTTTGGGGGATGGGAGGTTGGGAGAGAAAGGGAGAAGAGCAGCCCCAGACCGCATCTGAACCCGTCATAGCAGGGCCCTCCTGTTTGCGCTGCTGCCCTGCCTGGGCCTCCGGACTCCCTGCTTGCTTTGCATTAGAAGCAGCTGGCTGTTAGGGGGCTGCCCTAGCTAGAGGAGTGGCCCAGCATGCTTGTTCCCCGAGTCAGACCCGCAGAGGGCGCGGCAGGCAGCCCGGGGCGGGGCAGGGACAGGTTTCTTTTGTGTCCTCCAGTTCCGAGACTCAGAGACTCCAAGGTCACCCACATGGAGGGTGGCTTTGGACTGGGGCTTCTGTCAGGAAAGACCCAGCGAGAGCTAGATTTGAGACCCTGCCCCAGCTGCTTTCCCTCAGGCTTCAGCTCAGGACAAGAGGGCCCCCAACCCTCCCGGCCCCACTTCCCAAGTTCCCCATCCCTGTTCCCCTCATCGCCCCCTCAGGCCAGCTTTCCTCCCTCCCCACACCTCATGCCTTCTTTAGTTCCCAGTGGTCCTTGCTCTCCCAGGCTTGGCAAAGGGCTGCCTAGCTGCTGTGGTGTCATGTGTGGCTGTGGCTTGAGGCCTAGATGTAGATGCCCCCTGAGTGGGAGAGGAGGGGAGGGCAGGAGTGCCTGCCTTTCGCAGGGGCCTGCCCCCACATTCGTCATACCAGGCCGTCTCCTGCCACCTGAGCTATGGGCTCACATGGCTCCACCCAAATTTTCTCCTCTGGGCAGTTCCACAGAGGACGTCCCCCACAGGCCCCAAAAACATGCAGACCTCCGGCCGACTGAGCAACGTGGCCCCACCCTGCATCCTTCGGAAGAATCCCCCATCAGCCCGAAACGGTGGCCATGAGACCGATGCCCAGATTCTTGAACTCAACCAGCAGGCGAGTGGGGTGGGCAAGGCAGCTAAGATGACCCTGCCACAGCAGCCAGGCCCTTGGGGTGTCAGTGGGAAGGGGAGGTGGAGGCAGGACCTCTGGCTTGAACACCACCTTCGCCCCAAGCAGCTGTTGGATTTGAAGCTGACCGTAGATGGGCTGGAGAAGGAGCGAGACTTCTACTTCAGCAAACTTCGAGACATTGAACTCATCTGCCAGGAACACGAAAGTGAGAACAGCCCTGTTATCTCGGGCATCATTGGCATTCTCTATGCCACTGAGGTGAGCTCTGCCTTCACTCGCTAACGTCCCAGGCCCATTGGGGGAGGCCCCATTCCGCCTGGCCCCTAAGACCGGAGGAGATAGGACCAGAAGGAGCCTTGGAGAACAAGGAGCCGTGAGGAAAGCGAGCTGGAGTCACAAGCCCCAGGTCACAGAGAGCATTAGCTGGGAAAAGACTAGAACTCGGGCCCCAGCTCCCAGGCTACCTATACAGTCCACACCCTCAGCGGCCTGCGTGGCTCACCATTTCCCTCCCCCTTCCTACCCTCCAGGAAGGATTCGCACCCCCGGAGGACGATGAGATTGAGGAGCACCAACAAGAAGACCAGGACGAGTACTGAGGGCGGCTCGGGCCCTGGCTGACTGCACGCCTCCCCACCCACTCCCCGCCCCACATTATAATCCTTTCCTTACAGCGGTCGGCCGGGTGCTTTGTGTCGGTGCCGCAGCATTGGGGAGTCAGGCGAGGGGGCTTGAGGGGATGGGGCAGGTGGGCAGGCAGAGGCCCCACACTGGCTCAGTGGGTGGGACCCCTGCCCACTCCCCACCCCTATTTATTTCCGTTGTCTCTATGCTGTTTAGGCCAACACTTCCCAGGGTGCTGCGCCACCCACCCCAGCCAGCCGCCTGCTCCCCTGACAGCCAGCAGCTGTATATTTGACAAAGTCATTGGTATATTTTTACTTACTGGATTTTCCTTGCACTTTACCTGTTCTTTTCCCAGGGCTCACAGTATGGGCTCCGGGGCAGTGTGCCTGGCTTGGCTTCCCTTCCCGTTGCCAGGCCATGGCAGGACTCACCGATTCTTATTTATTTTGTCTTTTGACTCCCCAGTAGTTGAGGGGAAGGCTGATGTCAGGAGAGGGATAGGGGGACTGAGGAGGGGGTGCCTTAGGCCTCAGTGGTCAGGGAGAGGGAGGGGAGCATGCGAGGGATGAAAATGACCTCCTGGCACCAGACTCACCCACCATGGGCCCCATTCCCCCAGCCCCAAAGCCCAGCACTGCCCCGAGGCCCCCAGCCACTCCCTCCGCAGCTTGGTTCATACCACACAGACTCTGCCCAGATCCTCCTGTACGTCTGCCTCCCATCCACCTGCCTCCCCCACCCCTGCCTCCTCAGGCCACCCAGCCTGCGTATGTGTTCACTTTTATTTAAATAAACTTGTGTGGTAAAAGTCCGTGCCATGTCTGCCTCAATGGAGCCATAGTCTGGGTCTCAGTGCTTTGCTCCTCCTGAGTGCTCCCCTCTCCACAGCGATGGCCCAGGAGCACAGCCCCACTCCCACCTTCCCTCGTGCCAATAAACCACCATTAGCGCTTGGCCTGAGCCCAGCTCTGACCCAGCCCCCATCTCTTAACACTGGTGCCAGGGTTCTCAGGGAAGGCATGGATGCCCACCCCCAATCCCTCAGGAAGAACAAGGTTTGGGGCCATGGCAGTGACAATAGGCAGCCCAGTAAAATGCTGCGGGGGAAGGGCAGGTAACAGGGAGGCCTGACCAAGGGGTGCTTTGTTTCAGTCTCCTTTGGGCCAGTTAGACTGCATGTTATCCCCACCCCTTGTCAAAGCTCACATACCTCATAACAGTGATCCAGCCAGGGACAAGGACTGATCTGGCAGAGAAAGCTGAGTGGGTTTCAAAGAGTTAGTGACTCAGCACTGAAGCCCAGAGGACAGCAGCGCCCACGTGGTTCCCTCCATAAAACGAGGTCTCATGGGAACCAGGATCAGGAAGCTTCTACATCATCCACACAGCCCTGCATTCCTGGTGTGTGTCCCAGCAAAGGGCCATAACAACCAATGTCCTGGAGGCCCAACGAGAGCTACCAGGCCCATGCAAACAAAGCCTTGGCTGTCACATAGACAGCACCCTCATTTACTGATAAAGGGACCAGGGCCCACGTGACGTGACCTACTCAAGGTGGTAAAAACCTGGTCTAGAATTCACTCCTCCTGACTCATCCCCAAAGACCACAGAGGTATCTCCAGAATGTTCCTCCAGGTTTAGGTCAGTCCTGGTAGCTGTTTCTTCACCATCCTGAGTATGACCGAGATACAGTTGGGGCTGTTCTTCTGCAGCCCTGCTCCATGATCCTTCTTCCAGACCACCACCATTTCTGTAGTGGCTCCAGATAGAAGCCTAGATAACAATTCCTGCCTGTGCATTCCTCATTCACTTCTCCTCCTGTTGACTCCCACCCCACATAGATGCTTCTGACTTTACCTCTCTTTTTTTCCTCCAACAAGTTCCTTGCCTGCTTTTATTGATCTTGATGATTTTTAAATCCCTTGCCTAATTTTAAAAGGCTTTTTCGCCATTATCCTAGGTAGATAATATAGGATAAGGTAGGTGTTCTGCATTGCCCAATGTTCATCTTCAAGCCAAGACCTCACCCTGCTGATAAAGCAGGTGTGGTAGGCACAACAATGTCTCCCCCCAAAGATGTCCACATCATAATTCCCAGAACTTGTGAATATGTTAGGTTACATAGCAAAGGGGAATTAAGGTTGTAGATGGAATTAAGTTGCTAATCAGTTGACCTTAAAATAAGGAGAGTATCCTGGGTTATCCAGGTGGGCCTAATGTAATCACAAGGGTCCATAAAAATGGAAGGGACAAAAAATAAAAAAATAAAATAAAAAATTTTAAAAAATGGAAGGGACTGCAGAAGAGGTCAGAGTGATACAATGTAAGAAGGACTTGACCCAATGTTGCTGGCTTTGAAGATGGAAGGGGGCCATGAGCCAAGGAATGTGGGCAGCCTTGATGCTGGGAAAGACAACGAAATAGCCTCCCCTAGAGCCTCCAGAAAACAACCTGCAGACACCTATTTTAGCCCATTGAGACTCATGTCAGACTCCAACCTTCCAGAGCTGTAAGATAATTTGTGGTGTTTTAAGCTTCTAAGTTTGTGGTAATTTGTTATAGCAGCAATAGAAAAATGCAGTGGGTCTAACTGTGCTTCCATAAGCTCACCCCTCTTCTTACAGCCACTAAACACCTACCTGCCTCCCTTGACCCAACACCTTTTGATTCTTCCCTCAAACCCCTTGTAGGTACCTGCTCAAGCCCACCTCCATGGCTGGTGTCTAAGGCTGCTCTTCAAATACCCAAACCACCTTCCCCTCCCTTCCCTCTTCCCAGGACCTCATACTAAGTGTGCCTCTATGAAGCACTTCAGATGATGAACTGTCATTTTCTGTTTACACATTTGTCTCCCACACAGTCTTTGAATTCCTCACAAGCAAGTGAAGGGCATCCTCCTGCTCCACCCAGCATAATGCTAGGTCTTAGGTAGAACAGGTGCTTTGGAAATACTGCTGGATAAGTAAGTCATGACTTATGCCTCCTGTATGCCAAGTTACTATAGATGACCTGCCAGACTATTCTAAGGAAAGACCTCATCCCCCATCATTCTATATTTCTCTCCCTCCTTGGCCTCTATGGAAGCCCATTCTCTTTCTCTTTCCAAAACAGTGTCTCTTCTGTGACCATACATGTGACACAAGGGGTCAAGCAAAGAGGGGATATTGTTGTTGGACTCTGAGTAGAGCTAAACCAATTATCTGATTTATGAATTGATTAATGATCAGCTCAGATATGATCCTGAGGCAAAGTAGGCCGTGATCAGGCCTGAAGGGGCTGGGGGACAGGCAGAAAGAGGCAGCAAGAGCTGATTATCTCCCACCTCTTGCCTTTCTCCCACCCCAATGCATCCTTCACATATCTTCACTCACCTTTCTGAAACAGTGGACCATGCCACTTTCCCACGGGCAGGCAAGACCCATGGCATATGGGCTCAGACCCTCTTCAATCTCATCACCTCCAAAATCCCATTAAGAACTGTCACACTAAACCGCTTCCAGTTTCCCAGCCTTGCCCTGCACTGTCCCACCTCTAGGCCTTTGCTTAAATCAGTAAATCCATACAACAGGCCTGTTCTCTCCATCTCTCCTGATCCCCAACCAGTGAAAATTTTCCCATTCCTCAGGATCCATCTGAGATTTCATCTTCAGGAAGCCTTCTCTAATCTCCTTCCTAAGGAATTCATCACTCCCTAGACTGTCTGTCAGGTAGGAATTTGGGCTCGTTTTAGTTCTTACTATAAGGGCTGTACACAAAAATAGCACATTTGCTTAATTGTGTAAGTTACTTTCACTTGGCCTTCCCTCATCCTCCCCTGCTGGGGCACTTCAAGCTTTGTGGTCTCACGTGATACTACAAGACTGGTAGGAGGCCTCCAGGGATTGTGAAAGAGCAGTGACCTGTTTGAGTGGTTCCTCAGGTCTGCGGCTTTTGATCACTTCTCTGCCACATCTGGGACTTGGGACTCGGGGCAGCCCGGAGCCGCTTCTTGCCTATTGTCTGGAACAGGAAACCCGGCCCGGGCCGTCCCAGGTGCCCAGACTTTTCTCTGCCTCCTATCAGAACTCTCCACTCTCCACCCTCCAAAACCGGCCTCTTCCCTCAAGCTCCAACCTCTTCCTTGTTCCTTCAATAGATTTTTATAGCCCATTAAACTCAAAATTTAATCACTAGCAACAGAACACACACTTTCCTGGAAGGAAGGCAGCATTAATCTACAAACTCTGCCTGGAGGCGAAGAGAACTATTTCCATTCCATCCTTCTAGCACTAAGACAAAGAAAAACCGCAACGGTTAAATTTGCAAGTCACCTGATGCTGCGACTTTCTCCCAGAACGAGCTCCGTAACAGTTTGCTGAATGTGACAGCCTCGCGTATCAACCCCTTTGCAGGGAAGTTTGCTGCAGCAGCGAAGCCCCGCCCCTCACCGGACCCCTCGCCAGAGATAACCTGGCAAAACCGAAAGACTACAAGTCCCAGGCTGCCTTGCGGCGGCATCACGCGCCGCGAGGCTCTGCGGGGAGACGTGGCAGAGCGCGGCGAGAGCACACCGACGGGAAAGCCCGGGGAGGTGGCTGACAGTGGCTGGAGGGTCGGAGCCATGGCGGCCAGGACGGCGGGTGGGGGGCGATGGGAGGTGGTGAAGAAGGGGCGGCGGCCTGGCGCCGGCGGCAGCGGGCGAGGCGGCGGAGCGGACCGCCGGGCGCTCGGGGAGGCGAACGGAGTGTGGAAATACGACCTGACCCGTGAGTACCCGCCCGCCCGCCGCCCGCGCCGCCGCCCAACCCCGGCCTGCCCCTCCAGGGGGCTTCCGAGCGGCCGAACACCGCGGGCTCCTCCAGGCGCGAGTTCTCCCGCCAGTCGGCGCCTCCCGGTTCAGCGAGCGCTCCCCTTGCCTTGTGTCTTGAGCCTCACAAATGGTAGACAGCGCGGGAGAGGTCCTGGCTTCGCAGATGAGTAAACTGAGGCCCAGTGAAGTTAAATGCCTTGCCCAGGGTCACTGTCAGAGGGGACTAGGATTCCGCCCTGCGGACGCCCAGCGCACCGCACACACCCTGCCAGCCGTTACCGGGCCCTGGTCTGGCCTCCCTGGGCAGGCTGCCGAGAGCTGGGGAGAGGCATCCTTGCTCATGGTGTAAGGGGCCCCCTCCTTCAGCAACCAGCAGGTGGGGTGAGGGGAGGACGGACGCGAGGCCCAGCGGGGGGGGGGGAAATGCCCCACCGCACGCTCCAGACGCCCACCAAGCCTTAGTCTAAGTGGCGCCTGTTTCCTCAAAATCTCCCGGAGGAGTGGAGAACGGGTGCCACTTGTTGGTCAGAGAGTTGTCGCATCTGAACCAAGAGGACCTGGGATAGAACCAAGATGGGAAAATCCTGACCTCCCAGACTAGCAACAGAGAAGCCCACCCTCTGTCTCCAGCCCCTCCACTAGTTCCCACATGCTGCGATTTACTAGTAAATGCCTCAGCTCCGTGAAAGAGCCCATGGACTCGAGAGCTGCGATGACTGAAAGCAGCAGCCCAAAGGGCTCCCTGGCCTGCTCCCGAAGCGGGGCAGCGTGGAGGGGCTTTGAGGCAGCTCCTCCCTGGTGGTGAATTAGTTGACAGGTCGAGAGAAGGGACCGCTATTCCCGTGAGGTCCTCATGACCCAGGGGTGGCCCCTCTTTCTCTGCCTGTTACCACCTCAGCTCCCATCCAGACGACAAGCACCCTTTACGAGCGGGGCTTTGAGAAAATCATGAAGAAGCAGAATAAGGAGCAGGTTCCACCCCCCGCTGTGGAGCCTAAGAAGCCTACGAACAAAAAGCAGACCAAGAAGGCTGCGGCCCTCACCCACCAGAACCTCAAGCAGGGCCGCTTCCGCAGCCTGGAGGAGGCACTGAGAGCTGTGAGTGTGCCTGGGCTTTAGGTGGTCGGTGGGCAAAGAATGGGGGCCTGGGGTGTGGAGAAGATGAAAGGAGCAGGAGGGGCCGGGCAGCTGAGGGACCTGTGGAATTTGGGGCCCCAGTGGTTGCAGGAGGCATTCAGGGAAGGATGGAAACCCCAAGGGATAGAATGTTTGCTCAGGATAAAAAGGAAATGAGAAGTTTCTAGGGAAACATAGATGAGTGAGAAGAGATCCTTGAAACCCAGAGATACCAAGGAGAGGTTAGGAAACCTGTGGTTCCTCGCCCCATGGAAGCAGTGATCTTTCATTTTGCATCTTGTTCTTTGTTTTTCCCCTTGAACATGTGAAGGGCCTAAGAGTGCTGGGCCTTAAGATCAGCAATTCCAGCTGTCCTAAACTTTCTAAAAATCTGGATGCACCAAAATTGTGGCATTCCACATCCTTATTTAAAAAGTAGAAACACCCCCCCCCCCCAAAAAAAATAAATAAATAATAAAAAGTAGAAACCCCTTGTTCTTCCTACCACCACCTAGTTCAACCATTTTCCCACCTCTATCTCCCATTTTTCTACACTCACAACTCACCCACAACTGACCATGTGGGGCCTGTGTCCCTGGTAGCTGGACGTGGCAGCTCTACAGAAGGAACTGGACAAGAGCCAGAGTGTGTTCTCTGGGAACCCATCTGTGTGGTTGAAGGACCTGGCCAGCTATCTCAACTACAAGCTCCAAGCACCTCTAAGTGAACCCACACTAAGCCAGCATACTCACGGTTAGTTCTCCCTCAAGCTCCGACAAGTTCAAGAAAATTCTGAAATGGCTATGTGTAAGCACATTACTTAGTAACAGACCCTAGTGCCCTCTACTGCCATGATTTATATGGGTGGGGCTGTTCTCAGATCATGGCTGTGAAAGTTCTGGGCCTTATTGGGGTAGGGAGGATGCCAGCCTCTGTGCAGGGACCTCTGCTCCACTCACTGCTCTTAGCACACCAGTGTGCTCAGAGCTGGGAGGTTGCTGGTGCTAGCACTCATGTGGAGGCCTATTCTAGATTATCCCTATAGCCTGGTGAGCCGTGAACTGCGTGGGATCATCCAAGGGCTACTGGCAAAGGCAGCAGGGTCTCTGGAGCTCTTTTTTGACCACTGTCTGTTCACCATGCTGCAAGAGTTGGATAAGACGCCAGGTGAGAGGGGCCCATGAGGGATAGCCCAGCCCCATCTTGGGGGCCTATTTCCTTTTCTTGCTTCAGGAGCAGCTAGGTGGTTGTTTCTAGTAGGGAAACATGTTAATCCTGACACTTTTGGAAAGGAAGAAGGAAGTTAGGACTTGCTGGCCTGGGTTCTGGGCTCTGGGTTCTGGGTTCACAGCTGCCAATAGGGAGAGTTCAGGTTTTGGATGCCTATTCCTGTGTGTGGGTCTAAGAACATGTATCTCTCCAGGGGAATCGCTACATGGTTACCGTATCTGTATCCAGGCCATTCTGCAAGACAAGCCCAAGGTTGCCACCATGAACCTGGGCAAGGTGAGCTCAGGGTGGTGGTAGGGACACCACAAAGCTAGGGCTAGGGAGGCTGGGCAGAATCTACACTGTTGGACCCAATTAAGGGCTAGTGGAAAACCCTGTAAGACCAGTCAATAGCTGACACTATTAGCGCTGTGTCTGCTTTGTATATATACGAGGCAAGTACTGCTGTTACTCTCATTCTATAGATGAGAAGATTGAGCCACAGAGGGGTTCAGTAACTTTCCTAGAGTCAGTCAACTAGTAAGTGGCAAGTATGGGTGAAGGCCACAGTCTGGTGCCAGAGCCCATGCTCTGAATCTCTGCATCACACTACTATAGTGCTCCACTGTACCTCAGCCTGTCCATCTCCCAGTTGACAGCTCTCTTCCTACCTCACTTTGGGGGTGCTCCTGATGCTTTCCCCTATCCCAGCCTGCCTCTCCTACTGGTCTCCTCAGTTCCTGGAACTGCTGAGGTCCCACCAGAATCGACCAGCAAAGTGTCTGACCATCATGTGGGCCCTGGGTCAAGCAGGTTTTGCCAACCTCACCGAGGGACTAAAAGGTAACAAGGCAGTGGCGAAGAGAAAGGGATGGTCTTGGAGCCAGGAAGCTCCTCTTTAATGTCCCCAGTGGATCTGAGCCTGAGGCTTCCTCCCTGACCTTTGTCTTCACAGTGTGGCTGGGGATCATGCTGCCTGTGCTGGGCATCAAGTCCCTGTCCCCCTTCGCCATTGCATACCTGGATCGGCTGCTCCTGTGAGTAGTGGGGGGACGGCAAGGGGAGGGCCCAGGTGTCTCCAAGTGGCTGTTTCAGTAAAATGGGATGCTGGGATCCTGGTCTCCATAGGGTGAGGAAAATCAGGACCAGCTCCTCCCAGCTCAGAATGTGATGGTGACGAAGGAAGGGGAGGGAACCACTAAGGGGTTAGGTGGGGGGTAGAGTTTATGCCCTTTTTCCTAGATGTTGGTCTTAGCTAGGATCATGGCCTAGGTTGTGGTCTCCAACAAGCTTGTTTATTTCTTCCCCCCACAGGATGCACCCCAATCTTACCAAGGGCTTTGGCATGATTGGCCCCAAGGACTTATTCCCACTTCTGGACTTTGCCTATATGCCAAACAACTCCCTGACACCCAGGTAGGATCACTCTGGGACCCACCTGCTGTGACGGATCCCAGTGAGGGGTTAGAAGCAGGCAATATATTCCTGTCCCTTCACCCACCCTAAATCTCTCAACCTGCAAGTTCAAGGGATCAGTAAACCCCCTGAAATTATATGGACCCTTGAGTATGATTGGCATGTGGGCATTTTCCTGGGGAGAGGATCTGTGACTTTCAGCAGATTTTCCAAGGAGTCTCTAAGTCTAAAAAGATTCAGAGCCATCACAAAGCCCTTAGACTCCCATCCTCAGGTAGGGTGTGGACTCCGAGGCAGGCAAAAGGGACATGGTGCACAACTCCATTTAGAGCATATGCCTGGCTCTCCTCCCCACTCCTACCCCAGCCTTCAGGAGCAGCTGTGTCAGCTCTACCCCCGATTGAAGGTGCTGGCATTTGGGGCAAAGCCGGAATCCACCCTGCATATCTACTTCCCCTCCTTCCTGTCCAGAGCCACCCCTAACTGCCCTCCTGAGATGAAGAAAGAGGTGAGGAAATGGTGGGAGGCTCCTTTTTCCCTTCCAGGGGTCAGCTGCAGAGGCCCCTATCTGCTGACAAAGGCCCTGCCTTCGTGGATCCGTTTCCTGAACATCCCTTAGCTCCCTCCTGACAGCCCCCTGCCCTACTCTTTGTCATGTTCTGCCCTCTGAAGAACAACTGAAAGGAGAGCACACTCAGGTCTGGCTGCTCTCTGGTCTTCCCTTTTGCAGATGAGTGATCTTTGAGTTCAAGGTCTAGCTCAGGACCCCAGCCTCCCCCTCTAGAGCCTCTGAGATTTCTGGAACCTAGGCACGATTTCTCCACCCTTTAGGGTGGTTTTGTCGCCTGCATGTTCTCTCTTAGGAGAAGGGAATTACTTTCTCAGCACTCTCTTCTCCACCAGCCCCATGCCCAGCAGTCTCTCTCTCTCCTGTCTCCTGTGCAGCTCCTGAGCAGCCTGACTGAATGCCTGACAGTGGACCCCCTCAGTGCCAGTGTTTGGAGGCAGCTGTACCCCAAGCACCTGTCACAATCCAGGCAGGTTGGGGGCGGGGGTCACCTACCTCTCACCACAGAGAAGCCTTAGTTCATGCCTCCCAGCCTGTCCCTGTCCTAGAAGCAGAAGGGGAACGTTTGTTACTGTTGTTGGGGCTCATGCCTCTCAAGTTTAGTGGGAACATTGTCCGTAGTCTTGTGGAAGCTGTTCTTCTGCTGGTAGGGGGCTCAGTCTTTCAGCCTGAAGCAGCCAGGGGCCTAATGGAGGATGGGAAGGGCCAAGTGGGCCCCCTGATCGGAAGGGGTTGTGCTTTTCCCACAGCCTGCTGCTGGAGCATTTGCTCAGGTCCTGGGAGCAGATTCCCAAGAAGGTGAGGAGCTGGAAGGACATGGCAGGCTGAGCCTCGTCTGGGTTCTGGGTTCGTACCCCCAGCCACTGTCCCCCCTTCCCTGAGAAGGTGCTCTTTTAGTACATTGGGCATGGAAAATGAAGCATGGTGGAGGTTCAGGGTTCCCTCATGGGCCAACTCTTACACTCTCAACCCAGATGTTTCTTATCCTATAGGCACAGAAGTCTTTGCAAGAAACCATTCAGTCCTTCAAGCTTACCAACCAGGAGCTGCTAAGGAAAGACAGTTGTAATAACCAGGATGTTGTCACCTGTGACTCGGCCTGCAAGGTGTCAGCACCCAGCCGTCCCCTGCCCACACACTCTTCTGCATCTCTGTCTTGGCACACCCTGGGTTGGGCCCATATCACATTCCTGCCCCACCTGTCCCTGGAGCCTCCACTACCTTGGGGATTATGAGGGCTTGCTCTTTTCCCTGGAAGGCCTAGCTTGAGGACCCCTCTCCCTTGTAAGCACTGCTCCTACCTCTTTTCCTCCTAGGGTCTGTTGCAGCAGGCTCGGGGCTTCCGGCCGCCCTGGACACGACTACTCCTGTTGGTGCTGATTTTCGCCTTAGGTTTCGTATACCATGACTTCCGGTCACACAGCTCTTTCCAAGGTAAGCAGGGGTTGACAGGCAAGTCAGATAGCATGGGGGTAGATCATTGAGCTAGGTGTAGCACCCCTGTCCCCAGCACACAGCTTTGCCCTGATGCTGCAAAACAAACACTTTCAGACAGATTTTTGTGTCCACAACTGTGACATTACCACCTCAGACTGGACTAGTGCTTTGCAGTGTAGAAGTGCTTGCGTGGTTTTCATGGTCTCATTTAAGTAGGTGTTCTCTCCTTTTTAACTCTTGAGGAGATTGAAGCTCAGAAAGATTTATCAGTTAGTTTAAGATCACAGCTGGTAGCTAGAAGGACAGACACCAAACCCGAGGCTTTCTGATGCCTAAGTCCAGGGTTCCACCTGTCTGCACCATTCCTGCTCACCTGACCCAGCAGGAGAACTGGGCTCAGCTCCCCAGGCCTGCATCCCTTCAATAAGGTCTGCCTCATTCCTCAGTGGGCCTGCTCTGGAGCCTGAAGTGCCTGCTTCCCCAGTCCCTCCCCTCCCCTCCCCCACCTCCCAGCTCACCAGAGGCCCCTTTTACCCAGCCTCCCTCTCTGGCCGATTGCTTCAGTCATCTGGTTTCTTGCCTGCTGGCCAAAAAATGTGTTTCAAGATCTACTCCTACAGCCTGCAAGGCTACAGGTGAGCACCTTGCAGGGACGGGAGGAGGGAGAGGGGAGAGAGCAGGAGAGGAGAGAGCAAGGGATTGGGTGTTGAGGGTAGTGATGGCATTGACAGTCAGTGGGAAGTAATTTTGGTTTTCTTTTCCCTTCCAATTGTGTTTGGGGAGCTGAGCTGTCTGAGGAAACTCAGCCCTCCTCTCTCCTGTCTTCTATAGCTGGCTAGAGGAGACATTGCCAGCCTGGGGCTCTCACCTGCTGACTGTGGTAAGGCCCAGCTTGCAGCTCGCCTGGACCCATATCAATGCCACAGTCAGCTTCCTTTCTGCCCACTGTGCCTCCCACCTTGCCTGTTTTGGTGACAGCCTCACCAGTCTCTCTCAACGGGTAAGCCAGAGACAGAGGAGTCAGAGAAGGGCTGGTCTCCCCAGCAGCTGAGTTCTTGGGAAGGGGCATGGACTGGGTGCTCAGGCCAGGATGCATCCCCAGGGCACCTAACCATATTCATTCTCCATGGTCCAGCTCCAGCTCCCTGATATCTTGAACCAGCTGTTCCATTCTCTGAGGGAGCTGCTCGTGCTTCTTTACCACAGCGTGCTGTTACCAGTGTGGCACATGCTGCTTGAGGCCCTGGCCCAGGCCCAGCAGCACTGCGAAAAGGCATGCAGGTGAGACCCTTATCCAAGGCTCCAGCAGGAGCCCCAATGGCCCCCATGCCCTTTTTCCAGGAATAAGGCTCCTCTGTTCAGTCTCTCTGCCCTGCCCCTTGCTTGTCCCTTGGACACTGTGGAACACAGTTGTGGGTCTGAGTTGCAGCCTTGTGACTTAATAGAGCTGCACACAACTACTCCCAACAAATGTCCTACTTTCCTCCCAGAGGTCCGGTGACTTGGGACTGCATGAAGACACAGCTCAGTGAGGCTGCCCGCTGGACTTGGCTCTGCCTACAGGACATCACAGTGGCTTTTTTGGACTGGGCACTTGCCATGATATCCCAGCAATAGGCCCTGCCTCCTTGGCTCGGAGACGGGTCATCTGAGACTGCTGGGGGGCAGTTCTGTGTGGGATCTTTTTTACTTGGTGCCTGAGCTCTGTCTTCTAGGCAAGTGGTCAGTTGCCTCTGCCCCAGTTTTTCCGTCCTTGGTGGTGACTGAGCCCAGGGGTATCTTAGCCTCCTATCCACAATTCCACTGAACATTTCTCTGGCCCTGTTGCACATAGCTCCGAGCCTCTGTCCTTGGACTGGTAGCCTCTCTAGCCTCCTCTCGTCTCCTGCCTTCCATTTCATTCCTGAAGCCCCAAACAGCTCATCCCCAAAGCTGAGACTCCAGTGAGTGGCTTCTGCACTCTTCTGATGAATGATTTCTGCTCCCACACTTTATCCACAGCAGGAAAAGGAAAAGGGACTTCCAGAAGGATATAGCACAACAGTGGGGAACAGCAGCTCCACCTCTACCCACAGCCTGGACATGGAGGGCGGGTGGAAAAGCCTCTCACCTCAAAATGCCCAGCGTAGATCCTTCGAGGCCCCTCACAGCCCCCCATCCTGATCCTTCTTTCTCACCATTCCCCTCCCCCCAGCTTTAGTTTCTCACTGCTGTCCACCCTTACGATCTCTCTGGAGAGAGATCTCCCAGTTAGCTGTGTGCCTTGGGCCCAGGGAACCTTCCAGCAGCCTGTTGAGACAGGATTCAGCATATGCCTACTAGGCAGAATAAAGGACACTTTTGATTTTTGCTTTCCTCTTTGCATCCTCACATAGGAATTCCCATAGTTGTGGACAGAACAAAATATGGGCACATGCATATTCCCCTTTGGCCCCCTGCCCTCCTAGGGGTTGTAGCCACTGGCAGTAATTGAGCTTCTGGCAAGGAAAGCCCACACCTATCATCCTAAATTTTGGCCTATTGAGGGTTCTAGACACACTTCTCTTGTTCCACTAGTGGTATTGTCTCACTCGTCACTGTGATTCATGTCCCAGTTGGGATTTGCCTTGACGACTTAAGTATTTTATGCTCGGAAAAGCAGGGAAGAGTTTCCTAGTGGAATTCTTGGCCAGCAAGCAGGGTGTGTTTCAGGATCTTAATTTACTAATTTGTTTTATAAGGCAGCAAGTCAAAGATTCAGAACTCCAAGAGACACAGGATCAAGGGTTTATCACCAAAGTCCCTTTTAATTTTTTTTTCCTCTTATGTCTTCTCTCCTCTTTTTTTTTTTAATTTTTGTTTAAAATATTACAGATGTCCCTTTTTCTCCCCATGACCCATTCCACCCTGTCCCATCCCCCTCCCCAGTCCCTCTCCCCACCATTGTCCGTGTCCTTGGGTTGTGCATATATGCATATAAATTCTTTGGTTCCCTTTTAATTTTTGACATGAGACTATATGTCATAACTACAAGGGTTTTCAATTCTCACTTCAAGTTTCTTGAGTGTTTCAAAACAAGCAGTACTAGAGGTGCACTGCCCTCTCATATTTTTGTTCCCTGTCCTTGTTAGGATGTTACCTCTTGGGAATTAAATACCCCACATTGGGCAGAACCCTGCGCTCTAGTGGCAGTTAGCCGTGACCATTTTTCACAGAAATTAGAAACCGTGCCTGGCAAAGAGCAATGGTCTAGGACTGCTCAGCAGGACTATCCAAGGGTCCTAAGACGTGTTCCATTTCCTCATTTCTTCCTCACCAGTCAGAAGCAAATGGGTTCTATTCTTAGGAATAGTGAAGCTTTGGAAATGGCCTGTATTCACGGCAGGTAGAAGGAAAGGCTGGTATGATCCTGCATTGGCAACAGCAAAAGACAAAGTGATGACACTATCCTACAATGACACTGAGTCCAGCCAAGGCTGCTGGGCTGAGTTCGTTCAATCCGGTAACTCAGAGAATGCCACTTACAATGCTTCATTGGTTTCTAATGTGTGTACTCTACTTGGGTTTATTTCATTTTTGACAGTCCTGAGGTGCAACATATCTCTTCAGCTTAGGCTGAGGTCTCAACAGCCTCACAAGGACACTGCTACCTGAATTGGCTTAGTTTGATGGGTGCAGTTGGTTGACCCAGTTTTGGAATTGCCCAGAATTTTTCCTCTGGAGTAGTCCAGCACTGCACCTGCTGTCCATTAAAGCTACACCAGACATCCAGATGTTTTATTTTCAGAACTCAACAAACAGGAATCCAAACTGAGCCAGTGAGTTGAACCAGTGTGGACTAGTGGGACACACAGTTGCTGACAGGTAGGCAATGATTGTTGGTATTATTAGAACAGAAGTAAACTGACACCTCAGAGGGTCACATCTGGATGTAACTTTTCACACAGCTGGAGTTCTACAGAGAACATTCCATAAAACTGAAGGACAAATATGGTTATCTCTTACTAACTTTAGTTATTACAAATTGTGCAGAATTATATCACATGACTCTTTGAAACACTTCTTTCCATTTTTCTAAGTCTTAAAATATGCTTCCACGTTCCTCTGGTTATCTGTACCCAGTCTTCAGCGTTAGAGCACGCCAACTGGATGGGCCGGCCTGACTCACTATGATAGATAATCTTGCCGGGCAGATAACGTTGCTGGCCTCACACCTGTGGCACTGCTGGGCCATTCTCAAATGCCACCACCTTGAGATGAAGTTTCCCACAGAGAGACATGCCTTCCTTGTCCTATTCCAGAATGACCCACTTGTCAACTACACAGAAATTTCAATGGTTGGATGACCTCGGCATTTTAATAGTTATTTCTCCTAAAGGAGTTTGAATTTAAGCGAACACTTACAGTGATCCATCTTTTTTCTACACGCTCTTCATGGTTGTCGCAAAAGGGCTTGAGGGAACAAAGGACCTTGCTTTTCCCTACGTGGTGTTCCATTTTTACTGGGTATTTTCCATTGCCGCAGTCTTGAGGTAGAAGAAATTTGAGGGCAGAGGGGAGCTTCCATTGTTCAGGGTATGAGTGAATGTTTATTGAATATTCTATCAATTAAAAAATTGAATTCAGACACAGTTTTGATATGCCTTGGGATAATTTGTTTACTGTGTTAGCATACCAGTTATTACATTTTTTAAATGGACTTTATTTTTAGAGCAGTTTTAAGTTCAAACTTGAGCAAAAAGTACACAACCCTTTCCCTTACACTTCCACAGTCTCTCCCACTGTCAACGCCAGTGAGCCTACAGTGACGCATCACTGTCTGGATCCAAAGTTTGTAGTTTACAGTAATCATACTTTGTATTATTTCAATCTTTTTAAATTTGTTGAGACTTGTTGCCTATCATGTGAGCCATCCTGGAGAATATTCCATGTGTGCTTGAGAAGAACATGTGTGCTGCTGCTGGTGGGTGGAATGCTCTGTGTATGTTTTTCTTAGGTCGAATTGCTGTGTTGATCAAGGCCTCTTTCCTTATCAAGCATGTCACAAACACATCCTTAATGCTAAAGAACACTTACAAATCAATAAAGTGTTAATCATAAAAATATGGATAAAAGACATAATTTATAAAATAAATGCAAATGAACCATCGACTTGAAAAAAGTCATTTCATTGGTTAAAAGGTGCAAATTTAAAATAAGATACGACTTTTGTATATCAACAGAATTTTTTAAAGTGATAATATGCTCAGTGAATGCTATGGTAGAAAGTGGTATAATATTTCTGGGAAGTAATTTTGGTAATATCAAAAGGTTTAAAAGTTTCATATTATTCTACCAAGTAATTCCACTCCTAAAAATATGTTCTGACTTTTTGCATAATTTTGTAAGTTATTAAAATTGTGTGAGGTTCCAAACTATGTAAAAATAATAATTATAAAAGATTAACAAGTATATATATTCTGGAGAATAGAAAAGTAAACAAATATGGACAAAGATATTCCAGAACATTCATTATAGCAGTATTAACAATAAAAATTTGGATATAAATTGTGTCTGACAATAAGATGAATATTTAAATAAGTTGTGCTAAAATCAAAGGATGGGAAATGGCTATTCAAATGATTCCAAAGACTCTTTAATGATATAAGAAAATGCTTATAATTGAGTTTAATTTATTGAAATATTGGCTATAATAAAAAATACAGAAAATAAGTTTGGACAAGGATGTGGAGAAATTGGAACCCTTCTACATTGCTGGTGGGTATGTAAAATGGTTCAGACACTATGGAAAACAATTTGACAGTTCCTCAAAGAGTTAAACTTATAATTACCATAAAATCCAGCAATTCCAGTCCCAGGAATATAACCAAGAGAAATGAAAACATATCCACACAGAAATTTGTACACGAATGTTTATAAAAGCATTATTCATAAAAGCCAAAAGGTGGAAATACCCCAAATGTTCATCAAAACAGATGAATGGACAAAGTGGTACATCCACACAAGGGAATAATATTCAGCCATAAACAGGAAGTACTGATACAGGCTACAAGGTGGATGAGTCTCAAAAACATAAGTGAAAGAAATCAGACACAAAAGGTCACATGTTTTATTAATTCTTTCCTGTGAAATCTCCAGGCTGGGCAAATCCATACAGTCAGAGAGAGATTAGTGGTTGCCAGGGGAGGGTGGGGGGAGTAATTGCTTAAAAGGGTACGAGGTGTTCTAAGGTGGTTGAAACTAGAGAGGTGGTAATTTGCGTAGCACTGTGAATGCATTAAATGCCAATGAATTGTTCATACTTTAAATTTGTTTTTATGTGAATTTCGCCAAGAAAAAAAAAAGCTCAACATAAATATGGTCTGCTGCCCAGCCCCCCACCCCCTCCCGGGAAGAGTGGTAAACACCCCAAGCTGACGCTCTGGGACACAACGGTACCATCTGCAGCAACTGAGCAAAGTTAACCCGAGATGTTAACACCCTGCTCTGTGGGTGGGCGGGAAACCGCGCTGTGCTCTGCGACGTCAGATTTAACGCCGAGCCTATGAGAACCCCTAAAATGTCGGAGCGGCAGGGGGCTCGAAGTCCTCGCCTGGCTTGGGTTTGCCCGAGGCGATCGTACCCCAGGTGGCACAGGCAGTTGACCACAGAGCCGGAAATGGAGGTCCGGTCTTCCCGCACACACCCCCCGCCAGGCTACGAAGCAAGGCTTCACAGAGGAGTGGGGTTTTAGGTTGGTTTCTTTGTTTTTAAACCCCGGGAGCTCTGGTGGGCAAAGGATTGTGGGCTGGCTTTGCAGGCCCCCAGAAAGCCAGGAGTAGGGGCGGGGGCCGGGTGGGCACGGCCGTACCCGGGGCCCCTCTCCCGGCCCCGCCCGCCAGTCCCGCCTCCCAGGGCTTCGGCGCCGCCGGATCCCGCGCCGCCCCGCAAACCTCGAGCGGCTCTGTGGTTTGTATCTTTCTTGCCCTGGTCAGGACGAACGTTGGTTTAAGGGCTGAATGAATGTACTTCACACCAGGAGAGCAGTGGGATTGTATTGGCTCCGGGGAGAAAGCGGAGGGAAATGTGGAGCAGAAATAGCCAAAGCGAGCCGTCGGCGCTGCGAACGGGGCGTGCGCTTCGCAGTTGCAGAGCCTGCGTGTGTGCGGGCCCCGCGGGGCAGCGCTGCCCAGAGGCTCGGGGCTGCGGGCGATCTCTAAGCGCCCGCGATCCTGTGGGAGCCACTAGGAGGGGCGGGGGGCGTATTGTTTGTGGGAAGGAGGGAAACGGAAGGGAAGTGTTTGCCCGTGTTTCCTCCGTCCAGGGCTGGGAAGCGGATCCTCTGCTCTCGCTTCTGCCTCCGGCTCCCTCTGTTCTGTGTGGCCCGGAGGGGCTCGGCCCAGGTGAGCTGCTTTAGAAAGTAGAGTCCAGGCTCCAGAAGGCTCTAAAACCCTGCGAGGGCGAGGCCTCGGTAGGCATTAGAGGAGAATATGCAGGCCGCTGAATCAGCGGGGCCTTCGATAGCTCAGTTGGTAGAGCGGAGGACTGTAGTGGGTGAGCCTGTGGCAATCCTTAGGTCGCTGGTTCGATTCCGGCTCGAAGGACTTCGTACAACACTTTTTTTTTTTAAACTTCCACTTAATTTCATTTAGTTATCCTGTGAGGAGAAAGGTTTACTCGAACGCAGACTGACTTTCCGTGAGCACTGTCGATGTTCGGTGAAACATGCACTAAGGAGCCGGGATCCGTACACGTACTCTCTTGTGGGTGAAATGCAGATATAGTAACGTGTTTATATATTATCAACTTGGCTTTAGTACCATTGCTGACGCGTAGTTATTCCTACTTTTAAAAATTTTGCCCATGGTTCCACGGTACTGTGGTGCTAAATAAATGTCCTAAATTTCGTTTTTTCTACTGGTCTACAGCCAGCTTGCAACAACCTGTAAGGTAAATGGAAGGGAAACAGCTACAGCCGGGGGATTAGCTCAAATGGTAGAGCGCTCGCTTAGCATGCGAGAGGTAGCGGGATCGATGCCCGCATCCTCCACTCGGTTTTTGCCCACGCGGAACAGGATCTTTGACCAACGGGAGACACCTGAACCCGTTCTGTTTGCAACAGAGGATCACGGCGGGCAAAGGATTAGATTCGCACATTGTCCTTTTATTTTTAAGGTAAGTCTTCTCCAGTTTACTTCTCGGTCACTTCGTGTTTCCCTCCCGGCAGGCAGGCGGTTGACTATCTTCGGAGGAGACGCGCGCGGAACCCTCCCGCCCGGCCTGCCGGCCGAGCCCCCAAACGGCACTGGCTCAGGTACTCGCTCGCGTGCAAGGGAACCCCTGCGCACCGACCAATGGCAGCGAGCTTTACTGGGCGGGTAGCCAGCTGTACCCGCGGCCAATAGGCGAGAGACTTCTTGTTTCCTGGCAGAGCGGGGTCCCGGCACCGCGGCGCTCGGGTTTTGTTTGGGTCCTGGGTGGAGGGCCTCGGTGCCGGGGCCCGAGGTGGCGCCTCGCTAGCGGGAGAGGAGAGGGAGCGGGATCACCGGCCCAGAGAGAGGTGAGGGGCTGTGCGTAGAGCGCGGGCCCCGCCTGCCCCGGCGCCGCCCCCTTCTCAGCCCTTTCTGCCCCTTAAGCCCCGAGCCCCTCTGGAATGCCACCCCGCCCCTCAACCCGGGCTCCCCCGGCCCCACCCCCACTCCGGTGGCCTCACCTCTGACCCCTGTTCCCTGCCTTCCTGCCCTCCCTGTACCGTGAGTCTACTGATCGATTCCACGCCTCCAAACCCCACCTTGCCCAGGGCAATCCTGGTCCTTCAGAGTCTAGGGTCGAGAACCACCCCCCTGCCGTCAGATGGGTGTCTACCAGCCACTTTTTTACGGGTACTAACAACACCCATTTATTCACCCACAACTACCAGGGTAGCTATTCAGGGACTCCGGTGCTTACTGGGCTGAGAAGGGTGGAAACAGATCCGTGCCCTAATTGGAACTGAGCTGCAGTCTCTAGGTGAGCAAGTGCCTTCTGCCCAGTTTCCTTTGGCTTGGCAAAGGCCACACTTTTCTAGTTTTCTTCCATAATAGGGCCTTGCAGGGCTCCGGGGAGCAACAGAAGAATACCTGGTCAGTACTTGTGAAGACAGAGGAGTGACGACAGGAAGCTCCCCATTTAAACTTAGAAACTTGGCTCTTCCCACTCTGCTTTGCTGGAGAGTGGGGGGCCAATCTAGGAAGCAGAGATCCGGAATGGCCCGTCTTTCAAGATGGCCATGTGTTGTGGTGGGAGTATCTGGGCTAGTTTTGGGCAGTCTGACCTCTCTGATTATATTCTCTAATCTTTGGGCTGCAAAGAAGCTTAGAGTCTAGTATTTCTTAGTATTTCTCAACCTAGTTAAGCCACTGAGTATTTCAGTTTGGAATAGCCACGCTGTGGTAAAATGGAGTCCTTTTAGGTCAGTTATAACCCCTAGTGTGGGGCCAGAATACTGCTTTCTGTTGGCCTTTGCTGGAAGGCCACTTCTACCTTCTCTGACAGGGAGAGAGCCTCTTATTTAGTAGGGCACTCCCTAAAAGCACCTCTCATATGTCTGGAGATATCAAAAAAACCTTTCATTTTTCCTCAGCTCTCAGGGCCCGAGTGGAGCAGGAGGATGCTTTCCCAGCCCCACCATGGAGCTGCGCTGTGGGGGACTGCTGTTCAGCTCTCGATTTGACTCAGGAAACCTAGCCCATGTGGAGAAAGTGGAATCTGTGTGTAGTGATGGGGAAGGAGTAGCAGGGGGCGCATTAGCCCCCACCAGCGGCACTGCCTCTGCCCCTGACTATGAGTTCAATGTGTGGACCCGACCAGACTGTGCTGAAACAGAATTTGAGAATGGGAACAGGTAAGAGGAAAGTAATGGAGGGCAGAAGAAGGACAAGAGAAGGGATATCCCTGTCCCCAAACCCATGCTCAGTTTGCCCTTTCGCTTACAGTCCATGCCCACACACTACTACTTCTCTCCCTGCCCCCCTTTCTCCCTCTCCTGCTACTCTCCCACATATCATACCCTGTCTACCCCTCTCGTATATGGTGACCTGTCTTTCCTACTCTGGCCTTCAGGTCATGGTTTTACTTCAGTGTCCGGGGAGGATCTCCTGGGAAACTCATCAAGATCAATATTATGAACATGAACAAGCAAAGCAAGCTGTATTCCCAGGGCATGGCCCCCTTTGTGCGTACACTGCCCACCCGGCCACGCTGGGAACGCATTCGAGACCGGCCCACCTTTGAGGTAAGTTATCCATGGGGAGGAAAGAAAGACTTGGGTGCTAAAAGTAGAGGAGGGAAAGGAAAGAGGAGTTACCCTCAATACTGAGCACTAGGCAGGCAGGACACTGGGTTTTGGTACCAGCTTTCCGGTGCTAGCAGGAGTCCAAGATAAGCCCCTGCCTCAGGAAGCCTCAAAGGAGCTGGTTGTCATGGACAGTTTCAGAGGGAGGGAAGTTGGTAAATGTGTGAGGGTGTGAGGTCAGTTCCTGGTGACTCCAATAGGATCTTAGTTCTGACACCGATGGCATGTTGCCCCTCCCTCTTCCTCCTCTGCTCCTCAGATGACAGAAACGCAGTTTGTGTTATCCTTTGTTCACCGTTTCGTGGAGGGCCGTGGGGCCACCACCTTCTTCGCCTTCTGCTACCCCTTCTCCTACAGTGACTGCCAGGATTTGCTAAACCAGCTAGACCAGCGCTTTCTGGAGAACCACCCTACCCATAGCAGGTGCCAACCCCATTCTTACTCCTGTCACACAGTCCTGGATCAGACAGCACCTCTGCTACTTCTGGAACTTACCCTAAGAGCCCTGAACCAAAACGTCATCAGTTCTTTTCTCTGTACAGTGTGGGACTTTCAGTATCTTTGACAAGTATATTTCTGTGTGACCTTGATACCACCACCTACACTCCACTCACCCGTCTAGTTCAAGCCCTTAATATCCCAGCTCCCATCAGTTATCTGGAATTTAGCCAGCACTGCCATTGCTCAGCACACCTTTTTTTTCTGTCCCAACAGAGGTCAACTCTCTGTCTATGCAAAGTAACCTGTCCTAGGGAGCCATAAATGGGTAAAAAACAAGTTCATCCTGCCCTGTACTCTGCATTCTGGCAATGCAGATCCACCCAAATCCTCAGCCTCCTTTAACACTGAGAGACTGTGAGGCCCCAAAGGTTAGGGTGAAGTACCAGATCCTACAGATCCTAGGCTCGTAACAAGGCCTACCTCTTGCTAGGACTTTAGGGACTTCTATTGGCTTAATGATTTGTATCCCTACAGCCCTCTGGATACCATCTATTACCACCGGGAAATCCTTTGCTATTCTCTGGATGGACTTCGTGTAGATCTGCTAACAATCAGTTCCTGCCATGGGCTTCAAGAAGATCGAGAGCCCCGTCTAGAGCAGCTATTTCCTGATATCAGCACCCCCAGACCATTCCGTTTCACAGGCAAGAAGGTGAGTGGGAATAGTGTAAAGGTAGGACCCTGACCTTTCCCCAGTCCAGGGAAGTTCAAAGCCACATCATCTGTAGGCATCTTGGACACAGCCTCAGCCTGTGAGCTGAGGCAAGTGTGACAGCTCCCACTCCACTTGCACACTCAGCCAGCTGGAGATCCAGTGGCTATTTCTGCCTCATCCTCTCCCCACACCCCCACCCTAAGTACTACTCCAGTGCAACTGTAGTGTAACTGCCCTAATGACTGCTCTTTTCTCCACATCAGATATTCTTCTTAAGCAGTAGGGTACACCCCGGAGAGACTCCATCTAGCTTTGTCTTCAATGGCTTTTTGGACTTCATCCTTCGACCTGATGATCCCCGGGCCCAAACCCTACGTCGCCTCTTTGTTTTTAAGCTGATTCCCATGTTAAACCCCGATGGTGTGGTCCGGGGCCACTACCGGTAAGCAGCCTCCCCAACCTCTCTGGGTTGTTGCGGTCCCCCTCATGCCCCGCAGCTCAGCCTCTCATCTTCCTTCCATATTCCCAGTCCTCTTCACCCTAACAAAGGCAAGCCCATCTAACCATCCAGTGCCTCGGGAAGGAATGGGATCCCATCTACTGGCATTCTTGGGAAGGAGCAGAGCTAGAATAACTGCAGGTCTATCTGGGAGTTATCCTTAGGTTTCTGTGAAGGAGTGATAGCAGATCAAGGAGAGGGCCTATTCTCAGTTCTTTCTTTCCTAATGCAACTTCAGCCTCTCATTTTGTAAGTTAGTCTCCCATAGTCTCTTTTCGTCTACTCTGGTGTCTCCCTTGCTGGTCCAGCTTTCTAGACCCTGCTTCAGTCCTTGTTTCCTTACAGCACAGACTCACGTGGAGTGAATCTAAACCGTCAGTACCTGAAGCCTGATGCAATCCTGCACCCGGCCATCTACGGGGCTAAAGCTGTGCTCCTCTACCACCATGTGCACTCCCGTCTGAACTCCCAGAGTCCCTCTACGCAACAGCACAGTCCTCATCTCTGTCCTGATGCCCCCCTTTCTGACCTTGAGAAAACCAACAATCTCCAAAATGAAGCTCACCTTGGGCACTCATCTGATGAGGATAATCCTGAGGGCTGGCCACAGACTGAGCCAGCAGAAAAGAAGGCCAGCAGTGTGTGGATTATGCCCGAACAGTCCACTGAGGTTGAACAGCCAGCCCCTGACACCATCCCCCCCAAAGAGAGTGGTGTTGCTTACTATGTGGACCTGCACGGACATGCTTCCAAAAGGGGCTGCTTCATGTATGGAAACAGCTTTAGTGATGAGAGCACCCAGGTAGGAATCCACAGAATGTCATATGAATGTGGGAAGTGTTTCAGGTTAGGACAAAAGGTTGGGCCATGAACAGAGGGAAGGTGACCTTCTGTCAGGTCAGGAAGGTCCGTGGCTGCAAAAGGTGGACTACTTCTGAACAAGCTTTAAAGGGCCTAGAAGGGATGGCACTGGGACCTGTTATATCATGACCCTGAAAGAGTGTCAAACCGTTGGCATTGTAGTTTTTTCTAGAGTTTGGGAAACTGAGGGGAAAGGAAAATTTTGCATTATTGGAGAGAAGAAGCTAAGAGCTTAAAAAGAAGAATTGCACCTTTCCAACAGCTGGATGTAATGTCAAACATTCTCAAATTCAAGAAACGCGGTCTATTGCTGATGGTTGTGAGGGTATCTAAGTCACATGGAGCCATGCTTGCCCTCTCCTCCTTGCCCTCATGCCTTCTTTCTTTTCTGAGTTGCCTATTTCCTCCCTCAAACAGGTGGAAAATATGCTGTATCCAAAGCTCATCTCCTTGAACTCAGCACACTTCGACTTCCAGGGCTGCAATTTCTCAGAGAAGAACATGTATGCCCGAGACCGCAGAGATGGCCAGTCTAAGGAGGGAAGCGGCCGGGTTGCAATCTACAAAGCCTCAGGGATAATCCACAGGTTGGGTGGAAACTGGAATATGGTTGATGAAATAGCTTCCCTAATGAAAGCAATATCCAGGCTAGGGGGTTTGAGGGGCAGGGGATGGCCCAAGTCTTCTGGAAAGGCAAGCTCCCCATTAGCATTATTGGCTTTAGTCTGGGACTCTACCTTTTTGGGACTTCTTGTGCATGTGCTGTAGTGCCGAGGTCAGGCTGGTGGCTAGGAATTAGGACTTTCTATTTGTATCCATTTTTTCCCCCAAGCGATTACGTTCTTAGACCACCTAGGCTGTCCCCATAGTTCTGTCCTGATTCTCTCCAGGCAGGACACTGATAAAAGTCTCTGTGTCTTAGCTACACACTTGAATGCAACTACAACACTGGACGCTCAGTAAACAGCATCCCTGCCGCCTGCCATGACAACGGGCGTGCCAGCCCCCCTCCCCCGCCGGCTTTCCCCTCCAGATACACTGTGGAATTGTTTGAGCAGGTATGAATACATGGGATAAGTGGGGCAAGGGAGAACCCCAAAGTCTGGAAAGGCCTTCACTCCTGCTGCCTGACTCTAAGGGCCTCTGATGGGAGGCTCACTACTATTGCCATCTCACCACTGTGGTTATTTTCCTCAGTTAATAGGAGCAGGCCTCTGACTAAAATAGTGGTGAGAGGATAAGTGGGCACTATTTCTGACCCCCCACCACAGAGAACCCCCCACACACATCTGAGTCAGATCCTTTGCCTCTGAGCTCATCTTCCTTCTATTGGGTTAGTTCAGTCCTGGACTGAAAGCACCTCATCTGCAGTGGTCTTGATGATCCCTGGTGTCCTAGGACACACAAGAGTAGTAGAAAGAGCTGTGGGTTATAGAAGAGACTCAAACACCTTCTGCTGGGAGAGCTCCTTCCTGGTGCCAGCCTGAAAGCACACCTGCCTCAGCTCATAATGGATGAGGGCCCCCAAATGAACAATGGTTTAGGGAGCAGCTGTAAATCCAGTTGCGATAAACAGCCTGGGCACAAAAGTTAGAGTACTCATTGAACACATTTGAGGTCTGGCCTCTCCTCCCCTTCCACTGTGCTGTGCACCCCACCCCAACACAGCAGCCTTGGTTGGAAGACCAAGACACTGAGCCAAACTGGACTCCCCCACAGGTGGGACGAGCTATGGCCATTGCAGCTCTGGACATGGCAGAATGCAATCCATGGCCCCGAATCGTGCTGTCAGAGCACAGCAGCCTCACGAACCTCCGGGCCTGGATGCTAAAACATGTGCGTAGCATTCGAGGCCCGAGCAGCACTCTGAACATGGGTGTCAACAAGAAGAGAGGCTCTCGAACTCCACCCAAAACTAACAAGTAAGACCAGCAGGGTGGAAGGGAGAAGGTACTAGAGTGGAACAGGGCTCTAGGGCAAGGAATTCCCAGAGATTTGTGTTCCTTTTCCACTTCCGAAAGGACCACATGGTAAATATTTCAGGGTAAATTAAAATTAGTAAGATCAGCTCATTTTTAAAAAATGGATCCCCTTCCCTTTTACCTGGCACTACATGCTTTCTAGGTATCTGGAAATCAGGCCAGAGGACTCCCTGCTCCAGAGCCCTGCACAAAATCAAATATAATTGGGGTGGGGCCAGGACTCAGCTTCCAGTGGTTGTGAATAACTGACTGAGAGGTCCAAAGGCCAGCACCAAGGCAACAAGGGAGGAATTTACTGGGAGTTTAAGCTGCCCAGGGGTGGCCCTTCCAGGTCTTGGTATATTTTCTGCAGGAGCATGTGTATGTGAACAAGTGTTTGTAGGCATTCGGAGATCAGCTGGTATGCCCCAGGTTAGATACCTCAGACAGCAACAAGAATTCCTCCCTTCTCCCTTGGAAAGAGTCCCTATCTATGCCTTTTCACTGCAGAAGTGAAGCTTTACTGACCATGGGGAAAGACTAGGGACACAACCTCCTGGCCCATGGTTAACTGGCATCTGCTTCTTTGCAGTGGATTGCCTGTTTCCTGCTCTGAAAATACCTTGAGTCGAGCGCGAAGTTTTAGCACTGGCACAAGTGCTGGCGGTAGCAGCAGCAGCCAACAAAACTCTCCACAGATGAAGAACTCCCCCAGCTTTCCTTTTCATGGCAGTCGGTGTGCAGGGCTGCCAGGCCTGGGCTCTAGCACCCAAAAGGTCAGCCACCGGGTGCTGGGCCCCATGAGAGGTAAGCTAGTCTGGGAGCCCCTGCAGCAGGTGTTCAGTTGTTTGGGGCATTGTTGGGGGAAATGAGAGCTTGAAGATATATACTTGGACTGGGACCAAGGGGATGAATCAATAAAATTAGTTTATAGCAGAATTTGCAGCCTCTCCTGCGAACTTGGTGTTCCCTGCGGCCTGAACTCCACAGCGGCATTGTGTGTGGCACAGGTAGGTGTCCTGGGTGTCTGCGCTTCAGCACATGTTGGGAGGCAGGGGAGTTTCTAAGGATGAAACACTAGCTGAGGCAGGGCCACACTGAGACATGGAGCCTCCACTTCAAGGACAGTGCCAGGCTGCCTTGTGGGAGGCGGTATAAGGAGATGCCTCACAGTCCAAGCTGCAGCACTGCAGAGTGTGGAGGATCCTGTCCAAGGTCCTATAAGCTGAAATTGTTCCTGGCTTCAGAGCCTGTTCAGAAAGTGTTATCAAAAGAATTCTAATTTTTCCAAAGAGAAATGTAACTACGACAGATTCTGTTGTAGGCTTACAAAGCAACAGTCTAGCCCCTTCCAGCAGTGGCCACAATTGCTCAACTTTGCATCAGTACCCCTAGTCTGGCCTGATGAGACTCTGCCTGATAAGACGAGATTCTGGGTCAAATGTATACCAGAAACAGATAGGCCTTTAGGGAAAAAAGAGGAAAGGACTCTGGAGCCATTTCTTGGGAGTGGCCTGGGCTGTGGTGGGTAGACTTGCAGTGCCACTTCTGGAAGTGCACCAAGCCACAAATCATATTGCGTGTGGCTTCTGGGCTGCACTAGTCTTGCCAGAGTATGGAAGCTTATAAGCTGGAACTAAAAGCTTTGCTGTTCTAGCCGCAGTCATCCTTGTTAGCACTTCCCTGCTACTCAGCTTGCATCCAGGCTTTTGGTGGAAACCATAAACATGCACTGGGTCACTGCTGTGGAAATCTGATGGCGCTGGTTAGAGTAGCCGGAGGAGACCAGTGGTCCTTCCCAGCTTTGCCAAGTACGGTGTTTGATCCCTGACATGCATCATAGCTACCTCTGCTTATATTCCAAGTCCTATTCTTTGAGATTCTATCTTCATTGAAAAGGGTACTTTTGCACACTGTGTTTGAAGAAGAGTATTAAAGTAATAATAATGCCTTATATTTAAATAACATTAAACAGTAAACAAAACAGTATCACATATATTTCATTTAATCCTCATGAGGTCTCTGTGGGATGGATGGCGTTTCCATTTTTCTGATGAGGAAACTGAGGCTATTTAAGGGTGACTTGTCCAAATTTGCAGAGCTATTTAGTGGCAGAGTTATTCACAGATGTTGTTTCATGCCCCAGTGTACTTGAGTTTCCCATCTTAAATCTGGATAAAGTTTTTTTTCCCTTCTAATTTCTTTTCCTCTTAACTCATAGTTCCTAGGAAGGAATATCAGGATTATAAATTCCCGTTCCCTTTCTACAGAAGGGAAATAGTAAAAAACCTATTCTAGGTATTCCCTGGAGGATTCTAGGCAGTTTTAACCATCCTCTCTGTCCCCCTCCCAATGAGGAGTGCTGTATTAAGCTCCTTGAGTGAGGGGCATGAATTGTGTTTCTTAGTACAAAGTAATTTCTAGTTAGCCGATTTGAAACTTAATAGGGGACACAGGACAGTAAACACAACATAAAAGCACACACACATTATAAACATACAAGGGACTTGGGGCGCCACTGTCATAGATAAACACAAGGGTAATTAGCCAAAGAATGTTTAGCTGAGTGGTTTTGAAGCATGGGTGGTGGCATATGGTTTGACAAAACGCTCCAGAGCTGAGAATGGTAGCCAGGACCAGTGTACTAGCTGGCTCAGAGGGCCAAGCTTTACCACAGGAGTCAGGTGAAGAGAGGTGGGAGGAGGAAGAAGTGTCTTGAAAACAAAGATTATGAGTTAACAAGACATATGTGCTTCTGAGAATGATGGGAACAAAAGACGTTAAGAGAGCTGTCTGAACTGTATATATCAGGCAGGGGAGGGGAGGGGGGATCCTTGGAGCGGTTATACATGAGAAGACTAGCACCCATATCGGGGGCTGGAAAGGAGAGGTGAATATACATATTAGAAGCAGAGTGGCAGGACTCAGTGATGGTGGAAGAGGGACGAACTGAGAGAGCTTCAGGCCTACACACTAAAGGAAAAGATCATGGTGACACTGAGACACTGTTGGAAGAAAACGTGAAGAGTTTATCTAGTTTAGACATGCTTGGATGTCATAGACTATCTATATGGAGATGTCCTGCAGACAAAAAACGGCCAGACTGTAGAAAAGGTGACATCAGGGTTAGATCTAGGAGTCATCCACATACAGGTGCAGGTAAAACCAAGTGAGAAGCTATGTTCCCCCAGGTGAACAAGCTTAGAAGCAGAAAAAGGGCTGGTTTGAGTAAAGAGGCATCCCAGGGACTTGAATAAATATTTGTAAGAACTAAGAAACTATGTCTAAAGTAAAGGGGTCAAGAAGAGGGTTGCTAATGATTCCAAACCAGGAATACTATAAGGAGCTGAAAGGTCAGAGCCTGGAAACCTTGCCGCCTGTGTTCTCTTGGGCATTTACTGGTGGTGCTGTTTTTGCTGCTTCATCTCTTAAAGTCCCTGATATGACTCCAGGATGGGACACTAGCCCTGGCTTGGGACAGGGACCTGTGATGCAGACTGTGGTGTCTGGACTTGGTGTCTTCAACCCTTGGAACAACTTGTCTAGTATAATCTGTCTGTACTGTAGCTTTGTGACATTTCCTTTTCCTCACCTCTGGCTCCTCGGCCTCTGCCACATCTAGACATACTTGGTCTTCTGAGACAGGAAAACACGACCCCTGTATCTATACCTCCCAAACCCAAAAATGGGATTGTGATTTGATAAAGGATTTTTTTTGTCTTGTGAATTTATAAGAAAATTTCCACCAATGTATAAAAATTATATCACACTTAACTATACATTTAATTAGTGACTGTCCTTTATTGGCTGGAACAAAATGTGAGATTGGGCTATCCAGGAATAATCAGAAAAGATCTAGGCAGCCCAGTCAGAAGCTTAAGGCAGGTTCAGGGAGCTAGTCTGATAGGTTCTGTCCTCAGAGGCTGGAAGTAGCCAACTTGGGGTCAATAGGAATGTTCCCTGGGGAAGGAGGCTGGAAAAGTCTCTGAGTAAGGCTTGACTCCCAGCGCCCCTGACCATAGTGCCAGGATTATCTTTTTTTTTTTTTAATTCTCACTGGAGGATATTTTTTGCATTGCTTTTCAGGGAGTGGAAGGGGGAGAGAGAGAGAAACATCAGTGTGAGAGAGACACGTCAATTGGTTGCCTCCCGCACGCGCCCCAACCAGGGCCAGGGATCGAGCCTGCAACCAAGATACGTGCTCTTGGGTGGAATCGAACCCAGGACCCTTTAGTCCACAGGCCAACGCTCTAACCACTGAGCCAAACTGGCTAGGGCCAGGATCTTCTATACCTCCTTCCTCCCCACTGCAAAACAGGCTGTGGGCACCACCTTCCCAGACCTGTGGTCAAGTTCCCATCCACTGGCTCAAAAGCGCAGACATTATCAGCAGCTACTACAGAGGAGGAAGGAGAGATCACTGGGGAATATCTAATACAATGATGGAGTGAGGATAGTCAGGTCTGCGAGATACTGGTGTAAAAGCAGGTGCAGAGCTCAAAGGAGGGCCAGGGAGAGGGTGGAGAGGTAACCAGCTTCTCCTGTTGGATCTGTATTGACAAAAAGAGGGCAAGGACTAGGGGAGGCCAGTGAGGTGCCCAAGCCACACAACATGAGAAGGCACTTGCTCTCAATCAGGCAAGGGCCTCCTGACAAGTGTACCCTAGATGCCTCACTAGCTTCCTATCAGTCCTGGCCCTGGATTCAAACAATAGTCTCAATAACAAACATATGCCCTGGCCCTCCAGACCACCCAGTGGGATACTGGGGTACAAGACAAGGGACTTAAATGTAAAGTCTTCAGCTGTTGTCCTACCACCAGTGCCCTCCTTCCTCCTAGCTCTGGCGCTGAAACCTGAGGTTACTAGAACCCTTCCTTGGCCTCTGTGATGCTGTGACTCAGCTGACAGGCAGCTTTTGGTAGAGAAGCTAAAGTTTAACAGTAAGGGGAGGTTCCTTTGCTAAGTGAGTCAAAGGACACAGGAAGAACGCCTCTAGCACCATCACCACTTTTACTTTTTCCACTGCAAACTAGTTTCATGTTAAATAGCAGGTTACAACTTATTTGATGGCAGGGAATGTGTCCTAACACATCTATTTATTCCCTTATCACCCAGCACCGTACATGGCACTTATTAAACGATCAACAAATATTTGCTGAACAAATAAAAGGCAAGAAGTTGGGAGCTGAATGAATGCTTGTCTTACCTTCCTAACCCTCAGAGGGCATGCATCAGGTCTGCAATCATCCAGGGATTAAATAAGATCTGCAGTGTGCCATGTAGGGATAGTTCCAAAGATGTTTGGGGGGTGATGATGCAGGACATAGGCACAAGTCACATAACTGCCCCTCTAAATCGCGAGGCTTTAGAATATCCATCGTAATTCATACAATGTTGAAGTCAGCCTGGCTCTCCCTCTCAGACCTTTGCCCCAGACAATCCTGCCAGTCCCAAAATGGAACCTATAGCTGATAACCATAAAACATCATCTCACAACCTCTGGAAGCAGAGCTGATCATGTATCACTCTTGTACTCAGCCTTAAACCGCCATTTCTGTATCTCAGAACCAAGAAGTAATAGGGTTGGGGCTCCTCCCTTTAATTCTTGTCTCAATGGGAACTGAGTAGGCCAAGAGCCAAAACATGAGAAATGGCTGGCTGTGCGCTCACATTGCCGGATTTATAGCAGGCCTGGCCAGATCTTAAAATAGTCTTCTAAGAGATGATTTAAAATGCTATCTCTAAATGCCTTACACTTTCCAGATCAGGCTTCCCCCCTAAACCAGACCTTGTCTTCCATCCTGAAACTCTCCTTAGGGGCAGGATTCCTGAGTTTTTCTTTAGTATCTTGCCCAAGATCCCTACATTTCACACTGACTTGTTTTTACGTCACTTGCCTGTTTTGCTTCACACCTTCTTGACTATCACGCAGTTCCTTACTAGACCCGACAAACGTCCCAAAGTCTTGCTCCCACTCTTGCTTGCTCCCTCTCATCCCTTCTTGGGGTGAAGACACATTCATCCCTTAATGTGTCTTCAACATGCGTCTGTGTAAGATTTCTCAGACCATCTAGAAACCTGCTGTTTCCCCCTCTATCAAGATTATTATTTCTGCCTACTATGCACTGTCACTTGTACATCATAGTGACATCCCTGGTTTTTTGTTTTTTTAAATATATCTTTATTGATTTCAGAGAGAGGAAGGGAGAGGAAGAGAGAGAGTTGAAACATCAATGATGAGAGTCGTCATTGATCGGCTGCCTCCTGCACACCCCCGCCTGGGGATCGAGCCTGCAACCTGGGCTTGTGCCCTGAGAATCAAACCGCGATCTCCTGGATCCTAGGTTGATGCTTAACCGCTGAGCCCGTTTTAACCAACGAATTACCCAGGGATGGGCTCTATAGCATCTCTAAGTCATTGGTGGTGGTAATGTTGCAGGTTATTTGACTGTGGCCTTGAGTCTCTTGACTTCTATTGTCTTGTTGGCACTGCTGTACCAACCCTTACTAGCCCGCTAAGTTCTGGTTGTTTTTTTACTCTTGGCTGTGGTCTTAGACTAATTGGTACCCAAACTCAAAGCTAGACTAGGTTCCATCCTGAGATCTCTCCCTTTCTTCTACTCCTTATCCATGTATCTTTTTCAAAGTATTATTTTGTTTTTGGACCTTCCAGAAGTATCCTTGTTACTGCTGACTACTGCTCAGTGTAGCTAGACAAGATGAAGTTACTGTCACCTACTTCCTAATTTGTAGGCTTTACATACCTAGCATATGTTGCTTTGTTAGGTGTCAGCTTGCATCCTGGAACCACCACCAAATTCAGCTCCATGGAGGTTAATAGCTCATTCAGTTTGAAAGCATTTGGCACCTGCTATCCCTCTCGTGAGGAAGGACCTACCAAACCTGAAAGCCTCCCTACCCCACCTGGTCACAGTTATACCAGTGGGCGAACACCTTTCAGAACTTGCAACAGTGAGGCTCTAGCCACAAAGAACGGACCAGAGAGCTGCCCTCACAGAGTATAACCATATGCCCTTAGACAGAGATTACTGAGCCAGCTCATGATCTATAGTGGGTGTCTGCTATTCAGATAAACAAGATGCTTATTAAGGGTTCTGTTTTACAGGCACTAGTCTATATATTAGAGAAGTTCCCTACTCTCAAGAGACTCAAGTTCTAATTAGAATATCGGCAGACATTTATTAAGTACTCAGTATGTGCTGGCACCATTTTAAGTCCTTTACATGTACTAACTTGATTAAGGAAGAGCCATACACAGTTACTAGCCAAGTGAATAAAGGACAATGACAAGAGAACAACTAATTCTCTCAGAGGCAACATCTGACATGGGACAAGTAAGATATCCAAGGTTTCACTAGAAAAGGACATTCAGAGGAACCCCGCAGCTAGTAGCCTCAGGGGTTGTAGCTGAGGGTGTCAAGTCAGCATCCTACTAAGGATGAGTAGACCAGAATCACAGTGGGCAGGGTTTTGAATGCTGTGTGCAAAGGTTTAGATTCTCTCCTTTAAAAGACCTTCAGTATCTCCCCCTTGTCTGAGCCAAAATGATTTTTGATCAGGTCTGTGTTTTAGGATAAAATTTTCTGGCACCTGCATAAAAGATGGATTGTAAAAAGGGAGAGAGCCCAGTGAAGAACTTTTTTCAAAAGCCTGAATGAGCTAAAGACCTGCATCTGGCAGTGGCAAGGGAGGGTAAAGGAGTTCAAATGAAGGCAGAGGCAGACCCGTCCAGATCTGGTCAGAGACATAAATATGAGGGAAGAGTTGGAAGATGAACAAGGTTTCCAGCAGGATCTTCCCGCCAATGGGGAGACCAAAAGGAAGGGCAGGAGAGAATGTACTGTTTGGGTCCTGAAAGACTGCCAGGTAGGAATGCCCAGTGGATAGAGCTGTAGCTCAGGAGAAGGGCTAGAGGGAGATTTGGGAGTTTGAAGTATGCTGAGCAGGAGAGAACCAAGGATGGAATGGTAGGGGAACACTGACATTTAAGGGACAGGAAGAGCAGTTGAAGAGAAGCAGGTAGAGGTAAAAGAACCTGGGAAAACTGTGTTTTAGAAGCCAAGCTCAATAACTCCTTTGCCAAAAGAATGAACTGGTGGGTAAGTTGGTTAGCTACACAGAGGCGAAGTCAAATGAGGGCTGGCTGAGAACTGGATAACTGGAATAAGTATTAGAGGTCTTTCTACTCATCTTAGATTTACTTCAGACAAGGGATGCTGGTGTGATGACAAGTTTGAAAACAGGCATCTTCTGACCAAGAAGAGCCAGCAGGGCAGTGGAGTGACAGTGCCTCACTTACTTGCCCTATCTGCTTGTGTCCTTTCCACTCAGAGCCCCGAAGCCAGGACAGGAGACGGCGACAGCAGCCACTCACCCATCGCCTTACCTCAAGCAGCCTGGCCCCATCCCCAACTCCTGCCAGTTCTAGCCCAGCCTCCTCACGCAATATGGGCTCCTGCCTACTGCCCAATTCACTCAGCCTATCAGGTCTGTACCCACTGCCACTGAAATCTAGGTTGGCTGGATTCCTCCTTCCTTCCCTACCACTCAGGGTGTAGAGCAGGCTCCTGAAGAAATCCCTGCAGCTCCACCTGACCTGGACCTCCTTCTTGAGTTGATGTTATAGGCCACTCCAGATCAGGGGTATCAGTTATCTTCCTGGATTATCCTAAACCCCACACACCTATGCCCTTGTACAGGAAGCTGGAATTTAATGAATGTCTTTGTGTAATAAAATAAGTTACCATTTATTGAGCATTTACTATGGGGCAGGCACTGCGCTAAGCACATTATTTCATGTAATCCTCACTTTTACAGTTGAGGAACCTTAGGACTTTTCCTACCTGCTACTTATTGAAGCTCCCTGACTCCAGGAGCTGGGCAACATTAGACAATAGTGCAGAATGAAGAAAAACATAGGCCTTTCCCCTTTCATCACTGCAAACGTGTGACCACATCATGCACACAGAACCTTGGCTCTGTTATATCCCAGCTGTGTAAGGGACTGGATAGGAAGGATGTCTAAGATTCCAGTCCAGCATCTTGCACCTCCCTTGGAGCCTGCTACTCCTAATCTGTTAACTCCCTCAACCCACCGGTCTTGGGTACTGCTAACTTGATCCTTAAGTGCTCATACATTTGATTGGAACAGGCTCTAACATCAATAAATTCATAGTAGTTCAGCTTGAGTGAGCTCTGATTCAAGCTCTGATTTGCTGCTCTACCCCATGGACCAGACTAAAACATGCCAAGCTTCTCAACCAAGGGCAACCACCCCACCACCCCTGGACATTTGGCAATGTCTAAAGATAAATGGGGAGGGGGCAGGGAAAGAAACACTACCTAGTGGGTAGAGGCCAGGGAACATCCTAAAATGGCACAAAAGAATTATCCAGCTCAAAATGTCAACATTTCCAATACTGAGAAACCCTGATCTAAAGGAAGTTATCCCTTCTTCTCCATGGCCCCCTACCCTGATATCAGTTTCCTTTGTTCCCTAGGGAGCAGCTGTTCACTCCTGTCCTCAGGGGATAAGTCAGAGGGTGTCATGGTGATTGGGAAAGGTCTACTAGGAACTGGACCTCGGATCCCCTGTATCAGGACCCGATTGCAGGTAACATTTTTGGGTCTTCCCGTTCCCCAGCATAAAACAACTATGGCAGAACCCAACAAGGAACTGTTCATCTGGGTAGTAGGAGGGGAAACGCCCAGCACTGCTTTACCTCTCCCCCAACCATGTAAGAAAGCTGTTCTGGTGTCCAAGCGCCTGTCTGTCCAGTGTCCGCATTCCCTTCAGCCAGGTCTCTTGCTTGCTTCCAACCGTGTCCCTGCTGGATATACCCCAACCTCAGCCTGCTAGCTTTGGCTTTCACTGCCCCTGCCCTTAGTTTCTCCTCTCTTTCTGCCCAGACCTGCCCGAGGAGAGTTCCCGCCAGGAGGGGTCCCGGATTCCCCAGGTAACACATCTGGTTGCTGCTCCTAGGAACAGCTGTGCCACCAACTCCAATTCAGTCCAGATCCCCATACTAAAAGTTGGCTAACGCTGGGTATAGGCAGAAGGTGACTGGTTGGGTGAAGCTTAAGCTGGTCTGGCAGAGGCTGAGGCATGAAAGGCTCTGAGGAAGATCTACTAATCTTCCAACATGTTTCTACACAGTACTTCTCTACTCAGCCAGCCATGGAGGTTAAATGGTGGATCCTTTTGCCACCCCTACTTAAATAAGACTCAAGAATATATAGTTATAGATTGAACACAAGAGTTGTGTTATCCTGCCTTACCCTCTCAGCTGGGGACAGTGCCCAGGGATTAAAGGTACCAGTACTTGTGTTAACTGCTAAACTACACACTTACTCATGGAAACTAGAAGCACAAATATTCATGGAAGAACCCAGTCTCTTAGCCCACCCCCTGTCCACAGGCTAGGCCCAGGTTGGGCCGGGGCTCACCGCCGACTCGCAGAGGGATGAGAGGCTCTTCAGGCCCCACATCCCCTATCCTCCGGACCAGGGAGAGCAGTGAGCCGGAGCCGGGACCCCGCTTTGCACCAGGGTGAGCACCGAGGTCCAGTCCTTCACCCTACCTCTCGCTTCTATCCCCCCATTCCCAATTCTGCCATTCAGGATCACTTTCTTCCTTCCCAAATCCTTCTGACCCCCAAAAGACTAAATGTACTTTCATTAGGAATTTAGTACCGGATGATTTTTCCCCCCCATCATGGCCTCAGTCTTCACTGCAATGAACAAGAAAACAACTGTTAAGGTCTAAGGCCTAGGAGCTGGCTGGTTCCAGCATCAGACCACTGTGCAATACTCAACCAGCCTATCCTTACCCATCTCACCTCTCTCATCTCCCAGCCCCTGGCTAACAGACCAGAAGAGGGGTAGCCTTTTCACAACTCTTATTCCTCTCTTCTCTGTTGCAGGCTGCCTCAGGCTGGGCCCCCACGGCCCCACTCTGCCCCTGCCATTTCTCCTATTTCCTGTAGTCTATCTGACTCCCAGTCTCGGACTTGTTACAGCAGGGGGCCCTTGGGCCAACCTGAGGTTTGTTTTGTCACTAAATCTCCCCCATTCACTGTTTCTCCTCGGGTCTGATGCCTTGACCTTCATGCCCAGGATACAGCCACAAGATGGGGAACACAGTGAGAAATGTGCTAGTTCCCTCCCTCAGCTGCTGATTCCATGTGACAACTATAACTCCTTGGAATGCCACCCACACTGTTCTGAGGCATCGCAAAGCATCACCTTGAGACAGGACAAAGCAGGGAATGTGCCACGCCTTCCCTCCCTCCACAGCACAAGATTTTGGGACCACAAAAAAAAAAATCTATATTTTTATATCGGGGGGAGGGAGTAGAAAAGAAAGCAGCCCCTATACTGGGCCCTACTCAGTGGCAGCTTCTTGTTCCGTAGGGTTAAGGAAGACTTTGAGGAAATAAAAGTTGTTTGGAAAAATCCAGGTGTAGTTGCTTTATATGTTGTGATGGGTAGAAGGGATGAAGTGTGAAGGCCCCTCACACCCTCCATCTTGCCTCAGACTATGTCCTGGAACCCTAGAAAAGAGGGGGAAAGACCTGAGGTAAGGAAAATGCAGCTTTCCTCTGAAGAAATCCTTCAGGAATCTACTCCCATTCAGCCTCTCCCCCCATTACATTTTGACCCACACTTAAGGTTGGTTTCCAAGCCCTTCCGCCCCACCCCCTCCTCTATGACTTGGTTCTGCAGCAGGCAACCCCTAAATCCGTGCCTTCCCCAGAGCATGGAAATACAATTCTGTATCTTTACAACCCCTCACATACACACAAAAACCTGTCTAAATAAACGTCTAAATTACCTTGGAAAAGTGAGGACTATTCAAGTGAAGAGTCAAGTCCTCATTTGTGGATGGCACAGTCAGTACCTTTATTCCTACCGGTGTCGGTAGCCCCTTGTACCCATACCCCCAACTTGGGCATCTGGGGACCACATGAAGTTGAGGGCTGAGGAGGGTGGTGTTAGGAAACCCACCCCCATTCTAGAAGGGAACAGTTTGGGGGGGGGGGGCAAGGCACTCTCTTCTCTGTGCGGATAAAGGGGCCCAGTTCTGGAACTGTATCATGCTTGGCCCGACACTTGCTGATTGGAAGTTTCGAACCCTGCAGACCCTGGCACGGCCTCGCCACTCCACTCTCCGGGGGCTGGGCGCCACAGCCCCGGACCATTACCTGGGGCGGAGAAAGCGCCACTTTCATTCCTGTTTCTTGGGATTGTTGACGGCCACGTAGTGATAGAGAACGACAAGCAGGAAGAGTGACACGCCCAGCATATTGGCGAAGATGGCGAGCTGCACGTCCGTGATCATCCTGCGGAGAAGAGGACGGCCTGAGCCTCGGGCCAGCACACTCCTTGCCCAGACCAGGGCCGGTCCTCGCCCCCGTGGTCCAGCCACCGCCAGACGGGCTGTGGACTGCACCTGAGCGCCTCTCACCTGACCAACTGGGCTCGGCTCCGACTCGGTCTGCGCACTAGTGCACGGTAGAGACCTGAACCGGAAGTGTGTTGCGCCAGCTCAGGCCCAGGCCAGGCACTTCCGGCCGTGCGGCTCGGCGGGATCGGTCTCTCTAGCCCCGCCGTCTCGCCTGCTCTCTGCGGCTCGCTCGCAAGGGGCGGGGTCTCGGGTGGGGCTGCGGGAGGACTGCTCGGGTCCCGCGGTCGCGGCGCAGCTGGTCGCAGCTGGTCGCAGCTGGCGCAGCGGGGGACGTGTTTAACTGCAAGGTGACCGCCTCCCGGGAGCCACGGAGTACTAGGGCGAGGGTGCGGCAGCGGGGCCGGGCAGAAGGCTTGGCCTGACCCTAGACTCTGACCCCCCTTCCTGTCCCGACCCCCCACGCTGCTGCTCACCCTCCCACCCCCCACCCCCCGGCCCAGCCAGGTGCTTCCTTTGCGCCCTGCCCTCAGGGTCCCCTCCCTGGTCCGAGCGGCAGAGAGAGGCATGAGAGGCGGTGCAGAATGGCGACAGGGCTGGGCGACTGGGTGCTCCTCTCCTCGGAGCCAGCCTTTCTGCCCCACATCCCACAAGCCGAACGATCCTGTCCGTGACCTGACCAGTGCCTCCCTCCCCTGGCTCCCTCCCACCACCCCACTCCCGGAGGTAGGCGTCGGAAATAGGGCCGACCCTCCCGCAATCTAAACCCAAATCGTGGGACGTCGGCCAAGTGGGAAATCACCCCCCGGATGCGAGGGAGGGGGGAGAGGAGGAATGGCTGGGATAAGCAAGAGGGGTCACGGGTTCGGAGCACATTGGGTCACGGAGTAGAAAGAGGAAAGATGACTGGGTGGGTAGATGTCCGAGGGTCTCTGGTGAGGGGAGAGGCATTCTGGGGCTTTATAACCCTCTGCCCAGCCAGCAACTACTCCCCCTCCCCCCTTGCTTTCCTCAGCACCATAAAAGGGAACGGCACTGCGCCAGGCTGGGGCTGGGGCCGGGGGCTGGGCTGGGCTGTTGCTCTGGAGCTGTCAGGGGTAATGGAAGCCAGTTGCTTTGCGGTAGAGGGGGCCAGGGCTCAGGGGACGTTTCTGCTTCTCTGAGCCAAAGAAAACTACAGGAGCTGCTTTGGGGCTGGAACAGCTGGACCAGGGGACCAATTTGCCCCCTGTGTGTACAGTGAGCTGGGGTGCACTAGCCCAGAGTGGCCTTCCCTGGCTTGGGACCATCAGCAGTTTGTCTTCCAGGCTCCAGTCCAGTGACTCCTAAGCTTAGTCTCTACCTTTAGTCGGCTGTAGTTCCTCTGCCCCCCCCCCAATCACCCCTAGCCCCCACCCAGTATTTCCCAGAAGTTTTCTATTTAGGATCCCAAGCCCATGTCCCCTCCACATAACCTTGAAACCCCAGAATGTACTTCCTCATGTGCCTCTGAGTGATCGGTCTGCTCCCAGCTGTGCTCTGGGAGAATGAGGGTCCAGGTCTCAAAGGGTTCTCCCCATTGTCCCTCAGGTGTCCTGGAAATTTGAAGCAGATTCAATTCCAGCCAGATCTTAGAACTACTACTGGAATAGAACTAGACTCTGGAGAGCAGACTTTCTAGATTGCCAGTGACATGAGGTGCTTCAGATTTTCAAGGCCGTCCTGAAACCCGCTGAGCCAGGTGCAAAGTTTCCTAGACTGTCAGAGCTGAAGGGTGCCTTCAAGATCATTTTATCAAGAGGGAAACTGAGGCCCAGAAGGTAATTGACTTGACCAAGTTTCCACAACTGGTCAGAGACAGTGTCACTGATTCACTTTCCTCTATTCCGTATTGTGTCAGACTGTGAACTCAGTAGGCTGTCCTGGGTCAAGGACAAGAGGAAAAGGATTTGTTTTAGAACCATCCAGAAATGTCCTTCACCTCCCAGAACTTCCTGTGCCTAGGTCAGTGAGACTTTATCAGCCTTGAATGGGTCATTTGGCCTAGTGCCTGGAGGAACTGAAATAAAAAATGGTCTTCAGGACAAAACTAGACACAGCTAAGAACGAATAAAACTTGAAAATAGCTTGGGTGGAAGAGTACGTGGGAAATGAGGCAAAACCTCAACCTATGGGGAATTGGGGGAGGGAGAGGATCTGGAGGGGGAACATGTACAGCTTAATCTTTGTGATTAGGTTGACATTTTCAAGGAAAAGATCAGTTTAGGATTAGACTCAGGAGAGAAAAAGCAACAAGACCCAGAAAAAGGGGGACTGGACCTTGAGTCCGAGGAGGTTGGCACCTGAAGGATTGTACCTGTAGGAAGGGTTGGAAGGAAAAGGAAATGTGTGCATTTGAGGAGGAGTGGACTTTTGCTCAAGAGTCCCCACAAGCTTGAATTCCCATCTGGGTTTGCATGACCTGAGGCCCAATTCATATTCCCTGTGGAGAGCAGCTGAACCTGGAAGCTGGCCGGGACTCGGGCAGGAGCAAGGCTGTGCCCTGAAGACCCTGGGACCTTGTCCGGGGCAGAGGCAAAGCCATGCCTGGATACAGGTTCCCCTGCCAATTGTGCAGGCGGACGCTGGCTTGAGCAGAGCTATGCTTGCGTGCAACTTGTCCTGCCATAGGCTAGGATATGTGATCGGCTGAGCAGCGGTCAGGTGCCAGCTTCCAGGCACAGTGGGTGCAGCGTATAACAATAGAGAACCCCCAAGATGTTGTTCTGGGCACAGCAAAGCAGTATGTTCTGAGAAAGTTTGCCAAGGGATTGTTTTTGACCCTTTCAGCTACCCGCAGTTTCCTTGAAGAATTGTTACCTTGATGTATATAATAAAGACTCTGAGCTTGCTCGGGGTCACTGTCTCTCCATCTGAGGGCAGTGTCCCACCCAGCCCCGGCTTTAGCTGTCTTACATGTCTCTATATTTTTTAATCTCCTGTCACTCCCTCTCAGGATCCCTCCCTTCCTGCACCAGTCGTGGCAATTCCCCTTTTCCCCCTCCCAATATGCATCTTCTGACGGACGGTTAGACATAAAATGTTCCTTACTGCTGGTATCCCCTGGCTGTCCTGGCCCTGGGCACATGAGCTCATTGCTCAGTCAGTGATAGTTAACTGAATGAGTTAGTTGCTTAGTATAGACAAGATTTCCCATTGGCACTAGACCCTCGGAAATTCCCAATCTTGGAGAGGCTATAAAATAGATATTGTACTAGTGCCCCAGGGGCTTACCTATTTGATCGCAGGAATTCCAATTGCTTTGGAAATTTGTGGCTATCTACCAATACCACCACAACAGCCACCACTGCATTCTCTCTAACCTTAGTCTCCATCGCAGCCTGCTTGCCCAACACCTCAGGCCTCCCCAGTGAACCCAGGAATTATCCTCACCATTGAACCCAAAGCCACTGATTTATCTGAGATTTCACAAACATTCATGTCAGCCCCTAGGTCTTAGCCCCTAATTACAGGACTAAATGATACGCAACATACTGCAATTGTATTTCAAAGCCAACATTTCTGACTTGACACACTTAAAATATAACAGACTTTTAAACTTAAGGAGGCAGGCAAAGGAATGGGTGACAACTGGGCAGTGATGAGATGGCTGGGATGACTCCTCAGGCTGCCAGAGGCCTCCCGAAGGGAGAGAAGAGAAAGCAAGCCCACAGCAGTAGACCGGGCAACCTAGAGGGGAAGTGGGTTGGCTTCCTGCCAGGGCCAGGGCCTACAACTGATGCTGAGGCCAGGGGCAAAGCTGCAACCTTCCACTGGCAGCAACTTTGAAACCGAGATCTCCTAGGACCATTCCTTCAAGTCTCCCTGTGTGCTGGTCCCCACACCTCTCAGGGGCAGCTACAAGCTCCCATTTCTATTGGTTCCAGTGCTTACTTTCGCCATCCTGTCTTTTTCTTACATTGCTCCCAACCCTCAGGATCCCATTCTAGCTCATAGGACCTCAGAGGCAGATCATTGAGAGTCACATTGAAGATTTGGTGGCACCCTCTCATGGCTTCCAATCATTGCCCTGCAGATGGTTCCCGGAATCAAGACCCACATTTCTAATCATCTCCTGGACATTGGTTTCCATTGAGATGTGTTACTCTCATCTTAAACTCAGTACAGGCAGACCTTGGAGATGTTGCAGATTTGGCTCCAGACCACAGTAATAAAACAAGTATCCCAATAAAGCGAGTCGTAATCTTTTTGCTGGTGAAGGAAGTCAATTTGCAAAAATTTGTAAAATTTTCTATTTATAAAAAAAGCAACATCTGTGAAGCGCAATAAATCGAGATGCCTGTATGTTTAAAATAAGGTCATCTTTCCTCCAAACCTGCTCCTCTTCTCAACTTACCCATCCTGGCTAGAACCCTGGCATCTTCCCTGGTGTCTCCCTCCATCTGGTCCCTTGTTACCCAGGCAGTCACCAAAGCAGTCACAGCCTTCTCTTTCAGGTCTGCATCACTTTGTAATGTAGAATTTGGAAGGGACCCTAGACAACAGATCCCCAGTGGAGTCATGGGACTTGCTCTAAGTGATAACATACTTAGAGGAGGAGCTAGAACCAGCATCCTTGTGCCCTAACACCCTGCCCATTATTCTTGCCGATGGTGTCTTCTTTCTGCATGTGTATTAACCCCTACCCAAAACCTTGTAATCCTTAACCAGTCATCTGAGTCTCTCTCTCATTTTTCCGCAATCGACTTCTCTGATTTTCTTGACACAAATAAGAGCTAACTTGTACTGAGCATTTACCACGTGCCTGCCATGGACTATTCCAAACCCTTTACATGTATTAACTTAACCCTCACAGACTTAGGAAGGAGGGTACTATTATTATTCCCATGTTACAGATGAGGAAACTGAGGAAGGCTTTTCCCAACCCAAAACCTCTCTATCTCTTCCAACAGCTCCTCTCTGACTCCCCAGCAGCCAGCTGTCTTTCCGCTTCTCTTACCCAGAATACGCCTCCTCCATTTGTCTGTCCCCCTTGGCACTCTGTCCGTCCTGCCTTGTTAGTTTCTGTTTTGGAGCTTATGTCCCATTCCCCAGTAGCCCAGCTGCTCCTTGCTAGTCTTATACGTATATGCCTTTGCACCTGGGCGCCTCCACAGTGCTCAGCACCCAGCACCTTCTTCTAGTACTTCCTCTTAGCTCTCCCAAGTGTCCCTTCCCACAGGGAGACCTAGTCCAGGACACAGCACTGAGGGCCAGGTGGTGGAGAGGGGCCATCTGATGAAGAGGGGGCCAGCTGACAGCTCAAACATCTCAGGAGGAGCTGACAGTTGAGTCTGACTGAGTTCCTCGCCTGCTACAGAGGCTATCAGACTCGCCCTCCAGGCTAGGGAGTGACTTCCTTTGCTATGCAGATAGAACCCAATTTATCTACCTCCCCTCCCCTACTAATGTCCTGACCCTCACCAAGACAAGTTGGGCCTATATTCATTCAGCCTTTTTAGAATGAGAGTCCTCTCTTGCCCAAGTACTCTGTGCTTGACAGAAGTCAAGTACCCCACCCCTACCCCCACCAGATTCCTTTCTTCCTCTCTAATTCCTTTCTTTTTCCAGATTCCTTTCTTCCTCTCTGGCTTCTCTGAATTTCCTGCTGCCTCAGTGGAGTCCTTTTCCTTCTCTGTGGCCCAGCGGCCCTCTCTCCTATTGCCCTTTTTTCTCCCGAGTCACTGACCTGGGTATTTAGATTTTAATGTCAGCTCTGCTCTTGATTCGCTGTGTTACCTTGGACAAGTTACTTGCCCTCTCTGGGCCTCAATTTTCACATCTATGAAAGGAGAGAACTGGGCTGGACAGTGAGTGATATCCTGCTGAGCTCTCCAAGCTCTTCTCCCTTTACAGTCCTTTCCTCTTCCTCTGGCCTCTGGGTCGCTCTCTCAGGTCTTTCCTCCCAGGGAAGGCCTGCCCTAGCCCTAGGAGAGCTGTGGCTCCAGCTCCTGTTCCCCAGCTAAGCAGCCAGCCCTGGGCCTCCTCCCCAGCCCTGGCCCCGGCTCCACTCCATGTGGCCCGTCTGAGAGGTTGGCCCCAAGCCTGCGGCAACTCCACATTTCTGTTTTTCCTTTTTTTCCCTCTCTTTCCCGGAGTTAACAAGAAGCAGATGTGGCGCACGATGGTTGGAGAGGTGGGGGGAGGAAGGGGGAGGCTGGACCGCCAGCCAGACAGGGGGGAAGGGAGGGGAGTGAGCAAGAGAGGGAGGCAGGAGGCCAGGGCCCGCCCCACACAGCCACTCTTGCGCCTCTGAACAGCCACAGGGGTAAAGTCCTGTCACCCCCCAGGATCTGGTCATTGGGGAAAACGGTTAAGGAGGCCAGAAGAGGGCCAGCTGGGGTGAGGGGGCGGGGGCCCAGGAAGCAGCATCCGAGCGGGGCAGGGACCAGGCGCAGGAGGCCAGGGGGGCACCGAGAACAAACTCCCCTCAGAGGTGGAGAAGAGGAGAGAGGAAGGAACCGAGGGAGGGACAGACGAGAGCCTGAGGAGGAAAGAGGAGGGGGAGAGGGGTCAGGCCAGGAGGCCAAGGAGGAGGCGTGTGGCTGGGGGCTGCCGGCAGGAAGCTGGGGACAGGACCCGACGCTCCGAGCAGCGGGCATCCCCACTACAGGCAGAGGCGCCAGTAGTCAGGCGGGATGTGCCTCTGAGGGCCACAGCAAAGTGCCCCCACCATGGCCCCAAGGACCCTCTGGAGCTGCTACCTCTGTTGCCTACTGACCACAGCTGTGGGGGCAGCTAGCTACCCTCCTCGCGGTTACAGCCTCTACAGGGGGACCGGTGGGGCCCTCAGCCCTGGGGGACCCCAGGCCCAGAGCAGCCCTCGGCCTGCCAGCCGCCACAGGTAAGTGTCTGGTGAAGAGGGTCCCCAGTCCAAGGCTGAAGGTAGGTGGGAGGGTGGGTCAGATGGTGGGTGGTGTCCCAGCCCCTACTTTGGCTACCCTCTCCTGGGCTGTCTCCCCAATGTAGGGAAGAGGGGGAGAGGAAGCCCATCCATCAGATGACTCCTCATGTACCCACCTTCCTGTTGGGCGTTTCCAGGCCTCCCCTGAATAGATAGGTCTCCTTGTCTAACCTCAGGGGGATCAGCTCCTGCACCCTCCCCATGGGATCTGTGGTTAGGTGTCCAGGGAGACTACCCTGAGGGGCATGGGCCAGGCCCCCCTGCCAGCTGCGCACCAGCCTGGGATCCTCCGGAGACCTTTCATCACTCTCTAGGGCGTCCTAGGCCCATCCAGAAACCCATGACTCTGACACCATTTTTGCTCTACTCCTTTCGGCTCTCCAGCCAGACACAGATCAGACGCCAGCAAACCCCATGGGGGACAGGGCTCATCAATGGCTTATTCTCTGCTTAACCCTGCCTGCCTGGTCCTCTCCCCTGAGGGGTGGGTGGAAGCCAGCATCCAGGGAATCACCAGAGGGCCCCATCCAGCCAGCTCACACAGGCCAAGCCAAGCGGGAGACTGAGACAGAAAAGGGACACGAATGAATGGGTGAATCCAGAGGCTCCCCAGGACCCCCCTCCCCAGCCATGAGGATCGACTTCTCATAGTTGTGGTTTTCCATTCTGTGCCTCCTCTCCTGTCTTGAAAAGTCTTTATCGACTCTGGCCATACAGGAAGGCGTGGGGGAGCTGCCCCTGCCAAAGCGCTGCTCCCACTGGTCCCCAGGGGCTCTTCATCCTTTTACCCTCCCTTAGCCCCTCTGGTAGCCCCTGGGCCCTCCTCTAGGTGGGGGGGGGAGGTGTTCCTGGCTCTTGGGCCTAGGTGGGGTTGTGCCTGCAGGAACTGGTGTGCCTATGTGGTGACTCGGACAGTGAGCTGTGTCCTTGAGGATGGAGTGGAGACCTTCATCAAGCCCGACTACCAGCCCTGTGGCTGGGGCCAGCCCCAGTGTCCCCGCAGCATCCTCATGTGAGCCCCAGCACTGGGGAATGGGTACCTGGTGGGGGCTGGGCTAGGACAGCAGGCGGGTGGCCAGCTTAGGGAATCTATACAAAGCAGGGAGCAAGGGGCAGGACCAGGGGCTTCAGTCAGAGCCATTTTGAGGAGATGCTGAGGCAACAGCTTGGCTGGTGGGATACTTAGGACACACTTAACTAGACCCCTCTGCCAGCCCCCAAATGCCCCCTCTGAGCTGGGCCGTGCTCAAGGAGAAGAGTTCAGGGTTCCAGCACAGGACAAGGGCAGGAAGACAGCGATTTGGCCCTTGGCCAACAAGCTAGCTGACAGCTGTCAGCTGAGCAAGGCCACATGCTGAATGGTAAGGGGGACCCAGCCTGAGGGACAGGCCTTGCTCACCAGCGGCTGCCCATCTCTGAGGAAGGGGCCATGGTACGGGAGGATAAAGCCCTCCCTCCACCTCTCCCAGGTACCGCAGCTTCCTCCGTCCTCGCTACCGCGTGGCCTACAAAACAGTGACAGATATGGAGTGGAGGTGCTGCCAGGGGTACGGGGGTGATGACTGTGCTGAGAGTCCGGCCCCAGGGCTGGGTTCTGCACCTACCACACCACGCCCTCGACCCCAGCCTGGCCGCCCCAACCTCTCCGGCTCCAGTGCAGGAAGCCACCTGAGTGGACTAGGGGGCGAAGGTGAGTATGGGAGCCCTGGAGAGGATAGTGGGAGACGGTGCTGGGCGGAAAATGTGGGGCCAGGCTGCTGAGGGAAAGCCCCATGTTCCAAGTCAGAAAAAAGGGATGGAAAAGAGTTAATGAGATCCCTGAGATTCCCCGTCCATGTGAGTGCACTTGTGTGCGCACATGTGTGTGTGCGCGCGCGCGTGTGTGTGTGCATGCATGTGTGTGTGTGTGTGTGTGTGTGTGTGTACCAGACAGAGATGGAGAGATTGAGAGGGACCAGAGGGAAAGGAGGCAGAGAAAGTGAATGAGCTTGCGCACACCCACATGTGGCCAGGACACTTCCTAGTTGGGAACAGCTGTGGGAAGAAGGGGGAATTCCTTCAGAAGCTTGGTCCAGGGGGACAGCCGGTTGAGACTACAAGTCCTAGCATGCACTGCGACCGACTACAGGTCCCAGGCCCCTCCGTGGCCTCTGGAGACTGCAGGTCCCAGAATGCAGCAGTCTCTGTTGCCTTCCGAGAGCGCTGGGCACAGCGGATGTGGAGTGTCTGCCTGCCAGGGAGAAAGCCATGTTGTAATTATGGAAACAGGAACTTCTGGCTGACCCTCCCCCAGCCAGCTGGAGCCCCCACAGGCTTGCCGCAGAACCGCATTTGTCCCCTGTGGTGTTGAGGAGAGGTGCTGCCCAGGAATAGCGCTGTCTGGCAGACCACAGTGCCTTTCACATTCCCATTTCCCTTGCCCTGAGGGAGTGACGTAGTGTCAGACCTATTTCACAGATGAGGAAAGTTTCCATAAAGTTAAGAGGCCCTCTGGACAGTGAAAAGGACATGGGCTTGGTGGGCAGACAGAGGACCTGGGTTTGAAACTTGACTGCCACTTACTTAGTTTGTAACCCATGCCCCAGTTGCTTAAGCTCTCTGACCCTCTGTTTCCTACTCTACAAAATGGGAAGAGCTAACCATAGCTGCCCAATGGAGCTGTAAGGGGAAAGATCTGGCCTTGAGGCATTTAGTGAATGAGTTTCCTTTTGTCTTTTCTCGCCCAAATCACCCAGCTAAGCCATGGTCAAATCAGCTAGGACCTCTGACCTCATGTTGGAGCTGGGGACCTGGAAATAGTCACTGAGCACTGAGGTCCGGCCCCTATGCCTTATGTCTTCCCCTCTCTGCCAGGTCCTGGGGAGTCAGAGAAGGTGCAGCAGCTGGAGGAGCAGGTACAGAGCCTGAAAAAGGAGTTGCAGGGCCTTCGGGGTGTCCTGCAGGGACTGAGTGGGCGCCTGGTGGAAGATGTCCAGAAGGCTGTGGAGATGGCCTTTAACGGGAGGCAGCAGCCAGCAGATGCAGCCGCCCGCCCTGGTGTACACGAAACCCTCAGCGAAATCCAGCAGCAGCTGCAGCAACTGGATAAGCGTGTCTCCACCCACGACCAGGAGCTGGGCCATCTCAACAACCATCACAGCGGTGGTGGTGGCGGTGGTGGCAGTGGTGGCAGAGCCCTGGACCCAGCCCCAGCGTCTCCTGGCTACAACGAGGAGCTGCTGCGGGAGCTGGAGCAGCGGCTGCAGGAGTCCTGCTCTGTGTGCCTGGCGGGGCTAGATGGCTTCCGCAGGCAGCAGCAGGAGGACAGGGAGCGGCTGCGAAGACTGGAGAAGCTACTGGAGGAGCGGCAGCGGCAGCTCGCAGGGCAGGCTGTGGGCCGCAGGCCCCCTCAGGAATGCTGCCCTCCAGAGCTGGGACGGCGACTGGCAGAGCTGGAGCGGAGGCTAGAGGTCGTGGCTGGTTCAGTGACAGTGCTGAGTGGGCGGAGAGGCACCGAGCTGGAAGGTGCAGCCGGGCAGGGGGGCCATCCCCCAGGCTACACCAGCTTAGCATCCCGCCTCTCCCGCCTGGAGGACCGATTCAACTCTACCCTGGGTCCCTCGCAGGAACAGGAGGGCTGGCCTGGGCATCCTGGGGGACTGAGCCACTGGTTACCTGCTGCCCGGGGCCGACTAGAGAAGCTGGAGGGGCTGCTAGCCAATGTGAGTGGGGAGCTGGGTGGGCGGCTGGACCTGCTGGAAGAGCAAGTGGCAGGGGCTGTGCAGGCATGTGGGCAGCTCTGCTCTGGGGCCCTGGGGGAGAAGGACTCCCAGGTCAGCGAGACCCTCAGTGCCTTGGAGCGCAGGATGCTAGACAATGAGGGGCAGTTGCGGCTGGTGATCTCCGGCCTGCACAAGGTGGGAGCAGCTGGGGAGGCCCGGCAGGCCACCCTGGAAGGACTTCAGGGGGTCATAAGCCAGCTCAAGGGTCGTGTCGATGCTCAGGATGAGACAGCTGCAGAGTTCACACTTCAGCTGAATCTCACAGCTGCACGGCTGGGCCAACTAGAGGGTCTGCTGCAGGCCCGTGGGGATGAGGGCTGTGGGGCCTGTGGTGGTGTCCAGGAGGAACTGGGTCGCCTTCGGGATGGTGTGGAGCGCTGCTCCTGCCCCCTGCTACCTCCACGGGGCCCTGGGGCTGGCCCCGGTGTTGGGGGACCAAGCCGTGGGCCTCTGGATGGCTTCAGCGTGTTCGGGGGCAGCTCAGGCTCAGCTCTACAGGCCCTGCAAGGAGAGCTTTCCGAAGTTATTCTCACCTTCAGCTCCCTCAATGACTCATTGCATGAGCTCCAGACCACTGTGGAGGGCCAGGGCGCTGATCTGGCTGACCTGGGAGCCACCAAGGATCGCATCATCTCTGAGATTAACAGGCTGCAGCAGGAAGCCACAGAACACGTTATGGAGAGTGAGGAGCGTTTCCGAGGCCTGGAGGAGGGACAGGCACAGGCTGGCCAGTGCCCCAGCCTAGAGGGGCGATTGGGCCGTCTGGAGGGAGTCTGTGAGCGGTTGGACACTGTGGCCGGGGGACTGCAGGGCCTACGCGAGGGCCTTTCCAGACATGTGGCTGGGCTCTGGGCTGGATTACGGGAAACCAACAGCACCAGCCAGACACAGGCAGCCCTGTTAGAGAAGCTGCTAGGGGGGCAAGCTGGCCTGGGAAGGCGGCTCAGTGCCCTGAACAGCTCACTGCAGCTCCTGGAAGATCGGTTTCACCAGCTTAGCCTGAAGGACCTCACTGGTGAGGGGGCAAGAGGAGGCCTGGGGTGGTGGGGTGTGGGGGAAACCCCTTTCAAGTCCTTTCTCCCTCTCGCACAACAGCCCAGCCTAACCTCATTTAATTTTTCCTTGCTCTGCCCAGCATGAATTGCAGACCCATCACTGTCCCAAGGGTTGGTTTATCCACAAGAGATGATCCAAGATCCCAGCTTCCTGCCCTCCCCTGGTAGCTCAGACAGGGCTGTGGGTGGAGGTGGGGTGCTCCTCAGCCAGCCAGGCAGCGAGGGATCCCATCAACCTGTCTATGGAGCCATCACCTTTGTCCTTTGGAAACTCCTTTTATGGTTCTCCTTCAACAAACTTCTGTCACTGTAGGGCCTGCAGGTGAGGCTGGGCCCCCAGGGCCTCCTGGAGTACAGGGACCCCCAGGCCCTGCTGGGCCTCCAGGATCTCCCGGCAAGGATGGACAAAAAGGGCCCATTGGGCCACCAGGTATGTGGGCTGAGATTCTTGCTGCACAGGGTTACCACCCTTCTAGGCAGCCCCAGGCTTGACATTCCTTTCTGAACTTGATAGGGACGGGGGGAAGGGGTGAGGAATTGGGGGTCCTAGATGGCTGATAGTGATTTGGAAAGGGACTAGGAGCTGGGACAGTCACTGTGTTAGCTAATTGGCTATGATGGCCTCACTGCTGTATTGAAGACCAAGGCTAAGCCTACAAGGGTTGTGTAGGGTGTGAAAGACTGGGGGCTAAGGGCATAGGCCCAGCAGGTGAACAGTGTGGACCTGTTCTTCCTTTTCTTGGTACCCCATTCCTGCTTCGAAGTCTGTACAGCACCTAGCACAGCTGGACAGACTCAGCAGATGTGTGCTGAATGACTTAGAGAGAGCTGCTCGCTCTCTCACTGTTCTCTTTCCTCCTCTTACAGGTCCCCAGGGTGAGCAGGGTAAGTTCTCATTTGATGTTGCAGGGAGGAGAACTGAACTAGGGGTTGGAGGATGGAAGGCCTCAGGCAGCCCTGGGGGTAGAGACTCCAGAGCCAAAGGGGGCTGGGCAGCTCTGCCCTGAGCATCTACTCTGACACCCACTCTACCCCCACCCAGGAGTGGAGGGGGCACCAGCAGCCTCTGTGCCCCGGGTGGCCTTTTCCGCTGCCCTGAGTTTGCCCAGGTCTGAACCAGGCACAGTGCCCTTCGACAGAGTCCTGCTCAATGACGGGGACTTCTATGATCCAGAGACTGGTAAGCCTGGTAGGGGGCTGGCTGGGCATGGGGGGAGGATGGGGAGAACCAGTGCAGGGGCTATGCAGTGATAGGTTTTCATTCTTGCCCCTTTAGACAAGGTAAGTGTTCCTGCTCTGATTTGGGGCGAGCTCTATTCTTTCCTTCATTTATTCTTTCTCACCGCAGCTCGGGCTGATGCTGGGATGGGCGGGGAGGGGAAGAGTCATTCCTTCAACCGCTTTTCATTGGGGGCCTGCTCTTGCCCAGGCACCGTTTTGAGTGCCAGGGATGCAGGAATGAACAAAACGCCAAATCCCCTGCCCTTGTGGGGCTTACACTCTAGTGGAAGAGAGGTGAAAAGACCCAGCAGGTCCTCTCCTAGCCCAGGAGTTCTGGGTCCCGGCCCCTGCCACCCGTGTCTGCTCCTGACTGCCATCCTTGCCCCCAGGCGTGTTCACAGCGCCACTGGCCGGACGCTACTTGCTGAGCGCGGTGCTGACCGGGCACCGGCACGAAAAGGTGGAGGCCGTCTTGTCCCGCTCCAACCTGGGCGTGGCGCGCATCGACTCGGGCGGCTACGAGCCCGAGGGCCTGGAGAATAAGCCGGTGGCCGAGAGCCAGCCCAGCCCGGGCGCCCTGGGCGTCTTCAGCCTCATCCTGCCGCTGCAGGCCGGGGACACGGTCTGCATCGACCTGGTCATGGGGCAGCTGGCGCACTCGGAGGAGCCGCTCACCATGTTCAGCGGAGCCCTGCTCTACGGGGACCTGGAGCTGGAACAGGCGTCCACAGGCGGCTGGGCCCGACCGGCCTGAAGAGTCTATGCCTGCTAAAGAGCCATCTGGGGCGGCGGGGTGCCCGCCCGGGCTGGGCACTGCCCGCGCACCCCGGCTCCGGGGCGAATCTCCCTCTCCAGACCCGACCTAAAGGCGCCCAGAGCGGCCTCCTCCCCACGAACGGAGCGCGTCAGGTTGGGGTCTCCGGAGTCCCTTCGTCCAGACTTTCGGCCTGATCCTTGCCCCCTGCAGGGCCCGGACTGCAGAGGAGCAGACCCTGGTACCCTAGAAGCTCTCCCAACTGGCTTCTAGGCCGATTCCCTGGGCTGCAGGGGTCTCCCGGGGGTGCTCCGGTCCCCACTGCCATACTAAACTATTCAGGAATAAAGACACTTGGTTTTTATAAAAAACAGAACAAAACGAAACACACCGGCTGCTTCAGTATGTTCAAGGGTAGGTAGGAGTACACGGAGCCCTGCGCGGCGTAGCTCTGCTCGCACTTGCAATGGACGCGCGGGCCGCTAGGTGCGACTGCGGGTTAGAGCCCCAGCGGGACTCTTCCCGGTCCCGCCCGTCCCGCCAGTGTCCGCTAGGGGGCGCTCAGCGCCGCCTCTCGTCACGTGACCAGCGCCGCTCACTGCGGGCCCCAGCGGTGGAGGCGGGGCCTGTGCGGGGATTGGCTGGGCCGGAGTGGCCGCTGCTGCGAGGCCGGCTTAAACCCCGGGGTCGGAAGCTGCTGGTGCGGGGGGGCGGGCACGGGGCGCCTTTCCTGCGCTTTGTTTTTGCGTTCCTGAGCTTGCCTCGCCGCGCTTTGGAGAGGTCTGCAGCGGCTCCGAGTCCGTCTGACAAGTAGGGGAACTGAGGCCGAGAAGCGGGAGGCGTTGCCCCCTGCTGGGCCACGCAGCCTAAAGCGAGGCCGGGGACCCAGGCCTCGGGGTCTGCGCTCCCAGGACCGCTGGGGTCGGTGGGTGGGCGCCGGGAGCAAAGGCCCTCCCGCGTCCTTTGCCCCCTACGGCGCCCCCTGCAGCTCCGGGAGGCTCCCTGGAGGAGGAGCTCGGGACCCGGAGGAGGAGCCAGGGCAGCCTCCGGGATCCTTTGGTATAAAAGCCCGAGCCCGGCGGGCAGAAGAGCTCCGGGAGCGAACTCATGGAAGAGAAGCAGATCCTGTGCGTGGGGCTGGTGGTGCTGGACATCATCAATGTGGTGGACAAGTACCCCGAGGAGGACGCGGACAGCAGGTAGGGGCGCTCGGGCCCCTCGGAGCCCCCGGGCTGCTGCAGCCCCTCCGTGCCTGGCGGCCAAGACTACAGGGCTGGGTCCGTGAGTCCCACCTCCGGCGCCGGTGCCCCGTGCCCTCTGCCTGGGACCTGGAGAAGGAACTGAGCCCTTTAGGAATAGGACCCAGGCTTCGGATAGCGGTGTGTTCGCCGATTCCCGTTTCAACACTGGGACTGTCAGGCATGATTATCCCCATTTTACCCATAAGCAAGTAGAGACTCTGGGAGATGGAGTGATTGATTTATCCAAGGGCACCCGGCTGGTCCTTCGCAGGACCAGTTTTTTTTGTTTGTTGGTTTGGTTTGTTTTTTGGATTTTGTTTTAACAACAAGACCTATGCACTTGCCTCTCACCAGCATTTACTTCTAATTTATCACATATAGATCTCATTTATTTCTTTAAGGAAATCGAGGTAGCTTACAATGAGAAGTATGTATAGTCTGTTAGACAGGTCAGGAACATTTAAAGCCATGGTATTTGAGCTTCACTATAGCTTGGGGCTCGCTAGCCCTGGAGGGACCTTTGGAGGTGCTGTGGGTTAGGGATAGAGCTGGTTCATGTGCCAGGACAGACTTTCCCCTGGTGTTAAATTCCGAAAGGAGTTTACCAGAGTCCTTTTTACAAAAGTCAGCAGGCAACATAGTGGAAAACATCCTTCTCGCTGATGTGGTGGAAGTCCAAGAGTCATCTGTTGGTTCTTATATTTACTCTTGATAAGAACCACACCGTTGCTGTAATCCCAAGAAAGCATTTCTGTGGGCAGAATATAGAGCTTTCTCTTGGGACAGTCCAGTACTCGGAATACCGAGAAGAATTGCTCCTTGGCTATCAGTCATCTCAGCCACGAGCTGGATAAAAGACCAGTTCAAGGTTGAGCTCAGCAAGACACCCCAGTGCTGATAGCTGTGAAGCTAATTGAGGGGAGAGGCCAGGCACTCCTCAGGCTTTGGGTCCATACAGCACTGTCACCTGTATTATCACACGTTCCTCACAGCAGCCCATGGGAAGTGTGTAAAGACCCTTTCTTTGTAGATGAGGAAGATGTGGAGAAATTAAATTTTTGTAAGGCCATGAGTGGCAGAGCAGTAATCACAACCCAAGTCTCCTAACTCCAAGTCCAGTGCTTCAGCCCTCATTCAGCAGTCATTTCTTGTGTTCCCTTTCCTTCCCGTTGCTGCTGACCTTTCCCATGTTCTCCATGCCCCTTGCTCTTCAGGGTGTGCCGCTTTCTCCCCAGACCCATGGCTCTGCTGCTCAGTGGAGCACTGTGATTGTCCTTAGGGCCTCTCTCCCGTGCTCCCATCCCACCCAGCCCAGCTCCTGGACTCTGTTGTGCCTCCCAGATGAACAAGCTTGAGTGGGGACCCAGTCCTTCCCAGCCATCTCAGCCCCACCTGTCCCAGGCTCTCTGTGCTCCACAGGCAGCTGGGGACTGTCAGGAACTGCCACCTGGTACTCAACCAGACCCCTGAGGAGTGGCCCTGCCTCCCAGAGTCCAGGCCGAGAAGAGCCTTTCAGAGAGCATCCTCCTGTTCAGCAGATCCTTTCTGCTCATGAAGTTGGGTATCGGTGTGACTTTGAAGGCTTTCCACAGAGTAAAACTGTGTATTCTTTCTTTGAAACTTCATCCAAAGTGGAGCCCAACTACTCTCCATTAAAAAACAGAGTACACTGCTGTGGTTTGGGAGTCCGGAAACCTGGGTTCTGGCATCAGCTTTGTCATTAACTGTTGGTGTGATTTTGAGCAAGTTAGATTCCCTTAGGCTCCTCTCTTCTCTGCCTGAAAGTTTCTCTAAAGCTCATAGCTTGAGAAACATGTGACCCCTTACAAATTAGTATCCTTTCTAATGAGATCACAGTCCCCTTTTCCCAAGGCTGAAGGGAAGTCCAGGGTTAAATTTTGTGTACAAATAAACCTTTGTCTAAAAATTCTGCTGCATTTATTTCCTCTCCTTAGTGATTCTTTGGTACTTCAGTCTGCCATAGTTATTATTATTAGTCTTTTGGAATGGGTAGACTAGAAATGGCAATGAGAAACCATTAAAGTTTTTTTACTATGTATAAGTTATTATTTTGTTCTTGATGATGACAATGAAGCCATACAGGTATATTTTGAGTTAGTTTCCTCTTGTTAGACTTTCAGTAAAGATGGAGAAAAAATTTATGAAAAGATAACTCTGAGGTGCTGAATGTGTCAGCTAGCCTTTTGCGGTGGTCATTTCACAATATGTAATATGTCCAATCACGTTGTGCTTCTTAAACTTACAAAATGATATGTGTCAGTTACATTTCAATAAAGCTGAAAAAAGGAAAACAAACAAAAAAGATGGAGGAAAAACTGGTCTTCACCCAATAATCTTTTTAACTTTTTAAAAAAATATATTTCTACTGATTTCAGAGAGAAGAAGGGAGACGGAAAGAGAGAGAAACATCAATGATGAGAGTCATTGATTGGCTGCCTCCTGCACGTCCCCTGCTGGGCATGGAGCCCGCAACCTGGGCACCTGCCCTCACTGGAATCAAACCTCCATCTCCTGGATCATAGGTCGATGCTCAACCACTGAGCCCACAGGCTGGGCTCTTTTTAACTTTTGACATTGTAAAAGTTAGCTCCCCCTCCTCTTACATGATCACACTGTCCAGGTTCACTTCCTGTCTTTGTCATTTAAGCTGAGTGGTTATTGAAACGGCTCTCCTAAAACAGGAGCGCCTAATAGATTTAATACCTTTGGGAACTGGCACTTGGAGTTACCCAGCTCTCAAGGGGAGGCCGAAAGTATAGCAGTTCTACCTGGGGGGGAGGTGAGCCATTGTCACTGAGGAGGAGCCAACACAGAGGGAGTGGAACCCTCAGTGAGTGGTTTCCTGATGTCATAAGAATAGGTGGAAGATAGAAATTACTTGCTGTGAACTTGAATTTAGCCTGGGCTGGGGAGGCAGACCTGGTTTTCAGCCAAGCCGCTACCCTTTGTTGAGCTTTGGCTCCCCATCTAGAAAATAAGAAGACTGTCCTGGATGCTTTTTAAAAAAATCTGTTATTTATTGATTTTAGAGAAAGGGAGGAAGAGAAAGAGAAACATCAGTTCATTGTTCCATTTATTATGCACTTGTTGGTTGATTCTTGTATGTGCCCTGACCAGGGACTGAACACACAACCTTGGTGTATCAAGATTGTGCTCTAACCAACTGAGCTATCCAGCCAGGGCCTGGCTGGGATGCTTTCTGAGGGAGTTCTAGATATTCTGTGGGCCCTGCCCAGGGCACTGTGGTCAGCCCTGCTTATCCCAGGATGAGCCTGCTGGAGCTGCAGGGACCTTCCTTGTGTTTTGCAGATGCTTGTCCCAGAGATGGCAGCGTGGAGGCAATGCGTCCAACTCCTGCACCGTTCTCTCCCTGCTAGGAGCCCCCTGTGCCTTCATGGGCTCACTGGCCCCGGGCCATGTTGCTGAGTGAGTTGGGGAGGGAGCAGGGGAGGCCAGCCCACAGGGTGGGGGGAAAAGACAGTCTTAACCCTGAACAGGTGGGCTATAAGGAATGGTTGTCCCCACCAGAAATGGGTGGGAGGGGACGGAGCAGAGACCAGCATCCCAGAGCCTCCCTGGTGTAGCTTATCTGCTGCTCAGATATTAATGCTGCTCCTGTTGAAGGTTTCATTTCCACAGCCTGGTTCCTTGGCCATTCCCTGGAGTCTGCTTCAGCTTCCCACCTTCTCCTTTCTTGCTTCCAACAGACTGTGGTGGATGTGACCTTGCCCTTCTTAAATCCCTCACCCTGGCTGTGCTTGAGGCAGAAGGCAGTTCGGGACATGTTGTACCCATCCTCCCTCAGGGGTGTCCAGCATCATGATCCGAGGTTCCAGGCTTACAGTTCCTTTCCCAGTTGAGGGGGCAGGGCCAGTGCTCAGGTCCTCATTGTTCCCTGAAGCAGCAAGAGCATCCTGGCTAAGGACATCCCAAAGCCACATGCTAAAGCTGAACCCAGACCCACACCTCCCAGCTCAGGCGCAGTGAGGCTGCAGCCCGTAAGTGGCCCACATGCTCTTCATGTTGGCTGCTGCAGGGACCCAAGAGCCCTTTGAGCCCTGGCACTGCCGACTCAGCAAGTGTTTATCAGGAGGTGAGGCCCACACTTTGCCCACTGTGGGCACTGGGCAGGCTCCAGGTTGCTGGCCTGTGAAGCACAGCCCTTTGAACCCCGGTTTAGAGGGGCTGCTGCAAGAGCCCAGCCCCCCGAGCCACAGCCAGATTCTTTTCCTAATGAACTGGCATGAAGTGAATCGAGGCGAGAGCCTGCCCTGTGAGGTGGGACAGAGGGACCCAGAGCCAACAGCTGGTCACTTATTAACCCTCTTCAGCAGCTGCCTTCCCTCCCAGTTAGAAGCAAGACTGGCTCTTGCTAAGGGTAGTGGACCCACCGTTACGTAGTCATCATGCTGATGAGCGGGCCATTCTGAATTCTCCCCATGTGTTCAACAAACATTTAATGAGCGCTTACCATGTGTGGGGACCAAAAGTTATTTGGAAAACCAAACCACATTTTCTATGCTGTGGAAAAGCTACTATTTAAAGGACCCTTGGGGTGTAAGACAAGGACCGATGTCCTGACTTGGTGTGTATTACATGCCATTGAGTCAGCTCCAACTCCTGGCAACCCTATGATCGAGTGATGTCCACAGTGTCCGGTCCTCAACAGCCCTGCTCAGCTCCTGTGGCTTCCTTCATGGAGTCAATTCATCTCATATTTCGTCTTCCTCTTTTCCTGCTGCGTTCTGTTTTCCCCAGCACTGCTGTCTTTTCACCTTTACACAAACCTGTATTGTCCAGCTTTGGTTCTGCCAGAAGTGGGCTCCAGTCATAGTGAGAAAAGCCAGGATGATGGCTGGATGACTGGCATAAGTGCCAGCTCTTGGGCACAGGACACTGCGTTTCCAGAGAGGGTCAGGAAGGGTAGGGCTGGCCTCCTTGCTCTCCTGCTGGGGCAGCCTTCCCGAGGGGCTGCCTCCAACTCACTCTGATTGGAGGGATTCTGAGCAAGAGTCCTGAACCAGGCCCATACTGAGGGCCACCGGGCACTGGGCACCAGCTCGCTGCCCGGGAGGGTTCACCTTGCTGCAAGAGGGGAGGGCGATGAACAGGCCCACCAAGGCAGCACCGCTTCCTGGCTGGGCAGAGTGGAGGCAGGTGCAGAGAGAGAGGAGTCACTGTAGGACTGGAAGGGACTTCAGAGGGAAGAGTGCAGTGGGGGTGAGTGTGCAGAGGGCAGCTGGGGGCAAAGTATCACCTTGGTAATTATTAATCCTGCCTGGGCTTCGCATGAAATAGGCCACAGTGCCCTGCTTGTTTCAAACAGGGCACGTGCTGTAGGCCCCAAGTCCACCCCAGTAGCTTTGCGAATGTAAGCCCATCCTTTCCAGCCCGAGTCAAACTGAGGGACAGTGTCAGGGTTGGAGTTTGCTTCGTGTCGGGACCTGTACGAACGCCCCTTAGTGTTTTCTCACTGAGCTCCAGCCTATGCGCTCCTGCCTCGCCCGCCTCCGTGCACAGCCTGTGACAGCCGGCGATTTCTAGTTCCCTCCTAGCACCCTCTGCTTGCACCCTGGGTCCCTAGTGGCCCTGCCAGCTCCCTTCCGGCCCCCAAACCTTGTCGAACTGCACCTCCCCCGGGTTACTCCACCCCGGCAGTTTTGTCCTGGATGACCTCCGCCGCTATTCCGTGGACCTGCGCTACACGGTCTTTCAGACCACGGGCTCTGTCCCCATCTCCACAGTGATCGTCAACGAGGCCAGCGGTAGCCGCACCATCCTACACGCCTACAGGTTTGTACACCTGTCTGCGCCTCGCCAGCTGCCGCCACCACCGCTGAACTCACAGAACAGGACCCTTCTTGTCTTGGAAGAGGGGTGCTCGGCACCCACATGCTCCAGCACCCCTCCCCACCCCTGTGGAAGGTCCAGGCCACTTGTAGGCTCTAATTTGTGCCTCCTTGCCCTTCCCTTGGCTCGGGCTCCACCCCAAGTTTCCTGGTGACTGACTTCAGGCAACGAGGTGTGGACGTGTCTCAGGTGGCCTGGCAGAGCCGGGGAGAGACCCCATGCTCTTGCTGCATCGTCAACAACTCCAATGGCTCCCGTACCATTGTGCTCTATGACACGTAAGGGCCCCTGGCCTCACCCTGCCACCCCCACCAATCAGTCCCCTCGCTTGCCACCACGGGCATCCCAGTTGCCCACCCTCTGTGGCCTCTCTCTTTGTACCAGAAATTGTCCTTATGCCAAACTGCTCAGTGATTTCTGAATTGTTTTCAATAAGGGAGGAAGAGATGTGGGAAGGGATGCACTTTGCTCTGCCTGGGAACTTGGCCTTGGTCAATACCAAGGAGAGGCCGGCAAAAATGTAATTTATGATGTGATTCCTCCATGATTACTCAATCAGCAGCCTGGGTTTGGGTGTGGGGAAATTGTCCTGGGGATAGAGGGGTGGGAGAGATGTGATTCTAACCATCTTAAGCCCTGAGGGGGACCCAGTGGGATTTCCAGAGTCAGCATTGCCAGTCTGTAGCATGGCACCAAGGAACTAAAAAGATGAGGCCCCGCAAAGGTCCCAGCATAATGAAGCCAGACCACACACCACACACGATCTGCAGCCATTGATGAAGGGGAACATTGGGTCAGCAGATCAAAGCCATCTGATGTGCTAAACTACAGGGAGGGGAATCCCTTTAGAGTCCAAGCCACTGGGGAGAGGCCCTGTGGGCCAGACCCTTCTCATATCCCCAGAGTCCCCCTTGAAGAATCTCAGAGGTTTAGTTTACTGAGAACATAATATGTGCCAGATAATATGTTAGGGCTGAGATGGCCTAAACTCAGCTGCCCTGGGGTTCAGGCCATCCCTACTACCCAGCATGACCACTGGACCTGGGGGAGAGGGACAGTCATTCTGGGACAAGCTTTATGTCAGTGGTCCCTGGGCTCTGTGTCCCAGTGAATGAGTGGGGGCCATACATGCTAGTGGCAACATTCACTTCGGGCAGTCCTAGTCATCTGCCCATTAAACAACAATCTGTAGCAACCTTTGTCAAGGACACAACATGGGTATTCACAGGGAGGGAGGCAGAAGAGCTCTGGGGAGATCTCTGAGGAAAGACGTGTATTGCCTACTGGCTTACGTCTAGGCAAATCTACACATTATAACCTCCAACCAACTGCCCAGCTGGCTTCTCAACACCTGCTGTGGTTGAGTTTGCCTTCAGATAATATCACAGCCTGTGAGCCTGGGGCATCCCCATTTACCAGTGGGGAAGCAGCTTCAGAGGGGCACAGGTGACACAGCTAGTTAAGTGGACGAAGGATTCAGCTCCTGAATACAGAGAGGACATCAGCTATGTGTAGGTCCCGGGCCAAGGAGTGTCAAGGCGGACCCTTATGGGGTGTCCACACCTAAATTAGTCAAATATAAACTCATTCTCAAGCGCTAAGCTTATCCTCACAGTTGGGACATGGAGCCGCCAAACTTGAGACAGTGGTGCTGTCACTGGTGTGGTGCCAGAAGTGAGTGGGCCCGGATTCTAGATCCCCAAGGCATTTGCAGTTTCCCCGGGGGCACTGATGCTGGGAGCTGTGTGTTGCTGGCAAGGGGATTTCTGGGAGCTATGGTCTCCACGGCACACCCAACTGGCTCCTTGACACCTGCTGCAGTTGAGTTTGCCCTTAGATAATATCACAGCCTCAAACACAGGAAGAGGCACCCTAGCAAGCTGCCTTTAGTCCCCTGTCTGGATGGAGCCCAGTGGGGCGAGAAGTGGTTGTGAGTTTTGCTTGGGACAGGGCCTGTCCCGGAGCTGAGCCTCAAGCCTGTGCTGTGGATCCAACTTCCTGCCATGCTTCAGTCAGTGCCAGACATTAGGACCCCAGCAGCCTGTTGGAGATCCTGGCCCTGGCCAACCTCACCATGCCACTTCTCTGTCCTTTCTATCTTGTGACTTAGGAATCTGCCAGATGTCTCTGCTATGGACTTTGAGAAGGTTGACCTGACTCGGTTCAAGTGGATCCACATTGAGGCAAGCTCTGCCCTACCTGTGTTTCGAAGGGCTCAACCTGCCAGCCCCTCCTCATGTTTTGCCTCCTTCTTGGTTTCTTTGAACCATGAAGTGCCTTAGAGATCAATAAATCTGAACCCCCTCACTCTCTTTCCATCCTACTTTATGTTTTTAGGTAGGAAACTAAGGCCTGCAAAGATTGGGTGACTTACTCAAGATCACACAGTAGGATGTAGGCACCAGAAGCAGGATGCTGACTCCAGGCAAAGTCCCGTGCTTTCTGTGTGGCAGGCTGCCCTGCTTCCTCCACACTGGCGGGAGCCTGGCTGCAGGAGGCCTGACCATTACCTCTGGGGAGGCAGGAATGGGAGGGCCTGACCAGCTCCAAATAAAGGGAACTAGAATCTTCATTGCAAGAGAAGTTTTGGAGTCTAGGCCTCAAAAAGTCCTGAGTTTGAATCCTAGCCCTGCCATTTAACTTATTGTAGCTCCTTAGGAAAGGCTCCCTTTTATTCTTTAGTCTCTTCATCTATGAAATAGGAGGGCTGGTTGATAAGTTCTCTAAGGTTCGTGACAGCTCTGGAATTTTTAGATTGAGGGTGGGGTTCTAGCCCAGCCTCCCCCGGCCACGCTCCCCCGTTACCCAGCATTTCAGCAGGAAGAGAAGAATGACCCAGACTGGCTGGGCACCTGCCGCTGACCCTGAGCTGCCCTCCGCAGGGCCGGAATGCGTCGGAGCAGGTGAAGATGCTGCAGCGGATAGAGCAGCACAACGCCAGGCAGCCTCCGGGGCAGAAGATCCGGGTGTCCGTGGAGGTGGAGAAGCCCCGAGAGGAGCTGTTCCAGCTGTTTGGCTATGGAGACGTGGTGAGCATGCCATGCAGCTTCTCCTTGCCACAGCCAGCTAATTTGGGTCTTAAAAGGAGCCTGAGAATTCCCCTGTCTTGCCTACCATGCCGGGAATGGCTAGCTGCTCATGGCTTGGTGGTGTTGGCAGGAGGGAGACTAAGCAAGAGGGCAACCCCCAGCTTTGGACTGTGGTGCAGGCCTCGGCAGTAGCCAAGGATTTTCCTCTGCCCCAGTGCGTAGGGACGAGGGTAGCCAGAGGGCTCGGAGAGGGCGAAGATGGCCCACACGGGCAGCCCCGGGCCTCCTCAGCCTTTTTCTCTGTCAAATGAGGGGATGGGACTGTGTCCGAGGTGTCCTGTAACTCGGGGTGGAGGTCAGGTTGTGGCAGCCACCAGTGGGTGAGGGAGGATGGGAAGGGGCCTTGCACAGGGTGAAGCTGAGCAGCATGGCATGTAACTGGGCTCCGGTTGACAATCTTAGCGTCCCTGCGGAAGCTGACTGGTCCTCAGCCTTGGCTTCAGGTTAGAAGATGGGGATGCCCAGGCCCCACCCCTGTTGGTTATTTGATTGGTGGGGTGGAGGCTGAGCTGAAGTATTTTTTACCAAAACTGCCTCTGGCGATTCTTATGTGTGATTGGTATTGAGCCCCTATCCCTTTGTTCTTAAGATGAAGGAACCAGACTTGGAGGGCACAGTTGCATGAGGAAAACAAACACAGAAACGCTCCTGAGAGTTGGCCGTCTAACTTGGCGCGGGTAGATTTCACCTCTAGAGGGCGCCCAAGGCGCGCTTTGGTTTCAATTGGGAGGAAATTCCTTGATTTTAGAACTAGACCAGGGCTGTATTCTGGCATATCTTGAGCAAGTATGAAAACGTGTTCCTGTGGGGCACAGAAACTCTACCTTGGGGGCTGGGGTGGCCACATTGGAGGAGTGGGGTCATAACATGGGGGCAATGCTAGGTTGCTGGTGATGAGTGAGCTGGGGCTAGAATTAGGGTGATCGGCCAATTCTCTTCCACTGTCCACAGGTGTTTGTCAGCAAAGATGTGGCCAAGCACTTGGGGTTCCAGTCATCAGTGGAGGCCCTGAGGGGCTTATACAATCGTGTGAGGAAAGGGTAGGTGTGGGAAATGGTGAGCCTGGACTCAGGGTCTGTCCTGGGGAGAAGTAATGAGGCTGGGGGCCAGGGGTGGGCTTACACCCAGCTGAGTAGAGGGTCTTGCAGGGCTACACTCATCTGTGCCTGGGCTGAGAAGGGCGCCAATGCCCTGGGCCCCGATGGACAGCTGCTCCACTCCGACGCTTTCCCACCACCCCGGGTGGTAGATACTCTGGGGGCCGGTGACACCTTCAATGCCTCTGTCATCTTCAGCCTGTCCCAAGGTAAGTACCTCAGCAAGAGGCACAAGGTTGGCACTTGGCCCTGCCCAGGCGGCCAGGCTGATCGAGCTACTTGTCCCTCCCTCCAGGAAAGAGCATGCAGGAGGCACTGAGGTTTGGCTGCCAGGTGGCCGGCAAGAAGTGTGGCCTGCAGGGCTTCGATGGCATCGTGTGAGTGCCAAGTGGCAGGAGGCATCAGTTCATTACCCACCTTGGGGGCCAATGTCATTGCCTGCCGTTGCCTTGTCCCCTCCATCCAGCCCGGCATCCGGGCTGCCCTGCTCCTGGGCAGATGCCAGCCATGAGAGGGCTCCGCCTGTCTCCTGGCATCTCACACTGTGGAGCCACAGAGCAAATAAATCTCCTTCCCCAGAGCCTGCTTGCTTCTGGCAGTCTGTTTGACCTTGGCGTCCAGGCTGCTCTGGCTGGGGCTTCCCGAGGCTTTGATACTGCAGTCGTTCCTCCTTCCTTTCCGTTCCCTCAAGGCACCGCCCCACGTAAGCCCAAAGGAGGGGCTGCCTAGACCCGAGCAGCAGAAGTGCCCCAGGCTTGCCACCAGCTGTGCCTGTGGTCGGGCCCTCCATCAGGGTAGGTAGTGACAGGGAGCCTTACTGGCTGCGGAGGACACTAAACTGTTTGTACCTCAGGGAACCTTCCAAATAACCACAAATCATGAGAAAAGCTCCTCTAGGCTGTGCCATCACAGACTCCAGTTCCGTGGCCCCAGGAGTGGCTCAGGCTGAGCCAACTTGACAGGCCAGCGGGCAGGGATCCTACTCTGTGGTTTGGTGGGGCCTTTGCTGTCCAAAAATAGCTTCCCAGTGACTGCCCCACAGCCTAAAAGCCCCACCCTTGGAGCAGCTTTGTAGTTAAGGCCGTGCCTCAGCCACAAATGTGACCGGGTTACAGAGCATTGCTGTCCCTGGGGGAGCCAGGGCTGAGGGCACAGGGGAGTGGAGGTAGGGTGCATGAGCCACAGACGGACCTGAATTCAGATCTGCCTCTTAATTAGCTGTGCCACCTTGGTACATTATTGAACTCAGTCTTCCTCAATTTCCCCATCCGTGAAATGGAGCTAGTTCGGTCTGGTCATAGAATTATTGTGAGGTAAAAACACACAATATAGAAAATGCCCAGTATAATGCTGGTGTGTACGAGGCTCTCGATAGATGGTAGTTATTGTTAATATTGGCGGGGTAGCTACAGGGTAATGGGAAATATCTGCCCTGAGCTACAGGGGGGCACTGGGTATCTGCACACCAGGTGAGGGGGGCACAGGAGTGTTTGGGCCCCAGGGAGACAGGGAGAGGCTGAGCTCTCAGCACCAGCTGGGAACACTGGGAAAGCTGAATCCCTGTTCCTCCAAGAGGCCTGTCCGGTCCCCAACCCCCTGCACCTCTGAGGTCTGGCCAGGCTGGACCAGTAAACAGGTGGTCCAGGGACATGAGTTTATTCAGTTCTTTATTGGTCGTCTGGGCCCTAAAGCTGCCCCTCAAACATAGGGTCTCCATGAGCTGTAGAGAAAGACCTGCCACCTACTGGGACCAGGAAGGGGACACAGAGGTGGTTCTTGTCCCAACATACACACCCCATCATTTGGAACTTATGTTCTGGCACTGAGACTTCTAGGGGTACAAGCTGTATCCTCCAGGTTTACATCTCGTCATTCTCCAGTTGAATAGCATGAACCTCAAAGTCATGTGGAGTGTTCTTGGACTCCAATGTTTCCCCTGGAAGCTTTTCTGCTTCCTTTCCAGTGTCCCTGGCCTCTGCCTGTCCCCCAGCCTCCTCTCCAGGGCTGAGGGCTTCTCCTCCAGCTTCTGCCTGCCCGCCAGCCTCCTGCACAGGCTCCAAGGACTCCTTTCTGGCCTCCACTTGTCCCCCAGCTTCTCTGGGACCCAGGGCTTCCTGTGTGTCTTGTCGTGATGGGCTTTTAGCTAACAGGGCCGGCCTCCGTGAATCTTGGGGCTCCAGGGGCTCTTTGTGCTCCGAGTGCCTTAGGGCCTCTCCTGGAAAGTTGATGAGCTCCGCAGGGGTCATGAGCCCATCTCCGTTCCGGTCCTGGGTCTCGAGCACCTCGTCCACTACCAGGATCACCTGTGGAAGCACACAGCTGCCATGGGGTCTACAGGGACCAGAGATGTTTCCTGGAGCCCTGATCTTCCCAACACCCCTCCCCCCATCCCTGTCATGCAAGCTTTGAGCATTCCTGGGGATTAACCAAAAGAGTCATGATGAAATAGACCAAAGCCCCAGGGAGCTGGGTCTCCTTCACAGGAGAAGGGTCCCTATCCAGCAGGGCTTACTGGGTTGGTGGTGAGAGAGTCAGCGGTTGCGGGGGCCAGAGCTGCTGTCAACATGGACATCAGCTCCAGGCCGTCCAGCTGTCCACTCTGGTCGTAGTCATGGAGGGCAAAGAGGTAGAGCAGAACTAAGGAAAAGAAGCTGCATCAAAGAGGTGTCAGGACAGGAGGAGGCAGGAGGCAACGGGATGGCCTGAGGCCAGTCGCTGCTCTGCCGCCCTGAGCCTCCCTTCCAGTGGCCCCCCAGCCCAGCCCCTCACCCTGCTCCCGGCTCATGTGCTCCGGTTCCTCTTCCATCCTCTCTAGTCCCTTGAGGTAGCTCTGTAGAAGTCTGACAGAAAAGTGGAAAATCAGCCCCTGGGAGGCCAATCTGCAGGCCCAGGCCTAACTCTCAGGCCCCAGCCCAGCCTACTCACCGGAGCTGCTCCTGGCCTGGCTGGAAGGGGTTGCGTAGGGCCCGCTGCTCCACTTCAGGGGCCAGCCTGGAGGAGGGAGGGGAGGACCAGCCTTGCAAAGAGCCTTCCTGAGGGCCCAGTCTACCAGCCTTCCACCCCAAGCTCCTGGCAGAGTTCTCTCCCCAGACCCAAAGGGAGTTGCTCTCCCAAATTCCCCAAAACCTTGTGGAGAGGAGGCCCTTCCGGTTTCCTCAGAAACAGAACCTTACTCCCTCAGACTCTATGTTAGCAGAGTCCTAACCTAGGTGGTATATAAGTGAAAACCCCCATAAAACATCTGGTTAGAGGCCAGATGAGGGCACACCTAGTCGATATAAGTTGGAGACCCAAGAAAACAGCGCAGTCAGGGGCAGGACAACGTAGATTATAGCAACAATTCTACCCTGATGCTGGGCAAAGGGGCAGGTCTCTGGCTGAGCTCAGTGGCACTGCCCACTTTGATACAGACCCCATTCACACGACACAAACTGGACTCTTTTCCCCTCAAGCTGTTGGTTTTGGAGTTTCAGGCTGCTTACGGTCTCTTTGTCAGTCTTTAAAGCTCAATATTTGCCCTCAGTTCTGGATGAGGCTACCTGTTTGCCCAAGTCAATCCAGACCTGTGATGCCAGAGAGCTGGCAGAAGCTGTGGCAGCAACCTTGGTCATTGCTGTTGCTCCTGTGTGTGTTCCCCACCCCACCCAGAATCCACGCTGCAGAGGTGTAAGAAAGGTATCCTGAGAGAGTGGAGATGGTCTGCTGATGGCCTCGACTTCTTTGAGGTCCCACTCTCAGGTCTTGATAAGAGGACTGCAGCCCCTTCTCTGGCCCATAGCTTCTTCCCTGGCCCTCACCCCTCATTGGAACTGAGCTCCTGGCTCCAAATGAGTCCAGCAAACACAGATTGCATGCCCACATTGTGTGGGACACTCTAACAGGCTCCAGGCAGAGAGGTGGAGGGGGGTGGGCAGGGACACAGAGGTTAGGCAGTGTACATCCCAGTCTCCTGCTTCCCAGAGGGGCCCACAATACCCTCGATTCTCCAGAGACTCTCCTTGCTCCCAGCCCAGGGCTCTGACCTCTGAATCTCATTACCTAGTGGTTCCATCCTTGGGGGCAGCCTGACTCAGGGGCAGCAGCAACAGCACTAGCATTCTCATCGTCAAAGGTAACATCCTTCCTGGAGCTGGAACAGGTAACATCTTCCCTAGGAGCAGAGTTAGGGAGTCAGGGGGAGGGGGGGTGTGCCACACAATAGGGGATTGGTGGGTTAAACAGGTACATTTTCTCTCCCTGCCTCCACCTCTCCCTGCAGCCCAGCTGACAGGACACAGGGACATCAGTGATCCCCCTTGGAACTTTGCTCAAAATAAATTTGTCTCCAGATCCAGTGTGTAAAGTGCACAAAGACTTGCTCTGGAAGTGGCCTGTGGGAGGAGCCCCTGCCCACACCCCATCCCTCTCACCCTGCAGCCCCCCAGGTGCTTGGGGGAGCGGTTTAAGTACATCCAATCCAGTTTAGTCCACTTGTTTTACAGATGGAAACTAACTCGGAGAGGTTAAGAAAAGGGCCATACTGGAAATGCAAAGAGTCACAAAAGGACCAAGACTTAAACAGAGAGGCAGGTTGTTAGTTTGTGTTTATTAAAATCTTACAGATGAACAAATCAAAAAAGGCACAGACACCTTGAAACAGGTAAAAACTCAGGCAGGGACTGAAAACGCAACAAACCAGGGTCAAACCAACAGTGGTCCCAGGAACTGGTACTTACTAAGTGCAAGTAGGAAATCAGATCCCAATAGGAGGGAAAAAGCAAAAACTTCCCCTTAGACCTACATTGTGTAGGCCCATTGGCAGCAAAGCCACTTGATTATATAAAAACAGTCAAAAGAGAGAGGCTCAATCAAAACCACAGAGCATAAAGCTTTCCAATTAGTCCCAGGGGTGTGTACATGGCATGAGCTCCTGAGGAAGCAGATGCCCACCCAACCTGAGGCCCGAGACCCTGCGCCCATCTCTAGGTAGATAAATCCTTGGCTGCTTGGTCCAGGCAGAAGACGAGGAACCTCTGAAACGGTGCCCTACACACTGGCTGGCACTGAATTTCCCTGGAAAAAGGTTCATAGCTTTCAGCAAATTCTCAGAGTTCCATGACCCAGACAAGGTTCAGAACCACTGCAGGAGCTGACATCAGCTTCCTAAGAGATGCGGAGAGCAGCTGAGCAACTGGTCTACAGGAAGATACACGTGGGAACCTGGCTGTAGCTGCGAGCAGAGCTGCCCGAAGAAGCAGCAGCAAAACATGGAAGTCACATGGAGGTGAAACTAGCGAGAGCCCTAGAAACTGTGTTCAGTTTTCCATGCATACGTTGACCCCAAAGGATATGGTGAGTCTACACAGTTAGTCCACAATCCCCAGTGGCCAAAGGGGTTCTGAAGCCACAGCTGCCCCAAAGGCATTCACAAACATTGGCTGGCAACACAGGTCCTTGTGCTTTAGTTGTTGCACCCAAGAGAGAAGACAAAGTCCCAGGCCCATACAAGGGAGGCAGCTGGAACTGAGATCCCCTTAGTCCCTGGGACCCTCAGAGATCCCACCACAGAGGACACCCCTCAGTAAAAGGGTGGGCTAGAGAAACACCCAGGCCTCTATGTCTGGGAGTATGCTAGTAAATGTCCCAGTGAAAGTAACTCCAGAGCTGGATAAAAATAGAAAGTATCTTTTCAAATGCAATGAGTTGGCAAGAAAGTAAGCAATTCTCAATATAAAAGCAGTGAAACCAGTAACCCAGAGGAAAAGTTAGTTTACAGTCAGCTTTTGCCCTAAGGGTAGCTGCCAAACCAAAAACCCTGGTGAATTGGAGCTCTCGATTTGAGTGCTTTGTGCAATAGAGGAGACCAGAGAGAAAGCCTGGACCCACGCAATGTGAGCAGACTAGTAGGAGATGCAAACAGCTCAGCTCTCAGTCTAACAGTAAACAAAAAGTAAATTTGCCCTGAAGGACAGCAAGCACAGAGTCATTTGACCTTGGTACAGGGTTGAAAGAAAAATATCTTCCCTGCGAATGTGTAATAAGCCTGCTCTTATGTGGGTCTGAGGCCCAATTACTGCTACCTCTGGGCTTCAGAAACCTAGGGCAGGTCATTTATTTTGAAGTGGCACCTGGTTGACAGTACCCCCAGTTGACCGACAGAAGAAAATGTACGCTTGTCTGAAAGAACACACCTACAATCCAGGGCTCCAAGAAGTTCCATAGGTCAAGTTTCAGGGAGCATGAACACCCAGCCAAAAAAGTCATAAACACACAAGGAAATGAGACACTGTGAACAAGAGCCCGCTAAACACTAGCAAGCAGAGCAGATTTGCAAAGCTAAAGATATTGTAATTATCACACACGAACTATAAAGAATATTTAATATGTTTTAAGACATTAAAGAGAAGCTTTAAACTATGAGAATGGAACAAGAGCATAAAAACGACCAAGTAGATTTTAAGATGAACCAAATATAACTCATGCAAATATAAAGAAAAGTTTGATTTTAAAAATACAATGAGGGTTAAACAGATTAGACACAGACGTCGTAAGGATTAATGAACTGGAAAATAGATCTGAATAAATTATTGAAAATACAGTGTGTGAGGGAGGAATAGAATTTCCTCTACCCCAGCTGGCCTAATAATAAAATAGATCTTATAATAATGAATACAAGTCATTATACATTTGTCCAAACCCATAGAACATAGGACACCAAAAGTGAACCCTGAGGTAGACTATAGACTTTGGACGATTAGGATCAGTATAGGTTTACCAGTCCCTTATGTGCTACCGTGGTGGGGATGATCATAATGGGGGAAGCTATGCATGTCTGGGTGCAGGGGGTAAATGGGACATCTCTGTGCCTTCCTCTCAATTTTGCTGTGAAGCCAAAACTGCCCTAAGGAAAAATAAAGTCTTAAAAAAAACCTGGCACAACTTCAAGGCAAAAGATCAAATCTGCCATTATGGTGGGAGAATGTAACATACCACATTCAGCAACTGAAGGGTTAAGCAAACTGAAAATTAGTAAGAATGTAGAATGTTGAGTAAAATATTCAATAAGCCTGAGCCAATGGACAGAGAACCCCACTTCAATCACTTGGCAAAAACATATTCTTCTCAACACTTGGAACATTTATAAAAACCAACAAATAGTGCGCCGGAGAGTATGGCTCAATGAACGTCCAAGAATCAGTCTCACACTGTTATATAACTAAAATGCAATTACATTAGAAATCAATAACAGAAGTGACATGAAAAATCTTATATATATGGAAATTAAAAAGGCGTGCTTACATAGGATCGACGAAGATAATGGAACTTGGTAAATACTTAGAATTGGATAATATTAGGAAAATATACATCAAAACAAGACATATAGCTAGAGTGGTATTGGAGGGAAATGGGTTGACTTAAAAGTTTATAATAGCAGAAAAGCTAAAGTTCATGAGTTAAGCTTCCAATTCAAGAAGCTAGTAAAACAGAATAAATTTAAAGAAATTAAAAGGAAATAATAAGCCTGGCTGGTGTTGCTCAGTGGTTGAGTGTTGACCCGTGCACTAAGAGGTTGCCAGTTCAATTCCCAGTTAGGGCACAGGCCCGAGTTGGGGGCTCAATCCCCGGTGGTGGCATGCAGGAGTCAGCCAGTCAATGTCCCTCTCATCGATGTTTCTCTCTCTCCCTTCCACTTTCTCTGAAAAGCAATGGAAAAGTATCCTCAGGTGAAGATTAAAAAAAAAAAAAAAAAAAGGAAATAATAAAAGATAGCATAAATGAAAAATACAATACAGAGGAGCAACAAAGCCAAACAATGGTGTTTTTTATAAAGGACTAACAAAATAGACAAACTTTTGACAATTTCCATTAGAACAAAGAGAAAGGGACAATAAACAATATTAGGAATGAAAATGTGAACATGACTACAGAAATTGAAATTTTTTATAGGTATATCTTTATTGATTTCAGAGAGAGGAGGGAGAGAGAGAGAGAGATAGAAACATCAATGATGAGAGTCATTGATCGGCTGCCTCCTGCATGCCCCCGACTGGGGATCGAGCTCGCAACCCGGGCATGTGCCCTGAGTGGGAATTGAACTTTGATCTCCTGGATCTTAGGTCAATGCTCAACCTCTGAGCCATGCCCGGCTGGGCGAAATAGAAGAAATTTGAAAACTTAGCAGATATAGCCAATTTCCTACAAAAACTTAAAAGCAAAACTGACACAAAAAAATAGAAAATTTTAAGTCTGATAATCGTGAGGGAAATGAACAAATCAGTGAGTATTAACCAATATTGTTTGTGGAATTGTAAACCTGAACCATTTCTAGAAAGCAATCTGCAAACATGTATTAACTGCTGTGAAACTCTGACCCAACAAAACCATCCCGGGAATTACATAAAGAAGAACGGGCCCGGCCGGGCATGGCTCAGAGGTTGAGCATCGACCTAAGATCCAGGAGATCGAAGTTCGATTCCCAGTCAGGGCACGTGCCCGGGCTGCGGGCTCCATCCCCAGTAAGGGGCAGGCAGGAGGCAGCTGATCAATGACTCTCTCATCATTGATGTTTCTACCTCTCTCTCCTTCTCCCTTCTTCTCTCTGAAATTAATAAAGATATAATTTTTTTAAAAAAAAGAACAGAAAAGAAGTTATATGGGTATTAGCTGTGCTATTACTATTAGTCAAAGAAATGTAAACATCTTGGAGGTCTAACATTTAGGCAATGGCTAAGCAAATCATATTATATAACAGAGCCATTAAATATGATAAAAATTTCAAACTCAGAAGTTGTAAAGAAAAAAGTGGACAGGTTCGAATATATTAAAAGCTTAAATGTCTGTATCATGAAAGATGCCACAAATTAAGTTCAAGGACACAAATGATAGAGGACTGGAGGGAAGGCAACTAGGGCTCAAGGCTACGTGGCTTCTCAGGAGGGAGGAGTTCACCACCACCTGGGCCTCAGCAGGGGCTTGAAGACAGAATCTCCATAGAAACCCCATGGAGACTGAGTGGAAATTGAAGAACTGCTGAGACATGTGCCTGATCCCCGAGGATTGCAGAGAAGGCCCTGCCGGTAGAGTGCCTGCGTGGTCAGGAAGCAATGGCTGAAAGGGAGTTTAGGTGAATGGCCACCTCGCCCAGTTCTTTGTATTCAGCGCTGCTGGTTTGAGGGGTGTTGTTTTGGGGGGTCAGTTGCAGCTGAGGGTTCCAATCTCCAAGGTGGAAGGAGGGGCACATAATGGCTGAGAGGGCCAGGTGGCCAGACGGAAAACGCCACAAGGTATGAACCATGGAGTGGATGCCACAGAGGACACCATGGGATGCACCAGCAGAAGTTAAGACCTCTGGTGACAAAGACCGAGAGGGTGAGCATCCGAAGGGAAGGAAAGTATGAATATAAGCTTGTAGTATAAGCATAAATGGTATTTGCTTCTCTAATATTTATTAAGCACCTACTATAGGTGAGGCACTATCTTATAAATTAACATAAAGTAGAATACCTTATTCCTTTTCTTCCTTAAAGTTTGCAAATATATAAATAGGAAATGATTCAAATGTTAAAACAGTGATTAACAGAAAGACAGAGAAACATAGAATTGCTAATAGGTGACATAGTCCAAAGTTTAAGAGTGTGGGCCTCAACCTCAGGCTGCCTACCTTCAAATCCAGGCTCTGCAACTCACTAGCTGTGTGACATCTGTGTTTCAGTCTCTCTACCTGTAACCTCTCATGGGGTGTGGTCAGGTTAAACGACCCGAGACCTGTAAAGCACAATACCTCGCCTTTTTCCTTCCAGAAGTTTTCCTGGACTGCTTGACAGTGGCTTCACACTGACCCAGCATCCTGGTCTCCTCACCAGAACATTGTCTAATTGCTTTCTCCTCCCCATCTGTTTACTGACAGGACCTAGGCCAACAGGAAGCACTGAGTAATTTAAACCCCACAGAGCTGTCAAAGCCTATTATTAAGGCTTGATATATCACCTACTAGCAATGGGCTTCTAAAAGAGGAGAAAGAATACCTCTAGTGGTAGCAGTTCAGACATTGGGGGGAAGTATCCATCAGATCTCACTAATCTACTTGCTCAGGAGACCAGCAGTCTGGTTTGAAAACAGGTCTACAAGTTCTTTTTATTTTTTTTAAGATTTTTTTTTTTTTAAAGAATAGTTTATTGAATTTTAGAGAGAGAGGAAGGGAGAAGAAAGACAAGTCAATGTGAGAGCATAACATAAATTGGCTGCTTCCTACACACCCCCCTACTGGGGATCTAGCCCGAAACCCAAGCATGTGCCCTGATCAGGAATCGAACCAGTAACCTCTCAGTGCACAGGATGACGCCCAACCAACTAAGCCACACTGACCAGGGCTTAAACATTTTTTTTTATTGATTTTTAGAGAGAGAGGAAGGGGGAGGGGGAAGAGAGAGAGAAAGAGAGAGAAACATCAATGTGAGATTGAAACATCAGATTGGCTGCCTCCTGCACACCCCCTACCTGGGACCAAGCCCGAAACCTGGGCTTGTGCCCTGAGTGGGAATCCGACCGGCAACCTTTTGATGCATGGAACCATGCCCAATCAACTGAGTCACACCGGCCAGGGCTCTACAAATTCCTTGACACTCCTTCCCACAAAAGCTCAATTCTAATTCACCTTTCCTTGTATATGAGCTGGACTTAAGGACTCACTTTTAATGAATAGATGAAATGATGCTGCATGATTTCCAAGTCAGTTATAAAAGGTGACATTGCTTATGCCTGGTTCTGGTTCTCTCTCCTTCTTTCCCTCTCTCCCTCTCATGACATGCAGATATGCACCTCTGGAGCCCTGAGCAGCCATGGAAGAGGTCTGGGGTCCCTGAAGCCACCATGCTGAAAAAGCCAAGTGGAGAAGCCATATAGACATAGAGACACCTGAGGAACCCCAGCCATTCTGGCCTCCAGCTGCTCATACCTTCCCAGCCCAGGGACCACACAGGTGAGAGAGCAAACCTTCAGGTGATTTCAACCCCCAGCCTTCAAGCTACCTCAGCCAACAGAATGGAGCAGAAGTGTATTTGTTTCCACAGCCCTGCCCAAGCCGCACATTTATGAGCAAAGTCAATGCTATTGTGTTCAGCCACTAAGTTTTGAGGTGACCTGTTAAGTTGTCACAGTAATTAGAACTGATTTCACGAGTGTGTGGCCTGCTCTCAGAAGGGCCCTGTGCTTAGTCTAATGCTCTGCTCTCATCGTCTTGAAATTTTTAATTTTATTTTTGCACTGGGCCCTGAAAAGTATGTACCTGGTCCTGAACCCTGCCCGCATGAATTACTATCACTCTTCTCTTGGTCCTATGTATCTGTCACACTTACGCAGCTAATCAGTATGTGCAATTGAAGGAGAACAGAGCTTTGGAACCAGACAGACATGTTTGAATCCCAGCCTCACCACACACTGTCCCCAGAACCTTGGGTAAGTTAATTATCCTCACTAAACTTTAGTTACCTTAACTTCATAATGGAGAGAGCACTTACACCACAGGGTTAGAGTGTATATTAATTGAATAATGAATTATTTGTTGCACAAACTAATGCCTCTCATTCTTGTACCTGCCTCTGCTATCTTCTCCACTTTTTTGTGTGTGTTTTTTGTTTTGTTTTTGATTTTATTTTTTTCTATCTTCTCCATTTAAAAAACCCTCCATACTCCATCAGATTAATCTTCCTTTGCTGGAACTCCACTACTCCAAAACCTTCAATGGCTCCCTATTTCTATTACAGCCTAGAGTCCTCACCTGGGCATTCAGGGTCTTCTACAATCAGGTATCAAGTTATCATGGTGAACTCATCTTCCAGTGCTTAGTCACACTAACACTTTGCCTCAAACAGAGGGGTTAGTGGAGTCTCCTGACATACTTTTCACTTTCACTTTTCCATGCTTTTGCCCAAGCTGTTCTACCTTCTCCCTGGAATATCCTGGGCCCTGGTGACAACCTTAGCATTCTGGTTGTAGTCCACTTCACAAACTTAAATAAGTGCACATGGACTTTTGGTGTCATCTAACTAATACTCTCTCAAGCAATGTTTCCAACTTTGACATTTTTGGTACAGGTAACCCACCTCCCTCCATTACTTAAAGGAAGTCAGGCTCAGACACTAGAAATGAGTAATGAGACAGGCATAATGCGGGTTGTTCACACACATTTCTAAGCATTTACAAAGCATTTGTAAGCAACAGAAATAAAACAAGTATTGAACCACGGCCTGTCAAAAACGTTCCTAATCATTTTCTATAACTATAATGTGTGTAAACATAATTTACCCTATGACCACATAAAAGCCACCGCAACCGTCAGTTAACAGTCATGATGTAATTCAGTAAAGTTATTCACATCCTACACGCACACACATCCACACTCACGTTCACAGGGGCCCTCTGACCTCGGATTTCTTCAGGCCTTTGAACCAGTGCACGAGAGGCGAGCCTGCCTTGGGGTTAGACTTCTGATCAAAGCCTGCCTCTCACAGTGCTAACGGGGTGGTCTAGGCAAGTGTCTTAACATCTCTGGGCCCTGGGATCTTCATTTTAAAAACCCAGAATAGCATCTATCTCATGAGGGCATGGGGAGGACGCCACATGATAATGTAGGTTAAAAGGCTGGCAGGGAGCAGATGCTCCTTGAGTAGTTCAGAGGCTCTAGGATGTGGCAGGGCCTTTTGCCTTGCGTAAGTTCCAATCCAGTGCCAAAACGTCTTCCCCAGCACCCATGACGATGGCCTTCAGCCTCCGCTTGACTTTCCAGGATGGAGCCCAGCACCTCACAGGGTATCCATTCCATTCCTGGCTAATTCTGTCAGGAAGTTATTTGGACCAGAATCCTCTCCCTTAATTTACCTCTCTGGCGCCTCCTGGGCCTCCCAGCATCACCCCCAACCTCCCCTCCCCTCCTCCTCCTTCCCCTCCCCCTGCCCAAGAGGAGAGGCAGTGGCTATACGGCCCAAGGGTCCCCCGCCCGCGCTGGGCTGCAGCCTGGAGCCTCGGCCCTCCCGGGCCCCTTTAACCCGCCTGTCAAATGAGAAACTCCTGCCCGCGCCCTCTCCCCAGGGCTGTCAGAGCGAAGGGAGACAGGCGGAGGGAAAAGCCCTCGGGTAACTGCGAAGCCTCCGAGTCACGCAGAGGGGGCCCAGGCTTCCCCCCTCTTCCTGTACCTGCCCTGGGGGTGACCCCTGTACCTGCTCTCGGGGTGACCCCTCCCGAGAGGGCCCGGGTCCGCCGCGGCCGCGTCCGAGCCCTGGGGATGCAGAGGGACTGCGCCTTCAGCATCCCGACCCAGAGGCCGCGAGGCCGCCCGGCCCCCGCCCCGCCCCCGCGCGGCCGCTGCCCCGCTGCCCCGCCGCCCCGCAGCCGCGCCGAGCGCCCCGGGCCGCCCCCAGCCCGCGGGCCGGGCGGGGCTCCCACCCACCTGCGGCGGCGCGGCGAGGCTCCGGCTGCGGGCCGGCGGCGGGCTCGGGGCTGTGGCCAGCTCGGCCGCCCGGCCCTCCCCCGGGCAGCTCCACGTGGCCGCTCCACGTCGCCCGCCCGCCGCAGCCGCCGCCCTGGCCCGGGCAGAGTCCTGATCGCCAGCCCGAGGGCAGGGCGCCCGCACCGCCCCGACCCGTGCGCCCGCCCGCTGGGCCCCCGGCAGCCTCCGCCAGTCTCCCCTCCCCCTCCCCGAGAGGGCGTGTGTGCGTGTGCGTGTGTGTGTGTGTGACACAGACAGACAACTAGAGAGACAGAGAGACAGAGAGACAGAGAGACAGGTGGGGATGCTCTGCATCGGAAGCATGTTTAGCCCTGGCGATGCTGCGGGGGCCACTGCCTGCAGGGACCCAGATGTGCGCGACAAGATAGAATGCGATTGTGACTGGTGTATGTGGCTGCGTGTCCGAGGAACTTGTGATACAGGGGGGTTATTTTGTGTGACCGTGTGCCCAGTGTGACAGCGTGGGCTTGAAAGAGTCCGGCCACGTGTGACTGCCTGCCTGGTGTGTGATGGCACAGGAGGGTATTAGTGGCATGTGTGTTACGGTATCTGGGTGAACGCTTCCTAAATAGCTTGAGATACGCAAGTGGCAGCTGTGACTGCCCACGTCCAGTGCCAGTGTCACTGTGTGACTGTGACTGTGCACATCACTGAGAAGTGGCTCCATATGAGGCATGGAGGGGAGTCTGGGAAGAGTATCATCTTAAGGGTGATGGTGGCAGTTGTTTGCCAGCACAGAGCATTGCAGAGTGTGGCTGTAGCTTTGCGGTCAAAATGGAGTGTCACCAACTTTTGGCACAGTGGTCAGTTCCTCCACCAAGGCTCCAGACTACCTCCTCACCCAAGGACTTAGTTCTTTGAATAAATGACTTCTTACCTCTCTGGAATCTTCTCCCTCTCCATCAGCTGCTTCCCATCAGCATCCATCACAACAAACCCGCTCTCATCAAGGTCATCGTGTGCTCTTTCCTGGGGTCACAGCCCCCGTTGGTTTTGGCAACACCATCTCTCTGTAGAGTCATTTCTTCTCAGTTTCTTTGTGCTTCAGATTTCTCTGGGCTCTTTCCTCACTCCCTATCTGTTCATGTGTTCATCCGATCATGTAGCTTCCAGCGCTCTGTATTATGGGTTGAATTGCATCCCTTAAAATTTTGTATGTTGAAGTCCTGAGCCTAATGCCTCAGAATGTGACCTTTAGAGGTAGAGTTACTGCAGATATAATTAGTGAAGATGACGTCATACAGGAGTAGGGTGGGTTCCTAATCTAATACGACTGGTACCCATATAAATTTATGGACACACGCACACACACACACACACACACAGAACAACATGTAAAGATACAGGCAGAGATTGAGGTGAAGCTTCTACATGCCAAGGAATGCCAAAGATTACCAGCAAAACATCCGAAACTAGAGGAGAGGCATGGGGCAGATTCTTTCTCACGGCTCTCAGAAGAAACCAATCCTGCTGACACCTTGATCTTGGACTTCTAGTCTCCAGAATTGGGAGATAATAAAGTTTTGTTGTTTAAGATACCCAGTTTGTGGTACTTTGTTATGGCAACCCTGCAAACTAATATATTATCTAAATGTTGATGACTACCAAATCTCAAATTCCAATCTCCAAGTCCCAGACCACTTTAGAAATTGAACAGCCTACGGATTTGTGCCTGGATCTTAATTCATAAGTGACAACACAAGAGGTGAGTGCCATGGAAAGAAGTTTACTGTTACAGTTCCCCTAGAAACAAGAGGCGTAGCTCGCCCACAGGACCACCGCCGGGAGCACCAAGGTAGGCCAGAAGGCAGACGGAAGGAGATGTAGGCCACAGCCTTTATTAATCGGGAAAGGCAAGTAGGGCAGGGTAAACACCTCGGGATTGGCTACTTTGAATATTTCTGGTGGATTTAGGAGGCTAGGAGCTGTCCCTAGTTGTCTAGTACCTGGCCCTGTGTTGATTTAGGAGAGGGGGAATACTGGCCTAGTGTGTGAGAGTTAAATGAAGGAAGTTGCTCAGAGTATAGACTCCATATAGCAGGAGAGATATAAACAATTTTGGCCATCAGTCTGGCTTTGTGATTCATGGATGCCAAAATGACAAATACAGACCCTAAGAAAACACAATTAGAACACCTACCCGCACCCCAACCTCTCCGTGTTTGAGCTAGAATGTATCGCCTTCCTCCTCGCACCTTCCCCTCCCTCAGTGTCCCTATCTCAGGGACAGGTCCTGCCACGCACCCCTGAATCAAAGCCGTCAGCTGGGGGTCATCCCTGATCCCTCCCCCCCACACCTCCAACCGCCTACCCATTCAGTCTCCCATCTTGGAGATCTTCACCCCCCTCCCCCCTTAGGCAGCCATCATCCTACCAAAGTCCTGCTAACAGCTTCCTAACTGGCCTCTCTGCTTCCACTCCTTTCTCCTCCCGGCCGTTCTCCAAGTCGCGCGCGCGATTCTCCTAACACACCCCTGACCCCGCTGCCCGCCCTCCGTAACACTCCCTGAGGGCTTTCCTCCCGCAGGTACGCTCTCGTCCTCCGCAGCTGCCCGCACGCGCTCGGCCCCGCGGGCTCGCTGGGCTCCCTAGGAAGGGTCGCGCCCAGGCTTTGCCCAGGCCGGTCCCGTCCCGGGAGCTGTTCCCTCTCGCTCCCCCTTGCTTGGGAAGCCCCTCACTGTTCCGTTTCCCTGAAGAGCGTCGCCATTTAATATTCGCGTCTACTTTCCCCGCCTCGGTGGAGCTCAGGCGCCCTCCTCAGGGTCCCCCGCAGCCGACCTTCCCTCCGCAGCCCCGCGTCGGCGGCAGGGGCTCAGCCCTCACGACGCGCCGAGTCTGCGGAGCTTTCCAGTCATGTCGATGCTTAAGCTCTGCTCCAGAGCAGCCGAATCGGGGGCGCGGCCCGGACACTGGTCGTTCTTAAAACTCCCAGGTAAGTGTATTCAGTCGAGGCTGAGAGCCAGGCTCCAGAGGACCTGTTTCTGCGTCCTGAGGAAGACGGGACAGCGCCCCTGGGGCGCCCCAGGGCCGCACGGAGGGCGAGCGGCACTGACCCGACGGGACTAGCCCGGAGAATGGCGCTGTGCGGGCGACTTTATCCCGCGCGAGTGTGTGTGTGTGTGTGTGTGTGTGTGTGTGTGTGTGAGCCACCCACTCGGTAGCCGAAACCTGACTGTGACCGTGACAGTGAATGGGTGTGTCCAGTACGAGGGCTGCACACACGTGAGTGGCTAACACTGTGACACTGCTGGGGTCCGTCACCACGTGCGTTGGCCAGGTCCCGAGCGTGAAGGTCGCCGTGAATGGCTGCACTGTGTGACGCGCAGAAAGTCATCGCCGGAGCGGCCGAGTCCCGGGCGTGACGGACGGAGCTGGGGCCCTGACCCGGCGCCTGACTCGCGGTCGCCTGGCGGAGCTGGGGAAGGGGCTGGCTCGGCCCCTCGCCAAGATGGCGGCCGCGCGGGAGGGCGCCCGGCAGTGCGCGGGGCTGCCCCGCCCGTGACCGCGAGGAGGAAGCAGGAGGCCGGCGGGCCGCAGGCCCCGCCCGCGCGAGGTCCCGGGCGAGCGGCCCTCGGGCGGTCCGGGCGCTCGGCGGAGGGCGGGCAGCGGAGGCGGGCGCGGCCCGCGCGGCCCAATAGCGGGCGGCGGGCGAGGCCCGCGCTCACCTGCGCTCCCACCAAAGTCGGGGCCCCGCCGCGGGTCAGAACTCGGGAGTGGAAACCGCAGCGCTATGCTGAGCTCCTCCCTGAGCCCCCGGAATGGCACCTGGACAGAGCAGTTCTTTCTGCTCCTGAGTCTTGGCGCTGCCCTCTACTTGGGCTACTACTGGGCATGTGTGCCCCAGGTACGGGGTGCGGGTCCAGAGCTCCGGCCGGCGGGTGGGGGCCCTCGGGGCCGGGGGCAGCGCCCAGCGGGGAGCCCGAGCCCTCGGTGGGAGCTGGCGAGGTTGAAATTGGACGCCCCGCCCCGCGCTCCAGCCAGGCTCCGCTTTGCCATTGCCACCTTTTGGAGTCGTTTCTCTGCTGCCGGGACTCCCCGCATCCCCCATGCTCCCCGCGCTAGACTGGCCCTTCAGGCGCCGGAGGGGCGCTGCTCCCTAGGATGTGATCGGACGTTTGGGGAAAGCGGGCGGCAGGCATCCCGAGGCGGCAGGGAGATGGACACACTACGCCTTCCCTTTCCCAGCAGTCGAGCTAAGTTTCTTCTTAGCTGCACTGAGTGAAGGAGCCGGAGCCTGCGGGGCTGTGGCTCACTCCCAACACCACCCCCTCGGACAGCAGGGCCTGCTTCCCTCGGGGCTGGCGGAGGTCCCCTCCTGGCCCAGGATTAATGGATAACTAACTGCCTTGCTCATTCATGCCCTGCTTTAAGTCCTAGGCTCTCCATGTATAGTGCAGTGAGAAAGTCTGAAGAGGTTGATTTTGATGAACTTGGAGATTATATTCTCACTGAAATTTAGAAAAATACATAATTTACATATCCAGAAAAATCTAAATCTTTTCATCTTCATTAAACTCTGTTCTAAGTAGCTGAGTCTAATAAGAAATGTATTGAATCAAGCCCTTTAAAAAGATCAATAGGAAATTTTAATGTTACCTAGACTTTTCTGTATTTCCAGAGCTTCCACATGGTGTTTTATAAGTCTGCCTTAATAAAACAATTTAAAAAGTCCAAACCTCACAATATCCTATAGATCTTACTTTATATGTCTGATTGGAAAGTCACTCATTTCAGACCTTAACTAAACTTTTGTTCCTTTGCTTGCAACAAGCCACACAGAAGTCAGAGACCTCTGCTACTTCATTCTCCAAACCCTTCCTTGACCTTCTATTATACTAGTAAAAATGCAGGAAAAGTGCCATTCCAGAGGCCCTGAAGACATGGCATTTGGATTGCCCAGCATGGTAACAGACTGGTATTGATTTATCCACAGTGACCAATGACATATTACTATTTAATTCTCAGGAATGAGTCAAGAAATATTTCACTGTAGTTAAAATAAAACTGACCCACATAAATCAAACCTGTGACCTAATTTATTAGGACCTTATTCTACACCACTGAGCTCTTTGACCAAGGATTTAATAGATATCTCAAAATCTTGGTGATTAGGAGGTAATACAGTACAGTTACTAGGAGCACAAGCTCTAGAGTTGGACAGACTTGGCAGCTTCCCCAACTAGCTTTAGCAAGCAAGCTTCATGACCTTTGGCAAGTTATTCCACATTCAAACCTGTATCCACAGAGGGATCCCATTACTTATTTCCAGAGCTGTTGTGAAAATCACAGGATATAATCATGTAAAATACTTAGCACAATGCTTGGAACATAATGAGCACTCAACAAATTTTACCTACTAGTTAGTATTAGTGGTAATATAACTATTATTGTTTTGCCTCGTTTACTGTGTGATTTTGGGAAACAAGTTAATCTTGAGTCATAGTTTCTTCACTTATAAAATGTCCTATCTCATAAGGTTGGGCTTTAGCCTAGTGCCTGCATATTGCACACAATGAATCACAGGTGTTACTACTCCAGGGCTAAGGACCAGGGTACAAGTCACATCTCAGCACAGTCACACTACCAACCTGGCCTCTCTAGTTCATAATTTACCTAACCCCCTTTGAGTACCAAGACTGCAGGAGAGATAGGAATCTGGTCCTCAGGTTCCTTAGGGCCTGCGACAGAAATACAACTTCTATTTCTTGAGTCTGAGGTCTTTTGGCTTTGTATGGGCTACTCCTCCTTCATAAGCCTTCCATATGGCTAGTTCTTCTCATTCACTTGGTCTATCCAGAACCAAGCAGACAGGTTGTGAGTCAGGGCAGACTGCCCACTCACCTCATGTCCCTGTTATCCTGACGTTACCTTCTCCCTGGCTGGCATGAAGGAAGAGAAAATCTATTCACATGGGACTATTCCGCCTTTAGAGTATGGCCTAACAGCAGGGAAAATGAGGCGCTGTGGTAGGAAGAAGCCCTTGAGCAGTGAGCACGCAGTAGGGAAATGGAATATGCAACATGGGGTGCTCATATTAGAGGAGCCAGGGCAGCCAGAGCTAGTTTTAGGAAGATGGCAGTGGAAAATTCAACTGCAAAGCAAAGGTCACAGGTTGAACAGTGCTGCATTTCCTCAGCCTGTCTGGGATCCCAACCCTTCCTACAGGGGAGCAGCTGGGCAATTTATATTACCTGCTCTCTCCAAAATGAGGTTGGGGTTAGGTGGGGGAGTCAGCACCCAGTCAGCTGCAGCAGCTCCTAGCCTGGTTCGGAGTGGGTGCAGGGTCAGTTCTGGAGAGGTGACACTCCACTCCAGGACTGCAGTTCTTCAGGCCTCTAGCTGGACTATACTAATGGAGGCGACTTGGCCATTCCAGACTGAGGCATGCTAGACTTCTCATGCCTACCCGAAGTAGTGCCATACAGGCTGGCCTCTGGAGGGGTCACTCTGGCATTGAGCACCCTCACTGGCTTGGCACAAAAACCAGGGGAGTGAGGCGGACTGTATTGTGTGATTACAGAGGCCTCACCTAGTGGCTGGGTCCCGGTTTCTGGCCTTCCTGGAGCAGTACTGTCCAATCACTATGGAGACTTTCTACCCTACGTTATGGTGTCTTGAGGGGCGGCTACAAACCATCTTCCGAGTCTTACTGCAGCCTCGGCTTCCAGTCCCTTACCAGAGGTAAGAAGGGACAGAAGGGGTGAACACCAAGCTGCAAGTGTAGGGCAATCCTGTCTGCCTCTTTTAAAATGAAGGTAATCTTTGCCCGTCTACTTCAGTGTTGAGGGTAACAATGAGAGTGGCTATATGGAAGGCTATTTAATTGCACAACCATGAGGTAATAACCTTTTATGTCCCTATTACACCTTATTTTTGCATAATGCATACCCTCAAATGATGCCAATGGGAGTTTTGGCAGGTGGGGCAGGGGTAAACTTCTTGAAGCTCATGGAGTTCCTAATGATCTTTGTGTGCCCTTTTCTCCAAAACCACAGTGAAGTCATCAAAACCCCAGATGGAGGACAGCTCCTGCTAGACTGGGCTGGCCAGCATGACAACAGTCAATACCCTGACCCTGCCACCCAGCCCATTGTATTACTGCTTCCTGGTATTACAGGCAGTAGCCAGGAGACATATATCTTGCACCTTGTTGACCAAGCTTTGAAGGATGGTTATAGGTAAGGATGGGCACAACTCAGAGGAGCTAGGTGGTATCTGACAACTGGTAATAGGGAGGTCAATTCACACACTTGCTATGGGGAGGTGTTGCTAAATGAAAGGCACCTTTGGACTGGGGTTTTTCTGAAGGCTGCCAAAGGGGAGGGGCTTTTAGGGAGGGTCTGGCTAAGATGTACCTGTGTGCCACAGGGCTGTCGTATTCAATAACCGGGGCTGTCGTGGGGAAGAACTGCTGGTAAGTACCCTCCTTCCTCCTAACAGCTCTTCACCCCACTCCCTTGAAAGATCCTTGGCCCTTCCATTTTTCTGCCTTCTGGCCAGGGCTTCCCTCCCTACCCAGTGATCTGATTTGCCTCAGACCCACAGGACCTTTTGTGCCAGCAATACTGAAGACCTGGAGACAGTCGTGAATCACATAAAGCACCGCTACTCCAAAGCACCATTGCTGGCCGTGGGCATCTCTCTTGGAGGGTAAAGGCTGCATGGGTTTAACCCAAACGCCCAGTCTTCCTTTGTTTCTTTCCTCCATGTCTTCTCCCCATCTACTCTGTCCCAACTCACTAACGCAAACCCTTCTTTCATGGTCACTGGTTCAATCCTGCAGGATAATAGTGCTGAACTACCTGGCACGAAGAGGGCAGGCTGCAGGGTTGGTGGCAGCACTGACTCTATCTGCATGCTGGGATTCCTTTGAGACCACTAGGTCCCTGGAGACCCCACTCAACTCACTGCTCTTTAATCATCGCCTTACTGCTGGGCTCTGCCAAGTTGTGAACAGGTAGGGTCTTGGCAAGTGGGAGGGGGCAGCAGACAGGGTAGGATGGCAGACATGCCAGGTTCTCCCAGTGCTCGCATCAGTTCTGTATCTGGGCTTTTTCACTCGTGAAATAATACAGAGGCTGGGGCTCTGGGTCAGGTCCAGGAATACAGCCAAACCTGTGCTCTCTTTTGCAGAAACAGAAAGGTGATGGAAAAGGCAGTCAATATAGACTTTGTGCTACAGGTAGTCTTTCAGCCATGCCCCCTCCACCCAACTGTTCTTCCATTATCTTATTTCCTATCCTTATCCTGGCCCATCCCACCCTCCACCACCCACAGGCCCGCACAATCCGCCAATTTGATGAGCGCTACACAGCTGTGACCTTTGGATATAAAGACTGTGTTGCCTACTACCAGGCAGCAAGCCCAAGAACCAAAGTCGATGCCATCCAGACACCTGTGCTATGCCTCAATGCAGCTGACGACCCCTTCTCCCCAGTCCATGGTGAGCACCCTGAATCTTGATGCTTTAAGCCCCAAGGACAATGGGCCATGTGGTGCAAGTGGAGGGAGCCCGGGTCTCAGTAAAGGCCTAGGCTCCTGACATCCTCTCCAACCCCTCCTCTAGCCCTTCCACTACAGGCTGCCCGACAGTCTCCCCATGTGGCACTGCTCGTCACAGCCCAGGGTGGCCACATTGGCTTCCTGGAAGGGCTGCTCCCCTGGCAGCACTGCTACATGAGCCGCCTCTTCCATCAGTATGCCAAAGCCATCTTTCAGCACCCAGCAGAGCTGCTCAGCCTCAGGGCTCTCTCACCTTAAGGGAGGCAAGAGCTGACAACAGTGCCATTGAGGGTCTCCGTTCAGTCTTCCCTTCTTTATTAAATATCAACTTTTCCTGTCAAACGGGCTGAGGTTCATTTTCCCTTTTCTCGAGACTAGGGTAGACCACCTAGGAACTTAACTGCATATTTAGCCAGGCTGGCTTAGAGCTACCCAGCTGAACCCACAGATTACTGCCTGGGACTTCCTTTTGCCTCTTCCTTCCCAAGGCTGGTGCTTGCCCCAGCAAATGCAAGGGGCTCATGTGAAGAGCAATGGCCACAGGTTGTGAGGGGAGGAGAAATGGATTGCTTGTGCAGGAGGACAGCAGTGACTCAATTCTGGGGCATCTTCACATTTCTGGAGAAAGAATAAGCTCAACTCTGGAGCCTCTAGTAGACAAAGAAAAAGAGGCAGGTGGTGTGGCCTAGGCTGTAGACACCACTGTCCTGGGTGGATCCAAAGATGATGAATGCAAGGTTCCCAGAACTCAGTCACATAAGGCCATATCCAAACTTGAACTGGGAAGGGCAGACAGCTCAAGTCTCATCAGAGGCCACCTTGCTGCGGACCCAGGTAGAGGTGAAGTGAACGCTGGGGTCCAGGCTCCCACTCTGGTCCAAAAGGTGACAGAGTCCCAGACTCGACTCCCTGGCAGCAGGAGGCTAAAGAAAACCTGGAAAGGCACTCTGGAGCAGCAGGATGGTCATAACAATAAGCCCAACGCATAGCAGCAGCAGCAGCCACATAGGAACACTCCCTGCAGGGGAGGATAAGGGAAGAGGTCAGTGGGCAAAGGGGCTTCACAGACCAAAAAACAGAACCCTCAACTGACTCCATTCAAGGAGAGGACAGATGGCTATAAACAAGCAGCCCATTCTCCAGGAGGCAAATTTTGCTACAGCTAAAGGTTGGGTGGTACTTGCCCACCCCAATGACTCACGTCGTGAGGGTAGTAGGTGCAGCTGGCAACGACTATCCACAGCCACGGAGAACAGGGCAGTTTCATGGGACCCAAGGAGCTCTGGACCACGACCCTTCTCAGGTAGAAAGGCCACATCCGTCACTACAATGCCATGGGCTTCTCTCACATAGTAGAGGCGCTGGGAATAGGGAGAGCAAGTGAATGGAAGCATTCCTCTGGGACACATGTCCCCTGCCCCCAGAAGGTTTTCCCTCTACAGGCTGGGCAGACTCCTAGCTGCACTCAGGGTAGAAGCAGGCCTAGAGCCCCCACCCCAAAGAGCCCTCAGGGCTGTGTCCACCTCTACCCCATTACCTGGAGAGAGAAAGCTATGTAGATGGCAACAGATCCAGTGACTGTGCCCAGGCCTAGGAAGGTGCCCGATTCACTGCAACAAACAATAAATGTTCATTGTCCAGGAGGCCTGTGCAACAACATTCATTCACTAACAACAGTCCTCAGAAACTCAGGTAGGACTCCTTCTGGAGCTCCCCCAGCCACCCTCACACCCAGCCAAGCCAGCACTGTCTCAGACCTAACAGTAAGGCAGGAGATGACTTCATGGCCACAGGATTTGGTCCGAAGAGGCAAGAAGGTAGAGCCATCCCAGGCTGTGAGGTAGCAGGGTGGGGGCTGGCGCAGACGCTTGTGGGGAATCTGCACTGTGAAGAGTCGTAGCCCAGAAGGCTGGTCTGGAACCTGCCCAAACCTGAGGGCCGGGAGAGAGGCTATTCATCTCCTGGGGCCTGCTTAGTCCTCCTCAAGAGTTTGTATCCTCCTTCACCCTGGTCAGGCCTGAGGTAATACCTGCCACAGCTACGATCCTCCCCAGCTTCCCCCAAGTCTTTTCCCACTCCCCTACCACATCTAGGTTGAGCCTCTTTTAGCCACCCTCCAGGATCTTCACACCTGCAGGCTTGGTAGCGGTAAGGCGTGTTAGAAAAGGTGGGTCCATTCTCTTGCCAGTGCAGCTGTGTCACCAGCTGATCCTTCTGCCACACGAAGGCTTTAAGGTCCCAGCCCACAGTCACCAGCTGGTCAGGAATCAAGATTCCAAGGAGGGAGAGTTAGGAGATCCACTTACAGAACAAGCAGTGTAACCACCTACTTTGTCCACCCTCTCACCTGCTCACCTTGCCATCAGGCCCCAAAGCCAGGTCCTCAATCTCCCCTTCGTGGGCTTTGAACTCCAGCACTTTCTCTAGGCTGGGTACCTGCAGCCAAACCACCATCATGGTTAGCCCAGGTACCCAGCAAGAATGCAATGATCTCTACCCTCTTCTAATGGCCACTCAGCCGACTTCACTCACAAGCTCCCAGAACCCATGTTTGGTTTCTCACAATTCTGGCCTTGCTGCTACCGACATGCATCCTCCCTAAGCCCCTAAACCATACCTTCCAGACACGAACATAGCCATCTGTCCCTCCAGTGGCAAGCAGGGTATTATCGTGGTTGTAGCATACAACTTTCTGCAGTGGATCAGGGCTGAAGTCTGTCTGCACTGCCTGCAAATTCTCTACTATCAGTTCTACCCCCTCCTGGTGAGTTTCAGCTCCAGATTTCTTCTCTGTTGTGGCCGCCCCCTTTCTTTGTCGAGGCCCCTGCTCCTTGGAACCTGCAATACAAACAGCCCACCAGGTTCCAGGCTTCCATAGTAAGTAATACTGGCCCCCATTCTACGTGGCTGGTGAACATCCAGCTTCCTGCCTGCTACCATAACCTCACTTCCAGCCCCACTTTTTCAGAGACCAAGATGAGCCCTATCTTACTCATTTAATCCTTTCCCAAAAGTTAGAGAGCTGGCTTCTCACCTGCCTTCTCTGCCTTGTTTTTGCCCTTCTGCTGGTAGGTCTGGAAGCGCAGGAGCTGACAGTGGGCATCCTGTCCTGCAGCAAGGATGTTACCTGCCAGCGCCAAGTTCATAGTAGCTCGTGTCTCTGTATCATGGGAGTGTAGCAAGGAGGCGCTAAGGCGCCCGTTAATCTGCTCTAGCTGCAGAAAATGCTGTGGGAGAGCGAGCCAGGATGAGCAAGGTTCAGGGGTGCCCAGAATTTACCTCAAGAGCAAACTTGCATCCTATGTCTAATACCCTAACCCTTTGCTTACCGCACTTCCTAGTGCACAAAGCTTTCTCCAACCTCAACCCCCAGGCCCCTTTTTTGAACCTCACAAATCTGTACAGCAGGCAGGGTTGGGATCATTACCTCTAGTTTACAGAGCAGTAGAGTGACGCTTAGAACAGTTAAGAAAACCTAACCTAAGGGCCAAATGCAGCACTGTCGCTGCTGTTGGACGACAGTCTATGTGGCCTCCCCGGAATAGGCCAGGATAAGACCCCCGGAGCTGCTCCTGACGCGGAGCTGAAGCGCCTAAGCAGCGATGTGTATACAATTTTCACTTTACCTTAGGCGTCTCTCAATAGCCGTGATTAAGTTCTCTGCTGAAATTCCCGTCGGGATGCCCAGCTTGCCGGGGATTTCCACTGGGTAGGGGCTGGGTCCGAAGCTGAGGTGCGGCCCGCCCCCGCCCCCCTCCCGGAATCGCCCTCAGCCCGTGGTGCGACCCGGCCGGAGTGGCCCTGCGCTCTTACCACTCCGTTCTTTATGCCCGTCTTGGCGGCGCCTCCTCCGCCCGCAGCGATGAGCAGCCCCGTGCTGGGGTCCACCTGAAGCGCGTACAACGGGAACGGGGCCCGGTAGAGCTCGGGCGCCCGGCGCCGACCCATCCCGCTCGCCGCAGGCTTCACTGTCCGCACCGCGGCACCCGGGACATGCCGCGCCGGCCCTTCGACGCTTGCCCGGGCCGCTAGTGAACTAGATTCGGTCGCCGCGGGAACGACTCCCGACCCCTCTCACACCCGCGGAGTTGCCCAAACTGCAACCGCAAACAGTACCCCGTACCTCCGCCCGGGCCCTCCCAGCCAGCTCTCGCCGACGCTCAATGCGCAAGCGCACCAGGCCCGCTCTCCTCGCGCAGGCGCAGAGGCGCCAATACGCGTCAGCAATAGCCGGCAGCGCGGCGACCCGGCACCCGCGCCTGGATTCCGTTCTCCGCCCCATTGTGACGTCAGGCTTCGCCATCTTTTCGCACGGCCGGAGCGGAGCGCCTCGGCTTTGCTGGGAGGTCCAGCATGGTTGGGGGCGGGGGAACTAATGAAGGTTAAGGGATATTAATAAACTTTAATAAAAAATCCTGGGCCTGGCCGGGTGTGGCTCAGCGGTTGAGCGTCAACTTAGGATCCCGGAGATCTCGGTTGGATTCCCCGGTCAGGGCACGTGCCCGGGTTGCGGGTTCGATCCCCCATCCGGGGCGTGCAGGAGGCATCCGATCAATGACGATTCTCTCATCACTGATGTTTCTATCGCTCTCTCCCTCTCTGAAATCAATATATATTTAAAAAAAAAAAAATCCTGGGATTCGGGCTGTACTTTCCAGACTGATCCGCAGACTCTTGCAAGCGCAGCCTTTACATTTTACCCCGGAGAGGAAGTGATTTGTCCCAAGTTCAGCACTGGAAGTGTGACTTGTCTCTTGCCTCTTAATGGAAGCAGTGCGGACTTTAAAACAAACCTGGCTCCAAATCCCGAATCCACCGCTGCCTCGTATTAGGAAACGATTCACCTTAACACCTGTCCATGGTTGGCAGTGGTGGGAGTTGGCCAGTCTCCTGGCTCAGACCCTGCTCCTGTAGGTGGGGGCTGCTCCCCTCTAACATCCTCAGAGCTGGCAGCCCAGCCCCCAGCAGGGCCGATCTCTCTGCCCCACACTCCAGCTTCCTGAGGGGGTCCTTGGGTTTCTGATCTCCAGTGTGAGGTCCCGGTGGTTTTCTTCAAGTGACTGCTAGGAGTGCACTTTCCTGCAAGGACACCGCCTGTTGCTCCCCTGGCGTCATCAGCATGCATCCTTGTTAACCTAAGGTGCACCCAGAGGAAGCGACCCAGTGGCTTCATCTTTTGGAATGCCGTTATCTGTCTCACCAAATTGAATTAAATGTACGAAGGGCCAGCTAGAGCCCTGCACATCTCAGGTGCTCAGGCCCCACGCCCTTTCAGGTACATGGCATCCACTCTCCCTGGCTACTCTGTTTCCTTTGACTCCCCCATCCCTTGTTGGGTTCTGGCCCCCCTGTAGATACCCACTGTGTCTGCTCAGCAGCACACAAACACAAGTTTTGCAGGGGTAAGTTTTATTGAATACATTGAAGGCTGAATGGGGCCTCGGTACCCTTGGTTCTGTTCAGCCGGGAGAAAGCAGACTCCATAAGGGACTTCCAGGGTTCAGGGCTGGAGAACACACCTGCCCTCCAGCCAGCCAGCCCTTCAGAGTGTCTCTGGGGCTTCCCAAGATCTGGGGCCTGGGGGTGGTGGTAGGGTTTGGAGGAGGTGCTCCAGTGAGCCTCCGTGGCTCTGGAAATAGGGTGGTGACTTTTGGAGAATAGGCTCTGGAGAGGCAGGCCACTTTGGAGTGGAGGAAAGCTTGGGCTTCAGGGAGACAGTGGCTGGTTTTGGTGCCTGAAGTGGAGGCTCTGAACATCGACTGGAGTTTGGTGATTGAGGGCCTGCAGACACGAGGCTCCCCATCTCGGAGGGTTTGCCTGAGGCTGAATCTGCCTGGGCCTGAGCTGCTGGGGCTTGAGCTGCTGGGACCTGAGATGCCTGGGTTTGATACCCAAGGGCCTGTGTGGCCTCGCTCTGAGATCCTGCTTCCTCTGGTCTTCTTTCTGGCAACAGATGCAAAGCCCTGGCCTGGCCACGAGGCAGGCGGAGGGCAAAGCCAATGCCTATGCGGAGTGGTCTGGATTCCTGGCCTTGCACACAGGGCAGTAGTTGGGGGAAGGCAAGCAGGCGGGGTCCAGTCCTGTACCTGGGGGTTGGGCAAGAGGGACTGCGGGGCCGGAGACACACCAGGCATATAGGATACTCCACAACTGGAGGCTGGCTGGTTCTGCCTAGCCACAAGCTCTGCAAAAGCAGTAACCGAAGGTCGTGTGCGATGCGGCGGTACCCCAAGTGAACCACCAGGGCCTGGGCCAGGGCTCCCGGGTGTCTGAACTCTGCAGGGTCCGTCTCGCTTGCCACGCATCCCCCGACGACTCCAGGGGGGCTGGTGTCCTGATACTGATGCCAGGGCCATGTCTGCCTATTAGAGTGGACCCCAGGAGGAGGCAGGCTGGCGCTCTGGGAAGTGAGAGCGGAGCTGGGTAGAGGGGAAGGAGACTGGCAGTGTGGGTGGGAGCTCTGTGGCTGCAAGGGATTGGAGGGGTGGGTAGGGAGAGGAGAGGGGTATAGCCTGTAGGAGGGAGAGGAGGAAGGGGGAGGGGAGAGAGACAGGCAATTCTGGTGAAAGCAGGGGGTGGAACTTGGGAGAGAGGAAGAGCAGGGGTGGATGACAAAGTCAGGATTTGAGTCAGAAGAGTAGAAATGGGAGCCAGGAGAGTGGGGCTGTGGGAGGGGAGGGCACGGCGGGTGGGAGGCAGGGAGGGGTTCCTGGGGAGGCAAAGCCTCGAGGTTCTGGGGAAGGGAGTCCACTAGTTGTGAGGGGCCCAGAGGGGGATGCCCAGAGGGCGCTGTGTTCTGTAGCAGCACTTGGTCCTTGTTTTGAGGCAACATCTCCTTGAAACCAGAAAGGACTGATTCGTCAAGACCAGAGGCTAGAGATCTGGCAGTCAGGACCAGTATCTCTGGTTGCAGCCCAGAGCACCAGGCTCTCTGGGTGTTCAGGCAGGAGCGTGGATCTAAACTTGGCTTCTCACTTCTCTGCAGTTAGCCATTGATGAGGGATGTATAGGGATGGAGAAGCAGAGCTACGTCTCGGGAGCTTCAGGGCAGCAGTAACGATCTGAATGGGCCAGGGAGGAAGACACAGCCCATAGGATCTATAGAGAAAGAAACAGAGCCCAAGATATGGGATAATCAGTCCATTTCTGGCTGTCCCTCAGGGGCCAGTTCCAGGCTGGTTCACTAAGACCCTAAACCCGTGTCACCTTTGGGGTCAGAAGAGCTGGCAAAATGCTCCAGGGAAGGTTCTAGCTGAGGAGGAAATCGGGAGGGAGGGAGGGAGGGTAAGATGGAGTTGGAGAAGGGGGTTTGGAGGATGGGGGCTGAGGTGGGACTAGGAATTGAGGGTGTTCTGGTGTTGTGAGCTCTTACCCATGAGGGTTCCTCTGGGCTGTGTTTCACAAGGCACTTCAGAAATGAGGACACCTGGGAGAAAGAGGAACAGTCACCAAGGAGTGGACCCACCCCCCTCTGCCCCCAGCATCCTTCACTCTAAACTCACTCTGGCCTGGATTTCTGTCTGAGCCTTGTCTCAAGTCCTCCTTTGGCCAGGTGAGGTCTTCTGTTGAAGGCTTCTGTTCTCCTAAACCTGAGTCAGGGATTCTGTGAGCATCCTGGCTTCCTGACACTCTGTCCCCTTGCTGCCCCTAATGCTGATATCCCTTGGCTCAGCCTGGCCCTAGTCAATATGGCTTATCACACCCAGCAGCAGCAGGAGCAGCCGGGCTAGCTGGTGAAAGCCTCTGAGATACCAGGACTTTGTCTAAGGGGCGGTGTTGCCACACCGCTTGGGAGCTAGAAGCCCCATTTCCTAGGGGCAGTTCTCCATGACATCTAGGGCCTATGTCACAAAGGTCAGGTGCTGACATCATAGACTCTCCACCTCGAGGCTCTGGGAGCTTCTTTCAGAGATCATCCAAAGGCTGGCCCTTGACAAAACTGAAGCAGACACAATTCTTTGGGGCACTCGGTCCCTTCAGGCCCCAGTTACCAGCTGGGTTCTCTGCCCATATACCACTTCCTCCACCCAGGGTTTTCCTCAACCACACAGCCTAATTGGGCTGGCCCTCCCGCCAACTTCTTATTTTCTCTTCTTTCTGATCAGGGCTTATGCTCCAAGTCCCCCTTGGGATATGCTTATATATTTTAATAACCATTTTCTTAACAGCTTTATTGAGATATAATTCACATACCTTACAATCCACCCGCTTAAAGTATGCAACTCACACGGTTGTGCCACCATCAACACAATCTAATTTTAGAACATTTTGTACCCCCCCAAAAGAAATCCCATCCCCATTAGCAGTCATTCCTCATTTCTTCCTCGCCAAAAACCTCTTAGCAAATGAGGAATAGAGGGCTACTGCCTTAATTCGCTAAAGGTCATATGTAAGAAACCTATACCTAATATGCTTAATGGGAAGTGGTAGATACACCAAGACCAGGAGAAGAGGGTGCCCATTATCACAGGCTCTGTTTAACATAGTATTGGAAGCACTGGTCAATGCCCTAAGGAAAGAGAAAGAAACAAGAAATGTAAACATTGGAAAGGAAGAGATAAAATTGTCATTATTCTAGCTACTCAGAAAAACCAACAGAATCAACAGAATATTATGACTAATAAAGTTCAACAAGTTTGCTAGATTCAAGATAAGCTTTCAGAACTTTAATAGCATTTCTTTACAGTTGATTATAGCCATAACCAACCAGGAAATATAAGAAAAAGGACATTTGCGCCCAGCTGGGCGTGGCTCAGTGGGTGAGTGTCGACCTAGGATCCAGGCGATCAGGGTTCGATTCCCGGTCAGGGCACATGCCCGGGTTGCGGGCTGCAGCTGATCAATGACTCTCTCATCATTGATATTTCTAGCTCTCTCTCTCCCTCTCCCTTCCTCTCTCTGAAATCAATAAAGATATATAAAAAAGACAAAAGACATTTGCAAGAGCAACAAAAGCTATGAACTATTTAGTACAATAAAACTATGAATGATTTCACTTAAGCAAGAATACACAGACATTTGTGGTGTAAACTATAAAACTAATAAAAGATATAGAAGATAATTGGAATAAAGTAAAAGATATTTCATGTTTTTGGAAAGGTTAACTTAAAAGTATCAAGATGGTACCCTAGCCTGTTTGGATCAGTGGTTAGAGAGTTGGTCCTCGGAATGAAGGGTCCCAGGTTCAATTCCAGCCAAGGGCAGGTATCTCAGTTGCAGGCTTGATCCCTGGCCCCAGTCTGGGCACCTGTGGGATGTCTTTCTTACATCGATGTTTCTCTCTCCCCCACTCTCTCTCTGAAAAGCAATGGAAAAAATTGTCTCCAATGAGGATTTAAAAAAACAAGTATCAAGATGGCAAACTTCCCAAATTAACCCATTGATTCAATGAAATCCCAGTCAAAATTTTTGTTGAATTCTTAGGGACTCAATAAACCCTCTCTAAGATATATCTGGAAAACTAAGGGTCCAGAAATAACTAAGTCAACCTTGAAAAATAAGAGTAAAGAGGGGAGTTTATTCTACCAAATGTTAATGCTACAAAGTCATAATAAAAGCACTGTGACATTGGCTCAAACACAGACCAAAAAACAAACAAACCACCACCAAAAAAATCAGTGGAACAGAATAGAGAGCTCAGAAATTGACTTATAAACAAATCTGGAAACTTAATATATGGTAAAGTGGGAGCTGAAACTAAACAGGGAGAGAATGGGCCAGTTAGTAGCTGATGCTGAGAAAAGTCTCCCTATACAGAGATAATAAAACTGGTTCCCTCTATGGAGAAAAATAAAACTGAATCTCTACCAAGCACCATACTTAAAAGGTGCTTGAACTCAGTAATCAGATAAGGGCAAATTAAAATGGCAACAAGATCACCCTTTATAGTTATTTGACTGTAAAACTAGGAACCTGGTTACTCCCAGGCAGTGGTGAGGATGTGGGGTTCTAGGGCTCCGTGCAGTGCCGCTGGACGTGCAGACTCTGCAGCCATTCTGATGACACTCTGGCAGTACTTAGTCCATTAATCCAGCAGCCTGCTCCTGGGCATATGTTTTTAAAAATCTAATCTGGATCCAGGAAGAGACGTGATATTCATGACAGCATTGTTTGGGGTGATGAGGAGCTGGAGGCAATCTGGATATTCATCTCTGGGGCTCTGGGAGCTCAAAATGTGATGGGTGCACACTGTGGAGTACTCTGCAACAGGGAGCAGCAGGGGACTTAAAAATATGGGCTTGAATGGAAGTAACAATGGAATATATAATACAATACCTAATACAAAAGTGGTATTATATATTTATACTATAAAATGTATTATCATTTACTGAATTTAAAATTCATTCATACAGCAATGCACATGGTTCAACAACTCCCACCATATCAGTTCTGTTACTGCTTACCAAATTACCCCCACACTTAAACAGCAATAAACATTTATTATCTCACATGGCTTCTGCGGGTCAGGAATTCTGTGGGTTAGAGCAGCTTTGGTGGGTGACTCTGGCTCAGGGACTCTCCTGGGTTGTACTCAAACTGTCAGCTAGGGCTGTAGGCACCTGAAGGCTGGAGGGTCTGTTTTCGAGGTGGTGCACTCACACTGTGCAAGTTAGTGCTGGCTGTTGGTGAGAGGCCTCAGTTTCTCACCACGTGGGCCTCTCCTAGGGGCTATTTCATGACATAGCAACTGGCTTCTCTCAGTATTCCCAGCTGTAAGTGAGTCATATGAGTAACCCGGGTGACCTGAGAGAGAGCAAGGAGGAAACCGCAGTGTCTTTTATAACCTAGGTTTGGAAGTTACACACTTCTGCCACATTCTACTTGTTAGAAGCAGGTGGCTAAGTCCAGCCTATACTCAGGGGAGGGAGTCAGGCTTCACCTTCGGAATTGGTCCTGCGTGTATCAGACTGTGTGCCACGAACTGAGGTGTATGTTTAATTCCCTGCATCCAGAGTAAAATAAAGAATTATTTTTTTAAAAAAGCTTGGTGCACATCTTTCAGTCTCTTTTCTATGTGTTCACATAAGTACATAAACCTTCACACTTACAGCTTTGTTTTTGGTGTCTTTCATCATGGTTGGATCTTATACATACTGGTTTACAACTAGGTTTTTTCACTTAATTTTGCGTCTTGGAGAGTTTCTCCATGTCATTATACCGAGGTCTGTCTTATTCTTTCTATTACTGGTGGACATTCAGGTCAATTTCACTTGTCTTCTTTTTTCCTTTCTCTCCGGTTGGCTGGGTGTCTGCCTCACTGTATCTACAGCCACCTTTGTTTCTCTGTCCTCTCTGTACTTTCTCTTTACTTATTTTGTCTCCCCTGGAGTTCAAAACTGAGGAACGAGCGACTTGCAAGGTGACTGCTGCAGGCAGAGGTTGTAACTTGAGGGCAGGCAGGGGCTACTGTGGCAGATTTGCTATTTCTACAGTCTGCCTGCTCCTAACTAGCTGTATGGAGGATCCAGTGCCACTCAGCAAACATCCTGGTCCTTGCCTTCAAAGACCTCACGTTTAGCATGCGGACAGACAGGTGAGTGAGTCACCCAAGGCAGAATGGTATGGGGGGAGGGCAGCCTTCCAAGTCCACTAACTGCCTGGGTTTTCACACCACCCACACCACTCACTAGATGTTTGACACTGGACAAGTTATTTCACCTCCTGATACCTCAGTATTCCCAGCTGTAAAATGAAGATGCAAGAGTCTATTTTCGTTTAAGGTTGACCTGAGAGGTAAAGATACTATACATAAAGTGCTTGGCACACTGCCTGGCATGCAATGTCCTGAGAACTTTGAACTGCTAGGAAGGCAGCCAGGGTGTGGTTGTGCATAAATGGGAGCACCAATGAAACAGGGAGACACAGGCTCTGGGCTCTGTGCCTTCCCAAATGAAGGGCATAACCCACTGGATGGGCAGCCTTTCCCTGGGCAGAGTGGGAGGAAAGTATCCCAGGGGGACAGAAAGGTAAAAGGAAAAGCACTGGGTTGAAAATCCGAGGTATGCTTGGGAGATGGAGAATAGTGCTCCATGGCTGGAAGGTCCTGTTCACTGGCAGGGGAGGAAAAGTCCTTTTAAGGATGTGCTCAGGCAGGCTTCTGAGAAGGAGGTTCAGAGCCCTCCCGTGAACTTGAACCCCAAAGCTAAAGTTGCAGGTCTATCATAGGACTGCTGTCAGGGTCAGGCAAGTCTCCAGGAGGAAGCTGCCTTCCCACCGTCCTCTTTCCTTCTTCAGCAGTGCCTCCTCCCAGGGCTTGGCCACTCCCAGCATCCAGCACCCCCACCCCTCAGCTGGATGGGAGGCAGGCAGGAGGTTTTTTGCGGGGGCTGTGCCGGGTGGGCGGTTTTCCCAGAGCAAGAAGCCGAGGCAGGACTGAGTTGGCGCCAACTCCCTCAGATGTAGACACTGCTGGCTGGATGACCAGCCTGTCCCAGCAAGCTTAAGCCCAAGGACTCCTTCGGGCACTGTGTTCCTGTCCTTGGAGCTGTGGCACCACATTCCTGGGGTGTTGCATGTCACAGAGTAAGGCCAGAGGGGCACCAGCTATGCCCAGAGTCAGGCAGAGCCCAGCGAAGGCCAGGCCAAGGTTGCTCGCAGGCACTGACAGGAGGAGGAGCCGCCTGAGCAGACCAAGGCAAGACCTGTGGGAAGAGACCAGCTGGAGCAACCAAACGTGGAGCAGAGCTGCCCCTACCCCTAGAGGTGCCAGGACCAGGAGCCTGGCTCTTGGCAGGGTAAGGAAACACTGGCCCTGCAGAGGGAGCTGGGGAGGCAGGGGTAGGAGGGGCTGAGAGAGGTCACCTCCAACGGCAGAGCGTCATTATGTGTTACCATCCCTGCCCTGAAGAGGGGACACTGGCCCCTTCGACTCTAAGGCTCTGTGCTTTGGTGGTTGGGAAAAGCTGCTCTTAACCAGAGTGTGGCTGAGGGACCTGGCCCAACTCACTTCTCTTGAGAACACAGGCCTGGAGGAGCGATGTGAATTTCCCAAGGCCCCAGGGCAACAGTCAGTGGCAGGCCAGGACTTCAGTCTGTGATTTGACCCCAGTCTGGTGTCCTTTCCTCTTTATCGCAGCTGCCTCTTCCTCTCAGGACCCGCTGGGCCAAGGGTCATCCCTGCTGAGCAGGGCACTGCTCAGTGCTCCCTGTGGCCCCCGGGCACTCTGATAAGCAGGATTCAGGCTTGGGTGTGGGTGGAATGAGCGCTAGGAGGAGGCACAGTGGAGACTTAGAAAGAGTACAGGACTCTGAGCCAAGCTCTGCCATCCTGGCCCATCTGACCCCAGGCGAGGCCTTCTCTCCAATTCCTCAGCTGTAAGGAGGGACAGGGCCAAAAGTGGACAAATTGGGGTGATGTCCTTGGTCCTAGCTATTCAGAAGGGGAAGACCTTACACTAGAATGCTCTTAGAAGCCAGGGACAGATGGGAGTCGGGTTAGACTCACTCAGGGGGTTCTCTGTGCAGAGTGAGGCCAGTCCTGAGAACGCGGCACGGGAGCGGAGCCGGGTGAGGACTCTGCGCCAGGCCTTCCTGGCCCTGCAGGCCACTCTGCCCGCCGTGCCCCCCAACACCAAGCTCTCCAAGTTGGATGTGCTGGTGCTGGCCACCAGCTACATAGCCCACCTCACCCGCATGCTCGGGCACGAGTTGCCTGGCCCCGCCTGGCCACCCTTCCTGCGTGGACTCTGCTTCCTGCACCCTCTCAAGGTAGGCCACAGGCCCAGGGCCTTGGGGAAGGGGGTTTGGGATAGAGGGGTCTTGGACTGCCGTCCCCATGCCTGCAGGGGGGAGTGATGATTGGAAATGACTTGATGAGCATGTGGTCCCTCCAAGGGCAGGGAAATTCATGGAGGCCCCTAGACTAGGGGGTGCCTAGTGACAGGGCAGGAAAAGGAGCAGGTTCCAGGCTGGTGCCTGGGAAAGGAAACCACACCCAGGAGAGTCCTGCACTCAGGGACATCATCCCATTGAACAAGGCCTCAGTGTCCTTGGACTTCTGTCGCAGGAGAGAGCCTCCTCTGGAGAGCAATAGTCTAAGAAAGCATCACCCTAGAAGTAGCCAAGGTGGGGGTGGAGCACCACTTCCAGACTGACGCCTACCTCTCCCGCTCCTCGGTTTATTATACGTGAAAGGGAAGATAACCCACCAGAGCCCCGCTTCTCTTCCAGAGCATGAAATGGGACTATGAATAAAAGTATGATTGACAATAAATCATCATGTCCATAACAGCGAACATTATTTGGATGCTAAAGATATGCCTGCCAGGAGCTGGGCCAAGTGCTTTAGTGCCTTTTTATCGTTGAATCCACACTCGAACCAAAGGAGTGTTACTTTACAGAATCTCAGGGAGATTAAGTGGCTAAACGTTTGAACTCCAGGGTGTCTGACTTCAGATCCCCCTCCCCTCTCACAGCCACCAAGCAGGCCCAGGAGATGGCATGTAAGTTGCTGGTTGGAGAGCGTAACAGTGTTACAAGGAAGAGCCATGTCTGCCCCCCTGAGGGTAGCATTGTAATGAGGTCAACTTTATTTTTAGGGAGGATACTTTTCACCATCTGTCCCTCCTAAAAATCATAGTTCTGAAATGTCTTAAAACTTGAGCTTTTTTTTTTTTTTCCATGCAAATGTAGCTAAAATGCAAGAATTTGAGACTAAATGGGGGCAACTCTGAAATGCTGACAGTGGCCCCTGGAGTGGCATAATTGTTTCCTTAGTTGTAAAATGGTGATCAAAGTAAGACCATTGGAGGAAGCAATAGATAAATGTACTGAAGAATGAACCAATGAGAGGTGGGTAAGGTCTGGAGCTCTGATAGTGGGACTGGTCAGCCAGGAGCAGTGCCTCTTCAGCCCCCATGTGGAGGGCCTGCCAAGAAAGGGCAGACCTCAGGGCAAATCAACCTGGCATTTTCTAGGAATCAACCTGGCATTTCTAGGACTGCCCACACTCCTGCTGGAAGGATGGACAATCTTGGGAGATCCCCAGCTTAGAGGGTATGGGTAGCACTGCCATCTGGGGCCAGAGGCACTTGGGTGGGAGGCTGTGCAAGAGAAGGGTCAGGACTGGTCAAGTCAGGAGTCTTTTCTTGCCCTTCCCCCACCCCCACCCCAGCCCTGGCTGCAGCCAGCTCTGCCATCTCTTTTTCCCTCCCCCCTGGGAGGGGCTCCTCTTGGGACCCTTGCTCCTCAGCTGGCTCCTCAAGTGCTTCCCTGCCAGGCTCAGGTGGTCAGGAGAACATGTGGGGCCAGAGTGGTGGTGAGCCAGAGATCACTGTCATCAAAGCAGTCACGGTAGGGAGGCTTCTAGAGAAGGTGAACTTTTGGGTGCCAAGGAGCCGCAATAGTGAGCATTACTCACATTCCATCTTCGTGTCTTACAGAAGTGGCCGATGCGATCTCGTCTCTATGCTGGAGGCCTGGGGTGCTCTGGCCCTGACTCCACCACAGCCACCACCTCGGGCCAAAGAACAAAGAAGGAAGAGGCCAGGCCCCAAGTCTCTGGAGGGACAGATACTCTCCTCCCCTCCAGGCCACTCTCACCAGCTCTTAGTGACAAATGATCACCACACTCACCCTTCTCTCCTAGACTGCCACTCAAGCTTAGGGACCTGGCTTCTCTACCAGGCCCTGCCTGTTTTCACTCTAGACTCTTACCCATCAGATCTGATTCAGCTCCCAGGTTCCTGCCTGCAGACCAGGGCAAGCCACGGGCACATCTGTGAATGCTCAGGAGCACCAGGGAGCAAATCCTCATCCTGGGAAGTCACCCCCACCCCACCCCCAGGGCTCTTCTGTGGTAGCTACAAGAGAAATGGGAGAGGAAGGGGTTCAACTGGGCTGGAAGTTGAGTTAGGGCACCACCTCTTGCTTTCCCCCTCTAAAGTTTCCACAGACCCTCTAGAGATGGCAAGAAGACAGAGCTTGCTGCACAGGTGCAGAGACAGGGGCCTAGGATGGCAGCAGCCGCAGGGGCTGATGGGACAGCCAAGGCCACACCGGCTCTCGGCAGCTGTGAGTGTGAACAGAGCTGGGCTGGGGTCGCATAACCAGAAGGGAAACTGAAGAAGGGAACATGCTTTGTTACTTCCCCAAAACGTGTTTACTGGATGTCAGAGAGGCCGGAGGGAACTTAGGAGGCTTCTTGCTGCACTGTGGTCTCTCCAGCTGCCCCGCATCACTACATTTTTCTCCCTCTCTGGGCCCTGCACCCTTCCACCCTTTTCTTGATGAGTTATATTTACAGGCTAAGCCATAAAGCTGACGTTGCTTACATTCCAGTTTCCAGAGACACTTTCGGTGCCCACTGACTAGTTTGAGAAGATCCTATGCCAGATGCAGCTTCACCTTAACCACCAGGCAGCACCTCAGGCCTTCCATAAGAAGAATGTGGACCGATTCAATGACGTCCTCGAAGAACCTTAGAAGAGGGACGTGCATTTTTTCCAGGGGATAATTACAGTCTTCTCTTTCTATTGTGTTAGAAACCTAACTTCCAGGAAAAACAAAGCCTGGGTTCAGTGGGTTCCTTGTATGACTTTGGCCTACAGTCTCACTGGCTCTGGAGTTATTTCTACAATCTGTCTACAAATGACTGCTCCAGGGCCAGCTCCTCCCCACAGACACTGCCTTCCCAGACTCTCCCTAAGTCCTGCCATGAGGTGCCAGAAATCTGGTAGAGTTCTAGTGGAATCTATCTCTGGTCCTGAAGAAATAATTTGAGGACTAACTACAGAGTCTACACATACTGGAAGTAATCTTCCAGATCAGGTGTAGCTTCAAACCAGGTGCTGAAAGTCCAGACAGAGAAGGAACCACCTTTTTGTTGAACTTCAGGGCCTCAGAATGGGAGGGGATGAGTCAAGACGACTAGAGTCCCAACAGGGACAGCCTTAGAGAGCCACCATAGCCATTATGAGAGTAAGTGAGGTTTGGGGCAGGCTGGAGTGGCTGGGAGTCACTGGTGTGATGAGTTGCTGCTCTTCCACAGGACTTGCCAGGGCAGCAGGGGGAAGGGGGCTGAAGGGGTGACTCAGCAAGTTGGGGTGGAGGCAGGAAAGGAGACACAGAACGTCCTAGCCATGCTGCATGGGATGTGGGGGAGCAGCTGGACTGTGGCTGGGAGCCATGGGAGAAGGCCTCAGCCAAGGCTGAACTCGTAAATCTACCAAGTCTCTGCTGAGGGGCCTGGAGAGTGTGCGCGGAGCTGCTCTGGGCAGCCGAACAGGCCAGGCAGGGGCAGAGACCAGGTGTGGGTGGGCATGAGTGCATTAGTCCTCACAGACCACACAAGTCCAGCTCGAGTGTTCTGTCTTTAAAGCCGAGGAACAGGATCTTCCTGGTTGAGTCTGAGGGTCATAGGGAGAGGAGCGGATGGGTTTCCTCCCAAGCTGGCAGCACACAATCTTTTTCTGGAGATGAAATTGGGAAAGCTGGCTTTGGGTATGCATGGCGGGTCCCCCTAGAGCATGGTGCTGCTCCTCATCTCTGAGGAAACTCTAGTTTGGAGCCTGCTCCACCCTGCCCGGCTCAGACTCAAGTCTGTGCCCTGGGTGGGGAGTGACCACGTCACCCTGGTAAAGACGACAAGGAAGACAAAAGAAAGATGAAGCTGGTGGAAGGCTGAGGAAGAGCAAGCGCCATCATTACAGGCGTCTCAGGCTGCCTCGGGCCTTTTCCAGGCAAAGCTGTCTCCCTTAGTGCCCAGTCAATCCCGTGGGGTCCTAAGGCCATCTTCTCCAGCCGGACAGCACCCAGCACAGGACAGGGAGCAAAAGGGCTGTGAGGGCTCAGGTCAAGCCAAGGGAAGGACCAGGGGATGAATGAGAAGAACCAGAGGAAGTATCAGTTTGGAGACTTGGATCCACAAACACGCCAGAGCCAGGAGTAACCCCTTTGCCTCTGCAGCAGAGGAAGGGCAACACCTGCTCACTGGGAGACTTTTTGTCCCACCAGGATGGGGGTGTGGGGTGGACAAGAATAGTGGAGACAGCTGAGGCTCAAGTCCAAAGACAGCTTTTATTCCCTGGGAACGGGTATGTGGAAAAGAGGTTCCCAAACAGGAGCACAGATGGCAAAGTGACAAGATGACAAAAAGGTGGCCTGGCTCAGGAGTCCGAGGGATGGCTGGTCCACTTGGTTGTCTGGCACCGCCTGGCGCATCCCAGTGCCCCTGATCGGGGTGGGGGGGAGGCAGTGATGGAGAGGACAGCTCCCCCAGAGTTGGATGTGCCTGTGCTTTCTGATGAGCTGTAGGATTAAGGGCAGAGTCTTAGATGGGCTGTGGGAAAAGCGGAACTGGCCAAGGGTTATCTACGTATTGAGGTGGAGACCATAGATCTTCCAAATTGGGAACTATAGTAATTAGAAATAAGAAACCTAGTCTTTTCTTAGAAATCTCTTTTCTCTTCTTCCAGAGCCTGACCAGGATGAATCAGATGGCACTGTCCTCTCCCTTTTGTGGCATGAGTCCTAAACCCAGGGCCCCTGCCAGCTTAGAGTCTAGATCAGGGGTTGGCAAACTATGGCCAGTGGGTCAAATCCAGTGCCCCTCAACCTGTTTTTGTAAATAAGTTTTTATTGGAATACAGTCAAACCCATTTGTTTATATATATTACCCATGGCTGCTTCCTGATCCCACGGCAGAGTTGAACAGCTGCGACAGACTGTAAAGCCGAAAATATTTACAGAAAAAGCTTGCTCACCCCTGCTCTATATCAGAGATACTCAAAGTGAGGACCGGGAACCCCGGGGGTCCCTGAGACCCATAGTTTCTGAGTGGCTGAAACTATTTTCATTATGCAAGATGTTATTTGCCTTTTTTCACTCTTTTTCTTGCACAAGTGTAATGGAATTTTCCAGAAGCTATATGACACATGCTACTGCAACAGTAGATGGAGTTTGAGCAGAGAGAAGAGTCTAGCTGTCTGTTACAATAGACATTACGGAAACTTGCAAACATGTAAAACAATGCCGCTCGTCTCATAAATATTTTCCAATGTGGGAAGCAATTATTTTTCATAAAAATGTTATATCTGATCACATATAGTGGGTTAATTAATGTTATTTTAAATAAATATTCTTTAAAGGTCTCTATTTTAATTTCTAATATGGTGACTATCAATAGAAATAACTCACAAAAGCAAACACTCTTCAGAATCCTACCTTTTAAAGAATGTCAAGGGATCCTGAGACCAAAAGTTTTAGAATTTTTGCTCTAGAATAAATTGGTGATGGTCAAGGAAAGATCCTACCTCACCCTATGATCCTGTATGTGGCAGCTCTACAGCCTCTGCCTGGGGCAGACACAGCGAACTGGTTTTCGTCTTTGAGAGACAAAGGGCTTGGAGTCAGCGGAGTGCCTCCTAGAGTGTGGACAGAGCCCTGAGTCTTGAGTGAGGTCTCCTGGGGATGAAGGTGGGGCTGCTCCCCTGGTGCCCTGGGCCCTCCTCAGGCCCTGCCATGGCCTCCCTGTCTCTGCTGCCCTTCAGCATCCCATTACTCATCTTCTCCAAGAACACTGTGGTGTCCTCAGAGAGGTGCTGGGGACACACAGAGCAAAAGGGATCGAGGTAGGGTCAACAGGAGACAAAGGGCTGGGGAAGGAACTCAAGTGGAAAGGTGAAAGGCCTCGCTTTGACCCCAGCTAGAAGGCAGCGTAGCAGGAGAGGAGAGGAGAGGCCAGCACGCTATGTGCCTCTCTGCACTCAGACCCTTCTGCCCACCAAGCCAGCGCTCTCCTGAGGAGCCAGGGCAGCTGCTGCAGGGTGGTCCAAGCTCAGGCAAATAACCAGAGGAAGGGGTGCTGGGTGGGGGGAGAAAGCAAAGGGATGAAGGGAACTGGGAAGGTCTGGTGGTGGTCTGGAGAGGGACGGAAGGGGCAATCTGGACAATATAGGTGCTACCTGGCTGTGGTTCTTACAGTGAGGTGGCTTCTGACACGACACAGGCAGGAAGGCAAGGAGTCTTGGCAACACTGGGTAAATGGTCCGAGGGTTCAGGGTCCTGCCCTGCATCTGGCCCCAGGCTGGCTTCTGGGAGTGTGGAGCACGTGATTGGGCACTTCCCCTCTCTGGGGGCCTTGCCCTCCCAGCCTCAAGTTGAGAGAGGATTCCCCCCACCTCAGCACATCAAGGGGTCAGCTGCTGAACAGCGTACGAAGGAAGGACAAGAGACCAACACCTCAGCTGCCTCGGGCAGGAGCAGCAGGGTGCTCTGTAACTGACAGGAGGTATCTGAGAGCCAGAAGAGCTGACCGCGAGCCGTCGGCGAGACATTAGCAGGGGCGGCAGCAGGAGCTAAGGGCCTAAGGACCATTGAATGAGCTGAGATGTGCGACGGGGCAAAGACGGCTAAGGGGTTTTTAACCTGAAAACAAATTACAAAAGACTATGATCTAGTCATCAGAATAGAAACAATCCTCCACATTAAGGATCCCGGACGGAGAAAAACCATTGAGTAAATCAGGCTGGCCTCAGTGACTACAGTTACAGCAAGGCTTCAGGGGCACTGGGTTGGGTCCAAGATGGGTGGAAATAGATTCTGTGCCACACACCCCAGAAACCACAGCTCACTGCCCGGTGGCTGGCAGAGCCCCTGGAGCTCTGGTAAAAATATAGGTACCCTCACTCTCTAAACATGCAAACTTGGAATAGGGCTTGGGAGGGAGCCAGCCATAACTGATGCTTCCATGACAGGTGAATTTAGAACTGTCATCATCTGATACGCTCTGAGAGGAAGAGCAGAGGCATAAACCAGAATTTGAAACAAAGCTCAGCTATAACTGCTGACGTGTGGGCATGTGCCAAGCCTGTTGGGAAGGGCTACATCTCATTGCAAGAAGCCATTGGCCCTGACACTGGGAGGGCTGCCAGCTGTGGGATGTGCCAATCAGCAAAGTTCCTCTTCCTCCTCATGCCAAGGCTGGTTGAATGTGCCTCCCAAACACGGTTGCGATACTCCATCAACTGGCCAAAGAAGTGAGGTTCCCTTTTGAGCTGTCTCACTAAGTGCCTGTTGGAAACAACATGCCACCACCACTCTTTCCCTGCACTTAAGGACGACCAGGACGGACCTATTTTGCTTTTGGAAGGTTGTCATAAAAGTATACCATTGACCCAGACAGGTGCGCTCCTCATATATTACTATTAATTGAATATCTACTTGTGCCTTGGAAAGGTGGAGCTCTACATGGGAGACAAATGCTATTACTAAAAACTTATGAAATTCTAGGCAGGACCCAGGGTTAATAGATTTTCATGGAGTTCCTGTTATGTATGAGCTATGGGGAGGAGGCGGGGGTGGGTGGGAATTGAGGAACTTCTTAGCTCCTTTGAAAGGCAGTGTCACTTTGTAGAAGAGATCTTGATATTGCAAATCTTCCCAAGAAACCAGCTGTTAGAAACACTAGCAGTGGCTCAGCTGGAGTGGCTCAGTGGTTGAGAGTGAACCTATGAACCAGGAATCACGGTTTGATTCCCAGTCAGGGCACATGCCCAGGTTGTGGGCTCCATCCCCAGTCAGGAGCGTGCAGGAGGCAACTGATCAATGACTCTCTCATCATTGATGTTTCTATCTCTCTCTCCCTCTCCCTTCCTCTCTCTGAAATCAATAAAGACCTATTAAAAAAAAGAGAAACCCTAGCAGTGAAGTGATGAAGTGTGTTGTAAATGCCATGCTTATTTAAGACATAGAATGGAAAAGGGCTGGTCTCGCGCAGATTAAGAGAAGCCAGAGCCATCAGCAGCCTCCCAGAAACAGTAAAAATCCTAAGTCGATCATTATATGTTGGTCCTCTTACAACCCTTTTAAGAAGGAGAAAAATGCTCTTTCCAGCTTAAAAAGACAGAGATTGGTAGGCTTTCCGACAACCACCTTTATTGGAGGATTATTTTCTTTAAAGCATTGCAAGGACGATCTTTGTGCAAGGTGAGAACTGGAATTGTCTAAAAGCTGCCCACAAAAATGAAATTGACAACACATCTATGTTGAAATATCTCCTCTGGTTTTGGCAGAATCTTCTCCACATAAATGTATATCCCCACTCAGGGAGATCACATCATTTGAAACAACTCTTGACTCTTCCTAAATTGCAAAATCGTGAAAGAAGATGGTGCTGACCTTGATAGAAGGGTATCAATGGGGTTGATCAGTTCTCCCATAGCCTTTATTTCCTCCCAACTTAAAGTTGTCCTGGGTAATCATCTCATTATTTAGTGCAATAATTACTATTCTTACAGAGCTTTCATTCAATATGGCAACTATGCAAGTTAGAGAAGGAATTTCTCCAGAGACATTCTAAACAAACATGAAGAAATAGAGCAGGAAAGAGAAAACATGGGTTTGTAAGACACTGAACCAACTGCTGAAGAAATTACCTACCTTATAGGACTTGTGCCTGAGTGACATATTTTTTATGAAAAATGATTGGACTTCCATTTCTGACAAGATGGTGGACTGGATGTGTAGAGAAATTCTCCTGGTACAGAACACTGAAAATGATAGAGTAGTAAAATCTATTATTAAATGTATCATTGAGCTAGCAGAAAGATAGGGAAAGGAATAACAGAAGGGGTTAAAAAAAAAAAAAGCCTAAAACCAAAAATGGTAAGCGAGCACTGAGGTCAGCGTTGCCTTGGCAGTATCTGCAGATTCCTGGTGCCCAAGGCCAAGGTTTAACAGATCAAATTTGGGGACCAGAGACAAAGCCTGTGGTACATACAAAATAGGATATTGGGTCAGAGACACTGTCATAAGGTGGGGATCCCCCAAAGCCGACACCCTCAGTATGTAAAAGAGAGCTAAGGATACTTGTCCAAATAGCTCTTGTCTCAGGGTGGGAGTAGGGAGAGTCTCTTAGAGATTTCTAAGCCCTTAAACTTTTTCGGGAGGGGAAAGCAAAAATTTCAAGTGGTCTTGATTTAGTAATGTTTCCAGGCATCAGCAAGTATAATTCTTTTCTGGAAGAACATGCTTTAAATCCAGGCTTTGAAGGATTCCCATGGATAAAATTCTAACAAACTTTCAAATTCATAGCAAACAATTCTAAAAATCAGAAGGAAACATGCCACCATAAGCAAGTGATAGCAGAAACATCAAACTGTGAACTCACACTTGCAGTGACTGCAGATATTATCATTTTTAGGTACAAAATGTACATTAAATATGTTTAATATGTTTCAAGAAACAAAGAGTAATTTGAAAAGACAATGCAGGAACAAGAGCTATCAAACATGACCGGGCCCGGCCGGTGTGGCTCAGTGGTTGAGCATTGACCTAGGGCCCAGGAGATCGCAGTTCAGTTCCCGGTAGGGGCACATGCCCTGGTTGTGGGCTTGCCCCCCAGTAGGAGATGGGCAAGAGGCAGCCAATCAATGACTTTCTCATCATTGATGTTTCTCTCTCTTCTTTCCCTCCTCTCTAAAATCAATAAGCATGTCCTAGAGTGAGGATTAATAAAAAAAAGAACATCTATTCATCACAAGACACTATTGAGAGTGAAAAGGCACGTTTACAGGCAGGGAGAAGATATTTGCAATACATATAATCAAAAGGGCTGTATCAAGAATATATTTTAAAATCTTCATAGAGCAATAAGAAAGTTATAAATGGCCTAGAGACTTAATCCTTAGTAAAAAGGATATCCAAGTGGTCAAAGCTGGTCAACTTCAATAGTAATTTGAAATATGCAAATTGAATCACAGTGAGATAGCACCACACATTAACCAGAATGGTTAATAAATGTATCTATTAATCCAGAAAGTATACTCCTGGGTATATAACCCCAAACATAAGTGCATCCAAAGATATGTACAAGAATGCTCATAACAGCATTACCTGTAATAGCCCCAAACTGAAAACTTATATTTGTTTCCTAAGGCTTCTGGAGCTGGGCTTCTGCAAACCATGTCTCTTTTAGTTGCTGGCACCTTGCGAGGCTCTGCCAATAGGGGGCGCTAGAGGAAGCCTGCAAGGCAGAAGGAGAGAAAGGACTTGCTTCTTGCTGTTTGCTTTGGGCACCTGGAATATCGTGGTAGCAATAGCTCTTTACCTTGGCAGCTGGGCTTGGTTCGAGTTTCCAGCTTTTCCCCTTTCTGAGGACCCCCAGTTATTGTGCACTTCAAACATGTTGTACCAACTCTTCCTTTAAGGTCTGAGGTTCACCTCCCTTCAGGCTCTTCCTCTAAGCTTCTGGATTCCAGTAACTCCCACTTCTTCCCTTTGTTAACCCCAGCCCCTCCAGGGGCTTCCTTCAGTTGTCACCTCTGTTTCCTTTGGTTTTCGAGGTCCTTATAGAAGCTCCCTCTGGTTTTTATGCTCCTGACTGGATGCAGCCAAGATTCAATTATTTTGGCATCTGACCAGCCTCCTGACCAGCAATGAATTGAATATCATTCCTCTTTTAAACAGGTAATCTCAGGGTTGCAAAATGTTTAATAAAGTTCACAGATCCTCACAGCCTTGCTGGGTTGCTTGTCGATGGCTTCTTGACATGGTTACAGAAATGGACCAGAGCCAAAGGAGTAGATCTTGGGGATCTACTGCTGTGACTGCCTCCCAGGAAGACAACTAGGGTCACATCAACCTTTGTGAACACTATCTGGCTGGGCTTTTTTTTCTCCTGTGAATGGGAAAATGGAGTCTTTCTTAAGGTCTTCATGAAACTGAATTTGAGAACATCAAACTCCAGAGGCACCATGCTGTTACTATGGGCACCACCGTGTACGCTTGTATGTAATAACGTCATTGCTAGGAAGATTCTTTAACCAGATTGTAAACATGTGTGCAGAGCTTGCCCAACAAAGGAACAAAAAGTTTGTGCAATTTGTAAGCAAAACAAGGTTAGCTAAGACTTTGATGGGCCAGGATCTTTCAGGTTCTTCCCCTGCAGGCTTGTATGATCCATTACAAATGATTATAAACCCAGCCCAGCCTCCTGCCCCCTAGAAATCCCTCACCCAGTTAAGTATGCACCTCCATAGTTCCCACCCTTTTAAACCTGTGTCTAAAGAAAGCAGAACACAAGCTGCTTATTCAAACATCTATTTTTATTTTTAAGCCAGAAGAGTTTCATAAGATTGTTCTTAATGTATACATTCTATATTGGGCCAGTCTTTGGTCTGCCCAGAGGCATTATCCAACATCTTGGGATCTCAGCTCCTGACCTTCCTGTCCACGCTCACTCCTAGGGTCATGCCCTTTACCATCTCCAAAATCTCTATTTCAAGCATCCTGATTTGGCAGTATTTTTATTCCTACCTCCTATTCTTCCATCTCACTTAGGTTAGTGTTTGCGGTCCAATATCTATCTCTTCAGTCTTACTGATGAGACAGGATGAGCCTCTCTTAAACAGATGGGAATGTCTTCAGTAATAAAGCCTCTCCTAAATAAGGGTAAACTTTCTCTTCAGGCACTCCCCAGAGAGCTCTGCTTTGCACCCGCACCGATGGTTACCAGCCCACGGGGGAACCTGGACAGCAGAGAGATCTCCTCCGTGCCCACGTGAGGAGCCCAGTCCTGTGGAAGCCAGACCCTGGCAGCAGTTCGGGGAGTCGAATCCTTGGCTAGTGTGCACTCCCTTGATGCATCAAGCTCCCTCCTCCTTGTTTTCAGTAAACCTTTCAAATCCTTTCACTTCCTCTCTTAATTTCTATCCTTAAAGGGGCAGGAACCCCTTCCCTGGCGACACTGAGACCTCTGATTCATTCACCACCTGTTTCACTAACCACCTTCCCTCAGGTCCTCCCAGACCCCGTGTTCTTTATTATAATTGCTCCCTTGTAAATACCCTTATCCCGTGCCCACCCTCCCCCACTGCTTTTGCTTGGCAACATCTTTTTTTTAAGAGAATTTTTATAAGAGTTTATTTGAGCCAAACTGACAACATTGCCAGGAAGCAAGATCTCAAATCTTGATCTGAAGAGTAACAGTTTTGCAGTTTATTTTATGCATTTGAAATTAGGGAAGGAATGTAAGGAAGATTACACGAAGGTGGGGGAAAGCAAGGCGGGGGCTGGATTACGGGGCAGTTAACAAGATTACGTGATCTCCTGAGGGTTGTTATGCTTCTGAGAGGTTTTGTTGCTGTCTTGGGATAGCTGTCTACCTCTGATGTCAACAGCTTCTGGTCCTAGAGGAATCTTTGATGTTCCTTGTAGGTGGAGGCAAGGGTAGGGGCCCATTCACGGTTAGGTGCTTGATAAGGTCCCTTCCCATGAGGTTGGAGAGGGTCCCTTTATTTGATGGCCTTTCTGATTTGAAGTGGGGAGCTGGTGGGACACAATGGGCTCATGCTGGTACCTAGAACTGGGTCCAGGTCACAAGGGGAGGTCCTGGGTGGGCTTCAAAATCCTGCCAGCAACACCAAGTCTGCTTGGCACCATCTTGACCCAGCACCATCACTCTCTCTCCCATCCAGGCCTTGCCTGAACACACAACTGTGCTCACTGGCCTTTGAAATTCTCACTAAAAATCTCAAGTGGGTACTCAACACTCTGTGGCAACCTTCCCTGATATGTTTTCTTTCCCACATTCTAACACATTTATTTTCTGTTTGCCTCCGTCAGCTTGCCTTCACCACACACTTCACAGGGAAACAAGAGCAATCGGGCAGGAACACCAGCATTATACCATCTGTGTGCCGGGGCTCCCCATGGACCAGGCTTGTCCTCCACATGGGCCAGGATCCCACTCGCTCTTGCCCTTCTGAAGAGCCTCACTCCTAAAATTATTCCTTCTGCCTCCTTCTGTGAGCTTTTCTCTCACCACTGGTTACTTCTCCCATTTATATCAGCATACAAGCGCTCTCTAGTAGAATATCTCCCATTTTTAAAAAAAGCTTTCCTTGACCCTAGATCTCCTGTTCATTACCACATTTCTCTGCCCCACTGCAGAGCAAAACTTAAAAAGCAAAAACAAAAAAACTCTCCATTGCCCAGCTGGTATGGCTCAGTGGACTGTCACCCTTTGCAGCAAGAGGTTGCTGGTTTGATTCCCGCCTGGTCAGGGCACAGGCCCGGGTTGCAGGCTCAATCCTCAGTATGGGGGTGTGAGGAGGCCCTGCAACCCAGGCCTGGGCCCTGACCAAGAATCAAACCGCAGGGACAGAAACAAGATGGAGCGTAGGTAGCAGCTGCACCCACCGCCTCCTGCAACCACATCAAAATTACAACTAAAATGCAGAACCACCATCACTCAGAGCCTCCTGAAATCTGGCTGAACAGAATCCCTACAAGGAGGGAACTGAAGAAGCATCCAAACCAGTAGGAGCGGTGGAGACGTGGGTGGATCCCGGGCCGGATTGCGGAGACGCGGCTGTGGGCCCACAGCCAAAGCTGCGGGTTAAACCCAGGAGGACATCTCGGCAGTGGAGGTTTCCCAGAGGAGGGAGGAGTCCCAGCCCCACAGCAGGCCCCCAGCCCAGGGCTCCAGGGCCCGGAAGAGAAATCCCATAACTTCGGGCTGTGAAAACTGGCGGGGACTATGGCTGAGGGTCACAGAGGCTGCGGGAGCCCCAGACTCTCCTTAAAGGGCCCGGCACGGACTCACTCGGACGCTCCCTCTGAGCCCAGCGCCGGGCAGCAGCCTGAAAGGACCCGGGACACTCGGGAGGAACTAACCTGCCTGAAGTAGGGGCGAGAGCTGGAGGGCGGCTTCCTCCCGGGCAGAGGAGCTGGCGGAGGCCATTGCTCCTCTAGCAAGTCCTCCCCGCACACAGCCGGCAGGCAGGCGCCATGTTTGAGTGGCCAGCACCTGACTGGCACAGTTGGCCCCGCCCCCTGATTCCCGGAGGCCCCGCCCCTCCCCACCTGCAGGCTCATCCGGGCCATTTCCAGGGCCTTTTCTGTGCAAGTGGCCTCTCGAGCCTTATGCTTAGGACTGTCCTAAAATCTCTCAAACAAGCAGCAGCGGGCCCCATAGAGCTTGATAAGTGGCCCCAGGCCTGGCACTAGCGGCACCTGCATTGGCTCATAGCTTGGCAACTCCTGGGCACCGCCAAGCCCAGCACAAGTAGCAGCCAACTATGGTTTGCTGTGTAGCTCATGCTGGGTGGCCCTGGGCAAGGCACTGGCACAGGCTGACTTTGCCCCTCACAGAAGGCCCCAGAGACAGTGCACCTGGTGGTCAGACTTGACCACGCTGGATTACAACCCTACCACATCCGCAAGTGACACTCAAGGGGCGCACTTGGTGAACACCAAAGCCCCACTGAAGCAAATCCTGCTCCATAGGGGTGTCTCCAGCACAGCAGCTCTTTGGCTGTAGCTGCAGCTGGTCCACACAGCTGTTTGGCCTGGGGGTCAGTTCCTCCCAGTGACGCCAACAGCAACCAAGGCTCAACTACAACAGGACAGTGCACACAGCTCACACAGGGGAGCACCTAGAATGCCCAGCTCAGGTGACTGGGGAGGCTGAGCCACTGGACCCTACAGGACACCTACTACACAAAGCCACTCTACCAATTCAAGGAGACATAGCAGCTCTACCCAATATATAGAAACAAGCACCTGGAAGCAGCCAAATGTGGAGGCAAAGAAACATGTGACAAAGGAAAGAACGGAAGGAATCTCTAGAAGAGGAACTAAATGAAATAGATCCAAGCAAGCTAACAGAGTTCAGAATTTTGTTTATAAGGATGTTTAAGCAGACTATTAGGGAAATAACTGAGAAAATCGATAACATAATAAAGTACCAATTTGAAATGAAGGCTACAGGAACTGAAGTGAAAAATAATTTACAGGGAATCAACAGCAGAGGAGAGGACGCTGAGAATCAAATCAGCAATTTGGAACATGAGGAAACAAAAAACACCCAACCAGAAGAGCAAAAAGAAAAAAGAATCCAGAAATATGAAGATAGTATAAGGAGCCTCTGGGACAACTTCAAGAGGCCCAACATTTGTATTATTGGGGTGCCAGAAGGGGAAGAAAGGGACCAAGAAATTGAAAACCTATTTGAAAAAATAATTACAGAAAACTTCCCCTACCTGGGGAAATAAATAGACTCACAAGTCCAGGAAGCACAGAGGGTCCCAAACAAGAGGAACCCAAAGAGGCCCACAGCAAGACACATCATAATTAAAATGCCAAAGATTAAAGACAAAGAGAGAATCTTAAAAGCAGCAAGAGAGAAGCAGTTAGTTATCTACAAGGGATCACCCATATGACTGTCAGCTGATTTCTTAACAGAAACCTTGCAGGCCAGAAGGGAGTGGCAAGAAATATTCAAAGTGATGAAAAACATGGAACTACAACCAAGATAGCTCTACCCAGCAAAGCTATCATTGAGAATTAAAGGTCAGATAAAGAGCTTCACAGATAAGAAAAAGCTAAAGGAGTTCATCACCACCAGACCAGCACTATAGGAAAAGCTGAAGGATCTTCTTTGAGAAGAAGCTAATGAACAAAAAAATCTGATGAAGTAAATAGATCCAGACACTGACGCATGCAACAGATGACCATATTTCAGAGGAAAGAGGGAAGGGGGGTGGAGGGTGGGAAGAGATTAACCAAAGAAGTTATATGCGTATAAGCATAACCCATGAACACAATAACGGGGTGAAGGCCTGGGGAGGGGGTGGGAGCAAGGTGGAGGGGGTCAATTGGGGGGAAAATGGGACACGTGTAATACTCTCAACAATAAAGATAAATTAAGTAAATAAATAAATAAAAAGTAAAAAGCACAGTATCCAAAAAAAAAAAAGAATCAAACCGTGATCTGCTGGTTGATGGACTGATGCTCAAACATTGAACTACATCAGCCAAGCAAAAGTGAATCTTTTAAGTGTATGCCTTTTATGTTACTTGGTTTTGGGACCATATGAATACACACACACACACACACACACACACACACATATTAAAGAGAAACAAAGAACTATGTTTCAAAGAGTTTCTTGGTGAAATTTTTCTATGCATTGGCTTAAGGAACACAGACAAATGCGTTTCATCTTCAGAGGAAGTTAGGGAATTATAAGCAGGATGTGTGGATCCTGAGTTGCTCTTGAGTCCTATACCATTCAGATGACCACAATGTCCTGAAGGACATTTTTGATGATAGGCAAGAGCCTCACCAGGCATGTCCGTTGATCTCTTTGAATGGGCTACATGGGATCCATGACTTGACTGTGAATGGACTCAAATTTTTACCAGGGCACCAGCTAGCACTGTTATTTGTTTTAACCACCAACTTCACCAGAAACATTAGCATCAGTTGGATGCCTTTAGTGCTAGAAAGAAAATACCCAAACCAAATCTAAAAAATAACTAATCTTACCCTTGCTGACAGCATGGATGGACCTAGAGAGTATTATGCTAAGTGAAATAAGCTAGCCAGAGAAAGACAAGTACCATATGATTTCACTTATATGTGGAATCTAATGAACAAAATAAACTAACAGACAAAGTGGAGACAGACTCATGGATACAGAGAACAGATTGACAGCTGTCAGAGGGGAGGGAGTTTGGGTCTGGGTGAGAAGGGTGATGGGAGTAAGCAAAGAAAAAAAAATGTAGGCGACTTCCCCACTCCAGCAGTTATGTTGAATATATATCCAGTCAGGGGGAGCTGAGCAGACCAATATTCAGGAAAGGGGCTCTGTTGTGAAATTTCTACCTGTGCAACGTCTTCTAATCTTGTTCTTTTTCTATAATCATAAAAATGTCTTTGTTATTTGTAAGAACTTTCTTGTAGACATTTGGCCTCCAAAAGTTTCATACTATCCCCTGTAGAGTGCAGCTATCAATCTCCAAGCCTTGTTCATAAACTTATCTTGTAAAATAGCAGTCAGTCTTGAATCTGTACCTACTTCAGTAGCTACTTAAGTGTCTGGATTTCGTTGTTTGCTAAAAGGGTTATAGTTTTATTTTGCTGGCTTCTTCCTTTTGCCGAAGAATTATTAATATAATCACTAATATAACATATTGTCTTAAAATATTTTAAGAAGTTTTGGTGGGTTTTTTATTTCTGTGGTTTTTGTTTTGGTTGTTTTTTTTGTTTGTTTTTTTGTTTTTTTGGTGCTTTCCAATTTTTAAATTTTTTTATTATTTTATTTTTAAAATATATTTTTATATTTCAGCGAGAAGAAGGGAAAGAGAGAAACATCAATAATGAGAGTCATTGACTGGCTGCCACCTGCAGGCAGATAGAGCCCCTAATCTGAGCATGTGGCCTGACCAGAAATCGAACCTTGATCTCCTGGATTATAGGTAGATGCTCAACAGCTGAGCCACACTGGCCGGGCTACTCTTTTTTTAAAAAATTTATCTTTATTGTTGAAACTATTACAGATGTCCCACCTTTTTCCCCCATTTACACCCCTTCCCAGGCCTCACCGCATACTGTCTGTGTCCATGGGTTATGCACATATGCATATATGTTCTTTGATTAATCTCTCCCCCCACACCCCCCAGCATTAAGAAGTTTTTGCATCTTCTCTAATATAAAGAGATGCACAAGACGAAGCCCCCGTTTTCTTCTTTGCTGGTGAAATCAGGCCCTCATACATGCTCTGGAATCACTACAGCCATCTCGAAACCCCAAGTGGAAACATTACCAACCAGCTGAGAACGGCAAGGCAGAAGGATGGACTCATTGGTGGATCTGGATCTGCAATGACCTTATCAAGGCTCTGAGCTGACATTGGACCACCTCGCCCCCAGGCACCTTGTTTTTGGAGGGAATGACTGTCATTGTTGGTCTTTAGTGTTCTTTGCTTGTGACGTCTTTGTCTGATGGGAGCTTACAAACTGCCAATAAAAGAAACACCTTTCTAGTTGTTTCTGTTGCCCTGAGTCACAGAAGGATGACATTATAGGTGGTAAGAATTTGATTGCGGTACAAGGGTTCTTATTTGAATGTTGAATAAGGCACCAAAGGTTAATTTTAACAACTTAAAAGATCCTGTGCTTAACAACTGCTCAGTTTGGGAAGCTAAACCAAGCAAGGAGAGTTATGCAACAGACCAGTATTATATATGATAAAAGGCAAATCATTATATATGATAATAACAGAATATTGTGTTGCTGTTTCTTTTAAAGAAGTATCCAAAACGTTTGAAATTTACCCTTATGCCTGCTGGGTCCTTTAAGTACAACTGCAAAAATATTTTGAGTGTTTCTGTTTCCTGGCATGACTGTCTATTTCAGAGAAAACTAATTGGCAGTGAACTTTTTTTACATCAAAAGGGTGATTAAAGGGCATCTAAAGTGCCAGAAAAAATAACATGGTGCAATGGCTGTTTGGCAGCTTTTATACAGGATGTCACAACACATTTCCCAAACCCTCTCTTGATGGGAATCCTCCCATCCAGGCAACACAATGAGGTGAGTTTATTTTACGTGAAATGTGTGAACACGGTGGTTGTGGATTACCCAAGAAGCAGGGCAGGGGTGGAGATTAATATAACATTTACAGCATCCAAATCTGGCATCCTAGCAATCATTCTAAACATGTTCTTACTGGGCAAGAGGAGCTACATGATCGGTTGATCAGAAAAGCCAAAATGTGGAAGCAACGCCAGTGTCCATTGGTGATGAGTGGATAAGCAAAATATGGTCCATACATACAATAGATTATTACTGAACTTCAAAAAGGGGGGAAATTCTGTAACATGTTACAACACGGATGAGCCTTGAGGACATTAAGCTTAGTGAAAGAAGCCAGTCACAAAAAGACAAATACTGTATGATCCCACTTTTGTGAGGTGCTTAGAAAGTCAAAATCATAGAGACAGAACACAGAATGGTAACCGCCAGCGGCTGGGTAGGCGGGGAAACCTACCAAGCCTTTTACGAGACCGATGTTTCTTAGTCAAGTCAGGCTACGACAATGAAGTGCCACAGATTGGGTGGCTTATAAACAACAGAATTTACTTCTTACAGTTCTGAGGCTGGAAGTCCTGAGACAGGCCAGTAAGCCAGGACAAGTGGAACAGAGACACTAAGACAGATAGTTAAATGAGCGGTGTTCAGTTATCTAGTAAATCCTATCTTCCCTAAACCAAGGACCACGAAGAGTAAAAGGTTTACATCTCTCTGCAAATAAATAGCTCCGGGTAAATAGCTTAAATCACCCTACTCAGGGAGGCGGATAGCAGAAATCCAATTAGTGCCATTTGCCAACCACGCCCTAGGACGGAGGAAGTTAAAAGAATAAATCTCATTTTGGCACATCAGCATAAACCCAAACAAAGGCCCCCTTTTCTCTGGCTTCTTAGTGAGCCAAAGCAGCCCAGCCTAGGGTCATTCGCCCACCTAGCTCCTCTCCTGGTATCCTAGGCCCTTTCTTATTTCACTGTCCCCAGTTTTAATAAACGTCCTCTAAAGTTCACCTGGACTCGTGCTGTGAAATTTTTCCTGCATGAAGTCAAGAACCCACACACTACCAGCTGGCCCTAGGCAGACTCACAAGGGCCAGGTCCCCTTTCCAGTAACAGCCTGGGATCAGGATGCCAGCATGACGGGTTCTGGTGAAGGCCCTCCTGAGGGTTGCAAACTGCCATCTTGTACCCTCTCATAGTGGAAACTGCAAGAAAGCTCTGGATGAAAAGGGACCACATGCTAACCTGACTAGCTCAGGGAAGGCCTGAATGGCAGCCTTGCAAACTCAGAGACCTAAAGTAACCACAAAAGATGGTCTGAAATTAAAATTTAAACTACAAGTGGTTTATGGTGGGTAGTCATGTCCTAGGCCAGTATCTTCCCTGACAAAGGTCAATCTTTACCTTAACTGAGCCTGTCTATTGTCTTTTGCACGTATGAAAGCATTCCTTTGGAATGTCAGGGTAATTCCCCTTTTTCCAGACCCCCCCAAACCAGATTTCACCAGTGGGTTTTGTGTGTGTGTGTGTGTGTGTTTTAAATATATCTTTATTGATTCCAGAGAGAGGAAAGGAGAGGGAGAGAGATAGAAACATCAATGATGAGAGAGTCATTGATCGGCCGCCTCCTGCATGCCCCATAGTGGGGATCAAGCCTGTGATCCAGGCATGTGCCCTGACTGGGAATCGAACCACAATCTCCTGGATCATAGGTCGATGCTCAACTGCTGAGCCACACCGGCCGGGCCAAATGAAGGATACTCTTAAGAGAATAAAAAGGCACTTAACAGATGGGAAGAAAATATTTACAAATACCCTCTCTAATTACTTCCCAAAGGGCCCATCTCCAAATACCTTCTTACATTAGGAGGCTTCGACATATGCATTTTGGGAGCAATTCCTTATCAGATAAAGGACTTGTACCCAAGATACATAAAGAACTCTCAAAACTCAATGAAAAGAAAAACCAATATAATAAGTGGGCAAAGATTTGAATTGACACTTCACCAAAGAAGCCATATGGATGACAAATAAGTACATAAAGAAATGCTCAGCATCATCAGTCATTAGGACATTGAAAATCAAAACCACAATTATATATCACTTCACCCACTGAGAAGGCTATAATCAAAATGCAGACAATAATAAGTGTTAGTGGGAATGTGGAGAAATTGGAACTCCAATACACCATTGATAGAAAAGAGGTCACAGCTGCTGTGGAAAACAGCTTGGCAGTTTCCTCAAATAGTTAAACAGAGTTACCATATGATCTAGCAATTCTACTCCTAGGTGTACACCCAAGAAAACTGAAAACATATGCTCACACAAAAACTTGTACTCAAATAGTTATAGCAACATTATGCATAATAACCAAAAGTGGAAACAATCTAAATATTCAAGTGATGAATGGATAAACAAAATACGGTATATGCACAAAATGGAATATTATGCAGCCATTAAAAGGAATGAATGATTGATGCACGTTACAACATGGGTGAGCCTTGAAAACATTATGCTAAGTGAAAGAAGCTGGACACAAAGGTCACATAGTGCATGATATAATTCCATTTATATGATTGTCCAAAGACAACTCCATAGAGACAAAAAGTAGTATAGTTACAGTCAGAGGATGGGGGGTAGAGGGAATTAGAGGTGCAGGGTTTCTCTTGTGAGGTATTTTAGTCAACTGCGGCTGCAGTAAAAAAAATACTGTAGACCGGCTGATTTAAACAACAGAAACTTATTTCTCATGCTTCAGAGGCTGGAAAATCTAAGGTCAGGGTACTGGCAAGGGAGGTTTCACTCTGAGGTGTCTTCTCTTGGCTAGTAGACAGCCACCATCTCGCTGTGGGTTCATAAGGCTTTTCCTTGGGGTGTGAGTATGAAGAGAAAGAGATATCTCCCTTCCTCTTCTTACAAGGCACTAATCCCATCACAAGGGCCCACTCTCCTAATCTTACCTCGTCTCTCTCATTACCTCCCGAAGGGCCCATCTCCAAATTCCTTCTTATGGTAGGAGGCTTCGACATATGCATTTGGGGAGCAATTCAGTCCATAGCAGGGAGGGATGGAAATGTTCTGGAATCAGTGCTGATGGTTGACCAACTTCATGAATACACTAAAAGCCATTGAGTTGTATACTTAAAGCACAGTCAGATACCACCACATATCTGCTAGAATGGCTAAAATTAAAAAAAATTAAAATAAATAAATAAATAAATAGACAAAATTTAAATGACAATCCTAAGCACTGCCAAGAACGTGGAGGAAGCAGAACTCTCATACATGGCTGATAAGAGTGCAAAATAGAGAGCCCACTCTGGAAAAACAGTTTGGAAGTTTCTTACAGACTTAAACATACACATACCACACGACTCAAAAGATCTCAATTCCTAGGTATTTACCCAAGTGAAACAAAAACCTATGTTCAAATAAATAAATAAATAAACAAACCTATATTCACTGGAAATATGCTAAATGAAAGCCAAATTCAAAAGACCACATACTCATGATTCCATTTATGTAAATTCTCGGAAAAAGCAAAAGTATAGGGACAAAGAACCGATGGACGGTTGCCAGAGGTACCTGCTTCTTCAGTTCCTGCCCCTTTCCTGTGTCCTGCTGGGACAATGGGCTTTCTCTGAATCGCTGTGTCCCTCACCCCCCCCCCCCCACCTGCTCACCCCTCCCAAGAGCTCCCTTAGGTTTAAGCCATGCCATCCTGCATATCTGTTATTGCTCCTCCATCTCTTTCATTTTCCAAAACTGCGTTGATGTCTTTTGAGCCCTGTCATCATTTCTCCCTTTTCTTTAACCCTATGGGTTTATGGCCTTTTTATTTCTTTATTGTTATGACAGTGAGGATTTGGGAGGGAACAAATAAATACACATTCGGTGTATTTCACAAGCTCTTCTTTAATCAAGTCTAAAACACAAATATAGTTTAGGAAATGGATATTATTTTCATACATACTCCATATGCGTGTATATATATAAAAAAATATATATAAGTTTATATATATGTGAGTATATGTGTGTGTGTGTGTATATATATAAGTTTATCTCTAGCCAACCTCAGAAAACGTAGGTGTTTACCAGACATGATGACTCCAGTATCTCCGTGAAAGCCATTCAATTTTTGTCTCCCAGAGTGGACACACTTAAGAGAGTTGTCACACGGTTTCAGGTCTGGCAGCCAGAATTTCCAACAGCTGCCTGGGCTGTGGGCCAGAGTTCCTGGGGGTCTGACAAACCACTGGTTTTACACAGGGTTGTGGGAACGGGGCAGGCCACTGATAGAGGGTAAGCTGGTGACTTGGCAAGGAGATGTGGGTCTTCATATGTCTATGAGCAGCATCCCAGTAATCACACTTATAATCAGGGCCCAGAAATGCCTTTTCATTACTTAGGTCATAATCATCCCCTTATAGAAACACATAAAAATAGTGTTGAAATGGCACTGACTCCCAAAGGAACCATTCCTGTTCTCTCTTTTTTTTTACGGCACCTTGATCTCCAATTCCAGTGGTCTTTGAAAAGGCAATAGTACTCAAATCTTCCACACCGAGAACACTTCAAGGTCCCAGGAAGCAGTGGGGCTGCTGTCTCCTTTTTTCTTTAGATGCCACAGTAGAACTAAAGAACACTACGTGGTGACTTTTAAAGCTTTGGGTCACACAAATGTAAACTGCAGGTTGTAACGTGCCCTACATACATCTTATTTTTAATAAATCTGTCACTGGTTTACCTTTGCCAGCTGACCCTGAAAATTTAGGTTTTATTTATAATATTATAAAACTATGATCTTCTGGGCCATGTAAATCATGATTTTCTTTGGGGGGGGGAGGCGGGCACAGTGTACTTTATTGATGGTACATGACAAGACTGGACTCCCTAAGGCCCGCTCCTTCCTCAGGGGCTCTGGGATGGAACCGTGTTGAGGAGAGGAGATTCTCAGTGTGTCAGCGGCAAGTTGGCACAAGGGCTTCCCAGCAGCTGAGGGCCTCCCTCTTTCTCTGGCCCTCTCATTGGGGCTGGTGGCCCAGGGGCTCTTACTTTTTGGAGGCGATTTCAACCATAAGGTCCACCATCCATTGCTATAGACAAATTCATTGTCATCCTAGGAAATAAGCTTGACAGAGTGGTCACTGAAGGCAATGCCAGCCCCAGCATCAAAGGTGGAAGAGTGGGTTAAAGTGTCAAGAGACAACCTTGTCCTCAGTGTAGCCCACGATGCCCTTTCAGGAGCCCTTTAATGCCCGCTTCACCACCTTCTTGATGTCATCATATTTGACAGCTTTCTCCAGGTGACAGTTCAAATCCATGAGCAACACATTTTGGGTAGGGACACAGAAGGCTATGCCGATGAACTTCCCATTCAGCTCAGGGGTGACGTTGCCCACAGCCCCTCAGCCGTCACGCCATAGCTTCTCAGAGCAGCCATCACGGTCTTCTGGGTGATAGTGATGGCAAGGACTGTGGTCATAAGTCTCTCCATCATGCCAAAGTTGTCACAGGTGACCTTGGCCAGGGGAGCCAGGCAGTTGGTGCAAGAGGCATTGCTGACAATATTGAGGAAGTTGTCATTCTTTAATGGTTCGTGCCTATCACAAACATCAGCAGAAGAGGCAGAGGTGTTGAACCTTTTGGCTCCACTCTTCAACTGAGCCCCTGCTTTCTCCAAGGCAGTGAAGACACCAGTGGACACCACAACGTATTCAGCACTGGCATCACCCACCCAGTTGATGTTAGTGGGATCTCACTCTTAGAAGACAGAGATGGGCTTTTCATTGATGACAAGCTTCCCATTCTCAGTCTTGACTGTGTCATTGACCTTGCCATGGGTGGAATCATATTGGAACATGTAGTTTAGTTCATTGAAGGATTCATTGATGGCAACAATGTCCTCTTTGCCAGAGTTAAAAGCAGCCCTGGTGACCAGGTGCCCAATATGGCCAAATCCATTTACTCCAATCTTCACCATCACATCTCAGGTACATGGCTCTCTGTCAAGTGGGGAGGAGCAGAGAGACAAACAAGGATTTTCCTGATGGGAGCTATAGGTAATCATGTATAGCAGTGAGGCAGAATGTTGGTTGCTACTTTGATCACTTTCATCTGAGGAGAAATCTTCTGGGGCTTCTGGGAAAGATTTTTCTTCCTGATTGAAAACATAAAGATCAAGGTGGGAAGTCCTTCATGCTTCCTGCCTGAAATAATCTCATGGAAGATGTAGTGTTGGGAACAGCAGGAGTCTTTTTGTCACCATGAGAGACTGACCCAGAGCTCTGACATTGTTAAACTTCTGATGTAGGCAGCTCTGGAATTCTGTTCTCCAGACTTCTTGTTCTGAACGCACTCACTGTGTGAGCCTCTTTTAGGTGGGTGTTCTGTTTGTGCTGCTGGAAACATCCTAAATGATTCACCTGAAGGTATTTTGTTTTTTAAAAAATATATTGATTTCAGAGAGAGGAAGGGAGAAGGAGAGAGAGAGATAGAAACATCAATGATGAGAGAGTCATTGATCAGCCGCCTCCTGCACGCCCCTGACTGGCGATCCAGCCCGCAGCCCAGGCATGTGCCCTGACCGGGAATCGAACCTCGATCTCCTGGATCCTAGGTTGATGCTCAACCACTGAGCCACGCCCGGCCAGGCTGAAGGTATTTTGAATCTCACTCAAAAGGTTTTAATAAATTCAGTCTCAGCTAAAGAACCTTATCCTACCCAGATAAACAAAATTATTTTATTATAACATCACTGGCCTAGTAGTATTGCATGGGTATTTCTCAACGTCTCACAAAAGAATCACAGACACTCTCCCACAGATTATGGGAGTGGGGCGGATGGATGGGAGACAGTGTTTCTTGCTACCTAGGATGGAATGGTTATTTTTAACAGTTCTCCGTGTCCTCAATGTTACTGACAGCTTCAGAGATCTGAACTGGCTGTATAGGGAAGTGTTAGCCAGGCAGGCCAACTTTACGGAACAGATGGATGCTGTTTCACAATTGTGGGTGTGAGAATGGCAACCTTTAGCCAGAATTTGAGGTTGGTGATCCTGAGACATCATTAGCATCAATGGCATCTGTGCTGTCACTTTTGCTTACAATGTACATAACACCCAGTTTGTTGGTTTTATTTCCAAACATTCTAAAATGAATAAAATTTACCCAATGTTTAATAGCCACAATTTGTATGCATTGCAAACATTTTTATTTGTAAATAATTTGAATAGGTTATATATGCATTTGGCATATACAGAATTCAGACCAGTAAGCTCTCTCCCATCCTAGTCTCTTTTTTCCTTCTCTAGAAGTAACCATTGTTAGTTTCTTGTGTAGCCTTCCAGACTTTTGTATACATGGACAAATATATAAATATATACAGCTCCTTTTTAAATACAAATGGTAGAATGGAATACACATTAATCATATCTTGAGATCCTCCTACATCATTACTGTTTTTAGGATTCTTTTTAAATGTATCTTTATTGATTTCAGAGAGAGGGAGAGGGAGAGAGAAAGAAACATCAGTGATGAGAATCATTGATCGGCTGCCTCCTGCACGCCCCCTACTGGGGATCGAGCCCACAACCCAGGCACGTGCCCTGACTGGGAATCGAACTGCGATCTCCTGGATTCTAGGTGGATGCTCAACTGCTGAGCCACACCAGCTGGGCTAAAACTATTTTCTTCTATGATAATACTGCCATGTAATGTGCTCTTCACTCTGTGGACATTGCACTGATGGTACAAAAGCAGTGATGAGTAAAACTGTAGCCACTTTAGCAAGAATCAAGTCAATGGCTCCCATTGTACATGAAGTCATTTTCGGCCAATCTAGTACATAATTGTATCTTGTGTTTTTTTCATTGTCATATCCTTCATTACAAGAATGAATTTCTTTTCACAGGTTTATAGGTCATTTGCATTTCCTCTTTTGTAAAATGTCAATTCAAATCTTTCCCCATTTTTAACAGAATATGTCTGTTATGTTGTGAGGTGTTCTTTATATCAAGTTCTTTAATTCAGTTAACATGTGACACAGATTCTACTTTTTCATGTCGTCTTTTCCACTTTTTTAATGGTGTCTTTCATTGAAAAGAAGTTTAAACTTTTTAAAATTAAATTAAATTTAATCCAATGCCATCTATCCCTTCTGCCCTCTTCCACCTCTACGCAGCCCTCCCAGGTTTAAATTCTAATATGGTCAGCTTCATCATTCTTCTTTCATTTTGAGCTTTTGTGTGACTGTGCTGACTACAATGGCAAGTGTATCAAATACAATGCTGAAATGAAATTATAATAGCAGGCACCCTTATCTTGTTTCTGATCTCAAAGAGGAAGCTTTTCACACTCTATTAAATTCCCCTCCCGTTTCCTTTTGGAAAAAAAAACTCCCTTTGAGCGACTCTCCCTCTCTGGAGCACGGCCAGGCTGCGCCTATTCCTTCCCCCCCCCCTCCCCTCCGGGTATTCTTTGCCTTTCTTCTAAACTCCAAGGGCCCTTTTTTGCTTCTGTAATGTGTTTCCTGAGCATAGGCAGCCCAGCTGGCTCACTTTAGCTACCTCTGTAACTTTCTATATAAACTTTCCCTTATAATTTGCAAAAGACACACAACTTTTATTATAGTTAAAAGAATTAGTTAACACCTTTTCTGCACCTATTGAGAGGTTTTGCTTTAACCTTGTTACAGATTATATTATTTGAATCTCTATTTTTAGACCCTCTCATTTCTGAAATACTCAATTGGCGATATCTTTTTTTATATGCATTGATGGATTTGGTTCACTAATTTTTTATCTTGCATCTATGTTCATGATTGTTTAACCTGTATTTTCCTTTTCTTCCTATGAAATGTCTGGTTTTGGTATTAGATAGATCCTATTATAAAAGACTCATAAAATTTCACTTTTTATTTTTTAAAATCTTTATTAATTTCAGAGAGAGGGAGAAACATCAATGAGTCATTGATCAGCTGCCTCCTGCACGCCCCTTGCTGGGGATCGAGCCCACAACCCCGGCATGTGCCTTGACCGGGAATCAGACTGCAATCTTCTGGATCCTAGGTCCATGCTCAACCGCTGAGCCACGCCCAGCCAGGCTCTAGCAATTACTTTAGAGTTTCTAGTTTATTGGTCTAAGGTTCATATCTTCTTACCACCTTAATATCTATAATTATGTATCCTTTTTATTTATGGATTATCTTTATTGTCAAAAGTATTAGAAATGTCCCTTTTTCCCTCATTGATTCCCTCCACTCTGCCCCAGGCCTGCACACTACGTCTGTATCCATGGGCTATTCATGTATGTGTAAGTTCTTTGGTTAATCTCCCCCGCACCCCACCCCGAAATTCGTCAGTCTGTTCCATGCTTCTGTCTCTAAATCTATTTTGTTCATTTGACTCCACATGAGTGAGATCACGTGATGCATTAGCCAGGAGCAATGCCCCCTTGGCATCCATGTAGAGGGGCTGCCAAGAGGAAGGTAGACCTCAGGAGGGAGAGTCAACCTGGCACTTCCTAGGACTGTCCACAGATCTGCCTGGGACCAAGTCTCCCCTAAGGGGCCTGTAGAGCTTGTGCAGACTTGCTTCTGGATGGGGCCAAGCAGGGGTAGAGGCCAGGCGTGGGTGGGAATGAGCAGTGTTCTTCACAGACCATAAAATCCACTTCAAATGTTCTATTTCTAAAGCCAAATAGCAGCATCCTTCTTCTAGCCCCCAAAGTGAAAATCTCAGAGCAGCAAGGGGCGAGATGCAAACTCTCTCCCCTGGGGCTCCACGGGGGACAGACTGAGCCACAGGGGATGAGTAGCAGCAAGGGGAGAAAGTATGCATCTTCCACCCTGATGAGCACAATGCTTCCCCCTGCAGACATGCCAGAGACATGACTTGAAACCTCACAGAGTCAAGCTGGTCCCCTTTGTTTCTCCTTAGCAGAAGACCTGTGCAGGGGAAATGAGGGCTCTTATCCGATCCAGGGATGGGACCTGAGTGGACAAGAGAAACTGCAGACAGTACAGGCGGCCAGATGCCAGTTCCAATGATAGTTTTTATTCCCTAGGAACAAAGATATGTGGGAAGGAACTCCAAAAGGAAAGAGGAGCACAAGTAACAAAATACTAGGGTGGTGTGGCTCAGGAGTCAGATGGACATTCCACAGTGGACCTGGTCGTGCCCTGGTTTCTAAGATCGATATATGCCCCATCCCCAAGTGCCCACTGGAGGTGGGGCTTGGGGGCAGTGGGGTGGAAAGCTTCCCCTACTCTACACAAAGGAGATGAATATGCGTCTATTCTGAGGCCTCCTAGGAACACCAAAACCTCCCTCTCAAGAATGGAGGTAGACAGATTAGAATGAGAGGGGCCTGTCTGTGGTGTCACAACCTAAAAGTAGTCACAGGGGCCTTTGTGGCTTAGATGGGACACAAGGAAAGCAACAGCTAGTTTATGGAGGAGGTGGTCAACTCTGCCGGATCAGGCCCCATGACAGCTGTAACCTGCACTGCAGGTTTCATCCACTTCAAATGAGCCTGAAGTTGAATCAGAAGTCATTGTCCTTTTCCATATGACTCCCATGACCTGACAGCTTTTACCACAGCACACCCTTAAGATCATAAGGTCCTTTGGTTTGGGTTAGGTCATGCGATCCAGCCCCCTGCAGGACACATCAAGCAGCTCATCCCTGTGCCACAGGGTAGACTTGTTGGGCTGGTTCCTGAGTCCAGATCACAGTGAGGTCTCCTGGAGGATGAAGGTGGGGCTGCTCCCCTGGTGCCCTGGGCCCTCCTCAGGCCCTGCCATGGCCTCCTCGTCTCCGCTGCCCTTCAGCATCCCATTACTCATCTTCTCTGGGAACACCGTGGTGTCTACAGGGAGGTCCTGGGGACACACAGAGCAAAGGGAATGGAATGGGGAGTAGGGGACAAAGGGTTGGGAAGCAACTCAAGCGGAAAGAACCTGCTTTGACCGCAGCTAGAAAGCAGAGCAGCATGAAGGGAACAGGAGAGGCCAGCACGCTATGTGCCTCTCTGCACTCAGACCCTTCTGCCCACCAAGCCAGCGCTCTCCTGAGGAGCCAGGGCAGCTGCTGCAGGATGGTCCAAGCTCAGGCAAATAACCAGAGGAAGGGGTGCTGGGTCGGGGGAGAAAGCAAAGGGATGGAAGGGAACTGGGAAGGTCCGGAGAGGGGTGGAAGGGGAGATCTGACAACACAGGCGCTACCTGGCTGTAGCTCTTACAGTGAAGTGGCTTCTGACAGGACATAGGCAGGAAGGCAAGGAGTCTTGGCAACACTGGGTAAATGGTCCGAGGGTTCAGGGTCCGGCCCCGCATTCCCCCTGAAGGTCAAGGAGCTTGAGTCTTACTGTGTACAACCGAGCAAGCCCTGTTCTCAGGGCTCCCAAAACCAGTCCTGCCCACCTCCTGGAGCCTCAGCCAAGAAACTTGATTGTTAAAGATACCAGGAGCCCAGAGGGTAGGGTCCATTCTCCCCCTAAAGTCCAGATTCCCTAAGCACCCTCCCTCAACCCATCCTATTTCTATGTGACCCCATCCCACACCCTCTCACCAGTGAGGAGACTGACAATCAGGCCCACCACAATGACTGTGGTGGAGTTGTGAGCGCTGTACCATAAATATGACAGGGAATAGAGCCGCTGCAGCCCTGTGGGCCTGGGGAAGACAGAGGGGTGAGGACAATTGAGAGGGCATTCCTTGGCCACCTGGCTCCACCCACCTGCATGGTCCCAGGGTCTTGGGATCCAATATCCAACATTTCCCCAAGGCTTCTGGTAGCCCATTCCTTAGCAAGGCTCCTGGGAAACCCCCCCAAAATGAGCCATTCCCCTCAAGGAGAAAGAAAATGAGGCCCAACTCACCTGGAGAGGGTGGTTGAGGGCATCAATGTGGTCATGGCAACGTCAGAAAGATTGCTGGGCAGGGAAAGGCTGGACCCATTAAAGGGTGAGGGTGCCATGCCAGAGCCCATTTTGGTCACTATGCTCCCAATGCCAATCCAGAAGGCCATGAGGAGTCCAGCCAACAGGCCCACAATAGCACCCTGCTCAAAGACACGGCACACTCTTGTCACAATGCCAGCCCTATCAAAACCCCACACACCAGTTCCTAGCACTCAGAGTGCCAGCCCTGCCAAGCTATCTCCTAGGTTCATCCCTGCACGTGACAGTAGAGCCAGATGTGTTACTCACAGGAGGATTGGCACAGGGAAAGAACATCCCAAGGCAGAAGAGTCCGAGCAGTGGCCCCCCAACCATGCCAAAGATGCTGAGTGCTGCCTGTGGAGAACAGGGTTGGGAAAAGAACACATCGGCTCAGAGCCCCCCAGCCTCACCAGCACTGCCTCAGAGTCCTGTCAGATCTGCCTGCCTATCCCCTCTATCTGGAGCCCGTCACAATGCAGGATCCCAGGGGTCAGAAATGGGAAAGGGAAAGGGAAAGTGCTTTGGGCTCTCCTCTGAGGCTGATACTTAGAAGTCTGAGCCATCATCCTAGGAATGACCCTGGGCTTTTGGCTACGTGAATCTGTTCACAGCTAAAGATAGTCCATTCAAAGGGGAATTTCTGACACCTGCCCCTATGCCACTCCCTTCACAATAGCTATCTTCCTCAATTTCCAGTTTCAGTCTGCTCCCTTTCTCCCCTAAAAATTGCTGTCTTCCCTCCAGTCATTACCTGCAGTACTGGTCCCATCTGGGAGGAAATATAGGCCATTCCCAGACAAAGCAGACCATAGCCAAAGGCTGGGGAAAAAGAAGGGAGGAAACAAGATGTGAGTTAACACAAAAAAGGGGTGGAAAGTAGAGCAAAGTTCCTTCCCCAGCCAAATCACTACCTCATGCCCCAGCTACAGGTCCCTCCCACCCTGTCCTCACACATGTCTGACACAGAGACCCCCCAGGAAGTGCCCTGAGCTTTGAACAAGGTTGTGAGCTTCATTCAACAAGTGCTAAGCCCAGGCTAAAGCTGGTGCTTTAAAGCAGACTGGCGACAGTGCTTAGGGTGTATCTTAGACTGAAGAGGAAGCATAATCCCACCAAGGATTCTGGAAAGCATGGTAGCCCGGACTTCTGAGAACTCAGGGAACCAGGGTCGAATCAGGTCTTCCATAGTAACTGTTGCCAATGAATTAAAAGCAGAGGATATGGTGCTGAAAGGAGAAAGAGAAAGACAAGTTGCACTGAGAGAAGCAAAACTAACAAACGACTCTATTGTGGGATAGCACCCTTAAGGTAAGAAATGACATGTGCAGCCAAGAATCCTTCCTTATGGTTGGCAGCCAAGGAAGAGGCCTGGAAGGTAAGGACACGACATTTTTTGAGTGGGGCACAGGTTTTGTGCAGCAGATCAACTGGTATTATAGAAGAATCCTTTAACAAAAAAGAGAGCATTCTCCTAGGAGAGGACATGCTCTGTCTACACAGATGAGCTGTCCCTTGCCACCCATAGATGGATGGACATAATGAGGGATCCCCTCCTCTACCCATCACTCTGTACTAAGTAAGGGTCAGCTGCAGCAAGCCTGAGGGAAATAGTCAAAGAGGGTACCTGAGGGAGCCACTGAAGAGGCAGGCAACGAAGAGCCCGGGCAGGCCTGGCAGGCCTTTCAGGAGATCCATCACAAAATACAGGGCGAACTGCAGGCAGAGCAGAAGTACATAGCCCTCCTGAGAGGGGAGCCCTTCCCCAGAGCAAGACGTACAGGAAGTCCCCCTGCACATGCCCCAGCCAGTCTGGAGCATCAGGAAGAGGGGCCAAGCACAAGGGTGACAGCAGAGAAAATGGGCTCTGGAAAGCGATGCAGTTCATACCCCAGCACACTGGCCCCATTGTTGAGCCGCTTTTCTCTATAAAAGGAGGCTGTTGGGTTACATGAGACCAGGTGGGTGACAGCTCCCAAGAGGGCATATGGTGCACAGTGGTGAGTCAATGAAGGTAGGTCCCTACCCAGCCAGGGTAAACAATGTGATTAGATGATGCTGGGGTTTGGGGTCCTCACTAGATGGATAGATTCCCAGAGTGGAATTAAATCCACTTGCTGCCCAAGGTGGGAGTCCTTTCTGCAGCCTCCCAGATACTCCTCCTGGGCACAGAAGGGGGCCAGGAAGACCTTCTCACCTGGTCAGGGGCTGCCTGACTCTGCTGGGTGCTCATGGGATACTCCTTGTAATAGGCGAACATGACCAGGCCAATGAGGCAGCCCATGCAGAGGACCACCTGCTGGCAAGGGAAGACAGCATAGCAGGAGCTGCAAAAGAGGTCAGGGTCAAGGGGAGAGAGGGGCTCAACAGATACCCTCAAGCATGTCCCCAAGACCCAGAAAGCAGACTCTTGTCCTGACCCCAGTGGATGTGTGCTGACATCCTGCCCCCACCCAAACTGCCTCCGTGGAACCGGGGCCCACCCTCTCCCTCCAGCCCTTGCTCCCTGGTCTTCCCGTCCCTGGACTCACAGTATAGCAGCCTTCTCCGTGCGGGAGCTGAGGTAGCGTTGCACCTGAGCCTGGTTCACCCCATACAAGGAGAGCATCATGAAGATACCCCCGAAGGCCAAGGTCCAGAAAGTGTGCCGCACAAAAGGGTCCGGATCTAGCCTGCAATCAGTGCCCCCTGGTCACTGTGCCATCACTACAAAAACTCAGCCTTCCTCACCCTCCTATATAGCATGGGCCAGAGACACCACTGGGCAGGCTAAGGAGCTCCTGAAGGCAAGAACTGGGTGGGTGGACTCAAGAGACAGCATAGCAAGTTGGAGGGAGGGCTCCAACCCACAGCCTCATCCCAGGTACTAAAAACATCCCCAACTCCTGTGATCAGCCTCCATCTCTGTAGTGCCAGCTTCCCACCTGTCTCAGTGACGTACGTAAGGCACAGCTTGCCATCTGCTTACTACAACCCTGAGCTCAGGATCTAGAATAGCTTTAGCTCCTAGGCACTAGAGACCCCAGCCAGGCGAAGGGGTGTACTTACTCGATCCCAGAGATAAGGCCATGCTGGGAAGCCACGTCCCATACATGCCCCAAGCCGCCCACCTTGGACGACCCCACAATGATAACTGCCAGCTGCCCCAAGAACATGACCAGAGTCTGGAACACATCTGTCCAGATGACTGCCTTCAGCCCACCCTGTAAGAAAAAGAGCATGCCTGACACAAATGTATTCAAAACCACCCACCAGCAAGTGCACTATATTGCTGTTAGGGGCATAATTACTGAGAGCCTATAGATATCATCTCCTATATCTCACTTCATTCCTTCCTAGTTTTGAGCTTCTCATCCACATTCTTATCTCATCCCAACTTTCCTTATCTCACCCACCCCTTTTCCTTCCCTTCCCATTTTCCTTCCTTACTTGATCTCATCTCCTCCCTCCCCAAGGACTCACTGCCCTTACCAGAGCAGTGTAGAAGGTACAAACAACGCCTAGGGTCAGCACTGACAGCCAGATATCAAAGCCCGTCACTGTAAAGAGAAAAAAAGTCGTATTTCTGTCTCTGGAAGAGGATTTCCCAATGGGGAAGGCAGAGAAGCCCTGGTGAGACATGAAGCACTTGGTCATTTAGGATGAAATAAATCATTCACCACAGTGGGAAGAAACGTTCAGAACTCCACCAAAAGGTGGTGGCTGACCAATTCAGACAGGGCATAATAATGTTTGATTAGCTCTCAAGTGAACTGAAGCAAGCCTGCTTCTACCGCTGGTGGAGGCCAGCCAAGGGCACTGCAGTGAAATACCCAGGCCAAGGCTGGATTCTTTTCTGCACACTCTCCTCTACTTGCCCCTCCCAAAGGTGCCTTCCCTGCCTACTGGGGCTGGGAGCCAGGGGCTGGCACTCCTCACCTGCATTGAGGGCCAGTGATGGTGCATAGAGTACAACCCCCATGTAGATCACCTGTTGGGTACAGAAAAGAGAATGAGGGCAAGAGATGAGGGTGGACAAAGAGAGGAGGAAAGATGGACCTCAGCTCTAATACCCCAACAGCCTCCTTTCACCTAGGCTCACTTTCCTCTCCCTTCTTCCAAATTTTGGCTTGCTGCCACCATAGTGTCTGTGCAGGAACTGGAGGGAATGGGAAGCAGGATGCCTCTGGAGGTTTCAGTAACACTGACCCCTAGCAGGAATTTGATTCCTGCCAGTTTGAGAGCAGTGAGGCTCCAACTGCCTCAGCATGCCCAAGTTCAGGCCCCCCTCCCATGTCTCAGGCTCAATTCTAGCCTCATTCCACTTACCATCTGAAAGATGAAGGTCACAGTCCCACAAATCCGCACAGTTTTATTGAATCGGAGCTCCAGGTACTAGGTAGTATAAAAAATAAAAAAGTACTTCTCCCGACTCCAACCCCCATAATTCACACACAATTTCTCTCAAGAGGTCGAGAAATATGAGGGAATATCCAATTCATCTCCATTCTAAGAGCCACTCAGCACAGCACCCTCCTCCCCAAACTCAACCTCACTGGGAGCCTAAAAACACATGATACAAACCCTGTCACTCTTTTGGCAGAGGTAACCCAGGGACCAGGGCCCTTACATGTGCCCGGCTCCTCCTCTCCATCCTGAGCCTGAGGGTCCACTGTGCCCCACCCTGCTCACCTCATAGGCACTGGTGAGATGCAGGCGGTAGAAGGTGGGGATGAATATGTGTGCCGGAATCAGCAGCCCCAGTACATATGAGCAGCCCAAGAACCAGTACTGGGTCCCAAAGCGGTAGATCTCAGACGGCACACCCAGGATGGCCACAGCAGACTGGAAGGTGGCCAGCAGGGACAACGCCACGGGAAGGCAGCCCATTTTTCGATCCGCCATCTGCAGCTCGCCAATTGTATGCCGGCCCCAGCCACGGCAGGCATGGTAGAGCCCAATGGCAAGGGAGAGAACCAGCAACAGGGTGAAGACCACATAGTCCACAAGGGAGAAGGCGGATTTTACCGTGCTTGTATCTGGGGTTGTAGGGAGAGGAGTGAAGGTGGTCACCCCCACACTCATGGCCTCACTGTATCTATGACCTGTAGCCACTTGCTGCTCCTGGGCTCTGGGCTGCCACTTGGCTGGGCACTGGCAGGCAAGTGGCTACTACCTGGCTCTCAAGCAAGGTCTCACAGTCCTCCTCCACCAAGTAACACTGTCCAGGGTGACCTGCAAAGGAATCAGCTCTCAGTCAGGTCTATATCCTGCCTTCATGGCTGCCCACCCTCAGGCCAGTGCATCCCATATCCACCAAACTTGGACCAGCCAGCTCGGTGACAGACCTTGAAAGTCTGGGGGTTTTAGTATGGATTTGGTAAGAGAAAAAGTAGGGAGGAAGCAGCAGTGAGATGGTCAGGGTACAACTACTTGGCCAACACCTTTTTGAATATGCACAGCTGTGAAATATAAAAACCTTCTTAATCTCCATCCCACAACAAAAGAAAAATCAACTCTAGCTTATGTTTCTTCTCAGAAGATTTCCTTGTTCCCACTTGCAGGCACAGACCCAGTCACTACAATATACTAAGCCAGCAGAGCCCAACCTGGCGCCACAGCCCAGCAGGGAAGAAGAAATGAAGACTAATAACAGCACGGTTCCCTCTATTCCCCCTCGCCTCAGCCCCCACCTCCCATGACCCTGTTTCACCCTGCTAACAGCACCCTTTCTCAGCACTGATTCTCAATGAGATCACCTCCATGGCAGCCCCCAATTCCATTCCAGGCATCCCCAGGCCAACCATTTATCCCCAGTATTGCCACTTGTTTCTCAGCTACTCTACCTATAACACCACAATCAATAGCAGATCTGGGAAGAGGGGTGGGATTCAAAAGTGAGAGGGGTTCCCCACACAAAATGCCCAGTGAAACCATAGAAACCGTCCTGACTACAGAGCAGGAGTTGCCCCAGCCCCAGAATCTGACAGTGATGAATCAGTACCAGAGCTCAAGGAACAGATTCTACACAGGCCACCACATAAGTCCAACTGGCAGCAGCAGTTGAAATCAATGAAAAGGCATGGAAGGCTATGTCCAAACTGGGTCTTTGACAGGTTACAGGGGTTACTAGGGTCACTATCTAGAACTCTAATATCTTCTTTGTCATCATAAAACCAGATGTCTACAAGAGCACAGCTTCAGAATCTACATAGTTTTGGGGGAAGTCAAGATCAAGGATTTATCACAGCAAGCATTCCTAGCAGCTGCTGAGAAACTGAAGGTGAAGCTGCCTCAGACATACAAGAAAACACACAGACTAGACTCCAACTACACAAGAGGAGAGTGAAGGGGAAGAGGTTGATGAAACAGGAGTGGAAGTTAAGGACATAGAACTGGTCATGTCACAAGTAAATGTGTCGAGAGCAAAGGCGGTCCAAGCCCTGAAGGACAGCAATAATGATACTGTAAATGCTATTATGGAATTAACAATGTAACCACCTAAAAAACAAGGATCTTTTTTGGTGTTTCAAAAGAGTAACTGCAGCTTGGTTTGAAATTTGTACTGTTTCTATTATTATAAAGTTATGGCTTCTTGTGGGATGAAAAAAAAGTGAGAGGGCAATGTGCTAGGGCCAGGGGTTCAGAGTTATGATTACAGGAACACTTTGGGGAGAAGCAAACCAGCCAGACAGCTGGGACAAGGGGGACGGCCAGAGAGAGTGGTCCTATCCTGCTGGGGCACACAGCTTACTTAGAGAAACAATCCTTGTTCTGAGGCAAAGCTGCCTGCAGAAGCTGTGTCTGGAGCTGGGCAGAGACTGAGGGTCTGGCTCTATAAGTGGCTACCAGTGAAATCAGGAATTGGGGAGGGCAGAGTGAAACTCAGCAGCTGTTTGTTCTGGCCCCTTGAGGGAACCAATCGCTGTGATCCAAATGGCCCTATCACCCTATGGCCCCAAAACTCCAGCTCCAGAATGGGGAGCAAGGAGCTCACAGTCAACAACATTCCTAGATGGATTAGGCTTTCAGTCTAAGTCACTCTTGGCACTATCCTAGAGGGAATTGGAAAGGAGGGGCTGAGAGACAATGGGAAAGTTGCTTTTCTGGCTCCTGCACAAGAAATACTAATCCTCAAAGAATATACCATTATCTTTAGAACAAGGATAGGATCATAGTATTTAAAAATTTAAAGGAATCTTATGGGGTCATCACCAAGATAGCACCCTCATTTACAAAGATACTGAAGCTGAGATAATTCAATGATCTTTTCAAAACAACAGAGCTGATTGTTGCCAGACACTAGATTAGAACCTAGGTCTAGTGATCTCCCCACTCACTGGCACTCTCCATTTATATCACAATGTATTTAGAGACTTTCCCCTAGGGCAGCGATTTTCAATTTTTCATCTTATGGCACATGAAGGTGGGGTGTTTGATTCCTGATCAGGGCACATGCCCAGGTTGCAGGTTCAATTGCATGTGGAAGGTAGCCAAGTGATATTTCTCACATCAATCTTTCTTTCCCTTTCCCCTTTACTCTCTCTAAAATCAATAAAAAACTAAATTTAAAAAAGTTCTTCCAGCACAGCTGTTGAAAATCACTGCCCTAGGATACTTATTGGTATTAGGGGAAAAAAATACCAGGGAATACCATGTATTTAGATTGCCTAAGATGATGATAGCATTTTTTGAACACCTGCTATGTAACTCAGCAGCATGCTATGTACTTTACAGACATTAGTAATAAAGTAATTGTAATAAATAATAAAAAATAATTGAAATAAATGAAGACATAACCATAGCTATCACTCTCAAAATACCATGTCTCAGATTATGCACTTTACATGAATACTCTCTAGGAAACTGAAATTTAGAGAGGTTAAGTAACTTGCTTAAGGTTGCACAGCATGGCCCAGCCGTTGAGCATCAACCTAGGATCCAGGAGATCCAGGTTTAATTTCCGGTTAGGGCACATGCCTGGGTAGCAGGCTTGATCCTCAGGTGGGGGCATGCAGGAGGCAGCTGATCAATGACTCTCTCATCATTGATGCTTCTCTCTCTCCCTCTCCCTTCCTCTCTCTGAAATCAATAAAGGTATATTTAACAACAACAAAAGAAGTTATACAGCATGATACAAAAAATGGAAGAAACAGTACTATCCACAGGCATAACAGGTTATTCACCAGTGGCCCCATTCTTACTAACCAGGACAGAAGCAGAATGTTAATTGTAGTCAGTCATTCATGGAACAAAGTTTAGATTTCAACTAATGTAGACAGATCATTATAAGCTATGTCTTCTGTTCTTGCCCACTAGGAGAAAACCTGGCTGTCCTCCAGCTCTCCCACATTGTGTTCTGGGCAGATGTTGCCTGCTGGAATATCGCCTCACACAAATAAAACCTGAACTCTGAAACTCCTGGGGCCAATGAAGAGAGGAAATCAAAGCTGGCAACTCTGGGATCACATGTTACAAATGTCAGTCCTCAGAACAATGTTCCCAGTAGGCCACTCTGGTTTAACCTAAAGATGCCCTGGGCCTTTGTGTTACAAAATAGTAAGCTAGGAAAATTCCAGGACAAGCGGAATAGGTAAACTGAGACAGATAGTTAAACAGCAGTTTGCAGCCACCTAGTAAATCCTACCTTCCCTAAACCAAGGACACTTAAAAGTAAATGGTTGTACTTCTCCTCCCCAACCAGAGGGTAAATACCTTAACCCAGTAAAAAAGCCTACATCAGACATGATTCTAAGAACACCCTACTTAGGGAGACAGCTAGCAGAAATCCAATTAGGGTCATTTGCCAACCACACCCAAAGGCAGACGAATTAAGAGAATAAATCTCAGTTTGGTACATCCGCATAAAGCTGATGAATATTCTATTGATCTGCCCCTAAGACATCCCCTAAATGCCTAGCATTTAACATCCCTGAAAATGAAGGTCCCAATGTGCTCTCCCTCTAGGGAGCACGCTTGTGCCATTCCCTTCCCCCACAGCCAAGTGTCCCCCAACCTCTAAGGGACCCCATGTGACTTGTAACCAGGGGAGCAATGGGGAGCAGCAGCCCATCTCAGGCTAACCCCCTGAACCTGTCTCCAAGGCCCCCTTCGCTCCGACTTCCCAGTGAGCCAAAACAGCCCAGCCTAGGCTCTCCCGTTGCTTCCTCTATGCCCTTCCTTGCACGTCTTTTACTGCTATGATGGAGGTGATACTGAAAAGTAAGAGAGCAGCTGTGTGCAAATAAGAATGTATAGTGGTAAAGGGTTAGTGATAAGGATAGGCAGGTAGTTGTAGAAAGAAAGATTCCAGTATAAACTAGAACGGACATACAGAACTGGAGACAGCTGAGGTAACCTGGCAGGGCTTTCTGATAAATTCTATCTGCAGGAGGTGTGGAGAACCCTCCTGGACAGCTTTATAGACAAGGCAGGAAAAACCTAACCCAGTAAAAAAACCATCAGACATGAGTCTAAGAACAGGATAGTGGCTAAAAACTACACGGATCTAAAACCTATGGACTTCTATCTCTCAGAGGCTGTGAGCCAAAAGAACGAAGTTGCCTCATTAAAACAGGGCACAAATAGCTGGCTGTGGGACACCTCTTTAAAATGCCTAGGACAAAGAAGAGAATCTTTTCCACCCACCTCCACCCTCACTTCAGTTACAAACTACACTGGATTGCTTTGGCTCCGACAAATGTTAAGGGGCCACAGAGGGACCAAACATCCCAAAAAGATTCCTTCAAAATATGGCTTTGTGCTTAGAATTCCTTAAGGTCCGAAAGGCTTCAGGGACCCTCACTGAAATGCTAATTTTAACTTAAAACTAATGCTAACTTTAATTCCTAGGGCCTTAATACTCCGTCCCTCCAAGCGCGTGCGCACTATCGCCACCTTGCACCTCGAGCCCGGGCCACCCCCGGACTGCGCTCGCCTTCCCCTTACCTCCGTGGCTCAGGCAGGGCTAAGGTCCCGTCCTTCTGCGATCAGCATCGCTCCCTTTTCCTGGGAAGGCGAAGGAGATGAGGAGTTAGGGAAACATCTATCCCGCCCCTACCTCTGCGCCGGAGCCCCGGCCGCCGCGCGGTCTCAGGGCTGAGGTGAAGAGGACAGCGTGCCCGGCGCGTCCCCAGGCTCGTCTCCTCACGCCAAGGTTTGCCCTTCGCCCTCCTCTCCTCCACCACTCTTACCCTCTTTATTTCCTGGCTTCCCACCTTCCTCCCACTGCGAAGTGGCGAGAGCACTACCAACCACCTCGCCGCCGGCACCTAATATAGTCCCCGGCCCCCACTCTGGAGCCCCACTCACCCCGCCCCTCTCCTGCAGGTCCCTCCCTCCTCGCTCTGACGCGGTCCTCCCGAGCCTTTCGGTGCAGTGCCACACTCTTCCGGCTCGCCCTCGTCCGGCCCACCTGCCGGGTCTCCAAGCCCGGGTCCGGCCGCCGCCGCCGCCGAAGGACAGATCCGCAGCACGCGGTACGGGTGACAGCCGGGCCCCGCCCCCTGCCTGCCCCGCCATGTTTACTGAGGGCTGACGGAGTAGCCTAGAGACGCAGCAGAGACGCGACCCCGGCGTCCTGGCGCAAGGAACACGGAGCTGAAAGAGCGGCGGCAGGAGGCCTTTGCTAAAGGAGGAGAAGGACGGGAGCGGGCCGGGGTCCCCTAACGAGGACTGGGACGCACGGAGAAGCAAGCAGGCCCTGCGCGAGCAGCAGCCACCCCCAGCACCCTGCGCGGCCAACTGGCCGCACTACTAGTCCACGCCCTCTGGGGGCGGAGCCACGCGCCAAATCTCGCGATCTGCTGAGAAGGACTCGGAAAGCCAAAAAATGTCCTCTCGCGGTCCTGGCAGGCCTCGGATCCCGCTACCCTGGGCTGCGGCCCTGCTCCTCGCTCTGGGCGTGGAAAGGGCTCTGGCGTTACCCGAGGTACAGAAGCAAGTTAGAGGTCGGACTGAAGCAGAGGTGCTGGGCCAGCTTGTGTGTCGCGCTCAGCCGCCCTCAGCTCTCCCCAGCCGGTCGGCTTCCCTGGTTTTGCCCTTGAGGCCTTACCAGCCGAAGCCCAGCGGGCTGGCGCTCAAGATTCCTCACTCTGCGCAGATTTCCCAGAACCGTTGCCCTGCTGACATCCAAAGAGCCTTTGATCTTTGACCTCCTCGCACCTTAATCTTTCAGTAACTTTTAAGTTCCTTCTACAGATGAGCCCTTTGGCTCTTCAGGCTCTCCACGCACGAGTGCCTTATATCGTGCGGTGGCAGGATTGTCTGTAATGCTTGCTGAGTTATTTGTGTACCTGTAATCCTTTTACACTCGGCCAGACCGGGGCTGTCAGATTGAGAAGTCACTGGTGAGGATATAATACATATGTTCGGATAGTGATCCTCAAAGATGAGAGCCTTCTCTGGGTGTAGTCTGGTGCAGAAAGTCTCTGGTGCGCTGATTTGGCGCTTGGGAAGAAAGGCATCTCCTAGTCAAACCGGATAAAGGTAGGACACTTCCCTAGTTCTGGAGAGGTGTGCTGGCAGTTAACTTTTGATTACTGTTTGTTCTTTTCTTGGCTTTATTTTCTGGAGTCCTAATCGTTTTCTCTCTTCTGCAGATATGCATCCAGTGCCCAGGGCGTGTGCGAAATTTGTCAGAAGTGGCCCTTTATTGTAAGCAGACGCCAGAGCTAATGTTGTACTCCCGCTGCTGCCTGAATCAGAAGGGCACCATCCTGGGGTGAGGGAGGAGAAGACATCCCTGGATAGTGGAAAAGAGTCCCCAACCCAGATTCATCAAGGCTTGCCTGATTGGCTTTTGAGATAAATATTTGTGCCTATTTTAGAGGCATTTCAACCATGATTTTCATACTTTTAAATCTGTTATAGCATTTTTGGCTAAGTAGACAATCCTGCGGTTCTTCCTGGTTTAAACTACATACAAGTCTTAATTTTTGCCTGTTTTATTTTAAAGGCTTTTATGGCTTTGGTTTTTGTTTATTATCAAGGCTTTGGGTTATTTACTGTGTCTCCATGAAATGACCCCCTTAGCCTCCAAGACACTATGCTAATACGGTTCCCCCCCCCTTTCTGATTAATTCATGTTTGTCTTTGGGGCAAATTCCTCTACCTGTCCCCTTGTGCAGGTTAGTACCTGCATTTTCTCCCTTTATACCCTTGAGAATTCACCTAATTCTTATAGCTTCAACTGTAGCCACCATGTAGGTGTCCCCCAAATTAGATCTCTTTTAGTATCCTTTGACCTCTCTCCAAGCAGGTGCTTCTGGCTTCCTACTAACATTCCCTCTTGAGTGCACTCTCACTTCAAACTCAAAATATCATGTCTTGCTTCCATTCTCCTCTTTCCCTAATCTACCTAAATTCTTCTGTGTTAAATTTTCTGAAAACCAAATTTTTTTCATTACCATTCTCTGGCTTTAAAATTAGATTTCCAATTAATTGTCCACTGAAACCCTTCAAAAGCACTGTACCTTTGTTTCTTTATTTGGTTTTTGTTCAGGCTTCTCTCCTTACCTGAAATTGCCTTCCTCCACCAAATTAAGACTATCTGTTCTTTAATTCCAATATCTTTTGTGATTTCTCCCTACTACTAAATACCACAATATTTTTTTACTTCCACTAACCTTAGTGTCTGTACTACTCAAATTTATTTATATATTGTCCTGTGATTTCTTTCATATTTAATGTTTTTATTTTTGGTCTTGTTCCCCTACAACATTGTAAGCCATTTGAAAGCTAAGATACTGAGGGGTTTTTTTATACTCCAGATTTTTGCAGTTAGTAGGCACTCAGTAAATACTTGTAGAATAAAGGAACAGACAGCAATAGATACTGAAGAAAATAATGTGGCATGGTCCTTAATATCCACTAGTTTACATCCAATCTGTGGTAGAAAATGCACTCAGAAAAAAACTTCCATTTCTGTGATTTGAATTTTTTTCCATTTGAAGGTCCTTTGTGGACCTGAGAATCATAATGTGAGATTCATTAATCTAGACAAGAAACAAATTTCTTCCAATATATGCACAGATGCAAAGAACTTTCTGCCATGATAGAAATGTTCCATATCTATACTCTCCAATACAGTAGCTGTTAACTACATGTTAGTGGTTAACTGAACACTTGAAATGCGGGTAGTACAAATGAGGGACTAAATTTTTTTAATTTAAATTAATTTAGGTAGCTACATGTAGCTAGCTAGTGGTGACTGACTTGGACAGTGCAGAATTAAAACATCTACAGCATCTAGTGCATGGCCCTGAACACAGCTGTGTTCAACTAATATTTAGCAGGAAAAGAGTTGTATTAGTCTACACTGGATAGAGAGAGACACATAGTTATACTGATTACCTTATTTCCTCAGGCTGGATCTCCAGAATTGTTCTCTGAAGGACCTTGGTCCAAACTTTCTTCAAGCTCATACTGCTATCATCATGTAAGTGGTTTGTCATCCTCCCTAATAAAAAGTGACTATGATGAAGCGTTGATGGGAAAGTCTTTGAGAATGGGCTCCTAAAAAAATGTTTGAATACTAATGTCATATCTTGGACCACTCAGAATGAGAACTGGAATGCCAGTTAAGGAAGATATGTGGATGTAAGTAGGGTGTTTTCCTGAAGCACGGTGCTAACAGTGTCTGCTTTTCAGAGACCTGCAAGCAAACCCCCTAAAGGATGACTTGGCCAACACCTTTCATGGCTTTATCCAGCTCCAGACTCTGTAAGGGTATGGGGTTAGGGAAAGAATCAAAGAGGGGCAGTGCTGTGAGCTCAGTAACTTTGGGTTGCATACTAAGACTGCTTGTGTTGTGTTCAGGATACTACCACAAGATGTCAGCTGTCCTGGAGGTATTAATGCCTGGAATACTGTCACCTTTTATACAAACAACCAAATCTGTCAAGGGCAAAGGAACCTTTGCAATAGCAGTGCGGACACAGGTATGCTGTCTCACCTCCATCCTTTTGGAAACTGCCTTTCCTCCTTTGTATTCTCCCCGTTAGATCACAAAGATGGTAAAATTGCTTACATGACTTTTGTTCAGGTTTCTGAGGCTCTAACCCCTTGGAAAGAAAAGGTTATGTTCTGATTATCTGTCATCTTTCTTCTCCTTTGACACAGAAATAATTGAGATAATCTAAACTGAAGCAGATATTTGAGAAACATACTTAATGAGATCCAGTGATGTTCTGTGTTTCTCTCTGACTCCCAGAAATATGTCCTGAGAATGGATCTTGTGTGCCTGATGGTCCAGGTCTTTTGCAGTGTGTTTGTGCTGATGGCTTCCATGGCTACAAGTGTATGCGTCAGGTGAGGAATTAGTTCTTCTATTGAGCGATAAGAGAAATGCATAGAGCAAATACCTCTCAGAAAGTAGAGCCATAAGACCAGCAGCTGATTCAAGTTACCTAGTGAAGGAAACGCTGAAAAATTGCCCTGGGTGAGGGGATATACGGTATACTAGGAAAGAACTGGGTGTTAGGATGTAGCCCTTGGTGTAACGCTGTATGAGTTTTTAAAAATCTTTTATTCACAGGGATCATTCTCGCTACTTATGTTCTTTGGGATTCTGGGATCCACCACATTATCCATCTCCATCCTGCTGTGGGGAACCCAACGCCGGAAAGCTTCATGAACTCCATAGGTCTTCCTACTGACCTGAAGATCATCTCAGTCTATTGTAGCCGAGCCAGGGAGATTTGCTTCCTAGATAGGCTGGCCAGAGGATCCTCCTCAAGGATAAAGCCATGGATGGAAGGAAGATAGAACCTTGTACAACACTGGAGTGGCACATTCCAGTCCGGGAGTGGACCTGTACCTGTTCCCATTTGTGCTGTTAACGATAATAAACTTTTTTTTTTTTTTTTTTAGGGGAAGGTGTCCGGCTTTGTGTGTTTCTTGGTTGGGGTGGAGAAGGCATCTTTCTTTCACAGGCTTCTCCGGGCTTTGCGCTGCGTAGGAAGGAGCCTCCAACTTCGCCCCGCCCCTCCCCCCGCCCCGGCTCTTACGTGCCGGCCCCGCCCCTCACGCCGTCCGCTTTCCGCGCCGCCGCAGTCCGCAGCCTCCCGGCACTCCTGGAGCTTCGGCGCTTTCCGCCGCGCACTTGCTCCGGGCATCCGCGCCGCTAGCCACGTGTACCGACTCCGGGCTCGCAGTCCTCACGTGGTTCCAGCACAGGTGGAAACTTGCTGTGCTTCCAGCGTCTCAGTTTGCCCACGTCTCTAAGCTCCGTTCCCATGGCGACCCTGGTGTTGGAGGATGGGTTGGTTCTGCGGGGCCAGCCCTTTGGGGCCGCTGTGTCGACTGCCGGAGAAGTGGGTAAGCAAGCCTGGTCCGGCTGCCGACCTCATCCCACTCTTTGCTGCCCTTCTGTGCCCAGCCTGCCCTGTCCAGACCCCGCCATTTTCCCGCCTGCACCCCCGCCTCTACACCCCGCCTAAGTCCCCAGCTTAGCCCCTTTCATCTCACAGTCGAGGCAGCCTCCACTGGGGCATTCCCATCGAGTGGGGCAGTGTTCCGAAGCAGGCCCGGCCTGAGCCCCAGCCCTGCCTCTCTCTTGCAGTGTTTCAAACCGGTATGGTCGGCTACCCCGAGGCCCTCACAGACCCTTCCTACAAAGCACAGATCTTAGTGCTGACATATCCTTTGATCGGCAACTATGGCATCCCCCCAGATGAAGTGGATGAGTTCGGTCTCAGCAAGGTAGCCACATCCAATGCTTTCTCTGAATTCCTTTTCAAATCAGTAATTATTAACTTAGTGAAGTGAAGACATTGACATTCTTCTAGGCATCCTGGAGAGAACAAAGATACATACCGAAGTGATAAAACAAGTACTATGCAGGGCTTAAGTACCTTGAGAAGCGCAGTGCTGGAGGCCAAGCCAGAATCTGGGCTTTGGTAAGGAACCAGTGAAATGAAAAAAAAAAACACAACCAAAATAGGGAACCAGTGAAGATTTTTTAGCAGTAGAGTCCTGTGATGATGGGAGCAATGCTTTCAGAGTAAATAGGTTAGTGGGAAAGAGACTATAAACTAGGGTCACACCCTTTCCAGTGACAGTGGGTCCCAGTTCAGCTACCAAACCAGTGAAGTTGATTATCACTTTCTAAACCTACTTTCCTTACCTTGCCTCATTTTCTACCACTTTTCAGTAGAGTTCTTACATCTAGATAAGAAAATTCAGCTTCTTCCCACAATGAGGTTCCCCTATTCCTCCTCCTCTGGAATTTGTATATTAAGTTGCCCTCTGAGAGTTCAAGTAATAAAAAAATGAAAAAGTTAATAGGAGAAGTCACCATAGCCTAGTTGCAGTATTTCTCAAATTTGTTTTGTTGTGATTTAGGCTTACTGAGCCTTAATTCTTAATTTGCCTTCCACTTGGGAAAGGGAACTATAGGTAAGGGACATACTTGTTATTTCTCGAAAGGACCATTCCTCATCACAAACCTATTAATACACTGCATTGTGGTTTATAATGCGGTATATTGCTTAACATGTCAGTCTTCAGCTTTGTCAACTGTAAACACACTGACAAAATTGATTTTATAAACCTGCAAAATTGAGGCCCTGACAGAATCAGGGTAAGGTCTCCTAGAGCCACCAGATCACCACAGATGCTTTTGTGGCACATGTGTTATGAACACACTTGTTCATGTGTAGACTAGTCTTCCTGGACACGGTTCTGCCAAACTATCCTTCAAATCCCTAAATAACAATCTCAATATCTATCTTTCTTTAAATCTTTCATTAAGCAGATGTAATTTGAATATGTTACTCCCTCCCTCATAAATGACCTGTTTAGTTACTAAGTGCTTATACGTTGGATAACAAATTTGTGTTATCTTTTTAAAAATATAATTCCCTATGAAGGAGGAGGGTATAATCATGTGTAGTATTATTCCCTGAACCTTTATTTTTATTTAGTAAGATACTGTGCATCTACCTGTTTCACACTGTTTTTATCACACTCTGTAATTACCATCTTGTTTATTTACGTGTTACCTTGTTAATTTTCATGCTCCCTAAGTAACAAATTAATGTTGTGACTGATAGGGACCTTGTCTTTTTTCATGCTCTCTGTTCTTCCCCCAGCACTCAGTAAATGTTTATTGGCTGCTACCATGTATTAGTCACCTTGCTCTTGAGGAGTTCACAGTTCTGTGAAGAAGACACAAACACATTCATATTACCATGTAAATAGCAAGAACAGTGGAAATGAAGTGAGCTTAGGTGAGCTCTAAGGAGGAGGCACAAGCTGCAGTGGGCGAGTGGGGGTAGCTTCACAGAAGAGGGGATTTGTGATCTCAGTTTTGGATAAAGGAAAAGGAAGGAAAAAGGAAAATGTCATTTTCAATTATTAATCAGGCACCCTGGGCCCATGTGTTCAGTATTTCATATGGGGGGCAGCACTGTTGATAAAGGGCAAAAGCATGAGATGCTTGGTGTGTTTAAGGAATGACAGGTCACTCAGTGTGGCTGAAGTACAGGGTTCATGCCATACAATGGGAAAAGATGACATAGGAAGGTGTATGGCCCTGAGCTCCTCATGATCTCTTCCTTCCATCAACAGTGGTTTGAATCCTCGGGGATCCATGTGGCAGGTCTGGTGGTAGGTGAGTGCTGCCCCACGCCCAGCCACTGGAGTTCCATCTGCACCCTGCACGAGTGGCTGCAGCAGCATGGCATACCTGGCCTGCAAGGTATGGTGCAAGCACAAATGTGTTTGGGCAGAGCACAGGTGCTTGGGTGGAAAGAATCAAGAGATCTCTGAGCACTATTGGGACTGGAGTCCAAGGTGATAGAAGGAATCTGATTTGAAGGTTTAGATTGGGGTCTGGGGCAAGGAACTTGAGCTCTTGCTCAGATGGAAAAGTTCCAACATACAAAAGGAGAGAATAGTATATAATGAACCCCCAGCTTGTATAGCCACCAACTCAGGGCTAAACTTATTTTATCACCAGTACTGTAACCCCCAGATTGTTTTGAAGCAAATCTCAGACATTGTATGATTTCATCCATAAATAGTTAAATATCTATGAAAAAATAATCCTTTTAAAACATGACACGATAACATCAAAAATTTCAAAAATTAACAATAATTCCTTAATATCAAATATCCAGGCAAAGTTTAAAATGTTCCCAGTTACCAGATTTTTTTGTTTGTGTGATTTGTTTATTTGAATCTAGATCTGAACAAGATCCATACATTGCTTTTGGCTATATCTTTTTAGTCTATGGGCTTTGTAACCTATTTGATAATAACAGGTCAGTTTTTCTTTGGAGTATCCCACAGTCTGCATTTTGTTGATTACATTCCTGTAGTGTCATTTAGCATGTTCTTTTTTTGTAAACAGATAAATCTTGATATCATTTTCTGTAAACAAATAGATCTGGAATCATGGTATAATTCAGATCTGATATTTTTGGCAAGAATACTTGATGGTGTAGTGTATTTTCATCAGGATGGCTTAGGATTTTGATGCCCGTGGAACAGCTGTGTGTGACTCAGGGCTCTGGGATGGAAGTTCTTCTGGAAGTCTTAACCTCATGCACGACTGAGTAGGGGGAGTGTGATCTCTCAGCATGTGCTGCTTTGACAGGAGTGGACACTCGGGAGCTGACTAAGAAGTTGCGAGAGCAAGGGTCTCTGCTGGGAAAGCTGGTCCAGGATGGGACAGATCCTTCAGCCCTGCCATTCTTGGACCCCAATGCCCGCCCTCTGGTGCCGGAGGTCTCCATTAAGGTACAGAGGTAGAGTGGGAGAGTGTTGCAAGCTATAGCACAGTAGTTACAGTCTGTCCATAACTGGGGAGAGCACTTAAGGGAGAATCAGAAGAGGCCTCAAAGTTAGGGGGTTGGTGTGCGCATATCTGTACCCACTGATCACAGCCACCAACCGTTGCCTTTTATTTCTCAGGCTTCACGGGTATTCAATGTGGGGGGTACCCCTCGGATCCTTGCTTTGGACTGTGGCCTCAAGTATAATCAGATCCGGTGCTTGTGCCAGCGTGGGGCGGAGGTCACTGTGGTACCCTGGGACCATGCATTGGACAGCCAGGGTGAGTAGCTGGGGTCTCTATAGGACCACAGACAAAACAGCATGGGTGGAAGATCTCTCCCTTGGTCTAATTGCTAAAAGTCAACATGAGTTGCAGGGAAGACAATGGAGATAAGGCCTTTTGCCCTAATGGTAAGGGCTGCAAGTGTGTCTCTAGTTGAATACTGGTTTTGATGTTATCTTTTTTGCTGGTTTCAGAATATGAGGGTCTCTTCCTGAGTAATGGCCCTGGCGATCCTGCCTCCTATCCCAATGTGATATCTGCAGTGAGCCGTGTCTTATCCCAACCTAATCCCCGGCCTGTCTTCGGGATCTGCCTGGGACACCAGCTATTGGCCTTAGCCATTGGGGCCAAGACTTATAAGATGAGGTGGGACTTATGGGAAGAGGAAGGGCCTGCACTACTGACATGAGGGGTGGGGAGTCTTGGGAAGGGGCATAGAGTTGGTGTTCATTAGAGTTGAAACAGAGCGGGAGCTGTTAAGTCCTGAGATCAGTATGAGTTGGGTTTGGTCCAGTGGGGAAGGAGGGTGAAAGGGGCCTGTGGCTCAGCATGCTTCCATCTCCAGATATGGGAACCGAGGCCATAACCAGCCATGCTTGCTGGTGGGCTCTGGGCGCTGCTTTCTGACATCCCAGAATCATGGGTTTGCTGTGGAGACAGACTCACTGCCGGCAGGCTGGCTTCCTCTCTTCACCAACGCCAATGATCATTCCAATGAAGGCATTGTACATGACAGCCTGCCCTTCTTCAGGTGAGCCTGGGTGATTCTGGCAGAGTAACCGAATGTGTACAGCTTTGAAGCCCCCTGGGACTGGAAGATCAAAAAGTAAAGAATCATAGCAGGCCCCAGTTATCTATCCCACTTCCCACCTCTGAGGCTGCCAGTGCCCAGGCCAGTGATGATGACAGGTTTTATGACCCAATTTCCTCAACAGTGTCCAGTTTCACCCAGAGCACCAAGCTGGTCCTTCAGATATGGAGCTTCTTTTTGATATCTTTCTGGAAACTGTGAAAGAGGTCACAGCTGGAAACCCTGGGGGCCAGACAGGTAAGCAGCTAAGAGGAACTGGGATGTGGAACCCAGAACAGGGCTAGCTCTAGGATGGACATACCCCAGGAAACTGATAGACGTTTGGGAAGTTGAGGTAGGGTGGGAAGGCAACAAAACTGAGATGATTTATTTATACTCCTACTGAAAGCTGCTCCTGACTCATGAGTCCTGGGTTCTGGTTCTGACTCTGCCACTCATTAGAGGCATGACACATTCTGGACTCTTCTGTAAAGTGAGGGGGGTTAATCCAGATGATTTCTCTCAGGTCTCATTCAGCTAACAGTCTGACTTTTCTTTGTTTTCACAGTTCGACAGCGGCTGACTGAGTGCCTCTGTCTGCCTGGGACTCCCAGCCCAGGCGCTGGGCTTCCACCGTTACGGAAGGTTCTGATCCTGGGCTCGGGGGGCCTCTCCATTGGCCAAGCTGGAGAGTTTGACTACTCAGGTTCTCAGGTAAATCATGGCCATCCTGCCCCTCCAGGTGTGTGAGCCTTAGGAATGAGCACGCTTGTTGAAGAGAAAGGCTGAGGCCTCAGCATTGGTTGTGGGAGGAAATGGAGGAGGTCTGGGGACTGTGCGGATGGGTGAGGTCCTGAGGAGTAAAAGTTGGTTGTTAGGGACTAAGAATACAGGGAGGAGAGGAAGAGAAGTGCCCGCCTGAGACTGTTTACAGTCTTGCTTCTGCAATCGAGGCTGACATGCCATTTTTCTCCCTAGGCGATCAAGGCCCTGAAGGAGGAAAACATCCAGACATTGCTGATTAACCCCAACATTGCCACAGTGCAGACCTCCCAGGGGCTGGCTGACAAGGTCTATTTTCTTCCCATAACGCCTCACTACGTAACCCAGGTAGGTGTCACTGGGGTAAGGCTGGACTGAGGAGGAGGACCTGTGTGGGCAGGGGGATCCGGTGGTCATGCTGGGTTTCTAAACATCTTTGATCCATTTCCTAACCCCAAGGTCTTAATGCCTGTCATTCCTCCCTCTCCTTCCACAGGTGATTCGTAATGAGCGCCCAGATGGCATATTACTGACTTTTGGGGGCCAGACAGCTCTGAACTGTGGTGTGGAGCTGACCAAGGCTGGGGTGCTAGCCCGGTATGGGGTCCGGGTCCTGGGCACACCCGTAGAGACCATTGAGCTGACTGAGGACCGGCGCGCTTTTGCCTCCAGGATGGCAGAGATTGGAGAATACGTGGCCCCCAGTGAGGCAGCAAGTTCTCTTGAACAGGTTTGAGAGGTGGTAGAGGGAGGTAGAACGGTGTCATTTTCTTTACACTTTATTTTCTCTGTACCCAGGAACCCTCTGTGCAAGCAGTCAAGGCCCAACCTGTTTATTCACCTCTTCTGCTTCTTGCAGGCCCAGGCAGCTGCCGAGCGACTGGGGTACCCTGTGCTGGTACGTGCAGCCTTTGCCCTGGGCGGCCTGGGCTCTGGCTTTGCCTCTAACAGGGAGGAGCTCTCTGCTCTCGTGGCCCCAGCTTTTGCCCATACCAGCCAAGTCCTGGTAGACAAGTCCCTGAAGGGATGGAAGGAGATTGAGTATGAGGTGGTGAGAGACGCCTACGGCAACTGTGTCACGGTGAGTGATGGAGTCAGGGTGGGAGCAGTGTCAGGCAGTCTGAGCTCTTGTAAGAGCAGAGGCCAGGGCTGTATCTTTGAGGGTTCAGTGTCCCTCAGACCCAGGATGGATACAGCCTCCTGTCTTTCCTGGCCCCCTTGGCAGTGACCACCATGGGACCTTCCCTTCACAGGTGTGTAACATGGAGAACTTGGACCCACTGGGCATTCACACTGGTGAGTCCATAGTGGTGGCTCCGAGCCAGACGCTGAATGACAGGGAGTACCAGCTGCTGCGGCAGACGGCCATCAAGGTGACCCAGCACCTTGGAATTGTTGGGGAGTGCAATGTGCAGTATGCCTTGAACCCCGAGTCTGAGCAGGTGAGACTCTAGGTCCTAGAGCTGATATTCTAGCTGTTGGACCTCCTTCCATAATTTTGAGGTCTCAAGGCCAAGAGGCCTTTGACCCTACAGACCCTGAGGGGACTTTTGCTACATTCCCTTTGGGAAGGGCTTTATTTCTTACCTTTCTGAGATCTCGCCTAGGTGGGCCTTCTAGGCCAGTTACCTGGTGACTTTTTCTTTTCTTTTCTTTAAATATATCTTTATTGATTTTAGAGAGAGGAAAGGAGAGGGAGAGAGAGAGAAACATCAATGATGAGAGAGTCATTGATCGAGCCCGCAACCCTGATCGCCTGGATCCTAGGTCAACGCTCAACCACTGAGCCACGCCTGGCCGGGCACCTGGTGACTTTTTCTTTTCTCTCTCTTTGTAGTATTACATCATCGAAGTGAATGCCAGGCTGTCTCGCAGCTCTGCTCTGGCCAGTAAGGCCACAGGCTATCCTCTGGCCTATGTGGCAGCCAAGCTGGCTTTGGGCATCCCTCTGCCTGAGCTCAGGTACAAGGGCGGGGAGAGATCAGGGAGGTAAAGAAAACTTATGGACAGGGAATGTGAAGAGGACATTAGCTTGGATGTATGGGGATGGAGAGAGCTACCTGGAAGCTCAACCTTTATATCTCCCACTTTGTTCTTCTGGTGCCCCACCCGATGGCTCCCAGGAACTCGGTGACTGGGGGAACAGCAGCCTTTGAACCCAGCCTGGATTACTGTGTGGTGAAGATCCCTCGCTGGGACCTCAGCAAATTCCTCCGCGTCAGCACAAAGATTGGAAGCTGCATGAAGAGCGTTGGTGAGAGACATCCCGAGACCCCTCCCCAGACCACCCCACGGGGTCCTACCTGTCTCACAAATACAGAATGTCATAGAGTTAGTTCCTTGGCATGACCTTTCAGAGTCTATATTAGCAGCTTCTTGGGAATAGTTTCTCAGAGCTAATAGGGACATTTCAAACTAAGATAGTAGTTCTCAGTAGGAGTGGGGATCAAAGGCATCTGGAAATCTATGTCAGAATACATATGCCACCTCCACTCCCAGATGGCATGTCAGGGTCTCTGGGATTGGGTGGTAGCCGTCAGAGAAGCTCATCTCTTTTTTACCATTGAGTAACTGAGGTGCCCATGAAAGGAAAGTGTTGTTCTCTTATACTGTGAGGCCAGTTCCGTGAAACTCCACCCACAGCATTTCATGGCATTTTGCCAGTGGCCTTTAGGCTGTTAATGGTAGTGACTGTGCTAGTTTAAATTCTGTTGCTTGGGGCAATTACTGCTGTTTTTCTCTGAACTCTTGAAATCCAAGTCAGCACAGTGGTAGCCATCCTCAGCACATCCCCTTCTCTGGGCACTTTTTGCCATGGTCATTCAATGAGATTAAAAAAAATTTTTTTTCTAGCACAATGTATAAGATCAAGCAGGATTTCAGAGTCTTTTTTCATAAAAACAGGGAAATTTAGTAGTGAAGTGAATGGGTGTAGCGGTCAGCCTCCGACCAGGGGTAGAGTATGCTGGAACTGAGTTAATATGCTTCCTTATAGTGTCCTTAGACAAACAAGCATGTGCACGAACCAAAGTGCCACCAGCTAAGGATAAGAGCATTTCGTTGTGCTCAAATTTCCATTAAGAGCAATAGTAGCCTTTAAACAAGTAAAGTCTGAGCTCAGATATTATTTCAGAATTTTTAGAAATCTTACCAGACTGCCAAGTTGTTCCTTCTGGAGATGAATTTGTTATATGAAAATTATAATAAACATGGGAACGAAGCCATAATTAAATTGTGGCTAAAAGAAGTGGATTGAAAATAGGACAAAGACTGATTCCTAGATGAGACATTCCAGTGTTTTACATCTATTCAAGTATTCTTGGAATGTGATCTTTGGTAGCTTTTTGTAACTTATTATACAAGTAAGATACATCTATCATTGAGAAATTTTAACCAAAGAATAATTAATCACTTGTCACACAAAGATTAATTTGGGCATATATATGATTCCAGAATTTTTCTAGGTATGCAGGTATGAGTGTTGGGTTTTTTTTTAATCCAAAATAAAAACTTTTATAATATAACCACATTACAAATGAATTAAAATCACTCATAATCTACTTCCGTAACACTACTGTTAGTATCTTGATGTTTCTTTGTTTTTTTAAAGAAACAAATATTAGGATCATAAATAAAAAATACAGTTTGTAAATACTTGAAGACAGTGGGGTAAATTTTCAGAAGACATGAACAAAACTTTACAGAAGAGGAAATCAGTAAGCAAACGGGTGGGGAAAGAGGGAAGCTCCCTTCTATTAATAAACAGAAATCAAATCTAGCCCTGGCCAAGTGGCTGTTAGAGCATCGTCCCACACACCAAGAAGTTTGCGAGTTTGAGCTCCAGCTGAGGCATGGACGGGACGCAACCGATAGATGTTTTTCTCTCACATCAGTGTGTATCTCTCTTCCCCTCTCTCTCAAAGCAATAAAAGCATGTCCTCGAGTGAGGATTTAAATAAGTAAATAAATAAATAGAAATTAGTGAAATGAGGTAATATTTTTGCTTATTATCAGAAATTGTTTTAAGTGATTATACACACTTCTTAGAAGGTTAGTTAAACTTACACTTTGTATTATAAAGTACAAACTTCTATAAAGCAATTAATACTTATCAAGACCCAGAAAATGTGTCTTACCTGTTGCCGCTATACTTCTGGAAATTTATCTGAAGGAGCTAACCCAGAACACAGTAAACAGCCCTGTCTGGGTAGCTCAGTTGGTTAGAGCATCGTCCCCATGCACCAGGGTTGCGGGTTTGATCCCAGTCAGGGCACGTACAAGTGTATACCAATGATTGCATAAATAAGTGGGACAAGTCCATGTTTCTCTCTCCCAAATCAATCAATAAAAAAATTAGTTAAAAGAAAGCACAAAAAAATCACAGCCTCACTTAGAGCGATATGCACATCAAAGCTAAATGTCCTTCAGTAAGCAAGCAGTTAAACTGTGGTAAATCACCCAGCTGGTGTGGCTCAGTGGTTGATCAGCGACCCATGAACCAAGAGATCGTGGTTCGATTCCCATGATGTTTCTCTCTCTCCCTCTCCTTTCCTCTGAAATCAGTAATTTAAAAAAAAAATTTTTTTAAATTGTGGTAAATTATGCAGGAATTAAACTGGTGGTAATAAGGTCACAGAGCAATGTGAGAACATGCTTGTGATGAGGAAAAAAGCAGATGGAAATTGTATGTGCACTATGATCATGTTTAAAACATACATGCGAAAAAAGTCCAGGAAGAAATACTCTGAAGTGATAATTACAAATGTGATTAGCTCTGGGTAAATTCAGTGAGTAGTGGGATCATTTTCCTATGATCCAGACTTTTTTTTTAATCCTCACTGTGGATATTTTTCCATTGCTTTTCAGAGAGAGTGGAAGGGTGGGGGAGAGAGAAACATTGACGTGAGAGTGAGATCGATTGGTTGCCTCCTGCACGTGCCCCTACTGGGGGCTGAGCCTGCAACCGAGGTAGATGCCCTTGGCCAGAATCGAACCTGGGACCCTTCGGTCCATGGGCCAATGCTCTAACCACTGAGCCAAACCGGCTAGGGCTGATCCATACTTTTTTAAAGTTTTAAAGGATAAGTCAGATTCCAGATGGTCTTCACAATATGAATAAAGAAAACCAAATACCTAGATAACCAATAATGGTTGGGCCACTGTGATAAATTATAACATTCCAATATCCACCTGCCCATTTTAGGCACTTTATTTTAAGATTTTTAAATTAATATTTAGAGAGGAAGGGAGAGGGAGAGAAACATCTATCGGCTGCCTTCTGCATACCCCCTACTGGGGATCTAGCCCACAAACCCAGGCATGTGCCCTGATCAGGAATCAAACCAGCAACCTTTTTGGTGCATGGGATGATGCCCAATGAGCCACACCAGCCAGGGCCCATTTTAAGCATTTGAATTCCATATTCACTAATAAAACATGAAAGTTATAGGGGGAAGAGCTGAAAATTTAAGATTTTTCAATAATGAAACACCATAAATCCCACCACCATGGGACTGGACTTGAGAACCTCCCGGAGGTTTGACTATAAACCATAGACATCTGGGCAGCTCCCCTCTACCAACAGGCCCTCAGTCTTTATAGTCTATGTTTCCAGGTGAAGTCATGGGCATTGGGCGTTCATTTGAGGAGGCCTTCCAGAAGGCTCTGCGCATGGTGGATGAGAACTGTGTGGGCTTTGATCACACAGTAAAGCCGGTCAGCGATATGGTAAGTGCACCCCTCCTCCCCCAGCAACACCCCTAAAATGGACCCTGCTGCTCTTTGTCCCAGCCCATGAGCCTGTTACCAGTAATAGTAGTAGCAGTCATTATTGGACATTTGCTGTGTTTTCACTTTGCTGAGAATTTTGTGTAGTTCATCTCATTTATTATATGAGAATGTATTAGGCTTGTTTTTTTCAGATGAGGAAACTGAGGCTTAGAGAGGTTGTGGAACTTGCTCAAAGCCACACAGGCAGTAAGAGGCAGAGCCAGGATCGATGTCCAGGTTTTTGCAATTGCAGGGCCTCTGCTCTGGTCTTCAGTTTCCTTTTCAGAGGTGATGACAGTCATGCTTTTAGTCTTTTTGAGCTGCTGACAGTAGATTGGGAACATTTTGCTTAACATTTTGTCATCTGCCTCTGCACAATTCTTTGTATCCATCTGTCTGCCCTCTCCCCATTAGGAGTTGGAAACTCCAACAGATAAGCGGATCTTTGTGGTGGCGGCCGCTCTGTGGGCTGGCTACTCTGTGGAGCGCCTGTATGAGCTCACACGCATCGATCGCTGGTTCCTGCACCGAATGAAGGGGATCATCGCACATGCCCAGCTGCTGGAGCGGCACCGCGGACAGCCTTTGCCCGCGCACCTGCTGCACCAGGCCAAGCGCCTTGGCTTCTCAGACAAGCAGATTGCCCTTGCGGTTCTCAGGTGAGAGATGGCAGCAAGGGCCTCGGGCTGAGAAACAGAGCAGCCAGACTTTGTACCAGTGAGGGGCCCTTGGAAAGGAGGGAGAGTGGGGAGCTTTGAAGGCCTTGGACCTTCATCCTTAGGTGTTTCCTCTGTGGCCCCTGCCCTGGGATCTTCCTTCCCTACTCAGTCCGTCACCCACTCCCAGGGCCTATGTTCCTGTCCTTTTTCCTTTAGCACAGAGCTGGCTGTTCGCAAGCTGCGTCAGGAGCTGGGGATCTGCCCAGCGGTGAAACAGATTGACACAGTTGCAGCTGAGTGGCCAGCCCAGACAAATTACTTATACCTGACATACTGGAGTACCACCCATGACCTTACCTTTCGAACACCTCATGTCCTGGTCCTTGGCTCTGGCGTTTACCGGATTGGCTCTAGCGTCGAGTTCGACTGGTGTGCTGTGGGCTGCATCCAGCAGCTCCGAAAGGTACAAGAGCTACTCTTTCACACTGTTTTCTTTGCTGTTCTGTTTAGCTCCAGAGGTTGCCTTCCACCCATACTTCATCCTGGCACTTTCTGTTAATTGCTACTCTTTGCATCTATTGTAGGGTTTTGGGATGGGGGCAAGGGTCCCCTTAGCCTGTCTTGTGCCCCACACAAGGCATGTGTCTCCTTTCCAGCACTTTGTACCTACTTCTCCAATACCTACAGTGCTGGCCCTACTTCCTTCCCAAGCCGGGCGAGCTGTACAGCTGTTTCAGGAAGCTGAGGTGGTGCTCTCTAAAGTAGGAGCTTTGGCTTAGTTTCTCCATCTCTTCCTCTCACCTGATTGCTGATATCAGACTCCCCCCCCCCCCCCCCATTGCAGATGGGGTATAAGACCATCATGGTGAACTACAACCCAGAGACAGTTAGCACTGACTATGACATGTGTGACCGACTCTACTTTGATGAGATCTCTTTTGAGGTGAGAGGGATGAAGGCTGCCCCTCGGCCTGAGTGGCCAGGATCAATTGGGAGTAGCTGGCTGACCTAAGATTCTTTGGAAGTTGTGGGATGTGAAGGGATGTGGGTGGAGGGTGAGGAGCAGTGAGCCAGAAGGTTGAGGTCCTGACCCCATTTGTCACCACCACTTGTTTCTCCTCCTGCACTGTAGGTAGTGATGGACATCTATGAGCTGGAGAACCCTGAAGGCGTGATCCTCTCCATGGGTGGGCAGCTGCCCAACAACATGGCCATGGCTTTGCATCGGCAGCAGTGCCGGGTGCTAGGCACCTCCCCTGAAGCCATTGACTCCGCTGAGAACCGTTTCAAGTTCTCACGGCTCCTTGATACCATTGGTATCAGCCAGCCTCAGTGGAGAGAGCTCAGTGACCTAGAGGTGGGCTGGGGCCTTGTGGGAGGCTGGAGGATGTCATGGGTTAGTGTGACTAATCTAGCTAAGCTCCCTGCACCCTCAGTCTGCTCGCCAGTTCTGCCAGACCGTGGGGTACCCCTGCGTGGTGCGCCCCTCCTATGTGCTGAGTGGTGCTGCTATGAATGTGGCCTACACTGATGGGGACCTGGAGCGCTTCCTGAGCAGTGCAGCAGCTGTCTCCAAGGAGCACCCTGTGGTCATCTCCAAGTTCATTCAGGAGGCCAAGGTAGGCTACAGACAAGTCTCTGAGGGCAGGCTCCCAGCCCTTAATGAGAATCCCCTCTCTGGTCCTACAGAAATTCATAGGCACAGTGCGCTGGGAAGGATGGGTGTGCTAAAGCTCTTAAAGGAAGGGAGCATCCTGGGGCAAGTGGGAGAAGAAATTGGCCCTTGCCCTATACCACATTGCAATGCCCCCCAGGAGATTGACGTGGATGCTGTGGCCTGTGACGGTGTGGTGGTGGCCATCGCCATCTCTGAGCATGTGGAGAATGCAGGCGTGCATTCAGGGGATGCCACACTAGTGACCCCACCACAGGACATTACTGCCAAGACCCTGGAGCGGATCCAAGCCATCGTGCATGCCGTGGGCCAGGAACTGCAGGTCACGGGACCCTTCAATCTGCAGCTCATTGCCAAGGTAGGAAGAGGGGGCTAAAGGAAGGGACTAAAGGACCACAGCGCCTCCTAGTTGTGTGCCAGCCCCAGTGCCAGGGAGCCCTGCACTGTCTCCTGCCCTCATGAAAGTAGGCAGGAAGGCTGGAGGGATGGGTGATGGCCAGGGCCTGCAGTGTCCTCAGGCTTTAGTACCTGGTTGATTACCCACAGAATAGTGAGTGAGGGGAAGAGCTGAGGTCAGTGGGGTAGTGGCAGCAAGCCCAGCCTGTGGAAGGCCTGACCAATTCTTCTCTACCCCAGGACGACCAGCTGAAAGTTATTGAATGCAACGTGCGTGTCTCTCGCTCCTTTCCCTTCGTCTCCAAGACACTAGGTGTAGACCTAGTAGCCTTAGCCACGCGGGTCATCATGGGGGAAGAAGTGGAACCTGTGGGGCTCATGACTGGCTCTGGAGTCGTGGGGGTCAAGGTAAAGAGGATCGAAACCCTGAGGTTTGCAGACAGCAGCAGGGGGACAGAGTGGGAGAGAGCTCCTTCACCTCACAAATCGTCGGTCGGTGTGTAGACCAGACACCTGCTGAGGGCAGGGCATTGCTAGGCCATAGGTAACAAGATGGCTCCTGTCCCTTAGAAGCTTTCACTCTTGTAATGGGGGGCAAGAGAAGTTGCTTCCAAAAACAGCTTGTTTATAGAACGGTCTGTAATAAACCTACATAGTAGAGATATAAACAAAACGCTAAAGGAGTTTACAGACAGCAGACACCACTTCCAAAAAGGGTGCCCTGGGAAGGCTTGAGAGAAGAGGTGGCACTTGAATGAGGCCTTGAAGGACGGGTGGGGTGTTTGATTTGCATACTGTTGAGGAAGTGTCCTAAGGCCCGGGTGTGTTGGGAAGCACTAGCTGGTGGGTGTAGGGCACACGTAGAGCAGCAGCAGGGCAGGCTCACCTGTTTGGATGGGACAAGGAGAGGGGGCTGTGGCTCCTCTCCCACTGCGCAGAAATGGGCCCCTCACGCCTTGGCCTCTCTCCCATCCTGCTCCCTCAGGTGCCCCAGTTCTCCTTCTCCCGCCTGGCGGGTGCTGACGTGGTGCTGGGTGTGGAGATGACCAGCACCGGGGAAGTGGCCGGCTTTGGGGAAAGCCGTTGTGAGGCCTACCTCAAGGCCATGCTAAGCACTGGCTTTAAGATCCCCAAGAAGAACATCTTGCTGACCATTGGCAGCTATAAGGTATAGAATCTGGAGGGGGGCACCCAGAGAGATGGGGGCAGATGCCCTGACCTTGAAGTGGAAGCCTGGGGCAATACAACCTCATCTTCTGCTTGGTTCAGAACAAAAGTGAGCTGCTCCCAACTGTGCGACTGCTGGAGAGCCTGGGCTACAGCCTCTATGCCAGTCTGGGCACTGCTGACTTCTACACTGAGCATGGCGTCAAGGTACAGGGACTCCACAACGTACCCCACACTGCCTGCCTTCGAGGGTTTGAAAGAGCCAAAGAATGTTTTCCCTCTTCCCCTGCTTTTGTTATTGTACAAATCATGTATATCCCATGCAGAGAGAGAATAGCAGAAAAGCGGAGAGAAAAAAAGCCCTAAAACCTCTCTACTATTAACATTCTGATATATTTTCTTCCAGAATTTTATCTCTATGTATGTGTGTGGGGGCTCATACTGCACAGAGTCCTTGGTAACCAAGTTTAGATGTCTCCCCTGTCAAGAAATAGACTCTGTCACTAGCAAATAGAGGCAGCCCTGGTCCAGGGGGTACTCAGTCTTCTCATGGGCTCCCAGGCCACCTTCCCTCCCTTCAGGCTGGCCTTCCTGACCCCTCAGGTTAGCCCCAACCTTGTCTCTGGGCCACAGGTAACAGCTGTGGACTGGCACTTTGAGGAGGCAGTCGATGGTGAGTGCCCACCACAGCGAAGCATTTTGGAGCAGCTGGCTGAGAATCACTTTGAGCTTGTGATTAACCTGTCCATGCGTGGAGCTGGGGGCCGCCGTCTGTCTTCTTTCGTCACCAAGGGCTACCGTACCCGACGTCTGGCCGCTGATTTTTCTGTGCCCCTCATCATTGATATTAAATGCACCAAACTGTTTGTGGAGGTATCTGAGACCTGAGTGCAGGGAGAGAGACAGCCAGTGCTAATGGGGGAGGAGGGAGAAGCAAGTGTGTCACGGGATTGGGAAATCTCATTGTGAAGTGGCCATGCTAATAATCAAACTTTATGGCTGCAGAGAGAAAAGGTAAGTGTAGAGAGGTAGGATCCTGGTTTATGGGAAACCCAGTCGCCACCTACAACTCCAAGGATGCCCTTCAATCAGAGCTGACCATGGTTTCCATCTGCAGGCCCTGGGCCAGATCGGGCCAGTCCCTCCTATGAAGGTGCATGTTGACTGCATGACCTCCCAAAAGCTTGTGCGGCTACCTGGTAAGTAGAACTCAGGAGAACCTGGCTCTGGCCACTGGTAACAGCAGTCATAGAGACCCAGTGTGGTGGAAAATGGCTGAGGGGTCCACTCCCTGCCTGGACTGCATAGAGTGTGGAGGCCCCAGCAGCTTTGTCACTCTGAGTTCTTTTATTCCTCAATCCACAGTGCCCTTGACTGAGGAACCTTGCCACCTCTCACCTGTGTTTTCTTGCCACCCCAGCTCACCTCCTTGCTGCCCTTCATGTCTCTGAATCTTCCTTTGATCTTACCACCTCTGTATTGTCCCAGGATTGATTGATGTCCACGTGCACCTTCGGGAACCAGGTGGAACACACAAGGAGGACTTTGCCTCAGGCACAGCTGCTGCCCTAGCTGGGGGCGTCACCATGGTGTGTGCCATGCCTAATACCCGGCCCCCCATCATTGATGCCCCTGCTCTGGCCCTGGCCCAGAAGGTGAGCTCTTGAACTCCTGTTTCATGGTGACCCACTAGCCTCCCCTGCCTCCCTGAGCTCTGCTCCCTCTGCCCCTCCCCAGGAGCCTAGGCCACTGGTGCTAGGCTGGCATGGATGCCACTGGGCTCTATCTCATGTATTCTCTCCAGCTAGCAGAGGCTGGTGCCCGCTGTGACTTTGCCTTATTCCTCGGAGCCTCATCAGAAAATGCAGGGACCCTGGGTACTGTGGCTGGGTCTGCTGCAGGGCTGAAGCTCTACCTCAACGAGACCTTCTCTGAGCTGCGGCTGGACAGCATGGACCAGTGGATGGAGGTAGGGAGTGGGCATGTGGGAGCAGGCAGCCAGATAATCCCTGCTGGCTGGAGGGCCCCAGAGAGTGAGCCAACAGCAGTGAGGAGCCCAGAGAGCTCTGTGAATGCTCTGGGCTCTGACAGGCATGGAGAATCAAAGGCTCTGAGCACTCCTGGAAAATTTATTCTGCCCTCCAGCACTTCGAGACTTGGCCTTCCCATCTTCCCATTGTGGCCCACGCAGAGCGGCAGAGTTTGGCTGCTGTCCTCATGGTGGCTCAGCTGACCCAGCGCTCAGTGCACATCTGTCACGTGGCACGGAAGGAGGAGGTGAGATACACCAGAGGTCCCAATGCTCCATTTGCTTTCCCAGTAACACCTGGAGGTCAGGGGAGGTCTTGGGGGCAGTAAAGGCTCTAAGGAGCCAGAACCCTTAGCTTGTCTACCCCGTAACTTCAAGAAGGGATGTTGGCTGTGGGGATTTTGTAGGGCAGGATCAGGCCTCCTCTAGATCTCCCTGCTCTCCCCCACCAGATCCTCCTGATTAAAGCCGCAAAGGCCCGGGGGCTGCCAGTGACCTGTGAGGTGGCCCCCCACCATCTGTTCCTGAGCCGTGACGACCTCGAGCGCCTCGGGCCTGGGAAGGGCGACGTCCGGCCTGAGCTTGGATCTCGCCAGGACGTGGAGGCCCTGTGGGAGAACATGGCTGTCATCGACTGTTTTGCCTCAGACCATGGTGAGAGGGCCCTCCTCTACCCAGCAGGGCCCATTCCCCAGCTCAGGGGATCTGGGCCAGGACTCTGGCTCCATGAAGACTGGGACTTGATCTGTGTAGTACCCCAGCTTCTAGTACAGTGCCTGGTCTGTGATAGGTGCTTGATAAATGTCCATTGAAGAGTGAGCAATTAAGTAAAACTGTAAACAAAAGAATATGGGTAAAGAGTCTGGACTCCAAAAGATGGCAGTAGTCCCTATTTCCCTATTTTCCCATTCCCAGAAAAAATTAGTGCTGGGAGTGAGGCGGCAGCCCTGGTGGTGGTGTGACTTCCCAGATGTGGAGGTGATTGCTGCTGAGGGTAATGCTCTTTCTCCTAGCCCCCCACACCTTGGAGGAGAAATGTGGGCCTAGGCCTCCCCCTGGCTTCCCCGGGCTGGAGACCATGCTGCCATTGCTGCTGACGGCTGTAAGTGAGGGCCGGCTCAGTCTGGATGACCTGCTACAGCGAATGCACCACAATCCTCGGCGGATCTTTCACCTGCCCCCACAAGAGGACACCTATGTGGAGGTGTGGGGATGATGGGATGAGGGCCCAAAATGGTGGGGGACTCTCCAGCCCTTGGGTTTCTTCCATGAGGTGGGCTTTTCCTAGCATAACTCACCACTCTGGGCAGGTGGATCTGGAGCATGAATGGACAGTCCCCAGCCACATGCCCTTCTCCAAGGCCCACTGGACTCCCTTTGAGGGGCAGAAGCTGAAGGGCACTATTCGACGTGTGGTCCTACGAGGAGAGGTCGCCTATATTGATGGGCAGGTATGTGTGTGGACTGTGCCCAGTCCCAGTTGTGTCATTTTTGTCCCAGCACATCTGTGCTCCCCACTACCCCCTCCAGCTGCCCTATATGTGGGTGGGCATATTCCCCTAGGGCAGTTTGTCTCCTTGCTGGTTTCCATTCCTTCCATCCCAGTCAGGCTCTCTCCTCATTCCTCCCTGCCCCTACCTTCTGTCTGTAGGTTCTGGTGCCTCCAGGCTATGGACAGGATGTACGCAAGTGGCCTCAGGGCGCTGTTCCCCAACTCACACCCTCAACCCCTGCCAGCAGTGAGGTCACCACGGTAGGCACAATGCTCAGGCTGGGATGGAGTGTTGGGAGTTGCAGCCAGGGGTGGGGTTAACGACATAAGCATTTTCATTGGTGGATTCAGGGCGGAAGGCTCTTTACTTGCCCCACCACCTACTTCTGTCTACTGTGAAACAGTTAACTCTCAGTTTAGGAGGCTACCTATGGGAAACACAAACCCATTAACCCAGCCAGACATATCTCTGGGGGCCTGTCATGGAGCCAGCATACATCTCTAGAAGGCAGGGTGTCTGTCCCTGTTAAGGAGAGCATAGTGCTCAGGAGAGGTGGTAGAGAGTGGAATCCATGTGGGTAGCGGGCAGGTTGGCTTTTCATGGCGGATTGAATTTGAGAAAGGGTTGGATCAGTAGTTTTCATTACACTAGACTGATGTTTTCTCTCCAGACACCTGAAAGGCCCCGCCGGGGCATCCCAGGGCTTCCTGATGGCCGCTTTCACCTGCCACCCCGAATCCACCGAGCCTCGGACCCAGGTCTGCCAGGTAAGAAAGAGAGGTCCTATTATGTATAGGGTGGGCCACCTGGACTTAGGGATGTGTAGGGACAGGCTCCCCCACCAGTGTCCCCGATAGACAGGATTGGAGACTCAGTGACCTAGGAGCTGATCCAGGCCCTCCCCTCCGAGCACCTAATCATTGTCCACTTATCCCGTCCTTCCTGCCATTCCCTCATCCTAGTACCCACCTTGGCCCAAATCAGTCTGCCTAGCGTAAGGTAGGCATCCCACAGCTCCTTCTCAGAGGCCCTTTTTTGTTGTGGGCAACTGCATTCCTATACGCAGGAGCTGGGATCCCCCGGGGCAGCAGAGCATGGGGTAAATCTAGGTGGTCAGTTGATGTTCCCCTTCCCTAGAATCCTTTTGCCACCAGGGAGGGGACCACTGCTCACACACAATAGCCCCCGTGGGAAATCACATGTGTGTCCCCAGAGCTGCTAGTCCTTCCTGCCCTGCCCTAACCTGCTAGTGCTACTGTGGTGTGAGTCAGTTTAACACAGACACTGTGATTCAGAGTCCGGGGGGACGGGAGGCTCTTTGCAGACCCCAGCCACAGGCTTATATCTGTCCTGTTGCCCTGTTTGCAGCTGAGGAGCCAAAGGAAAAGGCATCTCGGAAGGCAGCTGAGCCAGGTGAGAGACTCCCCAGAACACGCACTCACCTCAGGGACCTCTCATCTGGCCTGGGCGGGAGGAACACTCTGACCAGCCTCTTCTGCCCCGTCCCTCACAGCAGAGCTGATGGGAACCCTTGATGGCACCTGCTACCCTCCACCACCAGTACCTAGACAGGCGTCACCCCAGAACCTGGGGACCCCTGGCCTGCTGCACCCCCAGACCTCACCCCTGCTGCACTCATTAGTGGGCCAACATATCCTGTCCGTCCAGCAGTTCACCAAGGATCAGGTGCCTGGGGGAGGGAGGATCGGGACATCCAGAGCTTTAAGGACCTGGCAGCTTGGGACTAGGACCTCTGGAGGCCACTGCCTTTTTAGCTGACTTGGGATTTTTTTTAGATGTCTCACCTGTTCAATGTGGCGCACACGCTGCGTATGATGGTGCAGAAGGAGCGGAGCCTTGACATCCTCAAGGTCAGGATCAGGGCTGTGGGCTGAGGATCCTGGCCCCTGTCAGCAGGGCTGTGCAGTGGTCAGGGGCCTCTTCCCCCTGCCATAAGCCCCTTGTGTGAGTCCAAATCTCCCACTATAACAGCTTTCTCTGTCTGGAAACGCCTGCTGCTCTAGGTGTTCCCCATCTGCCTCCTGTCAGCACATAGCTGACTCGCGAAGCCCTGAGCATCAGCCCCTCACCTGGTCACTTGGTCTGTGCTGATGTACTCATGGGAGAGAGCTAGGACATTTCCTTTTCTCCCAGAGGATGTGTGTCACATTCAGACACTTAGCAATGGCTTTTTGGAAGCAGAGCCTTTAGCTTAGAGTGACACAAATGGTGGAAATTCAGGTCATGGGGAGGTTTGGGAGGAAGGATTCTCTCAGTGCTCCTCTTCTGTAAGTTGGGGAAGGAGGCAAGCAGCAGCCTGTGTGTTCTCTAAGATGAACACACACATACACATTGAATCTTGCTCTCCCCACAGGGGAAGGTGATGGCCTCCATGTTCTACGAGGTGAGCACGAGGACCAGCAGCTCCTTTGCGGCAGCCATGGCCCGGCTTGGGGGCGCTGTGCTTAGCTTCTCAGAAGCCACATCCTCTGTCCAGAAGGGTGAATCCCTGGCTGACTCCGTGCAGACCATGAGTTGCTACGCTGATGTTGTGGTGCTCCGGCACCCCCAACCCGGAGCAGTAGAGGTGAGGCCTCCCTATGCACCTGTGCCTGGGGACCCAGAGGCACAAGGGCCCTTGCTCCATATTCTGTGACTGCAAGTGTCAGGTTGGGCCAGATGGGTGAGGGGACCCAGGGAGAGCGGGACTGAGGCAGGGAGATGCAGAATACAGGATTCTTCTTCCCTGATTCTGCTTTCACAGCTGGCAGCCAAGCACTGCCGGAGGCCAGTGATCAATGCTGGGGATGGGGTTGGAGAGCATCCCACCCAGGCCCTGCTGGACATCTTCACCATCAGGGAGGAGCTTGGGACTGTCAACGGCATGACGGTGAGGGTAGTGGCCTGCCCAGGGAAGGTCTGGTGAGGGAGGCAGTTGTGACGTAGTTCCTTTATTCTGGGAAGGCCACATCAAGGAGGCTTACATCCTGGTCCTGAGGCTGAAAGCTTTGAAATGGGAAGGGAGTGCTCGCTCTGGGGGTCCTCGTGGTGATTGAGTTCCTCCCCTAGATCACTATGGTGGGGGACCTGAAGCATGGACGCACGGTGCATTCCCTGGCTTGCCTGCTCACCCAGTACCGTGTCAGCCTGCGCTATGTGGCGCCTCCCAGCCTGCGCATGCCACCCAAGGTGTGGGCCTTTGTGGCCTCCCGTGGCACCAAGCAGGTGAGACCCTGGGAAGCCATGGGGGGCATAGGTCAGGTAGGCAGAACCTGGCACTGCATTCACCTTGCCTCGGCCTCCCCTTTCAGGAGGAGTTTGAGAGCATTGAGGAGGCGCTGCCCGACACCGATGTGCTCTACATGACACGGATCCAGAAGGAGCGCTTTGGCTCTACCCAGGAATATGAGGCTGTGAGTGCCAGGATTGAGGAGAAAACCAGTGCTGATGCTGCCAGGCATCCTGGCAAGGCTGGGAAGGCTGGGCCCCTGGAGTTTGGTCAGGGCCCCTTGGTTGTGGTAACATTGTGTGGGTGTGGAAAGGACTGGGAAGAGCCCTGGCTGTGGCCTCGTAGCCAGCACTGCCCTGAGGTGCTGACAGGGCCCCCCTCTGTCTCACAGTGCTTTGGACAGTTCATCCTAACTCCCCACATCATGACCCGGGCCAAGAAGAAGATGGTGGTGATGCACCCAATGCCCCGCGTCAATGAGATAAGGTAACATGATGTCAGAACTGATACACTGGGGGCTGGCTGTGGGAGGAGGGCACTGAGTCCTGGATAGGCCATCCCGGGCTTCGTGGTGACTCTCCTCCTTCTCTTGCAGCGTGGAGGTGGACTCAGACCCCCGAGCGGCCTACTTCCGCCAGGCCGAGAATGGCATGTACATACGCATGGCCCTGTTAGCCACTGTGCTGGGCCGCTTCTAGGGCTCAGCTGCTCAGCGTCAGGCCCAGCTGCTGGGCTCAGAATCCAGTGCCCCCCACGGGGGCAGCACACTTAGTAGATGCTCTGGGGCGTCAAGGTAGCTCACGTGCTCGTACACACATGCAGACCACACTTCTGGCACTGGACTGGACTAGAGCTCTCCCCCATGGAGTTGACCTGTCTCCTTTTGCACCTCAATTCTGTACAGTTTTTCTACTGACTTAATAAATAGCTTAGCTGCCTCTAGTTCCTGCTTCCTGGCATGTATTCTGGCTTCAGCATAGGATGCTAAGTGTAATAAGCAAAGCTTTCTTCCAGAAAAAGAACTGGCAGGCTCTTGCTCTAGCCAGGGCTGAGCAGCCAAGCTCAGTGTTACCAGAGTCATGGCTCTTTGGGGTTCTGGGCAGGAACATGCTGTTCTGTTGGTGACCTCTGAGTCCTGAGCTACGCTGATACATGTGCAGCCCTCCTTCCTCAATTAAGTTGCACTCAAAGTCCTGGCGCAAATCATAGTGAAAGAAGGCTGAGCAGCTGGAGCCCGACTGGCGAGCTCCATTACCCTGTAGGCCTTTTCTCTCCTGCCTGGTTAGTCCCCTGCTTCAGTAGCTGAGGCAGCCGTTGATTCTCCGAACCTCACCTTGGAGTTCTCCAGCTGCCGTCACTGCTAGGAGCCCCTCCTGTTATCCCTGGGAACCTCCACTGACACAGGACTTTTCAGACTGGACTAGGGACAGACAGACAGATGCCATGGAGGGCTGAGGAGCACTTTGGCTTGGAAACCTTGGGGTAGGGGACGGGTGGAGTAGCTCATGCATCTGCGGGTTAGGGCTTCTGTGGATCATTCAAAGTGTGTGAGCTATTCCGTTCCATGAACTTTACTAGCAGTAGGGGCATTTCCTGACTCAACAGACTTGCACTCAGCACCCTCTGGGTACAAAGCACCATTTCGAGGGGAGTATAAGGATGACCTAGGTGGTTCTCACCCGCCATTTCAAAGCCTCTTAGTGGTAAGGCATCCAGGGACTAGTTGATTGAACAAGTTTGCACACAGTGGTCCAAACTGCACCAGCATCGTTCATGTAGAATCTACTTCATGCAAAGAGGTATTAACATGTTGCAGCAATAGGAAAAGGCGAAGGAACTTTTTGAAAGTGTGAGAAATAACACATTGTTTAATCTTATACCAACTTTCCAACTGTTTTGCAAATGCAGAAACTGGCTCAGAAAAGTTAGTTCACCGAGTCCCATAGCTAGAGTTCACATACAGGACTACTTCAAACCTATCTTTCTATTAGTACGGAAAGAAAAAAGTCATTTCAGGCTTTCAGGGCATCCAGCAGCAGTGGGAGAGACAAGCCATACAAACCTAATCATACAAGCCATACAAACCTAATCAACCAGAGAACAAGTCTAACGTGTCTGTGGGGAGCCAGTTTTCAGAAAAGAGTGGTCGGCACAGGTCTGGAGTCAGAAAGGCCCATGGAGTTGGGATTTGGGCTGGTTTCTGAGGAAGGGGTAAGCTTGGCAGGTGAGCCGGAGGGGATGAAGAAACTTCTAACACAGCATGAACAGAGGAGTGGTAGCTCTGTGCCTGCAGCACAGCGAGGAGATCCACTGAGACCCAGCAGGGCATCCCTGTTCTGTATAGTTAGGGTTGACAGTCTGGTGGACCAGACCAAGAGGTTAGGATGTAGATTCCAACAGAAATAGGGTTTCATAAACATAGGCACTGTTTGAACAAGGGCAGGATGAGCTATAACGCCATCTGATCCTCTGGGAAGCTGAGACCTCTCCTGTCCTGCTAATATTGGCCCTTCCCAGGCCTTCCAAAGCCTGGCCCTGACAAGTTCCTCAGGTACCTGGAAGAGAGTTATCATTTGTAGAACCCCTCTACTCCTTTCTAGAGCTTCCCTTACCCTTCTTAGGCTATTCAGACAAGTCCGAGGTTATTTTCCCACGGACTTGGGAATCTGTCACACACAGATTGCCACAGAACTCGGAGAGCCCCGTCCTCGGGTGGAGGCAGTGCTCGCTGCCAGGCGGCATACGCGCTCTGCTCAGCTGCTAGGTGGTGGGAGGTGTTTCTGCCCTGATCCTCTCTTTGGCTCTCCTAATCATAACACAGCTCCAAGTTGACTAAACTCTCTCCGCTACAACCAAAAATGGGATCTTATTACACCGGGAACTACAGGAAGCGAGCTGCAAGAAACAAAATCTGAGCCTGTTGTACATTTATTGAGAACTTCATAGGCTCCAGGTAATTATTAACCATAAAAGGTACTTTTTGTTGTTTTTTGGTCTCCTTTCCTCCTGAGATGCTTAAGAGATTTGAATTTTTTTTTTTAAGTTAACATAGCTCTAATCATGTGCCAAGGACTAACATTTCACATTCTTTTTGACTGACTTTTGGATGAACCCTTATCCCCCTCCCCCCATGAAAAGAGGTCCGACCTAACATGTTCACTTATCATTGCAAAGTCATTTCCCCCAACTATTCACTGTCTAGCCTAGTTTAAAAAAATCCCCTCAAAATAGGCATCCCACTTAGAGCCCTGCCACCATCCTACCCCTGCCTCGGCACTGCGCTGCAGCCACGGGCGAGTCGGCGCACCTGACGGCTTTACGTTGAAAGGGCAGAGTTGGAAGTTCCCGATGTAACATTGGTGCCTCTAATTCTGTACAATATCCCAGAGACTGTGGGAGATACTGCCTGGTGGAGGCAGGAGCAGAGAGTGAGCGCTGGGGGAAGACTAGTGAGGAAGCATCTGGAAGAGATGGGGGAGAGGAGGGAAGCCAACTAGGGCGATGTCGCACTAACATGATGGGTGAAGAGGGTCTGGACTAACAGGAATGGGTGTTATAAAATACTGACGATAGGAAGGAGTGGAAAAGGACTCTGGTGTGGGGACCTCACTGAGATTGGTGTAGACGAGCCAGTTTGGGGTAGGGAAGGATGGCTTGTTTGGGCATGATATTGTCAGTTGCTATGGGACATCTATATGGGGATGTCATGTACATAATGAAGCTGGGGATTTGGGGCAAGGTACGACAGAGAAAAATACGTGGCATTTATATGTGATTACATAAGTGCCACAGAACAGGAACTTTATTCACTAATGTGTCCCAAGCCTCTAGAACACTATTGAGCACATAGGTGTTTAATAAACATTTGTTGACTGAATCATCAACATAGGCAGCTTTGTGGAGGTAAGGTGGGCACCAGATTTCATGGGCCTAGTGAGGGAGGGACTGGTTTAGAGGCTGGGGTCCCAAGAGACAAGGGAAAAAGAGGTGTTTGGATAGGACCCAAAAAGAGTGTAGAAAAGGCTACGAAGCTGTGATGAATCCACAGGAGATTGAGAGGGTCACCGAGTTGGGCTCAACGGGAAGCTAGACAACTGAGTTTGTGGTAGGGTTGGGGAGGCAATGTCCAGGGCAGGGCCTTCAGTGGGCATGTCACCCACCCTGAGGAACCCTAGAAATATCCATTTCTTCCTCTTTGAGAGGCCCCTGGTGCGTTACCACCAAATGCTACTGCAGATCTGCCCTGGGGAGTCAGCTTGTAAGGCACTGGCTTGTTGGCCCGTTGGGGGGAGCCTAGGGACTAAGAGGGCATATGATGGGCTTTGTACTGGCCCCACATCCATTTCTTCACCACGTTTCTTTCCACCCTTTCATTCCTTTTCCAACAGTCAGTACTGAGCACTGACTTAGTGTCAAGCTGTGAGCTGGTGCTGGGGAGGCAAATATGAGGAAAGCAGTGCCTTCCCTCAAGGGCAATCTGCAGATCTGTGATCTCTAGGGCAATCCCTGCCCCCCCCATCACTGTGCCTCCCAGGAGTCCTGTGTGACTAGTCCTGATCCGAACCCTGCTCTGGTGCAGCAGGTGGGCTGGATGGTGGGGAGCAGGGAAGCGATCTCTGGGCAGACTTCTCGGTCAGGGAACAGCAAGTTTGCTGATGTAGGGTCTCAAACCTGCTTATTTTGGTAAGCATTAACTGTCTTATTTCCTGGGTTTGGTCCCCTTTTCTTTTTCCCTAGGTTTTTGGCTACAGTCCTTTTAAAATATATAGCCAATCTTGGCTGAGCCAAAGGAAATGAGAATGGAATTGAATGTGCAGACTGGGTCAGAGAGAAAGTCAGTAAACTCTGGCACCAGATGCCATGGGCACAGCACCAAATGAGAGAGGAAAACTCAGAAGGGTTGCACCTGGAGTCCCACCTACACAGTGCTTTCCTGTTCTATTCTGAGAAGGTTTTATGTTTTAAGAATGGAAATTGTTTGGTACAGAAGCCTGCAGCCTCTCCCTCAGCGTGTAGCTCTAATCTAGGGTAGGGGAGGCTGTGGATGGCTGATCTTTCCTTCCCCCCAGTAGTGAGGGACCCACTTAGAAACTGACCAGAGGGCGTGGGAGTTCTGGTGCTGTGGGGGAGAGGGGCATGAGATGTGCCCTTACTGTGGCCTCTAGACTGGTGTCCAGTGCAGAGGGTCAGCTCTGACACAGAGGACACCTGTCCTCTGAGTGAGCTTTGCCCAGGCCTGGTGGGGACTGCTTCCTTGGCCTTCAGGATGCTGTAGCCAGGGAACAGCGAGGGGCAGAGAGAGGGCAGGGAGTGATGATGAAGGAGAGGGGCACCGGCTCTGGCACCCCCAACCCTCCTTCCTACCCATTCTCCCCACACTTTCTCTCCCTGGTCCTGGAAATTGGGGCTTCTTTGTCTGTGGGATCATCTGTGATCCCGGCTGCATCCACAACCTCAGGCTCCGCCCCACAGAGGCCTGGGAACTGCCCAGAACCCCCGAAGGTACTAACCAGGGGCTGGTGAGATGACCCTGGAGCTCATGGCAGAGACAGGGAGGCTGAAACCTCCCAGAATTGGGGGTGAAGAGTCCTTCAACTATAAAGGAAACTCCCTAAACGCAGTTCTCCAGGAAGGTAGGAGAATCAGGAAGAAGGGCAGGGGTTTTCCCATCCTGGCTCAGGTCCCGAGATTCCCCCCAGAGCCTTCTAACTGCCTCTTTTGCTACCATGGCACCAGCGGGAGAGGGGAGGGTGCTGCTCCCACTCTGACAGTCTAACAAGGCAGCCAGGATAGCTGGTCCCACAGCTCCTCCTTCAGACAGGCTGGCACTGAAGTCCCTGAAGGGGTGGCAGGGTCAGTGGGGGAGGAGGACAGGCTTTATCACCCTGCTCTTCCTCCTGACCCCAGACAGACTGCTCCCCTGCCTGGCCCTCAGTCCTCCTTGGACAGGAAGGTGTATCTGTCCCCTGCCAGCTGGCCCAGCAGCTCCCTAGGTAAGCGGCGCAGTGAGGAAGCAGGGCCTGTCCATCTGCCTGGATGTTCCCAGGCCCAGTCTCCCCACCCTCCCATTCTGGCTTTTCTCTCTCGAGTCTCCTGTGAACACATCCACGCTGCACCGTCAGGATGACAATCCTGTCTCCCTTCCTCCTGACCATCTCACCCTTCTCTGCACCCCCTTTCCTTGGGCCCCTCTCCCTCTCCCTCTGGTTAACCAGCTGTGTAACAAGCTGCCAGGTCTGGGCTGATGGATGACGGGCCTTCACCACTCTGCTCTGCTCTTCCTCTGCCTCCCCTTTGTTCCCTGCCTTTCCAGCCCCTTCTTCTCCCTCCACCACAAATTTTATCTCAGGGCAGGGCTCCATGAAGGAAAGGGCCTCTGGACCAGCCAGTGGAGGAGGTGGGTTGGGGAGATAACAGGGGTGGTGGGGGCAGCTCCTGCAGACAGCTCCTGGACTCCCTTGGGAAAGTGTATAAATGAAGCAGAATGCTCCTGATCCCCCAGCCTTCCCAGTCCCTGACAGAGCCATGCCTGGAGGTGGGCAGAGGCAGGGGGCATGGAAGAACTGCCGGGGACTTAGAGCAGTCAGGACCAACTGAGTTTGAATCTCAACTCTTGACAGTTATTAGCAGCATGACCCTGGGCAGGCATGCCTGTTTCTCCACATGTAAAGTGCAGATAATTATCTAGCTCAGTGCTTTGAGTTAAGGGTTGCTCAATAAATGTTGGCTCCTGTCCCTGCTGTCAGGGTGCTGGGCCACTCTGTTCCCTTGAAATCTCTGCCTTGCATCCTGGATTCCACCCAGATGAGAGCCCTTTCCTACAGGCCCTCTCTCTGTATTTACTAGGCGCATCCATACCCACAGTGTCATGTAGCCCCTCTTTTTACAGGAAAGTTAGAAGGCAGGGAGGTTAACAGTGACCAGAGTATTAGTCCAGAGCTGAGGCAGAACCAGGAGCCAGAGTCCAGAGCAGCCCGACGCGGCGCGCAGCAGGGTGCTGAGAGAGGGGCCCAGAAACTCAGTTGGGCCAGAGCTTCAAAGGGACCTGAGTGGGGCAGTGCCCTCGGTGTGCCCCGACCTGTTTCTTGCTTCAACAATGTTTAGACGGAACAGACCCAAGGACGCCCCTTCTTCCAGCCTCAGACCACCTTCCAACCTCTTTCCAGACACCACCTCTGGAACCGCCTCGGCCATCAGCCTCCGAGACCAGCCAAATACTGTTTTTTGTTTGTTTGTAATCCTCACCCAAGGATATTCCCCCCCCCCCCCCATTGCTTTTCAGACAGCATGGGGAGAGAGATCAATTGGTCGCCTCCCCCACATCAGCCTACAACCGAGGTACAAGCCCTTGACCGGAATCAAACCCGGGACCCTTCAGTCCGCGGGCAGAAGCTCTAACCACCGAGCCAGACTGGCCGGGGCGCCACCACCGATTTCAGACCTTAACGCCTCGCTGCCCAACAACCACGCGCTCCCGGGTTTCAGGGTGACACCCCCAGGCGGAGGCGGCCGTTGGGGCCCCGCACCTACCTCTCTGGGCTGTTTCCACCGGGGCGACGTGGCTCCGGGGGCGCGGCTCTGAGATGCGAAACCAGCACGCGGGGGTCACACCATCTTCCAGGGTGACTGGGGCAAAACTCGGGGCGCCACGGAAGCCACTGCAGCGTGGGGAGGAGCCTGACCCGGCCCCTTGGGACCTGCAGGCCCTGGTTCTGCGCGCAGACCCGCGGTTCTGCGCGCAGACCTGCAGCTCTGCGGCTCTTGGAGAACCACATCCCAGGTGAGCAGGTGAAAACCCTCAGGAGATGGGCGACACCTGACTCACCCGCAGCCGGCCCCGAGCTGGGCTCGGGGAGTCTCCCAAAGGCTCCCCCTCAGGCAGACCAGGAGCCTTTGGAGCCCAGAGGCAGCTGAGGGGCCCCCCTGCCTCCCCCTGGTGTCTGGCTTTTGCCTGGGCCTCTCCCCAAAACCACTAGCCATCCTTTTAACCACCCTGGAGCCCTCTCCCGTGCATCGGACCAAATGGAAACAATAAAGCTTTTGCAGCAAAAAAAAAAATTTAAAGGGACCTGAGTGGGAGTGAGAGCCTGGCTCTTCTCCTGCCCCTGTCGCTTAATGGGTGACCGTGGGGAAGTCCTTTTCCCTCTCTGAGCCTCAGCTCCCTCTCCCTCATCTTGCAGGGGGTGAGGCAGAGATGGACTGCGGGCTTTGAGAGGGTGAGGTTTTTCGGCCCTGGGCAGTCTGTCCCTCCCTGCAGAGGGGCCCAGCACTGTGCACACAGGGGCCTGCGGTGTTGGACTGCTCGTAGGTAAACGTCCAGTCCTTTTCCCGAGCCTCCATTTCCTCACTTCCCCACCCTCATCCTGTCACTTGGGGCCTGTAATCAATGAGACGGAAAATGGGAAAGTATCAAGGACTAGCAAACCATGGCGAGCAGCTGGGGCTGGGGGCAGCCTCGACGCTCCCAGTGGGATGGACTGCCAGCCTGTCACCTCCACATCAGGCCAGCGGTGACTCACCCAGCCTGGGCCCAGGCCCCCAGATAAAGATCAGAGTGAGGAGGCCTATCTCCAACCAGTCCGAAGGCCTCACCTTAAAGAGCAGTGGAATCTATGTGCATTGGCGCGGAAAGATGCAGCCAGGGTGTGTGTGTGAGTCATAAAAGCAGGCGACACAATAAAGCGATCCCATTGACGTTACATAGAAGTGTTGGTATGTACATGAAAATATGGGTGGGGAGATTCCAACTGAACAGCAGCTATCTCTGGGAGTAGATTATAAGGGAAACATTCACCTTCTACCTTATATACCTTTCCTTTGTTGAACCCTAAAACAAGCATATATTTATAATGTGCTTTAATAATAAAAAAGAGATAGTTTTACAATAAAGATATTTCCATTGGGGGGGGGCACTTGCAGAAATATGCATGGGCTAATAAAAAATAGTGTCTGCTTCGGGTTGGAATTTTATCAACCTGGAGTAGGAAGGCCAGTGAACTCCTGCTGATCCAAAGCACTAGATCTAAAATCAGAGTACAAAAGGTTTGATTTTTAAAAAGCAAAAATCGATCCCTCAATGGGTCTGGTTTGTAAGATCAAGTCTGTAAAATACATGACCCTTAAGGCAAAGGGGGAATAACTATGAAGAGGTCCTTGGTGTCCGCAGCCCAAACCTGGACTCAGGGTTGGGGCAGTCAGGGCTGAAGGCCCCTGCCCCGGCCTCACAGAGCTTGACAACAGGGCCCATATAAGCACTGTGGTCCAACCACTCTCTCCCAAAGTGATGCAGCTTCCTTCCCACCAGCCCAAGGCCACCATGGCCTGCAGGAGGCTTTAGGAATGACTCTCCAAAATCCCTTGTCTCCTTGCCTTCTAGCTTCCTCCTGTAACCCAGCCCAGGGCACATGGGGACTCCCTGAGCCAAGGACCCAGGCTGGAGCACGCTGTGAATAGGGAAAGGTGGTAAGGAGCCTGGCAGGTTCTAGTCTACATCATTGGAATGTATCTCTGACTGTGGAGAGGGCGGAGGGGCTGGAAGGGGTAGGAGGGCTGTGGAACTGCAGGATTCTGTCAGTGCTCATATGACTGATTCTGTTTCCCCCTCCCGAGGAGTCAGCACAGGGGCTGAAAGATGCATTGAGACACAAGTTTATTGGTGGAGCTTCAGTGGAGTCCTCCCTCTCTCTGGGATAGCCCAGGGCACAGCACCAACAGAGGGATAGACAGACCCCCAAACGGACACATGGATGGTGCAGACTCATAGAAACCATAGCGCAGCCACACAGGCACAGAGAGACACAGGCCACAGCACCAAGAAACACACACACAGACAAACCACAGGGCCAGAACACACGGACAAAGTGCAAGTTTTGGGGCTCCTGCATAGACAGAGCGAGGACCACATGGGGAGGGGCCCCTGTTGACCTCCCCCGGGCATAGGCACACCAAAAGCACACAGACAGCAGATGCCCAGCCAGCCAGCTTGCCACACAGACAAATGAACTTCACGGAAAGGGAAAGGATGCTCGTGGCTCCCCAGACTGTGGGGAGCTGGGACATGCCCCCACTGCACTGATTCCCTGCTCAGCCCAACCCCCATCCCCACCCCACCCCCATACTTTGGTTTTGCCCACTGGGGCTTGGGAGTTGGCAGGTGGAAGGAGGGATACAGGAAGGGTAAGGGCCCAGCTCGGTCCCTCCCCTGAGAGGGAGGCAGCTGCTGAGAGCCCAGGGCTGAGCCAGGGCCAGACAGTGGGGAGAGGGCAGGGTCAGCTCAGCCTTGGGGAGGCTCCCGGCAGCGCAGGCACTTGGCCATCTCCGGCCGATACTGCTCAACCTGCAGGGTACAGCTGGAGAATCCAAATCGGGAGTGGAGCTGGGATGTGGCTTCAGCCAGGACAGCTTCTGGGTCCGCAGTGGAGTCTGTGGGAGAGTGATAAGAGACAGCAGGTTCCCAGGGGAGTCGGGAACCAGGCTGGAGCCAAGATAAGAACCAGAGTAGGGAGACCCAGGGGCTTGCACAGCATTAAAGCCAGGCTTCAATGGGGAGCTTTATTTGCTTTCTGTGTTGTATGAAAAGCATAAAAACATAAAGAAAATGTTGGAGAGACGCACCCTGAACCGACCAGGCTAACACACTAGACTGCTCTTATTTTTCTATTCTCTTCTGCTCTTTGATTATCAGTACACAGCTGTATTTCAGCAGCCAGGCCACCCGATTTTCCAGGACAACCCAGATGTTAAATATTCTGTCCCATTGTCCCTCTAGAGCTATCATCACATATCCCACAAAGTATATATTTTTGGCATCCAAATTGCATGTCTCTGATTGCTTCCTGCATCTGGAAGAAACTCAAAAATCCTTTGTCAGCCTGTGAGTCACCATATATATTTTAAATAGTTGAATCATAATGTAGATATAATTTTATATTCAGCCTTTTCCTTAGCATTATACCATAAGCAGTTTCCCTAGTTGCCATACAGTCTTCATAATCATCATTTTCAGTAGTTACGTGATATCTCACTGAGTGGAGGTGCTGGAATTTACCTAACTGTGCTCCATCCCTCGTACCCATCCCACGTAGGTATTAGTGACATTGAAAAGAGTTACTGGTTCCCTGCACTATAGAGAGGGTCAGAGAGAGACAGAGAGAGAAGGCGAAAGACAGACACTGAAACAATCCCAGTAATTCAGGCTATCTTTTTATGTTTGGAGGGGGAGGGGAAGGGAGGCATATTTCTAGGAATAACTGGCTGGGGCCAGTGTGGACTCACCGATGGCCAGGTGTGCGGAGGCAATATGGTAAGTGAGCGTCAGGGACCACAGGCGTAGCTCATGAATTGCCCGGACTCCTGACACTGACAACAGTGCATCTCTCACCGGCTCAAACCTCACATTTTTGGGGGTACCTGCAAACAGCACCCACCGAGCCTTACTTCCAGGGCTGCTCCTGCCCAGGGGCAGCCCCACCAGACTCCACCTCCCCCAGTCTGTACCCACTCACTCTGTTGACCCCCACAGTTCACCCTGTGCCGAATCCTTCCTGCAATAGGTCCCATGCCCCGGACTTCTCCCCACACTCATCAGAGAAAAGAGAGGCACCCAGTGCTGGAGTGAGGTCAGGGGGGCCCAAAGGGTGGGGAGCAGTGGGGTGTGACTCGCCTTCCATGAGGACGCGGAGGACATCTCGGAGGGTGGGAGCCGTGGAGCCAAGAGCACAGATAGAGAAGAGGAAGGTGCTGATGGGATCAGCCGCCTTGCACTGAGGCTGAGAGAGAAAGACCCCTAAGCCCGGAAACCAGGGACCTCTCAGAGGAAGGTCTGGGTGTCCTGGACAACAGGACCCAAGAGGCCCCTGAGAGCCCTGCTCAGGGGAAAGGGACCACGCCCCTAAGCCTGAGTCCTGGGGAGCCAGGAACAGGAGTGGGGAGGAGGCTGTGGGTCCTGGGAAGGAGGGGCCGGGTGTGGGGTTGGGGAGGAGGCCAGGACGGCCTGAGGGTCAGTACCTTGAAGTAGATGAGGATGGAGGCAGCCAGCACCCCAAGGCTCTGCAGCAGGTCCCCCAGCACATGCACGAAGGCCGCCCGGACACTGGTGTTCCCCAGGGGCGGGAGCTCCCCAGGCCCCTCCTCCAGCGGTGCATACTCAGCCCCCCTAGACCCATGGCTGTGGTGGGGCCCAGCCTGGTGCAGCACAAAGGCCATTCTAAGGGGGAAGCAGAGCAGCTCAGCCCAGGGACCTGCTCCCAGCCCCCTCTGCCATTTCCATACTGCCTCCTCCCACCTCCCCAGGAGCTCTTTTTCCACCTGTATGCTCCCTATTTTCCCAGCCCCAGGAAGAAAACACTGTCCAAGACAGAAAAATAGTGCAGCCTTGGGGCAAGAACACAGCACATGGTGCCAGAGATTTGAATTCAGATGCTGGCCCTGCTACTTAAATAGCTATAATGAGATAATAGTGATGAAAGTTCACAGCAAGAGTGGCTGGGACACAGCAGGCCCTTAGTGTCTGTTGACTGAATTTTAGGTCTCTATCCCAGTCCCTTCTCAGTATTCCCAGGGCAGAGTGCTGAAAACTATGTGTTGCCTGAGAGGGGAGGGCCCACTCTCCCAGTCTGCAGGAGGACCCCTTGCCCTGAACCCCACATGGTGCCTGCTCCATATTGGAACATACAGCATATTAGCACAGACTGCGATGCCGGCGGTCACCAGCATGGCGCCCCCCTCGATGTGGTAGTCGCTGTGCAGCAGGCGGATGAAGGCCAGGTACAGGAGGATGCCAGTGACCATCCAGAGGGAGATCACAGAGGCCAAAGCCCCCAGAGTCTCTGCAGGTGGAGACAAGCTATCAGAGACCTGCCCAGGACCCTAAGAGGCACCCTCTGGCAAGATTGGAAGGTCACCAGCTCATGCAGGAGCCTTACCTGAGCGATGCCAGCCAAAGGTCATGGTGCGGGTGGCTGGACGGGTAGAGAGCCAAAGAGAGAAGAGGCTGCCTATCATGCTGCCCACATCTGCTAGCAGGTGGGCTGCGTCGGTCATAATGGCCAGGCTGTGTGCTAAATACCCACCTGCAAGGGTAAAACAACGTCCATTTTCTGTATAGGCATGAAAATAAGAGCGAAGGACATACACCAAAATGTGAACTGTGATTTTTTCGCTGGTGATGAGATTATAGTTTTTCTTTTCTTCTTTTCACGCATCCACATTTTCTAGTTTATCTACAATGGCATATTTTAATAACAAGAAAATAGGGCTTTTAAAAGAGCAGTTATCACAGAAGCCAGTCCTGGACCTTGCCCTGAATTTCCCCTGCTGCTGTCCTTCACTCTCACCCACTTGTGCATCCCTGGGCACCCAACTCCCAAGCGTCAGCCATCCCTATCTTCTCTGCATCGCCAACCAGGAACATCCCCGGAACACTGAGTGGAGAGTGGCTTCGGCAGGTGTCGGGAGGACGGGGTTGAAGGAGCAGCTCTCCAACTTACCGACTACCTCCCCAGCCATGAAGACGCAGCACACAGCACAGGCGGCACACAGCTGCCTCTGCGCCTGCAGCCTCTCAGGGGTGAGACCCAGCTGTGGCAGGTTGTGGCAGTGGTGGGAGCCCATCTCCACAGGTTTGGGCTCCTCGGGGAGGGGCTCTGAGGGCTCTGTGAAGAGACTGAGGCAGGCAAATGGTTCAACTGGGGCCTGGCCCACAGGCGACCTGTTCCTCACTCTCAGATTCCGGATCCTACAGACTGGCCTCATCAGATGTGGCCCATCTCTCACTCCTTCCCAAGGCCTGGTCAAACCCGGGACCTTGTGGACAGAGGGCCACACGAGAGATGGGGCCTAAACGAACACTTAGATCCCAGCCTTCCTTTTCTTTTCGTACATACTTCACAGCTGGAAGACACCTTAGAGATGGCCTAGTCTAACACCCTATTAAAGAGAGTAGAAGTATGAGGCATGCATCTGTCCGACAGACTTGGAGCAGTTACTGTCTGTTCCTAAGGTTCCTGTGCAGATGCAAGAAAAAGGGTCCTCACACTTTCTGTTTGATTGTGGCAGCCAAGATTAAATGTGGGAACACAGTGAAAAAACAGGAAGTTTTTACAACTCAGAAATTATCTTGTAAACAGTTGAGCGTATTTTACTCCAAAGAAGAATCTAAAATACGAGTTTTCAAGAGAAGTATTAGAAAACTATTCCCTATACCTTTGCATTCTGATTAACTCCCCTTTTTATTTTATTATTTTATTTTATTTTATTTATTTTTTTGTTATCGTCACCTGAGGATATTTTTTCCACTGCTTTTCAGAGTGAGTGGAAGGGAGGGAGGGGGAGAGAAAGAGGGAGAGAAACATTGATATGAAACACATCAACTGGTTGCCTCCCCCAACCAGTATGTGCCCTTGACTGGGAATTGAACCCCCAACCCTTTGGTATGTGGGCAGACGTCCTAACCACTGAGCCATACCAGCCAGGGCTGATTAATTCCACTTTTAAAAGCTTTAGGCCCTGGCCGGGTAGCTCAGTTGATTAGAACGTCATCCTGATATGCCAAGGTTGCAGGTTCAATACCTGGTCAGGGCATATAAAATAATCAACCAATGAATGCATAAATAAGTGGAACAACAAATTGATGTTTCTCTCTCTAAAATCAATTAAAAAAATAAAAGCTTTAGGAGAGGGAGAGAACTTATGGAGGCCACACAGTTAGTTAGTGGCAGAGCTAAGACTAGATTCCAACCAAATAAATTCATTATGTTAGGTACCATAAGGCATACAAAATGAGTAAATCATTAAACAAAATCCTTTCTAGACTCTGGGACCTTTTGGTGGACAAGACAAATGTATATGCAGAAGGTAGCTATAGCCCTTAGAGTAGTTAAAGTGCTATTAGGGCTCAGATAGATACATTGATTCTAATAAAGAAATCAGGTTAAAACTGAAGGGCCTTGAAGGATGGGGAGGATTTTCACAAAGACAAAGTGAGCTTACCAGGCAGAGGCAATATGAAGGGAAGGTTGTGTGAAAGTGTAGGGCAGGACTCAGCACATGATCCTGGCCTTAGTGCCTCCTTCCCAGAGCCTTCACCACTCCTCTCTAGACATGGGACTAAAGTGTGGCCCTTTTAGGGAAGAGTGGAATACTGAGACCCAAAAAGTCTGAGGTTCCTGGTACAGAGAACTAATGGCCAGTTCCTGAGCTGGGCTGTCATGGGGAGGGCATGGGGAAGGCATGTGCAGACTGCCATGGCTGGCAATGGTAGCAGTAGGGACACCGGCTTTGGAGTCTGCTACACGTTAGTTGGATTTCAGCCTGACCATAAGCACCCAGCAGAGGCCACTTAAACCGCACAGTGCCATAGGCCTCCCTTGACAAATGAATGGGGCCAAGGGCCTGATCTGGGAATGCCAGAGGCTGAGCTCAGGCTTTTAGGTCTATTTTGGCCCAATTCTCACCCCCGCTACTATCCAACCTGAACCCCATCAAAAATAGAACTTTTCACAGAATAAAGGACCTAAATAGAAAAATACAGTCCTAGAAATACTCACGGAAGTGTGACAAGAATACCTTTGAGTGAACATGAAGGCCCCAGATAGAACCATGATCACAGCAGTAAAGTGAGGAGGGTTGCCTGGGGCCATCTGTCTGAGGAAGGCTCTGCCAAGTGGGTGAACTGAGGTGTGAGGGAAGTGGGGGGACCTTTGGTGCTTGTAGGGAAAATTCAAGTGCTGGTAGGTAGATTAATTTATTGGAATTCCCTTCCAAGACTTGGAAACTGGGTATGTATGATTCTAGGTGTGCTTCCAGAGGAGATGGGGAGATGAGGTGGCTTTGAAACCCATCGCCATTCTTCAATGAGGTGTGCCAGGCATGTACACATGCTGAAGCCCAATCTAGCAGGAGAGACAGATGTGTCACAAATGACCTACTATGCAAGGAGAGGCTAGGGACAGGAGGTTTATGAACAAAGGACTTAGGAATACAGAGGAGGGAGTGACCAACTCTAATGGGGGTGAGGAGAACTTCACAGAGGGAGAGATGCAGAAGATGAGACCTAGATGGAGAAGGGGAATCCAGACACATGGAATGACAATGACAAGAGCCAGGGGAAGGGCGGAGTACAAAAGTGATGAACTCTAAGGAGCATAAAGGTAGACACACCTATTGATTTAACATATCTTTCCTGAGCTCTGAGATGACCTTGCTGATGTACTAGTTTGGCAGGAAGAGGGGAGAGGAGATGGAGGGGTCCAGAACAGAGCAGGCCAGAGGCTCCCTGTGCAGAATTTTAGAGGAGGGGAAGGTAGGTAGGGAAGAGTCTCTTTCCGAAAATACTGCAGGATTTGGTGACTAATGGTCAAATGAGAATGAAGATGAGCTGGGAGTCAGAGATGCGGGTTTGAAGAGCAAGCAGAGGCTGAGTGGCTTTGGGGCAGCAGGCAAGATGCTTTCCTGGTCCTGTAAGGCACAGTGCAGCCAGTCATCAAGGTAGCCACCCATCAACAGGCTGCACCCTTTTGTTCCGCAGGAAATGGACCCTAAAGAACCTCATTGTTAGTGTGTGGGTGGGTGTGTATGGGGGAGGAGGGTACATGCTGTTTAGAGAGAAGGGAAGACAGTTTTCTCTCCCTAGCTCTCTGAAACCCCTAACAAACAAACAATATCGAGTGGGGTAGGGAATGGTCTGAATCCGAGTCAGAAGGGTAGGCGCAGAGATGCCCGGGCGCGGCTGGAGCCCCCACGGTTGCCCAGGTCTGCAGTCCCCTGCAGGAAGGAGTCAGACGGGAAGTCTTGCCTCCGCCTGCTCACCCACTCCCCCACCCACCCAGGTTTACAGCCCCTACCCAGGGAAAGATCCAGACACACAGGGAGGCACCATATCGGAGACAAAGGGAGAGGGGCTGGGAGGGAAACAGACTGGGAAAGATGAGAAGAGAGACTAACGGACGGTCAGCCAACAGACAAAATGGCCAGCGGAGGTGGCCAAGGAGGACCTGGCTCGGCCGCTCCGAGAGACAAGGCGGACGGGGCCGGCGGGACGCGGAGGCGGTTCTGCGGCCGCCCCCGGCCCGCTGTCCCGGCCGCTCCGCGCGCCTCATTTCACACCTCGCCGCCCCCGGCCCCGTCTGTGCCGAGCCGGGAATACCCCCTGCCGCCCAACCGCACCTGCTCCTTCCTCGTCGCCCCCTCGCTTCCTCGTGCCCGCCCGCCGCCCCAGGGGCCTGGAAGACCCGCCTCGGAGTCCGGGCCCACCCTCGGTCCGGGTGCCCACAGCTGGCCACGGCTGGGGCGCACGCCCTGAGCCCGAGCGCGGAGGCAGGGGCCGGGGGCCTGCAGCTGGGGCTCCGCAGCCTGGGCGGCGAGGCGCTCCCTCCGCCAGGGCCCCGGAGCAATGCGGACATCGGGGCACCTGGCGCGGACTCCGGCCCGACGGAGGGCTGCAGCCGGTAGGGAAGCCAAACGCGGCGGGGCGGCGGAGGGGTCCGGAGGCTTGGGGGGCGGGCCGGGGATCGGTTTCGCGGGACCGTAAGAAAGAGGGAGCTGGGAGGAGGCGTAGCGAGCTGTTGAGCGGCGGGGGTCGAGGCTACCTGGCTGGGGGCCTGGGTCCCCGTGTGGCCGCGGAGAAGGGCGCTGCCTGCCGCGAAGCCGAGGGAGTCGGGGTGCGCTGGGGCGGTCGGCCGGGGCCGCGCCGAGGGAGACAACGAAATGGACGGAGGGCAGGAGGGTGGCGCCCCCCGGCCGAGGGCTGGCCCAGGTCTGTCCTACCTCTTCAAGCGCAGGCTGCCACCGGCGTCGTCGCGGCCCCGGGGGCTCACCAGGCGAGTAGTCTCCGAGCCCCCCTTGGCGGGAGAGGGCTCCATGTCCTCGCGGTCCCGACCGTCTAGACCCTACCGAAGGAGGGAGAGGCGGGGCCAGCCCCGTGCCAAGTCCAAGAGGCCAGCCGACCCCCGCAGACTCCCCGCAGGGCGGCGGGGCCACCAGAATGGAGGGAACTGCGGCGACTGTGGTTCGGGGAGTCCGAACTGCAGATCCCGCGGCCGCTGGAGCCCCGCCCGGCGTTGGGCGAGCTCCCCAAACCCCGCCTCCAGGCTCCCCAGCCTCCCTCCCCACGCCTAAGCCCCGCCCCCGCAGCTCTACCCCCAGATCCAAAGCTCCCTCGCCCAGCGCCGGAGCCACGTGGGGGCGGCAGGAGCCCTCGGCTCTCGGTCCGGGCTCCGAAGGGCGCCTAATTTCCATAACCCCGCCCTCTTGGTGGGGTAGCCCCGCCCCCACCAAAGCCCCGCCCATCCGTCTCAAGCCGAGCTCCTCAAGTCTGGGGACCTCCCGGGCCAACCTGCATCTAAGGAACACTGCCCCTTATAAACCCGCGCGGGGCATCCCTGCCTCGGCCACCCTGTCATCTCGCGACCCCAGCCCCCTATACGGAGGGAGAAACAGGTGTGGATCCATTACCTATCTCGAGAGAACCAGAAAGAACGTGGGGTGAGCAGTGCGCTACATCTGGGAGGACTCCAGGGACTCGGGCCAGAAACCACTCTCCGGACGTGGGGTCAGAATTCGTGAGCTAACTCTGCTGCCAAGCACTGTACCATTCATTATCATTCATTTTTATAGAGACTTTGGATGACAAAAAGCTTCCTGCTCTCCTTCAGTCTATTATTATCCCTGTTTTCCGAATGAGTAAACTGAGTCCCAGAGAAAGAAATGTTCAGGGGCGTGCAGCTAGCGAATAAAGGGCTGGGGCTGGAATCCTCTGTCCCTTCCTGATTCTGGGCGCTATGCTGGTGACTGAAGACAGTGTCGGTTTTGTCACTCGGAATTCTGGAGCAGCTGAAGGAGGGAGGAGAGGCGCCCCATCTCTCTGGGGTCACAAGCCACTGTTCCTGGAGGGAGGCCGGGGTGCTTGCCAGCACCTGATTCCTTACCTCAAACCTGTAGTACCTTCCCAGGCATTACCTCGTTTTGCCTTTTAACTGAAGCCGGGGGAAAGGGGCGACTTACAGCAAAGTCGGTGGCCGAGCCTGGAGTTGAAGCTTCAAAGGTTCAGTGCTCTCTGCCCCTCACACCTGCTGCCACTGTAGATTGAAAAGAGGGTGATGATTGGAATGTGCACTCTAAGCTGTGACTCTGTAAAGCTGAGCGTCCTTAAGAGGAATGAAAGAGTGAAGCATGGATGGGGAAGCGTGGAGGGGGGTGGTTAGTAAGCCCAGGCAAGAAACCCATCAACCGCACCCTTCAGAACACGCTGGACGTCCTGAACTTAGGGCCATTATTATTCCAATGAGACCGCGTGTGCACTTCCAAAAACGAAAAACCGGAGCACGTGCCAGATAGAGTTGTTGGAAGTGATGGGGTTAACCTGGGAGAGCTTCGCGGAGGAGGTGAGGCTTGAACGGATTAGGAAAACTAGCTGGGCGGCGGGCTGGCTGTTCCGGCGGGGGAGAGTGCGGCTGGTGCCAAGGTTTGCAGGCGGCGTGTGCGTAGGTATCGTACTTAGACCCGGAGCCATGCGAAACGGAAGAGGGTCTGCGCGAGCCCTCTGTGCTGCGCCTCCACCCAAGCTGCGCCCGGGGCGGCGCCAGCCTGTCCCCGGCGCCCTCACCCCACCCACTCCCTGCCCAAGGCCCAGCCCAAAGCCCACGCGCGGTTAGGGGGCAAGGGGGGGGCGTTCTCCCTCCAACCTCCCCTAGAGGCGTGGGAACTCAGTTCCTCCCTTGGATTATAGGGGGACAAACTGAGGCGGCGCGAGGGGGAGCCACCTGCTAAGGTCACCTCGTTGGTCCGTGTCAGGGACCAGGTGGAACTCAGGACCCCGCCTGCTTATGCCAGGGCCTCGGGCCCGTCCCGACTGGCGCCGTCGGTTTTCTAAGCTCCGCACCGGGCCTGGGGCTTCCCGGATTCTGACAGCCTTAGAGCAGCGACGCGGAGGGGCCTCCGCGCACTATAGGGCTTGGACGCGGGAGCCCCACCCGAAGTGGCTGTGGCGCGCGAACTCGAGAATAGGAAGAACCCGCTGGGCCCTGTGCAGAAGGGGCTTCTTAGGCACGCCTCAGCTGATGATGGCAACAGGGGACGCGATAGTAACAGCTATGGCTTCCTCCGGGATTCCCTTCTTGGGCAGCCTGGGGTACCAGGGGAGGGGGAGCGGTGGGGGGTGAGAGCACGGAAGCTGGCACGCGCCCGCCCCTCTCCCGGATGGGGAGCGAGCAGGCGGCTGCCCTCTGCCTCGGCTCCCTGGGAGTCGGGCCTTGGAATTTGCTGCCTCCGGAAGCCGGGGACGACGGCGGGAGAATACCAGCAGTTCCCTTTGCTTGGAAATTTATGCAAGAAAAGCCTGGCAGTGAAACAGACTACTTGCACCTGTTTCTCAAAGAGCCATCAAGTGGCCGTGAAGATCTTTGCAAAGCGTCCTCTTGAATGACTGGTCTGTGGAAGGCATTCTAATGCACCTAAGAGCTAGGAAAATTATGCAGCAGTTAGAAGCACAGTTTAGGCCTCGTGCCCTGTATCCAGCTATAGTCTTGTGAGAACTATTCATGTAACATTTACTGAACACATTTCCTGCCATACACCTTGTAGCATAGCTGGGGGTTCCTGGTGAACAAGATAAATGTGTTCCCATCCCTCCTGGCTTTAACTTGATTGCAGGAGATTTCAATTTTTGCAGTATTTTGTTACTGATTTGTCCACATGCTCTTATTGCCTGTCCTGTCCTGCCTCAGATATCCATCTTCCCTAAAGTGAGTCCTTAGGCCACTCTTAGTCCCAAAGGCACGATGGAGGCAGGAAGCCCTGGATGTTTCCAGGAAAACAGGTCAATGGCAGTTTCCAGAGCAGAGGGTAGCAGTCAGTAGGGGACTTCAAGGGGGGACCAAGACTAGACCAGTTCATCTTGGTATAGAAGAAGAGTAAAGCCCAGTGGTAAGGTCAGGTTTTAGGCTGGCTGAGATCTCAGGCAAGATCTGGAATTCAAGCATGTGGGCAAGGGTTAACACTTGAAAGCTCCAAGCCAGGTTGAAGGGTTTGCACAGAGGCAACCCTGCACTCTATTCTCTGCTCAGGTGTTACTCCCAGGAAGCCTTTCCTGAATTCCCCCAGCTGGGTTATGTGTTCCTACCTGGTGCTCTCAAGGCCCACTGTGCTTATGTGATGGTAGCACTCACTTTTTTTTTTTCTCTCACTGCTTTTCAGAGAGTGCAAAAGAGAGAAAGAAACATCTATGTGAGAGAGACACATGGATTGACTGTGTATAGGGATCAAGCCTGCATCTGCATCGTGCCCTTGACTGGGATTGAACCTGGGACCCTTCCGTCCACTGGCTAACACTCTAACCACTGAGCCAAACCAGCTAGGTCACTTACCACATTTAAAGAAATCATTTGCTTGTTTGTCTCCTCACTAGACTATAGGCCCTCTGAAGGCAGGAATTCTTTCTCATCACTGTGATCCCAGCGCCCCCTACTGGGTGACACATGGTCCTTGAAAAAGCCATCCCGGAATGGAGTGTTGTCAGAATGGAAGTAGGATGAAGGAAGCAGGATTTTAGTTGGAGAGGATGAGGGACAGCTGCAGCTTAAATGTCACCTCCTCAGGGAGGCCTTTCCTGACCCCCAAACTATGTTAGTTCTCATGTTATATATTCTGATTGCATACCTTTTCTTCCTTAGCACTTATACTGCAATTAAATTGTTATTTGGGAATTGTTTCTTCACTTGGCTTCCAGGATACTGTAATCTGGTTTTTCTCTTACTTCACCAAATGCTTATTTTCAGTCTCCTTTGCTGGTTCCTCGTCTGCTTAACCTTTCGATGCTGGGATAATCCAGAATTGGTCATCCTCTTCTCTTACCACCTCACTCCCTGGGAGATATCATCCAGTCTCAAGGCTTTAAATACTATGCAGAGTCCTAGCCTGTTTGGCTCAGTGCTTAGAGCATCAGCCCGCTGATTGAAGGGTCCCAGGTTCTATTCCAGCCAAAGGCACTTACCTCAGTTGCAGGTTCAATCCCCAACCCTGGTCGATGTGTCTCTTTCACATTGATGTTTCCATCTCTCTCTCTCCCCCTCTCCCTTCCACTCTCTCTGAAAAGCAATGGAAAAAATATCCTTGGGTGAAGGTTTAAAAAAATAATACAATAAATACTATGGAGAAACAGCATGAAGTAATGGTTGTTGAAGCTAAGTAATGGGTACATGGGGAATTATTGTACTATTTTATTTTTGTATGTGTTTGAAATTTTCTATTAAAAAGGAACTTTTTAAATAAAGGCATCTATATGATGATTCTCAGATCTCTCATTTGAACTCCAAGTCAAATACCCAAATATCAGCTTGGCCTCTCCACCTTAATGTCTAATAGGTGTCTCCAGCTTCATTAGCCTAAAACTGAGCTCCTGACCATCACCCCCATCCCCAACCTTCTCTTTCAGCAGACCTCCCATGTCAGAATCTGGTACCTCCATCCTTCCATTTGCTCAGGCCAGAAACCTTAGCTAGAGTCATCCTTGGCTCCTCTATTTTCACCCCACATTCAGTCTGTCAACAAATCCTGCTCCCACCCTTGTCCAAACCATCATCTGTGTTCTTGATTATGACAGGAGCCTCCTAGGTTGTCTTCCTTTTTCTACCCTATTGCCCTATAGTCTATTCTCGGTCCAGTGACTAGACCACTAGGCCAGATTTCATCACCCCCTATCTCACTCACTGTCAGCCACAGGCCTTCCACTGGCCTGCAGAACCCTACGCAATCTGGCCCCCTCTGATATCATACCACTCCCACTTCACTCCCCAGCCATTCTGGCCTTTGTGCAGGTCCTACAACACACCAGGCATGTTCCACCCCAGGGCCTTTGCATCTGCTCATCTACCTATAACACACTCTGCCAGATGTCTTACTATTCACCCACGGACCTGCTTCAGATCTTGGCTTAGATATTACCTTCTCAGGCCCTATCTGCTTATCCTTTTTAAATTTTTTAAATTTTCACCCGAGGATATGTTTTTCATTGATTCGGGGGGGGGGGGGGGGAGAAACATCGACATGAGAAACATTGATCGGTTGCCTCCCATATGTGCCACACACCCTGACCTGGGATCGAACCTGCAACCTGGGTATGTGCCCGACCCGGAACTGAACTTGCAACCCTTCGTTGTATGGGACGAGGCTCCAACCAGCTGAGCCACACTGGCCCAGGCTATCTGCTTATCCTTTTAAAAACCACAATCTCCCCTAAACAATTGTCTCCATCCCCTGCTTCATGTTTCTCCATAGCCATTATTACCACCTAACATCCTATATATTTTGCTTGTTTTATTTACTGTCTATCTCCTCCCACCAGAATGTAAGCCCCATGATGACAGAAAGTTTTGCCTATTTCCTATACTGCTGTATCCCCAACACTAGAACAGTGTCTGGCACATGATAGCACCCAATAAATATTTACTGAAGATATTAATGAATGTCTGTCTTATACACTAGGCTATAATCTATGAGAGCAGAAAAGAATTTGACCAATTATTGTATCCAGGGTACTAGGCATGCAGCAGTGCTTAATGGATATTTGTTGAGTAAGTGAATTGATTAATGAAAAGAACAATTCATGAGCGACAGTGGGGCGAGAACGATGGTATAGGGATGTGTAGGTGGGAAAAGACCAGTCTGAGTGTTATGGAAGGTACACTTGAGGGCAATAGTAGACACTAAGTTTGAAGGGGTAAGTTGGAATCAAGCTGTAGAGTTCACTGCCACATTTAAAAGGTTGTTTTGAATCCATAGGCTTAGATCAAAAGAATGGTAACGATGGAAGCAGTGCTTTACAAACTGATCTACAGCAGTATCCAGGATGACACTGGCAGTACGGAGAACAGTTAGGAGGCTGGGACAACAGTCAGTGTGATATGAAAATCCTTTTTCTGGGGTGCTTCAAGGTTATGGGAGCCGAAAAGGGGATAAACAAAAGAGCCATTTAAAAATTAAGACTTTTCGGACTAAATTAGGGGGAAATGATGAGTCCATAGCCCAGTGATATCTGGGCTTTGAGCATCATTATCTTGGAAAGTCATAACATTAACGTAAACAGAGAAACCAAGAGGAACACCCAGGTTGGGAGCCAGATCATGAGTTCAGATTTTAGAGTGTGGTTTTGAGACAATGGGAAACTGGCATGTGGATGACACCAAACTGACACTAAAGCATAGCTGTGACAGCTGAAGCCATGGGTATAGACTGGATCTCTGAAGAAGAAAGGAGAGAGCACAGCAGGAGCTTAAAGACAAAACCATATAAAATATCCATGGTCAGGAGATGAAATAAGGGAGAGGGGCCAGCAGGGGGAGAGGAAATTTACTGGAGGTGGAGGAGAATCAGAATAATGCAGAGCCTGGCCGGGAGTGGCTCAGCGGTTGAGCTTCGACCTAGGATCCGGGCGATCGGGGTTCGATTCCCGGTCAGGGCACATGCCCGGGTTGTGGGCTGCAGCCGATCAATGACTCTCTCATGATTGATGTTTCTATCTCTCTCTCTCTCCCTCTCCTTTCTTCTCTCTGAAATCAATAAAGATATATTTAAAAATAATAATAATAATAATGCGGAGCCGCAGGAAGGAAAAGACGTGAAATTGGTGGAGTTGGACAGAAAGGAGAGAAGTGACTTAAGGCCCAAACCCTCGTCCCAAGACATAGCCTGAAATTCCAGTTATTCCTTTTGTGTTAGTAAGAATTAAGTGGGTGAGGTATTATATCTTTCCTACTGTAAGCTGAATTAGTGTTTTAACCAGATTGCTTTCCACCTAACCCTTAAGGATGAGATCATTTTATGGAGGTATTTGTTTTTTTATTAGAAATATTAAAAGGAGAGGAGCCGAGAGAGGTAAGTTTAGAGTTCTGACTCCTTGGGGAAGACTGTCAGGGATATCTGGAATAGCCAGAAAGCAGCATGGGGATACTGGGTGGGGGAACAGGAAAACAGGAGGATGCAGAAAGGGGACCGAAGGATACCAGTTACAATTTGCAAATCTTCTTAGAGGGAGAAGCCTGATTTTCCCTTCTTCCCAGACACAAAGTGAAAAGTAACTTTTCTCTTTACAAAATTGGGAGGAGAAAGGATAGAAACGATGACAATAATGAATGATGTAGCACTACCACATGCCAAGCACTGTTCAAATTAAATAAGCCTCCTAGCAATCCTAAGAGGTAGACATGATTATCTGCCCTGTTAGCCTGCCCTTAGGTCTGCAGAGTCTGGGGCTGCAGGTCAGAGAGGACAGGGTATGAAGCACCCGTCTAGCTGGAAGCCCTCCACCTCCCACCCTGAGATGTCTGCTCCGGGAAGGCCACGCAAACCACCTGGGCCTGTGGTATTCTTTGGTCACATGTAGCATATATGCCTTCAACTGCGGGGAGGGAAGGAGGGCTATTTCCTGACATCATCCATGAAAGGAAATGAATATCAACTACAGCTTTGGTCTGTAACCTAGATTTTAAAGAGAGCTGGTATGTATATGGAGCAGTCACAGTATAGACACTGACCTTGGAGTCAGAAGACTTAGATCTGGACCTTACTGATTGACCTTGAGCAGGTCAATCCTTATCTCTGGGCTGCACTTTGCTCAATTACAAAATAAAGGCATTGAATGAGAATTAAGTCTCTGAGGTCCCTTCCAGCTTAAAAACTGCACAATTCTAGAACCTGGTGGTTGGGTATGACAAATTATGCTCTTTCTCTCCCACTGCATATGTTTGAGAGTATGATATTTTGGGCATAAATATCCGATGTCTGCTGTCTGTATGTGTGCATTCCAGCTATATGACTAAAACTTTAGCTGTTTGTGGGTAAATAAAGGATGCTTCTTGTTTTTCTTCAAGAGAGACCAAATGGCTCTGTGAGGCAGTAAACTAGAAGCTCCCTGACTCAAGGTATGGCGAGAGGGCAGATAACTCCAGAAAGGGTTTTAGTCTGTACTCGTTCTTTAGCAGAGTTATTTTCATTTTCTCTACCCGTTTCTATACCAAATCTAATTTAGTCCTGACATCAACCCTGGAAATGACACAGGTTTATAGAAAAGGAGAAAAGGAGACTCAGAGATTATGTGACTTGTCCCAGATGACACAGCTTGTCAGAGGCAGAGTGCAAACTCAGAACTAGGGCTTCTGACTCCTGGCTTGTGTCTTCTTCCTAGTTCTGTGCGGGGTGTTGGAAGATACAATGTGCATAGGAAACAGAGCCAAAGGGGGTCTGTTTCCAGGTGAAGGCAAAGTGGAGAGCCTCTGATCAAAGGATGCCAGGACGACTTGCCTGCTCTGTTCCCATCTCTGCAGCCTACTGGCGGCAGCAGCATTTCAGACAAAGCAGAGGCTCAGAAACTTCAAGATAATGGCTATTTCAAGAGCCACAAACTATAATTAGAATTAATTAGAATGTCAGAGGGCAATGATAAGACATAATAACATTCTGGAGCCTCTGGCAAGATGTGAAAGATATTTACTAATTCTCTTCAGCTCCTTAATTTGCCCTTTTTCTCAGTGCTCACTTCTATAAAGCAGGGATGTGACCATACAGGGTTGTTGTGAAGATCAAAGGAAATAATTGGCTAAAATTATTGTGTACCTCTGAAAAGGCACACAAAAGTTTCCTGGTTCATTCAACCAACTAACATTTACTAATCACCTACAATATTCCAGGAACTGTGTTAGAAACTGGATGGAGGCTAACACAAATGAGCAGCTCAGAATCACCATTACCATCTCCCCTACTGCCCTCTTTCTCTTTGCCCCTTGCTATGGGCCAATCTCTGAGTCTACACTGGACCAGCAGAGGGCTCCCTCTGCTGTGGCTCATTCAACAAATCATTAATTTACTTACTGTCAGCCAGGCATGGTTCTAGGTGCTGGGTATACAATGGTGAACAAATAGACAAGGTCCCGACCCTCATGGAGTTCACTGTCTACTGGGGAAGACAGATGCTAAATAAATCGATGTGCAAATAAACATATATTGACAAATCATGGTTAGGCTATCATAAAGTGGGGAGAGAGGAGTGGAACTCCATTTAGAAGGCCTCTCGGAGGAGGCATGAAGCTGAGATCCACAAAGATGAAAAGCTGGCATAGCAAACAGCCCAGGGAGGAATCCTCTAGGCGGAGTGAGTAGCGTAGCCAAAGGCCCTTGAAACGGGAGGGAATTTGGTGTCTTCAAACAACTGACAGAAAAACAGTGTGGCAGGGACCAGAGCAATCAAGACAGTGGTCCTAGATAGAATGGGAGGGAGAGGCAGGGGCAGGACCACATTGGGCCTGCAGACTGAGGTGAGGAATTTGCTGTAAGAACACTGCACTTCTAATGTTCTACGCTCTTCCCAGTGCTAGTGGAGAAACGACTGTGTTGTTCTGCTACTTCTGTCCTCCCGTGATGGCGATGAAAGGTTGGAGGTTGGTTAGAGAAATCTGGCATAGTACAAGCCACCAAAAAAAACTGTCAGCTCCTTCACTCTAGGTCACTAACTTCTAAACTCATGCCAAAGATTTTCATTCTCACCCTGATCACAGACCTACAGAAATAAATTAGTTAATTCAGTGGTCATTGTGACTGTTGCATACGGACTCCTTAGTTAGTTTGCTCAGATGGCTCACATCTCTTGGGGTGGAGTATTGATTTATCACTTAAAACCTAGAAGGGGAGATAAAGGTGCACAAATAACTGTATTAAAAGAGCGTGGTAAAAGCCACAAGAGGGGTAACAGAGGGAAATTATTGAATTAATAAAGCTCTTTCAATTACATGTTAAATGAACCATTGCGTTTTCCTCTCCAGTATCATGAGGTGGTAAATTATTAGTGGTGCAAACACTGCTTCCTGTAGGGGATCTCGGGAAGTGAGGCCAGATAAAGAAGGTGCTCCACGTCCTGTAGGCAGAATGGAAATTGGTTGGGGATGTAAATTGGTACTTTTGGTATGTTTCTGGGAAGAGAGTTAGTAATATGGATGAAGGGCCTCAAAAATGTTCACTTCGACTCCATAATTCCGCTTCCAGGAAGCTACCCCCAGAGAAAAAAGGGGAGATTTATTTAAAGACAGATAAGAATTTTCATCATAAGGTCATTATACTATCAAGTGATTAGAAACTTCGTTATCCAACCTGGATTAAATAATTACATTATTGGAACACAGTCATGATGTAATTGCATTTCAAGGAAATTTTTGAAGAACAGTAGCAACTTCTGGAAATGTTCAAGATATCGTTTTAAAGGAACGGGCAAACTAACAATTACCATATGACAGGATAAATGCTTTGACGGAGCGAGGTGGGAACGACTGGAGGGGTGAAGGAAGGGCTCCCACAAAGACCGACACTTGAGGCGGGTCTTAAAGGACGCTGGGGGGAAGGGAAGGAGGGAGCGAGCGGAGACCCCTCAGCTCTGACAGAGGCCTGGGCAGGCCACACACCTCTTGAGAGCGGCGAGCAGCACCCGTACCTCTCACAGCTGCGTCCCTCAAGCCCCTTCTCTTCCCGCGGGCGAGGCAATGAGCCAGCCTGCGGACCAGGCCAGGCGATCCCCTCGCTCTGGAGAAGGGCGGCCCCGCGGGCTGTGGTCGTGGAAAGGCCTGGAGGAGCCGCCCTCGGCCGCCGGCGCCCGGTGGATCCCTACGCTCGGGCGCGCGAGATAAGTCCCAGGGCTCGCCCAGCCTCACCTCCCAGACCTTCCGGTGGCGCCAAAAGCGACGCGGAGTGCTGGCGCAGTGCGCAAGCGCAGTGGGCGGCTGGACCGGCGGTGTGAAGTTTCACACCCTGATGGAGGTTGTGTAGGGCCCACCGGGCTGAAGAGAGGACTCCGAGGTAGCACGCCAGGCCCGGTGGGGAGCCCACACAGCCGGAGGGGGCCCGGGGGGCCGGGACATTCCCTTCTGAGCTTGATGCCTGGGTTGTCCAGGGCCACAGCCTCCCAGTCTCTCCCCACTCCCCGAGTCTTGCTCCCTGTTCCCTGCTGGTCGCCTGTCGGCGCCCACAGGTGTTTCTTTTCACTTCCCTCCTCACCCCTCTGTGGGTTCCGCTGCCCTGTCTCTGAGGGGCCTGGGTGGGGCGAGTTGAGAGGGGAGGCTGGGGGTAGGAATAAAGTCTCTGGCCTAGTCGGAAGCACTGCCCCCTGGGCTGGCTCTGGACCCTTCTCTCAGGCCGCTCAGGGTCTGGCCTGAATTGTTTCTCCCTTGGAATTGTAGATCTGACCCAACCTGTTCGGAGGCCGAGGCTGCACTGGTCTCTCAAACCCAGCAATGAGTTTGGACAAGACCAGGCCTGTTTACTTGAAGTGCTAGTGGTTCTGGACAAAATCAGTGTCTTTCCATGTGGAGACCTCACCCTCGTTTACAACATTCTAGGATGTGGGGTGTCTGGAGGCCTGCGTAGCTGAAGGACACTAGAAAATGTGAGATGTGTCCTCTTTAAAATTTGAATTTGGCCCTGGCCGGGTGGCTCAGTTGGTGAGAACACCCTCCCAATATGCCACAATTGCAGGTTCAGTCCCTAGTCAGGTCACGTACAAGAAGCAACCGATGATGCATAAATAAGTGGAACAACAAATCGATGTTTCTCTCTCACTCTCCCTCTCCCTCCCCCACCTTCATCCCCCTCCCTCTCTTTCTAAAAATCAGTATTTTTAAAAAAGAAAAAAAACTGAATCTGAATGTCTTTTCCGGTCACCTGCACTCTCCTGCTGGTGACAGATCGCACTCATTGTTGTCTTATACTTGTCCCTTTGTAGTCATTTACGCCCATCTAGCCCCTGAAGGCCACCAGTCTCCTGTCACCGGAAGTTCACTTCTCTGCAACCTCACCTGTGGAAGTTCTCACAAATGCATCTTGTCCTTTGATCCAGATCATGAGTCATGTGGAGGAAGCAGCCCGCCGGCTGTCCAAAACTGGGACAAGCCTCTACGCAGTGCTGGAGCTTAAGAAGGGCGCCTCGCCTGAGGAAGTCAAAAAGGCCTACAGGTTCAGACGTCAGCTCCTTATTAAACCCTGGAGTTCCCCCCCTTAAACCCATCGCTTTCTACCTTGCTCTTTGGCCCATTTTAAAAAACCCACCTTGGGGCTGGATGGAGCCACCATCCTCTTCACTGTGGCATGGGAAGGGATTTGGACTTGGGCTGCTTGCCTCCGTTCTTTGTACCACATCTAATGCATTCCCTCTTCACTATCTAAAGACCTATCCCTGTCATTCGTCCTAACCCTCCCTCCCCAGCTACTCCCTATTCTCTCCCCTCCCCCCTTTTGGGTATTGCCTGGGTAGGAGACTGGCCTTGAAGTATCATCCAGACAAGAATCCAGGGGACCCTCAAGCAGCAGAAATATTCAAAGAGATCAACACAGCCCACTCTATACTGAGTGACCATAAGAAGCGGAAAATCTACGACCGGCATGGCTCACTGGGAATATATTTATATGATCACTTAGGCGAAGACGGCGTCAAATACTATTTTATAATGAATAGTTGTTGGTTCAAGGTACACAATTCTTCCTAGTCCCTTAAGAATAAGGAAGGAGGGGAGACCCTCCTCATCTAGTCACCTGACCCTCCTCTCCTTGGATAGATGCTTTTGTTGTCTCATTTTCTGGGTGCTAGGAGGATAGAGGGAGGGGAGCTTGAGTGGATATATAGAAGAACTGCTGCACAGAGGCCGCCATTCTTTCCTGTCTTTCAGACACTTGTCCTCCTGTGTGTTCTGCTGACCTGCTGCTGCTGTTGCTGCTGCTGCTGCTTTTGCTGTGGAACACTGAAGCCGCCACCTGAGGAGGTGGCAAGGAGAAAATACCAGCAGAACGTCCATACTCAGCCTCCGAGAGCAGGTGAGAACCATAGATGGGTCGAGGTAAGAGTGGGACTAGGAGTGAAAAAAACAGTGGGCATGAAACTGTGAACCCCTAAATGCGAGAGTCTCAAGTCGGTATTGGGGCAAAGTGAAGAAAGGGAAGGGGAGACCCTTGGTCTCTGAAGGGCTTATGCTACAAACTGGCAGCTCGAATGTAAGGTTGTTGGCCTCGGGACAGTTAAGCTAGGAGTGGGTGGGAGTTAAGGGAAGAAATGGGTGGGAGAGTGTGCCTAGAAAAGGTAATTTTGAAGACAAGTTAGGGGATGTAGTTCATTGCGTTTATTTGGAAGGAAGGTGAACTGAGATTATCCCCACTCCAACTAGTTAAACTTTCAAGGGTGAGTCTACTGGAGCCCACACAGTGCCACCTACTGATGTGAACGTGTAACTGCAGAGCAACGGTTTCCTCCCCAGTAGCCAGACAAATCATGACTAAATGTTTATATGTGTGTTTTTCAAATTCCATCGTAGGAAACAGAGAAAATTTTAGAAGCGGGGGAGATGATTCTAGTGACGATGATGGTTAAAAGATGAAGAAGAGTGAAGTACGGAAACTGAAATGCAGCAATAATTAAAGGATAAGAAAAGAATATGCGCTAACTTCAGATGAGTCGTTAGTGGAGAGTTTAGACCCCATAGTATGGACTATAAGTGGTGATAGCCTTACCTGTAGGGGGTTTGCTTTACATTCTTGGTGCTCATTCCTTCTGGTTAATAAGACTCCAACTTCTGTCCTTAGGTGCTGACCCAAGGAAGGCGTCTCCTGCTACCCGGTACACTGGAAACATTGGAGAGGAGCAGGTGTAGCCATGTTCTGACATTGACCCTGATTTGCTCACAAGAATGTGAGAATCCCAACTCTAGAAGCATTGATGGCGTCCATCCCAGTGAGGATGCAGTCTCTGTCCTTGATGGTGTCACTGACCCTGGCGGTACAGGGTCACCTGACTACTCTTCTTTTTAGCTCCAGTCCCAATTTTAATCTGTTGGAGAGCAGACCTCTCATCCCTACCCCTAAGAGGCCTCAGGCAGTGGTGACAGACTTTTCCCAAGCATCCTTTTTCCTGTGCCTCCCTTGGGATTTGAGCCAATGTCAGCTGGGTAGGGCCCCTGAGTCACTTGTGATATCTCCACCAAGATCCTGAAAGCTGAGCAGAGTGGATCCTGTCCCAGAGTTGTGGCACCAGTTAACCCTCCTTTGTTGCAATTCTGTATACCAAGAACTCTTAGCATCAGACTCATTCTTAAGCCACTACACTTTTCTGGGGCTGGTCTCACCTTCTTCTGGTGCCCATACACTTGGCATTGCCAGCCTCATTCCATGCCACCATGAGTCAGCTTAGGAAAAGTATGAATGTATTTGAGGCTTAGGGGTAGTTGTCCCACCTTTGGATTGTCCCTGGACTGCAGCCACCAGCACAGCCCCTGTTAGCCTGGCCCTGTGGGTTGCCTGAAGTTCACACATCAGTGCCCATTTGTCTCCATCCTTTCACCCACATCTGATGCAGGCTGGTCACCATATATTTTGTTTTTAAAATGAGGGCATGAAACACACGATAGGGAAAAGATTGTACTTTTACAGACCCTTTCCCCACTCGTGCCTCTGCACAGCCTGTTTGGTATCCTCTCCACATCATTTATTTCCTGTCCACCCTGGGTCAGAGTCTAGTAACTCCTCATACTTATCTCTCCTGACTGGGAGAGGGGCTAAAGAATGTCAATAAAAGAGCTTTTGTTCAGTGCCAGTGCATGTGTGGGGACCCCAACAGACAAATTGTGCCTGGAATGGAGGGAAAGACCTGTTGGAGAAAAAGATGGAGGGCTAGTGCTCACATCTGAGACCAGCCTGCGTTGGAGAGTCCAAGACGACTGTGGAGCTGGGACAGAGGCTTCCCGGAGCCTTGTGATTATGACTTTGCCAGTACTCTAAAATTTCCCTGGAGGCCAATTCCCCTGGTACTCAAAATAGGTCCCTGGCACTCAGGTCCTTTCTGCCCAACTCAGCTTCTCTCAATTTCCTAACAAATCTCAAGCGCTTGGAGTGGCTCCAGTGATGTGTTCATGGACCAGAATGTCACACTTTCTTGGGGGCAAGCTCATGAGGTCGTTCTAGGCCCTGGCACAACTGCCAGTTCTAGCCTCCCAGAGCTGCTTTTCCTAGGGTGATATAAAAAAGTTCTGGGCAAGAACAAAAGTGGACCAGAAGTGTTGGACCGGAGCCTCTCTCCAGTCTCTGGAGCCCCTGTTCTGAATCATGGGGTTCAGAGGAGGAGGGGCAGGGCCAGGCTAAGCCTTGGAGGCAAACAATTTCCCTGACTGCCTGCAGGTCTAGTAAGTTCTGCCCTCCCTCCCTGAGCCATGCACCATCCCTCTCAAACCAGCCAACTTAGACTGCATATCACTGCCCTGGAAGAAGGGCCCAAGCCAGAGCTCCGGGCTCAGGGGCTCACAGGAGCCTTTCTGGGTGAGAGCAAGTTCGAGCTCAGTACCTTTGCTGGCCCACCTTTCACCATAAGCACTGAAGCTCACCCCTGCTCTTGCTCAAGAGAGTCACCCATTCCTAAGTGAGTCAGGGTCACTCATTCGGTAACAGCTGTGGCTCGCCTTACAGGAGCTAAATTGGGAGATGGAATGTCACACAGATGCCCCTTGTTCCCCACCCCCACGTTAAAATTAATCTCCTCTCTGGGGAGTGAGGGACAAACAGTGCTGCCCGTAGAGTGAACAAGAGTCGTTTGGGGAACAAAAGGAGACATTTCCAGGGACAGAGTTGCTCAGGGAGTGAGGGTAGAGAAAGCTGCATGTGCCTGGCTGTAGTACAGAGCAAAGAAGAGAGAGACGAGAAGTGTCTGAAAACAGCTATCTAAGGGCGCTGCAAATTGTCAGGAAGGGACAGGAAAGATAGCAGAGCTATTTCAAGAGTGAGCAGCAAAAGGGAACAGAATAATCCACAGACTAAGTAAACGAGGAAGGGTCCAGAGGCAGTGAGGAAAGGCCAGAGCCACGGCCAAGGCCAGGGTCGGCACAATCACTGAGGGGATGAACTTCGCAGTGGGTTTCAAGCCGCTGCTAGGGGATGCACACAGCATGGACAACCTGGAGAAGCAGCTCATCTGCCCCATCTGCCTGGAGATGTTCTCCAAACCGGTGGTGATCCTGCCCTGCCAGCACAACCTGTGCCGAAAGTGTGCCAATGACGTCTTCCAGGTGGGCCGAGGCGGGGTCGGGGGGGGGGGTCAGGTGAAGCTGTGGGAACATGTGGGCAACTTCTCATCAGGGCTGAGTGAGCCCCCAGAAGGTGATGGGCAGAGTGCTCTATGAGACGGGTGGTGGCTGTCCTGGCTGAGGGGCAGAAGAAGAGCCGGGGCTCTAGGAGATCCTACAGTAAGCATGAGTCAGCAGCTGCTCTGCAGGCTGGCGAGCTCAGCCTGTGCGTGGACAGCAGCGGGCACGGTGGTATCTACAGAGGAAAGAAGCCCCCCGTAGAAAGCAGGAGAGAGGTGATCTTGGACCAGGCTGTGTAACAGTTTGTGCTAGACTCTGCATTCCACTTTGGAGTTTTAGATTTTGAGAACATTGTGGGAAATCTGGAGAGAATAGCAATGAGATGATGAAATATTACAACATAAACCCTGTGAGAAAGGTCCATAATGACAGTGAAACTATTCCAAAGCTCAGCGCATCCATCTTTGGGAGGCAGAATTAGTGGGCAGGAGACTGGGAGTTCTCCCCAATTAAGAGTCACGCCTGTGCCCCACTTCAGACTAGTCATAAAGGGGCCTGCTGGTTAAAAAGAACTGAGGTCACTTAATCAGAAAGCAGAGAAGAAAATTTACTTCCCAGAAATGCAACCAGTTTAGGTTTGCATGTGGTCACAGGGCAAAGCAGACCTAGTCAAGTTCACAGATGCCATTTTAGCTGCTGGTTTCAAAAAGAAAAGCAGCACGTCCCAGGATGGTTTACAAATGGGCTTTCTTTCTTGCCCTGTGTCACTGGCGTAGGTTCCAGTCATCTACAAAACAGGACAAAGATCAGGGAGAGTGAGGGGAAAAGATACACGTGCACACACACACACACACACACACACACACACACACACACACCTCTTACTAATGAAGTGAAAACTCTGAACAGACCAGAGCTGGCCAGCTTACTATGCCTGGCAACGGTAAACCCACATGAACATACACTTCATCCGTATCAGAAATTATGAGGAACTGTGTTGAATACAGTGATTTTTAACTTAACCAGGAAAATGCTCCCTTTTATGTTTTTTGGGACAGCATGTTTGGGGGGCGGAGTAGTGGGCTCACCAAGTCAGGCCATCCCTCAGCTGTGCCCTGGGGCCCACCCTTTGTCTGTCATCTGCCATCTTCACTGAGTCTTTCCTGCTGTCTTCCCATTGAGCCCCTTCCCATCTCCTATTCCTCTGAGAGTCTACTTGGCTCCAGAGTATCTCAGAGCCAGTGACTTTCCCTCTCTGGGGTCTAGACTGACTGTTAGGCCTCCCTGCCCCGGGCATCAGTCGTGTACGAGAGGCCCTGCCTTGCCCACCATCTTGGGTGTTCCCTTGGTCTGAGTGACTCTCTGAACATCGGTCAGGCTGAGATGCTTAGGATGGAATGGCAAAAAGATTTTGCCTTTCCTTCTCATGAATTTGGAGTGAAACATCCTTTCATTATAGCCTGAAATACGTGAAAGCAAAGAGAAGTTTTGAAAGTGAAGGTAATGTGTCTGTAAAAATAAATGGTCCGAATTTTATTTTATTGTTTTTTTTCTAATCCTCACCTGAGGATATTTTTCGATTGCTTTTCAGAGAGAGTGGAAGGTAGAGAGAGAGAGAGACATGGATGTGAGAGACATATCGATTGGTTGCATTCCACACACTGACCGGGGCTGGGGATCGAGCCTGCAAATAAGGCACATGCCCTTGGCCAGAACTGAACCTGGGACCCTTCAGTCCGTGGGCCGACACTCAAACCACTGAGCCAAACCAGCTAGTGCTAAGGGTCCAAATATTAAAGCACAGACATGTAGTATCATCAGGCAGAGGGACCCAGGAACAGGAGGCCAGAAGATGCTGAAGTGACGTCCCTTGTTCAAGGCAGTCGCCTGTATTCAGGCACACTTGCTTTGGCTCCTTGAAGCTCTGGAATACTGATCTGGGCCCCCAGAGACCTGGGAATGCTTTGGGCCAAACCCTGTGCAAAATATTTGGGAAATGATATGGTTCCCAGGGCTTTGGGGTGGCTCTGTGGGTCTTTTCAAGCTCAGAGCCCCCTGGGCCCTCCAAGCAGAGAAGAGCGAACAGCTTGTTTCCTCGCTGCTTTATTTGGGCCGGCCTGGTGGGAGGCTGACCCAGTTTTGCGGCTGCGCTTATGTATGTTCATCTCAGATCTCCCTCGGAAAGATGAGCATATTTAGTTTCTTCACACATTGCCTCCACATTTTGACAACTCCAGGCATAATCAGGTTGTCTGTTTTCTAAGTATAGGGACAAGAGTAGGACTTTTGGTTTCTCTGTCTTCAAGCCACTTAGGAAAAATGCCCTTAGAACATTGCCTAGAAAGTTAATGGAGCTTACAGGAGCAATACCAGTATATTATATATTACATTATATTATTATTATATATTATATTATATTATTATTATATTTATTATATTATATTAATCATATTTATTATATTGTTTTATACACACATGCACACACACATTTTTTCAAACATAGGAGTTTATATTATGAAATGTGAGTCTCCACCTCAGTGCTCAATTCCCTTCTCCAGATGGAGGTAGCTATTACCAAGTTTCGTGGATAGCCTTCCAGAACTGTGTGTATGTGTGTGTGTGTGTGCGTGCGTGCGTGCACATATATTTAAACTAGACTCATTGCCCCACACCTGCTTTTGTCCACTCACTCTTTCTGGGCAGCCGTTCCATGTCCACACATTCAGATTCATGCTTTCCTTTTTATTTATTTATTTATTTATTTATTTATTTATTTATTTATTTACTTACTTATTTATTTATTTATTTAAATATATCTTTATTGATTTCAGAGAGAGGAAAGGAGAGGGAGAAAGAGAGATAGAAACATCAATGATGAGAGAGTCATTGATCGACCCCGCAACCCGGGCCTGTGCCCTGACCGGGAATCGACCCCTGATCGCCTGGATCCTAGGTTGACGCTCAACCGCTGAGCCACACCCGGCCGGCCATGCTTTCCTTTTTAAATGCTCTGTGGTGCTCCATTGTCACAGCTGGCCACAGCCTATCTAATCAGTCCTCTAAAACATTTAGGTGTTGTCCAGGGTTTTGCTGTTCTAAAAACTGCTGTGATGGATAACAAACAGGAATTGTAGAGAACTGTGATTTTATAGCAGCAGGTAAACTAGGGAGCCAGGAAGCAAAATTTAAAAAATTAAAACATTTAATTGAAAATATGAGACAGTATTAATGGTTTGGGAGGAAATCACCCATAATCCTATCTTCCCAAGACAAGTATTTTCATGTTTGCCTATTACTTTCAAGCCCTTGTGAACATACATATTTTTACATAGTTTTCATCATGGTTTAGTTTTTATTAGAGCTGTAGTCTCTCTCTCACTCTCTCTCTCTGAAATGAAACATAAAATACCAAAGCACCCTGTTAGCCCCCTTTCATTTCTCCTTCCTCTCTCCCCACACTGTACCCACTCAGCTCCCAAGCATTTTGACTAGAAGAAAGCTGTTGGTGTGGGAATTTGGCACACATCTTCCCATGTGTTTCTGTATTTGTAGACTCTCTTCGCTCCTGAACTACTTTCAAGCAAGCCATCGTTTATTTTTATACTTGCCTCCACTTCACTGTGGCCACTCGTTTATGAGCTGCAACCTGTTGTAATTTAACAGACAACCAGAAGGCCTTGAAAGAAGATTGTTCAGGAACAGCTTTCCTGGGGGATGTCCATTTAGGGAGAGATTTACAGAGATGGGAATATTGAGAAAGAGGCCCCTTTCTCTAATAAAGGGCAGTCTGGGAAAGGGGTGACCTCTGTGTTGTGTCACTCGCCCTGAATTCCAGTTCTTTATCGGTTAATTGTTAAGACCTGCTGTTATCAAGTACAGGCCTGCAGCGAAAATCCTACACAGCCTGCTCCTCGAGCACTTCCACCTGCTACTGAGGGCCCCGGCCAGTCCTGGGCAGGTCTCCTTTGTGAGAAATGGATTTACTGAAATTCTGTGAATTGCATTAACTTTGAAGCAGAATTAAAGACCTTACTGACTTTAGGAAAGAAACTCGATTTGTGGGGAACAAAAACCTAGAGTGAGACTTAGCATTCCCGGGATCTCCTCAAGCCAGTTTCTTCCTAAATTTGCCATGTGATGTAAACCAGGCGATTCCACCCCTTTGAGCCTCTTCACTATATATATATATATATATGAGAGAGATAAGAAGGAGAATTTAAACTGATCTTTAACATCCTTGTAATTCTGACAATTTTATTTTACAAGTTCAGGCATTATGGATTCCCATTTTTAAAGGGCTTCCCGTCCCGCTGCCAGTGCCCTACCTGGGCTCCAGCTTCTGTCTGTCAGTCTTCCTTCCAGCCAGCCTCCCTTCACAAGCCCCTTGTGCCAGGCTCTTTGCTAGGTTGTCAGTCAGAGCTCGTTCTCCACTCAGAGTCACCCTCCTACCCCCAACTCAGCGTTTGCCAACACCCAGATTCTTCTAAGGTTCTTCAACTTTTCTCCAAATGTCTGGTCTTCTTCCCATCCCCCCCCCAACACCTCCAACGCCTCCAACACCCACCCACCCCCACCCTGCACCCTGGGCCAGTATCCCAAATCAGCATCGCTCTGGATAACCAGGGAAGAGGGAAAACATTCTGATTTGTTAGCGTAACTGCATTCACGGATCATCTTTCTAGAAGGAACATTTCTATTAGATGCTACAAAATGTTACAAAGGAAACAGAAGGCAGCATAGAGTCTAAAAGAGTGACAACGCAAAAGCCTTGAACATAGACTAGACATAAAACAAATTCCATTTATTTTATTCCATTGTATCCTTCACAGTGAAGAAAGAACAGTTCTTTTGTGTCGTGTGGCTCTGTGTGGTCATATATTTTTAAGGTCTAGAGCAGTGCTTTATAATTGCATGCATATTCCATCTGAGTTAGGGAGCATGGGTGTTATTGCCGTTTTATGGGGAGAACACAGGAAACAGGTTACAGCCACACAAACAAAGGAACCAAGCAGGGACATAAATCTAGGTGTTCTGTTTCCTGGAGTGATGGAATGTCCTCTGCACATCACGTCATTGGCACAGGAGATTTTCCTCTATGGGGCTGGCTCTCTTGTTTACACAGTCTTACAGTGTAAGATGCAAGGAGAGAACAAAGACATTTATGTGAACAACAGAACCCACCAATTATTTCTTAACCTTGAAATAGAAAGATAAGAAGCAAAACATAGGGTTTTGCTAACTGGGTATTGGCTGAGAGCTCTTTAGCCCCACGCGAGACGACTAGTCGTGGAGATGTAGTAAGGAGACTGCCATGTACCCTCACAGTGTAAAACGCCTATTGGTGATGAGACCATCTGGGGACTTACAATCAGGGAAGGAAGTGATCTCTTTTTGTGCCATGACCCCTTTGTCAGTTTGTGAAGCCCATGGACCCTTTCTAAGGACAATGTGTGTGTGGTTTTAAAAAAATAATAGTGTCTTTTAAATGCACAAAATATAATATATATGATTATAAAGAAACCCAATTGTGTTAGAACACAGCATGTATTCTCAATGGGGGTGGTATTGCTCCAAGTACATCTGTGGTATTAAAAATTTTTTATTGTGATCTTTTTTTTTTTAATTTTTAAAAATGTTTCCATTGTTTTGTGTGTTTTTTTAGAGAGGGGAAGGGACAGAAAGAGCGACAGAAACATCCTTCAGCTGCCTCTTGCACGCCCCCTCCTGGGGGTCAAGCCCCACACCCCCGGCATGTGCCCTGACCAGGAATTGAACTGGTTGACTCCTGGTGCAGGGGAGGACACTCGACAAACCGAGCCACACTGGCCAGGCTATTGTGATTTTCTTTTTAAATTTTCATTTATTTTTTTGTTTTCGTGTAAGACCCCACCCCCAGGTTTAGCAAGGTACAAGTTGACAAAAATTATATATATTTAAGGTGTACAATGTGATAATTTGATATATGTTTCCACTGTGAAATGATTACCACAGTCAAGCTAGTTAACCCATCCATCACCTCACATAGTTACCATTTGTGTGTGTGTGTGTGTGTGTGTGTGTGTGTGTGGTCCCTTAGCAGGTGCCAGGTATACAATACAGTCTTATAAACTATAGTCACTATCTGTACATCAGACCCCCAGAACTTATTCATCTTATATCTGGAAGTTTTACCTTTTGACCAATATCTTCCTATTTCCCCACCCTTACCCCCTGGCAATCACCTTTCTACTTTCTGTTTCTATAAGTTTTTGACTTTTTTAGATTTGTGGTATTAAAACTTAATGGGGAGGGATTAGCAACTAGGGAAAAAATTGTCTGAAAAGGCTCCTGGAAGGGACAGTAATGAAACCCACTTTCTAGCTTCCCCCATGACTCCCCTGCCTGTTTGTAACCTAACCTCCTATAGTCTCTGGTCTCCTGAAACTCTTTCATAACTGCCATCTCCTCTTACCTGTCTACCCAATCTTCAAGTGGTATCTTCTTCAACATTCCCTCCCTTGAATTAATAGTTCTTTACTAAGTAGTGTTTTCTCTTGTTGGCTCTTATGGCACTCAAGCACCCCCTTTTCTTTCATGTCAGGACTGGTCATTGCCTTTTTTAAAAAGTTAAGTTTGTTTTTTTCCCCAAACCCAAAGTGCTTGCACAAAATTTGGAAATTATAAAAATAAAAATTAAAGAAGGAAGGAATTACCCACAATTTAATTCTATTACTTACAAATTATTGCCAAATTATTTAACTTTTATTTCAGGGATTTTATACAGTAATTCATGGTCTACACAGAGAAATTTGGGGACTGTAGATGAATACATAGACATTTTAAAAATCACCTGTAAGCCCTGGCCAGGTAGCTCAGTTGGTTAGAGCATTGCTCTGATGCACCAATGTTTTGGGTTCGATCCCCAGTCAGGGCACATGCAAGAAGCAACCAATGATGCATAAATAAGGGGAACAACAAAATCAGTATTTCCCTCTCTCTCTCTAAAACAAATAAACAAACAAATAAAATTTTAAATCACTTGTAAATCTCATAGCACATTTCCAAGCTGGGATGCTACTGTCTACACAGATTTATATCCTGCTTTTTTCATCTAAAATCGTGACACGAGTACCCAGCTGGTATGGCTCAGCGGTTGAGCATAGACCTAAAATCCAGGACACTGAGGTTCGATTCCCAGTCAGGGCACATGCCCGGGTTGCGGGCTCCATCCCTGGCAGGGGGCGTGCGGGAGGCAGCCGATCAATGACTCTCTCATCAGTGATGTTTTTATCTCTCTCCCTCTCTCTTCCTCTCTCTGAAATCAATAAAGACATATTTTTAAAAAATAAAATCATGACATGAGTATCTCCCCATGTTATTAAGAACTTCATTAAAAATGGAACATAATTCCATTAATAACTCACTTCATCTTTCCTGTGAAATAACCAACATGTTTATTCTTAAAAAGCAATTTTATTTTTTATTATGATTACAAAAATAATACAGATGTATTATATAAAATTCAAACCTCATGGATAATACAAACCGTAAAATGTATAAATCCATCTAAACACACCAGGGCTATTTCAGAGGTGGGATTTTAAGAACTGCTTACATCATACAGGAAGAGGACCCTCAGTGACAGCGAGGGGGAGGCACGAATGATTGAGACACTGGGTCACAGTCAAAGTTAAACAGAGGAGGTGGTACCTACACGGTGTGACAGGAGAAGGTTGTTATAAAAACCACCAACTCCCTTCTCCCATCTCCCAGGCAAAAACACACAGGGCATGCTATCTGATATTCTTACCATAATTCTATCAATTAAGGCTCACTGCTCAGACAACATCAGCTCTTGAAAGGACCCAGTGCTAAGTACAAATCCCTTTTTTTCCATCTGGGGAAACTGGAGCCTGTGAGGAATGACTTTCCCAAGGTCATCTGTGGCAAATCGCACACTAGAGCTTCAGGTCTGTGCTACTTTCCCTGTATCATGCGGCCCCAAATGCCCTCTGTTAAAATACAGAGATGTTACCGGAAGGGGGACCCCTGTATCCACATGTCCGGTACAGGTGACTCTCAAAGCTTGGGACCCAAGACAGACAAGTTTTGATGAGGAGAGAGTCAGGAAAGGGCAAGCGCAAACTTCCCAAACTCCCTTCTCCTTTCACCTTCCTGATTTTTGCCGTAGCTGTGTAGCACCTGTACTACGTCTTTAATATTTCTCTTTAAAATGACTCAATAGTAAAGCTTAAATATTTATCTTCATTCTAAATTACAAAATCCATGAAAAAGCACCAGTTTTATAGGCTGGTTGTTTTTTTCTAATGTGCGTTAAAATAAAGACATAAAAAATGTAAATGTCCGTCCTCACACCACCTAAAATCTTCATGCTTGTCACCAGCATGTATATGGTATTTTGGGGACACTGGGTTAGTGCATGATAGCACCGTGAGGGCCTCTAAGCAACATGAGTGCGCCATGAGCTAGAGGGCCCTGGGAAATCCAAAAGATAAACTTTACTATTTTCTTAGTAGTCAAGTTTAGTCCTAGTACCAAGGGCGCGCGCGCACACACACACACACACACACACACACGCCAGAGATGGGGCGAGGAGATGAGTGGGGCAACGCTGCTGACGCAGTCAAGGAAAGGAAGGGATGCCCTGCAGGTTAAGAGGAAAGCCACCAGCCAGAGCTGCAAAACGGCAGGAGGACCTGAGCTGCGGACAAGGGGACGCACTGCGGGGCGAGGGGTGGCTGGGGAGGCTGGGCTCAGCTGCGACGCCTGCTCCAGCGGGCAGCACAGCCCTTAGCCAGGCTAGGAAGACGGCAGGGGCACAAGCCGCCCACCACCGGCCCGCGTGCTCCCCAGCTCCCAGCACCGGTGCCCTTCGAACAAAGGATTTAGGGCAGGCTGCCTGGGCACCGATTGCTGCTCAGGGCCCCGGGCGCCGAGCCGGCAGTGACTGGCCCACGGACGAGCTGCTGAAGGCATTTCTTCGGCGGCGGGGAGGCTGGTGAAGGGCCGCGTGCTTTCCAAGCCCACCTCCGGCCAATCCCGCAGCCAGTCCCGCTGAGGGGGTCTGAAGTAGGACCCTTGGCCAAGCATCCCGACAAGTCCTGATTACTTTTTTTAAACATTGTGCTAAAGTACACGATATAAATTTACCATCGTAACCATTTTTAAGTGCGTAGGTCAGTGGCATTAAGAATATTCACATGAGTCACAACCATCACCATCCATCTCCAGCTTTTTCCTTTTCCCAAACTGAAACTCTGTGCCCATTAAACACGAACTCTCCATTTCCCCACCCCAGCCCCTGGCACCCAGCATTCTGCTTTTTATCTCCATGAATCTGACCCTCCCAGGCACCTCATATAAGAGGGATCACACAATATTTGTCTTTCTGTGTCAGACTTATTTCACTTAGCATACATGTCTTCAAGGTTGATCCATACTGGAGCGTGCAGTCTTGATTACGTTTGTCTCTGTTATTTTCTACCATCTATGTGACTTGGATCAGTATCATAGATTCTACTTCCTTTTGTGTCAAATGTGCATTTTGTTTCTACGTTGATAGTATATTTTACTTAATTCTGCCAGCTCACTTTTCTTCTCCAGCTCTGATCACTTATATCTCTTCTTTAATCAAACAGACTGTTTTCTTTATTTCCTTAAAAATGTTATATTGAATTGTACTATTTCTCAGAACCATTCTTCCAGAGTGTATTCCTCGTCTGTCCTTTGCTTGTCCCGCTTTCTTTCTCCTGTTCCTTTTGTGTTACCTTGGCGAGCATCTCTGGTTAGATCCCTTCTGCTTATTACTCCTCTTTAAATAGGGCTTGTTTCATCTGGTGCTAAAAGTGAATTCTTTACTTCACCTTCCACTTACCTAGGCTTTCGCCCACTGTTCCCTTAAATGTAAACTGGCTAGTTAGGTGTTATCACTGGTGTGCAATCTCTGTTTAGTCCTCTGGCTTTGGTGAGTAGTGGGGTCTGGCCAGGATTAGTAGGCAGCTGGGTGCCTCAGTCTGGTTATGCTGCATCAAAATACTTTTGCCCCAGAATCTGATGAATGAGCCTCCCTGGGGCATGTGCAGAGCCATTGGAGAAGGTCTCCCTGAGATTGAGCCATCTCCTCTCCTCTTCTCAGACAAGCAGGTCATTCTGGCTGTAGGCGAGGCCCTCACCGTGCTCCATAGCACAAGCGGTTTTGATTTGATGGGTCACCTTTTGTTTGTCTCTGCTCAGATAACTTCAATCGGCAGCTGAATTCTAGGCTGCTGTTTCTGTCCTTGGATGAAAGGTTGATGTTTGGCCTTTCATGACCTTTACTAAAATCTGTTTTACCTGAAACTCATAGAGAGACGAGTGTTGGAACTGATAATGTAGTATATTTGTGTTGATTACTAGGATGGACTCTGGAGTCAGAGTGCTGAGTTCAAATATTGGCTCTGCCACTTATTAGCTGATGGCCATGTGCAATTAATTTGTCTGGGCTGCAGTTTCCTATCTTTGAAATGGGGCTAATAGTGGTACCTACTTCATAGGGTTGATATGAGAATTAATTAAATGAGTTCATACAAACCAAAGGACATAGAGCAAAGCCTGGCCTAAAGTAAGTGCTCAATAGATGTTAGCCACTATCATTATATTTCTTGTAGTCTAAGTTAGGGGGCAAATGTTCATCTCCTCCATCTGAACAAGAGATTCCTGAGGATTAAATTCAATTATGTCTGGAAAGCCCATAACACAGTGCTCGATACATAATAGGCCCTCAAAACATGTACTGAATGTTAAATAATGAGGATAGAGGAAGGGTGTAGTGAGGGAGGGAGGTGGAGGAGAGAGGGTACCCATGAGTTTGTCTTTGCTCTGGGCCAGCGCTTTAGAATATGGCTTTTTTTTTCTTTTCTTTTTTTTTTTACCATTCAGACATTTACTGAACATCTTTTATAGGCTTCCCACCAGCTAATCAAAGTGTTGATGTAAGAAACATCAAAACCTGTAGATAATTTTTATAAGAGTTTATTTGAGCCAGACTGATGACATATGCCAAGGATCAAGATCTCAAGTGCTCTTCACTTAATGCCGTCGATAGGCTCTGCCACTTTAAATGAAATGACGTGTACTGAAACCAGTTTTACCACAGGCTCATTGACATGAGCAAGGGTTAAGTTCCTGTGACATTTCATCGACGTTATTTATTCAAGGACCTGTACACATCCTAGAAATGACACAAAACACCTCTCTCTACACCCCACTGGCCAGAACACAGCCCCTTGGCCACACCCAGCCGGACGGAGGCTTGGGCACGTGTTCTTTATTGCACACGTCCTGCTAAAATCTCAGGGGCTCTATTATTTAAGAAGAAGCGGAGGTAAGTCTTGAAGAACAACAAGCAGTGTCTTCAGTCTTTCATCTCTGCTGTAATCCACAAATCGACTCTTCTCTCCTCTGCAGACTAGCCTTCTCTGTCCATAGTTTCTGACCCCTCACACTTTCTACTGCTTGTACAAGACTTTGGGGGGCCACACCGTCAACTCTTAGCCCAGCACCACAGGTGATTTCAGTTCCACAGCTGCACGTGGTCTAGCCAGCTCAGGTTCTACGCCTCAATTCCAAGTTCCTAGAGAGAAAGTTTGATTTGTCCTGCTTGGGTCAGGCGACCACCTCCTCAACTCTGAGCCAATTGTCAGTGGCCTGCTTGGGTCAGGCGACCACCTCCTCAACTCTGAGCCAGTTGTCAGTGGCCTGGGGCACAGCAGTCCACTGTAGGACGGGATGGGACAAGCTCTCTAAGAGGTATGAATGGAGGAAGTGATGGGCATCTCTGAGAAGTCCTCCGTCTGAGCTTACTCCTGTCATGATACCCAGCCTTCTGAGCGTAGTTGTCAGTTTGCTTGTCCTTAGGACAGGAATGCATTTGCGCATATCTCATCCTCAGAGCCTAGGAATTACCTGGCACACTCAATATTTGTTGTAGAATGAATAATCCAATCTAGTCCTTAATTTTACAGAGATCGATTGCTTGCCCCAGTGTACACAGAACAGTGTCAGGGGCAGCAAATGAACCCAGGACTCCCGATTCCCAGTCCCTGGAGGGATTTCCCAGGATTACCCAGCACAATGTGGCTTGTTTGCCCCGTTGTTCAGCACTTGTCTCTGCTTGAGCCCCCGCCCAGGGCTGCAGAGCATCTCCCCCAGATGCGGCCCAGGAGAGCTCCAGGCCGGAGGACACTGACTGCATCCCTTAGAGTCCGTTTCCTACCTGAGCCTTCCTGCCCAGGTCAATGTCACCTCACAACTCCAAGCTGGGCCCCTTTGGGGAGATCCCATTCTGACTAGGCCTTGACCGAAGCTAGGCTCGGGATGCAGGGACGCTCAAGGAGGTGGGATGAACAACAAACTAAAGTGGGAAACAAGATCTCCATGCCCCCCCCCCCCAAACTGCTGAGGACGCCCAGCCACGGAAAGGAGCCGAAGCCACTCTCTCCATCGTTCTCCTGCTCCCCGGCCCCCATTACTTCCCCCTGCCCCCAGTTCCCTCAGGCCTCACGGTGCCTGTTCTCTCACACTACCTGTCCCCACAGGCCTCGAACCCTCTGTGGCAATCCCGGGGCTCCACCACTGTGTCTTCAGGAGGCCGGTTCCGCTGCCCCTCCTGCAGGCACGAGGTTGTCCTGGACCGACACGGCGTCTACGGCCTGCAGCGCAACCTGCTGGTGGAGAACATTATTGACATTTACAAGCAGGAGTCTTCGCGGTGAGCTGTGGGGGCCGCTCTCTAAAGGGCAGGGCGGGGGCCACAGCCCGGGAGCCCATCAGGGCTAAGGGGCGAGGCACCAGATCAACCTGCCCCTTCAGTTTAGAGATGAGAGGGGCGGGACCTGCCCCAGGTCAGTCCGCTCAGGTGGTCTCTGGTTCCTGATCACCGCTTCACTTTCTCCAGCTGGGGAGGGCTGGCCATCCACCAGCAAGGCCCTTGCCACCCCTCCGTTACTTCCTGCCCTGTGGGACTTCTCTGCCTCCTGGGACAGAGGCTATTCTTGGATCTAAGCCCCTGTCTGTCCCCCAAATGAAGAGCACTGTGGAAGTCGCTCGCCTACCAGCCACAGCACCAGCTGCAGGGGCACAGAAGGGGGTGGTGGTTGGTGGAGACGGAAGAGAGGTGCTCATGGGGCCTCACGCTCTCAGCCTCATCTGCCCGGCTCCCTGGTGGCTGGCCCCTGACCCTCCTGCCGCCCTGCCCACTCCCCTCAGGCCGCTGCACTCCAAGGCCGAGCAGCACCTCATGTGTGAGGAGCATGAGGAGGAGAAGATCAATATCTACTGCCTGAGCTGTGAAGTGCCCACCTGCTCTCTCTGCAAAGTCTTTGGTGCCCACAAGGACTGCGAGGTGGCCCCGCTGCCCACCATTTACAAGCGCCAGAAGGTACCAGCCGCAGAGGGAGCAGGCCTGTGGGGGTGGGGGCACAAGACAGGTCTTGGACTTCAGCCTCTTACTCCACTCGGTTTTAAGGGCTAGAGATCAGGGCTAAGGTCCCAGTCCTATGGGTGACCTGAGGTAAGTCACTTGACCTCTCTGGCCCTCACTTTTCTCACTTGTAAACTGGGGATGAAAACACCTTCTTCTGAGAGCTATTTCAGGATAAAATAAGATAATGGGTGCAGGCAGAGACTTCAGCATGGTGGACTAGATGCTCTCAAGGCCCTCTCACCATCACACAACTGGATTCTACATGAAACATAATTTTAAATTATATTGGTAGGCATGTAGGAAGAAAAGGAAATCTCCAAGTAGAGGTAGGGGTGGAGAGAGGAAGGCCGAGTGAACTGAGAACGAAACCCTGAATGGTGAGCACAGAAAAGTCAGGATTTCCCAGAGGGCAAATGCTGGCAGTGCCCTCTGGAAAGATGAGACAATGCTTCCAAACCACTAAAAGTTGGGAGACCTGCAATGAAGACCCCCAAGAATTCCAGGCTACATCGGAATCCGAGGAACTGAAGTGGTCAGTTTTGACACCTGACTTTTGGCAAAAGCAAATGCAAACTCTGTCTGTAGGTGAAAAAACGACAGCCTCAGTTTAAGCCTTTGGGCTTTTGTTAGGTTAAGAACAGCAAAGATTAGCTCACAATTGAAGATACACAAAGAAATATACCCATGATTAAAGTCAGCAGAAACAAAATTTATAGATTTAGACCTCTGAGAAATTCAGATATTGGAATTATTAAAGAATAGAAAGTCACTGTGTATAAACTGCTCTGAAAAAGATGGAGTTAAAAAAACAAGCAACACTAGACTATCAAAAGTGCAAATTTGACAAAGACCCATATAGGGCTTTTAGAAATGAAAATACAATTGTTGAAATAAAACATTCAAAGGATGGATTGAATATGAGATTTCTCTGAAGAGAGAATTAGCAAACAGGAAGAGCAGACTGAAAAAAAAAATAGCCTAGAATCTGCGCTGGGAATGAGAAGGTCTAACATATATGTAATCGGAATCACACAATGAGAAAATAAAGAGAATGAAGAGGAGGCAATGTTATCCTAATAGACAATCATGAAGAATTTTTCAGAATTGATGGAAGGCATGAATCTACAGATAAAGCATCTAACCCAGTGCCAGGCACTTGGTGGGTATTTGGTGAATGTCCATACAATGTACTTCCATATTTCTTGGATGGTTCCTCACCCTCTAGATCTCTGGAATAGCTGCCCTGAAGATGCCCTGATGGTGGGATGGAGGGGGCAGTTCTCTTCTAGGCAGCCCTGGCTGCAGTGGGAGGGGTGCATTCTAGACCAGGTCCTCCAGCCCTAAGTGCTGGCCTGTGTGTGTGGCAGAGTGAGCTCAGTGATGGCATCGCGATGCTGGTGGCAGGCAATGACCGTGTGCAAGCCGTGATCACACAGATGGAGGAGGTGTGCCAGACCATCGAGGTGAGCCTGGGATGGGAGGGAAAGAACCCTTCTGGGCTCCTCTGGATGAGTCACAAGTAGTGGGAGGAGCTTAGCCCGGCTGCTAGATTAGAATCTCAGCTCTGCCCCTCACTAGCTCTGTGACTTTGGTGCAGTTATTTAACTTCTCTGTGCTTTGGTTTTGTTTAACTACATAAAATAGTAATAATGAGAATGATATGGCACCTACCTCATTGGATCTTTTTGAGAACTAAATGTGATAATTTAGTTCTAAATAAACAAGTAAAAACCAGAGACATAGCACTCAGGCTACTTTAAAGTGTGTTATTTGCTGAGTAGAACCTGAAAATTCTCATCACATAAAAAAATTAACTATGTATGGTGACATATATTAATTAGACATATTGTGGTGATTATTTCACCATATATACAAATATTAAATCATTACATTGTACACCTGAAACATATGATGTTATATGTCAATTACATCTCAAAAAATATCGTGTTCTGGCTCTGCCACTAATTTGTGGTGTAAATGACAGGTCACTTTTCTTCTTGGCTCTCCGTGCTTTTTTTTTTTTTTTTTTGCGCTAAATGGGAAATGAGACAAGTAGCCGGGTGCTTTCCCAGCTTTGAGGTCTCATCATTACCCCCCATCAGGACAACAGCCGGAGGCAGAAGCAGTTGCTAAACCAGAGGTTCGAGACGCTGTGCGCGGTGCTGGAGGAGCGGAAGGGCGAGCTGCTGGAGGCCCTGGCCCGGGAGCAGGAGCAGAAGCTGCAGCGCGTCAGGGGCCTCATCCGCCAGTACGGGGACCACCTGGAGGCCTCCTCCAAGCTCGTGGAGTCGGCCATCCAGTCCATGGAGGAACCGCAGATGGCGCTCTACCTGCAGGTGGGCCCTGGGGGTGGGTGGCAGGCTGCACAGCGGCCAGAGTGGGGGCCTTGGCACCTAGACACCTGGGTTCAAGGCTGACCTCTGGCACCTGCTTGCCCCAAGGCGTTGGGCAAATCACCCCTCTGAGTCTGTTTTCTCCTTAAGAATTGGGATAGGCCTCTCCCCCACCTACCTACCCCTCAGGACTGTGGTGGGCATCAGAAATGAACATGGCCAGAGGGTGGCACAGTGCTTACGCTCACCTTCCTTTCCTCCCTACAGCAGGCCAAGGAGCTGATCAATAAGTGAGTAGGCGGGGCCGGGAGGGAAAGGAGCGAGCTGTGCGGGGCTTCACCGCCGCGGGAGGGGGAGGCGGAGGGGGAGGGGAGAGGGGGAGGGGCGGGGAGGGGGGAGGGGCGGGGAGGGGAGGGGCATTTGCCGACGAGCCGCCGCGCCGCAGGGTCGGGACGATGTCGAAGGTGGAGCTGGCCGGACGGCCGGAGCCCGGCTATGAAAGCATGGAGCAGTTCTCCGTGAGCGTGGAGCACGTGGCCGACATGCTGAGGACCATCGACTTCCAGCCGGGTGAGGGGGCCGGGAGGCCGCGGGGGCGGGGCCTCGGGGCGGCGGGTGGGGCCCGAGGGCCAGAGACGCGGGGTCGCCCGCTCACCGGGGTCTCCCCCTGGCCCAGGCGCCTCCGGGGAGGAGGAGGAGGAGGAGGCGGCGTTGGACGTAGACGAGGGCGGCGCGGGGCCCGAGGAGGAGCGGCCGGAAGGTGAGAGCGGGGGCGGGAGCCGCCCCTCCCCCCGCCGCTGCCCCGCCGGGCCGCCCGACGTTCCCTCGGAGCCCCTCCTCCTTCTAAGCGCCTCCAACCCCCATCAAGGGGGAGCCCCCTAGCGCAGCGCAAAGGGACACTTCCTTCTATTTTCTTTATTTTTAAATTTGTCCTATTTTATTTTATTATTTTATTTCCATCACGGTTTACGCCCCACACCCTCTTCCCCTCCCCTCGCCCTCACACTTCCTCCCCCCGGCTGCTCCTGGGCGCCCTGGGAGGCCGGGCGGGTGGGAAGGCAGCGGAGGCGCCCACGTGGCTGCGGCGGCCGGTGAGCTGGGGCTCGGAGTTGCCTGGTCCTTTGGAGCCCCCGCCCACCAAACTTTCTTTCCTGGGGACAGGCCTGCACTGACCCTCCCCTGTGGGGGACCCTGCGCTCCGGGCTCCTGGCGCTCGGGTCGCGGAGGATCTGCGGGGAGACGGCCGCGCCCGCAGCTCGGCGCCCCGCCCCCGGGAAGCTCAATAAAGGGCTAACGCACCCCGCCCGCAGCTCCCATCACTGCTCGCTCAGCTCGGCTTCGACGCGCCCATCACCATCCCTCCCTTCTCCGCATCTGGGACCAGTTGGGGGGCCGAAGTGAGGTGAACCCCTACTGGGCATCTCGTGGATGACGGGCCGGGATGCCCGAGCTCAGTGCCAAGGACACAGTAGGGGGTGGTGTGGAGGGATCAGGACTGGAGTTCGTGGGGGACTTGGGGATATTGAGGACACAGGATCCTGGCTGAAAGCCGTTCTCCTAGTTCCCTCCCGCCAGCCCGAGAGGCCCCACTTTCCTGTGGGTTCCCACCCTGCTGTGGAAGGTTTCTGCGCCCCCACGACAGAGGCAAAAGGCTCTTCAGCACTTTTATTAAAAACTAGTAACGCAGAGAGTGTTCAAGGCGTCCCCGGGCCGCTCCAGCCCCGCGGGCCTGGGCCAGTTCCGGTTGAGCAGGTGCCAGCCCGGGGATAGGGGGTGGGGTTCGAGGTTTGGGGGGCCCCAGGCCCCGCGGGTCACTTGCCCACCGACTCGAATATGATGCGGTTCTGCTCTGCGCGCTCCCGCTGGCTCTGCGTCCGCGCCAGCTCCAGCAGGGTCCGCAGCAGGTGGAAGGTGAGGTCAATGGACAGTGGAGGGTCATCCCGTCGCGGCCGTTCGCCTGAGGTCCCAGATCCCCATCCGCCGGGCCCTGCGCGGCGGGGGAAGCGCTCCGCCAACAGCAAAAGGAGCGCGCGGGCTCCGCCGCCCTGGTTCCGCGTCCCGGGGCTCCAGCGCAGACTCGGGTCCTGGACCCTGGCTGCTGCCGCCTCCTCCGGGTTCCACTGGCTGCTCCCCGGGTGCAGCTGTGTCAGAAGCAGCAGCGCCAACAGCGCCTCGCGTCCGGCCATTCTCATGGTGCCACCGGCCCTGGACACACGGGAGCAGCTCAGGGTGAGGTGCGCTTGGAGCAGTTGCAGGTGGCACCACTCCCCTTCCCGCGCACGTCCAGCGTCCCCGCCGGTCCCCTTCGGCTGCCGCCCGGTGCCCACAACCTTCCCTGCAGCCCCGGCTGCTGCCCAGTCCTGTGCCACCCTTTCCTCTTTCCCTCCCTCCCTCCCTCCTAGCGGTCCCGGTAGGTGAGCGGAGTGCCAAGTCCTGGTGCTGAGGGAGTCCGGGAGGACGTTCTGAGAGCCACTCACAGGTTGCGGGAAGAGCGTCTGCACAGTGCAGGACGGAGGTCCAGTCTCTGTCCCTCGAGGCGAGCTGATAGCGGGCGCCTTGGGAAACGCGGGGTCTGTCCCGGGACCGCGGCCAGCCTTATATAGCTCTCCGACAGCTCCGACTGACGTCAGCGAGAAGCATGCACTGATTGTAGAGCAATGACGGTCGCAGCTTGGAGTCCAGCGGGTTTCGAGACCCCAAGGGGCGCGTCTCTGGGGCTTGCGCTAGCAGCGACAGCGGACTCAAGTGAACAAGAAGCTGGCTGGGGCGCAGAGATTTCCCTGGGAGCCATGAGAGAGAGTCGTTCACCACTTAGAACAGTCAGCAGTGAGTAGGGCCGGTCTCCAAACCGGACTCGTCCGGATCGCCACTCTCCTTTGGCACAGAAAGGGTGGCTGGGTTGGGGAGCTGTCCGTGGTGCTGGCTGTGCCCTCTGCCTCCAGAGGGGTCAGCCGCATTGGCAGAGCGCTGTGCTGCTCAGACCCACTCCCTTGCCCCAGCTACCAGCTCTGTAAACTGAGGCCCTCAGCGCAGCGGGCACTCAGCCATCACCATGGTACCCACCTAAGAGGCAGCTGAGGCAGGCTGAGTTGGCCAGGATTCTTGATCTTATTCCAGCCCCAGGATTTAAATTCTAGGGCTGACTGGGGCACCAGAAAAAAAGGTTTCTGGCCTTAGAGTGCTTTTAGACCATAAAAAGCTGATCCATCTGTTTCTGAGTTTGTCCCAAAGTGATAGTTTAGCCAAGTTAATTTTTCTCCTGGGAATCACAGCAGCAGTATTATTACTGTATCTTTGACTTCAGGTTAAGATCATTTGGTAGAAAGGAAGCATGGTGTCTTAGTCCATTTGAGGAGCTGTGACAAAAAAACATACACAAACTGGGTGGCTTATAAACAAGCATTTATTTCTCACAGTTCTGGAGGCTGGGAAGTCCAAGATCATGGTGCCAGTGGATAGTGTCTGGTGAGGATCTGATTAATGGTTCATAGATGGCACCTTCTTGCTGCATCTTCACGTGGCACCTTTTATAAGGATACTAATGCCATAAGGGCTCTGCCCTCATGACCTTCTCACCTCCCAAAGGTCCCACCTCCTAATACCATCACCTTGGACATAAGGTTTTTCACCATATGAATTTGGGGGTTATACAAAAATTCAGTCTATAGGGTATGGGTTCAAGTTTCTATTCTGCCACTAATTTGTGGTGTGGACAGGTCGCCTCACTTCTATGGACCTCAGTGTCCTCATCTGTAAAAGAAGATTGGGCTTGGTGGTCTCTACGCTTCTTTCCACCTCTAGAAATTTTGACTCCCCAGTATTTTTCTGTTGGGTTTTACTCATTGCCTCTGCAGATTCCAGATTACATTTTTATAACATATTCATGGACGTCCACATAAAGAGTTTGAGGAGATCCCCAAAGAACTGGAGCTACACTAGGGCCAGGAATGGTTAGAGAAACAAATGTATCAATGAAGAGTGGGGATAAATGGCACTTGCCGGGATATAGGAATAAACTAAAGTTGCCAAGATCATATGGTTCAGCAAATATTTATGGACTGCCTACTATGTGGTGGGCATAAGACCATTATAAAGCTTTTAGTGAATTCAAAAGGAGTCAGTTTACACTTTAGAGTGAAATGGGTCATTTCACAGTGCTGACTCCACTAAGTTCTGACCAGCAAACGGATCCCCTGAAAACTAGTGTGCCCACTTTGAGGAGGACATCTGACCATTCCAGGGTCAAGCTGCATCACTGCAAGGCAGAAGCAATGGAGCGAGGCAAGCTTAGAGCTGATGTGCCTTCCAGGACAGGTAGGAGTTCCAGATAACAGCAACACACTGGACAACGGCCAACCTAAGGAACAGAAATGGCATCCTGAAGAGGGTGGATAAAGAGAAAGCAAAGGGGAAGAGACAGGAGAGTGTAATGAAAAAGGGTGGGACTATCTCTGAGAACATCCACGTTTAGATCTCCTTCCTCCAGCCCTCTCTGGAGGGGCGCAGACCAGAGGACGACCAGCTCAAGGCCTGGTGCTGTCCCAGAGCTGTCTCCTGCTCAGAAGCCCAAAGAGAAATACCCCCAGCAGCCCTCTTGCCTTGCATGGCTGTTATTCATGCCCTGTCTGGGCTCCTAGACGCCCGTATCTGTCCACCTTGTACCAGCTGGGATCTCATCTTCAAAAACATACTAACTGCCATTGAAAATAGCACCTTTTTCTCTTTATTTTACCTTGCTTTAGTTTCAAAGACTGTTGCAAGGACCTACTGTTTCAAATTTGGCTCATAAGTCTATATTCCTTTTAGCTATGGTATTCATGCATGTTTTGACCATGTCCCCTCTGAAGAGTTTCATACTTTTCCTGGGTCCAAAAACCCCCTCACCTCCAATAATCTGAACTACTCATCTTCAGTTCTACCATATTTTTTTAATTGCAGTTTCAGCAACTACCTTTATTATTAGGGTAAAAGAATACTTTGCAGTGGACTAACCTGACCAGTAGACTAACCTAACCTACATGGCTCTTTGGTCTACCTTTCTGTCTAATCTAGGCTGCAGCCCCTAGGCACTGTCCCTGCAGCAAGTGTAGAGAGCTCAGGTGGGATGGAGCCAATGGTTGTGGAGCAGGATCCTCCCTAGGAAGACGAAAGGTCAGTGGGAAAATACTCCAGGACAGGTGCTATAATGAGTAAGAGGTTCTGAATAAAATGGTAGGTGTCTAGGAGCTCTGATCAGGGGCTCCTAGACGCCTGGGGGCGTCTAAAGTAGCTAAGGGTTGAGAGAATCACTTTGTCTACAACTGTTCATAATGTGGCTCTCTCTCGAAGAGAGATCTGCCATACCTGTAATGAAGGGGAACCAGGTAGAAGTTGGCTAGCTGCACAGCAGGCCAGAGCTACAAGAGAGAGAAGGTAAATGTTAGGGGGCTGCCTCCATCACCCAATCCCAGACTCACTGCCTTGCCTGCTCTTCCTCCAACTGCTGTAAACAAAAACAAGTTGAACAACTGGGTGACTGCTTTCCTGAGTGTGCTGCCTGCACTGGGAACGAGAGAGGAATCCCAACTAAGGGGTTCCTATGTCAGGAGGACCCGCCATCCCTGGGGACTTCTGGACTCAAGGAAGCAGAACAGGCAGTGCAGGTGTCAGCTCTTACGTAGTAATTGGTGATGAGAGCATCAGGATAATCCTAAGGAGACAAAGGAGGAACAAATGAATGCTTGCGCTTCCAAGCAGCTCCCACCTCCCAGTCCTACCATTACATACTTCTGTTCAAAGACTGCACTCCTGCACCACACCTCCTTCAGCTCCTCCCCTCCAGAGCAGGGGACTCTACCTGCACATCCACCTCTCCCATCCCCATGAAGTCTGCCTCATTCCCCTGGGCATGCCAGCTGGACAGCCAGAGTTCTTCCCCACACCTGCCCAACTCACCCGCTGGAGTTTGGCCCAATTGTCCTGGGCTGACAGTCCATTGAGTGTCCCTACCAGTGGGAGGAAACAGCCTAGAAAACACGGGGCAAAGGCCCCCTAGGGAGTAGAAAGGAAAGTGCTGTGAGCACCTAAACCCCACCCTCCCCCAACACAGCTCACCCTGCCCAACTTCCTTTTTGCTTCTGCTCACCTGATCCAACAACATCTTCTTTAGAGCATCCGCCTTGGTGGTGCCAGGGATGAGCCGGTCCAAAACCCTGTACCAGCCTCCTATTACAGGGCCCTGAAAGTAAACCCCAGGGAGGGGACCAACTAGCTTTTACATCACAAAGCTCTTCCCCCAAGCATTAGAAACCAAATCCCAGGGCAAGCATACACTCAGTTTGGCTTAGATTGTGAGAGGCCAAGGGAAACAAACCACTATCCAATCCACCAGCAGCCCTGCTGTGAGCAGAACTTACCACAAAGCCACAGCCCAGAGAGACCATGGTCAGGGTCCGGCTAATCTGGTGTTTCCGCACACCTTGCCTCTCCACCAGCTGCTGTGAAATAACGTCACCCAGGCCCATCAGGGACCCTGTGCAGGGTACACAGATATTGTCAGGACACCTCCAGGGATGGGGCTGCCACTCCAAGGAGGTAGATAAGTCTGTTGACTGAATGAGGCTCTGGTACTCAGGGCCCAAGGGCTTAATTCTGGGACAAATGACAAGTCCCTTGCTGCTGCTTTCAAGCTCTCCTCTCCCAAGGATGGTGACACCTCATGTGTATACTGTTAGAAACTGGGATGAGCAGCCTTGAGCAGGCCAGGGCCCAAGAACTCTGCATTGAGCAATGAAGGGAAGTCACAGTCAGAAACTGAAGCTAGAAGAAGGAGAATCTAAGGTACCAGGAGCTGAGAACTACAAACTGTCAGAATTAGAAAAGCCTTCCAGATAACTTAGAGGCATGGAAAGAATGGTCTTATTTTAGAGGTCTGGAAATAAAGGTCCGCAATCTCACATAACCACTAAGTGGCAAAGCCAAGGCAAAAACCAGGTGGTTTGATTTCCTAGACAGTATTATTTCCAAGATACCACACTATGAATAGGTTGTGTAGAATGGTAAGGAACCCTGGCTCCTCCCTCCCCCCACCCCAAGGCAAGACCCTGGTCAATGTCCTTCACCTTGGTCTTGGGGCCTCCAATTGTGGATAACAGCAAGAATAATTCTTTTTCTAAGACATGAGTGTTCAAATGGTCCTAGTTAGGAAGATGACTGGTTGAGCTGGTAAGAGTCCCTACAGGAAGGAGTCCTGGCCACCTCTTAGCACAATCAGGCAAACCCAACTTCCCCATTCACAATCTCAGATTGAGCTGACAATAGGTATTATAGTCATTTCTCCCCCAAGCTTTTGCATCCGCTTCCCCTCCCCTCACTTGCACGGATACCCAGCTTTAAGCAGCCCTTGTCAGACACCCATACCAGAAACCAAGATCTAAATCATCACTATTTACAGAGTCCCCTGTCAGTCATGGTGGCGTGATGGTTTCTAGCAAATACACACTTATATATAGGACTGCTTGGGAGTGACCGTATGATCTCCAGCTCGCCTGTCCATCTCACTGAGTAATGAGAGTCCCCCTCCAGCCCCGGAGCCACCACTGTCCTTGTGCCCTCAATTAGCACTGGGCAAACACATCCTTCAACCCCTTTCCTTGGCCCAGAGCTGGCTCTGACGTCTGTGCTGGCTGCACACTCACTGCTCTTCCCCCACACCCTCTGTGCAGCCCTGCCCCTGAGCAGCCTAGTCAGAGGCAGTTGGGCAAGGCTGAGAGCTGGAGCTGGGGCTGAAGCTGGGACACCTGTAGGTGACTTAGGCTGCTGGTCTCAGCTGCTGGCACTCCCAGCCATGGAGCAACTCTGAAACCCCCAGCACACTCATCAAGGCAGCCCTGACTCCTCTTCCTGAAACTCCCACAGTGGTAGAGGTCCTCCCAGAACAACCTCCCAGAGGGATATGGACAGAATCCTGGACACTTCTGTTCTCTCATCCCCAGCCAAACCTAACTAACCGAGCCCCTGGCAGGTTAAATAAGCCAAGGAAAAATGCCAAATGTATTGCCCCAAACAACAGGACTACTCTGGGAAAGGGCATAAAGAACTCTAAGTCTAGTCCTAAGTCTTGCCCCAAAGGACCGCAGGTCAGGCTCAAGGCGTGAGGAACAGTTGACCAAGGGAAGGCTTGCTCCCCCTAGTTAGCACTTAACTCCCTATGCCCCTCCCTGACAACTTGGGGTCACCAGCTGCACTCCCAGTCAGGGAAGGGAGCTGCTGTGTCCATGCACAAAGGGAAGAGTGACCCTGAGAAGTCCCGGGAGGGTGGAACAGAAAGGCAGGCACTTATTAAATGAAAAGACTAACAATTAGACATTCTACTTCAGCAAGATGTTTCGAGTTTATAAAGGGCTCACATATCTAGTCCTCACAAAAGGTCTGGGAGGTAGGGGTCACACCTCTATTTAATGTCTTTGAGAGAAGAGGGACTTCGTAAGAAGTGGAGCTGGAGCCTGAACCCAGGCCTTCTCTCAAGGAGGAACAGGAGGCCATGGAATTCCCAGAATAGGCTGAGACTTGGGCTTAGGGGCCAGGGGAGGCCAAGAGACTCCTGTGGCTCCTATTCACAGGGAGTTCCTGCCTGAACCAGGCCCCAAAGGCCTGCATATCACAGACACTTCTCTTTTTTTCTCCCCCAAATGTGAGACCATCTCTGTTCCTTGTCGCCTGTGGGGAGTACAAGCAGCAATATTCCTGGGAAAGAAACAGTCACAAAGAGAGGTGTGTGTTTTCATTCTTCATGCTTGCCAACTGTCACACAAGCTAAAGGCAAAGCAGGAATGGAAATCAAAGTCCTAACTTCTAGCCTCATAGTCCTGGAGGCCTGCAGCCTTTGAAAAAGATAAATTCCAGGCCCCCAAACCATGCACATCAACTGAGAGATACCAAGTGAAAGGGCAGCAGGAGGAGTAGGTGGTGTGTAGTTCTGTCCATTTCAGACAGAACAGGACCCAGAGGTTCATCCTCTGCCCACAAATCATCAGGCCCCTGGACTCAACAACTCCAGGGTGGTCTATGGCTTTGGTCCCAGCGTAGAGGAAGGCCTGCATTTCTGGTCCAGGTGATTGTTTGAGCAGAAAATGCTGACATTCAGATTCCTTATTCTGTCTTCCCCAAGCCCAGGTTCTGGGAGCCCTCCTAGGCATATTTGGTCTGGATCTTCCAGTGCTCTGGCTCCCCTTTCCTTGGACTTGTTTCTGGGGAGTTGGGGCTGGAGACCTGCAGACACATACTGCCTGAGCCCTGATGGGGCAGGGTGAGGGGCTGCTGGGCAGTGATGCCCCAATGCCAGGCTGGGCGCAGAGCCCAGCAGGCAGACGCTGGCGCGGGCGTGACATCATACCCCTGGGTAGGTGCCAGTTCTCATGCCGTCACTCCCGACCGGATTCAGCAGAGTGGGGGCAGGTAGGGGAGAGCCTACCTCTGAGCACAGATGTAATTGGGACCACCCCTCTGTCCACTAGTGGAAAAGCCCCAACTTCCACACCCTCTTCCTAGGCATGGATGGAAATAAGTTCCCTACTTTGTTCCTCTCCGGGCCTTATGCATGGAGTCTTAGATGTAAGAAAAAGTGTTAATGGAAGAGAACAGGCTGAGGGGCAGAAAGCTGGAATGAAGGGCAGGAAGAGTGTCCTTGAGTACAGGAGACCTGAGTTGTCAGGTACAGCTACTGGCACGGGGCCAGTGGTGCCGTTGACTCATTCCTCCCCAGAAGTCTCCAGCAATTAACTAGCTGCCTGGCATAGGGGCTTGGTCTGGCAGAGCCCAGAGGGAGCTGGACCCGCAGTGGAAAGAGAGAGTGCATCCTCTGGGATTGGTCTGAATGTCCTCCGCATTCCTGACCTGGACCTATCCTATTGCTAGAAAATGAGACAAAATGGAGGTCCTGCAGTTTGTCAGGTGTCCAAGCCCAGACCAACTGGGGCTACACTCAGCATTCAGAGCCCCCAGTAGTCTCAAGGGCTGGCAGTGCATTGGCAAGTGCTCTAGCTTCTAATGCCAGCTCCACCACTGACGATGTGAGATCTCAGTGCATGTCACCCCCTTGCCTCAGTTTCCTTCCATGTAATATCAGGGGATGGACTGAATGAGCTCTTACATCCTGGCTTAATTCAGACTCCAGGGAAAACAGTGTCTGCAGAAGCTCAGCGGTTCCCACAGCAGGACCAGGGTGGCCTAAGATGGATGGAGCTGGGCCTTGGGCCCTCTGAAGGCTAGAAAGGCCCTCAAGAAAGGATGGGAGGCTGACTCAAATTCTGCAAAGCACACAGCAGACCTTTGCCCAGGCTGCCCAGTTCCTGACTTTGGCTGGGACCAAACTGAATGTATCAGACAAACTTTTGAATCATTTCAGATTTTCTTGATTTACTCATCTCTTACTCCAGCCACTACTGCTAATCTATCAGTCTGATAGATTCTTGCCTCTGGCCTATGCCACACCTGGGGCTGCACTGTTGATGCTTTACTTGGGGACTATGCATGGGCGTTAATAATCCACATGGTGAACCTTTAGCCAATGTGGGATGGCAGCTGGTGGGTAAAGGTTTCTCCTTTTCTCCAGGAAAGACTACTCACCTGTGTAGTCCTAAGAGGCATTTCTTTCTTTTTTTAAATATCTTTATTGATTTCAGAAAGAGGAAAGGAGAGGGAGAGAGAGAGATAGAAACATCAATGATGAGTCATTGATCAAGCCCACAACCCGGGCATGTGCCCTGACCGGGAATCGAACCCCAATTGCCTGGATCCTAGGTCGACACTCAACTGCTGAGCCATGCCTGGCTGGGCCCTAAGAGGCATTTCAAAGAGCTCCTCAGTCAGTTTTAAGGGATTGAGCAGCCAGGTGCCCTAAGCAGTGTACAGTTTAACAATGTATCCTTATATTAGCTCTTTCTCCTCCAACCCCTATGGGAGTCCTTCCTAAACCCTTACAAAGTACTTGCACAGAAGCTTCAGGCTCAGCTTTTTGGAGAACCAAGGCTAAGATAGTGGTCCATGTTCAGATTTCTTTTTATTGATTGATTTTAGAGAGAGAAAGAGAGAGAGAGATGAAGTGAAAGAGAGGAAGAGAGAAACATTGACTTATTGTTCCACTTATTTATGCTTCATTGGTGCCCTGAAAGATCAAACCTGCAGTCTTGGCGTATTGGGACGATGCTCTAACCAAATGAGCTACCTGGCCAGGGCTCATGTTCAGATTTCTGGCAAGTGAAACAAACCAACCCAAACACTACTATAAAAAGAATAGCTTGCTGTGCCCTGGTTGCCAACACTCAGAACACTCCCGGCAACTCCTGGAGCCTTGAAGTTTATTAACATTTTTAAATCTCTAAAGCCCTTTCCCAGAGATACTCTCTATACTGACTGTGAGGTCATACAACTAAACTCAAGTTCTAAATGGGGAAACTGAGGCTCAAAGAGGTTTACTGACTTGTTCATGCAGCTACTCCTAACTATGGCTCTGAGATTCAAATCTTGGTCTTCTAACTCCAAGTCTGAAATCTCTATTCTGTTTTCCAGTGTGATGAGCTACTCCATGGACCTTTAGGAACTACTGTGCTGGAATCTAAAAACAGCTCAGTGAGCAATTTCTACTTCCTCTGTTTATTTTTAGTTTGACTCAAATACACTAAGCAGCAGGAAAGAAAAAGTCTGAAAGGTTTGGAAAAGTCTGAGAAAAGTGCTACCTAGAGGTTGCTTCGGGGCTGAGCTGCCTCAGGAAGACTGTGGGGGTGGAGCCACAGGGCTCTAGCATGGACAGACAAATACCCCAGTTCAGCTACATATTTGCACTTGGGCCCCTTGGAGCTCCAGATCCTGCTCTTGTCAGCTGCAGATGCCTTGAGTAGGGAAACACAAGGACTATCCTTTCCTCTCTATTCTTAATGGCCAAGAAGGGGAACCTTCCTTCCGGCAGTCAGGGGCCCTGAGGGAATCAGGCTGGGCAAAGGGCCCAGCGTGTCAGTTCCCATCACAGCCACACAGTCCAGCATGAGTCACCACACACGCAGCCAGGTGAGTCATGCAGGCTGACGGACACTCTGAGGACAGGACATAGGGTGGTTGGGCACAGGAGGCTGGAGAGGGGTCTAAGGAGGGACAAAAGAAGCCATCTTTTGGCCAGTCCCCAGTGAGGTTTCTAGTGCTGATGTGAAGCTATTCCAGTAACAGGATCGCTGTTCCATCCTGGCTTTCAATATACCCACCCCTTTCAACAGTCTCCCTCTCAGAAGCACATCGTCCTCATTAGGATCCTGTTCCCTCCCTCTAAACACAGGTAAGACCCCATCTTAACCCGATCAGTCTTGTACTGCTCCAATACTCATAATCCTTATAATCCTTCCTCCTATAAAACTTATTTATCTCTGTGACATCCTTTCTCATATTAGCTAATCTACAAAATGAAAATGGGTAACAAATGCAGGTAAGTCACTGGGTTAGGTTACCTTTGTAAGGTTGCTCCTCAATCACTGGATTTGGAGTAAAAATAAATCCTTGATTAGTATATTGTCTGGGAATGCATACATAGGTAGTAAAACCGTAAGAAAAGCAAGTGATATAAACAAAACTCAGGAAAGTGCTTATCTCTTGGGAGTATGAATTAGGGAAAGGTGCACAAAGGATCTCAACATCGGGTACTCATACAGGAGTATTCATTTTTAATACTAGTAAACTGTACATACAGCCCAGCTAGCATGGCTCAGGGGTTGAGCATTGCCCTATGAACCAGGAGGTCGAAGTTTGATTTCCAGTCTGGGTTTCAGGTTCGATCCCAGTAGGGGGCATGCAGGAGGCAGCCAATTGAACATCCTCTCTCATCATTGATGTTTCTCTCTCTCTCTCTCTCTTCCTTCCTCTCTCTGCTGATATATTTAAAAAAACAACAACACCCACACACAAAAGAAAAACTGTACATAACTCTCTTAATCATTCTTTTGTATGTTAAAATGTATTTCACAATAAAAAAACACTAAGAAAAATAAATTGGGATAATAATCTTGATTCCAGCACTTATTAGGTGTGTAATCTAATGGAGACTCAAGTAATCCTAGCTCAGAGACCTTTGTGGGGATTCTAAGAGACAATGTGTGTGAATGTGATTTGCACACTGTAAAAGTTAGAGGAATGTTTGCTATGATTACTTTTCTAAGTTAAGGCCTCCTAGGGAAATGCCTTTATCCTGAAGGGATGACTCCTCAGCTTTTTGAGGACTTTCAGATCCTACTTTACAGGTAGGCCAACTATGCATATCCCTTTCCTTAGGGGTCCCTACCCTCCAAAACAGACTGGAGATAGCTTGGGATGAGAGACAGCCAACTCTTCAAGGGGGCTGAACAGAAGCAAAAAGTGAGGGAGGTGTGGTGGAGCAAGCTTCTGCCTTCCAAATTAGTCTACTCTGGTCCCACTCAGGTCCCAGAGGGGCACTCACCAGCTGTCAGGACCTGTACTTTCCACGGGTGAGCAGTCAGGGCCCGCTGGTATGCCCGCCAGAGTGCCATGTTTCCTGTCAAGCCAAGAAGAGAGGGGTTCACCCCCAATGCCCCTCACCACAAAGAGGCGCTGACCCTCCCTGTGCCACTCTCTCTCCCCGTCCCGCTTTCATTACGTCCGTCCTAAAGGGCCTCTGGAGGGATGCTTCCTGGGCAGCTTCCTGTCACTGGGTCGCCTGTGGGTGACTATGAAATTCCGGTGGCTGCCACCCGCCATCCCACCCCGAGCCCTGAAGCAGGGCCACCGGGGGCCTCGGTCCCTACGAGGCACTCAAGAGGATAGGTTTGCTCAGGCCTTCACCCAGAGCCTGGTCGGTCCCCAGATTCAGACTCTTAGTTGGAACCAGCCCGCATCCTTCCTGAGTCCAACTCCACGTCAGAATTACGACCTGTCACTCCAGGGCCTGGAATTATCACGTGCGCTGTGGGCGTTCGCGGAGCGCGGAGACTTAAGCCGCGGACGCCGGACCCGGGGCTACTCACCTGGGCGCAAGCTCAGCCCTCCCACGTGACCTGCGCGGGAGGCGGAACTTCCGCCATGAGCACCGCCCCTTCCGCCTGGCTAGCCAGCCGGCTTCCGCCTGCAACCAGCGCAGTAATGGGAGTGGACCGATTCATCACTGATACTCTCGGAGAGCAGCTCAGCTTGGTCGGAGCGACTCGTTTTCCAAGTTGACTAAGTCCCAAGCCAGCCTTGGTGTGGGCCTCGCCTGTCATACCTCCCACCTTCGTCAGACCCCGGTCGCCTTCTGCCCCTTTGCCCCGATGCTTCTCAGCCTGGATGGACCCATGTTGTTCCCGCGCCCCGGAGCTGGCCAAGGTCCTGACTTCTCTTCGGTCTCAGGATCAGTATGGAAACTATAAGCATTAGGTGTGCGTGTTATTTGTCTCTAGGTTTTTCACTAGCCTCAACTGTGAGTTCCTGAGTGGGTGGAATTGGGTCTTGTTCATACTTGTCGTCCTCATAGCAACTAGTTCAGTGCTTTATCCACAGTAACCTTTAGGAATGCTGCATAAAGATGACTCCCTAATATAAAGCATTGGGATTAGAGCCTCAGGAAGCTTAGGTACTGGTTTCTTAACTAGGGAGCTGGACAACCTTGGTCATCACTAGACTTAAGGCTCCTCATCTGTGAAATAAGGGGGTTGGCTCTGTTTAACAAACTGGGATCCAGTTTTACGGTTTATGTTTGTGAGGGTGGGTATCACTACAGATTCTTCATCTCAACTTGTTAAAAACTGTGTACTTATAGAATGAGCGACTTTTAAACAGAAGGGTGCACAACTAAAAGTGTTTGTAGCCCTGGCTGGTGTTGCTCAGTGGTTAGAGCATTGGCCACAGCACCAAAAGGTCTCAGGTTCGACTCCCAGTCAAGGGCACATACCTGGGTCTCAGGTTTGATCCACCTGCAGGAGGCAACCAGTCAGTGTATCTCTCTCACATTGATGTTTCTCTCTCTCTCCCCATCCATCCCTCCCTTCCACTCTTTCTAAAAATCAATGGAAAAATATCCTCAGGTGAGGATTAACAACAAAAGTTTGTAAACCAATGGATCAGGTGATTTCCTAATTACCCTTTACTGCTCCAACATTCTAAAATTTTGTGAATATACTGCAATATCCTCCTTAGGGAGGTGGAAACTCCTACAAGATCCTTGGCAATAGATTTGTCAGCCTGGCAGCCTTTACTAACTATATCCAGGGAGCCCACACTTCAGGAGACAGCCATACCTGATTTTTTTCAGGCTCTCTACCTGGCTAGCTCCAGCCCCAAATTTACTCAACTTTTATATGATTAAGGCAGGGAGAATCCTGTCACAGATACTGGAGAAACACAGTAAGGAAGCAAGAGAATTCAATGTCACAAACCTTTAAAAGCTTTTACAAGCAAAACACCACAATAGAGTGGATTTACACTAGTAAATAGACCAAATGTGGCAGATTGGAAAGTTGTATTCTGAAGTCAGACTGTCTAGGTTAAAATCCCAGCACCATCACTTAGTTATATGATCTTATTCAGACTGGTTAACCACTCAGATTCTTACCTTTATCAAGTAAAATGGAGCAATACCTACATCATATGATTAAGCAACATATGCAAAGTAACCTGAATTAGATCAAGTGCTTAAAAAACACTTGTTTATCCTTTCTTCCCTCTTGGGAACACACGGGAGAATAATTTTTACTGGAGAAATCTGGGAAGCTCCTTGGTGAAGGTGGAATTTGAGCTGGGACCTTGAATGATGAATAGGACTTAGGTGATGCTAGAAAAGGACACTCCCAGAGGAGGGACTAGTGTGAGAAAAGGCACAAAGGAAAAGTGCAGAAACCCATGGATAGTATAAAGTAGATATATTGGGAAGGAAGGTTAGAAAGGGAGTGGCCTGGAGAGAAAGGGTTTATCTTAGAGAAAGAGATCAAGGGCTGAAAACATCTCCCTGATTTTCTTTTGGAGGCCAAGATTGGGGCTGACAGCAGCAGGAGCAGGGTTACCAGCACCCACTTACAGCCTCAACAGCATGGGTCCTCAGGTCCCATCTTTTTTACCACTAAAAGTGGGATTTCAATTCACTCAATGTCAAGGGACTACTGTGTAGAATGAGCAAAACTTCTCTGCAATGGAGGGCACTTCCCTATCAATCAGTTCAAAAAGAGAACTGGAACAACCTGAGCTGGATCACAATAGGATGGTGCAATACTTGGCTCCTTTGCACTGACGTGGGTTGTGGTTCCTCTGCTAATGGTCTGGGTTGCCTCCAGGTCTGCTTCCTCTTCTGCACAGGAAGGAAACTGAAGTACTTGATTCCTTTCTTAAAGGAGGTTTTCTGACATGATAAATTCCCTACACTTAAGAGGCAGAAAGCTATTCCCAGATATCTGGCTAATCAGTCGAGAGTGCCAGAGGGCTTTGTTCCAGGTAGGCACTACTCTCTACTCCCTTCAATAGCAGCTGGCTATGTCTTTTTCTCTGTAATAGTTCCTGAAGTCATCTGATTACTTACCCCAAACCTCAGATTGTACTATTATACATTCCAAAACTATGGTTTGCCTATTTCTCATTGCTGGGATACATCCTTGCTTAGGGAGCAGTATTGCAGTCACTATGAGTCTGAAGCACCCCAAAAAAGGATTTTAACAAGATGAGCTGTAACAATACAGCAGGTCCTCAAATAACATTTCATTATAACATTGTAAGATGCCATAGGAACTTAAATCTTATTTATATCAACTCACCTATGATAAAACTGGTTTCATTATATGTCGTTTAAAGTCACAAAACCTTTTCCTGGTTGGGTTGCTCCGTTGGTTAGAGTGTCACCCAGATACATCACGGTTGCAGGTTTGATCTCTATAGTCAATGCACATACAAGCAGTAACCAATGAATGCATGCGTAAGTAGAACAAAGAAATAAATTTTCTCTCTCTCTAAAAATCAATACATAAAAAAAAAAGCCACACAACCTACTGATGATATTAAGTGTGGACTTACTATACATTACTGTTCTTGGGTTCTAAATATCTCCTATATATAGGGTTGAAATAAAGTAGCTAAAATGTTTAATAAGTTAACAATGTGAAAGTATCATGAAGGATCAAAAATCATGACGTGTAAAAGAATGGTTAAGGTAACTGAAGATATTTAATCTAGAGAAGAAAAGACTTGGGAAACACGATAGCTATTTTAAACACTTAAAAGGGCAATCACAGGTTAGAATGACTAGATTTACTAATACCCATGGTAAAATCTATAGAGGTATACTCTCTGACTGGATATAAAGGAAGATGTTTTAAAACATGACTGTCTAGGAGTGTTCAAGTAAGGTCAGATGACCAATGATCAGGAATATTTCCTAAGCAGGAGCAAGTAAGATCTGAGCCACTGTTCTATTGGTACTGTGTTTCTGGTGTTCCTCAGTTGAAGAACTATTATAAGCATCTTCAGTCCAATAAATTACTACCACCATCACCCCTCCCCCATGGGCTTGCATGTTGGTTACTCTAAACAGGAAGCTGGGAAGGCAGTAATATTGGATCCTGGAATATAGTCAGACAGACGCCTTCATGCAGATACTCTTTCCAGTTTTCCAAACACCCACTCACATGTGGTCTCAAAAACACCCAGTACCTTTACTTAGCTTTACTCACTTCACAATATGCTCAATATGAGCAATTTGACTCCCAAGCCTAGGTCAGGCCCGAGCGCTTCTTGTGGGCCAGTTTTAGGCGAAGGAACCTTGAGAGCTTGTGGAGGGCAAGCCCCCCCTGCCCACAGGGGGCTGTGATGACAGCTGAAGTCAATGGAAGGAGAGGTATCTAAGGAGTCCTGGACAGGCAGGTCTAAAGGTCCAGGCCTGGCAGCATCACTGTCCAAGAAGGCCCCGGTTCCTATGGTCTGTGCATGGGGGCCATTTGTTCTTGGCAGACTTCATTCCAAGGGTCCTGTGTGGAGCACGACTAGGGACTGGGCAGAAGACGATGGCTGGTTGGAGGGAAACCAGGCCCTTTAGTAGGGGAGGACGGTTGGAACACAGCACTGAAGTGGGCTCGGCTTTCAAGTTGCATACGGTGGCCCAGTGGGGAGGTGAGTCCACGGACAAAATGGATCCGAACCAGCCCTGACTGCCCCCCAGATACGAGCCATCCATAGGAGTCCAGGTTTGGGCTGAAACGTACCTGTGAAGAGAATAGAAAACAAAAGAGGTGCTCATAGTTGGTGTTTTAGGATGAGTCCTAGCTTGAGAGCGAAAAACACGTGCCAGAATCTGAAAGAATAGGACCAGGAGTGGGTGAGAGGTAGGAATGAGAAGACAATGAACAAAGTTAAGGTCTTAAAGATGAGTTGCCAGAGCTATTTTTCCTCCTAGCCCTCTCTGTTGCTTTTCATCTCCCATTTCATTGATCACAGGTCCAGAGTTGGAAGAAAAGGAGAGTGAAGGGTGGAGAAGCAGCAAGGTTCTTACTTTATGAATAGCCTCCAGCTGCAGCCTGTCCAGGCAGAGCTGAGAGTGCCCCTCTCCCTCCTGCATACGCAGCATTGGTTCTCTATGGAGCAGATCGTGGAATGAACCCTGGGGAGGGGAAGTATAATAGGAGAGAGACAGTGAGCAGCTTCTTAGTTTTGCATCTTTGTGCTGGAACTCTTTAGGATTCCCTATTATATAAGGAATAAGGTTTTCTACGTTTTCTAGTGCCACACCCATTCTCCTGGCCCCAATTTACCAAATCTGTATCTTGAAAGAGCAAGTAGTGATGATTGACCGTTTCGGCGTAAGTTCGAGCCTTGGGAGGGTTGAGGGCTCCAGATGAAGCAGCAGAATGGTCTCGACCTTCAGGACTATCCTGATATGGCATCAAATCTGCTTTATAGATAGGCTAGAAAGGAGACCATGAGATTAGGTTTTATAAGACTAGATAGAACGAAAGTAAAAGAGAGAAAATTGGTTTGTGGCAGGACAGACTTAAAGATGAATAAAGCAGTATGTTTAAACGTATGTGCAGATGAACTAGGGTAGGGAATATTATGTGCAACTCTGTACCAAGACTCCCAGGGATAATATCAGGGCTGGGAGATTTACAGTACTAATTTGGGAGGTCATGTGGATTAGGACCTAACAGATGGTACTGCATTAAATATTCATATACATACAAATCTTCGCTCTACAGGTCGCTTGACAGTTATTGGGTTCAGTGCCATATCAGGCAATATAGCTGCAATGAGCTCCCCCGATGTATCTCCTGCGGCTATTGTCCCAAGCCAGTCGGATCCTGAAAGACTCTAATAAGAGACAGATTTCTTTCATTCATTCATTCATCCATCCATCCATCCATCCATCCATCCATCCATCCATCCATCCAGTTCTGTGAACCAGTAATAACTGCAGTCTCAGGGGGAAGAGACACACACACAAACAAAAATGAGTTTATCATAACCCACATCCCTGATGATACAGCTACCACACACCTATCTTCTTTTATCCAAAACTACAGCCTCTTCCTGACCACCACTAGGTGAGTAAATGAATCACTTTCCTGTGTAATGAAGATTTTGGAGAGGCTCACCCAGACAGTGCCTTTCCGAGGAGCAGTGAAGTAGGCCTTGAAACCAAGGTAACCAGCATCAATATAATGAATTCCACAGAGTCCATAACTATAAGAGAAAGAGAAAATGAAACCTTCCTTTTTCTAAGATTAGATTAATTTCTTCTCCCCATGTCCTTCCAGAATTCAAACTACCTCAGTGAAACAAGCCTCAACCCTCCTCTCCCCACAATAATCTGGCACACTTTGCACCCCAACCCCTAGGGTCTGTCCCCTGAGCTTCTCCTATCTCCACCCTGTCATACGAGGCATAGCAGTTGTCCTGAGCCACAGTGACACCATTGTAGGGGAGCAGCCAGGCCAGCTCTGTACTCAAGAAGCGCTTGATAGAGTTTATTGGTTCATAAGGTCGTCGAAGGTCCCAGAATTTGATTTTCCGGTCGCTCCCTGCAGACACTATGAAATGACTGTGGAAAGATGGAAGGTGAGGGAGAAGATCAAATCTAAACAAATCTGAAAGAATCAGCTTGTCCCAGCTTCACCCCCCACCTCCACAACTCTCCTATTCCAACCTGTTGGCTTTGCACCACTGAAGGGTACGCACAGCCTGGTCATGGGCTAGGAAACACTGGAAGGGGTAGAGCTTCAAGGAGCCATCGGAGAGCCGTATCCGCTGCAGTGGCGAGTTAGTGGGAAGGTTCCAGAAAACCACCATGCCTGAGGTAGGGGCAGAATGTGTAGGTATTAAGGTAGGTTGTCTCTTCCTTGCTCTAATTACTTTCTCTTCTACCCTCAGACCTAATCCCCTATGAAATGACATAAGGATCATGATTAGCTGGTCAACATTCCCTCCACAGTTTAAAGACTCAACCTGATTTTCTTTTTAATATATCTTTATTGATTTGAGAGAGAGGAAGGGAGAGGGAGAGAGATAGAAACATCAATGATGAGCCACCCATCAATGATCAGCTACCTCCCACATGCCCCTGATGGGACCAAGCTCGAAACCTGGGCATGTGCCCTGACTGGGAATCCAACCACAATCTCCTGGAACCTGGGTTGATGCTCAACCACTGAGCCACGGCTGGCCGGGCTCAACCTGATATTTTTAGTTCCAATTCTAAGTAACAAAAAAGTAATATCTTAGTCTGGGATCTGCAGTTGAAAGGTAGGTTGAATGCACTCAGTAGCCTCTACTTCCTACTAAATAAAAGTAAAGAGATTTTAAAAGAACATAAACCCTCTAGGACAGGGTTGGCAAACTATAGCCCATGTGCCAAATATAGCCTGACGCCTGGTTTGGTAAATAAAGTTTGACTGGAACACAGCCACACTCATTCATTTACCTAATGTCTATGGCTGCTTTCACTTTATAATGGTGGAGTTGAATAGTTCCAACAATAGCCAAATAACCCAAATAGCATAAAATATTCAGTATCTGGACCTTTACAGAAATATTTGTCAACTCTGCTCTAAGACAGAGAGAGCAGGCAAGGAGCCAAAAGCAACAAAATGTAGAGAAACAGAAAACAAACTAACTTGGCTGACCCAAAACAAGTTGACCCCTGACCAGGCTAGCTGTGGAGGTGGTAATAAAAAATGTAACTGTGATAAAAATAAAAGACAAACTAAAGAACAATAGAATTTAATAAATAAAATTTGGGAAAAAGATAGGTAGCTAAAACCTCTTTTATACATATACTCAGGAAATGTAGCACTTATGAACCTTTCTTGAAGAAACTGTATTGACAGTGAATTACAGCTAATCAACGTTAGTAATTCAGCAATGGAGGAGGAGACAGATGAAAGGACTGGTAGAGACCTGTGATCATTTCAAGAGAAAATCAAGATTAAATAACTTGGGAATTAAGACAGCAAAACAGTATCAAGTTTCATGTACCTTGATAATGTAAGAATAATATCACCAAAAGAAACACAATAAGAAGATGGTGGGAGAGATGATAAGAAGAAATATAAGAGTGCTAATTTTCTTACCTCCCCTTAAAAACAACCTAAAACCTCCAACTACTTAATGTTATTTGTCATCTTTTATTTTCCTTTCTAATCTTAAAAGTATCTTTAAGGAACTAATGTTTCTATGGTAAAGGAACATTTATTGGGAGCTTAGCTAATCTTTCAGCTTCACTCGTCTTTTTTTCTATAAAATTAAAGTATAATTAAATGTAACACCTTTTCATTAAAATCACCATGGAGTATGATCCCATTTCTTTTTATCTTTATATATGCATAAAGAACTGCAAGAAATCATGTTCATCTACTCATTTTTCTGAACAGAAAAATACTTTTTTCCTTCTTTGTATTTTTTTTACATTGCCTGAATATTTATAACTATGTAATGCCCAACACTGAGCCAAAAAGGAAACAACTTAAAACAAGCCTAAAGAGCAATAATTCTTTAGGTTTTGTTTTGTTTTTACCATTATAGTATCCAGCAGCCAGGTGGTGATGGGGTCGGGTGGGCATCCAGGCCAGGCTAAGGCACTGACCACACTCAGAGGGGTCTGATGCTTGCACAGACCCCACCTGAAGGGTTGCCACACATTGTGCCTGCAGGGACAGAAGAGATGGGACTAGGGTTAGGGATACTTACTGTTTGGAACAAAAACTCAAATCAATGTTCAATTCAGCAGGAAAGGAAGATCTCTCAGAGTTAGAAAGAAACTTGTTATGGCATCAATAAGGGAGGCTCTAGAAGATGGAGTCTCGGGTAAGGCAGCAGGTTCCATACTTACCTTATAGATGGCAGGCTTCATTGCATCTGTGAGGGAAAAAGAGCAGAAATGACACTCTGGATCCAGAGGACTGAGGTCCTAAAAGCCCTGCTCTTAGATCAGCACCCTGCCCTTTCAATAATGACCTTCCCTTACACTCTTATCTTTCTACCATCAAATGTACAAGTCCACCTCTCTCTGCCCCATCTTCTTTCCTCCTATTATACCTGATAGTATCCTTCTTATCAGAATGGCTAATCCCTCCACTCTGCTCCCTTCTCATCGTCTCCCACCTTTTCCAAAACTTTGCTCTTTGGTTACCCATTCACTTTCTCTCTCCCTACTAGGTTATTCTCACATTCACACATAAACACGCACTATTATCTCCTATCTAAAGCAACCAAACAAAACCCTTCCTTTACCTCCAGCCACTACTCTGTTACATGTTCCCCTTCACAACCAAACTTCCTGAAAGAATTGTCTATCCATTCTATCTTTTCTTCCTCACCTCCCACCCCTCAAGCCACTCCTCCACCTGATCACCAAATATGGGCCTTCTCAGGGTTCAAACCTAGGTGCCCTCTTCTTTACTCAGTACAGCTGAAAAACAAGTAAATTCAACAAATAGGAGCTGCTTTCCCTGACCCCCTCCTCTCCTTGCTCATCTTTAGCTCTACAGTTTCTCCTTCACTTCACAACAGAGAGAGTGTGTTTCTATGTATGTGGAGCAGTGGGGACAGGAGAGGCTGAGGACAAGATTAGGGAGGAAAAGAGTATGGCAGGGGAGAGTGGCTCCATCTGTCAGCCTCAGCCTTTAGCAGCTCTTTACACAGCCAATTAACTGTGGCAGCCAAAGAGGCCTGAGAGTACAGGGGAAGAGGGAAGAGAGGGAGATAGAGGTAATGTGCTAAGAGCGCAGTTATAACTCTGCAAAAGAGTACTACTTTGGGCTGCTGAAGAGAGAGGTCAGGAACAAAACATGTGAAGTCAGAATGGGAGCTGTGACTGTGTAAGGCTTTGTACTAGAGAGACTGGGCCTAGAGGAGTGCCAGGGGAGATGAACAGGTCCTATAAAGCTCTGGCCATGGCAACAGCAGCCCCATTCTCCTTGCTGGGCTACTCACCTGGGGGCTGCTGTGCTAGCAGGGCCTCAGGATGGGGCAGACTGAACAGCAGCACCTTCCCGTCTGAGCAGGCAAGAGCCAAGAGACCCAACCGAGGCAGGAGAGGAGCCTAGAGGGTGAGACCAGATCTGCGCTGAGGCTTGCTGCCTTCAGGAGCCTCTCAGAAAACTTCTGAGGTTCTGGTCTCTGAAAATATGATATGGAGTTACTAGAAAAAACGCCATCCACCACTCTCCAAACTCCATTCCTCCAACTCTGGGAATACCCAGGGTCTCTTTGTTCTGCCGCTGAGTCCCAGGGCCATCACACAATCAACTGGGGAGGTACCTTCCGAGGGGTTCCTGGAAGTTCCCATGCTCCACTGGGGCAGAACTTGAGGTCCCAGATGCTGCCGTGGTCACAAGCAATCCCATAGACAAAGTGAGCCCTGTTGCCAGGACTGAGGAGAGAAACCATGCGAGGAGAATGGGTAGGAAGAAGGGGTCTAGGGCTGCCAGAGCCTATGTGCTCCCCTTATTTCTACCCAATCCAAGCCCTTTCCACCAACCCCAACCCTGTCCCTGCCCAGCCCCCTCCTTCTCTCCTCCTCAAACACCCTCCCATGGCAGTGTCCCAGCCCCCACCTCACCAGCTTTCTTGCTGCAAGGTCCCAAGGCCCCAGAGCTGGAGTAGCCCAGGACCCGAATGAACTTGGCTGAGTGGATGTGTCTCATTCATGTCAGGGCTGGAGAAAAGGGCCACGTACTGCGAGGCTGCTGCCCCCTCTGGCACTGGGCACCAGTCCAGAGCCCAGAGAGGTCCCCCTGTGAAGAAGGACACGTCCCAGCGCTCTGGATGTGCTGTGATCGAACTAAATCTAGAGAAAAATCAAAGATGGGATGAAAAAAGGAGTTAATAAAAGGTAATAAGAGCTTCATAGGTGAACGGATAAACTATGACACATCCAGACAAATGAAGTGTTATTTTTCACTAAAGAGAAATGACTTATCAACCCATGAAAAGACATGGAAGAACCTTAAAAGCATATTACTAAGTGAAAGAAGCCCATCTTAAAAGGCTAATACTATATGATTCCAAATATATGACATTCTGGAAAAGGCAAAATTATGGAGACAATAAAAAGATCAGTGATAGCCAGAGGTAGGGGTGAAAGGGATGAATAGGTGGAGCACAGAGGACTTTCAGGGCAGTGAAAATACTCTGTGTGATTCCATGATGATAAATACATGCCATTAGATATTTGTCCAAGCCCACAGAATGTACACACCAAGAGTAAACTCTAATGTAAACTATGGACTTTGAATGATTATATGTCAGTGTAGGTCATCAATTCTGCTGGAGGATGTTGAGAGTGTGGGAAGCTATGCATGTGTGGGGGCAGGAGGTATATGATAAATCTCTGTCTCTTCCTCTCAATTTTTCTGTGAACTTAAATTGCTCTAAAAAGTTAAGTAAAAAACAAAAGATAATGAGGACAGAATGGGAGCTCCACTGGGAACTAGTATGAACTGGCTTCAGCAAGGGCCAGAATATCAAGAACAGTGTACAGGTGAGAACAGTCCTAGCCATCGATTGTATCTTCCTCCTTTCCCTCCCAAAGTCATTCTAGTTCTAGCTCACCTTCAAAGATGTCAGGCTGTGCATTCTGGTTACTACAGAGTTCTTTCTAGGGCCAGTCTATCGGGGTCTATCTGAGTGGATATGACCTTGTAAACAGGTTTGACCCTCAATCTCCCAAGCTTCCCTCAGTCGCCAGCAGCAACAAGCACTACAAATTAGAGTGGACCGACCAGATCTACCCAGGACTCCAATCCTTGGAATCAAATGGACCAGCATCAAGGGAAGAATAGGGCCAATCTGTCTTCCCTTTCAACATTCACTTTTCCTATTTCTGTCTCCTAGAATCAGAAAAAGCGAAGCAATCCCTTTTGATGCAGTCTTCACCTGTTAATTCGATAGAGTGTGCCATCTTCAGGAAGTCCTTCACGTTGTACAGAAAACAGTGGCGACTTCTCCTCCTGGGGCAGGTAGGGAGCTGCCTCACTAGGGGAAGGCAAAGGGAACAACAGCCTGAATCTGGAAGAGTTTCTCCCATCCCAGGATTCCCATCTTAGATCTAGAGTCCTCTGTCATCCTTCTGTCTCCAGTGGTATTGCCCCCTCTGCTTCAAAGATGTCCCTTCAACTTACAGTTCAGATAACAGGTGCCACTTCCAGGCTAAAGGAATCCATTCTGCAAACTCCCAGTATGAATGCTTCTGTTCTCGGCTAGAGAAACAAAGGAAGCATTAATAAAAGAGGAGATAAATTCTAGAATAGTGCTACCCAATAAAACTTTCTGTGATGATGGCCCTGACTGGTGTGGCTCAGTTGGCTGAGTGTCATCCCATGCACCAAAAGGTTGTTGGTTTGATTCCCGCTCAGGGCACATGCCCAGGTTGCAGGCTTGATCCCCCGTAGGGGGTGTGCAGGAGGCAGCTGATCAATGTTTTGCTTTCAAGTCGATGTTTTTCTCTCTCTCTCTCCCTGGGGGAAAAAAATCAATTAAAAAAAAATCTTCTGTGATAATGGAAGTGATCTATTATCTGTCCAATACACGAGCTGCTAGCTGGCAACTTGAAGTGGGGCTAGTGCACAGAAGAAACTGGACTTTTAATTTTAAATGGCCACATGCAGCTAGTGACTACCATATGGGACAGCACAGCTCTAGCGCTCTTGCCTCTGGAGTAGTGCCGTTTATGCATGTCTTCAGTGTTCTGCCCTGAGAGTGCCTTCTGTCTTTCCCACAGCCCTGCTTTTAGATCATACTTTGTACTCCACCACCACCCTTTCACCCCCGGGGCCCCATTCCCCAAGCCTCACAGGTCCTTGGTGAGATGGAGGCACTTCCAAACAGGAGCCATGATGTGATTTGATAAGCCATTGGGAGCCATTCCCCGGCAGTGTGACTTCTGCTTCTGGGGATCAAATGAAGAAAGTGTAAGGGAGAGAATTTTATAGGCCGGAGAAAGTCCCCAGGACACAGCTTTGCGAGCTTTTACTTTTCTTGGCACCACTTCCTCTCTAACCTTGGCCCTACCAGAATCTTAAAAGATTTACGTTTCAACCATTACAATGACTTCTCCACCTTCTGCTCCTACTCCTCCACCAAAACTGCAAAATCTGTTATCTATTTTTTGATCACTTTCCTTGACATCTCTGCACTGAATTCAGAGGACTTCCACTTACTTCTTGACACTCCTGCCCTATGGAGCGGTCTCTCCTTACTCCTCCCACCTTCCTAATATTCCTTTGCTCACTCTCCCTCCTCATAGAGTTGGTCCATGATGATATTTCCCAGAAACGTTCTGACTTCTTCTCAACCCTCTACACATGCACTTCTGGTAATTTCACCCCATATTCCATCATTATACCTGATTATCAAGTTTGACTACCATCACCTGTTTATCAAGTTTACATTTTAGTAAACGCAAACTTTACTAGGTTTCAACTTTTCTACAGACTCTAGGCCCATACAGTGGTGTCAAGTAATATTAGAGCCTGAGGTAAAAGGAAAATCGGTAATACAGTTCCTGTCTTTACTTAAAATTTGGTACTTTGGTCATTATAGATTTCTTAAATTAGTTTAGATTTTTTAAAATGTTGTATCAAATATTTATCTTTATTTCTGAGGTATTTGGTGCTCCCTTAAATGTTGCACTTAAGACAAGTAAGGCACTGGTCCCATTTACCACATGACTGGTGACCAGATGTCCCCAGGATGGCCCATGGACCACAGGCACCTCCAAGTCAACAGTCAGAAAGTGAGCGCATCACCTGCCCTGGCCATCTTCACCCCTCCTGCGTTCCTCACACTTCCTGTGCTCGCAAGTTCAGTGTATGAGAATACCATCGAGGCTGGAAACTCCTGCTCCTTCCTTTCCTACAACTCTCAAGTGCTGTTAATTCTCTTATAGTCCTCTGGAATCTGCCCCCTCCCACCCCTGCCCTCACCTTCTCTTCTGTCATTGCTGGAGTCAGGCTCTCAGTATCTCTCACCTAGATCACTGAGGCTGTCTTTTAACTGTCAACTGCAAATTGACCTATTTTCCTAACTGACCATGTTATTTTTCTACCTAAAAACCTCTGTTGTATAGTTTCTATCTGGGATGACGAAAAGGTCTTGGAAATGGATAGTGATGACAGTTGCACAGCATCGAGAGTGCGCTAAATGCCAGCGAACTGTACATTTTTAAATGATGAGTTTTCAGTGATGCGTATTTTACCACAATTAAACATACGCCTTTGTTGGCTCCTACCAATCTTAGTCCTTTTGTCCTCTCTAGTTCTATCTCCCCACCACTTTACCTCAGGCCTCATACTGCAGCCTAATCAATTTACCTTCCAAGACCTAGTTCAACTATCATTCCTCTGTGAAGCCTTAAGCAGTTAAACACCCCTCCCGTATATGCCTAAAACATTCTGTTCACTCCTGGTTTAGCACTTATCACACTGAACTATGTGAGGCAGGACTCTGCCTTATTCACATTTATGTTTCCTAACACAGAACAGATGCTCAATATATGAATAAATAATCTTATTTGCAGTCTCAACTGTATTTGAAGCTTTCCCTTTCTTCTTTTACCTCTCTTGGCCATCACAGTTACTAGGCCAAAGCTTTCCTCTGGGCACCCTCTTGGTCCCCTAATAATCCTACTATTTCCTCCATTCACTTTCTTGTCCATTCACGTTACCCCTGCAGTGGATCCTCGTGGGGTGCTTCGGGGCACGGCAGGCTCAGGGTCAGATGAGCTCTCACTTGGGACCTCACTTTCGTCTCCATCTTCAGTTTCAACCTTGAGAACAAAATCTTCATCTCGTGCGGTGTCATCCTCTTCACCTTGACAGGCTGACTGTTGCCGGGTTTTCTTTGGTTTGGTGGGGCTGCTCACCTTGGGGCTCTCAGGACGGGACACTGGAGTAGGCAGGGTTGTTGAGAGCTCTTCAGCCAGTTCCTGAAGATACAGAAGTGCCCTGTGGGATAAGGCAGAGTCAGAGCCATACTCACAAACACTTAACTAAGAGCCCACTTTTCCAGACACTTGGCTGATTCTTATTTCACTGGATCCTCCCAGTGACCCTGTGAAGCAGCTATTAATTTTCCCTTCCCTTTTGACAGATGAAGAAACAGAAATCCAAGAAAGTTAAGTGACTTAGCCAAGATGATTCAGATAACATATGTGGGATCTAAACCAGGTCTTCTGACTCGAAGTCCCAAGCACTTTTCACTCTACCACAGTCAAAAGTCACTGATGGCAATGGAAAATAATGGAAAGGCATGTATATCGGGTGGAAATTGCAGTGAAGACCTGGAGGAAACTGTGAAAAGTGTGATAGGATACAAAGTACAGAAAGAAACCTCCTGACAGACCAAGTTAGGAAGATTCAAGTTGCTGTGGTAAAAGCCAGAAGATTGCTCAAGTCCCCAGAACCCTGACACCACCCCGGCTTACCTGATGCCTCATCATAGTCTTCTGATCTCCCAACAACCGACCCACCCTGATTCCTTTACCGCAACCCCCCTCCACCAAGATGTGCCCCAATCCTTACACTTGGGCAGCCCTTCGGCGGGGTCGTTGCCCAGGTGGGGTCTCAAAGTCCTCAGGGGGCCTCTTTGGAGGTGGAGACTCTGGCTGATCTAGGCCTTTTGACAACTTCAGCAGTAGCAGCTCTGCCTTGGGCTTTCGACCTCGTTTCTTAGGCATGGGGGTGGACAGAGGGTTGGATTGATCTAAGTGACCAGGAACCAGAGGGGCTGATGGAGGATTAGGCTGTTGGGGCCTTTTTGGGCCTTTCCGTGTCCTACCACCTCTCTTCCGGCCAGGCTTTGAGGCCCTAGGCTTTGAGACCTTTGACATCTCTGAAGAAAGATCTGTAGAGAAGAATACGGGTCTATGAGATGGGACCAGAGCTCAAGCCTCTTTAGAACAGACTACATCATACCTAGGTTTTTAAGACCTTTGGCTCAACCTGTTCTCTTTCATCTTAAGCTAAGCACAGGGAGAGAAAAAGATGAAAAGACAAGGTACATACCTTGCTGTTCCAGCCTGGCAGGGCTTTCCTGCTCTGGAAGAAGCTTTTTATCATCAAAAGAATCTTCAAATCCAGACAAAGTGGTAGGCAAAGACACCTCTGTGGAAGCCTCTGTACTGGTTGTTTCTGAAGTGGTCTTGACATCAAGTTGGTTTAGCACCCCTTGTCCGGGAGAGTCTACTACAGTCATATTCCCCACGGGGCCGGCCTCCCCCAGGGCGACATAGCCGACCCCGCAGGTATCCATCAGCACCCCCTAAAATGGCTGCTCCTGCACAGACACATACAAATGAGAAGAAGGCAAAAGCTATTTGTACTGGCTCAGATTTTTCTGCTTTCCTCCCCTCACCGCCCCTCTCGCAACGAGAAACCTAAGCTCCCCGATCATTCATTCATTCAACAGTAATTACTAAACATCTTCTATATGTCAGGCTCTGTTCTAGGAATTGGTAATATGACAGTAAGCAAGACAGACAAGGTACCTGCCCTCATGGAATTTACATGCTAGTAGAGCTGATAATGAACAAATAATAAAAAAGCCACCATTTATTAAACACTTGCTATGTGCAAGCATTGGACTAAGTGCTTTAATTACATTATTTAATTTAAAGCTCATAAAGTTTCTTGTAATAATAATATTGCAGTGAATGCCTAAAGCTAAAATCTATCTTTGCAAATATTAGTCAAAGAACAGATTTAAAAATAAGTAAAACAGTTCTCTAGTGCCCTGTCATCAATCTTTCACCTGGGGGGAGGTGCTAGGCTTTCAGACAATTCAGGAACATCCTACTACATTAACAGACTTTTCCCTGTCCTGGCCAGGTAGCTCAGTTGGTTAGAGCATTGTCCTGATGCGCCAAGGTTGTGGGTTTGGGTTCGTTACCCGCAGGTCAGGACACATACAAGAATCAACCAAGGAATGCATAAATAAGTGAACAACAAATCTCTCTCTCTCTCTTTCTTTCTCAAATCAATAAATTAATTTTAAAAAGGGAAAAAAAGAGAAACTATTCTCACATTAAAGAATGGACTAAAAAATGGTCATGAATCTTCATTTTCTTCAAACCCAGGAAATCAGATGTGTATCCAAACCAAAGTAAACTGACAGAGATAAGCAAAGCGCTGACTCCCAAACCAAAAACCTGAGCAACAAAGAACTCTGCAAGGGCACAGTTTTCGGCCACAAAAACCTTCTCGTCTGTTACAAAGGGGGAGAAACAGCTCAGATCTGAGGAGGGAACTCCTCATAGGTCTGCATATGTCTTAAGGATAAAGAAATCATCAGCCTCAGTAGAAAAGTTTCCTCATGCAAATACCATAAGAAATATCATACAAATTAAAGTTCACAACTGTCTCTCTTGAAGAAGCTACAGTCAAAGCAGATTATGAACTATAATAGCCAACCCTCTAACTCAGGTACTAAGGACACAATATAATATCATGTGCTAAAGATAGAATATAACAATGCCAAAGTAAATGGAGGTGAATGACAATCTACCTACATTGTCCTCTGGTAAATAGCAAGCCCTGACAGAACTGCTCCATTCAAAATTAGTAATAAACAAAAAGGAACTAAATGGAATCTAAACATAGATACTATTGGGGAGGGGGGAGAGACACAAACACATGAAAAAAATACACAAAAGCACCCATTCAAAGAAAGGCTCCAGAAAACTGAAAAAAATGTTCTAACAAAAGCTTCTACATTTTCAAAACAACCCAGACTATGAAATTCAAGAAACAAGAGATCAAGGTAGAGACAAAACAATGGCAAGGTAACAAGTAAACTGGCAGTCATAAGGAAAGAAACTGAGTAAAAGAATAAAATCATAAAAACGAAAACCAGAGAAGCAAAATGTTGAAACTATACATGCTGAAAAGAAAATGAGTAATATGAAGGATAGGTTTGGGGAAAACCACGTATGCCCGGCTGGCATGGCTCAGTGGTTAAGCATCAACCTAGGATCCAGGAGATCGAGGTTCAATTCCTGGCAGTCGGGGGCGTGCAGGAGGCAGCCGATCAATGAAGACTCTCTCATCATTGATGTTTCTATCTCTCTCTCTCCCTCTCCCTTTCTCTCTCTGAAAACAATAAAGACATATTAAAAAAAAAAAAAAAAAAGAAACCACATAGCTTACAAAGAGATAAAGGTGACGAGAAGATGGTATAGACAGAAAAAAGTGGGAAGCCAACATAGGAATAATTGATGTTCCTAAAGAGAGAAGAAAAACGGAAACAAAAAAACCCTACAAAAATTTAACAGAAGAAAATTTCCTGAAATTAAAAAAAAAAAGAATACTTTCATGTAATAAAGGAAGACCTCAGTCTACAGATCCCAAGGGCTTACAGTGTAAAAGGGCAACAAAAACCAATAATCATCAAGAAATATCTTAGTGAAAATACTAAACTTCTACAAAGGGGGAAAATCAGGTCAGCCTCAGGGCTCTCAAAAACAACTGATTCTAGAAGATAAAGAAACAGAAAGAGGATCAAGAGAATTCTTTACTAACGGGGATGTCAGTCATGTAGAAGTAACTGGATGACATTCTCAATATGCAAGTTTCTAGGAATTTATAATTGATGCACCCTTAATTTTTTAAAAATCTACTTGAAGACCTGCTTTAGCCAATGAAAGATAAGTCAATATAAAGAACTTTCTAATGGAGAAGTTGTGGTATTAAGATTGATAGTAAGCATTTAACACAGTGGCACATCAACTGAGTTTATTTATTTTTTAAATATATCTTTATTGATTTCAGAGAGAGGAAAGGAGGGAGAGGGGGAGAGGGAGAGAGAGAGAGAGAGAGAGAGATAAAAAACATCAATGATGAGAGAGTCATTGATCGGCTGCAGCCCGCAACCCGGGCGTGTGCCCTGACCGGGAATCGAACCCTGATCACTTGGATCCTAGGTCGATGCTCAACCGCTGAGCCACGCCCGGCCGGGCACATCAACTGAGTTTAAACAACCATGGTAAATACAGCTATAAAATAGACTCTAACTTAACATTTTTAAAAGCCCCACAATGTAAAAATATTAGTATTCTAGGTGTAGTGGACTAAGAAAAAAGAAGAAGTATCCTAATTTTGTTTCTAAGTTTGGTAAATTAAAAGCATATAGTTGCTATTAATACCATTTGGATGTTTAATAGAACTAAAAAGAGTACACCATATTGCTTCCAAAATACCCTGTAGGCCACAAGAACCAGAAGGAATTTTTTTAAAAGACCGCACAATAAAAGATTAAAAATAAAAGACACATAAATACACACACACACACACACACACACACACACACACACACACCCATAAAGATAACAGAAGATAAAACATATTTATTAAATAATAAACATATATCTGATAAATTCAGCCATTAAAAGAAAGAGGATTCAGATTGATTTTAAAAGCCAAACAAACTATATGCTTTTAAAGAGATATCTAAAACAAAGGAACTCAAAACGCTGAAAGCAAAAAGATGAATTAAAATATACAGGGCAAATATAAGCAAAAAGAAAAAAGGAGTTTTGATGGTAATAGCAAAGCTGAATTCAGGGAAAAAAGTATTAAATGAGACAAAAAGGGAAGCACTTTATAATGAATAAAACTTCAAGTCATATAAAAGGTATAAATATCATAAACCTTTAGACATCAAATAACATAGCATCAAAATATATAAAGCAAAATCTTCAGAAAATACAGAACTACTTCCTTTAATCATGGGCAGTTCCAGCAGGTAAGAACAAAGAGAATGTGAATAAAATGATTATTGCCCTCTCTATTGGCCAAGGTTCGGTTGCATAGAACAGACTCCTCTCTAGTCAGTTCAAGCTAAAAGGGATTTATTAAAGGGTATTAAATGGTTCACATCAGCAGTTCTCAAAGTGTGGTCCCAGAACTGGTAGCCTCAGCATCACTTGAAAATTTGTTAAAATGTAAATTTCCAGTCCTACCCCAGACCTACTGAACCAGAAACTCTGGGATGGGGACAGCACCTGCTATAATAAGCCTTTCAGGAGATTCTGATGGACACCCAAGTTGGAGAATCCCTTGCACAGAAGATCATTGGGAGGGTTGGGAGGAAAAACAGTTTAAGAACAAGTGTTTGTCAAATTGGGAAGTTGTTTTATAGTTGCTGATTCAAGAACCACATGGCCTCTCCTATGCCATGATGGGGACCCACTTGCTAAATCAAGAAGCCCCTGTCACAAGTAAGAACAAAGAGAACGTGAATAAAATGATTATTGCCCTCTCTATTGGCCAAGGTTCGGTTGCATAGAACAGCTTCTGCAATCAGAATGTGACTGAGTAGCCCTAGCCAGTTTGGCTCAATGGTTAGAGCGTCAGCACGCCAACTGAAGGGTCCCGGGGTTCGATTCTGGCCGAGGGCATGTACCTGGGTTGCAGGCTCGATCCCCTGTTGGGGTCCATGTGGGAGGCAACCAATTGATGTGTCTCTCTCACATTGATGTTTCTCTCTCTCTCCCTTCCTTCTACTCTCGCTAAAAAGCAATGGAAAAAATATCCTCAGGCGAGGATTAAAAAAAAAGAAGAATGTGACAGAGTAAGTGGGGAAGACCCTTCTCTGGCTCCCAAATCCAGAACCATTCCACTACCACAATCTGCACCAGCAAAATGCATACTTGCTGGCCTGCCCCTCTCCTCTTTAGCCTCAGGTCTAAACTTGAGCTCTTCAAGAGCGCATTTGATCAGCAAGACCTAAATCATATTCAGAATCCTGGATGGTAAATTTCCAGGAAATGAAATGTCTAGCTTTTTGGGCTCTCAAGTGGAGGCTGCTCATTCTCTCACATCCCACTTACCCCAGGGTAGAAAGTGGGATTAGTGTCTTCTCAGTTCCTCTCCAATGCCACATCTTGACAAATAGTCCTTCCGCTCTTGTAAACACCTTTTCCTTTGAAGCTTGTAACATTTAGCTAAAGTACTGCTAGTCACTCTTCTGTCACACCCTGGACCCTACCGTCACATAAAACCTTTTAACCTCCAAAATCACTTAGACATCCACTATCTGATCACAACCTCCCATCATTACAGCTAGACGGCTCAACTACTACCACTGTATCTATTCTTCATATCTAGCCACTACTCATTGATCTCTCCAATTTCTCCCTATGGCAGCGGCCACATGCAATTGAGCTTAGATTTCTTTATTTTACTCAGACTCTTACTGACATCATGAACTTCCTTTCTTTCTGTCTTTTGTTCCACACGTCTGGCAAAATTTGAGTCCTGGGTGAACCAATCATGGATCTTCTCCACTATGTACATCTAAACTGCCCAAGTGCTAGCAATCACACTTTTTCTCTTAGTCACTCCCATGCCTTCTCTCTTCCAATGTCTGATCCCCTGGTTCTCAGCAGAGGACTTTGCCTGTTTTCTGAAACAAAACCCAAAGCCATTAGATGGGAACTATTTCGATTTCTTGTCAAGTAGCCTAACCCTCTCTGCATCTAAACCCTCACCCACTTTCTAAGGTCACACCTTCCACTAGCGTTCTAGCTCTATTTCCCCCGTAAGGAAACCAGAGCCATTTATCCTAGTCCTTTCCATGAACATCTACATGTTTACAGTTCTCATCTTACCACACATACAATTAGCCTTCAACCTACATTCCTCCTCCAACTAGTAACTTCCTCCTCCATCTCACAGTCAAACTTTTGAAAGAGTAGTCTGCCCTTACATTTTAATAAATCTGCTTCCTCCTAACTAGGATATTGTCCCCAACTCATCCCTGAAGCTAAAATCATCAGTAATTGCTGTCAATTAATCCAACTGACACTTCTCAGTCTTGTTTAACTTGACCTCTCAGCAGCACTGAGGGTACTTACCATTACTTTCTTAAAAACATTCTCTTTTCTTGAGAAGCAATTCAAGTGCAATAACCTTCCAGATTTTTTACAAATGTTCCTCAGTCTTTTACAATGTCTCACTCACACCTATTTGGCAACTTTTTTGCCTGTTTGCAAACTCACCTCTTTTGTGTTTCCAAAGCATTCAACTTAGTTTGCGTTCTTTTCTTTCTTTGAATTGTTTTTATAGAACTTTTAATTGATACCAAATACTTATAAATATAAGTAGACTACAAAGAACAACAAAATATTTGTGTATCTCCCATGTTTCAACTTAGTTTTAATAGAGACAACAATTTCTTCGTACTCAAATTTCTTTAAAATTTAAATATATAACACCAAATGTAATGACAAACCAACTGACATAAACAGATTTGGGAACCAATACAATGACACTTGGCAAGTAGAGTGATCAGGCCTATAGGAGAAAAGCCTATGCAGCTTCCAGCATTTAGTGTGCCATGGGCATCAGCCTGTATGCTTTACAAATAAAATGGAGAATGTCAATTAACATAAGAAAGTTAAATGGAGATCAGTCAAGAGAACTTCAATACTATATGTCTTAAAATTTTCCGTATCAGTACGCATATATTTCTCTCATTCTTCTTGGTTACTATATGGTATGGTGTTCTATAGAATTAATAGTTTATTTAGATATTTCCCATTTAAGGACAACTGGGTTACAATACTATTACAAACAATACTGCAATGTATATTCTAGTACAGGCCTCTTCATTAATGAGAAATTATTTTTCTAGAATGATCATCTAAAGTGAAATTCTGTATCAGGTTGAAGGGTATGCATATTTTAAAATAGATACTGCCAAACAGTTCACCAAAACAAAAACCAATTTATATTCCCACTAAGTATACATAGCCATTTTACCACACCCTTGCCAATCTTTAATTTCTGCCAATCTGATGGGTGAAAGAATTCCTTTTTTTATTTTTATTGACCTAATAATAATTGAATTTCTTTTATATGTTGGATATCTATATGTCTTTTATGAACTGCCTGTACATAAAATTTGTCCATATTTCTATAGGGCAACTTGATCTTTTCCTTATTGATCTGTGGAGTTATTTACGTTGCAAATATTTTCTCTTTGTACCTACTTTTAACTTTTGCTTATAATGTTCTTCCTAAACTGAAGTTAAATTTTATAAGTTCTCAAACTTCTCCTTTATGGCTTGTTTTGTGTCTTAAAAAGGCATTTTTGCCTTAGCCAGTTTCGCTCAGTGGTTAGTGTTGACCAGTGGACTGAAGGGTCCTGGGTTTGATTACTGCCAAGGGCACAAACCTCAGCTGCAGGCTCAATCCCCTGCCCCAGTCAGGCGAGTGTGGGAGGCAACCAATCGATGTGTCTCTCTCACACAGATGTTTCTCTCTCTCCCCTTTCCACTCTCTCTGAAAAAGCAATGGAAAAAATATACTCGGTGAGGATTAAAAAAAAAAAAGAAAGGCATTTTCTATCCCATTGACATAAACATATCCTATTTTATTTTCTTCTAATACTTTTTTCTAAATTTGAATATCACATGTAGCTTTTTAGTCCATCTGGAATTTTCTTATGATAAGAAATATTTGTATTTATTTATTTCATATCTACCGTCCCTGAAAGTTTCATAAAAATCTTGACTATCTGATTCACTTTGTATCCAGAACCTGCTACATGGTAAGTGTAATAATTAACCTTGTTGACTGAATGACTAACTTCTCAAGGTACAAAATCCCTTTTAAAGATTCACTTCTTATAGAAGGGTTAGTGGTTAATTCCATTTATGATTTCACAAAACAAATTTTGGACATAAGTAAAGGATGTTTAGTAAATTTGGACTAGAGTTTATAAAATTTTACATTTGCACCCCGACTTGTCTGGTTTCCAAGATACTTCACCAACTGACCTCAGCCAAGGAAAATAAATAACACTGTTCCTTAAATATGGAATTACTTTAAACTCACTGTTTGGTCTAACATGTTGTTTCCCAAAGTGTTCCTATGGTACAACTGATGGCATGCAAAATGATTTTAGTGGTATAAAAATGAACAATTTTATTTGACTGGGTTTTTTTTGGTTGTTTTTTAAAATGTATTTTTATTGATTTCAGAGAGAGGAAAGGGAAAAAGAGAGATAGAAACATCAATGAGTCACTGATCGGCTGCCTCCTGCACGCCCCCGACTGGGGATCAAGCCCGAAACTCGGGCATGTGCCCTGACCAGGAATTGAACCTGATCGCCTGAATCCTAGCTCGATGCTCAACCACTGAGCCATGCCCGGCCGGGCGACTGTTTTTATTTTAAATTGCATAAAAAAATATGTAACAAGCCCATGAAATATGATATCATAAGTTCATCTATATTTCTTAGAGAATATAAATAAATTTAAATAAAACTATTAAGAAAACAATAGTCCAGTTGATAACAATGGACGGGAAAAAGTGGTAATAGCACAGGAATGACTTAAGTCTGTGTAACAATATGCCGCTGTGGCGAAGAGGCTTGGCCATACCCTACACCACTCTAGCCAAGCGCTGGGTGGGGTTGAAGTCGTCATCTCTACCTTCCCCAGCCAACTTGCCACGGGAGAAAAGGGCTAGACAGGGAAACGTAACTGGCCCTTGACTGCTCCAATGAGGTTGCAGCGCGCGGGGCACAAGCCCCAGGGTTAGAAGAACCTCAGCGAGGAAGAGGCTGGGCCACAGCAGGAGGAGGTGGTTGACCCCCAACTACTGTAGGGGTGCCCACCTGCCCTCCCTCAGTCCCGGGCATGAGAGCAGCTTTCACTGCTAGCCCGTGCCTGAGGCCAGCCCTGAGCTTTCTGAGGTTGAAGAGTCGACTACCGTAGGTTCGCAGAGTCAAGGGAGATAATGTAAGCGGCGCCGAGGCCCGGACACAGGACGTCGTGGTACGGACACCGCGTCGGGGAAGAAGACAAGACCGTGGTTAGCAGAGATGGGGGATGCGCTCTTGCAACGGTGGGTAAGAAAATGGGGAGCATGATGGTTCTATAGCAGCCCAGGGCTGGAGGTCGCAATGCTCTGCAGAGAGGGAACTGCGGAGCCAACATTTTATAGCTACCTAAAAGGGAGGAGGAGTAATCTTGGGGGCCCCCGCACACCCCACGGCTGAACACTCACCCTCACCAAAGTCCTTCCGGAAGTCCAAGTTCGAAGATGGCGCCGCCCGTCTGGTCGCGGCTTTATGACGTAATCCTGTAGCTACTCCTAATTGACGCCCAACCCCGGCCGCCGCTGCCAGTGCACAAGGTAAACACGTGAGTTTGGTCGGGAGTTTGTGCCCGAAGAGTTTTCTATTACACTATGTATTCCATAATGCAATGCGGCGAGAGTTCCCGAGCCCTTTCGGAGCGGACGAAGCTCCTGGGCTTAGCGGCGCGGAGGACGCTGCTTGGCCTCATGGGAATTGCAGTGTCTGGAAGGTAAGATTGACGCCTGCGCGGTGATGGTCGCCGCGCCCCCATGGGTTCCCACGCGGCCTCTACGCTATACTCGAGTGTGCTGGTTTTCCGGAGCGCTGAATCCAGGATTTTCTTCAAGACTACTGGGCCTGGGGCGGGCAGTGCCAGGCCGGATGTGAGTCTTTACCTGCAAGCCTGGCGCCGCTTGAGCCAAAGACAGACTGGGAGACAAAGGAATCATTGCTACAAGCCGCCAGGAGGTGACTCCGGCCTCTGCCGCGGGGCATTACCCCGCCCTGCCCATCCCAGCGGATCCAACCTCTAGTGAAGTCAGGGATGAACGCGAGACAGAAGGCAATGAAAGGGAACTTGGGAACAGGACAAGAAAGGAGCAGGAGGAGTGGGGACCCTACTCTCGGGAGACTCTGGCTTGCACCCTGGCCCTGTTCGGCTTTGCTCCACTCCCTCACTGGGAGGTGGGATGCGGTGAAGAAAGAATGTAATAAATTCTGCCTTTCCTGAAACACTTAAAGAAGTCTTATAAATTTCACGCGTCTCCACAAACCGAATAGGAGAGTTTAGGATGTTATAAATACGTGGGAGGGGTGTGGTAAAACCTTTCTCTTCCCAATTTCATTAAACTCCCTTGCTTACCAAAACATTTAAGAATGGGAGGAGCTAAGGTTTTTGTAAACTGGAATAAAGGGTCTCTCACCCACCCCCTCTGTGGCTTAGGACCAACTCCTTTGTGAGCGCAGTTTGTGCAGTTGAGGATTGGTTCCCCAATACATCAGATCTTAAATGCTCTTGTAGTGAACAGATCGGTCTCTTCATTCCTGTTGCCTCAGATTAGGCTATCTTTGACTGAACAATTGCAAAATCTTTTTATATTAATATATTTGTTTTCGTAATAAGATATTCACATGGCTCAAAATTCAAGCTAGAAAGGGTGAATAAAGTGAATAATCCCACCTCTGTCTCCAGCTTCCCAGACCACATCCACACAGGCAATCAGTTTCTTGTTACAAGTCCAAGATATTTATGTAGTTATATACATATGTAAATACATATATCTTTCCCCTATTCAATTCAAACAGCAACTACACACACTTTGCTGCTTTTAACTGAGTGTACCTTGGAAATTGTTCCATTTCCATACATAAAAATTTCATTTTTTGTTATGATTGCTTAGTATTTAATTATATGAATGTAGTAAAATTCAATTAGTTCCTTATTAATACTAATGGGTATTTAGGTGGTTTTCAGTCTCTTGAAATTATAAAGTGCTGCTATAAATAACCTTGTATCTTAAGTTACTTCAAATGAGTATATGGATAACAAATTCCCAGAAGTAGAATTACTGAACCAAAATTTAGGTGCATTTGTAATTTTGATTGACAGGCAGTCTTAACTGATCTGTGTCTCTGCTTCTAATCTCTGCTAGTTATCTTTCTAAAGCACCTAGCAGCCCTGTCACCATCAAGGCACATGCCTGGGGTTGTGGGCTGGATCCCCAGTAGGGTATGTGCAAGAAGCAGTGGGTCAATGACTCTCTCATCATTGTTTCGCTCTCTCTCTCCCCCTCTCCTCTCTGAAATCAATTAAAAAATTTTTAAAAAGCACCTAGCTGACCCTGTTGAACTTCTGCTTAACTTTGATGATTCAGTGGGATGCTCAATATAAAAAAAAAAAAAAGTTCATAATGATCTTTTTTAAAGAAGAGCTAAAAAGCTACAAAATCAGTTAGTCATTGTACACCACTGGAAGTAACTAGTAATCAGTTCCTGAAAACTGGCACATAAGAGGTAAGCATTTAGCCTGCCTTTCCAGTAGGAACTGTAATTCATAATAACTAATGAAAAAAATAAGCTGATGAGAGGGAGTTCTTTATAGATTATCAGCTAGTAATGTGGAAAGAATGGGAGAATTGGGGGGGGGGGGGGTGTCACCATTTCCCATCCCCTGGTAACATAATTCAAGCAACAATCATTAATGGATGGGAAATTTCAAAATGCCAGGACCCACTCATCACTGAAAATAGAACAAGCAACCATTTATTTGCCTCCTGATGTGAGGCAGTATGAAGCAGTCAACCTGGTTTATGGAACAAGTCAATGTCAAGAGAAAATAAGAGGGGTGGGGAAGACTGCTTCCAGAAACTTAACACAATAACCAAATATGATGTGTGGATTTGTTTGGACCCCGATTCAAAGGAACCAACTGTAAAAAGCCATTTTGAGATAATAGAAATTTGATTATGGATTGGACAACAAAGGAAAGAATTTAAGTGTAATAATATGGTAAACTTCCATAGTTTTTAGAGACTGCAGTTTGTAGGAGTGAAATGATATAATGTCTGGGATTTGCTCTAAGTAACTTCAGTAAGGGGAAAAAAGAAAGCAAATGTGGCAAATCTAGATAATTATTGCTTCTGCTGATGGGGATTCTTTGTATAGTTCACTCTGCTTCTGTGCTGCTTGAAATTTTTCAATAAAACGCACATACATACAAAAAATGGATAACTTTTTTTAAAGCTAACCACAATGATCAGACTCTCACAATCTGGCCCCAACCCAACCATTGCAGCTTTATCACTCATTCTCAGTTCTAGCCTCACCACACTACTGGACACTGGAATTAGCCAGTCATTTTTAAGGTCTAGTCTGTCTTTGTGTCCAAGCTATTTTCTCTTTCCCATTCTTTCCAACTGAGAAACTTCTTATCCTGCAAGGACTAGGTGAGATGTTACCTGTCCTTATATTCCTCCTCATATCTAGCTCAGTGTCTGGCATTTAGATGCTTCATAAAAGACTGAAGACTTGGGATAGTGTTTGGTCCCCTTACTGACCTTCACTTTGGCCCTTACACAGACATGGAGCTAGTCACCTGAGGTGGTCTCCATAAAGGTCTGATGTTGGTAGCAGGTGCTAAGAGGGGTTGGGGAGTCTAGACTCCTAACTGGTGGCGATGCTAAAAGAGACAAAAGGCAGCAGAGTTGCTGAGTGTAGGGAGTATGTCCTTTATTGACCTTCTGTTCCCTCACTGGTCACTACTTTTGACTCGTAGGACAACAGGTACAGAACTGCAAGGGATCATCCCCAGCTCTGTGATCACCAGATCCACGAGCTCTGGGGGAGTCACATCATAGACCAGATTCAACAACCGTAGGGACAGGTGGTTCTGCCAGTTAGCCAGGGCCACATGTTCTTCTCGCTCACACAGCAGATCATCGGGGTCATCTGCAATAGGAGGTGTACCCATTTATGTCCTTTTAGAAAACAAGTTGTAGTTCAACCTCCCCTCTCCCAAATCTCAATCCCTGGAACCTTCTCTTCTGCCCTCTTGGGCCTCCTTACCTAGCTCATTAGAAACAAAGGCATCGGTTTGTACACGCTCACAGAATTTGTATGTTTCACAGCAGACCAGGACGGGCACATTATGGGCTCGTGCCACCAGGGCCAGCTGTGCTGTCCCTACCCGTGACATCACAGATCCATTGGCCAAGAGTGCATGAGCTCCCAATAGCACCTTAGAAACCTGTTTTGGAGAGGAGAGGTGGGGAAATATCTGTGATCAATGTAGAATAAGGTTCCCCAGTCCTGCCCAGGACAACAATATTAAGACAATGACTATCAAATCTTAATGATGGCTCTTGGAAAACACCTAACCAATGACTCACTGCCATCTCCCACAGGAAAACTAAACTCTGAAGTTACTTTTGTCCTGTTCCCTCTTGGTGGTTGCTAGTTTAATATAACGTTCCTTAACATGCTATAGGTATTTTTCCCATTAAATATAAGCAGGGCTATACAATTCTAATATTTCTAAATAATTGTCCCTTGGAAGGTAGTCTATACTACTAAACCCTTTTACTCCAACTTTGGAGTCCTTTTTCTCTGCCCTCACCTCTGGGAGTACATAGGAGGCTGCAGGAATCAGCAGGTAGGAGGCAGGGACCCCAGTACGGACCAGAGAGCGGAGCATGTGCTTTCCCTCTAGCCGAGGCCGGCTGTCCACCACTACCACCCGAAATCGACGGTCCTTAGCCCAAGCCTCCTGAAGAATTCGTGAAACCAGAGAAGAGCTGGTGTGAATGGAGAGGATGATTCAGTTACAACGTTACTAGCTGATGGCCAGCTCATTCCTAAAGGGCAGAAAGGGTAGCATCCCCCCAATTTTCTCAGTCATAGCATCTGGACCATACCATCCATATACCAGGATCACATCTCCATTACTGATCTTCTTATAAGCAAAGCGTGAAATTGCCTGAGCTGCAAGCACAATCTTCTCTTGCACATACCGATCAATGGCTGCTTGAAGTTCTGATTTGGCCTAAATGGAGTAAGATGCTTAGGGAACAAGAAATGGACACATTTCTTCCTGATGATCATGCCAGATGCTTAAATATGTGTATAACGATAGGCTCAAGGAGGACAAGGTTGTCTAAAGGGGAGCCAAAGGTGGCACAAGTCAGAGAGCCCAACCACTTCCTCAACCCCTGACCAGGGCAGAATGGTCACACTGTCCCTCCTAGGAGTCCTGAGTGTTTCTCCACTCTACCCCCAGGTGCATGCCTTGCTCATTTCTCATACTCATCACCTCCTCTTCCCGCTTGGAACTGCTCACACCCGTGATCTCCTTGTTAAGGAACTTGATAGCGTTGTGCATGCTTGCTGACAGGGGACGGCACTGAGTCAGGAAGCTAAAACAAGAACGCCTTATATTTGTATGACTCTTCACAATTTACAAAGCTTTCACGTTTTAAAAAAACACCTTTAAAAGAACACAGAGAACAGAAAGATGGAAAAAAGGCAGAGCAAGAGAAAAGGTCCAGGAAAACGACTAGGTGAGCTGGGAGTAGCTTGTAGTGGTTGTCCTTACCTGAAGTAGGGCTTTAGCTTATTCACTAGATCCCTTGAGAGTTCCTCATTGGGTGGTGTCGTGTAATCCTGAATTACCTGTCATGTACACAAAGTGATCAACAAAATGCTCCCCAATAAAGGTCTCTGAAAGGGGGATAGGGTAAGCTTCACTGAAGAAAGGGTTCTGAGGGCAAGAGAAGCTGGGGTAGTGTTGGGGAAGGTGGGGCTGGGTCCTAAGAGGGAAAAGGACGGGGCGTACCTGCTGCAAGGCACGAAGCAGGGCAATACACCGGGCATTGGAGCCACTGACCAGGCCCTGGGAGTACTGCAGGCCGAGTCGCACCATGGCTGGGTGGATCACAGAGGATGGAATGCTGATAGGATGGCGGTGTCACACACTTTGCAAGGGAGCTTGAGCACTTACTGCCCACCTGCCCCTAATGAAAAGGAACTTCCTTCACTAGCACAAACACCCCCATTTCCATTAGAGTTCTGCCTTGTGTTCATGCTTCTCCCCACAGATCCAATCTCAAATTTCCAGTCACTTTCAATACATAATTACCAAAACTCCTCAGACTTAAAAAGTTACAGCAGAAGATCCTACCTCATATTCTGGGTCAGAGAGTTTTGTCTGCTGTACTGGGGTAGGTGGGAGAAGAGACTGACTTTGGATCCATAATCTTTTCGTGTAGGAACCTTGACAAAATAGGGGAATAGAATCAATGGCCTAGAGTTTAAAACTTATGAGATGAAGCTGGAAAAGAAGTAAAAGGTGAAACTACTTTGTCCCAAATACCCATCCTTCTCCAGGGTCTCATTTTTGCCCTAAGCACCTTTCCTCCCTCTATCTCATCTCCCTAGGATCTTCCTGGCCATGCTCTAAACCCACTTCCTACCTGTTGTCGCTCTGGTTTTTTAACAAGCCTTCTCAGAAGTGTGGGATCATCAACCTGAGTGTGCTCAGGGATTCGTTTCACTCCTAAAAAATAATGATCATGTTTTTAAGACTCTGTAGGTGACATTGAGAAATTTGCTTTTAGGGCATAAGAGACATCAAGAAAAACTGGACAGAAAAGGTAAAAAAGCGGGGGAAAGAGTAGAAGAAGAAATAGGGGCAGGATGAGGTTGACAGGAGAATTCTGAACTCTGGAAGCCTAGGCTCACACAAGAATCAGAAACAAACAGAGGTCTTAAAGTGAAAGAAAATACCTGAGGGGGTTTCTCCAGCTGTGCTGGGGCAGGACTGAGGAGGTGGTCCTCCTTGTTCACCCTTTCTTGCCTGTTTCAGGGCCCGCTCAGCCTCCTGCTTGGCTCTCCGTTCAGCACGAAGTTCAGCTTTACTCCGACCAGCTGGAACTTTCTCCCCACCAGTGCCCAACTGACTGCCGGGTCCTGGCAGTTCTTTGGTTGGACCTACTAAAGATCGAAGGAAGAGATGCCCAAGCCCCAGGCAGGTAATATCTATGCTTTATTACCAAAAAACCTTCTCTCCCTGTCTATCTAACCTTCTCCCATCTTCATTTGCTCAAACCCACTCTGTCCTGTCTCCCCCTCTTCTCTGCCACACATCCCTCTACCAGCTCCACACCCAGCCCTTTTTAAAAAGCCCCCGCACCTTGACATTGGGTTGCAGATACAGCAGAACCAGTTTCTGGTTCTGCCCCCTTTTCCTCCTTCCGCTTCTTCTTCTGCTGTTTCTTTTCCTTCCGAAGCTGCAGCTTCTCTTCTTGGGTCATCTCCCTCCCTGCTACCTAAGACACAGACAATACTGCTCTTTCCCCAACATTTCCAAAGGTAAATAAACACTACCGGACGCTCACAAGATACCCAGAAGGTAAAGTCCCTGAACCTCCCTCTCACCCCACAGGGATCAAAGCTTCTATTCCAGGATCAGAGTCACATCCCGTTAGGGTGATAAGAACTCTAAAATCTGGCTTTACTGAGAAATGACGTGAAGTTGGGGCGGAATGAAGCTGACACAGCCTTTTGAGTAGCGCTTGACAGGAGGCTTGAGAGGGCACCCTCACTTACCCCAGGCCGAGGAGAAAGCTCCGCCTTCATCCCAGATCCCGAGTCTGCATCAGAAAACAGAGCACAAAGTGACCCAGAGAGGCTCCGAGAGGATTTGAGGGGACTCGTACAGGGAGCAGCTGGCTGACGGGTCGGCATGTCCAAGGCTCCGCCGGCAGGCGGGAGGCGAGCCAAGGATTCGCGTGGGGACGCAGAGCGCGGCAGGATCAAAGGGTAGGCGGGGGAGGGAGGAAGGAGAGGTACCCACGCTTCTCACGGGAACCAGCCGGTCCGCGGCTCCGGCTGCGCCGAGGCAGGGCAGGCCAGCGTCGCCCGAACTGAACAACAGTGCCCAGGGAGCCTCAAGACCCAGCGGTAGCGGTCTGGAGCCAGTCGGCTCGCGTACCTATTTGTGTGCCCCGGCCCTTGACTCACCCTTGCGAACAGCCACAGCCACGGCAGCCATCGCCCTGGGTCCTAGGCTCCGCCCCCCGCGGTCACAGGGACTACAGCGCCTCTCAGCCGACACCCGCGGCGCCCAGCCCCAAGCCGACTACAATCTCCGACGTACACTGGCGCGCCACCCGGCCTACGGGTGGCGATGAGGGCCGTCTCGACTTGGGTCTTCCAGTTCCGGCCGTCTCTCCTGCCCTGCAGACTACAGTTCCCAGCATGCCAGGCGCGGCGCCCAGGAGCGAACGTCCCACCGCCCTACCCACATCCGATCTCAGACCCCCGCCCCCAAAATGGCGAGTGAAGCTGCGGGGACGCGCTGAGCAGCGGAGGCGAGCGTGCAAAGCCGCTGCGGCCCTCACGGTCCGGTGCCTGGCCGGGCCCTGGTGCAGGGAACATGCACTTTTCCATTCCTGAAACCGAGTCCCGCAGCGGGGACAGCGGTGGCTCCGCCTACGTGGTGAGGAGCCGCTGGAGCCGGGCCGGGCAGGGGCGGGGATAACGGGCCAGAGACCTCTTCGAGCGGCCTCCGACGCCTGGCCGCCAACCTTCGGGTCTATTCCCAGGCCGCCGACTCCCGACGGCCTTGCTGGGAGTTTATGTCACGTCTCAGATTCGTCCAGAGGTCGCCCCCGCTCCTGTAGGTCCTTTGTTCTGCAGCGGCTACTCTGGTGGGCGTCACTGGCCTCTTGGGGATGGAGACTGCGACACGAGCGCTCGAATTTCCCCAGGACTGGTCCTTCTGCTTTGGGACCTGGCCCTGGGGAAAACAGACTGACAAACCTTCGGAAGGTCTCGGCGCGTTACTCAAGTGGAGCTGTGCCAGGCAACTTCCGGCCAGGGTTCTCAAGGGGGTCGCCCGGATCGCGACCCTAAAATGCTTGCCTGCTTTTGTGTCCTCAGGCCTATAACATTCACGTGAATGGAGTCCTGCACTGTCGGGTGCGCTACAGTCAGCTTCTGGGACTGCACGAGCAGGTGGGACTAGCACCCCTGCCTTGAGGCAGCTTCAAGCCCATCCCTACACCTGGGCGTCAATGTCTCCATTTCCCCCCTCATCGCTTTCCTGTAGGCTGTAGTTCCTCTGGAATCACTGCTACAGCGGAGGACCTGAGACTTTACCTTATCGTTTGACATTTCTGGGGAACTCCCTGAGAAGCTTAATGTCTGTCCTCTGTTTTCCTCCCTATATTCACATCCTCCTTCCTGCTTCTCTGACCCCTGGCTTACTTCAGGTTTTGGCCAGTGCATGAAAAATGACCTCTCGTCCGTCCCCCCCCCCCCCTCAGCTGCCAAAGCACATTCCTTCTGTCATCTGAACTGCAATTGGAAATTCTTCTCCCTGCTCATACAAACTATTAACTGATTACTTTCTGTTCTGTGGCTTATCTCAGTGTGAGTAGCTGTTCCAGCTATCTTTATGTATCTGTGACGCAATGTTTCTCTGTTGTTCTCACCAGATTGTGGACTCTATTTAACTCAGTTCAGACCTCTGGTTCTACTAACTAGTGCTACCCTGAGCAACTTACTTAATTTCTTTGGACTTCAGTTTCTACAACAAAAATGGGACTTGTTGATCTGTAAAGTCTCTATGAGTCCCAAGATGCTTTGTGAACATATTTAGCTATTATTTAACAATTTGTGCACATAAAGTTTCCTTTTAAAACCCTTTGTTTCCTGTGAGGATTCAGTGAACACAGTCTTTCTAGATAATCAAGGGGTTCCCTAGGCCCTGGCCCCATATAAAGCCTCCTTGTACTGTGAAGGGGTTGACTTGTACACAGTAAGATAGGAAAGAACTTATATGTAGGACAGAGGAACGGCTTTATTTGAACGCTACCTCTTCCCAAGGAATTGTTACATGGATGAGCAGGACAGATTGGGAAGCAAGGACTGAGGGAAGGGAAAGGAAGCCCAGAACAACATTGTGAGCATGGATTGTCTATTCTTGTTTGCTATGTTTATGTGAAGGGTTGTATCTCTTTCTCTAAATAGCTTCGGAAGGAGTATGGGGCCAATGTGCTTCCTGCATTTCCCCCAAAGAAGCTTTTCTCTTTGACACCTGCTGAGGTAGAACAGAGGAGAGAGCAGTTAGAGAAGTACATGCAAGCTGGTGAGTGCTTGGAGGGAACTTTAGGCTGGCTGTGTTGAGGACTATGGGGAGAGACCAGACAGCTGGTTCTGTAAAGGTCCTGAGTTCTAGACATGGGAAGCCTCTTGTTTGATCTGTATTTAATTATAAGCAAGAGGGAGTAGCATGCTCTAGATACTAACAAAGCAACTTGGGCACGAACATATATGAGAAATACTAATATAACACTAAATAGTCTTAAAGCAATTTAGATCAGTGGGGAGAGCTTAATTTGTATCTGATGTGCTTTTAATTGACATCATTGTTATTTCTCTAGTTCTATAGACTGGACTCAACTAGATGGCAGCCAAGGGTGGGGCAGGTGATGAATTTATACAAACAGTGAGTGAGATAAGGCCAGCTTGGGATGTGACAGGCCACCATCAGCTTAGGAAATGAGGTCTTGGGAGGGAGGGGATGACTTACCAAGAAGAGAACTGGGAGGAGCCACAGAGGAGTCTTAAGTTACTGGAACATCATTCTCTTGCCCCCACAGTTCGGCAAGACCCATTACTTGGCAGCAGTGAGACCTTCAATAGTTTCCTGCGTCGAGCACAACAGGTGAGGCTTTGGGTAGAACCAAGATTTAAGGGAAAGACCTTCCTGTAGGGCTACATCACTTTAATGAGGTGGCTACAGAGGATTCATCCTGGCAGCATTTTTTATGGAATGGGGCTTCTGCTATACCAATGAAATCAAGAAAACATGTAATTAATGTAATTAAGCAGCTGAGAATAAAAGACACCAGAGGAACCTAGACAGAGAGACTTGGGCAGGGGTTAACAAAGTGGTGCCTTCCATTCCCAGGAGACACAGCAGGTCCCCACAGAAGAGGTCTCCTTGGAAGTGCTGCTCAGCAACGGGCAGAAAGTTCTGGTTAATGTGCTAACTTCAGATCAGACTGAAGATGTCTTAGAGGTGAGGCGCTTATTCTGCACTCCCCTACTCCCCAGGGTCCCAGGTTTTGGGGGTGATTGGAACTAGCCAGTATGATGAGCTGTACTTCCCTCTTGACCCCCAGGCTGTGGCTGCAAAGCTGGACCTTCCAGATGACTTGATTGGATACTTTAGTCTCTTTCTAGTTCGAGAAAAAGAGGATGGAGCCTTTTCTTGTGAGTTTCTCTGTACTTTACTGCTACCCTGTGCTTCTAGTAGTGAATTTGCCTCCTCTCCCCCCTGGCATTTCCTCAGGGCTTCCCTCTTGATTTTCCTCCCCTTGAGTCTCGTGACATTTTTCCCTTTTTTGTTTTAACTCATAGTTGTACGGAAGTTGCAAGAGTTCGAGCTGCCTTATGTGTCAGTTACCAGTCTTCGGAGTCAAGAGTATAAGATTGTGCTAAGAAAGAGGTCAGGGCTGGGCTTGGAGGAGGAGGAGGTGCTAAATTGAATTATTGGGCCATGTATTGAGAGGGAATAATCCGGACAAGGGGGCAACACTGGGTGTTTGTACTAGGCCTCCCAAGCTTTCTCCCACTATACCACCATTAGCCTGATAGTTCTAGATTTTTCCTGTTTTGCCCCTATTTTCCATTCTACCTCTTGCCTTACCCCAGCTTAGCCCCATTAACCCTTTCCACCCCTTGGCCCCACAGTTATTGGGACTCTGCCTATGATGACGATGTCATGGAGAACCGAGTTGGCCTGAACCTGCTTTATGCTCAGGTGAGCTTGGAGCTGCCTCAGAACCTCCTCCTGAAAATGACTCTGGTCTCCCACTCTGCCAAGAAAACTACTTTCATGTCTTTTCTCCCAATTCATGGGGAAGTTCCTAGAATATTATCAGGGTACCTGGCACAATATCTGCTCTCCCTACTTTATAAGCTGGTTATGGTCAAGGACTTACTGCAAAAAGGTCATTCAAGTGTGGGGCCAGGGGTCAGGCTGGATAGAGGTAACTGGACACTTTTCCTTGGACCTCTGACTGGAAGCCATGAATCCCCTGACCTCTTGTCTCCACTGTAGACAGTATCAGATATTGAGCGTGGGTGGATTCTGGTCACCAAGGAGCAGCACCGGCAGCTCAAATCTCTGCAAGAGAAGGTCTCCAAGAAGGAGGTGAGCTCTGCCTGCCTCACTCCAAGGGGCTGTTTTCTCTGGGCTGCCCTGCTTCCTCCTGACCCACCCCATGTGGTGCCGGTTTCAGTTCCTGCGGCTGGCTCAGACGCTGCGGCACTATGGCTACTTGCGCTTTGATGCCTGTGTGGCTGACTTCCCAGAGAAGGACTGTCCGGTAGTGGTGAGCGCAGGCAACAGTGAGCTCAGCCTCCAGCTCCGCCTGCCTGGCCAGCAGCTCCGCGAAGGCTCCTTCCGGGTTACCCGCATGCGGTGCTGGCGGGTCACCTCGTCTGTGAGTTGGGATAGGAAGGAGAGGCCTTTGGGGGGGGGAGGCCTGGCAAACCTTGAGCTTTAGAAACGGGCTGGGCTGCAGTGGGTCAGAGAGCATGGCAGATTGGTCAGAATGAACTCAGCTCAATTCCTCTCTCTCCCAGGTGCCATTGCCCAGTGGAGGCACAAGCAGTCCGGGCCCGGGCCGGGGCCGGGGTGAGGTGCGCCTGGAACTGGCTTTCGAATACCTCATGAGCAAGGACCGGCTCCAGTGGGTCACCATCACTAGCCCCCAGGTGTGAGCCCGCCCTCAGGCCTCTGGACCCCATTGCGCCGCCTCTCTTTAGATACCCAAGTCTAGGGCTTCCAGGACTCCATGTGAGTGGGAGCCCTTGTCTTAGGGGTTATGGGCTCAGGATGAGAACTGTAGGCTGAGCTCTCCTCTTGCCTTCAGGCCATCATGATGAGCATCTGTTTGCAGTCCATGGTAGATGAACTAATGGTGAAGAAATCTGGTGGCAGTATCAGGAAGGTAAGTAGCAAGTGTGGACCAGGTAGTTAAGTGGCTGTGTTCTCCCTTGCCTTTTGTACCAGGTGTGAGGGAGGGGAAGTGATGGGGATTCCAAAGGAAGTGGTCCTGCCCTTATCAGTGCCTTATCTCCATCCCCAGATGCTGCGCCGACGGGTGGGGGGCACCCTGAGACGCTCAGACAGCCAGCAAGCAGTGAAATCCCCACCGCTGCTTGTAAGTGTTAAGTGTCAGTACCCTGGCCCCCAGGCTTTCCTCATGTACCCCAGTGAAGTCTCTGACACTTCTGCCTCTTCTCCAGGAGTCACCTGATGCCAGCCGGGAGTCCATGGTCAAACTCTCAGTGAGTTTCCCACAAGGGTTGGTGAAATATGTGTTTGTAGGGGATCTCAGGGAGCCTCAAGCCCTATGTCTGACCCAACCCTGCCTTTGTTACAGAGCAAGCTGAGTGCCGTGAGCTTGCGGGGAATTGGCAGTCCCAGCACAGATGCCAGTGCCAGTGATGTCCATGGCAATTTCGCCTTCGAGGGCATTGGAGATGAGGATCTGTGATCTCCAGTGCTAGGATGTCTGCCCTCTACCCCAGAGGAATGTTCAAAAACTTGCCCTGTGCCTGTATCCCCCAAGCCTATGGGGTCTTTTCCTTCCTATTTCCCCCTTTTCTCTTCTTGGCCAGGGGCCTCCTAACCTACCTTCCCTTCCCCCTTGGGCTGGCTGCACAAAGGATTATCCCCTTTTCAGAGCTGGCCTTCAATGCCAAATTAGCATTTAGTATTTTGCACAAAGTCCACGGGACCATGGTTACCTGCCTTGGGGAGGAACCACAGCGCCCCCCAGCAGCTTTTGGCTCCTCAGGGCCATGGGCCAAGGGGATGGGCAGAGGTCTATGTATGGTCTGGCCCGGCCCAACTTCCCATCATTAAACTCAGCCTGATTACTGCCTACCTCTTGTTCCCTTTCTGCCCCTGCTTCTCCCATCACAGCATGGACTGCTGTGCTAAGGGTGAGGCTAAGCTGTGCTTGCCACTGCCAATTCAGCATAGACATGGCTTTGTTAGTGTTTCCTTTATTATAAAGTACTGAAATAAGTTAAATAAACAGGTGGGAGGCTGGGCAGTCCCCCAGCCAGTTTCTCCACTGCCCCTGGGAGCAGTGGAGGTGAATACAGGGCCCTTCTCTGAGCTCATGAAGTGCATCAGTCAAGGCAAGGCCCCGTGGTCCATATGGGCCCCCCCCCCGCCCATGGGGTTTGGGCTGGTCCATATAGTGCCTAGGTTAGTCTGTTGGAGCCCCTGGCCAGCGGGGGAAGGAGAAGGTGGCTTCTGGTCCATCTCTATAAAACATACAGGAGAGTCAGGGCTAATCCATACAGCCCAGGGAGTGAAGGACCTAGTTCAGGGTGAGTCTGTATGGAGAGCCCGGCTACCAGTGGTACCCAGGGCTGTAGGACCCCGAGAGCTCAAAACAGAGGTGGGGCTGTGAGGTGGGGCCCAGCCCTCAGAGGCAGAGAGACCAGGTCCTCCTGTGCCGCCATGCCCATGCACCTTCTGGTGGCGTTTGTAGTTGTCCCAGTGGCCCGTGGTGTAGGCGCAGGTGGCACAACGGAAGGGCTTCTCGCCTGTGTGCCGCAGCATGTGACGTTTGAGGTTCATGCTCTGGTTGCAGCTGTAGTTGCAAAGGCTACACCGAAAAGGTTTGTCCCCAGAGTGGATGCGACCATGACGCTTGAGGTTGGCCAGGTTGCCACAGGCATAGGGGCAGAGGGGGCATTTGTAGGGCTTCTCTCCCGTGTGAACACGCTGGTGCCGCTTCAGGTTATCCAGATGAGCAGAGGCATAGGGACAACGGGCACAGCGGAAGGGTTTTTCACCACTGTGTGTCTTCATGTGCCGGGCCAGGTGGTTGGGATAGTGAGTGGCAAAGGGGCAGAGGCTACAGGCAAAGCCTTTGTCACTGGGGCCCTGGGGCCCCCCACTAGCACCTCCTCCAGCCTCTCCTCGCATACAACGCCCACACATGGCAGCTCCCAGCCGACTACCCTCCCCCTCCTCCAGCTCTTGTCCACAGTTTCGGCAAGTCCAAGGGAACAGCAGCTCTGGCAGTGGTTCTGATCCAGTCCCACATAGGCCCTCCCCTTCACCCCGCAGCTGCCCACAATCCGGCAGGAAACTGGCACCACCTGGCGGCATGTGGAGGCTCAAATCTGGAAGCAGCAGAGCATCTGTGGGGACAATGAGACCTGGTGAATCCAAGTATCCCTAAGGCCACCCACCTGTGTTCCAGGTTCTTCGGTCCTTAGTGTTTTACCTTCAGGTCGCCGGGGCACAGTTCCTTCCTGCTCTGTGGGACTGGGAGGCCGGGTTGGACGAGGAGCACAGCAGCGGAAGCCACAGGTTGGGCAGGGAGGAGTGGGGGGCCCTGCATGGGTGCGTTGATGTCGCCTCAGGTTGCCCAGGCTGCTGCAGGCAAAGGGGCAGTGGGGACAGCGGTAGGGCTTCTCGCCAGTGTGGGTGCGAGTATGTCGTGTCAGGTTGACGAGCTGGGCTGAGGCGTAGGGGCAGCGGCCACAGCGGAACGGCTTCTCCCCGCTGTGTGTCTGCATGTGCCGCTTCAGGTGGCTCGAGTAGTGGGACACGAAGGCGCAGAGGCGGCATGAGTATAGTAGCCGTGGGGGCAGCGGGGCCCCCCCACCCGGCCCTCCTGCCCCACAACACGGCCCCTCACCTGTGGGCCCCCCACACAGCTGGCAGGCAGGGCCTGGCCTCTCACCCCTGGCCTCCCCTGGACCCCTGGCTGGCTCCTCAACTTCACTCTCGGCACTTAGTGCCCGGCCGCCCCCAGACTCGTCGTCGCTCAGCCCGTAGGGAAGCCCAGGCCTGGCCCCCAGAGAGTCTCCTGGTGAGACAGACATGAGAAGAGACATCAATATTGCGTAGGACTAGATTCCAAACACCCTTTCTCACTTGTGGTCTTCCTATTTGCTTGGCCCCACCCTTCTCTTCCCTTTCGTGATCCCAAAAATTAAATATGAATTGTCTACTGTTGTGTCTGGACTAGCCTAGTGAAAACAGAGTTGTGCATAGTTCTACTTAATGGAAAAAGATCAAGGGCTCACAGTGGACCAAAGACTGAAATGAATCAATAATGTAATTAACTGATTCTTAGGATAAGAAAGTAAAAATATACCAGGTAGAGGCCTGAGAGCTTTTCCTAAGCTCTATATTAGTAAGGTCCTTTTAAATATGGACCTGATTATAAAATAAAAACTCTCAAGAGTGAGACAAAACTGGGAAGTAGAAAATCCAAGTATAATGCTACTTCTCAGCCTAAAGGATGATTTTACATGGGTTCCCTCAATGACTTTCAAAAACATCCTTCCTAAGTGGCACGGAGTAGGTAGTGCAGCAAATTAGGATGGGGTGTTGCTAAGATTACAGGGAAGAGAATGTGGAAGGATACTTGAAGGTAAAGATGAAAACCTCAGTACAAAAGGAGTTTAAGCTGCGGGTGAAATGAGAAGTTGCTTCCCTGTCCTCTCAGAAGTAAACTCACATAAGGAATGGGCTATGGAGTGGGGACAAGGTTATAAAAAGGACATTTACTTTTAACCAGTGACTTCCACTGTCCTATTCATACCACCTTTGGATCAGGCCCCAGAACTTCACCTCAGCAAAGTGATGGAGCTTATTAGACGATTAGGCAAGTGGAGAAATCTAGCTCAAATCTAAACTAAACAGGCAGGAAACGGTGTTTTGCTCACTGGCACTAAACCTTAACCCACCTCCTGAAGGGCTGGGGTTCCAGCGATCACTAATTCTTAACCAAGTCCCCCAAACCCACCTTCAGAGTCTCTTTCGAAGCCCATGAGCTGGTCGCTGTTGCGGTCACCTTCCTCCTCTTCCTCTTCCTCTTCCTCCTCAAACTCCAGATCCTGGCCTAACAGCAAATCACTCTCCAATACTAGGGCCCCAGGTCCTTCATCGAGGGAGTCTTCCGTATCCACTGAGGAGAGGAGAGGGCTTGTAGATTTTCCCTCAGGACCTGTGCCCATTATCCGCACCCCGGGGACCTGACCTCGTGGACCGTACTGCCCAGACTTGTGGACCCTCCCGGGTTCCCTTAATACCTGGGTGGGAAGCGCCCACCCCATCCCTCAGAAGTCCCCCTCCAGCCCGACCTGAACCCACTCCACTGACCCCACCCCCGCTCCTCCCCCCACCGCGGCCCCTGACCCCTGACCTTTGACCCCCTCGCATTTCACGGGCTGTGGGTGGCTTTGCTTCCTTCGGGGCATCGTGACCGGCTCCAGCCCGACGCGCCTCTGGCCTGCGGCCGCCCGGCCCCGCCCCTCCCAAGTCGGCGCACCACCCGCTCTTCTTCTCAGGGCCCGCGGGCCGCCCCCATGCAGCGGCGCGGGCCCCGGGCAGCCCCCCGCCCTGGCCCCGGCGCCCAGCTCAGGCCGCTCCCGCCGCCGCCGCCGCGTCCATTCATGGAGCCCCCTACCCCCCCCCTACGGAGACCAGCTGGTACCTCCGTACTCGCTTCCGCTTCCGCTACCGCAGAGCCTCACGGAACGCGTAGTCCACGGAAAAGAGAGGCAGTAAGGCCTTCACAGCGTGACCAGGAAGTGATTGTGACGAATGAAGTGGGAAAGCCAATCAGAGATCAAATAGAAAACGGCTGGCAAGGGCTTAAGCCCAGCCCCCGGTTTCATCTTAAGGGCCTCCTGGCCTGTCAGGACCCCTCCCTGAAGGAACGACTAAATTATTCTTCAATGCAGAAGGGGGTGAGGGTGAGACGCGACGTAAGGCCAGCCTGCCAGCAACTCAGGGAGTTAAAGTATTTGGGCCCCCTCTACCCGGCACACAGGCTCGCGTGGGAGACACAGGAGACACACACAGACACACACGCACGCACAATGGCTAGGTAGATGCTACTGATGGGGGAAGTCTGAAGCGCCCTGGCAACCCGGGTGGCCCGTACAGGACAGCAGCAAAGAAAAAAAGGACACCATGGGCGCGATTAGGTTTTGGCCTTTAGTCTGAAAAAGTGTTTGATTGAAAGTGTACAACAGAGAGCGGGTGCAAGCGGCTGGGGCCATAGAGCCGCCAATAAAAAAGAATGTCCTTAAATAAAGTTCACAGAATAAAAACCAGAACCTCCAGTCCTTCCCTCCAACACAACAGAGCACAGGCACAGAACCAGTGATGAGCCCCAAGGAGCCAAGAGGAGGCTGGGGAGAACAGCAGAGGCTCCTGGGCTGCTGTGTGGAGGGAGAGCCCTCTTTGGAATGGGCTGAGTAAAGCCACCCAGTTCCCCCTGCACACCTCACAACCACTGCTAAGGCTAAAGGAAAAAGACAAAACTCAGTCTCAGGTCCAGAGGGCTCAGAAAACAGTCTAGGGGGGCAGAAGTCTGGACAAACAAATCCACTAGTCCCGCTTGGCCTTCTTGTTGTTGTCACTGTTGCCATTTTCTTCAGCTCCCTCAGTAGAAAGCACCTCATCCAGTTTCCGCTTGCCACTCTCTGGCTGAAGCTCTGCTGTGTTTCGGGGCTTGAAGCAAATGATGATGCAGGTCATGTTGTCACAGCCTGTACCATCCCCAGACGTGTCTGGTGCCAGGCACTGATCCAGCAGCTACAAAATGGATGGGGTATCACAGTTTTAGGGTTTGAACACCTTCCTGGGAGCCTAAAGTCCCACTAGAGGGCTGGTCCTGCCAGAAAAGGTGGCAGAAGGAGAGAAATGGGCAACAGGTATTACAAAACAGCCAATTTGATAGTCAACGAAGGCGTAAGAGTCAGGGAAATGAGGGAAGGTGGAACTTTCTAGGGTTTGGCATCTATCACTAATGAATGATACTCCCATGCTCTGATCTTAGAGAAAACCTTGGCTATGCTGACCAGACACTCTCCTGCAGCCTGGGACTCACCTCTTCCACGATGGACGACAATAACCGAAGCTCCCCATTTTCATCACGCTGGCTAATCTTTGACTGAATAAAGTCTATAACTTCCTGGCTGCTCATCACATTCCTGGGATCAGAAACAATAGTCAGAATCTTCTTTAGTCCCACCAAAGCAGAGTAGAGGAGTATGGAGAGAGGTGACAGCCTGGGCCAACGTAAACACAGAGATTGTCCTGAGCTCTGCCTTGGGCTTGGGGGTCTTGACACCAAGCTGACTGCCTAAGCTCTAATCCTAGAGCAGCTTGAGAAAAGGTGTTGAATGCAGCCATTCAAGGGATAATAAAGCCAAGGCAGCTCAGAGCCCTACATGAGAAGTAATGCTGCAGGAAAAAAGGGAATTTTAAGGCATTCTGCTAGTGCTCACCAGATGCCATCACAGGCAATGACCATGAATTCGTGGTCGTCAGTGAGAGTCAGCACTTTGATGTCAGGAAGGGCTGAAATCATCTGTTCCTCAGGTGGCAAGTTCTTGTTTCTCTTGTAGAAGTGGTCTCCTGAAGTAAAGGAATAGTTAGCAAATAGTTTGGGCACTTCCCACAGACTTGTGTCTGAAGCCTTGTCATTCATTTCCCTTCTCTCCATAATATAGTGGACAAGAGAACTGATTTCTAGTTTTTCTAGTTACAGCCCTGGCTTTAGGTTGTTGAACCTTAGGAAATCACTAACCTGTCTTTTTCATCATCCAGAAGTGCTACCCATATTACCTATCTCATAGAGAAATTTAAGGATATAGGTGGTAGGTACAAAAATATTTGGAAAGGTACAAGGGCTATGAAGATTAAAACTTGCTACTACATAGTATAAAACAGAACAAGACCCCAAAAGCTTTCCCATAGTTCCCTAGTTCTTACCAATGGCTCTGGAGAGGTTGAGGCCCCCATTGACTCGACCATCCATGGTGACCTTGCCACCAGCATTCTTGATGCGTGCTAGCTCCACTTCATCCTCTGGCTTGTGGTCATAGGACATGTCTAAAGCTTTGCCAGCCTCAGACACGACACAGCGAGAGTCTCCTGCATTGGCTACAATCAACTGCTTCCCTCGTATCAGAGCCACTACTGCTGTTGTACCACTGTCAGAGCCAGGCTTAAGAGGAAGAAAGAAAGCATCATGGGAGCTTCTGGACACAAGCTTCTCATCAGTCTCCCCTGACCATTCCTCTATGCTTTCTCCTCTCACTAGGACCACCAAGAGAGCTCTAATAAACAGAAGGAGCACAGATTTACTCTTTCCAAGAATATGGCATGCTCCCCCCCTTTTCTGAAACAATTCTACCCAGATGACCTAGTTCCCCTTGCAGAAAAAAAAATCCCATGACCATGACTTCAGTACTAAGATAGCAAGGGGACCCCCTCTCCCAAAATCAAAATCAGAAGATTCACACCTGCCTCTTGGTTTTTCTAAACTCACTGTTCCCCTTCCCCACAGACCTCCTCTTTGCCTTCCATCCCAGGGACCATCATCTCCTCCTCTTCTTCCTCGTCTTCTTCAGCCTCCTCGGTGTCATCCTCATCTTCCTCATTCTCTGCTTCTTCACTGCTGTAGCCATCCTCTTCCTCACTGCATTCCTGCCGGAGGGATGACCCCAGGCCACTGAGATGGGGATAACTTCCTACCCACTCCCCGAACTCCTACTCAAAACAAAGAGGCCCTGCTGAACACAAATGCAACTATATGATCACGGTGAGAATTAGGGGGGAAGGGAGAGGGCTAGCATGGGTATAACTCATATCCTGATCTGGGCTCAACAGTCCCTAGCAAGAAGCCCTGGGGAAGGCCAAGGCAGTCAGACAAAAAACACCTTCTAGGCAACATGACCAGAAAATAGGTTGCCCAGAAAAGGAAATACCCAAATAGCCAAAGCAACAACCACCATCTTTCTATTCCCTCAAGGAGATAGACTAAAAGGCCAGAACTAGATCTTTTTGTTAGTGTTATCAACAAAGGAAGAGATAAGAGGCCTAATGGTACCTGTGTTGGTGGAGATAATGAATTCAAGAGCTTAAAATATAGTGGGTCTTGGGGGCTGATGTCAAAATAGGAGGAAAAGACTCAAACAGCTACGGGTGGCAACCAAACAGGCCCTCTCTGCAGCTTTAGCATCTGTCAGTCCCTACAGGCCCTTACCTCGCTGTCTTCCTCTTCCTCCTCCGCCTCATCTGACTCATCCTCACTGTCCTCAAAGAACTTGGACTTAGCAACTCGAGGCAGCTTGTCAGAGGCTGAAGAGCAGGAAGGCCCAGCCTCACCAGTGGGAGCGCCAGGCTCACCACCTTGGCCTGCCTCTGTACGTTCCGAGTTGGAGGAAAGGCCTGTGTGGGCCTTGGCTGTGGGGCCATTTTCCTCTGAAGAAGATTCCCTAGATGGGTCCTCAGATCCTGCCTCCCCATTGAGGCCCTGGGACCCTGGTTCCTCGCCTGTCCCAGTTCCAGATTTGTTGTGGGGAGCACCCTTGTGACAGTTCTGCCCGTAGCGTGTCAGCAGCTCTTCAATAGTCATGGTAGCCTCTTCATGCAGCAGTGCAGCCTCCTCATTGTCCACTGCAGGTAAGAGGCTAAATCAGCGCCCTGATGCCAGACTCCTCATGGGATTAGTTCCTCTCACTATATCCACTGCCCTTCCAGCCTGAGTTCCAATTTCCCCACCACTTCCTACTCCTAAGGGTCCTCTCATTTATCAAGTCTCTGAAAAACACCCCTTTGCTTCCTTCTCAAGTAACATCTGCCTCCATAGACTTCCTTTGGTCTTTGTCTTTCACCCCCTTTCAAAGGAACACTAGGTACTATATTTTCCTTATCACCTCTCATTTTTATTAGTAAGTTGGAAACCGCATTCTGACCGAGGACCCAGGAAGCCCACAGTGCCAGTCTAGGCCTATGGCCTAGGTTTCATAACTGGCTGCTGGGCTAATGACAGCTCCGGTCTTGAAAAAAAAGTCACATAAACATTAACAGTAACCAGAAAGACCCCATCACAATGACAAAAGATAATGCATATAAAAATGCTTACAATTGCAACACTAGGCCCTCGACAAAGGTTAATTCTATTTCTCCTTTTCATAATCACATGTAATACAGGAGAACAAAGATTTCTTTGAGGACTCTCCAGGTCCCTAGGAAGTCATCCTCCCTTAGAATTGATACAGAAATAATATATACTAAATAATAGTACTTTAAAGTACTGATTTCCTCTCAAACAAGAAATGCCACACTCACCATCATCTTCATCAGCTACTTTTTCTTTTTCATCTTCATCCTCAGTGGGTCGCCCTGCAATCTGTGCCAGCTCCTTGATGACTTCCTCAGTGGTCAGTTTGGCATCAATAGCCAAGAAGGCATCTTCCAAAGCCTGAATATAAGCAAAACAGTATGAGGCAAGTGTAGGAAAAAGTATAGCAGGTATAAAATAAACTGCCTCTACAGAATCCTGGTCAAAAGGATGGGGTGCAAATTAGAGTGTGATCCACCACACTAGGAGACACTCGTATATAGTTCAGAGAGCTGGGAATGATAAGGCAGCTCTAAAAAGGCCCAAGTGGGAATGAACTCATTTTAGGCAAAGGATTCTTTAAGAAGAAGTAGGGTGGCAATGAGAAAGGAAAAGCCAAGGATTGGAAAACGGGAAAGCCTACAGAGAAGGGAAGAATGAACATTGTGGGAAGACAGACCTTCTGTAGCTTGCCTTCTTTGTAGGCCTTCTGATCTTTGATGATATCAGGAAGATATTTGGCACAATACAAGGCAACTTCCTCCCCTAGAAGAAAAGTAAGGTCACCCAGAGCACTGCTTCCCACACACAGAAAGTAATACAATATCTATCTGCTATACTGGAGTAAACCCCAAGGGTTGAGGAGATGAATACCGCACACAACTCAAAACTGTTTGAAAGACAGTCTTTGAGAAGTTCTGACTCAGAAAATGGACTTCACTATCACCTCTCTTGGGGTTGTATTAATATATCCCTTTTTCACTTGCATACTTAGTTTTCTGTGGTGCGGGGGGGAGCTAATGTAGGAAGAGGCTTCTTTGGATTAAAACAACGCCTGGTGAGATTGAGATGATGAACCAATACAATATCCTATTAGGAAAAAAGACTGGCAGACTAGAGAAAAAGAGCACCAGGCAGAAAATGGTAGCTGAGGACCAGAACTTTGGAAAGTAAAAGAACAAAGGACTTGTTCTTGCCCTATAAAGTCTGGAATTAGAGTGTCAGAATGTTACCAACATGATCTGTTAAAGTTACCTCCATGTCCATCGTAGACAGAAAACATGGCTGTCTCACTGTCCAGCTCAGGAATACAATTGTGAGCGTCCTAGGAAAAAGAGCATAATTAGCATTTCTCAAGGTCAAAGGATATTCTTCCTCAAGTCCTGAGGATTGTGTTCACACTTTAATCTCACTAACCCTTCCCTAGCTGACTTACATGGCCTAGAAATAAGAAAGGAAGATAGAGTGATAAAAACTAAGAAAAGAAAGGAATGAAAGGAAGGAGGGAAGAAGAGAGAGAGATGAATCAGGTCACTACCTCTGCAGTCTAACGGCATCAGCCTAGGAGATACCAGTCCAGATGGCAGAATGTTTGGCTGTTAGAACTCTAGACCTGACCTTTTTGGATTTGTGTAACTATGGAAGAATCAGAATAAAGAATCTTTTAAATTACTTCCAGACCCATTCCATCAATCAGTGAACTTCAAGGAAGAAAATGCTAGAAAAGATGGCACAATGAGACCAGATGGCATTACCAACCTAAAAAGTTTCTAGAAGAATCCCAAGACAGCCTGAGTGAAAGCGCTAGAAATTTGCAAAACTATATACATTTAAAATCTGCCCTCCCCAACAAAACACCACCTAAACATTTTTTCTTCAAAGTTTTAACTCATTCAAGAAGTTACCCTCAGGCTAGGCACAGGATATATTTACAAAAGAATATCTTCCCAATAAATAATGTTATTAAACTATGCTGTGTTTAGTATTTGTTACCTGGAACTTAAAATGCCCCATATAATCAGCCTTCCCGTCTCCTGCCCCCCAGCCCCCTGACTGCATTAGCACACCTGAAGAGAAGTTTGTAATGGTCCTGCCACACCAACATTTCAGTTGAAAGGCTGGGCCTAATCAAATTATTCTAATAGCAAAACTCTGCCACCCAAATATTCCAGGTTAAGCTATAGTTCAACCAAGACTGTCAGACCTCAGTAAAAGTATACCACAGCTTACTCTGCCCCATCTTGAAAAACCACCCAACTTTCCTTTCAGGTGCTTTCTAAAAACAAGGTTTTAATACACTATGTATATTTTTGATTATTATCCTTGTGTAAATAGTTCTCCTTCCTCTTTCAGGCACCAACATTATAAAATTTCTAATTGTATTAATTAAAAACTTCTAATTGGATTAATTTCGGAAATCTGAGTGCAGTGGTTCTTAAGTTATCCCTGAAATAAGACTATGCCTTCACTTAAGTCCAGAAAATAAAGTTATTTTAAGGTAGGAAAGGAGAGCATGGAAAAATACCTAGTTTTGTATATCCCTCGGATTGCCTCCAGGAGAAAAGTGCCCCCAAAGCTAATGGGCTGCCATGGAGGCCCTTGATGGCCTACCTATGGTCATCATCAACTGTCTCTTAGCCTCATCCCCAGGATCTGCAGAACACCGTAGACCAAAGGTCGGTCACCTTCTCCCTCTTCCAACCACTCTACCACCAGCCATCATGGTGGTCTCCCTTCCCTCTAAGCCAGAGTTTATCTTACTGGGCCTTCCTCTCCTCTCACCACCATCTCAGCACCTTATTGCCTGCTTTTATGATTGTCTACTTCCTCATCATCCTCTACCAATAGTTCTCAGACTTTAATGTACTTAAGAATTCCTTTGTTCATTCATTCATCAAATATTTGAGTATCCATTATGTGCCAGGATGAGTTCTGAGTGCTTAGGATAAATATTGGTGAATCAAATAAACACCCACATTTCATAAAGAAGTTATATTCTAGTTAGGGGTATGCACAATAAACACAATAAATAAGTAAATCATATAGAATGATGGTACAACTCATATGGAAAGATGGTAGTGACATGAAATAAAGAAAAAGTTAAACAAAGGAAGGACTGGGTTGGATTACAGAAAAACAGTGGGAGAATCAGCACGGGGCACAGGTATAATACAGGCATGCTAAATTCATCAGGAACTGTGCCTCAGCAGTCACTACCTAAGTCATGCTGTGTCTAATTAACTTCAACAAAAAGGTTGTGTCATATTAACATTAATTTAATTCTGTTGGTTTGTATTGTGGTTTATTGGCATGGAATTTATATCACTTCTGTATTTTTACACATTTAAGTAACATTAAATTAAAATTATTTTAGTAAATACTAGAGTTCCACAAGTACTGCTTTCCTTTAAAAAACAAAAACAAAAAACCAAACCCATGGAGGAGCTCCAAGATATTTTCTTAAATAAAGCAAACTGTAAAGAGATATATTTAGTAACCTGCTTTTTATTTAAGAGGAAGCATAGGAATATGTCTTTCCATATTGTAATACTACAAGGTTACACAGAAAACTAATAAAAGCAGTTACCTACAGGAGGGCACGAGAGTGTGAAGGGATGGAAATAAGAATGAATCGTGGCCCCCACAGTCTGGGAAAACATATTTGCCAAGGATGAATCTGATAAGGGGCTAATTTCCAAAGTGTACAAAGAAATCATAGCACTCAGCAAGAGCAAGACAAACAACCCAATTAAGAAATGGGCAAAGGACTTAAATAGACACTTCTCCAAAGAGGACATACGGTTGGCCAAGAGACACATGAGAAAATGCTCCACCTCGCTAATCATCAGAGAGATGCAAATTAAAACCACAATGAGGTATCACTTCACACCTGTCAGAATGGCTGCCATCAACAAATCAACAAACAACATGTGCTGGCGAGGGTGTGGAGACAGGGGAACCCTAGTACACTGCTGGTGGGAATGCAGACTGGTGCAGCCACTATGGAAAATAGTATGGAGGTTCCTCAAAAAATTAAAAATGGAGCTGCCGTTTGACCCAGTGATTCCACTCCTAGGAATGTATCCTAAGAATCCTGAAATATTCATCAGAAAGGATATATGTACCCCGATGTTCATAGCAGCACAGTCTACAATAGCTAAGATCTGGAAACAGCCCAAGTGCCCATCAGTAGATGAGTGGATAAAAAAGCTGTGGGACATTACACCATGGAATACTACGCAGCTGTAAAGAAGAATAATCTCGTACCCTTTGGGACAGTGTGGATGGACGTGGAGAATATTATGCTAAGTGAAATAAGCCAGGCAGCGAAAGACAAATATCACATGATCTCGCTTATACGTGGAATCTAAAGAACTTAATAAACTGATGAACAGAATAGATTCAATGACATGGAAGCATAGATGAGACTGATGAATGTCAGAGGGATGGAGGAGGGCAGGTGGGTGGAGGGGGAGAGAGTAACCAAAGAATTTGTGTGCATATATACACAACCCAAGGACATGGACAATGGTGGGGAGAGGGACTGGGGAGGGGGAAGGAACGGGGTGGAACGGGTCACTGGGGAGAAAAAGGGACATCTGTAATATTTTAAACAATAATAAAATTAAAAAAAAAAAAAAAAGAATGAATGAATGGGAATGTTTAGCTTGTTCAAAAGTACATTAAATGTTTTTAAAATGTATTACTACAATTTGAGAAACTAGTCCAACTAATTCCACTTTTTTGGTAGAGGAGAGAGGAGCAGTCTTCCTGTCCACCCTTTCCCAGTGGAACAAGAGAATCAACTGGTCTTTCTCTGTCTTGCAATGTCACTCCAGATCACATCTGTACCATCTATTTTGAACTGACACCTCTATTTCAACCATCTATTTTACTTCCTCATCTATTCCGCACAAGAGCATGTGATCTTTTAAAATTTATAACAATTTTTAATAAGTTTTTTCTGTATTTTATTTTTTAATTATTTCTTTTTTTAATGTTTTTATTGATTTTAGATAGAGAGGAAGGGAGATGGAGTAAGATAGAAACATCGATGAGAGAGAAATAGTGATCAGCTGCCTCCTTCACTCCCCTAATGGGGACTGAGCTGGCAACCCAGCATATGCCCTGACCAGGAATCGAACCAGTGACCTCTTGGTGCATGGGACAACGCCCAACCCGCTGGGCAAGAGCATGTGATCTTGAAGCAGAAGATCTAGCCTCAGTGAATATAAGAAAAAATATTTAACCTCAATAACAAAGAAACAAACACTGAAAACAAGAAAATACCCCTTTGTGCAAATTGGGATGAAAAAGATTAATAATACCCAGTGGTAGTAAGAGTGAAGTAAAAACACATTCTCATATCCTTATCAATAGGAATATAAATTAGTATAGCAGTTGAGCATTGACCTAGGATCCAGGAGGTAGCGGTTTGATTCCGGTCAGGGCACATGCCCAGGTTACGGGCTCGATCCCCAGTAGGGGGTGTGCAGGAGGCAGCCGATCAATGACCACTCTCTCATCATTGATGTTTTAACTCTCTCTCTCCTCTCTCTGAAATCAATAAAGATATATTAAAAAAGAAAGAAAAAGAAATGATGAATATGAGTTAATGTGGAAATGAGTTCACAATATATTAAGTGATAAAAAAAGAAAAGTACCTGTATGTATATGCTAGAAGTCTGGAAGATCATGTATCAGACTTAGTGGAGAGTAAGCTTTGGATAATAATTATTTTCTACATTTTTAATTTTTGCACATTAAGTAATATTGTTCCATTCTGAATAATGACCCTCCCCCAAACCCCACAAAAACCTATGAATTGGCCTTGAGTAGCTATGTTACCATACACTACATGATCTCTGGCTAGCTATCTCTTGCCTTAATTTCATCATTTATAAAATGGAATATTTATCTTGCCCATACCATCACAGTACTATAAACTGGAATTTAACATATAAATACATATATATTCTGCTCTGAAATTCAGCACCTGGCTCACATTTTTCTTCTCTATCCTTATTCTCAAAAAGAATGCCCACCATAAAGCTTCATCTTATGCCTTGAGGTCTCAGTTCCTAGAACTACTCCACGTTACCTTCTCCTCTACTTCTTCATGAGGCTCTGAATCTTTATCATCACTTGGAACTGTTCTGCCTTCTCTAAGCACTTCAATTTCCCCCTTTACACCTTTGATCACAGCCTTCCTACCTATAGCCTTGCCTTTCTTTCTCTTTGTCCCTTTCTGAGCCAGGGCCAAGTATTTCAACACTGTCTCTTAGCAAGCTAGAAAACCTCATCCAACCTTGTACAACCTGACCAACTGCTTTCTTTACCCCTGAATCAGAGGCATTAAGTATTGTACTCATAAGATGTCATGAAATTATGTTGATTGTAGTCACTACTTCCACTTATCATTTTTTCCTGTATTCTCCATTGACTCAAATATATTAACATCTTCCCTATTCTACCTCAAAATTTCTCCAGCTTTATCTAATCTCTCCTTCATTTTTCCTCAAAAGCAGTATTTCTCCTCTTTATAGATTAACATTCCTCTTAAACTCCTAATCTTCAAACCTTTCTCCTCCAAGATCTTACTTCACAAAGCAGACAATAACCTTAATAGCAATCCAAAGAGCTGTTTTGCAGGCTTCATTCACCCCAGCCATTGTATATAATCAAATAGTACAAACCACGTCAGGTTTCTTGAAAGAGCTCTTGGGTTCTGTGAAGAACTGTAGTTCTATACTTCTAAATGCCTGTTAATATCAGACATCCCTTCTCCACCTCAAACTTAACATATGTAAAAGGAACTCAAGAGTCTCAAAAAAATTAGAGCTTCACCTGTAGTCTTATTTCTGTCAATGAAATCTTTTTTTTAAAATGTTTTTATTGATTTTTAGAGAGAGGGAAAGGGAAAGGGAGAGATAGAAACATCACCTTATCATAAGGCTGCCTCCAGCATGCCCCCTCCTGGGGATCAAGCCCACAACCTGGGCATGTGCCCTAACTGGGAATTGAACCAGTGACCTCTTAGTTCCTAGTCCAACGCTCAACCACTGAGACACAGCAGCCAGGCTGTCAATGAAATCTTAACTCTCCCAGGCAACATCTAATACAGGTCCTCTTTGATTTCCTGGCTGTCTTCCACCTTCCATCACTCAGTGCTGCTGTTTCTCTTAGAATTACTTTACTCTGAATTAGTTTAACTCCTCTATCTCTACTCTCTGGCCCCTGTAATCCAACCTACATACACCCAGCTGCCAAATTAATCTTCCTAATATAACATTTTTTTTTTTGCTAGAGCTTTCAGTGGATTCTACTGAATATAAGATTGATTCCCTACAAATTACTGGAAATTTAAAGCACTCAACACCATTCCAACCCATCTCCATACCTAATCTCTTACCTCTCATAACTATTCCCCAAGACACTCTTGATACTGACCACCCAAGCCCAGCAGAGTAAGCATGCTTATCTCAGAGTCTTTCCTCCTACCCCTCCTTCTATCTAATACTTTTTCTCCTCCCACTTTCTTCCACCTCATTCGTCTGTTATATTCTTTCTTTAAAGTCCAGTTAGTCTCACCTCCTCCAAGAGATCTTTCTCAACCACACCAATATTCTATGATCACTTCCCTCTCTAAACTCTTAATATTTACTGTCTCTACCAATAATTTTGGCATTCAGCATATGCTATCTTGTACTGTTATCCAACATTCCACAGGCGGAAATGGAGTCCTAGGTCCTAACTAGATTGTAAACCAACATGAAAGCAAAGACTGTCTTAAATTTCTTTATAGCTCAGGGGCCTAACAGGATGTTCTACAACACAGCAGGACTTCCACGTTTGCTCAGAACGGTGAGCTCCTAGATGCCTCAGGACAAATACATTAAGGATAACTCCTCCTTCATTTCCTACCTCAAACCCAGAGATGTATCATATCATAACACAGCCACCATTGAGATGGTCTGGAAGAGATGACAGAATACACAGGTCACCTGAGTCAGGGCTCTTAGGCTTTGCCTTACTAAATCATATATCACAAACCCCTTCTGACCTTCTAGAGTCTAGACAATCAATGGATCTGTACTAATAAAGCCATAGTTATCTATCTGATGTCAATCTCAAACATTCCTGTGTCACTGGGTCAACAATTTGGATTCACAATATATAAATTTATCTTAATCTTTACAAGTTAATTTTAAAAATTTGAAGGTAGTTGGGAAGGGAATTACTTTTTCTTTTTTTCTTAAGACTAAGGAAAGGCTTATTGATCAAAAAGGCCTAGCTAGCCCTGGCCGGGTAGCTCAGTTGGTTAGAGTGTTGTCCCAATAAGCCAAGGCTGTGGGTTCGAAACCCGGTCAGGGCACACATACAACAACCAACCAATGAATGCATAAGTAAGTGGAACAACAAATCGATGATTCTCTCTCTCTCTCTCTCTCTCTCTCCTTCCCTCCCTCTCTCTAAAACCCAATAAATGAGATTATAAAAGAAACTCCAGAGAGCTCCCTTGCCTTATAAGGACACAGCTAGAAGACAGCCGTTGATGAACCAGGAAGTGGGCCCTCATCAGACACCTTGATCTTGGGCTTTCCACAAGAGTCTCAAAGAGCTATTTGTACACCCAAGTTCACAGCAGCTTTATTCACAATAGCCAAAAAAGGTAGAAATAACCCATGTCCATCAACAGATGAATGGATAAACAAAATGGGGTATATACATACAATAGAATATTATTCAGCCTTAAAGAGGAAGGAAATTCTGATACAAGCTACAATAAGGACAAACCTTGAAGACATTATGCTAGGTAAAATTAGCAATTCACAAAAACACAAATCTGTCTTTATATGAGATTTTATATGGGGATTATGTTTCAACATATGAATTTTAGGTGATGCAAAACAAAGTCTATCACACAGTGGAAATACATTCATATAATTTTAAAAGTCAGTCAAATTTCATGGAAAGTAGAATGGTGGTTGCCAGGGACTGGAAAAAGAGGGGGATGAGGAGCTGTTTAATGGGTATAAGAGTTTCAGATTTGCAAAATGAAAAGAGTTCAGGAGATTGGTTGCACAACAATGTGAATGTAATTCACACTACGGTACACTTAAAAACAGTTAAGATGGTAAATTTTGTTGTGTGTATTTTACCACAGTTTGGCTCAGTAGACTGTAGGGTCCCAGATTCTATTCCGGCCAAGGGCACGTACCTCCGTTGCAGGCTCGGCCCAGACCGAAGTCCCTGTGGGACGCAACTAGCAACCAGTCGTATGTGTCTCTCTCACATCAATGTTTCTCTCTCTCTCTCTATCCCTCCCCTCTACTCTTTCTGAAAAGCAATGGAAAAAATATCCTCAAGTGAGGACTTAAATAAATAGTAAATAAATAAATAAATAAATAAATAAATAAATAAATAAATAAAAATATCAGCAGCCCTAGCGGGTGTTGCTCAGTGGTTACAGCATCAGCCTGTGCACCAAAGGGTCTAGGGTTCAATCCCCTGCCTGGCCAGGGAGCAAACAGGAGGCAACCAATGGATGTGTCTCTCTCACATCGATGTTTCTCTCTCCTCTCCTCCCTCCACTCTCTCTAAAAAAAAAAAAAAGAAAATCAATGGAAAAATCCTCAGGTGAGAATTAACAAAAATTAAAAAAAAAAAAAAAAAACCACAAAAACTTCCCACAAAGAAATGACCAGTCTCAGATCCCCACTGGTGAATTCTACCACCTATCTAAAGAATTAATATCAATTCTCCATAAAATCTTTCAAAACATAGAAGAGGCGGTAACATTTCCCAACTAATTCTATGAGGCCAATATTATCCTGATAACAAAACCAGCAGATACCACAACAAAATTACAGACTTAATAATGTTAAAATAATGCTCCTCAATTGATCTACAGAGTAGCACAATCCCTACCAAAATCCCAGGTGTCTTTGTACAGTAATTAACAAAATGACACTAAAATTCATAAGGAAATGCAAGGGACCCAGAAAAGAAAAAACAAGTAAAAGAACAAAGTTGGAAGATACAAAACTTACCAACAAAGCTATAGCAACCAAGACAATGTGGTACTGGCATAACAACAGGTATATAAATCAATGGAATGGCATTAAGAGTCCATAAATAAACCCACATATTTATGGTCACCTGATCTTTAACAATGATGCCAAGATAATTCAATGAGGGGAAAGAACAGGCTTTTTAACAAATGGTGCTGAGACAACTAGATATTCGCATGCCAAGTATGAAGCTGGAGCCCTATACACAAAAATAACTTCAAATGGATCACAAACATAAATGTAAGAGCTAAAACTATAAAACTCTTGATAAACTAGACTTCAAAATTTAACACTTCAAAGGACACCAACAAGAAAGCAGAAAGGCAGAGAGGGAGAAAATACTTGCACATCCTACCTGACACATCATCAGCCATCAGAGAAATACAATCAAAACAACAAGATACCATTTCACATACATTATAATAAAAAAGATAGATAATAACAAAGGAGGGAGGATATGGAGAAACTGACACCCTCATATATTGCTGGTAAAAATATAAAATGTTGCAACCACTTTGGAAAATAGTTAGGCAGTTCCTCAAAGTGTTAAACATGGAGTTACTACATGACCCAGCAACTCCACTCCTAGATATATACTCAAGAGAAATAAAACTTATTTCAACACAAAAACTCATAGCATCATTATCCATAATAGTCAAAATGTGGAAATCTAAACATCCATCAATTGATGGATAAACAAAATGGCCATACAATGGAATATTGTGTCATTCAGCCATAAAAAGGTATGAACTACTGACTGATTAATGATATAACATGGATGACCTTTAGTATGTTTAGTAAAAGAAGCCAGACAAAAAGTGACATATTTATAATTCCATTTATATGAAATGTTCAGAATAGGCAAATCCATAGACATAACGTAAATTAGTGGCTGCCAGAGGTTCGAGGAGGGAGAATAGGGAGTTACTTAGTAATGGTTACAAAGTTTCTTTCGGAGGTTATGAAAATATTCAAAAATTGATAATGGTGATGGCTACAAACTCTGAATAAGTTAACCATGAAATGCATACTTTAAATGTATATGATATGTAAATTATAACTCAAAGTTATTTTAAAAGTGACCTGTAGGTACATTTTCAGATACTATATATGATTAAAAGTTAATGTTTCCATCCAACTAGATTAAATTCCGTTCTAAAGATTTGTGCTTCCCAGAAAGCATAATAGCAGCTTAAAATGAGAAGGGCTACTGATCAAATCTGTTAAATTTCTACACTCAAATTCAAGTCCTTACCTCTCAAAGTATAATTCCAAATTAATAACCCAACAGAAGCAGTAGTAACAACTGCTAGGAGACTGGGCAATATAAATAATTTATGTAAAATATTCTTGAAATCTTGAGGAATAAGTTCTGATTGTGCCTCAAGCCAGTCACTTGAGAACTTATAAAGGAATAGTATTGTAGAAAACAATTTCTCCATATTTATGGGCATACCTTTGATATCATTTCATACTATCTCTGAAAGGTGAAGAGGTACTGCATGCTAATCAAATGAAAAGAATGCCCTTTTATAAAAGTTGCTTAACTACATCCTAGACAAAGGAATTCTGATCTGGTTCAGTAAGTAAAAAGTGCTTTAAACTAGAGATGAGACACTACTCTAAGGATCAGACATAAATGCTCTTCAGCTTCAGATGCCCTCTCTCAAATGGAACCCCACAGCATGCTTAAGGTAGCTTATTTTATATTTTTGCCCATTAATATAACTGAAACTTTCACATATCTTAAGAATTTTCTACTCAACATTATCTACATTCAATTCAAGATGACCCTCTACGACTATTAATAGCCCAGCAGTGAACAATTAGCATACTCAAAATTATACTCTAGATACTGATAATACTGCTTTTAAAAAAGGGCAAATATAATTTATAAAAATATATATTTTTTAATCCTACCTCCCCACAGAAAGCAATTTTATCACTTTCAGAGAACCTCGCAACCAAAAATCACAAGTACCTTTGTCCCTTTAAAACTACATTTCAGATTGGACTTCTCATTAGCCACCAAAAACTCAGCACTTTCCACATATATTTCTCAGGCACCATTTCACGACCTACCCCTTAACCCCCAAAACACAAACCTCAACCAGCTTAAGGGTCCCTCCAAACCATGGAGAACGAAGAAAAGAAGGGAACATCAACTGTGGTATTTCAATTACCCCTTCTCAAAACACTGTGGTGCCAGAGCAAGAGGGGCTGGAGAGAGGCAGAGAGTGTAAAATGCCAACTATTGATAGTTGCCATCCTTGACCCAAGAGAAGGGGTAAAATAGTACTCTCTAATGCTGAATCTGTGAGTTAGGATTTTAGCAACCTTTGTAATGTGTATTGGTATGATAAACTTACCTCAACTGAGAAGCATTAGAACCAAACAAATAAGGTAAAGAGACTTAATTGATAGAATTAAGCCCTAAAGGCTAAGAGGAACAGGAGTACACTTTGTGAAAAGATAAGGTTCACTCAAGAGACTAGATGTCAGTTATTTCCTTGTCATACCAAAGAAACTACATTGTACTGTGGGGAGAAAGGCAAAACCAAGCCAAAAGGAAAAGTATCAAGGAAGCAGAAAAGGATCCCAAACAGGACCTCGCGAGGATTTGATTAGATTTATTTAACTATTTTAAAAAAGTAAGGTCAGAAACAGCATAAAAGGAGGATTTAAAAACTCTAAGTAGTTATCTCTCAAAAGGAAGATTAGGATCCAAGGAATAGTCTAACAAGATCTCCTACAAATCAAACAGCCCCTGATGAAAAAAGTCATTTTATAATTAGCAGAGTAGAAACCAAAAATAAAGGGAAATGTCCTGTAGAGAGGAAGCCAACAGCACAGAATCACTGAGCAAATAACTTGGAAAACTGAATATCCAATTCATAAAGAAAACAAGAAAGAAGAGTACTAAGAAATGGAAAAACCACAGCATAGAGTAAAATGGTAAGCATGGAATGAGAAACCTGAAGGAAAAGCCTTCCTGTGCAATGAGAGGGTCAGCTCAAATCTTATAAAAGAAAATGCCCTAGAAATGGAACCTCCAAAATACAAACTAACCCAAACCCCAGCCTTATAGAAATGTTTTCCTTTGGAAACTATATTCAGGTATTTTTAACAGCCAGACAATTACACTTACTAAGCACTCAGTAAGCTCAATACTGTGCACCATAGTGAAATATGAATGTTATACTTCAGGTTGACACAGATGATGTCTAGTGTCTTGAACAATTTCATCCCACAGATTCTTTCTATCAAGGCACAAGTGTCCTAACCTTTCTGAGCCTCAATTTCTGAGCTGTAAAATGTGGGAGCCAAACTAGATGTGATGAACTATAGGATCCCCTCCATTCTTGAAATTTATACCTAATGACAGAACTGTTTAAAGTCAGCCGTGGGTATAATATTTGAGTCTGAGAACAAACCTTTAAGTTTACACTGTCATTCCAGAGCTAACCACAGGGAGGAGCGAGGGATTTAAAGAAATTCCCAAGGGAGACTGTATTTGGCTGTTACCTGAAGCCCACCTAGTAGGTGGATAAACCCTCAATCATAGACATAATTAGAGCATTTCCCTGGCCCCTCTGCCTAGATCTCACTATACTCTTCACAAAGACACATCTTACACAGGTCTTTCTCCCTTTCCTTCCTACCATAGTTTTCCCTGTTTTCCTTTGTAGTTTCAAATCCATTTTGCCTAATAGTACTCCTTTATATCCAGACTTTTCCCCTTTTACCCAGAGTGAAGTTTTCTAGAAATAGGAAGTCAGTTCGCTGTATGTTAAGACAAAAAACTAATAATGAAATTATTAAAAATCAGGAGACTAACAACAGGCACAGGCAAACGACAATTATTAAGTTTTCAAAAAATACCAAATGAAAAAAAATATCAAGCATAATTTTTAAAAAGGAATAATACTGTCATAATTCAAGTTTTCCAAAGGCCATAAAAGGCCCTGAAGAGGACACAAACGAGTGACAATTCTTGGAGGTCGGGTCGAGCCTCTGAAATTAACATGCGGTGTCCAGGGCCAGGCAACTAGACGTGATAAGAACTTGAAACAGTATTTGCCCAGGCTTCTTTTCACTGTCAAACTCCTAGCCCAAAGAGGCCTCTCACATATTTAAAATAAAATTTAAAAAATTAACATTCTCATCTATTCGCCTCTTCCTCGCAAAAGTAAATGAATAATCCCTCTTTTCATCTTTACTCCCACACTAAACCTCACAAGGTTTATGAGCCTGGAGAGTTGTGTTGGCACAAGAGGATGGCGCGAAGGCACGGGGAGAGGGCGGTCAGTGGGCGGAAGGTGCCTCTCTCCACATGGCAAAGCCCTCGCCGCCAGGCTGACCACCGGCATACGGTCCCCAAGCACCCCAGTTCCCTCTCGGCCCCAGGCCCTCTTTTGGTGCCGCCCCCCAAACTGCCGCTGGGAACTCGGGCTCACCATTAGGACCCTTCCCCAGGGACGACCCCATCCCCCACGCTCCCTTTTTCTCCTTCGGGTTCCCGCCCTCCAGAGACCACTCCATGGGCTCCTCCGGCCTCACCTCCATGGAGACACGCCAGCCTTGCATGGCGGAGAAGCCGTAGGGTAGCGGCAGGCGCGCTGCGCCGGCCCCGTCCCCGGAGCACTTCACCGTGTTGGGCTGGGAAAGGTAGGCACCCATGGCGGCGGCTGGCCGGCGGCCTCGGAGGCAGAACAGAGCGCGACCCGCGCCGGCGCCGGAGCCGGGAACCCCGGGGGCGCGCGTGGCAGGAGCGGGCCGGCGGCGCTGCGACGCAAGGTGCCGGTGAAAGGCGCGAGGCCGGCCAGGAGGCGGTAACGGGACTGCTGAAGAGGGAGCGGAAGCGGAAACGCCGCCGCTCCAGACCCCGCCCGGCCGGCGCGGCGCGGCCCGGCTCGGCGCTGCGGGCAGTCATTTCCTTAGCAACTCGCCCCGCCCGAGGAGACAACCGCCCGCCCAACCGCCGCTCCCGCGAGACTGGCGCGGCCACGCCCACCAACGGCCGCGGACCGCCTCTCGCGACCCCAGGGGCGGGTCGTCGGCTGTACCTGTTCTTCGCTGTCGCTCTTTTTTGCTGCCCTACCCCGGCCTCTCGCGTGTTTCTCTGAAGCTCTTTTGTGTGGGACCCGGTGCTTCCAGTCTGTCCTCCAGTGTGTCATCTCCGTCTCTCCCCACCGCGCCTTCAGACTCCGCAACCCCCGGCGGATTCGGTTCAGTTCAAGTTGACTAGTTAAAAGCACCTGGCCGGGCTTTTCTGAGGCTTGTACGAGTAGAATGTAAGAGAGTCTTTTCTGACAAAAGAAAATAAAGACCTCTATCTACGCCTTCAAGCGAGTTAATACAGTGCAGAGACGTTCAGCACGTTTTAGGCTGGGTGAGAAGAAATCCTAGGAGAGGAGGGTGCGCTGCTGCCTGAGGCCTCAGGCTGCCTCCGGAGCGCATTGTGACGGGGAGGAGGGACTGTTACGAGGCTGCACGGACGAGGAAAGGCTGTAGGCTGAATTTGGGGGGACTTTTGAGGAAGCTGTTTAGCCTCGTTGGAAAGTGATTTTAAGTAGTAACAGGATAGAGGGTCGTAAGTGCCAAGATGGGCGACTTGGACTTCACCCTTAGCCTGGTATAGCATTTCAGGACTGTTGGTCTAGTCTTCATGTGCAGTGTGGATTGAGGGCAGAAAGTCCTGGAGAATAACTAACGGGCTCTTAATTTAAGCATGGGGTGAGAAGGGCAGGGACTAGGGCCGTGGCAGTGGGAGTAGAGATGAAGGAACAAACTAGACAAGAAATCGACAGGATTTAGCAATAGGCTGGATTCAGGGATGGAAGGGAAAAATGCTCCAAACTAGGAGCAGGTTGGTTCTTTTAAAATACAAAACTAATGGCTCCCTCCTGCTCTTCGGAGACCGACTCCAAATTCCTTAACATGGTCTACCAAACCCTTCAGGCTTGAACCAATCCTAGCATGTCTCTCGCACTTTCCATTTCCACTGCAACTCAATACTTCAGCAATATATCTTTGGGTTCCTCCAAGGCGACGCCTCCTCTTTCTATGCTTTCACCCATAGAACAAACCTCCCCACCCACCCCCTTGACCTCCAGGAAGTCTTCTGTAAAATCCCTACACTGGGGTCCCCACTTGTTTGTCTTTCCTGACAGACTATAAGCCTTTATGAAGGCAGAAACCCCATCAAATTTATTGTATATCTCAGTATCCCTAGCACATTTATGTGCTTAACAGTAATTTAAGTATTTGTTGAATGAACACCAAGGTTTTGACCCTGAATGACAAAAATAGTGGAGCCATTAACAGAAAATGGGTGTGGTGGTGGGAGGGTGCTAGTCTTGGGAAAAAACAGTGGGTTCAGTTTAAGGTGACAACTGGATATACAAACGTTGAAAATATTGGATTGAAGTTAGACTATGGGGGTAGATGATATCAGGCCTGTAGTGACTTACATGAGATCTCTGACATGAACTTGCATGAGGTCTCTGACAAAGAAGAGCCTCTTTTTTTTTTTCCCCTAAGAACGAAAAAAGCGTGAATTTTGACATATATTACCTACGTGGTCTTTCACGAGTCACTTTCTCTCAGGCTCAGTTCCTCATCTATCAGACAGTCATACAATATCGACTTTTCCAGAATGCTTTAAGGATAAGAGGAGCTGGATGTAAAGTGCCAAATCTGCTCTGTTGTATTGTTATTCAACCAAAGGACAACCATTTATTAAGTATCCATAAACACATACTGTAGTAAATAAGAGATGGAAATAACATTAAATTATTAAATTCTGTTCACACAAAAAATAGGAGATTGCCTGAAACAAAATGGAAGAAAAATAGACAAGGAAAACAATGTGTGGGGGGGAAATGACTGAAGGAAAAAGGCACTGGGAGGGCAGGGGTGTCACAGGGAGGGGAAATGAAGACACTAAGGGGCTCATGGAAAGAGATGGGAAAAGAGACAAGACTATGAAGATTACCTTCTTCCTAGTCCATCCCCATTTTCCACCCAAAACACTACAGTACACTTCCAAGGACACAAAGTTTTCATCCTTTGATAGGGAGCAAAACCAATTTTTTAAACTAAAAACAAAAACCCAAACATCATCATATTCACAAATTGCTTTTCCTGAATCTGTCTTTATGAGTTTCAAAATATAATTAATCGAACCCAGTATAAGAAGCAGCTCCTGAACATGTGCTTTAGGAGCTGTTCTGAATGAAAAAAAAAAAAAAGTCTCTAAAATATACACCAAGTTTATTCTAAAACAAGTTTAGATAAAGGCATGGGTTTGATTTGTTGTGGATAGAAAACAACTAATTCTAAGCATTTGGCAATTCTTACACACAATCACAATCATATATCCCATTATTACCTTTGCTTTATTTAAACAAGTCACTAGATTGCTTATATTTTCTTGTCTCTCAAATTGGTCAACAATTGAAGATAAACTGGAAAAGACTAGTCATTTTTAAAACCTTTTTTGTCTGTTTCTATTAGCTGCTCATGAGCCTCTTTCTGGTTACCTTCCATGAAAGGAGAAAATAGGAGAAGGTGATTTTAAGCCAGTGCTTTTCAAACGAGAAATTGTGAACCACCGAGACATACTACTGCAGATCCCAATGGATTCAAGGGACTCCAGGCCAGGCAACAATGCCTTAAAAGTTACATGCTAACTTCAGAGTATAATGTGACCCCAATTCAGTTGTAAACTTAAACACAAGATCACTCAAAAATATAAAGGTGCAAATCTAGATAATCCAAAATATGCTTATATTGTAAAACTTAAAGCACAAAACTTTAAAATTCTCATAGAAGACTCATAGTGCCTTGGGTAACAGAGGGTAACAGACCCCAGACTGAGAAACTCAGCCTGCATATAGAAGATGTTCAGTAAGGAGAAAATGAGAAAAGAGAAGTTGGAAAGTAGGTCCTCCCAGACTCCTCCACCCCAAACTTTTCCTGGGGTTCCTAATTCTGTTTTTGACCCTTCATATACTTCCTTCATATCCTGTTTCTGATGACATTATACTAGTCATAAAATATTACCTTGGAAGCACAGCAGTTTTGATTCTATGTTCCTTCCTGTTTGTGATTAAAGGTGAAAGATTGGTCCCGGGAGGGGGGAAAATTGTGGAGGTGAGATTTAGAGTTAAGAGAAAAGGAATACAGATATTTTGAAGTTATCAGAAGAGAGGGGAAAGAACTTCAAAACTTCCATTTCTGAAGTTCTAGAGTAGGCCATACTCCTCTTAAATTTCAAAGGGTGCCCAATAAATGAAACTTTTTAAAAAGTTGCAGTTTTATATTTCTAGAAGGCAAGACATAAATTCATTTTGAAGCAATTTTTCTTTTCTCAAGGATATCTCTAGAATGGGCCCTCTACACTTACGTAAAAGAAATAGTCATTTTTATCCTACAGATAATTGTAAAATGACCACTAACAAAAATTCAGGTGTTTCAGACTGAGATGCTGGGGTTAATTTATTTATTAGTAATGTAAATTGTTTCTTTCGCAGGACTGTGCCCTTGCATGAAAAGAGATCTTTTCCCTAAATGAGAATATACACTGGAATGTCTCTTAAAATCCGTATTTGTTTTTAGGAAACCTATATATGTTTTTATCCAAGTATTTGTTCACAGGTGATCACAAAACTGGAGCCACCCTGAAGAGTGTGTACCAATCCTATCTTCACACCTCACATAAGTCCCCAGACTGGCCTGAGTCACTGGTATCTCATAAAGTGGTGTTATGTAAAAGCCAAATTATCCCAGGTCTGGAGAGTGTCAGTAACTCCTGGGATTGCATCAAGCAGGCCAAAGTGGAGGTGAGTTTTCTTCCCCCCTAAGGAAAAGAGAGTCTCTCAGTCACACATTCTAGAATAGAAATAAGCAGGCCTTAAACTGGAAAAGATTCTCTTTGGTCCCATGCCTGTTGCCAGCATTAGGATTCCAAGATGTGGTACAGTCTAGAGATTCCTGTTGAGGGACATGGACAGGCTGAGCTGGCTCTGCCTTATGAGGAATTTGAAGTATAGCCACTTACAGTGGCAGTTGTGGACTTTTCTTTGTTTTTAATGTCTGTGCCTCTGTGCCTTGTTAAATAGCCTGGACTGAGCTGAGCTTTGGAGAATAAAGTGAGGAGATCTATGTCCATTGGTATGGGCCCATGTGCAGAGCCTGAAGGAGGTGTTGGCAAAGTTTAAGAGCAACAGTGGTTTGGAGCAAGGACAGCTGACAAAAGCAATAATAATTTCCAAGGAGGATCTATGGAACACTTAACCATTCTGTAGGGATTCCTCTAAGTCCATTGGTAAGAGAACTCCTTTGCCATATTGGCTGCTAAGAACTGAGGACACACAAGTGGAGTCTGACAGACTGGCCCAAGAGAACCATAGTGTTACTTAGAAAAGTCCTGCTGCTGCTTGTAGTTATCAGGAGGGCAAAAGTTCTTAACTGAGGCTCACATTCAAAGTAACAAATGACTTCACATTTGTAATCACCTGGCTCTACAATCTGCTGGGGACTGAAGAACAAAAGGAACAATAAAAGGAAATCTGCCAATGGAATCCTGCTGCCTTGTCTACCAAAATGGCCTTCTCTCCACTGGAAGACTGTTCCTCCTACTCCTCTCAAATGGTTCTTTCCTCAACCTTGATAGTTTCTTGTGTATGTTTTAGCTCAGTGCTCAGCTAAAATCTTGAGAGGATCTTTCTGCAGAGCTCCATTGCTCTCTGTGTGTAGCTCTATCCTTTCTGGTACTCTGCCTTGAAAATGTTCGCCACGTTGGCCTCCCTAAACTCCAAACTCTTCTCAATGCAGTGAGATTGCAGGCTTTGTTTGGGTTTCCTCTCTCTACAAAGTGGACTGAAAACTCCTTCTAGACAGTACTCTTAGGATACGCTTGTTTCCCTTCTCTCAGAGATCACTATCCTGTGCTACCTGTTATCCAATATCTGAAAACTATTGCTTCATATATTTTGTCCAGTTTTCTGGATGATTAAGGCAGGAGGGTAAATTTCATCCCTGTTATACCATCATGGCCAGAGTGTAAGTTTTCCCAATCAGTTTTATAAATTGTTATTTATAAATAGGTCTTTCAGTGAGATTGTGTGGGTGCTTTAAAAAAAATCTCTTAACTGTTTCTGCTATATCAAATGTATTTTGCCCTCACTCTTGAATTCTTGATTTACAAGGAAGTCTTTTATCAATCTGACTGCTGTTTCATAGGTAATCTGTTTTTTCTCCCATCTCTGGTATCTTTTATAATTTTCTCTTTATCCTTGATGTTATGCAAATATCACTATGATGTACCTTAGCACATGTTTTAATACTAAAAGCTTATTTTTATTATTTGAGGACTAGTGTCATTCATCAATACTTAAAAAATCGTAAACTATTTTCTCTTTATTTTCTTCTAGAAGTTTGGTATATGTTGGAGCTCTCACTCTATCATCCCACTCTCCTAGCTATATACTATACATCCTTGTATTTCTCTGCAGTTATACCCAGTTTAGAGTTCTTACTAACTTTTTATTTTCACTATTTTGTTTCTCTTAGTCCCACACAAATCAGGCAAAAAGTTCCTTTACTTGTTTTGGAGAGGGCTTTGTCACTCTCTTCCCAGGCTTACTCCAAAAAATAAAAAAGTGTTATCAGATTCTCTCTTAGTTTTCTCATTTACTCTCTTAAGAATATTTTCCCTGGAGAGTCTACTCTTCTCTTCCAAAAGTAAGAAACTTTGTAAAAACAAAGATTAAATTTCAAACTGAAAAGTCAGAGGTGAGGTTAAAAGAAAGAAAAATAACACCTGTTAGAAATCTTCAACTCTTACTGTTAAAAAAGTGACATAACTTAGAATGGAAAATCATAGGATTCATGGTCCAATTTCCTATCTTCTGCAACTGGAGAGTCAGAGAAAAGGACAATTCAGTCCTCTCTGAACTCCCTTCACTACTAGTTTAATTACTATTCAGTTTTTATCCTTTAAAACCCAGGTCAGACAGGCATCAGTCTTGTTGTCTGAGAAAACTTATGAACTAGTTTCCTATGTCTGTTGTAACAAATTAGCACAAACTTGGTGGCTTAAAACACCACAAATTTATTCTCTTACAGTTCTGAATACCAGATGCCTGAAATCAGTTTTAGTGGTTTAAAGTTAAGGTGTCAGCAGTCCTGGTTCCTCCTGAGGAATCTCGGGAACAATCCATTTCCTGGCCTTTTCTAGCATCGGGAGGTTACCCGCATTACTTGGTATCACTCCAGTCTCTTGCTTTTGTGGTTACATTTCTTTCTCTACTGTAGTCAAATCTCCCTCTGCCTCCCTCTTTTATGGGTACTTGTGATTACATTTAGGGCCTATCCTGATAATCCAGGATAATCTCTCTGTCTCAAAATCCTTAATCATACGCAAAGTCGCTTTTTCGATATGAGGTAGCATTGACAAATTTCAGAGATTAGGATGTGCATATCTTTGGGGTCCATTAGTCAGTCTACCACATCTTCCCAGGGAACTTTCGTCTAAAAAGTCAATCACTTCCTTCTCTATTCATCTTATGGAACTTTATATATAATTCTGTTGTTGTACTTGTTAAGTGTACTTTTTAAAAACCTTTTTTTGTTTTGTTTCTTTTTTGTCTGGGGTTTTTTTTTTTTTTGGTTGTTGTTGGGTATTACAACTTTTTTGTTTGCACAGATAGCTTCCCAAATAAATATAAACTCTTTGAGGACAAGAACTTTGTCTTATTCATTTGTTACCCTACTGCCTAGCCTGGTATCTGGCACGTAGTTGGCACTAAATAAGTACTTGTTTAATTGAATTGAATTTTGCTCTCTGATTCAAGCTTCAAGTATAGCTGTAAGATGTGAAATAAGGGAGTCTTAGACCACTAGTGATAAAAAGGATCTCCAAAACCTTTCTTTATAATCTGATCTGTTTTTACAGGAAATAACTTTAGATTTAGGGAAGTTGTCTTTATTACTACAACAAAGGTAAACTACATGAAATCAAACAAAATATTTATATTAGGGTTTTTAGCCCAGGAAAAGCTGTAGAATTACCTGATAATTATTTTAAACGCACAACATCCCTGCGAAATAAGATAGATATTACCTTTATGTCAGTAAAACACAGAACAAAAGAAATAATAAATTTGATTTTTAACATAATTGAATGCAGTTATGGAAATCAAATCTCAGATGAATTCTTAATTTATGTGGGCTGTTCGGTTTTTTATTCCCCAGTGGCCCTATTTATTAAGTTTATTTTAGAGAAGTTGACTCAATTTCTTATGACATGATAGAGGTATAGAGCTAAATAATGTTTCCATTTCATAATATAAATAATGAAACTTAGAGGCCCAACTTATGAGGCAGTGTCACAAGGAATCATTCCTAGACAGGGATAAGGTGTGAACTGGGGTGATGGTTGTAGGCCAGGCTACCTGCATCAGAATCACCTTGGAAGATTCTTAGACATACAGATACTCAAGACCTCCCTGCCCCCAGCAGGTTCAGATTTGGTTGATCCAGGGAAGATCCTGGGAATGTGCATGTTTTAAAGCACCTCAGATAATTCACAATTATCAAAAAATCTAGGATTCTCTTTGTTTGAGGCTCTGCAGAAATGTAAATGACAAGCTTGAGGCAAAGGAGCATTTCTGTTCCTTTGATTATGCCTTCATTTTGAAAAGAGGCTCTTTTGGAGGGAAGGATCCACATTACATTCCTAGAGGAATGATCAGATTGGAGGCATGATTAGCAAGTCTCATATTGAGGAAGAAAAGCTTAGAGCAGAAATCCAACAAATTATCCAATTGCCTTGATCTACAGAAACCAAAATCTTAAAAGATTCTGGACAGTTTTATTGAGGTATAACTTTCACACCATAAGATTCAGTCATGCCCTAGCTGGTTTGGCTCAGTGGTTAGAATGTCAGTCCTCGGACTGAAGGGTCCCAGGTTTGATTCCAGCCAAGGGCACATACCTGGGTAGCAGGCTTGACTCGGGTCCTGGTCAGGGCGCATATGGGAGGCAATCAATCGATGTGTCTCTCTCACATCGATGTGCGTGTGTCTCTCTCCCTTCCACTCTGTCTGAAAAGCAATGGAAAAAAATCCTCAGGTGAGGATTAAAACAAAGAAGAAAAAAATATCTACTCACTGTGAATTCAGTGATTTTTAGTAAATTTATAGATTTGTACAACCAGCATGTCACAATGCAAAGCTATAGTCCACTTGGGAGATGAGGGCAGCAGGTCACTTGGGAAACTTAGACAAATAAACATGGGTAGTTTTAAGGCATTGACTTTCTTTATAATCATTTAATAAATTATTTCTTTGGTAAGAATTCTTTTTTGAATAAAAAAAATATATGGCAGAATATTCAAAAGGCAAAAATGGGTATATAAGCAGTCTTCCTCCTGCTCTGTCATCCAGCCATCTGGCTTTTATTCCCAATAAATTGGTTCTTATGGTGGATTACCAACCTGCAATGGAAATCTTTAGGCAAACTGAAATGACAGTGGAACATCCACTATTATTTTGGAGTTTGGGCAAGAAATAAGTGGTAGAGATAAATATAAATATTATTCAGGTGATATATTGGAAGCTCATCAATAGATATATTTCCTAAGGGATGGTGTAGAGAGAACAAGAATACAACTTTGGGCACATAAATAATTAGGAGGAAAGAACAAAAATTATAGAGGAGAGCGCTGGCCAGTGTGGGTCAGTGGTTAGAGCGTTGGCCGGCAGACTGAAGGGTCTCAGGTTCCATTCCCGATCAGAGGCACATACCTCGGTTGCAAGCTCAATCCCCACCCCAGTTGGAGCACAGGTGGGAGGCAACCAATTGATTTCTCTCTCTCTCTCTCTCTTTCTCTCTCTCTCCCTTCTTCCCTCCCTCCCTCCACTCTCTCTAAAACGGAGGGAGGGGGCAAGGGAAGGGAGGGAGGGGGGAGGGGAAGGGAGGGAGGGGGGAGGGGAAGGGAAGGAGGGAGAGTGAGAGACACGACGTTAGCCTCGGCCAGGAGACCTGGGACCTTTCAGTCTGAGGGCCGGTGTTGTAATCACTGAGACAAACCAGCTAGGGCTGAGCCTTCTCTTTCAAAGGTAAAAGAATCAAGGAAGTATGAAAGATTGGTTTTTAAAATAAGTATTTTGAGTTGAAGAGATGAGAAAATGAGAGGCTTTGCCAGATAACTTCTTTTTTTTTTTTAAATCAGTTAAATAGGATTAGAGATTCCCTTTAAGGGCAGTGAAATTTCGAAATTTGGTGATTACGACGTTACCAAGTTCTGATGATGGGGTTTTCCTCCCTCGGTAACACACGTCTAATGGCTGCGTGAACTTCCATCCTTCAGGCTCCGTGTTCGGTTTTCGCAGATTAACGGGCTCAGCCAGAATCTATTCTTCCCAAACACCTTTTCAAGGAAGTCTTATTTGATGAGTCTTACTGTTTTGGATTTTAGATTTGGCTATTATCAATTTTCGGTAAATAGCTTAATGCTTCTGATCCAGTTTTTTGCATTTGTCAACTCATTGAATGATAATTTCAATTTCTTATGACGATCAAATGAGATAATGTCTGTGAAAAACCTCTTGCAAAGTTTTGGCAAATATCAGCGCTATGCAATCACGAAGCATCAACAATTTTCAGTGTTAGTGTGTTCAGTAATTTTTTTAAGCTTTCTGAATAATTGGTGCTCTGCGCAGTCTCGCTCCAAATAATAAAAGTGGGTGGGTGCTCCTCTAGGATTGAAGCTACGTCTTTGGCTCCTTTTGTTTTTCAGTCGGGCAAAAACTGTCATGGCGCCTTCAGGAAGAAGAAGGCCTTCCTCTCGCCCAGCGGAATCATCGGGGGCACCTGGAAGGGACCGAGGGGTGGACAGAGAGATGAGTCCCAGTTGAGACCGAAAATATCGAAGCCTCGGAGAGGTCTCCGCGGGACAAGCTCAAGGGGAGGAGACCAGGTTGAAAGCGACCGCAGCGAGCAACAGTCTCCCCGAGGCACCGCCCACTCCGGCCCCCTTGTCCAATGGAAACCCAACGGCAATGCGGCACCGCCCATCTGTTGGTCGGGACGCGGAGAGGGCGGGGCCCACAGTTCGGTTGCGCCGCGGAGCGCAGCTGTGAGGGAGTCTCTCAGATCTGCGGCCCCGGAACCCGAGTTGGAGCTGAAGCACAGGCTGCGGGAAGCAGAATCGGGAGGTGAGCGCCGAGGGGAATGAGGGGCAGGGAGGGGTCCGGCTAGAGGATGGAAGTATCGGCCTCCGCGGCCTGGGGCGGTGGGACCCCGGCAGGCGGGTGTCTGGAGGCGGCCCTGCTTACTCGGCGGCCCTGCTTACTCGGCGGCCCAGGCCCGGCCTGCCGGAGCCAACGGGCTGAGCCTGGGCCGTCACTGCTGGGCCCTCCGCCAGCTCCCCCGAGTGGCAGCGACGGCGGTCCAGAATTCTGCCGGCGCTGGGCGCGAGGTCCCGGCGTTCCTGTCCAACTCGGGCTGGCGAGAGGCGGGGCTGGCCGCGGGGGCGGGGGCGGGGGCGGCGGTCGCAGGCCCGGCGGCCTGCGGAAGCGCAGCGTCTCGGCTGCGCCTGCTCTTGGGGTCGACGCGCCGACAGCGCGGGGGCGTGGCCTGTGCCTCCGGTGGCGCCGCGGGGCCCTCCAGTGATGAGGTGGCGGCCGCTCGCTCCCCCGGCCTGCGTGCGGGGCCGGCGTTCACTTGCAGATACCTGGCAGGGCGACCTGTTGGAGTGAAATTCCTTCCCTGAGCTTGCTGTGTATCTGACCGCAGAGCCCAGTAGGTCTCAGAGGCCCTCTTTGGTCTGATCTGGGTGAGCGCAGCCAAGAGGCCTGTGGCCTGCAGAGCTGTTACCGAGGAGTTGCATTGCAGAGGGGCTTGCAGTCCAAGAAATGCAAGTCTCGGAGAAAAACTTTGCAGGATGATTTACCTACATTGCTCAGAAATAAACACACTGTGCGTCTCGGGGTGGCTGGAGGCGGCGAGAAGATTCCCTTTAGGGGCGTAAATGACCTTTTACGTATGTAGTCTGTTTAAAACTATAACGACCCTGGACCAAACTCCCAGTGTTGCAAAGAATTTTTCATCAATAGGGGGAATGCTGGGAGATCTTGGGCATTGCCTTTATTTTGCCTACTGAGGAAAGATTGGGGAGATAGAGGACAAGCACATCCCAAGGGCATCCCTATGACTGATGAAAGTTTGGCTTTTTTTGTGGTGCCCTACTGTGGACTGTCTGCGTCCTGGGTCTAGAGGTTTCTTTAGAGTCCATTGGCTACAGGCTTCTAGTATTAGAATTACACTAGTATTTCCTATTTTAATCTAGCTGGAAATTTTACTTAGCTGTTTGGATTCAGAATACATTCTATATTATAGCAGCTCTAGAAAGTAATTCATATGAACTTTATCACTTTTCTTAGCAACTTTTCAGGGTAAGAAGGAGGAAAATTAACTCATTTTCTGGTGGATTACTAACACATGCAGATTGTAGCTTTCCTGGCTGGTTGAACAAAATTTATGATAGTCAAGAACCTAGAAAAAACATAGAGAAAGACTGTCTTGCCAGATTTTCTTTGTAGTGCTTTACTAGAATGTTATCTAATAAAAATCTCAACTTGAGTTAAAAGTAGTGTAGGTTGGGAGCAGAGATGGGCAGAAGGGGGCATCCTTGAGTTCTAAAAAGAAATGAATGTTTTTCAAAATATTGGTGTTGATCAGAGATCTGTATTCTGAACTGACTTAGAGGAACAACTCTACTTTCCAGGATATCATTTTCACACTGTAGAGCACTCCCTTGAATCCAGCACACACAGAAGCCAACTCCTTCAGAACCCTTGTTCTTGGAGAAATGGAATAACAGTCTATGGTTGTCCTGTGACTCTCTGGACAAGTTAGTGACTTTTAGCTTTTGAGAATTTTTTTTTCCAGGTAGCCATGCCCTTGAAAAAAATGTTATACTGTATAATACTTTAGTACTTGTTCCTATACTATTTGTACTTGAAAGGACTACCCAGGGTATGGTGCCTTTGAGCCATGGAAGGCTGAGATCTGCCTTAAGTTTGTTCTTACTCTATGAGTATGAACATTTCTTCATTTTATTCACTATTGTATCTCAAGCACCTACCTCAGTGCTTGGCCCATAATACGTGCTTAATAAACATTTGTTGAATGAATGAATGAGAAAAAAATGTTGCTAACCATACCCACTTGCCACACTCACATCACAGGGAAGGTGAGGTCATCAGGAACGAAGTCATTAACCACTGCCTGTCACCAGGCCCAAGGGTGGCTTCATCATGGTCTGGCAGGCTCCTTCTGTGTGTAGGAGGGATAGATAGTGAATGCAAAGGTTAGTTCTAATGGAGTAAATCAGCTGAGGGCTCATGGGGATAAACTGACTGAGAGTGCTACAGGTCCAGCCTTTGGGCTAGATTAATGGTACATTTTGGGATCTGGAGTCACCTGAACAGTGAGTTCCCAGGTAGCTTAGTTCTTGAGCACAGTGCAAATAGGGGTAGATGAGGATTCAAAGGGAAGGCTATTGGGTGTATATTTGCCAAGAAGGAATGAGGCACCTGGTTTTGCTGTTCACTTGGACTTTACTAAGGATGGGTTATACTGCCATAAATCTTGTGTTTGCCACCCTTGGGTGGGTCATCTTCAACCAAAATAGCTTCTCTTCTCTAGATTAGAAGAGTACTTTTCTCTAGATTAGGAGAATAGTTAATGTTTCAGTGTTCAGACAGGACTGTTTCTGCTTTTGAATTTTAAGGAAACAAAGAAGGTATGTTTTATTTTCTTTTTAATCTCAGAAGAGATTTTTAGGATTAAATCTTTGTAGATGTATCTTGACCCTTCTGCCTTCTTCCTCCGTCCTTGCCCCAACCAATGCAGGCCTGAGTGTTTGTTCCAGCATGTCGGACGGGGAGTCCCAGACAATACTCAGCGGTGGCTCAGACCCAAAGGTAGAATCTTCATCCTCAGCTCCTGGCCTGACGTCAGTGTCACCTCCTGTGACTTCCACGACTTCAGCTGCTTCCCCAGAGGAAGAAGAAGAAAGTGAAGATGAGTCTGAAATTTTGGAAGAGTCACCCTGTGGGCGCTGGCAGAAGAGGCGAGAAGAGGTAAAGTGATGGTAGTGTCACTTTTGGTAGAGTGAATTCTAAGAGGTGAGAAGTAGAGGGGCAAATTCTTAAAGGTGCAGACCAAACTTCAGTAGGTCAGAGCCTAGGAGAAGATGATCATAGGTAGTATTAAAATTGAGGGTTCATGAGGTAACTTTAATTATCTTTTATTTGAATTTTTTCTTAGGTGAATCAGCGGAATGTACCAGGTATTGACAGTGCATACCTGGCCATGGATACAGAAGAGGGTGTAGAGGTTGTGTGGAATGAGGTACAGTTTTCTGAGCGCAAGAACTACAAGCTACAGGAGGTAGGTAATGGTGAAATGATATCACCTGTGGGGTGTTGGATTGCTGGTTGTTAAAGAGGAATTGGTGTTGGGAAGCTGACTAAGGAGAGTATATTGGGGCTAGATCATTTCTGGGGAGGGATAGGGAATGATTTTTCAGGATTATAATGAGTTCTAACCCTGTAATCCCACTGTCTCCCCTGCTTCCAGGAAAAGGTCCGTGCTGTGTTTGATAATCTGATTCAGTTGGAACATCTCAACATTGTTAAGTTTCACAAGTATTGGGCTGACATTAAAGAGAACAAGGCCAGGGTAAGAACTTTTTCCTGCGCTTACTGCAAAGAGACTAGCTACATTTATTTTTCCTTTACATCCAGATATTAAAAAAACAAGATAGTTTTGAAACAGAACTGGAATCAACTGGTGTGGTGATGAGAGTAGGGCTTTGACTACTGCCTATACCTTTTGTCTGGTTACAGACAGGGCAGAAGTGAGTGAACTTCTGTTTTCTCCTTCCCATACATAGCTCAGTAGTTTCCATTGTCCTGTTAAATCTAGGAATTGGCCCTTTCGGGTGTGGCTCAGTTGGTTGAGCCTTGTTTCCTGCACTGAAGGGTCACTGGTTCGATTCCTGGTCGGGGCACATAAGGAAGTGGTACTAACAACAAAAGGAGAGAAACTTAAAAAACAAAACCAAGCTTCCAAATTTAAAATACATGTGGTGTATATGTCACTAGGCAGGGGATCTTTCTGCTAAGGCCTTATTTTTGTGCTTTGCCTCTCCAGGTCATTTTTATCACAGAATATATGTCATCTGGCAGTCTTAAGCAATTTTTGAAGAAGACCAAAAAGAACCATAAGACTATGAATGAAAAGGTATGGAGGGAGAGCAAAGTCTTAAGCTGGTTTGGGGTTTAAAAAAGATTATGTTAATTATAAAATTGATCAGGAGGGGATGGAGGGAACTGTGAAGAGGGTTAAGAGGGGACTATTGTTGCCCCTTGCCCACTCTTTTCCAGGCTTGGAAGCGCTGGTGCACACAAATCCTCTCTGCCCTAAGGTAAGTAGGATCTGGTTAGTGTCTTTCCCATGTCTCCTGATTTAGTTCCTCCAAACAGATTTCAGAGCACTATTCTGCTGTTCTTTCTGCCTCACCCCACTTTCTTTGAGTCATATCCTGTCAAAACTAGACCCCCATTGGTCTTTTAAAGGGTCCATCCTAATGCCCTAAACACGATACTGTCTCCCAACTCTGTCTCCCAGTGCTTATCCAGCTATTTAACTCATCAGGCATAGTGGAGATTCAGAGTGTGGAGATTATCTTTGTGGTGACCAGCAGGAGACCACCAGGCCCTTGCTCCTCTTAACCCTTGGGTTCCCCTTGCCCTTAATTTCCCAGTGGCCCCTCTAACAGCCCAGTGCCCCCACAGCTACCTGCACTCCTGTGACCCTCCCATCATCCATGGGAACCTGACCTGTGACACCATCTTCATCCAGCACAACGGACTCATCAAGATTGGCTCTGGTGAGGGGAGGGAGAGGTTCTGGGCAGGGGAGCCTCGGGATTTTGGGAACCATGGGGGTAAGATGAAAGGAATGGGGAGAACAGCAAAATTATGAGGTGTGGGCTGGTGATAAGAGAAAGGACCTTTCTAGGATAATTCATAGAGAAAGGCCAGTCAGTTAGTGGAAAGGGTATAGGGTCTAATTGTGCACCTTTTTGGAGGGAAGTGGGTAAATACAGAGAATAACAGAGATCTTGATAGGAGGTTGGAAAAGGCAAGAGATGGGTGTAAGGTTTAACTTGAGCCTCTTGGGCCGGACCCTACCAAAGGAGTTTCCAGGCTGTGCCTGCTGTGAGTGCTTTCATTTGCTGTGTTGTGTGCAGTGTCTAACATCCCTGTGTGCCGTGTCTGTGTGGTGTTTGTGTGGCCATTTGTCTGGGGCTTGGCTGCTCCATCGCTCACAACTTTTCTCTGTTTTCCTCCCTCCCGCTTACGGGCTGCTTTGTTCCCAACAGTCTTTCATAGGATTTTTGCTAATGGTGAGAGCTCCCTCTGCCCCACATGGGGCTCTGTTTGTGCTCCTTCTGCTCCCCTTTGCGGCTGCCCAGTGCATGCAGTCGTGGGAGCAATCCCTGTTCCCCTACCCCCCTGCCTAATCATGCCTGCTTGGCTTCTGCCCTACCAGCCGTCCACCTGCTTGCCCCTCCATAACCTGCTTGTTTCCTGTGGATTTGCCTGGCCGGCCACTTATATTCTAGAGTCTTATTCCCTGTCGTCATCAGGCTGGTTCCCTAAACCATACTGTGCTCCCAGACTCTGTGACTTGTAGTCATTGTTGATGATTTGAGTGAGTCCAAATTGGGCCTGGCCCTGGTTCCTCGTTCAGCCCTTTGGCAGGTAATGTTGAGGGATTAGGGATAGAGCAGGGGTCTAAAATTTTTGGTGATTACAAGTGAAAGTGACTCAGGGCATTGCTTCCATTTTGAGCTAATCCTGAATGCAGTCAGCAGGGCTGGGTAAGGAGGAGGCTGTCTCCCTGGGTGTACCCTCCTCATCCTTTACCCAAGTGTCTGAGGTCTCAAATTGTCTTAGATTAGGCAGGGCTGCCTGTTATTTTATGCTGTTTGCAGGGTGGATGAAAGAACTACATCAAACATTTTCCTGTGATCAGGGATTAGGTGGACCTGGGCTATGGGGAAGGTGAACAGGTCACAAGTGAAAGTTTTTCCTTAGCCTGTATTTCTCCTTGACTAGCCCAAAGCCCCTGCATACCTGTTAGTTTAGTGTGGAGCCTTTGTTGCAACTGAATTAGGGACCTTTGATGAGAAGTGGTAGACCTGAGAAAGGGGAGGTAGGTGGTGCTCATGTTTAGTCTGTAGTTGATGGGAAAGGGTTTGTGCCTTTTGAGGGTTAGAGACTTCAGGAGAGAATTTGGCTTTTGGGGGCCTCTCTGGAGTGCACCTGCTTTGTTGATGGTGGTCAGATTGTGGGTATCTCCCCTACTCCCAGTGGCTCCTGACACTATCAACAATCATGTGAAGACTTGTCGAGAAGAGCAGAAGAATCTACACTTCTTTGCACCAGAGTATGGAGGTGAGGCATCCCAGTTTTTCTGCACTCTTCCCCAGGTTTCCACAGAAGTAACATAACTGAAACTACTAGTCCTTCTCTACTGGCATACAAAAAGTTTTTTAAAGGCATTTCTACCACGCCCTGCTCACATCCTCTGATTCACCAAAGCCTTCTGTTTTCCTTAGAAGTCACTAATGTGACAACGGCAGTGGACATCTACTCCTTTGGCATGTGTGCACTAGAGGTGAGGAAACCACATCGAGGAGGGGTGGCGGTGATGGAAAGGGGTCAAATTAGAAGATTGGAGGGGGGATGAGTACTGGTCTTGAGGGAGCGACTGGGAACACTGAGGTTCTTAGATCTCTGCTTCCCTTTTTATTCCCCCTCACTGCAGATGGCAGTGCTGGAGATTCAGGGCAATGGAGAATCCTCATATGTGCCACAGGAAGCCATCAGCAGTGCCATCCAGCTTCTAGAAGACCCGTTACAGAGGGTAAGAATCTTTGGGATCACTCCCTCCTTAACAGACATTGAAATGTCTTACATTTTTCTTCCATTCTGTCTACTGGGAATGTGCTGCTCTGTTCTAAGAGCAAGAGAACATAAGCAGAAAGAGCAAGGAAAAGCAGTGAACATTTCCTTACGTGGTGCCTACCATGTGTTTTGTATATGCACACAGGTTCAGGGTCTAAGTGGGTAATATTGGGGTTAAAGGTTATGTGTTAATTTAGGTGTTTCTGCATGGAAGAAAACTAATTTGATGGTTACCTTAGGTAATTGGTATACACTCTTAGACATCTCTCTTGATATTTGTAAATAAATCAGTTTGAGTTAATCAAGTCAGTCATTTGGGGACACACACACACACACAGTTGACCCTTGAACAGTGCAGGGGCTGGGATCCCAACCCCCTGCGCAGTCAAAAAGCCGCATATAACTTTTGACTCCCCTAAAGCTTAAGTTGTCCCTCAGTATCTGCAGGGGATTGGTTCAGGACCCCCTGCGGATACCAAACTTTGGGGATGCTCAAGTCCCCTGTTAAATGGCATAGATCAATGCATACTGTCAGCCCTCCCCAACCATGGATTGAAAACAGTACAGGTATTTATTGAAACAAATCTACATGTAAGTGGACCCATGTAAACTTTAGTTTTAGTTAGGGAAGGTGACCTTAAATAATGAGCTAGTATTTAAAGGATATAAGGGTTATGAGTCAGTTATAAACTGCATTTAGGGGAGTTAGGACAGGAGTGTCCAAATAAGGATAGTTTGTAACTCATTAGATTAAGCGTGAAAGAAGACTAGTGGGAAGTCTTGAGGCTAGTGTGGAATGATTCCAGTTCAGTGTTAAGGTGAGATGTTCAAGGGAAAGATTAGGTATATGATATTGTGGGCATTCAAGATCGAAAGGAAGAAAGGTTACTTATCATGGAGGTGGAAAATGGGTGATTTAGAAGAAGCATCAGGAAATCCAGTGCATTTAGTAAATGATTGTAGTGGACAAAGGACATTGTGGTACTAGGCTCAGGAAATAAAAGGATGGTGAATATTATTGACCACAAGGAATATGTCTGGGAAGAGAGAAGACAAATTTGGCGAGGGTTGGAGAAAGGTAGGCAGTGAGTGGGCTAATCAAGCAGAGATAGAAAATAAGGGAAAAAATAAGTTTGAACAGTAAAAAGAAAGCAGAAAAATAATTATTAAAACCAGAAGGGTCCTAGCCAGTTTGGCTCAGTGGTAAGAGTGTGGGCCCATGGACTAAAGGGTCTCTGGTTCAATTACCGGTCAAGGGCATGTACCTTGGTTGGAGGCTTTATCCCTGGCCCTGGTCGGTGCACATGCGGGAAGCAACCAATTGATGTGTCTCTCACATTGATGTTTCTCTTTCTCTCTCTCTTTCTCTCCCTTCCTGTCTCTCTCCCTCTCCCTTCCCCTTCCCTCTTTTCCACTCTCTCTGAAAGCAATGGAAAAAATATTGTTGGGTGAGGATTCAAAAAAACAAAAACCGGAAGGGCAGTGAACGATACCTTTTATATAATATCTTACAGTTTTCAAAGCCCTTTCAAAAACATTTAGCAATTTGTTCCATTAATGTTGAGCACCTAGTATGTACAAAGCCCTGTTCTAAATATAATGAGAGATAAAGATGAACACAATGGGGTGCCAAATGCCTGTTCCACTTCCTTGTTCCCTTTTCCAGGAGTTCATTCAAAAGTGCCTGCAGTCTGAACCTGCTCGCAGACCAACAGCCAGAGAACTTCTATTCCACCCAGCACTGTTTGAAGTGCCCTCCCTCAAACTCCTTGCTGCCCATTGCATTGTGGGACACCAACGTGAGTCCTGTTGGCCCTCCTAGGAATTTTCTTTCTCTCTGGAACCTTGTAACTATCACCGGCATGCTGTCTTTCTCCTACTTCTAAAGGGATACTTAACCCCCCAGGACCTCTGTGCCTTCTTTGACATTACTCTGACTATCCCTGCATAACTTCTCATTCTGTCATGCTCTCCAGACATGATCCCAGAGAATGCATTGGAAGAGATCACCAAAAACATGGATACCAGTGCTGTACTGGCTGAAATCCCTGCAGGACCAGGAAGAGAACCAGTTCAGACTTTGTGAGTAACTAACTGAGAAGGTCTGAAAGGGACAGATTGGTCACTACCATCCTGAGGAATCTGTCAGTTGTCCATTCTCTGGGAATGGTTGAATCTGTTGTTTGTTTCCTTCCTTCCATCTCTCTCTTTTCTTCTCCAGGTATTCTCAGTCACCAGCTCTGGAATTGGATAAATTCCTTGAAGATGTCAGGTGAGAAAAGAGTGAGAACGCTTTTTTGAGGAAGCAGGGGTGGGGGTCCTACGGCATTCACAGAGCCCACAAGACTTGGCTAATTTCCCTTTAGGAATGGGATCTATCCCCTGACAGCCTTTGGGCTACCTCGGCCCCAGCAGCCACAGCAGGAGGAGGTGACATCACCTGTGGTGCCCCCCTCTGTCAAGACTCCTACACCTGAACCAGCTGAGGTGGAGACCCGAAAGGTGGGGCTATGTGGGTGTGGATGTTGGTATGGTCCTGTGGAAGGGGCAAGAGGACATCTCAAATAAGGCAACCAAGTCACTCACTGGTCCCTACTCTAGTAACCCTCTGTCCCCTTTCCCTAGGTGGTACTCATGCAATGCAACATTGAGTCAGTGGAGGAGGGAGTCAAACATCATGTAAGGCTCAGGGCCAGGGCTGCATAGGGTTGGGTGGCTAGAGGGTGGGGAAGAGGAGCCTCATTTTCTGACCTGTCCTCCAGCTGACACTTCTGCTGAAGCTGGAGGACAAATTGAACCGGCACCTGAGCTGTGACCTGATGCCAAGTGAGTATCTCCTTTCCCTCCAAGGATGGAGAGTCTATGAGCCTTATCTGTGAGGGACATATTCAGGGGTGGGGAAGGTGACAGGGCATTAACATACTGACTCAACGTAAAATGAATACATTAGCCCCTAAAATTTAAGGGTGGATCTGACAATTTTGCTTATATCATTCTTTCCAGCCAGGGTAACCTGACTGGGGCTATTAGAAGGGCTCCATGCCCCTCACTTCCACCCTGTACTCACGCTCTCCTGTTTCTCTGTCAGATGAGAACATCCCTGAGTTGGCAGCTGAGCTGGTGCAGCTGGGCTTCATTAGTGAGGTAAGGTTTCTGCCTTCAGCTGCGGGGCTACCTCGGTTCTTCTCTCAGCCGGTCTCACTCAGCTTTCTCCCTCAGGCTGACCAGAGCCGGCTGACTTCTCTGCTAGAGGAGACCCTGAACAAGTTCAATTTTGCCAGGAACAGCACCCTCAACCCAGCTGCTGTCACCGTCTCCTCTTAGAGCTTACTTGGGCCAGGCCCCTTATCTGAGCTGTGGCTGTCACTAGACGTGCTGCAGCCTTCCTGCCCCTTCCCCCCAGTCAGTATTACCCTGTGAAGCTCCTTCTCTCCTTTATGACTTAGGAGGGCTTTGGGGCTCCCTGGTTCTGAGCATCACCCTACCCCTTCCCTTCTCTTCCTCCCCTCTGCACTTTGTTTACTTGTTTTGCACAGACGTGGGCCTGGGCCTTCTCAGCAGCCGCCTTCTAGTTGGGGGCTAGTCGCTGATCTGCCGGCTCCTGCCCAGCCTGTGTGGAAAGGAGGCCCATGGGCGCTGGGGGAGCTGAAATCTACAATCCCGCTGGGGCGGAGGGGGCGGGAGAGAAGGGTGGTGCTGCAGTGGTGGCCCAGGGGGGCCATTCAATTCGCCTCAGTTGCTGCTGTAATAAAAGTCTACTTTTTGCTAAAAGCGTCCTGTGTGTTTGCGCCTTCCCCGCTAGGGGGAGCAGGGCTCGGAGCCCCGCCCGGGGCGCGGAGGTTGGGCCTTCAGGTAGTGGTGATGGGGCGGAACTGGGCTGCGAGCGAGGAGGGGCCGCGGCCAGGTAGAGCTGCCCCGCGGCGGGCGCGGAGAGGCGATGAGGTGCTGCCGCTTCTGCAGATTCGGTAATTGGGACCCCTGTGGTCTCGTTTTCCTGCACCCACCCTCAACCGGTCCGACGACCTCTGGTTAGCTTGGGGCGGCCGCGCAGGCTTCCCAGTTCCTCTCCGGGCTCAGGCTTGCCCCTCCCCCCGTGCTCCGCAGACGCTGTCCGGGGCCCTCGGCGGCTTATGCGCGTGGGCCTCGCGCTGATCCTGGTGGGCCACGTGAACTTGCTGCTGGGGGCCGTGCTGCACGGGACCGTGCTGCGGCACGTAGCTAATCCCCGCGGTGCCGTCACCCCCGAGTACACCACTGCCAATGTCATCTCCGTGGGCTCCGGGTTGTTGGTGAGTGCGGCGGGCGGGCGGGCCAGGTTGTGGGCAGGCGGGCGTGCGAGAGCAATCTGGGCCTCACGCGGGCTTTGTGTCTTCCAGAGTGTTTCCTTGGGACTTGTGGCCCTCGTGGCGTCCAGGAATCCTCTTCGCCCACAACTGGTGAGGGGTGTTTTCTGGAGCTTTAATGAGGGGGGTTGAGTCAGGGAAATGCGGGGTGACGCAGCTTCATCTTTAAGTGGGGAGAAGACCCAAATAGAGAAACCCAGGTGTCTAGTCAGTGGGAGAGTCAGTTACCCCAGGCTGCTCACCTGATCTTCTGACCCTGCTAGCACTGGGCCCTGCTGGCAGTAGCTCTGGTGAACCTGCTCTTGTCCACTGCCTGCTCCCTGGGCCTCCTCCTTGCCGTGTCACTCACTGTGGCCAATGGTGGCCGCCGGCTTATTGCTGACTGCCATCCAGGACTGCTGGATCCTTTGCTACCGCTGGATCAGGGGCCTGGACACGCTGACTGCCCCTTTGACCCCACAAGAATCTATGTGAGTGTGTTCTCAGCTTTTTTGCAGTCCCCAAAGCCTTGGTCTGCCCCTTAAATCACCCCAACTTGCCACTCCTGCCCTGCTCCCTCCTAGTCCCCCCCATCCTTCCTCTTCACCTTTTAGGATACAGCCTTGGCTCTCTGGATTCCTTCTATGCTCATGTCTGCAGCAGAGGCTGCTCTGTCTGGTTACTGCTGTGTGGCAGCACTCACGCTCCGTGGGGTGGGGCCCTGCAGGAAGGAAGGGCTACAGGGGCAGGTAAGGAAGATGAACAGGAAGGGTTCACCCAGTACGGATTGGCTGTGTTGAAAAGATGCTGAACTACAATTCAGGGCCAGAGTACTAACTCCACCCTCTTCTGCAGCTGGAGGAACTGACGGAGCTTGATCATCCTAAATGCAAAAGGCAGGATAATGAGCAGCTGCTGGGTCAAAACCAAGAAATCCAGGCATCACAGAAAAGTTGGGCTTAGGACAGGTAATGGGCTGTGAGGATTGTGGCCTGGGAAAGGCTAGGGGCAGGGAATTGCTCTTAGAAGTGGGTCTTATCCCTTGCTATGCTGCTTGCCCTCTGACCCAGGCTCTGCCTTCTGCCAAGCAGGTGCTGATCCAGAGGCTCGATCCACAGGGCTTTCCACCTACCCCTGGGAAGATAGAAATACTGTATATGCCCTGCCGGTGTTGCTCAGTGGTTAGAGCCCATGCACCAAAGAGTCTCCGGTTCGATTCCCAGTCACGGGCACCTGCCTGGGTTGCAGGTTGGATCCCTAGCCCCGTCAGGGCACGTGCAGGAGGCAACCAGTGGATCTGTCTCTCTCACACTGATGTTTCTCTCTCTCTCCTCTTTCTCTCTCCCCCTCCCTCCCTTCCACTCTCTAAAAAATCAATGGAAAAAATATCCTCAGGTGAGGATTAACAAAATAAAAAAATAAATACTGTAATAAAAGAACTACTTGATTCTGATTTGGGGGTAAAAAAAAGCACTGGGCTGGTGTTAAAAGTGACCTTAATAAATAAAAAATACAGTGGTCTCTGTTAGTTACAAGAGTTTAATGAAGCAAAGAAATTTTCTTTCCTGAGCTCTACCAGTTACTGAAAGGAAAAGCTGGTGCTGGGTAGCCCTCCACACCACTGACTGATGAATTTCAGCACATCCTGGCACACTGGGCTGTGGGAGGTCTGTAAGCAAACAGAAAGAACATCAGAGGAACTTGTCAGTGCTGAGAAAAACATTACTGCTATGAAGAAAATCAGCTCCATCAGTATAGGCAGCAGGGTTCAGGGCCTGCACCTGCCTTCTTGACAGTCCCACCCAGCCTCCTAGTAGTTTTGTTTTTCTTCAGTGCTGCTCTTCCTGCCCCATCCTTCAAGTCTCCCACTCTAACCTTGATAGCCATCAGGAACTTATTCCAGTTGTCCTTGTTAGCTGCCTTCCCTGGCCGCTTAAATTCAATTTTGTTCCTCAGAATGGGGTATCCTATAGGGGAAGAAAAAAAGAGGAACTGGGGCTTGAGGAGGAAAATGGTAATTTAGGGGTAAGGATGTTCTTGTCTTCTGCATCCTTTACTGAATCACAGTAAAATAGTTGATTGCTCCTGCTCACTTCCCCTCCTTTCTACCCACCACAGAATACAGGGTGCTGTAGGGTTCTGTACCTGTAATGAGGCAGGGCAGTGCCCGAACTCCAGTGCTTGCCGCCACCAGGGAAGCCTCGTAGGCACCACGCTCATCCCGAGGTAGAACCTGCTCTAGCCGCTGGTCCATTGAGACTGTAAGCACCCAGTCTCGCACCTCTTCTCTCTGAGCCTCCTGGGAAGGACACAGAGCACAGCTTCACGCAGGGCAGGGCACATGGGATGGCAAGTTGGGGGGGCGGTTTGCTAAGCCACCATCCTTTCACCCATAAATGGTCTTCCTTGAATTGAGGTTCACAGTCACACCCTTAGCTTTTTCCTCTGCTTCTACTTTCACTGAAGAAATAGTGAGGACTGAGGCAGTTCCAAAGATGTGATTGATTGATGGCCAGTACAAAGTGTTGGAAGCACCATCCCTAAACATCCTCCCTTCTCAATGCACTCATACTGGCAAGCCTCCCATTCTCCAATCCTGTGTCCTTACGGGTATGTGCTGCTTGGCTGGGAGTGGCACTTCAAAGGGAATGTCTGTATCTTGAAAGTCAGAGTGGTCAAGGGCATCCAGAGTCCCTTCCTCGATTGCCTGTGGCAGAGTGAGCAGCCATGAAATAGGCATAGCTTGTAACAGGCAAAACCTCCCAACCCCGGGGCACAACCTCCCTTCTCACATCCGACAGGTCCAAAAAGCGGTTGAGGAAGATGAATGCCATGTTCTCCCAGCCAATTGCCTGCAACAGAGAAAAGTAGCAAGTGGGAGTGAGCAGCTGGGCCTGGATGCTGCTTCTCCGGATGCAGGGGAAAGAATCCAGGAAGACACGGGAAACCGATATGTTCTATAACATCAGCCCCACACTCAGCTTTGCGCTACCTGAGCAAATGGAATAGTCCACCTTCCAACTTTCAATTTCCTTATCTCCTCAACCCCACCCTTCCTCGTCCTAGCTTACCTTGGCAGCAATGCCTGCTTCATAGAAGGCTTTGTCTGCAGGAAGTAGCTGGGTGTGACGTAAAAGTGAAACAGAAAGCTTGGCAGCCACAGTTTCCTGTGGATTAAAGTCAAAGCATTGTGATCCTGGCACTTCAGTGACTGAGCTACCAGACTGATGAACCTATGCCTGAGGTGGCCACAGAACCAGAGAACCAACATCAATGTTAAACTGCTCTGCATCTCAAGCCATTCTGGGTCTTAGTTATTTTCATCTGCAGAGAACCGGGCATAGAGTATTTCTAAATTTCCTTCCACTTCTAGAATTCTATCATCTAAGTCCATGAAATTATGATACAATGTACTATCATGAATAAGGCAAAGGTATGTGTATAAGAGGTCAGTACAGAAATCATGGGATTTGAATGTTTACGCATAATAGGCTGGAGCTGTGTGGGCACAGAGCCCTAAGGTCAAAGGAGGCAGGGAGAAAACCATCTCAGCAAGGGTTAAAGATTTAACAGAAGAGAAGCTAGGAGAGAAGTGGACCAAGCTTGAGAATCCAGAACTTGAATTCATTCAACTTCATACATTTGAAGATGTGTCCATAGACTGAGTGCTCCTCTACCCTCCATCTCACCAGCTGTTTGACACTCTGGGCCGCAGAGCGAGTGGCATAGTAATGAGCAATCAGCAGCATTGTCTCAAACTCCTCATGGGCTGGAGAGTTTGCCTCACTGGACTTCACCAGGTTTTCACACTAGAGTGGGCAGAGAGCATAGCCTGGGTCAGGGGTCAGAGGAGTACCAGGGTCATAGAGTAGTCAATTGATAGCCACCTGGACAGAAAAAGGTACATCAGAGGGTAAAGATTTATGTGCATGAATGAAGAGACAAGGACAGGGACAGGCAGAGTAGCCTTGCCACTGTTCTCGACCCGACTTCCTCACCAGGTTGAAGAGGACATCCCGGAGGTCAGCCCAGCTGTGGTAGGCCTCAGCACTGTTGGTCCCGGGTGAGCTCACCATGTCAGTGAAGATCCTTTTGTAGATGTTGAAGTTCTGAAGGTAGAGGGGTAAGAAGAGCTGAGTGAGAAGTGGACAACTAGAGGAATAGTCAGTGGAAGTTGGGGCCAAAGAGAGGAAAACGGGCTATAAATGTGTGTGGAGGAGCTCGGGACAGCGATGGAGAAAGTGCTGATTATTTTTTAGGGAAGAGAATGAAGAAGAGTAAGTATATAACTGTTTCTCACTAACTGGTGCTCTGTGACTGGGGGCAAATGCGTGACTGCGAATGCAGTCAGTGTGAATGGGCTAATACTCCAGGGAGCTGCGATGCTCAGATAGGAATGCAGCAGCATTCATACTGGGGAAGGCCAAGGCCCTAGAGGTGTGTGCAGGATTCACTTCTGAGAGACTGTTCCCTGTGTGTGGGCTAAGAGCTTGGAAGGTTGGTGTTCCTATGGTGGGTAAATCCTCCAGAGAGGTTGTACATTTTGGAAGAGACTGGGTGGGGTCTCTGAGCATGACACTGATCAAAGGATCCTTAACAAAGACAGTTCCTGAGGGGACGGTGGTTCTCCAGGAGAAGGAAAATTTCCTTGAGGAAACATTCATCCTAAGGAGCAAGCTGGTACCTGTGGGTTAGCAGGGGCTCCGTGTTGCACATACAGGGCCAGTGCCTGGGCATAGCCACCCTCTCGGATCAGGTGAGTTGCATATAAAGCCACATACTTGTGCAGAATCTTGTAGTTCTGTTCCAGGGGTGGAGGAAAAGCATAGAGGAAGTCAGGATCAGTAAGACCAGGCTGGAAGGGGTGGTGGTGACTTGAGACAGTGGATTTGTTTGGGAGGCAAAAGGTATATGCAAGTCAGACCCAATTGGGCCTCTGACCCCGAATTCACAGTGTGGAAGACTAAGCTCTCTGATGCTGATTAGGCATCTGAACATGCACAGGAGAGCTGGGAACAGGAGGAAGACAGCAGTACCTGCTTGGTAGCTGTTTCAATGCACTTGTCCCACTGGCCCTGCTCCACATACAGGTCCAAAGCAGCCACCACATCCACACCCACCAGCTGTGGATCAATGGAAAAGACAGAGTTAGGAGAGAGATGACGTGAAGGGGAGAACAGGGAGAGAATCTCTTGAGTCTCTGTGTGTTCTGCCTCCTGCTCCCTCTACAAGTCTCACCGAGTCCACTTTGCCCTGGTTCTTCAGGAAATCTTTATAATGCTGGTCCACATAGTCTTCATACCTGTGAAGATGTGCAGAGATCTCACACTTCATGGTCCTGGGATGGTCTCATGGTCACACCCTTCCCATGAGAACTTTCTCAGTTTTAACAAAAGGAAGTAAGATAATTTACCACAGAGAAGGGGGAGTGAGCTTACCGGGGATCTAACTCCTTGGCTACACGCTTGGCCTTGTTCCACTCCTCACCCTCAATGAAAGCATCGATGGCTTCCTTGACTAGGTCCAGGTTCAGATAGAGCTCTGCAGCCTTCATGGTGGGAAATCAGAGACTGGAGACCATCTTTCCCCTCCACTCCTCAGGTTCCCCTCTGTGAACTCTTTCCTCTGTTTCCCCAGCACTGCATGCCACGCCTGCCAACAGGCCACTGCACGCACTTTCCTAGGTGTAGATGTCACCATTCCACCCATCTCTGTGGAATCTGTCTTTTCAGTCCCAGCACCCTACTTACTGCACTGTGCTTTCCAATTCCAATCAGCTGGGGTCCTATAGCCCGAACGACTTCCAGACTGCGTTGGGGAGGCAGAAACTTGATGGAGAGTTCAGCTGCCTGAGTGGTGGAGCAGAAGGTGGAAATGGGTAGGAGAGACAAATACTGCTGGGGGTCCTCAGGCTGATCTATTTTTTCCCTCCAGTTGCCAACTTTCTCTTTTAAACCCTCCCTGACCTTCTGCCCTCCTAGGAAAAGCCTGTCTCATGGCCCATCAGAGCCTGTAAGTGACGATCAGAGGACCTACCTAGTACCTCTCAGCTCATCGTCTTTCAGACACTCGTTGCTGTCATTTGGCCCTGCCACCTTTGACAAGTTCTTTGCCACAAACAGAATCTTGGTAGCATGGTACAGGGAAAGAAACCCTAAAATAGGAGCCCAGGACATTTTGTAAATATTTGTGTTGGGCTTTTCTGAGCCTCAGTTTCTTCATCATAAAAGTGATGGTTTGTTTAGACATGTACTGCCCAGAACGGCAGCCACTAGTCATCTGTGGCTGGGCCCAACCGAGATGTGCCGTAAGCTTAAATGCACACTGGTTTTCAGAGACTTAGTACAAAAAAAGGAATGTATAAAATCTCAATACATGTTTATATCGATTATATGTTAAATAATAGTTTGAATATATTGGGTTAAATAAAATGTTATAATTAGTTTCTTTTTACTTATTTGAATGTGGCTACTAAAAAAATTTAAATTACATGTGTGATTTACCTTTATGACTTACATTATATTTCTCTTGGACAGTGCTGGTCTAGATGATCTTAGAGACACCTTCCAACCCTCAAACTCAGTAAGTCTACAGACCCAAGTGTTCTATGAACTTACTCTGTTTCCACTGTGATGCTGACAGCCTCACCAGACTTTAATTTCCACATGGTCTAATTTAGCTGTAGACTATGCTAATCCTCCTGGTCTTTCCCCAACTTATTCTTGCCTCTCTTTCTTTACCTACCAAACCCTTCAAATTTAAAGTGCCTCATCCAGGAAGCCATCCTCTGACTTACCTGCAGAGGGTATAGTCACGCACAGACCCCAGTAAACAACACCTCAGAGTAAGACACAGCAGATGCTTAATAAATACTTGCTGATTAAATCTGCTAAACTCTCACAACCAGATATCAGTCCTTCTTTCTACTTCCTTCTTCTCCAACTTCTAGGGGCTATTTGATTACAAGGCCTCAGAAGCCTAAGGGAAATTCTGAAGGGCATCATCCACCAACATTTTATTTAGGGGGCTGATGAATCTCGCCCTCTTGTAACTCCTAGTACCATATTTCCCTGAATCTAAGCCACATCATTTAAACTGTACATGTATCCCAATTTCAAAGATACTAAAATGTGATTATTTATATGTCTTAGAATTGATGAAACATATTGGCTTGGCTTAATCTGCTAGAAGCTTCTTTTCAGGGGCTGCTGGGTAGAGAAGTCTCTGCATTCTTCATGGCCTCCATCTGGCTCCAGCTCCAGGGTCTGAAATTTGTCCTTCTAACTCTGGTCCCAGGCCTCCCTACTCCCTCACAAAGCCTTCCTGACCCTTCCAGCCCACAAAGATCTCAACCTTCTCTGAACTTCACTTTGAATCACACACTTTAGTGGTCACTGAGGTGATCACTTCACTCAGATGCAGTATTAGTTAAGTGAGCCACATGTTAATTTAACTTCCCCCAATTTCTGACTGTCAGGGTTCTGTCTTATATCCCCTTTTACAGCCTTTGTAGGTTCTGGATCATCTGGCAAGCACTCAATAGATACCTGCTACTTGACTGAAAACAAAAAGACATAGGAGAAAAAAGACAAATGTCTGAGAAGGAATGCTGGGTGTAAATGGAGGCCTGGGGAGGCAGAGGCCAGGGAGGGTGTGGAGGGCCTCACCTTCATCCAGCACTTCTCCACCGGGCCAGGGCTTCCTGTGTCCTGCACTTTGAGGTAACAGTCCACTGCGCGGCTATACTCTCCAGCCTGCTCCCACTGTCGAGCCTGTTCCACCAGCCCCTCCATGCCCCTGTGGAGATGGCAGTGTCTGTGTCCGGGAATGGGGAGGGGCAGCCTATACTGTTTGACCCACCCCCAGCCCACATTTCCTGGCCCCTTGGCTTCATACCTGGCACCCTTCTTGGTAGCTTCTCGCTCATACTCTTCCTGAAGAGCCTCCAGCTGGCCAGGCACATAGTCCTTGCAGATCCGCAGGGCATCGCTCCATAACCCAGCCTCCTGCTCAGATTTCCAGGTATCAGGAGCGCAGAGGAAGGCGTGACCGCCTCTCACTGCTGCACACATGGTATGGTCCACTGATTCCTGGGTCTTTGGACCTCTCTTCTCCTTCCCCTTTCTCTCCTTCCCCTCCCCAATGCTAACCTGATCTTTCTCAGTACTAGAGGTCAGTGTAGCGCTCTGTGGGCTCACATATGACCTCACCCTCCCCTCATGGCCCTGAATTCTGTGTCCCACCTTGTAGTAATTGAGGGCCAGGCCTGGTCGCTGGGCCCGAAGCAACAGTCCTTCTGCTTTTTGAAAGTCCTTCTCCTCCAAGGCCCCCCGGGCCTGCCCCACCAGCACCTCGGCGACGCTGTCAGGGTCGTGGGCCTCGGCCACACGCTGAGCGGCCTCCCAGTCCTGGTTATGGACAAACCTGCTCCCAGATGAGGGCACAGGAGAGGTTAATAAAAGACTGAGGCCTCAACAGTGGGAGACAAATAGCCATGCAACTGAGGGGGTGGAAGATTTATTTATACTAGGTTTGGATGAAGGTGAGGTTGGTCCTGGGGCTGGGCTTGGGAGGATAGGATTTAGGAATTTCTAGGGTAACTCACATGAGGACTGCTTCCTTGGGTTTACCAGCCCTGATGAATTCAGCTTCAGCCTCCTCAAATTTGCCCTGTAGGGAGAGAAAGGCAGCCACACGTGACGAGGAGATTGGCATCACAGGCAGCCACGAGACCGGAGGTGTGGACACCGGCAGCAGTGGGCTAGGGGATGGACAGGAGGGCTCTGCGGGCAGGGCCAAAAGCAAGGGAGAAAGAGCACAGCCATACCTCGTCCTCCAGGTACATAGCGTATTTGAGATGAATCTCGGGGGTCTTGTGCTTGAGCGCCAGCCGAGAGAGTTCAAAAGCAAACTCAAAGGAGCTGAAAGGGAAGGTGCATATAAGGTTTGCCTACTCAATGCTTCCTTTTATAAGAGGAAAAGGGAAAGAGAAGGTGAGAGAAAACAGAAAGAGCAAGAATTGAGGGGAGGGAAACATTGAGAAAGACAGTATGAAGTGATAGAGAAGCACAGAGAGATGTAAAGAAAGACAGGCAGCCCTATGATGGCCACACCACTGTCACGGTGGATCAGGACACATTTGGAAGAGCCTATGCTTCCGGAGACCAGCCGAGTGTGAAAGGGTGGGATGCAGGACGGAGGGGAAGGAGGCGTGAGCCTCAGCACTACACTGACAGGGTGGGGAGGGTTCCTGGAGCTCCCACCTCCTCCTCCTCCTGAGCCACATCTATATTAGCAGAAAAGCAGTCTCTCAAAAAGACTACCTACCCTCAGCACTCTGGCTCAATGCAGGTTAACTACAGGCGTTCATAACATTTTAAGAAGAGCTCACCATGCATTTAATGGAATCACACTTCTGTTACTCGGAAGTAAGTTACTGGCTTAGTGCATTTGAGCTTTAAAAGCTGTTCCCTCTCCACTTTTATCCTTAGAACTGCCAAAGATACACTGTTCTGAGACCCAGGGACTAGGGGAAGAGTTACCCATTCATTCTTGCCTCTCTATCAAGTCCTTCCAAGGATCTCTCCTTACCACATTTTCCCACTCTGCCTCGGCTTTTAGAAATGCTCTTGGGTTACACATCAGTTTTCTTTCTCTATGTAGAGGCCCTGTCTGGAACGGGGCCAGTGGAGAGAAGGCTTAGTGCCTCACCAGTTGTCAGCAGCATGGTCAATAGCAGCTTCCAGAAGTCCCAGCTTATTAAGCAGTCTCACTGCAGCCTCTCCTCCCAAGCTCTTCGCCCACAGATAGGCCACGTGTTTGTGGGCATTAGCTCCTCCGTGAGTCTTGGCCACCTGGAAAGCAAAGCCACTTGGCAATTCTCCAGAGCAGGGATACATGGCTGCTCCCTTCTCATCTCTGACCTGACCTCAGCTTTGACAAGGATCAGGTGGTACCTGGGCTAGAATGACAGGAAGGCTAAGTTTCAGGGGCTCTTAGCCTGCTTACGGTCCAAGGATGGATTTCAGGTAGTCCACAAACCCTTAAAATTGCACGAGAAATTCTGTGTATAGGTGTGGACATTTTCAAAGACAACCACAATCATTGTAGGATTAGACTGTAACTGGAGAGTGGGAAGGAAGGATGGTTGTACCCCCAGTGTAGCCTAGATTCCTTACCCGGTAGGCCTCTTCCCAAAGCCCATTGGACCGGTACATGTTCACTGTTGCCTTCCACTCCTGGGCTTCCAGGTAGTGATACTCAGCCTCCTGCAGGCGGCCTTCAGCCTCCAGCTCCTGGGGAAAGGTGGGTCAGGATGGAGAGAGGGGCAAATGGAGCTTGTTTGAGGAGGAGATGAGCAGGGACAGAAGAAGGGCTCACCTTGCCCAGATGTAGGTGTGTGTCACTGAGGAGGTCTGGGTGGTACTTTCCTACCAGGCGGATCATATCATCATATAACTTGTGCTTTTTGAACATGGTAATGGCCAGATCAGGCTCCTCCACTGTCACATACAGCCTGGGGATGGGAGATACACCTGGGGCCTCTTAGACCCACATTCCTGCTCCTGAAGTCATTCCTAAGAGGTCTTGTCACTGCCTTCTGAGCAGAGGGCAACACCCTCAGACCCTAGCCCTCCCTCCAGCCCTGAAGCCTCATCTCCCTCCACGCCTCCTGGGGGGCCTCAGCTCACCTTTCTGCCTCGCGGTACTTGCCCTGCTTCTCCATCTCCTGTGCCTGGGTGATGTACAGCACCGACACGTCTTCTGGTCTCATGCACTTCATTGCCAGCTGTGCACACAAAGCCAGAGCAGCCTCAGATGCCAGTCCCCAAGAGAAACAGAGGGCTGTGCAGAGTAGTCAGTGAAGCGGGGCTTAAGGGAACCCATTTTCTCAGGACCTCTGTGTTTTCCCGTCAACCACGGGGTGTGGTTGCTGCCCCTCTCCTAGTCAGCTCAGGGAGTTCCAAGTCTGTAAGAAGCAAAGGAAGAACTATATTCTGCTATGGCAGGAGGGCCAGAGACGCCCTGTGCTGGGTGCTGGGAACATGTGTTCCCATTACTATCCTCCTACCATACCCACCAGGTTCTTGGAGCAGAAGTGAGAACACAGTTGCCCATGTCACTAGGGTGTCAGGAGTGGTATTTCAGATACCCCAGCTCCCAAGCCCCATCTGCTCTTCAGAATTACTGGTCTGGGAACATAGGTCTCCATTCATCCTTGCCTTTCTCTGTGGCTAGGGATCAAAGTCACCAGACTATATTTTGGTTACTTTCTGAGCTTTCTGGGAACCCATGGAAATGGGAGATCAAAGACTAAGGAGAGTGTTGCCACAACCACAAAAGTGCAATTCTCTTGTCAAGAGCCCCACCCCCTTCTCTACCTTGTGCGCCTGCTCCCAGCGACCCGCCTGGGTGTACATGTCTATGGCATCTTTTGTCTGGTCTCCCTTAATGTAGAGTTCCTCCGCAATCTGTGGTTGAGAGGGGAAGATGCAAAAGGTCAGAGCAGCAGAGTTAAAGCAGCATGTAGGATGAAAGAACAAACCTCAGCTGGGCTGGCGCAGAGCCGGGGATACCACTATCGTACCACAACAGAGGAAAGACGACTATGGGTGTCTCAGACCTACTGTTTTGAATAAAAGACTGACCAAAAACAATGGGAGTTTCAAACAGCCTCACCTTTCTGCAATGCAAGGGATTTTTACATTTTAACTGAGTTGGAATTGTTCATGAAGAATCACTCATGCTAGCACAGAAGGAGGGTCTGTGTCATGCTGGAATGAAATAGGGTCAGTAAACCATTTCTTTCCACCCAGGGTGGTGATGCTGGCCCCAAAAAGAAGGACTTGGTGAGATGGCCCCACTTCCTATTCTGGGTTCTCTCCTGTTATCCTGTACTGCATTGCCTCAGGCTGCAGAAAGGGGCTCTTCCTCACCTCGTACTCCTGCAGAGACGCATAATGTTGGGCCACACGAGGATAGTATTTGGACGCAGTGTTCCGGTCCTGCAGATCTAATATATAAATTGCCTTCTTCCACTGGCGGGCACCCAGGGCAGCCTCAATTGCTTTAATGGAGCACCTGGCATAGTTGAGAAAGCCATAAATATGTCAGAGGAAAGAGGAAGATGGATGCAGGTAAAGGACTCCTTGGGTGTACTCCATCGTACATTTGGAGATCTCTCTTCCAGGTCTTGTTTCCCTTACTTGCCCCAGGTCTTCTCACCTCACATCTGATCTCCTCTGCACCCCCAGACCACCATACCTGGCTTCAATATAGTGATTAATGGCTGCATCAAGCTGCTTCTGCTGCACCAAGTGGTCCCCCCACGCCTCCTCTAGTCTCACCACCTCCACCGGGAATGACGATCGAGCCAACTCCACCGCTGCCAGAGATGGAGAGGCACTCAGCTCAGACTTCCAGGGACGGGACTCAGGAAAAGTAAGACAGGGAAATGAAGTGTGTAAAACAGGTGAGAAGTGGAGGGATAGAGAAGTGGAGCCAGTCAGCCTGAACAGAAATGCCAAAATAGGGACTGGGGTGCTGTTTGGAGGATGGGAGGTGGATGACTAGTACCTTTCATGAAGGCATTGCCTTTACAGTAGCACTCCAGGGCCCGCTGTGGGTTTCGAATCTTCTCAAAAAGATCACCTGCCTGTTAACACATACTAAATTACTACAATACCCCTACTACACAAAGAATCAGGATCAGCCCCCAAAAGAAGAGAATCAGCCACCAGTCAGGGAGGGCTATGCATTCCAAGACTTGTCTGGGTAGGAGAGGGGCACTGAGCCCTGGAGATAAGAAATAGGAGTAGGAATCTAGCCATACCCTTTCATAGAGTTCCCCCTTGATCAGGGCTGCGGTGATGTGTTCTACCAGCTCAGTGTTGGCTAGCAGGTCCTCTCGGGTCAGCACCAGCCGAGCAGCTCTGGCAGGGAGCCCTGCTTTGAGGTAGAGGCTAATGGCTGCTAGCCCATCTCCTTGGCTCTCCTGTAGTTCACCTGCTCGCTCCTCTTGTTGTGTGTCCATTAGCCACTGGTAGTAACCCCGGCGCAGCTTCTCTAGGGCAGGGTACCCCTGGACACGCAACAGAACTGAGAGTCACATCCCTCCTTCCTGCACTGCTGCTTTCCCTGCTTCTCCAATCCCACTGTAACAACAAAATCCTGGACACCAATGTCCTAACGTCTCACCATGTCATCTCCCAGCCCCAAGCCCATTCTAGTTCCTACAGCCTCCCTGACAAGAGGAGGGTTCTGATATTGGTGGAACCGAGTTCTGAACCATTGTGGAGAAGACAGAACCAGTACCTTGGCCTCAGCCACAGCGATACACTCGTCCCAACGGTGTAGCTCCTGGTACATGTTCATGGCCTCCTCAACAGCGTTCTAGGGGAACCCAGGTGGAGGAAAGAGGGACACCAGGAAGATATGAGCATCCGTAACCAGCATCTCTCCTCAGCCTGGCTAAGATACCAGTCCATGTGGCCTTTGCTTATATACAAGCAGAGGTGAATTTATTATGAACTAAAAGAAGCTTAAGCTTCAGGGACCCTTATTTGACAGGCCCCTTCCAAGGCAGTTTTTCTTTTCATTTTTTAAAATCCTCACCTGAAGATATGTTTATTGATTTTAGAGAGGAAGGAAGGGAGAAAGAGAGAGAAAAGAAGAGAAGCATCGATGTGAGAGAGAAACATCCATCAGTATGTTTCTGACAGGGGATCAAACCCACAACCTTTTGGTATATGGGACCATGCTCCAACCAACTGAGCCACCCAGCCGGGACCCTAGGGAGTTTTTCTTAAACAGGGCTCCTCGAATTGTTAAGCTTCAGGCCCATAAAACCTGGATCTACCTCCACGCACAAGAATTACAAAGACAGGCTCGGAAGTACAGGGGGAGAAAGACGTTCTATGAAAGAGAGTAATTGTAAGGACTAACACAGAGAAGGAAATCGAGGAGTGAAATTAATGGTGTGAACATTTCTATAAGTTCTCCTCAAACCTCTGGAAGCCCAGGAGCCAGTGTTCTTTCCTCCCTCAAGTCTGCCTCACTTTCCCCTCTGATCCCCTCATCCACCCGGTCCCTCTTCTCCCATTGCCTGTTCCAAGAAGATCATCTCAGCCAGTTTGTAGTTCTTCTCAAGCATGGCTAGACGTGCTCGGACCTGATAAAAGTCTGCTCCTTCTCCACCCTGTGGGGAAAAGGGAGGTTCTGGCTAGTCTGTCGGCGTGCAGGAGCCATTCTGTCTATGCAGGCTGGGACAGGAAGGCCAGAGAGGTGTGGAAGCTAAAAGACCTGGAGGGCTGAAAAACTTCATGGGCTAAGAGAATTGAGGTTTGGCAAGAAATCCCAAAACAATTCAACTTGAGGGTGCAGGTAGGGTGGGCAGGGTAGAGGGAATTAGTCATGGCGGGAAAACTGGGATTCCGGAGCTGAGAAATCTCAGGGGAGAGGCTGAATGAGTCAGGAGGATACTTGCATATTCCCGAGACACCTGGTCTGCAATCTCGTTGGTCTCATGCAGGAATCGAGCTTTTGCTACATGGCCCAAAGCGGAAAAGCACCTACAGCATGGAAGCAATAATAGCAATAGTAATATTATTATAGGATCATCATTAATTCATTGGTTCAGCAGGCATACTAAGCATCTATTATGTGCCAGGCACTGTTCATGCCAGAACTGAAGACACAAAGAGGATAAGACAGATGAGGGCCTTGCTCTCAGGGAACTTACTTTCTGGTAGAAACAAATAATTAGTAAACAAAAAAACAGAGATAATGTGAGAGAATGAAAAATAAAATGTGTGATATTATAGACAGTAACTGAGGGAACTACTTAAGTTGGCAGTCAGAGAAGGCCTATCTGAGGTGCTGATGTTTTAACCGAGACCTTTTTATAAGAAAGAAGCAGTCATGTAAGATGGAGAAAATTATTTTAGGTAGAGGGAACAGTGAGCATAAAGGCCCCACAGCAGGAGTGAGCTTGGCATGCTCAAAGGGCTAAAAGGATACCAGTGAGGCTGGAGATGGATGGGCAAGTAGGTACTTGATATGAGAAGGAAGAAGAGGCCTTAGGACATGGCAAAGAGTCTGGGTTTTCCACTAAGTATAATAGTAAGCTGCTGGTAGATGCTGAGCAAGTAAATCTAACTTATGTTTTTAAAAAATTACCTCAGCTGCTATGGGATGAATGGATCTAAGGGTATAAGCACAGTCTCAGTGAGACTACTTAAGAGGCTTTTGCAACACTGGTGGCCAGTTCTAGGCTGGAGACGGTGGTGTTAGACTAATAAGATTCAGCATCTGGGTTTTTTGGTTTTTTTAAATCCTCACCCGAGGATATTTTTTCCATTGCTTTTCAGACAGAGTGGAAGGGGGAGAGAGAGAGAGAGAAACATTGATGTGAGAGAGACACATTGATTGTTGCCTCCTGCATGCCCCCCGATCGGCGACGGGGATCGAGACTGCAACAGAGGTATGTGCCCTTGGCCAGAATTGAGCCCAGGGCCCTTCAGTCAGCAGGCCGACACTCTAACTGCTGAGCCAAACCAGCTAGGGCTCAGCATCCGTTTTGAAGGGCCTGGATTAGAGTCCCTCAGACTTGCTGATAGTCTAGCTGTGGGGAGTATGGGGAAAAGGGGATCAAGGATGACTCCTAGCCAAATAGCCGCAGTTGACATTGATTGAGCACCTATAATCTGTGCTCCTGGCACAGATGCTCTCACCTGTCCTTCACAACCACTACCATCCTTCTTTACCACCCTTCAAGGTTAATTCTATTGTAATCCCCATTTACACAGTGGAAATCGAAACACCAAGGCTTGGAAAGGTTATGTAATCTCTCTAAGGTTACAGAAGTTGGCAAATGGAGCCAAGATTTGAACTCTAAGAGTCTGGAGTTCCAGTTCGTCCTATAACTACACTCTCAATACCATACTCAGAATATACACATGAATGCATGGATTGTAGGGCATGGGTGTTAAAAGCTTTGAAGGGGCACCTAGTTACAAGAAGGGGAAGAAAAACAATAAAAGACACACTCTTACAGTCTAGGATGGGGGATGTTGGGAGCCCTACTATGAAGGGCTCTATGGCATTTGTTGGCATGGGAAGGAAGCGAACACTGGGGAGAAGCAGCGCACACATAAAACACCCACATGGTCAGCCCTACTCACTGCCGGCACCTTGGCCCTCTCACCTCTCAGCAATGTGTAGCTGCCTCGCCTCTAGCGCCAGTTTACTCAAGGTTTTCCACATCGCCTCTGTTTCTGGGGTCATTTCCAGAGTCTCCAAGAAGGCTGTTGCCCTGGAGAGGGAAGGAACCCAAGCACAAGGAATGAGTCTAGGGTCAGGAAGACATGAGGAATATTGGTGATGGGGCGGGGCAGGGGAGGGCCAGCCATATCCTGTTTAGATATGGCCAGTTTTACAACCCACTCCAGCTTATCAGCCCAGCTCCTTACCGGGTGTAGTTGCCATCATCAATGGCTGTTCCAAACTCAATAAGGCCCTCGTCCAGTGTGTAGGCAACTGTAGTCACACCTTCGGTCACCATCACCTCAGTCTTTCCCCCACCCCGCTCCAGACCTACAACATCACCCTGTAAAAAAGTCAATCCCCCACAACACCCGAATTCTAAGTTAGTGTTTCCAGGAGCCAACTGCAGAACAGAACCTGCCCTAACCCAACCCTCATGTTCATAGGGTGACCCTTGTTTTCCTAACATTTAGTTTCTCTCAAGGAAATAAAATTCCCTTATCTATGGTATTGTCCTTGCATTACAGTACACTTGTAGCTATGATGGCAATAATGCCTGCAGGTAAGGTGACAAAATGTGATATCCACTTCTGCTTCCAGCAGTTCTATGAATAGGTATTCCTAAGGATTATCCTCTTAAAAGACAACTTGTGGTAGGATAGAAGAGAAGGTCTGATCTGCAGTCTGAGAAAAAAGGAACTGGAACTCTGAAGGGCTTATAACAGAATCAGCACACAGGAAGTGACCTAAGAACTGCCCCTCCCAGTGGAGATCTTCCAGCCTGAGGGAACTCCTCATTAGGACTTGGTGAATTCCCAGGGCCACTGTAATAGAGACCCATATTCCGAGGGTCTACTATAATCTCGGGAATATGAACAAGAGTGGTCCTGGGCCTGGTCCACTATGGGGAAAGAGTCTAAGCTTTACTTATCAACTCCAACACAGAGATTATGGGTAGTGGGCAGAGAAAACTGAGTAACCTTCAGAGCCTCCTCAGGGCTCTAATTAATGAGCCTGACACTATGTCTGAGGAGCCCTGCTGTTGACATACCCTTATAGAGGACGTGGTGACCCTCTCAGGTGCCTCAATGTTGTACCACACACACAAGCTGTTTCTGTTCTGAGCTACTAGCACATCACTTCCTGGGACCCACTGCACGTAGGAGCAGAAGTTGAGGATCATTGTCTTAGAGCAGCTTTCAATATCGTACAGATGCAACTGAAGAAGGAAGGGGTAGAGAGCACAATTAGAAGGGGATATGCGCTGTCTTTGGATCTTGACCATTTCCCTAATGGTGAAATGTGGTGAACTAACCCACCAGTCAAGTACATGCTGAATGTCAAAGCTTATTGACCTGCAACCATTGGAGTTTATGTTGAGTTGGCATATTCTGACTCTGGCCAAATAAGAGATGACCTATAGAGCAAAGACCTACACCCTAGGAATTTAAGTTAGGTGAAGGTCAGACTTTTATTTTTAGAATAACTGGGCAAGTTACCAGTCTCAATTACAAAAGGAAGACCTCCAGACAAATTAAATGGTCTGGAAATTTGTGATGTGGCTTTCACGTAACAATAAAAACAAAATGAAAAATCACCAGATAGTCTCTTTGCCCCAGAGGTTGAACTCTGGTGATACCATATTGAAACTATGGCTAGGAGGAGACTGTCCCCAAGCCAGCTGCAATGCTGTCAGACAAGCATAGCTGAGGCGCACTAGAGCAGCAGGTGTGGGTGAAGGCCAGCTAGGCACAAGGAAGAAGAATGCAGGAGTAAGGGTGTTTCACAAGGGCACAGACTTGGGAATACTAAGAGAGAAACAACTCTCACATTCCCCTACTGACTTTGGTGCCATCATGAAACAATCTCCTTAAGGGTAATATAGGATGGGTTGTGATATCAGATAGGAAGAATGTTGATTCTTCTAGGCCGTGTGCTATGCTAATGACATAGCACCAAGAAATTTTGTCCCATCCTGCTCCCCACAATCCCCAGTAGCAGCAATACCACATCCTCTATGGACCAGTCAATGGCTAAAGCCTTAGTAACCCTCCTCACACGAAGTTTCCGGTCCCTGAAGAGAAGCTTGTGCCCAGTCTCATTAAGTTCCAGCCAATCCACACGGCTCTCATGGCTGATGGTGCCAATGTTGTAGCCACCAATCAGATCCACTAGAGAGTAAAGGAGACAGGATTAAGAAGAGACATTCTACATAATCATATACAGGGCATGAGGCACCCTGCAAAAATCCGGCCTTACAATCATAGGTTGGGCTCAGTCTAGAGTATGTCCTGAGGAATGCAAATGGCCAATACAACATAAGTTTGCTAAGATGCTTAAGATGCTGGGTTTCTTTGAAAATTGTCGAGGTTTTGTTTAACTCTAGTTAACTCAAAAAGTCCAGACCCAGCAAAAATGTCATTCCTCTCTGGCACTCTTGGAGTTGTCTCATAGTAGATCAGAGCTATGGAGCAGTTGGCTTCTATTACTCACAAAATCCTCTGGAAGGCAGCACTGAGCACATTAAGCATGCACTCCCAGTTACAGCACACCCGTGAGAGAAAGTCAATGAACAGAATGACCTTGATGATCAGATTTGCTCCAAGGAGTTATGTGCACATTTGAGTGCCTATGATGTAAGAACACTAAGGGGCAAACACTGGTGAAGGCACACAAACAAAATCAGAAGAACCTCTAACTAACGCTAGGCTGGTCAGGACAGAGGATGAATATTTTAGTTTGGTCTGAATCTCGTAAAGAATATAAGAAACAGTCACACTTAGAACAGACTACTCAGGGATTCCTACAATGCTTGCAGGGAGTCTCCTGAACAAAGTCCATTCACAACTCTTATTGATATACGTTATTAACAAGCAATGTACCTGCCTTTGTTATATATGCTGAAACTAAAGACTAAATGCCCCCTAATATCTACAACTGGAAGATCAACTCCAAAATGAATTTTCCTTTAATTAAGGAGCAAAAATGATAAAGCCATGTTTTAATTCCCCAATTATAAGTAGAGTCATAGAATACTAGCGCTGTGGGGACTCTATTTTACATACACTGAAGATGAGATCTAAAGAGTGAGGTGACTTGTCCAGAGTCTCACAGCTCATTATTGCTACTAGAACTTAGGCCATTGGACTATATTATTATTTCCATTATAGATATGTACATTTCTGAGCTCAGCAATCTGATGTGAAATATAAAATTCATGAAATGTAAAAATATCTTAGGAACAGATCCATATGTATATGGAAACTTGATTTATGAGAGATGACATGAACAAATTAGTGGGTAGAGAAGAATGGCCTTTCAATAAACAGTTAAACTACAAGAAAAATAAAATTAGATCCCAACCCATGTTATGCATAAAAATAAATTCCAGATGAAAAGCAAAATTTAAAAGTGTTAAACTATAGGAGGGAGTAAGGAAGGATTTCTTAAATAAGACCCCGAAAATCCAAACTATTTCTTAAAAAGTGATGCAATGGACATTAAACTTTAAAGTGTCTGAACACTAAAAAGACGCTGAAAAGGAGAGAAAAGGCAAGCCACAGGCTGAGATAAAACACCTGAGATGCGAATAACCATCTAAGGCTATAAATGCACACACAGAAATCCTTAAAACAAGGAAGACCTGATTCTAGTAACGGACCAGGGCTACGATCTGGCAACTCACAGAAGAAACACAAACAGCCAATAAACCAAACGAACGACAACAAAATATAACGAGATGTTATCTCACATACATCAGACTGAGCCAAATTATGAAGGGAGGCAATTTCTAGGACTGGAGAGGATGTGGAAGAGTGGGAACTCTAACTGCTGGTAGGAGTATAAACTGGTACAATCTCTTTGGGGAGCAATTTGGAAATATTTAGTAAAATTAAAGATATACTTCTATGATTTAGTGATTCCACTCTAGGTATACATCTTAGCGAACTGAAACACTGTAACAACTTAAGTGTCCATCAGTAAGAGGAGAGATAAAAGATCCACAGTAAACATAATGAAATGAGGATTTGACAGAACTGGGTATGGATACACAAGTAATAATAATCTTAATATTATTAATAGCTAACATTCATTAAGTACTTATGTGCCAAGCACTAGTCTAAGTGCTTTTCATATGAGGTAAGGAAGTGCACTATAAACATCTATTTTGTTGTTAAAGTTATAAAAGTCTTACCTACAGCAATAGTCTTAATATCCACAAGATAAGCCAATTTCTTATTCTCTTCCATTCCCCGCTGACACCTCTCATTAATACGGACACTGAAACATGAAGGTGAGGTAAGGAAAAATGGGCTTAGGCAGTTGGGATGTCTGTCAAGAGCTCAAGTACCATATGGGATGAAGTTTTAAGGTTAATCTGAGGACATAGGAGTTAGAAGTCAAAAGGGAATTCTTTTGAGTTTCAAATTTTAGAGATCCTTGGGGGTTACCTGATGAGGTGGGGGTTCATGAATTCAGTACGTACAGAACCCAGGGTATCATTACTCCCATACTCCACCAGGGTCAGCTCTCCAGCATTGAAGATCATGCACACCTGGGGATGAATGGAACTGTTATATGGTGGAAAGGTTGCATGAAGAAAGAGAAAAACAGTAGAGGGAGGTGCACTGTCAGTTCAAAGAGACTCCCTACATTTCTCTCTATTCTGTTCCTCTGCCTATTTCACCCTCTACCTTCCTTATCTGCTGTCTCCTCAGCCTACTGCCACTTGCCATCCTTTTGACACAGGAGCTGGAAGGAGGCTTCTCAAGATGGTGATGGTGAATAGGCTCTACTCACATTTTCATTTTCGAAGAAATACTTTTCATGGCCACCAGATCCCTGCCAAGCTACCTGTAAAAGGAAGAGAAGACATAGGGAAAATGTTGATAACTATCCAAGACAATGCTGAAAAAATGAAAAGGGGGAGGCAGAGAAATCCTGTCTGGGAGGCTCTGACATTGCACAGAAGAGGTGCTATGTCAGATTTTGTGCAGGCCTTATGTTTCTGAGAGGTGGCATAAAAACAGCCTAACGGTGTGATTTGTATCCCAGGACTTGAAACGTCCTGAGCCTCATTCCCTGAAACTAGATTCCCCAATACCAGAATGTCAGTGCTTCCTGTGGAGATCTTCCTCCAGGGAACCTGGCTCCCAGAAGTAGCAGCTCAAGAAGCCCCCTTCCTGTCCTCCCCTCCCCCATTTTGGTTCCTACCTCACTAAGGCGATTAGTGTTCAGGTCCCCCAGCAGCAGTGTGTCTGACGTGTGGGCCACCAGGTAACGTTCCTTTCCCAGGATTTTCACTTCTTCCACCTCATAGCCATAGTGTGACTTGAGTACCACTCGGGTCCCCGATGATAGGTTCTTCACAATCACCTTGGTAGGGGACAAGTCTGAGATGTCTAGGCTTCCCCAACCCCAAAGAAGGGCGAACATGCTGTGCCCTTTGCCCACCTCCACAGTGCTAAATAAAGCTGATATCTTGTTTCCTCACCTGGCCCAGGACACTGTTGGTAATAAGAATACATCACATTTACTTAGTGTTTTACTATTTGTGAAATGCTTTGATATAGTATCTCTTTTGATGCTTATAACATATATGATTCTGAAAGTTCCACTGGATAAAACCAATCACTCTCCCTATGTGCCCACAGCTCTTTGTCAAAACCTTTCTAACTTTTACTACTGTTACTATATGATTTTTTGATATGTCTGTGCCTTTACTGGAATGATCTCGATTAAGGTACAGTGTGTTACAGGTGATTATCTTTGAATTCTCAATGACTAACGGTGCTGACACACTGAGAATGGGTAAATGTTTCTGGAGACAACGAAAGAATGAAGGAATCAGTGAATAATAAATGAAAGAAAAAAGGAAGGTAAAGTTAGAGAAAAGCAGACTCAGGAACTAAGAAACTAACTTGCAATGTCATACACGGTGAGTTCAGAGGCCTTAAAACAACAGAATTCACCCTTGTAATCCCACTTATCAGCTTCACCAGTTGACATCAGATAGGCAGTGAAGTTTTAAACCGGGAAGATCTAAGTGGCAGTCTCCATACCCCTAAGGCCTGGTGTCTAAACCTTTTCTTTTAATAAAATGGAAGAACTATTTCAGCAAAGTTGCCAGAGAGTTTCCCTGACACATTCTGTTCCCCAGAAAAACTCAGCCAGAGGTTAAATTTGACACTGTGGCTATGGCCAGAAGGCAGGGAAGTATTCCAAGGATGAATGAGCCATGGCAGAGGCTTTCAGTGGCTTACCTGGCTAGGTCCCACGTATGTCAACTCAAACTTGTTCTTATAGATGCTCCTTCGGAGGCAGCAGTCAAATTGTTCCACTCCACCACAGAGCGTGCCCTAGAGAGGAAAGCAACAGCATAAAGGGTAACACATGGCACACAGGCATGGGAAGGCATCTAGAGACACCAAAACTTAGGTTCTGGAATCTAGGGGAGAGTGGGTAGTTTTGGGAAATACCAGCAGGAAAAGAGGTGGCCAACTGAGGACTCAAGGGCATAGTGGTGGGGTGTCAGGGAGAAATCAGCCCCACCTATACAACTCCTTGTCCTTTGGCCTCCAATAAAGTACACATTTCTCTTTCCTGCCTGTAATGTCAGATTTCTCAGCTGGGGTGAAAAGGGAGGAAGAGGTTCTCTAGCATCAGGAGAGAGTGCTCCAGGACAAGGCAGGATCTTTCCCAGTGTGGAGAACATCACCAGCACAGAAAGGGGCTAACTAGTAACATACCGCACAGAGTCGTGAGCCATCCCGCTTCCAGGCCAAGGCTGTGACGGTGTATAAGTTGACAATCTCCTTGGGCTTCGCCTCTTCCCAGATGCTTCTCCGAGGGCTCCAGTTGAGCACCCGGAGTCTGAAATAAAGGATGTGGCGGATGGAATGAAGAAGTGGAGGATGAGAAAAAGGGTGAAGGTGGGCTGGAATCTGAAGGAAAGTGGTCCTGCTAAACTAGAGGGGTAAGGAAATGAAAGAGAACAGACAAGCTAGGGAGACTAGTAGGGAGGGACAAAAAGGTTCAAACGAAATAAGTTGGGGAACCAGGTCCAAAGTAAAATGGATTAAGAGTGATGAGAGTAGAGAAAACAAAGGCGATTATGGCTGGTGAGAAAAATCAGCTGTTAGCAGTAGAGAAATATGGAAAGAAAAAAAGAGAGAAATGAGAGAGGAATCACAGAAGGAAAAAATGGAACAGGAAGAGTTACATACAAGTTCGAAGGGGATAGAAAGGCAGACTGATAAAGCTGGGGTTAAAGGCACCCCAGGAAAGTGAAGGGACCCAAACTAGCTGTTTATCTACTGTCCCATCACTCACTCATTGACTCATTCACCAAAACGATGCGCATGTATTATGTATTAGATGCTAACTTAGGCACTGGAGATAAAAACAATGAATAATAGGCCCTCCTCTCAAGGGCTCTTCAGTTTAGCCAGATAGATACAAACTCTAAAGTATAACATAATGTGATAAACACTAAGCCAGTGGTCTAAAAAGGGGCAATGGGAACACAAAGAACATGGAGATGGATTCCACTGTGGAATCCCAGGGAGAGGCATGGAGGCGCAACAGGGCATGTGCATTTTGGAAGTGCCAGTGTGCCAAAGGATGGAGCAGAAGAGGAAAGTGCATTAATCAAACCTGAGCATCTCTTTCAACATACACTTGATTCTGATCCAGTCTCCCACTGTGGTTGAGAATAAATGGATTAAGGCAAAGAGTGCAAACAGGGCAAGTAGGCAGAGGATGCCACTGGAAAGGGGACCCACCTGTCATAACTCCCCAGCACAACAGACTGGCCCCCAGGACTTGCTGCAGCTGTGGTAAACTCCCGCTCCTGAGGGTCACGGCTATAATCAAAAGTTTGTAGCACATGGCCTTCCTTTCCATAGGCCACAATCCTCCGATCGCAGCCTGCAGCCACGATGCTGTTGGTAGCCCAAGCCAAGGCGTAGGGTGGGCACGGATGGTTAACCAACTTCCCCTAAGAGAAGAAGAGAGTTCCAATCATGCTGACTCTGACGACTCCACCCTGGAAATTTCTCTTTAATAGCACCGGGCACACTCACTCTGATCATCTTACTCTGCAGAAATCTTTCTCCCAGCACATCCTAATCCTGAAGACTTCACATATTATCTTTCTGTCTTATACTCACACACACACACACACACACATATGACATATATACACACTTACTGACCTTGTGTTCAAGAAGAAACCTCAAAATACTTATGTGTTGGAGATGTTTACTAGGTACCTAATAAGGTCCCCCAAAAGGAGATGTCCTGCACACTAACCAACCACAGGGAGCTATGGTTCCTTTTTTATGTTTTATTTTTAGGATGGATACATTTAATTAAGTATTACACAAGTAGTTCTTAATGTAAATGATTCAAACCAAAGACAACTAGAGTAAAACATGAACATTCCTTTTATCCTACATCTTTTTCCTCTAGAGAGTAAATGAGTCTTTCTTCTATAAGTTTATGTACATAATATATTTTTTATATAATGAGAGTAATTTTCACTTTTCATTACTCTCAGAGTCTTTATTTTTCTTTGCCTCTAAGTCCCTTCCACCTGATTCACCATTTCCCATAAATATTAAGTTCTGGCCTCCTAAACACAAATCCTCTCTCTGGCCACATCCAACTGTCTCCTCTCTGAGGTCTCACTCCTCTAGCCTCCTTCCCCAGAACCTCAACCAAAATTCCTTAATGTCCAGCCTCCTCTAGGAGGGCTCTTGGGACAGCCTTACCCCATATCCTGGAGCATCCTTTATTCATACCTGTGACTCTCCAGACCCTTCATCGTCAAAGAAATACCGAACAATAGTGCCATCAGCATGACCAGAGAGAATTCCTTTCCCAGAGCAACTGAAAAGGGGAGAAAAGAAGGAAAGGAGAAATACAGAAAAAGATTAGGGTGTTCTGTCTCACCAAGGAAGTCCCCTTTCTCTGTCAAACACTACCCTGCCCGTGGTGCCTGCTCCCAGTCTTCCCCATCTTTCATACTGTGGTCTCCCAGTGCAGACTTCCCCAAAGCTTTTTCCTACCATTTCCAAACTCTTGGGACACCATTCTCCTTACTCACTTTGTCGTCAGTGACACCACGTAAGAATCTGTCCCATAGATGGTAGAAGACTTATTAGTTTTAGTGTTTGCTAAACGAACCTGAAAATGGGAGAATGGACACAAGTCTGATTAGGGTACTTTCAATTTCACCCTGGTTCCTAAGGAAAGAAAAAGAAAAAAACAAAACTGGTCCCTCTGTATGGTTCCTCAGTACACAACTCAACCCTAAGGGAGATTAACCATATTTCTTTCTCCAGAACAATTATCCCCACCCACTAGCTTTTCCCTCCTTTACCTTCCCTTCGGCCAGTCCAAAAACAATGATGTACTCCACTGGCCACTGCAGACAAGTCACAGCACTCTGTAAGACAGAAAGAAGGAAAAGGGATGTCACTTCTAAGTGAGTTAGCACATTTATAAGAACATAAATCTGAACTACCCGGACACCTTGCCTCAAATGCCACCACCCCAATCGCCTTCAGGGAGGGAGAGGCGGGGATACAACTGGGCTCTAAGGACAGAAGCAGATGAGGATGAGCAGCCAGGGAGCACCATCCTTGCAGGAGGAAAAGTCAGATACAGATGTTAAAAAATGCAACTCTGGTTGTATTTATAAGCAGGTATATTGATGCATGTTTGTTCACCCTAATCTCCCAGGGACTGGTCTGAACTTTACCGTCTGGATGAACTTGTTACAGATGACTTTCTTGTCACCCCTGCCAAATAAAAGGAGGAAAAGCATATTAAAAACCATTTTCATTGATAAATTGACACAAATAATGCTAGGGGAAGGGGAAAAAAAGCAGATGTGTTCCTACCACTCCATAGGTGCCCTGAAAGGAGGCATAAGAGGGGAGCCTGAGTAGCTTTGGAACAATAACAAAGAGGCTACATCGCCCGGGGCTCCCCAGGATCTCACAGGGCCTCCTTGTTGACTTAGACTGATTCCTCCAGGGACAGGGTCACAGAACACATGGGGCAGGCAAAGGCAGGGAAGCAAAAACAGACTCTGCCTTCTGTGCCCCAGCTTGGCTCCCCATCCTCTCGATTCTCCCTCCCCAGTGGGGCATTTCCTCCTGCCTTCCCCTTCTTTTCCAGGACACCCCCTTCTCCCAATCTCTACCCTTACCAATCTTCTCCAATCTTGTATACATAGATGATGTTGTCAGTCTGTCCTATGGCAATTTTAGTGGAATCAGGAGAAAAAGCCATGCCCTTCACCATATAGCTCTTTCTGCCATACTAAGAGTTAAAAAAAGAAGTAAAAAGTAATGAGAATATGTGAAAGAAAAAAGAAAAGGTGCATGTGTGACTGTAATGAGCTTGAGGGATTTAGTCTGAGAAATGGGGGAGCAGGCCACTTCCTATGCCTGTGGCTAAGAAGTGCGTTAGAAAGTTTTTCAGGTTCCTAAGGCTCCATCAACAGGTTAAGGTACACTCTTCACCTTCATGTCAGCTGGTTTAGTGGAGAATTTATCTCTCCGCTCCCCATGTTCATCATATAGCAATACCACTCGGTCCACTGTGCAGACAGCAAATTTGGCATTGTTCTGGGACCAAGCCATGCAGGTCACCTTTGCAGCTCCATCCTGCAGAGGCAAAGAGGGCAAAAATAAATCCAAGTGCATCCTGGCTGGTGTGGCTCAGTTGGTTAAGCATTGTTCCATGAACTGAAAGGTTGTCAGTTCGATTCCAGGTCAGGGCACATGCCTGGGTTGTGGGTTTGGTCCCGGATCAGGGTGCTTAAGGGAGGCAACCAATTGATGTTTCTCTCTCTCTCTCTTTCTCTCTCTCTCTCTCCTTCTCCCTAAAATCAATAAAAACATATTAAAAATAAACAAATAAATTCAAGTGCTAGTCTAGAATGCCAAAAGCATTTCTAGTTTCATTACTTCTAGTGTGACTTTTGTCAATTTTCCTAAAACAAAGGGATGCCCATGATCCATCTGGTCTCCAAGGCCATAAAACCCTAGACTGTGAGAATAAGGTGCTTCTAGAAACCCATAATGCAAATGTACTAAGAGGTGACATACTTAGTCAACTGTACCAATGTGTCCCTGCAATAACCTTGTCTCCTCATACCCCAGGTCTGCTACTAAGATAAATTCAATTGATCTAAGTTTTGGTCTTTAGCCTTTTATTCAATTAACATTTTTTGAGTACCTCACTGAGAAAGGCACTCTGTCCCTGCCCCTGACCTACTAAGATGGTGCAAAAAAGGGGAAAATTCCCATAAGCGAAGTATGTATAAAGCACTATAATAGTTTGTAGAAGCCTGAGATAACTTATGTTTATATGATCAACATAAGCTTTGAGGAGTGAATGCAGCTGAGTGGGGAAATTACCTTAGGTAGAAGGAATGGCATGAGCAAAGGCAAGTAGGATCAAGGAACAGTAATTTAATTTAGCCAAAACTGTCTTGTAAATAGCAGAATAGAGGAGATAAGGTAGGAAAAACAGACTGAGGCAAGTTCAAGAAGGATCTTCGAAACTAGGACTTTGGGTTTATTTGGTAGGAAAGAGAGAGACAGTAAAAGTTCTGGAATAGGGAGTAAAGTAATCAGAGTTGAGACTTAGGATGAACAATGCCATCTTGTTTTTGTTTTTCCCCCTTAACTGTCCACTTCACAGAAGTCTAAGTTAGAAGGCATCATCTCCCAGTGAATTATTCTTGCCACGTCTGTCCCTCCTGGTCCTCTGTGGTTCTGCACTAGGGATTTCCCTCCTTGGAATAAAAAAATTTAGTGTCTGCTTCAATTGTTTGATTAATTACTTGGGCTCTAGAGTGCTGGCTTAAAACAGTTACTTTTCACTCCTAACCCGGTTACCTCCAAAGTCAGAGGTTTAAAAAGGCTTTTTGAAAAAGTCAAAATCCTCACTCCAGAGTCAGAAAGTAGTCCCATCACCACCAGTCTTACCCTCCAGATCTTAATTAAATTATATCAGAAGGGCTGCGGGCTCCTTAACAATCATTGCTGATCATCTTCCTTCATCATTTTTTCCAATCCTGGGCATTCAGCCCTTTCCTGCATCATGACATCATCTTATTTTGAAAGACTGAAGGAAGATTTCACTTCCAATTATTCCATTAGGGTAAAGAAAATTTTAAATTGCAGGCTCAGGGGAAAGTTTACTAAGCAATGGACACATCTATCTTTTATTCTAATTTCCTTCTATTCTCCTAATGCCATATCCTCTGTTAAGCCTTCCTGATTCCCACAATCAATCAATTCTCCTTTCTCTGCAATATGTACTTCACAGGGCTGTTGTGAGGGTTAAATGAGGTAGGAAATAGAAAAATAATAGCTAACCTTTAACAGGTGCTTACCATAGACTAGGCATTTTGATAAGTGCTTGATATTCCTTATCTTGTTCTACCTCATAACACTGAGGTAGATGCCATTATTATGCATCTTTCACAGGTGGGGAAACTGAGGCATGGAAAGGTTAAGTAATTTGCTCAAGCTTACATATACAATTTGTAAGAGACAGGACCAAGATTTACATCCACGTATGTCTGACCTCATAAACCACAATCCTAACTTCTTTACTCTTACAACATTCAGCTCTGACAGACATTATTCTTACTAGTTTTGTACCATTTTGTTTTGCATTTTGAATGTCCTCTCTTGTCTATCCGATTTTTACACTTTTTTTCAGTTTATCATGTTCTTTTGTGTATACGACCTCCTTTAACTCTTCCCAGATCCCCTATTCACTGCTGCTATTAGAGCGAGTGCTGACAGAGTCTGTGTGATAAAGGGATGAAGTCTGAGCTATGAGGTCTGCTTAAAGCAGCGGTGCCGCTAGGACTTGAATTCTGGTTTCCTGACTCCAAAACCCAGCCTTTCTGCACCATGGCTCAGGGTTCCTGCCCCGGTACCCAGCCTCCTGTCAATCAGAGGTCTTCACCATCGGAACGAACGGGGGCGTCGTCTGCACCCCCTCTTTGGGGCTCGCGCTGAGAGCGCTTCTCGAGTTCGGTGTAGGTCTCCGTTCGTCTTTACACGCGCTCCTCTCCCTCCAGTACGAGCCTTTCGGAGGCAGGAGCAATAAAGAGCAGCTGGTTCTGGATCCCTCCGAGCCCCAGCACGGGGCCTGGTACGGACCTGCCGCTAAATGAAACGCAATGAAAGCTGCGGTGGGTAGCGATCCATCTCGCCTGCTGGGCGCTACTGACGCCGCAGAGACCCGATCACCGCTATGGCCTCCAGTCTCCTGCACACAGTAGGCGCTCGACACGATTCCACTTCAGTCCCCACTTCCCTCGGCACGTGAGGGCGGGCGGGGGGAGGGACGAGGCGCGCAACTCCTCACCTGGGGGCTCAGCAGGGTTCTCAGGTGCTTCAGCTGCATGACGAACACCTGTCTCTCAGATGCCACCCGACGGCGACAACTCCCGCGGTTACCTGGACAACCCGTCACGCAGCCGCAGATGCGCGGCTGACGCAGGCGCGGCCGGAGCGCTGCGCCAGTCGCAAGGTCGCCACGTAGGCTCGCGGCGGAGCGACCGGGACGTGCGCAGGCGCAGTGAGACGGAGAGCGGGGCCAGGGCAGGACCTGAGGAATCCTCTCCCTGACTAACCCCGCGGCCGCCTGCAAACTCCAGAGCGAGCCCAGCTCGCAGCCCGCTGCAAACCCGGGGGCTATGCAATCGAGGTCTTTCCAGCTTTGATTACGTAAGCGTGGCTGAGTGCATTCTTTTAATTCTCGCAGCCTTGAAGGAAAGCAGGGCAATTGCTATTCTAGACCTTTTCCAGTTGACGGAATTGAACCGAAATGAGTTTTAGGACTTGCCCGGGATCACAGGCTAATAATGATAGCTAACAGGGAATACTCAGTATGCGTCTGCCAGGTTTACTGTGCAAAGTGTTGCACATGCATTATCTCAATTTAAGCTCAAAGCCACATTTTGAAGGGGGACAGTATTATTAGTCCCATTTTACTTAACAGGAGACTCAGGATTAGAGGGGTCCTTAGCCCAAGCTAACAGTCAGTTAAGGATGGAACTGGGATTCAACCCAGAGCTGGCCCATTTGAACACCCTTTATATTCCTTCTCAACTCCTACTTCCCTATCTCCATGACACTATACCCTGTGACACTCCCATCCCAAGAAATGACGTGCTCAGTCTGAGAGAAGAGTGTTTTGGAACCAGTGGCCAGGGAGAGGTCAGGTAATCTGCTTCCAAATTGGGTAATGGTGGATTAAAGACTGCTAATTAGATCAGGATACTTTCATGGTTCAGGGTGGAGAGCAAATCAGAAACTGGCTCATCTGTAAGTTAAGATTGTCTTGTGATACCTGGGGTTAGAGCTTGGTTAAGTAGAAAAGATATTGACTTACTGAGCTTTGTTTGGGTCAGGGTCTCTTTCAGAATTCTTGCTTTAATTTCTTGTAACATACCAGAGAGATCAAGATTCAGAAAAGCAGAGTTAGTCATAAGCCTTCTCTGGAAATATCTGAGGTTGAGAAGACCTGTAACCCTCCAGAAAGTGTAGCATATGATGTCCAGACAGATTCTGGGTTCCGAAGCCTTTACCCCACTGTGGTTGCAAATGTCAATTGGTATTTCACTGGCACAAACCAATTGGAACTCAGGAAGGAGTAGAGGACTGCCCCTGTTTTCACAGGAAACAAATAGGCCCCAGAGCCTAAATTATAATTCTTTTGACGGGGGAGTTTGAATACTTCAGTTTTATTTCCAGAATCCTCCTCTGGATATGGTGGCAGGAAGTGAACATAAAGTCATTTATGCTTTACAATTATTATTGACCTTGACAGAATGGACAGAAACAGAGACAAAAGGGAAAGCAAGGGCTGGGAAGAATAGGAACAGGAACACACAGGAGGAGCGTGTGGCACCAACGGATCCATTAGTGTAGCTGTTCTTTCGTTTTTTCCAAGACTCTCTGTTCACTCCTTTTCTGAAAATTAGCTCAGGGTTGATGGAGGATTCAAAGGAATAAAGGGTGAGGAGCTGGGCTGCTGATGTGAAGTTAAAAAGGCTATTGACCTTCTTATGTGACATAACCTTCATTTCCACTGGTGCAGGAAGAATTTATATCCTTTCTCCCCTTTCTCACCCAACAAAGCAAAAGGAACTAGGGCTCTAGTTTTCTTTACCCTTTTCTGGCCCCTCTCCACCCAGTCCAGGCTGGAGAATCAAAGCAAACACCTTAAAATGAGAGTTTGCTCCTGTCAAGTTGGTGGTGGTGTGAGGGGCCCTTGTAGTCAGAGGACAGAAGGCGGGGAAAAGTCTTCAGCATACTTTACAGTCAGCTCCAGTTTGTCCAAGAACCTTTATTGGAAAAATGTCCGAGGAGTGAGATCACCAGCAGCTGGGGGCGCTGCCAAGTGAGAGGGGGAGCACCTGAGGCTCCATGGAAGACATTGGAGTAGTGCAGTGCAGTGTCTGTCATTTTTTATTTGCTGGGAGAGGGGGAGTACCCACAGAAACCCCTCTCTGAGACCTGGAGGCAAGATGTGGGGGCAGCTGGGGATGCTGAGTCCTGATACAGGTGAAATGGGGACTCCATTTGGGACCTAATGGGATAGGGTTGAACAAGTGATTTTCCCCTGGACCTGGGGGATGGAAAGACATATCCCATCTGATACCCACTCCCCAGGTGCAGGGACACAGACCCTCACAGACCTACCTTCTGGCCCTGTTCACAGTGGAAAGAGGATGGGTACCAGGCCTGAGATTGTGGGAGTGTCATTATCTTCTGGGAGACTGTGGGATCCTTCAGTCTTGGGCAGATCACCATCTTAGGCTCTCCCTGACCCCATCCCCATCCCCAGGTTGTTAGTGCATCTCTCTTCTGGTTCCGGTTCTTCACTCATACGTCTATGGTGTTGATGGACGGTGACTTTTTCTGTGAATGAAAATGGCTTGAGTCTCTAATTTCAGGAAGGCAGTACCTCCTCCATCCCAAATTTCCATTCTCCCTTTTCCTGCCCTTCCGTGGCTTTCTCCCTTTTCCCTGGCTGCTCCTAGAAGTAAAATCACCCTTCCCTCCCTCGTTGGCCCCACATCACCTGTCTTGTCCCCACCGGCCTTCCCTGAGGACTCTGCTCTGGCCCCTTCCCCTTCTCCTTGGGGTTGTTGTTGGAGTCATTGTCCTTGATGATATCATACTGACGGCAGAACAGCCCGATTACAGCTGAAACACAACAAAACAGTCTGAGCCTTGATCCCAGCCTCCCCACTCACAGCCTCAAAGGGCAGTGATACCCGCAGTCAGATAGAGAATCTGAGAAGAACATCCTTGAATTCCTAGTGCCCATGCACAAGTACCACCCTCTTAAATCTTTCTCTCTGGGCTCCCCACAGCCTCCTCTCCCTCGCTTCAAATTTCTGCTAATTCCTCTCAACTAAGCATCTTCCCACTCCATTTCTGTCACCCCCTTTTCTCCCAACAACCTTCACCACCTCCCACCTTCACTGAGCCCTATTCCCTCAATCACTGGTCCCCTGTCCAGCTGCTTACTCACCAGCCCACATGAGCAACACCACCACAATGATGACCACTTCCCCTGTCTGCAGTGGTCGCTCTCCATCCAGACCCTCCACTGTGATGTCACCTGAGAAGGAAGGAGACAGACTCCAGGTGTGGGGACTAGCTAGAGAGCTATGACTATGCAGACAGTTAAGGATGGAGATGCTGGGGATCAGAGTCAGGGTAGACCTATCCCAGCGTTGACCCTGGTAGCCCCTCTCTGGGAAGCTGTTGATGGACAGGTGGTCAGAAGTCAAAAAGCAGAAGGGCCACAGGTCAGGTACTTGCTCATGCAGGCTGCAGCGGCTGTGAACTGAGGTTGGGTAGAAGGAAGCTGAAAAGCCCTTCCTCCAAAAGATTCATTACCAGCCTGTCTATACTCAATCGCCTGCCAACATGCTTTCCTTCCTTTCCTGGCAGTAACAACGAATTAAATCATCCTTCTATTCATCTAAGCTAGACTGTCACTTGCTTTGGAGAAGTAAACAAGAGGCTAAAGTCCAGATAAAAAGCCAGAGAATGCAAAGCTTTAGGGAGTGGGGAATAACTGAGACCCTTACCTGGGCTCGAGCTGTTTGAAGGTAGCCGGTCAGAACCCTTGAGAGTTCGAAAGTGCACCCGGGGCCCTGGGGGGCTCTCTCCCCGAAGGCCAATGCTCCTGACCTGCACCGTGTAGTCGCTGTCTTCAGCCAGGCCCCAGAGGGCACAGGCTCGGGTGGTGGTGTTCACCTCCCGGATCACACGCTGTCCAGGGCCATTCTGTCGCTTCAGGGAGACAATGACGGAGAGAAGGGCAGCCTCACCCCAGTCCCAGGCTACAGGCTCAAGCCAGCACTCTTGAACATCCAAGCCAAGGAAGTAGGGTGAAAAGGGCAGCTTGAGCCAGGAAACACCAGCTCCCACATTCTCCCCCCGCTGGGAGGGAGCTTGGGGGGGAGGTTATCAAAGGAATATTCAGAGATCCAAGGACACAGATTAGGGGGGCAGAAGGGCGATTCATACTTGCTGGGAAATGGAGTAGCCAATGACGATGTTGCCTTCTGGGACGTCCCAGGACACAGTGGCCGAGTTGGCTCTTAGGTGAGTGACTGTCACATTCACAGGAGATGGAGGCCGGTCTGTGAGTGTGGGTACGGTCACAGGTTAACAGGTTCCATCCACAGACTAGCTCTGGTTAATCCCCACCCCATCTCCTTTACTCACCTGCTCGCACAAAGCCCAGGTCACAACTGACCAGCAGGAGGACCGTGGGACTTAGGTAAGGGGAGAGGGGCATCAGGGAAGCCATGGTCCCCACTGAGTCCGCTAGGAGGCACTGGGGCATCCGCTTGACATCCAGGCGGCGCTCCTGGAGATGCCAGGAGTTGGGGGGGGGGGGCTGTCAAGGACTGTCCAGAACGCAAGTGGGGGCAGCAACTCTCCCGGACTCCCCACAGCCCACAGCAGCACCAGAGCGCCCCCTTTTCCCACGCCCTCCCGTCCCCGCATCACCCAGGAGCCCCCAGTGCACGGCTGTGCCCGGCCCAAACCCACCTCAGCCGGTCCTCGCGATCAGTTAGGCCTCGGGGGGCTGCTCGGTGCCCAGGGGGCGACCCATCGCCCGAGTTGGTGGTGCTGCCCCTACCCCATCCCGGCTCGGGCCCGTCGAGGCGGGTAGCACGGGGCCGAGCTGCAGGCAGAGAGCGGAGGCGTAGCGGGCGCGGGTTGCGGGGCTGCTGGGGCCCCGAGCTCGGACCCGCGGCGTAGTCGCTCGGCGAGCACTGCCCGGTGCCGGTGCCGGCGCCGCCTGGCCGCGGCCTGGGTCCCCCGGCGGAGGCTGTGCGGCTGTGTCCTCGGGCGCCTGCAGCGGGGCGCGACCGTCCCGGCGAGCCGCCCGCCGCCTTCCGCAGCGCTGGCCCCGCGCGCTCCGCCGCAGCCCGGCCGGGACGCACCGGCCCCCGCTCGGCTCCGCTCGGCTCCGCAGGGGTTCCTGCTGCCGTCATTCCCCCCCCACCTCCCGCGCCGACCCCCTTCTCGGGGCTCCTCCCACGACCCTCCCATTGGCGGCTCCCCGGGTCCCAATCCTTCAGATCCCTCCGCGCGGTCCCAGGAGCCCGCCGGCTGGGGCGACAGGGGAAGCGGCGCCCGCGCGGGGTCCTGGGCGCGGGGGTCCTGGGCGCGGGGGTCCCCTCCCTCCCCGGGTGGGATTAGCCAGCAGCGCGGGAGGGGCCTGCGTGGCCGAGATAAGTCAACAGTCTCCTACTTGTAGATTGCGTCAGCTTTTAAGTCCTTTCTCCGTTCATCATGTGACATTTACTCCTTAAAGCCTCTTATTCATTCTTTCATTTATTCAGCAAATATTTATGGAGGGTCTCCTATGTGCACGGGATGTGAAGAGCCTGCGATAGAGATTATTAAGAGCACTGGGTGTTTAGGGGGAAATTTAAAGAGCAACGATGTATGTGTCTTGTACCTTTTCAACTTACCTTTTCAATTCATGTGGTCTTGGGGAAACTGATTAATCTAAGTCTCAGGTTTCTCACCTGTAAATCAGAGTCCAGAACGTCACAGGGCTGTAGTGAGGCTCAAGTGAGGCAATGCTGGGGGACGATCTTTACAAATCTTACAACACTGTGTGAATGAAAGGTTATTAATTTGCACCAGTTTGTTAGTTGCTTCATTCAGTTTGAACATCTAATAAAATCCTCACTTTTTTTCATGCTTTGGCTGAGCATGAGATCTGGAGTCAGAACCTGGATATGTGTGATCTTCAGCAACTGACAACTTCTGAGCTTCAATTTCATCATCTGAAATAGGAGGGTATTAGTAGTGTCCTCTTAGCAAACAAGATACTGTATGGGAAAAGTGCATTGTTCAGTGTAAATACATGTTGGCTAACGTATTGAGGGCAGGTACTTTGGTTTCTAATTCTTATTGCAGCATTTCTATTTCTGTGCGCTTTCCCCTGTAATATCCAGTTCAGCGTGCACACCCCTGGGGCTCTGAAGCTTCTCTTGTCTTCTGAGAGAGTGAAATAAGGCAAGTGGGGCACAGATGACTGGATGACTGTGTGTGTTGAGCATGTGATCAAGCCATGGCCCCAGCCCTCTGAGCTGTGCTGACCCTGAGGACCCTGATCTTTGGCTTCCTGATACATTCCTGGTCCCAGAGTACTCTTGCCTAGGGATTCTCGATGCCCTGGGCCTGGGCCTGGGTATAGTTCTGCACTTCCAGGCTCTAGGCCATCCAGAATGAGGTCATTGTACCTAAGGGCAAGAGTAATGAACGTTGGGTCTTCCTCTTCAGGGGCAAAGCAGGGGCTGGGAAGTCTAGGTGCACATAAAAAGGCACTCCATAAGCTTCCCCAGGGTTATCAGATGGCCTGGAGACCAGGAAAGGGTACAGGAAAGGGCTCAGAGGGGGTGGTGCTCAAAGGGGCCAGGGTACTTGGGTTTATCATCACTGTGGCTCAGGAAGGCCCTGACAGCTGGAAGCAGAGGCAGTGTGACAGGTTTGTGTGGCTGCAGAGGCAGGCAGGACAGTGTGTCTGCAGTGTGGGACCACGCCAGTCACAAAACCGTTTCAACTTGTGATTGAGGTCCCAGAACCTGGCAAATGGGAGGCGAGACCCTTCTTCATGTTGGCTTTTTGCACTGATTCCTAGAATCATTTCTCATCAGGACTTCTTTCCACCTTGGGTTTCTGCTCTTCCCCTCCTCAGTAGTTTGCCCAAATATACACAGTTTTTTAAAAACTACCCATTTCTGGGTACCATGCTCACCCAAGAGTCAGCTTTGGTAGTTCTGTAGTAGTGTTCAAAAATCTTTCTATAGTGCTTCCCAGACTACTCTGAAGATCAGCCAAGTCTGGAAGCCACCGATTTAAGGAACAGCTGGAAGATCTCCATGCCTATATTGTCTGGAATCCTTCATTTCACTTAGTCACGGTGCCTGAAATTAGCATCCACTGCAGCAGATATATTTTTGGTGAAGGAGAGGCCTCCATTAAAAGGATCAGGATTAAGAGTACCTCAGACTCATTTATACTTTTGTATGAATTGCACTACAGGCTTGGAATCTGGGAATTGAAAAAAGTACCTCAGAAGGAACCCAGCTCATCCCTGTCCCCAAGACCACCACTGAATTCACAAAGCTGCTCTTGAGTGATCGACAAGCCTTCTCTGGAAAGCCTCCAGCGATAGGAAGCCCTCAGCTTTATCAAGTGGCTCACTCCAATGGTTTATTTAGCTGTTTCCTAAGCCTGGCTGTACATCAGAATCTCCAAGGGATGCTTTCAAAAAATAGATATTTCAGGGCCTTACCTCAACCTACATCAGAGCTCCCACTCACAGGGCTAGAATCTACTTTCCTATTTTTTTTAACACTCCCAAGGCAGCTCATCCACAGAACCACCCCAAGCACTATTGGTTTAATATATAGTGCTTCCTTCTCTGAGCTCAAAGTGTCCATTTAGAGAGAGAATAAGAGGGAGGTGATTTGGAGGCGCAGGGCGCTCAGGAAAGGGGAACACAGTGGGGGCTTCTGATTTTAGGTTCTGTTACATCTTGTCTAAATTCCTGCCGTTGTGTGTCAACTGAAATGTTGTAGATCAAATCCTAGTTTCTCATTTGCTTTTTCATCTTAAAATGTGTTATTTCCACCCGTTTAAGACAGTTCTCTTGAATCAGTAATTATAAAACACCTACATGATCTAGGGTAGTTTCTAGTTTTTGTTTTTTATTTTTTAATCCTCACCTGAGTATATGTTTATTGATTTTAGAGAGAGGAAGGGAGGGAGAGAAAGAGAGAGAAACATCGATGGGTTGCCTCTCTTACTTGCCCCAACCGGGAACTGAACCCACAACCTAGGTATGTGGCCTGACCAGAAATCGAACCCGTGGCCTTTTGGGGTACAGGACGATGCTCCGAGCCAAGCCGGCCAGGGCTAGTTTCTGTTGAAAGCAGCTTTGTGCATCTGTGTGTAGAAGGTGTTAACTAGAATCGTGGATTGCTTTATGCCTTGATTATATGTTTCAATTTTACGTTTGGACTTTTATAAAAATGGGATGGGATGCAGTTTCATTCTTCCATTCTAAGCCTCTCCCAAAACTGAAGTGGGCCCTCTAGGCCTTGAGCGCTCCCGTTCCTTTTTCCTCTGGGTTGTGGACACATCTCCCTAGCGTCGCCTGCCCTTCCTTTGACTTTACAAAGGCCTTAGCCAAATCCTTGCTAAGTTAACCAAAGTTAACCAAACTTCTGAGAGTCTTTGATTTGGGCATGGTCCAGGTCATGCAGAGTGGAGCTCATCCTGCTGTGGGCCTCCGTCCCTTGCCAGGGTCTCTAGCCTAGCTTCCAGGCTGCTCACTTACCTCCCTATCAACTCTCTGAGCCCACCCTCCTTCCAGCACTCTCTTGATGCCCTGTCTGTCTACTTCTTAGTTTTCTGCCTACTGAAGCCCTTTCTACCCATTCCTGAGCAGTCTGGAAAGGGTAGTCTGGAATAATGTTCCTATTTCCTAGATAAGGAAGCTGGTACTGAGATATTCAGGGATTGTGATCATGTCCACACAGCTAAGGCAGGAGTCAGGACTTGAACCCAGGTCTTGTCACTGTAAGTCCATGGTTTATTTTACCAGACAACATAAATTTCACCCATATCCATGAGTTCAGCCAGATTCCTTTATTCATTCACCCAATGAATGTTTTTTATGGACCTATCACATGTCACCGATTGTCCCAGGATAGGGGATATAATTAGGGAATGTTAGTCTGTGATCTTTTAAAAAACTGTATTTTTAAAGAAAATTGTATTTATGATAGTAATCACTTGTATTGTAAATACTTTAGAAAATGCAGAAATCAAAAGAAGGAAAAAATAATTCATAACCCACCTTTTTCCATAAAACCGCTTAGACAATTTTTGGAGAATGTTCCTCTAGACTTCTTTTTTATGCATATGTAAATATATTTATACAAAAATAGAAACATACTTGACCTGCTGTTTTTAACTTGTTTATCTTCATTTAAAATTATAAGCACGTTTCTGTACAAATATATCTACCTCATTATTTATAATGCAAGTGTATTATTCCACGCTATGGATGTACCATAATTTGTTTACTCTAACCCCACTTGTCAGATATTGTAGATAGTTTCAATATTATGGCTCTTATAAAATGCTGCACTGAACATCCTTATACACACATATGACTATTTTTTTAGGATAAACCCAAGGATAAACCTCCAAAAGTGGAATCACTGGGTGAAAGGGTATATAAAATTTTAAGGCTTTTTGATAAATATGGTCAAATTAACCTCCAAAGAGGTTTATAAACAAAGTGTAAAATTGCTTATACCCTTAAAATACTGGGTAACATTGTTCTTTTTAATCTTCACTAATAAGCAAAGCAAAAAAGTGTAAAACAGGTCATTGTTGTTTTAATTTATATTTATTTAATTACTATGGAGGTTGGCTACTTAAAGATACATATTAGCCATTGATTTTTTTTTAATTGTACTGCTTCATATCTTCTGGACATATTCATCTATTCTTTTGGGGTTTTTTTTAGTTTTTTTTTTTACTAATTTGTAAGAAGGAATGCATATAACAAGAACAGTAGCCTTTTTAAAAAATACTGTTCCATATTTTCCCCAGTTTATTATTGTTCTTTTTCTATGTTTTTATAAATGTTTTCTATGTAGAGACATTTTACTGACATTTTTACGTAGTCAAATCTATCAATCTTTTTTGTGGTTTTGTCTTTTACTTGATTCAAGTTTTTATCTTTCTAAGTAATTGTATTGGAATTGTTTAAAATAAGGAGGCTTCCATGAGGGCTTATAAATCTTTAGTTGTAGAAATATTTTTTATGTAAACTCCCCCACACTTTCATTTTGAAAAATTTCAAACCTACAGAAAAATTGCTAGAATCAGACGATGAACACCCATATGCTTTCCCCAGATTCACCAGTCATTAGCATTTTTCCCACAGCAGCTTCATCTCTCTTTCCCCATTGACTTATATGAGAGATAATTGGAGATATGATGACACTTGCCACAAGTTATTTTGCCCCTATGAACAAGGGCATTCGCCTACATATAATTATCACACTAATATAATTATCTAATATACAGACCGTATTCAGATTCCCCCAATTACCTCTGTAATGTTATCATTTTCCAGATCCAAGATCCAGTCGAGGATAACACATTGCATTTAGTTACCGGGTCTCTTTATTTCCCTTTAATCTAGATGAGTTCCCCGGCTGTTCGTCGCTCATGACTGTCACATTTTAGAAGGCTAGACCAACCGTTATCTAGAATGTGCCTCAGCTTGAATTTGCCTGATGCTTTCTTCACTGTACTCAGGTTAAATTTTTTGGCAGCAGCACTGCACAGATGAGGCTGTGCCTTTACCAGGGGGTGCCTGCTAGCAGTTTGTCCCCTCTTGGTGATCCACGCTTGATCATTTGGTCAAGACGATGTCTGCTATACTTCCTCATGTTCTGTTCCTCAGCAGTCTTTCATCCAATGGTTTTAGCATCCACTGATGGTCCTTGGTTGGACCAGTCATCACTCTGGTCATTTTAAAGTGGTGATTTTTCTATTTTTCTCCTTCCGTCTAGGTCTATTAGTTGGCATTCTTCTGTAAAGAAAACCTCTCTCCCCCCGCCCCACCCCATCTGCATTTGTTTAGTATCGGTACAGACTGATGTATTTTTGTTGCTGTTGTTAAATGCGTTTTAATCCATTCCTGTCATCATTCATTTTAAGGCTCAGAATGAGAGCTCGTTCAAGTTAGCCCCTGTATCCTTGTGACATATCATATCCACATTAGTATTTAACCCTCTTTGCTGTGTTTCTTTTTTTTTGGGGGGGGGAATCCCCTTTTCTCTTATGCAAAGGGTAGCATACTATATTCTTTTCTGCCTTGTGTTTTGCTCAACAAGATATCCTGAAAATCACTCCACTTCGGTTTACAAACCTCTTCTTTATTATTACTTACGCGTATGTGTGCATGTACAGTAGTTTACCCAGTCATGTCCTATGTAGGAGCACAAAAATGCCCCAGGTTCACCTTGTGCTCTCCCTGGCTCCAGCCCTGGAATCAGCCATTTTCCAAGGAGCTCTAGTTGTTACTGGAGATAGGTTTTTAGAAACCTAGGTGCTAGGTATGCTCACTGCTACTGGTGTGTCCTTGCCTCTAAGTCCTTTCAGTAGAAAGAAAATGGACATATATATGTTCACACACACACACACACACACACACACACACACACACGTAATTAATCCTCTCAATTCCTTTACTGGACCCCTGTTGCCCTCAAAGTGTGATAATAGATCTTGTAAGTGCAAGATATGAGGGCCACGGACAGGTGGTAGTTCTCTCACGGTACCATGCGCTTGCACACACTTTAGTTTTCACATGCATTGTCTCATCCATGCATGCGAGCTTTCACATGCATTGTCTCATCCACACAGGAGATGATGTGGCAGAGTAGGAAATGGCCTCATCACTGAGTCAGAAGACCTGGACTTAACTTCGGATTCTGAGTCATATGAGCTTTTTCCACTTAATTTATTTCTGACCTTTAGTTTCTACATATGTAGAAATGGGGATAGGAAAACCTATTTCATAAGGTTGTTATAAGGATTAAGTCGAATTCATTTTTTCGACAAACATGCTTTCGACAAACACACATTGATCAGTAATCATGTGTCAGCGCACGAAAAGGCTGGAGCCTTTGGTTTTAGTGAAATGAATCCCAGGACTTCTCCCCTGTATGGTACCTGTGAAGCTAAAGGAAAGTTCTGGTAAGAGCAAAACCCTACTGTGAAAGGACTTAGAGACGATATCTGTCTACCACAGTAAGTTACAAGTATGTGATAGAAATCCACAGAGAAGATATCAGTCAAAAACACAAATGTGTGAAGCCATCAGGTGTGCCTGGGACAGTACTAGTTTACAACCACTGTCCTAACATTTAAACTCTGGCTGTCAAACAAATTATGCCTGCCTTTTGGCCCCTGGATTTTGATCTCTAGATGCCTGTCCAATAATAGGGTCCTGCTCACTCTGCTGCTCTGCTGTCCTCTAATTTTCGATACCCCCATGTGACTGCGCTATTTAGAAGTTACAGCATGCACTAAGCAGCAAGTGGATGCTGAATACAGTGAGTACAGGGGCCCATGTGCTTCTTGGAAAGATCCACCAAAATCGCATGTTGGACCTCTGCATTCGCAACTCCGAACTCCTCTGGCGGACTCTGGCCATGCTGCAGGCAGGACATGATGGGGCTGGGTGGGGCCTGGCTTCAATGCCTAGGCTGCCATCGGAAGGCATTTAGCCGAGGTATGGAGATGTGTGGGGATAAGAGCCCACTTCTCTCCCTCGCCTCTTCTCCTCTTTCTACCAGGCTCATCCTCCCCTTTAAAGGGTATATGTGCACTCATTGGGTGTGTGTTTGTGAAATTATATCGATTGGACAGGATTCTTTCCGTTACAAGTATGTGATAGAAATCCAGTTCATACTGGTTTAAGTGCAACAAGGCAACGATGGGCTCGTGTAACTGAACAATTCCAGGGTAGCTAGTTCTAGATACTCAAAATGATGTTCTCCAGTACTCAGTGTTTCCCCAGAGAAAATCAAGGTGGTGGAGGAGGAATGATGCTGAGCAAATAGCTCAACAGACGGTCATAAAAGTAAGGTTGCTAGATTTAGCAAATAAAATAAAGGACACCAGTTAAATTTGAATTTGATAAGTAAAAATAATTTTTTAGTGTACGTCCCATGCAATATTTGAGACATCCTTCCACTGTCTTTTTCATTATTCATCTGAAATTCCTATTAAACTGGGTGTCCTGTGTTTTTACTCACTAAATCTGGCAACCCTACATGAAAGGAATCAATCAGTGAGCATTTAGTGAGCACCCACCAGGGCCCCAAAGCAACCTTCTCAAATGAGCAGAACCACCCAACCAACTGGGGGCAAAAAAAAAAAAAAAAAAAAAAGCTTTATACTCTTGTAGTTCCTGGGATCAGGGTGGGTAGGCGGAGCCAGAGACGGGTTTGAGCTGGTCCTTGCCATCCCAGAGTGGCCCATCTATCCAATGGAGGAGAGACAAAACCAGTAGTTGAAACAGAGGACAATTAAGTGTCAAACTACAGGATCCTTCGCAAAGTCCAACAGAACTTCAAAGAGGGTGGGGTCTGTATGCTCTATAGCAAAACAGAAGTCTTCATGGAAGAGGTGGTATTTGAGTTGGGCCTGGTGGCTATGGCTTGCACAGGTGAAATACAGTAGGATGTCCTTATTAGAAAAAACATTAGCCAAGGCCCAGAAGGGGGACTAGGCATGACATATGGGGACACAGGTCTGACTACAGTGAAGTGTCATTTCACAGAGTGGTGAGGGATTATGAGGGAGCAGGAAGGAGAGAGACTGTGAAAGACTGAAGGCCAGCCAGGAACTTGGGCTTGCCAAATGTAGCTAGACCTGTGCTTTCCAAATGTGCCTATCGCGACTGAAGAATCAACTTTTAACTTTTATTTTGAAACTGAAGCAGCGTAATATTTTTTCATTAAATGCAACTTTATTGTTTTAGTAGAACCATATGTCACTTTTACATTAAAATTTAGCACCCAAATTTAGCACCCAAACTGGATTTCACAGGGATGGTATAAAAATATTGTAAAATACCTCACTGATAATTTTTAATATTGACATAATATTTTGGATATATTGGATGTAATAAAACAATTAAAATTTATTGCACCTGTTTCAATGCAGTACTCGAAAATTTAAAATTATATATGTGGTTCATTATATTTCTATTGGACAGTGCTGAGCTAGATAGAAGGGAGGGTGGTGACAAATTAGGAACAGTGTTTGCACTTGAACAGTCTTGACAGCAGTGCGAAGGATGGATATGATTAGGAAGGAAACCGGAGGGAGTGAGTTCAATTTAAAATGACCAGCCTGTAGGGTTGATGGGACATGGTTGAAAATTGCCATTAATTCTCCAGCTTAAGCTAGCTAGTCAAGGCTCACCACCAACCCCTTTACCCAAAGTTTTCTTCATACTTGGGGATTATGAGTTTGGGATTTCCTATAGGGATCAACTCTCTACAGCCTCTACAGCCAGTCCAGCCAGTCTTCAGGATCCAAGCCTTCCCTTCTCCTGCTCACCTGGCCTTCTGGCCCAACACTGAGCTTATCACTTCTTCCACAGTGGTCCTCTAGACAGCCCAAGGCTCAGTACATGGAGAGCCTCCTCCAGGGGTTCCCCTTCCCTCAGCCACTGTCAGATGATATTTGGCCTGCTCCCATCTCCGTCCACATCCAGGTTGCACATGAGAAGGAACAGGTATCCCGCCGACTGCTAGTCACTCAGCAAACACTTACTGAGTACTTTCAGTGTGTCAGGAATTTTGCTTGGCACTAGTTTTACAAAGCTCAGTGACACTCTGCCAAGGAGCTCTCTGTTCTTGTGAGACACATGATTGTGACAAGTAGTATGAAAAGGGTACTACAGAGGTTAAGAAAAGTGGTCTTCAGTTCTGCCTAAGGGGAGTGCATTTTGGACCTCAGCTGCCACCTGTTTTGACAAATCCAGGTCACCCTCTCTCATCCCAGACCCACGCCAGCTCTTCAGTGCCTAAGATATGTCACTCTGATAGTAGAGAGCTGGCTCCCCCTTGTGCCTGAGGGATACCCAACTAAGAGGCACCCAGGAACTCCGGGAACAGAACCTCTCTGAGGCTCACTTAAATCTTTTTAGGTGGGAAGGTGACTGCTAAGTAGTCGAACAGATTTTGGTTTTATTTATTTATTCTTAATCCTCACCTGAGAATAGTTTGTCCCTTGATTTTTAGAGAGAGGGGAAGGGAAGTAGGGGGAGAGAGAGAGAGAGAGAGAGAGAGAGAGAGAGAAACATCAGTGTGGGAGAGACACATTAATTGGTTGCTTCCCACACAGGCCCCGACCCAGGCAGGGAATCGAATCTGCAACCTACGTATTGCCCTTGACCAGGAACTGAAGCCATGGGCTGATGTTCTAACCACTGAGCAACACCGGTCAGGGCAAGAATACAGCAATATATTTAGAGACAAATCCCCAATTAACTTATGCAAATATGTTCACAAGTTAGTAATTATTAGTAATCAGAAAAATTTAGGTTAGAACCACAATGAAATACCATTGCCACATATACCAGATTGGCTAAAGTTAAACAGCCTGACAATACCACATGTTGGCATGAGAGCAAGAACTGCCTCCCATTCACCACTGGTGGAAGTATCAACATAACCATTTGGGAAAAATAGTTTGGCACTGTCTACTAAGCTTTAGGTTACATATACTCTATAACCTAATGATCCCACTCCTAGATAGATATCCTAGAGCAGGTATCTTCAAAGTGTGGTCCCTGTACCAACAGCATCAGCATGAGCATCACCTGGAAACTTACTAGAAATACCAAATTCCTGGGCCCACTCCAAAGTTACTCAATGGGCAACTCTAGGGTCCAGCAACCTGTGTTTTACAAGCCCCCAGATGATTCTGATGTATGTTAAATCTTGAGAAACACTGCCATGGAGAAATAGGAATGTAAGCATTGTTTATAATAGCCAAACACAGAAAACAAGCCAAATGTTTGTCAATATAATGGATAAATAAGTTATGGTGTGGTTATATAATGCAATGAAATAATAAACATAAATGAATATCAGTTATACAAAATAGCAGGAAAGACTCTCATAATGGTGAGTAAATATTTAAGGCACAAAGAATACATTTTTATATACATATAGAAAAAGGTTCTTGTCAAATTGTACCTATATATTTTAAGAACCCAAACTGTACCTCCAGTCTGAATCTTTTCTTAGAACTCTGGGCTGGCATATAACTAGTACCTGCCATATATGTGTGCTCAATATGACAGGTCTCATTCTTTATAATTATAATATTTTTTCTTTATTTTTATTGTTATAATTATAATCTTTATAGTAGCTGCAGAGTATTACATAATATGGATATACCATATTTATTGAACCACTTCCTTGTTGAGCTTTTTGAGAATATTACTTCGGCTGCCCCAATGGACTGAAAATTCTGTGAGGTAAGAGACCGTGTCTGTCTTTTTCTAAGACAGTGCCTGCTAGTCAATAGTTATTTAATTTAATTGATTTTCCAGATTAAAAATGTCCTGGCCAGTTTTATTTATCTTTGTTAGAGCACAGATTGATTCCTTGCAAATTTTGTTTACAGTGAATTAACCCTAGAGAATCCAGTCAACTGGGTGTAATGACAAAATAAATGTTCTAGACTTGGGAAATCTAAGGTCATTTAATTTCCCTATATGACACCTCTTATCTGTCTCAGTGCAACAGCAACTAGGAGACATGTCAAGCCTTAGAGTTAGGAAACCATATATCTCACATTTTCTGAGGCCACCTACTTAAAATATCCTAGCTTTCTTAAATGTACTTGACCCATTGTAATTTGCAGTTTGGAACATGCGACACCATACCTGGACCTCTAGGGAAAAACTGGCTCCAGAGAAGATGCTTATAGGGCAGGACAGGCCACTTGGGAGTCCTGCTCCTTTGAAACCTTGCCTCCATACTCTCTATTTTATGAAAAGTTTTCCAGCCTGATCCTAGAAGTGTTGTAAAAGCGTTGGTTGTCAGGGCAAAGACCATGGGCAGCTGCTGAAAGAAGCAGCAGATGGCACGGCTCAGAGAAGAAACTCAAGCAGCATGCAGTGACCTGTCAGGTTGACCTTGCAATGCCCATTGTGATGTCATATGGAGTCACAGCCTTGAGAAAGAAAACTGTTTGACTGAGAAGGGCATGGGGTTGAGTAATGGCGCTGACATGGGGGCCAGCCCTTCCACTGCCATCACATGTCAGTCTCCTACTATTATTTGGTCTCCTTGTTTGGGCGCTTTGGGTGCTGTTTTCTGGGAAACAGAACAGGGAGCAAGTGGCAGCAGAGACAGACTCAGACTCAGAGGTATGTGATGCAACACTCTCTTGAAACTCACTGCTCCCTGCCCCTGCCCCCGAAGCCGTATTGAAACTCCTACATCTTGGGCCATTGGGGAAATTGGATGGGGGGAAGAGGGGAGTTGAGATAGTGCTTTTGGATGGTTTCCTATATATAAGTCACTCTCAGTACTTTTTCAACAAACCTTGAGTACCTTTTATGTGACAGCATACTAGCCATTGAAGAAGAATAAAACACCATCCCCACCTTCTAGGAGCTTGAGATGAAGAGGCAGAGATAGGCAGACAGATATATACACAACTCAAAGAAAGAGAAAGTGATAAGATGTAATAGAGGTATAAATATTGCTAAAGAGATGTGAGGCAAAGAGTATTTTGAACTAGAGGGATCTATAAAATGCCTTCTGGGAGAGCTCAGTTTGAGTTGTGCTTCAGAGAAAGGGTAGGATTTTGAAGGTGGATAGGGTGGGTGGAGGAGAGTAGTGGAAGGTTCTGCAGATCGAAGGAGTATATTGGGAAAAAGCATGGGAAGCAGGAGTGTTGGGTGTGTTTGAGGACAGGTGAAGACACCTATCTGAATAGAGTGTAGAAGTGTAGGGAACTCAGAGAAAAGGTTGGAAAACTGATAGAGGTCACATTGTAGAGGTCTTCAAATGCCAGGCTGGATACTTGGTAGTATAAATATTATTCTATATGCAACTGAAAGACATAAAAAATTTTAAGGCTAGGTAAAAATGTGCTTAGATCTGTGCCTTACAACAGTGCTCCTCAGACTTTAATGTGCATATGAATCACCTGGGGGTCTTTTTCAAAAAGCAGATTCTGATTTAGGTGTGAGGTAGGAACTGAAATTCTGCATTTCTAACAAGCTCTCAGGTCATGCTCCAGAAGTGTATATGGTAGTTCTCTGGCGTAGCCGAGCCAACAGGAGGCTGTATTAATGACTTAGTGTGAAGGAGGGAAAAGGAAATGATGGAATGCGCAGTAAGGTGGAAAAGAGGACATGGATTCATCTTCCAAATGTTTATCACCCATCACTGCCACAGTGTACAAGGCACTCCTCTAGGCACTATGGATTCAGCAGAGAAGCAGGGACAAAACACTCTATCCTCAGAAATGTGAAAGAGGAGGCATATACTGTGGTGAAAGTTTGGATGTGGGAAGTGAGGTAGAAAAAGGGGGAAGGGGCTGAGTCTTTTTCTGATTGAAACTCAAATACAAAGGGTTAATTATAAACATTACCACCTGTTTCCTATGAGGACCACACTCATCTTTGTATCCCCTGGGCCTAGCATCCTGCCTGGCATAAGTAAGTGCTCTATATATGTTTGTGAAATGAATGAATGACTTTCCGGCTTTAACCCTGAATGACTGACAAGATGGTGGCATTTGAAACAATAGAAAACATTAGATAGGAGAAGTCCTGTGTGTGGTCAAGGTAGAGAATGAATTATTACATTTGAAGTTCTTATAAATTGTTTGTGGAGAGATTTTTCAAACAGCCCCAATTAGTGATCTAGACCTGTGCTGTCCAATCTGGTGTTCAATGGCCATATGTGGTCCATTTAAATTTAAATTAATGAAAATTAAATAAAATTTAAAATTTAGTTCTTTAATTGCACAATCTACATTTAAAATGCTCACTAGTGGCTAGAGGCTATTATATTGGACAGAGAAGATACAGAATATTTCCATATTTCTATTGGACAGAGCTAGCCTAGACTCTAGATATCGGAGATATATGTGGCTATCGATATATTTGGCCACAAGGTTCTTTCGTTTTTTTCTCAAAAAGTCAAGTACAGCAATCAAGATCCAGTATCATTGTCTTAACTAGGACTTCATCTCTTGAACTATTTACAGTCTCCTGACTCGTCTCCTACAAACTTTTTCCAGCCTGGAGTATAGACCCTGGCTCTATGAAACAAAAACATAACACACACAAAACCTCCCAAAGCTGATTGTGTCCTTCTGCTAAAAGTAACTAAACAAACAAAATCCCCCAGCATTCCAATGCCTACAGCAGCATTTCCCAATCTTTTTTCCCTTTTTCCCCCCATACCATTTATCTCCCCTACCAACCTTTTCTGACTCTCAAACTTCTTTCATTGTCATAATTTGTCAACTGCCTTAGGAATTTAAAAATCATTTTGTCCCTTTTTCATAATACATGATTAGGTAAATATTATTATTACATTAGGTAAATATTATTTTTGATTGTTCACTGCATGCGTGTAGAAATGTAACTGATTTTGTATCCTGTTGATATTGCAGCCTGTAACTTTGCTAAACTCATTTATTAACTCTAATAGTTTGGGTGTCGTGTGTTTTCATTAGGATTTTCTGTAAATAAGATTGTCATCTGTAACTAGAGATAGTTTTCCTTTTTTCTTTCTAATTTAAATGCCTTTTATTTCTTTTTCTTACTTAACTGCTCTGGTTAGAGCTTCCAGTACAATGTTAAAGAGAAGCAGTGAAGGCAGTCATCTTTGCCTTGTTCCTCATTTTAGAGAGAAAGCTTTGAGTGTTTCACTTTTGGGTATGGGATTAGTTGTGGGTTTTTCATAAATGCCCTTTACATTTTGAGGAATTTCCCATCTGTTCCTAGTTTGTTGTATTTTTAAAATCATAAATGGGTGTTGGATTCTGTCAAGTTCTTTTTCTGCATCAATTGAGATAATCATGTCAGTTTTCCCCCTTAATATTATTAATGTGATATATTACATTGATTTATTTTCTTATGTTGAGCCACCCTAGCATTCTTGGGATAAATCTTGCTTTCAAGACATTCAACATTCTTTAGCTAGAGCAATTGGGCATACTATGAATACTTTCAGTTTTTGTTTGACTGAAAAATTCTCTATTTCACCTTCAATTTTTAATGATAGTCTCACTATATATAGAAACCTAGGTAAGCAGTAATTTTGTTTTAGCACATTAAAGATGCTATTCTATTGTTTTCTGGATTCCATTATTTCTAAAATTATATCAACTGTTAATCTTACTGCTTCTTTGAATATAATGTGCCTTTTATTTTTGACTCTTTTAAAAATTCTGTCTTTGGTTTTCAGCACTCTATTATGTACTTAAGTTTGGCTTTTCTTTATCCTGCTTCATAACATTTCTTGCATCTAAGACTTGAATCTCAGGCTTTCTCAGTTTTGGAAAGTTCCTAGTTGTCTTTTTTTTTTTTTTTTTTTTCCTCTCCTAAAAATAGACTTTAGTTTTTAGAGCAGTTTTTAGGTTCACAGCAAAATTGAACAGAAAGTACAGAGAATTCTCATATACCCCTTGCACTATTAACTTTTCAAATTTTTTTCTGCTTTATTCTCTCTCCTTTTCTTCTGGGACTCCTATTACATAGTCCCTATACCTATTTTCTCTCTCCTTGCTTCAATATAGATATTTTCTTCAGACTTCTCTTCAGTTGTGTCTAATCTGCTGTTTACCCATTTTTAATTTTTTTTTTTTTCTGTTTTAGAATTTCCATTAGATTTTTTAAAAAAATGCTTCTAGTTCTTGGCTAAAATTCTCCATCTTGTCATCTAATTTCTTTTTCTCTTAACTTTTATTAGCATTTATTTTATTTGGGCCATAAGTTTTTGTTTTTTCAGTTTCTTCTGGGATATCTTTTTCTTCTGTGCAACCACCTCTTCTGGTTTAGGTACCTCTTCTGCTCTTTTTCAGTAACAATTGTGTCAATTTGGCAGGGAGAGCTCATGTATGGGTTAATCTGCCCATGAGCTCTATAAATTCTACGCTGCATCCTGGGAGCTTTGTTCACCTGGATGTGCTCAATGACCACAGAATCTACATCTAAATGCTTAAGTTCAGCATTACCCTCTGTGTTTTTAAGCGTGTGCAGCAAAAATTCAGCACTCATTTTGGGTCACCAATCGTGAGTCCAGCCCCACTGTTTGGCCTGAGCGCACCTACCAACTCCACGTTGTAATGACAGATGGCACATATTACTTCGGTATAGTGACATCCTTCTGGTTTTTGGTGGCTTTTTGGATATGCATACCCTTGATGGCCTGGACAGTTTCACGATTGTTCTTAAAGTGAACCTGAAGATTTGAGCCTCTCAATTTGTATGGTTTTTGTGGGTTTTTCTGGATCCAGTGAATAGTAAACCATTTTTAGAGGTCACCATGAGACACTAGGCCTCTGGAGTATGAAGCAGCTCCAACCACTTGAAGTTGTCCATACCCCTGTCACACCCATACCTGCCCATTGTGTCCCTCTTTGGGAGCTCTGACCTGTAATCTAATTTATTGAACATATAAATCATATGTATTTTAAAGTACATGTCTTTTAACAATATCTCTATTGACTGTGAGTTTGTTTATATTGCCCATGTTTGTCTCTTAGTTTTCAACCATTCACTATTATCTTTTCATATACATGGCAATTTTTCTATTGAATACCAGGCATGTTATATGTAAAGTTACTTTCCTCCAGACATTAGAGTTATTTTTATTTTTATCTTTTTTTGTTAATCTTCAACCGAGGATATTTTTTCCATTGATTTTTTAGAGAGAGTGGAATTGAGGGGGAGAGACAGAGAGGGAGAAATATTGATGTGAAAGAGACACATCAATTGGTTGCCTCCTGCACATGCCCTGACCGGGGTGGGATTGAGCCTGCAACCAACATATATGCTCTTGACTGGGAATTGAACTGAGACCCTTCAGTCCTTGGGCCAATGCTCTACCTACTGAGCCAAACCAGCTAGGGCCATTAGAGTTATTTTTTCCTCTGGAAGTCATTTAGAATAGAGAAACTCGTCTTCATCCAACCAGGGATTAAACACATCAGAGGCTGAGCTTCAATTTAAAAAAATTTAAATTACAGTTGGCATTCAATATTATATTAGTGTCCAGTGTACAGCATAGTCATTAGACATTTATGCAACTTATGAAGTGATCCCCTGGATAAATTTAGTACCCACCTGAAACCATATGAGCTTCAATTTTTGAGCCTAGTTTATTTCAGATTTATTCCTGTTCCTAAGTATAACCCTTAAGGGGTATCAAATGAAAGATTGGGATATTTATTAGGGGCCCTCTTCCTTGGTCCCTAAAGTATTTTTTTTTTGTCCATATATTTCCATAAAACTATTGAACATTTTGCTTAGCTTTTCAGCCCTGGCGTGAGTTGGCAAATGCTTTGAGGGGGGAATCTGGGCTCACTTCCTTACAGTTCCTTTTTCTCTGGGATCTTATCTCCTCTGGTCCTTGATGCCTTGACAGATCTTCAATGACTTCAAATAAATGTTTAAAATTTTTTTGGTCCAGCCTAGCTGGGCATGGCTTGAGCATTGACCTAGGATCCAGGAGATCGAGGTTCGATTCCTGGTCAGGGCACATGCCCGGGTTGTGGGCTAGATCCCCACCAGGGGTTGTGCAGGAGGCAGCCGATCAATGACTCATCATTGATGTTTCCCTCTCTCTCTTTCCCTCTCCCTTACTCTCTCTGAAATCAATAAAGATACATATTTTTAAAAAATTTGTTTTTGGTCCAGCTTTTCCAGTTGTTTTCATTTGCAGGATTCAAACAATTAGAAACAGAAATCCTGGATTGAATTTCTCTCTCTCCATTTTCCCCCTTCCAGTAGCTTAAAAGTTATGCACTTTGTTCCTATTCTTCCAGTGGTTACTCCAGGAATTTCAATATGCATCCTTATCAATTCTCTGTTCAGAAGTATTTTATTAACACTGCTAAAACAAACCCATCCATTGAGGTTTTAATTTCAGTACTGCATTCTTAATTTCTAGAAGTAACATTGAATTCTCTTTCAAATCTGCCAGATCACTTTTTATGGTTTTCTTTTCCTTACAAATATATTTAAGCTTGTCTTTTATTTCTTTAAATGTAATATACATTGTTGTTTTCTAATCTAGATCTGATGATTCCAATACCTGGCATCTCTGTAAGTTTGTTTTGGTTTTCTGTTCTTTCTGCAGAAATAATCTATTCAATAAAATGCAATATTCATGGATTTTTTGAAGCCTAGGATAAAGATCTTTGTTGGAGTATTTAATTTGCTTCTGACTATGGCACCATCAATCTAGGATCACTTTAAATTCATGGCTTGAAAGTTTTTTGGGACCATGTAGATGATGTGAACTTGAGCTGCAAATTACACAAAAGTCAACCTGTGGTTACAACTTCCCAAGGACTTCTCTTTAGTCCTCTGAACTTCTCAGTGTCATGAGGTTCCAGCTGAAACGCATCAGAGGCTGAGCTTCAATTTAAAAAAAAAAAATTTTTAAATTACAGTTGACATTCAATATTATGGCAGGATCTTCTACTGGATTTCCCCCAACGCCCCCTTATGGTTTGTATTTTTGAAGTTTTCTTTAAAAAATTCTTCTGTGTTCTAGGTTTTCTAGATTTTCTTCTACATTTTTTTGATGCTCCAGGCTTACCTTTTACATTTTAATGTTTAATACACGTGGACTCCACCTTTATATATAGTAGTAAGAAATGATCCAATTTTATTTTTCCCTTTATAGTTAGCCAGTGTTCTTATCACTATTTGCTAAAGAATCTTTCCCCCATTGATCCGTGGAACTCCCTTTACCACGTTCATGGGTCTGTCTTTGAGTTCTCTATTCTGTCCCATTGGTCTGTTTGTTCCTGTGTTTACTGCCATAGATTTGTAGTGTGTTTTAGTGTTTGGTACAGCAGGTCCCTTCTTTGCCCCTCTTTTTAAGGTTGACTCAGCTATTAGTGGATCTTTCTTTTGCCGTATAATTTTAGGGAGTTTAACAAGTTCTTGAAACATTCCAACTGAAATTTAGATTGGGAATGCATTAAAGTATAATTTAATTTGGGGAATACTGATATCTTTATAATTTCAAATTATTCAACCAAGAGCCTAGAACGTCTCTCCATTTATTCAGATCATCTTCTATGTCCTTTATTAGAGTTCCATAATTTTCTACATGAAGGTCTTCTGTAGTCTTGGTTAACTTAATACCTTGATACTCTATCATTTTTATTGCTATTATGAAGGACATATCTTTTATTATTTAAAATTATGTATTTTTCTAGTTTTTTGTTGCAGTAGAGAAATGCTGTTGATATTTATAAGTTCTGGTATTTAGAAACCTGGAATTCTTTTAATAGGTCTGATGGAGAATATCTTTGATTAGCATTTTGATTGCTTTCATACTTACTGGTCTACTCAAATGGTATATTTCTTTAAGCCTACTTTTGGTATTTTACATTTTCCCCCCCAAGAATTTCATCATTTCATTAAGTATTCCTCATTTATTAAAGTATAATTATTCAAACTGTTTTCCTTTTCCTTTCTCTTCTACTCCAGTTTCCAAAGAGATTTTATATTTATTTTTGCCTTTTGCCTTAGGGGCATTACCAACCCAGGACCACTTTTATTTTCCTTCTGAGGGTCCCTGACTACACAGTGAGCATAAATTAGTATTCCAAACGAGTATGAGGAGAGACTCTTGGTTAAAATTCTTAGAGAAGCCTGTGTGCCCCCTCCTCCCTGAGCTCAAGCTTCATTGTCTGGTGAGCAGATTTTAAAGGATATTTTATATAAATATATAAATATATATATATTTAATATATCTTTATTGATTTCAGAGAGAGGAAAGGAGAGGGAGAAAGAGAGATAGAAACATCAATGATGAGAGAGTCATTGATTGGCTGCCTCCCGCACGCCCCTGACTCTGGATCAAGCCTGCAATTGGGGCATGTGCCCTGACCAGGAATCGAACTCCAATCGCCTGGATCCTAGGTTGACGCTCAACTGCTGAGCCATGCTTGGCTGGGCTATTTGTTGTATTTTATTCAGCATTTCCAAGTGCTTTTGTAGTGGGGGATTATGTGGGTCTATGACATGCAGAGGTAATTTTGAGATAAATATATAAAAAGATAATTTGTAAATATATTGACCTGTATTTCAACATCAGTTTTCCTATTGCTTGATGTTTTTAATCAATGGTCTATTATGGACATAAATAATACGTGACCAAGTATAAAATCAGCGTAAAACTGTTTAAAAGTTAAAACTACCACTGAGTTAGGGGTATTCAACTGAGTAATAAATTGAGTGACTGAATCATGTGGACATTCATGAATTCCTCAGTAATTGTTGTGGAGGCTCTTTTAGTATACTTCCCGAGGCTGATGTTCTAGTTTAAAGGGAAGAAATAAAAATTATCTTAGGATTTGAAATGGTAACAAATATTTTTCCCCTTAAAATGACGTGGAACGCCTTTGCAAAAACCCGGGAGTTTACTAACTACTGGTTGGGAAATTCTGACCTACAGGACCAAATAAAAATGCTCCAGTTGGCATAATCTGGCTTCTACCTACCTTTTCAGCTTCATCTTTCATTACTTAGCATGGCCTTCTAATCTCGGTGATGTTCCCACTTGCCTGAAATGCTCTTTCTTTACCTAAAAACCTTGTGCTGATTTTCCAAACTCCAACACAAATGACTTCTTGAGTAATTCTTTCTTTCTCTCCCCAGCAGTTAACAACTGTCCTCTGTATCCCTAGCACTTACATTTCTGCTACAGCATTTACCACACACTATTGTAATTTATCTGTTTAGAGATCTGTTTTTCTTATTAGTGTAAGTTCCTAGAATACAGAGATCATATCTATTTTTGTAGTCCTGGCACCCCACCCAATACCAAGTACTCAATAAATGGCTTGTGAATAAATGAATGAGGTGGTGCCCGGTGTGGCGTGGCTCAGCGGTTGAGCATCGACCTGGGATCCAGACGATCAGGGTTCGATTCCCGGTCAGGGCACATGCCCGGGTTGTGGGCTCGATCAATGACTCTCTCATCATTGATGTTTCTGTCTCTCTCCCTCTCCTTTCCTCTCTCTGAAATCAATAAAGATATATTAAAAAAAATAAAAAAATAAAAATAAATGAATGAGGTGGTAATTGTTGCTGTGGTGTTATAGATGTCAATTGTATCAATATTTGTGTCTTTAAGATGAAATGCACTGTCAATAAATTCTCTAACCTAGAACATTACCTGACTTTTTTTTTCTTTTTTTCTTTTTGTGCCTCTCTAGACTTCAAAGGAGCATAGGTTGAAAAAGATCCAGAAATTCACAGGTCAGAAAGATCCTATGCTTTATTCTTAAGCTCAAGGCTAATGACAGACCAACTGTGGGTTGTTGTTTTTTGGTTTTTGTTTGTTTGTTTTTAAGATTCTAGCTTTTAACAGCTGGTGGAGAGTGGGAGGTTGAAAAAGATTATGTTAATGAAAGAAATGTGCTTATTCTTTCTAGAATCTCCACTTCCAAAGAGATGTAAATGGCTCTATAATTCTTTCCGTGCTTCCTTTCCTCCTCTCATTTTGTGTAATGCTCAAAGTATCAGGAAAGAAACTTGGTGAGATGGGAGAGTGGAGAAGGGATGACTACCAAGAGTTTGTTATGGAAAGTGTCAGGACCTTTTTTACCTACCATAGAAACTGGATAGTCTCTTTTGGAGGAAACGATATGTATTATCATGTTTCCCCCACTCCAACTCCCTACTACCATGATCATCCCTGCTCTTTCCAATGGCTTACATCTATACTATATGGTGAAAACAGCATAGTATAGTTTAAAAAACAAACTTGAGCCCTAGCTGGTTTGGCTCAGTAGTTGGAGAGTTGGCCCGAGGGTCCCAGGTTCAATTCTGGCCAGGGCATGTACCTCAGTTATAGGCTCAATCCCCAGCCCTGGTCGGAGCACAAGTGGGAGGCAGCCAACCAAACAATGTGTCTCTCTCACATCAATGTTTCTCTCCCCCCACCCCGAAAAGCAATGGAAAAAATATCCTCAGATTAGGATTTAAAACAAACAAACAAAACAAACTTGAGACCTAGGTTAAACCTGAGTTCTACCACTAATTAGCTTTATGATCTTGGGCATGACTTCATCTTTGTTTCTTTATTTGCAATATAAGGGGTTTGGACTAGGTGATGTCAATAGTCATGATACTAATAGATTATTCGCCTCTATTCCCAGCTCAACAGTGGGAAGAAAATTTCAGGATGGGTTGCATTAAACCTAACCTGACATGGTGAGTAAAATCCATCTTCACTGTGTCTATTTTTTCTTTCTTCAGCCTATCCTACTGACAAACTATAAAAAGTTAGGAGTAAGATACCTGGGACTCTGTTTTACTTCTCACCCTATCATAGCTGCCTCCTTTCTAAGTTAAGTCTCTCTTCTTATCAGTTTCCTTACCAGTACTTTTAATATCACTTCCATTACCCTCACATACTCTTTTTCATCCAGCATTTCAGGCCTCCCTGAGGGATGGACCCAGGAATGTATACTCTGTCTTCAACAGATCTTCCAGCATCTGGAAAGTGCAAGGTCAGGAAATGTAGTTTCTGAGTAGGGGTTGAAGGCGGTAGAGCTTTTAAGAGGGACGTAGGAAGGGAGTGAAGGAGAGGGGGAGATGAGGAAGGAGGGAGAGAGAGAGAAAAGAACCAGTCAGTTAGTTTTGGCAGTGGGGGAAAGTTCTGGTTTAAAGGAATTTTAAGAACCACTGGCCTGTTGATCATTTTTGGTTGGAATGGGACAATTGTCTCCCTTTGTCTCGGTGGAGGAACTCTTTCCTAAGTAACTGATGTCGGGGAAAGCAACCTTTTGTTGGTGCTGTTCTCCCTCAGTCCAAAATATTTTGCATTTTAAATGGCCATTATTTTTCCTTTTTCTACTTTTCCTTTTCCTGTTTCAAAGCAAAATGAAACTTTTCTCTTTATTCCTTAGATTAGCTCTTATGGAATCGCGTTTGCCTGAACCACAGGATATTTCTTCCTCCACCTCCTCTGGCTTTGTGGCTCAGGAGCCTGTTCTACCCTTTTGTGACTGTAAGATGGCAAAACATTCTACTATCCATAACACCCCCTCTGGAACATCATGCAACAGCTCCAGTTTGTCTCACTCTTCTGTCTTTTCTGAAGGAACAACCTGGCAATCCCGAAGCCACAGTTTACCTATTTTATCTAAAAAGCAACCACCTGTTTTCAAGAACCAAAGCACATCCTTGCCTCCTTTTCAGCTTTCAGAGCCTGGGAAATCAAAAACCTTTCAGAATTTGGCAGCTCCTTCACCTTTAAGACCTCAAAGCTCTTTAATCAACTCTATTTTTAAATTCCCATATTTCTGCAAACAAGAGAAAACAAAGTATGAGAGAAGGAGCAAGAATCATTTGACAGATCATCGGCCAAATTCTGTTGTCAAGGAGAGACCACAAGTCCCAGGGTGGGCTCCAACCCGGCTCTCTCCTTTGGCTAGGTGGGAGTTAGAGGGACATATGGCTTGGAAGGTTTGTACTTTGCTTAAACAAACAGTGCCTCAGCCTGTGAGGAAATCATGGGCGATGCTGAATTATTTAACTGAGGTACATGGAAGCATCCCTGAACCAGAAAAACCCCAAATCCAGTTATCTATGCCCATTCATCAAAGCACTGAGCAAAATATCAACACTAAATCCCCAGACCTTCCATCATTTCAGCGCCATGTGAACACTGGAGTAGAATCTGGATTAAATAGAACAGAAACAAAAATTTCACAATCACTTATCCCGGGTAAGAAGTCACAACCTGGGGATGGCCCCCAAATCCTTGGATCCAAGCTGTTAGTTACATCAATGGGCACTCCACCTCCCCAAAGTTTAAGAGTTGACATAATTCAAAAGGAAAACACTTTGCTGCAGAAGGACCTAAAACATGTACTAGAACTTAGTATAGAGCAGAGGGTAAGAAGTCTTCCAGAAAAAAGCATACAGCAGCATGAGACCCAAGTGACTAATGTGGAGTTAACTCCAAGGCTACCATATCAAGTCACAGATAGCATAAAGATAACACCATTGGCATTACTTCAAGTTGTGGATTCAATGGGGACGATCCCAGAATCACATTCAGAATTGACAGAATCTATGGGTTTATTTCCACAGCCAAATGAAGTTGTGAAACCAATGGAAACAGTGAGTGTAAGCTCAAAACCAGCATGTCACATCATTGAATCAGCAGAGGTAACCCCAAGGCCTCAGCATCAAGTTATGGACTCAAAGAAGATGACGTCAAGACCACTGAATCAAGTCACAGATAATGTGAAAGTAACTCCTGAAGCATTGCTTCAAGTCATGGATTCCATGGGGATGATTAAAAAATCACACCCACATATCACAGAACCAGTGGTAACAACCCCAAGACCACAATGTCAAGTCAAGGAGTCAGTGAAAATTAACACAATTTTGGACCACCAAGACATACAACCAGGAAAGACGAGTCCAAGGCCACAGCATACAGTCATGGAAACTGTGGAAATCACCCCTGGGCCACAGCATAAAGTTATTGAATCAGTAGGCATAACTTCAAAGCCACAAAGTCAAGTCGTAGAACCAATGAAAATTATTCCTGGGCCAGTATGTCAAAACACAAAGTCATTGAACATGATACCCAGGCCATTGCATCAAGTCATGGATATCATGAAAGTAACTCCAGTGGCACTATTACAAGCTATGGATCGCATGGGAATAATTCCACCAACACAGCCAGATGGTATCCTAGATTCACAGACTCATATTTCAAATTTGACCCCAAGGGCAACTCAACCAGATGATTTGATGTCTTCTAGTTCTCCTACTACTATCGATCCACCTGGAATTAGACAGTCTGTGAGTGTACCTACAAAACCACCACCTAAAGCCATGGAATCAGTAGGGATGCCATCATATCAATCCATACATCCTCTAAAGACAACCCCAGTAGCACTGGGGTCATCCATGGGAATGATCATAGAACCACAGTCACAAGTTGTAGAAGCTCAGGATTTGACCCCAAGGCCAATATTTCAAGTCAAGGAATCTCTGGAGTCGACTCCTGGGCCATGTATTCAAGTGCTAGACTCTGTAGGGATGACTTCACAACCATTTCATCAAGGCACAGAATCTATGATATTAACCCCAGTGCCACCTCAAGACATGGAATCCTTGAGGTTGACCCCATGGTATCAAATCCTGGAATATTCAGAGATGAGTCCAAGGCAAAGCCATCAAGTTATAGAAACTATGGAACTGACCTCTGACATATGGCTACAAATGAAGAAATCTGTAGAGTTGACAAAGTCACATCATCAAATAATGGAATCTTTAGGGACAATCCCGAAGTCACTGGGTCAAGGTACAGGATCTATAGGAGTGAGCCCAAACCCACCACATCAAGTTACAGAATCCACAGTAATGACTACTACATCATTGCTTCAAGATGTGAAAAATATGGGGGCAAAGCCAATGCCACAACTTAAAGTTATGGATTCTATGAAGTTATCCCCAGGGTTGCCAAACGTAAAACCTGAGAGACAGATCATGGGACCAGGGTTGCAAAGTATAAAATCTGTAGATATAACCACAGGATCAATACCACAAATAGTAAAATATGGACAGCTGACCCCAAATACGAACTCTATAGAATTGGCCATAGAACTTCAACAGCGGAGTGTAAAATCTGATAAGTTGACCCTCATACCACACCTTCAAAGTGGGAAATCTGTGCAGTCATACCCAGGATCTCAGCTTCAAGGAGAGAAATCTACCCAGTTGACCCTAGGACCACAACAGAAAAGTGAAAAATCTTCTGAGTTAGCCCCAGTACTACCGTGCCAAAGTAAGAAATCTATAGATTTGACCTCCAGTTCACAGTTGCAAGGTATGAAATATGTTCATTTGACCCTACCGCCAGAGTTTCCAGGTATAAAAACTGTGGAGTTGACCCCAAGACCACAACAGGAGGATATGAAATCTGTGGAGTTGGCCCCAAAGCCATGGTTACAAGGTATAAGACCTGAGGAGACAGTCCATGTGCCATTGCTTAAAGATGTGGAAACTCAAATGGTAGAATGTAGAAGGATTCCTGAGACACAGGTAGAAGGTGTGAAATATGAGGAGCTGATCCCAGGGATATACATTCCAGCAGTAAAATCTGTAGAGTTGGTTCCCAAACCAAATTATCAAGTCACAGAACCTGAAGGATTGACCCCATGGCATCAAGCTTCAGAATCTTTAGGGATGATTTCAGAGCCAGGATATCAAGAAACAGAAACAAAGTTGACCTCTGACACTTGTCACCACAAGAAGGAATCTGTGGGGTTGATGCAATCATCTTTAGGAAATACCCCAGGGTCACTGAGTCATGCTTCAAAATCTAGGCAGATCAACTCAATGTCGTCCCAAGATACTCTTGAGACAAAACTCCAAAGTGTAAAAGCCATGGGGGAGACTCTGGTGTCACAACACACAACACAAGAATCTCTGAAGTTGGTACCAGAATCGGAGGTACAAAGTATGAAATCAAAGGTGTTGATCCCAGACTCCCAAGGTATTAAGTTTGTTCTGAATCTAAGACCATATTCAGAAGCTATGAACTATGAAGAATTGATCTCAGAACTACAATTTCAAAGTGTGAGACCTGTTCCATTGACTTCAGAACCACAGCCCCAAAGTATAAAACCTGAGTCAGCCCCATTAGTGATAGAATCTAAAGAGTTTATTACAAGACCAAAACCACATGTTATGGAGTTGACTCCAGAGTCACAGCCCAAGGAAGTAAAGTCCAGGCAGTTGGATCCAGAGCCACAGTTACAGGATATGAAATATGTTAATTTAACTCAACAGTCAACTACTACCAGAGCGGTAGAATCTGAGAAGCTGATACAAGAGCCAGTGCTACAAAGTATGATATCAGAGGACTTGACCATAGGGCTACAGTCACAAAGTGTTATATTTTCAAAGTTATCTCCAAGGCCACTTTTTGAAGGCGGAAAATGTGTAGATTTAATCTCAGGGCCTTCACACCATGGTGTAAAATCTGATGAATTTACCTCATCTTCCCCAATGCAAGATATCAAAATGTCAGATTTTATCCTACAGCCAAAGCATCAAAATGTTAGACCTATACAGTCAACTCCTGAACCACAACCTCAAGGTATGAAATTTGTGGAACTAAACTCAGGACTATACTTGAAAGATGTTAGATTTTCTGATTTGACCCCAGAACCAAAGCATCAAGATTTCAAATATGTGCAGTGTATACCAGGAACACAGATTCAAGATATAAAGTCTTTAGGGTTTGTAGCAGAGCCATCTTTGCAGTTAAGCCAAGGACTCCCGGTTGAAAATATGAAATCTGTTTCCCCTATTGAAGGAGCACAATTTCCCAGCATGAAATCTGTGAAATTGACCCCAGAAATACAATTTCAAGGTATGAAACCTGAGGAACTGAAACTAGGGCCAAAGCTTCAAGATGTCAAATTTGGGGAACAAACCCCAGAATCATTGTTTCATAGTGTCAAATCTGTGGCCTTAACTCCAGGACAATGCCTAAAATGTCCAAGTCCACAGCTGGAAGGTGAGAATTCAGTGGAGATAAGCTTAGGGCCACAGATAGATGTCAAATCTGTAAAAAACATCCCAGATCCCAAGCTTCAAGATATAAAATCTGTTCAGTTGACTCTACAGTCAGGAAGAAATGAATTCAGAGCTATGAATTTGGTCCCAAGAACACAAGTGCAAGGTGTGAAAGCTGTGGAATTAAAACTTGGGTCAAAGGTGCCAGGTGAGAATTCTGTGCCTTTTGCACAAGGGCCATTGCTTCAAGAGCCTAAATTACAATGTGTGAAACCTGAGGAATTGACATCAGAGCCACAAATGCAAGACATGAAATTTGTGGAGATTACTCCATGTTTAAAATGTCAAAGTTTAAAATTGTTAGAGGAGACTTCAGATTCACTGCAATGTGTAAAGTCTGTGAAATTGACCCCAAGGCTAAAGAAGCAGGTAGTAAAACCTGTGAATGTAACCAGAATACAAAAGTTTCAGAGAGTAAAATCTGTGGATTCAGCACCAAGGCAAGAGTTTCAAGGGATGGCACTTGGGAATTTAACTCCTGAGCCAGAACAGGACGGGGAGATATCTGCAATCTCACGAGAGCAGCAATGTGTAAATTCAGAGCAATTGAAGAGAGGGTCTAAGTCGGAAGATGGGGTGTCTTTGGAGTTAATTCCAGAGCTGAACTTTAAAGATGGAAAATTAGTAGACCTCAATTTTGAGTTACAGTTGAAAGATATGAAATCATGTGAATTGATTTCAGAATCAAATATTCAAGGTGTAAAATCTAAAGAGTTTAAACTTGAACCACAGTTGCAAAGCATAAAATCTCCCAAGTTAGCCCCAGGGCCACAGTTGCACCAAGTGAAACCCTTGGTGTCAACTTCAGAACCACAGCTTCAAGGGGTAAAAACTGTTGATTTAAAACACGAGCCACAGCTTCGAACTATGAGATGTATTCAGTGGCTACCAAGACCTGAATTCCAGAGTGTGAAATCTATAGGGTTAAATCTTGGGTCACAATCTCAAGGTGTCAATTCTGCAGAGTTGAAATCTTTCATACAGTCCAGAGATGTGAAGTCATCTAAATTGACTCTAGAGCCAAAAATTCAAGGTGCAACATATATGAAGTTCAACTGTGGGCCACAGTTGCAGAGTGTGAAAACCCCTGAGTTGCCCCCAGGACCACAACTGCAAAAAGGGAAATTTTTGGCATCAACATCAGAGCCACAGCATCAAGGTATGAAAAGTGTAGAGTTAAGCCAAGAGCCACAGCTTGGAAGTACGAAATCTGTTCAGTGGATGCCTGCACTAGAGTTTCAATGTACAAAATCTCTGCTAAATCTTGGGTTACGATCTCAATGTGTCAAACCAGCAGAGTTGAAACCTTTGATACAGTTAAGAGATAATAAATCATCTATGTTGACTCCAAAGCCAGAGCTTCAAGGAATACAGTCTTTGGCATCATGCCAGGAACATCAGCCCCAAGGTTCTGATTTGAAACCTTGTTTACAGTTTAGAAGTATGAAATCAGGTGACCTGACTTTGAGGTCAAAGCCTTGTGATATAAAATCTATGATGTTCAAATCTAGGCTTCCCTTGCATGATGGGAAATCTCCTAAACTGACCCCAGAATTACAGCTTCAGGAAGTGAAACTCTTACAGTCACCTCCAGGAACACAGCTTCAAGGTGTAAAGTCTCTAATGCTTATGCAAGAACCACAGCTTCCAGAGGTGAAATCTGGGATAGTAAGCCAAGGGTCACAATTACAAAGTGATAAAACTATAGAGTCGAGCTCCACACTACACTTGAAAAGTATGAAGTCATCTGAGTTGGCTCTTCAAAAAAAGCTTCAATGTGTGAAATCTGAGGATTTCAACTCTGGGTCACAGTGGCAAAGTCGAAAATCTAAGTTGCAACCAGAGGTAAAGCCCCAAGATATGAAATTTACCGAGTTAAATCCCAACTCACAGTTGCAAGGTACAGCTTTTTCTAAATCAACTATAGAAACAAAGATTCCAGGTGTCAAATCTATAGATTTCAAACCTGGGTCATTGTTACAAGGTATGAAATCTTCTGAAGGGACCTCAAAGACACAGCTTCAAGGTGTAAAACATAAAAAATTCAGCCCTGCCCCCCAGTTGCAAGTTGTGAAATCTTCTGAGCTGATAATGGGGACAAAAATTGAAAAAGCAATTTCAGCAGAATTCAATTCAGGCCCACAGTTGCATGATATAAATTCTTCTAGGTTGATAATGGATATAAAGCTTCAAGATGTAAAGCCTATGAATTTCAGTTCTGGACCACATTTGCAGGGTATGAAATCTTCTGAAATGATCCCAAGGGAAAAGCTTCAAGATGTGAAATCTGTAGATTTGAAACCTAGTAAAAAGTTACAAGATGAGAAATCGGATTTGACCCTGGGGAGGAAGTTTCCAGGTGCGAAATTTGTAGAGTTGGACTCAGCTCCACAGTTACAAGAAATAAAATGTTCTGACTTGATCATGGGTATCAAGCTTCAAGATGAAAAAGTGTGGCTCAATTCTAGACCACACTTTCAAGGTATGGAATCTTCTGAAGTGATCCCAGGGACAAAGCCTCAAGAAATGAAATCATTTTCCAATTCTGAATTACAGATGCAAAGTAAAAAATCTCAGTCAATTCAAGGGACAAAGTTTCAAGATGTGAATTCCTTAAGGTTCAACCATGGTCCAAAGTTACAGGGTGAAAAATCTGATTTAACCCAGAAGAGGGAGCTTCAAGGTGTGAAATCCATGAAGTTCAACCCTGGACCACAGAAACAAGGTGAGAAATCTGATTTGACACAAGGGTGGAGACTTCAAGATTTGGAATCTGTTGAGTTAAAACTTGTTCCACAGTTTCAAGTTGTGACATCTGAGTTAACACCAGAGACAAAGCTTCAAAGTGAAGAATCTGAGAAGTTCATCACCAGACCAATGTGTCAAGATATGAAATCTTCTGAATCAGCTCTAGGTAAAAAAGTACAAGATGTTAAGTCTTTGGGGTTCAACTCAGCCCTGCACAATAGGAAATTGTCTATGTTGACACGAGACACACACCTTCAAGGTACGAAATCTATGGAATTCAACTCTGGGGCAAAGTTGCAAAGTGTGGAATCTTCTGAGTTGATAAACCTTCAAATAATGAACTCTACAGAGGTCAATGATGGCCCAAAATTTCAGGTTGCAAACCCCTCTGAGTTGGCCTTGGAAAATATAAAATCTTCAGAATTATGTAAAGGGACAAGACTTCAAGATGTGAAATCTATTGATTTCAATCCTCATCAACAGCTGCAAGATGTAAAATCTTCTGAATTGTGCCTGGGAACAAAGCTTCAAGGTATACAGTCTGCAGAGTTTGATGCTGGGTCACAATTACAAGAGATAAGATCTGAGCTGAGCACTAACATGAAGCTTCCAGATGAACCATTTCTGAAATTCAAGCATGAACCTAAACTGCAAGGTGGGAAATCCTCTGGATTGAATCCAGGGCCACAGTTTCAATGTATAAATTTTATGGTATTCAATGCTGTGCCAGAGTTGCAAGGTCTAGAATCTCCTGAATTGAACCCTGGACCAGAGCTTCAAGGTACAGAAGCTAAGGTGTTCTGTCTTGGGCCACATTTGCAAGGTATGAATTCTTCATTAATTTCAGAACCAAAACTTCAGTGTGTAAATTCTACTGGATGCAACCCTGGGCCACATTTGCAAGGTGTGAAATCTAAATTGATTCCAGAGTCAAAGTTTCTAGGTGTAGCACCTATGGAAAGCAACCCTTGGCCACAGATGCAGTGTGAAAATTCTTGTGAGTTGAATCCAGTGCCAAAATTACAATCTGTAAATTCTACTGGATGTAACCCTGGACCACTCTTGCAAGGTGTAAAATCTTTTGAGTTGACTTCAGGGACAAAATTTCAAGGTATAACGACAACAGAGTTTAACTCTGGCCCAAAGTTGCAAGGTGTGAATTCTTTTAAATTGAATTCAGGGCCAAAACTTCAATGTATAAATTCTATAAAGTTTAATCCAGAGCCACTGATACAAGGCATGAAACCTTCTGAATTGAACCCTGGGCCAGAATCTCAAGGAATGAAGTCTGTTTTAATTAATCCTGGATCACATCTGCAAGGTGTAAAATCTTCTAAGTTAACTCCAGGGACAAAATTTCCAGAAGTTCAAGTTTTGCAGCACCACCTTGGGTCACAGCAACAAGCTGGGCACTTTGTTTTGGGTCCTCAGTTAAATGGTGCAAAATCCATGTTATTTTTACCAGAGCCACTGCTGGAAGATGTAAAATCTGAGAAGATAAACAAAGAGCCGTTGCTTTGTGGTGCAAAGTCTGTGAAATTGATTTCAGGCTCTGAGCTGCAGGACTTAAAATGTGAGGTGTTTGCACTAGAATCACATCTTCAAAAAGTGAAATCTGAGGGGTTAAATCCAGGGTCAAATACTGAAGTGAAATCTGCAGAATTAGCCTCACAGCCAACATCTCCATTCGAGGATCCTACAGTGTTGACTCATGAACAAGGGCTTCAGGCTGTGAAATCTATAGGGATAAAAATAAGGTCTCCTCAAGTTATGGAATCTGAGGATTTGTATCTAAGACAGGTATATCAGAAGAGGGAATTTGAGGAGTTAACATCAGGAGAAAAGCTACAAATAGGGAATTATTTCTCTAGGTTTCTACACAACTCTTCAAACCCAGTCATTCCAAGCTCTGTCAAAACAAAATCTGAATTAGGAGGTCTTTGGGATTCTGAGATGACAGAAGTATCAAGAGCCTTGGATATAAAAAATCTTTGGACAGATATTTTGCAGCCTGAAGAGTCCTTTATAGACCCTACTTCAACCTTTCCCTTGTTCCTTCATAACCAACCCTCTGATAAGGCAGCTAACACTGTAGAAACACCCCATTCTAAGATCCCAGGAGAGGATGACATATCTAAGGAGAGGATTCAGAAAAGGCAGGTGGCAGAGTTACAGAACTCACTCCAGGACCTCTTCCAACATCCACCACAAAGCTGGAGATCACCACCTAAGACCTTCCAGGCAGGATCAGGGGCTCGAAGAAGCCTTACCTGGTCTGTCCTGGGAAGACAACAGAATGTCTGGGAAAGTCACTCCTGGAAGCAGAGACTACCTAGAAAATATCTCTCCAATATGCTAATGCTGGGGAATGTCTTGGGGGCCACTATGGAAAGGAAGCTTTGTTCTCAAACATCTTTAACAGAAAGAGCCACTGCTGATACCCGTCAATTTATTCAGAATTTATTTGGGGTTCCTGCTGAATTGATGGAATTTTCACAGGGTCTGCTATTGACAGGTCAAGGTACTATTTTTCAGGCTTCAGTGGTCAAAAACTACATTCAGAGACATACTTCATGCCATGGTCATGAGAAAAGAATGGCCTTAAGGATATGGACACGTGGTTCTATGTCCTCCATAATACAGCAGTACTCTGGAACTAGAGTGAAAATAAAGAAAACAAACTCAAAGCTCAGTGATACATCCCAGGAATTCATTCAGCACATGCCTTTTCCATATACAGGGGGGCAGCTTCCTGACCCAGTAGAGTCAGAGTCTTCCTTCAATATATTTTTTACTGTGAAAGATCCTGTTCCAGTGAACGAGAGTGAGAACTCACAGAGTGATTCACAGACAAGGATTTTTGAGTCCCAACACTCCCTCAAGCCAAGTTATCTTTCCCAGGCCAACGGTGACTACTCAGAACAGTTCCAACTGCTAAAAGATCTACAGCTAAAAATAGCAGCAAAACTGTTAAGGAGTCAAATACCCCACAATGCACCTCCACCACTAGCTTCAGGTCTGGTCCTAAAATACCCTATCTGCCTACAGTGTGGCCGATGTTCAGGATTTAATTGTTGTCATAAATCACAGGCCACTTTTGGACCTTATCTTCTTATCTATCCACAGCTTCACCTTGTAAGCACTCCTGAAGGCCATGGAGAGATTAGATTGCGTCTTGGCTTTAGGTTACGGGTTAGAAAAAGGTCCCAAGTCTCGAAGTATCATAGAAGAGGCAGATCCATCACACCGAGGAGCTCTATATCAACATCACTAAGGAAAGCTAAAATCCATACTCGAGCTTCCAGGAGTCCTACATCTACAACAGATTTCTCATCTCAGTCTTCTCAGTCTTCTGCTTCTGTGCACATCCCCATTAGGCAAAAGCAATGTGGCAGCCCTGACCTAGTAGGAAAGACATATATTGGAGAGCCTGGGCACTATAAATTGACTGAAGTTCATTCTTTATCAGAGAGTGACTCTGAAAGCAATCAGGAAGAAAAATGGACTAAAGTGAGAACCAAAAACACCCATGATTCAAAATATTCAACAAAAAGAAGCACCAAGGGATTTAGACCACAAAACAAAAAGTTCTTTACAAACAGTGGACCTGTACAGAGTCCCTCTAGGAAATTACCAGCCCATAAAAGGAAAAGGAAGGGAGCATCTCAGACAACCACTGCCTCTTTCAAAAGACACCCTAAGAAATCCTCCCAACCCAAATTCATTCAACTGCTTTTCCAGGGACTAAGGAGGGCATTCCAAACGGCACAGAGAATTATAGCATCTGTTGGGCCAAAGCCTGAGGACAGGACAAAGGCAGACCATTTGCGGTCAAGCAAAAACTACCAACCAAAACAAAAAGCCTCTGACTATAGTTTACCAAGAGAGATCAAAAGCGACAGGATCCCAGTTGTCAATCTAAAGCCAACAGACTCAACCACTAAACAGGGGAGTATGTTGGGGCAAGAAGCAGACCAATTCGACTCAGCTCAACAACCAAAACCAGACGGCTCTTTCCAACCCAGACCTTTCCCACTGCCCAGGGGCGGTGTTTCCCAAGTAAGTACCACCACAATCAGCCATCCTTTGGGTACCGTTCAAAATGAGAGTGGCTGCAGACCAAAGGAAGACTTCCACAGAAGAGAAATCTCTAGCCCAGAGTCCACGCATTCCAAAAGAGAAATCAGAGTCCAGGCCCAAGGGAGAATCCTACACGGTACCCCTACCAAGAGAACCTCATACAGTCACTCGAAAGAGAAACTCACACCTAAGAAACCAACCCCCCAGAGCTTCCATAGGGAAAGAGCCCTAGGTAATTCCTCTGACAGGAGCCATCAAAGTTCTTCTCAGAGGAGCCATCGAAGTTCTTCTCAGAGGATCCATCCAAGTCCTTCTCAGAGGAGCCATCGAAGTCCTTCTCAGAGGAGCCATCGAAGTTCTCAGAGGAGCCGTGGAAGTCTCTCTCAGAGGAGCCGCCGAAGTCTCTCTCAGAGGAGACGTCGCAGTCCACCTCAGGGGAGACGTCGCAGCCTCTCTCAGGGGAGACGTCGCAGCCTCTCTCAGGGGAGACATCGCAGCCTCTCTCAGGGGAGACATCGCAGTCTCTCTCAGAGGAGACATCGCAGCCCATCTGAGAGGAGACATCGCGGCCCATCTGAGAGGAGACATCGCGGCCCATCTGAGAGGAGACATCGCAGCCCATCTGTGAGGACACATCGCAGTCTCTCTGAGAGGAGCCAGCAAAGTCCCTATGAGAGGAGATGCCGCAGTCCCTCTGAGAGGAGATGCCGCAGACTCTCTGAGCGGAGATACCGCAGGCCCTCTAGGAGGAGATACCACAGCCCGTCTCAGAGGAGAGGACACAGTCATTCCGAGAGGAGCAGACACCGTCGCTCTGAGAGGAGCCTACACAGTCCATCTGCGAAAACCCATGGAAGTCTCTCTGAGAGAACTCCTGACAGTCCCCCTAAGGAGAGACTCAAACGCAACTCCCCTTGGGAGAGGCCAAGATATACTTTGTCTAAAGATTTCAAGAGTCACTCAAATGTCTCCTAGGGACCACACAAAAAACCCCCAAAGCAGGGCAAGTTTGGAGCCCTGAAGCAAGTAGAAGAGATTTCCGCCCCCCATTGTTCATTTATTCCCTCACGTCTTCACCAAGCTGGCGTTTCCTGGCGTCTTTCCTGCTCAGCCACCGACTCCAATTCTTGCACCCTCATCAGTGAAAGGGCTTATGCCTCTCTACCTGGGGGCTGGGACGGCGGGGAGGGGGCTGCAGTTTCTCTACGATAAATAAAGGGGCAATGATTGATTTCCTTGTGCATCTAGAAAGACCACTCGTCGTGCTGGGTGGAGAACGGAAGGTGGACATTAAAGGAGAGGGGAGGGGGCCCTGAGGCCAGGTTGAGGCTCCACTCCCACCCCCAGTCCCCAGGGTCCCACAGCACAGTCCGGGGGCGGGGTCTCAGGGGCCCGGGAGGGTGGCTCGTCACGTGACTCACTCGGGCAGCAGCCCCCTCGGAAGCCGCCAGGCGGAAGTGGCCGTTCAGACCCGAGCCGGGCGGCGCGGACTGCGCAGGCTCCACATCCGGGAGCGGAGAGGAGAGCCGGAGTGGCGTTGGTCTGGCCGGAGCCCCTGGGTGGATTTGTTAGGCGTGGAGAGGGAGTGATGTCTTCCAGACTCGGTGCAGTACCCGCCGTGAGTTTCTCGGTTTGACCGTTATGCTTCCGAGGGAGCGCTGTCGAGCCCGCGGCACGCGGTCCTCGCTTTTGTCCCCAACTCACTGTTGGTTTTATCAGAGCCCATCGCAGGCCCCACCCTTCTAGGTCAGGTCTACCTGGCCCCCTTTTTTCCCCCCACTTCTCCGCTGCCTGTTCCTCACCTCCTTGGACTCAGTTCGTCGCCAGATCGCCATTGGTTTCTGTTCTTTTTATATATCCAATGCCTCCCATATCCGTTGTCCTCTCTTTTCTCCTCCCTTTAGAGCCTCTATCCAGACAGGGTTTTAAGAATGGGGAAGAGGAAGGCTCTGGTGTTGTCACCTGCCGTAGGAAGATAGGACGGCACGCTTTTCCTAAAAAAGTCCTGCCTCCTTCCGTTTGAGGTAGTTGCCCCGGGAGAGCTTCGTTTCTTCTGGCCGCAGGGGGATTGTCTTTTTGTGGTCAAGGACCAGAGGCCCCCTGCATTCACTTCTGTGCTTGCGTTTGTTAGACTCCGGGACCCACATCCTTTAAGCAGCAGAGGAGCACGAGGATCGTGGGAACTAAGAAGTAAGTGAGGTTTTCTGAGGTCCATTTTTGATTGTGTCGCCAGGGCGGCCCATGAGAACGATCTGTGATGGTGAAAATGTTCAGTATTCGCACTGTCCAGTACTGTAGCTGCCAGCCACGTATGGCTTTTGAGCGCTTGAAATGTGGCTAGTGTTAGAAACTGAATTTTAAATTGTATTTAATTTTAATTCACTTAAATAGCCACCTGTAGCTAATGTCTACCTGATTGGACAAGTGCGGGTCTAAACCCAGAGAACAACTTAGCTTTCAAAAAAAAAGAAAAAAAAAAGTACGAATTATAATAAAAATGGAACAGAGGACTCAGTGTAGCCCTCCGCTTATGTACTCATGGATACATTGATGAACATCGGAAGGACTAATAAAAATGACTGTAAGAAATCCTTGTATTGTCAAACTACTTGACTTCCAGACTGGTGTATTATTTTATATGTCGATTGTGCTAAGCTTTTCCATATTAATACAAAAAATTGTTAACTAGGTACTCATTGGAGGGGATTAATTCATTCAAATAACATTTACTAAATAACTGCTATGTTCCAGACACCACTGACCAGTTTTCTGTCACTGTACATTGGTTTGCATGTTCTAGGATTTTATATAAATGAAATTATAAAGTATGTTGTCTTTTTGCATGAGTTCTTTGAATGAAAAATAGTTTTATTGAATAGAATTCCATTATGAATATACCATAATTTGCTTAGCCGTCTACCTTGATGAACATTTGGGTTATTTTCAATTTGGGGGTATTACAATAAAGCTGCTATGAACATTCATGTACAAGTCTCTGTGTGGAAAAATGTTTTTGTTTAGCTTGATAAATATCTAAGATGGTATTTATTTACTAGGGTGGTATTTAACATTAAGATGGTTGGGTCATATATCAGGAGTGTGTTTAACTTTACAAGACATTGCTTGTTTTCCAAAATGGTGGTATTGTGTTACATTTCTGCCAGCAGTGTATGAGAGTAAGTCTTTAATTTTAGCTAATTTAATGGGTATATAATGGTGTTTCATTGTGTTATTTTAAAATAGGTTTTTATTTTTCAGTTACAGTTGACATACAATATTATATTAGTTTCAGGTGTACAACATAGTGCTTAGACATATAGCTTATGAAGTGATCACCCTGATAAATCTAGTACCCATGTGACACCATACCGAGTATTACAATATTATTGACATTTCCTATGCTGTGCTTCACATTCCCATGACTATTTTGTGGCTACCAGTTTGTACTTCTTAATCCTTTCCCCTTTTTCACCCATTTCCCCTACCCTGCTCCCATCTGGCAACCATCAAAATGTTCTCTGAATCTATGAGTTTGTTTCTGTTTTGTTGGTTTATTTTGTTTTTTAGATTTCACATATAAGTGAAAACACATGGTATTTGTCTTTCTCTGTCTGACTTATTTTACTTATCATACCTTCTAGGTTCCATTCATGTTGTTGCAGATGACAAGATTTCACTCTTTTTTTATGGTTGAGTAATATCCCATTATATTTATGTACTACTTCTTCTTTATCCATTTATCCATTGATGGACACCACTTAGGTTGCTTCCATATCTTGGCTATTATAAATAATGCTGTAATAAACGCATGGATTCATATATATTTTAGAATTAGTATTTTGGGTTTCTTCCCATAAATACTCAGAAGTGGGATTGCTGGGTCCTTCTGTGTCTCTTGTTATAGCCTTTGTTTTAAAGTCTATTTTGTCTGGTATAAGTATTGCTACCTCAGCTTTTTTGTTTGTTTCCATTTTCATTAAATATCTTTTTCCATACCTTTCCTTTCAGTCTGTGTGTGTCTTTGGATCTGAAGTTAGCTTCCTGTAGGCAGTATATGTAAGGGTCTTCTTCCCTTATCCATTCACCCGCCCTATGTCTTATTTTTGCTGTTAATCATCACCAGAGAGTGGAAGGGAGGGAGAGAGGGGGAGAAAGAGAGAGAAACGTCATGTGATAGAGACAGATGGATTGCCTCCCACATGAGCCCTGACTGGAGCTGAGCCCTGACTGAAGCCGAGGATGGAACCTCCAACCCAGGTACACGCCCTTGATCAGGAATTAAACCTGTGATTTGTTCAGAGCGCCAGCCAGCCAGGGCCACCCTGTCTTTTAATTGGAGCATTCAATCCATTTACATTTGAAGTAATTGTTGATAGTTATGCAATTATTGCCATTTTATTAGTTATATTATTTATTTATTTTTTCCTCCTTCTTAAGTCCCCTTTAACATTTCTTGAAATACTGGTTTGGTGGTGAGGAACTCCTTTAGCTTTTTGTTGTCTGGGATTATTGTGCTTTTAATTTGCATTTTCTTGATGAATGATGATATAGAACATATGTTCATATGCTTATTGGCCATTCATATGTCCTCTTTTGGCAAGTATCTGTTAATATCTTGTTTATTTTTTTAAAAAGTTCTTTATCTTATTGAATTGTAGTATTTTAAAAAATATATATTCTGAATACAATTCCTTTGTCTTTACTACTTTCTTCCAGTCTGTTGTTTGCATTTCATTTGCTTAATGGTGTCTTTTGAAATGCAGAAGTTTTAAATTTATCATTAAAAATGATAAAAAATTGCCTGGCTGGCGTTGCTCAGTGGTTGATGGTCGACCTATGAACCAGGAGGTCATGGTTCAGTTCCCAGTCAGGGCATATGCCTGGGTTGCAGGTTTGATCCCCTGTTGGGGTGCATATGGGAGGTAGCCAGTGGATGTTTCTCTCTCACATTGATGTTTCTCTCTCTCTCTCTTTCTATTGGTTGCCTTTGGTACCCGCCCCTACTGGGGATCGAACCCGCAACCTAGGTATGTTCCCTGACCAGGAATCTAACCTGCAACCTTTTGGTGAACAGGACAGTGCTCCAACCAACTGAGTCACCTGTCCAGGACTTCCCTGAATTTTTGTATAGTTCTGTCAATTGCTGAGAGGAGGAGGTCTTAAAATTTTCTGCTAAGAGTAGAATAGTCTTGTTTTGTCCTTTAATTCCATCAGTTTTGCTTTGTGTACTTTGAGCCTCTATTATAGACACATACAATGGGTAATTATGTCTTCCTGATGATTTGTTATAGTCTCTTTTTATTTCTAGCAATACTCTTTGTCTTAAAGTCTGTTTTATCTGATATTAAAATAGCCACTCCAGCCTTCTTGTATTTGCTGATTGCATGGTATAATTTTTGCATCCATTTACTTCTAATCTATGTATGTCTTTATATTTAAAGTGTGCATCTTATAAGCGGGATATACTGGGGTATTGCTTTTTTATTCACCCTGTCTGTCTGATTTTTAACTGGAGTGTTTAGACCATAAACATTTAAGATAATTATTGACATAGTTGGATTTATTACCTGTCCTCTGTATCCTGCTTTTCCCTCTATACCTTCTTTTTTGAGTATTTAGTGTCCCATTTTATTTTATCTGTTTGATTTTTGTCTCTTTCTTTTGGTAGTGGTTGCTCTAGGAATTACAATATACATGCCTGTCTTTCCAGTCTACTTAGAGTTCACATCCTACTACTTTGCTTAAATGTAGAAAGCTCACAACCATAGAGATTCCTTTAACCCCCTCCCTGACCGTTAAGTTATAGCTGTCATATATATTGTATTTATATATATTGAGAACCTAGCCAGATGATGTTAAATTTTTGCTATAAAGAGGGTTTTTTTCCTTGTTTTTTTATTTTTATTTTTATCCTTACCTGAGGATATTTTTTCCATTGCTTTTCAGAAAGAGTGGAAGGGAGGGAGGGAGGGAGGGAGGGAGAGAGAGAGAGAGAGAGAGAGAGAGAGAGAGAGAGAGAGAGAGAGAGAAACATCGATGTGAGAGAGACACATTGATTAGTTGCCTCCCGAATGCAGCTGAGGTACGTGCCCTTGACCGGAATCGAACCTGAGACCCTTCAGTCCGTGGGCCGATGCTCTTAATCACTGAGCAAAACCAACTAGGTCCGGGATAATTTTCTTTAGCATTTCTCATAGAGCAGGTCAGTTGACAAATTTTCTTAGTTTTTCTTCATCTGAAGAAATATTTCTAAAGGATATTTTCACAGCATCTTTTCTGTCAGGATTTTAAAGATGTTGCCCTGCCTTCTGTCCTCCATGGTTTCTGTTGAGAAATCCATGATAATTTGAATTGTTGTTGCCTGAATGTAATATGTCATTTTTTCTAGCTGCTTTCTAGACTTTTTTTTAATCTTTGGCTTTGAACAGTTTCATTAAGAAGTCTCTAGGTGTATTTTATCTTTTTTTTTTAATACTAAATTACTGTCTTTTATAGAAGAATATAACTCAGGAATAGGTAGATGGAAGAGATGCATAAGGCAAGGTATGTGAGAAGGGGGTGCAGGGGTTCCATGCTCTGTGAGTGCTCCATCCTCCCCAAATCTCCCTGTGTTCACCAAGCTGAAAGCTCTAGGTTTTTTTTTTTCTTCAGTTTATCTCATTGAGTGTTTATTGAGCTCCTTGAATCTGTAAATTCATTACACCTGGGGGATTTCCCATCATTATTTTTTTCAAATGTATTTTTCTGCCTCAGTCTCTTTCCTTCTGGGATTACAATTAGGTTAGACCTTTAGATATTGACCCAAAGGATATTGGGGCTCTGTTGACTGTTTTCAATAACTTGTTCTCTTATTCAGATTAGATCATCATTTCTATTGATCTGTCACCAAGTTCACAGACTCCTCTGTCATCTCCATTCTATCACTGAGCCCATCCATCCAGTGAGTTTTTGAGATACTGTATTTTTCAGTTCTAAAATTTCATTTCATTATTTTTTATGGTTTCTATTTTTTGCTGATAATTCTTACCTTTCCCTTCATTTGAAATGTGTTCTATTTCATGGAGCATAGTTATAATAGCTGTTTTAAAGTCTATGATAGTTCCAACATCTAGAGGGGTTTCATCTCTTTATCATCTGTTTCTTTGAGAATTGTTCACATTTTCCTGATTGTGTATTGCGTAATTTTGGAATTCTCAAGATTGTGAATGTTATATATGTGGACTCTGGGTCTTTTTAGGATCTTCTGGGAAATGTTAATGTTTTTATTTTAGCAGGTAACCTGTTTAGGTTCAGACCATAAGTTCTGTTTTGCCTTCTGAGGGCATTGGCTCAATATCAGTTCCATTCTTTCAGTCTTTGCTGAGATGGTTTAGGTCTGTTTTGTACACAGATCACTCATGGGTTAGTCTGAGACTTTTTTCTAGGTGTTTCAAATCTTGTTTTCTCTCTCAAAGCTTTTGATACATTGGTTTGGTTCTGTCTCACACTAGCAGCTCATGGGTTAGTCTGAGACTTGTGCATTTGTTCAAATCTTATTTCACTTTTCAAAGCCTTTACAAAAGCTGGTTTGGATATACTCCATACATACATAGCTCAGGCTAAGCTGTGACTTGTGTGGATTCATACACAAAATTATAGGGTCCCTTCTTTCCCTATCTCTTCTTCATGATTCTCCCCCACCCTCCACCCCCCACATATATACTTTCTAGTCTATAGGGATCACTCTTCCTCATTTCTCTGGCCAGAAAGGTGTAGATTCTATTGGAATTTAGGCTACCCGTGATGCTCTGCAAGTGGGTTCTGCCCTAGTTGCAAAGCCACATGTGAGGGGGGGAAACTGGGAAACACGCTCCCATGTGGGTCACTTCCCCCATTTTTGACTCTTCTCCACAATCCCTCTGATTTTGTTTACGTTTCAGAGTCTAGAGTTTTTTTGTTCTAATCAGGAGTGTTGGACTTACGCCACTATGCCAGAACCAGAACTTCTTTGTATTAAATTTGTAATGTTGGACTTCATGTTTAGAAAGCTGAAAATCATTCTTCCCTTTTTGTAGCATACTGACATCATCAGTCCCTGTTATATTTTCTTATCCCCATTTCCATCCCCTTCTTCCCAACAGACAACTATGTTAACAAGTTTGATATTTACCCTTAAATACAGGGGTGAGCAAAAGTAGATTTACAGTTGTGAGTATGTGAAAGTTTATTTTTATATTATTATTTATTATTGTATTGTTTTCCATACAAACAACTGTAAACCTACTTTTGTCTACCCTGTATTTATGAATTCTTACAAAATAGCCAGTGCTATTGACGTGTGTGTGTTTTTAATTTACTGAATTGACATTGTACTATAGATCTTGTTCTGTTTCTCTTTTCATTTAATAGTATGCTTTTTAGTTATGTTCATGTCTCTTTGTGAAATGGTTTATTGCTTCTAACAACTACCTAGTATTCCATAGTAGGCATCTATCACATTTTACTTACATAGTTTCTTAACAATAGTCCCCTGTATTTCTTCCAACTCTCTGCTCCTAAAACTTCTATGTGTAATTCTTTTTTTTTTTTTTTTTTAATATATCTTTGTTGATTTCAGAGAGAGGAAAGGAGAGGGAGAGAGAGATAGAAACATCAATGATGAGAGAGTCATCGACTGAGCCCACAACCCGGGCATGTGCCCTGACCAGGAATCGAACTCTGATCGCCTGGATCCCAGGTTGACGCTCAACCGCTGAGCCATGCCCGGCCGGGCTATGTGTAGTTCTTATCAGCTCTACCTCTAAAGCATTATCTTGAATCTGTCAATTTATCTTTTTTTTTTTTTAATATATCTTTATTGATTTCAGAGAGAGGAAGGGAGGGGGGGAGAGAGAGAGAGAAATATCAATGATGAGAGAGTCATTGATCAGCTGCCTCCTGCATGCCCCCTACTGAGGATCGAGCCCACAACCCAGGCATGTACCCTGACTGGGAATCGAACCGCGATCTCCTGTATTATAGGTCGATGCTCAACTGCTGAGCCAAGCTGGCCGGGCTGTCAGTTTATCTTTACTACAAAACCTTAGTTCAGGTGCTTTTCTTATCCATACGATTGCAAAAGCTGCTACCACTTCTTCCTTCATTCACTTTTCCTCTATGTATCACCTTCTATACAGCATCCAGAGTGACCTTTCTAAACCATAAATCTAAAGTGGCCTCACACTTTGGCACCTGTTGCTCTACCACATCCTGACCCACCTAGAAGATACTTTGTAGTTTCTCAGTAATGCTTGTTAATGACATACTGACTGGTTTTGGATTTGGGAATTTGGATCCAACTGTATACCAGATTTCTCTGGCCAGCTTAACTTAGACAAAATAGCACCCTTCCTTTAGCTATAGGAGCTAAGTACCATATTGCCTAAGTAAGATAGGGTGGCTCCGGCATTAGGGCTTAGGGAGAAGGCTAAAGGAGAAGGAACTTGGATCGAACTAGGACCTACAAACTTCTTTTCCTTCTTTATTCCCAGGGAGATTACTTTGTCACTGTCCCTCTAAGAAATGAGGAGACCTGGACATACCTCGTTACAGATCTGGGGGTCTTTTGGCCACAGAACCCCCTTCTACTGAGAATGCTTTCTTTTCTTGGACGAATCTAGGAAGGAATGCCTATTGGGCTGCAGAGTATGCATTTATGTGAACAGCTTACACTTTCTGGTGATGATCAAGTATAATACCAGTTATATGTGTTGTGTTAGATTCACCATTGTAATCGTTTGAAGATTACAATCGAAATTGTTTTTATCATCAGACTCCTTTGCTTTTGCAAAGGCAACCAAGTTGGTTATCTTCTTATGATATAGAATAATGGGAACTTTATTCCACACTCTCGTTTGTGGTGTAATATCTTTGTGTCACATCAGTAGCAGGACCAAGTGCTCCATAAAGGACAACAGTTTCCAGTATACTGTTCCTCACGATGATTCCTTAAGTGGCTCATCATCTGCCTCGTCGTGTGAACCAGTAAGTGATTTTCCAGCACCCTTCCGAAAGTCCACCTACTGGATGAAGATGAGACGGATCAAGCCAGCTGCTGCTCCCCACGTTGAAGGTATCATTTTCAGTAGCTTATTCCGAAGACAGAGCACTCGCTAAAGGTATATTTTGAGGTAGCTGCTGTAAGTGGCCCTTCAAGTATTAAGTACCACATATGTGCTTCTTGTTAGTGATGAGTTGTTTTAAGGTGTTAGGCTATCACTGTTAGCTTCGTCCCTGTATTTTACAGTGAAATTTGCTGATCTTACTCCTTTAGGTTATATCAGTGTTTCCTCTTCATGATTTGAACTTCTTTCCTCTTGTTCTAGTTTGAACTTCAGTTGAGGGTTGAGGGGCTGGTATAAGGATCATTCTGAGTAAAATTTTCTTGGTGGTCATAGTCTCAAGGGTCCTTAGTAGACCGTTATTTTGAACATGTCTGCTTCAGTGTTAGTCTCAAATCAAGATGAAACAAAGCACACTGCCTGAAGGCTCTTACTATTCATAGGGAACTATTGATCACCTGTGATGGGGAGCAATACAAAAAGAAAAGGGGAGGTCGAGTCAGGTAATAAAAAGTTATGTCAACGTCCCTAACAGTGTCACAAACACTTCTGTGAGGCCTATGCTTGCTGATGGTCATTCCCTTTGATGTTCTTGTGAGTGATATTTTGAGGGCAGGCCCAGATATTCATTTCTATACCATACTTAGGTTTTTTCTGTTTTTGTATGGTATTTCAGGGTCAGGTGGAGTATCAGCCAAAGGAAAAAGGAAACCCAGGCAGGAAGAAGATGAAGATTATCGAGAATTTCCTCAGAAGAAGCATAAGCTGTATGGTAAGGGAGTAACTTTGCCAATTCTTTTTTCCCTGGGTGCCTGGGCTTTGTTCTTTGAGGGAGAGAGACCTTATGGTTTGGCTCTTAAAGTACTTTTGAGCCCTTGGAATTTTTTGGCAAGGCATGGCCTCCATCCTGCCTTATTTTACCCTCCTCCTGTCATGATTTAAGGGAGTGAGTTGGTTAAGGGACTGGGGTGTAGGGTGTTGAGAAGAGGAGGGAAGAGATTTTGGTGCTAGAGAGGGGTTAGCTAAGGTGATACGTTGGGCTTCAAGTTTCTGTCTTGCGTCAGGGAGGAAGCAACGGCCTAAAACTCAGCCTAATCCCAAATCCCAGGCTCGTCGTATTCGGAAGGAACCACCAGCTTATGCAGCAGGTATGCTTTCTGTTGGAAGCTTTGTGGGATCCAGTTCTCTCATTCTGATTGTGGTTGTTATTGCTGGTAAAGGAATGATGGAGAAAAGCGTTTCTTTAAGGAGGGCAGGTACTAACAGCATGGGTTTGAAGGTTAGACAGACCCTTGTCCAAGTTTTGGCTTTTCACTCATTTTCCCATCTGCCTCAATTTATTTAATCTCTGCAAGCTTCAATTTCCCTGTCTCTAAACAGGGATAATAAAGGCAGTCAGAATTGTGAAAATTAAATGAGATAAAACATTTAACAAAGTCTCTGGCACATAGGAAACATTCAGCATACTGGCTCTTCCATATCTCAGTATCCTGCTACTATGTGCTGCTTTATAAAATGTTGCCTGTTGTCAGTCATTCTTCAATAAAGCTGGAAAAATATGTTGCCTAGTTCTTTAAGCTATTGGGATTTGGATGTTTCTTAGATGTTTTTTATCATGGGGAACTGAGTAGAAGTGTCAGAAACTCCTCACTGTCTGAAAAAAATTATTTCTAGAAGTTATACACAGCAGGAGTCTCTCTTCCCCAGGAAGGGGAAAACCATTTTGTGATACTTTTCCTAAGTTCTAGAATTGTGCTTTTTGTTTCTGGACAGTACTACAGATTATATCATGTTCTTTTATCTTCTTTGTAGGCAGTTTAGAGGAGCAGTGGTACTTAGAAATTGTGGATAAAGGCAGTGTCTCCTGTCCTACCTGCCAGGCAGTGGGGAGAAAGACCATAGAGGGCTTAAAGAAACACATGGAAAACTGCAAACAGGTTAGATGTTTTGTGGCATTTTGTGACTTATATTATGATCTTTTACCCAAACTTTAGACATCTGGCACTGTGTTGGATATGCTGATTACTGTGGAGAAGAGGCACCATTGTGTCGTAGGGAAAACATAGGCTTTGGAGTGTGACAGACTTGGGTTTGAATCTTCACTCAGCCACTTACTAGTTGAATCATTTAGCTTTTTATGTTTGAGCCTCGGTTTCCTCATTTATAAAATAGAGATAAAATAATTACTACTTTGCGTACTCTATGAGAGGATAAGAAAGAAAACATGCTAAGTTCTCACCCCATTACTTGGCAAATATTGGTACTTAGTAAATGGTACTTTCTATTTTTTAAGAAGTGAATTGCCTTTTACTTCTTTGCCCTTGAGGATGTGACACTGAGCTTGTGGGATTTTGAGATTCACTGATTGTTGAGTTTGGGAAATAAAGGAGAATCAGACAAGAGCATTTGAATGGGACTTTGTGATGTTCTATTTCTCTGTTGAATAGTCTGGCACTGAGCAGTATTTTTTCTCTGTAGGAAATGTTTACTTGCCATCATTGTGGGAAACAACTTCGTTCACTGGCAGGGATGAAGTATCACGTCATGGCAAATCATAATAGTTTGGTAAGAGTGTCTTCTGTCCTATATGAGCCTACGTGGTGTTTGGCTGTCTTAGATGAGTATATATAACTCAGTGGAGATGGCTAAGGCTCTGGGACTTTATAGGGTGAATAAGAAGACCCTTTCAATTGAAGACTTATGTACAATGAAAACTTTGTGGTGGATACGTAGGTATTTGTGTGTTTAGGTTAGTCCCAAAGGTTCATAGCCTGGGAGGTAGAGGCTTAGAACTCTAATTTCCATTACATTCACTGCCTTGTCTGTCTAGGAGACAGAGAGCCAGGAGTCAGATAACTTAGACGTCATGGGCATCAGCTTAGGTGCTAGTGTAGTCCTTGATTCTTCTATGATATAATTTTTTTTCTGTATCTGTCTTTTCCATGAATTATCTGCTTGTTTGCTTCTCTTGCTTTCTAGCCCATTTTGAAGGCTGGAGATGAAATAGGTGAGCCAAGTGAGAGGGAACGGCTCCGAACAGTTCTAAAGAGACTGGGAAAGCTCAGGTGCATGCGTGAGGTAAGAACCCAAAGACAGCCACTCCTTCTGCCTGGAGTCTTAGGTCCACGTCTTTCTGTTACTCTCTTCCATTTCTCCTCCTTTCTTTGGACCTGGTTCTGTATCATCTTACCGCATAAGAGTGGCTCCGCTTTTCCAGGTCTTCTGAACTCATTAATAGGTCTTTGTTTTCTTTCTCGGCTTCAGAAATTTAGTTTTCTCCCCTTATTTTTTGTTTGAAGGGGTTTGTTTACCATCCTTTCTTTGGTGTGATGAAGAGGATCCTTATAACCTCACCTTGAGGAACTTTGATATTGCTGGGTATTTGATATTGGGGTGGAGTTGGATCATAGACTAGGGGGGAAGCTCTGACACAGAAGAGGTGCCCAGTCCTAGTTTATTGAATATTGATTAAACATTGAATGTGATGCTTGGTGGTAGACAGAATAGCCGTTGAGCCAAGGACAAGAGGGGTTGTGCCAATGGGAAATGTTGGAGAGGGACTAGTGATATCAGAGGGTCTATTTGTGTGGAGTGGTGGTTGAATACCTTGTGGCTGTATAGAAATTTAGAGATCATGTCAAAAGATGTAAGACTATAGTTTAGGTTTCTCTCCTGTGTTTAGAGTTGCTCTAGTAGCTTCACCAGCATCATGGGATATCTGTACCATGTCAGAAAATGTGGCAAAGGGGCTGCGGAGCTGGAGGAGATGACCCTGAAGTGTCACCACTGTGGAAAGCCATATAGATCGAAGGCTGGACTTGCGTATCACCTGAGGTCAGAGCATGGGCCTGTGAGTACTGATTACTTTCCAGACCCTGTTTGGGGATATATTCTGTGGTAGCTGCTTAGCGCTACATCTCAGATATCCTTGGTTCTCACTTGTATCTCTGTTTAATTTTGAATGCTTTTGTTCCCTCTTCCTTGTTCTTCCTTTTGAACATTCTTAGCTTAGAGAAATCAAAGTTCATTGTACAGTCTGGTAGAAGTAAACTCATTATTATATTTTTAAAGCTTAAGGCATTCCCCCTTAGCTAGAAATTTTGCAGGACTCTGTCCAGCAGTTTTCTGTATTACAATTTTTTTTCTCCTGCCTTCCCCCCCCCCAATTGCATTTCTACATTCCCCCGACCTCATGTTCTTTAGAGTTAAGTTTCAAGATATAATTTACATATGGTAATGAATATTCACCCTTTGGTATATAGTTATAAAAGTTTTCACAGTTACTACAGTCATGTAACCACCACCATAATCAAGATGTAGAACAATTTGATAATACTCCTAATTCCCTTTGTAATCAGTTCTTCTCACCATTCCCAACCCCTGGCAACCACTGATCTATTTTCAGTCTTTATAGTTTTGCTTTTTTTAGAATGTCTTGTAAGTGGAATAGTGTAGTATGTAAACTTTTGAGTCTGGCTTCTTTCACTTAGCATAATGCATTTGAGATTCATATATGTGTTAGCATACACCATTAGGTTTATTCCTTTTCATTTCTGTCTAGGATTCCATTATATGCATGCCTCACAATTTGTTCATCCATTTACCAGTTGAAGAATGTTTGGTTATTTCCATTTTGGGGCAATTATGAATAAAGATGCTATAAACATTCACTTAAAAGTTTTGAATGAAAATGTTTTAATTTCTCTTGGGTAAATACTTAGGAATGGGATTACTAGGATATGGGATATGATAAATGTATGTCTCGCTTTATAAGTAACTGCCAAACTGTTTTCCAATGTGGCTGTGCCATTTTGTCTTCTCACCAGTGAAGGATGAGAATTCCAGTTGCTTTGCATCCTTCTCAGCACTTGCTATTGTCAGTTTCATTTAAAAAATCCATTTTGATAGGTATGTAATGGTATTTTATTGTTGTTTAAATTTGCATTTCCCTGATGATTAGTGATGTTGATGACCACCTTTTCATGTGCTTATTGGCAACGTTAGTCTTTAGTGAAGTGTCTTCATTTGTGAAGTGTCTGTTAAAATCCTTTGCTCATTTCTTTATTGGAGTTTTTGTTGTCTTACCATTAAGTTTTGAACATATTCAGAGTTTTTACATATTCTGGACACAAGTCCTTTATCAGATATGTTTTGCAAATATTTTTGCCCAGTCTGTAGTGTCTTTTCATTTTTTTATGTTGTTCTTCAAAGAGCAGAATTCTTATTTTGATCAAGTTCAATTTATCTTTTTTTTCTTTTATGGATAATGCTTTTGTTGTTGTATCTAAGATATTTTTGCCCAACCCAATGTATAATTTTCTGTTGCTGCTGTAAAAAATATCACCGCAAAACTATTGGCTTAAACAACACAACTATGTTATCTCACAGTTCATCAGGCCAGAAGTCCAGGTACAGTTGGTTTACCTGGCTATCCTGCGTAGAGCCTCACCAGGTTGGAATCAGAGTTTAATTAGGGCCATGCCTTTCTGGAGGCTTGAGGGGAGAATCTGTTTCTGGGCTCTTTAAGATTGTTCAAGAATTCAGTTTCATGCAGTTGTGGGACCTCATTTCCATGCTTGCTATAGGCCAGGAGTTGTTCTCAGCTTCTAAAGGCTATGCTTCATTTTTGCAGATCTTTCCAGAGTCAGGACAGCCAGAGTGCTTAAAAGAGATGAGCCTGGAGTCAAAGAGTGGGGGCCGAGTTCAGAGGCGTTCTGCCAAGATAGCTGTATATCACCTGCAGGAACTGGCCTCTGTGGAACTGGCCAAGGAATGGCCTAAGAGGAAGGTTCTTCAGGACCTGATACCTGATGATCGGAAGGTAAGGTAGAAACTTGTGTTAATTTTGAAGGATTATGTCTGATACTGTGCTTATTACATACAGAAAAGTAAATGCACTTGAGTACATGATAAATAATATTTTTCTTCTTTATCCTTAGAGATGGAGTATATCTTATCCAGCTCTAGTATTTTGATTCATGTAGGTCCTAGAGAAACAGTATGTTTCAGAAGCTCCTTATGCCTCTTAATTTTGAACTATTCCCAGAAGGCACCTAAATTCCCAAGTTAGTTTTTTGCAGGACTCAGTACAGACTATCCTGATCATACTATTTGAGTTTTTAAGTTTTATTTTAAAGATTCATTAGAATAACATAAACTTCAGTTTGACAGTATCAGCTCCTGTGACTCAACCAACTGAGTCATACAGGCCAGGGCACTATTATTAACAATTTGATTTATAGCCTTCTATCCATTTATCCATCTACATATATTTCTATTGAATATATGTGTATATATGTACTTATATTATTTTTAGTGAATTTTTGTATCTCCGTCTCTCTTTTTTGTAACAGATATTTTAACTGTATAATGCTTTGCCACTAGCTTTTTTACCCCCCTAACTGTAGATGAAGTATTATACCTGAAAGTCTCCTGCCTTCTGTTAAAAATGAAACTATTCTAAGACTAAACAATAGATGATTATATTTACCAGTTTAAGGAACTTTAAAGGGTCTTACATAGTACAATTTTTTTGGTATATGAAAATATACTTGTGGAACTCCAGAATTACATAACCTGAAGGGTTGGGTGTGAAACTTTTGGGGTGTGTTGGAAGTTGGATTCCTTCAATAAAATCTTTCTTGTCTTGTAGTTAAAATACACTCGCCCTGGGCTACCTACCTTCAGCCAAGAAGTACTACACAAATGGAAGTCAGATATTAAGAAGTATCATCGCATTCAGTGTCCTAACCAGGTGGTTCTTTCTCATTCATTTACTCAGTAAATCTTTATGAGGCATCTGCCGTTATTTCAGTTATTTGTTCCTTTGTGACAAAGCACCTGAACCTTAGTGGCCTACAACAACAATTATTTCATTTGTTTACAATTTTGTAAATAATTTTGTCAGGGCTCAGGATAGTTCTCCTGCTGTACATGGCATCAGCTGGGATCACTCATAGGTTGCATTCAGCTGGAAACTCAGATGCCACTTGAATGTCCAAGATGGCTTCTGTACAGCTAATTGAGCTGGGAGCTTGGCTCTCCCCCTGGCCTCTCTCCAGCAGGTAGTTAGATTACCAGCAGGGTACATGGTGATTGAGATTTCAGAGAGTATCCCAAGAACATGAAAGCAGAGGCTGAAGATCTCTTAAGGCCTAGTTTTAGAATTTGTTCAGCATCTTTCCTTGGCATTCTGTTGGTTCAAAGGAATCACAGAGCTGACCCAGATTCAAGGAGAGGGTACACAGACTCTACCTCTTTACGGGAAGAGTGGCAGTGTTTCCAGCCACCTTGAACCTGGCTGTATGGGCACTACTTTGTGGCGGAGTAGATATACGGAAATAGGAGATAGAAAGCAAATTAAAAAAAAATCTAACCATGTAATTTTCTGTGCTTCTTTAAGTACCAGGGAAGGGAATATGTTAAGCTTTTGTAAGCAACTTGTTTACCTCTTTTTCTTTTACCTTTTGTTGGTTCCCTTTCTTGTTTTTGTGGCTTGCATGTGAATTCTTTCCCTGTTTGGTTGTGGTAAAATTTATTGGACTTTTTTCTCCAAATGTAGAGTTGGTCAGTGTCAACACCCAGATTGCTAAGAGAAGGATGCTCTTTTGATTAGACTTCATGTTATTTTTTCTTTTTTTCAGGGTTGTGAGGCTGTCTACAGTAGTGTATCTGGCCTTAAAGCTCACCTGGGCTCTTGTACTTTGGTTTGTAACTTTCTGAACCATTTATCTTAACATGACTTCTGAAATAGTCTGACGTAGAAGAGAATTCAGTATAGGTGAACAGCTAACTGTCCTGTTTTCTGTTATCTTCAGAGGCTGGTTTAGTTTTTTATGTCCCAAAGAATCTTGATGTGTTATTGGGTGGGATGCCAGGGTATGTCCAAGGTACAGAAAAGGCCAACATAGCCATAAGTATCATATCAATTAAAGAATTTGGAGAAAACTATATTAGTTCGGAATCCCTACCAGGGACTTAACTTCTTCTACCCGAGCTTCTCCCACATTGGACCTGCCTTGTCTTATTGGGCCTTAAATTTTCTAGTGTCAGCTTATATGCACTTATCTGGATTAGTGAAGATCCTCTAAACCCATCTGAACTATACCAGCCTCTGGAGATGGGAGGTGGGATCCCTGGGTGTCAGGCTAATAGCCATTCACCTCACTGAATCTTTTCCATGTTGACCTGGGTGCCCTACAACCCACCAGCCATAGGGATTGTTGCCATTTTCCAATCCCTTTTAGAAGTATCTCTTCACACAAAATGAGCCCCATGGAAACCCAAAGCTTCAGGAGGGGAGATAAGTCTCAGTTAAAGGCAACAAGAGGGTTATAGGCATCCAGACCAGATCTGTCCAGGAATGCTTAAGAGTTGGTCATCTTGATCTTAGTTTCCGAGTCCTTAAACTTTGTATTATGGATGGTACTCTTCTAATTCTGGATTTCCAAGGCGCTCTTTGCAGCAGTGGATTATAGTGGGAAGAATTGTACTTTGGTGCCTACAGTGAAGTTCAGAAGTTTGATCATTTTGGGGGAGGAACCAAGAGAACCTGGAAGTGAAGTGAAAGAAACAAGGGAAGATAGAAAAATGTGACATGCCACATAATCAAAGTAGGAGGATTTTGGGTTGTATTGAAGGGGGTGGGAGGGTTTGGTGTAGAATTGCATTAGGATAGATTTATAGTAGTGATAGTCTGCCCGAGCTGTTTTTCCTAAATATATTGTTGTTTTGGATTTTCTTCCTTCTGACCTTTGCTTTTCATCAATAACAATCCCTACACATGGCCCAGGCATGTGTTCCTGAATTTGCCAATAATTCTCTTTTCTTTAAAATAGGGAAACTTTGTGGCTGGAAAATACAAGTGTCTTCTATGTCAGAAAGAATTTGTGTCAGAGAGTGGTGTCAAGTATCACATCAACTCTGTCCATGCCGAGGTGAGGATCCTGCTTTCCCACAGTGTTTTTCTAACCCTGTGAGTCCTGTACATACACCACAGGAGAGGTGGGTTTTGTGTCTCTTTTTATGGGCTAGGACTATCAAGGAAAGTAGAGTGGTTACCAGAGACATCGGAGTTCAATCCAGTTAAATCAGGCATTTGGGAACCAGGCTGAATTTACACCTTTGGAATTCTTATTTCACAGCAATCTCTGTACTTCTGTTTTCTAGTATTCTTGCATCTTTGAGCAACCTATTTTTAATGCTGTTTAAAATACTGCATAGAAACAAGTTCAAAGGACATTATTGAGACAAATGGGGAAATTTGAATATTGACTATATTAAGTAGTAATGTGTCCATGTAACTATTTTGAAATGTGATCACTGTAATTATGCAGAAGAACACCCTTGTTCTTAGGCAGGTACATGCTGATGTATTTAGGGATGAAGTAGCATGATGTCTGCAACTAACTTGCAAATGGTTCAGCAAAAAGAAGGAAGGAAGGAAAAGGGAAGGAGAGAGATGAACAATGGTAAATCTAGGTATTCATTAAACTAATAACTTTTCTGAAGGTTTGTAAATTTTCAAAAAAAAAAAAAAAAATTCTTTGTTCTGCCCTAACCATGCCTTTAAAAATTTTTCTCACACCTCTTTATGTTTTCCACTGTGTTTTGACTGGATAGTGTTTCTATTTTGCCTTTGTAGGATTGGTTTGTTGTAAACCCAGCAACAACCAAAAGCTTTGAAAAGCTGATGAAGATAAAGCAGCGGCAGCAAGAAGAAGAAAAGCGGAGGCAGCAGCACAGGAGCAGAAGGTCTCTGAGAAGGCGGCAGCAGGCTGGCATGGAGCTCCCTGAGTCGGCAGAGCTGAGTCTTAGAGTAGGGAAAGATCAGAGGAGGAGCAAGGAGGAACTGCTGGTGTCGACCTCCTGTAAAGAACCAGAGCAGGAGCCGGTGCCAGCGCAGTTCCAGAAAGCAAAGCCCCCGAGGGCTAATCATAAACGAGGAAGGAAATAGGCAGTCAGTGTGAAAGCGCTCCTAGGAGAGTGGATGTGATATTGTTGTCATGGGGACCTGTGCTGGGAGGACTGAGTCATGGGGCTGAGTGAAGAGAAATGTACTCTTTCAGCTGTTTGTGTAAAGCTCTGACTTTCTTAGCTCTTTCCTCCTGTATAAATTTCACTGTTTTCCCTACTTATTCATTTTGACAACCCCTGTCCCCCAACCCTTTTGGGTAGGTTTTCCTCATTGGAGTCTATTGTTTTTCTCTTATCTTGCCCAAAGAGCTCCCTCTTAAGGCCAACTATAGGCCTCTCTTGCCCTGTACAAGACTAAGAAAACTGGTTGTCCTTTCCTTCTTGGGGTGTAGAATGTTCTTGGAAGCTCCACTGATTTATTAGTCTCCATCATCAAGCTTATATAACAATTCCAAATTAACTTTTTAAAACCATACTGATCAATCATTTTGTATTTGTGCTATAACAAGCCTAGAAGCTAGAAATGTTGTCACTCATGTAATAAGTTACCCTGTCTCTTTGGGAAACAAACTTTATGGAGGCTGTCTGTTCTCTCAGTGTGGTTTTAGGATTGAAAGAAAGAAAATGGACTTAGGGTGAAAAAGCTAGAACTTCCCTACACTAATTCAACTGGGAAATGCTTTGTCCTAAGTAGCAGTGACTGACTAGACCCACAGGCATGAAAAGCAGCCTTAGGAGTAGTGTGTCCCAAATATTAAAATGACTGGAAAGAAGAAAGTAGGAGAAGCAATAAATAAATACTGCCTCAACTTTCTGGGGCTGGCGGCCTCATCTGTTGTTACAATCAATGTCATCCTGAAGTTTGTTTTGCCTCTTTAGTTCTGAGGACTGAGAAATACCAGATTGATTGCTCCTGATTTTTTGACATAGAATCCTAGTGTTCCTGGTAATGGCACTAAGATTGGTAGCCAAGGCACTCGTCCCTTCTCTTCTGGACTTGACCTCACTTGTTAGGCTGCACCCCACTGGGTCCTGATCCCTCCCTCTACCAACCTCTGTCTGAGTTGTCTGGGACTGACTCTCCTCTTTAATATGTGTTCTGTCGTCTTTAATCCTGAGCCTTTTGCTGGAGTTAGAAAGAAAAATTCTTTTTCTGTACCTCATGCCTACCTGATAATGTCTACTGGGCTGTTAGATAATTGTTTTGAAACAAGTGAAGGACATGGTATATCCACTCTACATTTTCATTTGCAGTTGTGTACTTTCAGTAGATGAGGATTGTCAGGGAGGAGAAATGAAGAAGCTATATTAATTTCTGGTGAGTAAGACTTGGGAAATGTTTGGCAATGACAAAAGAAATAAATGACTCTGAGTTAGAGTGATGTTTCCAGTTGTTCATTGACTCTGACCTGCTACTTGACTCTTGCTGATACAGTGTATGGGGGCAAGAAGATGGCTAGAGATGGGAATGAGTTTGAAATAAGTACCAAATGCAGTTGTCTCAGTTGTTCTTTAGACCCAAAATTCTGCTGGCTAAACTGAATAATTTGATATTAAAGAGAATTAAGTATAGGAAACTTGCCCAGTCTCATACAGGGCCTTTACAGGCATGCCTTTATTCCTTCTTCTTCTTTTAAAAAGTTGATTTTAGAGAGAGAGAGAGAGAGGAAGGGAGGGGAAAAGAGAAACATTGATCAGTTGCCTCCTGTATGTGCCTGGACCGGGATTGAACATGCATCTTGGGTATGTGCCCTGATTGGGTATTGAACCCATGACTCTTTGGTGCACTGGAAAACACTCAACCAACTGAGCCACACCAGCCAGGGCACCTTTTTTTCCTTTCTTCTTGAGGCCAGAGAGCAGCAGGACTCAGTATAGATTATCCTGATCATACTATTTGAGTTTTTAACTTTTATTTGAAAAATTCATTAGAATAACATAAAATTAAGTTTGACAATATCAGATATAGCTAGGTTTTGGAGCAGTGAACTCTCATGCATGGTTTGGAATGCGAATCAGTACAATCACTTTGAAAACAATTTGGCGTTATATAGTAAAGTTAAAGATATGCCCTAAGACTCAGCTGTTTCACTCCTAGGTATAGACAGAGAAACTCCTCTTGTCCAGGTGTACCAGGAGACACAAGCAAGAATGATTATTGCAGTATAGTTTGTAATAGATAACTGGGAACAATGTGTAGGGAAGACTACTAGCTGTCCACCAAAATCTGCTCTCAACTTGTAAAGTTACAGGGTTATATAAAACAAATGGCTAGACTACATTTCCCAGCCCTTTACTCTCCTTCTCCTGTATGGAAGGAGTAGCCAACTAACTTCTCTCCAGTGGGATGTGAGCGGAAGTGATTTGTGTCACTTCCAGGCTAGAACTTTGAGTGAGTGAAGCTTCATGCTTTCCCCTTCCTTGGGTTAGGTGTAGGTGATGCTGGGGCTCTAGGAGACGGTAGAGCACAAAATGGAGGGTGGCTGACTCCCTCAATCATCCCATGAAGGGCTGCTTGCCAACCAGGAACATCTATCAGACTACTATATGAGCAAGAAATAAATGTCTGTGAGTTTGAGACCTACATTCTTGGGCCTCTTTGTTAGCCTACTCTAATGTATAACCTAATTGTCCGTCCTCAGGAGAAAGGATAAATTGTGACATAGTCATACAGTAGAATATTTTACAGCTATGAAACCAACTAGGGCTTTTTTATCATGAATACATCTCAGAAATAATGTCTGGAGAAAGCAAGTTATAGAATTCATCAAGTGTACCATTTATATAAGGTTTAAAGACATGCAAAAATGCTCAATACTGTTTATGGGTATATATAAAGATAAATGTGTACTTATATATAGTATGTATAAATATTTAGGTTATGTTTATATTTTAGTATATACATATATTAACACAATATTAAAACATGCACAGAATTGATAAACACCAAATTTAGTATAGTGCTTCTGGGACCCAGAGGACTACAAATGAATTTGGAAGTATTATTTCTTAAGGTGGATAGTGAGTTTGTTATAATTTTATATTTTTGTATGTCTATATATCATTTTAAAAAATCAACAAAATATATTCTTAGCTTACCTCTTTCTTCAAAGGGAGCACTTTGGAAATTTTTCTTCTGCCTCATCTTAACTTTTGATCTCTTCACCCTATAGTCTACTCTCCTCCATGCCTTCACTTCTATTTCTACCATCCCAGTTGGAACCATCATCACCTCGCCTAGACTACAGTAGCTTCCTAATTGGTTTCCTTCTGTTTTTTACTGGCTTGGATACACTCCACACAACAGGTTGTAGTGAGTTCCTAAAATTGTAAATCAGACCTCATTCACCTGCTAAAAGCAGAAAGTAGATTGAGATCTCAGTTGGCAAACCTGCTGCTGCTCACTTGCAGGTATAGATTTCAAGTACCTTTATCAGATGATTCATCCGTTAAAGTCTTCAAGCTCTCAGAAGCCTCACTCTGAAAGGGACAGCCATAAGCAGTATACCAGATCCATTACCTGAAATGATAGGAATGAAAACTAAACTGAGATGAGACTGAAGTTATCCACTCCTGAGTTAGATAATTGGTCCAGCGATGGCAGGAGGGGAATTAATAACAGAACAGTAAGGGTCTAAGATCTTAGCAGCCTTAGGTATATATTTTCCTAGGATTTTTGGATCCAGAGAGAATAGGGCTTCGAATTTGTCTTGGAGACCATGTTTTTCAAGTGCAGTCTTTATTTTCAGCTCATGAATTGAAGTATTTGGGTTAAGGTACCTGCATGTTATCTAAAGTCCTATCTTCTGCATTAAAATTGCAGCTTTATTATTTGCATATGTACTAGTATTAATAAGACATGCAGAAATAATGAGAGAAAAGTGAAGTAGAAAATACATTGGAACAATAATAAAATCAATGAATATAATCCAAGTAGACTTATTTTTTAACAACAAAAACTTGCTTAATAAAGAACTACATATTTAGCAGAAAAATTGTTAAAGCTAGAAGTTAAAGGTACATTGAGGGAGAGTCCTTTTTCAAATCCAATTTAAAGGCATTCATTTTACATATGAATGAAACTAAATTCAAGAAAATTATTTTGAAGTTTTCATTACTGACGATTTCTGGAAAATAATGTTGATTATATTTTCCCTTAGAGGAGCAATGTTAAATATGGGGTTAGCCTGGCCAGGCGTGGCTCAGCGGTTTAGCATTGACCTAGGATCCAGGAGATCCCAGTTTGATTCCCCGTCAGGGCACATGGCCAGGTTGCGGGCTCCTAGCCGATCAATGATGACTTTCTCATCATTGATGTTTCAACTCTCTCTCCCTCTCCCTTCGTCTCTATGAAATCAATAAAGATACATTAAAAAAAAAAAAAAGGGGGTTATATTCCTGCATTAGGATTCAGTATTAAAATAAACCACTGATCTAACCATCAATATATCGTAAGTACAAAAAACAAAACTATCCTAAATGTCTGCTAATTTAAAATACTATTCCCAGTTCTATTAAATAGCCTAAATTATGGCACATTATCAATTACAGAAGGCATTTCATGTATCATTAAGAGCACATATAATAAAATGTAATAGGTGACCTAAAGCTAAAGTACTTACTTATATTTGACATTAAGTAATTTTACTTATCATCTTAGAATTTAGGATGTTGCTAGGGAAATAGATGGCATAAGACTCTAAAAAGTCGTCCATTTGAGCCCCAGCAGTCGTTCCTCCGGCGGCTCGGGGGGCTCGCTCCTTGGGGGCCTAAAGTGAAATGCACTGTTTTTCGTATTGTGGGAGCCCTGCCCGCAGGATCTCAACTCGTCCGCTTCTGCCGGGTACCACACACTTGCCCATCCCAGGCCCAACCCTGCAACGGTGACCACCTTTTTTTTGCTCCTCACCAGCCCTCCCTGCGCCTCCACTTCCCTCGCTCGTCCCTAGTTGGCTCCCGAGCCAGGTCGGGGCAGGAAGATGCTCTGGCAGCTCCTCGCTCCTCCCTCTCCGTGCAGGTTCGAGCCAGTTCCGGTCTGTTTCGCGGCCCCGACCGGAGCGGAAGTCTTTCTAGCCAAGTGGTGTCTCTATGGTAGAGTGGGCGGGGCCAGGAGGAAGATGGCGGCGCCCGCGGCTGCAGTGGATCCCCAGGCTTCCGGGGGTCTTCGGACCCCAGTGTGCCTGTTGGTGTTGGGAATGGCGGGGTCTGGGAAAACCACCTTTGTACAGGTGACGTACATGGCGCGGGCGTAGTAGGTGTGCGCTAGAGGTGGTGGAAGGCCAGGAAGGGGCGGAGGTCTTTCTGAGAAGTTGGAGGGGACCGCCGTGTGGCTTTCGGGGACTTGCCAGCAACTCCGGTTCCTTACTCGGCGAGACCTTCTTGGACCCTAGCCTGGGTTAACTAAGGCTCCCTTTTGCGTACCTTCGGTGCCTAGTTGGTACAGCTTACCACGTTGTACAGGAGTTGTCATACCGATAAGATTGCTGACTTCGTGAAGGCAGAGGCTTACAAGTAACAGTGCTAGCACACAGGCTGTCGATGTAGATTGTTAAAGAATTACGTGTTTCTGTGCGCGTATCATATTTCAGGTGTGGACAAAAAAGGGGTGCTGTAAGTCTAATCGACAGTAACCTCACAGGGTGATTGGGTCATATATTCTTTTTAAAAACAATGAATTTATTGGGGTGACATTGGTTAATAAAACTATATAGGTTGCAGGTGTACAGTTAGTTCTACAACACATCATCTGTATATTGTATTGTGTGTTCACCACCCCAAGTCAAGTCTCCTTACATCACCGTTTATCTCCCCTTTACCCTCCTACTTCCCCCCACCTCCCTTCCCCTCTGGTAGTCACCTTGCTGTTGTCTGTGTCTGAGTTTTGTTTTGCTTTGTTTTTTGCTTAACGTCTTCACCCAGCCCTGCAACCCCCTTCCTTTTAACAATTATCAGTCTGTTCACTATGAGTCTCTTTCTATTTTGTTTGTTAGTCTGTTTTGTTCATTAGACTCCATATATGAGTGAGATTATATGGATCATAAATTCTTAACTGGGCAGGTCTTGGTGGGTAGTCACACCCCAGGCATATAACTTCTTTAGTAAAAGGTTTATATTTGCTTTAAGCAAGCCCTATTCATTTTATGTGTGCATCTAGGTTAACACACCTTTGAAATGCCTCTTTCAAGAGAGCATGCAATCATATTAATTATCCAGTCCCCACCTTTCCTTCTCTAACTTTACGTACTCTTCCTTATGTTACCTCGTTAATTCAAATGCATAAATAAAAAAAACCCTGCAAAACTGTCATTCTCTGGAGCATTTGAGATCTTGCTGCCTGGTAATTGTCATCAGTTTGACTCAAACACAGGCACTGGGGATACAGTGACAAGGTTGACAAGGTTCCTGCTTTCATGGAACTACTGGTTTGTTTGAGGTGATAGAAAAAACCTTCACAGAGCAAGTAAATAAGAGATGGAGAGTGGGGGAGGCTCTTTTAAAGTGGTAATAAAGAATGATTGTATTTCAACTGAGAGTTGAATGTTGGAGGCAAATATTTCAGTTAGAGAGAAATGTTCTTTGTCCTCTTATCATGCCCTCTTTGTCTCACTACATCCCGCACCCTGTATCTCCACAGAGGCTCACAGGACACCTGCATAGCCAAGGCTCTCCACCTTACGTGATCAATCTGGACCCAGCTGTGCATGAAGTCCCCTTTCCTGCCAATATTGGTGAGTAAACTGTACCATTCTGTACCATAAAGTGCCTTGGAAAGCCTCCAGTCTGCCAGTTTTCAGTGCTTTCATTTTTTCCTATACTATCTACTTTCATTTGCATTGGATTTGTTAGAATCCCTAAACAGGCTTCTGCCTTATTCACATTTTCTCTTTGTTTACTTCTTTCCCTTTCCTAAATTTGTTTCCTTTCCACTCAGTATCTAACTTCTCCTTTCTGATCCTAGGGTGTCAGGCTATTGTGTTTGGGAAAATAAAGTGACAGAAAGTCAGTCCTCTCACTTCTAGGCCATAAACCCTTCTGCAGGCTCTGATATATACACCTTTTTATTTAGTTTCTCTTCTCAAAGTTTAGTTAGAGTTATAAGGGTTCTTTTGTGGTAGTTCACTTACTGATTTGTAGGAACTTTGCTTCCACTCCCACAGTTACATGGGAAAATGTGCATATGTATGCATATGTGCATTGTTTTGGGGAGAGGTTCCCAGTTATCATAGGAGGAATCTGTGACTATAAAAGGTTAAGAATGGATGTGATCCAGTGTCCTGAACCCTGATAGGATCTAGGCTGCCTGATCAAGGCTATCACTGTGTGCTAATCCTCTCCTTAATCCTGTAACCCAAATAAACTAATATATGAAGGCCTTGTATTAAGAAGCAGAGAGCGTTTTGGGATGAGTTTAGGGGTGGAAATCACCCACCTTGTCACTGAAAGGATGGAATTCTAATAGTTGATGAGGTAGGTTTATAGACTGGTAGATAGGTTTAGTTAGATATTACTGGTCAGATTAATTCCTTTTTAAAAATCATTGTATTACCATTGTTATCAGTAGGCAGTTAGTAAGAAATAAACCTTTCTTCTTCATTTAGCTCCCTTTTTCTGTGCATATGGTTACTGACAGTATTTAAGTTGCATAAAACTTTTCTCCTTGTCTCAGAACATCTCTACTATAACTTGAGAGCTCCTAGCCTGATATTCTGCATGGGTTACTTGACAGTTATCCTTTATAAGGACAGAAACCAATGCAAAGCTGGGGAAATTAGTACAAGAGAGTGCTGACAAGAGAACCCTAAAAGGCTAGTTTCAGTTTCTTGCTGGTAGAGAAAGCACAGAGCATCTTCTGCCCTTCTATTCTTTTCCTCCCAATCTTGCTGCTTTTTCTATCGCAGTTCAATGATCTTGGCTTAAAAATTTAGAAAGCAAATTTGAAAAGTAACTCATGCCAAGAGAGAAACTTATTTTTTCCTCAGAGGAAACAGAGATGACTTGAGAGACCTCTTGGCTTAGGATATTATTGGTGGAGAGCCTCAAGCTGTATTGTTTCTTGTGTGTTAAATTCTAATTAATTCTTCCCTCTCTTCCCCCAGATATTCGTGACACTGTGAAATATAAAGAAGTCATGAAACAGTATCCTTTTTTACATCTTTCCTGTTGACTCATCTCGGGCTGGTTACTCTGTGTGTATTTTGTGGCTTTGAAAGAGTGCTTTTGCATTTCCTGGTGAATGAAATATACTAGCAAAAACATTTGAATGCTTTCGAGTCATTTTATTAGGAGGAGGAAAGATGAATGTGGGAAGAGGTATTGTAGGTGATCAGAAATATTCTTCCAGTTTGTAGTTTCAGCTTTCTTACCAACTTCCCAGACTACAGGCTGTTGTAATTAGAGAGCATAGATAATGAGAGGCTAGCTGGTAGCATGCCTGCGTCCCAGAAAGTAGTATTGCCTTGGAAACTACATCTGTTGGTCACCACCTCTTACAGACTGGGAAACCCAGAAATGACTAAGTTGAGTAGGATCAACTCTTAGTACATTGCTGTGTGAAATGTGTACTTTCCCTCTAGGTAAGTCTAGGTGGGAAAACTAATTATAATCAGTAGGTTGCTTGATTAGTGAGGATCAGAGTAAGGATTGTTATATAGATTATCTTAACAGTTAATGCCAACAGGCTGTCACTACCTGATGCATCTATTACGTTTTGGTCCCTTTAGTTTGTTCATTTTGTCTGGCCATCCCTAAAACAAATAAATGAAGAAGACCTTGATTTTGAATGTTTCCTATGAAGTTAAGGCTGTGTGATACATAATAGGCAAGGATTAGCTTGCCAATATCCATTAATGGACTGCTGTTATAATGTTATTTGTGTGAATGATATCTAGGTATGAATTTTATCATCTGAATTTATCTGTAAGCGGTTTAAATCCTCAACTTACTGTCCAGATATGGACTTGGTCCCAATGGTGGCATAGTGACCTCACTCAATCTCTTTGCTACCAGATTCGATCAGGTATGTCTGTTTTTACTTATATAGTCATGGCTATGTAAAAACCTATGACTCTTAAGTGCCTTAGCTTAATAACATTGGGAAAGAAGAGCAGTCAACCTGGATATAAATAGAGAAAATAGGCATTTTGGTAGACAGAGAAGTAGGCTGTGAGAGGATGATCAGTTTTATGAACACTTTACATTTAATATTTGGGACAGCTAATAAAACAGAAATCCAGGAGACGTGGGCTTGTTTTTTGATCTGTTATTGGCTTGTAGGGTTACCCTGAGGATGGAGTAGAGGGGTGGGGGTGAGATAAGCTAGTAGGCATGGAACAGAAAAATAATGGGGCTTTTAACTTGTGACAAATAATTGTCATCATTTAGGTTTTCTCTGTCACTGTCTATAAGAGTGTTTTAAGAGTGCTTTGTAATTGGATTTTTTACCCTGATGTCACTTCTTGAGACAGGCTATTAAATTTGCTAAAGCATCAGGAGAAGTGACTTCAGCTTCTCAGACCCTTGCCCTGTGCTCCAGGATGTTGCATGTTGCAGTGCATGTGATATGGCTGTGTTTCTGTCGTTCAGTGGGTGTTTATTTGGTGTCCTAAGACTGAGAACACAGAGATTTGCTGATGGTACCTATGAAGCAGGCCACCTGGGGAGGGCCCTGTGGTTTTATGCTGAAATTGGATCCTGTTGTAATTGGCATCTTTTTCTTCTAGGTGATGAAATTTATCGAGAAGGCTCAGAACATGTCTAAGTAAGTGATTTTAGTTTAGCACCTGTTTATTACCCTGTAGTTGATACATTTCTAGGCTTTTTTGAAAGATTTTGGGATAGCGTCAGGTTTTGAAAGGGTTTAGATTGAGATGAAACCATTAGAAGTGAAAAAAAGGTAGACAAGAAAGTCATTGAGATACTATCCAATGTAGAACTCAATTTAATAGTATTCTATCCCCAACCACTTTGATATATGCCCATGACTTCTTAGGAGAGATTTTGAAACTTTGTCCAAATTTAGTTCTCTATCTGCTTTTTCTTGGGAAACCATACTCGTTGGCATTAAAGTCTTTGAAACACCTTTCTAACCCTTGTTTAAATGAATATAATTTACGTAACTCAGAATAATAGTTTTTTAATTTTAAAAGTATCAAAATATAAAATAAGACAATATTTGTTCATATTATTACCCATGGTTAACTGTTAATAGGTTTTTAATAGGTTTGCTTTTTTAAAAAAGATAATTCATTATTTTTATTAAAAAGAATATATACTCATTAAAAAGAATTCAAACCATACATAATATTTAGAAGATGCAATTATTACCTACTAGATTCCCACTAGAAATAACTATTGTTATTATGATTACTATCAGTGACTATCATTCCATACATTTCTGTGCATACATACATAGATAGAAGGATGGAGGGATAAGGTGTTTTACAAAAATAGGAACATACTAGAGGTAGTTTTTAAAAATATCTTTCTTGAGATAACAAATTCACATACCATAAAGTGCACTCCTTTGAGTTAGACAATTTAGTGGTTTTTTATATACACACGAAATTGTGGATTGATCCCTACAATCTAATTTCAGAACATTTTTCTTATCCCAAAAGAAACCCCATGCACGTTGGCAGTCCTTCCCTGTTCTTTTCCCCAGCTCCTGGTGGCTACATCATTTTACATTCCCATCAGCGGTGCATGAGGGTTCGTTTCTGCACATCTTTGTCAATACTTGTTATACCTTTGGTTTTGATTATAGTCATCTTAGTGGGTGTGAGGTGGTATCGAGTTGTGGTTTTGATTTGTGTTCCCTCAATGATTAATGATATTGAGCATCATTTCATGTACTTATTGGCCGTTGGTATATATATGGAGACGTGTCTCTTCAAATTATTTGCTTTATTGAGATATAATTCACATTCCATGCAATTCACCCATTTAAAGTGTACAATTCAGTGACTTTTAGTATAGTCACAGAATTGCACAACCATCACCACAATCAATTTAGATCATTTTCATCACCTAAAGAAGAACCCCTGTATTTTTTTTTTTTTGTATATATTTTTATTGATTTCAGAGAGAGGAAGGGAGAGGAGGGATAGAGAGACAGAAACATCAGTGATGAGAGAGAGCCACCTGTTGGCCGCCTCCCGCACGCCCCCTGCGGGGGATCGAACCCGCAACCTGGGCGTGCACCCTGACCTGGAATCAAACCTCAGTCTCCTGGATCATAGGTCGATGCTCAACTGCTGAGCCGTGCCAGCTGGGCTAAACCCTGTATTCTTTAGCTATCACTCCCCTGTCCCTTCATTCCTCCCTCTCCTCCCCCCTTCCCCACCCCACCCGTAAGCAACCGGATAGTTTCCCAAGAGATTTACATTCTGGTTTGGCTTACTCGTTTATAATGCAATGTGTTTCTGTAACTATCTCAGTGTCCCCTGTGATCATTTGCAGCAACTTATGTACTGCTGCTCTTCTCCATTAGCATGAGTAGTGGACATTGAACAAAGCCTGGGGGAATGTGGTATGCATTTTAAAGGCAATAGGAGGAAGGTAGACTTGGCAATGTGAAGAAGTTATTCCAGTCTTGGAAAACTAGAAGTTTGGTGTTTTGTGTAATGGAATATTTTCAGCATTGCGCAAGTGTAATACTTCTTTAATGGTTTTCCTTGACACAGGTATGTCTTGATTGACACACCTGGGCAGATTGAAGTATTCACCTGGTCAGCCTCTGGGACAATCATCACTGAGGCCCTGGTGAGTACTGTAGGACTTGTAACTGAGAGCTAGACTGGTGAGGCATCTTTTTATTGCTGGGGACCTTGTGTGGAAGGGAGTTATAGAAGCTCTGTACACCCTGCCTAAAGTGGTTCTCCCTTGCTAAAGAAGGTAGGAAAAGTTTGGGGACAAATCATGAGCCCTCTGGCTAAAGCTTTGATTATTTTGTGACTTTAGGCATCCTCATTTCCGACGATTGTCATTTATGTAATGGACACATCAAGAAGTACCAACCCAGTGACCTTCATGTCCAATATGCTCTATGCCTGCAGGTAATTGATTATTGGTGGGCGTGATAGTACATTAAGGTATGAGGCCTCCTTTTCTTCTTTGACTCCTGAGTGCTTAATCGTAGATGTGTGCTCATTCAGATTTGCTACTCAGTTTAGGGTTGTGAGTTGGGCAGGAGTCAGAAGACAAAAGAGGCACATGTGCTGTTGGCATTCTCTGTCTGCAACTTCTTATTCCTCTGTGCTTGCTACAGAAAGAGGTAGTGTGTGATTATGAATCTTCTGGTAGTTGCTCCTAGTTCAGTGAAACCCAAGTCTAAATAGAATAGAGCTCCTTTTCTGTCATATGATAGGTAGAGTGAAATTATAACACGAGGAGAGATTATGAATAAAAAAGATTTATCCATAATTCTAAAATACACAGGTTTGCCCCAAGTGTGGTGCCATTAGGAGGGGAAGGACATGCCTCACTAGGTTATGTCATTGCATTAGACCTAGGAGCAAGGAAGACCATTACTGAAGCGGAGAGAATTGGTTTTGGGGGTAAACAAAAGCCGTCACCAACAGTTGTCCCTTCTAGTATGACTGGGGTTGTCTCTTATTAGATGCAAGAAATCCTAGTCTAAATAGAAATCTGATGACTGACGGCATTTGCTCATTTTTGTATTAGTTATTTAAAAGACAGTTATTTGGTAAAAAACCAAACAGAAACACACACACAGAAAATAGGATCAGTAGCAAAGCATCTTAAAGAAAGAGAATGTGTGTGTGTTGTTTACGTGATGGTGTTGGTGGTTTTCCTCTTGGGAGCAGAGGGTATGTGCCTCATAAGAATGGATTCCTTATATTTCGAGTCTGAACTCACTCCCCATTACTCAGTCCAGCAGACTGACGCTGGGTAAACAAGAGCTGAAGTGTTTTTACTAATAATGTCTTGATGTTTGATTTTCAGCATCTTGTACAAAACCAAGCTTCCTTTCATTGTGGTCATGAACAAAGTAAGTGGATCCTGAACGTTGTGATTCGATACTGTATTTCTTTTTCATTAGAACGTTGTGTTATTGGAAGATTTGGAATAGGTGAGAAGGATTATTTCAGATGCTGGAGAGCAGATTCAAGCTTAACTGAAACAGTCATGGGCACTTGGCAGTGGATAGTGAAGGGTTTGCTTCATCCAAGAGAACATAGATCTTCATTTCATTAGTTACACTATGCAGCAGTCTTGATTCTTTGTGGCTTGTTGCAGTGGAAGAGGAAGGAACTGGGGAAAGCGGAGAAAGAACATACATGAATAATTGTTTTATTTATTTTTATTGAATTTGTTGGGGTGACATTGGTTAGTAACATACAGGTTTCAGGTGTACAATTCTGTAATACATCATCTGTGTATTGTGTTGTGTGTTTACCCCAAGTCAAGTCTCCTATCACCATTTTCCCCCTTACACCTTCTTCTACCTCCCCTCACCCCTGAATAATTGCTTTTTGCTGTCATCACTTAATTTTAAAATTTGGGGGGGGGGCATTGTTTGATGTGTAAACTCATCTCTGGTTGCTCATAGTTGGCTTCTCTCTGCTACAGACTGACATCATTGATCACAGCTTTGCAGTGGAATGGATGCAAGATTTTGAGGCTTTCCAAGATGCCTTGAATCAAGAGACTACGTACGTCAGTAACCTGACTCGTTCAATGAGCTTGGTGTTAGATGAGTTTTACAGCTCACTCAGGGTAAACTTTCTCTTCTGCTCATACTCATAGTCTCTGAAGATAACCTCTTAACCCATAGGGTTGGCTTTGAACCCATCTTAGGAAGGATACTCATTACCTTCTGAAAAGTAAATTTTAAAGCATTAACTTATTAAGAACTGAAGGTTTAAACAATAATTAAGATAGAGACCCTACCCTCAGAGAGTTTATGGTCTAGTTAGAAGAGAAGGCTACACACAGAATTAAAACATAATATATTGTGGTAAGTGCCTTAAGAAAGATTGGAAGTTGGACCTGATGGTGGTGAGAGGGCAGATCACTTGAAATGAGAAATTTGGGGGAATATAGTATTAGAGGTATGCTTTGAAGGAAGGGTAATGTCTGTATGCGTGAAAGTGGGTATGGGTGGCAGAGCGTATGTTAATTGCCCAAGCAGAGACACATACAGATAGTGGTTTGATTTGATAAAGAATAGATAAAAAACTCCTGCTACCTGTTCAGCCCTAATTATCTTTCTTGTTCAGTTCTCTATTTTCCATAGACTTGTTTCCACGACTTTTTAGTAGACATGCTGCTTTGTTTTGTTTTAGCTTTATTCTTTGCCAGAGGCTTCTTTAAGTATCTAAATTTCTTTTATGAAGATTTTATGAGATTTGAACAAAATAATATCCACCATTAAAAAATACATGTGTTTCCTCAGTCGCTTTAATGTTGCTTTTGTCAGGTGGTAGGTGTGTCTGCTGTCCTAGGTACAGGCTTAGATGAACTCTTCATGCAAGTCACCAGTGCTGCAGAAGAATATGAAAGGTGAGCACAAAGGAAAATTCTGTTGATGACATTCTGTGTAACCCACAATCCTGATATAGCAGTTTTACCAGGCAAAGCGTTTTGGTTTTCTTAGTGTACATATTATATTTGGCATGCATATGTGTACTGGCTCTGACCATACTTAGGGGTAACAAGTCCCCAATAACTTTTTAAAAAAATAGGAGTATAAACTCTTCACTGTATTTAATGAGCAGGCAGGAGTCTTCAGATTTTTTGTAAAAAGCCAGATAATTATTTTAGGCTTTGTGGGCCATGTGATCTCTTTTGCAACTGCTCAGCTCTGTCATTGTAGCACAAAAGCATCATAGATAATTTGTAAGTGAATGAGCGTGGCTATGTTCCAGTAAAATTTTATTTACAGAAGTAGGCAGGCAGCTTGATTTGGCCTGTTTGCCACATTGGCTGACCCCGATTAAGAACATAGACTTTGGAGTCAGACAGTTCAGTTGGATTTCTGTTTCCTCCACTTACGTCATTTGTATCAGGGATAATAGCATTTATTGCGAAGGTCGTTGTGAGGATTATTTGAGAAAACATCTGAAGCACTGAGTGCAATTGCTGACATATAGTAAGTGCATTTCTTAATAAATGGTGGTTATAACTGTTGTGGTTAATATTGGAATTCCATTTACCTAAAGGAAAGTGGAGTCAGAGCACATAGATACTTTCCTTAGGCTGTAGCCTGTTAGTTGGCTGCTTCCTAGCATGCTCCTTTGGCTTCATACTTAGCAAGATCCTAACAACCATGTTGTGGTTTTCAGACACATTATTTTTATTTTGATTCATCAGATAGGGTGTTTTGTGTTGTGTGTGTGTGTGTGTGTGTGTGTGTTATCAAGGCCTCAGGATAGACTCTGTTTTGTATCATTTCGTTGTTGTCCTGTTAAACCACATAATTATGTATTGGGTTTCCTGAACCCAACAGGCCTGGCTTCTTCTACTCATCTCAGATGTTTATCCAAATGAATGATAAGCTCATCAGTCATGATCTCTCGAGTTAATCTTTCTAGCTCAGCAGTCAGACATTTTTCTTTTTTCTAGTTTCAGGGTCAGGCACCTTGGCTTTTAATTCCATAGGGGTAGAATTTCAGTGAATAATACTTGTTATGCCTAAAATTTAGTGAAGTAAGATCTTTTTTATTGTCAGAGCCCTAGGAAAATAGAAGTGAGGTGGGGGCAGGCAGGACAGATTATTAAGCACAGGAATTTAGAAAGTGTTTCTTTTCCAGGGAGTATCGTCCTGAATATGAACGTCTGAAGAAATCACTGGTAAGAGAGGAGGCTGTTTGTGTATTTTTGGGCCCCCCAAAACATAACCTCAAATCATTTACTTATCCTCTTGCCCTTAATACTTTGTTTTGGCCATCAGTGTGTTTTTTAGATACTTGTTAATTTAAATTTGTAAATTTCTATGTGTGCTGTCTGGATACAAAAAGGCCCCTTAATTATTTTTCTCTTTATTTGAAGTTTTAAAAATTAGATTTTTCCTGCCCTGGCAGCTCAGTTGGTTGGAGCGTTATCCTGTACACCAAAAGGTTTCGGGTTTGATTCCTGGTCAGGGCACATACCTAGGTTGTGGGTTTGATCCCTAGTCAGGGCATGTACGGGAGGTAACTGATCAGTGTTTCTTACATTGATGTCTCTCTCTCTCTCTCTCTCTTTTTCCTTCCCTCCTTTCCTCTCTCTCTAAAAAAATCAGTAGAACATACCTTCTGGTGAGGACTTTTAAAAAAAGTCAGACTTTCCTGTTACATGTGCTAAGCCCTTATTGTGCCCCCCCCCCCCCCCCCCCCCCGCGGTCCATTTAAAGGCTAGCTGTAGAATTTTGTTTAGGAACAGAGGAGGTGGTTCACCGCTCTTATCCCAACCGATCAATGTCCTGTCCCCATCGTCCACACTGTGCTCTATATCACCAAGCCCTCCTGCTATATGTACTTGAGGGGATCTTTTGATGTGTTTTGTGTCTAGTTTCTGAAACTTCTGATTCAGTCTCCAGAGCCCTCCAGCCTTAACTCCTGGTCTGGGTCCTTACTGCTCAGTGTTTCTGTCCCCATATTAGCCATCCCTTATCTGCATCAATGTTTAAGTAGTTTCTAGCATTTGTATAATTGGTCATCACTAGTCAGAAGTCTGGCATCTAACTTGGGGCTCCTTTTTGAATCGGATGGTATTTTTCTCTGTATATACAGGCCAGTGCACAGAGCCAGCAGCAGAAAGAACAACTGGAGCGCCTTCGGAAAGATATGGGTTCTGTGGACTTGGACACAGGAGCTGCTACAGGTATTGGAGGGTCTCATGGTGTAAGGAACTAAAAGGGGGTACGTTATTTCTATGCAGCAGGAAGATATATTTAAGAGAGGAAAGAGAAAAGGAGGGTGTTTTTGTTATGTGGGGTTTGCATATTTCTTATTAAAGTTATTCCAAGGAGTTTTTCTTCTCTGTTAATGTTGAAAATGGGTTTTTCTGAATCATCATCTGTTCTAACTAGTTATGTTTGTGTATATGAAGGCTTTTAATTTCTGTACATTAGTCTTTTTATTGTGCTGCTTTACTGACATTTTATATTGAGTTAGTTTTGTCATTGATCCTCTAGGGGTTTCTAGGTTGGTGCGCATAGTTAAGTGTATACAGTCCCACCCATCCACACTTACTGATGGGCTGGTCTTTAAAGGAGTGAAATTCTATTCATGAAAGCTATGGCTATACACCTAGTAGAGAACAGCAAAGCCGCTTGGAGGAACAGACGCTGGATATGTGAACTTGCCTATGCCATCCTTGTTTAACACCTCAGCAACATAAATTTCTGTGCTGTGGTCTTTGGAATCACTCGTGAATACATGAAATGGCAACTGTTAAATCTGTTGCAAAGGGTCTGCTGTACTACGATAACCTATTAAAGGTTGGAGAGTTTTAGTAAATTATTTGGGGATAGTCACAAGGATAGCCATGTAATTCTGAGTTGGGCACAGAATGAAGCATTGACTGTCAGCACCCATGTCATCGTCCTTTCTCAGGGCCACAGTCCGGAGCTTTGTGTTCCATGATGCTGCTGTTTGCCACCCTGTTCCCCAGCTGACCTTGCTTAACCTCTTAGGCCCCTGAAGAGAGAGTAGTCCTGTCCTCCCATAGCTTTAGGTTACTTGGCATGGTTTTAGGTTCTCCTGGAACCCAACTCCTGCAGTCCAAATCCCCTGCCTAGGAATTACCGGATTAGACTTTTTCCTGATTATTGGAGCTCGGCCCTATTCAGTTTCCCTGATTAGGGAATTTACCTCTTTTACTATATTCAGTTTTCCATTTCTTCTCCTCTCTCTTATTTCTTTCTTTCTTTCTTTTTTTTTTTTTAAATAATATATCTTTATTGATTTCAGAGAGAGAGATTGAGAGAGATGGAAACATCAATGATGAGTCATTGATCAGCTGCCTCCTGCACGCCCCTCACTGGGGATCAAGCCCGCAAGCCAGGCATGTGCCCTGACTGAGAATCGAACTGCGATCTCCTGGATCAGAGGTCGATGCTCAACTGCTGAGCCGTGCCGTACAGGCCCTTCCTCTTATTTCTGAATAATATGCAGGCTTCTCTACTTTGGATCATTTCACCCTGTGTTTTCTTCAGACCCTCTCTGAACTTAATTTCCATCAGGAAGCTTCCTTAGTGCTCCACACTTACCCTTGACTCACTAGCACTCTGGATCTGCCCAAATGTCTTGAGCCTTCATAAGAAAAACCATAGTCTATTCCAAGCTGTGAGCCATTAGAAATGAATGATGTTCCTACTAAGATAAGCTACTTGAGAATTATGTTTCTCAGTTTAAAAATGAGGATAGTGAAAGCACTTTGTGAACTATACTATAGAAATGTTAAGTGGCATTAACAATATATTTGGAAGAAGTAGGGTCCTGCATTTTATTATGACCACTTTCATCTTGCCAAATTCAAAATCGTAGTTACTGATTCAAAATCACCTTTCTGAGGAGGCATGTGCTCATGACACGTTACTGGTGTTTCCTCTGTAGACAGCTTATCTCCTGTGCGGGACCCTTCCGACCTGATCCTGACTCGGGGAACCTTGGATGAAGAGGACGAGGAAGCGGACAGCGACACTGACGACATTGACCACAGAGGTGAGAGGCGGCTGAGGGGGCTCATGGAAACAGACTAGCTGCTTACCCTCCCACTGGGTGGTCGGGAGCTTCTTGTTGAGAGGAGACCTTAAGTATGCAGCCAGCAATAGGGGAGAGAGGAGACGGTGCAGGATACAGCTCCGGGAGATTGCCATGCACCGGGAGTTCCTGGCCTTCCTGCTGAATGGTTACTATTGAGCTGATTACAGGCCTTTTATTAGTCTTCTTCTCACCTGAAGGTCCTAACTCAGTTTGAGGAATCTAGGATCTTGTTTATTGTAATTGTTTTAAGAATACACAAGGAGGCCTCAGCAGATTTGAACTAGTCAGAAGAGACTGTAACACTTTGAGAATAGAATGACTCTGGAAACCCAAAAGGGTCAGCTTGGCGTAGTTTAATGGACTGGATAGAATCTGTTTCTTGAGACAATCCGTTTAGGTCCTAGCTGTGACCAGAAGCCAAACCTCTATTTACTCCAGTGCACTGGATGCTAACATGTAAAGTGCCTCATTTAATCAGATTTATTGAAGTATAATTTATAGAGTAAAACCCATCTTTTAAAAGTTTATAGTTTGATGAGTTGTGGTTTTTTTTCTTCTTTCAAAATATAAGAGACAATTTATTTAGAAAGTTACAGAGGTAGTAGAAGTGAGCCAGCTGGGCTGTGTGGCTCAGGAAACAAGTTACAGAAGCAAAAGAAGGGCCCTTAGAACTTAGGAGAGAGAAAAGCAAAAGTAACGAGTCTGGGGAGAACACGCACCTCCCACCCACCTGGTGGGAAAGGCGCAGACATGCTCTACAGAGAGAGAATACCTTGATGAGTTTTAACACATAAATACAGTCTTGTAACCACCATCATAATCAAGATACAGAACACTTCCATTACCCCAAAAGTTCTATCATGCCCGTCTTTATAGTCCCTTCCTGCATGCCTAGTTCCTGGCAGTCACTGATCTCATTCTGTTTCTATAACTTTGCCTTTTCCAGAATGTCATATAATTGGAATCACAGTATTTAATTTGCATTCAACTTTTTTCACTCAGTATAATGTTTTTGTGATCCACTTGTATTGCTGCATGTATCAGTAGTGTTTTTTATAGTTGAGTAATACTCCATTATGTGGATGTACCACATTTTGTTTATGCATTCACTACCTGATTGACATTTGGGTTTTTTCCAGATTTTAGCTATTACAAATAAAGCTGCTGTTAACATTCATCAATAGGTCTTTGTGTGGACATATGCTTTCATTTACCTTGGATAAAAATACTTAGGAGTGGAACCTCATTTTAGTTACTTTATGAGGGAGGTTTTTTTCCCCACTTAAAAGATATTATACATTTTGGGCAACGTGGTAAATAGAGCATGCTCTGGGAGGTGTCCTTGCTGGGGGAAGTGAACACTTTGTTTCTTAGAGAATACTGTGTGATGGATGGGTGGCAGCAAGTCTGATCTACCTGTGTAATGGGAGAGTTTAAAAAGAATTGGCTTCTTTTTTCTTGCAGTTACAGAGGAAAGCCATGAAGAGCCAGCATTCCAGAATTTTATGCAAGAATCAATGGCACAGTACTGGAAGAGAAACAACAAATAGTTTCTGGAAGCCCAAAAGTTTGGAACTCTGTGAAGGAACTATCCTTACCTCTGATTGGGGTTACTATAATTAAGAACAGTTTTGTTCAGAATAGCAGTTTCTCTCATTAGGGAAATCTCCTGATGCCAGTGAAGACAGGGATAGAAGAAATTTGGACCTGGCAGGTAGACACTGATTCCGCTTTGCTTTCTCTTGGATTTTTGCAAGGACAGATGTTCTGACTGTTCTTGGATGCTGGTATTCTGTGTGTAAAACTTCACATTTTATCATTGAACTCAAGTACTTTTGCTGCTGATGGATGGAATAGAGAACATATTGTTTACTTCAGATCTCTATTATTAGGCTGGGTCTATAGCCTCTATTTCCCTAATATCTTGCCCTTGAGCCATGAGTTCCCCTCCTTTTAGCAGAATGGGAGGGAAACATGAGCTTGTACAGGGTGGCAGTGGAGTCTCCTTAGCAACCAATCTGTTGGTATGAAATGTGCCTCATGCTTGGTAGCTCATTATAAGACACTGGGTTTGTTGAAGAAAGTGGGGAAAACATATAATTAATAAGAATCCTGCTTTTGATGGTGACTTGGGTGAAGAGTTTTTAATTTTAACTTTGTTGTAAGCCTGCCTGTCATAATTTAAGAAAATTATATAATCACAAATAGATTCACTTCTGTTCATCAGAGGTTTAAAGCCACATGTCCAAACCTGTCTCAGTGAGGTGATGTTAACTAACATTTCCCCTGTACACAAACCTAGTAATCAGGTTATAGAGCCAGGCCCTGTATTCTACTTTGAACTTAACGCAAAGTATCCTTGGTGATTTACTCAAAGGCCATGGATCTGAGTCAGGTGTACATTCCACATATAAGAGCCATGGTTTACCTGCCTCCACTCTTCACAGTGTCTTAAAGTGTAGCACATTTCTCTTAAGGAATTTTATCCCTGCCTAATGTGTCCTCCAAGGGTTCTGAAAGTGTGGTCTCTGGGCCAGAAGCATGAGCATCACCTGGACAATCGTTAGAAAGTGACTCTGAAGACCTGAATCAGAAACTGGGGGTGGGGCCCAGCAATCTGAACCACTGCTCTAACAACTCAAACAGCCTGTGATAATTCCAGACCAGGTGAGTCTCAGTATCAGTCCTCATCTGACCTGCTTTATCAGAGTACCCTAACTTTGACCATCTGGTGCCTATTCTCCAACTTTAACATTCTAAAAATAAAAGTATTTTATTTTACCATGAAGTATTAATTTCAATATTCTATACCTAGTGGGAACCACTGGTCTAAAAATTTGAACCTATTTAAGAGGAAACCATTTACACAGCAAAATTCTAAACATACCTGGTTTTTCCCTTAGTGCCTTTGTACACCTTTTCCTTAAAAGAATAACTTGTATGGCCTACACTATAAGCTTCACAAGGGCAGGCACAAAGTCTTATTCATCTTCGTATCCCTTGCAAAAGACCTAGCACATAATAGGTACTCAATAAATGTTTCCCAACTGAATGAATTAAATATTAGATGGCTACTTTATGGAAACTGACTGATGCCCACTTTCATAAGCGAAAGCGAAGCTTAGCCTGGAACAGGAAGTGTTTAAGTGTGCTGAGGATGTATAATTAGCAAATTTATAAATGATGTGATAACAGTTTAGGTTATAACCTCGCTGCTATTGCATTCATCTTTATTAATGCCTGGGACATTTAAAGCACTAATTAAAGCTGTGCCTTATTTTGGTCTTCATTAAAAGAGTGCTCTAAATTTCACAAGACTTGTAATCTGCACCTATAAAACAAATTTTAGCAGAATTTAACATGCTGGCACCTATTACCAAAGCATAAGGCACATGTTTCCTAGTTATTCCCAATTATTCCAATGCTGCATCATTTACATAATACTGATTGAGACTATCAGATGCCAAGCAGGCAGTACTGTGATGGATGAGTGAAAACAGTAAAGTTGGTCAGGACAAGATGGAGAGTAGAAAGTCTTTTTTAAGAGGCTGCCCATCCAGTAGAATCAATGTGCAGATGTAGAATTCTGGCAAAGGGATGGGCTGCTTTTCTGATGGTCAAGCAGATGCTACAAATGAAATAAGCACAAGCCTGTCCTTGGACAGGTCTATGTTTCATTCACAAAGGAGAAAATGAAAGAAACAATTGAATAAATGTACATATTGAAAGTACTTTAAAAATCTAAGTGGAAATAAAAGACAAAGATGAGGATAGATGGAATAAATCTAAAGAAGCAAGAAGAAACTACGTGGATGAGGTAGGAGAGGGCTGTCTGAAGCAAAAAGGCAGTGTTACCACTGACCTGATTTTCTGAGACGTCATGGGCAACCAAAGTTTCAAAGACTACTGATGGGTAAGCTGTACAGAGTTTAGCTATTTCCTGTTAGGTATTAGTGCTGGATTCCCAATGACAACCGAAAATGAAGTTAAATGAAAAAACACATCTGATACCATAAACATTTACTTGTGAGTCTGTTCAAGCACAGCTTTAAGGTTTAAAAGTGTCTGAGTCTTCACAGCAGCCCTGCAACGTGGGTCAAAGTGGTATGACTTCTCAGTTGTGCAAGAGAAATGGCACTAAAAAAGCTAAGCAACTTGTCCAGTCACAGTAAGGACAGCCATCAGAGGCAGTGCTTTGGTCTCCGGAATACCATCCCAGCGTCATGACATACTGGTGAAAGGGCTTGGTGGTTGTGGAAAACTACAAAAACTGGATGCAAAAATAATATACAGACTTGTTTGGTTAAGTCCAGTTCTACTGAAACCGGGAAAATCCACTGTTAAGAGTCAGATCACCACGGAATCTGAATATATGGGGTTTTCTGCTGGGCTTGCAGGAGTGGACAGAAACTCTTCCCCTTTTATATTTTCCTCATCCTCTTCTTGCAGCGCTGGTTGAAAACGGGAGAGGACCCCATGAGGCTGTCAGTGGAGTGGGAACCGTAGCTGCTGTCCGAGTCATCAGGGCTCTGGGGGATCCCAGCTTCACTCATGCCTGACATGGGCTCCTCAAAGACGTCACTTCCCAGCACACCATGCCCAGAGACGTTGCCTTCTTCGCTCTCCTGAGGCTCCATTTTCACGTGGGCCAGATTCCAAAGAGGGGAAGCATTTACCTCTGTACCTAAAAATGGAAGGACATGTAACTGCTGGTAAGCCAAGGCTGGAACAAAGTAGAATGAATATACTATCCAGGGCCTTTGCAATCAGCTTATATTCTGACTCTTCTTGGCTGGAGATTATGGTTGTAATTCTCTACTTCAAAAAATCAGACCAACTCTGAATATCTTCCTTTCCACTTTACCCTCCCACCCCCATTTCGTGAACCAGGGAAGTAAGACTGTGTGCAGTGGAAAGATTCCCTGTCTCATGGCCCAAAGGCAGGCACACCTACAGGCTCTTGTTCAGTTATGTCTGCCTGCCCTTCCTTTAATGGGGCTGTCTTATTTCCCTGCCTTTTGTTTGGGTCCCTCGTCCTATCTCACATTATGAAAAGTTAACGATCACTCCAAAATGCTGGCAGTTCCCAGACTGCTGAAGAGAGACATGCCCCTAAGTCTTCAACAAGGCTCTCCTGGCTCTCTGTGTTCTAGCAATACTGTTCTGTGGTTATTATTCAATAGTGAAAGGCTCTGCCCAACAGTTTAAAACTGTGGCCTAATTCTGTTTAGGCCACACTGGAGGATTTGCTAATTCTTTGTGTGTGCATTGATGAAATGACAATTTATATTTGTAAAGAACCAAGTGTCTAGGCTAATTTGCAGTCTGACTGACTTAAGGATCAAGTCATCCTGGTTTGTAAGGTGCTCGCAGAGTCATCTGGAAGAAGAGGCCAGCTGCCTCTGTGTAGCCCTTTTTCAATCGCTTTTAGCTCCATTTTGTTGCATTACTCTAGCAAGTAAGCCCAACTATTCAAATATCCTTGAGCAATTAACACTCCTCCATCCATCTGGAAGTTATCTTAATTAACTGAGAACAAGCACCAGGAAGGTCCAATACAGATACTAAGGGAAGGAGAGGACATTTGCCCTCCCAGCTGGGTCAGTTGCATTAACTTGTAATCAACAGGACAACCCATATTGCATGTATATCCTAACTAGGAAGTATTGTAAAGAATGCTTGTAAAGCTGTTATTAGTCCTCTAATTACAAAAAGAAGAATGTTGGTATCTCTAGATCAGTGAAGCTGTGTTTTTAGACTTTTCATTCTCCTGCCCACCCTTTTGTTCTTCCACCTTCAGCGTATAATTTCATGATATAAAAAGTACTGAGATTGGCAGATCTCCCAGAATCAAAGTAAGTTGATTTCTCTTACTTGAAGCCTGTGGTGAAGCCTCAACCTCCAGGTTAGACGGGAAGCGCTCGCTCTGAGCCCCGAGGACTCCCATGGGCAGAGACTGGTCTCCAGAAGCAAGGTCAGCCTCCAGTTCCTCACTGACAGGGAAGGTGATGTCACTCACAGGTTCCTCCTTGATCTTCACAGGTTTAGTGTCCTCTGTGGCCTTCTCAGGATTGACAATCCTTTCATACTCTTCAGAGAGTTGCTTACTAATCTGTTGGCAAGCAAGACAATTTTTCAAGGAAATGTTAGAAACACGTTGGACAGTCATGGAAAAGCCAACAGAATATGAATATGAATAAAGCTCCCTCTGCCAATGGAAGGAATCTGCTTAAGGTGCTGAGTTTGCATCTGTAAATGACAGACGTAAAGAAAATATGTTTGCAGAGAGTGTGTGTATGTGTCAATTAAAAGTTACATAAAGTGAAAAGATAAATCAGAACTGACACAAAGATCACATTTTGGCTGTAAAAACTAACAGTTAACATTGTGTATCCTAGGTGGATAATGAATGGTGTAGGAAATCTGGATCACTTAGTAAATCCTTTTTTGTTGGTTGTTAAAAATTCCATGTTATTTTAGATTTGGGGAAACCAAAACAGTGAACAAATGATTTGCGTAAGGCAACAAGTGTTTAAGAGATGAGATATTTCTGGTTCTAACCCAAAATGGTGTCTCTCCCTGCACCTCACTCTGTTTTGTTTGGCCAGGTCAGTGATGAGGCCAAACAAATCTCTGCTAGGGTCATGAGGAAAGTAGATTATGTCCACTCTGTTCCAAGATCCTGTGCTCTGCATTCTATAGCCATTGTGGGATTCTGCTGAACACCCCAGACCACACATCTTTACGTTCTCCACAGGGTCACCTCACCTGTAGCATGTAACTATGATAGTCCTTGATGCGGTGCTGCCAGAACTTCTGGAGGGAGAGCACACTGCCAATGCCCACTTCATGGAATACCTGCTCCATAACATCAGGGAAAGGAGTCTGCCCCAGCCGGGCTTCCCGATCCACAGCAAAGCGCAGCAACTTGGTGAACTTAAGGCAATACTCATGTGCCACATCGGTTAGGGTCTCCAAGACACTTTCATTTGCACACTCAAAGCCTGCATGGGCCAGGATGGTGGCCACTGCCTGGTAGAGGAGCTGCCGGCAGGAGTGCCAGCTGAGTTCAGTAACAGGTTCCCCTTTCCCACTGAAAGCAGAGATATGGTAGTGTTATTAGTGCTCCTGCAAAAGGGTGACCTGTCCTGTCTCCCTCCAATCAACCCACTGGCCCAGCTTTCCAAGAAAATTCTATGCAGGTTACATAGCCCAGTGTCACCTTTGCTGTTGTTGGGGCATGTATAAGCAACCCACAGTCCTATTTCTGAGCTCCTCCAATTACATAAAGCTTGAATAGGCAATACATGTGTTTCAGAAAGTATAAAAGGGCATATATATATATAGTAAAAAGGACGTTTCCTTCTTACATCAACTGCTCAATTTTGATCACTTTTAGGATCTGATTAACAGTATAACTCAGATACTGCTCAACTGTGCTCAGGTTATTTCAATAGAACAGCTTCCTCACATGCTGGGCAACATACGACCTTTCAGAAATTTACAGTCCCAATTAGGAGATTCTTTTATAACTGCAACAGAGCATTTGTAAAGTTGGGAAAGCGACTCAATTTTATAGCAGCAATTCAAAACATACACAGCCCATGAGGCAGTTTATCCTGTCCTGTGCTGTGCAACGGGTAGCATCCAAATTACTCTCATTTGGCAGTTGAGGAAACAGGTTCAGAGGGGCTGACTTGCCAGAAGTCATTTAGGTATTATTAGTAAGTGCCACGTGGAGCTTTGGACTCCAGATCCCGTGCTCTTCATAATACACCAAACTGCACCTAATCGCTATTGTAGGAAACTTAATCTTCCCAAGAAAAAACTTGAAAAAGCTGTCTGATCTCCTAAAAATAACTTTTAACAAGTCTCTAATAATTTACCTGTTTCCTGAAATTTCCTATCTGTCTTCTGCTAGTTGCAATAAAGAAAAATAAAATAGGATACAGAAATTTACTCTTCCCTGCTCCATACTTGGCATGTTTCCACTTGCTGTATAGAGTGTTTGAGGAACTGTCCACCCATTTTACTGTTATTTGCTCAGTACCAACTACTGCAATTCACTAATAGTTGGAAAAGAAGAAAACCAAGTGCCAAATAACTTTCCATTTACTATTTCCATCATCATTTCCCAGGCCATAAGTATCTCTGCGCCAAAAGCTTTAGGCCTCAGAAGTGCCTAATAAACAGAGCTAAACCAGTATTGCTTTTCTTGAGTACTATATGGACCTATATGTTTTCAAAGGAAAATAATTCTTTTGGCACTCCCATAACTAATGCACATTATTTTTGTTAGTTTCTTAAGTATGTATAAAAGAGTAGATACGAACTTTTGATGTCTATAGCTCTTCCTAACAATTAGAAATTTGATACAAAACTGCAAAATTCTAAACAGCATCAATTTAATATGATGGATGATATTATTTTGTTACAACTAGATTGCCCTAAAAATGGTACTGATGACTACAGAGCAAGTGTTTCTAAGTTGGACATCTCTATAAGAATATGTGCCATAAATGGTAATTAGTTATTCCTCCCACATTCACTAGTCCAAAGACTTCACCATGATCATCTGGCCTTCATTTAGCCCAACTGCGACTTTACATAGTAAGTCTATTTCTGTTCTTTTCTCATTAGTTTGGGACAATAAAAATAGAACTATTATCATCAATAGGCAGATTCAATAAGTGATACACAATATTACTTATAGAATTTTTGCCAAATTTAACCTGAATCTAATCTTGAGGAAATACCAGCAAATCCAGTAAGTGGCACATTTTACAAAACAAATGACCTGAACTCTTAAAAAGAGATTAATACATTTTTTTAAAAGGAGGAAGCTATTCTGGCTTAAGACACTAAAAAGGCATAAAATCAAATGCAATGCATGAATCTTTTGTTAGGTCCTAGACTGGGGAAAAATTTATCTACAAAAGATATTTTGGGGAAAACTGGAGACATCTGAATATGGCCTTATTATATGATATCATTTAATTAGTGTTCATTTATTTTGGTGTAATGACATTGGGATTATGCAGGAAAATTTCCTTATTCGTAGGATAAAGTGAAGAATTTAGACATGAAATATTGTGACGTCTGCAACTTTAAATATTTGGCCAAAAAAGTGTGTGTGTGTATGTATCTTTGTGTGTATACACACGTATGGGAGAAAGTACATATGGCAAAATGTTAACAATTGGTGAATCCAAGTTAATGGTACCTGGGTGTTCACTGTACAATTTTTAAACTTTTCTGAAGGTCTGATGAATTTCAAAATGAAAAAAAAATAGTAGTTATTTGGCTTCAGGTGCAAACTTACACACTGAAATCTAGTGGTAGCACTAGGTTATAAGTCATTCAGAGCATCTGGAGCAGGGCTCCTCAAACTTAAACACACACATGAATCTCCTGGAGACTTGTTAAAATGAAATTCTAATTCAGTGGGTCTGGGTGGGGCCTGAGACTGCATTTCTAACAAGCTCCCAGGTGCTGCTGCTGCTGGTCTTCAGCCAGATTTTGAGTAGCAAGGATCAAGAATGGTTTTCTATTATTATTTCTTAAACTATGTTATCAAAATGAGCATATACAATTTAAAAATTCTCTTCCAGAACTTGTGGGTTCCTAATAATACCAGAATAAGTCTATGAATCTCAATTGGAGGACACTGAGCTAAACCCATAATATACATTTTAAATGAAAGAGAAAGACTAGATCCTGAGGACTATGAGGCCGTGGTCTGTTTTAAAAATCACTGTAGTGCTTTGCTCTTAGTAAAGTGCTTGGTACATAGTTGGCACTCAATAAATATTTGTTGCATCAGAAAAATAAGAAAATACAGACTTTGGATTTTTGAAGATCAGGGTTAAAGTCTTGGACTTCTCATTAACTACCTGAGCAACTTTGGCTGAGTCAGTAACTCTTATTCTCAGTTTCCTCATGGAAATGTTATTACATGCTTAATAGCATTGTTGGAAAGATTTTTTTTTTGAGAAATGGAAGATAACAAGCCTTACCGATAAAAGTTACTCTCTGGGTCACTGTGCCGAATCTGGAATGGTGCATTGGGATTCTTACAATCTAAAGGCAGGAGGTCATCAGGAAGAGGAGGTGACCCAGGACAAGAGGGAAGAGGTTCACTCTCTTCGGTCTTTACACCTTCTGTCTGTTGTTGATTCTGGGCCTGAGCTGTAGCAATGAGGTTGCGCAGACGTCGGTTGTGCTGGATCAGCTGAATGGTATGGATGGTGAGGCTGCATGGCTCTGAGGGGATATCCAGCATAGTGGGGGGCTTGGGCTTGTTGGCTGAGGGTTGGTGCAGGGGTGGGTCATGGACTTCCACCAGACGGAACTCCCGTGGCAGCAAATCAAAGGAACTTCTGTTGGTCTGGCTTGATGAGATTGGTATCTCTCCCCAGTATCTCAACATTTTGGAATAAGAAAATAAGAGCTTTCAAGTTAAATGTAAATGATATCCTAAAAGTAGGGTATCTGGCAACTGTAGATTATAGGCTTCTGAAGTGAAAAATATGAAGTCTAGTTGGTATTTACATAAAAAGTAGGTTGTTCAAGGCCACTTAGAAAAATGTCAGCGTCAGCAACACTGTAGGACCAAAGATGTTCTCCCTTAAGAAATTAAGAGAAATACAACTGTTAGATGACAGTCATCAAATCACACATGATGACAATTCCTACTGGACTGAACCATAAGGTAGAATTTGGGTTATAGTATCTGGGACTCTATTTTCTGTCTCACTCTACTAACTCACTACTAGAATTATCATCATTCCCAATCCTGAACAATTTTGCAAAGCCAGTTACTTAAATGAGACCTGGAATATTTCTCAGAGTATATTGGCACATATGTTCTGGATCAGCAGGAGAAAAGGGAGTATGGTTAAAAACAGAAAGCGGTAGTTCTCATTCTGTGTGTCAGGTATGGGAACCTTTTAACTGGTCCTGGTGGAAAATGTATGAACCAGTAATCTAAATGGTCTTAATGCGTTCAGTTTCTGACATACACATAAGAATCTGAGCAATTTCTGCTGAATCCTAACTGGTATTCCCTTCCTCCATTCTCTCCTTGTGTCTGATCTATTCTCTAGTGCTGCTAGACTTACTGTTAAAAACTCAGATTAATGGCTTGCCATTGCCTATTGGAAAAAACCAGTCAGAATTCTTTGGCTTACCATTCAACAAAATTCACAATCTCGCTTCAACCCACCTTTCCAGATTCATTGCTCATATGTCTCTTCAAATTCAACAAACATTTATCAAATGCGAGGCATTATGGGAGGAGACAAAGACCAATGCAAGATCCCTGACCTGAGGTGAGGGAGAGAAACATAAAAAGACCATTTCAATATGAAAATGTGTGGTAAGTGCTGTTCTGGAAGCACAGACATTGTGGCAGTGCAAGTCCAGAGGAGCTTCCTGGAGGAAATGACCTTCTCAGTTCCAACAATATCATACTCAGTTTCTCAAAAATGCCAGGAATTTCCACAGTTGACACTCTAAGGAATTTCTCTGCCAGCAATTCCCTGCACCCATCACATCCCTGGTAGGCTTGTATTCATTCTTAAGTATAGCTTAAGTCACCACACTCCATAATGTCCCCGGTACATCTCAAGCCATTACATTCTCACGGCGCTTTGCCAGTTCCATCACAGCATTTCCCCCGGATTTAAACTAGTACTTACATCAACTGATCTTACCCTCCCATCTCTCTCTCAAAACCACGATCTCAGTAGATACAGTGTCTGGCTCGCAGTAACATCTGGAATTTACTGAGTGCTTACTATGTTCCAGGATTTGCCTTAATTCAATTTTCCCAACTACCCAACGAAGTAGATACTATTATTATCCCATTTTTCATATTTGGAAGCTGAGGCCCACTGTCGTGGCCACTGTCACAAATGGCCAAGGGGGAAAAATCCAGACAGGCTCGAGTCTGCACTCTTAACCACTTCACTATGCAGCCTCAATAACTGGTGTTGGAAAGAACAAAAGGATGAACGAATTAACGAATGAACGAAGGAATAAAAAAGTCGACCTTTTCCCTAACGTCACCGAAAGTAGTACGAAGAACAGGCACCAAGCCCAAGGAATACCCAGGCGCCTCGGGAGCTCTTCGGCAGGTGCAGGCACAGGTCACGGGGTCCTGGAGTCGCCTGACGTCGGGGCCATCTGGGAGATGCGGGGGTCTGCACCCGGGCGGAGGCAAGAAGGCGCCACTCCTCACTGCCGCGCCGGGGGCGCGGGGCTGCGCGGCGATCCACTCCCGGAGGCCTGAGGTTCAGGGACTAGTGGTCCAAGGCTGCCGGAAGCGCTTCTTGGAATCCGGCTGTGCCATGGGAAGTCATTACAACCCGGTGTGCAACCCCTAAGCACGTCCCCACTCTGACAGCATCCCGACCGCCTTATTTAGTTTTCCTCTTATTATGACCTTCCGGTTGTACGCGCCTCTTCACCGCGCTCTCTTCACACAATGCGCCGTCGCTGCCCAGAGCGGGCTCCGGGAGCTGGGGAGAGAGGCGAGGGTAGGAACGTGGGGACCGCAGGGTGAGGTTTCCCAGGACTGATTTCGAGAGCGCACCCGCTTAAGGATGGCTGACAGCCCCGCTCCCGCCGAGCCGACTGCTTCGCAGGAACTCAATGGCGACTTCAAAAAGCCAGCCCTGCCGGTGCCCCCGGCGGTGCGGGGCAAGTTCCCGGCCACCAGTCCTTCAGACTCTGAGGAGGTGAAGGAGAGGCCCACGGCACTGCTGGACCCAGACTCCGGGGAGCCTGACGCCCCTCCGGCTCAGCCGGAAAGTGCGGAGACCCGGGGTCCAGCGGAGGGGCAGCCGCGGCGCCCCACAGCGGCTCCTGCTCCTGACGGCGCGGCCCGGGCCCCCCCTTACCGAGAGCCGCCGTGGGCCGGCCCCGCCGCGGGCCCCTACAGCCTAGAGACCCTGAAGGGCGGCACGATCCTCGGCACTCGTAGCTTGCAAGGGACCAGTTGCTGCCTTTTCGGGAGGCTGCCGAGCTGCGACGTGTGCCTGGAGCACCCGTCGGTGTCCCGGTTCCACGCCGTGCTGCAGCACGGGGCGTCCGGCCCCGACGGAGAACGCGACGGCCACGGGCCCGGCTTCTACCTCTACGATCTGGGCAGCACTCACGGCACCTTTCTTAACAAAAGCCGCATCCCGCCCCGCACCTATTGTCGGGTCCATGTCGGGCATGTTCTTCGCTTCGGCTGCAGCACCCGGCTCTTTCTTCTTCAGGTAGGTAGAAAAACTTAGAATTGAAATCTCTGGAGCGCGCGGGGCTGGGTTCCTTCCTGAGCTCCTGAAGCTTTCGCTGAGGAAGCGGATCCCCCTAGCAGTGATTACAAAAGTGGAGGAACCTGGCCCCTCGTCTCCAAACCTCAGGGCACATTGCTGTGTATCTGGAAGTGACTTCAGCGATCCTGAACTCTAAAAGAATTCTTTCTCTTGGTTCTTCAGGGACCAGAGGAAGACCGAGAGGCAGAATCCGAGTTGACAGTAACGGAACTGAAGGAATTGCGCAAGAAGCAACAAATGATGTTGGAGAAGAAGATGCTAGGAGAAGACTCGGATGAAGATGAGGAAATGGGTACCGCTGAGAGGAAGAGAGGCGCTAGTAGTCAGGATGATGAAATGGGTTGCACCTGGGGAATGGGTAAGACATGAAAATTGCTACCAGAGGTTAATATTTTAAAATCATTCCTAGTGCTACCCTCAAATGTTTTTATCAAGCAAGTTTTCATGACTCTAGAGACAGATAGGACAAACACAATTTTCACATGAGGTTTCCAAAACCCGGAGAGATTCATTTACTTTGCTGAAGTAAAGAAATTGAATTATGGGTACTACGGATTTCTTTTAATTTGTTTTACAGTTCACTCCCTTGCTGGAAATTCTTCCTCAGCATACAATTAATTTGGTATTTTTAGCATTAAAATTTTTTAAAAATTAATTACTGACCTTGATTATCGCTGAAAGGGCTGGAACTATACTTAAATAAATAAAATGGAATATTATTCAATATAGGATAGTCCCTTGAATTTTTTGTATATTGTGTAAATATCCTGAAATGTGAAATATCTAATGAGAGAAAGCTGGTCCTTTAGCTAGAGGAGCTGGGAATGGTATTCAGGAGCTAGGAATATAAAAAGAAAAGGCCCTAATATGTTGTTGGGAGGACAGGCTAAATATGAAATTACTGTGGTAAGTGCCAAACAAAATCTACAAATCGTGCTAGAGTAAGGAAGGGTTCAGAGAAGGGAGCAATCACTGAGGACTTAGACCTGTACTGTCCAGTATGGTAGCCATTAGCCACATGTGGTTATTGGACACTCAAAGTGTGGCTAGTCAAAATCAACATGTGCTGTAAATGTAGAAAATACACTGGATAGCAAAGACTTAGTGTGAAAAAAGAATGTAAAATATTGAGGATATTTTTATATTGATAACATATTTCTCTTTTTTAATGTGGATACTAGAAAATATTAGATTTACATACATGGCTTTTATTATATTTCTGTTGGGCAGCACTGACTTAGCTCTTTGGGAAAGTTTATAAGCAGAAGAGTTTTGAGCTGGGACTTGAAGGAAAAAAAGAAGCCCTTAGGAGGCTCAACATTGGGAGTGGTGTTCAGGGCAGGGTCTGGTGATTTGAAGGGAGTAATGAATAGACAAGTCTATGTGACAGATAAGAAGTATTAGGAAATTATATTGGAGGAAAAGTATGAGACCTGGAGCTTAAATTTTTTTTCTCTCATAGAAAATGTGGTAGGTAATTTTGCTTTTAAAATATAGAGATGGGGGTGGGTAGGGGGAGTGCCATAAAAACAAGTTTTAACTTGTCACACAATCCAGAAAACCTGAAGATGTCAATACTGGTGGTTTTTTTGGTTGTTTGCCCCTACCTCTTCTTTTCATCATTGATAACCATATCTTTATGAAGAAAGGATAGTGGGTATCTTTCAGATGGTCTCTTCTTATATCTGATTGTCTTTTCTTACTTCCCCATATTTTGTAGGAGAAGATGCTGTAGAGGATGAGGCTGAAGAGAACCCCATTGTTTTAGAGTTTCAGCAGGAAAGGGAGGCCTTTTATATAAAGGACCCGAAAAAGGCTCTCCAAGGTTTTTTTGACCGAGAAGGTATGCAAACAGATTCTGACCCTCCTGGTAGAATGTGTCCATAGCAATGTTGTTTTCTAGATCTTCAGGTTTTTAGAAATGCCATATTTTATCTGCTGTCTTCCTTGTTCAGTACTTGCCCTTGTGGTCAATTGTTTCATGTGTATTTTGAAAATAGTAAACATCTTGTTAGTCTTTCCTATCTTGGAAAAAAGGAAGTTCTTTTTACTGACGTGCCTCATTCTTCTGGAAAGATCCTAGATTTTGGTGGTGGGTGGTTGAGCCAACTTCTTGTAAGTTTTTCTTTGTAATTCACCTGATCTTTTTTAATTCTTAGCATGGATTTTGATTTTATAGGGTTTAAAAATAATTCCACAGAGGATTGTTTCATTAGAGAGTCATTGAGGAACATCTAAGTGTATGTGTGTATGCATAGATGTGTGTGTGTGAGAGTGCATGAATATATATATGAATGGTTGCATTCTGTGCTTAAATTTATGCTTCTAAAAACAGGCAATTGTGACAATTTAACAACTTAAGTCCACAACTTATAAAAAATGTGGAAGCTGTTATACATTGGGCAAAGCTGTGCATGGAGAGTTGATTGTTTTGATTTGAGTTTGCTTTTTTCCTGCCTTGAGCTCATCCTCATTTTATTATCAGATGATAATCCCTAGGAATGAGAACTTGAAATTTAGTTTTCAGTCTGGTAGGGGAACTTGATATTCTTACTTAACTTTTGTTCTCTTTTTCCTTTGTATCAACTAGTAATTTTTAGATCCTATTAAAATTGTCTTGTCTTTCTTCCCCCCCAAAGGAGAAGAATTAGAGTATGAATTTGATGAACAGGGACATAGCACTTGGCTCTGCAGGGTGAGGTACGTTCTCTTCTCATTAATGTCCATTTCTGGAAAGTGGCCAATTTCAGGTTTAATTTATGGTTATAGACAACAAGCCAAAGAGTAGCTTTAGTTTTAATTTTAGGTTGTTCCTGATTAGGGCTCTTGATAGTTTAGTAACACTTATATTATTGAGGGTGGGGTGGAATAGGTAAGAGGTGGAAAGAAAAGATTTGAAATCTAACCTTGGCAGATAGAATGAAATGAACCGAGAGACTTGAAAAACCATCTTAAAAAAACATGACTGTTACCATAACAGATTAATCTTTTTGTATGAGAATTGGAGCTTAGTACTGTGCTATAATTCCCTCTAAACCAATGCAGATTACCTGTGGATGATTCAACTGGAAAACAACTGGTGGCTGAGGCCATTCACTCAGGAAAGAAAAAGGAAGCAATGATCCAGTGCTCCCTGGAAGCTTGTCGAATCCTTGATACTTTGGGATTGCTGCGGCAGGAGGCAGGTGAGTATGTGGGAACACTTTTTTTCTTTAAAAATAAAAAAAAGGAAGGAAATTTTAACATAAAAGATAAAACTTTTTTTAGGGGGAAAATGTAAATTGTACAGACTTCAATGAAGTGAAAAGAAAAACTCCCTATCTCAAAACTCTAAGGTAGCCATTGTTTATATTCTTGCAGACATTTTCTATGCACACAGGTGTGTGTTCAGAACCAGGACCTTAAGTTCTGGAACCAGAACTTAGTCCTACCAAATCAGAGCTCAGTATCACTAGGACACATATAAGCTGTGTGTGTATCTGTAAGCAAGTCTGTCTCAGGAGTGTGTGGTTTTATTTTGCAGACAGATTTACCCATGGATTTATATTCTCTCACTTTAATAACCTCATTGGAAAGAGAGCCTCTTTTTCCCTATATCTAAATATAAGTATGAGGGAAGGATTCTTACTGATCCTTGGGTCACATGACTACCCATAATTCAGATGGGATGGGGAAGGAGTTTTCTAGAGGAAAGGGGGTACTTTTACCATAACAAGGGGAGCAAGGTGGTTTAGAGTAGACAAAAAATAGCTAGCATAGTCCCCTGTTGATGGGCTTTCCAGAGTTTCACTGTTACAAATAATGATGCTTGATATCTACAGTATAAATTCCTAGAAGTGGAATTACTGAACCAATATATTTTTAATGTTGACAGATGTTGTAAGATTGAACATGAAAAAGGTTATATCAGTGTACATTTCCACCGAGAGTCCATCTCCCCATACCCTTGCCAAATTGGTTATTAACCTTTTAATGTTGTTTTCTAGTCTAATATGTGAGAAGTGGTATCTCATTGTTTTAATTTTTATTTTTTAAAATTATTTTTTAAAAGTTTAATATCTTTTTAAATGTTTCTTGACCATTTGTATTTTTTTTAATATGAACTGCTATTGTTATTTTTTTTCAAATTTTCTTTTGGATTATTGGTCTTTTCCTTATTTATCTTTTTCCATTTTTACTCAGCTGCTTTTTAAGAGCCTTTTGCTTAGTAAGTAGCCCTTTGTTTTAATTTTTTATTGTGGTAAAATATAAATACCATAAAATTTACCATTTTAAGCATTTTTAAGTAAAAGTTCAGTGGCATTAAATACATTCACGTTGTACAACTGTCACTACTATCCATCTCCAGAACTTTTTCATCATCCCATATTGAATCTTTGATTTTTTTTTTTTTTAATATCCTCACGGAGGATATTTTTTCCATTGCTTTTCAGTGTGGAAGGAGAGAGAGAGAGAGAGAAACATTGACGTGAGAGGGACACATTGATCGGTTGCTTCTCTCATGTGCCTGACTGGGGTTGGGAATTGAGCCTGCAACCAAGGTATATGCCCTTGGCCAGAATCGAACCCTGGACCCTTCATTCCATGGGCCAGTACTCCAACCACTGAGCCAGACTGGCTAGGGCCACATCGAATCTTTGTATCCAATAAACAAGAACTTCCCATTTTTCATCCCCCTTGGCCCCTGATAACCACTGTTCTGTTTCCTATTCCTATGAATTTGACTATTCTAGGTGCCTCGTATAAGTGGAATCATGTAATATATGCCTTTTGGGTCTGGTTTATTTCACTTAGCATAGTGTCTCCCAGGTGTAGTCCTTTGTTTTCATACATAGTTTGGCACCTTGTTGAATCCTGTCTTTTCATAATTGATAGAGATATTTTAAACTGCTTGCCTACTTGCCATCTTTCTTTTCTTTTTTTAAAAAACTTATTTTATTTCCATTTATTTTATCTACCTCTAGTATCTCGGAAAAGGAAAGCAAAGAACTGGGAAGATGAAGACTTTTATGACAGTGATGATGACACATTTCTTGATCGGACTGGCCTGGTTGAGAAGAAGCGTCTGAACCGAATGAAGAAGGCTGGGAAGATCGATGAGAAGCCAGAGACCTTTGAATCGCTGGCAAGTTTTATTTATAGAAGTAGCTGCAGTAGTTTAATTTTTTAAATAAAATAATGTATTATTTAAAATTTTTTCTAACTATAACTTTTAAAGCAACAGCATTGAAATCTGGTACTGAGGTATAACTTTTGTTATCTGCAAATTTGATGGTTACAAATAATCAGTCTTATGCAAGTTGGGAAAAAGATTGGCTTACTGCTAGTTTCTCTCCACCTCTGCGTGAATATTGGTCCATTAGTGAGCATTCTTTGGAAATGATGTTACCCTCCACAAAAGAAAGGAAAAAGTTTTAAATTGTAACATTCTGAGGTGAAATTGACTTTAGGCTTCTGGCAGTCAAAAATCATGAAAGGAATTTTGAGGAGTGTAATTTGATAATAGTCTTTTTCTTTTTTTTTTTTTGTAATTTGATAATAGTCTTAAACAGTGTATCCTTCATGAAATTATTATAAGGTAGCAGGTGTTTTCACTATATTAAGTAGTATTTAGAGCTTTAAACATTACCCAGCATCTATCCTTTTGATTTATTATTGAAAGCAAATACCTTGAGCTGTTTCTTTTGAGTAAAATAAAGTCTGTGTTCTGTACATTTATTCTGTTTAATTGTGAGTTCTTTAATTCAGAAATTAATTCAATTAGAATTAAATAAACAGATGAAAAATGTTAACTCCATAAAGAACAGACTTAACTGGACTTCAAATTAATCCTCTTAAAATGTATAACAGTAGTGAAAAGAGGAGAAAGCTACCATATTTTGAAAAAAGAAAGACATTTGCTAACACTGTTGCTTTGGGCGTTACAGGTTGCAAAGTTAAATGATGCTGAAAGGGAACTCTCTGACATTTCTGACAGACTGAAAGCCTCAAGCAAAGGTAAAGCAATGACTCATTAAACAGTTATTTATTGAGCATCAGCCATATGTAGTGCACTGTGCTAGCCGCTGGGCTACATTGGTTAATAAGATATATCAGAATATGGAGCCTTTATAAGGAGCTAGAAAGAACATTATAAGTTAATTGGTGTAACCTCTTTATTTAATAGATGAGAGGAATGAGGTAAGGTGACATTCCACTGTTTCCTTATTCCTAGTATCAGTAATGTCCTTTGTCCAGCTCTATGTTAGTGGCTTTTCTATGGAAACTTTGTCTGAATTTTAAAACATTTGCAACCATCTTTCTAAACATATATTATCCCTTTCCTGGCAGCTCTGTCAGAGTCACCATCTCAGGACTCTTTAGATGCGTTTATGTCGGAAATGAAATCAGGGAGTGCATTAGATGGTGTGTCCCGGAAGAAACTTCACCTGAGAACTTTTGAACTGAGGAAAGAACAACAGAGACTTAAAGGGTTGATAAAAATTGTAAAGCCAGCAGAGATTCCAGAACTAAAAAAGTAAGTGTTAGTTATACTTGAAATGTTATTTAAAAAAATTTATTTTTCTGTATAATCATTATTTATTTATTTGTGTTTTTAAATTTTTTTTTATTTTTCAGTTACACTTGACATGCAATATTAGGTTAATTTCAGGTGTACCACATAGTGATTAAACATTTATATACTTTATGAGGTGATCACCACGGTATGTACTTGGAATTTTAAGTAAGCATGTTTGCATAGATAACATTTTGAATTACATTTTTAACTTTTTAGATAATCATTTTTGAATAGAAATAGAATATAAGAAACCCTTTAAAGCACAGACGGCAGTGGTTTCATAGAGTAACTAAAAACCCATTTCATTTGTGAAATACAGACTCCTACAGGTTTTTAGAGGAAACTATTGATACCTATTTCATTGGAAGGCTCTGAATTTTATACTTCATCATTTAGTGTAAACTTCTTTAAAGAGCAACATGTACAAAAGGCTAATTTCCCTAATATGTAAAGACTAATGAATGATAAGTAGACAACCATTCACCCAACAGAAAAATGGGCAAAGGATGTCAACTGACAGGCCACTGAAAAAGAAATACAAATAGCTCTTAACTATATAAAAAGATGCTCAACCTTACTCATATAAGAGATGCAAATACTATAATGTAATGCCATATCTATGATTTTAAAACCATAGATGAAAAATATGAATTCAGACTGTTATTAAAAATGTATTTCTAAATTAAATTAATGTAAGTTTCAAGTGTACAGTTCTGTTACACATCATCTGTTTAATGCATTGTGTGCTCACACAGATTGTCATTTTAACACCTGTATCTCTCATTCCTAAGAACCAGATGAAAACTGTTTAATAAAAATACTTTTTTAAAAGGGTAATTTCTTCCTTTAAAAAGGGAGAAAGCATAATCCCCTGAAGCTGATTGTATTATGACCTTTGATTTTTTTGGAGATTATTGGAAGATATTAATCCAAATCCATTTGCAGACATCTAGAAGATTTTTGAGTAATTATAATTGAGACTAATTTTTCCCAGAGTTGGCGTGTGTGTGTGTGTGTGTGTGTGTGTGTGTGTGTGTGTGAAAGAGATCCAGTCTTTCTTTATTGTTGTTTTTTCTTTTTATTGAATTTATTGGGGTGACACTGGTTAACAAAATTATATAGGTTTCAGGTGCACAATTCTACAACACATCATCTGTACACTGTATTGTGTGTTCACCACCCCAAGTCAAGTCTCTGTTCCAGTCTTTCAAGTTAACAGTATTTTTGAAAGATTTATTCTGTGTGGTCTCAACAAATATTCAAAATGTTGAGTAGGTTGTTTTAGAAATAGCAACCCCTAGTGCGCAGAAACCAGGTGGACATCTCAGAAAGTGGCATTGCCTAGGTGGGTTCACTCACTCATGAGGGTAGTTAGATCTGTGCCATCTGGTTAGCACCCAATAGTCACATGTGATATTTCAGTTAAATAAGATTCAAAATTCAGTTCCTCGGTCACACGAGGCCCCTTTCATGTGCTCAGTAGCCGTGTGTGACTAGTGGCTGCCATATTGGACAGCACAGATACAGAACATGCCCATCAGTGCAGAAAGTTCTGTATTGGACAGTGCTGCTTTATATTGTCAGCATTTATTCAGCCCCTCAACCCTGAGCACAAAACCTGCACTTGGCACTGGGGGCATTGCATAGAAGAGTATCTAGATATTGAGAGGCACCTCTTCTTATAGAGATGTAGAGAGAGAATGTTTCTGGAGCCCTTGATGTCTATCTGTACACAGAAAACCTATCCTCAAATTACTAGCAGGTTTATTCAAAGATTTATGTGTTGTTTGGATATTTAATACAGTGATTCATAGATCAGCTCACAAAATTCTACTTGACCCAAATGATATTTGAGTTACCTTACCGATATTGAGGTGGTGGGTTCGCACTAGAGTTAGACTTCTTGGGTTTCATTCTCAGCTCTGTCGATTACTTTTTGGGCATTTTGAGGCAAATTAACTTTTTTGGGTTTTGCTTTCCTCATCAGTAAACTAGAAGTAGTGATGTTGCAAAGATGAAATGAATAGCACTTAAAGTGCTGGCATGTATTATTGTTGCCATCATTGCTGTAATTTTTACTGTTTCTTTAACACCTAGCAACTATTTGTAACATCACTTTTGTGGAAAAAGGGTAAAAACTCAGGCGACATAGTCCAGGGTGAACAAATTAACAGTTTTAATTACAACTCTGTAACCCTTTAACTTGGTAAGTCAGCCGTCCAGTTGTTCAGACTAGGAGACTGTGTGGGCTTCCTCCAGGGCCTCCCCCTGCTGTCTGTGTCTTTCTAGTTTCCCCTCCCTTTTCTACTTTCCGAGATGGCCCTCAGGTGCTGTGGATCTTCCCCTCCTCTTATCACTTGAGGGTGAACTTCCAAACTTTATCAAACTCCACCCTCCCCCACAGGAACAACTCTTGACTGTGATTCCACCTTCTGCTTTGCTATCTCCTTTGGGCATCTTTGTACCTCCTCCAGGCCGGCCAGTCAAGCTAATTAATGGAGCTGCAAAATGAAATGACCGTTGCTCTTGCCTTTGTCTTTCTATGTCAGCACCTTCCTGAGGCCTGGGGAGAGGTTGTGAAGGATAATGATTCGGCAAAGGGTCTTTAGGGCCAGGCAGGCAGGACCTGTGGCCTTAGTAAGGCAATGGTCTGTCTCTGGTAGAGAGAAAGGGCTTGAGACTAGACCCAGGAGTACCACTGAAGGGGTAAGACTTAGGTGAAAGAAGACAGTAGTGGCAAATGGGGCTTCACGGCAGAGCAGCGTCGTCAGTTTCTTGAACGGGTTACTTGGAGTCAGGAGTGCCAGGGCTGTCCTGTGATGTCATTGTCACCTCTGTGTACTCTCTGAGTGCCTTGTCCACTTAACTGCCATTCTTTTTTTTCTTTTCTCTGTGTGTCTTTTTTTTCTTCTAATTTCTACAATCTCTTCATTTTGCCCTTCCTCAGCTTCACCCTAGTGGGCTTAGCTTTTATAACTTTGTCTAGCCAATGAGGACATTGATAAACTCATCATTGTAGGGTCTATTATTATGTTTTTGTCATTACTCCCTACAAAGGGTATCCTGCCTACTACTCCCTACATACACTCACGGACACACACACACACACACTTTTTTTTAAACTTCTTTGCTCAGAGCTGTTATGTGTGTTTATAAGTGTGGACTCCAGGTAAATAAGGCCTTTTGAGTCCTCTTCATATGTTTGTGAAAATGGGGCTTTACACCATGGATCCATCTCCTGCACTTAGTGGGGAGGGGGTCATGCTTACATATTGCCAGTGGCCTTTGTTCTGTAAGCATCATTTTATGAATGTGAAATCCTGTAGCATGGTGTAAATGACTAAGTAGGAGCCTCGTCTTGCCCTTAATAACTCTATGTCTGTAACAATCGTAGTGTCATGTCCATTCAAACTCTGCTGGCCTGAATATCTCTTCATATGGGTATGTGCTTAATATTCATTTTGTAGAAATTTTTGTTTTGCTAAAAGTTTCTTTGTCAGTGTCATGGTGTTTTTAGATAAATTCTTGGCCTCGCTGGAATAGGTGTGTATAATTATTCTTTCTTTCTAGGACTGAAAGTCACGTTGTAGATGCTGAAAACAAAGCTAAAAAGCTCACATTGCCTCTCTTTGGTGCCATGAAAGGAGGAAGCAAATTCAAATTAAAAACTGGGACAGTAGGGGTAAGTGGTGGGTAAGGCTGTTAAACTTCTAGCAGTTCACTTATCTGAGCTAATTTTTTTCTTTTCTTTTCAAAGCTCAAAGCTCATTCCATAGGATGAGTCATTTTTTTCATAGTAATGTGAAAAAGGGCTGTGGGCGTGGCATGATCACACCTTTCCCAGGTCTTGGTTCTTGGATTTTCCTCTTCAGTTTAGAGTTATCAAGAGTTAATGGGGGGTGGGGCAGAGAAAAAAAGAAAAAGGAAAAAAAAAAAAGAATAAAAAAGGCATAAAAAAAAGAAAATTAACAACAAAAAAGAGGAAACAAAAAGAATGAATTGATTCATGCCAATCAATTTGCATGTAATTAATTTGTAAATTAGAATATCAGTTGATTAATTTGTGATGGATGCTACCATTTGATGAATGTTACATTTGTAATTAATCTTACCAGCTGATGAATGTTGCAATGTGATGAATGTTACATTTAAGAAAGGGTCTCCTGCATTAAATGTTTTTCTCCTGGTGGATAGATGTTGTAATGCTCAGACTCAGCTAACGTTTGTTAGTTATAGTCTGTGTACCTGGCTCTGTATGTGGTTTTTCCTTTATTTAATCCTTCCAAAACCTTGTGATGTATGGGAATTACTACCTTGCACAGGTGAGGAAACCGGGTCAGAGAGGTTAAATATAAGATTACACCATCAGTAAGGTAGACTGGCAGTCAAATCCAGGTCTTCTCTCTGTTGAGTTTTGTGATCTTTCTACTATTCTCTAATAATTCACTGATGTATGTTTTTGCTTTAAGACATTCCTATTTGTAGTTTGAGCTTTTAAAAGGCATTCATCACCCCAAAGAGGGCTGCCATAACAAAATACCACAGTCTGTGTGGCTTAAACAACATACACTTATTTTCTCACAATTCTGGAGGCTAGGAGTCCAACATCAAGGTGCCAGCAATATTGGTTTGCTCTGAGGCCTCTTTTCTTGGCTTATAGATGGCTATCTTCTTGCTGTGTCTTTACATGGTCATCCCTCTGTGCATTTGCACTCCTCATATAAAGGAGTGCATACTGGATTAGGGCCCCATCCTGACAGCCTTATTTTTACTTAGTTGCCTCTTTAAAGATCTTATCTCCAAATACGGTTACATTCTGAGGTACTGGGGATTGGGACTTCAACATGAATCTTGGGGGCACCTAATTCACCAACACCTTGAATTAGGGAAAACTGCCCCCTCGTGGCAGAGGCCTGAAGTCCCAGCCATATGTTCTGAGTGAGTATATGGTTTACCTGAGATGGAAGCTTTTCTATGTTTTTTGTGTGTGTGTGTGGTAGGGGATACTTATGCTTTAGTTAGAAGAAAAACTTTTTAAAAAAAATATATTAATTTCAGAGAGAGCAAAGGAGAGGGAGAGAGAGAAACATCAGTGATGAGAGTCATTGATCCCGCACAGCCCCTACTGGGGATCAAGTCCGCAACCCGGGCATGTGCCCCGACTGGAAATTGAATCCCGATCTCCTGGATCCCAGGTCAATGCTCAGCTGCTGAGCAACACCCGGCTGGACTTGATTTATTTCTTAAAATGTGTGTCTAATTTACTTCCTAGAAGATTTTGTAGTGAATTAAGATCCTGTAACCTCATGAGGAGGTAACAGAATTCCTGTAGCTGATACTCACTTGGAATAAATGTTTTAGTTCCTTACATGCTGTTTCCATTGTTTTGTGCTTAATATTCTGTTGACCCTAGAAACTAATAAAGATACTCCTTAAGGGTCCATAAATGGATAAAACTTCACGTGAAAGTCCTACTTCCAGCAAATCCCTGCAGGGTTTATCAACATATAGAGGTTAGACATCCTACACATTTAGCTCGAATCCCTGGAAGAGATTTGTTTCTTTCTCATTATGTAGAACGACTTGCTCACGGTTTTGTTTCCCTTACAGAAGTTACCCCCCAAGCGTCCTGAACTCCCTCCAGCTCTAATGAAAATGAAGGACGAGCCTGAAGAGGAGGAGGAGGAGGAGGAGGAGGAAGAGGAGGAGGAGGGGGAGGGAAAGAGCACCCTGGAGGCCGGAAGCTGTGGGCCAGAGCAGGACAGAGGCCCAGGAGCAGCAGTGCAGGAAGCGAGTCCTCCCACAGACCTCCCGTGTCCTGAAGAAACAGGACAGCCTGGTGAGGCATTGCTTTATATAATGCATTTGCATTAACTGTGGAGCTTCGAAAAAGAAAAGCCAGTTCTTGCCTGTGCATTTTTTGACTTTGAAATACTTCGTGACATGTGATACAACTGACTCTGTGGAAACACCCGTCCTTTAACTGCCAGTCATTTTTCATCCTCACTGCAAAATAAGGACGAGTATTTCCAGTCTGTTCCAAAATTGTGGAAAATCAAAGCTATGGAATCCGAAACCCGAGCTACTGTGGCCAGTCCTGAGCTGTTGCCATTGTTTGATTGGAGGGCAGTGGAATATGGTAGATGATGAGGCCTGATCATGTGGTCTCAGAATAAGCCTCCCCTTACTCATTTTTACCCCATCCTAAAGCAGATGCTAAGCATAATTGTACCCGCTGGACTTACTGCTCAGGAAGCATCATGACATTCATTTTTCTGTTCATGGTGCCTAGCAGAGAACCTGGCACATCATATTTACCCACTACAACAAAGGTTTGATGAAAAAGGGAATTGATTGGTTTTTAAGTGTATTTTCTTCTGATTATAAAAGGCATATATGCTCATTTAGAAACTGAATTATAGAGTCCAAAGAAGAAGAGAGAAATCGCCCATGATCCCACCCCAAAAGATGATTGTTTATCTTCTTAGTATCTTATCCCTTGTCAATTGCAGGGGTTATTTTCCTACAGGTTGGCCAAAATACTTAGCAAATTAAGTCTGCACAGAAAATAGGGAGCAAGAGAGGAAAAAAACAACTGACATTAAATGTGTATGAGAATGTATGCATGTCTTCTTCCAACACAAACCAGGCTTGTCTGCATAAAACACCAGGCCTGCTACATAGACCTTCTCTTGAATCACCTTTAGTTGTTAAAAAGTCACCATTTGCTTCTCTGGGAGAGGTAAAGCTTTTGTTTTTTGCATTCTCCTTTGTTTAGTTACTGGCAAAATGCTTGGCCTTTTCAAAAAAGGTACTTATACATACTTTTTCTGAATCTGGTTTTTGATTCATACATTTGATCCATACAGCAGGAAGGGGAGCAGTTAGTACTGTATTTTTTGTTTTTTGTTTAGGGAACCAAAGCAAATATGTGTGTATAAAAATAGCAGACTTTAAAATTCGGCTTATAAGATACATTAATTAGTAAATCTGCAGCTGATTAGGATTACTTCAGGCCTTTTTGTTTGTTTGTTTTACAGCATTGGGATCATATTGTACATGTTTTTTTGCAACCTGTTTTTTTATGTTTTAAAATATTCTTTTAAAATGTGATTTAATAAGGGACATAGTGGTCCATCGTGTGCATGTGCTGTAACTTGTTTAATCAACTTCCTGTTGTTAGACATGTAAGTTATTTTTAAATTTTGGCTATTTTAAATATATTTGTATATAATAAATCTTGGTGTTCATCTCTGATTATTTTCTTTGAATATGTTCCTGGGAAGTAGAATTTCTAGGAGTATATACATTTCAAGGAATATGTACATTTTTAAGGCTTTGGTAAATATTGCTAAGAGTTTTACTTCAGAGGTGGCTAGCTTTTAAGTGGAAAGTTGGTGATTCTCTGTTAGACAGCTGGAGGCACATTTATTGAAAACTTCATTTTAGTTGAAGCTAATGATAGTAAACTGGATGATTGTGTATGTCTTTAGCTTTCCTTGCTTCTGTTTTTGTTTTCCTGGTTCCCCACCATGAATTAAATAATAACAATATGCTTTGGTTCTGTGTTTTACAGAAAACTGGTCTCAACTCAGCCAAGTAGAACAGAATAAAGATTATCAACAGATTAGTGAAACAGCTGCATCACATGAGGAACCCTCAGGCAAGTAGCACAGCCGACTCTATTGCTGCTCTGCACAAGCAGCCAGCTGGTGTTCTAGAGGAGGATGGCGGCTGACATGAAGCAGCAGAGAATGGCCTTTGAGACGCTGGGGAGATGCTGCTGCCAGGCCCTGGAGAGAACTGGAATGTATGAGAGGTTTATGTGTAATGCCATCCCATTTGCCCTTTTTTATTCCTCTGGCCATGCAAAGCCCTCCACAATTTTACATTTCCAAGAGTTGAATATGTGCCCATCATGGGAGTGACTTCGAAACTATTAAATAGGTTGAAAGTTCGGCCTGTTCAGAGAACTTTTTTTCTGGTTTTCTACTGCTTTTAACTGTAATGTATGGTAAAGTCAGCCCCGTTTTCCTTTACCTATTCAAATGGTGTGATTATACTCAAGCTTGTAGAATAGCCTTAGGATTTGAAAACTAGGGTTATTAGTGAAGGGAAAATTCTCTTAATATGTAGTCTTTACAATAGTGGAAGGAATTTTTGAGAATTTGATTGTTACATGTTTTCTTTAATAAATGTAATATTCTCTTAGGAGGAATTTCTTTTCTATTTTACTTATTCTGAAATAGCTATTGCCTCTTTTTTTTTCTTAAACTAGCATCAAAGGATGAATTGAAGAAAAAGAAAGCTCCTGGTCCAGGCAAAGTAAGTACTTTAGTCATAATCTTCACTTCTCTGGAAGTAAAAGTGACTCCCCTTGTCATGGACCACAAGTGAATCTTTAGAGATTGTCTTAGCAGAGTTCTCAACTGCCTTATTCCCTGCCCCCACCCCCTGCTTCTGGAAGCCTGGGCTCCATTTTTATTTTTGAAGTTTTACCTTTTGAATTCTCTATCCATATAACTGCTCACATACTTCTTTTATTAATTTGTGAAATTTCATATTCGTCCGGCCGGGCGTGGCTCAGTGGTTGAGCATCGACCTAGGATCCAGGAGATCACGGTTTGATTCCCGGTCAGGGCACATGCCTGGGTTGCGGGCTTGATTCCCAGTCAGGGGCGTGTGGGAGGCAGCCGCTCAATGACGACTCTCTCATCATTGATGTTTCTCTCTCTCTCCCTCTCCCTTCCTCTCTCTGAAATCAATAAAGACATATTAAAAAAATAAATGAGGAAGATCTTTAAAAAAAACAAAAAAAAAACAAACAAAAAACCCCTTCATATTCTAGTATGCCATAACAAGACATTTGAGTAATATATTCTTATTTTCCTCCATTTATTACACAGAAGGTAGAATGTAATATACTGCATTCTATGTCTTGATATTTTAACCTATCGTGTAAATCACTGTTTATCAGTACACCAAGCGCTTCCTACTGTATGGATGTACTCTTGTTAACCAGTTCCTTATAGATAGGCACTGGGTTGTTTCTAGTCTTTTATTACAACAGTGCTGTAAATAACCTTATATGTACATAATTTTGTGTGGATGCAGTAAGTTTCCAGAAATGAGATTGCTGGGTTATGTCAGGAGATCCTTAAGACCACCCTCAGGCTATGTAATTCACAGGAAGGAGACCTCACAGGACTCAGCAGGTGGTTGTACTCACAGCTGTGATTTACTGCAGCAAAAGTATATACCAAGCACAGTCAGCAAGGGAAAGGCACATGGGGTGAAGTCTGGGGCACAAGCTCCCAAAGGTCCTTTTCCAGTGGAGTCATATAGGATGTTTAATTCCCCTGACAACGAGTTGTGACAATTTGTGAAATGTTGCTAACCAGGGAAGCTTATTAGAGCCTCAGTGCCCAGGATTTTTATTGAGGACTGAGATCACAGAGGCATATCCCCTGCCTGGCATATACCCAAATTCCATTCTCCCAGAAGAAAAGCAGGTGTTCAGCATAAATCACATTGTTTTTACTAACAGTTTAGGCACAGTGAGCCCTCTTATCAGTCAGGATAGTGGGAACCCTCCCGAAACCCAAGTTCCCCGGTGCCAGCTAAGGGCCAACTTGCAAACAGGCCTTTCAAAGGATAGCGATCAGGCTTGCTGTGCTAACTTATTCCTGCACCTAGAGCAAGAGGCAAATGCCAAATTTCCCTCTATGGGAAAGAACTCAGACCTGTGTTAACTGCCCCTTTTAAAAAATATCACTTCACTCTCACTGACTGAAATCAGCTTGTTGAGGCTTTACAGAAAAAAAAGAATGTTTCCCCATTTTTTGATTACTTATATCAAGATCATTAATGGAAACTGTTCTCTCTTTTAAAAAAAAATTTTATTGATTTTGGAGAGAGGAAGGGAGAGGGAGAGAGAGAGAAACATTGATGTGGAAGAGAAGCATTGATCAGCTACCTCATGCACCCTCTGCCCCCACCAGGGATTGGGCCCTAAACATGGGCATGTGCCCTGATGAAGAATTGAACTAGCAACCTTTTGGTGCATGGGACAGTGCTCAATCCACTGAGCCACACTGGCCAGGGTGGAAACTGTTCTCTCTTAGTGTTTGTTTGCTGACAGGTATAGGGACAATAATTCTTAGAGTTAAAATTTTTTTGAATAAAATAACTTTACTTGCAGCTTCCACCAACACTTTCCTCCAAATATCCAGACGATGACCCAGACTACTGTGTGTGGGTCCCACCTGAAGGTAGGTTGTTTTTACTTTTCTTTTTCTCTGAGACTTAGTTATATATATTTATGAACATGTAATATATAGAGCTGGGCAAAAGTAGGTTTACAGTAGCAATACAAATAAATAATTCAATAATAATCATACAAGAATAAACTCTGTTTTGTGTACCCTTAACTGTAAACCTACTTTTGTCAACCTTTGTATATTTCAGGTTTAGGATAAGAAAGTTACAAGAGTATGTAGTGGAATAATCTCCCTTCTGGGGGAACAGGTAAATTAAAAGACCTAAAGATACACATCAACAAAATATAATTTGTAGACTCTGGATCCTTATTCAAACAAACTACTGTAAAAAAAATTATAAGCCAGATAATTTGAACACTAGCTAGATATCTGATGAGACTAGGAATTATTGTTAATTTTTTTTTAAGTGTGAATGGTGTTGAGTTCATTTTTAGGAAGAGTCCTTCTAGGAATATGTACAGAAGTGTTCACAGATGGAATGATATCTGGGATTTGCCTTAAAATAATCCAGTGGTGGAAGAAGGGGGCTAGCGGGGGAGGGGTGATAGATAAAGCAGGATTTGCTGTATATTGATAATTGTTAAAGCTGGGTGATGGGCACAAGGAGGTTCATTGTATTTTTCTCTTTACTATTGTATTTTCAGTTTTCTTTAAAGTGAAAAAAAAAGTCTTCTGGCTATTCCTCAGCTAGTCAGTTTACTACTTCCTCTAATGACAGCCAAGTATCAGTTTCTTATGACTTTTTATATATATATATAATATAAAATGCATAAAATGTCTACATAAGCAATAACATGCGTAATATTTCACCACTTTTTTTACACAAATGGAAGCATATTCTTCCCCCTTGTAGAGCTTTTTAAGAGCATTATCTATCATTCAAAATAACTAAATTCATAACTGTAGTAGGCTCTATTATAGAAGACATCAAATGAAACCCACAGCATGCATTTTGTGAATTTATTATTTCCCAAGTACAAGTACATACCTAGTACAAGTATTTACCTTGATGATAGCACTGCAGTTTCAGTTAATTATATTGTGTTAATTTGTGTGTTAACTGAATTAAGAGTTTAATTAGTTCTGGTATTTAAGAGAAGTATATATTAGTCAAAATAAGAATAGTTGCCTTTTTCTCAAGTAGGATATCATAGAAATAAGTTTACCCTTGTAATCAACCCTCTCTTTTTACACTATGCAAAATTTATATTAGGAAATGTTGTGATGTTTTCCAAATAAGGCAGAAAAGGGTGTTACCTGGGGTTTCCTACAGTAAAATGTTTTCTAATTATGTCACTTTGAATATTTATTCATATAAATGTTTTTCTTGTAAGTCAGATGTTTTTCGGGTAAGTCAAATAATGTAATTTGCAGAATTAGAAGCATATTCTATGCCTTGCTGTTTTGCACTTAACACGATATAGAGACCCTTCCATAGTTATTTATAGATTTCTCTGTGTGTGTGTGTGTGTGTGTGTGTGTGTGCACGTGTTTGTGATGGCATAATTCTTTTTTATGGTCTGGATATTTAACCAGTTTCCTCAATGAATATTTGCTGTATTTCCACTCTTGCCATTACAAACAACTGTGCAATGAGTAACTTCTAACATACACAATTTTGCAATTGCAGAGGTATAGGTGTAGAAAAATATTTGTAAAAGTTAACATGCTGGATCAAAGGCTATGAACATTTTAAAGATATTATAAATCACATTCTATAGACATTGTGCTGGTTTACATTCATATATATCCTTAAGGCAACATAGCAGATGTTTGTTTCCCCATATGCTCATCACAGGTTGCTTTTTCTATAGATTGGGTTTCTAACATATTAGTTATTAATAGAAATTTAATTACTAGAAATGTTTGCTCTTTTGTCTGCTAATGTTAGGGTATAAATGAAAAGAGGACCATATTTTCAAATTATATGCAAAAAGTCAAATTTCTATCACAGAAGAAACCTTTATCTGTTTTACTTTTTGGCCCACTGATGTCTTTTCCCTCCTGACTTTGGAAAACTGAATATAATTCTTTCTTTATACTCTGATGTAGGTCAAAGTGGAGATGGCAGGACCCATCTTAATGACAAGTATGGCTATTGATTGCTTCAGAACCCTAAAGGAAGACCTTGTGGACCATGTGACATGGGACATTTAGGATAACATATCAAGTTGAATATCCAGAGAAGGAATTCAGATGATCATTTGTAAAATCTGGTGACTTGCCTTTTCTTCTATACTGTTGGCTTCCTAAATTTGTCTGTCCATGACTTTGGTATTTATATTTAAATGTGTTTTGTGTATGTATGTAAAAAGGAACCATATATTTTGAGAATTAGTAAAGTAAGAGACATGACTCTCTGTTAAAGCGAGAAGATGAAGATGTCTTATGTTTAAGGCTACATGTTTTTCATTAAGTTTTAGGGACTGTGCTTTTCCTGAGTGGTCAGGTGCTTCTGACAGTTAGGCCCTAGGATTCAGTGATGTTGCCTCCTCAAAGAGTGTTAAAATATGAGGTCATGCTATGGGTGTGACCCTGGAGGCCCCTGTCATTCTTGGAACTAAAAAATAGATGCACGATGGGGATTTCTTACTTCCTCCCTCCCACTGCAGTGCTCCTCCCAGGTCAGAACAGACCCTGACTTACCAGGACCCAGTTCAGGACCATAGCATACTTCATGCACAGTCCTAATAAAAACTCAGCCCTCTGAATGTCCTGGACTCTGACCAATCAGATTGGTTACTCCTTCTCCAGTGGAAAGGTGCAAGTAAGGCCATTGAGTGAAAAGCTGGATGTGTCTTGCCCAGTGTGGGGCTTCTCACCTCTCTGGAAAGGGGAATAGAGGTTCCTTTCTCTCTGGAAGCATGAAGAAATGCAAGAAGATATCTCACCCCACCCCACCACACCCCCATCATGAATGCCTCACTTCTACAGGAAAGGAAAGCCTAAGAGTGGAAGCAGGTAGAGAGCCCATGGACTGGGCTGGAGGCAGACATAATGAGCAGGCAGGAGCAGTGCTGTGGCCCAGCAAGAGTGGAGAGGACGATGCTTTCCCCACGTGGATCATACGGCATGCATGAGGTAGGCAAGAAGCAGTAGTAAGAAACTTCAGTTAAGGTCTGGTCTGCTAAGAGTGATGTCTTTCATTTCTCAGAAAAAATACCAAGATCGGTATTATGAGAAACTATTATTTTGAACTTCATTTAGAACAACAGGGAAGAACTTGATGATGATGTAAGAAGTAACAGGAATTTGGGGACAGAGTTACCATGCCATCTTGTATGGAAGCAGTGGACCAGGGTCTGAGCCAGATCAGTGGTCTTCAAAGGCGAAATTCTTTACTCAAACAAAATTGTATGTGGAATCTTAATACTGGAACACGTAAAAATATACCTGCTGTGGTGGAAGTGAGGGCATGGAGATTGGGTCTGCACACACCCACATGCGCACGTCCTCTCCTCCTCACTCTACCCTCAAAATAACCCTGAAGAATCCTAGGGCTCCACAGAACATAGTCTGCTATAGGAAGGCAGATTTTTCAATGTTCTGGGGAGGTAGACATGGTCCCATGTGGTGGACTTGATTCAGAAGACCTGTACGTGAGTCTTGGCTCCCCTTTACTGAACAGGGGACTTTGGGGATATGACTTAAGTTCCCCAAGCCTCAATTCTTTCATGTGTGAAGCAGGGACAGCAATCCTGCTTGCTCTTGGAACCTCAGATTTGCTCTAAGGATCAAATACAATAATGTGGGTGGATATGCTGTACAGGGTTTTGTAGATTTAACAGTTGCTACTCATTACCAAAAGGAGACACCTTGACATTGGAGGAGACCGGATTAGATCAGCCATTCTCAGCTGTGGCTGCATATTAGAGTCACCTAGGGAAAGTTTTTAAGTTTTTACTTCCAATGCTTGGATCCACATGATAATTTTAATCAGAATCTCTGAGGGAATCCCTTTTAAAAGCACTTGAGGTGATTTTAATGTGCAGCCCATATGGAAAACCTCTAGAGCATGGTCAACAAACGTTTTCTGTTAATGGCCAAGTATTTTAGGCTTTGCAAACCACACAGTCTCTGTTGCAGCTACTCAACTCTGCTGTTCGAGTACAAACAGCACAGACAATTCATAAACAAATGAGTGTGGCTGTGTTCCAACAAATATATACTTATAAAAGCAGGGGCAGGCCAGAGTTGGCCCGCAGGCCAGAGTTGGTCAACCCCTGCTGTAGGCTAATTCTTCAAGGTCTCATCTGGTTAAAGATCTACCTTCCAGGATCTTTAGGAAGTAATGTGTGTCTCCTTTCATGGGTATTGGAAAAGTTTTTGTTTAAAAGGCTTATGATCCCTTCCTGAACGATGTTGGTTGCAGTTTATGGTTACCAGAAATCAAGGTAATTCGGCCTTCTTCCTCAGAAACAAGCGTAAGGTTGTTAGCCATGACAAAAAAAATTGTTACAGCAAGAACACAGTAGGTTAACTAAAAGCAAGATGTCCCTGGTGAGCTCTCCTGGACTCCCTAGGAGACCTGTTTCATACCCGCCTCTCTATTTAAAGAGCAACTGGGGTGTTAGTCGTAGTGAAATAATTAGATTTGGGATTTTAAAAGAACATTCAAGCTGCAGCATGGAGGAAGGATAGAAGTGGGAGAATGCAGGAAGACCAGTCAGAAGTCTGCTACCAAAGTCTCGGTGAGAGATTATGGCAGCTTGTATTAGGTGGAGATTGAGAGGCAAAGAAGTAAATGGGTGTTTAACAATATTTTTAGAAGTAGAATGCCTGAGACTGAGTGAGGGATTGTCTGGGAGTAAAGAGGAAGGGAAGGGTGGGGGGTGATTCCTAGATTTCTGGCTTGTACATCTTCCCAGGGGATGCGTCATTCACTGAGGTGAGGGGACGTTGGAAGAGAAGGGAGTGGAGCTAGAGGGTATTGTAAGTTCAAGTTTGGACAAGTCTAGCTGGATGTCCTTTAAGAACATCTGAGTAAAGATGTCCAGAAAGCAGTCGGATATAGAGGTCTGGACCTCGGAAGAGGGCTAGAGAACAGTTAGTCTTCGACCAGATGAGTCTAAGAGTCGGGCACCTGCAAGTGAGGCTGAAGACCAGGTGGAGGCAGGAATTCTGCAGGCAGACCACAGTCTTGGGCAGCTGATCTCCATATCTTTGGCATTGGGAACAAAGTTTTTCTTGGCTATAGGTGCTCATTTATTGGAGGGAAAAGGTAAAGTAAGGACCACAGTTAGCAGCACTCTGCAGAGAAAAGGTGAGGGGTATGTATTTAACATTAAGACAGGCCTCTCCCAGCCGGGCGTGGCTCAGCGGTTGAGCGTCGACCTGGGATCCAGGTGATCGGGGTTCGATTCCCGGTCAGGGCACATGCCCGGGTTGCGGGCTGCAGCCAACCAATGACTCTCATCATTGATGTTTCTGTCTCTCTCTCTCCCTCTCCCTTCCTCTCTCTGAAATCGATAAAGATATATTAAAAAAAAAAAAAAAGACAGGCCTCTAGTTTAGGAAATTTGTAAGAATTTTATACAGTGCCTGGTACATTAAAATATGCTTGTTGAGCCTTGGCCGGTGTTGCTCAGTGGTTGGAACATCAGCTGGTGTACCGAGGGTTCTATTCCCAGTCAAGGGCACGTTCCTGGGATTTCTGGCCCTGGTTGGGGCACATGTGGAAGGCAACCAATTGATGTGTCTCTCACATCGATGTCTCCCTCCCCCTCCCCCTCCCCCTCCCCTCCTCCTCCCCCTCCTGTGGAAAGCAACCAATTGATGTGTCTCTCTCACATCAATGTCTCCCTCTCCCTCTCCCTCTCCCTCTCCCGACTCTCTCCCTCTCCCTCTTCTCCCATTTCCCTGTTCCTCCCTGTCTCCCTGCTCCCTCCTCCCTCCTCCCTTCCTTCCTTCCTTCCTTCCTTCCACTCTCTCTAAAAAGCAATGGGGGGGGGGGAATGCTTGTTGAGAGCCTGCTATAAATATTTTCTCTGGAATTGTCTTAATCTAGGATAGGAAGTATAAAGCCCTCCCACCTCGTAACCCAAGCCTTTACCCATTACTGACTTCATTGGAGTTAGCTCTTTTGGGAAATATGACACAATTCCTAACAAATTTTGAAACCGTTAGCCACAGCCTAGGGATCTGTTGCTTTACCATTGAAATACTGCCACCTCCCAGATAGGGTGTGACAAGTGACCAGCAGTTGTGGCCCGCTTCTGAGAGTGGGAGCCAGAGGGAAGCCTGCCAGTCCTGTGGCAGTCAGAAGCAGGAATCCAAGCCCCTGCACAGGCTAAATTCCCATACAGGGTTTGGACCCAACCACGTTTGATGGACTGCTGGGAAATGACATAAAACTCCTTGACCTTTGGGGGAGGCAGGTCACAGCATCAAACTGGTATGGTGTCTTTGTGTGACAGGCTGCTTTTTGATCTTGAGATTCCTTACTTGATGCGGGCATTGAGAACAATTTTCAAGATTTCTTCTTTGCAATCTGAACAGACTTTGCCTTGCTTTGGTGTTAGAGGTTTGGCACAGCTATAGTAGGGCGGGAGTGAGACTTCCAGTCCGCAGGAGACCAGAAGTCTTCCCCATCAGACCTGGCATCGATGAGGCAGGTTGGATGGCTCAGCATGTGAGGGGACAGTCCTTCCGACTAAGGGTAGCTCCACCTCTGCATTCCCCAAGTCAATCTTAACAGTTTCTCTGTATAGAGTATTTTAAGATTCATCTCTCTGCACTGCCCACTGCCCTGACCCAAGCTCCCCTCAACTCTGACCTGGCACAGATCTCTCTTCCTCTTGTTTCTGCCTCATCAGGCTCTCCTCCACACGTCTCAGCCTAAAGTACATCTCTGAGCAGAATCTTTTGTTCTGAAATCTCAAAGGATTTCACTATCCAAAGAGTGAGGTCTAAATTCACTTGAGACATTCAAATCCCTTATCATAAGGTTTCTGTACTTAAAAAAAAATTATATATTTCAATTACAGTTGACACACAATATTATATTAGTTTCAGGTGTATAACCCAGTGACTGGATACTATATAACTTACTAAGTGATCACACTGATAAATCTAGTACCTATCTGACACTATACATAGTTATTACAACATAATTCACTATATTCCCTATGCTGTACTTTACATTTCCATGACGGCCAATTTGTACTTCTTAATCCCTTCACTGTTTGGGTTCCTGTACTTTTTGATCATTGTGACCACCCCCTACCATATGCCCTGTCCCTTCCTTTCTGCCACCTGACCAGGTGTACCTGATACTCCAATAATAATAGATTATTTGCCCCAAACACACCTTTTGCGTTTACTTTTTATGTTTTCTATTAATCCTTGCTGTATACATGACCTTGAGCCTTGGTTTCCTTGTCTATTAACTAGAGAAAATAATAGCTACCTCATAATATTGTTTTGGAGATTAAATAACTGATATAGCTATAAAACCCTTAACCATGCTTGACACATGAACAGTTCCCCCCAAAGGTAGTTATTGTTAGTATCATTGTGGTCTTCCTTGCTCGTGTCTGCTAGGTAAGGCCCTCCTCATCTTTCAAAGTCCAACTTGAGTGACTGTACTTTCAGGAAACCATGATCCCCATGGTTGTCACTGACCTGTCCTTCCCCACCAGCCCTGTAGCACACTATTTCTACTTCTGTGATAGCCCTTACTGCAGTGGCCTGGTGTCTGTTAAGTTATATGTGTGCTTAGGTTACTTATGCTTGTAAAATGTATGAGTTGGGGACAGGAACTATATATCTTATTTTGTACCCCACCTGCCTTGTACCCCATGGCACCTACCATTTCACAAAACAGGTGCTCAGTTAACAGTTGCTTTAAATGGGTGGGGGTTGGAGGGCAGGCTTTAGTCCTGGCCCTCCTACCCTTGAGTTTTCCAGGCAGAGAGGGAAGAAGAGCCATCTTCATTTCCAGACAAGCTGGACAGTCAAAGAACTGAATGTTTTAGCGAGGTTAATGCAGACAGAGGCCTGGATTCCTGTCCTGCGTGGGGCAAAACCAGGTGGAACTGCCCCTTCCCGTCAAGGAACTCTGGATTCCAGCAGCTGGCTGTAATTGGGCTTTTTAAGTCCTCTGCCAGCCATGGAAAATCTTGATCTTGAGGGTTGGCTCTGGTTTCCTCAGGCTGTCACGCACACCCTTAAAAAGTCAGTGTAGCTATTACAGAGAGTGATCACAAGAGGGCAGGAGAGACCCATCATTATGCTGCAACTGGGCCATGGGGTGGGAAGCTGCAAGATGTGTTTCAAAGCTGAAAGACCAGTAAGAATCAGAGAAGAGCGGGATTCTGACGGAGTGAAGAGCAGCAAGCTGGCTCAGCTCACACCGTCTGCCCGGGCCCAAGGCCTGGAAGCAGCAAGCTAGGGACACTGATCACACCCATGCGGTGCTCCCCAAATCTCTTCCCAACCTGTTGTTTCTGGTACTTCGTTTTCACCTGGAGAAAGGCATTCTCCAGTCATAATGCAGACAGGCTATGCAGGGGTTTGGGGCATTGCTTATTTAGTATTTACACACTATATTATAGTTTTATGTTTTTTTTACAGAGGATTTTTTACACCCATTTCCCCCCTTATCTTTATTGAGGTATAATTGACAAAAATTGTACTGAATTAAGATGCAAAACTTGATGTTTTGATATATCACACCCATTTAAAAAACCTGAATCTCCTATTGTCTCAAAAGGTAAAAAGAAGAGATATTATCATCTCTGTTTAGGACACAGTGGCTCAGAAACACGAAGGTACTTGCTCAAAGGCGAGTTTGTGGTAGAACCAGGTCTAGAGTTTCTCTGATTCCAGATCTCTTTGTTTATTCCTCTAGTTTTCAGTTGTTTACGTTTGTAATTTTTGTGAGTTCTTAAGAGCAAGGACTCGTCTGATTCATTTTATATCTTTGAATGGTGCCCCCTTAATCTTCAGGACTGTGACTGGGTATGTCGTATGAGGCCTTGTCCTTTAGGAGTTGGATTCCGTGGTCTCTCTCTTATCCTCCAGGATTCAGTAATTCTGTGGTCTGGAGGCACAGCCCTAACAACGACAGTGGTGGCCCCAAGCGACCCTGCTGGCTGAGCATTTCAACACTGGCAGCCACTTAGTGACTGCCAGCCTGTGAAGAGCCAGTCTCAGTAATGCAGGATGGGTGCAGGGCAATGGACAGTTTCTCAGAGTGCGCAGTAGTCTCCCTGGTGTTGCGAGAGTTGACTCAGGAGAAGGATGGGAGTGTTCAGTTTTAGCAACGATACACAAATACGTGCATTACTACTTACACAATATGTGGCTTGGAATAGGTCAGTTTTTAAAGTGACTTTATTGAAAGAAAAACACGAAGGAAATAATAGTAGGTTGCTATGCAACAAGGCAAAAGTATGAAGCAGGTATGCCCCTGGAGCAAGGGGCACGGGGGCTGCAATGGGCACTGGAATCCAGGCTGCTGCCCCTGCTCCTAGGAGGGCCTCCGGAATACATGGCCCTGTCCCCAGGTTCTCACCAGTGTTAGTGCTCCTTGGACGAGGGCCAAGATTGGCAAGTTCAAGGAACTGTGGTGAGGTGGGAAGATGTAACTAGAGTCACAAAACTAATTTCAAGTCTATCTCTGTGACCCTTAAGCCATGTAACCCTGAATAAGTTGCTGACCTTAAATAAACATCAGTTTTCTCATCTGAGAAGACGGAAAAGAATTCTCACCCTCCTTAACTCACATGAGAATAAGCTGAAGCCTGGGAAATCTCTGCAAATGTCCGGTGGTGCTAATATCTGATTCCCTCCTTTACCAAGGCCTATCCAGGACCTACTCTTTATTGCTACAGTGGATGCCTCCCATTTCCCAGGATCCCAAGGACTGAGTCCAGCTGTTTGTTGTCCAGATCTGGGTCTGCCATTCCGAAAATGGGTAGGAGATAGAGGTTGGAGAGAGCCTGGAATCAGTGTGGGAACAAGTCCCAACACATGGCACTGTTTGCTTTGTCATCCTGAGTCAATGACTCATACAAGGAAGGGAGGGAGCAGAGGAGCTGTTCTATTCCAGATACCTAAGGAGGCTTCTGACATCTACTGTTTTCCTTGGCATGAGAGGAACAGGCGCCAGGCTGTGATTTTTAAGGTCTCAGTTAATCTTGGAAGCGAAGGAGAACAGCACCTCCCACAGCTGGCCAACTGTAGAGGTGCCTGGAGCAAGGGGCACGGGGGCTGCAATGGGCATTGGAATCCAGGCTGCTGCCCCTGCTCCTAGGAGGGGCTCCAGAATACATGGCCCTGTCCCCAGGTTCTCACCAGTGTCAGTGTTACTTGAATGAGGGCTAAGGATTAGCATGTCACCCAGCTGGGGAAAAAGCGTCTGAGACTAAGGAAGTTCTTGAATTGGTTCTTAGCCTGAACCCCATGGGACAGCCAACTAGGGTTGACAAGGGCCAGGGAGTGTCATCATCATTACATACTCCTACATCCTCACACACTCAGGGGTATCCAGTGAATACTCTGAGGACCTACTATGTACCAGGCCTTTTGGGAAAATGAGGCAGCCATGTGTGTCAAAGGCTGCATAAGACCTTAGAGTCACTTTTTACCACCAGAATTCCTTTCGTTATCCTTTCTTTCTTCCCTCTACCACCCTGGACTTAGGTTTATATAAATTACTTTGTCAGCCAAAAAAATGCATTTATTAATCATTCATTTCCAAGTTTTTTATAATCAAATATTTAAGTATACTGCAAATAAGTGCATATTATGAACATAACAAGTGGCATTACTACACTGAGTTAGTATCCAGTCAGACAAAAGCAAAGAAATTCAGCATTTTAGCTGTCCTGTTTATCCTTGTCGGGCTTTTTAAAATTTGAAAAGTTGCTGGCTGACTACCTGGGGGTCAGCTCAAGGTAGTGACATAACAGCTGGGTTTTGAGCAATAAGCAAGAGGTCACAAGCAGAGAGAAAGGGGTCGCTATAGGCAGAGGGGCAGGACATGTGCTAAGCCCAACACCTCCTTTACTGGGCTGATCAAGTGGGTCAGGCTATGGCTTGAACGCAGTGGGTGGAAGCTGGGTTTGGAATGGAGGTGATGAGGGTGGAGATGAGAACCAGTTATCTTATGGTTGAATGTCCTAGTCTTTCCATGTTATGGTCCTGGAGAAACCAAGGTCCAGGAAATCCCACTGGAGTCCCTTTGATTCCCAAGAGCAGAAGGGAAAAAGACAGTAAAGGACACTCCAAAACTCTGTCCCAGAGCTGGCCTGACACCTGTCTCCCACCCTGGCTGCCCCATACCTTAGCTCCAAGAACAAACCATTTTTCTGTGATTTTTTTGGCTCATCTCTTAAATGTTCCAGTCAGAACAGGCTGTGCCATGGCTGAAACAAACATGTTGAACCAAGAAACGCAGCAGCCTGCAGGGCTGAGGAAAGCACCAGACATGGGCCCCTGACCAGAACCATGGGTTCCCACAAGTCCGTCCTGAGCCCGGGCCTCTGCTTATTCCTTCGAACATGAGAGGTAGGACTGTGGGAGTTTTGGGGTCCCTTCCAGCTCTGTGATCTAAGCAAGTTGCCCATAGAGGGGAAAACTCCAGAGCTGCCAGTTCAGAAGAGGTCTTCCTTTGCACTACATAGTGTGGCTAAGGGCCCGGAGAGGGGATATCTCCTGGCATGTATTGAAACCAAAGTCATCAAGCACACTGCCCAATCCGTGCTGGGCTCTGTGCTGCCCTCTCCCTCCAGGAGCATACAAGAAGTTGTGAGTGCTCTAGCGGAAGAGAGAACATAACAGTTCCTTGTTTGCATAAAGCTCTGGCCCGCCTGCTGTCCCCACCCCTCTCTCTGCCTCGTTCCTGTCTCAGCTTACATGTTATTTCCTCAGTAAGGCTTTCCCTGATCACCCTACATGTGGTAGGGCTCCCATCTTCCCTGTCACACTCCATTATCCTCTTGGAATTTATGGCACTTTGTCATGATATGTCTGCCTGTTTGGTTAGTCATTGATTTTCCATCTTTTTGACTAGAACATAAGCTGAGTGAGGGCAAGAATTCTGCTTGTATTTATCACTTCTGGACGCTTAGCAGCATATCCTTGTAGAATATGTGAAATATTTTGGCATGTGTCAGATTTTTTACTTAGACTACCTCATTTAGTCCTTTTGACAACCACGAGAGATGCATTACTATCATCATCTACATTTCAGAGTGAAAAGACAGATATCGAGGGATGTTAAGTATCTTGCAGTTGGCAGGGCTGAGTCTGAACTTCGTAAAGCTGCAAGACACGTTCAATGAGATCCGGTGTCCTCTTCACTCAGGTTCTGTTAACGTTGTGCTACATTTGCTTGAATATTTCCTTTTTCTCCTTGTGTGTGTCTTTTTAGGTGATTATACTTATTTTCTTTTTTGAACTATTTTAGAATAAGTTCCAGGTATTATAACTCTTTACCCTTAAATACTTTGGTATGAATTTCTCAAAAGCAAGTACATTCTTTTTTATAAAATCAAAACCAGGGAATTTAACAACATCATACGATTATTTAATGTACAACCCATCTTAAATTTTGTCCAATTATTCCAATAATTTTCTTTATAATGACACTTTTTTCTAGTCCAGGATCCAATTCAGGAGCACACATTTCATTAACTGTCATATTTCTTTAGTTTTTAATTCAGAACAGTTCCTCAGTCTTTCTTTTTCTTTCATAACATTGAAATTTTTCAACACAGTGCACCCTATCCAGAGCCCCACGCCTGTGTTGCCCCACTATTGGTGACATTGACTGAAATCATTTGGTTAAGGGGGTGTCTGCCAGGTCTCTGCACTGTAAAGTTACTGTTTTCACCCTTTGTAATTAACGAGGAATGTAGGGGTAGGTATTTTAAGCCTGAGAATATCCGATCCTCATCAAACTCTTCCATCCATTGATGATTCTTGAGTGAACCAGTTATTAGCATGACAGTTGCAAAATTGAGAACTTGGTTCTGAGTTTAAGGCTGGTTTTCAGGATGATAGGGTAGGATGGAAGGGAAGAGGGAACAAGAGACAACATCTAACTGTAAACAGTTTGTTTCGGAAGTGTCTATCATGGAAGGCTGGTATTGACTTTCTAACCTTACAGAGAAAAAAAAAAAGAATCCAACTGGATTTTAAATGCTAGATGTTACTTCCTAATGGAATATTGGTTCCCACTTACCTAGCACTACTAAATCCCAAGCCCCACAGGGGCCATATAGCAGGTAAGATTCCACTTAGTCTGCATAACCTCTCTGTGAGAGTGTTGTTATCTTCAATTTATAGGTGAGGAAATTGACTCAGAGTGGTATGGCTTTTGCCTAAGGTCATACAGCTAGAGTCCGGAAGGGTCTGGATTCTGACTCAGAGGTCTACTGGGCTCCAAGGCTCTTGCTCTTTCAGTGGGAAGGAGCTCTAGGTTGTGTCACTACACAGTCTTGACACAGTTCCCAGGCAGTGCCTGTTTCCAGCTAATCCCCAGCTTATAAGTGAGGTGTTCTCCCAAAGTAGATGTTAAGCCCGGGAGTCCCGAGTCCTGCAAAGAGGCTGGTGAGGCCTTAGTGTAGTTATCTTCTGGCCCAGCCAGGTGGTCCTTGGCTGTGAGCAGCCCCCTGGCTGGGAGTGGCCTGAGAGGACCCAGCTCCCTCTGCTGCCCCCCTTTCAGCCCAGGTGGCAGCACCATCCCCAGACATTGACTCATCTTTTCCCTTAGCCCGGCTGCTGTATCTCCTGTGCTTAGAAAGGCAGGAAATTGAACTCCAATATTTTAGAACGTCAACAATAAGCTTGATTAAAAGGGGATTTTCCAGTTAACCCTGGAAAATTTCAGTTAACCAGTGCCTTACTGTATTCTGGTTCTTTGAAACGTGTGGTAATCTATGTTCACTGTGTACTTACGGTAAATCTCAATAATCAGATGCTTCAGTTAAACAGGATTTCCCCCACCACTTAGGATAGGCCATAGAACCATAGAATTACCAAGTTGAAAGGCTTTGGGGATCATTTAATAGGATGCTTCAATGTATAAATGAGGAAACTGAGGCCCAGAGAGGGGATGTAACTTACCCAAGGTTACACAGCTCCTGACTGACACAACCATAGGGAGAAACTCCCAGTCCACAGTGCTTTGTGCCACATCAAGAATACTTACAAAGCAGGAAACCTCTGAGTCCAGGGCTACCTGCAGGCTGAATTTAGCTTTGCAGCAGTGTTTTGTTTGGCCTGCACCATGTTTTTAAAAATTGAGACATTTCCTATAAAAATCAAAATTTGGCATTTCTTTTGAAAAAATGGATAATCTGGCCATACAGGGCCCAATGGCAATAAAGGACAGCTGAGTTGCAGCAGCCCCTCTGGACTGAGGACATGGGATCTTGATGTCATGTCCCACTACTCCTGTCATTGCACTGCTGGCCCTCCTCACCCATTTCATGACCTGTTGATCCCTCTAGGCATTGGGATTTGGGCTCTCTGCTTTCTGGTGAAGGGTGTTCCTTGGTTAATAAAATAGAAGGGCTGAAGTGAACCCAAATGAAAAGTAGGGGAGACAATGAGGAATCAGGAGCACTTGTGTTAAATGCCAGGGTGCAGCACCAGGGATCCCGACTGGCCTTGGGTACACTCAGGTCAAGGACAGAGAAGGGGAGCTCCCATTTAGGTGACAAATATGAAAAGCTAAATAGCAATAGGAGAGATACCACTTGGCAAGATAAGATGCACTGGCTAAGTGAATGGAACAGGTGAGAGGTGTTAAAGCAGTTCAGGTGGTCGAGGAAGTTACAGTGGAGGTGGGTCTTCACCCAGAAATTAACCTATATTAAAGGATGGAGAGATCAGGGGCAGAAAAACCATCCAGGAAGCTATTGTGGCCATTAGAACTGAGAGCTAGGGTTAGGTGAATGGCAGTGGGAAAGGGAGGGAAGAGATGGATGCCAGGGAGAGATCCCAAAGGGGAGATGGACAGGATTTGGTGTCTGGACAGAGGTGGGAAGAGAAGAAAAGAGAAGAGTCAAAGTTGATGGATCCTTTGAGCCTGGGTGATCAGGGGAATGGTCATGTCCCAAACAGAAAAGGGAAAGCTGGTTTGGGAGAAGATACATTGAATTTGAGATGACAACAGGGCTTACAGTTGTCCAGGTGGGCAGTTCAAATTGGGACTGGAACTCAAGAGAGGTCAGAGCTCATAACCTAGAGGTGATAGCTGAAACCACCAAGTCAGTGAGATCCCTCTCCCAAAGGGCAGGGGACAGCGAACTGAAGGCAACGGGATGACCCTGGGTAATAGCCATCCTTAATGAGGCGGAGAGGGAGAGGAGCCCACAATAGGGAAGGGTCAGTCAGGGAGGGAGAGAGCCAACTTGGGTATCACTGGAGAAGCTCAGGAGGAGAGAGCTTGAGAAGAGCCCTTTACAGTCTCAAAGAGTATCAGAAATTATGTCCCAGAAGTCAAGAGAGTGGGGACAAGAAAGGTCCCTGAACTGGACCATTAGGGCAGCACGCGGAGAATGCGTCTTTAGGCACTCTAGAGACATCTCACAGGGCTGGAGAAAGAACAAAGTAAGCATAGTGTCCCCTAGAGAACATGGAAGGTGGGAGAGCAGAGGTCAACGGAGGAGGAGACGGAGGACCCCCTTTTAATACCTGCGGAAAGCGGGGAGATCCTGAGTGAAGATCAGCCAGATTTCAAAGGCTTGATTCCTGTGTTAGCTGCTCTGTGTTTGTCTGGGAGTGGGCTCTTGACCTCTCATCATTCTGGAGATCTGTCAGCTGACATTGCTTTCCTATTTTAGACTATTCCCTATTTTATCTATCTGGATTTTTAAAAAAAACACCCAAAAACTGTTGGGTGCTGTCCACTCTGAGGGGTAACAGGCAAGGTGTGAGTGATTCAGAAGTAAACTGGCCCCTTCCCTTGACACAGAAATACCTGTGAAAGGGGCCTCAGATTGCACTACCTCACTTAGTCCTGGAGGGAGCTTTATCATCAGCCTTATAATCATTTCCACTGTGCAAGTGAAATGGAGGTGCAGGGAGGTCAAGGTACCAGAACTACTAAGTGTTAGATTTGAATCCAAGTCTTTGGAGTCCAAGTGCATGTCCTTTCCAGTATCAAAGTCAGGCAGGACTCAGGTGACAACTGGACAGGAGGCTCGGGGGCACGCCCACTACCCCAAGTAAGTCTAACTTCCGTTTTACCCATTTGGGGGTGAAATCCTTGCACAAAGACATTGATTAAATATAATGAGGCTGATCACAGGCGAGGGGGGAGAGGAAGAGAGTACTGGATCTGATTGGGAGGAAACTGGCTGTAGGAGGCGGATCTATGGGATTCCCAGGACCTTTGTGCTGGGGCTTTTAACCTGGTGTCCTCCGCCCCTGGAGTCCTCTGCCCCTAGAGTGCCATGCACAACCCTGACATTATAAGCAGAATTGCAGTGTGTGTGTGTTTGGGGGGGGGCATGTGGATACTTTCTGGGGAGAGGGTACAGATCTTTCTTCAGATTCTCAAAGGGGCCTTGTCCAAAAAACAGTGGAAAAACCATTGATTTGGAAGCATCTACAGCCCCCTTGGTGGATCTGGGACACAGTGGTATAATTTATACCTAGCCCCTGTCATTTTTTTCTAAATCCTTGCCTAGAAATATATCCTAGCTAGACTCACCCTGCACAGGGGGCACAGTCCCTCCCCCAAAAGCCTTTTTTTGGGGCCTCTGAAGTCCCCAGATTGCAGCGCTGAGCCTCAAAGGTGCCCCTCCCCAGAGAAGGGTCGAGTCGCACTTTCCAGGAGCGGGAGGGGAGGCGAGCGGATGTCATGGCTTACCTCAGAGCCCGAATTAGAAGGCTGAAAAAATCACAGCAGGAAATAATGTGGTGCTTAAAATAGAAGCATCAACTGGGAGAGAGGCCTGGAGTAGGTGGCATTTGAGGCTCCTGCGGCGTCCTCCCCAGAGGCGGCCTGACAAGCGCGTCAGAGGCTGTGGATTCAGTGGGGCCAGGAAAGGCCAGGAAGGCCGAGGCTGCATTTCTGCTGGGGAAGGAGGGATGCTCGGTAAACAGTCACACTCGGAGGGAGGGAGGGAGGGAGGGGCTGCCCTTCTGGCCAGCGGCCCTGCTGGTCTCCCTTCTGTCCCCTCACCTTCCTCCTCCCCACAAGCTCCCCTCCCTAAGCGGCCCTCCCTTCCTCCCTACCCAAATTTGGTCTCACCGTCCCCATGGCCTTTGGCTTCCCCTTGAGCCTCCTGCCTGCCCTATAACCCTCCCTTCTTTCTCCCTCCCATCCCCCCTCTGTTTTTCCCCTCCCCAGCACCTCTATTTCTACCCTCTCTCCAGGCCCTGCCCCCTCTGCTCTAAGCCTTCCATTCAAAGCACCTTGGGCTCCAATGGGAAGCTGCCTGGAGACCCTTGGTGCCTTCCTAGGCATCACAGTCCAGGAGAAGCAACCTTCAGGGCAGCCTCCCGCTGCCTGACTGTAACCCCTCACCCATGACCCTGGCACCGTCCTCCCTCTGTGAGCTTGCCTAAGCCAGGGCCTGAGGAAAGGCCAGAGGGCAGGGGTTCCTCCACCTGGGCCCCTGCCTCCAGAGGGGCTAAGAGCAAGCAAAGGCTCTGCCTGCAGACCTGGGCTGGCCCTCCTTCCAGGGCCGTGGCTACTGGGAGACCCTCAGAAAGGTCCTCTGACTGGCTGTGAGGTTTGCCAAGCAAGGTGCCTACTGCCACACATGCCAGCTAAGAGCAAACAGCCATCCACAAAAATAGGACCCGCCAGCACTGAGAGCATTTATATGTACATACTAAATCAGTCCTCACAACAAACCCCTAAAGTAGGTTTTTTCATCATCCCATTTTACAGATGACAAAAATGGAGACACAAGAAGATAGATTAACTTGGCCATGTACACAGAGCTAGTCAGGTGGAGGACCAGGATTTGGGCTCCAGTGGCCTGACTGCAGGGCCCTACTGCTGAATTTCACAGGCTGGTGCCTCAGCTTAGTACCTTTCCACTCAGCTTTTCTTTCTAAAAAGTGATTTTTTAAAAAATTGTATTTTTATTTATTGATTTTTAGAGAAAGAGGAAGGGGGAGAGAGAGAAAGGGAGAGCGAGACATCGATTTGTCATTCCACCTATTCATGCATTCATTGATTGACTCTCATACCTGCCCTCACCCGGGATCGAAGCTTGCAGCCCTGGTGTGCCAGGGTGAAAATTTGAGCAGCTGACCTACCTGGCCAGAGCTGATTTTTGTTTTGTTACAGTTTTTCCCCCCCTGAAAATAAGCATAAGGTATTTGAGATTCTATTGTGGGTGCTTGGAGATTTCAGTTTTTAAAAAATCAGATGTTCTTATTTTTACTTCTCTGGGTGTTCCCTCCCCCCTCCCCCAGCTGTTGCTGTACTAAAAACAAGTGCCCTCATTTTTGCCAATTTTAATGCTGCGCATCAGCATCACCATCTGGAATAAAATGGGCTTTCATTTATGCTCAAGTGTACTGCGTGTACACACACACACACACACACACACACACACACACACTCTCTCTCTCTCTCTCTCTCTCTCTCTCTCTCTCTACTAGCTCCCTCCCATGTCTTTGTGTCGCTCTGGGGTTAATGGCTTATGATTTGCCAAACAGAATTCACAGAAAAGGTTTGTGGCTAATGTGGCTTCACACAGGCTTTGTTCCCTACAGGCTGGGAGTTATTAGAGTAAGTGGTAAGAAATAGTGGCTAAGATTGTAGGTAGGGGACTAAAAGAAATATCAGTATAAAACAATAATAGAATTAACATTTTTTAATAGTTACTAATTACAAGACTTTGTGCTAAGCATTTTACAGGAATGATCTCATTTAAGTGATGCAACAACCCTATGACAGTAGTATCACCACCATTTGACAGAAAACTCAAGATCACGTGAGGCTTAGGTCTGGGGTTCTGATGATATGAACCGGCACCCTGACTGCAAATGAAAAGGGGGTGCTGGTTTCTGCAAGTTTTCTTCTTTGATATGGAAATATCTTCATTATTTTGCTAATTATAAAAGTAATACCTGCTTACTGTGAAGAATTAAAACAATCCAGAAGTGTGTAAAGTAAAAATATTCCCCATAATGACCCTTTCCGTGGACTTTAACACACATTTTAAAATCCCTGGAACCACATCATCTTCTCTGGGAACATTTCTGCATGTATCAGTACACTCTCAATGATTATTTTCTTAACTCTCGCAGGGGGCGTGGTGGGTCAGAAGGCATAAACATTTATATTTTGGTCACTTGTTGAAATGGACAAGTTATTTTTGAGCCATGGTCTACAATGGAATGTAAGAATGCAATGGGAGTAGGCCCTTGTATCGCTGGCAGCAGTTTAATTAGTACAGTCTTAAAGAAAGCAATTTGTTAATGGATATCAAGAGACTTTTAAAAATGTTCACACTTGTTACTTTTTAAGCCACTCCACTTATGGAAGTCTGTCTAATCCAAAGAAACAAATAAATGAAAAGGTGATGTTTAGCATTATAATAGGTAAACATTGGTCATAACTGAAATGGCCAATGAGGGAATGCTTAAATAAGTCATACAGAAATTATAGCCATCTCTGTGCTGGAATACTATATTGTCATTAAAAATGATGGTTATGCAGACTCTAGAAACATGATGGAAATGCTTAGAAGGTAAGATCAAATGGAAAAAGTAATATGCAAAACTATATGCACATATAATTACAATTGCATAAGAAGAAACCATAAAGAAATGGTAGTAAAATTATATCAATGGTTATGTTAGCGTGTTGGGATTAATGTGGTTTTTCTTTGTCATTCTTTCTGTAATGTGGTTTTTTTTTTAGTAAAAGTTATATTTGTTCAAAGACTGTAAAATAGATTGAAATGATCAAAGGACTCTGCTTCCTTTCCCCTCTCTGGATTTGAGTTTCTACGTCTGTAAATGAAGCAGTGAGACTAGAAGTAGGTGATTTCTAAGTCATCCCAGTTTTGATAGTGTATATTCTCTGATGCAAGCTGGTGATTCTTCCTGTTACAGACTTAAAGCCAAAATTCAGTCTTCACACTGAAAGTGGACAGGTCGGACTGGATCCTGTTTTGTGACCATTAGCTCAGGGTCTGTTTATATGTGTCAAAGCCTCTGTGTTAATCTGAGGAAGAAAACAACGTTCTGCAAACACACCGTTAGGCTCAGTGGGAACACTGAGGATTGGTGGGCCCCAGGCTTGGGAGTCATGGCACACTGGTTTTTGGGCAGTGACTTCCTAGCTCATCCCAACATTGAGGGGCTTTGTCTGGGACTGACCCTGGGTGCCACTGGTGTGTACAGCTCCCCCGCTGTCCCGTAGCTGTGCTGGCCCACTCCTGCAGAGTGCAGGGCCTGGGTGGAATCTGTTTCCTCTGCCGGATGGAGAGCTCCTTGAAGACAGGACTGGGATTTTATCCCTGGTACATGAACAATGAATGAGTCAGTGAGTAAGTGAAGAAAGCCCATTACATGGGAGACCCAGTAGGATTTCACTGTACCTGTGAATGACTGAGGCTAGTTAGTAGTCAGGGAAAGCATTTTGCGAGTCATTGATCTGGAGGGGGTGTGTGTGTGCGTGTGCGTGTGCGTGTGCGTGTGTGTGTGTGTGTGTGTGTGTGTGTGTGTGTGTGTGTAGGGGCAAGCCTGGAAGAATGCCACTCGGCTGGCACAGTCTTCGTCAGAGCCCTGAAAAGGGCTGAGTGGGCTCTGACTCAGCTCCATGACTCACTCTCTGTATTGCATCTCCATGCTCTGGGTACATCTTCTGGATTATTTCAGCTCAGCCTTGAGTGGAGGAGGGAGAAATTTGGGCCAGCACCTCTGGATGACTCACCCTGCTGAACTGGAAGGAAGAGGCCAGAGCTTTCTGCCTTGCACTCCCCTCCCCCCATTACCACCCCTACCTCCCCAGAGTTTCCCGTGCAGTCCCAGATCTGGCTGCTCCACTGAGGGTTCCACCCAGGCACTTCCCACCCACCACCCTGATCAAGGCCATAATTTCCTTGGTTCCTTCACTTGGTTGTTCCTTGAGCTTCCTGTGGGCATGTGAGGTCAGCTTATAAGGGGCTTATAAAACTCTCCTGGACAGCCTTTCATTCTGTTCTTCTCACAAAACTTTCCAGTTTACAAAATAGTTTTATATCCCATTTCTCATTTGATTCTCTCTGAGACCTTAGGAAACCTGGCAGGGTAGCAAATATCACCGTTCTACAGGGAAGGGCGAGGGAGGCCAAAGAAGTGAAGGAACTAGTAAAGGGAGCGATGAAAGGCATTGAGGGCTGAGGTGGACAGAAGCCTGCTGGGGCAGGACAGAGCTGCCAGGCACCTGCAAGGCACTTGGTTGGCCAGTGGGCTGGGGAAAGGGCCTGACAAGAAGTATGGCTGCATGGGGCAGAAGACAGAAAAGGTGTTTGACTTTATCCCAAGACCAATGGGAAATCACTGAGGGATTTTAAGCAGGGGTCCTCGGTGTGGTATGGCAGGGAACTGGGGCAGGGCTGGCTGGAAGGACTTTTTTGCAGCTCAGATGAGGGTGGATGGTCTGCCTGTGTGCAGTGGCTCCCGGGATGGTGACACCCCTGAGTATTATGCTATAAAGGGGGCCAGAGCTTCCTATAGATGGTGACTGGAGTCAGGCTGTGGGTGAGATGGCTCAGGGAAGAGGGAGAGTCACTAGGGACACGAACACTGAAGAGCTGGCAAAGGCAAGTGTGGCATGACAGGAAGTGGGCACGTCACAACGTTAAAGCACCGCCCGTGTGGACAAGGCCCTGCAAAGGAGACGGATTACTCTTGCCTTAGAGAGGCTCAGGGGTAAAATGACCTAAGGTGACCCCTGATTCTTCCCTGGGTTGTGGTCCCTCTTCTCCTTCCACCCAGTGTTGGATTGCATGGGTCACCACCCAGGAATTGAGGCCACAGCCTTGGCAGGCAGCCAGGAAGTAGTCTCAGGAAATTTCCTAGAACCTCTAGTGGGCTGCCTGCAGGCTCTGGGAAGGGGCTGGGCTCTCTGAGCCCTTTTAGCCCTGGGAGGGTATTGGAGAGGGTGTGGTTTCCAGATGAAATATGGGATATCCCGTTAAATGTGAATTTCAGACAAACAGAAAATAATTTTTAGTATGAGTATATCCCAAACACTCCATGAGACATACTTGTATTTAAAAAGTATTTCATGATTATCTGAAAATTCAAGTCTATTTGGGTATCTGTCCTGTATTTTTATTTGCTAAATTTTACAACCCATAGCGGGGGTGCCTCACTGCCCCTGCATCTCGGGGCCTTGGAGATTTTTCCTTTGTCTGAGGCCATGGTAAGACCCAGCCTCTGCATCCTTCAGCCTGCCCTGGGGCCTCGTGCAGGTCTCAGGGTTGCATGGGGAGACAAGCCCTGTCTCTGATGGCCTTCCAGCTTCTGGCTCGGGCCAAAGCTCCTGTGGCCTCCCACAGGCCAATGGCTCCCTATCTGTGTAGACAGCCTGATGTCTCTGATCATGAGGCCTAACAAGCGAGGCGACCAGCGCTCTCCTGCTGTGGCCAGGGTGTCACATCCAGGCCTGGTATACGGCCTGGGAGCCCGTAGTCCTCAGCCAGCTGACACCTTTCACTAAGGGGCTCAGGCTAAGGACCAGAGGAAAAGGGAAATGCGAGCTCTGCGGGGGGGCTGGGGAATGAAGGGCGTGTGTATGCGTGTGTGTGTGTGTGTGTGTGTGTGTGTGTGTGTGTGTGTGTGAGAGAGAGAGAGAGAGAGAGAGAGAGAGAGAGAGAGTGTGTGTGTGTGTGTGTGTGTTCAGAGGCCTACTGTTAGAAAAAAGTGGTGCCACGCCTGGCCTGGGTTTTACAGAGCCCAAGGTGCTTTCTCATGTCTGACCTCGTTTGACCCTCACCATGTCCTTGTCAGGGGAGCAGGGAGGGTGTTTTCAGCTGCTCCCTCCTTTTCGGATGAATGAGCGGGTGCTGAGAGAGGTTAAGTCTTTGCCCAGAGTCACAGATCCTAACAACAGCACAGGGAAAAGTGATAGTGCTGCTCTCCAAGGAGCCAGGGGATGACACTCTGGGTGAAGTCCCTCCATTTACACAGTAGGGGGCAGACCTGAAGCCTTGGTTTGAGAACCAGGTGGACAAGTCCACAGCCTTGCCCTGGCCATAGGCAAAAGAGACGGGCTGGCAGCTCTCACTGGCAGAACCTGAAGAGCTTCCTCAGGACGCTGTTATCTCTACCCCTTCCCAGACGTGGAGCTGGCAGTGGAGATCTTGGGTAGACAGCCTGCCCCCCTTCCTGGAGGATCTGGGTCAATCACAGAGTCTGTTGAATGTTGAACCAGACTTTGAATGGGGATGACACAGCAGTGTGTGTGGCCGAAATTGCATATGTGAAGAGTTGTCTATATATTTATTCCACACATATTTTCTGAGTATCCCTTACGTGCCAGTTGCCATTCTAGACATGGGGGATACCATGGGATAGAACAAATGCCCTCACAGATGCCTCACAGATTGCCCTCTCTTGCTTGTGAGTTGATTGTTTTGACTCCAGCAAATATAATGTAAAATTCAGCCCCTTTACCAGCTTCCAGATAAAAAACCTTTCCCACCACACATGGAGTGGGGGCTGGGGCGGGGGTGGGTGGGTGGAGGGCATTAATTTTACTGAAGATTTACTGGGTCGTGATGAGAGGCCGTATCGCTTCTCTCACAGCCTCTCACTCTGTGAATCCTCACTGTAGGTGACCGGTCTGCCGAGTCTCCCTGGTCCCTGCAGCCATCCTGGGGTGCACCTCCCTCCCCCCACCTCCCTGCCAAGCTGCCAGCCTGGCCAGCCTTCCTCCAGCAGTTTTCTCACAGACATTCAACCTTCTGTATCTTTCTCTCACTGCTTGGCCTTGAAGGACAGTCTCTTTCCGCAACACCCCTACTTTCTGACATGGGGATGTCGCCCCTATCCCATTTCTACTTCTCAGAATCATTCCTGGGTGAAAGGAGCCCATACCTGAAAAGAGCTGTCCTCAGAACTCTCTCGCGCCATGGGTCCTGTCAGTCCTGCTCTGTCGTGTCAGCCAGGGGACGACCGGCTCCGTGTTTACACGCTAAGATGGTTTCCCGTGGGAGCCAAGGCTGAGCGGCTCCTTTTCCTCGGGATTGGATGTCATTTAGCACCTTGTTCTCAGTCTCGTTAATAAAGTGAAAGGAACACGCACTACCATCAAGAGAACGTCGACAGCCTGTGCTTATGTGTTTATGTTGTGTCTGTCTCTAAGAAGCTGCAACTGCTACGTAGGCTTCTCCTTTGGACAAAATGAGTTTTCACTCAGTGTTGGGGGGTATGATCATTGAAAACAGAAAGGGGGGCTGCTCCCCGCCTTCTTTATCTTCTCATTCTTGCTCTTTCGCCTCCTTTTCTCTAAATTTTCCTTTAAAACAGATGCTGACCTGTCCCTCAGGGTTGACCTTGGCCATCTCTGGCGTGGCCAAGGCAGAGAAATGGGGTGCTCAGAGTCTGTGTTCTCTCCGTGAACTCTTACTGGGGCGGCGGAGAAGTGCCCCTCCATCCTTTCTCCCAGGGGCCCTTTTCCCTGCTCTGCCCTGCGCCCCCCAGAAGGACCTCGGGTGTGATCTGGAGCACTGAGCAGCTGCTGGGGGAGAGATGTGCGAGTGAGGGGAGCCAGGGAAAGAGAGAGAAAGGCAAGAAAGGGAAGGAACAATGAGAGGGGCTGCAGAATCGGCACAACTTAGTGAGCTCAGGGACAAGAATGGCAGAAACCGGGCACTTACACATTTTAATTAGAGTTCAGTTGTTTGGCTGAAAGGAATAGAAACACTACCTGAACTAGCTTGAGCCTTAAGGGGAAGGTGTTGGCTCACATAGCTGACTGGAGACTGCAGAGAGCCAGCAGCTGGGAGGGACTCACCCTCCCCTCTTGGGTGTTGGTTCTCCACAGGTCTCAGGACCATGCCAGAGAGTAGAGACCTCTTCCCGCTAGCTCTAGTTAGAAGGCTTCAACAAATAGCAATATACCATTTTTTAGTTGTAGATTTTAAAAAAAAAGTTAGATTTTGATACTCTCAGCTATTGGTGAAGGAATGGGAAAATGGGAACTCTAATGCTCTGGTACACTGCTGGAGGGGGTGCAAATCATCCCAGCCACTTTGGAGAGAAATTTGGCACTACCTATTATGATTTTAAATGTGGATATTGCATGCTATGGCTGGTGTGGCTCAATGGGTTGAGTATCGTCCCCTGCAACAAAAGGTCCCTGGTTCAATTCCTGGTCAGGGCACACGCCTGGGATGGATGCGGGCTCCATCCCCAGTAGGGGGCGTGCAGGAGGCAGCTGATCGATGTTTCTCACATTGATGTTTCTCATTCCCTCCCTTTCTAAAATCAATAAAAAATATCCTTAGGTGAGGGGGGAAAAAGTATTATTGATTTGGTGATGCTACTTCTCAAAACCAGACCAGTAACTTTTACATATGTGTATAAGTAAATACAGGCAAAGATGTTATCTAAATGTTATTTGTAGCACAAAATTAGAAATAACTTAAATGTCCAACTTTAAACCATGGTATATTTCATGCTATGAAAATATGGAAAGTGTTAAAAAGAATGAATATGTACTGACATAAACCTTAAGACATGTTGCTAATGAAAAAAGTAATTTTCAAAATGATACATACAATATGGTATCACTCAAGCTTAAACAAAAACAAAACCTTGAAATAATCATATACATGTCTGCGTACGTTTATAACATATACTTCTAAGTGTATCCAAATGTAGAGAGAAAGTTCTGGTGAACAGCTAAGATTAGGGGTGGGGTTTGAAGGAGACTGTCAGGATTGAATTTTATCAAAATCAAATGAGAGTTTGCAGCCAAGAAAGTAAGGGTTTATTAGTTGAGGAAATGGCGCCAGGCCTGGAGCCACAAGTAAGCTAGTGCTTAAAGACTGGCTCCCGATGGCTCCAGGAGATGAGTTATAGCGGAAACATCATTAATCATGGTGGCTAAGAGAGCTTGGGTCATGGGCTCTATTGATTGGTTGGGGCCAGGATAGGGATTAGCTGATCATCCTATCGGGTCCTGAAGTCAGCCTGGTTTTGAGACAGTGTGCTCCCTACGGTCATTTCTGCTTTCTTGAGCCTGGGGCTGAGACACAACTGAAGTCAAGATGTTATCTTTAGCTTGACCGAAACTCTGCTTCTGTGGTCAACAGACCTGAGGCTTTCTTCTTAAGACAGTTTGATACTGACCAGAATCCGATGTCCTAAGGGCTTCATGATTAAGGAAGGGAGTGGGAGGACAGAAAGGAGAAAGGGTCATGTTAAAGAATGGAGTTTCTGTGTGAATGCAAACATATTTGTGTATAACTTACATATTTAGAATTAGAATTTTAGCTCGGCTGGGCGTGGCTCAGCAGTTGAGCGTTGACCTAGGATCCAGGCGATCGGAGTATGATTCCCGGTCAGGGAACATGCCCGGGTTGGGGGCTGCAGCTGATCAATGACTTTCTCATCATTGATGTTTCTCTCTCTCTCCCTCTCCTTTCCTCTCTCTGAAATCAATAAAGATATATTTAAAAAAAAAAATAGAATTTTAAAGGAAAAAGCTATGGAAACATTCTGATTGGTTCATCTTGGGTCATGTGACGATTCCTAGCCCAACCCATGAGGCCAGGGGGCCCCTAGGATTCTATGACTGGCCCCACCTGTTACACACTCACCCCCGTGAGCACTGGAACAGTGCACATGATTGGCAGCTCCTACCATTACATGGGAGAGTGGGGAAGGAGCAGTTCCCCAAAAGAAGGGGGCAGACGAAACGATAAATCTCCTCTATAATGAAAGCATTTGGGCCAGTAAATGTGCTTATACATGTCATCCAAGGATGAAAACTGTGCTTAATACATTTCTATTATTATATAGGATCAGGATTTGTTCTGCTCCCCGCTATAGCCCCAGAACCCATGAAAACAGGTGCTCAGCTTAATAGATATTGAATGAATGGAGACACCACTACTACAGTCTCTGATTACTTCATAGAAATCTACAAAAGGACAGCTGACAGGACAACTTCTCCCAGTGCTCTCAGCAGGGGTAGAAGGGAGATAGGAAGGGGAAGTCAAATGGCCGGCTCCGGACTCCTCCCAAGGCCAGGGAGTCACTATGTCACACACCTGGGACAGTTTGACAGTGACCTGGGTGGGGCTGGGTAGGGGGTGTGTCTTCAGCCCAGTCACTCACAGCTGTCATGATTAAGCGGTGCTTCCTTTCCAGGCTCCTGTGTGTGTGCAAATGCTCCCTTAGCTGGTGTCACGGCCTCACCGATCAGCTGTGGGAGACGGCCACAATGGAGAAACGATGGCACACGATAAACAATTTGTATCTCCCTCTTTTTTTCTTCTTCATGTAATACCAACCATAAGCATTTTTCCAGATGATCAAAAATTTGTGAAGGTATTTTAATTAAGTCCAGGGGAGACCAGTGTATATTTGTAGGTAAGAAGAAGGTGAGAGTGGAGAGAGGATCTCAAAGATGCTCTAGGGTGAAGGAGTTCAGCCAAGAGTCCAAGTGGGGCCAGGGCCAGAAGGGAGGGTGCTGGGGTGGTCAGGGCTGGAGATGTCCTGGGTGAGGAGGCAGATTGCCTTCTGCTTTTATTCTCACTCCTGCACTCCCTCCAGTGACACCCCTTCTGCCCCCCCCCCCCCCCATGCAGTGAGTCCACATTATTCAGGTTTAATAGATTTTCTGTTTGGAGTAACTTGAGAATTTTCATTGTTGCAACCAAACCGATGTAGCTGCTGAACACTGGGCTGGGTTTGGCTTGGCCGAGTCTTCAATAAGGAGCCAAAGGGAGCTAGAGGTGTATGCGCCCTGTGGAGCCTAGAAATCCAACCCAGACAGCCCATGAACTGAGTAGATTCCAGGCTCCATTTCAGATACCTTTCTTCACTTCCCACCACCCTGTCCCCTCACCAGCCCTGTCATCACTGGCCACCTGGACTCCCATGGCTGAGCTTCAGCACCAGCAAACACCTTTGCTGTAGTCATTACCCAGAATTTGATGAGTGTCACTTATTCATTCATTCAACAAATATTTATTGAGAATCTACTGTGTACCAGATACTATGTTATGCTGTTGTTATAAGACACATTCTTGTTTTCAAGAAGCTTCCATCTACCCAGCAGCCAGCTCAAGGGACCACAGATATCATCAAAACTTTTGTTTGGGTAATAGACCCCTATGTAAACTGATGATAATTTTGCACACATCCCCAGAAAAATACACGCATGTACATAAATTAACATTTGATTGAGGGCAGCACCAATCTCCTGAAGCCTATTTATGATTTAAGGGTCTATGTCCCCAAAGTTGCAAACACTTGATCTAATTTAACCTCATTTTATAGACCAGGAAAGACCTAGAGAGACAAATGACTTGTTCAATGTTACACAGTGGGTTAGAGGCTAAGCCAGCCCTAGAAGCCAAGACTACTGGCTCCTTAGACACTGTTCCACCAGGCCTCCTCTCCCTTCCTCGTTGGTTGGGAGAACCTGGCCAGGCAGGGGACCTGGTCCAGTCCCCTGTTCAGCTGCCAACCCTGGAGCTTTCTAGCCTATAGGCCTCTCTCCTCCACCACCCCTCAGGCTCTTGTGCTATGTGGGTCAGTGGTCAGGAGCTCCCTGAATAATTGCTCTCAGCCTGACCCACTGGCTCCCTCCAGACATCAAGGGAAATGTTCTGGAAGGAACAGGATGTGTTTTCCTGCAAAATCATTTGTCTCACAAGATGATTTGCATACTGGTGGGGACACGAATGTCATTCCCTGTCCATTTCCTCCCTAGAGAAAAGTGTTCCCATCACAGCTTTCCCCTTAAGAGAGGAGGCAGCTGTGTGGGTCCAGGCCCAGACCCATGAGCCAACTTCCTGATAGGGGGGAATCAGACATTAGTGAGAAGTCCCAAAGTAAGAAAGCTCCTTTCTTTTTTCTTTTTTTTAATCCTTCTCCAAGGATATGTTTTTCATTGATTCTAGAGAGAGAGGAAGGGAGAGGGAGAGAGAGAGAAACATCCATGTGAGAGAGAAACATCTATTGGCTGAGAAGGCTCCTTTCTTGACCTCTCCCCACTCTCAGGGCTGGGCTAGAAGGGAGCTCCTGCCTCCAGCTTTGGCAAACAGTCGGCTCCTATGATCCCCAGAAACCCGGGCATCTACCTTGCTCTTTATTACACTTTCTTGGAGTTAAATTTGGGAAGAATTAGCTGCTAGAAGAGAGGCTTGAGGAGATGTTAGGTGAAAAATAATAACAGATACCTACTTAGTGGTGACTATGTGCCAGACATTGCTCTAAGCAATTTACTGTAAAGTCACGTAATCCTCACAACAATCGAGTGAGCTTGGTTTATTTTTCCATTATCAACATGAGAAATCAAGGTTCAGAGAAGTTAAGTAAGTTGCCTAAGGTTACACAGCTGGTAAGCTACACAGCAAGAATTTGAACTCAGCCAATCTGCCTTTTAAGTCGGGACTCTAAATACTGTGTTACAAGAGGGAGAGTTAGAAGGTTGGAAGTCTATTCTAACCTTGAAGGCTGTGCTCTAGTCCAGAAACATTGGCATGGCATTCAAGGCCCCTTATGATCTGGTCCCAGCTACACTGCTATTCCTGCCTGCCAGGAACATGCCCAGCTGGTCTGTATGTACTGTTTCTTCTTTCCAGATAGCACTCCCTATCTCTGTGTCTGAACTGTCTCTTTACCCACTGAGAACCTCTGAAAAGCCTTTCCAACATCTCTGTAGGCTGAGTCAGTCAGGACCTTCTCCATTTTTTTTCAGTGTGGCTCTTACCAAATTGTCCTGTAATTATTGGCTAAGTTGTCTCTCTAGATTCTAGATTTCACTCCTCAGACAGGATGGGTGTCTGTCTGATTCATTTCAGAATCCTCAGCACTAAGCCCACCACTTGAAATGTGGTAAATACTTAGCAGGTAGAAATCTGTTATATACAGTGAACAAAGCATGTTATAAGATAATATGTACAACATGTTAAATATTTTATTATGCATACTGTAAATATATCACAACCCATATATGTCCCAAAATGTTAGTAGTGATTTTCACAGATTTTTGAGGGCTACAGGTGATTTTTTTCTTTGTTTGTATATGTGCATTTTCAAAATTTCCATAATAAACTGTATTACTTTTGTAATACAAAAGAAAAATACATTATTTAAAATTTGTTTATGAATGAATAATAATACCTAATATTTATGGAGCACTAACCACATAAAAGATTCAGAGCTTTATGTGCACTGTCCCTCATCCTCACAACACTTCTCTTTGGTAAGTACTATTGGCTTCATTACCATTTTACAGATGAGGAAACAGGTCCAGAGAAGCCAAGTACCTCACTCAAGGTGACACAATTAGTAGACTGGAGTTGACCTTGGAGCCCAGCTTGTCAGACTCCAGAGCCTGTACTGCAACCTCTCTGCATCCAGCCTCTAGGTGGAAGATGGAGAGATGGGTAAATGTCTCTCTTTTTTAAAAATCGACTTTTAATTTTGAAATAATTTCAAACTCAGAAGAGATGTGAGAACTGTACAATGAACTTCGGAATATCCTTCTCTTAGATGCAGCATCATTAATGTTTTGCCACATTGGGTTTATCACTCACTATCTCTCTTGACATAGATACATATTATTTTTATAACAGTTTTATTGAGATATAATTCACATCCCATACGATTCATCCATTGAAGGTGTACAACTCAATGGTTGTGTTTTTTTAAAATATATCTTTATTGATTTCAGAGAGAGGAAGGGAGAAGAAGAGAGAGAGATGGAAACATCAATGATGAGAGAGTCCTCATTGATCGGCTGCCTCCTGCATGTCCCCTGCCTGGGGATTGAGCCCGCAACCCTGCATGTGCCCTGACCAGGAATCGAACTGCTATCTCTAGGATCCTAGGTTGATGCTCAACCGCCGAGCCACGCCAGGCCAGGCCAATTCAGTGGTTTTTAGTGTGTTCACAGATATGTGCAACTATCACCACACTCAATTTTAGAACATTCCATCATCTCAAAAAGAAACCCTGTACCCTTTAGTGATCTCCCCACCCCACTCACTCCAGCTCTAAATTAGGACTCTACTCTCCGTCTCTGTAGATTCACCCATTCTGCACATCACATAGAAAAGGAATCATATATATGCCATTTTTGGGCCCACTTCTTTCACTTAGCATGTTTTCAAGGTTCATCCATATGTAGCACATATGTAGCATTTATAGCCAAATAACACTCCAGGATATAGATATAGATGACATTTTACTTATCTGTTCATCAGTTGATGGACATGTGAGTTGTTTCTACATTTTGGCTATTATGAATAATGCTGCTATGAACATTAGTGTACAAGTTTCTGTGTGCACGTTTTCATTCCTCTTGGACATGTACCTAGGAAGAAATTAAGTATATCTTGGACATATACTTAAATGCTTGAGAATAATAATGTACTTATTATTATTACTGAGTCATTTGAGAGTAAATTGCAGACATACCCCTTTATCCCTAAATATTTCCGAGAAAACAAACCAGGGACATTCCTTTTCATAACCACATTTCAATGATCTAATTTAGGAACCTTAACATCGATACAATATTACTATCTATTATGTAATCCATATTGAACTTTTTCCAGTTCCGCCCTTTGCAGCCATCTCCCCCGTCCCCTCGGGTCTAAGATGCAGTCCAGGCTCACACGCTGCATTCAGCTGTCCCGTCTCTAGCCTCCTCCGGTCTGGGTCAGTTCCCCTGCCCTTCTCTATTTTTCTGTAGTTTCGTCCTGTCCCTCAGTTTGCATTTATCTGGCGTTCGGACGGATGAGTCTCCATGGTCCATTTGGTGGGCAGCGGGGTCAAGGTCAGGCTGTGCAGCTGCAGACCAGAGGAGACCTGGCGGGCACACACCTGGTCCCTTCCGCCGGGGAGGGGCCCAGGGGCGTTCTCTGAATCTGAAGGGACCAAACCCGGGGCGCGGGGAGGGGAGCTGCCGTGGAAATTCCCCACCTGGAGGGCTTACGGGCAGCGCCGAGAGAGAGGCCCTGTGGGGGCTTCTTCCACACCCTTCCCAGGAACGGCCGAGCGGGAGGGAGGGTGTGTTTCAGGGCCCAGGGCTTCCTGCTGTGGCTGGACCGGGGCTCCCCCCCCCGCCCCCCCCGCGGCGGGAGACTCCGGGATCCGGGAAAGGGCGGCGGGGAGACCCGCGGGCGCGGTGCTAGGAAGGCGCTGCCCCTTTCTGGGAAGCATTTTGATGCAAACCCCCTCCCCGCGCCCTGCGCTCCTGCTTCCGGCGGCCCCAGCCCGCTCCCGGAGGCGCTGGGGGAGGAGGCTCGGCCCGACCGATCCGGGAGGCGCCGGGGGAGGAGGCTCGGCCCGACCGATCCCGGAGGCGCCGGGGGAGGAGGCTCGGCCCGACCGATCCCGGAGGCGCCGGGGGAGGAGGCTCGGCCCGACCGATCCCGGGCGCGAGCTGCAGGCTGGGAGCTGGATGGGAGGCTCTCGCTGCGCTTGGCCCTGCGCCCGCTCGCCGGCCAGGGCGCCCAGCCAAGGCCCCGCCGAGCTCCGCGAGAGGCCTCCGGGCGCCCGTGGGCACCGCCGAGGAGAGACCTTAGATCCCGCCCTGCGCCCCAAGCAAAGTTCTGCCGGAGGAGCAGTGGTCGCTCCCTCCCTCCCCCCTTCCTTCCCTCCCTCCTTCCCTCCTCCTTCCTTCCTTCCTTCCTTCCTTCCTTCCTTCCTTCCTTCCTTCCTTCCTTCCTTCCTTCCTTCCTTCCTTCCTCCCTCCCCCCCTCCCCCCTCCCTCCCTCCCTCCCTCCCTCCCTCCTTCCTTCCTTCCTTCCTTCCTTCCTTCCTTCCTTCCTTCCTTCCTTCCTTCCTTCCTTCCTTCCTTCCTTCCTTCCCTCCCTCCCTCCCTCCCTCCTTTCTTCCTTCCTTCCTTCCTTCCTTCCTTCCTTCCTTCCTTCCTTCCTTCCTTCCTTCCTGACTTCCTTCCTTCCTTCCTCCCTCCCTCCCTCCTTCCCTCCTTCCTTCCTTCCTTCCTTCCTTCCCTCCTTCCTTCCCTCCTTCCTTCCTTCCTTCCCTCCCTCCCTCCCTCCCTCCCTCCCTCCCTCCTTCCTTCCTTCCTTCCCTCCTTCCTTCCCTCCTTCCTTCCTTCCTTCCCTCCCTCCCTCCCTCCCTCCCTCCCTCCCTCCCTCCCTCCTTCCTTCCTTCCTTCCTTCCTTCCTTCCTTCCTTCCTTCCTTCCTTCCCTCCCTCCTTCCCTCCTTCCTTCCTTCCTTCCTTCCTTCCTTCCTTCCTTCCTTCCTTCCTTCCTTCCTTCCCTCCCTCCCTCCCTCCCTCCCTCCCTCCCTCCCTCCCTCCCTCCCTCCCTCCTTCCCTCCCTCCCTCCCTCCCTCCCTCCCTCCCTCCCTCCCTCCCTCCTTCCTTCCTTCCTTCCTTCCTTCCTTCCTTCCTTCTTTCCCTCCCTCATTCTGTGGCTTAAGATCCCTATTCTCACCCTTCCCTCTCCCCTTAGGAAAGAGGTTTGGTGGGGCTTCCAGGTGGCAGTCCTGTGCCCAGCCTGCTTCTGTCCTCAGAACACTGGAAGACCTGTCCTCCCTCAGCCCAGGGCCTTGGGTTCAGGCCACCCCAGGGCTGAGCTGACCCCAGACCAGTTTACAGTGTGGGTGACAGACGCCACCAGGCCAAAGGCAGAGCCTTAGGGAGCCAGCCAGAAAGGAGCAGAGCAGGGAGAGGAGGAAGGAAGCCACCTTGAGAGCGTAATGTGGGGACAGACGTGCAGCAACATCATGGTGGAGTTCGTGCTCGGATGGCCCGCAGACAGGCCCATTCTGTCCTCACAGGCTTTTGAAATTGGGAAAAGTTCACATAAAAATCCAGGTTTCTGATTTTTCTTGACAGACAAACAAAAAGATTTGGCAGCCCTGTGGAAGCTCTCTCCCGGTTCCATTACCTGCCTGCTCCCCAGGGGCACATGTGATCTCATTTAGGACTCACCACCCACCCCCCCTGTGAAGCCCGGAACATGAACCCCATTTTATACATGAAGAAAGCAAGGGAGAGGTGAGTAGCCTCGCCCAGGGTCATCGCCAGGGAGAGGCAGAGCTGAGATCCTCCATTTAATCTGCCTCCGGGTCCACGGTCTTGGCATTCCCAGCGGCTCCCTCCTGCTCAGACAGTTGGCACTCCCCGCAGCAGGTGGGTGGACTGCAGATGTGGACACCAAATGAAAACCCTCTGGCCACCCAGGTCTGGGGCCTCGCAGGCCACAGCGGAGTCCCGAGCGGGGCTGCACAGCTCTGGGCTGAGGCCCTGCAGAGGCCACACTCCTGCAAAGCACAGAACAGACAGGGGCCGATCAATGATCCCCCAGGAAACTCAGGGGGATGAGAGGCCCCGGGGCTCCCCGGTGTGGGGCACTGACCTCTGGCCAGTCTAGCTGGTGTCTCCTTCCTGGCTTCTCTCCCTGCGCTGGAACAGTCCCCTCTGGCAGCAGTTTCCTCCGTTTGGCCTTTCTGCACATGGTGAAAACTGATGGCCAGAACCGTCGTCGTCCGTAAATCACGACACAGCCCAGTCAGTCGGCGTCCTCGAGCCAGGCGCTCCCTCTGGTAGTTGTTCGGCTCTCCTGGAAGGCTCGCCAACCCTTTTCCTGGATGGGCTTGCCCAGCACTCTAGCAGTTTCTAGGAATGAACGGAGGGGCAGCACCCTAGGCTCAGGGGCATTGGGGGAAGCTGGGTAACTGCTTTGTGAGAATGGCTCAGCTATGTAGGTCATTCATGTGCATGATTTGTTTTGTTTTGTTTTTAATTTTTCATGTGTATGATTTTTAAAATTTTTAAAAAAATTCTGGAGCAGAAAGTTCATCCTGGGGCAAAGGAGGGTGTTGAGGGGAGGGGACAGGGTATATTGATATGCATGATTTATTTTCTTTTTTTAATTTTTTACTTATTGATTCTTTCTAGAGAGGGAGGAAAATAGAGAGAAAGAGAGAGAGAGAGAGAGAAAATGATGTGTTGTTCCACTTATCTATGCATTCATTTCTTGTATGTGCCCTGACCGGGGATCGAACCTCAACCTTGGTGTATCAGATGATGCTCTAACCAACTGAGCTACCCGGCCAGCGCTCATGTGTATTATTTGGTTCTCACAACATTATGAGCCAGACAGAGCAGCAATTGGCAAATATGGATCATCTAGGAAAGGGCAAAGAATTTTTAGTTCCATTCTCAAACCTGCTCCTTACCTTCAGCGAGTTCACGTCATCTTTTTTAGCTTTTATTCCCTCATTCATTTAAAAAAAAAAAAATCTCTCCCAGGCAAGACTACTCCAGATAGTGCCATTCACATTGAATAACATGTGATGGGGCCTGTTGGAACTGTACAACAGGTGGGACTCCTCATATGCATGTTGTGAGGATTAAATAACATAATTTATGCATTAGCACAAGGCCTGGGGCCTAGTAGGTGATTAACAAATGTTTGTGGAGCAAATGAACTGCTCACTTAGCCCTAATGGGTTTTGAGGGGAGCTCACAGGAAGAAGGAAGTAGTCCTGGCTCCCTGTGGCTGGTGTTGCGTTTCCTGCCCGTTTTTCCGTCTCTTGCCAACTTGCCCTTTGTCCTAGCCCTCTGGGCTCCCAGCTGGCTGAGGCACAGACTTATCTGTGGAGCCTGGAGAACCGAGCCTGGGCTGGGTAATGACCAGCCTTCCGCTTACTTGCAGTTTCCGCTGGGGGGCTGGAAGCCACAGCATCCAGATGGCTAATTGCTTTGTGCCTGTTTCTGCAAATCACAGTGATTCACTGTCCCTGCTGAAAACATGCTCTCTTTTCAAAGATTTAATGGTTTCCAAAATTAATTTAGCCTCATCTGTTATCCCCCTGCCCTTGTGCCCTGTCCCCTCCCCTGACACCCTCCTCTGCCCCAGGATGGAACTTTCTGCTCCAGAAAGCCCACTTTCCCTCTGCAGGGCACAGTGGAGAGGGGTGGGCAGCGCACATCTCTTCCCAGGGTCACCGGAGTGCCTGTTGAGGGTGGAGGTTGGGGTAGAAAAACTGAAGTGAAAAGGGCTAGTGTCCAATTCATCTCCCGCCATCCTACATGCTTTTGGGCATCCAGAGCAGGTCTGCCCGACACTCCCAGATGAAGAACTCCAAGGAGCTGCCATTTGCATTGCTTTGCTTATAAAACTCCCAAAGATCATCTGTGTTTTACATTTGAGAGACATGGTCAGTGTTGTTTCTTTTAGACAGCCACCTGGGTCAATGAGACCGGGAGGCCAGGGCCTATCTTAGTGTTAGCAGCAGGGCATCTGCTCCTATTTTCGCTTTTTGTGGTGGGGCTTTTTTTTTGTCCCCGGTCTTGTGGCACTTGTGCTAGGTGTCCCAAGAGATGCTCATGGCTCGGTGCTGCATGGGAACAGCTCTGTCCTGGTACCCTGGTGACCTTGCACGTATTCAAACAGGCCACGAAGGCAAAAGGTCGAACCATAGCTAATCCGAGTCTTGGTGGAATGCCTTGTGATCCTCCCAGAACAGATGATGGGAGACTTGTAAGGAGCTGCTAAGAAGCTATCTTCCACTCACCTCCCTCTTTTCCCTGGAAGGCTCTTATGAGACAGTTTCTCCTTGCCTTTGGGCTCTAATGAGATGAGGGCTTTCTGCCCTGCCCCCAGCCCCGGGGCTTTAGGTAATTAGTTCTCTTCTCTCTTGACTTTAAAACTTTGAAATTTATTCTAGGTTCACTATAATGTTTTTATATTATCTCATTTCTGGAAAATTCTCAAATATTCTTTTAAAAAAATTATAGTTTTTTCCATTTTCTCCCAGAACTCTTATTATAGGACCTTTGCCACGTTTTTATCCAGTCTCTGTTACCTGCTGAACAATGGTCTTGCATAATTGCATTCCCTCCTACTTTGTTTTTCCTTCAGTTAACAGTTGCCATAGTTTTTCTTTTGCTCAGTTTCTTTTTAATAACCATTGCTAATATTTTCAAAATATTCTTTATGTCTCCGTTAAATATGTAGCAGTGTCTCTTCCAAATATCCAAATGTATCAAAAATCATTATCTTCTCTTTCCCCGACCCCCTCCCTCTATACCCTCTGTCACCTGGCTTCTATTTGGAAGGGTTGCTCTCTACCCCTGGGGCCCCCTAGGTATCAACTTGGGACTTCCTTTCATCCCTCCTCTCCTTTGGATTGCTCCTTTGTTTTCTGGAGTCTCTTTGTTCCTCCTTCTTGGCTTAGCCTTTCTTTCATTTCACTGAATTATATATATCCTTCACTATGTTCCTAAGAAAAGGTGTGTGGGTGGTAAAACTTTTGAGTTCTTACATATCTGAAAATATATTCATGCCACACTTACCCTTTTTGGATAAGTATAGAATCCTAGGATAAAAATAATTTTCACTTAGAACTTTGGGCGCCCAACACTACTTACTGCCCTCCAGCATCCAGTACTGCTGTTGAGATGTCCAATGCCACAGCCTCTTCTCCTCCACACTACGTGCAATTTTGTGTTCTCTCCTCACATCACTGTGAGGTCTTTGAGCACCTCCTCACTTCCGGGCCTATAAGATGCTCCTAGGTCATCCTGTGTATTTCCTGCCCCAGTTCTAGAATCAGCCACTTCTCTAAGATGACCTAGTCCTTCTACTGGAGAATGGTATTAGAAACCAAGTTCTGGGCACTAGGTGTGCTTGTTGCTACTGGGATGTAGCATAGCATACATAGCATAGATGTGTGTATACTAACTCATGTATGTACACGTATCTATAAATATTTCCGTATGTAACCATGTATATCTGTATTAAGTTAAACATGAGTTCCCACTAATGTCTTCAACTCTAATTCATTACCTCATGGATCATTCTACCCATCTCCTCTCGTTTACCTGTAAACATCTACTCCAACAATAAGAAACCTGGCTCCCACCATCTGCCATCTATTTACTTAATTATTCAATTCCAGGATGTATACATGTATTGTCAACCACCCTCTTTTTAAAGTGGGAATTCATTTTAATTGTTCCCAAACTATTTATTTCAAGTGTCCGAGATTCCTTATGGGACTTTATGTCACTCGGACCTTACAGCCCCTGCTCTGTTCCCAGCCTTCAATTTGCCAAACTAAAATGCCAGTTCTCACATTGATGTCCTCTCCAGGCTCTGGGGTGGTTGGTTTTCTCTGGCCTCACTCCTTCTGGAGGTCTACTGACAAAAAATGCATCCATCCCAGGCACCCTTTGGGTGACAAACTCCTATTCTACCAAATTCTATGCCCCAAATGCTTGCTTGGCATTGTAAAAGGCAGGGCTTGCCTCTGCTGGGAGAGAGGCACGTCCTTACATTCTTTCTCACTGTAGGCAAAGCTCTCAAAAGCCACTTTGGCTGCAGTGAGAGACAGAAGTATCCCTTAAATGGTGTGTTCCCATATCGCCACACACCACACTGCCCAAGGAAACACTGCTATAAATAGCACTGGCTCTCCTCACCCGTCCACCACAGGCTACTTAACCCCGATGGCACGGAGACTTGGTGGAAACTGGAAAAAGCAGAAAAACAGGTCAAACAAGAAGAGGAGAGGAAGAAAGACAATGGGGAAAGGGTGGATATAATAATAATAGTTGTTATTATTATTATAATTAATGAGTTACATTTGCAAAGAACTTCCATCCATCGCATGTATGGTCTCATTTATTTCATTAAGTACAAAAACCTCAAAAAAGTATATATTTAGTTCATTTATACTATGTTATGGGTTAAATTGGCTTTTGCAGGATTTAGATTCAGGGATAGGCACATGACCCATGCTGGCCAATGAAAGTTGACCTGGGGATTGTTGCTAGAACTATCGGAAAAGAAGCGAGTTCTACTTCCATCAGGATTGTAAAATAAGTGTGGGTGGATGTTTAACATATCTAGTCATTTGTTTGCTTAGTTATTTGTTTGTATGCGTAGGGGATCTGAAGGAAGTACCCCAAAATGAATGTTAACATCAATTAATTTTTGGTGGTAGGACAATTGGTGATATTTATGGTTTTTACACATTTACATATTATATCTATTTTCTATAAAGTGGTGTATTACATTTACATGAACAGATTTTTCCGTCATAAGTTATTATTTTTAATTATTTTATAATATATGTTACAAAATAATATAAATATGTGGTAGTATATTTATAGGTTTATGTTATATAAATAATAGCTTAATGTAATTATTACATTACTGTAAGGCAGAAGTTTTTTAAACCTCAAATGCCCATTTCTCCCCTCCCCCTTGGTTACTGTCTGAAGCCCAGTTCCCTATGCCTGGGAGGACATGAATCCTTAATCCCAGGATAATTGCTTCCTAGAATAATTTTTTCAAAATAAAGTATTTTACCTTTTCAAAGTAAAATATTTAAGAAAAAAAATTTTCAAAGTAAAACATTTAGGAATTAAGAGGTCCTACTGGCCTTGCTCACATCCCACCAGACCGTAGGCCCCAAGGAGCAGAGTGGAAGGACGGCCGAGGCTTCGCTCTCACGGAGGCGCTCTAGCTCCGCTGGGCCAAGGCCCAGGGTGGAGGTGCCAGCTTCGCCTGACTCTGTCATCTTCTGGGAAAGAACACAGTGGGTCTGGGACTGGCTTTGATGCTCTAGGCAGCCCTGCCAGAGAGAGGAACAGACCACAGGCCCTGACCTAAGAGGAACAGCCCAGGCCCAGCCCAGCCTTTCCTGGTTGCCTCCTAGGTGTTTGTGAGGACTCCTGGGAACTCTACAGGGACTGGGACGCCCTCCTGCCAGTCACCAGCTCCGTCCCGCTGTGGCCCATGGCAGACACAGCACGGCTAAGGCCAGGCCGCGGCGTTTCACCAAACTCCCCAGCAACTCTGAAGAGATGCCATTCATTCCGAAAGAAAACCACTTTTTACGACAGCCAGAGCCTGTAGCTTCACATTGCTCTGAATCGCATTGTCTCTTTACCAGAACAGGCTTAAGCTTTATCCCTGCATAACCCAAAGGCCTATTCAAATATTTTCCTAAAAACAAAAGGGATTATTCCCACAAGAGCAATTTGCTTCCACCTCCACAGGAAACAGAGGAACTGGGATAAAAACCCAAACCCATGCAACTGAGAATAGCAGTTTGTCCCATTTTCTCGCCGTTGCAGTTTTCAAAAATAGCGAGACCGCTTTCTGCACACTCCAGCATATACCTTTTGGAAACAGAAGACTGAGTCTGAACGAGGGGCAGGGGCTATGGGAGAGACTCAGGAGGAGGGAGGGAGGCCAGTGGGCACAGAGACCACCAGTTTTCCCAAGACTTGGGCTTTTTACATCTTGCAGTCAGATGGGGGCAGAGAGGGACAGGCATCAGCCCGCCCTGGGATCCTGGGCAGTTCTCCTAACTCAGAGGGTTCATAGTTTCACCCTTAAAGGAGGCGCCTGGAGCAGGTGAGCTCTCAGGCCTCTTTCAGTCCCGAGACCCTCCGCACCTCCGGAGGTGGGTGAGGCCAGGGGCTCGCGCCCGGGGGGGGGGGGGGGGGGGGGGGGGGGGGGGGCGTTTCCAGGGCTGCTGCCCCGTTGCATCACCCAGCTGCCCAGACTCATCTCCCCCCCACCCTCCTCCCCCTGCCCAACCTCCCCGTTTGAGATAACGCCCTTTGTTGCCCCCGGGGCTCCACGCCCAAGGGGAGAGGGAACCAGGAACCTGTGAGAATGTGCCACCTATCTGATGGGGCTGAGAGGCTCCCGGGTTTCCTCCGCCTTCCAGGGCCCGCCCAGGTCAGGAGGCCTTTCTGGGCTCGGCTTCCCGGCAGAGGCTCGCGGGCACTGGGGGTGCCGGGGAGGGTGCTCATTGCGTCAGAATGAACGCCCTTTCTGCTGGGTCTGTGGGGCTTCGAGCAGTAAGGGAACGCTCCTGTCACCGTGGACATCCCCTGCCACAGTGCCAGCTCTCCAAACTTATGGCATCCAGGATTTTGCAGAATTTCTCTCTTTTTTTTTTTTTAATTTAGCAGAATCTTGCCTCTCTTCCTTGGCAGTAAGGGAATGCTCCTGTCACCGTGGACATCCCCTGGCCCACAGCGCCAGCTCTCCAGACGACAGTCATGTATTTGTGAGTGTGCGTTCACACAACACCGGTGCGACACTGCTCAGGTAGTTTTACAGCTGATTTGTTTATTTTACACATCAACCCTATGGCTGGTTATCATAATTACCACCATAAGATGAAGAGCGTAAGATAACAAGGGGTTAGGCAACATCAGGTTCAAGGTGACGGTACTTGAACCCTAGAATTCTGGCTGTAAGATTCACGAGAACTCTGCCTAAACCAGAGATTCTCAATAATGGCCTTTCAGGGAGCAGACCCGCATCACCTGTGAACTTGTTAGAAATGCAGATTGTGGGCCCCACCTCAGGTCCACTGAATCAGAGACGCTGAGGGCAGGCCCAGCAATCTGCTTTAACTAGCCCTGCAGGTGAGTTCGTTGCACTAAGTTCTAGAGCGAGCCCTGGCCTGTGCCCTAACTACTCCAGTAGCTGCCCAGAGCCAGAGGAGGGCGCTCCAAGGCAAACTTTCAGCCTTGGACAGCCGCAGCAGAGGGGATGGGAACCTCACAGGGAGGGAGAAGGGAAGAAACCTGGGCTGGGAGTTCGGACCCAGAGTTCTAGTCCCACCTGTTCTGCAATTATTGGCTGTGTGATTTTGAGCACCTCTCTTGGCCTCAGTTTTCTCATCTGTGAAATGAGGGTGTTGACTAAATGATCTCATCTCTAATTTCCCTTTAGTCAGCCCACCGTCTTTGGAATAATATGTTGTTTCTACCAGGAATGGAATGAAGACAGAGTATGAGTACTTACTTTTCATGGATTTTCCCCATGTTTGGAAACGGATAGTCCCAAATTCTAAATAGTTGAACCAGCTATCTTCTGCTTTCTTTTTTGGGGACAGAAAACTGAGCAAACATTTGAGTTGATGCATGAGATTTTATTAGATAAAAAACAGAAACCTCCTGATGATATTGGTTTGGACTTCTCTCACTGCCTGACGCTCCTAACACGGGCCTTTTCCCTGGTCCCTCTCCTGTCACCTGCTTCCCCACTATGACTGTGCCAGACTCTCTTGCTCACAGGACCCTGTCTCCTCTGTGAGCTCGAGGGCTTCCCTGCTCTCCTCCAGGGGGCTGCCCAGTCCACAGGCCCTTCCTTACCCACCCTCCTCCTGAGGAAGGGGCGGGGTGACATGTCAGGATGCCTTACCAGGTGCACCAAGGCCTCGGTGGCCTAATGGGGGAGCCCACGGACACACTGAAGCCCTGTCCTAGTGGTTTCATGTGGACCTGAGGGCTCTCCCTGGAGCCCATGAGGAGTGGGTGGGGCAGTGTCCATAAGGTATGTGGTGGGGCCCAGCATTGAACTGGCAGCTGGAAAACCTCTTGTGTGCATCAGACTGAGGACAAGGAAGGACATTTCTTGCCCCTTTGAGATAATTACGAAAATTCGAGGCAAGTAATCGCATTGTAAAGGTAGAGCCCTGAATCAGAAAGGTGAGTACAAGAATTTGAATCTCTTGGGACTTGGGCGTCGGTGAGAGAATATAGCTGAGCTCTCAAGCCTGGAGGGGCTGTGAGATCGAGGGCAGTTTTAGAATATTTGGTCAAAGAATACGCTGCCTTCAGCAAAACCACGTGGGCCAGATAAACAACCCGCGTGTCTGTCATGTCAGTATCATACGCAGGGAAGACCTTCAGCAAGGTTTCCAGAGTCTAGGAAGAGATGAAAGCATGCAGGAATAGGTGTCGCCGGCGTCCCTGGGTTAAAAGCCAAAGAAAGTGGTTATTAAGCACGGCCCTGGGGAGAGTGGGAGCCACTGCCAGCTGCACTCCTCAGCTCTCAGCTGCAGGCGACTCAGGGAAGCTGGCTGCCTCCTAGATTGAGCATCGTGGAACTGCACACGATAGGGAACACGTGCGTTCCAAACTCAGCAAAATACACTAAATAGCTCCAGCTTTTTGTATGTCAGTCATACCTTAATAAGGTGGTTTAAAAAAAGAATATGTGTGTGAATTTGTGTGCAGTTATATCTTCTAATATACTCTTTAAATCAACAACACATTGTCAATAGTTATTATTGCAACAGGTACCCTGTATCCCATATAAACACCTTCTTTTAATGGCTACTGTCTTTGCCCATCTGAGCCTCCTACTGAGTTAAACCTGGTAGTTGACTTAAACCTGGAACCTGCTGACCTGCCTCAGTGGCCCTGGGAAGTCCCAGGATCCAGGGGACTTGAGGGGCTGAGAAGACCCAGGCCTAGGGTAGCTTCCTGGGACTGCTCCAGAATGGGTCCCTCTCCTCTGCCAGAGTTTGCTCCTGTCCCAGCTCAGCCTGAAACTAGCTCACTTGCCTGCAAGACTTGGATGAAAGGCTTCTTCTATATATGTTAAGAATGGATTTCAACCTCATTCCTAAGAACTCCTAAGCATCCTGCTCTCCAGCTTATATGACTTCACAGACCACGGAGCACTAGTTTCCAGTGCTGCCTTCCATCCAAAGATTGGACAAGTCTGAACACTTTGGTCCTTTAGCTGTGCCTGAGGTTGTGCTGGGAAGATGTGGGCTGTAGTCTGAACAAGCTGATGCAATCTAGCTGTGGGCCCTTTGGCAAGTCATTTCGCTACTCTGGGCTTCAGTTTTATTATCTGTAAAATGGGAATGTTGCTTCAGATGCCCTCTGAGTTCTGCCAGCCCTCACATTCTGAGATTCTAGGGTCCACCTTGACCAAAACAGAAGGCTCAGAGGTCCTGTCCATTACTGCACACATGCCCAGGTAGGAGTTAGAAGGGGGTACATGCAGTGTCATGACAGTAGGGAGGACTTTGAGCCAGATGAGGACTTGCCCTTCATGGACATGGGTTTGGGGAGCACCTGTTGGGTGGGTCCTGGCTGGAAAGAGTGAGACAACTCCTCCAGACTTCCCCCTGCCTGAAGGGTTGCCTCACAGGCTATTACTTAACTCTCTTTACCACTTTCCAGGGTGGGGCAGGGAAGGGCAGATGGGTAGCAGCTGATGCAATAGGCATTTGCAAGCCTAGTGTTGTTCTTCGAAGACTAAGCATAGGTCAGCTGGCTGGGCCAACCTGCGCTGCAGCTGTGAGGGCCTGCTCTCTGCAGGGTTCCAGCTTTCTCTTCTCTCCTCGACTTCTCATTACTACTTAAATGGCTTCACTCTCTTGCCATCAGAGGCAGTAATTGATACTTTGTGTTAAGATTAAACCACATCCATTTACTTGTGGTGCTCTTTAACCTGTGCCTGAAAAGAATATCCTTGCTTGCTAGGGATGTGCATGTGTGTAAGTACACACACACATACACACACGCACACGAGTGAGGATGCCCAGAACTGGGATGGCTGTTCTGAGAATCGGCTTCTACCAGACCATGCTTCCCACAAGCTCTTCCAGGAGGAACTGGATCCAGTTAGAATGACCAGAGAGCTCAGAAGATCTGGAAATTTCCTCTGAACTATATCCAAAGCTTCAAAATATGTCCTAGGGAATGCCATTTCTACTCAAGGCCCCCCCCCCCCATCAAATATAAATAAGACTCCAGTCTACTTTTTCTCACAAGGATCTGGATGCTGAACACAGTAACTTTTTTACTCTTTTAAGTTTAAAAAAGAAAAAAGAGCCTGTGAGGGGGAGAAAAGAAGGTGCACCAAGTTCTTGACAAAAGTAAATTGCTCAATATCGTACTCAAACTAGCTTGAGAGTGAGCAACTATACTCTACACGTTGCAGAGAACTAGATCCAGGCTTCAAGTCTGCATGTTCCCTGCAAACAGCTCCAAGAGGAAGTCTACACATAGCCAGGCCCTAGGTCACTGGTGATCCTACCTACCCTTCCCTTTTACGTGCCAGGCCCTGTGCTAAATGATTTACATGAATTATTGCATTTCATCCTCACGATCCCCCTGCGAGATAGTCTATTATTATCCTCATTTGACAGATGTAGAAACTGAGGCACAGAGTTTAAGTAACTTGCCCAAGGACATAGAGCCAGGAAGTGGCAGAGCCAAGGGGTTAACCTGGTTCCCCTCTCTCTGGATCCTATACTCAGAACCATCTGGAAAACCCACAAATACAAATGGTTTGGGATAGAATCCTTCAAACTGTAAAAGGCTTCACCAGGGTGTTCTCTAAATCCCAAACTCCACTATAACTTCAGCCAATAAAATCCATAACTTTATTTTCCTGGAGTTTGTTTTATGCTCAAATTCTAAGGTACATAGTTTTTGGGCTATGTTGCTCTTTGGAAGGGTCGCTCCTGAAACTTTCACCAAATTGGTTAATTCTGATATGATTAATTCTGTTATTTTCTTCCTGGTATTGAGTAACTAAATTTAGAAGGGAGGTCTGGGCAAGGCAGTTTATAATTTGAGTTTTATAATTATACATTTGTTCATATATATTTATACATAATCAAATTTAATCAGATGGACCACTCGAAAGAGAAATTACAGTGTTATCACGCAGAGCAGGAGTTGGGCGCTTACTTCTTGCATCAGCCATCAACTTGATTTATAGATGTTTTATCTCATTAACCTTTCTGTGGCGGAGCTAATTGGTGAACCTGGGAACTGCAAAATACACTCGAAGCAGTCACGCAGCTCTTCAACTTCACCGTGCGCCAAATTAACACGGACCCAATTATTCCGAGGCGTGGAAGTCATCTTTCGAAACGCTTTGCCTCCGCTGGAAACGGCTCACTGGGATGGAAATCCAGCTTGATGTGGACCCCGACTTTCTCCTTGGTTGCACCCCGCATCACATACGACTGTTGGAGCTTTTCAAAAGCTCTTGCTTCACAGAGACAAGCGTACACAGATTGCTGTGACCCCGTTGGGGGCAGTTGTGGGGGGGCCTGAGGATGCGCTGCCTGCCTGCCACCTGCTCGGGAGCGTGGGGCAGCCCTGGGGAGCCCAGCCCTTCTCCAGAGGCTGCATCTTGAAGATGGAGGGGGTCCCTCAGGGCCGAGCAGAGCTATAGGCATCCTCCGGCCTCCCCTCCCCTGTTCTCACCTCTAACCAAGACCCCGAGGCACAGGTACTGCGGGCCTTGCCCCTCCCTCCCAGCCTTCTATGGGAGGGTTCGGGGCGCCCGGCACCCTCACATCCTGTGGCTCCATTAAGGTGCTGGCTAGGATGGCAGGATGAGCGAAACTGGGCAGGCTAAATTAATTTACAGGAGAAAAAACACCACGTTGCTCTCTGGAGTGAAAATGGGCTGAGTGCAGCTGGTAACTGGGCCTTTGGGTGAGAAGAATGGCCACGTCAAGAAACTTATTAAACCTTTAAAGTATTCTAAGGCGCTTGAAGTTCAGCTTATGTTTCTTTTGAACAGGATACCACGTGAAGATGGGCCTTCATGAGGGAGAAAGAAGGCTCAGGCCTATTCAAGTTACATTTCAATTAATTTTCTGAGAGAAGAAAGTAATTTGGGTAAAAAGAACAACCCTAAGATGACTTACAGTGGGGTTTTCTGAATTTGCATGGTCTTAGCACTGTGAAGGTAAGGAGTCGCAGAGAGGGGCCTGTGGGATGAAATGTTATCAGGTGGGGGCCCTTCACCTCCCTTGGATTTGTGCGTGAAGTGAGGTTTCATTTTTTCTCATTTTAAAAATTAATTAGTAAACTTCATTTTTTAAAAGTTGATTTTAGAGGAAGGGAGAGAGAAACACTGATCAGTGGCTCCCACACATACCCCTACCTGGGATGGAACCTTGAACCTGCGTATGTACCCTGACTGGGTATTGAACTCAACCCACCACTTGCTGGTGTACAGGACGACACTCCAACCAACTGAGCCACACCGGCCAGGGATGAAGTGAGGTTTCTTATGGGTGATTTAACATAAAGAGGAAACCCAGTGCTGGAGTACATTGGCACCAGACTTCAATTTCTTTCCTTGGTTTAGTTTCAAAATGGACTGCACTGTCAACATACAGAGGAATTTTTGTGAGTTCTTGCTCCTGACGTGCCAAACTGATGTTCTAATGCCGTTTGACGTGTCTCCCAGCTGCGTGACTCAGCCCTGGCCTCGTGGACCCTCCACGGGCTCTCCCTCCCTCAGGGGTGCAGGTGTGTCCCCACCTCTGTCAAAGGCCAGGAAATTAACCACAATCTCCTGGCTATGAGACTCAGGCTGCTGCCTTGGAGGCAAACAGGGTGAAACACAGCCAGGCAGGATCCCAAACCACAGCAGCTCAAGTTAGGTCATCCTCATGAACACGACAACTTGCTGTCTCAGTCAACAAAAAGAAACAGACTCATTCAAAAGTGGCTTTAAAAGACTGAGAATTTGGCTCTGGCTGGTGTGGCTCAGTTGGTTGGGCTTCGTCCCATTCACCAGGAGGTTGCCGGTTCCATTCCAGGTCAGGGTACATGCCCCCCCTGGGGGTTTCGGGCTTGATCCCTGGTATGGGACATGTAGAAGGCAGCTGATTGATGTTTTGCTCCCACATTGATGTTTCTCTCTCTCCCTCTCCTCCTTCTCTCTTTATAAAAATCAATTAAAAAAATCTTTAAACAATTATAAAAAAAGACAGAATTTGCATGCTATGGTGACTTGCCATAGAATGCTATTCTAAAGCAATGGAGAGAGCTAATTAGCCTGTCCTTTTTGGCAGTCAAGAAAGGTGTGATGGTCCATTCACAGAAGGATAGGTGAGTCCAGAAGTAAATCACTTGTCTGGTTGCCAGTGAGTAAGTACCATGTCTGAACTCTTGTTCTCTTCTCATAGGCAACTGGCAACTTGTAGGACCACGTGCTGGACAGAAACCATCTTTCTAAGCCCCTGGAGAAATTGCAGAGACACACGAGTGTCCCTCTGTGGGGCCAGGCGCTTCGGGACAGTTAGAAATTAGGTTGAGGATCAGGCTAGTGTGGAGGAAGCAGTAATGGAAAATTATTATTCCTGTGAAAATAGTTATTCATGGGTATGTTGATATGACTGGTATGGCTCTTAACATGGTCATTTCATATTACCCGAAATGTGGGATTCAGCCCGAGGTGAAGGAGATGAGTCCTTGGAAAGGCACAGTTACTATTTACTAGTTCACTTGTGGGACTCAAGCAAATGAAGTTGCCTGGATTGAAAAGTGACACTGCTTTAGAAAGCATTTTCTCATGCTCACGGTGTATTTAAAAGAATCACTAGGAAAAAGGGCTTGGTGTCTTGAAGAGTCTGTCAGAAATCTTCAGCCCAATTTTTTCCTAGGACAGGATAAGAATGTATTTATTTTAGCTGAAATCTTAACTTCTGCTGTCAGGGCTATCCAGAAAGTCTGGATAATGCTACACACAGGAAAAAGAAACGTTTTCTGTTCTGACTGGGACCCCTGAAGGCCAGGCATAGCCATCACTTCAGCCATGAGTTACTGATCCATTCCTCTAACGCTATTTAATAACAGATGCTGCTTATTCTCTGTAGGATTTCCCAGTTCCCCAGCCTGCCTATATCCCATGGAATTTGGACTTAACCCACCAGCGCCATGCTGGTTGCTTCATGGAGGCACTCCTACAACCAGATGAGTTATTCGGGACCTGGGGCTTTTCTGGCCACCTACCTCCCCATTGGCTGGTTCAGTCCTTGGTTCTGGTAGAAGACATACCTGACAAGGCTATAGTATTTTCTTGGTTGCATTTCCATGTAGCCTTTTAATCTTCACAGATGAGACAACTCAACATGCTCCTGCCTCAAATGGTCATGAGTTCTGCTGTGTGTCAGCATCAGAACCGATCTTCTCCTGGGCAGGGGCTAGAAAGACCTTAGCCCTAGTGATTAGCATCGAGTCATGGTGGTTACTGGCCCCAGTTTGACCTCATGCTCTGGCTCCAGAAACTGGACTCTTACCTTGTCCATTCACTTGACATATATTTATTGAGCACCTACTATGTGCCAGCCCCACAAATATGATAGTAACTAAACTAATGGAAATCCCTGCCCTTCTCCAACTTCTTCATTTTAAGGAACTGACTCTCACCCTCCCATTCCCAAGTATCAACCTTGGTTCCCTGATCAGTAAGCCATTTCTTCTAGAACAATGTTTCTCAAACGTCAACGTGCATACAAATCACCCGGGGATCTTGTTAAACTGCAATCTGATTCAGTGGGTCTGGGGTGGGGCCTAAGATTCTGAGGTAGTAACAAGCTCCCAAATGATAGTGCTGCTGCTGCTCCGAAAGCTGCCTGGATTACACTTTGAGTGGCAAGGACGTGCAGCCAGCAGCATCCTCGCCGTCTGCACGTTTTTGTTATGAAAACAATATCAGGCCTGCCTGCTCAGAATCTGCCCATTGACAAGGTCCCCAGGACCTGAGGAACAGTGATCTAGAACAGTGATTCCCAAGCACTGGCAACATTAGGAGCACCAGAGAGAACTATAAGTACCGGCGGACACCCCCATCCTTTCCCACGGAGTCACATTATCTGGCAGTGAGCACCCCAGGTGACTGATGGATAGCAGGTTTGAAAACCTCAAAGAGCATTTTTTTTTTTTAAATTTTTTTAATATCTTTATTGATTTCAGGGAGAGGAAGAGAGAGGGAGAGAGAGAGACAGAAACATCAATGATGAGAGAGTCATTGATCGAGCCCACAACCCAGGCATGTGCCCTGACCGGGAATCGAACCCTGATCGCCTGGATCCTGGGTCGATGCTCAACCTCTGAGCCATGCCTGGCCGGGCTCAAAGAGCATTTTTTGGAGGGCACTTTCCTAGTCATGGGACTTCACAGTGGAGAAGCTTTGGAGATGACCTAATGATAATTTTCTGAGATTGTGAGCTCCTCCAGTTATTATCACGCAGCCCCAGATAGGAAACCCAGGCCAGGTTCTTGCCCAGGGTCATGTGGTTAGTAAACAGTGGAGTTGGGCCTCCAGTGCACAGGTCAGCCGCCTCTCCCCCTGCTGCCATCAGCCCGGCTGCCCTCCCATCCCAGGAATGCGTCTCCTTGACTGTGACCCAAGCCTTCCCCTCCCCCGTTCGAGTTTCAGTCCATTACCTGCAAACCTCCACTCCCTGGCGGATGCTTTTCTTTGGCACCCATAAATGCCATCCTCTCCCCACCCACGTCACACACTAAGCAAACCACATGCTTAATTGGTTGATTTTCCCCAAAGACTGACTCTGTCAGCCTTTTGATAATGTTTGCGGCCTTTCCTGGGGCAGGTGAGGTATGTGGGTGGGAAGGGTGTTGTCTGCTGGACTTCCATCCATCTTTCAGGACGGCAATTAAGCTTCCTGCTCTTTGTCTTCGGTTTCAGCGCCTCCTTTGCTACTTTTTTTTTTACAGCTTCAAGACGTCTTTTTTCTTCCAAATGGCCATTTTCTCCCCTCCTGTCTCTACCCAGGTAGGTGCTGCTCACAGTGCAAAGGTAAATGGACGTACCTGGAATTTACGGTCTAAGATGGGGGTCTTAACTTGGAGTCCACAAATCCCTAGCCCCATACTTTCAATCTTGAAAAACATCCAGACTGCACTCAGATCAATTAAACTAAAAATTCTGGGGGCGGGAGGCAGGCTGCAGTAGCCCCCAGGTGACTCCGATGCGCAGCCAGGCTGAGCACACTGGAGAGTCAGGTGAAACAGTTTCTGGGTGGGGGTTTGGGCATTTCCTGGGGAAGCTGAGCCATAGCTTTCAGCCAGTTTCCAAAGGCTTCTATGACACCCTTCTCCTTCCCTTTCTCCCCCTCAAAACAGGCTCAGTGTCTGGCTTAAGATAATTAATAAACAGGAAGAACTTACCAATTTTAAAGTAAACACCAAACACATGTATTCACTAAATAAGTAGGTATCAACGTGCAGAGCAGTAAGGTGCCCACTGTCGCTTCCCAGGTGCGGGGGCCTTAGGACCTGCTCTCTTCCTATTAGCTGGGAAAATGGTATGATTTCAGACGCTGCCACTATAGAGAGCGGTCACACCCCTGAACTTCCTCACTGGCCCCAGAACCGAGGCCCAACCCTCCGCCATGCCACCTTCTTCGCCCAGCCCAGGTGGTCCTCTCCAGCTCATCCCCCTCATTTCCTCACTCACTCTGGCCCCAGGAGGATGCCCGCTGCTCCTTTTTAAGACTCCTCTGTGCTTTTGTGTCTGTTTTTTCCCGGGTTTCTCCCACTTTCCCTGTCCCTGGTGAACTGAGAGGGGGGCTAGGATTGAAGAGACAGAGAGTGGCTGGAGGCAGGGTTCCCAGATGACAGAAGATGCTCTGTTCATATTTGTCAAAGTGAGCGGGACAGTTCTTGTGTTAGGAGCTCCTGCTTGGGGGAGCCTGGGGGCTGATATAGTGAGATTCAGACGCTCTGGTCCTAGAGGGACTTAGATGCCAGGGGGAGGCAGACCAGCCATCTGAGGAGTGTGGGAAGCATAATAGGTGCTTGGAGAGGAGGTGGGTGGGATGGGGAGTGGAGGGTCAGGAGAGACTTCATCCAGAAAGGGACTGAAACCCACTAGGGCCTAGTGAAGAGAGATGGGGCTGAATTAGGAGGCTGAGGCCAGATTGTGGAAGGGAATTGAATGCCAACCTGAGGATACTGACTGCACTCAGATTGAACCTGGTTGGTGCCCCCTGGTCTTGCGAGCTTTCAGTCTTGCTCTCTCAGGAAGTCTTTGCTGTAATACTAAGTTGTTCAGGCAGAGGACCCAATTTCGAAGCTGTTCTATGTGGCTGGAAGTGTCTGAGCTTGTGAAGGTGCCGGCTTTTTGCAGGGAGCCCCAGCCTTCTGCAGGCTGCCCCACCCCCGCCCATGTGGGACAGGTCAGGGAGCTGGGATCACAACCATGTAGACAAGAACAGTCAGGTGGGACGTAGGTATGACGGTGGGCTGGACAATGGCCAGTGGGACCTCTCCGCACATCAGAGGAGGAGAAGAGCCTCCAGATCCTTGGGTTGGACTCCCAGTGCCGAGCTCTGGGAGCACGGTGCTGACCAATACAACACAGGCCGAGTCTTAGGCCTTCAAGAGGAGGTGCTCAATGAATGTTCTCTTCCTCCACCTGCTTTCCTGCGAGGAGAATCCAGGTTAAATAGCTGTACCTTTCCCTCCCTTCAGCACCTTCCTGCCCAAAGAGGATGGTGCCCCCCACATTCAACTTGGGCTGCCAGGCTGCTGTGATTGTTCTGTGCTTTAATAAGGTGCACAGGACTCATTATGTAAATTCAGGCAAAACCTGTCCAAATCATGAATTACATCTGTATTAATAAACACTCTAATTAACACCAACTGACAACAATGTGTTAGGTGTAAATAACAGGTGGAGGTAGGTTGAAGTAATGAGACCAGAAAGCCACCGCTTCCTTTCTACTCCAAGAATTTCAAGAAACAGTTCATGTGCTTCTCTCTTCTTAAAAGCAAGCTTCTAAATTCTCCTGAACCCTGAAACTATGGACAATACACAAATACTTATCATTGTTTGCCATTTAAACGTGAATGTTTAGTAATAATTTAACATTTATAAAGAGCCTCTCATTTCAGACTCATTAAATAATTAATTCATTTATTCAACTGATATTTAATAGATGTAGCAGGCACTGTCCTAGGCACCAGAATACAGCAGTGGGCAAATAAGACAAGTTCCTCATCTTAAGAAGTTAAGATGTCCACATTCTGGTGGACAAAGACAGACAATAAGGAAAGCAACAAATGCACAAGTAATATGAAATGGTGATAAGCGTTATAGAAAAATGTAAAGCGGGGTAAGGAGAATAGGGAGTGCATGTGGATTAGGTGGCATTTGAGTGACAATTTACTGATGGCTTAGATTTAGGGTGTGAGAGAAAGAAGTGTCAAGTTGGCTCCCAGGCTTTTTACTTGAGCAATTGGAAAAATGGAATTGCCATATACCAATATGAGGGAAGCCTGGGGGGTGCACAGCAAGTTTGGGAATTTGATTTTGGACACGTGATGTCACATAGGTAGCTAAATACACCGATCTGGAGTTCAGAGGAAAGGTTGGGACTGGAGGTATAAATTTAGAAGTCTTCAGCCTATAGATTTTTTTAAAACCGGAAGCCTAGGTGTGACCACCAAGGGAACGAGTGTGGACAGAGAAGAGAAGAGGTCCAAGGCTTGAGCCCTGGGCATGCCTCTCATGATAGGTCCCATCCCTGGTCTAGTGGGAAAGGCATGAGTCTTTGCAGTTAAAATTCTGCCACTTACTAGCTTTGTGACATTAAGCAAGTTGTGTGAGAGCTCCCAATCTGTTATCCATTCCCCCGCTGGGTGCTTAGATACAGTTAGATGCACAGGGTTCTGCCATCCTAGAAATTGTGGACCCTGAGAAAGAAGATACCTACCGAGAAGCGCTCCCGTGGCTTATTTGGCTCCAACAAAACAGAGCCTACCAGCCATTTTTACACAGGGGCCTCTCAAACTTCATTTCAGAGAGAAGTGTGCACTGACCCACCTGCCTCCTGCACTGCGTCCCACCTGAGCCAAGGCTTGTAGAGGAGTGCCCCTCCTACCTCAGCCGACAGGACTGAGGCTTTTCCTCTCCACCTGGAGCTGTGCAGCTATAGTCTGCCCTGCGCCCCAGACCAGCACCTTCACCGACCAAACAGCTCCATTCTGGCCAATCAGGACAGTGTTTTATGGACCAATCATATTGTGATGGTTTGGAGTCCTCATTTGCATGAGGGAGGGCCAATCAGGGACCAGGGGCGGGGACTTATGGCTATATAAGCCAGCTCCTGGGCTGCTCACTCAGCTCATTTCCCATTTTGTGGGAACTTGCATTCTAGGTTTCCTCGCCTTAGCACCGCCCAACAGCCTGCTCGTTTGCCATCCTGTGACGTGTACTTGGTCCCTGCCCCCCAAATTGGGGATTCCTGTTGGTGTTGAATTGGCACCAAGGACCGATGGCTGACAAAACCTAACATTAATTAAGGAATAGGTATATTCAGGTGGGGTTACTCCAAAGAGACTGAAACTAGATCTTAACCAGGTGAACATGGAGTTAGGTTGGGGGAGGCAAAAGAAGGCAACATTTTGAGGAAATATGTGGGCGTTTGAGCCTGGAGCTGCTGAGGAACACATACCGTTCCCCTGGCTTTAACATAGGGGTGCGATTCTTTAGTGAAACAAGTATGGAAAGCACCTAACTGGTCCAGAAGCAGGCGCGGGGTCAGGGCCTGGGGCGCCAACCCTGAACGCTAACAGCCTCTCATCTGAAGGAGGGGACTTCACCATCCCCCACCCCAAACGCAACACCCGCCTTTTAAGGAGCACAGGTAGGAGGCAGGGCGGACGCGGGATTCTACCCAGGGGCGGGGCTGCTGGCCACGCCCAGGCCGCCCCTTCCGGAACGGGCCTGTGCCCCGGAAGCAGTTTGTCCAGGACTTTTGGCCCCGTTCGGAGACTGCAGGGGGGCAGTCACCATGCTGCTGTCCGCGGTCTCCTGTAAGTGGGGTTGCGGGACGCGGCGGAGGCGGGGGGCAGCGACAGCAGGCCCGGGACGTAGCGGGGCGGGCGCGCGCCGCGGGGAAGCTGTTGCTGCGGCCTCCAGGCCTTAGGACTACAGCGCCCGGCATGCCCCGCGGCGCGCGTGACTGCGGGAGCGGGTCCCGGGGCCTGCGGTGCAGCTCGCGAGCCGGTTGTGGGTCGCGGGCCCCGCAGGAACCGGGCGCTTTCCCGCCCGCCGTGGGGATGTGTGACGTCGGGACTGGGAACAACCTCAGAACTTCTAGTCCACTCGTTTCAGACGCTAGAGAGAAGGGGCAGTGCTTTACCCTAGGTCGCAGGTTACGACCCATGAAATACTTTGTGATGGTAAATAGTTTTGGTTGTTAGTGACATTTATATGAACTTTGCATAAGAAAGATAATCACTGATATTTTTCTTTTCTTTTCCAACCTTTCCTTGCTTCAAAAAGTTGCCAAGAGCAAGTCAAAGTAAGTAAAAGGTTTTCTTTTTTTAAACATAACTTGTTGATGTTGTTTACTTCTTGTGACATTCCAGCTGCCGCCAGTACATCCTTATGTTAAACTAAGCATTTGGCCTAGATTTTCTAAAAGTTGGTTTGAGGGCTACTTACATGATGAATTTTTTTGGCCCTATGAACACTTTCAAAAAATATTTTTCCTCCTTCCCAACTCACCTACTTAAGTGAGCATTCAAATTACTTAAAGGAGCTCTTGCTGTCCTGTTCCTGAAGAAACCGTCAGTCTCCATGCTCTCTATGGACTTCCATTATATTTTTCTTTCCTCAAATTGAGGACCAATGGCTATTTGTCTGGAGCCCACCACAGGAATCTAGCAGAACAAGCTGTGATTTGATTAAACCATAAAGCCTATTTTAATGAGTTTTGTAATCCTTTGCATTCATGGTATAAGCATTTCAAAAATAGCAAAGATTAAAGAATTCATGATGTACCAGAGGGACTATAAATACCAAACTGTTATCTTAAAATAACTTTTATAGACAGTAACTGAAGATTTTTTTTGTGTTAAAAATAGGAGAATGCTAAAGCATCCTTTGTTTACAACCCAAGACAGATCATAAATCCTTAAGACTATGAGTGGGTTTTTTTGGTGTTAAAGTTAATGAAAAACATGTATATTGGTGTTCCCCCACCCCAATATCTTTTACTGATTCATGTAGTTTTCCCCACAATCCAGTTATTTATGTTAGAATTTCCCTCCTCCAGGTTCTGTAGGAATCTCTCATGCCTCCAGTTTCTTTAGAGCCACTCCCTGCCTCTCATGTTCTTTGTATCCTTCTTGTCATATATGTTTTGCCTTAATAGACCTTCTGTACACAATTCACTTTGCATACTATACTGTTAGTTTCTCAAGGGTGCAGGTGCAGCCTTAATAGAGTTTAGCACTTCCCATAGTGCTTTCCACAGAGTAAGCACTTAATAGAATTTTTATAAATCTTTTAAAATAAATGGCTAATTATTGCCTCTTAATCAACAAATACTGTATGCCTCTTCTGTATAAGGCACTGTGCTTAACTATTCTTTTCGGAATTAGATGAGAAATAAAACAGCATGTTTTACACAGGGAGACGAGACACATGAAAAAGTAACGAACAGTACAAGGTATTAAAAGGTCCAGTGATGCAAAACGTGAGCTTTATGCCTGGAAGGACTATAACTTGAAGGGAATGTTGAGGGAAAAGGTGTTACCTGTTAGCAATATCAGCTCTAATCCCTTCATTTTGTCCCTTCCTGATTTTACTCTTACTGCTCATCCCTGGTAGATAGGGCTCTTCTGGAACAGTTGTCTTTATGATTTCCAGACCGACCACCTAGGGTTGCCAGTACATTTGTATGGTTTTTCCTCCTGACCTCTGCTCCTTCTGAGAGGTGAATGTCAGTCTGTTCCTACAATGTGGTTTGATATTACTGCTTTGGTTAGGTCATTACCTACACACTCTATGTAATGAAACTAACTTTGGCAATCAAAACCACTGAAATTGTGACTTCTAGAAAATGTAGTCTGTCTTAGAACCGAACCTTCTAAGGGCCAAGTGATGTCCCACAACTACTGTATGGGGTTCTCCAAATGTGCCATCTCCTTATGACTGATTTTAATCTGTTTCTTCAGCTTCTAACAGCTTGCTTTTAAATCTTAGGACCATTCTGGTGAGAATGGTAAGCCAAGCTGGGACAGGTTTCTCCTTCAACACTAAGAGAAGCCGACTACGGGAGAAACTGACTTTACTGCATTATGATCCAGTTGGTAAGATAGAGAAAAGTTACTCCACGTTAAATTTTAAATGCTTTTGAGGCCTGTTGCTCTTTCCAGACTGATTGTTATAGAACATTTGGCACTGTTTTGGCTCTTTTGACACTAGCATTTAATCATCAAGTATGTATTGAATGTTTACTCTGGTCCCAGTCACTATCTCAGGTGCTGGGGTATATTAGGACACATGGCAGGCTCAGTTCCTATACTCTTGGCACTTACAGCCTGATTTGGAAGGGAGAGAAAGAAAAAAATGTGAATTATGCTAAGTGCTGTGAGAGAAAAGCAGGATGCTGAGATACAGGGCGAAGTTGGGGGGAAGTGGATCTCAACTTTAGATCGGCTAGATCAGGGATAGTCTCTCCTGTAGGAGATGGCTGACCAAAGATCTGAGGTGAGAAAACAGCCATGTAAAGAGAATAGGTGCTGCTGTTCTGGAAACAGAAATAGATGAGTGTCTTGAGAAGGAGAGGGAATGTTCTGGAATCTGGAATCTTTTGTCTAACAGTGGCAAGTAATTAGGTCCAAATTTGAGTTCAAGAAGTATGGTTTCTATATATTAGTGCAGGAGGGTAGGAAATTTCATTTCTATTTTATACCATCTGCTAAAATACAATGGTAACTTTAAATGGTCTCATTATTTAGAAGTATTTGTTCAAAAGGGACAAGCGTTCCCAAGGCCAGATTGCCTGCTCACAAACACAAGTCAGCACCTGACTACCATTTTTGGGTTTCATAAGCAGATTGATGCAAAATAAACTAGCAAACAAATAACTTATTTGAAAACTTGGGGCCATTCATTTTCTGCCCTTGCTTTTAAGTAGCCCCCCTTATGATTGCTTTCTAATAAGGGCTGTACTGGAGCTTCTGGGTTGGTGAACATGTGGAGATTCCAGAGAGTGACAAGCTCGGAGAGGTTATGGAAGCTTTGCGCCCCTTCCCCATACTTTGCCCATGCGTCACTTCCATTTGGCTATTCCTGAGTTACTGTTTCCAGGTAGATAGTGTCAGAATTGAGTGGAATTGTAAGACATTCACTTGGTGATCAGAATTGGAATTGGTACCAGAATCTTATTTCCCCAAATTAATCCATTATATAATGAAAGACAGGCTCTTAACTTCATAATCAACCTTTTCATTAAGAAGGAGAACTCATAGACTCTGGCTTCTGGTCAAGATGGAGTTATAGGGAATAAATTTACCTTCCCACCTGAAACAACAACTAAAAAGGGACAACATAGATGACCAAGGACAGTGATCTCTGCGAGAAAGGAAATGGACGAGCGCTTGTGAATACCCAAAGTGGAAAGTTGTGTATTCTGTGCTTACCCATACAAGTCCTCAGGTTCAGATGCTGTGAATCCGTCATAACACAAGCACTACTCTCCAGGCAATCCGAATCCCATTCTGTAGATAAGGAATCTAATGCCAAGGATCCTGTCAAGGACACAGCTAAACGTGACAAAGCAAAGATTTGAACTCAGGACTGTCTGACTCCAAAGGCCGGGCCCTGAACCACTTTATGTAGGGACCCGTTATTGAGAGATTTCACAGGAGGCTAAAGCCTGCTTGTTGCTGCATGACCTCCAGTTGGGCCTTACTGTGAATGCTGGCTGACAGCTACTTTTATAGCTGCCTTCAGTTTGTTAAGAAGGTCTTACAACCACTGTTCATTGTGCTGCATTTGTCAACGTATAAGAAAAATAAAAATAAACTTAAAAAAAAAAGTAAGGGCTGTACCAATGTGAGGAGGCATTAAAAATGGCTCTGAGAAGCAGCTTAAAATTGTGTGAGTTCCATTCTTTAACAGAAATAAAATTCCCTGTTTTTATGGTGTTAAAATTTCTGGTCATTCTTCAGTACAGTAAAAAGGGAACTCTAGGTTTGTACCTGATGATACCTTACATGGTAGAGAATTACTAGGATGTTAAGCTATGTGTTGTACAGTCTCTTTGAGTTGCTGTAACAGAATACCTCATACTGGGTGGCTTATAAACAACAGAAATTTATTTCTCAGAGTTCTGAGGCCTGGGAAGTCCAAGATCAAGGTTCCAGCATGGTCGCTTTCAGGAGAGGGCCCTCTTGGTTCATAGCCTGTGCCTTCTTGCTGTGTCCTCACGTGGTAGAAGGGCAGGCAGGCTCAGTGGGGTTTCTTTTGTAAGAGCATTAATCCCATTTGTAAAGGCTCCGATCATCTTTTGGGGATAGGATTTCAATGTGAATTCGGGATGGTTGGGACACAAGCATTCAGACCATAGCAATATGATTTTGGATTGGTGTGGTTTTCTCCCTCTGATTTCTTTGTATCAGTTGGTGAAAATTCTAATGAGCTTTCAATAAATAGATCTTCCAGGTTCAGTTCAAGACCTCCACAGTATTGCAATAAAGTGAGTCATATGAAGTTTTTGGTTTCCCAGTGCATATAAAAGTCATGTTTATACTGTAGTCTATTAAGTATACAATAGCATTATGTCTAAAAAAGCAGTGTACATACCTTAATTTAAAATACTTTATTGCTAAAAAATGGTAACCATCATCTGAGCTTTCAGCGAGTTGTAATCTTTTTGCTGGTGGATTGCCTTACCTTCAATTTGTGAAAAATGCAATTATCTGCAAAGTGCAGGAAAGCAAAGTGCAATATAATGAGGCATGTTCTATCATTTTAGCTTCTGGAGAGTTTTTTAGGAACTTTTACATTAATGTTGATTGAATAACCTATAATTTAAGTATGAAAATGTATTGGAATTTTCATCCTTAGTATGGAGGTACAACTGGCTCTCCATATCTGTGGGTCCTGCATCTGTGGATTCAACTAACCACAGATTGAAAACATTTGAGGGATTGAAAATATGTGTTTACTGACATGTACTGTGCAGTTAGGCCTATGATGGCTGTGTCTGCACTGAACTTGTACAGACTTTCCCCCTCTCATTCCATAAACAATACAATATAACTACTTGCAAAGCATTTACACTGTATTCAGTATTATAAGTAATCCAGAGATGATTTCAAGTATACGGGAGGATGTGTGTTGGTTTATGCAGACACTACCCCATTTTATATGAGGGACTTGAGCATCTGTGGGTTTTGGTATTTGTTCCTAGAACCCCCCCCCCCCCCCCCCCATGGATACCAAGGGGACTCTGTGTTAGGAACTTACTTTTTGTTGGATTGATTTTAAGTTTTGAGATTGGGGAAAGTTTCAACCATAAACAGTTCTGACCGTAAGTTGAAAGTGGGAGAAAAGATTCACATATAAATTTTAAACAGACGATTAGAACTTTTCTGATAAGGAGTGGTCTGAGCCTTGACAGCACAGCTTTGTCTTTTCTGAAGAAGAGAATGTTCTGGGACATCACACTGCCTGGCTTTCTGCCCACCTTCTTACTGAATGCCCTGTGGGCTTGCGTGCTGATATTTGCCTTGCGGCCTGCCTATTGCTTAGGGCACCAAATAGCTTGGCAGTTCTCCCAGCATATTTCACTGCAGTGAATAAATGGTTAGGGTAAGGGTAATGTTTTGTTAGTCTGCTTTATGAAGGAAATCAGGTAAGGAAACAAAAATTCTCAGTTATTTAAGCATTTCATAGTATACCCTATGGCTAAGACTAGCCTCTGACCTTCCAAACTCCCTTTCCTCACACAAAACTAGATGCGAATTTCTGAGGAGGAAGGATTAAAAGCTGAGGCATAAGCTTATTAAAGTTTGTAAAATATATGAAGGTTTATCATAAAGAAAATGAAGACTTGTCAGTTTTAATTCCTTGGTTGACTAAACAGGACAACATAGACTTTAATTGAAGCAGAATGTATTTAGGTTCGATGTAGGGAAAGAACTTGACAGATTCATTCTTCTGTGTATTAAGCAGCAAATATTTTGACACAATTAATTTACGTTTATGACTGTGGATAGCAGTGCTCAGCTAGTACGCATTGAGCAGTCACTGGGAATCTGGCAGCATCCCTGCGAGGGAGTTGGAGTTATCTCTCTCCTGGGGAAAGAAACTGAAGGTATTTTGAGAAATTTGCCCAAGGACTTAGAGCAGAAAAATGGTAGAGCCCAGGTTTGAACCCAAACTTTCTGACTCCAGGCCTCCTTTCTATTACATGGAGCCAAATTCATCGTCCTAATTTTTCTTTTTCTTTTTAAAAAATATATCTTTATTGATTTTAGAGGGTGGGGGAGAGGTATAGAAACATCAGTGATGAGAGAGTCATTGATCGGCTGCCTCCTGCACACCCCCGACTAGGGGTCAAGCCTGCAACCTGGGCATGTGCCCTGACCTGGAATCGAACTTCGATCTCCTGGATCCCAGGTCGATGATCAGCCACTGAGCCACACCTGGCCGGGCAAATTGTTTTTTCTTAACCAGGACCTTCCCCTGGGGTCAGCCAGCATTTCAGGCTGTGCAGCCTCACTGCTTCCTGCCTCTTACTGCCATTCCTCCACACCAGATGCCCAAGGGCGACTCTTACACTCTTGTAAACTCCATGTTGCCTGACACAGTTCTGTGGACTTCAGCATTTATTCTTTGAGTTATGGGGGTGAATGCTGTGAATGAATCACACATTTCCATAAGCAAAGCCTGGTTTACTAATCCTTGCCATTCCTCCTGTTTACAGCCACCTAATAATCTCCTGATTGGTTATCAGTAAGACTCGTTCCTTCTTTTATCTGTCTTCTTAGCTCTATGTAGAAAAACATGGGAAACTATTTCTTGCAATGAATAATTTTGTCTGATAGGAAACTTTTTTTTACTGCCATTTTATAATGCTCTGTAGTCTTCCTTGGGCTCTGAAGGAGCATCAGTCCTACTTATGTTTAATATTAGATGACTTGACATATATTAAAAATATCCCTGTGTAATAAGTACATTTTATTTTTAGTAATATAGATAAAATTCTATTGACTGGTTAATGGTTCTTAAGTCCAGCTGCCCATTAGAATCATGAGAGCTTAAAAAAATGTAGACTTCCAGTCCCACTCTAGATCTGCTGAACCAGAATTAGGGCAGGAATTTATTTCAGTAAGATACCTGGCTAATTCTTAATCATAGACAGTTTGGGAATCTCCTATACAGAGTGTCCATGTTGATTGTAGAAGAGAAAACAAAGCTAAAATTTCTGTATGATAGGGACAAGTGAATTGTTATGTCCTAGTCTTTCGAGTTCCTGGGTCTTCCTGGGTGCAGTGTTTGCTTTTTTGGCAAAGAAGAATAAAGGGGTGTGTGTGTGACGGGGAGGGGGGTGAAGAGAGAGAGAGATGAAGTGAATGGAGTACTATAGGGCATTGTAGGAACTATGAAAACATTGCCTAGCATCTAGTCTCCAGTCTTTTATCTGCGCATTTAGCACTTTTATTGTGTTTTTGTTTCAGAGAACTGCACTCTCTTAAGTTTATAATAATGAGATTGTGGTTATAATATTAACTCTATTACCAAGTTAGAAAATCCATAGTTGGGTGTATGAAACCATCTCTGGAAAGTACAAGGCTTAATTTGTGTTTTTCTTCCCTGGTCTGCGCAGTTCTTACTGCTCTTTTTCTGGAGTCCAGCTCCACTGGTCATTGCTTACCTCCTACAAGAGTGGATATTAACTGGGTGACGGCGTCGACTGTTTTCCAGCTTCTGCCCATAATTTCTTTTTTAATTTGAATATTTCACATTGGTTGAAATATGAGGATGCCACTGGTTGGCTGGACCTTTCCTTTTTTCCTTACCATTTTCTCTACTCTTCTCTGGCCTCTGGGATCCAGGAACTGAGGTTGCAAGTCAACTCCATGCCCATGTCAAAGGAAAGTAAAATAAGAGAAAGGAGAGGGCCTGTGGCCTGATATGTTTTTTATTGGGAAACTGTGATGATACTTAGTTTCTGCCATAATCCTTTTTTCTCCTTCTGTAGTGAAAGCAAAAGTCCTCTTTGTGGAACAGAAAAAAATACGCTCCCTCTAAACAATGGATTGAAAATGAATTTGATTTACAAACGAGAAGACTGAGGGCGGGATACTGATTCAGAAATTCTGCAGCATGTAATAAAAGAAGAGGAAATGACACGGAATCTCTGCCTCCTGTGATTTGAAGGCCATTGTGAAGAAAACAATGCAGTGAAAGAAAGTTCTTCATATTAGGACATATATCATTGCATCACATTTATTTATCTTTCTGGGTATTTTTATAGCCCTTAATAAAAACTATTAAAATAGCCTGTGCTATTGTCTCTTAGTGATGTTTCCCCCTGCTATTTGAAATTAAAAACACAACTACATTACTAAAAAATAACCATTGTTTCATGTAATGAAAGAACATTTTCCACAATGAGACTTGTGTAAGAGTTTCCAGGCTGTTCCTCCTTGTACGTCATAGAAAAGGCAGAGTCTCACTCCAGTGATCTTGAAAAAACTCCCATGTCGTGAGTGACAGATGGCAAAGGTGAGCAGGAATGGTAAGAGGGGAGCCAGCCTCAGCCTTCTGACACTAAAGAAACTGAGAGAACTATTTTTGATTGGTGCTTTTATACTCGGGGAAAATACCATTGGTCCATATTCTCAAACTCGGGTCATGAAAGCAGTATCTAATGTTATTTCCATAAAGCTACAGTGACGGCTCTGGGGCATGTGTCACCGCACGGCCAACCCGCTTGGGAAAGACTCCTGCCCTGTCCAGACCTATGTACTTTCTCAAGCTGTCGTTTCCCACAGATTTTTAAAATTGCCCAGTTTTCTCATCAAATTTCTGGCTGAAGGTAAGAGGGATCAGCTCGTTTTTGAGTTCTGTTCATATCCTGCCCCATTTAAGGCATTTATGTGGCAGAATGAGGGTGCCCACCATGACTATCAGCATTAGGAAACCAATACTGTTCCAAAGAAACAGGTGTCCCCTCCCCATGGCCCAGTCTGTGTCTCCAGAGGAAATGCAAGAGTAGCACTCGGGAAATGGAATGAGATTAGACAGTTGCTCAGTCTTAGAGGCTTGTGGCTTTATAGTCACTCAGCTCTTTTATGGCATCTTTTGTTAAAGCTCTGGGTCAAAGCAGTAATAGGTGAGATCTTGGCTATTTTTAGATTGAAACTATACATAATGGTGTTGGGTTCCAAGAAAAATCTTTCATCTGGTCCTACTAGCTAAGCTTAGTGTAAAGGGTCTGTGACATGCATGAATTGCCTTTTTCAAAACAAAACAAAACAAAAACTTAAATACTGGCTTAACCAATGACTTGATTTGGCACGTGGAGTCAGCCCACAGGTGGTGTTTATATTTTACAAAAATGATTGCTGACACTTAAACATTCAAGGATTTCAGTAAACATCCAGAACTTCTGGCTTCTCTGGCAAAACCAGAAGCTTTGACAATACTAAAGCCAAAGCCAAGTTATCAGCTGTCCCTCGTAGGAACTGCTTGAGTGGTCCGATTCATATGCCCCCGTCCCTTGTTTAACATTCTCTGCTCTGACTGGACCCTTGTCCATGGCCTCTGCTGTGTGTTGAACATGCAGTGGTCACGATCTGTTGGCAATAGAGTTTGCTGGTTCTTGAGTCGTCATAATGTTTGTACAGGTCCTGGTCCTGGAATCCTTACTTCTGGTTAGCTCTTGATGAAAAGCAAAGAAAGTCATTGTAAAGAAATAAATGAAAGCTTAAGGATGACTTAGTAAATGAACATAATATTTGCAAAGAAGGAAAAGATGTTTTACAGTAAACTGCTAGTTAAGAGTGGCCAGCCCCAAGTACACTTTATTTTCAGGTGTATTTATTTTGGAGTTAATAGCAATCAAAACAAATCAAGTGACAGGTCTTTTTTGTATGGATAAGATGACTGTGTTCCTGCAGCCTGGACACTGACTGCTGCAATGGAGTTGGATCTCTTGAGCATTTCTTCCCAGGACAGATTTGGGTAATAAGCCAAGTAGAAGGCCAAAGCTCCTACGAAACTGTCACCAGCACCCTGTAATTAAAAGCACAGTTGTGGAGATAAGCATGTAGTCATCTTTTCCCCAAACTTGTGTTTTTAAAATATTTAAGCACACTTTTATTTTAGAATAGTTTTAGATTTACAGAAAAGTTACAAGGATATGACAAGAGAGTTTCCATATACCCCACACCCAGTTCTGAGAATACATTACTGTGGTACCTATGTCACAACTAATGAAATAGTGATATATTATTAACTGAACTCCACGGTTTGTTTGGATGTCACTAGTTTTGCTTAATGACCTTTTTCTGTTCTAAGATCGCACCCAGGATACCAGAGTATACTTAGTTGTTACGTCTCCTTAGACTCCTATAGGCCGTGACAGTTTCTTAGACATTCCTTGTTTTTGATGACGTTGATTGTTTTGAGAACTGGTCAGGTATTTTGTAGAATGTACCTCAACTGGGATTTGTCTGTTTTTCTCATGGTTAGACTGTGGTTGTGGTTTTTGGGAGGACGGCCACAGAGGTGACATGTCATTCTCATCCTATCAAGGGTACATACTGTCAGCACACCATACCCGGTGCTGCTGTTCCCGATCACTTGGCTGGGGTGGCCTTTGCCAGGCTTCTCCACCCTGAAGGTACTTTCGCCCTTTTCATACTGTACTCTGGAAGCAAATCACTAAGTGCGGTCCCCACTTAAGGGGTAAGGAGTTAAACGCTCTACCTCCCTGAGGGTGGAGTAGCTACATAAATTATTTGGCATTCTCTGTGGGGGATTTGTCTCTTCTCCCTCATTTATTTATTGAACCACTTAATTTTATCAGTATGAACTCATGGATATTTATTCTTTGGGCTATAATCCAGTACTACATTATTTATTTTGTTGCTCAAATTGTTACAGCTTTGGCCACGGGGAATTCTTTCAGTTAGCTCTGTGTTCTTTTGACATACCCCTATCATTTTGTTTTTTGGGTGCTTTCTTATTTTCTGACATTATAAGATTCTCCAGGCTCATCTTGTATATTCTCTGCGCTAGCCTGAGAATTAGCCATTTTTTGTATAAAAATTCATGCAGAAAGTGGTGAGAACTATTCAGATGTTTTTTCAAACGAAACAGGGTCATACAAGGTTTCTTTCCATTTTCCCCTAAAGCTCCAAAGGTCTGAGTTGGTGAAGACTATATAGGGACCCATGGAAATAGAAAACACCAAAGAAAGTCTGTTGACTTCTGCCTTCAGGCACAGTAATACCTACTTATCTGATCATCTAACAGATGTATTTTAAAGAAATTAAATGTGATTACACAATTTCACATGAAAAATCATTCTGGTATTTAACTGAATTCAGGGTCATTTTCCAGTTCTTCCTAGTTTGCTGGGGGTTTTTTGGTTTTGGACCCACGAGCTTTCATAACAAATCTTGAAGCTATACTTCAGCCTTAACAAAGGCCTTGGCATGCAAGACTCTTTCAGTTGCAGCTGAAGGATTTAATGAGCTGTGTGCCCGGCACAGTGAAAAGGAATAAAATCCATTGTGGATTAAATGCTAAACTGTGTGGCAGAGTTTGGATTTTTAAAATTATTTTTATTTTACCCTCAGCCGAGGATATTTTCTCCATTGCTTTTCAGAGAGTGGAAGGGAGGGAGAGAGAAACATCGATTGGCTGCCTCCGCACGAACCCCAACCAGGGCCGGGGATCGAGCCTGCAGCCGAGCTATGTGCCCTTGGCTGGAGTCAAACCGGGACCCTTCAGCCCGCGGGCCGATGCCTTAACCACTGAGCCAAACCGGCCAGGGCAAGAATTTGGATTTGAAGAAAGGGTTTGAAGAAAGCCTCCCTAAAGAAGGGAGTCCTTATGGAAGGAGACAGATTTATAGAGAGAAGGGCAGCCTCAAAGAACAAAGACCCAGGACAAGGAAGGAACAGAGTGAGCTCATGAGATAGTGAATAGCTTTAAGAAAAATGACATTTTCCCTTGTTTACACAGATAAAGCAAGCAATATTAAACTTGCCAAGCAGTAATAGTAATGCAGGTATGAATTCAACACTCTCCTTCTTCCCATTAATGTTTTTTGCGTGCCTAAAATGTGTCAGGCACTGCTAGGTGCTTTGCAATTGTTTAATCTTTCCCGAAGGAAACAATAGAGAAAGAGACACACATGGCTCCTGCCTTCCCTCAGTTTACAGCATAGCAGTGCGACAACAGAAAGGTCTGGAGCCGGAGAAATTAGGAGCTGGGTGGAGAATGTATTATAAAAACATGAAAAATGCCACAAGATATGAAGTGCTATGGCCAACTCTAAGGTTCCAAGTTTTGGTTCCTCACATCATATACAAAATTAAATTCCAGATGTGAATGTAAGAAATATAACAATAACATAGTATGAAAATTTAGATGAATATTTGTATAATCCCAACCAAGGAAACCATAAGCATGTCAATAAACCCAAAAGCCATATTGAAAAAAGAACATATTTTAATTTTTAAAACAACTTAAAAATTATGTACCCAAAGGCATTGTAAATAGTCAAATTAAAAACAGATTTGATGAGAATTCTTGTAATACGCATGCCATACTGCCAATATGCAAAGAATACCTTCAAGTTTCTGGGGAAAAGACAAATCCAGGAGGATAAAAACAGACAAAAGAGATGGGTTTACAATTTCAGAAAAGGAAATGGAAGTGGTCAGTAAGCAGTAAACATATGAAAAGATTAATGGCAGTCAAAGAAAATGCAAATTAAAACATTATTTTACCCATCAGATTGATAAAGTAGTAAGATTGATAGCAAGAGCAGCAAATACGGAGATGGAGGGGACAAAAGTACTCAACATTGTTGGTAGGAACATAGAAGAGTAATGCAATATTTGTTAAAATAAAAAATGTGTATACCCTTTGACTGGGCAATCTTGCTTCTGGAAATCTACAGAAGAAAAGTTCCTATAATACCAACGTATTCATACGAAGATGCTTATTGCTGCATTGTTTCCAAAGGCAGAATATTGGAAATAATGTGGTTGTCCATCAGGAGAATGGATGACTAAACTTTTGTACATTCATATTATGGAAAACTATGCAGCTATTAACATTTATGAAAAATCTATAGTTAACATCACATTTAATGGGAAAGACAATGCTTTCCCCCTAATCCTAGGAACAAATCAAGGATTTGTTGTCACTACTTCTATTCATTATATACTGGATTGCCTCGCCAGTGTAATATGGTAAGAAAAAGGCAGAAGAGGTATACAGGTTTAAAAGGAAGAAGTACAACTTTCTTTGCAGATGGCATAATCACCTATATAGAACCCCCAAGAAATCCAGCAAAAAAGCCACTAGGAATAGTGGGGTTAGCAAGGTAGCAGAATACAAGGCCAATATTTAAAAAAATAAATAAATTGTATTTCTATATACTAGCAATGAATAATAAAAAGCAAAACCATTTACAATAGCATCAAAAATATGAAGTATTTAGGTTTAAATGTAACCAAATATGTACAAGACTTGTACACTCTTATTATGGAACGCAAGACAGATTTAAAAAAACTAACTGTTAAGATAAACCATGTTTGTGAATTGGAAAACAATATTATTAGGATGTCGCTTCTCCCTAAACTGATCTATAGATTCACTACAATTCCAATAAAAAACTCAGCTGGCAATTCTTAGAAACTGGAAAACTGATTCTAAAATTTATATGGAGCCCGGCCGGGCGTGGCTCAGCGGTTGAGCGTCGACCTAGGATCCAGGAGATGGGGTTTGATTCCTGGTCAGGGCACATGCCCGGGTTGCGGGCTCGATCCCCAGTCGGGGGCGAGCAGGAGGCAGCCAGTCAATGCTGACTCTCTCATCATTGATGTTTCAATCTCCCTCTCCCTCTCTTTTCCTCTCTCTGAAATCAATAAAGATATATTTAAGAAAATAAATAAAAATAAAATTTATATGGCAATACAAAGGACCTAGATTAGACAAAACAATTTGAAAAAGAACAAAGTTGAAGATTTCAAGATTTACCATAAGTTACAGTAATTAGATACTGATGTAAAGATAGACATATAGATCACTTAAACAGAAAAGAGAGTCCAGAACCAGATCCACAGATACATGGTCAACTTATTTTGTAACAAGTTAATTCAGTGGAGGATAGGACAGCCTTTTCAACAAATGGTGCTGGAACAAATGGATATCTAGATGCAAAAACATGAACCTCACACCATATACAAAAATTAAGTCTAAATGGGCCATAGACCTAAATGTAAGAGTTAAAACAACAAAACATACAGAAGAAAATATAGGTTGACCCAGCCACAAAACTGAGAAGTGATTTATCTAAGGGATGATTCCAAAACTAGGTAAGTTGTAGAGTCCCATTAAAATTTATTAAGAATCTATGAGTCTATACTGATATTAAATAAGTCAATGGAAAAAATAAGTAACGGAGAAGAGAAAACTCATCCTTAAAGTGGAATGTCAACTAGTAAATATAAAAGTTTGAAAATCACCACTTTGCAACTATCATAGTAATAACTAATTCAGGCAAGAATCATCAATTGATACATTGAAACTACTGGATAAAGGCTTGATGAAGGCAGAATGTTTACGAGTTTAGCAGTATTTCCTGACAGGTTGCCTATTGATTACAAAGTGAAAGAGTAACTGCCTGGTGGACACCGCCTCGGTCAAGTGCCAACATATCAACAGTGAGAGAAGCTGACACCACGTGCTCCCCGCCAAAGGGCCTTGACAAGGACATAGCGTTACTTGGGCAGTGTTCCTGCCCAAAATGCATAACCTATTCGGGTCACGAGGAAGCATCAGACAGACTTAAATTGAGAAGAACCCTATAAAACAATGGCCTTGTGCTTTTCAAAAAAGATCAAGATCAAGAAAGACAACCAATGTTGAGGACCTGTTTCATATTAAAGGAGACTAAAGCAACATAAGAATAAAATGCAATACATAATCTTGGACTGGCTCCTGGACCAAAGATGATAAAGAACATGACTGAGCTGCGCATGTAAGGTGACTTCAGTGTCAAGTTCCTGAGTTTAATAGTTATGTTGTGGTTTTGCTATGCCCTTGTTCTCAGGAGATGTGTCCTGAAGTATTAAGAGGCACGGAGTCATGATGTCTGCAACTTGCTCTCAGCGGTTCGTCATAAAAGAAGTCTGTTGGCTGCCTGGTGCTCAGGTGGCTGGAGCACTGTCCTGTCACCCACAGCCTGTGGGCTCAACCCCCGGCTGGGGCACGTATGGGAGGCAACCGACTCTCACACTGATGTTTCTCTCTCTTTCTTTGTCCCCCTTCATCGCCCTCTAAAATCAATGAAAAAAACATATCCTCCAGTGAGGATTAAAAAAAAAAGTATATGTATTTTGAGACACAGCAATTAAACAAATGTGGCAAAATGCTAATAATTGGTGAAACTATGTATAGCAGAGTACTGGAACTCTCCTGTACCTCTTACTTTTAAAAAATTAAAAATTTTATTAGAAGTTTTTCATAAAATAAATTTTACTAAAGAAGTTTTAAAAATCAACATCAGTCACTTTGTGAATTTTCAAATTGGCCAATTTCAGTCTCTGGATGGTTTCCCTCTTTTTCCTAATTACGTGGACATCTACACGCTGGAGTGAACTGAACTGATAGGTAGATGCTCTTTCCTACATTCAGGAGCACCCTGTGTCGTCGATGCTATTTCCTTTGCAATTAAAAACCAGGCAGTGACACCATCTGAAAGTCGAGGGGACTGGGAGCCACATTTTCTGGCTGTGACAGTGACTGCAGAAAAACTGAGGTCTGGGACATTAGTGGTAGCGTCATTGTGATGGCATCCAGGGTCCCGTGCCAGTAACACAACTGATCGCTTTTGTCTTCAACCAAGAACCTTGACTGAGGCAAACCCACATGTTAAACTCCTACGAGACGCCAGAAAGCTTGTGTGTTCCATTTTTTGATGACTCCCGAGTTATATAATCCCTAAAAGACATATATGCGTAATCGATGACTGCTGATGGCCCAACTCTCAGCTGCCCAAGTCTCCACCTTCTGACTTTCACTGAAGTGAGATGGGCAGGGGGTGGAGTTCCACAGTCTTGTCATAAAGAGGGCAGCAGTCGGTCCTCTGAGTCCAAAACCACAAAGGAACAGGGAGGCTCCTGGCTGATGGGCCATCAGCCCAAAGACGCGAAGACCAGGATATGCTATCTTAAAAGTCACATTACCTTCAACAGTGGAAAAGTGCTTTGAAATTTAAGCAAGAAAGGGGCAGAAAAGTACTATGGAACCTTCGAGGAGGAGTAGAAGGGTGAGGGCGGGAGTGAACTTTTACTCTTTGTTCTGCATCAGGAGGCAGCAAAGCTGGGTGCTTTCATACACACGCAAGGCTGACCTTATTTCATCTTTATAATGCTCCCTCTCCCCTGAAACTTGAGGAAACTAAGTCTTAGAGATGTTAGATAACTTGTCCTGGGTCACACAGTCAGTCAGTGGCAGAGCTGCAATTCGCATCCAGGCCCAGTCGAGTCCATGCTCTGTGCACATCACACCACGCGGTAAATGGTTGCAGGAGGCAGGCAGGGAGGGAGGCAAGGAGGAAGGAATCATGCTGAAAAGAACCTCTTCCTTTTAATAGCTCACATTCCTTTGCACTTCTCTTGGGACACTTAGGACATTGTGCTGTTTTGTGTACAGGCCTGCATACAGTCAGGGACACTTTGAAAACTCTTTGGGGGCAGAGACCACATCTCTGTCCCCTCTGTCTCTCCCACTGTGTCACTCAGTGCTTTGAGTTGACCTGACCTATTGGTCCTGTTCCATTGTGTTCTTCTCTTCCCAGGTGGCCAGGTGACCCTCTCTGAACTACCTGTGACTTTCTTTTGTCAGTGAAAATGGAGGCTATTCTCATTGTGTTGAATCTGTTTATACCACGGGGCTTTCAAGTGCCAATAAATTACTTGGCTGTTGATTCCCACCTTCAGAATAACTATTTTTATACATAGGTATAATTTTTTTAATGGAAAGTGCTTTAAAAGTGGAAGCTGTATTGTATCACTGTGATTTTCCTGCAAGTAAAGTACTTTCCAATCAATCACTCTTGGAATAATGGAACAGTTCTCATTGATACAACATGATGGTTTTAACCTTTTACTGAAAATTAGTTTTGTGCCAAAAGGGGTGACGGCATAAATCGTCTTTCCTCAATAGAGATACCCACGTGGCTACTATTCATTGTCTTCTCACAATGGTTTCCCCTTAAGGAAGAGCTGCTTGCAGAATGGATGTGGGCTCTGAAGTTCCTGCCTCCCGAGGGCTTCACACTCCTGGGTTCTGAGAAGTTCTGCTCTGTGGTACCAGTAGAGGCAGTTGGCATATCAGTGAGGTGAAAAGACAGCAAAACGTGCCCTATGGGCTACGTGGAGGCAGCCATGCCTGGGGCTGCAGGGTATGGTTATGCAAGGTGGCACTACACAGGGCACCCACTGAGGGGTGACTGGTCCCGCAGGCCATGCTCGGCTCGCCAAGCTGTGTGTCCATCCAGGGGGGCACCTTTTTCTAGTTTGCACAAAGTGCAATAGAGACGGGCAGCAACCCTGGAGACCCCTAGGATTCAAGGAGGTTAAATGACTTGCCCAAGGTAAAAAAAAAAAAAGGTGGGAAATGGCAGTCAGGAGTTGTACCAAGGACATCTGTGGAAATCCAGCAACAGAGCAGGTGGAGAAGCTATTTTGGGAGAGAGAGATTGGGCTTTTGGCTACTGCTCAAATTTTCCTGTTTCCCCATGGGAAGGGCTTATGTTTTCTATAGTGATGAAGAAAGACAGGGACGAGGGAGCGCGACCACGAATCCCTAATGATGTTCCTCCGTATGGGGTCCTATTTTCCGAGGAGAGAATGTGAACTAGAGTTGTCCTGGGCAGGTGTGGGGAAAGGGGTGTGTGTGCAAAGGAAGCAAAGGTTTTGGGAAAGAATACTTCAGATGAACAGCCAGAGTGCAACCTGGGTAAAGAAGGAAGAGACGTCAGGAGGAGTCAGAAGAAAGTGGAGGGAGCTAAGGAAGTGAGAACAAGTACAGGGCAAGAAGAGAGCTGGCTGTGATCAGAGTAGGGTGTGAGGTTTACTCCCGCAGAACTGAAGCAGCGCCAGGTGCCACCCATTTCCTGGGAGTCATCACTGGAGTGGAAGTGAAGAGTCACTGTCGGTGAGGCCATCTAGGAACTGGGAGACTTGGTGATGGTCATCCTCATGGCACTGAAGTCATCCTAGTGATGGCAGCATTGGAATGGAGAGACAAACGGCGACGTAGATGCCAGAGTCTTAGACGAACAGAATGATCAGGAAAGGAGGTCAGGGCTCTGTAACTGAGCTGCATGAGCCTCAGAGATGTAGGGATCTCTGCAGGAGGGTAGAAGAGGGATGGCTGGAAGCTTTGGCATCAGGAGCAGCTTTTGCCTGCGAGGGCTGCATGGGGAGTTAAGGATGTAAAAGAGCTTGCTTTAAGGAACAGGACAGCCAGCGGGCTTAGGGGAAGGTTTAGGAGGGAGAGAGGCACAGAGCAGTAAGGGACTCTCCTGGCCCCTGTGTCTCCCGGACCTGCCTCCTGTCTCTGTCACAGGTCCCCCTTCCTCCTCCTGCACCACTGATTCTGGTGTTCCCTCGGGGTCTGTCCTGCCCACTTCCCTCTCATTCCTCATACTTCCTTGGGTGTCTCGACTACCGTGCAGTTACAGTTGAAACTGTTATGAATGCTCATCACCTACGTAGCCCAGACTCTTCTCCATCTTCAGGCCCATAGATCTGCCTGTGAGTCTGCTCCACCAGCCTCATGCACTCTAACTCCACGAGCCTGAACTGAACTCATAACACCTGAACATGGGCCTCTTCTTACCTTTTCAGTTTGTGGTACCTCCACATTGAAAATCTGGGGGGTCTTCTAATATATCTCTCCCATATACCTAATTAACCACCAGTTGCCAATTTTATAGTTTTTTTTTTTTTTTTAATATATCTTTATTAATTTCAGAGAGAGGGAAGGAGAGGGAGAGAGAGAGAGAAACATCAATGATGAGAGAGTCATTGATCGGCTGCCTCCTGCACGCCCCCGACTGGGGATCGAGCCCGCAGCCCGGGCATGTGCCCTGACCGGGAATCGAACTGCCATCTCCTGGATCCTAGGTCAATGCTCAACCGCTGAGCCACGCCCGGCCAGGCGCCATGTTTAAATGTAAATATTTCTCAAATCTGTGCTCTCATCTCCATCCCTACTCCCACTGCCCTACTTCATGCCTACATCACCTCTAGAGGACCATTTAACTTCCTAACCTGTCTCCCTGCCTCCAGTCTGGCCCCTTCCAATCCATTCTTGACACTGCTGTACATATGGCCTAAAGCTCTTTGAATGTTTCTCATCTTAGGATAAAATTTCAGCTCCTTAGCATGGCACACGAGGCTCCCTAGCCCACTTTCCCAGTTTCATTTCTCCCTCCTGTTCACATACTGAACTTTGGGTCTTCACTCCTGGAGATATCTCTGCTTCAACTCTTCCCTAGGCTAACTTCTAAGACGCAACTCAGCTATTAACTAAGGCAACACATATTTGCTGACTGGCACTATACTGAAGGCACTGTTTTCCCTGACCCCGTGAGTCCGGGTTAGGAACCCTCCTAGGTGCTCCTGTCTCCCTCCTTGGCCTTTGACTAGGAGCACACCCTGTCAAGATGCCCTGTAGGAGGGATGACAATGAGACAGGCTTCTGAAAGTCCTAGTTTGCCAAATTCCAGATGTTAGAAAAATGGATGGGTTGGAAGGCATGACTATTAAGTGTGGTTGGGGAAAAAACCCCATGGTGATGAAATCCCCGAGGTAAGAATTTGTCAGGCGGCTACCAAAGATCTCAGACGATCTTGCAAGAATGATGTCATCACGAAGCTTCATTTGTTAGGAATCTGTGCCCACACTGGATGATTCATTGCCCAAACTGCTGAGGGACCCTAACAGTTAAAGCCCTTGCATTCCTCCTCGATGTCCTAACACATTCCATCTGACAAGTAGAGACCACTTTCCTTTCATTTCAAAACCTCTCCCTACACAAAGCCATCCAAAGCCTACACTGTGGACCTGAATTCCTCAGCCAGGCTTGTGGCTTTAGAGGCCAAGGAAAAGGCTAGATGGAAGGAAACATGACTAAATCCCAAACTAATTTCTTCTTCAGAAGAAAAGAATATTGCACGGGCCCCAGGAAAGGCAGAGAGAACAACCTAAACCCAGCAGGGTCCCTGCTGCTGTCCACCCCCGGCAGGCAGGGCCGCACCGACTGCTGAGGTGGCTGATCCTGCGGCCAGCCTGGTGGCAAGTCCTGCCTTGCTCTTGCTTCCAAGTTCTAAGAACGGGCTTCTGCCTTGTTTCTGTTTGCAGGAGCTTGAGGCATGAACATGTGGCAGGGCCTGGGAAAGTAAAAGTCATTCTTTGTCCTTAGAGGGCTAGTCATGGATTGGCAGGAGATGTGGGGTCATGACCCCTTGGGGAAGCAGCACAGAGGGAAAACAAACCAACCTGGCTTTAAATCCTGCCTTCTCCCCATTCTGTAAGCTGTGCCATCTTCTAAGAATGGTAAATTCATTATCTTTAAACTTCCAGTGAAGCCCATAGCTGGGGAAAATCTTTTTCTCAACTGGGACAATGCAGTAATTGGTTTGGAATCAGACAGACCTGAGTTGAAGCCTTGATTTCACCACTCTGGCAAGTTATTCAACCTCTCTGTGACCTATGAGGTAGGGCTATTGTAAATACTGAATTAGATAACGTATGTGAAAAGGCCTAGCCCAGTGCCTGGAGCAGAATGGGTGTTCAGCAAAGGTGAGATAGACTGGATGGTGCCATCTGGAGGCCCTTTGATTTGCTAATGTTCTTGAAAACAAAAGCCCATGACCTAGGTGAGAAGGTTCCAGACAAGAGTTCTTAGGAACAAAGAGGTTCAAGATTCCAGGGCATGACCCCACTTAACCCCGGGGCAAGGGGTTTATGCTGTGCTTGGCCTCAGAGTAGGAGGATGAGGGTCTCCAGGAATGCTCTCGCAGCCAGAAAGAGGCAGAAGAGGTGGAAGCCAGTGTCCTGTAGCTTTTGATTACAAGGGAGGCCAGGCTGCAGATTTCTAGCAGTGGCCACGTGTATGTGCTAGGGTCTCTGAAATCCATTCCTCTGTGGGGCAGGGGAGACACTATGACATCTTTACAGAAGTTGTGAATAGGACATTAAAGAAATGTAAAGTGAAGAGTATAAAGGTTCCTCTAGCCAGTGCATGACTGGGGAAGCTGGTAGACCTCATGCTTGCTTTTGGGGTGAAGGAACAGAGGGAGAACACTGAGCGAGACTTCTGGGAGAGGCCTAGAGCTGGGAAGGGCTGGAGGACAGCCCTGTGCTGAGGGAGGAGGGTGCCCTGTGCACCTCCACCAAGAGGGCTGCTTTGATGGAGGACCCTGTTTCCCATCACAGCAAGCCAGCCAGTGGGCAGAGGGCTGCTGCCCAGGGAGAGGAGGTGGTGGCAGAGTCTGGAGGGCGGCAGGCAGGCTGAACAGATGGTGCAGGGACAACGTGATCTTGGAGGACATTTCTCTAGTAGTGCTGGAACCTGAAGTTGGTGTTTGTCCTACTTAGTGGTGGACATTGGGTCACCTGATTCTCCTTCTCCGTGTGACTGACCTCCCCACTCACTCAAGTGTGAGCAGAAAGAGAAAGGCCCTGCTTAGACCCGCCATTCAATCCAGGGTGTGCACTCTCAGCTGGGGCATCTCTCTCCACCGGGGTGAAAAATCATCCTTGCAGGGGGTAGGGGGTAGTGGTGAAAAAATTTGTAATGATTTGTGGCTCTCCAAAGGGCCACAGTACATAAACAGATATAGATAGACAGACAGATAGAAAGAAGGAATATCTGTGGTATTAAAGTTTCATGGGAGAAGAGGGCAGTTAGGAAAAAAAATCTTAAAACACTCCTTGGGGTGGGTGAGTGGGTGACTAATAAAAAAAAGGTTGAGAAACAGTGAAGTAGGGCCTCTCGTCGCAAAGAACTGCCAGTATGCCCGGCGGGCGTGGCTCAGCAGTTGAGCATCGACCTCTGATCCAGGAGATGGCAGTTCGACTCCCAGTCAGGGCACATGCTGGGCTGTGGGCTCGATCATCCCCAGTCGGGGGCGCGCAGGAGGCAGCCGATCAGTGACGACTCTCATCATTGATGTTTCTCTCTCTCTCTACCCCCCTGAAATCAATAAAGATATATTTTTAAAAAGTCAGTATCAGGGGCTTCTGGTGAGTCCCAAAGCCCTAACCAGCAACCTCTCAATTGCAAAGCACACTGGGCAGGTGTTGGTAGCTCCCTGCCTTGTTTCCACTGAGCCAGAAATTCCTGCATCTCCCAGCCAGCTCCCTCTTGTTTACCTCAGTCTCCAGTCTCCATGGCCACCAGTAAACCGGGGGCAAACCCAGGCCCGGAATGAGGACTTTTACAGGGAGATGAGAACTGTGTGGCCTGGCCTGTCTTCTTCCCAAAGCAAAGGCTCTCTCCTGGGTGACAAGACAGAGTGCTGTGTCCGATAAACATACCGTGAGCCACAATGGAGCTTACACAAGACAAGGGCTCCGTTTCACAGCTCAGATCTGAACATTTCTGTCTCCTCTTATCAGCACATATTTGCATCATAAGGATGAGATCACATCCTTCCCAACCTCAACCTTCCCTAACACACCATTTTAGGAACATCATGATGGACATGAGAATCTACTTTTCTTATCATTATTGTGTAAGTGCTGCTGATTTTTATTCTAAATAAATCTGGAGGGAACATGACAAATCACTATGTCATAAATGTCAGTGACTTTGGCTTCTACTACTGGCCACTTTAATTTATTACATTTAAATTTCCAATTATTAGGCTGAGATTGTCTCTTTTAAAATACTCTTGTGATTACAAGAAAGAGCAAATATTTTCTGCCTTATATTTCAAATGATCACTATTTTATATTAATCAAGTATGAGGCTGCATGCAGCGAAGTTCTGATGTGCTTTTAATTTGTCTTTTAAGTAGGCACAATGTTTTCCTTGGCTCTACAATTTATTAGCTATTTGATTAAAAAACTGCTTTACTGAGATATAATTCACATACCATATAATCTGCCTATTTAAAGTATACAATTCAGTGGTTTTTTTTAATCCTCACTCAAGAATATTTTTTTCCATTGCTTTCCAGAGAGAGTGGAAGGGGGATAGAGAGAGAGAGGGGCATGGGGAGGGAGAGAAACATCGGTGTGTGATTAGTTGCCTCCCACATGCACTGACTGGGGCCGGGGATCGAGCCTGCAACTGAGGTACATGCCCTTGGTGGGACCTCAACCCGGGACCCTTCAGTCTGAGGGCCGACGCCCTAACCACTGAGCCAAACTGGCCAGGGCTTCAGTGTTCTTTACTACATTCACAAGGCTGAGCAACTCACACAGTCTAACTTTAGAAGTTTTTGTCCCCCTAAAAAGAAACCTTGTCCCTGTTAACAGTCACTCATTCCTTCCCTCTACCCCCAGGCCTAGGAAGCACTAATCTACTTTCTGCTATAGATTTGTTAAATTGGCACTTTAAAAAAAAAAAAATCTTATTGATTTCAGAGAGAGGAAAAGAGGGAGAGAGAGAGATAGAAACATCAATGATGAGACAGTCATTGATCGGCTGCCTCCTACACGCCCCCGACTGTGGATCGAGCCCACAACCCGGGCATGTGCCCTGACCGGGAATCGAACCCTGATCGCCTGGATCCTAGGTCAACGCTCAACTACTGAGCCATGCCTGGCTGGGCAGGCACATATTTTTGAGCAAAATCATTTCATAGTCTAATTCCATGGTTAACCAATAGCTTATTTTTCCATCATTAACCAATAATTTAATCATAATTAACTAATTAGATTCATACCTAATCTCTTGATTTTAGCTAGCACTTTTTGTGAAAAGTGAAGTTGATGGCCTGGTGGGAACTGTTTTGTTATTAAAACTGCATTCCCAATAAGTACTAACACAACAGATTTAGCTCCCTTTCTGCTAGATATGTTCACTGAGTACTCTATAAAGTTTTTAAGTTAAATGATAAATGCATCAGGAGCTTGCTCTTTAGGAATTCCTATGGTGAAGTTGTTTGTAAAGGCTAACCTTTTAGGTACAACCCACCCACATGCTTCTCAAGCACAGAAAATTAGCTGGTCTGGCTCGTAGGTAAGTTTGCTTGAGGGATTTTCTGTTTTAAAAATATTTTTAAATGAAATTTATTGGAGTGACATTGATTAATAAAATTGTATGAGTTTCAAGTATACAATTCTATAATACACCATCTGTATATTGCATTGCTTGTTTACCATCCAAAGTCAAATCTCCTTCCATCACCATATAGTATTTTCTTTTTGGTCCTTGTTGCAATGATTAATATGTGGCAGTGAACACAGCTTCCTTCTTGAAGGTCATGACTCCTTTGCACAGGGCTGAGAGGGGTGGTTTCAGCACAGATTCACTGCTGGTGTGTGACAAGTTCTGGGAGTGAGAGCTTCACTGCCCATGTACATGTGTGGCCTTAGCGATCATCACAGAGCTTTCCATAGAAAACAGCATGTCTGAAAATGGATATATTTTTCTAGCCCCTTGTAGTCACCAACCAGGCAATGGTTTTCCTATCTTCACACCAGATAAATCGGTGGGCTGAAATGGCAGAATCTGAGGCATATCCACCAAGGTGAAGAATCAGTCATTATGTAGACAAAAGGGTGAATCTGGCTAGGCCTTTTCCCAGCTCTGCCCTGACCCAATGCTTGGACCACCAGAATCCTGTCTGCAGAGCAATATGACTTTCACTTTTTCACAGTACTTTCTGTTTTACAGAATATGTTTGTAGATGTGTTTCATTTAGAACCTCATTGTAATCCTGTGAGGTAGGTAGGGTGAGTCTGCCATTTTCCAGATGAGAAACCAAGTGTAAGAAGAACTTGCTCAAGGTCATTGCTAGGTGTCAGGACTGGGACCTAGTTGAAGGCCAGTCTCCATGAGAGCAGCCCTCTAGAGAGGCCGTACATATACTCCAGCTGTGCTCAGGAAGATTTTGAAACATCTTTTTTGGTATACCTTTAAAATCTGTAGTACACCTTTTACTACCGTCAATAAAGGCAATTATTTCAACTTCTAAGTTAGTGGTTCTCCAGCTAGAGTGCTTCAGAATTGCTTGGAGGGCTTGTTAAAACGCAGATTGCTGGGCTCCACCCCCAAAGTTTCTGATCCCTTAAACCTAGGGTGGGGCCCGGGATTTGTTTCTAATGAGTTCCCAGGTGATGCTGATGTTGCTGGTCCAGGGCTCACTTTGAGAGCCACAACTCTCAGGAATTTATTTCTGGAAAGAGTGAATCCTTAAAAACCAAGTCTAGTGATAAAGGTGGTGGATCATGCTAGGGAATTCCATGATTGGCAAAAACAGTGGGCAACTATAAAGCACATTAGCTCTAATGGAAATTCAAATAAAAAGCTCCCCTGAAGGTTCTGAACAATGGCAGTTTGACTGGACTAAATGTGAAGCTTCCCACCGTAGCTCTGTTAAAGGGGAGCAGTCTTGGAAGTGTGCTAAAGAATTCTTGTCGTGAATGTTTAGCCCATGTGTGAGATGTTCTTGATCAACCTTTTTACCAGCTTTAGAAAAAGAGAAGAAGCCACAAGGTGACACCCACATTAGAGAGAATCAGTATTAAGGAATAATTAATAACTATTGACAGCAGCTGAACTAGCCAGGCTGGTATGGCTGGGGTCCTTCCTATGCTGCAAACACGACGGGTGTGGGAGAGAAGGGGAAGACTCTGACTCTTCCTACCTGGACTGTTCTGTTGAGATTAGAGTAGAGAAGGTGAAAAGATCTAATTTCGGATGCCAAAGATAAACATGCAACATTTTATGGGGAAAAAAATTCCAGCAAAAAAGAAAAATGAACTACATTAGGTACTTAAGCTGGGAGTCAATCCTTCATGTCACAGCAGGGAAAAAAGAGGCGGGGGACTGCCTAAATATTGGTTCTAATTTTATTTTAAAATCTACATTACATTAAACTCTCCTTGTACTCCTCTTTAATTTACAGCAACTGCTGACACAAATTGGTGTGCCTTCTCTTCTTTGACATCAGTATTTCTCTTGAATTATGCATTTCCATCTGGAATGAGGTTTATGGGGCTAAAGCCCTCTTTCATTTAGATGGATGAAAACAGAGAGGGGTCGATGGGGGGTCAAGTAAAAAATCAATTGGGGGGTGATATATGTTCATGGCAGCATTCTGCTGCCCAAAAAGAGCATAAGTGGTATTAAAATATGACACTGGTCTTTCAATTTTCAACATATTGATTAAAATTCAGCTTACTAGAGAATAAGAAAAACTCTACCAACCTTCATCCCAGAAATGCCAGATTCTCCATTTATTGGTACCCAGAAGTATTTAGCAATCATTTGTAAGAATACAGATGATCATAATAACTGTTTCACTTTGATTTGATCTAAAATTGAGTTAAAGGCAAAAAAAAATCTTCGGCTTGCTACCGCGTTTCGCCCATTCCAAGCCACATGAATGTATGTGGTTGTGGTGTTCTGCCTCTGCGCCAGCACCATGGACTGACCAGGCTCCATTACTGGTGACACGTGGCTCCTGGATCAAGTCAGCCAGTGGTCCATATTGACAGAGGTCATCTGCTGGGTCTGTCTGGGCCTGCCTCAGTGTCTCAGGGGCTACTCTCAGCTTCTGGGTTTGGGTGGGGTCTGAGCTGGCCCGTCGCACCAGTGTTGAAATGGGGCATTTTGACAAGCTGTTCTGAGCTAGCACTTGCATCAACATGGCCATGTGATAAATGTAGACATATTGTCTCAATATACTAAATACCATGCAGAGCAGGCATCTCCTCACCCACCCCATTTCTCACCTCACCCTACCCTCCGTCCAAGTCTGGGCTTCACCCTATAAGTGATCCTCAGCCATCTCTGAAAACTCCATTTTAAACCTTCGCCCATCACCCACTCCACCCCAGGAGCGGGAACTGACGGTAAGGTAAAGCTCTTTGCTTTGTACATTACTTGATAGTTTAGAAAAATGGAGAATTTTATGTTTTAGTTATAACAATTTAATGTAAAAAATGTTCCTAAATCAGTATGGCCACAGGAAAGCAGCTCTGTCATAATGCTCTTTGGCTGAAACTGTGCCCAGCGGCCGTGTCACGATGCTACTTTGTCTCCAGCATAGCTCCAGTGTGACCAGTGGTTGGCCAGCCTGGAAAGCATGTGAGGGTCTGCTGTCGACCTGGGATTCAGCCCTGTTCTGGCAACCTGCGGGCCCGGAGCCCAGTGGGCAGCCCCTGTCCCTCTTCAGCTTCAGGGGCAGGGCAAACGTGCTCAGCAGGCGGCATCTCAGTGACAGCCCTCACTGCTCTTCTGGCTGGCTGGCCACAGAGAATGGCCTGCGGAGACTTAAAACATTGCAAACCCCATTCTGGCCAAAATGTCTGTGGTGGATTAATTTATTCTATTCTTTAAAGAATTCCATTATTAATGAAAGAGAAGTAGAATCCTGAGTATGAGCTAACACTGGAATAAAAAAGGCCCATTCTTCAGGCAATATTAATGGAAGCTTTGTATATAAATAACTTTATATATTGGCGAATAAATGGTACTTAAAACTAAAATGTCTGTTAGTGATTCACTAGGTTCCAAAGACTGGCCTTGTCTTCTGTGGTCAGCGATCTTTCTTCTTTGTGACTCCACTACTCTAGACAGAAAACAGTTAATCCAATATGATTTAGTATCTCACAAATGATCCCGCTAAAATATTTTCTGCCAAATGTTCATCTTCTAACAGCTGCTTTTTTAATTTTTTTATTTCAGTGAGAGGCACTTGAAATAAAATCATTGTTCTTTGTGAAAATTGCATGCTAAATAATATAGAGCTACCAGATTATTAAACAGCAAAGGCATTTGATAATATTAGCACCAACCACAGGTTCCACTTCTGCTGATGCACAAAATTTTGAGTAATTAGTCATTGCACAATATTGTATTTATATCCTTTTTGCTTGAGCTGTTAGGCCACAGAACAGGCAGGCAGTTGCTGGTATGAAAGGGTTCTCTGGGTTATTTATAATGTGCTGCTTCCGTATAGTTGCTGCTTTACTCTTGGGTCCTGGGCCAGGTCTACACTGTACAAATGAAAGAAGGAGCTGAGTGATTGTTCTGTGAGTCTTGCTGCTGAAAGCTGGTGTGGATGATTCACAACAAACTGTGTGCGCCTTGGCTGGAATACCTGGTGTTTCTGTCTATGCGACTCAGATTCACCACATGCTGGCTCATTTGTCACTTTATCAGGGGAGAGCGTGTAGTTACGTGAAGGCTGTGCTTCTGTTAGGAGTAAGCTAGTGTTTGTGGCACAGGTGGGAGGGCGAGATACAGAACTCGCATTATGTTGCAAAAGCGTTTCCTTCAAATATTATTTACTTTAAGTGCAGGATGAATTTCTGCTCCAAATGTTTCTCTGTTGCATGGATCAGTGATTCCCCAAAGAGGCAGCCAGGAATGCCCAATGGAAAGGCCCAGAGGAATCACCAGAGCATCATTTAATTTTATTTATTTATTGTAAATTACTTCCTGTGCCATCTGCAGAATCACTGATGATATAAGCTGTTTCTAGTGGGAGTAGGTCTTAGCTCTTAGGTGAGTCAGGGCTCAAAAAAAAAAAAAAAAAAAAAAATGCAGAGAACCACTGAGACTGGTAGAATGCTGTTTCTTTTGACCATGAAATAAGCATCTTACTTAGGCCCCCCCAACCTCCACCTTTTAAAAAAGGAAATGAACTACCATTGTGTCCTCTGAATTCTTAAGAGTTCTTCAACCCACTTCTCAACATCCCCGTTGCCACCTCTCTGGTCCAGGCTGCCACAATCTCACCAGATCAATGCAAGTCTCTGGACAGCTCTTCCTGCCTCCAGTATTCTAATCTCCAATTTATTCTTCACACCACAGCCGGGGACTGTTTCCTGTCTCTTCAATTAGGATCTATCTAGGCCCACAGAACACCAAATCTAGACTTAGATTTTGCTGTATTGACTTTTGCTATGGTTGAAACAGTTGTTTTTTTCCTCTGCATCTTACCACCACCCCTCTCCTCTACCACCATTGCTCTTCTTTTACTCTCTGGCTATATTTGAGTTCTGAGGCAGGGCCAGGGATCCCAGGTATCGTTGGGAGTCCCTAAGATATACAGCCCTAGGCACATGTACATGCACATCCGGTTCTGGCTAAAGGACAGGACTTCAGGAAAATGGAAAAAACAGCTTTGTACTTGGCCCTGTTTCAGTTCCTCAAAGTGAGGATGACATTTCTGGTAAGCAGTTACAATTAGATTTTTAGAGCCCTGGGTTTTCAACTGATCACACGCAGGATTAGGAAAGATAATTTAAAATACTTAATTCTGCCCGATTAGCTAGTAAATGAGGTGATCTGCTGAGGTGGAAGTAATGCAATAGAGCTAATATGGCCCCCCCCAGGGCACGGCAGATGCCGTGTGATTGTCCGTCAGACTCTTTAGCAATTACCTTGTCCTCTGTCCTTTCTTTACAGTCAGAGAACTCTTTGTTGTCTTCATCTTTTCTGGCAGCCAGGGTCAGCAGAGTTTGCAGATATCACGTCCATTTATTGACATCATTCCTAAGGTTAAGAGGGCTGTTTTGGAGCATCACTGGGGTTTACTTTATTTTATGATGCCAATTTCAGAGATGTCATTTACCCTCTGTAACTTATTGTTTTTGGCCTGACCTTTCTATGACTGCAGGCAAAACAATCTAAGGATATGTTTTAAAATGGGAAAGTGGGTAATTATTTTGTTTTCAAATCATTAAAAGAGAGCGTTTTTATCTGAGATTTATTCTTTTCCTTGGCATATGCAACGTAGAATTTCAGGAAGATAAGGAATCTTGTGGATCCTCTAGTCCCCTGAGAACAACACTGAGGCTCAGTGAGGCTTAGTAATTCTTACACACACACTAGTTTACTAGTTAATTTTCTCAGAAGGAACTAGAACTCTTTCATTATTTCAGGAGGGCCTGTTAATATATGCCAAGCATTGCTTTAATCATTGTAGTTGCCCCAAAAGAACTCTGAGCTGAACCTTGAGGATGGCTACGAGTTTGCTAGGCAGGGAAGGAAGAATGTTTTTTCTTTCCTTAAACTATAAAGATAGTTTTGGAATGCTAAGAAAAGAGGAATTACCTTTCCCCAGCCTCTCCAGTTAGCCCTTCAGGCCCCGGTTTAAAGAAATGTAATGAAAAGATGACTTGGTTGCAGTCTCTAAGAGTGGCGCACCTCTCCTCTAGGTTTGGCCATTTAATGACAAGAATGAATGAGCATCATCTTTGCCAGAACCTGTGATATCTGGACTGGCATGGTCCTGCCACATTGCCATCCATACAGTTCAGCTCCTTGCCCTATACAGGAAGATGCTGGAGTTGAATGGGAGCGGGACCTGGGTTTCCCTCTAGTCATGTACAGAGCCAAAGTCATATCCACTCTACGTAATGGTGAGTGACGCAAGCTCCTGGTACATGCTGCCTGGTACTCCCAGCTGATCCAGGGAAAGTGAACGATCAGACACATAGGGACCTACTAATGAGAAATAACATATACTGAGGGCTTATGTGTGCCAAGCACTGTTTTTAGGGCTATACATGGGTTATTGCATTTACATGAGGCTGCACTGTACTGCACAAAGCAAGCAATGCCTTTGCCAGATCTGGCAGCTTCTGAAGATTGAGATAAATGGAGCAATTATAAAGGCCTCTATCATGACAAGTGACAAGGAAAGTCAGTGCTCAAGGCCAAATAGCAGCCTGAAGGCTAGGCAGACTGCCACCAAATCAAGAGGCTGAGTGGTGCAGTAGAGAGTACATGGGCGTTAGAATTAGACAGACAGACATTTCACACTAGTGCAATAATCTTAAAATATTACCATGCTTAAATCTGTGTAGCTCCCATTATGAAGTGATTATCCTGTGCAACCATGAATGCAAGATGGCAAAGCCCCTACCCTCAGGTTGGAAGAACTGGAGTGAGGCCATAAGTGCCGTCATTTTGAAGCTGAGATTCAGACGACACAGCGATGGGAAGAGACACATCTGTCATGTCTTCCAAACTGAGCTGAGGACATCTGCAGCTACTGCCACCATCTCACTCTAGTACGACGGGAGAACAGATGTAAAAATAGAAGTGATACATCCAACTATGAACACCGAGGAGACTGAATATAGCTGTCTGCAGAAGCACCGGCAGAGGACGGGAGCGGCTCCTAGGGTAGGCGTCTGCCTCCAGTGGACCAGGTGCCAGCCAACCGAAGATGTTTCCACCGTCCATCCCATCCTGATTTCCTTATTTATTTAATTTTTCCAGCTTTACTGAGGTATGATTGACAAATAAAAATTGCATATATTTAGGCTGCGCAACATGATTTTTTAAAATGTGTATATAATAAGGGATTAGAAGGGGAAAAGCAAGAAGGTTCCAAATGGACTGACAGCAGGTAGTACCCTCTTGACAGAAAAGTGAAGGAGACATTTGTTCAGAAGAAAATGCCTCCCTGGGAGTTCCTCACCTCCCCGTGGGAATTATCTCCTCTTTTTCAGACTTATGAAGTGGCCGCACAGTTGTGTGCAGAGCAGGCAAGAATTTTAATAATGAGAGTGCTGGGTGAGAAATAAAAGCTTAGGGAGATTCTACACCCAGAAAATAACTACCCTTTTTTCCTGCATCACCTCCACTCTACTGGGGGGACATTAAGAGCCCGTTCAGTAGGTTCAGCAGGGCAATTACATGGAAGATTCCTCTCCTCAGAGTACCCATTCTTTAAGGAGGTTCCTAGATAGATTGCTCTGTTATTTTTTTTTTTTTTACTTTTTTCTTCTAAATTGAGATATCATTCATATACCATAAAAGTCACCCTTTAAAAGTACACAATTCAGTGGTGTTTAATATATCCACAAGACTGTGCAAACGTCACCACCCCAGGGCATTTTCATCACCCCACAGAGGGACCCTGTACCATCAGCAGTCACTGTCCATTATCCCCTCTCCCCAGACACTGGAAACTGTCAATCTACTTTGTTTCTATAGATTTACCTATTCTGGATATTTCATATGAATGGAACCATATAATATGTGGCCTTGTATGTCTGGCTTCTTTCACTTAGCATAGTGTTTGGATGTTCATCCATGCTGTAGCATGTATCAGTATTCCTTTCTATGGCTGAAGAACATTCTATTATATGTACTGAAAGTGTTCAGAACAGGCCTCCCTAGATGAGCCACTTGGGCATGTGAATTTTTTTGAGCTGAAGGCAATCAAGACCCTGTGGGCTCATGAGAAAATTTTATCTCTTCCTTAAAGAATTTAAATTTGGGGGCCTTGCCCATAATAAGAGTTATCAGAAATAACTTTTTGTGACTTATCTATAGGGCAGGGCAAACTTCTAATTACTGAGCATCATCCTGCAAATGACCTTCCTCCCCTCTGCGGCCCGAGGTGCTTACCTCATTCTCAGCCTGTGTGTACCTCATTTTACCTCTCCGTCTTGGAACCTCTCGTGTATATGGGGTCTCTGACTCACTCATGTATGTGGGGTTCCCATACATATGTAATTAATTTTGGTTCTTTTCTCTTGCTACTCTGTCTCGGGTTGATTTAATTATTAGACCAGCCAGAGGAACCTAGACGGGTAGAAGAAATTTTCTTACTCCCCCACAGTATATACCACAATTTGTTTTTTCATTCATCTGTTGATGAAAATTTGGGTTGTTTCCAGTTTTGGTCTATTATGAATAATGATGCTATGAATATTCATGTATAGGTTTTTGTGTGGACATATGTTTTCATTTCTCTTGGTTATATAGCTAGGAGTAGAATTGCTGGGTCATATTGTAACTAACTCTAAATTTAACTTCTTGAAGCTTTCCTAGACTGTTTTCCATAGTGGCTACACCATTTTACATTCCTACCAGCATTGTCTGCAGGCTCCAGTTTCTCCACATCCTAGTTAGCACTTGTTATTACCAATTTTGATTACAGCCATCCTAGTGGGTATGACATGGTATCTCATTGTGTTTTGTTACTTAAAGAGAACCAGAGCCATCCACAGACACAGTTTAAAAAGACAAGACTTAAAGTGTAAATGTCCCATCTCTCTCCACAACCATTTTCATGAGGCAAATAATTCAAATTCTTTTAGTGGTTTCTTCTGGTATTTATCTTCTATTTCTGGTAATAGGCTTTATACCGTTATTTTAAAAGTCGGTTTTGGATATTATCTCTTGACTTCCAACTATGGAAGATGAGCATTTAGTTCTCTTATCTTCCCCCAATGACACACAAATACACACTCACTTTTTCTTTCAATCTTCACAATATGATTATAATCTCCATATTTGGTTAAATCAATAATTGGCCCTTACATTGTTATGACTATGAATTCATAGTCATGTGGTGTACTAAGATTATATTTGCTTAATCATTTCTTTTCCCCTTAGACTCTTAATGATCTAGAGGAAAAAATTTGCCTCTTTTAAAAAATGCCCTCAGTTTTCTCTTCATATTAATTACTACTTCATTCTCAAATTCTGCAAGAAAACTAAAAATCTCTGGGCATATTCAAACATGAATATTGCACTATTTCTTTCTGACCTTTATTTGTTTTTTCTGGGAGACAGTTCTCCCAGAGCCCTGCACTCACCTGCCCTCATCCGGACTGAATGGCCATGGGCTTGCTGCACAGCCACTGTCCCGGAGGGAGCTTCCTTCATCACCCTTGACCGCATCATGCCTGGCTCCTCTCCTACGTTGCACTGCCTGCTGCCTAGATCCCATATCTTTGGCTGCCTTAGTTTTATCACTCAGTTTACAATAGCTTACCTTCCAGTAGCTTCTTCACTGCTCTGTTCTTTCATTACTGTATCTTTTGTGTTAGATATTTTCTAGTGGACCATTTTAATTCCCTTGTTTATTTTAGTGTTTTTAAAAAAATTTTATTCTTGTCCCAGTGACTGCACTGGTGATTCCAATGAACACCTTAATTGAAAACAACCCAGTTATAACTAAATACCGGCTTACTTCCAATAGCACACAGAGTTGTTTATTGGTTCCCTCTTGCTACCATGGCATGAAACTTGGTAGTTGTGACACAGCCCGTGAAGCCTCAGACTTTACTATCCAGCCCTTTATAGGAAAGACTTGCTGATCCTGATCCAGGGCCCTGATCTTCCTGATCCCGTTTTCTATCTCCTGCCTCTGAGCATTAAGCAATCTCTTCCTTCTCTGAACTCTCACTGTGTTTCATGTTTCCGAAACCTAAACACTAACTGCAAGTGCTAAGAAACCAGATGAAGGGGCACAAACAAAGTGAAAACTTCCTTCGTGCGCACTGCTGTATTTAAGATGCTCAAAGTTGTCATCCATCGTGATCTACGAAATCTAATCCTTCTACAGGAAATTACTCTGAGGAGTATTACCACTGATTTGAATTTGAACACTTCCCAGAGGGGTTTCTTCATCATTTAGTCCTAGGCCCAAACAGTGCACTTCTACACGAGTGCCCCCTAGGCTTGGGTGGTTTTGTTTGACCAGCATCCACTTCCCATCCTCTGATAAGAGTTCCTTGATTTTTTATTTGACACCAGAGATGGGCACATGTTGTGGGGCATAGTGTGGGCAGGAAGCTGCCAGGGACCCTCACCCGGAGGGGCCTGCCTGAGCCCAAAGCCCACTGCAAAGCAAGCGGAGCCGACAGGGAGAGAGTGAGCGAGTGCCAGTGACGTGGTTTAGACTCTGCATTCTGCCCTACTCTCGAACTTTCTAATTATATGCACCAAGTAAATCCCTTTTCCTGTGTAAGCCTATTGGCATTGTGCTCAGGGGCTGCTGAGCAAAAGGAGTCATGCCTGACACAGATACTGAAGCCGAGTCTCAGCTGCTGCTGGGAACCCACAGGCCCAGCGTCTTCACGGGACCCTTCGTTTCATTCTTAGCGAGAGAAGATGAAACTCTTCTGCTTTAGTTCAGGACCTGGATTAGTTTTAGTCTAATGCAGGATCAATTTAAGAACTAATAAGGAACCTTTCAAATTCAGGTTACTGTCCATCTTGACAAAACCAGAAAACTAATGGTTTCACAAATGATTAAATATGAAGAGAACAGCTGTGTACAATTTATCACATGCCCGACAAAGCACATCTGAAAGGCAGTGACAATGTAATTTCACGTTATAAAGGCCTGCCTTGTACACATCTATTTTTCAAAGCACATTCATATCCAAAACTTCATCAGGTCCTCTTAGGCTTCTTTTTTGATGAATGACCCATATTTTAAAGTCTTTTTTAAGCATAAAAACCAAATCATTTTATAAATAATTATACAGCAGTTTCTTATAAATAAAAATTCTAAACTTTTTATTCTTTATCTAGTCTCTTGTTCCTGACACGTGCTTTTCTAGTCAGCTCTTCTGAAGTCGAGGCCATAAGGAGATCACTTTTGTTCCCCTAGCTGTAGAGGAGCCCAGAGCCTTTTTCTCAACTTGTTTCCTTTTCACCCCTGCCCAGGACCTAATATTTACTGGCATATAATAGGTATTCAATAAATATTTATTGAATAAATGAATGAATATTGGTAGTACAGGTATAATTTTACTGATATTCCAATTTTATGATGAGAAAACTGAGGCTCAGAGAGCTTAAGTGACTTGTAGAAAGTTCTAGTGGGTTGGAGAGGGATTAGGATATGGTTCTCCTGCCCGGTTGTGTTTCTTTTCTACCATATCACCTCCTGGAGCTGTTACTTCATTATCCAAAAATTGGAGTGCAGCATCCTAGTAACTAAACGATGATTTCAAGGGCCAAAACCAATTGTGAAATTTAAAACCTACCGTGGTATCCACAGCCTTGACTGTCTCTGTGGGAATGTACTTTGGAACAGGTTCTGACTGTGACAGGATCACACATCCGGCAGCGCCCAAGGTGATGATTACGACCCGGCAGCCCCTTTCCACGAGCACCAGTGCGGCCTTCCCAGCGTCGGCCGGGCTGCTGACCGCGAGGCCGGTTAGAATCTCCGCCTGGAATGCACACAGTGAAAGGAAAGTGCTGAGGAAAGAAAACGGGGTCCACTTCCACATTAGATTTGTTTTTCTAGAAAATGTCTCCCTTATTTTGCACAACCACCGATGCAATGGAGAACTTTGATAGACACTAGCTCAGAAAAATAAATGTAGCAAAATGTTAACAACTGTTTAGGTGAAGAGTATATGAGTAGTCATTGTATTGCTCTTTCAGCTTTTCTGTGTGTATGTACAACAGTTTTCATAATCAAGAGGTAAGGGAACAAAGAGAATCCTACAAAATAAAGAAAGGAAAGGGGGAGGGAGGAAAGGAGAAAGGAAGGAGCCACTGCCAATGATTTTGAAGATATAAATCATACCTGTGAATTTCACATGTAAGGATATAATTTCTCTAGGCCTCTCTTGGGCCATAATGCCTTTCTCATATTACTAGTTGCAGCGTTCCGTGTTTACGCACCACCATTTTTTGGTGTTTTTTTTGGTTAATTTTCACTGGAGGATATTTTTTTTCCATTGATTTTTAGAGAAAGTGGAAGGGAGGGAGGGGGAGAGAGAGAAACATTGATGTGAGAGACACACATCGATCAGTTGTCTTCTACAAGTGCCCCAAAAGGGGTGGGGAACCTGCAGGTATGTGCTCTTGCCTGGAATCGACCCCATGACCCCTTGGTCTATGGGCCGACTCTCTAACCACTGAGCCAGACCGGCCAGGGCTCTCTGTTTTTGCTAGAGAAGATAGAAGCAGAGTAGGAGAGGCACTGATATGCAGCAGAAAAAGCAGTGCCATGACATTCAGGCCTCCGCTACTTACTAAATGACCTTTCCCAGTTATGTACGATTTGTAAAAGGAGGGGCTTGTGCAGGATCAGTGGTTCTCTCCAAATATAAAAAGGTCTCTGGCTGAAGTCGGGGTGAAGGGCTGTAGCTCTGCTTCATCATCCCCTAGGCACCCCTCCAGCATCTCTGAGGAACCTCTATGGTTCTGAATAGGTGGTGGAAAAATCACTGGACTAGATGAATTAATTATATGATACTTTCTGACTCAAAAAGTTTATAACCAAATTCTGATTTTTTGGTATTATAATTTAACCATGTACTATCTCTTCGGGTGCTTGCTCTGATTATGTCCAGATTAACCCTGTTTGTTGCCTATAAATCACCCCACAGTGTCTGTCCATTCTGGGCTCCAGTTTTCCTAGTAGCACAGGTTTCATTAACTTGCACATGTCCTCCCTTACCATCTTTTTTTCAATAGACCCTTTCACTCTGAGTTGGTTATGCTTTGAGGTCACTTTCTTTTTTGTTTTTAAAAGTTTTTCATTGGTCTTCATCTCTTTCTCTCTCTCTCATCTTGAAACCCAGCTTCCATATTGTGAGGAAGCCCAGGTTGCAGGGAGAGGCCATAGGTAAGTGTTCTGCCAACAGCCAGCATCAGGTAGCAAGCATGTGAGTGAAGGAGGCTTCAGATGATTCCAGCTCTCAGCCTTTCAGTCTTCCAGGCCCCAGATACCGTGCAGGAGACAAGCCATGTGCCCTGTGCCCTGTGCCGATTCCTGATGCACAGAATCCGTGAGTGACAATAAATAATTACTGCTGTAAACCACTAAATTTTGGGGTAGTTGATTGTGCAGCAGTAGGTAACTACACACATGGGCATAGCCGCTGGAGATACGACAGTGACTAAGACAGGCATAGCTGTACTCACAGGAGCAGGAATTTAGCGGAGAATGCAGGCATATCAAGTAACGTGCGCGGTGATTAGTGCCTGGAGAATAAGCAAAGACTCTGTGGTACCTGGCAGGGAGGTCTAAGGCAGTTTGGCAGCTGAGGGTGATCTAACCTCTTATTGTGCAAGGGCCGCTATCTCCCACAGTTCCTTTTTCCTAATACAAAGCCTGGCCCTGGTGTTGCTCAAAAATATTGCGTAGTATGCTGTGGTTGTTCAAATTAGTTTCCCCTGGCAGTCTTCTTTCTTATTTACTTTATATTCTAAGAGGTGAAATTAACAAAGAGGTGGGTTAAGAAATCCTAGATACCATCATTCAGCCTTCAAACCAAATGGAAAATTACAGCATAGTTCATTAATTACTAACTTTGTCTCTCTGCATGTTGCATTGTATAGTATGTATGTCCTGCCTCCCAATGTGGGTGAGAGCTCTGGTCTAAAACTATCTCTGGTCTAAAATCTATGAAAGGAAGAACTATTAAAATTGCCTTCTTAAAAAGCTTCAGAATGAATGGGACAATATGAATATATTCCCGAATGGAGTGGCCTCAAGGTCTTTTTCCTATGGCACCGAAGGAAAACATGTCTGTCCACCAGTGCAGTCACAGGATGTTCCCAGTAAATGCACCAGGGGTTGTCTGGTATCAGGATTGCTAGATCAAATACAGGACGCCCAGTTAAATTGGAATTTCAGATAAACAACAAATAATTTTATAGTGTAAGTACATTTAGTATGCTTATCTGAAATTCAAACTTAACTGGGCGTCCTATATTTTTATTTGATAAATCTGGCAACTCTAATACTAATTGGCTCATAGAATATGGGATAATTAAAAAGGAAAACAAAACACCAATAGTGCGAGGGTGGGGAGGGCACTAGAATCAGCTGAGGTTTGATAAATCCGGTATTATGGGGATGACTCAGGGAATCCTCCCCCCTCCCCAGGACTCACTAATTTCCTTCTCCACTGTCAACTGAAAAGTCTATTTTCACTGGGCCCAGGAATTCACATGCAATCAGGCTGATGTGATTAGTCCTGCTTGTTTGCTTCATCCACTTGCATGGAAGTCTTTGGTTTCTCATGGAATGAGCAAAACCGTCTCTCCTTACCTCACTTTCATTGCAGCAGAACACATCTGAGAGCGTGTAGAAGCGGGGGTCCAGGTCCGCGGTGGCAGGAGCTGGGTTGAACAGTGTTTTCACTACAGAGGGATGGGAGAGGGGGTCAGTGGTTGTCGCTTTTACTGTGCTGCAGTTACAGTCATTCAGCAGGGAAATCCCCAAGCACAACCACTTCCCCGTTAGATGAAAAACCAGCTTAGTTATATGAAACCTCAATCTCCAGGAGAGCCTCGTACAAACTCGTCATTTCCGTGTGCTCTGCTTTTCTCTTCACAACATTTCAGCTTCAAGGGTGAGCACCAGCCTTTACAACCAAGGGGATTAGAGTTACGGCCAAGGGCAGCAGGAGGGCCGGAGGGTTAAAGGAGGCCCGAAAGGACTTGCACGGACGTAAACATTCAGGCCGGCGGCACTGTGTGGGCTCCTTTAAGTGCTCAGCTGCAAGGCCAGTTCATAAATCCACTTTCCAAGGAAGAAAAAAGATGATAGAAAAGAAACAACGACGAGCTCAGTTTTCCCGGTAGGCCCAGTCAGCGGGCAGCTCACCACGCAGGCCTGTCTTGAACCCCTGTGCGTGCTTCTAAATGTGTCAGAAGCACTCACGCGAGCGCAGCTCGCAGGGGCGCTGGCCTTCCCGGCTGCAGAGCCACCCAGGAGCAAAGGGAGCCGCTGGGAGGCTGGGAGCCGGCCGGGCGAGGGGACCAGGGGAGGGGGGGGCAGGGACAGGGCAGCCGAGAGCGGGGCAGCTGAGAGCGGGGCAGCCAAGAGCGCGCAGCCGGTACATTTCCAGAGGACGAAAGCGAGCGTCAGGGAGATGAGGGCACAGTCTAAGGCCATCACTGGCCTTGGGTACACTGGATCTCTACTGGGGTCCTCCAGCGCTAAGTCCACGGTTTGACCGTCTCTAAAATAGTTGCCTCTCTAGGCCAGGACTCTGTCCATAGCAACACAAGCCCCCAATCCCAAGTTATAATATTTAAAAATAGCCAGATTGGTTGGCCCTCTTTTCCTCTACCCACGTCCACTGACTTATGGGTTTAGCACCCGAGTTCACCATAGAGTAAAATCCTCAGGGACTCCTCCAGAACAGTGGTTCATAAACTGGGCTGCACATCAGCATCACCAGGAGAGCTTAATAAAATGCAGGATTTCTGGGCTCCACCTCAAACCCACTGAATGAGAATTTTGGGGGGATGTGCACATTGACAGGTTCTCCAAGCGGCTCTTCCGCAGCTCTCTTGGCACTGATCAACTCCACAGTCTTGGGGGATGCTTATCAGCACGTGGCTAAAGGAAACTGCCTGATACTTCTGTCTGGTGAGGCCAGACAGTCTGCTTCTGCACCTTCCTTGGTCTTAACATTTTTGTTTGGTCGGTGGATCTTGTTCAGTGGTTTACGGGATAATACTCTTCCCACAGTTTTGTTATTTTAGAATCCAGAATGTCCACCCATGGAAATTCTATGGTATATTTTTGGCTGCTTATATTTTTGCATAGGGTTATTTGTAGCTAAAATTAGAAATGGATGTAAAAGCCCTGTGTAAACTGTAAAGTGTTGTACAAATGTAAGGGATTATTACTGTTGTTATATTGTCCTTTACACACAGCCCGGCACCCTTGCCTGTCCACCCATCTCTTCTGCCTTATGTTGGGAGTTTTTAGCCTGGCAACAATCTCATTGGTTTTCCTGCTTTTCCAAGGTCTTAGCGATGTCAGTTATGCAGGAAGGCTCCCACTGCCCAGCATCCTAATGTCCCCATTTACTTTTTAGGTTCTCAGAACAAACACGTTGTTCCCTATTTTCCTTAAGCATTGAGTTGAGACACTATTGCTCACCTACACCTACCATCCTCAAATCTGCACTCAGAGCATTTGAGCACAGGGTAGAGCAAGCTACCAGTACCAAACAGAGTAGAGCCATTCTTATAAAAGTTCCATTTCATCTCAAAAGATCCCTGATCCAGCTATTCCTTTTCTAAACCCCTCCTACAGAAGTACACAGGCATCCAAAGATATGGTACAGTAATGCTCATTCAGCTGTTTGTAACAGAAAAAACCAAAAAGAAACCCAAGCATCAAGCAGAGGACTGGCTAGAACGTTATGACGTGCACATCCAATGGAACACTCTGCTACTATTAGAAAGAATGAAGCAGATCTCTCATTTGTCACAGAAAGATTTCTATACTTTATAAGTGAAGCAGGCAGTTTTGTAATAAAATCCAGAGTATGACACCCCTATTTTTTTAAACAAAACAAATAAGACATAACTATATGTGTATTTATATTCATATATTTACATAGAAGAGAAAAAAGTCTTTAGAGGTTACTCATTAAACTAATACGTGATTAATTACAAAAAGCTAATGGGAAAAAATCTGACCAGATTACCTGCTGTACATCATGCAAAGACATCATTCTTAAAACATATAATATCCTACATAAAAAACAGGTACAGTGTGAATGAAATGATGTCGTATCTGGGTTTTGCTTCAAAACAGTCCAAGGCTGCAGTAGGGGGTGGAGAGTTAGGGTGTAGATGAAACAAGATTGGTCATGTGTTATAACTGTCAAAGTTAAATGATAGTATATATGGATTTGCCATACTGTTCTCTATAAGTCCGTATATATTTAAAATTTTCCATAATAAAAACAAACTTTAAAAAAAAACTATTGGCTTTTTTTTTGAATCCTCACCCGAGGATATATTTCCATTGCTTTTCGCAGAGAGAGGAAGGAGAGAGAGAGAGAGAGAGAGAGAGAGAGAGAGATTCATGTGAGAGAGACACATCGACTGGTCGCCTCCCGCATGCGCCCCAACTGCGGCTGGGGATCAAGCTTGGATGGAATCGGACCTGTGACCCTTCATTCTGTGGGCCGATGATCTAACCACTGAGAAAATCTGGCCAGGGCCCATATTGGCTTATAAGCAAATATTGCCAAAGTAAGGAATTCTACAATTTTTAAATATTGATTTTTAGAGAGGAAGGGAGAGGGAGAGAGAGAGAGAGAAAAACACTGATGTGAGAGCAGAACCTCAATCAGCTGCCTCCGGCACGACCCCTACTGGGGATCAAGTCTGCAATCCTGGCATGTGCCCTGACCAGGAATTGAACCAGCAACCTTTCGGTACACGAGACAACATCCAACCAACTGAGCGATACCAGTCAGGGCTACAATTTAATTTAACCATCAATAGTGTATAAAAGTCAATCCAACCTCACTTTGTTGTATTTTACTAGGGGAAAGCATTCTTATCAATAATAACTGACTATGTAGGCTAGTAACTAAATTTGGGGAAAAAGTGAAAATGCCATAAAGAAAGGACTCTCTTTGGCTCATGCTACCATAAGTAAGCATAAATACTTCACCATGATGAGAAAAGCAAAGAATTAGTACAGTAGATGTAGTTAATCAAAGAAGAATGCAAATGTGTAATAGACAAGATGGAAAAAAGTGACATCATCCTGGAACCATGTGAAATGAACACAAGAAGTACAATGGAGTGACTTGGGCTGCAGGGGTGACTGATAGCACGCAACAGTAATTATTACCCATTTCAACACAAGATGGAGTAAAACCCTGGGTGTCCTAACAGCATGTCAGTGGCTAGCACAGTATCATCAGCGAGGAACTGGTGAGGCTGAGGGAGGAAGTTGTGTAAGTGCAAAGACAGGAGTGTGAGGCAAAAGCTCTTAAGGATGTCACCATGGAGGGCAGTGGCTGGCAGTTAAGAAGGCCCTTAACCAGCTCAGAGAAACGGGGGAGAAAATCACCCTAAGCAGAGAAACTGTGGGAAGGCTGGAGTGCCCAGAACACTGGCTTGGCAGCCTCTCACTCTAGGGGTTCTTTGCTGTGACTCGAGCAGCAAAAACTCAAAGTTTGGGCCACACGCTAGACAGTGTTATTGTGCAAGCCCAGGTAGCCAGCCAAGAGGTTTTGTTTGCCAAATGGGAAAGGACTAGAGTGGCATTAAAGGGTATTTTGTGTCCTGCCTAGAATTTAATCTTGGCGATTTTACAATCTCAATTATTTATAATTGTTCCTGTAATGTTTCATTTGCTTTGAAATGGATATAAAGACCAGAACCAACATGCATAATTTCATCACAAGCAGCTGCAGCACCAGCTCTGCTGTGGGGCTACCTCACAGCCTCGTGACCTCGAGAGGAGGGCGGCTCTAGAGGGTTACCAATGCATTTTTGATGTTGCAGGTTCTGTCTCTTTAAAATCACTGCTTTTGTTTTGGTAAACACAGCAAGAGAATCCCGAGACTGTATATACAAAGATGCAGGGGCCTTCTTCCTTATGTTAACAACTGATATATAATCTAGTTATACAGTGTGCTTAATTCAAACTCCATTACTAGTTCAGTAGTACAGATAAGAGCTGTGATAATAAACCCACAGATGATGATGATGATGGTTGTACCATCTTTCTTGTAAATGGAATAATGCTGATTAGCATGTATGCAGCCTGGTGGGCAATGGGCAGGACATTCAGTGCTCACAGCAGATCTTTAAGCTTTGCCTGCTCTGCTCTGCGATCATTCCATTCACACATCATCACGTTAAAGAGCTGTGAGAGCTCTCAGCCCAGTTCTCTTGTTTCACAGAAGAAACTGAGGCCCAGAATGAGGAATGGACTGACTTCCTGATGACCCCCGTTTGCTGAGTGATTGATTCTGAATTCAAAGCCATGCTTTCTGACTCCCAAACCAGTGCTCTTACTTAAGAATGAAGATACATTAAATTCACACACATATGCACGCACACACACACACACACACACACACAGCCACTCTTGGTAAAGAGTCTCAGCTGGGCTGGGTCTGGCTGGTAACTACCAAATGGGGACCAGCTGAGCTCTGGACAGAGGAGCCTGTGTGCATATGTGCTTGTGTGTGTGTGTGTATTTAATGGGGATAGGTGGGGGACACAGTGCTGAAAACACTCCAGGGTCCCTTCTCTGTGACTTGTACAGCAAGACACTCAGAGCTTAGGCTACGTGTTGGCAATGTTACAATTCATGGATTTTACTAGAAATCAAGGGGACTTTGAAGTTTCTCTGTTTAAAATGTGGTCTAGGACAGAGAACTTGGGTCTTGGAGTCTGAAGTCCTGGTTTCTATACCGACTAAAAGTATGACCTTGGCTGACTAAATTACTTAACCTCTCCAAGTCTGTCTTCACCTGCCATATCTCTGTCATAAGGTTTTTCTGAGGAACAAATATATATGAAAGCACTTTATAAGCTGTAAAGTACATGCTAATGCAAGGTATTACTACTCCCAGTATTGCTATAGAAGATAGTGCAGAATTACTACTTAGGCATGCTAGCTCGTCACCAAACTGTGAAGTAGGCCAAGTGGTCTTTGGCCCACCATTACCTAACCCCATTTCCGGTGCCCCTGGTCTGGTCCTCCAGCTCCTCAACTGGAAGAACTGCCTGGCAGGCGATGGAGGAGGCATTTCTGGACCCAACCCAAGTGACACCCGAGGTCGGGCTGCCTGCCCATCTGGATAACTCCAGCCTCACCTGTGAGAGTTTGGATCCTCAGCTGTGGTTGCTGTACCTTTGTCTCCTCCACAAGCTGGGGAGGTGACAGGTAACTAGACTAGGACAAGGAAACAGTCATCTCCGAGGAGCAAGGGGTAATAGGAAAAAGAGCGAAATTGCATGGGAATATGCTCTGATCTGTATCAGGAAAGACAGGAGCATGAAGGAAGTGCCACGCTGTGTTCCCGTCAGCGAGCGGGGTGAGTGCATGCAGGGGAGGCTCACCAGAGCATTAGGCTTGGCCTGTGACACTGAGAAAATGTAACCAACGGGTTTGGCTCAGGATTCCTCCTGACAGGTTCAAGTCCATTAAAAATACATTAAATGTCAGTGAGAATTTGCCATGGCCTGTTGTTTCACCATGAGGAAATTTTGTTAAATCAGGACATACATTTAAAAATTTTTCACAAAATTATTTCAGTGACTTATTTTCCATTTATTTTTATGTAGGACACTACACACTTTGGGAGAAGCCACACACACACACACACACACACAGTTCTTTTTCTTTTTGCTTTTGTAATTGTATCTTGATGAGAAAGTTTTATCTGGAAAACCAATGTGGTTCTCTCTCTATGTTCTTCTTAATATAAGTTATAGAACTACTGCCATAATATCAAGAAGAAGCCAGTGTCTTAAAGTGGCTACTTTTAATTTTGATTTTTTTTTTTTTATCAAATGGAGCTGATCAGGATATTGTCCAGATTTTAATTTAAAGAGAGAAGTGAAAGAGAGAAGAAAATTGGGATTTCCTGAAACTTCCTACACCAGCTTGGCATCATATTCGATTTCATCCCATTCTTAGAATAATTCTGTAGGGCGGTATTTCTATATGCATTTAACAGACAAGGCTCAGAAAAATCAGATAATTCTGCAAAGACCACAAAGCTCACAAGGATCAGAAATGGGCTCCCGATTCAGAAGATGCTTTCCCCACTGGTCAATAAGGAAGAAAGCAAAACAGAGGAAACTATCTGGATTTTTAAAAGTCTGTTATTTCCTGAGGGTGAGAGAGGGGACCTGGCGGGGAGAACAGAGGAAGGTTGATAACTGTTGCAGTTGGGTGATGGGATAGATTACACAATTCCGCCTTCTTTTGCATGCTTAAAAATTTCCAAAATCAAAGGTGAAACAAAACAAAAGGGCTGCTTAAAGGATGTTGACAACATAGCAAATATTATGTCTAAACAACCTTTTGCTGTTTATAGAAAAGATGGTAACGTTTTACAAAAGGAGGAAGAACTAATCTTTAATTCCTAGAGATGTTTATCAAAATGTACCTGGGCAGTGATTACACAGGACATGCAGCTTACCCTCCGCTTCTCAGAATGGAGATGGTTCCACTACCTGGACTGCATCCTGGACAGAGTCTAGTCACTACCTGCATTATTTCTGCTAACTAGATTGAAGATTTCCACTGTGGGATATCAGAAATGCCACTCATGTTATTTTCACCCTGTTTGTAAGGTTTTCTAACATTACCAAGAACTAGAGGAAGACAGTGAATCTTACAGATGGGAGAAAGAACATTTTACTACAGAAAAGTATTGCTTTGCTTAAAAGGTTAACTTTAATTAAGACAGAGATAAAAGCTTTTATAGAAAGAATGACAAGCATGTAAAATTACCTCCACTGCTGTGGGCCATTGTTAGGGCTTCCAAGGAAGTGGCTTGAGTTACCTCTAGCTGGCAGATCACCACTTTGGCTCTGCTAATGGCACTGGCTGCTTTCCGCAGGTCTTCAGTATTCAAGAGCAAATTTGCTCCAGCCACTATCACGATGATGTTCTGGCCTATGGAGAATTTCTATATATTTATATTGAAACCAAGCAAAGCCAAGCAATGATATTCTGCAGTGTTACAATCACTCTTACAAAGTCATTACAGGAAATGTGTTGGATTAATTTTAACATTTCTAGGCCATTCAGGTTAGATTTAATATTCCTAACGTATCTTACAATATTTAGGTAACATTCATATTCTAATCATTTTGAGCAAAATCTAAAAATGATTTCCTTTATCGGTATTCTTATATACAAAGAATATTAGCTGAGAAATGATATGTAACACACGTCAAATCTTCTTTTATGGGAAATGGCTGGTACAATGTATGTGGCAGAGATTCTTAATCCTAAATGACAGATGTCATAATGATGACTAAAATCAGGAATAAACTTGCCTAAAGCGAAAAACTAACTCTCTGTAGGTTGCAATCAGTTCAAGGTGGACCCCAGGGTATTCTGGAAAGTGATTTTGTAAATCAAACCACATTTTTAAATATCTAGCAGGTGAAAAATTATACTAAATAACTTAAGGTAGAGAGAGGGATATTTGGCCTAACCTGTACCAGATCAAACAGAAGCGGGACCAAGTACCCAGCGCTTGGACCCATTCTCTACAATCCCACCTGAATGCAGGCGGTGTGGTGGATCCTAGATGACAGGAGCACAGCCACATATGGCTACTGAGCACTTGGAATGTGTTAGTCCAAACTGGGATGTGCTTTAATTGTACAACACACAGCACATTTCAAGGACTGAGTACAAAGGAAAGGTAAAATATTTCATCACTTTTTAAGAACTTTTGGATTACATGTTGAAAGGATAATATTTTGGATACACTGGGTTAAGGGAAGACATTAAGGTGAATTTACCTGTTTCTGTTTCCTTTTTCAAATGTGGCTAATGGAAGTTTAAAACTGCGTGCGTGTTGCCTTGTTCCCACGGGACGGCACTGATCTCGCGGGGTGAAAGCAGCGCTCTCTGTGCCGCAGGCTGCTGGTGCTGCTCTTTTGCAGACACGGCCTTCAGTTACCTCTCAGCACAGGGCCCGAGCTAGCCTGTCCTCTTACCACAGACGTGCTTGTTGGCCACAAGGAGGACTTAATAAAGTGGGGGTGGCCCAGGGGGAACCCAGTCCCGGGCGGGCAACGCTCAGAGGACCCGCGCCCAGGGACAGCGCCTCCGCCCCGGGTCCTGGGCGCCTCGCTCCCTCTGCCGGCGTCGGCGCTGGGGCCCATCCAGAGCCTGCGCCTGCGGCCTGCCCGTGGCTGCTGCGCACCGGGGCAAGGCCCAGCCGGGAGGCGGGCACGGCCCCGGGGCCTCACTCGGGCCTCCACCTGGCCTTGCCAACCCTGAACTCCCTGCCCGGCCTCGCTACGCACTCACTGAAAGGAGCCCCTGGGTGTTCGTACGAGCTCTTCCACTACCATCTTGAGGACATTACCATACACCATAAACCAGACAAATTCTACCGTAATAGGCACTCGGTACACAATATTAAATTATATCTTGCATGAAAATGCAGTATTTTGTACACAGAGAATGAAGAAACGGAACTTGGAGATAACCCCAAAATACAAAAAGAGGTTTGAGGCAGGGAATGAGCTGCTGTTGGCAGCAATAATCGCTTACGAAGTAGCTTAAAGTAATGAGCACAGACCACTGTTAGAGTGAAAGCTTCTACTGACTGTCTTTAAGTGGAACACTGTTTATTCGTTATTGCAGCTTTGGGATCACTAAAGGTAAACATATCATGTCTTCTGTGAGAAATGATCTTATGAAACTGCATTATAAATTAAAGACATGCTGTGACAAATCCTAATCTAACACAATGCATGCTGACTGCCCACAATGCACCAGGGTCTGTCCTAGGTGCCCCATGAAATGCTTGGCCCTTCCGAATATTAATTCTGATTTTAAAAATCTTATGGAAGTGTTTTTATACTAAAAACAGTTGGCAGAAATTATGAATACTTTACTTGAGAGCGAAGGGAAGTTACTCTTTTCAAAGGCAAATGTTTCCCTATGGCAAGGCCTAGTGACATAGTTGTATATATAGACTTTTGAGACTTGATTGCTGTTTAAAGAGCAGACAAAATTGAACACTAACGATAACTTAGAAGTAATAAGTTGCTGCCATTTGCTCAGTAAATAGTCTATAAATATGATTCATCAACTTTCTTTTGCACCTATCTATTTACATTTATTTACCTGGTATAACTGAAATGACAGATGAATACTTAACTGTTATTAAAGACAAATATCAATTCTGAGTTCACACGAAGGGTAATGGGATGTTATAGGATATAAATATTATTCTGAGGCAAGTATAATGCTTCATATGCATTGGATGGACAATTTATATTTGAATGATCAACCTGGGATGTATAAATAAAGGGAAACATTTATATTTAGGTTGGAAAGACCATGCTTTAGGCGTGGTAGGTATGGTAAGAAATCTATAAGATTAGGATAAAAACTGATGCTTCTGCTCTAGTTCTGGGAATGAAGTGTTTTATGAAATATTTCAATATGCAAAACCCATACCTTCTTCATTGACAATTATAGAAGCAGTTCCTGTAGCAGCATCTTTAGTCTGATATGTAAATTCTAAAAGAAAAAAGAAATTACAATCACATACATACAGCCTGGCACGGATCATTTATTTTAACAATTTCAATGTACCACTAATCCTTAGTAAGCTTTTTAACCTTTAACCATTTGGGATGATAAAAAAAAGAAATACGTTATTAGTGCTAATTTATACTCATCACCTATACAATGAGAAAAATAGTCTTTACACTTAGTTGCACCTTTTCTCTAAATTAGTAACAACCCGGCAAACCGCCCCCGCTTCTAAGTCCCCCAAATCAATCATAGTTGTGTACATGTGCATTTTCCTGCACTACCATATTTCTTCAGTGAAGGAAGGGACAGACTTGAGATGAAAGACTAAAGGTCAAACTTATAAAATCAGCTTGTTTGTTTTTCTTCATTCGCCTAAGCGCCGCATCTCCTCAGGAATTATGGCCTGGCATGCAAATGGTGATGCTGCGCAGGCAGCCTTTGGCAGCAGCAAAGAGCCTTGAACCGGAGCCAAAGACATTCTAGGCCTGGCTGCAGCTCCAACTAGCTGTGCTCTTGGACAAATTCACAACCTCGCTGGCCTTCGGTTTTCTCTTGTCAAATAAATAGTATCAGCCTCAATGGTTTCCAAGATCCTTTCCAGCTATGATACTCAATGACTTTTCTTAAAATATCTTTTGTGAATGTAGCACCTACTTTGTCTCGTCACCTGCTTTTGAAACATTTCCATGAGATGAAGGGTTGTAACCTATTGTTTTATTCCCATCTGGAGGAATGGATGCTAAAGAATTAAGCAGAGGCTGTTTAAACAAGACTAGACAAAGCTGTGCATAAAAATCCCTTGGCCACCAGGGGAGGATCTATCAATTCTGCTCTATCTTTAATTTTTCTTGTAATCAGATCACAGAAGAGAGGTCTAAAAACCAACTTGAAACAAGATGAAATTTTACCTGTAGAAATATCATTCTGTTTTAAGTTTTCTATATAATCATTGCCAAAAGAATCTTTGCCAACCTGTACCAAAGAAATGATGAACGTTAGATCTTTTACATTTAGTAAAATGCTACAATGTAGTTTTTAGAATACTTAGCATTTTGAAAGGTCACATCTGCACAGTACTTTATAAACATTAACTAATTAATCTTCTTAATGTAAATTGCTAGACTTGGTTTCAGCCCAAAAAATTGTTGTATACTAATGTTCCACTTACATCCTGCCTAAATGTGAAGCATTTAATGGTTCTCACCAGTTCTATAGGTTCACTCTCATTTTGATATGCTCATGTGGAAATCCCCACTAACACAGAGCTGCCCACCATCAACAGTCCTCAGTATTTATGAAGAATCTCAGTTGTTCGGATTTCACTATAAATGATGGCATCTTTGTAATAACTTGCCTGGTTCTTAGAATCTTATCTTCTCCCCTGACCCTGACACGGAGCGCAAAGAGGAGGGACTTTAAAAGCCCTTGCTAACTTGGTATAGTGGAATTCCATTGTTTTGCATCTTGCATCCACTCTGGTAACAATAATTCAGTTTTTCCTTTAGACATGCATTCCTCTTCGATTCATTGGCAACATGATTAGGGTGGCACAGTTGTTAAAATCAATGAACCTATGTTGACACATTAACCAAACTCCCCAAACTCTGTAGTTTATATTAGGGTTCACTCTGGTGTTGTATATTCTATGGGTTTTGACAAATAAATAAACAGGTATCCGTGATTATATTATCATACAGAATGGTTTCTCTGTCCTAAAAATCCTCTGTGCTCTGCCTGTTCATCACTGTCTGCCTCCTAGCCCCTGGCAACTACTGACCTTTTTTACTGTCTCTATCATTTTGTCTTTCCCAGAATGTCATATAGTTGGAATCATTCCTGAACTATACTTCTATTTTTCTGTCCTGCAGGTGAGCACTACATCAACGGATTATATCTCTGTCCAGGTCTCAGCCACTCCTGGTATGTTCTCCTCATGCACAGAAAATTGTTCCTCTCTGGACATATCAACAGAAAGAAACACAGACATTTACTCAGATCAAGAACCTCAATGAGTGAAAATAAAATTTCCCAGTGAGGATTTGGATTGTCTAGATCAGGGATTGGTAATAATATTTTAGACTTTGCGGGCCATATTGTCTCTCTTGCCACAACTCACCACTGCCATTGTAGTGTGAAAGTGGCCAGAGAAAACATGTCAACAAATGGATGTGGCTGTGTTCCAATAAAACTTTATTTATAAAAATATGTAGTGGGCAAGATTTGCACTATGGGCATGCTTTCTGGCCCCTGATTTAAATGCCACTTCTGATACCTTCTTCTGCAAAGAACACTTTTCCCTGTACTCCTTTTCTGGCTCAAATGCTGATTAGGCAATAATCTCGAACAATACATAATAACTTCTTAGCAGAATTTCTGCCTTTATAATGAAGAGTGTCCGCTACAAAGTGTGGCTGTGGGGAGAGTTCCCTGGTGGAAGGAGGTCATCTACCAAAGGTTTCCCTCATGGCAAGTGCCAAAGCATCCTATTTCTTGGTCAAAAATTCATCCTAGAAACAAGTTCTTTCTTCTCTCATCTTCTTTTACATTACTTAACTCTCTCCCGTGGGCAATCAGGATGTTATATAGTTGGGAAAGTATCATTATAAGAATGGTCTGAGGATTAAGAAAAGGCTATCCCTAGGCATGTGGGGCGCATACAACTTAGAGCAAAGAAATTTCTCTTTCCTATCAGTTTTATATGGACAAAATCTGTTTAAGGTGAATATCAAGGGCAGGTGATAAATGGTGGTGAGTTTGTAAACATTAGCAAGTGCAGGGCTTAGGAAGAATTGTTGGAGGAGAGGAGGAAACCAAAAAACAGGCAGCTTTGCCCTCAAGAAATTGATATTGGAGGGAAATAAGACACAGCAAGTGGAACAGCACGAGCATGAGACATTGGGAAGGGATTTCATGCTCAGCGTAACTGCGTTTTGCAGACTTGCTACGGTTTATTTTAGAGGCTGCAGCAGCTGCCTGTCTTCTTCCCGCCCAGACCGTCATCTGATTGACTACATCCCTGGGTGACGGTTATGGTTCCAGGTTTATTCTAATAATCATTTCCTGGCAAGTCTGTCGGCTGGCCTTCTAAACTCTATGTGAGGTGTGGGACAAAAGACTTTGTTTTGCCTTCTTTGATATTCCCTTGTCAAAATAAAAATCTGGAAACTAAAAAATAATGGAAAAGTAACAACACTGCTGAGGATTAAGAGAAGTCAACTGTGATTCCATTAACTTTACATCATCGAGGTCGTGGCGACACATTACAGAGTGAAAGAAGTGATGAAAAGCCCAAGAACAGGAAGACAATCTTTCCATCTGTGTCATGGACGCCCCTCACGCCAGCTGTGTGGTTTTGGGCGAGCCACTTTAGTACTCTCTAGGCTCAGTGTCCTTGTCTGGAAAGTCACAGCAAGTTTGCTGTGAAGATAAAATAATACGCATGAAAGTACATTTAAAGCTGTAAAGGATTAAGTGAGGGTTTGGTGCCATCACCATCATCATCGTCATCATCATCATCATCATCATCATCATCATCAGGCTGCTTCTCTTGGGGGAAGGGCAAGGCTCCTGCTGCTTGGATTCAATATAAACCACTTTCATGCCCATCGGGCTCTCCCTGTTCTTCAATCCTTCCTGTTGCTTCTTATTTTCAAATAGGAGAGCATTTGATCATGGAAGCAAGCACGTGGGCACATTAAATTATTTTCAAAATGAGCCTGTGCTATCGTTCTAATAAAAACATAACATCTGTTAATGGTTTGGTGTAACGAATGCTGTTCACTATAATCATGTATCCTGTTACTTTAAGGAGAGTAATATAGCCAACAGGGAGGGCATCTCTGCCTTGGGAGCAATATTTAAGCTTTAAGTAGATCTAAATCACATCAAAATGTAGACAAAAAGCAATGGAGATCTGAATCCTACTTAAAAGGATCCTCTTTTTCTTTCTGCATTAGAGTTGCGCCGATGACACGTGCAACGTTATACTATAAGAATGCCATCTCCCCTACTTCCTCTGATACAATCATGTATTCTCCTGGATTTATTTTTAAAAAGGCTGCAAGAGTGGACACCTTCCAATCCCATTTGCTTACTTCTGACTCAGATTTAAGCCGCTTCCCCAGTAAACGGAAATTGATAACTGGAAGTCAAGGAGCAGAACCCAAGCGAAGGTGTCATTCACAGCCTGCCACTGAGAGTGAGTGCAAGTGTCTCGAAAATCACAGCGAATGATACGGGTGAAAGGCCTGGGCACCATCAGGACTATTACACAGGAACCGTCACAGGTATCTCTGGAGGCTTCCCTATTTTCCTGGCCACACGCTGGCTATCAAATGATATGAAAACTTTAACTCAAGTATCTAGGTCATGAGGTGAAATGGTGCACCTTGGAGCCAGGAGACTTGGAATCTAATTTCAATTCTGCTGTTATCAAGCTAATTAAGATTCTTTACTTCATTTTTGTGGCAAATTCTTCCATCTGAGCCAGGCCGCAGGGTGGGACTGGTGTGGTTACCTCTGGCGGCAGGACACAGCAGTTCCCAGCCTCAGCCTCTCCCCAGTGTCTCCGGAGCAGCTTGTGAACATCCCGGTGCTCCGGCTGCATCCCAGGCCGATGGAGCAGATCCTCGGCAGGTGGGACCGCGCCCGCTCCCAGGTGATTGCAGTGTGCGGCCTGCAGTCGAGGCCCACTGGTTGCAGGACTGAAGTGGGGAGAGTGTCTGGAAGGTTTGTCTGTACGGAAGCAGGGAGGAGGGAGAGCACAGGCCTGCCTAGGACTAGGTTGGTGAGGCAGCTGAGTGGGAGCACGGAGAAGTGAGACCTGCAGAACCTGCTGGGGGCAAGGAGCTCATCCACAAAGTTGGAATCAAGGTACTGTGAAGCCCGAAAGATTTTTTTGGCTTGTGCTTGCTGACTCTAGTCCCATTTTGACGTGCCCAGGCTTGCTTCCCTTTGCTGCTTTTGCCTCTATCCTTCTAAAACTCGTATTTGGCAAAAATAGTTGGGTTTATGTTTTTCAGAGTGGTCCTTAGACTGTGTTGAAACACTATGTGAGTACAATCTAGTCATGTCTATTTCCTGGCCTTCACTTATGAGAACTCAGAAGTCCTTTCCTCTCTCCTCCACTTAATCAAACCCCACCTGCTTTTCAAGCATCCGCTTCAGGCCTACCTTTCCTACTTATCCCTGTGACTCCTTTATTCCAGAAGTCTTATGGCATTCCTAATGGATACTATATAATTAAGCACTGAACTGAATACCATCTTATATCGTTTGCCTAAATAATCTTCCTTAAAGTCTAGTCTCCGCTTGCTGACTTCCGATCTGGGTCACTTGGGTCCATGCCTGCTCGCGGCTCCTTCCACCTGCCCAGGAAGCAGGGTCCCTGGGCTCGTGCTGGGCCACTGCACCTCGAGCTCTTGATTCTACCACGGTCCTCCTGAGCTGCCAGTTTTTGACGTTTAGAAACACCTTCCTCCTCTCTAACATTTGACTTCAGGAGGAGGAAACACTTAAATCGGGCGAAGTCCTAGGAAAGGTGTCCTAACAGGCTCTTTGCCCTGCCAAGACGACTTTCATTTTCTAGATCTGCCTTGGTTTTTATTCTCAGAATATCTCCAATTACCCTTGGACTGTGGCCTTGGCCCATGACTCAGTTAAATACTGACTACACAACTCTTATCTATGTGAAGCGTTTCATTGTACTTATTTCACCATACACATATTAATGGACTCCTGCTTCACAGTCCTTGCCACAGTATCTTGACAAATACTTCTCCTTAGCGCAATAGAAGGTGTTCTGCAGGTGTCATCAAACTGTCTTACTTTATTGGAGTTTGAATATTAGTTTGTTGCGGGGCAGTAATAGGTAAGTTAATGTTGCTAAGAAAACCATAGGAAATTTTCTGTTTTTCTTTTGCTCCATCTGTTCAATTTTATCTTGAGTAATTTCATGATCTTTGTTTCTACTTAGAATTTGTCATCTTTAAAAAGCTGCCATAAAACAGTTTGGCTAATTTGCTTAATAAAAATATATTTCACAATGGGAAGAAATATAATAATTAATGGATAACAATGACTTCCACTAGAAAATAGTATTTTATTTTTCTTGTTAAGAAGTCTAAGAATATTATGCAATTTGTTTAATCTTAAATAAATCCACGTCTAAATGTCCCAGATTATCTAAGCAAAGTAACCCTGTATAGGTTTTAGCTGAAGCCATTTTTTCTCACCTTCTCTGTACAGATCCCCAGGTAAATTCCACTGTGGGGCTAAACGCCAGATGACTAAATCAGGGGCTCATTAGATATAAAGAACTTTCAAAATTGGACAGGTACTAACATAAACCATCTTACACAGGCCAGAGGTGCTAAAATAAATAGCACCTTTGCTTTAATCAGCCTCCTAACTGGTACATTTCCTCAAATATCGCCCTCTGCCTTCTGTTCCCCTCATATCCACTCCTATGGTTTCATGCTTCATTTCCCAAGGTCAGTTCCACAATTCAAATATTCCTATTTTGCATTGCTCTCTTTGCCTCAAATTCAGCAGACCTAAAATAAAACCAATCTCAAAACCCTCGAGTTGGATGAGGTCCTAGGGGACATCCAATTTTGACTTTAATGGCTAAATGAATAGCTTTTATAAAACTTCCAAGAGGGCGTTCTCTAATCTCTCCTTTAACAGCTCAGCTCTAGGGAACTCCCCTTTCCCCATGACCATTCTTGGTACCTTGCTTCCAATACCAATTCTCTGTCCACGTTTTCCCAGCCAGGAAATGATATACTCTTTCCAGTTTCCAATTCCAAGCCCCCTTAAGTCAGCATCATCTGATTACTCCCCAAACCCTTCATTTCTAATCAAGTATAGGATGGATCAGGCCTAACATTTTTAATCGGCTCCCTCTCCAAGCCACATAATTCCTAGCATATAATAGGTCGTCAATAATTAATTGCTGATTAATTGATTGATATTTTAAATCTATCAAGAGCTCAACCTTAGCAAATGAGAGTTTCTTACTCTGAATCTTGTGCTTCATGAGATGTTTTTGACCAAATAGCCAGATGAGAATTATGTCATGTTAATCATAAATTAGAAATAAAGCTACAGTTCATTAGTAGAAGAAGTGGTAATTGGATAGTTTATGCATCATTTAAAGACCCCAGGGAGAACAGAGTGCTGTGTGCAATGGGAAGTGACATTTCAGAGAAATTTTGGTAAAATCTACCCAGTTCACAGCAGAGAGCTCATTCTTTTAAATTCCTCATATTTTTCATATCCTCTACTGTGCAGACCCAGTCTAGCTTTCCTAAAATAAATTATCTTTCCTGTTAGACCAGTAACGATAGTATCTTAAAATTTCATCGAAGATGCAAAAGTTGAACCTTTGGCAGCCAATTTTGATATACTTTTCAGATCATTTCAGTAGATGGGTGGAGATAGGAATACTGTACTTCACGTTTCTGTCTGAAAACGAAACTATGCCTAAGGATCAGTGATGTGCAATTCAGTAAGGCCCAGATCCCTTTGTGTTCCAAGATATAGCATTAGAGGAAAATAACTCAGAGATGAGTAAATCACCAGTTATTAAACCAAGTTTCCAGAAGCTGTGTTGCTGCAGTAAAACCTGCTAAAAACAGGATGACTCATGCTGCTGTTTAGAAGCTGGTCTAGGTAAACCCATAGGAGTGGAGTAATTCTCCCCGCTTCTCATACTCTAGTTATAAACTCATTCAATTCAGGGAACACAGTGTTAAGTTATTTGAGGACTGCTACTTTCCAGAGGATCCAGTGAGATAGAAACTAATATAAAAAAACACTATTTAAATCTTTAAAACCAATGAGCTTGTAAAAGAATTAAGCAGGTATTCAAACAAGTACATGTACCTGCATGTTTAGAGCAGCACTGTTCACAGGAGCCAAAAGGTGGAAACAGCCCCATTGTCCAACAGATACATGGGTAAACAAATGTGGCATATACAATGGAATACTATGCAGCCACAGAGGAATGAAGTACTGATATGTGCTATAAGGTAGATGACCTTAAAAACACTGTGCTAAGTGAAAGAAGCCAGACATAAAATGTCACGTTTCACATGATTCCATTTATAGGAAATCTTCAGAAATAGATAAATCCATAGAGACAGGATGTAGATCGGTGGTTGCCAGGGGCTAAGGGGAGGGGGAAATGGGGAGAGACTGCTTAATGTAAGGAGTTTTATTTTGGAATGATGGAAATGTTCTGGAACTAGACAGAAATGGTGGCTGTACAACACTGTGATTGTACTAAATGCTACCGAATTGTTCACTTTAAAATAGTTAAAACACACACACACAACAGTGAACTCAAGACTTAAAACCACATTCTTACTTTTAGAGCACTCTCCACTGGACTTCACACTCACCTTGCACACCAGGGCCGTCTTCGCGCCGAGCCTAGCAGCTTGGATGCACTGGTTGGCACCTTTCCCTCCAAAGCCAATAAAAAACTTATGTCCATGGATGGTTTCTCCGGTTTTTGGCAAACGGGGAGTAAGACTGTCATAATTTTAAAAGAGAAGGGAAAAAAAGCACATTGGTAGCTGCAATCAATTTTTAAGTTCTTGGGAAGGGGGAGAAGGTTATCGGATGGAGCTGTAAGCAATCAGGATCGCAAGCAGAAGCAGGGGAGAGGACCTTCCCCTTCCAGACAACATTCAGTAGTTTGCATCACTTTCGAGAATGCATCTGCTTGACAGGATTCCTCTCCCCACTGCCCCGCGCGACCCTAGCTCTGCTTCAGAGGACAGCTCCCAGTGTCTGTATGCATCAGGGTTGCTCATGGTGTCTGTTTCCCATCTTGGGACCTCTCAGAGAGAAGGAGCTTCATATTCTTCCTCAATGCTCAGGACAGAGCTTTATTCATAGCCGGACTCAATAAATGGGACCAAGCTAGTATGTGTTTCTGTCCTGGTTTATCTGGCGGCTTTAATAAGAAGCAGGAAGGGTACCAGGATTCCGGTAATCATGCTCAGGACCTCAGGAGAAGAGAGAAGTTGCAATTCCAGGCATTAAAGAATCTTATTTGTTTCCTGAGGGTGAGGTGGGAGTGGGATATTTGGGTGGCAGGTTCAGGTTTTGGTCCTAATCCACACTGTATATTACCCATTTCAGGCACTGACTCAAAAAGAGCATCTATTTAAAAAAAATGAATTCCAAAGAGCCAAGTTTAGTTTAAAATTTTTACTATAGAAAAATCCAAACACATAAAACTAGAGAAAATAGTACACTGATTTCCCTTATACCTATTGCCCAGATTCAACTATAGTCAACTTATAGCCAATGCTGTTTCAGTCTATACCTTCATCCACTTTTCCAAGAGCTAAGGATTTTTACTGATAGGTTATTACTGACATATTACTGCCTAATGAGGATAGTATTAAGTGAGGAAAAAGTAAAAGGTTTACGCTAGTATATGATTTTCATAATGTTAAAGGTGGAAGGGGTGAGAAAACAAAGTCTTTGAAGGACAGAAGACTTTAAAACGGAAAAGGAGTTCTGGGTGGAAGGGCAAGTGAAGAAGATGGGCTCAGAGGCATGAGGACTGGTTGACTGGCCCACAAAGAAGTGGGCCAAGGGCCAGATGGAGCAGACGGAGAGGTGATATGTGTGATCAAAAAGGTTAACTAGCTTTAGGCAAGAAAGAAAGGCCAAGAGAGAAGTTCACCATGGTAAGTCGACTGAAAACCTACTTTGTTTTAGCATATTAGAAACATATTTATTTCCCACATAGGTTGTGATGTATCTGAAACCAGTATCTTATCATATTAGAGTAACAGAACAATGCCAATTCCTGCAGGTCACTAACAGCCTGTTGGCAATGGGATGCCATATGACTGTTGACAAGAACATATGATTGTGTCAATAAAGACCAAGTTTGACCTGTGAACCTCCTTTATGTACTTCTAAAAGTCTCAATAAAGTGAGCTAAACAACTCCATTCCCTAGCACTGCACTGTCAAATATGGTTATTTGGGATTCAAGAGATTCATCAATAATTTGAAAACATCCCACTCCACTCCTCCCCTTTTCAATACTATTTTTAATCTCAGATTTTAAATGCATTTATAGTACTGATGAAAAAAATATACATCTACAAGGTTCACTTCTGAAAAAGGTACTCAATCAAGAGAAAAATGGTTTTAATGTAATGTTATTATCCTGTCACTTAATTTAGCAATGACAAGCGATGATGAGATTTTGATTTGCATCAGAAATCTTAAACATTTTAGGATTCTGTTATGAACAGGCAATGAGGAGTAATCTGTGTGATTGAGTAACTACGTGAGTTCTTGGCTTATTGATGCTGCTATAAACAACATTCATAACAACTTTAAAAAGAACTATCCAGTGTGGCTAAAAACAGGCCAAATAATTTAATTAGCAAGACTGTCACTAAAGAAACGTATGACTTCCACTATATTTATACTTAGATCTGGGTCACAATCCACTGGTTTGAATCGTGTATTTTTTATCAACTGTGGGAAACGATGAAAAACATATCACCACATTGTTATTGGGATGTGTATGGACGTGGGAGAGGAGTGCAATACATGGGTACAGCGCGTATGTGTTTGACGTGGGAGCAGATGGCTGGGATTTAAACAACGTATATTAACACAAGCACTGTACTGATTTAGCCATTCCTGAAATTCCTCATTTCTTTGGAATTCTATTTTTTTTCTTCTGCATCTTTACCCTACTCTCATCTCTTCCTTCCCTCAGTTATAGACTTTCCCGGCCTGCGGACAGGGACCAAGGCTGTCATGTTCCCTATTTTATCTCTAGTGCCTGTCACTTAGTATGGGGTTAACATATATGCTGACTGAACAAATCTTTGTGTCTCCTCTCATCTCTCAAGGGTAGTAGAATATGCCACCCCAAAATATGACTGTGGGAGTTCAGGACATGCCACCCCAAAACATGCAGCTTCCAAAGTGATAGGCACTTGAGAAACAGCAGATGCAGGGAGAGGCTTTCTCTGAACTTTCCTTCTCTGCCCGAAGATGATCCTCCAAAAGGAATCTGATTCCCATAACCCCCCTCCCTGGGAGTGTTATCAACCAGGGAAGATTGACTCCTGTCACAGGAGAAAAGAACAGAAGTCAACACCACACCCAAAACAACTGTCACAAACTATCACACCTCCCATCCCTTCCAAGGAGAAGGCCTAACAGGCCTACCCCCTCCCTTTCCCTATTAAAATGCTATTTAATCCTGAATTTGAACTCATTTTTTCCTGGGTTTCTCCCATGTATACCTGAGGGATACTTGTTAATAACCTTCTGTTTGTTTTTCTATTGTTAATCTGTCTTTTATTACAGGGGTCTTGGTCAAAGAACTCAGAAGGGTAGAGGGACAATTATTTTCCTCCCTACATCTCTTTTCCCTGTCTCCTTTGTGTGGTCTCCATTCTTACTTCTGCGTTGAGGCTCTGGAGGTGCTGATGAATGGGGAGGAGGAGGAGCCTGGCAGGGATGACTGTTCAGTTGTCTGGCAATGACAATCCATGCTTTACCAGTCCGTGCCCACTGCGTTCCCAATGTGAGCAGCATTCCTCTTCTATAAGCAAGAACTCTAGCTAGAACTCACGCTATCATTCCTTCATTAATGCATGAACGTCAAATATGTCACGTGTTTTGCACTGTACCTCCTATAGGGCAAAATCAACTTGCTGGCAATGAGGTAAAACCTAACCACGATGCAAATAACACGAGTTGAAAAAAAGTCACAGAACAAGGAGATTAGTATGAGCCGATGCATGTTTTTTAAAAGGAAAAAGATAAATGTGTATGGTCTCAGATAGCTTGTAAATGCATAGACAATGAAATGTTAATGACAAGTATCCATGAGAGGGAGGGGGTAGGGAGCAAAAGTTCATGCTTTACTTTCTATACTTATGCACGGAAGTATATGCCACAAGGGTAGACCACTTGTTAGTGCTTCAGAGTCATCTGTCCTCCCTGCATCTTTTTTCCAGCCACCAGTTCTTCGCGGGCTCCAGCTGGCTTCTTGCAGGTGCAACCTAACAGCGCCTTGCCCAGTGCTGCTCTTTCCACTGCCGGGTTTCTGTTTCTTTGCTGGGCTCTTTAAGCTGTCCTGCAGGATTGAGCAACTAGTTGCCCACAAGGGTGGCCAACTTGAACATGTTGAGCATCTCTGTACAGGCTCTTCCCACTCTTCCGCTTCCCTTTCCCTGTCCCTTGCCCGTGCTCCCTGGATCAGAGTCCTGAAAGGAGGATGTGTACGTAAGCCTTTGTCTTATGCTCTGTGCTCTGTTGAACCCACACTAAGACAGTTTATTCCTCATTTTTTAAAATAAAAGTAAATGGAGAGTGGAAAGCTGAGTGGAGAGCAACTAAAAAGTTAGTTACAAACAGGCAGAAACATTTCCCAATTATAAATCCTAATTTACTTTAAATTAGGCTTTTCCTATATTTTTTTCTTTAATGAAATCATGAAATTAGGGTCAGGTTCAAGGAAGGACCTGTACCAAGCACCATCCCCTGGATGAGAGCATTACTATGATTCGCCTAAATTCAAACATGAGGTTTATTTAGCAAGGTGCCAAACACAGATTAAAGTGCTCCAGGGAGAAAAGCAAGCGAGCAGTAGAAGTACACTGTTGTCACCATTTAAAAATTTCAGATTGTGTACGTTTCTGAGTGAGGGAGAAAACCCAGGGAAAACCAGTCATAAGAAATATACTTGAATTTAAGGCATATTCGTAGTTTTAAAAAGGTCACGGCAGTTTAAAGTTGGACAAAGGAGACGCCCGCAAGGGCTTGAGAGGCCCCGGGTTCGAGCCCAGCTGTGCGAGGCAGGAGGCCTGAGCCACTTACTGACTGCATTACCTTTGACAGCCTTTCCCTCTTTGAACCAGCTTCTTCTCTTGCAAAACAGGTTTAATAATACTTGTCAACTCCTTAAATGCCTGGGTTTTGTGCTCTGAGCTATTTCACTGACAGGTGTTAGCAGAACAACTTATCATTGCTTTTAACTTCTTGACAATGATGTGCTTGTTACAGATTCTCAGGGATGATTCACAGCAAAGGAAGGAATGACCTGGTGAAACAGAGATGAGAAGGGTTTCGACGAAAAGGTCACGCTAGTACTGGCTCCTGCCAGAGTCGGGAACCATGCGCCCTTTGGCTTCGCATTCCATCCTTTCTTCTGGCTGCAAGCTTCTGACACGCTGCACAACTGAAGGATCCTACTATCAGTTATGTCCCAGTTAAAATTCATTTCGCGCATTTATTATTCCTACTGCCTGTGCTCTTCCACCATAGCTGTTCTCAGCATTTGTGTATGTCACATTTACAAGGATGACAGAATTTCCAAACCAAGTTAGTATCTATTTCTACCTCTGTAAAAAGAACTTGGCCTCCCAACTAGAACTTCGTTCTGTGCTTCCTAACCCTAAATTTGCAGACATCTGTATGATTTATTCAAGGAAATGAAACAGGAATTACACTTGAAACAGTTCCTGAGTTTGATTTCTAGTCAATCTTTTCCTAGCTAACAGGTGTGTGGCTAAAAAGTCATTTTGTCTGAAGATGTAGCTACTCTCGAGTTTATAGGATAGGAAAACAATACTCCAGCCAGAGTGGCCAGCCTTTCAGTGTCATATCCTTGACCCTTATTTATCGAAATGTTGCTTATGGGTGAATCACTATGCTGGGCACTGGGAGAGCCGATGAGATGAGTATGTTACGGTCTTCTCCCACGTCATGGTCTTACGTGGCTTACTTCATTCACATCTCCGCTCAAATGTCACCTCCTCAGAAAGGCCTTCCCAGCCACCTTACAGGAGATACTTCCTTCCTATTTTGATTTCTGTTAAGTATTCATTCACTCATTCATTCTGGCAAGAAACACTAGGTTTTTAGATCAGAGACAGCCTTTTAATTACTCATAATTGCATTAATTAGTTCTCTATGTCTCAGCCCCAGCAGGGTGACATGATGAGAGAAACCCTGAAATAATGAATTTTTGGAGTTTATATAGGACAGCTGACACAGCTGCTGTTCCTCCTTCCCTCTGGGGTGGGGATGGGGAAGGGGGGAGGAGAGAGGGAGGGAGAAGGAGAGAAAAGAGAGAGAAAGGACATACTGACCTTGCTTTGTAATATAATAAATCCTCTCAGGGGAGAGGAGGGGAAGGCCTCTCGGTTTCCGACCCCTATAATGTACATAGATGTGTTCAGGTGAGAAGTCTCTAAATCTCTCGAGGTCTCTGACTTCTGAAGTCTGTTTGCCATCCAAACATTCTTTAATCTAGGGGCTAGCAGTCTTTGCTCAGAAAGCCCCGATCATGCAGACATGTGAGAACATGCATGAGTGTAGCTCGCCAGCAGTTTCCTTCACAGCATTATCACTACCCAGCATTACAACACTCAAATCATTTCTTTCCTCTTTCCCTATTTTCTTTTGGATTCACTGTATTTCATCTTCACTGTGGTGTTTTTAACTCTACCACTTTTTTTAATTTTTAGAAGTGACTGATGTAGGGTTTACTATCAGTTTATTCTCAAACATGCCACTGTACCTAGAAATCAATTTACTTTGCAACAGTATTCTTCCATTTCCTCTTCCTAACCTTTATGCTACTATTCTCATACATTTTACTTCTATATAATATAAACTTTACAAGTGTTATTATTATTTAAACTTTCAATTGCCTTTTAAAGAAATTAAGAAATGAAGAAGAAAAGTCTTTGTATTTACCATTTCTGGGGCTCTTCATTCCTTTGGGTGGATCTGAGTTTCTACCTAGTATCCTGTGGTCCCACCTAAAGAACTTCCTTCAATGTTTGTTACAGTGCAAGTTTCTGGTAATAAGTTCTTTCAACTATTGTTTTTCTGTCTTTATTTCCCCTTCATATTTGAAGGATATAATATTCTATGTCAACAGTTTATTTTTCAAGCACTTTAAAGATTTTTTATGGCTTGCATTGTTTCTGACAAGAAGTCTGCAATCAATCTTTGTTCCTCTATATGTAATGTGTGTTCTTTTCCTCTGGACAACTTTAAGTTTCTATTTATAATTGGTTTGCAGGAATTTGATTACAATGTGCTCTGATGTGGTTTACATTATGCTTATCTGGCTTGGGGTTCATTGCAATTCTTAGATCTAGACATTTATAATTTTCATAAAATTTGAAAAATTTTCAGTCATTATTTCTTAAAATTTTGTGTCTTTCCCACTCTATTCTTCTTTGACTCCAATTACACATATGGTAGACCACTGTGTATTTTGTTCAGTCATTTTTTCCCCCTATGCTTCAGTTTAGATCATGTCTATTACTGTCTTCAAGTATACTGATCCTTTCTTCTGTAATATCAATTCGACCGATAAGCCCATCAAGTGAATCTTTAATTGCAGATGTATTTTTCAGTTCTTAAACCTCTATTACATCTTCCACTTTTCTCCTTATTATGTTCATGTTTTTAATTCCGAGCATATTTTTAATGGCTCTTAAAATTTCTTTCTGCTAATTCCACCATCACTGTCATTTCTGTGTCAGTTTTGACTTTTTTTCTTGGTTTGTATCACATTTTCCCAATTCTTTGCATAACTAATGATTTTCATTGGATGCTGAATATTGCAAATGTTACACTGTTGAGCATCTTAATTTGTTGTGTTTTTCCAAAGGGTTGAACTTTGTGTTTTTTTTTCCATGCCGTTAAGTAATTTGAGGATCTGTTTGATTCTTCTGAGGATTGTTTTGAGATTTGTTAGGGTGAGTTTAGGGTAGCGTTTATTTTAGGGCAAGTCCACCCTTCTACTAAGTTGTGGATCTTTACCGAATGCTCTCTGGCTGTCTAGAACTCAACACCTCCCCTTCCTGTATGATTTCTGGGAAATGTTCAGAACTCTCTAGTAGTTGCCTGGCTTTGTTGAGTTTCTATGTATTTCCATTTAGTAACAGACTTTAAGGGGACTCCTATGCAGATTTCTGGACCTTTCCCTGATTAGCTCCTTCCTCTCCAGCACATGTTCCCATAAATTCTAGCCACCTGAGTCTCCCTAAGCTATAAACTCAGTTTTCTTAACTCACTGATATTGCCATGATCTCCTTGATTTCTTCCTCTCTGGGCCATGGTCAGTAATGTGCCTCCAGGAACCACCTTATTTGTTTCTTTTCTCTTCTGGATAACATACCTGTTGTTCAATAGGTGAAACAGTTGCTTCATATATTTTGTTTCATGTATGCCCCATTTTCTAGTTATTTATGATGGGAAGGTAGGTCTGGTACTAATTACTCTAACATGGTCAGGAAGTAAGTATTTTTTGAATGAATTGTCTATACTTTAAAAGAATATAGATAGTTGGGAGGACAGATGCCTATGTACATAATAAATCATATGGTGAGGTGAGAGCAGGGCAAAGGTACTGTGTATGATTGTAGCCCAAGGAGAAAAGTAAACCAGTTATTAAATAGGAATATGGTCAGAATAATGGTGACAAAAAGGGGCCACAACTTCATTCTTTTTTTTTTTTAAATATATCTTTATTGATTTCAGAGAGAGGAAAGGAGAAGGAGAGACAGATAGAAACATCAATGATGAGAGAGTCATTGATTGGCTGCCTCCTGCATGCCTCCAATTGGGGATCGAGCCCGCAACCTGGGCATGTGCCCTGACTGGGAATCGAACTGCGATGCCCTGGATCATAGGTTGATGCTCAACCGCTAAGCCACACCTGCCAGGGCAATTTCAGTAATTTTTAAATTCCAAAATGACTTCTGTCACCACGTTGTAATGATCTAGGCTACTTCTTCCTGTCGTCTGCTGGTGTAGGTTAAAGAAATACAAATGGAATTAACTTGATCCTAAGCAAAATATAATTAGAAGGATGAATCAGTAGACAAAAATGTATTCTGGAACCAATTATTACAAATTTTAATTTATCTACTATTTTTGGATTTTGATGCTTATGCTTCTTTGGAATTCCCATCATCATGAATATCAAGAGCTGATTATATTTGAGCGTCACAATACATTTGTAAAATGTTTTGGCGTAGGTCTTATCACCTCTGTTTTAGGGAGAAAATGAGAATTTGAAACAGTAATGGCTTATCAAAATGCACATAGCTGTTAGGTGGTTGAGTCTAATTTTAATTCAGGTCTTATGATTCCATTGCTATGGTCTTTAAACCATACTATGCTATTTTCTTTGACAATTAGCTTTCTCTCAAACTTTTTTATTTTTATTTTTTAAAATTTATCTTTATTGTTGAAAGTATTACAAATGTCCTCTCTCAATTTTTTAAAATGAGAACTTTTAAGATCTACCTTCTTAGCAACTTTCAAATATGCAATACAGTATTAACTATAGTCACCTTGCTGTGCAATACATCCTCATGACATTTACTTTATAACTGGAAGTTATAAAATGGTACCTTTTGACTCCCTTTTGCCTGTTTTGCCCACCCTCCCACCACCTGTCTCTGGCAACCACCCATCTGTTCTCTGTATCAATGAGCTTGTTTTTTTTTGGTTTTGATTTTAGATTCCTATGTAAGTGAGATCATATGGTATTTGTCTTTCTCAGTCTGACTTATTTCACTTAGCATAATCCCCTCAAGGTACATCCACGTTATTGCAAATGCAATATTTCCTTCTCTTTTATGGCTAAATAATATTCCATTGTGTGTGTGCATTGCATTTTCTTTATTTTTCCGTCTATCTGTCAATGGATGGACACTTATGTTGTTTCCATATCTTGGTTATTATAAATAATGCTGCAATGAACATAGAGGGGAAGGCATCTTTTTCAGTTAGTGTTTTTGATTTCTTTGGATAAATACCCAGAGAGGAATTGCTGGATCATATGGTAGTTCTACTTTTAATTTTTTGAGGAACCTCCATACTGTTTTTCATACTGGTCGCACCAGTTTACATTCCCAGCAACAGTGCATGGGGTCCCCTTTTCTCCACACCCTCTCAGTACCTCTTATAGTTTGTCTTTTTGATAATTGTTCTAATAGGTGTGCCATAGGACCACGTTGTGGTTTTGATTTGCATTCCCCTGGTGATTACCGATGTTGAGCATCTCTTCGGGTACCTTTTGGCCATATGTATATCTTCTTTGGAAAAATGTTCAGATTTTCTGCCCATTTTTAATCAGATTTTTTTTTTGCTATTGAATTGTATGAATTCTTTACATATTTTGGATTTTTCCACTCTTAGTTTTGACTATAATGTTGGACAGTCCATAGATATTACAAATATTTGCTTAACATTATAAATATGAGCATAAATATTAACAAACTCTATATTAAAAATAACCTCAATAGTTCATTCATTCCTCTACTTCTTTTGGCTGTGACATTAACTGATGTTACAGGGGAGAGAGTGGCAGCCTCCACTACAATGTCATAATAGAGTTCATTCTTAAATATCAATATTTCAAATCTCTTTTCATAGCCGATGCCCTATGCCTAGAAAGTTCTTTCCCTGCTTCTGTGAGCTTATCCATATGCATTCTTTAAAATTCAACTCAGATATTGCCTCCTCTAGGAGTCTGAATGTAACAGCGTGGGGTTGTTGCCCTGCCTCTGTGTTCTAGCAGTCCATGCATGTTTCTCTCATAGCATGTGTCACATTCACTTCTGTATCACTATGGCCTAAGACTGTGGCTATATACATCATGTGTCCAATAAACATTTGTTAAAATATATAATACATTAATTGTGCCAGACACCATTTCTTGAGTGTTGATCGTAAGATAAACACTGCACTAAGCACTTTATGATCACTAAATCACTTGATCCTTACAATAACCCCATGAAAAAGTTATTATTTCTATCTCTGTTTTACAGATAAGGAGAAGAAGAGTTAGATAAAAAAACATACCCAAGTTCACCCAGTAGAAGATGGCAGAGCCAGGATTCAAACCAAGGTTGGTCTGACTCCAAAACCCATTATAATATATTATTCACAAATGTTTTCAAAGTCCCTTGGATCCATCTAAATTTCATGTTTTTATAATTTCTTGTGAATTTCTGGTAGCTATACTTCTGAACAACACTGGAGTTTTGCAAATTGAACCAAGATGCTAAGATGGAAAGACCAAATAAGGTGCTCCTTTCCCTAGATCTCAGAAGGAATTAAGTTAATGAACAAAATGTTCTCAAATTTAACTTTTCTTCTTAAACCCTTGGGCTCACTACTCTGTGTAAATTACAGTTTAATAGAAGAGAAAATATAATTTCATGTGAAATATGGATACAGTTAACTTAAGCTTAACATTCTTTGGTATTGTACAAAAAGCATCATGACTTCCTTGTGCTCTACAACCTTAATGAGTTTGATAAACTGTATTCTAAAGAGTAGTTTATTGTAAAATAACATGTTTGAAATGAATCCAAATACATTAGAACTCACATTAAATGTGAATGGATTACATTCTCCAGGTTAAAAAAAAAAAAATTACAGTCATAAAAAAAAAGAAATATAACAGAACCAACAGAAAGACTAAATCCAGCTATGTGCTCTTTATAAGACACTCACCTAAAACATAAGAACAGAGAAAGTTTAAAATAAAAAGATGGAAAAAGGTGTATCTGGCAAATACCAACTAAAATAAATCCAGATAGCTTTATTAGTGTCATCCAAAGTGACAGAGTACAAAGAAATAAAGATGATTACTGACTTTAACCAAAAGATTAAATTGAGCAGCAAAAGGTTCTAATTCTAATACAATAAAACTGTATATATATATGTGTGTAATACACACACACACACACACACACATACACACACCCCTCTATGAGAAAGTGACAAATTTACCATCATGGTTTGTAATTTTAACACAGTTCCTTAAGTAACTGACAGATCAATCAGACCAAAAGTCCGGCTGGCCTAATGAACATATATAAAACACCATGGCTGTCCTGGCTGGTTTGGCTCAGTGGTTGGAGTGTCGGCCTGCAGAATGAAGGGTCCTGGGTTCGATTCCACCCAAGGGCATGTACCTTGGTTGCAGGCTTGATCCCTGGCCCCAGTAGGGGCACGTGTGGGAGGCAGCCAGTCGATGTGTCTCTCACATCGATGTTTCTCCCTCCCTCCCTCCCTCCCTCCCTCCCTCCCTCCCTCCCTCCCTCCCTCCCTCCCTCCCTCCCTCCCTCCCTCCCTCCCTCCCTCTCTCCTTCCCTCCCCTCTTCCCCTTTCCCTCCCCCCCTTCCACTCTCTCTGGAAAGCAATGGAAAGAATATCTTCAGGTGAGGATTAAAAAAAATACAAAATGAAAAACTAAAACACCATGGCTAATACCTATCAAATAATAATTTTTCTAATGTATGCATTGAACATTTACAAAAATCAACCAGGTACTAGGCTATAAATAAAGTCTCTTCAAATTCCAAAGAATGGTCTGTTTAGAAAATATTTTCTGACTGTAACAGGTTAAGTTAGAAGTTAATAAAAAGATATATTAAAAAGCTCCATATGTAAAGAGATTTAAAAAATGCTTTTAAATAGCTGATGGGTCAAAGAAGACATAATAATGTTACTTAAGAAGTAGTGAAAATTCTTGAGTTTCAGTTTTATATCCCACATATGAATGAAATCATATAGTTCTTAGCCTTTTCTGACTTAGCATAATATTCTCAAGGTCCATGCACGCTGTCGCAAATGGCAGTACTTAGAAAACTCAGAGACACAGACAACGGTGTGGTGGTTTCCACGGGGAAGGGAGTGGAAGGGTGGTAGAGGGTAAAGGGGGCCAAATATATGGTGACAGAAGGTGATTTGACTATGGGTGGTGGGTACACAGAGCAATATACAGATCATGTATCATAGTAATGTACACTTGATTCCTATATGACCCTATTAACCAATGTCACCCCAATAAATTTAATTTTTAAAAAAGTAGTGAAAACTAAATTATAGTGGTTTTCCCCTTCCTGAAAAGCATGAAGCATAGAATTATTTTGTTTCATAAGATGAGATTCTTTCTAAGAACTACACTTTCTAGGTCTTGTCCATTTGGGAAAGCTGTCAGCATTAGGGTTTGCCCATAAAGGACCAGGAAACAAATGCTTGACTCATGTCCATTTTACTTGACAGCTGTTTTCAGCTATTTTACCCCCTAAATATTTATTTAACCTCTTTCCTCTTATTTATCCCCATCACTACTGTCCTGGGTCAGGCCTTCATCATCTCTTGTAAAAACAGTTACTTTGCCTTTCAAATGGGTCTCCCTGTCTTTAGGAAGAATGCCTTTGATACCTTCAAAACACTGCCTTCTTTTGAATCTGCCTCTGGCACTTGGTAAGCTTTGTGAAACACAAATCTAACCACATCACTCCTGTACTTCGAGCCCATCACTGCCTCCCAGGCGTGCAGAATAAAACCAAGAACCTGAGCATGGCTAACAGGGGCCTTAATCCACAGGCCCAGGGGCTGCTGTCCCTGCCCAGCCCGTGCACAACCACATCTGTGACTCCCTCCTCTTTTTTGCTGGGCTAGCGCCTGCTTATTTGTCAAGACTTGACTCTGGAGACATTTCATCCAGGAACTTTTTCCTGTGTTCCCACAGGACCTGCAAGTGCTTACAATACTGTACTACCATGATCTATTTTTCTGCCTGCCTTCTTCCTTGGACTGTAAGTTCCTCAAGAACAGTGGCCATGTTTTATTAACTGCAATATCCTAGGACTGCAGTGCCAGCCTTTCATTTCATACAGGTCATCAAAATACCGGAGCAACTTTCATCACCAAGCCTCCTTACCTTGCTCTCCCAAGAATGCAGACACTGGGGCACACAGAGCTGGCAAAGGAATGGATTATAAAGGGGCTGCTTGAACATACCTCACAGGACGTGTGATTTACATTTTAACGTATTTTCTCTGAAGGGACCAAAATTAGCAATTTCCCATGAGTGATTTCTTTTGATATTAGGGAATTCAGTTGATGGAAACATGTTTAACAAAATACTAATTTAAATATTGATTGGTAACCAATAAGCAACTTGCAAGACAACTTAAGGGGCAGAAAGAATAATAAAGGATATTATATTCCTCTAATATTGGGAAAGCATGATAACTTTTTGGACCAATATACCTTTGGCTTTTGCTTTCCTGAAATTGTGACTGCAAAAGATTTTTACGTTCTAAATATGACAAGTCAAGGGGCTTCTGGTGCAATGCAGGTTAGAGGGTAACTAACATCACACACATTCTAGATACAATATAAAATTTTGGCTGATTTTTTGTCTTTTCCTTTTTAAAATTTTTTAGTAACATAGGTTCCATGTTTCATCCACTTTGGATCTAAAAGTTTCTAAATTCACTTATTCCACTATCCAATTAAAATCTTTTAAGAACTAAGCAATCATTTCCTGACTTGCCAAGGATTAAATTTGGATGCTTGACTGAACATGAGCCTTATCTCTCAAGCCATCACTTTTAATTGGAACATGTAACATAGGGTTTTAGTTGACGTCATAGTCTATTGCCATGGAAATGTAAACATGGGTTTCTATTAGACTTGTCTCAAAGCAAGTTTTAGTGGTAGAGAAAGACTGGGAGACAGGAGATAAATTACGTAAAAAATATGTTATCCTCTAAATGTTGGAGTGCCCTTGAAGCTCAGACCCTCAGTGATCTCATCCTGCCTCATGGCTTTAAATACCATCTTTACACTGATGACTCTCAAATTTATATCTCCAGGGGGTCTCTTCTCTAAAATCTGAACTCATACATCTGTTTTCTTGACTGCTTCAGTCTAATAGGCACCTCAAATCTCACCTGCCCACCCTAAGCTCCTGATATTGCCCTCTCCCTACCCAACTTGCTCTGCTCACAATCTTCTGTATCTCAGCAAAGGTAACTTCCCCTTCCGCTTTCGGAGACCATAGAATTTGGAGTAATCCTTGACCTATCTCGCACTCCTCAGCAAATCCTGTCAGCTCTACATTCCAGATACAATCCAAAGATGCTCACTGCTCCCCATGTGCACTGCTTTCAAGCTACCATCCTTTCTTGCCTAGATTGTTGTGATTGATTCTGAACTGGTTTCCCTGCTTCTGCCCTTGCCTTCCTTTAGTCCATTCTCAGCTGGCTCCCAGTGATTATATTAAAATGTAAGTCAGATTATGTCACTCCTTTGCTCAAATTCACCAATGGGTTTTCATCTCATTCAGCTTTTAACCATCATTTTCTTCCTCAGCCACATGGAACTCCAGTAGTTCACTGGTCCTAAGAGGCATGGTCCTACCTCAGGACCTTTGTACATGAGAAGCGCCAGCTATCTGTATGGCTCGCTTCCTTTATTCCTTCAGGTCTTTAGTCAAAATCAGCTTCTCACCCCCCTTTGTGCTTTATTTTCCTCCTTAGCATTTATCTAACATACAATATATTTTACTTTTTCTACTAATACTGTTTCTTCCACTAGGATATAAGCTCTATGAGGCAGGGAGTTTGGGCTGTTTTTTTCATTGCTGTATCCTTTGCACCTAGGAAAGTGCCTGGCACATAGTATAAAAACCAATTAATACTTGTTGAATGAATAATTGAAAAAATGTGTGATACATGTCATAAGAAATAAAGATTAGTGCAAGCATGATTAATCAAGGCCTGTAAGCCCAATGTCCTAAAAAGTTCGTTATTGGTTTTTCATGGTAATCTGTCTTTGGAGGAACTGACTTAATTTTCCATAAGAACAGGCTTGATTTATTTTAGTAATGTGGAACTTCAGAGATGAATGTTAGAGAAGGAAGAGAATGATGATAAATACAGGTAGATATTAAATAATGTTCACTGTTTGCCATGTTAGATGAGCTAATGATTTAAAAAATTAGCACAGAGCTTACTATTCATAGAGGACTAAACTTAGAAGTGAATTAAAAAAGTAGCTCATTGATTGAATTAGCAGTGTCTGGCACACAGTAATGTAATATATAAAGTGAGTTGGACTTGGATGCCATCCAAGAGGGCTTAGTTACTGAAGTAGTTTTATTTCTAGTGATTCTACAATATAGACATGGGTGTCCAGACTGGTTACAGTTAAACTTAGAAATAAAGAATAGTAATGAAGACACTATCTTTAGACCTGAAAATTACATACTACAAGCTCTCAAATGAAGTGTAGATGAAAAGAGCAATAAATACTAGAGTTAGAGGTAGAATGATAAAATGGAAAGATAAGGTTGGGAAACCTGGATTCCAGCTTTCACTATGCACTAATTGGCTGTGTGATTTGGGGTGGGTTATTTAACCTCTCTAAGTACTATAAACATTTTGACTTTAAGCTTAACCACTGTGGTAGGCAGAATAATGCCCCCCTCCACCCCTCAGCCTGACCCAAAGATGTCCACATCCCAATGCCCAGAACTTGCGTATATGTTATGGTACATGACAAGGGGTAATTACGGTCGCTAATAAGATGCCTTAGAATAAGGAGATTATCTTGAATTATTTGTTTGGGCCCAGTATAATCACAAGGGTTCTTAAAATGTAGAAGAGGGAGGCAGAAGTGCAAGTAAGTGTCAGAGTGACGCCACATGAGAAAGACTTGACTGACCATGCTGGTTTCGATGGAGGAAGGGGCCACGAGTCAAGGAATGTGGGCAGCCTCTAGAAGATGGAAAAGGCAAAATCACAGATTTCCCTTAGAGCCTTCAGAAAGGAACACAGCCCTATAGACACCTTGATTTTGGCCGGGTGAGATCTGTGTCAGACCTCAGACCTCTAGAATTGTATTAAATTTGTATGGTTTAAGCCATTAAATTTGTGATAACTTGTTACAGTAGCAATAGGAAACTAATACAATCATGATATGTATCATAATTAGCAAAGCTGGACTCAAGTTTATCACAGATGCAGGGTTTTAACTAAAGATCCTATACTCGGGTATTTTGTAAAGATCTTCAGAGGCAGAAGTAGTCTGATACCAAGTGAAGTTTGTAGAAAAGTCATGGGAGAGAGTCTATAGGGGAATACAATTTTTACTAGTGATTCATGTGAAGAGTAGATACCTTTTATGAAGGAAAGAAAATGGCAAGAGAAGAGACATTAGAGAGGTGATCCACAATTTAAGATCTCATTTACTCAACTATAATCTGAAGGGCTGGGATAAGTAATTTCTAAATTCCTCTAGCTCTGAAATGAGATTTAAAAATCCTGACAGATGCCAACATGGGTCTTTGACACCCCACCCTCCCCAAAGTTAAAGAATATTCATTTTAGGAAGTACCATAATTACCTTTAATGTCTGATGGCCAAGCTTCGAAGAAAGCTCTGACTTAGTTTAACAAGAAAGTGGCTCTGAATTTTGACCCTGGCACTCTTATTTGGGTTGGTTACTTGGGAAACTTGTTTAGCTTTCTTACTCTTCTGCCACTTCACCTATGGTAAAAATTTAGCAAGATGGATTTTCTAAAGAATAAATTATTTTAGATGTCTGAAGGTTTATTGAAGGTTTGTTATTCCTTTAGGTAACAAACTTTCAATATCTTTGATGGAACTATTTCTAAAAAGAAACACATGCCCTACATTTACATAAGTTGTAATGGGTACCATATTTATCTTTTCTTGAAAAGAGTCATATTACTAACATCAATTACTATATTGGGCTATAAGACAATGATGCTCCAGAGAACAGTGAGCAAACTATGGCCTGAAGGCTGTTTTTGCAAGGCTTGGGGGATAGGAATAGTTTTTACATTTTGAGAGTTGTTAAAAAAAAGAAGAAGAAGAAAGAATTGACCCTAAATATTTATTATCTGGCTCTTTACAGAAAGGTTTGCTGACTCTTGCTCTACAAAAAGATGTGTAGGCCTCTTGACAACTAGACTGAATGCTATACTCTGTCGCCAAAGGAAGCACATCTATCTTGGCACAGTGTCTAACAAGGTAGCTCAAATATTTGTGGAAAAACAAAGGCTACTGGCATTTAAAATTCTTTCTTTCTTTCTTTTTTTTAACTTCTTGTTAGACTTTCCCATTCACTTTCAGGCTTCGGGCAATCACTATTATCTGCCCCTAGTAGTCTCTCCCCTTTCTACTCTCCAATTTTCTAATTTCAGCCTGGAATGTGAGCTTATAAACATTTAAGCCATGTAAGATTAAATTGGTTATGTGAAGACCCTAAAACTATTTTCCAGGTAAAACACAGGCAGTTTGGCACAGGGATTTGGTGACTTATTTTCATTGTCTCAAGGCCTTTTTATTTCCTTCCAGGTTTTCTGCTATCCTTTGGAAAAGAAAGGTTGCAGGACATGTGAGGTCTTACTGTAGTATGTCTGATCATTTAAAATTGTTATAATATAAAAGTAGCACTGTATCTGAAGACCTATTCACTAAAATATTAAACTGAAGCAATCTGGGTGGTAGGATTTTCTTGGAATACTTGATCTTTATTTTTCTTATTTTTTTTCTTTTTACAACGAATACTACTTTTATAACCAGAAAAGTCACTTTCACTAAAAAAGAAGAAAAACTGAAAGGATCTCCCCATCTAATCTCAATTATTTTCATTTCTCGTATTTTCTTTTGTTATTGGATCACTTTTAAAAATGGATGTAAATATTGTGTTTACCGGTTTTTATTTTGACTCACACTTGGGTTGCCATAGGTAATCCATGGTTACTATATTACTATAAAATAAGCTGTAAATATGAAATACTGCAGGAACGCCAACAATCAATATGGTGAAAGGTGACTGATCGCCTTTTTGACCTCTGATCCACTCATTTTATACAAGTTCAGACGAAGAATACCCAACGTGGATAGTGTTAGGGGCCGCAAAAACCCTTTACTTCATTTTACTTCATTCACGACAACCCAATGAGGCCGGCACATCACATTCTTGGGGGTAAAAGGACTTCGCCAAACTCACTAGGCTAGTCAGGGGAGAGGCTCGGCAGCCTGGTCAAGGAAACAGGAATAGGGCTTTGGAGGCGCTTCTAGAACCATCAGAGCATTCACTACACCCTGGCCTTTAAGTTCCCTCGCCTGCCAAACTTATGCTACCTCCTGCACCCCACGGCGGGCTGGGGAAACCTGTAGCTCACACCAAAAGCTAACACTCTCCATCCCCAAAGCCCCGGTGCCACCCGCTCCCTCCCGCAAGCCGGACTCCGCGTCCTGGCCCCAGACTAACCTGACCAGGTCGGTCATGCAGGAGCCCACCACCACCACCGCGGCCACCTCCTCCTGCCACTGCCTCCCGGGGTCCCCTGACGCGGCCATCGCTCAAAGGAAGTGCTCTCCAATCTGGAAGCTGCCCTTTGCCCTTTGCCCGACCCCGTAACCACGGACGCCGCTCTTCACTCCCCAACTACCCGGGCCTTCCCGGAGCCTCGGCGGGTCGCCCACCTGAATGCCCGAAATAACCCCGCCCACCAACTGCCCCCAGTTCTTCCAGGAATTGTCTCCCCGCACCGCCTCCCGTACAAGGCCCTTCAGCTAGTTCCCGACTCCGCGCTGCGCGCCGCGCTGGAGGAAAGCGCTGCAGACGGAACTTTCAGGCACTGCGGGGACGCCTCCCCGGGAACCGGGCTCGTGGCGGCCGGGCGCGCGCACGCCGCTCGGCTGGGCCGCAATGGGGGCGGGGCGGGGCGGACGTCCGGGTGCGCGCACGCATCGGCCCGCGGTGCGCGCGCAGGTCGGTGCGTCGGTCGGGGGCGCGCTCGGGTAACCTGTACCCCACGTAGTCGCCGGTTACCGAACGGACTAAGTTCCAGGTACCTAGGCTGGGGCTGGTGTGGGGCGGTTGGATCCCGAGTCGCACAGGTGGTGCCGAGGACCGTGGTTTAAACGTGCCCCGAGCTCGCCTCCCCTCCTATAGAGAAGGAAGGCCCCTGTTCCAGAGATGCCCTGCTCATCCCCATCACGCTGGTCCCCTCACGGACGAGACTCCGAGGCCAGGAGTTACCCTTTCTCCTTCCCTAGCCCGCCCCCGGTCTCCGTTGGCCTGACTTCTTCCCCCTTTTCCCTAATGAGGGGATCATAAACCCTGGGAGAAGGGAGAGTGCCCCTTTTAAACGTCTCCGAGACTGGGGTGGTCATTTTTTGGGTCGTAGCCGGCTTGTTTTTCTGAGTGCTGCCCCTTGGAGAAATGACTTCCCCAGTGTAACTTCCCTCGTGCGCCCTATGACGTTGACGTGACGCAGCTGGACGCTACCTCTTTCCGTTCCATGACGTCAGCAGGGCACATGTTTCCGTGTTTGTCATCCCATCTTAATTGCAAGAAACTGGACGATGCTTTAGACGTCTTTGTATTCACCAGACGGCCAGTCAAGGGACCTTATGTGACCTTAGTTTGAGGCAGCAGACACCTTTAAAATTTGCATTTCTGCATCCTCCTCATGTAATATGTCAAAATCAGGAAATACAAATTGCCTAACTAGCATTCAGGGGAGGCTGGCCGTCATAAATTTTTGCCTGTGATCTATTACAGTGCTGAGATGTGTAAAAGCTGCTACTGAGGGATGATCCCCCCAGTCCCTTACTCAAAATGACTGCACCAAAGGACCATCATCTATTCTGTGACCTCTGATTTTGGAGCATTTTTTCCCTCTCTTTTAGAGAAGTCACAGCACCTCATGGTTGAAACAGATTTTAACACTGCATGAAACCTTGAACTGTCAAAAAAATAGTATTTTGGCTGTTCTGGAAACAAAGACAAATTCATTCCTTCAGGTGTCATTCTGAGGTCATGACAGTTGCTGAAATGGAATGGGTTGTTGTCACCTTAAGTGTAGTTTGGCTTCTGGAGCAGGTTTGTTCCCTTTAGCATTTGACTAGTGCAGTCAGGCCAATTTCAACAGTAGGCCAGCAGTAGTCTAATTGGTTTCTAGTTGTAAAGCACCCATGAGTTTAAATTCATGCCATTTTGTCCAAATTTTACAAGATGTGTACTTTAAAAATTCACTTTGATGCTTTTCTCTTTGGTGATTAAAGTTATTTTTATTTGAGAGGAAAATGAGAATAGTGGACTTTGAGGGAGATCTAGATTTGAATTCTGATTCTTCTGCTTGCTAGGTTGGTGACTTTGAACAAGTTGGTTAGTTTTGCTGAGTATTAGTTTTCTTATTTGTGAAGTGGAAACTAATATTAACCCGAGGACAGGTTTGTTCAGGGGAAGTGAATGAAATTACAGAAAGAAGTGGGCAATACAGCGTTTGATACTGAGTAGATGTTCAGAATGTTCTGTTTTCCTTTTTCATAGAAATGAAATAAAATTATAATAGATATTTCCCATAATGAAAATTATGGGAAAAACAAGGAAGACTCATTTCGTAATGTAGGTGAGATTCCACCCCTCCAGGTAAGTATTTTTGTATTTGCTTGTGAACTAGATAATCAGTCATCCTATCAAGAACACTGACACCAGTGGTTAGTTAAAAAAGATAGAAATATTGCAGAATAGAAAAAATAGGCTTCAAAATGATAATATGGATTAGTATACTTTTCAAAGATATAAGTTACCTGTGTCATCTGTAAAGTGGGAACTCCTTACTGCCCAGGGTTGTGAAGATCAACTGTACTAATGTATATGGAAGCTCTTTATAAGTGATAAAGTGTTATAAAAATGCACATAACTTTTTTGATTGATAATACCATGCATTAGACATTTATTCTTACTTTGTGATGACATTGAAATGGTGGAGAGAGGTCATCTGTGGTCGGAAGAGGAGCCTGTTTTGTATTTGCAGAAAGGATAATTTGGGTACTAAAGTATAAAGCTTTTACTGTCTTAAAGATACTTCTGGGTGTCATTACCCAGAAGGGTCACAGTATTACTATTTTTTGAATAGTAATACTGCAGTTCTTCCCTTTATTACTGTCTGAAATGAGTAAAACAGGTGCTAGTTTTCAACATTTATTTTAGCAGGGACATGTAAGTCTTCATATGGTATAATATATGGAAACTAGAAGCAGAACATCATTTACTTGTAACTTGCGGGAAATTAATTGCTTTTGATGTGGGATTATCCTTTCAGATTGAGGAAGAAAATGATAATTTAAATTGACTTAGTCACCTCTGAAAGTAGAGACTTTCATTTAGAAATCTATTAAGAGGAATTCATGTGTTCCTTCCCCCTGCCCCATGGGTTTCCAGGTAGTATAGATATGATTTATTGGTTTTACTTTTGTACTTTCAAGTTCAAGAACTTAGTGCCTTATAGTCAAAGACTTTTAGATCCATGTTTGTGTTGCTGAACACCTGGATAGGTGTTGTTTTTATGATTTAATTGTTAAGTAGATTTTTGCTACATCTATTGCTCAGATATGCTGTGCTACCCTTGATCACATTTTTGAGGGCATATTACCTTCTCTCCATACCTAAATATTTCTCTAGCTTTTGTCTCCTTATTCACTTATTTATTTAAAAATGTTTATTGGGTGTTTAGTTTGTGATCTCTCTCCAGGAGAGAGATCACTAAGCAGGTGGTTATAATACACTGTGCAGGAACAGTTAATGAAGGGTATATCAGAAGAAGAAAATTTCTAGTAAGTAACAGTTGTAAGTAGGTTATGCTTGTTGTAGGTTTTTATATAGCATTATTAGCCAAGTTCTTATTCATAGAAGGAGGATTCCTGACCTAGTGATATGTGGGTTTTGTATGTTAGAGGGAGAGGATTGTCAGTGAAGGCTTCTTAAGGCCTCAACTAAAGTAGAACCTGCCAGTTGTAAGACAGAGTGGGACAGTTTTAAGTTGAATGTGGTAGTGTAGAAATCAGCTTTGGAAAGGAGGAGGGAATTGGATTTCAAGGGTTACCTCTGTTCCTGAAAAGCAGTGGTGTAGTCTATCCTAAGTAGGTGAATAGCAGGGAGATGATTTTGTTGGGAGAGGAGAGGCTGCTAAGACAGGAAATGTATTTATTCATGTAAGAGAAACTTCTGTGCTCTGTGCCAGTTTTCAGGAAGCTTGTTGTATGTAGTTCTTTTGGATACTCTGATCACTATTCTTTCCTTCTGCTTTCAGTGGTGATTTGCAAGTCAAGTTAAAATGTCCCCAGAAGTGGCCTTGAACCGAATTTCTCCAATGCTCTCCCCATTCATATCTAGTGTGGTCCGCAATGGAAAAGTGGGACTGGATGCTACAAACTGTTTGAGGATAACTGACTTGAAATCTGGGTATGTAACAGAACCAATCCAACCTTTACCTAATGAAACGCCTTTTTTGCCAGACTCATTAAAATTGGCCACAGAAATTCATCAAGTCATATGAGATCTCATCACATGCTGATTCAGTTGGTTTTGTCCAGTTCTTGACATTTTATGTTTTAAGTTGTTTTATTTGTGTTGTGGGCCTTTGCTTTATGACCATTGCTGTATGTCTTTTTGGGGGCACATGTCTTTGCTAACAGGGTACCATGTTGTGTGTAGCAAGTGTACTTTTCATTCACTGACTTGTTTTCTAGTTGTATCTTCTTTAATTCAGTATGCACTATAAGAGTTGGGTTTTGCCCTGGCTGGTTTGACTCAGCTATTACAGCGTTGGCCCGTGGACTGAAGGGTCCCGGGTTCTATTCTGGCCAAGGGCACATACTTCAGTTGCAGGCTTCATCCCCAGCCCTGGTTGGGGCACATGAGGGAGGCAACCAATCGATGTGTGTCTCCCACATTGATAGTTCTCTCTTTCTCCCTTCCACTGTCTCTGAAAAGCGATGGTAAAAATATCCTCAGGTGAGGGTTAAAAAAAAAAAAGAATTAGAGAAAAAAATGGCTTATTTCTGGGGTGTCACTTTTGGCATTTCCCTTTCTTTTAGATCAGCAGTGCTCACAGTTATAAGACTTGGGATCTACATTTGTGACTTCTATTAACGCTAACGGGCATGGGACACGGTATATATAGAAGGTATACAATGAGGAGACTGATTTTTAGAAATCCCAAGAACCAGTCTTGTTACTGTATATATCTACTTGCTCTTGAAGAGATGAGGTCTAACATCTCTATTCTAGATCTGCCTTACAGGAGGAATAGAAAAGCAAGAATCTATTCAAAATAAGATTTTTAAGAATAGCAGTTCATCTTTATTTCCCTTATGGCACCCAAATCTTCTTACCTTCTCTTAAGACTGTGTGTGTTTACAAACGCCATTGCTAGGCTGTCAGTATTTTAAAGACAGGGTTCTTGTTTGTTTTATTTTTATGCCTTCTTAAGGTCTATTGTGGTACCTTTGGCATGTAGTGTAGTAAGTAGGGGTTGAATGTATGAGATGTTTTCCTGGAGAAGTTGCTTGGTTTGGGGATCAGAGTGGTTCAGACTTGTGGCTCAGAAGCATGTTTATTGGTCTGGTAGTTTATTGCTTAAATTCTGTTACACATAACCCTTTTAAATGACATTCCCTAACAAATGAATTGACATTTTGGAAATTACAGCAAAGTGTATTACAGCACTGGGTTTAATCTTCTAGGTGGCATATATATTGAGACCTAGAAGGGCCAAAATTTTAATTTTAGGGAATTATTCCATGAGCCCACTGAATGTTTATTAGCTCTCTGCTGTGTTAATTTGATCACAAGCATATGCTATTTGTAAGATGCCATATTTTGTCATTTTTAATGATTTACTATTCTTGAAGATGTCTGAGTATTCAGCATTCTGGAATGATGCCTGGCTAATATAACAGAGAGGAAAGCAGAGCGGCTCACTGCAGCCTGTTGCAGCTGAGCCTTAATATCTTTTTTCAGCATATCACAGTGACTCAACCTTATTGGCACATGGCTGTGTTTGGGGCATCTGCTGTGACATCTCATCCACCCACAAGTACCTATCACATTTTTTGGTCCATGTTCTGAATCTCATCACTTAGTTAAAAGTAGAAACTCAGTGTATTTTGATTACTCAATAGAACAGTTTTAAAAAGATGAGTGTTGTAAGCTTTGAAGACTAATCTGAATTTGGCTGTATTACCCTCTCTAGCTGACAGTTCAACCTTTCTTTATTAGTCGAGTGCTTGGAAGGAAGCTTCTGCCCTGGGAGGCAATTTTAATTTTAAGATGGGCAACTTTTAACAATTTAGTTTCTAATTGTTCCCTTGGGGTTTTCATTTCACTTTCTTTTCTGTAATTTTCTGGGATCTATTTTCTGTCCTTTTGTGCATATCTTTATATGCTATATTTTCATTATGTAAAAATGTGTCTTTAAACAATATAGAGTATAGTCTTGTTTTGCATGTTTAAAAAGTTCGTACAAATGATATTATACTATATGTATTCTGCAACTTGCTTGTTTTTGCTTGGTATTAAGTTAATGAGATTTATCTTTCCATTTGCACTGTTATATCCAATTCCACTGTATGACTATGCCTTCAATTTTTTATTCATTCTCCTACTGATTGACTTGTAGGTTGTCTTAAATTTCTTTTGACAATGAATGCCATAATAAACATTCTTAAACCTTTGAGCAAGAAGATTATATATATATGGTAATATTTTCTAGGGCAGAGTTTTTTGAACTGGGTGTGTTTACCCATTAGTGGTTCTAAAATAAATTGAGTGAGTCATTTCAATATTTAAAAAATGAATGAAAATAGAATGGAAACTATCAGGATGTGTGACACGTAATAAGAATAAACTCTGGTTTGTGAATGTTTGTTTCAGTTAAATAAGTATGTGTGTATTGGGTCACAAGGTAAAATATTTGTGATGATCAAAAAAGTTTGAAAGGCGCCCCTCTGGGATACAGTTCTAAGAATAGAATTTCTGGCTTTTAGAGTATATGCAGCTTCTATTTTATTAGATATTGACAGATTGTATCAATTTTCTTCCATCAGAAATGAGAGTTTCCTGTATTTTATAGCCCCAACAATGCTCTGTATTGTCAGACTTAAATTTTTGCCAAGTTGGTGGGTGTAAAATGGTATCTTATTGTTTTAATTTGTATTTCCCTGATTACTAGTGTAGTGACTTATCTTTTCATATTCTTATTGCCAATTCAGATTTCTTTTTTGGGGGGAATATCCTTTGCCCATCTTTTTAGTGATTGTATTTTTGTATAGATTTTTTAAACATTCTTTAAATATTTTGGATACTGATCTTTTGGCAGTTACATGTATTACAGATATCTGTATTCAATCTGTGGTTTATATTCTTAATTTGTGCTCCTGATGTCCAGAAGTTTTAATTTTAATGAAGTCACACTTATTAATATTTTCCTTTTTAGTTTTGTGCCTGTGTGTGTGTGTGTTTGTAAGAGAGAGAAAGGGAGCATTTCAAGAAATTCTGTCCTACTCAAAAGTCATCACCCTCTTTTAAGAATTTTAAAGTTTACCTTTTTTGGCCTTTAAATAGAAGTTTATTTTTTTCTATAAAATATGTTGTGAGATAGGAAGGTAGTCATGTTCCCCCCCAACCCCCCACCCCAGCATCATTTATTGAAAAGGCCATCCTTTGCCTGTGGATCTCTAATGCTGCCTCTGTTAGGTCAAGTTTATATCACACATGATCTGTTTCTAGGCTTTCTGTCCTGCTATGTCAGCCTCATTGTCCTTGTGCCAGTTCTACACTGTCTTAACTATTACAACCTTATAGAGCTTTATAGAATGTCATGATAACTGGTAGGAAAAATCCTCCTTATCCATCATCTTCTAATTTTTAAAAATTATCTTGCTGAGCCATAAATACTTTTTGAAAAGCTCATTTAAATAGTTGCATACTGTTCTACTAGGACATACCATAATCCAGTTAGCAAAATCCCCTCTTTTTAACTCATCAGGAAAGGGAAGTGAAGAGAAACTGACCTCGCTGTTTGAGAATTGATTGTCAGGAAAGCTCGGAGGAAATGACATTTAAGTTGAATCATGAAAGATGAGAATAATTCAATGTGGAGAGCTGGGGAATTTGATGTAAAAGGAGAATACCATGTGTAGATGCAGGATAAAGCTTCACATATTCCAGGATCTGCAAGGCTCCTGTGGTTGGAATATAGTGAGAGGGCGAGAGGGAAATGAGATTCTGAAGATAGTCAGGGGCCAGGTTATGCAGACGTTGGTGGGCTGTATTTGAAAACTTGGGTTTCATTCTGGGTGGAATGAGAAACTATTAGAGGATTTTAATCAGAGTGACATTTTTTAATTTGTATTAAAAAAATCACTGGTTTTTATGTGAAAAATAGCTTGTATAGGATAAGGTAGACCAGTTAGCTGTCCATTACACTAGACGAGGTGAGAGATGATGGAGTATTAGAATATGGTGGTGCCCATGGAGATGGAAAGAAGGTGGTAGCTGGATTGTAAGCTGTTTAGAAGGTGCAGTCATGAGAATGTTGAATTTGAGGTGTGAGAGAGCTTGAGCAAATGGGTAGTGGTCATGCTATCTGCTGAGATGGGAAGATTGGTGGAGGAACCACTTTAATCTGGATTGATTGTTGTCTAGATGTTTCATGTAGCTGTCATTGTGGGTTTCCCTTTGCCTCTTTCCTGTGTTGAACTCCTATCTTACTTTCTTGTGTCCTCTTGCTTTGTTGGAGCATGCATACCAATAGCATCCTATGAAAGGGAAAGGAGGAGGTTCTGTTTTTGAGTTCCTGGAAGTCTGAAAATGTCTTTAATTCTACTTTTAAACTTGATTATTACAGTTAATTAATACAGTTAGTTAAATAGTTCATGGATCTTTTAACATTTCAAAGTGTTTTCACTTATTTTATATTTTGTACTTAGTATTTTGGGGGAAAAAGTCAAAGTGGTAAATATAGGCTTGTCCCAGTGAACTCTGAAATCACTGACTTTGGGAAGTTTTGCTAGGATTCCAGTCTTCCCACACAGTCTGGGATGCTAAGTGCTAGAATAAATCTGGGTCTGGAGTTTTAGGTGGTTGTGAATTTTGGGCTTTTCTTGCCTTGCAGTGATTTCATTTCAGGGTGGCTTCATTTGGTATGGAGGTTGGGGTAGGGGAAGAGGTGAAGAGAAGTAGCCAGTCTAATGTGTGAAGGAAAGGGTATAGAAAGTTCATTTAGTTTATTCCTAGGGTCCGTTTTGCATTGTTCAAGGAAACAAAAACACACTCCTACTGTTATCTTTGTCCCCTCTATTCTGTGCAATTTTAAGGTAATACTTTTTGACTAATTTTGTTTCATTAGAACAAAATGTTTGCCAAGTTCTTTAAGATTAGAAGATAAGTGAGGCTCTTGTAGTATATGGTAATAGGCACATACATTTGTTTTAGGGTTCCAAATTAATTATTCCTATGTCATCACTGTGTTCAAATGCCATGTATGCCTTATGCCCATGTAGAGCAGCCTCCTTTTTAGCATCCATGTTACTTGATTAATCTGTTTTTTTGGTGCCATGTTCTTGAGAAATAATTTTGTAATCTTCCTTTTCAGGGCCACATTTCCTGAGTAATTTGGTTATCTTTCTAATGACTTGTTATGAAAGTAGTTTTTCCCATTGACCTTGCTTCTCTTGACTTTTTGAAAAAATAATATCCTTTTTGTTTTCTGAAACAGTTTTTATCTCAACCTTTGGTCTTGCCAACTTATCGATAAGAAATGTTGAATCAAGTAGAAGTTTTAGAGAACATTTTGATGTTCCACTGTTAAGTAGGTATAATGCCCTCAGAACAATTGTTTTTTTGGTCTATGGACTCCTAACTCTTTTCATTTAAAAAACATTATTTAAAAATTTTTGTGGTTCAGTAAATTACTAATGTTCAGTTTGAGGCTTAGCATATACTTTCTTTTAATGTGGTAAAATGTACATAACATAAATTTACCATTTTAACCATGTTTAAGGGTGCAATTCAGTGGCATGAAATACATTTACATTGTTGTGCAGCCTTCATAACTGTCCATCTCCAGAATCTTTTTAATTTTGCAAAACTGAAACTCCGTGCCCATTAAACAATAACTCCTTATCTCTCCCTTTCCCCAGCCTTGGGCATTCACCATTTTAGTTTTTGACTATGAATTGGATTACTTTGGATATCTTATACAAGTGGAATTATGCAGTGTTTGTGCTTTTGTGGCTGGCTTATTTTACTTAGGATAATGCCTTCAAGGTTTATCCATGTTGTAGCATGTATCAAAATTTCCTTCCTTTTTAAGGCTGAATAAATATTCCATTGTATAAATATACCACATTTAGTTTATCCATTCATCCATCCATGGACACTTGGGTTGCTTCTACTTTTTGCCTGTTGTGAATAAAGCTGCTGTGAACATGGGTGTACAAATATCTGTTTGAGTTTCTGTTTTCAATTCTTTTGGGTATATTCCCAAATGTGGACATGCTGGACCATATGGTAGTTCTATGTTTAAATTTTTGAGGAATCTCCATACTGTTTTCCACAGTGGCTGTACAATTTTACATCACCACCAGCAATGCATAAGGGTTCCAGTTTTTCTGCCTCCTCACCAACAGTTGTTATTTTATTTATTTCTTGGTTAAATTTTTTTTTTTTTAAATGATAGTCATCCTAATGGATGTGAAATGGTATCTCATTGTGGTTTTTATTTGCATTTCCCTAATCACTAGTGATGTTGAGTATCTTTTCATGTGATGGTTGGCCATTTGTATATCTTCTTTAGAGAATTGTCTATTCAAGTCCTTTGCCCAATTGGATTTTGTTGATGAATTGTAGGGATTCTTTATATATTGTGGATATCAATCCCTTATCAGATATATGATTTGCACATATCTTCTCCCAGTTCAGAGGTTGCCTTTTTACTCTGCTGATAGTATCCTTTGATGCACCAAGCTTTTTTTTTTTTTTTTAAATGTAGTCTAACTTATCTATTTTTTCTTTTGTTGTCTGTTCTTTTGGTGTCATATCCAAGAAGTCATTGCCAAATTCAATGTCATGAAGCTTTTCCCTTATGTTTTCCTCTGAGACCTTTATAATTTTGGCTCTTGTGGTGATCCACTTTGAATTTAGGATTCGCATTTTCTGTGTATGGTGTACGATAAGGGTCTAGTTTCATGTGGATATCCATCTTCCCAGCACTCTGTGGAAAAGACAGTTTTCCCCCTTCTTAGCACTCTTGTTGAAAATCATGTAACCCTGTATGTGAAGGTTTATTTCTGTGCTCGCTGTTCTCCTCACAGTCAGTTTTTACGTCTTTCGTTAGGCTAGTACTGTGCTCTCTGGTTACCATAGCTCTGCTGTGGGTTTTGAAACCGGGAAGCGCAAGGCCTCCAGCTTTGTTCTTCTTTTTCGGGATTGTTTTGGCTATTCAGGCTCCCTGGAGCCTCCGTATAAACTTTAGTATATATGGCTTTTCTATTTCTGCAGAAAACGTCGTTGAGATTTTGATAGGGGTGGCCCAAAATCTGTTAATGGCTTTGGGTAGTGTTGACATCTTAATACTTAATCTTCAGTGAACACAGGATACCTGTGCCTCTTTAATCACTATCAGCAGTAAGTATTTTGTGATTTTTAGTGTCCAAGTCTTTTGTCTCCTTGATTAAGTTTATTCTTTCTGGTTTTTATAAATATATTTATTAAATCCATCTTTGTGCGTATTCATATAAGAAATAAAAGAACGTGTAAGTCAGAAAAGGATTCTGGGGATCAAAATAGTTCAGACGGAGAATTGAGATTCTAGGGAGACTGGCAAAACTGCAGAGCTAACAGGTCTTTAAGCATAATTCGGGACTCTGCAGGCCCTTACTTAGGCGTCTACATGCCTAGGATTTAAAACTGAGCTGTCTTTGGACTGTCTAAAAAATTATATGACTTACTGCTTATTTATGTTAGTAGTCATGTGGCAAGATTGGGTGACCCCTCCAAACTGTATCATCAAATTAGCTAATATCTTCTTATAAGGAATGAATCCAAGAATTTGTTGGAGTTACATCTGAATACAAATGAAGTAGTGTTACAAATTATGAACATCCAGACATAATCTGATGATAAATTTTAAGCAGTTAACTATATTGTTATTACTGTCAATTTAGCAGAGATATCAAAAGAACACTTGGAAAGTAATAAATTAATAGTGTTGTTACTGTAGTGGGGAAACCAAGGTGAATGGGGAGATTGGAGGACAGCAGTGTTTTAAAACTCTGGTGAAAAACCAGAGTTTAAAAAATGTTAAAAAAAATTTCTAGCCTAGACCGGGTGGCTCATTTGGTTGCAGTGCCATCCCATGTACCAAAATGTTGCATGTTTGATTTCCTGTCAGGGCACGTACCTGGGTTGTGGGTTTGATCCCTGGTCAGGCACATATGGGAGGTGACCCATTGACGTTTCTCTCTCACAATGATGTTTCCCTCCTCCCTCCCCCCTTCCTCTCTCAAAATCAGTGAAAACATATCCTCAGGTGAGGATTAAAACAATTTCTAGGCCCTGGCTGGGTAGCTCAGTTGTTTAGAGCATGGTCCTGATATGCCAAGGTTGCAGGTTTGATCCCCTGTCAGGGCATATACATACAACAATCAACCAATGAATGATAAATAAGTGGAACAACAAATTGATGTTTCTTTCTCTCTCTCTGTCTCTGTGTCTCTCTCTCTAAAAAAATCAACTAATTAATAAAAAAATTCCAGTCTGTCACCAAGTGATACTTTTGTAAAATACAATAAAAATGAATTACTAGAAAAATAAAATTAAAAACGTGAAATACAAAGCTGAGCTTTTAAATATTGGATTCATAAGACTTAAATCTACTCCTATAAATTGCTATAAAAGTTTCTAAGTTCTTACTCTCAATTTCTGTGCTTATCTCATTATGGATTAATAATAGTTTATATTCCAGCAGGGGTCTCTGGACCCCACTTTGAGTAGCACTGTTCTAGAAAGGTTTTTGGATTCTAACAGTCCAGGAGTTGACCTTTTTAGAATTCTAACTCAGAGTTTAGACAACAGTACATTAGTAATAAGTAATTCCTAACTACACTTTGGATAATCTGAGATACTCTTTAAAAAAAAAAAGTAGAATACATATGATAGATGGTTATAAGAATGAGACTTCTCTCAAAATTATGAAAAATTTTAGTTGGTCAGTAAAAACTCAGAGAGTATCATTATTTTGTTTATGTAGTCTGCGTTTATATCAAGGAATCATGACTTTTATTTATTTATATTTTTATTTCAGTTACAGTTGACATTCAATATTGTATTAGTTTTAGGTATGCAGCATAGTGGTTAGACATTTATATAACTTGCAAGGTGATGCCCCCATAAGTTTAGTACCCGTTTGACACCATACACATTTATTACAATGTTATTGACTCTGTTTCCTGTGCTTTACTTAGGATGCATGGCTTTGGAGTGAAGAGAAATGTTTACAGTAGTCTTTTTTTTGTAAACACTTTTTTTTTATTCTTGCACATTTTAAAGATCAAACATTTTTTGCTATTTGCTTGTTAAAGTTATAAATGGATAACCACAACTTAGAAAATATAATTGTAACTGGTAAAGATTTTTAATACTGTACAAGGCATATTAAAGCAATTTTTATTACATTGTTTTTGTTAAAATATTATCATTTGCCATTTCAAGTTTGGTTTATGTAGTTCATGGTAGAACTTGTATCTTTTTAAAAACTTAAAGAACTGGCGTTGGCTTTAGAAGTCCTATTATTGTATAATGTTGTGTTAATTTAGTCTAGAATTACAGAATTTTAGGATGGGAGTTCTGATGGCCACTAGAATTCATGAACCCCTTCTTATGCTTCCTTGCCAAATGACTGTCCAGTCTGTGCCAAAGCATCTCTTGAGGGGCACTAATAATGTAAGAAAGCGCTTTCCTATGCTGACCCGAAACCTTTTTTATGTTACTTCTACTCCTTGGTACTGTATAAGACAAGCTTAATCAGTCCTCCATGAGACAACACTTCAAATAAATTAAGATAGCTAAAGTGTAATACGTAGAATGAATGAAGTGTTCAAGGAATGGTTTTGATCAGTGTGGGGTAGAGTACTGTTATCTTCATTTTTCTGGAAGCCACATTCCCTGAGGTTATATTGGACAGAGCTTTATGTTGCAAACAATTGGTAGGTTGTGACCCATTGGTGTGTTAAGAAATTATTTTAGTGGGTCTCAATTCCATTCTTTTCTGTACCCTCCCTTTGTACTGTTCATGTTAACTCAAACTTATTTATTTTTTTAAAGAAGGCATATATTGAGCACCTAGTAAGTGTGAGACATTGTGGAGATACCAACATAAATAAAGTACATATCATGAAATCCAAAAAAGAAAGGAGATCAAAGCTCTGCTAGCTCATTCCCTTGAGAATCTGAGTTCCATGCCAAGATAAATACTCTCCATTCCTCCCCTGTAAAGAACAGGAATTGAGATTGGGGTTTAGGTACATAGTACAGTTGACCCTTGAAGAACGCAGGGATTAGGGTCACCAAATCCCCCACCCCGTCCTGCGTAGTCAAAAATCCACGTATAACTTTTGAATCCCTCAAAACTTAACTACTAACAGCCTACTGTTGACTAGAAGCCTTATCGATACCATAAATAGTTGATTAACACATATTTTGTATGTTATATGTATTATATACCATATCTTACACTAAAGTAAGCTAGAGAAAAGAAAATGTTATTAAGAAAATCATAAGGAAGAGAAAATACATTTACACTATTGATTGAAAAAAATCCACACAGTTCAAACCCATGCTGTTCAAGGGTCAGCTGTATACAAATGATATAAAATATAAAGTCCCAGAATTCAGAGGCTAGAGAATGCATCCATTTAGTACATGTTTTAGGTCAAGGAATGAAAATGGTGGCCAGAAAAGGTTACAGGAATATTTTCATTGAACAAATTAAGTGTTTAGTATAAAAATTACTTTTATAAAATTATGTCGCACATTAAATGTATAGAAATAGTTGGCCTTGTCCCTGGGGATTTCTTATATTATTTATTAATGTAAGAATTACCAGCATTCCCACACTCAGAATAGGAATCAGTCCAGGACAGTTACATAATTTGCTTTGCCTTTGACATGACCTTGGAGTGTGCTTGTCCTCTCCACTTGCTCACCTGCACTGTTTATGCACTAGTCATCAGGTGCTTCCTGTGGTTCAGCAGGTATGCTGCTGGGCACTAAGGGATTCAAAGTTGAATGAGCTCTATTTTATTATAGTGCTTTCAGTCTAGCAGAGTATCAGTCTCCTTGGGTTTGCCCCTATTTAAGGACAATTGCAGGTAAATATTTTTCGTTCTCCAAGTCTGACAAGATCCAACTCATTCTTAGAGACCAGTCATATTCCAGTGACCCTTCCTTGATCACTCCAGCTAAAAGTGATTTCTCTGCTCTCTCAACTTCTATTGTGTTTATTTTCTTTAACCACTAATTTGGCAATTAATCATGCTAATTGCTTTGTGACTTGTATCTATTGTTGTTTTGTATTGTTATTTAAATGGTGCCTTGTTTGACTTTCAAAGTTTGATTTTTGTCTTCTGATTACAGTTCCAGTTTCCTGAGAATGGACTCCTTTCTTTAACTCATACCAGCAATCTCTAAACTTTTTTTGATTATGCACCTCAAGTAATTTGCTTATGAACCTCCAATACATGCATATTATATTTACTTAATCATAAAAATATATTTACATACGTAAAATATAAGTAAAAAAGAATGATATAAGATGAAATAAGCAATACCGTAAAAGTAATATTACTTATGGTATTTTTACCTGTTGTATCTAAAAAAGAAATTTTTAAAAATACGTAGATACTAATGGAAGAAGTACAACGTTGGGTGCAAACGCTATGCCATAAGACTAGTTTTCAACACACCCAATGTAAGATTTCCCTGTACTTGCATTGTTGGTATTATTTTCTAGCCACAGATTCTTTGTAAGAATCAGTTTAAGCCACTTGTCCATTTCTTAAGGGCTTTAGTATAGTTAAAACTAGGCAGTGGATTCCTTACATCCATGTAGCAGATCACAGTGTGCTGAAGGCAACTGAATAATTTAGAGAACCACCATCAACTCCTCATAGAAAGGAACATGTGAACTTGCATATGCAGGTGGCTGTATTGATCGACTGGCATTAGAAAATCCATCTTAAATTACTGTGATTATTACTAAGGCGAGACAGTACATATTTAAAGCAGAGATTCTCAAACTTGAGTGAATCAGAGTCACCTGGAGGGCTTGTTAAAACACACATAGCTTAAATCATATTCTTACATCTTAATAAATATCAAAATGTGAACATCTCTGTCTTATCACTACCTAGATTAAGAAATCAAATGCTGGCCATGCCCCAGGGGCCTGCTATGTGTCTTCTCCTAGTCACCATTCCCTTCTTTCCCCATAGATGACCACTGTTCTCACTTTCCTGCTTCTCTATAAATTTTTATCAGTAAAGAAACACTATAGTTTTTTCTGGCTTTGAACTTTAAACAAATGGAATCATGCAGTATTTATTCTTTCGTTCATTAATATGTTTTTTGGCATTCACTTGTGTTGTTGAATATGAGTGTAGTTTATTCCATTGCTATATATTTCACTTTATGCTTGTGTCCCAATTTATTTCCCTCTCCTGTAGCTGATGGACATTTGGGAATCCAGTTTGAAATTACATTTTATTTGCTCAGTTTGGGGCTACAAAGAATGCTGCTGTTATTAACATTTTAAGAATCTGCCTTTTAGGTTCCAGAGCAACTTCATCTATGTTCATGTATTTACTTTTCTTTATTTTCTTCTTAAAAATAGTTTTCTACATAGATACCTTATACATTTTTTTGTGTGACATTTATTTTTATGGATTTGATCATTTGATGTTATATTCAGTGGCATCTTTCTAGAAGTTTTTATTTTTTAAGTGATTATTGATGGTATACAGATATACATACACATATACTATTGATTTTTGTGTATGTTCTTTGGCAACTTTGCTAAGCATATTTCTAGTAATGCATATGAAATTTTAAAAACTCCTACGTGCAGTCATATTATCTGCAAAAAAAAAAAAAAAAGTTTTATTTCTTCCTTTTCAATTTTTATGCCCTTATTTCCCCATGCTATTCTAATTGCTAGGACCTCCATTACAATGTTGAATAAAAGTGATAAGAACTCAACTGATGGTTGTTGGCATCAATTCAACGCCAACATGAACCCCCAATTTGGGGTGAGGTAAAGAAGGAAACTTTATTAAGTGCAAAGAACTCAATTGTGATCCCCCGTGGTTGTGAGGGCAGCCCTGGGCTAGGCCCCTCAGGCTAGACAGCTCTGCTCCGCTCCTCGCTGGTCTGCCTTGCATTGCACTGGTCTGCTCCACTTCGCTCCCCCAGCACATCTTTGGTGTTTCATCTCAGCGAGGAAACCTAGTCTCCAGCCCTGGGTGGAAAGGGGAAGTGTGCTCCCAGAGCCAGAGCTGAACTGGCTTATAGAGACAGAACGGCCCTCTCCCTGGTCTCTGATTGGTCTGTCCTCATGCAAATGAGGACTACAAATCCTTGCAGTGTGATTCACTGAAAGGGCACTACCTTGATTGGTCAGAGTGGAGCTCCTCTGATTGGTTGGTGAAATTGTTGGGGGGGGGATATAGCTGTGCAGCTCTTATTGGATGGGGAAAGCTTTAGTTCTATTGGTTGAAATTGGATTTCAGGAACTCCTTTATAAAGGCTGGCTCAGGTGGCAGAAACACAGTGCAGGCAGGCAGGTCAGTGCAGACTTCTGTGCAAAGTGCAGTTTGCAAGAGAGGCCCCTGTATAGAAATGGCTGCTAGGCTCTGTTTTTTAATAATTGACCCAGTTAGCCATCAGGAGCCCTTCTTAGTAGGTATCTTCTTTCTCAGAGTCCACAGTATCCGTGTCTCATTTTTTGTCTCAAAGGGAACATTTTAACATTTTGTTGTAGTTTTTTTTTGTAGATGTCCTTTATCATATTAAAAAGTTTCTTTTTTCTCCTCATTTGCAAAGAGTTTTTAAAATCATGAATGGATGTGTAATTTTATCACTTATCTTGTACTTATTGAGATAATTCTATTAATTTTCTCTTTTATTCTGTCAACAGAGTGAATAAAATGTACATATTAGAAAAGAAAGCTTAAACATTAATGACCTAAGTATCTAAAAAAAATTAAAAGATTCCCCCTCTTAGTTATCTGTTAAAAATAGTATTTGAGCCATATGATACTTAATCTAAACCACATTTTTGTTATACTCCCTACTCTTAAAATAGATTGGAAATCTATCATCTATAAATGGAGATATAGCATAGAAACTGGGAATAACAGTTGATGCCACATGAACTGGCAAACACATTTAAAAAATATTTTATTTTTATAATTTTGAAAACATTCGAGGCTGAGTCACTTATTTTGGTAATGGCATTTTAAAATCTTATGCTAAGAATCGATCTATCACTTTCTAGTAGGGCCTAGAAATAGATTTCAGGCTTTAGAGATTAGAGGATATATTTGGTGTATCAGGAACATCATGTGCCATCAAGCAGATAGTTCCATTCTGGAGAACAATATAAAAATCTCCCTTAGTGCAGTTTCGTTGCACATGTTATGGATTATTTAGATAGCTATTACGATAGCCTGTAACACTCTTCTAGCTTCTTGACTGCTGCCTTTCAGTGTAGAAACTTTGATAATTTTGAAACTGACTTAGTCTGAGTGGAATCATTGATGATAGATTTAATTCAGAGAAAATAAATTTTGTAAAATGAAAGTGTGAACACCAGCTAACAATAATTCACTCTAATTTGTGACTAAGTAGTTATTTAACAGGCAGTTATTGGTCTTTGAGCTTATTTTATTTCACAGTCACCTGCTATTTTAGGTTGCCAACGCTGAAGACTTCCTTCTCAGCTAACGTTGAATATTGTTAAGCACAAACGTCATTATCAAGAAAACAGGAAGCTGTGTAGGAGAACATGCCAAATGGTAAATTAATAGTCTAGGGAAAGGAAACTGACGTAGACTCAGGGAAGAAACCTGGGCTCATCTACTTTGTTCTTTTTCAATGGCTTGAAGAATAAATATGGTTTAAATTATTATTTTTTCCAGAAAATACATCAGATAATAGGTTTAGCATTAAATTAGAAAGCATATATTTTGCTTATATTTTGCATTGCCTTAGAAATGCTAATGTCTTAAAGGTTATATCTTTTTTTAGCTGTGTTAATCCAGGTTAATTCTTGGCTGTCACTAAAATATAAAGTGGAGTGAAATTGCCAACTTTTCTTCTTTATAGTGGGACTTTAATAAGAGTCAGATTTCAGTAATTAGGACCAAGTAATGATTTAAAGAGATTCAAACCCAAATTTACCTTCACTATTTATTTAAAGAGTTTATTTATTTAAAGAGTTTGCTAAGTAAATCAGTAGTGTCAACATTGTAGAGCCTATTTCAGGAAGTTATGAGAGCCTTGTTCCCTTTTTTGGATCATTGGTTTACTTGTATACAGTTCTTATACTTATGACTGATAAAATCATTTTCTTTTCATTAAAACACATGTGGTAGAACATCCTTTTTGGCAGTGTTTTATCAGCTTTTACTTTTCATTATTATAGGTACTTAATAAAATAGCATTTGTTGAAAAAAAATTATAATTCACATTTTTCACTAGGTTTCCCCTTTAATTATTGAGTGATGATTTAGTGTGGTGGTTAAGAAAATGGGCCCTGGAGCCAGACATCCTGGGTTTGGATTCCAACTTTGTCACTTACTAGCACATAGCTTCTGTGTGCCTCAGTTTCCTCATCTGTTAAATGGAGGTAATAATAGCACTTATCTCTGAAGGTTGCTGTGGACTTAAAATAATTTAACTTAACTAAAGAGCTTAGAATAGTGCCTGCCACATATTAATGCCCAACAAATATTAGCTGTTGTTGTTATTTATTGTGAAAATAGAGTAATTTTAGCCTGGCCAGGCATGTCTCAGCGGTTGAGCATCGACCTAGGATCCAGGCGATCGGTGTTCGATTCCCGGTCAGGGCACATGCCCAGGTTGTGGGCTCGATCCCCAGTCGGGGTGTGCAGGAGGCAGCCAATCAGTGATTCTCATCATTGATGTTTCTCTCTCTCTCTCTCTCCCTCTCCTTTCCTCTCTCTGAAATCAATAAAGATATATTAAAAAAAAAAAAAAGGAGTAATTTTAAGTAATGACTTTAATTTGGGGTCACATGTATAGCTCTTCAAAGGGACAACCTTTCACAAATAATCATACCTTTACCTTTCTCAGAGGTGAGGATGAGAGTGTCTTCCCAGTTGCAGTTAAATCATCAGTTCTTGGCACAAGAAGAACACAACCCTTATCCCCATTCATGTTGTTGGAGTATCCACATCCTGGACACCAGTGCTGGATGCTGGAGATTTAAGATGATTAGAGGTGTCCAGGTTGGGGAGACTGAGATGTGACCAGAGCGTCCTGGAAGTAATTTCCTGTCCCAGTGCTCTCACTGAGTACCCGTGAGACCCCCTGGGCTTCACTGTCATCATCTGTAAAATGATTCTTTTTCAGTTTGGTTTATGATTATAAATATATGCTAAAATTTCATCAGTGCTGGGTGCTTAGTACTGTGCTAAATGCTGTACTAAGACATTTTTAAAAAGTATAAAACAGTTCTTGGCACCAAGAATATTATGATCTGGTTGGGAAAACAGACCACAATTACAAGGTAATAATATTGGCAGTCACATGATTAGATGTAAAATAAGAAACCAAATGGATGAAAGTATGTGAGGTTATGATGTTTAGCATTTTAATATATAATGGTTAGCTGTGTTTTTTGAGGCTAAACTACCAATCAAGAATTTCCATTTGATAATTCCCACTTGGATGATCTGTAGAATGTGATAGTTTAGATCGCCTGCTCTCCCACTTTAAAATAGTGCATTCCCAGTATATTGAGGCAATTAGAATTTAGTGAAAGATAAAATGTTTAGAGTTTTTCATCCAAAACCTTTTTTATTATAATTCCAAGATATGTTTTTTGTTCTTGTCATTGCTGTATTCCCAGCACCTAGCACAGTGCATGACATATAGTAAGCACTCAGGAAGTACAGTTGAGGGACAAATTTGAAATTACATTTTAATTATCAGTAATTTTTAGTTATTTAAAATTACTTGATTATTAAAATGTTACTCAATTTGTAATACTGGCTTTTTAAACCATAGATCTAGCTATATGTTAGGACAGGTTGCTGTGATACAAATAAAATTTTAATGAAGCCGGTAGCTTTTTATTTGGTAGCTTTTTTGTAGTTGTATAAGGAAATGACTTTTTAGATGAATGAACTTTCCTACTCTATTAGTTATTTGTTACTGACATCTGACTGCAACTTCATGGGAGACTTTACACCAGAACTGCCCAGCCAAGCCATTCCCAAAATTCTAATACAGAGAAGCTGGGAGACACAATAATGTTAGAACTGTGGAGTTTTTTTAAATCAATCCTTACCCCAGGATATGTTTTCAGAGAGAGAGAGAGAGAGAAAGAGATCGATCCATCGGCTGCTTCTCATACACACCCCAACTGGGAATCAGACTGCAATCTTTTGGTGTACAGGCTGATGCTCCAGCCAACTGAGCAGAACTGTGAAGTTTTTGGTATCACAATATAAGGACTTGCAGATACTTTCCTTGAAGACTCTTTTTCAGTAAATCAATTACCTGCATTCTTTCCTTCTGAAAAGCAGTGAAACTCTTTAGGAGAAAGAGATAAATCAAGCAGTCATAGCCAAGTTTTCTTAGTCAAATATAAAAAGGATGTATTTTCTGTTTATGTACAGAGGCATATACATGCACACATAATCTTTAAGTGCAACCATACTATTCAATCTTTTAAAACCCATTTTATTTTATTTTTTAATTTTATGTTATTTTATTTATTGATTTCAGAGAGGGGCAAGGAGAGAGAGAGAGAGAAACATCAATGATAAGAGAATCATTGATCGGCTGCCTCCTGCACACCCCCTACTAGGGATCAAGTCCGACACTGGGGCATGTGCCCTGACTGGGAATTGAACTGTGACCTCCTGGTTCATAGGTTGATGCTCAACCACTGAACCACATTGTCCGAACCCATGCCCTTTTTTGATTAGCAGAAAAACTAATACCCTCCTTGAGTGTGATTTGAAATTTCACAGTAAATTAAATAACATGACCAAAAACAACTTTATACAGAGATAATTAAAGAAGGGGAAACATTTTAGTTTAATTTTAAAAGAACCTTTAGGTAACATGACATTGGCTTGTTTCCCATAAATCTACTTATCCCAGGTGATAAGGAAGCTAGAGCTTAACAGATATTTTCAATCATTTGCTCAGTCGAGTGCTCTGTAGGAGAGAGACCTGCTTATTAGCCTTTCCAAATTTGTAATTCTTCTCAGCAAGACCCTGTAGTTAACAGGAGATTAGCTATTTTAACTTGGTTATGCTCTTTGGGGAGTATCACCTCCATCCCCATCCCTACTCCGAGTGATCTTACCAACAACATATAGTACTCTCTCTAATGTAAGGTTTGGTAAATTTTGGCTAGCCCACGCATTAATCTGATTGTTTCCATAAAAGATTTGGTAATCATCTCAAATTTTACCCCAGCTGTTTTCAACTGGTGTGCCCCAAGAAACATACTGGTGTGCTGCAAGAATTTTTAAAACATTCAATACCTGACTGTTCAGTCAGGGGCACTGACCTCTTTTCCCTTAGATTGTCAAATAAAAAAATGACAACAGCCAACACAACAATAGCCATCCAGCTGAATCAAAATTATACCTATTTTTTTTGTCAGATCGGCAAAAAATATCTTTTTGGTGTGCTGCAGAATTTTAGTAATTAATTTATGTATGCCATGAGCTGAAAAAGGTTGAAATCACTGCTTTACATTCCTGATTTCCCTTCTTCCTAAACTTACCCCTCTCCTAGTCATTGTATTGAGTAAATCTATTTGTCTCCATCGACACTGCTGCTCCCCTAGTCTAAGTATCCATCATCTTTCCTGAAATGGACTCCTATCTGGTCTCCCCATTTCCATTTATAGTCCCTTTTCCCATAGAGTAGACAGAGTGATCCTTTCAGAGCACAGAATTAGGTAGTACTTAGTCTCTCTTCTTCTTAAAACCCTTCCTTGAGCTTGGAATAAAGCCTGAATTATTTGCCACTACCTACAAGGCCCTGCAGTTATGTCCCTTGCTTACCTCTTGTCCTAATCATTTGCTGTTCTCTCCCTCATTCACTCTGCTCTAGCTGCATTGCCCAGACAGATCAAGATTTCTTCCCCCAAATATATTGGACTTGATTCTGCCTTCACGCCTTTGTATCAGCTGTTTCCTCTGCCTGGAATGTTCTTCCCCATAACATGGTTGGCCCCTCTGTTACTCAGGTTTTGGATTTCACCTCCTCCTGAGGTTTCCCCCAATCATCCAGTATAATGTAGCTCCTGTTTTATTGCAGTGCCCTGTTTTAGTTTCTTCATAACATTTAGCAATCTTAAACCATCTTTATAAATTTGTCTCATGTATTGTTTTTCTCTTCTGTTGCCAAAATTTGTGCCATGAGACTGTAGATTTTGCTGTCTTATCCATCCTGTATTCCTGACAGAACAACGCTCAGTAAACCTTACCGAAGTGAAAAACTCAGTGAATGGGTGACTCAGGGAGAAATGTACCTTTCCACACCCTGAGGTGGCTGGAGCCAGCCTTCCAGATAGTAAGGAGGGAAGGTGAAGGAACACAGCACGAAAACGCTTTCCCAGTCCTGGTTAAAGCCTAAGTAAATAATATAAAATGTGGCCCAACAGTGACAGCAACAGTTCAGAAACTAATTTCACTTTGAGAAAGGATGACTTTTTCAAACAAACTACAATCAGATTAATCCTGAGGATTTCCTGTACTGTTAATAACTTCAGAGATAGATAATTGATCTTCAAGCCCAAAAAGACACTTGATTATGAATTTAAAAAAAAAAATATTTTGAAGTGTTGTTGGCTGAATATAAGAAAAATTCTTAGTGTTTCTTGTAGGGTCATTTCTGTTACTAGATTATACTTTATATTTTGTAATGCTGTAATTTATGTGTTTCCCATAAGTGTATTCAAATAACTACTGTGCTATGGGCTAGACAAGATTATACTATAAAGGAAATATTTTACTTAATAAAATGTGCCCTGCAGAATTTTTTATATTTAAAGGTAAACAGAAATGTATTCTTAAAGCCTGTGAAAAATTAAACTATGTTAGTATGCAATTATTAGTGCAACTTTGTTGTTGTTTATAAACTGGTATTTTTGTTGGCCTGTAAAGATAAAGAGGAACAACCAACCTAGTGATTTATCTTAAATACATCTGAGTTAATGTTTCTGTCTGGTTCTCTCTTCTTTCACATTCAAATAGTTTTGGAAAAAAGTAACAGTAAATCTAATCTGAGGTCTTAGTTAGATTTTTTTAGAGCCAGCATTTCTCAAATTTATTTTCAAATGACAGTTGCCCTTTAGAGAAGCCTTATTCCAACGATGCTTCCATTCCCTACACTACTTTCGTAGCTTTTTCAGAAATGTTTCAAAGCAAGTTTTGGAATTATGAAAGAAAATTAGCTACCTGGCCAGGCATGCCTCAGCGGTTGAGCATCGCCCTAGGATCCAGGAGATCGCGGTTTGATTCCTGGGCAGGGCACATACCCGGGTTGCGGGCTCGATCTCCAGTGGGGAGTGTGCAGGAGGCAGCCGATCAATGACTCTCTCATCATTGATGTTTTGACTCTCTCTCCCTCTCCCTTCCTCTCTCTGAAATCAATAAAGATATATTTAAGAAAATAAAATAAAGATAAATTAAAAAAAGAAAAAAATTAACCTTCTTGCTTTGTTATAAATTAAAAACCTCACTTTTTAAAAACAATGAAGACATATAACTTCCTGAAACTTCATATTAATATTTTATTGATCTATGAAGCCAGTACTGCTGTTATACAGTCGAAGTTATGACTTGTAAGATCATGAAAGATATCTCATAAAGTAAATGTTTATAAAGAACAAAGAACATTGTAAAACTTTGTGAAGTAATAGAGTAAAAAAATACCAAGCTGTTGAGACCTGGGTGACTAACTGAGCGCCCTTTTAAATTTGCGTTTTATGAACACTGAGCGCAGAACTCTGCTCTCTGGCAGATGTAAGCTGTGGGGTGCCAAATCCAGAGGAAGTGCTTGACCTTCAGGGAAAGAGAGAGAACCATCCGGTACCAGAAAAAGGCCAAAACTGGGCTCTTTTTAGTACTAACTGAGTGAAACCTAAGAGTTTATATTTAAAATATGACCATAAAGTTACTCTCGTTTTATAATTCTTGGCATCAAAGACTGCAGACTTCTTTTGGATGATATGCCTATTTTCAAAGAGGGATATATTCCTTTGAGAGAAATAGTTGAAGCAGTGTTGGTGTTTGTTGTTAGAAGGCATGTAAGTTTCATTGTAAGATAAATGAATTATTTGTTTTAGGGCAAGTCTTACTGTCTTGGCCTCCAGACCACTATGGGCTTTTATTTCATTCTGTAAGCCAGGGTTTTAAATCTTTTTATTTATAAAGATCACTTTTTATTTACTTTGTTAAATATCTTAAATATATATGGTTAAAAAAAATCTTTCTTTTTCTTTTTTAAAAGCTGCACGTCACTGACTCCTGGACCCAACTGTGACCGATTTAAACTACATATACCATATGCTGGAGAGACCTTAAAATGTAAGTCAATGATGACTGTTTTACTGAAAATATAGATTATAGAAATCATTTTAGGGTTTAGTTCTTCTGGGGATGATCCATATATTTAAATAATATGCTTATGCATCTGTTTCTTGACTTACCAATTTTAGGTATTATTATCTTTTAACTTCCTGCTCTGATACATGAGGCTTCAGCCTATTTTTACTGTACACTTTATCTCTCTCTTCTCTTCCTCTTTAATATAATTATATCACCACTATTGGTTCCTGTGTTGATTACCCTGTAGCTTTAAAACATTTTTTTAAGGATCATTGTAAGCATTGTGTTGTACAGTTAAATGAACAGCCCGTAAAAATCATAGTAAGTACCTGGCACTGAGTTAGCACTCTTATTACTTAAGCACAGTCTTTCTGCTGTGATAATGAACACTTAGTATACTTTTATTTTGTTTCCCATTAACCATAGTGTTTTTTGGCTCCCCACTTTTTTTTTTTAATCCTCACCAGAGGATATTTTTTCCATTACTTTTTCAGAGAGAGTAGAAAGGAGAGAGAGAGAAACATTGATGTGAAAGAGACACATCTGTTGGTTGCTTCTCTGTGGAGTTTTTATCAATCTCCCTCTTCTTAGCCCCATGTCACATTCTCTGCCTCTCCTTACACCAGATGACTGCAAGTTTTTATGGATCTACCAGGACAGATGGCTTCCTCCTCATCAGTAGCCTCTTCCTTACATTATTGCAGTCAGAACTTTCTCTGCCCTGTCTCATCAAGTACTACTCTTCCATCTGCATTTTGCCTTCTAGGAATTTGTTGAAATGCCTCATCTACCGATTGCTACTCTCCTCTTCCTTTTCACTCTTCCATTATTTAGGATTTTTATCTTACTGTTTCTTCACTATCATTTAATGGGAGGGTGGGTCTTGCATTCATAATAGTATACAACTTTATCTAAAGTTTCTCATTAAATCCCATTGAAAAGTTATGGTGTCTGGCTTAAATTATAATCAAACTATTTGGAGTTTATGGTAATTTTATTTCATAGCTTTGAACTCAATGAAGTTTGAGATGGAGACTGTTTTGTTATTAAATTATATCTTCAGTTCCTGGGACAGTAAAGATATTCAATTAAGTGTTGAAGAAATGAAATGAATTCATGTATAAATTAGTGAATTGTAGTGTTCAGATTTTTGTTGGTTTAAGTATAGTGTTACAGAGAATGTGACATTCTGTTAGTTGTATCTGTCTTTTGCCAACAGAAATTCAGTTTTTTGAATTATTTATTACATAAGGAACTTGTAATTGGAACATTGCTCTTAATAGTGCAGAAAACAGAAAGGACATACAGTACTTTGCAGATTTGGAGTCTGTATCAATTTTGTCTTTATATATTCTACTCTACTTTCTCAAAGCAGGTTAGTGAAAATAGCATGTAATGAAATTTTATATGTTAGAATATTTTATATATTAGAAAACAGTTTTCTATAAATGTTTATCTGTGAATAAAGGAAAATTTGTGCAGTTAATGATAGTGAGGATATATTTCTGCCCATGAATTCATAAATTGATTCCTACAAGAATTACATTCAAAATGAAATAATTGAAATAAAAAGGACCAGAAGATTGCAGTACATTAGGAATGATGTTACTGTTTTCTCAGCTCTTTTAATGTAAAGAGACAACTCTTCAGTGTTGGGACAGTGAAAGCGTTTCCAATTTGTGTAAGAGTCTTATGGAAAATATCAAAGGCTATCTGAATTTAAGAGAAGTCCTTGAATTTCATGATTGTAGAAGAGACAACTGGTACTTAAAGGGCATTGGAAAAGTGAATCTTCAATGACCAAGGTTTAATTGAAATAAAATACATGTTAAGATCTAGGATGGTGCCACTAAAAGGAGTGAAAATTTATCAGTTATAGCAAAATTCACAGAGGAAGATTAATGCGCTTCATATGCATATTTGTAAAAATAGCCACCCTAGTCATGATCTGCAGCACTTAATTCTTTTTTTTTTTTTTTTAACAGCACTTATTTCTTGAAGAAATTGTGTTTGTGTTTTTGTGTACCTTATTTAAATAGGGCAGAGAATAGGCTGTTTTGCTCATATTTTATTTCCAATCTCTGTGTATTGCCTGGCATTTAGAGGGACTCAGTAAGTGTGGAATGAATGAACCATGTTCATTCTTCGGATCTGGCAATGATGAGGTTTGACGAGGAAGTGACAGAACTCTGAAGTATACTCAATTTTACAAGTTCGTTGAATAACACTATTTAACTATAAAGAGAGATTATTGAAATACTCTAAGTTATATCACGCAAGTCTGTGGCCAGTAAAGCAACATTGGTTTCAAATTTGGAATTATCTTTTTTTTAAACTATTCTTCATACTAACAATTTATTTTAATCAGAGACTGTTTGGCTATAAGAAACCCTTTGGAACAAACATAAATTAAAGAGGTTTTTTGTTTGTTTTTCTTTATGAGAAATTAAGTGAATTCCATGGTGTCCGAGGGGCAATTTTACCCACTCCTCATGGGTACTGGAATCACGGACTCCAGAACGATGGCCGACACCATAGTTGCCAGCCAGCGTCGGTGCCCGTGTCCGTGTCTTTCTCCTGCACCATATTTTGTTGTCACTATATTCACCTTATGCTTTTCTCCCCAGATTTCTTTGTTTCTCTTCACGTAGAGTAGAAATCGCTTCCGGAGTCTCTTAAGTGGTGTCTCAGTTCAAGGCCCCCAGAGATCACCTGTGGTCTTGGAATCTAAATTCCCGGGAGAGAGGGTCTGATTAGCAGCTTGAGCTGGTATCCACTCGTGATCCAGCCATTTGACCAAGAGTTCTGGGTCGGGTATTCTCAGCCTGGTTGCCAGAGACCAGTTTAGCACAAGGTCGACATGGACTTGGGCCGGTACCCAGAGAGACATCTGTTACACTGTCTCAGGAATTCTTCCTGAAGAGCTTCCAAATGAAACTAGACCCTTTCCACTTTATCTTTAACAATAGAAGCAGTACCATTGTTTGTCATCTGAGAGGTGCGATGAGTATTTCAGTCATTTGTGACAGAGTGAAGAACTCATGCCGAAAAGTTATCTCCAAAGATTTTGAAGTTGACTGTTACAGAGGAAAAGCCTTCTTTCAGAGGAAAAACTGAAAAGAAAAAAAAAAGATTATGATGTGGGTAATACATTCTCTCCCATGTTTTCGGAGGAACCGTGTAAAATTACTGTTTCTGAGGTTTTGATAATACATCACTCAATTTAAATTTGTATATTTTGGGGAATGATTACAACAAAATGAAACCAGTCTTTGAACTGCTATTTAAATGGAATGTACCGTTTAATTAAACAGTGGTCAAACATATACAAAGATTTTTATAGACGGGTTGCAAATCGTGTTCTAGAACAAGTGCTTTACTTATTCTTGAAATCAGTTTCATTTTGATTCTCTCTCAAGTGGTTTGGTTGCTGTGTGTGCCTGCAGCCAAACAGAGTCTCCAAGATCACCTGCAAGGAGTTAACCATTTTTACTATGACTGGTAGCAGCTGAGCTGAGTAAAAAGTTAGACACTTTGTCAACAGGCTTAGTATTTTGCATCATGCTGAGAGGCATTCTAATTTTCCTTTATAGCATAGTTCATTTTACTTTATTTTTATCTTTTCAAAAGGATTCATTTATTTAAAGATTATTACCTAGCATTCAAGGTATTTTTAGAAGCTAATTAGGGAGGCAGGTCACCTTTGATTTAGTGAATGTTCTAAAAAATGCTCATTGAAAGGCAAGTAAGAAGTGCTAATTTTGTAGATTAGACATTATCTTTCCCTTAAATTTTTGAGGATTCCTTTGTTCTGGTATTTCGGAATATTTTATTTTCTTGGAATTCATGGAATGTTTGAAAAAAAATTTAAGAACATCAATTCATATTAATTTATATTTGTAAAGTCAGCTTAGTTATAGCTAAATATAAAAATAAATAAATAAATAAATAAATAATTTTGGCTTTGATATTGATTATAGTTTATTAAAATATGGCTGATAAATTGCTAAACTAACTTACTGAGCATTTATTTTATAAAGAGTTAGATTTATTTATATACATTATCTCCTTTAATCACACAGTAATTCTGAGATACAGATTTACAGCCCACTTTTTAACATTAACTTTATGGAAGTATAATTTACATATAATAAAATGTACCTATTTTAGTGTACAGTTACATAAATTTTGGCCATTGTAAACACCTATATTAATTACTATACCACAGTCAAAATATATAACATTTTCATCCCCCAAAGATACAGAATGTTTCCTTCCCTCCATAAGTCAGTCCTCTGCCATCATCTCCCTACTCCCCGAGCTTTTATTCTCTCTGAAATTATAAAATAGTTTTTTCTGTTTTAGAATTTCATATAAGCTGAGGACATTGATTTGAGATCTTTCTTCTTTTCTAATATTGGTATTTAATGCTTTAAATTTCTCACTACTGCTTTAGCTGTATCCCACTGGTCTGGATATGTTCTATTTTCATTTGAATTCATTATATATATTTAATTTTCCTTTTGATTTCTTTTTTGACCCACTGGTTATTTGGAAATGTGTCATTTAGTTTCCAGAATTTTCTGAATTTTTAATTATCTTTCTTTTATTGATTTTGAATTTAATTTCCATTATGATCTGAGAATATGCTTTGTATAACTTACATCCTTTTACATGTATTGAGACTTGTTTTATGGCTTAGGATATGGACTATTTTAATAAATGTATAGTATCTTGTGAGGGTACAATGTTGATGCCAACAAATGCCTACATTTCTATTAATTATCTTTGTATTTCAGGGTGATGCCCCTGCCTTTTTCAAGATTATGGCACTGGCAGTAGTGCCTTCAGATCAGAAAAGAGGGACTCATAATTTTTCAGAGGAGGTAAAGCAGAGATTTAAAAATTCTAGTCTGATTTAAAGAACGAAGGGTACTTAGGACACTAGGTTCTCAATGGAAGTGTATGGAGGGCCCAGATGCATTTGTTTGCTTTGAACCAGTCCCTTTTTTTATTATTTTGGCCTGTAAGAACATTGACTTGCCCTCATCTCTAGGATGTTTCAGCAGAAGATGGTGTACAACCTTTTGGAACATTTGATGGCAATTCCACATGACACAGGCACTCCACACACTTCAGGTTGTTGCATGGCAGGCTTTACGTGGCACTACCTGGTAATTGATCTCCAGTGATTTTCACTTGCTCATTAGTCTGCTTTAGGGGAAATAATTGAGATTTCGTATTCCATTCTCCCAAAAGATACGAACCATGTCTTAATTTCTAGTATATGACAGCATTCATATTAACTTGTATATATTGATTCTTAATAAATTTATCTTTTTATATGTATTTATTTATGTGGTAGATATGAATCTTTGTTTCTACTGAAATTAAAAAGTGAGACTTCTGTCTGCTATAACCAGCCTACTAATTCTTCATAGAACAGTTCTTTTAATACTGTTCCCAGGCTGCTATCAAACCTCTAATTTATTGACATCCTTCTTCACGTTTCCGGAGCCAGGCAAGATAATCATCTTTCGATTCTTCAGCCAGTTCTTTATTAGCATATAAAAAAGAAAACCAGCAGTGGCTTTGTCCTTCACATTTCCCTTTTGATTCCGTTCACACTATTATCATTAGTACCAACCCCACCGAAAAAATAAACCCTTGTTTTTATTCTGCCATTGGATACAGGGCTAGGTTGTAAAAGGAAGGGAACAAAATGTTTTTAGTAGGATTATCTTTAGTGATAGGGAATTAGAGCCATTAAAAAAAATAAACAGCTCAACCCCAAACACAGCAAAATAGAAAAGGAAATGTTTCAGGGAGTTTTGTTGATACAGGATTTGACATGAAGACCAGATACATCGAACTCCTGGAGGGAGTGAAGGGACAAGAGAAGAGAGAAATGAATGGAATAGAGTTAGCTTGAAGACTAAGAAAAGTATTTTTAAAAAAAGTTCTTAGGCACTCTCAGTAAAAATTGTTTTCCCTTTTCTTGGGCCTTAGAAATTAGGATCTTTTCATATTATTGTCATAATATATGGTAACCCTGTTTGATAGTGGTGCTGGAAGCCCAAGAGGATGTGGTTGCATTCAGTGTCTAAAAAAGTTACAACTCATATCTAGTTTTTTCTTTGTACTTATGCCGAAACCTCTCCATCTGGAGAAGTGCCAATTTGCCACTAAATTTAAATAAATCAGAACATTTCTCATCAATAGGGGTGGCAAATTTAGCCCCTCTTTAGAGCACTGAGCAATTTATGACCATATGTTAAATACCATAAAACAGCTTTAAAGACTTGGTCCCTGGCCATTGCCAGATTGCGCCGTAGGAGTACAGCAGCGCTGTGAGGGACTGGGAATGCTTCCTCCGGCCCTTGGAGGCCTCCGTAACGCACTGATGTCACAGCCAAAGAGGCCTGTTTTCAAACATTCCCTTTATAAAGGTGAAATACTAAAAGATTCCATTTTGGCATTTGGGTGCAAAGAAGGCAGACTTCTTTTTGATTCTTAAGGGTCAAAATTAGTATGGGAAGTGCTGTGTGGGAGGAGTAACTTGGCAGCAGCAAGTCCAGAAGGCAAGTCTAGGAATAGGTAGAGATACCCTGCTCATTCTCTGTCTTGGAGCGTGAACTGGACTTCTCTAAGGCATAAGCAAGCCAAATACCACATTTCTTAACTGTTTTTCTTTTGCCAACTTTTATGGAATGAATATGAATGTTAAAAACAATTTTTAAAATTTCATCCCATTGGACTGCCAATAATAATGATTTCTTCCAGAAGTCTGACTCATTATTTGGTGAGCTCCAAATATTAGTTTTTCTTCTTACCATCATCACAGCCTGTGAGTCATTTATGGCCTTCGGTGGGCTCATGGGTGAAGGGGTGTGCCAGCAAACATGTGACTTTTGGTTAAGTAATGCTGTAGGGCCCTGGGTGGACTTTTAACACGTGAGGAAACCACTGTTTTAGGCAGGGTGTTATTAAATAGGAATAGTTACCAGATTTTTGTACAGGATTTTCCTGACCGTCCTCTCTGAAGGATAACTCTTCCTACAAAGGAGAATGATGAAATTTGGCTGTCAAAGGTCCAGGATTCCTAGCCTTCTTGAATGTGTAATACCAGCCTGAGGGCTGATTTCCTGTCAGTTCCTGTGTGGTTTGCAGTACATCCTCTTTGCAACAGATCAGTATTTTAGGTCATCTATCACAACTGCTGTCCTGTAAATTCTTGGCAATTTGATCTCGGTTTGCAGAAGGCAGCTGGTGTACTTCTCCAGGACGTGCAGCTGGGGAGCTCCGGCCTCCCTCTTCCTAAGGCCAGGAAGTACGCTATTGTTATTCATCGACGTGTTCTTCCTTTGAAAGAACAAAAATCTTCAAACTTTGGCAAATTCAAAAAGTGCTCGGTAGTAATTTGAAATTACCCTTTCTATTTTGTTCATCTAGGGCAAAAACTTAAGTGATCTTCGACATCATTTGAAATCTTGCCTGTTTTTTCCATAATACGTATATGTGCACTAGTGGAAGGCCCTTTTTCCCCTCACTGCAAATGAAGTCATGCTTAAGTTGTCAATCACATCAAGGTATTTTGTTTTGTGCTTTGATTTTCAAGAATAGTGTAATTACTTAGGCCATGTTATTGCCCAGTTATTTTTTTTCTCAGTTTCTTTCCTTAACAGTGGGATTTTTCTATTCCTGTTCCAGCATCCATTAAAACTATTCAATGGGGAGATAGAGACATCTGTAATATTTTGAACAATAAAAATATTGAGCCAGGCGTGGCTTAGTGGTTGAGCATCGACCTAGGATCCGGGTGATCGGGGTTCGATTCCTGGTCAGAGCACATGCCCGGGTTGCGGGCTCGATCCCCAGTCTGGGGCCTGCAGGAGGCAGCCGATCAATGACTCTCTCATCATTGATGTTTCTATCTTTCTCTCTCCCTCTCCTTTGCTCTCTCTGAAATCAATAAAGATATATTAAAAAAACAACAAAAAACACAACCAAAAAAGCCCAACAACAACAACAAAAAAAACAACTATTCACTTTGGATATCACTTGAATATTTGCATTGGATTTTCAAACTCAGTGGAACGCAGAGGTATTTAAAGCATATCTCTTCACTATTTAATGTTAGGATAAATGCACTGTTTGAGTTCCAATTTATCATGCCATGATGGGTGAACTCTGTTGTGGAATTTAGAACAGTGAGCAACGTTCCTCCTGTCTTATGACTCAGAAACTCATTTCGGCAACTTGACTTTATTTATGTAGAATAGGAATTATCTTTAGCCCAGTTCATCTAAGAGAAGAACCCATTTCTAAAGAGACTACAAACTCATGCATGAGTTATATTAAATAGTAATCTCTTAAAAATTGAATTATTTTGGTGACATTGGTTAATAACATTACATAGGTTTCAGGGGGTACAATTCTATAATATATATCTGTATACATCATCTGTATATTGTATTGTGTGTTCACCACCACAAGCCATGTCTTCTATCAACATTTATCCCCACTTTACCCTCTTCACCTTCCCCCACCCCCCTTTTCCTCTGGTAATCACCAGGCTGTTGTCTGTGGGTTTTTGTGTTGTTGTTTTTTCTTAATCCCTTCACTTTTTTCACCCAGTGACCTTCTCCCCCTTCCCTCTGACAGCTGTCAGTTTTAAATAGTATTCTTAACAATCCATCATGGCACAGATAATTTCTACTTCTGATTCTTCTTTCCATCTTTATAAAAACTCCATCTTCTGTAAGGTCCAACAACATCATTAGTGTAGCTCTTGGTTTCTTTTGAGTTCTGGTTCTTAAGATGAATGAAGGGGAAGGAAAGATAAATTGTGTTGCTTTACAGAAAGAAGTGAACTTTCTGCAGGTGGATTGTAAGTCAGATGTATGGACGTCATAGAAATAGCTCAAATCCTGATAACGCACTAAGGGTGGCATGAAGGAAGAAATTTTGGGTTTAGGACATGGGAGAATTGGATCTCCAGATATTTATATCAAGTCAAATCCTTAGTTCCTGAAATAATATATTGTTAAACTCTAGGGGTAGGAACCTCTGTGATCTTTAAGGTCTATATGACTCACATAGCAGCTGATCAAGAAATGTTTGTTTATTAAATGAGTGAAACCAGGGCACTAAAAGAGTATGTCTTATGTGGAAAGTCTTACTGGAAGAATAGGACTAACTAATTTTACTTTGTAAATAACAACTGTTAATGGGTTGATCAGTCTTTTAGAATGATTAGTATGGTTCATTGGGGAGAAAACAATAGATTGAATTTATCCCAAGAGTAGTAGGGCCTTTGATTCTGTCCTTGGGATGGATCTGATGAGCAGATCATGACATGATCAGTTAGACATAAAATGTGTTGCTTGACAGTATGCCTAGAGTCTGTCATGATTAAAGAATGAATGCTGCTTAATGTTGAAATAAGACAATTTGGTCATTTTAATATAGAGCTAATTGCAAAACTGTTCCTTCTCCAGTTAATTTTTTTTATTGTTCTTCCTGTTTCTCCTTTTTCTGTTTTTCTAAGTGTAATTTCACTACAATTGGGTAAGACTAGTTCCAGACAGTCACCCTCAAACATTAGATTTTTTATCTACTTTGGCAGGGTTGACCATCTCCTCTAGAAAGGAAGGAAAGAATCCACAAGCAAAGCATTTCACGCGACCGTTACCCAGTCATTGTTGAGCACCTGCTCAGTCCCAGTTCTGAAGCATAGTATGGGAAGGCCTCCTTTGCTCAGCACCATCACAACCTTCTCCACATTCTCTCTCCTCTTTCCCTGCTTTCTACTAAACCCGATTGCTTTGACACTGTCTCCAGCTTTCATTTTCAACGCTATCTGTTGCTCTTCCTTTGAATATCTTGTTTCTGTCAGTGTTGTCTATTCTAAGGGGCACATAATTTGCTTTCTACTCCTTAATTTTTCTAATTCTTTTACCCTTGCCTATAATTACCTTCTTATATTTCTTTGTTTAAGTCTACTGTGAACAATACTAAGAGTGGACATTTAAAAAAAAGGATTAGACTGAGCCTGATTTTAGACTGAAAGGAAGTAGGAGACTGGCAGATTGTCCAAGGATGGCCATGACAGTAACTCTTGTCCCACATAATCTCCTTGCCACCCCCACCCCCACACTTCAAGAGTTGGAGTGTAATTTTTCTCCTCTTGAATCTGGGTGAATTTGTGACTATTTTAACCAACAAAATATAATAAAAATAATGTATGGACTAAAGAGGCTAGGTCATAAATGGCAATAGAACTTTTGTCCTATTAGCAAGAACACTTGTGCTTGGGGCTGTGAGCCACTGCATATGAAGTGTGACTGCTTTGAGGTTACTGTACTGTCAGGTAGCCAAGCCACATGAGGAGGCCACATGTTGGCGCTGCAGTTGGCAGTTCATGTCTTGGAGTTATCCTAGTCCAAGCACCAGATATGTGAGTGGAACCATATTGGACCCTTCAAACTACCTTATCTACCAGCTGTGTACCTCTGAGAGGTCTCTCTCAACACTGTCAGGAGCAAAAGAATCACTGTCTACATTCTGCCCATATTTCTAACCCACAGAATCTGTGAGCTCATATACTAACATGGTTGTTGTTTTAAGCCTCTGAGTTTTGGGGTAGTTTGTTAGGCAGCATTCGTAATTGGAACAGAGACACTGAAGCACAGAGCAGAACAAGAGCCTGTAGGCAGGTGGAAGAGATGGGGCTAGGATCAGAGATGCAGACAGAGGTTCAGTCTCCAGAGGGAGGAGGAAAGGACAAAGCATTAGGAAGGAAATGGGTAAATTTTGAGCAGAAGGCATGGGCAATTCACCATATATATATTTTTAATTTTTGTTTATATTTGGATAAAGTTGGAGTTGGAGTCAGCTCCCAAGAGGTAGAAGGTCTAGAGAGGGCCCTGCTGCCTTGTGGAGAGTATTGAAGACAGTACAGATTATTTGTCTTCAGCTCCTTGCCTTTAGGACATACCCCTGTGTGGAAAGGCAGAGGCTTGGCGCTTTATCATTGTGGTCTGCCTTCCTCAGAGAGCTTTGTGTCTAGAGAACTGTAAGTGTGAAGTCAGCCCTTCCTAGATAAAGGGGACTCTCCCCGAGGACAGCCTTGGACCTCTGTGGCTCTGTTTATAAGTCCTGAAACTCACGCAGTGTGACTCTTTAGGTTCCGAATGACCCAGAATTGCTTGTGGTTTTGGGAAATGAAAGGAAGCCTACCTTTAGAGTGGGGACTTTGATTTTAAGTAGCAGCTTTCTGGAGAGGAGAGGGAACAAATCTACAGTTCTAGTTCAGGAGCTAACGAAGGTTTTTGTCCACATTGAGACTCAGCAAGTATTAATTGAATGGTGGAATTGATTCTCCAAGAGAATTGTTTTCTGGAGCATCCAGCCGTCTGGACACCAGTCACATGCAAGTCAGTTTGTTTCTGTGAAGGATGACACACACCATGTCTAAATGTACTCTTAAGAGTCTGGGAGTCCTGCAAGTTGTAGTTTTCCTTAGTAAAATGTCTAATTTGTTGTTGAAATCTCCTAATTAAGATTGTAGAAAGAGAGATGCTGTAGAACCTCATTGAAATACTATTACTGGACAAAAGAACACCACTTTCATGACAGGGTAACTGTGATGTATCAAACTTTTACTTCATGTATAATAGAAGATAGAATGTGCCCTGTATTATCAGGGACTTTACTATATTTCAGTTGGTCTCTGTTAGATGCTTTTAATTTTTGCCCCCTACTGTGTTGGAGTGTGATTGGTGCATCTGAGATGTTGTAACGTGTGCTTTGCTTATTTCTCCACCTCTGCTCTGAACATCGTGGCACATATAGATAACTTGCTCTTACAGACCCTACTTGACTTCTTTCTGACTTGCATAATTTTCCTGGTAGGAGCATGACTGTCTTTGTCCTTTGTTTTTATCAACTTAAATTTAAATTATCAAACAGAAGAATTGTCATTGTGACACCAATCCTTTTAAAAAACTGCTCATTTTCTGTTGCTTGATTATGTTTCACTTTTTCCTATTTTCAGTGAATGTTGGCTAGAGCTTCTGTACCTCTATCTGTTTTTACTCTGGTAGTAGTTTTATTTATTTATTTTATTTATTGTTTCTGAAAAGCATTTTCTTATAGCTGCTTTTGAAGAATTTTATTTTATTATATTATTTATTTATTTATTTATTTATTTATTCTATAATTAAAGCACTTCGGGGTTCAACTTTATTAAGAAATGTGGAGATGTGAAAAGCTGTATACAGTACTATGATAAACATTCATGCGCCCACTTTTTAGTTTAAGGACTAAAACGTTACTATTACTGCTAAAGCTTGCTGTATATCTCTTACCAGTCTCATCCCACTTCCATCCCCACCCTAGAATTGGTGATGTTGGTTATTCCAGCACATTTCCGTACACTTTTACCACCTATACCTGTAATCCTGAACACCGTGTAGCACTGTATGCCATATTTTCAAACTATTATATGGATAGTATCACAATGTGATATTCATTAGTAACTTTTTTTGAATAATTTTAATTTATTCATCCTTATTTTTCAGCATCCTAAATTTTCATTCATTTCAATAGATTTTCCCCTACTTTAGCTTCTGTGGATTACGGGACTAGCTTTTGTTCATTGTTAGACATGTTTAGCTCTGTCGTGTGTGAACTCAAAGGATCCTTCATACTATTTTTTTACATCTTTCTTGGTCCAGTTGCTGGGCACTTCAGAATTATTTGACAGTTGAAAGTATTCAGTTTTTTCCCCCTCCATGAATTCTGAAGGCTATTGTTTAGTTTTCACATGTTTCTGAGAGTTTCTGAGTGGGTTTTTGCACGATCTTCCAAACACTGTTTTGTGGGAGCTGCAGCACAAGGTCCGCCTGATACTGTTCTTTGTGTGCTAGTTTGATTCTGCTGCTAGTGCTCTGGTTTGTGCCTGTGGATGCAGTCAGCAAAAGACATATTGTTACACAGTGAACTCAGAGTTGAAAGAAAGATTGGTGTGGTTGCCCCCCATCTAGTATTCTGTGGTCATTTCTCCTGATTTTTTGGCAAGTGTTGCTTATCTGTGTCAAGCTTTGCCACATCAGCCTTAAATTTCTGCTTTGTATAATTCAGGTAGGAATTAGAAAGAAGTATTTACAGTCGTATAGCATTCCATATTTTCCAGTGTATTTTTACTTAAGTGATCTCACTCTAATTTCCCAGCAGCTTTCGGAATGCCAGTTATCCTGCTTTATGCGTAAGGGAGGGCTCATAGGGTCTAAGTGACTAGCCTGAGATACTCACTGGGAAGTCAGGGATCCAGAACTCAAATCCAAGGCTCCCAAGTACAGGCTTGATGTTTTCCCACTGTAAATGCTGGGAAAGAAAGATCATGTTTATTACCACACAGTAACAACGTGCTTCTCAGTAGAAGCAGATGAGAACAAATGGAGCTCGGCAGCTCCATTTGAATGATCAGCAGCTCATGGTGAGAAAGCCGTACGAGAAGTAAGAACAAGCAGTGGCATTGCCGAATAGATAAACAGCATCAAATGCTCATGCCTTCTGCCCACGTCAGCTTGCAAAGGTGTGGTCAGTTGACCAATATCTGATTGGGAAATCAACTGACAAACTTCCACTTTTGTGTGGATCTCTCTTGGACACTTGAAGAGTAATAACTTGTGGTTGGTTATTTTTGTTTTGCTTATTTTTGAGGGTAGAAATCACAAGCAGAATTTGCTGAAAGTAGGGTGAGAAGTTAATCAGGTATATGAGAGATACAGGCTCGTTTCAGCTTTGAGATGTAGAGAATAGTCTTAAATGTGTCTTTAAGACTACTTAGGCAGTGATCTTAAGTTATCTTGAGGACCCTGACGTAGTAACATGGCTTTATGATTTGGGGCTGTTATCTCTCCTGATGTATCTTTAATTGTCTTAAATATATCTTTTTGATATAATAAAAACTGGTTTAATTTGCAATCAGATTGTAAATTAAAACAGTTTTGAACCACTTTCTAAAATCAGTTGAGTTGTTTTCTTTAATGTGGGAAGGATGAAGAGAGAGAACTTAGAGGTAAGATAGCGTAAAGGTCCAGATAGTAAGACGGATCAGATGTGCATAGCTAAACTCTGGGCAACTGTGAAGGAGAAAATTGGGTTTATATTTTAAAATGCACTTAGATTTATTTAGAAATACAGTTATCGAAATATTTTAACCTTAGCATATGCCTTAAATATTAAGTACCCAGTTTTGTTTTATTTTAGGAGTAGAAGGAATCTGAAAGAAATTAGATAATGATCAAAAGCAAACTTCACTCAAGTAGAACGTTCTCCCCTCAACCTTTGTCCTGCTACAGTTCCTCTTAAGAGACATGAATTTGTCAGAACTTATGTCATCCTAATGATTAACTGAAGTGGAAGAACTTTATTTTTAGAGCTAAAGTCCCTGTGATGTCATCTAACCTGTTACCCATTGTAGCAGTTTCTTTAGGGGTATCCTTGGCAAGTGGCTATTGTGGACCCTGAGAAAGAAGATACATACTGAGAAGAGTCACTGGTGGCTGACTAGGCTCAAATTTAAAAAACAGAGCCTAGCAGCCGTTTCTATACAGGGGCCTTTCACACAGACTGTATGCACTTCAGGGAGAAGCCTGCACTAAGGGGTCTGCTTTCTGCACTGACCTGCCTGCCTGCACTTGCACTGTCTTCCTGCCCCTGAGCCAGCCCTTATAAAGGAGCTCCTGGAATCCTGTTCTAACCAATAGAACTGAGGCTTTCTTCATCCAATCAGAGCTGCTTCACCAACCAATCAGAGTAGCTCCATTTTATTGAGGCAGAATTTTTTCTTTGTTATTGATACTAATTATAATATTTTTTGAGGTATTGAGTGAATTAATAAGTCGTGAAGATTCTCTCCTAGAAAATGAGAAAAAAGTCTTTTATCCCGATAGTTTAACCCAAATCTTTACAGTCACATACTCTTTTTCTTAAGCTTCCTCACGTATGGAATAATCAGTTGTGATTTTTTTTTTTATGTTGTTTCACATTTTAGGATTTTTTCCATAGTGTCTTCCAAATGACAATGTCTGTTTTTGTTCTCTGTCAATGCAAAGCTCCTTACTCTGTACATTGAAACCAACCTTTTGATCCATTTCACTATGATATTTGGTTCACAGAAAATGAAATGTAAATACATAGTTGTCTAGAGGCTATATCTAAATTAATGGTTTATGTGGATATATATAAAAATCAAGCTTACATGCTAAGTTTTTTTTATTATTTTATGATGTTTTTTACTATTTTATGATGTCATCATTACGGATTTGTTTTAAAATTATATTTAATTCCTAACTACTTTTAAAAACTACAAATAAAATCATAGAAAGATTGAGAAAGCTTACTTTCTTTTTATGGGGTCAGGTGCATTGTAATCATTAAAAAAGAATTGGTAATAAATTATATTAATGAAACAGTTTATGAATATGCATTAGAAAATTATTAACACTAAAAATTTCTACAGTAGAATGTTTATTACTCAATAAACTAATGCTAATTCATAGCATTTGGCTTAAAATATTGTTATTTTATGCACTGAAGTATACAAGAAGTACAAGGTTAAAGGTTCATTTAAAACATATAACATCTGAAGATAGGACATTATACCTTTTCCAAATTAATCTGGTTTCTAAGAGTTAGCAACATAGTAGATTCCCTATGAAATACTTAAGAATCATGTAACTAATTTTCCTGAAAACTATCTTTTATTGTAAACCACTGAAATAACTGGGCATGCTCAACTCGGAGAAGGAAGCACTGAAAGAAGAGGTCCTTTGTAGATAGTTTAGGGACTACCATGTAGAATAATGCTTAAGACAGAACTAGCATTAATAACTGAAAGTGATTCATAAGCACATATATTTTTTTTAGAAATAAAAAAGAACTTTTTCTAGCAACTAATAATTGCCCAGCAACAGAACATGCTGCCTAATGAAGTAGTGAGCACATTTAACCTCGAAGCAGTCACAGCAAAATGGACGACCTTCTCCCCTCCCCTCCCCTCCCCTCCCCTCCCCTCCCCTCCCCTCCCCTCCCCTCCCCTCCCCTCCCCTCCCCTCCCCTCCCCTCCCCTCCCCTCCCCTCCCCTCCCCTCCCCTCCCCTCCCCTCCCCTCCCCTCCCCTCCCCTCCCCTCCCCTCCCCTCCCCTCCCCTCCCCTCCCCTCCCCTCCCCTCCCCTCCCCTCCCCTTTGTTCTCTTTGTTCTTTTCTTTATTTTTATTGTATCCCCTAGATCTCTGCCGTTCAGCATGATTGCTACTAGCCACATGTGGCTATGGAGTACTTGAAATATGGCTAGCCTGAATTGAAATGTGCTGTTGTGACACTTCAGATTTTGAAACAATATAAAATACCTCACTAATTAATTTTATTTTATTTCTTGTGAAATGATATGACTTTGTATTTATTGGATAAGTGAAATATATAAAGATTAATTATTTTTATTTATGATTAAATATTTATTAAGGTTAATTATTAGTTCCAGATAAGAAGTAGTAAACACCCTTTACTCTCTCTCTTTCAGTGGTTATATCTAAAGAGCATATACAGCAACTCCCTGAGGACTCTGAAAAGTAAATAATAGCAGACATACTAAGAAGAGAAATCAAAATTCAAATGAGTTTCCTGTGTGCCCTGCCACTACCCCTCTTCCCTCCCCCGCCCCAGCTATTTTCTTTCATATTTCCTGGTTTAGACCGTGGGGCACCCTGGATCCTGGAACTGTGCAATATCATGGACAGAAAAGCTCCAATGAAAATCCTGTCTTGGGTCAAAAGACCAAAAAAGGGGTCCTTTTGCTATGGAGCTTATTTAATTCTTCTGGCCTTAACTCATACAAGCTCCAGTTATGAAACTGGACTCCTGCAGCAGCCTGTCAGACTCTTTTCTTTTGCTCCAGGTGGACACAGTCATGGGAAGTGCGCAAGAATATGGGGAGGCTAAAACTCCGACTTTCTAGCCAGAGCACCAGGAAAAAGTGTTCCTGGAAGCAAGAGTGCATAGGGAGAAATCATGGAGAGGAAGAAGCTGGAAAAAGGATCCTTTAATTTGTGTATGAAGACTCAGGCTTATTCTTGAGTTGCACATTTATGGAACTGGGCAGAATCCATAGAGCAATGGCATTGAGAATTCAGCTGTAGTTTAGTTCAGTGGCCAGATTCCAGACTGTTTTCTTGGTAACACACACTTGGGGGAAACCAGAATAGCATTATAAGGCTTTGAAACTATACTGACATTTGAACCAAGTTCAGAGAAGATAGTTTAGCACTTTTATTATGAACCTAACTTTATTCCAGTTCATTTGGCAACTTAAGTGAAATGAACTTCTTTGGAAGACACAAACTTCAAAACTTACTAAAGAAGAAATAGATATTCTGAATAGTCCTACACCTGTTTAAACAATTGAATTCATAGTTAAAAAACAACGTTTCAAAAGTAAAACTCTAGGCCCAGATTGTTTCAGGTGAATTCTACCAAACATTTAAGGAATAAATAGCACCAGTTCTACATAATTTCTTCCAGAAATTGAAGTGGACACAAAATTTCCCAGCTCAATTTATTATAAGCCCAACATTCTCCTGATACCAAAATCAATCAGAGAAAGTACAAGAAAAACAAGACAAACTATAGACCAATATCCCTCATTTGAAGAGAGAAACAAAACTTTTCGGAAAAAAATTAGCAAATTGAATCCAGCAGGAAAAAAAATTCATATATATATATGGGTTTTATCCTGGGACTAAACCACAGATTCAACATGTGAAAATTAATCAGTGTTATTCTCCATATTTACAGACTAATACAAGAGAAAACATGTGATCATATCAATAGATGCAGAAAAAACATTGAACAAAATTAAAAATCCGTTCATGATAAAAATGTATGAATTGTATGAATTCATTAGTGTATGAATTGTATTCTATTTATGTTATACAGCACAGCTTCAGATACTAGAAATGCAAAGGAAGATTAGACGTGGTCTCAATCTAGAGATAGGAGTCTGCTAGAAGGAGGTCTTACAGGGAAAGGAGGCCAGTTTAAATGACTTAGATTTAACCTCCCCCACTTCCACCTTTTTTTTTTTTTTTTACAGATATTTCTTGAGGGCCTGTATCATACAAATTATGTCAGCTCTCAGATACGATAATTCTTCTAGTCTCTTTTCCTTGATACAGAAAAAGAAATTCTACCTTTCAAGGCAAAAAGTGTGCTGTACAGTAGAATCATTGGCACTGTCTCTGAATTTGTAGGGAAAGCAGAGTATATCTTTGAGACACGTGATAACTTTCTTCATGATACCCTTATAATGAACGTTCTAGGTTTGTAGTATTATTGGATAAATATTATTGTTTAAATGATTGTGCCCATGAGGTACTGGTTAATTGAATTTGGTCTGCCAGAGAGTTTTCTAGAAGCATGTTCAGCCTGTTTGTTTATAACTTGAAACTGAGAGTGCCAACCCAAAATTGGAATAGAATCTAAGAATACTATGGTGGTGTAAACAGAGAGGTAAATCTAACAAGATTGAAATATAATAGGGACAAATTTAAAATCCTGAAGTAGATTCTGAAATTTTGCTGTCTAAATTAAGAATGAAGACCATGTGGCTTAACAATAGTGTGTATGTATATGAAAGTCTTGGGGCTCTTAGTTGATAGGAAGTATACCTTGAGTCAACACTGATGTGTCTGCCAGAGAAAGCTATTTTAATTTGCAATGGTATCTACTAATAGAAGTTTAGTATCTAAAATGAAGGCATGGATGTCTGAACTTGATTCTTTGCTCTTTAGAGCACACCTGGAATCTCATGGTAGTTCTGAGTATTATCATCTAAGAGGATTATAGACAATCTGGTACACCTGCAGAGAAGAGAGAGGAATGGACGATAAAGGAAATTGAGACCAAGTCATACGAAGAATAGTGAAAGAAACTGGTATTTAGCCTGGTCAAGAGGTGACTCATGATAGGGTTGAAAGAGGTCATAAGAACTGCCTGTAAAGGAGAAGAAGGGTTATGATAGTAAGGTGAAAACTAGAATTGTTCCATAAATTCCTAAGAACCAGTGGATGAAATTTTAAGAGAGAGAGATTAAGTTTCAGCATAAGGAAACACTATCAAGAGTTAGAACTCTTGGAAATGAGTCACCTCTCCAAAGTCTTTTGTCAAATTATTGCTTGAATCTACCTTCCCATTGAGAATTTCCTTCAGCTGGCATTTCCACAAGATTCTTGTCTGACCCTTACTTCCCATAGTTGGGGTTTCAGTAAATGATTATTTTACGTAGCAACTGATAGGAATAATTGGCAAAACTCCAGTTATTTACGGTTTGAGTTGTTTCTTTGAAACTATATTTTCCTGGCAGTCATTTAACTGTAAGATAGATACTTTTTCAGTGGTAAGAATAAGGAAAGGAACCCGTGGACAAGCTGTGTTCCTTCTGTAACCGGGGAGCGGGACGATGGTTCACTCTGCAGACCTGGTAACCCGGCCTCCCTGAGATGCTGTTGATATCCTCTAAAGATTGTTAGCTTCCGAGGCACAAGTGTGTAAATAAGAACTACCTTGCACCTGTAATTTCTGTGATTTCATGTGTGTGCCGTATTGTGAAGCATTGGTCCCAATATTATAGCCCGGAAATTTTCAGGGAGTGATAAAAAATAAAACTTGAAACTACCATTTTGTTTTTAGGTGGATCACAACTGCTAGCCATTCTAGGTGTTTTGTTTCTTTACTTTTTTTTTTTTAACCTCACCTTATGTCACTTCTGATCCTATTTTTATTTCTTTGTTCTCTTGACTGCTCTTCTTTTTTTATGAAGAGTTGAAATAAGCAGTATCCAAGGAGTCTGTACTTTGTGTTCGTTTCATCTTCTCCAGGGTGAAATAAAGGAAATGCGAGGCTATTGCTGTCCTATATGATTTGTGTTGGTTTTTTCTCCACCGTCTCCGCCTTGAGGTCAGGTACTATGTTTTCTACTTCCCATACAACTCCCCAGGTGTCCAATCTGTGCATCTGTGCATGGCGGGTTTTTAATAAATGTTCTTGACTGATTTACTGACTGTTCTCCATAGCAAGAAAACAATGCCACATTTTATTCCAAAGAGGCTATAGAGTATTGAGCACAGTGTTTCAGGAGATCTCTGAGGTTGAGGGTAAGAGTTTGAGAAATTCTGAAATGTAAGTGTGAGATTCTGAGAGGTATTGAAATTTACTTGTTTTTGAAAAATAATTGTATAATGTTTTTACTACATGTATTATAGTAACTTCTCTCGTTCTAAAGAGATCCTCTCAGTTGAGGGTGTGATAATTTGGTATACATTGTTTATTTAAAAAAATATTCTATAGTCAAATACACTTGACTGCTTTAAAATTTAAAAAATATCAGCTACAATAAAAATTAACTTTCCCAGTACTCTTGTTTAAAAGGATTCATATGGGAACTTCTTGAAAATTAAAGATCTTTAAAAGTATTCACCTTATAAAAATACTCTTTGTTTTTAAAAAGAACTCATTGCAGAGCTTTTTAAATGGAGAACTCCCTAATTGCACTTTCAAGATGATTTTATTTATAAAAAATAAAATTGCTCATAACCATTGAGTAAATACTTTCTAATTTATTTACGATTAAAGTGGGACGAATTTTTGCATCGCATTAAAAAATAACAGCTTTATTGAGGATAATTTGCATACCATGCAATTCACTCTTTGAAGTGGTTTTTAATGCATTCACAAAACTGTGCAACTGTCAGCACTGTTGCAGAACATTTTCATCCACAAAAAGAAACCTTGTACTCGTAGCAGTCACTCCCCATTTCCCCCTTTTCCAGCCCTTGGCAACTATTAATGTACTTTCTTTCTCTATGGATTTACATATTCTGGACATTTCATGTAAATGAAATTATACAATAATCATACAATATATGTGGCCTTTTGTGTCTGGCTGTTTTCACTTAGCATAAAGTTTTCAAGTTTCATCCATATTATAGCATGTAACAATACCTTTTTTATAGCTGAATGATATATATATATCTCACATTTTATTTATTCATTCTTCAGTTGACGGACATTAGTTTTTGTTCTACTTTTTGTCTGTTGTGCATAATGCTGCTATGAACAACATTCATGTGCAAGATTTTGTGTGAACATGTTTTCATTTTTTTTGAGTATATACCTAGGAGTGGAATTGGTGGGTCATAAGGTAACTCTGTGTTTAACATTTTGAGGAACTGCCAAACTGTTTTCCAAAGGGGTGGTACTATTTTCTATTCCCACCTGCAGTGTATGAGGGTTCCAGTTTCTCCACATCCTCACCAAGACCTATTATTATATGTCCTTTTGATTGTAGCCATCCTAGTGGGTATAAAGTGGTATTGCATTGTGGTTTTGATTCTGTTTACTTAATGATTAATGATGTTAATCTTTCTTTCATATACTTCTTGCTATTTCTGTATCTACTTTGGAGAAATATCTATTTAAATCCTTTGTCCATTTTTAAATTGGATTATTTGTCTTTTAATTGTTGAGGTATAAGTGTGCCTTACATATTGTGGGTACAAGTTCTTTATCAGATATATGATTTGCCAAATCATACATTTTCTCCCATTCTGTGAGTTGTTTTTTCAGTTTCTACACAGTGTCCTTGAAGGACAAAAATTTTAAATTTTTATGATGTCCAGTTTACTTAGTTTTTCTTTTGTTGCTTGTGTTTTTTGATTTCATGTATAAGAAAACACTGCCTAGTTATAAAGATCTACTCTTATGTTTTCCTCAAAGAGCTCTCTATAGTTTTCCCTCTTACACTTAGATCTTTGATCCATTTTGAGTTAATTTTGGTATATGTTTTGAGTTAGGGACTCAACTTTATTCTTTAGCATAAGGATATCCAATTGTCCATCACCATTTGTTGAAAAGACTCTGTCTTAGTCTGTTTGGGTTGCTATAACAAAGTATTGTACATGGAATAGCTTAAACAACAAACATTTACTTTTCATAGTTCTGGGGGCCGGGAAGTCTGAGGTCAAGATGGTGGCAGATTCAGTGTCTGGTGAGGGTCTCTTTCCTGGTTTAGTCTGTTTTTTCATTGTAACCTCACATAGCAGGAGGCAAAAAAGCTCTTTTGGGGTTTTTTTTTAAGGGCACTAATCCCATTCATGTGGGCTCTGACTTTATGACCTAATCACTTTGCAAAGGCCCTACTTCTAAATATTATCACATTGGGGATTAGGTTTCCACATATGATTTTTTAAAAAAAAATATGTCTTTATTGATTTCAGAGAGAGGAAGGGAGAGGAGAGAGAGAAAAAAACATCAATGATGGGAGAGTCATTGATTGGCTGCCTCCTGCACGCCCCCACTGGGGATCAAGCCCGCAACCTGGGCATGTACCCTGTCGGGAATTGAACCACCAACTCCTGGATCCTAGGTCGATGCTCAACCGCTTAGCCATGCCAGCTGGGCCCCACATATGAATTTTAAGGGGACACAAACATTCAGTCTATAGCAGACTCTTTTATTTAAAAAATTTTTTAATTGTGGTAAAATACACATAACAAAAAATTTAACATCTTAATAAATTTTTAAGTGTACATTTCATAGTGTTAAGTACATTCACATTGTTGTGCAACCAATCTCCATAATGCTTTGCATCTTGCAGAACTAAAACTTTATACCCATTAAACAACTCCCCATTTCCCCTTCCCCCTAGCCCTTGCCAACCACCATTCTTCTTTCTGTCTCTATGAATTTGACTACTCTAGGTACCTCATATAAGTGGAATCACAGTTTTTGTCTTTTTGTGGCTGGCTTATTTTGCTTACCATAACATTCTCAAAGTTTATTTATGTTATAGCATTTGTCAGAATGTCATTTTTAAGGCTCAATAATATTCTATTGTATGTGTTTATCTTTTTGGTGGTTGATGGACTGGGTTGCTTTCATTAGCCATTGTGAATAATGCTGCCATGAACAGGGGAGTGCAAATATCTCCCTGAAACACTGATTTCACTTTTTTTGAGTATATACCGAGGGTAGAATTGCTGAATTATATGGCAGTTCTATTTTAAAGTTTTTGAGGAGCTGCCATATTGTTTTCCATAGTGGCTGCACCATTTTAGTGGTTCATAGGGGTTCCAATTTCTCCACAGCCTTGCCAACACTCATTATGTTCTCTTTCTCACTCTCTTTGCCCCATTGAATTGTCTTAGTATCCTTGTCACAATCAGTTGACTATAAATGTGAAAGTTTATTGCTAGACTCTGAATTCTAGTCCATTGATCAGAATGTCTCTCCTTTTGCCAGAACTGTACTGTCTCGATTACTGTGGCTTTGAATTGGGAATAAGTTTTCAATTGTGAAGTGTAAATCCTTCAACTTTGCTTTTTCAAGATTGCTTTGGCCATTCCGGATCCTTTGCATTTCCATCTGACTTTTAGGATTGGCTTGCCAATTTCTGCAAAAAGATTCAAGCAGGGATTTTGATAGGGATTGTATGAAAACTATAGATTAATTAAGTAGTATTGCCATCTGAACAATATTAAATCTTGTGATCCATGGACATGAGATGTCTTCCCATTTATGTAGGCCTTCCTTAAGGTTTTTTTCAACAGTATTTTGTAGTTTTTAAGTGTACAGTTTTACATTTCTTTTAAGATTATTCCTAAGTATTTTATTCTTATTGATGCTGTTGTAAATGAAATTGTTTTCTTAATTTTAATTTTAGGTTTGTTCATTGGTAATGCATAGAAATACAATTGATTTTATACATTTATCTTTTATTTTGCAACCTTGCTGAACTTACTAGTTCTCAAAATTTCCCTCCCCCCCTCCCTCCCCTCCCTCCCTCTTTCTTCCTTTCTTCCTTTCTTCCTTTCTCTTTTTTTTGGATTTTATACCCAATCTAGATGCCATTTATTTCTTTTCTTGCCTAAGTGCCCTGGCTAAAAGTTCCAGTACAATGTTGAATAGAATTGGCAAGAATGAGTATCCTTGGATCAGATTTTTAATGTTTAGTGGTTTGGAAATATGTGTTACTGACAATGCTCCTTTGAGAACTTGAAAATCCAGCTTTGTGTCTTCAGTAGAAACAAAAATAATAAAATTGCTTCTTTTGGAATGTAGCATGCTATTTATTTTTTGGGCATCAAGGCACAGTAGATTCTAGCTTGACTTTTTCCAAAACTTGAATGGCTTTGCTTTATTAACTTGATGAATTTTTTCCCCCCAAAAGTCACTAAAGTAAGCCAAACGTAGGACTTTTAAAAACATATCTTTCATGTACATGTCCTCCTAAGGAATCGTGAGTGCTGGGTATAGCTGAATGAGTAATCAGGGCATTCATATAGTCTTCACTGATTCTTCTTTGTCTTGGCTTGGGTTAATGCTTTATAGTTGGCAGACTTGAAAAATTTTATTATTCATAATAGATACAGTTGAAAACCAGAGATAATGATTGTGGGTAGGGTGAAGGGACTGATTGTACTAACTTTTGATAATTTAATTCTACATCCAAATTCTGAAGGATATATTCTTGCTCAATTTTATTCCCTACAGAAAGTGGCAGAATAACTCTTTCCTACTTTATTCTTTACTGTAGGTTTTGTTAGTACTTAGGTATTCAATGCAGAGAATAGAATTTCTCTCAGATATTGAGCATTTCTTGAATCTATTCTATATGTGTTGCATTTTGCCTTATTGGAGACGTGAAATAAGTATGAGAGCATGTTTATTTTATGAATGCTTACAAAATATTTAGGAAGATCAAGTATGTGTTCTTACCTTGGACTGATTTGTATTTGTAGCTCTGTGTATATGTCTTATCTCTCTCACAAAATGTAAGCTCCTTGAGGATAACCATCTTTGTATTGACTCATTGCATATCATAGTGCCTCCCACTGTAACATGTGTTTATTATGAATTTTAAAAATTAATGAAACAATAAAAAAATATGACAACATTTCAATACATAACCAGTTAGTATTGTTGAATTTCAGAAGTAACAATTATCAGTTTGTTCTGGATTTATTAGGGAAATCTTTATGCAAGAAAAGGTAATTAAGTGGGCTTGTAAAGGATGGGTAAGAACTGAGCAAGGGGGAAGAGCATTTCAATTACATGTCATAGTATTTGGAGGTCAGTGAGTGGATCATATTGACTGGAATAGAAAATTGGTATTGCCTTGTAATAGAGAGAAGAATGGAAAAATAAATAGGAACATTGTATTTTGGAAGCCTTAAATGCCAGTTGGAAAAGTTTGCCCTTACTCCATTTGACATTAGAGAATCATTCAGATTTTTTGAGCTAGGAAGTTTTGGAGCAAAGCAGTACTTAAGAAGGTTTACTTTGTGATAGTATGTATTATGGGCTGGAGGGAAACTGTTATCAGCAGACCATTTAAGAGGATATGGTCATAATTGAATTTTTCTAGTCTTGCCAACTTTTCAAGAGCAGAATTCTTTGACCTTCAGTGCCTAGCATAGAGCCTCGAGCCTCAGAGTTTAAATGTTCATTGGGTGCATGAGTGTATGGACTATGTCGTCTAGGCCTGGATAGAGCTCTGAGCAGTAGGAAATATCCATATGAGAAACATTTTGTTTTCTATGAGTGTAAGGGGTATGGGTAGGGTTGAAGATGATACTAAAGGCTCTGCACCGTGGTTAACGAATAGCAGAGCCATCCCTGGAATTAGGGGGGTCGGCTAGGGGAAGAGAGGAGTGAGGAAAGGGACAGTGAGGAGCGTGTTCTTGGACTTGCTGAGTTTGACGTGGACGTATGTAGTACCTAGTTAGAGACAGAAAGGCTCACATGAGAACTGAAGTCTGGATGTTGCAATTTGGATATCACCGCGAAGGTACTGTTTGGGCAGTAAACATGATTGGACTGATGCAACTGTATGTGTCTGCGTGGGTGTAGTGGGATGCATGTACACAAGTATACATGCTCTCACACTAGGACCCAGTATGTGTATTAGATTACCGGGTTACTACCCTGCATGTCTGTATTAGCAGAATGGCGAGGACTGAGTCTTGGGGTGAGCGGAGGGAATAAAAGGGAGTTAAAGGAGGGGACAGGAAAGGAACAGAGGTAGAAAAACGTGGAACACAAGTTTGCCAAGGAGGCTTTGTAATTTGTCTATGTTTCAAAATAATACTAGTAATAACAATAGTAGCATTCCCATGTCACTTGCTGAGTGCTTGCTACACTACCAGGCACCATGCTAATACCTAGTGGTCTTTTATCCTCACAGGTGGTCTCTATCCTCACAACAAATCTGTGATGTTAGTCATGTAACCCCCTTTTATGATGAGGAAACTGAAGTCTAAAGATGTTAAAACTTTCCTAAGATGACTTAAGTAATAAATAATTAGGAGACCGTGTGGATATGAACCTGATATTTTTGACTCCAAACCAAATATTCTTTCCATTATACCAAAGGTTTGTATGTTTAATTTCTTCAAGGAAAGGACTGTATCTTTAGAGAATCAGTCCTTGATAAAGGCCTGTTAATTAGCAGGCAGTGACTGGACAGTAACATTTCCCATAAAAAATATCTCCATGTATTTTGTATGTGGCTGTTATACTTTTCTACTGGGTATTTATATTTATAGCATGTTAGGAGATTAAAATTTCTTGATTGCATGTTGTGGATGTTAATTTAAAAGAGGATATCAGTTCTTTTGTTTGGAGAATTAATCATTTAGAAAGTGTTTTTCAAATTTTTTTGGTCTAACATAAACTTCTTTCAGAAGTTTTTCTGATGCATTCCTCAGAACATTCATACATTAACAAGGAAATGAGAAGGACCTGACATTTTCTTTTATTTCAGGGGATATAATTTTCAATGCCCAGTACCCAGAGCTGCCCCCCGATTTTATCTTTGGAGAAGATGCTGAATTCCTGCCAGACCCCTCGGCTCTGCACGTGAGTAACTGCAGGCTCATTTGGATGTTCTTTATTTGCTGAAAGAAAAGAAAATTAGCTTTTGACAATTGCTTAATAGATAAATTTGCCAAACACACGGACTTTTTTCCAGCACTTTTTTTCTCTGTTCTGTGAAATAAGTACAGCTCTTTATGTGCTAAAATAGTTTAAATAAGAGGGTTTTTTCTTTCATTGCAGCTTTACTTTCAGACTATTTTGAATTAATGGAAGTCTCTAGCGTATTGGGTAAAATATTTTTACTTCAGCTTGAAGAGACATGTTGAAAACATTTTCTTTGTTTTAAGTTAATATTTCATGCCTGCAGTCACTTTTCTAATGTTTACTAACACTTCATCACAGGGCTTGTTAGGGGAGTGGTTTTGGCCCTTTAAGAGGCCTTCCTTTGTAATATAAGTGAAAGTGTCAAATTTGGACTTGAATCCATGTTATCTCAGAATTACCATCAGAAGGGTAGAGGCCAGATTAAGTGTTCTTCATTAAGTAAGACCCAAAACTTTGCAGTTGAAGTGAAATGTCTCAGGAATAAAGGCAGAGGAAGGGGAGTGGTATTTGTCAGAGCACATGCGGCTTTTATAAAAATTGTGTGTGTTGCGTGGCTGGTGGAGAAAAACGTGATATTTTATCAAAAATATCTGACCAGACAGAATGTCTCTTTCCTTCCCAAGTTCGATTTTGCTATGAAGCCTATAGTATAGGAAGTTTTATTGTTGTTCAGAACTATGTTCTTAGTCTTGCTTTTTGAAACTTTTTTGTCTCATTTAAGTTTTGTAATTTAGTTTTGATGACTTACTTGGAAATCTTGCCCCTCTACCTTTTTAAAAAGGGAAGTATTAAATAGGGAGTTTTAACCCAAACCTAAAGAATTATCTTAAATTTTATAGCACAGCTGGAAAAATATGGTTGGCAAGAGTAGGATGGGTTTGTTGCTAAATTTCCAATAATTACACATAGACTGTCACTTTGGCTGATTCTTTTAAAAAAATTGTAGTTTAAGTATGGCCTCTTTAGATGCTGTGTGTTATACATTCCTCTGATATTGAAGCTGAAGGGCTTACCTGGAGAAAATGAGGCAGAAGTTTCCCTGTAGACCTTTTGTGTATTAAATCTGCCCAGTGAAGGGTAGCATATGTTAAATTCCAAAGATGTATTACAGGCTAGCAGGAATTAAGAAGGCTGCCAGAAAAGGTCTTTTAGTGAAGTGAGACTTGTCCTCGTTCTTGAAGGAAGGAAGTAGGGAATACGGCAGAGAGTATTTCAGGCAGGGGGAATGACATAAATTTAAGAAGTTGTGATATGTAGAATATATTGTAGAAGGTACTGACAGGCTTGCTGAAATGTAAGTTAATATAACGAAGGACTAGAAAAGGTAGGATAAATTGGGAGAAGATTACGGAGTGTCTTGAATGCCAGGTTAAGAGCCATAGAAGGAAATGATGATTGAATAGCCATCTAACAGCAGTGTGGTCAATATAATGGATTAAGGAGAGGCTGAGAACCAGAATTGAGGAGAGTTAAAAAAATCCAAGAGGGGAGACAAGGGGCTTTGAGCTAGGATGACGCAAGAAGGAATACGGTGATGGAAAGGATAAGAAATACATGTTTACAACTTCTTGTTTTGGAATTGTCTTTAAAATTTGCAAGGCATATCTTCAGTATTGACAAGCATTGTGAAAGTGAAAAATTTAAATGCTAGAAAAGACCTTAAGGTCAATCTTATTCCACTTTTCTATTTTAGTATTGACAAAATTGATTTATGTAATTGTATCAGAGTTGATATTATAAATTTACTCTTCTGATATTTTTTCCCTGAGAGAAGTTATCACAAATGTTTTGAGAAATTATATGAAAAAGAACAGCTAAAAAAAAAAAAAAAATCAAAGCACTGTATCTAAAAGAAAGATTATATGCTGTATTTAGGAGAATACCTTCTCTTTAGCTATAATAAATCTAAGGCCTCAGGCAGTGCTTCTTCAAGGACCAGTGGGCTGGGCAAGCCCAGATAAGCAACCAGGGTACACCTTCCACTAGCTGGGTGAGGTCTACACAGCCCTGGAGAGTGCCCTTGATTTCCTGATCCTTAGCAGGCATTTCCCTGAACACTGCATACCTCTGAAGGACTGCACTCCATTGTTAACAGGTTATGCTTTAGTTTTTAGATTCAGTTCAGACTTTTTTCCTCCCTTCTTCAAGTGCACAGAGCATAGTCACTAGTAACCGTATTAGTCTATACTGTGTATGGTTTTGAATGCATGTGGATTAAATATTTCATCACTCATGGAATGAAAACATGATGCCTAGACATCTTGAATTTTTTCACTGAAGTATTCATTGCAGAAGAGAATGAATATGTACCCTTAGAATCTGGGAGTGTAATCCAAAGTAGTTCCTGTGGCAAATATGGAATTTCCTTGAAGTTTCTGGGTTCTATCTTAAAAATTCATAAATATTTTGTATTTGATTTTATAATATACTTATATTTTTAATATAAAAATATCTTAAATTATAAATATTTGACAACAAATGGACTCTCCAGTGTGTCTCAGTTTGAGAAATAAAGCTTTAGAGAATATATGTGATCTTTTATTTATTCGATTTATTTAAACCTGTTCTTTTCCAAAAAAATATTTGAATTAGCTTCAATAAAGGATACACATAAGGTTAATAAAAATATGTGAGGTGTTCTAATCCATCAGATGAAGCCACCTCTTTCTAAACTCAAGCATTATAATTCAGGGAGGTGAGTGCCATTGAGGACTTCGAGATTCTTAGATGAATGGAAAATACTAGATAGATACTAAATTTAGAGATAGGTCTTTCATAGATACCAGAGAATCATAAATCAGGATTTATGATTAAGTTAGGATCTTAGTGGTCTAGTGGTTCCCACTTCTGGTATACATAAGAATAATTTATGGAGCTTGTTAAAAATACAGATCCCTGGACCCAATGGGCATACTGAATTAGATAATTTAGGGAGCCAGAGTCATTCAATTCCCTAGGTGATTTTTATGTATTAGTCTGAACTGCTATTGGGAATCACTAATTGAATTCATCTTTTGCAGTAATATTTCCAACAGAAGGCCATTTGTCTTTGCTTAACCTTATTTCCAGTGAGGAATCATTTTCCATTTTGGGGATACCTCTAATTTTTTAAAATAACAGCTTTATTGAGATATAATTTATATGTCATGCAGTTTACCCATTTAAAGTGTGTAATTGAATGGTTTTTAGTATATACATTGAGTTGTGCAACCATCACCAGTCAAATTGAGAACAGTGTCATCACCCCTAAAAGAAACTCCAAACCCATTAACAGAAACTTCTTGTTGTCCACTCTAGGCAATAAATGATCTATATTCTGTCTTTATGGATTTGCCTATTCTGGACATTTCTTATAAATAGGATCATACAATATGTGTTTTTTTGTGATTGACTTTGTTAGCATACTGTTTTCAATGCAGCATATATCACTATTTTTTTTATTGCCAAGTAATATTCCATTGTATGCATATACCACCTTTTACTTCTTTATTGTCAGTTGATGAATATTTGGGTTGTTTCCACGTTTTTTCATCTATTAAAATTTTGCTGTTGTGTGGGTAAATTTTTATTTCTCTTGGATATAGCCTTGGAGTGAAATTGCAGAGTGAAATGCTAATTCTGTGTTTAACTTTTTGAGGAACTCCCAGACTGTTTTCCAGATGGGTGCCTGTATCATTTTACATACCCACCAGCAGTGTAGAAGTGTTCCAATTTATCTATATCCTCACCAGTGCTTGTTATTATCTATCTTTCTGGTTATAGCCATCCTAGTTGGTATGAAGTAGTATCTCATTTTGGTTTGGTTTATATTTCCCTGAGGCTGTGCATCATAATGATGCTTTGCATCTTTTCATGTATTTATTGGCCATCTGTATATCTTCTCTGGAGAAATGTCAAATCCTTTGCCAATTTTAAAATTGGGTTATTTGACTTTTTATTGTTGAGGTGTAAGAGTTCTTTTTTTTCTCTCTTTGTATGTTATGGGTACATTTGTCAGATATATAACTGGCCCAAATTTTCTCGTGTTCTGTGGATTGTCTTTTCCCTTTCTAGGTAGTATCGTTTGAAGGAGAAAAGATTTATATTTTTTATGAAGTCCAACTTAATCTGTTTTTTCTTTTGTTGCTTGTGTACTTCTGGTTTCATACTTAAGAAATCATTGTCTAGTGTCAGGTTATAGAAACCTACTCTTATGTTTTCCTGGAAGAGTTTTATAGCTTTTGCTCTTACATTTAGGTTTTTGATCCATTTTAGCTATTTTTTGTATGTGGTGTGAGGTAGTATGCCAGTACTACACTGTTGTGACTTTGTAATACATTTTGAAATTGGGAAGTATGAGTTTCCCAACTTTGTTCTTCTTTTCTAAGATTGCTTTAACTATTGTGAGCCCCTCACATTTCTATACTAATTTTAGAATCAGCTTGAATCTGTAGCTCAAGCTAGAGATTATTGTCATCTTAACAATATTGTCTTCCAATCCCAGAACATGAGATGTCTCTCCATTTTTCAGTCCTTTAATATCTCTCAATAATATTTTGTAATTTTCAGAGTAAAAGTTTTACATTTCTTTTGTTAAATTTATTCCTAAGTATTTTGTTCTTTTTGATGCTATTGTAAATGGAATTGTTTGTTAATTTCAGTTTCAGTTTCACATTGTTGCTATCTAGAAATACAATTGATTTTTGGATATTGATCTTGTATCCTGCAACCTTACAGGTCTAACTTTTCTGCTATAAAGTTTTTCATTCCACTGAGCAAAAACAAAAACAAAAAAGATCTCTTTACAGACTTATGTTCTTTATCTTTTTCTACTTTGAGGTAAATCAATCTGTTGTGGAAGCTGGATGATGACAGGTTTTAATATTGGGATATGATTATAAAATAGTGATGTTGCTTTTCCTCATAAATTTATGAGGAGTTGATCTCATAAATTGAACTTAAAACCCTTTTTTAAAAAAAAAAATAAATCTTTATTGATTTCAGAGAGAGGAGAGGGAGAGAGAGAGAGACAGAAACATCAATGATGAAAGAGTTATTGATCAAGCCCACAACCCAGGCATGTGCCCTGACCGGGAATCGAACCCCGATCGCCTGGATCCTAGGTCGATACTCAACTGCTGAGCCACACCCGGCCGCGCTAAAACACTTCTTAAGATAGAAGGGGAAACAGTATTGCAATAAGCTTATAGTATTTCTGAGATCTGCTTTTAAGGTCAATACTCAATTCTCACAAATTCTGGTAGATTTGTTAAAAATTTGCTTCAGTGTTCTGCATTATGTATGCTAATAATTTATTCACTAAACCATTGAAGTCAACATTAATTGAAGTTATGACCTAGTACCCAGACAATGGATTAAAAACCTGAGTTCTGTTCTAGGTGTGTTCCCTCAAGGCAGACACACACTTTAATTATGAGGAGGTCATGTAAATAAAGCACAGTAATACATAGCAGGGGAGACAGTTAATTTGGCTTGAGGGTGGTCATGGAAAGTTGTTTATACAACAGTAACATGATAATCATCCAGATAAACTGTGTCTCTAAGTATTTTCCAGAAACATTTAGAAGAGTTATTCTTGATTTGAGTGGTTGTTATTTGTAGAGCTTTTTGCTGTTTGCGCTTTTGCTCTGAGCTTCAAGTCCTAAGCGTTAGCTAATTTAAAGAGCTGTCCCTGCAGTGTAAGTTAAGTGGCTATACTTTTACTGTATTCTGTTCTGTGTTTGCTGTACTGTATCATGTGTCATATTTTGAAGAAGATACTGACATGTTGGTGTCTTCCTTTACTAATGAAAAAGTATAAAAGTCAACAAAAGACAAATTGAGGGAAATCCTATCTGGGTATTTATCGATTGTGCACTATGTGCCCAACAATGTGTACTATGGAAGGAAGTAACTTTTAGGGAGACATAGATACCTGAAAACAAGTAGGCCTAGCAGTATATAATTGAATGCTGGAATAAGTGATACAAAGGAGGGCTACAGGATAATTAGTGTTTTCATATACACTGTATAGTGTGAGAAGAGAGATGGTCAATAAATTATGACAGAGAAGAGAGGCTCCATTATAATGAAAAAGGAAAATTATTATAGGTTGGAACTGTGGGATTAAAATTATCAGGAAGAAGCTGGAACTTGTGCTGAATCCCAAGTGATGGTGATGCTGTAGCTGTTAAGCTAGAGCTGTCACTCACTTGCTTCTCTAATTTTGTCTCCTTCCATTCTGTTCCCTGCTCACGGCTCTTGAGCCATACAGGCCTCCTTGCTACTTGACAAACATTGACGTGCACTCCCACTTCAGGGCCTTTTATTTGCCGAGCATCATTTTTATTCACTTCTGCGTGTTCTCGTCCCCAGCTTTCTGAAGGGCTTGCACCCTCCCATCATCAAAGGTCATTATATCCGAGAGGCCTGTATAAAACTGCAGTAACACCTTTCACATTACTCGCTGATCTTTATCATGCCTTATTTTCCTCATTATACTTATTACCATTTGATATATTTTTGGTTCCATATTTGTTTGGCGTCTGTACTTGCTAGGGTGACCAACTGCCTGGGGCTGAGAGGTTTTTTGAGATCTAGGACCTTCAGTATTAAGACAGGACAGCCCCAGGCAAACTAGGGTGGAGGGTCACCCTTGTCTCTTCCCTGGAATGGAAGCTTCGAGAGAGAATGGAGTTTGTTTTGCTCACTGCTCTATTCTAGTACCTAGAAGAGTGCCAGATGGATAGATACACAAACGCATGTTCGCCGGGACGACAGGTTGCCTTTAAGGTTCTGTATTCCTTAAGGGACTTGTTGGTTTCTGAAACTAGAAAATATGTTTTCAATGAAAATTTCAAAATAGAAGGAGGTCGTTCAGTTTTAGAGAAGTTTGGGGGATAAAAATCAGTTAACAGAAGCTCTGAAGCAGTGATTTTCAGCCTTGCTTTTGCAACACACTGTGGTATATCCCGCTACCTCAGAGGGTATTGTGAAATTAGTTCCCCTGAAAACAATAATGATAACTCATTTTAATTTAAAAGAAAGTTGCATAAAGGAGGAAGGGTGGGTAATGGACTTAAATGAGAAGAACATGTTGTAATCATAGCAAGACTGGAAACCACTGGTGTGAAGAAGGTTAGGGCACTTTGTTTGTGCTTCTCCCACGATTGTTTCTACTCCTCAGCATGGAGATGTCTATGAAGTGGGAAGCGCATCGGTCTCGTCATTCTTCGTAAATGAGCTTCCTAAGGAGGCCGTGGAAGCGCCCCAGTATAAAAGTGATGACTTGTGACTTCATCTCTTTTTCCTAAGGTGCTGCTATTAAAATCAATTTTGGATTAAGGAAAGGAGTATTAATATATACACATATGCAGTACACACATACAATTTTGAAGGCATGTATTATAAACAAGGCTTTAAAAGCACAGTTGTAGAAAAACAGAACACCTTGAAAGTACAAACAAGGTACATTTAAAATGTTCAGTCTCATAAGACAAATGAAAAAAAAGGCAACCCAAGTTATTTTTTGAAACCCAATGGCAAATATAACATTTAGCAGATGTTGCTAGTTTTGATTTACTAGATTGAATATGTAAAAACACTTTTGGGAAAATGAGGTACTGAGTTGAGAGTGAAGCATTGTAGCTCAATAATTTTCTTTCTTCTTTTTTTTTAAATCCTCAACCGAGGATATTTTTTCCATTGCTTTTCAGAGAGAGTGGAAGAGAGAGAGAGAGAGACATCGATGTGAGAGAGACACATCGATTGGTTGCCTCCTGCACACACCCCAACTGGGGCTGGGGATCGAGCCTGCAACTGAGGTACATGCCCTTGGTCAGAATCCAACCCGGGATTCCAGCCCTCTAACCACTGAGCCAAACCAGCTAGGGCAAGAATTTTCTTATTCGGAGGAGCTATTTAATGATTGACTTTCAAGAGTATTGTCTTTGGTTGGTCATCTCTCATTGTCATCCTTTATTGCTTCCTATCCTCTCCATTCTCCTAAGTGTGTTGGATTTTTTTAAATTGGGAGAATGTATTTTTATTATTATTTGTGGTACAGGTACTTAGTAAACATACATTAAGGTGTTTTTTGTTTTGTTTTTGTTTTTGTTTTTTTTAATGAATGACTATGCCAAGTACCACATTAATGGTACAGGAATTCTGATGAAGTAGTGATTCTTAAGCCTGTGGTGAGCTGAGGCTTTCTGGAGGAGGAAGGGTTTTAGCTGGGTCTTTAAGCAGAAGTAGGATTTAGAAGATGAGCAGAGGGAATGGCACTGTGGGCAGGGAGACGAAGCTGCAGAGTCATCACAAACCAACGATGGCATATTGGAAGCACTGAGCAAGTCAGTTTTCTTGGAGGAGAGTTTGCATTGGCAAATAGAAAATGCAGTTACAGAAGTAGGTTGAGACAAAGTGATAAGGGGTTTAGAATACAAAGCTGAATATTGCTCATTACTAGATTAGGCTCTGATTTTAAGAAACTGCTTCAGTCTTAGTTTTGTTCTTTTCTTTTTAAAAATATATATGGTGGGTGGTGGGTGGAGGGGGGAGAGATTAACCAAAGAACTTATATGCACATATGCACAACCCAAGGACACGGACAATGGTGTGGAGAGGGACTGGGGAGGGGGTGGGATGGGTGGAATGGGTCATTGGGGAGAAAAAGGGATATTTGTAATATTTTGAACAACAACAACAAAAATATGGTGTACAAAGACATTGAAGCTTTTGTGAGATGTTTATGATCTGAAGATTTTTTTTTTTCTTTTGGTATTGAGGATTCTAGAAATTTTTGATGCTTTTACTTTTTAGCTACCTGCTGTTAAACACTTCTGGAAATAGTTATAAACTTTGTGTGCGTACATTAGTTTTTTAGAGGAGTCATATTTTTATTATACATTAAAAAATATGCAGTTGATTGTTGATTATACTCCCTCAGAATCTCTAAATTACTTCACATTCTCCACCTGTTTCAAAGGCTGGTCCAAAGGAAAAGTAATAAAATTCAGATGAAGAAGAAATACTTCAGGAAGGGAAATCATGTGATGAATTGTTGCAGTTAGAACCTGGTAGCATTCAAGTGACAGAAAAATGTAACCACACTGGCTTAAATAGGTAAAAAGCATTTATTGGGTCACATAACAGAAAAAACCAGGGGTAAAGGTAGCTTGCTGTATGAACTGGTTTTATGGCTCCAATGATGTCATCAGGGCTTAGCTTTGCCTTCTGCTTTGCTGCCATTGTTCTCAGGCCTTCCTGGTCTCCCAGTACCTCCAGACTAACCTCAGAACACCAGAGGAAGAGGAAGTCTGACGTCATGAGTGGAAAGACTTAGAATTAGACTTGTTAGCCTTACTTGGGTCATCATATCCATGAACATTGTTATTCTGGGGGATAGAGTGCTGGTTAGCTTAGGGTGTTGGTTTTTGATTATTAATTGAGCCATACACACACACACACACACACACACACACACACACTTGTGTTTTGTGAACCTATCTCTATGTTATATTTTATAATAATTTTTTTGAAAGAACTGAATATATCCAGCATACAAAAATTAATCAGTGTAATTCCACAGATTCAGGAACTCCAATTCTAAGCAGGTTTATATAAAGAAATCCATTTCTAGACATATCATGGCAAAATTACAGAAAACTAAACACGAGAAAAATCTAAAAACAGCCAGAGAAAACAAAACAGCAGTCGTTAGACTGTTAGCTGACTGCTTATAGCAACAATGGGAGATAGAAGACGATTTAATGATATCTTTAATGTGATGAAAGAAAACAATGATCATTTAAAATTTAACTTTAATAATTCTTTAGGGAGAAGGAAAAAAATCTCTGTTCAAAGGTCAGCGATGCAGAAAAGATTGGGAGAGAGCAGTAAAGAGGTGATAAAACTGTAACTCATTCAGAGGGTGTTTTAACTAGAGTTATCTTATACATTTTGGTGGGTGTTAGGAGTTAGGCTCCCAATACATGTCATCTAGAAAAATATTAAAATTAAGTGACTTTTTCTTGGTGTTTACTGATTTGGGAGTGGGGAATGGGTACCTATAGGGTAAAAAAAGAAAATGGCTTTGAAGCTTGGCTTTGCAAGTAGATAACTTCGTATTGACCGTGTCTGCCATCCTTTCTACTCTTCTGTTCTTGTGTTGCTTTGTGTATTGCTGTGATTCTTTCATGGGAACAACTGGAAATATCCAGAACCTGCATCCTACCTCTCAGAGATTCTAATTTAGTCATTTAGTCTGAGGTCAAGCCTCGGCATTAGTGGTTTTAGAAAGCCAATTCTAGAGTATAACCAGGGCTGAGACTGTAGGTCCTGAAAATGAGTATGGGTGAGACAGATCTGAATTCTAGTCTCAGCTCTATTGATTGCAAGGCAGATTATGTTGGCCAAGGTACCTAACATTTATGCATTTATTTGTTGATAAAACTGCTAATATTAGTACTTATCTTACAAGGCTGTTATGAGGAATAAAAAAGTAACATTTGAATGGACAGATGGAATGAAACTGGGGGTGTGGAAGCTAAAATGACAAGGGCAATCTATAATCGTAACTACAGAGGGCTTAGCAAGTGTTTGTGTTTTCAAAGAAGTCCTCTAGTTTCCTTTATGATTTGAAGCAGTGCTTTCACATTTTCGAGTTTACATTTAAACTCATATAGAAATGAAATTTTGTATTTATTGGAAGTCTTTAGGTTTGGGATTATTTTGATGTTCTTGGGTTTTCTACAGGGATAGGCACGTTAAAAAGGAAAAAGTTCTATAAATTTGAACCTGGTTCTAATGTACGCTTTCTCTAGCATTTTTAAAAAGCAAAAACCCTTAGCCATTTAAAAACATTTTTCAGACAAATTATCTGCATCCTGCTGAGAATTTTATGCCAAGCTGCAGCCCCCACACATGTTTTGGAGAGCCAAGATATTTAAACCTGCAAAGCAAAGTGCCAGCTCAGCCTTCACACTGGTCTGATGTAGTCATTGAACCACACAATGGTTTGTAGCCTTGAATTAACAATGGCTCGGGAGACCTTGTATACATTTAAAATGTGTTTTTAAGTTGTTGGAATTATGAAAATACCATAGAAACACAATATTATTATAAGCAAAACATTCAACACTTTTAATGTATTTTCTTGAATATGTTTCAGGAACATTTATGAAGAAGCCGGACTGAAAAGTAAAAAGTCTGGATTATTATAGATTTTTTAAAAGAAGGGCAACTAATTACTTATAGTATCGGAAATAGTCTACCAGAGAGCACCAGTCACATTTTTAAATCAAAGGAGTCCTTTATGAGTTGAAAAAATTAATTGGTAAGAATAGTGATTAATGTAATGATTATATATATATATAAAATTTGGGTGTTTAAAGGTACATTTTAAGTGGATTTATTATTTTTTAAATTTGGAGATGTTTGCAAGGTTAACATGAACTTTAGCTCAGTCAGCCCCTATGGGAATTATTTTAAAAATGCAAAATTTGACCTAGTGAAGTTTGATTTAATTAAAAAGCTAATTTATTATCTTAAAAGTCTAAATTAACCATTTGTTTTACTTTCAACTCCTACTTATCCTGGATTTAATGAATTTGAGTTTAGGAGTAGTACCTAAGTAGGGGTTGAAAGCATTTTAGAAGTCAGGAAAATTAAAAGCACTTAGAGTCAAGAAAAGATGAAATAACTATTTCAAGCATTTGAGTTTGTATGTTTGTATTGACATATGAATAGAATTGAATAGAAATAATTTTGGGATTAGCTATAGATTTATGTTATAAGTGTATCTTTTCTAGGTCATAGTGAAGAAAATAGGCAGCCTTAATAATGTTTTACTGAATCAGAAAATCCGTAATAGTAATTTTTAAACTTTTAAGACTAAAAACAAACAATTGAAATACTATCCATTAATCTAATGACTAACTTCCTGAAGAGAACCTAGGAATTATTTCTTACTTTTTAGTACTCTTTTTTGACCTTTTAATTTATAACTTAAACTGTGGTCTAAATTTTTGTGCTGTTTTACAACATGCCTTGGGAGAAATTTTTTTTCCTAAGAAAATAATGCAGTGTAAGATGTTTATAACATTTACAATAAAGTATTAAGGAAGGTTTTGAAAACTGAGAAACTCTTCTAGCCAGATTAAAAATTTAAGGTTAGTTTAATGATATAGCTTCTTTAACTTTTAGCATCATTTCATGACTGTAAATTTGTAACTAACCAGTTTTAGAAATCAAAGTATAATTCTTAGATGTAATTTTTAGAAATCAAAGCTAAACAAAATTATTTATAAATATAGAATTGCCTCATTTAAAAACTATATTATGGAGAATTGAAAATACTACAAAAGTAGAAAGTATTGTACAATGAATCCTCAGGGGGCTGTCACTCACCCATCAGTAATTGTCAATTCATAACCAGTCTTGTTTCCTTTGTACCATCATCCACTTACCCTCAGCATATTATTTTGAAGCAAATCCTATGCATTATGTTTTCATCTGTAAATATTTTGTTATTTTTCTAAAAAAGATAAACATTTTTAAAAGCATAAACAAAATACCATTTTGTCTACAAAATTAATAATTTCCTATCATCATAAAATAACCAGTGTTCAAATTTCCAATTATCCAAATCAAAATCTATGCATTGTGATGATTATGTCTTTTAAATCTTTCTTAACTTATAAGTTTTCTTCACCCCACCCCCCATTTGCGATTTATAGTTGGAGAATCAGGGCAAGCCATTTATCCTATAAAATTACCATAAACTGGATTTTGCTCTTTGTATCCCCATGGCATAGCTTCACATGTTCCTTTATTCCTCTGCATTTCCTATAAATTGGTAGGTGGGTATATGTCCCAGATTTTGTGCACCTTCAACCACCTGGTATATAGTAAAAAACCAATAACAACCTTCACTTCCTCAAAAAAACAGGTTCTGAATTTTGTAATAGCTGTCATAAGGACTGTATGCTTTATTTTATATACGAGATATAGAAGAATCTTTAGTTTTTATTTAGATAATTGCTTATAATGCATAACTGAAGATTAGAATTTACAACACTGGTTATAGCGAAATGAACTACCAAAAGTAGCAGATTATACAGGTACCTTGGAGTCATTCATTTTAAGGACAGACAGTCCTATTCACTAAAAATCCCCTAATGATATCACTGTTTTTAAAAAGTGGCAGTGTAATATGTTCTCATAATAATGACCTTGATTCATCAGGAAAAGTGAATGATATTTAATATGGATTATTTTAAAGTATCACAACAACAACGAGAGAGTCAATGATTTGGTACTTAAGGAGTTGAAGAATTACATATGTATCATATTTGTAAAATATGGTGTTGTGGTTAATCTGAAATTCCTGCTAGTAATATATGTAATATGTATATATTAAAGATAGGAGTCATATATAAAAATTACAGAAATTCTTTATATGCTTTATATAAATAACTGGGAAATGAGGTATACTGGTTAATCAAATATTCAGACTCATAAAATTTTACTGTATAAACTATGTGTAGATCACCAGTTCTTTTAAGATAATTGATTTTTGATAAAATACCCCTTACACTAAAAGTAGAACATAATTTGATCTTTCTTTGATGATTCAGAAACTTTTGCGGGACTGTTTATAGCATCAGAATTATTGTTTTTAAAAATTAAATTTATTGGGCTAACATTGGTTAATAACATTATATAAATTTCAGTTGTACAACTTTAAGAATTATTATTCCTCTTGATCATCATTAAATTGTAGCTGTGTGGTAGAGCTGATGAATGCAGAGTTCCAGAGCACGGTTAGCTGTCAGAGAATTATCGCTGGGTTAAGAAAGCCCAGTGGGCTTTGTGACTGATATTCACAAGAGGGTCAGTAGAGACTTGGAGGAACTGATGTGCATGGCTATGTATGTGCAGCTGCATATGTAGGTACATGTTTGCCTGTGTGCATGTGCATATGTGTACATATTACTGTTACATTTTTTTTTTTTTTAAATATATCTTTATTGATTTCAGAGAGAGGAAAGGAGAGGGAGAGAGAGATAGAAACATCAATGATGAGAGAGTCATTGATCGAGCCCGCAACCAGGCATGTGCCTTGACCGGGAATCGAACCCTGATCGCCTGGATCCCAGGTCGACGCTCAACCGCTGAGCCACGCCCGGCCGGGCACTGTTACATTTCTAATGTGTATTGTTAAACACATATATACTGACTTGTGACATGCTCAGCCATTACTAGTACTAAGGAAGCTGCAAATTGAAGGAATTTGATAAAAATTTACCAAGAGGAAATTGGCTCGTAGGCATAATGATTTTGGCTGGAGAAGATAGTGATCCTGGCACAGTATACTCTCTATTTCCTTGTGAGAGCTCCAAGATAAAAAGAAATAGCTACATAGAGGCAGATGCTTGGTAGTTTTCTGGAAGCACAATTATAAGGTTTATGAAAAACAGGAAGATCAACATCTCATGCATTTTTTTTTGAACTGGAAACTGATTTAATGTGTTATTTTGTACCCCTTTGACCTTGTCTATTGAGCCATGATAATTTGATTTTGTTCATATGATTTTGTCTTTTACATTCTTATTTTAACTGTGCTAGCTTTTGGAAAGAAATTTTGTCATAAAATACTTTTAAGATAATATTTTTAGACTGTTCAAACTTTTTTTAGCATTAAATTAAATTAATTAATTAATTAATTAATTTATTAATTAATTTATTTAATTGAATTTATTGGGGTGACATTGGTTAATAAAACCATATAGGTTTTAAATATACAAATCAATAGCACATCATCTGCATACTGCATTGTGCTTTCACCACCCAGAGTAAAGTCTCTTTTAATGATTGATGACTACAATTAGTCATATTGCAATATTGTATTTTCAGAATTGCTGTCCAGTTTTCTTTTTTCTACTTCTGCTGATAACCACAGATTAGCATGGCTTCTACTAGCCAGTATTTCTATTGACCCTGGAAAAAATTTGGCTGCTTTAATATATTTAACTTAGTTTATAATGAATTGAGCAGTAGTGATCAGTCACTTGACAAATAATTTGAGTGCCCACTTTGAATAGCCCAGGCTGTCTAGCACAGCCCTTCCTCAGAGATGAACAAGACACGGTCCCTGTTCTCAGATAATTTATAGTTAATGGAGGGATGAGAATATGAAGTAACTATATCATCCAGACAATCAGTCATTCTTTATGAACATTAGTGAGGACACTGACTAGAACTTTCTTTTTATCTTTCATTTTCAATCCCTGAGGAACTTTAGCCATTTGTTCTGCTGCATTTTGCTCCCATGACACCAGTAAACACCGTGTGTATCTACCATAAATGAAAGAAACATGGAAGGAACAGAAACATATCTGTAGGAAATGCCCTAAAATGTTAATTCAGGTGTTACAAACTCAGATGCCTAAAGGAGCCAGCTAAGTAATACAAGTGAGTGGAAAGGACAGGTATGAAACCTGTAATTGGTACGGATTGTGACCTACTGAAGTGTGTATGCTTTGTCTAAAAATTTTCAAATAAAATTTTTTTGTGGGTCAAAGAAAGCATGACTATAGGCCAAGGCTGCTAATTTGGGACTCCTCCATAATTTCTTAATATTAATGAAAATGTCACAGAAACATTTGAGAGGAAAAAAACGGTGATTTAAAATCAAACTCAAGTAAGTAATCCAATTTAAGAATGATCACACCATTTAGTAAGTGATTTGGTGCTTTTTTTCCTGGGGCATAGGTGACATTTAAATTAAAGATGATGGGATCCCAGGAGAGCCTGGAAGATATTATAGACCTAGGCAGATGAGGGGATCAAGTTTAATAGAACCCACTACTGTAGGAGAAATAGGAATTAGCAATGATGTTGGCTCTCCATTGTGAAGTTCTTTTTTTCTGAGTATGTGTAGCCCTGGATTCCAGGTGTTAATTATTATTAGAAGTAGATCAGTGGTCTGGAGACTCATTCTGTTACTTCCTGGGAAATGTATGGCGGCAACTCTAATGGCAAGCTGTAATGAATGGAGCCTTTAGCCATCAGTTAAACAGTGGTTCTTAGGTGAAGACCTAATGAGTTTATGTGAAATTATTTGGGCCTTTGATTACAATGAGAAAATTCATCAGGAAGATGATAAAATTTTCTGAGTTTCCACCTTGCCTTCGGAATACCGGAACATGACACCCAAAATCACAAAAGAGATTCTCTAGGGCCAAGGAGTAGGTATCACTCTAGGCCTACTGAATCAGTGCCTCAGAGGGTAAGACCTGAGAATCTGTCTTTTTAGGATGCTTTCCCATTTATGCTGATGAAAGCCAGGATAGCTGCATGTGGCTGGTATAACAGGAAGAGCTTGGGGTAGCCTCCTTTTCAGTTGGAGTTCCCCCTAATTATTTACACAGAAATTGTGTTACTAGGGCATTGGTGGCTTTAAGACCATTGGCCAAGAAGGCCTGAGACAGGAGTTTTGACTAAAAGAAGGTCTGGCAGATACTGCAGGTCTGGAGTTAAGTCCAGGGAGCTAAGTTAAGGTGAGGAGAAGCAGTTGTACATTTTAAATCATTGTGGCCCAGGGACCAAATCTAGCTTGGGAAATCATCTAGGGCAGGGGTCAGAAGGCAGCTGTCCACGTCTGCAAGTGTTTCTCTAGTTAAAACTAGCAACCTGGTTGGAGCTGTTTGTTCTCTGTTGTGTTCCATACTGTCCATTCCTGTGGGTCTCTGTGATTATCACAGTAAAAAAGAAATGAGAATCTACCCTGATTTCTGATCCTAAGGCAGGAAGAGAGTGGTTGGTAGGACTCTTATGATGTTGCTACTTACCTATGACTAAGAAAACACTCTGCTGGCAGCAGAGATCACTAAACTTGAACTGTCTTTCATTATATTTAAGTAATTTGTCCAAAGCTTAAAAAATCTGTGGGCAGAAATTTGAGATTCTTAACCTTGCAAAGTCTGAAAAACTCCTGAAGACATTTTCCAATGAAAAGTGAAACCCCAACAAAGTGTTTGCTTTAACTAAATGATTGCAGTTAATGTCTTGTAAAGAAACACAGAAGCACACATTAACTTAAAATAAGCTCATACTGTTGTTTCTTGTAGTACAGCCAGGAAAACCAGCAACAAGCTGTCTCCTTCAAAATCACATCTCTGGATGATATTCGAGCAACCTGGACAATTTAAATGCATCCCCAGGAAAAACAATTTGAATTGAGTTAGAAATTATATTTGCTAATTTCCTTTCTGCCATTGCAATGTTGCCTTTTATTCTCAGAGGCTGAGTAGCATTGATTGAGAAGGTGGGTGGCACCAGTAATTCAGGTAAATAGCAACAATCATTTTGGAGCCACAGCTAATCTGGAGCCACAAAAGGATTTTTGGGGAGATAATTGTTGGGGTCTTGGTGAATTCAGTGCATGCTCAGCTTAAAGGAATTTAAGTTTCAATTAAAAAAAACCCACTTTGTTGCATAGATAAAATTACTTTTTTAATGCATAGGTTATATATACTGTGTGAGTGTATATATATATAATTGATTTCAGAGAGAGGAAGGAAGAGGGAGGGAGAGAGAAATAGAAACATCAATGATGAGAGAGAGTCATTGATTGGTCACCTTCTGCATGCCCTCCACAGGGGATCGAGCCCACAACCCGGGCATGTGCCCTGACCAGGAATCAAACCTTGATCTCCTGGATCCTAGGTAGATGCTCAACCGCTGAGCCACGCTGGCCTGGCTAGGGTTTTAAAATCAGATTTTAGTCTACATTGGCATATTATCCAAAATTGAACTTAATAATATTATTTATTTTTTCTGAGAAATAATAGGTATAAAACTTGAGCATTTTAATCTCAGATTTATTTGATTTTTATTTAATAGCACCTCAAAGTTGTGTGGATAAAGACAACATTATATAGAAGAAATAGAGTGAGTTTAGTTATTATTCAATTCAGCACCCTCCAAAGAGTTGAATAATATGATTGAATAATAACGAAATCCACCCTATTTCTTCTATACTCATGCTTATATTCGGTGATTTTAGTGTTCCCAGTCTTGGTTCTTTTATACACGTTGTGGAGAAGATACCATTTCTGTGCTCCAAGTGGTTGGAGCTGAGTAAAGGTGAGTAAAGGTGCTGTGGAGAGTATTTCCTTTCCCCACAGACTTGTTCCATTTAAGGAGGTTTCCAAGAAAGGATGTCTGCTGCCTTTCTTCCTGTTCATAAGCGAGGAAGGCTGGACCAAGAGGTGCGGCTTGGGGTTCCTTCCTTCCCCGGCTCCCTCCTACCCTTGTTTCCTCCCATCTACTTACAATTCCAGAGAAAGAAACAGAAGTTAACAGACTGTGTGATCCTCGAGACCTATTTAAAGTGGCAGCTAAGCATGACTTGGGGCTGCGTGCAGGTCACTTTAAGAGGAACTGAAAGGTAACCTTACAGCAACTTCTGATGGCGAAGAAGGGATAATGTAATTTTTTGAGTTTTTTAGTTGGAGCCAAGGGTATAATTTGGAGAGACTTTTGTGTATTTTAGATTAAAAGCATGCCTCCTGTGGAAGAAACAAAATAGGTAAAGTGTACCAATTCTGATGATTCTGACACCCTAGCACAAAGTTGGGATGATAGAGAAATTCTGATGTGATACACGATTAGGTGCCTGGTCATCTTTTGGTAGGTATTTGAAGATTCCCCAGAACCCCTCTCTGTTAATTGGAAGTTTTGTTTACCTAGTAACTGTGGGTGAGGCTGCCTATGGAATGATATTTCAAAAAATTCAGATTTAAGGTTCTCTATTTTACTTTTTCTCGGTTATAAGTCTATCACTTCTATCATAAAATCACATGGAAAAATGATTTTTTAGCTACTAAGGCATTTGTATATTTTACCCAAGACATTACCTTTGTTCTTCTCAAGGATATGTAATTGTCATGCTCTGTAGTGACATGACATGGAATCAGAATCACATTACCATTAGTAGCCAGTATCCTGCAAGGCAATAAAAAAGCCCTTTTCGAAAGATCCTAGGTCACGAAATTTTTTACAAAATCCAGGGAAGCTGGTTATTGGTTGACAGGCAGGTCAGAACCTTGGAGAGCTCTAGAGAAAGCTGGGCAGAACCATAGCCAGAGCTTCTATCGCTGTTCCCAAACACACTAGGGTTTTTGAGGAGATGCCAATTTCACATTTCTTTTTGACATATATATGATTTAAGGAGACAAATCTCTTTACTCCATACATGAATTGTGTATTCGTGGACTAATTTGGTGACTTGGGGCTAATGTCTTAAAAACTGGAGAAAATTTCAGCACATCTTAAAGGTCCTCCAGGCCATTTTATGATTCTGGATTCTTCTTTGCAGGGCTTCTGACATCAAGGTGAAGATGGTCACACATAGGAAGGGCAAAAGGAATATAAGATTTCACTGAATGTATTAGATGAGATCCATTTTTCAGTGTATTTTTTTTCAAATGACATCTTAGGTAAAACTTCAACAAAACCAAACCCAGACCAAACCAAACCAAACCAAAAGAATGGCAGAAGTGTTGTAGTTAAAGGTGGGGTTTAAGAGGTTTGGAATGCTTTCTACTCAGATTACTCCTGGCTCTAGCAGTAGCCACTGAGCACAGGTCACAAATTACCACATTTCATCAGAATACATTCAATTTACTTGTCAGGCACAGTTCCTAAGTAGGAATACCTGTACTAGCTCATAGTAATCCCAGAAATGACCTTTTATTGGTTGTCTCCTTAGCTATTCATTTGGCTGTCAGAATTAGCTTTGAATTAGCTTTTGTGTTTCCCAGAATTCACTGAATTTTCAAAGACTGTAATTAACAACAGCTTCAAACATCATTGCAACAGTGGCAAATCTCAGACTCAGTAGACTCCCTTTGCTTATAAGGATGAAGAGAATTATTAGAATATTTGAAAATAAAGCCACTGAGGATTACAAAATGACCCTATTTAACTTTTTGCCATACCAAAATTTATTTCTGTGAGTACCCTACAAATTGTAGTGGATCAGAATACACTATGATATTATCTCCCCTTCCATGCACTCCATTTTTTAAAAATAGTTGAATCTTCTAAAAAATAAAATCCCAAAACGTACAGAGGTGGGAGTAGATTTGCTCTGTGTAGTCTCAAAGGTAGTTTCTCCTAATCCAATTTTCCTCTCACCTATCCCCATATTTATCTTATGTTAACTCTATTTTAAGAAGTTAAGAAGTTGCTATATTTTAAGAAAGTATGAGAAAGTGTTGAAGATAATTTCATTTAAATTATTTTAGATGCTATATTAGAGGAGTTATACATATACAACTCTGCTCTAATGTAGAGTGTAGACATTTCTGTTCATACTTGGTCTTCTTACAAATAGGACAAATATAGCAAATTGATTTTTGTTATCTTTTGTATTCTTCAGATGAAATGACATTTTAAAAATTCATGCTGTCTAGTTACAGTTCTGTTAGAAATGTAAAATGTCATTGGTCATTTCTTAAGATTTCCATTCAGAGGATTGTAACACAAAAGAATTTTGGTTGAGAAAAACATAATAAATTCCTACAACTGTAACCATTACATTATAGCATATTGCATTAGCTTTCTGGAAATGTTCTGTGAAGCTTGAAATTTAAAAAACAGTGAGTTCAAGGTTACTTAAGCATATTAATTTAGGGTTAAGTGATGCAAGATTTGTTCTCCAGAAGGCAGTGTAATTGGCTAACTTTTTGTTGATCAGAAAACACAATTGAAATCTGACTTCATAAAATATGTAAATGACAAATGGAATTTCTTAAACTTTGAGATTGAGAAACAGTTTGAAATGAAATATCTGAAGTATGTTATTCTACTTAAAAAATTTATATTTTCCATTATGAAAGTATGTACACGTGTTATGTATGTGCACTTATAAACATACATGTATGTATGTATAAAAATATACTGGGAAAATATAGAAAATATGAGAGAAGCTGGTTTTTGCTTTGGAGGGTTGGGAGGGGATAGGGATCATCAAAGTTCAGATAATAGAGTTTTTTATCCACCTTTGTTTAATATTTTAACAGTATTTTCTCTGCTATTACACAGTATTTATAAACATATTGGCTGCATACTATTCCTTTTAATGACTATAATAGTTTTTCAGCTATTTCTTATCTGGCATTTAGGTTATTTGTAGTTTCATGATACTATAAATGACTCTGTATATATTTTTTGCCTGTGAAGTTCCCCCCCTTATTTTTGTTTTTTTTTCTTTGATTCCTAGAAATAGGATTTCTAGGAGGTATCGAAAATGATTCTTGAAAAAATAAAATAAACTACTTGAACCAGTTAGCACTCTCATGTGTAAAAGTGTCATAAACTACATCCGCACCAGCATTAGCTGTTTGCTTAAAAGAACTTGGCTAGTCCAGGTGGAGTGGCTCAGTTGGCTGAGCATCGTTCAATTCCCTGTCAGGGCACATATCTGGGTTTGATCCCCAGTTGGGGAGCATATGGAAGGCAACTGATCGATGTTTCTGTCTCATATAGATGCTTCTTTCTCTCTCTCACACATACACATTCTCCCTTCCACTCTCTCTGAAAAGCGATGGAAAAAATATCCTCTGGAGAGGATTAAAAAAAATAAAATAAAATATAAACTCATAATTATTATCCACTTTTCTGTGCTTGTGGGGAATGCTGGGTGAGGGTCAGGCCAAATTAGTGAGTCCCATGAAAGCAAGAAACAATTTGTGGGACTGAGGCCCAGTCTTGGAGTAAAAGTCAGGCTAATGAGTGCAGACTTGGCCAGTTGAACCATGGGAGTCAGGGTGTGGAGCGTCATAGAGTAGGGGGAAGCTTAGCGGGAGCAAAGCCAGAGGTGATCTGTAGGACCAAGTGGGGTCAAATGCTGGTACCTTGCGAGTCCCAGTGTGGCTCCTGCGGGATAAGAATAGTCTTGTGGGGTGGGGGCATCTGAGAGGGAGACTTAGTTTTGTTCTTTATACTCTCTTATGCTATTGGAAAAAAGTTTCTTTTACCATGTAAATATATTACTTTTTCAAGGAAACATTAGTTTATGAAAAAGAAGAAACTAGACAATTACATTTCTTTATTAATAAGATTACATACTTTTCATATATTGTTTCTAAAATTTTTTACCAAGATATAATTGACATACAACATTATACTAGTTTGGGGTATACAACATTTTGGTTTGATATATGTATATATTGAGAAATTATTACCACAGTAAGTTCCATTAACCTCCATCACCACACATAGTTCCAAACTTTCTTGTGATGAGAACTTTTAAGATTTAGTTTTTTAGCAACTTCTAAATACATAATACAGTATTGTGTGTCTTGCACAATGCTAGACAGTTGTGCAAAATTTTGTAGTGAGAAGTTTTAGATAACTTTTTAGTACTATTCTAATTTATTTCTGTGCTTTAATTAATTGAAAACTTTTATTATAAGCTTTAATGTTTTAGGAGAATTTTCTCCCTATGGGAGATTTCCTTCTCCATTATTAGGTAGTGATGGCCCAAGAACTCATTTGCTAAGTCGCTTATTTTCATTCTTCATCTCCCCAAAGATAGGAACCTAGTACATTCTTTCTCAACATTTTCATTTATTGGTATCCATGGTGAAACATGAGTTTGCTTCAGCATAGCTGAGAAGCCATGTTTTGAATAAGTGAGATGTGAATTGGGGGTGATCTAGGCGTCTGAAAACATTATACCTCACTATGTTTCGGACATAAGGAAGCTCAATAAAGAGCTGAAGATTGGTTGGGCTCTTTCAAGTCTGTGGGTTCATTAATTTGGGAGTTTAAAATGTGTGGTGGAGTGTATTTATGAGAGAGAAATGTGGGAAGGTTGGGGCTCATATGAGCAGGGACATCCCTCAAATCAGGCATCCTGGACAGGGGAGCCAAAGTGGGGAATCAGAATTATCACTAGATGTGAGATAGGTTGTGACTGCACAGAGGCAGGTGCCAATTCTTTGGTTAGAAAATGATATTTTAGTAAATGGGGGGATGGTCGGCAGATCCACATTCTACACTGTCAGTTTTCTTTGCTTGAGTATCAGCAGTTATTCTACCTCTCTAGTTAACCAGTCTCAGTCTTTTAAAATAACTGGCATAATATCTTCCATGAATTGCTTCATAGGTATTTAGTGAGACTGAATAAGGTTTCATAATAGTAGTTAATTCTTTTGCTTTTGTCTATTTTATTGTATTTTATCCCTTTCTTTTAATGTAGTTTTCATTACTTATTTTTGAAATCCCTTTTCTAGCCTCTTTTCTTTGTTAATATATTATGAGTCCTATGTCTACTCTTCATGGTCATTCTCATTCCAGATTTCTTCCTTCATGCACTACCAAAAATAAGTACAGAAAGAGCTTTGTGGGTAGAGAAATACTTATTTTTCTCTTTTTCATATTTGGTTTATGCCCCAGGCCCCTTTTCCTGAAGAAGCTTTGGGCATTTCTCTCTCTCCTACTCAAGAGAGTGGAAAACTCCAATGTCCTGCATTGCTAGATCTGTTTTTTTTTTGGTATGTGTTTTTTTTTAATATATCTTTATTGATTTCAGAGAGAGGAAAGGAGAAGGAGAGAGAGAGATCGAAACATCAATGATGACAGAGTCATTGATCGGCTACCTCCCACATGCCCCCGACTGGGGATTGAGCCCGCAACCTGGGCATGTGCCCTGACCGGGAATTGAACCCCAATCGCCGGATCCTAGGTCGACGTTCAACCGCTGAGCCACGCCTGGCCGGGCTCTAGACCTGTTTTTAAAACATGTTCTAGGCGTTGGAAGTGACCAAAATCTGGTATATCTTCTGTGTTTTCTTCTAGGCAAAATGGTTCAAACCACAAATTACCTAATAAGTAAGAGTAGTCATGTAGCAATAGTAGAGGACATTTTATCTTACTGAGCAGTTCTGTATCTCCCTTGATGTTTTTTAGCTAAGTCATTTTTCAGGGAAGTGTGCATTTAATGGCCAAAGAGGTCAGATGCATTTTCATGTATTGTGAAATTGTATTTTAATGGAAATGGACTGGTTGGCCTGTCTTTACTATGCATTTAACAATTAGGTTGAATCAACTGAAATGAATTCAAATTGGTAAGAGATATTTGCCAGCCTATATGCTTCCATAAATATTTTTTTTTGGTGTGTATGTATAGATAATGCTTGTAACTTGCAAAGAGCTAAAGAGAAATGATTGAATTAAAAAGACTTTTTTTTTTTTTTTTTTTTAAATGAAGCAGCTAAAGCTTTTTGTTTTTGTACTAGAACAAGGACTTAAAAGGTATACTTGACCAAGAAATGGAATATTGCACATTTTTTCTATTTATTAATGTTTGATTGCTCTCTGAAGGAAATGCATAGCAAACTACATAATGATCATTTTGAGTTTTATACTAGGTTGTTACTATTCTATTTATACTTTGAGTAGCTCAAAAGGAATTGTCAGTAACTTGTACTCTTTATCAAGTTACTTTATAGCAAGAGGGCTCTTTCAAATCACTGGGTGATGCTGAAGCTCTTACTTTTTTCTCTGTTCATCAAGTCTTAATTTGAACATCCCTTTAGATGCATCTTTCCTATCAGTAAAAGGATATTTAATGATTTCCCCATTGCCATTTAGTCCTTTTAAATCCACACATTTTGTAGAGCAGAGTCATTATTATCCTTTTGAAGGATGCATTTCTTTAACTTTTGTTTGTCTTCTTTTAATGGAAGACTTTTCTGGTGAGATTGGTCATGATATTAATGAATGTGATTTTTTGATATTGTATAAATGAAACATGTCAACATTTGGAAGATCTGCATAACTCAGTGAATCAGTATTTTCTAAATAACCAGTGCATGATGGTGCAAAATCATACAAGGGTAAAAAAGATCCATTTAAAGTCTAAGCGAAATCAGTCAGTCAGAGAAGGACAAATATAACATATGATTTCATTTATATGTAGAATCTAAAAAACAAAACAAACAAAACAAACTAACTCATAGGCTCAGAGAACAAACTGATGGTTGCCAGATGGGAGGCTGTTGTGGGGTATGGATGAAAAGGGTGAAGGGATTAAGAAGTACAAATTGCCAGTTATGAAAACAGTCATGGGCATTTAAAGTACAGCACAGGGAATATAGTCAATAATATTGTAATAACTATGTATGATGTCAGATGGGCACTAGACTTAAGTTGGGGTGATCACTTTGGAAGTTATATAAATGTCTAATCACTGTTTTACAACTGAAACTAATATAATATTATATGTCAACTGTAATTGACAAATTTTAAAACTGCAGGTTTGACAAATGGAATATAATGTAAGAATATGACATGTTTATTAATGTACCTTCAGATTTCACATTACAGCTAACCTTTAAAAAACTACCACTTGTTGAGTTTTGGTATAGTATCAAAGAAGAATATTCAGAATTATTTGGAAAGGCTATTAAAAACACTCTCTCTTTCAAAGTACATATTTGAATGAAGCTGGATTTTCTTTATATACTTCAGCCTAAACAACATATTGCAACATTGAATTTTGTAAAAGCATATAGGGAAATCCAGCTTTTTAAAAAACTGGACATAGAGATTTGCAAGAATATAAAACAATGTCATGCTTCTCACTGTTTTTTCAGAAAATATATAGTTATCTCATTAAAAATGTTTTTATATTATGTAGGTTTGCTGTTTTAGAATGAATTCATAATAAACAAGTTTTTAATATCTGTTTTCATTTTACTATAGTAAGTTTAATCATATAATTCACATATGCAGAAGCTAGGATCCTTAATACTTTTTAAGAGTGTAAAAGGTTCATGAGAACAAAATATGTAAGAACATCTGCTGTAGTGCTTATGGAGGAACTTGAAGCCAAATTGCTTGTCAGAAACCCAGTTTTAATGTTTAATAGCTCTGACCTTGGATAAGATATCGAACTACTTTTTGCCTCAGTTTCCTCACCTGTAAAATGATATAATAATATATGGAGGTGTGGTGGGTGTCCTCCTCGTTCTTACCCACTGCTACCAAGGAAAATGTCAGTCCCTTTCTCTAATCCCTCATCCCAGCTTTGAAACTCATGCCTTCAGACTATAGGACCCACCAGTCCCTTCTTGTTACCTGTAGACCTTCTCAGATTTTAGCTCGTGGCTTGCTGTTGCTCTCTGCATTATGACACTGCTCAGGGCTCCCGGTGATTTAGTGTTCATGTAAATAACCCTTTCCATACCCTGGCCTCTTCGTCAGTCCCTGACTTCTCCTTCAGTGACCTCACCCTCCTCTCTACTTTAGCCAGGCCCACTCTTAGCCAGACCTCTCAGTACCAGTTACAGATCACCTCCATCATCTCATTCTCCGACCACACCTCCTGTCTTTCCAGTTCATTCTTTTTAGTATCTCAATTCCAACAATTCTTCAAGTTCACCAGGACTGTTGGTCCTATCACCTTTTCACTAACTCTCATTTCCCTTATGAACTTCCTTGGCTTTTTCCTGGCTTAAATTGCATGGTTCATAATTATAGTCATTGTTTTGCAAACTTTCTAAGATCTCTTGCTCCTCTTTCTACCTATTGTACTTGTCTGGCAGAATCCCAACCTTTGTTAAATTTAAATTCCTCCCACTCCTCATTGCACCCAGACAGGGGAATTTATGCTAATTTGTCTCACTTAATAATCGTACCTCCAACCTCGGTGGAGCTTTTAGTGATGTGGAACTCCTCTTTTCCTCAGCCCATTCATTTTTCTAAATGACTATTTCACACTTTCTTCCTAAACTTCCAATACCCGCTCCTTCTTCCTCACTCTCAGCTGGGCGACCTTCCTTCCCACTTCAAGAAGAAAATACAAGCTCTCAGGAGAGACCCTGCATAAGCTTCTCTCACTACATGGAACCACCTGCGGTCATTCATACTCATTTGGTTTGACTTCCTTCCTGTTCCTTTGGATGGACTCTGCTTATCTCTAAGGCCGACCTGTTAGGAGATCTCGTCTAGCTACCTGGTTATTATCTTTGCTCCTGGGGTTCTGCTCCCCTGCGCTGCATCATCACATTTACCCCCTCTCTGCACTGACACTGCATTAGGTTACAATGTCTGAGCAAACCTTCCCTTGACCCCACGTTCCCCTCCAGTTACCAGATTTAATTGTCGGTATAGCCATCTGCTATTTCTCTCTGCCCATTCTCTCTTAAACCCTCGACAAATAACCCTTCACCAAATAACACTTGTTGAGGACATGGTTGACCTGTGTGTCACCAGACCCAGCAGTCAATTCTCAGGCCTCGTCTTACTTATCAACACCATATGACACAGCCGATCTCTTCTTTCTCCTTGAAGTACTTCCTTCACTAGGCTTCTGGGATGCATGCTCCATTTTTTTGAGTAGCATTTATCACCATCTGACATGTTTGTTTGTTTATTGTTTATTTTGGCCCACTAAAATCTAAGCTCCTTGAGAGCAAGGGCTTGCCTTGTCCTCACCACTGCCGAGAACAGTGGTACATACACAATAGGCACTTGGTAAATAGTTGTTGAATAAATGACTGTGAGCTTAAAAACTAGTATATACTTATCAGCTCTTTCCGCATTCCCAGCTCCTTTCCTGGTCATAAGCTCTCACAGCCATTTTCTTTCTCATTTTTTCTGAATCTTGCATTTCCTAGTTGTATTTTCCTTCATCGCTACCCATTCCTTTCTTTTTCAGTCCAAACAATTACCATCGTGCTTATATTTCTGTGGGGCTCTCGTGTTTATAGAACATTTATTTATATCTGGTATTACAGATGGTCTGTGGATCCAAGTTGATGACATTAGCATATAATGCTGAAATTAGGTGCAGATTTACAAAATTAAAATTATAAAAGAGTAAGAAACAAATTAAGTCTTTCAGAGCTAAAATTATGGTCTTCTAGGATATTTAGGTTTCTTGTTTATTATACCATGCTTTACACTTGACTGTTTCTGGCTACTCATGAAGGAATTTCTCTTGATTTTCTGCAAGGATTTTTAGAAGGCAGGAGAAATCACCACGCTGGAAAGACTTTTCTAACTTCAGCTGAGTTTATCACTAGTTAAGAGTAGTCTGCTCCTTTTAGTGTTTCACCATTCTTTCTCCCTATATCGATGTGCTAATGTGATGCTGGATTTGTAGGAAAATTCATTTTTAACTGGTCTTTCATTTATGGCTTTTACAGAATCTTGCCTCCTGGAACCCTTCAAATCCTGAATGTCTCTTACTTGTGGTGAAGGAACTTGTGCAACAGTATCACCAGTTTCAATGCAGCCGTCTCCGTGAGAGCTCCCGCCTAATGTTTGAATACCAGACATTGCTGGAAGAGCCGCAGTATGGAGAGAACATGGAAATTTATGCTGGGAAAAAAAACAACTGGGTAAGGGTTTTTTGGAGAATGGGGGAAAAAAGCCACTTTATCTGTAATAAAATAAAATAATCAATTAAGATGTCTGTTTATAACAAACCCTAGCCATTTCCTTAGATAGACATGGTTCAGGTTGCGCAGATAATTTCTCATGATTTAGTGTTTGAAGTGGCCTTGATGTTTATCTGGCTCGTTGTGTTTCTCAGGGGTATCACGCGGATCGCAAAATTTGGAGTCTCACACTCCGAGCCCCAAGTATTCTGAAGCCAGCGGTTTTGATGTGGGTGTCTCACAGGCCACATTTTGAGACACGGACAAGTTTCCTCTTCTTTTCAGTGTAGCCCTTCTTCAGTATCCCAGTCAGATGTTAGAGGTTAACTCTGGAGGTAGCTAGTTTATATGGAGCCTTTTATAATTTCTTTTTGTAGTTTTTTTATATCGTTTGACCCTTTTGAACTGCAAGTCAGATCATATCTCTTCTTGGCCCAGAATTTTCATATACCTCTCTTTCACTCTCATAGTGAACGCCAGTGGCATGAAATGCTCTGCGTGGTTCCTATCACTGCCATCCTTTATCCTTCATTACTTCCCTCACTTCGTTTTCTACCTTCCTGTCTGAAAATATTCAGCTCTAGCCACACTAGCACCTTTGCTGTGTTGCAGACACACCAGGTATGCTTGTGCCCTAGGTTTTGTATATAGCTTTCCTGTTGTCTGGGATAGTTCCCTTAAATATTTGCATGCCCAGTACCCTTCCTCCTTAAAGTTTTTACTCATATGTCATATTCTCAGAGATACCTATGTTAACATGCCTGATTTTTTTAAACAATTTTTTTGAGGTATAATTTACATACCCTATCTATGTCTTTTGAATGGAGCATTTAGTCCATTTACATTTAAAGTATTTGTTGATAGGTATGTATTTATTGCCATTTTAATTATTTTCATACTAGTTTATAAATGGTTGGTCTACTACTTTTACTATATGTTTGCCTTTACTCGTGAGATTTTTTTTTCTTTCACATATATTTTTTTCTAACTTTGGTCTTTTTTTATCCACTTAAAGAGTTTTCTTTAGCATTTCTTGTGACTCCTGCATAGTGGCGATGAGCTCCTTTAGCTTTTGCTTGTCTGGCGAATCCTTGATCTCTTCTTCAAGTCTAAATGATAACCTTACTGGACAGAGTATTCTTGATTGTAGGTATTTTCCCTTTCATCATGTTGACTGTATCATTTCTATTTTACTCGTAATATTTGCAGTGCCCTTATAGGTCCTGACACATTTTAGGCTCTTAACCTACAGCACTGAATAGATGGATACATCTTGAGCCTTAGGTTGAGCTCTGACTCTTTATTAGTCTCTCAATTATTGTAGGCAAGTTTCTTGACTGTTCTAAGCCTCAGTTTTCTCATTTATAAAATAGGTATAAATGAGTTAGATCCATTGAACTATTGGGGATAATTAAATAGTATATCTTAGAAAACCTTTTTGTAAAGTATGAGATGTTTTAATTAGCCTAACTTTGGCTTTCCTTTTTACATGTAGTAGATAATTATGCCTTTGCCAAGGAACAATCTCCAGACTTAGGTTCTTGGTTGTTAGAGTCCATTAGAAGAATTACGCTTACCAGGCTGTCACCCAGCTAAAATGATAGTCACTCTTGAGTATTTCTTAACTTTCAACTGTCTAAGTGGTAAGAACAGTAATTTAAGATGAAAGCTTGTTGACGGGGAACAGCCTCTAAGAAAGAAAGTAAAATTTCCCTTTACAGAACAACCTGGGTTTGGAATCCATTCTGCATAAGATGCCTACCTGTCACTTCCAAAAGGAGGAGAGAACTATGACACAGCTGCTATCACCAGAAGAAAAGCTTAGCCCTAATACATTGCCCAAACTCAGAAATTACTTGCCAATGTACTATAACTTGAAAAAAGGAAGGATGCACGTATTTATTGCTCATGCTGGGGAAATTGCCATTAAGGCAGTTGGCAGAACAGCTGACATTTTAACAGTCATAGGTCAGATAATTTTCTACATCTATCCAAGAGAGGATTTGACCAAGGATTGACAGAAAAATCAAATTATTCTGTTCAGTTGGCTGCATCTAAATGTCTCATTTTCAGCTTACAGGAAATATTGCTATGGAAGCAATCTTTGACGTTACCACAGAGTCACCATAAATTGCTTGAATAAGTGTTGGAACTTCAAAAACACAGGGAAAGTCATTGTCTGAGACAGAACTCAGAAAGGATTTCCTCCTTATGTTCTGATCCTCATAGCATGTTTATAGCTCAAATTTTACAGTAAGATATGTTTTTAAATCACCATTTACTCAGTTTTGCAGAGAAAGATTAGCTTACAGGTTACAAGGAAAATCAGGGAGAACTAAAAACTGAATTCTTGCCTAGTTTTGAATGTTTCCAATGCTATTAGAAACAAGTGCTGAGTTTTCTTTAGCCTCTCAGTGGCAAAAAGAATGTATAGTGGGGCAGGAGCAGGGTGGAGGGTGCTAATGGGGAGAAAAGAGGGGACATCTGTAATACTTCAACAATAAAGATAAAAAGAAAAGACTTTGCCCGGCCGGGCATGGCTCAGTGGTTGAGCATCGACCTGGGATCCAGGCGATCGGGGTTCGATTCCCTATCAGGGCACATGCCCAGGTTGTGGGCTCAATCAATGACTCTCTCATCATTGATATTTCTATCTCTCTCTCTCCCTCTCCTTTCCTCTCTCTGAAATCAATAAAGATATATTAAGAAAAACACACACAAAAAAGCAAAAAAAAAAAACAAAAAAAAAAAAGAAAAGAAAAGACTTCAACTAGGGTTGAGAAATGACAGTTGGAAATGTCATTGAGAGCAATGAGAAATGACAGATGGAAATGTATATCAGGAATTTTTGGATTGATTGATTAACTGACACATTGTATTATCTAATAAATACTAACTGAATTCTAAAAAAAGAAAGAATGTATAGTAGGCTTGAAAGTTGGAGATCATAAAGTACTTTTATGGTTTCTATTAGATCAGATTCTTGTCACAGTGTTACGTTTCATTTATTATGAATTTAGTTGTATAAATCAGTCTGTTGCCAATCACCATAAATTTATACTAGTTCTAGGATCAACATTTTGAGAAGGGATAAAATAGGGATCATTTGAGCATTTTTAAATGAATGCTGGTCTAAAATAGCTGGTAGAATAAAAATATATTGTACAAACTAAAAAAGGGCAAGAAAGCTAAAATTCAGTGCATGTACTAAAATAACTAGCTTTTCAAATGAGTCCTAGTGCTAAATATGCAATTAGTTTTCTGATTGCCTTATATGTACAAAAGTTCTTTTAATTTTTTAAACCCCACATTTCACTCCTTTTGTTATTTAAAAAATATTTAAGAGCCATTGAGTCTAAGAAACTCAAAGTTTTGAGATTGCCATTTTAACCTATAGATCGACATTTTAGACTAGTAGGTAGAAATGGCTACTTATTGATCGGTAGGTTGTTTGCCTCTAAAATTTGAAAATGAATAAGAAATGAATTGAATTACACTTACTATTGTCTGTCCAACTAGCCCCTTGGTACTTTTTAAAAACCTGTCTCAACATCCGCAGGAATGACTTAACAAATGTTCCACATAGATGTAGTAGCCATGTTAGTGTTCACTGATTTTATGAATGATTGTTGCACATCCTACAGGGGTCTGGAAAAGCTCACACTGTGGAGGAGGGAGTTTCTGGGTGACCCCTTATCAGTGTCAGTGCTTGTTTGCTCCAGTAACACCGACCTCCTTGCTCGCTCATGAAGGTCTAGGCATATTCCTACACGAACCCCTTTTACACTTGCTCTTCTTTTCCCCGGGACGTTTTCCCACCACATTTCATATCGTTTGCTCCCTCACCTCTTTCACATCTTTACTCAATTGTTACCTTGTCAGATTGCTCTATAAAGGTGCTAACTCCCTACCATTGGAGAGTTTTGAGCAAAGGAGGGTCATAATTTGACGAATGTGTTGAAAGTATGCCTTTGCCTGTGGTGATGGGAATAAACTGCAGGCGAGCAAGGGCTGGAGCAGTCAGGGGTGACCGCAGTGGCCCGGGGCAGAAATGACTGCTCGGGTCAGGTGCTTGTGAAGATGGTAGCAAGTTGGTGGACTGTGGATGTAAATTGAGGGTAGCATCAGCAGGATTTGCTGCCACTTTGAATGCGGGATGAGAGAAAGACAGGAGTCAAGGATGATTCTGTGGATTTTGGCCTGGGAGACTGAAAGCATGGAATTGCCATTTACTGAAATGCATAAATATCCAGGGAAGAGCCAGTTTGGTTTTCGTCATGGTAATTGGAAATACAACTTGAATTAGTAGCAGGTCTGGGATGGAGTTATAACATATAGGAATCATTAGCATATAAATGGGATTTAAAGTCATGAGCCTGGGTGAGATCTACTGGGGAGTGTAGATAAAGAAAAGAGGTCTTGGGGTGAAACCCTGGTGCACTCCAGTGTTTGGAAATCAGGAAATCAGAGGGAAGGCCAGTGAAGTAGAGAAGAACCGAGAGAATGGGATCCTGGAAACCAAGTGAAGAATATTCCAGGAAAGGAGTGATTCCCTATGTGGAAGTGCTGCTGACAGAATAGTAATATGGTGAGAACTGAGAAATGACATTGGATTTGGCAATGAGGAGGTCGTAGATGAGCTGTTTGGTGGTGTGGTGGTGAGGAAAAGCTGACTGGAGAGGGTTCAAGAGAGAATAGTAAAAGAGGAAATGTAGACCTTAAATATAGCCTAATTCTTTATAGGAGATTATTCTGTAAAGTGGAACAGAGATGAGATGGACTTAAAGAGGGACATGAAAAAAAGAAAGACTTTTTAAAATGATGTGTGCTTGCGGATGGGAGTGAGTGGGTAAAGAGGAAAGAGCTGGTTATATAGGAGAAAGGAGGGAAACAGTTGTTGGGAACATGTATTCTTTTATGAGGGTTCCTTCCTCTATAGTTACTATACACAGAACTAAAGGAAGTCTTTAAAAAATTTTTTTACTGAATTTATTGGGACAACATTGGTTAATAACATTATATGGGCTTCAAGTGCACAATTCTGTAACATCATCAATATATACCACATTGTGTGCTTAGCACCCAAAGTCAAGTCTCTCTCTGTTACCATGTCTCCCCTTTTACCGTTTTCCACCTGCTCCACCCCCCTTTCCTCTGGTAATCACCATACTGTGGTCTGTGTCCATGGGTGGTTGTTTTTCGTTGTTTAATCGCTTCACCTTTTTCACCCAGCCCTCCAGTCCTGCCCCCCTCTGACAGCTGTTGGTGTGTTCTCTGTATCTATGAGTCTGTTTCTATTCTGTTTATTTATTTTGTTATTAGATAAGGAACACTTTTCTGTTCTTCCAACATCCCCCACAAAAGTCCCACTGGGCTAGGTGCACCTCTTATAAGCTCCCACTTAACTCTGTACTGTTTATGCTGCCCCTATACTTACTCCTTTTAAAGTATTACTTCTTGTACTTAAAAACAGACTCTTTTAGGTCCAAAGAATCACTCTTAACAGGGTATGTTAGTTCTAGAGTTTTAGGAGTTTATGCTAGTTTTAAGAGCTTAACACAGCCCCAAAACCACACCTTTTTAGTAATCTTGGACTATAACAGAAGGTAAGAGTTTTATTAGGATCTTTCAAAGACCTTCTCCTCCCACCCACCATGATGAGTTGTTTGTACATCCTTAAGTGGCTCTTAACTATTCTCTCAGATGTTGGGTTTTGAGTAGCTTGTGTGTACTGGTGTTTCATACTGAGTCCAGCTGCTCAACTCTCAGGATTAGTTCTGATTCTCACCTTTGGCATTCCTGGTGGCACAGTGCCTGCTGTGACTCTGTCTGGCTGTGTCAGCTCTGATTCTGTCCATTCAGTCTCTCACTGTGCCTTTTCTGCTCCAGGGTTAGACTTGTGTGATGAAGCAGTGCTCTGTCCTTAGCCAGAGGTTGATGTAAGTTAAAAGATGTTGTAAGCAGTAAAAGAGACAGCAAACAACTATGCAGATGATACTTAATCATTGTGATCTTTTGAGCTCAAGGTTTATATTTCTGTTTGCCTTTTCAAGGTTTTAGGTCAGAGTTTTAAAATTAGGGCCAAGACCTTGAAGCCAGTCACTAGAGCGTTTGTAGAAAAGAATGGTGCATGTTGTGGAATCAACTGTAAGAAGTGCTTATGTGTGCTTATCCACTCATCCATAAAAATACCTGTAAATGCACACTATATTTAAATATATGTTTTGGGGAGTTTGAGGTGCTTGTTTTTATAGGGGAAAAAGAGTGGAGATACTGGGAGCTCTTCAGTAGTCACAGTATGAAAAGGAGAAAAATCTACTCTTTAGGGTGGTTCTATGTTATCCCCAGAGTTACTTGTCCAGACAACATATCATAGTGAAACCCAGCGTGTCAGAATCCCAACCTGAGCTGCAGACTTGCAGTGAGAGAGGCTGGAACACCCAGGATCCCACCAACTTAGCACCCGCCTTTGTTGCCTTTGTAAGACTTCTCTTGGAACCCCTAGGTGTCTGCGCAGCCCAATTGGAAAACCCTTCCCATGACCAAGTTTTTTAAAAATGTGATTCCTTAGCCCTTCCCATCATAAAAATTGAGAAAGGAAACTTTTTTTTTCTTTTACATGAGTATTCTTTTTTAAAAAATAGAAGGTATTTTTTATAGCTTAGTTAAATGTTTTAAATTGCTAAACCTTTGTACATCTTTCCTGTGAAGACTGGCTTATAGATAGAATCACTGAAGAATATTAGTTGATGATAATGTTAACAGATTCCAGGGAATTAAATCTTATCTGGGGTGTCTGCTTCTGTACTACTTTATATGGGTAGAAGTTCGACCTTTGTGTGCATTTCTAGAGAAACTGTAAAGGCTGGTGATATATGTCATGAACCTGTGGGTTATAAATACAGGGCGGGGCAAAAGTAGGTTTATAGTTGTGAGTATGTGAAACACAGAATTTATTCTTGTATTATTATTAATTAATTAATTATTGTATTATTCATTATTATTAACCTACTTTTGCCCACCCCTGTATTAGTGAAGTGGTCCGAATGCTTTAGAAAAAACCAAACAATCAATGGGATAGGTCTGTCTCTATTGTTTGGATTTTTAAAAAATCATACATTAAGGTATTCTTTTTGTACTTAAAAAACAGACCAGAAGGTAATACTATTGCATTATAATTTTATTGCATTTATAAAACAGATTTAAAAATTCTAATTGTACTTTATAGTAACTAATAATTTAATACTCTTTTTGACTCTCCCCTGCTCTTTCTCCCTTCTTTCCTTGTTCATGTTGCTTTACCCAAGCTGAAGATGTCTACCTATTTTCTCAACAGATTGAACTTGTGGTCTTGGCTATAACTGTCATGTCACAATCTATTTTTGATTTTAATATTATTATTATACCTTTTTTTCTACAGACTGGTGAATTTTCAGCTCGTTTCCTTTTGAAGTTGCCGGTGGATTTTAGTAATATTCCCACATACCTTCTCAAGGTAAAAATATAATTGTCAATATGAGAATATAAATGAGGTTTTAGAGTATTTAACTCTGAATATTTGTATGATTGGTTTACCAGCATTTGTTTGGATGATGAATTCTATTAAAATATTAATTACATGAAGATCCATTAAGTTCCTTTGTTACCTAAAAGCTAAAATAGTAGACCTAAAAGTAATTTTGAAATGATTTTTTTCTTATAAGATAAAATTAGCATAAGTAAATTACACTTTGGAAAAAAAATACCTTTAGTTAATAACTATTTTGGGATGACAGACTCTGTTAGAAAATTGTCTAATATGCATTCTTTCTTTAAGTCGGATTGCATATTAACTGTGCTTTGCTAAAGGGGCACTTTATTTTCTCTATGTTAGCAGTTGATCTCAGGCACCTTCATAGTTGGCCTTTCCTGGAGAGACTGACAATTGAGTTAGGCCAGTGTATATGGCATTCGTTAAAATGAATACAGGCAACGTGTGGCCTGGAGAGAGATCTGCAGATGCTTTGCAGAGAAAAGGTGGAATGCAAGTGACTAGGCTGTGGTTAGGGTGAAAGAAACTAAATGACCAGGGAGCCAGTTCTGAACAAGAAGCCTTAAGACAAAGGCTTAGGTTCATTGCAGATGCTGATTTTGGTTTTGACTGCCCTCAGTTCCATATTTCAACTTGTGGTTATATAGCTTTAGTCTAATGTAAGAAAAATTTCTACCTTCCTAATCTGATGATGTTCAAAGAGTTAACAGTATTTATAACAGTCTAGAGAGAAGACAGAATCCTTATACAAGTTTTCCTGCATATTGTAGTAGTCAATAAGTAGTATTAGATATTAATCTTGATAATGATTGGACGTGTGGTCTGGTGGACTATAAACTATAGACCATAGAAAAGATTAGGGAACACTTTATTTTTTTTTAAATTTAAAAAAATTTTTAAAAAAATACATCTTTATTGATTTCAGAGAGAGGAAAGGAGAGGGAGAGAGAGAGAGATAGAAACATCAATGATGAGAGAGTCATTGATCGGCTGCAGCCCGCAACCCAGGCATGTGCCCTGACCGGGAATCGAACCCTGATTGCCTGGATCCTAGGTCGATGCTCAACTGCTGAGCCATGCCCGGCCGGGCGGGAACATTTAAAAAATATATATATTTCATTAAGTAAAACATAGAATTTTTATGCTTCATTAAACTTTCATTTTTAGCGTGGACTGGTGTGGCTCAGTTGGTTGGGCATAGTCCCATGCACCAAAAGGTTGCTGTTCGATTCCTGCTCATGCCCTGGTTGTGGGCTCAATCCCCAGTAGGGGGCAGGCAGGAGGCAGCCAATCGCTGTTTCATTCTCATATCAATGTTTCTCTCTCTCCTCTCTCTCTCTCCCTTCCTCTGTCTCTAAAAATCAATAACAATATTAAAAAACAAAACAAAATTTCATTTTTAGTTTCTAGTTGACTACTTTTCTTCCCTGTATCCAAGGGTTGTGAAGTCCGAGTGAGAATAGAAGTCAGCAATTCATATTAGTTTCTCCACACTCCTGTTGTGGAAAATATACATATTAGATCTGTGATTACTAAGCATAATTAATTTGATTTCAGCAATTACTGTGCTCCATTGGAATAGCAAGCAGTTTCCTTGGAAACTCTTAAAATCACAGACTCATTGACTTCCATATATTCCAGTTAAAACTCTACTTCAGCTTATTTAAAACCAGATGTAATACTATATGAGAGTACCTTATTTATATAATCACTACTCCATAATTTACAGTTACAGTATCTTTGTTTTGATTTTTGGGCCCTTATCAGTTTGATTGGTTGTCTTGTTTATTTGAACTTGATGTTGCCTCTGCTCATGTTCTTGAAAGTCAAAGGAAAAAAATGCTTCTTGAATCATAATCTAATTTTTTTCTCTTCAAAATCAAATTTTCCCATTTTCTATTATGCCCTTACCTTTTTTGTTGGTCAAATAGGAGAAAAGTGGAATCTATTTGGCAAAATTAGAAATCTTTCCCCCTCCTCACAAAATAAAAGTACTGTGAAATAATTTTTCTCCTATAGATGAAATGGCTACATTGAAGCACTGATGTCTTTCTGGATCTTTTGTCCATGCAAAGAGAGTAAAATAAGGACCAAAATAGAGAAACTTTTTTATAGCACAAAACAATAGCTAAATACATAAACAAATAAACAAACCTACCTAAACTGAAATAATTTTATTAACCAATGTCACCCCAATGAATTCAATTAAAAAAAATAAAAAATAATAAGAAAAAAAATCACAAGCCTTTAGTGATTTTTTTTTGGTCACCTTATCTAGTATTTCAATAACCCCAATACACACACACACACACACACACGTGGAGACACACACACACACTCACACACACACACAAGCTACCTGCAATCCAGAATATCTGTTGAGGGTTTTAAGATCTCAGTTTCTAAAGTTGTTGAATCATAACCTTGGAACACTTGGCTGTACTCTTAAAAACAAAGTTTGCATTAGGGATTGCTTTACATATTATTTGCATTGAAATGCTTCTAATTTTTAATTACCAGGCTTATGACTGATAGTCTGAGTCTTAAAATAAACTCCTTAAATTTCTAGGGTAGGATATTCTTTACCAGCATCAGTGTAGCTTTACCTTGACATCCAAAAGAAATGAAAGGTTAAGTAGACTTCTACACATTGAGGTAGCATGGAGTTTGACTATATACCCTTCTGATTTGCTGTAGTGAAATTTTATTGCACTGTGATGAAGTCATTGTCCACTCTTAAGTTTATATGTCCAAGTGTACTTATTTTATGCACTAATAGAAATTTTTGATGTTAGAATGAAAAATCCATTAAAAATCTATTGATCATGATTTTGCTTAATAATCTACTCTAGCATATAGGGTTCTTACAAGGGGTAGAGTGAATTTATTCTGAAATTGAGTCCTGACTTCAGTGTCCAAATTTTATTCTTGGCTGAGGTAAATCATTTACATAAAAACCCAGTCAGTAAAAAAAACTTTTGTATTAATTAGGATCCTTTATTTTGGGTGGTCGAAATCCAGCACAAACTAGTATAAATTTAATGGGAAATGTAGTACAAATCTTCGGCTTCCGTAATCCCCATAGCAGGAAACAGATCCCATGTTGGATAGTCTGTATATTGGCACAGACCAGCTTTCTCATGTCTGCCCCATTTGGGCCCATGTACACGCCCCTGAACATCTCAACTGGAGTGCTTATGGGAAAAAACAGTTGTCCCCAGAATAAAGGGGGGATCACTGGAATGATAAAAGTATAAGTATTCACTACAGTTACTAGCCCAAAGGAAGATTGGTTTATACCTGTATACTTTCTCTTAAGGAAGAGCTAGTCATTAGAAGTTGCTGCTCTTAATTTTCTTTAGGGTGTGATGAACATTGACTTATGTCTAGTCCTGTCTTTATTCTTGTTCTGAGAATTCTTAAGCCTAAGAGTATAATGCTAAGAAAGCATTATTATTATTATTTTTTCTGTAAAGCCATACTCCATAGTGAGATACAGGAAATATTTTAATTGTCTAGTAACATTTTATCATCTGAACAAGAAGTGCTCAGAAACTAAGAATATAGTGTTTCGGGGAGAAGCTTACTTCTAAACATAAGTTTACAACATATCATTGTAAACACAATATGTGTTTGAACTAGCCTCTGAAAATAATGAGCCAGTTTTACCCAGAATATGGTAAAGTGGAAATCCTGTAATTAGGACCTTCTTCAATGGCATTATACAGAAGTACCTAGAAAAGTTGCTGGATCTCTAAACTAGAAGGCTAAATACTGATATTTCATGCTGATAGTGGATATGACAAATATAACCTTTCAAAAAAATCCATGTTAACTTTTTTTGTTTGATAGGACCATAATTGTTCAAATAGTTGTCTTAATCAGTTTGGGTTGCTGTAACAAATACACCATGGAGTGGGTGGCTTACACAACAGATATTTATTTCTCAAATTTCCGGAGGTTGGCGAGTCTATTATCAAGTCACCAGCAGATCCATTGTCTGGTGAGCACCTGCTTCTTGGTTTGTAGACAGCCATCTTCTTCCTGTGTCCTTGCATGGCCAAGAGAGAGATCTTCTCTCTGGTGTCACTTCTTATAAGGCCACTAATCCTGTTTGTGAGGTCTCCACTTACATGACCTGATTACCTTCCGAAAGCTCCTTCTCTAAAACATAACATTGGGAATTAAGCCTCAACATATGAATTTTGGAGAGACACTAAACATTTATTGGACTATTGATAGCAATAGTCCAAGTAGTTGCTGGAGAGGCTCTAAACTAGGTGCCACTGAGCCCCAGTCCACCCCAGAAGAAGAACTGCAACCAGTTTACTGTGACCGAAGTATGTTTGCACAGCGTTTTTATTTGCATCACTTGATGTCACACACGAGCTCATTCATCCTGATGGATAGCTTGCAGCAGTTTAGTCCCACTCTGGCATCTGAATCATGACACTACATGGAAATGAGTTGAGGGTGAAAAGCTAGGTCATCTGTGTCAGGAGGTGAGGTTCTCCTCTTTCTCACCCTTCTTTGGAAGCTTCTGTGGCTGCACTGATCATGATCACCAGTCACATTCAGTGTAGGGCGATGGGACACAGTGTGTCAGCCAGAGGCAGAAAGCCGGAATTAAGGTCAGGTTCTCAAGACAGGTCTCCAAGGACAGGCGGAGACTCTTAGGGAGATGTCCATGTTGGAATCTTACGTGGTCTGAGGTCATTAATATGGAGGAAAGCATCCAGGGTCCTTGTGTGCTGAGATTATCCTGGGTAGGAGCTGCCTCTGCAGCCATTGGATAGCAGGTTCACTTGCTTAGTCAATCTGCTTCCTAATCAAACCTAGGTTAGCAAATGCAGATACTTACAGAATCAGAAAGGTACTGAGAAGCAATGAATTTGCTTGATATAATAGGAAATGGTGAGAACTGTAGTGAACTAGCACGTGTGTGCTTCATCTAAGGGAGCAGCTGCTACTCAGCTATAGAATTGTTTCCATGTGAGAGGATGGGCCTAATGTTGCCAGATACGCAGATGTTATTAAAAGGAGCCCAGAATCTCAGGGCTCCAGAGATTTTTTTTTTAATATGAAAAATACCTGCTTTTCTTTCTTTTTTTCTTTTTGTTTAAAATATTACAAATGTCCCTTTTTCTCCCCAATGACCCATTCCACCCCATCCCCATCCCCATCCCCATCCCCATCTCCATCCCCAGTCCCTCTCCCCACTATTGTCCGTGTCCTTGGGTTGTGCATATATATGCCTATAAATTCTTTGGCTACTCTCTCCCCCTCAACCCACCCACCCTCCTCCATCCCTCTGACATTCGTCAGTCTCATCTATGCTTCCATGTCATTGAATCTATTCTGTTCATTGGTTTGTTAAGTTCTTTAGATTCCACATATAAGCGAGATCATGTGATGTTTGTCTTTCTCTGCCTGGCTTATTTCACTTAGCATAATTTTCTCCAGGTCCATCCATACTGTCCCAAAGGGTACAAGATCCTTCTTTTTTACAGCTGCGTAGTATTTCATGGTGTAAATGTCCCACAGCTTTTTTATCCACTCATCTACTGATGGGCACTTGGGCTGTTTCCAGATCTTAGCTATTGTAAATTGTGCTGCTATGAACATAGGGGTGCATATATTCTTTCTGATTAAGGTTTCGGGATTCTTAGGCTATATTCTTAGAAGTGGGATCACTGGTTCAAAAGGCAGCTCCATTTTTAATTTTTTGAGGAACCTCCATACTATTTTCCATAGTGGCTGCACCAGTCTGCATTCCCACCAGCAGTGCACTAGGGTCCCCTTTCTCCACACCTTTGCCAGCACATGTTGTTTGTTGATTTGTTGATGGCAGCCATTCTGACAGGTGTGAAGTGATACCTCATTGTGGTTTTAATTTGCATCTCTCTGATGGTTAGCGACGTTGAGCATTTTCTCATGTGTGTCTTGGCCATCTGTATGTCCTCTTTGGAGAAGTGTCTATTCAGGTCCTTTGCCCATTTTTTAATTGGGTGGTTTGTCTTCCTCTTGCTAAGTAGTATGAGTTCTTCGTACACTTTGGAAATTAGCCCCTTATCAGATACATCCTTAGCAAATATGTTTTCCCAGACCCTGGGGTTCCTTTGTATTTTGAGGCTGTTTTCTTTTGCTGTGCAGAAGCTTTTTAGTTTGATGTAGGATACCATATGTTTATTTTTTCTTTTGTTTCTCTTGTCCTAGGAGATGTATCAGTGAAAAGTCCACTACGTAGGATGTCTGTGACTTTATTGCCTATGTTTTCTTCCAGGATTTTTATGGCTTCATGACTTACGTTTAAGTCTTTTACTCATTTTGAGTTTATTTTTGTGTATGGTGAAAGTTGGTAGTCTAGTTTCATTTTTTTGCATGTAGCTGTCCAGTTTTCCCAGCACCACTTATTGAAGAGACTGTCTTTACTCCATTGTATGCTCTTGCCTCCTTTGTCAAACATTAACTGGCCATAATGGCGTGGGTCTATTTCTGGGGACCCTGTTCTGTTCCATTGATCTCTATGTCTGTTGTACCAATACCAGGCCATTTTGATTACAATGGCTTTGTAGTACAGTTTGATGTCCGGCAAAGTGATCCTTCCCACTCTGTTCTTTTGAAAAATACCTGCTTTTAAAATGATGGCAATGGATAAATAGTTTTTAAAAAACACTGTAGGTCAAACAGAATACCTCTGTGTATTGGTCATGGCAGTCTGATAGCCAGGTGGGCTGCAGAAGGGTGTTCTGAAGAGCATCTCAGGTAGATAAGATACAGCTCCCCATAGCACAGGGTGGTCACTGATTGCTGGACTATGACAGCCATAGGTGAATTGACACCACGTTTCAACTTCAGATGTAGAGACACTGATTTTGAACTAGGGAACCTTTCTGGATTAGTCAGGGTTCTCGAGAGAAACAGAACCAATAGAATATGATATATAAGTGTTGGTTCAGTTCTTATGGAGGTCAGGAAGTTCCACAGTGTTCCACCTGCCAATTAGGAACCAGGAAAGCTGGTGGTATAATTCGGTCCAAGTCTGAAGGCCTGAGAACCAGGGGAGGGAGGGATGCTGGTATAAGTAAGTCATGGAGTCTGAAGACTGGAGACCAGGAATTCTAATGTTCAGGGGCAGGAGAAAAGAAGAAGAGAGGATGGGAGGAGAAGGGAGAAAGGGGCTAGGAGAGGGGTGGGGGGAGAGAGAATATGGTTTCACCCTTTCTGAGCCTTTATATTCTAATTGGGCCCTCAAGGAGTGGATGATGCCCAGCCCCATTGGTGAGAGTAGATCTGCTTTACTCAGTCTACTGATGCAAATGCTAATCTCTTCTGGAAACACCCTCACAAACACACCCAAAATAATGTTTTACCAGCTGTCTGGATGTCCCTTAGCCCTGTCAGGTGGACACATAAAATTAACCATCACAAAATGGGGACAGAAAGAGATTTTGCTTGGGGCGATGGGCGCACGATGCAGTGTGCAGATGATGTTTTGTTGAGTTGTACACTTGAAACCTGTATGATTTTATGAACCAATGTCACCCCAATAAATTCAATTTAAAAAACACAGTGGGAAGTTGTGATGAAAATAAAATACACTGTTTCATGAAAAATAAAATTAACCATCACACTTTCTGTTCATAAGACTGCTAAATTTGTGACTGGATCCATTAACTGAAAGATTACTAATGTATAATTTAATAGAGAGAGCAGGTTAGGCCTAGATTTTTCAGGGGTTCTGGGGCACAGAAAGTATATTTAAAAATTATCTCCTGAGGTGCATGTTTTTGTGTTTTTCACTGTAATGTGTGATACACCAGAACTCTTCTGGAGACTTAATGGCCATTTTTCACCCTGATTGCTGTTGTTTTAAGGGATAGAGATCCATCTGAAGTGGCTTAGCTCCCGGAGATTATTTTAGGAGTCTGAGGAACCAAAGTAAATATGGGGAGATTGCATCTATGCTGTTTAGCCTTGTCTAGGGAAGCTTGTAAAAGTGGTCAAGAAGTTTCAAGGGCCCCAGGGGCTCCATTTAACTGTGAATGATCCCAGTTAGCTGTAAGTCAGGGGTTCTCAACCTGGGCTGCACTGACACCTGGCCCTACCTCAGGTTGGTGAAGTCGGAATCTTTGGAGGTGAGGACAAGTATCCTTACAGTTTAAAGTTCCTCCAGGTAATTCTCATATGCAGCAGAGTTAAGTAGAAGCTTTAAATTTCTACTTTGCTTAATAAAATCATGTGTACATAAATGGATTTACTGGCACAGTGATGGTGTGACTGTGATCTTGGCTCCTCTAGTCTGTCTATCAGTGGGCACTGATGGTGACAAGGTTTGGAGGGTGGAAGTGAGGGAAAATAACTACTTTGTGTTGAGTAAATGCTGTTGGGACTGGACCAGGTGCTTTGTGCACATTATCTGATTTAATACTCTTAATAACTCAGCGAGGTAATTTTTTGCCTCCATTAAAAAAAAATAGGTTAAGGGCTCTGGAGACTCAATGGTATAAGTGGTCCAGGTAGCAATTTGTGGAACTGGAGTTTGGATGCAGATCTCTCCGGCTTCAAAGGCAATGGTCTTTCCAACACACCACATTGCAGCAAGAAATACTCTGTTACTAGATTATTTTAAGTTTAGTAGTCAAAATGGAAAGCTAAGACTCCTTACTTCTGTATTGAGGCAGAGAGAATAAATGAGTTGAGGAAAGATCCTAAATTAAGATCCAACATAAAGCTGCCTGGAGTGTTCTTAGGGGGATCTTACTGTGACCCAGTGGATGATTGAAGGAGAACCTTGACCTGGGTAGCACCTGTACCACCTGCCCAGTATCCCGAGCTGATATAACAACAGCAACAGAATTCCCAGAATGGGCTTGGCTTGGTTCTTGAGTGCAGTATTGTGCAGAACCTCGAAATACTAATTTGTGACTTAAAGTGATGCTGGAATCTGTAGAGGATTAGCCAAGCAAAAAAAGAAATACAAGGATAATCTTTATCCCCAAATACCTTATAATGTAGTTGATAAAATATAGTTAATAAACATTAATCTAAAAATAGTTTAGCACTCATTCATCAGAAAGGATATATGTACCCCTATGTTCATAGCAGCACAGTTACAATAGCTAAGATCTGGAAACAGCCCAAGTGCCCATCAGTAGATGAGTGTATTAAAAAGCTGTGGGACATTTACACCATAGAATACTACGCAGCTGTAAAGAAGAAGTATCTTGTACCCTTTGGGACAGTATGGATGGGCATGGAGAATATTATGCTAAGTGAAATAAGCCAGGCAGTGAAAGAAAAGTATCACATGATCTCGCTTATACGTGGCATCTAAAGAACTTAATAAACTGATTAACAGAATAGATTCAATGACATGGAAGCATAGTTGAGATTGACGAATGTCAGAGGGATGGAGGGGGCCGGGGGGGGGTGGAGGGGGAGAGAGTAACCAAAGAATTTATATGCATATATGTACAACCCAAGGACACGGACAGTGGTGGGGAGAGTGACTAGGGAGGGGGAAGGAACGGGGTGGAACGGGTCATTGGGGAGAAAAAGGCACATCTGTAATACTTTAAACAAAAATAAAAATTTAATAAAAAAAATAAAATAAAATAAAAATAGTTTAGCACTAATTTGTATGCTACATGTACAGTAGGCCTTTAAAAATGTAAAGATTGTTATGGATTGGAATGGTTAGGGAAACATTTGTGACCAAGTTTAGGCATAAACTGGACCTCTAAAGAGGTATAACTTTTAAAGACTAGAAAGGGAAGAGGGACAGTGAAGGTGTGGATGACAATCACTAGTAACGGCACTCTGTGGGCATACTGAAATTAGGGAGCAGATAATAACCTAGGCTGGAAGAGAAATTTTTTGCAAGAGAGTAAGAGATAAAGCTGGAAAGAGAAATTGGGAAGCTCTTGAATGCTTGGAGAATGCTTTCAGACTTCGTTAAGCAGGTAATTTTAATTTATTTTCCCTGGATTAGCTTCTTATTTCATTCCTATGGCCCCAGTCCTTCCCACACCCTGTCTCTCTGCAGTATTACTTCCAGAGTAGTCTACTTTAATCTCCTCTTAAAACAGCTACTCTCATGGTTTCTCTTGAAACAGATAATTACTTGCAAAGCCTACCTGTCCACACAGTGCTGTGTTACAGGCATCTCTCCTCACAGTCCGGCCAGTGCTGTGAGAATTCCCAGCGGTCACTTGCTCCTGTTCCCCCTCCCAGCTCTGAAGCCCCTACTCTTTCATCTTTTCCTAGATAATTTATTTAATTGACCTAAGAATAAAGTGAAGCCCAAAAAAGTTGGAGTTACTTGCCCAAGACCACAGTGTTTATTTGGAGCCATGGACAGAATATTTAGCCTTGATTATTGGCCTGGTGACTAAAGGGGAGCTGAGATCAAGGTGGAGAAGGGGTCATGACACCTCAGTGAGCCTCTTGAAAGGGGGTGAAACATGCAGCTACGGGAAAGCCAAGTAAAGAGAACTGTATAGGTAGAAGGTCTGCAGAGGCCCAGCGTTGTACAAGCCAAAGGTTTTAAAATGTTAATGAAGAAGGAAATGCTCAGATGCCATGGAATAAGTAAGACTGCACCCAAGAAGAGACATTTGATTTGGCCAGGGCCATAGGGATATTGAGACCAGAGAGAACACTTCATCTAATGGCCACAACTGAGACAAGATTATTGGTTTTAATGAAGATGTGAATGAATAGGAAATGTACTCAGTGGGGTATTAGACAAAATGAGTTGTGGAAATGGGATGGAAACTTGAAAAACAGAAACGATCAAGTGGAATTACTAAGAAACAACTAAAGTGATAGCATACTGGCCAAAGTAATCATAGAGAAGGCTTTTCAAGAAATAGTTTTAATTCATGATATACTTGCATGTGATAATCTTCCTGATACTCTTTCTTTGAAAAGTTGAAAGGAATTGTTCCTGGGAAAACCCCATTTCAAGTGGTCTATCATTCATCCACCTAGTTAGGGAGACTAGGTCATGGTTTGAGTTAAAAATGCGTGTGACTTGTCATTAAAGACTTAGTTTAAGTAAGTTTGCAGTTCTGAAATTTTTCATTCATCTCACCTTTCCTGAGGGTTTTACATTCGATGTACCCAGAGGAAGATAATTAGGCTAATTAATCTCCCTAGAATTTCTTTTTGAGTGAAATCTTGCATTGCCCATTATTATTGGAACTGTTTGAAAATCATTCAGTCTTACACATTTGCTAGGAAGGAAACTGATATTTTCCCCCAAATATTCTCTTTATTTAAATCCAGCAAGCTTTTTAGGGTGACATGTATTGATTATAGTTGCTTCTCCGAGCATAAGATAGTAGACATAAAAAGCCCCCTGATCCTGATAAATGAGTACAAATTCAAAGGCTGACCTCACAAAATTTTTTCTCTAAACCACAGATTAAATGATGCTTCAAAATTTGAGACTGTTCAGTTGACGGAATTTTTTGGATTCAGTAAAGTCACACTTAATAAGCAGCTTTTAGAAATAAAGACTGCTTTAACTCACTCTTGTGAAATCTGGTTTTAAAGCAAAACAGTTGTCTGTTTCTTGAAAGATCATAAAGAATTCACAGAGAACCCTCATCCTATCTTAAAGGAAATAGTTTCTGTCTAACCAAATAGGAGTGGGCATACTTTTATACAAGTAGGAATGTGTACCTGGAAGAAAGTACCATAAAAGTAGGGTACTGTTTATTTCTGCAATAAATCTGACTTATCATTGCTAAATTTGAGCCAAAGTTTGCATTTGAGACTTAATCACAAAGAAAGTAGTGAGCGGGTCTGAAAACTTACTCTGCAGGGAACATCCTTTTATTCTTTCATGTTCTTGTCCTACCTCCTTTCTCTAGAGAGAGAAGCAGGGCTTAGAGAAAACTACACTCCAGATCAGAGGCCCCCAAACATCTTCTCTAAAGGTTCAGATAGTAAAATTTTGGGCTTGCAGGCCAGATGGTCTCTGTCTCAACTGCTTAGCTCTGCTGTCATAGCATGAAAGCAGCGATACACAATACGTAAATGAACACATGTGGCTGGGTTCCAGTAAAACTTTATTGTCACAAACAGGCACTGGGCTGGATTTGGTCTGTGAGCAATTGTTTGCCCATTTCTTTTCTGCATTATGGAGGAGAGTGTTTCTTCACAGATTCACTGGGAGGGGATAGAAAGAGAAGTAAAGGGATTTGGTTTAATGAGTGTGCCTGGATTTTAATACCATGCTCTCGTAGCTGATATTTTACTTGTACCTTCAACTTGAGTGAATTCTCCCTCCCTCTTTTCCTTCCTCCTTTTTTCCCTTTCCTTCCTGTTTCCTTCCTTTTTTATTCCATCTTATCTCTCATTTTTAAATAATCTGTTGGTAACATATAATTTACTAAATTTTCTTCCAAGTCTTAGTTTCCCTGACTGTGATTCAGGTAGTGCTGTAGATTAAAGTTCTTGTTCTGCCTGGAGGGGCTTAGTCTAAGGCCTGGGTACATCATCCAAGCTGCCCCAGAGTCTCTCCTACAACATTTGAAAATTGAAACAAGGAGAGAACTTTTTCTTTGCTGTGATGTTTATAAGCTCGCAGGAATTGAGTCCAGGACTCCAGGGAGCCATGTTGTTCACTGTGTGAGAAAAGCCTCTGGATCAGCACAGCCCAGTAAGCCACATATGTAATTTCTAGTAGCCACATTAAAAGAACTAAGAAGAAACAGGTGAAATTAGTTTTATTTAACACATTCAATATATTATTTTAATATGTAATCAAAATTAAAATTATTAATGAGTATTTTATATATATATTTGTACAAAGTCCTTGAAATTTGGTGTATATTTTATTCTTTACCACCTCTCAGTTCGGACTAGTCATATTCCAAATACTCATTAGCCACATTGGTTAATGGCTACCGTGTTCGACACTGCAGCTCTTCACTGTGGGAGTGAAAAAGTAGAGATGAGAAAAGAGGTAGGTAAAGATGAGAAGCATGGAAAAAGAAAGACAGAAGAGAGAGATTTAGAGAGAAAGAGTACCATCAGTGGTGAGATTTTTGATTTCATTTCTTCAAGTTGGAGGAGCTGTCTTGGCTTTAGCTCCTATAACCAACTGTCCTTTGGAGTCTTTGAGCCTCTCCCATAGTTTTCCAATAAATAATCTTTTTTTTTTTTTCTGAAGTGAGTATGATTCAAGTTTCTGTCATTTATAATCAGAAAAATCTTGACTTACATTATTATCTCTACTTCTTTTAGATGAGGAAACTTAAGCTGAGAGAAGTTAAATGGGTTAGCCAGGGCTATTTTAGCTGTGTATGGCAGAGCACAGGTTTGCCTCAGTCACAAGCCCATGCTCTTTCCACCACAGGAGACTGATTGCATGGAAGCGAGTTGTAGAGCAGGCCCTTTCTCTGCATAAAGGGATGGAACTTGATTCTTGCACAGTCAATGCCCAATATAGTTCTTTCTAGCCTCTGATATGATGTGATTATGAAAATACTTATTTTTTTGATAGGAACTTTCTGGTGGAAACACATAGTAGCCCTTTAACACATTCCACCTCCACCCCCTGCTAAAAAGTGATTTCAGCAAGTCACTTGGCAGTGATGGAACCTGCTTCAGTCCCGTGGTCACATACATGCTGCCTTGTAGACTGGTGTAGTAATCTAACCTTGTTTCATTTGAAATACTGTAGCCTGTCCAGGAAACTGTATTAGCACCTCTAAACAATCACGTCATTAAAGGGCAAGACTGATGAGCCCTGTTGAGGCTACGTAAGAACTATTTTCCACCCCAGACAAAATTAAGCCAGTTCTCATAATAATTTTAGAATGATTCAGTCTTTTCTAGTTGCCATAACTGATATTGCAAACACTTGGAAAATTGACATGAGACTATTCTTTTCTGTTTTTCAGAATCACCCTTTTGAATTATTAACTGCTCTAATATTCAGTTGGTAGTTGATCCATTTTAACAAATTATCATAAACCCATATGTTGAGAATTAACATGAATAAGGCTGAGGTCTTATGGAAGGACACCCAGGCAATTCATAGTCGCAGTAAAAAGTTTGTACTTGATGGCACAGAGCTAAAAGTTCAGCTTAATGCATTTACGGCAGTAGCACGTTGTCCAGGACTGTTTCCTTGAACAGTCTCAGAGTGAAGTGATGCACTGGTAGCAGCACAAATGGGAGGGAAGGCTGATATTCATGAGTTTTAAGCTCCTTATGGAAAATTTCATCTAATTCACCTTTGTATTTTCCTGTATCCTAGCACAGTGCCCTGAATACAATATATACTCAGGAAGAATTTGCTTTTAAAGAAAAAAATGTGTATATAGTATATATAAAATGATTTAATGATAATGTAGATGAGTTCTTATATTGTTCAAGTGAACTCTACTTTTTCTTCTGCTTTTAAAAAAAAATGATTCAGTCTTTTCTAGTTGCCATAATTATAGCAATTAAAATCTTAAATCTAAAGAAAACATAAAGGAAACGTAAGTCTAGAACTCATTCTATTTTTATTCAGTACATATATTTTACTTTGTATGATGAGGCTAGCCTAATAAAGAATAGAAACAGACTCCTGATTATGTAATAGCATGCAATTATTTTTATGGCTATTGCATTCCAGTCTTCTTCTGCAATATTTACAATGTACATGTGTAGCAAGGGCAGAGAATACAAGTTCTGACAATCTTAACTGTAAATCAGGATCAAGTCACGCAATGTTACATTTGTGAACTGGCTTGACTGATGCAGATGACCTTTATTAAGAATACATAAAATACGTATTTACAACTCTGTGGTAAATTTGGGGTTCTAAGTTCTAAAATTTAATTATCTCTCACTACATAATTAATTCTTCCAGGACATTTTGATATTGGTTTAATTCTGAAGATGGGGAAAAGCTCATATATTACATTTTGAAAAAAATGCTTTAAATGTTGTATGAACATAATGAGAACTTCAGCAGAGTATGGCTACAAAAGACTATGATTCAGCCTGAAAACATAACCTATGGAAAATCATCAACCATGCAGAATGAGCTCTTCCAGATGACAGATCTAAGAAAATCTGCCAATAAAAGAGAGAGTGCTAGAAGAAAAAGAATCCCATTGACTCTCAGCACATGGCCCCGACACTGACATACAGTTCTTAGTAACAACTCCAAAAAACTGGATTGATACCTCCCCCAAAAGAATGTGTGAATGTTAAAAAAGTCTACTGATATTTGTTGCTTTTATTTCAGAGCATGTTTTAATGGAGTGTGTGTGTGTCTGTGTATGAGAGTGATGAAGGGGTACATATAAATTATATTTTCAGTTTTCATGATAATAGAGATTCCTAGCAAACTGAAAATAAAGACAAACAGCCATGTCGCTTGATGCCGCAGCGAGAGCATTTCCGCCCTGTTATCCTTACTGTGGCTCTTATAGTCACTCCCTGAATTTGTTCTCTTCCCTTCTCCTCTCCAGGGGCCCTTCTCTAACCTTTCTTTAGCTCAGCCTTTCAACTACTACTTAAAAAGAAAGGGGCCACTAGCCCTGGTCAGTGGGTAGAGCGCCGGCCTGTGGGCCCCAGGGTCGTGGGCTGGATTCCCTGTCAAGGGCACACACCTGGGGTGCAGGTTCCATCCCTGGCCCCTGGGGGTTTGGGCGAGTGTGGGAGGCAACCAATCAGTGTTGTCTCTTATCAGTGTCTCTCTGCCCCGCTTCCACTCTCTCTAAAAATCAATGGAGGGGAAAAGAAAAAGAAGAAGAAAAAAAGGGCCACTAGAGATGACTGGTTTAATTTCTTGGTATTAGATTATGCATGTTCTGTGATCGTTTTATAGAATGTAGGAGAGGCAGCATGGCCACAGGGCATGATTGGGTAGGAGGCTGGGGTTTCCTAAGGCCAGCAGTTCTTATTATCTAGAGTAAGGTGTGCTAGCTGAAGCTGAGTTGGAGGGTTGATGGTGTATGTTAGGTTTTCTTGTCAGGTATTTCCTATAAGAGTAGGCTGACAGGTTTAGATTGTAACGTGGGCTGGACCACTGGGTTCACCTCCATTTCGTGGGTCCTGATGTACAAATTAACTTTATCACACGGAATTAATTTAAAGAGTTAGACCTACTTTAAGCTTCCTTTAACCTAACTATAATCAAGTTACCTTTTTTGCTTTAAGAAAATCTTGTAATTTGCACAAAGCTTCCTAGTATTTTTTTTCCACCTGCTCCATGGTGCTATGTGAACTTTCCCCTTTGTTAGCTAACCTGACAAGTTTTTTTGTTTTGTTTTGCTTTGTTTTTAATCTATGAGAGCTCCTGTTCAAATGCCCCGCACATGCCGCTTTTTCTGTGGAAGGAAGCTACTTTGTCATTTCCCATCTGCAGTAACATACCTTGGTTCTCTTCAGAGTAAAAAAGAAAACTAAAGCATTAGGATCACACAGGAGCATCATCCTGACTGCCCTACCCCCAGTTCCAGGAAAAACCTGCTACCACTGCAGTTTCTGCTGTGCCTTATCAATCTTAAATTGTCAACAACTTGGCTTTGCACTGAGGTATTTTCTTAAAGAGGTTATGCATTCCTCTCTTTATAAGGACGTTTAAAACCATCAGAACAATACAGTGTTTCATATATAAAGTTCATTGAACTTTACTCGCAAGTTAAGTTACATTCAAGATTTGTGCACTTTCGTTTTTGTAAATTATACCTTTAAAAAAGAGGGTGTTAAATCACTGTTCAGCCCTGGGCCAGAGTTGAAGCTTGTCAGATCACCTGTGTTTGAACTAAAACTACACACCCACCACTTACTGTGTAACCTTGGCAAATTACTCAAACCTCCTAAGCCTCAGTTTCCTTAATTATAAAATGAGAATATTAGTATCTGTCCCAGATGTCATCTTGATAGAGAGTTCTCCCTTGACTCCTTGTGCCCTATCCCCGAAGTAACCACTTCCTCCCCTCAAAAGGAACCACTACCCTAACTTTTAGAAAGGAACACATGAGACTCTCGATGGTTTCATCACCCAAGTGTGTAGCCTTCAACTATAGTTGAGTCTTACCTATTGTTTTAAATTCGATGTTTTTTAAGTCTCTTTTCATCTATAGATTCATCCTTTATTCTTCTCTTTTCCTTACAATTTTTTGTTGTTGTTGAAGAACCCAGGTCATTTACTTAGAGTTTCCCATAGTCTAGATTTTGCTGATTGCAGACTCATTATGCAATTCAGCAGGTTCCTATGTATTTCCTGCAAGTTGGCAGCTGAATCGAAAGACTTTATCAGATCTGAGTTTAATCGCTTTGGCACGACTGTAAGTGGTGGTGTGTTCTTTTATCAAGAGACATATAAATGTCTGGTTGTCACTCTTTTGTGATGTTATAAAATAATTTACAACATATATTTTTTCTTCCAAAAGATTGTATCAATTTACACTTCCTCTATTTTTATGATTTGTGCTCTAAGGCTTGGTTATGCTTGGGAGCAAATTGCTGGGACTCTTAAAGTTGGGGTTGTGGACAACTGGTAAAGCATAGACACAAATTTATCTGTGACAGATTGCCATTTGGGATTTTTCCACACCCCTGCACTATTGACATTTTTGGCTAGATAATTCTTTTTTTGAGATGAGGTTCTGTGCATTGTAGGATATTTAATAGTATCCCTGGTCTCTACCCTCTAGATGCCAGTAGAACTCTCGCCTGCCCCCCAGTGTGACAACCATAAATATCTCTAAACATTGCCAAATGTCCTCTGGAAGCTGACATCTCCTCAGGTGGAAAACCACTGAATTTTCTCACAGCCTCTGCATACCAATTTACATAATGATTCAATTCTTGAAAAGTAGTTAAGTATTTTCTTACATATATTACAGTAGTTTGAGGGGAAAAACGGTCTGGGTTTAGTTCCTTTGGTAAAACTATAGATGTTCTTGCTGTATTCCTTTAACAATAAAGAAAATTTGTGGAAAACATGAATATATCAAAAAGTTGTTTATGAAATAGGGCAATTTACAACTCTCAACCTAACCTGTTCTTTGAACTGGGCGCTGTTGTCCCGCTGTGTTCTGTGCCGCTTTGCCGTGTGATGCTGACGTCCGGTGTCAGCTGTCCTCCCTTTGCCGTCTTCAGTGAGCCTGAGGACCCCAGTTTTACTCCGGCGGTGGAGGCCCTTTGCTGCTGCTTTATCTGGCCACGATTTCACTTACGAGTTTAACACCTCCCCACCCCCCCAAATCATACATGAATTCAAAGAGCATAATCTTGGAATTTTATTTCATCTAAAAAACTGCATATATGGTATTTCCACTGGAGTTGAAACTGGTGAAGTTGATAGAGACCAGATCTTGACTGTTGTAGAGAGCACACTGCATTTTGTCAGTGTTACTTTTCAAATCTAGTTGAAGTGGTATGTAAAGAAATAAGAATCATCGTGTCCACAGCTTTACTGTTGTGACAGAAGCCATGACAACCAAGTCCTTCTTTGACCCTGATTTACCTTCTAGGACTCGAGACCCTGTTTCAACTCAGTTCCTACCTGAGATTTAGTATTGCAAATGCATTTTCTCATCAATAGCCAGTTACAAACTTGGAGGGGTAGGTGAAATGCTGTCCCTCCAATAGTGTCATACTCCCAAATGGTCAAGCCCACTTGACCTTCAGATTCTTCCCTGCACTTATAAGAAAACATGTAGTCTACGTGGTTGAAGTCTCCCTTTCTCTCTATTTATTGATATGGAAACTCTGATTCTGAACTTTTTGTTGTTGTTCAGGTTAACATCTCATAGGGCTGTGCTGAGTTTTTCTAATCCATTTCTCATATTCAGATGCCACTGATACTTACATTTCTTCAAACAGATACAGGGTGCCTTAATTCTGAGAGAAGGGGCTAGGACCAATGCTTACGGAGCAGACTCCAAATTTAGCCCTTTGTCGAATTGTATGTGTGTTTATTAATGAAACAGAATTTTTATTTCACTAGTGCTTGCCATTATATTCTTGGTAAATCCTCAGTAGACTGATTTCCCTGTCTGTGGATTATCTCTCTTTTAAAAAAAATGTTTTTATTGATTTTTAGAGAGAGAGGGAGAGAGAGGGAGAGATAGAAACATCAATAATGAGAGAGTGTCATTGACTGGCTGCCTCCTGCATGACCCCCACTGGGGATCGAGCCCCTGACCCAGGCATGTGCCCTGACTGGGGATTGAACTGCAATCTCCTGAATATAGGTCAGTGCTCAACCCTGAGCCATGCCGGCTGGGCTTGCATTCTCTTTTGTATTTATTGCCCTCCATGGCATGAGGAAGGTGAGAGAGGTGGGGAGTACTTATTTGAGGGAATGCTCACCCAATCAGACAAAGATCAGTAGAAGGTACCTGTTCACCACCCAGAGACTTGGATGAATTTGGATTTTCAGGCTCTTGCTTGAGATGTAAATTTTTCTTGAGAAGAGTCAAGTTTATACTTCTAACATACATTTAACTAAATAGATATTAGAGGCCATTTTGGGAATGGGAGATTTGATACAACCAGGAAAAAAGAAGACAGTTTTGAAGGAGTTCCCCAGGACAGGCCCAGGTTGGTCACAGATTTTCCCAGTTCATGGACCCTTGGGACCACATCTGCATTGAACCCTGACGATTTTCTGTACTACTCACTTAAGAAGCCAGCTGTTGGTTTTGCCTGCTCCCGTTTTAATACAAAGCACACCCAATAAAACTAATACAAGTTCTAACAAGCAAGCCTTTTTCTGGATCACAACAGAAACTTTTTGAATCTAGGAGAGTATGCTGGGACACACAATTGTCTAGATTGGGCCACATCTCTCTTTACACGCTGATTGGGCTGCCTTCTCTTTCTTTTTTAAAAATTCAGATTAACTTGGCCTTTAGGCTTCTAACAAGTTAGTGATGGAGCTGTACAGCCTGGGCCCCCACCCCTGCAGTAAACAGTGGCTCCCTAGTATATAATGGCATTCCCTTCTAGGCAAGGAAAATTTGTACTTAGTTAAGAAAGGATGAAAGTAATGCTAAGTTTGAAAGTGCATTAAACGTTACCGTTTCAAATGATGGCCACTATAAAAATCAAGACTCCCTGTGTGTGTGTGTGTGTGTGTGTGTGTGTGTGTGTGTGTGGTTGTGTGCATTTGTATACAGGTGTCGTTTTAGGGGCCTTCACCTGCTTTTGTTTATCATACAACTCTTCGTGGTCTACAGTTTTTGACAGATATGGAAAATCATTTTGACTGATTTTTCAAATGGTAGTATGCAATGTTTGCTACTTGAATTTCAGAAGCCATTGCAGTAGGCAGCCAACTCAAATTGAGTGTTTAGCATTTATGTTTCCTATAACTGTAATAGAATCATTATTTTTGTCTTTACAAAAACTTTATTTTCCTTTCAAGTAATTTCTTCAAACTTTCAGATTCAAAGTTTGAGTGGAATATTCAGAGATACAAAGGATTTAAGAATGGTTCATGGAATTACAAATAAAAAAAACATGTTGAATGCAATAGAATCATTATTTTCACTTTATTTTAATAATACCTTCTACTTCCATATTAGCTCATGTATTTTCCTCATTTATGTATACATTATTTATTGTATATTATATAAATTATATAGTATAGATGATCAGATTTAATTAAAATTTTTTTGAGGTAGAAAATTTCATCCCTGTCTTTGTAAAATTTTAGATTAAAAATGTTTGTCAGAATAACTCTTGTTTCAGTAATTTAACATACAATTTGAGATCATTTAAATTTTAGATGACCACTTAAACATTTTTAGTAGAGAATTTTATCATCTCGATTTTTTTCTTACTTTGTGTGAAGGTATTTTTGTACCATGAGTTCTTCCAAGACAAAGTGCCTTATTTATCTTTGTATCATTAATATCTAATTTAGGTGATCAGCAGTGTTTATCAACTCAACATATTCTTTCATTACTTAGAAATTGACTGTGGGAGTAAGTGACTTAGAAAATCTATAAATATTCTCTCAAATGCTATGGTCTTTCCTTTTAAGAGACTGAGCAGACCTTTCAGGCTTTAGTTTTGGAGACAAGACTAAAATTACCCAGAGCTTTACCTACTTACTAACAATTGAATTAAATATAATTAAGGGGGGTGGAGAGACTGGTTAGTTACAAAATTACATAAATGTTTGTAACAACAAAGCACAACCTTCTGTATTGAGTATCTTCTTAGAGCATGTGTGAGATTTGCCTCTTGAAGGACTAGTTTTAAGAGAAGACTGCTGCTCTTTTTTCCTATATGTTTTATGAATTTAAACTATTTTTATAGGGTGTATAAGATGCTATTAAAATGGTAGTAACTTTTGGCTTTTATTCCATAGTATAATTATCCTTGATTACAGACTTCAAAAGAGGTGGTGTATGGGAGAGCTGTTTATCTCACAAAAAGTTTTCACGTAAGATTCTAGAACTGACATTCTAAATAAAGACTATTCTTTTTGAGGTAATTTAAACCTAAGTAAATGTTATTTCAGAGAATGACTAAGTTTTTGCTAAGAACACTGTCTTTGGTTTTGAAGAACAAATATTCTTCAGCATGGTTTGTTGTGAACATCCAGAATATCTAGCAATACCTATTTGATCATATTGCTTCACTTCCTAACCTCTCTCCCACTCCCTTGACGCCACCCCAAAGAAAATGCTCAGGAAATGCAACAAAGGCACCATATCATGTTAACAGAATTCCTTTCTTTGGTCCTCGAGAGTGCCAACATCTGGGAAGGTAGGACAATGTTAAATGTAGTTTTCATGAAATCCATTATTAGGTCACGAAAATTAAATACTAATAGAGAGGCATCAAGGATGACCACTCAGTTTCTGGCTTGAGTAACTGGTAGATGCTGGTGCTGTTTGCTTAGACGGAGAGGGTAGGGACTGGAGAGGGGTACAAGTTTGGGGTGGGGTGAGCAGGTTGAGGCTTTGATCAAGAATTCCAGTTTGGACGTATTAATTTTGAGCTGCCTATTAGACATCTAAGTGGAGATATCCAGTAGGTAGGATATTTAAGTCTAGAGTTTAAAAGAGAGGTTGAAGTGGAAATATAAACTTGGAAGTGTTTGACATGAAGACATTACTTAATCCATTGGAATGCTGGAGGTCACCTGGGGAGAAGGTAGAGAGAGAAGAATCCCAAGTCCTGAGGGATATTGAGAGGTTATTTAGAGGAAAAGCTGTCATTAAAGAAGACTGACAAGGGTGGCTGTTGAAACAGTAGGAGTACCAGGAGAGAGTAGCACTGCTGAAGCCGAGAGGAGACGTTCCAGGAGAGAGCATTTGTTCATTTGTCATTATTTATAAAACAAGTGGTTCTCAACCTAGATCTTAAAGTCATTCATATTTATAGCAGGAACCAGTTTCATCTATTTTTATGTCAATTTTGACATACAAGTTAACATATACTTTCAAATGGGAATATTGATTCCAACTTCTTTAGCAACTTACTTTCTAAATTTAATATAGAGAAATTTGCAGAGAGGAAATAAAAACCATTTCTCAAAAGACCATTAAGTGTGCCAAAGCAGTTTCAAAACAAATTTAAGGATGGTGGATAATTGGGTGGTAAGTTGGGGTAAGGGGGTAGGGAATATACCGACACTTCTTTAGTATTTATTATATTTATTTGCTTGGTGGGTAGATTGGTATTATATCAGTGTCTGAATATATATCAGTGTCATTTAGGAAAAAATAACTTGCTCGTATTTCAGTGTCTGGATGTATATCAGTGTCATTTAAGAAAAACAAACTTGCACATATCTTTAGAACTTGATGACTCCAGTGTTTCTTCATTTTCTTTTTGTTGTAGTACAAGTAAGGCAGGAATTGGAAAGAGGTAAAATAAAAGCTCTTTGCTTCTTGAATTAGAAAGTGTAGCTTACTAAAGAAAAGTTTTATGATTAATTATAGAATTGTATTATTTATGTAAAATTTATTCTATATAGCAGTTGATAAAGTTGGACCATTGTGTATGTTTTCAAATAAAACTTTGAGCTCTAGGTCCTTGGTCAGGCATCCTCCCTTCATAATTCTTTTCATGGGAAATTCAGAATTTCATTACAGTACTTGGATTTACAGTTTTAAGGAATATAATTCTCTGTAAATGTAGGCACTACCATTAATATGAATTAAGGGTGGGTCAATTTCATTTTACTGATTGAAACACTGTTATAGACATTAGAAAGTAAACTATTCACTCTTTTTTCTCAAATGAACCCAGTTTGAAGAAGACACAATTATCCTAATGTTTTATTGATGGCGGCATAAACAGTAAAAGTTATTTTGTATTGTTTTGCAAATTTTAAAAATATTTTACAAACATAAAGACATTCTTATGTTACCTAAAAATCAATCATGAATGTAGGCTCATCATTAACTTTATGCTAGAGATACATTTCTACAGATTTAGTGTACATTTGTTTTGCATAGTAAATTCTTAATAAGAAGCTAGAGGAACTCATATTTAAGAAATTCTTTAGCCAGCCCTATAAAATGAATAACTTTTTCTAAGTTCAAATTTTTAGATTAGATTTTTCAAAGTAGTTAACTTGGGGTACCCTTTATCATATTTGTCCTTCATTAATGGTGCGACTCTGGGGAAGTTAAGACACCTCTCTGAGTTTCAGCCTTCTTATCTCTAATTCTAGAATTAGACTAGATAATCTCTGAGGTTCAGCCTAAAAATTCTGTGATACTCATTTTAAAATAACTGTACCATACAGCATTTTAAAAAATTACTAATGATTTGTATATCCTCAAATAAAAGCAGTATTAGAGCACTGAAAAAAAGGGGAGGGTTTGATTCCAATAATGTAGATTTGCGTGGATGAGGCAGAAGAATCCACAACCACTTAGCTCAGCCTGAGGGGAAAAGAAATCTCCAGAAATAATGGGAGAGATGGTACTGCTTTAGATGAACTGTCCGTCAGGTGATGGCTTTCTTTTTTTGTGGTAAAATACACATAACATAAAATTTACCATCTTAGTCATTTTTAGGTATACAATTCAGTGGTTTAAATCCATTCACTTTGTTGTGTTGTGCAGCTGTCACCACTGTCTATTTTCATAATTCTTTTCATCTTGAAAACTGAAATTCTGAACCATTAACCAACAGCTTCCCATTCTCCCCCGTCCCAGCCCCTGGAAACCACCATTATACTTTCTGTCTCTATGACTTTGATTGCTATAAGTGGGATCGTATAATATTTGTCTTTTTTGTGACTAGTTTATGTCACTTAGTAATGTCCTCAAGGTTTACCTATGTTGTAGCATATTGCAGAATTTCCTTTAAAAGGCTAAATAATATCCCATTGTATGTATGCACCACATTTTGCTCATCCATTCATTTGTCATTTGTCTCTTTGGTTGCAGCTGTGCTTTAGCCATTGTGAATACTGCTGCTATGAACATGGGTGTGCAAATATCTCTTCAAGACCCTGCTTTCAGTTCTTTTGGTACATATCCAGAAGTGGAATTGCTGGATCATATGGTGTCTGTTTTTAATTTTTTTGAGGAACTGTTACACTGTTTTCACAGCAGCTTTACCATGTTACATTCCCTCCAACAGCACGTGAGGGTTCTAATTTCTCCACATCCTCTCCAGTCTTTGTTGTTTTGTGCTAGTAGCCATCCTAATAGTTGTGATGTGGTATCTCATTGTTTTGATTTGCATTTCCTTAATGATTAGTGATGTTGAGCATCTTTTTATGTGCTTATTGGCTATTCATATATGTTCTTTGGAGAAATGTCTATTCAAGTCCTCTGCTCATTTTTGAATTGGGTTGTTTATTTTGTTGTTGTTGAGTTTTAGGAGTTCTCTGTATAATCTGGACATTATCAGATGTATGATTTGTACATATTTTCTTCCATTCTGTGGGTTGCCTTTTTAGTCAGTTGATACTATCTTTTGATGCACGAAATTTAAAAATTTTCATGAAGTCTAGTTTATTTTTTCTTTTGTTAGCTGTGCCTTTGGTGTCATATCTAAGAAATCACTGCCAAATTTAATATTGTGAAGTTTTAGTCCTGTGTTTTCTATAAGAGTTCTATTGTTTAAGGTCTTTGATCTGCTTTGAGTTAATTTTTATATATGGCGTTAGGTAAGGGTCTACTTTCATTCTTCTGCATGTCTAGTTTTCTCAGCACTTTTTATGGTGATGGTTGTTGAATATCAGTGAATAGAATAAATAACCATGTTATGAGAGACAAATATGGGCCTTAAAGTTTTCAGTGCCCTGTAGAACACATTGTTTAGAGCATGGTTCACATAGAAATAAAACTGCCTTTAAAACCACGTAAACTTTTCTTGGCATTCTCACTTTAAGTAATCCTCTACAAGCATATTAATTCCTTTATATCTTAAGCTCTCTATTTGATTAACTAGTGACCTGAGCTAGTAAACATTTGTTAGAATAGTTCTTATCTGGAGATGTATATTGAGCTTGGAGTATGTCAGGCATCTTTTCCTCTTTAAACAGTATTCAATTAGGAAAGTGTTGTGATAATATTGTGAACACAGTTGTCTAAGAACATTAAGAACCTTGGTCTGGTCTTTTATAACCATAAAAGGCAATGTGTCTGCTTTCCTGTTTTGCATGGATGAGAAGGGAGTAGAAAACACCAAAAGAATTTTTATTGCATAGAAATATTTCCTTCCTAGCAGTGTGTGAAGCAATAATGAGCCTACAAAACAATCTTATATAGTAGTGGGAGAGGAAGGCAGGGAAACAGAGTGTAGTCACATGGACTCGGGGGCTGGTCAGGAAGCCCGGTTCCAGCCAGGGGCGCTTCTACATCTCTGTGTAGTACCTTACCTGGGCAAGGTGCCTTGATGTGCTTCTCCTCAGCCCTCTAAAACAGCAGGACAGTAGTAGCTTCCCCTTTTCTAGAAGAGGAACTTGTCAAAGTCTGAGGTGCAGATAACCATGTAGACAGACTAGAGCCACACTTCCCTAATTGCCAATCTGTGGCCAAGACCAGAGGAGTATCCATTGTGTTGAGGCAAATTACTCAGAACAGAAATTGTTGCTTTTAGTGTATCCAGTGGTAGCTTAAACATTGTAGACCATCATTATTGAGTAAGATGATGCACCTGAACTAGGGATTTGAGACCTGCTTAGAATGATTTTTGTACTTCAACACATCTTAAGAGCCCACACTTTCTACCAGCCTCATTTACATTGGGCCCCTCACACATTTTTAATGCTGTGCTACTCACAGTTCTTTTTTTCTTCTTTTGTTTTTAATTTCCCTTCTTTTATCCCTAAAAGAATTTAGGTTGCTGGAAAGAAATGACCATGAATCACTTCTCAGCCTTTTGGCTAAGATCAAGTGTAGAAATAACCATGACTCTCTTTTAAACCAAATTAGAAGAGACCCCTAGTTTCTTTAGTTTCAGTAAACCACACCTGCCTCATTCTGTGTGTGTGAAATGATGCAGCTACCCAAAAGGCACAGGAATATGTTTTATCAAATAGTCTTCTAAAGACATTTTTACATGTGTTTTTAAAAAATTTTTTTCATAATGTCTGTTTTTAAAATTGATTTTAGAGAGAGAGGAAAGGAGAGGGAGAAAGAGAGAAACAATGATGAGAGAGAAACTGATCGGTCGCCTCCTGGATGCTCCCCAACCAGGGGTGGAACCTGCAACCAGGCGTGTGCCCTGACCCGGAGTCACACTGGCGACCTTTTGGTGCATAGGACCATGCTCAACCAACTGAACCACATTGGCAGGGCCGTGTGGTTTATTTTTTATTTTTTTAACCAATTTTGGTATGTATAAGAATTAAGCTAATAATACGTAATATGTTTTTTGCTTTTTATTTTTTTATTGTTTATATTGATTTTGAGAGAGAGAGCAAGAGAGAGAAAAACATTGATTTGTTGTTCTACTTGTTTATACATTCATTGATTGACACCTGTATGTGCCCTGACCGGGGCTTGAACCTGCACCCTTGGTGTATTGGGGCGATGCTCCAACTAGCAGGGCTACTCGGCCAGGCTGGGTTTTATATTTTTTAGTAAGGAGTGAATAGTAACAGAGTGGAGACAACCTAGAGTTGTTTGTCTTCTTTGGAGGAGAGGAAATACTGAGACTAAACAGTAAGAGCTGCCTAAGGCTTTGGGGCGATGTGCCCAGGGCACGCTGCTGTGGGGAAGGGAGCCCAAGCCATTCATTCCCCGTGATGGCTGTACTTTGAAAGGGAAGAGCGGTGGTTCCTCAGCATAACGCATTTTGGAGTTTTAGGTTAAAAGCGTTGCATTTCTGGGAAGACATTCCAGCGCACTCTCAGTACAATGCAAATAAGTATGTGGTGTTGGCTCTGATGTGGTTGAGAATTGGCATTATGTAGCTTCAAAAGAAATGCTTTCAAGATACAAGAAGGAGGAGCAGAAACGGGAGGAGGGAACCCTTCATGCCGAGCTCTGTTGGCGGTTAGAACAGAGGGGCTGCCCGTCCCGGGCTCCAGTGCCAGCTTTGTCCCTGACTGACGCCGGGCAGGCTGCTTGCTTGTGCCTTTGTGTCACCTCTGAAAGGAGCGTGAGGCCGCGGCCTGGCTGTGAGGACGAGCTGAGCGCGCCCCGCGCTGCGGGCCGGGCCGTGCGCGGCGGGGCGAGGGTCTGGCTGCGGCCTCGCGGCCCTGCGCTCAGGCTTCGGCTACTCAGCCGCGGCCTCCAGGCTCGTGGGTGCAGGAGGCGCTCGTTCCCGGGAGACGGGCCTCCTCGTCCCTTTACCAGCTTCCCCTCGTGTCCTCGGTGAAAAGTGACTGCTCCGTGCTCTGTGCTCTGTGGAGGCCTCACCTTCTGCCGTTTCTTCTGCGTCTTGGAGGAAGCACTGGCGCGGGCCGGGGCGCTCTAGGGCCCCTCCCATTTGCCGGGCGCCCTGGGGCGGGCCTGGCTCCCCACCCTCGGCGGCCTCCCGCCAGTTCTGGCGCTGACACGCCGGTCTGGCCGCGACCCGGAGCCCGCTAGGCTCTTCTCCCCGCCGCCTCTCCTCCTCCTGCCTTCCCCTGCCGTCGCTCACCATCGCTGCCCTGCGTCTAAGATCTTACTCCTCTCCTCCCTCAGCAAAGGCCCGAGCTGCTGCGTCTGCGGCCCGGATCTGCGGGGACGGGCGCTTGCCTTGAGCGGTTCGCTCCTGCCCAGCCTTGGCCCAAAGACCTGCAGCCCAGGACCACCTCCAGGCCGCCTCCCACCCGCTCGGCCTGCTGCGGAGTCGCCGCTTGCTTTTCCCCGTTTGCAATCTGTGGGAGAGCATCTTAGCAGAAATTTCCAGAGCCATACTGATTTGACCCACTACAGACTTGCGATTCTTTTATTTTGGGCTTATGTTAGGCTTGACAGTAATTTCTTATCAGTTCTTTAGCACATTTTCTTCAGTGACTAATATTTTCCATTCTCCCTGTGCATCCAATCCTAGCTAGCTCTCTCTTCCTCTCAGGAGATGATCTTGCCTCTTATTTTCCTAAGATTATTGATGTTTTTTGCTGTTGTTGGGCATGTACTTCCATTGTCCCTGGGAGATTGATGAACAAAATGTGATACTCCCTTTTTTTATAAGAGAGTAAGTTTTGTAAATGTGTCTCTGAGGGCTGAGCCTTTAAGTAACCAGGTATCTAACTCTCACTTGTGTCCCAGCTTTATATGTCTTTACTTGTATGTACATATTTGGTCATTCAGTGATCTGTACTTACTGAGTACAGTGAGTGCCCTGTGTTAGGCAGGCAGTAAGGAAAATTGGAAAGAAAGAGCACAGGACACACAGCTCCCCCTTCCTTTCTCTGAATTGATAATGAGAGACAAACCTACCTGCTTTATGTGGAACTTCATCATTATGCCTTGTTCTAACCAAGAAATTGGTTATTTTAAAGGTATTCTGCCCTTTCTTGGGTGCAGGGTGGAGCAAGTTGTGACTTGATGGGTAGCATTGCTGTCTTTTCCTTCTGACTCCAGTGCTATGATAGCTGACATTATACACATGAGCTATAGAAACACAGCAGCAGCCATACAGAATTTATACTTGTGCTAAAGACTTGGCGAGGTTCTAAAGGCAGAAAAATGGTAGGAACTACCAAGTTGACTAGAATAGTGGACTTGGAGAGGCTTCCATAGGGCATGTGGAGAGGGAAAGCAGAGCAGGCTTGGGAGGGAGAGGTGTCATTTGATGAAGTGGTATGCAGAGGACGTCTTGGGATGTGAGTGGCGGTCTGGGCTGGCACAGCCTAAAAGCAGGCCTCACTTCCGATGGATGAGGGCAGATAGCACCTTTCTCTGGAGGAAAATGGAAATGTAAACCATTGTAGAAGTTTGTAGATAGAATTTGCTCATCAATGTTTTTGTGTTGAATTTTACTTAAAAGTAGAACTTGGATGGTATCTATAGGTCAGGCAATTCCTTTCCTTTGTGGAGTTATAGATCCTGAGGGAGCCAGGGGGTATGTGGAAGGAAAGATTTTTATCATGCAAGTGCCCTGGGGTGTCTTTATTTTGGGTAGTTTCCTGAAGACATAGTGTTGATGCCTTACACATGTGCTACCAGCATTTTAATCTGTGGCTGGAGAGAGTCATGCTAGAGGTTTGATTCACTGGAGGAGTCCAGGGTCAAGGTGTGGACTCTTCACAGGTCTGGGGCAGTAGTTTAGGGACTGTGGTCTATAGTCCATGACAGCTTGGCCTGAGAAGCCCTTCTCCCTTTTCATAGTCTGTTAGGAAACCATAATACAGAGAGGAAACCTAAAGGAACCTTAAGTGTCCCTACTTTTGACACTTTCCCAGTCCTGTGTAATTTATTTTAAAAGATAGACTATATTCAGGCAGGTTCAGTGTCATTTTACTTAGTGTAGTATAGAGGCAAATGAAATTGATTTCTTCTTTACTTTTATTTAATAATATAAAAAGAGATGGCTGTTACAGAACGAATCATAATAGTACCAGAAACAATAAAAGGAAAGCATCACCACATTTTATAAGAAAGAACACTTCTCAACCTCTCTACTTAGGAGCATTTCCTAACTTCAATATTGCTTTTAAATGTCATTTATAGTCAGGCAAAGCATAGGGAATGTTTTAAATACCAAATTTCATTTTGGGATGAATAAAACATTACTTGTGTTGTGTTAAATACATAAATATTAATTGTTTTAAGGTGCATATTAAGCTTTATTGGGCACAGAGATATTTCATCTCTGTTAATGTTTAACTCAAGTAACAGTAAATCTTTTAAGTCCACTAAAACATGAAGTCATTGCACAGTGTATGGTACATTATAAATGTATTCTTTAGAAGTGATTTATGCGTCTGACTTTTATGGCACTGAATTTCAAAACCTCATAAAGACGTCATTTTAGAGAAATGTCATGTTGACCTGTGTTGAGGGAGAGTTAAAGTTTCTGGTACGATTAACTTCATTCCAACTTTACTTTCAGAGTCACGGATAGAGTTGAAAACTGACACATTGCACGTACTTAATAAATGCTAGGTAAATGGATGAATATTTAACATATTACTTGAGTTTTGTACTAATGATTATTCTAAAAGTCTACATTTTTAGCCCCAATGACTGAGAGTTTATTTTTCTGTATATCATATTATAGATCCTTCTTGCTGGGCTGCCCAAAGAGAAACTTAGTGTTTTTAGGACATTGCCTCAGGATTATCACAAACTACTTGTATTTACTTTTAAAAATGCATACCATAGCATCTGTAATATATGGCAGTATTAATATTTTGGCATCTCCTACACATTCACTTATCAGGGAAGATTATGTCTTTATTTTACTTTAAATGAAATACTGTTTTCAGAGATGATTTCCTTAAATCCATCTGCACTGAAAAAATGTAATTAATCTGACATTTTGTAAAGGTTTCATTGAGTTATATTCTTGTCTTATGCTGTACAAGGAGAAGTACATATACATTTTCAACTAAGATTAGCTTTAGGATGTGTTAAGGAGAAAAGATAACAGTACATATTTTATGATCAATATATTTTAATTAGTCAATTTTCAGATGAGCTTGTCCATCTGTAAATTGTAGATAGGATATGCCCAAGTGCAAAAAAAATATGATTTGGAGCTTAGACAAATAGAAAGAATGTTGAATACATCTTTGTGAAGCTCATATCAGAGATCAGGCTGGTTTGTGTATGACCATGGTACTAACACATTGACACGGTCCCCATCCAAGTATAGGGGTAGACTTGACTTGGGCTTTAAAAAACAAACACCCCTTTAAGTTCATAGAATAGTCTGTTTTTCTCCCTAGTTAAATTAATTTCATGTTATTATTTGTTAACCACAGTAAGTTAATTTAGACCCTAAAGTAAACATGCTGCCATCTTGGGGGATCTCACAGTTTTCTCTTTTCAGGCGGACAAGTTTATCTATAAATACTCGCTTAATGCATGTGGACCCCTGATTCAGGGTTAGATTTTTTTTTTTTTTTTTTTAAGTTTAACATGGCAAATAGTTACTTTTAGGGCCAATTGAGGTTTTTTTGTTTTGTTTTTTATTTTTTGACTGAAGGAAGGAAAATGTTGAAATATGTTTTCAAGGGCCTTAGTCTATTTTTCTAGTCCTATGATTTTTAATGAACTACTATAAAACTCAACTTGCACATAAAATAGCAACATAAGAGCTTAAGGTATACTTTTCCCCTTGTCAGATTAATAATTTCAAAAGAGTTTTTATGATAAGCACAAAAATGCTCCTGAATTTCCAATAAATGATTATTCCTTGATTCTGACAGAGTTTCTCGAATGGCTTCACAGTTTCTAATGGCTTCCTATTAAGCCAGCTTTTAATCACCTACCTTCTAAACTCCGGAAAAAGAAATATTTGCCTTGACTTGGCTCTCCTCTGCTCTGCCACCAGACTTTAACAGCCTCCTGAGATATTTTTGTTTTAAGAATGCAAAATTAATTTTAATATCAGTTTAAGCAAATCTTAATTAGCAGGGAAGCAATCCTACTATTTAAAAAAAAATCTTCCTCATACAATTAATTGTAGTTTATCTATTCATTTTTCTTCTGTAATATGGATAAGCAGAAGGTGACTGTTGGACCCTTTCTATATTGAGGCTCCTCCTGTCTTTTATGTTTTTCCTTTGAAAAATTTTTCCATTCCATTTTCTTTAATCTTTTTCTCTAGAACCCATTTGTTGGATATTGTACTCTTGGATTTCTTTTTTCCCCTCCCTTTTATTTTCTTATGCCTCCCTGGTTCTCTTTGCTTTTTTTATTCTGCTTTCATGGAGACTTCTTTGACTTTACCTTCAGTTTTCCATTGAATTTCTAAATTTTGCTATCATATTTTAGAATATTTTGGGGTTTTTATTTCAATTTTTCTGTGTTCTCTCGAGTTCTTTCTTTTTCGTATTGGAGGCTTTCCTTAAAACCTGGTGGTTGAAGAGGATATGAAAAGGCTGAATAGAAGCTGTGTGTGTGTGTGTGTGTGTGTGTGCGTGCTCGCTCGCTCGCGTGCTCAGGGAGTGCTTGTTAATTGAGGACTTACCCATGGGAAGATCAGTCAATGAGCTGTCTTTTTCATTGGGAGATCCTCAGATGTCAGTATTAGTAGGTCTTTTCTCCAGAGAATAAATTTTTCGATCTCTTGCCTAGGGATGAAGGTGGAGTATTAGATCCTGTAAGCCTGACTGCTGACATTCTAGGAGTGAATTTTTGGTTTTAGCTCTGTAACATAAAGAGCTGGGATGACAACATTAAGTCCCATCTTTACCCCAAGAAAAACGCTGGACAGACAGATTTCCATGAATCCATGAAAGAACTAAGGTCACAGAACAGCCTTCTCAGAATCTGGAAGGAGACATGGGCTTTTAGGGAGACCAGGACATGAGCATTTGCTTACCTGAGGCAGAAGTCACTGGATGCTTGTAGGAAAATTAAACTAGAATTTTGATGAATTGCTGGAAGCTGAGGCTGTTGAGAACATGAAGTTTCTGGGGCCTGAAATCAGAGGAGGGTTCTCACACTTTTACAAGCTTCTAGAGACTTTGAACCAGTACTGCTCTTTTCAGCCCTGCCTCTGACCTCAACTCCCACAGAACCTACAACTTCTCTTGCCTTTTAGGTGTTTCTCAGTGCAAAGAAGCAAGTGGGAACTTACTCCCATCAGTATTGCAGTCTGCAGTTTAATCTCTCATCTTAACCAGAAGTCTCCATCGCTAAGTACTGTTAACTGAAAATAGTCTGTTAACAAAAAATAATGTACAGTACACACACACACACAGGAAAAAAGTGTTATTTACATGCCTATAAGTCATGTATTGTGGGTGATGTTTGTCTTCTATTTGTATTTTCTAATATTTCTATAATGTTACAAATAAAAATGTTTAAGAGAATTATCAGAAAACAGAAATATGTACCTGTGAGTATTTACTAGTTCTTAAAAGGTTCTGTTTTTAGTTTGTTTTCTTCCATCTTATTCTTATCTAGATGTTTAGGGTAATGAATGACTAGTATTCCTCTGAAGCTTGCTGTTTGGGGGTGGAAGGTCATGACTGCAGTAGTTCTTCATGGCAGGACCCCAGTGATTGCCTTACAGCTCACTGTTAGGGTCCCCTGCAATTACTCTCTTCTCCCAGATGAGGAGACTTTTGGAGGGCAGGGTGGTTGTTTAATTCCTAGGGAATTCTGAGCTGCTCTATGCTAGTGGTGCTCAACCTTGGTTGTACCCAGGGAGCTTTAAAAACTCCCAATGCCTAGGTTGCACCCCAGACCAATTAAATCAGAATCTCTGTGGAGGGGACCCAGGCATCTATAAGTTCTTAAAACTCTCCAGATGATTTCAATGTGCAGCTAACATTGAGAACCACTGTGCTAAAGGAAACAGTGACATGTTCTCATTCCTAGGTAGCCCTCTGGATCTTCAGGGCTGACCTGGAAAAATAATCTCTCTGCTCACTGTAATCTTAGTACCACTTTGTGGGATTTTGCAACCACTTTATGACCTTTGACTCACAGGCCATGCTCACATGTGTTTGTGTGTCTGCCATGATGTGACAAATCCTAAGTACCAAAAGGAAAGGCAACTTCTTTCTTTTGTTTATCGTTGTATCCCAAGTGCCTAAAACAGCGCCTGTCCTAGTAGGTTATCAAAAGTGAATGAATTCATTCTGTGTTCGTGGTTTGCACAGCGCTGCAATGGGCTGTAATCAAACCCATACCTCAGTGTTCCTGGAAAGAAAGAAAGCTTGGAGACTCAAACCTATGGAGAAATAACAAATATCTCAAGTGAAATTACTGTGAACCAGATTCATTTGTCCATTCAACAAGTATGTCTTGGCCATTTTATCTTCTGATAGCTGTTCTAAATGCAGGGGGCCCTGATGTGAATTTACCAAATTCCCTGATATTGCTAAGTAATTTTAAAATGCAACCTCAGGGCCTAATTTTCATTCTTTCTTCACAATCAGATATTGGGCCAGAGTCCAAGTGATAGATTTCTAGGTATTACAATAGATGAGGAAATCCATGATTACATTTGAACTTTACAATAAACAACCTGATGAGGGGAAAAAAAGTTATTTTTATTGCCTTTATTTTACAAAAGAGGAAGTACTTTTAATGCACTTCAAGTAACTTGCCCAGGCTCATACCAGTAGTAAGTAGCTCAGCTGGGACTTCAGTCTAGTCCCTCTGACTTCAAATCCTATGAGTAAGGGCATACTATTTCAATTGTTGCATAATGGCTGATTTGGTCTGATTTTGTACTTAGTGCAATAAAGTTAAAAACTGTTAAATTTCATCACAATAAATCAGTTTCAGTGCCATTAATATTTGTTTTGAAATTACCTAGTAGTCTTCATTGTTAAGCTCTGTGGTATTTGTTTTGTTTTGGTTTGTGTGTGTTTAATAAGCTAGCGTTATTTTATAGAAAGATTTGGGGACTTGAAGGACCCTGAGATGAGTGGCAGAGCCACAGCTATAACACAGAAGGCAGGGTTTTTCAGTCTCCTGTGTTCAGATAATCTTGGAATAATTTTTACCTGTCTTTGTCAACAGGAATTACACTCAGAACTTCTTAACTTTTAATACATGAGTAAAAGATAGTAATCAAGAGATGGTCAAATGACAGAGTGCTTATATCTGGCACAAAGAATTTAGGTCCTTGAGAAAAGTAAATTACCTTGTGTAGTTTCTGTTGTTTTCATGTCCTTATCGTCTTTCCTGTAGGTATCACCTATCAGAGTATTTAACTTTGGACTTGAAATAGATAGGTATACTTCTAGTTCAGGGTTACTCCAAAGGGATCATACTTTAAGATCTCCATTCTTTGAGATAGAGATATCTTTTGGTTTACCTCTGGACATATTCACATGTAAATTATGTATAACCAGTCAAAGGCCCCATGGCAGAGTAGAGTGATTTTGTTACCTGGAATTAGAGGACAGGAGTTAAAGCCCGGATTTGCCGGTTGTCCTTTGCCTGTTGTAAACTTGAGCAAGTTATTCAGCTTCTGAACCTATTTTCTCACCATGAAAATTAGGACAATACTATTTATCTTCCTATTTTCCTGAGTTTTGGAAGAATCAAATGAGGTATGTGAAAACATTTCTTTTTTTTAAACTTTATTTTTATTGTTGACTCTTATTACAGATGTCCCCATTTTCCCCCCTTTTGCCCGCCTTCCCCTGCCCCCCTTCCCTCTGTTGTCTGTGTCTGTGGGTTATGCATATATGTTCTTTAGCTAATCCCTTCACCTTCTCTCATCTAGTCCCTGGCTAACCCCTATAGACATATGAAAAAATGCTCAGTGTCACTAATCATCAGAGAGATGCAAATTAAAGCCACAATGAGATATTACCTCATACCTGGAAGAATGGTTACTATCAATGAAAACATATTCTTAACTGCTAAGTACTATATAAATACTGGATATCATTGTTTTTTCATCTACTATGATGATAATATTATTTTCATCATTCCTGAGCCTTAATATATATCTTCCTACTGTTATATTACCCTTATAAATTTATTTTTTAAGTTCAGATTTTATATAAAGACAGGAAAGTTAATTTGTTTTCACACTAGCTATAATATCCGTCAGAACCTCTTGCTATAGAGAGTCTTTTAACTAAATGGATACGTGATACTTGGGTGCTACTGGCTCAGGGTTTCACAGTGTTTTCTGTTGAACTTGCATAAGTAAGTAGGGGTGCCCTTCCTATCACCCAGGGTAGGTGCTCAATAAATCTTTATTAAATTTCAATAAATATAGAGGCATCTAAAGAATTTAAATATAGATAGAAAGAGAAGATTGTGTTAGCCTCAGAATTCAGTGTTTTAAGATACTCATTGGTGTGACCTAAGGATCAATTTTAAAAATTATAAACCTAAGCATCCTTACAAATAAACAAACAATCTCATGACTATTTGACTATATTATTACAAGTTAAATGTAGGTTAAATCATATAATTATAGAATACTAAGAGTAGAAGAGCTTTAGAAATCATGTAGTCCAACCTTAAAATTAATGTAAATAAGTAGGTAATACATTTACATAATAGGTATACATTAAAAAAAGCTAACTCCCATCCCATCTCCATGTATCTCATTTCTCACCAGTCCCCTGTAGGTAATCACTTTTATTAGTTTCTTATACCCTTCCAGGATTTTCTTTATGCAGATGAACACACACACACACACACACACACACACACACACACACACACACACACATACACATTCTTGTTTATCCTTTTATACCGAAGGTGGCATACTGTATACACTATTCTACATTGTCTTTATTTTTTTTTGTACTTTACAAATGTAGCTTGATGATCTTTTCATGCTGCTATATAACTCCTGCTTTCTTTTCTATTTTTTTTCAGTTGCCTAATGGTTTATTATGTGGATGTATCATAGCTTCCTTAATCATCCTCTGTAGACACTTGGGTTGTTTCAATTTGGCTATTTTATAATAGTGCTGCAGGTGAATTACCTTGAGTATGCATTGTTTCCTATATATCTTGTATATTTTTAGGACAAATTCTCACAGGTAGTATCGCCAGGTCAAGGATAAATGCATTTGTAATTTTGATGGGCATTGCCAAATTTCCTCCATAGTAGCCCTCTCATTTTATAGGTGAGTGAACTAAGGCTTTGGTAGTTAAGTCACCCATTAGGAGTGGCAAAGCCGGATATACCTCTAGGAGGCCTTTCTAGATAAGTCTGGGTTAGGTGCATTTCCTCCATCCTCCCATAATACCCTTTACCTCCCGTAATTGTTGGTTTATTTACCCGTCTTCCTGTCTATCTGTCCATTATTATAGCTCTGCGAACCTAGCACAGGGCCTGGCACAGAGAGGGTGCTCAATAAATACTTGTTGAATGAATGAATGAATGATGGAAACAAGTTAGGTCTTCTGTTTCATAGTCCAGTGATCATTATATTCCATTTTATACTCTTAACGCTCAATTTGAAAAAGCAAACATGTTAGCTATACAAATAAATGCAGAATATAGGGAGAAGTGTTTAGAATTGTTCATGTAAAAAAGATTTAGGGTCCTTAGGACTCATATGAAAAGGATTTGGGAATCAGCTGTCAAAAATCTCATGTAGTACAAGACTTCATTACTGGAAGTGCTGTTTCCAGAACAAAAGAGGTGATAGATCCAAAAGCAGTCTCAGGAGGTGTAAGTACTATGATTCTAGGTGCCGCATCTGAAAATGGGTGTAGGTAGAGAGGGGGACTAACAGTGGAAGGTGATTAGGATGATGAAGGATCTGGATTTCTAACAAGTATGTTTAAAGAACTAAGGCTGTTTATGAAGGAAAAAAGACAACTTAAAGAAGATGTTCTGTTTTCAGATATTTTCAAGGGCTTTCTATAGAACAGAGCATTTTTCTCTGTAGTTTCTGTGGGGAGACCTGGCACTATAAAGTTCAACTTACAGATTTTAACTCAATATAATTGAGTCCAAAAGTAAATATACCGTCTTGTGAAATGTCATAAATGTTCTCTGCATTTCTGTTCGCTCTTCTGTCGCTCACTGGTTCTTTTCCCTCTGTAATAAGATTCCTTCTGGCTTATCATATACTAACCTTTTATATTTCTTTATGAATTTGATTTTGAGTTTTTTCTATTTCAAGTAATACCATATCTTTTTTAAAAAAATAATTTTTCTTTTGTAACAAATTAAAATTTGATAGTTTGAATCCACTGTCATAACCTCAGTGTTTTTCTTTTGGTATTTTTTTTCTATTTTCAAACACATGTGTTTTAGTACCAAAATCAAGATCTATAAAATCAGTATTTTATTTAATCTACATAATAATTTTGGGAATGTTGTCATCTTTACTATATTTAGTTTTCCCAGCATGGAGCAAATTATATTTCTCCATTTATTCATCTTTCTTTAATTCTGCCATCAGACTTTATGTCATCTTTGAATAAGCCTCTAATTTTCTGATTTAAATTAATACCCACTTATTGAATTTTTTGTCAGCATTATAAATGCATTTTCTAGCTATGGCCCATAGTACATAGGCTTGTACTAGTTTCAAATGGATTTTTATTCTGCAGCTTTGCTGAAGTAATTTGTTAACACTTGTTATTTTGTATTGATTTTGAGTTATACAGGGTGGGGCCAAAGTAGGCTTACAGTTGTTTGTATGGAAAATAATACAAGGAAACTCTGTGTTTCACGTACTCACAACTGTAAACCTACTTTGGCCCGGCCCTGTATAATCATATAGCTTTATAACTTAATGATATGGAACAATTTTAGACATAAAACATATTTTTTCAATCCTTCCTATGTTTATGTTCTTTTAAAAAAAATGATTTGAGATAGAGATAGGAAGAGAGAGACTGAGAGACATCAGTTTGTTGTTGTACTTGTTCATTGGCTGATGCTTGTATGTGCCCTGACCAGAGACTAAACCCGCAACCTTGGTGTATTGGGACAACATGCCAACCGACTGAGCTACCCTGCCAGGGCCTGTTTATACTTTTTAATTTTTTTCTCTCTAATGTGTAATTGCCCATTCAGTGAAGTAATTACGCTTGCTTTCCTAAGAACTAGAAAGTAAGGGAATCAGGATATCCTGTGCAAGTTGCAGTGCATAAATGGATAAAGTTATTAACATATACGATATTCTCTTGGGGGGATGAAATGGATCCCAGGTGAGCAGTATCAGACCTGTTTAAATGTGTTCATGTGTCTGAAGAAAGAATGTATCAAACCAAACTGGGGGAAAAAGAAGGAAGAAAGAGTGTTATAGAGTCAAATTTTGGCAGCAACTATTCTAGTATTATCCAAAATAAAGAATGGGTTAGTCAGTGAGCTTTAAATAATCGGAAAGTGGAGGTGGGTGCAGGAACATGTAGGTCACCGACTTCAAGTACTTTTAGTGTCCCATCGGTCCCACTGACAGCATTATCACTGGGGTGAGATTAGTGTAGCAGGCGTTATTAAGAGCAGTTCCTCTAATTCCCCTTCTTCTGACTCCTTGTTCACCAACAACCCACATGGACCTTCCCATTAGAGAATGTATTGATCTTAGGGGCCTGCGATGTTCAAAGTAATAGACTGAGTATATGGGGAAAGAATGCACTAGCCATATGAACTTAGAATATTTTAGTGCCTAGTTAACTTCTCATAATAAACTAATGAGTTAGCATTCTGGTTGTACATCACCTACCCTTGGGTGATGGTTCTACTGTAGTTGGTGCAAACAAAATTGAGTTTCTGAGCCCAGAAGTCTTACCAAGAACATAAACTGCACTCTCAAGGCATCTTGGAGAGAGCCTGGCAGCCTGATGGTAGTGTTTGCATTGCCACAGGGCTGAATGGGTATTTTAGTTTTCTGTGAGCACTCACTGCAGTAATGATATGATTCTTACTACGTCTCCTCTCATGTGACAAATTATATTGTTTTCCTTATGTCTAGCCATGTAGTCCAAGTATACATTCTGTTTGCTCATAGCGGAGTATTATTTTAATGTGGTCTTGTATTTACTGAGATTTTTATTTGGTTATTAGAGCCGTGCTCATAAAAAACCATTATGGATATCTTGTCTGTTTATGGAAAATAAAAGTATATTTACCTTATGAAATAGATTGAAAAGCATAACCATTCTTATTTATTTAGAAAGTTTAGAAACATTCTACAGCACTCATTGACTATAGGCATCTTTTAAAACAGTAATTTTTTATATCTTTATTGATTTCGTAGACAAGAAGGGAGAGGGAGAGAGAGAGATAGAAATATCAGTGAGAGGATCATTGACTGGCTGCCTCCTGCACTCCCCCCACCAGGGATCAAGCCCACAACCTGGATCCCATGTGCCCTGACCGGGAATTGAACCATGATCTCCTGGATCTTAGGTCTACCCTCAACCGCTGAGCCACGCATGGCCGGGCTATAACAGTAATTTTTAAATAGCATTTCCTATTGTTGTTGTAAATTATCCATTCAAGTTTGCTATTTCCTAATACCTCTCTTTTTATCTTCTTTTAATTTTGAATTTTTATTCACTTACTAAATTTATTAGCATTTAACTAAAATTTAATGCCCTAATTAAAAAAAAAAAAAATGCTGCCCTGGCCAGGTGGCTGAGTTAGTTGGAGTGTCTTCCCATGCACCAAAAGGTTTTGGGTTCTATCCCTGGTCGGGTCTAGTACAGGAGGCAGCTGATCAGTTTTTCTCTTTCACATCGATGTTTCTGTCTCTCTCCCTTCCTCTCCCTCTAAAATCAATAAAAACATATCCTCAGGTGAGGCTTAAAAAACAACAACTGCTAATAATCTTGATTTAATAATGTAAGTTATTTTTTCTTTTGTATTGATTGCAAGTGCTTAGCTTGCTTGTGTTTTTTTCTGCTGTTAGTTTTATTTTTGGCCTTTTCTAATTTTAGTTTGACATTGCATCTTTGCTCTTTTTCTTAATTCTTTTAGTTAGAGTCTTAATTGTTGGCTTTTTTTTTTTCTTAGTAATCTAGACAGTTGGAAAATCTTTGTTTAAGAGGCCTGATTTTCCTTAAGATGATTGCCTGACTTTTAAGTCCTGTTAGTTGAAATACTCTCTTTATGGGTATATGTAAATGGCCATTCCTGCAGTTGTGAGTAGATCATTTCAGTATTGTCTTTTAATCTTCAAAATCAAATGGTTTCATTACATGTAACTCTTTGAATAGTAACAATAGGAAGCACAAACAAGAAGACACTAGAGCGGACCCTATGACTAGAAGAGAAAAGCTATTACCTGCTGAGATTTTGTGCCAGTAGAGAGAAAACAGCTAGGATGTTAGGTGCCAAATGAAAGGGCAGATGAAGGCTGTTGGTCCATGAGGTGTAACACTGAATTCAACATCAAAGGGCTGTGTGTAGGCCTGGAAAAGTAGGGCGTGGCTTCTAACATCACCAGTTGTGGTGCCACTCAAACAAGAATCAGAAGCAAACAAGAAACTGATTCTGCACAGATAGGCCAGGATTTGCCAAAGAAGGCAGCAGACAGGCATCATTCATTCCAGCGAAATGGGCCAGGCTCTTTGTGGCATGTAGCAGGGAACATGTAGGTCAGATATTCCCAGGTGACCTGGGAAAACAATGACAGTGATGGTGCCCATAGTATTGGCTACCTTTTATACTTGTTTCTGATACAACAGTTTTGTTACTCTTCCCATTTTGCAGTTGAGGAAGCAGAGGCTCATCCAGGTTTTAAATAAGTTACCCAGCCAGGTTGACACAGCAAGTAAGCAGCGGTGGAGCCATGATTCTCACTAGTCTGCATAAATCCAAAGCCTGTGATCTTTCGACTACACCACATTGCTGGGATCTGATGTGTGTGGACACATTCACACGATTCAAACAATTGACACAATAAGTCACAGCTGCTAAACCTAGGACTGAGGTTATATTTTTTTCAGGTCTGGATTTTCCACACTTTACTTAGTATATGTTAACAAGAACTGGTAGGTATATATTGGCAGGTAGAGTGAGGCAGGGTCTCCCAAATACCTGTCACTGGGATGATTATAATCTAATGCTCCTCTGCCTAAATCTCTCACCTGTGATAGAAGTGATATTTTTGTAAATTTATGGAACAGAGTGGGGGCTGAGATAGCCTTTCTTCCCAGGCTGTGAATCAGAGGACCTCTTCTGTGGTTGTCCTACTCTTTGGTCCAATTAGTGGACATTTGGTCCCGCCCAAAATATATGGAGACTTTTGGTTCGCTCTAAAAGGTCCCTGATATTTGGTCCTGTCTAAAATGTCCATGGAGACATTTGATCCATAGTTAATATAGATCTTGTTCTGCAGAATTCAAACCATAACCCTTCTACCTAACACCATGTGCCTTTACCAGCCAGGCTTCTGAGGCAGAAAGGGTTATTATTGGCAATGCAGCCACAACATAATTGTTGGACCAATAAAACATGATAGTATTTTAAATGCATGAATCCTGTAAACCAAAAGTAGAACTAAACATTATGGGTTATTTGAACCCAGGGGCACTTTCTAAGCATGGATATTTTGGACAGGACCAAATATCAAGGACCATTTGGTGTGGACCAATTGTCTCCATGGATGTTTTGGATAAGAACAAATTTCAAGGGCCTTTTGGCTTGGACCAGTTGTCTCCATGGACTCAGGGCCCTGGTCCACGTGAGGAGCCTGTAGGCCTCCTGGTGTGCCTACCCCGTGTTGTAAGCAGCAAGCTATAGCCTGTGCAGGCAGCCACCCAGGTTGAGGAAAAAACTTTGTTTATACTCTATTTTTAGCTCACCCTCTTAGAATTTCTACTGTTTGTTTATTTTTATGATATTCACAATGTATTAGTTCACCAGTCCATGTATATAGCTTATAAGTAAATACATATAGACTTACTGATGTGAAGTTCAAACACTTTTTTACTAATGGGATATGACTTTAAATGTTTGGAGGTCAGTACTCTCGGGCAATAGAGCACACACCTGGCTGGCCAGTTCAATCTCCTGGTAAGTTAAAAAAAAAGTTCAGATGTCCTTGACCTGCCCACACTTACTGAATTATAATCTCCAATGGTAGGGTCCAGGAATGTGATATTTAACAACTCTCAGAATTTCAACCATTGCTCCATCTTACTACCTTATTAACTATAGTTGCTGGAAAAATTTTGGTACCAATTGAAACACATAGACTATTGGAAACCTGTAGTGCTTTGAAGACTGTTTATGAATTGGCTTACTTATTTGTTTGTTTTCTCCTGTTGAAAAGTAAGTTCCAAGAAGGCGGGTCACTAGCTTGTTCACCACTTGTTCCTAGAATAGAGCTAGACACATAGAGGTGCTCAGTAAATATTTGTTGAATGAATGAATAAATGATGAAACCTTTTCCCCACTGTGTTTGGGTAACACATGTCCCTTCTTTTCTCAGATACTAAAGAAAGAATTGGTTTCAGCTGTGCTGCTGTGAATTTAAATGATCTGATAAAGTCCTTGGTTATTCCACTGAGCTGATTGTAATATTTTAATGTTCAAAGGTTATGTTAATTCTCACATTTTATCGTATTTTTAATACCATCCAAGAAAGTAGTGGAAGTTGGAAGGTAATGTAGAGGCCTGCTTTTGTTTAATTTCTCATTTCTAGTCCCTGTGTCTTTAAGGAAAGGGCTAAGCTTCAACTTGGTCATTCTCCAGGTCCAAGAGGAAATGGACTGTAGCAGTTGTGCCTTTGTAGAGCAGATGTTTTGGTTGGAAAGGCTATCAACCATCTGACTCATAATAAATCCTCAGTTCCAGTAAATTCCCAGTTTTCAGTTACAGTAGGTAGGATGCAGGAAAACAATGTCTTCCACTTTGGGATCTTTGAACTTGGTTCACATGTTACCACTGTTCCCTGTGCAATACTGTGTGTGAAAGGATGAACTACTAGGGGATATGAGAGCAATTCCAGGAATAGACTTAGTTGGTGTTTTTAAGAGAGACCAGTTGGAGATAAACCAAAGCCACTGACCTCCTGACATAGTACTAATGACAAGAAACATAACAACATTGAGTATTCCTCTATGTTCCTATGTTAATTTCTAAATTACATTGATTTGAATAATCTCTAAACAAGCCTACAGTTTAATTTTGCTTTATGTAGAGGGTTTTCTTTTCCCTTTTCCATAAAACTTTTGAAATAATTATGTGGTTCCATAAATGATATCTTGAATTTTAGAATATTTGTTTTATGGGAAAATTTGCTCAGTTACATATAAGCTTCTCAAAATTCTACTCAGACCTTATATCCAGTGCTCCAGATGGGTAAATCAGAATTACAGAGGTGATAGTAAGCAAATCATATTTTGTACTCTGATCTTTTATCTAGCAGTTAGTTTCTTAACTATTACTGAAGGTAGAAGAGTACCATCATCTTCACAGAGATAACTGAACAATTTAAGATTCCATTGCTTCCTCAGTCCCATTTCTTCTAGTCAGGGGCCTGACTCAATTCTGAGAGCTTCTTAGGTGATCTCTTTGATCAAGTGAAACATTGAAAGTTTGGGAGTAAGCAGCTCACTTGTCCCGAACTCTTAACATTTTTTGTGTTGGACTTTGCCTTTCTTATCCAAAATCAAATTATTCAGAAGCAATACTATTTTATTTATACTCCTGTGCCATTTGTTCTTTCCATTTTGAGCTTATTAAGTGGTGATTATGTACTCATTAAATTCATTTCACACAGTACATATTCTAAGGCACATTTGTAATTCTTCAGAATTTCTGTAGCATCTCTTCAGTGATGGAAAAGGTAGAATAAATAGTGTCCCTGAATTCACCCACTGATGAAAATTGGGATGTGTGAGAGTCACTGCAAGAGGTAGGAGGCAGAAGATTGTGCCTACAACATGAAGGGAAGAAGGCAGAAATAGTTCTATAAGGACATGTCTCATTCATTTTTGCCTCTCCCACAGTTAATAGCATGGTGCCTTGTACGTAGTGAGCTACTGGATAACAGTAGGGGAAACATGGGCTGGGAGGCTGAATTTGTTTCTTGATGCTCCATCTACTAGTTGAAGACTCTGGACATTTTGCACCATCTCTTTTGAGAATCTTAAATCCGCAAAATAGAGATACAATTTTTTATCTTAAAGGTTTGTTGTTGATATAAATTTAGGAGTGATATGTGGCACCCAGACAGAAATAGGCCTTATTAAGCAATTGTCTATAAGAAGCACTACTAACCTAGGTTTGACTTTAGGCATCAAATCTTGACTCTGGGATCAGGTAGAGGTCAGTCATTCCAGGGAGGTAGCTGAAACCAAATCTGGCAAGATTCCTTAATTTGGGGAAAATAGAAATATCTGGGGAAATGACTAAACCCATCTAATGCTTTGAGAAGTTTGCATATCTTACTATGCAATTAAGTATAAATATGTACCATAAAGCTGTAAAGCATGTGTAATGGATTTATGATTTAAAATTCCATCTTCTCTACAGCATCTTTCTGTTGTCTGATCTGGATTGTATCATCTTTTAATTCTTTTTTTAAATATTGAAGTAATCTCAGATGTATAATAGAAGTAAATGTAAGAATAGTACAAGCGCTATTTAAAACATTTTGAGAGTAAGTTTCTCATGTGATGCCCTTCATCTCCAAATACTATAAATGTATTTCTTATAAATAAGTACATCTCCTACATTATTATAATATAGTCATAAAAACCAGGAAATTAACATTGGTATAATACTACCGTCCAATTCTGAGACTCCATTAAAATTTTACCAATTGTCCTAGTGACTTTCTTAGAGCAGAATTTCATTTAGAATCTTGAGTTACATTCCGTTGTTATGTCTCTTCAGTCTGCAGTAGTTCCTCAGTTTTTCCTTGACAGTGTTTTGAATATTATAAGCCAGTTTTAGAAAATTTGTCTCAGTTTGGGTTTGTGTGCTACTCCCTCATGACTAGATTCGGTTGACGCGTTTGTGGCAGGAGACTCACCAAAAGGAGGCTGTATTCTGTCTTCTCATTGCCCTTTCTCAGGTGGCACAGCCTGTTTGACTCATTACTGGTTATATGTTCACCTTGATCACCTGTTTAAGGCTGTCCACCACAAAGTCACTTTTTTCCTTTGTAATTGGTAGGTATTTTGTGGGTATTTCAATTTTATATTGAAACTACATAAATATGCCATTTTTTCATCAAACGTTAAGCTTATTTATAGCAGTATGGATTTATGAATTCCCATGTTATTTAATGGGTTATAGTCAGTTACTGTCATTGTTTATTTTGATGCTCATTATTATTTCTGTGTCTATCTGTGTATATTGAACAACCACGCCCACACCGATACCCCCAATTCCGATTCAGTGCACCGGGTTGGTTCTTTTTTTCTCTTTATACATATCTGTAACTTCCCTCTTTGAAAGTGATAAATCTAGTTCCCATTATCTTTAATATGTTATTATATCATAATGCACAATATATATGTTATATCCATCCCCCTTTTTACAATCAATCCCCCATTGTTGCTGCTGCCCCTCCCTCATGTGGCACTCTCCTCACTCTGCTTGGGCTCTGACACCTGCACCAAGCTGCCTTTCGGTGGGGACATCCTTCTCGCTCTGCTCTAGACCACCGAAGACCTCCCTTGCACACCCCACATTCAGCCTTGCCCTCCTTCAATTCATCCATCCCAAGCAAGCTATTAGAATACTCTTTCTCAAACAACCTGACTATGTCAGTATTCTACCTATAATTCCTTTTCGCATTGTCCTTAAAATGAAAAAGCCCCTTAGCTTAAATGCATCAAGGTTGTTTATGATCGGGCCCTTAAACTTGTCCAGCTCTGTCTTCTGCCGTTCCTCACTTGTATCCGCTGTGTCTGCTTCCTGAACATAGCCCTAAGTGTGCCATGTGCCTCTATACTTCATTGTTTTTCATGTGCTGTTCCCGCTTCCTTCTGTTTCCTCCTACCTTTTATTTCTTTAGAGCACTTGGATTTGTCCCAACTAAAAACATTATCTTCTTTTTGAAAAGCCGTATGTGACAACCAGTTTTGTCTTCTCTAGTATCCCTCCCTTTTCCTGCCATAGGTGCACATCTCTCTTACAACACACCTTTATTCTAACCTAATCACTACAGTTTTAGTCTTAACTAATGGTTAGTCTGCTTGTTTATTTTTCCCACTTGACTGTGAAGGTTTTGAGGGCATGTATCTCCTAGCGCCTTCTAGGTGGTGCCTAACACATAGTGGGGCATCATTACACGTTTGTAGAATCAGTGAATGATTGAATCCTGAGGTCAGCTCCCAAAGGTATACTCATTATGGAAGGAGAATGGAAATAACTGAAGTCAGAAGAACATTGAAAATCTGCAGCATACGCTGTCCAGGCTCATAGGCAGTCGTGGGTCCAGCCTTGGTTTATCTGGGGGGAAAGCCCAGTTGAGTTTGTTGAGCCACTGGGAAGGTTTTTTGCTGTTGTATTGTTTTTAAAACTGTTTGTTTTTTAACATAGTTTTTGAAACCTGTTTTGGATTATATACAGGTTTTCTTGTACACTTACCAACTTGATTAGTAGTAGACCCAAGAAACCCAAGAAACTCTCTCCTAGTTTACTATCTTAATTACATTCTTTCATGCTTATTTAGTATAAACTTTTTTCAGTAAGTTGAATCCACATTCTGATATGAACTAGAAATGTTAAGCTGTTAATAGCTTCCCTGGAGAACTGCAACTTGCTAGGAAGCTTCAATACTTTCATCATCATTTATGCATCGTGAAATGTCACAGTTTCTGTTCATAAGCACAAAACTGCAAATGTTCAATTGGTCTATCTTCAACCTGTTATTAGTTGAGACATTAAAGAAGTATTCTTTACCTAATTCTAACCTAATCACTACAGTTTTAGCGTAAGTCAATGATAAAGTCCAACTCCGTTTATGGTTCTTCTGAATCTGGTCGTCAGCACTTCTATACTTAGTAAAGTTCTAAATAACAAAGCCACCCACTCGATATATGCTAAGTCCAACATTTATAGCTTTTTCATTTTTAGAGCTTTTAATACAATATGTCCTTTCTCATATGACTCTTCCTACTCTTCATAACTCCCTCTTTATCTTACGTTTCCTTTTTGATTCACACAGACCTCATTTAGTAAGTGAGAGAATTTTCAAAGCACATTTGGATATAGCAGAGTGATGTAGTGAAAAAAGGCATTGATGCAGGAATCAGCAGTCATGGGTTTTGGTTTTAGCCTGTGACTAATTAGCTGTACATATTAGACAAATCACTTCCCTTATCTCAATCTTTCCATCTGTAAACCTGTGAAGTATGGGTGTTGGAATCAGTTATACTGGAAACCTTTATAGGAGTAAAATCTTTCTCCCAGTGGCCAGTATACAGAACGAGATAGTAGCTGCTCTTGAGACATACTCTTAAGGATACATGATCCCTAGTTCTTCTTGGAACACAGGGTAACAACCACTGGACCAGATCTAGAAGGGGTCCCTTTTACCTTTAACAGTCTCTGACTTTATTTACCCTCATACATGTCTATAATTCCGGCATATTTTCACCAGTATCATTGACCCAAATGGGAATAGTCTCAGCAGTGCCAGCTCTCTCCACTTGCCCCCTTTCTCTGACTTCTCCATGGCATACTGATGTGGCCAGTTGTAAGAATATTTGAGAAGTACCTTATTGTACTTTTAGCTTCTACCATGATTCTTTTCTCCATTTTTGGAATATGCCCTAAATACTTATTTTTAAATCATAAACTTTGTCTAAGATACCTTGTCCTCTCCTTCCCCACTGGAAATGTCACAGTTCATCTGTGTCTCCTCCTGTTTAATCACAGGACAGATATCTCAGTCCACTGCTTTTCAGGTCTCTCTTCAACTTTGGATCCATTTTCTTTTCCTTAAGTGCCAGTTCTGTAACTTTAAGTGCTTCTCAAACTTTAATGTGTATACAGATCACATTAAGTATCCCCCAGGTGAAGCCGCTGCTGCTGGCCTGAGTAGCAAGGCCCCGTTCATTCAGGCTTTAGCTGCCTGCTGTTGACAAATGTTATGCCACACCTGCACTTCTGCTCTGGCATTGGTCTTCTCTCTGTGCATTTGAACTGGATCGTCTGAAATATGGGAGAGGTAGAACTGTCTTCACTGGACAACATCCAAAGCATGTTGGTTAGCATCATGCAGGCTGGGAAGGTCAGATCATCTTTTCCCGCCTTTTTCTGCCTTTTACTGCTTTTAGAAGTTTTGCATTTTTTGTCTTGGGATGCCCATTACTCTCCTGCTTTCTTTACCTCCTGTCTTGTGAAAGCCTAATGCTAGGAAAGAGGCTGATGAATTCATCCTCAGTACACAGAAACAACTGATGGGTTTTTCAGCTTTTCCTTATAGGGCTTTTGAGGATTAGTACTGTCTTAGAGGATCTCTAATTGAAGAGAAGAAAATAACTTTTCTCATTTTCATAGGTTTACATCTGCCTTTTCGAGTCCGGAGGCTAATTCTTGCCATTTTTTCCCTTAGTGTGTTTATCAAAGTATCTTGCGCACAGTAGGCATTGACTTAGTGACAGCACAAGGTATGCTGTTTGGAAATTTATTAGGAGTGGCAAAAAAAAAAAATCTTGCCTTTGTGTAGTTTAGGGTTTGATCTCTCAGTTTAGGTGTTTGAACTTGAGTTTTCCTTTTATTCCAAGGAATGGTCTGAACCCAAGGGATAGTGGCTTATCCTGCCCATATTTGCACTGTCTGATTTATATTGGAAAGTCAAGTTACTAATTTACATAGACCTCTGTTCTTTCTACCAAGGAAGTCTGCTTGTGGAACCATTTTTGGATCAATAGTTTACTGGCAAGCATATGTAGCCCTTCTTTCATGTGGATATTCATACATTGTTCCTCCAATATTTATTGGGTGCCTATTTTTGTGGTAGGCCCATACTGGGCATTGGGAATACAAAAGTGAATTAAACACAGTCACTGCTCTTAAGGAACTCAGATAAATAAGAGCATATGTGTAAATAACTTTGAAACACGAAAGAAACAATGACATGTTACCATATAAAGGGTGTAGCTAAAGACCTGTAGGATTTCAGAGGAGACACCATTACATCAGAGGGTGAGATCAAGGAAGTCTGTGAGAGGACATGGTATCAGATTAGACCTTAAAGACCAGGTAGAATTGGGAGTTGTGGGGTTGGGAGAGGCAGGGCTGGAAGAAGGCATTCAGGATTGAGTAGCAGAGTAGACTTGATGGAGGGACAGGAGGGAGTGTGGGCACCTGCTGCAGTTAGGGTGTGTCAGCCGGGGTAGTGGAAGAAATGAGGTTGTAAAGATACCTTGGAGGGGCTTGAATACCAGGACACTGTAGACAGGGGAGGGCTTTTGAGGCTGGGAGAAAGATGCAATGTTCGCTCTGCTTCTCAGAGCTCATTTTCTACACGGGAACTGTCCCTTCAGCCAGTTACAGAAGAACATGGCTCCATACCTCTCAGCTTTTCCAGAGCTTCTAGCTGCAGATGACATCAAATATGCAAATCTCCTGATTACTTCAAGGAGAGAATCTCTAGTAGGCTTCAATCTCTGTTTTAGCACCTGTGGTTTGTGATAGTCTCCAGTTAATGAGAATGTGGTGCCAGGTGGCTGAAATAACTTGGAAGTAACCAATTGCCTAGTTGCCATGGGCACCAGGCACTTTGAGCCAAGTGACTTGCTGGTGGGTGGTGGGTGGGTGCAAAGGTGTTACGTGCTTTTAGGGTGCCTTTCCCTTCTGCCTCACACACAGAACCACCTGGGAAGAATCTCAAAACCCCATAATAAAAAGCACCTTGGAAAGGGAAGGATAGGGTGTAGCTTTACTAGTAGGAAGAATAGCATGGTGATGGGATAGTGTCGTCCCGAGAATCTGGAGAGAGCAAGAGAAGTGAAGCTAGCATTTATTGAACACTTTCTTCATTCCTGGTTCTGTGCTCAGCTGTTTCACATACACTTGCCAAGCTGTGTAAACCTGTTGCTTTCCATAAGCCCACATTTAACATATCATATGGAAAACCCAAAAACGTAAACTTTTTGCAAAAAGAGAGGAGCTCACCATTTTCGTGCAGTTTTTAAGTTGCATTATGAACTTGCAGAACATTTCATGTATTCACATGGCATGCTGCTGTGGATTTTTCTGCTTTTAGCATTGGCATCTGTACTGCCTTTTCATTCACTGGGTGAGGTTGAGAGGGACTGTAGAGCAGGGAGAGCGAGGTGTTCCTGCCAAGGCCCAGGATGGGTCATGTGCTGTTTCAGGCCCACCAGGACGAGAACCAGTACATCCTGGGAAATAGTCTCGCTGCAGCCAGGGCTGGAGCTGCCGCAGATTAGTCCTGCAAAGCTTGCTTCTGCTGCTTGGAGGCCCATCTCTACCCCGCAGCCCTTCCTAGGTTCTGATTAGGGCCTGGCATTGCCTAGTATGTAATAAGTATCAAATAACCCAGGGATGAAAGTCTCTTTAGCATGGAATTCTGCAGATTTTGATTTGCCATGGTTTTCATCTATATTAGTTTAATAATTTACAAGAGAAAATGTTGGTTATAAGTGAAGGAAAACCACTTCAAACTAACTTAAACATATGGGCAATTTATTAGCTTTCCGGAGCCAGGAGAAGGTTGAACAGCCAGACCACAGGAGGAGCAGGACACAGTTGGACCAGGAACCGTGGGGACTGAGGGTGTGAACGGTGCCAGGGCTCCCTTCCCTCATCTCTTCTTCTCTCAGCCTGTGGGCTTTACTCTCTGTCATTGTAGCCTGGCCTCTTCCATGTGTGGGAAACATTGCTGCTGACACTTGCTTTTGCCTCTGTAAAGGGACTGGCCTGTACTTGGCTCTCAAGTTCACAAATCTTGAGGAAAATAGCCAGCCTCTCCCTGACCCCATCAGCTGTCCCCAGGGGGTAGGAACAAGCAGCTCTGTCGGATAGGGGCCTTGCAGTGGAGTCTAGAAGAGAGAGAGGCTTCCCAGGAGAAGAGAGGGTAGCAGGCAAGCAATATCACAATATCCGTTGTATCAGCTACCACTTTACATCTGTATATTTCTATCTCTTACAAGAGCTACATAAACTATTTATATAAAAGCTTTATCTATCTTTTCTTTACGTTATGGAGACACATGGAGATGTGGTAAATTGTGTTCATATTTGTTCTGTATGGGCTCAAATAAAACGCATGGTTCTAACTTGTGTTGGGCTCTTGGATAAAAGTCTGGCACAAAGTTTGTATCGGTAGGTGCATGTAAAAGCACAAATCAGAGATGTCTGAAGATGTGGTTCAATATGATTTGTAAAACAATTGCAAAAATGGATGCTTGTTTAACTGAGCTCAGCTTCTATTGGACTCATTAAGAACACAGCATTAGGACAACAGAGGAAACCTCATACCCCAGATTCTTTCTTGAAGAACCTTGGTGAGTTTTTAGAGAAGGTGGTGGAAGCAAGAAAATGTCATTTGCTTCCAATGAGGACCCTGGCTGTACAACAAAGGGCCCCCCTTTTTATCCCCCGCTCAGGCCTCCTGGAGAAAAGGCTCCATTTCACATGCCTTTTACAGTGGTGCTGCGACTAGTCACAGAAAATTAGTGGGTCTCCAGGCTCAGTCTGTTAGGTATAATCACTGATGGGACAGTATTTGGCCAGTGAAATCTTGATCACCATTATTTTAAAAGAGCCAGGATCCCCCCCGCAAAGTTTATTTGCACAACATGTGTTTCAGTTTAGCTTTATAAACAGAAGCTGTAACCAGAATATTAGGGTAAGTACAGCTTCACAAGCAGATTCCTGCATATACTAGAGCAGCGAAGTGGTCTTTGTTTATGAAAATAATAAGCAGGATATAAATTTGAAAAAACCCTAGCACCATAGTGTATCATGACATCTAGTAGTAATGAACTCAAGATGTTACTTTTGGAAAAAGAAAACATGGGTAGGTGACAACAGCTCTATCCTGGTGTCCTGGACTCACCCTGGCTATTTCAAGAACATTGCAGTTGTCCTTTCCTGACCTGACAATCCGCTCTTCTTATTTCACTGGGTATAGTTAGTTAATCATAGAATGTGCCTGACCATATGTAGTTGAAGGAAGGTTGGTTTATTGCTCAGAATCTACTGTCCTCAGAAAAGCCACCCTCCTTCGTTAACCATGTCTGTATAAAGATATCAAATACATTTTATTTGACATAGTGGCCTTTATAGCTTCTAGTCTGTATACTCGTAAACATTTTATTTTCTTGCTCCATAGTTTCTAAAAGTAAATATTAAAACACATAAAGCATATACTTCTCAGCTTCTTTTGAATACTTATTATGTGCCTGGTGCAGGAGGGATAGTCTGTTTTGGGTAAAAAGGGAATAAGAAAGGGTTTCTCGAGTTGTGCCTGTCTTTTGGAGCATGCATGATTAGGCACTAATGAAGAACAAATATGTATATAGTAAATCTCCACGCTCTTTCCATGGTGGGTTTCCAAGGTTTTTATACCTGTTGCTGAGCATTGATACTGAATCCTCTCTGTGCCCAACAGCATGCTACGGGGTATAGCCTTCATGGTTAAGAGTCAAGTTCTGAGTCAACATACAGGGTTCAAAACTCATCTTCACCATTTAATCTCTCTCAGCCTCAGCTTCTTCAGCTGTGAATGTATAATAATAGTACCTGCCTTATAAGGTTGTTAGGATGACTATATCAGATAATGCCTATAAAGCACACTGTTATTATGTCAGCTGTTATTATTAGACATAATAGGAAGTATGAGATCTCTACCCTGCCCTCAGGAAATCCACAATCTATTTGGAATATAATATATATACTGCTTAAATGGCTTGGGGAATTCATGATGAAAACTTCCAAGGGCAGACATAGGTCTCAGAGGAATCTTAATGGAACAAGTGAACTTATGATCACAGCTAAAGAAATGAAAACCACACAAATTAAGAAAAGGAGAGAAAGAGCTTGATAAGGGGAATGGAAAGTGTAAAAGTGTTTAATCAATATCTAGTAAAATACATGGGAAGTGACCCAAATCATCTGGACGAGGCAGGGAGAATCTTTTTATTCTCATTTCCATTTGGGGAAACCAAAACAGAAGTAACTCTCTTGAAGGCTATCTTCATAAGAGATCAAAATATCAAAGGAATTTTTAGCAAGAATTCAGTTTGTGGTGGAGATAGGCTGTACCTAGGCCTTCAGGACCCCTGCCCAGTTCTGCAACTCCATGCTGCGTGGAAAGGAGGTGGCTGAGTTGGGAGCCACATCATCAGGCAAAAGAGCCAGATGCAGGACCCATTTATTGCTCTTCCTCAGCCGTGGAAGAGCTCAACTTCCACACTCCTGCATTCGCTTTGCTTTCTGACTCCTGCTTTCCCTGGCACTTGTAAATTTCCCAGCACTTCCACGAAGAGGAAATGACCTGATTTCCCAAATGACCAGTGTCTTTATTGGGCAGATACTCCTCAACAGTGAGACCAAGGTCTTGTTTCATATGCATCATTTTCCTTTCTCTTCAGTATTTCTTCTGCTTAGATTTCATTCCATTCCTAGAATATTCACTGACTTGTCTTAATGCCAATAGAATTCAAACTCAAATCTTGACTGGGTCTACTTATGTTGATATTTAACAGTGAGGCAAGGATTTTTTAAATCCTAAACCTCCTGTCCTAAGTAGTGAGAGTCCATGACTGAGTCACTATAAGGCCGTCTGGTCCACCCTCTTTAAACTTCCATACCTTCCCCACTCCTTATCACCTCTCCATGCTTTACTTTCCCCCCCATAACATTTATAATATACTATATATTTTACTTACTTTGTTAAATGCATGAATGAATGGTAGCACCGTGAGAGTTTTGTTCTCTTGGAAAAAACTTGACTTTGAAAAAGTCTAGGTTTACGTAGGTTGACGATGGATCTATATTATCGAAGTACTAGCACCTCATTAAGTACAAACCACACTTAATATAATTTTTTAAAAATTCTGTTTTGGAAATTTTAAATTTGCCTACGGCTTTTAAAAAACAGAGCTTTACCTGGCTGGGTGTGGCTCACAGTTGAGCATTGACCTAGGATTCATGAGATCGAGGTTCAATTCCCAGTCAGGGCACATGCCCGGGTTGCGGGCTCCATCCCCAGTCGGGGGCATGTAGGAGGCAGCCGATCAATGACAACTCTCTCATCATTGATGTTTCTCTCTCCCTCTCCCTCTCCCTTCCTCTCTCTGAAATCAAGAAAGATATATTTAAAAAAATAAAAAAATAAAAAACTCAGAGCTTTTATATAATGAGGTGTTTACCAGACCTAGTTTTTAATCACCCTAGGAATCATGATTAACCCTGGGTTCAGTTTAATACCATTTTAAATCTAACTCAAATGGTTGTTTCTTGATTATTGACATATTGTGTAATAACTTCTTTATAATTCTTGTGTCTGTAAACTGGTTTTGCCAGTAATGGTTATAGCTTTTTGTTGTAAGCCTTTTTGAATTGAGAAATACAATGGCTTTTTTACAGTCTTCCCATGTGACTTGTGGTTTGTAATATTTATTGTTCAGCTAATGTCTATCAGCAATTAGTTAATTGGCAGTTTGTACGTATACTGACATTCAGCATATAGGGGCTTGTTTAATGGCTGCTGTCTTCACTTGGAAAATTAACATATCAAAGGGGTACACATAATGAGAAACTATACTGGTGTTTACTTTCATTTCTAAGGCTAATTGTTAGGGATTTTTCTGCACCCTTTTGATATTTAAGAGCCCCAATTGAGAATAGTCTATAAATAGACCATTATGACCTAAGCAACATGGAAACTCTTGTTAGTAGATGTATCCTTTGCTTATATATGGTTCAGATTTGAGTTTGCTTTAATAAAACCTTAAGTAGTCATAGAGTGAAGAAACTGGAGAGATAAATATTGGGAATTTTTTGAACTGAAAGCACTTTTTAACTCCCATCATTGACTCATTCTTATAGTAATTCTGCATTAATTCATTTATTTCAGTCAATTTGCTATGGGTATACAATGTCTCCCAGACACTGGGGATGCAAAAATGAACAGGAAAAGTTGCCAGCCTGCAAGGAACTCACCATCTAGTTATTTACTATATGCTATAGGAACCCTTTCTACTGTAGTCAAGTGCTGAGCCAAATCCACTGTGAGCCACAGCCATGTATCATGGCCAGTGTTGCCTTGCTATATGTATGGCAATGCCTGACACACTTTCATAAAGGTAGTAGGCAATATTCTTTTTCAACTTCATCAGATTTGGCATCTTTTTCTCCATTTTAGCCTGCTGCAGTTTCAAGTGGTACGGATAGAAAGCCCTGAAAATGTACATTTTTAAATGTCCCCCACTACACTGTAACCGCCTCCTGTTTTCCAAATGCTGCCATTAGTGGTTACAGTAATCATCTGTAATGTTAGCTTCTAAGAACCATGGTACAAGAGCTTCTTTTATAATTTCCCAGATGGAAAGGAACACATGTACAAGCCTGTTAGAGTTGCAGAAACTGGAAACAGCACTGTGTGGATTTGTATTTTTGGAACTATTTGGGCTTATTTAAGGACTCAAAGTCAAACTTAGGTATCCATTAGGAATCAGATACCAATTCGGGGAAAACTCATGTGCCACTCCAAGGGAACTAAGTCACATTAAAGTAGTTTTTAGAAGGAAGTCCTGGAAACAACCCATTTTATATTGACTAATGTTTCATGTACTCTTTGTAGGATGCTATGATAAATGCTGACTGTAGAAACCAGGGTCACTCCAAATGTCAATCCTAAACATTTCTGTTTTATTTTACTTAAATAGTAGTGAAATGAGAAGTTAAGAAGTCGGAAAGAGAAATAATTATAAATTATTCATAGATATATGGAATGAAGTGCTAATTAAGAAGGTTTTCAGTGGCCTCTAGTTTTTGCAGTGGCATTTTGTCTTGTTGTTTGTTTTAACATGGTTTTGTGACATGTAGTCAGTCAAAGCTTTGACCTTTAACAAGGAAACTCAGCCATTGGGGGAAGGTATCTGAAAATCAGTATTAGTTCTTTTTTTATTGTCTTTCTTAAGGTGACCAACCCAACTCTAAAGAGGACTACTTCTAAACTTAGTTTTTAAAATTAATTTGCCCCTTTAAATGTGAATTTTTCAAGTTGATCTTCAACCTTAGTCCTAGCTATTTTATGAGTTTGAGTCACGTAATATAATTATGTAGTTTGTGCTAAGACCAATTTTTAAAATTAAAAACTTTTAAAAAAATGATCCATCCTCATTTTACAGAAAAGAATATTCAAGGATGAATACTTTATCATTTGTAAAGGAGCAAAAAGCCATAGGTAAATTTAGACTCTCAATCTTGGCTCTTTTTTTTTTTTTTTAATAATTTTTATTTTTGTTTAAAGTATTACAGATGTCCCTTTTTCTCCCCAATTGGCTCTTTTTTTAAAATCCCTAGTTCCAGGGAACTTGGTGTATTTGGCCGGGGGAGGGGGCACCAAGGAGCCAGTACTTAGCTTCTAGACATCACTGATGACAGCAACTTTTGTAAAGCAGGTTCCTGCAAATAACTAGGTATGGAGAATAAAGATTAGGAATTAACATTAATTTGTTCACTACTTTACTCATTCAGCCAACACTGAGTAGTTTCCATGTTCCAGGTACTGTTAAGCTCTTCGTTTTATGTTCTTCCTGTATCATACCACCTAAAACTATATTTCAGAGCTGTTCAAATGTACACGTAAAAATAAAGTTATAACAATGTTAGATGAAAAATTAGGGAAATAGTTACATAACCTCAGTCATTTTGACCAGATTTAACTCTAGAGAAATCTAAATTTTCTGTGCTATTAGAAGATCCCCAAAACAAAGTAAAAATGTCAAAGCTAGACTGAGAGAAAATATGTATAATACGTGAATAGACAGGGTTAATAAGCCTAATAAATAGCAATAACAAAAAAAAGTCTAAGAACCTGAAAGCAAAATGGGCAATGGATTTGATCTAGAAAATTTACAGAAGAAATGTAAATGCGCAGTAAACCAAGTGAAGAATCGCTCAGCTTTATTTATTGAATCTAAATTGAGACACCATTTTCCAGCTGTCAGATTGGAGCATTAAATTAAAGAGTGACAGCACTATTATGTAGTTATTCAGGATGAGTGGAAACAGGCTCTCATACTGATGAAAATCCATGGGTCCACATGTGAATTGCTCTGAATTTTCAGAAAAGTAACCTATTAAACTCTATTAAAAGGTAAAATGTTCATAACCTTTGACCCAACAAGCTCAGTTCTCATTTATTAAGAAATATAAGTCCCACTAGTAAAGGATATATTTGGATATTTGTTGTAGCACTATCAAGTGGCTAAGAACTACAAACAACCTGAATGTCTGGCTAGGGGAATGATTTCATGAAAAACAAATCCATGCCATGGGGTATTATGTGGCGATTTAGAAAGCAATTGGTAGAGTGATGTATATAATATGATTCCATTAGGGAAAACAAAACAGAAAGGTTAAAGAGCTATTTATGTGCAAGTGTGTGTATATGTGTGTAATGTTTTTATGAGCATAGAAAAAGCCATTTGAGGCTACACACGGGGTTAATATTGGTTACCTTGAAAAGTTAGCATGGAAAAGCATTTTCTTTATAAATTTCTGTATGATTTGACTTGTTACAACAACCCTAAATTTTATACTGTAAAACCAAAAAAAACACTTGAGAAATTAAGAAACAAGGAATGAAAAGGAAGGAGGAAGTAGCTAAAGAGACAGGAGAAGGAGAAGACCAGGAGAGTATTGTTTCTTAGAAGCAAGAAAAGAGAGGAGCGAGATCATCCGTGTCAAATACTGTGTAGAGAGCGAGTGAAATAAGCACAGAGAAGCACCGGCTGTGCTTAGTGATGCCTCGGTGGGCAGTCTTGATGCACTGGTAGGGTCCGAAGGCGTATATGCAGGGCTAAGGGGTAGGTGGGAGGGGCGGGAGTAGAGATGGGGGGGTAGACAATTCTTTTAAGCAGTCTGTGAAGAGGAGGAGAGAAATGAGAGAAGATCCAGGGGCTTGTGTAGAGACAAGTATGATTTTATTTTTTATTTTTTAAGACGGGAGAGACTCTGGTCCTTGTCCCTTTGTAAACATGCCACACTTGTGCATCCTATGGGCACAATGGAAAGCAGAGCAAGGAGACTGACAATGTTAATGCTAAGCAGGGTTAGTGTGATGACAGTCTCCCAGGACACCAGGAAAGAAGGGAAGAGGTGTTAGTTTTAGACAGAAGGTAGGACATCCTATCTGAGGTCCTCAATGTTCACAGGCAGTGATTCTTAAAGTGTAGGTCGGGACCCTCATAGGATGGCTGCTGAGCCCTCTTGGGGACCTATGAATTAATCCAGAAATATAGGTTCCTGTGGGTGACAGATGTGCAAGACTATTAAGTTTTTAAAAAATTTATATTTTACTTAGAGCCATTACCCACTAAAAAGGAATTGTTGAGGGTTATTAAAATTTGGTATTCACAAATTAAAATCACATGCTACTAGAATTTATTCTAATTCAGTACTCTATTCAGAATATCAAGGTAGGTATAATAAAGTTACTGGGTGTTTTAAATTTTGTTGTTGTTGTCTTATGATATACATCATATTTATAACTCATTCTTTCTATAAAAAGTAAATTAGAAGCCATATATAAATTATAAGCCATTATATATATTGCCAGAAACATGTTTACTGTAATTTGCTAACTATGTCTTTGTCTAATTGTTACCACCAGATACACCTTTCCCCTCTTGGGATGTGGAAACAAGTAGATAGGTGAGGGTCTTTTCCTCACCATGGTAGACTTTGGTCAGAAAATTTGGAAGCCACCCCTCTACGGGAGTGGCTAGGTATATGGCAAAGGATGTACAGAGCTGCTAAATTCAAATCCAGATAACTCACACCTCCTAACTCACACCTGGACTGTGAGTTCGGCACCAAAAAGATGTTATGAAAGCAGGTGCTGATGACACTTTTTTTCACTTCCTGTTTAAGGATGTAAATGAAGACCCTGGAGAAGATGTGGCCCTCCTTTCCGTCAGTTTTGAGGATACCGAAGCCACTCAGGTGTACCCCAAGCTGTACCTGTCACCCCGAATTGAACAGTAAGTATCAGTGCCATTAATTTTCTGTAGCCTGGTGCTTCTCCTTGTTAACCAAATGTGTCTTGCTAATTCTTTTGCCACTCTTGAATTCTTAAAATGATTTTTCTTTATTGACTTTTGTTTTCTTAGAAATGAGTTGTATTAGGAGTTTAGATTGCAGAGTAATTGCAGTTAGTATTTGCAGTCTTTGGATGAGTCTTGGTTGTGTAATTTGTGATGTGAGTACTGTACCTTTGTAGAGAGAGATGAGTAGGCAGACTGAATCTGAAATTGTGACTCCTTCTAAATGTTCCCTGGTACATATGGTTATAGCTTAAAGAGGACCCCTGAATATCCTACCCAATTTCTTATATATTTGTAGCTATTACAGTTATTTGTAGAAATCTAGTCTCCTGGAAATATTAAGCAACAGCTTACTCAGAAGTTAGTAAAGGTAATACTGAAAGCAGACATCTTAAAAGGATGATGCATCTGAATGATTTTTCTGTCTAAGTAGCTCTCTCTGATTTGACACGTCATTCAGGCTACATGGTACAAGTAGTTTGATATCACCTTTGTTTTAACCAAATAACTTTATTCATTGGTAATGAATTTTACAAGGACTAGCTCACAATGTGCTTATTGTGGGCTAAAATGCCGTAGTAGCTTATTTTACTTCAAAGGAAGCTGAAGTTCATTGAAAATAGATTGTAACCAAATTTGCTTGGGAACTTTTGATAGGACAGGTTTTTCATCAGCAGAGAGAGTTTTCGCAGACTCTATAGAAGTGTAGAATTAAAATTCTCTGTAAGTCATAGTCAGGGTTGGCCAATTTCTGCCTGTGAGATGTAGTCACCATTTAGCGTTCACATACTAAGCCATTTTCACCCCCCTGACCTTAGTTGCTCTAGTTCATGAATCGTGGACATGCTGTCTTACACACTGATGTATCACTGTTTATACTCAAATATGGAAAGTTATGAGCATCGATAATCTATACACATGCTCTCTCTCATTTATACCCCTCTGAGAGCACCTAGGACAGGATTTTACAGTAGCAGGAGTTCCATGAATATTTAAATTTTTAATTTCAAATACTAACGCAAGAGGTCAAAGGGTGTTAAAGGCAGTACAGTGAGGTGGTAACAAGTAGGTTCTGCAATGAGCACCTCTGGCTTTACCCGGGGTTCTGCTCTTCCCAGTTGCAAAGACATTTAACGTCTTTGAACTTGTCTTCTCATCCGTAAAACAGGGATAATAATACCTATTTCATAGTGTTGTTTTGAGGATTATATTAAATACTCTTCATAAAGCATTCATTAATTGCAGGGCCTGGCATGACAGCAAGTAGTAGCTGTTAATGTTGTTATTATTGGTATTGTTCGTAAGAGAAGAATGAGCGAGTAGTGGTTAGCTCCAGGACGAGCGGGGCAGAAAAAGAGAGGATGGCAGATAAGTGGGCAAATACTATTGTAGAGTAGCCACTCAGCATGTACATGAGTTAAGAAGGTATTTTGGTGATGTGGAAAGAGAGACATTAATGAGACAATCCCAGGAGGTAGGTAAGAAGAATATATCAGTTAAGCTGCAGTAAGAATTCGCCAGCTCTGAACAACAATTTTCCCAGCTCCCACAGTGTTTTTCTTTGAAGTTATTCCATCTAGTTTGCAAGGAAGCTTGCTAATAAAATATCTCTCCCTCTAAAAATCTAAGATGTGATGTGAAAAATGATTAGTACAGGATATATTTTAACAATTATTTCCTATTTCTAAAATTTAGCTTTCTACATTTCCCTCCACATCCATTTTATGTTAAGAACTGGCCACAGCGTGTCTTTCCAGACCAGTTTCTTATTTTCCCTCCTGTGGCCTGTGCTGCACCCAGATGCTCTCACTTGAAGTTTCCTTAATTCACCTGGACTCTCTTGCTTCTGTGCTTTTGCTAAAGCCGTTACATCCATGCAAAATGCCCTCCTCTAATGCTCTCTTCCCGCTGAAATATACATTTCTAAGGCCTCATTCAAATGCCATCTCTACCAACGATTTTCCATGGGCACAATTAGCCTAGCCTTTCCCTGAACTCATAATGCTAAATTTGCATCACTGTTATAATCTGCTCCCCATAGATTCAGTCAGTGATGTGCATTTTTTTCATCTTTGACTAAATTGCAAGCTACTCAAGGGCAAGGAACAAGTCTTTCCGTTCCTTTAATAGCCTGATTGGCAGTATTCTAGGTCAGTAAGTAATTCTCACAAGAAGATTTGAAAATGCTGCACTGAGAGCTATTATATTTCCTGGTTAGTGAAAATTCACTTAGTGGAACTGTACTTGTAATACAAAAAAAAAAACACACCCCAAAAAACCTACCAAAAGTGTTTGCATTCTTAAGCAGAAGTTGTACAAATGAGGTTTTAGCAAAAGGTTAAAATGGTAAGTGGTCAAATTGTGATATGACTTTCTAAGGGCTTACATATTTGCTAAAGTTATTAATATCTTTAGTTAACTCTTGCAGAGTTCAGGGTTTAGAACGGGAGTAATGCCATTCAGTATGGCAAAGGTCATGGGAAAGGTATTAAGAACTGAGTGAAGAGGGTTGGTACTGTCTTTGGCATTGTGTTAAGCTCTCATTTCTTTTCTGTGTTTCATACTGTCCTGTGAACTCTTAGCTATCCAAGCATTGATTATAGACTCAGACTTGGAGAGTTTTTTCAGGAGTCATAAGAAAAGCATCCCTTGTGGACCCGCCCAAAGCCGATGCCAGACGCTTGCCCCAGCTGAGGCTTGTACTCTTTTTGGCTTCTGCTGTGGCTCTTTCTAGGAAGTGCTAAGCCCCATGCTGTGGATTTGACAGGCAGAGGCCAAAGTGAGACCGATATCCTGATCTGACATTAGTTAGAAATTGGTGAGTGAAGGTTTGTGTTCTCACCATCTGCTCTCCGTGGGCTTGGAAAGATATGTTGCTCCTGGGAGATACCCCATTTCAGTCTGGCTAGTCTCTGTCTATCCCAGCTTGACCATGCAGTGGGCAAGGATGTTACGCTCACATTAACTAGTCTCTGAAATAGGAAAATGGCTATTTTAGACTCTTGCCTTCACATGTAGGAAAAGGGATCAACTTGCTGTACCCTAAAGATTTCTAGGGACGTGGATACCAAATGTCTCCAAATTAGACAATCCCCACAAAAGGAACATCTGTCAGAGACATTGGGTGGAAAACTCCACAGTGTATTGTAATTTATGAAGCTCTGAAATGCAATCCTGCTTTAGAAGTTCCTGTGTTACCCAGGGTCCTGGATCGTTGTCCGGCTCCCTGGCAGCACTGGAACACGTGACTGCTCACCTTTATGGTGTTTAATGCATGTTGTTTCCTGTCTCCCACTGGTCCTGTATGTGGCTTGCAAAGTGTATGCTTCTGAGAACTTCCCATTCTTCTCATGCAGGGACATTTATGACATACACATATTTCAGGCTCTATACATTTGTTTTCCAAGGGACCCAAATCTGTCCATTGAATTAGTTACTGTTCATTTTTTTAAAAAATGGTGAGGTATGCAAACAAAACCTAGTGGTTAGTTATGCAAAACTGACATTGGTTGAATATTAGGGGAGGGGGGAGATGCTAGTTTCCAAACCAGTCGCCTTTTTTTTTCCTGGCAGAAAAGCTGGACTTGTAAGGTTCTATCATCAGAGCTGGTACTAAGCACTCCCTACCTTCCTCTGCTCCCCAGACTGTTGGCAGTGCCAGCTGTGACACCAGAGGTTAGATGGGCTGCACTGCTCTCTTCGCCAAAAGGTGTGGGCCCCTTTCTTGGCATGAGGCGGGCTGTGGGAGTGGTTTGAAGAAAAGCAGCTCCTTACTCCCTGTGCTGTTCCCACTCCGTGCATAAAAGAGGACTTCAGCCCTGAGGCAGACCAGGTGGCATCTTTCACAAGTACAGAATTTGTTTTTAGAACTTTTTGTTAAGTCACAGTCTGCCTTAGAAGTAAGTCCTCCAATCTTACCAGCCCACAAGCGCTCACCATTAGTGAGGCCCATGTGCCTGCAAATACTACGGGCATTTGTCCTTTCAGCCAACAAAAACACGGTAACTGAGCCCAGTGAGAAAAGGCCTTTGCCGGGCGCTTCAGAGGACAGCAAGATAAATGAGATATGGCTGTGCCCTTAATTTGCTGATGATACAGTGAGGGAAATAAGAACAAATATGGCAGGTTCCAGCTTGTGTATTAGTAGAAAAGGCACAGTGAGACTTGGCATCAGAAGCCCTCTGTTCCTCTACTTGTTGGCTGGCAGTCTTACCCAGATACTTAACCTTTTTGAGCCTCATTTCATCTTCTGTAAAGGGGGATATATCTTAAATTTTGGTATTGTTTATGCCAAGGGAGGCATATATATGAGAGTCCCCACTGTCCCACTGTCGTGTTTGGCAGTGCTAGTGGTGTACTAAATACTAAGCACTGTAAGAGTTCAAGGGAGGAGGAGGTCATATTTCCATGTGATTGGTGAGGAGGGGACTTGGGAAGAATTTGGGTAGCCTGGCTCTTCCACTGTAATGTGACTTTTCTAGAGATTGAGCATGTACTACTGTAACCATAATAAAGATGCATTTGTTTGGTACTTTGAAGTGCTCAAACCACTTTTCACTTTACCATCCCATTTGATCCGCATGATAGTATTCCTAGCATGTGTTTCATAATACATCTCTTTGCTTCTATAACCTGGAATTCTAAGACCCTTCCTGGTCTCCTTTGCTGCCTCTACTTCCTTTTTCAACCCATTAAATTATGCTGAATTATGTTTCCCACGTTTCCATCCCTAGAGCTCTTTTGTGGCCTTACTTCGTTGTGAATGACCCCAAATCCCATTTCTAATCCCAACATTTTCCTTGTCTCCAGATCTGCTTTTCTAGCTGCCTGATAGATGGGTCTGTCTTTGTGTTCAGGTGACACTTCAAGTTCACAGCATCTGAAACCAAACTCATCATTCCTCCAATAAACGAATGTTTCTTCTTCACAACCTGGTTTTATTCATGGTGCTCATTTTCTTCGGTGCCGAGGCGCCACATCTCAAGGGCATTAGCGAACCTGTCATTTTACTAGAAACCCTCTCTCCACAGTATCTCTCATTCTTGTCATTTCTACTGTCATTCCCTAGTTCCGTTGCCATGTCTCCTCATGGCCTTTTAACTCTTCTTCTTAGTTTCGTTTATCCAGCACAGAATTATCTGCCTGAAGTAACTTCCGGTCATGTAATGGTCTTTCCACGCTCAGCATCGTCAGTGCCTTCCTGTTACAAGCTGAATTAGCACACGCCTCTCAATCTGGCATTCAGAGTATTTTCTGTTGCACTCCTAACTGATCTTTCTCCTCCATTCTGGGTTCTGTGTGTTTCCTGTTGTTCAGCCATACTGAGGTTTTTGGTGATTTCCTGTGGACACACCTTGTGTTTTTTTCACTTCCATACCTTTGCTTGGGCATCTTATACCAGAACATTGGATTTATTTCCCTCCCCCATAGGATCTGTCAGAGTTCTGTCTGTCCTCTTTGATCTCAGTCACCACCTCCTCCATAGAACTTTTCTTGACCACTGCCACCTGCTTCCCCAACAAGATTGCACTTTCCCCTCCTATGTTTGTGCCTCTATTGTCATATTGTTTCCCTTGGCCTCTGTTTCCATCAGCTGAGGGCTAGTGAGCCACACCCCATCTCCTCCTTTGGGCCCTGTCTGAGCTCAGCCGCACCCCCACTGATTGGTCTTCCCCATGGGGCAGAAAGCTTTGAACCTGCTGGGTCCTGTGCCTGCAAAGGCAGCTGGCCTCCAGAGTGCTTTCTCATTGCTGTGCCTATGGCCAGCCAGCAGGCTTATTTCCATATAGACTCCTGGTTGTTTCTGAGAGATGGAGCTTTATTTCATAGGTGTGGTTTATCAGCTGAATCCTGTAGGTGGTAAATATCTTGACCTTGTGTGACCTCTCGTCTACTCCTGTTGTGGCCTCTCCAGCATTCCTTTCCCTCCCTTTACAGCACAGACACGGTCACTTACATGGTCACAGACATTTGGATAGCCTGTAATCCACCAAGGCAGGGACAAACTGAAACTTGAGTAAAGGGCCTAGGGAAAGGGTAGAGGGAGCTGCAAATTAAAATAGTGCTACTTAGAATTATGGGTGAGATTTAATGAGATTACAGATATTAAAATCCAGATAAACAGATAAAATAGATTTTTTAAAGCAATGAGAAAATTCAGTATTTTGTGATTTTATTTAAATTCAACATCTGAACAGGATAGAAAATTTTCATTTTAGATGCTCAAAGATTTTCTAGAATAATTAGAAAAATTATATAACTAAACACAGATAGATTTAAAAGAAAAGATAATTCTTGTGCCCTTTTTTTCTTTCTTTTATAACCTACATAAATTGTTTCAAGAAATGAGACCCCAGATCTCCAGGGGTAATTTTGTGTTAGGATTTAAGTAATAGAACATCATAGTAAACATGGTTTAATGTAGCCTCACTCATATTTCCTTGAGTCTCTGAGATAATCTTATAATAAATATTGTGTCCTACAGGGTCCCCCCCTTGATAAATACATGCTTCTGGGTATGCCGAGATGGCCAGCTGTTAGGAGAAGGTGTGTTCTTGGTTTTAGTGGAGCGAGCTGCGCTAGCCTCTAGGGACTTGAGCTGTTCGTTTTCTAGTCTGGGAGCAGGGCCAAAGGGCTTCTTCGTGACTTAGAATGGAATTCTGAAAAGTAAGTTCAGCAAGTTTTCATTAGTGAGTTTGGCGTTTTGTCTTGCCTGTGCCTCCCAAAAGATTAAGAGCTCAGCCTGCACTTTGAAACATTACAAAAAAGAACCAGAACGGAATTTAGTTGAGGGAGAAAATCAATCAGCCCCCAAATATCATATTTTTGGAAACATTCTGGTATAAAACTCCTGCCTCCCTAGCCGCCTATGTCAGTGATATATTGATGTTTTTAATCCAGTTTTCTTTTTAGGCAGAAAAGATACATTTAGAAAGAAGATGTATGTACATCTGTGATAACTCAAATCTCACTGGTACATGTTTCTTAAACTTGTTTGACCCTTAAGCTCTTAGATTTATTTTGTGTCTGTGGGCAGTTCTATGCCTTGTTTCTCTTAAATGCTCTTCTCTCTACAGCGTAATGATTAGCTAAAACTATGTGTTTTCATTTTAAAAGTCAGGCCTAGCACCTTTTTGCTAAACATCTCAAGGGTTTTGTGCAGGTTTTTTCCTGTAATGAAGATGAGAAATTCACGATTTTCAGTACAACACTGTATCTCAACAGCCAAGCTGTGAACACTGAGCATTACTGTTTTATGCAGTCAATGTTCGTTCAATGGGAGATCTGAAATGAAGAGTGGTAGTTAACAAAAACATTAGGCTGTGTTATAGGTAGGAACAGAGAAATAAAGTGGAAGAGAAAACGGCCTGGAATGTTTCAGATCTTTGGGAGGTACCAACCCTCAGAAACAGGAAGTAACAGTGAATCTCAGACAGGCTCAGTAAAAAGAAACTGACACCTGGACACAGCAGCTGAAACTACAGAATACCAAGGAGTAAAGGTATCCAAGATTGACACATCATGCTTAAAGGAGTAGCAAATTGAGACAGACCTCTTTGAAAGTGTGATGAGAGACATGAGTTTACCCCCAGAAAAATGTATAGACATAAGTTTATATACAGTTTCGAGAGTAACATACCCTCCCCTGAAGCCAGTTCAAAAACCACATTTAAGGATCCTTTTCTAGATTTCAATCCTGCATTTTTAGGCTTCTGTATTATCTCATGCTAGAATAATCACCGAAGTTTCACATTAAATATCTAAAGTGTAAATTATCTTCCAACACTGCCCATCTCCCGTTCTCCCAAATCTGCTCTTCTCCATTGTTCTTTATTTTTACTGATGACTTTAGCATCCCAGTGACTCCAGCCATGAAACCTAGGCATCCTTTTTTTGACCTTCCTCTTGCCATTGTTTCCCATATCCAGACAGCAGCCAGTTGATTCTGCCTCCATGGTATCTCAGATTCATCTCCTCACCCTTTCCCCATCCGTATTTCAAGCCTCTGTGTATCTTACTCTTTGCCAGATTAATCTTTGGAAAGCAGAGCTCGATCCATGTTACTCCCTTGCTTAAACATTCTAAGTGCCAGTTTGCTGGATAGGCGAGAAAAATGCATGTTACGTTGTCCTCTCTGAGAAGCCAGACACCCGAACCACAGGTGGTAGGACCAGAGTTAGGTATTTTCTTAATTTTTTAGAAGTGTAACTATATTTGTTTAAAATTTTTTGTCCACCATTTTTAGGTGTTTTGTAGTGGGAGGGCTCTAGATTATCTAGTTGGCCATGCTGCAAGATGTTCTTTTGCACTGTGTCTTGATCCAGTCTTCTACTGGATTCACTGAGATATGGTAAATGTGCTCCCAGTGATATTCTAGTGATATTCTGCTGTGTAGCTGTTGGAACTCTTCTGTTCTTCCTCTTGTGGTTTTTAGTAAACCTCAGTTCTTTGAGATAACTTATCTGAACTACTGTCATCTCTCAACTGGACCATTGAAATACTCTCGCTGGTCTCTGCATCCACTCTTTCCCCACTTCCATCCAGTTGCCACACTGCAGGCAGCATGGACTTTCTAAAACAAATCTGATCTCATCATTGTCTTGCTTAAAAACAAAGTTCATTATCTCTCCTCATAAATACCACTCATCAGCTTTATTCAACTCAGAGCTTCTCCCTGTATCTACCAGGCATATTCATTTTTTTAAACTACCTATATCTAGCCTATTATCAAGTTTTATCATTATTTTCTTCATACTGTCTTGAAGTCTGAACTCCTCCAAGTCTTTATTTCCTCCTATCCTATAGTTTCAGGTGCCTTCCCCTTTAATCCTTTTTGTTAAACACTGGGTGGAAGTGGAAGCCAATGTGTAGAAGTGGTGGCATAAATTTATAGAGAAGATGGTCATCAGCACTATAAGGCAGTTACTCCCATCCCCTTTCAAGTGCGAGGACCTATTTTCATTGTCAAAACCTTTTCATGAGTGTGGAAGGGAGGCTTGACCACAAAGAGGCAGCACAGAGGTATTTTTTAGGATGATGGAATTGTTCTGTATCATGATTGTGGTGGTAGAGACACAACTTTACACACTTATCAAAACCTTTAGAACTACACATCACAAAGAATGAATTTTATAGTGGGTAAAAAAGAAATTTAAAAAACATTTCACAGACCAAAACAGATAGAAGTGATACATGTTAACATTTTATGTTAATAAATGATGTATCAAATGCCCTTTAAATGAACTTGTATTTTATTAATTACAACAGTGTGTGTATATGTATTTGAGAAATGGATAAATATATATACTTTTATGTGCTGTATATATGTGGATATGTGGATATATACTTGTGTATATACATGTAGATGTGTGGGTGCTTAGATGCGTAGTGTCTAATAAATTAGTAAACCTGTTATATCAAGTCTAAGGCCCTATAGTGCCATGAAGCCAATAGATTGGGAACATTTGTTATAAAGGATGTGTAATGAATGACCATTTTCCCAAGAATTCTGTTGTTTATATTTATTGATATTTGTTTAAGTAAAAGCACATTTTAACTTTCTTACTCTCAAAATAGCTAACATAATTAGTATGTTAGGAAGCAGTTTTAAACTTATTGTTTTGTCTCATAGTGGAAAGACAGACCCATGAAGAGCTCTGCCACTTTGACTCCTCTCTGCCCAACAAAAACACCTAGGTTTCTTAATTTAGCTCATGGTGGAGACAGAGGAACTTGGGTATTGAAACTAACACTTTGGTACTTTCCCCGTGTTTGGGCCTTGACCTCCATGAAGCTCATGTGGTTCACAGCACTCCCTTTTCTAGGGCTCCTGGCTCTCAGATGTTCCACTAGTTTTTCATGTTTCTCAGTGTGTTTCTAGCTACACAGTGATCTGTGAATTGGTCTATTACATTAATATAACATATTTTACTTAGTTTTTAGAGCAGAGTATGGGTGTGGGCAGGTTTTAAAAATAAAGTTGTTCTACCTCATCTTCTCCTTAAAAAGTGTTATGTCCATACGTGGTTTCAGAGGGTAGTTATTTCTTACCCAAGTAATGGCATGGTTCCTGGTTACACGCGTTTGGTGTGTGGAGGTCATGACTGAGGCCCTCAGTGTATAAAGTGGAGCCCCTTACACTGTTGTTGGGGGGAAGGTCTAACACCAATGTTGCCAGATTTTACTGTGTGAACTTGCATCAAAGAACCTATTATTCGATTCTGGTATGTCTGATTTTGATTCCCATAATCAGGGCTAATAAGTATATTACAGTTTTTCTTTACTTGTTAAAATTCAGAACTCTGTCTTTTACCAGTAGCATTAATGAGTTTAATGAGTGGAGAAGCCTTCAGTTTAAAACAAACAAGTAATGAGTTAACATAATATTCTAAATAGGACCATAACAGGGAATGAATAGCCTGTCTGTGAACATTATCTTTTATAGACAGCTTCAACAAAAGGGAGACCATTCTTGAAAAAGACTAAAATCTGCTACCTTGCCAAATTTCAGCTAAACAAACCCATTAAGTTGAAGAAGTTATACATGAGTGGAAAATTTATTTTCTTGACAACCTTTTTTCCTCACTACAAGCAAGAACTTTCCCTTCCCCCTTGGTAACCCCTCCCTCCCTTCTTACTCCACCCCAGTCTTTAAAAAGTATAATGTAACATTGGGTCCTTTCGTGCTGAGTTTTCATCCTGGAACAGATTTTTATAGCCATGTTTCTGTGAGAAAAGGAGTTTATGACCAGAGGGTGATAACACTTTCCTGTTCTCCTCTGACCTAGTATGTTTTTCCTAACTTCAGCTTTGTCAGAGTTTAATATAACCAATCTAATACGTGTGTTAAAGCCAAAGAAAAGTATTTTGAAAGCTTTTAAGGATTCATTACCTATAATAATATATATGCTACCTAATGCTTCACTGGGGAGGTGGGCGCAGACCACTGAGGGGGTGCTGTCACCCCAGCTGGGCAAGAAAGTAGTAACTGCTTTTACTTTGAGTTCCAGATCATACACTGAACACCTCATTAGGCCATTTGAGATCCCTATTCCTGTTCTGAGAAAAGATTTCTAGGAATCCCAGAAGTGCTTTCCTTGTATTCTGTGGTCGTCCGGCCTATTTCATCTCAGGATCTTATGTCTTGGAACATAGGATGCTGTGGAGACAGTGTCGCGCAGCTCTCTCGGGCTGGCACACTTTAGGTGTGATTCTCCCTTTCCCTTGCCCTTCCCTGATATGGTGCCTTTGGAATCAGGCTTCACCAAGACATCTGCTTTGGAGTCACCATCAGGTTATCAGGACTGTTTTTTAAGCTTACTAATTTTTTCAAGTGTGGGCAGCTCCCCACTAATAAGTTACGTTTCAGATTGTATGTGTATGTTGATTGTTTGGACTCTAGGATATGTTTTGCCATGGAAACCATTCAGTACATAGTTAGGTTACCAAGGAAACTGGATGTACTGAAGGATTCCATCAAGGCATAGTGCCTGCCATGTATGCCACCACATTTGGAGGGACAGAACCCAAACCTTTCTTTTTTCTTCAGTGGCTGTCGGTTGTGCAGCCTGCCTTGCTGGGGGATGACAGGGAGCCAGCAGGGATCCAGCCACGGCAGATGGGGCCCGCTCTGTTCACCCAGCAGAAGTCCCTATACCAAGAGGCCCCCACGCCCAGGCATCATCTCTGTACAAGTATAGGGCAGGGCAAACAACAGCTGAGCTGCTGCTTGGCTCCGGATTGGTATTTGGAACAGTGCTGAGCAGCTTGCCCCTCCTGCCCATGAAACCCACTCGACATCCCAGCGCCAGAAGTAGAGCCTGAGTGACTGCAGAGCGGATGGAGTGCTTTCCTGTCTGTCTTCTGTTACCAAGTGCCCTTGCAATAAAGGATTGTCCCTCTAAGTCTGTGTGGACCCTGTGTCACCCAGGGAAAGCCAACCTGTGGAAACGGGACATGGGGCCTGTCCACAAAAGCTTATTACCCTGCCATCTAGGTTCTCGTATTAAGGAATTCAGAGAACAGTAGGCCCAGTGTACTGGTTAAAGTCAGGAATGGTAACAGCATTATTGCTGTTTGTTTTTATAGTCTTTCTTGAAGTTAAGCTGAGTATAACTTAAATATTTATTGTGCCTGTTCATTACTGCCCTGTCCCTTGTCGTGGCAGGTTACAATCGACCTGCAGAACACTGAATATGGAGTCCTGAGCCTTGTGTGATAATTCCTTGGAATCTTCACTTGGTGCCCTCCTGGTTAGTTAGGGTGATGGCTTCTGTCCTTCTATCATGTCATCACCCTTCAGGGCTACCTGATTTTATTTCCTATCTTTGTATGCTCGCCTAGTAACAATAATTTCATTTTATGTTTATGTTGTACTTCCTACTTTATAAGTGCATCCTCCACTATTATCTTTGCAAGCTAGATAGGACATGTATTGTCATCTCTGTTTTCCAGAGTTAAAGTCAATATTTAAAGGACTTGCCCAACTCTCACAACCTCTCCCACGGGTCTGGATGTAGGGCTTCCTGCCCCGTCTTCTCTGCTCTTTGCACTGCAGCACTCTACACTGTTGCTGCTTCCTTTAGTTCTGCTCAGTCCTTGGTGTTGCTCATTGCGGATTTTTACTTCAGTGCTACACATCTCTAGTGGAGAACTACACATCCCTCTCTGGCTGCCCTAGTCAGGGTTCTTGGCACTTTGGCTGCAGCATCCCTCTTACTTCAGCAAATTGGCACCTTAGGACAAGCCCCTGCCATAGCATATTTATCAGTGAATTGGTACCTTTGCATATTTTACATAGTGAATTAATGCCTTTAGGTATTAATCTTGATGGTTAATAATCATATTTTATATAGTATCATTTCACCAGAAGCATATATTATCTTCCATTATACAAGGGAGGTTAACTAGTTAAATTGCTTGTCTGAAATCCTAACAATCACAGCAGAAGAAGGGAGAAGGAACTCATTTCTTTGAGGAGCCTATATGAACTAGACACTGAACTAGGTGCTCTAAATATATAATCTCATTTCATCCTTGCAAAAACTCTACATAGTAGATGATGTTTTATATTTTACAGGTACAGAAATGGTAGTTCAGACAAGCTGAGTGACTTACCCTGCAGGTAGAAGGTAGAGGGAATATTAAAATCTAGACTTGTCTGATTCTAAGGCTCATATTCTGTCTACCCCACACACCTTCCTCTGTGCAAAGAGTGCCATTTTTGGGTTATAGTAACAAACAAAAGAATGCCTCTGACACATGGTAATACAGTGGGAAGGAGGAGAGCTGGAGCACAGCCATTTCTTTCTCCTGACAGCCACCAGAAAGGAGCTAACTCACTCCTTGCTTTTTCCTCTAAAGACCCTAGATCTGTTGACAAGTGCTGTGATGTAAGTCTGAACTTATAACTTAATTGAACTAAAGTAAACTACCTGAGAGCAATCTGTGTTCTAGTAGCTGCTAAGGGAGAGCCTGTTCCTAGACGTCACCCATGCTAAGCAGTTGTTTACAAGCTTTAGCTTCTTGGAGAGAGCAGTGCCTCTCTCTTGGAAAGGCAGTAAGAACTCGGGAAACAGCACCAGCCCAGAAGGCAGGAATACTGTGTTCTGCTCTGGTTTCTACCTCTAGCCATGTGACCTTGGGTTGGTAAGTCATCTCAGCTCTCTGGGTCCCAGTTCCTCCACCTGTAAAACATGGGAACTGAATGACCCTCCCAGCAATGCAGTTTTATTATCATCCATAGAAATTTCTATATCATATTAGTAGGAAAAGAATCTTTAGAAAACACAGTGAAAATGATGGAGTTTACGTCTTGTTACTCAATGACCTTGCCAATTAAGAGTTTTTGAAAGGGAACCTAATGTTAACAGCTCCTAGAGGTCTGACTCCTTTAAGGAGAGTAGGAGGCTGCAGAAGGTCATGTTCTAATCAGATTTGTGGGTAAAACAGTTCTTGATTAGTGAATTGGGGAACTGCTCACCCGCTCTGAAATCATGCTATTACATCAACAGAAATATCGGTATTTTTGGTTTGTAAAAATAGTATAATACCAGGATACCAAAAACCTGTATTGTAATCACTAGTAAGCCTCTCTTGCTGGGGTAAGGAAGGGAAGGCTTTGTGGAAGAGGTGCAGTTCGAGCAGTCTTATAGGACAGTCACCAGCTACAAGGACTTGAACTCTAATTACAGATCCAGTTGATTTGGCTACACAGGAGTTTTACATAAAGTTTATAAGCTTATTTATTCCTCGCCAGCAGTGCAGTTTGTAATTTAGTTGTAGGAGGATGGGAGTGTGTAGCTCTTTTGTTGTTCTGCAGAGCCATTCTCTGCTTTACTCAGCTATCTCTCTTCCACCTCTACTTGTCTTTGTAATAAAACTTGAGCAGTTTTGTGTGTTATTCTTAGTGGTTAACACTTTGATACATTAGCACCTCATAACATTTCACTTGGAGTTGGTTTTTTCTCCCCCATGACTTTAGCATTTAAGAATGTAAAGACACATTAAGATTTTGGATCCTGTTTCTTGGGTGCTCCTCCTTACAGAGGCTTATTCACAAATGGTTTCTTTGCTCATACTTTTTCTTTTGATGGGCATTAAATTGGTCCATTGCTTGTCACACCTGTTCTCTGAGCTGCTAGTTGGTGCATTTGAAAATGCAAAGTGTGTAACAATCACTTTTGCTATCTAAAAGGTGTTTCTTCTGCCATATTCTGTTCCTGTATAGTTGATTTCTTGGTATTGCATATTTTGAAACAGTTTCTGAATTCAGCTTTTTTTTTTTTTTTGGTTGACTTTAGAATGAGTAGTTTAAATCCTAGCCACTTAAGTTGCTGTCTAATTGAAACTAAAAGTAATTAGTATGTTCCACTTTGTGTTGCTGACTTTGGGACCTCTAACTCTGTTGAATGTGTTGAGTCAGAATTTTGCTTTTTATTGGATGGCCTCCTGGAACCCCAAAGCAGTGCTTCTCAAAAGTATGGTTAGAAGATCACCTGCACCAGCCTTGGAAGTTAATAGCAAAGGTTACTTGAATCTGCCCTCCACTTACAAATCAGAATTTTGAGGGCTCAGAAATCTGGAGTTTTAAAAGCTGCATGGGTGGTTGTATGTATACAAAATTTGAGAAGCTCTGCCTTGAAGTTGGCTCAGCACTTACTAATTTGGGATTTGTTACCTAATTTTTTTCAGTTCATGATTGAGTTTTGGCCTTACTTTGGTCTATCTTTGATTTGAATTCTGTGAAGAATACTCGTAGGAATGAGTTGGGTAATATTTTCCCTGCTATTCAAGAGAATTTCCGAGAAGATTAGAGTCCAACAATGTTATCAAAGCCCAAGTCACTGGGCCCTCTTAGACCTATTGTGTGTGGCACCTTGGAGGTAGACCAGGGCAGCGGACCTACACGTGATGCTTAGAAATCCCCTCTCTGGGTCATAGAGGACTGCTTAGTGCATTAGACATTAAACTCTAGTTGGTCTGAGCTCCGGAGCCTTATAATAATAGTAATCAACATAATGATACTTTGTATTTCTCAAGTGTCTTTAAACTGAAAGCCTTAAAGTGCCTTATTAAACACAGTACGCAACACCCTGGGCAAGAGAGGTCAGTGTTAAGTTCCTCATTTTATAGATTTAAAACCTGAAGCTGAAGACGAAAGTTTAGCTTAGACGCTTCTCTTGGATAATGGCACCTTCAGCTTGGAGAAGTGGCAGTATTTCAAAGGAAATATTTGTGATTTTTTAGGGATGGGGGAGTGGTGGCGGTAGGTGGTAGCGACTTTGGCATTTCAGGGTATATCTTGAGTGAAAACAATCATTTTTGGTTACTTTAACTAATGCCTTTAGTGACTTGAGAGGTTTAGCTGGAAAGCACCAACATTTTTCTTATTAGCATTTCTGTGCTGCTAACCCCATATTCCGTCTGGCTTCTTTGTCTGCCTTGCCTTTCCCTGGCCGCCTTTCTTTTTCAATCATTTATAAAGTCAGAGAATGTTCGAAAAAGAAGAAGGAGGATGAGGAGGAGGAGGAGGAGAAGAAGAAGAAGAAGAACCTTTTAGAAAGGACCTTAAAGATCGTATCATCAGACCCCCTTTTTTACAGAACAAGATACTTTAGAAGAGCTTAAGTAAAAGACTCGCCCCAAATGGCCAGGAGCATTGGGTGTGGGAGATAAGTTCACTCTCAGTGGAGGCGTTTATGCAGCACAGTGTGATCAGCTGTAGTCACCACGTTATACTTCCCCATCTCGGCATGTTCGCCCCCTGTTACCAGCGTTCCCCGTTTCCCCTGCCCTGAGCCCCTTGGTCACCACTTCTCTACTGTTTGTGAGTCCTTTCATTCGTGTGTTCTGTTGTATGTCTTTCCTTGTGGGAGTTGGAGTGTGTATTAAATGAATACACCGTAGAGCTAAGAATCAGTTCGGGTCTTTCTGAGACCCTATTTCATTATCACCATTTTTCTTCCCTTTTCCCATTTTTCTTTCTTTCGCCTCAGCTTTTGATCCTATGGTATTTCCTCGCTATTACTACCTTACATTTTCTCCCATTTGCTTTTTATGTGTTCTTCCTGTCACCTTCCTTCTCTCTCTTTTGCTTTTATGAGCAAATACCCTTGCAATGTAATTAAATATCCTAGAAAAGTAAAATTGAATAAATCCTGAAGATCAACACTTTAGAAAAAGCAGACTTAATTAAAGGATAAGGAAACAAGGAAAGGTACTGGGCGACTTATGGAATATTTGAGTTTTGTTGTTTTAAGCACTTGAACAGCTGTGGAAATAGATAATTCTTTACTCTTACCATCTTCAGCTTCCGTTGGCTCAGCTGCACAACTAGCATTGCTCTTATGGGTGATTTATGGTGACTTTGCCTTACAAATAAAATGACCGGTTCCTAACATGACAGGTTAAGAGTTTGAAGAGGACGTTTATTCATCAGCTGATGGATGGAGTGGGGTCACCTTCTTATAGAGTACACCGTATTTTAATGCACGCGGATGAGAGCCCTGGTGATCTATGCAGCATTGTCTTCATCTTCCCACTAAGGTGACTGAGCTAAAGGTACTCAATAAGTGTAAAGGTGCTTGGGAAAAACAGAATGGGCCGTACAAAATCCTCGTGTCAGTTATTTCTTATTTAAAACAGCTCAGTTTTATCACTATTTATTGGGAATCTAAAATACAAATATTCGTGTACTAAGGACCAGGTGCTGGAGATATGGAGCTATAGGAGAAAGGTGGAAACAGTGCGGGAACCGAGTGTATTCATTCTGCCCTGTGGGGGAAGGAAAAGTATGGTGGAGGCACAGAAACACTAACCACATAGTTCCCCATACTAACCACCAGGTGGGGCTGCCGGCCATAAGCAGCTTAGTTGCTGTTCATCTGGTTTTCTGTTGGATGGTAGGGGGTGGAAGAAGTGTGAAAGTAATTGTTGTATATATGGGTAATTCATAACATGAGGTGCCTGTATGTTGGGCAAAATATTTATGCATATTCTTTAGGCCACTTTGCTGCTTTTACCCCTTCTATCTGAGAAGAAAATTAGAGTAATTTGATTATGACATTATGCCAGTTATTAGCTTTCTTATGCTTATGAATTTATTTTGGGACAAGTACAGATATATTTTTCTGAGTATATGTACCCAGAGTTAAGAGAGAACATAAGAAAAGTTATTTCCTATTTTCTTTGCCTGTAATCTTACCTTCCTAGTTAATTTCTACTCCTCCGTGATTCAGCTCAAATATCACCTCCTCTCCAAAACCTTTCTTGGTACCCTTCTACCAGAGTTAAGAATGCTCTCTTTTGTATGCCTACATGGCTGTTTATTCTCTATAGTTCTTATCTCATTGAATAATTTTTTACCTATCTATCTCTGCCACTAATTGGAAGATTCTTGAAACTATATATTATTTATATTTATGTACCCATTGCTGAGTACAAAACCAAGCAGTCACAGCTATTTGAGAATTATAGTTTTTCATAAACTATTTACAGAACATGAAGTTAGTAACTAAGCAGTCTTCCCCAGGATTATAAATAAGCTCTCAGGACTCAGTTTACAAAATTAGTGATTTTAGAAGACTTTTAGAAAGTAGTATTTATCTTAATAGGGAAAGGGTTACAGGATTAGCTTGAAGGACCATGCAGTACATAAGACTTATCTTAGTTTAGGCCTACTCCCAGTACAGCAGACATGGAATTTTAAGACTTACTTGGAATTTTAACTTTGTGGCTTATTTGGAATACATTTACTTCTTACTTTAATTGAAACAATATAGACCTTTTGCTTAAATGAGTTTTAAGTATTCTGGGCCAAATTTGTTTCTATATTACAAATTTTTAAGTGGAACTTAATGGGAGGTATGATTCACTCCATTCAGTTCGCTTGGATAGAAATCTTTTTCATAGCCAACTTTTCTTTAAAGTGAATTATGTATTTCTCTTTAGAAAACAAATGTATTGGTCTCTAATTTTTAGGCTTCTGTGAGAATGAAAATAGCACTTTAACTTAAAGAAAATTGAAATACTTTTTTTCCTTACAAGAATGATATCCCAGTTATTTTTCTGTGTATGGAAAATTTCTGTTTCTCTAATCTTGACTGGAAAAGTTTCTCCAGAGCAATTTAGAAAACTAAAGAAAAGTATTTCATCATCTTCAGCAAACATTTATCAAGTGCCTGCTATGGGAAGTCATATTCCCAGTCCCTTGGAAAAACCCCACTCATCCAAAGGTGAGACTCCTGGCAACCCCCTGGAAAAGAGCCTTGACCCCTGGACTCAGAGAAAGGGAGTCTGTTTAGCTAAAGAACCTATTTTAAAAATGCACTTAGCTATTTTATTTTATACTGACCTATTTGGTTAGCCTATCTTTACACCCCTGAATATATGAAACAACAGAATAAGAGTAGGTAGGCTGCTATGGATAGATGTACTTTGATAGCAGCAAAAAAAAGATAGTTGTAGAAAGCAGGAAAAACACACACAAAAATACAGTATATTAACTGACATCCCCAGTGATGGCTCTATAGAATTTGCACCAAAATTCATTACTTCTCTTTGACAAATTATTTAAGGACATGAACTGTGGGATCAGACAGGCCTGGCTTCTGATCTCAGCTATAATGATATAATCATGAATAATTTACCCAACCATTTAAGCTGAGCTTTTTCTTCCATGTCAGAAATATCATGAAAGCAAACAAAAAACTGGACAGTTATCTATCACAAATAGGACAAGTTAACATCCTTTCTGTGTAAATTTATTAGAAAAACACAAAATGCCTTTGTAAAAGGATAAAGAATAATGCCATTCAGTTTACAAAAGACAAAATAAGGCAAGTGATGAGTATGGAACAATGTTCACTGTCACCTAAGGATCCAAAAATTCATAATAAAAACAGCAAAATACTTGCATCAGGTTTAACTCAGCAGGACGGTAAAACTTTACAAATAAATTCTAAATGAAGAAAGTCTCATAGGGAGAAAAGACAGATCCAAGGGAAAAACACAAATGACTGCTTATATAATGCTCTCTTACTAAGGCGGCCCCCACTTTATGCTTCATAGTGGCCCTAAAGCTGTCAGTAGCAAAGGTGGTTTCTGTTAGGGACTCCAGGTCCCCACCTGGATCTCTGTGGCATCACTGTTTGACCCTGTAAGAGTGTCCAGGAGCGTGGTCTCTTCGGGTTAGTGATATTCACACCTGCGTTTGTACGCTCCTTTTGTTGGGCCTTCCTGCTCGCTCTCTCCTTCATTTGGAAGCCAAGCACTCTTTCAGCATTATAAAAGGGCAATATAACATAGCTGAGACTCCTACCCTTCTTCTTGATCCTGCTTGTTAATACAGCTTTTGCCTGCATTACTGTTGTTATTGCGTGATTTACAATTTGGGTTTTTACTGAGGGATTATGGGAGGTTTTCTAAACAGAAAACATTTAAAGTTGGCAGAGTAGGACATTTTTGCTTATTCTCATTAATGCCATTGTCTGTCCTTTCTGTTTCAAGTTATCAGCAGTGGTTAAAGCTGTGTGACAGTTTCAATTCTGCTGTATAGCTCATGCCTGAAAATTGCACTGGTATGGAAAGCGATTTTGGAGCTTTAGCATCATCAACAAGATTCTCTTTTCACTTGAATGGCTGAGGGAGGAACGCATTTGATCAGAAATTCCTACATTTTGAGGGAATTGATCTATGTCAAAGCATTTCAGGAGTTTCTGTTTTTTAAGAAAAATGTATAGTCCTTTATTCTTGCAACGAACATTTTTGAGCGCCTTTCACATGCCAGGCACTATGCTCACATTGTTCCAGGGTGTAGAGTTAGGATGCCGATGTCCAGCCCTCAAGTCGAATGTGGCTCTCCCGGGAGAGACCAGCACACAGGGACTGGCTTGAGCAGTGTGATGCCCTCTCTGGGGGGGATGCACACAGCCAGTCTGTACGCTGTGAACACTGTCTGCTTGAGGCCAAGGATCCACAGAAGGGTGGCTTCCGACTGGCACACTGAAGGAAGAATGAAGTGTTCCTAGGAGGGGAAGGAGAGGACGGGCATTCCAGACAAAAGGGACATGTGAACTATATTCAGAGGCAAGCGTGTACCTGGCATTTTCAGGCACTGTGAGGAGGCCAGTATGGGTGTTTAATCATTAGTGGTCCTGACTGTATCTCAGCCATTAGGTAAAGGGTAGTGATCCAGAGGGGTTTCATATCCTCAAAAAACAAACAAACAAACAACTCAGAAAATTATTGGTGCTTAGTATGTTCTTTTTCTGCTGGGTCCTAGGATGCTCAGCGCTCACTGTGTGTTTAGGCTGTAGCCACTGCGTCGCCAGGCCCTCAGCCCCCGCAGCAGCTGAGTCGGTCCCGTCACTCATTACGGCGACAGCACTTTCCCATTCGCTCAGCCACAGTGCGGGGCCGCAGGGGCAGCGGTTTAGCGGGGCCCACCACAGCCGCGCGTGTGCGCGTAACCACCGTGCGCACGGTCACGTAAGTGTGCTTTTCAGTATTCCCTTCCATTCTTCGTAATTAAAAGTTGAGCCCCTGGAGGTACTTTCTAAATATTTGGTGGCTTTTTTGGGCACAGACATTAGCATCTAGCGCATACAAATATTACATACACATTTATCCAGAGAAATGAATGAAGCGATCATGGAGAGGGACACAATACATAGTTTTTAAAAAATAGAGTAGGTGTGTGGGGCATCGTAATGAAATAGTGAGCGTGAGCTAATGAGCAAAGGGTGTGATTTGGTGAGTGTTAGAAAGTGATGAAGAGGAGAGTTTGGAAAGGACAGAAACTTGTGGTCTAATAGTTGTCAGAATCTGCTACGCGAAAGATTTTGACTCTTCTATTCATGCTTTTTTTCTTTTAATTTAATGTAACTTAGTCAAATTTCTGGAGACTACCACAAAGTGAATACTGTTAGGTTCTCTGTGGGTTTATTAATGGTGGCTTATAATCACAATGATCCCAAGATTTCTAGTTGTGAAGAGCCAGCTTTCCAGTAGCTTCCCCTTGGAGGAAAGGCTCATCATTGAGCAATTATTTAAACCACTCAGACATTTTCAGAGAATTATGGGTAGGCAGTTTTCTTTTAAGTGGCTTATAAAGCATTTGAAAAATGCCATTGTGCAGCAGAGCACACATGTCTAACCATTGCCCTTTTTGGGGAGGGACAGTAATTGGCACATTCTTATTTTGAGTTGCCTGAACCCCAGGGCTGCTCTGTGACCCGTAGGGTTCTGGGAGTGGCTCCAGGGGCTAGGTGGTGCTGGAGGAAGCCAGTGATCCACCCAAGCTTGAGCAGGTTTCTATTGCAAATGACTCCAGAGCTTGGGCGTAGCAATGGGGACAGAGTTGGGCTGGGAGTAAGTGGAAAGCAGGTATTTGATACAGATTAGGTAAAGATACACCAGTTTATTTTGCCCATTTTCAAAGTGTCTCTAATTTAGTCCAGTCTCCCAAAGTATCTCAAAGGTCCTTCTTCATTTTGTTCTGGAACTCCTTAGAATCCAAACTCTCCTTCCACTTTTCAAGCCAGGGTGAGGCAGAGCTCTGTGGCAGGCCTGGCCTGGATCTTATCCTGAAACCCCTTAAGCAGTGCTGAGCCCTGCATTCATAGTCTGAAAGGGAACACAGTGGGTGTGTCCTTATTGGCACTTGTCCCCCTCCAGTTTGCTCTTTTGCGGTCGAAGACTCTTGCACAGCAGTTACTCAGTGCCAGGCTGGCACAGCTGCAACTAATTTAACCGTTCGTGTGTTGAGTGAGGCATTATTTCCATTTTGCAATTGGGGTAAACTGAGGAGTGAGATCTTTAATTATTTGATTTAAAGCCAGACATGGACTCCGATAGATCTAGAACCAAATATTTCGACATCCTATTGTTTGCTTTCAGTTTCAAACGATTCACTAGACTATAGTGTTTCCTGCACCCTTAATTAGCAAAAGTTTACATTTTAGCTATTGTAACCATCTCTTCAGACAAGTTACTAATTCCTGCAATGAATACAAGTGGTTTCAAATGAAGCCTTTGGAATTTATGGGCAAGTGATTCTGTTTCAGTCATTTAAACAGAAATTATTTAGACATTTGAAATGTACTTTTGCTTTTTTATGCTCCTTCCAGCAGGTGTTGAGGCCAAGCAGAAGAAATCTTCCTCTTTGGGCTCTGAGTGTGAGACTCACACTGGGGCAGTAAAGATAAAAGGCACCTGAAATGTATTCCACTTTCTGCAGGAGTACGCTTATGATGGTTAAAGTATAGACCCCAGAGTCAGGCAGAGCTGTGTTTGGATCCAATACCTGCTAGCTGGGTAATACTGGACAAGTTCCTTAACCTCTCTGTGTGCCAGTTTGTCTCCTGTGAACTGGGCATACGGCTAGTTGTGAGGATGAATGGGGTGGAGTTATGTGAAGCACTGAGAGGAGTGCCTGGCACAGCCCACTGCACTTAGGAATCGCCCAGTGCCTGGAGCTCCCTGCTGTGGCCCACTCCTTGCCGGCTCCTTACTAAGTGCTGTGCACGCGGCCTCATTTCGTTTCCCCACTAGCCGGCCAGGTAGCCCTCTTCCCTCCATGGCAAGAATAGTTAGTCAAACATTTGAAGTTTCAGCATCTTGACTGAATATGACACCGCATCGGTGACATTTTGATGGCTGTCATTGCATGGTTCAGTTCCAGCATCTTTCAGCACATTCAGAAGCATCAACCTTTACACGTTGGGGCTTCTCCAGCAGCAATTATAGCCACAAACGAAGGAAAGCTATCCATGTCCCCATGAAATATCATTGAGATTTGTGTCACAGGCCTTTGGTGACAAAGACTTGCTTAACTGCTAGATATCAGCTCCCCCCCGCCCCCTTATATAAAATTAAACTGGAGCAACCATTCAATCCATAAAAATAAATTGTTTTTTAAATCACAATTCTGTAGAAAATCAAAACTGGTACCAAATATCTTTATGCTTAAACACTTTTTATTGTGAGTGTGTGGACAGATAGAGTGGGATGCCCTAAAGGAAAGGTGTTGGCGTTGTGCTTTGGGGCTGGCCTATGGCATTTCTCCCTGGTGAAGTTCTTGCTCTTCTCCACATGCCTTCCGCCTGCAGCCACTCTGCTTTCCCCATGACCTTCTGAATGTGAAGCTCTGACTGCTGCTACGTATTCCAGCCAACTCAGTAGGTGGACTGGCCACTCTCAAAATAGTTCTGTTAAATGTGGCCTCTTGTGTTATATAGGGTAATTCAGTAGCTGGCTATACCAGGAGGCTGTAGACATATAGAGAGCTATATGTCTCTAAGGGAAAAGAAGCATTTTTCTGGACTTGAGGCAGGTCACCAAAAATGTATGTCTGGAAAAAAAAATCAAATATGACTTCAGTGATCAGGGCACCACAGTTAACGTGCTTTTACCTCCCTGTATAGATCACATAGAGCAAGAAACAGAGGTCTGGGGATGAAGCATGAGACAGTCACCCTGTCTGGTTTCTAATAAAATGCCAGATTTAGGCATTAATGCCATGAGAATAATGAAAAACTGAGATCACTGGGCCTTAGAGAAAGAAGGAAGTAAATTGGATGGCAGAGTAAGAAAAGTCTTTACCACACCAGAAAGGAAGATGCAGGGTGAGGCAGTCTGCCTCCACCTTCGCACAGTGTACCCCGAAGAGTGACCCTTGTGCAGGATGGGCTCAGCCGATGGGCCTGGGTCAGAGTACTGACATGTGGACCCATGTGGCCCAGTACTCTAAGGTGAGGTGATCTAGTGTCATGAGAAGGGGAATTAAGGCCACCCACCCCTAGACACTGCCCACTGAAATTGGCTAGATTGTTCCCATGTAGCTTCATCTCTAGTCCCACAGTTGCTCACCTCTACTTAACTGGGGAGGCAGAAACTAACAGGTGATACCAGAGATTGGAGAATTTTCCCACGGTATCAGAGACTTCTAGCATCCGTGACTGATTGCAAGGAAACAGACTCTTTTAACTCATTGTACTTACTGTCCTGATAGCAAGGATCATAGGGATGGGAAACAGATGCTAATCCCTCTAACTGCAAGCAGTAAAAATATAATGTTGGTGGAAACCTGTGCAAATAGAGCAAGGCAGTTCGGCACGTACGTTGGTATTTGTTCTTCCCTTCGATGTGGTTTTGTCATGTCAAACACAACTGAGTGAGAGTTACCCGCCCGCCCCCCCCAGCCCCGATTAAAGTTAGTGGAGTGCGTCCTGGCCTGGAACAGGCCTCTTTCTGGGCCAGTGTCTGGGCCATCTGAGCAGTGGAAGCACAAACATAAACCTCGGGCACATAAGGACACACACAGGCCACAGAGCCTGTCAGGGGCTGTCGTGTTCCGAGTGAACAGATGTTTATCCCACAACATTTTTTTCCTTGGGGTTTGTCCAATGCACTTAAAAAACCCGTTTATACTAATTATTCCCTTTTGCTGCCTTTGCTTGTTTTGTTTTGCTCTTTTCTTTTTCCATACATTAAGAGCTGTTCGTGTGAGGAAATTCTGCCCAGCTGCTTTCTGGAACAGACCCTTCCATAGCTTAAACCAGGAACCCTTTGTTCTTGGATCGGAGTAAAGCTCACATTGCCTTGTCACGTGTGTCCTGGCATTTATTCCCTGAAGTTTATAGACTTTTCAAAATCCATTTTCTTTTTACCCCAAAATGATCAGCCTCCACAGCTTTTCTCAGAGTAACTGACTCCAGACCTCTTCACTGTTTCAGGTTTTCTCCTGTGGCTAATTAGTGTTTTGTTCAGCAGTCACTTATTGAGCACATACTGAGTTTGGTGAATACCATACCACTGTACTCGGCATTAAAGAGAAATTAAACCCTTTTCTCATTCATTGGGTTGTTCTTACTTTCATTTATTTATTCATTTCCTTCAAGAAATATTTTTGTTTAACTCCTGCTGTGTACCAGTCTGCACCAGGTGCAAAGGAGTCGGCAGTGAGCAAAAACAGATGTGGTCCTTCCTTCAAGGAATTCCCAGTACACTGGGGGGAAAAGACCTGTAAAGAGTTAATTGCAATTCAGGGTGATACATGCCATAATAGTAGGGTGTTCAAGATTGTTTGAGGAGTGGGAAGAGTATAATTGGCTCTGCCTCAGGCATCAAAAATAACTTCACAGAGTTCCTGACATGTGAAAGTATTCTAGACAGAGAGAACAGCATACCCAGAGACAAGAAGTATGAGAGAGTATGTGTGGAAAATGATCATTGGTTCAGTGGGTCGGTATCTCAAGCGCAGGAACAGAAGATACAGGAGCTGGAGCTGGAAGAGTAAGATAGAAGCCAGGTGGATAATGGATAAGGTCATTTTGCATACCATGCTTAAAAATCCAGTGTGTATCTTACAGAAAAGGGGCAGGGAGGGCTCTTATGCAGTGACAGTACATATTTGGTGTTATGGACTGATTGTGCTCCCCCAAAATTCATAGTAGGAAGTCCTAACCTCCAGTATGTCAGAATGTGACTGCATTTGGAAATGGGGTTTTTAAAGAGGTAATTAAGTTAAAATGAGGTCATTAGGGTGGGCCCTAATCCAATATACAAAGAAGAAATTAGGACACAGACATATACAGAGGGAAGAGCACGTGAAAACACGGAGAAGGCATCTGCAAGCCAGCGTGAGAGGCTTCAGAAAAAAAACAGTTCTGTCAACACCTTGATCTTGGACTTGTAGCCTCCAGAACTGTTGAAGTCAGTAACTAGAGAGTTTCAAAAGGAATGTTTAAGTGAGTTAACAAAGGAAAACATTTTTAAGTATCCTTAAGGATTTCAGGAATACATCTATTTATAAGTAATCAATAGTTAATGACAGGTCATTTTAATCTATTTATTAAAGTTTGCTAAGTCCCTTTGGTAGACGACACTTTATTGGCTGAGATTCAGTTACTTTACATATTCCAAAGTAGTTAACCTATAGTACCTATCAAATTGAGGTGGTAATAATGTTCAGATGCTAAGTGTTTTTTTCTGAATTGGCTTATGTAACCTGCATTTCTATCCATGAGGAGGCACCATTACTATCTTCCTGGTTACTGATGATGAAACAGAGGCTTGAAGAAGTTAATAACTTCCCAAGACCATACAGCTAGTAAATGTCAGAGCCAAATTCTATTTATCCGAATAGATGAGGGTTTTCATTACTATTTGGAAAGACTTTCTTGGGCCCCATCCAAGGGTATTTTGTTACAGAAACCCTCAAGGAACCCAATGTAACGAACGCACTTTGACCTATAAGGTGTTCCTGTGGCCCAGACTCGGGAGATACCGTCAAAGATGGTCCAGCGCAGAACTGAGCCATTTTTTCATAAGGGGCCAGAGTCGCCTGTGTAGGAGGGATATAATAGGTCCTTTCATTCTTCGACCAGTATAAAAGTTGCATCCTTTGTACCAAATTAAATAATTTAGCCAGAATCTAATTTCCTTGGAAGGCCATCACTCCCAGGCTCGTGTGCTATAACCAGAGTACATTTGGTACTTTTATAAGCCATGGCCTGCTATTTCTGGGAGTGTACGTGTGGCTTGGTGTGGAATCATGGAAGTTTACCAACCTGCTTTGTGTGGCAAGGATCGCTCCTAGTGGCTATGAATATTTTCCCTTTATTTATTCCTGAATCTCCCCCCTTTTGCGGTTTTGAAAGGTTAAACACTTCCCATATGGTCCGGGATAGTTGCTTTCCCTTCTGCTCCCCAAATCAGTAAATTCAACCCAACTTTCAGAAATACAACAACACTATAGGTCTGAGTTCAGTCTTATAACTCAGCCATTTATTGGTTTGACACTACTGGCTTCTTATACTTCTTCATGGTGTGGTGGTGCCTCTGAGAAAACTGGTGAAAATTTTAGCTGAGCTCCAATATGTGGGCTTCTTATCTTCTCGCATTGAAGACCTGGCTAACTATTTTATTATGGGTTTATTTAAAACGTTACTTCTTCATAACCCCCTGTAAGGATTATGGGTCAGTTTTTAAGAGCCCTTACGCCATATATTGGAATTTTATTTTAAGCTGTGGTAACAAAGCCTGAAACATGTTACTTTAATTCTTGTTATAGGTAGGTGTCTGGTTAAGGGAGAAAAAATGACTTACATTTTAAAAGACATTTTTATTTTACTCTTAGTATGCCCAATATTGATGACATTGTTGCTCGTTACCCATTCTGGAAGATAACGTGATAATATCTGTTAAACATTTTTTCAAGGTACATGCCTGTTTCTCCAGGATTTCAATATATTGATATAATTCTAATCTGGGTGGGCAGGGCCTTTGTAGCTTACAAGCATTTATTTACCTGCCTTTATGTTCTTCATGACCTCTTCAAAGAAACAACCTAAATATCTAGTAATAAGGGCTGATTTGTATATTATGACATATCAGTATAACAGAGTCCCATTAGCCATTTTAAAAAGTAACTAATGGCGTGGAAATATATTTATAGTATAGGGCATTCCAGAAGTCTTTGTTCAGTTTTAAACTTTAATAACTTCCAAAGTATAAATGCTTTAGATTTTTAAAAACACACACCATGATTTATTTTTTTAAATTATTTAAATTTCTCCTATTTATTTCTCCTATTATTTCACTTTTAATTTTGGGTAATTAAAATTTTTTTCAGTTAACATTTATCAGAAGGACTGAAACAAAAAAAAAATTAAAAATTTATCTTTGAAATATTACAAGTAATGTATATTTTATAATCTTAAACACAGAAGTTATAAAACAGAAGATAAGTAGGGGTGATGATTTATTGAAGTAGATTTTTTAAGCAATATGTGCAGTTTGACTCCAATTATGTAAAATAAATGTATTTGCATGCATTGGAAATAAAAAGGGGAGACTATACATCAGAATTAATAGAGGTTTTCTCTGGAATGGTAAGGTAATGAATCATTTTAATTTTCCTCTGTGCTTTTCTCTTATTTTTCAAGTTTTCTACAATGAACATGCACTACGTTCTATTCTGAAAAATGTTACTTGAATACTTTTAATAAATAGAGCCAATATTTTGACTTATTTGATACCCAAAGTATCACAATTAGTGTGTTTAAAAAGCTAGGAATATTAACTCTATCTACCAGTTGCAATTAAAATAATTAACTTAGATGTTGATGAAAATATAGAACAATTAAAATGTAAGAAATATTCCTCCCTAAAATAGCTAAAAGCTACGCTCCACCTTTACGATTCATTGATGGTATCACATTTTGAAAAGTTGTTTGTAGATGTTTTGAACTACAACAGAATCATGTAACTGTCAAAGGGAGGTTAGAGGATTTTTTATTATTATTGTCTTGTATTTTATGGTTCTAAGATAGTAAATAGATTCATAAGCATAAAGGAAAAGAATTTAGCTTAGCAAGTAATTCCTTTCTCCCTCACATTTTAAAACATTTTTAAAGAAAAATTAAACAGTATATCCATAAAAAGATGCAAAAAATTGTAAGCAAAGAAAATGATAAAAAAGGATGTCTAGTACAACCCCAGAGCCCCTAGACTTCCAGTGCCTCTTCCCAAAGACAGCCAGTTACAAGTCTGTGTGTCCTTCACAAGTGTGCAAGGGTATACGAATGTATCCTTTCTGCCACTTTTTGGTATCGTATCATACACAGTATGTCCCAGTCTTCTTTTTTTTTCTTAACTTAAAAGTGTATTGTGGAGATTGTTCCATTTTAAGCCAGATCAGTCCACTGAATGATAGTAAGGTAATTTATTTAACCAAATCCTTGTTGATTGACATACGAGGGTGTGTTTTTTTCAGTCTTTTGCTACTGTAACTAGCGATGAATATCTGTGTACATATGGCTGCTGTGGAGGACTGGTGTAAGTCATACCTGTTAAATGATTAGAGATGGTGGTGGGATGCTCATGTTTCTATAGGACTTGATAGTTTTCAGACTTTCCCGTCCGTATGTTACCTTATTTGCCTCCTTTGTTTTGTCTTCAGAAATGGTTTGTTCTTCGCTGCTGGAGGTGTCAGCCATCAGGTGTATTTGCAAGGCTGTTAGGGAGAGAGGATCGTTCATTTGATGGTTGGGGCACCTTCTGGCTAGGGAGTGGAGAGGTGAAGCAGTCCGTTCTTGTTTTCCTGTCCAGTAGGTCTTCCTGTAATGAAAACTTTTTTTTTAAGCAATTGATGTTTTCTCTTACTAATAATAACTAAAGATGGGAAAGAAGGAGGGAAATCTCATTGTATTCTAATTGTTTTTTATGTTTAGCGCCCTGTGCACATTTTTAATTGGACAACTGTGGTTGAGAATTTCATTTACTCCTTGCTTGGGGCACCTCACAATTCCATATGAATTAACAAGTTATATTATTAGTTCCAGAGCTGGCTTTCCTAGGGTGTGTGTAGCACTTGGCATGGTTAGTGATTTTTAAGAGATGTGTGTCAAAGAAAGTTATAAATTAAGACTTTATTTTCTTTGGGTTTTAAAATTACTTTTTTTCTTCCTTCAGTTGACTTTGAAACAATGACTACTGGTTTCTTTGAGTGTATAATTTTAGAACAGAGGGCTTTCTTAATGTGTTATATGCTTCTCAGAGTTTAGTTCAGGGATGTGACCAAAAGGGAACCGAGAGTCAGAGGGACTCGGGAACTGTAACCCTGCTAAAGATTACCTACCTCTTCTGGGTTTTATTTTGTTCATCTTGAGGTGTCTGTGTGTTTACATTAGCCAGCATATTATCCTTAACAGAACTGACCATTCCTGTTTTCTGGTATCTGATAGCATGAGCAGATGAGTGCATTTGTTCAGGGCTCTGGGGAGCATCTGCGATCATATACATGTGTTTGTTCCCCCATTTCTAATGGTTCCATATTCGTTGCATTGTTTTCTCATTAAAAAGGCAAGAAGAGGTTCTTAGAAGAGCTTGAAGGATCCCCTCCGAATGGTTACAAAGCAGGCAAGATGCAGCTGTGTTTTATACCCCTGCACACCCACATTTAGCTCCAACATGGCCACCCTGCATGTATCTGCCTTCTTGTTCTGTTTCAGTGGCTCTTTGGGACAAGAATAATACTGGGAGGGGACTGGGCCAGAAGTCCAGGGCTATGGGACCCTGCCCTGCCCTGTCCTTTTCCCCCAGGACATCCCAGAACTACTGTTTCTATCAATTTATGCTTCTTTACAAAGAAAAAGAAAACCTTGTCTCAGCAAGGTGTGGCTGCCCGTCAGAGCAGAAGTGTGTGTGTGTGTGCGCGTGTGCGTGCGTGTGTGTGTGTGTGTGTGTGTGTGTGTAATGGACACATGTTTCTGTACTCTTTTGTTTAGCAGCAGAAGAAATCAAGTTTAGGGTTTCATCAACAGAGCATTCCAAATTTGCTTTCTGGGACTTGAGACTAAAGCAGTTTTTAAAATCCAAAACCTCATGTTATCTGCTCAGGCTGCTGTAACAAAATACCGTAGAATGGGTGGCTTAACAAACAGAAATTTATTTCTCAATTCTGGAGGCGGGAATCCAAGTTCAAGGTAGCCAGTCTGGTCAGTTTCTGGTGAGGCTCTCTTTCTAGCTTGCAGATGGCTGCCTGTTTGTTGTGTTCTCACATGGCAGAGAGAGCGATCTCTCTAAGACTCTTATAAAGGCACTAATTCCATTGGACCAGGGCCTTACCTTCATGACTTCATCTCACCCTAACTACCTCCCAAAGGCCCTTTCTTCAAATTCCATCATACTGAGAGGGCTTCAACATAAGAGTTTGAGGGGGGCACAAACATTCAGTTCTTGCTTGCAGTTCTAGCTTAGGGGGGGATGGCCCTTGTATAGGTTACTGTTTATTTTTTACAAGACCCAAACTGAGCAAAAACTGACTAATCTATACATCATTATTTCTATTTACTTTTTCCCCTTTGGTCCATATAATTCTCCATGTAGTCCAAGCCTCTAGGACTTATAAGACTTCAAATGAGGACCTGGTAGTCTGTCAGATCCCTCAGATCCAAACAACCGTGGGAGGGTAAAGGAGGGGATTTATAAAATTAGCTCTCTGGGATGTCCCAGCATGCAGAGTCCCAGGAGGTATACTTGAAGTCATTAAAAGCAACTGCAGTGACCCAGCACAGCTCCGGGATCCAGCAGGAGGAAGGCTTCTGGGTCATTCTGAGTGTGGCTTTAATGTGTGCAGACCGGCTTCATGCTGGGACCACAGTGTCCCTGATCTTCCCCTGCCGTTTTTAGACTTCTAACTCAGTCAGGCGTAGTTTTTAGAGTGACCTGATATTGTCACTTCTGTTTGACTTATCAATACATCGTTTGGTGATGTACTGCCAAGAAATTGATGACAGCAGCTTAAGGCATTCAGTGGTACAAGTTGGTACATGACCTTTGGGTTTGCAAGCCTTGGATATAATCCAGGAGAAAAAAACAAAGACAGGATTGAGAAATAGGGATTATAAAGGTTAAGAGAATTAGGAGGAAGAAAAGAAAGGTAAAACTTAACCATAAACTGCTTTAGTGTACAGGTATTCAAGTGAAAAGCAAACAGAAACACTATCGAGGGACAGGACCCCTTGCTTTAGCGTAGAATGGTGCTGTCCAGCCAGCTTGTCTATGAAGCACATTTTACTGAGGCGTTTTAATTTTCCCATTAATCTTCATAATAAAATCAGAAATGGTGTTTTCCATAGGACTGTGTTATAAACCTTTGGGAAGGCCTATACACCCATTCATTCATTCATTGAACAAATATTTATTGGGCACTTACTGTGTATCATGCACTGTTTTAGGCACTGAGGATACAACACTGCGTAGAATAGACAAAAATTCCTGACCTCATGGAGATTGTACTCTAGCTGGTGGAGACAGACAACAAAATAAACAAGAAAAATGGAGAAAAATAAACCAGGGAAGAAGGAACAGGGTATGTGAGTGGGGTGGGATTGCAAGATGAAGTTGTTTTTTTGGATCGAGTGGTCGGGGAAAAGCCTCACTGAGAAAGTGACATTCGAGCAGAAGTAAAGTCCAAGAGTGAGCCGTGCATATATCTGGGGCAGAGTGCTCCAGGGAGGAGAATCAGCAAGCACCGAGGCCGGGGGTGGGAGCTCATGGAGAGTGGTCAAGGACCAGCAAGGATCCCGTTGTGGCTGGAGCAGAGTGGGAGGGGAGGGTGGCAGTGGGGAAGATGAATGACAAGATCTGACTATCATTTTAACAAGATCACTCTGACCACTGTCATGAAATAGATGAAAGGGACAAGGGTAGAACCCAGGAGACCAGTTAAGAGGCTCCTGCAAGAATCCAGGTGAGGGCTGTTGGTAGCTTTGAGCAGAGTGATGGCGATAGAAGTGATGAATGGCAGGTTTCTAGATATATTGCGTTTTTACTGATAGATAGAGGTAGATGTGATGTGAGAGTGGAATTAGGGTAATTTCAGAGGTCTTGTTTTGCTGGTTTTTATTGGTTCAACTGGAAGAATGGAGTTGCCTTCTACTGAAATAAAAAATACCGTGGGTAAAGAAGGAGGAGGGCAGAGATCAGAAATTAGGTTTTGAATGCATTAAGCTTGAGATGTCTATTAGCTCCCCAAGTGGATGTGTTCATTAGACAGCTCGATCTGTGAATCTGGAGCTCGGGGGAGCGGTCTGGCCTGGAGAGACATGTTTAGGAGTTGTTGGTGGATAGGTGGCATTTAGAATCTTGAAACTAGATGAGGTTATGTAGCAAGCAAGAGTAAGATGGAAAAGAGAAGACCCAATTTGAACCCTGGAGCTCCAACATGAACTCGTCTGGGGCAAAGATGGATTCTAAGTTAGGGATCAGCAAACTTTTTCTGTAAAGGGCCATATAGTAAATAGTTTATGCTTTGTGGGCCAATGATTCATCTCTGCCAGTGGAGTGAAACAGCAGCCATAGACAATATATAAACTCATAAACATGGCTGTGTCCAGTAAAGCTTCACAAAAACAGGCAGCAAGCTGGATTTGGCCCGTGAGCCATAATATGTTGACCCTGCTACATCCCCACACTTGTCTTTATGCCAAGACATTTCCTTTCTTAGACTGTAGGACTTTCTTTTATTCCAGGAATCCCTTTTGATTAGAGAGCCATAATATGTAATAGAGCCAGGCTATCATGTCACACTTTATTAAATTGGTTTGGCCTGATCTAGCCAGAGAAGTCCTAATTTCAAGATTTACTTTAAGTTTGGTGCCTGATTATTTTTTAATTCACTTAGACAAGGAGGATTACATAAAAATTACCAGAGATGTGAAGATAAGTAATTGACAGAGGTCAGTTACAGAAAAAGAGGCAGATCTATAACAGGAAGATTTGGATTGTATAAAAGTAATAACTTTTGGATGGTAAAGATTGTTAAATATTTTACCCAAGATAGTTCATGGGGTAACTATTTAGAAAGGTATTTGTTTCCTTTTGATTTTGTTTTTTAAGGTTATTTCTACAATTTAGGGCTAACTTGTGTGCATTTTATAGTTTGGGGACAAAGGCATAAATAAATGGCATTGAGCTCTCTTTTTCACCATTGATAGTAATTATCTGTTTACTTAGTAGTGTACATTTAAGGTAACATATTATATAATACGCATTTAAGGTTAGGTAAGGTAATATGTTTGCAGTTATGTCTTTTCATGACATGATAGGTCATTTCTTTTTAGCACTGAATAATAGTCCATTGTCTGGATGCACCACAGTTTATTTATCCATCCACCTACTGAAGGACATCTTGGTTGTTTCCAACTGTTGGCAATTATGAATAATGCTGCTATAAACATCTGTGTGCAGGTTTTTGTGTGGGTATAAGTGTTCAACTCTTTTGGGTAAATACCAAGGAGCACAATTGCTGGGATGTGAGGTAGCAGCATTTAGCTTTATAAGAAACCACCAAACTGTCTTCCGAAGTGTCTGTACCATTTTGCATGGCCACCAGCAAGGAACAGGAGTTCTTGATGGTTGGTTGGGCAGGATTATGAAAGTACTTCCAAAGAATTGGCACTGATGTATGGAAGGACCTTGTTACCATCTAAAGAACTTGGAGTAATAGTAACAGAAGTTGAGTAGTAAAAGTTTACCAAAGGCAAATATCAGAATATTTTTCCTTTAGAAATAGAAACTGTTTATGCAGCTTTGTCTCATGTCCTTTTTGAGAAATTAGTCCATTAAGATGGCTCTAACATAACTGAGTTTATCACTATGTAGTGCTTGCCTAGGCAATACATATGTATATTATAAACTGATGCTAATAATGAAGTTCCCAAGGACTATGAAGACCATCTGGGTTTATCTGGACTTCCACTTTTGGCCTCACTACTTTAGGGCCTCAAACTATTCAGTGATACTGGAAACCTCTTCTGAACTGCTGGAGAAATAACCATTGTAAACCTGCGTTGGGGTGGGTAACAGCATCCTTTCTCCTCCATTCAGTTTTGTTTTTTGTTTTTTTACCGACAGCCACAGGTTTTCTGGAGGAAGCCAAGTATGGGTGCCCCCAGATGTTGTCTCAGATTCAAAGAGATAGTTCCCCCCAGAATCTCTCTCTCTTTGCTTTTTGGGGGGATGGGATGGAATGTATGGGACGGATGGCAATGTGTTGGAGCCGATGACCATGCTCAAAGTAACATGGCCTAGGAAACGGTGGTGGTAGGAGTAGAATTATGGAGGGTCAGTGCCAGAGAGGATTTGGAGCATCTGTATTGTTCAGGGTTCCCAGCCTTTTAAACAGAAGACAATGTTAGGGTGGGAAGATCTGCTATGGAGTTACTGCAAAGACTGCAAATTCCTATGTAAACCAGTGTTGTTTTCAGACTAAATAAATGATGTCCAACATCTGCACAGCATTACTTTAAACATGAGTGCAGACTCTGCTGCCATTAGTAAGATGGAATTTTATTTCCAATGCTAACTACATCAAAAGTATCTTTTTATCATTGTATGTTTTCTAACTGTGCAGATTCTTAAAGTATAACTGCTGTCATTTGATTAGTCTAAGAGAGGTTTTGATTTGTTAAAATGTCCCTCACTCCCAAAAAGGTTGGGAAACACAAATCTAGTCCAATCCTCCAACTTTACAGACTAGGACACTGAAATCCAGAGGAGTTACGTGACTGCCCTTAGCGCTGGGGAGATTGTCAGTAATAAGGTAGCAACTGGATCCCAGTTCTGTTGGATCCAGAAGTGAGTGTTGTTTTTTTAAGTTTGTCATTTATGATTCCTATTAATCCAAAACATCCCTGGGATCAGGAAAATTCACAAAATATTCTTCTTTCCTCAGTATAAATGAAGGTCATATAATAATGAGGCATGAAGAAAGCAAGCAACAGCACATGGTGACAAGTGATGGTGCCTGGGCTTACTTTAGAAAAGACTGAACATTTCTCCAGCCCAGCGGCCACTTTCACAGAGCCAATCATGGTTGAGACAGCATCCAAACAAGCCTGACAGGTGTTCGCCCCGTTATAATCCTTAAACAGATTCTGCAGACACACTGTCAGACCAGCCACACAGCTTTCATGTTACTCTTGGACAGAAGATGCTGCACAAAAATACAGGACATTGATTGTTTGTGAGAGCTGAAGGCAGATGCCAACATCTGTTAACCAAATGGTGGTGGTGTACAAAATGCATCTCCTGTTTATGTTTGTGTTTTTCTTTGTTTTCTTTTTTAAGGAAGGTTTAGTGTTTCTCTTGGGAAAGCCTAATATCAGAGTAACAACATAGTTATTTGTTCACAAAGATACACACATAACTTTCCTTCATGTTCTTATTCACGTAAAACTTAAGTCCTGGTCTGTTGAGCAATAAACTCTGCATCTGGGCACAGGAGATAAGTGTACACTTGTTCAGTTGGATCGGCAACGCCTTTGCTATTGTTAGCCTTCTTTTGCAAATGAGATCAATCTCTGGCTTACTGTGACCCTTAACCAAAGATCCAGGATCATGACTTGCGAAGATTACCTATACTGCCTCCATTCAGTTCCCCTCCCCCGCAGTAGTTTTAAAATTCATGAAACAGTGTGTAGTGCCTTACATATAAGAGATAATTAATATTAAATGAATCATTGGATGAAGTGCCCACGCTAGTTTGTGAGGTGGCTTTAATTAAGTTACTTATCTTCTTATAAGAGACTTTATCTTGATAATTTTCTTTCTTGGTTCATAGTGAGATGGAAACATGCCTTCTATTGTCCTGAAACTTTTGCGTTGCTCATGTTTATCGAGGCTGAAAAGAATAAAAAAGTCTATTTAAATCCTGGGAGACTATAATTCATTTAGATTGAAAAATAGTTCTTTGAATAGGTTAAAAAGAACATATAGGTAAGTATATAAGATGCTTGCCAGCTAAAAAGACCCACCCAGTTGAAGGTTAATATAGCAAAACCTCATTTCTTATCAAAACATAATTATAACAAAACTCCAGAGCTAAATTCATCTGCCTGCTGACAGAGCCATACACCTGAGCCCCAGGTGGGTGTTTGTGTTTGGGTCTGTTTCTAGGTGGAATGATCTCATGTTCTGTCTTTGCTGCAGAATTGTGCAACCCTGATACACACCTGTGTTTTGATCTTTAAAATCGGCGTGGTTACCTGTCAAGCAATTTTAAATAGCTTCATGAATGATCCAGAATGCACGTCTGCCAGAAACTTTGTTGGGCACAATCCTGGAGCTGACTTGAATTCCTGTAATATTTAACTTCAGTTATGTTGAAAATATATTAGGTCTCAGATTCCAGTCTTACACCTGGGGCTTTTTTTTGAGTGCATATCGGTACACAAATAATCCCCGGGCAGGGGTCAGTGCATGAGTCTTCCCAGTTGTGAAAGCAGACAGGGACCAGGTAACGAGAAAGTGAAGCGAATTACCTGGATCACCGCATTTCTTTTCTTTTCAATATTTATCTTAAATGTTTGAAGTTTTTCTGCCTTTTTAACCATAACTTTTTCATGAAAGTTATTCTAAAATGTGATAGTTTAAAGTGCCTGCTGCTAAGAGAGTTGGTCTAAAGTGAAATATCACTGATTTCTTTCTTTAAAAGCAGGCAAATCCCCAAAGGTAGGATTTACTGTGGGGAATGGTAAAGAGGAGTGAAAGGGAGAGAGTTAAAGACAGGGCTTCCTTCCTTATTTTAAAAGACAGACTCATGAATGCAGAGTTAGTGCCTTTCTGTCATGCCTGCAAATCCATGGTTAATTCCTACCTTAGCCAACCACCGTGTGAGAAAACGTTGTGGTAATGATAAGGTTTTTAAAAATATTTTATTTTATTTTAACCTTTTTATGGGTAATTTAAAAAATATATAAAAGTAGGATAGTGTAATGAACCTCAGGTACCCATTACCCTACTTCTTTTATCTGTGGTCAGTCTTTCCCAACTTACTTCTGAGCCCCGGCCCCCCCCCCTCCCCGCCCACTGGATTACTGTGAAACAAGTACAAAAATGTGGGTAGGAACTTTTGTGTTTATGTGGGGACATTTTAGAGGACATTACCATTACTATCACACACATAGAGAGCAAAAGCGATGAGATGAGAAGTATATTCTAAGGAAGAAAGGAGTGGAGGAGGGCAAGGGAAAGGCAAGTCAAGTTGAAACAGTGGTGAGGAAGGGTGGTAGCTTATCCTGTTATTCTGTACTGTTTATTGTAACATTGTGGATCATAAGGAATTGAAACCTTTTAATAATGGAGAGATGGGTTTTGATTATGTGTGTCACTGACTGTGGGATGTGAGCCTTGATTGTTGACTGTTTTCTGGCAAGTGCACCTACCTGTCATGATCACCTCTGCAGCACAGTTTTGCCTGATAAAGTGGTGGCGGCAAGACATTACCCCCCCAGAGACCTATGGTGAGTGGCCACTAAACCAAGCATCTCATGGGCAGGAGCATGGCTGTTTTGTGTAGCACCTGTGACTTCCACAGTGCCTGGTAAATATGTGCTGAGTGAATGAATTCCTCCATCCATGGAGTTCTCCCGTGAGAGCATGGGGAAGAACCGTAGGCCCTTGCACCTGCAGTTCCCCAGCACAGGGCTTTAAGACGGAACAGGGCTACAGGAGCAGCTCATGGGATTATTTGTGCTGTAGTCTTTTCGTGTAAAAATTTATCTATCCTATCTACTCACCTGCCTATCTGAAATCTTTAAAAAAATCCTCATTAGTGACTGCTGGTTTTCACCAGCAGAACGGAAACACACTTCATATGATTATGATCATTCTTCTATAATCTGACCATTGCGATTTTTAAAAGATGCTTCTTTACTGCATTTGTAATTTAAAAAGACATGCTACCCCCACCTCCACCCCTAATCCAGACAGTAGATATGTAGAATTCTTTGGGATTGAACCTGAGGCTTGCTTGGTTTCAGAAAGTAAAATTCAAAACCATGGTGTCGGGTCCATAAATAGTAGCAATTCTATAATGAGGCATGGTGGATTTTCAACTAATGTTTGTTAATTAACTGTGCCATAGTGACACTGTTTATTTTTCCCACTTACACATGTCTATCACTGTTTCTATTTTCAAGAGAATACTGGATGGGATGCCCGTAGCACTCTGTAGTGAGTTTGGTTTAAGCAGCTATCTGTCAAATACGGTGTTGTTTATGACTGCTACAGCCGATCACTTCCACAGTCTCTGTTACTTATAGTTTATGGATTGAGATGGTTGATACGGAGAACCTCAGAAAAGCTGCACTTGCTAAGATGATAAATTGTAAACGTAGACTAGGTTCTAAGTGTATGTTATTTGCAATTTTGATGTTTTAATCTCTGAACTAGGTAAACCCTGAGACATATGCATTGTGTGATCTACAACAATGCCTGCCTCACATACTGACTCCTGATGCCTCTTAAGCTATCATTTCTGAGCATATATGTCTTTCTCCATTCGACCTGCACATTCATCTGTGTGACAGTGGCAAAACGTCCCAACCATTTAACCAGCCCACTTATTAAAAACACCGTTGCCTGGCCGGGTGTGGCTCAGCGGATGAGCATCGACCTAGGATCCAGGAGATCGGGGTTCAATTCCCGGTCAGGGCACATGCCCGGGTTGTGGGCTAGGCAGCCGATCAATGACTCTCTCATCATTGATATTTCTATCTCTCTCTCTCCCTCTCCTTTCCTCTCTCTGAAATCAATAAAGATATGTTTTAAATAAATAAATAATAAAAAAAAATAAAAACACCGTCGACGATGTCCCTAAATGGTCTCATGTTCTTCGTGGTGAAAAAACTTGAAACTGATTTTCTGTTGGGGGAGAGGAGGAACCCTGTGGTTCAAGGGCTTGAAAAGTTGGTTACAGCCTTAAACTATATTGAGAAATGGTTAGGGCCAGAATGCAGAATCCAATGATGGGCCTGAAATCACTGAAAATAATTCTTGGATATTGAAGGGTAGAATTTGGCCCGTGTCTTATAAACAGCTGTCTGTATCTTGTAAACATTTAGTCATAGATGCTAACAGCTATTTGTCAGAATTGCACATATCAGAGACTGAAATGGAAAGTGGACAGAAGCCATCATAAAACTAGGCATCCCCAACAGCAAGCCCTAGGGTCCTTTCAGAACTGCCATCTAGATATGTAGGGACGGTCTCTGTAGCACTTTCCTTCCTTGTGAGCTCCCTAAGGACACGAAGCAAATCCACAGTTCCTTGAAACCCTTAGTCCCTAGACCACAGTTGAGCACAACAAATACATATTGAATATTTGTTTTTATCTGTTTAATTTATTATTAAATACAGATAAACTAGAGTTTCAGACAAATTTTGTTTGCTGAACTTGGTGAGTACCTTCATCGAAAAAGGGCTTACTTCCTGTTAGCTTATAAATATATTCCAGGCATTGTGGATTTACAAATAAGTATAAATTATAGTTTTTACTTCTAAGGAGCTTGCAATTTCATTGGGCAAATAAGACACATACAAGAAACTATTAAAGAGCACAACAGCATAGATAACAATGTTAAGTTTTGCAATGCAATAAGGGTAAATGTGCTTATTGTTACAGGCAGTGAGAGCAAAGAGGAAAGATCAGCATGGGCCAGAGTCTTCAGATCGTGGCTCATGGTGGTTACATAGAATACTGGTTGAACAGAAGGACAGGAGATTAGAGAGAGGCAGAATAGAAGGAAGAGTTTGCATCTTTTCTTTGCAAAAGATTGTTTTTGTTAAATACTATTTACAATAGCATCAAAATTTATCGGGGATAAATTTGACTAAAGAGGTATAAAACCTATATGCTGAAAACTATAAAAGAGAAATTAAAAAGACCTAAATAAGTGGAAAATATATTATCCATGGATCATAAAGTTCAATGTTAATATATCAGTTCTCCCAAATTGATCTGTAGATTCAAGGCAATCCCAGTCACAATCTCAGCAGACTTTTTTTGTAGGAACTGACAAGCTGGTCCTAAAATGTGTATGTGTGCAGAAGACCAGGAATAGCCATTACAATTAAAAAAAAAAAAGAAAAAGCATAGCTGGAAGAAGGACTTACACTACCTGATTTCAAGACTTGCTGTAATGTTATAATAATCAAGGTAGTGTGGTATTGATATAAAAAGATAAAAATAGCTAAATGAAGCAGAACATTCAGTCCAGAAGTAGATCCAAACATATATGGACAATTGATTCTTTACAAAGGTGCTAAGGTAATTCAACAAAGAAGGATAATCATTCCAACAAATGATGCTGGAAAAATTGGACCATGAGCAAAAAGAGGAACCTCAGTTTTCCCCTCATTCCTTATATAAAATTAACTCAAAGTGGATTATAGACCTAAATGTAAGAGCTAAAACTATAGATGAAACATCTAGAAGAAAACATAAGGAAAAAAATCTTGGTGGCTTTGGGTTTGGCAAAATTTTTAAGTATCACACACAAAAGAACATGAACTATAAAAGGAAAAAATCAATAAATTGGACTTCATAGAAAGAAAAGTGTTTTCTTTTCAAAGGCACAGTTACGAGAACAAAATGGCAAGCCCACCAACTGGAGAGAAAAATTTCAAAATATATATCTGACAAAGAACTTCTATTCATGTACACAAAGGACTCTTACAACGTAAGAGTGAGAAGACAAACAGCTCAGTAAAATATAGGCCAAAAAGATTTGAACAGATAACAGTCATTAAGGAAGTGCAAGTAAAAACCACAATGAGATAACACTATACACCTCCTATGATGGTAAAAATTTAAAAAGACTGAACCAACCAAGTGTTAGCAAGGATATAGAGGAACTGGAACTCCCATGGGAATATAAAATGGAACATCTACTTTGAAAAAGCAGTTTGGCAGCTTCTTACAAATTTAAACACACATCTGCCATGTGACCCAATCATTCTACTCCCAGGCACTTGGCAAAAAGAAATGAAAACATGTGTCCACACAAATTTTGCAGATGAATTTTCATAACAGCTTTATAATAGCTGAAAGGTGGAAACAGCCCAAATGATAAGTGATTGGATAAATAACTTGTGGGGTCTACATACAGTGGACTTCTACTCAGCAGTAAAATGAATGTACTATTGATACATACAACGGGATGAATCTCCAAATAATCATGCTGAGTGAAAGAAACTAGACAAAGGAGAGTATATCCTGTATGACTCCATTTATATAAAATTCTAGAGAACCCAAACTAATCTATAATGACAGAAAGCAGATCAGTGGTTGTCTCGGGATAGGAGTGGTGTAGTTCGGGAGGGAGAGATTACAAAGTATAGGAGGAAACTTTTGGGATGATGGATATGTTCATTATCTTGATTGTAGTGATTTCTTGGGTGCATGCATATGTCAAAAGTCATTAACAATGTAAACTTGGAAAATGTGCAATTTATTGTATTCTAGTTATCCCTCAAAGCTGTAAAAAAAAGAATGAATTGATTGCTTAATATGGTCATTTTCATTTGATATCAGTCAAAAATATATTTTTAACAGGAGCTCAGTGTCTCATTGGTGCTGGCAGGAGATTATGCATTAAGCCAGGTATAAAAGCTAAAGCAATCACAATTTGTGGGACTTAGTTAACTTGGCTGGATTTCTAGCTCCTGTTTTTAGCTTGTGTTTGCATTTATTTGAAAGAAACTGCTCTTGAACAACAGTTCTGTTTACAGTACCTATGGAGAATAAACTAGGCAAATTATAAAATTACATGTTGATTAGATTTTAATTTGCTCTAGATAGATGCTAATAATTCTGCACTCTTGAGCCCCTGTTCCTCAGGTGTGAGGCAAGATGCTGGAAATACGAGTTGTGCTAAGTGGACCCAAATCAACCCTGAACAGAGGTCTGAAGGCCTGGTCTCTGGCTGTGGCTTTGCCAGTTAATAAACGCATGACATTGGCAAGTCATATGTCCCAGAGTCCCAGTTCCCTCATGTGTAAAATGAGAGGAATAATAACACCTGTCCTGCCTGCCTCCCAGAATTGATATGAAGAGTCATGTGACCGCTGTTTAAAAGGTGAAGCAAGGGGATAGTGTTGCGTCTGTTGTTATCTCTCTAGGATCTTATTGTGTGCTTATTCATTGCTCAAGAAAAACAAAGGCATGCAATCTGCAATTTACAGAAAGGAAAAGAAGGCTATGTCATGATTTAACTTCTGTTTAGAAACATGATGTCACGAAAATGTATGGTTCTGTTGCCATGGACACCCCACCCTGCTCCTTCAAAAGCACTCCTCTCTCTCTCCCCCCATTTTTCCCTTCCCTCCTCTACTTCCTCATTTTGCTTCATTCAGTTAGTCAACACATGTTTGCTAAGCACCTGCCAGGTGTCAGGTCCTGTAGGCAGTTGAAATAAGTGAAGGAAGAAAACACATGAGTCACTGCCTTTGAGAAGCCCACATTCCAGTGGGGGGTTGTGGTGCAGTTTGATAAGTGCACGGAGAGGAAAATTGGGGGTGCTCTGGAGTACCTGGGAGGACCCATGACCCAGATTTGGGAGTCAGGGGAATGAGAGCTCTAAATTGAGACCTGAGCATAAGTGAGGATTAGCCATGCACAGAATAGAAAAGGGTGTTCCACTCCCCAAAGGGACAGCATGTGCAAAGGTGTAGTATGGCTGGACATTAGAGGGGAAGGTGAGTAGCGGGGAGGTAGGATGGAGATGTTTTTTGCCGAAAGATCAATTGGGGGCCTTAAGCCGTGGTAAGAGCAGCAGAGAGCCACATGGGGATTGGTTTGCCAGCTCCCTGTCTCCACAGTAGGCTTCCTGCTCCCAGCTCCCAGAGTGCCTTGTGAAGTCCTGTTGGTGGTCCTCAAGATCAGGAAGGTCGATGACCTCTGTCTAGGCAAGGCTTTCTTGAATAGAACTTGGCTTATGGTGACCAAACTGACTTTGTTTACATTGTTTTTCTGCCAAGAAAACAGAAACCTCTCCAAATAAACAGTATCACTTATGCTGTTTAGTAAAACCATACTTTTCAGTGTTTCCCTCACAGTTCGTCCCATGGTTGCAACATAGACATTTACATGGGAATCCTCTACCAGAGAGGAGTCTGCTCTGGCAGAGAAGAGTACAGGGGTGCTCTCCAAGGTCAAATGCAATGAGGTTTTTTTAAACAGTAGGAAAATTCATTTGTTTCCCTTTTCCTAGGTGTCACATTGACATTTTAAAACACCCTGGGGAAGGTGTGCTTAACACTTTAACAGGCCTCAAGAATATTATTAAGAATGAGCCTGCAGTTTTTGCTTATTTGTACTTGTGTTGGTCTTCCCTTTAGCTTTCTATTTTATAGTGTTCGGTTTCTTTGGACAAGGTCTGTTACTATTTTGGATTCCTTGGTCTCTCTTATAGATGATAATAATAATAATACTGATTATATATAATCTTTACAGAATTTCCCCCAAGTGTCAGGATAGTTTATTGTCTTTTTGTTTTTAATATTCAGATTTCTATCTGAGAAAAAATTCCTTTGACATAAGCATTCCAGGCATGGATCCTATTAGCTACTGAGTGAACAGTTTCCATTCTTTTGGGTGAGGGGAGTCTATCCAGAAGGCCAGAATCTTCAGGTACACCAGTGATTCATTACTGAAAATAACATTGGTATCTCCTTGGGATATGTATATGTCACACACATACACACACATACACATATACAGAGTGGGGTGAAAGTAGGTTTACAGTTTTTTATGGAAAACAATACAATAATTAATAAATAATAATACAAGAATAAACTCTGTTTCACATACAGCTATAAACTTACTTTTGCCCCACCTGTACATATACATATATAGTATGTACATACATATATAGTACAGTTCAGGCATGACCAGAGCCTGTCTGTGTAAAAGTGGCATCCTTGGACATAAGGTCTCATTAAGTAAGCATGTTTGACACAGGCCATTAGTCAACTTACCAGCAGAAACAAGAGTGCCACGTTGAGCATAACACATTTTCCACACAAAATAGTTGAAAATTCAAGTCTCCCTAATATGGAAGTAGCTTTGGTCAAGTCTAAAGCACACATAAAATATTAATTTAGGCAAGCAAAAAACAGTATCCCATGCTGTATCCCGAAGGTCCTGCTGGGGTCGCCCCTGGTGCCTAACAAGTTGGAAGATGGTGTGTTGTGAGCTGCCATCTATTCTGAGCATCATCTTCCACCATGGTGAGCATTGTATTTCTCACAACAGTGCATAATAAACCCAAAGTTAAGACTTTTTCACTCACAAAAAGAATAAAAATAAAAGATTTTTAAGGCTAAGCATGCTCACTCTGTGCACTCTGCTATGAACCTGACCTGTGTCTGAACTTTTCACTGACTTTTTTTAAACCTCCGTTTCTTCACCCCTGAGTTGGCATACCAGTTTACCAAGGAAAATGTAGGTTCCAGGAGGACATGAGACAATATTTTGCACTTCTGAGAAACAGTGTTGTGGGTAGAGGAGAACACATTCTTTTGACACTGACTCTTTGTTCAAAGCACAGCTTCAGTGCATAGGTGTCCTTGCCCAGTTTATCTAGCCTCTCTGACCTTATTATTTGTTGGTAAAAATACAGCTAATAATGCTTAACTTACTAGGTTGAAAGAAGTAAAAGAAAACACACAAAGAAGAATGTGCTTCGCTCCCTCCTTTGTTAGAATATTTCCTCTTTACAATTTGCATGTCCTACCCTTAAACCTAGATGGAGTTAAAAAAGGTTAACTAGATAATTGCTGTTTTTGTTAGAAGGAATCAGGAAATTATGTCCACTGCATCCATTGTTTAGAGCACTTGGGAAACTTTCTGATGAAAAATATATGTTACAACTTTTATCTTTCTCAGTATATAAGATTAAGTACCTGAACAACTCTTCGACTAAAAACTCTGGAAACGAAATAAGATAAAATAAAAGCTGAAAGTGACATAACCTCAAAGGCCAGAAATAATGTTTAAGCAGGAATCCAGTGGAGTAAGTTAGTAGTAAAATCAGCTTTTAGCCCAGAGACATCTACCTAACAATGATGTCCCTGGACTAAGGTTCTGATAATTCACTAGATGTAGAGGACAGGAGCCAAATCCAAGGTTTTGCTCAAGGTGAGGAGTCCATATAAAAATGGGACCCCAAAGTGTAATACCCTCCATGTGAGGATAAATGAGAAAGGAATCTGTACTACAGAAGAGGAAACATGTTTGCCTTGACCTTGGCTGTAGGTTAGAAGGGAGCAAAAGTTCTCCCCTGAGTCTTCTTTTGACCTTCAGATATTAGAGTTTATAGTGGCTGAAATATTCTTAGTTAATACCAGTCCTACCTCAGGCCTTTAGGTAAGCAGAGAACCACTGTGGCATTCACAGTCTTTGGCCTTGACCTGAAGGATACAAGTGGGAAGGGGGAAAAAGGAGAGAGAGAAATGAAGAGAGCTTTTTAATGCCCTAACTATATTAAAAATCACTTGTAGCCCTGGCTGGTTTGGCTCGGTGGTTAGAGCATTGGCCTGAGGACTGAAGGGTCCCAGGTTCTATTCTCGCCAAGGGCACGTACCTGGGTTGTAGGCTCAGGCCCTGGCCAGTGCTTGAGTGGGAGGCAGCCAGTTGATATGTCTCTCTCTCATCGATGTTTTTCTCTCTCTCTCCCCCCTCCCACTTTCTGAAAAAGCAATGGAAAAAAACTATCCTCAGGTGAGGATAGAAAAGTCATTCGTAACAATAATATTCCCCAAACAACCCTAAAGCATGCCCTTTTGGGCTTTAGCAATAGAGGCCAGAGGGTGTGGGTTAAAAGTGGTAATTTTGGCAACAGGACAGAGAGGGGAGCATTCTGACCAGAGTGAGGCCCCTCAGGCAGCCAGAGAAGGAGAAAGCAGGTGACTGGGCCTTAGGGTTCCCCCCAGGGCCTCTCGTACTGAGCACCCTCAGAATATAAGCTCAGGAGTACCCACTGTTTAGGTAAGATTATTAACTAGTAGAATTTTGGGCTTGTTGGCTTGAATTTGTATACCTGTTACCATGGTTCTGTCCCAGCATATCTTTTTGTGCCTTCCTTGTTTTTGTGCTTCTTGGATGTTTTTACAATACACTACTAATCCCTTTGCTGGGTCAGCATGGAGGGCAAACAATGGCTTTTAGCAGTATTGTGCCAGTTGGTGTAATCCCAGAAGCAAGGTGGCATGTGTTACATTACACGCTGAATTGACTTCTTGGCTAACACACAACGTCTGCTCTTTCATTACATGCTTGTAGCAAGCTGCGTGTTTTACGTGCATATTCTTGGCTCGGCTGGCACAGGTCTTCTTGTTCTCAGCCTGTATTTGCTGTTAGGTGGCTGTGGGTTTTTCTAGCAGATTACAGTCTTTGCTTCTAAATTTTGAAAAGTCACAAGTGACTTTGTTCACTTCTATGCATCCAACTCCTAGAATTCTGCTTGGCAAATAGTAAGTACTCAGTAAATTTTTTGAATGAATTATGATTTTGTATAGATTGCCATTGAAGTACAGAAGATAAAACTGAGACCAAGGAGATAAGATAGGCTAGGTACTGGTGTCCTAAGCCAAGGTTTAAGAAGACTTCAGGAGTTGTGTTGTCCCTTTAGTTGATAGTAAAGCAGGTAAGACATAGAGGACCAACTAGTGTTCTGGGTCAGGGCCCACAGCTCGGGTTCCAGGAAGATAGCAGTGTGCAACAGTTGAAGGCTGATGGGTGTCTGGCCAAAATTTGGGAGCCGTTGTCAGCTGATATGGAACAAAATACCCTGGATAATAAGACCTGAAAAAGTGCTCCTCGGCTAGGATTGACACTAAAGCAGAGTATGGGTAGAGTTGAGCAGTTCCTAACACCCTGTTGTTTTGTAAAGTAAATATTGGGAAATCCCTATTCATTCTGTGTGCAAATGAAAGTGCACTGCTACCCACAGTTAGCACTGGCTTCTCTACTGAACGTATGAAATGTGCCTCTCGGGGAAATACACGTTTCACCTTTGTGCATCTTTTTCGTAGCTGGTTTAGAATCTACTTTCCAAACAACCCTCCTATCTATTAGGCTGTTGACAGTGAACAGCCTAATGGCAGGACAAAAGATTGGATCTTGCACTAAATTCCTTTCCCTCTTTAGTCATTGCTGAGTCTTCCGTATTCATTTTTCACGGCTCATCACTTGCCATTTGCCTCTCACGAAGTCCTCTCTGTTGACCATGTTTCTACCTTCTTACCCTCTACTAATGGAAGGCTGAAAAGGCTAATTTGTTAGAGAAGCAAATAAAATATAATGTTATCTATAGATATTAACCCTCTTCTTCACTCCCTGTTAATAAAAGCAGTCTATCATTTCAGATGGAAGAAAGGACCATAGCTCTCCATTTACAGCCATACTACGCACACATTCAATTAGCCAGAGGGGTCAAGTGCGTATTAGTAGACAGCTGGGAGTTTGCTGAAGCAATGAATCAGCCTCATCGTCTATAAATAATAGTTTAAATAACTTCCTCTTCTTGCTCACTTGACTTAACAGCCAATCAAACTCAAAGAACAGATAGCATCACTGACCTTTCCAAAAATAGACTGAAACTACAAGGTTTGTCTATTGTTGTTAAAAACTCTAGGCTATTTACAAGTTTACCAAGTTTTTGTATTTTTTTCAGGGGGGCAGGGAGGAGTGGCAGTAAATTTCAGTAATAACCAAGGAGCTATGTCCTATATTCCATTTTTTAAAAAGCAGTATGCTGTTCTGTACAGTAGTGTCTTTTTTGTTATTGTTTTTGAGGATTTAACTATAAGGAAAGAACTCTGAGTATACAACATGATAGCAGAAATAAATAAGCTGCCAGATTTTAGGGAAGAATTTGAATTTCATATTCTTCGTTTCTAATACCACATAATGGTTGTTTTTACCCAAAAATACCATATGGCTAATGTGGACCCAATCTCTTCAACATTTGTTTGCTGCCTTACGCACACATTTTCATTTGTATTTCTTTTTATATATATGGAGCTTCGAGTGGGATGCCAAGAGATGATATTTTTGAGGAAGCCAGTGCCCACTCAGAGAGGATGTGATGTTGGCCTAGGTGTTCTTTGGAGCTCTCACTCTCTGTGTGCTTAGGAGCAGTCTTTGGTTCATGACTTTAGTGGTCATCAAGAGACCACAGTTAATTTTGCTTAAAAGCTCTTCTGTTGTGTTTAGGTAGATTTTTTTAATATGAAGGAAAAGAGGAAAAAAAATCAAGAACAAATGTGGCCAAACTCTTTAAGATTTGGCTCTATCAATAGTTTCATCTCCATTTTGTAGCCTCAACTAATCCTCCACAGCTTCTTGCCAGGGATTTCTTAAGTCTTGATACTTACAGAGATGCTGGCAAGAAATTGCGGTGCATCAGCAGGAACAGGTTGCAAAATGAAGACAAAGCCTCTGGCAAGACCCTGAGGACTAAAGGAGGCCAGGCCACAGAATGGAGCTGCAGCCCCGAGTGCTGAAAGATCCCTGTGGTCTCGCACAGATACAGAGACGGGATGTTCCTGCATTGAGGAGTCATGTGGGGTGAGCCAGGGGGACGACTGAGAACAGCAAGCCAGAGGCACCTTTTGCCAGAGGAAGTTAAAATCTTTTAGAACTGAGAGTGCTCAGGTCTCAGAACCACCTCGGGATGCAGTTCACACCTCCCCTCTGATGAGGAGTGTGAGACTTGCTGGAAAGGCTCTTCTAGGTCAGGGAGTGAAAATAAATCCTGGAGAAGAAACCAGGAAGACTTGGTTAAATACTACTTATGGAGTACAATTCATGAGCAAGGTACTTACTGTGTTCCTAATATTGGATTCCTTTAGCTTGACTCTGTTAGTCTGCCTCAGCGTTGGCCCTCCACTCCCCTCCTTGTCTCCTCACCCCACCTTTCCCTGCTTCCTATTGCCTCCCATCCCTCCTTCCTTTCTTTCCTATTTTGTACCCCTTCCTCCCTTCTCTCCCCCTCCCTGTCCCTCTCCTCTCTCCTCCTCTGATTTAAGAAGTAGCTTTTCTCTCAGTAGCTTTATCAATGATTGCTTGTATTCTTACATCGTTGAGTAAGCAGTTCCTCAGAGAGTAGGAAATTCTACTCTAATTCCAGCATCCAGTTGCTTTAGAGATAGCAGGGTGAATTGGATTAGCCAGAGCTGGACTTAGTGATATTGCTCTGGTTTATGTGATTTGAACATTTTATTTGGAGCTTTTGTTAATTTAATACTCATAGCTGGGGAAGAGTAGGACATGGCATTATATAATTTGTCCATAACATTATCTTTAAATATGCAAAAAAATTAAACCTATGAGTACAAATAATCAAAATTCTATTCTTTTTTTAGATGTAACAAAAGAGACTGAGGGAGGGAAAATAAAAGAAAAAAGAAGTAAGAAAAAGAGAGAGAGAGAGAAATATAATCAAAATCTTCAACAGATATTACAAAACAAAGCCTGTAAAACAACACAGATATATACCTTTAGTGCTACAAACATGGGAAAAAATTCCTCCCATTTTTTAGTGCAGTTGATTATGGCAAAGTATTGGCACGTATTTTGTACCTTCACCTCACCTGTGTCCTTACACACCCCCACAGAAAGAATACATTCTTATTGATGAATCATTGTGGACATTTCCTGACCCATATATAGCTAATGATGTGCCAAAATGAACATGGACCAGAATTAGGAAGGGCAAAATGAGTGTCAGAGTGAGCTAAGGCGACAGGTTGTACTTTGACCTTTATAACAAGTCACTTTATTTACTTCTTTTAAACCTCTGTGAAAATGGTCCACTAGGGCTGCCTTATATTTTAGGATCTGGGTTTCTCATTTCCAAAACATTTATTGAAAGAAAGGGCTTACTTATAAAAGCTGTTATGAAAGAATTTTGATCCACTCTAGCAGTTAAAAAGCAAGTAACAACATCAGTAGTTTTTACTTGCATTAAAGTCTTTTCTATCCAGATCCTCATCACCCTGCAGGCTGTTTTATCCCCTTTATCTACATACATCAGCCGGTAGTTTTAGGCAGAACTTCATGGATGAGTATCAGCTAATTCTTGCCAGTGATTTTTTCCTTTTTTGTGTGGGTGTGAGTATCGGTGGAAACTCAGGGTGGAGAGTTGAATTCACCATATGGATTGGTTAGTAGCATCAGCACCACCAGTCTGTGCAAGGTCTTGCTTTTGCTTCTTTCTTTTTACTTCTTACCTCATCATGTCCCCATCCATTCTCTTCCCGTTCCCATTAATAATGTTCTTGATATGCCCTTAAAAACACGTGGTATTGTTTTGTGGACTTTTCCTGAGACGTTTTTTATTTCATAGGTGATACACTAAGGTTTCTAAGTAGTTAATGTCCTATTTACAGTCCCTTGAAGTATTTGCTTAGGATTTGGCAAACCTGCCCAGGTGAGCAGGGGCTCTGCAGTTGACAGGTGGGGTGATGGGATAGCGACCTCTAAGGAAGTGTATGTATCCAGCTGCATCAGTTCCCAGTGAACTGGCTGTAGGTTTCACTCTTCTTTCTTCTGTGCTCTTTGGTACCATGGGCAGCAGTTCCAGTCACAACTCTGCCTTCTCTGCTCTGTGTTCTCAGACAAGTCTTTTAATGTGCCTGGGTCTTGGTTTCCTGAAATGTACAGTGAAGTTAAATTAGGTCTGAGGGTCCCTAATAAGTTATTTGCAATAATAAATTTGATATTTACAGCCAGCTCAGTTGGTCGTAGTTGCTGTCACACCCCATTTCCACAGCTCAGTAATCCTCTACTGGCTGTGTATGTCCATAGCAGGAAGTCAACATTTGTCTTTCCTCCGAGTGGAGGTGGAGTTGGGGTGACAATTCTTTATCTCTGAGGCAGAGTTGTTTCCTGTAAGCAGCAGCACTGGGTGGAGGAGGTTCTGATTGCCTATTAGCAATCAGCTAGGATTGGCATCCCACAAAGTGGGGGTGGGGACTTTGCTAATAATAGAAACTTTGCACTTTGTCCCGATCTTCAGATTCTCTTTGGACTTTAGTCTGTTCTTCAGATTCCCAAGGTGTGACTTAAGGGAAAAGAGTTACCTTGATAAGAAACAGTAAAGAGTTTTCAGTTTCTAGACTGAATTATAAGCATTGCCAACTGAGAGAGAGGAGAGGAGGCCTGCCAGATTAGTCGAAGGTGATGCATGTGCTGCAACTGTGTTGTTATTGGTGACACATTACTCACTTATTCATTCAGAATACATTAACTGAACAGCCATGTATCAGATACTTGTCCAGCCACTGAGGGTTCTTTATTCCTCAGGGCCAGCACTGAGGACTGTTTGTTTTTTCTGAGACATTTGGCCTGCAGTTAGGGTTTCCTGCCATTAGGAGGTAGTGGTATTTTTTTTATCATTCTACATAATCCAATTAATCTAGGGATCAAAATATAAACATGATTTACCTGACATAGAGAGTCTAATATAATTTTCCTTTCTAGAAATAAAATTATTCTTAAAATACCTTTAAACTTTAAGACTGGCTATCTGTATTTTAAAGTAATTAATATAGAGAGGAATACAAATGAAAACAGAAGTCTAGATGTAATTGAGTACCTTATTTACATAGCTTTCACTGTTTTCATTGTTAATCTGGTGATCCTATTTCCATAGTGTAAAAAAGAGGAACTTTTCTTTCTGTTCTTGTGCTTCTGTCCTTAAATGTAGTCATCTCTGGGCTTATACATGGCCACTGACTGGCTTCCATAATGTCCTTCCGTCTCTTTGACACTTTAGCTTCTTGGAAAAGACTTGCAGGGGGAGTTGGGAGGGGAGAGCCTCTCTTCTGGCTCTCCTCCCTGCTTTCCTGCCTTTATTAATTTATAAGGTATTCAGTACCTATTGAGTGCCAGGGTTGGAGCCAGGTCCTGTAGTTATAAAGATAAATAAGAAATATGTTTCCACCCTTGAGGTGCTCATAGTCTAGGGACGAAGAACAGCATATGAAATAGTAAATCATGCTACCCTGTAAGGAAGTGCTGTGTTCGAGCTACGAACAAAGGACACCAGAGGAATAAAAAGAGTGCTAGTTAGGGAATACAGTCAATAATATTGTAATAACTATGTATAGTGTCAGATGGGTACTAGACTTACTGGGAGGATCGATTTGTAAGTTATGTGTCTAATCACTATGTTGCATACCTGAAACTAATATAATATTGTATGTCAAATGTCACTGAAAATATTTTTTTAATTTTAAAAAATGAAGAGAGTGCTCATAACTTCCAGAAAGGCTAGGGAGCAGGGGTTTCACCAGAGTACAGTGATGGTTTACTAGGTATTAAAGAAGGCCTTGGAGTTTGCCAGGTAGCAGAGGTGGTAGCCGAAGATTGTTTTTCACCTTCAAAGCGTAAGACAAGAGAAAGATGCCATAAGCATGTGCTCTAGTGATTTTTTTTTTTCCCAATGAGAAAGGATTTTTTGTTTTTACCCTTAGAGCATTATAAAATGTAAGGGTAAGTAAAAGCAAGGGCAAGGGAGCGTCCCTCCTCCCAATAGTGTCAATAGAAGCTCCTGGATTAGGTATTCCATGAAACTGAAGTATAGTACCAAAGCTTAGTCATTAAATACTTTTAGCCAATCCTTAGAAATGAATCTCCAAAAGGATAGATAAAAAAGTACTTCTTCAGAGCAGATTTCTTAAAATGATTATACTTCTTCTAAACAAAACATTTAAACATTTAAGCAGAACATTTAGAGATTTTGGAACAGAGATATAAAGTGATTTCATCGTTTTAGTTTATTATGTAAATGAAGGACAGTGGTAAAGATCATTCAAATATTTTAAATCTGTTTTAAGAATGCAATCTATATGATTTGATTCTTTAAGTTTACCATACTTTTCTTGGATTGATAATAAAATGAGTTTGTATTCCCTGAACAAATAGTAGCCAGAACTTTCAGAGGGTACTATAGAATTTCATTCTAATGTCATCTGAATTTCCTGTAGTCACAAAAAAAGAGTAGTCAGGTTGGTTTGGTAAACTTCAAGAGATCAGCTACTGTCTTTATGTTGACTTAGATTGGAACTTAAAAATAATTTTTTAAAGAAAGTTTTCAAGCATACACAAAACCAGAGAGCATAGTATAATGGATTCTAGATAGTCTTCCTCCATATTCAACTCATACTTCCTCCATCTATCTGCTCTTCTTCATCTTTTAATCTGCATTCATTTGTATGTGTGTATATATATATGCAGGTGTGTATGTAGCTCTATGTAACTTTATCTTATGTATCATTTTATGTAACCATTATGACAATCATGATCCAGAGCTGTTATATGACCTTGAAAGAACCCTTTTGTGTTTTTGTATTCGCATTATACTTGGGTATATATATATGAATGTATTTATTTTTGGAGAGCAATTGTAAATTGTATCTTGATTTTCATATTCATTATTAGTATATAGTAGTATGATTAATTTTTGTGTGGTAATTTAGTAGCCTACAACTTTGCTGAATTAATGTATTATTTCTATGAGCTTTTACAGATTCCTTGGAATTTTCTACGTAGACAATGATGTCATCTGCAAATTAGGACAGTTTTATTTTTCCTTTCTGATCCATATGCCTTTCATTTTATTTTCTTGCCTTATTGCATTGGCTAGGACTTCTAGTACTATGTTGAATAAGAGTGGGATAAACAGACATTTTTGCCTTTTTCCCGATCCTAGGTGGGGAAGCATTCAGGCTTTTACCATTAAAGATGATGTTTGCTGTAGGATTTTTGTAGATGTTCTTTTATCAATTTGAGAAAATTCCCATTTATTACTAGTTTGCTGGGCTTTTTTTTTTTTTTTTTTTTTTATCATGAATCAAATATTTTGTCTGCATCTATTGATTTGCTTATATTATTTGGCAAATGAAATCTATCCTGGAAATCCTGCCTTCCCCAAGTACTCATTGCAGGCCAGTGGTAAAGCATGGTAGCCTAAAAAGAGGAAAATTCAAGAGAAAGCAATTTGGGATACAAATTCATGTTACTACTAAATTCTACATTGATATATGTCAAGAGGAATTGATCAAATACTTGTTGAAGCCTAGCCTTTCAGGCAGGTATAGAGCAGAGAGGTTAAGAGCATGCATTTTGGACTCAGACTTTGTTGTACTGTCGCCTTCATCATTTTCTAACCACGTGTGACCTTAAAGCAAACTACTTGTCTAAGCCTCAGTTTCCTCATCTGTAAAATGGGGCTAATAACAATTTCATATTGTTGTGAGGATTAAATGAGATATATAATGCTTAAAATATAATAGGCATTTAATAAGTGTTAGCTGTTGTTGCAGCATTCACGTATTTCACAGTAAGTTATTGAACTCTCTTACATTTTAAGCACTGTGCTGGGCATTTGAAATGAGGCAGAGTTATATGAAGTTCAGATTCAATCTTAGAATAGTGTCATTTAATTTTCAAACATCCCATATGTTTGAATAAATGAATGAAAACTTTCTTCCACCCATCCAATACCATTCAATCTTTGGTCCTCTCTTTCTCCCTCTCCCCTTTTCTCTCTCCTCTTTACCTCCCCGTTTTTTTGGTAACAACCCAGCTGAACTAGTTTCTACTCCACTAATCTTGCCTGCTTTTCCATGAATTTCATTTTTCTTTCCCCCTCATTTTACTTTTTCAGTTTCTCATTGTTCCCCTAATTATATTTTAGGCCATCTCTCTCTTTAATCTCTTCTATTTTCATAGAGAACCTCAGCATAGCCCAGCAACCTCAGGACCGCCCCTCCTTGTGGTTTATTCAACTGCTTATGAGCCAAAAGTGATTATGATCATGACTAAGCTATCTGAGAGACACCTGAATTGAAAGTCATAATAATAAAAACATTAGTGCCATTAACCTCTAAAAGCCTTGATGGTGCCCAGAATTCCTTAATAGAATCTCCACTAAATTTTCCACTTCTCGTCTCATTTTATTCTAATTAAACCTTCTTTTCCTCAAATAACAGCATTAAGATAAATGAAAAGCAGCTTAATTTTTGTTTAATTGCTTCATTTCAAAAGAATTAATTTCTGTTATTTTCTCAGTGTAGATGTACAGTATGTCTGCCAGTTTGTGAATTTTTAAAAGCTTTAGTGGATTGGCCTAAGAGTCTAGCCTCCTTTAAACATTATTTCTAAAGGAAAATGCATTCCTGACACTCACAAACAAGCCAACTTTGGGAACCCGCTGTGTTGGTAAGTGGGGCACTCCCTGTACTGAGTGTTTCAACTTGTAGAGGATCGCAGTCCTTCGGGTATTCTAGAGAACCAAACCAGCCTGTAAGTGCAGTATTTGGTTCATCCCCCTTGGAAAGGAAACCATCTAAGTAGAGTTGCCATGACAGCTGTGTTTTCCTGTGGTATAACAGACCTGTGGACCTCAAGGTAAGGTCGATGAAGCACATGTTCATGTTGGTGACAGAAACCATCATCCCAGATCTTAGCTCATTGGCTCCACTTCTCTCCCAGCTTCTTTTCTAATTGATGCCCCCCACAACCTCTTACGGTGAGAGCTTACGTAAACCCATGGACTATCTACCATAAGAAGAAAGAAGCAATATAAAACCCTCAAGGCTAAAGAATAAAACCCAAACATTGTACCACCACCTTCATGACCCCAGCCCCTGCCAACACATTTGACCTTCTCCGCCCTGCCCTCCTCCTCTTAGACCACGTGGGCCTCTTTCTGTGCGTCAAGCCCTCGGGGCTCATTGCCAGCTTTGAGCTTTTGTACTTGCTGTTCCCGCTACCAGAAATACTCTTTTCGCCCAGATGTTTACTTGTTTGGCCCCACTTTATCTTTTCATCTATTTAAATTGATTTCCTGAGAGGTGTTTGCTATCCTAAAGTTGCCTCCCACTACCTTTCCCCATACATAGTCATGCTCTTTGACATTCTGTTTTATTTCCTTCTTAATGCTTTCTGTTCTCGTCAGTTATTTTAGTATTATTTTATTCTTGTATTGCATTCACTCTTATTAGAATATAAATTGTATGAGAGCAAGAATTGTATTTATCTTGTTCTCTACCATGTCTATCAGTATTTCTTGAATGAGTGAAGAGTAGAGTGATAAATTTTATGGTGGTCAAGAAGGGCTTCAGACCAGCTTCAATGCTCAACAATTGAAATATCATGATTTCTTTTCAATTATCCATATCTGTTTTTAATAGATTAATAGCAAATCATTAGCTTATTATGCAGTTCTCTAGCAAGGCCAAAAAATAAATGTATTTTTGAAAAAGATAATAAAGTCATTAAAATGAGGAGAAAAGAAAGGTTTCATGGATTGGCGCTCATGTAAGTGTTTTGGAAAAGATGATGGATATGGTTGGGCAGAGGTAATGGCCAGGAGGCATTTTATGTGTGAGAAATTATCTATATTTATAAGTGCTGTGTGGAGGTCAATAATCCCTTGTTCAATAAGAGCCTTTTTCAGTGCCCACCTGAACTCTAGTGAAGGGACCACTTGGAGAGTGAGCATGAAGGAAGCTGGATAGATGGAATTTAGAATTTTAAAGAAACAGTTAAAGTTTGACCAGAAAGGTACAGGTGGCCATCCTAGATTCCAGAAAATAAACAGTGGACCTGCAGTAGGGAAAGCAGAAAGCCTAGCATGCTTAAGCAGTTCTCTATTTAAAGAAACATGTCTAAAGTTGTGGAGTCTTGGGGTGGGTGGAAAGGAGAAGGAGGGGACAATTAAACTAGTCACCTAGAAAGTTCATAAAAAATCCTTTAATTGCACTTTCCTCCAGAGCAAATTGTTGTTGTAATTTTAATTTCATTAAAAGTATGATTGTTTTCCAAGCATTTGATAGTAGATACCCACTAAAAGAATTCATGTTTTCTTTGGTTTGAATGTTGATTCTCTTTATTACAAAAGAAATGATTAAACATACAAAGGATTAGAACTCAATGATAATAATAACATTTAAAACCATGTGTGAGGCACTCGTTAAACACCTTTTGTGAATCTTTAATTCACTTTTCACAGTAGCCTTGTAAGCTTTATTATCCCCATTTCACAAATGAGCAAACTGAGGCTTAGAGAAGTTTTAAACAGCTTGCCCTATGGTCAATAATATACTGTGTGGCCAAATTCGATGTCAAATCCTCATGGCCTGTCTCATTCCAGAGCAAGGGCTCCTAACCACCTCATTTTTATGGCTTGTTTATACTTTAAACTTATTTTTTTAAGTTCTTATTTCACATCATGTATCTTCATGTGTTTATTTGGGATGCTGACTTTCCTTCTAAAAATAAATTGCTTGCTGCTCAATCCACAGATACGTACTGCTTACCTACTATATCCAAGGTATTACATCACATATTAACAACATGAGTTGAAAAATCACCTAGCAAGATATATATTGCATTACATTAGAAAAAATTAAACTCAATGAACTTACGTTTTCTTCCCCCTAAATTCTCTTTGTGTGTCATAAACAGTGGATATAATATAAGCATAAGAATTGAGACAATAATTTATAGGGCTTTTTGGGTGATTTTTTTCTGTTGATATTTAAACTCAAGAGGAAAGGTTACAAGGAGAGAATGCGGAGCTGCCTTATACCTTTGCCGTTTTACCAGTTGTTTATGTTTTCCCCATTCACCTTATCATTCTGTGTATTTATATTTATATATTATGACTACCTTTTAACAGCCATTTGAGAGCAGGTTGGGGACATGATGCCCTTTGCCCTAAATGCTTCAGAATGTTTCCTAAGAACACAGACATTCTGTTACACAGCCACAGCAGGGTGATCAAATCAGGAAACGTATCATTGGCACAGTGCTACCATCTAATCCACAGCGTGTATTCTAATTGTCAATTGTTCCAATAATACCCTTTTAGCTACTTTTTACCCTGGTCCAGGATCCAGTCCAGGATCACACATTGTCTTCAGTTGTCATGTCTCTTTATTTTATTTAAGTCTGGAACAGTTTCTCAGTCTTTATCTTTCTTGGCTTTGACAGTTTGGAAGAGTACAGACCAGTTATTTTTGCTCCTGAGTTTGGGCTCATTTGACACTTCCTCGTGTTTAGATTCAGGTGATGAGTTTTGGGCAGCAGTGCTGCAGACATACTGTGTGTCCTGAGGGTGTCAGACCAGGGGACACAAGATGGCAGTTTGTCCCAGGATTAAGGATGTCAACCTGGGTCACTCGGTTTAGCTGATGTCCACAAGGTTTCTTTACAATGACATTACTAATTCTATTTTTGTAATTGATAAGAAATTTGGGAAGAGTGTCGAGACTGTAAATATCCTCATCAGACCTTCAGCCACTAGTTTTAACATACATTGATGATTTTCTAGCTTCATCTTTCCTCTATACTTGTCGGTTGGCTTTCTACTGTAAAGAAGTGCTTTCCTCATTTGTTTATCCATTTATCTGTTCATATCAGAAAGGACTTATTAATTCTCTTTTATTCAATAGGACATTTGCCATTACTATCATTATTTTGTGTAAAGAAAGATACCTCAACAAGTGTCCTTTAAGAAGCAGCTATATTTTGAGGGCTGTATTAGATTTCTATTGCTGCTGTAACAAATCACCACATGTTTAGCAGCTTAAAACAACACAGATTTATTATCTTACAGTTCTGGATGTCAGAAGTCCAGTACAGGCCTCACTGGGCTAAAATCAAGGTGTCAGCAGGCTGCATTCCTTTATGGAAACTCTAGGGGAAAATTTCTTGCTCGCTCAGGTTGTTGGAAGAACCCAGTTCCTTGCAGTCATAGGACTGGGGGGGATACACATTCTTGCTGGAGGTCAGCAGGGAGCCTTGTCCAGCTTCTAGAGGCCGTCTGGATCCCTTGGCTGTGGGCCTCTTCCTCTGTCTTCAAAGCCAGCGATAGCAGGTCCAGTCCCTTTCATGCTTTGAATCTTTTCTGTCTGTTCTTGTGTCATCATATCCCTCTCACCTACTTTTCTGTTTTCCTCTTCTACTCTCATGTGATTAGATTGGACCCACCCAGGTAACCCAAGATAATATGTCAAGGTCCTTAACCTTTATCCTGTCTGCAAAGTCTCTGTGTAAGGTCACATACTTACAGGTTCTGGAGATTGAGGCTTGGACATTTTGGGGGAGCCATTATTCTGCCCATTACAAATGCCTACCCCCTGTTCAAGGCTTGTGTTAGGAGCTTATTTTTATTTAATCAGAGAAAACGTCAGGCAGAGGATTGCAAACAAAGAAACCATCCAGTGAGTGATGGTGTCATGTTAGGTCAAAGGAATAGACTTGTAGTCAAGAGTGGGGCTGCGAAGAGTATGTAGTAGTAACAGGACCTCGACGACAGTGCTCCAATGGTTAGGCAAGCTGCTGAGAAGCCAGGCAAGCATGTGGGGCTCAATTTCCAAGAGTTCCTGTTGCAAATGGAACTCTGTTGCTACTGGCTGCAGGGACTTCAGTGCACCAGGGCTGGTGAGAAAAATCACACCAGACAGTCATGGCTGTGTTCCTGCTTTTCCCGAATTTAGTATCCTCCCTTTTCCCAGCATGTAGACCTCTGCCTCTGAATAATATGCTTTCATCAGCTAGTCACTAGTTCTTAACTCTGTGCTAGGAAAATTTGTACATTAAGATTGAATCTTTCGGTTGTTACAGTTCTTTTAAGGCTTTCTTTAATAAAATATACTCCTAGCTTTCTGAATCAAAATGGCTATCTTCCTGTCTACGCTACTGCATTAGACCAGAGTAGAATGATAGAACTAAAAGATATTTGAGAGTTACTTGGTCCCATCCTCATTGTGCATATCAGAAAACTGGACACCAGAAAAGCTAAGTGGGTGCTAAAGCTCTCACAGCCAGATATTTTGTGCGGGGAGGCAAGATGTGGAGTGGTGGTGAAGTACGTGGCTGGTTCAACCCAGTGTCCGTCATTGACTGGGTGAGTTAATTGAGTCAGTTATTTAAACTGCCACGCTTTACTGCCTATCTGTAAAATATACCAGTCTCACAGAGATTTTATAAGGGTTGAATAAAGCTAATAAATGAAAGCTTTCAATACAATGCCTGGCTCACAGAAAGTGCTCAATATGTGTTAGCTGTGATTACTATTCTTCTAAATAGTAGAATTCAGATCATTAATATGGAACCCCAGAGCCTTGGAAATTTTAGGTCCCCAATCCCAGAACCAAACCAAACTATGAAATATTCTGCACACCACTCAGGCACTTCATTCATTTGGTCATTGCCCTTCCCATTACACCTTCACTTGCCAATTCAACACCTTCTATTCTTTGCATTCACTTATTTCCTTCCTACACAAATAATATGTGCTACACTCTTCCTGGGTGACCTCTGGGGCTCCTGCTGCTTCTCTGCAGGCTGCCCTGCAGTCTTTGTCTGGAGTGGTGTAGGCCCTTGCTTACTGTTCTGGCTGTTTTGAATCATCTATTTTAGAGAATTTGATAAAAATAATATATAAACCTATGGATATTTTGTTAAGTAAAAGATACAGGTAAATAAATTATGCTGTTTAGAAACAGGTTCCCAATTTCGCACAGATGGACATTAACAGAACTGAACTCGCACTTTCTCCATTAGTAAGTAAACAATTTATTTAGTAAGATAAAATGTTTTTTAAATGACAGGGATCTTCTGAATACATGGTATTTTTGTTAAAATTCCAGTTATGCCTATAGCTTCCTCAATCCCTCACTGCTTCAGATTCCCATATGTCCTTTTTCCTCAATCCCTTCTCCCCAGCGTGCTCCAGAGAAGGCTCCTGCATTCCAGGTGGCTTTTGGAGCCTGGAGGGGTGGTGTTTGTGATGTGGAGCAGCACCCCATCCAGTGTTGGCATCCTGATTTGTAGAGCACTAACATCCTGTACGCACACGTGTGGACATTTCCTGGGGCAGTAGCTGCACCAGGGCTGACACCTCAGCTGCATCAGCAGAAAGTGGAGAGGGGGTGCTCCTAAACAAGCTCCTGCCTGCAGTCCCCGCTGCCCTTCATGTCCGCAGCCTTGTCCCTATCACACTCTGTCCTGCTGGGCAGCTGTGGTGATGTGGCAGGGAGGAGGAGCTGGAAAAGGGGCAGGAAGACCAATGGGCAATTAGACCAACATAGGTGGTTAAGCTCTTAAAGGTGGAGCTTGGGCCAGGCAGAGTATTGCCAAAATTGACAGCAGTCTCACCTATTAGTGGAGAAGGGCTTCTGCTTCTAGGAGACAAGACTCCTCCTTCCGTATGTTTGACACAGTGATTCTCATGCTGGGATGGGGGCAGTTGAAAAATCTATCCTGTTAGTTCATATCACAACCAGCTATAGGGTTTGGTTTTTTTATTTTTATTTTTTCAAATCGCAAATTTCTCTACCTTGAGATTCTAACATGCTACCCTAGAACAGGATGGGAAAGAGCTGTTTCTTCTCCTGCGCCCCCCAGGAGACGCTTGGGAGAGCCGCCACAGCGCTTGGTTGTGCGGGCAGATGAAGGTGGAGGATCACTGCCTGGCGGCTGCGTGCCGCCTTATCTCAGCTGTAGGTGATGTTCAGCAGCAGGCTGATTCTACCATTGACCAGAATGGCATGTGACTACTCCATGTGAACCAAACCCAAACAACAGCAAAAATACTTCCAGGTTAGTCACCAAAGATAAAATCACTACATCAAAAGGGCTCGCCCTCTAACTGGTGTTTTCATCTGCGATGAATATTAGCCAGCTGTTGTTAAACATTAACTATAACACGTATCCTGAGGACATGGAGTGGTGACTTCCAGACGCTTGGAATTGTGGCACCTTATTGTCGTCCCTAAATGGTTTATGTGTTGACACATGTTTTTAATTTTTAAAAACCTACATGAACTTTACGCAGCCCTTTTGTGATAACTACAGACATCTTGAATGTCTCACAGCCAAACCCGGGAATTGCTGCCAGTAGGCTGAATGTGTCCTTTAAATTACTGCAAGTGAATTCAGTCTAAACTTTCTGTGGCTTTAACTAAAACGTGGGGTGCTTGGTGCTTCAGTCTGTGGTACTTGGAGTGATGGTCCCTTGCAGTGGCAGAAGCGCACCTAAATAATGCTGGAGACACCACTGTAGGCCTCTGCTGACAGCCCTGAGCGCTCTCACAACTCAGAAGGTCTGGCCTGTGAACCATCAAGAAGCCAACATCCCCATCCTAAGTGCAGGCCTAGCTCAAGGTTAACAGCAAGACCAACATTTTGTTGCTTCATTTTCCTATTAGGCTCTGGGTTGCTGATTGAAGCAGAATTCCAATGTATTGACACACCACCACATTGTTAACACGATAGGGAGGATTTGATTATGGGAGAACACATCTAAAAACGGTAAATTGATACACACAAAAAGTCTTGGGGGCCTTGCTCCTCAAGGCAGCTTTTGTGGTTACATTCCTTTATTTGATGTGGTTCCCTCCTTCTCCTGTGCCAAACGGTGCAATGTGGAAAAATGATGAAGTTGCACAAAAGGGCGAGGGAGGGGCGGGGAAGGGAGATTGGGAGTGAACTGTAGAGTAGCAAGAGAAAGAAAACAGAGCTTAAGGATCAAAGACAAAAATACCTGTTTCTCCAAGCAGGAAAAAGAAAGAAACACGGGTTCCTTTCCCTGTGCCTGGGTAGAGACTGAGCCCGACTCAGCCAGTGCCTTTCAGGCCAACCCAGGTGGAGCTCGGTAGGCAGGGAGGCCACAGCTGCCTATAGGCGATGAGCAGCTACCTGAGTGCAATGGGTCACCAAGAACAGCAGGGTTAACCAGGCAGGGCCCCGGGGAAAATGGGCGGGGAACGAAGGCTGCCTCCGCCATCAGATTATGGGACCCAACACGTTTTAACACCAGCCAGCCTTAGAGGCAAGTCCTAAGACAAGCATTGGAATCTAAATGAGGAGGAAGGTTCCGTGCGGGAACAGGATTGTATTTATTTACAATTGTCAGGCTGGCCAGCTTTCCTGTTGTGCGGTTGGTGACTACCCAAAGTGACATTTTCAGAGTTTTAAAATTATCTTTTTTGCACTGTGAAAAGAGCATATATGATTCATCTTAATATTTCTGAGGATCAGTCACCAACTAACAGCTAGTATTTTGGGTGGGAGGAAGACTTTTGTAGGCAGCTTTTTCACCTAGCATAGAACTAAAAAGCTCCAGAATATGCCTCAAGCTTCATTCAAAATCATATAAATAGCTCTTTCTTGCACAGTTCCAATCCAGTGTCATGAGCACTCCCACAGTCCACGAGTTACCTTGTGTTCATCTCACCCTACCTGCTGTTCATTATTGTTAACTAACATGGGTCTTCATGCCAGTGTTTCTCACTGGGTATTTTTTCCTGTCTTCAGCATCTGTAGAACTGTCAAATGACCCCATAATCCTAGATCAGGAATACAGCACGGTACCCAAATCTGCCTGCAGCCTGCTTTGTATGGCCTAAAAGCTAAGAAGGATTTTCACATTTTTTAAATGATTAGAAAAACGTTTAAAGAATAATATTTTGTCACTTGTAAAAGCTATGTGAAATTCACATTTCAGTGTCCATAATAAAATTTTATTGGAACACAAATGTGCTCGTCTGTGGCTGTTTTTGTGCTACAGCATCAGAGTAATTGCGACAGACCTTATGGCTACAAAGCTGACAATACTTGCTACCTGGCTCTTTACTGAAAAAGTTTGCCAGCCTCTGTCCTACACCCTTAAAACCTTCCTTTCACAATGACTATTTCAGAAAAAATATATATACATTTCCTGACTTTTAATGTCCATTATGGAAATTTGACTCCCATATCCGTTCCTGTATTCATTCGACTTTAATATCACAACTATTTATTGAGTGCCTACTGTGAACTTGGCATTCTTCTTGTTTCTGGCATTATGGCAGTGAATAAACAGATTCCCATTCTGGAGGAGTTTATATTCTAGTGAAGGGTGGAAGAGTGGGAGACAATGAAATACAATATATAGAATGTCTTATGAAGATATATGCCATAAAAAAAGTAAAATGAAGAAGAGGGGACACTAGAGATGGAGGTGGGTTATTTTAAATGGTTGTTCAGGAAGCTTTGCTGAGAAGGTGATGTTTGAATAGGACCTGAAACAGATGAGGAAGCAAGCCTTGCTGATGGCTGGGAAGAGAGCCCAGGTAGAGGGAGCAGCAGCAGAACTGGGCAGTGCCCTGGGTGGGAGCAGCCCCGGCTTATCCGTGGAGGCAGTCATTCAGATGAGAAGTTATGGTAGATTTGACCCAGATAATTGAATGTGGGGTGTGGGAAAGAGGAGTCAAAGATGACTGAGGTTTTTGGTCTGAAAAACCAGTAGGTTGGAGCAGCCATTGACTGAAATGGGCTGAGTATAGGAGCAGTAGATTTTACAGGCAGGGTTTGCTTGTGAGCAGGTTAGATTTGAGGCACATTTTAGACAGCCAAGTAGACATGTTGAGGAGGCAGTTGGCTATATGAGTCCCCAGTTAAAGGAGGGTCTGAGCTAGAGTGTAAATTTGGAAGTTATCAGTATAAGAGATATGTTAAGTAATGAGACTGGCCGAGATTCAGTCTCAAACCCCAGCCTTTATTTATCTCCAGGACATCTCTCACTCTATGACTGAACAGAACAATTTTTTTAACCACAGGTTTTCTTTCCTGTGCATTTCACCATTGGCTTGCATCAGGACCCAGCACCATATCTCCAGGTAGATGCCCTTTACCAGTAGATATCATGGGCAGCCTGAAGGAGGAAATATGCTTTTATCAGTGGTCTGCTGTTCATAGAGTTCCCAGCATTTAACCCAGTGCCTTGCCTTGTTAGGTTGTCTCTGTGTCCCCCTTACGGCAGCCCGTCTTGATTAGACTGCTCCTTTGCCCCGCCTTTTGGTTACCTGTATGTGGCTACGTACTTCCTTTTGCCTATGTTTATACTTAGCAGTGGTCACCTTTTTTTCCTGGTTGTTTCCATAAATGTCCCATACTAGGTGTTAGGCTCCTGAAGAGCATGTCTGTGTTTTCTTTACCTTCCTGTTGTCTATAGGCCCTTTCAAATACTCAGTGACCTGAGAGGCCTTTGGGATGGGAAAACTTTGCTTTTACCATACCCTTCCCCATTCCCGGTCCCCGCTCTGCATAGCAGAGTGAGGGACAGAGCAGTGGTGTGAGGACCACCTACACCTGCCTCCACTCTGGAAGCTGTTAAAATGCAGTTTCGCAGTGGGGCCTGGTATCTGAGTCTTTAACAGGCTCCCCAGATTATTCTTATGCAATCATGAAAATAACTAATGCAGAAAAAAATTATAGTCTCAGTTTTACTGTTTCCAGCTTTAATACCTTAGGGAAGTCATCCATCTCAGGCCTTGGTCTTCTCATCTCTAGAATGAGTATATTGACACCTGCTACCTACTTTTAAGGCTGTTGTAAAAAGTCAACTGAGTAGCCCTTTGGAAACAGGTTGTCAAGTCCTGTGTACCAGGACCCTGGGTTATATATAGCTCCAGCTCCAGCTCTTTGAGCACAGAGACGGGGAATGTGTGCACAAAGTTGTCTAAATCTGTTTATGTACCTGAGCCTTCAGTAATATCAGTGTTGGGTGGATACCCTTCCCTGTCCTGGTCAGGCAGAGTGAGTGTTTTCTAATTCTCTGCATCTTCCTTTGACCACAGTTAAAACCTGTGTGCAGTGAGGAGGAGGGCATTAGAAAAATGCCGTGGGTTTAGTCTAAGATAACTATTGTATGCATTGATTTTTTTTCCAGCTTTATTGAAGTATAATTGACAAAATTGAAGAATACTTAAAATGTATGTGGTGATTTGATATATGTATGTGTTGATTTTTTTTTTTCCCAGTAAATACGTTTTAAAGGTAATTCATAGGAAAAGTAACCTCTGCATGTTAATAGCAGAGCAGTAAAGTCATTCATTGGAGCCTCGTAGTTGTAAATTTATAACAAAGTCATAGTAAATTCACTCATTGCTAATTGGTATTTGAAATAGTTCCATTTCTTAAAGAAATTGTGATGGAATCAACTTCAAGTAATAGACCAGGGATCAAAATGCAACAAGAGGGGGCCCTGGTCGGGGAGCTCATTTGGTTAGAGCATCTTCCCAAGGTTGTGGGTTCGATCCCTAGTCAGGGCACAGACAAGAAACAACCAATGAATGCATAAGTAAGTGGAACAACAAATCAGTGTTTCTCTCTCTCTCTCTCACTCTGAAATCAATTAAAGAAAAAAAATTTTTTTTTAATGAAACAAGAGGAAAAAGGCTTTTCTCTCCCTTAGCCTGTTCATCTTGCGTGGCTGGGCATCATTATAAAGAGTTCATACCAAATCTTAGTAGAACATCTGCTAAAATCGTTGTTTTAGGGAGCTTACTTTAAATGCTTTTCTACATGCTAACAAAAATCCTGATGGTGGACATCTGTTAAGAATACTGTCCCTTAAAAGCTTTTTTGAGATGTTAGCAAACTGAAAATACACACATCTGAACAAAAACTTAGTTAGTGTTCATGTCATTAGACATATTCTGTTTGCAATTACAATATTCCCATCCTTTGTGTTGCTTTTAATGTAGTTTCCTTGCTTGCATTCCACTTCCTCTCTCCTGGAAAGTGTCCCTCAGTCTCCTGGCCCTCAAAGTCCTTCCAGGTTTCCAGGGGTTCATTTGCCTAGGATGGAAAGGCCCCAATCATTTAGTTCAGGTACCTAGGTCAATTTATTAAATGTTCCTGGAAGCAACGTCAGGGGCTCAGCCAGCCCAGGTATCTGCCTGAAACACCCAAGCCAGAAGGAACCTGATGAATCCAGCACATGTGGAACCAAATGTCAGGACAGATGCCAGGTCCTGACATGCATTCAGAAGTCACCTGACGGGGGTGTAGATTTAGGCCAGAAAGACCTGGATTTAGATGCCTCTCTGCCATTTTACCTCCTGTGTGACCTTAGAGAGGTTATATTGTTTCTCTCAACTCCAGCCTTCTCATCTACAAAAATGGGACACCACCTTCTCATAGATTAGTGTGAGGAAGAGATGATACTGTATAGACAAAGCACCTAGTGCAGTGCCTGATACGTAGTGCTTCAAACATGGAGCTGTTATTCCTTCACCACTGCATTCTGTGGAGGGTTCATTGTCCAGCTAAATTCCTCGTATTGTCTTTTGAACTCCCCTCGTGTGTACTGTTCCTAAGCAGAGGGCAGCGGGTTTGAAGTGTTCATATAGCACGCTCACATTTTTAAATTACTTTTTAAAATAATTCCATAGCCTTCTGAGTAGCTTAACATAGCAGTTTCAGCATCTTTAGACTTTGTCCCAGAGGAACATTTTCTGAGTGTTTAATCCTGTTTTTTGTTGTCTCAGAACATTTCCATATTTATACATCCCCTCTGAAAAGGAACTGGAATACAGTACTCCACTGTGGAGTAGGCCGGTGGTAGAGCACTCTAATGAGGACCTGGTCTGTGTCGTGAGGTGTGTTTAGTGGAAATAGCAGATGAGCCATAGATCTAATATGGCCAGGCTACATCGATGTTTCGGTGACCTTCTTGTCTAGTTTCACTCCCCAGATTTTCTCCTACTTGTACACTTAACGTGTCATTCTGATCTTTTATTTTCTTCTCCTGTTAGACTCATTGAGATTTTTCCATCTTGAATTACAGCGTGATTTTGTTTAACTGAGTGATCCATAGACTCTTGAGATGGCTCAAAGTTGAATCTATAAAGTGAGGTGAGGGCTAACAATAGCTCTAGAAAATGCTTTACTAGGAAAAGGAAATTCAATTAAAAAAAAAAAAAGAGTATTTATATACTACTGGGTTTAAAGAACCTATGTATGATTTTTTATCCTACCAAGTTAACTTATTATGACATATGATATCTTAAGATAAGAAAAAATGAGATGACAAGTTGATCATTTTATGGATAAAAGCTCTTTTTTGAGGATAATTTTAGCCACTTATATCACTGTTTTAGTATATAGGGGGATGAGAGTTTTTAAAACTTCACACCATCTTTCTATGACAGAATTTCAAATGGAAACAGACAGAGGCTTGGAACCAGAAGCATAGGGATTCAAGCCCATTTCTGCAGCTTACTTGCTGAGTAACCTTGGACAAGATATTTAAACTCCTAGAACCTCAGTTTCTTCATCTGTAAATTGGACTAATTAAGTCTATTTGGCAGGGTTGTGAGGTTTAGAGATAATGAAATGCCTATTAGAGTGCCTGGCAAAAGTGGATACTCAATAAATAAGTGACTTCTGTTTTATTGTAATGGCTCTCCTGGCAGGCCACCAGGAAGCATACTCTGACATTAGAGTGCCCAGATTCTTGAGGGCCCTGGCATTCTTCTACCTTGAGGGGAATTAACGGTGGTGCCCTAGTCACATATTCAGAATGGGAAACTCAAGACCTTAAACAGAATTAGGCATGCAGGCAGTGCTTGTTGAATTGAAGGCTCTCCTTTCCTTAGGATTTCTCTTAACTTGGGGACCAGTGGAAGTTCCCATTCCCACCCTTCAGCCTCCAACACTCCCCTGAGTCATACTATGGAGGAGGCAAGTGGGTCAACTTCCTCTCTCCCAGACCCTATTCAGAGGCAAAGCAGGACACTAAGGCTGGTCCAAGTGTCTGTGACTGCACCTCAACATAACCCTTGGACATAGAGCACTCAGACCGGAGGCATTTTGAAGTGAAGTCTCACTGGGCGTGCTTGGCACTATTTGAATATTAATGTAACTCTAATTGTTACTCTAACCCTTTAACCTTTGAGAGAGAGATGGATCTTCTTGAGAATAGTGTTATCCCCACTGTCCTGGTAAGAAAGTTGAGTAGACCAAAGAGCAAACTTGGCAGAAGGAAGAACTATAATTGAGAATCACCAGCCCTTCTGGTTTGTTCCAGTGCCAAACCGTGGTTGTTCATTTTATTTGGCAGATAAGGTAGAACCCCTCCTCAGGGAGGAGGGAATCGCTGTTCTATAGTGGGTCCAAATCAAAACCCCATTGTCCCCAGTCAAGTTTTCAGACAGACTGATTCCCTGTCCTTTTTCATGTGAAAATGCTCAAAAGTATTTCCTTTCTGCTGTTGCACTGTAGCCAAGGTAAATCTTCAATATTGGAGATGCTCTGAATATTTGCAAACAGAGCAAGGTTCACAAAGGGCTCTATTAGCTATATTTGCGTGGAAAACAGTATTAATACATTTAACATAGACCGTTTTTATATTTGACTTTTAGAGCCAATGAGACAGGAAATGCTTTTTAGGTTACCTTTTGCTCTATTTCACCCCGTTGTTGGAAAGGCTTCTCAGACTCTGGCCTTGTCCTTCTAATATATATCTACACTTCAGTTCTAAGAATCGTCAGCTAATTTCCTCTTTCATTTCAGTCCATAAAGAGCTAGAAAGTACTTTCTCAAAATAGCTATTTTCACTGCCTTCTCCTCTCAAGGTCAGCCTGAGACTGCTACACCAGTTGACTTTTCCTCACCTTTGTCCTCCCCCTTTCTCACTGCACTGCTCTAGAGATCAGAAGAATCAACAGCAAGTGGTCCCTTTCATCTCCTCTGCCCCTTCCCAGCCCCAAGCCAGCCACTTATGGGTTGGTCAGGTTCTGCCTTCTCTCCAGCCAGCCCTGCATTCCTGGGGACAGCTGAGTGAGCCCTGGAATCTCCGCACAGAGGGAGTTTTCTGTTGTACATGCTCAGCCCTATGTATTTTGATTCATGAATATTAAATAATTATAGATCACAAGGTCTTACCTTCATCTTGTACCCTTTAAAAACATAATAGCTCTTTTATTTTATGGCACTTAACTCTGTTTATTCAGCACGATCAGGGCGGCATTCAGGCTATAGCAAGCTGTTAAATATTTACCCGCTAGGCGGATATTTATACATGAATCAGCAGCAGATATTAGTCTGTGACACTGGAAGTCAGGTTCAGCACCCTCACACGGTAAGGAACTACTGTTCTGGGTTCAATAAAGGGGCAGTAAGTGTCCTTTAAAATAAACTCTCGTTTAAAATATCCTTTACAGTATCTGAAGTGCTTCACACATTGAGGCTTAGCCTGCACAGCTGTCAGTCATTCACAGTTAGACAGGACAGAGCAGTTGGTCCCTCACATCCAAGATTCAGTGGATCAGGTTGTTTGATGGTTGGGGTGGAGAGGATGAGATATGAACGGAACAGAGAGGAAAGCTTGCTGAGCTAGCTTGGAAAATTGTAAAGGGACGTGGGCTGTACGTCACAGCGCCTGCGTTAGTGGTGGTCCGAGGGCTGCTGGAAGCCTGTTAGCCTTGTTGGAATCCCAACAGCTCACTGGCAACCAGACCCACTGTTCTTTCCATCCCTGTAGCCCTTCAGGAATAAAACTCCTTTGCTCTGAGAGATTCAGCAGTAATGGCATGGACTCTGGCCATAGACAAGCCTGGGTTCAGATCTGGGCGTGACTGTTTTCTAATTGTGTGAACCCAGAGACATTTCTTCTGCTCTCTGAGCCTCGATGTCTTTACCTGTGAAATTACAGTGATGATTCCTCCCTCATTGGATTGTGGAAGGATTGAATTAGATAATGATAAAGCACCCAGCAACAAGGGTCAGCTCCTGATCAGCACAGAAACGAGTGCGGAGAGAGGGGCCTGCAGCCAAGCAACTGGGCTTGGGTTTCTCCGCACCTCGCGTCTTTCCCGTTGCAGGCCATGTTTGGTTAGCGGCTGTGTTTCGGGAGGGGAGAATTTTCCGTTCCTAGGATGATCCACAGACCATTTTCATTTCTTGTCTTCAAATTAATGAGTGATTCAGAACTTACCCTGTAATATTTTATGCAGGCCAAAGTCCGTTACAGTCAATTCCAGGGAAGTGTCCAAATTAGTTTATTTTTTGGAGCTTTACTGCGCTAAGGACTGTTTCTCTGAGTGAGCTATGAGAGGCCTGGGGGTATTCTCTGTGTCACGCAGATATTTCACCAGGAACCATGGGTGTAAATATTGGATTCATTCTTCTTGTACTATAGAATTTTCTTCTTAATCAGTTTTTCATCCTGATGGTACCATTAAAACCTCTGGTTAGATGTGTGCCCTCCATGGACTTTTTAATGCAATAGGTGGGATTCAAAGCCTTCCTCCAGCTTATGAGAAGTCATAGGAATTTTCCTGGCCTCCGTCAGAGTTTAGGCTAAATCTGATCCAGTGTTTCCTCTGCGAGAAGCAAGCGGGAGTGATGCTCTTGCTGTTTCTGTGCAGTGGCAGAGTGTAGATGATTCATTAATGTCATACTTAGTCCACTGCTGTCATCATTTCCTCAGTTGTCGGAGTTGTGCTTTTTAGCTATCATCTGAATAGAAAAAGGCTGTGGCGAATGTTTCTACTCCATGTTGACTTTCTCATGTCACCTGGGATTTTATTTGTTTGTGGGTTTTCATTCCCATAAATAAACAAAGATAATACTCATTTTTACCAGAAAAAATAATTTCAGAAGTTTGTAGTCAGTAGGGAGTCAGGCTGGTTTGGAGCCCTTTTGGTTTTTCTGTGGATTGTTTCCTGTGTCACTAACTCTAGACCAAGTCTATCTGCTCCAAACTATGTAGGGATGATTTTCTAGACTGTTACTGTGAATCATTTTGCTTCCTTTTATAATCTTATAGCCGTGGGGACTTGGATAATGAATAATCACAGCATGAAGGGGTGTTAGGGGTCTTTTTATGTTCCATCATATTATAGAGAGGGCTTAAGGGGTTATATAAATATATAGTACATGAAAATAAAATTCAAATAAGAAAAACAAATTAGGATCAAAGAAATAAGAGTAGGAAAGATGAAGTCAAGGTTAAGGATATATGAAATGCATGCTATAAGGTTCTGAACAGTTTCTCTTAGTAATCTTATGGTGGTTAATTTAAACTTAAAAGGGAATCTCCATGAAAGTTCTGGGAACTATTAATGGATCAACGCTGGGCCTTAGTTCTTAGATCAGTGATTTTTTTACTGTATCTTGTGTAGATGAATTGAATATCAACATTTATTTGGACTAGTTGCAGACTTCCTACCCCTCTTGGCCCACATACATGGGATCAGGTAGTACATTATTTCAGAAAGTGTTTAATTAGTTGCCACCATTTAAAAATTGAGAGATAAAATAATCCGGATTGTTGGCTTCACTTGAAAAATTAGCATATGGTCAAACCAGGATCATGTTCCTACATGTCAGAGGACAGCTGGAGCTGAGTAGTGGAGAGCCCTTCCCACTGTGCATAAAATTTCCAGTTCTCTCCACTCATTTGCATCACCTGTCTGGGCTGAGTAGACCCGGAGTTTGCTATGCCTGCCCTTCACCTGCCTCACACTAAAAAAGAGGGAGGTGAAGCCCAAGAGAGCTGCCCAAGGTAACAGAACTGGTGCCTTCAGCACAGTGTTATAATGTTGCAGCAGTTCAGTTTAGCTCCATTGAGGTGTTTAATGAATGACTTATCTTTGCCCAGCAATGAATTAGGCATAATGAGGAGTGTAAAAGTATACGTTTCAGTAACAGGTACAACCCATTAATGTTGGTAAGACATTTATCCATGTTAAATTAAAATTTGCTAATTTTTACTGTTGAGTGATAGGATCATTAGTTGTTATTAATCATTAGTTGTTAGACATGTATTAAATGAACATGCTGATTTAACAGAATAGATTGAAACACAGAAATGCAATCATAAAGTGTAGCCCGTACTCCCACCGTCATTAATTCAGGCAGTTCGGTGGGCAGACTTTGATAAGAGAAGCCAAGTCTGTTTGGGGGATCACTTCTTCAATTGCTTGAGCCTGAAGAACAGTGTCCATTGTACTTTTGTCCTTTGTCCTTTCAGTGCACTTGGAGGCTCCTCAGCTCTTCATATTCCAGCTTTTCCAGGCGGAGGATGTCTCATTGATTATGTTCCTCAAGTGTGCCACCTGCTCACCAACAAGGTAAGGACAATGCCTGCCCAGTGAGGCCCCTCCTCCAGTGTAGGCCCGCGCAGCAGCATTGCGCAGGCGCTCGGCGCGTTCTAGCTTCAGCCTCCTCCTCGTGTCGGCCTTTCCGACTTTGAGTTACAGTTCATCAGCTTCTATTTCTTTGTTTTCTTTCTTCCTTTTCTAGGGATTCTGACCTCCTGTCCAGTCTTGCCTTTTCAATTTGTATTTCCCTTTTCTTTTTCTTTTTTTAAATTTATCTTTATTGATGAAAATATTACAGGTGTCCCCTCTTCCCCACCCTGTACCCCCCTTTCTTGAGTTTCCTTTATGCCCTAATTATTTACTGAACCCACACCTTCTCATGGCTTAACATTTTTGAATCCCTTCATTTTCCACGAGTCTGTGCGTACATGTGTGTATGTGTGAGAGTGTGTGTGTGTGTGTGTGTGTGTGTGTGTCACTAGTTAATATCAGGTTAATTCTGTAGAGCTGCATTCATCTCCTGCTGCTTTTCTGTGCTTCACTTGCTAAGTCAGTTCTCAGTTCTCCCTGTCATGTCTCGGAGCATTTTGCCAGAGTCCTGCTCCTAGGGACAAGGCTTGTGGGTCAGCTGGTCTTATGGCCAAGCACATTGGATTATCTAAAGCTTTCTGTTAGCTGCATCAGTGAGCCATTGCATTGGCAAGTAGCTAAATTTGCATTAGTGGTTGTTTTCAGATATTTTTTAAAAGTATGTCCAGCTAGTATATTTAGCTAAAAGCTGGAAATATGAATCCACAAGCAATACTGACTTTCTTCTCTACGTGGACTGACTCAGTTTGCTTAATTCCCAAAGTAGTGTTTTCTTTGCTCCTATTGATTTGTTCACATTGCCTTGGAAAATAAATCTTTTGTTTGTCTCTTTTATTCAAAAGATAGCTCATCTCAAAAAAAAAGAAAAAGAGAAGACAGCTCATCTCTGCATAGAAAATATCTTAAAAGTACAATAATATTTCAAAGGCTTCAATATTTTTTTTTAAATGTCAGAGAAACTAAAATCTGGCAACTCTGCAGTCTGTGGGCTTGGCACAGATTCCAGGGTATTTAACTTCCATGGAGTGGTTGCTTTTCATTGGACCAAATTCCCCCAGCCTCTCCCCTCCTAAAAAACCGATCAGAGGACAGAATTCTTATTTATACTGAGGGACTTTGCACTGCCTCAAATCTGTGTCCCAGTGTCATGGAGAAAGATGCAGATTTGGTCTCCCAGAACTGAGTAGAAAGCCTTTTTTAAAGCTCTCCAACTGAGATTAATTTCTATCAGACATTTTACTCAAAAAAATTGTAATACAATTCCCCAGAAATACAAGAATCAGTTTGTTTTTCTTATCTGGTTCCCTTTCATTAATTTTTCTTGTCTTTTAAAACTGATGTTCTTCTTCTTGCTACAAACGAGGACAGTATGGCTGCTTTTAGAAATGATCTCTTTAAATGAATTTCCATAATTACATTGGAATCTATCTTTGTAGCCAGTGTTGTTGTGGGTTTCTGTTAAAATGGTTTTCTGTTTTTAAAATCAAGTACACAGAACTGTTTTCATCCGCTTTTTAAACAAAGCCACTTAAGCAAACTTATCATCTGTTTTTCTTTTCCCAAAATAACATTTCTGATCCTGCATTAAGACTGCAAAGTAAGCACTGTTTTTATAAATTGACATAAATCCCCATTATATAAATAGAATTGTTTTACTTTTTAAAGGTACAACATGGCTATCAGTACCAATTGTGTCAAGGTTATTTCAAGCACTTTATCTCGAGCTTTTGTTAGCCATGGAAACTCATTGTGGCTATAGCCAGTATAAACAATTTGGGGGGTCTCTTTCTCCCACCATTCCTTGCAGCCATTGTAGGGACATTATAAGGAATATATTTTTGTATTAGCAGCTGATGGGTAAATAACTAACTTTCAGATAGATGCCTAGCTTACTGAGTTCACAATTTTTTAATAGAAACTGTCATTTGGTGATAACAAGGCAAAATAAAATCTCCTATGCAGCATTTCTTATTCTGAATATTAGGAATTTAAAAAGAAAGAATTAAGCATCATCCTGCCTTTTCAATAGGAGTTGTAGTTCAGGATAACCAAATAGTTTTATTTGATGAGAAGAAGCTCTTTACAGAGAATTCCAACTGATAAATACAGACGAAATGGTAGAATTCAAAGATTTTTTTTCAGGTCCTAATGAAATAATTGATTCAGACAAGCATCTCCAACAGATACTAAAACCGTTAGGTGAAAAGTTATGGGAACTAGATCTTCACATGTTTCAAGAAGTACACCACTGCATTATTCACTGTGGCGAAGAGGAAACGGCCCTTTACAGTGGGATGACCTGGCTGTCATCACCTGAACCAGTGATCAAACCCAGTATTAACTGTGACATTTTCTTGCCAAAAATATTTAACCTGACTCTAATCACACCGTGAGCTCTAACTTCCAATTTATAGGAAACACAAAGGGTAGTGGGAAAAGGAAATAATGAGAGAATCTAGAATGCAGAACATTCTACAAGATAACTTGCCTGATCTCGCTGACAAGTCAGTGTCATATATGCATGTGCAGGCACACACACAGACACATGGACACACACCCTAGGAGGCACTATTATTCTAGTTTAAAGACTTTCAGATTAAATTGCCTGATCCCTGATTGATTATACCCTGCTTCAAAAAAATGTTTTGGGGACAATTGGGAAATTTTGAAGATAGACAGGATTCTACATGAACTCAAAGAAATGATTGCTGAATTTGTTGGATATGATAATGATACTGTGGTTAAGCAGGAAAATGCCTTGTTGTTTGGAGATGCATGTTGAAATATTTGGGGTGAGCTATCACGATGTCTCTAATTTCCTTTGAAATGTTTCAGCGAGATTGATTGATAGATTGATAGGTAGGTAGATGACTAGATGAAGCACTGAGACAAAATATTCAGTTGTTGAATATAGGTGGCGGGACTATGGGTGTTCATTTTGCTATTATTTCTACTTCTCCGAATCTTTGAAACTTTTCATAATAAAGCATTTAAGAATTTCTCAGCCTTGGGTTCCTATTCCAGGTGCAGTATGTGATTCAAGGCTATCACAAAAGAAGAGAGTATATTGCTGCTTTCCTCAGCCACTTTGGCACGTAAGTCCTTCTTGGCTTGCACCATATGTCAGCAATGCCCTCGCTTCCTGATGACCCTCATGTGAGATGCAGTCAGAAATCATTGATCTAAGAGCTAAGACACAGCACTGACCCAGAATTAGTTTCCAGAACTTTCATGGCGATTCCCTTTTCAGTTTAAATTGACCAGCATATTGTTATTAAAAGAAGTCGTTGAGAACCTTACAGCATGCATTTCATATATTTCTTTTTTGGTATGTTTTTCACACTAAAGCTCCTAGGAAGACTTTTTTAGCTTCTTTAGCAAATAACAAAATGAAATCTCTTCCCTGGAGCAGCAGCATGACCAGCCCCAACACAGCAGGAATGACGGCAGCCATACCTGCTTGTTCTAGAGCCCTTCACACAGTTCTCAGAGCACTGTCACCTCCCTCAGTTCACAGTCGTCACGAGGTGGACCAGGCAGGTGTGAGTGACACATCTTACTGATGAAAGCCCTGAAACTTAGGGAAGTTTAGTAACCCAGCAGCAGTCACACGCCAGGGAGAGACAGAGCCAGGGTGGGGACAGGGCTCTCAGGACTCAGGTCTCCCGACAGGACCCCCATTCCCGACAGTGCCACACAGATGACTCCCACTTGGGATTAGGAGATGGAAGAAGGTGCTTCAACGGGAAAAGGGCAGCATGTCACTGCAGTGACAGGGCGGGCATGTCCTCCTGCTGCTGTACCTGTGTTCACCCCTTCCTTCCAGTGGCCAGTGGCAGTGCTGCTGTGCACTCTGTTTCCAAATGTGGTGGCAGAGGCCTCACCAAGCCTGTCAGGGTGGAGCTCAGTGGGGGAGGGGGAGGACTGCATCTTCCTCACAGGCTGCAGTGAAGATGGCTCCTTCTACCCACCTGGGGGGGGAGGGAGGCAAGCACTAGAGTTTCAGGGGTCTGATCACAGCCCACCCTGTTCCAGAGAAGGGTTATAAGTACCTGAAGATAGATACAGCAGCACAAAATTAAAATACCAAACAAGTCAATGAAGAAATTGGGACAAAAGGAAAGTGGGAAGAGGAGAGAGAAAATGAAATAAAAACTAAGGTTGGCCATCCCCTGGGATATAATTTTACAAACTGTGGTATAATTATAAGCAAAATTTCTGACTCATCAAAACAATGTCAGGAAATTTTCTCATTGTCCATAGTGGAACTTTTCCTGCCTCCAGAATTGATCTGTTAATATCTGAACAGTGTGACGGTCTCTCACAGGGGCCTTTAGATTTTTTCAGCTTTATTTATGAACATTTTGAGAAAGTACTTATGGTATGAACAGTAGTTAATAAATGACACCACTTATGAGTAAGATCATCTCTAGCGTATATAATTTTTAAGTAAGATGATCTTTAGTATACATAATTTTTGAGTAAGGTCATCTTTAGTATATATAATTGAAATTCGGAAGCTAGCACAATGACCTCCAAAGTGGAGTCCACGTATCCCAGGGTCAGTGCCCACCTCACTCCATGGTCGTATAAGAAAAATATGAAAATTGCATTTACATTTGTTTTAAATTTTATTCTTTTTTAATGTACATTTTTGTATATGTTTTATTAAGCATATAATACAGTGGTACTTGTATAAAACTACTAAATTATATACAAATACTAGTATATTGCTGTACTATACAGGGTGGGGGAAAGTAGGTTTACAGTTGTGAGGACATAAAACAGTTTATTCTTGTTATTATTCATCAATTGTTGTAATATTTTCCGTACGAACAACTGTAAGCCTATGTTTGCCTGCTCCTGTATGCATGGTGAGGAGGATTATATGCTTGTTTTTGCTTACATGATACAGGCTCTAAAAAGTTTAAATATTAGTGTTGTAACATATTGAGTTAGTTATAAATTCATGAAAAGAAGTATAAACTGGTGAATAAAATTGTTGACTTAAGTCAGAAAATCTGAATGATATAAAATAGTCTTTGAGCAAATCACTTAGCCTTCAGTGCCTTAGTTCCTTTATCTTTGCAGTGGGTGCAGCTGTTCCTTTATTTATGGACTCGAATAGGGCGGCATCAGTATTAATGGTCTGATCGGCCTGACTCGGCCAGGGGGAGGGCATCTAAGGACAGCAAAGGCCTTCTGTGTGCATGAGACAGAACATTAATCCTGTCCTCAGTGTGCAGTTAGTCGCATTATGGTGACATCCCCCAAGCACCGAGTCTCAGAAGGAAATGGGGAAGGCGAGCCTGCCCGAATCCTGCCTAGGCCCTTCAGTGGTCAGGAGCTGTCCTCCCATCCAAACCCAGTGCCCACCCAGCTAACATTTCTGCTTTGTTCTGCACCCAGTGGGGAGGACAGGGACTTAAGTGAAAGGATTCCAAGGGCCTTGGAAAAAAATAATATATAATCCTAACTTAGGAATACTGTCATTGCTAACTGCTGCTTTATAGATGAGGAAACTGAGGCTCCAAATGTTAAGTGATTTGCCTGAGAGCATAATAGATAGTAAATGGCAAAGGTGTCACATAAACCTAGCTGCTGTCATTCCAAATCCACATCCTTCCTGTGGTAACTAACACTCACCTTAAGTGCATCTTGGATTCAGTACCCTGACTTTGTAAATACATTCTTTACTTGGTTCTATTTCTCTTATACCTTATTTTTATAAGTTTGTGTGTGTGTTTATTTCTTAGAGGCGTCGTGGAGTATGATGCAGAAGGCTTTACAAAGCTTGCCCTGCTGCTGATGTGGAAGGATTTCTGTTTTCTTGTACACAGTGAGTATACTTTTGCTATTAGCACGTCAGCATTCATTTGAAAATGGACTGAAACCCATGTAATAATGCGTACAAGAACCTTTGGTGTCCTGACTTGGCTTTTTCACTTGAGTATATTTACTGCAGGGTTTTAAAGAGAAATATCTCTGGACCAGTGGTTCTCAACCAGGTGTAATTTTCCCTCCAGGGACATTTGAAGACATTTTGATTGTCGTGATTGGGATGGGGGGAGGTGGGGGAGGTGGTTGTTGTTGCTACTAGCATTCAGTTAATAGAGGTTAAGGATGTTGCTAATGCACAGGGCAAGTCCATCCCCCTCCCCCAAAACAAAACAAAACAAAACAAAACAAAACAAATCATTCTGTGCAAAATATCGATAGTGCTGAATTTAAGAAACTCTTTCCAAGACAGATTTCTGTTTCATAGAATCTTCCCAGTATCAGGTCTTAAAACTTTCAGGATTACTCAAAACATACTTGCTTTGATCATTTGGTTATCATCTTTATTAAGTTAAAAGTCTACGACTTTGATTATATGTATATATTAAAGGTGAAACAGTATTTTATTGTATTTCCAACATTATTTTTCAGTTTTATCCCACGTAGTAGGTTATTTAAATGCTTGCTGTGTTACATTAATCAGTCAGTCAATAAACTTTGGTCCAGCTTTCTCTCAATGGGTAATTTAGAGTCTCTTTTGTTTATTTCTTTGTGTTATAAGAACCAGTGACCCATGATGCCAGGTTCAGGTTGCAAGTAATCAAGACCTTTATTCTTTATTAATTTGGTGTGCAAATGCCCAGTCTCCGAGCTCAAGGCAAAGAAGTGTCAGCTCTTTTAAGTCAAGTTACAGCAAAGCAGTGGGTTTGAGTTGACTTCACTCAGTAGCTACAACTACCCTAGAGCTTAATAAACTCACTCAGGAAGCAACGCTTTGGCCCTATTTAGCCAGGCCCTCAGATAGTATAAAGATACTGATTTGGGGAGATTTTCCTTCCCCAGCAGATTGCCCTTCTTGGTTGTGGTTTGCTTAGGCTAAAATAGTTCTTAAATTAGTTTGTCTTACCTAATTTCACACCAACAGATAGTAAGGAAAGAAACACTAAAATGTCTGTAGGGCAGAGGGAGGAAAGCCTCTAATCAGAACCTTGGCCTAACTACAAAGAGGTAACTGAGAGTTGCAATACTTGTAAGGAGTTGGTTTTCCTGCCTTTAGCTTTTCCCCTTGATAACCACCTTGTCGTGCATACGCTATACTGAGCTTCTGGTGTGTAGCTGGCCATACACTGGGGCCATCTTTTCCGATGCATCTGGAAATTGAAGCATATCGCTTTGTATTAATCTTACGTGCACAGATAAACAGAGGTGAAGATTTTAATCTTGGGTATACCTCCAGCTAATTCCATGACCTTCTTCAAATCACTAGGACTAGCCTCCCTCTACTTTAGTTTTCACGTATGTTCACTGGGGATCTGGTTGTTAAGTCCTATGGAGATATTGGCATATAAAGCTTAACCTACAGTACAGGGCCAGGTAGGAGAGGTAGCCTCATAGTCAAGGCCTCCTGGCAGTCATCTCTGCTCACCATCTTCTGTTGCCTTCTGGCACTTCTAGCCACTGCTTTTGATTCTGACTCTGTGCCCCTGCTTTGGTTTTGTATCGTGAGTCATAATTCCTTGGTGACTCCTCCCTTCCCATTTTGCCATTTCCATTGTGCCCACCATCTGATCCCAGTGATTCTGTTTCTAGCCTGTTAACCCGACCCCAGATCCTGGTCACATCCTCCGTTCATCTCTCATAACCCTAGGCAGTTGCCTGGGTGATTAGTCTGGTGTGATTCCCCTGATCCAGCTCAGCAAGAGGGTCTGTACCCTGCCGCGAATGGTGGCAGCAACAGAGTCCCCCCAGTGGCTGTGGGAGAAGGACAGGGAGGGAAGGACACACAGAAGGACAACTGCAAACATTAAATGTTCCAACCAGTTTATTTATCCCAAAGTGGCATGAAATCTCAGCTCTTCCCTGAAACTTACTTTGGTTCCTAGCTATGGTTCTATTTTCAAAAGACTCAATGTCAGATTATATCAGATATAAGGGAGAAAAGATATTCTTGGCATTGCTCATTCTAACCGGTGTTTTTATGTGTAGCTCAAGGGTGGCTAGCAAGAGTGATGTTCAGAGATAAAAGAGCCCTCACCCCTCAGCTCCTGCCCGCTTTCTTATCAGTGCCTCCAGTGTTATAGCAATTCTTTTCCTTTGGAAGCTTTTCCCCAGAATATTTTCTCCATGCTACCATGACAGCTCCTTCTCCACCTTCCTATCTTAGCTTTTCCAAGTCAGACGTCTGTGCAAAATCAAGTCCCAGAGTCATATTTTCACTTAGTATTGACTACCTTACTAAGAAACAGAACCCCCAGGCACTCATTAGAGCAGCCACGGGGACCTTGGGATTCATTTAATTGACTTCTACCCAAGTGTTTGCTCGGGCTGTGATTCCTTTCCTCCCAGGCTGTTCACTCTTGTCTCCTAGCGTCACTGCCCACGTTGGGTTCTTGTGGCAGATGAGACCTTGCCTCTGAGTCAGGGGACTTTGATGCTGTTTCCTGCTCCATCATTAACTCACAGCCTGTCTTTAGATAACTTGTTTCCACCTTTTTGCTTCTTTCTAATATCTAGGCCTTGCTACATCCAAGTGAAGCTTGGTTAGATATGTTCTGTTCAGTCATGCAGTTAAGCATCTGACACTTGTCTTCCTTTGGAAACATCTGCTTGTTTGATTACAACACTCCAGGGACCATTTGTTCCCCTTTTTTCTCATAAAGACAGGGATCTGAAGACGGGGTAGCAGAGGCTTAATGATAGAACATTGCAGTGAATTATCTGAGATCTCAAGAATGCGATAAGCAAGAGGAAGTGCCTAGAGATGGATCCAGTCTTCTGTGGCTGGCTCCACTACTCCCTGAGGTTGGAGACCTAGCAGGATAACATCCCTGCTTTCCCCTCCCCACTCTGTTCTGCCCAGGCCCGGGAAGAGTGCTGTCAAGAGGGCAGGTGTTGGCAGTAATTCTGAGCATTGTGGATGCTGGAGGAAAGGTGCTCCCCTCCAGAGACAGGCAGCTCTGACCCCAGACTCTGCCAGCCTGTGCAGAAGCAGCCATGTCCTCGGGGAAGCATGTGCATACTTGGGGTCTCTCAGGAGATTCTTCAGTGTCCTGGCATTCCTGGTGATTCCAGGAGTGAGGGCTGTGGCTGTGATTATGGCCATGGGGCTTTTTTATGCATTTATTTCTTCCTTCCCCCATACATTATCAGTGGACCGCAGGACTTGGAACCACAGTGTGATCAGAAACTGTTTCAGGAAGGTTTCCCGGCCACCATGTAAGAAATATTTGTAATGGTTTTATAGTAATTCTGAATTTTTCAAGCTGATTTACCTTTGGAGGTAGATGTTTCTGTAAGCCAGCAGCTTTTCAGAATGCTGGATGACAAGAGAACCAGACAGCAAGGCACAGAAGCAGAATAAAAGCAACTACTGGGTAAAACATCGACTCTTTTTCATGGGTCCCCCATCAGCCGCACTGTGTACAAAAGGTGGCTGCTTAAGGTAGCAGATATGCTGCTCAGAAGGAAAGGGTATGGAGATCTGTGACTTCTAAGGCAAGAGAGAGCCTGTGACCATGAGAAGCTGTCTTTTCCTGTTACCTGTAAATTTGTGGTAAATGACTCTTTGAGTCATCCAACCTGGACCATAGGCCATGTATCCCTGGTAAAATATCTGTCTTACCATTTAAGCTGTTCCATTTCAAGAGAGCTCAGTTCTGGTAAGACTTTTTTTCCTAAGCTAGAGGAAATTGACAACTGCAGACTAATTCTGCTAGTTATTTAAATAATTCTTTCTTTATAGGCCTGCAATCAAGGCCAATAAGTTAGAAATTAGGGCGGCTTTTGAAATTTTAAGTAAAAATCAGAGGCTTCTGTTTATGGCTACAAGCGCCCCTTCCAAGCTCTGATTTGTCAGGCTCTGTGATTGCTGGTATAACCATGGACATTATTTGCATTGATGTAGCACTGTCATTTCTCCACTCAGATGTAAAGCTAGCACAGTAGCAGCCACTCAGTTCCTGAGCACGGTGGTGTGGAGTTATCTCATTGCCACAGAACCAGTGACTTGTAAGATATTGAGCAGCAACAAATAAGATGGCTGCTAGATAATTCAGTTAAACCAGAACTGCTTTACAGGTTTCTCAAAACTTGCATTCTTTTGGGATACAAATAATATTTTTATATGAATAGATTTAAAGCACAAGTCAGAGTTGGTAAAGCGATTAACATTTGAAACCATAATGTTATGTATTACAATTCATTTCAAACCAAATCTATAAAAAGTGTATTATTTAGAATTAATGTGTTTACCTCAGATTAGGCAAATATAAAGATTTGTGGTTTAATTTTATGATTTATAATAGTAATAATAGCTATAAAAGCAGTTGAAACTAAAATTGATTATGAACAAAAAGTGAAACCAGCCAGTTCTCTGTATTGTTCAAAATGATAAAATGATATGGGAAAAGATAAAAGAAAATTTACTTTCTAAATGCCCTTTGCTTTGAATATGAAACCTATTGAGTCCTTTAAATACTTTAAGCATTTTGGTTAATTTTTATCCTGGACTTCCTTGGAAGTGGTTAGCTCTGCTAGGCAAAGTGATGTTCATCTTTCGTGTCTCTCTCTCACACACACACACACACACACACACACACACACACACAAGCGCACCCTCTTCACAGTTTACAACTCGGGTAGCTCTAATCGTTTCGCTACCACAGTCACTATTTTGACTCAGATTGAAACTTGAATTTTATTTTTAAAGTCTACTTCCAGAAAGTCTTTTTATTTTGTAATTTCTGACACTGATTTGAGAATTTATTTCATTACCCTTTATTGGGAATATTCTCTTCATTCTAATACCTTGGATTTATGTGACACCTTTTAATGACCTTACAGGACTTCTTGTAAGGAAGGAGGCTGTAAATCAGATGCCTGTTACCATGTGATGATTTTTTTCTCCCTGTACCTTTTATATATGGTGTTTGATTCTTTTCAGCTGTAATTATTGGATTAAAGTCATTGCTAAAGTGAGTTTATCTGATCAAAGAAAGGTCATGAAAACTCAGTGATTTTAACTTAAAAGTTTATGCAGCTTCATGGAAATTAATAAATTGTAACCAAAGATGGCATCTAACTCAATGAAAGAAAGTACCTTTTATAGTATTGATCCAGTTCAGTATAACCCTTTCTTAAAATTAATTTTGAAGTATTATTGACATTGGTGAAACATGGGCATTATTTTGGTGCAAAATTTTTGGTATTGTTGAAGATTATAGTTATAGTAATAACAGCTAACAGGTATTGAGTGTACACCATGCTCCAGACACTGCTGTCAGTACTTTGCATATATTTGTGTTATTTAATCCTCAAGACATCCTTCTTGGGGTAATTCCTAGCAGTGCCCCATTTAACAAATGACCAAACTGTGACTTAGAAAGAGTGAATATAAAGTAACTTGCTGGAAGTCCCAGAGCCAGTAGTTGAAGGAAACAGCATTTGAACTAAGACCTTTAGATTCCGGAACTCTTGCTCTCAACAGTTTACTAAAGCTTCCCAATCCATGTGCTGGGCACACCACTGGCTTAGGGATAGACTACAGATAGGCTACTGATGGCTTCAGTCCTTGGGGGAGCTGGACCCCATCTGCTAGCTTCACACATTTTTCCCAGTGTGCTATAAAGTCATACCAGTTTTCTGAGTACATGCCATGATTTGAAAGAGGCAGGGAGCGCAGTAAACACTGTATTGCCTCTTCTGTAACAGTTAGAAGACCCTAGATATGTATATGGTCAAGAGAATCCCAACCCCAGTATACATGATCAGTAAGGATCCTAATTCCTAGTTCCTTTCTGCAAATGAGGTCCCATTGGGTTCCCCAGTGTTACTCCTGATGCCCCAACTGTGAATCTGGTTTTTTGTACTGTGAGTCTTTTGAACTCTCCCCAGTGTTGAAAGGTGGATTAAGGATTCCCTGTCTCCATGGAAACCATAGTACCTGCCATTGATCAGCAAAGTTTGCATGCAGGTGAGTCTAGTGAAGACAGTTGCAAAAAGGACTCCATCAGTGTGACTGAGGCCAACGAACTAGAGATTACATATACATTTTAAATGCCAACCACCCAGCAATCTCTGAGCGAAACCATTGTCTCCACTCAGTCTATTTCCCAATAAAGATACAAGTTTAGTTTCATGCATTTTTCCAGTTAGTTTTCCAGGTTAGACATGGAGTCTTATTTAGCTTCATAGGCCTAAACATTTGTAGAAATGGGGTTTGCCTTTTTATGCACTCCCAGGTCACATCTGACTTGAACTCCTTGAACATTTAAGTGTATTCTTTGTGCCAGGCACCAACCTGGGTGCTGAAGATATAGGGCTGAATGGGGCGTGTTCCTTTCCCAAAGGAACTCACAGTATATTTTGCTCTGATTCCCTGAGACTTTTAACAATGAACACTGTCCTTTTTTTTTTTTTTTTTTAATCTCTTTGGCTATGCTAATATTTCTTATTTTGGCTGTAGCTTGGAAACCTCATATGTACTGTAAACTGTCTCCTGTGTCAGACAAATTAAAAGAATTTACAAAGTTTATCCTTAAGCTCTTGTTTGATTGAGACCTCAGAAATGAACTGTGGTCCTGAGAAAGCATCTCCCAGTGGTGTAGCTTTTGTTTTATGTTGGAAGAGTGGAGCGTCCAAAACCCGTAGTCCAAGCTGTCCCACCGCAGTCAGTCAATAAGAAGACAGAGCCCATTTCACTGGGACACTGCGTGAGCACTGTTTGTAAGATGAAAACACATTCAGTTGGCCTCTAACCAGGAGGACAGAATACTTTAAAAGACCCATTCTTGTGGGAGGTGACAGCCCCCAATTGCAGGCCCAGTGAGCTCTGCAGAGGGTAAACAAAAAGAGACTGTGCACTCTAATGTTCAAAGACAGTTCACGCCAACGTCATGCATTGGGTTCACTATTCCAGAGACCTTGGGGCTGCAGAGACCAGCACAATCAGAACTGCTTCTTGACTTCAGCTTTTCAAGTTTGATTATTTTAACAACTAGAAAGTCCTTTGAAACAACCCAGATTTAACTTTGGGACCCTAAGAGCGTTTGTTTTTTAAGCCACGCATGACACCAAAGAAGTACTGACTAGTGGTTATAGTACAGAAGTGGGAGTAAAGACCTCAGCTTCTATTTCTGATCTCATTGTGTCCTGTCAGGTGGTGTAGGCCAGCCTCAGTTTCCCCATATAAGGTAATGATCTAATTAAATCCATTGATATTCTTAAACAAAGTGAACCAAAGGGCAGAACACTGAAAAGCAGGGGTAGCTGCTACAGGGGGGCCCCCCTCAATGACTCCTGGGTATTTCTAATTTGTGGGAAACAGGAAAGAGGTAGGGCTTGGCCAGAATTCCCCATCATGTGCAGGCTTGTTCACACACACACACACACACACACACACATACACACACACACTACAGGACTCTTCCCTAAGAATGTTCCTTTAATATTTTATTTTATTTTATTGTTGGAATAAGGAATATATTCATCTAGTTTTAAAAAGTACACACTATGAAAAGTCTCACACTCAACCTGCTCAGTCCACCTGGTTCCTCTTCTTGTCACTTTTATTAGTTTTTAAAATCCAGCCTAGCAGCTTCTTTATGTATATAAAATTAATACAAATATATAGTCTTAATTTTCTCATTTCTTACATGAAAAGTGGCATGTTATGTACTCTCTCAGTACCAGGAACAAGTATTTTTGATGTTAGCAGGGATGTGTAATTCCTAACCTCTCCTTAACCTCGGTGACTGAGCTAACGGAAGGTTTAGAACTGCAGCTTTCCAGGGCTTATAAATGTAGGTGGGGTTTATATTATGCATCTGTCATTCCCAAGTTGTTATTAGAAATGTCTCTTCAATATCCAGTATTTCGAAGTACTTTCCCATGTATCACCTCATTTAATTTGAATCTTTAAAACTCCCATGAGGTTGGAAGGGCAGGTGCTGTCCTTGTTTTTAAGGTGAGGAAATCAGGGGTGAAGGGTTTGCAGTGAGTCACACATCTGGGTCTAAAGTCTGTCCTCTGTACCTAATGCCACTCTACTTTTGTTTTCCAAAAACAGAAACTGCCTTCTGTAGTTTTGTTAATACTTCTTCATATTTATCATACAGTTTTGCATGGTTTTTAAAAACTTTTTGAGATAATTGTGTATTCACATATAAGTGTAAGAAATAATACAGAGGTCCTGAATACTCTTTCCCCAGTGGTGACACGGTGAGCTACTGTAGTACACTGTCAACAGCAGAATAGCTAACACAGTGAAGGGTTATTTTTTGTGATACCAGTTCAGTGGTGGTCATTAGTGGGTGGGAGGGGGCTCTGCTCCCTGCAGGCATTCTAGGGCCTGGCTTCTTCTGTCCCCACAGTCCCCTGTGTGCTCAGCATCCTCCACTGCACCTGCTACCCCAGGCTAGCGGGAGGGGGGGGGGAGGGCCAGGTCTGGAAGGGCATTCATTCCTCCCATCCATAGTCCATTGGTCAGAATACATCACTTGGCTCCACCTTACTGCAGGAAAGCTGAGAAACCTGTTTGGCTATACCCAAGAGGAAAACGTTGGAGGGGCACATAAACAAAACTTGTCATGGTAGCATTGTTAGTTGTGGGGAAAACTAGAGAAAAACCAAATGCTTACTGGCTAGGGGATGGATAATAAAGTGTTAGACTCTACCCACGGAACATTGTACGGTTGTGGACATGGCAACTGTACCTACAAACAAGAAAGATGAAGCCTTAAAAAAAAGAATGTTGCCTGAAAAGAGCAAGTCACAGGAGAATTTTTATATAAAAAGCTCAAAAGCAAGCAAAACAAGGCAATATGTTATTTAGGGATGCCGAAACAGGTATTAAAGCCATAATTTTTTTTAAATGAAGGAATGGTACATCGCTGTTTGAGAGTAGTGGTTCCCTCCGAGGAGAGAGGCAGGAAGGTGCGGTAGAGAGGGTGCACCCAGGTGATGGTGGGCGGTGTCTTTGTTCCGAGAGGGAGTGTAGATCCACGCACATTCTGGTTCTTCACTGTTACCGAACTGAAGTGTGTGTTACAAGTATTCTTTGATATGTATCAAATATTGAATAGTAATTTTTAAAAGAATGAACTGGAACACTATAATTAGTAATAGTAAAAATCTTTATTGGTTATAAGAATGTGACAAGGAACAGACCTATCCCTTGAAAAGGTGAGTCATATTAATTGGTGTTACTGATGCTATGACAGTGACCCACTTTGGGGCTGGGTCTACCTAGGATCACAGATGTGCTGGCCCCCATCATTTTGATGAGCCCCAGTGCCCTGGTCAGAATCCTATCTGGTTCTCTGCCATTTTCCTGAATTTCCTCTGCATTCCCATTCGATCAGTTACCCTCACCCAGTGACCTGGTCATCTTCATACTCTTAGGGTGTATGTGACTTCATGTCTACTTTGGAGATTGTTCCTGGCAGAAAAATCCTGCAAAGTTATATTGCGATCCTTCCCAATGAAAGGCAAGTTTTTTATATCTAAATTTACTAAATACTGTCCCTTCAAAAGTATCTCATACCTAGAAAGATGCAACTGCATTCAACATTTCAGCAAACAAAAGCTGAGACTCCTAACAAACAGGAGCAGTTACTATATACAGTTATCACCACTGTTGCCCAACTTCCAGGGCAACCTAATCACTTAACAAACAAGTCAGATCTTCTTTACCTTAAAGTGAAAGACCTAAAGGAAGCACCAGCAGGATCCATCTCTTATCTGGCTGCAGGCAAACTGTCTGTAAATAATCAATCCAGAACAGTCCTCTGGGGTGTCAGTGTCTCCTTCCCGCTTCCTCCTCCTCCTCCTCTTTATCCCAAGTCTGAGCCTTTGCAGTCTCCCCCCTCCGCAGGGCATTCTGTGCTCTCTGCACCCAGAATGAGTCAGCATGTGGATACATCCCTGCAATTCCAGGAAAATGGACTGAAGTTATCAAAACCCGATCTGTCCAGCCATAGATAAAAATCAAGGCATTTTACAGCCACCCAGAGAGTCAGCTCAGCAGCCTTGCTCTGGAACAGGCAGGTCAGCTCCATTGGGAAATACCTAGCTGGGGAGTGACTTTGGTTCTCTGGGTAAAATGTTCGTTTCTCAGACAGCAAACCCTTTGTGAAAGGAAAACAGACTCCATCAAAACTGGGTGGTAATGAGATAAAGGCAGCCACTCCTGTTTGAATGTTTGTCATTTTGGTGGGGATTTTGTTTAACAAGGTTTCTACCTTATCTGTCTTCTTATAGATTTATAGCTCCAGAGCCCATAAAGGGAGTTCACAGATGTGAACAAGGGCTGTGGAAAGATTAAAAACAAACCGAGGCTGTTCAATAAGAATACTCTTTAGAGATTTTGGATTTTCTTGCCCTTTTTTTACTGTGGATATCACATCAGAGGCTCAAATAGTACTTGACTAATAGTGCTTAGCAGTGTTTGGCCGTCTGTATACATGTTGTGGAAATGGGGGAAGGGATGCAGCCTTGGCATTGTTTATGGCACGTGCACTTTTTTCTGTTACTGTGCCCTGGAAAACAGGGTTCAGTCCACTATTATAATTCAGTTAAAAATTATTTATTGAGCCCCTGTTCTGGGCTAGGCACTGTACCAGATACATGAATAAGATATGGTCCCCTCATGGATCTTAAAATTAGAAAATCATCATTATATCCTACTGTTCCAGAAAAAAATAACATTGTCTCTTAAGAAAGGACCAGCTGTACGAAAAAGCTTTCTGTGTGGTGGAGTTGGGCACCTATAGCCCCACTTTCTGGCCTTTATGCTGTGGTGGGGTTTTGGCCACCACTGCTCTTTATTGGTTAGGTGTTTGATTATACTTCAACCAGATACCATGTTCATCTTCTCCCGCCTGAACCAGGATTCATTGTGCTGCTCACCCACATGGCATGGTCATCCCTTTAGTCTGCTGATATCTACTGCTATTTCTGTGCAAAAGAAAGTGTCTCAGCCCTCAGTCCAAATCACACTAATAATTGTCATTTATGGAGCATTTACCATGAAACAACAACTGTGCTAGATACCCTATGTGCGTTATGTCACGTAACTCTCACAGTAATCCTGCAAGATAAAAATCACAGTTGCTCTTCTACAAATGGAAAGATAGAAAGAAGAGAGGTTTAGTAACTTGCCGAAGAACTCACAGGTGGTAAATACAGAACAGTTTAAGTCAGGTCCCAGATGTCCAAATTCAAACTCTGAACCCTGTCTGCTCTGCCTTGTGTTATTTTGCTCACATAACAAGGTGATGCTGTTATTTCTTGATTCCTAAAGTGATATGATCTTGCCCTGTTTCCTTGGGATTTGGGAGTCAGTTATGCAGGGGGTGCATGAGCACCAAGTGGACACATGCAGGTTATGTTCCAGAACCTTGGATGCACAAAAGGATGTGGAGCATGTTACCTGGTTTTCCCAGTTTAGAAGATGGCCGTCCATGAACACTCAGGTAGATCTGAGTGGCATTTTTACCTTGCCTGGCAGCATTTGAGATCAAAGGAGGCAGCTGCTTGAAATGAGTGGAATTCTTCAGAAGAACACAGACCCAGAGCCTTAGAGTTCTCACCCATATCGTCCGTATAGAGTAGCCTTTTGTAAATGCAAGGTGGTTGGCTGTATTTGATTTGTTTGGGCCTCAAGCTGATCCAGAGCCATCACCTGCCACCAGGGCTGCTTCCTGCTGCATCGGGGAGACTGTTTCCTTCAAGGTCTCACCCACCCAGGTAGTGACCCAACTTGACCTTCTCTCCTCATGACATAGGCCCTCATGGAGATGTGCTTCCAACTGCAGTGATGTGACTCAGCCAGTCTCCAAATAGTTCCTGGGTTTCTTTTTCAAAGAAAGAAATTTTGAGAGATCAATCTGTCAACATATCCTGAAGGAAACAAGCCTCTTAAGTGTCCATGCTCCTGTTTTTCAGGTTTATTGAGGTATAATTGACAAATAAAAGTTATATATAAGGTATACAACCTGATGTTTTGATATACATGTGCACTGTGAAATGATCACAGTCAAGCTAATGAACATATCCATCACCTCACCTCACAGTTGCCATTTTTGTGTGTGTGGTGTGTGTGTGTGTGTGTGTGTGTGTGTGTGTGTGTGTGTATGTGTGTGATGAGAACACTTAAGATCTACCCTCTTAGCAAATGTCAAGTATACAATACAGTATTGTTGACTGTAGTCACCATGCTGTGTATTAGATCTCCAGAACTTATTCATCTTGCATAACTGAACTTTGTACCCTTTGACTTAACATCCTCCTGTTTCCCCCCTCCCTAGACCCTGGCAACCATTCTCCTCTCTGCCTCTATGAGTCTGACTGTTTTAGATTTCACCTATGAGTAAGATTATGCAGTATTTGTCTTTCTGTGCCTGGCTTATTTCACTTAGCAAAATGTCCTCCATCCCCCATGTTCATCCATTTTTTGGTCACAAAGGGTAGGATTTTCTTCTATTTAAAGGTGGAATAATATTCCTTGGTGTATACATACCACCTTTTCTTGATTCATTCATCCTCTGATAGACATTTAGGTTGTTTCCATATCTTGGCTATTGTGAATATTGCTGTAGTGAACATGGGGATGCAGCTGTCTCTTCAAGATCCAGATTTCATTTCCTTCTGCTAAATAATGATCCAGTGATTTCTGGGTCATATGGTAGTTTTATTTTTAATTTTTGAGTTACCTACATACTGTTTTCCATAGTGGCTGTACCAGTTTACATTCCCACCAATAGTACGCAAGGGTTCCCTTTTCTCCACATCCTTGCCAACACTTCTTATGTCTTGTCTTTTTGATGATATTCATCTTAATTGGTATGAGGTCATATCTCATTGTAGTTTCGATTTGCATTTCCCTGATGATTAGCAGTGTTGAGTACCTTTTCATGCACCTGTTAGCCATTCGTATGTCTTCTTTGGAGAAATGTCTATTCGGGTCCTTAGCTGGTTTTCAATGGGTTCTTTGGTTTTTGGCTATTGAGTTGTGTGAGTTCCTTAGGATATTAACCCCTATCAGATATATGGTTTGCAAATATTTCTCCCATTTCATAGGTTGCCTTTTACTCTGTTGATTGCTTCCTTCGTTATACAGTAGCTTTTTAGTGTGATGCAATCACACTTGTCTATTTTTGCTTTTGGGGTCATATTCAAAAAAGTTATTGCCTAGACCAATATCAAGAAGTTTTTTCTATGTTTTCTTTTAATAGTTTTACAGCCTCACATCCAAGTCCTTAATACATTTTGAGTTGAATTTTGTGTATGGTGTGAGATAAAGGTCCAGTTGTATTCTGCATTTGTATATCCAGTTTTCCCAACACCACTTATTGAAGAAACAATCCTTTCTCCATTGTGTGTCCTTGGTATCCTTGTCAAAGGTCAGTTGTCTGTAAATGCATGGATTTATTTCTGAGCTCTCTTTTCTGTTTCATTGGTCTTTATGTCTGTTTTTTGCCAGTACCATGCTGATTAGATTGCTGTAGCATTTTAACATATTTTGAAATTGGGAAGTGTGACCCCTCCGTTCTGTTCTTCTTGCTCAAGATTGCTTTGCTATTCATTGTCTGTTGTGGTTTCATATGAATTTCAGGATTTAAAAATAAAGTCTGTAAAGAATGTTATTGGGATTTTGATGGGAATTGCATTGAATCCGTAGATCACTTTGGATGGTTTCGTAAATGTCTGTGCCCATTTACAGATAGAAACTGAGGCAATCCCATGGTATCTGAAAGGATTTTAGATAAACACAGAAAACATGTATCACCCCACGCCCATCCTTTCTGGATCCATTAATAAAGGAAAAGGGCCAGCTACGCAGGTTCACTTAACAATGTAATATTGGAAGATTCTGCCTGTCATCTTGAAAATGGCAGGTTTAAAATGGGCTTTCAGGCTCCACAAATGTGTGTTCAAGCTTGGTAATTACCCCTAGCTTAGGACATACATGCTAGTAAGTAAGGTTAATAATTTCACATACCACTCATCTAGTTCTGGGCACATAGATTTTAGAGTTAACGTGTGTGGAGAGAAAGAGGGACAGATACAGTGGATATAAATACATCCTAAGAAGGGAGGAGGAGGGAGAGTTATGTTAGCTGGTACACAACTGGGAGAATGCTTTTCAGAAAGCATCTAAGGTGTTTTAAGATTCTGCTTTGAAGGTGGGGTAAGGAGGTATGATAAACGGGAGAGAAGAGATTCTTTCTAGTATTTAGACCAGTTTACTGTTCACAAAAGCAGCGGTGGAGGTCCATGATCGAACTATGCTCAGAGCTATAATTTAAAAGCCTAATAAAAATCAGACACTGATCCTGGAGAAAGTTGTACAAGCTAGATGAAATATCAAGGGGTTTGCTTGGTTCAGAATTGTGTCAGCTTGGTTTAGTAATGTGGATATCTCTTGGGGAAATGGTCGTTAAAGCAAAACCTTTTAAAATTTGCAATTTTGTGGAGGGAAATAGACTGGAAGATGAACCCCATCTAATAAAAGGGCCAACCTGTTGCTTAGGCAAAGGCTCAAAGAGAAGGGGAAGGCAGCTCGGCGCAAACCAAATGTATGTCAGAACACCCGAGTGAAGTTGTGGTTTGATAGAAACCGACGTTGGTTCCAGAGGGCCGTAGGGTGTAGCAGAAAGCTGAAAATCGAATCGAGGTTTATTCAGCTTGGTTCAGATTCAGTGGACACCACACAAAGGAAACAAGTAGTTTCTGAGCCTCTCCCATGTCAGCACTACACGACTGTATGAGGTTATTGCCCTCAAGTTACTCATTGCCTACAGGAAAGTCTGAGACAGAGAAAGCCCACAGTGGGACAGGGACTTCCACAGTTTTGTGGAACTGAAGAAGATTCTGAGGAAGCTGGAGAAGGCTTCACAAGGATGCTGTTTGAATGGGGCCTGACAAAGCTGACGTAGCATGAGGGGTGTGGAGATGGGGCGACCGGGAGGGCCCTCAGCGTCAGTGCTCACTCGGGGCTGGGAATGTCTTAACTCCCACCCCTCATCGCAGGGACGTGTCTTCCCAGTCGCTGCTCTCAGCCAGTCTCCTGGAATGCTGCAATTTTTTTTTTACTCTGGCTAGTGAAGATAAAGCAGATAGGAGTGAGTCCAGGCACCTGGAGCTGATAGAGCTTCCAGCCTAGGAGACAGGTTTTCCCAGATTCCTGGGACGGAACAGCGTGAACTGAGGCCCCACGCCTTGGAGTGGCCTGCCGTGCCGTGCTGTCCCTCCTCTTGACCCCTTACCTGCCGGGCCCCGCGCGGCGCAGTGCAGCGCATTTGCACTTCAGCCTACGCCAGACGCTCAAAGCCTAGAAGAGCTCTGACACCAGAGCACCTCCCTGCCTCCTCTCCCTGTCCTCCCTCCATGACTGAATCAGGGTGGGGGTGGTTGCTGAACTCATACATATTTTAAAAACAGCGTCATAGGTAAGTCTGATGTGCAGTTAGTCTTCAGAACTACATAGATCATAGGAAAAACACTCACCTCAAGGTCAGAAAACCGGGGTCAAGCTCCCAGCGTCATCACACACTGGGCCTGAGACTTTCTCATCTGTGAAATGGGATTGATGCTTATCCTGCCCACAGCACAGGGTTTTATGAGGATTAAATCACATGACAGGGATTGGAAACCATTATGTGCTGCAGAAATATAAGCTGTTATTTATCCCTGTGTTTGCCACTCCCATGCCTCCACCCTAGTTTATATATAACCAATCACCTCACTGCAGGAATATTTCATTAGCCAACTGGTTTGTCGCCCCTGTGCCCCGCCACCGAAATTATTCGTGCAGGAACACCACTTGCCATCTTGTTTGTTTACTGCGTGGAAGTGCCTACTGGCCCCTCTCTCGGTAGCAGGATCACCTTGCCTGTGAGGCTTTCTCTCTCTCGGCCTTGGCCTCTTTGTTGCCCCTTCTTGTTCCTCTCCTTGACCTTCGTATCTCACTATTTCTTAAAACCTGTCTCCAGTTTTCTCTCTAATCTGATCACCGCATCTCATAGTACTTGATCTGAACAACGTATTTATGAGACTTTAGCATATATTGTCTTGGATGATTCTTTAATTGTCACGTGTGTTGCTTGATTTTTCTGGTTAGTTTGATATTTTCAGCTATGATATTATGCGCAGTGCCCAGCACAGTGTTACGTGCTCAGCAGGGTTCACTAGCTACGTGTTGGGGGTCAGAGCACACTGCAGTCTGGAAAGCACTGTCACTGATGGTATCTTTTCACAGTCACAGCCCTGAGGGAAAGATGGCTATTCTCTCCATTTTGCAAATGAGAAAAGAGGCTTATAGAGGTTAAGGAGTCTCAAACTTTAGGAATGAAAGAAAGGGTAACAGGGGGGCACTGTGTCCTGGAGGAGCCAGAGTGTGGCAGAGCTTACCGGTGGGGTGAAGTGCAGGCAGTACACAGGCCGAGGCGGGGGCTTGGGGCTGAGGCTGAACTAGTGAAGATCTAGCAGAAGCAACCTGTTCCGACCTGCTGCAGTAGGCACCACAGCAGGGGGCATCTGCTCTAAGGGGGAAGAGCAGGTCCTGGGAACTCTGGCAGGCCTTGTTGGGACAGATCAGGTGAACAGGAGTTGGGGGATCTCAGGGATTCAGCCTCTCCCCTCACTCGAGCCAGGCAGTGGGCCTTACAAGCCATTTCCTAGGGGATTTTCAAATGGACTAGTGATTTTATCTTTCTATTCTAACGCACCTGGGCCCTAGGAGAGGTTGTCCACGTGGCCATCCTATTGAGGCCAAGCAGCCTGATCTCTTAAAGGAGAAGCCTGAACAGCTGCGGACACTTTCTAGGCCAGAGGCATTGGCAATTCCATTCCTGACCAAATATTGATGAGAGGCTTGTTCTTCCCTGGCTCCAGCCAGAGTGCAGATTAAAGTGCTTTGATATTCCAGCATCGCTGCCTCATTTATGAAGGCGCAGTATCCTTGCAGGTAACTTGCTCCTGCCTCTGGTTGAATTCATTGTACTTATTGCCTAACTGGAACAGGCTGGGGTGAGGCTGGTTAGAGCTGGCAGCTCCAGGCCCAGAAAGGCAGGCAGGTCTGAGGGCTGCACTGCTTGCTACCCAGCAGACAGGTGGAGTTCAAAGGTTAGTTGTGTGGCTGGAGAATCCAGGGTGTGTTGGGAGATCAGCTACTGGAGAGTAAAGATTAATGTTTAATATGTGTGCGTTTATTAGCGTGGCCAGGTCTTTTGTCAAGATGTGATAACTTCACAGTTCAGGATTTTAAAGTAAATAAGATGATCGGTATTTCTCTTTCAACAGCCAATAAGAATCCCTCACCAAAGAAAAGTGCAGAGTTTTCCATTAATCTTTAACCTGAAATATTAAAATTCTAGTTTTCTTAAGCTCTTAGAAATAGCTTTCAAAGGATTTCTTCCCTCATCCCCACTCCAAACCTCTGCCCATGTCGAAGGGTAGGAGTAAACCATATTTTCATGAAAACGTTTGATGAAACCCTCCTTCCTTCCCCAAGCCTACCAAATTTTGATCTTAAAAAAAAACAAAAAACAAAAAATGGGGCTAATATGACAGTAAGATTTGTACCTTCACAAGTAAATATTACTGTTGAGCTGGGTAGCTTGTGGAAGCTTGTCGGGTCGAAGTGACTCACTTGCATAGATGAAGTTATTTTTAGAGATGTAATTTGTACTGTTTAGAAAAGAATAAAGAGATGGTAAAAGGCTAGATAGCTCATTATAGTTTACAGAGCTCATGAACCCAGCATCCATGCAAAAGATGACTAAGCAGCAGCCGGTCGGTTGGTACTTTCTCTCAGAATTTCACAGACGTGAGTCACCCACTTCAGATTGCAGACACAGCACTGAGCTACCTGTGACTCAGCTCCCATTTAGAACGAGCCCTAGAATTCAATCTCATGCACTTTTGTAGTCAAGCACTGAGGAAATTATGTACCAAAGCAAAATAGGCCTCTGTACCACACAGCCATCGGATGTTTTAGCAAGGATAGGGTTGTCTTCCTCTCTGACCTTTGAAAGAATCTGTTTGTCATCCATGCTGGCTGCTGTACCCATTCGGCTTGCTGCTGTGTATCACAGTGCCCCCTTCTCAGCTGGCCTCAATCAAAATCTCAGCCTCACCCTTTCTGCACTAAGATAGCCAACATTCAGGCCCATTTTCTTTAACCCAGTGTGTATGTGTGTGAAAATCTTTAGCTTGATGTATTAAAATTCTAGTTTTTATAAGCTGGCTGAAAGAGCTTTCAAAGGCTACTTCCCTCCACCCTGTGCCCATGTGAGAGATTAGAAGAAATAAAATAATATTCTTGCAAAATATATTCTTGTGTTTAAGAAATGTTTTTTAACGTACATACATTAATAAGAATAATCTCTATACATAAGCCAACTTATTGCAGCAAATGTGTTGTCTCTACAGGCTGCCACTTTGTCGTCAGGCACTGTGCTCTGCTGGCTGAGGGGCCCTCAAGTTGCAGCCTTACGTTAGGCTCTCCTTTCGTCATCCGCACATGCTGATTGCACAGCCTGTTCAGGGCTAAGCCCTCAGAACATGACCTGTCCTTTCAAATATACAGAAAATGGTCCTCTGCAGTTTGTAGACATATCAATAGATTATTCATAACCAACCAGGAATTTAACATTTATTATTTTTATCAAGGAAACATGAACATGGTTACAAAGGCAAATATTCCAGAAAGAAATATGAAAAGCAAAAGTACTCTGCCACATGCCTGCCCATTGACAGTCACTTTTAACCACTTCTGTCACCTGGCATTTATCTCTGTCACTGCTTTATTTCTCACATGCTGTCTGTGGCACCACTGCTGAGAAGGTCAGGACATGCAGAGGCTGAAAACTTGGTTCTGCTGTCAGAGAGAAGCCTGCATAGACTCAAGTCAGCTCAGCAAGCATTTGAGTGTCTGCTGTGGACTGAGCCCTGTCCAGAGAGCCTGGACTGAGCCCGGTCACAGAGATGGGTCGCTGCTCTCAGGCATTTGCAGTCAGGTGGGGAGGCAGATGTGCAGATACATGAATACAACCGCTGTGTGGGAAATGCTGTAACACAGGTGTGTAACACAGGTGTGTTAAATGAACTCTGTGGGGTTTCACAGAAATGTCTTAGAGCTGGGTCTTTAAGTCATATAGAATTGTACTGTGTAGATAACTAGGAAGGGATGTCCCAGACAGAGAGAACAGTGTGCTCATGAACTGGCATCGTGCATTCAGAAAATTGGGAATAATTCATAAAATTGCACTTTTAGGGTACATGAGTTAAGGGAGTGATAGAAGATGAATCAGGAAAGAAATGTGCCTGGTTATGAAGTCTTATATGTAAGGAGTTTGAAGTACATCCTATTACTGGTAGAAAGCCTTGGAAAGATTTTAAACAGGGTGGTGCCATTATCTCAGTTATGTTATACATCTCATGGCAGAGCAGAGGATAAATTCAAGTGGGAAGAAGCCAGGGGTAGGAAAACCACCTGGGATGATTAATTGGTCCAGGCAAAATAATACAAGGTGCTAAAACAGGGGGAGTGGGTGGGGGGGGAGGGAAAGGACAGACTCTAGGGATCCTGCAGAGGTAGAATCAGCTGACCTTAGTGGATACTCAGATTGAGGGAGTGAGGAAGAGGGAGGAATTGCAGATTCCTGGGATAGCTGAGTAGAGAGCCAAAATTTAAGAAGCAGACCGGAATTGGGAGAAGGGATAATGAGTTTGGATATACTGAGTTCGAGGAGTTTGTGTGATAAGCTGGTGGAGATGTTCAGTAAGTGGCCAGAAATGTGAGACTGAAGCTTAGAAGAACCATCCTGATGGATGCAGATGTGTGATCCACGTAGCACATAGCCTGGGGCTGGTGGAATAGCACAGGACTTACCTGTAATGTAAGAGCCCCGAAAACAGCTCCGGGGAAGGCAGCGGCTGGTCCTGGATGGAGCCTAATAAGCAGCAGAGGCAAGATGAGAACCAGGAGAGAGGCAGGCGGGGCAAGTGAGATGAAAATGAAAAGCACTTGTGTGGTAATTAATGGTCATTGTGTGCAGTGTTGGGTAGTGAGGGAAACGGCCATGCACTCAGGAGAAGCCAGGTGCTCGGGTGGCAGCATGAATTGACAGTGCAGCAGAGCCAATCCTCTTTCAAGAGTTTGGGGGATTAAAGGGAGAGTGATGGGCAGTAGCTAGTAGCTGGTGGTCCAGAGGGGTACTCTGGGGGATGAGATTCTTCAGCATGATGAGAAGGAACCTGAGCGGGGGGGGGGGGGCGTGAAATTTAGAAGGAAAGAGAGAGCGAGAGATCATTGAAAGAGCAAAATCCTGGAGGTGGCTTAAGAGTATGGAACCTGGGGTGCAGGTCAAGGAAGGAACTCTGCCCCTGGGACTGGAAAAGAGGATGCAGACAGTGGTGAGTAAGAGGTGTGGGGAGGGAGGGAGGGCCAGGAAGTGGAGATGTTTGCCTTGAGAAGCAGGATTATCTCCTGAGTGAGGGTGTAGGGATGGAATTAGGAATTTTAAAGAGATGGGAAGTTTTGGAATAGCCATCAGCGTCAGCACAGCCAAGTTGGAGTTGTTTAATTTCTCTCTATGTTACAGCACCTAACAGTGCCTAGAGTATAGTCAGCCCTCAGAAATGTCTCTGGATCAATGAATTTTTACATTGTGGTCAGAGAGTAGGATCTTAGGAGTTATTATCTCCCAGCTGGGGCATGAACAGATGATGAAAAGGTTCAGGGTGTGGTCACAAGGAAGTGGGTGCTGGGTGGGTTGCCTTGTAAAGGCTGAAGTTACCCCATATGATTACAGAAGTTAGAATGGCGAGGAGGACTTGCAGGTTTAGATTTCTCAAGAACATTAGTGTGTAACCAGGAGATTGAGTAGATGACAGCAGAGAGGGTCGCCAGAGGTGATCTAGCCAAATGGTATGAGCTTCAAATAGGATGCTTTTTTGTAGGGGCAAGTCTCGAAGGTGCAGGCAGGTCTGGGGAAATAAGTGGCTTCTAATCAAGGGGGTGGCCAAGGAGAAAGCCAGGTGTCACCTGAGACAAGGAGGTGACAGGAACATTCCAAGGAGAAGGAAAGAAGGTAACTCCTGGAGTAGAAGCAGAGGTAGCCAGGGTGTGGTACTGGGTGTTTGTCCTAAGAGGATCCAGAGTGGCAGATGGCACTGGGAAGAGTCAGGAGAACATGTACACAGGGTGTCTTCAAAAGGTGCATACACACTGTAACAGCTGATAGCTCAATTTTGAAAATGAAATGTATTTTAATAAACATTGCCTTTATAATTACTCAAAGTATGTGTATACGTTTTTTGGGGGACACCCTATATATAGAGAGAAGATGAGCCTCACTGACTGGGAGACTGACTAGGGAGGAGATAGATGAGAAAAGAGAAGGGTCTGCACAGAAGTGTTGGGCAAGATGGTAGCCCTAGCAACACAGAAAGTCGTGGTGAGAAACCTGTCACTGTCTAGAACTCTCCCAGACCCTCAGAAAACCACAGTTGGCCTGGTGGTCAAATTGCCCAATAGGCTCCCCCAACAAGTGCACATAGTCTGGGAGAGCTACTGTAGAGGCCTGGACTATCCCAGCGCAAAAAACGCACCAGGCGCAACTTGGGGCTACTCTGCCCATAGGCTTTTCTTCAGTGCTCCTCAGTCTGTGGGCTGTAGACTGTTGCTTATTACCTGACTGAAGAGACACAGACAGAAATTGAGAGTAAACATTTAGAAATTTCTATAGCAATTTGACGTTGCTGGGACAGCTAAGCACATAATTGGGGTTTCCGTCATTCAGTTTTATTAGTCTGTGGCAGATTGGAAATTAAAACAAAACTGGTCCTTCACTTCACTATTTACCACTCCACAGCATTTTCTCTTCAGCCCGAGGTCTGGACATAGAAACACCTGCTCCTCAGAGTCGGCCCAGGCGCCTGTCACCCTGCTCTGTCCTGTGGCCCCTCACAGTCTATCCATCCACAGTGTTTCTTGGCCATAGAGCTCAGCCCCTCATGAGCAAACCATGGAAGAGAGTGAAACCCTCAGCCAGTGTCACCGATGGACGTGCCCTGAGTGGCCATCGGAGCCACTGTGGAGTTAGTCCTTTGAATGCCACCACCGGGTGCGTAGGCAGCTTGGGAGGCAAAGTAGAGTTGTCTCAGGACCTGAGGCTTAGCCAGAAATCTCAGGACGGTTCAGCGGCAGAGCAAGGCTATGGATCTTACTGTTTACCTTTTACTATGTACTAAAGAGAAATGGCACATTATGAAAACAAAGAAAAAGAAAAAAAGTCTTCATGGCAACTAATCAGGCTCTGTCCTCTGAACCCCAGTCCATCTAATGCACCCTCCTATTTCAGAACTTCTCACACTATATTGTGATTATTCTGTTTACTGACCTTCCCCAATAATGAGCTGTTTAGGGCAGAGTTCACTTTTGCTTCATCTCAAAATCCTCTACCCTGAGCACAGGGGTTAGTGCAGATAGGGCAGCTCAAACTCGCTACTCTTTTCTCATTTGACTTATAATAATGCATTTGGCCCTCCTCTCATACCAAATCGTAACTGATTTTAAATAGGTAAATCCCATAGGCCATTCTGTGCAATGCTAAAAGATGTCTTAACTCTCACTGGTCAGGAGTCCCACGGTCAGGAATGCTCATGGTCATCTTTGAGTTTCAGATAAGCAGCTCTCTCTTCCCTTTTTGTACAAGCCTTAAAGTTACCTACTCCTTAAACCAAATACATACACACATATATGTTTATACAAAGGTGTATGTGTGCATATAAAATAGGGCACCACTTGGTAAAACATTTCTCTAGACCTGGGCTTCCCACACCTCTCCTTTACAGATTTCAGTTTAATTTTTCTGTGCTAAGGTTGAGTGATGACTTAGCAAGTTGAACATTTAAAGAATCAAACCTGTTTTTCCATGGAACCAATTAATAATATACCTAAAGTGAACTACTTAAGCTTATAAAAACAGAGATTTTCACCATGGAGAGTATTGGCAGGTCACGGATGAGGCGGAGCAGCGAAAACAGCTGTTTTATTGTGAGCAGTGTGCAGGCTGAATGAGAAGGGGTTAAGTGTGAGTCCACACCAGGCTCTGCTGAGGTGTGACCCGGTGGAAGGTACTTTCTTTTAAAGCCCTTTGGAACTTCCTTCTCCTTTTTCTTCCTAATCTGATTTTTCTCATCTGCCCTTAAATGTGCTCTGCAAGTGAACTTGGACTTCGGTATTCAAATCTTAGCCTTTTAACCAGAGCCCCATGGGCTGTGCCACACCTTCTTTAGAAGGAAATGCAAGATGGGCCTCCTCTGAGGTGCCCCACCAGCATTTAAGAATTATATTCTTATCCGAGAGACCTTGGTTAGTCCCTGTGGGCTGGAATAAGAGGTAGAATTAAGGTAATTAGGCTGGTGTCAGTGTGTAGGACAGAGAAAAGCAATTCCTGGAGGCAGAGAGAGCTTATGGATTACTTCAGGTGTGAATCGATTAGTATTTAGAGCTAACTGAAATGGTGTCTGTGGGTGGGAAGCCTGACGCAGTTGTTCTTATAACCAAAAGTAGGTTGTTGTTCTTAAAAATATGTAGTCCCACTTCTGTTTATCCATAACAGGAGTAAATGTGGTCCTCAGCCCCCCAGGCTCCCAGTAGGACATGCCTGTGGGCAGTCCTCCCAGGGTGTGAACCGAGAGCCCTTTCAGAGGAAAGAGCAGAAGTAGGGTGACAGGATATTAGCCCCTGGTCTGTGCGCAGGTGAATGGGGAGCCAGCTCTGGCTTTTCTGTTTCAGACATGTGGTGTGATTCTTCCCCAGATGGTAGCGGAGCATCCTAATGGATCAGAACCACCGGGTTCAAACTCTGAAGGCCTGAATTCAGGTAGCTGTAGGTCCAGCTCCATCATATAACTGTAAACCTAAACAGGCCCCTTACTGTTCTTGATTTTCAGTATTACCTGTAAACAGGGTAATCTGCCCACTTTGAAAGTTACAGATGAAACTATATATGTGAAAACATATTTAAGCCATAAAACTTATGTTAATGACATTCACCAGATCTCTGGAATTACCAGACTGAAGCCAGGTGAGTAGTCAGGGGAGGCTGTGGAGACTTTGAAGTCATCAGAGGGTATTAATAGGTGGGACTTTCTGGGACTTTCTAAAGGAGGAAAGCTGAGGGCCAAGCCTTCGGGTTAATAAGTCCCTCAACTGAGCTTTGAGAGGCTGTTAAGCAGATGGAGGAAAGAAGACAGTAAACATTTTAAAAGAAAAGGAAGTAGCTGATCGATGCGGAGTTATGGAAACCATGGGAGAAGAACAGGGGTGAGCAACAATGTCAAATGCCATTAAAACCCCATAGATGTGACCATAAAGTACTTTCCACATCAAAAGGAAGAAAACAAGGAAATTGAAACGTCAAAAATAAAAATTCTTAAAAGCCTGGGCTCATTGTACCCTTGGGTGTAACTCACACGGTCTGGAAGACACACGCTGCATTCCCCCCCCCAACCCCCGCGCCTGCCGCGACTGTGCGCGGGCTCGGGCTTTCTGCCTTCCTCCTCGGCGGCAGGCAGCTTGCTTGCCCGCAGCAGCCCCTGGCTGAGGTGGTAGACGAGCCAAAGGGCCCCTGAGTAGAAACTCCTTCCAGGGTGTCAGAAACAAGCGATAAATCTAATTTGTAGCCCTTGTGGTGAAAAGAACATGGGCTCCAGACCCAGATGGGCCAGGGCTAACCCTGGCCCGTCATCTTCATGGCTGCAAGTACGTTCTCTGGCTTGCCCCAGGGAAGGTGTGTTCCCGCATAAAAAGGGGTAAGGGTAAGAGAGACTCATGTTGCAGAAAGCACCCAGCCTGTTGTAGGTGTTCGATAAATGTTGATTTCCTTCCTTTTTCTTAGCATTTAAAAACATTATTTATTAGAATGAAATACAGAACAAAAGAGCATGCCTCACTGTTGTCTATAATAAGAGATTTTTCAGATTTGGGTTAATGAAGAACCCCAAGTCATACTGTGAAAGCAGCTATGGTAGCTTATTGTGACTTTGCTCCTGCAGGGAGACTTGCTGGGTTACAGGTGACGCAGTACAGTATAGTTCACTGGATGGGGGCCAAGACCCCGGGGCTCTCTGTGCAGCTGCCCAAGCAGTCACCACTCTGTGCCACAGGCTCCTCAGTGACCCAGTGGATGGATGATTTCCAGGGCCCGTTTCTGAACTGTGGTTTAGGAATGTGTCCTCTGTTGTGACCAGACTTGGAGATTTTTAAGGAAATATCTCCCTTATCTGCAGCTCAGCCCAGCCCTATATGCACACCTGTCAAAACACAGCCAAAAGGAAGGGAGTTGGTTAAAGAGGGGTCACATAGTCTGTGTAAACCCCTCTAGGGCTGACTCTCATACCTTCTAATAAGCGTGATGCACTAGTTCCCAAGTCCTGAGCAACTGGACTGACCAGAGAAGGTTAGTGTGCCTGCGCTGGGAGCGAGGGGTGAAGAGAACCCAGAAACTACAGAACACAGATGCTGGACAGCGTAGGGGCTGGCAGGCCTCCTGGTGTCAGGGCTGTGCGGCCCCCTTAAAAGTCATCATTTTGACTTTGAGTCATTTAGAAGTAAATAGGAAGTCCTCTTTAGAAAGATTTCTATCAAAAACAATAAAAAGAAAAAACTTCTGGAGCTTCCAAGAAGTAGATCCTCAGTTATTGGTAGTAAATAATGCTTTTCTTAGGTAACACAGATCCAGTGCCTTTGCTTGAAAATGGTCTTACTCCTTTGAATTTGGATATACAAGTCAAGCAGCTCCTTTAGGTCCAGGGCCTGCCTCAGCATGATCACCTTATGTTTATACAGTTCATGCTCTTTAATTGGAGTTAGTTAGATATGAGAATATAACACTTTAAAAGCTTCATGTCAAATGAAATTTCTAATTGGAATTGCTGTCAAAGAAGAGCATGAATTAATGTCCTACTGTGTCCCCCACCGATGCTCATAGAAGAAACAATGACCAAGGAGCTAGCCAAACAAACAGTTACAACTGAACAGAAACCTGGGTAGTTCACCCACCAAACAGGTCATCTTTAGATATATGAAGACTGATTCCATTGCTGGTCTTGTTTCAAAGAACAAGTCACTCACAAATAAGTAGTTGAGGGGAAAAAAGTAAAACACTTTGCCTTAAAGGAAACACCTATGAGAATGAGGAGAATATTGCATTACCCAAGCACAAAAGAAAATTGTCTAACCAAGTTTTCATCAGGTTTCTCTGTTCAAATGTTTTCTGGTCTGTGGTCAACTTTTGCCGCAAAACCTCATTTGACCTTGGATTCTCCAGAGCTGTGATTTTTATTTTTTTGAGGAAGAAGATTGTAGAAGTAAAAGTGAAGTGTTCCTAAGGACTCCCGAATTTGCTTCAAATTTTAAAATGGTGAAAAGCAAGTTGGAAGCTTAGTTGAAAGGACATGGCTACTTTAAACCTATGGGCTGTATTATCTGAGCTGGAAGTCAGGCTGGGAAAAGAAATAAGATAGCCTCAGGTTTATGTGTTTAATTGCTTCTAAGAGAAAAGCGAATAATAACAGGTATCCTTAGGGATATCTGCTATGTGTCAGGTGTTCTACATACATTCATTATGTCCTGTAAAACACTCAGCAGCCTCGCAAGGTAGGAATTATCCCATTTTAAAGATGAGAAAACCTAGACTCAGAGAGTTTAGTAAATTGCCTGAGGTCACTCAGGTAGTAACTGGCAGAGGAGTAGGAATCAGGCTCAGATCTGTCCAGTTCCACAGATTGTATCCTTCCCACAATACCGCCCTGTTCTTACATCCCTGCCGGCTTCTACTTGTATTTACCAAGCACTTTCTTTGTCAGACACTGTGCCTATGCTTTATTTTCAACCTGGAGGTTAGAGTTTTCCAGTGTGTGGATAAGAAGAGAGGCTCAGAGGGGTCAGTTAATCACCAAAGTTATACAACTACTATGTGAATCCTGGGTTGCCACCTCCAGAGCACATGCCTTCTCCACTCAGACATTCAGCCTCTCCAGACTAGCTACTGTCATCTCACCTGACGGAACTTAACCTAAAGCAGAAAGGAATGGAGTGGCTTATCTGAGCATTTCCCTGGAAAATATCCCATACCTCCCAATCTAGTGGTCAGAGTTCCCTATGTTAATACCCCAGAACAGTATAAATCTGGATGAAGAATTTTAGAAAGTATACACAAATAAAAAATAAATAAAGGTTTCTGCATCAGGGAATGACATGGTGACCAGGGCTTCCAACCCTGTCTTATCACTCTGAAAGGGTATGGTTTCCAAACACTGCCAAATACTAGACTTAAACTATGTCCCACCCTAGTCTTCCCCCCAGACCCAAATCTCAGCCCTACTGTATGCATTGTCCACATAGGAAACAGAGCTTCTTTGAGAGACAGAGGCTCCTATAAGCTGCTAACAGCCCATGTAAGGCTTTCCTTTGAGAGCCTCTCCTGACTATGAGGGACACACGAGTAAGTCGTGAGATGTTTTGTAAAGAGGAATCAGTTTCCATACTGAGAAGTGAATGACTGCTCTCTCTTAATAATGAATAACTTAGTTTTGATTTGTGCATCATACTTTCCAAACAGTCCCCATTCTGGAGAATATGTACTTTGCTGAGGATATTTAAATTGTAGCATTGTGTCTGATCCACTGGAGTGGATAGAATGGGATATTTCCCCTAGAAACGTTCCAGGGTGACACCACTCATAAAAAAACATCCACACTCCTTTGCCTTGTGTTCCCAACTCTTCAGAGCATGGCCTCTCTGTTCAGAGCCTGGTGCAGCAGCGTTCTATCCTCTCGGCCATTGGCCCCTCCACCCTGGTCACTCTGCAGTCCTCATTCTTCTCCGGTGGCTGCTCAGTCTGTTCCCTCAGTCTGGAATTCCCTCACCTTCTGACCTCCCTTCCCAGCCATAATCCTCCCTGTCACTGCCTGTCAAAATCCTAGTTGTCTTCAAGACCCTGCTCATCTAATAAGCCTTCTAGAAGCCCTTGGACGGATTATCTTTCCACCCTACACCCCTGGCGTTACCACCTCTGTTACAGCCTTCACTGGCCTCTCCCTGCAAGCACAGGCTGCACTGCCAGGAGGACAGGGCTCTGGTCGGCTGGCTCCCTTAGAGCCGGCTCGCAGCAATGCCCCGTGGATGCTTGTCAAATCTGATATTTGTTACTGTTTTCTCTAGAATACAAAGCTCATTGCTAGATCCTTTAAAACAACAACAGCTAGATTAGTTACAGATTTTTTTTCTTCATAAAGCTCCATCAGTCATCCTTTACTTTGGAGGAGTCAGAATATTTGCAGATTTGTACCTGGCAGGATGTTCTAATTTCTCAAGACTGGAATTTAAACGGACCAGTGTCAGTCCCCTACTTTAACGATTTTAAATTTGTCCTAATCATCTGCATTTGGTACATTGTCCATGAATTTGTTTAGTTAAAAGCTTATGACTCTTTAAAGACTTAGCCCAGTTTTTAAGTGCCAAAGATTTTTGCATTTGAATGTATTTTAATGTATTTATTTAAGGATTCTTTTAATCAAATTCTTCCCTAATTTAGACAGATTTCTTTTTTAATCCCCCTGCCAGGCCAGGAGTTTATTTATTGTGATTAAATTCCTTTAAAGATAGAAGTTAAAACACTATTAAATGCTATTTATGGTGTTCTCTCTTGCTACATTTCTTTCTGCATCTCATAAAACATGTTTCCTTTTTATCATGTCTAGTGCAGTCAGCACGTCCTCACTTGTATGGTCTGTGCCAGTCACTCCCTAGATACGTGTCGACCACCTACTGTGTGTCTAGTCCAGTGTTACACAGGCAGAGAATATAAAATAACGACAAGTACACTTGTTAGCAGTTCAGCCAAGACTGGATTATGGGGACATGGAGGACAGGGACATCACTAAGTGACAGAGCAGGCAAGAGGGGCTTCCTGAAGGAGGTGGGACTTGGACTGTGTCACAGAAACAAGAGCAGGTTGCAGGGACTGAACAAGGAGCCAGGCCTGAGGAAATGACAGGATCCAAACAGGAAGCATCCCCAGAGGACACAGAACCCATCACAAGGCTGGAAGTGCAGAGTGCCATGCTCTGTCCCTTTCCAGGAGGTGTGGGTCCTCAGCTCCAGCATGGGGCCTATGACATGGAATATGCTCATGGAACTCAGATGAGGGAATAGATGAACCATGGGAAGCAGACAGAGAAGCGCTGGGCAAAGAAGGTTTCCCTGTGGTCCTGGCCTCGGCCACTAGTATTCTGCTCGTATCCTGGTGAGGACCAGCCAGGGGCGCCTCGTTTGGGGGTGGAAGAAGCCTGCAGAGTTCTAGACAGAGGCATTCCCTACATACTGAGTCTTGATGGGAGAAACCCAGAAACGGAAGGAGGGCCTGCAGGTGGGAGAGCAGCTTGGCCATGAGCTTGCCAAGGCCCACATTGGCTCCCTTCTCCACGCCGCCCGTTGCTCTCCTGTGCAAAGGGGTGGGCCTAGGGAAAGGGAACACACTTTTATTTAGTACCTGCTCAGTTTTTGTTCAGTCCTGTCAACTGTGCTACAAGATAAGAATTCTTGCGCTCATTTTGCAGATGAGAAAAATCAAGATTCAAAGAGATGGAGTATGTTGCCTGTGGTCTCATCACTCATAGATGGTAGATGGTGGGGCCGGGATTTTGACCCTTTTCATCTGACTCCAAAGGCCTTTTCCTGTACCGTGCTATCTCCCCCCACATTAGAACTTTTAGAATTTACAGTAGAATTCAAGAAACTTCAGGCTTCTGTTTGGTAATATTAAAACCCCAAAGGCAACCTGTTTATATGATCAAATCACACAAAAGATAGTGAAAATCTGAAACCAGATTAACAAAATCTGGTTAATACTTAGTCTCCCCTGTCACCGCAATGAAAGGCAGTGAAGTTAGTGAAAGATTCCTGGTGCCTCGCTCGACTAGGGATACTTCTGAACTGGAAAACTTCACCTTTATATTTCTTGTAGGCGAGTATTTTGGATACGTGGCATTTAACTTTCTCGTGGTTAGACCCCATGTGTCTTGAAGGTTTAGAGTGTAGCTAGTAAGATTAGGTGGTTAGTTAGTAGATGGCCGAATTCCCTAACTTTCCGGGTGCCTACCGAGGGGTCGCCTGGGAGGGAGCTGCATACAGGCTGCTTGGGAAGAAGCTGATGGAGTCATTGTGGGCGGAGATTTTACGGTAAGTCCACAGGAGGTTAAAACTGTCTCCTAAGGAGGCTTCGAGGAACCGGAGGCCTGGAAATGGGAACAGAACCATAACCACCACAAAGCAAATCCACGAGTGTCTTCCCTACTAACCCAGAGCACGGGGAAAAGCATGGAAATATATAGTTGGGAAGGACTAGAGAAATGAAATAATGGCTGACTTGTGAGTAACGATGAAAATATTTGATGATGTGACTCCCAGGGGAGCAATTATGGTTAACCCCTCATTTGTTTGGCATTTTCAAGGATTGAACGGCCCCACATAACTGAATTTTCCAGACAACTAAAACTTTCCTATTTATGTGCCTTGAGTGTTTTTTAGCCACGCTTGGTGGAAATATTTCTGAAATAGATTATACAATTATCCTACCTTTTTGAACAGAAGCTGCAAGAAATAACATTCCCCGATATGCCTTTGATACAAGTCTGAGAGGACCTGATTCAGAGGTTTGAATAGTGAGGACTTGTAATTGCCTCACTTAAGAGAAAACCCAGAGCTGGGCAGTTCCCAGGATGACAGATTTGGTGCCTCAGTGGTATCGGGCTGACTCTCCCCTCATGTTCACAAGATGGGTGCTCAGGATCTCACATGACAAGTTCTAAGGCAAGAATGGAATGGGGGCTTCTCCTTAACTCATGTCTTTAATCAGAGAGGAAACGATTTCTCAGGGGACACCCAGCTGACTTCCCCTGGGTCCCACTGGCAGGACTGAGTCACATTTCCATGCCTGGCTCTCTGGAAGGCTGAGAGTGGATCCCAGCCCTTTCGGACTCTGGAGTGGGAGTCCGCTCTGCCCACAAAAAGAAGGATGGGTCGTGGCTTTGGGTGGGCACCCAGGAGTGTCTGCTGTGGTATCTGGGACTAGGGTGGACATCACTTACTGTGTGGCGTAAATGGATAGACCACTGAGCTTTTTGTTCCGACACTAAATGTCCCCAGACTGGGGTCCTTTCTGATTTCCTAAGTCTGCTTTTATTTATTACTCTCTCTTCTTTTGTGTCAGACTGCTAGTTATCGCTACTCACTGCTAACGTGGCTTGCCCTCATCATGCCAAAATTAGATTATATTTCTGGAAAAATCATATCACCAAACCTGTTAGAACTATGTCTGAAATGTTCTAAGTGTCTGACAGCTGTCCTGTGGACCAGACACATAGCTCGAATTTCTTTGGGCTGTTTGGGGTCATTTTTCCATTGTGGAGATTTTGGAGCAGTGAGGTTTCTAGAGAGCCTTGTGTACCTCAATATGACTTCAGTGAAGTCTTCTCATGGTGAAAGGAGGAGCCTTGGGGGCAGTTAAGCATGTTTACTAAAGAAGGTCAGACTGCATCTGCTCATCTGAACCCCAGCATGGTTCAGAGAGAAGCAGCTCTCAGCTCCCTTGCAGTGCTGCGTGGCTGGTGGCTGCCCAGAGAGCTCCACTGGCTCTGGGACTGTGACTAGTGGGACTGTTATTACAGCAACTGGCAGCACGAGGCAAGGTGGTGCAGTTTAATTATTCCTGCCCTCTGCCAGGGCATCACAGTCCCAGGAGGAGTCCTGTGAGCTGCCCGGGTTGTGCAGAATTAGAAGTGTTTGAGTGTGACTTGTTCTGACAAGTTCTTGAAGAAAGTAATGCTTTGAAAATAGTTATTGAGATTATATTGAACAAGAGGACCATCCCTTCTTCGAATAGAGAGTTGACCAAAATTCAGTCTGTAGACAGGAAGAAGGAAATAGAAAGCAGTTGTCAAAATAACACTGAAGTGAGTAACTGACTCAAATGGAATGATTCTACTCTGGGAATCAAACAAGAGCCAGTGGGTGGGGTGAGTTCTGAGGAAGCAAATGGTTAAAATGTTTAATTTTGATAGAGCCGAAACTATGAGTTCAAGCTTCTTAGAACCTGGAAGTTCCTTCAGAGCAAGTAAGCTGTTTGAAGGCCTGAAGTCCTTATTTACTATGCATCAGAAAGTCACGAGTTAGCCTATAGGCAAGTGGTAAGTGACAGACACATTGGGGGTAAGGAAAACAGGTTTTGTTTTTCCTTAGTTCCAACTAATTTGTACCATTCAACTCATTCTTACGAGAAGAATGCAAAGTATTTCTCATAAATATTTTCCTTAGCTCCTTCTTATGCCTAGAAGGCTTTTAAATAAGCCATTCTTTTACTGACTGCTGACATACAGAAAGGATACAACTGAGTTAAGTTGAGCCAGATAGTTTTCTAATTTTCTCCTATGTGAATTAGTATGTGGAGTACTGATTCTATCTCTGAAATACTCTGACCATTCCTGCTCCCCTAATAATTCAGCCATTGTGTTCAGATTTTAATATTGGCTCCAAATATACTTTTTTAGAAAAACTCTCCATGGAGAAATAAGCATGTAATCAATGCTTTTGTGGGATCATGGTACCTATCAGCATATAGCTGGATGGAAATTAAAAAAAAAAAATCAGAACAATTCACTTGCCTAGGTAAATAAATTTGCATTCACATTTTGAATTATTTCTGATGCTAATTGGGCATTTTGGGGAACAGAGTGGATGGTTCAGAACTAGGTGGGAAAATCATTTTCCAGCATATCAGAATACCAGCAACTCATTTTCAACAAAACCACACAACAGGAGCAAAAATGATGATGCATTCCATAGCCCCAAAAACTGATTGCTTGAGAATCATGAAGACTGTGGTATTATCTATATTATTTGATACTGAATGGTGACTGTGAGAATCATGAAGACTGTTGTATTATCCATATTATTTTGATACTGAATGGTGACTGTGTTTGCTTTGAATTAGTCAATTATTGCCATTAAATTCTATTATTTAAAATTGTTGCTTTTCTGAATGGAAGCTTACATGTTATATACTTTTCCCTTACGCTACTGGTGATTGTTTTCAGGCTTAATCGAATCTTGTTTTATATTTGGAAACATATCGATAAATTAAACATAATTTAAGTACATGTGAATAGGCATTTTTTTCTAAAATTAATCAGAAGAAGTAAAATGAGTAACCAGGAAAGATAAAACTTATTTTAGAAAGCAGCATTTATTTAAAATGACTAAAGGAACATAGATCAGACTGATGAATGTCAGAGGGATGGAGGAGGGCAGGTGGGTGGAGGGGGAGAGAGTAACCAAAGAATTTATGTGCATATATATGCACAACCCAAGGACACGGACAGTGGTGGGGAGAGGGACTGGGGAGGGGGAGGGGATGGGGTGGAATTGGTTATTGGGGAGAAAAAGGGTCATCTGTAATATTTTAAACAAATTAAAAAATTTAAAAAATAATAAAATAGAATGACTAAAGGTGTTACAGATCAAAAGAGTTTTCTGGGTCGAATTATTTATAACTTGAATTAGTCTGTTTCTCATATTTGGTATTGTTCCTATATCTTACTGAATCTCTGCTTTGGCACAAAGAGACCCTGAGACTGCATTGAGGCAGAAAATGTGACTAAAGAGTGGACATTCAAAAGCTCACGACTTTTCTTCGGCTGTGGAGTGATTCACATGCAGAAACCCCCTGCAGCCCTGAGTCAGAGTCAGATACACTCAGAGGCCTTATCTACTGGACAGTTTTTTATTTCTTGGTTTGTTTGGTGTGTTTTTTTAATTTCCTGCAAACCTAACTTTTCTTCAAGAAATCATAGTGGGTCCTAAGAAGACCTAGTCCAAGTCAAATGTCACCCTTACTAGCATAATAATCTAGTATGCGGGGTTTCTTTTTTCCATGTATTTGTCTCATGTTGCCAAAAAGATGAACATTGTACATCCTTCACAGTAGACACTTGAACTTACTGAATTGTAATTATTACATAGTGAGTGTGTGGGTGAGCAGGTTATGCCAGTGTCCATAAGAGCAGAAGGCAACATGGCCCTCTAGAAGGAGCTTAGTATTTAAACCATGAGGCTAGGTTTGAGTCCTGCCCCTGCCTAGCTATGGCATGAGTGAGTTAATAAACCACTTGGAGTCTCAAGCTTGTTCATCTGTTTAAATGCAGGCGGTAAAAATAATGTCTCCTTCACAGAGTTAGAACTATCAAATTAGATAAAGTGTGTAGAAGTACTCGGTAAAGCTAGAAAATTCTATACATGTTTTTCTTGTTATTATGTTTGATAAATTAATGTGCCTATTCTTTGTTCTGGAAGTGGGTAATATTCACACAAATATACATTATAGACCTTGAAGAATTTGCTATTGAAACCAGTCTGTGTTTTCAATGATGGTTTGCCTTAACTAAAATCAGTGTCATTTTCTTTTTAAAAACGGTGTTAAAGAAACCAAGTTGAACAGATAAAGCACGTAATACTTGTTAACAGTGAAGATTAGAATCTTTCTGTCTCTGGAACAGTAGACATGGGTAGTGCTCTGATCTGTTGCATTCCATTAAGGAGCTCCCACTGGTCAGGAGATAGATGTGGTAACACGTATGGAAAAACTTGAAACTGCTAAGTATCAGAACTCACTGCTTGATTAGAAGTAAAGTGATAACTTTATTCTTTCTGGGGGTCCACTTGCCATATCCTATAAAATAGAAAGATTATCGGCTGCCCTCTTGATGATCCCCCTTTCTGAATTCATTATTAAAGGACAGCCTTCATCCCACTTCGTCCATGAGATTATAGGTAAGGAAGACGCTGCCCAGCCTTTGGAGAGTTTATGGTATAACAGACTTAACACAGGCATACAGCTAACTCCGCTGTAGAATACTAGACAGGGCACATGCTGCAGGAGAAGTTCAGATGGCGTTGTTCCAGCACCTACACATCACACCTCAGATTGGTTACATTTTATGTGGGATTTGCCTCTCTACCTGGATTGTAAACTCCTTGAAGGCAGGGAAGGCACCTTGTATTTCTTGGTTCCTCTCTCCACACTTTTTACCTAAGCCTAAGCTTCAACTAGTATTTGTGGTTTAAATAGAGTCTTGTACCCAACATTCAGATTTAGTCAAAAAATTGTATTAAGATGCACTTAAACCCTAACTTTCTTTTTCTTTTTCCTGTGTTTGCAGTTGACCTGCCCCTGTTTTTCCCTCGAGACCAGCCAACTCTCACATTTCAGTCTGTTTACCACTTTACCAATAGTGGACAGCTTTATTCCCAGGCCCAGAAAAACTATCCGTATAGCCCCAGATGGGATGGAAATGAAATGGCCAAAAGAGCAAAGTAAGTGAATCTATTGTTATTTCTACAGGTAAGAACATTTTATCTAGTTCAGGGGTTGGCAAGCTGTTTCCCACAGGCTGAATCCTGCCCTGTACCTATTTTTGTAAATAAAGGTTTATTGAAACACAGCCATACCCACATCTTTACTTATTCTCTGTGGCTTTTCCCAAGCTACAGCAGTGGAGTGAGTCATCGAAACAGACGTTGTTTGGCCTTTTACAGGAAAAGCTTGCCAACCCCTTATCTAGCTTCATCAGGTAGACTGTTGTTTTTAATGAATTACGGGATTTATCAGAAATCTACCTCTCTATTTAGACAAGTACTAGATAGGAATTACAGTTATGGATAAATGGTGGTGTTGATGGAAATGTTGGCAGCTGCTTTCAAATTTTTTTAAAAAATAGAAAATTTCAGCTGTCAGTAAACAAATCAATTTTTTGTTTAGTAGTTAATACGTAGACCCAGTACCTAGTTTTTCATAGGGAACTGTAATGTCTTTGAAGGAACAGAGTGAATTACATACTTTATTGCCTCTCTGCAGCCATTGCCCAAAGTAGGGCCCTTGTTTTCCTTGATTAAGTAAGTGGCTACACAAATAGCTTAGAACCATTAAAATCCCTATGGAAGTAGGTTGGCAATTTGATAGAGGTTGAAGTTAGCTAAAGTTTGGAGTTTAGAGTTATAACTATTGCACATGAACCTCTCTGTGGAAAGCTTTCCCCAGTCAGATGGAGTAGGTAAATGTAGAAACACGCAGAGTATTTTTTGTAGGTAAAACTTAAGTATGTGGAACACAAGTCTTCATGAACCAGGGCTCCTGGATTAAAGCGACAGTGGATCAAAATCATAGTTTCTAAAAATAAATCATAGAGTGGCAGGTGGTTATTATTTTATCACTGTGAACAGCCATGTGCTCACACCTGTGACCCCAACTGAAGGATGGTCAGATCCAAAGAATCACACAAATGAAGAATTATCTATTAAGCATCCTGTTCATTCGCTCCTCCAGTATTTACTGAGCGTCTCCCATGTTCCAGGCCGTGTGCTCCATGCTGGGGATACAGTGATAAGCACATTAGAAATTGTCCATGTCTTCACGGAATCTGTAGCCCAGCAGGAGAGAAATCAACGCCTCTGTCACATCAAACTTCCAACAGTTTTTAAGTACCTGCTAACAAAGCCTGGCCTTCTAGACCCAGAATGCTCTTGATTAGTAGTACTCCTTGCTCATGCCTCCCCCTCCCTGAGGCCTCGCTCCCTCCCAGTGTACATGTTGGCATCTCCTATACTTTCTACAGCACAAGGCCTTCACTTATAGCAGGATTGGGAATTTTAAAAATAATGACAGAGTGGCTTCCTCTAGAAATCCAGGCCTCCCCAGATTCATCTGTGGAATCTAGAGCTGCTGTTATCTGAAACTTCAGTGGCCCCTTTCTCCCTGTAGTTGCCCTTTTTAGCTGTGATACCTGAGTCTGAAATTCTATTTAAGGAAAAAAACAAGCATATGCAAATGTAACTAATAACAATGGTTAAGGCTTGTATACCCTGAAACAGACTTGAAAGGGGATTATAAAGTAAGTTTCATGATTGAGGCATTGGAATTGTTTAATTCTCTGGGCCTTCCCTGTGTATACATAGGATCTTCCCCTAGAAGATGGGCTGTTATTTGTGGTATGTGCTGTGGAGTCTGAACCAGATGTGTCTTTGTGGTTTCCATGGCAGAGCTATCTTGGTGTGCATGTGTGTGTGTGGTAAGTAGGCATTGCAGCATGTATGAATTGAGTCTTTAAGGAGCTGCAGGCCACAAGCTTATGCTTTCAGTATGGGAATATGGTAAGTGAGGCTTGTTTATCTTAACAGGTCGATTCAGAGTTGCAAGAGACATTTGCTTTATGTTAACACCAGTCTCAAGAAAACATCTGAAGTAACACTGACAAAAATCTGCTTTCTACTGTAGTAAGAAGGATCCATTTTAAATGTAATAAAAGGAAAGGCCAGCAGCTCATGCTAGGAAGAAGAAATAGTTTAAAAGCTCCCATCTTAAATGGAACCGAGTGGCTTCCCTGGGCTCTGTCAGAAGACAAGGTAATGGGTAAACACAACCAGGGTACTGTACTGCTGTACAGACTTGAGCTTGGCGAGGGCTGGAGAGAAAGGACAGAAGGAAAGGTCAACTGCAGCACTCATTACACACCCTGTCTCTTTGTCCTGTGAAAATATTGTATGTACACAGTGCATAAAAGGCTATAATTCACTACGAAAGTTCTGCCGTGACATAAACACTCTCACGGTCTGTGAACAGCAGTAGAGCCCTTTGAGTGGAGTCAGCTGTTTATCCCCCCTGTAGAGCAAAATTCTAAACATGTGAACTCAGAGTGTACACTTGCTGACACTGACAAGGGCTTTTCCCATGATGTGTGCTTCTTGCTCATGGTGGTTCAGCAAATTCTATCCTCACAAGTGAAATACCCTCTACTGGGTGAGCACAGGCTCTGGGGTCATGCATGCCCCAGTTCCTCTCATAAGGTCTATTCCTATGTGCTCTGTTGTCTTGGGCAGGGCTTTTTACCTCTTGGGGTTTATTCTGTAAAACAAGTCCATAATTCTCTCTACTGGATGGGCTTGATATGAAGGGTCAATCATTGTATCGACCTATGAAGGACCCCTGAGTTTAGCTTCTGCTTTGTCTTAACATGCCTTTGCTCACTCCTTTGCTCCCACCCTCTTTCTGCTCCTTCAAATCTATTCCTTATTCCTTCCTTACGGTTTTCTCCTTTCATGCTAACTTGTAGGCCGCTATTTCCCCTCTTTTTAGCTTTATTTTACATAGACACGCATATCATCTGGTAACAGCTTTGCTTCTTTCTTTCTAATCTTAATACTCTTTATGTTTTTTAAATTTCTTTTTCTTACTTGCACTGACTGGGACCTCCAGTAAAATGTACATAAATGGTGAGAGCAGACATCTGGCCTTATATTTACACATTAAGGCTGATGTTAGCAATAGGTTTTACACAGACGTCTCTGCCCCTCACTAGCCAGCAAGTATGACTTTGGACAAATTGAGAATTTCCCTGAGGCTGTCTGATCATCTATAAAATGGTGAAGCTAGTTTAGAGGCCTATTGTGAGTATCAAATGGGGTGATTTTTATTGTTGGTTAACAAATCTCCACAAACTTAACAGCTAAAAACAGCACAAGTTATTATCTCACAGTTTCTGTCGATCAGGAGCTCAGGACAACATGCCTGGGTTCTCTGTTCAGAGTCCTATTTGACAAACATCAAGGTGTTGACCAGAGCTGCCCTCTCATCTGAGGCTTAGGGTCTCTTCCCAGCTCATTCAGGTTGTCAGCAGAGTTCAGTTTCTTGTGGTTGTAGGACTGAGGCTCCTATTTTCTTGCTGGCTGTCAACTGGAGGCCATTCCCTGCCACGTGGTCCCCACTGTTGTCAAGTCAGCAGTGAGTGGTGCTCATATCTTTCGCATGTTTCCAATCTCTTACTCCCTGTCGCTGACCTCTACACCCAGATTTAAAGGGTTCATTTGATAAGGTCAGGCCCACCAGTCAACCTACTTTTCTTAAAGACATTTGTCCCATGTAACACAGCCCAGTAATGGGAATGAAATCCATTCTTTTTACAGTCCTGGTGATTATACAGGGAGTGTAAACCACAGGTGTGGAATTTGGGGACAGTCTTACAATTCTGCCTACTACATGGTAATGTGTAGGTGAATTGTCCAGCATAGGTTCTGGCATATGGCGAGCATTCAGTAAATATGAACTCTCAGCATCATTATCCCTGGAGGAATGCTGCTAAAAGACAGCAGAGTCAACATTGCTATCTTCACATGCACCCTAGTAAACAGTCCCCCAACCTCAGTGGCTTGGCCAGAGATTCTTAAGTTCTAGGCTGTCCCATCCATGGCTGCTACTCCCTGTGGTCATGTCTACGCAGTGCCAGCACAACCAGTTTGAAAGTGGGGAAAAATCTATCGTTCAGTTATTTAATCCACATAAACCCAACTATCACTTTTTAAAAATGAACCCACTAGTTACCTACTTGTATATAGTTTTAGGTATATCTGGAAGAGTAAATCAAATGATGTTTTCTATTTCTTTGTAGTCTGATAAATCTATGGATATATGGAGTAAGTTTTCCATGAATTTCATTGACAAAGTACAGGTTGATCCTAAAGGGCTAAGTAGGTTCTTAGAATAGAATTTAATTTGTGGAAACCACCTACTGCCATGGCTCGTCACACATTAAATTCATGATATAAATGGAATTACTAAAGAATATTTGAAAAGCATCTTCTCAGTCAACACATGGGAGTAATTCATCATGAACCTCCTAAAATCATATGTTGTTTCCCTTCTTGCCTCAAGGTCAGAAAGATGTTATTTTCTTATTTAGAAACCTAGCCGGGTGCTGCTGGCAGTCCATGATCGCCCACATGTGCTCTTCGCCATGCGTGCCTGTGCCATTTTTCATCCAGTTGTCTTTGCAGGATAACTTTTTCTTTCAATAATTTTTTTAAATGGCACATTCTGAACTATGTCAATTATTTTTCATTGTTGAGACTTAGTATTCCCAAAGATACTGTTTTCTTCAAACTTCTCATTAGCTGCCAAATGCTTCAATTCAGTCCTCTAAATAAAACAGATAAAAATAGATCTCTCCTTGGTTCAGGAGGAGGTAGGTGTCCCCACTCGACTTGCGCATCCCCTTCTCACCCCTTACTGTCGCCTCGGAGGCCCCTCTGGACCCCTAGGATGCCAGGGAGCACTGTGTTGAGATTGCAGTTTGAAGAGGATACTTCACGGCATGGTCACAGAGCCCTGAGGCCCAAGAATTCTTTGGGGACTAGGTTGGGCTGGGGAAGGAGTGTTCATGAAGTGTAAGTGGTTATAATGTGAGCCTATTTCTATGTTTGTTTCTCTAGAAATTACTCGTTTCTCCTCTCCTTTGTCGGCAGCTTCCTAAGGAAGCTCAAAATTGTATTTTGTTTGTGTTGAGGTTTAGTTGCCGAGTCAGGCAGTCCCTGTGCTTGGTGACCTGGCCAGAGGGAGCCCAGCCGAACCAACTTCAGAACCCTGACTTCCAGACCACACTCAGCATTAGGGAAAACCCGGGTGGGGACTTTGCAACAACCCCCTCCCTCTCCCTGGACTGCTGCCCCTGCCTTCCCCCCACCCCCATTTCTCTTTTTCTGGCACCAAAGGTAGGGGATGACCAGGAAGGTAAGAACTGTGGCCACTGTGACTGTGCATGCCCACACCCCTCTGCGAGGGGGAGCAGCTGCGGATCTGAGCCACTCTGTGCAGGAAGGGAAACTGGCCGCAGGGACAGCACTGAGGGGGACAGAGCCACCAGGGCTGGGCTTCCAGCAAGCTCTGCCATGGGCCCATTGGGCTCACCTTAGTGACAGAAACTCCAACCCAACTACTGCTATGATTCATGGGTTTTCTTTTTTCTTTTGTTTTCCCTTGAGTTTCCAAGGAATAGTTCCCTTTAAAAAAATCCCAACTTCATCTTAGCTGAACTCCCCTCAGGAGAGAAGAGGGAATTTTCCAGGCCAGCAAAGCCTGGGTGATCCGAAGTACCCTGCGAAGACAGAAAAGGAGCCAGTGAGGGTGACCGTGCAGAGGAACTGAGGAAGGTCAAGGTCAAGGTCACCAAAGCCTTCCACTCACCTGCATGCCCTGGGCTCCTGGGGTTTAGAAATATAGAAGCTGTGAAGAGAAAAATAAAGCCAGTCAATAACATGGCATTTGGAGATCCTTGAACTCTCTAAGAGAATCGTGAAAAGTATCTTCCAAGGATTTGGTTTGTTTTTCCTTTCAGAAGAGAGAGCAACAGCGATGGGGAGGAATCCAGATCTGCCTGGCTTCCAGGCATCCTCTCCAAGCTGCGTAGGTCACAGAGAACATGTTATTTATTAGAACCTGACATCTGCTGCTGTGAGATGATAAGCTCCACTGAAAAGCATGGCCATCAATTACTGCTATTACCACCCTCATCCCAGGCCGAGCTGCGTACCGTCCTTTCAGGTTGTACCAGGCACAGAGCATCTACAGCCCAGCTCAGTCTCCTCTCTCCCCTTGGCAGGATCCCTCAGACCTTGTCGAGGCCTTCCATCTGTTCCTGACATCCTTTGATTCCCTTCTTGGGCCCCTCTGAGGGCTCCTGTAAGGACTGAACCGTGCCCCTGTCCATCCCACTTTCTCAGTGGAAAACAGGGTTAGGGTTATTGTCTGGTCTCAGTCATGGAAGCCAGAGGAAGCTGCACATGGAAAGAATAACTGGAAGGTCAACACATCTTTGTCAGGGAAGTTAGCTCAGTTGTGCCGTGTGAGAGCTGCCCAGTGCTCAGGCTCGAGTTCCTATGATCCCCCTCAGCCACTGGGAAAATGTGTGTGATAACCAAGTACAGCCACTTCCTTGTTTGTGGGTTATGGTCGTATATTTTCCTTCTTGGGAAAATAGATCTCTCAGAGAGTCAGAAAGGAAAGGATAGAGTGGATTTTTTATTTTTATAGTTTACCAAAGTAGAAACATACACTTATTAATGGAACCAGAGTTGCCTTAATTGTTGGAAGATGAAACATACAGTAAGTAAAGAAAATGCTAAGAATGGTGGCCTGGGAGTTAGGAGACTGGGTCTCATCTGGGCACCATTATTAACTTCCTGTGTGATCTTGGGAAAGACACTTTACCTTTGTGGGCCTCAGCACCCTCATCTGAAAGTACTGGGGTATTAGCAGCTGATCACTAAGTTCTGATGTATTTCTGGCAATTTAAGTGAAAATTGTGTTTAAGGTAGCTTAGCATACTTTTTTATTTATGTTGAGAAAATTCCGTCTCCATTGCCAGAGGTCAGGCACAAATTGGAAACATTACTAAATGGAATTAAGTACACTCTGTACGTGATGCTGTTTTGTACAACCCGTATCTGATATTTATAGAACACTTCAGTCGTAGAACATGCACACATATGTCCTGAACACACACCCAGGAAAATAATTCTAGATGTAATACCTTTTCAGATGTCAAGTTAAAACACCTTCTTGGGAATTAGGCTTGACTGTTCAGATGTGCGTGCTGCGTTGTGACAGGTGCTGCCAGGGCTGCTCAGGGCTGTCATGTGTGATGTGGAGTCCAGCCAAGGCAGGAGGGCCACGTGCTTATTTCTTTCATTTCTCATTAAGGCATGAATTCTAGATTTAAAAGGAAGCATCAGAGAACAATCAGGACCTTCCATTCTGTGCACATCACTAGTGACAGGCAGAGGCCTTGCTTCTGCACAAGTGGGATCTGTGTTGTGGTCAGATCACTCAACATGGTCCACCTGTGAAAATGACCTAAATTCATGATTCTTTAGAATAGAAGCTTTATAGAGGTGAGCAAGAACAGGAGCAGATTTGGGGGCAGTTACCACTACTCCAGTAACCTGCAAAATCCACAGCTAATAGCAGAGCTAAGTTGGGTGACCAGGCAGGAAAGCGTCTAGGAAGGTAAGTGTGATATTGGGGGCCCACTTCAGGACATGGAACATGAAGGACTGTAGAGATCATCTACTACAGCCAAGATTGAGTATGGTAAGCATTAACCATTGGGTGCAAATTAAATGAAATTATTGGTATAAGCCCTTAATACAGTGATTGGCATAGACTTGACACTCAATTCATCATTTTCATTTCCTAGAAGAACTTGTTCAAGGCCATACATTCAGTACCAGGATTAGAACCCAATGCCCCTGATCACTGGTCCAGGGCCCAGCCCAAGCTACTTCTGACCTCTTGTTTTTGTTAAGCCTGTTTCCTGCTCCCTTGCTCACAGAACAGCCCAGCGGAGTCAAGGACTGGAGGTTAGCATTTCTGCTCGCACACACCCATCCACCTCCCCACGGGCCTGGCCTGGGAGCCTTCTTCCTGGTGGCTCACCCTGGAGGCCGAGGGCTTCGGTGTGGGGAAAGCCCAGGGTATTCTGGGACAGAAATAACTCTTCTGAGAGTAGAAAGACGTGGTGCTGAGTACCTGTAAGGGAAGGTAAACAGTCCTGTGGCCAAACTTATTGCTAGAATCAGTGTGCAAAGGAAAAAAGGGCTGTTGTCACAGAGCAGGCCAGAAGAAAGACGCTACTTCCCAGTGGCCACTGCGTCAGCAGGGAGGCTGCACATAGAAAAGGGGATGAAAAATTCCAGTGACTTCTGTCTTCCCAGACAGACAGACCCCTGGCACTTAGTCATGCCTAATGGAAAATGGAAGCCAAGAAAACAGAAGTGAGGCTGGAGGGATATAGTGTAGTCATTAATCTAGTCACTTCTGGGGAGAAGGCGATTTGCCCCCTTGTGTGCCCTGGATGGTCAGGGCTGAGCTGCCAGGCAGAGGTGCCATGACCATCAGGAGAGCAGGCTTCAGAACAGTCATGATCATAATAATCAGGTGTAACAATGGTTTCTGCAGTGATGTTATTGCTAGTAATTCATTGTGCAAACATTTTAGAGTGATATACACTGCATACAGAGTATGTGCACAACACTGAGGACCACAGTACACACGCGCGCGCGCACACACACACACATGCATGCACACACTGTGCTGCCTTCCAGGTGCTGGCACTCATCCACCCATTTTGAAGACCCCCAACTACAAAGGCTGCTGATTGATTTTTTTGAATGGTCCATCCCTGGTTGAGAGTCCATTCTGACAGTGGGGCCATCTATGGCATTAACCACTTAGCCCACTGAGTACAAGTCAGAATTGCAAAGCAGGAAGCTCTGTAGCTGTTCTAAAAATCAAAATCAAAATTTAAAAAACCAAAATGTTCCACTATTGATCATTTTAGGGATCCAGTAATCCTTAAACTGTCATTTTTCTAGTTGTCCAGAATAACGACATTTATAGGAACATATATATAAAGGCAAGATTATGTTGTTTTTCTCAAAATAAATGATAGTGGATCATCCAGTCCCTCTTGACCATCTCATAGATGGTAATAATAATAAATACATGCTGAGTTCTCACACTGCATCAGCACAGCTGTGAATGCTGTATACAGTTTACCTCCTGGAATTCTCATAACAACCCTATGAATAGGTATTACACTGCACCGATTTTATATTATGAAGCTGAGGCCTCCCAAAGTGAAGTGACGTGTCTAAGGTAACAAAGTAACTTAGCACAGGAACTGAGAATATGCATCAGGTTTCCTAACTTTTAGACTTGCATTCTGCTCATATAATGCCCTGCCTTTCTTCCTCAGATTGATTGCCTGAATTATCCCAAATTCGCAAGGCACTGGAGCTCAGCTGTCTGTTTAGAACTGGAGTCTCTAGGCTCTCTGCCTTGGTCGACACTCAGGTTTGGCGTGCCCCTGTGTCAGCCTGCACTTTAAGAACCCACTCTGTTCTCCAGAGTTAAGGTTGCCAGTTTTAGCAATTAAAAATACAAGATGCCCAGTTATATTTAAATTTTAGATAAACAACAAATAATTTAGTATAAGTATGTGCCGTGCAGCGTTTAGGACATACTTATGCTAAAACATTATTTGTTGTTTATCTGAAGTTTAAATTTAGATGGGTATCCTGTATGGAGGGACAGCTCAAGAATCAGTCAGAACAATCTGTCTATATTGGGGAGGGAGACTCACTCATTTTCTAGTCTTTCTTGGGTAATAAAGGCCTGCACAGCAGACTCTGGCAGTGTCTTCAGATCGCTTCCTGGGTAGAGACATTACATGCTGATTGGCCCCACTATGTGTGTTTGGGGGTAGGAGGAAGTGGGGTAAGATGTCTCTTACCAGTCCTTACATATCCCTGGCCCTCTGTCTTCAGAACATTCAGACAATTGGCAGAATGGAGAAAGACTTTGGGGTCTGACAACTTGTGTCATGGAACAAGAACAAGCCCTCTTTCAGGGTTTCTTCTAGGAACTTGAACTGTCCCTTGTGGTGCGAGTGACTTGAGACAGCCACAGCAGGCATGATGGTAACTGACCAAGTGCTGCCTGTTCTGGTGAGTCTGAGGACCACTGTATTAGAGGTGGAAGGACTATCCTGGAGCCTCACTTTGGAAGTGAAACAAAGAAGAACCAGAGAATGAAGGTGCTGTGCCCAAGGTCACACAGCTATTCAGAATTTGAGTCTGAACTTAAGTCTGGGTCTACTACTTTTGGTTCTTCATAATACTTAAACGTGTCTGAGAATTCCCGGCACACTTACTTGATTTCTGAACTTTTCTCTGGATTACTTGATAACAGTGGTCTCCAGATCTCCACTTGCCTGCGTGTCCTTGGCGCTGCCACAACAGCTTCGTGCTTGACTCATCCTGTCCTCCAGGCAGTTTGTTAAGCCCCTAAGGGCAAGATCACTGCCAGTGGGGAGTTCAAGGCACTTTTAAGGCCAGCTTGATCTTGGCCCTCCCCGTGAGTGCCTCCTTGCTGCTCTCTGCCCCACCCTGACCAGTGTTCTGCAGTTGAGATGGAAAAATCCACCTCAGAGCAGATGGCTTTTAATCTCCGTTTCAGAGGAATAATTGGCCCACGTAACATGAGGTGAAAATTAAAACAAAGCTGGGCGTAGGTTTGAGCAGAATAGCGCCTTTGGGCTTAAGAGTGACTTTGACCTATTCCTCCCAGACTAGAATGATTATCCGGCTGCCAGAGAGTTCTTAGAGGAATCGCTTTATTAATGGTATCACTGGCGAGGAGGTATTAGCCCTAAGACCAGCTTTATCTGCACACTCTGAAAGCAAGCCTGACTGTGTAGGCAGAGCCAGCCCACGTGGAAGCCCGGAGCAGCGATCATGGGATCTTCCACTCTTTTTATTTTCTTGTTCTTGCCACAACCTGTCATGAGACCAAGAAAACTTGTTTTGAAAATGCTTGACAGCCAAAACAACCTGTTCTCAGCCCTGGATGAGAGCGTCTGTCTTCTCTGACCATTCATGCACTGTTAGATGTTTGACTAGCTGCTGACTGGAAAAAATGAATTTGCTGTTTCCTTCCCATATTGTTCACAGGCAAGTGCCAGTGGCTTTTCAGGTCCTTGTTTCCCTTTTTCTCCAGCCTTCACCAGAGACATTTTAAGACTGTGCCTGAGTCTAACTGATGAATGAACGTTAACATCATACTTAGGAGGATACAACCAATGGTTATGTCTCTGGGTTGTCTTTTCCAATCAGTTAGCCCCGTGACTAGTCTGGCCTCTACACTGGTGGCCAGAGGCCTGCAGCAGCTTCTCCGCTCCTCCTGCCAAGCCATGCAGGTCCTGGTCTTGGGTGGTCTAGGTTGGGTCCTGAGACTGTGAAGGAATCACTTCACTCCTCTGCAAATAGAGGCTTGGACTGGCAAATAATAGCCTAAGGGTCCATAGAGCCAGCTGCCTGTTTTTGTAAATAAAGTTTTATTGGAACACAGCTACACCCACTCACTTACTTATTGAGCATGGTTGCTATCACCACAAGGGCAGAATTGTAGAGACACAGTATATGGCCTGCTAGGCTAAAAATACCAGCAATCTGGTCCTTTACAGAAAAAGTTTGCTGATCCCTGGACTAGATAATTTTTAAGCTTTTCAAAACCAGCTTTTTATAACGTTTGAACTTGTGGCAATTCTTTCACAACCAGAGCTCCTGAAGTAACTAATAAGGGGCTAACTAGAAAGGGGCCTGTCTCCTCCCCGTAGTAGTTACAGTCCAGGCATGCTTTCAGATTGCTGAGATCTGCAAAGGGCGGGGCTTATTTTACAGTATGTCTGTATTTGTTTATTGATCTGATGGCTCTGTTTTCGTGCTGTCAGCCAGTTTTGGAAAAAAAGGAACCCCGGCTGTGTAGGTCTGACTGCATTTGGTGGCATGGTTCAAGGTGGGACACCTATTTGTATCTACATGGAAGAGAATGCTCATTTGTCTGCTTGATAACCATGACGGGAAGGGAGCCAGATGCTGCCTTAAGAACCTGTGTGGCTGCCCAAACCCACACCACCCTGTCTGTGTTTGCCTCAGTCTCCACATCTGAGCAGTGGGATGGGGCAGGAATAGCTCAGAGTGGCAGGAATAGCTCAGAGTGGCAGGGTAGGTGGGTGACTGTGGTGAGAAAAACAAGAATGGGTCCTGAAGATGCCTTAAAAATGCAGAAACTAGGAAAGCACTAATTTTCTTAATCTTTTGATATGTAAAATTTGCATTGCAGTGACAGGCATCTCAGACCTAGGCTGCAGATGCATCAGAGGGAAGCCGAAGCGCAGAGTTGAATGGTCCTCTTCTCAGGGCCCCCTTGCATGTAAAGAACATTTGTACAAACTAGAAAAAGGTGCCCCCTTTGGGTTGGTGTGGAGTTCAACTAATAGCTTTGGGTAAGAAAGACCTGTCCCTTTCTCTAGGCTTATAGCCCTGGGAGAGCTCCTAGCTTAGTGGAGGGGGGGCTAGATTTCTGCCCCTACTTGCTCCCTTGGCCAGACGCCTTTATGCAGGGCAGAAGCTGCACTCGCAAATACAGCAGCCACTCCCGATACCTGACATCCTAGAAGTCTGAGGGGTCCTCTCACAGGGGCCTTGCTGGCCAACAACAGGTTAACTTTGCTTGGCCTTGGATTTTGAGACCACGGCAGCCTGGGCTGGTCTCTGTCAGCAGTGCTGCGGTGTAAGGTTGGCTTAGTCTCAGGGCTGGAAGACCGGTGCCCATGGCCAGGATCACAAAGACTTGGACCTCTCCCAGCAGGCATCATAGGCCTTGGTCTAGTTTAGGTCCTAGCTCTTCTCTGCCAACTTCTGACCTAAAACTGGCTCCGCTTAAGGAATGCACATGATTTTCCACAGTTATATCTCAAAGGTGACATGCTAGCAGCACAAAGCAGTGTCTTTTAAGAGGTCCAGAACAGACAAGCTCGCGGCTGTGGGCTGACCTCACTCCCATGGCATTGGGTGACATGCTGCCGGGTGTGTGCAGTGACGACATTCTGCCGGGACACCCAGCTCTGCAGGCCATGTTGTCAGAGCGGTTTTGAGAAGGCTGTTATGAACTCTCCGCGGGTGAGACGACTCTGTGGTCAGATCTGATTTCTACCTCTCCACTCACACTGGGAACTGTACTGGGGCCAGCCATGTGGGCAAATGTTGAAAGATTCCTAACCCACCCTCTTCATTCTGCATCTATCAGCGGTTCCCAGCAGTCCAGAGGCTAGAGGGTTGAGAAGAAAGAGGCTGGGATCCCATGGCAGCTGAGAACTCAGCATTGCTGCCTGTCCCCTTTCTTGGTTCTGAAAGGCTCCTGAGAACAAGAGGGAATGTAGTTTGCCATAGTTTTGAGCCCCTAAAATGTGCAGTGCACCATGCTAAGGAGCAGTTAGAGTCCTGCAGACAAGGGCACTTCTCTCTGTGCCCTAAAAGATATGAGAGGGAGGCTGGAGGGTGGCATGTGGGCATCAGTGGAGCCCACACTGGGGAATAGACCTGGATGCTAGCGTGGCACCAAGGGCCCAGGGCTTAAGGGAAAGAAATCTCCCAATTAGCAGATGTTTTTGATTTTAAAAACTTACTACTCTACGTCACCAAGCTTATGATGATGCCCCTCACTTTTAGCTACGGATGCTATGGCCAGCCATGGGGTTGGGAGCAGCACTCAGCAGGGTCCTTCCAGTAGAATATGGGTGCCCCAGAGCCCTTCTAGTGGATTGTGGGTGCCCCAGAGCCACTCTAGTAGATCAGGGGTGCCCCAGAGCCCTCATAGTGGGACATGGTGCCCCACAGCCATGCCCTTCCTGCTCCAAGCCTGAGGCCACTGAAGGCACAGAAGACCCTCCAGGGCTGGCATGTGCTGTCGCTGGCACCAGCTCATTTCCAGATCCCACTCTGCCTTTACCATGTGCCTCTATTTCATAGATGTGATTGTTGCTTGAATTAAAAGGAGGTAATTTTGAAAGCGTATTATCAAATACCAAGTATGAAGTTAGCTCATTTACTCATTGAACAGCTATTGAGTACTTACTAGGTACAGGCGCTAGGTACAGTGGTCCCAAGTGTCCCAGGCCCACCTCGTAACAGGAGCTATTCTCTAAATGTTTGTTGAATTAATGTGACATAGGAATTCCTCAGAATGTGTTGAAGTGGCTGTGAGGCGGGAGTGCAGGACGGGAGGAAAGGAAACTAATATGATTTGAGTTCTTACCATGTGCCTGGCCTGCTGCCTCACAAGAACCCCATGAGTCCTGTGGGTCCATCGGAGAGAAATACATGAAGACTCAGGAAGGAACTTCCCAAGACACATAGGTAGCAAGTGACAGCACCGTATCTGAATTCAGTTCTCTCTGGCTCCAGAATCCATATTCTTCCTTCGTAATTGGGTAGGAATGGTTGCAGGGTGTTCTCCGTGCCACACGGTGCCCCTGCAGGTCCTCTGTCTAATCCATTTTTCTTCTCCCAAGGATCCCCCAGATCAATGATCCAGGCCAAATCCAAGCCCAAAATGGTCACCCTGATTCCAGGCCAGAAAGCAGGAATTGTGTGAAATCTGAGCAGAATGAGGCTCCATTACACAAGCCAAACCCCATGCTCACAGGGTGCAGGTCTTAGGAAAACAGCGGCCTTCGGTGCGCTCTTAGAATTCCTTCCAGGGTCAGCTGCTATGAGAAAGTCTCACCCAGAAGTCTCACCTTGGCAGACGGAGGGCAGCGTCCTTTCAGGCATAAAGCTACTAGCAGGGACCCAGAATCACTCAAGGGAGTTGTTGGTGTCCCCAGGAGATCTACCTTTCTGAAATAAAATTTTAAAGGATTTTGTTTGCCCCTCTGCTCTGGCCCAGTCCCGAGGCCCCCCTTACCTCCACCTCCTTTGAGAAGAGGGCGCTCATGAGCTCTGTCCTCGTGTTGGTTCTCGGCTCAGCATCAGTGCACCCTTCTCTGAAGTTTAGCACCAAGTAGTTATTCTGTAAAGGCTAAAAAAAGATGGACTGAAGAAGTTATTGTCTGGCTTGGTCTCCAAAACTGGCCCCTGCAACCTGTCATTGCCTGGACTTAAGAATAGATTTAGGAAGGAATGAAGGGTATGTATTCATTTAACTAGTCAGTCAGCAGAAAATTAGGGTATTTCTGGGTCACTGAGGTGCAGCCCCCAGAAATGAACATAGAAGCCTCTGGTATCTACACCAGAAGGGGGTAGAATCTAAAGAGCTACATTTAAAGCTGGGTGGATCCAGGGCTCCAAAGCCAGCAACACCCAGGGAGCACCTTCCTACAGCACTCATGAAGGCAGCCTGGCCTTGGAGCCCAGAGCACACAATGGAGCCTCAGCTGCCCACCCCTCACCTCCACCCCCTATTCCATTCACAAGGCCCCACTGAACCTCAGCTAGTATGAGCCGCCAAGCTCTTCCCAAGGCTGACCACAGAAGTAAACATCATGTATACAAGAGAAATCCACCAGCAATCCCAGATAATTTAGGTAGAATTGTTTTGTTCAAGAAGTCAAAAGGAAGACCCTTGGGTGGGGGTTTCCAGGGAATAGGTTTCATTTCAGGGGAAGGAAGAACATTTAACTTAGAAATTCCTCTAAGTAATAAGCTGTCCCTTACAAAAGATATCCAGGCAGAGGTCGGAGGATCACCCATCAGACGTGCTGTTAGGGCAAGTCCTATCCTGGACAAGACCCTAAGATCTCTCCCAACTGTGAGTGTCTCTGATTAGTTCCAAATGAGTGGCTCAACCCTTCATGCTTTGGAGCTCCAGAGGCAGGACAAATGACTGCAGGCTAGGTTTGGCAGTGGCAGACTCTGTGGAGGGGCTAGCACTCATGCCAGGCCTTGAAGGTGTGGGTAGGTTTGGGGTGGATAGGGAGCCCCCCAACATGTTGCATGGTTTAGGAAAGTACCCTGTACCTGCAAAGTGAAGGGCTCCTACCAAGCTGGCTCCCAGAGTTGCAAAAGGGAATTAATTATTGTTTGTGATACACTTTAAGATCCCCCGATGAAAGACCTTGTATAAATGCAAATTATTATTATTGTCATTAAAGGTGCTAGATGTCTGGCCTGCTGGGTGATGCCCTGGTTTAGCCCTGAGCAGAAAGGAAGGTGAACCCTGGGCAGAAAGTATGCTCTGGTTGTTCCAGAGCAATGGCAGTGAAAAGGAGCTGGCCAAGGAGGGTGTAGCCCATGACTGTGAAAGTGAGGCCACCAGACTCCCGACCACGGTCAGCATGAGCTTCCTGGCCTGGGAGTCAAGTGTGTGTATGTCCACTGAGGGCAGGGGCTGTGCTCAAATTCCTTCCTTCACCCCTGCAGGAACCAGCCCTTTGCCAGCACAGGAGCTAACCATGAATGAGTGAGTGGTTGCTGGTCTGAAGGAGGGAAGGAAAATGGCCAGGATGGATGTTGGCCATCCAGTCGTCCTATCTGGAGACAAAGGGGAGGGAGGTAAATAGAAAGCTCACACATGTGCAGTGCCTTCAAGATGCTTATTAAGGCTCTTGAGGGAACCCCTGTAGCAAAGCACAGGGCAGAGGTCATTTATTAATTATTGTTTCCACTGAAGAAACTGTCTCTGGCTAAAGTGGTTGGATTGATACCAAAGCAATAATAAGAATAATGGATAATAGTATATTGGACCTGGGAGTGACCTAGGAAGCCATCCCTTCACTTTACAGATGAGGCCTCTGGGACACGGAGGTGAAGTACTCCCCAAGGCCTCATAGCAGGTAAGAAGTGGAGCCAGAAGCACAGCTCGGGCCTCCGCGGCTCTATCCCATAGCACAGTTATGTTGCCACAATACCTGCCAGTTTACAGCACTTTACAGACGCCGTACTTCTCAATAGCCCTGGGGAGCTGTATGATGCCAAGTGACTTCATGTTAAAGGAACCTTGGCCATGATTTGGAGAACACTCCCGGTGCCTCCTGTGTGCATCTGGTGAATCGTACCTGCTCTTCGCGCTCCTCCTTTCCCTTCTCCGACACTCGGAGGAGGCCTCATTCTTCTGGGGTACACTAGTGCTCTGGCAGCAGGTGGGCAAGCAGAGGGAAGTCAGGGCCACCCTCTGTCCCTTGTTATCTCAGTCATTCTACCGAAGGGCCACCCAGTGCAGGTCCCTGAAAGGGGTAATGACACCAGTCAGCACCTCCCGACACACAAACCTACAAGAGTGAGGAGGGCTTAGCAGGGGCTGTCAGAGCAAATGTAGGTGTGACAGGAGTTGGAAGTAAATAGCTCAAAGTTCACTACCAGGCTGGTAATTCCAGTTTTAATGAAGGAAACGTAAAAATAGTCAAAATGTTTGGGAGGGTAAGGATCACCAAATCAAAAAAAAAAATTAGATACCACCTATTTCACTCCTCACTGTGGAGATGAGGAAGCGGAGGCCTGATTCAGTGTCACGCAGCACATTGGGGTGGGCCCTGGGCTCCCGCCCATTCCAGGGCTCTCCACTGGAGATCCTGGGGTGTGGAAAGAACGTGTGCTTTGAAGTCAAGTAGCTCTGCATCGTAAATAGCATTGCCACCCATTAGATGAGTGTTCTTCAAAAAGTTACTTTGCATGTCTGAATCGTAGGTTGCTCATTGGCAAAAAGAGACAGAATTACACCTAACTGGTAGCAGGCGGAGCAAATGTGGAATAATGTAGCTAAAACAAATCACATGTGCCTGGTATGTAGCAGGCACCTCCCTTCCTTTATACTCCTGGCATCCGTACAAGACGTTTATTTTATATCCTAATCCAGTATACGTAACTGAAACAAACGTTTCACCAAAAAATATTTCCCCTTGCCACGTGTGATGCACTCTTATTTAATTTTATTTGAATGTTGTTTAGTACCCACCAAATCGGTTTCACAACGCGCATCATTTGAACAAGCCCATTTGATACCATGTGCAGATACCACTTTTCCACACTGGGTGTATGTTCCTCCTTTCCTTTCTGTCCTTCCTTTCTGCCCTCCCTCTCTGTAACTGGCACACAGGCCAGCATGGGTGGAGACCTGGGCTTGTTCAGAGCCGAGTGAGCCCTATGGACCCACACAGCAGGTGAGTTCCTTTTCCTGCTCTCCCCAGCCCTCTGCATTGCATCCATTGTGATCGAGAGGACCTGTAAGGGCCTCTGCCTGCCCAAGTTCTGCCTCCTCCTGCCAGCCGGCCATAGCACTTCCCACCTCCCAGCCCAGTTCCCATTGAGGGCCTTGCCCCCCACCAGGGAGGGCAACCTCTGGCATCCTCTCTCATTGAAGAATTTCTTTATTTGGAATTGCTGCTTTTCCACCTGTAAGCCCAGAGAGCCAGGCATATGGGGAGATTATTTCAGCTGCCAGGCGGGGGGATTAGAGTGAAAAGAAGAAGGACCATGGCCATCTTTGCTGCCCCTTCCCTAGATCTTCAAGGGATATCTGTGAGCACCCAGCTAGGAACGCAAATATCCAGAGTGCTGGAATGATCAACACTGTGACCAACAGACAGGCAGGAGCCCCAGCAGCTGTGGGCAGGGTGAGCTGCAGCCTCTAGATGCTGAGAGTCCAGGGGGAGAAACCAAATTTACAGCCAGGCAGATAACACTCAGAAGCCCCAGAGAGACTCTCTGGGAAGGAGAGGATGGTTTTATGCCCCAGAGAGTTGATCTCCTAAATGTCCCATCAGTCCTTTGGGGGTCTGGCCCTTTCCTGTGGAAGTTGATGCCTGTCAATGCTGAGCAGAAGCCTTGAGGCACTTCCCCGCCAGAGTGTGACTTGGGGCCTGGACCCCACACTGGCCAGGACCCACACTCCACATGGTCAGCTCTGCTGGGACCCTGAACACTTCCTCTTTGAGGTCCATCCTTTGGTTTTTCCCCGTTTGCTGACTAAGAAGGAGAGGGTAATTTGTGATCTTGGGGTGACTCACCACCATCGGACAGGCGAGCAGCTTCTCCCTAGCAGTCCATCGCAGGTGGAGAGGTCCCAGCACCCTGCATGAGCATCTGTGTGGCCATCAGCAGGAACCTGTGTTGAGTTCCTGCTCATGTAGCCCTGGGCATGGTGAGCAAAGGACTTGAGATGCCCATTGCCAAGGTCCCTGCCACCTGAGGCACATCTGGAAGGCGCAGATGGGAGACAGAATGAGCACAGAGCTGCGGCTCTGCGCTAGGGTCCCCGGCTCCAGGCAGCACCATGTTTCTTAGTCCCCTGAACCTACTATCTGGCCTTAGCCTAGCCAGGTGCATGCCATCATCTCAGCTGACCCCCCCGCACTAGGACCCAGCCTTTCTCAGTGGCCACACTGTCACCCCCTCTCCCAGCCTCTCATCTGGTAGGTTCATGATGGAAACAGCATCAACCTGAAAGTAAGGAGACAGAGAGGACTGGCTCAGACTCTGCCTACTAGCTCTGGGGCCTTAGGTTAGCTCCTTGGGGCATTCATTCATTCATGTACCAAATTGACATTCACCTGCTGGGATGCCCTGAGGAAAGCGAGCACCGTGAGCATCCCCAGTTCTGCCCTTGCAGCCCTCATGGAGAAGACAGCTGTTGTAGCTATGGGTTCTATTCAGTTTTCCCTTCCCTGTAATGATTGGACTGTATGAACTCTGAGGTTTCTTTCTGTTACAAAATTCTATAATTCTAAAGTTCATCTTTAAATAAGCCAAATGTTTACATCCGTTTGAGAAATATGTATGGAGCTGCTATATGTTGGGAGTATACGCGAAGCTGGGGTGCAAAGGTGGATGGATGTGACAATGGGTCTTGCCATCAAGGAGCTTCTACTGGAGTGTGGGAGAATGGTTGGGATATGACAGACACGTGCACAGAGATGGAGCCTAGAGCAGGGAGGCAGCCCTGTGGCTGGGGAGGCTCAGGAGCCTGTGAGGACTACCCTGCCTCTCCCTCCCACTTGGCCACTGGCCCTCTCCTGCCCTCCTCCCCCATCTCATACATGGCATCAGGGAATGCCCAGGGAGCAGAGATGTCGGCAGCCCTGGGAGTGAGGCCTGGCCCCTGCAATTGCAGAAGCCTGCTGCAAGCTGCTGTAGCCCAAAGGAACTGGCAGGGCTCCAGGGGGCCTCCTTGGAGGGCCTCAGAAGGAGAGAGAACTGCTAGGTAATTTTGATCATTTTAGAAAAGCATTTAAAAATACCCTATGATTTAGAAGGAGCCAGATTTCATCCCAATACTTTGATGTCTAGAAATGGATCCCAGTTGGTTGTTTGTTAAAGTTCTCCTAAACAGCTTTTGATTTAATTCAACACATACTGAGACTTCAATCTCAGCCATATTGCCGGAGAGGAGCCTGGGCTGTGTAAGACATAGTCTAGACACCAGTCTCAACATCTCAGACTCAGGGCCAACCATGGCTGGGCCTGAGGTTGGAGGCCTATGTGCCCTGGGATCCAGCAGAGGGGAGATTGGTTCCAGTTGAGGACAGGCCCGCTGCCTGACACCAAACTTGGGATACTTTGTTCTCAGTCTGATATCAAGCCTTTGCATAGCATGTGTTAGTTTTCTTGATCTGCAGGTTTGGACCCGTGGAAAATGAACCAGACCTGCTCCAGGGTCAGCGCATTTAGGGAGGTTATGGACATGAACCAGTGACAAGCACTTGTTTGTTCCCACACTAAAGAGCCAGGCTGATATCGCCCAGGGCACAGCTACAAAATAAGCTCCCATCGCGCCAGGCACTTGCTCACCAGGGCACCCAGGGTTGGATGGGCAGTCTTCACGGGGCCTGCAGGGGGATTGTGGTGATGAGCACTGAAGTAGAACTGGTCTCTTTGTAGAGATCCTATTATAAGGATGACCCCATTGACACAGGGAGAGAAACCCCAATGAGTCAGCATTTGCAATGGCCGCTCAGGACAATGAGGACAAGGCTAGACCGCGAGGCTTGATTAGCGGGACTTGTCTCACACTATTTACAGGACTGCTTTGATTTTTCAGACCACAATCGGTTTTTATACGACTGATTGAAAACATGTGCCAGTTGAAGTCACCGCTGCAGAAGAAACTGGAGAAAGAAATAGCCTTGGATGTTTTGGAACTTGCCTCTGTTTGCCAGTGAATTCTGACTTGATTATTTGTTCTTGGTTTCCTGACAATGAGGGTCGTGTCCCCGAACCACTTCTCCCTCCCGCCCCCCCCCCCCCACTGCCACCACGTCAGCCTGACTCTGGCAGACATCATAAGGCTCATCTTATGATTGTCCAGAGAAACGTAGTTTTGAATTCCAGAAAGAGTTCACATTTGGTCCTGTTTTGGAAGAAGACAACTTGAGGCTCTTGCAAAATAAAAAGTCCTAAGTAAATGAGACTGAAGGCAGCACATGGTCGTGCTCCTGTGGGAAGATGTGCTCTGGTGGCACTGGGATCAGAATGACACTGGGCAGGTGTCTTAACTAAACTTGCTGAGCTTGTCTTCCTACCAGCAAATGGGAGTATGGCTCCTGCCACATGCGACAGAATAAGCTGATGTGAGTGCCAGCTGGGCACGCACAGCTGCCTCGTGGGCTCCTTCCCTTTCCCTGGAGTCCCTAGCCTCTTTGGGCTTTATATTCTGTCTTTATTTTCACTTTTCTAAAAACTGTATTGATTCAGATTTTCAGATGTTGAGTTCATGGATTTTTATTCTGTTGAAAAACTCCATTTAATACGTTAAAAAATGTAATTCCAGTAGGGGAAATCCCTGCTGATGAGGCCTTGTTGAGCAAAGATTCCTAACTGCCTTCCCCCAGGTCCTCTGATGATGTTCCTGTTGGCTCCCTATCATAACTCTCCTCAGTGGCCCAGAGCCCCTTCCCCAGAACACAGGGATGGTGGAATTTCTCATGCATCGTTGCTCCTGACGACTTACTAGGAGCTTCCTGACTCCAGACCTTCTCTTGGTGGGAGGGCAAAGGATGGTCAGAGGAAGGGCCTTCCATCCCTCTCATGAATTGTCCATGGTGCCACTCAGAGCTCTGCAGTGTTCATCACCAACCCTGTCCAGTCTGTGAAAAAGTGTCCCAGATAAGAACAATAACTGCCACCCCACCTCACCACACTGCTGCCCCACCTCACCTCACTGCTCTCACTGCCCTTGGATGGTGCCCTAATTTAACAGATGAGGAATCAAGATACAGTAAGGTCAAGTAGCTTACTCAGGGTCACGTGGATACCTTTAGAACCATAACTGGATGGCACTTAGAGATCATCAAGTATAAATCTTCTTGTTACAGGTGAAGAAACTGAGTCCCAGTTTCCGATGACAGAACAAGCCGGGGTCTGGACTAGAACCCACATCTTCTGTCTCGGGTTCAATGTGCTTTCCCTTCCCCACCGCCTCCCCTTTATGGTGCATGCTACCCCAAACAGGAAACGATCTATTTGACGCCAGCTTCAGTACCCCCATCATGAGCAGTCAGAGCCCAAGATTCTTAAATGTCCCTCAACCCACAGCTTCAATCTCTTCCGTGGCCAATCCTTTGACCAGAGCCTCACAGGAGCACCCAGCAGGCTTGGGCAGAAGACAGTGAGGGCCTGCAGGTGCTTCCCACTGCGGGGCTCGTCCTTAGATACCACAAGTGTGTCACGAGCAGCTCTAGGCTGGACTTGAGGAGATGCACAGTGATGCAGAAGAGTAGACCCACTGAGCACCTCAGTTCCCTACCCCTGCTCCACAGGGTCTGTCTGCTCTGTCCCGGCTGTGCCTGTAGCTGAAGCCTGGGCCAGGAGCCAGACCTGCTCCAAATTCATGGGAAGCCTACCTGGCCTTGGCTTGGGATCGTTCTTTCAGTTTTATGCTCCTAACCTGAGACCCTGGGATTGGACTGAGTTCTGGTTTTATAAAACCAGGAGCAAAGGGACTGAGATCAGCAAAGAGGGTCAGAACCTTACTTTGTTCTAAGGCATGTTAAGGTCCAGTTCATCTGAAAAAAACTCCAGTGTGAGTAGAATGGGGACCCTGGCTGCCTCGGAGTCCCCTTCCTGCCTGCAGTCTTGGACAGTTGATGGGGAGGGGAGGCCTGCCCTCCCCACCCTGTAGCACACTTTCAAAGCCTGCCATACACTTTGTCTTTTGGTCAAAGAGGTTTTTTAAAAGGTGACAGATAACTAGTGCTGATGGTAAGATATACTCCAGGCAGCTCTCCATTTTCTCCAATAAAAAAGTGAAATAAATGAAAATAGCTCTTTAAAAAATCTGTACATGGGTGGGAGCCCCTTGTCATTTCCCGCTTCCTTAAGTGACTTCATGAGGATCGCTCAGCAGCACTCACTGACACGCTGGTGGCATCGTGCCTGTAAATAGACTTCTCCGTGCTGCTTCCCCTCCAGGTCACGCAGCTCGGGCTGGCAGGGAAAGCCCGGGACAGAACAGGAAACTTCAGGACTTTCTGAAGGAGGAAAGAGCTTGTGTAAGGCAGGCTCCCTCTTGCCAAGACCTGTGGTCTAAGGAGCCTGCACTGTTCCGGCCCCTTCCCCAGAAGTTCCCAGGGAAACACGACACTGCTCCTTCCTCCTTCATGCTGCTCTTGTGAGAGTCACATCAGGGTGGGCTCCTCCCCCACCCCTCACACGGGGCGTCCCACCCTAGGTCCAGGGTGCCTTCTTCCTCATCACGGTCCCCCTTTCCATGGGGACCATGGCATGTGGGTAGGTAGGGGCTTTGGGGTCTTCAGTCTCGGAGAGGGTGGCAGTTGGCTGGCTCAGGACCGTGCTGAGCAAGATGAAGACGGACAGTGTCTTTCCCGTGGACGGTTGGCGTCGAGTGTGAGAGCAGGTTGCGTCTTCTTCCCCTCGGGTTGCTGCCTCTTCCCTTCGCAGTCAGCAGGCAGTGGACACGCCTCAGCTGCTGCCTGCAGACGTGGCCATTAGTAGTTACTGTAATTACAGCCACAAAGGCCCCGCCGAGTGCTCTCTGTGGGCAGGCCTGTGGGGTCATTGAGAAAGGACGCGTCCCCTGCTTTCCAGGGCTGGCAGGCAGCCCAGCAAGTGAGACGTGCGCACGTGACTGACGCCCTGGGAGAAGCAGGGTCTACGTGTGTGCGGGAGAGCTGCCCGGGGCTGGGGGAGAGGGGTGGGAGCAGGGCATTTGGCCTGAGCACGAAAAATGCCCAGAGGTGAAAAATGACCTGTGTGAGGGCAGAGCAAGGGGCCGAAGTGGGAGGGGCGGAAGGGCCCATTCTGGACCTTGCCTGGCCTTCAGGGATGTGTGACACTCCCCAGTTGCACTGAACATCACCGTGGGGAGACTGACCTGAAGCTTTTCTGGGAGAGGGTCCTTAGTTTTTTTAGCTTCTCAAAGTGGGGGCAAGGGGGGTGCGCGATCCCAAAAATATAATGGAGGACAAGGGTCATTTTTTTACTATGTTGTGGAGCTGGAGTGAAAAACCCTGAGTGCCAGCTGCAAGTTTGGGGAACATGAGGACCCTTGGTCGGGGTGATGGCAGACACCTACAAGCTGAGAGAATGTGTCTAGTTGAAGCAGAAAGGCGGAGTAAGCCTTGTGTCCAGGTGACAAACAGGCTTTGGCAGCAGTTTTGCTGAAAGGTAACAAGACCGAGAGCCAGAGGGTATCAGGAAGGAGAGGGGACACTGGGAGGAAGAAGGGGAACCTGCAGGATGAGTCCACCACAGGGGTTTAGGGAAAAGTGGGAACAGAAGCACAAAGGGCCAGAGCACTTTCAAATACCAAATAGTGGGGACCACTTCATTTGGGACAAACACTGAGTGACAGACTGCCAGGCCACCAGGACTGGAGGTTTGGGGGAGAAATGGGGACTGGAGACCCAGATTTGGTGGCTGGCTGCTTGGGGGGAGGGGGTATGCCTGAGAGTAACCAGGCCGAGCCTGAGGGGAGTGGAGAGCAGGGTGGGCAGTGAGACCCAAGGGGAGAGCTCATCTGGGAGTGGGGAAGGAGATGGGTGATGTGTACTGTCACACAGAGAGAGGGTGTCCAGAGGGAGGAACCCCATTTAAGTGCTGCAAGGAGGCTGCAAGGCCAGGCCTGAGAAAGCAAGCAAAGTGGTGGCATTCAGGAGAGAGCTTCAGTTGGGGCAGGGTAGGCGGTCAGGTGCCACCCATGCTGCACTGCGCTGTGATCTAGGGAGCGCCCGGGGCCTGGACTTGTTGGGGGCTACTCGCTCATGCACTGAAGGATTCCTGAATTTCCATGACCCCTGAGCACTTCTGTTCTCACTGCTTCCCGAGTCTGCCTCCTGCCTTCAGGGTGGCTCCTCCCTCTTCCCTTTGGTGCTTCTAACCTCCTGGGAGCCTGGGGCACCAAGCTTGTTAGAACCATACCCTGAATAAAATGGACTATGGGAGGCTCCCTTGGGGGAGGTGTATGAGGCCTTTGCAGTACTGGTAACCAGTCTTCTTGGTGGCCCTTCCTAGTTGATGTCACGGTTCTGGGTGAGCCACTTCTGGATAAGTAAGGTGTGACTACTCCCCTCTTACAAGAGTCAGGGGCAGAGGAGGGAGAAGTAGGAGGCAAGCGTGGGTGACCAGCACATGGGGTGCCCACCCGACCTGTCTAGCTTCCTCTCCCTCCACTTACTACATTTAGTTCCCAGCTCACAGCAAGCTGTCCCAGGCCCCCAATCCTTGCTCCGGCTGTGTCTTTCTCCTAGCACCCCTGCAATGCCTGCTTCACCTCCGTCTGCACTGATGACCCCAGGTGGGTGCCTCCTGGCACCTCTTTAAGTGCCTATACCACCTCAGTTCGTGTTACATATGTGACTGTCTCTTCCTCTAAACTGATCTCCTGTGTGGCAGGTGCCACATCTGTGTCATCTCACAACCCCTGGCACCTCATGCAGTGCCTGGCACAGAGTGGGCCCAGCATGTGCCCCAGTCCTGATGTGCAATGCAGGGCCCATTTCTGCAGATTCAAATCTGGATGCCAGAGAGGTAAACAGCAGCGAGGTGCCCTGACCCCAGTCAGTCAGACGGGTATCAAGGGTTCTGTTCATACCCAGCCTGGCTTTCTTTCCAGGACACCAAACTGCATGTATGTTTGGGAATAAACAGAGACCATGGATTACTTAGAAATCCTTTTTATTAGACCTGCTTTGTCTACATGAAGTCAAAGATCCAGTTGAGTGAGAAGTGCAACCCTGTTGATGTTTCAGATCATGAAAACAATGGGATGGTTGGCTCAGGCAGCCTCTGGCTTGTAGCTTGGATGGACCCTTGTCTTTGGCTTGAGAAACAGCAGACGGAAGCTGAGGACTGATGTCCAGTAGGAACTGGCAGCCAGGAAGGTCTGTGGACAGGCCCTTGAAGTGTTCGTGCGAGATAGCATAATAGTGAAGTGAATGTACGTCCCTGGAAAAATCCAGAAGGCTTTGCATCGGCAGGAAGGAAAATCCAACCCCAGATGCCTGAACAATAAATAACAACTGTTCTGAGTTAGGGTGAAAGCTCTGAGTTGCACTTTTTTCAAGTTGTTTGTGCTAACCACAGTTTTTCTCTCCCCCTCTTTCTCACCAGGGCTTATTTCAAAACCTTTGTCCCTCAGTTCCAGGAGGCAGCATTTGCCAATGGAAAGCTCTAGGAAACACCAGTCTTGAGAGGTGGCCAGCCAGACTGCTCTGTCCACATGTGTGTCAGCACACAGGCCGCTTCCTGGAAGCCACTTGGAATGTCTTCATGGCAGCGTTTTAATGCTCACACAGCAGCTTCGCGAGTCCGTCTGCAACCCACACTGGAGCAGGCTGGCGGTAACCATTTTTGAGCCCCCCACCTCTGGTTGCTCCCTCTTTGTTTCCTTCAGTATAGCTCTTGGAAGATATAAAGTCACAAAAATCATGACGCAGTATTTTTCCAGGGAAAGTAAGACATCATCAATGCACACACCCTTATTCTTTGTCCCTAAGACCTCATTTAAGTTCTAAGATTAAACCCTCCTTTGCTTTTCCCCAAAAAACTGGCGTTGTGTGTGTGTGTTTCCCCCCCCCATTTCCCAGTGGGGACCGTCCTCCATTCAAAGCGGCGCTGCCCAGATGAAACTGCCCAGCCGGTGGTTCCAGCTGTCCGCTCAGCCGGGCCCCAGGCTGCAGCTCAGAGCAACTGGGTTCCAGCACCACCCCTCCCCGCCGCTGCAGCTCTGTGTGCCGTGTGCACAGGCCATCCTGACCCGGAGGCTGTCCTTAAAGCTTGCTGAACGGGATAATGAATCCGTCCCCCTCTCTCCCCTCATTCCTCCCTAGGCTGATGGGAGAGCTCCTGGGCATCTGCGGCACTGTGGGAATTCACTTGAAAGACACAGGTGGGGTCTCATGGGTTACCACTGGCATGTATGTGGTACCTGGGCTCAGGCCTGGCAGCTCTGCAGCCATCCAGGAGCAGTGCTGAGGAAGATGCTGTCTTACCTAAATGTATGGGTTATCAGAGCCGGACAGAGGTCTCAGAAGTCATCTTGTTTCGACCCCAGCCCCTCCCTCTGTGATCCCCTAGTGTACAGAGGAGAGAACTGAGGCCCATGAGCTATAGAACATCTCCCAGCAGATTAGGAGCAAAACTGGGAGGTGGGAGCCAGGCCTCTCTATACCATCACAGGACTCCCCTTAACACACACACCGCTGACTGTAGCCAACTTGGCAGCTTTACAAGATTTGCAGCTCAGATGAGCATCGGTCCACCCTGAAGGCTTTCACCAAAAGGAAGTAGGACCTTCCCACAGAGGTGAGAGACAGCAGCTGCCTGCGCTGCCTGCGCTGTTCCTTAAACCCACCTCCTTCCCAGTGTGAGGTGAAGCCCAGCCCCATGCATGAGGTTTAACCTGGCCTCTCACTGTTCCCAGAGCTCCCCGTAGGGCTCCTGGAGCCCAGTTTTACATGTGAGCCTGGGAGGGAAGCAGCGCAGTCCTCTGTGGGGAGTGGTGAGGAACTCTCCTTCCTTTACTCTCTGCCCCCAGGAATGTCCTCAGGAGGCCTGAGCAGAGCTCGAACAGACTCCCGGCTTGGCCACGAGCTGGATAGCTGCGCAGCTCGGCTTCCACTGCGTACTTTGCCCCTTGCCCTGAAACCCTGGGAATTCCCATGGCAGAGAATAGTCCAGTGCCTACACCCCAGCTCTGCCATTAGCTGGCTGGGTGACCTTGAGGAAGTCCCTTCTCTGTTATACAAGGCCTCAGCCCATCAGAATCACCTAGGAGCTTTTTAAGGAACTGCTCCGGGCCCCACTCAGGGCTGCTGACTTGGAGCTCACTAGCCTGGGCTTAGTCCCTGGGTTTTGTTAACACTCCCCAGGTGATTCTTTTGAGTAAGCGAACATGACCCCCTCAGCCAACTGACTGCCCTTCTACCTCAGGGCATCTGTGTGCCAAGCTCCACTCTGTTCCATAATACTGTCATTTAGGATTGCTGTGGCCACCCTCCCTACATGGAGGGCGTGGATTGGGCTTGCTGCCTACTTTACCTCGGACCCAGGAGGGATTTCCACCTCCAATTCTAGTGGAAGCAGTTGTGGGATGGGGCGAGGTCGTGTAGCCTAGACCCCTGGCATTTCAAAGAGCCAGCCAGTAGTGACAGCAGTCAGTAGTGGGCAGTGTGATCTGGGAGTGGACCTCCTATACCTGCCAACCTCTCGGGGTCCACAGAAGCTCAGGCTAACGGATCATTAATGATTCGCCCACACGTCTGCACAGCACACACAGCCTGACTCAGACGTGCTGCCACATGCTGTATCTCAGCACATCTCCACTGCAGACCTGTGAGGTAGCAGATGAGGAGGGTCGTCCTATTCCACAGATGAGGAAACAAGATCAGAGAGGTCAAGTGAGTTACCCGCGATCACCAGCCGGCCAGTGCCAGGACAGGATTCAACCCAGGCTCCTGGCTCGAGACCCAAAACCATTTTCCACGTATGTCCCCAACTATAGTAAACGGAGGCTTATTTTATCTTTCCCAGTAATGGAGGGTGTACTGTATATAAGCTTGTGAGTGTGGAGATGATGTGGTTTTTATAAAAACTTTCAGCCCCCTCAGCACAGGGAGAGGGTTGGGCTGATTTTCTTAGGGGGGACCGAACAACGGAAGATGATAATAGCAACTTCATACTTCAAATGCCTGGAATTCAAAACCAGCATATGTGAGATTTTTCTCTCTACCTCCCCTCCACCACACTCCCAGCAGCAGAAGCAAGTGGTGCTTATAAATGGGTGGCAGTCACCTGTATGTTTTTAAACACTTCTCTCTAGTCCAGCCTGTCATGGAGCATGTCCTACACACAGGGTGCAGCCTGGGACTAATTAGTAAATGGCTGTGACATGCCTTGAAGATGAAAAATGCCGTGTGTGAGAGCACACTATTACTACCTCGTAACCCATCTCCAGCCTACTCAGCCCTTGGAATTTCAGTGAATCTTCCCTCAGCACAGCCAAGGAGAAGAGGTCAGATAAGTTTACTAATAATATCAGATGTGATCTGGGCATCTCCTGGGGGCCCTGGAGAGGAGGCACAGGAGACCTGGGCAGCCGGTGTTTGGCCTGCTCCCTGTTGCTCAGCTGGCTTCCTGAGGACCCACCACCTACAGGAGGTGGTGCTCCATCAGAGAGCCCATTTTCTCCTGGGATGAACTGCAAAGACTATGAGCCTGAGGAGGAGAGAGACTTGTATTTGAATCCTGGCTCTGCCCATTTAGTATCTGGTAAATATTTAACAAGCAGTTCTTTAGCAGTTAAAAAAGGAGGGACCTTGATTTGTACTGTTTGCCAATTTCCAGTGTGTAAATACTCCCACCATGCCTGCTCTCAAGCCCTGAATGTGAGGTCGCCAGGCGTAGACTGGGGAGGAGCAGGGAGGGTCACTGTGGGGGGAACCTTGCTGGGTGAGTGGGCTCCCACCTGGGTCTTGACTGGATCTGAGTTTTGTTTTCTCATCTATAAAATGGGGACGAATAATACCTGCCTCCCAGGGTTGTGAGAATTAAGTAAGAAAAGTACATAGAGCACCAAGTAGGTGCTTGGCACACAGAAACATTGCCTAAATAGTGGTTGTTACTGCAGACCAGAAAAAGGATTTTCTGATGTTGACTTTGGCCTTTGTGAAGAGTCAGAATGCCCCTGTGAGAAAGTCCTGCCAGTGACCCTTTCTGGGTTACTAGGAAGACAAAATGATGAGTCATCTCGGTTTTATCGAATGAGCGGTTAGATGTATGTGCGGGAGTTCCCAGCCCCCCCACACACACACACTGGGCCTGCTCCAGTGCTCAGGGGGACTTGAGAACACAGCCCACTGGCCTGCTTAGTCACCCTGCCCGCACTTTCCCGCAGCAGGAAAATCAGAGCAGCGCAGACCACTCTTGCTTCTGACTCAGTTTCAGTTCCTGATGGCTACAAACTCGTTTGGGGGTCACAACCTTTGCCAGAGAAACAGCCACATCAGTTTGCCTCTTGCTTAAACAGAACTAGCCCCAAGCCTGCCCCAATTCATAGGGACTGGCATCTCACTGTAAGATGACATTGAGTTCTATTAAGGGCATCATAATTAATTCATTGGTGCTTTTTAAAATGAAAACAAGAAACATCACCTTTTGTTTATGTATCTATAGGGATTACATACAGTGCCCGTAGAGTATAAGTTGGGAGAGGAGACCAGATGTCAAATAGAAATAGGGTGGTAGGTAGGTGACAATGGTGATAGCTGCCCTTATTGAGCTATGAATGACATTCCATACTAGCTACTGTTTATGTGTTGCCTTTTTTTAATCCTCAAAACAAGTGGGGCTGTTATATATATATATATATATTTAATTTTAGAGGAAGGGGAAGAGAGAGACATCAATTTGTTGTTCCACTTATTTATGCTTCATTTGTTGATTCTTGTATGTGCCCTAACCGGGGATTGAACCCACAACCTTGGCGTATGGCGACGGTGCTCTAACCCACTGAGCTGCCGGGCCAGGGAGAGGGTGGGTGTTACTATCCCCCTTTTATAGATAAAGAAACTGAGTCCCCTGGAGGTCAGACAACTCACCCAAGGACCGGAGCTGGTGCATTTATGCATTCATCTGTTCTGCTTTCTCTCCCTCCCCTCTCTTTCTCTTCCCTCCTGCCCTTTCCATCTTCATCACACAAAGGAAGTGGAGCCAGGCCACCCTGTTTCTTTCTGCCTTCCCTGTCCTGCCTCCCCAGAGGGAGAGCCACTGAGCATCTTCTGCAGGCGAGGCCCTGCCTCAGACCTTCATATGGTTCTTTGTTATTTTCCACAGGAGAGGGGCTGTGGTGGTTGGGACTGGCTGAGATCAGGTGGAAGCAGGACAGGCCCAGGTGTACTGGGCCCAGGGCCAGACTTCACCGCAGGGGCCTGTGTGTCTCCCTGCACCCAACCAAGACAAACTTGGAAGCAGTCTGGCTATATGCAGATAGTCTGCTACGTGACTATGCAAATGCATATAAATACAACTGATTTTCAGGTGGCTGAGCTAGGAGCAACCCACAGTGGCAAAGTTCTGCCTTCGAAGCTTATGTCATGTTCTCAGGCTAAAGTCCAGAACACACCTGGTTGAAATAATGGCCTATTATCTGAGGAAAACAAGATGAAATTAGGTGCTGCAATTGTTGAAGGAAATTACCAAGGTCTTACCAAAAACAGCGGGACCCAGGAACTGACCCAGATTAAATAAGAAGGAGCTCCAAGGGCTATTTCCTGGCCCCGCTCCTGCTTTCCTGCAGGGTTCTCCCTGATTGCCCTGGAAGGACCACACTTTCCAAGCCCGAGAGGTCATGCTTGGGGTCATGAGAAATGATGACCAATCATGGCAATAAAAGTAGCCTCACAGCCACCTAGGAATGGCCAGAATGACCCTCCCTGCTGGAGCCAGCCGCCTCTGCACTGCTTGGGACAAGCCAAGTGGCATGTGGAGAGTGACAGACACTCGTCCTTCCAGAGCTTCCCCCGTGCCCTCTTCGCAGCCCCCGGAGCAGAGTCCCCCGACAGAAGACTCCTCATTCCAAAGACTCTTCAGAACATACCCCTTGAGACAGTTTAGAAACCACCTTAGAAAATCCGTCCCTTTCAACCCCAGGATCACATTTGTGCCGCAAAACAGAACTCCCAGCTCCCGGTGACCTTTGGCTGTTTGGACAGGTGTTGATAGAACAGAAGCCAGGAGCGCGCCAGGTGCCCTCTGGAAATGAGGTGGTGGGTGGCTGTTAGTGACAGCTGCCCTGGAGCACCATGCATGATATCCGGGCCCTGTCCCAGTCCCTGGCATCCATTGCCTTCTTGGTCCTCTGACCCTCCAGAGAATTGGGACAGGCCACCACTGAGAGCCGAAGGGAGGCATCAGGACTGTCACAGCAATTCTTAGGTGGGCCAAAAACCATTTGAGTAAGACACTGTCCACAGAATAAGAGTGTCACCTCCCCAGGGGACATCGTTGAAGGGATCAGTAGTCATTTGGGTGCATAAGTTCAAGTAGGTCTGTGGAGGGATTTCTACCTTGGACTCATTTCATAGCCCAGCCGGGGCTGGTGTCATGACTGGGGACACGAGGTCTGGGGCATTGGTCGGCCTACCATGCCAGATTGCCCTGGGGCAGGGGTGTGACTCCTGAGAGGCTCATTCCTTCCCTGAGTGCGCCACACCCACACCCATACACAGCTGGGCCCTAGGTGACTCTGATGGCCCTTGCCCGGCCTCAGGGCCCACTCCCGGACTCCAGCCTGGGCCCAGGGAGGGGAAGACTCCGCACCCAGCTCCACACGGGCTCTCGGCCTGTGTGGGCTGCCGGGTTGCACAACCCAGCCGGCCGCCTCTACCTGTCTCCCTGACCTTTTCCACCTGCAGTGACGCCCCACGCCGCCCTCAGGGTGCCTCCTCTGCCTCACCTGCTGTTGCCCCAGCCACCCAGGCCCAGTGCCCCCGCAACATCGCCCACCCATCTTCCGTCAGCAGCCACCGGGGAGCAGCCCCTTCACCGAACTAAGTCCAGCTGGGGCCTCGCCGGTGAAACCGAGCCCTCGGCTAAATGGCGTGTCGTGGGAGCTGAGGCCCGTGGGCCGTGGAGCCTGCCCGCCTGCTCAGATCCTGCTTCCACCGCTTCCTAGAGGCGTGAGCCGGAGCACGTCACGGCCCCGTTTCCTCTCGGAGAGATGGGACCGCTGCCACAGCACCCGCTGGCAGGAGGCGCGGGCCGGGCGTGTGAAGTGCTTAGAGTGCCCTCGGGAAAGGCTCCCTGTGGTGCTGCGGTCCTGGGATTGGCACAGCTTACCCCTCACCCCCTTTTTTTTCTTCTTCACCTTTCATTTCCTTCCCTTAAGCTTCAACTGACCAAAAAACATATATTTTCTGCCCCTGCTTTATAGTCATGTAGATGCCAGTCCCTCCTACAGTGTGTGACACCTCTGTCCCCTGTGTCCCTCAGTGAGCCTGTGCAGAGCAGCTTGACCTGGGGCCCCCAACTCCTCACTTCATCAAGCTGCTAGGACTCCTGCTTTCAAACATTTTGGTTGTTGAACTGCATGCAGCAAGTAATCATTTCTTTCTCCCCTTCTGACCAATGCCTTACACGCTTGCTTGCTTGCTTGCTGGGGACCCCGGTGAGCGCTGGGCTGGAAGTTAGCTCACTGGGTGGGCACGTTTCCAGTCAAAGCTACACTATTAGCCAGGGGTTGCTTCTCTCTGGCAAACGGGCAAAAGCATTAGCCTTCCCCAGACTCCTGACTGTCACTCAAGGACCCCTCGTGCTCCCGACGCCGGGCTGGAAGCTGCCCGGCCAGGCCCGCGGGCCCACGGGAGAAGCAGGTGAGTGGCAGTGGACCAGCCGGGCTGTGGGAGGTGAAAGGCCCCCAGCACCGGCTCCACTCGCTCCCACCTGAGCTGCCGGGTCTTGTCAGGCAGCCCAGGGACCCAGAAGCGGGCATCGGGAGCCATGCGGAGTGCCCGCCCCCATGGAAGTGTGGCCAGGCTTGTAGACACTGTAGGAATAGGCATTGGGACCATCCTGGGGCCAGAGGCCTTGACAGAGATGGGCCTAGTGTGAGCAGGACACAGGAGCCCACGAGTCTGGGCTGGGACAGGTCAGAAGGGACCCAATAGACGCTGAGAAGAGAAAGCAGTGCAGAGCCCAGCAGGCCTCCATTCATTCCACCCATATTTACTGGGCACTTCCTATGTGCTCGCAGGTGGGAGCCGCTTACAGGGAGAAGCAGAAATCGAATCCCATTTATGCACTTGCCAGATGTCTGTGGAGCGCCCCTCTGTTTCTGGCCCTGGGGGTGTACAGGTGAGGTGACAGGAGCAGCCTGGCCTGGAGAGCCTGGAGATGAGGTGCGTGCACACCCTGGCTAACGGGAGGCGGTGACAAGATGTGCGGGAGAGCTTACTCCCAGCCCAGGGGCGTTAGATAGGGCTTCCTGGAGGAGGGGCCAGCTGGGCACAGATTGAGCCTGCTGGCCCCACCCATATTTTGTCCCTTTGCCTCATTGTGGTGGTTTGGCTTCCTGATGGGCTCTCCCACTAGGCTAAGGAGTATGTGATGCCTAGTTCTCACGTGTCCCATTATTTATTGAGCATCTACTTGGTGCCAGGCTCTGTTCTGGACACGGGACATAACAGCAGTGATTAAAGCATGACAAGTCCTGCCCTCGTGGAGCTTCCATTCCCACCAGGGGAGGGAGAGCAGGGACAAGATGCACAGTGAGGCGGACAGTGCGTGAGAAAGTGTGAGCGGGGAAGGAAAGGAAAGCAGGGAGGGGTGAGGGTGCGCTCCTAACCAGGGTGGTCAGCGGAGGCTCCCTTCTTCCCCCTCCCCAAACCTGCCTCCTCCCCCACCCTGCACCCAGTGGTCAGCCTCTGAATCCAGACGCCCAGAGGCGGAAGGGGAAGAGCAGCGAAGCAGGAAGATGGCTGAGTCCTGGCTGGCTGCTGGCTGACCACGCGGGACGGGACCTTAACTTCTCTGTGCCTCTCAGGTCCCTCACCTGTAAAGTAATGAGCCCTGTTTACAGGCCCATTGTGAGAATAAGGCAGATCTGGCTTGGAGATACTCTGGGAACCATGCAGTGTCACAGCTATGCAAGCGGAGTGCCACTGCCACCACTTAACAGAGTCCCTGCAGGCAGGGGTAGGGGCCTGGTGGAGGTGCCCTGAGGACGCAGTGAAAATACCACAAACAACAAAGGAAATGCGGGTGCTGACGCCCATCCTGCCTGCACTCCCCAGCCCCAGCCCACCCCTGGAGCTGCCCCTGCATGGATGTGCCAGGTGGAGGGAGCAGCTGTGCCCACTGCGGCCACCTCCTTTCACTCAGCCCCAGAAGACTAAGGTGGGCAAGACTAATACACGGTGGGCATTTAGCAAACGATGGGGAAACTTGAGTGTGTGGCTGAGTGCCAGTTCATGCCCCAAAAACTTCAGAGCAAGGAAATGGGGCAATGTGCTGGAATATTCGGCCGGGTAGCAGAGGAAGCACTGAGGTGAGTGTCTTCGGGAAGACAGTGAGAGGGGGTTGCACTTCCAGTCTGAGCTCCCGGTGGGTGGGGAGTGAGGAGAAGTGAAAACCATGGCTTGTGGAGGCCTCCCCAGGAGGGCTGCGGCTGCGGGAGGAAATTGGGAGCCCCTGAGGGCTCGTGAGCAGGGGAGGGACAGGATCAAAGTGATGTTTCAGGAAGGTTCATCAGTGTGGTGGCTGAGGTCAGCCAGCAAAGGGCAGAGGGAGCCTAGGCCGGCAACCTCTGAAGGAGTCACAGTTTCAGGTGGGGCGGGGTGGGGGGCCCTGAGAGGAGAAGGTACTAGAAGGGAGTGAACAGGAAGAGATGAAAGTGAAGAAACATTTGATGACGCTTCCTCAGGCCTGGAGACCAGTGGGCACAGAGCAGGAGCAGGGGGCCGAGCAAGCAAAGGTGTTGACACCCGGGCCACACACCCATCAGGAGGATGCCTCCTGCCTGCCCCCCCTGCAAGCCCCGGGACTGGCAGCAGCGCTGGCGTGGGGGTGGCCTGAAACCTGCGTCTATACAGACAGGGCTGGGCACAAAGGTGCGGAGCCCTAAGGCCAGAGGGAAGGCTTGGAGGCTCAGAATCGTGGGCTTGCCCTCCTCTGCCTCCAGGGCTGACGGGAGGCAGAGGCCTGGGCCTCAACCCAGGCCCCCAGGCTGGAGGGAAGGCTGGTTACAGTCGGGGTTATGAGCCCAGGTCTGGAGCCAAAGAGACAAAAATTTTCTCTAGGCCAGTCATGGGCTGTCTGACCTGCACCTCTCGAAACCTCAGTTTCTTTATCTATAAAATGAGATAATAGCACATGCCTAACTGGCTGGCGTTGGGCCTTTTGGGCGAGATAATGGATGGAACAAAGAGCGAGTGGCTGGGAGCTGCTGTTACTATTATTAATATTATTAAGAAGCCCAGGCACACCTGGGCAGCCTGGGAGGCTGCAGGCCTGGCTTACTCAGGTCTGGGCACCATCCACACGCCCAGCACATTGCCGAGGTTTCCCTTGTGAAGGCCCTGGCTGGCCACCTCAGTGTTGGGCGTTCCACACACTCTTCTAGAAGGCCCACCGTGTGCCAGGCTCTGTTCCGGGCACTGAGAAACCACCTCCAAGAGGCAGCAGACCTGGCCTCCCCCACGGCCCACACAGAGGAGCAACTACACTCCAAGGATGTTCTGGAAGAGGGACAGTCTATGGTGAAGGTAAAAAGGGCTCCTGAAATGGTTCCAGCTGGGGATCAGACAACATAACTGGGGAGAGGTATCACCTGTCTGTCCCAGTGGCTCTGACTATCACAATGCCTGGGCCTGTTGGGGGTCGCCCCTGGCCCAGTGGCAGGGTGGCGGCAGTCGGTCCCATCTGCTGAGCATTCTAGCCTGTGCCAGCCCCAGAGCCAAGACCCTGACTTACGTCATTTGTTACCCTCACAATGACCCTCAAAGGTCAAATTTTTTATCCCAATTTTACAGATAAGAACATAGAGGCCCCAGAGAATGACCACACCATTCATAACAGGCATTGCCTCTGCTGGAACTCAGTCTGGCAGCCCCCGAGTTTCTTGATGCCAGGTCCCTCCCTCAGGCCTCAGGCTGGGCATGTGTGAGGGGCTGGGGTCTGAGTGAAGGAGGAGAGGAGCTGAGTGGGGAGGCCACACCCACACAACCCAGGGTTGTTGTCTACTCTGGAAGGGCCATGGTGTCCCCAGCATGAGTCCCTTCTGATGCATCTCCCTGGGACCCAGGAGACTCAGATTGGGGGGAAAGGCCTGGAGCCCTTCCCATTCTCTCCACTTCCTCAGCCCCCTCTTCCTCTCCTGGCCACGCTCGGTTCCCTGGGCCTCTACTCCTTCCACTCTGCGGGAAAGGCAGGTGCAGGGAGCCTCACCTTACTCTGGCACCTATCAAGGGGTCACCCAATGTCTGGGCTTCTAAAGGCCATCAAGACCATCTGGTCCAATGATAAGACAGGTGGGCAGACTGAAGCATAGAGGGGCAAGACCTGAGGCTAAACCCCACCCAACTCCGAGTTCACTGCTTTCTCACCTGCCTCTGATCTGGAGGCAGGGACCAAGCAGGAAGGCCCCATCACCGGGGGGAGGCGCATGGGGTAAGGTGGGAGGAGATCCCAGACCTTCATGAAGGCAAGGCAGTCCTGGATCTGCAACAGATATTCTAGGTCAGGCCCACCCGGTATGGTGAGGAGGGGGGGCGGGCACCGGCCCTGTGGGGAGTGCAGAGGGGAGGGGAAAGCGCAGCCCCAGCCCCCCATCCACTCAGCAGACCTGGGCCTGGTGCTGCATCAACCCAGGGGCTACCTTTCTCCAATTTGCCCATCTGCCCTGTAGGGCCCAGGGGCAGCCCTCATGCGCATCACCTGCCAGTTCCGGGCAAGTGGCTGCAGCTGGAGCCCCTCCGCCTGCTGGGAGGGCAGGAAGAGCTGTGGCAGCAGCTGGCCTGGACCTGGGCTGATTTCTTCACTGCTCCTGGCTGGCCTGCAAGCTGAGGTTCTGCTTCTGTTTCAGAGGCTGGTCCGGCCCCTAGGACTGTTTCCTCACGTTGTGCCCATGCCTGTGAGGGCTGCTGGCACCTGCTTTGGGCTCCTGCCTCTTCCCACCCTGGCTCCTGGCCCACACAGAGCCCCACTGGGGCTGCCTTTACTCTGTGTGTGGATATACCACACCTCTTTGGCCACAGTGGGCTGTGACCCCGGGGGCCTGGCAGGCTCCCCACATCACATGTGTTGTGTGCATGCATCATGTCCCAGCCTGAGGCTGGCAGTGAGGCCCCACATACCTGGGCCACAAGTGGCCTTCCTTTGCCTTTCAGACTATGTGACCTGGGGCCCTGGTGGTGCCGGTGTGTGTGTGTGTGTGTGTGTGTGTGTGTGTGTGTGTGTGTGTGTGTGTGTGTGTGTGTCCCACCCTCACAGCATGCCATGAGTTGTGGACATGACAGAGGTGACTGTCTTCTGCCTGGTGGGCTTGGTCACCTCCTCCCTCTCTCCACTATGAGGCTCAGAGCCACCTGACCGTGCCCTGAGGCCGGTAAATGAACCTTTGTGCTCAGTGTCTCCTTTCTTCCAGGGGCTCAAAACACTTTTATAAGCATGAGTCTCCTTCATCCACCCCTGCTGTTGTCTTGTTTGTGCTTTATATTTTATTATGAGCGGAGGCACCCATCCAGGGGGAATTCCCCAAGCCAGAGGTGGGGCAGGCAGAGGACGCCTCCCCCGCCAGCCTGTCTGGCCCCCGGGGGCCAGGTCCTCCCAGGCCAGTGCCCCACTCTTCTTTTCCCTCCCTATTTTTGGCCAATTGTCTGTCCCCAGCACCCACTGCACTCAGCAGGACAAACGGTGAGGTGGTGGACCCAGAGGCAGGGAGGTGTGGAGAGAACACTGAAGGGGGAGGTAGGAAGCTAGGCTCTGCCAACCACTGCTGGGTGAACTTGGGCAAGTCTCTTGCCCCTGAACCTGGTTTTATTGAAACGTACAATGGGGGAGGGGGCATAGAGGCTCCTGTGAATATCAAATCAGAGCCTGTGAAAGTTCTCTGTAGAGGCTGAGGTTCTGTGGAAATGTCCAGGGCATTGCCCCGGCCTCTAGGGCAGGTTGGAGGAGATAACCCTGTGGGGACTTCAGCCTGGAGATCTCACTTGGATTCTAAGATGGAAAGAGCTCCTTTCCTCCCCACACAGTCCTGAGCCTGCACTCCGTGGTCCAACTGGCCAGAGTGAAGGGAGGGGAGGGAGATGGGTTAGAAGTCAGCCTGGGGTGCCCCTGGATAGATGGCCTGACCTGAAGGGGCTCCTTCCAGAGCTCCAGCCACGGACAGCCTGTTATTCATGACCCTTCAAGTCACAGGCAGGTCTTCAAAGGGAGTCCACATGGGGTGAAGGTGGTGCCTGTGGGCTCCAGGGCCACCCATCGGGCTGTGTGGTTTGCTGGTGTGGTGCTGGCCTGCCCAGGGGACGCGCTGCCTCTTCTGTGCATGAGGTTGCTGTCTGCTTGCCAAGCCTGCGGGAGGGGCGCTTTATTCTAATTCACACAAAGCTACCAGGTGCCCAGGTGTCCCCGCCTGCTCGGAACACTTCCCAAGGGCAGGAGCTACCCAGCCACCCCTCCCACAGTGTGATGACCTTGCCTCTCTGCCCACGTCACCCCAGACAACGGAAAACATTTCAGCATCAGGTTCCCCCATCCTATACCTGAAATTCCAAACTTCCCAAAGCTCTGAAGCACAGTTTTTTTTAATAACTTATTTGGAAGCAAATCTTGGCTTCATCAAATGCTAAGCTGCCTATAACCTTTATTTTTCCTACCTAGGGCAAACAGGCATAGACTTTAATGAGGAAATACTAGTGTGTTTGATTGCAGAGTGCTGCCCAGACCTCACTGGATTATATACGATATTGGGATATGCATAATTTCTCTTTCTAAGAAAGCAATAACATAAACTCTGCAACACATATGGCCAAAGTTTTCAGATAAAAAATTACAGATCAGTGATAACCAGCACTTAGTATAGGCCTCTCAATATGCCAGACCCTCTGCTTAGCACTTCACAGGGATTGAGTCATGTATACTTGTCCCCCACAGGGGTGGCTTCTAGGAACCCAGCAGATACCAAACTGCAGCTCAAGTCCCGTATGTAAAATGTCAGAGTATTTGCATATAACTCATATTTGCATACAGGCTACAGCAGGGTGTGCCTACACATCTCTTCATTTTCATGGATTCATCGTAGTGCTCGGCGCATGGCACATTCAAGTTTTGCTTTATGGAATGTTATGAGATGTATTTATTTTTAATTCGCGGTTGGTTGAATCCACAGACGTGAAACCTGCAGATATGGAGGGCCAACTGTGATCTCAACAAATCAACTTCTTTCCATTTTATAGATGAAGAAATTGAAGCCCGGAGGTTCAGTAACTTTGCCAAAGTCACGGAGTTAACTAAGGGGTGTGTCTGGATTTGAACCCAGACAGTCTGGCTCGCTGCTCTGAACCCTCCACTGTATAGATTAGGGGTCTGGGACCAGAAGGATGAAGGGACTTTCTCAGGGTCATCCAGCAAATCTGCAGTGGAGCTGGGCCTAGGTCCTGGAGCCCCCAGCAGTGTCTGTTCCTGCTGATGTGGGCTGAGGTGGGGTTTGGGGGTAGCAAGTCCCCCAGCAGCCACCCAGGAGCTAATAGTCCTTCTGGCTGAGTTTGTCCAGCCCATCCGGGAGACATTTAAAATAGAAGATGTTCCCGTGGAAAGTTTTAAGATTTCACTGGATTGAAACCAGATGACCCTGTGCAAACAGACCCCAGCAGCAGGCACAGGGTCTGGGCATGCGCTGAGTTCCCCATGCCTGTTCCCAGCCTGCTCCAGGGAGGGAAACTGCCCTGGGGGTTCAGAGAGGCCAGCGACACATGACACTGGGCAGGACGGGCCTTGGCTGATGGGAAGGGGCGGGGAGAGGCCAGGAGAGAGGCATCCCCAACACTTTCTCTGGTTCCATCTGTTTTCAGTTTTTAAAGATGGATGGAGAGCTCTGGGAGACATTCCCCCATTCCCACAGGTTCCCAGTCTTTTCTCTATGCCTCCACTGACTCGCTCTCCCACGAATCCACTCCTTTATTTGCACCCAGAGTCACACAGCCAACATACAGAACACCCTCGAAGTGGAGGGCTGGCTGATGACACAGACGTGGTCCTGCCCTTGGAAAGCCCCAGACACTGAACAGGCATCACAGCAGGGCTGGGGGTTTATGCTGGGAGCAGGAGCGACCCCAGGCTGGTTGGGGAGGACTGCACAGGGGAGGTGATGTGCGGGACCCTGAAGGGAGGGAGAAGGAGTTTCGGGTCAGGGGACAGGTCTGGTCACTCCAGCAGGCTGGTGTACAGGGCGCACAGAAAGGGCAGCACATGGTGACAGGGGCCCGAGGTAGACATGGGTTGATCCTGACGGTGCTGGGGAGGCCGCAGGGGGTTTCACATCTTCCAGGGTCCAGGCTGGCCGGGAAGACTCCTCTCCTGGCAGTGGCCATGTGGAAGTGCCCTGAGCAATTTCTATGTCAGTGTTCTCGGGGGCAGAGCCTGTCCCTGTCACCTGTGTAGACGGGCCCCTGACTCAGGGCTAAGCCTTTCAGGAAGAGACTGCCGAGCCAGCCTGACCTGGGTTCATGATGCTCCTTTTCTCTTCTTTTCTGTGTATTTGGACTTCTTCATGATTTTAGTTGCAAGTGTGAGTTTCTAGATCACTGACTGGAGCAATTGGAGCTGGGCAGACAGAACCTCACTCATCCCACCCAGGAAGTAGACGGGATTTGGATCCCCTGGAGTTGGGGGACAGATGAGCACACATGGCACCCAAATCCCCACTCCAGTCACCACGTCCAACCAGTCGCTGTTCCTATTCTACCTCCAAATTCTCTCTCATCCACCTACCAGCCCCCCCCTCTGCCCCCATTCAGTCCCCGCCATCACTCACCCTGTTGACCCCAGCTATCCCTGTGTGGACTCCTGGGTTACCCTCCTGCCCCATCAGGCCTTGCACTGCTCGCTCCACCCCAGGCCACACAGCAGGTGGGGACAGTCGGTTCGGAAATGGACACTTAGCCCAACTGTGGGGTGGCACTCTGGAGGCTGATGAGGTGAATAGACAAGGCCCCGCCTCCGGGCTCCTGGGCTCCCGGGCTGGGAGATGGGACCTGACGCAGAGACCTGTGCCTGGGATGGGGCCACCCCAGCGCTGTGCTCTGCGAGCAGATCCTGAGCAGCAGTTCTGCCGTGATGAGGAGCGCTGGGTGGGGTGGCTTCTAGAGTCGCCAAGAAGCTGGGCATTGGCCGTGCCACCCCAGCTTGGCCTGCGAGTGGGCATCATCCAGCTCCTGTGGGGATGGCAGCTGCATCCTGTGGGCCTTGCTCCCCCTGGGTTCCAGAGTCAAGGGCGGCTGGATGGCGGGCAGAACGCAAAAGCACCCCCAGCAGTCCCAGTTCACCCGCCCAGGAGGGAGAGCAGGAGCCCCTGCAGGACTGAAGGAGGCAGCCCCATCTGGGTCACTGGAAAAGCATCCCTGCCGATCCCTTCAGCCTCCACCCGATGCTTAATGAAGAAAACGGCTTTCCATGCCTCCCGCCGCCACCCACAGCCTGGGCTGGCCCACAGGGCCCCAAGGCCCAGCGACTCGACTTTCCCAGGCCCCTCCCACCCTGAGCAGGGCCCGGGAGGCAGCTCCTCAGTCACGAATCTGCCTGTGAGGCCAGCTCCGAGCTGGGCCTCCTGCCAGGAGCGTGAGCAGGAGAGCTGGGCGCAGACACCGGCGCTGGCCCTGGCGCTTTCGCTCAGGGCTTGCTGCCTTAGATCCGTCCCCTTCTCCACCGCCAGTTGCCCTTGAACCCACAGCTCATCTCAGGGTCTTGCCTGCCTCCACTCTGGGGCCCTAAAGAGCCACTCAGCTACGGCCCAACTCCTACTGATAAAGGAGCAGAGGACAGGGTCACTAGAGAAGAGGGTAGCCGAGGGCGAGGGGCATAGAGGAGATGTCAGGGCGCTGGCTGTGGAATGAGACCCAGAAGCACAGAAAAGGTCCCCCCTGCCCCACTTCTCCTGGGAGCCACAAGCAGAGTAGGCAGGCAGCTGTGGCCGCCTAGGAGTGACTTCTGATGACTAGCAATGGCTTTGGGGACAGTGTCAGGGGTGTGTGGAGGCCCTGCAGCCAGCCCAACCTACAGCATGAACACCACTCCTCTTCCAGCTGGGGTCCAGGAGCCCAAGCCAAGGACAGAGCTGCCCCCCCCCTCCCCCCAGCCTGGTTCCCTCCCAGGCTCTCCCGAGACCACCCACATGGGCTCTATCAGCTCCTGTTAGTCTTAGTCTCCAGATCTCTGGCTCAGCCCACAAACCTGGCCATCTCGGAGCTGTCAGCCCTCCTCTCTGGGACTGTTCAGTCCCAACAGCTGCCCTAGGAAGGCATCTGGACCACAGGGAGGGATTTGGAGGTTGATGCCAAGCAAAGGAGGATGGCCTGGTGCTAGAGGAGCTCCCACCTGCACTGGCCGTTGACCTTAAGGACACAGCCTTCTGAGAGGAGCCCAGGCCCCAACCAGGATGGAGGCTGTCACCCAGCCCCCACTGTGCCTCCACCTCCCCGTGTACCAGCACTTCCTCCCCCGCCCTGGCTCTGTCCCAGTGGAACTCTCCGCGGCTCCTCTCACCCACACCATGAACCTCAGCTCATGCTGGCCCCCTTCTGGGTGCACCTTTCCCTCATATCTGCCTGTCTAAGCCCTGCCTGCCCATCATGGGCCTGGCGGCCTTGCATCCCCTCCTGTGTACACTCAACACATCTGTCCGGAACATGGGTCCTTCTGCCTTGGGTCTGAGTTATTGGTGTGCCGTGGTCAGGACCGTGGTCCTATAGTCTGACAGTCCCAGATTCAAATCCCAGCTCTGCCACTGTCTACCTGGGTGACCTCAGACGAGAGACTGAAGCTCAGTTGTCTCACCTATAAAATGGGCCACTTCACAGGCTGTTTTTTAACAGGGATTAAGTCAGACGTGTACATGACATGTGCTGTATGGGGGTTGGCACTCGATAATGCTGGGGAAAAGTAGTGGCTGTGAACACTGTGGTGGTGATGGTGGCCGTTGTCTCTGCTGTTACCCCAGCAAGGAGTGTAGGTTCCCTGAGGACGAGCCATGTCTTTTTGTCTACATTTCCCACAGCGCCCTACAGAGTGCGGGTAACTGACTCCGGGTAAGGGCCCAATCAGAATGTGGGTCAAGTGGAAGGAAGTGGGCCCCACTGGGAAGGCAGAAGGGCCACCATGCTCCCCAACCTCAGGCAATCTGAACTGAGATAACTGTTGCTCTGGCCACCCCAGCTCCTTCCGAGGAGGCCCCAGATCGGTCAGGGCCCTGGGGGTACAGTGCCCTAGGGAGGGAAATGGTCTTGCCCTGTGAGCCCTGGAGACCTCTGCCTCTCTGAAGAAAGGTAGCATCTTGGCTCCTCGCTGTGCAACAAACATTCCTGAGCACTGACTGTGTCTGCGTTCCAGGCCCATTGCTAACCGGGTCCTTGGGCCAGCCCCAAACCCTCCGAGCCTTGGGTCTGTCATCCGTCAGCTGAGCACTCTATAAATTATCAGCTTCAAAGGGTTGTTGGAACATTAAATGAGATAATGATAGAGCCTGGGACAAGGTAGGTATTCAGCAGATGTAAGCTGCCCCTTCCCTGGCACACCCCACCCCTCGTCTGTTTGGCAGGAAAGCAGAGTGGGGAGGGGGCACGCCCTGGTCCCAGGCAGGGGAGGTCTCCCTGTTCTGCGTGGATGGTGGCTCAGGGCCCCATGCTCCATCACCTGGGGCCCAGGAGGTCCTACCCTGGGGATAGGGTGGGGGAGGACTCCCAGAGGAGGCCCCAGCCCCTGGCCTGTGCCTGGTTTCCACATTTAGGGAGCCTGTCTGAGCCTGCACTGCCCTGAGTCCTCAGGGATAGAGAGCCCCCTCAGCCATCCCAGGTCAGCCTGGCCCTCGGCCGAGCCTGGGACGCCTCCCTCTGTCCCACAGCCCAGCCGCCCTTGCTGAACGTTCAAATGAAGTCAGTGCAGGCCCCATTTCCCCAGGAGCAGCGAAACTCAAAGCAGTGAAGTCTCTTCTGGTTTATCTGGAGGAAGGGAAGAAGGAAAATGACGTCATGAGGTAAACCGCACAGCCTGAAACCACGAGGCTGGATGTCCCAGTGATATTTGCTTTTTAGCAACAGTACTGGTGTGCACAGAGGGGCAGAGCGCCTGAGGTGTTCTGGGCAGAGGGTGGCTGGGAAGACGGAGGGAGATTTTCAAACCTGGAACCACAAGAAAGGAGAGGCCTGGGAAAGGATGGACGTCAGAGGCCTTCAACCTCAAAACTACAAGGCTGGGTGTCCGTCTGCTCCAAGGCCTGAGAGAGGGCTCCCAGGTTCAAGTCCCAGGCCCCGTGCTCCCCTCTGTGAGCCTGGTTTCTTCGTCCAATGTCCTGCCTCGTGGGAAAGAGATTTCATACAATGAGCCCTGTTCTTTAATATCATTCCTTGTCCTGCTGTGAGCAGGTTTCTCTGGAGAAGGTGGCTTCAAAGAGTAGGCTGGGCATTGGTCTTGGTGGACCGGTGGAGGGGGTGCCTGCTGTGTAGTGGGGGCCAAGTGGGCAGCTGGAGGAAAGAGCTGTTTGGGGAGATGAAGAGGGGCCTCGCTTTTCTTGGGGCCTCCACACCCCCACTGCAGGGCTGCGTGGGGGTGCCTGAAGGAAGTCCTCAGTGTGTCTGGGAGTGTCGGGGAGGGAGTGTAAGGGTAGGCCTGATGCCCGTGGGGGTGGGTGAGATCCCTGACTCTATGGCCAGACTGGCCGTGTACACCAACCTGCCCAAGGCCTGGCCCCCATCCCGCTACCTCACGGCAGGCCCACAGGGCCAGCTTTACCCACTGTGAGAGCCTGCAGGGACTGCTGGCTCAGTGAGGGGAGGAGTTGACCCCACTCCTCTCCCAGGCCTCCCGATGCCCAGGGTCTGTCCTGAGTCTCAGCTGTTTGGGCTGAGGCCCACCCTTTGCAATTCTTGTTCTTGCTAATGTAAAGCCCCCAGTGGAGAGGTGGCACCTCAGAGAGGGGTATGCAGACACCCAGCCCAGCCTCCCACTTCATGGAGGAGAAAACTGAGGCCAGAGAAGGGAAGGGGTTTGTGCCCGACCAGCTGTTAGCTGGTGGCAGTGCGGAAGCAGAAACCAGGTGTCTCACGGGGTTTCCCTCCCAGCACAGCTGTGATTCTAATAGGGACTGCCTGTCAGGTCCTTTCCAAGGTGCCACCAACTGCAGGCAGAGGGCATGCGGGAGGGTGAGGGGCACTGGGGGGGGGGGACTGAGGGAGGGTCCCCGGGGTCCAGGGTCAGCTGCCACAAAAATTTAAACTTTTTCTCCACTTTCCCTGGGCCCACTCGGCACCTTGTGTGTGAGAATTAGTCATAAGCAACTGCTTGACCACTGAGTTGGTGTCACAATGGTGCTTTTCTGACTCATGGCCCAGGACACTCAAAGCCCCAAGGTACCAAATGGAGACCCCACTGGCCCACCAGACGCTCTGGGGTCTCTCTCGCCTGTACCCCTTTTCCCTGGTGGCTGGGGCTTTAAGGAAAGAGCACCGTGGGCAGTGGAAAGGGCAGGCTGAGAGGCAGGCAGCCGGCTCCAGCCCTGCGTATGTGGGGGCTGGGGGCGGGGGGGGGGCAGGGGAGGTTAGTGGGGGGAGGGCTGGGAGTGCTCTTCCCTTCCCAGCATCCGTTTCCTTGTCTGTAAAATAAAAGGGCAGGTCAGACGGTCTCTGGGTTTCTTCCCAGCTCTGAGAGCCACGTGCTGCCTCAGCTGTTCTCGGGAGGACAGGGCGGTTTGGGCTTGAGGCCTGTGCCCTCTTCCAGCCCCAGGAACTGCCGGAGCTTGGAGCCCTCCCACCCTGGCTTCTCCCGCCCTTGGCGTCTCCCTGGGGCCAGGCGGCCGGACCCTCAGAGCCCACCCTCGGCTTCCACTCAGAGAGAAGAGCCACGACGTGTCTAAAAGGAAAGGCCTCCCTTATCCCTGAACCCCATTGTTCCCCAAATGAGCAGAGTGAGGCCAAGAGAGGACAAGGAACATACCCACGGCCACAAGCAAGCCAGGGGCCAGGATGCCCCGCCGGTCAGCTGCATCTGGGAGCGCTGGAGACAGTGGGTGGGAAGGGCCCCTGCGCCCCGGCTCCAGCTCTGTTACCAGCATCAGCTCTGTCACCCTCCTGCCTCAGTGTTGGCGGCCTTTCCCACTCACCCTGACAGTCCCTTGGCTGTAACATGGGGCTGCTAATAATATCGTCCCATAAGGTTGCTGGGAGGCTGACTGCGTGGGTACTGTGAAGTGCTTAGAGCAGGGCCTGGCACACGAGTACTCGGCAAGTGCTGTCTCACTCATTCACGCAGTCGCTCCCTCTAGCCTGCCTGTTTCCAAAAAGATCTGAGTCGCCTCACGATGGAAAACACAAATATGATGGGCCTTTAAAGTCAGGTTAAAGGAGCATGAGGCCAGGAATGAGGAGGGGAGGCTGTCCCAGAACCTCGGACTGAGCAAGCTGCTGGGTCTGAACCCCATTTCCTGCTGTCTTGCCCAGAAGGGAAAGCTGCTGGTATCGAGCTCTCCCCTTCTGCTAAAAGGAAGGTACCCCCTTCTCGGGACAATAGAAGGTTCTCTGGTTCAGACTTTTTCAATGACACTGAACAACGCAATGGGCAGAGCCTCCCATCTCCCCCCTTTCACCTCTCTTACCCAGCCCCTGAGAAACTAGGGTCTCCTCTTGACCTTCTTCTGCTCCCCACCCTAGAGGCCTGGGGAACCTGGGAGCCAGAAATGCTGCGTCAGAGCCATGCCCTCAGCCCCAGGGGCCAGAGCCAGCAGCTGCCGGCACCAGTGGGAATTCTGGGGAAAAGCAAGTCACTGAGACACCAAGGGCCTTCCCACTGATGCAGTCAGCGCCTTCCAGGGGCCGCTTCCCAGCAGCTTGAGCAGCAAATACCCCAGGAGGGGGCCTGCGGGTGGTCACTGAGAAATCCCAGAGCTGCCCACACACTTCCTCTTCTCTCAGATGCAGGAGGATTCCTCCGCAGGCCAGGGAAAGTGAGCAAGGAGCCCTGCTGAGTCTCCAGGAAGGCTAGGGACCCAGTGGAGGAGGGTCTCCTTCGTGTCCTCCAGGGCCCCTGCCGGGGGTAGGGTTTGAGATGACTCACAGTGGAAAACACAGATATGGTGTGTGGCCTCAGACCATCTCCACAGGCTCAGGTGGACCAGAGAATGGAGCCTTGAAGCCTCCCCCTCCCCCGCCCCCGTTCCCTCAGCCCATGTGCGTGCACACACGCCTGCACACACACGCGCACGTACACACGGGCGGCTGCTCCCGCGGCTGCTGCCACCCAGCTCAGGGGCCAATGGGAACCTCTTTGCTGTCCTGTGAGGCTCCGCCTTGTTTGTGAAAGACTCCCCGAGTCCCCAAGTCTCACCTCTTATCTTGAGAATTCCACCTGAGCGACCCCCGACTCCCCTTCCTAATCCGGGGTCCCTGGGTGTTTGCCTGGCAGTCCCTGGGCCTCCATCCTCAGGTGCAGCCTTTGCGAGGTGGGAGGAATCCCCTGCTTGTGTTCCTCACTGCGGAGAGCAGGCAGAGGAGCCCACTAAGCACACCCGCTCCTGGGGCCACCATCCACTGGGGCCCCGGGGTGCAGCCGCCCCATCACCCCTTTGGTGTTCCCGAGCCAGCTGCAGGCAGCAGGGACACTAGCCCAGCAGCTGACCCCAGAGCTCCCCGCTTGGTCGGGAAATGCCTTTGGAGGCAGAACGTAGCTGTAGCCAGCGGGGCGCGATGATTCACCACATGGAGGTCTGACCCTACACAGGTCATCGGAACAGTTTGCCAGAGGGGTTTTTGAGGGCCACTGCCAGACGTGAGTGTGGGGTGAGTCCCAGCCGGTCCTTGGGCCTGTCTTATAAAACTGGTATCACCAGGCAGGAGGTAACGGAGGGGCCTGGGGCCTGGGTTGGGACAGGGTTGGATTTGGGCTTGGGTGGTAGGTGGAGTTGCCAGTCCCTCCTCTCTAGCCCCACTCGGGGCTTATCACCTCTTACCTGGACCATGGCAGTAGCCTCCTCCCAGGCCTCCCTGCCCAGGCCTCGCCCTCCAGGCAGTCCTCCCACCTTGGCTGCGTCACTTCCTAAGGATTCCTTAGACTGTGCCTGTGAGCCGATCAAGGGCCGCATCTCTCCCTGGCTCAGGAGTCTTCAAAGGCTCCCCATTGCCAGTGAGACATAGACTCTCTAGGCCTTGTTGTTGGCCTCAGCCACATCTCTAGCCACCCCTGTCCTCTCCCTTAAGAGAACCCTCTGCCTCAACCAGTCTTTGGCTCTTCTGGCACCAGGCCTAGCTTCCCTTCAAGGCCAGATCCCACCTTCTCCACAGGGCTTTGCCTGACTGTCCCATCACACTGAGAGCCTTCTCTGAACACTTGGCACTCATTTGTTAGGAAAAAGCCTGGTTTGGGATCCAGATATACCTGGATTAGTGTCTCAGCTCAGTTCTAGTTACAATTACTAGTTGCAGGTCACTTTTCTGAGCTTCCACCTGCCACTCAGCACTTGGGAACAAGCCCTTCCCTACAGGGTGCCTGGGAGAGCTGCAGGCTGAGGGACATCTATTAATTCGGCCTTCCCAGTGCCCATTCATCTTTTTTGTGATGACATCACCTGGGGTTTCTGATGGATCTGTGGTCCAGCTGGGGCTGACCTCACTTTCTGGTGTCCGTGTGAGGCCTGCCAGTGAGAATATTCCACAGTCACAAGGATGGACAGGTGACTCAAGCCAGGCCTGTGGGGATCCTACTTGGGATTTTAGCTAGAGTTACTGAGACTTTCTTTCCATCAGAGTTACTAAGCTGACAGAAGAAAAGCTGTTGGGGATTGAATTGTGTCCCCCAAAGGATATGTTCAAGTTCTAACCCCCTTCGAATGTGTTTGTATTTGGAAATAGGGTGTTTGCAGATGTAAGGAAGTTAAGATAAAGCTACATTGGATTGGTAGCCCCTAATCCAATGACTGGTGACTTAATGGGAAGAGGGAAATTTGGACAGAGACACATTGGGAACAGCCGCATGATGACAGAGGCAGGAATGGGAGTGCGGCGTCTACAGGCCAAGGAACACCGAGGATTGCCAGCAACCCTCAGGAGCTGGGACTGAGGCACCGGACAGTTTCTCCCTTGGGGCCTCCAGAAGGAGCCGGCCCTGCCAACACCCTGACTTCAGACTTTGGCCTCTGTGACTATGAGAGAGTAAGTTTCAGTCATGTTAAGTCATTGTGGCGCTTTGTTACGGCAGTCACAGGAGACTAATTCAGCCACCAAACAGAGACCGTGACTGAGAAGGAAGCCAGCGCTGTGGAAATCGGGTCCACGGGATGGACACGGGCTCCTGGCACTGTGACTACACGAGGATCCAGCAGCGGCCGAAGCAAGAGGTCAGCTTCATTACATGAGCCAATTTAGTCTCGATTTCACTTAGGCCATTTCAGCTGAATTGTGTCTCTTTCAACTGAGAGAGCAAGGGCCTCTCAAGGGCAAGGCCCACTCTCTTTGTGTTGCAGGCTGGGTTCCCCGAGGCGGGCTCTGAGGCAGAGTTAGCATAGGACCTTTCTTAGGGAGTGGCCTTCAAATCAAGCCCTGGGGACAAGACATCAAAGACACAGGATGGGGAAGAGGGAAGCCCAGCAGGGATGACCAATGACAGCCTCTGCCAGCCCCCTGGGAGATCCGGAACCAGAACTGCTCTCAAGTCATTCCACGTTGGACCTCTGTACCCTTGAATCCATCCGTCCCTGAATCTGGGCTGCCCCGGAAAGGGTGAGATCTTGGGAGAGGAGGCTCCCTGCGGCTGAGGCCACCCCTGAAGGGGCAGGCAGTGACTGGCCCTCCCAGCAGCTGGGACAAGCCCTTCACCAAGAGGGACTTGAGCAGACCATCGCAGAGCCCACCACATTCGGGGCATAACTCAGAGCCTGGCATCCAATAACCAGTTCATTGTTAAAAACATTCATTCACTCACTCATTCATTCAAAACCCAAGGCAAACGGGGCAAAGTCAGGTGGCCCAGGGTCCAAGTTAATGGAGTCCTTCCTCAGGGGGGTCCTGGTGTAGTTGGGGATGGGGTCAGAGCATGATGGAAACACCTCTCTGGGGCTGGGGGATGTAGTCAGGCCGGTGTGATGGGGATTGGTGATGTGGCCTTACCCAGTGCCTGGCTCTGAGCACGGTCGAGTGGCAAATGATCAGGGAGCTGTGGCCAACCACTCCAACGGCTTCTCTTTAGGTTCCTAATATTATCAAATTTCTCTTCCTCTCTTATGTTGATTTCTTCATGTGTAGGGTAAAGTCTAGAGGCTGGCTAAGCCTTTAAAACTTCCTTTCTTGAATCCTTCCTGCCTCCCCAGCAGCTTTTCTGCAGCTGTGGTGTCCCCATGTCCCAGGCCCAAATAGGGGCCTCCTGTGCATGCTCCCAGACCCAGGGTCTAGTGCTCTGTGCTGGCCTCGGGCTCAGCCTCTCCCGAGGAGCCAAGCGACTCCCTCTTATCAGATGAGAAACCGAGACTCAGAGAGAGGAAGCTGCTTGTTCAAAGCAACAGTCAGTGGTTGAGCCAGGAAGCAGGACCACTTCTCCCTCCTCGGCCTTCCTCGTGCGCACTGCAAACCGCAGCCCAAGCACAGCCCTGCTGCCGCTCTGTGCACGGGGCTGCCCGCTGGGCACGGCCGCCGAAGGTCAGCACAGTCACAGTCACAGTCACAGCCACAGTCACAGTCACCCCTCCTGGGGCTGCTGCAGGAAGTGGAGGAGCAGCCTTAGGGCCCTCTGAGGTCACCGTCCTGGCCCTGCCGTCTATCACAGGCGAAGGGAAAGTCGAGGTCCCTCAGGTGAGACCTTCCTGAGGCCACACAGAGAGTTGTGAGTGGGGTTAGAGCCCAGGCTGGCTGTCCTGTTTTCCCTAAAATTGTTCCCCTTGTTAGGCAGAGGCAGAGGCAGGCTCAGAAGGCCATGCTTGGGGCTCCCAGCCTGAGGCCCCTCTCTTTGACAGTTTACCCCTTTATTCCCTTCCCTTCATCGAAACCCATCCATCATATGCTCATCTCCTTAGCAACCTGCTGCCACTTCTCAAGGAAGCATCCAGGAAGCACAATCCTGGGAGCAGGGCCTCAGCCCTTCATCTCTCCATCTATGGCAGGGCTCTGGTGGAAATAAGGGTTTCCTAGGACGCTCTGTGGCTGAGAAAGAGCAATGAAAGAACTACGTTGGATGAGAGGGACCTCCCGGTCCCCTCCCTATGGTACCAGATGAGCTCCTGCTCTCCTTGGGGAACAGGTCCCAGGAGAGGACAGTGTGCAGGAGCTGGCTTGAACCAGCTCCAGAGAGCCAACTGGCAGAGTTTCAAGATTTTGGTGAGCCGGTTGATATCACATTGGTAGCTTGAAGTCAGCCTTGGTAAGAGTCTGTACACCATGGAAATTGGCAAATGCTACCAGTTAGAGATTTTTTGTTTTGTTTTGTTTTCAGAACTTGTTATTAAACATTTACCAGCACATCACTGAATGTCGGTGTCCCTCCTGCAGTAGTCTGGCACCTAGAGAGTGGGGTTGAGGACGGGACAAGTGCCTGGGGTTGAGCGTGATAGGGATTCAGGCTCTGAGGCTGCGTTTGCCGTTGACCACCTCTGCAGCTGCTGCACAAGTGAATTGATTTTATTTGTGCACTTGGGATCGGGGCTTGTTATGCAAATAATTGCAATCCATCTTCAAATTACTAGCTTTGGGACACTTTTTAAAAATATAAATATATAATCACTGTATCCACATAGCAGGATGCCAGGGAGCCGACCACAAGCGCCAGGGCTCTGGATTGTTTGCAGGGAGCAAATGGGCCTCTTCCGGGAAAGGCAGACTGGGGACTCTCTTGTCCACTGAGCCCTCAATGGGGCTGGCAGCCTGGCACCACCCACCTTGGCAGTCTTGGAGCCTTGTGCTACTTCTTCCCCCTCTTGGATGCCCTGGTAGAGAGCATGGAAGGTTGGGCTGGACTTGGTTCACCTGAGCCTAAACATGACCCACCCCCAAGAGTATTGGGGAGCTAAGAGAGAAAGGGAGAGTCTGTGCCCAGTGCTCCGGGTCTTGACTGTTCCTGCCCTTCATGCTCCCATCTCCTGCTGCTGCCCTCCCTCCAGTCCCCTTGGTGCCAACTTCTGCTGCCCAGCTACACTGGAGAGGGGCTGTCCGGGCACACTCCCCGGGGACAGTGCAACGGGGAAGGAAGAATCAGGGACACAGGTGTTGAAGCATTGCCTCTGAGTCCCTCACCAGCCTCTCATGGCCCCCGGCCAACTGGTCCAAAGGAAAATGCCAGAGTGTCCCCTGGGCGCTGGGGTTGCAAGGGCCAGGGTGGCGGTAGCCTCTAAGAACAGTGGGCCAGCTCTTGCCCTGTCCCTGCTCCGACTTAACTTCTCTCTGCACTTTGGTTTTCCCATATGTGAAATGGAACTCATCACCCTCAAAACACCCCTGCAAGGTACTAATTACTGTCTGCAGGAGACTTTGAGACCTTTGGATGGGACATAACAGTACTAATACTGGATAATTACACTCTGTTCTTCCCAGGGCCTTTCATCCATGGATCTCAAAGACTTTTACACACCTTAATTAATTCTCACAACAGCCCAGCACAGGAGGCTGCTGGTCATTAGTCCTATTTTACTGGTGGGGAAACTGAGAGAAGCCAGGAGGTTGGCTTGAGGCCACACAATATGTCGGCAGCCTCGTGAGGGTTAAACTCACAGCCGCCGGCCTCTGGGAGAGGCTCGGACAACATGGGCTTCTGCCCAGGCTGGCAGTGGGCAAGGAGGCTGACGGAGCCTGCGGGGGCCCCAGAGTGGCTGCTGAGGGGAGCCTGGGCTGCTGAGCTCTGGGGAGACTTGGGAAAATAGGAGGAGACCCATAGGCATGGGGTTTGCTGCCTTGGCCTAGCAATTCGGGAAGAAAAGTAACATGTACAGGGCACCCAGTGCGTGCCAGACTCTGTACATGGCACGTTTGTATTACTTGGTCTTTTCCTACCTGTGAGGTAGGGCACAGTGTTGCCAGGTGAGGACACTGGCTTGTTGAGAAGCCACCATTTGTTCTCACCTCCTGCGACCAAGCGGCTTGCTTTTGCTCAGTGTCCCTCGCACATCGCCCAGATCATGGGGGCAGCACCAGGCGTTATCGACCATCAGTTTAGAGGTGGGGAAACTGAGGTACACAGGGGAAAGTGCTTGCTCAAGGGTGTTACCTTGAACAAGCTCTTCAACAACCTCTCTGTCCCCTACCCCTCAAGTCCTGAGCCCCCCCAGCTCCGACGTCACCCCAACCCCAGCGGGCAGACGGGGCTGCATGAGATCCTGTCAGGAAGGACTTGGAAGTGCTGGAGGCAACAGCCCAGGTCGGCCCGGGGGAGATGCAAGCCTCCTGCCCTGGGCTCTGTGTCATCCCACAGGAAGGCCTCAGAAGAATGGAAGCAGCAGGGTCACCTGGGGGCAGGAGTCCTGCCAGCTTCCCTTCAGGCCTCTGGGGTGGCCTCCGGTGTCCTCCTGGGAGTCTCTCTAGGGAGGTCTGTGCTTCCTGGGCCCGAGGGCTGCGCACTGTACCTTCCACGGGTATAGGGCGGGGAGGGTTTGAGGTCAGAGCATGTGACGAGGCGGCCACTGCCTCTGTCCCGGCCCCGTTCTCCAAGGGGTCACCCAGGAGACCTCTGATGGCCTTCCAGCTCTGACGGTGCCAGTGCCCCGATACCCTGACTCGGAGCCACATTCCCCAGAACCCTGTCTGCTTTTAACGATCGCCTTGCACGAACTCAAAGAATTCCTTAGAAAGCAGATGCGTTCGAGTGGCAGCGCTGGGATCTCTGGGGCTGAGCGGGGTGACCTGTTGGGAGACCTGCTGCTGCTCCTGCCCCTCTGCAGCCTGGACAAGGCCTTTCTTCTCCTTGCCTCAGCTTCCTCTTGATGAAAACAGCAGTGGGGCATACCAATGGAGTAACTCTTAGTGGGCTTTCAAAGCCGGAGGAGAGAAATGCAGGGGAGGGGTGGCGAGACCAGCTTGTGCCTTGGCGAGGACAGTGTGCAGAGAACTTAGCGCGCAAAGAGCAGAGCGGGGGTGGGGCGGGGGTGGGGCAGGAAGAGAAGGGTGGAGTGGTCTTTGGGGGGAAAGCTAAATACTCCACTGGTGGTCTTGCTCACAGCCTTAATCCTGATAGAAATAGTGTCTAATATTTGTATAGCCTTTAACCTAAGTTAGCAAAATGCTCTCTCTCCTATGCTGTCTCTCTGATGCCCCTCCACACCTGTGGTGGAGGCAGATGAGCACTCCCAATTTACAGATGAGAAAACTGAGGCTCACAAAGATGAAACCAAGGGCTCAAGGACACATAGGTAGTAAGGGGCAGACCCCAACCTCCAACTCAGGTCTCACTGGGACACGCTTCTTTAGAAAATTCCCTGGAACCAGTGCAGAGAAGGTTGGCGTGAGCGGTTGAGGGCCTGTCCACAGAGTCCATCTCTGGGCCCTCTTCCTCCTTCCGAGGCCCCGTGCGGTGGGGACCTGGCCCTTTGGGAGGAATCTGGGATGGTAAGTCCAGGGTGTGGCCAGCAGTGGGCGGGAGGTGCTGGAGGCTGCTGCTGGCTAGGCAGGGCGGGGCAGGGCGGGCACCGGGAACAGTGTGACCTGGACAGCCTGACCTTCGATAATTGAGCGAGGCACGCAGTGGAGGCGGCGGCAGGGACGCCCCTCGATGCCCGGGGGGCAGCCTCGAGAGTCTGGGGGCCTCAAGCCTCCCGTCCTGCTGGCTGCCCTCTGGCCTCTGCTGGGCAGCTTCCAGGAGGCAGTGTTCCCTCTCCCTCCCAGCAGATCTTCACCTGAGAGCCTGCTCAGGCCTGTCTCCCCACAAAGCACAGTAGCAACTCCCTGGGGCAGAAAGTGTCTCTTCTGAAAGCAAGACAAGAGTTTAATTAAGCCCCAAATGCGCACAGTTGAGCCTGAAATTAGGGTGGAGAAGGGAGGGGGAGAAGGCAATCGAGGACAGGGGGGCTTCAGCCCAACCCCGCCCCAGCTGAGCAAAAGAGCCCTGCAAGCAAACATTGACAGAGCCTGAGGGCTTGGTTACAAAACATTTCTGACCTAGAAAGGGGAGAGTGCCACGTTCCCTTCCCCCTGAGCTCGTGTTCTGGGTGGGTATCGGGGTCCATGGAGAATTTGGAAAGAGGAGAGGAAACCAGGCAGTGGAGACAGGCCACTCTGAGGCAATCCAGAGTCTCTGGGGGGTTGGGGGGGTGGGGTTCTTGCTGTGAATGAAGCTGGGCAGGTGGGAACCTCCGTCCTTGAGGGCCGGCTGGGCTCTGGATGAGCCAGTCAGACCTCACGCACAGGTGTGCCAGGGTTGGGGCTCCTGCCCAGTGACCAGCTTGACTTGCCCAGGTGGGCAAAGCTCACTCTGCACCCCAAGGAGGAAGGCAGCAGCCGGCTCTGATGTGCCCGCCTGTCCGGGCACCTGGCTTTAGGGACAAAACACCTGAAACCTGCTTATGAATGGCTGCGGGCATTTGGGCTGGTAGCAGCGTTGAGGGGGCGCTGACTTCAACCCCTCCTTCCTGTCCCCACGTCTCCCCAGGTTGCTACTGAGAGTCAGACCAAGCCTCCGCCTTCACCTGGCAGCCGAGCCTCCTTTGCCCTGCAACTTGGGTTTGTTCTCACTCTGCCAGGGACTAAAGGCAGGAGAGCCAGGCAGGCGGGCGTGTTCTCGCTTGTCCCAGGGCAGAGAGGCTGTTGCGACAGAGCCCGAGTGCGTGTAAAAGTGCACGCGTGTAGCTCTGAGGGAACAGGCTGGCCTGCCCCCTAAGGCCAGCAGGTGCTGTGGCTCCTTTGACTTTAAGGGACAATCTGCTGCAGAGGGCAGAGTGGGTGCCTGTGCTGGTCGCTGTCAGGAGCACAGCCCGGCTCTGGCGCTAAGCTGGCTCCATTTGTTTGTCCTAACCTGGGTCTTACACCTTGATGGCTCCTCGCTCCTGGGACAGATAGGAAGTCCTGGCACAGCTCTCCCAATACTGACACAAAGTCAGTATTGATCAGGCGTGATGACCCGGCGGCAGAGGGTCAGGAGAGGCCCCTCACCTGTCGGTGCCGGTCTCCTCGCCACAGAGTCTCCACCTCCATCAGCTTCCTGCGGCTGCCAAGACAAATAGCCACAGCCTTGGCATCTAAAACACCAGAAGTGTAGTACGCACAGTTCTGGAGGCCTGAGGTCCAAGGTCAAGGTGTGTGTCGGCAGGGCCTCCTCTAGTTTCCAGTGGCCGTGGCATTTCTTAGCCGCATCACTCCAACCTCTGCCTCTGCCCTCGCATCGCCTTCTCTGTGGGCATGATCTCTGCCTCGCTCTTATAAGGACACTTGTTAATGAACTTAGGGTCCCTCCAGATAGCCTAGGATGACCTAATGTTGAGATCTTTAACCTCATTATATCTGCAAAGACCCTTTTTCCAAATAAGAGCACAGGCTCCGGGGGATTTGGATGGGGACAGATTTTTCAGGCCTACACCGCCCAGGGGTCGGTCAACTGTGGCTTGGACACCTCCAGTGCTGGGAAGCCCACTACGAGCTGGCTCAATTCACATCCAAACGGGTCCAATTATTTTAAAAGTTCCTACTTGGGTGGAGTTGAAATTCTACTCTGAAGGAACCTCTACCCACTGGCCCTGGTTTTGGCCTGCAGAGCACGTAAACTACATTCAAATAAATAAACTCTCTATTCCCACTACCCTTTGCCCTTGATTAGAAGCCAGAAAAATGATGAGGCTGCTTAGGCCTGATATTAGGATGGGGCCCAGACCCTGAGGCAGGAGACTTTGACTCTCTGGTGGCTCTGTCCCTTGGACCTTGTGCCTCAGTTTCCCTACCAGAATGCCAGAGGGCCGCCTGGATCACTGTTTCATGGGACACTTTTGGGAAATGCACCCTAAACATTCCCAATTCACACTGGCACATTAAACGCTCTGAGATGGCCTGAGTAGAGACCTCCTTAAGTCAGTATTTTCCAAACAATGAGAACACCGTCCTTTCACTGACTGCCGTCTTCTCTTCTCACCCGCAGAACTTCTGTGCTGCTTTGGAAACCGTGGTCTCTGCGATTCCTGGGGTCTTTTCCAGCTTTCACGATCTGTCGAGGTCAAACCAAATGGTGGCGTTCAGAGTCTTTGGTTCCCAGCCCGAGTTGTTGCTAAGCTTTTTCCCGGAGGTAACCAATGATCTATTACAGCGTGAGAGTCAAAAATCTGGAAAATGAGAAGCCCCTCCCCGCAGCCGCAGCCGCAGACAGCAGACAGCAGACAGCTGGGTGGGGCTGGGCTGTGGCCTCCCAGGGGCCCGGGCCTCTCTGGCCCCTGCCTGGCACCGCAGAGACCCGCCTGCGGGAGGGAGCCAGGGGGAAAAGGAGCATTTCTGCTGTCCTGCCCCGCCGTACCCACTGGGATCCAGACCTCACCGTGACATCAGACCCCACCTGCTCAGCCCTCCTTCATTAGGTAACACTACCTCTGAACCTGGCTCTTCCAGAAGTTTCTGCTGAAGGTTCCAACTAAACCTCCTACCTTTGCTGGGGGGAAAAAATCTCATAGAGTTGAATCTTATGAAATGGGAGGAAGAAGAAAACCGGGACCTGCCTAGGGAAAGACAGAGCTGGTGGGAGAATAGATCCTAAAGGGCGTGTCCTAAGGGGAGAGCCTGAGGATGGGTCGGGGTAGGGGTGGGGGCTCCAACCCTGGGACCAAGAGAAAGGCTGAAACCTTGAAATGAACATCAAGAAAGGAGAATGGAGTGAACTGAAGGGGTGACCAAGTTTATTCCCCTGTCCCCAGGTGAGATTATGCCTGGGCTACTATCCTCTCCTGTCTTTAAGACCCTCAGAAGGGCAACCAGCTCAGATCCACCTTTCACTGAGCTCATGCATCTGCGACACAGGTTCGCTGTGTTCTCGGATACAGCTCCCGGGCTGTTTGTTATAGAGCACCTGTGTATCGGGCACTATGCTAGCTGCTTTCACACTGATATTTAAACCTCACAACCTCTAACATTTTACAGGTGATCACACTGAAGCTCAGGGAGGTTAAGTATCTTGCCAAAAGTTAAGAAGCAAAGCAAGTTGCAGGAGCAGCTTCGTCTGGGTCCCAATCCCACCCCACAGTTTTCATCTTCATTTAATATTGCACGCAGCCTCTGGTTCCCGATGGTGTGGGCAGTTCTACTCTACGTCTGACCTGAGTCTCTCCTCCCCTCGCTTGAGTTGGATCTGAAGGAAGGACCATGTAAGTAGGTCGGATCAGCTCCCCACCCAGCCTCAAGAGACATCACCCATCTCTAGTGCAGGTAGTAGCCTTCCAGTTATTGGGGTGGGGAATGTTTGCCTTCTGTTAATGAAAAGAAATAGATGTGATAATAAATAAATGCCCAACCCAGTGCAGTAATCAGTGTCCCTAACAATAGGGCTCTGTGTTTGCTCTCGCTGTGGGTTACATTCATTGGCTGTAGTCACTGCTCAGGAGCCCCTGGGCAGGTCATCCAGGGTGGGGCCCCAGGCACACTTACCTGGGAAAGGCAAGCCTTCCTGCCTTAAGCTCCCAGAATTCACCCTGGGAAGTGAGGTTCTTACAGACCTGACTCAGGGTGCCCCCAACCAGAGTGAGGGACATGTGCCAGGCTCTGGGGTTCATGGGGCCATGGAAATGGTGCCCTGTACTTGGCCTCAGGAAAGTGGAGACTGGTACAGCTCTGCCTCTGCACCATGGTTGACCCAAGGCAAGCCTGTTTCCCTCTCTGAGCCTCAGTTTCCACATATGTATAATGGGAGTTGAAACAAATGATCTCTCATGTTCCCCCCAGCTCTGACAAGACAGGACCCGATAGCCATGGCTCTTCACAGAGCTGCTTTATGCTTTAAGCTTTAAGCATATGGGCCCCTCGCCAGTGGGTGGCAGCTCTCAGAGCTCCAAGAACCCAAGCCCCTCCTCTAGGAGGTGGCTGGATGTCCATTCCTGCCCCGGCTTCCAGAGCCCGTCCCTTCTTTCCCACTTTCTCTAGCTCTCATGGGACTGGAACTTCCCTGTTTGTGAGACACCTTCAGAATCATTCTCCCATTTGAACCTCACCACAACCCTGTGAGGTAGGCAAGGAGGGCGTGCAGTGCACCCAGCATGAACTGCAGGCCAGCCCCTTCCCACATTGTTTCCCTGAAACTTCCTTTGGGAATAGAGCAGAGTACAAATAAACAGTTGATGCATGGATATTTAGGTAAGTGCATCCCCACATAGTCCTCCCCATGGCCTCTCAAGGCAGGAAAGTGAGGCTCAGAGGGATCCAGTAACTGCCCAGGGTCCCTCGGCTCTCAGGCCGCAGAAACAGGATTGGACCTGGGCCTCTTTGACCTAAGCCTGTGGCCCTTCCTGTGCACCAAGCTGTGCCCACATCAGCATTCCTCACTCCTCTCTGCAGATGAGCGAATGACATGCATAGTGATGAAGTGGCTTCGTCAAGATTTTGCAGCTCTAGGTGGCAGACCCAGGAATCAAACCCCATCCTTTGCCTACAAACTTAGGGCTATTTCTGGAAACATCACAGCTGCCTCAAAAGACAAGTGGAGTGTCTCCGCCCCCCCCCCTTCCTTCCTTTCTTGCTTCCTTCTCTCTAGGAATATCCCCTAACCTCTAAGAGCTTCTGTGTCCCAGGCAGGAAATCGCATGATGTGCTCACTTGTGCAGATAACAGAGCCACCACCCCCAGGCTCTCGGCGTCTTTAAAGGCATGGAAGGGAGGGGGCGCAAGTCCCATGTGGCAGCCCGTGTGCCCGGTGGGCCCACAGCAGCTGATCCATGGGGTGCCAGGTGGGGTGTGCTGACACCCAGGGGTTGCTCAGTTGGGATGCTGATAGCACCTGGCACCACTTGGGATGTCTTATACTTGGGGTGCCTGGCTGAGTCTGTGCAGGTCTGCCCTTTCCGTCTGACCATACCTGAGACAGCTGGAGTGTTGGGAACTGCCCAGGCGTGAGCATTGGACTCGGACCCTTCCCATTCCTGGCCCACTGAGCCCCGGCCCCCTCCTATGTCTCCACTCTGGGCTCTTCCTGCTCCCTCCCATCCTCTACCCTGCCATCAGGGTGGCCACCTTAAAGCTAGACTTTTCAAATTCAGGTTGCAGCCCATTAGAAATGTCCCTGGAGTCATGAAAAAAATATCTCCCCCTGGGGATAGCATTCAAAATCGCCTGGAAAACTCAGGCTTCTAAGTATAGTTCAAATCATGTCTTCTCAATCCTGTCAAGAAATGATCAATGGAGGAGTCATACTTGCTTTAGATTTCTCTCCCTGTCACATATATATCACAATGCAGGCCTCGCTCCCTCCATAAACACACACATGCATATACATACATATATATGTATGTGTATATACATATATTTGAGGAGATATATATACACATACACATATATGTGTGTGAAAAATATAATTTCTTCCCTTTTCTTGCTGAAATATTTTAAATTGAAACTCAAACATTATATCATTTCTTCCCTATGTTCTTCAGTATGCATCTAAAAAATAAGGATATTATCTTATATAAGCACAATGAAGGCCATTATCCCACTTATCAAAATTCCTGGGCATCATCTACTATCCAGTCCATATTAAAAACTCCCAAATTATGTATTTCTAAAGGAAATTCACAGATACAGGTGAAGCTCTGATCCCATCAGTGTTCCCGCACCCTTTTCTTGCTCCTCAAGCTGGAACGGATCAGCGCTGCCTGAGGAATGAAATCCACACCCCTCCACGGTCAGCCCGGAGATTCCCACGTCTGGGGCCCAACTCACAGAACTGTCTGGGCCAACTGATTCCCACTCCCATCTGGTTTCTGAATCCTCTTTGCAACGCCCACCAAGTCACAGCCTCTTTCTGAACATTCTCCAAACTTTCCATAATATTTTCAGGCAATATTCATTGCCTTCCTTGAGCTGAGGTCAGCTCTCCCTCCCTCGACATCAGCACCCACCCTTAGCCTTGTCCTCTGGGGCCAGGCCAAATGAGCCTCATTCTTTTTCCACAGGGGACACCTCGGAAGATCTGGAGAGAGCTCAGGACCATACCCTCCTCCCCTCCCACCCACCTAGACGATAAATCTGAGAGCTTCCCTCTGCTCTCAGTGGATCCCATCAGTTTGTTCGGCCCCTGCATTTGCAGACTTTTCCTAATGCTGTCTGCTCTGCACCCTCCCCCCACCCCTCACCTGTCAGCCTCCCATCAGCCTCCCAAGGCCAATGTCTCTGCCACCGCATTTACGAGGCCTTTTCTGATGTGCTCCGTCTGGTATGTTCTCACCTCTGCATTATTAACCAGAGAACCCTGGTAGCTGCCTTGTGGCATTTATTATGTTCTGACTTGTTTTAAAGTTACTTGAGAATCTTTTTCATCCTTCACTAGATTCCAAATTCTTTAAAGACAGCCACTTCCATACCTGTCTGTTTGTTGTTGTTTTTTTAAAACACTGAGCAAATAGTAAGTGCTAACAGTAGGTGCTCTTTATGTGCTCACTGGTGCCTTAGTCAAGACTCTTTTAGTTGTAGGTGACTGATGCCCAACTCAAACTGGTTTGGAAAGAAAAGGGAATGTCTTGCCATGTAATGGAGAGTTCAAGGGTACAGCCACTTTAGGCACCATGGGGGCAACATGCTTAGAGGCTTCTTGTTCCCCATCGATGGTCCTTGGTCCCTTCTGGGCTGCCTTTCTTCCTCGTGGCCCCTCCCATAATGTAGCAAAGAGGTAGTCTCTCGTTTGAAAAGAGAGTGCTTCTTCCCCAAGGGTTTCAGCCAAAGCCTTTGGTCTGGCTCTCAAAGGCCGGTGTTGGGCCATCTGTACAATTCTGAACCCATCAGTAACAGCGGCCATGGAAGTGGGGTGAACTGTCTGGCCAGCACTGGATCATATGTCCCTGTGTCTACCCCTAGAGCTCAAGGGTAGGGCCAACCCATGGCACATGGAATGTGAAAGTGGAGGTTCCCCAAAACCAGATTAGGGTGCTTTTGCCAGAAGAAGGGGGAATGGGTGATGGGCCAGCCAAAAGACAGAGATTCAGCAGAGAAGAAAAGCAAAAGGCCTGGCAAGTGGGAGTCAGGAGACCTGGGTATACCCTGCTCCGCATGCAAGGTCGGTGTGACCTTGAGCCCCATGACTTACCTAACCTGAATCTCAGTTTCTTTATCTGGAAAATAGGGCCACTCCTGGGAGCCCTGGCTACTGCACAGGCGGTTGGGAGGATTGGATAAACCTCTGTGCAGTGATGTGTCTGTGTGTGTAGACACACCATGGTTTGTAATGGTTTGACGTCACACTAATAGGAAGATCTGTTCACACCTCCTGTACCAAGAGTTTGGGGCCTGAGTGCACATGTTCAGTCCCAGCTCTGTTTCTTTCGCTGTGCTACCTTGGGGAGTTTACCCCTCCTGACTTCAGTTCCTCATCTGTTGAGTGGGGGTGATAATTGTAACTACCTCATAAAGTTGTTGTGAATATTAACTGAGTTAATGTGTATGACTCAATTAAAACACTGTCTGCTGCAAGGGAAGCCCTATAAAAGGTTTTTATAGGTGTCCCCATTGTTAATTGCTTCATGCCCCCACTATTTTGTGTGTTACTCTTTATTCAAGATTGTAAACTGCTTGAAGGCAGGGTGCATTCAGGCTTCAGGCTTCTCTTATGCTCTCCTGTCCCCAGTAAGTGCTTGGAAAAGCCATGGGGCTAGGCTGATGGGTGGCTGTGACAGCCGGGCAGGGTCCTGGCTGTGACCAGATTAGAAGTAGATAGAGCCTGCCCGGAGCCTCTGGCCTGGGCATGGAATGGGGGGGGGGGGGGATCTCACTTGAGGGCCTGAATAGCCCTTCCCCCTGGACTTGCAAGTCCTCAGACTAGGAGGGTGAGAAAGATGGGTTTCCAAGTGGGACTTGAAGAGGGCTGACAGGAGACCCATTCTGAATGGAGGAGTGGTGGGAAAAGAGTTTCCCTCACAGGACTTCTCTGCCTCCCTTGCCCAATGACAGGCCCTAAATTCAGCCCATCCTCTTGTGGCAGATGAGGAAGCAGAGTTCTGGAGATGTCAAAAGACATCGCCCAGATCACACAGCCGGCCATAGCAGGGCCCTCCGTGGATCTCTGTCTCCCAACTTGAAGCCCAACCAGGAGCTGCCTCTTCTCGTGCAGATCTTAAACCCAGTCGGGAAGCAAGGGAATTCGTCCTGTTCCTCCTCTCCGGACCCCACCAGCATTCTTACCAGGGGTAACTTCTGTTCTGACTCAGAAAGATATTTCTAAATAATAGAACTAGTCACTTTATCTCTGGAATGTATCCGGCTTTTAAAAAAAAGAAAAGAAAAACAACAGGGGAAGTACCCTGTTCCTGCCCTAGTCTTTCTAGGGCACCGGCTACTCAGAGCCTGCAGCAGGCTGTGCGCTGGGGCCAGAAAGGCCACATTTGCATGTGCTTTCTGAGAAGTCTTGCACAAACTCTAATATAATTCTGAATGAGGTCTAAGGGAACAAAATGGTTTTGTTGTTTGCTTAGTGTTTTTAATTGAAGGGAACCCACAGTAAATAAAGTGCCCTCATCTTAGAGTCGAGCTTGATGAATTTTTACATACATACAGGTGTGACCACCAGCCAGATGCAGACCCTTCAGTTTTTATATTACTATTATGACCACCTCTAGAGCAACAGTGTCTTGACTTCCCCGTATAGCCCATGCATGCAATGGGAATCACGGTGGGCAGAGGTACACGTCACATCTGGGAATACTTAAGCTAGGAGGGCCCCCCTTGGAATTTAGAGGAGGCTGAGGAAGGCCACAGGGGAGGGAGGGAGGGAGCATTGCTTATCCACCCAGCTGTTTTCCCCACATGCTCATCTCTCTTGATCAGCGGTTTCCAGCCTTTATTCTACCCTCCACATTGGAGAGATACAACCCATCACCTCGGGATTAGTGGCTCAGTGTATCAGTGCCGTTTAAAGGGAGAGGAGGTGCAGTTTGAGAAAGCTGTGGAGGTTATTTTGATGTTCCCTCTTGGGATGAGGTGTGAGACTCACTGATTGACTCTATGTCCCCCATCCTGAAATGCCCCCCATGAGAAGATACATTGGGGTTTAATAGCATCTATACTGTTTATTCCCCATGTGCTGAGTGTGTGTCTTCCCCACCCCCACCAGATCCACTGTCCACACCCTTCCTTGCCCTTCTCTGTGCCCTGAGAGGCTGACCTCCGTGGACTGCCTTTGACCAGAGGTGGGGGAGAAGATGGGAGAGATGGGCCTGGCATCCCTTCCCCCAGCCCCTTCAGCTCCCTCTCTGGCAGTGGTTGCTTCTCTCCCTGTTGCATGGCTCTCTTCCATGGCCCTCTTCCATGGCCCCAGTGCACACTTGACTCTAGCATCACTATTTCCTCCCCTTTTCAACCCTAAGGGTCATCACAGTTTATAGCTGTTATTAGGCTCTAGGTGTCACAAGATCACAAGATCCTGTGTTGTCTTAGTCCTGTCCACACCCCTATGTGGAGATTCTCCATCAAAGCCTCTCCCTTAGAACCACTGGATTGAAGTCTGTTTTCTGATGGACTCCTGACTGATTTGGAGATTTTTGGTCAAACAGAAACACTTCCATATTAAATGGTCATTGATTATAAGGTGTACCTGGCTTTCACAAATGTTAAAACATCATCAAAATGTATGGCTTACTACAGAGAAATGGTGGTAGATTCGCTCAGGTGTGGTGGGTAGAGGACTGTTTATCATTAAGAGTTCACTTCTAACCTGTCAAGGCTGCAAGGGAGCATGGGTAACCTGCAGAGCACTGGGTAGAAAGTCAGGTGAGATGGGTCTGAGTTCCGGCTCTGACACCCACAGGCTGCGAAATCTGACACTCTATTCCTCAGCCTCCTCTTGGGCAATCCAGAGTCACCCCAACTGCCATCACATCCTGACCAGGGTGTTGTGAGGACAAGTGAGGCCACGTATGTGAAAGGGCTTTATGAACTCTCCAGCCCTCAGGTGTATGGGCCAGTGCAGTCCAGAGGAGGCAGCCATTCTGGGATTCAAGTCAGGAGCCAAACATTGGGCAAGAGGGACAAAGGAGAAAACTGGCAAATGCAGGGCAGGGAGCTCCCAGAGATCCAGAGACGAAAGTGAGAAGACAGCCCAAAGGACACTTTTCTCCCACCCCAGCTTGCCCCCACCCTTCCCTCACTTGATGCGACCTTCTCTTAGGTTAAGGGACGGGGCTAGGCTGTTTATTCAGCAGAGAATGAAGGAGTAACCTCCACGTCTAGGACAAGGCCATGGACTAGATGAAGGCCATGCTTTCTGGAGACAAGTAAGAGAAACAAAGGCATTCCAGTAGGAGGCGGGGCATGCGGTGTTCTAGGTAAAAGGAAGAGCCTGGTGTCACAGAGGCCCAGCTGCACTTCCAACTGGATCACTAGCCCACTAACCAACTCTCCTGGGCAAGTTCCTTAATCTCTCTTTCAAGATCTTCAACTAGGGGATAACACCCACCTCAAAGGTTTGTTGGGAGGACCACGTGAGCCAGTCCCTGTAAAGTGTTCAGCCTGGTGCCTGACTCTTGGTAAGCGCTCAATAAAGGCTGGCCTCTCTGTTCCTCTTAGCATGTTATTCCAGGGAGCCAGAGGACCCATTCGAACTGGGTGACCCTGGAATGATTCCCCACGAAGGGAGCAGTGAACTGGGCTTGGAGGCTGAACCCTTGGTTTGGCAGACACAGTTCGGCCAAGGCACCATCTGGACCAGCGGGTCAGTGCCCACAGCACTGGGGCGCAGCGCTGTGTGTATGTGGCTCCCAGGACTGAAAGGTGAGGGCGGGCAGCGGAAAGCAGCACAAGGTCTGGAGCAGGGGAAGGAGGGATCAAAGCGCTCCGAGGCAGGCTGGGGAGCAACAAAGGGAGGCTAGCGACTTGCATCAGCACAGGTTCCGTGATGCTCGGGAGACGTCTCGGGGCTGCTGGGCTTTACGGGAACCCACAAGAAAGGAAAGGGCCAGGGACCGGGCAGGGCGGGGGCGGGCAAGGGCGGGACGGTGCGCTCTCCCGCCCGCGCGCTCCCGGAGGCGCCTGCCCCGGCTTGGGTGCGCCCGAGACGGCGGAGGCCGCTCCCGCCCCCCCCCCCCCCCCCCCCCCCCGTTACTGGAAGGACTGTGTGGGAGAGACCCAGAAGCACCCAGATTTTAGAGCGCGGGGTCGGGAAGAGCCAGGCAGCTGCTCAAAAGAAAAACCAAAAGTGCATCTTGTTCGCGCCTCGTCGACAGGCGGCTGCTCTCTGGAGAGGCCAGGACGCCGGGATCGCGCTTCCCTCGGCCGCCCCTCCGAGACTTCGCCGGGGGGGCCGGCGGCCGGCGAGGCGCGGGAAAGGGCAGAGAGGCGAATGAGAAAGTGTCACGATTTCTTCTCCAGCTCCCTCCCACATGCTCCCCACCCCCGGCTTTCTGGGTTTTGCCGCTGCCGCTGGGGAAAGGGCTGATTGATTTTGCGTCAAAGGACTGCATTTACTCAGCCCTGCTGGGAGAGGCACGTAAACACCCCGGCAGGCAGGACTCAGGGATTTTAACTCACACACACCCCTAGGCCCCCGCGGCCAACGAGCGCGCCCGGCCGCCCCACGCCCCTCTCCCGGGCCCCAGCCCCGTCGGGGACTCCGCCCGGCAGGCGGCGGAGGCTCGAGGAGTCTGGCTCGCCTCGCCTCGCCTCGCCCGCCGCGCGTCCTTGGGGATGGAGCTCAGGACAGAATGTGTTTTATGACTGTAAACAATGACCCCGAGTATTGTTTGGGATTACCGTATCTTGGGGCCACTGGGGCGGCCAGATGCCGCCAGCCGTCCCGGAAACGCCAGCGCTTTATATAGAGCCCCGGGAAAGCTTCGAGTTCCCGGCTCTATTTTCTTTCCTAGCAACACCCCCACTTTACAGATAAGCAAACTGAGGACCGGAACTGTGATGTTACAGCGCAGGACGCACCACAGTCTTCATGCATCTTTCCGTTGGGCCCTCCCAGGGATCCTATGGGAGTATACATGGCGCGACTTAGGAGTTGGGTAAACTGAGACTAAGGCAGAGCCTGAACCAGAACCCAAGTTCCTGGACTCCTAGTACAGTGCTCCTCTGGGTCACCTCTGCAGAAAGATTTCAGTTCCGCAGCTGACAAGGGCCTTAGAAGGTTACCTGTCCCAACCCCTTAATTTTATAGGGAGAAACTGAGACCCAGAGAGGTTAAGGGCCTCGCCTAAAGTCTCACAGCTCGTAAATAGCACAGCCTGGCGTTGGTACTTCAAGGCCTGTGCTCTTTACCCCGTGCCTCGCCCCACCGGGCTCAGTGAGGCGGGAACACCTAGGAGTCCGACTGCGAGCTCCTTAAACTTCGCTCCAGAGCAGCTGCAGACGGTGCTGGGGCACACCCTCGCCCGGGCTTCCCTCCTTCCGTGTGTGCGTTTAATTTCTAACAGTCTGGAGTTTGCTTTTAATGCCCGGTTGCTCCTTCTAGAAGCATTCTAACTGCCCGAGCGTCTTGCCTTGGTCAATTTCCTCTTCAAGGCTACTCCTGAGAAATTAATTGTAAGGCGGGAGGGAGAGACTGGGGGGGCGGGGGGGGGGACACAAGAGAAGAGATGGGGTAGCAGTGGACAGCCAGTCGCTGAAGGAAAATAAAAATCAGGCAGGCCCGCCCCGCCTCACCCGGGCCCGGCCGCACGGCGGCGCGGTCGGTACCCCGCGCGCCCGCTGCGCCCGGCGGCGCCGCAGAGGCCGCGCCGACCACGCGCGGCCGCGCCCTCCCTGCGAGCGCTCTGCGCGCCGGGCTCTCGACCTGGCGGCGGCGCGGCGCTGAGCCGCCCGTCTCGCCCTTCAGGACTGTGATTATTCTCTAAACCCCGGCGCCCAGGCCGCGCGGCCGCTTTAGGGGGCCGCGTCCCAGGCCCCTTTCCAGGGCGGGGGGGGGGGGGTCGGCGGCTCGCTCGGGAGCGGGCGAGGGAATCCCTCTCCCTCCACGTCACCCGAAAGCGAGGGAACCCGCACTCCCGTCCTCTAACGCAAATGACCATCTTTGGCAACGTGCGCCAATGGAACAGACCAAGGGCGCCGGGCCCGGGGGGTGGGCCGGGGCGGGCGAGGGCCCCTCGGCTCCCCCAGACCGCGCGGCCGGCCGCTCCCACCTCCGCCGCCACCTTCCTTCCTCGCGCAGGGTGCGCTGCTGGCGTCAGCGCGGCCCGGAGCGGGGCAGGGAGGGGAGCTGTGCGCCGCCCCCTCCCGCGCCTCTTCCTCCTCTCGTCCTGCGCCTCCTTCCCCCGCCTCCCCGCCCGCAAGGTGGAGTCGGGGTTGACGTGAGTTAATCCACATGGTACAGGGGCTGGAGAATAAAGAGTGTGGAGTTGAACTCGTGCCATTGTAGTGACTCATCTCGGGCAGAGCGCAGGGGCTCCGAGCGAACCAGCGAGCCAGCGAGCGGCGCGCGGCGGGGACGGAGGGAGAGAGGCGCGGGCGGCGAGACGGTCCGTCCGGGCGCGGGCCCGGGAAGGGGTGAGGGCAGGCGCCCGAGCGCCGCGCGGAGAGCGGGGCCGCGTCCCTCGGCTGGAGCCCCGCGGGCCGCCTTCTCCTCCCGGCCAGGGGTCCGAGCCGCTCCGAAACTCGGGCGGCGCGTCGGCCACAGGAAGTTTATTTTCAGCTTCTTTTGTAAAAGGAGGAAATAGAAGTTTCTCCAAACGGGCAGCCTTGCTTTTCGCTTTTTTTTCCTTTTTTTTGCCCTGCCTGAAATCGGGGGTCCGCAGACCAGGCAGGCGTGACTTGCCGGCTTCCCGTTGGTTTTAGTTTGTTTTTTTTTTAATTTCCAATTTTTGATTGAGCCGGCGGTCCCCGCTGGGCTCCGGCTGCGCGCGGGGGCGGGAGGGCGCGCGCAGGGGAGGGCCCGAGGGACGCGCCGACTTTTTAGAGGGAGGGACTAGGTGGACAGCCGGTCCCGCGGCGCTTGCGGAGCCGGAAAGAAGTGCCGCGCTCGGCGCTCAGGGGCCGCTGTTCCCGGGTGTCGCCGCCTCCCGGTTCGTGCCCGCCGCCGCCGGGGAGAAGCCCGGGCGCAGAGACCGGAGCCCAGGCGCGGCCGGCAGGGAGCGAGCGCGCAGCAGCCGGTGCGCGGCCGCGGCGAGGGCGGGGAAAGAAAAACACCCTGTTTCCTCTCGGGCCCCCACCGCGGATCATGTACCAGGATTATCCCGGGAACTTTGACACCTCGTCCCGGGGCAGCAGCGGCTCTCCTGCGCACGCCGAGTCCTACTCCAGCGGCGGCGGCCAGCAGGTAGGTGCGGGCCCTGGTGCACCTGGCGGCGCGGGCGGACCTCCTCTCCTCTCGCCGCCGCTGCCTTCTTTGCTTCTTTCCCCTTTCTTGGCTTGGCGTGAAAATTCCAATGGGCCACTGTTGTAAGTTCTGGATTTTCGTCTTGTCCTGCCCATCCCATCACTTTTCTCTTTTTAAAACTGGAGCGAGGAGTGGGTTTGAAAGCCAGCAAACCCTTTCCTTCCCACTACATCTGATCCAGACGAGCTCCTTGAGCGCCAAGCCTGTTACCTCCTCTCCCCCTTTCCCTCTCTCTCCTTGGTGGACCAAAAAAATCTTTGCACCCTCCTCTATTCCTACGGGAAAGCCCTCTCCCGCTCTTTCTCCATCAGTCTTAGTTAATTTCTGATGGACGTTGGGGACTCGGAAACACGGTTGGGCTCCAAGTAATCCGGAGTGAGAGTGAGGGTTGCTGCTTCTGGGAATCAGGTACGAGGGTCTGGAAGGAAGACGGCAGCCTTGATTGGCCCCGGGTGGCCCCTGTGTGCCCTGGGCCCATCCATCTTCAGTTAGGATCAGAGCTGGAGCCTGCACTGCCATCAGAAGGGGTGCCTTGAAGGTGTGGAGGTACCTGGGACAAGCACGCCTACGGAGAGAAGTGGGGGGAAGAGACCTCGTTTAGGCTCCTGGGTGGTTCTGGAAGCAGAAAAACAACTTGTTTCTAAAGCAGCCGGACTGGTTTGCACTGGAGGGATTGTGTGTGTGATCTGTGTGTCTATAAATACCAGAAAGGTGCTGGTGTGCATGTGGGGGGGTGCTGGGGGGGTGCCTGTAGCAGCCTCCCACCGGCCCCCAGACTTGTGAGGGAGCTGGCTTAAAAGTCCACCACAACCTGAAGCCCTCTGGTCAGGATCTGCGGAGTCTCTAGCCAAGTTGGCTGCAGCAAGAGTTGCTCTGGTAAGGCGGTGGCCTTGGCCTCTAGAGGCCAGCCAGCCAGGAGGGGCTGGGGTGGGCTTCCAGGGAGGGTGAACCCTGCTGGAGACTAAAATGGAAACAGGGTTCTTTGGGATCTGAATCACCTTGTTCCAAAATGATTCTCCATACCTGGTGAGTCTCCAGAATGGCTTTCCTGTGTTCCCTTTATCTCCCTTGGTGTCCCTATAAGCACCCACTGTAGAGAGCCTGCATGGAGGGTGCAGTCAGCGCACCCTTAGTGACAAGCACCAAGGCAATGAGTTTAAAATCTCATTGTAAAAGTGTTTGATATTGTTTGCTTTCCAGCCCCGTTGGTGGTTTGTTATCAAATCCAAACATCATTAGGCAAGGGGGTTGGAGTCAGTTATACCCATTCCCTCACTTTCCAGTTCAGCAAATCCCCAAACGGTCCTCTGCTTCCCGAATCAGGAAGGGATCTTTTGATTTGTCTGTTCTTTGGCTGCCATTTCTGTGGCAGTCATCATTGAAATATGACAATTTTGCCGCCTGGCTTTGCTCAGACCCAGGGGCCTGGATGGGAAGTCAGACCGGACATCAGTGCCCCGATTGAATAATCTGTGTCACTAGGGCTTTGAGCCCAGGATGTGAGCGGAGGCAATTCCCTGTTTTGGAAGAAAATCAGACAGGAAACCAGTGCGAGGAAGAAGGAAGAGAACTCCGTCCAGCAGAGTGTAATGGGGCCTCATTACCAAAGCTAAAAGCAGCTGTTGGCTAATTCCTAGCATGCTGTAACACATGAGGATTTTGCAATTAGTAATAACTAGTGCATGGGGTTCTTGAATATACGCCTGCCCCTTGGCCCAGCAGCTCCAGTGAGGTGCCTTTCAAACCATAGGGATTGGCAAAGTAATGCCACTTTAGACAAGTTTCTCAGCTTGTCCACTCCTGTGGGGAGGGGGGCAGGGTTTTTCCATCACCTCTCCACCTTTGAGCAAAGCTGTTCTGTGATCTTAAGGACTGACTTTGAGAGGCTTTTGTTACTTAACAAGTCCGTGCTATGACCCCACCCAATCTCAAGGTAACTTTATTACATACTAGATAAAACCTATAATCACTTTATTTCTCTCAGCTTCCTTTACGGGGAGACTGCTGGCAGTTAGAGATGGGCCCTTCTCCTCTGTGGTGTCTCAATGGACCAATCACTGTAAACCACTGTTCTCTGGTTTTCCCTTGGGCAAGTGAATATTATTTTTTCCCGATCTCTTTGTTTGTGGGGTCTAATATCTCTGATGCTTGTTGCTGTTTACTCACCCCAGAAGTTTCCTCTAGAGTTTCCTAAAGCCTGATCTTAACATGGTCATGAGTTCCAGTGACTAGGGGGCGGGGGTGGGGGTGGGGGGAGAGATAACTTTTTGTTAAAACCTCTGTTCTCGTATATGGCAGGAACTTGAAGCATGAGAAATATTTCCTGTTCCAGTTATAGTTTTAATCTCAGAGGTTGGTCATTGGTGATTTTGTTTGGTCAGTCATCATCGCACACACCTCCCCCTCCTGGCTTTTTCTTTGTGTTGTTGTTTTCTCTCTCTCCAGACTTTCCTAGGAAAATACCTCCCAGATATATGCCCTGCCTGGCTGCTCGACTATTACGGTTTCAGGGCCTGAGCATTACGCAATCCAGCCAGTTACACAAACACAGGTCATTTCATAACTTGTTTTCATCAGCTGGGCCCCCTTTTAATGAAAACACAAAACAAAACAAAAACAAGACCCAGGACTTTTCCAGGGCTGCCATTTGTCTGTTCCTTAGATAACTTGTGAAAATAAATCAACGGGGACAGTTCATTTTTGGAATTAAGGAGTACCAGACTACCTTTCGTCTTCAGCAGCCACCCTTTCCCAAGAGACAGACAGACACACACACACACACACACACACACACACACACACACACAATTTCCCGGAGTGAACTTTTGCCAACTGTACCAGGCTGGGACATTCCTCACATCAAAGAACTTTTACCAGAAATGACTGTGATTCCCAAGTCAGCCCTAATCGTACCTCTCTAGTGCCCCCTACAGGAAATTCTTAGAAGAGCCATCTGGGGAATGTATTTTTCCAACTCCAGAGAGTTAACTTGGTGAGTTTTTGGAATTCTTAGGATTTTTTCTTTTTAGTTCAGGACAAATAAATGGCATACATTTAACAGCAGTTAACTGGGAACTGCTTGACTTTGAGATGCAATTTTTAAAATAATTTCTTTTGTTCTAAATAAAACCTGCTTGAAAAGGAGTGCTTTCTCTTCTTTCCCTATTTCGATGTCTGTCTGTTCATTAGGGTGCCAGCACAGTGTCTTCAGATTCCCAAGGCTTGTTTTCTTGATGCATTTGTGTTAGGAGACTGGGAATTGTTTTGGTGAGGACTGGTCTTCAGAGATGCTGGGAAGGTAGGAGGTATATATTAAGGGTCTGGTGCCTCTTCCCCCCCCCCCCCCAATCTTACCTCATAGATTAGGATCAAACAAAATGTTATCCCAGAAATTTGTCTGTTCCACTGACTCTTCACGGTGGAAGTCAGCGTCACTTTTTCATCAAAGTGAATGGAGTGAAACAGCAGCCATGTATTGTCTGAGTGGCAGTTGAATTTTCCTTTCCAACCCACTGAGTACATTTCCATTTATTCCTGCCTGCTGTGTTAGTCAAGGTGAGTGTAAAGTTAGGAGCCTTGTTATTTTTTTTCTATCGTAATACAAACACACCAAAATGTATACATCCAAATCACTATTGCCTCTTCATAATTGTTCCTTGAGACTAAATACTTATTTGAATGTTGGGGCTATTAGTCAGACTCAGAAAAGTTTAACAACAACCTTCTTTTGGAATTGCCTTAAGCAAATTCTTTTGAAAATCCTGCCTGCTAGCAGATCTTTGTCTTTTGAGGGTAAGTTTGAGATTTGGAAATTATCAAGAGATTTGACACATAAGGAACCAAATCTGGCATATAAGGCCTGGGTAGTCCGGTTGGATCCAAAGCAGAGTATGACCCCGGGTGCTGTTGGTTTCAGTGTCAGGAGTCTGCCTGGGAGAGCAGTTGCCAGGACAGGGCACACCAAAGCAGGCATCTTTGCCATCTATACCTTAGGGTGGTTTTTTCCCCCCCCTTCTCTGTTAAACAGAAATAAAAACACTGGTTTTGAGAATTCAGGAAGCTAACTTTCTGCTCTGTTTGTTAAAAGAGAAAAAAATGGCATCATTACTTTGTGAATATGTCTCACTCGTGTATATAGTATCTTTTGGTGACCACACCATTTCAAAATGATGGCAGCTGCCTTGATTGAGGCAAATATATCTGTTCCAAACCCCACTTAGTAACTCTATCCCTCTTCAATGCACTGGGCTGGAGGGGAAAGATAAGAATTCTCTTGCCCAGCACTGTCTCACCCTGTCACGTGGCAGTGACTTGGCCACGCTCACCCTGTTGTGGTTGTAGGGGAGATGGCATGCCCTCCCCATTGAGAAGATATGTCTGAGGATTGGTGGCGGTACAAAAGGGGTCCACAGAATAGTGGAGAGAATCCCCCCCATATTTTGGAGTGGTGATTGTGGCCCAAATGGCCCTGGGAGGGAAGAGATGGGAACCAGGGGGAATGACTCTGTGTCAGCCACTTTCTTCTGTTCCGTGCCTTTTCTTCTCTGATTTTCTTCATCCTGGCAGATGGGTAAAAGAGGAAGTTGAGAGGAGACAGGTTACCTGAGATTGTGTTTTTATACTGTATAATTTGGGGGAACCATGAGCTATTAGCAACCATTTCCATTGTTACATAGTGGCTTTGCTCAGATAGGAATGAAAGGTCAAGGTGATGTTCAGTGCTGATCTGTGAAGATTGGTTGAATCCCATATAGAAGGCTTTGGAGGACATCCCAAGTTTGATAAAAATATAGAAAATCTAAGTCAAACTGGGACTCACCAGGGGGATTTTGGGGTGTATGAGGGGACATTTGCACTGACCTTCTCCCCTTCCCCTGAGCCAAACTCCCGGGATGTTGAAATTTTCCTTTTCCTGTGTTGGGAACCTTAAAAAGGGGGGGATTCTTAAGAGAAAGACCCAGTCCTTTCCCAGACATGCACAGTCATACCTGCCTGACTGTGGAGACAGGTCACAGGCATTCGTGGAGTTCATAGCTTGAGCGCTTGGTGGCTCCGTCTAAATCAATCTGATGGACAAATGTCTGGCCAACGAGATGGGCCAAGAACACCAACTTCAACTTCCATCTCAATCAATGCCATTTCTGCCCAGCGCAGAAGTCACTGAGATAAGCCCTGCCCCATCCATGAATGCAGGAAATGGGAGCCCAAACCCTAGTTCTGACACCCTGCTGCAGAAGGTGTGGTTATAACCCTCATTTCTGCATCCAAGGCTGTAAAGTTCAGAAAGGTCATTTTCCCAAATCAACTGCTGGGCTGCAGAGACCTCTCTGATCTGATGGAGCCGAGTGGCCCTGGGGGCCCTGTGTTCTGAGCTGTCACATAGGCCGTACATGGAGGACACATACACTTACTGAGCAGCCTGTGGCACCTTTAAATACAGGGTGCAGCAGAGTAAAGGAGGTTCTGCTGCCCAAAGACCCACAACAAGGCTTGTAAGGGTTCACACTTCAGCTTCAGGGTCTGGAGAGTCAAGCCGGTGGGTGAGAGCCCGTCCCCGTGCCTCCCTGGGTGAGAGGAAAACCTCAGGTCTGATTTGTTGCTTTCTTTCCTCTCTTTGTTCTCCCCCCCCAAACCTGAGCATAGGAGATGAAAATGACCCCCCAGAACAGGAGGCACCAAACTATGGCCCAAGTATTTTTATAAATAAGGTCTAATGGAGCCCAGGCCCGCCTGTTTACATATTGTCTGTGGCTGCTTTCACGCTACAATGGCAGACTTGAGTAGTTGCGGCAGGGCCAGTACGGCCCACAAAGCCTAAAATATTTACTATCTGGCCTTTTACAGCAAAAGTTTGCCAAACTCTTCTCTGAGAGGTCAGCGGGGGCCAGTTTGCCCTTTTATGGGCATTCTTGCCCATCCAGAAATCAACAGGATTGGCACAGTTAGCTACAGCATTTGGAGGCTTCTCCAGGTTGGAATGCCACACGGCCATCCAGCGTCTTTGATCCTGTCCCTAGAAGTGGAGCTTCCAGGGGGGCTGGAGAGCCCCAGAAGAGCCAAGCAAGGTCCTGGGTTACCCCCTCTGTCCCCCTACTCCCAGCCCACAGCTGGCGCTGCAGCAGGGACCAAACTACCCTAATGCCAGCCGCTGGGAAACCTTATCTTAGTTTCTGTTCAGTGTCAACCCCGTTTGTAGAGAAGCATGATTTATCTCTAGCGTGACATTTGACGGATTCTTGGGTCTGCTGGCAGAGAATGCCAGCCTAACTTCTGGGACCACAGTCTCCTAGCCTCACCTCTGTCTCCTCCCAGTGTCACACTCTGAATAACACCTTCAGAGGTGAGACAAGATATCTGCCAGATCTCACTTGAACTTGTGTGCGTCTGGGAGAGGAGACAAAGCCTTCTTTATCGGAGCCCCAGTTCCCTCTGGGGACGGGACACTGTTTTCCTTGCAGTTTAGAGCCAGCGTGTTATCCAGATGGCTTTACCTCCCTCTCAAACAAGGTGTACGTGCATTTAGAGGCAGTCATTACCTACTGTCTTGCTTTTATTGCTGTCTTGTTTTGTCTAGACCAAGCCATTGCTGCAAGGAATCTGGCTGGGGGCCGGGGAGCACAGCCTGCCATCAGGAGCCAGGGCCCTGCTAGGGGCTGGGAGTCATCCACTTACTCCTAAGGGCTCTTAGTGTCCACGCTGTGCTTCAGATTTTGTTGCTTGCTTCCCCCAGACTGAAACGGGAGCTCTTTTGTGGTTGGAATGAGGAGTGAATTTCTTGGGTACCTTCTGGAAAGGAAAGCTGACAGTCCCGTCCCCCCCCCCCCCCCCCCCGCCAGAGGTGGAGGTCACATTAAACCCTGCGCTGGATGCCTCAGGTGTCCTTCAAACCCAGAGCCTGACTTGGGAGAGAAGTGGAGTAGAAACGTTGGGTGCTCCCCAGGAGTGGGGAGCTGGCGGTGCTCCCCGGAGCCGCCTGAGCAGAGTGCAGAGACGCAGATGCAGAGTGATGTGACAGTGGTGGTGACTGCGATGATGGTGCCGCCTCCCATTTGTTTGCAGCAGCATTTCTCAGCCCTGGCTGCACATTAGAGTCTCCTCAGGTGGTTTTTTTTTTTTTAATTACCTTATCAGAACCCCACCCCAAACCAGTTATTTTAGAACTCTAATGGCGAGGCTGGCTCCAGTACTGGTGTTTTGAAAAAGCTCCGCAGACTATTCTAATGTGCAGCCAGGGTTGGAACCACTGGAAAGCTTTTATAGCCTGTGATTACAAGTAGCTACTAATTTAATCCTCAGGACAGGGCAGAGAGGTTGGTGCTAGCATTCCCACTTACAGGCAGGGAAACTGAGTCCTCAGTGATTTGCCAAGGCCTCAGATCCAGCCTCCTGGCTCCATGTGTAGTGCTGCCTCCTTGCCAGCCCCTCCTCACCCCCGCCCCCGCCCAGCAGCCGGAGAGAAACAGCTGTCCGAGCCTCGGTGCTTCTGCGCACTTCTCAGTACTCTGCCGCCTCAAAGCCTGGCCCTGGTTGTCTGTTTTCTCCTTGTAGATGATTTCCCAGTGGATCCTTCCTTGTTCACTGTACCCTTCCCTCCTTCACACCACACACACACACACACACTCTCTCTCATATATACATTCTTCTGTGCAGTCAGCTCCTAATAAAAAAAACCCGGTTGTCTTTGCTTTCTGAGGCCACACAGAATGCCTTGCACTGGGCAGCTCTCCTCACAGAATCACAGAATCCCTCACACTGGTAGCATCACAGAATCCCCAAATTTATTGCACTGGGTAGCATTCCTCACAGAACCCCAGGATCCATTGCACTGGGTAGCATTCCTCATGGAACCCCAGAATCCACTGTGCTGGATCGCTCTCTTCATTGAGTGCTTTTGGCCTAGGGCCCCAAGGCTGTCGGGGAGGTGAGGCAGCCACATTCTGCCACCCAGACTAGGGTCAGGCTGCTGGAAGGGGGGGGGGCAGGGACGGGTTCTCAGCGCCCTCCGATCCAGTGAGGTGCTCTAAGCTTCCCTTCATTTCTATAGCAGGAACCTAGATGCCATCACCAGGGGCTAATACTGCTGACCCTAGTTGGTGTGACTGGGCCAGAAAAGTGGGGGTTGTTGCTATAGCTTCCATGCTAATGATTTTGAGATTTTATCTGGGGTCAGACCGACCTGTGGGGGCCTCCTGGGTGAGAGGCAAGGTCTGTAGGGACCCTTGGCGGGGACAACTGGTGCTCCTTCTGAGGGTTGTGGGGGTGGACACCAGCACTTGGGACTGCATTTTGAGGACAAAGAAGTGATGCTATAGAAGCTTGTGCAGCACCATGTGTGAGAGCTCTGGCCTCCTTGTCAGGCTGACTTGGGTTTGAATCCTGACCCCTCTGCTTATTAGCAGTGCTGCCTGGGGGTAAGTTAATCTCTTTACGCCTAAATTTCTGCCTCTAACTGGCGATAATGGCAGTTCTTACCCGAGGGAGAATGCATAATGTAGGTAAAACACCACCATGGTGCCTGTCATTTAGTAAATGCTCAGTACCTGTTAGTTACTCTTGTTATTATCAGTTTACCCACCAGATCAGGGAAGAAAGGATTTGCAGAGTGCTTTTGTGGAAATAGGAATCTTCTGAGGGTGAGGGTTCCATTAGGGGAGCTTTTCCCTGACAGCTGGGGGTGGGGTCCTTCCTTTCCCCTCCTCTCGCTTTCTAGTAGCTGCCCTGAAGAAAGGTCAAACCCAACTGCTGGGGAGCATGGCCCAGTTCAGCTTTTGTACTCTGTCATCATCTTATATTTTAAATAGGATGCTTCCTGCAGCATGCTTCAGAGAGCTCCACCGTGCTCTGGGCATAAATTAAGAGAGAGAGAGAACTCTGAGCTAGTGGCACCAAACTCCCCCACAGATGCATCTGCGAACACAGGCAGATAGCTAAATAGACAGAGACACAGCATGTCTGTCCCAAGCAAGATGGGGTGAAGGGCAAGGAGGAGGTCAGGGACAGCAAGGGGAAGTCCAGCAGCAAACACCCCCACTTCTCAGTCTCATGGGTGGGAGGACACCTTTTTGTGGACCTGACAAGGGGGGTCACAGCCCCATTCTGATCTTGTTTGGAAAGTAACCAAAGCAGGCACAGTAAGCTTCCTGGAGATCCCTGTTGCTCCAAAGCTATTGGTATGCAAATTTCCTCAAGGGGCCCTGGATCAGTACCCTGGGGAATAATTGGCAGGTGACCCAGAGGCTCCGGAGGAGGCTGGAGGGATGCAGAGAGGGCCTGCTGAGTGTGAGCGGCTAGAGACCACATCTGTCTTAGAAGTCATTTGGGATATGACCACATTCTCACTGAGCCACCTAAGGATGGAGTTCCCAGGACTTCATTCAGAGACCCAGTCTGACACAGGGCCCCAGGAATAGTTATGATTCTTCTGATTCTTAGATGTGCAAGACGTCCAGGGAAGTCCACTGGTGTCCTGACCTTGGTCTCCCAGGCACTGACCCTGCTTTCTGCTAGCTTTTGCCTGCTGTCTCTATTGTCTTGTTCTGCTCGGTATTTCTTGGCTCAATCATCTTTTTCTCCTCATTTCAGAAATTCCGGGTAGATATGCCTGGCTCAGGCAGCGCCTTCATCCCCACCATCAACGCCATCACGACCAGCCAGGACCTGCAGTGGATGGTGCAGCCCACAGTGATCACCTCCATGTCCAACCCGTACTCCCGCTCGCACCCCTACAGCCCCCTGCCTGGCCTGGCCTCTGTCCCTGGGCACATGGCCCTCCCGAGACCGGGCGTGATCAAGACCATCGGCACCACTGTGGGTCGCAGGAGGAGAGATGAGCAGGTACAGCTCAGATCAGCATAAAAAAGCCATGTCGGTGGCTTTCAGGGCCTCATGACACAGTCTTTCTGCAGACTGGTGGGGAGCAGGATCAATGTTCTGGGATCACTGGGACGAAGAGGGAACTAGGGACAGGAGCACATGACTATCATCATTGGAGGCAGAGCTGGAGACCTGAGGGTCAGGTCCAGCTCTGTGATCTCACCTGTGTCCCTTGGAATCTCTGAGTCTCAGTTTTCTCAGCTGCATAATGGGGATTATGGTACTTGCCAGCCAAGACTTGTTGCCCCTTGAATGCAGTCGGGCGTTGGGAAAGCACATTGTGAGTGGTGAGGCATCAGCAAATGGGAAGGACTGTTAGGACCTGCCTATAGCAGTGTCCTTCTCTCATCCGTGGCAGAGTGGCCACCGGACAAGCAGCCAGTGAACACTGGCCAGCTTTTTGGGATTAGCCCCTAACTATCTTCCAGTATCTGGTCCAGACAAGCCATTCAGCAGACATAAAGGGTCACACTCTCTGCTGGTATTGCCCATAGGCCTCCAGCTCGAAGCAGGAGCCCGTTTCCAGTGCCTGGAATGTGTGTTCCAGAAGTGCCGTGACTGGGGTCCTTGGAGCATGCTCAGCTGCTTAAGCTGACCAGGATAAGGGTGGGAGGTCAGACATCAGCCTTGTTTTCCTCAAGGGGCTCAGTGTTGATGAATTAGCCTGGCTGGGAGGGACACCAGAAAATGGTGGGGCCTCTGCTCTCTAGGCAGCATCCACCCAACACACTCAAAAGGCCCATTGTCTGCATCAGCAGGAAGCCATGGCAGCAACAGGCCCCCTGACTCCAGAAAGAGACATCAGAATCATGCATAATTCAGAAAGCGAGCTGTCAAAGTGCCCATCTGTCCCCTTCAGATGATACAACCAAAGCCCAGACATACCTACCTGGGACCACTCAGCAATGAGAGGGAGGTGCCCTGGACTCCCCGTGCAGTGTTCTTCCTGCAGCACCATGCCACCAGGAGCAGGGAAGGGAAAATACTGTAGCGGCGGAATCCCTTTTTCAAATAAAGTGCTAATGTGGAGAACTCCAATTACAGCATCCAAAGCTCTCCAATTACAACCTCAGAACCCTTCCCCTCTGGGATCCTCAGCTCCACAATGTTCTAATACAAGGAACTTTAAACATGGTTCTCAGTAGATAATCGGGGATCCAGTGCCAATAGTCCCCAGGATATGTAAAATTACAAGGATCGCTCTCCAAGGAACTGGAAGCTTTCGCAGGGGCCCTGGTCCTCTGAGGACAAAGCTGGGCCTTGTCTCCACTGCATGTTGGTTTGTTCTGTTAACAGCAGGACCTGTGCAGGGCGACACAGGAGGTGTGTGTAATAGATGCTGTAATAGATACAGCTCACAGTTGCTGTTGGGCTTCTGCTGCAGGGGACAAGTGGCTAACATTCCCCTCACTATTGCTTTCCATAATTGCAGTCATAAATATTGCAGTAGCAGTGATCTTAATGTCCTTCATAAGCATGCTTCCTTCAGGGAGCCCAAGGTGCCATGCTCTACAGTCACCGATGAGCTGGATTCTCCCTGTAAGTCACTCCTGAGGGCCAGCCAGGCTTGTGAGACAGACCCCTTTGGGACTAGGAGGACATCAAAGCGAGATGTGCTGAACACTCTTCATTCTTTCCTGGGCCTAGCTCACATGAAGTTTGGAAGTTTGTATCTGGAACGGATTTTGGAGACCAGCTTTTTAAATTCCCCCCTGCACCCATTTTACAGGTGAAGAAACTGAGGCCCAGAAAAGAGAAGGGCCCAGGCCAGGGTCACACAGTGAGTTAGTAGCAGAGCCAGGACTGGAATCCACCTCCTTTGACCTCTAGCCCTGTGGTTTTCCCACCACACCATCTAGGCGGGCCCTAAGACAATCTGTCTGGAAAATTTCCTTCCTTTTTGGAGAGGGAGGGAGAGAGCCAGGAGCATTTTATTCTGTGTCATTGTCAATTAGGAGATCAGACAATCATCAAGCAGCTTGGAGGAAGCCTGGGCAGCTTGGAGGAAGCCTGGGCGGTAGCATCCTCGAACCTTGGCTCTCTGGTTCCTAGCCCTAAGGTCTTTTCCCTGAAGCTTGCTCCTGCCTTCCTGACCTCCTCCCAGGGGAGGTGCCTGGTACCAGGAGCCAGCCTGGTGCCTCATTGCCCTCCTCCAGCCTGCCCCAAGGCTCCCTCTGAGGCCAGTGGCAGTCACTGAGGAGGCAGGGAGGGGAGGGTGTGTGTGGCTTGTGGGTGGGGTACACGGTAGTGCTGACACACTCAAGATGTAACCATGTTGATGTCACCACCCCTGAACACTTCCTATGCGACAGCTCCCACAAGTTGCCCGCCCCAGACCTCACCGGAGAGGGAAGAGACTTCTAGGCCAATCAGGAGGCCAGAAGTTGTCCAGAAGCAGCCAAGGGGGGAAGGGAGGCCCAAGTGGACCGTGACCAGCCTTCCATCACTGCAGGGAGGGGCTAGCTGGACCTCAAAGGGAGCCCTAAACCTGGGACTGTAGCTGGGCCATAAGGCTCTCTTGGTGACTGTTGGGCTCAGGTTGAGACAGGCTTAGGGGCAGCAAGCATTCAGGGCCTCGGCTAAGTGGCCTCATGACCTCAGCCAGGCAGCTGACCCCACACAGAGCAGGGTGTCTAAGTCTGTGGACTCTGGGTTTCCAGTCCACTTGGACTCTTAGGACTCAGGAAAAGCACCAAAGAGGAGACCTCTGAATTGCATCTTCTTTCGGGCACTTTCCAGTTTAGAGAGGGTCTCACACTGCATCTCATCTGATATCACAGATACTTTGCAGAAGGTAGGCCAGGTCCTGTTCATCCCATTTTACAAATGGGAAACCTGAGGCTCCGAAGGTTTGGTGATTTGTCCCAGGCCACACAGAAATGCTGTTTCTGTTGCTCTCCTCGCCATCCTGATCCCTCTCAGAGGAGAGAATATAGAGCCTTTGGCTCCCTGGGGGAAATGGAGGATTTCAGAGGCTGGGACTAAGGCCAGGGCTTGAGGGAAATGGAGCCAGGACTCGGCTGTCAGACCAGGTCTTTGGAAGGGGCCTGAGGACTCACAGGAATGTTAGCTGCTGGGTTGCTCAGTGCATCCCACCTGGAGGCCGCTGCAGGGGGTGAGAGACAGTGAGGGAGGAGCTGGTGAGAGAGAGAAGCTGGGCCTGGGTCTTCATGCCAGTGAGATGGGGGCGACAGAAGAGGTGAAGGAACATGGTCAGGATGTCTTGGGAGTGAAGGTGGCCCCCAGGGCAGACACAACTGAGGCCTGGCTACCAGGAGGCCCTGGCGGTCTCCCCAGCCTGTCAGGCCTCCTGCCTGCCTCTGGGCCCTGCACCTTCACTGCTGAGGGTTGGGGGGGGGGGGGGGTTGAAAGCTGAGAAGGTGTGATGAACTTGTCTGTGCTCACATGGCCTCAGAGAGACCTTGTGTCTGAGCAGTCAACTGGCTCATTTTCTTGCCAGTGTTTGGACAATTTGGATACAGGGCCCTGGCACCGGGAGGCCACGGGGTCACCTCAGAGTTGACAGGGATGGGCTTGTCCTCCCTGATGCTGTGCCTGGCTTTGCTGTTCCAGACATCACAGCAGCAGACCTGCAAGGCCTAGGGACTGGCTCCTTCCCTCACAGGGTGGCTGGGAGCATCCCTCAGCAGGGCAGCTTGTCTCGTCCTCTCCAAAAGTGGCTTTGGCATTCTCACCCAAGTGTCCCTAGAGTATAGGACCCAGGTCCTATTCCCTCAGTGTTCTAAGCCCCAGTGCTGCCCTGGGTGCATAGTTGTGCCATCGGTGTCTGATGACTGCACAGGATGGTCTTTCCTTTACAGTTGCCGTCTGCCTTGGCCCACGGCCATCTCCTGTGTCACCTCTGCCTGTGCGGGGCATTGGGTCATAGCCCTGGAAGGGCTCCGTGTAAACACAGTGTCAGCACTGCTTAGTGGAGCAGAGGTCTTGCCCTGTGGCATGAGTCATGGGCCCCTAACCAGCCTCATCGTAAGAAGATAGATCGGCTAGATCGTGAGCTTGGCAGGGGAAGTTTGTTCATTCAGCTCTCTGATAATCGCGAACCCTTCTAACCATGCCTGCCACGTAGAAGCGGATGTGGGGGGCAGCAGGAGTTAACATGCCTGAGGGCTCTTCCTCCTTTTGCCCATCCTGTCCAGCCTAGCACTGTGCCAGGACACCGCTGGGCCTCGGGGTGGGACTGTGAGCAGCTGGCACTGCAGGGCTGGCAGAGAATGTCAGGAGTGGGGTGGCATCCTTGACCCTCCCTCTGGCAACAGAAGAGTCCCCCCTCTCCCCCAGTGGTTCTTACTCTGGGCCCAGCCACTTAACCAAATGGGGGTAATGAGCCTTGCAGAGCAGGCAGAGGGATGGGGTGGAGTAATTAGCCTGGGTTTGGAAGAAGCTGCTTCAGGGGGTGGGGCCAGGCCTGGCTGGCATGAGGGGCTCCCTGGGGGGAGCAGTCCCAGCTTCTCTCTGGCCTTGGCACTGAATCAGGGCTGACGTGACAAACACTGCTGCCACCAGGCCTGGACCCTGCGCCGCTCACCCATGGCTGCCCTGTCCTCCCTTCAAACATGGGACATCACCTTAGGGGTGGGCTCAGCTCTAAGCGTCCTCCCTGGTGGAGGACAATAGGGAGCTGCAAGTCCAGGGACCCCTGAGCCTGGCCACACTCCTCATGCCTTCCTCCATCCCCTCCACAGTCCCAGAAGGGCTTCCTGCCCTACTTAAAATGCAGTTAAAAAACCAAAACGCTGGCGAACCATTTCTGAACCTAATCGTGATCCTCTGTCTTGGCCTCTAGCTGTCCCCCGAAGAGGAGGAGAAGCGTCGAATCCGGAGGGAAAGGAACAAGCTGGCCGCTGCCAAGTGCCGGAACCGACGTCGGGAGCTGACAGAGAAGCTGCAGGCGGTAAGGAACACTGTGGGGTGGGGGTGCTCCTGGGTGGGCTGAAGCAAGAGCCCCAGGGCTCCCGGCCCTCCCCTTGCCCCTTGCCTGCTAGTGGCCTACAGACGAGTCAGTGGAGATACACATTCCTGCCTTTGCACATGGGGTAACACTGGCCTGATTAGAGAGAAAGAGGGACGGAGGGAGCTGGCCTTTGGCACCCACCTGGCCCAGAGAGAGAACTGGATAACCTCATTGGGCTTAGTGCCCTTTCTTACTCAGGGCCTGAGTGTTCCCTGCTCTCAGACCTGCTGGGGCTCCTGGGTGAGGGATGGCAGACCATGTCGGCATTGCCTGGTGCCGGAGGCCAAGGCAGGCCTAGACCTGCCCTCTCCAGGGCTGCTTCCCAAGTTTCCAGCTGCCCCCATGCCTACCACCAGCAGGAGCAGCCCAGCTAGAGTAAGTGACCTGGTTAGGGCAGGGGGGACCTGCCATCTGGGCTCCTTCATCTCTGCAGGGGTCTCAATGTCCCCTGGTCTCGTGGAGATGAGTCACATGTCAGGTGAGTTGTACTATCTTGGGCTTTCTCAAAACCTTCATGGGCAGGAGGGTTCTCCGCCTCTGCTCTGAGCCTGAAGCTATGGCCTTGGTACCTCGTTGTGCCCTGTGAGTCACTCTCCCCTGCTGCCCCCACATCTGGGGGCCCACGGCTCTGCCCGAAAGTTTGACCTGACCAACCTCACGTAAGTCCCTCCAGAGCCTAGCTCTACGGGATGGGCCATCTGCCATGTGGAGGAAGCCCAAAGCTAGGACTGACTCTCTGGGGTAGAATGTTGTCAAAGTGAGGAGATGAGGGAGACTCTGTCGGTCCTTACAGCGACCAGCCAGTATGGGCCTTTGGAAATCACAAATGACCTTGCATATCCCATCGCTTTATTTAATTCTCCCAGGTAGCACTTACCTGCTTTAGCTCCTTTTGTCCACCCTAAGCCCTCACTCTTGGGTATTGCATGTGCACTGTGTGAATTCTCTGATGCCTGTACTAATGTCCCATGGAGGTGTTAGTTAAAGTCAGAGGATGAGTGGGAGCTCTCTGTTGCCAGGTGAGGTGGATCCATTAGTGATCAGCTCCATGGGGAGACTCCCCCAGGGGAGCCCTCTTCACTGCCAGCCTTTGCAGGAGCCAGGCCCTCTGGGTCTACCCTGGGTGCTCCTTACCACCAGCCCCAGAAGCCTCACACCCTACTCCCCCGCCTCCCCACCCCCAGCCAAGCCACCCCGGCCCTGAGCCACATCCTCCACAGGAAACCTCTCATAAGCTCATGACGTTCTTCAGACCCTTGAGACAGATGGAAACTTTTTTTCACTCCGGAATATGCTGTACTCCACTTATTGAAGCTCTGGCCCTGTATCATCTCATTCTTAAACAGGAACCTGTGTTAGGGGAAAAGTGGGGAGGAGGCTGGTGACACACACCTTGTCTTCCATGACTGCCCCTCCACGTGCATGTGCTGCTTCTCTGGCCTTGTGTAAAAGGAGGGGCCGAGGTCCTTGCAGCTGGACCCTGCCATCCTCACATGCCCACCCAGGCTGCCAGGTTCCTCATCTGCTAAGGGGCTGACCGGAACGCCTGGCAGGGCTCTCTGAGTCCTGAAACACGTGCTTCCAAATTCAGAACGAGAACGGGAAGAGGGGCTGTGGTGGCCCGAGCAGGATTCATTGAACACTTCCTACAAGCCAGGCAGTGTCCCAGGCTCGTGTGTGCAGACAGCCTCCACTGTCATTCAGCTTGGAGTTTAGTGTGTATGCATCCACAAACAGGCTCTGCACTCCGGAGTCAGATACACTGGAGTCAAATATGGGCTACCTACCTGTTGGCTCTGTGACTTTGGGTAAATTACTACATCTCTATGAACTTGTTTCCTTATCTGTAAAATGGGTTGATAATATCTGCTTCAAAAAACTGCTAGAGGATTGAATGAGGTAAAGCCTATGAAATGCTTAACACAGTGCCTGGCACAAAGTAAGCACTCAGTCAGGGCAGCTACTGTTGCCACGTCACCTTTCCTCCAGGCCACCTTTCTCAATCTAGAGCTTTGGAAATAAAGGGACTCTTGAGCCTCCAGGGGACTCACCACGGTGGGGTCTACGGCCAGGTGTGAGCTGGCTGCTTTCACAATCGGCCCTCCGAGGACATTGCTGGTTTCCCTTTCTTGCCTGGATTTGAATCACCCACCCACCGCCGCCCCCTCCCTGGCAGGCTGCTGTCCCTTACATGCTTCTCTTTCTCCCGTAGGAGACGGAGGAGCTGGAGGAGGAAAAGTCGGGCCTGCAGAAAGAGATCGCCGAGCTGCAGAAGGAGAAGGAGAAGCTGGAGTTCATGCTGGTAGCCCATGGGCCCGTGTGCAAGATCAGCCCCGAGGAGCGCCGATCGCCCCCCGCCTCTGGGCTGCAGCCCCTGCGCGGCGGGGGCGGCGGAGTGGGCGCCGTGGTGGTGAAGCAGGAGCCCCTGGAAGAAGATAGCCCCTCATCCTCATCGGGGGGGCTAGACAAGGCCCAGCGCTCTGTCATCAAGCCCATCAGCATTGCTGGGGGCTTCTATGGGGAGGAGCCCCTGCACACCCCCATCGTGGTGACCTCCACGCCTGCCATCACTCCAGGCACCTCGAACCTCGTCTTCACCTATCCCAGCGTCCTGGAGCAGGAGTCGCCCGCATCGCCCTCGGAGTCCTGCTCCAAGGCTCACCGCAGAAGCAGTAGCAGTGGGGACCAGTCATCAGACTCCTTGAACTCCCCCACCCTGCTGGCTCTGTAACCCAGTGGCCCGGGGTCCTCATCACTGCCTCCTTCCCAGGGACCAGCACCTTCAAGTGCTCCAGGGCTGTGAGGGCACACGGGGGCTTCTGCCGAGAGCTTCCTGGCTCTGGGGAGACTGAGGTGGCATTTGGCAGTGAGGTGCTGGAGGGCTTGGATGATCTCTTAGAAGTCCTGGAACCTCCTCCCTTGTTCATCTTGCAAAGTAAATCCTGCTTCTTGAAATGCCTTGGAGGACTTCGTTTTGTGGACTCGGGCATCTCTGTGGCTTCTGAAGAGCCTGAAGCTGGTGTGGACCATTTCTTTCCCTTTGTTACGAAATGTCTCTGGAGTGACGGTGTCCTTCCCTGCCCCACCAAGCATGCTCGGTGCCTTTTGGTTTCACCTTCCCTCTACTTGCCCCTTCCATCCCCCAGTGTGAATTTCACTTCCTCTTGGTTTTTATCAAATTTGCCATGACATTTCATCTGGGTGGTCTGAATATTAAAACTCTTCATTTCTGGAGATGGGGCAGCAGGTGGCTCTTCTGCTGGGGCTGACTTGTCCAGAAGGGGACAGTCAATGTGCAATACAGAACCTTCCCTCCCCTGACCCTCCCCGGCCACTACCATCTCCAGAAGCACCTGCAGAGCTACGTGAGCTCTCGAGGAGATGCTACCACCACTGGGAGGTCTCAGAGGACCCTTCCTCCCCATTCTCCGAGACGGCTCTTGGAGGAGCAGCTTGGCCAGAAGACAGGGTGTGAGAGAGACAGCTGGGGCACAGGTTGTGTTTGCCAAACGCCTAATTAACAGGCCAGGAATAGTGCCAAGAAGCCACACGGTGTTCCAGCCGGCTTCCCTTCACCTGTGTTTTGAGCAGGACAGCTCCTGTAATTACTGCCTCGCTACTCTGCCCCTGGACCCTTCTCTCCAGACCAGGGAGGTGTCCCTCCCTCGGAACCACACATCACTCCACGTCCCTGCCGGCTCCGCCCTCCCCCACCCTGGCTCTCGGGGGTGACGCCACCCACAGAGATTTAATGAGCTTGGGCCTGGACCCTCCCCAGATTGCTGCCAGGTGGCCCCTCCCCAAGCTTCAAAGGCACTTTTGCTGTGGATGGGAAGGCAGGGGAGGGAGGCAAGTGGAGTCGATTCACCTCTCACCAGCCCTGGTACCTGGCTTGCCCTGCCCTGGCTGCTCACCTCTCTGAAGTGCCCATTGCCATCTGATGGATCAAGTGCTTTCTCTTTATATGCCCCACCCCCCTCGCCCCAGGGTGCTCTTCGGCTCCCACAGCTGGCCCAGAGCTGTGCTCTGGTTTGTGCACCATTCCCGGGGGCTGCTGAAATGGGAGATGGGATGTGATGTTTCTCACTGCCGGAGAGCTGTCCTCCTTTCCACAGGGGGAGGGTGGGGAAGGGATCCCCCAAATAGAACAGTGCAGCACAGCTCAGCATGGTCCCTGCTTCCCACCCTCCTGAGCCGCCTTCTCCCCAGGGCATGGCCCCTGATTTAGAATTGGCCTCTGCTGGGCCAGTGCTCTGAGGGAGCCCCTGCTGTCGCGATCCTGGCTCTAGACATTAGTGTATGATAATTTAAAACGATGTAGCTGTTATTTAAGCCCAGCCCAGTGGGGGTTAAAGGAGAGAGCGATGGCACTTAGCTCACTTGCTCCTTTCACACGCCTGGGCCTCTGCTGGTCCTTAATGTCCGTTACCTGCTAGACACGCAGAATTGAGTGGCTTATGCTTAAAGCACAGCCCACCAGGACTGGACGTGGCGAGTGGAAGGAGGGGGGTTGAAAGAAAAAGGAGATTCAAAGTACTTTACAATGTCACTCCCTGCATTCCTTGACGGTGCTGCCCTGGAGTTTCCAGGGGGGCTGGGAGAGGCTGCCCAGTCAGAAGGGGCAGTTGGGTTTCCGGCTTCAGGTTAATCAGAGAAGCAGAGTCAGGCAGGAGTGGCAGGAAAATGGGGTGCTCTCAGCTCTGAAGAGCTTCATCATCTCAAGTGGTGTTTGTGGCCAAGTGGGAACTATTTGCTTCTACGTATCTCTCTCTCTCTCTCAAATGAAGCTGCTTTCTGATGTTTCATTTCTAAAGTCTCTTTATGCCCTCGTTTGCACAGCACTGATCCCAGTTCAGGTCACAACCTATGATGTGGGGACAGGCTGGACATTCCTGAGATGGAGTCTGGCTTTAGTTCGGATTTCAAGCTGTGCTGGCTTCGGGGCCAGCAGGAGGCAACAACCCAGCCACCTCACAGGACTCAGAGGCCTCTGAGCTGCGTTCCCATTCGGGGGGGCCCCTGGCTTTGTTCTAGGAGGTGGTTTGGAGGTTTGGGGGAAGGCTGACTGTCACACCTAAGATGAGAGCACATCCTCAGGTACTTCCTCTGGCTTGTTCTCCAAGTTCCCGCACACGCCCCCTTGCTCCAGAATCGCCAGACACCAGGCCCGCTGCTTCCTGCCCCGTGGCTCCAGCTAAGGGAACAGCTGCGGCGGGGCTTTGCTCTGGCCCGGGAACCGCTGTGCTTCCCCTGTGTCCCCAGCCGCGAGGCAGCTGGGGTGGACTCCAGCTGGGCTGCAGGCAGCTCTGGGACAGCATAGGGCAGGCACTCCTTGACAAGCTGGTGTGACTCACAGTCGTCTTGGCCACCTGGCTGGCCTCTCTGGGAACAGTCCTCTTCCTGGCTGGGTGGACAGGGATAGCTGCTGACCCAGGAAAGAGAGGAGGTCCCAGGTGAAGCTTAGGAAATTGCTGGAGCCAGCTCTAGGCAGCGAATTCGCTGGGGAGGTTTTCAGAAAGAAATCACTGTTCTGCCTTCTGTGAAAGGCCAGGTGTGTCCACTGTGGCCAGTCACACAGGCGTCTCAGAGCCAAGAGCCGTCAGAGGCTGCGGCCGCCCTTTCTCAGGCTTCGGGGAAAGGAGTTTCCTGTCTGCTCCCACTTGGCTCCAAGTGTAAGGGTGGCCTTAACTCCATACGTGCTGGGAACTTACCTCCCCTGTCCTTGATGGCCCAACAGTGCTCCTTGCAATTTCACCTTTTAACTTTCAGGTTGATTTCCTTCCTGATCGGATATCTGTGTGGCCCCTTTAAGCGGGAAAAGAATAAGCACCTACTATGTGCCAGGCACTGTGTTAGGCACTTTTAAATATGCTCTCTTTAGGATGAGGGCCTGCCTTATTAAAGGCCCCCAAGACATGGATAAACAAAAACTTGGAGATGAGAAGGTCTTTCTTCAAAAATCCAAGGCAAGATTGTTGTCAGTCTGAGGTTCGTTCTCAAAGACCTACCCCCTACAGTACCCTTCCACCTCTAAATTCCTTCTTTTCTCTCTGCCCCGTGATGTGCTCCTTTGCACTCTTTAGATGGTTGGAGGGGTAATCTGTCCTCATAGAATTTGTGGACCAATAGGATATGTATAACTTGCTTTTAAAAATGTAAGTAAAGGGGTCTTGCTTACCTTCTGCTTGTTGAGTCTCTTTGGCATTCATCTTAAAAGCCAGCATCTCACTATTTATTGACAGGTTGGGGTGTGCGTGTGTGTATGTGTGTGTGTGTGTGTGTGTGTGTATACATTTCCAGGTGTGCCCATGTCCTCCTGCAGCTTTTAAAAAGGAAACCCAGTCATCCCACCACTAATTTGACATCTCCTAATGCTTCTAGTGTTCTGGCCGAACATCCACAAAGGGTTTTAATTTTCCAGTGCCGACATGTTCAGGAGGTACCGGGTCAAATTTTGAGGAGGGTATGGGAAGGGGAGAGGGAGAAGAAATGGACATTTATTTTATTATTTATTTTAAATGTTTACATCTTTGTGTTATACCCAGCCCGGATAGAAACAGATAGCATTAAAGTACTCGGTTCCTCTCTCCCTCTCTTCCTAATTTTTTTTTTTTTTTAATTTAGGCTAATGATGTTTTGTTGTTTCTAAAATGATTTGTGACTTGTGCTGTATAAACTGTATAAAAAAGTTCTGTTTTTAAAGATGGACTGTCATTCCCCTGGGGACAGTGGTCCCCAAGTAGTCTACATCGTGAGAGAACACAACAAAAGATCCTGCCCTGTTCCTTAAAAATTATTTTCTCTGTATGATTAAAAGTTTATTCCAGTTATTTTAGTTTGTGGTTACTTGATGTCAAGGAAGCAAACATTCACCTTTGTATAAAGAGTAGGTATCAGGGTGTCTTTCCTGCAGTGGGAGCTGTACATATAGTATTTCGGCATATAGTGGAAAGTGGTAAGCTTTGTGCGTCTGTATTTGAGATATGTCAATGATGTGGCGTAAAGTCTGCTATCAGATCCTGGAGGCAAACAACTTGTATAAGATTCCTGTAGCCCTATGGGGGATTTTATTACCTTCCTGAGCATCTTTTTTTTTAAGTATTGGTGAAATGGTCCCATAGGAAAGGCTTCTAAATAGGCCTCTCCAGGCAGGACCGTGAGCTCAAAAATCTTTGTACAGTTTTGAAAATTGAGGAGTATGTCTGCTCTGAAGCATCTCTGGTGGTGTTTTCTAGTTTTGTTTCATAATTTTACTGTAATACAGGCTACAGTATTTGCACTAAAGAAAGCTTGTTAGAAAAAGCTTGCTGCTATGGAAGAAAGAACATTGAGACTTTTTTTCCCTTTGCCTTTTTTTTTTTTTTGGTAGCTTTTCCACTTTCAATTGAGTAGCATTTTGTAGAATAAAATGAATTAAGATTGAAGAGCCTCTTATGGTTGGTTTATTCCATCTTCTTGTCTCTCCTGTCACTTTTCCTTCTGTCTTTTCTACCTTTGCCTTTGTGGGTAGGGTTGGTGTCTCTGGCGGGGAAGGGGGCCAGGGAATGGCTTGGAAAGAGCCTCTTTCTGCAAAACCTTGAGGTGGGCTGCTGGGAGGGGCTGATAGCTCCCCCTCCTCCTTTCTTGTCTGCTTTCTCCTGACCCTCCCAATCCTGTTTCCTGCTTCTCAGGGCCTGATTCTCAGCAAGCTGCCAACTACCACCAAGGTGTGAGCCAATAAAAGTTCAAGGTGCTCTCCCTTCCTGGGGGTATTTTGTTGGAACAGGTTGTCTCTGGAAACCCAGGAATCTTCAAAGAACCAATTAAAGGTATCACTCAGATGATCCAGGAGGTCGAATGAGATCATGCCCAGAAAGGGCCCTGCAAACAACGAGTTGAGCAAATAAGCCAACTTCCTTTTTCAATAGACACGGATTGTTAGGCGTGGAACATGCAGCAGTATCAGCCAGCCCCATTGTCCCGTCGACCAGGAGACCTGGGGTAAACGGGGAATGCTGCTCTGAGTGCTCCTTCTTCGAGGTGTAAACGGGAGGGAGGCACACCTGTCATTAGTTAATGCTGTAAGTGGTCGGCTGAGAATTAGCCAGCAGCATGACACCACTTGCTCCAAATCTGCTCGGACAAGCTCAGCGTGCAGACCTCGTCCTGGGGGGAAGGACCCGAGAGCACTAGACCGTGAGTCAGGGGCCCTGGCTGCTGGGCTGTCCCACTACTCATTGTCCGTGAGGTTGGGAGAAAGCCATTGAACCTCACTGAGCCTTAAGAGTTCTCTTCTGTAAAGGGGGAGGGTAATGACGGTATTAGGAGCACCCACGTCAGAAGGATCACGCTATCTCCTTTCCCTTTTGAGCGGGCCTGGGGTGCCAGGGGATGGGGCTCTCAGAAGTCTCAGCCCCCGGCCTCCTGGTGACCTCTTCCACTGAACAAACAACACAAAAAGAGTCTGAGGGTCTCAGTGGCACCTTTGCTTTCCTGAGCAACCCACGTGTCCCCCCATGGTATAAGCGTCTGGGAGGCAGGTGCTCGAACTTTCATATCAGCCTCTGTGCGCCCCGGGGATTACACTGTCCGGAGAAGCCAGTTTCCGTGTGTCTATGTTTACCTCTCAGGCCTAGGCACTTCTGTAATGTTTTTCGTCTTCAGTAGCACTTCTAAGTCAGCTCTGTCTGTTAAAATTTCCTCCTTTTACCCGCCCCACCCCCATCAAAGAGGTCAGATCACCAGGCACTTATGTGGAGGCATCAGCAGTCCCACCTCGCACAGCTGAAGTGCCTTCAGGGCATCCGGACAGCTCTTCTGTCTCTTCTGGAGAAAAACAATAAGGGGCCACCCCTGCTGGGGTCCCAAACCTAACAGGGTTCATCAGGGAATTCTGCAGTCACCTCTCAGTCTGGACTATCTTGGTCCAAACCTGCTCAGGGTCCTGGGTTGGTAGCAAACTCTATTGATTACATTTCCAACGAAAAGTGGAGTTTTAGGGATTAAGCGGAGTCCATTCCCGGGAAAGATGTCTTGGTAAGAGAGTCCTAGGACTCTCCTTTGCTTCTGGACCCAGGCTTCCCCAAATGAGCACAACATTGTCACCAGGCTGCCCTTGTTCACTGGACTGTTTTTCCAGGAGCCGGTATTTTCCAAGATGTTCAGCAACATTTGTCTCTTGGGTGACTGAATGGGACAATGTATGTGACGACATGGGTGAGGTGCTAAAAGAAGAAAGAAGCTTAAGTGGTTAAACCCCATGGGCCTTGGTTATAACGTTGACGGATGCAACTTGATTATAGGACAGCCACTGGGCCTGGGCTCCAGAGCCACATTGGAAATGGTAGGGTGTGATTTCCCTGCGGGCCCTGTGTGTTTAAAGGCTGGATGGGGTACTTGGACGTGGGCAGCCCCGCGCCCTGATCCAGGGCCCCACCAGGCCCACACGCAGCTGGCCCCAGGGAGGAGGAGAGCTGATGGCTTCCCCCAGGCCGGCCACTCACCTGATCTGGATGCTGCTCTTACGCTACACCTGCCCTTGCTCTGATGACAGTCTGCTCCTCCCCTGACAAGACAAGAAAAGGACTGTTTCCTGGGAAGCCATGAGCTGTTGGGACAAGTCCACTCACCCTTCTTTACATGCAGAGGCCTTAGCCTCTGCAGAGCGTGCCTGCCATGGAGAGGAACGCAGCCCACGGCCCTGCCCTTTGGGCAGGATCCTCCTTCGTCTCCACTGGGCCCTGGTGGACAGACACCCCTGCGAAGCTATGGGGTCTATCCACAGTCTGCCAGTTGTCTCTGGAAAGTTCCACTTGTTTAAAGGAAAAGTAATAAAACCCTGCTTCAGGCTCCACCTCTGGAACTAGAAAGTCCTTAATCGAACTAAACACCTTCCCAAGGGCTGTGCCAGCCAATGGAGAACAAACCCAAATACAAATGCCCAGCGCATTTGGCCCGGTTTCCATGGTGCTCAGCTGAATGTCCACGAGGACACTGGGAACATGGCCCTGCTTATACGGGGGGACCCCATTCCTATCTGAAGGTGAAGTTTAGGGTGCTGTGGGACCTCAAGTCTGGGGCTCTTCTGGAATTCAGCTCTGCCTTGTCCTGTAGGGTGTTTAGAAAGGGTTCTGTGCTATTTAGATGATATGTAAATTTTTTTATTGAAGTGAAATTCACGTAACATAAAAGTAAAATTTTAAACGTAAAATTTTAAAGTGAAAATTAGTGACATTGAGTACTATATTCACAGTGCTGTACAACCACCAGCTTGGTCTAATTCCAAAACATTTTCATCACCCCTAAAGGAAACCCTGACCCATTAAGCAGTCACATCCCATTCCCTCGCCCCACCCCCAATCCCTGTCAACCACAATCCTCTTTCTGTCTCTACGGGTATATACTTAGGCGGTGGTTTTGAGGATCCCAATGGCTCTATTTTCTGAACTGAATACAATCATGAAGCATTAGCATGGAAAATAAACTAATGGCTATGGACGGCAATATAGTCTGCCCCTTCTTTCAGTGCTTCGTGGATTTCCATGCCTTCACATTCGTGGACTTACCCAGAAGCCCAGGAGACAGACGTTGCCGAGCATGTTGGCAATTATCAGCTCCGGGAGAAATTCCTTTTCCCTTACGCAGCGGCGTGTCTGGTGCACTGGCAAAGACAGTCACTACCTTGATCTGCTGCATAAGGCCTACAGTTGTTTCTCAAATAAAGATGCAATAATCCTAAAAAGACGGGCTTTGTTCACCGATGAAAACAGACACCTTTCCCACCTTGTAAACATAGGAACCGCATTTACATTAATTTTAAAATGAATGCGTAGATGGAGATCATCATTGTCATATTCTTACAGGTTTGAGGGGGAGAATATCTCATTGATTCAAAAATATTTTTGTGTCCCTACTAAGTACATGACACCATGAAAGGCACTATGGGAGACACAGTTGTATAGGATACTATTATTTATAAGTGTTAATTACTTGAGGCGTCTCTGCTTCACAGTCAGATGTTTTCATTTGAGACATCAATTAAGTACACACCAGGGCTTCCCTCGAGGAGGTGACGATTGGATAGGAGAGGAAGGACAGGGAAGGGAGACATTCACTATGGAAGGCGCTGTATGGTCTGGCCCTGTGGCAAGTGGGGGGTTTTGGAGGTTCCCCAGTGGAAGAGGCCCTGGGCTGGAAGAGGTGTGAATGTCTGTACAAGGGAGAGTGGAGGGCAGTGTGCTTGGCAGAGGGAACAGTGTGCAAAGACCCAGTGGGAAAGGAAAGTGCGGGGCAGCTCTGGGGACCAGGAAGGAGTCCCCAGTATCGAGAGTGGGCTGATTTTAGGGGATGATGGAAATTTAATCTGAGATTTTGAGGGCGTTAATGACAGGCTTGAATCTTTCCACCAGTTGGCCAGTGAGCCCAACATAGTGCCTGTTTGTGCCAGACACTATTCTTCCTGCTGGGGAGATGGAGGTGACAAACACACACACACACACACACACACACCACCATTGGCTAGTAGGGGTAGGGTCAAGTAATTACAAGCGCATTGAGTCTCTCAAAGAAGATCTATAAGGTGTTGTGGATGAAAAAGTTCTGTGGAAAGTAACCTCACAGGGTGATCTGATCATAAATTCCTAACTGGGCAGGTCATGGTGGGTAGTCACACCTCAGGCGTATAACTTTTTAGTAAAAGGGTTACCTTTGCCTTAAGCAAGCCCTGTCCATTGTTCTTGTGCATCTAGGTTAACGCACCTTTGAAATACCAGAAGTAAATGTCCTCAAAGGGGGTGTTAACCCTCAAGAGGGTGTAATCTTGTTAACGATCCTACCATCCAATCCCTGCCTTGCTTCTCCCACCTCCGTGCACATTCCCTCCTTAATTTCAAATGCATAAAAGAAGCTGCAAAACTGTTATTCTCAGGAGCATGTGAGATCTTGATCCCTGGCATACGTCATCGGTTTGCCTCAAATAAACTCTTATAAAAATCCTCTACAGGTTTGGAGGTTTCTTAGGTCAACAGTATCGTTGGTGCAGGTACCACTGAGACTTTTCCTAAAACGGGGGGATTTATCTTGAGGTATTGTGAGCTGTAGAGGGGTAATGAATGGGAGCGGGGGTGACACGGCCACAGTCACACTCTAGGAAGACTCATGCAGGATGAGGTGAGGGGTGGGGAGGAAGGAGGTCAGGGGCAGGGAGTCCATGAGGGGCTCTGCTGACAGCCCCGGGGAGATCCAGAGCTGACAGTGGAGTCAGGAGGGCAAGAGGGTGCTCCTGGGAGTCCAGGATGTCTGGGGGCCGAGGAGCCGGGTGGGGGTGGTGAGGCCTGGGTCCTGAGTTCAGTTTTAGACATATCATGAGGAACTGGCTGGATTTGCAGGTGTGCCCATTCTGCTGCAGGGCCAAGGCAGGCCTGGAGCTCGGAGCACGGGCAGGGCGGGAGACCCAGGTAGGAATTTCCGTCTGGAGAAAATCATGGAGCCTTGTAGATCGGTGGCGCCATCAGGTCATGGTTCCAGCCTGGCCTGGGCCTTGGCCCTTTGTGTCTTCCTGGCCAGTTGTCCCTCTGGTTCCCCAGAAGGATTGCTCAGACTGCTTCCTCTCTGTCAAACCTTCCCCAGCCCCCTCACTCTCCACACATGAGGTCACCTCCCACTTCACAGGAAATGGAGGCCATCAGAAGGGGATGTCCTCAACCTGCCATTGCTAAACCCTCAGACCTGTCAGCTTGTCTCCTGCCTTCCCCCCTTCACCTGCTTTAACAGAGAAGGGTTCCTCTGGGCTCCCCAAGGCTCCTTCCTCCACCCAGCTCTGGGTCCCACCACGTTCCTTCTTTTCAGGGACCCAGTCTATCAGGTTCCTCCTCTTTTTCTTCCGCCCCGGGCCTCTGCCTCTCCAAGGGCCCCTTCCCATTGGCACTAAATGAGGTCCAATGTCACCCCTCTTAAAAATGGCGAGAGCCCTCCCTTGACCCCACTCCCCGTCTCAGCCTCCTAGACGAGTTTCAGAGGAGGCATCTTTTCTTGTACCACTTCCTCACCCCCCTCTCTTCCCACAACCCACTCGAGTCTGCTTCCACCCCCACTGCCCTGGGACTACTTCCTCATGACCGAACCCTGCAGACACATCCAGCCTGCATCTCCTTGACCATGGCACAGCAGGCCGTGCTGCTAACCGCTCCTTTAAATGCCATTTTCCCTGGTTTCCCTCTTCCTGCCCTTGACTCTCATCTCTCCCTCGCCACCACCAAGTCCTGAGGCCTCACGTCCCAAATATGTTTCAAATCAGAATGTCCTATCCAGCCCCACTGTCACCATCCTTCCACAAGACCCCAGCATGCCTCACCTGGACAACTACAGGCACCTCCAGTCCTCACTCTGTAGCCCAAACACCAAGCTGGTTTTCTATGTCCACTGCTTATTTCCTGCTGGTGCAGGTTCTTGGGTCCAGGGGTTGTATTAGGAATGAACTGTTGAGACTCTGACAGGCCCTAGTCAATGCTTTTTATTGTCGTCCAGTGCATTTTCCTTCAAAGCTTAGCAGGATTCCAGTCAAGATGGGGAGTAGGAAAACTCTGTGTTCCCTCCTCCCAAGACCACATCGAAATTACAACGAAATGATAGAACCATCCTTGAGAACGGCCTGAAGACTAGCTGAACAGAAGCCCTATAACTAAGGGTATAAAGAAGCAGCCACGTCAAGACTGGACCTTGTGACTTTTATCAGCAATGTTAGAAAAACAATGCTGCACACACTTGGCTGACAAGAGCTTCGGGTCATCCTAAAATAAAAGTCAAAATAATGAAAAAAAAAAAGCTCAGCAGGCTTTCAATCTGTCTGCGTCAGGTTCGTTTCTCATATGAAACCCGCAGCTGAAGATCTAGTGCCACTGTGATCTGAGCACCACATGGGGACCCAGGTGACTTGAGAAGGGAAAGCCAGACCTGGACCTGGCCACATCAGACCTCCCCTGGACCTGGCCACATCAGACCACCAAGTTTACTCTGACCTGAAGAATTCTAGGTAGATGCACTGGGAAATCTTCTTCCAGGGCCCAAGAGGGCCCACCCCTCCTCCCCTCCCTTCCAGAAAGCAAATTCACTCTCTTGGACTTCAACTGGAAGACCAACCATCAGGATGCACACCCGACTTCCTTCCATACCTGCTTCCTCTCTGTCCCCTCCCCACTGCCCTCCAGACCAAAGATCAGGGCTTTCTAGTCTGTTCTCCTCTTTAGGTAAAGCCCTATAGTCAATCCTGTTGGGCTTCCTTCTGGACACCTTAAAGAGGAAGTTGCGGATATCCAAAAAATCCTTTTTCTTAACCAAGGCTGTCTTTCAAGACTATTGTCTGGCTGGAAATTTTAGTTTTGGGGCGTGAGAAGCTCCATTCTGCTCTCCTTCTCTGCATGTGTTTCTCTGAAAATCCCAGCACCCCTTCCAAGGCAAGCAGATGATTTCACTGGCCAGGAAGAAGGTCATGTGCAAGGAAGTGCAAAAGGGAAATGCAAGTTATCCTACTTTTCAAAATAGGATCTTATATCATTAAAGACTTCCTACTTTGCTTAGGGTAAGTCCAGAATGTGCAAGAGGGTTCTTGGGGTCTGACCCCTGCTTATCTCCCAGCCTCATCTGATCAGACTCCCAGCCTCACACTTTCACAACGACCACACTGGACTTTCTCAGTTCCTTCAACACATTTTGCTCCGGATGTTCTGAAAAGCTTCAGTGTAGTCTGGAAAGCCCTCTGCCTTTCTCTTTAATTGACAAACTCCTATGCATTTCCTAGGTTTTGATTTAAATAAAGGTCACTGGATGGGGAGGTTTCCCTGACCCATGGCGCCCCTCGGAGCACCCATACCCTTGCGATTATTTATTAGTTCCATGCTTCATTAGCACCTCTGTTCCCCTTTGGAGCAGCAGCTGCAGGGCGGCAAGAACAATGTGTGCTCTGTCTGCCGTCACATCCTTCGGTCACCAAAATCTCTAATCTAGACGAAAAAGATAACTTTCTAGAAGGCAAATCTGCTTGAAACCCTTGGTGGTTCCTCTTTTCACTGAGATAAAGCCAAGCTTTTAGGTAGCTCCCAGGGCCCTGCATGACCTGGCCCTTCTCCCACTGGCCTCCCCGCCCTTCAGTGCTCATCTACACTGAACCCTCTCGCAGGTATCCCAGGGCCTGAGCCTCTGCCTGCAAGTTTTCGGATGTGCTATGTCCGGTGGTGTAGACAACTCTCACTGATCCTCCAGCTCTCAGCTGAGAACCGCACTGGTTGACGGATGCCTGGTTGTTCAGGGGGTTGAACTGAGCAGTTCATTCATCCTGTTCCAGGCTCCAGGAACCGTACTGAGTGCTGAGGAAGCAAACTGCACGAGGCAAACGGCCCGGTCTCCTCTCTCTTGGCTTCCTGGGCTCTCCCCGCCCCAGGCTGGGTTACTTGTCTCCCCTCTGGGTGCCTCTCCCTGGGAAAAAGCCCCAGCGCTGCCTTATCACACTCGCAAGGACTGTCTACCTGTCCCTCTCCCCTGCTGGGCCAGGAGCTATTGTTAAGTGAATCTCTGCTCAGGGCAGTTATAAGAAATAGGAAATGGCCTGGAGTGGATGAGCTGAGCCTCAAGAGGCTGGGGCGGGGGCACGGGCCACGTGGGCCAGGGGCAGAGGCCAGAGGCCAGAGGCCGAGGCAAAGACAAAAGAAGAGGCCCCTGTTCCTCCTCCTTCCTCTGCGAGCTACAGGAACCGTGGCTGAGAGGTGTGCTTGGAGCCAGGCACAAATGCCATGGTCACGGTCACGGTCACGGTCACGGTCACGTGTTGTGTCATTCTGTTTATTCCATTAGGGGAGTAGGTAAACCCAAAAACACGGGAAGCAGGTTGATGATTGCCAGAGGCTAGGGACGGGAGGGAGGGGAAGTGGCACGGCAGTGGCCGTGGGGGTTTCTTTTGGGGTGATAAGAATGCCTAGAACTCGGTAGAGGTGGGGCCTGCACAACACTGTGAATGGCCTGGGTGCCGCTGAATTGTACACTTTAAGATGGTTACTCTTATGTTAAGTGGATTTCACCTCAACAGGGGAGGGAGGGAGGGGAGGAGGAAAGAAGGGAGGGAGGGAAGAGAGAGGAAGGAAGGAAGGAAGGAAGGAAGGAAGGAAGGAAGGAAGGAAGGAAGGAAGGAAGGAAGGAAGGAGGGAGGGAGGGAGGGAGGGAGGGAGGGAGGGAGGGAAGGAAGGAAGGAGGAAGGAGGGAGGGAGGGAGGGAGGGAGGGAGGGAGGGAGGGGGGAGGAGGGAGGGAGGGGGGAGGAGGGAGGGAGGGAGGGAGGGAAGGAAGGAAGGAAGGAAGGAAGGAAGGAAGGAAGGAAGGAAGGAAGGAAGGAAGGAAGGAGGGAGGGAGGGAGGGAGGGAGGGAGGGAGGGAGGAGGGAGGGAGGGAGGGAGGGAAGGAAGGAAGGAGGAAGGAGGGAGGGAGGGAGGGAGGGGGGAGGAGGGAGGGAGGGAGGGAGGGAAGGAAGGAAGGAAGGAGGGAGGGAGGGAGGGAAGGAGGGAGGGAGGGAGGGAGGGAGGGAGGGAGGGAGGGAGGGAGGGAGGGAGGGAGGGAAGGAAGGAGGAAGGAAGGAAGGAGGAAGGAGGGAGGGAGGAAGGGAGGGAGGGAGGAAGGAAGGAAGGAAGGAAGGAAGGAAGGAAGGAAGGAAGGAAGGAAGGAAGGAAGGAAGGAAGGAAGGAAGGAAGGAAGGAAGGAAGGAGGAAGGAAGGGCACTGGCACGAGCGTCACAACTTCTCAGGCACGGGCTGGATGATGGGGTTAGGTGGCCCTTCAAGGATTTCAGTCCCGGCTGAGTCACTCATTAGCCAAGTTCCCTTGAACAAGTCACTTAACTTCCCTGAGATTCCTATTTCTCATCTATAAAATGAGGATACAAATACCTGCTCCATGGGGCTATTGCAGAGATCATGTGAGATAATGTAGTTAAGGTGACTCAAACATAGCCAGCCCTGCGTAATGATTAATGGCATCATCCGGGGGCCATCCTTCCTTATTACAACACGAGGGAGGTGGGACCCAGAGAGTGGAAGCAGCCCTTTCAAGGCCACACAGCTAGCTCAGGGCAGGCCTGAGCTTCCTCTGCAATCAATCCCACCCCTGCTCGGTCAGGCCTTTTCTAAGAATCCCAAACTGATCAGATGAGCTGATAGCCTGTAGTTCACACCCTAGGCAGCTACCCCCACCCCTGTTTGGCAATGGAATTAGAAAACCACAGGCTGCTACTGTTGCCCAGCTCTGCCACTAATTCGTGCAAACAAGCACAGAGTGGTTAAGTTATCTGCCCAAATTTACAAAGCAAGTAAGTGGTCAAGCCAGGCCAGGGGATTTGCCTATTTGTACCCTTCGCACATTTTTGTTATGAGGTAGCTACTTGTCTGTTCTTTTTGATTTGCAGGGTACATGGCACTCAGTCAGCAATATTTGATGGAAGGGATGAGTGGGAGCAGCTCCCAGACTCCTAGAGCATGGGCTAGGCTGGGCCAAGCCTGAGGTCTGGATGTGCCCTCCTCCCCAGGTTGGCAGCAAATGCCTTCCGGGGAAAACCAATCCCAAGTAGGAGATGAATGGCCAGGAGGTCGTGGTGGGAGAGAGAAGGTGACCCTCTATTCACCACTGGAGCACAATCCAGGGAGACCTTCTAGAGCAGGGGTTGGTCTGGTTTCTCTTCACCCTCAGGGAACTATGGCAGACAGCTTTGTAGCTTGGGGTGTCCCATGGACAGTGCTAGGATGCTAGCTAGTATCAAATCCCTCCACCTGCAAATCCAGATTCTGGATTCCAGCTACTCAGAGGTCCCAAAAAAGATCCAGGCCAGTTGCAAAGGAGGGGCAGCCAGGACTCAGCCAGCTAGCTACTGGGTATAGGTGGTTGGTCAACACCTATGGCTGACCTGAGGCTTACCTTGACCCAGCCTGACAACTTATTTTGGTCACTGTGGCAAAGGGGACAGCTACCAATGAGGCCCAGGCAGGTCTCTGGCTGCCTGCCCAGGTCGATGGGAATGCCCCAGTGACCTCTCAGGGAGCGCAGGTAATGATGGCCTCAGAGCACTCATACCTCAGTGGGTAGAGCTCCAGAACCTTCAGTGTCAGACCCTCAGCTTGCTGTGGTCTGAGGGCTGCCACACCCCACCTCCCTGTCTCTTGGCCCCTTCCCCCAACTCTATCCTAGTCTGTAGCAGCAGGACGTAGAGACATTCAGTAATAATTCTATCTTGATCCAATATGGAGCTCAGAGGGGACTCCAGGGTCTGAATAGAATCTGAAATAGTTCCCATTTCATCATAGGCTCTTGGTGTGAGGAAGCGTGATGTCATGTAGCCCATTCTTTCCAAATTCTCAGCATTCCAGGGGCTGAATTTCCTCTATAACATTCCAAGGGCAGAATGGTTACTAAATCTTTGCTGGAATTCCTCCAGTGACAGGGAGCTTACTATCTTACAAAGCAGTTCCTGGCAGTTCTCGTGGCTGGAGAGTTCATTCTTACACTGGTCCTTCCCTACACTGTGTTCCATCTGATCCCTGCTCCTTCCATCCATGGTCCTCACAGAAGAGGGCCAGTCCCTGTTCCTCATGGCTTTCAGAGACTTGAAGATAATTAATGTGTCTCTTTCTCTAAGGGGTTAGCAGGAGGAAAGAAATAGCACATGGGCCCAGGACAACAGTATGGTGGCTGTCTAGGCCTTTTGGATGGCAGACACATAGCCTGGCTCACTGCGAGAGCCTGTACCCACTGTGGAGCCTTTCTGGGTCCCCAGGGCCTGGAGAGAGGGGCACAGTGACGTAGAGAAAACACTGTCCCTGGAATTTGGCCACCAGGCTCCCAGTTCTAATTTTATCATTTCCCAGTTGGGATCCTTTAAACAAGTTGTGTAAACTTTCTGGGCTTTAATTTTCTGCTCTATAAAATGAGAAAATATCATATTGTATTGTTTTGCGGATCAAATGATATCACTTATGGAAAAATGTATTGTCAACCAAAACAAGCTCTACAAATAATTAACCAATTCGAGTGGCTTGGAGGTCTTTGGTCTGGGCCTTCCCAGTGGACATATAAAGTGAGAGTGAATTCGTGAATGTCTGTAGCAGAGTTCATTTTATGGGGACTTCAGATTCTTCCTCAAGCCCTGTGGCAGGTCCTGGGCACCCTGAGGGGCTCCCCACTGCAAGGCTCACAGCCCCTTCATCCTGCCCCAGGGCCTCAGTGCTGGCAATGGAGATCTGGAGAGAGTGGGTGAGCCTCAGGGGTCTGGGTTTGGAGTGGGAGCCAGGTGGGAGGTGCCAGGCGGGATCCCCTGGCTTTCAGTGGGTTCTCCTCTCTCAGGAGGCCCCAGGGCTGCCCGCCCAGAGCTGCACCTGCACAGACTGTGCACATCACAGCTGCCATCTCTCCCCACCCAGCCTTTAATTTAGACAGAGGGTAATTCTAATCCCCCAATTAGAATGGGTTTTATTGAGAGAAGCAGTGGGGGGGCTGGGAGTCAGGAAACCCAGCCTAATGACAGTGGAGGACTCATGAAGTGAGGCTCTCATCTAATCCACCCCCCTCATTGGACCCACGAGGCCCTGGGAGGGAGGCTGCCCTGGCCCAGGAGTGGCTGGGCTGAGTCTGCTGCACTGGGGCCCCCAGGTCCCAAGCCAGGGCTCTTTCCTGGCAGCCTGCCGCCGCTCTGAAGACTCCGTGCCGCCAGCCCGCGGCCTGTGACTCCGTCCTGGCTCACGGGCAGGCCCGAGTCCCGTGACTGGGCAGAGACGGCTGCTGCCCTCACCCTCCCAGTGTCACGGGAGCAGAAAGGCCAGGAGCCTCCACAAATAGCAGCATGTCGCCACCCGCCTAACCCCAATCTGGTTTATCCTGAGTTAGCAGAAGTTCCCGTGGGATGTCCTTCCCAGGCGGGGCCAAGCGGGCGGGCGGTCCCTCCTCTTGCCACAGGGTGCCCCGAAGGTGACTGCGCTGCAAACAGAGGGGGACCCCAGAGGAAGGGAAGTGAGGTCGGGATTATCTGGGGGGATGTGAGCTGAGGTGGGGCTGCAGGTCAGGCAGCCTGTCTCCGTGGGATGCGTCCCCACCCTAGGGGACAGCCTCCACCCCTGGGGCAGCGGCACCGGCTGGCAAGGACGTTTGCCCAGCTGTGGTCAGACACCGGCAGGTGCTGGGCAGAGCCAGCAGCCTCCTCTCTCTGCCTGCCCGTCCTCTTGGCTTGGGCTCCCCAGCTATAAAGCAGGAACAAGTCCCATCCTTACCTGCCTGGGGGGACACTGAGCAGGAGTGAGATAATGTCTGTGAGGATCAGCCCTCCACTGAGGGAGGCAGCCTCCAAACACTGTCTATTTTGACTGCCTAGACCTCTGCCTGGCTCCCTCTGGGGACCCTGCGGCTCCCTGGCCCCCACAGAGACAGTCCGCAGGTCCCACAGGCTGTCCTAGGCATGGCTGAGGGAGCTCACCACCCAGCACCCAGCTCTCTGGGGCCTGAGGCCTGGGCCTGGATTAACTCCCCGAAGCCCATTGTTCAGGGTTCAAGGAGCTGCCACCCACTCCTGGCATTCTGGTTCAACCAGGAGTCTGGGCGGTTGGGTGTGGCAGGGGCCTAATGAGCAGGGTGTGCCCCCAGGAGTTGTTAGGAGCGGGGTGACAGCTGTGGGCAGGTCCCCACCCACGATGGGCGGGCCGGCTTACACAACAGTCACCTATGCTAGGGGTGCAGCATGGCACCCCCGCCTACTGGTTATTTTTAAAAAACAAACACTCAACTTTGGTGGTGGGGGAGAGGAATATTTCCAAATATTTAGAAAGACATCATGCTAACACTTTTTAAATCCCCAAATCTATGGCATTGGGAAAGCTGATGCACTTTTGTAGGCTCCTCACCAATTGCAAAGTGGTTAGCATGCCCAAACGTTACCTGGCTTCTTGTCTCCTCCCATGATTTTCAAAAGGAAGAGACTTTGGCAACAACTGGGTAATGGTGGGCAGGGACCTCACACCCTGGCCATCCTCCAGCCTCTGTCAGGACCAGCCTCCAGCTCTCTGGCTCTGGGGCAAACAGAACTGCCGCTCAGCCTCCTGTTGTCCTTCCCTGGGCTGAGAACTGCTGGCAGGAGGGTGGCGTTCCTGGGCCTGCCTGGTTTGGGGGCATAGGGCTGTCACCTAAGATCCCTGACAGCTCATGGAGTTTTGGACCCAATCAGTTTTCCAAGTGATGACCAAGTGGATTCAAGGCGCTGTCCACTTAGCATTGCATGTCTGGTGGGGCGCATTCCCCTGTTTGTCTGGCCTCCCGCCTCTCAGCAGAGGTTTGAGTGGTTGGGATGTGAGAGTGGATCTGTGAAGAACCATTGCTGAGGCCCCTGTGGGTGCACTTGGAGCCTCACGTTCTGGGTCCTGCCATTAGCTGGGAGGCTTCCAGTTTAGAAATTGGATTGTGGAATCAGAGGCTTCGATGGGAAAGCTGGGGAAAACACAAGGGCAGGTGGGCCTGAGAAGAAACCTGATGGAAAAAATGTGTCCCTGCTCCTCAGGTGGATGCTACTGGGTCTAGCAACCTAGAGTGAGAAAGTGGAAACACCAGACTTCCTTGCAAGGTGGGGCCTGGAACAGAGGTTGTTCCTCTAGAATCTCTCTTTAGTATCCTAAGTGCTTTGGCCACAGTGGGGTGTCCACTAACTTGGTCATTTCCTTCATCAAACATTTTGCTGTTCACTGTGGCAGGCTCTGGGAATGCTGAAAGACCAAGCGATCCTTGGGAGAGCTCTGATCAACACAATTTGCGAGCTAGCTCTAGCCCAGATCTCTCTTTCAAGCCCCAGACCCTGTCCAGCTGCCCACACACCACTCATCCAGTCTTGGTAGGGCTACAGGGGAACTCCAGCGCCTGTGCTGGAAACCCTGGGAATTAAATGCAAACATCGTCCCTGTCCCTCACCCTCCCTCAGTCCCTATGCTCCGGACACAGCAGCCCCTTCATACTCTAGGACAAGCTAAGCTCATTCTTCCACCTACCTTTGCAACACACTAGAATCGCTATCCTTACCTCTATTTTCCCAATGTATTTCTTAAAATCCCGCCTTCCCTCTTGTAGGGAGCATCTTCAGCCAAGCCGTTAAAATCTATCTCAGTGGAGGGAGTTTCCATCTCCAGCAAGGGAGGGGGTTGTTGGAAAGAGGCTAATTGTTAGGTCAGGGAACAGCCATAGTGAGGGGTCAGAGTAGAAAATCTAGAAGTATCTTCAGTTTTGCAAATGAGACAGTTATAGACTATGAAGAAGGGAATGAGGTAAGGGTAGGGGGAGCAGAGGCTATGCCTAATTTAGTGGGAGACTTTGGGCAAGTCCACACCCCATCCTGAGCCTCAGTTACCCATCTTCAAATTGGGTATTGTGAGGACCAGATGATATAACCCTTACAAAGGCTTTTAACATGGACCTGACCACAGGAGATGCTTAATGAATGCCACTTCTCTCTCCTTTCCCCGTAAGGCATCAGTCCACTGCAAAGGCCAGGAGAGCCTGTCAGTGCTCCCAAACCATCTGCTTCGCCCAGGGCACTCTTAGGACCACGAGGGGGTAGAGAGTCTAATTGGCAGGGGTGATGGGTGTTAAACTGCCCAGCACCGTGGCCAGCGTGCCCATCTCTTAATGAGCCTGAGTTCATGAGCAGCATGATCCATGATTTGCTACTTAACGATACCCTTTCCTCCTACCTGGTCCCAACCATTGCTGCCACCCCATTCCACCATCCACGTCACCCCTCAGCCACGCAGCAGGCCTAGATGTCAGCCTCATGTTGGGGAGGGGGTCTGCTCTCCTCAGGCCCCGGGTCCCCAGGCCTGCCCCGTCTGGTTCCTGGACCAGCAGAGCCAGAGGGAGGCCCAGCCAGGGCTGAGGACCTCGATGCAGGAAGCCCTGAGCTAGTCTCCGCATCCTGCTTTTTATTAAGAGATACAGGACTTGGCAAAGGCCATGTAGGGTATTGGTGGAGTCCAGGCTAGCGGGCTGAGGCCTGCCAGTGTGGGGGTTCATTGCGCTCCATCCCCTATTTCTTTCTGGACCATGCTGAGCAGGACACTCACTGAGACAGGGCCTTCTCCTCCTTGCGTATACTAACCTCTGGGGGCTAGCTGGGCTTGGGGACCAGGGTGTCAGAAATGGGTTCATGGAGGAGATCTCCTGAACTTTCCAGTGCCATCCCTCTCTGGCCTCTGGGGGACCCAAGTAGGCAGGGACTGAAGTGTAAAAGGTCCAGATGTTCCTCAGCCCCAGAGCCAGGCACCTTGCAGAGGCCTTCACAACCACATGGGTGCTCTTACTTCTCCACTCTCTTCGTGTCTGCTGCTTAATAAATCACCACCACGATGCTGGGTGGGTGGAGATGCGTCTGAGAGCACAGGTATAGCAACGATTGCAGTAGAGAGCAAGGTCAGCCTCTCGAGAATTCAAGACCCCCTCCCCCAACTCCACTTTCTCTGAATGGCTGCAAAGAGAGCAAGATGCATTGCAGCCAGACACACAGAACAACATTGTCCTCTGCCTGGGACAAAGGGGAAGATAGGCCAGACCTGCATCCTTGTCAGGCAGGTTCACATGGAAAGCACAGTCCAAAGAGCTCGGGGCCCAGAGTCCCCTTAGCCAGGCTTGCAGCACCCAGAGTGCAGGATGTGGGAGGGGCCCAGCCACCTCGACCAGCTGTCACTTATTGTATAAAGTGGTATCAGGGAATGGGGGTGGGGACACGAGAAACCAGGCTCTTCGGTAGAATTCCTCAGGAAGTCCTTCTGGGACTTTTTTCTCCCAGTAGCACAAGTCATGTTAGCATCAGAGATCTCCCCTTCAAAACCCATTGTGGTGCCGTAAAGAAGGTGGTGACACTGCGGGGACTCGCTGACTGCCAACACTCAGAGTGAGCCAGGGCTGGGTGCCCAGAGAGCAAGAGCGTGGCAACACCTGCGGGTCTGATTTCATTTGATAGCGTATTGCATTGTGGGGAAATATACATAACATGCCATTTGCCTTGACTCTTCCACTTCAAGAGACCCCATAACATATATGAAGAAATTAAGTTGGTTTTGCTCGAATCCTCATAAATAAGGTTTGTTAGGTTGTATGTGATAGCATATTTTGTTTGTTTTTTAAAATATGGTCAAGTACACGTAACATACGAATTATCATTCTAACCATTTCTAAGTATACACTTCAGCGTCAAGTCTACTCAAATTGTTTTGCAATCTGTCTCCAGAACGTGCTCATCTTGCAAAACTGAAACTATACCAATTAAACACAACTTCCCATTTCCCCCTCTCTCCAGCCCCTGGAAATGTTTTTTTTTGTTTTTTATTGAGGCATACCCTACATATGCGTGATGCATAGAACTTAAGTGTAAAATCTGATGCATTTTGACAGATGCATACACCAATGTAACTACGTCTCCAGCCTTATTCCCACTTTTTTTTTTTTAAAAAAAGGTATTATTAATTATAATTATAATCACCATACTGCGCATTAGATTCTCAGAACTTTTCTGTTGGTCCCCTCCCCCTACCCTGAGGCACCCAATGTTCTGATTTCTATCATCATAGATTAGTTTTGCCTGTTCTAGGACTTCATTTAAATAATATTATACTGTATGTACTCTTTTGCGCTGGCTTCTTTCTGCATAATGTTGTTGAGATTTATCCATATAGCATCTACCAGCAGTCAGTTCATTTCTACTGCTGAGTAGTATTCCATTGGATGGAGGTACCCCAGTTTGTTCATTTATTCACATCTAGATGGACATTTGGGTTGTTTCTGCCATTTGCTACCCCCTTGTGAATTCCACTGCTGTGAATATTTTTGGGCAAGATTTTGTGTGAACATATGTTTTCATTTCTCTAGGGTAAATAGTTGGGAATGGAACTGGTGAATCATGAGGTAGGTCTGTGTTGAACTTCATAAGAAACTGCAAAATTAGTTTTCCACAACGGTTGTACCACTTTATGCCCCCACCAACAATGTCTGAGTTCCAGTTGTTCCAGGTCCTTGCCAACATTTGGTCGTGTTGATCTTTTAAGTTTAGCTATTCCAGTGGGTGTGAAATGTTACTGCACTGTGGTTTTAATTTGCATCTTCTGATTAACACAAGGATGTTGAGCAATTTCCATTTGTCTGTTGGCCATTTGTAATCTTTTTTGTGACATGTCTGGTCAAGTCTTTTGCTCTCTTTTCTTGTGGGTTTTTTTTTTAATCTTTTATTATCAATCTGTTGGTGTCCTTTCTATTTTCTGGATATCAGAACTATATCAGATATATATTTTATAAATATCTCTTTGTAGACTGGCTTGCCTCTTTTCTTAATAATGTCTCCTGATTTTAAAAATATTTTTGATAAAGTCCAGTTTATCAACCTTTCTTCAAAAAATATGGTTCCTGCTTTTTGTGAACTGTTTAAGAAACCTATGTGAGCTGTTTAAGAAACCTTCGCCTTCCGCAGGTTATAAAAATTTTCTCCTCAGTTATCTTTTAGAAGTTTTAGGTTGTATGTCTAGGTTTATAATCCATCCCAAAATAACTTTAGAGTATGACATGAGGTAAGGGTCAATGCTTATCCTTGTATACAATGGATATCCAGTTGCTCTAGCACCATGTAAAATTAAAGACTCTCCTTCTGCCTTTGTTTATAATCAGTTATCCACATCTGTGTGGCTCTGTTCTCTTGATCTCATTGTCTATTCTTATGCCATGACCACACTGTCTTTTTACTAAAGGTTAATAGAAAGTCCTAAATCAAGCAGTGAAAATCCCCCACGGGGAAGCATGTTTTTGAGATACCAATTCATTCCCTCCAGTATTCATCCTTTGCCCTTTTGACCCTAAAGCAGTTCTATGCTGAATGCACAATCCCAAGATGCAGGGGATAGAAAGAGGTCTTCCTGGCTTTGGTTTTGAAAGCCAAGTCCTTAGGGGAACAAAGACATAAAGTTTGGGGAGAATAGCACGATAGCTACTAGCTCCCCCTCCATTTCCAGTAAACAACCCTGCTAAGACTAGAGAAAAATCCCCTGGGCTTAGTGGAAGGAATTAGAGACAGGGACTATGCATTCCTACATCCAGACTCAGGAGCCATCAGGACCTCAGGGGACACGGGGTGGCCTTGCAGAGCCTCCCCTGTCTCCGATGGCCCAGGAGCAGCAGCTTGAATCCTGGACTCTCACCATGGGGGGGGGGGGGAGCTATGCCCTGAAGGGGCTGTGGGGTCAGAACAACGGCCATCCCAGCAGAGGGGTGGATAGGTGGCCCTAAGGAAGGCTGCCCCAGTGCTTTGGTTCTCCATAAACCTCCCAGAAAATCAGTCCTGATGCTAAGAAAAGGGGCAGGGGGATCATGACTTGACTGTGATTAATATTCTCCCACTCCAGAGACAGGGGCTCTCAGCTGAATTACAGGAAAGGAAGAAAGTCATCTCTCTTCAACACCCAAGTTTATTGCTTAAGGTTTATTCTGGCTTTATGTGGCGCTTCTAATAAATGACATTAAAGACTGAGTCTAATGCTACTTAAGAGTGGCGATGGGGAGGGGACCCATCCTTTCTGGTGGGTGAGGAGCTGGCGAGGAGGAGCCAGGGGCACCCTGTCCAGTTGTTTTCAATTCCTCACTCATGTCCCAGCCCCTGTGGTTAGGATTCATCCTCATATGTTCTTCTGAGTCCTAGTTCTTTCCACTCTTGTCTTGAGCAATTCAAAGGACTTCACGGTGGGTCCCAAGCAACACCTCTGATATCCTCGTGGAGCAAAGCCTGGGGGCGAGCCCCATTTTCACGTGGGAGTGACTGTGGTGACTGTGAGGAGCTGAGGCTCCGCGTGAGGACACCGTCCTGTCTTGGTTGCAGAGAACATTAAGGTGGGGCTGCCTCGTGCTTCACAGTCCTGGCGTTATTTTCCACGCCATCCACGTCCCGACTACGCCCATGTTAGGTATGGGGAAGCCGATGCTTCAGCCCTACTTACTCAGTGCCAGGAGTTCTAGATTGCGTGTTGTTTTGCTTATATTAGCAGGTTTGGCTTGCACCTTAACTCCAAGAATGTAAATTAGACATTTCAAAATGCATTGAATGAATACATTCCTTTGCTGTGATCCCATCTCCACTAAACGTTCAGAAATGAGGCACATGGAAAGTGGAAAACAGACCAAAAGTATTTGCTTGACTGGCACTGTGGATTAGGGTGTACAGGAGAGTGTGAACACACACACACACTGCACACACACGCCCTGCAGGTTGGGCCCTGGATTAGGGCCCTTTCAAAGCAGCCAAGGCTGAGCTGCCAAGCTCAGGGTTGCCCTGGGCCTGGCTGTGCTGGGGTGAGGCCAGGGGTGCCTGGGTCAGAGCAACACCATGTTCTGGAGCTCTGTGAGGGCCTCCACCCTGCAGCCATTGCTCAGGCAGCCCAGAAGGGTGATGGGCTGTCACCCCCTGCTGGGGAGGCCATCGTGACTCTGGGGTTGGAATGGGTCACAGGACTTGGTGCTCGCTGCTAAATAAAGCTGAGCTCCTCTCTAGGGTCCTTGCCCTCGTGAGGACCCCTGGCACATGTCTCAGTGCTCTGCTCCAGGGAGCACTGAACTCACTCACCCTCCCAGCAGTCGGGCCATGGCGAGCATGGGCCTCTTACTCACCCTGAAGTCATCAGTCGTGTTTCCAGGAGTGTGAGTAATTCGGGGAGGGCGGGGGAGGGGAGAGGACTCCAGGGTGGGGGTGGGACGGGGTTGAAGAGGCCGTGCATCCCAGAAGGAGCCCTCACCCCTCTTACTCCAAAGCTGGAACTGCTACTCTTTTCGAGAAGGGATGTGACCTTAATCTGCTCCAAAGCGCGTGTGTATGTAGAACGGTGGCTGTTTAAGGAAACAAGAAACCAAAGAAATTTCTCCCTTCATTCCTAGGTAGCTGAGAAAGTGTGGTAGCCCAGAGGAGGGATGCCGGGAGGGTACTCTTTGGACTTAGTAATAAAATATGAACTCACATTTGTCCAACAGGTTATCCCATTTGTCCCTGAGAGGGGAACTGAAGCTCAGCGAGGTCCAGTGAGTTGCTCATGTCCCACCCTGGGAAATGGCAAAGCTGGGATTAGAGCCCAGGTCTCTTAACTAGTCCAGCATCAACACCTCTGGACCGTGAGGGCGTCCTCTGCTCAGAGGGCTTTGCCAACTGTTGGACTTGTTTTCTCCTCAAGATCAGCTTTCCGCAGCTGGGCTCAGCCTGGGCCTGACAGTTGTCCCCATGCTATCCTAAGCCATGCTCTCAGAGGTCTCGGCAGGGGGTAGTCCTGGGGAGGTTCAATTCCAGATCATTTCCCTCCCCCTTGCTGCTCTGGGGCTCGGCTGACTTCAGGGTAGAATCTTTTCCAAGCAGTAACAGACGGGAGAGCCAGGAGACCACATGCAAAGTGGAGAGCTGGTGAGCCGGTCCACCAACACTGCGAGAGGTGACCAGAGGTCCTCCGGCCCCAGCCCGAGGAGTTAAGGACAGCGTCAGGCATTTCAGCTATGGATGGGCCCAGGAACTGGCGTCTCGACTCCTATGCCCGAGTTTCTGATGTTTCCCGGCTCACTCCTCCCCAGAGCCCGGCTGAAACGCATCCTTAGTTTCCTGGAAGAAGGAACCCTAAAGGAAAGACCTGGGGAAAAGGAACTTCCATTTTGTGGGCACCTGCTCTGCTCCCAGACATTGTGCAGCTTTACATGTGTTATCTTTTTGGATCTTCACAAAAATCCCCCATGAGGTGGATAGTAGTATCCTCATCTTACTGATGAGGAAACTGAGGCTTCAGAGGTTATGTAACTTGAGCTACATCATCAACCGGTAAGTGAAGGAGGCAAAATTTGAATGTAGATCTGACAGCTCAGTGCTCATTCGACTGAATCATCCTGTCTTAGCAAGCCTACAACAGCTCGGAAATGTGTCGCAAGCTACCTCTTCTCAGGTGCCAACCTCCGATCAAGATCAAAGAGAAGGACATTGTCATGGAAGATTAACTTCTGGGACCAGAGCCTCTAATCAGCTGAAATGTAGGCCCCCCGCTTCGAAAATTCATATGGCGAAGTCCTAGTGGGATTGAATTTGGAGATAGGGTCTTTAAAGAGGTAATTAAGTTAAAATGAGGTCATAAGGACCCTAATTCGATGTGGCTGGTGTCCCTTATAAGAGGAGATTAGAGCACAGATTTAGAGTGAAGACACAGGGAGAGGTGGCCTGTTGTAAACCAAAGAGAGAGGCTGCAAAAGCAACCATCCCTGCAGACCCCTTGGCCTTGGCCTTCATGCCACTAGAACTGCGAGAAAATAAATTTCTGGGTTTAAGCCACCCAGTCCCTGGTTGTGGTAGCCCTAGCAAATTAATTTGGAGCTGGTTCTAAAAATCACCTCTGTGCTCCTAGCCCCTGCACACAGCAGGACCCAATCCATGCTTGTTGACAGGAGGAAGAAAGGGCCACGAACTGAGAGAATTCAAATTTTGATTTTTGCAACCAGGCTCTGCCCACCTGTTGAAACTTCCTGTTTCTGAGGAACAGAGATTTTTACAGATCCCAGAGGACATCCAGTAAACCCAGCAGCTATTACCAAATAATTCTGGTTTTGATGAGCTCAGCGGGTATGAATCAGAGGAGGGCAGAGTGGCATTTCCCTTGAAATATACCTGAAGTTATATGTTAGAATGAGAAGCTAAGATATGTTTGGGAATGTATTTCCAGCAAGGAAATACTGGCAATGTCGGCTGCCTCGGCCATGTGGAAATGGTCTTTCCTCCTGTGTGGACAGGAGCCACTGCGGGCCGGGGCTAGGCTTGTTGCTCAAGCAGGAGCAACCTCTTGGTATCCAGGGCCCATCCTCATGGTTCTCACAGAGGCCTCTTGTTTGAAAAAAAGAATTCCAGGGAACCCTAGTCATCTTGCTGGGCTGTGGCCTAGAGGAGGACCTGGCTCCAGTTCCCCCAGGAGGGAGCCCTGGTAGCTTCCTCAGACACATGGCTGTTTGAAACAGAGCACACAGCGGGGAGCCCCCAGCCGCTGAGTCGGGGAGCCAGGGCCCTTGGTCCTGCAATGGAACCAGAGCATGGGAGAGAGGGCTGAGGCTCGGTGGGCCACACATCCCAGGGAAGCCCGGCTGGTTTTCAGGGCATCTGGGGAAACTGGCCATGGCCAAGAAGGAGCTATAAAATATTGTGGAAAAGGAGTTCAAGCCCTGGCCAGTTTTGCTCAGTGGTTAGAGCACACCGAAGGGTCTCGGGTTCGATTCCCAGTCAAGGGCATGTACCTGGGTTGCAGGTTCAATCCCCGCTCCAGTTGGGGCATGTGGAGGAGGCAACCAATCGATGTGTCTCTTTCACATGGATGTTTCTCTCTCTCCCACCTCCCTCCCACTCTCTAAAAAAAAAAAAAAAAAATCAATGGAAAAAATATCCTTGGGTGAGAAATAACAACAACAAAAAATGAGTTCAAGCAGGAGGCCCTCAGGAGGCCTGGTGGTGGCCGAGTTTGGAAGTGGCTAAGAGCTCAGCTGGCCCCGGTTCTGATTCTGGCTCAGCCACTTGTTGGCTGAGAGGCCTGGGCAAGCTCCTTTTCACCCATCCTCTGGGGGGACTGGATCGACCCCCAAGGGTCACCGGAGGGTGTGTGGGGTGACAATGCGTGCTAAAACCAAGAACTCTGTACCCAAAGCCAGCCCTGTGTCCTGAGAAAGCCAGTCACCCATCTGTCAGTCGCCGCTGGCTCTGCGCAGAGCTTGTCTCCTCTCCCAGGAGGGCATCTGGCAGCTGGCCATGCTCTCCTGGGTGTACTCCTTAGGGGGTGTCACTGCCTGGGGACAGCAGCTCGGCTTCTTGAGAGCCTGGCTCCCTTTACGTCTGCAATCTTCTTTTTCACCACTTCTTGCCTCACCCTCTCAGGAACGACTTACAGTTCCCCAAACCTCCCCCCACCTCCCAAAGTCCTCCGTGCCTTCAAGCACGGCCCTCTCCCCTGCCTGAAACTCCCTTCCCCTCCCTTGTCTGGCTCCTGCCTACTCCTCCCACACAGCACGGCCCAGACATCCCCTCCCCAGCTCCCCCTCCCTCCCGGGGCGTGTTTCCCTGGCCACCCCTGGGAGCTGAGCCGTGCTAGGGGCCTGGGGCACACGGGCCCCTGGCCCCTACCTGGCCTCGCAGTGGCTCTGCCTTTCCTTCCAGGCCGGTCATCCCCTCCCGGGCCCTGTCCGCTCTCTCCCTGCCCGGGGCTTAGTCTAGAGTCTGAAACACAGCAGCTCAACAAATGTGTGTTGAAAGAACTTGCTAAATGAATGACTTCTGGATATGGGGGCCAGCCTCACGAATGAGTCACAGGACCCGAGTCACCGTGCCTTGCCCCCACCCACCGGCCCTGGGAAACACTCCCCACGATGACGTCCCGCGCTGCCTTACTTCTCAGAATCACCCCTGCCTCCTTCTTCTCCTTTCGCCCGATCTGCTGCTCGTCCCCTCCCCCTCCTTCCTTTTCTTCCTCCGCTGGGGGCGGCACGTCTAAATAAGGCAATGTTCTCTCCCGCCCCCTGCCCCGTGCACCTTCACGACTCTCACCCAGCTGTGACCCTGGGGCAATGGGGAGAGAATCCGGAGCTCCATCCCCAGGTAGAAAGGTGGGACGGAGGACTCCAGTGGGATGGCTGCTGCCGGCGTGGGCCCCCAGTGCTCTGCCTTCACTGAGTAGAGACCTGGGAAGGGGTAGGTGGGAAAGGGGGAGGGTGTCTCACTGAGAAAGCCTGGGCCTCAGAGAGTGGGCCTGGGGTGTGGGAGCCTGGCAGAAAGGTGACCTCTCAAAGCCTCCACATTCCAAGACATCCCTGGCTCTGGCATGGGCGGGAAAGGTGGACCATCCCACCCATGCGACTCCCACCTGGCTACCTGTGGTCCCTTGGGAAGGGCAGTCATCCTTCCCCAACCCAACTGGGGGGATCAGGCGAGAGTCTGGAGGGGACCATTCCAGCCCTGAGCCCCAGCCAACCCCGGGGGACATCACTGCCTGCCCCCTGCACCTTGTTTTCTCTCCCTTTGCCCCTCCTTCCCTTTTCCCTAAGGCTCCCTCCATTTCAGTAAATGTCATGGAGGTGTTTCTGGCATAAATTAGGAGGAGCTGGCCATTCGGAGTGTGTCTGTATTTCATTGTCACTTTCCTATCGTGTACTTGTCCATGAGAATAAAAAAATAAATTAGGACCCTGCTTCTGGAAAATTGATGTTTATGGTATCATAAAGAGGACAGAGGTGACATGTGTGATTCTTAAAAAAAAAATACCACAACTATCTGAATAGAAGGCAGTTTCTGGGGCTGGAGAAAAATAATATAATGAATAAAAGGATTGCTACCTCATGTATCTATTTGGTGGGCAATGTATGGCATGAATGAACCCCAAAAGTTGGTTTGTAAATAAGTACAAGTAAACAAACCAAGGAAGGTAGATACATCAAAGGATGTTTCTTGGTCCTTTTTTTTTTTTTTTTTTTTTTTAATATATCTTTTTATTGATTTCAGAGAGAGGAAGGGAGAGGAAGAGAGAGAGATAGAAACATCAATGATGAAAGAGTCATTGATCTGCTGCAGCCCACAACCTGGGCATGTGCCCTGAATGGGAATCGAACCCCGATCTCCTGGATCCTAGGCCGATGCTCAACTGCTGAGCCACGCCTGGCCGGGCGCTTGGTCTTAAGGGGCAAAGGGTTGCCTGTAGCCACACAGCAGCTTCTCCAGCCCCACCTTCTCACCCCACATTCTGGTCATCTCCTAGCCTGTCCTCACTGGACTGTGAGCCCTGGAGGGTGGGGGCTGTGTATATCATCTCTCTCTATCTCCAGTGCCCAGCACAGGACCTGGCACCGTAGGTAGGCTGAGCATATAATTTATCATCCAAACTGAGACACTTCAAGGGTGAAAGGAGTCTATTAATAATGATGTCAGGGCAACAGTTGTAATCTGGGACTAGTGAGTGAATGAACGATGAATGAACGAGTCTTAAAAAGATTGAGGCTGTTGGCACTGAGGCACCTATGACTCCCTACATCCGTTGATGCTACTGTCAAATAGAAAATTGACTTGTGCACATACTGCATTTTAAAGTCCAGTTTTGACCCTGGCCAGTGTGGCTCAGTGGGTTGAGCATAATCCTGTGCACCCAAAAGTTGCCGGTTCAGTTTCCCGTCAGGGCACAAGCCTAGGTTGCTGGCTTGATCCCCGGTAGGGGGGGAGTGTGGGAGACAGCCAATCAATATATTTCTCTCTTTCTCTCTCTAAAAAAAAAGTCAGTAAAGTCCATCTTTGGTCTTGTCTTGAAGACCAGTAAAAGCTGGGCTGAGACGGAAGGGCCCTGCTGGTGCTGCTCAGGGCACCCTCCACAATGCTCATTTAATTGTTCTTTATTGCACTTAATCTGTACACTGGCCTTGCAAAATAGATACTCTTGTTATTTTTTGCTGGTGAGCCAATTGAGGCTTAGAGAAGCTAAATAATGTGCCAAACATCACACAGTTACCAATATCAGTGCTGCAACGTATGCCCAAGACCGCTGGACATGAAAACATATGGTTTCAATAGTCCCCAGCCCTGCTTTGTGTGGTCTTCTCTCCCCGAGAGAACTTAGAACAGAGGCCTGGGGTGTCCCACTTGCAACAGCAGGTCTGCTTCCCTGCTCCGTGCCTCGGTGCCCCACTAATCTCAGGTCCATTGGCTGGAGGGGAGTTGTCAGGTCTGGGGCCAGGACACTGTCCAAACTGGAACAGAGTTTGCCTCCCTGAGGCCAAGACGGCTAACTGGCGCCCTCTAGTGTATGCCTCTCCCGGCCCAGTTACCCCTCTGGGTATGTCACACACAACTCCCCCGAGGCAGGCCCTGTGGACAGTCCTCCAAACCTGCCGCTTATCTTCCACACCAGGACACTGTGAGGTTGCGGGGGACCTGTTGATAATGATACTGGGACAACAGGCATAAAAAGGGACTGTCCCAGGCAAGTCTGGCATCTGGTCACCCTACCCAGGTCAGAAGCACCGCCTGCCCCACAGTCGTCACCAGAACCATCTCTGGGAGCACCCATTAAGTAAAAGAGATAACGTGTGAAGTCCTTAGCATGAGGCCTGGGAGGGCAGGTGATCCATGGACTAAGCTATGTTGGGTGCTGGCAATCGCCCAGCTCCGGGGCCCACTTCCAGCTGGGCGGATGGGCAAGCTCCTTGTGAAGCAGGGAGGGCTCTGCATTCTGGAGTCTGGCGCCTCACGGAGGGGCCGGAGAGGGCTCTGCGCCTGCTGGCTGAGAGAACGCACCCAAGCCATCCCCCCTCTTGCGATTTTGGGCCTTGCTGGGGAGTCCAGAGGAAAACCGCCCCTCCAGCAAGATCAGGGTGTTTTGACATGGCAATTTTCCCCACTGGCTTTGCAGAGGGGCCCACTCTCTCCTCACTGGTCCCCCTTGTACCAGCTTTAGAGATGACTTCTGCTCTGCTGGGTACCCTTGATGACTAACACAGGTTAAGTGTGTGGGCTGACACCTGTCCTGGCCTCCAGTCCCCTCTGTCCCCTCCATTTCCTCATCACTGCCTCCTGGCCCCTGGGGAGGTGTGATAAGTGCTGACTCCCCAGGGCTCTCTGACAGTGGGCTGAAGCAAGGTGACTGGCATCTGTCACCCCAACACCAGGCGCCCCAGGCAGGGCCCAGCGTGGGGACTGAGTCTTTCCCCCGGGGAGCAGACAGTTGCAGGGGGAGCAGTCAGACGCACAGATAAAGCTCCTGGAAGCCCCAGGGTCAGAGCCGGGGCCGGGGGACGGAGGCAGGCTCTGCAGTGCAGAAGAGAAGCCCAGGGAAGATCCTGTAGGATCAGAGCAAAGGGCTCAGCTTGGGGGCTCCCAGGGACGGAATCTGGGGTGGCACTGTGTGTGTGTGTGTGTAGATGTGATTCGGGGACATAGAAGCGACTTTGCAGAATTGGAGACATTTGGGTGCTGGGTTCCCCTCGGCGCAGGAATGACGGGGCAGGTCCGGTGCATTGTGTGGGAAAGGGAAGAGAGATTTGAGTTGGTTTTTGTGTTCCTCAAACCAGTTTGCCCACATCCTTGGCATCTGTGCCCTGTGAACGACCTGTTTGGAGCCATGCATGCCTGGGCCTGAGGGGCCGCGGTGCCTACGTGAGGCCAGCGGCCTCTCTAGTGGCCTCGGGGTCACCGGGCGCTACTGGAGTGGAGGGAGGGTCGGACTCTGCCTGCTACGCTACACTTAAAAGGCCCCTCCCTCCACTTAAAAGGCGAAGGAATGTCCTCCTGGTCCTCGCTCACCCCCGCCCCCACCCCCGCCAGCGGCACCACAGTCCACGGTGCTGGCCGCGGGCTCCGCCCCACGCTGGCTCCAGTCCGGGCATCTCTTTCTCTGCTCCACCTTCTCTGTCCTCAGGGCCCTGGTTCTGACACAAGGCTTTTTTTCTCCAGAGCACACATAGCTTTGTACAACCAGCGACACACACACAAGGCATTGGGTCTGGATAAAAAAACAAACAAACAAAACCCCTGGGTTTGAGATCAGACTCTGCTATTTACCAGCTATGTGGCCTTGGGCAGGTCAAACTCTTTGAGCCTCAGTTATCTCATCTGTGAATGGGGTAATCACACTTAATTGTCCTTATCTCACGGGGTTGTCATGAGGCTCCAGCAAGATGATGTGTGTGCAAACACTTTGCAGAGGGCGCCGTCAATGGGAGGGATTGTATTGCGGCTCTCATACCACGCGCAGCCCAAACAGAACCCTCGCCCAGGAATGGAAACGCAGGTGCTGAGTGCTGCTTACGTGCTGGGCACTGCTCCTTTACTCATTTAGTAACTATCTATTGAGCCTACTGTGTGCCAGGCACTGCTCTAGGCATGCAGGCTGCACGAATGACTAAAATGCAAAATCCCCACTGTCTTGGAGCTCACACTCTAGGGGAGGAACTCCCCGCACCCCAGTCTACCCAGTACATGCTCTGACCTCTCCCCTGCACCTACAAACCTAGCCTGAAAGGTCAAGCAACATTAGGCTGCCAGGAATTCTCTTCTTCAGTACCTCACAGACACCTGATGGTCTGGCAGAAGCCCTCAGTGGAAAAACAGGCCATTCTGATCCTTGCTAGAACACTCCTTGTGCCAAAGAGAGAGCAGTCTTTAAGTCCAATTGTCCATTTTCCAGATGAGGACACTGGGATCCAGGAAAGTTAACTGCCTTGCCCTAGCTTATGCAACTGGTCAATAACAAAATCACTCATTCAGTCAACAAATATACAGTGGGCTCCTACTCTGTGCCACCCCCTGTTCTGGACACTAGGGACAATACTCTGCCTCAGTGGGGCCTACATTCTGCTTTGCTCTTCCTTTGAAGAACAAAGGAAGCAAGTAAGCTTATTTCAGGTAGTGCTGAGCGCTGGGCAGAAAACCAGGCAGGATAATGGGACATGGAGTGACTGGGAATTAGGGTGGTCCCAGGAGGCCTCACGAGGAGGGGGCATTTCAGCTGAAAAACCGAGTAGAGGACTTGAAGGACTCCAAAGAAGCCCTCTCTACACTTCCAAGGCAAAGCAGTATCTCTCCATCCCTGCCCAGTGGGAAAAAGAAACATCAGAAGAGAGGACAGGGCTGGGACCCACCCCTGGGGAGAGCAAGGCTTTCTGAGCCTAGAGCTGGGTGCCTGTGGAGTGGGGAGCAAGGTGGCCTCCTTATTACACAGAGCTCAGGGCATCTGGGGCTGCTTTTTTTTTTTTTTAAGAGCAGTTTTAGGTTCACAGCAAAATTGAGCAGAAAGTACAGAGTTCCTATATACCCCACGGTCCCCCACACAGCCCCTGTCCCACACATGTACAGCCTCCCCACCATCAACATCCCTCCCCAGAGCGGCACATTTGTTACAGTCCATGAAGCTACACTGACATGTCATTATCGCCCAGAGTCCAACGTTTTCGTTCGGGTCCACTCTTGTACATTCTGTGGGTTTGGACAAAGGTATGAGGATCTGAATCCACCATTAGAGCACCATACAGAGTAGTTCCACTGCTCTAGAAATGCCCTGTGCCCCCCCTTCATTCATCCCTCTCTCCTAATCCCTGCTCTTTCTACTGTCTTCACAGTTTTGCCTTTTTTAAGAACACCACATAGTCAGAACCGTACAGTGTGTAGCCTTTTTGGATTGGCCTCTTTTGCTTAGTACTTTGCATTTAAGTTTCCTCCATGTCTTTTCATGACTTGATAGCTCTTTTTTTATTACCCTCACCTGAGGACATGTTCATTGATTTTTAGAGAGAGAGGAAGGGAGAGAGAGAGAGAGAAACACAGATATGAGAGAAACATCAATCAGTTGCTTCCCATACGTGTCTTGACTGGGCATTGAACCCGCAACCTTTTGATGTACGGGACAATGCTCCAGCCAACTGAGCCACCCGGCTGATAGCTCATTTCTTTTTGGCACGGAATAAAATTCCATTGCCCGGATATAGCGGCTGCTTTTGCTTAGTTTTAGCTTTTTTTTATTTGGACTTTTATCTAGCTTTTCCGGCAGCAGTTTCAGCCTGCAAGTGCTTTCATTCCCCAGTGATGGGCAGGAGCAGGGAGGTGGCCTAGCTGGAAAGATGTGGCCTCTCTGGGCCCCAAGGCTACACTACCTCTGATGCCCAACAGGTGGCCACACCACCCTGTTCTGCCAACTTCTAGCTGGCAATGACTACGCAGGACCTGGCATTCTTGGGAGATCCTTTGAGGGTACAAGGTAGAAACAGGGGCCCTTCCCTATGGGTCACCCCTCTCTCGCTCTCCCCAGCAACTTGGGCAGCTGAGCTGCATGGTTTAGGGAAGGGGGAGAACCTGGAGTAGTTTGCTATTTCTGTTCCTCAAGAAAAGAGAACTTCTAGTGCCTGGTCTTCTAGAAGCCTGGAAACTTCCAGGAAGTCTGGTCCTCACAATAGATCTGATCCCAAGTAGGTAATTCCCTGGGAAAGTAGCCCATTTATGTGAGGATAGTCTCCCTGGGGTAAGGAGAGAGGGTGCTGGGATATTGTGCTCTTGGAACCAGCAGCCTAGAGGGAAAGGTATTTCTGCTGAAGGAGGCTGCTGCCTTTTGTCAGGAAGATTGAACCATGGCAACAGTGAATGGATACATAAACTGTGGCATATTCATGCAATGGAATATTATTCAACCTTAAAAAGAAATGAAATTCTGATACATGCTGCAAAATGAATGAATCTTGAAAATGTTTTGCCAAGTGAAATCAGCCAGTCATAAAAGGACAAACGTTGTATGACTCCACATCTATGAGGTGCCCGGAATAGTTTAATTTATAGGACAAACTTAGAATGGTGATGGCCAGGGGCTGGGGGAGTGTGTTTGATGGGGAAAGTGCTTCTGTTTGAGAAGATAAAAAAGTTCTGTAAATGAAAGGTGGTGATAGTTGTACAACATGTGAATGTTCTTAATGCCACTTGACAGGACACTTAAAATGGTTAAAATGGCAAATTTTATGTTATATATATTTTACTACCATAAAAACTTTAAAAAAGTGATTGAACCAGGTTCATGAAGTCCACAGAGCCCATCTAATTTTTTCCTGGCTGTTCACACAACCTCTCTCTACAACAACCTGACGAGTGGTACAGTTTCCACCCAACACTTCAACGATGGGGATCTCAACACCTTGAACCTCAGGTGGCAAGACCTGTGTTAGTGCCTGTTGATAGCTAAGCCCCAGCTTCCTCATTTATAAAGTGGGGGGACAATACTGCCCTGTCCTACGTTACAGAACCATCACAGGGTCAGTGAGCTGGCACGTGAAAGTGCTTCGTAAACTCGAAAGTGCTCTCTACAGATAAGGAATTGTTAGCATTACCATCCTTATTGCTGTCTTAGGTCGTTGGCTCCATTTGGGGTCAGTTCTGACTGCTGGAAAGTTCGGGCAGAATTGTGAAGGAGCAAAGGTTGCCATTGGTATCACCTCACCTCTAAGTATGTCTCAGGATGTCTCTCTCCTTTCAACAACTTTATGCTCAACCCCAACCCCTTGTTACCGTGAGCAATGCTAACCTTCTACCCATATTGTATCCCTTGGGAACTGTGTTAGGAAAAACCCACCTCTCCTGTGTGTCTCCTTTACTCTCACACCACTATCACACACTTATGACCAGATGTACTGGGGTTATTTTCCTCCCACACCAAGAAATTCTGCAACACCAACAGTAGAAGTCAACTCAATTCTGACACTGTCTACTCGCAGAGATAGTGTCAGGTCCCACAGATTAAGGGCTCGGTCCCACAAGACTGTCCCCCTTCCCACTTCAGATGCCAATTGCAAGTCCAGGTCGTCACCTGTGCTGCTGACCGATTCGGTATAAATCAGAGGTTCCCACGACCCCTTCCTTGGGTTTGATTAATTTGCTAGAACAACCCATAGAACTCAGGAAGATAATTTACTTACTATTTACCAGTGTATTATAAAAGGATATAACTTAGGAACAGCCAGATGGAAGAGATGTGTAGGACAAGGTATGTACGTGGGAAGGGGGAAGGAGTCTCCCTGCCCTCTCTAAACACCTCCACTAACCTGGAAGCTCTCCAAACCCCGTATGCAGGGGATTTTATGCAGGCCTAGTCTTGGAGGCATGATGGATCATTAACACCATTTCCAGCCTGTCTCCCGTCTGGAGGATGGGAGGTGGGTCTGAAAATTCCAAGCTTCTAATCATGGCTTTATCTTTCTGGTGACCAGCCCTGATCCAGGTGTTTTTTCAGGGGCACAGATTAAAATTTATCTTGGAGTCCTAGAGACTCCTCCAGGCTGGGGAGGCTGCTAGCTTGCTGATTAACTCCTCCCCCACTCACCTTTCTAGTAAAGTCCTTGGAGTAGCTCACCCTTGTCTCTGTGTCTTTTACCCCCTTCCCCATTAGTCCAAATGATTTGGCCTCTCATCCCAGAGGAAGGGGGCTGAAGAAGGAGAGACTTGGCTTCTCCACCCTGAACAGATTCTCTTTGCTTTGAGTCTATGGACATCTGTAAATAGACACTTACTTCCCTGTAGTGAGGAAGGACTGGGCAGGACAGTGTGGGCTCAACCTCCTTTGTTGGCAGAGCATGAATGTTTTTGGAAGGAGGTGTGCAGTTGTTCAGTGGACCCTGAGCTTCTTCTGGAGCCTGCCACCTGCTCATTGGGTACCGTCAATGCTAACATCTCTAACGAGTGGAGGTGGCTCTATCTGAGGTCAACTGGTTGGAACATTGGGACTTTGGGAGGGAAATTCTCTGAGCATGGCATTCAGTTTGCACAGTGCAAAGAGATGAGGCCGTGTTGAGTGGCCAAGCTGGTGAGGCAGGATCCATTGGGGTACAGCTGCTCCTTCAGGCATTGTTGAGGGTCATCTCTGCTCAGCCAGGCCCATTCTTGCCCAACATCATTGTGCTGGAGGGACAGGAGGAACTGGGAAGTGGCTGAAGTGGTCTGATGCACTGATTTGAGGTATAAGACCAGCTGGTGAGCTGGTGGCGTCGGAAAGCAGACGTTGGCTTCTGTTGGCCCTGGAGCATCTCCAGCCACAGGAAAGTGTTTGTTCTCTGCAGAATGGGTCATTGCAGGTCTGTCAACAGTTTCTATTTCCTGCCTATAGTGGATGGCCAATTTGTGTTGACAGAGGCCAAAGTGTTCTAGAGCTTCAAAGGATGGCGAGATCACAGCTGGTGGGATGGGCTGGAAACAAGCTCCAACAGTAAGCATTCCTGAGTCCCTGCCAGGATCCAGGTGCCAAGCATAGTAGTACATACACCTGATTTAATTTAATCTTCACCTCTCTAAGGTATGGGTCATCCCTTTCTTTTATGGACTGGGAAACAGGCTCAGAAGACAGGAAATGACTTGCCCAGGGGCACACAGCTGCCAAGTGTCCAAGCAGAGGTTAAGGTCAGATGTCTCTGACTTTGAAGTGCATACTCATGCATTTTGCTTGGCTGCCACATGAGACAGGTGGGGTCTGAGATGAATCTGGAGGGTGGGAAGGACCTTGTCAGATGAAGACAGGAGGAAGGCATTGCAGGCTGAAGGTATGGCCTGAGCAAAGATGGGGAGGCAGTGTGGTTCCAGAAATGTGTGCTTAGCTCAAGGGGAGTCTTAGGGAGAGGCCAGAAGGAAAGCTTTAGGCATATTGTGAAAGGCCTTGAGGGCTTGGGCCAGGGCCTTGTGCCCCTTCCAGAGGCCACAGGACTCACTGGTGGAGGGAAGAGGCCTAGTGATGAAAAGAAGACGTGTTGACAGAAAAGGGAAGAGCAAACCTGGAGGGTGGGGGAGGGAGGGCATGCTGGAGAAATGAGCTGGAGGCAGGAGGAAAAGGGGAGGAGCTGCCTCCCTCGCGTGGGCAGTGGAGGTTCTTGAAGGACAGCCACCCAGAGATGCTTGTCCTGGGCTGAAGGTGCAGTGGGCAGACCTCAGGGAGGAGACTAGCAGCACCCATCACCCCAGGGTGCAGAGCGAGAGGAAGAGAGGAACTTGTGAACGGACACGGTGAGAAATGATGCTCTGTTGATTTGGTTGGGGGGACGAAGGAGGGACAGGTCTGGTGAGAACCACCACACTGTCGATACTCAAGTGTCTTCCACAGACCCAGCCTGGCTACGATGCGTTGTGAGTCTCTCTGTCTTGGTCAGGGCCGAAGTGAATCTTGATGTTGGTTTTTGCTTGTCCTAGTGGCCTTGGACCTGAGGCACTTACTATGCACTGGGCTAGGGTCTGTGCCCTAGACCCAGACTGAAGCCATGCCCACGCCACAGTCAGACCTGCCAGGCTAACCCCTTGTTGGCGGGCTCATGGCTGCCTCATGCCTTTGCTCAAGCTTCTCCAATCAGCGCACATCCCTTTTTTTAGACCTGGCTCAAGGTTTGCCTACTCCAAGCAGCTGCTGCTCAGGAGCTCACCTCTTGGCTGCTCTTTGTGTACACTTATATGGTCTTTCCTTTACTTATAGTCTCTAGATTTTATTTTGCATGTATGTTCCTCTTCTTTGCCCAGAGATGATAAGGCCTTTGATGTTAGAGATCGTATCTTATTTCTTTTCTGTCTCCCACATTAACACCTAAAATTGGCTCACAGAAGGCCCAACGCTCCCGGAGTGTTGAATGAGTGGGAATTCCCCCCACCTGCTCTAGGAGTGTGACCCCAAAACATACTTACAGGATGTGATAGGGTGCACGCAGGGAGGAGGCCCAGGAGTTCCTGCAGCATGCCTCCCCCAGGATGGTTCTCTGGAATGACGTTCAGCTGGGAGGGACCTGGTGGTGACCCAGCCCTCTGTCTCCACTGAGGGGCAAACAGAAGTCCCAGGTGGGGCCCAGGTGCCCAGGGGCACGGAGCTGAGCTGAGACTCTGAGAAACACCACTAAGATCAGCAATGACCCCCCTTTGCTAAACCCCAATTTCCCACGCCTCGATCCTTAACTTCTCAGCAGCATCCTCAGGTTGAAAATGCTCTTCTCTCCGCGTCACAAACCCGCAGTCACTGGCTTCTTCTCTTTCCACACTCTGCGCTCCCTCCCCAGGCAGACTCGCCCACCACTGGACCGGCCACATCTGACTCCTGCATACCTTGGGCTCGGGACCTCTTTCGAATGCCCGATCTTTCTCTCCTTGGCATCTCTTGGCATCTATTGAGCATCACTTCATGCTCAATATCTCCAAACCTGAATTTAGGACTTCCCTCAACATTCTTCCAAAAAGACCCTCCACCCTGCCCAGGGATCCCTCCTCAGCATGTGAACAGCCGCCCCTGCCGAGCACAGCCAGACATCAAGGCATCATCTTTTCTCCCCTCTCCCAGTAACCCACCCGCTTCCTAAACCTCTCTCTTCCTACCTCTCTCCATCTCCACCAGGCCAGCCTGGGTGAAGCCCACTCCACCTCCTGACTCGGCTCCCGGCCTCCTTCCTTGTCTCTCCAGCGACAGCCGCCAGTCATCTTTTTAAAACATTAAGCAGATCCTATCGCTCCCCCTCTTAAAACCCTTTCTTGCTTCCTTGTTTCTCTTAGGATAAAGGCCCAGATGTTAGCGAGGCCCATGAGGCCTTGAGTAGCCCCCGCCTGCCTCTCCTGCCTCAACCTCCCTTCACTCTGCAGAGGTGGGCCAGCCGCCGGCTTAGGGTGCAGCATATTTGGCACCTACTGAATTGTTCTTGGCCTTTGGGGGCTTTGCCTAAATGCCAAGACGGAAGGAAGAGTCACTTGTGTCCTCCTGTTTCATGAACATCATCAAAGGCAAGGATGTGTTTAAAAGTTGGGGGAGAGAGTAAGGCGAGTCCAAGGGGAGGAACCAGAGCAGAGGCGCAAACAGAGGTTGGGAAGGGAAGAGACGTGGGTGGGGGCCATGGAGAGGACGTTAATCTGATGGTTGCACAGCTCAGGGTGGGGTGGGGGCAAAGAGTCTCATTTCATTTTGTTGATTCTTTCACCAACCCTGGGGGAGGGTATTGTTCCACTTTAGAGATGAGATGGGAAAACTGAGGCTCCCAAATGCAAGGGGCTCATAGGGCAAGAAGCGGAATTTGGGTGTCAATATAAGTTAATCAATAAAACGCCTAGAAGATTCCCAAGTGTTTTCCCCCTTAAAAATAATTTCTAGTTACATGAGTGATATTAAAATACATTCTCCATGTGGAAAGATAAATAAAACTTAAAGCTATTGGCCTCTTGACCACCAAGCCTTAAGTAATGGTAATTTCCTCTATATCCCCCTACATGGGCACACACACACGAGCTCACATATATATATACACATACGGAGCTTTCCATAAAATAAATATAGTATTTTATTGGTTGTTGTTTTTTTTTGTTTTCGTATTCTTTTTACAAAAAAATAGCTCTCACCACGCATACCTCTGGGCTTCTCTGTTTCTTCTCTCAACGGTACACCCCGAAAGGCTTTGTTGCGAGGTGCGGGTCCGCCCAAATTCTTCTTTCTTACTGTGGAGTATGGTATCCACTGCAGCTTCCCTGGCCACTCCCCTGTTGATGGGTAATTAAAGAGTTTCTAATATTTCAAATAACAGACACATTGTTTAAAAGAACTGCAACGCTGCAGGAATCTATGTTGGGAAGTCTCGGTACTCAAGAGGGACTCATGAGCTCGCCTGCCAATGAGAAGGGACCCAGGTCGGGGTGGAGGGGGCACGAGGGGATGGGGAAAGCTCTTTGTCAGCAGTCAGGGGCCCCGGAAGGAGGCCACGTCCCCTCTCTGGGCCTCTGTGTCCCCTTCTCTAAAACAGAAGGGTTGGGATGCCAGTGGTTCTCAGCCTCGGGTACTCATCTGAATTACCTGGGAAACTCTAAATAAAAAACCAAACAAAAAAAATAAACAACAACAAAACCAGTGCCCAGTCAGTCTAGGAGAGATTCTGATTCTGTTGGTCTGGGACAGGGCTCTTTCACTGGTAGTTTTTTATTTATTTTTATCATTTATTTATTTATTTTGAATCTTGTCTCTTTTTTTATTCTTTCTTTTTATTCCACTGGTCATTTTTTAAAGCTCCCCAGGCAGCTCTGAGAGGCAGCAAGGTTTGAGAACCGCTAAACTAGACCAGGGCTTCTATCAAGTGCCCACAGAACACTTGGGATCCTCCTTAAACTGCACGTCCTGACCCAGTAGGCCTGTGCTGAGCCTGAGATTCCACCTCTCCAGCAAGCTCCCAGATGACACCAATGTTGCTGTTTCTAGACTGTATTTTGAGCAGAAGACTAGATCCTCTAAGCTCTCTTTCAATTCTAATGTTCTTTTTAACCACCTTATTTCCGTAGTGCTCTTCAGCCAGCTAACGCTGGGCTGAGGTTGGTGGCTGAGAACCCAGGTGCGAAACCGAGTGGCTCCCCGGGGCGCCTGGAGAGGCCCAGGGCCTCGGCCCCAGCTGTGGGTGTATCGAGCCCAGAAGACAGCAGGCAGAGGATTGGCAGTGCTTGTGAGCTTCAGCTCCAAAGCAGGTGCTCCCGTATCAGCCATTATTTAGACAACAGTTGGCCCGGGGACCTCCAAGGGGAGGCTGCAGTTTCCAATCAGGCCATCTGAGCCAAGCTGCAAGGAATTCAGGACAGATTCTGGGAGGAGGCCTGCTTTGAGGAACTGCATCAGATATCAGGAAGGGGGTTCCCCTAACAACTGTAGCATTAGCACAGTCTTTTGTTTCCCAGTGTCTCTTCTGTTTACAATATTTACCGGCATCTTCATCAATAAGGAACCAATTAAAATGAGGAGCGCCAAATTGTTTTATCTGTGTGCAAAGTCATATGTTTGAGTTTTATACTGTTTATTTCTCAAAGTCCTTTCAAAGTATTCCACCAGATGTTATAGGTTAGACCTTTTGCCTGCAAAATGTATCTGATTTTAGGTTTAACCCATTTACAAAGTGAGATGAACAGACAGCTTTGAGACTGACTCCTGAATCTTGTTGGAAGGTAATTCTTGTAATTTCTCGTCTGTCCCTAAAATCTCCTTTTGATTCATCTTTTCTCTGCTTACCAGACTGAATCAAGATCCAATCATTTTTTTTGTTATTTAATTTTTTTAATCAACTTTATTTTTTAGAGGAGTTTTAGGTCCACAGCAAAGTTGAGAGGGAAGTACAGAGAATATTCATGTATCTCAGGACCCCTCCCCACTCCCCACCATCAACATCCTGCTCCAGAGGGTACATCTGTCACCATCAGTGACTCTACTTTCACGCATCATTGCCACCCAATGTCCACAGTTTACTTTTGGTGTACATCCTGTGGGTGCTGACAAATGTAAAAATGGAACACTAAAATGGCATGTACCCACGATTATACTATTATACAGAATAACTTCACTGCCCTAGAAATCCTCTGTGCTCTACTTCTTCATCTGTCCCTCCCTCCTAACCCTTGCTCTTGTTGTTATATCCAGAGTTCTGCATTTTCTAGAATATCATAAAGTTGGAATGAAACAGGATATAACCTTTTCAGTTTGGCTTCTTTCACGTAGCAATATGCATTGTAGATTCCTCTCTGTCTTTTCATGACTTGATCACTCACTTCTTTTTAGCACTGATTAATATTCCATTGTCTAGATGTGCCACAGTTTATCTATCCATCCACCCACTGAAGGACATGTTGGTTGCTCCCAAGTTTTGGAAATTATGAATGAAGCTGCTATAAACATCTGTGTGCAGGTTTTTGTGTCGACATGTTTTCAGCTCTTCTGGGTAAATACCAAGAAGTGATTGTGGGATTGTATGATAAAAGTATGTTTAGTTTTATAAGAAACTGACACACTGTCTTCCAAAGTGGCTGTGTCATTTTGCAATCCTAGAAGTAATAAATGAGATTTTCTGTTGTTCTGCATTCTTGTGTCAGTGTTTTGGATTTTAGCCATTCTAATAGGTGTCTAGTGTATCTTGTTTTAATTTGTAGTTCCCCAATAACATAGGATGTGGAGCATTTTTCATATGCTTATTTGCCATCTGTATATCTTCTTTGGGGAGGTGTCGAGGTGTTTTTCCCATTTTAAAAATCAGGTTGTGCGTTTTCTACTTGTTGAGTTTTAAGAGTTCTTTGTGTATTTTGGATAACAGCCCTATATCAGATTTCACTTTTGCAAATATTTTCTCCCTGCCTGTGGCTTGTCTTCTCATTCTCTTGGTTCCAATCAGTTTTACAGGGAAGGTCCCAGAATTCACTTTTAGTAAATTCTGACCTGTTTTCTGGGCTTTCTTGAAGCCTGCTGGTTCAGCAAGCATGCTGGGATCCCTGAAGTCTGAGCCTGGGTTACTTTACGCTGCCTTTTTCATTGATAATTTAGGATTTGATCTTCCTACCAACATGTGAATTAGTTAGCAGAGGTCTGGCAGGCCTGGATTATAGGCCCCTGGGAAAATCTGGAGTTTTCAGTAAAGAGGTGTCTGTCTTATTAGGGTTTGGGGAGCTCTTGGACAGTAGCTCTTAGTTCTACCAAGACCAGGGTTTAAACTCTGTGGTACAAGGCATGTGTGGTTCTCAAAAGAGGTGTATTTGTAAAGGAAACTGGTGTTTTGGAGTGTAGGGGGCTTGTTAGGAAAAGGCAAGGGATCCAGGTGAGGGGAAGGAAGAGAGAGAGGGTGGAGGGATTGGGGTCAGATCCACACAGAAGTGGAAGAGGGAGTGGTAAAGAGGGGGTACTGGAGGGTGGCCATTTAGTGAGGGAGGCAGTTTTATCCTAGGTAGTTTTTACACTTTAAGTCATCAAGTTCCTTGTTTAGACGTGACCAAAAAATCCTTTGAAGCACTGGAATTTCAGAATTGGAATTCTTTTTAGAAGCATCAGGGTACCAATAAAAAACTGGAGCTCATTGGGCCTGAGGAATTTTATTCCGTTTTGTTTGAAGGCACCTCTCAAATGAGCAATTCTAGTTAAGTGTTCCCCAAAGTGCCCATTGAAGGCCCCAATCATCCTTGGTGAAGTTCTGCCACTTAGAGAAGTATAGGAGTTATAATGGGTAATGGGGCACCCGAAAGAGGCAGTTTTTCCCAGAAGGGGACATGGGTGAGACGACTCCTGATTAGTCAGTTGAAAGTCACAGTCAGGGAAAGGTGCTCTTACAACCTTAGTCTTCACTTTATACTCAAGATAACCAAGCTATAACTGTGATTTTAAACATGAGAAACATGTCAGCAGATCAAGAGCTGAGGTTGGGTAATAGAAACCAGCTCCAGACACCTGGCTAGAGCTCAGAAGTCAGGTGGTCACATGCAAGGGTGATTTAAATATATTTGTTTGTATTGACCAAAGGTATTTGTTCCTTGATATTCGGGAGGGAAATTTAAATTTAGCCCTTGAGGGTATTTTGTCACCCCGGGTTTTAATTTCAGCTTGGCCTGCCCACGTTAGACCCAGGCCAGCATTCCGACAGTTTGTCCAGAGGAAACTGTTGATTCTGTCCAATGAGTTCCACTGCTTACCTCTGGTTTGTATCTCTTGATTGAACATGTGTGCGGTGTGCACTTCAGGCCAACACTCTGGCCGCCCGTGCTTAGGGGGCAAGCGGGAAACAACAGAAACAAACCTCTGTGCGTCGTGGAGACCAGGGTACTCAGCGGCGCTCCGGGGACACCGTGGGAACACATGTCATACGATGAGATCTCACATTTGGAAGTGGCTTCATGCTTCACAGTTGTTACTAAGCAGCTCCACTCCTTTCAAGGCTTTTATTTCCATCGCTTACAACTGACAGCTGAGGCCACGCTCAGGGACGCACCCACGTTCTCACAGCGCGGGCAGGTCTGGGATTCCAGTCCCGCACCTGGATTTCCAGGCCCCACTCCTCCCAGCAGACCAGTCCCGACAGTGGCAATGTCTGGGCACCCACCATCCTGGGAGGCCATCTGAAGGGAACTGTGTGGGCCTGGTCTTCTGGTGCCTTTGTCTAGAACATGCTACCCACCTTTGACCCATCCACCTAGAGAAATCTTCTGCCTAAATGTTAATGTTTATCATTTGCAGCCGGCCACTGACCCCTTTCAAAGGTGAACCCAGTAACATTTATGACAGGCGCGTTATCAGACAACAGAGGCGTATAAAAGGAGAAGGCACGAGAGCCCGTCCATCTGCCGAAACGGTTCATCCCAGGCCCGCGACACCTGGAAGGTTCCGACATGGGCCTGCGGCCACACCTCTTCCTCCTGGGGCTGCTGCTGCTTCTGGGCCCAGGTAAGTCTGCCCATGGGTCATCCCTGCTGGGGGCCCAAGTTGGTAAGACATGGAGCCTGGGGGAGGAATGTGCCCTTTTCATCAGCACGAAATGCACAGTTTAGGCCCGAGCAGGCTGCAGGCTGCGGTGAAGTGCCCAGGGCTGTGGGGCCAGAGGCAGGTCTTGGGCAGGTAGGAAGGGCCAGGGAGCAGCTCCATGGTGCAGGGAGCCACAGAGAGCTGGACTCTAGTCTCTGTGCTGCGTGGCCTGGGCAGTGCTCCCTCCCTGGGCCTGGGTTTTTCCTTCCCATCCTTAACATGGAAACGCCGTTACTAGCGATATGCACGTTTGGGTCATTCTGTTTCTGATTTTCATTTTTGCTAAAAGCACAGAGGACGGCAGGTTTCACGATGATAAATTCTAAAGGCTTGCCACATTCTCCAGGGCTGTTGACCCTGATGGGAGAGAGTGGGCTAGTTTCTCCCGACTCCAAGAATTAGGAGACGATTGAGCTTCTGCCACTGTCCCTCTCTGCCCTTCGTCATCCGACCCCTGGCTCCTCCCTCCCCCCTTTCTTTAAAAAGGCAGAATCCTTTAAACTGAGGAGGGCCTTAAAGACGATATATTAGCCTCTGCAGATAAGGGGCTTGGGCCCAGAGTGTTGCCCTGGAGGCCACAGAGGGAAGGAAGGAGGCATGGGACAGAAGCCTGGCCTGGGGGTCCAAGCGCCAGTCCTGCTGCTCACCTTGGACAAGTCAGACACCCTCTGAGTCTGGGGAAGTGCGTGTGCAAGGTTGGCAGGCTTTAGGTGGGGGTGCAAGGCGGGCGGGGTGGAGGTGGGGGGATGTAACGCCTGCTATACTTATTGCACAGGGTGATTGCATTTCCTAATTGCTAACGAGGCTGCAGTGCTTTTTAAAAAAATGTTTGTTGACCATTTGAATTCCGCTTTCATAAAGTACCTGTTCAAGCGTGTTTCCCATTTTCCTATGGTTTGTCTTTTCTTCATTGACTTTCAGGAATTTTCATATCTGCTGTGCGCTGTCTCTGCGGGTTATAAACACCGCAGATACCGGATACTCTGAAGCTTTCCACTCTCTTTAGGGAGATTTTAGATGAACAAATTCCTTAATTCAGGGGAAAATGAAAACTTCCCAAATGAGAACAAATGGAGGCTATTTATTCAGAGGTTGCTATAGCCAGGGGGTCAGCCACTGTCCCTGTGTTGGGCAGAGACTCCAGGGCAGGTGGGGGAGTGGGAAAGCTTGAGAGTGAAAAGGCTTCAGGTGCGCTCTGGTTGGAGGCTGTTGCCATGGGGAAGCTGGAGGTCGGCTAACTAGAGGCGAGGCCTCCTAAGTGATTCATTTGGGGAATATATCTGGCTTTCTCTGGTTGGAAGCAGGGACAAAAGTAGGGAAGCTGCAGTCATGGGCCAAGTCCTGCCCGTCTAGGCTGACTGCGGCAGGGATGGAGGTTGGGCTTCCCGGGCAGGATGCTGCTGATATGTGGGCGGTCAGAGTTCTGTTGTCAGCTGTGGTCCGGCCTTGGTCTGTTTGTATGTTCAGTGTCTCTATTTCCAAAGGTTTTTAATTTTTCCTTTATGGTTTGTGCTCTTTGCTTCTTATTTGAGAACTGCTCTTCTGCCTTGTTGTTGTGAAGATATCCTATTCTTCCTCCTAAAAATTTTATAAATTTGATTTTCTCTTTTGGGTCTTTAATACATCTGGGATTGACTTTTGTGAATGGTGTAAGAGAGAAGCCCAATTATATATAATATTTTGCATACAGATGCCTTAGTTATCTCAGCACCGTTTATTGAACAGTTGTTTCCTCGCAGCCCTAACAAGCCTCCTCTGTTCTTATATAAGAGATTCACAAGTGCCTGCATCTGTTTCAAACTCCATTCTGCTTTATTAGACCATTGGTTCTATCCCTGTGCCAATAACACATTGTGCTAATTCTATAGCTTTAGTGTAAGTTTTATTATTTGGAAATACAAGTCTATTTTTTCTTCTTTTTAAGGAGTGACTTGGCTTTAAACTTTCAAAACTTTTAAATTTTACTATCAATGTGGCAATTTCTACCACCACCACTAACAACAAAAAACACCAGAAATTGCTCTGAATTCTATGAACCAAGTTGGGGAAAATAGAGATCTTTATAATACTGAGTCTTCCAAACCGTGGGCATGTACTTAGATCTTCAAAGCCTCTCAAAGTTTTATCATTTTCTCTGCTGAAGTCTTACATATGTGTTATTAGTTACTCTTAAGCATATGATTTTTGTTGTATGGTAAACGAATTTTTAAATTTTTATCTTGAAAATGTTATTGTTATCTAGAAATAAAATTGATTTTTTAATATTGATTTTTGAACCCAATTAAACTCATACATTTTAATTTTATCTTTATAGTCTTTTGGGTTTTCTTTATACAGAATCCTGCCAGTGATGACAGGTTTGTTGCTCTCGTTTCCATCTCTGTACCTTTTCTAGCTTTTGCCTTACAGTCCTGGCTGGTGCCTCCATGACAGTTTTTCACAACAGTGATGGTTGCAGGTATTCTTATTCCCAAATTAAATTTAAAAAAATGTTTAATGTTTTGTCAGAAAGTATGGTATTTGCTACTGGCTTTCCTATAGATAACTTTATAAAAAGTTATCTATAGGTTCCTATAGATTCCTTCATAAAAAAAGAAAGCTCTAGTTTATTCCTAATTTTCTAACAGTTTTTAAAAAATTATTAAGTGGATGTTGAATTTTATCTAATATTTTTCTGCACTTATTAAGATGATTGTATGATTTACTTCTTTAATCTGTTAATGTGGTGAATTAAATTGGTTGACTTATAATTTTATTTTTTCAGTCATTGCTTGTTGGATTTACCAGAGATCACACATTGCCTTTGCTTGTCCTACCTCTCTAATCTCTTTTAATCTAGAACAGGTTTTTAGGCTTTTTGTTTTTTTTGTGTCATTGAAAACTTTAGGCTGGCCCTTGTCCTGTGTACTTCCGTTTGGATTTGTCCCAATAGTTTCTTTATTGCTAAAATCAGATTAAACTCTTAGGGCAGAAATGCAACCTAGATAATGTTGTGTCCTAGCTGTGTCACATTAGGGGATACACTTGACGTTGGTAAATACCCTAATTGGTGATGTTAAATTTGATAATTTGGTTATGGTGGTGTCTGCCAGATTTCTCCCTTGAAAGGTACCTTCCCCCATATGCCTTATAAGTTATCTGTAGGGCAATGCTATGAGACTCTGTGACTATTCTTATACCCGGTGGTTTTTAGTATCCAATGGTCATTCTTGCCTGAATTGATTTTTACCATGATGAGTGTAAAGTGGTGATTTTAAAATGTCTATCACCTCGTCTAATATTGTTAGTTGGAATTCCTTCATAAAAAAAGAGATTCTCTTCTCTTCCCCACTCTGTATGTTTTCTCTTTTTAATATAAAATGGACTTACAGATTCTTTTCTTAAACAGTGCGTTATAATCTAGTCCTGTCATTATTTATTTTGATGCTCCAGTTATTACAGATTTGGCCACTGAGAGCTCCTTTAAGCTGACTCCTGTGTCCCCTTCTAGAAATACTGTCTTTCCAAATAAGAGTTGAAAGAAACGTTGGGGAACTTCGAGTGGCCCAAGTCCTTCCAGTTATTGATAAGAGAGGGGAAGGGACTTGCTGGAGTTGTATACCTAGTTGGTGGCACCCCCACCCCTGCTCCAACTCGCACACTTGTCTCCAAAGTCTTGCTCTGGTAGCAAGCCCAGGTATGGGACTTTCTCTGGAAGCTCAGGAGTCCTGCCTGCCTGGGATGTCATCTGGAGCTTGCAGATTTTTAGGACTTTATTGTCAATCATTTTCATGGAGTTGTATTTTTGCTACTGTCAGTCAGCTGTCTGAGCACCCTTCTAAGACCCAGAGTGGGGCTGAGCCTGGCTGGTAGATAATAAACCAGATGTGAGGCACCCTCTGGGGAGAGACAACCGACCTGCATAAAATCACTGGAGAGGCATTAAGTACGAAACTAGGTGCAGGGAGCTGCAATAAAGACACTGGGATTTGGAGAATGGAGAGACGCACGTGGGCTGAGGAAGTTTCACGTGGGAGCTGAAACTCGCTGAGCGTGGAAGGCTGAGCGGCATTAAATAAACAGAGGAGCAGGAGGACATGCGAGTGTGGGCAGTAGCGGCACCAAAGGCAAAGTTGGGGCTCAGCACATGGGCGTGAGGGGCAGGGAGCAGGCCTGATCTGGGCTGCAGGGTTGGTGCTGGGGAGGTGACAAGTTAGATAAAGTGGAATTTTGAAATCCCAAGACACAGGGAGTAGTAGAGATGATCATAGTGTCTTTCTGCCTGCAGAGACTTCTGAAACGATTGAATCCAAATCTTTTCTTTTACATTTACACGAACTGAACCCTACCGAGGTTAAGTGGTGGGCCCAAGGGCACGCAGCAGACTGGAATTTGAATTTGCTAGAGTGGAAGTGGGGGGCTATGAAAGGTTCTTCAGCAGGGAAGCAGCTAATGCAAGTGGTGTTTGGGGCAAGATGTGTCTGCTGGCCTCAGACACGAAAGGTCGGGAGTCAAGAGACAACACACTGGTGATCAGGGTGCTGGCTCCTAGCAAGAGGCCTGGGGGGAGTCTGCTGGGTTCTGGGAGGGCCACGTGCCTCTCTCCCACCCTAGGCCACCCTTTCCTCTTGCATTTGTGCATCGGTGCATCGCAGTGAGGAACAGCGCTCCCTTCTGCCAGAAATCCCCACTTGTCTCCGGGAGGAGGCCTTCTGATGGGGATACCATGTGCCTCCCCCGCACAGCTCCCTGAGAGTCCCTTCTGGTAGGAGCTCACTAATCACTACAGCGCCCCCCCACTTTGAGGGTCCCTGGTCCCCTCTAACGCTCTGGCCCGGGCGGCTGAGGGGAAGCTGCAGCTGGGAGCCACGGAGGATGTTAGCGCAGGGGGAGCCGGGCTCCAGCCTGTGCCGCCCAGGCACCGCCTGCTCACTTTCAGCCTGTTCCTTCCTGACTCTGGCTCTGCCTCAACTGGCCCCATGAGTAAGCTGGGGAAAATACAGTCTCAAAGCCAAGCATCCCTGCCCTGGCCGGGGTGGCTCAGTAGGTCGGAGCGCTGTCCCATGCACCGAAAGGCTGCTGGTTCGAGTCCTGGTGAGGGCATGCATGGCAGGCAACCAATTGCTGTTCTCTCTGTCTCTGTCTCTATCTCTATCCACTCTCTATGTCTCCCCCCCCCCGCCTCTAAAATCAATGAGTATATCCTCAGTTGAGGATTTTTAAAAAATTAAAATAAAATCAAAAATAAAAGTAAAGCATTGTCCTTGTCTGAGGTCATAAAGTCAGTCAAGTCAGCTTCTGGAATGTTCTCTCTTAGGATGCTCCCTGGAGCCTCCTTGCTGGTCTAGGGGCACAGGGTGTGGGTGTGGGGTCTTGGGCGGCATCAGCAGATGAAGACGGGAGGGTGCACTGGTCTCTGGTTGGAAAGGGATCTGTAATGGGCGGTGGTGTCTCCCTGTGGTGGTCAGCACAGGACACGGAGTATATAGAGAATGGTGGCGTGGGATTTTCCATATTCTCTTTAATGTTTTTGTAATTTCATCAGACTAGAGGTCGTGTCTACCCAGAGGCTGTGGCAGTGTAAATCCTATATCACCCTTTGGCATTCTGATGATAAAACTAGATGGACTGATAGGCAAGGGCAGCTGCAAATATTGGCCTGGTAGACCTGGCCACAGAATAAATTTCCACATGCTGGGAACTCGGGTTATAGAACAAGACTTTTTATAACTTTGTAAAAGACCTTGGTCTCAAGGAAGGCGTGCCAGAGTCGGTGAAGGAGTCTTGTGGCCCTTTTGGTAATTTGCTGAATGGTCTCTGTCAAGTTCGCTAAACTCTCTGGGTCTTAGTCTCCAGAGGCATTAAAACAAGATGATCTCAAAGATCCGCCCACCTCGGCCATTCCAGAATTCTACAACAAACATTCAGAGGTCGGACTAGCTACCCCAGAAAGTTTCCCTGGCCCTCGGTGGCACCTTGCGCTGACCGTGGCATGTGACTCCCCCGGCCAACATCCGGTGTTCCTCAGAGCACCACCGTCGGAGCAGCAGCCAGGCGTGACTCCTGGTTCGTGGCTTGGCACCCACAGGCGGTCCCGTGCCGTGCCCACTCACAGGTGGCCGGCAGCAGCCCACAGGCCCTGGGTGCGCGTGGGAATGACATGCTGCCTGGGTGGCAGCTAAAGCCCGGAGGCTTACAGTTCAAAACAGCACAGGGACAAACACTGGCGGGCTTGGGCCCTCCCCTTCCCAGCTCGCCAGGACAGCTCACTGCTTAGATGAAGTGAGGCTGTGAGGCCTGCCCCTGCCCTTGGGCCATGTGAGCTGCTGGAAGTCACCTAGCCTCTCTAAGCTTATCAAAAAATGCCAACAGGATCCTAAGTCCTGCTTCTACCTACTCTTGCGGGTTGCTGTGAGGACATTACACACTTTTCAAAGAGCCCAAGAATTTAATGTGCACTGAAGAGTTGCTTTAATGCCTTTTCTGTTCTCCCCACTGCCCGGGGCAAATACCTTCCTTTCATCCAGGGAGGTGATTCACCCCTCACGTGTCCAGCCCCCTCTCCTGTTCACACAGCACTTTCCTCTCCTTTGATCCTCACAACAACCCCATGAAGAAGGCAGGGGGTCCAGTCTCCTCCCCACTTTATAGATGACGAAGTCCAAGCTCAGAGAGGGTAACGCTTGATCAAGGTCACAGAATGACTGTCTTTCCTCAAGGAAGGGCCGGGGTGGACAGTTGTGCTCTGGACACTGCCTAAGTAGGAAACCATAAAGGAAATCTATAAATGAAGAGGGTATAAGCTGTTTTAATTGTGCTTTTGAAACCAGCCTACCTACCCCTGGCCATTTGTTGAGCTGACACACTTCAGGTTACTTTGAAGAGTCAGGGCTCAGAAACGCAGAAGTGCGTGAGCAGCATTCAAAGGGGCTTAAATGTAAATGGATTGAATGCTCCAATCAAAGGACATAGGGTAGCTGAATGGGTAAGAAATCAAGACCCAGATATATGCTGTCTACAAGGGACTCACTCAGAGCAAAAGACTCACATAGGCTGGAAACCAAACCAAACCAAACCAAACCAAACCAAACCAAACCAAACCAAACTTCTTGAGGACATTAAGGGAGAGATCGACAGCAATACAGTCACAGGAGGGGACTTTAACACCCCACTGACTTTACTGGATAGATCTTCCAGACAAAAAATCAACAAGGAAACAGTGACTCTAAATGACACACTAGATCAGATGGATTTAATTGACATTTACAGAACATTTCACCCCAAAGCTGCAGAATAATCATTCTCCTCAAGTGCACATGGGACATTCTCAAAGATAGACCACATGTTAGGACACAAAACAAGTCTCTACAAGTTCAGGAAGATTGAAATCATATCAAGCATCTTCTCAGACATTTACACCATGGAATACTACGCAGCTGTAAAAACAAGGATCCCTGACCCTATAAGACAGCACAGTGGGACCTGGAGAGTATTATGCTAAGAGAAAAAAGCCAGTCAGAGGAAGACAAGTATCACATGATCTTACTCATAGATGGCATCTAATGAACACAATAATCCGATGAACAAAATAGATCCAGAGACATAGAAGCCATGGAACAGACTGAGGGATCTCAGCGGGAAGGCAGGGGTGGGTGGGTGGGTGGGTGGGGAGAGATTAACCTAAGAACTTACGTGCATATATGCATAATTCATAGACACAGACAATAGTGTGGTGAAGGCCTGCCTGGGAGGAGGGGTGCAGGGGGAAGGAGATCAATGGGGGGAAAAGGGGGACATTTGTAATGCTTTCAACAATAAAGATAAATTTTTTAAAAAGGGAGGGAGGGAGGGATGGGGGGGGGAGGGAGTTGGGGCATCCAGATTTTAGCACAGCAAGAAACTATCGTCTTCCTTAGGCCTAAAGGGGCAGGGGAAGAAATGCATGTTACCATAGCCTGGTTGAGAGCTGGAGCCATGGAGGAGAGGACACTTGGCAGAAGCTCCATCATGGAAAGACCCAGCCAGTGTCAGACTGGCAGGAATAGGAACAAAAGTACTTCAATCTCAATCTCTCTCTTCTCTCCTCCTGCTCATCTTTCCTGTTTCTCTCTCTCCTGTCTCTCTCCCTCTCCCTCAATGTGTGTGTGTGTGTCCATTTCCTCACTCCAACCTTCCATTGGCTAAACCCAACCTGAACCCAAACCCAACCAGCGCTCATGGCATCAAGTCAATAGAGATCAGCCTTCTGGGGGCACAGGGCCAAAAAAGGGCTGATTTAGGGGGCCAAGCAGAAAATAACCAGCCATCCACACTTCACTGTCAAGAACACTTGAAGAAGAAAGGATATAGCTTTTAAAATTTATTACAAAGCCTATATGTTATTTTGATAATAAGATTTTTTAAAAAAAAATAGGGCAGAGAAGCCTGCACTGGCGCAGTTTGACGGGTTGTTGGAGGGCCAACCTGAGAACCTCAGGGCACGCCCCATTGTTAGCAAACATGGATTTATTCTGAGGTTCCAGAACTCCCAGAAGCAGTGACTCACCACTAGGAGCTTCTGCTCACAGTTGCTCTTCGTGGCTCTTGGGTGCCCTATACCAGGGTTCCCTCTTTCCCAGAATCCAGATGGAGTTTCTCTTGCTAATATGTCTTTATCTGATTGGACCTGCCAGAGGTGAGTCCTCTACCTTAGCTCTGGGTAGCTCTGTACGAGGCCTCTTTAAGGTGTTTGAGCCCTTGAAGAAGAAAGACGGGTATCTTAGCTACCAAATCAATCTGACTCAGAATCAGGAGCAACTAAACAAGCTCAACCCTGAGCACCCCGGAGCCAATTGATTCCTTCTGGTTATGGGTTTACCACCAGCAGAGCCCACTGGCTTGGCACAGGCCTGTTCCTACTTCTTTCAGCTGCTCAATACTTGCACCCAATGCTCTGTGAGATGAGAAGATAGGTCTAGGGGTTCTGTGCAAGTCCAATGAAGGCTTGTTCCAGTGAACTGAGTGCAAGGGATCCTTGGGTAGTGAGTGTGGCGAGGAAAGATACAAGGAGACAGGAATGTAATGCCCCCAGAAGGCCGTCTTGGAGCACAGCAGGGCTGTGGGCCAGAGATTTGCACGTCCCTCTGTCATGGCTTCAGTTGTCCGTATTTCCTCTGTCAGGACCCGCATACATGGTGGGATGTGTTCCTTCCCTTCTTCCTACAGGAGGAGAGAGAGGCCATGAACTCTGAGTTGTTGGTTAAATGACCAAAAAAAAAAGAGTATTTCATGACACATGAAAATTTTACAAAATTCAGCTTTTACTGTTATTATTTTTATTCTCACCTGAGGACATTTTTTCCATTGCTTTTTAGAGAGAGTGGAAGGGGAGGGAAGGAGAGAGAGAGAGAGAAACGTCAATGTGAGAGAGACACATCAATTGGTTGCCTCCCGCACACACCCCGACCAGGGCCGGGGGTTAAGCCTGCAACCAAGGTAGGTGCCTGTGGCCGGAATCAAACCCCGTACCCTTCACTCCATAGGCCGACGCTCTAACCACTGAGCCAATCGGGCTAGGGCTGAAATTCAACTTTTAGTCTCCATAAATAAGGTTAATTTGTCTACATATTGTCTATGGCTGCTTTCACCCTGCAACAGCAGAGCTGAGTAATTGTGAAAGAGGCCGTATAGTCTGCAAAACCTAAAATATTGACTGTTGGGCCCTTTACAAGAGAAGCTTGCTGAGCCCTTGTCTAGAGTTAGGCTGTGACTTAGCTTGTTTATGAGCATGGCCCATGAAGCCAGCCTGCCCATTTTCCAATCCTGCCGTCACCATTTGCTAATGGTGTCACCTTCAAAATGCTGCTTAACCTTGCTGGGCCCTTATCAGAAAAGTGGGGATAATACTATTTATCTCATAGGGTTGTTGGGATCAATGAATTATTTCATGTAAGTGCTTTGAACGGCGCCTGGCACGTAGAAGCTGCATATAAGGGTTGGGTACCATACAGGCTTTTATCCTGGCATCAAAAGAGTATTATTACCAAAATAGTCTCAAATCTCCGCCCCGCTAATTCATCTCCCTCACTACTCCGAGCGATGATCAGCCTAAAGTGCACCTTCACGCCCATCTCTTCAAAGACCGGTCATGCCCCGTCCGTCGCTCATGGAGGGGCCTGGCACTGGCATCGCCACAGCCCACCTGCTCTCTGTCTGTGAAGCCTCATCCCCCCCCCCCCCCATCCAGTTACAAACCTCTCTCAGCCTTTCCATGCTCTGCTTGTCCACACCTCGGCGCCTTCCCATCCCGTGGCTCTTTCTGCCCAGACGCTCTCTTCAGGGAGTTTCAGAAGGGTCCCTGGAATCTGAGGGCAGGCGACAGCCATCATCCCTGTTACGGGCTCCTACGTAGAAATCAGCGCCTGGCCTCCCAGTGGGCGTGAAATGGAAACACTACACTCTCGCTCCTCGTCAGAGTCCAGAGAACTTGTTTTCAGGGTCAGAAAGGAAAGCTGCAGAAGAAGGCGGGTGGAAAGACGTTAAGCCCCCTCCCCCCAGCCAGGCCTCCCTCTGGAACGGCCCAGTGCTGTCGGGGTCTCACGTGCTAAGACCTGACCTGGGATCTGGAGCAGAGAACTGGGTGGGGGGAAGTCCGAGGAAGCAAGGGGCCCGGACCTCTGATCCACGTTAGTATCATACGTGTATCATGACTATGCAACAACACGGAAAATGCTCGAGGTGCAACATTACAGGGAGCCTGAAGGACACGAAATTGCAGCCACACTGATTACAACGGAGTGAAAAGTGTGCCACCCTGATCGGGAATGAGAGCGTCAACAAATGAAACTGCTTTTGGTTGTAGGGATAGTGGCACTGTGGGTGGTTTTTATTTTTTGGTCCTTTATTTAGGGTGCTGTTAGTTGTACTATACTATTATTTGTATGTTTAAAAGGTTAATGTTTTATGGGAAAACACATCAACTTGTACACTTATAATGGGTCTATTTTATTGTATGTAAATGATATATTTTTAAGAGTAAAAAAAATGTTTTAAAAGACTGGCCCAAAGTAAGCTGGGATGAAGACAGTACCTTTACCATCTCCCTACCTGCCTTGTCTCCCCCTTTGCCTGCATTCAGCAAGACACCTGGAGAAACCACTGTCCAGCCTTATTGTGCAGTTGTGGCTGCTGGGAATCCCATGAGTGGCTCTTCTCTGAAGCTCACATCACTTGTCAGACTATTCCAGAATGTCCTTCACCTCCCCTGCTGTGTCTTGGCTCCCCAAACAACAGCGGCTGTTTGTCCAACACCACCTTCCCCAAGAGCTCTGCCCTTTGCTAAGGAACTAATAACGGAATCTGCACTGATGTGCCTGTGCATGGTATAGGGTTATTGCTGACCCCTCTCAGATAACACTTCTGCTTTTCAAGTTGGGGATTCTGCTTTAATAGGCTGCATTAAAGGAAGTATGATGTTCCAAATAATGGAGGTGATAGTTGGAGGAATGGAATCTAGACTTTCCTAACACAAGGGATGTTACTGAGCTGGGCACATCGTTAAGGCTGGGAGGAAGGGCAGGGAAGGTACAAATCTGGGTGGGAGTTCATTTCAGCTAAATAACCTGAACTATTTTTGCTTTATTTTAGGGCCCACCCAGGCTCATACCTTTCTTGGAAAGAATACACTGGACGAGCAGCTATGGCCAGAGGTGAGAGTTTTGTCCTCATTGGAGGGGTAGTGAGGTCTCTTCCAGTGGGAAAATCCAAGTCTTGATTCGAGTTGGCAGATCCCACACATGAGGGAATGGGCTGGATGAGCTGCTTCCCCAGGGACAGCCTGGCTGCCTGGCAGGAGAGGCAGCATGACTATATCTCCTGGAACCTGGGGCTCAGCACTCCTGAAGACTGAGCAGGTGGTTCCCAGACGTGTCCAGAGGGAGTTATAAATGGACTGTTATCTCCATGAACCTTGAAGCAGATGCTGTGAGCTATCTGAAGGCATCTGGGTAAGGTCTTCCTAGAACATCCACAAGATAAGAGCTGAGAGTAAATGCTTTATCTCCTACTGCAATCAGCAATTCAGGAGGAATTAACTGGTGTCTTATAATAGTGAGAGATCTGGTCAAGGAACTCATTAACTGCACTGTTCCCCCTGTTGGAGTATAGTGAGTCCTCACTTAATGTTGTTGATAGGTTCTTGTAACTGCGGTGAAACAACCTGTAATGAAACCACTTTTTCCATGGCCAACTGCTAGAAACAAGAGTTAAGCTTCTACGGCATCTTATCAATGTTAGAAGTTGAATGAAATGACTTTATTGAAGGACCTGCTGTATTTTCTCTTCTACTCTCAATTCTGGGGAGAAAACATACTATCTCCCTTCCCAAAGCCATTCATGTGAGTAACAGAAGCAAAGGCTGCTCTGGACTCCTGTGAGCATCCTGAGTGGCCTTGAGGGCCTGAGCACTGGTCTCCCAGCCCCTCCTCTGCTCTCAGCAGCCCTCTGGGCTTAGGACAGGCCAAACTGGAGATATAAGTCTCCAGTTTCAAGCTTACTCCGTTTCCAGCAGCACATCAACGTACGCTTCCAAATACCTGCTTTTGTGTAAATAATCAAATTAAAAGAGAGGAAGCAGATAGTACAAATAAACATAGCATAAATGGATTTTTAAAATCTTTCCCTCTAGGCACACTGGGTCGCTTCTTATTTTATGTTTTATTGTGGTAAAATGTATATAACATAAAATTTACCAGTTTAACCATTTTGAATGCATAATTCAATGGCATTAAGCACACAACAATTGTTGCCTCTGGACCTCGAGCCTAGACAGAACCAGTACATGGCCATTTCTACACCAGGCTCTTGGGACCTGCAGTATTCCATTCAAGACAGTTGATGTTTCTGATGTCTGGTTTCAGTTGCGGAGCCTGAGGGCTTTTCCATTCCCGTGCAAACCAAAGAAGTCAGAATCCAATGTGCCAGCTATGTCAGGTATGTGACCCCTGAGCCCTGACTCTGGTGTGGTCAGCAGAGGCTCCCGCCCTACTTCTCTTGGACCTTTCGCCATTCAAGTCTTTCCTCTTTCCCATCCTAGCCCTTCACACCTTCTCCTTCCCTCCCTCATTTATTTCTGTGGCTGGACACAGACTGACACACTGGTCAGAGATAAACCCAGTGGCCCCACAGTGGCCTGGCTGATGAGGGCAGCCCCAGGAGCGCTCCCCTCCTGGTGGCCAGGTGGGGTTATGGGAGCCGTCACATAAGGAGTCTGTAGGTACAGAAGGAAATCAATGCATTTCTTAGGAAATGGCTTCTTTGGGAGCCCGTAACATGACCAGGGAGTATGTCAGTGGTTTCTAGGGAGGCTGAATTCTAAAAATGCTGGTAGCCCAGGTGGGTCAAGGAGGCTTCCTGTTGTACTATTTGCATACAGCTTGCGTCTCATGGTTACGTGTGTTCACGGGCCATAAGCGACCTTCCATAGGGCACCTTTTGGAGATCTTGAGTTCAGTTAACAGTGTGGCCTCCAGAGAGGAGCGAGCCTCTTTTGAGCAGGTTCCTAGGGCTCCCAGCAACCACCTGGTCTTCAGCTCTCCACTCCCATAGCCAGAGACCCAACCTCAGCACCTGTCGTCTGCCTGGGCAGCATGGGCCTGCCCCTCCCGTTTGGCATCCTGGGCCCATATTGCGGGGAATGTAGACCTGACCTTCTTACCTGGATTCTTATCTTCACAGTCCACACTCTGAAGCCTTCTGATATTAAATTTGTGGCAGCCATTGGCAATGTGAAGTCTGTGAGTATTTCAAAGGGGGTGGCGGTGGGAGGTTTACCGCTGGGAGAGCTGTGAAAGGGGAGATGGGAATAAACGAGAAAAGAGGTTTCATGTCACGGATAGTGTGTTGACTTGGCTGAGCCCGTGTGTCCCTGCGTGCCGATGGTCACAGTCCCGAGCCCGGAATGTGTGGCATGTGTGGAGGACTCGTAGTCTTCCACTTTGGGCAGGAAATTCACTGCAGGAAGGTCTCCACTGCAAGTCAGGTTTCCGATCTTTGGTCCCAGCTCTGAAAGAGCTCCTCACTCTTGAATTATTCAGTCCCCCAGCTCCTGCCTATCACTCAGCCCATCCTTTCTCCTGTGAGCCCCAGGTCCCGCGCTAGAAACCAGCTTCAGTCCAGGGTGGTCTCCCAGCCCAGACTCATTTTCATCACACTGACAGCCCCTCCGCCTTCAGAATGACACTTGGAAGCCCAGCTCGGAGAAGGCCGCCTTCCTCTGTATGCAGGGGGAGCCGGCTGCTGTGAGCTTAGCCCGGTGTACAAAAAGTCAGGCTTGGGAAGAATAAAGCTGAGTTTAAAATGGAAAAAGTCCACAACGGGATGCCGTTTGCCTTGAGTTCCTGGCGCTTTCTGCAACCAAGGCACCCCTGCCTGTGGCAGGAACCAGCCCTGGCTTGTTTAATGGCTCTAGACTCCCTTTTCCTCATAGAACTTTAAATATCAGATTAGTAAATGTTTGTAAAAATTGTTTTCAAATAACACTTGCGATTCATGTTTAATATGAGTAAAACTCAATCTCAGCACATGCATATAGTGTAAAATATTGGAGACCCCATGCACATCTCCTACTCCCCTGCCTCAGGGCACGTGCGAGCACACATTTGGGGAGGGGGGGAGGGAAAGAGGCTGTGTGTGCGTGTGTGCACGTGTGTCTGTGTAACCTGAATGAGGTCTCTTTGTAATAGACTATGTGTGATTGGTTTTTGCTTAGTTAAGTGTCATAGACATTTCTCTATGCCGGAGAGGTTACAACCCACTCTATAAAATTCCGTGAAGTCAGGGCCTGTGTCTGACTTCACTGTGTCTCCAGCGCCATGCATAGGACCTGCCACAAGGCAGGCATCGGGCCCGTGCGAGTGTGGAGAGGCAGTGCCTGGCCACAGGCCCGACGGAGACGCAGGGGTTGGCTGGGTTTGCCCCATTACCGTTCCCATGAGCCCTTCCCCACTCTGAGCCTTGTTCCTCTTGCTCCCCCCCTTCCTTCCTCTCCTCACCTCCCCCCTACCCCCCATCAACCTTATTCTGAGGAGGAGCTCTGCTTTGGTCCAACACAGCCATCCACATGCCCTCAGCCCCAGGAGGCCTGCCTCCCTCATGACTGCGCCTGCTGGCATCTTTGTTCATGAGCCCTGACTGGCATTTTAGTGTGATTTTTATTTAACTTGTTACCCTTCCCTGGAAATGTTGCTGTTCACACTCCTCCTTGCTGAGTGGGGGGTAAAGGACTCCATTCCCAGTTAGAGAAATGTCGTGGTCAGCCTGCCCTCCCGGGAGGGCTCCCTCAGCGGGACCCGGTTTTACAGACTGGCTGTCACTTGAGCTGGGTGGGTAGGAAGGACAGCCTTTGAGGGGAAGCAGCAGCAGGCTGGGTGTGGGCAGTGTGGGCACAGCTGTCTCCACCATACCTGGAGACACCGTCTTCTAGGAATTAAAATCTCTGAAAATAATAGCACTGACAATAGCTCCCGTGTACTGAGTACTTTCTGTGTGCTGAGCAGGATTCCAAACACCAATAGAGAGGGCCCTGTGTCATCCGCATTTTACCAAGAGGAAAATCAGAAACTTACTTTGTTCATTCAACAAGTATTTATTGAACAAATATGGACCGAGTGCTTATGCTGTGTCAGGCGCTGCTCTAGTTCCAAGGAATATAGTCAAGAGCAAACCAGATACAATCCCCTGCCCTCGCTCTCCTGGTGCCTACATGCTCTTCAGGGGAGACAGACAATAAACAAAGTTAATTTTAGAGTATGGACAGCCACAGTCTAACAATCGGTTTTGTTTCTATGTAAAATATTCATAGGACTTTATGACGCATTTAAATCTAAGCTCTCCTGCCCCTGTTCTCGGGTCGGAGGAAACACACACACCTTCTATTTCGCTGAGTTCTGACCCCCCGAAAAGCTGGCACAGGCAATTCAACCTCTCTCCAGATCCATGGTTCCCTTTTAATCAGTGCGAAGGGCTGTCTCACAGGCAGCTGGGGTGTCGGGGACAGGCTCTGCGCCTTCCTGGGCTGGGTTAACACCTGCTATCTTTTCCAGCTTCCAGACTTCAGGATGGTGGGCACTGGGAAGCAGCATCGGTAACTATGTTGGGCTCACAGGGCGGTGAGCTGGGCTGAGCCTTGGAGGATCTGCTCTCCTGGCTTCGCTAATGGGGAATCCCCAGGACCAGGGAGGAAAGGCCTTGCTCCAGGCCCCCTTAGGACAGAACCCAGCCTCCTGCCTCCCTGTCTGACACTCCCTGTGTCTGTGAATCCCATGGGAGAGAAAGCAGGAAAGGCCACACTCGGGATTTTCGCTTCCTACCCCCAACCAGGCTCATTGCTCTGCTCAGGGCAGCGTGCAGGGTGGACCAGGGCCCATCTCATTCTACACCAGGATCCGCAGCCCCTTCCAGCTTTGGGCCAGACTGGAGACATGGGGAGAAGGGCCCAAATGGAGCTGTGCACCCCATTTGGGTGACTCCACTGCCATCTGAGCTGTGTCTCCAGCTCCAGGAAGGACAATCTAAGAAGCGGAGCCAGGCTGAGCTGAAGCCTGTCAGGAAATAGACAAAGCAGCCAGGGAAGGGGTGTTGGCAGGTGACAAATACAGTCTGACACTTGCATGTTTGCTTCTACCTGCAGGGCAAGAAAAAGGCCACATGTGACGTGCATGGGAGTGGTGACAGGTGAGTCCTGTGCATTCATGGCCAGATTCCAGGTTGTCCCCATCCCTCCCGACACAGAAGCATTTTGGCAAATGAAGAGAAGGTGCTCTTGCCTGGTCAGTTTAACTCAGTGGTTAGAGCATCGGCCTGTGCACCAAAGGGTCGTGGGTTCGATTCCCAGACGATTCCCGGTCAAGGGCATGTATGTGCCTAGGTCGGAGGCTCGATCCCTGGCCCAGTCAGGGCGCGTGCTGGAGGCAACCAATCGATGTGTCTCTCTCACATTGATGTTTCTCTCTCTCTCTCACCCCCTCCCTCCCCTCTACTCTCTCTAAAAAAAGTTAATGGAAAAAATATCCTCTGGTGAGAATTAAAAAAAGTAAAGAGAAGGTACCTCTATTGGTCACTTTGTCTCGGAGCCTGAGGAGAAAAGGGGAGGACAGGCAGGGAACCTGGATATGTAGTCACACACCCTAGAAGAGGGATGTGACACATGTCCCTGAGGGTATCTGAGCAGAGAGAAACCAGGTGGCTGTGGTAGGTTAGAGGACATGGGGGGGGGGGTGTCTGGGCCAGGGTCCTGAGGCTCCTCCCCCAGGACCCCAGAACTGGACCAGTAGCACTTTATTTGGGGAACATCTGCCCACCATTCACCAACCCCCTCAAAGAGAAGACCTGGTCTAATTGTCAGCTTACTTCATTTTGTGATGACTCCCTCACCTATAAATAGATCAGTTGGGTTCAGAAAAGTGAAATGAGAATGAAAATCAACCATATCCCACTACCTGGAGATAATCCTTGTTAATATTTTGGCTATTTTACACATGAATGTGCTTATGATATGCTACCTTTTTTCATTTAACATCAGATACCCCTTATAGGTCATTTGCCCTCACAGATGACCCTGATGCCAGGGAGGAAAAGTGTTCTCCTCCCAGCTCCCCAAACACACACTCACATACGCACACACACAAATACACGCTCACATACACACACACACACACACACACACACAGGCACACACTCATGCACATGCACACGTGCGCAATCACCTGCACACACATGCACACGCACACGCATACATACAAACACATGCACACACGCACATGCACGCACATGCACACTCACACACACGCACACTTACACACATGCACACACACATACACACACTCACACACACAGGCACACACACTGTCCGCAGTCCTCCTCTGGCCACAGAGCTTTCCGTTTTCTCTTCTCGTGAATGGGCTCCTTCTGCAAGCTGGTCAGGGCTTAGAAAAGGACACTCATTAGTTTGGGTTGAGGGTGAAGAAGATTGAGCCACACACGACCTTGGTGGCTGCCCAAGCTGACAAAGCTGAGTGGCCAGTCTCCTGGCTTCGGGAGCAGCTCTCCCACTCCCACCCCTTCCCTGGCCGCCACCTGCACAGTGCTGGCTCCCTCGGAGGGAGCCTTGGAAGCCGCCTTCTGGCTTCTCTCCCACGCAGCCCCCGGCTCTCCTAGGTGGGGGCAGAGAGAAAGGACGACTGAGGGTGAGGGTGGAGGCGTCTCCCTCCCACAACACTCTCCCTGCTCTGCCCTCTCCTCTCTCTGGGAGTAAGACACAATTTGAGTGCCCCTGGCAGCGCTATTTTTAGCGATCCCCTGGCTGTCAGCTCTGGGACATGTTCTGTTCCCAGGAGCTTTCCCACCCTGCTGTCACTCAGGAGGAGAGAGGGGCTGGGAGACAGCCTGCCCGGTCCCTGGCCCAGCGCACTCCCAGCGCGTCCAATGCGCACGACTCCACTTAGCCTGGGGACTTCCCGGAGTTGCTTAGCTTCCCTCGGCCTGTTTCCCCTTCACACATATAAGGTGCTTAGTGCTGGGCCTGCTCTAGCGCTTGACAGATGTTAATTTTTAGGTCCGTTCCCCTGTTCGCTTCCAGGAGCCTGCTATGAGGTCCACCTCACAGCCTAAGGCAGGTGTGAAAGTCATGGTTTGGTTTGGAACAGGGCCAGGGACCCTGGGCACTCACCCCGGAGGGGTCAGTCTCTACAGGTGACCTCCATCTGTCAGAGCCACAGCTCTCAAACCAGCTCTCCCTTTCTTTAGCCTTTTCAGAAATCATCAGACACTTCAATCCCTCTGTTCTGAAGCCTGTGTGCATCCCTGGGAAGGAAGTGGTACCCCAAATTAGTGCTGAGTAAGTCCCTTTCCTGGCTCTCTCGAGGGCTGTGTACTCCTCTTGGTCTCGGGCACCTGGGCAGGAGGATTTGGGGGAGGGGAGCTGGCAAAGTCAAAGAGGTTTAAAAATAGAGGTCTGTTTTAAGTCAAAGCCGAAGTGCATCTCCTGCGCTGATGTAAGTGTGTCTGATGGGCCTAATTTAAAAAACCAGGTCACGGTCTGCCCTCCAGAAGCCAGGGGTGGTGCAGTGTAGCCTTGAACTCAGAGACTGGCTCCTGGGCTGGGCCGAGGGGCAAGCGTCCAGCCCTGGACCAAGTTATGTTTAACTGGTTTTCTCTCTGCTCCCCTCCCTCTCTGCAGAGACTTGTGGATTCAGGCAGAAGAACTGGTGGAGAACATGAAAAACAACCAGGTAAGAACCCGCCCGCGTCTGTTGCGAGGCAGTAGGACCAAACACACCAGGCAGCTGTGGCCGCACAGCCACTGTGCCCTGAACTCAGCAACCAGGGTGGCCTGGGTGCTCCCCAAATGCTCTTTCTGGAAGCCATTAAAACACAGGGCCACTTCGTACATGCACAGTGGTGTTCCCTGTGGTCTTGCCAAAAGTCAACAGGTGGACTGCACGACTTCTCACATAGGTGGTTGAAAGCTTGGTTTCAGAGGGAGACCAGTTTAAATGGGAATCCTGAATTTTCTACCTATGTTGGTCAAGGCACTTAACCTCTCTAAGCCTCAGTTTTTCCACTTATGAAATGGGCATCATAAGAGGCTGTAGCACAGGACCTAGGAAGGATTAAATGAGGTGTTGGACGTACCTGGCACAGAGGCAGTGCTCAATGACAGCCCGCAGCTGCCACCGTTGTTGAAGTGGCCGTTGTTGTTATTCATTACCGTGCTCATTTTAGTTCTGAGGTGGAGGCCTCTGTGACATATCTGCCAGGGCCCTGGCACCCACCTGGCTCTAACCAAGTGCTGAGCCCGAACCGCTGGAACCAAGGGCAGCCGCTGTCTCCGTCAGTCATGCGTTCATTGAAGAGCTCGGGCGTTAAAGCCAGGTCATTGCCGGTCACTCACGGGTAGGGACAAAGGCAGGCGAGGCACCATAAGGAGCTGGTTTCCCCCCTAACAAGAGACTGACGGAATTTCTAGAGTAATCCCAACATTTCGGAAAACAGCTGGGAGGTCTTGACTCCAACCCCACAATGTTGCAGATGAGGAAACTGAAGTCCAAGGAATTCATGTGACCGGTCCAAGTTCACACAGCTGGTTAGAGCTAAAGTCTAAAGTGTTGATTCACCATGCTGCCTCTTTTTGTGTTTTTTTTTAATCTTCACCCAAGGATATGTTTACTGATTTTTAGAGAGAGGAAGGGAGAGAGAGAAACATCGATCAGTTGCCTCCTGTACCTAGATACGTACCCTGACGGGGAATTGAACCCTGAACCTTTTGGTGTACGGGACAAAGCTCTAACCAACTGAGCCACCTGGCCAAGGCTCAAGCTACATTTAAAGGGCAAAACAAATGTTTATTTTTTGTTCCACAAGTGACACATGTTTATTATAGAAAAATGAGAAAACTCAGATAAACAAAAAGAATAGTACCCAGAGATAATTGCTGCTGACATCTCGGTATACATCCCCTTCTGTGTTTTTTCCAAGCACATGTGTATACTTTATAAAAGAAGGGTGAGGTTATATGTAGACACTTTTTATAAACTGCTTTTCTAAATATGACATTTTCCATTACAACAATTACATTTTCCAACATCATTTTAATAGCTACATAGTGTTTCATTTTATGAGTGACTCACAGTTTGTGCGGCAATCCCCTATTTTAGATATTTATGTTGTTTTCAGTTTTTTACTCTTATAAACAAAGCTTCATTATTGCAGCTAAATCTTTCATGTATCCTTATTTCCTTAAAATACATTTTGGGAAATGGAATTGTTGGGTAAAAGAGTATGCCCTTAACCTTTTTTTAACTGCATTTTGCCAAACTGTCTTCTGGAGAAGTTACACAATTTGAATTTCCCACCTTATACTTCTTTTTTTGACAAAAAGATTTTAAGTATGATTTTATGGGTGTGGGTATATGAAATTGAAAGATATGAAAAGAAAGTTCTTTTGGTACCAGGTCTTACCACTCTCACTTTTTGGTGCTGTTTCCTTTTTCTTCAGCGACTTGACTTTCAAAATGACTGGAAGCTCATCAATGTGCTCTTCAGTAATGCAAACCTGTGTCACCTGTGTCCCTCCGCCCAACAGGTAAACCACAGGCTGGGGGTCAGAGGGATTGCAAATGCTGGGGTAGGTGCAGAGTGAATGAACTAAACCTGCCTGGTCTACACCTGGGCTGGGCCTGGTGCATCTATTTCAGAGTTTGGATGGACGGACGGATGGACGGATGGATGGATGGGTGGATAGATAGGTGGATGGATGGACGGATGAATATCTAAGGGCTCAAGGAACTATATACAGGGACAGGTGTTTTAACTTACCGGCTTTCATATCAGGTAAAGGAAATTGAGATGCGCATTAGCTGAGTCAGTGATCATTCTGTGACTGAGAAAATTCAGCCTCCTAGTTAAAAATCATTTTGTCTCTTTAACTCTGATTTCATTTAATCACTGAATTTAGGAAATAAAGCAAGACATGTACTCTGTCATCACCTCCTGAACTGCAGTTCACCATGAACTCTGGTTGTAACGGGAAGCCTACTGTTCACGTACGCAGACCATCCTCCAGGCTCAGTAGAGTTCCTGGATGCGGGACACAAAACACGTGGCTTCATGTGTTATTTCTATAGGTGACTATCTAGGACTTCAGTCCTTATTGGAGATGGTCCAGGTTAGGATCAGTTGATCTAGGCTATGATGACATAAATGGCACACTCTCTTCTCCAGGGGCCTGAAGGCTGGTGGCCACCGAGCTGGCCTTGCTATTTATGGTAGTCCAATGACCTGCCCCCTGTCCTCTCAGCCCCTTCTAGAGCCCCTCCAGGCCATGGCACAGGCATGGGTGAAGTTTCCTGAGTTGTTGCCATCCCCTGTTCTGTGCCCTTCTCCCACGGCATGTACTCTGGCCTTCTTCCAAGTGCCCCACTTTCCCACTGGCTCCTGGCCCAGCACCCACACCCCCTTCCTTTAGTGATGTTGGGCCCTGGGAGAATGCTTGTGGAGGCCCACCTTGCCTGGCCAGCTCTCGTGGGTTTATGGCATGTAGATCTCGAAGGTTTATTTTTCTACTTCACCCTCTCTTTTCTCCCATGCCAGGTTAAATTCACAGCTCTGTTTATTCTATGCCCCTCTTTTTGCTGATATGCACACCAAAATTTTTTTGCAAATTTACCTGTTCATGCATTAAAATGCTCAAACAAGCATTTAGGCATTGCTGCATTCCTCTATATCCACCCATCCATAAATTGTCTATTCATGATAAATTCATTTTCTCTTTTTTCATGGAGGCACGTGCTATTGTATGTACTGTGAGTTATGTCCATGCTGGCTTTTGTTTGATTTTTTAAATGTTTGAATGCATTCGTGGATGCTTACACTCACTCAGGACTTTTTTCTATACTCTTTTCTCACATTCAAGCATTGCTGTGTGAGTTCCCTCATTCTTCCATGTATTATGCCCTGAAGCGTTCTTGACTATGTGATGCATGCCTATGTCTGCATGTATCCATTCATTTACTGCTAATAATTTTAGTTAGATCAACAATGCACAAATGTTTTCTCCTTTCAAAAAACTAAAACATTACAGCTAAAGCTAAAATACTACCTCCAGCTCTCTCCCTTTTTATTTCCAAGTTTCTTACATATCTATGAATCCTAGTAGTATTTTGTGTGTGTGTATGTGCAAGAGAGAGAGAAAAAGAGAGAGAGACTGATTGAGTTTGAACACAAATAGTATTATATCGTGAGCAATTTTTTCCACTAACCAAATGTTTTTGACATCTGGTCATGTGATACACATAGATCAAGTTTATTCCAGTGACTTGCTAACTAGTATCTCACGGTGTAAATTTAGTAAGTTTTATTTTGCCATTTCCCTATTGATAACCAGTTAGGTATTTCCAGTTTTTCACTCTCATAAAACAAGATAGTTTATGAGCTATCTGAACATGTTGCATTTTTACCTGAACATGTTGCATTTTTCTAAATACAGTGATGTTCAGATTACAGATCGAGATAGATTAGTGGGTCAAAATTAAGTTTAAAGATTGCAACCAAAATTACACAAATAGAAATAAGATAGAATAAAATATAAAATATTAGAGTTGATTGCATGTTGGAAGGTAAGAGCATCTCTGCCTTTCCCTGTGTCATAGGTCAAGTCTCCCAAAGTAGTTCATATGAGAACAGGTGTTTCACTGTTAAGAGGAAATGCTAAACCCCTGTCCTGCCCTACTTAGGACCTGGAAATTTTCACCTCTAAGGTGGCTCCTTTGGTGGGAAGTAGATAAGGGCCTGTGTCCACATTTGTTCTTTGGGGATTTCTTAAGACCAGAGTCATAAGAGAGTAAGATCAGGAGCTGTCCATCAGGCAGCAATGCTGATTCTTCAGAGCTGCCGTGGTGGGTCCAGCTATTCAAAGGCAGGTGCTGCACAGGTAACTGGTTGACCTGACTCATTGCAGTGAAACAGAGATGCTTCCAGGGTCTGTACTGCTCTCTAGTTAAAGTCTACTTTTGTTGATGAGTAAGATGAAAAAAGTCAGTTAAAAGAAGAGAAAAAAAAATGGAAATAAACCTCAAAGCCAGTGACACTGCAAGAAAATCTACACATGCATTTGTTGCAAATGCCTTTGGAAGCAGGTGTCAACATTTTGGAGATTACAGTGGCAGGATGATTCATGAAACCTAAAAGTGTTTGCATCTTTTGACTGAATAATTCTACTCCTTGGAATAAATCCCAAGTTTATTAGAAAAAGTTAAATCTTGTCTCAGGCATATGTTTGATCATAGAAATTTCTTCTGACTCTGAGGGCAAAAGATATATATATATATATATATATATATATATATATATATATATATATATATATATATATATATATAATGTGTCGTTTCATTGGGAAAAAAATAAGCTTTTTCCTCACTTTGGGTTCAAGGGGGAGTTCATTATGTGTTACCTTGTAAACAAGGGACATTTTTACGCGTGTAATGTCTTCCACTAAAGAACGGGGACAGTTGGTGCCTGAGCAGCAAGCATTCGGTACCTGAGTGACTGGCTGGGCCCCACTCACTCTGCGGCCATGAATAAGCACCTTGATGGGGGAGAACCAGGCAGGGATCCCCAGTTTCCCTGTGGAAGATCGATGCCCTGAATGTGGGCAGCGAGTTCCCAAGGCTCTTTAGAAGGAAAAGTGAGACGCTTAAGGTCACATTCAGAGAGAGGGTCACTTAGACTGAAAAAAATGAGACAGTGGGTTTATTGCTGGCTATGGTCAGCTGACTCCAGAGGACAGCCTCACACCGAAGCGGGGACTCGGGAGTGGGGACACCGCCCAGTGCGGTCTCAGCCTGAGTGATTGGCAGCTGTCTCCAGCATCACCACTGTTCCCCCAGGAAACAGAACAGCTCCTAGGCCTGCCTTGTCTTCCTGTCTGAGCCAAGTCCCCTCAGGGGACAGCCGGTGTGCAGACAGCTAAGGAGCTTGTCTCGTTGTAAAGTTTATTTTTGTTTGGTGTTGTTTTGGTTTTTGTTTTTTTTACCCTGAAGAGGTAAACCAGGGTATATTTTTGGGGTGCTCTCATTTGTTATTCATTTTCATTACCTGCAAGGCACTGGGTGGGAAGGGGCTGTCTTCAAACACCGGGGGAGAGCAGCCCTCTTCTAACTCGGGGCAAATGCAAATGCGGCTGGGACAGGGCTGATGAAAGAACGGCACATGGAAGTCTTGAGGCCCATCTGGGTCCTTAAGTCCAAGGGGAATTGTGTTCTTCCCTTGGGAGTAAGTCCTGCCTCCTATCCCTCAGTGAGAGCTGTAGAGTTTCCTTGACCTTGAGTTTGTCCTTTCCTGACGTGGAACTTCTCATCTGGGGCAGCTTAAAGTTTTCCTAGGGGAGGATGGGTTGGGGAAGTCAGAATGAACAAAAGCCTGGGGAGCTCTGGGAACTCTGCACGTGTTTGTGGGAAACTGGGGTCTAGCAGGGCCTTTGTCACTATCATCTCAGCCGAGGGTGGGGACTGCGGAGGGGAGGGGGCGGGGTGTGTGTGTGAGCCTAGGCATCCTTGGCCCTATGGTCCCTGTCCCCACCTACACTCAGCACATTTCTCCTCTCACAGGACAAGCTGGTGACAGATAACATGAGCAAGCTGACCAGAATGCTGGACTACCTGCTCCAGGAGGTGAGGCTTGCAGCTTCCCCAACTCCATGGGACCACACCCCTGGAGCTTCCTCGTATCTGCCTTCCCCAGACAAGAGAGAGATGCCTTTCCAAGGGCTGGCAGGGAAGGCTCTGGTTACTCTCAAGTTGCCTTACTGGGTTAAAAAAAGTGTCGTAGTGGGAGACCTCCCCTGAGGGAGATCAGCTCCTCCCTAGGGACTCAATCACCCCACTCTTTCCTGAACAGTGTGGGGCAGTGACGACCTGTGGGGTCCTTGAGAGCCTTCAAGGCTTCCCTCTGTCAAGTGACCTTGATGAGCAAGCACTGCAGGTTCTGAGACTCATGGGGAGGCAGCTTCCCTGTCTCAGAGGGTCTAGAGTCCTGTCACCAACATGGTCCTGCTTTCTTGTTACACCTGGTGGGGGGATGCCCTGCCCACCAGGAGGGATGGTGAATGACATGCCTCTGCATAACCAGCAGGCTGGCAGCTTTGGACCAACCCCAACCAAACTTCTCCCAAAGAGGTCCCTCGTGCTCAACCAGGCCCCAAGCTGGGCTCAAACCAAGGACTCTGTGGATGACCCCTGGCAAGGACGGTGCCTGCAAATGTTTGCAAATGTTCATCTTCTCTCTGTTTCCTTGTAGGTCCCTAAAGCATTTGTGAACATAGTGGACCTCTCTGAGGCTGTGGGGCACCAAGGGAACGGGCTCAGGTAAAAAGGGAAGTGGGAGGGGACCAGCATTTGTTGAGGGGCTGCCCTTTGCCAGGCACTGGGCGGGGCACTTCACATGTTAATTGGTGAGGGAGACTTAAGGGATGGAGGCCCAGAGACTAAGCAACACGCTTGAGATCACACAGCTCGGGAGGACAACATCGTTCTGGGGACTGAGTCAAAGGAGGAACTGTCCAGTCTGGTGGACTTGGTTGGATGACCTGCCCCCACCAGAATGATCTGAGGGTTTAAAAAGCAGTTTTGGCAAAACATCCGTAAGCCAAGGAGTGATACTTCTAGAAATGGGAAAGAAAAAAAGTTGGCCTAAACGTATTTTATCTTCACTGAATTTGATTCCCATGTAGTTCTGAAATTTGTGATAGAATCTAAACTCCTTGACCCCAGATCCTGAGATTTCTGGCTTCACACCCAGCAAAGAAGTACACGCAGCAAAGGTCAGGGTAGGGACAGCTGGAGGTGGGGGCAATGGAAAGGACGGTGCCCAGAGGAAAGGAGGGTTTGAAGGGAAAGGACACACACCGCAGGGGAGGGAGAACTGGAGGTGGGCTTCTGGTGTGGAAGGGATGAGGGGCAGCGTATCGGGAGATGGAGCGAGAGGGAGATGTCCCCACATCCCTTCCCCACCCCGGTGGAGGGACAGACGGGGAGCAGATCACAGTGTACCTTTCCACTCTGTTCCCCTCAGTGTGTGCTTGCTTCCTTCTGCACCCCGAGACTTCCAGCTTCTCCTTCCTCAGACCCTGAGCAACGCCCAGGTCCCCCAGCCCTCTCGCTGCTCCATGGGGTGGCCTGAATGGCCCCACTCCATCCACGCTCTCATTTCTGACTTATTTTAACCTGCAGCCTAGAAGCAGAGCCTTGCAAGTGCTCAGAGATGACCTCAAAGCTGCCCAGGACTGTGATGCAGTGGTCCTATCAGGTGAGCCCTCTCCGGGAGACTGGCAGCTTGCAGGGGCGGGGGTCGTGGAGGAGAACAGGGGGGGTAGGGACAATTAGGGTGTAAGTCTGCCACCGTAGGGCTTCTCCAACCGAGTCAGGAAGCAGAGAGAGCTGCTCTCGGTTCACTCCCTGCTGGTGACTTGATGTTCCTATAGGTAAAGCCCGGAAAACGATACGGGCAGGTTGGGGAGGGACAGTGGTGGTACTTTAGATAGTGAAGGACTTTGCAGGTCCCTTCAGAAATGGTTGTGGTCATCATCACGACTTGTACCCCTGCACCTATGGCTGCTGAGGTGGTTCTGCCCAAGGGCAACTCAGAGGTCCCGAAGACATGCTTTCTGGGTTAGAGAAGAAACCCCAAGAGGGCTAGGATGGCTCAGTGGGAGTCACCATCCCTGTCAGCAAACAGCTCAGAGTCCGGCACCTATTGACGTGTGTTCACATGAGTATTTTGGTTTAAGAAGAAAGTTATGTATGAAGCCGTGTGGCACTTCTCTCACTCCAGAGGTGACATGTTTTGTATAGTTAATGGCTTACCCTCTCCAGAACTTAGCCTTTGAACAGAGCATGGGCAGGGCCTGGCTGCATCCCTGGCTGGCGTATACTCCAGCTCCCAGGGAACCTATTTCAGATCCATCTCAGACCGAGGGGCTGCTGACAACGCCCTGGTAGGGGGACGGGGCAGGCTGTGCCTCGCCCATGCTCCTGGGTGCACACCTCTCTGCTCTCTTTTTCAGGAAAATTGGGAACGTCTCCTGAACTCCAGCAAGTACAATCAGGAGGACTCCTTTGCAGTGGTTTTCCAGCCCTTCTTCTACGAGACATCCTCATCACCACACTTGGTGAGTGAGGTGACCGTAAGGAGCCTGACCCTCCCCCTCTGCCACTCCCGCCCAGTGGGGATCACTGAGCCCGGGATATGCACCCTGGAGGGGGGGGGGGATGCTGCAATACTCTCTTATACTTTCTGGACGATTTCCCCATGGGGTTGGAGAGCTCCTTGAAGCAAGTTCTTAGAGACAGAGTGGCCCAGAGGTAAAGAGCATGGACTTGAGCTCCAGGCTCTGACGTGGGCCAGCTGTGTGATCTTGGGTGAGTTGTTGGAACTCTGCCTCGGTTCCCTCTCTGTGAAATCAGGGCCATCTTTAATATTCCCACCCTCTAGGGTGGTTGTCAGGATCTCATGAGTAAACACATGTGAGGAGCTTGGGGAGCCCTCAGTACCTCTCAGCTACAGTGACTCTTCAGGACAGAATTTTAGGGTACCGCGTCACCCTCCTCCTTCTGCAGGCTCTCTACATCCACCCCTGGGAGGGAGGGGAGTGTGAGTGGCCTTCATTCCCCAGGTCACTGGGCAAACGCCCTTGCCCCAGGGGGGCGCCCAGCCCATGAGCGTGGTGGTGGGTCCGCATGCGCTTGGTAGGGTGTCTCTGACACCACTGAGCTCCAGCACTGTGTGCCTGGGACAGCCCCTCCCTCCAGACTCCTGGCTCCTGCCTGCTGGGGCCACTGTGCCCCCTCCAGGACTTAACTGATGTTTCAATAGTGGTTTAAAAGGAGGAAGAAGAATATTCGTCCCCATCCCACCCCCTACTCAGACCACACATGAATCACTTCCTGTCACCGCGGCCTCTGTGGTTTGGTTGAGTTGTGGGGAACCTCACGCTGACGAGGGGTGTGACCTGCTCCTGTAGGCCCTCACCTCCCAGCCTCACCCCAGACAGCGGGCCTGTAGGGGGGCCATGACTGATGTGGAAAGGGGCTGAGAGTCTGGGCAAATCAGGGCCACCCCAGCTCTGCCAGGGTCACCTTCAGAGTGCATGGCAGGTCCACCCCATCCTTGGGGACATACAGGGGTTCTTACCTGGTTCTCTTTCAGAAGGAGTTGCTACACCAGGATCCCACCACACTCTCGGTCTCCTTGAATCTCTGGAACATCATGGTGAGTTGCGGGGGGCTCTGGGAGGCTGCAGTGCCAGCCTGGGGGTTTGGCCTATAAAAGAGCTGGGGCTCCACTGCCACACCCACTCTGCCTTCTGCTCTGATGGAGGGGCTGCGGGATTCCAGCAGGACCCCGGGACAATGATTCTGGCTGCCAGGGAGCCTTCCCACGTCTGGGGATGGCCTAGCTCTGACCACCCCAGTTTCACCGCCTCACCCCAGAGCTGGATGCAGCCCTGGCAGCATGCGTGGCTCTCTGGACACCTTCAGTACCGCTCCTCCCAGAGGCCCAGAGTTTCCTCAGAGTCTGTGTGGGAGACTTCACTCAAAGCAGGGCCCTAGGGAACAGCTCAGGCTGCGATTCTAGGCCAGCTTTCCCTCACATGACGCTTAAGTGCCATCACGTGGCTTCAAGGCCCCGGGTGGTACCTGGGATGAATGTGGACTTTCAAGTGATGGAGACCTGGGTTCAAATCCTAATGCCATCTCTCACAAGTGGTGTGAATTGAGGGTCTCCACTCCCTTTCTGCAAAATCCAGATCCTAACACCTGACCCAGGACATGTCAAGCGTGTAGCTCACTTCTGCCCACAGCCTGTACTCAGCACATGCGGACACTTCTTACTGTTTTCTGCGGGGCTTCCCCGCACCTCTGAGGCCCCCGGGGCTCCCTGGGATTCGGCAGTGGGTGGAATGAAATGTCAAAACATGAGCCTTTCCCAGGTACCAGGCAGACACCTGATTTAGCCTTTGGTATTTTCCCCATGCAAGCAGTCCTATTTTTAGAATTCCAGTGACAGAAACTTGGTTTTCCTCTTCCTTGGATTAGAAAATGTTTTCTCCATCTTTTCGACTAAGTGCTGTGCTGAGTGCCATGGGCAGCTATGTTTCAGCGTGCATTAGCCAGCAAGACAGAGCAGGGGTGGGGGGCACAGGATGGCCCCAGAAGCCCTCGTCAACAGAATCACACTCTCCTTGAAGAAAGCACCTGATTTCTTTGTTATTGGACCTGACCCTAGGGTGGAACATTTCCCGCAGGAAACCATTTGCTGCTGATCTCCTGTGAGGGGCTGAGGACACTAACCTGACCCCTCCTGCAGGGCTGTCCCCCGCAGGGTACCCTCTCTCTGGGGAGAAGGGCTGGTTATTCCAGCTCAGCCAAACCTATCTCCTTCCCCTCTACGTCACCTCTCTCCCAAGTGATGAAAGAGAATCTGTCATGTGCCCTGACCTGTCCTGGGTCCAAAGAGGTTTAAAAAACACACACCAAATGGCCTTGGCCTTCGCTGATCCCGGGTTATAGCTGGAAGGGTCAGGAGACTCGGAGGAACAGAGTGGACTTGAACTCAGCCAGCAGTGATGCGCTGGACTGTGCATCCCAAGGCGACACGGGCAGGAGGGCAGGAGAGCCCCACAGTGGCAGGGCTGGAATTGGCTTTGTAGGATGTCAGAGGAGGTCAGGGCGGGCTTTCCAGGCAAGAGACCTTTGTGAGCGAAGGGCATGGGGAAGAAAAAGCCAAATGCATTATCATCAGGAGGCAGTAGAAGCTGGTCTGATAAGACAGGAAACGTGATAAGGAGCCCGGAGAATGAAGCAAGCACTTTGATCGCCAGACAGAGAGACTCTGGCGAGGGCAGGTAGGGAGAAAGGGCTCCCTCTCCCTCCATCTCGCTGTTGAGTGTCACAGCTGGTGGTGGCAGCAGTGGCGACTGCCTTCCTTGAGCCTGTGACGTCCTGTCCATTCAAGCAGGCGCACAGTGCCCTCTAGCCCACTGGAGGGTGAGATCGAGGACAGAGGGTCCCACAATCAAGGCCAAAGAACCGGGGCTCAGTAGATGTCGCAAGGGCCCCAAGGAGGAAGAGGTAGCTTTTCTGGGCGGACAGTTCCCCCATTCTCTCCGGACCTGTCTGACCAATCACCAGTCGTTTCCTGGTGAGAGTCCTCAGGGTTCCTGCAGCCAGGCCAGCAAAGAGGGTGGGGTCTCCCCAGGTGTGTCTTTCGGTTGTTTTATTGAGATGAGTCACATGGCCTTTTTGGGTCACCATTTTCTCTACTTGACAAAGGGGTGTAATGACCCTCATCACACACTTGTACTCAGGGGTGGCGAGCGAGCTGCTCCTAAAAACACCTGGGATCATCCCAACAGAATGAGCCCCCCCCCACCGACCTGAAGCTGAGCTCCTGGCCTCTTGTACTGGGGATGCGAGTCATTCCCTAGGCTCTTCCCGCCTTCTCCTCAATAACTTCTGATCATTTTAATGCTACCACAGTAGTTTTAAAGAGACCCACCTTTGGGGAACTCGATTCCCAGGTCCTTCCAGCCATCACTGACCCCCACCCTGTGCCGAGCCCTGGGCATGGTGTTAGCGCCACAGGGCAGGACAAGAACACTCAGGAGTTGCTCACAGTGAGCGGGAATTCTCCTTGGAGAGAGTGGCCAAGGTCACTCTCCCACCCTGCAGGCAACGTCAGGGTGGCAGGGAAGCTGAGCAGAGGCGATGGGGGCAGTTAGAGGGCTGGGCAGTGGCGTGAGAGCCCCGCGGGCAGCGCTGGGTCCTCCTGGGATGTGCTGCACAGGGTGGCCCCAGGAGGGCCCGGGGGACCATTTGATGGAGGACGTCACTCTCCATCCCCTGAGGAGAGGGGGTCAGAGTGGGTGTAAAGGGGGCTGGTGGGAGCAGGAAGGATGTGGGTGACGAATAGAGAGACATTTAGGACAAGGTTCTTAATGGAAATGCATTTATTGGAAAAACTTATGAATTTCCCTTCTTTGAGGCCCTTAAAAAATGGACTCTGCTATATCCATTCTACCAGAATCATTGAGATGGGACTCTTCTGATGTCTCCTTCCAGCCTCTATTATTGATTAAATTTTTGAAAGACTGGAGAGAAGAAGGCAGGCCAGATTGGCACCGGGCCGTCCACCCAGGCCCACTTCACCCTCCCTTTCAGAATAAAACGGAAAGAAGGCACCGCAGTTCCTTCTCCAGCCCTGAGCTAAAGGGTTGCCACTCCTTTTCCAAAAGGTTAATTATACCCTCTTATCAGACCCTGTCCATCTGGGGGAAGAGCCAGCCCTGAGAAGGGTAAAGTTCTTTCCTGCTTGTTGCTTAGTGAGCACAGATTCTGGGATAAGATATTCACTAAGAATCTAAAAGCCTCGTGGAGGCTGGCAGAGCATGGGACTGAGCCAGACGGGGTGCTTCATCCTGCGGCCTCCTGTCGCTTGTGTCCCTTGTCAAGGTCCTTGGAGGGAAGGCGAGGGACAAAGGTGTTACGGGAGCCTAGCACCTGTGGAAGCGGGGCTGACAGCAAACGCCAGTGTATCCGTGGTAGAAGATGGTGCAGAACATCCGTGACCTCTCAGGGCCACTATGTTTTTCTTTGAAGTGCTTACATACATATAATGAACATTTTAATATAACAAAAGGAACTTTATTTATTTATTTTTAAATATATCTTTATTGATTTCAGAGAGAGGAAAGGAAAGGGGGAGAGAGAGATAGAAACATCAATGATGAGAGAGTCACTGATTGAGCCCACACCCGGGCATGTGCCCTGACCGGGAATCGAACCCCGATCGCCTGGATCCTAGGTCGATGCTCAACCGCTGAGCCACGCCCGGCCGGGCATAAAACAAAAGGAACTTTAAAAATTGCTCCCCCATCAAGTTCTTCAACGGCCTTCATTTCCTCTTTTCCCTCAATGCTCACCCTGCTGGCACCCGGTGCACTTTAATCTAGGTTGTCAGGTAGGCTTTGGGTTGTCCTTTGAGGAGCTGCCTGTGTCAGAGCCGATGCCACCAGCACTCGTTCCTGACTCGATAGACGTAGGAAGCAATGTGATTCACTGAGAGACATCCGTTTGAATGGAGGATCCCGATGTCCTAGTCCCAGCCCAGCCTCCCTGGCATTCAGTTTCTCCTGTGATATGAGGAGGGGTGGGCCCGGAATCAGTGGGCCTCCGCGTGAGCGGGCATCACAGTCCCCTGCAGGGCATGTTAAAATGCGGAGAGCTGGACCCCACCCCAGGGTTTCTGACTCAGTCGGTCTGGGATGGGGGCTGGAAATTTGCATTTCCAATGTGTTCCCCGGTGATGCTGATGGTGCTGGTCCAGGGTCAAACTCTGACAAGCTTTGGACTAACGAGTCTTTCTCGGTGGTACCTGGAATGCTGACACCTGTGCATGACTTTCCTATTCTAAAGATCACCTTCTTTTCTAGATGCAGCCAGCAGGACAGAAAGACGAGCTATTCAGTACAAATGTGAAAAGGTTCATAAAATGTCCCTCTCAGGTAGGCAAGGACTGGAGAGGGGAGGCAGGGGAATCTCTCGCTGAATTGGGAGACAGGTGGGGTCACCAAGCGGGCTTTGCTGTGAAGTGGGTATCATCTGGCTGAGACATTAGCCTCTTTAGAGCCATTTCAGTAGGATCATGGCCCCTTCCACACCTGTGGAGGGCATAGGGGCAAAGCCATATCTCACCTGGCCCCAAGGGTCCCAAATGTGAAGATGGGTTTCTTAAATATGGGCCAAATATGTAACAGGCATGTAATTAATGTTGCTGAATAAATGGATGGGAAAATAACATAAATGAGTAGAATTACTTTTACTATTTCATGGTAGTCAAAGTTTGGGCTTTCTTGATGAATTGGTAAGTTTTTGTTGCTAGGCTATAAGAACAATGTAATTTACCCTGTTTCCCTCTTTGCTTTGGCTGCCAGGAAGCTTGCGATTATGTTCTTTTTTCATGGAAATATATGTACTTTGCTGGTAGCATGGGCCCACAGGTAGAGAGCAAGAGATGCTGACAATTGCAAATGGAAAATTTTAAAGCATTAATGGACTCCTTCCTAGTCAGGGAACTCATAGGCAGTACAGAGAAGAAAAGCCAGAGAATGGTTTTCGTTTCAATGATGGCATGAATGTTCCAAACTGGCCAAAGGCATTGCTGGGTGATAAAGCCTGATTAAAGGGTACAGATTTCTGGGTCATGGTTCCAACACATTACTTTTCTCTGCAGGAAATGCCGTATCTGTTCACCTATAGAAACAGCAACTACCTGCCCAGGTTGCCAGAACCTACTGAGAAGCTTGAGGTATGGAGGGGTTTTCTGTGGTTGACATATATGTAAGTGAACCGGGGGCTGTACACCTTGCTGAGTCTGTAGAAGCTTCCACGGGGTTCTTTACATCCTTTATGGGCAGGCTGGGATGGGCAAAGTATTGGGTAGGTGGTGGCTGTCTCCTTGGTGCTGGAAGCAGGCCTGCCCTCCACCTCTGCCTTGAGAACAGCCTGGCAACCAGCATCCTGCAGCTTCATGGGAGGTGTTGGGTGTCAGCACTGCCTACTCCCTGTCTGTCCTACTCTAAGGCAAGGTTCTTTGGGCCCTTCCCCAATCTCGGACAAGTCCTTTTTTTTTTTTTTAATAGAAAACTCCAATCTCCAAGGATTGAGAAAATACTCTGGAGTATAGCAATTTTGCAGTTGTTGTTTTTTTTAGTTGAATTTATTAGAGTGACATTGGCTCACAAAACCATACAAGTTTCAGGTTTCAAGTGCACAGCTCAATAAAACATCATCTGCACACTGCATCCTGCACCCATCACCCCAAAAAAGTCTCCAGCCCCATTTCCTCCCCCTTTGCGGCCCACCACGTGGCGACCCCCACCCCCTTTCCATCTGGCTGTCCCCACGCTGTGGTCTGTGTCTCTGGGTTACGTATGAGAGTTTTTTGCTTAATCCTTTCACATTCTTTCATCCAGTGCCCCCTCCCCTCTGACAGCTGCCAGTCTGTTCCCTGTACCCATGCCTCCGTTCCCACTTTGTCAGCTTAAACTCATCTGAGGCCTTAACCTGAAGAGAAAGTCAAGAAAGGGCTGAGAAATATGGTGAGCTCTGAAACCAGACAGTGTGGAGACCAGAAGGCTCAGAAGTGGGCCCACGCCTCAGGGGCCACCTCACACGCTGGTGCCCTGCTTATCTTGTGACTCTCCCTGGTACTTTCTGTCCAGATTAGATAAGGGACTCTGCACTACTCTGAGGAATCCAGTGACACTTGCAGGTCGATGTCCTCCTCTTCAGAGGACTGGGGACCCATGTGGGTTGCAACAAATTCTGTCTCCTTATCATATGAAAGGGTGGGAGTTAGTCCAGGAGGTGGGGGCAATGCTGGTGACCTGGGCCTGCACCCCAAAGCCCGAGGGACACACTGTGAAAGACTTTTATTTATCAAGTTGTCCCGCACACTTTCTAACTAACACCAAGCAATGAAGATACATCTGAGGGGCAGCACGGCACAGTGAGGTGAGAGAACTGGCTCTGGGTTCAAATCCAGGCTCTTCCACTTACTGGCTCTGTGTCCCTGGACAGATAAGGTGCTGAGCTTCTCTGTGCTTTGTTTATTTTCATATGGGAAGTGGTGAAAGTCATAGTCCTACCTCATGGAGTTGTTATGAAATCATAATAAATAATAGGTGTAAAGCATGTGTAATAGTATCCGGCAGGCTACGAGTTGTGTATCAGTGTCACTGTTATTCCATGATAGAGCGAGTGATCCATTCCTGCAGGATATGGCTATTGATTACCCACCTGCTCTGCGCCACTAGGACTCACGGGCAGCGAGCGCAGGGACTCAGAGCAGGAGCCTAATCATTATTTGTTGAATGAGCTAAACGGGCAGGCGGGAGGAAGGGCGGATATCAGGCATAGGAGGTAAAAACATCAATGAAATACTTTCTTGCCCTGAGGAACTCAGTCTAGTGGAGTGAACCAGCGGTTCTTGCACCATGGATTCATTCCTGTCATTCAAGTTTCCATGGAGTTTTCAGGGAGCACAGAGGCAGGGCAGCTAACTGAGATAGGAGAGAGTTGAAGAAGATGCGCCAAAGAGTGCCCACGACTCAGCCTTGAGGGAGGACTAAGGCCGAGCCAGGTGTACAGGGTGCGGGAAAATGGAAGGGAGGGAAGGGAAAGGGTGAGTAGCGGGAGAGCTTGGGCGCAGACATGGGCCATGGAGAGCACAGAGTCGGGTCAATTCTTATGGTTTAGAATGGCAGGGCCACCTAGGCCATGCTAAGAAAGATGGGCTTTATGTTGATATTAATACAGAATAGAAATGTATTTACTATTCAACCAACAAATATTTATTGAGCATCTACTGTGTACTGTTCTAGCCTCTGGGGATACAATAGTACCCAAAGCAGACCAAAAATCCCTGCTTTCCCTGAGAATTTGGGCAAGGTAGTGACATAGTTCTGTTATGTTGAGAGAGAGAGAGAGAGAGACCCCTGGATGGTTCAGAAGCTGGGAAGGAAGCCCAGGGGACTGAAGGAGGCAATGCTGTGAATACTGCAATTTTCCAGGCAGGAAGAAACAGTGGCCTGGACGTAGGCTGAGGCAGAGGGACCAGAGAAGAGGGGATGGGTTTGGGAGCACTTGGAAAGGCTGCTGCGGACACCTGAGTGTCGAATGAGAGGGAGAAATCTTAGAGGAGAGTTAGGTTGCTATATTAAGTGATATTTTCCAAAGTAGAGACCTCGTTCCTTACCCAATTTCACGTGTTCCATCTCTCCTTATTTCTCTGTGTGTCTCATTTCAGTTGGGACTGACCATGCCATTGGAGTGCCCTAACAAGGATCCCTCCGACAAGATCCCCACCTCAGGTACATGCTCGAATCAAGTGATTTTTAAACTCATTTGAGGCCTGAACTCATCAAAGTAAGAGCAACCGTAGGATGGCAGGGCTTTCCACACAGCCTGAGATATACCCAAGAGGCTTGCCAAGGGCAGTGGAGACAGCTCTGTAAGTACAGCAAGCCTTGTTTAATGCGCTTCACAGATGTTGCATGTTTTACAAATTGAAGGCAGTACCCTCCACCATCGAAAAAGGTGATGACTCACTTTGCTGACTCACTTTGCTCTCACTTTCCTGGGAGCAGGAAGCAGAAGGAACTCACTTTATTGTGGTGGTTTGGAACCAAACCCACAATATCCCCGAGGTCTGCCTGCCTATCTGGAAGTTCATGCCTGTGTTTGATTGCTCTTTAACTGAAATAAGCTATGCTACGATATGATGTGATAAGATAGGCCATGCTATGATGTGATGAGGTATGATATGATCAGAAAGCATTTCTGAAGCATGAACTTTATGCCAGGCTAGCATTCCTCCAAAAAGCAAAACTGCCTGGGAGCAGGAAGCAGAAGGAACCAGTCCACACTCCCTGTCAGAGCCCCGTGCGACGCACTCAACCCCCACACAGAGCAGGAAAGCACACTGCCTTAGAAATGTGCCCTTTTTACTGCTGCTGTTTCCGAAATGACTGTTGTTGGGCCATGAAAATGAGAGTCATGGAATGTTCTAGGCAGAGACCTTGCCAAAGAGGGGCTGCCTAAGGGTTGAGCCTTCTCCAGGCCAGCCAGTCTGGGAGTGATGGCTGTGTTCATATGCCCATGGAAACTCTCGGGTGGTTGAGTGGGGGGGCCTGTATGGTGACCCACACAACTCGAAGCATCAGTCCGGGAGCATTTCTGCAGCAGTGAGATGGGGTCCTGCGGGGTGACTCTTTCGTTCGTTGATTGGTTCACTTGTTCATTCATTGATCAGATGCTTGTCGAGTGCCTCCTCTGTGCCCCGTAGGATAGAAAACTAAGTCTGGAGATGCCACAGTGCCTAGCAGGAACCTTTCAGGGACGCAAATCTTTGCAGTCAGGTTGCCTCCCTTTGCTGCATGTTAGTAGAATAAATAAACGCCCTGGCTGTTAGCCTGCCTCTCACACACGTCTCTGCCCTATACACTCGAAGCCACACGACTGGGGAGCTGAAAGTCTCCCCCAGCCTTTGGTGTAGAAGTGGCTCTTGCTCTACATTGCAGAACATAGGTGATCAAGATCTTACACACACACTCTCACACTCTCACACACACTATTAGTCTTTGACTTTCCCACACACACACCTGGTGACAACACACTCCTATTGGTTAGTTTACCAGCAGGATTTAGCAGCAGAAATAAATGACTAGCTTCATCTGTAGGCCCTCCTATAGCAAAAACTCAAAGGTGTGTGTGTATATATGTGTGTGCACACGTATGTATAGAGAGAGAAGAGGAGAGGGAGAATTTCAGGGTTTTAATGGCCATAGTCTTCACCGTGAAATAACATCCATCCTATTTTTAATCTTATCATTCTGAAAGAATGATTTATAAAGCATTTCACAATCTGTCTAGATAGTGTCCCTGTCATGTCAATGATAACCAACCAATCGAGGAGAGCATATCTCAACATCTAAAAGTCAAATAAAATGTGAACCTCTTCTTCATGCCCTGACCCTGAAGATTGTTGTTTATTGCACTTGAAGATGTAAGTGCCAGAAATCTCAAGACCTTGAGATCTGAGATACTCTGGTGATAGGGGCTGTTTGAGTAAGCAGATGGATAGATTGAGGCCTGTTCTATCTAACCACGTGGGCATGGGACCAACACTCCCTCTCACAGGTCAGTGCTGGGCCTGCACATCTGGGTCCTGCCGGAGAAGTGTCATTTAGACAATGGCCACCGCTAACGGGACAGTAATGAGAAACACACTTCGTTACTGTGCGTGATCTATGAGTGGACATTTTAACCATAGTTATGACTGCGGGGGTAGACAGGAAAAGGGCTCAGCACAGGGCCACCTTGTTGCTTTCCCTCAATAATTCTATTTCTGGCGAGGTGATTCCCTCTTCTGGAAATCATGTTTGCAATTCCTAACTGAGATGAAGCATCTGATACATGCTTATAAGAACAGGTTATCTTATCTTTATTTCCCAAATGACTCAGCACCTGGTAAGAGCCCATACATGTTTGCTGAATTAATCTGAAGTACGAGTATTTCTAATTCAGCAAATCAACAATTCTCAGGGTGCAAAAAGACCTTCAAAATCAACTTAGACCAAAGTATCTTCTGTTCAAACCATTTTTCTTGTAAAATAACTGTTTATCTTCAGAGTTATTTACAGAAACCTTCTTTGTTAGTTCCCTTTTCTAGTGTTTCTCTCAAACCAATCCACAGATACACCTAGCTAACCAAAAGTGACATTTCAAAATAGGATACTGTCTTCATCAGCAGGCCAGGGCCCCTGGCAGCCCGGGTGCCTCAGTCTCATTCCATCGGAGCCCACAGGTGATAAACTTCTGCCACTGACCTATGGGGCTTTGGATGAGATACATAGGGTTGATGTAAGTTTTTATAACTAGTTGGTATTTGGTAGCCAATGAATGAATGAATGAATGAATGAATGCAAGCCTCTAATTTTTTCCTCCCAGCCAGTTCACATGTGCAGTTTGCTAGGCGCTATCTCATGGCTCATTGGCTATCTATTGAAGCTGGTTGTCTTAAAGTCAAGCTGCTAATTCCATGCAGATAGGAAAATTTATACTATTTGAAAATAGGGATCTACAAAGCTAATTATATGCCACTGTCACCAACAGTATGAATCAGAATAGTTCATTCATTTAAGCCATTGATTTCTTTCTAAGTTCCTGATATTATTTCTTTTACCCATTTGACTAAGACGAGCTACTCAAAAGCTGATATGAAAAATGCCCCAAGTTACAGCACTGAGTGATCACTACGGGTATGACTTCATTGTGAACCAGCAGTTTAATGTCCACTGTAGACCCTGAAGCTGATTCTGCAGTCACCCCATGCTCAGGGGTCTTGCAACTTAACCTAGCCTGTGACTAGGAAGTCATGGTGCCCCACGGGGAGTACCAGCCCGCTTGTTCCTAGGTGGGACCAGTGTGCTAAGCAAGTTCAAACTCACCCCAAGACGTCTGGATGAATAAGTGTTTCCCTTCCCTGTAGTTTCTATAATTTTAAGCTTGGAAAGCTGTCAAGTCCCTGACACAGAGCCCCTTACTTAGCTGTCATTTACCTTAACACATTTCTTGAGTTCCTACTTTGTGCCAGGCACATATCTTTTGTATAAACTCACACTGAAGCACTTCAAATGCAGAATCAAGGCTCCCTTCTTGTTCTAGCAGTGTACCACCACTGAAGAAGTCTTTACATAAGTTCCTAAAATCAGACGGCTTATGGGTTAGGCTGCCCTAGCTGACAATGAAGAGAACGTTTGTGTTTCAGAATGTCCCCACTTGGTTAAGTTGTTGGGTTACACAAGACAAAACTCCAAAGTGCCAAGTCTTTCTCCTGGGTGTAACTCTTCATGTATAGAGGGTGGCTTCCCCAATTCTCTACTCTTGCCTACCCTTTTCCTCACTACTCATCATATTTCATCATCGTGTGGATGGCCTTCTGATAAGAGGGCCCCTCTGAAGAAATCTTGATCAGTTAATGATGTGTTTATCAATTTCTTTCAAGGTGGTGCACAGTTTGTACCAGATAATGTTTAGCTAATCAGCTCCCACACATTTAATCTTATCTCTAAATAGTTCTTTCCCCAAGGAGAGCAATTGCTAAAGTGCTTTGCTGTGTTTCCAGGCTGTGTCTTTGTCATACATGATGTTATTAACAAAGCTCAAATCAAGGCCTACAGATATTTAAACTCTTCCCATCTAGGCTCAGCTCATTTGGCTTTATTATCTCTTGCAGGAAATCCTTTAGAACCACCAACAGGAGAAACCGCCTCCCCCACCACACATAAATCAATCTCTCTACACATATATACACACACATATGCATGTGTATGGGTGTATTTTCTGTCTGCTACAAATTTTGGAGACAAGAATGGCCAGTGTCAGCTACCTCTTTATCAAATTATAATGTGCTTTTTATGCAAATATATCCATTTCTTCTACATGTATCAGCCCCAAAGATTTCCCCTAACCTTTACACCCCAGAGTGTTCACAGAATTCACTGTATTACACATTATGGCAAGAAGAATATGGTGACTGACTGTCATCACCAGGAGCTAAAATGAACCCTCTAAAGTTGAGGGGAAGGGATCTTTGTTGCCTTTTTTTTTTTTTTACCCACAGCCTAATTTCTTTGAGAAGAGGTCATTTTAGAGTTCTTAGATTCAGCCCCATTGATGTGTGCTAATGCATGCAGCTGGCTTTGTGATTTGATATTGGTTTTCTAACCACATATCCTTGGGCCCCTCACAGACCTACTAAATCAGAGACTCTGAGGGTGGGGCCCAGCCATCTGTGCTTTAACAAGCTCTCCAGATGATTCTCTGCGTGCTCAAATTTGAGGACCACAAACCTATATATTTTGCATATGCACGTTCACAACTATGTGTGTGTTAGTTTGCATGCTGTCATAGGAAGAGTCAGGGACTTCTCTTTTCCAATGTAGCAGTTCCTCAGTGGAAGCGGGACTTCCCTGTCTGCAGAGAGCATGGGAGTCAGGTAGACAAGGTGTCTCCATGGAAGGAACAGGACATTGTTTCCACTGGGTGTTAACACTGCTTCCTCCACGGGTATACAATCATGATTTGGATGCTGGTGAGTGAAGCGGGCTATAGTAGTCCAGTTGTGCCAAAAGCATCTTGTTCTCTGTGTGTCACTGCATGTTTGTAGAGTGACTTGGCAAAGAAGAGTTGTTGAGAAGGCTTCCTTGCACACAGTTTCAGTTTATCCAGCTTAAGCAATGGCCCACTGAATGAAGGGCTTCTCTGGGAGTGGCCACTCCCTGATACAAATGTTATATTGGACTTCTCCCACGGCCTGAGAGCGATTTGACAATTTAGTTCAACATGACACCACTAGAGACGAGGGGAGGCACACCTAAGGAAAGAGGAGCTATGGCAATGTCAGGGTGACTGTGGGACTAGGGGAGTGGGAGATATTGGGGGGAGTGGGAGGAGAGCTTGTAATTTGAGAGGACAGATCTACATATGGCATAAAGAATCTTAGGTGTGGTCCCTAAAATGCACCTGGACTCATGTTCCTGTGACTAAGGTGAAGGGGCAGATAAATATAGTCCAGGTGTACGCATGCAAGTTATATAGACAGGGAGGGGCAAGCGTAGGTTTGCAGTTGCAAGTATGCGAAACAGAGAGTTTATTCTTGTATTATTATTTATTTATTATTGTATTTTCTATATGAACAACTGTAAACCTATTTTTGCCCCACCCTGTAAAGCAATATTCATGTTCACCAGGCATAAAAGACCTTTGGCCCTAAGCCACTTTTCAACCTTATTTTTGTTAGTCTCCTTCTGTGTCCACCACGTAAGCCAAACTCTACAACTGCTTATGCTACTCTGCAACATGCTTTGCGGTTCCACATCGGTCCTTTCTGCTTCCCTCACCGCCCTGGCTCTCCCTCTACCTCATCTCATGCCTGGGGGCTTAGTTCTCCCTGAAGCCTTCTCTGAACCACCCGCACCGCACAGCCAGGGGAGATCATCCCCCGGCTCCAGAACTTCATATCACTGTGTACCTCTCAGGGTGTTTACCAGCCTATCAGTTATTATGAGTAAGGGTGCTTCCCGTTCCTCCCTGGCCTGAGAGGTTCTTGAGAGCATTGGGCATTTCTGATCACTGTGTAGTCCCCAGGGCACCCAGCCACTGCTTGGTGTTGAATATGTTTGAATATGTTTGCCATACGAGTAGACAGCTGTTTAGCCACATCATGTGCTTAAACTCGAGAGATAAAAAATAGAGTCAGGCTGTAGGAAACAGTTTGGTGGTGCTTCGAAAAGCTAAACGTAGTATTATGATTACCCAGCAATTCTACTCCTAGGTATATACTCAAAATAATGGCATACAGGCATTCAGATGCATACTTGTACATGAATGTTCATAGCAGCACTACTCACAATCACCAAAAGGTGGAAACAACCCAAATGTCCTTCAAGTAATGAACGGATGGGTAAACAAAATGTGGTAGGCCCATACAATAGAATATTATTCAGCCATAAAAAAAGAGTGAAGTACTGACACGTGCTGTAACATGGGCAAACCTTGAAAACATTATGCAAAGTGGAAGAAGCCGACGCAAAAAGCTACATGTTGTGTGATACCATGTGTGTGAGGTGTCAGAACAGGCAAGTCTGTAGACAGAAAGCAGGTTACTGGTCGCCAGGAGCTGCGGCGGGGGGAGAAATGGGGAGAGACTGCTTAATGGGTACAGGTCTGCTTTGAGAGTAATGAAAATGTTTGGGAGCTAGATAGAGGTGGTGGTTGTGCAACATTGTGAAAACAGCACTAAATGCCACTGAATTGTTGACTTTAAAATGGTTAAGTTTATGCTATATGAACTTCACCTTGATTTTTAAAAATAGTGGTATGAAAGCATTTCCCTTTTCACTGTAGAGAAACTGAGCTAACTTTTTAGCAAGATGATACAATACTTTATCCCAAATATGACCAGATCCGAGACTAGATTAAGTATTGCTTGTGAGTCGGCCACAATTCCTTCCCTAGCCCCGCATACATTATCTGGGGTTATTAAATGCCCTGAGGATGACTGCTCACCTGTGGCCTCAGGTTCCCTCAAGGCCAGCAGCCTCCCCTCTGAAAGCTGGCCCACCTTCCAGCTCCAAGCCCTGGGCCAGGTGCCCCAGGGAGGAGACCAGCGGTCAGGCTCACGGCTGCTGTCGCTGAATCTTATGACGAGGACAGGCTCTTAGTATCTCTGTCCAAGCTGAATTGCTGTTACAAATGGACTTTCCATCCGTTTTCCTGGGAGATCTTCATTTGTTTTCAGAGGAGATAGGAACCGGATCTTCTATTCACTCCCGCTTGGTTCTCAGTTCACAGGCTGAGGGTGGCAGACATCAAAGTGGTCGCAGCCCTGGGCGACTCCATCACGGTGAGTTACCCTGATTGTGGAGGGAGGAGGCAGGAGGGGGGCTGATCTGGGTTCATGAGCAAGCCTGTGGGGAGAAGGCCTCACTCCTAGCTCTTCAGTGCTGCCATCTCCGGTCCCAATCACCAGTCCCTCCACAACCTCCCTCCCACCCACCCTGGAACCCACCCACCCTGGCCTCTCCGTTACCCACCTTCACCCTAAGCTCACCATTCCTCTCCCAGCACTGGGACAAGGGAGAGAGCAGGAAGCGGGGGGATCCCAGAGGAAGCAGCTATGACAGAAGGGACCCAGCCCAATCACACAGCAGAATTGGACTAGGTCTCCCACCCATGGAGTAGCACTCCTTCAAGGACCTGCTGCTTTGTCCATGGAGGAAAGTTAAGGGAGGGGCAAAGAGGTGATGAGACTGGAGCAAGTGTTGATGGGGGGACAGGGAAGAAACCAGGTCAATGGAAGAGTCAGAGCTCCTAAAAATGATCCCAGCCCTTCTCTGCAGCCTCTCCCTGATGACAACCCAGGCCCTACAAAGAGGGACCCATGAAAAGCTCACTCAGCCCTTCGAGAGCCTGGGTGGGGTGTCCCGGAGGTTCCCAGACAGAATCTTCCATTCAATAGCGGCTCATTACAGAGAGTCCAGCTGGTCAGCAGCATCCAGGGCCTCCAGCTGAATGTTCCCCAAAGAGCAGCTGGCACCTTTCATGTCTGTGGCCTGGTCACATGGGTATTAACTCACTCAATATTCTCACCAAAATCCCGTGAAGTCCGACTCTCCTTAAACTTAACCAATAAAGGGGAAACTGGGTGAAACAAAGTCAGTGTCCACAGCCACACAGCTTGTAATTGCTGGACCAGGACTGGAACCCATGGGTCCTGACTCTGTCCTGTACTGACCCCTGTACTGTAGCTGTCTCCTCCCTGACCCCTCAGTGACTCTTCACCCCTGTGGCCCTCCTGCTCGTAACCCTCCGGGAAGGACGGGCAGGCTGGTGCTTAGCACCGCTTACTCCGACCACTGCCTGCAGGTGTGGCCGGTATCACCTGCCCCCGCTGACTGGTCCTTGAAGACCCTCTGGGCATAAGGAGTCTTGGAGAATCAGCAGAGCTGTTCAGGATTTCCTAAAGGGGCAGCACTTCGAGTGTGACATACCTGGCGGGTGGCAGAGGAACTGGGCACCAGAGCAGGCATCACACCCTGAGGGGGGCTCTTGGGGAGGCCCACCCTCCTCCCCAGGCTGCCTGGGAGGCCAGCCTTCAGTGTGCCCTTTGGCACTGCCCAGCTCAGAAATAACATGCTTTAGGCAAGGGATGTGCACCTGCAGAGAGGGTCCAGATGGTGGTTTTAAAGACCCTGCTCTTCCATCAGCTGAGAGGGAGGTACTTGGCATTCCACGCGATGACTACCTTTTAAATTGTCCAGGTGTGAGATACAGTGATATAAAAGAATCGTGATGTGCTTCCTTTTATGACAGATTTTACACCTTTTTAAAAATGAAGGAACCAGGGTCTGAAATGTGTTCTTAGGAAAATGGACACTGCAGTCTCATTTTCAAAGCACTTTTGCTAGACTAATGGCACTTGATCTTGGTTCCGGCAGGGTTTGTTAGGGTGAGCCAAGCTATGGGCAGGCCAGGATTCCCAGCAGGGGCTCTCGCTGGGCTCTGAAAAGGGTGCTGCCTGGACTCCGGATTCTAGAGAGTGACCCGGCGATCCCGGCAAGAGCAAGGTGTGGGCCTTCTGACCAGCAGGCAGGGAAACTCACCACCTTGTTTCTCCCTCTCAGGCAGGTAACGGGGCTGGGGCCAAGACTGGGAATATCTTCGACGTCCTAACTGAGTATCGAGGCCTGTCCTGGAGGTGAGTGAGGGTGTGGTAAGGTCCTGAAGACCCCTTCATGGCAGGGCTGGGAGGACCCCTGGACATCATAGAAAACCATTCCTCTAGCAGAGGGATGAGCCACCTAGTACTTTTCATGAGAAACTTCTGGGTTTACTTCAAGGAAGGTTTTCATCAGCTTCCCCAGACCACTGTATTTCCCAAAACAGGAGCTGGGACCAGGAGGAGTTTGGGGGAGAAACTACATAAAACTTTGGACTGGAAAAGCTTGTCTAGCTTCCATTTCTCCCCGTCGGAAGTAATCTTGGAAGGAGTCGGTGTCCTTTGGAGCCAGAGTTGTGTCTGAACCCTGGCTGCCCAGTTCTGTGCAACTTTGGGCAAGTTTCTTAACCTCTCTGAGCTCGTCTCCTTATATCTGAAGTGGGGATAATAATACTGCGTAAGCAGTGCCGTGAGGACTAGGGAGAGTTTAAGCACCCCAGCACAGTGCCTGACACAAAGTAGGTATCAATGGCAGCTGGCATCATTATTAAAGGGCCTTTGGTTTACAGATGAGAAAGCAAAGCTCAGAGAAGGCAAGTAACCTGTCCAAGATGCTAGAAAAGCAAGTCGTAGAGTAGGTGCTTGTTGACACCTAACCTGGTGGCTTCCCCCATTGCGTGTTGCTTCCTGCAGGCTTGTTCCTGCTCTGGCTGTTATCAAATCCCACGAGCAGGACCTGACCTCTGTGCTTTGAATGTGGAGAGGGCAGGTTTGGTGGCTCCTCGGCCTGGGATCTGGCCGCTCTGGCACCATCTCACTGTTGAATCCCTGGCCTTTTCCCTCGTGATGCTGCTGTACGGGATAAACCCCAGATGCTTTGAGAGCCTTTTAAATGTTCCCAGACGTACTTGGCAGAGAAAGAAGGAACACGGATAAGCAGGGAATCCAGTGAGCTCTGGAATGGTGCATGTTTCCAGCCTAGAAACCCATCCAGCTTTGAGTTCCTTGGAATTTTAGAAGTGGCTTGGAAGATGGGCTGCTCTAGAGGGCACCCCTGGGGAATAGGTTTGTCCAGGCCCAAGAGGAACAGCAAGGGCAACCGTTTTCACTGTGTCTTCAGCGTATTAATAATAGCAGCGCACAGCTGGGGCAGGGCTGCACCCTGCATGAAGGAAGGTCACTTTCCTTTGGAAGTTGGGGGGAAGGGGGCCCACTTGGATCCCTGCCCCAAATCAACCAAGTCAGCCATGACCATTTCTTGTTTGGATGTTCAGGTTTGTGGGGAGAGGGGAGAGGAGTTGCTGTATTCCGGTTTGTTTTTCAAGGTTTTTTCATTTTGTTTTTTACTGAAATAATAAATAAAAGGCAGGGTCAAGCCGCCAGGATGTTTCTCGAAGGGAGAAAGGTCAGTCTTGGTAGTGTCTGAGGTGTTTTGGTGTCGCAGGCATTTTCAACCTTCATTTTGTTTGTTTGTTTGTGTTTGTTTTGTTTCCACGACACAGCATTGGCGGCGATAAGGATCTCAGCTCTGTCATCACCCTGCCCAGTGAGTACACACTCCCTGGGGCTGGGCCGGCTCGCAGTCACCCCGCGCGTTTCTGCAGCACCCCCTGGCGGCGGCCGCGGGCTTGTCGGGGAACCTCGCGGCAGGAGGCAGCCGCATTCGGCAGGGGGCGCTGCTTCCCAGATGTGGTCGCCCTGCTTTGCTTCTTGAGAGTGATAAAAGCCTGGGAGATATTTTTTCTTTTTTGAGAAATTGTATTTGTCCAAGAAAGAGAGTAAGAGAGAAAGAGAGATCTCAGGCCAAATCTTAGTGCAAGTCATTATTAAGAAATGATTCAAGAAAAAAGGAAAGGAAACCGTCTCTGTGACGCCTGTCATTCTGAGCAGCACCTTACTGAGAGGCATTGATCTAGGCTTGGGCAGCATTAAGCACCACTGCGTACAAAGACATTGACTTCCTGGGTGTCGCTTTAGGAAACGTGTCATTGCAACAGTAAAGAAGTTATCTTTGTTCAGGCTGTGCAAACACAGTCGTATTTGGAGCTTGAAGTTTTCTTTAAATTATTTCACTGACAAGGATTTTTAAAGCCTGACTAGATTCTCTGAAAACCTTGTCTTAAAATGGAATTCTTTCCCCTTAAAATATTACAGCTAATAATTATACCTGAAAGGAATTTCATTGATCCCATTCTCATGTACTCTTCTTGTAATATACCCCTTTGTAACATATCTTTAGAAGCTAGGAAGTTATTTGAGCTCTAACTAAGAATTTGGTGATAGGGATTGCTTAATCTCCGCACAGGCAGAGCTGATTGGATTTCGTATTTGTTACCTGTTTTTGCTATTTGCAAATCCTGTTGAATTTAAGTAGGTACAGTTCTGTGGCACAAGTAGTCCCTGTCTTCTTTATTCTAGGTCTACACACAAGAGCTATAAATACGCTCCCCTCTTGCTAGGAGATAGTTTGGGTTGCTTTTATAAGTGTGATTGATTGGCTGTGAGCTGGCCTGGCCTATACAATAGCTTGCTGAGCTCTCTGATTCCCACACTATTATCATGAGTAACAAATGAAAATCAACAGGCTCAAGAGCTTTCACCAAAGTGACTTGCAAAGGACTGAGACAGTGTCACCCCTCAGGTGGACTCTCCTGACACACTTAGTCTTTTCAATAAATGGTACTGGGACAACTGGATAACTACATGCAAAAGATGAAGTTGGACCCCTACCTCACACCATACACAAGAATTAACTCAAAATGAAACATAGACCTAAATGTAAGAGATAAAACTAACTCTTAGGATAAAATAAAGGAGCAAATCTTCATGATCCTAGGTTAAACAAACCCTTCTTAGATATGACACCAAAAGTGCAAGTGACAAAATAAAAAAATAGATATATTGGACAAAATTAAATACTTTTGTGTTTCAAAGAAAAAAGACAACCCAAAGACTGGGAGGAAATATTTGCAAGTTATATATTTGATAAGAAACTTGTATCTAGAAAATATAGAGAACTCTCATAACTCAGCAACAAAAAGATGATCCAATTAAAAATGAGCAAAGGCGACACTATGAATGTATTTAATACCACTGAACTGTACACTTTTAAATGGTTAAGATGGTAAATTTTATTAAGTGTATTTTACTACAATTTTTAAAAAATATGTTTTTATTGATTTCAGAGAGAGGAAGGGAGAGGGGGAGAGAGAGATAGAAACATCAGTGATGAGAGAGTCATTGATTGGCTGCCTCCTGCACGCCACCCCCCCAACTGGGGATTGAACCCACAACCCGGAGCCCACAACTCGATGCCCTGACTGGAAATCGAACAGAGATCTCCTGGATCATACGTTGATGCTCAACCTCTGAGCCAGCTACAATTTTTTTAAATGGGCAAAGTATTTTAATCAACATTTCTCAAAAAAAGGTATACAAGTGGCCAATAAGCACCTGAAAAAATAATATCAGCGACTGTTAATGCAAATCAAACCACATGAGATACCAATTCACGTCCTCTAGAATGGTTATAATGAAAAGACAACAAATAATAAGTATTAGGATATGCAGAAATTGAAACCCTCATATGCTGCTGTTGGGAACATAAAATGGTACAGCTGCATTGGAAAAAGCTCTATAAGTTCCTCAAAAGGTTAAACAGATGATCCAGCAATTCTACTCCTAGGTGTACACCCAAGAAAAATCCATGCAAAACTTGTACATAAATGTTTATACCTACATTAGTTATAATAGCCAAAAAAATGGGAAGAATCCAGATGTCCTTCAACTGATGAATAGATAAATAAAATGTGGTCTCTCTGTACCATGAGTATTATTTGGCCATAAAAAAGTGTGAAGTACTGGCACATGCTAGAACATGGGTGGACATTGAAAACATTATGCTATCTGAAAGAAGACAGCCACAAAAGACATACTGTATTGTATGATTCCTTTGATATGAAATGCCCAAAATAAGTATATTTAGAGAAAATAAATTAAGGGTTGCCATGGGTTGGAGGGAATGGAGAGAGTGGCTAGAACAGGGTCTCACTTTGGGGTAATGAAAATGTTCTAAAGTTAATTATGGTGATGGATGCACAACTCTGTGACTATACTAAAGCTATTGAACGGTATACTTTAAAATGGTGAATTTTATGGTACATGAATTTTCTCAATGAAATTATTCTATATTTAGGAGGGGAAAGGAAAATGCATGAGAGGAGCACTACTCAGACTCACATTTATTCAACAATAATTCATTAAATACCTGGTATGCTGTCCAGGCGGTTACGCATCAGCCTGCTGGACAGTCTTTCTATGCTGAGGGGAGAGTTAGGGGAACGGCTGTGGGTGGGGGCTCTGCTTGGTCCTGAAGACCCTCTGGTGCTTATTAAAGGAATTTGAACATTGCTTTGGGGTATAGTAAGCATGTCTCTTCCTGTATTTCCAGACATCCTCCGGGAATTCAACCCTTCCCTGAAGGGCTTCTCTGTTGGCACCGGGAAACAAAACAGTGCTGGTGCCTTCTTCAACCAGGCTGTCTCCGGAGCCCGATCTAGGTGAGCAGGGGAGCCCCAGGGGAACGGCACAGGTCCTCTGGGGACCTGGTTGGGGGCTTGGCCTAGACTGGGACGTGTGGCTGAGGGCTGGGGGGTTTGGTCCAAGGGGAGGGTCTAAGGGTCAAAGACTGGACTAGATGGGCTCTCTTGGGGGTGTCCCTTGCTGTGGGACACAGAAAGCTGCTAGCCCACCCCCAACTCCACCTCAGGAACTAGTCACAGTTGACTCTGGTGCCAGGTATATGCTTTGAGCAAATTACCTTTTTTTGTCTGTGAATGTCATGTCCACATAAGACAGTTGCCAGAAGAGGGCTCACTCTGAGACTCGGTTTTTATTGTCTTGTTAATCTCTATCTTTCGTGTCCTCTTCTCTGTCCCTTCCTCAGACATGCTTTACAGGCAGTTTTTTCAGGCTCTAGACTTTGCATCCTTCCTGGATCATGGGAAGAGCAGTAGTCCCTGAGTCTGAGTCCTGACTCCCCCGCTCCCTGGCCTCTCTAAGCCTTAGCCTCTGAGAGATGGGCTGGCTGTGAACCTTCCCAGGGGTGAAAGGCTACTACCAATTTCCTGCTTTCAATGTTTGGCTTACTGTAATATTACATAATTTTGCTTTTTTCCAAGCACATGTCAGCCGGTGGTGTAAGAGGAGAGGCAGTTCTAAGCATGACTAGGTCAGGAAGGCATCCTGGAATGAAACCTTAGTCATAAAAGTAACCAAAAAGGAGTATGATTCATATGGTCCTGGATTTCTTCCTTGCTTTCCCTGAGGCCTCAGGGCTCTTTCGTGAAAGTAATTCATTTGTCCAAGCACATCCTGAGTTGTAGGGAAGGGTTAAAGATTATTATTCCCATATCACAGGAACTGTAGCACAGAGAGGCAAAGTGGCCTGAACAGATGTGTCAGCTCAACCACGTGTCTGTTGGCTTTGTGCCCTGCAGGCTTTCTCCCAAGTTCCATAATAACCCCTCACACATGTACCTTTGTTTCTATTAATTCCTTGTGTTCCTTACAGTAACTGCGAGATGGGCAAAGCAGACGGTCAGATACCCATGTTTTCTGTTTTCCTTCTCTCTTTCTTTCCTTCTTTCTTCCTTTCTTTCTTCCTTTCTTCCTTCCTTCCTTCCTTCCTTCCTTCCTTCCTTCCTTCCTTCCTTCCTTCCTTCCTTCCTTCCTTCCTTTCTTTCTTTCTTTCTTTCTTTCTTTCTTTCTTTCTTCTCTCTCTCTCTCTCCCTCCCTCTCTCTCTCTCCCCCCCTCCCTCCCTCCCTCCTTCCCTCCTTTCCTTCCTTCCTATTGATTTCAGAGAAAGGCAGGGAGAGGGAGAGAGAAACATCAATGATGAGAGTCATTGATCGGCTGCCTCCTGCACGCCCCCTACTGGGGATCGAGCCTAAAACCCAGGCGTGTGCCCTGACCAGGAATCGAACCATGACCTCCTGGATCCTAGGTTGATGCTCAACCACTGAGCCACACTGGCTGGGCTCATGTTTTCTTAATGATGATCCTGAGGCTCAGAGAGGTCGATGAATCATCCCAAAACTCTGGCCCATAGAAAGAGTAACTGCTCTGATAACTTCAAAAGTACAGATGAGGCTCAAAGAGTTCCCAGAGTTCCCACCCAGGCTAACTGATACCTAGTCTATGGTGACTACGACCAGACCAGCTGGGCTAATCATTAAGAGAGGAAGAGGGTGGCAGCTAACGCTTCCTGCTGGGCACTGTGCCAGGGTCTTTACTGATGACAATGGTGTAAAGATGGCACAAGTAGTTCAATGGATTCTTTATAATATGGGTGCTACCCTGTGCTGTTACCATGTGTCTTTGTGGGCGCCTTACTTAATATGCCCAACAACTCTGTGAAGAAGGTATGCTTACCACCCCTGTCTTACAAAGGAAACAGCTGAGAGTGGGCAAGATCAAGAACTTTGCCAAGGTCTCAGAGCTTGTCATGGTGGGACCAGGATTCAAGCCTATGCTGTCTGGCACTAGTAAGGGCTCTCACTCCATGGGCTGCTTTGCCCATCTCACTTACTGCTCCCAATGGCCCTCTAAGATTGGGGGTTTATCTCCATGTCTGACTCAGTGATGTCACCTTGACAGTGAGGGCCCCTTGAGGCTGAGGTAATGGCATGAGCCATGCATGACATGAAACACTCACATGCAGCCTGTTTGCCCTGAACGAGCTTGTCTTGGGAGAGAGAGAAAGGATGTCATCAAATACACCAGTCGGGAAACAGTTCCACTAGCAGTTACCTCCTCATATGTGGAGTGTTCTGCTCTTCCCAAGGCGTAGGCATGACTCCCACCCCCACCCCCAGCTCTGTGACAGGAGCATGGCCTTAGGTACAACTTTCCTGCTACGTATTTTATTCCTGTTCTCTCTGCTAAGTCCCCTACCAGCCCCAGCTTCATACTCCCTGCTCCTCAAATGACTTCTTCCTGTGTCTGCTGCAGGGATTTACCTGGTGAGGCCATGATGCTGGTGAACCTGATGAAGAATCACACGGTAAGTCTTGGGGAGGAGCCACCTGGGACCACTTGAGGTAGGACTTCCCAGATCAGGGTTGGGCAGGAGAAATCCATGGAGACATAGTCAGTCAGCTTTGGTGGAGGACAGGGCCACATGGAAGCCCATAGAGTCCACCTTTAAAAAAAAATACAACCTCCAGTGATTTAGCACCTATGACCTGTGATCTATGACCTCAGGACCCAAAAACCAAAAGAACAGAAAATGTCAATGTCCTCTAAGCCTTGTGGTGTGTGAGGACCCATCCCTGCGAGTGTTCAGTACTTTGTATTTTTCTTGACTTGACTCTGAGGTAAGGCATTTACTTGTTTGTTTTCTATCCATCTCAGGGTATAAATTTTAAGGAAGATTGGAAGATAATAACCGTGTTTATAGGAGGCAACGACCTCTGTGATTTCTGCAAAGATATGGTAGGTCCCAGGCCTTAACTCAAGTCTCCCCCCAGGGAAGGATTTCCACACTAGGTTCCTGGAGCAGTGCAGCTGGGTTGGGACTTGGGGCTTGTGGTCCGGCATGGATCCAGCCTCGGAATAATGCCAAGACCAAGGCGGCATTCACCTCCAGGAGGAGATTCAACAGACAAGCAGAAGTGACGATGAGATTAACCCTGATTAGGTTTTCTATCAAGGGAGCCTGATATCCTTCTAGAAACCAAGATGGCATTCCAATGATCTCAACATCTTCATAGATCATTATAAGTCAGCTCCTTTCTCCAATGTTCAACTGCCTCATCATCTCTAGTTTTCTGCTGTCACTTGTATGGGAAAGTTGATTTCCTAACACAGGCACTTGGGCAAAGTTCAGAGCCCAGTCATTCTGGGCTGATGGGAAACCAAGAGCCAGGCAACTGCCCTGTAGGTTCGGTGCTTCTTCCCGGATTCCAGATTCTCTAAGTTGGAAAAAAGCCCACAAGCCATCCTGACAGCCTCCACCCACAACAAAAATCCTTGCATAGAATCTAGTTGTTGAACATTTCCAGTTGCTCTTTAATTTGTAAGATAGCCCTGATTAGTGTCCTGAATAGGTGTAAATTATTTTATGGTGTTTCTTTGTGTTAAGCCCAAATCTCCTTCCTGAGTTCTGCCTATGCTGGGCATGCCTCTTCTACATTCAATTCAGCTGACTTAAAAAAAAAAAAAAATACTGTTTTTTTAAATTGTGCAAGTAATACACACAAGAAACACATCAAAGTACAGAGAGAGAAATATTCTCTGTAACCTAATTACAACATCCAGAAATGCCACTGTTATAACACTTAGATAAATGTCTAGCGTTACCTGTGAAAGTGGAGAAAATGCTTTATTATTTTCTAAAAATGGCATCATCCTGAAAATATTATTTGGTAACCTGCTTTTTTTTGCTTTTTTTTTCTTTTCTTTTTTTTTTTTTGGTAGCAACATATTGGGAAGATATTCCTATATCAATGTTTTTTTTTCTACGAAATAATCCTTAATGGCTATATAGTAGCCTATGATACAGATTGGCTATAATCTACTTAACTGTTCCCAATTATTGGGTCTTTAGCTTACATTACTACTATACACAACATAAGCTAAAGACCCAATTATAAATAACACCAGGATAAACAAACATCTTTATGTACATCCACAATTGTTTCCTGGTATATACAAGGTGTCTCAAAAAATGTATGCATGCTTTGAATGATTATAAATTCAGTGTTTATTAACATACAGTTCATTTTCAAAATTAAGTGAGTTATCAGCTATAAAAGTGTGTATACATTTTGGGGGGCACCTTATATTCTAAGCAGTAAGCTTTATAAGCAAAACAGTGTGTATACATCCCCATTGTTTTATTATGAAAATTTCCAAACATACTGAGAAACTGAAAGACTTGTGTAGTAAGTGCCCATATACCCACTACCTAGATTTTACAGTTGTTAATATTGTGCTGTATTAACACATATCTACCCATCTATCTTATTTTTTGGTGACTCTGCACATTTTATTTATTTATTTTTAAATATGTTTTTATTGATTTTAGAGAGAGAGGAAGGGAGAGGGAAGGAGAGAGAAACATTGATGTGAGAGAGAAACATGGATCGGTTGCCTCCCATACGAACCCCAGCCGGGATGGAACCCACAACTTGGGTATGTGCCATGGCTGGTAATTGAACTGGTGACCTTTCAGTGCACAGGGCAAAGCTCTAACCAAATGAGCCACACCGGCCAGGGTGACTCTGCGCATTTTTAATGCTTTGGATCCATATTGCCAAACTGCTCCCAGAATGATTATACCAATTATGCCTATTTCCCCACATTCCAACTGGTAATGTATGTTATTTAATAAATGCTAATCTGATGAATGAAAAAATTATATTATATCGTTTTCAAATTTTGCATTTATTTACTTACTAGGTAGGAATAAATTTTTATTTCCCTGTTTGGATCTCTCCTTTTGATAAATTCTATATTGTGCCTATTGGCCATTTTCTATTAAGGTATTTACCTTTTTATTATTGATTTATGAAAAACCCTTATAGTAAGTATACTAACCCTTTGTCAAATAGGCTGCCTATTTGTTGTCTTCCATTTAGTTTTGTTTAGAGTGTTTTCTGATAAACAGGATGTTTTTTACCGCTAGTGTCATTTGCTGGGCACATATTATATGCCAGCCACGGTACTGGGAACTAGGCAGATGAGTGAAACCCAGGCTCTGTCCTCAAAAAACTCACCCTGTCGGGGGAGGGAGACACAGCCAGCTCACCATAACATGATGTGGTTCTGGTGATGCACACAGCGGTCTGAAGTCAAGATTATTGCCATGGGAATTTGGCGTGGGGGTGGGAGGAGTGTCAGAAGTTTCACAGAGTGGGAAACTTTCCAACTGGCACTTGAAGTCTAGGACATTTGTCAGGCAGGAAAGGGACCAGCTGAGCAAAATTTAGGAAGTGGTGAGTCTTGCTGTGGCCTGTGAGCACCTGTCCTGAGGGGTGACCCTGCCCCCAGACCTCTACTTTCCTGGCATCAAAGTCACCAGGGTCTGGGGTTTTCAAGCTCTGATGTGAGGGGCCCACAGTGGAGCCCTGGGGTTGCTGGGGCAGGTGTGGGGGGAGGGTGGGATCATGGGTCCTCCCCCTCTTCCTGCAACTTTGATTCGTTTGGTAGAGCAGGGCTCTTGGTTAGAATTCATTCAGAAAGGGTTCCACTGCTTTAAAAAACTTTAAGAACCACAAATATCAAAATCAAGAGAATTAACCATCAGAATGTGCCTATGCTGGGGAGAGGAGTTGCACAGGACCCTCTTTCCCTCCATTGTCTCCTTGAGTGATCTGATTGGGCTGTGGGGTCCCAGGCACGTGAGGCTCTAAGCAGAGAGATCAAGGCAGAGGACCAGGGGATGCTCAAGCTGCAGATCTTAGAGGTCCTCTGCTCCAACGCCCCATGTGAGAGGGGCCCCGAGATGGGATGTGCCTTAGCTAAGGCCCTGCATCTAGTTCACAGGAAGTGGGTCTAGAGCTTTCCATAGCTCCATGCGGGAGAAGGCCACATGTAGAAGAAAGGGTCACAGCCATGACAAGCCTGAGGACGGGGGCATCGGGGTGGAGGCTGGGAGCCCTAAGGCAAACCTGTGTTTCAGTGTTGCCCATTCTGGCTGAAATACAAGAAAAAGGGGACCCAAGGGAAGAAGTGGCCTTGGCCTGCCTAGAGATTGGGTGACAAATGGTCTTAGATGTTTCCTCTTCCTGCAGGACGTGTATTCTGCCGAGAACTACATCAGCCACGTTAAGCGTGCCCTGGACTTCCTCCATGCTGAGGTACAGAGACTGGGTCACAGACCTCTGAGCCGCTCAGCCACAGCTCTCCCTGGGCCTCAGACTAGCCTGGAGGTGGCTCCAGCTTCTGGCTGAGGCCTCCTTATCAGGTGGCCTTTGCCTGCAGACCAGCATGACCCTTTTCTCAGTCCTGGTCCCAGCAGCCGGAACACATAGGTGTCGATGGGGAGTGGGGTGGGAGGGGAGGCTGGGGTGAAGGAAGCGGATGGGGCCAGAGGGGAGGCCATGCCCAGACACCTGGCAGGAGGACCTGCCCGCCTCAGTCCTCTCAGGGCCTAACCTTGTCTCTGCTCAGGTTCCTCGGGCGTTTGTGAACCTGGTGAATGTGCTGGAGATCTCCAGCCTACGGGAGCTGTACAACGACAATAGAGTCTACTGCCCAAGGCTGATCCTCATGTAAGCTTCTCCTCCTGGGCCCGAGAGGGCCGCAGCCCCTCAGCAGAAAGTGCCCCTGCCGAGTTAGAAAACCCAAGGGCAGAAGCGTGCGGAGTGCTGAGACTGCCCCGTTTTCTAACCTGGCGAGGTCTAACGAAGGAGGCTTTTGGGACTCCAGTAGATCTGTTACCCGCACGGTATGCGTTTGCAGCCCCAACAGGCTTCGGTTATGGCAGCTCAGGACGCCCTTCATTCCCCCAGGGAGGGAGGTGCCAAGCATGAGGAACGGAGGGGCCTCTGCTAGGCCTACTTTTTTTCCCCCCCTTTTCAAATATGTCTTTATTGACCTCAGAGAGAGAGGAAGGGAGAGGGAATGAGAGAGAGAAACACCAATGATGAGAGAGTAGTCATGGATCAGCTGCCTCCAGCACACCCCTGACCAGGGACCGAGCCAGCAACCCAGGCATGTGCCCCGACTGGGGATAGAGCCGCGATCTCCAGGATCCTAGGTCGATGCTCAACCGCTGAGCCACAGCCAGCTGGGCAGGGCCTACTTTTAAGTGTGTTTAGAGCTCCCAGGGGCCCATTGCTAGGACAGAGGGAACCCCTGTGTGGCATGGTGCTCCAAGCTGGGCATTCACAAATGTAGGGCTGTTGTCACTTGATGGAGGAGAGGGTGGTGAAATCAGAACCAGGAGAGTCTAGAGGATGGAGTATTCCTGGGAGAACAGAGATCCCTGGTCCTGGAAGGCCCCTGGGAGGCCTTCTTCATCCCCAGTCTCCAGAGCCAAACGAAGGTGGCTCCCTCTTCAATATCACACACCTCCATGACACTCAGGAATAAGGTGTCCTAACCCAAGCGTGAACATTTCACGCAGCACGGCTTCCTGCAAGGCCTCCTCTGGACCATTCGCTGAGGTCATGGTGGCTATGCCCATCCCCCCAGTTCTGCACCAGCCCCCCACACCATAGCCCCGAGCATATCACATGGTAATTATTCATGTGCCTCTCCCCACAGCCCTCAACTCAGTCTGAGTCACTGCTAGCACAGCATAGGGGCTGAATGGCTGAATGAGTAATTCACAAGGGCCAGGTTTGCTCTTTGAAATGAAGGGGTATCTTGGCTGCTCCCCTGAAGATCCATGCCAAACCTCACCTGGGGGCCCAGACTGCGCAGGTCCCCTCAGGAGGCCTGAGGGTGCTGAGAGCAGGAGGATGGCTGCTGGGTGACACATGCCTATCAATGCAGCTGGTGCCAGGCATGCTATTTTCAGCTGCTGACTCATCCCCTGGCTCCCACTTTCTCCTGTCACTGGGCCACTCGGGGTTCCATGCTTCATTCTGTCTCAGAGCAGCTCACTGAGAGTCTCTTGCTGCCAATCACTGCAGGGTTTGTAGACAATGAAAGTTAAGGTTCAGGGTAGGCATTTGCCAATTTCGTTTTCAGATCTGAAATGGCCAAGTCACTGACTGTGGGTTAGGCGGGCTCAAGGTCGCCTTGTCCTGCGACCTGTCCAGTGTGCTGCGCGCCCTGCCTCTGCTGTTCTGTCTCAGTGGCAGTACCAAGTCTACCCTGAGCCATCCACACTATTATCACCTTATTCCCCTGGACCAAAAGCCCAGATGTGCAAGATGGCCATCCAGGTCAGAGCTACATGCTGCACAGAAGCAGTTTAACCAGCAAGTAAGAGCTCAGGTTCAGACGAGACAGACTTGAGTTCAAGTCCTGGCTCCTATGCTTAGGATCTGTGTGACCTTGAGAAAACTACCACATTGAACCTCAGTTTTCTCATCTGTCAAAAGGGGGTAATGATAATACAGCTTCTAGAATAGCTAAAGAGGACTGGACAGGCTACTACCCACACAACTCCTGGCACAGGAAGTATTCCATGTGCCTTAACTGTTATCATTATTGGTGTTGTCACTGTCATTATTTAAAAGGAAGTGTGCCTTATCTGCACTGGACTGTCCTCAGACAGTCATGAGATAACTCAGCTCCAAAAAATCACTCCTGTAGATGTCAGAAGTAACTGTTTCATCTTCAGGAGCAAATCCAGGTCTGGGAAATTTCCTTCCATTTCATCTGGTACAGTTGACAGGTTAGCCAGCCAGGGCTCCCATGAGCACAGACTCCTGATGCCTCCAAGTTAAACAGATTCTGAATCTCAAGCCACCATTTCTGCATCATGCACTCAGACGGCGATTTTGGTGGGGTGGGGCACCTCTTTTGTCTATTCTGCAGGAATCTGTGTTTATGTGTCCTGAACTTTAAAGAAGACTCAGAGGAATATACTAAACTTATCGAAATAAATAAGAAATATCAGGTGAGTGGGGAAGGGTCCCGGGCTGCGCGGGAGCCACTGCGGGATTTGGTTGCTCTGGGTGGAAAATGAACACACACCTACATTATTTTGACCCCTGATTGGGTGTGAGGTTACTTCTGACCAGTTTGCAAATTTGAAGACACCCTGCAAGGCATCAGACACTGTCGTTCCATTTATTCTAGTCAAGCTATAGAGCCAAGTCACTGAGCACACATCACCAAGTCTCAGTTCCTGACCTTACACAGAGAAGAATATTTCCAGTTGTCCATGGGGAATGTGTATGAGCCTCTGACTCCAGTGGGAAGCCCTTTCCACCCAAGAGAGTCTGAGGATTCCATGAGGTGACATGCATTCCTTCTGCCCTCCCTCCCAGGGGAACAGGTGTTATTAGGGAGCACGAGGAGAAAGAAAGTCAGTAGGTATCCTCCAGCCTGTGGGTTGTTCACTTTAGACCTTTCTTCATCAAAGCTTTGACCAGAGCAGCTGACTCCCCAGACTCTATCTTGAGTTTCCCCCCAAATGAATTGCGTTGTCACTCAAGAGGTCAGTGGTTGCCTTCCAGCCCTTCTAGAATGGACTGCAAACAGCTTCCAGGGTGGATTCATCCTTCAAGTCCTAAGGACTCCTTAGAGCAGAACCACTTCTTTGCAGACTCTTTTGGGGGCAGCCATACCTGCCAGGGGTATTGGGGCCATACCTGCCAGGAGAATGACACTATTTATCATGCTCTGGGTGACTCCCCAGCTGCACTGCCTTCTCTGTGGGCAGATGCCTGTGCCCCCATGGCCCATACCAGGAGAGGGAAGGCAGCCAAGGTTATGGCCATGAGAGCAAACCTGTCCAGGTGGGGTTCTTGGATGCAAGCAACAAAAGTTTGTGCCATTCTGGTTAATTTAAGCAGGTTAATTTTCTAAGCAGAATATCTGGAAGAGCTAGAAAGCTAGGGTCAGAGGCCAAGCCACCAGAATCATGGAATTTTAGGGGCCAAACCTTAAGAATCAAAATTAGGCCAAAGAACTAGTCCAGGGGAGACACTGTGGACACCATTTTTGGATGCAGCTGCCACCCTCAACAGAATGGAGTTTGTGTGCCTTCATCTTTCTACCACTAGTTTCCAACCCCAAGCCCAAGGTGGGAGCATCCACTGGGGACCTTGGCACGTCCCCGCCTTCTACAGTGAGAGGCAGGCTGCTCTTCATACAGCAGAATTTTTCAAACATAAGAAGCAGGTTCAGATGCTGGGTAGACCAAAGGAACTATTCGCCTAAATTGCCATCACCAACCTTTCTAGATTGGCCAGCTGTTCCAGGTCTGATCTGGGTTACCACTGAGACCTTAACTGAGCATGCTGGAGGAGCTCACAGCTCAGCCACCTGAGGCCATCGTTCCCCACTCAGAATCCTCTCACTCCCTACTTTCTGCAAAAGCTATGGTTCCCATTCTCTCTCCCTGGAGACGATCATTGTTCATAGTACCACCAGGTGCCAGGCATTCTAGACACTTTCTTTCATTTCTCTACATGCATGGTGCCACTGTGAGCCATTGTGTCTGGTCCATGGAGTAACCAGTAGCATTAGAAAGGATTAAAGGAATGGTCCATGTCTTGCCAAACATCCTCCATTTACAGATAAGGAAATAGAGATCCAGAGAGGAAAAGCATCTTGCTGAGAGTCACACAGCTAGTTAGTGGCATCGCACCTTCTGCTTACCCAAGGCTCTACCTGTAACAAGGAGACTCCCCTGGGAAGTCAAAACTGAGGCATTCCCAGTATAGAGGCTCTCTTTCTGGCTGGCCCTGAGCAAAGAAAGTGCAAGGTATCTTTGCAGTGACCACACTAATGTCCTCAGGTATGCAAACCTGACTTCCCTCTCCAGCCAGGCAAGCAGTAAGATGGCAATGGCCCCGAATGGTGAGAACCTGGCAAGCAGTAAGATGGCAATCTGGCCGAGTGGGAGCCAGAACTGAGCTAATTGGTCCTCCTGGAACTGAGCCCAAGTGGAAGCTGTGAGAGTACCAGCTTCATTACCCTCCTGGACAGACCTGAGAGTCTCACAGGGGTGTGCAGGCACAGGTGATATAAACAGGCATTATATGTCATTGTGGATTCACCGTTGACTTTCTGAACAAATGTAAGACAGAAATAAAGTAAATGAAGGGATTATCCAAACAGTCACTTAACCAAATATGTACCTCTCCCCAAATTTAAATCAAAAGCTTTAAAGGGGATCAAACTGATGGACTTAGGTTTTTCCTTACGTTCCTCTTCTCACAGCCCAGCTCAAAGGTGTGCAATGGCAGTGGAGGCTGGGGCCAGGGTTTGAGATAAAGGCTGATCTAAAAAGTACTAACTGGCTCCTGATCAGTTGAGATTTTGCTGCAGATTGATTTCACTCAAAGGTCAGGCTCTGTCTAATTCTATGGCAGAGAAAGGGATCCCACAAAGGCCGAGCAGACACAAAGCCCCCATGACCCCTGTCCTGTTGCCTCCTGCAGGAGAAGATTCACGAGCTGGTTAACACTAGACGATACGACACGAAGGACGATTTTACAGTGGTTGTGCAGCCATTCTTTGAAAAAGTGAACATACCAAAGACCGAGGTAAATAAGACAAGCATCATGGATAAATGGGGGGCACAGAGAGTGCCCAGCTGTTTCTGAGCATTATCTATGTTACCTGACATCTCCTAACTTGGCCCCTCTTGTCTGCCCTGGGACCAGGAGGGGCTTCCTGACAGCTCTTACTTTGCTCCTGACTGTTTCCACTTCAGCAAAAAGACTCACGGCCACGCAGCCACTGCGCTCTGGAACAATATGGTAAGATGACCGAGGGAGGAAGAATCTTCCTCCCTCCGAAAAGACAAAGACTCCAGAAAGCTTTCGCAGGGCCTCAGAGGCCCATCACTCAGGCTGTGGGGGTCCTGGCACAGCAATGATAATAAATCCTTTCCCTCTGTTCCTCCCTCCCCTCTCCAGCCCTGACCCACAGCCTGACCTTCCATTCTTGCCACCTTTCTCACGCCCCATCTTTCTGCTTTGGTTTAGCTGGAACCTATCGGCCAGAAGGCAACGCAGCATGATTTTGAAAGCGACATCAACATCACATGTCCGAGCCAGGTAGAGTGAAAAGCACCTCCTAGCAGCGGCTCCACCTAAAGCATCTTTTCAAGCCTTTTAAAGTCTCAGTAAGGTTTCTCAGTTCATTGCATAGCACGATCTCACCTTCACCCCAGCTCTGTTCACCTACTCACTCATTCCAGATGCCAGTTAACCATCCACAGTGCCCTGTCTGGTTGGACTGTGATGGATGACAGCCCCTGGTGGCCGGGAGGCCCTATAGTGCTCCTCCATCTCTTCATGTCACAATGAGCCCTAGCACAAGTCTGGGCTACGTGCAGGTCTTTCCAGTCGGAAAGAAGAACACATCTCCATCCAGCTCTCATTTGGAAGGCTAGGGGGTGGGGAGAACGTCAAGAGCAGGCTGGGACACAAGGACACTCGGTCTCCTTTTAGCCACCGTCTCCGTGGCACGATGGGAGGGGCGAGGAACTGAGACCCAGAATAATATCTGCCAACAGGGGTGAGGGTGGTCGTTTGGAAGCTGGAGCTGGGAAAGCAGACATTAACCAGGAAGCCAAAGCAGATCCAGGCCCCCGTGTTCACTCACATATTGTTGCAAGATTCTTGGACCTCTGCAGCTGCTCCCTCACCTCTGTGAACTCCTCAGAGGAGTTCCCAGAGGAGTTCCACTGAGCTGGGCTTGCGTGAGGCAGGACCTCAGAGGGCCTGACTTCTCTTGCTTGGGTAGAAAGGAGCTCAGACTGCTTAGGAGGGGCAGAGGGTGGCAAGGGGGCCTAGGGAGTAGGGACACGGACTTGTATTAGCAGAAAGTGATGCTCTGTTGGGAGGAGACAGGGTTGAGAAAGGGGTGACACAGCCACCCCAGCCAGCTGGGTGGGAAGTGAGAAGCCAACCCTCCCGGGAGCTGTGGCAGGGTTTAGTCTAATTGTTCCTGTGGGTTCGGGTTGAGTCAGGGTTGCAGAGAAGGCCCCAGTGCCTCCTGGGAAGGAGCCCCAGGGTCAGCATGGCAGGGCGGGGCTTGCAATGTGGAGCGGGGAGGCAAAGGTGTTTCAAGTGCCTACGCCAAGGTCAGCACCTCTTGGGCGTGGGCGAGCAGAGAGCCACGCAGAAGGCAAGCCCGATTCACTGCGACTGCTGACCCCCCTCTCCTCACAGGACAGGCTGTACCTGAGCACCTTCAAGAACAGCGTGAAGGTATCTTCCTGTTGCTTTCTTTCACCTCACCAGCCAGTGCAGTGGGCGGCCCCTGAGCTGGGACTAGCCCAACGGGGTGGGTGAGAACAGGGGGTTCATACTCTTTCATAAAGTCACCCTCCTACACCTCGGGTGGGGTGGAGGGCAGAGTGAGCTCCATCAACAGCAGCCCAGATGGGCCCAGCCAGTCAAATCACGGCCTCAGCGAGGACCTGGGTGAAGAGCCTCTTCTCCCCATAGAGCTGCTGTGGAAGCGGGGGGGGGGGGGGGGGGGTCGTTTTGTTAATGCCCCAGTTCTCAAATGAGTTGGAGGGAACGAACTCTCAACTAGGTTATCAGATCCTGGGAGTGGGTCATGTTCAGAATCACCGAGGGAAGCTGCTTCAAATGCCCTTCTAGGCTCCTCCTGGGGTGGGGGCGGGGGTGGGGCTGTGTTTGTTAAAGCTCTCGGCGTGTGTGACGCTCGGGCAGCCTCTTTGGTTCTTTTCACCCCTGAGATTCATGCTATGCCCTTAGGGTAACGGGAGCCTGCTGCCCTGCACTGACTTGGCCAGTTCACCCACACAGCCCACTTCAGGTAAGCCCTCCGTGATACGCCAGGACCTCTCCACAAGACCCAGGAGCCAGTGAATGTTCTGACAACATTTTTCATATGTAACTCAATGCCACAGTTATTGCCAGTGCTTTGCTTCCTGTCTGGGTGGTCTCCTGGGACAAGTCCCTGATTTGTCTCCCTCTGCCCTGTGGAGATATCTTACCTAGCAGGCCCCAAGGTGTCCAGGCCAGGGACTGTTCACTGTCCTGCCATATCAGCCCTTTAAAGGGAACGCAGTGGAGGAGCCATGTGACCTCCCCATCCAGTGACCCAGCCCTGTGGTGTGACCTCAGTGAGGCCCAGAGGTGGGCTGTGGGGTACCAAGGGAGTCCCAAGAGGGAGCCAGCTCTGCGTGTTGTCCTGGGGCTCTAGGCTCTATGGTTACTGCTGCCCGCAGGGCTGCAAAATTCCCTGGAGTCTTCAGAAGACACTTGGGAGCACAGAAAGGTCTGATATGACTATTTCCAGATTCTTGGTGGAGATCCAGAACCCAGCTCTAAATGGTCTGTACACTGGGCCCTGAACTTCATCTCCAATGGTCCAGCGCCTATCTGGTTATGCCCTGGGTCACAGCTGGTATCCCACGTGACTGCTGGCACTACAGTGGTGGGATCCCACCTTGCCTTCCCTCCCTCCCTCCCTCCCTCCCTCCCTCCCTCCCTCCCTCCCTTCCTTCCTTCCTTCCTTCCTTCCTTCCTTCCTTCCTTCCTTCCTTCCTTCCTTTCCCTTTCCTTCTCCCTCTCTCTCAGCACCTCTCCCTCCCCATAGGTCCAGGATTCCTTTATTATGTCCTTATGGGGAAAGTCTGTCTGTATATAACCCCTGCCTCCAGGGCACTATGGACACTCAGTCCTGCGTGAGCCAAATGCACCTGTGGCGGTGTTTCTGCTCTTGCTAAAGAAGCACTAGACTCAGACCGCAGCTTCCTTCCCGCAGACTCAAGTGTATCCACTTGTCTCTCCAGTGCATGCCGTGAGACCTGCAGACATCCAAGTTGTGGCTGCTCTGGGGGATTCTCTGACCGTAAGGACTCTTGGGCCCCGGGTGGTGTGCGGGTGGCTGCATCAGTTCCAGTCCTAACTCCAGGGCAGAGCTCCTGACCCCTGCATCACCCCCCTCTCTATTCTGGCCTTGTCAGTCCAAGAACATGGCAAAGGCTTGTTTTGCAGCCACTTTCTCACTCAGGTGTGCAAAGAGAAGTCTTTTCAGGAGTGAACTGAATTATCTCAGATAATGGAGGTTTTTAACACCTCACAACACTTTTTTAACAATTACAAAAATGTCATTTTGACTGAAAAAACCTTCTACACCTATCTGTGTGGGTCCTCTTTTCCCTTTGGATGCTGCTGTGTAAGCAGCTCAGACCCTCCCACCTGTTTCCTCTTTGTATCTGCACAGAAAGTAGCAAAGACTCCAGAGTTGTGGCTAAAGCTCTGCTCCTAAGTTCTTTTACCAGCCCAGAGGACCACTTTCTGGCAGCATGCCTAACGCCATGAGATTGCCTTACAGAATGCCCCAGAGGGAGAGAAGAGAAATGTAAAGTTTATGAGAAACCTGCCCACTGCAATCCACTCAAATCTATGAACCCCTCCTTCAATGCTTATAAAGAACTTAGGAGCCTGGTGCTGATAGTAATCACATAACAGGGTCTCACACTTATAAAGCGCTTTAGAGTCTTCCAAACTGTTTTTACAACTGATTCAATTTGGTCATCAAAAAACCCCGTGAGATGAGCAAGGCGTGTCCTCGGGGAAGTCAGGAAGCAGCTGTGGTTCGAGGGATGTGAGCCCAGGTTCTCTGACTCCCGGTCCAGCGTTCTGCTCATGCGCGATGAGTGTGCTGGGAACCACCTGCAGACACCCTGCCCACCCACGGCCTGCATTTTCTCTGACTTGCTGACTTTCCTGTGGATTTTGGTATGTTTTCAAAGGCTGGCAATGGAATCCGCTCCAAACCAAGCGAACTTCCTAATCTCACCACTCAGTATCGGGGGCTGTCATACAGGTAATGTTAACCCTTTGACCCCCTCCCATCTCATCTTCACCCCAGAGACTAGGTGGGGGGGCCTGTCTCTTGTAAACGCATAAATACCAAAGAGCAAGGACCAGGTCTGGAAGGGGCTTTCAGAAGAAAAACCTATGTATGTCTTCAAAAATGTGACCATGTGGTGAGTGGAGAGATCTTTTACTGTTGGTGACCTTTCTTTCTCTCTTTTTTTTTTTTAAATTGTGCAGAAAAAGCAAACCAGGGTCCTTATCAGACGCCTGGGTCAGAAAATCCAACATGAAATGCACCTGAAAAGCACCAAACCTCTGAGCCTTCACCCACCCATTTGTGTGTATATGTGCACCGTGTCTCTGTTTACTGTCTATGTGTATTTACCCATGTCGGTCTGTAGCCACACTTCTGCCTTTACATGTATGCTCACATCTGTACAGAAAACTCCACACTTCGGGAGGAGATAACCAAAACAAAATCACAAGCAATGCACCTGGAATGAGGGGGTGCCTGGGAAGCGCAGGCAGATGCTCACGCCCTGTAGTTCAGCAAGTGCTCTGTAGAAGTAGCAGTTGCCTGAGTGCTGCAGGGATGCAGAAGGGGGAATCACTGACCCCCACCCCCCCGAGAGGGTGGGACCCCGGTCAGGTCGACGGATTAGCAATTAGGGAGGTGGAAAGGGTGAGAAAGGACATTCCAGACACAGAAGAAGGAAAGCTCAAGGTGAGGGGAGCGGTTGGATGTGGGCCTTTTGAAGTTTCTTTCCTAATAAAGTTCGCATGGATGCTTGCTTCGCAGTAATTGGCGATTAGCTCGGAATTCAGAACAGCTAGAAAAAAGGGGGCCGCCAGAGGGCAGAGTGCTAACGAGAAGCTGGGCTCCGGCAGCAGGCTGGCCTCTCTTTCCTTCAGGGAATCCAAAAGGAAGGTTTCTTCGGTTCAAGTGAGAGGGGACACTGGGATGATTGGGATTGCGACAGTTCTCTGGTCAACCCTGAGGACGTCTCAGAGAGAAAGGTTTTCCTGGGTGAGAGAGGTATCCTCACTCAGCCTGTAGCCACCCACAGAGAGGATCCAGGGCATGGGGGGCAGGAGGACAGCACCCCAGAGCTAGGGAAATGGCTCCCAGCCCCTGAGGTTCCCTGGGTTTCCACAGACCTCAGCCACGGAGGTGGTCTCTAACGGGCTGCCTTGGAGCAAGATGGAGCCCCCCCCCCCCCCGCCCCAAATGTTACTGCAGCTGCGAGAAACAGGAACGTGGGGGGGAGGAAAGGAGGCAGAGCTTATTCCAATCGGGAAAAAAGTATGAGGTGGTGGCAGCTGCGTTTCGTCTTAGCCAGCGAAGGCCAAGGCCCAGCAGGGCCGTCCGGGGGGCGGGGGGGCATCCTCCCAGTTTCACAAACAGGTCAACTGGACAGGTTCTGAGAGTCACATGCAAACAGGCTAACCTCTGCTAAACGTCCTCCCTGCAGCGACGGAAGCCTCTGGTGGCTGCGCCGGTTCCTCCTACGCGGGAGGGCCAGTAAAGCCTAATGCTTGTCTTGCGGTTGTCATTCCAAGGCCTCGTATACTCAGTGGCTGTTATTGCTTTAAACTGTTTGTTCTAAATGTTTCAGAGCATTTCACCTGCCCCCAGATCCCCATGTGTTTAGGATGGAAACTCTGGGTCAGATTCTGAGAGACAGCTTGACACGTGGTAGAATACATAGTGTTTCTCAAAGTGTGTTCCGTGGAACACTAGCCACAGCCATGTTCCTGAAGAGGGCAAACTTCTTTGTATTTTGAGGGGAAACATTACCTACTATATCCTTCCTCTGGGGAATTCACATGCACGTTAGCGTAGTAAAGGCTATGAGAATACCTACAATGAAGAAATTTTTTTTTAAATTGTGTCTGTTTAACCCAGTGTTTCCTTGAATCCCAGAACACTTTCTTTGTTCATATACCTATTAGCATCCCCTGGGAACTGTTCACATACTAGACCAGTGATTTTTCAACCAGTGTGCCACAAGAATTTTTAAAACATGCAGTACATGACTACTTAGTCAAGGGCACTGATCTCTTTTCCCTTAGATTATCAAATAAAATTTTTAAAAAGACAACCAACAGAACAATAGCCACCCACTGTGAATCAAAATTATACTTCTTCTTTTCAGATCAGCAAAAATATATTTTTGGTGTGCCACAGAATTTCAGTAGTTTATGTGTGCCACGGGGTTAAAAGGTTGAAAATCGCTGTACTAGACTTCAGAGCATTGCCTTTTCTTTAGCTGAAATATGTTTGCTTGTTTGGCACCATTCAGAGAACCAAAATAAAGTTTACTTACCAAAAAATGCATTTCTTTGTCTTGTTAATTAGGAGTTCGATCTTGCATTACTGAAACTCCTTTAACCAATGTTACTGAGCATCTACTCTGTATTTCTCTGCACAGTGGTGACAGCAGAGGAACAAAGCCCAGCGGCTGAGCTCATGGTGTAATCTTGAGCTCATGGTATAATACAAATTACATGAATCTGCAGGTCTCCTGTAGACTAGCTGTTTCATATGGATCTGTCTTCTTTCATGTTTCACAGAGTTCTGATCAAAATGAGAGCTTAAACTTTCTGTCCCATATTTATTCATGTAATTCTCTTTTCTCCTGGAAATGTTCAGTCTAAAATGGGCTCAGAGAGAGATTTTCATAGCCTATTGGTCAGCCACAGCGCTTATTTTAGAACAAAGATACCTCTTCCAGTAGAAAGTACTTAACATGTATGTGTTTACATCTGTCTCTGTGTTTATGTTTCCATGTTTATTGAAGGAGAAAAGGAAGCAGAGTTAGAACACAGTGATTAGAGCAGGTGCATGATTTATAATTTCCTTTCAATTGTGGAGTATTCTGATTAAGTGCTTCTAGTCCAAAGAAAGAAGGATCAGAAGCAGCTAAAACAGTGGCTTTGTGCAGAGTTGGAAAAGAATTGGGAGCTCAAACAAATGCCCAACCACTGGCCAAGTTAAATTGAGACATTTTGGGGGAGGTGGGAGAAAAATACCTGAGTAAGATTAGAAGGGTGGAGCTTACCTGGCTTCTCTCTCTCCACCACCAGGGGCTGCTGAGTATTTGGCTTAAGCCCTTGACCCCCCTGGTATGAAATAGTCAACTTATTCCAAGCATTCCTTGAATAAAGAACAGCCATGACTTTGATCCATGGCCTGTCCTTTGGAAGCCTCTACTAATGGGCTGGATGCTAACACTGTGCTCTCATAATCTATTGGCCTAGACTCATATGCTGGGCTTGAGAAAGGAGATGCAGAAGGAAAATAACAGTAAATACAGTATATCTGAACATTGGACTTGGTTAAAATAGAAATACTTCTCTCCTTGCTCCCCAAATGTATCCAATTTGAATGCATGAAAGGAAAGGAAATTTTGAGTGTGTCAGGGTTAGACTGAGGACCATAACACTCTGTTAGATTAGGTGAAATTGGATTGGGCGGCAGTGGGATTGACCTCACCCCTGGACAGAGAAGAGCGTATCCATTTTCTAAAGGTTTCCAGCTCAAGCTGTTTTTTTGTTACCTTTATGGTTTTTAGTGGCCTTTAGAAAGTCAGTGTTCCCCTATGCTCCTCAGCTTCCTACTCTGTAAAATGGAAATAGTGGCATCTACATCATAAGCTTAGAGATGTGGGGAGATGTGAGATAACTAATGTAGAGAGTCAAGTTCCTGGCTGGGCACATAGTATATACTCGGCTAAGTGCTCTCCCTCCTGATTTGGAAGAGAAAAGAAACAGCTGTCTTTTGCCTTCAAATCCTGGATTTGGGGGAACCAACCCATTGGGGAATTCGAATTTTTCTGAGGATCCCTCAAACACAAAGAGACAGGTCTGACACATCTTACAGGTGCTGATGGTATGGGTGCCAAAGAAAACCCTTATGTACTGATTCAGTCCCTCTGGCTTACTCCCTACAGTTCAGGAGGAGACGGCATCCTGGAGCACGTGACCACCTTACCGAGTACGTAACCACCAGGGGCTTGAGTCTGTCCACTCCTTGCCTCTGACCCCAGGTTTCTTGAAATGCCTCTCAGCTAAGAAAGGAGGAAATAGCGTCTTCCTTCTGACTACTGTTGAAAAGGGAGGAGAGGTTTGTTGACAACTAAATACACTAAGAGTCCTGTCTGGGTAGAGGTTATTCTCTGCCAATGTAAATGCATTGCGATCATTTTTAAACACATTACTTGGAACTCCATTAACTCCATGGAGATAATCTGTGAATAACTAAACATTGAATTAATACTTCAGTAAACTAAACAAAACGAGAGAGGAGAGGCCTGTAGACAGGCCACTGAAGGGGGTGGAATAAACACTGTATCCAGAGCCCAGAGGCCTGGGGTCGAGCCCTGGCCCTCCCATGTGCTCGCCAGGCGACCTAGGGCACGTCACCAAACATTCTGAGCCTTGGGTTTCTTCAGCTGGCCCAGAGCGCGAGGAGACGATCAGATGAGATAGTGAGGATTCTCTGCACAATTCTCTGTGAACTGTGGAAAAAAAAAAAGAAAAAAGCTGAGAGGCTCTGCTGCCTTGGCCACGCTGTCGTCAGGTCATTTCAACTCAGAGAGGCACCAACTCCTGTTGGGGGCACACATGCCGCCTCTCCCCAGGCTGCGTGAGAATGGTGATGCAGCCCACTCTAGGGACCCCAGGCCAGCGGAGATCCCTGGCCGACCACCCTAAGCTCTCCCTATCCCCTTCGCCCCCTCCTCTTCCAGACATCCTTCGGAAGTTTAACCAACATCTCAAGGGCTACGCGCTGGGCACAGGTGACGCCACTGACGCAAAAGCGTTCTTCAATCAGGCTGTTCCTGGAGCAAAGGCCAAGTATGCATCTGGGGAGGGGTCTGTAGGAGGCGCTCCCTTTAAGGTGGTAATCCTGCCCTCCGTGTGCCAAGGGGACACTTAAGCATTTGCAGTAGTGACTTGAGGGGCTCTCGGCCGCACCTTTCCCTGGCCACCCTGTGACTAAGCTAGCGAGGCTGGAGCTTGGACAGGACTGGGGCCCTAAGGCTGAACTCCTGACTTTACTTTCATGCATAACGTGGTCTAATCATTTGACTAACTACCAGCCTTATCCAGTTTTCGAAACTTCCCATGATGGTGCCACTGGTCTCCAAAGCCTGGCCAGTGGCAATTCCCCCCAAAAGATCAGGGCCAAACAAATGGACGGGCAAGCCAGAACCTCTTTCCTTAGAGGCCTCGGGGGCAACAAGCCACATCTTGTCAGCAGCCTCACTGTGGAGCGAACAGGAAGCGTGCCCGAGAAGCCGGAGACAGCTGAAGCTGAAGTGCTCAGCCTCCCAGGGCCAATACCCAAGGAGGCCCCCCATCCTGCTCCTAGAGGTCCCAGCAGCCTGGGTTCCCTTGTTGAGGCCCAGCCATCTGAGCCTCTGTCACACTGTCATCTTCTTGCTCAGGCCCCCACCCTTCAGGTTGATGGGCACAGCACCCAGACCTGTTCACTCAGCCTGGGTAATAGAAATAGCTGGGGACAGATGGGCCCACTGTCGGGTCCCAGGAGATCACCATGCTGTGGATCCATCCCACCCAGACCTATAACAGGACCCTGAACTAATGGCAAACTCAGGATGCCTGAAGTCCAGTCCTTCCATGAGTTATAAACCCAGGCCCGTGTGCAGTATGTATTCATTCTCCACCTCTTTCTAAAAGAAGCATTTAGATAAGTTTATTTTTAAAAATAACACAATTAACATATACTTAAGAGAAAATCACAGCCACTGGGGGCGGGGGAGAAGCAACTCTGTCAATATGAGCATTTTTATAGTTATTGTGCCTGAGTGTCCAACTCTCAGCTTCCCAGCAGCCAGGGTAAAAAGAGGAAGCATGCTAAAGCTTTCATAGAGCTGATTTCAGGAGCTACGCCAGGCCTTCAAAGGTGGTGAATGGTGTCCTAGCATAGACTCCTAAGACACTTTGCACGTGTGGTTCTGGAAAGGGGATCATGAGTAGCAAATATAATTGGCAGTACCTTTGACTATAGCTTTCAGACAAACACACAGCTGGCTTTTCAAAGGGTTATTTGTTGTAATAATTCTCTAGAACAGGCAAAGAGCTGTTTGTCCCTGAGCCTCAGAGTCTCTGCCAGCTCATGCAGTGGGGATAATGCCATGGGAACCTCCAGTACAGGCCCTTAAGGATGAAAAATCCAGGAACTATTCCTGAACAGGACTGATTTCCTCTTCTTTTTAGGGACCTTGTAGGCCAAGTCCGGACTCTGGTGCAGAGGATGAAAGAAAATGATGTGAGTCAGATTTATGGTTACTTTTAAACACTAATTTCCACAAAAGTCCCCAAATGGATTGGTCTGCTATGAAAACAGTGAGCCCCTTGTCACTAGAGGCATTCAAGCAGCAGTAGGGAAGCCCTTGTTAAAGACCCTCTGGAGGAGATTGTGTCAATGGGGAGAGGTTTGTTGCTGATCACAATGACCTGGAAAGTCCCTCCTGATTCTAAGATTCTGTGTTCTGTAAATAAACCCCTAAAATTCTTTCAGCTGAGATTCTGATTATATTCTTTCAAATGGGCAAGGAAGTCTTAGAGCTGGGGTATTTTTTATTGTTTGCTGGAAACCATCAAGCATTTTCCTCCCTCTGTGTAGAAAGTAAATTTCAAAGCGGACTGGAAGATCATCACGGTGATGATTGGAGGCAGTGACTTATGTGACTACTGCACGGATTCGGTAAGGGAGGCGAGCCGGGCCTGCTCATTGCTCCTGATTTCGACCTGTAGGCTTTGGAGATCCTCTTTGAGAACAGTCCCTAGAATCAACCCTAGGATTGTACAACTACACCTGTGTTTGTGTGCAGGCACATGCACATGTGTGTATGCACACACTTCTTACCCCATGACACTCAGGTTTCTGACTCTACCTCCATGTCCCAGGTAGTGTGAGGTAGCAGGAGGCAGATCGATGGTGCTCCTACCCCCTTTTCTTACAATTCCTGATAATTCAGAAAGAAAAAAACTGAAAACCCCAAGCAGCTAGGAGGATTCTCTACTTTCTACTCCTGAACTAAAGCTCTGGCTGAAGGTTCCAGTCTTTTGCAGGCCCATCTTTGATAACAGCGAGTGGTCAACTGATCACCTCAGATTCTGACATGATGAACTGGTGACAGCTGGAAGCCAGAGGGGGAACAAGTCCTTGGGGCTGGAGCCAGAGGGGGGCCTATGCCTGCCCTGTGGCCCTCTCCTCTTAACCAGCTCCTCCTCTCCCTCCTGTCTCTTCCCAGAATCTCTATTCTGCAGTTAACTTTTATGAGCATCTCTGCAATGCCTTGGACATCCTACATAGAGAGGTGGGTGGTAACAGCTCAAGCCTGGAGGTTGTGAGGGGGGATGGGGGAAAGGTGAAGGCTCCTTTCCTCTCTAGAGGTTGGGGCCTGCCCACAGGGAAGCCTCGTTGCATTTAGAATCAGCCCAAAAGGATCTCAGGCTTGAAGAAGGGAAGATAGTGTGGGCACTAATTGCCCACCACCAGTACTTGGGACATTCCCTGGTGGCAGCAGTTGGGTGGCTCCCAGGCTGGGCACTGCACTCTGGGCCATACAGTGTGTCCAGAGCAAGTCCTTCCCTGGTCCTGCGCCCAGCCATGTGCTCTGTCCCCACATGTGGCATAGGCAAGCCAATCCTATACTCTGGCCACCAGGTGGTTCTCTGGGTGGCTGAGTCCCGGGCCTGCTCAGCAGTTAGTACAGGCTGGGCTAGAGAGAAATGATCCAGGGCTAATGTCCTGGCAAATGGGGGGTTATCCCACAAAATTCAAAGCTAATAGATTTGGGTTCACTAACTGATGGCTGAATGGAGCTGAACTCGCAGCATTTAGACTTGGGTCTGCCATACTGTCCCATTCCAGGAGGTGTCATTCACACTGCAGCCCATGTGGTCCTACGTGATGGCCCGGTGTAGATACCTCCCCAGATACCACTCAGGGACATCTGAGCTGGACTCCTGCGGGGACCCTAGAGCCCGTTCCCACTTCTCAGGGCCCTAAAGCAGCTGAAGGGAGGAGCCCCTGGTGTCCCTCTCTTACCTGCAGCCTTGCCCTCAGGTACCCAGAACCCTGGTCAACCTTGTGGACTTCATGAACCCCGCTATCATACGACAGGCGTTCCTGGGAAACCCAAACAAGTGCCCAGTGAAGCAGTCCAGGTAGGCGGGTGCTGGCTGCCCTCAGCTGGAGGAGCGTTCACCGCCCTGGTCCGGCTCCTGTAGCTGTAACCCCTTGGGGTGTTTGTGACTTGGTCTATCCATGTACCCAAGTCTGTAAAGGGGGTCTTGTGCCAAGACCACCCCTTTCTGGAAAGTCTGAGTCATGCCCCACCCCTTATCCAACCTCAGGGTGTCAGCAAGAACCTCTGTGATATGGGGGAACTCAGGAGGAGAGGCCAGGGCTGGGGCAAAGGCTAGTGCTTGAGGGATGTTGTGGCCCTGCCTGTGAGGGGGCATCATGGGACAGTCACACTGAAGCAGAGGTGAATAAATGACCCACACAGTCTAGTCACCTTTAGCAGAAGAAGTGAATTAGGGAGGGAACTTCAAATTGGGAGAGTTTTGTTTCTTTAGCTGGGTGAGAGGTACGTGGGGGTCTTTTATTATTTTTTATGCCTCATGTGTACTCTTATTTATGTAACAAATACTTTTTTTGGAACTTACTGTGAACCAGGCACTGTCCTGAATGTTTTAAGATAATATGTCTTTGAATATGAAGTATATTTTATGGGCATGAAATAACTCATAAGAAAATAGAAGACACAGTGGGCACTAGCAGCAACTGAGGAGGTATCTGAGGGCATGAGTATGGGAGGCCCCCAAATACCAGCTCCAATACCAGAGGATGCATGTTTATTTTATTTTTAAAAATTAAACATTGCATTTTCATTGCCTAAATTCATTTGCTCAGTGTGATTGGCTGCAGGCCCAGCGCCTTGTACTCTGCTAACATGAGAGGGTGCACATGAATGCACCCTTGGGCACTTACCCAATCCCCGAGTCAGGCCTGAAACCTGCCCCTGGGCACCTGTGTCAGAGCCTCAGGTACATATGCTGCTAAGTCCAGGCTCGAAAGGGCTGCCCCTTGCAGCAGAGCCAGCCCCTGACCAGAGCTTTGGCTCCGGGTCCTCCTGCCTCCCTCTCTCTGTGCAGCTCTTTGTGTAACTGCGTTCTGAGCCCTCTGGAGAACTCTGAAGAGCTGGCCAAATTGAAAACCGTCACCAAAGCCTACCAGGTGAGACCAAAAAGGGCACCATTTGGTGTGCTCTCCCCCCACTCAGTGAACACACTAGCCCATAGCCCCCCAGGGGAGACACACAGGAGAGGGAAGAGCTGTTCAGGGTTTGAATGGGGACTTCCCCATCTAGTCCCCTTCCTCTGCCCCACCTTGCAGAGGTGTCTCAGGCACCTGGTTGGAGTCATTCCAAAGGAATCTAGGTGGCAAAGCCCCTGACCCAGCTGCCCATGGTGGCTTAACCCCAGTGCTTGGCCTGAGAGGACAGTACCCTGCATCCTGGGGGCCCAGCTGCCCCCCCTCCCACCTCCTCAACAGGTTGGGAGGTTGCAGGTCTCGAGCTTGGGGGGGCTCTTTGGAGACTTCCCAGGTTTTTATTGCTTGTGGGACTTCCTGCCTAGCCCTTCAGAGCTTGCAGTTCACTTAAAACAAAACATAAAGGTGACCTAACCTGTTTCAATTCTCTGGAAAGAGCTTTGCAATCAGGTGTGTCTTCCTGCTTAATGGAAGGGCTGAGTCAGCATCCCTCCATTCCTCAGGGAGGTGGGGACTCTGCCCGCCACTCCCACCCTTGCCCAATGGGCTCTTGGCCTACCTGGGGCTTGTGCTAAAGGCACCCATGGGTGTATCCCCAGAACAGCTTGCGTGAGCTGGTGGAGTCAGGCCGCTATGACATTCGGGAGAACTTCTCCGTGGTGCTGCAGCCCTTCTTCAGCAACATCCAGCTCCCCACCCTGCAGGTATGTCCCTGCCCTCCCTCAGGGAAGAGGAAAGTCAAGGCAGAAATGCCATGTGTTTCCACCAGGGTATGACTTAAGGGGGAAGGACACAGGCAGCTCTCCAGGTGCTGGTCTGGTGAATGCAGCCTTCTTGAACATCTGAGCTGCATCCTCAGAGGCAGCCTGATGTGGGAAAGCTGCCCCCATTTTACTGAGCATCTACTGCGTGCCAGGCACTGTGCTTGCCATACATAAAATCTTCACCACTACCTTTTGAGGTGAGTTTTATCACCCCCATATAGCAGAGGCTCGGAAATGCAAAGCAGCCTTCCTGAAATCACATAGGACCTACGGGTCAGAGAGGCGAGATTTGAACATGTCCAGCTCCAGAATGTTCCCTTTCTGCCACATACACACCACACTGTAGTCATGAAGGAGGGCTCTGGGTGTTCAGTTTCCACCCCTGGGCCTTGCTTTGTGCCTGACACTCCTACTCTGAGCAGAAGAGCTCTGTGAATCAACCAGGGTGGGGACTTGGTTCTGTCCACCTGGGCCTCCATCCTAAGGGCCTCGCCTACCTGGGGAGCTTCGGGCACCCCTGAGTGCCTCAAGAAAGAAGAGGGTGGCACGTTGCCTTTGTTCCGGCTTTGCCCAGGCCTGCCCTGAGGCTTGGCTCCATTCTCCCCACCAAGACCACAGGGATCATCTGGTTAATGGCTAGGAAGTAGCTTTTCCCAGCTGGTTGGCCAAGACTTCCTTAAGGACTAGATCTCATTCCCCAACCACGGCATGGGCTAGGGCATCACACTAGTGTGCCTCAAAACAAATATGGCACTTTTTTTTATTAAATAAGGGAAATTGTGGGGCCATAAAGAGGGTGGGGGCTTGGGGTCACCCAAGGCTATTGATCTGTGGGATTGCTCTGATCTCCCTCTTGAGGGGAGCAGGCCCTATAGAAGTCCAATGGCTCAGAGCACCTCCAGGGGAGGAGGGTGTTGAGGGGTCAATGCCAGGGGTCAGGCCAATCAGCTGTGGCTCTTCTCTCCACCCTCTACGCCAACAGGATCTTGAGGAAGTCTATTTCTCTCCTCCAGGATGGGCACCCGGATTTATCTTTCTTCGCCCCAGACTGCATCCACCCAAATCAGAACTTCCACTCCCAGCTCTCCAGAGCCCTTTGGGTCAATATGGTAAAATAAGTGGGGTGCCCCTGTCTCTCTGGGGTTCTAGTCTAGACTAAAGCACCAGCCCCCATAAAATGGAGCTTGTTCTTGGCTGCTCTTTGCCGGCAAGATATAGAGGAGCTGTGGCTGGCACATCTGTAGACGGCTATAGAATTGAAAATACAGAGTCCTTAAGATCCCAGGATTAACCACATCCTCTCCTCTGCTCTTTAACTCTGATGATGGACTTTACATGAGTGCAAGGCAGAACCCTCACGTAGAGTCAACATTTTCTGTGTGCCAGGCACTGTGCTAGGCAGTTTAAGCCATGTCATCTCATTGAAGCTTCCCAACAGCCCTGCTGTGTTAGGAGTTTCTGAGGAAGCTGAATCCTAGAGAGGCTAAGAGACTCCCCCAACATCCCACAGCTGGCAACTGGCAGAGCCAGGAGCGGAAGCCAAAACCCCTGAACCTGAGTTGGGAGCTTTCCCAGGGCAGGATGCTGCCCGGGGATGTTCACATCCGCAGAAACAAACGAGCGCACCTGTCTCTCTCCTCTTCTCCACCCAGCTGGAACCGCTAGGAAAGAAAACAGATACCCTGGACCTGGCAGCAAATATATCCCTCTCCTGCCCCACTAAGGTAATAAGGGGGGACCCGCTCATTCCTCTCCGGGAGCCCGGAGCTCTCCCCTCGCGCCTCCCCCGCCCAGCTAGCCCGGCCCTGGAGCAGGTGGACTTTGCGGGAGGGAAGGAAGTCGGTGAGGATGGGAAGGGGAGAGGCAGTGGGATGGGGGCCTGGGCCCAAGCAGAGGCTGAGGATCAGGGTGCGAAAGGTGGGTGCTTGAGCAGAGGGGTTGGGAAGCCAGAAGGTTGACAAGGAGGCTCTTTTCAGCAGCGGCACATGGGACCCACGGGAAAGCCAGGCTGCAGGTGGAGGCCCAGTGGGAAGCCAGCAGGCCAGAAGCTGTGCTTAGTGGTGGTAGAGACTCAGTGGGAGTTTCCAGCAGGAATAGGGTCAAAGAGGACAGCCCGGGGCTGTGTGGAGGGGGGCAAGTGGGGTCGCCTTGCTGAGGACTCAGCTCCTTTTAAGGAGGAAAATGTAAGTGGTGTTCAACTTGACTTCAGGCCCAGGGGTGGGAGCAGGTTCATGTTCCCACCGCCTCCAGCTCTCCCTTCAAAGCGCTGTCTGATGACTTTTTCACCAAATAAGGCCGAGGCCCAAGGGCCCTCAGCAGCAATAAAAGCAGGAGGGCCTGACCCAAACTGGGATGCTGGGTTTCCCTCCTGGGTCTGCGCTGCACCACTGGCTCCCACCCTCCAGGCCGAGCAGGGAATGGCCCTGCAGCTCCCCTGTGTGACTGCTAGAGCTCCAGAGGGGGTGGCAGCCCTCCGGGACCCCTGAGCCCTGTGTGCTACGTTCCCCACGACAATCCGCACCGGGCTCAGCCTGTGTGCCGTCGGCCTCATCAGGAGAACACGAGTGGTGGGAGAAGGGATGTGGCAGTGAGGCCAGTGGCAGCAGAGGGCTCAGTTGCTGGGCCTGGGGCTCGCAGCAAAGGAGATAGTCCAATGATATAACAACCAGTGCGCCATGGATGCCTCCACTCAGGTCAGATGTGGCCAAAAGACGGGGCAAAGGCCTAGAGGACGCTACTGTGCCGGGTGTAATGGTTTAATTGCTAAATCCTGAGCATGGCCAACAGGGTTCTAGGGGAGGAGCCAGACAACCCCTGTAGTGGGGCATTTGGAGACTCAGAGCAGAGGCTGTAACCACACTGGAGGTAAGTGTTTCAATAGTTTTACAGCCCATAGGGCCATGCTGAACATCAGCCGCGGAAAGCTCGCCAATGTGCCCATTCAACTTCCCATACGATAGTAAAAGTAATAACCCATTCCGGGGAGCCGTCATTGCTCTTCCTCCCCACAGATGTTCCTTAAATACCAGGTTGGAGCCTAGGCACTGGGTCAGGAGATCCCTGTCGCCATGGGCCTCAAGGTGACCGGTACCACTCTCTGCCCCGGACCAGGCAAGGAGCCCCGACAGGGTTGCAGCTCCAAGGACACTCAAGCCACGGTGGGCTCTGTCCCTCCTCCCGGACAGAGCCTGACTGAGCCACCAGTGAGCAGGGGGGAGCAAACCCAGCCTCCTGCACCCGCAGAAGCCCTGCCTGGAAGAAGCGGTTGCCAGGCAACCCCAGGCCCATTCCTGAAGGTTCCATCTGTCCGCCAGCCCAGTTTCCCACACCGGGCGACTAGCGCTCTGTGTTCCCCAGGTCCCGTCTGCTCCTCCCGTGTGCCGGAGCTATATAAAGTCCACCAGCATGGCAGTGTGAGCTGACGGGGGCCAGGCAGCGCTTATTTTAGTGCCAGCCATGTCTAAACATAGAGGCGTCAGGCAGGACCCAGTGGGGGGAGCGGGCGAGGGGGATGCGAGCACTGGGGGGCTTTCTCGGCCTCCTCGCTGCTCTACCCCTGCCCCAGTCAACTGCAGGTGCCCTCTGCCCAGCCAGGTCGTGCATTTAACACTCCGCGGAGCTCAGTTCAGGTTGGACAAATGATTTTACAGCCAACCTTTGAGCAGCTGCCCTGTGGACTGTGACTATTGTCCCCTTCCTGCCTTCATTGCCTCTCTGCCCCTCCTTCCCTAACCCAGGCAGAGGGTGGTGGCTCCTCAGGCTTTGAAGAAAGCAGCTGAAAGACCAGCACAGGCCTTTTTAAGTTCTTGTCTACCTTGCACCATCCAAGCATGTGACAGTTAACCTCCTGCCTGAGTTTCCTGGATGCAAAAGCACTTAATTTTCTATTTTTTCTAGTTGCTGCCCCTTCTTGTCTCTCTTTTAAAAATTTTATTAGCTTTTTGGAGAGAGAAAGGAAGAGAGAAAGAGAGAGACATCGATTTGCTGTTCCACTTACCTTATGCACTCATTGGTTGATTCTTGTGTGTGCCCTGGTCAGGGATCAAACCCGCGACCTTGATGTTTGGGGATGACGCACTAACCAACTGAGCTACCTGGCCAGGGCTCTGGTCTCTTTTAATGACCCTCTTTCTTCTTCCAGCCGCAAAAATGTGGACAGCCCCAGCCGGTTTGGCTCAGTGGTTAGAACGTTGGCCTGTGGACTGAAGGGCCCTGGGTTCGAGGCATGTACCTCGTTGCAGGCTCAATCCCCGGAAGGCAACCAATTGATGTGCCCCTCTCATATTGGTGTTTCTCTCTCTCTCCCCTTTCCACTCTCTTTGAAAAATCAATGGAAAAAATGTCCTCAGGTGAGGGTTAAAAAAAAAAAGGTGGATGTTCTCCAACGGCTGTGTCTCAGCCCTGTTCTCTCTTCTCTCTCTCTCCATCCCTTCACTCTGAAATTTGTCCATTTCCAGGGTTTCCTGTTAGAATTCTTTGCACCAGGCTCCACAATCTGTGTCTTCGTTTATTTCTTCCCCAAACTCCACCTCTGTATTTCTAACCCTTCAGAGCTGTTTTCCCCTTGGATGCCCTAGAAGGTATAAGGTTACTCAGGTGGCAGCTTAAAGGAATGATCAGGGTACCAAGACAGCAGGGGAACCAAAAAGAGATGCAAAGAGAGAGGGAGAGACAGAGAGGCAGAGAAAGAGGGAGACCAGTCTTTTACTTTGGGAAAAGTAGGGGTTTGTTGGATTCCATTATACATATTGTTGACTGGTGTTTGTATTTTGAATTACATATGGCAGACACTTAGCTTCTGAATGCTTTGGACTTCAAATGTCCTAATCATGACCTGACTTCACCATCACCTTGAACTCAACAAACTTTCATTCAAAACATAATTTTTGAGTATGGAGTGTTAAAGTAGGAACTAAGTATCTGTCTTCCCAAATTCTGTGATTCTTAGGGCTTTCCTATTTCTGTCACTAGTATTGTGATTTCCACAGTTCCACAGGCATGGAACCCCAGGCAGGAGCCCTATCTGATGGGATTCTTCTGAGTACCCCTCTGGCCTGCCCCTGCCTTCCATTCCCACTGCCACCACCCTCGTTCAGGTCCTTAGCACTTTGTATGTTAAAGGTTACCTGGCCTTACCTTCCCATCATAAAACAACGGAGAATTATAGAACCTTAGGATCAGCAGGAGGGCCTTGGTGTCCTATTGATGTAAATCTCATAGAATAAGTGAATTATTCTACCCCATCCCTCCCAAGGCATCACCACAGCATCCACTTACACTTCTACAGTCTCCAGGCAGTGCTTTTCAAACTGCCAAGCGGCTACCCATTAACAGGCTGTGGAATTAGCCTAGTAGGTCATGAACCAGCAGGCTTGGAATGGAATGGAATGTCAGAGGTCAGGGCCTGTTAGGTCTTCCTCCCTTCTACCACCACCACCGCCCTTCCCTGAGTCTTCTCCACTGTTCCCTGAACGATTTATCTCAGCCAGCCTTAAAAACCCTGTCTCATGTAGTAGATATGTCTCCCTGGAACATGGCCCCTGTTTCGGTGGGTGCCCAGACCTGCTTTGGTTCGAGCAGCACAGAACAGAAAACAAGAATCTCTACTCCTTGACTGTGGAACTTTAAACCTAGTGACACAGCCAAGATGCACATGACCTTTTCCCGAAGCCTCTGACTCATGGTGCTGACTCATATCAGGTGGCTGTCCTGGCTCTGCCCCCACCCCCAGGCAGGCCACACCATCTTTGCACAGACTTCCTGGTACTGGCATTTAATGGGCTTCACCTTCTACTCACTGGTGCTACAAACGGAGCCTAAGAGAGCCAGTCAGACTAACTGACGGAATCCCTCCTCCGTGATGTGCTCAAGTCCAGGCCTTCAAACCACTCTGACTCATGCACACACCATGTGGCCTATGGTCAACAAAACAAGCTCTGGGCAACCCAGGCCACCTGTCTGCCACTGCCCTGGACCTGTTCTTATTTTTCCTGCTCTGGCCTCACTCCCTGCCAAATTCCAGTGTCTCCCTGACCTCTGACCCCTTTGACTCAGTCTCCCCTCTTTGGCCAAAAGGTTGTGGGTTCAACTCCCAGTCAGGACACATAACTAGGTTGTGAGTTCGATCCCCAGTCGGGGCACATACGAAGGGAGGCAACCAATCAATGTATCTCTCACACTGATGTTTCTCTCGCTTGCTTTCTCTCTCCCTTCCTCCCTCCCTAAAATCACTTTTAGACATTCATAATAAATAAATGTTAAAAAATAAAATAAAATACATCCATAAACATATCCTTGGGTGAAGATAAAAAAATAATAAATTGATAATCATAACACTTTTTAGAAAAGAAAAAAATGCTATAATGTGAATCCCTTGCTAAAGAAATTATAAAGGAAAGAAAACAGATCACTTTGATGATTAGGTAGATGTTCAGCTGCTAGGGTGAAAACAGAAGCACAGAACCCTGAGTAAAACATACATGAATGCTTTTTAGTCCTTTCATTGTGTATGCCTTGCCAAAGATAATATGTAAAACCCTCTAGGGAATGAACAAAATTATGTTTACACAGTTCTTTCTATTTGAGCGCCGAAAAGTCATGTTAAATAAATCTAGAGAACAGGATTCTTTCCTAAACAACATTCGTTATCATCAGATAACCCCTCCCTGTGGTTTCTTTTCTCTCTTAGGATGTTCCTTTCCTGACAACTCTCAAGAACAGTAACTACACATACCCCACCAAGCCAGCCATCGAGGTAACTCCTGATGCCTCTCCCAGGGACAAGCCATTTCCACCTGCCAGTGACTTGAGGTGTAATGCAGGTTTCAGAGTGTTAGCTTAAGCAGAAATGTACCCATTTTACATACTGGAAATTAGAATGTCAAAAAAGAGAAAATTGCCTGAACCACAAGTCCCAGGATTGTCGTAACATGTTCTCAAGTGGTTACCTGACATCAGCAACCAGCAAGAGGAAGTGCCCATGGATCAGTTTTCTTTGACCTTTGTACAAACAACACTTCCGATTAGGCAACTCAGCCTTTCCAGAGCTGAAGGGGAGGCAGTGGGGCTGAGGTGCCACCGGCTTCCTGAAAGGTGGAGCCGAGTGGAAAAATCTCAAGTATATTCTTGACTTCAGTAGCACATCCACACAGAAGAAGGAATCCGTCATTGTGATGAATTGAACAAGTCCTTGGAATAAACTAAATTATATCAAATTAAGCAAATAATATTTAAAAGAAGTTTCATTTTTGCTCCCTCCTGAGAGGAGTGCTTTAACAAGGTTTGTCTTCATCTTTATCTGACTAACACAGAAGAGCTTCCAAAACCTCTGCGGAGGATCCGCCAACCAGTCGGCTCCTGTTTGTGGAGCCCCCTACTGGGCACTCAGCACTGGGCTTGTCCCTCAGGCCATCTTGGGGATATGCAGGTGTTTGCAACTCTGGGAAAGAGCTTCTGTTTCTCCCCCAGCTTGCTGGTACCGGTCATTTCTGATTTTTGAGAGAGAGGAGAAGGGGGAGAGAGAGAGAGATTGATTTGTTGTTCCACTTTTTATGCATTCATTGGTTGCTGCTTGTATGTGCCCTGACTGGGGATCAAACCCACAATCTTGGCCTATCAGGATGCCGCTCTAACCAACTGAGCTACCCGGTCAGAGCAAAGTGCTCCGTATTTTAGACATGAAGGAATTTGACGAAAAGTATCAGGGTTACAGGTATTAATTTTAACACATACAAGGACTTGGTTGGCTATTAAGTTAAATATCCAAAAAGATATACTCACATACAGAGAAAATATGCAGAAACCAGGAATTAAGCAATTGTAAAAATTTCATGTTCCTCTCCTAAAAATATTCTAACTAATATCCTAGCATTGTAATTAGTGTCCATTAGCTTAATGTCAAAAACAATACCAAAACCCAGCTGTAATCTCTCATTAGGCATCCAAGTCTGTGTCCTCTGGGAGACCACCTGTAGCATGAATGACTGCACTGTTCCCCCCCTGCTTTGGTAGGACTGCCAGCTCCATTTAAGAGTGTAGATAGTGGAGATGGGAAAGACTGTGTGAGTGTCATGTGTGTACCCACCGGTATGTGTTTTGTGCATAGGGAAGGGCAGACACCCATTTTCTCCTAATTTCCATTGTAGTCCATCTATAACGAAGAGGTCTTACCCTCACACGATCCCCTACAGTGACATAGTTCTAGCCTCCACCAAAAGTTACTTAGCTAGTTCCTGGGCTGTAGCTAACTTCCCTGCACAGTGAGTGTTGAGCATGTGTCTTTCCTCCTGTTGATGTAGAACTGGGGCAGTGACTTCCTGTGTGTGGCAAATAATTTGTCCACGGTTCCCACCTCCGGTGAGTGAAAAACGCCATCCCCTCTTCAGTTAAGGGCTTTGCTAAGTGTCCGGGTGGCAGGAGACCCTACAAACACACCTTGGATCCTTGAGCAGGCCTTGCTGATTTCCATGCAATGCAGACCTACAACTGGTACAACCACAAATAGCTGGCCTGCAACCCCTGCTGGGCCCCAAGGCCTCTCCACAAAGCACACTTCTCATGTCCACTTAATCCCAATGGCAGTCCCTCAGGCCTCCCTGCCCTGGGAGGTAGGGACAGTCAGGGATTTGGGTCATCTCTGCCTTTTCCTGCCAAGGGCCTTTTGGATATTTATAACATCATTCTCGGGCATACAAAAATTATCAGCTCAAAAATTAGCCTGCTATATTTGGTCAAACATTTAATTAAGTCACCCCTAATGTGATGGCTGGAACTGCTGCTCTTTGGTGAGGCCTTGGCAGGGCCAGACCAAATGATTTCACTGGCTGTATATGGCCCATGGGCAGGACGTTCCCCACCCCTGCTCAAAACAGATGTAAGAGGCAAAGTTGCTAAAGCCCTAGGCTGCAAATGGGGACCTGTGGGACTACAGCAGAATCTCAGACTTCTAGTCAAGTTTATGCTTTAAAAGAAAGGCCTCCCCTGACCATCCATCTTTTTACCTGTCTATCCTAGTCCATGAGCTCCGACCATCAGACATCAAAGTGGTGGCTGCCCTGGGTGACTCACTAACTGTAAGTACTGAACTGGCCAGACATGAGCACTAGCCAAACCCCATGCAGAACCAACTCTTCCTCTGTACTGGCTCTGCATTTAGCTGACACTGGTGAGAACCTACCTGTATCAGGCACTGAAACACAGCCAGGCTGCCACAAGACATCACCAGGCAATCTAGAAAGCCCCCCTCCCGCCCTTCCACAGTCCCACTCAAGCACCACCTCTATCCCCAGGTAGAAGTTACCTACCTCCCTTCCCCCACTGTCCCCAAGCATTTTGTCTGTGTGCTGTGGTACTCATCCAAGTCTACCTGCCTTTATCAGGAAACTCATCTCCATCTACTTGACTCACAGAGTGGTGGGTCTTACCCACACATTGCCCAGCACCCCTCACCCCATCTAAAGATGTGTTCTTTGGGGAAGAGGGAGCCCAATTCCTGCACATAGATGCTTTACTAAGTGAATCATATTAGCCAACTATTTAGCTACTGCTGTGCACAAGACATTCTGCCAGCAATCCTGAGGGGAAAGAAGTATAGGACATAGTCATAGTCCTCAAGAAATGTGTTCAGCTGGGAAAATGAGAAACACAAAAGGAGCCACATAGTCATATAGATGCCATACAGGACTTTAAAAATCAGGTGTTCATTTCTGTAAAAACAAACAACTTCCCCATAGGTGTGTGAATGTGTTTTAATGTTGGTATGAATGTGGAGAAAGCTATGGAAGGATGTACACCAGGCTCTTCACCACTGATTAGCTTTGTTGGCGTGTATATGTGGGTCAGGGGCCAGGAGGGGATAAGGCAAGATTATTAAGGAGGGATATATTATTAATTTTTTAAAAATCTTTGCATCATTTTACTACTTATGGTATATATTATTAATGTAAGTTTCAAAGAGGGATTTCTCTCTCTTTTGAACGAGGGCATTTCGAGAAAGTTTTATAGAGAGGCAAAAAGTGACAAAGGCCTTAGAGAATGAATTCAACACTAGTTGAAGACCTTCATGTTTCAGATCAATTTGCTTAGACCTGGGGGTTTGTGTGTACAGAACAGAAGTGGGTGAACAAAGGAAGGAAAGTGGACACCAGATTATGGTGAACTCAGGGAGTTGGTAAAGGGGTTTGGCTTTGGTCCTGTGGGTAAGGGAGACGCACTGAAAGGTCAGAGTCGAGGGGAAGTGTGAAGAAAAGGCGTGATCAGAAGAGCAAGCAGACAGCTGGTGAGAAGGGAACTGACACTGGAAACCGTGGGGTCAGGTAGGAGGTCAAAGTGTTGTCCATGGTGACAAGATGACAGCCTCACCTCAGAATATGGCAAAGGGAACAAAAAGAAAGAGTTGGGAGCTAGAGAGGTTGGAAAGGAAGAACCTTGGTTCTAAGACTTGGTTATGGTTATATGTAGAGGATTGGGGAGTCAGGACAACTCAAAGATTAAGTGGCCTGGAGAAAAGCTGGTACTATTTTCAGAAAAGGTAAATCCAGGTCCCAGCTGCTACACAAGGGCACAGGGACCTTTCCCAGGGCCTTCAGCCTGCATCTGGGCCCAACCAAGCTCTGCAGCCTTTTTTCTCTTTTCCTCTCGCAGACAGCAGTGGGAGCCTGCCCAAGCAAACCCAATGAGAAGCTCGGGTCCTGGAGGGGACTCTCTTGGAGGTGAGGATGTTCTCCATTTATTTTCTATGGATGACACTCCCCCAACAGGGCACGAGTGGTGTTTCCTCTCAGCCCTCCCAAGACGAGGCCATGGCCTAGCACTGAGATGCAAGGAGAGGCCCTGGTGCTCGTGCTGGTCCTAAGGGCGATGGAAATCCCGTACCAGGAGCAGACTCTCTGCTTCTGACTCAGAAATATGACGACACGTGGAGCAGCAGGTTGGGGGATTTGAACAAATGTGTGTCTCTTCCCCAGCATTGGAGGCGATGGGGTCTTGGAGAACCACACCACACTGCCCAGTAAGTAGCAACATGAAGGGGCACCATCACTGTGGCCACAGCAGCCCCTCGCTGAGCCAGGGCCTGCCCCCTGAGCGGTGGCAGAGAAGATTATCAGCAAGGAGGGAAGTCAGCCAGCCCAGAAAAGACCCCAAACAGTGCTGCCCTCTACCTGTGCCCCAACACTGCACGTCCATCTCCCACTCACCTGTGCTGTCTGCTTTCTCCCTCTTAAAAGACATTCTCAAGATGTTCAATCCTGAAATCATCGGGTTCTCCACCGGCACAGAGAAGGAGACAGCAGGATTGAATGTCGCTGTGGAAGGGGCCAAAGCTGAGTAAGTGGACATGGGTACGGGGGGGGGGGGGGGGGGGGGGGGAGGACGGGCTGGGAGGTCACGGTGGGAAATGGGAGGAGGGTGGGATCTGGGAGCCTGGCCTCAGATGAGCAGTAATCACTGCCGTGCGTGGAGCACTTCTGTGTGTCTGGCCCCAGGCTGGCCCTGCACATGGGTCATCTCATGTAATCCTCACACCCTTCAAGATGGGCACTAGCATGAGGACACACCGAGGCTTAAAAGTTTCCCAGACGGTCCAAGCTTATCAGGGAAAGTTATCAAAAGAGCCAGGATCAGACCTGGCTGATCAGGGCTTTGTGTTGCCCAGGGTGTGGCTGCTGTCTCCTGGGGCAGCAGGAAGCATGCCACCCTCCCCTCCTGAGTACTGTCCCACTGACCCCAGCTCCCTGCCCAGCGGAGGTTCAGGTCACCCCTTCAGGGCACTTCTCAGGGGCTTGGGAACTCAGCACGTGACCACCCTTCCTCTCTCCCCCTCGCCTCAGATCCTCCAGTGCTGAATTCTGAAAAAGCTGTTATTTTGACATTAGGGAGTTAAGTGTGCAGCCCCTGGAACAGCATGGCCCTGGTTTGTTTTCACTCAGATTTCTGTTGTTGACAATAACTCAGATAATTAAAGCTGAAATGCCTGGCAGAGGTCATTGATTTTCTGCACCGAGCGTGCTGGGTATTTGCTTTGCAGCAGGATTGCTGCACTCAGATCACCAAGGAAACGACACTGTCTTGACTCATTGTGTTTACAGGGAGTGATCCTTTCAGACTCGGTAAGGAGGGCCCCACGCTCAGAGCCACAGGAAGCCATGTCAGTTTTTCAACATCTTAAGCACAAAAACGAATTCTTTTGCAAAAACCTGGGCTTCATGGGGTCCTAATGTCCACATCTAACTGCTGTCATTAGGATCATCATCATCATCATTGTTAATTCATTATTATTCTACAGCCCAGGCTTCATTAGCCAGGGGGTGATTCCTCAATCTGTTGACATTAAGCCCCTTTCTCGCTTCATTTCTCTTACTGTCTTTTCTATTTTATTGCTGCTCGATGCCTCCACCCGAACAAATCAGTGTCAGGGGGAAGTAACCCAGACACACAGCTTCTTGTTAGTATCTCTGATATCCCATGTTAGGGGAAAGGAGACTAAGCCATTGACTTAATAAGCAAGGTTGGAGAATTGTCTCTCCTTTACCTGCACTCTGTGTTTAATGCGTATAGATAAGGATCTGTTCACCACATTGGAAAGATAAATACTACAGCTGAGCAGCTAAGACAATGGGATCTGGGGTCAGGCCATCTGTGTCCAGACTTCAGCTCCCAGACTTGCTACCTGAGTGACCTTGGGCAAGTCACTTAGCATGTCTGAGTCTTAGTTTCATTATCTGTTGATAAGGATAATAATAGTTCCCACTTCTCAGGGCTGTGGTAAGATTAAGAGGTAATAATCCCTGGAAAGCACTCAGAACAGTATATAATATGGATGCAAAAAAAAAGTTTGTCAATATTAGGGTATTTAGTTTCAAATTTGTATTAAACATCTAACTTGCCTTCAGTCAGCCAATAAGCAAGAATTCATTGAACACCTTCCAAGGGCTGAGCCCAGAGTTGGTTACTAAAAGTTACAAAAGAGTCAAAAGGTGAACTCCTTCCTTACAAAGAGCTTGCTGTCTAGTTAAGGAGCCTAAACCAACAAATAACTTTGGGGGAAAACTGTTGCTTATGGCAACATTGCGGACTGAAATGATTTTGTACTTTGGAGTACAACCAAGAGAACAGAAAAGTGTAGTCCTCACAGCTAGGCAGTCCCAGCACAGATGCAGTTGCAGAAGGGACCCCAGAAATCACCTAGCCCAACCTTATAATTTAAAAGGTGAGAAAAATTCAGCCCTAGGAGGATTTGGTAACTTGGGTGATGAGCTCATACAGCAAGTTTGTAGCAGAGCTGAAAGGAGAACTTGGGTCCCATAACTCCAAGAGCAGGGCTCTTTGCACTGGGATAGAAAAGGAAAGAGGGAGCGCGGATAAATGAGCTCAAAGGGAAGGTGGAGGTGGGACTTGCTCTGAGCCTGAGGAACAGGGCTGGGAAGAGAGGAGGAAGTGGGCTTATCACCCCTGAATTTCCCCTATCACATCCTGAACCTATTAAAAGGTTATAGGTACTTCTGTGTTACCTTTGCCCAGGACAGGCATTCTTTGTAGCTTTCCGATACCCATCAATAGCAGTAGTGCATGGGTGTGATCCTGGATGTGTCAATGAGAAGCGAGGGCAGGGAAGGTGTTTTGTGTGCTTGGCCGTGTGCCCGGCTCATTGTGGGCATGCACAGATTTTAAATGGCCATCCTATATCAGCAACTGCTTCTATAACTTCTTCCAAGGAAACCTCTATCGGCTGTATCTCTTTGCTGACATAATTTCTCATATACATACCTTTAAAAAAAAAAAAAAAAGGTTTAACTGACATGCAATACACTCTCATTAAAAGTCTGCAATTTGATGCATTTTATGCATGCATATACCTGTAAAATCATCACTGCAATCGAGACGATAAACACATCCATCACCCCCCAAAATTTCCCTGTGCACCTTTGTAATCTCTCCCCCTTGCCCCTTTCTCTCCCCTACCCCACACTAGGCAAACAGTGACCTGCTTTCTGTCGCTATAGATTAGTCTTGATTTTCTAGAATTTTATGTAAATGGAATCAGATACTATGTACACTTCTTGCCTAACCGCTCGCACCCAGCAAAATTCTTTTGAGATGCACCCATGCCGTTGCAGGTATCAGTCCGCTCAGCCTTCTTGCTGAGCAGGATTCCGCTGACACAGGTCTCTCGTCCAGACTGTTCGCTTCCTAAGTCATGGCAGATGCCGGGGAGATGAAGGGAGCCCTGCCCGTTTCCGTCCCCCCATCCTGCTCTGATGGGAGCGGGGAAAGAGGAGCTGGAGAACGGTGTAGGAATCCAGAGTAATTACAGAGAAAAATGAAAGGACTAAAGGAACAGAGAGCGGGACTTAGAAGTAAAGGTTAAAGGAGTCGTGAAGCACGGAAAGGAGAAAGCTGAGGGGTAATTTAGGGCTGTGGCTTTTTTTCAAATACACAAAAGGCTATTTTTAAAACGGGCAGCCAAATAAGAAGTGAACAGACTCAGCGTGCAGTGAAAGAGCTGGATGAAATGTAAGGGAACCTCCCTGATGGGAAGGTTGAGCAGATGCCGCCCCAGTGGCCCAGGAGCACAGGCCTGCAGAAAGGCTGTGGGAGGCAGGTTAGCCCCTGGCAGGGTCCTGATCCATGTGACTCTGAGGTCCGTGGCAGACCTTTGATTATTACTTGGTTGAGATTTCTTGAGAATCAAATATTTCAGGACATTTTGAAGGAATAAACCTAACATAGCATTAGTCTTCCTGAAACACATCCTTGCCAGCCAAACTCCTACAGCTTGAGATCTTGCTCCTGAGTCGGCTCTAACAATCCCCTTCTCTTCTCCTGCCTAGGGACATGCCCGCCCAGGCCAAGGCCCTAGTGGAACTAATGAAAATGGACCCTGTGAGTACAGGACCCCCAGGTCTCCGGCTGGGATGGGGACAGTGGCTCTAACAGAGCCCCTAAGCCCCACTGCAGCTGCTGCTCAGGGCTTGTCTGTAAGAGGGGCCAAAAGAGCCACAAGAAGCAGGCCTTACCACAAAGGCCCCCTCTCCGCTGTCCCCTTGGCCCCGGCTCGGGCACCCTCATCCCCAGGGCCGGCAGCAGAGGGGAGAGATGGGGCAGAGAGATGGAGATGGATGGAGAGACTAGCCTCTGGCAGCTTCTCACTTCACCCGGGCTGGTTGTGCAGAGCCCTATTATGAATGCTGGCGTCTAAATATAGGCTCCTCATTCCAGTCCCTCCTCCCTGGTCCCTCTCAACCTTCTCACTAGTACTTTTTTTTTTTTTTTTTTTTTAATGCTTTGTGTTTATGCCTTGGAATTCAGCTCCTGGCAGGACTCCTATTATGGTGGTGGCTGAGTGGAAAGCAGGCTCCTTGGAGGGCCTCCCAGCCCCCACCCCACCTCTCAGTCCATGCAGGGCTCCCCCTCCAGTCCCCTCCCTGGTCCCACACCTGGAGAGCTCTCCCAGAGGCAGCTCTGGGGCTTTGCTTCTAGCTGCATCTTTTGCCCTTGGCTCCTTTGAAGTCCTTTAGATCACATTTTCAGGGTGTGTTAATACACCCTTCACATGGGACTGCAGCTTTCCAGAGAGGATTTCAAAGGGAAATAGCCCTTGCACTGTGTGAGCACGCGCACACACACACACACACACACATTTTGAGCTCCCTGCTCCAGCACCAAGATGAGGGTGAGGCATCTTCTCTCCATTGTGATACAGAGAGAGTGAGAGACACTTGTGGGGCTGTCTGGCCTGGGAAGCGCCACCTGAATGTACCCCCCACCAAGCCCTAATCCTAGGTTCTCTTTCCCCTCAGAAAATCAACCTGGAGAAAGACTGGAAGCTGATCACACTCTTTATTGGGAGCAATGACTTGTGTCATCACTGCTATAAAGCGGTAGGCCCCTGACCAGCCCCGTCGGGGCCCTGAGAACGGAGTTGCTGGCCAGCAGCATTGTCCGTTCCCAGGGCCCTGAGCTCCTTTCGGGGAGTCAGGCTGCCTGCTCTCCCAGGCGCCCAAGTCTGCCCAGGCAGCCCCTGGCTCACGCTTGCCCCGTGAGGCCTGGCATTTCCTACTGCTGAGAGGCCCCTGGGAGACCAGCTTCACTGGTTTCCCGATTCCAGAAGTGTCTGGAAGCACCCACACTTCAGGCACTGCTGATGGGGTGCCTCTCTCATGCACACACACACTGTTTTCTGGAGCCAGTGGGTAAGTAGCGAGGCCCACCCCTCACCTGCTTGCAGTCTCTGCCCTGTTTGTTGGTGGTTTTTCCTGGGGATGGAGGGTGTGCAGGAGGAACTGGGACAATGTCATAAATGGGGCTGGATAAAACTGAACCAGTCCCGATAGGATAGCTTGCTGCACTTCAGGGACACCGTGAGTTAACCAGCCTCAGCTAGCTAGCCTGGGAACCCACCCTGTTTCTAATGTTGTGTCCTGTTGTATCCGTGGGGAAACACATCCAGACGTACAAACGTTGGGAAGTTGTAACTTTTGGAATACATCTTGTTCTAAGTTGAGGACGTCCTGTATTTTATTTGGCCAGAAAAGGACAACGGCCATTACTCAGAGGTCGTGATAGAATGTTTGACAGTCACAGGGGGATGGGGGGGAGCATTTATCATTCCTTGTGTCTCAGAGAGACGCCACCGGAGGCTTGATGAGAATCCCCCCCTCCCCCTCACAGGGGCTCGCTGTTCCAGGTCTCCTCCCCTCTGTTCTCAGCCTCACTGAGCAGACCCTGGAGGCAGAAGTAACACAGTCTCATGGGGATTAAAATGTCATTGCATCTTGGACTCAAGGGAGTCCAGGAATCCAGAAGTATCCCCAGAGCCACCTGTGAACACAGTATAGGAAAGTGCCTCCACTAGCCCCAGAATGCCTGTCCCCCATGTAAGCAGGTTTATAGTCCTAAGAACATTTTTTGTGTGGAAAGGACCTGACTGCCACCCTCAGGACTAATTAGGAAGGGGCTAAACCAGCCTCCAGTTAGAAGATGGGTCAGAGGAGGAGCCCCTCGAGCTGAGTCACAGGGGACTGTAGGAGTTAGGGGGCCAGTGGGGCCAGCATGGCCATCAGGGGCACCACCATGGTTGGAGAAGGTGACGTATGGGTCTAGAGGAATGGTGGGGCCCAGCACTGTCAGGGGCTGCCTCTGGGTTTGAGATACCATGAAGCAGGGTGAGGTAGGGATGATTCATGGCATCTACTAGGGGTCTAGGGAAGACTTCTTACAAGAGCCTCTCCACCAGCAACAAGGACTGTGTTTCCCAGCCCGTCCAGTGCCCTCAAAGCCCCTCTGCCACCATCCCAGGCCCCCAGGGCCCTCCTATGCTGGGAACAGACCACTCTCCTCCTCTGAGAGTGGGGCTGAGGAGAACCCCTTCTTTCTTCACAGAAGAACTACTCAGTCATGGAATATGTTCAGCACATCCAACAGGCCCTGGACATCTTCTATGAGCAGGTAGGAAAGAGCAGCCGCATGTCCTAGGTCCCAGTTGCTGCCGGTAATCTGCCTGTCTGCTCGCTCACTGGGCTGCTCCCAGGGCGCATCTAGGCAAGTTGTGTTCCTGAGATGCACGCTGAGCAGAGCCCGCCGTGAGCAGGCACAGGGACGGATGGAGGATGTGGCTGTGACCTCCTCTACGGGGAAACTGGATCAGACTGTATTGTTGGTGGCAAAGAGCTTGTCTCTGGAGCCTATTGGCCTTGTTTGCAGCCAGGTGCTATGGCTTATTAGCAATGTGACTTTAGGAAGTGACTTCTCTGTGTCTCAGTTTCTCAGTGTAGAAAGTGGGGCGAATAGAGAAGATTCAATGAGATTAATACAAGTCATGTTTCCTTTCTGGGCCTCAATTTCTTTATTGGTAAAATTGGGGAGGGGGGATATTGACTTATAGATGATCCCTTAGGCTCAGTCCAGCAGTAATTAGTGCTCTGCCCCCCCCCCCCCCCACACACACACACTGCCTGGAGACTAATGAGGCCCATCTCTCTGCTCCCCACAGCTTCCAAGGGTTTTCATCAATGTGGTGGAGGTCATGGAGCTGACCGGCCTGCACCAGGGCCTAGGAGGGAGATGTAGAATGCCGCTGGGAGCTCAGTAAGTACATGGTCCTGGTCCCAGGGTGAGGGCACGTTGGGGAAGCAGGGCTCACAAATGCCAATGATGAGACCATTGTAGGCAGAGCAGACAGTCCTAGGTAGAGGGCAACTAGCCAGGCACTTGGGAAATCCTTTGGAAAGGCTCTACATTGTTGAGTGCCTACTGGATGCAAGTCACTTCATTCCTCTGGACCCCAGTTTGCTTTTCTGTAAAGTGAGACAGACAGACCCAATGATCCTTAAAGCCTCCTGACATTGTCGATGATCCCAAACTCCAACTCCAGCGAGTTGTCCCATGTTTGAGAGACAGCAGAGGGCAATGGGCTAGATCTGGCCTCAGATCCTGGCTCTGCCATTTAGGAGCTGTGGGACCTTGCCCAAACTACCTAACTGTCTCTGTACCTTTTACTCCTCACCTGTAAAATCTCCTTGCCAAGTGGATGGGAGGTCTAGAGGAAATGCATGTCAAGTACTTGGCCACTGTGGGGCAGGCTCTCGGGAAATAGTAGGTTTTATAATGTCTTTGATATGACTGTCCTTGAAAGCCAGTGAAAGATGAGAATTTCTGTTGGGGGCTAGAATTTATTTAAAGCTCAGCTGTGACCCTGGCAGGAAGTTGCCAATTTCTGAGGCCAGCCAGAGGGTCTCCCAGAGTTTTGCTATCTGGGGAGGAGACTCTGTAGGGGGTTGAGGGGTCCTATCTGGGGTCAAATGGGTTTGCTGGGAAGATGACAAGCTAGGTCCCATTCTTGATAGGAACCTAGTCCCCCAGGTGGAGCAGCCCATGGCTAGGGGCTATGACAGGCTCCTCGAGCATCTGTTGGTCTTACATTTCACCTTGTCAAGGTATCTGAAGCTGACTGACCCACCCTAGCTTCTCAAGTGATTCCCTACTCTGGAGCCCTGAGAGAGACTCCCAAGCAGCTGGAGGTAGAAAAGGGAGGCCTCAGGAACATGACAGAGAAAGACTGAGCCATCATGGCAGTCTTTCCCCAACTCCAGCCCCCTGCCTACCTGGTCATTCCCTGGACAAACCCCAGAAGCCACAAGCTTGGGATGGAGCAGTCAGATAGTATGGGGAATGGGCAGCCTGTCTACACAGAGACCCAGGCCTCGGGTGCCAACTCTTCCACCTTCTCTCTCAAACTCCAAGTACCTGCTGGACCTTGTGACCTTAGGTTTGGTTCTGTGACCTGGGTCCATGAGTCAACAAGACTATATTATGGAGGCACCTATGTGTCATCACCTTCCCATGTGAGGCATCCCAGGGTCCAGGCCCCTGTGAGAAGCAGCTTCCTCTGGGTAGGGGGGTCAGCCTCCCAAGAGTCCAGAGCCAGGCTGCCCCCAAGGAGCTTCTCCATAGCATAGGACTCCTTGCCTTACAGGAGCGAGTGCACTTGCTTCAGAAACTCCCCCGAGAACTCCCCAGAGCTGCTAGAACTGAAGAAAGTGAACAAGGACTTTCAGGTAAACCTGCGCCCCTCCTCTTCCTGCCCCAGGTGGAGGCACCTTTACTCCAGAGCAAGGACTCCAAAGTCCAGTGTGTGTTCAGCAGGGCTTTCCTGAGAACAAGGCTGCTCCCTGAAGGGAGATCGCAGCCCCTGAAATATGTACCCAGGTGAACTGAGCACCAGGCTGGCGAGGGGAAGGGAGTGAGAATCTCAGGAGGGAAGCTGAGAGAACTCCCCCCTCCCAGCCCGGGTCTGCCCCGGGCAGGCGAGCAGCACCCAGCAGCCAGAGTAGATGTCATGTGATGGCCGCCATCGCCTACCCAGAGGAGGGAGGGGTAGTGTTCACTGCTTGTTGGTCTCTCTCCCTTCTTAAGAACATAAGGCTTAGCCCCACCTGACTATTGTCCCCTCCGCTGACACGCCCACTCTGAGCCTTCCTGCGGCTTACCCATCTCATGCTCAGGAAAGGCTGTCTCACCTCCTCTAAGCTGCTTCCCCTGAGCAAACCTCACCCTCGGACATCTCCCCACATCACCTTCCGCCCGTGCTTCCCTCACCCCGCCTGCTTCTCGTGGTTTTCTCACGTCTCATCTCACTTTCCCAGCTGGAGTAGAAGCTCCTTAAGAAGAAGCACATCTAGTCTGTCTCTTTTAGAGTCCACGTTTTGGCACTTAAATCCAAAGACTATGGGTGCTCATCCCCCCTCCCAAGTTCACAAGTATTTAGGGGAGCTGGCATTGAAATGCTCCCCATTTGAACTAGAGCCCGTGTTCTAATTCACCTCTTCGTGCAGTGAGCACAGGGGAGGCCTTTGGCCCAAGCAGTCTGCTCAGCAGCCCAGACCCAGCCTTGCAGAGACTTCAGAGTGCAATTGGGTGGTAGTCCTGCCTGCACCCTGGAGCAGCCCCTTTCAGTCCCCTTTGTCTGGGATGGGTTGACCTCCATCATGACCCACCCGAGGCAGCAGGACTAGAAGCTGTCTGTCCCAGCCAGGAGGGCTGAGCGGCCTCTCTCCCCGTCCACAGAACGGCATCTTCCAGCTCTCTAACCAGCAGCATTACCTGGAGCGTGAGGACTTCGCGGTGGTCGTGCAGCCTTTCTTCAGAAACACTATCGTCCCCCTGAACCACGTAAGCTGCGGGCATTTCTGGGAGGCACGTGTGAAGGGGCCATATCTTAAACCATGTCTTTTCTTCTCTATGTGGGCTTTTTTTAACCCTCCCTCTCTGAGGGCTCCTAAGAAGTGGCTTTTTCTGCTTCCCCTCCCCCCATTTTTGGAGTATGAGGGGAACCCAGGTGCATTTGGAAAGAAAAGGGGAAAGTCAGCCTTGACCGTGCTTCTGAGGCCTGGCCCTGCTATGTGCTGCACTGGGATGGAATGGAAATCTTCCTACAAATGTTATTCTTGTTCAACTACTCGGGCAGAGATGCTGAAGGAAAAAGATGGGCTGTGGGTGGCTATGATTCATGTCTGTTTAAAAAAATTAAAATTCAAAAATTGGGGGATGTCTCCATCAATATCTGGGCCAGTTGTGAGCAGAGGTGAAAGGAGAACTGCGCAGGTCACCTGCTAGGTAGCGGTGCCCTTGTCCCAGGAAGCTAATCCCCTTGCCTTTGGTCACAGAGAGAAGCAGCTGACCTCACCTTCTTCTCCGAAGACTGTTTCCACTTCTCAGAACGTGGCCACGCGGAGATGGCCATCGCGCTCTGGAACAACATGGTGAGCGCCCGAGGCCTGGCCGGCTCGCGGCAGAGGGCAGCCCCGGGATGTGGGCGACAAAAGCCTGCTGGCTGATGGGGCGCCGTCCTCCCCAGGGCTCCACAGGGCAGAGCACCTTGTTTGTCCTGACAGATCTGGTCCTTTCAGTAATGCCCCAGTACGTGGGGGGATCATTTTGAAACCAGATAGGCTGGATGAAAATAGCATCTTCAGCCCCCTGACGTGTGACCTTGGGCAAATGGTCTCTTTCTGGCCATCTGTATCAACACCTGTAAAAACAGTGAAAATGACACAGATCTCAGAAATCTGAGGTGATGTGTGACCAGCACCCAGCACAGTAATTAACATTCAGCAAATGTCAGCCCCATCACTCCAGTCTCAACGCATTCCCGACTATTATTTCTTAAAATGGCAAAAAGAAAAGAGCCACCCAGCCTGTTTTCCCAGGCTGCCACCTAGTCTCACCCTTTCTTAAGGTGGTAAAGGGGACCTTATGCAATGAACATATTGGCTCAGGGGCCACAGGTACCCCTGGCCTTCCCTCTGCACCCTATGCCTGGCTCCTCACTCCTGGATAATCAGCTATATTTGCAGAGCTTGCCACCCCAATAGCTGTATCCTCTTGCACAGAGCAATGAAATGCCTTTCCAATCCACTGGCTTCTTTTGATCTAGTCTCAGTGGGTAACCCAATCCCCGCCCCCACGTGCATTTTCCCTCATTTCTCCCATGGTGACTAAACAGTCTGCACACCTGCTCTTTTACTGCAGCTTAGGCCCATGGTGTCCCTGCCAACCAGCGCTGTGCAAACATCCCCACACCTGTCAGCTCATCCAGGAGGTCCACTATCTTACCCGGCTGACTCACAATATTGACTTTCTCCTTAGCTACGCCATCTCCTCTCCTCAGAACAGCTGTAAGCAGGTTTCACCCTGGGCCGCCTCCTTCGCAGACTCAGCCTTCCTCTACCTTTGTTTTCCCCCTGTTGACGTCACATTCTGCCCACTCCTAACCCTTTCATCATACTCTAAGCCCAGGACTCTGAAACTCAATCAAAACATTCTCAAGTTCCCTCCCACCCAACCTCCACACAGTGGGTTTTTTTAAATCCAAGTTTGTATAGTCTAAAACAAAAATCTACGAAAGAAATGAATCAAAGTCCAGTTGTCCTTCAGTGGCTGAGTCATGTAGCTTCATTCCTTTTAAAACCCTTCCCCTTACCCCAAGAATGAGCTACCCCTATACTACTGTGCATAGGGGGAGCTCAGCGGGATCCAGATTCCAAGAAGGGCCCAGCATGCTAAGCCCATAGCCTTTCCTTCCCAGCATTTCCATCAGGGTATGGTCTTTCTATCTGGTGGCATTCTGAGCCTGCCTAATGCCAGGAGTCTCTTGGGACTTGATGATTCAAAAATGACAGAGCCCATTGGTCTCTTTCTGCATGAATTAAGGATGTAGTTCTGGCCCCCTCTTCCAAAGCAGCTCAGTGGTCCTCCCCATTCACCCAAGTGAGAGGCTTTTTATACATAAAGGCAAGTGGAAGGGGTTTAGATGTGAAAACAAAAAGTACACACTGCCACAGAGCGCTCCTGATAGCGCTACAAGGCTACCCATGGCTCCCCACCCATCATTGTCCCAGCCATACTTCAAATTTAAAAAGCAACAACAAAAGCAAAGTAAAACTGAACTAAAATCACCTAAGACTATTTTATCCTATGCTATATAACTTGGGTAAATAATTATATAGTCCAGTGTTTTCATCCTAAACCATCTCAGATATAAAGCTATTGCACAATGCCAACTTTTGAGTATTTTCTTACTGGCATTTCACCCCTAGAGCGATATAAAATAAATAATAGGCTCTGAGGGGTCATTTAGCCAGAATGCTCTATAACTAAAACACAGAGACATGAAGCAATTTGCCCAGGATCACACAGCCAGTTAGTGGCAGAGCAGGGGTTGGAACCCAGGTCTAATTGCCTAGTGTTCTGGACACAGCTCCACCTGGCCTTCCCACTCCCAACCAGATAAGCACATATGTATCCAGTGAATTCATGTCTCAAAATTAGAGTCCTATGACATAGTGTCTGCAGGCTTTGGCTGATGCTCCCAGGGTGCCCTACTGCAGCAGCAAGCACACTTTAAACTTTTCATCTCCTGCCCCTCCTCTCTTAACAGTTTCTGCTTCTTCCTGAGACTTGCAAAGCCAGAAATATTAGCAGTACCAGGAAATGTTTTTCTCTTCTTTTTTAGTCTTTTGTCTTCTTAGAAAGTTTTTCCATCTTTTTTTCTGATGCCTAGTCCTTCACTGCTGGCTGCTCCCTCCTGGCCAAATCCCACTCTCAACTACTATTTGCATCTATCTTCCCAGGCCCAGGGTGACAACCCAGCCCCCTGATTGGCATCCCTGTCTCCAAGCTTACAGCCCTTACAACAGCAGTTCTCAGCTCTAACTGTAGAGTAGAATCAGCCGGAGACTTTTAAAATCAGTTTATGCCAGCAACCACTTTGAACATATGGATTCCCTGTGACCCAACAATTCCACTCTTTGGTATATTCCCATCAGAAAGGAACATGTGGGTTCACCACAAGATGCAGACTTGTCACAGCAGCACTATTCATAATCCCCAAATGGGAACCTCCCCAAATGTCCACCAACAGGAAAATGGATAAACAAACTGACACACATTCATACAATGGAATACCTTACAACAATGAGAAACAAACTTCAACAACATGCAGTGATATATGTATTTCAAAAACAAGCAAATTCATATGTGGTCTTATTGGGGGTGAATTATCCTGAAGAAGGTGGCAAGGGGGCCCTGGATACTGGTAATATTCTGTTCCTTGAGCTGAATGCTGCTTACATGGGTATATTCACTTCATCATAATTATCAGCTGCTCACTTAAGATTTGTACTTGTTTCTATATGTATGTGAGCTATGTGAGCTTCATTTAAAAAGTTTACTGAAAAGAAAACAAAAATTTCTGCGCCTCGTACCCAGAAATTCTGACTTAGTCTGGGATGGCACCCAGGTGACTATTATACAGGGTTTGGAAACCATTGCCTGAGATTTACTCACCACAGGACAACCACAGTAGTCTGCAGAAATGAAAATCTGACCAAGTAACACCCTGCTTTCAAATTTCCAAGGCCCACCCTCCCTAAAGAAGAAAGGCCAGGCACAGCTGGCCTCCTGGGACTTGACCCCAGTTAACCTATTCGGCAGCTGCTCTGCCACCCTCTGGTTTGTATTTGGCAATCTAATAAGGAGTGAAATTTCCTGCACCACCCATACTGTGTCTGCCTCTCCCCTGGCTGCCCTTCCAACCTGCTGCTCCTGACTCCTACCCACCTCACCAACTCAACTCTGGTGCCAGTTTCCACAGGAAGCCTTGGGTGGGCAGTCTAGGGGCCCACCCAACCCCACTGTACCCTGGCCCAGTCCTGTCATTTGGCTTTTCATTTGTGTGTTTGGCCTCAGAAAGATGGGGGAGGGGAGGAGGGAAACAAGGAGAGCACTCTCTCCAGGGAGCCAGAGAAGTGAGTGGTTTGAAAGGGAGGCATCAACTTTAACAAATGCTGCTAAAAAAGCCAAACAAGACAAAGACAAAAATAATAATAATAATAAGTGATCATTGGACCTGGCAATACAGAGGCCATTGGTGACTCTTACTCTGACCAGAGCTCCAGTCAAATGAGGAGACCGGAGACTGGTTGGAATGGATGTCAGAGAAGAGGAGAGACCAGGAAATACAGTCAGTGACTACAAACAACTCTTCCTAGACTATGAGAAGTAATGGCAGGGGTCGCTGGAGGGGATGTGGGATCAAGGGGAGGGCAGTTAAAAGATGGCAGACAGAGTAGGTTATGCTCTGATAGCAAGGAATCACTAAAAAGGGAGAAACTCATACAATCATCAAACCCAAATGATCAGTATGTTCCTCTGCACCACTTAGTTTCTGGTGCCTGGAATATCATTGGGAACCAACCAACCTGGCCTTTAGCATCCATGTGTCACTAAGTGTTTCTGTTACAATAGTGCTAAATAGAAACATATGTAATTGGCCTTGCATATGTAATTGGCCTCCTGCTCAGGCGTTGTCAGGACAGGGTTTAATGCCCCGCCCTTAACCTTGGGACACTTCAGGGAGCCAGCCTAGCCTCATACAGGTCTTTATCAGCAGAGCCAGGGCCCCAGCTGATGTGCCCACTGTGCTCTGTCCAGTCACCATGGCTTCTCTCCCAGGGTCAGAGCAGCCCTTCCTTTTCTAACCATGTTACTAAGGAACAGGTATAAAGGCTTTAAATCAATAAAAAACAGGATCATGAGCCAGCTGTGGTCATTAGCTGGCACAGAGTAGTTTCACTTACCTCGTAGATAGTACCTAGGGGGTGAGGAACTGATGAGGTCAGGAATAGGCAAGGACACAGATGATAACGATGATGGAGGCCAGATGCTCAGGACAGTCTGAATAGGTGTTCATCCTTCTTGGAGCTGTCCACAAATCAGGGGACAGGCCACTGGCTAAAGATGCTGGGAGGAGGGGGTACAGCAGCTTCCAGCTCATTCTCAAAGGGTCCCAGTATCAAAAGTATCAAAGAACCTCTCTGAACCACAATTGCTCCCAGGAATGGTTCAAGTAAATCTTTTTATCTATGGGAAAAACATACAAAGATGCTCAAGTGAGAAAACCCAATTTCTTAAGGTTGACAAGCCGAGTGTAGTAATGGTGTCATGGTAACCAATGTGTCTTCGAAGTTTTCCTGAAATTGACTAGCCCCATGTACTTTAAAAAGTTGGTAAATATGACCATCGCCATTTGACAAACTGGAAATGCAAAGTGTCTGTGATCACAGCCACCCACAGGGGAAGCAGGAAATGGAGGTTTGGGCCCTGACCTCCACTTGCTGTCACCTCTGGACTAGTCAGTCTCTCTTGGGCGTCAGTAAACACAGGACACAGACTCAGGGCCCACCCTGCTCTGATGGACCTGCCACTCAGTGAGCGAGAGCCAGGTCCAGCTCTGGCCCCGGAGCTGCTGATATCTGCTGTGGGTCTTGCCTCTTTGCTGGTTTCAGCCTTGCAAAGGGAGGGAGTCTGGTGTGAGCCAGAGCTTTGGAGGGAGTCAGGGTTTCCTTCTTCTCTCCCCAGCTGGAACCAGTGGGCAATAAGACAACCTCCAACAACTTCACCTACAGCCGAACCAAACTCAAGTGTCCCTCTCTTGTGAGTAAAGGCCCCACCCGTCCGTTATGGAACAGATGCCTGGGGTGGGGGTGGGGGCGATATAGCCACCTGGAGATACAAAAATCCCCAGGGTGGCTTTGGCATCGTGCTGGCCATTCACTGCTACTGTTCTCAAATCTCACCTCTCCTCATTGCCCCTGATGGAGTTCCAGCTCCTCAGAGGGTGGGCAGCCCTGGGTGAGGGGAGGGAGAAAGCAACAGGTCCCGACTGCAGTGGGGAGAGTCACTCAGGGGAGGCAGACAGTACTGGCCAGAACCTGAGTCACCCTCTACCCTGAGGGGTCTGAGTCATGCTCTGTCTTAAACAAGGCGGAGGAGCTCTCCCAGGCCAGGCAACACTGCCTTTCCCAGGCCCTTACTGCCTTCACCTGGACCACTGACAAAGTCCCGAACTTGCTCCCCAGCTCTCCTCTCTTCCCTCGCCATCCATCGCATAATCACTGCCAGACACTGAGAAGCCTACCTCGAAGTCACTCTAGTATTGTCAAGACTACCTGAAACCCTTCCCTGGTTCCCTCTGCCCATTGAAGGAAGGCACCTAGACACTATTCAATTGTCTTAGACACTCTCTGCTCCTAAAAATGAAGCAGCTTCCCAGACAAGCCCCACGATTGCCTGTGTCTGTGCTCTGCTCCTCCTGGGGGCTCAACCCCTGTCTCCACCTACAGAAAATTTTCATATCCTTCAGGCCCTATCTGGGATACTGTTATCTTACCCTATGATTCTCAAACACCTGCCTTGGCCTCTCTCTCCTGTTTATATCTCTCATAAGACACTGACAGGCTCCTTTGTGATGTGATTGTTTCTCAAGGTGTCTTATCTTATCTCCTAACTGGGCAATGAGAGATGTCACATCTTAGCCCTCAGGTCCTCTCACAGCTCCCCCAGCACAGGGCTCCATGCTGCAAGCACTCAGTTAGTGTTCGCTGAAAGGGAGGAAGGAATCCAGGGAGGCCAGCCAAACACCTCCTCTCCTGGCCCCTCTCAGTTCTGGTTGCATAATATGCAGAGCCAGCTGTCCTTCCACACTGACTTTCTCTGCTCCCCAGGCACCCATGGATGGGAGGATGGGGACACTTGTCCAGTAGTGACCCAGAGTTGGGGGCTCTGCCAGCTCCCAAGACTCTTCCACTGGTTACCTGTCAGTTCCCAATCTTTCAAAATCAGGGAGACAGGGAAAAGAGATACTGATGAGACACACAAGGAGGTTGTAGCTGGGCGTTGACCACTTTGGCTACTGTCCTCCAGGAGATCTGGGCACAGTGGAGAAGAAGGAGCTTTGCAGATGATAAGCTGGGAACATGTGCAAGGCTGTGGTAGCATCTCTAGGACAGGACAGAGCAAGCCTATGGTGGGCAGATGGATGGTTTGCAGAGGCCTCTAACCCCTGACCCTCTCCTCCTCCACAGGAGAGCCCTTACCTCTTCACCCTGAAGAATAGCCAGCCGCAGAAAGAACAACAACAACAGACCGAGACCAAGAAAACTGTCGAGACGATCAACTGGGCTGTGCCATTGGCAGCAATATGTGGCTTTTTAGTTGGCGTTTGCACGACGTTAGCATGTATAGCATGTATAAGAAGGTTCCAGAAGAAAAAGTCTAAGGACCTGGAAAGTCCAAAGTAGAGCCAGTAGGCCCACCGGCCATGTGGATGCTCATCCTAAATGCCCCGGCCACACCATTCCTCACCAGCCCTCCACCTCAGCAGCCCCTGACCACCACAGAGAGCACCTGCTTCAACACTTGGTGACATAAGAAGCCAAAGGGACCATCATCACTTATTGAGGCCTGGGGCCTATGCTCCTGGAATTGACAAATTTAAAGGCCAAAGCTGTTCTACTCTTGGTTAACCTGCTTGAAGCTCTCGCCTTCCACCTGCGTCACTGTGCGATGCAGGTGTGGGAGCAAGAGCCTTTCGTGTTGGCGCAGCCAGAGCTGCCCAAGTGATGGCGACCAGAGCCAGACCAACCCCTGTCAGGCTCCAGCCCAGGGCCAGAGGAACAGGTCCTGTCACCAAACCTACTATTTCAAAAGTGGGGAGAACACTGATCACCAGGTGGTGACTAGAACTTGGGAGCTGGCTGGCCACCACCCAGTGCAATCCAGCACATACCTGCAGTGCACCTGTTCTGCACCCAGGACAACGTAGAGCACTGCGGTGCCTCCGAGGCTGTGAGGTACCTGGCCCAGAAGACACACTCCTTCAAAAGACAAGAAGCTCGGTGACAGTGTGCAGTTCAGCGCAGGGGCATTGGCAGGTAAACGTGTCCGACTGCTCTCAAGACGAGGAAGAGTTCCCCTTGGCAAAGCTTCCTGGGAGAGGGCAATTTAGAAATGTCATTTTAAAAAAATTTAAAGATCGGGACATGAATACTTCACATATCCTCAACCTGATTTTTCTCAAGGGACTAAATTTGGAAAGACTTGCTCTTTCTATGTCACCAGGTTGCTGAGAGAGAGCTAGAGAGTCTGATAGCACAAGCCCCACCATGAGGGGCAAGGCCCTGGCTGGATGCCTTACCCAAATTACTCCTTTGATTCTGCACAAAAACCCAGAGAGGAGGAGATGATGGAAAGTGTTGAAAATAGAGATGGTGGTTGCAGAGCATTTGATTGCACTAAATGCCACTGGCCTGTTCCCTTTACAATGGCTGATTGTATGTCCTGTAAATTTTATCTCAATAAAAAGCAAACAAATCCGTTGTCACCTGCATTTTATGTATCTCTCTGATCCCATAGCTGGGGATGACAAAAAATGTGAGTCAAAACCCCAGATATACCATTTGAATGTGTGGCCTTCAGAGCAAACCCCACCACCAGCCTGACCCCAGTTTTTCAGCAACCTCAGCTATAAAAGCAGACTAAGAGGACCCATTTTGCCTGCCTCAGCACCACTGGAAAACAAGAAATGTATATAAATGTATATACATTTATAAATGTATATAAATGTGTATAAATGTATATAACTCTACAATACTCTACACGTGAAAATGAGTTATTTTCTACTCTGTGGAGAGTTGAGATAGGGTCCAGACTCAGGGAGGTAGAGAGGTCCAGAGACAGGTGTGGGAACCAGGCAATAATGTACAGATGAAAACTGACTGCCCTCCTCCCATGAAGGTTCACCATCTTATCTCTTTGCCCACGGGACCTAGGTCCGGTCCCAGTGTTCTGCTAGCTTCAATTCTGTTTCTGTGCAACGAGGACAGCATACCTGCTCCACTTCTTTCTAAGGACCGAAAAACTTAGTGACAGAATTACACACGTCCTAAAGAAGTGCCACATCACACCTTGTGCTCCTGGCTTACCCCAGTGTAACAACAAAGAGAGCCCACTAAATCCAAGAATTCATCCCCCCACCCCCACCTTTGCCCTCAAATTTCCATTCCTCCAATAGCTCCCACACCAAAAAGTCACAGAATTCCTAACCATGAGTTCCCTTGCTTGGTTTGAGGTTGGAATTTACACTACCTGAGTAATCCAGGAGCTCCCAGTCTGAAAAATTAAACCACCACCACAAAAAAGTGGTCCCCAGCCGGAGACCAGGCAACAGGAACAAAGAGAAGTCCTCTCTGGAGGGACACAGGCCAGACCCCAAATTCCCACCAGATATGTGCTAAAAAGCCACAGTTTTAAAATATATGCGAGCACCTACTTGAACCTGGTGGTGGTATAGACACATTGCTCGCACACCATGTCCCTCACCTGTAGGAAAATGTTCAGTATCATTAGCACGACACCCACAGCCACACCATGAGTGAAACCATCAAATCCCGAGAAAGCTACAGTCCATGTTCTCGCCATAGAAGCTTTTTGAACTCAAAAGAGATTCATATGGATTTAACTTGGTCAGAAGCCTTCATAAAGGACATGGGACTTTAACTGTGCTCTGAAGGATGAGAGGTGATTTAGTTAGAGGCTCAAACGGAAGGGGTTGTGGAGACTGAGAAAGCTCCATTAGGTGGAAAGATGAATGAGCATGGTGTGCATCGGGGGCAAGAAATGAGGGTGGGTGAGCCAGAGACAGCGGGTTAGGGGGACACTATGGAAAGGGCAAGGAGTTAGTAGAGATTGTGTTGTTATGACGGTCGTAACAGCAGACTGCATTTGATTTGGGAGTATAAATGTTATTGGGAAAAGGGTTGTACAAAGAAAACTAGTACCAATAAGAGCTGACAGAGGGCTTACACTATGGTGCACAATAATTAAAATTTCTACATCCCTGTTACCATCCCCTTTTTACAGAGGAGAAAACCAAGCCTCAGAGAAGAGGTAACTGGCCCAGAGTTATACTTTCATTACATCATGGGACTTCATCAAAATGACAACCAGTGTCCAGGGTAGAGAAAAACCCCAAAGCATAAAGCAGATGATTCCAGCAGTGAATCAGGCCAATTTTCCAACAAATGTGGTATAAAATAAAACTCCTGAAAAGGATCATACTGTCCCCACAAGGCTATGATGGCACCATGAGTTCCTCTGCTTCCAACTGGTCTGAGGAACTCAGCCACCTCTAGTTAATAAGCTCTGTTTTAAAAAATTATTGGAAGGGACTATGATTTATTCTATTAGAGTATATGTGGGGTTTTAGCAGCAGGCAAATCTTTTTTTATTTTGAATCCTCACCCAAGGATATTTTTTTCCATTGCTTTTCAGAGAGAGTGGAAAGGAGAGAGAGAGACACTTACGTGAGAGAGACACGTTGGCTGCCTCCCGCACGCTCCCCAACAGGGGCCGGAGATCGAGCCTGCAACCGAGGTAGGTGCCCTTGGCCAGAATCAAACCCGGGACACTTCAGTCTGCAGGACGACACTCTAATCACTGAGCCAAACAAGCTAGGGCAAACTGGCAAGCTTTCGGTGAATGGAACAATGCCTAGCCAGCTGAGTGACACCAGCCAGGGCCCAGCACACTCTTGATGAGGGAAAAGACCAGGGCCTGGGTGTGGGAAACAGAAAAGTGTCCCAGGTATGGCCATTGGCCCAACTGAGGGAGGGTTGGACTGAGTTTCCAAACTGTGTTCCAGAAGATGTTAATATATGTGTCAAGGTAAACAAAAGGGGGGCTGGGCTCAAAACGTTAGGAAAACTGCTTTCAATAGCTCTCACCTGGAAATTCACATGCATATTTGCATATTAAAGGTGCTGAGACCCCTGAAATAAAGGAACCTGTTTAACTTCATTTGATCTGCTATTTCCCATCCTTGAACACACAGCCTCCCCTCCCACCACACTCAGAAGCACAGTAAGGAACAGTGTTCTGAGGAATGTCAGCTTGGGAAACACAGCTGTGCAAGACTTGTGTGCCGGGGACTCCCTTGCTCTACACCTTCTGGTTCTCCCCCTATGGTCCACTGGCCCGCCTGCCCTCCCCTGTGGATTCAGACCAACCTAAACACTTGCACCTAGTTCTGTCTTGGACAGGAAGCCTAAGAACAGCCTCTGCTTTATGCAGCCTGAGTTAGCGTCAGGTTTTCTTGGTCTCTTGCCTAGACACTTTTTTTTGCCCAGATTGTTTGTTGTCAGACTTGAATCCTTAACAATTCTCCAGAATTCTGGGTCTGGATTCTTAAAACTCAGACTCTGGGCCTGACTGGTTACTTCCTGCCTCCCTGGCTCTTCCAGACCTGAACTGCCTACCAGGGAAGGGTGAGCACACCCCTGCCCACCACTCCCCACATCAGCTATCCCTGGGCGTGACCTTGGATCTGCTGGTTTCTAGTACCTATGCCCTTCCCTCTAGAAGCATTCCTGCCCCTCCCCTGGGTGTTCCATGCCCTGTTCTCACTTGGATGCCAACTTGACTCTCAGAGCACTTTGTTGATTAATCTTCAGATGTTTTTCCAAAGGGTTGCAATTTTTGGTAACAAAATAAGAAATGACAGTCTCTGGTAATAAATCTGCCAGGGCTTGGACAAAGTGGCCCACCTGAAGTCTCTGCTGGATGGTGACCTGTGTGTCCAAGACAGAGGACCATAGCATGTGCATGTGACCAAAAGAACACCGGAATTGGGGGCAGACAGTTTGCTTTCTGGAACTAGATCTGTGACCTTGAGCAAGTCCCCTGAACTCTCTGAGCCTCAGTTTTCCTGCCTACCTTCAAAGGAGGCATTAAGAGGACTAAGATGCAATAAAGTCCCTGGGCTCTTTGAAAGTGTGCATTGCTATAACAATGTAAGGCATTATTATCTGTATTTTATACTTCGAGTCTTTTGCCCACATCACAGGCTGAGGATGGGGGCAGGGTGAGGGGGGTTGTTGCCCTTTTTTTTGAAAAACAAATGTCTTTCAAAGGTTGACCTTGCAGACTTAAGTTACAAAGTGACAGTGAATCACTGACCACTCCCCCTCCGCCCCGTTGAATCAAGAGTTGGAGCAAAGTGACCCATTCAGCCTGCTTCGTTGGCACAGAAGCAAGACCATCAACCGGAGAGTTGGCCCCTGGACCCAGGTAGACCAGAGTTTCGTCCCTGTCTGGGTAAGCACTGTGCCCAGGGTCGGATGAATCTGCACCTCTCCACAGAGCAGGCCCTCCCTGCCAGGGTGAAACGCACAGGCCTGCTGCAGAGAATGGAGGGGAAGAGGCATATAGAGCCTCTCAAAGGAGACACTGGCCAGTGGGGACAACACTTGCTCTGGAATCAGATGACATTTAATCCCAGCCATGCTGCTTACTAACACTGAGACCTCAGACACAAAACTTTGTTTCCCTGTCCCCTATACTTCTAAATGGAGATAATGATGCTTAATCCACAGGTTGATGTGACAGACGATGGAGAGGTGACAGCAGAAATGATAGAGGCGACAGTGATTTGGGTGGAGACGGAGGCGATGGCAGGAGGCAATGGTAGTGGTGTAGAGCTGGACTGGATTCCATAGAAGAAGTTCTGTCCAAAATCACCAGGAAAAAGATTCAAGCTAAAAAGAGAACCTTGAACCTCAAGGGGCCTCGACCGTAGCAAAGACCCCGAACAAAATAGTCCTTGGCCTCCCCTGCCCACGGGATCCTAGTGACCACCTTCCTGGCCTCTTGGAAGGCTTTGGTCACAAGGGTGCTCAGTGAGGCTGTGGGGCACAGGCCTCTCTGCTGTAGGGATGTCCCAGGGTACCAGCAGAGGGAGGAGTGGAAATGCTTGCTTTCTCTTTTGGTCTTGTCCTGCGTCACCGGGTGACAGAGCCTTGCAGGCTGCAGACAAAGCTGGGAGTGACATTTTTTTTTGAGTTCCAACCTGCAAATTTCCGCTTCCTGGTGAGGTAGCTTCAGGCTTTCTAACAACCATTCAGTGAGGATGCATTACTTCTGAGCTTAGAGGGATCCTCTGTCAAGTACATAACGACCAGCGGCTCTTAAGAAAGATGAAGATTCTTGGGCCGCTCAGAGTGGCCCGAAGCTCAGTATCATCTGGGAGCTTTTCGAAGGACAGAGTGCCAGGCCCCACCCCAGACCCACTGAATCAGAATCTGCATTTTACCTTCTAACTAGATTCTCGGGAGATTAATATGTAGTGTGAGTATGAGTGTGCATGTGCGTGTGAGCAGGGCTGCATTCCTCCTGGAGGCTCTAGCGGGAGAATCCACTTCCTGGCCTCTTCCAGCTTGTAGATGTCACCTGTGCTCCTGTATCCTTGGCTCTAGACTTCTTGCTCCATCATCAAAGACAGCAGCACAACTTTCAGAATAAATTTAAGGGGCACTGGTGTAGTGAACCGTGTCTGGGCTAACAGTCGTCTGGTGTTGTTTTTCACAGTATAAATTAAGTATTCATTCTTCATTCATCAGACATTTGCTATGCGCCTGCCTTGTGCTAAGCATTGCGCTAGCCCCTGGAGATGGGGCAGGCAGTGAACAGCACCGGTCCAGTCTAAGTCCTAAAAGAGCTTACAGTGATATATTCCAAAGGAATGGAAAAGGCCAAGTCCATGGCCAGCCTTCCCGGGCAGATGCTTCCCTGACTGCATTCGGGGAGTAGCCCATAGCGCTGGACAGTCCTGTGACACCTGTAGACACCTCGCCTTGCTGTTGGCAGCAGAGCTCAGTGAGCTGTATGGCTGCAGGTGCTGGAGTTAGTACCTGGCTTACAGTAGGGACATACTGTGCACACACAGAACTGAATTGCTCAACCGTGCGAACTGATACTCCTTTCTCCTGCCCACCTCCCTCTCCTTCTCCTTCCCCTCCTCCCTCCAGATCATTCCAAAGAGGCCTCCCTTGTACTTTCCTACCATTTTCTTTTCCCTATGTCTTCCCAAAATGTCCATGTATGTTTCACTAGTCTGTGCAGCAAAAACAACTGGAAATCCAACAACTCTCAAAAGTGATTCTTGAGCCAGGATGACATGTGCACATCACAGACCTCTGACCCACAGCACTTAGGAGCATCTACGGCTTTGTAACGTGACTCTCCCTTTTGAAGACTCTTGAGCTCAAAGGCATAGTTGGAGCAAGCAAAACACCCGCCCACAGGCGCCGGGACGCTGGAGCCGCCAGCCTCCAGAAGATTAAATGCAGCTGTAATGCTCTGCCGTGCCAGGCGCCCGAAGCTGGATGACATTTTGAAGGTCCAGCGGACCTCCTCTCTTCTGCTAATAGCAGCAAACACAGCTCAAACTCCAGACGGGGGGGGGGGGGGGGGGAGGTGATGAGTTGGGGAGCCGGGGGAACGCAGAGCAAGCAGGGTTGTTTGACGTGGTATAAACCAAATTCACTTCTCGGCTATGAGGCAGGAATTCTGAAATTCATTCCTACAGAGAGAAATAGAGCTTTGGGTTGTTCCAACCTGGTGGCACAGAACAGACGGTCTGTCCAAACACCGCACCCTGGTTCTCCCCAGTGTGCAACCAGCGAGACTCCTTGCCCATGATCAGCGTTGTGGATGAGTCCCAGGCGAACCTTCCCTGTAACTGCTGTGGATACTGTGTGACTCCGTGCCTGGAGGACTGAACTTGATCTCTAGGATAGAATATCCAGCATAGATTCTCTCTTACTAAACAGAAAGACAGAAAACTGCCTCTGGCTTTCTAAGTGAAAGAAATATAGAGAAACTCCCTTCTCCCCAGGCCCCAGTTTACAACGGAGTTGACGTAGATAGGCTAATGAGTGTTTACCCAAAGCACTTGGGTTTTCAAAATACAGAGGGACTCAAGTCATCTGTACTGTCCGAGGGCTGGGAGAGGGAGTGGGGAAGATGAGAGGAAACTACCGTTGACTCAGAGCCCTCTCCACGACGGAGGCGTGCCCGGCCCCTCCACCCTCATGGCTGCGGTAACATTGGTGACGACCGCGTGACGAACCCCACTTCAGGGATGACGAAACTGAAGCTCAGCAAGATGAAGAGAAACTCCTGAAATACCCAGATTCGCAGAGCAAAACCAGAATTCAAAACCTGTTGGCCTGATTCCACAGTGCTTTCCTCTACAGCCCGCTGTGTTCAGGAAGCCAGCAAAGCTCCAGAAACTTCCACCAGGGAGGGCGGGGGCAGGGCCATATGTGTGGAAGGTAGATGTGTAATTAAAGCTTGGAAAATCCATGACATCCTTGGAAACTATCTAACTGATAAGTCACATTCTTTCCTGGCAGTGGAATTGGGCTCCGGCATTGACCATCCTGCCTCCTGCAGGACGTCATCCGAAGCAAGTCCTGGCAGGTGTGCAGCCTCTCACCCTTTCGGCCACACATCTGTTGCAACAGACACCCATGTCTCCACCCACCTTCTTTGAGCCATCCAGTCCCCACCCTAGTTCCTAGGTAGCTCCTGTTTCTAGCCTGGAGCCCCTGTTTATTTGACATAAAGCCTTGCCCTCGCCAGCCCCCCAGCTCCAAACCTGATGATGTTTCAGGTGGCTACCCACCTTTGCCAGAGATTCCCCTTTCTCTGTCCCACACTTGGTCCCTAGCAAACCCTCATCATTTGTCAAACCCAATTACTGATGTGGACACAGGAAATTTTGGCCACCTCCCTCAGAATCCAACTCCACAAGTGGGTCACCCCTCTCCCCCAGTACCTCCCTCCTCGCCACCTCCCCTGCTAAGATCCCGGCATGCCTTCCAGCTCAGCCCACCTGAGCCACGACTGTTCACAGGTGCAGACCCAGCAACGGGCTATGGCTGCGAGGACTGCTACCTTATCACTATCAGGGTAAAACAGAGGATTTCATCACAGCACTGGACAATTAATAGTTTTTCATCAATAACTTTTTATAAAGTGATGTATGGATTTTTAACATAGCACATCTAACTCAGCTGGCAGCCAGAATCCTTGGCCTGTGCACAAGAGCATGAGAGAAAGCTGGCCGAGAGACCAGCTGCTCTGGCCTGGCCTGGCCTCACACTGGCCATTGGCACGCCGCCCCAGGCCTGTCCCAGCTGGCTGCTCCAGCCTCCTCCTGTTTCCTTACCTATTGCTCCTGGCCGGCCATGGCTCCTCCTCCTGGATGGGCCTTCTCCTCCCAAGAAACAACATGTACTGGAAAAATGCCTTAGTGCCTCCTCAAAGCCAACACCCCAGACAGGTTCCTCATGACTGTCACTGCAGCCCAGAGAGACTGCCAGCTCTTGCTCACTACCCTTTTCAACTTTCATCTAGGCACGCCTGCGAGACAAGTGTTTTTCAGAATCTCCTGGAGAGCTTGTCAGGGGATCCACCTAACATAGTAGGCCTGGAGGGAGTCTAAGAACTTGCATTTCTAACAATCCCCAGGTGATGTGATGCTGCAGGTCCCAGGACCACCTTTGGAGAACCACGATGCAAGTGATTGCCCGAGAGAGCTTTAAATCAGTGGAAGGCCCACCAGAGGTTCACCCTCCTACAAAACTTGCTGTCCTGAGTCCAAGATGGAACTAGACAGAGAAGCACATCATCAGCCCTACTCTCTCATCCCATATAAGACATTGTTCACCCTGGGCAGAGGCTTGGCTCTAATAGTGTCCTTGAGTTCCTAATTTGGGACAATAGACAACAGACAAATGAGACTGTGATGGTACTTTAATAGCACACCTTGTGGGATGGGCCCCAAGTCAAACTTCTTACTGAAATGGAAGCAGTTGCAGATTCCAGGTTCCGGGTCTCCCATTTACCTACAAGGCTGGCAATGGACAGGGGCCAGAGGGGCAGCCTGATGGGGGGCAGCCCCGCCTGGGGAAGGCAGCTCTCAAGTTCCTCTTGGGGCCTCTGCAGATTTGCTGCTTCCTCCTGAAAAAGGACTCCAGGACTTCATTCATTTACAAAACAGAAGAATATGGGGCTCCGTGTGCTGGAGGTAAGGTGATTCAGCAGCCCGCTCCAGCCTCCCACTTCTAGGGAAGAGACCCTGGGCTTGGAGTGGAGGACTGCAGGCTCTAGGCCTGCTCATCACTGTCTGTCGAGGGGGGAAAATCTGTCATGTTTAATTCATAGGGTTACACAAATGGCATCATGATGCTATATATTATTGAGTTTTATTACTATTATGGGTTTTTTTCTAGAACAGGGCCATCTACCCCGAGGCAGCTTCCTCCCCTGTGCTGGGGCACTTCCCAGAGCCCCTCCCTCCTATACTTTCCCCGCCGTATCTGTTGATTCAGCAAACACTGTTGAGCCCCTTCCCCTTGCCATGCACTTCACCAAGTACCATAGTCCGAAAATGAAGCCGACGAGATTCTCAGCCTTAAAGAGCTCTCAGCCGGGTGGGAGTGATGACAAGTGTCCTGTAACCTCATTCCAGCAGGACGTGTTGATAGAAAGGTGTGCAGAGGTCATGCTGAGGCCCAGGCAAGACCTGCAGCAGAGACGGCTAGTTTCTACCCGGTATCTATGCTCTTCTCCCTCAGTGACAGAACTCCCGATTTTTAGTTTGATGTAGGGCCACCAGAGTAAAGATTATATTTTCCGTTCATCCAGGCAGCTGGGTATGACCATGTGACTAAGTTCTGGCCAATGAGGCGTTATCAAGAATGGTCTAGGGCTACTTCTAGGAAACCTCCCTACATGGCAATTGGCACCTACCCTTTCCCCTTACCCCTTTTTCCATCCCGTTGCCTGGAATGCAGATGTGATCGCGGAAGCTCCATCTTCATCTTAAACCCTGAGGGTAGAGATGTTCTTGAGATCATAGAGAGATAAACTGGAAGGAACGGCCAGGATCCCTACCAGCTTTGTGTACCAGTCCTTGGCTGCCTATCCCTAGAATTCATTATATGAAAGAAAGTACACTTTAATCTCATTTTAAGCCACTGTCATATATAACTGAGCCTAATCTCAACTAATTCAAGACCAGGTTATGAGTGACCTGAAACTTTGGACTTCATTACATAGGCAATAAAGAACTTTTTTTTTTTTTTTCTGCAAAAGCTTTATTGTTTCTGATGCACGGGAGAGGGCTCCGGGGTGGTTAAAAGGATGGCTAGTGGTTTTGGGGGGAGGCCCAGGCAAAAGCCAGACACCAGGGGGAGGCAGGGGGGCCCCTCAGCTGCCTCTGGGCTCCAAAGGCTCCTGGTCTGCCTGAGGGGGAGCCTTTGGGAGACTCCCCGAGCCCAGCCCGGGGCCGGCTGCGGGTGAGTCAGGTGTCGCCCATCTCCTGAGGGGTTTTCACCTGCTCACCTGGGATGTGGTTCTCCAGGAGCCGCAGAGCTGCGGGTCTGCGCGCAGAACCCGGGCCTGCAGGTCCCAAAGGGCCGGGTCAGGCTCCTCCCCACGCTGCAGTGGCTTCCATGGCGCCCCGAGTTTTGCCCCAGTCACCCTAGAAGATGATGTGACCACGAGCTGGTTTCACATCTCAGAGCCGCCCAGCGCCGCGCCCCCGGAGCCACATCGCCGCGGTGGAAACAGCCCAGAGAGGTAGGTGCTGGGCCCGGACGGCCGCCTCCGCCTGGGGGGGTCACTCTGAAACCTGGGAGCGCGTGGTTGTTTGGCAGCGAGGCGTTAAGGTCTAAAATCGGTGGTGGCTGGTCTCAGAGGCTGAGCATGGCCGAGGGGGTTCCCCAGGTGGTGACTGGACAAAGGTTGGAGGGCGGTTGGAAGCTGGAAGAAGGGGTGCCCCTGGGCCTGTTCTGTCCAAACACTGTTGAAGCAAGAGACAGACCTGGGGACTGCCGATGGCACCGCCACTATAAACTCTTTATAAGCTGTAGAGTAACTTGATACAGAGAGATGAAGGAAGAAGGAGTAGAAATGACCCAAGAGGCAAAGAGACTGGGGAAGCTTACTTTGTTGACAGAAATGAGGAACTCTGACTTGGAGGGAAGGGTGATGAGCATGGTTTTAGCCTTGTGGACTTTGAGGTGACAACAATGATTCCGTGCTAAAGAGTCCAAAAGGGGGGCTGCAGGTGTCAAAGCAAATCTTGAGCGAGAGGTAAGGAGCTGGAGCCACAGATTGAGGTTCACTCACGTGCAAGTAATAGCTGACGTGCTACAACACAGATGAACCCAGAGAACATTCTGATGAGATAGGCAAATACTGTATCATTCAATCACTCACGTAAGCTACACAGAGCCATCAAATTCAGAGACAGAAAGTAGAATGCTGACTCCCAGGGACTGGGGGGGCAAGGGAGTTGGTGTTTCATGGGGACAGACCTTTAGTTTGGGAAGAAGAAAAAGTTCTAGAGATGGATGGTAGTGATGGTCACATAACAATGTGGATGTACTTCATGCACTGAAGTGTACATTTAAAAATGGTTAAAATAGTTTTAAAATACATACATGCATGAATAAATAAATAAAAGAAATATCTAGTAGCTTTTTCAAAAGTAATAGCTGAAACCCCAAAAGTAGATGAGTCTTCCTGGGAAGAAGACAGAGTGGGCGGCAGGACTCAGTTTTGAGGAGCAGAGGAAGGAAGCTCATCGAAAGAAAGACAGTTGGTCTGAGAGGGAGGAAAGACATTATGTCACAAAATCCAAAAGGGAGAGAATTTATGACATGATTAGGAAACTTTTGGAAAGTAGCCATGAGAGAGAGATTGTTCAACAAGTCTAGTCAAATTGTTCTGATAACAAAGGTATGTCTGCATTAGCATTGAGTGCAAGATTGATACTGCAGGTGGTGACCATCTAAATTGGATTTTTTCAAAGCTGGTCAGAGAAAATGTTATTACAGCATGCCTGGGCCTGCGTGAGGGACAACACAGGCGCCCATTCATTCCACTGTGATCCTTGTCAAAGTAAAAGGCGGCCTGCGGGAAATACAATGGAGAACCCGTCAAATCCAAAGTCAGTTTCTGAGCTGTGGTAGAAACTGAGAAATACAGAATAAAAATTACCTGTAACATGCTGGGGAAGCGGCAAGGGAGACGGAGAGAGGAGGGATTCCCTAAATGAATCTTCACTGTCTTAATACTGCTCACTCCACTTTGAGTCAATCTGGGGAGGTGACCTTTAACCCAATCCATCCGGAGCCACTAAGGACTGACTGAGGCACGTGAAAAACAAAAAACAACCCTTAGCTTAATATCGGGAAAGAGAATTCCTCTCCGGGAGGAAACTTTTCCCCTAGGAAAGTACCTTTATAAACCTCGAGATGGCAGGTATGACTGGAGGCATAGGTTGGCAGGAGAGAAGCTAAGGAAAGAGAAAGGTAATAGAGCTACCTCCACATAGGGGTGAGAGAAGGGGGTGGGGGGGCTAGCAGGACTGCAGAGTCTCCAAAGAACTTGTAAGAATAGAGGGGCCTCACAGTCCACTGCTTGGGACTCTGAAATGAAAACATACTCCTTCTGTTTCCCCAGACTGGATTAGAGTGGGGAGGTTTGGGTGAAACATAAGGAACAAAGGATGGATTCCCTGTTGGCAAACACCAGGGCAGCAATGAAGGGAGAGGCCTGCGGTAAGGGCAGAGAACAAGGACTCTTTGGAGACAGAAAGCTGGCACCAGAGGTGACCATGAGAATGAGAACAGGAAGACCCGGGGCAACATCTGGGGCAGATTACCAGAAAGGACCGGCTTCGCGCACAGCTGGGCTGGGCTGGGCTGGGCTGGGCTGGGCTGGGCTGGGCTGGGCTGGGCTGGGCTGCACTGGGCTGGGCTGGGCTGCACTGGGCTGGGCTGCGCTGGGCTGTTGTAATGGCCAGTCCATCTCGATGGCTACCACTCTGTCCTTACTCTGTCTCGGTCTGTTTCCTTCGATCCTTCACAGTGAGTTGTAAAGGGGGGGGGGGGGGGGAGGGGCGGGGTCACAGTGTCAAGTAAAACAGAGAGATCAAAGGAAAGGAAGACTGAAAAAATGTCGTTCGTCAGATTTCAAAACAGCAAATCATGAGTGATGCTGGAAGGGGAATTTTCTGCAGGAGTGGGTCAGGGTCACTGCATGCAGTGGTGTGGATTGCCCATGGTACAAAAACAGGCCACGGGCAAGGCACTGCTCCCACTCTGGTCATCACAGAGTGAATGTTCATGATAATTTTCCAGCCAGAGGGAGAAAAGTGTCTTAGGGAACGAGTCCCTCTTCTTGATTGGCACACGGGCATCTTATGGGCTAGCAGCAGCCTTGGCAGGGACAGAAGGCGGATGGAAAGGAAGTTATGATAAGTAGCTAATGAAGAAATGAAAGCCATGTATTTGGAGCTCCTCTGGGGGATCTGTATTGATTATCTATTCTGCATAACAAATTACTCCAATATTTAGTAACTTAAAACAAAAAACACTGGTTATCTCAGTTTTGTGAGTTGGGAATCGGGGGCAGTTTAGCTGAGTGGTTCTGGTTCAGGGGCGCTCATGATGCCACAGTTAAGCTGTTGCTGGAGCTGCAGTTATTTCAGGACTCAGCTGGGGTTGAAGGATCCACTTCTAAGCTTACCCAGAGAGAAGCTGGCAGACTTTAGTTCCTCATGGGCCTTTGGGCTAAGTTGGGCTCAGTTTCTTGCCATGTCAGGTGGGTCTCTCCATAGAGTTGTTCACGCCACGGGGGTTTGCTTCCCCCAGTGTGAATGATGAAAGAGACAGAGAGAGAAGATGGGAAGGCGAGGGGAGGAGGGGAAGAAAGGGGCAGAGAGAAGAAGAGAGGAGAGAAGAGGAGAGGAGAGACAAGTGAATGTCCAATTCAGAAGCCACAGTCTTTATAACCAATCAATTACAAAAAAGTGTGAATGCTGGGAGATGGGGTCATTTGAGGCCACCTCAGAGGCTGCCTGCCTATCAGGACAGAAAGGTTCAACCACTCTTTCAGAAGGCAAAATCTTTCTCTTGTCCTGGACATGAGATCATTGAGACAATAAGAATTTGGGAAAGTTCTAAGCTCACTCTAAGCAGGGACCAGAGTGTGCTCCAGTTAGTGACATGGTGGCTGAGTTGAGCCAGATGGCAGAAATAATTCCCATTGGCTGCCCGTCAGCCGGCGCCTGGTCGTCTGCTCACAGGGCTTTAGCTTTGGTGCTCAGCAGACTGTCTGCCTCTACCTTATGTGGCTATGAAAGAAAGTTCATGAAGCCAACAAAGGTTTCTAATCCAGAGTAACAGCCCATGCAGAAATCTAAAGAGGCATTCAAAGAAAACAAAATGCCTCACAGGCCAGCTTTGTTTCTGCTTTCTGTGTGGAAAGACCTGTCATGCAGAAGTATGGAGTGAAGGAAAGACTCACTAGATCAACCAGTACCAGGTAGCACCTGTTTTCAGCACCTCCACAACCTGGGGCTGTCCAGGCCCCTCGATGGCTGAGCCTGAGGCCAGCTATCCCTAGCTACACAAGTCCTGCATGGCGAGTTTCCCCTCCTCTCACCCTGACTCGTGCCCACCATAAGACTCACTACTCCTTCTTCTGAGCTTCTGGAGCACCGGGGATGGAAGGGAGGTACTGTCCATTCTAACTGGTGTCACTACCTATTCTCATTCTCTACCATTAGACTACAGCCAACTCTTCTAGATTCTTTCCAAGGCTCCTAAAATTCTGTAACCAACTCTGGAGGTGATTCAATTTATAAATATGTATTGAGGGCTTGTTATGATGATGAGTCAGCCCCAGGCCATGGGCTGCCTGAGATGAAGTGGGCCAGGAAGGGACAGATCGAGGAGGTGGGTCATTCTGGTGGCCATGGTGGCAGGAAGTGGTCATGTCAGAGATTACAGTTGGGATCAGCTCATTGGGAAGGAGATGTGCAGCTACCATGAACCCAAACGTTAGTCAAGGGCAGAGACTGCCATGAGATTAAAGGGAAGACACATGTAAGACTCAGAATCTGCACAAGAGAGCAAAGGCTAGTGCTCAGCAGTTCCAGGTATACAGGGAAAACATGCACAGCCCTGGCTGGAGAGTAGAGGCCAGGAGCCAGCATCCATTCCTGAAAGTAAGAGCCATGTCTGACTTGTTTAGTGTCCTATCCCCAATATCTATCGGGCACGGTGATAAATTCAGGTGATCAAGGCCAGGCAGGAGAACACAGGGGTGTGCTCATCCATGGAGACACCCATAAATCAAGGTTTGAGGTCCAAGTGGGTGTCAAGAAACGCAGGGAATGGTGTTCAGACCCAGAGCCTAGAAAAGGCAGCTCAGCTCCTAGAATAATGGAATATTATTCAGCCTTTAAAAAGAAGGCAATCCTGTCATTTACGACAACATAGACGAACATAGAGGAAATTATTACCAAGTGAAATAAGCCAGATAAACAAAGACAAATACTGTATGGTATTATTTATGTGTGGAATCTAAAATAAAAAAAAATTTTTTTTAAACATCTAACTCATAGAAATGGAGTAGAAAAGTGGTTGCCAGGGGCTGGGGGTAAGGAAAATAGGGATACGTTGGTAAAAGGGTAAAAACTTTTAGTTATAAGATGAATAAGGCCTGGGGATCTAATGTATAACATGGTGGCTGTAGCTGATAACACTGTGTTGCATAATTGAAATCTGTTAAGAGAATAGAACATAAAAGTCCTCAGCAAAAATAAAAATAAAATAATAAACGTGAGGTGAGGGATGAGTTAATCAACTCAGTGGGGAAATCCTTTCACAATGTATACATATAGCAAAACCATTACATTGTATACTTTTAATATCTTACCATTTTATTTGTCAATTTTACCTCAAAAGAGCTGAAAAAAAAACAAAACAAAAAACTATTTCCTTATCTGTCAAAAGAAGGCATTAGACTAGACAGAGGATTCTGTGGCTCCTTTTCTTCTCTGATATTCTGAGATTCAACATTTCGGGTCTGTTTTGAAGAGGACCCAGATTAGGATTGACCCACCATGAAAAGATGCAGTGGCTCATCAGCTTCTAGTGAGAATCGCAGGGGGCCTAGAAGAAATGCTATGCACACACCCTCTCCGTTCTGTTCCCATAGCGTTGGTTCTCCTGGAACACTGTGTCTGTGGAGGAAGGTGAAGCATATTTCCTGTAGGCAGTTGCTTCTGTCTTCTGAGCCCTCCGGGAAAGAGGCAGCATGAACAAAGCTGAGAGCTTGTAGACTTAAAAACGAGCAACCTGGATGCTGGTCCCAAACGAGGTGTGTGAGTTTGGCAACTCATCCTCCTTGGGTCTCCATTCACTCATCTATAATGAGCAGAATGCCCTGCCAAGCTCACAAGATGGTTGGGGAAAGGTCTCCCTAAAATATTAAATACTAAACAGATGGTCATATCATTAGGTGAATACAGTCAAAATGGCTGATAGGACGTGAGAGAATGTGTGGGGCAAGTGGTCCATAGTTTGGAGCCACAAAGGACTTCTTAAAGATTTGTAGATTCCAGAAAATTAAGATGAAGCCTGGATTTTGTGAGTGTTCTGGTAAAAGGCCACATGGCATAGCTGTTGAACAGGTAAAACTGAAGGATCACAGTTTCAACTTTGCCATTTACTACCTGGGCGACTGTGTGCATAGCACTTCACTTCTCTTGAGTCTCAGTTTTCTCATCTATAAAATGGGCATAATCTTCTTGCCCTGTCTATTTCTCAAAATTGCCACAGGATCCAGTGAGGTCACGTTTCTAAAAATGTGGCCCACTATAAAGGCACTCACACACTGGGCATCAGTGCTCCTGGGGTGTGGGGCACTTAGCAGGGACTCCAAGTAATCAGCCCTGATGAGTCAGTGAGACACAATCCAGCCTACAGCACCTGCTGTCAGAGTAGATGGAGTAGACAGACACCGACAGGTGATTTGTGGGCAGCTACAGGCTTCATCTGCCCCCCAAATTCCCCCTCCTCCCCAACCTGGAATTCTTCCCATTAGAGTCACTCCAGGGGGGCATGTTCAGATGAGAGATTGCTCAGACCACAAAGGTGTCCAGGCAAGGGGCAAGCAGGGGCTGGAGTCCAACCCAAACTTCACCCACTAGGGCTTGTGCCTACCCAGAGGGCAGACTCTTTACCCACACGGAGAGGCACGGCCGGAGGAGGGTCAGAGTGGGAGTCCTGTAAAGTCCCAGGGTAGGAGAGGGCATCTAAGGGCATTATTGTTATGTAAAATCTGAATGCAGGAACTCAGAACTCACCCAGATCACTCCCACAGAGTATGACTTTGGACAACCTATTTTAACTCTCTGGGCCCAATTTCTTTGACTATAAAATGTGGGGGTTGAGCCAAGAATTCTTAAGTGCCTTTACAGAACTAAAATCTACCCTAAATGAAGTTCCAATAACATGCATGGAGTAGCTGCCGTGGGCCGGGCACTGTGGTGAGTGCTTCTGCACACACGATCTTGTTTAATCTGTGATTCCGTCACTCTCCACCCACTCCCCAGCCAGGCAAGTTTAGGGCGCTGTGCCCAAGCTGGGTGTCCCAAAGACTTCCAGGGATGAACACTAAAAATTGCAACACTAAGATCGAGGGCCTCTGAGAGGGAACATCCAAGATTCAATGGAACCCACAGTCCACCTTCAGCTGCAATTAAGAGGGGCTGGCAGAGAGGTGGACACTGAAACAGCTCCAGGGAAGAATGGAGGCCCCCTGCTAGTCTACCAGGCAGGGAGGGCCTGCAGTTCAGACACTATTTCATACTCACACAAAAACAATTGAAAACTCCTGTTCCATTATATTTGCTCTTAAAGGGCCAGGGAAAAAGGGTAGTAGTGGGAAGAGGAAAGCTAAGAAGGAAGGAGGCATGAGGGCCAATCCCACGATTCTTGAGTTAAGACGGAGGCTTTGGGGAACAAGGCTTCCTACCCTTTTTCTGTTCCCCTAAGAGTCTCTCGAGTTTCAGTCCCCAGTCTCGAGGTCAAGTGGACTCATATACCTCTTATCTTCGGTTAGTTGGCCTCTTCGGGTCGTGACTCACTGTTTGACCTTGCACAGTGTCTTAATTCTGCAGGCCTCAGTGTTCTCACCTGTAACAGGAGCCTGCTGGGGACTAGAAGAGATAAGTGCCTGGCGCGGAATAAGGGGTGACAATTGCTAGGTGTTAGTAGTGTTTTCCTCTCACATGGGACAGCCAGAAAAGGAGAACAGCCAGTTTGGAGCTAGATCAGCCCTGCTCTCTCCCCTAAAGGACATGCGCTGCTCCTTCCCTGAGGGCATCGGTCTTTGGCATGTCACATCAGGTACAGGACAGCCTGTAGCCACACAACAGAGTTGGTCAGCCAACCGTACGGCACCTCCCAGCTCTCATCAAATATTGATACAGTGTATAATGTCTTCCGAACACAATACCCTGCTTCTCAAACGCCGAACAGGAGCCTGCCCTTTCCTGACCCCAGGGGAGGGGGAGGGCTTTTCAGGTCCCTTAAGCAACTGCGCACCTAGTAAACCTTGCCCTCATCAGAGGCAAACCACGTGTGCCACCCCTTTCATGGCAGGATGAAAACTCCAGCTGCCTGCTTTTAGATTTTTCCTACTAAGCCAGCTCCCCAAGGGGGAAGGGAAGGAGATGAAACTAATGTTGGCAGTACCTCCTCTGTGCTGAGTGCTGGACAGAGGGCTGGGCATGCAGGGTCAAATCTAATCCACACAGGAACCCCGAAAAGTGGCCGGTACTGGCTACAATTTATAGATGATAGCACTGAGATGTAAGGGGCTTCACTAGGTAACTCAAGCAAGGCCACATTCGTCTAGGGTGAAGTTGAGATTTGGATCCACAGGTAAAATCAATATGCTTCTGCTGGCACTACTCGGGAAATGAGAACTGAGGACTGTGGGAAATCCCCACGATCCCAGTAGATCTGTTCCTGGGACCACGGCCCACGGTCAGGCCCACTTAGCTGTGCCCTTTCCTTGCAGGCCAGTCACAGAGTTGAGCAAAGTCGAAACTGTAAATTCTATCAGCCCCTGCCAAGCAATCCTTGACCAGATGACGTCTTCTGACCCCCAGAACCAAACCCTGTTTTCAGCTTCTTTGTAAATCAAGTTACATCTATTCCTTAAGAATCTCCATTAATAATAGACATTTACTGAGCTGTCTCTGTGATGGGGCCCCGAGCTAGGTGGGAACAGGATGGGACATAGGTGTGGCACATCCATTTCTTGGCACAGCTTAAAATCAGGATTGCCCTGGAGTTATTTATTATCTACTTACAAGTCACATGAATCATCATCATAATCAATGTTATTTATAAAATGCATTAGAATTTAGAAATTAATTGCAATTAGGGCACCATCAAAGGAAGATCATGCGTCTCGTGTGATCTTCATGACAACCCTATGAGGTCAAGTAAAGGTTGTTATGAGGAAACTTGGTCACAAAGTGGTTAAGTGACTGTCCCAGACTCACACAGCTACTTAGTAGCTGAGCCAGGATTGGAACCCAGGTCTGCCTTACAAATGATATAAACCACCATTTTAAAGCCAGCATTTTAAAGATAAAGAAAAAATAACACATACACAATAAAACTGAGGCCCAGAGAAATTAAGTGGAATGACTTGCCCAAGGTCACAGAGGGAGCCAGGATTTGAACCCAAGCAGCCGGGCTCCAGAGTCTGAGTGCTTAACCACATACATGTCCTCTGTAAGAACTACATCTCGATGCCAAGTCCCCCTCCCCTGGGGAAGCAGAAACCCAGGTTCTGTCACTTCACGATTCCTCTTCCCTTTTCCCTGAGGTACAAGTTCTGGGGGGCTTACAAAGTGCCAAAGGCTGGTCCTCAGGCTGATCTGGGCTTCCCTGACCCATTTAGGCCTCAGTTATCACACCCCATGTGGGTTGCCCTCATGGTTCTTTGTTCCTGTCCTCCAGCAGGTGCTCCATGCTCAGGGCAGGGGACTCAGTCCTTTATTTTGTGCCACGCTGGGTCTAGGAACTTCTCTGAGGCGGGCCAAAGCCCCCCACATGGCCATCCCCTCTGGAGGTCTTGCCACCTGCCCCATGCTCTGCTGCAGGAAGCACAGGGCAGGGCCCCTTTCTCTGGGCCACAGTCTCTCGGCTTCCCCCTCTCACCACCAAGCTCAGTTCTCTTGCTCTTACCCAGGTGTTTCCCCCAAACCTCCTGTCTATGCCCAGAGTCCCCTCTTGTCTCCTAAAGATAAAGTTTGCAGTGCCACAAAATAGGAAGGCAGCTTTGTTTCCTCCTTTGCCCTGTCGTATCCCTCCCCTGAGGTGACAGGTTCAGAAGACCTGGCTGCTTGAAGGGGGTGGAGGTTATGGCTGGGGAGCAAAATACTTGGAGAGAAGAAAAAACACATCTTGATTAATATATATATATATATATATATATATATATATATATATATATATATAAAACATTATATATTATATATATTATATATTATATACATTATATAATATATATATAATATATTATATATTATATAAAACATTTTTTATAAAACAAATGTATTATATATATATAATACAAATTGTATTATATATATAATTGTCTTATATATATATATATATATATATAATACAATTGTCTGCATAGATGCACATATATATTGAGGGAGATCTGAACAAGTGAATTTAGTAAGGCTCCACAGAAAAAAAATATTTGAGGGAGGTCTTACAGCAAGTAAACACTGATCAACCAAGAGGAGAGAAAGGATAGATATTTCCACCCAGCAAGCCAAGGGGTAATGACACCACCCCTCACAGGGCCAGAGAAATTGAGGGCAGATAGCAAGCTGTTTTCTTCATGCTTAAGTTAAGGGCAAGACAACTAATGTCATTCCGTCTTGAGAACCTACTCTGTGCCTCGCCCTGGGGATTCAGCCAAGAACAAAACTCAGAGACATGCACCAGGTCCAGGACTGATAAAAGGCCAGGAGGACCAACATTCCAGGTGGATGCCATGAACACCTGTCCTCGAGAGCCACCAGCCTCCAGAGTGAAGAGTAGACACGAGGTCTCATACAGAGAGCTCTTGGCAGGGGGCCTGCGCTCAGCGAGTCCTCAGCAAGCAGCAGCTGCAATAATGATTATCACTATTTTGAGTCTTCCCCACTCAGGAGCCACATCACTGTTTGGACTCGCGTGGGCACCTCCACTGTAGGCATAGGCCCGGCAGAGGAAGGCGGGTGCTCTATACCCAGCTCGGTGGCAGCAGGGGACCTGTGTCTCCCTGTGTCAGGGGGGCTGTGCAGCCCCAGACATGAGCCTTGGCTCAGGCTTAGAGAGAAACCTGCTTCCCAGCACGACTCCCACATTCCTTCTGGGTGGAATGCCTTTATATGGCCAAGTCCAAGTCCCTTGGGCAGGGACGTAATTAACTCTTTCCATACCTTTACGAAACCCGCACAGGAAAACAATTCCTCTTCTATCCCGTAAAGTGCTGACGCCAGGGGAATGTTTTTATTTGGCTATTATTCCGTCTCCTCTCAATGAGATCCTGTAGCGCCAGTTAACCCGGGGCAGGGATCTGTCTGAGCACCTCTGGATGGGACCGAATAATTCCAGGGGGGAGGGAGAGTTTGTTTAGTTGGGTCTGAGTTTGGCAGGAACATTGCATGCCTGCTATGTGCAAAGCGTGGTGTGAGGCATACAAAGTTGGAAAAGACGCGATTCCTGAGTTCAAGGCGGTCCCTAATACAAGAGAGTAAACAAATAGTGGTGAATGAAAAGGAGCAGCAACCTGAAAGATGGGAGACCCCTCGACCATCAGGTGCTCATAAAAAGACTGAGTTCTGAAGCGGAGGTCCGCCTGGAAAGGGAAGAGCTGGTACAGCTAGTTGACCCTCTCCAACCCCCACCCCCAGTGACTGGATAAAGTCAGGGCATGCGAGAGGATCCCCGATTACCTGGCACACAGCCACGGAGCTGTGCTGGGCACCACACTAGCCTCCATAACCCAGCTGCCTTATCAGGGGCCCTGTCTGGCACAGCAAGTGGGTGTCAGCGCAGCAAGAAGGATGGCAAGATGGTTCCAGGTCCCCATTGGGAAAATGCAAAAGATCAGGCCATTGCCCAGTTGGTGTGGCTCAGCAGTTGAGCATCGACCTAGGATCCAGGAGATGGGGGTTTGATTCCTGGTCAGGGCACATGCCCGGGTTGTGGGCTCGATCCCTAGTATGGGGTGTGCAGGAGGCAGCCGATCAATGACTCTCTCATCATTGGTGTTTCTATCTCTCTCTCTCCCTCTCCCTTCCTCTCTGAAATCAATAAAAGCATATTTTTTAAAAAACTCAGGCCACCACTAGACTGCCCCAGGGGCCTTGAGAAGGTCTCCTGGTCCTGGGTACACCATACTTCAACTCATGCTAGGTGGGACTTCCATTCTGAGTTCTCTGAAAGCCAGTTTGAATCATGTCACTGTCAGGCTGCCCTGCCCTAAACTTCAATGGTTGCTTCCCACTGCCAAGCTTCTATTTAAACTCCTCAGCCCAGCATCCAGTACCCTTCCCCCTCTGACTGCAGTTTACCCTTCCAGCTTCACCCCAGTACTACGCTGGTCTCCCACCTCAAACACCTGGCTCCACTTCTTGAAATCTCTTGAAAGCTGCTGTCTCTTTCGGGGCAGCCTCAAATGCCCTTTCCCTCCTAGAGGCTTCCCTGATCCACTCACTACCTCCCCCTTCCTTCCTACTCCACCCCATCTCCTGAAACAACCCTGCAATTTATACCTGCCTGGTGTCGCTTGTCACACTCCACCTAGGACTGGGCCTCCCTTACTCCATTGACTTGGAAGTTCCCTGAGGTGCAATGTGAGGAGTCCAGGTAGAAAGCGGGTGAATTTGGCTCACGGGGACACTGCAGAACTTAATCACTACATGTCTAGGAGCCACGAAAGCATTGGGGCTCAAGCAATTGAGATTGTGATTTTGGAAAAGTCCCCGGAGGCAGTGATGAGGAACCCAGTGAGAAAGCTGCTGTCACAGGTGAGCTATTCGGGAGCCCTGAAGCAGGGTGACAGCAGAGGGCTACAAAGGTCCCCTTGCTCTTTGCCAATACTGCCCATGCTCCCCACCTCTTCTACTTCCTCTATTCTTTCATTCATTCAGCAAAGGAAAGTTGAGCCCTGTATGTACAGACACTGCTAAACACAGGCACCTGTCCCTCTCCCTTCCCGTCTTTCCCCTCCCTTCCCCCTTCATGCCTCTCAGTCCTCGTTTCCCTGGCACCCTCCTTCACAGATAGGCAGGGCTGGGTGCTGGAGGGCATGTGAGAGAATTTCTCCTGGAACTATGAGGGCTTTAAGAAGGAGAGAAAGCTTATCATAACTGGGCTTTAGAAAGTTCACCCTGGCTACAGCTGGAGGGGGACTAAGGTCGAAGACCAGGAGGAAGGCTGGTGTCGAGGCAGAAGTTCACACAGGCAAAGGAAGGTGAAGTCAGCGTCCCCGGGAGGGACTCACAAGGACCTTGTTATATAGGCAGGCCTCGGGGACATTGCGGGTTCCGTTCCAGGCCACTGAATCTAATTTTGCTGGTGGGGGGTCTTGCCTTCATTTTGTAAAAAAAAAAAAAAAAGCAACATCTGTGAAATTCAATAAAGCAAAGCACAATAAAACAAGGCATGCCTGTAGTTAAGGTTTGATCATTTGGAAGGGAGGGGGGAGGGGAGGGAGGGGGGGGAGGGAGGGAGGAAGGAAGGAAGGAAGGAAGGAAGGAAGGAAGGAAGGAAGGAAGGAAGGAAGGAAGGAAGGAAGGAAGGAAGGGAGGGAGGGAGGGAGGGAGGGAGGGAGGGAGGGAGGGAGGGAGGGAGGGAGGGAGGGAAAACCTGTTTGGAGAAAGTCAAGCTTGTTTTCAGTAAGTCAGTCGTCAGGGGCTCAGGTTGCTAAGCTACAGGGAACTGGAACAGCCCAGTGCTAAAAGGAGCTTTGGGGGAGTTGCTGCCTCCTCCAGGCCCAAGGCTCCAAGCCTCACCCACTCCCCCTTCCAGGGCTGCTGTGGGGCGGCAGGGGAGGGGCACTGCTCCCCCTCCAGGAAGGGCCCCCGGGTTCGAAGCGCAGCAGCACCGCAGAGGAGGCTCAGGGCCCGGGCTGTGTCTGCGGTGCCCAGCTGGGCAGCTGGGTGTGCACCTTGTCCCTTACTCACCTGTGCGTCTCACTCCCACACCAGGTAGCACAGCGCCGTTCCACTGTGTGCAGGCACAAGGCCCAGTCACCCTTTTAACCTGTTTTTGGGCCGTGGAGGTGCGGGCTTTTCTGGATCACTACTCCTCCAGGTTTGCCCTGTGTAACCGAGTAACTTTTTTTTTTTTAATTTCATCATCAAATGACTAAGAACACCTGTAGCTTTCAGAACAGATTCAGAGAATGGGGATGGAGGAGTTGCACAGCAGCAAGGAGCCCAGCAGTGGGGACTCAATTTACTTTCCAAGGCCTTGAATTGACAGCTTGACCCTGGAATTCAAACTTGAAGCCACGTGGCCTAATAGGGCCTGGAGACTGCATGTGACCAGGCGCACATTCCTTTGCCTCTGTTCCCTGCACCAGGTCCCCACAGGTCAGCTCTGTGGCACTTTGGGAGAGTTGCTCCGAGACAGGACTCTCACAGGTCCGTCACACCCAACCTCCCTCCCTCTGCTCTGACACGCAGCTGTCCCCGCAGCCTCAGCCTCTTCCCAAAGGGCTGAGTGCTCCTGAAGCTAAGTTTAGGGCGCTGAGGCCAGTATACGTGGCTTCCCAGAAACAGACTCTGGGAGGCGAGGAGAGGGAAGTGATGGGGTGCCTGGAAATAGAGAAACCAGAAGAGCCAAAGATAGGAAACTGGGAGTCAGGTGGGAGGAGGGGGGAGGAATGATGGGGTCAAGGTCTGATTAAGTCTCCTTAAGAGAGTCCAACAAGAGAGATGAACTGAGTCACAAGGGCAGCAGCTGAAAAACAGCGAAGAGGAAATCACTATTGGAGATGGAGAGAGAAGCCTCCACTGGGGAAATGACCAAGGCAGGCAGGATCTAGAAGAAGAAACTGAGCATTGCCAGCATTACCTGTTGAGCTCCCACCGTGGCAGAGACCATGCAAAACAGTGGATCCCCACACCCCACTCCTGAAGGTTATCTGTGTCTCTCCTACTGAATGTAATGTTCCCACTTACTACCTGGGCCTTGTGCAACTTAACCTCTCTGTGCATCAGTTTCCTCATCAGTAAAATGGGGATCCTAACAGCTGTTGTAAGGATTAAATAACTTAATATATGGGAAGTGCTTAGACCAGTGTCTGGCACATAGTCATTAGTCAGTAAATGTGAACTATTAAGAGTTTCATCATCACCATCATCTGCATTTTAAGTTGTGAAATGAATGACTTCTACAAGGCCGGAACTCTGACCTTCTTCTATAATTAGAAAAAACAAGGCTGAGGTCAAATACTGGCTAAGGCCACACAGCAGATGAGTGTTGGAACCGATGCAAACACAGATCTGCTGGCTCTTCAGCTCACGTTCTTTTCACTGTGTTCACTCATCTTCTTGGTTCCTCAGATCCTTGATCAGAAGCAGCTAAGGGCTGGTGAGGTCACAGCCATGGAGTCGTAACACCTGGATCCCAGGTCTTACCTGCTAACAGGGCGACCTGGGACACATCACTTCTCTCTGGACCTCAGCTTCACCATGTACAATGAAAACAATATGTGTTGTGGGAAAGGTAAAGTTGTCTATCATGGTGAAAACACCAACATAGAGAATTTTCTGTGTCTTGTCACAGACAAGCAAAAAACAGTACACGGATCTAAATTTTCTTCCCACCTCTTGTGGATTTCTCATAGCTCCTTTTCTGGCTCCCTGTTTTCATTCCCTGCCCTAGGAAATCACTTCAACCTCAGTTTCTGAATGCCTTTCTGCCCTTGGCTCATTCTTTGTGCTCATGTTTTCTTTCCCTGGAAGTTTCCATCTGCTTCTGAGGCTCTAATCCCTGTTTGCAGTTAGTGCCTAAATCTGTGCCTGTACCTGGGCCTTTAGCTGGAGACTTAAAATATTGTCTTATTCCAAGGACCAACCCCAAGCAAACTGCAGGATTGGGTAGAACTCCAGCCTGCCGCTGTCTTCCTCCTCCCAGGCCCTGGCACCTGAGGTCCCTGGGTTTTCTCTTCCTCTAATCAAAGCTGATCTATGGACAGAAGATGAAATTCCTTTCCACTCCGGTGAAAGTAACAGATACGGAATGAGGGTGAGAACCTTGTGCCTAATCACTGCAATCTCTCTGCAGAATTTCACGTTGGTGCATCTCCAAGGGGAAGATGCTGGATTCCAAGCACGGGAGATAAACCATGCAGACCCACAGGCCCTGGCGCAGTCTGTGGAATGTTTCCTTGCTTTAGGGGCAGTATTGTAGTCATACTTGTCACGCCTATGACACCTCTTATCTCTGTATCTTAAAGAGCTCTGGGAATGTTAATTAATGCAAGACAGTCTTTAAAAAGCAGACTTGTAGGCAGCAGCCTCCCAAGTTCCTTTTATACTTATAAGCCTCCTTTAAGAGATTCGAGGTCTCTAAAGCCGGTGTCAGCTCTTATTCTAATAAAGAGATAACAATGCCTCAAATGTTTTGGACCACAGTGTTAGTTATGTTCCTAGCTGATTTCTAAAAAAGCATTTCATTCTTATTATTCCATGCCTCTTAGAAACCCAGGTCAGTATGTGGATTCAAGCACCAGCTCCCAATCCCCCCAAATGCATGACCTTGGGCAAGTCTTGTGAACTTTCATCTCAATTTCCTCATCTATAAAAGGAAATAATAGTACCTGAGTCTGGGGATTGTTGTGAGCCCTAAATGAGATAGTATCTACAAAGTATCTAAGTCAATGCCTGAGTTCCCGTCTCCTTTCCTTCCCCCACAGTCCCATCCTCTGCTACATAGCACTGTAGAGAAATAAACAGAAAGATACATTCAAGGCTCCCTAGCTCCATGTGTTCTAAAAGGAGATACATTTAATTATTAAAAACCTCAGACACACAGTCCTTTTGTTTAATGACTTCAAATGTTCACTTTCACTCTTTCCCACCCTTCACTAGGAAAGAAAACAAGAAAGAGTGAAAGATGAATGGGAGAGTTGTGTATGCTGGTCGCTGTGTTAGACACACCAAAATAAACAGATTGTTTTGAACTAAGATTATCTGAAGTCTACAGAGTGGAATTATTAAACTGACCTAAACTGCAATGTATAAGAATCCAGCCAAGTGTTCCCTCCTTTGGAAGCACTGTGACAGTTTGTCAGCTGGTGTGGCTGGCATTCATCTCAAGATCACAATAAGATAGAAACCTTGTCCAGTTCATTATGACCTTCTTAAACCTGCTCTGTGTGCCCCCACTGTCCTAGATCCGGGTTGCGGGGGGAGGTCAATAATTACTAAAGCATTACTTACCATCTTTTGATTCAGGATCAGAACCAGGAGAGCAAGAGCTATGGTTAAATCCAAAGATCCGTCAACTTAAGAACGCCCAAATCTGTAAAGAATTTTTTTTTTAATCCTTGCCCAAGTATATCTTTTCCATTGCTTTTCTGGGGGGAGGGGGGGTGTAGAAACAGAAACATCGATGTGAGAGAGATACATATATTGCTTGCCTCCCGCATGCACCCCAACCTGGGCCGGGGATCGAGCCCGCCACTGGGGTTTGTACCCTTGGCCGAAATCAAACCTAAGACCCTTCAGTCCGCAGGCTAACACTCTAACCACTGAGTCAAACCGGCTAGGGCTGTAAGAATTTTCATAAGGTTTTATTTGAGCCAAACAGAGAATACGCCTGGAAGCAGGACCTCAGCAGACTAAGGAAAATGCTTCAGTGAATGACAATTTGCAGTTTCTTTTATGCATTTGGAATTAAGGAAGGAACGTAAGGACAATTGCGTAGAGGTGGGAGAAAGCAAGGTGGGGATTGAATTAAAGGATAGTTAACATTATGTGCTCTCTTGAGGGTAGTTATGCTTCAGGGGTCTAACGGGAGGGTTACTCTGGCATTTCAAAGGTGTGTTAACTTAGATGGACAGGGCTTGCTTACGGCAAAGATAAACCTTTTACTAACAAAGCTATATGCCTGGGTGTGACTGCCCACCGTGACCTGCCCAGTTAGGAATTTACGACCAGATCACCCTGTGAGGTCACTTTCCGTCACTGGACTTGTCAGTTTTATTATAGAACCCTTTTCATCCACAATATGAATGTGAAGCTCCATTTAGGAGGCGAAGCAGGGTGTGAAGAGACCGGGCCAGAAAACAGAACCACCGATTGTGGATGGGTCCATGGTGGGGTGCTGGCTGGGTGCAGCAGTCAGTATCAGCTGATCCAAAAGTGCCAGGCTGGGCCAGGCATAGAGCAGGAGCCAAGCGCCAACCACGGAAAGCAAAAGAAGCAGATGGGAGGGGAGCCGGGACCGGGAAATAGCCGAAGCTAAGAACAAATAGGACGGAACTAGGTTAAGGTCAGGACTCGGTGTCTGCAGCCCCGCTGCCAAGTCCATGAACGAGTGACAGCAAGGAAGAACTGGAGACACAAGCTGCGGGCTGGTGCTGTTCCACCAACTGGGACTTGGTGAGGGCAGGGGTGTCCCGCTAGAGCACTGTTTGGTGGGCCCACTACTGGAACTACATAAGTGCTAGCTGTCCTTGGCATTGTAAAAATGGGCAGAAGCCCATGCGAGTGAGGTGAGGGAAACTGGGGGGTAGACTGAATGGAGAACACACCTGAAAGTGGGCCTTGCTCAGTGAGCCTCTACCTGCCTCAGAGCGCCTTTAGTCGGATACACCTAAGACTTTCCCTCCCTCCTTTCCACATCCTGGCTTACTTTCCTGTGGCTATCATAATCAATTATGACAAACTTGGTGCCACAAAACAACAGAAATGGCCCTAGCTGGTGTGGCTCAGTGGTTGGGGGTCATCCTGTGCACCAAAAAGTTGCCAGTTTGATTCTTAGTCAGAGCACATGCCCGGGTAGGGGGTGTGTAGGAGGCAGCCAATTGATGTTTCATCCTCACATTGAGGTTTCTCTCTCTCTCTCTCTCCCCCTCACCCTTCCTCTCTCTCTGAAAAATCAATAAACTATTCATTAAAAAAAATACACAAAACAATAGAAATGTATTCTCTCACAGTTCTAGAGACAAGAAGTCCAAAATCAATATTGCTCAGTTGAAATCAAGGTGTTGGCAGGGCCATTCTCCCTCCAGAGGCTCCAGAGAGAATCCTTGCCCTGTCCAGTTTCTGGTGGCCATTGGCATTCCTTGGTTTGTGGCTGCATTACTCCAATCTTTGCCTCTGGCTTCACATGACCTTCTCCTCTGTGTGTGTGCATGTGTGATCTCCCTCTCTTTCTCCCTTGCCGTAGCATTTAGGATCTACTTGGATAATCCAGGATAATCTCTTCATCTCAAAATCTTTAATCACACCTTCCCTTTTTTCTCATACGGTAACATTTGCAGGTTCCAGGGCTCAGGACCTGATATCTTCGGGGAGCCATCATCCTGCCCACAACAGGGCCTAGTGCAACCTTGGTTGGGAGAGGATTCCAGTTTGCCTTTCCCTGGAGTGATGCAACAAGGACAGGAGTGGGATGAGGAGAGGAGGAGAGCTGTCACCAGGGCAGAGGCAAGACGAAGCAGGGCAGATCAGGGGTCTGGGGGAGGCTGGTGGGGGCCGCCTGGTGACAGGCAGGGTGACATCAGAGAGGCCATGGGGCAGAGTGGAGTTCAGCACCAGCCTCTGGGCAGGGGTGTGTTAATGGCCTCCAGGAAAAAGCATGAGTCACTCGGACACCCAGCCAGGGGAAGGAAAAGACGGAGGCCTGTCTGATTGTACTGCTGGGGTTCAGAGCCTTGGTGGACTGTCCTGGGAGCTCAGACCTGAGCGCCCATGCCCAACCCTCTAACTTGGGCGCAGCTGGGCCACAATGAAGAGGACACAGTCCCTGACCTTGATGAGCTCACATCCTGGCGGGGGAGGCAGGAATATTAACAGTGCTCTATTAGTAATGCACATATGTATATGGGTCCGATGGAACATATATAAAAGAACATTTATTCTACCTGGAGCCAGAAGGTGGTGGATCTAAAAACTTTCAAAGAGATGAGACATTTGAGGCGAGTCTTAAAGTCCAAGAAGGAGTTTTCTAGGCAGAGGCAGACAAAATCGGCTGAGAGAGGAGGAAGCACGTGGGGTTAAGGAAACCTTGCGATGAGACAAGTGGCTCCGTCACACCTAAACAGGCACTTGAGCATTGCCAGGGGTTTGTAATCAACGTGGAACTGCAATATAAAACAGACTCCGAAACTGGACTCCGAGGGCGTAAGCTCAAATCATGGCTTTGCCAGTGACTATGGGTGACCTTGAGCAAACTCGTATGCCCTCTGAGTCCCTTGGCCCGATCTGTAAAGTGAGGTTAGTAGCCTCTTCGTCAGGGGGTTCTTTTCAGAATTAAGTAAAGTAATGCTAGGGAAATTGTCTGAAAACCTACATGTTCAAATAAATGTCAGTTTTCTCCCTTTCTGAGAGGTGGGGCAGTTCCGTGGGACAGGCCGTCACTGGGGCAAATGCTCCTCCTGTGGGGGTGGGACAAGAGTGCCACCAAGACCTTGAGGGGTGTAAAGCACCTCCACTGTTTTCTCCCTCAATCTCCCCTCCCCCCTCTGCTCACAGGGAAACGCTGGGAAGGATCCTGCTTGGTGCTTCGCCCTTTCGTCCCTCTCAATTTTGCTGATCTGAGAATGTTCGCTCCTAAAAAGAGGTGTTCTCTCAGTCACAGTGGCACTAATAAATACACACATCACCAAGACAACTCCATGAGGCAGGAGCTGTAATATCCCTTTTTACAGACAAGGAAACTACCGCCAGTGGTAGAAACAGCCTTGGGCCTTGGGGCTCCATGGGGTCCCAGGCCAGTGTCATTTCCTCTGACCCTCTCTGCCCCCCATTTGCACTAGCATGTGGGCTATAATTTGCCTTGGATGTAGTTCAGGCTTCTGAAACGCTGCTGTGTTGTCCAAAGCCTGGGGGGCTTCCATCAAGTGTACGTGTGGGGCTTGCCTGTTAGTTTCCAGAGAGTTCAAAACACCCACCATGCTGTAAAAATATCCTGCCCAGACGTTCACAAACACCCTGCCCACGTTTTCAAAAGTCTCTCTACCCGGTCCCATCCACACCCTCCCCTTCTCGCCTTCATTAGAAAGCTTGATATATTTTAAAAATCTACAACACTTAAATTATTATAACATTGGTCATTATAATGATAATATAAAAATTGGAAGAAAAAGAAAATGTTGAGGAATTCTCCAAACTGAAAAAAAAAAAAAGTATCTTAACAGAGGCAAGTAGAGGAAAGAATGCCAGGGAAGACAGGATGAAAGGGAAAGCAAAACTGCCTACATTTACAATCCCTGAATACCTAAATGGATTTATTTGGAATCTATGGTAATGGAAAAAGTTCATTGAAACAGCAAGCCATGCAGCATGGCCAACAGGCAGCAAACTGCCTTTGGAAGTGAATTAGGATTTCCTGGATCATCTTGGCTCTTTGCGGGGTTTGGAAAGGAAGACAGTCCAATGGAAAGGAGAAAGAATTCTCCGTGGTTGTCAACAGGAGTATAATAGTGAAAAGAGAACAGGACAGAAGCTGAAAACCTGGGTTTCAGTCTTAGCTGTTCCACCCTTTTGCTGTGTGACCTTGAACAAGGCCTTTCCCTTCTCTGGGCTTCAGCTTGTCCCATCTGCAGATGATTTCATGGTGCCTTCACATTCCATAAGGAGCCCTGGCCTGTGTGGTTCAGTTGGTTGGGTGTCGTCCTGGGCACCAAAAGGTTGCTGGTTTGATGCCTGGGTTTCAGGCTCCATCCCCTGTAGGGGTCATGCAGGAGGCAGCTCATCGATGTTTCGCTTTCACATCGATGTTTCTCTCTCTCTCTCTCTCTCTCCCCCCTTCCTCTCTAAAAATCAATTAAAAATCTTTTTAAAAGTTCCATAAGGATATTTTTAGCCAATATAGAATCACAGCCATATTTTTTGTTTTGTTTTTGCCTCCCTTCTTCAAAGAGAATGAGTCAAGAGGACATGGTTGCTGCTGAGCACACATTTACCCAGAGGGCAAAACCACACAGGCATTTGGTTAAAAATCTGACAAGAGCATGTCTCACATCCAAATCCCAAGCTCAATAGAACGGCCCTCTTCGATGCCGGGCTGGAGCCGCTTGCGAGGGAGGAGGCCCGTGGAGGCCTCTGTCTGAAGCTCTTTCATTGCAACACTCCCAGAAAACCAGCCCTGTCATTAAGCCTGCAAAGTAAACATCATCCTCGGCAGAAGCCCAAGTTAGCAGTCACCTAAAGCAAAGCTCGCTCTTTTAAAGGGAACTCTTTCACCATTCATCACTCCACGAGTCCCTGCTTTCAAACATGAAAACAAATATGGGGCTCCCCTAAGAAATCACTGGCCCTTCACCCACAGTCACCACAGGCTGTGGGCAGGATTCGGAATTATGTTTCACTGGCTGGTCCAGACTAGTTTGGAGAGAGAAACATACACAGGGGGCAGAGAGGCAGGGTTCCAGGGGTAGGGGTAAGGACGGGGCTTCTCTGCTGTGATTACCACAGAGCTATGGATGGTATTAGCACATTCAGAACAGTTTGCCCGGAGTCCAGAATTTAGACTTACCCATAAGCATTTCTTGCCCTAAATACTTACCATAGGTATATTAAGTTTTTAGCGTATCATTTTGTTCTTATTAATTGAGATGCTTCATTCTGTTAAGGCTGCATCGTGTGTGTATGCTTTGAAGCCCCACCAAGCTAGCAAATTCTTCAAAGGCAGAGGGAGTTCCAGTTGTTTGGTTTCCAAGCCCAATAAGATGCCCAGGGCAAAACTGAGCCAAGACAGGCAGACTGCCTTTGCCAGGAAGTCAACAGCACCTTCTCAGTGTGCCCCAAAGCCCCTCTCCCACCAGCCCATCCCCACCCGTTCCTGTGACCCACAAAGCACTACTTCCTCCCAGGGGCTGAGAAGACAGGAGAGCACTGAGAAAGTATTATCAGGTATTTATTTCTGCATAGCCCAGGCTAGCCTACAACCCATCTGGTACTTTCTCAACAGTGATGATAATAAGGACTAACATTTACTGAGCATTTACTATGTCCAGGCCTTGCTAAGTGCTTTATCTTGCAACACAATCTTCACCCTGCTCTGCGAGACAGCTACTTTATTCATCCCCATTTACAGATGAAAAACCTGAGGCTTGGATATGTAGCTAAGAAATGGTAGACCTGGGATGCAAAGCAGGGCTGGCTGACTTGAATCCTGTGTTTTAACATCTAAGACAGCAATTTTCAACTGCTGTGCCATAAGAATTTTTAGCACATGCAATACCTGACTGTTTAGTCAGGGGCACTGACCTCTTTTCTCTTGGATTATCAAATAAAAAAATGACAACAGCCAACACAACAATATCCATCCAGAGTAAACGAATTTAAATTATATCTGGTTTTTTGTCAGATGGGCAAAAATTATATTTTTTGGTGTGCCGCAGATTTTTAGTAATTAGTTTATACATGCCATGAGATGAAAAAGGTTGAAAATCGCTGATCTAAGATATACTGCTTCCTGAACTAGTTTGTGAATTCCTTACGAGCAGAAACTCTGCCTTTTTCCTTTCCGTACTCCCACAGAGCCTAGGAGAATCATGAGCAAGAGTAGGTTCTTGGCATCTACCTGTTAACTGACTGATTGATGGGAGGTCCATGCCCAGGATGGCTAAACACCAGAGACAAGAGTGTCAAAAGGATAGATAGAGAGAGAGCTTCCAAAGAGTTTGGAGAGCTGCTTAAAGCTAGGCTGATTTGGGGGTAGAGGTGGGGTGTGGGCACAGAAACCCCTCTAAGCAATATTCAGAAACTTTCAGAAAGCCCTGAGAAGGAAGGTGGCCTTGACTCCTCTAAAGGAGACTCTTCAAGGAATAATAAGGCATCCAGATCCAGCAAGAGCACAGGGATGGCTCTGGGGCCAAGCCTAATTCAATGTCATCATTGGTGATCACTAAGGAGCCAGTATTGCTCTTTGCAAGAAACTGCTCATCTGTTGTCCTGGCTGACGTCCAGTTTAGAAAAAATGCACAGTACTCAACTGTTCCTATACTTTGGGCAGGCTGCGGAATTTTCCTTCCTTCTTCTGCACTGAAGACATGAATGATTGCAGCCCCATCTTCCTAATGGCTTATGTTGCAATATTTAATTTGTAAATCAGTTACTTGGAACTGAGAACACATTTCCCATAAGGAAACATGTTATTTTAAAAGGTTATGATCTCAGGTGGGTCCTAAAGGCCTTATTTTACCCATTGTTAATAGCATTGGGTCTGATGGTACATATCACCTACAAATAATTCCCTGTTTGTAGAGGAAAATGCATTCCCAATCCTATCTCATGCTAACCTTTCAAGGGGGACACTACAGCACATAGTAGTAGTATAGGCATGCCAACTTCTCCTTGATTTGCCCCTTGGGTACCATCCTCACTGGAAGCAGATACATTACAAAGACTCCATCTTTTTGTAAGCAGCATTGCACACCATCCTGACTCATCATTTTGAGAACTAGCTACTTGGCTGTTAAGCTGCTTTAGTCCCCAGTGAGAACTGTTAAGAAATAAAGTTTTCCTTCAAGTCTCCTCTTAGCTATTCTTCTTTCTCAATGATGCAATGAGTGGTTATAAATATTCTCCAGAGCTTCTCATCTGCCTGGTTAAAAGAAGAAACTCTAAGAAATAAGAAGACAGAAACCTGCTAGTTCAGTCCTCCTGTATGAGTAGAAGAGCAGATCAAACTTAGTTGTGAAAAAGGAAGGATCACAGAGTTTTAGTCCATTACAACATTGGAAAAAGCAGGAGGGGAGAAGTAGAATAAAAGCAGTACAAATAAGAAGCACCAAATAAGACTATAAAAATAAATCCAAATATCAGTAATCACAACAAATGTAAATGGGTTAAACTGGTCTAATAAAAATACAGAAAATATTAGATTGAAAAATAATAAAAATCCAGATATACTTTTTCTAAGAGACTTGCTAAACTGGTAGGTTGCAGAAGGGCAGAAAATAGAAGTATGAAAAAATATAGAACTGACAAGTATTATTCCCCCCCCCCCCCAAAAAAAGCTAATGTAGCTATTATTAGTGTCAGACAAATGAGTTTGGGATAAAGCAAGTCACTGCATTTTGATGTAAGTTGTAATTCATCAGGGAGATATAACAACTCTAAACTTACATGTACTTAAAATCGACATAGGAGGAGTCATTTGAAATGGTCTTAAACAATGAACAGTTAACCAGATAGATCAGAGGAGCGGGCCAAGGAGAAGGGCATGCCAGACGGAAGAAACACCATAGACCAAAACCCAAAGAGGTGAGAAATCATAGCATGTACAGAGGTCTAAAGCACTGGGTAATTACACTGAGAAAGAAAAACTGAAACATTGTAGGTGGTAGTGATTTCATATTCATGAAGACTTAGTTTGTATGACAGCTTCCTGAACCAGAAAAAAGAACTGCACCAAGTTCCTCTCCAGCATAAAACCAAAGTCACTAGGTACAGGATACTACTTAAGAGCTAATGCTTTCATTTTACTTGGCCAATCTTACATTGCAGAATTCAAGGTCTCGGAGCAATTCACTCTGGTGATATCATTTCTGTCTTGGATGATTGCACATTCTGAACAATCATGTGACTCACACCCTTTGGCTGTCACCGAGAGGTCCAAACAAGAGAAACACCATTACTCAGTCTCAGAGTTCGAGGGAACTGCCTCAGTTCCTCACTTTCATAATTACAGTCTGATTTGTTACATGTAATAAAAGGGGGGTAAGAAAGGAGAAAGAAAAACAAGTGTGGAAACCATTTCATATGAATGCCATGACCTAACACATTCATTTGATTTCAGTTGGCAAAGGAAGCAGAAGATCCAGTTTGACAACGGGCTTCTGAGCTGGGAGCATCTTTTATATATTGTCAGTTTCTACCATGATAGATAATTCCCTCCGTTGTGAACAAAACACCTTAGGGAGTAGCCAAAATGTCTTAGGAAGTAATGTGCTCTTTAGACATAAGGAGGTGCTTTTTAAAATTTCAGACAACTTAGGCAATTTGTGTTCCTTGAATTTGGGCCCATTTTTGATAATATGTATAAGGAATTCTCTCATATATGGTGGGAATTGACACTTATCCACCTTTTTTTATTTTTATTTTTGGAGGTGAAAACTGGAAACTGAGAAAAGAGACTGGAGGGATGGGGGTTGGGGGTCTCCTTTCCTGGTTTCTTCAAAAATGTCCTTTCCTGAGCATTAGGTATGGTTTTTGCTCTAATCACAGCAGAAAGTGTTTCCACATCAGAGGAAGTAGAGAGCAAGCCTTGAACCCTGGGCTCCACTTTCTCCCCAGGGATGCACATTTGCCTCTGCCCCACAAGGAGCTCCCTGCCCCCCTTCTCGTGTGTGCCTCCTTTCGTTGTCCATCCCTCAGTTCCTTTCTTGCCCAACAGAGAAGAGCAGAACTTCTGCAACCTAGTACTTTCCATAGAAGCTGCTTCATCAAGTATTTATCAAGCGCACGCCACGGGCCAGTGCTGCTCTGGGTGCTGAAAACATAGCATCTCAGGCAGCACTCTCAGAGCTGAGATCTGACTGAGAAAAGGAGTGAGCCCCGGGGAGAACACCTGGAAGAGTGTTCCAGCCAGAGGGAACAGCCCCGTGCAAAGGCTCTGAGAAGAGCACCAGCTCCACGAATTCCAGGGAACGGAAGGAATCCGATGAGTCATTCCTGGGTTCCAGTCACCCACTCATGAAGGCCACTCGTAACTGCTAGGTCACTAGGCAGGAGCCATGCCAAGAGAGAAACAAATGTCCTCTGCCAAAGGTGAGAAGTTCAGATCATGAGGGGCCTCTAATTCCGTTCCAAGCCTACGGGGCTGGGGTGTCTGTGGTTTCAGAAAATCAGTGTGGCAGCCTGTGGCGATGGCACAGAGTAGAAAGAGACTAGAGCCTGTGGGGCAGAGAGGGGAGGCCTGTGCAGCGGCCCAGGCTCCAAAGGTGGTGGCAGAAGGCAAGAAAAAGAAGGACTCTCTAAGAAAAGGATGGCAGGGCACAGCGCCTTCAGGAGGAAATCATCAGCTTGCATGAGGAAGAGTGGGGACTGGGAATATGAAATAAGAGAAATTCGTTTAGGACATTTTGCCCACAGAGTTCCGGAGTCTGAGCAGAAGCAGGAGACAGGATCCTCTTTAGAGGCCTGAGAAGTGGAGGCAGGGGAATCAGAGGAGGGTCGGGTGCACCGGGGGCGGGGGAGACAGGTGAACAGACAGGGCCACGCTCTCACAGTCACACGCACACGCAGCAGTGCCGGGTGCCTCTTCAGAATGTGCCAGGTTGAGGGAAATGAGCTAAACGCATCTTTTTCTTAAGATAGGGAGCAGGATGGCCAGGCCTTTATAGACTGCATTTTCAGCACCTTTTTAAACTTTGTTCCCTTTCAGTAAACATAATACTCACATGCCCTTTTTTGTTGTTGTCGTTGTTAATTCTCACCTGAGGATATTTTTTCCATTGATCTTTTTTTTTTTTTAGAGAGAGAGAGAGAGTGGAAGGGAGGGGGTGGGGGAGAGAGAAGAGGGAGGGAGTAAAACATCAATGTGAGAGAGACACATCGACTGGTTGCCTGCGCATATGCCCCAAGCGGGGCCAGGGATCAAACCTGCAACCCAGGTACGTGCCCTTGACCATAACTGAACCCTCGACCCTCCGGTGTGCTGGCCAACACTGAGCCATGCCAGCCAGGGCTCACGTGCCCTTTTTAAAAAGTCACTTGAAATTTAAAAATAAATATGGTAACTAAAAACGAAGCAAGGTGACTTCGAAATATGTTTTTCATTATTTTATGTTTTCTGGATGTTACTATATGTTTTCGTCGCTAATGCGCCCTCTGCCCAGGTTTTGGTCTGTACCCTTCTGACCTACTGGAATTTCCATGCTAATCCCCTGCATACCAGCCTCAAGCTACTTTTCACTAACTCAAAAGGGAAAGGAAAAAGGCAGCAATGTAGTGGACTGCGGGGGGCCTGCCTTTAAATACAGGCAGATGGACTGAGTCCAGTGAAGGAGGAGGCTGCTGGGTGGAAAGAGAGCTCCCCTTGCTTTAGAGAGCAAAGCTAGGCCCAGCCACGAAGTGGGATCTGAGCATAGAAGAAGCGTTAGACTAATCCCAGAGCACAGGAAATTGGAATTATAATTTCTTACTTAGTTTTTTGCCTCCAAAGATTTTTGCATGTATAGTTAAATAAAAATGCATCTCTTAGAAAAAACATCCTCAGGTGAGGGTTAACAAAAATAAAACCAACAAATAAAAAATGCATCTCTTGCAATTCAAAAGAAGCTATACTATATAGATTTTATTTTTAAGGCTCATAATTCTTTTATAAGCCAATCTATAAAACTAGAATCTGTATTAAACTAAGAGCATCTGTTAATATAAATACAATGTGTATATTTAAATTGCTAGGAAATATATCACAATAAAATTTCTAGACTCTTCAAATTTAAGAAAAAATTTCAAATTTAAAAAAAAAAAACAAAGATCTTGCTAAAGATCAGAACTTTCTGACAGTGGAAGGAGTCAACAGCCAGCCCTGCAGGTGAGCTATGTTGTAAAGCAGGAGCTTGCCCTGGGTATAGGATCCCTTCCAACACTTTTGTTCTATGAATTGGTTTGTATCTAAACACCATGAGCACAACATTGAGTGAGGGCATTCACAAAGATTTTGGTTCTCTCTCTCATCAGAAATAGCCAGTTAAAAAGGACTATCAACATCATTAGTCATTAGAGAAATACAAAGCAAAATCACAAAGATGTACCACTTCTCACATACTAGGATAGCCGTAATAAAAAAAGACAGACAATAGCAAGTGTTGGCAAGGATGCCGAGAAATTGGAACCTTCCTAGTAGGATTGTAAAATGGAAAACAGTCTATCAGTTCCTCAAAAGTTAAACAGAGAGCTAACATATGACCCAACAATTCCACTCGTACCCATATACCCAAGAGAAATGAAACCATATGTTCACACAAACACTTATACATGAATGTTCATAGCATCATTATTCGTAACAGCCAAGAAGTGGAAACAATTCAAATGTCCATCAACTGAGGAAAAGATAAATAAAATGTGGTATATCCATACAATGGAATATTATTCAGCAACAAAAGAGATGCAGTCCTGATACATGCTACAACATGAGCGAACCTTGAAAACCTAAGCGGAAGAAACCAATTACAAAAGACCGCATGTTGTACAATACCAATTATATGAAAGGTCCATAATAGGCAAATCCATAGAGGCAGAAAGTAGAGTAGTGGTTGTCTGGGGCCAGGGCGGGGAGAGAGGAAGGACAGAGGAGTTTGAGGGGAAACGAGGGGTGTCTGCTGATGGCCATGTAGTTTCCTTTTGGGGATGAAATGTTCTAAAGTTGGTTGTGGTGATCGCAGCACAACTCTGAATATACCAAAAAGTTGATGTGTACACTTAAAATGAATAAAGTATACACTATGTGAATTCTATCTCGGTAAGACCGTTAACCCAAAAGAAGAAAGAAAGAAAAAAAGAATTCTGGCACCAAATTCAGAATGCGGGTCGACTGACGGGTTCCAGACCAGCTTAGGTTTGTGCTGACAGCACGCGTGGGGGGCGGGAGTAAGGGGGAGAGAGAAAGAAAAAGAAAAAAGGAGCGACAGCAAAATGGGAAGTAAAATTTTAACATAACTTATTTGTAATTTGCTAAGTAAAGTGGGATTTCTACCATGTAAATATCTGCTTCTAAATTGGGACACCAGAGGGTTTTTTTAAGGACGATTTCTCCTAAACTTTCAGATAGTACCACCCTGAGACCCAGGCGGCCCAGATCCCTGACCTGCCCCTATGTTTACCGCACACACTAAATTGATTAAAGAGCATATGGGTGCCCAGCCGGGCGTGGCTCAGCGGTTGAGCATCGACCTAGGATCCAGGAGATCGGGGTTTGATTCCCGGTCAGGGCACATGCCCGGGTTGCCGGCTCGATCCCCAATTGGGGGAGTGCAGGAGGCAGCTGATCAATGACTCTCATCATTGATGTTTCTATCTTTCTCTCTCCCTCTCCCTTCCTCTCTCTGAAATCAATAAAGATATATTAAAAACAAAAACAAAACATATGGGTGCCTCTGGCCCTTGGGATCCAGCATGGCCCAGTGCAACCCATGACCCTAAACATTTCTTCTTGAGATAACATCACCCAGGACTCACAGAAATGCCCTGTACCTCTCTTGCCCTATGTTTTCAAAACAAAACAAGGTTTTATAGGTTGTATTACTGCCGATATTAGGAACAAAAACTGCTTTGGAAAGGTTTGAGCAGTGGAAGCTCCTAGGTAAGAACACGCAAACTAATTAAGTTGTCAAATCCTTCCTCTCAAAGTGTATGAATGCAGCAGATTCTTGCATAACACAGTACATTATCCAGGAGCGCTGAGCATCCCTTTTCGGGCTTCTCATTGCGTTCCATCTCATAGTCCTGAAGGGACTTGAGAACTACGTACTATTCGCAATACTTGCACACTGACTAGGATATTTTGCAATAGCAAACAATTCATATTACTTTTAAAGTGAAAATACATAGATATAGCTGCAGCATGCATGAACCATAATACAGGACTGATTCTTTATATTGACAACTAGATGGATAAACACTAGGATTGCGATAATTTAATTTTTATAAATATGTTTAATAAGATTTAATCAAATATTCAGAGTTAAATTTGAAAGTTCAGCTACATTTAAATAATTTTCTTTAAAATGTTGGAACATTCATGTGTTACTTTTTACTTTGTCTTCTAATTATAATAGATAATATAAATATTTTTAAAACAACTTCTTGAAAATATACTAAGTAATTATAATTTAAAATTTATATTACCTTTAACTTACATTTTGATAAAAAATATACTCAGATATTAAGCATTTTGAATATGTTATAGCATAGTAAAAGCTAGGAAAATTCTAAGACAAGTGGAATAGGGAAACTGAGACAGATAGTTAAATAGCAGTTTGCAGCCACCTAGTAAATCCTATCCCCCCTAAACCAAGGACACTTAAAAGTAAATGGTTTGCACTTCACTTAAGGTGGTTTGATTCTACCTTAAATCACCCTACTCAGGAAGACAGCTAGCAGAAATCTATTTCGTGCCATTTGCCAACCACACTCAAGGACAGACAAATTAAGAGAATATATCTCATTTTGGTACATCTGCATAAAGCTGATGAATATTCTATTGCTCCACACCTAAGACGTCCCCTAAATGCCTAGCCTTTAAAACCCCTGAAAATGAAGGTCCCAATGTGCTCTCCCTATAGGGAGCACGCTCGTGCCATTCCCTTCCCCCACAGCCAAGTGTCCCCCAACCTCTAAGGGACCCCATGTAACTTGCAACCAGGGGAGCAATGGGCAGCGGAAGCTCACCTCGGGCTAACCCCCGGAACCTGTCTCCAAGGCCCCCTTTCCCCCCTTTTCTCTGACTTCCCAGTGAGCCAAAGCGGCCCAGCCTAAGCTCTCCTGTTGCTTCTTCCATGCCTTTCCTTGTTTCATTGCCCTAAGTATATTTTTGCTGCAGTCAATAAATTCTTGCTTTCTTTTCTACACTTTGTCTCTTGATTGAAATCGTTCCCTTAAGAAGGCAAAAACCGAGGTCTCACCATCTCACGGGTAACAAATACAATTGCATTTTATTTTTAATCTTCTTTGTTATTACTGTCAGTTGAACACAAATTACATGAAAATCTTTATTTTAACAACATAATTAGTGTTTTGCTGAAATCAAGGAAATAAAATATTGTGGAATAAAAGAATGTCTGAATTATTTGTCTTTTGTTACTCATAAAAAATGTCACTAACTCATCCAAGCATGTGCAAAAATAATTAAATTCTGCCATCTTTGCTATTTTGTTAACTTTCATCATATAAAGACCATAACTTTATCAGTGTTCTTGGATTTTGTCATTGATTTGTTGAGATAGAAGGAGAGAACATATTTTATTATTTAATATTTTAAAACTTCTTTTTGCAATTGTTAAATGTGTGGAAATAGGGTATGTGGGTATCTTTTTGTGCCCTTGCCCTGCCTGCTTCCAGAGGGATCCAGTGTCCTTTTGTGCCGTTGCCTGGCCTGCTTCCAGAGGGATCCAGGTTATCGAGGCAAATCTAAGGGATGAGCTGAGGAGTTTGGGGGAAGACCGACTCTTTGCCTTCTCCCCCAAAATAAAAATTTTAATTCCCAGAATTCCTTTGGGTAGCCATACATCACTGAGCACACTTAAAATTCACCTAAGAGGGAAAATGAATCGAGCCCCTAAAATCTTGGAGATGTAGCCTTTTCATGAGTCTTTTCCTTTGGAGTGAAGGAGTCGAGTGGAGGGAGAGGAGAAGCAATAACAAGCCCAAGTCTCCATCACAGTTCTGCAAAGCAGGAAAAGCCCCAGGAACTAAAGTTTCCCAGGGCAGGGTGAAGGGAGCCTCCCACGGAGGCACCTTCAGAGCTGAGAGATGGCCTCCCCCCAAGGAGTCAGCCCAGAGAAATGCTGCTGTTTGGTGCTTATTTGAGGTGAGCCTCACCCTGGCTGGAGCACTACGAGCCCCAGGGACATGCAGGCCAGGAAAGTGGGAACAGGAGTAGGGTCAGAAGCTCTCTCTGGAACATCTAGAGCCTTGGGCCTGGGCCTTGCTAGCTCCTAAAACTTTTATGCCAGTAAGAAAACCACATCCCCTTTAGACAGAAGAAACATAAAAGGTTCCCTTTCCTCTTTGCAGAAGGACCCTGGGCCAGGAAGCTGGGTTTGGCAAGAGAAGCCAGGTCTGGGTTTCAGTCCCCAGGGGCCCCCGTGGCTGGACACCAAGCAAGGCACACAGCCTGCACCACCATGCGGGTAGTTCTAGCCTGGGCAGCTACAGCCACACGAGAGCAGGAAAGGTGGCCCAACTTCTGGTGGTGGCACATGGAGCGAGATTCCAAAACTCCATCCCATGTACCCCTAGGTTCCATGGAGCTTCCTCTGACCCCCAGCCCCAAATGACAAACCAACCCCAGCAGCTCCCTGTCACCGGATGTGCAGCATAATTTTGTTCTTGTTCTGTTTTCTGTCTGGAAAAAGGGATTGTACAACTTAAAAGAAATTTTTTAACTCCAGATCTAGACCAGCCACCTCATGGTCTCAGGAGGCAATGGGAGAGAAGGGACAGCCAGGGGGGAAGGGGTATGCTTTTCAGGGACATCAATTGCCACTGGTTTTGTCCCTGTAACAATAGGTGTGCTCCTCTCCTTGACTCCACCAGGTCCCGTGCTTTACAGTTACTTAGAATTTTTGAGGACCTCGGATGGGGTGTCTCTCTGTAAATCTAAATTACTAGGCCTTATTAAACCGTTCACAAGCCAAAGCAGACAATGTATCTACATTTTAAACACCCACATTTGAAAATCTTCTCTAGGTATAATCCTCTGTAGGATATAGCCAGCAAAGCAGCCATGACATTCTCACATTTTTCTGACTAAATTTAGAAGCAAACGTCTTCGGAATACAAAATGAAATAACAAAGGTCGTAGGACAATGAATAATCTGCCATGTATGGTTAATTATTCTTGGTTCTAAAAAAAGTCATCCTCGCCTCTATATAAAAATTGTGTGTAGTTATTTCACTTCGAAATGTCAGAGGGTTACTAGTTTCAAAAACAAAATGGAAATGCTCAAGATATTTATGTAATACTGAAAGAAAATATTTCTTCTGAGAATGTACTGTTTAATTATTGCTTCCCTTCTTCCTGTGGCTGGCTTATAAATATGCAGTGCACAATTCTTTGTGCCATTGCAATTAAGGGTTCAGAGTATTTTTAGTCTTTTCAGAGAAAAAAATCCCAAATAATTTAGATACAGAAAAGATATAAGTGTTTCCCAACAGTTACTAAATCTGATGAATCATTATAATCATAAGGTAGATAGAATTACATTTAATCTTTTTCTATGAAGAGATAACCTCTACTTTTAAGGTTAACTTCAAACAATATGCTGTTGTTATCTACCCTTAATACTTCAGACTTCAAAAATCAAGCTTTTCTGTAATACTGGAATGAAAGTCACTTGTCTGCCTAATTTTTATTTCAACTGTAATTAAAGCAGGGGATGTAATTGTGAGTGAGCTCATTCTAATACTCCGATAAGATGAAGTAAGCAAGCCATGTTGGTAGTAGCGATGATGGAAGTGATAGCCTAGCAAATGTTTACTTGTGACTTGGGCTGATCACCTAAAGAAAGTCACACGAGGTCAGTCTCACTTTTGCTTTTTTTGGGTAATGTTGCCTTGCCATACCCTGGGGGATCAGAGGATTTTTCCTCTAAATTCCCCCCCTCCCCAGGACTTACACTCTTGCTTCTTCTGATTAGTTTAACATCACTGGATACTTACTCAGTGTCCAACACTGTCCTAGATGTTCGTAATGCAGAGATAAAGAATACAGTCTTTGTGGCCAAGGAGCTCAGTCTAGAGGCTCCGGGAAATGGGCATTTGGTGTGATGTGCACTAGAAGCCTGCACGAGGTCCCTGGTCCAGGCCAGCCCACAGATTTTGAGTCCAGAGCAGGGATTCAGTTTCTTTACCTGGATAATTTTTCTCGGGTCCATTCAAACTCTAAACTGTACATGATTCTAGTTATTGACTTTAGGTTTCGTGTTATTTCAGGTAAGGCGTTTTACAGCTGCACTGATATAGCTACAGTACTTCTATAATGCAGATGCCACAAGTGGTCTTAGTCTCTTTTAGACTCCTCTTAATGTTTTCCTGATGTTATTTAACCTTCCTCAAGCCCCCATTTACATTTTATCTGCTGGGGAAAAGGGGTGTTGGCGTGGGTGTGTTTTGAGAATGCAGTATCCCTTTAATCAGCCCTCATTTGGTGGAGAACGGTTTTGTCATCTTTCTCAAGTTACTTGCCACAGATTCAAATTCTGAAAGTATTTACTGGTCTTTGATCCTTTTGAAATGAATACAAATCTGAAACACACTCCTCTCTTCTATTTTAGAAAAGAAAGGCCTTCAAATGGTTCCTTCTTGTGATTTATTGGGTGGCTTTTTGCCAGTCTCCTGGTTTGCATCATCCAGGCTTGTCAGGTTTGCTGATTCAGGAATCATTCAGCTCTTTATGGCTCTTCTGCTGGCCATAAGTAGAACCATTCTCCAGCGTCAGTGGTAAAAGTCATTTTCATTTGTTTGTTTTATTTTGTTTAAAGAGGTTTCAAGAAGACCCAGAGCAAAATGAGTGGACCAGTGAACTTCAACTGGGAGTAAAGAGAGAAGAGCTTTTTCAGACTACACAATGTCCTCCCACCCATCCCTGTCCACTGCAGGATTTGAGAGTCTGCAGGCAGAGGGATTATAGATTAGAACCTGGAGCCCAAGCTCTATTTACATTTCTGTCCCCAACTCCCCAACTGCTCTGTCATCCTGGTTCACCTTCTGGTCAATTACACTCATCTGTTCATCTGCATATTTTGAGTTTAAATAAATAAAAATTCAAAGTGATTTAAATTCCAAAGAATGAAATATATAATGAAAAAGCTATCATGGGAAACATATATTTAAACTTTCTGCTATATACTTACCCCCAAAACACACAGCAAAGTGTGTTAAATTGGGTTCTTTCAGTAAGTCTTGTTCCTCCCTCAAGGACACAGACATTCAACTGTAGCTGGAGGATCCAGTTTCAAAATGATGCCCATTCATTCACTGGGGTACAATTTAGGTGAATTATCCTAACTCCTGGGGAAGATTCCTTTACCCAGATGAATGGTAGAGAGCTGACGGGGCCCATCAGAGCCAGGCAGGTACAGACCCAGAGACCCTGGATTTGGTACTTTCACCAGTTACCTGAGCTCATCTCATTCCTGGCCAAGGGCATTTTCTCATTAGCTTTCTCTAGAAAATCTCATCTTGCCCCCTCCCCCCAAACCTTGTTCTTTCAAGTATTCTAGGAGGCAACAGCTCTTGTCTGGCCCTCTCGTCTCTGTTCCCCTCTTGGGTGCCTACCTGTCTCCTTTGCTGGCAAAGCCTAATAATGTATTTATTACCTGGCAATTTTCAGAAAAATTGTCTCATCCCATGAACTAGAGTACCTATGGCTCCTCGCTGGGACCTTGTGGGTTCTTGAGGATGCATCCAGCTAGAATAGACTCCTGGCCTCTTGTCTTGCCCTCACTCAGTGTCCCCTCAGGAAGTCATGTGAGTTATACCGTTGGTGAACTTGAGAGAAGAAACTGAGCTTAGATGAGCCCTTGTTTCTCAGCGCCAGCCTGTCATAGGCAGTATAAATTCTGGCCTACTCTCTGTACGGGGCCAACACAAGTCACTCTGCCCTAGAACTTTCTCTCAGGGCTAGAGAACAGTAACCCAAGCTCGCAGGCACTGCTGTATAACCAGAATTCAAATTTATTACATTTTAATGATAATGCAGCCAGCTAGCAGGTGGGCCCTTACATCAGTAGATCAGGGCATTTGCTCCCTGCAGATGGGGATCAAAGTGATTTAAATTCTTTATTTAGAATGTGAAATCTGAGTAATGAGAGAGAGGTAGATGATTTATCAAAGGATACATTTGCCACCGAGACCTGAGAGCTCAGTCCTTGGGCCAAAGCCCCTTCTCCTCTGAACAATATTTGGAAGGCGCTACCAACTTCTGGCTTCTCGGGGTTAGGTTTTCCATGCTTCAGGCTGATAGCGCCTCTGCCCACCTCCTCTGTCCATCCAGGCTCTCTCCAGATGATGAGCTTGGTGCTTGCCATCCTGAGGTTACCTGAAGTCACCTTGAAGTTATAGGTGTTTCCAAAGTCTTTTCTCTCATATTTATCTATCAGTTTATCAGTTGTCAGTTTACTCCTTCCGTCAAGTGTGTGTGAGTGAGTGACTGACTGATTTAACTCTTGGAAGGCAACCTCATATTCTAGCTCCAGGTTTCTGTGAGCTATTTTACTATTACCCCATTTCCTGCCAACAAGGCATTTTTGAACTCTTTGGAAAGAAAACCTTTAGTATAACAGTTTTTATCATACTTTGCAACTTAACCACCTGAATTCAAGAACTTAAGCAGTTTTTCCTGATTTTATATTGTAATAACTTATGAGACTTAACTAATGAAAACATCTAGTGAGGACTCTCAGTTTAACTCATCTGTTTTTTTAAACCGCTGTTAAATAGTCTAACAATAAACTCAGCACATCTCTAGATCTCTGATATATTTCCAGAGGAAATGGATAAAAATATTTTACTTTTAAGCATAGAAATGCCCAGTTGGATGCCTCCAACAATAGAATCAATCTCAGATCAGAAATGTCTTTCTTCACTGTCTTCTTTTATTTCCTCCCCAGACGTCTCTCCTGTGTTAGGCACAGCTTTCAGCACTGCAGATATAACAGTGAAAATATGATGTGATAGAAGATTCTTGCCCTAGGGGGCTTACATTCTAGTTGAGGCAGACAGACTAGAAAAAACAAATAAACAGAAAAATATCAGCAATTGGTAAGTGCTCTACAGAGAATGCAGTTGAAAAATGCAATAGCGGCTGCTTTAGATGGGGACATCAGTGAGGGCCTCCCCTGAAGGGTGGTGTTTAGGCTGAGACATGAACCATAGGAAGAAGCCAGTTATACGAAAAAGAGGGGAAAGTATGTCGCGGGGAGAAGAGGCCAGAAGGAGGAGCAGGTTTGGTGAGCACCGAAGGGAAAGAAGGCTTGCGGAGTGTGGCCCGCAAGGCAAGGAGGGGACTGGCGACAGGAAGCCTGCCACCCAGAGCATAGGATGGGGAATGTGTGCAGGGCCAAATACCTTGATAATTTCCTCATTTAGAGGGACCATGGGAACTGTAACTGCTCTACCCTGACTCATGGTTTTGCTCTATTTTAAAAATACCTCATAAGGAAAGAGGGGGGTGTGATTTGGGTTGGTTCAGTTTCCATACGGTTGTCTCTGGCCAAGCTCATTTGTGTGTCTTTTTTAGGTTCACCAGGTGATACCCTGTTCCAAATCAGACAAATGACATTTGAGAAGAGCAAAAGGGCAAGGATGTTAAAAATTCATCACCCCTCAATAGCTCAGAGGCCACATGTGTTTAAAAGCCAAGCATGAAAGGGTAGGACTCAGGCGAATGACTTTTTATGAACTGTTTTATTAAACTTGATAAACTTTCCCTTTTTGAGGGATGGAGGTGTCAGGATCCTGGGTGTGAAAGGAAAGAATAAATCAGGCCTCAAAATGTATGTTGGCCCTAAGGTTTGCAGGTTCATAAACTCATCGCTCTCAGTTCAAGAGAGAGCGGGCTCTGGGGAACTGATTCACATTAATCAGAGTTACAGTAGACTGATTAATAAAGTGCAACGCCGTTTTTCTCATTACCTGTGAGAGTTATAACTCCCAGCTGAAATTCGTGTCTGTTGGTCAGCACACACTCTCATTGGTAGGAAAATCTATTTAAGAAATCAAATTAAAGCCAGAAGGTTAAATGTTAAATATGGAAGCTGAACAAATCAAGTTGGATGTTTTGAAGGACTATTTTCATTAAGCAACGGCAGCCAGCTACAGTCTTTTTTTTTCTTCACTACAAGGGCATACAGTCCTATCTGAGCAAATGTTCTACTTATTCAGCTGGACGGAGAAGGCCAGTCCCAGGCAAATTCTGGCAAATTTTTACTCCCAGTCTCTCCTACTTCAAGGTCTGGGCCACTGTTTCCCAAAGGATGGTCTAAAGTCTGCCTGCAGTAAATTTGCCTTGGGTATTTATTAGAAATTCGCTTTTCTAGGCCCCATCCCACACTTCTGAATCAGAATCTCTGGTCTTCGGCTGGGAATATTAATTTTACCTAGTTTTCTGGGGGACTGTAAGTACACTCATGTTTTGAAAAACCACTGCTAGCTGCTAAGCTCTATAACGTCAGGCAAGTTAGCTAGTTAACTTCTCCAGGCCTCAGTTTATTTGTCTGTAAAACAGGGATCAAGTGAGTTAAGATGTTTAAAGCCCTTAGAACAGTGTCTGGCACCTAGTAAGCTCTCAATACATGCTTGCTATTATTATTATTATTATTATTATTATTATTATTATTATTATTACCACCATTAATGCCATTCATCTTCATTGTCACCATTCAGCCCACCACATTCCTGTTTGCTCACAGATTTGATTTATTTTAATAAAGCAAAGCCAAGTTTAATGGTTACTATAGTAAGGGAGACCATACCCTTGACAGTCTTACTGGCACGTCCCAGATTGTTTTTCACTGATGATACTTCAGGGTTTCTGCTTATTAAGGATGGAAAAGAGTGTCCCGAGCCATTTTCAGATCATGCAGAGGACGGATTTATTTTTAGGAGGGTTTCTAATGGCATCCACAGTGTTTGACTTAAAGCTTTCCTTTGATCTCAGCGTTTGGCACATCATTGCCCTGCGTTGAAAGTTGGGCTGCATCTTACTTCGGGGCCTCAAAGTTGTCTGTCTACTGACAACAGCAACATGCGACTTGTGTAAACTCATCTCCCTAAATGATGTCACTTGGCATGAACTACCCTCATATTTACACCTTCCTTTAAAAAATGGAACAAAATGTAGAAAGAGTCCTCTCCAGTTGGTGTTGGCTGATGACCGTGGTTCTAATTAAACCCCGGAGGTACCGTGCTAGTACATAGGGAAGGAGAGAACCGTACACCATGGTTTGCAACTTGTCAGGGTTTTTAGCTACCGTAGGACTTGGAATGAATGGCACATTCCTATGGACTCCCTCTTCATCTGAATTCTTCAGAGTGGGTTACAAACACTAATTAAGCCTCCAAACATGCCTGTGACACAGATCATTACAGCAGGCATTCCTGCACTTTGGATGGGCACATTAGAGGTGGGAGAGGTTGAGTGAAGTTAACGCTTCAGGTTAGGCTGAGTCAGTAGCAAAACCACCGGGGAACTTCTCGTCATTGTACTCATGTGTATAGTTCTGCAACTGGGTTCCTTAAGCTTCACATTGAAAACTGAGTTGTTGAAAATGAATACATTTTTTCAAAAACAAAAATTAAGGCTAACCACGTGAAGAAAAAAAAGGCAGTTATATCCTGGGCTTAGCCAGGGTTTAGCTACTCTGACTTCCTTTAAGTCCAATGTGCTTCCCCAGTGCTGCACCTCTCTCCCTTCTAATAAATATGGGTTTTTGTCCCTCCATCTCATTTCCACTTACCAATGAACTGAGTCTACACTCTACTGTTGGCCTGAAGTGTGGGAAACAGCCCGAGTTACTCATGACAAGTATGGCTCACACTTGGGCATGGCTGAGAGAGAGCCATGCCCACCAGACCACCTGGCTCCACCCATTTCACTCACCTACTGGCCTCTGCTCAGCATAGTCCAGCTCCCAGATCATCCGCAGCTGGCAAGGCTCGGAACTATTTTTAGCTGGGTCCAGGACTCAGGGCACTAAATCTGGATAGGTAGCTGAGATTCAGCTTGAGCTTTCAAAAATAATAACTGCTATTTTTCTCTTGTTATAACTTATCATGTCTTCATTTTAGACTCTTTGGAAAATATAGCTGAGAAAAAGGTGGAGACATTTAAAACACATAGCCAAGAGGAGATAATTAAAACTTCCTGTAATACTCTTTATTGATGTATAATATACATATAGTAAAACGTACTAATCTTAAATATGTATTTTAATACATTAAGTAAATATAACTATACTTATTTAACCAAAACCTAGATCAACAGAAAGAACACTCTAGCACTACAGAAAGTTCTTGTTGCCCCTCCCCAGTCAATATCCCTGTGCCCCAGCAGTAAATTCTACTTTGACTCTTATCACTTTTGATTAGATTTATCTGTTTTTTTATTTAATATCAATGAAATCATATGGTATACACTTTTCATGTCTTTCTTTTTTCACTCATGATAATATCTGTGAGATTCATCCATGTATTACATGTAGTAGTAGGTTGACTTTTTGTTTGTTTTTGCTGTGTACAATTCCACCATGTAAATACACTAAAATTTATTTCTCATTTCCCATATTGAGGGACATTTAGTTTGTTTCCAAATTTGGGATATTAAAAATAAAACTATATATTTTAGTGGCCATATGCATTCATTTCTGTTGGGTACAGACCTAGGAGTGGAATTGCTAAGACACAGGGTTTTAAAGATGTGTCAGTTTCCCAAGCTGGTTGCATCATTTTACATTCCCATTAGCGATGTGTGAAAGTGCCATTATAGGGCAGGGAAAAGGAGGTTTACAGTTGTTTGTACGGAAAATAATACAATAATTAAGAATAATACAAGAATAAACCCTGTCTCGTGTACTCACAACTATAAACCTACTTTTGCCCACCCGTTACATATTCTCACCAAAACTTGGTATTTTCAGTCGTTCATTTTCGCTGTTCTGTAAAGTGGGAGTTGGCATCTCATTGTGGTTTTCATTTACATTTCCCTGGTGGCTAATGATGTTTAACACTTTTCCAAACACTTATTGGACATCGGACATCCTTTTGTGTGAAATGCTTGTTCAAACCCTTTTCAGTTGGGTTGTTTGCCTTTTTCTTATTGGTTTATAGGATTCCAGTTCTTTCTTAGATATAAACATATTCTTCTCTCAGTCTGTGACTTGCCCTTGCACAAAACTTCTTAATTTTAATAAAGTTCAATTTATCAATCTTTCTTTTATGGTTAACTTTTTGTGTCTGTTTGTCTCTCTGTTTCTATCTACCACTCTCAAACATTCATCAAATCACACACACACATCACAATACGTGGTCAGCACAAGGTGTTAAACAAATGTTTCTTTTCATGCTCTGAGCAGTTTAAACATTATACTTACATGTCTCATGGCTTAGCCAAATCCCATTCTATACAGGAATATCTGAGATATTTTTAAAAACTACAAAACATTCTGTTCACTCCAGCTACAGGAGAAAAGGGTTTTTTTTTAGCTACTAAAAAGTGACAATTTTGTGGCATTAAGTAAGTCAGATTCCTCATTTAGACCCTCAGATTCCTTGTCTAAAAAAAAGACTATGACACTAAAGTTCCTCCAAGCTCTAACATTCTGCTATTTTACTTAATGGATGCCATTTGTAGAGACAAAATAGATGAATTCAAATAAACATCAGAACATAAAATATATATTTAAATAAAAGCTCAGAATGAAGAAAAATACATATGCAAAATATAAACAGTAGGATCTTCCATTCTAAAATATATTGATAGAAATTGATGCAAATATATAGGTTCAAATATGTATGGTTAACATTCCATTATATTCCATAAGTAATCAAGGAAAATGAACCAAACGTTTGCACATTTGATTACAAACGTACTAAGTCACCATCTGAAAAAATGGAGCGGCTCATTAAAAACACAAATGTCCCTGGCTGGTTTGGCTCAGTGGTTAGAGCGTTGGCCCTCGGACTGAAGGGTCCCGGGTTTGACTCCAGCCAAGGGCACCTATCTAGTTGCAGGCTCGTCCCCAGCCCCGCAGGGGTGGGTGCAGGAGGCAACCGATCGATGTGTCTCTCTCACATTGATGTTTCTCTCTCTCTCTCCCTTCCACTCCCTCTGAAAAGCAATGGAAAAAATTTCCTCGAGTGAGGACTGAAAAAACAAAAACAAAACACAAATGAAAATGACATTAATGGAGCGATTTTCAACCTGCTGCAAGAATTTTTAAAACATACAATACCTGACTATTTAATCGGTGCGCTGACCTCTTTTCTCTTAGATTGTAAAATATTAATTAATTAATTAATTAATTAATAATAAATAAATAAATAAAAACAACAATAGCCAACACAACAAAAACTGTCCGGTGTGAATGCATCAAAATTATACTTCTTTTTTGGGTCAGATCAGCAAAAAATATATTCTTTGGTGTGCCACAGAATTTTAGTAATTAGTTTATGTGCCATGGGATGAAAAAGGTTGAAAACCACTGCATTAGTGCATCACTATCCACCTTCCCTTGGCTGTAGCAGAGCATGACCCCTCCTTCTCTCTCTCTCTCTCTTTTTAAATATATCTTTATTGATTTCAGAGAGAGGAAGGGAGAGGGAGAGAGAGAGAGAGAAACATCAATGACGAGAGAGTCATTGGTCGGCTGCCTCCTGCACACACCTGACGGGGGATCGAGCCCGCAACCCGGGCATGTGCCCTGACGGGGAATCGAACCCCGATCGCCTGGATCCTAGGTGGCTGCTCAGCCGCTGAGCCCCGCCCGGGCCCCTCCCATTCCTGAGGACTCTGCCCCACTGGGAAATCGCGTGGCCTCCCCACCCCTGAGAGTTGACTGCTGTGAGTGACCTGTCCCTGCCAGAAAGCAGAGTCCAGCCACCGACACACCCACCATCTGCTCACTTCTCCCTTCCCCTCACTACAGTGGCCCACAGCTGGGCCACCTACCTGGCCCGGACCTCTAAGTCACACTGCCTGGTTTTTCCAGCCAGGGCTGAAACTGGAATCAGACGAGCTGGTGACTAGAGGCAAGTCAAAGCCTCTGAGCCTTCATTCCCCGTGTCTATAAAAGGGAAAATCCTCCTGTCACAGGATTTTCAGGGGGATTAAATGTGATGTCAGTAAAAATTCCCCGCACATGGTGTACACTTAGAAGGTCCGGCCAGAAGCCTTCTTTCTGACAAGGGAGCAAGGCCGGTCACCTGGCCAGGGAAACACTGGCCCTCCCAGCAGCTTGGGTTCTGTGTTAACCGAGCATCACTACTAGCCGCACCCCAGTTGCTAGTTTGGTATTCACGCTCCTTCTCTACGTGGTTTGTTCCAACCTGGGCTGGAATACGAGGGGCAGGACCGACCTTCTTCAGCAACTGGAAAGCTGTTCTTTGAGCTGGTGGCACTATTAAAACACATTGGAGCCAAACAGGAAGCTGTTGTGCTGATGGTCCACCAGGCTGCCCTGGAAGACCAGGGGATAAAAAGAAGGATCAGGCTGGGCACTGGGAGTGCAAGGTTCTAAAGAATTCCTGCATAGGGAGGAGAAGGGAGGAGAAAGGTAGGTTCTTACACAGTGTGATAGCTTTCAAGTAAAAATCAGAGGGAGGGAGAGGAAGAGAGAGAGAGAGAGAGAGAGAGAGAGAGAGAGATATGGATAGATATCCGTGCTAAGAATCATAAGTTCCAGGTTCAAGTACTAGTTTTGCAATTAAGCCAATGCAATTTAACCTTCCCGGATCTCAACTTCCTCAACTCCAGAGTGAATGAGATGAAAAGTAATTGTATCTTTTAAGTTCCCTTTTTTCCTTCTGCCCTTGTATTCCCTATCTTTTGGGTTGGAGCCAACTCCTTCCTGGCACCCAAACCCCCAGACACCAAGAATTGTCCTCAGCCCACCCCCTTATTGGATCAGAGGTATCAGAGTCTCCCTCACTCTCCAAGCTGCCAGCCTAGGCTTTGTTTCACATTTAGGGCCCAGGTCTGCCAGTGAATTAGAATTGTATTCATGCCTGTTGCTCAGAGTGGTGGAAAATACTGATAGATGCTTTCTGCCATGCCAAATTAGAGTCCTCAATGGCTTTTTCCCATAAAACTCTGTTATAATTGGTGGTTAGAGTCCATATTACCATGGATACTCTTCTACTGTTACATTAAGAATGAAATTGATTTTGCAGACTGATCTGGGAATTTAACCACCATTTGTACCACAGTCACTGTGGGAAAATATATTCTGTTTTCCAAACAATTGACCTTTTGGAGTTGATCCAGTTCCTGAGTTGGGGACGGCCTGTACAATATTACGTTACATTTTGGGTTTCATTTCTGTGTTCCAGAATCAAAGACTTCTTAGAGCTGGAAGAATCTTTGGAGATCGTTTATTAATGGACTGAATTTGTAGTTAATGAAGCCAAGGTTCAGACAGAGAGATCTGTCTACAGTTACTCAGCTACTTTGGTCTCCTACCTCCAAGCCAATGCTTTTCCCACTATCCAAATCATTGTGTGCTCATTTCCCCACATAGTCATTAAGCCACTTAAAAGTTGGGGAGATCAAGTCTTCCTCAGCACAGAATCAAACATACTAAATGCTTCATAAATACTTAATTGGTTAATTATTCACTTTGCTTTCGAGGTCTGTTCACTGTAAGATTCCTTAAATAACAAGAGACCATTGGGTCTCTTCAATTAATAATTTATTTATAATACTGAATTTGGTTTATATTAAGGCTTGAGTAACAATTTATAAATATTCTATTTAACCAGTGTTTCCTACATGAAAAGACCTATCAGTGTTGGATGTCATTTCAATAAATATTTTTCACAGTTCACAGACACATTTGGTTTTAGTTTTAGGAGATACATGCCATTAATTTTACCATGGTCTTAGGGGAGAGCTACTCATTTTATAACTACATTAGAAAACTTAATGATGCTTTGTTTGTTTTATTTACCAAAGCCAACGGAAACAGAACTTATGAAACCATTCAGAAGTAAACTGCCAACTGAAAAGGTGCCTCACACATAATTTAAATATACTGCCCGAGGAGAGCAAACATCATTAGAAACAAAATATTTAAATTGTTTTATTTGAAACATATTTTCATATTTTGTCTACATTTCTTCACCAACAAACACATTTAGTTACTTTCATATATGTCGATTACATGGTTTCACTGTAACAAACTCCGAGTGACCTACCTAGACAGCTGGTCCTGTAATCTAATCACAAGAAGAAAAAGGGCGACCAATCAACTCTTCAAAAATTAAATAGTCATCCTTTGTAGTGGCTGCCTATCCAACTTTAATTGCCTTAGAGTTAACAGTTCTATATGGCCAGCAAACTCCTTCAGTTACTAGGCATGTATTTTGCAATCATTTCATCTTGAAGGAGAGTTAGCTTAGGAGACAATGATCCACTGAGAGTTTGTGTGTGTGTTGGGAGGTCAGAAGGGGGGAGTTGTGTGTGTGTGTGTTGGGAGGTCAGAAGTGGGGAGGGCACTGTTATTGGCCAAGGGCAGGGGAGGAGGCCTTTAGTAACACCTGGCTTTATAATTCTGGGAGCTAAAATGACTACGAACATGCCTTATGACTTAGCTCGTACCTTTGGTCCTCGATTATTCTCTCTTATGTGTACTGAAATGAAACCAAAACTAAACCTTAAGGAAAAATCTTGGCCCTGCCCAAGCGTCCCACCTAGGGCTGGATGTGTATTTCGAGGGGTGGCCTCTTACTAATGAACATGTCCTTATCTGGTTTCTCAATATCCCTAAATTGAGCTGACTACAAAAGCCAAAGACATTTGATATACAGAATGGCTGCCCTCGAGGAGTACCTAGTAAAATTTAGAACATGTTGCCACTTAAGACTTATTAAAGACTTGATTAAGAGGAATCATATTTATAGAAGGACGGCCCAATGAATATACATGCATTCATTTATAAGCTATCTTGGATTAGTCAGGGCAGCAAAGGGCTGTATATCATTTTCACAACCTCCACATTTTGCTATCTAAACCTACTCACTTTCACACTATACTGGCCATTGGCCAATATTGAGGAGCTTATTCAAATAGCCCTATGAAAGTCTGTGCCATGTTTACTGAAAGAAATGAGGCTGCTATTTACTGTGCTCCAAAGTGCCTTCTTTGAGGATAATCCCTAGGTTTTTTTTAGCACAGTGACGGTTGGGTTCCTCTGAGCACTGGTCTGCCTTTACCCAAAGGGCACTGATCTGTCCCAGGCATTTCCTGTTAATAAGTACAAATAAGATCATGATTTTATTAAGACCCCAAATCACGATTCCCCAAGGCCCTTGCAATCAGGAAGTCCAGTTTTCCTCCACAGACATTTCTGGAATTACCCAAGGATATTGACAGAAGTGACCCAAGTCTCCCCAAACCCAGTGGTGTGTTGGTAAATGTTTAACCACCAGCTCTCTGATGGAAAAAGCTACAGATTTGTAGCATTTGCTAATTTCCTTATTGTAAAAACTCCTACCGTGGTCAATATGTCACTAAATAAGGAGTTGAAAAAGAGAGGCATAGCAGCATATCATTATATAGTATTTACATCATACAAATACAGTAGATGTAAACAACCTCTAGACTATACATATAATAGTAAAATGTAGCAACATAAATAGGATGAGTTTTGAGTAATCATTACCTTGGTTTTTAGTACTGTATAATTTACTTGTAAATCTGTATAATTTAAATTTTAAATAATAGCTGTGTTTAACAACTGGCTTGCAAAATTCCTGAAAGTTTAACAATGGGCTCCCCTGAGCCAGGGTACGCTGGCTCCAGCACACCCGTCTAAAGCCCCGCTGGGTTGGGGTTCCCCAGCTACTAGTCTGCCCTTCAGTTTGTTAGGTTAACTAACAACGAGCAGGATCCCCTTCCTAAATCTTGCCACATGTCCAAAAAGAGTGGGAGGCAGTGTCCTACACGGTCGGAACCACTCCCTGCCAGCCCCCCGCTCAAGCCCGCCAGTGCCCAGGCCTGGGTGCTCGAAGCTGCTGCCCACCACGGTGCCCGGCCGCACCGTCTCCACCACCGGAGCCTTCTCATGTCTCTGCTTCCCGGGGGCTGGCTTCCTTGACGGGTGGCCTCCGCTCTGCCCACAGGCCACTGCTCACACTCAGGCCACGAGCGTCCCGGTGTCAGGATCTGCCACACGGGGCTTCTCTCCTGGGCGCCCCCCTACTCTGGGGCCTTACGGCGGCTCCAACTGCCTCTCCTGCTGCTGCTTCAAACATGCGAAACGCACTTCGCGTTTCCCGGTTCACAGAAACATGAACTGCTTGCAAAACCAGGGAATGAAGCTAAGAAAAGAAACGCGAGGCGAGGAGGGCACAGCACGGCCGCCTGCGCAGCGCCCGGCCCCGGCCGCCGAGACGCGGGAAGGTCAGCGCGGCCAGCGCGCCACCCAGCCCGGGAGCCTCTGCGGCGCCTGCGCGGCCCCGGCGATTCGGCGCAGTGGAAGCGGCCACCGCGGGAGACGCTGCTGCGCGGAGGCGGCGGCGGCGGCGGCGGCGGCGGCGGCGGCGGCGAGCGAACCGAGTCCAGTGCGACTGCGCGAAGGCCGGGGAGGCGAAGGGTGGCGGGGAAGGAGGGCGCCTGCGCCTGCGCCGGGCTGCGTGGCGCGGCGGCGGGGTAGGGCGGCGCGGCGTTGGGACCGTCGGCGGCGCTGGTGAGCTTTGCGGAGTTGGGCGGTGCCGAGGAGAGGACGGGGTGGCGGCTGGGTCTGACGCGGCCCGGTTCGTGGGGGCTCCGCTTGCTTGTTTATTTATTTATTTACCGTGTGTGCCTCCGAGTGCGCGCGCTCCACTACTTGGTGGGGAGGGGGTGGGGGGAGGGCCCGGGGGTCCAGGGGGAGCTGGAACCGGGGTCGAAACGCCGCGTGACTCGTAGGTGAGGGAACGCCGAGCGGTCGCCGCAGCCTCCGCCGCCGAGAAGCCCTTGTTCCGGCTGCAGGGAAGGAGCGTCTGGTGCCGACAAGATGGCGGACGGGGAGCTGAACGTGGACAGTCTCATCACCCGACTGCTGGAGGGTGAGTGCGGGGCCCCGCCGGCCGCCGGGAAGGGCGCCTCCCTAAGTCCTCAAGCCCCCTCTGCAGCGGATATCCCAGGGGACCCCCTTTCCCCCCCGAGGCGCCTCCGAGGAAGGGGCGCGGAGGCTGGTTGGCCAGGGGGAGCGGCCTCCGGGAACGCGGCCGGGGCTGAGGCTGGGCGAGAGGGGCTGTCGCCGCGGGCGGCCTGGCGAGGCGGGCCCGGCGGGCCGTGACCCCGCAGACCTTCGGGGGCCCGCAGGGGGACGCGTCGGCCTGGGGGTGCTGGGTGACCCTTTCCAAGGAGGGTGCAGGATGCTTGCTCCTGTGTTGTATGTCCGTGGAACGCGTATTTCTCTGTTCGCTTTTTGTGCGTTGCCTTTGGCTGCCTCCGATTCTGGTTCCGGGAGTGAATTTTATAAAAGCCTTCTGCAGACGATTGTTTGATATGTTCTGCATTTTTATATGATGCTATAGGACAAACTGTTTAAGGAGAGGATAACAGGAATTGAGTACCTCCCATTTATTATTTTGCTTAAAAAATAGTAAAAAGTCTTTGATTGAGTTAAAGATGCACGCAAGAAAAATGGAATATGTAGACACGTTTGCTGAAGGTACTCGCTTTCGGGTTTGAGGATTTCATTTTTGCACAAACTTAGGAAAGGTCTATTATACGGCCTCCCGTGGTTTAAAAGGTATTCACTGGCCTTCGCAGCTTTTGAAGTTTCTGGACCCTTTCGTTTTTATTGAATAGTTTTATGTTGGGGTAGGGGATTGAGGGAAAGCAGAGAGAGGGAGAAGCCAGGATCTTATTCAGAGTTAATCGCGATCTTCTCCCAGTGAATCCCTTTACCCTAAAATTTGCGTCATCACTAATTGCTTTGTGAATGTGTAGGGGGGGGAATCAAGCCAGAAACCGTCGAAGGATTGCATACGCAGCAACTGTTGTTACTTGCTTTCAAATTACCTGAAGGTAATTGTTTGATATAGTGAAGCAATATGTACTTATATTTGGAAAATCATCAGAGATTATATGATGGGGGTGGGGGCGCTAGTTCTTTTTTTTTTTTAAACCATTGTCGGTACTTCATCAGTTCAGTGTACCCGTTGTGTAACAAACGACAGTATATTTGCTCCAGATGTTAAGGCCTTCCAGCCGCCTAAGACTGAATAAGAAGGAAAGTTCTACCAGGAACTCTTATGTACCTTCTCCTTTACTACCAAGTTATTCCTGGGAGGCCCCCTGGCGCCTGCAGTTAGTGTTCACTTCTTAAGACTGTCGACTTTAACAGATGTGAACATCTTGCTGAATGTTTGAGACATTTGCTTTGAAATAAATTGTATTTTGTAATTGTGTGTTGTTCTAAGAGAGAAATATAGCTATTTTTAAAATATATTATCTTGTTAACTTGGGGGGGAAGTTCAGGCCCACAACCGTTTTTACATATTTTAAATTTGGCTTGTAAATTTAAATATTTTTAAAAATCTGATGTTATATCTCAACTTCTTTGCTTTCATTTTCCATATACTTACATATTTATATACTTTATAGGCATAAAACAAAGTAGACTTGTGTGTTTTTAAATGTTTGGTCTGGAACCTTTTAAGTCAAATGCATCTTTTTATGGTTATAGATAATTAAGACTCTTCACTATTGGATTTTTCAAGGTTATTGGAAAAAAGATACGTTGTGAAAAATAGAGTGATTCCATTTGCTTTTGTGAGTTCAAGTTGCATAAATGTTTGGTTTTGGTTTTGGATGATCATTTTTCCTTTAATTGGTGAGAGTTGTAGTCCAGATATTTTCCCCTTTTAAATTAGCAAATATTATTGACCTGCTTTGTGCCAGTCACCAGGAGTCCAAAGACAAGACACAGCCTCTTCACTCAAGGAGCTCCCAGTATAAACAAGTGAGCCTCCTCTCTGTTCATATGTTCAACACACCCATCAGTGAAGAGTTTCATTACTTGTTTCTTAATCCAGGGAAGTATATTTAGTTTGACAGTGCCTCCCTGAGATTCTTAAATTCTCCAAACTTCTCTCCTTTCCCCTTCCAAAATTTGGACCCATTAAAAGACATTCAAAACAGACTTGGATTTTCTAATAAGTAATTATTTTTAAGTTTTCAAATAAAAATTTTTGTGTTCACCTTGTTTTTCAGTGATACCACATGCTAGTTAAATTTAACTCAAATTTAAGTGATGGTATTTTTAGTTTGTTTTTAATCCTCAAGCTGAGGATATGTTTTTATTGATTTTCAGGGAGGGAGGGAGAGAGGGAAATATCCATCGGTTGCCTCCCATATGCACCCTGACTAGGGATCAAACCTGCAGCCTTTTGATGTACCAGACACTGCTCCAACTGAGCCGCCCCGGATGGTATTTTGTAAAAGCGGTCTAGCAGAATAGCTACTGTTAGTTTTGTTTGTTTTTTCCTTTGGTTTTTTTATTTTTATTTTGTATTACGTGAACATACAAGTTAATATTTGGCACAATTCTCTACTTGGTGTGGGGGCATGCAGGTGGGGATTGGCAGGACTTTATCTCATTTTTAAAATGTTGATTGGAGTTCTAAAATATTTTTGATTTTTTTTTTTTCTTCTCCTTTTTTATTAAATTGCCAGTCAACTGTAACACTTTTAGTAACGAGGTTTTATGAGATTTGTTTTGTGTTTTTCTTTTTTAGATGGGCATATCATAGATGCCATATTTACAAAGTACCTAGAATATTTAAAAAATTTTATTCAATGCAAAACAATATACTGATTTATTGTTTGAATAGTGCTTTTTCAGTATATTTTCTTGGGTTAAGTTTACTTAGAATTGTAAACCACTCTACCCGCGGTAGTGACCCTGCTACCACATTCTTGTGGCTTATGATAGTGCATTTGACTGCCTGTTTAAGTTAAAAGTAGTTCAATTTTATTTAAACTGTAAGTGTTGAGTTTATTTTGGAAGAGGTGAAATGGGATGAATAAAATCTGATGTTTTGGGAAGAGGGTAAGTGGGAAAACTACTTCCCACCAATTAAGATAGTACTAGCTCTGTTTGCAACACAGACTTGATCCATATGTTTAAAAACTGGGCTCTACTAGTTAATAATAATTAACATGTGTCTATTATGTATATCATATATTTAATTATATATCATATGTGTAAAACTGTGTGTGTCTGGGATTTACTTTTTTTCTGATTATAAAAGTAAGTATTCTTTTAGATAATTTGTGAAACAGAAAAGTGTAAATAGAAAAAACTCCAACTCCTATAATTCCACAATCCAGAGGCAGCTGTTGTTTAAATTTTGATATAATTGTTTACATACTTTATACTATTAGAATATTTATATAGCTTTATGAGTTGATTTTTCAAGTATTACATGGTGAACATTTCTCCTTGTCATTGAAATGTCTTCAGAAATATTTCAAAAGCTATTTGCTATATGATAAAAAAGTTTTCTTAGTGCTTTTTTCTTTGGCTTTGCCACAAAGCGAAGCTTGACTACTACATCACGAATTGTAGAATATTAGCATTGTATATACTTCTGTGGGAGATGTATGATTGTGTATGTATTTTGGTCCACTAATAGCTTTATGAAAATCTTGGGCTGTGTGTGTGTGTGTGTGTGTGTTCTTGCTTTGTTTTTTAATCCATTTTTCACTTTGTCTCAACCTGTGAGATGTCTCAGTTTGTAGAACTGCTGTGATCAGTGTACATCTCCCTTTCCTTTTTTGTGGATCATGTACTATTAAAATTTACTTAGACTGACAGACTGAGCAAATAGGAAGTTTTTCTCTTATGTGTCCTTTCGAAGGTTAAGAAAAAGTGGATCTGAAAAATGAAGTAGATTAATGAAACCACATTAACCCCCCCTTTGAAATAACAGTTTTGCTTAGATATAATTCACATACTATACAGTTCACCTATTTGAAGTGATTTTTAGTATATTCAGAGTTTTACAGCCATCAGCACAGTTAACTTTAGAATGTTTTCACCTCTACCACCCTCAAACACAACCCTGTTCCCACTAGCCAGCACTCCCTTTTTTCTTCACCCCCATTTCCCCCTACCACCCCGCACTAGGCAGCCACTAAATCTGTTTTCTGCATGGATTTTGCCTATTCTGGATGTTTGATATAAATGAAATTGTGTAATATGTGGTTTTTGTGATTGATGTGGTCTTTTCTTTTAATGTTTTAAAAATTTACCAATGTTGTAGCACATCAGTATTTTATTCCTTCTATGGCTGAATATGTCATTGTATAAAAATAACTCATTTTATTTATTCATTCATCACTTAAGTTGTTTTCCCTTCTTAGCTATTGTGAATAATACTGCTGTGAATATTTGTATACAGGTTTTTGTGTGGGCATGTTTTCGGTTCCCTTGAATATGTAACTAGGAGTGGAGTTGCTGGATCATATGGTAACTCCATGTTTAAACTTTTGAGGAACTGCCAGACTGTTTAAAGCCTCTTTTCTGATTAAATTGTTTAATTATGACCCAGGATTCTAAAGGTTAGGCAATTTGAAGGAAGTGCTAAGTTGCTCCTGGCAACGTCAACTTCTGCAGGGAAAGTGTACATAGATCCAAAGTGAGGTCTGTTAGAAAAGAGCAGATTGTGGAGCGGGGGAGATCACCTGAGAGATACTTGCTTCTGGAATGAGAAGCTAGAGGAGTCATAAAGGTGGTAGGTACATTTTGTAACTTGATTGTCTGTTTTCCCATTAGTTCCAGCAGTTGAGGGAAAGTTTGGAAGAAGTAGCCCAGAAATGTTTCCGTTTCGTTATTTAAACTGAGAGCTAGAGCTTTTCTCGTCAATATCTAAATCCAAGATTAGGATTCATTAGGATTTAGAAATCTATTTACATTTGAGTCTAGACTCCAGGATTATATTAAGATTTAGGATTAGTGAGGAAGATAGTAAATTGTATGTACCTAGTAGGTTTTTTTCTCTCATAGCTTATTCTCCACATTTATTGTTTAATGGAGTATCCATCCCAATGGCAGGCGTTCTTTAACAACTCTAACAGAGGTAAAATAATGTAGGCGCATAAGGATGTCAAGATATTTAGAAATAATAACTCAAATGTCAGTAACTGTTTCTGAAAGGTAATCCTGGAAGTTTTGGGATTGAGATATAAGGATGCTAGGAGAAATGGTTTGTAAATGTCAGTAGGCTTAGCAGTGATGTGGTGGAGAATAGGAATTCCCAGTTGAATCTTCTAGGATTTATTTTTGCTTGGGTACAAATTTATACCCTCAGGCAGCAATTACTGCTCCTTTAGCAGCTGTAAAGAGCCAATTCTTCCTGGAAAAACAGAGGATCAGAGAAGATAGGAGAAAGAGATTAATGTCACAACTCTTTCTTCTGTTACACCCTCCATCTCTTCCCCAGACTGAATTGGATTACCTCTGAAGTCTTGGTTATTTATTAGTAGGTGAAATGTAAATTTTTTTTTTTGCACCTCATTCTCTGAAATATACTATACAACAGAGACATTCTATCTGTTGGATGAAATGAAAATGCTTTAATGGAAATAAAGTCTTTATTCCACAATTAAGGGTAGGAGACTAAAAGTGCAGAAGCTAATTCTGAAGGTAAGTAAGTATAAATGACCAGTAGTCAGTCCTTTCCTAAGTTTGATGGATGAATTCAGTTTCTGGTATCAGTGAATACTTGTTATACAGTAGAAAAAGTAGTAGAAGGGCAATGACAATTGTCCTTATTCTGCACTATTTACATGTGTGTAACAAAGTGATTTCTGAGGGTATGCATAACCTTCCTGAAAATCACTGGCCTCAGGGCTCTACCTCCCCAAATTTACCTGCATTCATGCAAGGACCAGGAGAGGTATTTATGTTATGTGCATAATCTAGTGGGAACATTGCCTTTGGGTCTTCAGTTGTGCTGACACTGTATAATTTGGAGGTTTTGACACAGTTTATTTCAGTATAAAGGAATTTAATCCCCAGAATGTTCATCAGAATATCCCCGAGGTCACAACTAGTCAATTACAGGTTAACCAAAACATTTTCTTGGCTTTTCGTACTTGTCTAACACTATTTTTACTTTTCCCCTATCCTACCTACTATGTTCAAGATTTAGAGAAATCAAAGTTACCTTTCATAATAAAAGAAGTTTAAGTACATCTATTATATATTATAGTTGTGGGCATTTTAAAACATTATACCAAAAATCGACAAGTGGTAATTTTTAACAGTTAATTGTAATGTTGAAATTAATATATCAACGAAATTTTTGTTCTCTTATATTAAAATTAATTGATTTGTCCTGTATTTTAAATGGACATGACTTTGTAATATGCATTAGTCATTTGGAGAATACTGGTTAAGCTGAGTTATGCAGATGTTCTAATTGCACTCACACCTTATACAGTATTAAAAAATTACATATGTTAATATTATGCGATATTAGAGTTGATAAAGTATGGAGAAGCTGTCAAATTCATGGTATTGGTTACAAGGTTCCCGAAATTTTAATTTTCACTTGAAAGCTTGAAATGTATCATTAGCAACAAATGCCGTCAGTTGTTTACCTTGAAATGACAGGCACACTTTGTTCATTTTCAAGAATATCTTTTCAATACCTAAGTGTGAATAACCATAGTTTGTCAGTTGTGCTTTCTAGTAAAAAAAGATGTTCTGGGAGGAAGAAGTGTCTAGATCACACTGTTTTGAACTAAAACAGTCACATGAGTGCTTTTCTTAGAGCCAACCATTATACTTTGGTATGCAGCAGAAATACTTTATGGATACTTTCTATTTAATCATACCGAATATTAAAAAGATATATACCCACCGAGCTGGTTTGGCTCAGTGGTTAGAGTGTTGGCCCGTGGACTGAAGGGTCTTGGGTTCAATTCCAGTCAAGGGTGTACCTCGGTTGCAGGCTTGATCCCCAGCCCCCCAGCCCCTGTCCTGGGGAACGTGCTCGAGGTAACCAATCAATGTGTCTTTCTCACATTGATGTTTGTTTCTCTCTCCCCCACCCCACCCCTTCCGCTCTCTGAAAAGCAATGGAAAATATCCTCTGGTGAGGATTTAAAAAAAAAAAAGATATATACTCAGTGGTGATGTAATAAAATTGTTTTTACTGCTTCATCAAGGGCATTCTTAAGTGAAACTGGGCTTTTTTGTGTTTAAGTGCATGGCAATAAACACACCAGTGACTACCCACTGGCACAGTTAGGCACCGCTGACTTGGTTTGTGCTAAAGTGCAAGCAGTTTTACCAACCATTGCTTTTACACTGTGCAGATGTCAGCACAGTGAAAAAGGAATCATACTTTGAGAACCACTGTGCAGATGTCAGCACAGTGAAAAAGGAATCATACTTTGAGAACCACCAGGGCCAGGGCACTCCTTCCCCTACTCCTGAATTGTCTAGCCCTCACCTATATCTGTTACTTTCCTTTTTTAAAAAATATGTTTTTATTGACTTTTGGTGGGGAGAGAGAGACATCAGTTGGTTTCCTCCTGTGTGCACCCCCACCAGGGATTGAGCCTGCAACCTGGGTAATGTGCCCTGACAGGAAATTGCATTGGCAACCTTTCTGTGCATGGGATGATGCTCAAGCAACGGCCACACCAGCCACGGCAGTTACTTCCCTTCTTTACTCTTATTATCTGTTTACCAGTGTACCTGGAATGATTTTTTTAAGTTGATTCACAGACCCCTTTGAGAATTCATGAAAGCCATGGGTCTTCTCAGAAAAATATATATGTTTATGTACATACACAATATTATATAGACATTTGGGGGTATTATACAGGGCTCCCGAAGGCCACCTGTAGACTCTGAAACCACATTAATTATTCCTATCAGACAGAATTAAGGTACATTGAAATAATGGCAACTGCCTAATTCTCATTTAAAGCTGAAGGTTCCACATTTTAGCTAATTGTAAAAATTATACATTTTTTTCCTTTTTGTGGCTTAAAGGTAGACTTATGTGCAACATACAGATTGGGGCAAAAGCAGGTTTATAATTGTGAGTATGCGAAACACAGAGTTTATTCTTGTGTTATTTCATTGTTCTAGTTGTTTATTTAGTTTTTTAGATACGTATTTATTGCCATTTTATTGTTCATATTTTTTATCTTTTTTTTCTCTTTAGAGAAGACCCTCTAACATTTCATGTAATACTGTTTGGTGGTGATGAATTCCTTTTAGCTTTTTCTTGTCTGGGAAGCCCTTTATATGTCATTTGAATCTAAATGGTAGCTTTGCCGGGTAGAATAATCTTGATTGTAGGTTATTCTTGTATTATTATTCTTTTCCATACAAGCAACTGTAAATCTACTTTTGCCCCACCATGTATGTTGAAATTGACATTTCATCACACAGAAAAATTTAGGAAATGTAGGAAATCTGTATTTAAGTGAACTTTGCTATTGATATGTATGTAACCTTGAGTGAATCTTCACTAAGGATTGAAGTGGAGTAGACCCAGTTAAAATTAAAATATTAAAGATGGAGCAGACATGATAGGTAGTGGGATTAGTTCTTTTTTTCTTGGCATCCTTTCTGTTTTACAGAAGGCAGTTATTAATAAGAACTTGCTGGAGAAAATAGCTGATGGTTATTGAAAGATAAAATTTAATATACACACAACACACATATAGACACATATATATCTCACACCATTTGTAATTTAAAAAACAAACCTGCATTGAAAAAAATTTTACACACATACGAAATTTGAAATATAATGATTGAGTACAATTTTTTTGTAATCAAAGAAGGGGAATTCTTTGGGGGGAAGATAACATTGTGTTTAATTGAGGTTCATTTAGCGTTCTGTTTCATCAAAGTCGATCTCAAGCGTTCATGCTGATCTATAATGAGATTTTATGCATTTTATCTTGGAAGATGTCTTTTTAAAACGGGTACTGTCAACTGCTGATATCTATTCACAAACATGATTTTAGTTAAGTGGTTTTAGTCATCGCTTGGAAGGCATTTATAGAATTCTGTTAGTCCTCTCTTGATTTTTTTCTTTTTAGCCTGTCATTACATTACAGGTTAATCAATTCCAGGACAGGCTTAGGCCACAGCTTCTCATCACAATTAAATAGATTTTGATATATTTTGCACTAGCAATGAAGTCTGAAGAATGCTGTTAGAACTGTGACTTTAGCTTAGAAAACATACCTGATGCAAATCTGTGAGGGAATGAAGATCTCACTTGTTTTAATTTGGACAGCACCGGAAGTGTATAAAGTAACTTGACATTTGCTTGTGATTCAAGCAACATTAGTTGTTAGAATGACTTAACCACAGCATGCATTTCAGTCTTAAGTTTTTTGTCTGTTTTTTGCCTTATAATTTTAGGAATCATTAAGAAACATTATTGAATTTGTAGCAAAATCTAATTTATAAAACTCAGTGTTTGATAATAGCAATGGAAGGTGATTATTCTCTAAGAAAAATTTCAGTATTGGCCCTGAACTCAAAAAAATCACAATAAAACGTTATCTCTACTAAGCCTTCAAACTGCTGTGTGGTAGGGCGAGTCAAGATGGCTTTTATTTCTGACAAATATTCATGAAACTGAAAGTGGTTTAAGTTCATGAGAGCTAATGAAGTTCACCATTGATAACCACTTTAATGAGACCTAACAGATTAAAATATTTTTCTGCTGAGTAATTGCTCCATAGACTTCAAACACTGTAAATTTTCAAAGCTTTGTAAAATTATCCAGCTAAGTCTTTTCCTGCTCCGTGTGTATTTTTATCACCATTGACTTTTTCCCCCCTCAGCTTCTTTGAAAATATTCTTGCCTGTAGTTGTTCTACACAGGCTAATTATAGAAGCTAACTCTCCTCCACTCTCTTCAAATTCAGTATTGGCTCCTCAAAAAGCAACAGCCAAGTATTGGTAATTCCTGTGAACTCATCAAGAGCCTAGGAAAACCACTCAGATACGTTTGTTTTGTTTTTTTAACTGATTATTGACATTGCTCCCAGTGTCCTCAACTCTTGAACTGTTTTTACGGAAAGGCTAATAGTCTTAAGCAAGATTATTGTCTCAAGACATATTTCTTTGGCTTTTCCAATCAAACACAATTTAATTCACATTAGTAAATGGCTTTCCTCACTTGATAACACACGAGCCAGTTGGAAGCTTACTTTGATTGCAGCTTCATTTTTTTGTGTGTGAAGAAATTCCACTGTGATGATACTCCATTTAAATTTTTAAAAATTTTCTTGACTCGCTTTTCTGTGAATTGGGAATGTTGTGGTGAACATATATTACATTCTTTTAGCACAGCTATAATGTCCTAAATATAGTGCCTTGCCATCTAATTCAATTACAAAATAATCCACACTCTGCTGAGCCTTAAAAGCACGACATTCACATTCCACTTTTATTGCTTTGACTTGATGAATATGCACTGGTAATAAAAGTAAAATAAAATGTTGCAGTACAGCAATAAGCACAACACTCTCAACACTGTTGAGTTATAACTGCATCTTTGCCATTTGTAGTACCCTGGGAAACAGTGCCAAGCGATAAGAGTGCCCCATGTGGTCTCTGTCACAACTACTCAACTCTGCCATTGTATGGTGAAAGTACCCATAGATAATACATAAACAAATAAGAGTGGTTGTGTTCCAGGAAAACTTGATTTATGAACAATAAAAGTTGAATTTCATGTAATTTTTATGTCACAAAGTATTGTGGTTTTTTTCCCCCCCAACCATTTAAAAAAATGTAAAAATTACTCTTAGCTTACAAGTTATACAGAAACAAGCATTGGGCCAAATTGATTCTCAGACCTTAGTCTTTCCCTCCTTTTCTGATGTAAACATGATTGTGCAGAAAAAGTTACCATATCAGGAGTCAGTAGACCTTGGTGCTTCCACCAAAGTTGAGTGACTGATTCAGTCAGGTAAAATGTAGGGTTAGGGTCCAGAGTGTCGTAGTCCTTGGCAAAATATTCCTTTAAATTCTTTATGTAATCATCTGAAATTTTGGTGTACCTCTCGCTCTGATTTTGCTTGAACAGCCACTCCATTGTTGAAGAGCATTCAACACAGGAACTGTTTGAGGGTTTGATCTTTGAGAGAAGGGAAGCACGAGTGAGCTCACCAGTCCTCACTCTGGCTTTTTTCATGGAACCATAAGGGAATCCACCCCAAACAAAAAGTTGCAGTCTTAACTGGAGTAGTGAAGAGGTGAAAGTCTGAGGCCATTAAAACAGTTAAATTTAAGTCCAAAACAGGTAAAATCCACATAGATTCTAAACTCAAAATCTTCAGTCCGGTCCCCCTAAAACCATTAACTAACTTCTAAGGTACACGTGTACAAGAGAAGATTCTAAGAAAACAGCTGGTAAGCTGAAGATCTGAGCAGAGATTTTGCCATTCCCCTAGTGCCAGAGAGGCAATAGTTGATAGTCAAACTCTACCAAGTTAGAGGGGCCATATTACACCCTGAGTTTTTCATTGAGACCTCGTCATAGCCACTCCATAAGATTGAAGGCAAAACTGAAATAGATCAACCCTCAAGAAAATGTGGCACTCTGCTGCTAAAAGGAAACAACTGGAGGAAGATGTCATCTAGAACTTCTACAGTTTTTCGTCCATAATCAAATGTTTCATTTAGCAAAATACTACAGGACATGCTAACAGGATCAATTGACCAAAAATCAAGAGGAAAAAGAACAACTCCACTGATAATTTAGATACTAGAATTTTTACACCGAGACTTTAAAGTAACTGATTCAATATACTCAGAATAAAGAGGAAAAGAGGAAAATTTTTATCAGATTTGGAAACTCTACAACTAAAAAAAATAGATTAACTAAAATTTAGAATTTGGTAGTTATGTTTACTATCAAATTAGAAGCAGCAGAATAAAGGAGTAGTAAACAGGATAGGGGTGGAGTTGTAGATGATTTCACTGGTGACCTAAACATTTAAAGAAGAACTTCCATCAGTTTTATACAGTTTCTTACAGAAAATTGAAAAAAAGGTAACACTTCCCAGCAGATAAGGGGGTGGGGGCTTGTGTATATAAGGGAGTACTACTTTTGAATTGAAAGATAGCTGGGATTGCCCTGAGCTATCTATCTACCCTGTTCTCTCAAACATTCAGCTAATGTATTCCTAAAGTGCGGTCATTTGTCAAAGGCTTAATCTTCTGAAGAACCTTTATCTTTTCTAATTGCATTTCATCAACTCTTAGATGTGATTATGAAATGTACTATTATGTGCCACTGGAACTGGGGAGCCACTACCAAGAAATTATTGATTACAAAGTATATCCCAGTTTCAGAGGTGTTAATTGCAGGAAGAACATGCATCTCAGAATCAGAAACTTAAAACGTTTTGCACCCAATCGGGCATGGCTCAGCAGTTGAGCATTCACCTAGGATCCAGGAGATTGAGGTTTGATTCCGGTCAGGGCACATGCTGGGGTTTCAGGCTCGATCACCAGTTGGGAACGTGAAGGATGCTGCTGATCAGTGACTCTGTCATCACTGATGTTTTATTTCTTTCCCTCTCCCTTTTTTCTGAAATCAGTAAAGATATATTTTTTAAAAGAACAACCATTTTGCTTGGTGTATTTTTGTTTTGGCACATTTTTAGTTTCTGTGGATTTGCATGATTTATAGTTGAAGCATTTTTTAGCTCTAAAAATGATAGTCAAAATGTACCTTAGTGTAACCTAAATTGTTCACTTGGGAGGTCAAAATTAAAGAGACAGATAACTTACACAGAAAATAAAATAGATATGAGGTAAAATATTCACCATTGTAATTTAGACACTTTAATTGACACATCAAAGTGACCCACACTAGTCTCGACCTAATAATAATGTTAACCTAAGAAGAGTTTTATTCCTATAGAATCACACAGATTTTGGAAACTTTGAGGTGTGTATTTGCCATTTGAAAGCAACCAGTGATCTTTACTCTTTCAAGGAGGATACTATTTTCCCCTTAACCTAAAACAGATATTTTATGCACTGATGGTAGAACTGTATTTTTCACCATTTTCCACAGTTAAAACTTAATGCCAAGATTAAAAACTGTTCCTATTACTAGGCATTGAATCTAAGCTAGTATTCTACATATGTAATGGAAGGTACAAAGTTAGATGTCTTTTTTGGTCTTAGAAAAATCCAAATGTTCATGGGAAGTAGGTAGTAGATGTTTGAGAGCTAGTTATCTAAGTTTCCATAATAAAAGTTCTGCTGATCGTTGTTTTGAATTTCAGGGATGGTCTTACTAACTCATATTTGCTTAAAGCACATTTCAACATTTGTCTTTCTCTCCTTTTTGTTACTTGTATATTACTATATTAATGAAAGTTCACATGGCTTGTCTTTGGCAGTGAGGTTGTTTTTTCCCCCCTCTTTTAAGCCTCTCTTGCCCTGACAAAAGAATCATAGCAACTTTCAGCAAGAAATGAATGGACTTAATTGTAAATGGAAAATAGATGGGGTTTATAAAGATACAGTCTCTGTTTTCTGTGTTTAAATTTCTTTTCAGTTAAGATTGAACGGGAGCTAACAGTATATTTAGAGGTTAAAGAGCAAGAGCAAGAGGAGAAGGTAATGAGAAGAAATGATTGCAAGTTCAAGCTTACAGAATTTTTAATTTGATGCCCTATTGCAAACGTAATAATGCATTAAAATTTATTAAATATCTGGCATCTTTGAAAATTTGTTTCAATCAGAAAATAGAAGTTGTAGTTGATAAAATTCTTGGGACTGCCAATAATATTTCAAGGAAGTGTGTGAGGCTAAATCACCTACCGACAGCTACTTTTCATAATCTTCCTTTCTTCATAGCCACAGCTTGATGCTATTTTGGCATTTTACTACTAAATGCAAGACTTTGCTGCGAGAGTAGACCAGACACTCAGAGGTGCTCTCCCTGAAACCTTTTAGGTCTCTTGAGATGTGAGACCTCAAGCTGGCCACTGGAGAGCAAAGAGGGCTGCATTTCCATGGTTGTAGCCTGGTGGAGCAGCATCAAGAACTAGCAACAATGGAGATAGAAGCCAAAGATCATAGAATAACCTTACTGTTAGCCATAGGACACAACAGGGTATCTGGTAGCTTGCTGCTTGTGTGCCTTTTCCGATCCTCAAAAAACAGGCATGACTTGTTTTTAAAGATTATTTTATGGATAAATTTTAGAAAACTGACTGTTTCATTCATTGTTTACCAGTACGAGGATGTCGTCCAGGAAAGATTGTGCAGATGACTGAAGCAGAAGTTCGGGGCTTATGTATCAAGTCTCGGGAGATCTTTCTCAGCCAGCCTATTCTTTTGGAATTGGAAGCACCGCTGAAAATTTGTGGTAAGTAAATGGGTAAAATTGGAAATAGTTTCTTTTGAATCCCAGTTTTTCTCCCATAGTTACATTGAAGACGATCTAGAGAAAACATTTTAAAGTTTTTGTATAAAAGAAGACGATTGATAGGTTTCATTTTATAAAATTATGTAAAAATTGAAACTTTTATGAAGTGACAAGTTATAGACAAAATATTTGCTATATATACAACAGATAAAAAGATTGCTATTCATACTATGTAAAGAGTTCTTATAAATAAAAAGACAGTACAATAAATAAATAAAAAGAGTCAGATCTTAGAAGAAATCCAAAAACCAATAAATGTAAAATTCTGAGCCTCACTAGTGATCAGGGAAATGCAATTTTAAAAAAAATCCTGAATGCTAATCAGACTGGAAAAAATGTCAAAAATTGATATCCAGTGTTAAAGAAGTGGCAAAATGGGCATGTCAGTATGCTGATTAGAAAGGCACAGAATTTGGGGGGTCAATTTGGCAATATTCATGGTGTTCTAGCTTTGCTGTGATCATTTTTATTTATTTTGAAAATTATGTAACTTTACAGTTTATTCTTTTAAGCCTTATTTTTTAAATACGTTTTTATTGATTTCAGAGAGAAAGGGAGCGAGAGAGAGAAAGAGAAACATTGATAAGAGAGAAACATTGATCGGCTGCCTCCTGCACGTCTCCTACTGGGGATTGAGCCCACGACCCGGGCATGTGCCCAGACTGGGAATGGAACCAGCAACCTTCTGGTGCGTGGGATGACACTCAACCAGCTGAGCCACACAGGCCGGGTGTTCTTTTAAGTCTTATAGTGCTTTTGGCCAAAAGCAAAAACTTATGACCTTAAGTGGAGTGGTCACAGTTTTCCATAGTTCACCTAACAGGGAAGTGGTATAAATAATGCATTGTACTGGCTTTTGGTTTAAAATGCAGTTTTTCTTGGTAGTGGCTGTTAGTGTTTCTGACATAGCTTTTATGGTCTTAACCACCAGTTTTTGCTTAATCAGGGATTGTTTGTTACATGCAGAAATTTTTATCTGGCCCTGGCCAATGTGGCTCAGTTGGTTGAAATATCGTTCCGTGCACTGAAGGGTCCCCAGTTGGGGTGCGTGTGGGAGGCAACTAATGAATGTTTTTCTCTCACATGGATGTTTCTCTCTCCCCCTCTCCCTTCCTCTCTAGAATCAATGAAAAACATATCCTTGGGTGAGGATTTAAAAAAAAAAATGTAGTCTGCATGTTTCTTAGGAATCTACTATTTCTACGTTCTTGCTGTTTGTTTTGCTATTTGGTATAACAAAATGACCTAAGTTAAACTACCAGATAATGAGATTAACTGTATTAGTTCTCTATTGTTGTATAACAAATTACTCTAAAACTTTATGGCTTAAAACATTAATTTCTCATCTTAAAGTTTTTGTGTCAGGAATTTGGTACCAACTTAGCTGGGTCCTCTGGTTCTAGGGCTTTCACAAGACTATAATCAAGGTGTCATCTGGAGCTGTGATCATCTCAAGGCTCAACTGTGAAAGGATTCACTTCCTTTTGGGCTGAAGGACTGAGGGCCTCTGTTCCTAATGAGCAGGTGGCCAGAGGCCTCCTTCAGTTCTTTGCCATGCCCACTTTTCCAGAAGGCAGCTGGCTTCATCATTAAGAGAGAGAAAGCAAGAGTGTGCAAGCAAGATGGAAGTCACAATCTTTTGTAACAATCTCAGCTGTGACAGTCCCTTTCACTTTTGCTGTATCCTCTTTGTTAGAAGCAAGTCACTAACTACTACCCACATTCAGGGGCAGAGGATTACACAAGGGGATAAATGTGAAGATCATTTCATAGAAGGTGATTTTACCACAGTAATCAAATACTCAAACTCATTTTTTTTCTATTTTTAGGAGATATTCATGGACAATATACAGATTTACTGCGATTATTTGAATATGGAGGCTTTCCACCAGAAGCCAACTATCTTTTCTTAGGAGATTATGTGGACAGAGGAAAGCAGTCTTTGGAAACCATTTGTTTGCTATTGGCTTATAAAATCAAATATCCAGAGAATTTCTTTCTCTTGAGAGGAAACCATGAGTGTGCTAGCATCAATCGTATTTATGGATTCTATGATGAATGTAAGTAAAAATAAAAACCTATTTTTTATTAATGGAAAAGTTTCCTAATTTCTATTTCAAAAGAGTTTCTTCGATTCACGAGTTTTCTGAAAATATGATCTATTAAGCATAAGCCCAAGAAGAGAGCTTTTCATGTAAGAAGATGAAACTGGGAAATATTACTAATTAAATTGGTTCCTTGCGATCTCTGTGGTCATGTTCTTTCATATTGACTGCAGCTTATTCAGCTGAAAGACCCTTTTGTAATTAGTTTACTTAGTAAATATGCTGTCTCTTTGATTCATATAATCATTTATTTGACAAAGGTTTAAGGAAGTGTTATATGTCTGGCACTGTTCTATATACTGGGAATGCTGCAGTGCACAAGACAGATGATCTAAGTTGTAAGATCAAACAGTACATAATGTAAAACTTTTAAATAGTCACTGAAAGATTCCTTAAGTAAAATAAACTAGGGGAAAAAAACCATGGGTAATGTGTTGTCAGCAAAGAGTTAGTGTCCTTAGTAAGTACAGAAAGCTTTTACAAATTAATAAAAAATCAACAGAACACAAGAACAGACATGTCACAAAAGAAGAAATACAAGTGGGCAAAAATTACAGAAAAACTTTTTAGCCTAACTAGTAAATAAACAAATTAAATTGATACTGCCTTTCACCTATCAACTTGACAGAGATTGTTAATACCTGGTGTTGACCACGATACAGAAAAAGAGACACTCTCAGCCACTACTGGTAGGGTATAAACTGATTCAACATTTACTTATGTGTTACGATCTTTTACAAGGAATATGTATTTTTCCCTTTTTCCAAAATATAAATTATTTTTAAAAGGCTCAGGTGCTATCTCTAATACAACTTTGGGCCTATGAGGAATGTTCCTAGCTAGTTCACCTAAATTCTAAATCCCAAATATCTAACCAGATAATATATCTGGCCTCAGATATATAGAGTTTACCAGCCACTCATTCAGTCATCTATACCCTTATTTGTCATCCCAGAATTGGCAGATATATTGAGCATGAACAGAGTATTGAAAATGAAATGTATGGTGTGTTAACACTCTCTTTCCTCTATAAGCCACTGAATGGTCAAAGGGACCATTCAGCTAACAAGTACATTAGGACATTAGAGAGAAAGAAAAAAAAAGCTTCAGAAATTACCCTGATTCCAATTCCCTCTTGATTATTAACCATCTTGTGGTAAATATTTCAATCTTTCAACGTCAAAATTGGATGGTTTGGACTCCAGTAGAAGAAATGACAGATGTACAGTAGGGAGAAAGGTTAGTCATTGAGAACAACATGTAAGAGTTTGATATATAATGAAAAAAGTGTGGAACTTCCAAATAAAAATGGTGAATTAAACACATGCATCTACTTTAAGTCTTTCTGTAACTCTCCTAAAACAATAGGAAAGAGAATTTTAATGCATAAACTTATGAGTAAGAAAAGAACAGGAGAAAAAATAAACTTGGAAAGAGGGACTATTTAGAAAATTAGAGAAGGCTGAATCCTCAGTGGAGAAAGCCAAGAAGTAACTGAGTTCACTGCAGAATCACTGCGACTATAGGCATATCTTTAGCTTCACTAGATAATGTCTAAATGATTGCCGTTTAAACATTACTGGTTTTATTGATAACTCTTATATTGGGCAATATATATTTTTTAAGACTTTTTTCCTTTTGTACTCTTACATCATCAAGGATGATATTATAAAGTATTCTAATTACTATTTTCATGGAGCTCACATTCTGATTGGAATGATTCTTTGATTTTATATTGCATTTTTATTTTTGAGGTGTAGTATATGATTTCAGTTGTTTAATCAAACCAGTGGCCAGGAAGTGGGTTGTAGTATATCAGACTGTAACCACTTTTCTAAAGCTATCTCAGAAATGGAGGTGTATTCTTAAAGGATGAAATACAGGCTTGAATCTCCCCAGGATAGAAATCACATTAGATGAGATAATATATGTGAGAGCAGCTTGTAAACACTGCTTTGAGTTATACTTGCTCACTGAGAGGCAGGTTATAGCATAAAAGCTTAGGAAATTAGTGCTTGTGTCTTTCATCACTGCCCTGGGTTAGTTGTTGCAACTTATTGCCAAATTCAGAAAAATTGAGTAACACTAAAAAGGTAGACATACACTTGAGATTGTCTTTGTTGTAGCTTTTTATTTTAGACTAAAGGAATATTATAGCCTTTGTGTCTCTATACTTGCTAAAGTGCCAAGTTGTAATTTACTCAAAAGTGAATACTGTTAAGCACTTGGAAATTCTCCTTTCTTGGCAGTAAGTTTATGCTGTGCATTAGAGTTAAAATGGACAATGTCCAGAGGCACCCCTTTTGCTTCTGTTTATTTGTTTGGCTAGGTATTTAACTAGTATACATATTGAATGGAAAAAATAAATTCATAGTTTGTTAGACTGTTTCAAAGTTGCTATATTACAGTGATCTTAAAAGACAAGTGTTTGATGTTATTTGTTTCATAAAACACCTAGCACTGCTTTTTAAGTTTTTGTCACTTTACTGAAGGTGTGAATGTTTATTAAATTTATTACCATTTTTTAAATATACAAGTAACACTCATAGAAAAAACCAGTAAAGAAGAAAATTGAAATCATTCATAATCCTGTGGCTGTGAGATAACCGAGAACCGTTTGAGATTTATTTATTCTATTTGCCCTTTTTATAGGCAAACGAAGGTTTAATATTAAACTGTGGAAGACCTTCACTGATTGTTTCAACTGTCTGCCTATAGCTGCCATTGTGGATGAGAAGATCTTCTGTTGTCACGGAGGTAGACTAGTAAATTTGCCTTATGGGTTTTTCTTATTCTGTTGTTTAGAAAAGACCTATAATATTTAAGATGTTGTTAGAAAACAAAGCAGTGCTTTTGTGAAAACTCAAGTGATTAAAACTATTTTAAACATGGATAAAATCTTTTCTACTACCTAGAAATTTATGACATTTACACAAAATGAAAATTTAGTATTTGTCTTTAAAGAATTTCACATAGGAGGATAACCATAGTTTTGTTTGAAAAAATATCTTCCTTTTGCCTCAGTTTTAACAGGAAGATGCCCCTACTATCTGTAAAAATAAGAGGATTATTAGTTTTCCTGCCTTTATTATATGCGTTTCATCAGGATCCAAACGTATTTAATATGCTCACATGCCAAGAGTTCTAGGCTTTATGTAATATGTCTCCTTTAGTCCTAAAAATAATTTTTAATAGAATAAGTTATTCTGTATGACTTGTTTAAAAAGCTTGCGTCTATGAAAGTTTATTTGAAAGACTAACGTGTCTAGCATTTGGCTAGGTGCCATGAAAATATGTAGCTAGTGTTGAATTGGCCATCTTGAGGGATTTAAAAACCTATTGATAAAATGCATATTTGAAACAGATGTTGAGTAATGAAAGGAATTTATGTCAAAGTACTTACAGAGATCGTAATTATGAGAAGTCAGGAAAGGGAGAGAATTGTTGGGTAAATGATTATGCGAACGTGGGTTTTGGAGGAAAAATAGACTTTGGAGAGGTGAGAAGGACATAAGACAATCTTTTTTTATGTTTAGTTCAAGAAATGAGTGAGGACTGGCGTGACTAAAATGTCAAGTACATGTTGGGGAATGACTGGATCAGATTATAGAGATTTGAATACTGAGCAAAGGAGTTTATTGAATGGTTTGATAGCCATATTGGGTTTTTATACAGGGAAGTAATTTAGTGGAAATACTGTAAAAAAATTAGTTTTCCATCAACGTGCGGGAAGAATTAAGTAGGACAACACTAAAAAGATAGATGCACTTTTCTAGGCTTGAGATGATAAGTCGTTTATTCTTTAATAGTTCATAATTCACTATATTAATTGAAACATTTTACAATAGACACTAAACATTTAAAAAATTGTAGCTCTTACACATTAGTATAGCTAAGAATAGAAATGTAGCAAACAGTATGGGATATGGATATTCAGGTTCATTTTGATGATGCTTAGATTGTCTACCAAAGAGAAATACTGGCTGTTATCTGTGTACTACTTGAAAGATTGCAAAGTATTTTCATGTGTTTTTCTTATTTATCATTCTGTTCAACATTTATGCTTTTATGAAGATAATGAGCATGTTGGAGTGGAGTATAGGAAGGTCTAATGGGACAGAGTGAGGCACTTTAACTTGGAAGTAAGTATGTTTAAGAGTAGGTGCTAAGTAGCAAAGTGGTGGGAAAGATTGGAATTATGTTTCTGTGAAGGACAGGGAATGGTTGGAAAGAAATAGGAGTGGTAGGATTTATTTCCTTGGGAAATCCTTTGAAATGAAAGAGAAAATTATTTCCTGGTAGGGAAAAGTGGAGAAGACCTAATTATAATGTTCTCTTGTATCAAAATGGGATTCTGTTTAATAACTATATTAAAAGGAACACTTTGCCCAGCTGGTGTGGTTGAGTGGTTGAGCGTCGACCCTTGAACCAAGAGGTCACCAGATCAATTCCTGGTCAGGGCACATGCCTGGGTTGCGGGTGATCCCCAGTAGGGGGCATGCAGGAGGCATCCAGTCATTGTTTCTCTCATCGATGTTTCTATCTTTCTACCCCTCTCTCCTCTCTTTCTAAAATCAATAAAAACATAATTTCACATAGTGAATCTCCTTTGATTAAATGATTTTCTATTGAAAATTTTTTAGATGTCATATGACTCATGTTTTTATTTCTAGGACTGTCACCAGACCTGCAGTCTATGGAGCAGATTAGGAGAATTATGAGACCCACTGATGTCCCTGATACAGGTTACGTATATAGAGAAGTTTGCTTGTTTTATGTAAAATATTGGCATATTTGAGCTTAATTATATTTAGTGGAAGTAGAATTGGTTTATGTAATAAATAATAGAGCTTTTTAATTAAATAGTAAGATAACTACACATTACTTGCAGTAATATAAAATATTTCACTTCTATTTCCCAAAGTGTGGAACTTTAATTTGCATATATAACCATAATGTGGTTCTGCAAAATAATTTATCACAAAAAATCTCCCCCCCCCCCCCACCTTTCTAAATTTCCTCATTCATATCAACATTGGTTATGTCCTTCAAAGACTTCTTAAAAATTTATCAAAAGTTTTTAAATTAAAATCTTCCTTTCTTACCTAAGGATACAGTTATCTTCTTTTAAGTTATCTAGTAGTTTTCTGGGATTTTTTTTCCTGCCTCATTTATATTTTAAATTTTTAGAGTTCTTAAGGCTCTTGAGGCAGAAGGTTCTAGTGATGTGTGGTGAATTTTATGAATATTACGAACATTTTATGTGAAACATTACAACATTGACTCAGACATTTAGAATAGCTCTAGTTAAGTGAAGCTAGTTAAAACAGAAGAAATACGTTTCAGTTGAGGGTAACTGCTGTCTTGATTAACAAGTGAACCAAATGTAATTTTATAAATAAATTCGTAGGCACAGTTGCCACATGCCTTAACTTTAATATTGGCTTTTAAACGATGATTATGTTTGAGTACCAGTGTATGTATTAAGGTGTTTGCTAATTATGACATCCATATCATAAAATGCCATGGAGACCTGTGAATTGAATGCAGTTAAATTGTTTGGTTTCACAGTTCAACTTTTGCTTAATACATCAATACTTTCCTGTGTGGCATTTTTCTCACACTAAATTTGTGTGGTTTTTCCACAGCACAACCAATTCTCCAACACCAAGTGAATTTCGAACAATTCAATTCAGTTCTGACACTAACTCCTGGAATTAGCCAAGACCCCCACAGGTTTAAGGGCTCCATTACACAAGACTGCCCCCACTTCAGATGCCAGCTTCAAATGGGGTTCCTAGGAGACCCACAATTCTGCCTGGCTGACTACAAATTCAAGGGTTCCCACAACAACTTCCTCAGATAATTTACTTACATTTACCAGTTGTTTATATAGGATACAACTCAGGAACAGCCAAATGGAAGAGGAGATGCATAGAGCAAGATATGGGGTGGGAGTTGGTCGATGAACAGCTTTCACACCCTTTGGTATCCATGTGTTCATCAACCTGGAAGTTCCCCAAGTCTAGTTAGTCAAAAGTTTTTGTAGAATTTAGTTTCCAGCTACCCCTAGAGGTGATTGGGACAGGGTAGGTGGGCTGCAAGTTTCAACCTTCTGACCAGGTGTTTGGCCTTTCTGTTGACTGGTCCCCATCCTGAAGCTATCAAGGGGTCCCTGGGTCACTTCTTTCATATAAACTCATGTGTAGTGGTAAGGGACTTCTTATTAATAACAAAGGACACTTCTATTACTTGAAGAAATTCCAAGTGTTTTAGGAGCTCTGTGCCAAGAATGGGAACAAAGACCAAATACAATTTATTATATCACAATGTCATATAATTATAAGCATTAACATTAACAAACAAAACTTTGTAATCTGCAGAAATCTAATTTATAAATTAATTTTAAAAAACAATAGCCTAATACTATGATGTTTGTTCATTAAGAATTGAGTAATAAAACATTGAACCTTGACTTTAAGATTGTTATCTTGATTCCAGTAAGGTTGAAGAATGCCAGGTTGTTGCTACCATTATGTGATTTTTTATGCATATAGACTGTCCTATTGCCCAAATAATTCCAAAAGCAACTACATTCTAGTTTTATTGTTATATTAAAATTATAGATTAATATTTTCACCTCCTCACTGCTTCACCTATGGAAACAGACCAGAAAGTATGAGCAATTAGAGCACGGGCTGTGTGTGTTTTTCTTAAAGAATCAGCTTGTGGTTTTTTTAGAAATCAGAAAGAGCTTGTAAATTGAGACTATCCCCATGGATATCACCATGCTGGTGGATTTCTTAAAACAACATAGCAGTAGCAGGGTGCATTGCCACCAATTCTTCAAGATGTTTTAGGTAATTCTATCAAGATAAGCTATACTATGACTCAAAATGAAAATCTCCTTTCAGTTACATTATGAAGTTTATGCATTATCAAAAAAAAAAAAAATCTCCCCATAGCACTGATTTCTCCTTACATTAGCACCACAGTTCTTAGAAATGTACTTAATATCACCATCTCAACATCCATCCCATCTAACCTCATACAATTTGACTTACCCCCTCTCTTCCCTCCAAACATCAAGAAACTGCTTTGGCCCTTGCCAGTGTGGCTCGGTTGGGCGACATCTGGGGCACTGAGAGGTTGCCGGTCAGTTCCTGATCAGAGCACATCCCTGGGTTGTGGGCTTGATCCCTGTTGGGGGGCGTGCAGTGATACAATGTGTCACTCTTACATCAGTGTTTCTCTCCCTCTCCCTTCCTCTTGTGCTAAAAATCAATTTAAAAAATCTTTTTTAAAAAAAAACACACAAAACTGCTTCAATTGAGAACTGATGATCTAATTGTAAGTGGCACACTTTTGGGTTTTTTACCTATCCCACTTGTTCATTGTACTTGAAACTTAACCATTTCCTGCTTCTACATCATTCTTACCCCTTCCAGGAGATAGATCTCTGCTATTCTAATCTCTTCCTTTTGTTTTGACCATTTTTTTCTCATTCCCTCTCTTCTGCTTATTAAATGTTTGATTCCTCAGAATTCATTTATTAGTCTTCTTTTCATTCCCAAGGTGGTCTGAGGTCCTTCTAAGATTTACACTACTATGATAAAGATACCCAGATAAGCATTTTTAGCTTAGGCCTCTTTTTTTAAGCTTAAAATACTAATAATGCCAAGGATTGGATCTGATTTTGTTCCTTCATACTTTATTTAAATCCTCCATGCCTTAGTAGAAAATGTTTTCTTCCCTTAATTTGATCTATAGATAAATGCAATTCCAGTAAAATCTCAATTGGGTTCATGGAATTAGACATACTGATCCAGAAGTTTATACGTGGAAGAGCAAAGGATTGAAAGTAACCAGTACAGTCCTGAAGAAAAAAGTATTAAGTGGGGATACTAGCCCTACCAAATACAGATTTATTTAAAAGCTCTAGTATGTTGTTCGCTCAGGGATAAATAAAGTAGATTAATGGAATAGACTATAGCACCCAGAAGTAGACAATGTAGGTAGCTCTGTAAGGAAAGGGTGAACTATTCAGGAAATGCTGTGTTACTTGGTCATCAGTATAGAGAGACTACATAAAAAATGAACAGCTCTTTTCATATATTGTGTGCATGCTTAGAGTGTGCCATACACATGTTTCCTATATGTGGGAAGGGTTGGGAAGGTACTACTTTAAGAAACCAGGAAGATTATATTTGTATGGGGCTTTAACAGAGAATGGCTAAGTTTGATAAACGGGAATACCAGGGCCAAGAGATTGTTACCGTTTACTAAAGGGTAAGAGGACAGGAGGAGAAATGTGATGGATGAAGGTGTACTTTATTTCATAAACTTGGTTTTGTTTTATTCATTGCTGTTTCTATTCTTTAAAGGTTTGCTCTGTGATTTGCTGTGGTCTGACCCAGATAAGGATGTGCAAGGCTGGGGAGAAAATGACCGTGGTGTTTCCTTTACTTTTGGAGCTGATGTAGTCAGTAAATTTCTAAATCGTCATGATTTAGACTTGATTTGTCGAGCTCATCAGGTATGAAATATAAAACCTTTGCATATTTTAATATTTATTAACTTCACACGAGTCCACTCCATTCATTCATTCATTCATTCATTCATTCATTCATTCAAAATATATCTTTATTGATTTCAGAGAGAGGAAAGGAGAGGGAGAGAGAGAGAGAAACATCAGTGATACAAGAGTCATTGATCGGCTGCCTCCTGCACGCCCCTGACTGGGGATCACGCCCGCAACCCGGGCATGTGCCCTGACCGGGAATCGAACCCCTATCGCCTGGATCCTAGGTTGACGCTCAACCGCTGAGCCACGCTCGGCCGGGCACACTCCTTTTATTTTTGAGGAAACTGAGGGGTGAAGCCTATACCTTACACTCACAGTTAACAATCTAACGATTTGTTAACCCTTTCCCACCCTCTTAAGAGGAAATGTTTCAGAGGAATATATTTTTGCAATATACTTCAATTCTAATAAAATTTTCAGTGTTTGAAGCTTTCTAGAAATATTTGATCCCATTTTAATATGATGTTTACATGTTGTAGGTAATAATCAAATGGATTGTAAAAAAGGCATTTTTGAAAAAGTTGGGGAAATCTGATTATATGGGGTATTAGATATCCAGTAGTTGGTGTTGTTTTAGCTTAACAATTAGGTTAAAATAGTATGTCGTCATTGTTATGTAAGAAGGATGTCCATATCAGAAATGCATACTGAAGTATGTAAAGGTAGGATAACATATCTAGGGTTTGCTTTAAAATATATCAGCAGCGCCAGCCAGCGCCTCAGTGGTTGAGCATTGACCTGTGATCCAGAAGATCGTGGTTCGATTCCTGGTCAGGGCACATGCCCAGGTTGCGGCCTTGATCCCCAGTAGGGGCTTGTGCAGGAGGCAGCCAGTCTATGCTTTGCTTTCACGTCGATGTTCTCCCTCTCTCTCCCTCTCCCTCCCTCTCTCTCAAAATCATTTTTTAAATCTTAAAAAAGAAGGGAAAAAAAAGAAAGAACCTATTCCAAAGCAATAATGGATTACACACACTGTTGTACCAGGCAAGAGGGGGAAAAAGGAAATAAAGTCCTAATTGAATTGAAGTGTACCTTTATAGAAGTTGGTTGGTACTCAGGCTTAGGAGAGACGGTTTAGTCCTGGAGAGCTGACAAGTAAAAGTCCCTTGTTACTAAAGCGTGTTGCTAGGCAACAGTGGAGCCAGTGTTGACAGGTAAGATGATCTGCTTTGTGGGGCTGCTGCACAGTGTTCTCCCTGCTGGTAAGCTTTCAGCAGGGCAGAGCTAATGCCCTGAAGGTCTCCAGAGTCACTTAGGTCAGCGGAGTCTCCAGGAACTCCCACATGGTCTTCACAAACTCTGGGTGTTTATAGTTTCAGTGCCCCCTTGTCATAGTTGCTTCTCCACGTTTTTTGATAAGCCCCCAGCAGCTGAGCTACTGTGTTCGTATCAGTGACAACAGATAAGATCAAGACATCCTGACACAACTTACAGGAATTGACAATCGATTCTAGAAATCATGTTAAATCACTAAAGAAAATTTATAAGCTATTTTTAGGAGTTTTCCGTGTGTAACTACATAATACTAACATAAAGTTTAAAAATGGATCAAGAAAAACCTCCTTGCCATAATCTGTTTTTCCTTGTCTGGTTATTGTTCATTGGATGAATGATTCCCTAGTTGAATTGTAGTGCCATCATCTGAGCAGTGCTTAGGGTTCCAGCTCCCTGTAGACACTATGCATATTAGCATATGGAGAGCCTTGGAAATGGTATGATTTCTAAACTTCTTAATAGTAATAAATGTATTGTGATTTCATGTAAGCTAAATCCTTACCATTATAGAAAAGGCACACATTTTAATATTCTAAGGCAGTTTTAGAATAAAAATCAAGCTTCCAAAACAAACAGGAATTTATTTTTAGGTCTTTGTTACATTAATCTCAGTGAATATGGGTGGTTGAGAATTACCTATAAATATGTTTTTTCTTCTGAAATTTCCTTTGACAGGTGGTGGAAGATGGATATGAATTTTTTGCTAAACGACAATTGGTAACCCTATTTTCAGCCCCAAATTACTGTGGTGAATTTGATAATGCTGGTGGAATGATGAGTGTGGATGAAACTTTGATGTGTTCATTTCAGGTATAATATAAATTTATAATAACTGGAAATCTAATTAAAACTATTGTCAGAAGAAATTTTGTTTTAGATTTGTGTTCTTTCCTTGAGCAAGTATAAAAAATTGGTTTTATTAAGTGAATCTCAGCATAGGCTCAATAGAGATTTCTATTTTTATTCACAAAGGTTTCAGCCTTTTTGGTTATATATCATGTATTAGAGTTTTAGGGAACTTAAGTTATGTTAGTCATTTTTCTTCCAAATTTTAAGAGAGAGTTTAATTAGAAAGTGACAGAGGTAGTAAAAGTGAGCCAGCTGGGCTGGGTAGGCTCAGAAAACAAGTTACAGAAGCCAAAGAAGGGCCCTTTGAGCTTATGAGAGAGAAAGACAAAACATGCCTGGGGGGAAGCTGAGGGGAAGGGAAAGGCACAGGTAGGGTTCTTAGTGTTGAGGGTTTTAAAGACGGAGTATACGGGAGGTCTTGGGGAGAATCTCAGTAGAATAGTCATCAGTTTATATCACTCAAAGATGCAGATTTTAAAATTGTTACATCCCTGTATGACTCCTGGATAGTGGCTTGCCCCCTAAAAGAATGTGAATTCAATGAATAATTTAGATTTTGTGTTTTTTTACAAGATGAATAGGTGGGACAGACATTGAGGAGAAAGAATTATAAACTCAGATGAAAATAACTTAGAATATTTACTAAATATTTATGTAGTTAATATTTATATTTATATAGTTAATATTTATATTAACTAAAATAAAACTTTCCACATAATCCAGATAATCTTAAAGTACTCATTTATGTATAGAAACATTTACATTTTAAAAGGGAACTCTAGCTTTAATGTGCTACTTAAAATCATTCTTGTTCACAGACCAAAACAACTTTGATACTTGTTTTGTTTTTGCAAAGGTTATTTTATATCCCTAATATTCACTATTTCTTTTTAAATGTAGACCATCCCTCTTTTTGTATTATACTACTTGTAACTACTAGTATAATTGAGTGGTAAGTGTTTGACTTCTCACAATTTAAGGATAGTAAGCAGGCCTTATCCTTCAACTGTCACCATAGTGGAGTTGAATTAATATATTATTTTTCAGTGAGGCACTATGATGCTCTGAATAGTTCTAAGAAATACTTTATAAAAGCCTTTTGTACACATTTTTGTATAAATATTGAAAATTGCTATCTATAATTAGCTTAAAGCTCTATTTACATCCACGAGAGTAAATGTAATTTTAAAAAGAGAATAACAAGTATTGAGGATGTGGAGAAATTGGAACCTTCATACATACATAGTAGGAAGGTACCTTGATGGCAAAAATGTAAAATGGGGCAGTAAACATGATGTTTCTATATGACACAGCAATTCCAATCCTAGGTATATACCCAAAGAATTAAAAATAGGTGTTCAGTTACATGTATATGCATATTCATAGGAACATTTTTTATAATAGCCAAAAGGTTGGAAACAACCCAAATGCCCATCAGCTAAAGAATGAATGAACAAAATCTGGAGTATCCATAAAATGGCATACTGTTAGGCAATTGAAAGTAATGGCATACTGTTAGGCAATTGAAAGTAATGAAGTACTGATACATGCTACAACATACATGAACCTCAGAAACAAGCCAGTCACAAAATGCCACATATCATCAGGTTCCATTTATATGTAAGAGCCAGAAAAGACAAATCAGTAGAGAAAGAAAGTAGATTAGTGGTTGCTTAGATTTGAAGGGGGGTTAGGGGAGTGGAAAGTGGAAGTGAGGATGGGAACTATTTCTTTTGGGGGTGACAAATATGTTCTAAAATTAGATTGTAGCAGTGGTTGTACAACTCTGTAAATATATACTAACAATCATTGACTTGTACATTTTAAATGTGTGAGCTCTATGATATGTAATATATAAAAATAAAGCTGGTTTGTTTGGGGGGTGGGCTTTTTTTAAAAAATAATTTTATAAGTTTATTTGAGCCAAATTAATGGCATATGCTGGAGAGCAAGATTTCAGATGCTCCTCAAATAAAGCTGTTTTTTTAAATGAAAAGATCTGTTTACACATAAAAAGTTAAGATCTAAAGAGTTTGTGACTAGTTACCCTCTAAATTGGGGATGGGGAATGACTGGCCCAAGGGCTGGCCGTATATGGCCCTCCAGATAATTTGGTCTGGCCCTGCCAAGGCAACTGCGGGTGGGACTCGAAATTCAATAAATCTAGGTGCTTTTTTCATAGCTAATTTTTAAGTTGATAATTTTGTATGGCCCGCAGATGATGTTATAAATATCCAAATGGCCCTTGGCAGAAAAAAGGTTCCCCACCCCTGCTCTAAATAGTGGCAGAATTGTGGTGAGAACCTAGGTCTTTTTGACTCTTAAAGCTAGAATTTTTTTCCTCACCACAGAGATAAACTAATTGGAAATTTTTTTTGCTTAAATCTAAGGATTGGGTAGTTGATAGGATTCGTATACTTGAACTTTAGTTACTAAATTATCAGTGGAGTGGCAAATGATAGCACTATTCGAATTTTTTTTGCACACATTAAAATATGAGAAATGTTTGTGGAACTTTGCTGTTTTTTTACATTTTTATTGCACTTTTATAATTTATGCCATTATTGGGGGAAAAAAGCACCACTGTTCTAACAGTAATTTTCTTAAACTTATTGCACTTGAAAGAATAACATTGTAAATAAATTGTTTACTTTAAGATATTGAAACCATCTGAAAAGAAAGCTAAGTACCAGTATGGTGGACTGAATTCAGGCCGTCCCGTCACTCCACCTCGAACAGCTAATCCACCGAAGAAAAGGTGAAGAAAGGAACTGTGTAAAGAAACCATCAGATTTGTTAAGGACATACTTCATAATATATAAGTGTGCACTGTAAAACCACCCAGCCATTTGACACCCTTTATGATGTCACACCTTTAACTTAAGGAGACGGGTAAAGGATCTTAAATTTTTTTCTAATAGAAAGATGTGCTACACTGTATTGTAATAAGTATACTCTGTTATAATATTCAACAAAGTTAAATCCAAATTCAAAATTACCCATTAAAGTTACATCTTCACTTATCACAGTTTTAAAGTTGAGAAGCATCCCAATTAAACTAGATGTGATTGTTAAACCAGATGAAAGCATGATGATCCATCTGTGTAATGTGGTTTTAGTGTTGCTTGGTTGTTTAATTATTTTGGGCTTGTTTTGTTTTGTTTTTGTTTTTGCTAGAGTAATGGCAAATGTTTTCAACTTTTCCCTAAACATTTTAAAAAGTGAAATGTGGAACGAGCTCTAAAGACATTCACCAACTATTATTTTCTCTTGCTTATTTACTTACGTACCTGTTTGATCTTACTAAGAAAACTTAGGCCTCATTACCGTTAAAAGGAATTCTAGAGGTTGATATTTTAAAAGTATGCAAACTGTCCAATCCATTGATTTAATCAGTTTGGGCAAACTTTATAGCTGATAGTGAATATTTTGCTTCATACAGAAATTGCCACAGATTTGAATTTGTGCACCTAATTTTTAACTGATCGATGCTCTATTGTGCAGTAGCATTTCATTTAACTTTAAGATAAGGTTCATATAGTATTACCCAACTAGTTGGTAATGTGATTATGTGGTACCTTTGTTTTAGGTTTTAATTTGCACGAAACACCTTTTGGCATGCTTAACTTTCTGGTAACACTCTCACCTGCATCAGTTTTGTTTTTTGGGCTTTTGTTGTAGTTTTTTGTTTTTAGATCCACAAAACATGAGAATCCTTTTTTGACAAGCCTTGGAAAGCTGACACTCTCTCTTTTTCCTCCCCTCTGTACGAAGGACATATTTAAATGAATGCTGGTCAGTGGGACATTCTATCAACTATGGGTACTGGGTGCTTAGCTGTCTAATGTTGCCATGTGAATGTTGTATACGATTGTAAGGCCTATGTCACTAAAGATTTTTATTCTGATTTTTCATGATCAAAGTTCATATGATGTTGTATAGACATGCTTTGTAGTGAACTATAGTAGCAATAATTTCTGTACATGATCAAGGGTTTTTTGCAGCATTTCTTTTCCTGTTCTCTCTTTTTTTTAAGGGTTAGTATTAACAAATGGCAAGAGTAGAAAAGTGAACATAAAGATTTTATAAGAACGTAGAGGACACAGATTTGTGATTTTTGGATGAGATACTTTTGGATGTGATTCTAAAAGCTTTTAAAGCATTGTCAAATTTGTAAGCTTCACAGGGATGGACATCATATTTATAATGCCCTTTTATGTGTGCTACCATAGATGTGAAATTCTTGACCTTAATACTGTCTTTAAAAATGTTAAACTGAGAATTCTGTTAACTTACGTTTTATGAATTGGTGTATTGTATTACTGCAAGAGATTTGATTTTTAGCACAGTGCAACGTTCTTTCAAATGCCTATGTCTTTTTTTCTAATTCCATTTTGTTTTAAAGCACATTTTAAATGTAGTTTTCTCATTTAGTAAAAGTTGTCTAACTGATATGAAGCCTGACTGGTTATTTTATTCCCTCTTTTTCCCTTTACCATGAGACATTTAGACACATTTTATTCAAGTAAGATTTCAGTGTCTGACATATACTGAATCGATCCCTTTCTGCATATGATACATTAGGTTAGGTCACACAGGCTTTTATCTAATGTGATTTAAATATCTTCCTAACTGGAGTGTAAGTTGAGCAATTTCTAATAGAATTTTAGATGCACCCACTTAGTAGTCATAGTGAAGTGGGTCTAGAAAATAAGCCTTTGGCAGGAAACAGAGCAATCTTTTATTGAAGTATTATTCAAGCAGCCTTAAAACCACTTTAACAGCTTCTATTTGTATATTGTTTATTAAAAATACTTACTTGGTAACACTGCTACTTGAAATAAAACTTCATTTCTTAGGAGAAAAATATACTGTAATTCTAGTTCCACTAATTTATAGTGTCCTTCCTCTGAATTTTTTTAAATGTTTTTATTGATTTTAGAGAGGAAGGGAGAAGGGAGGGAGAGAAACATCAATCAGCTGCCTCCTGCATGCCCCCTACTGGGAATCGAACCTGTGACGTTTTGGTGCATAGGACAACACTTGACCAACTGAGCTGCAACAGCCAGGGTTGCCTTCTCTGATTTTTAATAATTTTCTATATTTAAATGTACCTGTAATCCAAGTGTCATGACATTGAAATTCATTAAACCACACTAGATAACTGATAAGATGGATCACATGGATTATTAGGGTAATGTCTTTCTTGAATAGAAGAATCAACTACAGTGTACTCCTTGCATTTGAAGTTTTCATATTCATTGTTTTAATTTTGTCCAGGGACAATTTTTTTTTAACTCTCACTCAAGGATATGTTTATTGATTTCAGAGAGAGAGGAACATCATTGTGAGAGAGGACATTGATGGGTTGCCTCCCCTATGTGCCCCGGCCAGGATCAAACCTACAACCTAGGCATGTGCCCAACAGGAGTCAGACCCTCAGCCTTTGGTGTGTGGGATGATGCTTCCGCCAAGCCACCCCGCCAGGGCTGCCCAGGGACAAACTTTAATCATGAACAGCAAGACTGATTGGTACAAAATGTGGACTCAAGTACCAGGAGGAAGAATTTTAAAGCATGAAAGGTGGTGTCCTGGCCATGGTGGCCTCTGTTGGTTGGAGTGTGGTCCCATGAACCAGAAGGTTGCTGGTTTGATTTCCAGTCCGGGCACCTACCTAGGTTGTGGGTTCGATCCCTGGTCCTTGCACATTTGGGAGGCAACTGATCCATGTTCCTGCCTGCCTTCCTCCCTCCCTAAGGTCAATAAAAACATGTCCTCAGGTGAAGATAAAAAAATTTTTTTAAGGTGGTTAATTGGAAGCGTTCAACATACATATATGCCTTTCAAAAAAACAGTATCTAGGGGAAAGCCAGGAACATTTTGGGATGTGCCCCTTACGAATATAAGTGTGTCATATCGAGCCAAGGAACTGAAATACGTCTTCATTTATAGGCTCAGGCGCATTCCTTTGTCTGCTCGGCAACTGTAACTTGAATGCAGTGTTTTTTTTCTTTCACGTTTATGCTACAAATGTGTTCCGAGAAGGGAGGTGGTCAAGGGACTGCGCTCGCCACCCGACCTGCCCGCTGCTCCGGATCGTCCCTGCGTCAGCTGCGCGGGACTCTCAGGGGCATCCCCTTAGAAGTGCTATGTCCCTTTTTGCTAGTAGGTTTCAGTGTTTTATAATTTCCTTGAAGAGCTGAAAAACGGTCAAGGGGATTTTGAAGTGACAGCATACCTTACAAAATGAACGATAAATAAGACAAATTGATCCATGTAAATACACACCTGAAGTTTTAGCCTTATGCTCTTACAACGTTTACTCAGCAAGCGACATTTAGATATACTGTAACAATTTTGGTGTTAAATTTGGCCCACCCACTCGGGAGTAATAATGCAGTTGGAAGAAATACTTGGCAAGGCTGTAGCAATATAAAAAAAGCCCATGACGCGTTAACGGGGGAGGGGGTTGGTTATCCATTAGGTAGAAGGGAGGAGGAAAGTGTCACAGAAAAGGCAAGGCTGTGGAGAATCCTTTTATGTATTCCTTCAATCATTTATTGAGCATCTGCTACATCCTGGCCAAGGGTTAAGACAAGGCCAAAAAGAGAAGGCTCCTGTGGAAGAATTTACAACTTGGACTTAACAGAATGGAGAACATGACCCCTTATCGCAGAGCCAAGGTATTCACACCTTTCACTTTAAGTGGTCTGTTCAAGTAATTATTTTAACATAGGGCCTCCCCATCTAGATGGAGGGAAGGGAAGTGGTCTGCTGTTACAAGCCCGACTTTGGTAGGCGTCCTAGAGAAACGGGGTTGGTTCGCGGGCATGAGGAGACCGGGAGGGTCGGGGCGCTTTGCGTTCCCCGGGGCGAGCGAGGCTGGATAACGGTAGAGGGCCCGCGGGCCGCCGGGACTCTAGGCGCGGGAGGCGGGGCGCGTGCGTCCTCGGGCTGGCCCCGCCCCCGGAGGCGGCCTCTGTGCTCTGATTGGCCCGCGCAGGCCTCGCTCCGGATTGGCGGGAGGTCTCGGAGATTCGTGTGGCGGTGGAGCGACCTGCGAGCAACCGTCTGAGGCGCGGGAGCGTCGGGGAGAGTCTGACAGTCCGCTCGGCCCCTGTCACCCCAGGTTTTCGCAGGTACCTTCGTTCTGGGCCTCGCCGGCGACGCGAGTTTCGGTTGTGCCAGGTCCCTCCATCCCCTCTCACACCCGACCCCGCAGCCGCCGTGTGTGAGGACGTGGCGGCATCGTGCCCCTTCCTCACACGCTTCCTCGCGTGAGTCCCCTCCGGTGGCTTTGCCGCGACGAGAACACGCCCTTCCAGCTCCAGCGGCCGGGCTTGGGAGCCGGGCGGCGCCGGGTGGGGGGCGTGGAGGTCGGGCCGGGCGGCTCGCGGCTGTGGGGCCGGGGAGAGGGCGAGGCGCGAGTCGTGCCCCTAAAAGGGGGTCGGGCGCCTTCGCGGTCCGGCTGTGGGAATTTGGCGGTCCCTCGGCCCTCGCGGCCGGGCAGTGCGTGCGGGCTGCTGGGCTGTCCGCGAGGGACGGGGGCCGGCGAGGAGACGCGTCCTGCCTCAGGTGGCCGGGGGCCTGGCTGCCGGGCTGCGGGCTGCCTACCTACCGGCTGGGAAGGAGGGGCCCGCACCCCGCCGCCCGCCCGCCTTCGTTCTTTTGAGGGTGGGGGCCGTGGTATTTTGAGGAAGTCCGGCCTCTTTCTGGGGTCCCACTAAATTCATCTTTTTTCTCCGGAGCGTCTGCGCCAGAATCTTGAGATCTGACCAGCTGTTTGTCATTTCTACGCCTTTCGCTCATTTCTCAGATTTTGCGAAACCCTTTGCTTACGTTTTCGGTACCACCCGAGGCCAGCTAGCTTCAATTTAAAAAGCAAAAGCTTTGGGAGCCATTTAACAGTGAAACGCGGATTAAACCCATGCTGTGTTAAAATTGAGATCCTGTCTTTTTACAGACATAAGCACATTTTAAAATACTATAATCTTGTTCCCACTGAGAGTTTTTAACATTTAAATTGTATTCATTAGTTGAAGTGGAATTTGGCTGCCTGTCGTGTGCTGTTGAAAGACACCCTTCCCGTGAAAAGGTGCAATAGCCGCGCTGCTCGGGGTTGAGGGCTCGGGAAGCCGCAGCTGTGTGGGGGGCGTTACCCACACACTCGTTCCCGTCCTCGTTAACCCTACTACATGGGTATTATCAACAGTGCTCAATAGTAGGTCATTTTTATTGAATGCTTACTGTGTACCAGGTTCTAAAAAAACAAACACCGTGCCTTTTATTATCTCGGTCTCCTGAGTGCGGCGCCGGCCGCGGAAGTTAGGCGGCCTGCGGTGAGGAGCTGGCGGGGGAGCTGGCTCCTCCTCTCAGCGCCTCTACCCTCCTGCCTTCACCCGCGCTTAAGGATCCTGTCTTTTAAAAACAACCCTCATTTGACTCTTGTCCCTTCCAGCTGCCGTTCATTTCATTCCTTCTGATTGTCGCACATCATTTTCGAGCACGTGACTCCTTTAATTTTGTTAATCTTGTTTCCATTTGCTGCCACCGCTTCACTGAAGCGCATTGCTTTACTCACTGATGGGTTGGGTTTCTAATCAGATTTGAATTTGTTGAAACAGTTGTGCCATGTAATCTTACGAACACTGTAGCATCTAGCACTTGAACAAGGCTGAAAGTGTTCTGTAACCATTAGATGATAAATTAAATTAGGGGAAAAAAAAGTTTAAACGTGAAAACTGGAGATTTGATAATAGGAATATTTTTTCTAAATTTGCTGTATTGTTTTTCAATAATTAGATTCTGTGGTTATAATAAATAAAAATGCTGTAGTCGTTTCATTAGGATTCTTTTTTAAAAATTTTATTTATTGATTTTAGAGAGAGAGAGAAACATCAGTTTGTTGTTCCACTTATTTATGCATCATTGGTTGTTTCTTGTATGTGCCCTGACCCGAGATCGACCCCACAACTTTGGTGGATTGGGACCACACGCTGACCAACTGAGCTACCCAGCCAAGGCCAATAAGGGTTTATTTTTTAAGTTATTTTATTTTGGCAGAAAGGTGATAAGCCCATCTTTCTTCCCTACAGCAATGGCTTATATAACCACTAAGTCATCATTTATTGTGCACACTTACACTGCAAATGCTAGAATTAAATTTTTATGAAGTGTAATCTTATAGCTGGGTTTATGTTTTCCTGGCATGGTGACAGTAAGTAATATTGGACTGCTTACTATGTGTCAAGTGTTTTACACATGATTTCATTTAATCTTTAAAACAATGCTGTAGTGGTTAAAGAATATGGGGCTTTGGTATCAGACAGTCCTGAATTCAAGTCCTAGCTTTATCACTCACTAATTATATGGCCATGGGCAAATTTCTTATCTTCTCTAAGCCTCAAACTTCTAATCTAGAAACTAAAGATAAAATAATAGCCACCTTATAGAGTTGTTTTGAGAATGAAATAAGATAATGCATGCAAAACTTTTGGCATAGTGTCTGGCACATACCAAGTGCTCAGCGTAAGGCTGCAGTTAAGGCTTACCTGCCTGCCCTGAATTGCCAGTGGATATTGTTTTCATATAGGCAGATGAATTTCCAAACTACTACTTCTGTTGTTTGATCACTCTTTGTGTTACCTCTAGAGAGAAGAGATTATTTAGATGCCTATAAATTAGCTATTGTCTATCTACCCCCCCCACACACACCAAAAAAGATCTCAGACATTCTATTCAAGTATGAATTCTCGCATGATTTTCTTCATGTTGGTAGAGTCCATGTAAAAACTCATTAAAGAATTTTGTCTCATGAACATAGTTTCTCCTAGTTCCTCCTCCTTTCCTCTCTCTTGTCCTTCCCAGAAGTGGCCCATATTTTTATTTGTCTTTTCCTCTTGTATGTTTATCAGAACCTCATTCTCTTAGTGGATCTAAATGAAGAACAAAATTGGAACTACCTCAAGGTGGAATTTGACCAAGAATATAGCATTGATAGCTTCTCTCCTTAAGTATCTTCTTCATAACTTCCCTGCCAATGTTTGCTTATTAATCTCAGTGAATATCAATTTGGGGAATTTCAGGCATTTCCTTCGCTTTATATTTTCTCAAATTTTATATGAAGTATCCTAACACATCAGAGTTTAGTGGCATAGCGTAAAGCTGTGAGCATATTTATCTTTTTGATTGATAGAAAATTGCACTTTATTGCATGATATATCCATGGTTGTTTTAATATAACAACACTAATATAACTTACTTAACATTGAGTAAAACTTACCTCCTGGGAGATATCCCAGTTATTCTGTATTCTGGTACATTTCACCCCTGAGCCTAACCCCTACACCCCAGTTTGAGAAGCCTGCTTAGTTTTTTTCCATCTAGATTGTAACGTTGCTCTTAAACTTCAGGGGGAGGGGGAGGAAAGATACAGATAAGGCCTCCAGCTGTCTCCCAGATGACGTGGGTAGGAAAGAGCAGAAACTTCCACAAGTCTCATGACTGAATTTATCACCCATTTGTTTTTCTGCGGAGTTTGTAGCACCCCCTACCTCCATAATCGCCTTCAATTTGGTTGTACCTTAAGACCTAGGAAGAAAGATATGGGGAGAGGAGGGAAGCAAAGCAGAGAGAGAAGCAATTATAGAATCAATTAAATGTAATTTCCTCTGCCTGGTTCTTCATAATCTAGCCCTATACTTTCCAATATGGTAGCCACTAGCCACATGTGGCTATTGAGCACTTGAAATGTGGTTAATGCAACTGAAGAATTGAATTTTTACTTTTATTTCATTTAAAATTAAATACTGAATGAATGTGAAATATTTTTTTTTCCTTGCAGACTACTTCATTGTTTTGGTAGGACTACATTTCACTTTAACTGTGGGAAATTTAACATCCCAATTGAGATATACTGTAAGTGTAAATATACACCAGATTTTAGACAGGATAAAAAAAAGTAAAATGTCTCAATTTTTATATTACATGTTAAAAATGATTTTTTTATATATTAGGTTATGTAAAATATATTATTAAATTCCCTTGTTTGCACTTTATAAATGTGGCATTAAAAGTATAAAATTACACTATAAAAATATATATATAATTACTTATGTGGCTCACATTATATTGGACAGTACTGATCTAGCCCACTAAGTCCAACCTTATTTTCCATTCCTTCTTTCTGCAGGGAAGTTTCTGAGGGTGAGGAAGGAGAATCTGTACCTAACTCCTTGACCACCAAGGGAGGCATGGCTGCTTGGGTCACTTTGAGTTATGGATTCAAAGGTTCTAATTAGGGTCTTAGAGTAGTTTCCTGCTTTTCCTATTTATTCCTCCGTTTATACCCTATAAATGTTTTGACCACAAAAGTAATACTAACTGTAATATATGAATTGATTACCACCAAACATGGTAGTGATTATGCATATTGTTAAATATTGATAGATAAACTTTGTTTCAAATTTTATTAGATTATAGCACTGTACATTCATTTACACTTATAATCAGCCACTCAAATAGCATGCTCATACACTCAAGTGTAAATATTGAAGTGATCAGTTTACAAGAATCCCTCAAAGTACATGTACCATATATCTATCTCTTTGCTAGAATTATTTTTAACTTTCCAATAAATACCAATAAATGCTATTGGATAAGTAAATTTCATAACATATCAGGGAATTTACCAGGAAAATATGTTTTGTGTGTGTGTGGATTGCTTTTTAATATAATACTTGATATTGATTATAATTAAGTTCCAGAAATTATTTGCCTTGTTCTATAAAAAATTTTGAAGTGTCATATAACAACCATATGATAAAATTATGTCAATACAAGTAAAATAAAAGATCATTAGGAAAAAAGAATGCCACAAGTAGGTTGTAAACTCAGCATAGTTTCTATAATTAACTTTCAGATTTGGTTTTGAGTTCCCTCGTAGTCAAAGCAAAATGGTATACAGGGTCTTATTTCTTGGGAAGAGGAGGTATATCAGTTAACCAAAGGAAGCATAGCATTTCTTAGCACTGAATTCTAAGAGCACTTTTTCATGTGAGTCACTGCCACATTTTAAGTAGCAAGTTCAGTAACATTTCACATGACTGTATCTGGTGGTATCATCCAATTAATTGTTTTTATATAGAACTGAGTAAGAGTGTGATAAATAATTGTGTTCTGTTTTTACAGGAATCTGGGGAAAGCAAAATGAGGCATAATCAGCTGTGTTGTGAGACACCACCTACTGTCACTGTTCATGTAAAATCTGGGTCAAGTAGATCACATCAGCCTAAAAAACCTATTAATCTGAAGCGTCCTATTTTTAAAGATAGTTGGCCAGCATCTGAAAAAAATGCGCAGAATAGCAACAAGTCTAAACGCCCGAAAGGACCCTGTCTAGTTATACAGCGACAGGAAATGACTGCTTTCTTTAAATTATTTGGTAGGTTTAAACTATTGTAATAGTGGTAATTAGAGATTACTTAAAAATGAGAGAATGTAAAGATTTATCGTTTTCATAATAATCAAAGGATGCTGTTATTTTCTGTCAGATTTCTCATTTCCAACCAAATCTATTTTTATTTTACTTAATCTTTTTTTTAAATGTTGGATTTTGTTTTGATTCTTTTGGACTAGAAATTCAGACTCATCTAACTTCTAGACTATTTAAATACAAGTGTCAAATGTAAATTCTGGGCAATTCAAATTCATAGCATGAGTTTTCTTTGACCTAAAGTAAAATACTACATAAAATCTCAGCCAAGCCAACTCAGTTTCAGGGGTTTCCCAAGAAAACTTCAGTGCTATAACTGAGCAAACTGGGAAGGTTAGTCAACCTAGAGAAGTTTCAGTATTATATCTGGGGAATATTGTTAAAAATTAACTGCTTTATTGTCGTGCTCATATAGTAAAAATGAGTGTGAATTTCTTCAGATCATGAGACAGTGAGTGCTACTTTGATAAAAATCACCAAAAAGAAACTTCTTTAAAGTATTTCTGGCCAAGAGAGGAGGGATTTTTTTTTTTTTTTTTTTTTTTTTTGAGATAAAGTAGTAAGGTAGACAGAATAAAGGGTAGGATAAACAGATTCTGGTAAATATCTGTAAGAATGAAGTCAAGTAGATACCACAGTCTGTAGAGTCAGATAACAAACTTCCTTGTTTATAGAGAAATGCAGATGTGTGTAAGAGGAGAGAGTTGGGAACAAAAATTCTTGCCTGGCTTAGAGGACAGAAGAAAATTTTAAATTTTTTTTTTTTTCCAATCTTAGAGAAGGAGGGGGAGAGAGAGAGAGAGAAACATCAGTGTGAGAGAGAAACATCAATCGGTTGCCTCCTGCACACCCCCTGCTGGAGATTGAGCCCGAAACCAAGGCATGTGCCCTGACCAGATTGACCTGGCAATCCCTTGGTGCGTGGGATGACATTCAACCAACTGAGCCACACCTGATTCTGTATCAGATTCCATTTCCACCTGTTAAAGATTGATTTTGGAAAATAACAAAGAGCTAATCTAGAGTTACCCAATACATATTTCTGAAAGAGCTTTTGGGATATTCAATAAATCAAAACTTCTACCATTCCTGCTCCAGTCTGAGCTATATATTAAGGCAAATCAGATGGTAAATCGGAGGAGAAAGCAGTGTCTTTTTGTATAGTGCCTGCAATGGTAAATAAGCCAAGGGGACTGAAACTACACCTCAGACAACACTGATCCAGCCATTTTTGTTTGATTTCTAAGGGTCATTTATAATCTCCTTATATAGAAATTCTTCAAAAGGAAATATTTTCTCTTTAAAAGACAAGTCATAGCTATCTTTTGTTGTAGATGACGATTTAATTCAAGATTTCTTGTGGATGGATTGCTGCTGTAAAATTGCAGACAAGGTAAATTTAGTAACAGTATAATCATTAACCAATGTTACTATATTACTGGACCATCAGAACTTTAATGAAACCTTGTAAGAATTTTCTTTTTATTGATTAAGTTTAGGAAAAGAACTATCCTGCATTGCTCCTTCAAATTGGAATCCTTACACATTAATTTTTTTAATTAACATATACTATAGATTCATTCTATATTTTGAGGAATTGTAGGATATTATTGATTAGATTTAAAAGACCTTAAGAATTATATCTGTTTGTTTGAAAATAAGAACCAGTATAGACTTAATATGTTTTGATCAGAATTATTACCTTTTTTCAGGCTGTGGAGAAAGAATATTCTGAGATTCATTCCACTTACAGCAGTCTATTATATATTTTAATATTTTGTAGGTTATTTGGATAAAACAAATCCCAATAATCTTGGAGAGTAAAATTAGCTTATCATGTTCTTTATTTATGAATCAATGTTTCATTAAAAAAAAAAAAAATCCTGCTAACTTGCATACTAGGGACCAGACTGTGCTGTTTCTATAGTCTTTTGATTTAGCTGAACAGTTAAGATTTTAGCTTCTTAAATGTAAATGCCATCTTAGACTAGGTAATCATATCAGAAAATTCAGCATGATTTCACATCACACTTAATGTGCCAACTGACAAGGGAATGAATGGAAGACTAGCTTATGATTAAATGCCCACTAAGTTAATATTGGTGTGAACTTTTTAAAATATCAGGTTTAAGATAACAGAGAGAAAATTAGAGAAGTTTTGTTTTTTAGTTTTGGAAAATTTCAGCCATACGCAACTTAGGGTAGAGATTAAAACAAAGACCTTCCATGTGCCTGTCCGCCAACTGTGGGCCATTCTTGTTTTTTCTAATCCTTCTCCCCAAAAGCAGACATCCTAATATTTTATCCATAAATGTTTCAAGATGTATCTCTAGAAGATGATATCTTTTTAAACATAATCACAATGTCACTAACACTTTTAAAAATTAACAGTACTGCCTTAATATCAAATATCCAATTTTTGCGGGGTAGTTTTAAACTTGACAATATTAAGTGCATTAGAGTAATTAAAGTTGTTGGACAGCAGGGGGCAGTGCTTTTAAAGTAACTAACCAGGAGCATTGTATTTTAACACTATTACATTGAAAACTTGGAATCTCCTTTATTGCCAATCCTATGAAGGTAGGATAAACAGGCATTTTATGAGAGGGAATCTAATACCTCAATATTATAACTTGTTTTTAAGTTAAACAGCCAGAATCTGGCATAGTGTCTTAATACCAGGCTAGACATGTGTCGTTTTTTTGTTTTTGTTTTTAATATATCTTTATTGATTTCAGAGAGAGGGAGAGAGAGAGACAGAAACATCAATGATGAGAGAGTCATTGATCAGCTGCATTCTGCACGCCCCCAACTGGGGATCGAGCCCACAACCCAGGCATGTGCCCTGACTGGGAATCGAACCTTGACCTCCTGGATCCTAGGTCGATGCTCAACTGCTGAGCCACGCCTGTCTTTTTAGTAATAAATTTAAAACACTTTTTTTTCAATGAAAATAAAGCCATGTTATTCTCATTTTTTATTAGGAGTTTTTTAAAAAGATTATGTTAAAAAGTGAATATGGATGTCTGTAACTAAAAGGATTCAGGGGGAAAAAAATGTGTATATACACATCAAGCCAATGTGGCAACAGTTAGCAACTGGTAAATCTAGGTGAATACGTTTATTCATTTTATGATTATTTTAACTTCTCTATAGGTTTGAAATTTAAGATAGAAAAAAATGGGGTTTGGGTTCAAAAATATTGGCAATAAAATATAGGAGTTCATTCTAGTTATAATCTTAATCATGATAAATGGTCAGAATTATTTCTCACTGTTCACATGAATTACAGGAAGCCAAAAAATAAGGACTCAAAAAGGTAATTCTGTAGTAAGGATAATAATGCTTTATTGTTTTAGCTTATTATTCATCTTAAAGAAAACTATTTTAAAGCAGTTTTATTTATGAAAACAAAACATTAATATTAACTTTTAACTTTTTTCCCTATAGTATCTTTTGGCTATGACCTTTGTTTATTTCAAGAGGGCTAAATTTACTATAAATGAGCATACCAGGATAAATTTCTTTATTGCTCTGTAAGTATGCTTTCTACTGTGATTTTTATGGTAGTTACTTATAACATATATGATACTTTATTTCAAACAGAGGCTGTGTAAAGCCTGATATATATCTTTGACTAGACCTTCCTATATAAAAGTTATACATTTTTTACTTTAATAGGATATTTTATGTTCTTTTCACTGATCTTATCCTGCTTTATGCCTAAGATTTATTATTCCACTTGAACTTGGTTGTAACTTTTACATTTTTCAGTGTTTCATATAAATTGTCACAAATTGTCCTCTTTTTCACTTAAGTTTTTTAAGCCAGAATATTTTCTTTGAAATTTCCAGTTAATCTATAGTAAAAATCATTATCATCATTGCTCTTTTACATTGAACAACTTGCGGGAAATGCTCTGGACATACTCATTGTGGATTTCTGTCTATAAAATAGGCATTATTTTTATTTGATACCTATAGTATCCAATTATTGTTTTACTTAACACACTGTATTTTGACCAAGGCATATTATTTTCCATTCTTCCACTGACTTTATATTAGACAGTTTATACTAGCTTTGTGATTTGGTAAATGGTTTTAATGACATGGCTTTCCAATCCATAGGTCAAAATTCTGCTAGAATCTATATAAACTAAGAATATGTATCTCAGTCTCAAAACCTTTTATACCCAGTACCTGGATATAGTACTGCAGTAGGAAATGTATGAATATAATTTTAAGTACTTAACTAGGGAACTACATATAAAAATATTTAAGTTGAATACCAAAACAACTGTTAGCACTATAGGATAAGTTTTTACTCAAAGTATGCTTAATTCAGTCAAAGAAATTGATCTCTGCATGCATTCAGGAGACATAGTTCCCCATACATAGGGAAAAATGAATTTAATATAAAATTTGGTGACAGTTGCTAAATTGGGGGAATATAATAGTATTAGCTAATACTGAGTATTAAGTGCAAGGCACCACAAAATAATTATTATAAACTCATTTAATCTTTCCTATGAGATACATTTTTTAATTTTCCCCATTTTACAGATAGAGAAATTAAGGCTTAGATTAAGTATTTTTCAAGATCACAAGTTAGTAAGCATCAGAGCTGGGGCACAAATTTAGGTGTGACTGGCCAATGGCAAAATTCAGCCATTGACAACCAGCTATAATGCTGTTAACATGTCTCTTAGTATTGTATAATATATTTGTATGGTGATGCAATATTTATTCTGCTGGTTTTTTATCACCTGAAAATTAACAACAAACCAAAAGAAGCTTTAGTGTAAATCATACTTGATACCCGAAATTGGATTTGTTTGACTTTTTTGGTAAAGTTATTACCAGTAAAGCACTGTGTCAATTGTTACTTACTACAACTTACTACTATGTAGTAGTTTGTAAGGTTACATTGCATGTTGTATTATAAGCTTCATATTAAAAATAACATGAATTATAATTTCCATTTTATATATAATCATGCTTCGTATAGCCTGACTCAGTAGTCCTTCTCTAGTTTCTCACTTAGCCATAGATCTAATTCAAGTTCTTTTCCTTTCTATATATTCTTATAACACTGAACTTTATCATTCTTCCATATCTGTTTTACAGTTATTTGTTTCATACTCAGTTACCTCCTTTACTTGAGTGTAGGCTCTTTAAGTGTAAGGAGCAGGTATCTTACCTGTTTTTGCATCCTTCAGTGGCTAACATATAAGAGGTTCTTAATTCTTTATTTGAATAAACATAATTATTATGCAAAATATGGACTCTGCTCCAAGAAAATCTTAACTGTTTCAAATTAGAAGGGAGCCCGGCTGACATGGCTCGGTGATTGAGCATCAACCTATGATCTTGGAGATTGAGGTTCAATTCCTGGTCAGGGCACATGCCCGGGTTTTGGGCTCAGTCCCCAGTAGGGGGCGTGCAGGAGGCAGTAGATCAATAACTCTCTCATCGTTGATGTTTTTATCTTTCTCTCTCCCTCTCCCTTCCTCTCTCTGAAATCAATACATATATTAAAAAAAGGGAGGACTTATATGTATATAATGCAGATACTTCATCACATTGAGCCTGAAAAATTGTGAATCTAGAGTAAAATAATGATGTCTGGATACCATAGTACATTTTAGATTTTCCATGTTTCACTTAGTCAGCAAGCATGAAAGGGACCAATCTCCTACTCTATGTACCCTTTACTAAGAACTATTAGGGCACATGCCTGGGGTTGCAGGCTCAATCCCCAGTAGGGGGCATGCAGGTGGCAGCCGATCAATGACTCATCATTGATGTTTCTCTCTCTCTCTCCCTCTCTGAAATCAATTAAAAAAAAATTAAAAAAAATAAGGTAATATTAAAATACAATTATTTTAAGGAAGGATAAATAATATGTAGTCATTTTACATTGTAACAAAATATGAATATGCACATGGTTTTTAAAAGTACATAAGGGGGTATACAATTAAAATAAGTCTTCCTCCTATTTCAATACCTTGGCCTCCCTGCTCAAGGACAATTAACTGTTTCATATGTATACATTCTAAAAATAATTCTGTATACATGAACCAATATGTATGTTACATGAAGTGTACTCTATACTTCTGTACCTTTACAATTTTTTTAATGTGAAATATGTACAGAATAGCACATGGTATGCATAGCTATAGTTCATTTTCATTGCAGAATAATATTCTATTGTTGCTTATATATTTGGATATTTTTCTACCATCTTGTTATGTACTTTCTATATGTTCCACTTTTTCCATTTCTTCTTTCCCCTCCATTTTTATTTTTTTTCTGTTGAGATTTTTAAATTTTTATTTCTTGACACCTTTTTTGCCTCTACTTGTTTAGAAATTACGTAGTCTATATCCTTTTAGCAATTACCTAAGTTCTATTTTTTTATATATTTTATTGATTTCAGAGAGAGCAAGGGAGAGAGAGAGAGAAACATCAGTGATGAGAGAGAGCCATTGATTTGCTGCCTCCTGCATTCCCCCTGCTGGGGATGAGCCCGAAACCCTGGGCATGTGTCCTGACTGGGAATCAAACCATGATCTCCTGGATCCTAGGTCGATGTTCAACCACTGAGCCATGCTGGCTGGGCCTAAGTTATTTTTAATTACACAACCTTGAGCATTTTAACTCCAATCATCGCCTTCCCTAATTTATAATCTCTTATTTTACAATTCTGCAGTTCTGTCTGATGTCCAAAAAGTATTAATTTTTTATACATTCAACATTTGTTTATATTTACCCACATATTTATATCCTTGCTTCCTGTTCTTTCCTGCATCTCAAACTTCCACTTAGGATCATTTGCCTTCTTTTCTGACTGTTTTTAATGCCTCTTTTTTTCCTCTTGATGTTTGTCTATTAATTCCAGTATCTTCTGACTTCAGGGTCTGTTTCTGTTCATGGTGCCTTAAGTGTTTTGTAATTTTCTTATTGTAAGTTGTCCATTTGTCTTGGAAAGTCCTTGTGGGGCTTGCATTGTTTCCAATGGGAAATCTGCTCCACTCTCCTCTCTTTTCCTGTGTTATTCAACTTACCTTTTTTTTCTGACTGCTTTTAAAAATTTCTCTTTATCATTGGTTTTGAACAACTTGATTATGATGTGCCTTGGTACTTTGGGCTTCAAGGAGCTTCTTTGTTGGTTTCATCAAATTTTAAAAATTTTTAGCCATTTATTTCTTCAAATATTTTTTTCTGTTCACCTGCTACCTTTTAGGGACTTCAATTCCACATTTATTAAACTGCTTGAAGTTGTCTATTACTCATTGATGCTTTGTTTATTATTTTTCTCTGTGTGTTTAGTTTAGATAGTTTATAGTGTTATGTCTTCAATGCACAAATCTTGTCTGCTGCAATATTTAATCTGCTGTTAATTCCACTCAGTGTATTTTTCATTGTACACATAGTTTTTTCATCTCTAGAAGTGTGTCTTAACTTTTTGAACATCTGGAATAGTTATAACTGTTTTAATGTTCTTGTCTGATATTTCTACCATGTGTGTCAGTTTTGATTGATTGATTATTCTTATTATGGGTTGTGTTCTCCTGCTTCTGTGTATGCCTGATTCCTCTCAAGCATTTGGCAGGATACTGATTTCCATTTGTGTATAAGGAAACTACCTTATTGTGGCAAAAGGCCATAAAAAGGATTAGAGGGGAGCAATTCCTAAAATTCATCCATGGCTGGAAATAGTGTCTGTTCTCACCAGCCAAACTGAAAAAACTCGTAATTCGTAGGTTATTGAATGGAGTATTCAGAAGGTCTTGCCTTACTAGTAGAGAATCATTAGCCCCAGACTGAACATTGCTCCAGGTCCACCTAACAAACCATAAAATAGCAAGACCTGAAAGGATCACACTGTTTCCAAGTAACTGCATCCTAGAACAAAGCTCAGGATTTATAGGAATATACAAATATTCAGAGCTCATTAAGGTAAAATTCACTGTATCTCTAGCTCCATTTTTTATCTGTTCTTTAATTATAGTAAGGTTCAACATCCTTTGTGTATTTATAGTGACTTGTATTTTTTTGTGAACTGCCCATTCCTATTCTTTATCTATTTCTTTTTTTGAGTTGTTGGTCTTCTTTGTTAGGTATCTGGCTAATACAGTTGAAGAAGACGAAGAAGAATCCAAATATGAAATTTTTCCATGGGCTTTAGGGAAAAACTGGAGAAAATTGTTCCCCAATTTCTTAAAGTTAAGGGACCAACTGTGGGATAGAATTGACTATAGGGCTATTGTAAGCAGGCGATGCTGTGAGGAGGTAAGATTTTAAAATACTTTATATATGTAATCCCTGTCTTCTGTTCATATAATTTTCCTTGTCTTGTTTTTTAATGTGCTTCTAACATTTTATTTTTTGTATATATAAGAGTAGACCCTTAGCTTTGATGATTACCATGAATACAACTTGTGTATTGCAATGCCGATCTTTTAATTTATACCACAAGAATTTAAAATTGTCATTTCTGTTTTTCAGAGCAACCTAATTCTGCAGTATTTTTTTTTAGTGTTTCTCTTGTCTAAACGATCACAAATATATTGGAAAAGGATAGTGTGCATATTTCAAAGTATCTTATGGTAATATCATTAGAGTTGAATAATACTTTTCATTAAATAAAATATATGACATTTCAAGTCCCAAGATTGAAATGTGAATTGCATGATATAAAATTTATATAAATTTAAATATGTTTAAAAACCATACCTTTTTTCACATGGAATACATAAAGGTTCCTTGATGCCAGATTTTATTAAGATAAAGCAGAAAGACACTAAAAATTAAAAGATTGGTTATTTATCTAATGTCCTAGTTTTCAATAAGGAACAAAACTAATGATTTAAACTAAAAAATTCTAGAGTAGAAAATTAAATGAAATCAGTGGTCACTGTAAGCCAGTACTAGTTCAGAAAACTTTGGTAAATGTGAGCTAGATAATGGTATAATTAAATGAAGTCATATCCAGTTAAATGGACTGTAGGCCAAAAGAGACAGTGGATTAGTGTCAAACCTAAGGGAGAACTTAGGGGTGTGTCACAGAACTCTACCCAGAACTAACCATGTTAATTATATTTATTAATGCTATAAAGATATAGCAAGTATGCATTTTTGTAGATTAAAATAGGATTGTTCAGTGTTAGGGAAGATGCAAGGATTGCCCACCGGGCCCAGTGGTTGAGTGTTGACCCATGAACCTAGAGGTGACAATTCTGGTCAGGGCACATGCCTGGGTTGTGGGCTCGATCCCCAGTAGGGGGCATGCAGGAGGCAGCCAATCGATTCTCTCATCATTGATGTTTCTATTTCTCCCTCTTCCTTCCTCTCTCTGAAATCAATAAAAACAAATTTAAAAATAAAAATTTTAAATTCAAGGATTCAGAGATAACTTAGAAAACTGTACAGCAGACCAAGTCTTTACAAGATTAAATTCAGTAGAAAAATATGAAAAATTGGGTGTATAAGGCCACCATAATTTAATGGATCCTGATTAATTAAAAGATTTAAATTACTCATTCCAGTTACAGGGCATTGAAAGAGTCCTGTATTGTTATTTTTTTTTTTTTTTTGGTCACTACCTCCCCATGTCAAGCGGAGTAATTTGTGCACCTGTTGCCATACTTGGACATGATAGTCCAAGCAAAGCCTTATTTGAACACTCTGATTTTCCGAAGTAAACACTTCAAGCCCCATGGAACACTCAACTAAGAGCATGGAAGGGACACTGGAAGCGAAAGTCCAGGACAGGCAATACTCACCTTATGGCAGACTGCCCATCTACTCCTAAGATACAACTAGTATTTTTTAAATTACAACAACTTTACACTATTGGAGCTGGATTTACCACAGTTGCTGGCACCAGACCATTAAAGAACCAGAGAGAATGGAGTGACTTAATGATGTATGTGTAAAAGACTAAAAAGTTTCAGACAGCTGTAAACTCAGTTGTGTAATGAAAAAGAAAAGTTTACAGAAAAGTTTAGTCTCTCAAGGATTCAAAAGGGAGAACTAACAGATCTCCACTAATTTCAGTTCTGCAAATCAAATGTCCTATTCATACTTCATTATCACTATAGTAGATACCTCAGACTTAACATGGCAAAAATTGAATTTTTATTTTCCCACATAGACTTCTAAACCTGTTCCTCCTGCAATCTTCCACATGCTAATAAATGGTAACTTCATCCTTCTAGTTGTTCAGGCCAAGAAACTGTCACCCTAGACTTTTCTTTTTCTCACATCCATATCTTAAAAAATTATTCATTTTCCTGCCACTTCTCACCACCACCACCACTAAAACCTACTTTGATTGTTATCTCTTGCCTCAATTATTGCCATAGCATTTCAAATAGTCTCTCTCATAATCTTTCTTCCCTATAGTCTATTCTTCATACAGCAGCCAGAGTAAATCTTTTAGGAGGTAAGTCAAATCATGACTCCTCTACTCAAAAACCTCAAGGGCCCTGGCTGGTGTGGCTCAGTTGGGTGTCGTCCTGGACGGTTGCTGGTGTACCAGGGGTTGCTGGTTGGATTCCCTGGACACATGCCTGGGTTGTGGGCTCAATCCCCAGCAGGGAGCGTGCAGCAGGAGGCAGCCGATCAATAACTCTCATCATTGATGTTTCTCTCTCTCTCTCTCTCCCTCTCCCTTCCTCTAAAATCAATAAAGATATATTTTTAAAAAATTTTTAAAAAGCCTTGAGGCCTCCCATCTCACACAGAGTAAAAGGCAAAGCCCTTATCGTGGCTCTACACAGTCTGCCAACTCTCCTATCTCTTTGACTTCATCTCCCACCCTTGCTCACTCCACTCAAGGCACAGTGGCCTCCTTGCTGTTCCTCAAACACACCAAGCACACTCCCACTTCAAGGTCTTTGTATTTGCCATTCCCATTCCCTGGAATGGTTTTCCCCCATTAGTATGTTTCATTTCCTCACTTCATTCAGGACTCTGCTTAAATGTCATCTCAGAGAAACCTTTCCTTACCACCCTATATTGAGTAGTATCTTGCTCAATGGGATAAACAGAAAAGTCCAGAAATAGACCCTCACATTTATGTTCAATTAAATTTTGACAAGGGTACCAAGAAAATTCAGTAGGGAAAGAATAGTCTTTTTAACAAATGGTGCTGGGACTACTAGATATCCACATGCAAAAGAATGCAGTTGGACCCCTACTTTATTTCATATAAAAATACTAACTCCAAATGGATCAGAGACCTAACTATAAGAACTAAAAACTATAAAACTCTTAAAACACAGGGGTAACTCTTTATGACTTTGGATTCAGTTTCTTAGATACAACACCAAAAGCACAAGCAACAAAAGAAAATACAAGACAAAGTGGACATCAAAGTATGAAACTTGTCCTTCAAAGGACACCATCAAGAAAGTGAAGACAACCCACAAAATGGGAGAAAAAATTTGCAAATCATCTGTCTGATAAGAGATTTGGATCTAGAATATATAAAGAGCTTTTACAACTCAATAATAAAAAGGAAACCCAATTTTTAAATGTGCAAAGGACCTGAATAGACAATTCTCCAAAGAAGATATACAATGGGCAAAACACATGAACAGGTGCTCAACATCATTAGCCATCAGAGAAATGCAATATCAAAACCACAAGAAGATATCACTTCATACCTATCTGGATGGCTGTCATAAAAAGACAGATGATTACAAGTGTTGGTAAGAATGTGGAGAAATTCAAACCCTCATACACTTCTGCTGGGAATGTAAAATGGTGTCGTTGCTTTGGAAAACAGTCTGGCACTTCCTCAAAAAGCTAAGCATAGAGTTCCGTATGACCCAGCAATTCCACTCCTAGTTATATAGCTAAGAAATGAGAACCGTGTCCACAAAAACTTGTATATGAATGATGACAGCAGCATTATTTATAATAGAAATGTCCAACAACTAATGAATAAACAAAATATGGTATGTCCATACAATGATATATTGCTTGGCAATTAAAAGGGATGAAGTACTGATAATGCTGTAACATGGATGAAACATGAAAATGTTATGCTAAGTGAAAGAACCCAGTACAAAGGACCACACATTGTATGATTCTATTTATATAAATGTCCGGAATAAACAAAAGAGACTGAGCCTGGCCGGGCATGGCTCAGTGATTGAGCATCAACCTAGGATCCAGGAAATTGTGGTTCGATTCCCAGTCAGGGCATATGCCCGGGTTGCGGGCTTGATCTCCAGTCGGGGGCGTGCAGGAGGCAGCCGATCAATGACTCTCATCATTAATGTTTCAACTCTCACCCTCTCCTTCTCTCTGAAATCAATAAAGATACATATTTTTTAAATTTAAAAAAAAAATTGAAAATAGATTAGTGGTTGCCAGGGGGTGAGGGGAGGGAGGAATGGGATGTGACTGCTTTCTTTATGGCATGATGAAAATGTTCTTAAATTGTCTATGGTAATGATTGTACAACTGTGAATATACAATAAGCCATTAAATTGTACACTTTAAATGGGTCAATTGTATGGTACTTGAGTTATCTCAATAAAGCTGTTAAAATAGCAAGTAGTACCTCCCACTATTAATCAGTATCCTTTTTCCTGTTTTTCTTCATAGCACTTAACCATCATATAACATACTGTGTTTTATTTATCTTGCTAATGTCTATTTCCCTGTACTCGAATATAAATTCCAAGAGGGCAAGGTTTTTACTTTGTTCTTATTGTATCTCCAATGCCTAAAACAGTGCCTGGCATATAGTAGATACTCAGCAAATATTGCTGTCAGAATGATTGAAACTTAAGGCTTCCAGTTCTTTTTCATACCTGCTTATCCATGAAACAGAAAAAAAAACCACTTTAAAACAATTTTTCACTGAGCTCACTTAGCACTTACTTTAGTGGCAGATAAGCTTTTTTTTTTTTTTCCTCTTCCAACCAGGTATACTTGGATCATGTTGGTGTAGAGGAAAGGTAGCTAGCTACCTAGTAAGATTTTGTCTTGTTCTCCTAAGTATTCATTCAACAACTAGTTTATGAGTAAGACACCTACTTCAGTATTATATAATACTTATTATAAAGAAGTATTACATCATCCTTTCCCTGAAGTTGCTGCTTTAAAGTAGCAAGACATGCTTAGAAATTTAGTTAAGTACTCTATGCATTTGTTATTGAGAGCCTGGTACTGATATACTTCCAAGCTACTTCTTTAGTTTCATATTGTAAGATAAACCCATTGTGATAGTAGCTACAATAGTAATACTCTACATTTGCATTGTACTTTATGAATTCATAAATGTTTTCATACATCCTCACAAAGATGCCTGTGAGGGTTGTAGCATTCTCATTTTAAGGCTGATGAAACAGCACCAACAAGGCTGAGATTTACTCAAGACCTTGCATTCAGTCAAAACTTGACCTCATGACTAATGACTTCATAGTGTTCTGTTTTCTCTGACATCTAGCCTCCATCTCTCATTGATTAGTTTAGAAAATGCATTTACTTCTGTTATTTTATCTCAGGGATTAAGTAGCATAAGTATTCGCCATTTTATATATGAAGAAACTGGCATAGAAAGGTGACTTGTCCATGGTCATTCAGTTAATAAGTGGCAGGGCCAGCTAGTGTTTAAATTCGGTATTATTTCCTTTATATGCCACTGTCAAAAGAACTTATTCTCTCCTTTGAGATAATGTGAATTTTGTGATTTGCCTCCTATTGTTTAAACCCTGGCTGTGCAGAGAAGCTAAGAGCCAACGTTTATCCTTAACCACATTAACTCTTACCCTTTATTACTGGTCTGCTTTCCCACTTCAGGTATATTCAGGTCCTAGTTTAATGAAAAAAAATTTCATTTGCTCTTTTTTTCAACTGTCTCAAATCCTTTCTTGGAAAGAGATGAGGTGATTAAAGCTGATTTCTCTGTCAGCTACGACTTGATTCCAGATTAAGAATTTAGAAAACAATGATGTGATATAAGCAATGTTATGAGCAAAATAATCCAATGACAGTATACAGAAGAGACCCAATATAGGGAAGGTGCCGGAGACTGCTACACTTGCCCTAAATCAGCAAGCAAGGTGTAAATTTAATGCCAAAAACACACTGTTACAAAGTTATTATTTGGTGACCTGTTGGATATAGGGCATATGGGAGAGTGAGCTGACAGAGTTTCAAACCTACATAACAAAAAGTGATGGCTTCTATTATGCAAACTCATTTATTGGGAAGATAAGGAATTTGGTATTGGGCATGAATTTAAGGTGATAATTGGATAGTTCAGTGAATTGTCAAAAGGTACGAGTAAAATGAGTCATCACATACAGTGATGTTTAGTGTGGTAGAGAAGAGATCCAAGGTGACAGTAATATTAATATTTTTGAGCACTTGCCACAAGCACTGTTCTAAGTACCACACATGTATTAACTTACAATTCTATAGCGAGCTAGGTAATCCCAGGTGAGAAAACTGAAGCATACAGAGGCTCAATGACTTCTCCAAGGTCACACAATCAGTAAAGCAGCATACCAGTATTCAAACCTAGTCAGTCTGACTCCAGAGTCAGTGCTAATAAGACAATATACTACCTCTTGAGGTTACAGAGAAGTACATATATATATAAACAAATGAACAAAAAACACACCAGAAGGCCAAGTATTGTATTTTAGAAACACCCACAAATGACACCAAAAAAATAAAATCACTAAAAATGACAGAAGAGTAAGATAAAGTAAAATCTAGGATAACCTTTCTAGTAGGTCAAACACCAATGCTTCAATGATGTCACTTTCATAGAATCATAGAATTTGATGACTGTAAGTGACCTGTTTCTAATATATACAAGACCCCTTATTACCCAGAAAGTTAATTAATTTGCCTGAGGTCATAGAGCTAATAGAATTAAGACCAAAATCCTGCTGTCTTAACCTTGGTACAGTTTTCTGTTGTTATCACAATACCACTCTGTGTATAAAATATGTTTATATTATAGCATAATATTCAGGGTATCCCCCAAAAATGTATACACACTTTAACAGCTGGTAGCTCGATTTTTATTTATTTTTTAACTTTCACCAGAGGATATTTTTTCCATTGCTTTTTACAGAGTGTGGAAGGGGGGAGAGAAAGAAACATCAGTGTGAGAGAGACACACTGGTTGGTTGCCTCCAGCATGTGCCCTGACCATTAGGGCTGGGTATTGAGCCTGCAACCTAGGTATGTGCCCTTGGCCGGAATCAAATCTGAGACCCTTCAGTCTGTGGGCCGATGCTCCAACCAGAGCCGAACCGGCCAGGGTGCTGATAACTCAATTTTGAAAATGAAATGTATTTTAATAAATACTGCTTTTATAATTATTCAAAGTGTGTATATACATTTTTGGGGGGACACCCTATATATTTAAAAGTAAACAAGTGTGTGTGCATACATTTTTTTCCTAGCTGGGTTAGCATGTGGAGAGACTACTATGCCTAGCTTATTGCAGAAAGGACAGTTTACCAAACCTATTTTGTATCCTTTATATTTCCCTCTGCTCTTCTCACTAGACTTCGCTATAAGATTCCTATAAAAATCATGTTATTGAAGGTTCATAATGTCAGTGGCCTCTAGTCCTTAACTTTTATCATTAGAAATATTTAATGACTACATAATATTATGTGGAGGGCATTTGACAGAGAGGTATATGAGAGAGACTATTCCTGCACAGAGGAGGCTTTCAGGAGAATAGGTTATATTTATAAAAAGATATATCTGAGTACTAGACACTTATATGCTAAAAGTCCTAATATAGCATTAATAAGAAAATATGAAAGCTGGAGTTTTTAGAAAGGTGGGACTTATGCTGGGCATTGAGGGAAAGGTAATATTAAGACAAAGGGAGAAGACATTCCAGACATGGGAAATAAAGATATTGAAGTGTTGAAAAATAAATATAGAAGGAATAAAAAATTCTGATAAGAAATTCTACTTTCTCACTTAGGTAACTCTGAATCTAATTTTATATTGTAGATATATTTATAGAGTTAACACCTTTATTTACTACTGCCTTTTTAAATATGTGTAACTTTATTGCATGTCTTGGTTGAAAACTATTTTGAAGAATTTAAGAAGTCAATCTAAAATATACTTTATAAAAATGATCATAACTAACATTCTTTATGCCATTATCTTGGGGAAGGCTACAGTAATCCCATTTTCAGAGGGAACTGGTCTTGATTTGGGGGTTTTAAGGTATTAACAGCAAAAGCCTTTTTCTTTCCAAAAATTTTACATACAACCCCCCAAACTGAGCTTCTCTGCCTATTTCCCTTAGCCCCTCCTAGGACCCCCCAATATAGTCTGTGAAACCTCAGGCCTCCTCAGAACAGTTTGAAAAGCACTGGTCTAGACAATAGGGCACTAACTCTTAAATTTTACAATTTTCATTTACTTTGGGTCACTGATAACTCCAACTAAACATTTTTGCTTATAAGTAACATCCTAACATTCTGCTTAAGAGTTTTGGATATCATGAGGCCAGCGTATAGGTACACTTCCCTAGCTTGACTTCTTAAATAGCTACCATTTGCCAGTTGCTTATAATGTGATACAGATTTTACACATATCTAACCCTCAGAACAATCCTGAGGCAAATAGTATCCCCATTATAGATATAAAGAAATTGAGCCTCAGAAAGGTTAAGTAACTTGCCCAGTATCATACAGCTAGCTAGTGGCAGAGCTAGGATAAGAAACTAAGTCTATCCTGACTCTAAAGGCAGTGTTTTATCTAACAAACCTTAGACAACAATGACTGATACGTACATAGTGAGGAATCTTAAGTGCTTTATAAAGAATTCATGTAATGCTCACAACCCCTTATAATAGACACATTCTCTTCATGTTACAGATGAGGAAACTGAGGAACATAATGAGAAACTGTTCTTACCATATCCCTTACCATAATTGCAGATATTTTAAGATTAGCCTAACATACATAGTTGGAAACCTCAATTAAACATACTCTTTTCAGCCCAGTACATTCCAAAGTTAATTGGGGATAACTGTATTGTCTTTCACAAACTTAAAATACTCAGGATTGAAAAACCTGGAAAGTTTATTTCTTATTTGAAATAATTTAAATACCTTCAATTATTGTCAAGGATCCAAGCAATGAATCACTTTATAGGTAAATATTGCTGTATCTGGAGATAACTTTTTTCCCCCCTACACTGGTAACTTAGATTTTTAAATCTAGTTTTAGAGATAGCTGTTCTTAAGTTATATTTTTTGTACTTAGTTTTACAAAATTTCAAAAACTTATTAAAATTCTAAAAGAAAGCTTTCCACTATAGGTTATGGCCATTGCTCCAACCCATTACATATGGCAACGAGAACGTTCTGTGCATCACAGTGGAGCTGTTAGAAACTACAACAGAGATGAAGTTCAACTGCCCAGGGGACCTAGTGCCACACCGGTAGATTGCTCACTCTGTGGTAAAAAAGGAAGATATGTTAGACTGGGATTGTCTTCATCATCATCTTTATCCAGTGATACAGTAGAGGTGATAGAAAAACATTCTCAGGAATCACACAACTCATTCTCAATGGGCACGATAGTTGATCCTTCTCAAGCTTATAGTTATCCTCAAGGTATGAATTAGTGATATGTCAGAATTAGATTTATGCAAGTTATTAAATCCAAGTTATTGACCTAGAGGCAGGGATACATAATAACAGTATGAGTTAAATTAATATTGAAAGTTTTCCCCTTTTCAGTTACTTTGTCTTGTGTTACTTTTTTTTTTTTCTGGTAGCTCACCTGAACTCAAAGATTTTTAATGTGATTTATGTTAAAGTGAAACTTAATCACCATGGGTCTCAAGTATTTTAAGTATTAAGTATTTTAAAAGCATTTGAAATGTTTATTCAAAAGAAGTTTTAAGAAGGAAATAAATTTACTTATAATCTCGTCACCTAGTTTGATTAGCTATTGGTTTTCTTTTATGCTTTTTTTAAAAAAGTCTAATAGCACTATGCTATAAGGTTGAAAAACACAGAAGTTCTTTGTCTTACCCCTTCTTTTTTTCTATACACTTTTAAAAATCGAGATATAATTGAGATACAACATTGTATTAGTTTTAGGTGTACAACATGATTTGATGTGTATATATTGCAAAATGATTACCACAATAAGTTAACATTCATCACCACAGAGTTACAATTCTTTTCTTGTGATGAGAACTTTGATCTATTCTGTTAGCAACTTCCAAATATACAATACAGTATTGTTAACTGTAGTCATCATGCTGTACATTACATTCCCAGGACTAATTTGTCTTGTAACTGGAAGTTGTACCTTTTGACCACCTTCATCCATGTTGCCTACCCCCGTAACCCTCACCTCTAGAAACCACCAATATGTACTCTGTATCTGTGAGTTCAATTTAGGTTTTTGTTTGTTTTTTAGATTCCACATATAAATGAAAGTATTTCTCTTTCTCTAACTTAATTCACTCAGCATCCTGCCTCAAGGCCCATCCATGTTGTCGAAAATGGCAGGATTTCTTTTTTTTTTTTTGGCTGAATAATATTCCATTGTATACGTGTGGCACAGTTTCTTTATCCATTCATCTGTCAATGCACATTTTGGTTATTTCCATGTCTTGACTATTGTAAATAATGTGACAATAAACATGGGGGTGCAGATGTCTTTTCAAGATAGTGATTTTGTTTCCTTCAGATAAATACACAGAAGTGATATTGCTGGATCATATGGTAGTTCTATTTTTAGTTTCTTGAGGAGCCTCCATACTGTTTTCCATAGTGGTTGTACCAAGTTACATTACCACCAACAGCGTACAAGGGCTCTCTTTTCTCCACATCCTCACCAACACTTATTTGTCTTTTTGACAATAGCCATTCTAACAGATGTGAAATACCTCATTGTGGTTTTGATTTGCATTTCCCTGATTAGTGATGTTGAACACCTTTTCATGTACCTGTTGGCCATTTGTATGTTTTCTTTCGAAAAATGTTCATCTCTGCCCATTTTTAAATTTTTTTTTTTCTGTTGAGCTGTATGAGTTCTTTATATATTTGAATAACTCTTCATTTTAACTCCTTATCAGATCTCCATTCCATAGGTTGCCTTTTCACTTTGTTGAGTTTCCTTTGCTGTAAGCTTTTTAGTATGATGTCTCACTTTTTTTTTTTTTTTTTTTGCCTCTTTGCTTTTGGTGTCGAATCAAAAAAGCCTTTGCCAAGACCTATGTCAAGGAGCTTACCTCCTGTATTCTGAGTTTTATGGTTTCAGATCTTACATTTAAGTCTTTTGCTAGCAGATTTTTGTGCATGGTGTAAGATAGTGGTCCAGTTTACCTCTTTTGCAGTGTTTCCAACACCATTATCCTTCCCCAGTTTTACATATATTCTTGGTTCCTTTGTTGTAAATTAATTGACCATAGATGTGTGGGTTTATTTCTGGACTCTATTCTGTTCCATTGATCTATGTGTCTGTTTTTATGCCAATACCAGACCACTTAAAAGAAATTTTTTTTAATCCTTACCAGAGGATATTTTTCCATTGCTTTTCAGAGAGAGTGCAAGGTGGGGAGAGAGAGAGAGAAAGAAAAACAAACATCCATGTGAAAGAGACACATCAATTGGTTGCCTCCCAAACTGGCCCTGACTAGGGCCAGGGATCGAGCCTGCAATTGAGGTATGTGCCCTTGGCTGGATCAAACCCGGGACCCTTCAGTCCACAGGCCAACACTCTAGCCACTGAGCCAAACCAGTTAGGGCAATACCATACCATTTTGATTACTAGAGCTTTGGAATACTATACTCTTTTTCTACTTTGTATTTTTTTTAAAAGTTAGAACCATAGTATATCTAGGCCTGCTTCTATTCACTTATCATAAAGCATTTCCCCATGTGATTATTTAGTCTTTGAAACTTGATTTTAAATCATGACATGGTACAAGTACCATAATTTATTTGCATACTTCATTTTTGTTGGGATTTAAGTAGCTTTGAACAATGGTATTTTATGTTAGAAAATAATCATAAAAAAAGAAAATCATATAAACTAGAAATACTTTCAATCACACCACAATTTTTATTTAAATTATATTTATAAGATACCGTATTTCTCTGACATTTTTCAATTTGAAATAGAACCAGAATAGTGATCCTTTTTACTTCTTATAAAGTCTTCCATATTTTCACCCATCTGAAGACAGGACTGACAGATTTCTTATGGTTCTTTCTAATTCTATGAGACCCACACTATTTCAGAATTTCACCTATTTATTTTTACAACATCCTTATGAGGTTAACAGTGGCCACTGAAGTTTTACTTAAAGAGAAATTAGACTCTTTAGACTCTTAAAGAAAGTAAGGATCATGCCTCAGTCATTGTTCCATTTCCTGGCCTTAGTAATCACTACACAAATTTGACTGAATTTATAGTCTATCCCCTTGCAATACCTCCAAGCATAATTTTTATTGGTTCACTCATATTGAAAGGTAAATAGGGTCTACCATAGGATAAAGTAAGAGTTTCCTTCTAGCATCCCTCCCCCCTTTCTCAAGTCCTTTTACCTGGATCCTTATGATAGGTAAGATTTACTAGATGTTTAAAATGTTCCAGGCAATGTGTTAAGCATTTTACATCATAATCTTATTTCATATTCACAGCCAACCTTAAGGCGAATACTATTATCCACTTTGCAGCTAAAGAAACTAAGGCTTAGAGAGGTTAAATAATTTGCCCAAGGTGGTAGAGCGACATTTGAACCCAGGTCTGACTCTAGACTAGAGCCTAAATTCCTAACTATTATGCCTCACTGCCCCCTTTCATGAAATCCTGCCTTTCTGGTAAAAATCAACTGCCACACAAGTCTTTCAGCAACTACTTAGGACTAAGGAAATGGTGAAAGCATTGAGAACCAAGTCCCCGATGAAAGGTTATATGGAATGAATTGGGAGAGAATGCCAGCCCCAATTTGAAGAGATATTTACAGAAAGCAGAACAGAAGCATTATATTTTATTCAAACTAGTTCCTGTAGATATCAATAGTAGTAACACTATATTTTAGGTTTTGTATCTCAACAGGAAATCAGAGTGCACCCAGGGAATAGGGCTCTGCCAGTCAGCTTGCTTTGAAGCAGGTCTTTGAGGGATTGTGGATGAAAAGTGCAACACTTGACTTCAGGGAGTTGTAAATGGAAATGTGCTTTTACCCTGTCCTTTGATGAAAGAAAGCCCTGAAGCCCTGGTTTAGGATATACAGATCCTATACCGAAAGGAACAAGTATTTATTCATCAACTGCTTGTTTGCTTTTTAATATGTTTTTATTGATTTGAGAGAGAGGAAGGGAGAGGGAGAGAGAGATAGAAACATCAATGATGAGTCACTGATCAGCTGCCTCCTGCACACCCTCTACTAGGGATTGAGCCTGAAACCCGGGCATGTGCCCTGACCGGGAATTGAATCGTGACCTCCTGGTTCATAGGTCAATGCTCAGTTACTGAGCAACACTGGCCAGGCCTCATCAACTGTTTTATTCAGAGTATTGACTCAAGAATAAATATAAGACCTTTTGTTTCAGGATGACAGAGGATAGGCAATACGGAGAAAAATTATTTAACATACATACACTTAAACATTTACATTCTTTTTCCCTCAAAAGGCTTGACAAGGGAGTAAGCTATTTGGGAGAAGAGAGGGTAGAGAAGGGAGGGTGGTTTAAAGGTAACAAAGTTATCAGGAGCAGTGGTTGGCCTCTTCCTGCCTCAGCAACTGCTGATTCCCTGTAGTGACCTCCGCTAGCAAAATTTTCTTCCTCATGCCCTAATGTGTTTGCCTTAATGGTTAGAGTGTCGGCCTGTGGACTGAAGGGTCCCGGGTTCGATTCCAGCCAAGGGCATGTACCTTGGTTGCAGCTTAATCCCCAGCCCTGGTCAGGGCTCATGCAGGAGGCAACCAATCGATGTGTCACTCCTGTATCAATGTTTCACTCCCTTTTTCTCTCTGAAAAGCAATGGAAAAAATATCCTGGGGTGAGGATTAAAAAATAAATAAATAAAAATTTTCTTCCTTCTATCAACATGAAGGTGGTTGGAACCACTTAACAGTTTGTGGTTGCAGAAAATTCAATTCTACATTCTCCAGGAGAGACACAAAGAACTGATGCTCTGCTCCAGGCTTGTATGCTAAAACTTAGCAATAGACGGTTACCAATGCTTCCATCTTTCTTTCAAACACAAGAAAGTAACTTCCTAATTTCAGGTAAAACATATGTTTCTACCTTTAAAATTCTTTCCTCAAAACAAAATATCCAAAACACAAGTTTTACGTAAACATGTTTATGATATAAAGAATAAAATATTTTTCATTTTCACAAGTCTGGGGGGGGATAGATGAGACATTCGTTACAAATTTACATACATCACAATCACTAATCATGTGCTAGGCATTTTATAAAGGTAGCCTCATGTAACACCTAACCTGTCCCCCAAAATCTTTGAGTGGCAAAATGATACTCATTTTACTGATGAAGAAACAAACCCAGAAAAGTCACAGTTGCAAGGCAAAAGAACAGCAACAACAAAAAAAGCAAGATGGGAACCCAGTTCTATCTGAATACACTGCACATTTTTATATTAACTAAACTAGCTGACCTTAAACAATACGGGTTTGAACTGCGTGGGTCCACTTATAAGCCACTTGTATGTGGCTTTTTCTTTCAATAAATGCAGTAAAGGTATTACCCTTACAATTTTATTAACATTTCCCCCTCTAGTTTACTTTAATAATACAGTATATAATACGTATGATATATAAAATGTGACTCTTTGTTATTGGGAAGGCTTCCAGTCAATGGTAGACAATTAGTACAGTCTGTCCTCTGCATCCACTGATTCCTAACTGTGGACTGAAAATACTGTTTTCAATCCGCAGTTGAATTGTGGATGCGAAACCTGCAGATACAAAGGGCCAAAAGTAGTTAAGTTTTTTGGGAAATCAAAAGTTATACACGAATTTTCAACTGCATAGGGGGTCAGTGCCCCTAACCCCCAAGTTGTTCGAGAGTCAACTGTACACTGTTTCTCTTTACCTTATGTTGTTTTAAGCCTTATGACACCTAGGCTAGTCCATCTGAAACATGGATATGTATTTACCTAAGAACTCCTTAGATTTTAGAATGAAGCCAAGGGAAAAAAGCAATATATCAAACCTTAGTCCTGGGTCTTGTAGGCAGGCATGGGACATTCTGTTATATAATCTAAAACCAAATAATTTTTCATCAAAAATCCTCTTAACTTTCTTATTTTTGTCACCACTACTCTAGTCATACAGGTTTAAAATCCTTACACTTAGCCCTAACCAGTTTGGCTCAGTGGTTAGAGTGTAGGTCAGTGGACTGAAGGGTCCTGAGTTCCATTCCAGCCAGGGGCACATACCTCGGTTACAGGCTCCATCTGATCCCTGCCAGGGTCAGAGGCAACCAATCGATGTGTCTCTCTCACATCCATGTTTCTCTCTCTCTCTCCCACTCTCTCTAAAAAGCAATGGAAAAAATATCAAGTGACGATTTAAAAAAAAAATCCACCCGGCTGGCGTGCTCAGTGGTTGAGCATCAACCTATAACAGGAGATCAAGGTTCGATTCCCAGTCAGGGCACATGCCCTGGTTGCTGGCTCTGTCCCCAGTAGGGGGCCTGCAGGAGGCAGCCAATCAATGACTCACCATTAATGTTTCTCTCTTTCTCTCTCTGAAATCAATAAAGATATATATATATATTTTTAAATCCTTACACTTAATGAAGGCATAATCAAGGCTTATAAATTAGTTATGTGATAAGGGTAATGCTAATTATATGATCAACATTTAGGAGCACAAAATTTTCCAGAATTAATTTTGTGGGGTGAGAGACTTGGTGAAGGCTTTTCAGAGAAAGTGTGTGAGCTGGCCATTGACTGAGTCTAGTTTTACCCAGAGAAGTAGGGGAAAGAGCTGCTGAACAGAGGATAAAAGTTGGAAAATATATAGCTTCTCTCTACTACATGCAATAAGTTACCAGCTTATCTGGGTCTTTCTTCACGATACACATTGTTTACATCTTCCCCTTTTCCTTGCCTTATTATTGTTCATTACTACCAATCACCTCAGAGTTGTATACTATGTGTTACTATGAAATTTCTGATTTCACAGTTTTTTCCTTCCTTTAAACACTCATGGATACCACTAACAGACTAACTTTTAAAAATTATCTCTTTTTACATGACCATGGAACCTTCAGAAGTTCCCTGTTGTCTCTGAAATATAAAGTTTACTTATTTATTTAAATCCTCACCTGAGGATATTTTTCCCATTGCTTTTCAGAGAGAGTGGGAGAGAGAGAGAAAGATTGATGTGAGAGAGACACATTGGTTGGCTGCCTCCTGCACACGCCCCAACCATCAGGGCTAGGGATCAAGTCTGCAACTGAGGTACATGCCCTTGGCCAGAATCGAACCCTGGACCCTTCAGTCCGCGGGCCTATGCTCTAACACTGAGCCAAACTGGCTAGGACTGAAGTATAAAGTTTAAACTTAAAGTCTTCCACAATCCAAGAGCTATACACCTAAAGTTTCCCCTAGAACAACCAAAGCAACAGATGAAACAATACATGATCCAGTGTAGGCTTAAAACCATCAGCAAACTTTTATTGACCATAGACTGGGAGGAAAAGGCAGGCCCCCTGGAAAACACTGGGAAGACAGTTGTGAGTCATTCACAAATCTTTAGGAGTTCACAGGACGGTAAATGAAAACCAGACATGAACACAGAAATCTAACTTTAGAAGAAGGTATCTGTCCCATAAGCCAGACTGTAAACATGCTTAGCATTCAATGGAGAGATGGAAAAAGGACTTAAGCTGAACTTCAATTAACTATATAAATAAATGTTTATTATGTAGTTTGGTTTTCAACTCAACTTAAAATTAGAATGGAGACTGTTAGGTCTTGTTCAATTCAACATCTACTGAGCACAGTGTACTGAGCAGAAACTATTTTACGTGAAATAGGAGTAGAAGGCACAACTTTTCTTTGCTCTTAAGCCAGCCCCCTTCTCTAAGTAGTACAAAGCCTGCGTTTAAAACAATAAATGAAGGATGGAATTTTGCTGCTAGTTATACAGAAGGGCAGAAGAAAAGGGAGTATTCCATGATGGAATTAAAACACATGCTTCAGAGCTTCTGTTATCTGGAAATGTTATGAAAACTATAAAGCCATTATTGTATGAGTGTTCAGACAGTACTTACCACACAGAAATATGGCACCAGAACATTCTACTTACGATTCAATCAATCCTCCAAAAACAGCCAGAGTGATGTTTTTCAAAACACAAATCTAAGCGTGTTACCTCTTTCTTCATTAAATCTTTCAATGGCACCCCATTTTTCTTAGGGTAGGCAAACTCCTTCACAGGGCTACAAGATCCTGCATGGCCTGACCCTTACCTATCTTTCCAGTTTGTTTCACTCAACCCCGACATCCTGGCCTTTTTGCTCTCATATGCCCTGATGCAGTTAATTCCCATCTACCACTCAGGTCTCAGCTCAGCTGTCACTTCACAGGCAATTACTTAACCAGAGCAAAACCCTGGTTCAGCACCCTGTACTTCTTTGGAGCATATATAATAGTTTTAGTTTTATACTTACTTGAAAAATGTCAACTCTACCATAGGCTGAAAGTCTATAAAGGCAGAGATTTTAGGTTAAAATTTTCCACATAATGAAAACTATGTAAAATGTTATTTAGAATGTACATATTCTTTTAAACAGTTATAGCTTAAGGGCTAAATCCAGGAATAGCATTTATCCTCCCAGGCATTACTACTTTAAACCTATAAAACATCTATGTTTAAACAGCAACCTAACCCCTCTAAACCTTTGTTTGTCTGTAAAATACGGATAACCTTAAAGATAAGCTATACATACTAAATGAAAAAACTATTACATTCTTAAAACAATGTAAGGTACATGGTAAATGCTAATAACTGGTGCATATGAATAATAAGTCTTAGTCCTAATTAATTCATATTTATAAAGTACATTTCTCCAAGCATTTGATTTATGTAACAGAATAATTCTGATGTTCTTTTAAGCTGGTTAAAATGATTCTGAGAAGGATAAAAGTGATGCAAGAATTGTTACATCTTCTGCTACAATTTTTAAAGTGATTATATCATTTTTATCAGTTTCCTCACATTATTTACTAAAACCCAGATTTCTTTGTAATTTTTAAGATCATACAAGCCATTAAAATATGTATTTAAAATACAGATACATTAAATTTATCTTAAAATGCATATTTTATTTCAGTAGCCAATGACCATCAATCAAACAAAGAAAAGAAAACTAATTTCATGAAGAAAGACAAATCTATGGAGTGGTTTACAGGCAGTGAAGAATGAGATGGCTCCACTAAACCAACTTGGAATCATTAACTACAATATGTCAAACTAACTACAAGACGAATGTCAAAATGGGACATTTAAGCAGTTTTGAAATGTTACACATCTTTCTTTAGCTTTTGTTATTTTTCAAAAATATATGTAAAAGTTACACAAATCATAGTAATAGCTAAAAATACCAATCTGTGAAAGTAATGATCTGCAACATAAAGTTCTATTTTGATACATTTCTGTCTTCATATCAGTTGCTGTCATCTGAGGTACTCAGTTAAGTTGTGGTTTGAACTTCCTCAACTTGACAAGAAAAGCTAATTTAAGGGGGAAAAAAAAAGTAAGGTCATTATAATAATGAGAAGAAAAGACCATTTAATATGGCCTGAAAACATTACTCACCTGTATGACCAATTTGCCAGTGTATAGGTCTAGCAATATAGGGAAATGATCCATATGGAAAATCAGAATGTGATTCTTCTGTTATAGAACAAAATATATATTGTAAGCTACATAAAATATTTCATAATTTATCCAAATATTTCAAAACTTAAAATACAAATTAATGTTCCTTTACTATAAGTTTTTTTTTGTTTGTTTTTTAAATTTTTTTTTTTTTTAATCTATCTTTATTGATTTCAGAGAGAGGCAAGGAGAGGGAGAGAGAGAGAGAGAAACATCAATGATGAGAGAGTCATTGATCGAGCCTACAACCTGGGCATGTGCCCTGACCGGGAATCGAACCCCAATCGCCTGGATCCCAGGTCGATGCTCAACCGCTGGGCCACGCCCGGCCGGGCATACTATAAGTTTTTGTTTCACATATTTTATTTAGCATTTTGTTTTAGAGCTACTATGCCAGTTCTTTTACAGAAACAATTTATGAAGGATTACATGATAAACAATATGGTTTTATAACCAAATAGATAAACTCATATCATAAATCAAGGGATATATGAACACTTGTTCATAGCCTAAATAATGTGTATATACAATAAGGACCTAAATTTAGAGAATTACAGCCACATAAATAGTAAATATTAGTTATTTGCATAGCAGGTCCTATGGAATTATTTTCCTTCAGTAATAATCACTGACCTAAAGTTTAAAAATTCTTTAGTATATATACAAAATATTTCAAAAGTCAACCTCCTTGTCACAGGTAAAATACGAATATTTTAAGAAGCTAAGTTCTTCAAAGGTATCATAGCTTTACATAAAGGGCAAGCGAAGTAATTAGTCTGTCCCTTGACAGATTTTAATTTAAAAACATAAATACCACATTTCAATTTAGATACCAAAAAAATCCCTAAGAAATATTTTTAGAATTTACTGGTCAATACACTCAAGAACCTATTCTCCATTTATTATTGCAAACACATGCATAAAATAAAATTAAAGCTCACCATGGTCGTCCTCTTGAAACATCTCACCTTCAATTCTGATTTTCTTTTGAGAATGTAATTGTAAATGCACGTTGATTTTAGGTTCTACTTTTTGAGCTAAAATTCCATTTTTCTGTTTTGCAAGGCAAACCAACCAATCTCTGACAATGACTTCACTTATATTTTCACATGAGAGAGCAAGTTCACAGATGCGAATTCCATCTAAAAGTTCAATAATCTGTGTGATGCTTTCAGAAAAGTAAAAAGTGTACTTTAAATTTCTAGTAAAACAACCTTATGTTTAAATTTACTATACCTTAAAGTCAAAATGCAAGTTACAGCACATAATAAGCAATTTCACAAAATACTACGTAAAACATATAGAGAACATAATTTAACATTATTGTTCACATTATACTTTTTAAACTTTTCTTCTAAATTGCCAGAAGAAATATGCATCTTATATTGCCATTTATGTAAAGGATGATTTAAACAGCAATATGAATGATTTGGGACATATGCTGTTTCATAAGTTTTATGAGATGACATATATATCTAACTCAGTTACAAAATGAACGTGTTTAAAATTACAAGTAATAGCCACATCACTCACTTTGCTAGATATACAGCACATATACCACCCTGTTTAAGACTTGGGTATAAAACAGGCAAAGCAACTTGAGGATTCAACATATCCAAAGCTACCTGTGAGGGGAAAAGAGAATCAGACTAAGTTCTGTTTCAATAAAACATAGGTTTTCTATCATGGTAAAACGATACACTTGCAGAGAGCAATTACCCAGTTAAAGTATTTCATTTTTTAGAGTATAGTATTAACTGTCATTTTTCTGCTCCTCAAAAAATATTATTATACAATTTGTCACAGTACTTGACTACATAAGAATGGTAATGGCATGTCTTACACTGGGCATTTTATACACTCATATATTACACACACACACACACACACACACACACACAGAGTTTCAATACTTTAAAAGTATTGTTATTTTGAGAGAGAGAGGAAGGGAGAGGGAGAAACATCTATCAGCTGCCTCCTGCATGCCCCCCACTAGGGACCAAGCCTGCAACACAGGCATGTGCCCTGACGGGAACTGAACCAGCAAACTTTTGGTGCACAGGACGATGCCCAACCAACTGAGCCACACTGGCCAGGGCCAAAGTCTCAATGCTTTGGTTCAGCTTTTGGCAACAGAAGTTCACATTATCTCAAATATGTTTTCTTTTTTAAAAGATTTTTTATTTTTAATTTATCTTTATTGCTGAAAGCATTACAGATGTCCCCTTTTTGTCCCCCCACTGACCCCCTCTCTCCCCTCCCACCCCCTCTCCAGGTCTTCCCTGCACTATTGTCTGTCCATGGGCTATGCATACATGCATCTAAGTTCATTGGTTAATCTCTTCCCGTCCCTCCCCTTCCCCTCTGAAATACGTCAGTCTGTTGCATGCTTCAATGTCTCCGTTTCTTTTTTGTTCATCGGTTTATATATTCATTATTTTTATTGATTTTTAGAAAGAGAGGAAAGGAGAAGGAAAGAGAGAAACATCAACGTGAGAGTGAAACATGCATGGGCTGCCTCTTGCACACCCCTGACTAGGGATCCAGCCCACAACCTGGGCGTGTGACCTGACCAGGAATTGAACTGGCAACCCTGCGGTGCACGGGACAACACTCAACCAAATGAGCCAGACCTGCCAAGGCTCAAATACGGATTTTTATATTCAAAAGAAAAGTTCTGAATTTTAATTTTAGATATTCTAAAATGTAAGAATCATGTCCTTAACTTCCCTTTTTTTTTTTTTTTTTAACGAGAAAGCTTACTTAGAAAGTCACAGCCCTGACCGGGTAGCTCAGTTAAAGCATTGTCCTGATATGCCTAGGTTGCAGTTTGATCCCGGTCAGGGCACATACAGGAATCAACCAACAAATGCATAAATGAATGGACAACACATCAATGTCTCTCTTTCCTTCTCACTCTCAAATGAATGAATGAATGAATGAATGGAAAGTGACAGAGGTAGTAAAAGTGAGCCAGCTGGGCTGCATAGGCTCAGGAAACAAGTTACAGAAGCAAGAGAAGGGCCCTTGGAGCTTAGGGGAGAGAAAGGCAAAGGTAATGTGTCTGGGGAGAAGTGGGGGAGGGGAAAGGCGAGGGCTTGCTCCTGAGAGGGAGAGCGCAGCCTTGTTTTTTTATTCTTCATTCAGTTGCAGAATACAGGCTGTATTAACAAAAGATGTCAAATGAATACAATGAGTAAATAAAATAAAATTTTCCAAAAAATAATTTAAAACAAAATAAATATGGTCAAAATAGAAAATAAAGTGACTATTAGTGAAAGATGATTCCAGACAGCTAAGAGAAGTCGGCACATCAACAGTGACAGTGTTTTGTTGTTTGTGGGTTTTTAAACAGTATTAATGAGTCAAGGAACATCATTATTAATTTATTCACCAACTATTTGAGCACCTTCCATGTGCCAAGCATTTTGCTAAGTGGTAAGGATATAATGGGAGCTTATATACTATTTTATTTCACAGGAACTTATATTCTAATAAAGGGACAGACATTAAACAAATATCCAATAAATATGTAAGTCAGAGGGTGATGAGTGCCATGAAGACCTATAGAAGTACAGAGCAGAATATGAGGGCAGGGAAGGAAAGTGCTATTTTATACACAGGTTGGTCAGTGATGAGACTGGAAGAAAATGATTAAGCTTACCCTGTAGAAACTTAAGGGGAAAGTGTGCTCAATGCTCTGAGGCTGTATGACACTTGGTGAGTGTGAGAAGGCCACTGTCACCGAAGTGGAGACAGAATGGGGAGGATGGTAAGAGATGAGTTCCAAATGGTGGGGATATGGTGGGAGCAGGAGAGGGACAAGATTATGTAGAATCTTATGGGCTTTAGCTTTACTCGGGAAGAGAAAAAGCCACTGGAGAGCTTTAAAGAATAATATAATTTGACTTTTTTTAAAACCTTTTTTCCATGTTAACATAATAAAACTTGCCATTTTAAGTGTATAATTTAGTGGCAATAAGTACATTATGACCTTTTAAAACTATAAATAGAAAAGGCTGGGAGAGGGCAACCTGGAAGGATAATGATGGCCTTGCAACAGCAAATAGCTTTGGCTGTGATGAGAAGCGGTATGACTTCTGAAAAGGTAAGAGCCAAATAGGATTGGCTGTGAAATGTGAGAGAAACACAGGAGTCAGAATGAATCCAATGTTTTTAGCCTAAACCACTGAAAGAATGAAGATGCCATTTACTCATGAGGAAAATGATGAAGACTATGAGAGAAGCAAGATCAGGGAGAAATAATCAAGAATTCAGGTATGGACATGAGTTTAAGTTTTCTATTAGATATCCCGGTAAAGAGCTCAATGACTGAATCAAAGGATCAACATGATGGACATAAGTAGGCTTCTTTGACTGTAGTTTTACTCTGTTATTGACAAGGACCAGAAATCAGACAGCCAAGATTCCTGTCAACCTTCTTCAATGCTCTATTCTCAGTTAACATTAACCATTCATCCAATCACTCAAACCAGAAACTTGGCAGTCATCATTTTCTTTATCTAGAATTCTTTTGATAATCTGTGGGGTTTTATGCTTCTGTTTGAATTAAAAGTATCCAGTCCCACAAATCTACCTCTTAAGTATTTCTCCAAGTCATCGACCGCTAATGCCTTAGTTCAAGGCCTCATCATATCTTGTTGAAACATTACAATCACTTTCTATATAGACTCACAGCCTCCATTCTTCCACCACAATGATTCTAAATCAGGAATCTGAACATTCTACTTCCCTACTTAAAAACTCATCAGTTTCCCATAATCTACAAGATAGTGTCTACACCCCCTAACTTGATATACATAACTAGATATAGCCCCTATGACTGCATCTGCAGCTTCATTTCATACCAACTCTAGCCATAGTGTTTCACGCTTCTGAGTCTTTCTAATAATTGTTAATATGTTTATCTTCTATATTGAGAGCTCCTTTAAATGTATAATTTATTTTTGTTTTAGCATAATGCATGGCGCATGGCAGGTCTTTAATAAATGCTTGCTGAATCAAGAAACAAAAATGGTTCAGTAATTCAGAGGAAGATGATAATCCTCTAATTAAGCTTGAAGGAAAAGTAGAATTTAAAGAGTTGAGAAATGAAAATCATAGAAATATTTTAGTATTTACTATATACTAGGTACTCTTCTATGTACTTCATATGAATTATTTAATCCTCAACAACTCCATGAAATAGGCACCATTATAATTAATATTATTATTTCTGTTTAATACATGAGGTGACTGAAGCACAGAAAGATTAAGTAATGTACCCAAGGTCATACTGGCTATATGGAGCCCTGGAATGAACCAGGCTGAAGGGGCTTCAAAACTATTTCCCTCTATTTCCTCTCCTCTTCTCTCCTCTGAGATAATCATTGTCCTGAAGTTGGTAATGTTCCCAAGTAATTTTATAGTTTTACAACATATGTGTATAACTATGAACAATACATGTTTTGTATAGTTTAAAATTTTACATATATATGGCCATCCATACATACTTTTATAATGCTTTTTTTAACTAAGCACCATGTCTTTCACTACGTTAAATAATACTATTGTTAGTATTACATTGTGTCCATTCCTTTTCTGATGGTCAGGCTGTTTCCAAAATTTGTTAAAAACCTTTTTTAGCCATTTTCTCTTTTCTGTGTCTTTGTGATTTCACACATTTTTATTCATTTACCATCATTTTGGATGGCAGGAGTATAGGCGGGTTACATAAAGGGATAGAGAAGAAAGGAAGGTTGAGAATCAGTCCTGATAAAAATTATTACTCTCCTCTTTGAACTTCATTTCTTACATAGGTTCCCTTACAAAGGTCCTAAAATAATCCAACCTTCCAACAGGCAATTCAGGAGGCTCTTTACCTTAGAATTCTGAAACTTTGAAGCCAATACATCCATGTCCCACATCTCCCCCATCACACTGGTCACAGCTTAAAATGTCATCCTCTGCTCATCTATCCTTTTATCTTCGTACCACTCTGCTTCTTGTCCCCTAACTCAACCTCCCACTGCTGCTCTTTTCCACAAATTCCTCCACTCCACTTTCTGGAACTTTGTTCATGATAAATGCATCTATCCTCAACATTGTTAATGATTACTCCTCTACATCCCGACTTTAACTGTCTAAAGTTGCCTCTTGCCTGTTCCCTCTTAAATGGAAGCTATTTAGAACCCCAAATCTCACATGAGGTCAGGTGCTGGGCTCAACATGCTCCCAACGCTGCTTCCAAATTATTATTCCTTTATCTAGAAATGCTGAGGTTTATGATGCTCAACTCCTCCTCCTTGGTCATTACCCCATATTTATTTTGGCAACTGATTCAGTAAGTCTCTCTGTTATGATATTGAAGGAAATGATATTGAAGGAAATATTCCTCCCATGCCAGATAAAGAAATGCGACAAATAATGAAGGAAGATCCTCTCCCAGACAAAAGAAGTGTGAGCCTTGTTTTCTTTGTACTCAGTATTAAGTAATATCATAGGAACCACTTTTGAAAACTTACCGCATCAAATGTTAAAGATTTTATGTCTTCACTTGCTTCTGAAATATCTTTATGAATAAAATCCACATTGTCTGGCCACTCTTCTACATGACTAATTTTCCATGAATCACGCCAGTGTTTGTAATTCTTCTTAGCCAGTTCATGATGGTCTTTTCGTACTTCAAAACTTATGACTCGTCCTTGTGATCCAACTTAATTTAAAGAGATAATTTATGATATTTCATAGTATTAATCAGTTCACAAAATATAAAAAAATTATTGTGAAAAGGTATCGTATAGATGTGAAAAAATTCAAATATTTCAAGGTTACAAAAGTCTCTATCCCATCTCAGATACCCAATTAATCTCCCTCTTCAGACGTAACCATATCACCAGTTATTTATCCTTCCCAAGACAGTTGGTGCCTGTACAAGTGTACAAGTACCTCTTTCTTTTTGTTGTAATACACATTGTGATGTATTGTGTCCTGTACCTTCCTTTTTACTTATCAGTGCCATTTCAGTGATTAACAATCTACTGCATTATTTTTAACATCTTTTATATTCCATTGTACTGCTATCCCATAGTTTATTTAAGCAATCGCCTACTAATAAAAAAGTAGTTTTTTCTTAGCCTTATGCTATTACAAATAATACAAGAATGTTCAGAGTAGCACTATTCATAATATTTGTCTTAAATGCACACCAAGAGTAGAATGGATAAATTGAGATTTGTTTCTAAAATGGAGTAACTATATAGCAACTAAAATGAAAGAAATACTGCTGCATGCAATGGCTGAATCTCACAAACAGAATGTTGCATGAAAGTAGCCAGACTCAAAAGAGTACATACTGTGTGATTCCTTTTATATGAGGTTAAAACAGGCAAAACTAATCAATGATGATAAAAGTCAGAATAGTAGTTACCTTCGGGAAGAATAAGGACTGAGAGGGAACATGGGGGGCTTCTATGGTGCAGTAACATTCCCTGTCTTGGTCTGGGTAATTACTACAGGAGGGTGGTGACTATATAAAAATTCATTGAGATATACACTTATGATCCATGCACTTTTCTATAGCTATGTTATGCTCCAATAAAAAGTTTAGTTCTTTTTTTAAAAAAAAAAAAAAGGTAGAAGCATTAAAAAGTATGAATGGAGACAGGGAAAGCGAAACAGGAGGTCAGAAAGACAGTGACTGGAAAAATGTACAAAATGAAAATAAAATTAAGTTGCTTACATTTGGTTTTAAAGAGAATTCTTTATATCTCAAAGTTATGTGAATATTTTCTGAAACATCTTTATTTAACTTTCTGTTATTATGAAAAGATTGAATGTTTGTTATCTAAATTCAGCTCATTTATCCCAATCTCTTACCTGCTCTGGATAAAAATAAGCTCATTCCACCAGAGCCGGAGCCAGCTTCCAAAACAGTATCGCCTGGGTGAATATTCATCATCAACAGCATCATATTTATATCCTATGATTTAAACACAGTAACCAATAAATACGTACTAAGCACCTACTCTTATCAAATAGTATGTTGGACTTGGAGGAGAGAAAAAAAAAAGATTAAACCCTGGCCCTGCCTAACAAGAGTTTATATTTTACTTGATGAAATAAGAGATTCAAGAATCAACTAGCTAATAAAGCAGTATTATAGACAGTAAGTACAATAGAGCTCAGAAAAAAGGAGAAATCAGCAGATTGTCCTAGTTTAAAGAAAGAGTGGGGAATTTAAGGAAACAATCACAAGGTAGAAACAGTTTCAAACAAAACAGAGGTAAACACAATAGGAACCCTGCAATACTTTTTCCTTTGCAAGAACACTTGGCTCCTAGATGTTTGCATGACTGGCTCTTCCTTAAATTAGGTGTCTTATCAAATGTACCTCCTTAGAGACCTCCTCTAACCACCGTACATACAAAGTTCTCTTCCCCCACATCACCCAATACGCTGTCTCTGTTAATCTGTCTTCATGACACTCAGCACCACCTGAAATTACCTTATTCTTTCATTTACTTGTTTGTTCTTTGTCACCCCCTCTAGGATGTAAAGTCTGTGCTAAGAGCAAGGACTGTGGTTCACCACTCTACCTCCCTACAGTAGTTCCCTGAACATACAAGGTAGGTGACAATTCGCTGAATAAATAATGATTCCTCATATCAGAATAGGAGGAGTTGTTACAATTACAAAGGAACATTCTACTCAAGGACTGTGACTGTAATTAAGGACTGAAATAAACTACTAGCAATGGATGAATAGTATAAGATTCTAACAAGGAACTAGGTAGCTATTTTATTCATAAAGGATATTCCTTTTATGTTTAGTGTTTAATTTTAGCACAAAACTTTTTTTCCTAAAGGGAAAGCATAGTAATAGATCTATTGTTGATAACATATACCTCTAGTAACATGCTTTATTAAATATGATTAAATGTCACCATAATGTGACTAAAAAATAGTCCTTGTAAGAGTTCAGCTGAGTGCTGAACTTGCAAACCTGAGTTAATGGGGAACAAATACAAGTACTTACTATGTGCCTAGTGCGTTCACATCGCTCTATATAGTTGTCGATATTCCCTTCACTTTACAGATCAGAGAATCGAGACTCTCCAATTACAATTAAAATCTGGCTGATCCTCCTAAAATGAGGGTAAAAGTCGTATCTATCGACTTTTTTATTTTTTTTAAGGCTGATAACAAAAACCCGAACCGTCTGAGTTGTGCTTAAGTACGTGAATCAGTCTGCAGTAGTATGGCATCAGTTTCGCTCTTTCTGGAACCATTGCGCACCTAACTCCCGTGCGTTACCTTTGGGTATGTTATGGCAGAACCTCTTTTCATCAGTAATACATAGTCTTCCAGCGCCGGCCTCCTCAGCACAAAGAGCTTACCAGAGGAGCTCCTTAGTGCCTGGCCGGGGAACTTGCCCACGATATCGCTGAACGGGACTGCCCCCCAGCTACTATTTAAACGTCCGGCGTTGCTCAACCTAAACAATTTTTTAAATTGTGTTTCTCTCTTCCCAGTCTCAGCTAAAATCAGCTCCCCAGCCCGGAAGGGCTCCTCTCTGGAAGTTGACCAGGAAGAGGAGCCGTGAAGTTCTTCGACCAGGCGGGGCCGTGAGGGAGCCCCAGATCCCCGGTGTGAGGGATCGGACTGGGCCCGGTCTCCACTCGAGTCCTCGCGCTCTCGAGGGGGTGACTCCTCTCCAGGCGTCGGCAATCTGAGGCTTTCCAGAGACGAAAGACATCTGGTCCCAAAGCTCCGGACGCTCGGAGGGAGAGACGGAAGCGACTCTGCGCCGGGGGCTTTCTTCAGGGCCGCCTTGTGCTCTCTCGGTCCACCTCGCGCGTCTCTTGGCGAGGACTCGCAACACAGTGCCCGCGCTCTCTCGAAGGGCTCTCGTCCGAGGCCGCGCAGGGACGGACAGACCGCGACCCCCGGCCGCCTCCAGAGGCGCCGCAGCTGCAGCCAGACCGGCCCGCGGCGACTCGCCGACAGCATGCTGACTCGCGCCGTCGCCGTCGCCGTCGCCCGCAAGTGACGTAGGACCGGGCGAGGCCCCGCCTCTCGTGGCCCGCCGCTCCGACGCCGCGGGGCTCCCGAGCTTCTTCCGGAAGGAGCTGAGCGACTGCGCCTGCGTCCGGAGGGGCGGAGAGGCGGGGCGGGCGCGAGGTCCTGGCTGGGTAACCGCCCCGGAGCGCGTCCCAACCCCCGGGCCCGTTTTCTTCTGTGAAATGCGGACACGCTGAACAGTTGACCATTGGCCAGTCTCCGCGGCCGCGCCTGAGAGCAGGCGGGTTAAGAGAGACGAGCCTGTGAAAGCGCTGCGTAAACAGGGCCTAGGCCAGGGCTGGCCCTGAAGTGGTCGGGAGCACGGGCTCGCTCGGTCACCCCAAGATGTACACGTAAAGCTGGCCCGGGTTGCGTCTGACGGGCCGCCGGCCGGCCCGCGCCCCTCGCCCGCTGCCCGCGACGCTCCCCTCGAGCCCCGCGGGTCCCCCGAGACCCGCCCGAGCGCCCGCGTGCTCGCAGGGCCAGGCGCTCCGGGGGCGGTGTTCACTTTGGCTTATTTGACAGAATTGTTTTTAATCTTTAAAATACAACATTCAGTTAACTGAGTCTTTTACCCTCCCCCAAACCAGAAGCATCTCAAAAGGGTAAGAGGCCGTCGCTAAACCGGAGGGCCGGGCGAGGGCGTTGGAGGCTGGCTGGCATTGAAGTCTCCCCCTCTGGGCCTCGGAATAGAACGGAATCTGGAGACAGGGTTCTTAAAGAGGCCCAGAAGTTAAACTGAGGTCATTTTCTCACCCACCAGGATGTTTCCCGTATGAGGAGGCGCGGGGACCGCGCGGAGGCCCCGGCGGCGCAGCCCGACCCCGGCCTCGGCACCGCGAGCAGCTTTCCTTGTTTAATCCCCGCGCCCCCCGAGAGCGTTAGCTCTGTCCCGGTTCTCTCTCACGGGGTCTCTTTAACAATCATCTATTCCCAGGCTTTGGCACCCTCCAAAAAATTAAAAGTAAATTTATGTACTCCTAAAAACAAAACCAAACCAGGAAAAGATTATCTTTGGCGTCTAAAGGTTCATTTAACATTAAATATCACCAACCTCTTGGCTTAATAATTCAATTGGCAAAATTTTACCGAGAGCCTAGCAGGCCCAGGCGACGTAGATGTCTATTTAAGTTTATAATAACCGTGCATTAGAAACAAGCTTCCCGTTCTACCGTGAGGGAACCGGCGGCGCGCGGCGGCCCAGCGGCGGAGCGCCCACCTGCGGCCGGGGGTCGGGCCGATTCCCCGTCGCCCACCTGCGGCCGGGGGTCGGGCCGATTCCCCGTCGCCCACCTGCGGCCGGGGGTCAGTCCGATTCCCGGTCGGGGCACAGGCCGGGGTGCGGGCTCCATCAGTGCCTCTCTCCTCCTTGATGTTTCTCTCTCTCTCCTCCTCTCCTTTCCTCTCTCTGAAATCAATAAAGATATATATATTTTTAAAAAACAGTATTAAAAAAAAAAAGAAAACTGAGGCAGGGAGACTGAGTTGGGGCCTCCCTGGCTGGCAGGCAGCGGCCGGGCAGGGCTCCTCCGGCAGGCGGTGCCCGCGGCGCCACCCCCCTGCTCCCAGGCCCCCAGCAGGGCAGTGAATTCACAAAGTCAAAACGTGTTCACAGGGCTGCGAATTCAGTTTACATTTGATAAAGTAGGCCTTGTTATTACTTTCCGAGACTTAAAGTAATGCTTGTCTCATCTGTGCTTCCTAAACCATCAGTCACCGTAAACTCTATCGTCAGGATTTCTCTCTTTTAATCCTAAAAATGAAAAAAGAAACTGCGTCCCCACCCAAATGCATGTCTCACTTTTGGTTTTAATTTGTTTTTTTAAGAAAAGTTCTTGTGACCATTGCCAAATTATTATTATTTTATTATCGTTGCCAAATATGGGCCTGAGTTGGAACCTTCTGAATCCTAAGCCTTGCAATCATTTTTTTTTTTTTTTTAAATCCTTACCTGAGGATACTTTTTCCATTGCTTTTCAGAGAGAGTGGAAGGGAGAAAGAAAGAAACATTGATGTGAGAGAAACACATCGGTTAGTTGCCTCCGCACGCACCCCAACCAGGGCGCAGAATCGGGCCTGCAACCGAGGTACGTGCCCTTGGCCGGAATCAAACCCATGACCCTTTAACTCCCTGGGGCCAGCGTTCTAACCACTGAGCCAAACCAGCTAGGGCTTGCAGCCGTTTTTATCACTCCTGCTTTACCATCTCTTAAATACTATTAAATGACATGACTTATTTCAGGAGGAGTAGGAATTGGAAAGAGGAAGATATATGGGGAAAATAGGGGAAATAAATGTACATGCCTCTGATTTCTGAGATAAACCGTGAACAGTAAATGGCACTCCTTTCCTTCTGTTGTTTGACTAACAGACCTAAAGTTGTAAGTATTTTGTCTTACGCACCTCTAATGAAACACATTAACATATTAAAATTTTTAACAGTTTACTTGAGCCAAACTGATGACGTGCGCCGTCAGGGAGCCAGATCCCAAATGCTCCTGAGAAGAACAGTGTTGCAGCTTCTTTGTGCATTTGAAATTCAGGGGGAAATAAGGAAGGTGACTTGGAGGTGGGAGGAAGCAAGGTAGGGGCTGGGTGACAGGGTAGTTACCAACGTGATGTGCTCTCTTGAGAGCGTTTACGGCTTATTTCAAAGGTGTGTTAACCACATTAACACATGTTGAAAAATAGTCATTATTTATTCATGATCTTTTAGAGCATTCGGGCGGGCTCTCAAAAAAAATCATTATGTGTGCCTCTCTATTCTTGACTATACTTTTCCTTTCCTTCTGTCTTCCCTGTGAAACTGTCTACCTGCACTGTTAAGCTAGTCTCTGAAAAAATGAGGCATCATCAGCTCATCTGTTCACATTATGATATAAAGCCACTGTTGCCTAGTGGCATTTAGTCAAGCAATTACTTTAAAGGCTGAATAGCTGTCGAGGGGTACTATGGCTGATAACTCCCATTTTTAAATTTCCAGTCAGACTAGACCACTACTTCGAGTCCCACAAATGTTCTCCTGCAGGTCTTTGCGTATATTCCTTCCCCTTGTTTTGTATAACTTTTTCTTGTCCTTCAGGTATCAACTTCACATTACCACTAGGATGGCTGCTTATAACAAAGGACTGGGAGAAGTGCCGCTCCTCTGTGCTCCTGCTGTGTCCTGCCGTTAGACCTATCATGGCACATGTCGCACGTATGGAAGTCACTATTTATCATTTCCCAGGTTGGAGGGTAAGATTGTTGAGAGGGCTGTGTCTTCTCCATCATTATTCCAGTGTCTGTCATAATGTCTGGGACAGAATATGTCATCTGAAATTCTGTTAATATTGAAGAAGGGGGAAATGGATTTGGAGGCAATTAGTATTTTCTCTCACAGGTGGATGCTGGCTAATTTAGGCAATGCCCATTTAATAAATGAGTTGTGTCCCTAAAACTTGTAAGTGGGATATTTTCAGTCTGCTGTAAATAGTGGTTGTGTTCCCAGATCTACTCAAAAGCCTATTGAGGGGTAAGGTAGCTGAAGCAGTGTTCACTATTGCAAAGACAGTGGAAAACTATAAATAGGCCACTTGTATCTTTAAAAAATTTAAAAATAAATTCATAATTTAAACTGTCTGCAAGACACCATCTGTGGTTCACCTGCTAGTACCTCAAACTCAGCGTAACCCAAACTGAACTAGCTCCTCTATTCCACCTTCCTCCCTCTGTTTCTCCAGTTCCCTGGGACTCTGGTCTTCTTCTATTCCCTGTATCAGTTAAAAATCACATGATTTTCTATTATTTCTAGGCTAAAAAGTTCCAAGTCATCTGTGACTTTTCTTTCTGTGAAGCTCTCTTCTGACACAGACAGATGCACACTCACAATCTCTGATCAGTGGTCAAGTCCTGTGAATTTCCTTCCCATTTCTATTAGACGTCACTCAGTATGATTTGACCAGCCCCACAGTTTCAAATAGCATCTGTGTGCTAATGCATTGAAAATTGGTATCTCTAGTAGTGATCTTCTCATATATGCAGTTTCCTCCTGAACAATTCTATTTGGATGTCTAATATGCATATCATCCTTAGCTATCCAAAACAGAACTTTTTTGAAAAAAATTTATCTTTATTGTTGAAAGTATTACAAATGCCCCCCTTTCCCCCATTGTCCCCGCCACCCTGCACCCCTCCCCCAAGGCCATCACCACACTATTGTCTGTGTCCATGGGTTATACATGTATGCATAATTTCTTAGGTTAATCTCTCCCCACCCACCCACCCCTGCCTTCCCGCTGAGATTCCTCAGTCTGTTTCATGCTTCTATGTTTCTGGATCTATTTTGTTCATCGGTTTATTGTGTTCATTAGATGCCACCTATGAGTAAGATCATGTGATACTTGTCTTTCTCTGACTGGCTTATTTCACTTAGTGTAATACTCTCCAGGTCCCACCGTGCTGTCTTATAGGGTCAGGGATCCTTGTTTTTACAGCTGCGTAGTATTCCATGGTGTAAATGTCTGAGAAGATGCTTGATATGATTTCAATCTTCCTAAACTTGTAGAGACTTGTTTTGTGTCCTAACATGTGGTCTATCTTTGAGAATGTTCCATGTGCACTTGAGAATGCCTATTCTGCAGCTTTGGGGTGAAATGTTCTGTAAATGTCAATTAAATCTGATCTAGTGTGTCATTTAGAGTCACTGTTTCTTTGTTGATTTTTTGCCTGGAAGATCTATCCAGTAAAGTCAGTGGGGTGTTAAAGTCCCCTACTGTGACTGTATTGCTGTCCACCACTCCTTTAAAATCCTCCAGAAGTTCTGTTTTGTTTTTTCAAAACTGAACTCTTGATTTTCACTCCACCCAAACTTGTTTTTGCAATTCAGCTGATAGTATCACTATTCACTTATTTGCTCAGGACTTAGAGTCATCCTTCACTCACATCTTTTTAAAAAATATATCTTTATTGGTTTCAGAGAGAGGAAGGGAGAGGGAGAGAGAGAGAGAGAAACATCAATGATGAGAGTCATTGATTGGCTGCTTCCTGCAGGCCCCCTAAACTGTCGATTGAGCCCGCAACCCGGGCTTGTGCCCTGACCGGGAATCGAACCGAAATCATAGGTGGATGCTCAACTGCTGAGCCACACCAGTCGGGCCACTCATGTCTTTTTCTCACCCTTCACAATCAATCCACTTAGTAAGTCCTGTTGGCCATAACTTCATATTATCCCTTCTCACCACCTCTTCTTCTTTCATGTGAGTCTGACCCATTACCATCCTACCTTGTCTGTCTGTTTTCATTCTTGCCCTCTACAGGCTCCATCCAAAGTCCAGGAGGCCATTTTAAAATGTAGACCAGTTTATGTCACCTCAAATAATCTAAAATGCAAACCTTACTATGGCACTTCCTAGCTGTAAAAGCTTCAGTCTCCCCATAGCTGTGAGGGTGGTGTTTTTTGTCTTTCCTGCTAGGCAGTAAGATCTGTGTGGACTGAAGAGTACATGATATTTCTTGAATTAGAATGCATAGATTTTGTGACAATATTATGGAAACATTAAAAATTTTCTATTTAATTTAGTAACATGGGATAAATCTTGGTGAAATAAGAGGGAATAGGCACTCCCTCCATTACTTTTATACTCTTATGATTGAATAAATTGCTATTATGTGTATAGATGATTATAGACTGGAAGTAGGCAAAAATAGAAACAGTTGTTACAATTGTGAAGTTACAAATGAATATTTCTTTTAAACATTTGTTCAATCATGGTACTAAAAAGAAAACAGCTTTGCCCTGGCCCCGTGGCTCAGTTGGTTGGAACGTTGTCCCCATACACCAAAAGAAGGTTGTGGGTTCGATTCCCGGTCCGGGCTCATACCTAGGTTGAGGGTTCACTCCCCAGCCAGAGTGAGTACAGGAGGAAACTGATTGATGTTTCTCTCTCACATCGATCTCTCTCTCTCCCCCTTCCTGTCTCTAAAATCAATAAACATATCCTTGGGTGAGGATTAAAAAAAATAGAGAACAGCTTTCTGCCCTACATTTAACTGAAGGGAAACTCCCACAGTGTCCAGAGCCCTTGATGTCCTGCAAATGAAGGAGGAGGGTGTCCCCAGGTTCCTTGCAGCAGGAACCCACTGAGGTGGCACCAACCTTGGCTTCCAAATGGAACAGGATGTCTACAAAAGGAAAAGTGATGGCACCTACATCATAAATCTGAAGACAACCTGGGAGAAGCGTCTGCTGGTAGCTTGTGCCATTGAAAACCCTGCTGATAGCAGTGTGGTATCGTCCAGGAATACTGGCCAGGGAACCGTGCTGAAGTTTGCTGCTGCCACTGGAGCCAGCTGCTTTACTAACCAGATCCAGGCAGCCTGTCCGGAGTTGATCCCAGGGTTGACCACCAGCCTCTCATAGAGACGACTCATGTTAACCTGCCTACCACTGCTCTGTGTAACACAGACCGTCCTCTGTGCTGTGTGGACATGCGAGCCCTGTCAACAAGGGGGCTCACTCAGTGGGTCTCATGTGGATGCTGGCCCGGGAAGTTCGTGCGTGCGTGGCACCGTCTCCCACGGACACCCAGGGGAGGTCACACCTGGTCTCTGTTTCTACAGCGAGCCTGAGGAGATTGAAAAGGAAGAGGAATTTTAGGGTGAAAGGACCTTTCCAGCTCCGTAGTTCACTGCAGCTCCACCCGAGGTCGCAGACTGGTCCAATCAGCAGCTTCCTCCTGAAGCCTGCAGGGCGCAGCCTGCCACCGAAGGCCGGTCTGCAGCCCCGCTGCTCGCGCCACCCAAGGGGTAAGGACAATCACTGAGCGGTCTTAAACAAGTGATGAAAAAGAAACAGTTTCAAAAACAAACTGCCCAGCCAGTGTGGCTCAATGGTTGCGCCCCCCGCATCCACCCATGAACCCGGGGTCACCGGTTTGATTCCAGGTCAGGGCACGCGCCCGGTGGCAGGCGCGGCTGGATCCCTGGTGCGGGCGCATAGGCGGCGGCAATCAATGTTCCTCTTTCATCGATGTTTCTGTATCTCTATCCCTTTCCCTTCCTCTCTCTGAAGTCAATAAAAACATTAGAAAAATAAAAAAAGAGACCCAAACCTTTCTTTATTTGGTTGAAAGGAATGCGCCCTGCCCTGCCACGCACGGTCTGCTCGCTCCCGCGTCCACTCGCCCTGGAAGGAGCCCCGCCCGGCGGGCACGGTCCGCAGGCTGCGCCCGCCCCGCCCCGGCGCCGCGCCGCGCCCCGCCCCGGCTCCCGCCGCCCCCGCCCCGCTTCCTCCCGCAGGCCCCGCCCCGGGCCGGTGCGCCTGCGCACGGGCGAACACGTGGCTGCCGCGGAGCCAGGGCAGCAATGGCGGCGGGCGGCGGCGGCGTTGCCGAGTCCTTGTCTCCCGCGGGGGTCCCCTGCGCCTTCTCCCCGCAGAGTCAGGCCTACTTCGCCTTGGCGTCTGCCGACGGTCACCTGCGAGTGTGGGAGACGGCCAGCAACCGGCTGCACCAGGAGTACGTGCCTTCCGCGCACCTCAGCGGCACCTGCACCTGCCTGGCCTGGGCGCCGACGCGGTTGCAGGCCAAGGTAGAGCGAGCGGGACGGCGGGGGTTGGGCGCCCGCCGCGGCTCGGCCTCGGCGTCCCCCGGCCCCGCGGCGCGTGGACCCTCCTCCCGCGTGGCCTTCGGGCGCCCGGGGCGCCGAGGCAGCGGGCGCGGCGGGGCGCGGGGTGGGCCCACGCCGCCGGTCCCGGGCGCGGGCCGCCCAGAGGGCAGCGAGCGAGGGCTCGGCCGCGCCGACGGGCCGCGGGCCGGCGCCGGTCCAGCGGGCTCCACGCGGTCTTCGCCCCGAGTCCCGCGGTCGCCGGGGCGCCATGTTCGCCAGGGCCTGGGCCCCCCCGGGGCTGTCGGGCCTCGCTCCACCGAGTGCGGTCTTCGGAGCCCTGGCTTTTGACAGAGCCCCGCTTCGGGGCGACACTGCTCTTCTCCGAGCCTCTCACTGCCCTCCCGGGTGTGCCCTGGGCTGCTGGAGTCAACAAGCCCATTTCCTTGCTTCCGTACCCCCCCACCCTCGGGTGCCGGCTCACCACGTGTTGTCTTCCACGTCCGAGACGTGGGTCTCTCTCTCCTGACCCTCCCCGGCTCGTTTCAATCCTCAGCCGTTTGAACCTTCTTGCTTTTTTATTTTTAACTTCGGCTCGACTTCCTTTTAGACACCCCCTTCCCCCCAAGTCTGAAGCCTGCATTAGGATATGCAGGTAAAGTGAGGTGGTTTAACTTAAATATGAGCGCAGGTGAAGGTTGCCTTGGGCGGGACGCGGCCGAGCCGGGAAGCGTCCCCCCGGCCGGGCTCGGTCCCAGGTGGGCGCCGTCCGCTGTGAGTCACGGCGCCCTGCTCCGCGCGCACGTGGGGCCGCAGGCAGGCTGCGCTTAGCTCTGGTTCCAGGCTTGGCTTTATAGTCGTTTTGCCTCTAGTTCCCCGTCTGTAAAATGGAGATGCTGCCACCCGCCTCACAGAACGTTGGTGAAGGTTAGCGTATTTAATGTGGAAAGCATTTAGAGTAGTTCTTGATGCGTAGGTGCTGCAAATTTTGTTACTTTTAGTGTCATATTTGTATGGTTAGTCCTGCAAGGTAAAGACTAACTTTTTGCCTTGTTTGGGAAGAAGACACAGAGGCTCTGGAAAATTAAGCAACTTGCAAAAAGCCAAAAACTGAACCTGGACTCAGGTATTTAGGTCTCAGTTCTTTATTATCTGCAACAGAGAGTTCATATTAGGCTGGCAAAGTTTTTTTGCCCATTCTAGTTTTCTGTTCACTTACAGTTACATTGTATGCCTCAGGAATAAAACGTTTATTTAGTCTTAAATTTCCTGTTAAAAGTCATAGTTCATAGTCATAGTCAGTGTTATTAAATATAACACTCTGATACAATAGAAAAATACTTGGATTTGGTTTCATAACCGGGACTCAAATCAAACTTGGTTTTGCCACATTGAGCAAGTCACTTTAATTTTGGGGGCATTGAAAAGTGAGTTGGATTACATTAAAAAGTTTTTATAGTTTTTGTTTCCTTTTGCCTATATTCTCTCATTTTAGCCACACAACTCTCTGAAATGCCCTGAAGTTATTACATTTTTAAAAACAGAATCAGAACTAAGTTTAAATGACTTCACTAAAGCTTTAATAACCAATGAAGTAGTTATGGCCACTGGAGTTGAGAGGTACTATGACTGGTGTAGTGCGGCCTGGCATGTAGTGAATGCTCAGTAAATGTTAGCTATTATTGAATGAGTCAAGGAGTGTTCCAGTTGGGCTCATTTATCATTTACCACTACATTTCTCAGTGAAAATCAGTTCCTAAGAGTATCCTCTGTCTGTTTCAGTAATTGGCAATTAACCACCCAAGGACAAAGTTTGGCGATGTTATTAATGGAGAAAAAATGAGCTGGTGCTGTTTTTCTTGGGTAACAGGAGATAAAGCAGTTTATAAGTGTATAGAAAAATTAGAGTGCTGCTTGTTCTCAGTCACAGAATGTTTATAATATTTTGCATCTATGCCACAATAGTTTTTAAAGAGTTTTTATGCATATTATATAGCTGAGCATTTCCATTTGGTTGATGGAGCCTGGGCAAAGAGGACCTCTAATGATGACAAGAAAAGTACAGGGAGGAGACAGGTTGGTGGACTATGAGTGGATGCTATTGTTGGAGCTCCTGAGGTTTAGGTGTGGAAACTGAGGCTGATAGGCCAGAGCCAAACAGTAAGTGGCTGAACCACCTAGGAACTGACTTGCTATTTCAGTCCCTCTTTAAATCTCTCAAACTTTTCTCCTTTCCCTTCCCTAACTGCTGTAGAGTCCTGGAGAAATAGACCTTGTCTACTATTGGCTACCACAATAAATGTATTTATGCTGCTTTACTGTCACTGCAAAGCACACTCACACAGCTTCGTGCTTGTTGAATGAAGCACATGGCATTTCAGACATTGGACAGGGTAAGCGTAGTAGCATAAAGGATGCTTCTGGGAAAAATCTGAGTTGAGCATCCCCACTCCTATCCCTTAAATATGTAGCACAATCCAATTGTGTTCCTGTACAATGCTCTGTCTTAAGGTCTCTCCAGTATTTAAACTTCAGAAGAAGGTAAAGTTTGCAGATTAGATCCCATTGGCAGAAATTGACATTTCTGTGTTTTAGAATTTAATTGTTTTTGATATAAGTACTGTATATAGTTATATATAAAATGCACACATTTTTGTTCATTGTTATGCATGAAACATTTGCCAGAGTAAGTGACTAAGGCCAAGAAATGGCGTAGGAGACTGCAGAATGAAACTTGAAACTTTGGCATAATTTTCAGTGTCTAGAGGTCAGTATTTTTCAAAAATAGGTTTTGATCCATTAGGGGATTGTGAAATAGAGTTAGTGCATTGTGATAGCATAGCACAATATTAGAGTGTATTTTGTATGGTAAAGGATATGTTTTTTGGGTGAAACTTCTTTCAGTTGTATATACACATGTTCTGATGAGTATGCACTGGCTCTCCATGTAAATGCTTTTCTTACTCTGGGATCTCAATCTAAAAAGTCATTGCTGAATTGATCAAATTCAGACTTCTCATTACCTGGATGTGCTTTTCACCCACCACATGTACTGTGCCTTGCCTTTATAAATTATTCATATGTACCATTCAGTCTCACTCAGCCTCCTTATTGCCTTCTGGATCAAATTCTTATAAGCTGTCTTCAGACTGGTATTGGTATTTATTGCTTATCTCAGTCGCACTTTCACATTGAGAAAGGCTAGTCTAAAACAATCATATCCTTTTCGTCTTCACCCCTGATACCTTCAGGAACTCAGATTTTCCCTTCACAAATACATATATGAACAGTTTTTAGCCTATCCTTTCCATTACTTCATACATTTACATGTACAACTTAAGTGCACATGACATCTTGCTAGGCATGGTAGAGGAAACAAAACTATGACTAAAATAAAGACAGTTCAGATACGTTGCGTCCATAGTGCAAAGCAGAGTATGACTTGTGCGTTAAGAGAAAGAAGAGGTTTTTGTGGAAAAACGGTAATTGAAGCAGACCTTGAAGCATGGATAGATTTTTTTTTTTTAACCAAGTAAATATTGAGGTGAATAGGAAAAGGCCCCTCCAAGTGCAGGGAAAAACGAAGGCAAAATGGGAAAGCTTGTTTGTGATGAGGGAGTGTAATGTAACGATGGAATTGAAAATAAGGCTGGAAAAGGTGAGCTGGAGGCAAATTGTGGATGCTTTTGAATGCTGGAGAGTTATGTTGATTCACTCTTCTGTGGGGAGTCATTGAAGTTTTTGATCACAGGAATAACTGGTTCAGATAGAAAATGCAAACAAAATCTTTCATAATCTGTAATCATCAGCAGCACTAAACTCTTGGTTTCAGAGGTATTTAGTAATGGGGCAGTGCTTTAATTGTTAGAGTTCACTAAAATGCACATTAGTTATTTAAACTTTATCTGGTTGATGTGTTACATGTTTGGACATGTTCATCCTGCCAAATGGTTATTTTTAAAAAGATCATCCAACTCTGAAAAAACATACATGAGTCAGTAATTCTCTGAGATTAATTAATTGGATTATTATTTAGGTTTAGATCAGTAATCCTCAAAATTGGACATAGATTTTGTGGATGCTCCTCCCACTTGTTCATTCTGCTTGCTTCTCCCCAAAACACAGATTTTGCTGATAGGGAAACTAAAGCTTTTAATATGTTGATGTTTAATTTCTAAATTTCTTTGCTTTTAAATGCAAATTCAAATCTGGAAAAACATACTATGCATATTTCCACCAGCCTCTGTTTTACATGTTAGAAACCTCAGTGTAGATAATTCTAATTTGATTTGGGAAAACCAGAAGCAAATTCCTAGAATCTTTAATAGTTTCCTGATGAGGTAGTAATAGATTGATATACTTTCCCCATTATCCTTGCCTGAAATAGGTGTTTTTGTTCATAACCTTATACAGAAAGCACATTTGCTTTCTGGGACCATTCAGAAGGGGCTTTAGAAATTCATTTAACTGAAACTGGGATCTAGGACAAGCCTTGTGCTGAAGTTTCAATGCTTCAAGCAAATTAAATGTTACTCTTGAGATTATCAGATTGTTTTATACTTTGGCTTTTAATTGTAACTTCTATTTTGGGTTTATGAACATTTGATACATTTTTCAGGACTTGCAAATGTGCATTATTTTTTCTGTGTGTAGAATGTTACCCTCTTTTTAGTTAAATCTTTTTCATTGTTGTTGACAAGTGTATCCAGGTGAATCAAATTCTTCAAATGTACCATCTTCGTAAGATAACATAAAGAAAAAAATGGAAGATGCTTTTTAAATCAATTCCTTGATACTGTTTATGCACTGGTAACATAGTTTTCATTGGTGGGTTTTGGGGTGAGCAGATTTTTAGGTATCCTGGACTGCTTTTTGTGCTGTAGAGAAAAGATCTTGCACTATTGAGAAAATATACCCTTTCCTAAAGTATTGGTCTGTTTTATGCTAAAAGAACGGATTTCTCAGTGCTTCTTTCTGCTAAAATACAGGCCGGTACGCTTTAATTTAAAAAATTATAAGCATGGAAGATAAGTTCTGAAATTAGAATTTTTTAGCATTATGAACTGATATAGTACTCTGAAATTGGGACCATTGATTGTCTTTTGATGGGCAAATAAGAGCTGTTATTTTTGAAATAAATCCAAGTATTGTCACATTTGACACTAGACTTAAACTTGTGCCTCTTTGTCATTGGAATCACAAGACAACATGGAACTTGCAGACCAGCACTTAACCAGACACTGGAGCAACTTCTCTGGTTTGTAGAGCTCTGTGCTGCTCTATTAGTTACAGCTATTTTTTCACTCAAATTGAAGTAAATGCCTTTTATAAATATAAAAACATTTGTGTCCCTTTTCCTAAGAGCAAAGCTAGAATGAAAAGAAAGATGAGAGGGAAAGGGGGAAGGAATTGTTGGCTGCTTAGGTATGGATCTGCCATCTTGCTTGGGAGCGGAGCGTTAGACCTGTAAGAATACTAAGAACACACCAAGTTGTCCTATTTGATGCCTGCCTTCCAGAGGTAGGAGATGGGGGACGAGAATTATGAGCTCTTCTTCTATTGGAGTGGTTTGTTTTTTCTTTTATCTAAGTAGTGAAAAAGTGGAAATCCTATCTCTACTTTTTTTTAAATTAATTTTTAAAAAATGTATCTTTATTGATTTTAGAGAGAAGGAGAGAGAAACATCAATGATGAGTCATTCATTGATTGGCTGCCTCCTGCATGCCCCCAACTGGGGATCCAGCCTGCAACCCGGGCACGTGCCCTGACCGGAAATCAGACTGTGATCTCCTGGATCCTAGGCCAACGCTTAACTGCTGAGCCAAGCCTAGCTGGGCTCTACTTTTTTTTTTTTTTTTTTTAAGTAACGTCCCTTAGCAGCAATCATGTTTCACTTGTGGGCTATTGGGTATTTGCATTTATGCACTAATAATATTTCAGTGTTTGAAGTACAAAATAAACATTGTGTGTATGTTTTTTTTTCTTTTATTTTTAGGAAAGTCCACAGAGGAAAAAAAGGAAATCAGAACCTATAGAAACGAGTAACCAGATTGACTTGTTGGCTCTTGGTACAGCAGTTGGTAGTATTTTATTATACAGTACAGTAAAAGGAGAATTACACAGTAAATTGGTAGTAAGTATGTGTATATGTTATATAAAAGAGATATGACTGGCATATTAGAGATTTATTAAATAAAAACTTCAGGATATGCTATATGATCTGCACTAGGGAGCAGTTTTCTGCTCCTTCCATGTTTAAAATTCTGAATAGTAATACTTAATCATAGCTATGATAGGTAACATAGTTCTTATAGATCAGAATATGAAAAGTTGTTGACTAGATTGAAAATAAGAAAGGATAAAAGGAATTCTAAGTATCACAAATAATGACTGCAGGAAGGAGCCCCATCATCTCTAGGGTAGAGAACACAGGAGATAGTTGAATTATTGCTGAAACTCAGACCATTGAGGAGCAGGTGTTTCTCTTTGTGCTGCTGTTTCTTGAGCTGGAGTTGGCCCTATGGGCTTGGGGTCCAGAGCTCTGAGGATGGGGCTCCAGCCAATTGCTGGTATCTCGGAAGAGAGGTGATGAAACTGGTTCTCCAAGTCCTGGAAAAATTACATTCATCCACTGCTAAAAGGATTGTCACTACTGGGGTGAAGAAGTGTTGGGGTGATGAAAACTAGGGAAACAGGAAAGAATAAGTCTCTTGTGCCTCCTCTAGCTTTGTCTCCCTTAGCATCTCTTATTGGTGCAGCCTACTGGCCATCCAGCTGGCAGAGCAGAAATGTGGTTTGCAGAATCCCAGCCCCAGCATTGCAGAGCAGAGAAGTGAGGGTTTGGCCTGCAAGACAGTAACTTAAGTGATATAGTTTGTTTCATACAATATCTATTGTATTATATTTTATATAGCAATGCCTTCTGTGGATATGAATAAAACTTCTCTCAAGTAACGTACATAATATTGAAAAGGGAAAATTTTTTTTAAAATATATCTTTATTGATTTCAGAGAGAGGAAAGGAGAGGGAGAGAGAGAGATAAAAACATCAATGATGGGAGAGTCATTGATCAGCTGCAGCCCGCAACCCGGGCATGTGCCCTGACTGGGAATCGAACCCTGATCTCCTGGATCCTAGGTCGACACTCAATCACTGAGCCACGCCTGGCTGGGCAAACGGAAAAATTTTGTACCTAAATCTGTCACCAAAAGATCCTCTGTTTAATAGATTATGCATTTCTTAGCTTTATGCATATATTTAAAAAGTACATTTGGGTTCCGTCTGTTCACCTATTTTGTATCCTGATATTTTCCATTATATTACAACATGAACAATTTTCATTTTTGTCAAGAACTAATTATAAGCATTTTTAATGACTGCCTAAAATACCATTAAATTGGATAGTCCCTTGGTGATTTAACTATTACCATTTAGGTGGTTTTGGATTTTAATTTGGTGGTTATAATTTTTTTTCTTACATGGATTCCCAGAATTAACCTGCAATTAATGAGTCAAAGGTTTTGAATGTTAAGATGTTTTATATATAGTATAAAAATACTTCCCGGAAGAGTTCTAATTTCTGCTTATATCAGCAATGGAAGGATGGTACCAGCAGCGGTATTACCACCATTGAATATTCCCATTAAAACGGCAGTAAGACTAACAAAAACCCAGCTAATTTAATAGGTGAAATTTTTTTATCTGATTTTTAATCTTGTGCCTCTGAGTGAGCGAGCATCTTGCCATGCTGAGAATAATATGATCTAAAAACAAGGAAACAGTTAGTGTTTTCCTGAAAAAAACCCCACAACAGTGATTTCTTTATTGATAGTTTTGGCACTTTTTAAAAAGGATTTTCAATGATAGTTTTGATGGCATGATTTTTACCTTAACTAACATTGTATGCGGGAAACGTATTTATACGTTTTTATGTTGACTGGTAGTAGAGCGCGCGATAGAAACTACCCGCAAACGATTTAAATGCTGACTTTAAACTCTTTAGGATTTGACTTTACTAGTTCACTCAAGTGTCACAAACTTTCTGCCACTAGATATGAAGTATGTCCCATGCTTTGTGCTGGCATTCCTGTCAAAAGCAGTGGCAGTTAGGATTAGGATCCTTTACCTTAGCGTGTAGAAGTATGTTTTTCCAGCAGAGAAGGGTAAGTTAACATTTGATGAAGTTATAGCTGATTTATCTTATTTTTGATGTTGGAAATGGATAGATGTAGACTTTTTTAGTTAGGTTAAAGCCTAACATTTTAGTTAACTGTTTAGTGATGATTCCAGGGTGCGTATTACCATATTATATCAGACAAGTTTTTTTCCTTTAATCTTTTTTTTTTTTTTTTTAAATATACAGAGCGGTGGACATGACAACAAAGTCAATTGCATACAGTGGCATCAAGACAATGGCTGTTTGTATAGTTGTTCAGATGATAAACATATTGTGGAGTGGAATACACAGACCTGCAAAGTAAAGTGGTGAGTAACACTGATGATTCTATGGTACTGGAGGAGTGACTTGGTTTCTGTTTGGAAATGCATTAGAATTTGACAAATCAAGACTTCTTTTTTTTTCCTTCTTCTTCCCCAAGACTGTATTCTTGCTATAAGTAAAATTTGATATTGGACATAGTGGGGAATGTTGACTGTATTAAGGCTGTAGACTATTCTCAAGGAACTTTTAATCAAATCTTGCATACAAGACTTTAATATACATAAAAGTTAAATAATGATACAAGAGATAACTGCTCAAGAGATGTCATCAGGTAGCTTGTGATTACTGGTAACATGAGTAGGGGAGTGTTGGGAAGGTCTGATGGAAAAGAAGGGATTTCTCTTGGGCTTTCTAGGATAGGTAAGATTTGGATAGAAGAGGGTGAGAGAATCCTTTTGAGGATGGGAAAAGGAAGGTAGGGAAATGGCAAAGGCTAGGAGAAAGGGAAGTGAAAGGTTTACTTAGAACTGATAATGTAGAGGAGGGACATTACTAGGAGGTTATGCTGGTAGAGGATATGGGCCAAAGTATCTTAAGAGTCTGGCCTTAAGTGTCAGGTAAAAATCACGGACAGCTCTCTGGTAAGCAGGAGAGAGCCTTGCTTACCAGAAGGGCAGAGTCTTGGAAATAAAGTAACCAAAATAATGCTTTGGGAAAAAGTAATCTCATCAATGTCTGAATATGGAAGGAGCTAGTTCAAAGGACATACTATGCATTGCTTAATTTGTACCGATCATTTCATTCTCTCTTCTATAGTAGTGTAATTCTTATTTTTATTTTATTTAAAAAAAAATATATCTTTATTGATTTCAGAGCGAGGAAAGGAGAGGGAGAGAGAGAGAGATAGAAACATCAATGATGAGAAAGTCATTGGTCGTCTGCCTCCTTCACGCCCCCGACTGGGGATCAAGCCCGCAACCCAGGCATGTGCCCTGACCAGGAATGGAACCCTGATCGCCTGGATCCTAGGTTGACGCTCAACCGCTGAGCCACACCTGGCTGGGCTCTCAGTTATTTTTAGACACATCAGTTTTATTATTTCTTGGAGGCTTTCCTACAGTTATATTTATTTCTTGGAGGACTTCTGCCTTCTTCCAGGGTCTGCTGAATAAGCAGTTGTCCTGGGATTTCCTTTTTCTGTCATCTTGAAAATTCTCTTGTCAGATGTAACCTCTATTTCCTAAATTCCATTTTTCCTTGTTGTTTTGCTCCTTCCTTTTGGTGAAGCAAACAAATTGGTAGCTTCCTGAGAAAGGGTGCATGGGTGGTAAATTTATTGAGATTTTGCCTGTCCATGAGAGTCTTTATTCTAGCCTCACAGTTGATTCATTGTTTGAGGATATATAATTTTAGGTTGGAAATAATTTTCCCTAAGGATTTTGAAGCATTGGTTTTATAGCTTTCAGTGTTAATTATTCTTAGTACTCTAAAATATCCTGAGTTGTTGTTTTTTTAAAACCATTGAATTATAGTTACATTCGAGGGACCATTTAGCCTGGAAATCTGTGTTCTTCATTTTTCTTGTGCTGTGTTCATCCCCTCTGTTTGTTTTAAATCTTTCTCTAGTACTCGCTGTTGTTTAGGTGTTGCATCTCCTGGAGTAATCCTTTTAAGTTTTGTACTTTTTTCTCTCATTTTTTCCCTTTTGTCTTTTTCTTCTGTTAGCTGGGGAATTTTTTCAGTTTTACCTTCCAAGGCTTCTGTTGCATTTTTAAATTTCACTTACCATATTTTTAACTTACAGGAACCATTCTTTATTCTCTGAATATTTTTTGTTGCATATAATATATTCTAAACCTAAAGGTATTAGTTGTAGGGTTTAATGTTTCTTTTGTTCCTTACATTAGCTCCCTCTTGAGGAGGATGTGTTTTGAGTTTTGATTTTGGCCTCTGTCTTTAATGTTAAAGATGTCCTTCAAATGAGTGCAGTCTTTGGCTGGCTTTTAATATTGAAAATGAAACATTAAAAATCTGATTGGAAGGACTGTGTGTGTTGTATGGCGCAATTGTTGGGCTTCATTTGTAGAGTGATTAGGTGGCCTTCAGATGTCAGTATGTGTGGGTCATTCCTGTGGAACCAATCACATTTCCCAGGGTGTAGTGTTCTGATCTTGTGCTTTTCAAGCTCTACTGTGCATATCCAGTACTTGTGCATACAGACCTGATTTAATAGGTCTAGATTGGGGCTTGGAAGCCTGTGCTAACAAATTCTCAGGTGATGTTGATATAGGAGGGTTACACTTTGATTTGCAAAGCTCTTAATGGGGGAGGGAGGAGGTGGTGGCTGTATTAAATCTGTGCTGGCATTTTCAGTGCTGAATGGGGATGTTCAGTGCTGAATCGGAGAGGATCATGTCTTAGGTCTTTATATATGTATCAGTTCAGTGAATAGATGCTGAATAATGAATACAAGTGAGTGTTGAAGCCGTGGGAATTGATGAGAAATTGTTAAAAATGTTAGGAACTGATGATGGTAAAGGAAAAGTTCTCATACATTATTGCTGCTTTTCCTTGATTACTAGCGAGGTTGGTGTTTTCATGTTTATGGAAAATTTGTCTTCTGTGAATTGCCTGTTTACATCCTTTGTCTATTTTTATTTTGAATTCTTTTTCTTGAGCTCAAGGAGCTGTTTGTTCTAAGTATTAATCTTCTGTCTATAGTATATATATCTTTGATATTTTCTCCTAGCCTTTTGCTTTTATTTTACCACTTATTTTGTGGTACAGATATAAATCAGGTCATTTTTTCCTTTATGGTTTCTGGTTTGTAATTGCTTTGGAAAGCCTTCCTAACCCTAAGGTTATAATACTGTTCTATGTATTTTCAGCACTTGCTTAGTGAAGTGTGTGTGTGTCATAAGGCAGGGGTCTTCAGTGTTTCGGGTGAGTGATTCGACGTATTCCAATGTGACTGGTAGAGCAGTACATTTTCTTCACTTTACAGTTAACCTCTTTTGGTAATAAGTTTGCTACTGTTATTTCTTGATTTATAAGTGAGTAACTTAAGCTCCCTGTTGACAGTATTAATGTGTGCAGCAGACTACAAAGACTCATGCTGCTGATTATATTTGAGGTTAAAATACTTAATTTATTTTACTCTATCAGGTGGCGCTCATTTGTGTGGATTTGGGATGAAATAGCCTTTTTGGACTCTAATTTGAGGAATCATTTGTATTATTGGCAAGTTAAAAGCCAGCCCTCCAGAGCATGTAGGAACCATGGTGGGGATAGGATGGACTTGTAGAGTTCCAGTCAGCATGGTAATTTCCTAGGTATTAACAAAATCCACCTTATGGATCACAGGGTATACAACTACCCATTTTATATTCTTACAACTCTTTTTTTTTTTTTTTTAAATATCGATTTCAGAGAGAGGAAGGAAGAGAGAGGGAGAGAGAGAAACATCAATGATGAGAGAGTCGTCCTTGATTGGCTGCCTCCTGCACACCCCTTACTGGGGATTGAGCCAGCACCCCAGGCATGTGCCCTGACCGGGAATCGAACTGCGATCTCCTGGCTCCTAGGTCAAAGCTCAACCACTGAGCCATGCCTGGCCTGGCTACATTCTTATAACTTTTAACTATTTCCTGATACCTCTTAAGAACCAGTCCTGCCCGGCCGGGCGTGGCTCAGCGGTTCAGCGTCGACCTAGGATCCAGGAGATCGCAGTTCGATTCCCGGTCAGGGCACATGCCCGGGTTGCGGGCTCGATCAATCATTGATGTTTCTCTCTCTCTCTCTCCCTCTCCTTTCCTCTCTCTGAAATCAATAAAGATATATTTAAAAAAAAAAAAATAAAACTAAAACAAAAAAGAACCAGTCCTGTCAGGGAGGCTTTACCTTAGTGATATGTTCAAGGTTAGTTTCTGCCATAGTTTTTAGGGAATGCAGTTTGGCATAGAACCTTAGGTGGTATTTTTAACGTCCGATTTGTTTTTTGTTATGTTTCTGTCCTGAATAAAGTTTTCTTCCTATTGAGATGTTTTTGTTTCTCTTCACAATACAGCAAATGGAAAGGTGACAATAGCAGCGTTAGTGCCCTGTGTATCAGCCCAGATGGAAAGATGTTGCTTTCAGCTGGTCGAACAATCAAACTATGGGTTTTGGAGACCAAAGAAGTCTACAGAGTGAGTAAATCAAATTAGTTCTAAACATAATAGTCATCTAGAGTAAGTATGGAGAAATGTAGAGGCTATGAACCATAGTACGTGGTTTTAAGAATACAGATTCTTCCCCAGCCGGGCGTGGCTCAGTGATTGAGCATCGACCAAGGATCCAGGAGGTTGATCGCACGCAGTTCAATTCCCGGTCAGGGCACATGCCCGGGTTGCAGGCTTGATCCCCAGTGGGGGACGTGCAGGAGGCAGCCTATCAATGACTCTTTCATCATTGATGTTTCTCTCTCTCTCCCCCTCTTCCTTCTTCTCTCTGGAATCAATAAAGATATATTAAAAACACATAGATTCTTTATTTTTAAGTATATCAAATAGAATTAATAGACAAAAGTTTGCCTCCAAATCTGGTTTGTTGATGTTAAATATTAAATAAGTTATACATGTCCACTCACATGCATTGGGAAAATGAACTGAACAGATAAGTGGCATATCAATTAGAAATCTTTTACTATGCAGTGATTTTGATTTCTAGCTTGCGTCCAACATTTGGTCCACTTACAGTATTTAACTGTGGAGACAATATTAGATTTGAGAGTGCTCAGGGGTTACTGAACTTTTGGTGCTATGATGATGCCTTAAAATTGTGGTTTCGACTCACTGAGAGTAAAATGAAGACCTACAATTCCTTGGCTGTGTCTGAGCACCTTGTCTTACCCCTTTAAAAATGGATAGAATTAAGTGGATCTTTAACTGAAAAGTGGAAATACAGAATGTGGAGTACTGTCATGTTAGAAGGAACACCTTAATTTCACATGGACTTCTTAAGAAGTGAAGATAGCACAATTAACCTCAGTTGCTTAGAATTAAGTTTGTTGCCTTTAGTCTGGAGCTCTGATTTTAAATGTATGACATATCTTATGATACATATGGACTCAGCTTTTTTTACTGTTTTGTATCCATCTTTTAAATGTGATGTAACCTTTTTTTTAGCACTTCACGGGACATGCAGCGCCAGTTTCATCACTTAAGTTCACTACTATCAGACCACCTAACGAGAGCCAACCCTTTGATGGAATTACAGGTCTTTATTTTTTATCTGGAGCAGTACATGACCGGTTACTTAATGTCTGGTATGTAATTTTTTGGATTTGGGAGGTAACTTTGCCTTGAAAGAATCTGTCACAGCTTATATGGTTAATATAAATGATGAATACGAGACTTGCTTTATTGTAATGTTAGATTTATATTGACTTGTAATGAAGAACTGAGCCTGCCTTAAACAGGTCTATATCAGAAAAATTTAAGAGCACTATATAATAGAATTTTCTCTATGCTTGTTAGAGGTGTAGTGAGCTGAATATTTTTATGACTGGGCAATTTAAAACTAACCTTTAAAAAAATTTTAGGAGAATATCTGAGTTTGTTGAAATAGATAACTACTGGGTTAGTACAGTAATGTCTATTTACTGATGGTTTACTGAGGACATTAAATTCCTTGGCTATGTTTTTGAAACTACTTTTAAAAGTAAAAGTTAATTTTGTTGAAAGAACTACAAATGTCCTCTTTTTTCCCCCCATTCACTCCTACCCTGCTCCAGGCCTTCACCACACTATTGTCTGTGTCCATGGCTTGTGCATTTATGTATATAATTTTTTTGTGTGTGACTTATCTTTTTAAAGATGTTTTTAATTTTGATGAAGTCCAGATTATGTTTAGAAATTTTTGCTTAACCCAAGGTCACAAAGATTTTCTTAGTAGTTTTATAGTTTTTGGTCTTACATTTGGTTCCATGATTTGTTTTGAGTTAATATGTATGTGTGGTGAGGACTGGATTGATGTTCATGTTTTTGCATTATGGTTATCGCAGAGTCCCAGTATGGCTTGTTGAAAAGCTATCTCCATTGAGTTGGTTTTGCACATATCCATGTATATACATGTACAATCGGTTCTCATTACTCACTGTAATTATGCTGTATGAAGTTCTCATGAGCACTGATTTAGTGATACCGAACTGTTACTCCTCGGGGAAACACAGGTGTAGGTTTCTACAGCCTCTCTGGTCACATTTTTGTCATCTAATTAATATATAACCTTGTTTTATGTGTATTTGTGTTTAAAGATACCCAATTTTACACACATGCACACACACGCACACACACACACAGGCAACACGTTTTATTATGCTTCACTTTATTGTACTTCACAGATGCCTCCACGAGCACAACTTGCTGTATTGCAGTACCTGCTTTATTGGGGTGATCTGGAGCTGAACACACAAAGTCTCCAAGATAATACCTGTGTTTATTGTTGGTTGACTTATGTGAGAACAGTTTATGTAACACAGAGATTTTCTCCATAATGCATATCACAGCCTTTTTGCTCAGTAGACAACACTTCACTACTACACTTGGGCCATTTTAAACAGTAAAATCACCAGCAGAAATCACAAAAGCAAAAAATACAGCACTAAATACACCACAGAAAGAGAGTTGAAATAAGAAGGCAGAGCATAGCCTTGTTTGACCTCGTGAGTGCTAGCCAACTCATTTTTTTCACTGCCTGTGTGCGTACCCGTTACAGACTGTGAAAGCTCCACGAATACTGATTTTGAGGCTTACAAATAAATTTTGACAAGTAAATGAATTCTCAAGGAATGAACAGAAAATGAGATCATTTGTATATGTGTCTGTGTGTGTGTGCATGTGCATGCACTTCTGCATTCTTTTTCTCATTATTGCTGTGATGTTAATTCTCAAATTAACTAATGGGTTCAGTGCAAACCTAGTCAAAATCTCAGCAGACCAAGTAGAAATTGGCAATCTCATTCTAAAGTTCCAGTGGACATGCAAAGGACAGAGATAGTTAAAACGAATTTGAAAAAGAAAAATGTGCCCAACTGGTTTGGCTCAGCGGTTGGGAGTGTTGGCCCGAGGTCTGACAGGTCCTGGGTTCAGTTCCTGCCAAGGGCACGTGCCTTGGTTGCAGGCTTGATCCCTGGCCCCCGTCGTGCATGGGGGGTGTCGCCAATTGGTGTGTTTCTCTCGCATTGTTCTTTCTCTCTCTCCCTTCCACTTTTCTCTGAAAAGCAATGGAAAAATACCCTTGGGTGAGGGTTAAAAAAAAATTAGAAAAAAAATGTTGGAGGACTCATTTGATTTCAAGGCTTGTAAAGCTACAGTAATAAAGACAGTGTGGTGTTGGCATCAATCAAGATAGATAAATAGGTTTTAATGGAAAAGAACAGAGAATGTTACCCATTGTTTAAATCTGCCAGAAATGCATTAGTGCTTTCTCCTTTCCCATGCAACCATGTTATATGGTCGTGATACAAGTGCTTCCGTTGTTTTGATCCTTAGTCACCTAACTAGTTTTCAAAAGATGAAAAATGATTGGGAATCTAATGCTGTGACTCCTTTTAGGTGTATGCCTTTAAAAAATAAAACCTGTTTTACTCTCTAATCATTGGTTTTGTGATCTAGGCAGGTCCGGTCAGAAAGCAAACAAAAGAATGCAGTGATGTCTTTCACAGTTACAGATGAACCTGTCTATATTGACTTGACTTTGTCAGAAAACAAAGAAGAGGTAAATGGCTCAATTTTTGAGAATTTGTTTTTGGATTTCACATATATTTTTAAAATGAGTTTTGATGATTTAATGAATAGGGAAGGAGGGGGAGAAAGAATGAAATATAACAAAAAATCTTCTTAGACTGTTCGAAGTAACCATTAGGTCACCGTGGTCAGCTCTCCTGAGGGGAAGGGACCGGGTGCAGTGGCACTTTCAGCAGTCCTGACTACTACATGTGGGGCCCACCAGTTTCCTGTTGTCAGCCTCTGCACTTGAGAGTGACTTCACTCATCTAACTTCCAAGCTGCATTTTCCTTGACTGTGTTATCTTCTTTATTTATAAGCTGGACAACTCGAATTATTTCAAAGACAGTAATTATTTTTAAATGCAAAAGCTGTGCATCCTTGCTGTTGTTTTTCTCTGGTTATTTAAAGGGATGGGGAGGAGAATTGACGTTTTGTAAGTATATTATGGAAGTAATTGTCCATTAGAGTATGCTGAAGTACATTTATTAATCAGTTACATTTTTCTTTCAGCCTGTCAAGTTAGCTGTTGTTTGCAGAGACGGTCAAGTTCATCTGTTTGAACACATATTAAATGGGTAAGTAAGAAGTTTCTTAAGTCAGAAATTTATTTTCCTTCCCTGCCTTGTTACCTCTTTATACTCCCACCTCAGTATTCTTTGCATTATTTTTTCAGTGAGATTGTTGTGAAAGCATCCTTAATTCTTTATCCATATGACTACGTATATTCCCAGTGAGAATTCAAGATTTTGGCATCATGGATCGTTTCTTCATGTTTGTGGTTGGGAGAATGGCTTTTTATGATGCAGGCTTAGTAAATGTTGGTAGTTCTAATGATAAAATTTAAAAGGAAGTGGTTTAGTTGGAGAGTTTTGCTTGTGAACTTTTGGTGACACCTTAATTTCAAACTTTGATAGTGCTTCCCCTCACCACACATGTGGATCAGTTAAGGTGCTAGTGTTTTGGTGGATGGGGGAGTGTTGCAGGTGGGATGTACAGTAGTCATAGATTGAGTCAATAAATTATGGGCTAGAGGCCAAACCCAGTAGAGGCCCTATGTGGCCCCAAAAACTAAAATATATGCTATCTGTTTTTTTACAGAAGGTTTGCCGATCTTTGCCATATACTATAAAAATGGTCTGAACTCAGTCATGTGCATAATTATATTAAACTTAAAAAAATAATTTCAACTTTTTATTGTCAGTTGATAATCTTTTCTTTTATAATCCTAGTATAATAATTTAAATATAAACTGTTTGTGAAAACAATATACACTTATTTTAAATATTCAGGATGCATAGACAATTAATTAAAGACCCACCTCCCTCTATTGAGTTCTACGCTCAGAGGTAACTTAATAACTTGATGCCTTAATTTATGTCGTCAAATGTGTACATAGAATGTGTCATTGAGGCCCCAGAAGTAGTGGGCCATGGTGAGGACTTGGGCAGTAACAGTAAGCCACTGAAGGATTTTAAGCGGAGTATGGATGGGGTGTGACCTAAGTTTTAAGACATTAAGTTTGGAGTCATTCTGTCTGATGTGTTGAAAGTAGACTACATAGGAGTAAAGGCCAAAGTAGAGGCCAGAAATCCCGAGTAGAGATGGCTTTGGAGTCAGGGTACTAGGAAGGGTGAATTGGAAAGATTGATAGTGGGGTGCTTACAGTTGAGATTATAGCGTGTGTACATTTATTGGTGATAGGATGTCTGGTGTGAGCAATGAGTGGCCAAGGTACAGTGAAGGGCGGAGTTGTTGGAGGTGGGAAGGTTAAGGAACTGAGGGAGGACAGTGTCAGAACAGTCATCGACCTGCATGCTGGATATAGAAACCACTAAGAAAGGAATTCCTCAGGAGTAGCATTGGACAGAATGACAGTGAGCCACTAAAATCTTCTAAGAAATGTGGGCGAGTGACCCAGGGGTCTTTGGATGACAGCAGGAGGGGGAGGTAGTTGGTATCTGGTGACAACAGTTTCAAAGGTTTTAGAGGTGAAAGAGGGAGAGACTGTCTTGGAGTGTTGAAAGAACAGGAGCATGTTAAATCATTTCCTGCGTCCCTGGCACAAAAGGTGTTGGAGGGCAAACAGCTGTGACTTGGGAGGGCTGCTGCGACGACCCCGTGTAGAGCAAGAAGGTGAAGAGAGCTCTTATGTAAGACAGTGAGGATATAATTTTGTCGATTATGTTTTGCGTATAATTTTGCTTCTGGAGCTATGTTGCTGAAGTTGTGGTAAGGCTTTTAGTGGTTGGGAGCAATTAGAGTTGGGGCTGATAAGGGCGTGTTCATAGCCATTTGGGACTGAAGCTCAGGGTGGTGAGAGAGCCCTTGGGAGCTTGGGGCCTCTTGTGGGACCTGAAGAAGTGGGATAGAAGGGCAGATGGGCCTGAAGGAAGATTTTCGTGGTGAGGAGTGGGTTGGGAATAGATGAAGTCCTGACAGGGACACTAATGCTTTGGGGACCCTGGTCACTCCTGATGGTAGTGTAAAGGCCAGAGGAGGGTCACATTTCATGCCAACTTCAAAGAGTTAGTATGAGACGTTATTTCAAATATTTTAATTAATTAATTTATTTTTTACTTCTAGATACTGTAAAAAGCCCTTTACTTCAAACTGCACAATCCAGATAGCGACACCTGGGAAAGGCAAGAAATCAACACCAAAACCCATTCCTGTTCTAGCAGCTGGTTTTTGCCCAGACAAAAATTCTTTGTTGCTTGTATATGGCAATTGGTTTCAGCCCACCATTGAGCGAGTGGTACGTAGATGCTACTCTGGAGTAAAGCAGTAACAAGTCTATGGGAAAGAATGGTTTTAAAATGATACATTGGGTTGCTTATTGGAATACTTAAAAAGAAGTGACGTATTTTCCTTCGTGAACCTTTCATTGGGTGCTTTATTTTAATATGTGAAAACTATGTATAATTTTACTTAAACCAGCACATCCAAAACATTTTAATGCTAGTGAATCGGTATAAACCATTATTTGAGGTGTTTGATGCCCGCCCCTCCTCTCTTTGGTGCACTGTGACTTTGAAATCTGGTGTCTGTTTTTCACGTCTCAGTTTGGACTGGCCACATTGAAAGTGTTCAGTAGCCACATGTGGCCACACATTTCTAGTGGCTGCTCTTTTGATCAGCACAGATATGGTAGAATTTTGCCCAAGTACCCAAAAGATAAATCTTAATAAGAAAGCCCTTAGTGATAGCACCTATTGAATTTTCTAAGTGGAAATGTAATGGGCGGTGCAATGATTTTACTCTTTCTTACCAAAAGTTTCTTTGGAGACTTTTGATGAGTTATTATGAGTATGTCCAATAGGTTATTTCTTAAGCTTGCGTTTATAATGCATTGATTCAGTAAGACTCAGACTGTGAGTGGAATATTACATGCTCAAGCAAGCTCTTGTCTTTAAAAATACTTTTTAAAAATTTAATACATGGACTTAGTTTAATAAAAAAGGAAATTGTTAAGTTGTAAATGTAAGTCTTCTTGCCATATGTGGACCCTGCTACCTGCCCTCTCCAGATGCAGACATTATTTCCTGTTTGTTTGATCCTTCCAGATATTTATTGATTATATGGGTATAGAGAATTACATATAACCTTAAAGCTTTATGAGTACATATGGACTTTGCTGCATTTGACTTCCCCTGTTGAATACCGTAGCCAGATATCCACCCCAGCATTTTGTTAATCAGCAGTGTTGTCCTTGACTCACTTATGGAAAGGTCAGCAGTAGGAAATTTGGGATGGGACCATTCTTAGCACAGGTTAATTCCTGACAAGGATGATGAACTGATGTTTTTATTAAAATCTGTCACATGTAAAAAAATCTGTTGATCTTTTAAAACTGTACATGTGAAAATTTGAGCAGTTCATAACTGAAGAAAGTAAACATAATGCCTTATGTCTTTAGAGTTTACCCATTTTCTTCAGCGCTGTCCATCTGAGTGCTGTCCCATTTGAGTGGCTCACAGTTTTGTGTGGAAGCCTTTCATACTCTTCTGTGTTGTCATAAAATTGTACAAGTAGGCATTTGCGTTTGTTCTTATTCCCAATTGCTTTGTTTGACACTCTCTTCACTCCCTCACCCCTAAAATTGTATTTCCAGGCTTTAAATTCCAAAGAACCTCACATGTGTTTAGTAAGAGATATTTCAAACTGCTGGGCTCCAAAAGTAGAAACAGCTATAACAAAGGTGAGTGCTTTACATACTAAAATTGAGAAAAAAAGATTTGGATGAATTGAATTGTTATGTAATGTTATGTTTAGATTCTTTTTTTTTTTTTTTAAATATATCTTTATTGATTTCAGAGAGAGGAAAGGAGAGGGAGAGAGAGAGATAGAAACATCAATGATGAGAGAGAGTCATTGATCGGTTGCAGCCCACAACCCGGGCATGTGCCCTGACCGGGAATCGAACCCTGATCGCCTGGATCCTAGGTCGACCCTTAACCACTGAGCCACACCCGGCTGGGCTATGTTTAGATTCGTTAATATCCTCTTTATGATCTTAACAAATTTCATGGGGTTAGGTTTTAGATACCAAGATTATAAAACTCTTCATTTCTGTGCTCTTGATTTGTTGAATGAATAAGTAAATAGATGCTAGAAGTTGAAGACCTTGGATTTAGTTCTTCCTGCTCCCCCATGCATGATCACTGAATAAATATCAATATCAAATTATCAATAAATTATTATATTTTTTATATGTCTGTATTGATTTCAGAGAGAGGAAGGGAGAGGGAGAGATAGAGACATCAATAATGAGAGCCATTGATTTTGGCTGTCTTCCTCACACCCCCTAGTGGGGATCGAGCCCGCAACCCGGGCATAATGTCTTGACCTGGAATTGAACCACAATCTTCTGGATCATAGATTGATGCTCAACCTCTGAGCCACACCGGCCAGGCAATAAATTATTTTTTTAATCTCAATACTTAAAGGAACATAGCTTGCTGAGAGGAATTTTATATTTCATGGTGGAATAAGACCTAAAAAAACAATGATGGGCTGGAACTTAAGACCATATAAAGAGCACCATCACGATGCTTTGTTTTGAATGCAGTGTGGCATCTACATGTAGGTATCATGTTTGGCAGTTTAATGAGAAAAGGAAAGCCAGGACATGCAATGATGACATCCATATGGTTTCGCTTCTGGCTGAGTTTCAGAGATGACACCTTTCTCTTGGCTGTCTGAGCATTTCTGGCAAAGATCAATTGCTGACAGTGGTCATAAGATGTACAGCTTTACTCTTGAACATTTTTAAGTCAGTGTGTTGTAGTGTAATCTGTAGATTTTGTTTTTTCTGGTTTTTATCCTTATGTGGTTTTGAATGCTTTAAAACTATGACTTCTCAAATGATAATTTAAAAACTTACTTGCTAACAACATTCACTTAAAATTTATCTTTAACAAATAGCATATTAAGTTATATTAAGTTTTCCAGTAGAAAAATCTTTTTAAAGCTGTTCATTTTCTCATTGGGGATAAATATAGCAAGGACCAAGGCATAATTTCTTGTCACACCCCTGCTATTCTTGGTTAACAGGTGAGAACACCAGTGATGAATTCTGAAGCGAAAGTGCTGGTGCCTGGGCTGCCTGGTCATCGTGCAGTCATCAAGCCCGCTCCTCCACAAACTGAAGAAGTAGAGAGCAAGAGAAAATTAGGGGAAAAGGAGGTAATACAGTCACTGACCATCTTTGAGTTTGAAATTTAAGAATACTTGGGATTTTAAACTTCAGAGACTTCCTTAGATTCTGCGGTTATCCTCTCTCATCCCCAGCCACCCGTGTAGGTTCTGAAATTCTAGATTGTGACCTTTGTAAGACTTACCCATAAAGTAAATAAGTGGCTTACATACAAAGCCACTGTTAATGGAGAAGATAGCACTCTTACTAAAGAGACTGCTGTTTTTGCCATTTGTTAGGTTCGCTGGATACATAATTGAAAGGATCAAGCCAGGACTTGCTGTGATGATTTTCATTGGGTTTCGCATGTTGCTGAGTTCCAGTGATGCCTCTTCTCTTGGCTGTCTGAGCACTCCTGGCTGCTTTAGTGCTAGTTGGTCTTTAAAAGTGATCGTTAATATAACTTCTTAAAGGGCTGATAAACTTCATTTTCTCTCAACCCTTCAAACCCTTCTGTGGTTACTGTACTTGTCTATGTAGAGCCCTCTTTTCCTCTTCCGGCCACATATATCCCTGTTGTCTAGCATTTTAACTGTTTTACTGTTAATTGGAGAAAGATTATGATGTTTCCTTACCTGATTTTAAATGTCTTACTTTGTTGAGTGGGGGTTTGAGGATAACATTACTGTTCATAAAAACTTTCTCAATAACATGATGTCTATATTTAAAAATAATATGCCAGCAACTTTCTTGATCTTGGCCTAGATCCAACCCTTTCAGTTCCTCCTGCCTTTTTAATGTTTTTCATAAGATAACCCAAACAGGAGGCTTTACCAAAGCATCTCTTTTTGCTTTGGTAGTCATAGAACATTATATTTATGTAGTTAGATTTGGTTTTATAAGGGGTCAGTTCTGTACAATTAAGTTTTTGTATAGCATATTTCATCATGCTTGTTTACACTTAAATTCTAGATATTTATTAAGGAAACTTGGTTATAGTATATTACAGAAAATAAATCACCATCTGGAACTGACTGATAAAGAGAAAAATAGGAAGACACTTCAAATATTGTTTGGAAACAACTGTCCTCCTCCTCTTTTAATAGTACTTGTTTCCTTTTGCAGATCTGAGGTTGATGGCAAGGGATAGTTATGGAAGGGGGGAAGCTTTTGTGTAAATGGGTCTTTTGTTTTTTAGTAATCAGATGCCAGATCCTTGCCTGTTTTGAATCTTCATATAGAGGGATTTTTATGAACTACTTTTTAAAATCATGGCTTCTTGGGCAGTTGTTTTTGCACTAGACTCTGAAAACTTCAATTATAGATACTACACTTACCTCCAACATTGGCTTTATGACAATGAGATTCTTTTGGAATGAGAAAGAGCAGACTTGTGTTTTTCAGGGTTGAGGTGTGAATCAGTCAGTGCCTTTTGTCTCCTGAGACATAAGCAAAAGTAATTTGAGCAAACTACTTTAGGCCTTGTCTGGTGTCACGGTAACCTAACCGGTCCTCTCTCTGCTGCAGGCTAGCATTGAGGAGCGCCTGGGAGCGCTGAACATAGACTCAAGGAAAGAAAAGGAGGACCTGCAGACAAACAGCTTTCCAGTGCTTCTGGCCCAGGGTCTAGAAAGCAATGATTTGGAAATGCTAAATGTAAGTATTACAGCAGTTTTTAAACAGATTAAGATGGTTAAGTTTTCTTAGAAATGATTGACATAGTACATTCACAGAGTGAGTAGTCATGTAGCCATTTTGAATTTAATATTTTGTGAGTTTAATCAAATATATATAATTTGGTGGCATTATACAGACAGTCACTAACCTACAAAGGGATTGTATTAAATTATTTTGAACCTGGAATGCATTTTCTCATAGAAATATTGTTCAGAATTGTTACTAGGTTTTTAGGCTTTAGTTCACAAAAGCCTTATAGACGTAGTGTACCCGAATTATAATACTCAGCATTCTAGATCACAATTTATATTTTTTTCTGTAGGAAAATGCGTTCCTGAGTTTTTACTCTGGATTCCAGAAACTTATTTCCCCCTGGCCGTGAGGGGGCGGTGAGGTGGAACCTTGGCAATGGGTAGGAGGTTTGGGGAAAAATTCAAGAGGGTTGGGGGTTATATTATGAAGTATTTAGAGGTAAAAGTACTAGAAACTTTATATAAAGGGAGGCATTTCTGTGTTTGTAAGTTGGTGACTGCTTGTATGAAGTTACTTAATTGGGTCTTCTTAAATTCCAGAATTTGATACCAGTCTGTAGAGAAAAGTGTAAAAGTTTGGATTTAAGCACTGCCTGATTAGCTTAAAGCAATTTACATTTGCTAAATGCATTTATTCTTAGTGACTCAGCATTATTACAGTGCCACTCAGTATAGATGTGACTTTAATATGTAACCTATAAAGTTTCTTTTTGATTTATATTTTGATTTAAATGGGAATATCTTATATTTGTGTCTAAGGTGATTTTGCAAATTGAAAGGGGAAACCAGCGTGTCTAAAAAATTAAAATTACTTTGAAAATAGTTTGTGAGTATGTATATTTTAGAAGGTTGATTATAGTTTAATGTAGTATGCACAGGTAGTTTTCAGCAAAGATACTAAGTTGAGTCAGTGGAGAAAGTAAGTCTTTGAAACTAGTGCTGAACTTCTAAATATTTACATGGAAAAATGACATCTTAGCTTTTACCTCACACCTGACACAAAACAGGTCGTAGATACAAATGTAAAACCAAAACCTACAAAGTCATCACAAAACAGATCATAGATATAAATGTAAAACCAAAACCTACAAAACTTCTAGAGGAAAACAGGAGAAAAATCTTTGCAAACTTGAATGGAGAAAGGCTTCTTAGATGCATTATAAAAAACGTGAAATGCTGAAGGAAAAATTGGTCAGTTGGACTTCATGAAAATTAAATACTTGCTCATGAAATGACACTGTTAAGAGAATGAAAAGGCAAGCCATAGGCTGGGGAAAAATGCAACTCAAATGTCTGACTGAATTTATATCCAGACTATATAAAGAACTTTTAACTTCATGAGGCTCAACTCAAATAAAAAACGGCTGGTAAAAGTGTGAACAGCTCCTTCACAAAAGAATTCATAAGGCTAATAAGTACATGTAAAGCTATTATACATCATTAATCATCACAGATGCAAATTAAAATCACATTGAGATAACACTAGATAGCCATTACAGATTGATCACATTTAAAAGACAGTGCCATCTATAGTGGAGCATGTGGGACAGCTGGAACTTGTATCTTGCTGGTGGAAAGAAATGTAATGTGGCACAACTACTTTGGAAAACAGTTTGGCAGTTTCTTAAAAGTTAAGGATACATCTACCATAAGACCCAGCAATTCTACTAGGTATTTACCAAGAGACTAAAAAAATATTTGTTCATACAAAGACTTGTTTTTGAACGGTCAAAGCAACTTTATTTGTAATAGCCAAAAACTAGGAAGAACCCATGTCCCTCAACATATGAATGGATAAACAAATTGCTTATTTAGCAATATAGGAAATATATTATTGATACATCAACATGGATGAATTGCAAACTTAGGCCATGAGAAAGAAACGAGGCATAAAAAGGTACATATTATATTGTATGATTTCATTTATATAATAATTCTAGAAAATACCAACCAATATATAGTTCAGTGGTTGTCTGGGGGTGTGGCTGGAAGGAAGTATAGAAGTTAAGGGGCCCAAGAAGACTTGAGGGCGATAGAATGTTTACATTAGTGTTTGTTTCATGTGTAAATGTTTATGTCAAAGTGATCAAATAGTACACTTTAAGTGTGCACTGTTTATTACATATCAGGTATAATGCAGTAAGATTGTGAAAGAAGAAACCCATTGTCAGTATTATCTTCTTGGTAGTGGCTGTGGTTTTTAGGGTTGTTTCTTTAAATATATTCCTGGCAGAAATTAATGCTAACTTTTGTATTCTTTTTACAATTTTGCTTGGTTTAGGATAACTTATTTTTATTTATTTTTTTGAAGGTTTTAAAAATTGAATTCATTGGGATCTCATTCATTAATAAAACCATAAGGTTTCAAGTGTACAAATCTACACCACATCATCTGCATACTGCATTGTGCTTGCTTATTTTAAATTTGAAAAATTTGTTACCATAGAGCCTCTGTCTTGAGTGGGCATAAGAATTCTCTGAGAGCCTGTTAAACATTCTTCTGCCCTGCAATTTGGAATAACTTCTAAATAGCTAGGCCACAGATACTCTTACTGCCTGACAGTTGTGGTTTACACCACTTATCTTGGTAGTAATCCTTTCATTCTCAGAAGTGTCCCAGTTTGGACAAGAAATTATATGATTACTTTACATTTAGAGCATAAAAGTTTAGAGTTTGTAGAGATGAAACCTGTTTATTGAAGTAAATGTACTTTTCTGATAGCCATAAGATATAACATTCTTAATTCAGCCTCTCCTACCTTTATTTGCTGAAATTCAGTTCGTAGTTTATTGCTTGGTTTTTAAAATTATTTTACTGACAGTTTTTTTCTGTAGTGTTCTTAGCTTCTGAGTATGCTTATATTTCTTTTATTTTCTTACAGAAAGTACTTCAAACTAGGAATTTAAACCTAATAAAGAGGACTGTGTTAAGGATGCCCCTGCATGCTGTTATTCCATTGTTGCAAGAGGTAACTGAGTACCCTGTTCATTTCAAGGTTCTAATACTAGGAGTTTAAGATGTAAATCCATCATTTAGAGAAATGGATTTGCCATATGCAAGCAAGCAGGATAGTCACAGTGGGTGATAGATAATAGATCTACTCAAACAGTATTTGCCTAATGACTTTGTCTTGTGTATTTTTTATTGAGATATAAATCACACCCCATAAACTTCATCCTTTAAAAATACACAGTTCACTGTTTTTAGTGTATTCACAGGTTGTACTATTGTCACAACAAAAAGAAATCCTGTGCCCATTCGTTGCTCCCATTCTCCCTTACCCCCCGTTTCCGGCAACCTGCAACCTATTTTCTGTCCCTACACATTGGACTGTTGTGGACATTCATTTGTATAAATCTTAGCCTAAATTTTTATCAGGTCATTATTCTTATTGTTGGAGCATATTTCCAGATTCTGTTGTATTGGTTCAACATTTAGGAATTAGACAGTTTAAGAGTCATCATCTCCTTCATGCTCATTATGTTCCTTTGCTTTTGTGCATGTGTGTATCATGGGAATTGATGGCCAACGGCTGTCTCCGAAGTGCTGTTGCTTATACTGTTTTTCTCCCCCTCAGCTTACAAAGAGATTGCAAGGACATCCTAATAGGTAAGATGTTTAAATGACTTAAGTTGCTTTGCTTTTATAAATACTTTAAAGGTTACTGTTAAAAACAGCATGTCTGACAGCATGAGATTACATAGAGGTAGCCCCAGATTCTGACAATAAAACTCTTCAGTTGTCAAATATTGCTGTCCCCACGTTTTAAGTTGAAAGATTCTTTATTCTTAATATTTCATTATAGTTTTTTTCTTTCTTTTAGAAAACTCTGTAGGTTTTTTAGTTTTATTATCAGGTCATTTAATGAATTAGTCTTATTTAATGATTTGGTGTAAAATAGCCATTTGTAGAACTTGCCTAACCTCTGGTAGCTGCTAAGACACTGTAAGGCAATATGTTATAAAAGACTAAATTTGTGGGTCTTTTTTGTTAATAATTAGATGACTAGATATTTAAATGGTTGATATTTCAGAGATCCTAAGCTTTACTATAGTATTATGAGTGTCTACAATATGCAGTTTTTCTTCTCTAAGTTATTTCCTGATAGGTTTCACAAAGGAAAGCTAAAGAATTCCTCAGGCCTGGCTTACACATTCTTGGTGTGTATCTGTTTATAATGTTGGTGCAGGGATCCTTTGCTGTTTGTACCTGACGATAAGTAGATGGTGGGCTCAAATACTGTGAACATAAAATGCAAAGTCAGTTGAGCCCAGGTTAGTGCCCTGATAGCAGTTAATTACGAAGGAAAAGCTTGAGTTTTATTCTTACGTTATTTTAGAGGAAGGGAATTTTGTTCTGCATTGCAGTCCATCTTACTTCCTCCACCCTCCCCAAGAGATCAGTATATTACACAGATCTGAAATACTCAGTGAAATGTAAGGACTGTCAAATTCTCTGGTTTATTCACTGTAGTTGTTGTCTCAGAACACAGTTTGTAGATCTTCACTTTGCCTGAGTTTTTCTAATTTTATGGCTAGTTGTATTTAATTTTGAACTTGTGTACGTTAGTTTACTTGTTTTTTCCCCCTGTTTCTTTTCAGTGCTGTTTTAATGGTTCAGTGGCTAAAATGTGTGTTAACAGTCCACGCATCATACTTGTCCACAGTAAGTCTTTTTGGCTACAGTTGCTGAATAGTTTGGCTTTGGTAAGGGTTATAAACTGATGGCTTAACAAAACCATCCTCCATCTGTCCTTCAGCCATCAGCTGCTGCTTCTAGAGATTTTTGTTTTTCCCCAGGTACAGTGTCATAATGTCACCCTGTTGCCTTTTATAAATTGGTCTTTTCCCCCTGGACTTAAAAATGACATGTTTATGGAGAACTTGGAGAAAGTTATATATTGACCTATTAGCCTTCAGGTGGTTTTATATCCGTAACCTGTTCACGCAAAATCATCTTTACATTGTCTATGTCTTTCCCTTCTCTCTTAAACACTTAGTAGATTTCAGAAGTTTTGTATATGTGCTAACATGTCTGCCCTACCTTGTCCCGGGAGGGTAAAAGGTAGCTTGTGGTTATACTGGGGCTGCCCTCAGCTCTTGGTTGTGCACATGGAAGGGAGGGAACATAGTATCTTACTGCAGCACCAGTAAAAACGTTAAATGTCACAGTATGAGCTGGGTTCTTTGCCACACCATTAAATGAGTTACATATTAAGGTAGAAGAATTTTTCTTTTATTGTCATACATGTATTTGGCACTTTACAATAGTTTTTTTTAAAAAGGGTGTAGTGGATAGTTTAAGTAAATTTTCAGTTGCTCTTTATAGCCCTTCCTTTCTTAACACAGCTTCACGCAGCTCCTGCCTCGTCGCTACCCTGGTTCTTTCACTCTCCCGCCCTCATGTGTTTGAAAGGGAAAAGCTATTGGATAAGCTGCTTTGCAGTCAGCAGTTTGTTCTTTGTATGTCCATGGAGAACTCTGCCAGGATGTTAGAATGGGGAAAGAGACCAGAAACAGTAAGGAATGATATTAGGTTTCCCTGCTTGCAGAAATCTTGGGGGATGAATTGGGGGTGGAGATGAGTCGAGTGGCCGAGTAGCATGGTGATGGGCTGGAAGGATCACTGGAAGCATCAGGTCTTAGGATTCTGGCTGGCAAACAGGACAGCGCTCATTTGGGGATCTAAGCGACTTGTTTAGAAGTGAAAAGAGCCCAAGGAGGCCTAGTAGTAGAATCCCTTCTGGAATCAACTCCTAAGGGAAAACTATTGGAGTAGTTGCGTAACATTCAAAGTCATACAAAGCAGGCAAAAGAAGTTTGGTCTAGGAGGGACCATCAACCCACAACAATTCTCTCTCCTCAGAAAATGGTGCTTTTCCTCGCACTTTTCCTTTATTTCTACTGTTATAATCAGGCGCCTTTAAGTACCTTTTCTAAGCCAAGGACCATCTAGGCATGGGGGCTTTGGTAATGTACAAGACACTGATCCTCTCTTCCTGGAGCTTATAATCTGAATGGGGACAAAGGAAAAGGAGATGATGGTAATTGAAATGCCATTATATTGAGCTGCATTTTCATTTTTGTGTGTATGTATATATGTTTAAAATTTAACATTTGAATGAAATACTTTTACTTACACTAAAGTATCAGATAGGGCAAGTAAGGCTAATTAAGGGCAAGGAGTGGGTCCCTTTTTCTGTAGCTCTGGAGGGACAAAAGAAATGACTGCTTTCATTTCTTAAGCATGATTCAGAGGGTTAATTAACAGTGTGTTTGAAATACTATAAGATCGGCTTTGTACTCTTGTCACTTTGTCCTGGTGGTCTCTGGAAGTTGTGAAGTTCCCTCCAGCTCGCTGGGGGCCTTATGGTTGAGATAGATAATGTGACATTATCAGAGAGTAGGTTTTTCAGAGGGAAGTACCCTTTAGCCCTGAGAGAGGTGGTGGGGGTATTTTTTTTTTTTTTTTTTAATATATCTTTATTGATTTTAGAGAGAGCAAAGGAGAGGGAGAGAGAGAGCTAGAAACATCAATGATGAGAGAGTCATTGATCGGCCGCCTCCTGCACGCCCCCTGACTGGGGATCGAGCCTGCAACCTGGGCATGTGCCCTGACCGGGAATCAAACCACCATCTCCTGGATCCTAGGACGAAGCTCAGCTGCTGAGCCACGCCTGGCTGGGTGGTGGGGGGTATTTTTAATTTAGTGTCTCCTTTATATTGACCATCTCTGAAATAGTGTTTTGAGAAAAAAGAAGCTTCACCCTGCATGTTTTCCTACCTTGCAGTTTCTCCTCCTGATCTTACATCGTTATTTTTTAAACTGTGTTATATTTTGCTGTTAGTACATTGAAAGCCTCCGAAAGTTTGAGATGTTGCTACACTATTATCATAAGCAGCCACCGCCACTGGAAATGCAAGCAGATGGCTCGTGGTGCAGTGGCTAAATACTCAGGCACATCTGAGCATGATTTGTATGTTAACTATATTATGTCATCATAGTATCAAATGATTTTTTTTTTCTTTAGTTGCCTGACCTGGTACCCCAGCTGGGGACACTATACCAGTTAATGGAAAGCAGAGTAAAAACTTTTCAGAAACTCTCCCACCTTCATGGAAAGCTTATCCTTCTAATCACACAAGTGAGTAAATTAAGGTGTTTTGTGCTAAGACTTTTGGATGTGATGGGAATGGAGCAAGGAATAAGGATCATTTACCTGGACATTGAAAGCTCCCTATTTCAGTAAGAAGTTGGCAAATCAGGACCCAGTCTTGAACTTGGAAATGTTATGTATTTGACAGTGAGTAAACTCAGTTGTGCCTATTTCAACTTTTACTCAAAGGTTCTCATTATATTTCAGTTGTTAATATAGTTAGGATGATTGTGGTACTATGAACAAAAAGTTACAGGGTATTTATATTTAAATAGTTAAAACATTTTGTCACAGAAAGAAATTCTGATCACCTTTTTTAAAGAATTTTCAACGTTTACAGAGTCATTCTTTCCTTATTGTATTTGATAAATTGTTTTTTGCCCTGTATTTGATTTATGTTGGATTGAGGGTGTCCGGTTATGGTCGTTGAGGGTGAGTTTACTGTTGGAAAAGGTTGGGTTGTGATAGTTGAGATAAACTTATACTTTACTTCATAAAGGCATTTTATTATCTTTCAGGTTACAGCTTCAGAGAAAACAAAGGGAATGACTTGTCCTGAACAGAAGGCAAAACTGGTATATGAAGAAGGTAAAGCTTGTGGGTGTAGGGCAGAGTCTGCAATTGGAGCATTTAATTTTTCACATTGACTCAGTTCTGTTATCTTATTTTGTAAAAAATACCAATGTGAATGAGATCGCACCTTCTCTAAGAAAATGGGCAAGCCTGTGGTGAAAATAGACAAAATATGATTAGGTTAGAAAAGGCACAGATATAACAGTGACAAAAAAAGACATTAGGTATGGAAGAGATTTAAATAGAAGAATACTGAATGAACTTTATGCCAGTACATTTAAAAACCTGATGATATAGGTAATTTGTTAGGAAACATCAATGGCCAAAATTACAAAGATAATAGAAACTTTGAATAAGCCACAAAGATAATAGAAACTTTGAATAAGCCAATAGCTTTAAAATTGATTTAATCAAAACTTACCCCTCATAAGATAACAGATACAGAGGTTTTGTGCATGAAATTTCTCAATCTTTCAGGGAATACGTTTTTTCCATTTAGGCATTTTATGAGTCCAAACCAGACAAGGATAGTAAACATTTTAGACCGTCCTTAAAATATCCTAAGTAACAAATTGACTATATAAATGCTTAGTAGGAATTAAGTCATTACCAAGTAGAATTTATTTAAAGATTATAAGGTGATTTAGCATCAAGAAATCTGTTATTGTAGTTACCATATTAATAGATTAACAGGGAACACTGTATATTATTTTAATAGAATGAATTTAATAAAATTGAATGTATCGCAGTGTTTGATAATGTAAGCAACCTAGGAATTTAAGGGAATTTCCTTACTCGACATCAAAGTTTAGAAGCATTTTCAGAAAGACAGTAACAAGACCCTAGTGTACCTTTATTGCTCTGGATGCCCTGCCTCCTACTGTATGAAAGAACAAATTCTAGAGCATCGAACATGGTAATTATTATCCTCTCCACAGAGAATGTGCAGTCACACTTACTAATGAGATTCATAAATAATCAAGTTTACTGGATACCAAGATCAGAAAGAAATAAAAGGAATCGGTAGCATTATGTGCAAGTAATGTATGTCTGCTAATGGATGTCCCAGTCAGAAAATATATCAGGGAAATGCATCAGATCTCATTCATAGCAATAAAAAAACTGTGAAGTACCTAGAAATACATTTAAAAAGTGAAACAAAACCTTTGTACATTATAAGCATAACTGAAGGGCATAAAAACATGGCTGTATGTACGCAGGACTTATAATTTAAAGTTTGTACCTTTTGACCTTCACCCCTCCCCTCCCCCGGCAATCACCAGTCTGTTTTCTATATCTTTCTATATCTGAGTTCAGTTATTTTAGATTTTACACGTGAGATCATACAGTATTTATCATTTTCTCTCTGACTTATTTCACTTTGCTTAGTTCCCTCAAAGCCCATCCATGTTGTCACAAATGGCACGATTTCGTTTATTTTTTTATTGCTATTCAATTATATATATGTGCCATATTTTCGTATTCTTTTGTTATGGACACTTAGGTTGTTTGCTGTTGTAAATATGCAGTGAACAATGGGTGTAAATATCTCTTCTAGATCCTGATTTTGTTTCCTTTAGTCTATGCTCAGAATTAGAATTGGTGGATCATAGGTAGTTCTATTTTTTATTTCTTGAGGAGCCTCTGTACTGTTTTCCTGGTGGCTGCACCAGTTTACATTTCCATCCACAACATACAAGGTTCCATTTTTTTCCCACATCCTTGGGTTTATTTTTTTAAGATGGTGTTTTGTTAGCGTTGTGGTACTTCACCCTGCTCAGTGGAGTCTTGATGGAATTCTGTAATGTGCATGTGCTTTTATGCACATAAGAATATTAATGTTACTACTTAAGTGGGTTGTAGTTGAATGTAATATTTCTGAAAGTAAATCTCGGTGTCTGATTGTTTAGTTTCAGGGCTTTGCCCTCTGCTTTGATCACAGAATTAACGCTGCGTTTTCCTTCCCTTGCAGAGTCTTCTGAAGAGGAGTCTGACGATGAGCTGGATAAAGATTCCGATGTGAGTAATGTGCTGGCTGGTACCTAGGTCTGCTCTGGGCTGTCCTCGGTAAGACGGGCCTTCATGCGTGCTTTCCTGCTTCCCGTTCCCAGGACAACTGGGATGAGGAGGAGGAGAGCGAGAAGGAGCAGGGCGTCGACGACGAGAGCGCGGAGGACTCGGAGGACAGAGACGAGGGGACCGGCGAGGACAGAGACGAGGGGACCGGCGAGGACAGAGACGCGGCCAGTGAGAAGGAATTAAATGGAGATTCCGACTTAGATCCGGAAAGTGAAAGCGAGGAGGAGTGAGGACAAGTAGCTGTGGGGCTGTAGAAGCTCCGCTCGCCTGCGCAGTGCTGCCGAGCTCCGGTGGTTGTCTGACGGGATGCCAAGGACCATTGCACATTTCCCAGCTCCTCGCGGTGGTGCCTGTGCCACCTTGCTGTCCTGAGCAGGACCGAACTGTGTAAATAAGAGTGTTTCATGCAGATGTTAATAAACTTTACACAGTAAGTAGACACATTTTCTGCAATGTACTGACATCAGTGTCCAATATACAGTATATTTTTATAATATAATAATGTCCCTGTATGACTTGGTTGTACTAAGAATTGGCATCAGTGAGGACAGACACTTCCCAGATAGGGGTTCAAGAACTGGACTTTTTTGAGGAGTCAGCTCTTATCTCAGGTTGGTATCTTGCATCAAATCCACACATGAAGCAGCACGAGTGAAAAACTTTTAATTTGGTACATTTTCATAAACTATGGAGGGGTAACAGAACGGGTAAAAATGATCGTGATTAAAAAATGAAATCTCCAGTGTCCCTTACTTGTCTGTTAACTGTGGAAATCTGATGTGAGTCAGGTTGGATATTTGGAGGGCTTCCCTAAAACAACCACTTATTTTTTAAGCTGTCATGTGAAATTTTTTTTAAAAACACAAATTATGGTAATTAAAAAATTCAAGAGTTAGCCATATTAAGGATTTTTCTTGACTGCGAGTTGCCTGTGAAGAATCATTAGTATATAGATTTAGAAGTGCTCATACCTGCAACTTTCAAAAAATTCAGTTATAGCTGCTTTTGAAGAGGCTTTCATTTTTATTTAAATTACTAATGGGTCAAAGAACACTTGTTTATTTTTTCTCTTTGGTTTTAGATATTAATGATAACCTTGTTGGAGTTTTTTCCCAAAGAAAATATTTTTATAATTCAGTAATTTAATGTTTTCCTTCCTTTTCATTACCCACTCTTGGCAGTGTTAGGGTATCTGTTTACCTTTAAAATAATAAATCTGACTCGAGATTTTTTATGTATGTATAAATAAGTATTTTGGTGTGCAACAAAAGCCTTTTCAAATGATCATTAATTTTTTTTTTTTTAAAGAACAAGCCAGTATTTGTTTAGCGCTCTCTAGGGAACAGGCAGATGGACGCTCACCTCTGAGGAGGGCTGGGGAGGTGGTTTTCCCTCACCTGTGAATATGTAAAAGAAAACCATTCTCTCTGAGGGACTTGAGCCATCGGTGGCAGAACAGATTTCTGTGCTCAACCAATAGAGCTGGGGCTACAGGAGCATATTGGGAAAGGAAGTTTGCGCCAGCTACTGTTATAATGTACAGTTATATTTGTCTATAAATGGAGCTGTTTATGGGAATTTAATACCATTCTCTTTGTAAAGTGAATAAATTTCATCTTTATCCATTTCTTGTCTTGTGGTGTATGTAGAGAAATGACCACACGTTTGGACGTGTGGCGTGAAGGTTTTAAAGCAGACTCTCCACCAGCATCATTAGGTAGATGCTTCCAGTGCGTGTTGGGTAACCCACGTTTGTCATGAAGGGGAAGAACCAGGAACTCTGCTGTGACTGACGCAGTCCTCCTTGGCTGGGTCTGGCTGCCACAGGCCGACCGTGGCCTTACCAGGATGCATGTGTTCTTGTAGTTCCTGCTTTGTGGTCTGTGAGTCAGATTTCCCTGCACCTGACTACCCGAAGAAAGAAAGAACAACTGAGCAGTAATTGCTTACTATTTTTTGGTTTAGATGAATTCAGAGTTAAATTAGGTTACAGGGTATCTCACTGTGTTCCACTCCTAATCTAGATGACAAAGTTTGTGTGGTGGTGTCTTGTGAAATTAATTTTTCTTTCCAACTTTTGATTTTGAAAAACGAGCCATTCATGATCAAATCAAGGATCACATGTTGTGTTTGGTTGCCATATTGCTGTTAATCCAGAATATTCCCGTGTGTGGTGTGTCTTTCATGACTGAGATATTTAAATGAGTCAGTGTAAATTAAGCTGTGTTGCAGAATGTCTTGCAATCTGGGTGTGCCCTTATTACAATCTGGTTGTATCCTTATTAGATTGTGGTTTAAATGTTTTTGGCAGGAATACTAAATAGGTGGTGTGAGGTTAATTTGTAAATAAATTTTCATGTATTAGTATGTTTTGATGTCAAGTAGGTGTTGAGGCTTTAGGTTTGGGACTTTTGAAGCCTTAATACAAAGAGATGTTTGCGCATCAGGCTGGGATCTCAAGAGCAAGAACATTGGGTACATTGATGCCATATGTAAGGCTGTTATAAGTCCTACGGAAGTTAATTCTTAACATTGTACATTCCTTTAACAAATATTTATTGCCTACTCTGCCAGGGATGATTTGGTTGCTTGTTATATACATCACTGAAGAACATTGGGGGAAAAAAAGATGCCTGCCCCAAGGACCCGACACTCTCCCTGAGATACAAATACATAACAAGGGAGTAAAGTTAATGGAGTATGTTAGGTGGTCACTAAGGGCAAGCGTGCGGTGAGGAAATTGGGGTTTGGAGTGGAGGAGCGCAGGTCGCAGAACGGTAGGTAACGGGGGGCAGGGCTTGCTGAGGAGATGGGAGCACGGACTCGGACGGAGGGAGTCAGCTAAGCGGGTGCCTGGGGAAGTGCCCTAGGCACGGGGAACAGCGGAGGAAGGCCCTGTGGCTGGCATGGCGACGTGCTTGAACGAGAGAACTGTGATGAAAGGAGAAAGGGCGATGCAAGAGGTGATGGCGACTTAGACCCTTAGACGGGGCTCCTGGTTGTAACGGAGTCGGTGAGAATTGGTTCCTGGGATTGTTTCCGATTCAGAGCTGGTGGGGTTTCCCGTGCGGCGTGAGAACAGGGAAGGAGTCAAGTATGTGACTCCCGAGTGCTGGCTGCAGCAGCTGCAGGAGGCCGTGGGTGCAGCGGACTTGGGCAGGGAGGTCAGGAACCGGGTTTGGACGTGAGTTGCATCTGTAGAAGTGCGGCCGCAGGCCCCGTTGACCTGGGAGGAGAGTTTGGGATGGGGTAGAGATTTGGTGTTTCCGTCACAGTGAACACAAGGCTGGGTGAGCTTCCCAAGGGGGTGAGTGTGCATAAGAAGAGCACCCAGGTCTGGGGCTCCGTCAGTGGAGAGAAGAAAAACCCCAAGGACACGGCGAGGAGAGGTGCGAGGAACTGAATCTGAATTCGTGGCATCCCGCAGCCGGGGTTGTTCGCAGCTGCACTGATACTACGGCTGAGTCCTCCCAGGCTTCAGTGGTGTGTGTGATGTCTTCATGTGACCGTTTGTCTGAAGGAAACTCGCGCAAAATTTGTTTTTCTTTTAATCTAGTGTAGTGTTTGCTTTTGTGGCACCTCAACACTGTCCCTCCTGCTGAACAAATCATGCGTCTAAATTGTATGCTGGTTCACAAAACTGGCCGAACGGAGGCCACCGCACTGAGTGGATCAGCAGGCACCATCCAAACAGGAGCAGTGGAAGAAAGCATGGGGAGGTGGTGCTCGCCCCTCTGCACAGGCCGGCTGGCTGGTGTGAGGAACCTGACCACTCGTCGGCACTAGAATGGATTTTTACACGTATGTGTAATTTTTAGTATGGAAATAGTTCTGAGAATGACGGGGATTATAAGTCACGCTCTAGGAGGTGAGGAATATCAAATGGAAAAAGCCCGTAGTTGGAAATAACCACTCTAAAAATTGCCTGGCATATTCATTCTGGGTAGTAATGGCTCAAATGGAGGACATACTAAACCTTCTGGAAGCTAAAGTTACAAAGGATTTCCCAATGGAAATGGAACAGGGAAGCATCTAGTAGGCTTGCCCTTGGCCCTGTTGTAGCTGAATCTTTTCTAGTTTGGAAGAAGGGAAAGGGCGTGTTGCCTGGCAGTGCAGTCGCTGAAGTCCAGAGACAGCTTGCAGCTGCCTTAGTGGCCCTTATGTGGTCACGATGTTCCAGAACTGGGCTGAAACGCTGCAGGTTCAGAAACTTAATTTTGTCCTGGCCGCTAGAGTTGATGCAATTTCATTACCCGGGCGTCCACGAGAAATTGGTATTTAAATGGCTATTTATTTGTGATGAGCACACCCCTCAAGTGAGTCAGTGATCATGCTGCGTGGTGGCATGGGCCTTCTTTATACTGACCCTTCTCCGAACAGGACAGGGACCCTGTGGTTGGGATGTCGGTGTTTGGGGTCTCTTCGGGCACCCACTTAGGGCTGCTGGTTAGGTGCATTCTAATAACTTAGGGGCAGCTGGCTCCTGACTCTGGATGCCACCACAATATGGTTACACCTATGAAACAAACGCTGTTTCCAGCCCAACTTTGATTTTGTTAATTCCTCTCCACCCAGCCAAGTCTGCCCCTCCCTTTATCGTGGTGAGCTGCAGGCCCTGGGCCCGGAGCCATTGTCAAGTGTACAGTTCGTGGCACTAAGTACCTTCCCGTGGTTGTGAGACTGGCAAAGCCTCTTGGTGGTTTTCATGGTAGGTTCAGGTCCGGGAAGTGAGAGGGTGAGCATGACCCCAGTCGGTCCGCTGCGGAGGGACCAGATTTGGGCCCAGAAGCTCCAGTTCCGGGTCTACACTGCAGCATGGCCATAGGCAGTGATAAATCTACTTGGTTTCTTTTTTCTCCTTTTGGTCATAACTGGAGAATGAAATGGGACAGTGTCTGTGGGACTCTGAACACTGAAGTGCAGCACCTGGCAAAGGATTGCTCATGGAACCGCTGAGTGTGGACATTTTCCAAGGTAGGGAGGGAGGATGGGGCTCAAGGTTACGCCAACTCCCTTCTGTCTCTGGCGCTTTTAAGAAATTGAGACAGAGCCACAGGTGAAAAAGAACTTAACCAAATCTTTTTCTTTTTCTTTAATGTATTTTTAATCTGTTGTTTTAAAAGTAAAGATATTCATTGAGTGCATTTTGGAAAATGCCAAAAGCATAAAGAAGGAACATAAAATCATATTGACAGAACCATTTTGTAATGTTTGGTGTGTCTCCTTTTAATCTTTTTCTTTGCATGAGTGCACACATTTTTTAATGAAATTGGAATCATGTTTTACCCTTTAGTGTCATATAGCTAATTATCCTTTGAAATAATGTTGCTTGTGGGTTTTAGTATTCCACCCGAGTTACATTTTAACTAAACATTCTCCTATTATAATTTGTTATAAGCAACGCTACAGTAAACATTCTTATTTTTATATTTTTCTTTAAATGTGTCCTTGCGAGATATTTCTAGGAATAATGTTACTTAATAAAATACAAGAATATCCTCTCAGACTTAAGAAATTTGCCAAAGTTCTTTTCCAGGAAGGTTGTATAGATTTTAAGGCCCACAGGTGGTGCCCGTGTTTCGATTTCATCATGAACCTCAGCTCCCCTCCTTTTTTCATTGCCACTCGTATTTCTTTAAAGTATTGCAGATTCAGGTCCTTGTCCATGCTTAAAGGGATTGTCTTACTTACCTGTAAAGGCTTTTTGTATATCAAAGATATTCATTCCTTACCAAACATACGCTGCAAATGTTTTCCCCAATCTGTCTTTTCATTTTTTTCATGATACTATTTTTCTTTATGGTTTTCTTGTTTTAAAGTTTAAAAAACTTTCCTCTTGGAAGATACTCCTTGTATTTTGGTCTAATTATTTTATATCTTTAATTTCTTTTAAAAGAATTACCTATCTAGTAACTGGTTGTGATTTACCAGTGCACTGATTGTGAAATAAAGTGGGTTGCAACCACCATTTTTCAAAGTACAGAAGATAATTGATACGGAAATACCAGTGCATTGCATGTAGGTAAGGGTAATTCTAGAGGGGCTATATAGGCTGGGGTGCAGTGTAGAAGGTGCTTCTGTGGGTGAGACATTTGAAAGCTGATCTAATTCCTGTGGGATTCTTACGAGGATCATCAGTGAGATAAAGGCTCTCACTTAGGGCTCCCCCCACATACCAGTTTTCTCCCCACTGTTGAATACTGTCTTCGGTGGGCTGAACTGGTGTCCTCCCCAAATTCATACGTTAAAACCCTAATCTCCAACCTGCTGGTGTTTGAAGATGGGGCCTTTGAGAGGTAATTAAGTTCTGAGAGTGGAGCCCTCATGGTGGGCCTCCTGCCCTAAGAAGAGACTTGAGGATGCAGAGAAGACGGCCATCTGCACGCTCAGAAGCAGGTTCTCCCACACACCAGGTCCGCAGGCACCTTGGTCTTGGACTTCTCAGCCTTCAGAACCGTGAGAAATAAATGTTGTCTAAGCCACCAGCCTGGGAATCTGCTGTAGCAGCCTGAAGGAACAAAGGCGCCCTTTCTGCCCTGCAGACTTGGGCGTGCTTTGTCATGCGGCGGGTGTTTCAGTGCTGTTCATTCTAGTCCATTCTCTCTCTCTCGTGCCGGCACGACATTAGTTGGAACTATTGTATCAAATAGTTCACTTTTGTTGTTGGAATCTTTATACCTCTTTGACATATTTCCCTAAGTATGTTTTGCCTTCTAATGCTTCCATATTATTAAGTAAAGCTTCTTTGGTTGTAAGAAACAAAAACCAGAGGCAGCGTAAGCAAAACGTATTATAATTTTAAAGAATCTCAGTACAGAAAACAGCCGGGCCTCAGGAAGGGTTTTGTAGGTGGTGAAAACCATTAGGGCCTTCGTGTGGCCCCTTGGCTGTTGTCCTCTGCTGCCGAGTGGTCGCCCGTCCCCTCCTGCCTTCCAGCCCTCTAACCCAGCCCCGCGCTGATTTGCGGGAAGCTGGGCCTCCTCTCCTCCCCCCCCCCTCCCCGTCTGCTCCATGCACTAGGAGGTGGAATTTCACCCGCGTCAGCCCGGCTTCCTTGCCTGGCTTCTGGTTGGGATCAGCAGTGGGGGGTCCTGGCGGGACTGGAGGATGGGAGGGGAGTAGGTCAGAATATTTATTTCCCTGGCGAGCTCTGTGTGTCTCTGCTTGTCCCTCAGCTCTAGCAGGAGTCCAGCAGCCATCCCCCGTTGCTCTCGTGTGGCTCCAGTTTAACGGTTGCTTTCCATCCTTGTCTCTGCCCCAGAAGCTGCCCCCCTGCCCTGCTGCTTCCCTGAACTCTACCCCCCTTTGTAGGAAGCCTAGGAAACCCCGCCGGCCCCGTGGGAGTGTGCGCGGCCACCTGCCGGGAGCCCAAGCCCGTTCACCCCGCCCGTTCCTGGAGGAGACTGTCCCCACGTCCCGTCACCCACACGTGGTGTCACACCACACCGGTGGCTTGTTTACCCCTGTGAAGAGGGCGGTCTTCCTGCCAAAAGCCAGGTTCACTGCGAACGGAGCTGGTGTCGACCTCACAGCATTTCAAAAATACGTTTTTTATTTTTAAAATTACGGTAAAATACACATAATACAAATTTACCGTTTTAACCTTTTTTTAAGTCTTCGGTTCAGCGGCATTAGGTACACTCACGTAGTTGTATAACCATCGCACCATCTCTGTAACTACTCCATCCCCTGAACCGAACCTGTCCCTACGAATACCAACTCCCCATCTCCCCTCCCGGCCCGGCCCCCACGGCTCTCCTTTCTGCCGAGGCATCTGATGACTGTAGGCACCTCATTAAAAAACAGATTTGAATTGACGAGTAAATAGGCCTGTATTCTTGGCAAAAGGGACATTGCACTGGCCCAGGCGCAGGAAGCGAGAACCGTGAGAGCGAGCTGCCCATAGACGCTTGATAGGTGCCTCTGGAAACTGGCAGCTCGGACCCTTGGACCTGCGGTCCCGGGTTCGGTTACGTGGGGGAGACTGTCCAGCTTTAAGACACCAGAATGAGTTGATGAATGGAGAGCCTTAGGCAAATCCTTCTCAGGTGTCGCCAAGCTCTTTCTCGCCCGACATTCTGTGTGTGGAGTTCAGACCGCACGTGGGCGCTGCTCGCTGCCCTTCCTCCGACTTGCCCAATGTAGCGGGGGCACGGAGAACCCGGGGGCTTTCATGACAGTTTCTCTCATCTCCAGGCCTGTCCGGATGGCCCCGGCCTTTCTCGGGTTAGGAGGACAATGCAGTAAAAACAACCGCCAGGTGGCAGCCTTGCTTCGTGCAAATTTCTTCTTATCAGGCGCCCGGAGGAAAAGCTGCTGGTTGTGACCTCTCCCTGCGTAACTCGTGCTGTATTGGATTGTTCCCCTACTGTGGGCTTAACTCATTCCTCTGCCCCCCCATTTTCTATAGTCTGGGTGTTATGTCTCAGTACCATTCCACAGAATGTCCCGCGTGGACGGAAAGGCTCCCTGTGATGTCCAGTATGGTCGTCACTGGCCATGTGTGGGCCTCGAGCCCTTAAAGTGTAGCCAGTGTGGCTGAAAAAGTTATATTTTCTTTCCTTCATTAACTTACTTTAAATAACTGCACATAGCGTAGTGGCTATGCTGTGGAACGGCACAGATCTTACGACTTGATTAGATTTGGGCTTAACAGTTTTGACAAGACATCAAAGGTCACGATGCATACATCATACGGCAACACACCAGGAGGCGAGATAACAGAGCACTGTCCCACTGTTAGTGATGCTAGTTAAAAAAACAAGACCTTTGCTGGGTCTAAATTACAGTGAATAAAAACTTACATTTTAAATGTACAACTCAATGGGTTTCAACAAATGTTGACACCCGTGTAACCATGACATAATCCAGATATAGGAAATTTCCATCACCCCCAAGGGGTCCCTTGTGCATCTTCCCAGTTAATCCCCAATATCCCCCCTTCCCACAAGTCCGTGGCAACCACTGATACACTTTCTGTCACTATGGAATATATATCTTCCCAAGAGCTTCATATAAATAAAATTATATAAATGTACTCTTTTGATTCTGAGTTTCCGACGAAGGATATGCAACTGTTTTTGAGATTCATTGCTGTTGTTGCGTGTATCTGTACTTTGTGGGTTTTTTTGTTGTTAAGTGGTATTCCATTGTATGGATATGCTACAATTTGTTTATTGCTCTGTTGATGGAGATTTGGGTTGTTTCCAATGTAGCACTGAAAGCTCAACTTTTCCTCTAAGCACTGCTTTAGCTGCACCCCGCAAATTTTATAGGCTGTATTTTCATCTTCATTCAGTACCAAACATTCTCGGTTTTCTCTTTCTTTTGTGAGTTCTCCTTTGACACATGCATTATTAAGAAGCATGATTTTAAATTTCCAAATATTTGGGGATTTTCCAGAAAGAGCTTTCTGTTATTAATTTCTAATTTAATTCTGTTGTGGTAAGAGAACATCCTCTGTATGACTTACTGCTTTATATTTACTGAGACATTATTTTGTGACCCAGTATATGGTATATCTTGGTGAATGTTTCTTATGCCTTTGGGGGAAAAACAGGCGTGTGCTATTGCTGGATGGAGTGTTCTATAAATATCACTTAGGTCAAACTGACACTTCAGGTTGTCCACTTTTTGAGTCTACTTATCCTATCAATTATCAAACGAGGTCTATTGGAGTATTCAGCTCTAAGGGTGGATTTATCTGTTTTCTTTTCAGTTCTGCTAGTTTTTGCTGCATGTGTATTAAGCATTGTTATTGGGAACATACACAGTTAAGATTGTATATCTTCTTGATGGATCAACCTCTTTGTAACTGAAATTTCCCTCTTTATGCCTGGTAACATCTCTTGTCCTAATGTCTACTTCGTCTGACATAAATGTAGCCACTCAGTTTTCTTATGTTTATTTGCATAATTGATCTTTTTTCATACTTTTACTTTTAACCTGTGTTTTTAAAGTGTATTTCTTGTAAACAGTATATAATTGGGTGTTGCTTTTACCCAGGTGGCTCTCTCTTTCTTTTAATTTGAATGTTTATACTATTTATATTTGCTGTGTTCTGTATGATTGGCACTAAGTGTACCCTTTTGCTATTTGTTTTCTATTTGTCTCATCTGTTCTTCCCCCCCCCACCCTCTTTTTGTAACTTTTGGTTGAATTATTTAAAAAACTTGACTTTATCTTCACTATTGGCTTATTTGCTCTACTTAATTTTTTAAAATTTATCTTTATTTTTTTGTTAATCCTCACTTGAGGATATTTTTTCCATTGATTTTTTTTTTAGAGAGAATGGAAGCGAGGAGGAGAGACAGAGAGAAACATCAACGTGAGAGAGAAACATCAATTGGTTGAGAGACACATTGATTGGTTGCCTCCTGCACGCACCGAAAGACTGCAGCTGAGGCACATGTCCTTGACCAGAATCAAACCCATGGCCTCTAACCACTGAGCCAAACTGGCCAGGGCTATTTTCTACTTTATTCCTTTAGTGGTGGCTCTAGGGTTTGACACACACATCACAGTTTGCATGGCCTTTCTGAGATCCCTGGCGAATACCCTGAGTTTCCAACAAGGCCCCTCCTTTCTGGGCAGTGGGAACTTGAGTGCTGAAAGCTCCGGGAGCTGTATGGCTCCTGCTTCCCGGTCGCCCTTCGTCCGGCCTGGACTTTCACTGTGCAGATGAGCATCGTGGCCTTCGCCGAAGACTCAGCACCTTCCTAGGCAGGGTTTGGGAGCTGTTTGCTGATCATTTTCTCTCTTTGTCAAAACTCTTCTGCAACGTCTAGCCGATTCGGCTTCTGTGAACCGCAATCTCTGTCTCTTCAACAAGCTGGATGGGGGATCCCCTTCCCTGCTCTGTGGTTTGGAATGAACCTCCAAGCAGAAAGCTAGGGCTCCTATGGGCCTCACAGTTTCCTTTCTCTCTGGTGTCATGTGCTGCCTGGTGTCCAATGTCTGGAAATAATTGTTGCATATATTGTGTCTAGTTTTTTAATTGTTTGTCGTGGGAGGTAAATTGGGTCTATGCTATTCCATCATGTCAGAAGGAGAAGTCTCATTTAACTTTTAATTACTGATCTTTTTTTATGTGGCTACATAGCCTTTATTATAGTAATTTAAAAATGCACATAAATAATCTGTGTTCCCAGTAGGAAACCTTGAAATGCCCATTGATGTAAAAGTCCTCCATAATCCCCTCCATCCTGAAGTAAACAGAAATAATGGTTTAGCATATATCCTTCCAGACTTTTCTGTGTGCCTATGTATCCATAAATACAAACATAGGGCCACACTATCCCCCCACGGTGATGGTTTGTAACAGCCGCCTGCTCCCAAGAACACAGGGCAAACGGCGCCCATTTGTCCTCTGCAGATGACAGCTTGTGAGTTTCACTAAAGTGGCGACTGCGTTTCAGAGGCATTCGCAAGACTCTGGACTTGAGAAATCCCATGTGTAAAAGGAATCCGTTGTGTGTGTTTTTGTTTTGTTTTTAAGTTTTATTGATGAGAGAGAGAAGCAGATTTGATGTTGCATTTTTTAGGCCCCAAACAGGCTTGTCATCAAATGCATTGTTTGAGTAGACAAAGACAGAATATTTTTATGAATTGTCAGATTTCAAGAAATTTGTCTAAATTTGTTGTTTATTAATTTGGATCTTTTAAAATTAAAAAACAACAAACAGGCCCCTTTGCTGAACAAAACAGGTGCGCACTGAAGCCCTGGAGCTCCCCTCGCGAAGCGCCTCCGTGGGCCCGCAGAGGCCGCCTGCTTCCTGTGAAGGAACCGAGCTGGGGAAAGACCGGTCAGTGTGAGCACTCAGGCTCCGGCGCTCACCCGTGGCCTCGGGGAGCCACTTACCTTCTTAGCGTGTCACTTTTCTCACCCATGAAGGGAAGATAAGCACAGCTCGGGAAGGGCTGGGAAGCTGAAATGGGTCCAGCACGCACAGGTGCTCGGTAAAAACCTCAGGGATGCTGCGAAACTAGTTTAATACCGTGGAGCCAGCGGAATATCAAGCACAGAATCGCTTCTTCCAATCTCAAGTACATTTACTCCCTGTCTGCATCTGTTTTCCAGCTAGGGCCTCTTTTTCTAACAGTTAAATTGTTATTTTCCCCCCCCCGTAACGCTGCAAATCCTCGACATGCATGAGCAGCTTGGCTTCCACACTCAGAGATGCCCTCTGATGCCCTAGATATTCTGTGTCTCTGTCTCTGTCTCCCCCCCCCCCCCCGCCCGAGTCTGCCCCTTTCCTCAGTGTGTCCATTGGAGACGAGAGCATCTTGGCCCTTCACGCCTTCGCCTTCCTCCTCTGACCCACGTGCACCCTAAGAAGCGTGCAGGCCGGATGAGCTCCTGGGGGACGCCCTCCTCTGTGCTCCCCACAGGCTCCTTCCAGAGCCCCTTTGCTTTGATCATAGTATGCCAGAGCCCCCCAGGCAGGCTCACCCCACGTCTGGGGTGGGTGAAGCCATCTCAGGGTAGGCCTGTGAGCTCCGGGAAGATCAGTGCAAGAGGAATACAGAACAGTCGCCCTCTGATCTCCCCACAAGAAAGTGCCATCGCAGGATGCTCTGCTCAGAGAGGTTGCGGGGGGATCCTGGCTGGGCCTCAGGAGCTTTGCAAGGTTTGGGCTGCCTGCAGCGTCTGGGGTAGAGATTTGCCTGGAGACCCTCAGTTCTGCTTTAGCCCCATTTAAAGGTGAGGGTACTGGGTCTGTGACTGCCCAGCAGGATGCGGGATAGGGCAGCGGGTGCTACAGAGAATCCAGGGGCAGGGCCTCTGGAGCCGGGTGGGCACCGTTCCCAAGTGCAGACGCCCGAAACGGCCAGTGAGGCAGGACGAGCTCACCGGTGGGGCGGGTGAGGATGCCAGAAGATTCCAGTCCCAAGGGGACTTGGGTTATTAATGCTAATGGGCTCTTTTTGTACCCATGACATGTTGGTGTACAAAAACATAAAAAACAAAAGTGGGAAGGCCTGGAGTGGGTACAATCAGCAAGCCCCGGGCCCGTGTAAATCAGTCGGCCTGGCCTCCTGGATGTGTGAAGAGCCTCTTGCCAGCTCTCCCCACTCTGTATTTCATATGTCTGCAAATCCCTCTGCAAAGAACTTGGGGTGGGTGGGAAACCTGTCTGGAAAAATTCTTAGTGTTTTTGCACAAGTGGTTCATCGCAAGGCTGCATAAAACTGGGGAGGTCCCTGCCTCCCCCAGTGCCCCTTGGATGGTGAGGGGTAGGAGGGGTGGGAGCAGTTATCATTTGAGGGGGGAGAGGCCAGCCTCGGTATATCTGCCCAAGGGCCTGGGCTCCATGAGGAAGCACATATTGGCTGCTAGGGTTCACATTTTCCCAGAGCTGTGGCTGTGGATTGTGGTTGTGGCGGAGGCCACTGACTTTCTGCTGTCCAGGTCGTTCTGGGGAAAGGCGCTAGCAGTGGTGGAGGCCAGCTACGGGCTAGACGTAATCATGAGCCTGATCCAAGCCCTGTTTAATCCTACAGCGACCCTACCAAGTCAGTACCATTGTTATCCCCATTTTACAGATGACGAAACTGAGGCTGAGAAAGGTTAAGCAGCAGCCTGAGGTCACAAAGCTGGAAGAAGCAGGATCAGGACTCAAACCCAGCTCTGCCTGCAGCCGAGGCCTGGCGCTCACGCTCTCTGCCCCCTGCCTCTAGAAGCAGCTTGAGAGCTGAACCAGAATTGGGCCCGGAGGCCAACTGCAGCAAAACCACACTGCCCCACGCCTGCCGTGTGCTCCTTTGCAGCGGGGCCCAGCTCTCTCTCTCTCTCTCTCTCTCCGGTGGCCCCACAGGTTGGGTTGGCCTTGTAGTCCCCAGTGCCTGCTGAGCCCCAGAGGAAATGAGGCCAAGGGGAACCGTCTCCTGGCTGCCTCTCCTCCGTGCAAGGAGCTGTGGGCTCCTTCGGAGCAGTGGTTGCTATGCAGCCTTGTTTATTCAGAGAGAGCCTGGCAGAGAGCAGGAGCGCCAGCAGCGGGCCGGTGCTGCCCCGGCACCTGCCCAGACAGGAGGCGGCGGCCAGGGCTGTGAGGCTGGGCTGGGGCCAGGGCAGGCTAGGTGTGGGCCACCCTGTCCTTGCCTCCCTGGGCCCACCAGCAGGGAGACATGGAGCCTGGATTCCTCCGGTGACAGGGGTTTGGCCTCTGGAAGGAGCAGTAAGAGGTAACGTGTCCACCGAGCTGTTTGTAGGGGGCGGGGAGTGGGAGGTGGATCGGGACACCTGAAGTCCTTGGAGGGGCGCTAGGACCGGTTCCGGAGCAAGGACAAGGGGCGCAGTGAGAGCAAAGGGAGGCTGTGGGGAGGCGCCTTCCTCGCTCTGGGCCTTTCAGCGTCACCTCAGGGACTGTTGCTCTCTGAGCTGTGAGCCAAGGAAGGAGGGGCTGCCCTGGGCTGTCCCACCCCAGCCATGCCCTCTGTCAGAGCTGTTTGGGGGTCAGCTGCATGCAACCCAGGCCCCATCAGCCAAGGCTCCCTGCTAGTGCCAAGAGCTATGGTGCCCGGAGGGATGGGGCTTGCAGTGGGGAAGGCGCCATGCGCAGGGGCAGGCTGGGGGCGTGCAGGTGAAGTGCAGGCCTTGGAGGGGCTCTGCTCTGGGTGGAAATTCCAACCCCACCTCTTACTGGCTGTGCCGACTTAGGCTCTTTTCATTCTGGGCCTCAGTTTCCTGATCTGTAAAGTGGGGGCTAAATAATGCTCCCTTGGGGCTGCTCAGGAGGCGTGGAGCTAGGAAGGAGGGCGACCAGTGTGCTAGCCCCTGTGTCAAGCGGAAGCTACTTTTGTTGGTGCTGTTCTTATGGAGGGATGATTGTGTTCCTTTCCATGGCAGATTTTGGGCTCCCAAAATGAGGGTTCTGTGAACCCCTTCTTCAGGACAAGGGCCATAGTGGCTGGGGCCTGCAGGGCTGGTATTTCCTCTGGGGCACTGGAGGGGCCGTGTTCTGTGGTGCATCACTGAGGCGGGTTGCAGAGCGTGGTGGTGCCCAGCCCCAGGAGGGTGCGCAGGGGCGAGTAATCGGGCTGGGCCTGAGCGGGGCAGCCCTGCCCTGCTGTCCACCGTGCCCCAGGCTGGCCAGCTCCTGGGGCTGGTCTGTCTCAGCGTGCGGAGCCTTGGCCTAGCAGATCTGGAGAAAGGGGACTGTAGTGGGATCAAGTCCCACTGATGGGGGATGTCCAGCTGAGCTCTGGAGAGATCTACCTCTGAAGGTCTCCTGCTGCCCCAGGGCCACCTCAGAGGCACCAGACCCTGCTCACCAGCATGCATGCTTGCAAGTTTGTTATTTGTTTTAGGTTCAACTTCTTGCAGACATAGAATGTATAAAACTCATAAACAGTTTAAAGAAGGATTATGTAGCGAATGTCGTGTAGCCACCAGGTCTATAAATAGACACTCATCTCCCTTTGAACCTTATGTAAACAGGACCACACCTTAAGGAGCCTTTTGTGTCCAGCTCCTCTCACGGAACATCCCGCTGTGGACTCCCCTGTGGCGCTGGGTGGAGCAGTGGCTTGTTCATTGTCACTGCTGCCGAGTATCCCATGGCACAAGTACACTGTGATTTATTTCTTTATTTCCTGTTGGGCGTTGGGGTTACTTTTAATTTTTGACTGTTATCAATGCAGCTGCTATGAAGATTCTCGTGCTTTGTTCTTGGTTCACCTGTGCAAGGTTTTCTCTGGGCAGACACCTGGGAGTGGAATTTCTGGGCAAAGCCACCCATTGCTCTCACATGAGATATAAGAGATGGTTGTTTGTCCATATGCAGCTGTAGCCACCTGAGGAGCCTGGGCAGGTGCCTAGGAGACCCCGAGGGCCTGACAGGTCAAAGGTATGGACCCAGACAGGGTCCCAAAGGGGCTCCACCTGCTGGGTTGCCTGGACAGGCTATGGGGTGGATCCAGGTTGCCTTCCTGCCCCTCAGGGCATGGAAAGGCATGGCCTATCTGGGCAGGTGGCCATTCTGCCTGCTGAGAAGTTTGTGGCGGGTGGGGTGGGGGGCAGTTGTGTTCAGAAGGCCCTTTGCCATAGACGTGGCCCCCGAACCTCATGCTGTCTGGACAGTCAGGCAGCTCCAAGTCTTCTCTTTAGCTTCTTGGAGAGTGATTGCTCTGGGGAAACTGAGGCAGAAATAACCACTTTGACAACCAAAGGTGAGAAATGGGGCTGGGATCTTCTTATAAAGTGAATCTGAACTGTATGGCCCAGTGGTTCTCAGTCCTATTTGAACAGAATCAGTCAGGAGTTAAGGAAAAAACAAACACAAAACCCAACAGCAGATCCCTGTGGCCTCTCCCTAGAAGACTAATGCAGTAGGGCCTCAGGCAGGGACTTGGGATTTGTCACTGTAATCAGTTCCCAGGTGAGCCGGAGCCGTAGCCCTGCGGCCGAGGCTGGGAACAGGAGCTCTAGCTAAACGCTGCCGTCCGCCTGCAATCTGCAGAGGAAGCCTGCACTCGGCTACTCACAGGGGCCGGAAGGCCGGGGCTGCAACTCTCCCTGCTCCGGGGCCTGGACCCCGCTTGCTGGCTTTGATTCAGCCGCGGGGATCTGTCCTCTGGAACATCCCCGGGGAGCTTTTCCCGAAGCAGCCCCTCTCCCACCTCTCGTCACTTCCCCAGCTCACTGGGGCCAGGGGTTGGGTGTTGGAACCTGTGGAGTAGGATCTTCCGCCGCTGTGCTTGGGAGAGGGGCTGTGTCTCAGGGACACTCCCGGCTGCTTGTCACGACCATGTGGCCCAGTCCTACCCCCATAGTCAGCAGATAGGGAGTGGTCCTCTCCCCCTGGTTGTGGGAAAACTGCCTTCAGACAGAGAACCTGAGCAGCTGGAGGTCACAGGCAGCGAGACCAGGCGAGGGCTGGGCTGGAACCTCTGTTTGACCAGGAGGGTTGCTAGGAGCTGCTCCGCCTTCGGGGCCTGGGTGGGGCTGGTTTCCAGACCGAAGGCCGGTTCTTTCAGTTCCTGAGTTGGGATTTCTTGCTCAGCTAAAGGGAACTGGCACTGCATCCTGCCCTGTGCCCAGGTGCTCTCTTGAGGGAGCCACTCTAGAGTAGAAATTGGTGGCTTTTACCCCTGATTTTATCACTGATCAGCCGTGGCCACCCATCTCCCTACCTGTCAGGGTAAAAGTGGCTCACCATTATCTCAGCAAAGAATTTATAAAATTGGATGAAGTCACAGGGTCTGTGGTGAGACACTTGTCACATAGAAAGAGAATGAGGTTAGGTTGAGGGTAAGAGTCGAAGACTGAGCCCAGAGGTTTAAGGGAGGCTGGGGGGAGGCTGGGAGGAGGCTTGGGGTGGTCGAGAGGTCAGCACAGCACAATGAAATGGCTGGGGCGCCGGAGGCCTGGCTTGGCAGTGAGGTGGTGAGGAGGGCCGAGAACTTCGGGCAGAGAGAGACGGGCACACCCTGCAAGAAGACAGGGCTGGTTCCTGGGAGATGCCACCAGGTACCCGAGTGATGGTTGGGGTCACACAGCCCGACCTTCATCCTGAGCTTCAGGGCCCCCGGCAGAGTAATGGGTTTCTAAAGAAAACCGAAGCCGATGGAGAAACAGTAGCAGCCTCCCCTGGATAAATCCCACGGTCCCTGAGACCCTAAGGCATCCAATCAGAGCCACAAGCGAAGCCAGCTCTGTGGGTCTCCCGACACCCTTCGTAATGAACCCTGCCCACAGGCACGTGTCCTTGGCACTCGGAAACTCTGAAGCGTCCGGAGAGGCCAGATGTCAGAAACGAGCTGTCCTTCAGCCCAGTGGCAGATTTTACTATAAAATGCCTCATTTAGCTCCTGATGGGCTTCCTGGGAAGTGTTTAGAAGCATTCATTATTCATGTGTACTCACTTCTCTCGGCCCCTCCTGCCACAGGTTCTGCATGTTCACAGGTTGGGGCCCTTGGACCCCTGAGGACTGTACTCAGCCCAGAAGGCAGCTGCTGCCTTGGGACGACCTCGCAGGCACCTTCTCCGCCAGGCATGGGCAACCGGGACGCTGTCCCCCCAGGTGAGGGCATCAAGGGAGCCCATGGGTCAGGATCTTCCTCACACTGTCCAGGGTCCTGGGCTCTGTCTGGGAGATGTGGCCAGGAGACTGGGCCTCCATCCCGGCCCAGGTCCCCATGGGCCAGCACTGGCCCTCCAGCGCAGCTTGCTATCTGGGGGCTCCCTGGCCTGGGGAGGAGCTCAGAATGTCCTAGGGACTTGACCCGAGCTCGGCCTCCTCCCTGAGCTGAGGGGCTGCCCCATTCTGTGGTGGGAGTGTGAGGATGTGGGGCTGGGGCCGGGGGGGGGCTGCGTGTTCCTGTTTCCTCACTGACAAGGCAGGAGAGTGGGAACTGTGTGGTCAGCTCAGTGTCCAGGCCTGGCACTGCCTCGGGGGCCTGGCTGTGTGAGCCTCAGTTTCCCCTGGAGAGTGAGGGGGTGGATGGGTCCTGCCCCGATGGAATGGGTACTTGGGAGGCGGTGAGCCACTGTTCCCTGGGGAGGTTGGAACGGGGGCCAGGTGACCACTGGGAGGGACGCAGGGAGCCCCGAGGCCAGAGCAGTTCAGGGAACAGCTCGCTGTGCTCAGGGCAGAGCCCCTGGGGCTTCAGTGCGTCCGTGTGAACACAGCTGCGTAACCAGTACTCCATCGGGCCCTGCCCGGGCACTCGTTTGTTGTAGGGGAGAGGGAGGTGCTGAAGGTCAAGGGAAACCTAGAAAAGATCGTATGAACCCCAGTCCTGTTCCACGCTCTCGTTTTGCTGATCTGGGAACCAAAACTCACAGAACTTATTTCCTCAAGGTCGCACAGGGACAGGAACAGATGGGAACCCAGACTCCTGACTCCTGGTTTGGGGGCCTTCCGCCTTGGGGGTGGCGTGCAGGGTTTTCACCTGCCTGGGGGCTTATCCACCGCGTAGGCTAGGGCCACACGCATGGCACCGAGATGAGTGTGGGAGGGGCTGAGCCACGAAGGTGCAGGACCCTTGGCTCAGTGTGCAGATCATCAAGTGCCCAGGAGCTCAGGGGCTACAGAGACAGCAAGGGAGCCACGGCCGGCCTGGGAGAGGCCACGGGGAAGGAGGGAGACGGAGGTGTGCCCGGGCTCCGCGGGGCACAGCGGGGACACAGGCTTCTTAAAGGAGCGGGTGCTCAGCCGAGTCTCCCCTCCTGTTTATCTGACTCAGCTCTGGGGTCCCTCCCCGGGGAGCCCTGCCTGTCCCCCCCACTCTTACTGCTGGTTATTCATTGTCCCCCCACCAGGCTTCAGGTCCCGTTGAGGGCGGAGTCAGCCTCGCTCTGTGTCACTAAGGACTGTGGGGCCAGTGTCCCCACAGAGAAGCTCTTAATAAGCACGTGCGGTGGGGCCTGATGGTGCCAGATGCTGAGGGGTTCGGAGAGGAAGGGCCAGTTAGCACCCCACTGAGGTGATGAGGGGAGCGGGCCTCCCGAGGGAGGGGAGCAGGGCAGGTAATGGGTCTCCCTGCTCTGCCCCTGGGGGGTCAGGGGTCAGAGCCAAACACACAGGTTAGGGCGTTACTGTGTGAGGGTGACAAAGGCAATGAAGGGGTGACAATAAGGGGGGGCCCAGTGAGGGCAGCTGGTGTGGGACGTGCAGTGGATGGAGATCGTGAGGGAAGGGGGCCCAGATAGGAGGCGGAGAAGGTGACCGCGGTGGGTTTGGAGCAGAGCTGGGAGGGAGAAGGTGACAGAGTGAGGGGAGAGGGGCCAGCCGGCGAGAGGGGCTGGGAGGAGCGGAGTCATGGGCTTTGGGGGATCGCGGTGCCCTGGCTGGTTGGGCTTGGGGTGGCAGGTCCCCACCTGAGGGCCAGGCTCTGGTTTGGGGGGATGGGCTGCAGAGACCCCGAGAGAACGCGTGCTGGGGCAGTTTGTTCCCGAGTGCTGGTCTCAGGGGACAAGAGGCCACTTTCCTTGCGGTTCTGTCCCCAGCCAAGGTTCTGGCTCCGGTGGCCGTGTACTGTGGGAGCGTCCCTCGGACCAGCTCTGGGCCGCCTGCACTCCCAGGTGGAGGCCACAACTCTAGCCCTCAGGTTGATGGAGAAGGTGAGTTTGGGGGACTTGGCCTGGTGTCTCAGTCACCCAAAATGGCTTTCAGGTGCCCTGGGCGGCCTCTCGGGGCCTTTGGACGGAGGGATTCCACCTGGCAGCCGTCAGGTCAGGGCTGGTGACTACAGAGCAGGGTGGGGCTCTCCTAGAAACCCAGGGGAAGCCCCGAAGGCCCCAGGCAGACAGGGTCTGCTGCCCCTCGCTTCGGGCCTGGGCTGGTATCCAGTGTCCACTGTCCTGGGTGGGGAAGGGGCCCTGATGTCACCATAGCTGCTGAGTGGCAATTTTCAGGACTTGCTCAGTGTCTCTGCTCTGAGACTTCCTGCTTTAGTGCCAGCTGCGGGCGATTTCTCTGCAGAGCCCCCAGTTCTGGTGTTTCGGGTGGAGGCTCTGATCTGTCCACTTGTCCTCTTTCAGGCTGGTCCCCTCAGGGGCCTGCCGCTGGCACCGAGTTCAGCTTTCTTGGGTGTGGTGCAGGCACCAGGCCAGGATCAGAGGCCTGGGCATCAGGGTCCCACGGCTCACATCACGGTGCTCCAAGAGTAGCCGTGGGTGTGACAGGCTCTGGAAGCTGGTCTGTGTGGGCCCCTCCAAGGGTCCGGGCTCCTTCAGGCCCAGTCCAAACACTTCATGTCAGGAAGGTTTTCCAGATCTTCCTCCACATGCACCAAGCATCTTTTTGTTTGTTTGGGTCTTTTTTTTGGTTAATCCTCACTGTAGGATATTTTTGCCATTGACCATTGGTTTTTTAGAGAGTGGAAGAGAGAGAGAGAGAGAGAGAGAAACATCAATGTGAGAGAGACACATAGATCGGTTGCCTCCTGCACACGGAACAACTGGGGCTGGAGCTCAAACCTACAACCCAGGTTCATGCCCTTGACAGGGAATCGAACCCGTGACCCTTTGGTGTGCGGCGGACGCTCTATCCACTGAGCTACAGCAGCCAGGGCTGCACCAAGCATCCCATTGCTATCTCTCTACAACACGTCTCACATCTTACCCTGTAATGAACTCACTTAGGAACATATCTTATTTCTCCAGTAGATTGAAAGCCCTTTAGTGATAAAGACCGTGGTCATGCAAGTGGAATATAAATTCGATGCAGTTCTCCACTGTGCTTTATTCCTACACAAACTGTTGAAAGGGGTATGTTGGGTAGAATCTTAAAATGGGCTAATTTGCACACTAAGATCCTAAAGAGAAAGAAAACACCTCTGGAGAGTTAGTAGGTAGCAATTTTGTTTTGGAACAATATTGTTAAAATGTTTTACTACCGAAGAAAGGAAAAGATTCAGAAGACTTTAAAATCTCTCAAAGGTTTTGCTCTAGCTTGTCTGTGTGTTCTCATGGTACTAGCATACATTATTTTCAAATAATTTGTTCTAAGATAACATATCAAAAAAAGAACCTCCATTAAAAAAAAAAAAAAGAGTGCTTCCCACGCCTGTGTGTCTCCGACCGCCTGGCCAGTGCCTGGCGCGTGCTAGACGCTCGCGGGCGTCGTCGAAGGAGTGACGGGTGAACTGTGTCTGCGCTGGAGCACGATCTGCGCTGACTCTTCTGAACGTCTCTTTTCCACCTGTGTTTGGAACATGTCGGGTGCTCAGTAACACTGAATGAATTGGTGGATGCTGGAGGCTGGGGGCAGTGGTCCCTGGGCAGAAGGCCTCCCCTGAGTACTATGGCCTCTCGTCTGTGCTGTGAAAGGCTGCACGCCGGCCCCCTCCCACCCTCGGGTTACCTCGCGACACAGGTCGTGTTCGGGTTCGGTGCTCCCGAGACGCTGATGGACGAATGACGCGACGCAAGGACTGGCTGCAGCATCGAAGGACCGGATTCACCGGTCAGCTGGCTGACTGTCCCAAGGAGGTGGCGCCAAAGAGTGTGCGGGTGCCTTGTGCCGCCCTGGGCTTTGTGTGCCAACCACTCTTGCCTCTGTCTCCCTCAGCTTCCCTCCAGCCAGCGCCCAGTGTCCTGCTGGAGAAGCCGTCGCAGCTCTTGAGTGGACACGGGGACCCCGGCAGCCTCAAGCTGGGTGCTCCCCTGAAGGGCTGGCAGGCCAGGAACGGCCGCCCCAGGAACCTCGGGGCCCTGTCTCAGGGGCCTCACCCCCTGGGGCCCCTCCCCTCGCCGGAGTCAGAGGCCAGCCGTGTGGCCCGGGACACCACCCAGATTAAGGACAAGCTCAAGAAAAGGAGGCTGTCCGAGGGCTTGGCAGCATCTTCCCAAGGTGAGCCTTGGGCCCTGCCCTCCCGCTTTCCACCCACCCGGGCCAGCCTGTGAATTACCCCGCCTCTGAGCTCCTGGGACTCACTTATCCCCCATCTCCACCCCGTACAGCCTCTCTGGATGCTGGGGGAGGCCCCAAAGGAGTTCCCCTGAGGAGTGCCATCCCCCGGGCTACCTCTCAGAGGCTGCTGAGGGTGCCCAGGCCGATGCCTCCCATCCAGAGCATCCCCACCACCCCCGAGGCCAGCGGAACCAAGGAGATGGGCGTGGACCAGCCTGGAAGCGGTCAGGGGCCCCAGGAGGGGAGAGCCGGTGTCCAGGAGGTAAGGAGACTCGACTTAGAGCCCTGCCTCTCTGTCCTTCTGTCTTTGCTTCCGTCCTGAGCTTCTCCAGGAGTCTCAGGCACTGCCCTCGGGATGGGGACAGCACTGGGATGGGCTTGGGGCCCTCATCCCATCTCCCCCCGGCGTCCAGCACCATCACAGCTGGCCTGGGAGCTCGGGTGGCTGCTCCAGGGTTCCTGGGCTCCACTCGAGCAGGGGCTGTGTGACCATCTGCCTTTTGCTTGGTGGCCCCCAGGCCTCCTCTGGTCTAAATGCCCCAGAGTCCCTCCTGCTTCTGACCCTTTCCATTTCAGGCAGGGGAGGGTGGTCGAGGGGAAGGCTGCTGGGCAAGGGCTCAGGAGTCTGGACTCTGGTTTCTCTCTGCTCCTTGCTGGCGTGTGACCTTGGCCAAGTCACTCCCCTTTCTGGGCCCCAGTTTGTGCATCTATAAAAAGAGGGGATTGGACCAGATGCTTTAGAAGATCCCTTCCAGCTCCAGGGTTCTAGGATTTTTCTAAAATGAGAAGAAGAGAAAAACAAATAATAATAACAGGAAAAGGGGTTGGAGCAGGGATGAAGGGACCCCTTACCAGTCTTGTCGCTTGGAGTGGTGATGAAACAATGAGCTTTCCTGGGGTCCCAGGGCTGTGTGGCTGGGAAGAGAAACCGGAGGACACTTCCCAGTATGGCCACCTAGGTGGCTCCTGATTGAAGGGGCCACCCTGTGTGAGGAGCCAGGAGGTGAGTGTCCAGGGGTCATGTTTCTGTGGACCAGGACCTGTCCCCACCTCTGCTCCTAGGTGCAGATCTCCCGGCAATACCTGCACTGCAGTGACCAGGAGATGTACAAGTCACTGGGGGGCATTGTGATCCCGCCCATCCCAAAGGTGGGGGTGCCCACTGGGACCTCCTCCTGCACACCTGCCTCCCTTCCCAGCCTCTTGCCTCCAGGCCAGGACGTCCTCACGGGCCCCAGTGCCCCCCACACACGGTAAGCAGCCCGAAGTGAAAACCGCCTGGCAGTCCTCTCCCCTTCTGTCCCCACAAGATCTGCTTGGGGTCCCCATGGCTGAGCCTGCATGCCAGGGCAGAGCTCTGGGGACTGGGCATGTGACGGACAGGATCCCCCACCCGTGAGCCACACACCTGGGGAGGTGCAGCGTTGTCACCCCGCTCTGCCCCTTGACTCCCCGCAGTGCCTCAGCCTCTGTCTCCTCCAGTTTCCCGGTGCGCGTGGCAGTTGCGGTGGTGAATGAAATACATTGTTTTAAAGGTCTGTTGAAGTCAAGGTAGCTCTTTGTTATTACGTATTCTCTTAAATGGATACTAAAAATACAAGCCTTATCCTGTGTTTGAGGCAGTGGGGGGGGGGAGGGGGGCATCCACAAAACTTTGGAAGGGTCTTCATGTCCAAAAAAAGTGGGAGCCAGTCGGGTAGAGGGTCCCTGTGTTGTAATGAACCTGGGTTTATGGAGTGTAAGCAGGACAGACGGCGCTCGGCAGATGGCCAGGCACATCCCTGCGGTCAGTCCAGACTGATCTTGGAGCGTGTGTGCATGTGTGTATGAAAGAGACAGAGAGACAGAGAGACAGAGAGACAGACACAGAGAACGGCTCACAGCCGGCACCCAGCGCAGGGCCCAACCGAGTTCCTGCTGTGGCTTCTCTGCCATTTCCTTGGGGCCTGATATCCTGAATTCTCCTGTTTCTCTCAAGCTCCTCCCTCTGTGTCCCCCAGGCTGCCTTCCTCTGGACGCGTGTCCGTCTTCCCCAAACCTGCCGGAGTGTGGGAGCTGCCTGTGACCCGCCCTGGGTGAGCGCTTCTGCGCGACCCTGTCGGTGGTCTGCTCCCCGGCCTCCATCTCCTCACGCTGGACACTCCCCTCCTCCCCCGCTCAGACACCCGCCCCGTCCTGCCCTCCGAGGGGCACGCTTGGCGGCTAGAACGACCAGAACGACTCTGGCTCTGGGCCAGTGGCCTTTCCTGCCATCACGTCCCTTCTGTGCATCGTTGGAGCTTTGAAGCCCTTCCCCGCCCCTCCTGCCTCTCTGTGTGCCTGCCTCTGCGCCTCCGGGCGCTCCTGTGTGCCCCCTTTCGCCCCCCCCTTACCTGTGGCCGTTTCTCAGGTTTGTCCCAGGGCCCTGTCTCCCTTCTCCTTGTCTTTCTCTGGGGTCTCATCTGGGTGGGTGGCACGGGCGACCTCCACCTGCCCTGCTTGGCCCCAGGCCTCCCCAGGGTCAAGCTCCTCGCGTCCGCCCTCCTGCTGGGCCTCCCCAGTGTCCTCGAGGCTGCTGCAGACCCAGCCGCAGAGGAGGGAGGGAGGATTTGCCACCATCGGGGCAGCACCACGGAGCTCCTCGTGTCGCCCCCACCGCCCCACCTCCAGATTCCCGGCATGGTGTGGCCCTTCTTCCCCTTCCCATTTCCACCAGCTCTGGCTCTGGCTCCCGCGGGCCCCCGTTCCTCACAGATGCCGCTTCCCCTCCGGTCTTTCTAAACTGCAAGAAAAAGACAAAAGCTCCCACCCTCCCTGGACCCGCCTTTCCTCTCAGCTCGAGCTTGCTGGTTCCCTCTTGATTCCCCCCCCCCAGCTCTTGACCGGTGGTCTTGCAGCCCTGTGGCCCTGCTTTCTAATCTTCTCTTCTCACCCCCACCCGTATGCCTCTTCCACACACGTCACCTTTATTCACTTCCTGGTGCCAGCAGCTTAAAGAGGAGTCTCCTTGGTCTGACCTTCAGGGTGCCCCGCCCACCACTCCACACTTTCTCCCACGCTGCTCTGCGGGAACCTTCCCAGCACCCCCCCCAGCTGAGCCCTGAGTGGGGCCTCCTGCCTCCACCCCTGAAGCCTTCCCCGCCCCTCCCCCACTCAGTTCCTACTGCTCTTTAGGGCCCCACCTCTGCCCTCGCTCCAGGTCTTCCCTGCCCTCCTAGGGGTGACAAGGAGGCAAGCGCCTTCTCTGCACTGTCCCCACGGGATGTGGCCCACGATGGCCCGACCACACCTTTCATTGATTTGCTCAGCTTTCATTTAAACATCATTCTGTTCTTTAACCTGGAGCACTGCAGGGCAGGGGCCACATCTCGAAACCTGTGTCGCTTCTGTGCTGCCAAGCTTGGTGCCCAGCACGGACAGTCACGTCCTAAGTATCTGCCCCTTTGCAGTCTGGGTGTGACACAGGTTTCCCTCCATTGGCTCTGTGAGACTCTAGCAAATGGGTGGGGAGGAGCCATCGTTACCACTTCCTCCATCCGTCCTTCCGTCCATCCATCCATCCTTCCTTCCATTTACTCACTTTAAAGCTACTGCGTACCTACTATGTGCCAGGCACTGTGCTAGGTGCTGCAGAAACTAAGTCAAACCAGACCCAGTAAACTATTGACTCGAAGTCCGGTGAGTTAAGTGCTACGGTAGAAGGCTGCCCGGTGTTCTGGGGAGCCCAGCGGAAACCACTTCAGTCAGGCTGGGAAGACTTCTTGGAGGAGGGGAGGCCTGAGCTGAGGTTTGAAGGCTGCGGGAGAGTTTTCGAGCTGGAGAAGAGGAAGAATGTGAAAGAGCGACGGAGGCATTTAGGGAGCTGCGAGGCCCCTGGCCTCCATCGTCTCCTGGGATGGGGTCTCTTAGGGCCGGGCAGGCACTGGAATGGGCTCTCCACCTGCCTGTCCTCTGGCTACCCTGGCCTGGGGCATTCTGCTGAGTGAATCCTCTGAGGCCAGCACACAGGATGCTGTGTCCCAGTCCTTCTGTGGTGGCTTGCTACCTTGTCGAGCCCCAGGGGGTCCCGGTGTCCATGCAGTTCCCCACGAGAAGAGAAAAGCCACGTTGGATTATGCATAACTAGACCTCGTGGGAGTGTGAGCTCTGTGGGGCAGGGACTGTCCTCTGATTTATTGATGCTCTATCCCAGGGTCTAGAACAGTGCTCAGCACATAGTAGGTCTCTAACAAATATCTGTTGAATGAGTGAATGTACTGCCTATTTAAAAAATTATAATGAAAGCCAGTGCAGGAATGCCCTTCTCGCCTTCCTGTGGGTGGTTTGGGATTGAGGCTCTAGGACAAACAACAGGGATTTCCCATCAGCAGGAAAGGGGGTCAATCCCTCCAGACCCCGGGGTGCAGGGCAGTGGGCATTACTCACAGGAGGAGGGGGAATTGGAGCTTGGAGGAGCTTGAAGCCTTACATGCTGCAGATCACAGCAGGGGATGGCTTCCTTCAAGGCTGAGCAGTTTCCACGTAGACACTGGCGTCCTGGGGGATGGAGGTTCTGTGCAGCCGGGAAAGGGGGCTCAGAGCTGGGTCTGAGTACCCAGCCTGCCCTTGAGTTTGCAGAAGGAGCTGCATTATCACAGCTTTGAATCCCTGGCCAAGAGTCTCTTTACAGGGCCCCTCTCCCGCCCCCTCTACAGTGTCCCCCATCTCTCAAGCTGCCTACCCCAGGGCCCCTCAAGCGGCATCCCTCCCTTGCCATTGCTCATGGTGCTTTTTTCTCCCCCATTCTTTCAAGATTGGCTCGGGAGAGTGGGCCTCGGGAGAAGACCCCTAAATCTCTGGGTATGTACTCTCCCTGTGCACCCCCACTTGTCATTCAATCTTGGGTTCCTGGGCTGGGCCATGGGATCAGGCTAGAGGAGACCTGAGAGCTGTCACATTTCACAGACAGGGATGCTGATGTCATCTGTCACGCTACACTGGTGGCCCTGGCTTGTGCCAGTGTGCTGATGGGCACTGTGTGTGTAGCTTCATGACAACCCAGCTGAGAGGAGGTGTTGTCCCCATTTGATGAAGGGATAGTTGAGGCAAGACCTTCTCTTGGTCTCAGAGTGTGGAAGGCAGCCAGCCGGTCACCTCACACTCAGGTCTGCGTGGCTCCCAGGCCGGCGCTCCTGGCACGTTGTGTGGCTGCCCCGGAACTGTTTTAAGCAAGTCGAGAGTACTCCCCGCCAGACGGAGAGAGAAGTTAAACCACGTCCCACAAACCCCTAAGTCATCCAGAAGGTGTCAGTGTCAGTTATTCCCCATCGGGCCAACTGGGCTGGAAGGGGGTCAGGGAGGAAGGGTGGGGAGGAGGGGACAGGCTGGAAGGGAGACCAGGGGCAAGGGTGGGAGGCTGAGGTGCAGACAGGCTTTAGACGGGGAGGGGCTTCTCCAACCCGATGCTCTAACCGGAAGCTGAGCCCTGGGCAGGTTAGCTGAGGGGACCTTGGCGGAGCACCCTGAGCCCGGCCACATGCCATGGGGTTGGAGGCAGCTGCTGTGCTGACCAGCAGGAGGGTGGACACCCAGGCCAGCTTCCCTGCTTCTCGTAAGCAGCTCAGCAGGTGGGCAGTTGGCGAGGGGCCGGCTCTTGGCCAAGAGGCCCCAGGGTCAGGATGGGCAGCTGGGCCCGAGAGGCAGGCCTGGCACAGAAGCCTGTGTGGCGGCTGCGACTCCCGCCTTCCCAGGCCGGGCTGTGGCGGGGTGAGCTCAGGCAGTCCGGTGCGACGCACACTGGCACCCTTGTGGGGTTTGGGGCAGGAGATCCTGGCCTGTAACCACTCCCTTGTCTGCCTGACCAGGTCCCCACAGGCAGGCTGCTGGGACAGGCTTTCTACGGTGTCTCTTGGAGGTGTAGGTGAGAAGGGGGATACAAATAGCAAAGTCCTTGAAGGACTCCCTGATCCTTGAGCTGTCAGCTGGGGGTAACATAACCCAATACATATAATGCCCTGGTATAAGGGGCTCATGGGGAATGGTCTGAAGCTGAGGGCTTCGCCTAACCTTGAGGCATTCCTGCAGTCCTTGCCCGGGTCAGCTGGCACCAGGACACCTGTGCCCTCTGCCCTGCCTCTTCCTTCTGGGCAGATGGAAGCCTCCCCCTCCCCCCGGTCAGTGATCCCTCTCCAGGGTCCTAGGTGCTCCTGGCATCAAGCAGAGGGAAGCTTCACAGGAGGCAGGGGCCCGGCAGAGAATCAGGGTGGCCTGGGAGCCCTGCGGGACCCCAAACTCAGACATCCTCTCCAGCCTCAGGCAGCCCCAGATGGGGGCCCCCATCCCAGCGAATCCCTGATTTGCAGGTTCACCCGAGGGAGGTGAGCTCCAAACTTTGTGAGCAGGAGAAACCGGTTAACATTTCTTTCATTAAAAGAAAGCTAATGAACATACCCCTACCCTGCTTCCTTAATAAGAAACGTACTTTTAAAATCATTTTGACTGAGAAAATACAGAAAGACAAAGAAAAAATATGGACCTGGTGCCATTTGGAAATGAATTTGTATTTTATCAATGACAAGAGCATCTGAAGGTGGCTCGGTTTCAGCTTTCCCATCTATAAAATGAGAGGATTGGATTAGCGTTGTCCTCTGGTCCCTTCATGCTGGGCCCCAAGGGCAGGCTGGGTGTCAGAGGCTCAGACAGGTGCATGGGGATATAAAACGGGCAGTGGGCTCATTCCATTTTTTCCTGAGGTACATACCTCCCAGGTAAGATGGATTTATATTCATAGGAAATATCTTAAGCCATTTAGATAGCAGATCTGGTGACCCTGTTTCTTGCCCAGCCCCCCCCACCACCCCCCCTCCAGCATTAGAAGAAGGTGTGCAGTGATTATTGAATGAAAATGAGCGAATGAAAGGAGAATGTTGGTCTCTGGAGAGCCTGTGCTGTGCCTGCTGGTGCATCTCCATAGGATAAATTTAACGTGGGTCTTTTCTGCATCCAGGAAGTGCTGGGCAGAAGAACTGAGGGTGGAGGGCGTAGGCAGTGAGATGCCACAGCAATTGCGGGCTCACAGGGCCTCAGGGCTTCCCACAGGGGTGGCTGCTGCTCCAGGGTGCGGGGTGCCCTCAGTTGCATCCTTGTTTGGACTCCTCAGAGCCAAAACCTTCGGCCCTGCCCGTCAAACACCGGCCTGCTGTGCCCGAGAAGCCTGCTCTGCCTTCCTCTCAGTCCGCCCCTGCCCTGGCAGCCCTCTCCTCCGGCCGTGCCAGAGAAGCCCGCCCCTTGCCGAAAGACCAGGAGAGCAGCACCAAGGTATGGGGAAAGCGAGAGGGGGAGGAAGCCAGGTCAGAGCGGACCCCTGGCTGAGCAAATGCAAGCTTGGTTTTGAATATACCAGTGAGTCCAGCTTGCAGAAGGCCAAAAAGAGCATCGAGGTGGCCGGCCCTAGCACTTAGGGCTAGAGCCTGCGGCCGGCCTGGGGAGAAAGCTGAAGGAAAGGAGAGAAACGAGAGAGAAGGGGAGAAGGGGTGAGGGGGACCAGGGGAAGGGAGGAGGAGGAGGGGAGCTGAGGGCAGCCGCAGGCAGGGAGGGCAGGAGGGAACGCGGGGCTCAGAAGGAAGCAGGAGGTGGAGAGCACAGAGGGGCTTAGGTGAACCAAGCCCAGTAACTTGAGCCAACGCCCAAGACAGCAGCCGAGGCAGCTGACTGAGGCAGGCCAGCCAACAGCTGTGCTTGACAGGCTGACAAATAGCTTGCCCTTCCCAGGTGACCTTGGCCCAGACCATTCTCTTCCCTGGTCTGAATGAGTTTAGTAGAGGCGGGAGAGTCACTGTTATGGGGATGCGTGCTCCTTCTTTGAAACGGATATAAAAGTGCCATAAACTATCTAGAAGGCCTGCTACGTGCGTGCACTGTGTTAGGACCGGGATCCAGTGATGACGATGGTAAGGTCCAGGCCCCCAGTCCTCCCACTCCGGCAAGGACGAAGGACCATGAACAAAGGAAGAATGACTCAGCGCTGGGACAGGTCCCATCCTCCACCTCTCCTTGGCCACTCCCTCCCATGCTCGTCCCCTGGACCTGGGCGCTGCAAATAACTGCACCCCCTCCGGCACCTCAAGTCAAGCCTCCCGTTCGCTCTCCACCATCGCCCGTTGTTCTAGCTCAATCCATCTAATATTCCAACTCTCACATTTTGTTCCTTCTCTCGCATAAACAGTTTTCTCCTGGAAACTGGATCATTCCTATCAGCATCTTAGCTCTCTGTTATTTCTTTCATCTTAACAAAACAAAACAAAGTCAGAACCGTTCTCTCCCGAGTCCACGGGAGCCAGACTTGAGTCCCTACCGCCTCACCGAAACTGCCCACATTGAGGCCACTGATGACCACCACCTTCCCACGTGGGGCACAGCACAGCCCTCTTTTAACGACCCATTGGCAGCTTTTGTAGCTCATCCCACTCGAATTCCCCACTGAGGGATGGAGGCGAGGGGATGGCTCCTGCCCTGGTTCTCTGCCTACATCAAAGGCCGCTCCTTCCTAGTCCATCTTTGCTGGTCCCTCTTTACAACCCTGACCTCTGCGTGCTAGAGGCCCCAGAGCTCAGACCTCTGGCCTTTTATCCATCTATACTGACCCCTGAAACCTGACCCGATCTGTGGCATTAAGCACCATCTGTAGGCCAAGGACTTCCAAATGTCCCTTCCAGCCTAAACCTTCCCCTGACATCAAGTAACAGTGAAATTATATATAACCCTAAATTATTACATATGGTTCTATATATATAAGTTATATATTAGATATAACCCTAATCATAGATATAGATATAGATATAGATATAGATATAGATATAGATATAGATATAGATATAGATATAGATATAGATACTCACCATCCCTGTTTAGGTATCTAATTATGTTTCAAACTTACCTTGCCCAAAACTCAACTGTTGAAACCTTTCCCTCCAAAACCTCTCTTTCCCAGTGTCCCCTCTCAGTGGGTGGCAGTGAAAGGCAACTCCAGCCATCCAGCTGCTCGGGCCAAAAATCCTGGGCCCATCCTCCCCCCTCTCTCTCTCTCATCACGCACCTCACACATCAGCAAGAGCAGGGGGCTCTGCTTTGAAACCACCCAGAACTGGCCAGTCTGCCATCCCCATTCCTGCCACCCTCATGCAAACCTGTCGCCCCATCACATGGGAACTCTTGATTCTATCTTTACAACTTCTTGTGAGTCTTAAGTTATTTCAAAATATGTTATATAAAAAGGACACTTAGACCCTCCTCCCCCAGTGGAAGTCAGATCATATCATCCTCTGCTCAGACCTCCAGTGGCTCTCTGTGTCCTGCAGAGGAAAAGCCTACGACCTCGCCATGGACCCCAGGGCCACATCCTCGCTCCTGCCCACCCGCCACATCCAGCCCCTACCCCATCACTCTCTGACGTGGGTGCTCCAGCCAGTGTCCTCCTCACTGCTCCCAGCATGCCCAGCACACTCCAGCCTCAGGGCCTCCGCATTCCCTGTTCCCTCTGCTTAGGATACTTCTTGAATTTTGCACGGCCTGCTCCCTCAGTTCATTTACGCCTCTGCCTACACTTCACCCCTCAGTTAGTCACCCTGGCCCTCCTACCTAAGATGGAAGCCCCGTCACCCCTGTCCCTTGTTTTCCTGCTGGCATGCATGGCCTGATGTTAGAGACCGGTCTGTCTGTTCTTTGTCCCCTGGGCTCCCCACTCCATGGCAGCTTACTGGGAGCAAGGACTTTGTCATTTTGTGTATTCCCAGAACAGTGACTGACGCATGATTGAATGAATGTAGGTATAGAAAGCACAGCTGGGTCCCCAAGGGTCATGGAGTTTGCCTTGACCTTGTGCCAGATCCAGGTCACCATCTCCAAGTCCGCCCAGGAGAAGATGCGGCTGAGGCATAAGGAGATGGAGTCGTTCCAGGGGCCAAAGGAGCCGGAGCAGGAGAGGGAGAGGGAGCTCATGTCCCAGAGCCTGGGCACCCGGAGAACCCTGATGAAGGAAGGTACTGGGTACTCAAGACACGATTCCCTCAGGCTGGGAGACTTCTTGGCCAACACCTTGGCCAAAAGAGAGGCTGCCAGGGCTCCCCACTCTCCTCCTCCTGAGACTGGGCAGGGAGCCACACCTGCTCTTTCTCAGCCCTCTCTTGGGCCCATTTCCAAAGGAGAACACTGGGGCCAGGGGACAGGCAGAACCAGCTCCATCCTAGGACTTTGTCTGCCTCCACAGGTCTCCTTCCCCTCCGGGGCAGGGGGGCCCTGTCTGTGCCCATGGGGACAAGCAGCCCACGCAGAAGCAATGTCGGTATCATCCTGAGGAAGCGAGCCAACCGGGCCTCCCTGCCCAGCCTCCCCGTGAGCAAGCAGGAGCCCAGCTTTGCGCGCCACGCTTCAGGTGGGCCCCAGAGCGGCTGGCCAGGGAGGAGGGGCACATGTCCCTCTCCCTGGGCTGCCTCTGGATGCTGTGGGCGTGGCAAAGGGGAATTTGGCTACTCTGCTCTGCCCATGTTGGAATAGGGACTGGTTCCCTCACCAGAGAGAGGAACAGAGTCTGGGAGTCAAATGCATCTATGGGCCAGTCTGGGGACCCAGGGTATCACCCCTGGGATTGTGATGGCTGCACAAGTGTGCCCTACCTGCGTGACATAGCCTAGACCACAGATGCTGGGAAACAGCATCCATGGAAGTAGCTGGAAACACTGGGAAGAAGAAGAGAGGGTTCTGGGAAGGCCTTGGGTTCCTGCATGTTGCCTCATGAGATGCCAGGGCTGGACAGTGCTGGGTGCAGATGGGTCTGGGGGCTCAAAGGTTCTATGGGATGTTCAGGAAGGGCCAAGGGCCAAGGGAGGCTCTGCCTCACCGTTTTGTACACTGGGTGTTCACATGAGATTTCACTTAAAAAGATTTTGCTACTAAGGAACATTTGCAAACCACCAACCTGGTTCAGAGTTTCTGTAATTGTGGGATGTGGTGGGACACTGACGGGGGAGCAGAGCATCGTTTCTGTGCCGGAGATCAGATTGACTCACTTTCTTTTCCACTCTCTTTCTATCCATTTGATCCGCCAAGTAGAAAGTCTTCATCTGGCTCTAGTCTTTAGCGTGTCTTTAAGACCTGCAAATATCCTTTTTAAACAGAGACATCCTTCGGGCTTGAGGCATCGGAAGCTGGCTGCAATCTTACAGCTAGAGTTTATAAAGTTCTCTTAGTTTTACTGTGAATATTACCATATTTTATGACAAATAACATTGGTTTACCAATTATGGTAGTGACATAAATTTTCCTTTAAAATAAACATGTAGGATTTGGAAAATGGTTTAATTTGAAGAAAAATACCATGTAAATAAAAGTACAGGTAATTAAGAGATATGGCCAAAAAAATCCCATGAAAGTGGTAACTGAATAGTTGATAATTGAGCAACATTGATCTAGTTAACCCACCCTACTCATTTTATACAGCAGAACCAAGACTCAAAGACTCAAGGTCACCCAAGGTAACCAAGGTGATGATGGCCCATAGGGACTAAGACTTTGGCTAATGACTTTCGGCCAATGCAGAGCTGAGACGAGGAATGAGGTCTCTGGGCTTGGCTTTAGGTGAAGGACTGCCCCCCAGCTCAGATTGCCCAGGACCTCCTGGGGACGCCAGGGTGAAAAGCACAACAGAGGCGATGCAGTGAGGCGTGGCAGTGAGAGCTCTGGGTCCCGGGACCTTCCCGTCCTGGCTCTGCTGGTACAGAAGCTGAGGGACTGTTGGTGGGAAAGGGGGTGGCTGGGAGCATTGGGGGGAGCTAGCTTCTCGGGGCTCTGATGCCTCAACTATGTGATCCGCACATTGATGAGATACGGCCTCTAGACTGCCTTCCTGTTGTAGGGTTTTATGATTCTAGCGTCTGTCCCTAAAGAAGGAGAGCCTAGAAAACATGATCTGAGTTTCAAACAACATCCTGCTTATTGTCAGTCCCTGCATGCGTGGCCACATCTCGACCACGCAGGTGCCCGGCTGCTTTCAGTGTCCCTGCTTCCTCTGGCCGCCTGCCTCAGATCACGTCCCTGCCCTTGGGCAGCTTCACAGAAGGATGGAGAAGGGCAGGCGGGCAGTGGAGAGGCTGATAACACAGGTGCCCGGGTGGGTACAGGTTAGAGCGCCACAGCGAGTAGAGGACTCGTTCATTCCTTGACAGACTTACTGGCCCCACCCCAGCCACAGATAGGGCTGAATTGGGGTGCATCACGGGTGGGGTGGGTTTAATCACATGGCCTCAAGCAGCACATCACAGGCCAGTTTGTTCATAACAATCAAGTTGGCAAAGGCAGGAATGGAAAAAGTCAACAAAAGGTAGAGTTTGGAAGCCTGCGGGGCTCCCCAGGTGGCGGAGCCCAGCACTGGCCTCTTGGCCCTCTCTAGTCCCTTCTCCCTGATGCCCCCAGAAGGTGGCTCAGTGCTGCCGGCCAAGCCTCCGGTTCTCCTGGTGAAAACTCCCATGTTCCTTTTCCTTCCTGTGAGTGCAGCTAACTCATTACCTGCGGTGCTAACTTTGGGGTCCCCTGAGTGGGAAGAGGAGGAGGAGGAGATGGATCTTCAAGCCTTTAAGGAATTGAGGCCTTTCTCAAACCCGGAGCTGGGGTTGATGGATGCCCTCCGGTGCCTCGACAGCAGTGACTGGTGAGGCGACACCTTCCCCTTCGTGTGTGGGCCAGGGGAGGGCTGCAGAATAGCTCCTGCCTCCTGGTTGCCCTCCTCTCCCACTGCTAGGACCTAGTCCTGTGGAAGGAGGGGTGTGTGTGTGTGTGTGCGTGTGTGTGTGTGTGAGTGAGTCCAGACTCCTGTGTCTGCCCTGTGACCTCCAACAGTCCAGCATATTGCTCTATAGCGCACCAGAGCCAGGCATGGCAGGTGTAAACGTGGCTCCAAAACACTTTTTCAGGGGGCCTTAGAAAGGTCACAGCCCTTCCTTTCTCTAAATCAAGTTCAACCTGCTCCCATGTTCCTACCACTGTGCTGGTGGACACACGATCTTAGCAGTGAGCAGCGCCATGACTTGGGGTGCAGAACATTTCCGGGAAACCCTCCTGTCTGCAGTCCTCATGTTCAAGTACCTTCTCTTATGTCAGGTGTGGTCCCAGGTCCTGGGGGTGGGCTTCCCTTGCATGAGGCTGAGCCAGGGTCCCCATAAAATGGCTTTTACTGGACTGCTAAGACTTCAGGCTGGATGTCCCGGCAGGAAGCCTGCCTTCGGAGCCGTAGAATCCGCCCTGTGTGGTGAGAAGAGGGTGGTGGTCTGCAGAGGGAGCAGGCTCCTCCCTCCCTGCCTGTGACAGGGCTGGACTTGCTTCTCAGGAACATGAAGGAGAAGGGCCTGGTGAGCGTCCGGCGCCTGGCAGCCTGTCACTCCGAGGTCCTCGCTGGGAGGGTGCACGACGTGTCCTTGGCTGTGACTGGGGAGGTGAGGCCTCCCAGACGACCTGCGTACTGTGCACTCTGCCCACCCCCAGCTAGTCCCCCTCCCCTGGGGCTGCTCTTCAAAGTGGGTCACATAACAGCCACAGAGGAGCTGTGGGTCCTTGGAACAGGGGCATATCCCACTTGTTTCTCAGCCCTCAGCCGCTGAGGGGTGAGGTAGCCACCCATTTCTCGGATTAGAAAACTGAGGCCCAGGGTTTCCTTATTTCTATGTCACAGCCCTGCATTGTCCTCTCTACTCAAAATGCCAGAGGAGGGATGGGGTGGCCTGGGCCAGGTCTCCAACTTCAGGGCAGTTGTAGCATTTCCCAAGCCCTTTGTCCCATGGGCTGGGGCTGGGCTTGACTGGCCCAGATGGGCAATAAGATGCATCTCGTCACAGATGGAGGCCATGTGCCCCCCCCCCCCCAGTCCCCTGGGAATAGATGGTTCCAGTGGGGTCCTTGTGAAGATAAACTGAATATTATTTGTAAAAGTACTTGGAAGACTGTTGTACAAATATCAAATGATAATGATGGAATTAGTAATTATGATGATAACAACAGTAATACTATTTTTAAAAACAAGACTATTTTGCCCAGAGCTACTGCAGGGCTTTTGTTTCCAGCCAGAGGAGGCCTAGGCCTGGGGCGAGGGTGGAGGCAGTGGGTGGGGGGTGCAGTGCCCCATTCTTGGTATGTTCTGGAACCCTTGACAGAGTCCAGCAGTATGGTCCTTCTCCCATGCCTTCCCAAGGTCACCAACCTCCGCTCCAAGGTGTCCCGCCTGGCCATCAGCACCCTGGGAGACCTCTTCCGGGCCTTGAAGAGGAATATGGACCAGGAGGCTGCGGAGATCGCCCGCTGCCTGCTGCAGAAGATGGGCAACACCAGCGAGTTCATCCAGAGGGCGGCCAACCGGTCCTTGCGGGCCATGGTGGAGCACGTGACCCCTGCCCGATCCCTGGTGGCCCTCACCTCAGCGGGCATCTAGTATGTGGCCGCCCACTGGCTGCAGGGTGGGGGTGGTCCAGGAAGGGGGGGGGAGTGGCCCTGGGATGGGAGAGGAGGGAGACGGAGCACGTGCTTTACGTGAGCTGCTGGGGGAGCTCCTGGTGGGCTTCTGTCCCACCTTTCCTGAGCCAGGTGATGAGATGAGCTCAGGGCAGCCCTGCGCCCTGGCTGGAAGGGGAGAGATGCTTTGTTCTGTTCAAAACTGGGGGGCTAGTATTGGCGGTGCTAATATCCCAGAGACGGCCTGTGGGGCAGCCCTCAGCCTGTGCCAGGGCATGGACATTTCTGATGAAATCCGGGCTGTCAGGAGAGCAAGGCACACATCTCATTCTTTAGCTGGCACCGCTTGGCCTTCTCCGGGGGAGAAGAAAGGGGCCTTATGTAAAAACCAAAACCAAAAGCAAAACCGAAAGCATTTCTCAAGTCCTTTCTCCCGAGGGCAAAACCGCTTTCAACCAAAAGCCAGCCGAGGCATTCTGCAGGGAGGCCTTTCAGACAGACCTGGGTGTGGTGGGCAGCCAGCGGCCCTGCACAAAGGGTGAGGGGCTCCGAGCCGTGTTGCCTGGGTTCGCATCCAGGTTATTTAACTGCCCTGTGCCTCCGTTTCCTCATCTGTAAAATGAGGATAATAATAAAGTTGTTGTGAGGAGTAAATGAATGGATTCATGAAAGAGCACTTAGAACGGGGCCTGCCTCCACCTGACATTTGTCAAGCGCTCACTGTGGCTGCTATTAACTTGGGAGAAAGTAGCCGCACTGTTTCCTGGATCCCCCCCCTTTGCCTCAGCTTCCTCACCTGCAAGATGGTGGTGATAGTACTTATGGAGTTGAGGAGATAATGGTCTGAAGGTGCTCAGGAGTCTGCCTGGCACAGGGGTACCCTCACTAAATCTGAGATAACTGATTGTTACTGCCGGGGAACCAGGTCAGGTGTCCTTGGGGAGCCTTGAATTCCTGGGGATCCTGCTACAATGTAGATTCTGATTCAGATGCTAATGGTGCTGATGCCCTGACCACATGGACTAGGGAGAGCCCAGAGGTTTTCCTTCCTATTCCTCCTCCCAGGGCAGGACCTGGGAGGGGAGGAGGAAGGGAGGGGGGGGCTCGTGCTGCCTAATGGCCTGTGGGCACATAGACCCAGCTTGAAAAGGTGAAAAAGAAAGAGCTGGCATCCTGATGGGCTTCTCTTGTAAGATCTCAGGCTCCCTCTGTTGGGACGACCGAATCCCCCATCACCCCCCACCGTCCCTCCCTCCTGTCTAAGCTCAGCTCAGCAGGTGTGCAGTAAGCTCCCATTAAGTGTTGGCATATGCCAGGCACTAGCGGGCACTGGGGATTCAACTGAGAAGGAGACTAGTTGCCCACTGCCTGGGAGCTCCGGCCTGACTGCGGGGCCACAGGGCTGCGGCTGTGCTTCCCAGGGGACAGGGACAGTGCTCCCCCTGGGGAGCATCCAGGCTTACCTGGGAGGGTAGGGAAGGCAGAGGAGATGGTGACTGGGTGGGATCTTTCTAGGTGGAGAAAGATGGGAATGAGCATTTAGACACAGGCAGACTGATCTCAGGAAGGCGCAGAGACTGGTGGGCACAGGTGTCTCTGAAGAACACCAGTGGCTTCATTGTTCTTCCCTGTCCCACTGTTGCTGTTGTCATCCTTAGTGCCATGGTCAGGAAGGGTCTGCTCTTTCCTTAGAGATTCCCCTTAGCCCACACGGGACAGAATTTGGGGCCCATCGGAGCATGAAGCATGGATGTACAATTGTAGGTCCCTGTGTGCCAGTCTGGGGACCCCCACATCCCATTTCTTGACCGAGCCCTTGACTATCACTGTGTTTTCTTTCAGCCACAGAAACCCCCTAGTCCGGAGATGCACTGCCGAGCACCTCTCGGCCGTCCTGGAACAGATAGGTGCCGAGAAGCTCCTCTCGGGCCCCAGGGACAGCACGGACACGCTGGTGCACAACCTGGTGCGGCTGGCCCAGGACTCCAACCAGGACACCAGGTGATGCGGGGCCAGGGCCTGGGGACTGCTGACCTGGCCAGTCCAGGGCAGATGAGCCACCAGCCAGCCGTGGCCCACACAGCTGGGCTTCCCCAGGATCATGTGGAGGGACAGTGGGATGGACAGAACTGTGTCCTTTCCTGACAACTGCCCCATCTCCTGTGGTCATAGCCAGGCCCTCTCGGGGAGTATCGGCACTCCCTCTGCCCCCCCCCCTTTTCTGCCAGCCACTGCAGTCCCCCCCTTGCTCCCCTCCCACCCCAGCTCTGTTCTCTGTAAAGCCTATTGACTCATTTTTTTCGAGAGAGATTTGATGAGCCCTCTTTTCATTGTTACGGGTGTGACAGTGAATACGAAAAATTAGGCCTCTGCTGTCTTGGCGTTTACCTTCTAGGGGGGCAGACGTGCAGTGAACAAATACACAGGTCGCGTTGACAGCTCCTCACTGTCCTTCCCGGAACCTTGTGCTTCTCGGTGTCCGTGGCACTGGATTCCCTGTCTGTGGCTATTTCCTCACCCGACCTGCCCTCTGTATGTAGGTGGCCCCAGGAGTGGCTTTAGTCCTTGTGGCCCTATTGAGACTTTTCCTGAGTGGTGCCATCACTTCTGGTGGCTCCGGTTACAGTAAAATCTGATGCTTCCCAACCTCTGGCTCCAGCCCTCACCCTCAGTCCCATATCCCTGATGCCTCCTTAGGGACCCATCCCCAGGATGTCCAACTGTCATCTTCACCGCAAAGTGAACCCATTGCCTTCTCCCTAAGTCTGCTTCTTCCCTCTATTGTTAAAAGTCACTATTATTTACTGAGCCATCTAAGATGCAGAATGGGGAATTTCATACTTCATTGATTCAAAGGCACACATTTCCTCCCCACGTTTTAATATCTTACAATCAGGCATCTCAGTTATTGACCAGGGAGCGATTATGACTTAGTCTTTATTATCTGCACATTTGCAAACTTGGTCATTGTTGCTTGTGGTATAAACCTATGAATTAAAATTTGCACCATAGGAACTATACTATGAGCCTTTCTTTGCTTGTTAGCCTTTTGTATTTATTTTAAGAAGTCACTGTGGATGCTCTGTGGGGAATTGTTGAGTTTGATTGCTGTTTAAATGTCTTAGAAATATTACACTGTTACTTGGCATTGAAATGAAAAGTTATTGCATATGAGAGAAGGCATGGAAATAGAGTGATGGGATATAAACTAGATATTAATGCAAACATTCATCATTGAAGAAATGACCAAAATTCCGCATTTTCTTGCAAAGCAACCTTCTGACCTAAGGAGGGACACTCCTCACAAATAATGTTACCTTCTGTTTCTGGGGTCGCATGTGAAAGGGTGGTTATATGAGGCAGTGTCATTGAAGGTAGCAAACATTGCTAGTATTTTCTTTTTCTATTTTTCCTTAGTGGAAAATAAATTAATGGTGCATTTTATAATCAATAAAGTCTTCGGTTGAGCAAAATATGACCATTTTCAATGTTTCATGCTCTGCCTCCAATCAGCTACCAAGTGCTGCATTTTCAATGTCCTTAGCAGCTCTTGGATCTGATCACCCCTTCCAACCCCCCCCCCCCCCCCACCTTACTTCAGGCCTTTATCACCTCTTGTCTGGACTATCATAGTGGCTCCCAATAGGTCTCCTGGCCCTGGCCTTATCCCCAAAGATACATCCCCCACGCTGGTGCCAGAGACATTTTATCAAAGTGTGAATCAGATCCTTCCTCAGCTTCCCATTGCCTGCATGTTAAAGCCCAACTCCTTCCCAGTTCTGTAAACTGGTCCTTTCCTCTTCTCCAGCCTATTCTGTTCCTGAGTCCAGTCCCTGCCTGCCTTTCTCCAGGTACACACATGCTGATGTGTCAGGCTGCCTTATGGATCCTAGAATGGTCCCCCTCCTCCCATTTACTCCTCAATTCTGCCCTACTTGTGAACTCCTATTCATCTTTAGGTTCCCAACCCAGGGCCACCTCTTCTATGAAGCCCTCCCTGATTCCCTTCCCCACCCACCACTATTCACCAGATAAGAGTTGACCACTCCCTCTTATACCACCCCACTGCACCCTTCCTCAGACTTCTAAATAACCCATACTAGGAAAAAATTACACACATTTTGGTATAGCCATCCCACGGAATATTATGTAGCCATTAAAAAGAGTGACATGGGAAGATGATTAATGGTAAAGTGGAAAAACCTAGATACAAGTTGTATATATCAACTAAATGTATCTACGTGGGGAAAAGACTATAAGAAAACCTGTAAAATATAATAGTGGTTTTTCTCTGTAATGGGAGTGTGAATGGTGTTTATTTTTTTATGAATCTAGTTTTTAACTGGGTAGGGGTTGTCATAACTAGAAAAGGTATTCAAAACTCTCTTACTAGAAATAGAAAACCGTGTGAAGTTGTAAAGCCAGTTTCTGATGCATTCCTGTGGCTGTTCCTCTTCTTCCTATGGCAGGTTTTATGGCCGGAAGATGGTGCATATCTTGATGTCGAACACAAAGTTTGACGATTTTCTGACGCAGTCCCTCCCATCCCACGACCTGCGGAAGGTCATGGCAGCCATTAAACAGCGGGTCAGTTGGTGGGTATGATGGGTCATGGGTGCGAGACCAGAGCTGAGCCTGGCAGCCCTCCTGCTGGTCAGGGGGAGCGGACTGCACCCCAGAGGCTTTTATTTCACCCATGACTCTTGCCAGGCGAGGTCAATGTGATTCCTTGCCCTTTGCTCAGCCTGGTTCTGCCCCTCACTGCCTGTGTCCCTTGAGCCTCCCTGGGTCTCCACGTCTCCATCTGTGAAATGGGGATCTTGGCCCCCATTACTTGGCCCTGACTCCCAGCACTCTGGAAGGCTCAGCTGCACCCCGGGAGGCCCTCCCAGGTGGAGAGGTGATGGTCTAGGCTGGATTGTCTGGTACTTCCCCAGAGGCTACTCCTTTCGGTTCAAGTTCTGTATTTTTCAAGGGACTAGAAGACAGTGATGAACTGCCATCTGCCAAAGGCCACAAGGTGTCGAGGAGTCTGGCGGTGTGTGAGAATGGGCTGCCCAGTGAGGACGGGTATGGCCACCCTTCTCTCTGGGGCTCCACTTCCAAGACTATTTGTGGAGGTGGCCGGGGTGTCTCTGGGAGAGAGTGTGGACCTGGGACAGCTGAGACCTGGCTGGGCCCGCAGCACCAGGGGAAGAATTTATAGGATGTGTTCCCCACCCAAATCTCGGGGAGACCAAGTCCTGGGCCCAGGAGCCCCTGCCAGTGGAAGTGGGTTCCTGCACGCTTGGCCGAGGGGATGCGATTCCACGAGTGTAGGTGGGATGTGTTGTCCGACAGGCTACCCGTGTGAACTCAGCGTTTCTCCATTCACTTATCAGAGTGGCCGGCTTGGGATTAGTTTAGAGGCAGAGCTGGGACAAAGACAGATGAGAAGGAATGGGCTGGGGTGATACAGGGTGGCTGCTAGGGGGAGTTAGAAACCAAGCAGGAATCCAAAGGTCACTCCTGTGCCTAAAACCTAAACTCCTGGGAGGACACACCTGAAACCTTTAGCAGGGACCTCAGGGAAGCCCTGTCCACCTCCCCAAGAGTAACATCCCGCTCTCCCTTCCACTTGTGCTCTCAGCCGGGCCAGAGAAGCCCGTGTTCCCTGCCCCTCCACGTCCTCTCCGCCTGCTGTGCCTTTCCTTCTGCTGGTTCCTTGCCTTCTGCTGGGCCATCCCCACTCAGAACATTCCTATTTCTTCTACAAGATCCCACGAGCTTCAGCTCACCTGCCACCCTCTCCCAGAAGCTCTCTGACACTCTGTGCCCCCGTGTCCTCTGGGTGGACAGGTGACCCCATTCTCCAGTCCTCTGTCAGCCCATTGGCTTAGCTGCCCTGTCCCCCATTGGCCTGTGAGCCCTTAGGGCCAGGCTGCCTCTCTCATCTCCTTGATCTCAGTGCTCAGCACAGGTCCTGGCACTCAGCAGGCGGAGCGTGGAGTGTAGGAATGAAAGAGTGATGTCGGGCTCTGTCTGGTGGGACTCGGTGTTAGGCATGAGCTCAAAGAGCCAGGCTCTGAGCTGGGGTGAGGCTAGGAGTTTTGTATGGAGCTGCTCCCATGCTGGCTGGACCGGGCCAGGGGGCATGGTGGGCATGCAATCCCAACCTAGGAGAACAGGGCTTCCGAACATTTCGCTAGTTACCCGACTGTGAGCAGCACCCAGACAACTAGGGGTCAGGGTTCAGGCACCTCAAGGTCCTCCCCACTCTAAGACGAGATGTGCCCCACTTAGGCTTTTGTGGATTCCCACCCCTCTCTCCAAGCTTTCTCCTCCATTCTTCCCCTGTCCTCTGAAAAGAAAGAAAGGCAGGAAGACAGAGCCCTGCCCCTGGGGCTCTAGGGAACTATATAATTGTCCCCCAAGGAAGAGGGATTGCCCGAGTTCCCGAGCCCCACCTGTTTGTGGGAGGGGGGACGGGATAAGGTGTGTCCAGTCCCTGGGCTGCCCAGATCAGATGCTCCTTCCACTTAGGCTCGGCTCCGATGGCCCGAAGCTGGCCGGGCTGCGCTCCTCCAGGCGGGGTGGCTCAGAGATGGAGCAGCTGCGAGAGCTGACGCGGCTGCTGGAGGCCAAGGACTACCGGTCTCGGATGGAAGGCGTGGGGCAGCTCCTCGGGCACTGCCAGGCCAAGCCAGAGCTCATCACCGCCAACCTGGTCCAGGTGAGCGCGGCCCCACCCCTGCCCTCCCACCTGCCTCTCCCCATGGGTACAGCTTCAGTCTGGAAAACTCTGAACAGGCTTAGACGTTGTGCCAGACCCCTCGTGGTAAAGGGAGCCCAGCAAGCATTTGGTATCTTGTTGCCTTGGTAACACTCTAAGACTGCTTGGAAGTGGCTGAAGGGGCGAGGGCACTGCCTCCTACTGGGCACCTTGGCACTGCTCAGGGGTGTCCTGGGCATCTCTTAGCCCTCTCGGAGGTTTATGGGGAGGAGGGCAGGAGTGAAGGATGCCACCGCCAAGGGCCACTGCTGGTCTAGCTACGTGCCTGGTGTTTCGGGGGCAGAGCATGTAGTTGGCCAGGCGAGAGGGCCAGGATGGGTGGGGAGTGGGCACAGGCCTTTCACAGGCTGGAAAACAGAACATCTTGCTTCTTCCAGGAGCAAGGCTGCTGAGTCAAGACACAGAGCAGAGTGGTGAAAACAGGCATGAAGGCAGCAGACCTCGGTTTCCACTCAAGTTTCTTACTAGCTGTGTGATCTGGGCAAGAGATTTAACTTCTTTCAGCCTCAGTTTCTGTTTTGTTTTTAATGGCAAAGTGAGAATGGGAACACAGGCTTCATGGGTTGTTCGGATCATTCCAGGAAAGAGAGTGCAGAGTGCCTAACAAGATGTTCTCCAACCGGGCACACCGAGTGCTCAGCATGTGGTCCTTCCCTCCTGCCCCCCCCCCCCCCCCTTTGAGGAGGCGAACTCCTAACCACTGAGAAGGTTCTGGCCTAGGTTGGATGGCCCCTGTCAGGGGTGCCTCCTGCTGAGGTGGTTGGTTGGTCTGTGGGACCCCTGCCCAGCCTGGGTTCCCATGGGCTCTTGGTTTCTGTTCCCTCAATAGGTCTTTGATGCTTTCACCCCAAGACTTCAGGATTCCAACAAGAAAGTGAACCAGTGGGCGCTGGAGTCCCTCACCCAGATGATTCCCCTCCTCAGGGAGCGCTTATACCCCATGGTGTTCTCCCTCACCATCGCCGTCGCAGACAACCTCAACTCCAAGAACGCGGGGATTTATGCTGCTGCTGGGTCTGCAATGGATGCGATGATTCAGAACCTGGGTGAGCCTCCTGCCATCCCCCTGCTCGGCTCTCGTGGGCAGCTGGCTCCCTCCCTAGTGCCGCCCTGGGCTGGGCCCATCGTTCCTGCTTGGGAATCAGCAGAGGGGTGAAAGGCACTGGTTCAACACTTCCCCAGAGGCTGTGTAGGGCAGGGGTGGGCAGCCCAGGGCCTCCGAGGTTCTCGGTTGGTAGCTCTTCCATGTCACATCCACCTGCGTGTCTTAGATGGCGAGAAGTAGAGGAGATGTGGAGATGATGTAGTCTTGCCTCCTTTAGTACACGAGACATAAATGACTCACCCAGGGTCACCCAGCACCACAGTGAGTGAACCAACAGGGTATGGAAGGAAAAACAGGTCAGGATTGCCAGGAAGGAGTTGGGAAAAGCTGTCAAGAATTTTCTTAGTTGTAGAGATGGTAGCAGTGAATGTGGCTTGTGTGGGGACCAGGCAGGATGCTGGTGAGACTGCAGGGCGAGCCTGCTGGAGGTGACAAAGCTGACGGGTGGGTGGGCCTGGATGGCTGGCCATCTCGATTGTCTGTATGGGAGTTTTGCCAGGGTCCTACTGGCTTTTTGAGTGTGAAAAGGATGAGTTGCCTTTTAGGAAAATTGTTTGGGGCCAGAGCTTTGGGTGAGAGGGATTTGGTGGGAGGGGTGGTGAATGAAATTGGAATGGGATTGGGGGAAGAATGAAAAGAAAAGAAAAGGGAGCTATGGGAGAGACATCAGAAAAGGCAAGAGCCCCCCGGTTCCCTACGGACTGTGCAGTATCACATCTTGGTTCTTGAACATTAGGTGGAATTTTAGTGCATGTACTTCTGTTCTCCATTCCTTTTAGAGATTATTTGCAGGTGCTATTTAGTGTATCTAGTACACAGGCTGAAGTGCAAGTTCAAAACTCCTGGTATATGTGAGAATGTAGTTCATGCTTAGACTTATGTCCCAACCAGTAGGACCACGAGTTTCCACAAACCAGTCTTGCCTTGATGTACAAAAGCCTGTGATCTGAGGAGCATAGAGCAATGTCCTCTCTTTAGCACCCACAGAACATCCCCACAGTGAGGCTGGAACCCCACCTGGCACATACACTCCCCCCACTCCCCATCCTCACATCCTGGCCTGAGGCCAGCACCCTGCGGCTGGGACAGCACCATGCCCTTGGCTGGAGCCTCCAGGAGAAGTTTCCGTTACAAATCACAGGCCTGGCCAGGCCCTCCTCCGCCTCTCCAGTTCATAAATATTGTCCATTTCCTCTCTTCATCTCAGAGGGAATTTATGATTTGCGGGGTTTGTTGCTGTAGAACAAACAATATAAATCCAGCTCTAAATTATGGCTTGTTTTCAGTGCTGCTGTGGGTAAGTGAGATTGCTGTTGCCAATAACCAAGGCTCTTGGTAAATCACCGCAGGACCTGGATTTATTGGGAAAACCTACACCAAGTAAAATAGGCTTTAGCCATTTGAAGAGAATAAGCACCCTTGTCTGGGGACAGGAACTTTTAACTCTTCCCCTCCAGATCTTTTCCTTTCTGTCTTTGCCATTGGGCCAGCTTCCTTGAGCACTCTGGGGCTCTGAAGGTTTGGGCTGCAGAATCATGTGTCTGGAGTTGTCCTAAGGATCAGGTCTCCTCTACTTGGGGCCCTGTTATGTGCATGTGGACTGGGCACCTTGAAGGGGCCCTGGGGATGGCCTGCCTTTGTGATCTGACCACACCTTGAGGCAGGTTGCAGTTTCCAGGAAGACGCCTGGAGTTCTCATTTCCTTTCGGGACAGGGTGTCCTTAAGTGTGGCTGACGATGTCCGCTCTGGTCCATCAGCTGGAGGACTTGGTGCAGGCAGAATGGAACCAGGCATGAGGGGAACCGTTTTCCTCTCTACCCCTTAGGTCCGTGCTAGGCTGGAATGGAATTGGGTTGGCCTCAGAGGGATGGCGGAGCCCAGTAAATCTCATGGGGCCCTAAGGGTGAAGCTCAGGGCCTTGGCTCCACATCATTTGAACAGGTGTGGCAGTGGGTACTCAGGGCCACATGGATTTGCTGTGGGTCTTGCCCCCTCAGACCCACCAGCAACGTTGGTTTGGAAGCATTCTTAACTATGAATTGATGAGCCAGTTTCCATATCCACCTAGGCCAGAACTGAAGGGATGCAGGTTGCCAACAGGGACAGTTCTTCACTGCCAGGTGTGCCCATGGTAGATGCAAACTCCTTCCAGGAATGGTTGTCATGTCTGGAGTGTCTGAGCCTGGTCTGCAGAGGGTGACATGCATGCAAGTGACTAAACTTACCCCGGTCCCAGGGGGTTGGGTGGTGGAAGGAGGGATGGGGCAAGTGGGACAGGAGAGAAAAGGTGCAAATCTTCCCTCCCACATCACCCAGGCTGAGCCTGGTGGCCCTAGTGGTTCTTGCGGGGGACCCTGCGCCCCCTCCTGGAACTGGCTTGGAGCCCTTTGAGCAGAGAGAGCTTTCTCCCAAGCCGGGCCCTTCATGCCCTATGAGGGATTTTGGGCTCCAAGCTGGAGAGAATCTGTGAAATGCTGTGAAATACTTAAATGTGAAAAGACACAAAGCAACAGCTCAACATGCTGTATTTGCTTCCTGACCTCCCGGGGCTGAGGGGATCAAGAGCACAGCCTGGCAAGGCCGTCTTCTGGCACAAAGTCCAGAGCGCACAGCCGAGCTGGGAGGCTGGCCTTGGGCTGCTTCGGATGCCCCTTCATTCTGGAGTCAGCGATGAAGTCCACTCACCAGCCGCCACATCTCTTCTAGCTTTTAGGTTTTTTGGGGGGACAGGTGGTGTGATGGTTACACAACAGCTGGGATTTCTGCCCCTGTCCCTTTTGGGGGGGATGGTGAGGAAGGGGTCACGTTGGGCTCCCTGACCTCTGCCCTTTGTTCCTGCCTACCTTAGGGCTTCTCTAGGGGTGAGGCTGAAGTGGCATCTTCTCTAGTCAGCACCGAGACCTTCTGATTTTAGGGGCATTAGTCCAGGTATCAAGGCAGTTCCTTTGCTTGTTCTTTGGGCTCTGTTACTGGGTGAGTTACAGAAGAAACTTCATTAAAACATCAGGCTGCTGACAGCTCACCTGCTCCCGGTCAGATGTCTACATTCAGGCTTCTGAGTGCCCCAAGTTCTCTTCATTTACCACAGCCCCTGGCCAGTGCTGGAGAGAGCAGATAAGCTCAGAAATGGGTGGCTTCAGATCTACTTCGGCTGTTTTTCTCTCTGAATTTAAACTTATTACCTTATATGAATCATGTGACTAACACTGTATTGTTAATGGAATTTACAAATTTATCTGTGGTGCCCCTCTACTACACCACCTGCTTAACAACATCCCTCTTACCTTCTGTCTCCTGTCTGCATGCACACAGATTTCCCTGGTTAAAAATCCGAATGTAAACACAATTTTGACTTTGCATCTTTCATTTAACACTACTGAGTTTCCCAGGCTATTATGCAGTCTTTCTAGCTAATTTAAAAATAGAAAGTATACTTTCCCCCACTGTAAAAGTATACTTATTAATTATTGAGGAAATAAAAATGCAACACATCTGGAGGGAAAGACCTCACTTACAGTCCCAACTCCTAAAATAAACCATTATTAACTTTTGGCCTGTTTGTACACATGGCTGTGATTATATTACACATTGAAATCTGCATTGTGGTTTTTTAAAAAGACAAAGCAGGAGCATTTACATATAATTACACACTTGAGTCGCCTTTTAAAGCTCAATCACCTGCTACACCATGGCTTATATTTTCTGTTTAGGTGGCTCATTCCCAGTTTTTTCCCGTGATGAACAGACCTAGTTTGGGTGGCCACAGAGAAGCTGGCTGTGTGACATCATAACTTGCTGAGCTTATTGCATTGTGACATCATAACTCTTAAACCTAATGTCAGGACTCCAGTTTGATTCCAGTTTCTGCTACTACTGTTCATATGCCACCACGTTTTTCACACTTTCTTCAAAGCTCTCCTCGACCTCCCAGTAGCTGTGGTCCAGGGTTGGGCTGAACGGGGCAAGTGTGAGGCCCCCTGGACTCTGCCCCATTGCAGAGGGGAGACCAGGCCCAGGGAAGCCAGGTGTCTGGCCTGCCAGCCCGTGGCTGTGTTCTCTCCATTGTGTGGCTTTTCTTGCCCATTGGTGTGGGTAGCACCATGACCAGTCACGGCTTCTTTGTGGGTGCAGAAGAGGAGCCTAGAATACCCTGGGCTAGGCTAATGGAGCCTGGATTTTAAGGGTTTGAAAGTTCGATTCCAGCCTTTTAATGGATTTCTCCACCATGAAGTTTGCTGGGCTTTCGGAGCATTTTAGGGTAATAATAGTAATTATATGCTCCAGTCACTGTCCTAAGCATTTTGTTAACTCATAATCCTCATAGCAGTTCTATAAGGAGGGTACTAGGATTATCCCCATTTCATAGATGGGTAAACTGAGGCTAAGAGAGAATAAGTGACTTGTCTAATGTTACAGAGTAAAACGTGGAAGGGCTGGTGTTCAAACCCAGGCAATCTGAACCCAGAGCCCATGACCTTAACCTCTAGGCTTTACTGCTCACATTAAACCTGGCGTGACAGGAAAGTTGAGCACCCTTCACCGTAAAAGTAGAGAGGCCAGCTACCTGGGGCATGGTGCTCTGGGTCTCTACACCAGCTTGGGCAAACTTGGTGCCTCTGCTTTAACATTGCCCTGTACTCTGCAATGTGCGAGATGAGATGGTCACCAAAGCTCCAGATACCACCCTGCCCCCTGCCCCCTGCCCCCTGCCCCCTGCCCCCTGCCCTGGCTCTCAGTTATGCGGGCATGGTGCTTCCCACTGTGTTAGAGTTCATTTTATGTGTCTGTCTCCCCCTCTTCTTGAGGGGAAAGAGGAGGAGGAGGGAGGACGGGTCTTACTTAGTTCCTAGCTCCATGCCCGTGCACAGAGGACACCGAAAATGTTCCACGTGGAAATACCTGAGCACCTGGCTGTGGGTACATCCTGTTGCAGAGTGCACAAGTTCAGGCTTTGAGGAGAGCCATGATTTCTGAATCTGCCCCCAGCCCTTATCTATCTATCTATCTATCTATCTATCTATCTATCTATCTATCTATCTATCTATCTATCATCTATCTATCTATCTATCTATCTATCTATCTATCTATCTATCATCTATCTATCATCTATCTATCTATCATCTATCTATCATCATCTATCTATCATCTATCTATCTATCTATCTATCTATCTATCTATCTATCTATCTATCATCTATCTATCTATCATCTATCTATCTATCTATCTATCTATCTATCTATCTATCTATCTATCTATTATCTATCTATCTATCTATCTATCTATCATCTATCTATCTATCAATCATCTATCATCTATCTATCTATATCATCTTTCTTCTATATCTATCTACCCTTTGGTGTGATTATGGCTTAGTACTTCAGTTTCCTATCTATCTATGTCTATCTCTCTAACAGCAATCATCTATCAATTATCTATCATCTATCAATGGTTATCTATCTATCTATCATCTATCTATCTATCTATCTATCTATCATCATCTATCTCTCTACCTATTATATATCTCTATTTATCTGTCTACCCTCTTTCCCCCACAGCTCACAGCAGTTTGGGGGCACACTGACCGACCATCTGAAGGAGATCTGTGGGAGGAAATGGAGTCTGTTTGGGGCCAGTTTAACTACCCCAGACCACTCACATGTACATTCACTTTTTAAAGTGGCCCCATTGTGACCTGGAAAAAATTAACTTGGCTCCCCAAAGGGCCTGTTCCCCACGCAGGTGTTGTGGGTACCTGGCTCTGAGCGGGCGGGCACCATGGCTCAGCCGCAGCATCGCAGCCACGGACACACTTTATCTCTTTCAGACAACCTTTGCCTCCTGCAAGTGTTTGCTGGGCGGGTGCGTTTCCTGAGTGGCCGTGCAGTGCTTGATGTCACAGACCGCCTGCCAGGTGAGCACCCCCAAACATACCCCCCCAGCCTTTCAGTCAATCTCTATGCTGCTCTCCTGGCATGTTGCTGAACCCACTTATCTTAGACCAAAAATAACTACAGAGCATTTAAAATATTTGGTGATTTGGTTTTTAAAGATAATCCCCACATCGCCAGAAGACGATCTTTGTATTTGATGAAAATGAAGCAGGTTGGTACATAACCAAAACAGTTTCTAAGAAACCCTGATGCCTTTCTTTTTCTCTGCTAGTAGCCCAAGGGCGCCTGACCCCTCCTGGGCAGGTACTGCCTTGCAGGCCCATGGCTGGGTCAGCAGCAGCACAGTCATGACAGTTAGGTAAAGTTGTCCCTTCTTCGGCCTGGCGAGTGGCGCACGGGCTGGATTCCAACCCCACCCAACCCCTTGGCCAGGTGCCCAGACTGTGTTACATGGAGATGGGGCCTCGGCCTGAATCGGCTCTGCCTTGTTCAAGCTTCAGCCATGGAAAGCTCGTTCCAAGCTCCTGTCTGTGTTGAGTTTGCAGCATTAGCTTCAAGTGATTTCATTCCAGCGCTGAAAGCTTCTCCCATGGCCCTTGAGGTTGCAGAATGGAAAGGACACAGGCTTTGAGGGGGACAGCCCCATTTGCTACCTGCCAACTCTGACCTTGGGCAGGTTACTAAAATTGTTTTTGTCATCTTTCTTGCTTGCTAAGAGCCTCCTTCCCATCCAGGAAGGTCCCATCTGGGAAGGAGGCAGAATTCAGTCTGTTCTCTGGATTCCCGAGGGCCCCCTACAATGCAGATGGATCATGCCACTCCCCTGCTTAAATCCTTGAGAGGCTCCCAGCAGTCTTCAGGAGAGTGGCCAAGCTCCCTGGAGTGGCCTGCAAGGCCTGTCTCTGCCTGGCCCTCGAGACTAAGCTCCCTTCCCCACCCCCAGTTATAGATTCTGGGTCATTAGTCCTCATAACAACCCCATAAGGAGGGTGTGGGTCCCATGATTATCCCTCCAGTAGAAATAAGGAAAATGGAGCTTAGGAAGGTTAAGTGCCCAAGGTCCCTGGGTGAGTAATCCAGGATTTGTCCCCAAGCGGATGGCTGCAAAGCCAGGTCCTCACCCTCCGTGCTATGCCTGGGTAGCCCTGATCTTTGCCTCCTGGGTGCCAGCACGCCACCCTCCTCATAGAGGCTGGTCTCCATGCTCTCACCTCTGCCTGCCACGTGTGGCTCCTGGCCTGCAAAGCATCATTGCAGCTCCTCCATTGCCCCATCTCTTGCTCCTGGCCTTGTGTGTGGGTCCCAGAGGTGGGCGGGTACCCTGCTTTAGATGATCGATTTACTGTATATATTTTCTATTTCCAAGAGACCCCACAAAGCAAGAGTTTCTATGCAGCTCTTCTGTTAACTAGGTGTCAGCCAGGAGCACAGAAGGAAATTTCAACTGACATGAGGTGGGGACTAATAATAGCACAGTTTAGCAGGAATAAATCTCGTGCTAATTACTCCAGCTGCCTTTTAAGCTTAAGTGTAATGGGGTTTTCTTCCTCGTGACGACTCCCAGAAGGGCTACTGCCAGTCTCTGCCAGCTTGAAAGACCCACCGCGAGCCAGGTGACCCCCCTCTCTGTCCCCAGGGCACGTGGAACTCAGGTGGGCGGGATTGATGCCTCCCTTTGGGAGAGAGAGGAGTCCAGTGTGGCGGCTGTGGCAAGACAGGGAAGGTCGCTCTGTCCAGGGCAGGTGGACCCCTCACCCTTTGGTGGAAGCAGGGGAGCAGTGCCTGGGCCTGGTTCTTGGGAAAGTTCTCACCCTCATTTGCAGGTGGGGATTTAGGAAACTTTTGAGTTACAGGTGTGCAGAGCAGGTAGCTGGTCTTACCGTGCAGCTTGGCATCCAGCCCCTGGGAAGACCATGCTGTCTTACTCCTGCTGGCTGCTTTATTTTCCAGATACGCCATGTGAAAGAGTATCCAGTTCTCTCTCTAGTACAAGTTTTCTCTGTCTTTGGGTGAAGCCCCAGAGGTGGTAATGTGGATTTAAGCAATACTAGCCCTAGCTACTATTTGTAGTCTGCTTCGGCACTTCATGTACATTTATTATCTGATCTCTAATGATCGCAAGAGTTTCGTTCAGGATTCTGATCTTTACCGATCAGGGACTAGACTCACAAAGGTCAGCAGCTTTTCAAGCTCCCACAGCTAGTAAGTAACAGAGGCGGGGCTGCGATCCGGGTGCACCTGCCTCTTCCTCTCTCCTGGGCTGCAGGGACCCACTATGTCTGTCATGGGCCCCGAGCACTTTGCCTTTGCCTACCCCTTCCCCCATTAAAAAAAAAAATAACTGTTATTTTATAAAACTTGGTATAAACACAAATATAAACCAGGCTACATATCTTCATATTTCCCTCTTCTGATTTTAAAAGAAATTAAAATCTGTTCATGGGCCCCTAACAGGTCATGAGGCCCAGGCACTGTGTCTAATGGATCAGTTGGCCCCACCGGGCTGCCTGCCCTTTGAGGGACAGAGCTGGTGTCCCAAGAGAGGGCAGTGGGAGAGCAAGAGAGCGCCCGACTCAATTAACTCTCCCTCTCTTTTCCTGCATGACAGTGCTGGTGGCCTCGGTGTACCCCCGAAAGCCCCAGGCCGTGGAGCGCCACGTCCTCCCGGTCCTCTGGCACCTCCTGAGCAGCATGACCGGGCCCGGGGCCCTGCCCGGGCGGGGCGGGAGCGTCCGCGCAGTGCTGCGGCGGCTGTCCAGGTGCCTCCGGGAGCAGATGGGCCCCCGGCTGCAGGACTTGGCTGCGGCTCAGCCCAAACAAGTCCTCCAGACGCTCCAGGACCTCTTAGACGCGGACTCCGGGTGAGAAAGCCCCAGGGCGCTGGCAGAGGACGGCCGGGCAGCAAGGCCGGCAGCTCACGTGCCTCGCGGCGGGTTAGAGGCGGATCAGAAACTGGCGATCGTTACTTTGCATCTTGTTTTATTTTTATGGTGGCGTGATCTCCCGGCCTACTTCCCCTTAGAGTTCCAGATGTACACAGTATATTTTGAAGTAGAAATAAAAGAATGACTTATTTTTCTAAGGTTTTCCTATCTTCCACTTTTTTTTTAACCTCAGAGAGTTTTTCAATCGCTAGGTTTGTAACAAATGGAACAAAACATGACCACGGCAAAACCTGCTGTGGATAACACTGAGATAAAGACGGGGGAAAAACGTAGCACAGACCCACAAGGTGCAGGCCATTTTGGGGTATAGCCCCCTGTCTTTGAACAGCTGGACAACCCCCACCCCAAACCTGGGGACCCTGAGTTGGCCACTGCATTCCAGTCTCGTCAGTGGCCTGATTGGAGGTGAGTGTAACAAGCAACTCTGGGGGACACGTGCTTCTGCCTTAAAACCTCTTCTGCAGTGTCGCCTGGTCCTACGCAAACCTTCTCATGAGATCTATCCAGCTCATCCAAAGGCAAGGAGAGTGGGACATCTGCGCTGCTGAGAGCCTTCTCTGGAGGTTGATAGATGGTGTTTTGCACTCGAAACACCATAAATGAAAGCATGTGGTGGAGCACACAGCTCCACACGGTGTGCACATGTCACGTGGACGCTCTGAAATGGAGCAGGTTACTCCAGTTGGGCTGGATGGAGAAGCCGGAGAGGCGTGTGGGATCAGGATGGGCCCGGACACGGGGAAGCTGAGAGAAGGTGCTGCCCACGGGAGGAGCAGCTAGAGACGTGGCGTCCTGGCAATGAGAGGGTCCCATCCGGGGCTGGGGCTCTGGACACAGCAGGAGCGGCTCTGCCTTGACTAGGGCCAGTGGCAGGTCGACAGTGGTGTCACCAGGAAGAATTAGAGCTCAGGTCATTGCCTCAAACACACGGGTAAAGAAAAGGCTGCCGAGTAGAGTCCCAGTGCCAGCCAAGGAGGCCAGACCACAGCAGCACTCTGGGCAGATCCACAGGGTGCAGCGGGAGGCCCCAGCTTGCCACAGGCAAGTGTTCTCTCCATGTCACCACCCAGAGCAGAGCATCTCTGTTCTCAGCCTCTTCTGGGGAGTTAGGCCCCGAGTAGGCTGGGAAGCCCCAAATTGACTCATCTCTGTATTTCCAACCCCATGGGTGCCCTGGCTAAGGAGGCCACTCTTCCATCTTGCCCACGTTGCCTGGTGTAATTAGGCCGCCCGCCCCCCTCCCCCCCCCTTGTCCTAGGGCAAGCTCGGGCACCACACAGACATCCTGGGGGGTGGGTTTTAATAGGCAGAATAAGTGTGACTTTGGGTAATTCTAGCCCCAGTGTGAGCACTTCTCACCTAATTGTGACCCCAGCAGGGGCTTCCCGGCCCTTTGTTCATTCTGTCTGAACCAGGTTAAAGGCCTGCTAGGCAGAGAGCCATCAGAGATGCTCATGAGGCTGATTTCAAGCGTTTGTTAAGTTTTCCACAATGTAATTGATTTTGTTTGCTGTGAGTTTGAGTCAACTTTTTGGGTTTGGTTAGCAGACTGAATTTTCTGCTTGTCAAGATCCTAGAACCCATCAGGACATTTCAGGGCTTTTAAGAATTATAGGAGCCCAGGGATCGAGTACTGCAGGGATTTTGAAGGCAGAGATTAATCTCAAGGTCATTGTCCTGTGTCCCTGCGGTCCTGTTCTATCTTCCAAGTACATTTTCAAACCCAAAGCTTCCCTATCCCTGTGCTCTGTACCCACCCCCATTGCTGAAAACAACTGAACACAGGTGAAAAGCAAAGAATATGTCTTTGCCTAGTTCTGTTTTCTCTCACTATTTCAGGCTTTAACCTAGTCCCAGGCACCCTGGGCTCTGGGCTGTAGGCCAGGGGTCTGGAGAAGTGAGCGCATTAGTGACCTGGGGGTGCCTGCAAGAAGCAGGCTAATGGAAGGCCAGTCACAGGGAGTAAAGGTCGGCCTGGGAGCCAGGGTGGGTCTGAGCTGAGTCACCACCCCCTGCTTGGTTGTGTGTGTGGCCAGCAACTCTACTTTCCTAAAGTGCTCTTCAGGTGGGAATAGTCTCCAGCTATGGAATATGGAAGGTCCCCCCCCCACCGCCCCCCGTGAAAATCAAGGACCAAAGACTTGAGAACAGGTAACTGCTTAGGACTTCCTTTTCATCAACTGAAATTTTTGAGATCTTAGAAAAATTTTCTTACAGGCCCAAGTCTTGTCGTGTTTCCTCTCTCCGCGTCACCTCCTTCCTTCTGTGCTTCAGGATTATCTGATGAGATTTTAAAAAATAGTGCTGTCTGGGCCCCATACCTGGGGGTTTTGATTCAGTTGTTCTGGGGTGAGGCCCAGATAGCTGTCTTGTTCTGCTTTTCCTTTTCTTCTCTTACTCTTTCTCTCTATTATTATTATTATTATTATTATTTTGGTTGTCTTCAAGTGATTCCAATGGGTGGCCAAAAAGTGGCAATGGCTTTGGTCCCCGAGGCTTCTGTCCTGCCGGCTCTGCTCCCCTGGCAGCCACGGGGTGTCCTGGGGTTGGGGGCAGAGACTAAGGCCAGGCACTGGAGTCAGAGGCTGAACTCAAGCCCAGACACTGTCATTGCTGTCCGCCCCTCTGATCTTTCCTTATCACTCCTGTGTGTGTGTGTGTGTGTGTGTGTGTGTGTGTGTGTGTGTGTGATAGGTGGGTGCGGGAGAGGACGACAGCCATGTCATTTTCACGGGGCTATTGTGATGACAAATGAAATAATTCTTGTAAAGTACTGAGCACAAGGCCAAGAGCCCAGGAGGCCCGGAAGGTTGGCCATTGTGTTTGGGGGGGCGCGGGGGGGTCAGAGCTTTAGGAGCAGCTTGGGTCAGGGTCTTGCCGTTTCTGCTGCCCTTGGAGTTGGAAGAATAATGTGCCTGGGGCTTTGTGGAGCCTGAGACCCACTGTGCTGGGCTCCTTTCAGAGGCTAGAGCACGGTCAGTGCTCTCTGCTGGAGTTAGGGCTGTTCCCAGCCCCTGGGGACTTATCATCTCTCAATGGCCATCCCTGCTCCTTACTGGACCTGCCCCTCGTAGCCACCCACCGCAGCCCTGAGATCTGGAGGCTGCTCTCCGGGCAGGCTGCTCCCTCCCCTCCCCTCCCCTCCCCTCCCCTCCCCTCCCCTCCCCTCCCCTCCCCTCCCCTCCCCTCCCCTCCCCTCCCCTCCCCTCCCCTCCCCTCCCCTCCCCTCCCCTCCCCGGTGACAGCGGGGCAGGCAGGCTCTGAGGCTCACACAGGACTCCCTGGCTGAAAGCCGGCTCCATTTTCCTAACTCGGTTCTGCTGGTAGGGGAAGAAAGGGAGAGCTGATGAGGGTAAAGAGCATTATCTGTTCTCCTGCTAACAGAGGGAGGAACACGGAGCCCGGGAAGGAAAGGCCAGAGGAGGAGCCAACCTCTCAGCTGAGCGCCTGCAAAAAGCTCCCAGTCTGTCCTCCTCTGGACGTCTCATGAGGGAGCTATTCTTTGCCCCGCTTCCCCAGGGAGGAAAACTGGGCCTCAGAGATGGAGACGCTTGGTACGTGACTTGAACCAGTGAGTGGGAACCTCTGGGCATCTTGTCAAAGTGCAGATTCTGATTCAGCAGGTCTGTGTGGGGCCCAAGCGTCTGCATTTCCAAGGAGCCCCAGATGACGTGGTTGCTGCTGCTCTGGTGGCGACCGCATTGTGGGGGCCGGGCCCTAAGACACAGGGAGGAAGTGGCTGGACCCTGGATCTGTGCTCAGGTCTGTTTGACTCCAAAGTGGTTCCAAGATATTAACCTCCTTAAGTGGCCTCAGCCTGAGCCCTCTGAGAGGACAGACTAAAATCCCATAGTCTCCTGAAGTTAGTCTGGCCCCAGAGTTTTGCCCCTAAAAACTTGAGGGCAGAGTGGGCCTTCTTGGTCTGCTCTGGTCACCAGGGCACGCTGTGGACACTTAGACAAGATGATTTGTGCAAATACATGAAGACCGGTCAAATGAGAAAAGCCAAGGTTTCGTTCAGAGCTTGCTACGCATAGCAAAGGAGTCTGCCACGGTCTCGGTGCTCAGTGGTGGTTAGGTTCCAGGCCAGCCACACCTGGGAGTCAGTATCCCTAAGTCAGTATTTCCCAATGTGGTTGATGAAAGTAACTGCTTGGGGAGGAGGGAGGGAGACGGAGATAGAGGTGCTGGTTAAAAATCCAGATTCCCAGTCTTAGCTGTAGATCTGTCCCTGGAGCGAGGGGCACGGGAGTCTGCATTTGTCAAGCAGATGGGTGGTTCCTGAGATCAGGCAGGTTGGAGAAGCAGCGCCCTGACCTCCTGTCCCAGCTGGACCATGGGAGTCCCTTGGGCAGGTAGGCCCAGCAGCATCGCTGTGCACACCGGCTGCTCACCGGGGGAGTTTCTGAGTCAGGGACACTGAGGGATTCCAGTCTGGTCTTATCCTTACCGGGGTTTATTCTGGGGGTGTTACGGCTTCTCCACATCCTGCCACCTGGTGTCTCAGTGAAGAAGGTTTTGTGTTGTTTTAATCATGGCTCTATAATTACCTCTGTGTGGGGTGACAGCTGTTACTAGCATCACCTTGGGTTCTCCTTGAGAATTTTTATATCCAGAAGGTGATCCAGCACCTCCTGTGCTGATGTCAGAAGCTGTTAACTAAACAATACCTTTTTATTTTTTTAAGGGGGAGAGAGAGAAACATCAATGTGAGAGAGAAACGTAGATCAGCTGTCCCCCCCATGTGCCCCACCTGGGGAACAAACCTGCCACCTTTTGGTGCAGGGGACTTGAAAGGCACCAGGTTTTCTAAACATAGTCAATCCTGTCTCCTTCCAAAGAAGAAAAGAGAAACTAAATAAATAATTATCATAAAGTCAATCTGTTTCCCAGGGTCTATATTTCCTTTCTATCTCATCCACTGCTTTTCCCCCACTTTGGGGCTCTGTCTCCTGTGTCACCTGCTCCTTCAGGGGGCTCACCTTGAAGCCTGCTTTGGGGTTCATGGCAATGAGAAACAAAGACTTTTTTGGAAAAGACTTGACTTTTTTTCCTTAAAAAATGTTTTCTATGTGCAGTTTTATACGTGCATGCGTGGGAAGAATGGGGAGTGGTTAAGGTGTGTGTGTAAAGGGGAATTATTATTTTTAAAAATTCTCTTCAATATTATGCTTGAGTTTCCATGCAAACTAGTTTAATAGGAATGGCTAAAATTACAGCTGGACTTTGGTCGGATATGAAAAATAATATCCTATTTGTAAATGTTGGAGAAAACTGAGAATTTCTTTCAAAGAAGGTTGTAGCATCTTTTTCTAGGGCTGACCCCCAGAGTAATCTAAATACTGCTTCGGTAGGTGTCAGAACCCAGCCTGGCCAGGGGCTGGGGGACCTGTCATGCCTGAGCTGGCAGTGTCTTTGGAGCAAGACCTGACATTTCTCAACTTATTTTTTTAAAAAATATCTAAAAGATATTGAAAACTTGCTTACTTTTTTTCACATCGTAGGATTTTCAGATGATCTAATAAAACAATGTAGATAATTGTATCTTGAGAAAGTAGCACTGCCACAAAGTAAAGGTATAATCATGAACTCGAGCCTCATCCCAGTAGCACCTGCTGTTTAGAAGGCGCTGAAGTCGTTCCTACCATCTGACTGCAGATCACCGTGGACTCAACATGGGAATAAACAGTTTTGTCCTGTTGGGTCAACTCGCAGATCTAGGAGCAGGGGGACATGGTACTGAGCTCTCTTAGTCACAATCTTAACATGCAAGATGAGCATTGAAAACAACAGCAGCAGAGAGCTTATGAGTTCGGTTTCCCAAGAATCCAGGTCGCAGAGCGGGACGTGATGGTGTCAGGCCTCAGCTGGGTGTCCCAATTCCAGCAGCAATAAGCTCAGGCTGCCAAGAGTGACTGTCACATTCCCCGCCTCCCTCCTTTTTCTTCCTCCCGTTTCTCGATTCTTCTTCCCATGTAGGCCCATTGGGCTGCCTGTGGGCATCCCCTGAGCCCTGCTAGTGCCACCAGTCTGGCCAGAACAGTTTGTCGCACGTGTGCTAGACGTCAGGGTGTCGGAATCGCGGCATTCGGAGCCGTCCAACGCTGCGGTCCCTGCTGTAGGCGACTTACTTTCTGAAGGCCAGGACTGTCGTCCAACCAGCAGTGTCCAGGGTCCTTCATAAAACTGAATCGGAGCTCTGAGCGAATGTTTGCTGCTCCGCGTGTGTAATGCATCGTTAATTACATTTCCTAAAAAACGTCTGGGTGGGTTGGTGGAGCTTTGCTTAGACTCAGGCTGGCACAGAGAGCAAAGGACAGCACAGTGTCACATGTTCTGTTAACACAGGCTCAGAACATTGACTTCACGAGGGTTCAGCAGGATCTTTGACGTGGGGCTACTGAAAAATAGGTTCTCTTTGGAAAGCTTGCCTTTGGGGGATGGCGTGGGTGTTGGCAGCTTCTAAGCTGTTCACCAGATGATCAATGGCCGAACATGTTGACACAATTCACTGCACGGTCTCCCTTGATACATGCAAAACACTGGTTTATTTTAGGACAAAAGAATATATTTCTCAAATTCCCTTTCATTCACGGCATAGGGTTTATGAGGCATGTCTTGTCAAACACACACTCTCCATAGGGAAAGAAAAGTCTCTTTGGTCCACCTGCCCTGCACTTTCTATCCGTGGGGCTGATTTAGGTTCTGAACTGGGTACAGGATGCGAGGAAGGAAAATAGATGCTGTTTATAGTAAACAACTGCTCAGACCCACTCTGTGGAGGGAAATTACAGTTCATTTTCAAGAGTGTATTTATACTTGCAAAAAGCTATCACTTTTCTGCCAGAATATTATATTTGCTTTTTTTTCCCCCCCATGAATCCTTTTGACGGAACTGGGAAATTGTGTTTCCCCTGGGGCTGAACTGTTTGTTATGTTTCTGATGTGTCGGATGAAGAGCTGGCTGAGCATCGCTCTCTCCAAAGCTCGAGGAGGGTGGGGTGGGGGCGCCTTTGTGGGTGTGGAGGAGGGGGGCTCTACACCCCCGAAAGGAGTTGGCCCAAATAAGATTATGGATGTGCTATGTACCCTCTAAATGGATATCCTGTGCTGGGCTCCCTTTCGTCTTTATACCCAACATTCCTTCTTGGTTTCCAACCCTGTAAACAAAGGCGTGGATGCTTGAGTCCCTGATGGATTGGGTCCGTGGCTTAATTAGTTTAAAAAGACAAAACAAAACAAAAAACCTGCCCTCCCTTCTCCCTTGAGCACAGGAAGTAGACTGGGCCCAGCAAGGATGAGGTTCTTGCGGGGAGGGTAAGAGTGACCCCTTTGAGGAGCTGTGGGATTGGGCTTGTCCTCACGGCCACCAGCGGTGCGCTCTCCAAGGCAGAACACACAGAAAGGCCTGGCCTCCAGGAGGCCCGAAACTGAGCTGATGCCACCCACACAAGACGTCCATTGCGGCAGATTTTATTTTTATTGTAGAGAGTCTAATTTGCCAATAATCTTGGCTAACTCTGGTTGTTGGGATGGTAGCCAAAAAAGCACATCTTTGACCGGTCTGATCTTGGGCTAGCTTGGTGCTGTTCCCCTTCGACCTTTACTGCCTCCCAGCCCCTTGGAAGCTGATAGACCGCCCAGCTTTGTGTCAAGCAGATTTCCTAAACTTGACGTTCTCACACATTCACCTCAGCCCCACCCCGCCTGGGTGGCTGGACTTCCTCCCATTTCCGGCAGCCCAGGCAGTTCCCAGGGTCCACCCACACGCGCATGGGTGTGTCTGGGCTCCGGAGCCCACTCGGCGGCCGCCTGAGCTCTGCTCTGCGGATTAGCGCAGCTACGGAGCAAACCTGAGCACACAGCTGGCTGTACGCAGACACTTCCCAGTAGGGGTCCGTTGTCGCCTCTCTTGGTAGTTTAATCAGTTCCTTGGGTGCCTTTCATGAGTAGATCCCTGGCACCCCTGTTTTAATAACTGGACAAGTCAAGTTGAGGTTCATTTACTGGGACTCATGGCCTCCCCGGGAGAGGTGGCTTAGTTCCCAGAACCCAGTTTAACATGTTCTTGAGTCATGATCTATTTTAACAAGAAAGAACTTGAGCCCTGGCCGGTGTGGCTCAGTTGGTTGAGCGTTGTCCCATACACAGAAAGGCTACCAATTCAATTCCTGGCCAGGGCCCATGCCCGGGTTGCGGGTTTGATCCCCAGTAGAGGGTGTGCAGGGAGCAGTCGATTGATGTTATACTCTCACATTGATGTTTCTCTCTCTCCTTCTCCCTTCCCCTTTCTCTCTAAAAACAAACAATAAAAATATTTTTTTAAAAAAGAAAGGATTTGAAGTCTATAATTTTCCCAAACTTAAAAAATTAGCTTTGCAGCAGATCTGGAGGGTTGCCTCTTAGCTGTACCGGTGGGTGAGAATTCTTGTCTTGTGACAACCCACTGAGCCGGCATTGAATCACCCAATTACTGCCAATTCTTTTCTAAATAGAAAGCACTCCACAGCCTCCAGTGGAAAAATTCCGTGATTGGCAGCAAATGTCTAGCTCGCTGGCAGAAGAAAGATTGGCACAAATGACTGTTCTTCGCTTTGATTTCAACTCCAGTGGAAGTTCTGCAGGTGACCCGGATAAAGGTGGCCAAGAAGCCCCTGGGGGAGATGGCACATGTATGCAAGACCTTACTTACACATCCCCCTGAGCCCCAGCCCCCGCAGGGCTTGGAGAATAGGCTGCCTTGTTTGGGAGGCTTGGCTGTGCCCACTCAGTCTGAGCAGCATGTGGACGCGTAGGGTGGAGCATTTGAGTCTCGCTTCTGAGACACACGGCCTGAGAAGCCACATGGCCCCTTGAGTGGGCTGGAAGCTTTGCGTTTAGAGCCAGGAAGTAGGAGAAGGAAGGTGGGTGGGACTGTGTGTCTTAATTCCGCCTCAGTCTTCTCATCTCTGGGGCCAGTACTTAACCTTAAAAAACCAGGGCTTTCCAGCCATTTGCACTAGGTCTGCTTTAGGTGGCTGGAGTGATGGGATGCTCATGAGCCATGAAACGTACTGGAAGACAATAGATTCTAGGGCCCCCACACCTGTTCAGATTTTTGCTGTGTGACCTCAGGCAAGTCACTGGGTGGAGCGTGCTTTGGTTTTCTCACCTACAAAACCAGGAGAACGCTAGTTGCTTCATGTATTGTTGTAAGGATAAAGTGATTTCAGGGAGCTGACTCAGGTAAGACACATTTCTCCCTAAATTAAGGCCAGTACTTGAAGGATTAAGAATGTCATTGTGGGATCCACAGTTCAGTTAGCTTTTGCACCCCAAGGTGAACCAGGAGCTAGGACTGAAAACTGTGATTGTTCATAAGTTAGCAGACCCGCTGGACAGTGCTCCTCCTAGGCCTTTCTGGGACAGCTTAGGAGGAGTTTGGTTGGCCCACCATCTGTGGGGCAGCCTGAAGCCTGGCTGTCACTCTTTGCCTTCTGGAGTGACTGGGGTCAGTGTGACTCTGTTGGCCGGCCTGTCAGGCCACTTCCTTCTGCTGCGGCTTGTCCTGGGTGCGGCGGGCGATGGCCTCCCAGTGCAGCCCGTGGCCCAGCACGCAGAGTTCTGGGGGAGACGCAGCCCTGCTGCCTCCCTTTAGTTCTAGGGCACAGGGGCCGCTCCCTGGCTCTGTGTCCTTCCTGGGGCTCTCGTCACTGCTGCTGCCGAAAGAAAGGACAGGCGCAGGTCAAACAAACAGCCCTCTGCTGCTCCTCTGGCCCCACTCCCGTTCTCCATTCTGCCTCTCTGTCCCTGTCTGTCCCACCCCAGGCCTGTGGACCCCTGGTGCCAGGCCTCTGCATCTCTGTATCAGGTTTGCCTGGCTGGCATTGTCCTCCTGTTTGCCCACTGTAGCTGGGCACCATGGAAGCCAAGCTCCTGGAGTTTCGACTGACAGGTTGAGTCCTGTTCTGCTCTCACACCCAGGATCCTGCTGCTCCAAATAGTCACTCCCTCAGGAGCTCTGGGAGTGGCCTTTACCTTGTTTTCTTTTTTAAAGCACTTCTTATTTAGTAAGGGGTTGGCTCAGCTAGCTGATTAAAAACACCACCAACAATAACAGCCCTTCCCCGCCCCCAAACCCACCCTCCTTTGCTCAGCTGTCACTCTCTTCCTGAATGGAGTAGAATGGAAACTGCTTGGCCCAGGACTGGCATTTGACTAGAAGAGACTGTCCTGGCTGCTGGGTGATACAGTGAGAGGGGCTTTGAGGGGAGGGACACCCAGTGTGCATTGGGAGCACAGAATGGAGGTGGTCACAAGCACGGAGCAAGCTTGGGCCAGAAGGGGGGCCAGCTCAGAAAGCCACACTGGCTGTGTGCTGATAGGCTGGCCTTACAGTTACTGCACGGAGGCCGGAGTCTGGCTGTCTGGGTTCAAGTCCTGGCTCTTCCACTTACTAGCTGTGTGACCTGTTAACCTCTCCGATTCTTTTCTGTGTAAAATCAAGATAATAGTAGTGCCCATCTCATAGGGCACTCAAAGGCATCAACATTGGGCAAAGCGGGTAAAGCTCTTAGCATGTTAACTAGTATGTGGTAAGTGCTCAGTAAACGGCCAGCTGTCACTCTGGCGCTGCTTTGTAGCATGAATAGTAAGTCACACCTGGAAAGGACCCTTGGGACCACCCTGTCATACTGCAGGTGGGCACCTGAGGGTCAGAGCCTCTCGATCAGTCACCTTAGGGCCAGGATAAGACCCAGCTCCTCATGTGCATAGACCGGAAGGCCCTTCTCTCTGCCTGTGACAGCACATTCTTGACTATTCCGTGAGCTCTGTCATTCAGTGTGCTCAGCTCTGTGTGGTTAGGCTTACATGGGATGTCGAACCAGTGAGGGACAAGCTCGAGTTTGGACCCTACAGAAATTAAGGTGGCAGGAATGGGGGGGTATGAGGTAGGGGGTGTCAGACTGGCATACATACGGGATTTTCAGGCTGTGAGGGACCCACCATAATACTTAGAGCCAGTCTCATCCATGTTGGAATCTGGACCCGTCACAGGTCCCTGCAGGGCCTGGAGTGATTTGTGGGCCCAGCTCACACCTTACTTCTCTCTGCTCCCTTGCCACAGCTGGCAGGAACGGGAGGGGCATGCCCAGAGGAAGGGCTGTGGCACTTGGTGTCAGTGGAGGCTCACTCCAAGGGGTGACAAATAATGTGGTCCTAGCACTGTGTCTTTCCCAGCCCCAACCAGGCTCCAATCTGCATGAAGCTCAGGTTAGGCGATTGATTTTCCTGGTTCCTGAAATTCTACCTGTTCCCAGAATTGCCAGGGAGGCAGTCTGCCCAGGCAGCCTGATCTAGGAAATGGGGGGGCGGTCTGCAGAGAGGCCCTGCCTGAGGGGCCAGTCCTGGCAAAGACTAAAAGCACTGCATTTAGGGGAGAAAGTCTGGACCCTTCTTGAATGTTCACAGTGCCCCGGCATGCAGAGACCCTGAGACCTGCACCTCTACCAAGGGATTCAACATATAATAAGAGCCGAAGCTCAGTAACTGAGCTTCCTGGGGATGTCTCTAGGGACTTTCTCAGCCCCTTGAGCCCCAAGATCAGGAATATATAAACATCACCATTTTTTCTATAAGAGGGGGCTGTGCCTAGCACCGATGACCTGAAGGGGGTCAACACCGGCTGCAGGCCAGCTCCTCCTGTGAGCCCGCCTGGGCTGCAAGATCCCATGGGTGTGGCTGTAACCCTGAAAGGCCCTCTTGAGGAGCCAGCCTGCTCTGGCTCTGAGCGGGTTCTGCCTCTCTGGCACTGGCTTGTTTCCTGGTGTGGTTTCCCGTATGCAGGAGGTCAGGGAAAAAATGCTTGTCATCTGCAGAGTGGAAGACGCTCGGTGTTCTCACAGAGCGATTTGTTGGCTTCTGCTCCCAGATGCCAACTTTACAGGGCTGAGTAGGGGACGGGGGTGGGGAAGGAGCATTTTCCCTTCACATCCACTGAATGGCAGTTCCACACTTGGGAATGGCTCCGAGGTGTGGTCTTACCAGGGGACAGGGCAATGGTTGCGAGTCACTATGTGACCTTCCACGTGACCTTGCGGAGCTGCCTGGTTATGAATCCTCCTGCCTCTTTCAAGCTACAACTACTCTCCACCCCCTCCCAATATTGCCAAGTACTGAGATTCAGGACATAAAACAACCTGTTAGGATGCCCTTTTCTGAGCAAAAGCCTGAGAGAAGGGCATTATTTTCTTCTTGAACAATTTTATGTTGCTTTCTTATTGCTCCCGGTGTTTTAAAATGTTAGCGTTTTTAATTAATGCCGTTTTATTGTCCCTGTTCTCTCCAGCTCTTCTCCTGAAGGGCACAGTTTTAGAAATCTAATAACTGAATAAGTGGCTGGTGTGAGGCATAATGCATTACTGTTTACAGAGGTTCTCCGATGAAAGGCACTGTGCTGTCGGAAGCTCATTTTAGATTTAAGAAAAGAGCAATGTTATGTTAAGATTCTTGCAAAAATAATCAATACTTCATTTTGTTCAAGGGGCTGGGGAAGTTTATATAACTATAATAATGTACAACTTTCCCGAGATAATATCTTTATTTAAAATTGACTGCCAGGTACTTTGGAAAAAAATTACCATTTATGCCTCGGCAGATTGTGAAGTCTGTAACACATGTCGCTCCGGCAGAAATTAACTGCTGATTTACACAACTGAGGGCAATGCGGAGATAGCACGGCCGGTGCTGGTGGAGCTTTGTCTGATCTGGTATCATGACACATTGATAACAGCTGCTCTCTAACAAGCCTCAGATTTATACTTTTCCCCAATGCCATGATTCTGGAAAAGCACACTTCTGCATATATTCCGTAAAACAGCCATTTGAGCGTACCAGTCCGTTCAATGCTCAGGCAGGCTAAAGCTTTGACTCCTGGCCTTGGGCAGCCCTGTGCCCAGGCCTGTCTGCATGGCTGGGCCGATGGCATTCGAGTCAGTTGCCCTCATGGAAATCACACTTAGAACTCAGTCTGCCCAGGGCAAGGGTGACAACCCTTCCACCTGGGTGCTGGTGCTTGGTGCTGATGGAGAGTCGATTCCTACTCTCCAGACCTCTGAAGGGGGAGGGGGAAGTGGGGCTGGGTTGGAGGAGAAGTGAGTCCTTGGGGGGTTGGGGAAGCTAATCATTTATATTCCACACCTCCAGGACCAGCCCTTCTCAAGACCTGTCCCCAGGGTGTCCCTGAGACACTTTTGGGGAGAGGGTCTATGAGGTCAAAACAATTTTAATAATGACACTAAGATGTTATTTGCCATTTCTACGAATTCTCCCCTCAATGCAGAGTGGAGTGTTCCTGTCTGCAAGATGGACTGTCACAGCAGATTGACTGTAGAAACACCTGGACACCCAGCGGTCTCTCTGGGAAGCTGCCCACTACAGAGACTGGCAGGAATGTGAGACAATGCCACTCCTCACTACATTTTTATAGTAAACTTCCATAAGAATATATTATTCATATTAATTTATATTGGGTTGTGTTTTTAAAAATTAATTGATAAATGTTTCAAACATCTCTTAACTTTATAATACAGAAAGCTAATGGATCCAACCCACATACACAAAGGCTCTTTTGGGTTCTTAATAATTTTTAAGAGTTTGAAAAGGTTCTAGGACCAACAAGGTTGAGAACCTCCCGCCTGGATGCTGCAGGTCTATTGCAGCAAAGTAGAAACTGACAGAAATCAGGCTGCTGGCTCTGGACAGGGTGACAGGGACTCCACCAGAGGGCAAGTCACTTTATCTCTGTTTCCCCACCTTGTAGATATAGGACTATGTGTGACTGGACTAACTTGATTGTTTTAAACTTTATTTTTAATACAGCAGAACCTCTTTTCAAGGGAAATCTCAGGGAATGAGTGACAAATGAAAGCACAGTTGCTCAGTTTTTTGTGGGGGCGGTGGTAGGAGGCTGGGAATTCCTAGACCCTTTTTTCTAATTGCCTTTTCCCTTGGAGCACAGTTTGAAAGCTACTGACCCAGAGGACCCTAAGGCCCATTGGCGCTATTCCAGTAATGCAGGGCCATGCCCCAGGGACTCTCCTTACCTGCTCTGGCCAAGCTGGGGTTCACAGGCATGGCCAGTGGCACCTGGAACAGGCAGGCGAAGGCGGACACCTGGCTGGTGTTCCGAAGCTGTCCTTCTGACGAAGGGCTGAGGGTTGAGAGCACACAGGGTCATTCCCCGCTGGGAGGCCCCCCTTAGTCGTGGCCCCGAGCTGCTCCTCCAGCATCCTGTGGGGGGCTCAGGAGGGCCCCCGGCTTCAGATGGCAATGACAGGGTGAGTGGGTGGGCTGTTGAGAATGGCGGTTTAGCTTCAAACAGAGAGGAGGTGGCTGGGCAGAATATGGAACATGTGTTCCCAGATGCTTTGGCTGTGGCCACCTGACTGTCTTCAGAATCTCTTGTTTCCTTGTGCCCCTCAGGGGGGGACACTGGAGGGGGTGGAGAAGGGCCAGAGGCAGGGGATCTCACTTCTGTGTGCTGGGTTGGGGGGTTGGAGATCCTGTGCTGAGCAGCTGGGCTCTCAGGGGGAGGGCTGGGCAGCTTGTGCTGGGGTGGCGGGGAAGCTCCTTTCATTACTGTTGCAGGGCTTAGTGCCCTGGGGCTCGCCAGAGGGCTGCTTGTTGGGCTGTGAGACCTGTGCACAGAGGGGACACTTGGCTGAGCAGGTCGGTGAGAGGAGGGCAGGCTTGGGTGCCTCTTGTCTGTTCTGGGAGCCCAGTGTGTCCTCGTAGGAGAGGCCTTCCTGACCTCAAAAGAATGTGGCCTCCGAATTGGTCTGGGCAGGCTGGGTTCTGAGGGCCTGTTCTGCCCAGATGTGTGGCTGGAGTGGTGCCAGGGGACTGCCTTCCGGGGCTGCTTGGAGAGGCTCACAGCCCTGTCCAATGGTGCCTGACCCTGCACCCCACGGCCCTCCACCTCTGGGTTCCGGCTGATTGCAGGCGGGGGGTTGAGGTCCAAGGCCAGCTTTCCAGGACTGCAGCCACTCCTGCTGCCGCCTGGCTCTGTGCTGCAGGGCCTGGTGGGGGTGGCGGTGCTCCTGCTGGGCAGTAGGTCAGCGGGGCTCATGGAAGCTCTTAGCTTCGGGGAAGCCCACGATCTCTGGGCAGGGTCAGCCTCTCCCAGTCCTGGCACATGGGTCCCTTCAGGAGAGCTCCCTGCGTGCTTGCTGCTTTCAGGGGGCTCCAGAGAAGTAAATGACTTGTCCATCAGGATCTCCAGAGGTGGAGGTGGGAGGTGCTCTGGGTCCTCCATTTCACAGTGGAGGTCCTCCCTCGTGGCCGCTGTCAGCAGAGGGGGAAAGGCAGGAGCGAAGGGCCTCCAGCCTGGGCCCACTGCTGGAGAAACTTGGGGCTTTGGATACAAAGGGGCAAGCCCCCTGTAAATGGGAAATCTGGGGGGCATGATGGGGACCCCCCACTTCTTGAGGCTAGGGCTCAGCTGAGAGTCTTTGGACTCCCCTGGTGTCCGCAGACTCTTAGTGGGACTGAAAGTTTCAATGAGTTCCCTGACTGATGTTCTGGTGGGATGGCTCCTGACGTTCCAGTCTATGGCCCTGGGAACCTCCCTGGCCCTCTCCCCTGGTGGGATGGCATTTGGAAGCCCCTCAGCTTTCCGCTGCCAGGGCCGTTCACCCTCAGGGTGGGGACTGCATTTCTGCAAAATGCTCTTGTCCTGACTTGGCAAAATGCTGAAGCCCTTGGTCAGAGATGCCTTCAGCTTGCTGGTGGTGCTGCTCGGGGTGGCCCTGCAGTGGTTGTCGGGCACCTGCTCCCCGCTCCGCCCCTGCCGCTGTGCGCCCAGGGCACAGAACGCCTCCAGCCGCTGGCTCAGGTCTCTCTGCGCCCTCTGCAGCGCCCGGAGGGTGGGCTCCTCCATGTGGCTCCTGAGACACGCCTCTGACTGGGACCTCTTCTGCCTTGTGGGGGACCCCCTGCTGCCACTGACAGTGCTGGGTTTTGGTGGGACCAATGTCTTCTCCTCCTCCTCAGCCCAATCCTGGTGCCCAGAGGACACGGGGACAAACTTGATCCTTTCGCTGATGGCTTCCTTCATCTTCAGAATCATTTCCTGCGCTTGGGGGCTCCTAAGCCTCCTGGGATGTGGCTGAAACGGGCTCTCCGGTCCAGCAGGTAAAGACTGAGGCCTCTGTGGGGAGTCGTCTTCCTCCTCCCCTGCAGTGCTGCCTTCCCCTTCGCTGAGGGATGGAGCCTCCATCAACCCGGAGCCTTTAGAAAGACGTGCTTCCACGGAGATCCCTGCCCCAAAGGTGTCACATGAATTGCTTTTGCCCAGCCCCGGAGGTCTGGAGGTGGCATTTTCTGAGCCTGAGATGCAGGGGCCCATGCTCGCTGCTCCACCCTGTGCTGCTGGCTGAACCTTGGCCGTAGGGGGCCTCGAGAGTGGGCAGTCCTGGGGTCTGTCTGAACCCATCCAGAATGGGCTTTGCTGCCAGGTATGTCCCAACAGCCTGGCCTCCACTGTGGGTGAGATCCCTGGCTTCCATTCTGCAGGCTCTGACGTCAAGTCCCAGCTGGCTTGCTTGCCCAGCTTGTCCACCAGGTGCACAGACTCACTGTCTGCACCAATGCCACTGTCCTCAGAGCACAAGGGTGGACTCTGCACCCCAGGGTCCCTGTGGCCACTCGCCAAGCTTTCCAGCTGCCCCAGAGCCTGTAGGAAGCACTCATCCATACCCCTCTTTGTGCTCAGCTTATTTCCCAAGTGGCTTGCAGTGGCTTGGAGGTAGCTACTGGAGCCCTCCAGGAAGCTACCAGTGAGTGAGGCCACCGTGCCACCGAGTACCTGCAGCCTGCTGACTGTGTACTGCAGAAGCTGCTGCAGGAGGTCCGGCTGCTCCTGGGACTCCCCTTTCCTCTGCGGCCAAGCCAGATCCTCCCCGACTTCCCGGAGGAGCACCTCTCCGTCCTTGGAGATCTCCCCCAAGAGCTGGTTGACCTCATCTGAGCACAGCAGCAGGAAGCTGACCATGGGCTGCAGCAGCTCCTGGGTCCGGGTGGCCTGATGGGTGAGGCGCAGAATCGCTTCGTATTTGGAGAGGCAGGAGTGCAGATAGGTGTACGCGTGCTGGTGGGCCTTCACTAGGGGCTCGGGGAAGTCCACTTTGCCTTCAGACCCGTGAGCAGGAAGGGTGCTTTGGCAACGAAGGTCCTGTTGCCTTGACCTGTGGCATTTTGACTTCTTTCCCCACGTGGAGGTCTCCTGGGTGTTGCTTTCTGCACTCTCTTCCCCAGAAAAGGCTGCCCCTTGTGACTTGTGGGAGCTCTGTGCCTTGAATGGAATGTCCTTAGCCATGTAGCTTTGTGATTTGTTCAGCTGGGATGGGGATGTTTGGGTTTCTGGGGTCAGTCTGTCCAGATCTTTCTTTTTGCCTGCAGTGGAATCTCTTGTGAGCTGACAATGACCTTCAGCCATGGTTTGGGTCCACCTAGGACCTGGCTGCACCTCTGTTGGTCTCTGCCCTTGGGACAAGTCCCCCCCAGAGTCATAGCAGATAGAGCTTTGAACCAGCAAAGGGATGGAGCATCTCTCACTGGCCCCCTGGCTTCCTGGCAGAATCACTTTGGGCTTTTTAAAAAACTGGATGCCACTCTTAGCCACGCTGTTAACAATGTCACTGTGGGAAGGCGTACACCCCATGATTTCAGCTTGTAGTCATCTCCCACCCATTGACCCTCATAATTTCCAGAGAATCATATTTAAAATAGCAGCAGAAGGTAGCCTTACTAGTCCATCCAGGCAATCTCCAGGCCAGAATCCTTTGCAGTCCATGGTACCATGTCCTCAACTCAGAACGAGCTTTCTTACTTCCCCCGTCCCCCCGGGTAGAGGCCGTGGTGCCTGTTGTCCTGTGTTGTTTGAAGTTTTGAACCCTCTGCTGTCAGTGAGCAGCAGGGCAATTGTAACGGCCCTCGGGCTCATGGATTAGGGGCCTGCGTTTTGCTCGAGTCCTGACAGATGCGGATGGCAAGTGGAACTTTAAGCCTATTAGGTTAATCATGCCCTAGCCAGTCAGCACTCCCTGTGTGTTCAATATAGAACTTCTCAGCACTTACTATCTTGGGAAGTAGATTATTTTTGCTTATGCTTTTAATTCTGTTCAGACGCCTGCCGTATGAAACCTAGAGAAATGAGCCATAATTGCAAAAGGCTCTGGAAGAGACACATTTGTGGGAAAGGAGAGAGGGCTCACCGATTAGAGTTCCTGGCAGAGGAGTGACCTTCATGGCTTAATAAGGGCAAACCAGCCAGGCGGGCTCCAACCTGCTATTATCAGGAAGGCCCCGACCACACAATGGACGGTAATGGAAGTCATGCCTTCTTGTTTGGGGGGCTTAGAAAAACACCCTGACTCTAGCCCTGGAGAACTTCTCTAAATAAGATGGTGAATGAAGAAGGCAAGGTGGCATTTCCTCGACACTGGAAAAGAAGTGAGGTAGATGCAGGGAAGCTGCTGTCCCTGGTTGGGAGGGGGAAGCGGGAAGCTCACTGCCAGATAAAGCTCAAGGCCAGTCACTAGGGACCATAGAGGCTCAGGGACCCAGGTTCTCACAGGTTGAGGCTTTTCATGAAAACTTTCTTGTAGAAATGCAAGCAAAAAGTGGGCAGTGGAGAGCTAGTTGGTCACTAGAGTAGAGCTTAAGGGAAAATTGATTTTTTTTTCAAGTACAATTTCTACTCTATCTGCATGGTGCTCTTGCCTGGGGCTCAGGGTGGCGGCTGCCCTTTAAAAACTCCTTTTGCTGTTTACTTGCTGCTAGTAAAGTAGGGAGAGGGAGTAGGGAGACTCTTGGCTCCTCTCCATTTAGTCAGTTAGCTTCCTGGTGGCAGAGCTCACCTCTGACACAGGGATAATGGAACCTTCTTCATGGCGCTGTTGTGGGATTAGGTCAATTAATGCTTAAGTGCTTGGCATGGTGGCTGGCAAGTGGTGGGCACTCAGAAAAAAAAAAAGAATTTTTTATTCCTTTTCCCCTGGCATCTAGGCCACTTATAATAATAAAAGTCATAAGGACATGAGTTTGTCCAGGACCAAGCCCCAGTCCTTTCCTGAGCTGTCTGGAAATAATTGCCTCCCGGTGGGCTTGGGTCGCCTGGATCCAGGATTTTTGCGGTTCTGTGTGTGTGCAGATTGGCTCTTGGCTCAGCACGCCGCGGTCACAGGATTCTTCCAGGGCCACCTTGTGTCATTTATCTGCTCTTCAACACACAGTTCCCACTGATGGCAGGAGGGAGAGGAGCTTTTATTTAACCATTTCCCATTTTGGGACATAGAGCTTGTAGCCATTTTTAAGTTTCCTAATAAAAAAGAAAATTCACTGAGCGTTTTCAGAAGTTGCTGAGATTGGAGCTGATACTCGGGCTTTGTGGTTTTTCTCTTACTGAGCCCGGTGCAACCAACGCAAATTACACTGTGGACGCCCGCGCGGTTTGAGAAACAAAAAAACTTCGAGATACCTTATCTGCCCCAGCAAGCTGGAGACTGGCTGCCAGGCCTGCGCTGGGAGCTGGTGCCTGTCCCAGCCCTGCGCCCCAGAGGACAGCATTAATCAGGTTCTCCGCCTGTTTGTTTGAAACAGAACTCAGGGGAAACCCAGAGCGACTCAGGGCCCGGGGCCTCGCTGTGTTGGGCATCAAGAAGTCGGTCCATTTGTCACAGCGCTGGGCTGGCCCAGTAAACGAGAGCACTGGGACGGAAGATTCTCTATGCAAATTCGTCTCCTCTCAGGATTTGGGTCCCTGCTCAGATTATCTTTGTGAAAAACTTTGATCTAAGTGGCTAAAATTATTTCCAAACCAATGATCAAAAGAAAAATATTTGCCGGGAGGTTCAGGTGTTGGGTAGCTCTGTGCCTTCCTTGTAGACTGGTTTTCTTGCCTCCTCCAAATAACTTAGAAAGCTCTTTATTCATTGCCACTCGTTTTTCATTAAGGCTGACTTGTTTTTCTTTCTTTTCAAGCTAGGGTGCTTCAAATGAAAAAGAAAATTACTCTGAGTGGAAATGTAAAATGAGCCAACTACTTTGGAAAATGGTTTGCCAGTTTAAACACACACCCACCATATGACCCATCAATTCCACTCCGAAGAATTTACCCGAGCGTTGAATGTATAGGTCCACAAAGGGGCTGGTATGAGAATAGTCATATTAGCTATATTTATGATAGCCTCAAATTGGAAATTATCCAAATGTCTGTGAACAGGAAATAAATTGGCATAATTATCCAATAGAACACTTCCCAGCAATAAAAGGAACAAACTATTGAAACATGTAACAACAAAAATTTAAATTTTATTATGCTGAGTGAAAAAGGCAGGCATAACAGAGCACATACAGAATGATTCCATTTATATGAAGTTCAAGAACATGCAAAACTAATCTCTAGTTGTAAAACTCAGAAAAGTGACTACCTCTGGGAAGAGCTATTAAGTGGATACGGGCATGGGGGGAATTTCTTAGAGTAATGAAAATGTTCCGTATCTTGACCTTGGTCATGGTTACATGCGTATATACATAAGTAAACACCCCTTGAGTTACACACTTAAGCTGTGCACTTTATTCTATGTATGTGAAAACACACACACACACACACACACACACACACACACACACACACACACACACACCCTTAACTAAAATGCTTTGCTTTGTGCCTAAGAGAGTCTCAGCTATAATGCTCTTGGTCTTGGAAAAGGTTCCCTATATTAGTTGTCTATTGTTACATAATAGATTACCCCACAATTTAGTAGATTAAAACAGCAAACCTTATCTCAGTATGCAGCCTGTTTCTGTGCATCAAGAATTTGGCAGCAGCTCACCGGGTGGTTCTAGCTAAGAGTCTCCCCTGAGGTTGCAGTCATCTGAAGGCTTGACTGGGGCTGGTTGATGTGCTTCCAAAGTAGGTCATTTGCATGACTATTGACAGAGGGCCTCGATTCTTTGCTGGGTGTTTGCAGGAGGCCTCAGTTCCTCATCACATGGACTTCTCCACAAGGCTACTTGAGTGTCCTCACAACATGTTAGCTGCCTTCACCCAAAGCGAGCAGTTCAAGAGAGAGCAAAGAGCAGGCCGCTCTGTCCTAACCCTAGAAGCCATACACTTTCCTGTTCTCCACATTCTGTTTATTTGGAAGCCAGTCACTAAGTATGGTTCATATTCAAGGAGAGATAAATTAGGCTCCATGTTCAAAAGGTTACTAAAAAAAATAAAAAAATTTGGATGCATCATAGGTTAAACCATGGCATCCAAAACATAACTTTGTAAACATAAGTTTACTAAGAGCTCCTCCTTGCCCTTCAACATGTTAAATAAATTCCACACCATTTTTTTTTTTTAATGTGGCCCTAACTAATCAGCAAAAGATCGTTCTAATGCCGCATCAGTTTTGAGCCAAAACTGGAGGTCATTCAAGCAACCTGAAAAAAATGTCTTCTCTCTCAAGTTCTATCAGCTTCACTAGTGAGCTCTCCTGATCCATGAAAGCTAAGAAGAATTTCTCACTAGCCAAGGCCTAGGACAACCTTGGTCAGATCGGAAGGGATGCTCTTTGTGACACAATTCCCTGGTCCAGATGCAGGATGAACAGGCAACAAGCAAGCATCTACTGTAACGAGCTGGCAGGAAGAGGGAGCTACGGTTTGTGTTCCAGGCATTGTGTTCCAGATGCCATTTCCTAGCTTACCTGTGCCGCTTTGCTGAGGAGAATCACTAACCATCAAAAAATTAACCTGGCTGCTATTATACCCTTAGAGCAATCCAGCCAGAGTTGTTCAGCCCCCACACAGTTTCCTGTTATTAACATCTTTAGTGTGATACATTTGAAACAATTAACGAACCACTATTCATACATAATTATCACTGAAGTTCATACTTTGTTCACATTTTGTTAGTTTTTACCTTATGCTGTTTTTCTGATTCAGGATCCTGTCTGTAGCAACACATTATATTTAGTCATCGTGATTCCTCTTGGCTATGACAGTTTCTCAGGCTGACCTTGTTTTTGATGATCTTGACAGTTTTGAGAATGGCCAGTTATATTGTAGGTTGCCCCCTCAATTGGGATTTGTCTGATGTGTTTCTCATGATTAGATTGGGGTTATGGGCTTCTTGAGAGGAAGATCACAGAGGTAATGTACCTTTTTATTACATCATATTAAGACTACATACTATCAACATGATTTATGACTGCTGACGTTGACCTTGATCACCTACCTGGCTGACGTAGTGTGTGTCAGGTTGCTCGGCTGAGAAGTTATCTCCCCACCTTTCTCTACTGTACGCTTTGCAAGTACTGTGAGCAGCCACACGTGGGGAGTGGGGAGTTATGTTCCCCTCAATATAAACATTTCTGATGCTTTGGTACAAATTGTGACATGACTCTCCAGGAAGATTCCACCAGTTTACAGTCCTAGCAGCCATGTGAAAACGTATCTACTTCATGGCAAACTTGCCAGCATTGGATATGATCCTTTAGAATAAACTTCTGATTTAAAAGAGGGAAGTGCCATCTCATTTTAATTTGCATTTATAAATTTATAAAAGGGTTTGCCTATTTTAAAAATTATATGCTTGTGGGACATTTACATATTTTCTTTCAGGGTTTACTTGTATATCTTTATTTTTTAAAATTGGGATGTTTGTGTTTTGTTAATTTTCAGGATATTAACATTTTAGCTGGTCATATATGTTGCCATGTTGCCGTATTTTTACTTTTTTAGTTTTCCTTTTGCCTTTTAATTTTGTTTATGCTCTTTTTTGGGAGTACAAACGTTTTCATTTCACATAATCAACTCTTTCAGTCTGTTTCACAATTTCTTTGTTGTCTTTTTACAAGGCTAAATTTATACTTTGTAAAATACCTGGAGCAATTTATATTTAGGAAGTTATTATTAGTTTGGGAAGTTACTATTTTTAAAATGGAGCTCCCATGGAATGGGAGAACATAACCAGTCTGAGCTCTGTCTCGGGAACTGTTGACTGAGGTCACATTTCAGGACGGATAACTGTAAATTAGGGCTCCCTTTGGGGCTTCTGGGGCTGCTTTAAATGTTTTAAAAATTTCTCAAAATGAAAGTGAACTGGCTGACATGTAACACTAAGTTCTCCGGGGCCACTGATGGCAAACTAATGGGATGCCTTGAGAATGTGTGAGCACTTAGGTGAGAGGATACGAAGTATGATTATTCCGTAAAGAGGCTAATTTGACCACCAGCCGTCAGTAATTTGCGTCTGCAAACGAGCAGTCAGAGCGGGAGATAGGGCCGTCCACGGGATGCATGAGCATGTATTTCAACAAGTAGCTATTTCCCGAAAATAGTTTTAGAACAGTCTGGTTTAGAAGTGTCTTTTGAGCTATTTTCAGTCATGAAATAAACTCAGTGTAATTACCGTTGGCTGTGCTTCATCAGGTAAAACAAGTGGAAACAAACCAGGCTCTGCGGCAGGCTGGGTGTGGGCGGGACATGAATGCTGTGCTCGCCTCTCTCCTTGTCTCAGGTTTGTCAGCGTCGCAAGTTCCCCTCGTCGCCCTCCAGGGAGAACCTGAGAGCTGACTTCAAAGGCTCCCCTCGGTTACAAGACAGAAAGTTCTTCGAGGGAACTGGAGGAGACAGAGCGGAACAGCTCCCCCCCACGCACACCCTCCCCGCTCCTTAATTTCCTCCTGAGCTAGGAAAGGGACAGCGTTTTGAGAGAAGCCACAGGGTTGGGTGTGAGTGTGGGACTCTCTGTGCCCACCTCTGATCTCGAGGCTTCATCTGCAGGGTCCTGAGACAGCGGATGCCTGTGCCCCCTCCTGGGCCATACCCCGAGGCTGCGAGAGAGCCAGCCAGCAAGCCTTGGGGAGAAGGGAATGCCTCCTGTCATCTAGATGTGGCAGAGTCGGAATGGTGGTGTGGCACGTCCAGGTGCAGAAGGATGGGAGCTTGTCTGCCCCAGTCTCCTACAGGTCAGAGTGGCCTAAGAGGACAACCACAGTGTCCTGAAGGCTTCCGTGGAGAATACAATTTAGCAGAGAAGGAGAGAGAGCCAGGGGCTGGGCCCAGAGGAGGTGTGAGAACCAGGGGAGGCTGGAGCTGCCCTCTCAATGGAAAGGACGAATGAGAACCCCCTTGGGGCCCACAGACCACCCGGGCCACCTCTCAGGGAGCATAAATCATGCCCAGAGTTGGACAGATTAAGACCAAGAAGTGTGCTCCTCAGATAAGCCCTTGAGGACTGGGGTTCAATTCCAGGGAAGATGATGGAAAGAAGGGGGGAGAGAAGGAGTTTGAAACCTAATTGTGACTGAATTATAAACTTGAATTGACTAAGAAAAGACCGAACTTAGATGAGTTTATCTGAGGGTGACTAGATTAAATTTTCTATGCTTTGAGGCAGAATGGAAGCTCAGGGCAGAAATTACACTCAATTACTGGAGAGCAGAGAAAATGACGCTGGTGCACACTTGAGTCAGTGACTGTGAAATCTGAACGGGCTCCAATAATTACAGGCGGCCAGGTGTCAGCAAAATCTCAAGAGCAGGCCACGGAATCATTCCCGGCTGCTCTTCCAAGTCATGACCCGATCGGAGGCTGCGGCTCAAAAGGTCAAGGCAGTGTCTTCTCGGAAATCATGACGAAACCCATTCAAGTCTCAGTTCAAAATGTTCCCTTGGGCCAGAGAGCAGAGCTAACACTTGTTGTTGGAACAAATCCATTTTGAAAGCTCTGAGGAGGCTCAGGCCGGATTAGAACCCATGACCCAGAGGGGGAAGGTATGAAATTGCAGGCCTGTCGGCTAGTTTGTTTGGCCCTCCGGGCCCTCTCTCCACCCCTCCCTCTCTCTCAGCGCCCTGGGGGCAGGTCCCAGGGGTACTGATTCCTCCATCTCCCTTGGGGAGAGTCTCTTCAGCCCCCGAGCTTCTTCCTTGCTGGGAAGTGAAGGGCCAGGGGCCACCTCTGCCATTGCTCCTGGCAGCTGAAGAGGTTGGTTAAGGTTCTCAACTAATGGCCTCTGGCCCTTTAAATCTGGTCCCCATAGCACCACGGGCAATGTCATTGTTACGCATCTGCTGCCAGTGGGGACGCAGGCCGGTGCCCTCAGAGGAGGACTCGACCAGCCGGAGGCCAGTCGGAGCCTGCCACCCCGGCGCTGCACCGCCACCGCCACCCTGGTTTCTGTAACTGGAACCTGCTTATGGGCACGAAGGAGCCCATTATGAAAACTCCTGTTTCCATACACTCCCCGCCAACACTCAACAATTTGCACTCCTGCTGAGGAGGACCCCTGAGAAACTGAGCTTTTTATTTTTATTTTTATTTTTATTTTTATGGGTGACATTGAGGAGACGGTGACACGATTTGGGTAAGTTGCATGATGTAATGAATCTTGTGCCCACCCAGGCCTCGGACGAGACCGCATCCCTGCTAAGGCTCAGGTGAGCATCCTGCACGAAGCGGACTGTTATTTCAGACAAATGAACACGGGCTTCGGTAACTGGCCGTAGAGCATGAGGCAGTCAGGCACGTTTTATATCCGGGGAAAAGCCACCAAACGGCTGCAGCTTTTCCACTTGCCACAGGAGTGGAATTTTGTGCACACACATCAGGAAAAAAGAAACCTTGGGAGACCAAAAGCAGCTTCCTGGGCGCCCAGGGGCCCCCAGCCGTCCTAGCTCCGCAGCCCCTCCCTGGCTGGCTGCGGGGAACCAGCTCTTCCAAGAGCTCTGTCACCTGCGGTGGGCAGGAGGACCCCCGGGGCCTCTCGGGAGGCGCAAGTAATAAGGAAACATTTGAATTTCACGGCTTTATGCTCGTGTCACCACTAAGGGAAGAGCAAGGAGGGGATCAGATGCTCTGATTTTTTTCTCTCGGTCTGAGTTAACTCACCTCAAGAAGCTTCTCTAGGGTGACCAAGCACGACCCTGCAGAGACTCAAGAATGTTCCCACAGTGAAGGGACACATCCATCTTCAGAACTTTAGTCACTGCCTTCTCCACAGACGTTCCTGTCCTTCATAAGGTCTCTTATGTCCCACTCTTTCCCCCACTCCCAGTGCCACCACCTTGAGTCAGGCCGCCCACCTGACGACAAGGACAGCCACGTGCGTGATCTCCCTGGCTGTAGAGTCCCCCTCACAGTGATTTGGGTTCAAAACACTGGATCCACCCTCTTCCTGCATGAAGCCTCACTCGCTCATTCTCTGAAGCACCTCTTCGTGTTGAGTTCCCCCCCCAGGGCCCCAGCACCTTACCTCTCGCTATCCCGTATGTTCCGCATCAAGTCGGCTCTGCCTGGATCTCAAGGTGACCCTCTAAAGACTCACAAGACCATCTTATGCATGGCTTCTGTCTTTGGTGCTCTGCTGCTTATGTTTCTCCCTCTGTGCCTCACATTTTCTTCTTTCTACTTTCTTCCTCCAAAGAATTTAAATTCTACTCCCTCTATGTAGGGTTGCCATTTTAAGCAAGTAATATATCCAGATATTCAGTTAAATTTGAATTTTAGATAAACAAAAAAAGCTTTTTATTTTTTAAAAATTTTCTTCATTCTTTTTTTAAAATTTACCTTTATTGTTGAAAGTATTACAGATGTCCCCTTTTTCTCCCCATTGTTCCCCTCCACCCTGCATCCACCCCATCCCCAGGCCTTCCCCATGCCAATGTCTGTGTCCATGGGTTAGCTTATAAACATATAAGTTCTTTGATTAATCTCTCCCTACCCCTCTCCCCTCCCCTCCTTCCCTCTGAGATCCCTCAGTCTGTTCCATGCTTCCATGACTCTGGGTCTATTTTGTTCATCAGTTTGTTTATTAGATTCCACATATAAGTGAGATCATGTGGTACTTGTCTTTCTCTGACTGGCTTATTTCACTTAGCACAATACTCTCTAGTTCCCTCCATGCTGTGCCAAAGGATAAGAGATCCTTCTTTTTCACAGCTGCATAGTATTCCATGGTGTAAATGCACCACAGCTTTTTTATCCACCCATCTACTGAGTGGATATCAACAAAGCTTTTTAAAACCATGGTGCATATTTATGCTAGAAATACCTATTGTTTTTCTGAAATTCAAATTTAACTGGGCACCCTGTATTTTTTCCTGTCAACCCTGGCACTTTGGAACCTTTGTTTAATGACCCAATTCTCTCCTATTTCCTTCTTTTAGTTCCTAAAAGATCTAATTCAGTTTTTCATCATATGCTATCTTGTGCTTACTAATTATACACATAGTATTAACACTTATTGAGCAACTATTTAATATCAGACCCTGCACTTAGTTCTTTTTATAGAATAGTTTATTGAACTCTTATAAGAAATATATGATAAAGTAGGTATTACTATGATACCCACTTTATAAATGAGGAAGCTGAGTCTTTGAGAGATTGTTTTATTTGTTCAAGGTCTCAAAGCTAATTCAAGTTGAACTTTGAACTCTCTGTAGGGTGACCAGCTTGTTCTGGGACCCCTGACACCATTCTGTTTTTATGTTGAAAGTGCCTTTTCTCGGGAACCCTCTCAGTTCTGGGCTAACCCTAAATGCCTGAGTTCAAAGCCTGGGAGTCTCTTCTGCTTCCTTCCTTTCTTTTCTTTCTTTCTTTTGAGAATTTTAATTTTTTCCCCTCTCAGTTAGGTTATAGAGTTCCTAAGGACAGGGCGATATCTAACGGTATTTACTGATACTAAGAATTCCTTAGTAAGTGCTTGACAAATGAGGGCCAGGAGCTCCCCTCGGAGGCCGCACCTCTTTGGATTGCAAGAGCTGAGGGTTGTGTGGGCCAGTGTGCTTGGGGATGGCCGGTCTTAGATGCCACTGAGACCCGAGCATGGCCAATGTACCTGATGCCACTGGGCACTGCTTGAAAAGAGGTTAGGTTATTGTTACTAGCAACAATTCTTCTAAATTGGTGGAAATGAAGTTCCTCGGTAGGGGTGTGGTGCCTCAGTGGACAAGCAGAACTTTGAGAGGCCCCCTGCTTTGGAGCCTGAGGCCGGGCGTGGGGGAGGCGGGGAAACAGGAACCGTGGCGTGGAGAGGAGCGGCGCACAGGGTGGGCAGCGAGCTCGTCAGCACCTTGCTGGTGGACAGCGCCCAGAGCTGAGTGGCCCGTGTTTTTGCTGGGACTGTGCTTTTGCGCACTGGGCACATCTCCAGAAGATAGTTAGGTTATTACATCATGATCTAACCACCGAGTGGTTAACGCGACCTGAGGATAGGTCGGTGTGTTGTTATGCTCCCGAGTGGTTAATGAGGTGGGACGGGAGGGGCGGGACAATAGATTTCCATCCCCAAGGGCATCTGTATGACTTGCCTCAACTTCAGTTTGAATGCAGGTCACTATGGAGCACACACTAACGATAAAACTAAGCTGTGTGTGGAGAGATCATTTGTGGAAATCATTTGCTATTGTAAAAATATTTATTTAAATTGAATTGATAAGAGCTAAGACTCTCAAGGCAACTTAGTTTTAGTTGCTAAATTTCACTTTGAAATGCTTGAATTTTTAAATATGCTTTTCTTTCAGGCTTTTAAGAGAGCATAACAGGTATGGGGCTTGAGTTTAGGCAGGAGTTTCCATCTTGAACGGTACTGACGGGGTCCTTAGTCCTTTCTTCAGAAACTCATGGTGGCTTTTCCCCAGGACAGTCGAGGCCACTCCTGGCCAAGCCCCGACCTCACTCTCCGGTCTGTGCCATAGGCTTGGCTCCAGCCAGACTCTTCACTCTCCTCCAAACACACATTCAGCTTTTTTGCCTCCAAGCTTTCCTCTTGCAAAATGTCATGGTTAAGAGTTTAATCTTTTGAACTAAACTACCTGGGTCCAATCCCAGTTCTGCTGCTCACTGTGTGGTCTTGGGCAAGTCACCTAACTACTGTATGCCTTGATTTCTCCTACTGGGAAATAAAACTAAAATATTTCTCCATCGGGAATAAAATAACTCATGAAAATGCTCAGAACAACACACCATATACTAAGCACTCAGTCAATGCCAGCTCCTCATTTCTATAAGTGAGTCTCATTGTCCTTCCCACTTGGCTCAAAATGTCTCTTCCTTGAAGCCTTTCCTGATTACCCCATCCCGCAATGTGCACTCCCTCTTGGGAAACGACTAGTACTGACACTTTTTGGCAAGTGGTTGGTATTTTTTCTCATGACCACATTACTATAGTTTTCACCCAGTTTCCTATTGAGCACTCACTTTGAGTCAGGCCTAGGACTCATGACCCCGCTTGGAGGCAGGTATTTCTTTTCTTTTTTAAAATCCTCGCCCTAGAGAGAGAGAGAGGGAGGGAGAGGGAGAGAGAGAGAAACATTGATCAGTTGCTTCCCGTAAGTGCTCGGTCAGGGATCAAACCTGTAACCTGGGTATGTGCCCTGAACGGGCATTGAACCCGCAGCCTTTTGGAGCACGAGATGTTGCTCCAACCAACTGAGCCACCCAGCCAGGGCCTTAGCTGCTTTTGAACATAACACATATACACATCTGCCCAGTCTGTCAGCTTCCTGTGGACTTTTTCTATTGTATTCTTCACTGAAGAGAAACTTTAATTGTGATATAGTCAAATCTCCCGGGCTTTTGTTCTAAGGTTTGTGCTTTTGCAGTCTTGTCTCATGAAGTCAATCCCTACCCCATACTCATAAAGATACTCTCCTACATTTTTTTTTCTTCTACCTTTCAAATGTGGGTCTTCAATCCATCTGGAGTTCATCTTTGTGTACGGTGGGTGTGGGAAATCCAACTTCATTTGTTTTTCATGCACTAAGCCAGTTCTGCCAACACCATCTTCTAAATCATTTATGTTTTTCTCACTAATTTATGGCTCCACTTTTACAAATACTGAGGCCCCCTGGGTCTGCTTCTGAGTTCTCTCTTCCATTTCACTCTTCTACTATTGTGCTTGTACCATGCATTTTTATCACTCCGTGGTAATGACATAATATCTGGCAGGGCAGGTTTCCTCTCTTGGCTCTGGCTTTTCAAAATCGACTTAACTATTTCAAAATTTATTTTTCCTTATATATTTTGTAACTTGATTGAAATTCCTTAAATGTTGATTTCTTGCTGGAATTTTGGTGGTTATTAACAGAAAATTTGGAGATTAAATGGACATTTCTACAATGTAAAGTCATCCTATCCATGGTGTAGCTTCATTTATTCCAAACTTCTTGCATGTCCTTAAATAGAGTTTTAAAATTTTCTCCATAAAATTCTTATAGGTAGTTAGGGTAACTCTTGGATATTATGCTTTAGAGTTTAATTGCTATTCTGAATGGTCTCTTATCTCCTATTACATTTCCTGGTTGCTTACTGCTGATGTAGAAGAAATTATTGATTTTTAGAAATTGATCTTGTACTTCGCAACCCCCTTGAACTCATTTATTACTTCTAATAGTTGATTCTGTTGGGTTTACTATGCTAATGATAATATCATCTGCAAGTAGAAATATTTTAGGGGCTCTACCTAGTGCTCTGATATTTTGCATTTTATTACCTCTGCTGGCTGGGCTCCAATCTGGTTCCCCAGTTCTGACGGCTGGATGTCTCCTGTGGTCCTAATGCCCTGCACGCCCCGATCCTGGAGTCCTTTTGTCCCTCGTCTGTGGGTGACATCCTGCTCACTGCCTCCGTCTGCGTAAGAGCAGCACCAGTCTTCCCTTGCCTATTCCCTCGAACGCTTTTCTCATGGTTTGGGGTCCTGTTAGCTGCCGACACACCTTCCTGATGCTGACTTTTTGATTGTCAGCCTGAATTTCTGAATGATCCCTGCTGCTCAAGGCAGCATTTCTGTGTCCTGGATGCCCCCAAAGATACCCTCTGTAGGTAACGAAAACTAGTGGATCAAAATAGGCCTTTGTATCAGAAAGACTTAGGTTTGAGTCTTATTTCTGCCCCAGGGTGCATGGAGCAAGTTACCCAGCCCCCTGGAGTCTGTTTCTTCCTTTGTAAAGCGAAGGCACATAAGGTCCCACAGATAAAGGGCCACACAGTGGTTCGTCAGTTTGCTCTTCTCCACACTGCTGCTGACCACCAGTGCCGATCACCTCCTGGGACTGTGGTTTGTTGCTGCACCCAGGAACCTTGGGATTATATCACCTTCAGATACAATTCAGTCCCAGCAGGTGCAGCCGGACCGTATCCCCATGTGCCTTTTCACCCTGGTGGAAGGTTCAAGGTCAAGTTCTAGCTTCATATCGTTGCCTAGTCCAACTCTTGTAAACTTGGCAATACCTGGTTCTAAGAATGATATGACCCAAGGAGCGCTCCAGGAAGCACAGCTCCGGTGGGCATTTGCATTCCTGATGACGGTCTAGGGAGTTACTTCAGTTTTTTGAGTAAAAGCAACAAGGTGAGTGGGAGACTCTCCCTAAAGGTTTGGTATCCTGGGAATTTTGCCTGTGTGTACTATGTGGTGTTTGGGTGTAGTAGAAAAAGCCAGTGGCCTGGCTGGTTCTAACAGAGACTTTTCTCATCATTAAGAACAACTCAGCTAGCCACACCCTGCCATTTACTAAATGTGGTATCTGAGAGGACTCATTTAAATCAGCAATAAAAGTGAACTGTGTACCTGTGGAAACGGCACCAATAGCATCTCCTGTTACACACAGATGTTTATGAGTTTCTGTGGCTCACTAGCAATAGGGAGCATTCATAGTTACTTAAAGCCAACCAAGGGCAGATTGCCATCCTTCTTTTAATCAGTTAAAGAGGTGGGCAGGGTCAGACAAGAACCTGGTAAGCAGAAAGCAGGGAGGGGGGGTAGACCCCCTCCCCCAGGGAAGGAAGCATCTGCGTCAACACCATCATCTCCGAGTGCAGGAAGATGCTAAACCTGCAGGCACAGAGAAACTGGCAGCTGGCCAGGGACTGTGGGATGGTCATGGTATTTAAATATTGCGCAAGTGCTACGGGTTGTAGTCCACAGTATGCTCCACCCATTCAACAGTGTGCCGTGCCCGCTGCAAACAACTATTTTGATAGTTGGAGCTATGCTAATGGAGGCATAGGACGTGGAAAGAGGTGGCTGTTTCTCTCCTCTCTGCACTCAGCAGGACGCCCAGTTTCCTTCCTGAGCTCTAGGCAAGCTGAGATGTGTCACCCAGAGTCCCTCAACATGCTGGTGAGTGGGGTCATAACCGTGTCATAGAAGGAACAGCCTCAGGGACAGAGAATGCTTGTCCTGGGGACCCTGAACTGGAGTCAGGCCTGATCTGTACGTTCCCCGGGGTAGAGACAGAAAGCAGTGAGGAGGAGGTGCAGGGAGCTGGACTTTAGTTCCTGGGTAGGAAGAACTTCTCAACAAGGCCGATCAAAGATAAAACGGCTGCTTCCAAGGGAAGTGAGTTCCTGGTTCCTGGAGGTGCCCAACTATGGCCATTTGGTGGAAGGATGTTGTAAGGGAGACTCAAGCAACTGGAGGGCGTGGGGGTGGGTATCTTTTTCTGGTCCCTAGAATCAATGATTCTAATAGGAAAAGTGCTGTAGTGTCCCCTGAACATTACCTCTGCTCTTGCGGAGACATGGCCAGACATTCATGCAGTGTCAGCTCTTGCCAGGCACCGTGCTCGGTGGACCTGGAAGCGCAGCGTAGTAATGTGTGTTCAGAACAGAGAGGCCTGGGGAGAGCTGCTAAGGGGTAGCCCCACTGACTCAGCGTTAAAAACCTCAGGCCGGGGAAACAATGGCCTCATTTTCTTCCTTGAGGGGACTCACTGTTGAAGAACACCTTCCCTCCCACGGGCTGACGGAGACCATGATCCGGGTTCACCACCTTCTGTTTCTTAGAGGACAGAAAAGGGGACCAGGAGAGAAGGGGGCCAGCAGAGAAGGGGGCCAGGAGAGGGGGGGCCACGAGAGAAGGGGGCCAGGAGAGAAAGGGGCCAGGAAAGAAAGGGGCCCGGGAGAGAAAGGGGCCTGGCAGAGAAGGGGGCCAGCAGAGAAGGGGGCCGGGAGAGAAAGGGGCCAGGAGAGAAGGGGGCCAGCAGAGAAGGGAGCCAGGAGAGAAGGGGGCCAGGAGAGAAGGGGGCCAGCAGAGAAGGGGGCCAGCAGAGAAGGGAGCCAGGAGAGAAGGGGGCCAGGAGAGAAGGGGGCCAGCAGAGAAGGGGGCCAGGAGATAAGGGGGCCAGGAGAGAAAGGGGCCAGCAGAGAAGGGAGCCAGGAGAGAAGGGGGCCAGGAGAGAAGGGGGCCAGCAGAGAAGGGGGCCAGGAGAGAAGGGGGCCAGGAGAGAGGGGGGCCAGGAGAGAGGGGGGCCAGGAGATAAGGGTGTCAGCAGAGAAGGGGTGCCAGCAGAGAAGGGGGCCCGCAGAGAAGGGGGCCGGGAGAGAGGGGGGCCGGGAGAGAGGGGGGCCAGGAGATAAGGGTGCCAGCAGAGAAGGGGGGCCAGCAGAGAAGGGGGCCAGGAGAGACGGGGGCCAGGAGAGAAGGGGGCCAGCAGAGAAGGGGGCCAGGAGAGAAGGGGGCCAGGAGAGAAGGGGGCCAGCAGAGAAGGGGGCCAGGAGAGAAGGGTGTCAGCAGAGAAGGGGTGCCAGCAGAGAAGGGGGCCCGCAGAGAAGGGGGCCGGGAGAGAGGGGGGCCAGGAGAGAGGGGGGCCAGGAGATAAGGGTGCCAGCAGAGAAGGGGGGCCAGCAGAGAAGGGGGCCAGGAGAGACGGGGGCCAGGAGAGAAGGGGGCCCGCAGAGAAGGGGGCCGGGAGAGAGGGGGGCCAGGAGAGAGGGGGGCCAGGAGAGAAGGGGGCCAGGAGAGAAGGGGGCCAGGAGAGAAGGGGGCCAGCAGAGAAGGGGGCCAGGAGAGAAGGGGGCCAGGAGAGAAGGGGGCCAGGAGAGAAGGGGGCCAGCAGAGAAGGGGGCCAGGAGAGACGGGGGCCAGGAGAGAAGGGGGCCAGGAGAGAAGGGGGCCAGGAGAGAAGGGGGCCAGCAGAGAAGGGGGCCAGGAGAGAAGGGGGCCAGCAGAGAAGGGGGCCAGGAGAGAAGGGGGCCAGAAAGGCGCAAAGCAGCAGGGGAAAGAAACTTCTGGGATGACTACTCATTTCTGCCTCCGCACTGACACCCTTGGGTGTAATTATTCAGCTTTGGGTTTAGCATTGACTAGGCTTTTTACCGGGCCAGACGCTGGGGAGCCCAAACGGATAAGGTCCCTGCCCCCAGAAGGCGGCAGCAGCGCTTGCAGCCCAGGAGGCAGGTCCGGCCCGCCGGCTAAGGCTCGGCTGGAGAGCGTCCGGCCCGCGGGCCCGCGCTGCTGCCCGGGCGCCCCGAGCCCGGGGGGCCCCTCGGAGAGCCGGCTCGGCTGCGGCGGGAAGTCTCAGCGGCGCCGCCTCCACGCAGGCCGCCCGTGAAGCACCCCGCAGGCTTCCAACCCCGAGGCCCATCCTTCTGTCTGTTAAAAAGCTCCGGGCTCAGGCTGGCGGCAAGTGAGCGCAGACGCGCCCCCGCCCCGGTCTCCCCCCCCCGTGCCTCCCCCGTGCCCCCCCGTGCGCGCCCGCAACTGGCGCGTGCGCCGGGCGCGGGCCAGGCCTGCGCGCGGCCGGGCTCCTGCACTGCGCGCGCGCGGACCCCGCGTGGGGCCGGCCCGGGTGCGCGCGGAGGCAGCGGGCGGGCGGAGCCCGGGGAGGTCCAGGGCGGCCGGAGGCTCCGCGGCTGCCCCCGGGACCGGCGCCGGGCGCAGGGGCGCGCCCCTCGGCCTCTCTCCCGCGGCCCCGCGTTCCCAGCCCGCCGCCCCGAGAGGCCCCGAGGAGACAGGTGGGGCGGGAGCGCGCGGGGCTCCAGGCCGGGTGGGCGGGGCCGCGGGGGCCCCCGGGGCGGTTGGCGGTGCCGGGCGGGCGCCGCGCGCGGAGGCGCTGGGGCACCGGGAGCCCGGCGGCCGCCTCCAGTGGGCGCCGGTGTCGCCGGCTCCCGGAGGCCTCTCTGGGGCGGCGGCGCCCACCGGCGAAGATGTGGGTTCTCGTTTCCGTTCCTCACGGTGGTTTAACTTCAGGGTGAGAGGCCGCGCGGTGCGTGGGCCGGGCCGGAGCCGGCGGCGGGGCTCGGGCTCCAGCCTTGACCGCCGGGCGCCCTGGGCGCGCCTCCCGCGCGCAGGGCTGAGCCGCGTGCTGTGCGCGGCCCCTTTCTGGAAACGGGCCTCTTCAGACCTCCCCGTGCTTAGGAAATTGTCTAAGAAACCTTTCGCCGGTGGGAATCAAAACTAAACCAAACGACTTTGCTTCCAGTCTTTTCCTGCTCCGAGATTCCTTAATTTTAAATCGTGGGAGTTGGGAAGTTTGGGGAAACACCTGCGCTGAGACCCGTCCTAGACCGAGACGCGCGTTCAGACCCCATCCCTGTGGGTTAGATGGATGGCTTTATAATATCAGCTTTCTCTTAAATTAGATGTCAGGTTGTTCGTTCATCCAGGGACTTGTTCAGGCAGTTTGGATTGAAACTGTTCGAGACAGTGTTTTGATATGTATCAGAGGGTGATATTCTCATGGGATAATAACTTGCTCTATGCTCCCAGCTACACTGTGGTTCACAGTGTGGCAATATCATAGTGCAAGTCGTGCCTTTGAAATGTTTCAACCCTCTTTGTAGAAGTATCCCCCGAGTCCTTTAATTGTACTCCACTTTCAGGCGGACCTTAAGCACAATTTAGGAACCTTATGCACAACTGAAGTCATCTGAATGGCAGATCATGTGGCGCAGGACATGCAGCAACTATGGAGGGAAAACAGAATGGAAAATGGCAGAAGTCTAGCTTTGTGCATTTTTATGCTGCAAAACCTTCCTGGTTCTATCTTACTTTGCTAACACAAATATGTATTTTTAAATGCTTTCATTCGATGTGGACTACCTGGGCTGTAAGATTGGGTCTTGAAATGTAATGCATATGTTTATTTCTATTTTATAGAAGATTTGGCACATAGTATTTTATTTGTGGGATTTATTTCAGATGCCTCGGATTACCAGGTACAGTTCCAACCAGCAAGGCCTTTTAAAAAAGTGATGTTTTATGGTGTCTTTTATTGTTTATAACAACTCCAATTTTTAAACATATGCTAATGATCTTTATGTCACAGAATCAACTCTTTCTCCCCGTTTAAACCTACAAATATGTGGTTACTTTTAGGTTTACTGTTACCATGTTAATTACATATAATTAACCGTGCTTTTATGGGCTTGCTTAGTTTGTTAGCCTTCATTTGTTTCTTGTTGTTTTAGGCTTCTATGTATTGTTTCTTGTCTGGATTTTGAGCAGCATAGTTTTCCTTCAGTGATGTTCAACAGAACTTCCCACCACGAGGGACGTGTTGTTTATACATAGCCATCGGCCACATGTGGCTTTTGAGCACTTGTATGGGACTAGAGAAACGGAGGAATGGAACTTTAATTTGATTGGAATAACCACATGTAGCTAGAAGCTGCCTGCGTGGGCACCGCGGTTTTGGATGACTAGGCCCTCACGTCTCCCCTGGCCCTCTAGAACCCAGCGCTTACTACAGTTATACGGTAATAACAGGTCTTGTAGGAACCCCACACTAGGTTGTAATCTACATGAGGGCAAGGGCTTATCTCTTTTCTTTACCTTTGCTGTGCCCAGCCTAGGGTTTAGTAAGAAACACTCGATAGGTATTTGTTGAATGACTAAATAAGCGTCTGGAGGGCAGGTAACTTTGATGTTCTCTCTAGGGCCTAGAGTAATCTAAGTATGAAATACAGCAAACCTCTGCTTAGTGATTGAAAAGATTTCATATAAATGGATTGTTGGAGATATATTTTAAATGCTTATTTTGGTTGGCGTACTTTTCTTGGACTCTTCTGAAGACTCATGAGAAAATACTGTATGAGGCTGAATGAAAAGGCCTCCTGATTCCCGCGTGTGTGGACACAGCTCGGGTGTCCTGTTAGCTGAGTAGCTTAAGGATGCTGCCCTTGAGCCATGTTATAAGAAAACCTGAGGGCCTCTCTTGGCCGCAGTGGGGTTCCTTCGTGAGGCCTTCGCCAGCCTTCAACTCCTCTGGGCTTCGAAGTTAGTGGGCCTCTCCCCTCACCACCACTTTGTGTCAGGGCGTGGACCAGGAATCCCTGAGAAATCATGAGCTGTTATAGCCACGGTACAAGATGACTTTGCTCAGAGCTGATTTGAGGCGACGGAGTAGGATGGGATTCATACATAAGTCAAAATTTGGGAAAGTTGAGTCTACTTATTGCATCTGCTATGTGCACAGTTAATTAGGGCCAACTCCCCCCCCCCCCCCCTAAAATCTTAACTCATTGTCACCAGTTAACCATGGTAGGATTTGAAATGAAAGTATGTACTCTATTCAGGTCCGTATATCTCTAAGTTTGAATGATATTCTCAGGTATCACGGATCTTGCATCTAGAAATTGCTTTTGGGGAAGGATTCTAAGACTATACAAAAGTTTGCAGAGGTGTATAGTTTTCTTTGGAGGGACAGAAGGTAGAATGTTGGGGTTTTCGTGAAGGAAAGGGCATGGGACTGGGGGAAAATGCAACAAAGACAAAATACGAAGAATGTTCACACCATTGGTCAGGTGAGATTATAGCTTCTCTGAGCTTGAAGTAGCTACCGTGTAAAATGATGACGCTGACTGCACTGCGCTGAATGAGTCATGTTTCCACCTTGAGTCTAGGACCTGAATGTTTATGAAGTATGTGTGAGCCACCAATCCAACTCCTGTGGCAAGTGATGGTTATGTAAGATCCAGCTCTTTAAGAATCTCAACAGTCTACGAGAAAATGAATGGTGCTTTGGGGATCACTTTTAGAAAACATTTTTGAATGGAAAACCCACTCTTTGAAAAGAAGATTTGAAAGGTGGTTCCTCTTAACCAACTCAGAAAGATAACCACTTAATCACTTTGCTGAAGGATTAGGAGTAAAATAAAAAACAACACACGACTGAGTCTCAACGTGTGATCGCAGTCAGGTTAATCTTCCTGGAACACAGTTTGAACTGTGGGCTACTCTCCTTTGAAATTATCAGTGGCTCCCCAGTGCTCATGGAATTAAATGGTTTGGTCTTTGATCAGGTATTTAGAGAACTCCCGAGTGTAGCCCTAAAAAACCATCATAGCTTTACCTCTTTCAGTTTTCCTGGACGTAGTGCACATTCCCAGCCTACTGTTCCTCTAAAGTGCCCCCCTTTTAAAATTTCTGCCCCGGTTTCTGCCCGCTCATCTTTCAAGACCCATGCTGGGCGAGGCCTCCTTCAGCGCAACGTTTCTGATTCTCAGGAGCTGCTGTAGGACGTGTTCCTGGGACTTATGTTGGAACAGACCCCTTTCTGTTTCATCGCCTGTAGTGATTCAGCTCTTTTATTCACCCTCGTAGACTGTAAGCATGGACAGTCTGTTACTCATTTCTGTAGCTTCCGAAACATCTAGAAGAGTGTAGTGCCTTGTACATAGTGGCTACATATTTATCAAATTTTATTTCTGTTCCTTGACTTTAAAGGTAGCTTCATACTCTGCATGGAATATTTTGCCCAAACTTAACTGCCAGATTCCTAAGGCCAACAGGTAGAAATGCTCAGTCCCTTCCGCACTGAGAAGCCCCAGGGTTGAGGGAGGGCGTCTCTGTGGTGTGTGTTCCTTTTTGGAATTGATAGTATTTAAGGAAGATCACCGTGCTGTGGACACCATTTCCTTGTTATTTTCCTCTCTGCGTGGCAAGGTTAATGTCAGAACGATTCAGAGCATTGGGTGGCAATACTAGCATCCATGCAGACTCGAATACCTTGAACGTAGTAACACTGAATTAGGTTCTTTAATATGTAATAATATCTCTGTCCATCTAAACATGCCCCTTAGGAGAAAAAAAGAAGGCACCTTACTCCTGACCAGTTCCTGCTGGTGGTCAGGGAACCTGTGAATCGAGTTGGAAAGGAACCGGTCATCCCGGTGACGCGAGCTGTCCTTGGCGGAGAGAGGTGGTGGTAAAGATGGTTAAGTTAGTGCTGGTTAACCAAGTCCCTGGAGCCCGCCCTGAGCCATGCCCGGCGTGGCGTGACCCGCGAGAGAGCTGTCCGCTCGCTGCTTTTACTTACTGAATTCTTTCTGCTGAAATCAACTAAAAATCATTTTCATTTGGTTCCCTAATACGGTCTTCTGCTTACATTTAAAATCAGATGTAGAGACTCATAATACTTCGTACTTTAAAGATTCGGCGCAAAAGAAATGGGAAGGTTTTTGCTTCACAGGTCAGTTTTACCCTCATTTTCTCTGCTTTCCCGACGTGTGGCCGGGTGCAACCCCGGTCCGAGTTAGAGCGCGTTTATAGAAAGCTCAGCGTTTTAAGAATGTTTCCACCTCTTGCTGGGAAGTAGCATTACCCCGGAGCTTTGCGGGGAAAGCTTGTGCGTGCTGCGGACTCTGGGCGACACGGTGAAGCGGGGAGTGTGTTCGCAGCGGCGCCCAGAGGCAGCCCCCCGCTCCGGGAGGGTCCGAGGCTGAGGCTCAGAGTCAGCAAGTGAAGTTGGAGGAGGCCGGCTGTGCGGCTGGGCGTCCCTCCAAGTTGCACGCAGAGGTGACAGACACGCTCTCTCCCCTCTCTTTGAAGGTGGCTGTCTAGAAGATGACCATAGAGGACCTCCCAGATTTCCCGTTAGCAGGAACGTCCTTGATTGGGAGGTTCCCGTTTCTGTTTCCAGGCTCCGATACGCCGGTGACCTTCTCCATTTCTGCCGCCCCAATGCCTTCCGACTGCGGTACGTCACGTAGCTGCCTTCATTTCCTGTCAGCCGGTAACTTGTCTTCTGTCTTACGCCTCTTTCACACTCATAATTTTTCCTAAAACAATTTACTGTGGTTTTCATAAAATTGCTAAAGTTTCCCTTTTACAAAAATACAATTGCCTTTTCTGCCTCTTAAACGAAATGTTTTATTTCTGCTGTCAGCATTTTTATTATGTGAAATGTTCATTTTATGCACCATGATGGATTTAGAGGAACTTATTTTTAGGATGCGTTGGTGCTTAGGCATCTAACATCCTTCCGCTATTGATGTATTTTGGTTAAACGTACTGACTTGTTTAAAAATCCATATACTAAAAAAAAAAAATGACATGAAAACACTTTCAACTAGCCATCTCTAGGGGCCCTGCCGTCTCTGAAATGCTGGAATTCTAAACTCACTCCCGAAATGATCCAGACTTGAGTGGCAGTGTAACAAGGGTTAGTGCACAGTCAAGCCTAATTTGGACCCTGTCTCAGTCATCATTGATCATTGTAACGACCAATGTATATACAAATAAAATATAGCAGAACTTAAAAAAGAAAAGCAGAGAGGGTGAGACCTTTCCCTGGCATGATATTGGTTCCTATTTAAATTGGTTCATTTACATCTTATTGATAAAATATAAATTTAGAAGTATACTAGTTTTTATCTATTTAGGCCTATTTCCCCAGGACCATACTTTATCAGATAGTTGATAAAAAAGAAAACCAGGAGATAAGTTTGATAGATTTGTTACATTTCTGATTTAGGAAAATACTGGGTCACCATTTCAAATCATCTTTGGTGGTAGAGATAATGCAGTTTTTAAATATTAGTAGGTATAAAATTATTGGATTGGGAATTAGTTTTTTTAGTCATATTCACTCTAATAACTATTTATTTTCAAGTGTGCTATTTTTATGTGTTCAGATTCTATTGTGGCTTAGCTTGTAATCATCAAAAGTATTACATAAAACCTGTGCCTAGATCCTGGGAGTTATTTGCAGCTTTTACACAAATTGACTGGGTTTATCGTCAGATATAACAAAATCAGTTATATGGGGAAAAACCTTGAAATAAAGCGCTTTGTACATTGCTTATGACACTTATCTATCTTGAGTCATAATTGTCTTATTTTCTTTCCTAGACTATCGGTCTTTGGGATGGGGTAGGAATCATGTTTTGTTTTGTTTATCTCATTAGGGCTAATGTAGTCATTTCCTGATTAGTTGCTCAGTCTGTGTTTGTTGAATAAGTACATTGGATGAAAGGTGATAATGGATATTGACCTCTTTGTATAACTGAGATTAAAGATTGCCCATATGCTTACGGTTTTAGATTCTTAGAATCCTAATGGAACTATAGCTCAACTTTCCCTGCTCACGTTCCAGCATAGAATAGAAGTTCTGTTTTCAGGATCTCTGGCAGATCACCATTCAGCACTTAGCTATCCTCAACAGCGGGAAGCTAATGAACGACCGTTTCATTGTTTAAAGTTTTAGTTGTGATAAAGTGGTTTTTGTGTATGGGCTCAACATATGTCTCCTTGAAGCTTTGGCCACCTGGTACTAGTTTGGCATGTGGAACACACGCTTCTTTATATGATAGCTTTCAAATATTTGAAGATAATTTGAATGTTTTTACTCCGTCTGTACCTCCTTCAGCCACACATTTCTGGTTCCTTCAGCAGTTCCTCATTGTCAGGATTTCCAGACCCTTTTCGTTTTAGCTGTTTTCTTCTCAGTGTGCTGTATAGTCAGCATTCCCTTAAAAAGTGGCATCCCGAATTGTATTTATGGAGGATCTGTTATGTGCTGGGCGAACTTTCCTAGATGGTAGAGATAGCAAAGTGACCAAGACAGATGTTCCAGTAGGGACAACGGGCAATAGGCAAACAAGTGAATAAACAAAATGTAAATATAAATATAAATTGTAGCGAATTCTGTGCATAATGGGGCAGGGTGGCTGTTTTGGATGGGGTGGCTATCAGAAGAATCAGAAGCTGGTTTTGAGAAGAGCCTGGAGAGAAGCGTTCCAGGCAGAACAATAGAAAATTAAAAAGGGCCAGAGTTGGGGGGAAAACTGGTGTATCCTAGGAATTAATGAGAGGGGCAGAGTGGCAGGAGACGAAGTTGGATAGGAAAGCAGAGGCCAGAAAATGCAGGATCATTTAGTCCTTGATGAGGAATTTGTATTTTATCCTAAGCGTAAGGGGAGCTATTGAATGGGAGACTGAGAATGAGAGTAAAACCAAGAAACAAAGAAAAAAAAAACCAACCCACACAAACCAGAGCTTAGACAGCTGGTTGTTGATTCTCAAGGAGGTTACCCTGCAAGACTACATTCTGTCCTTAGGCAAAGATTTCCAGAACCTTTTGCTTTGAATGCCTTCAGAGCCAGTTTACGTGGAACATACTTACGTTATAAATCCCACAATACGTTGTTATTTTTGCTTAAACAGTGAATCATCTCTTAAAGAGATTTAAGTAATAATAATGAAAAATCTCATTTGGCTATGTACTTACATGTCCTGTGCTTTGATTCCTCTGTGCAGGTCCAGATTTCTATCTCATACCATTTTCCTTCTGCCTGGAGGGCTTCCTTCAACATTTCTTGTAGTGCAGGTCTGTTGGTGAGGAAGCCTTTTAGCTGTCACATGTCTGAAACCACCGTTATGTCACCTTCTCCTTTGAAAAATATATTTGCTGGGTATAGAATTCTAGGTTGGTGGATGTATCTCTCAGTACTTAAAGAAGTTGCTCCCGACTTGCATTGTTTTTGGACAGGACATCTGCTATCATTTTTGTTTCTCTATGTGTAATGTGTCTTTTTATTTTCTTGGCTGCTTTTAAGATTGTCCGTTATTAGTTTTGAGCAATTTTACTATGATTGCCTTGGCATAATTTTCTTTATATTCTTATGCTTGGGGTCTGTTAAGCTTCTTGGATCTGTGGGTTTCAGGTTTCATCAGTGTTTGAGACGCTCTGGCACAGATGAACAGAAGAATAATTTTGTCTGTCTCTTCCTACAAATAAATCCTGTTCAGATTTTGATTAGAATTGAAATTATTTTAAATAATGTTCTCAGGAAAATCGATAGGTTTTAATATTTTATCTTCCAATGCAGGAGCATAATGTGTCTCTTTCCATTTAAGTCTCCCCTACCCACTTCCAGTTTTCTTTGAATAAGCCTCACAAATTTATTGGCATGCTTGTTCTTTTTATTGTTATTATGTATCAGTTTTCCCCATTGAATTTCATTTTTTAAAAATAGGGAATCATTTGCAAATGCAAAAAATAGTGAGAGCAAAAATGCATATCACACAGATCCATCATCAGAATGAACAAATATTAGCATTTGTCATATTTTCTTTAGCTCTCATTTTTTTAATGAAAAGAAATAATACTTTAAAGATAATGTTGAAATTCCCTTCCATTTTCCTTTCTGATCCTGTCCCCCTTGCTCCCCAGAGGTAACTGCCTTTTCTATTCGGTGTAAATACTCCAAACCATGTTATTAAACTTTTACTACACATATGAGTGTCTGTAAATAATGTGCATTATTGTTTTGTGTATTTATAATTTTATGCAAATGATAGATATTGTGCATTGTTCTGCAGCTTAGTTTGTTGATCGATATGTTTTGAGACCTGTCTTTATAAACTCATGACTTAGGTGTCTAATTCACTTATTTAGTTGTGACTTATTTTTGTTTTAGAGGTGAAACTATCAATAAAACCTGACAGATTTTCTCTGCCTTAGAAATGATTTTTGGAAAGTTGGGGTTTGACCTCAGGGCTTGTGCACTGACGTTTGTATTTCATCTGTCACAAAGCGTGGTATGGTAAATCGAAATCTCATTCTCACAACAATTCGGGAAGGCCTCAGAGTTTTTTGGTAATTTTGACTTTGCTTTTGAGAATTGCTTAAGGTAATCACCTACTTTTTCTGACATCTAAAAATATTTGTGTTATTTAGGCCCTGGTCTTATGTATTATTTTTAATATATTTATTTGCAACTTTTAATACATTTAATTTATACCTTTTTTTTTAAATTTCAGAGTTTTCTTTCTTTGATCCTAATGATACATCATGTCAGGAAATTCTCTTTGATCCCAAAACGTCTGTATCAGAATTATTTGCCATTTTAAGACAGTGGGTTCCTCAGGTCCAGCAAAACATCGACATTATTGGGAATGAGGTAAGGAATGGTCACATTGTAAGTTTTGCGTTGTTAGGGTTGGTAATCACATAGATTCCCCCCCCCCCCAAATGGAAAGGTGGTGATACAGGGGAGACCTTTGAAAGAGTCTGATGGTGGTTCCTTGTATTTCCAGGTTTTCCATGGAGCAGAGAGTGAGTCAGTGCTACATATTCTCCCCTCACCCCCTCATGCTCCTAGCTTTCTTACATCTGGATTTCTGACATTATATAGGGTGTCCCCCCAGATGTACAAACACACCTTGAATAGTTATAAAGGCAGTGTTTATTAAAATACATTTCAGATTCAAAATTGAGCTATCAGCTGTTAAGAGTGTATACATTTTTTTGCGACACCCTGTAGACTCGACGTGGGAACGGGCATTTTTCGTATTTTCTTTCTTATACAAATAAATTTTGTAAACTTTAAAAAATCCTTTCGTGAGGGTATTTTATTACCGTCATATTTTATCTATACTTTTGGGTGGTTTGTTAAACATCTAGGCTCAAAAAGAATTTTAACAAATACTTGGTTTCTTGAAGGTGGGATGAAGGAGTAACTGGTTTCCTTGACCAGCCTATTGTCAGTTTTCCTTATTGCTGGGCGCGGATTTCAAATCTGTCCTCAGGGAAGCCGGTTCTCTCTACGTTTTGCTGAGAACTGGTCCCCGTGAGACAGGCTCCCGGTCGCCCGCACTGTTTGAGATGCCGGCCTCGGCGGTCACGCTGTAATCGCCTCTCCCTTGGCGTCCCCAGATCCTTAAGAGAGGCTGCAACGTGAATGACAGGGACGGCCTGACCGATATGACCCTTCTCCACTACACCTGCAAGTCCGGGGCGCACGGCATCGGTAAGTGTGGGGGCGTTGGCGCGGAGTCTGTGCGGGCCTCCGCCCGTCCCGGGGGCCCTGGCTCTGATGGGGGCGCAGTCACCCCCTTCTCTTCCCTTCCTCAAGGGGGTCTCAGTGGCCTGCTGGGTCCCAGCTCAGGTTCCCAGGCAACCCAGTCCCTCCAGCCCCAGCCTTTGGCCTAAGGTCTGTTCCGCATACATCACATGTGTTCATATTGTCCCAAATGGGTCTCCTTTGCTTTGCCATTGTATAAACCTGCCTCTGTTTTTTAACTGTTGTGATCGTTGTCTCTGTGTTTCAACAGTGATACAGTGCCTCTTAAACTATGGATGGCGAAGGATTCTGGTTGTTTTGTTTGTCCAAATCTATCATGGACTGATACTTTTGTAAAATAAAATAAAAATAAAATTATAATAGAAAAATGAAAGAAAGACATAAAATACAAGCCCAAATATTTTTCAAAAGGCATAAAATGACATTTCAATTAATATATTCATAAGAAATGATTACATAGGAAAAAAAAGAAAAAGGGTTATAAAAGTACAAACAAATTATAGTTTGGGGCTCCAGTGGTCCAGGGAGCGTACTCTGAGTAGCACTGGCCCAGCGCTTCATTTTTACTGGCTGCATAGTATTCCATTCTCTGGATGTGTCATAATTTATGTAACCGATTTCTCATTATTGTACTTTTAGGTTGTTTCAGAATTTTATTCACAATAAAAAGTGCTGTGATGAACATCTTTACAGCTAATGCTTAACCGTATCCCCGAGTATGTTTATTTTCTTAGACTAAATTCCTTGTAAGTGAAATTTTTGAGGTATAAGTATATGCAGTACATACTGTTTGCTTTGGCATTTTAAATGAGGTAGTGGATAGCCATCCTTTGGACCTTAAATTTGTACTGAAGAAAAATAATTTAGAAAACCTTCCTTAGGTGATGTTGATACAGCTGTAAAATTTGCAACTCAACTTATTGATCTGGGAGCAGACGTTAGTTTGCGGAGTCGCTGGACAAATATGAATGCTTTGCATTATGCTGCTTATTTTGATGTCCCTGAGCTTGTAAGAGTGATTTTGAAGACATCCAAACCAAAAGGCAAGTACATAAGATCGCCGTTAGATGTTACTAATTGAACATTTTATTAGTGGCATAAAAATGATAATTCAGAGATTTCCTTCTCATCTATCTTGTTCCATATGACCTCCTATCTAATTTTTTCAAAAATAGTTTTAAACTTTCTATAGTGAAGATTAATTACTATTCTTTCACAAAAAGGCTTAGTACAAAGAGATACAAAATAAAAAAGTGTTCTCTGGGTTTTCATATCTCTGCAGATTTTCCAGTATCACATAGATTTGATAAAGTGTAATTGGATCTTTGTGCTATATAATTCTTTTGTCCTGTTTGAGTAGCTAGAAATAGAGCAATAAAGCCTTCAGAGCTAAGCATTGAAATCACAGCGTATTTATTTTAGGTGGTGCTCAGTTCTGAAATTCTGTGAGTCTGTGAAAGGATAAATTTTTGTTTTTTGTGTTTTTATTTTGTCTTTCTATCTTGATGTTGATATCCTAAACTTGAACATCAGAATGTCAGGATTACAGCCCTAGTGTTTTGACTTTTCCTCTGGTCCTCTCAGGGGGTCAGTTTTCTTTTGAGAAAATTAAGAGAGTAAGTGCAGTAATATCAACCTTAAGTTAAAGGCAGTATATAGTGTTTCCCCCATTTTTAGAAGACTTGTTTTAGAGATTCAATAGATAAATTCCCCAGAATGTTTGTTTTTAACCTCTGCTTTGTATAAATGTCCATTTTCTCTTTAACTTTTACCTTTTTGCTTTTTGAATAGTGTTTGGAGGAATGCCTCTCTTGATAGCACAGCGTCTTTAATAACTCAGGAGAGTTTGTCTTGAGCACGTCTTGGGGTTTTAGTTGTAGGTAAGGCATGTGGAGCAGTGTGATTAGGTGAACACAAGATTAGCAGAACCAGAGATATATTAAATCCTTGTTATAGAAAACGTTCAAAATGGGATCCCCAAATCTGGAGGATTTCCTGTGCCTAAGTATAGGATCCTGATAATTTTATTGCAAATTATTTAAATGTCCTTAGAATTGCAAGATTTCTTTTCTTATTATGAAATCCAAATTCATTTGTTGAATAAAGTATTATGAATGAGTAGAATATGTAGATATTTATATTTTTAATTAGTCTTTAACTTCTTCCTGGTGTGAAAATTCTGCATTGTTTTGCGTACCATTTTTTTGTTTTTTGGTGAAGGGTCAGATACTAAATATTTTAGGCTGTTTACCGGTCTCTGTTGCAACTACCTGATTCTGCAGTTGTGGCATGAACTTAGCCATAGAGAATATATGAATGAATGTGTATGGCGGGGTTCCAATAAAACTTTGTTTACAAAAACAGATGGTGAGTTCAGTTGGGCCCATGGGCCATTGTTTTCTGGGCCTGACCTAAACCCTGCTACACCTTTGTAGTCGTCATGGCAAATAGATGAGAAGTTTAATGAGAGATTGTGTTAAGATAGTTGTCTCTGCTACAAACATGAATCATTGCCATTAATTTTTTAAAATATAGTTTAGTTTGTGATAGTTGGAAAACCAATGATAACATTAATCCATTTTATAATGAAATTTTATGATACTAAGAAAATAATTGGTTAGCCAGATTGTAATATGAACATTTTGTTTCATTGTGAAATGTTGCTTCCAGTGAGTTCTCAAAAATTGGCTAATAAAGCTCCTTCCTCCAGCCGTCCCCCCAAAACCCCTAGCCTATCCCCTTTTACATTATAATAGCTAAATTTAAATTTTAGTTAATATGCTGTGATGTTTGATTCCAGATGTGGACGCCACTTGCAGTGACTTTAATTTTGGAACAGCCCTGCACATTGCCGCTTATAACCTGTGTGCAGGCACCGTGAAGTGCTTATTGGAGCTTGGAGCAAATCCTGCATTTAGGGTAAGAGGTTAAATGAGAAGAATGAAAACATCTAACATTGTCGCCCAGTAAAGAGTTGAATCTAGATGTTGTTATTGAACTCTATGTTAGCAAATAATTTATATTTATGTGCCCCATATAAAGTGTGATGATGAAAAACTGTATCTCAAATACATGTAAGGCATAGTGGTGAATTTCAGTCCCTTTATGTTGATAAGCTCTACAAAACTGACTTTCATGCAGCAAATGAAAATACTCCCAAGTGTCATCGGCTTTGAGTTTAAGGATCTTTCATTTAGGCTTTTGATATATTTATAAAAGTTAAGTGTCAAATACAAAGGCATATATTAAAGTTATATTTCTGTATTCAATTATATTTTAAATTCTTTTGGAAAGAAATTTTTATTCCAGACAGTTTTTTTAAACGCACATCTAAGAGTGCAGTGAACATTTAAAAATCAAGTTCAAGGAAAAAATGTGTTTTTTCATGGTAATGTTACTGATTTACAAAGTTACCCCAGGGGATTGAATTTCATAATCTGCAGATCCTTCGGTATTCTGTTGTGTTCACAGAAGTGGCTCTCAGTGTCTTTTCCCTTGTGCTAGTGACAGTGACTTGCTCTGGCCGGGGTTCTTAACTGGGCCTGGGCCTGCCCTTGAAGGCGCAGGGGTGGGACATGTTTGAAGACGCCCCTTCTCTCCTTTCCTCCCCTCCCTGGTTTCCTTTCTGCCCCCTCTCCCCGCTTCTTTGTCACCTTTCTTTCCGTTTAACCACATCAGTTAGTTAATCAGCCCCTCCCTCCTCTATGGTTATTGGGCCCCGGGAGAAAACAGCAGTAACTACGGCCAAAGCCTTTGTCTTCGAAGAGAATGCAGTCAGAGGGGAGCGCGGCGGGCCGTCAGTTTCGCTGTGTTGAGTTGAGTGGTAGAGGGGCGGTGGGGTGCGCACAGAGGGCCCCCTAGGAGGGGCGTCTGTCCACGGCTTCCCGGCAGAGGTGGCGTTGGGTACTCAAACGTAGTTAAGAATTAATTCGGTACATATAGGAGGGAGGTAGGAGACGCAATTTAGGCAGACACAGTAGCTCGAGCCTAGGAGATACATTTGACGTGGGTCAGAACCTCATTGTCCTGGGGGCTTAGTGCTTAAGGGCTATTCTCCGGCCCCCTTTTTCGTTCCCCCTCTAAGGGGGTCTCACCCTAACCCACATGACCAGCAACGTGCCAGGGGGAGAAAGGTCAGGGGTGGGTCTGAACCCCAGACCAGCAATACTCAAGGTCAGGGGGCCTAAACCACATGACCAGAGATATGCTGGGGGAGGAAAGGTCACCCTGGGGGCCAGGATCTTGTTTTTCCAGTTTTGCCTCTTGCTAGGTACCCGGGGCTCTCTGCCCTGGTGACATTCTTCTATACATGGCCCATGGTCCTTGCTCTGCTCAGGTTTATCTAACTGCTTACCACACAGCGAGATATATCACTGAGGTAAATTACCAATCCAGGCCAGAAATAATAATAGATTACCATATTTTGAAGTTTAGTACGTAAGAAAAAAAAATCAGGCAACTTGTGGGTCAGCAGCAGCCCTTGCGTCCTGCTCTGATAACCACGGTTTTAGGAAAAAATGGGATTCTGTAATCAATCCTGAACAAGCCTCCTTATGTTAGCCTGACATAATCATTGTTATTTGTTTTAATATTTTTCTTAACGGAAGTTTTAGTTGATAAATTTTATAGGAATTAAAATAAGTATGTGACTTACTCTAGAAAGGACTTAACAGAAATATGAAATAAAAATATTCATTGTAAGTATAGCTTATAACTTATCAGTACAGATATTTAGTTTTAAAATTTTCCATCTTTTTTCTTTTTATTAAATTTACTGGGGTCGCCTTGGTTAGTAAGAGTATATAGGTTTCAAGTGTACATTTCTATGATCCATGATCTTCACATTGCATCGTGTGCCCACCCCCCAAAGTCAAACCTCCTTTCCTCACCATGTCACTGGCCCCCGTTGCCCTTTGCTAACCCTCCCAACACCCTTCCCTTAGAGGAAGCAAGCATACAGGGCGGGGGGGCCCTGGTCCTTGGCCTTCAGGCTTTTTCTCTCTGGCTGGTGGGAATCCTAGGGGAGGTCTCAGGGGAGGGACTTAACAGAATATTCATTAGCTTCCCATTTGTGTCCTTCAATTTGTTGATTCATCAAAATGTGCGTATCAAGGGGTCAGGGTTATTTTCTGGTTAGTTTCATTTTTAAAGAATGTTATGGAAGAGGGACCGGACCGAGGCCAGTCTGCCCGGGAGGGTCTGGGATGTGTAAACTTTACTCCTAAGTGGCCTTGGTCAGGGAAGATAAAATCTCGTGATCCATTAGCTGGCTGTAAATTGCTCAGATTGTTTGGCCTTGGTTAATTATTTTATCTCAGCCTCCCTTATCCCACTTGTCAAGGAATTTCCCTGGCTGCTTACTACCCTGCCTCATTTTCACTTAGGACCAAACTGACGCAAATTTTAAACAAAAAATTGCATTTGTAAACTTATCTTCACCATATGGGTCATTTGAAGGGAATTAATCAGTGGAGAATAGAGAAAAAAGTTTCTCCGCCAAAGGATCTCAGTTCCTCTTGTTTAAAGGAGATTACAACGTGGAATGTTTCTCGTAAGTTCTAAGTCCTGGCTAGGGGGCTTAGAGGAAAGAACTCGTTCAGGGGAAACCTAGCGTGGAGTCTGGTGGGCTCGGCCTGGATTATAAGGTCCTCTCTCCAGTGACTTTGAGCAAGTCATCAGTGTCTCCTGGCCTAACTTCCCTCACGCGCAAACTAGAAATGTCAGTAATGTTTTACTTGGTTAGTTGGTGATTGTCTCTCCTACGACAAGTTCTCCTACAATAAATTCTTAACAGGCAAAGATTTTTAGCTGTTTTAGTCACAAATGTTTTCTTGGTGTGGGAACCACGTGAGGTAATTTACACGACAGGGTTTTTCATGAATAAACACCGTCCAGGTGCCAGTGGGCTAGTACCTGGCCCGTTTCCTCTCGTTGCAGGATGAGCCCTGGGACACAGTCTCTCCTTCGTAGCGAGAACAGGGCCGTGTTCTTGATTCAGAGCCCACATTTGAAAAGTGTGGGAACCATATGCAGCTCCTATTCCTGAAATCTGAGTCACCCCGGGAGTGGGCGGGAGGGGCTGAGGCCGCAGAACCCAGGTGGCAGCTGTGGGGTAGTGGAGGGGGTTGGGCATCCGGTCAGTGCTGCGACTGTCCCCAACCTGCCTCCTCTGACGGGTGCAGCAGGCGGGCTGTGACCCATGCCTGAGACCGCTCCTCCCCGAGCCCGGAGCGCTCCTGCTCTGCAGCCAGCCCGCTGCTGCCCGCGTGTCCCCCTGGGCCCCTGCGTCGCCGTTTCTCAGCAGCCACCTCTGTCCCGTGTCCCGTCCCCTTCCCTGCGCGGCCACTTTTGCCATTCACGCGCCGTGTGTTTTCCTTGTTGGGCTGTTTTCAGTCTCTCCCCCACCGGAACGTGCTCTTGGAGGGCAGGGCTTGTTGTTTTCTCTACGTGGTGCCTTTAGCACTTAGAATGGTGCTCGGCATGGAGTGGATGTTAACGTTTTTTTAAAAAAATATATATTTTATACGACTGTGTAGAGCTCACGTAGGCGTGAAGGGAACATTTTCTCTCTGTTTGCAGAATGACAGAGGGGAGGTGCCTGCTGACGTGGTCCCCGACCCCGTGGAAATGCCGCTGGAGATGGCCGACGCCGCGGCCACGGCCAAGGAGATCAAGCAGATGCTGCTGGACGCGCTGCCCCTGCCGTGCGACGTGCCCAGGCCCGGGCTTCCGAGCGACGACCGGGCCGCTAGCAAGGCCGTGCTGACGTCAGTCGGCCTGAAGCTGGGGGACCGCGTAGTCATTGCAGGACAGAAGGTACAGTAGCTGCGGCGTCTGAGGCGGCATCCGTGGTCACTGTGTCCGTGGTCAGTGTGTCCGTGGCCACCGTGTCCGTGGTCACCGTGTCCGTGGTCACTGTGTCCGTGGTCAGTGTGTCCGTGGCCACCGTGTCCGTGGTCACCGTGTCCGTGGTCAGTGTGTCCGTGGTCACTGTCCCCATGTCACTGTCCGTGGTCACTGTGTCTGTGGTCAGTGTGTCCGTGGTCACTGTGTCCGTGGTCACTGTGTCCGTGGTCACTGTGTCCGTGGTCACTGTGTCTGTGGTCAGTGTGTCCGTGGTCACTGTGTCTGTGGTCACTGTGTCCGTGGTCAGTGTGTCCGTGGTCACTGTGTCCGTGGTCAGTGTGTCCGTGGTCACTGTGTCCGTGGTCACTGTGTCCGTGGTCACTGTGTGCCAAGGGTGCATCCACCGTGGTCGGTTTTGAGTCATTACAAAAGTTCACTATGTAGGTGGAAAGGTCCTTGATGGGAAACGTGAGCCGGAGATGCACACTTACCATGAGGCGTGACACAGGAGTACGAGCTGTTGGCACTTAATAAAGCCGACGCCCTCACGTGCATGGAAATGAGTGACTGTGGGGGAGCTGTTGAGGGCCTGAGGGCCTGAGCGGGCCTGGGGGCTTTCCTTGCGGCCCCTGCCCTCCTGCAGCTGCTTCACAGGAGTGGGGCACAGGGGACCTCGCTGTTCAGGCGTCCGGCTTTGAGATCCCACAAGGAGCGGAACCTTAGATCCAATTTTAACCTGATAATAAAAATGCATGTGGTAAGGAGGACACCACCCCTACCCACCCCGTTGACGACACTCCGGGACCTCAGTTTCCTTTGGCATTCACTTGTGGCCATTCTTTTTCTAATACCTCGTATGGGAGGGTTTTTATTTAGCATCTGGGGGTCATGGAGCATGTAACGGAATCCCTGCTCGGATGCTGAATTTTCTGATGTAGTTACATCTAAACATTTGGGTAGGCTTGTGGGGGCGGGAGATGCACGTCTCTCAGGAAACACTGAAAGTTGGAAGCTTGATTTACTGAGAGATTGCTTCAAAAAGGATGCTAAGCTGCAAGCAAACTGTTAGGCTGAGAGTGATCTTCACCGGCTTCCGATAGGAAACATTCCCGGACATTGGTGGGTTTTTTCATTGTCCTGTCTGTGAGCTAACGCCTCGGGCTTTCGGATGCAGAGCATTGGTTTCGCTTAGGATTGACTTTCAGCTTCTCTAGGGCCCCTGTCCTGTGCCTGAGAATGTACTTTGAGAAGAGCTGTCCTCTTATTTTATTTTCTCTTTTGGATAATTGAAAGCGACACAAAAGTAGAAACACATAATGAACACGCATATAACTTCTTTCCAATCTGTACTCCTTTTGTATTTCTCACCTGTTTCATTGTCTGGGGTGCATAGAAATGGTGAGAGCCAACATCCTTGCCCTATTCCCAGTCTTACGGGGAAAACACTCAGTCTTTCATTATTAAGTATGAAATTGTCAGCTGTAGATTTTGTATAGATGCCTTTTATTAAGTTGAGGAAGTTGCCATCTGTTCCTAGTTTGCTGGGAGTTTAAAAAAAAAATTATTATTATCACCAAAGGATGTTGACATTTGCTACAGGCTTTTATTTATGTTTCCACATGTCAAGAGGACAAGGTTCCTGTCACCCTTTAGTCTGTGGACATGATGAATTATATTAATTCTCACATGTGGAACCAGCCTTTCATTCTCACAATAAGCCTCATTTAGTCATGATGTGTTATCCTTTCTGTATGTTGCTGGCTTTAATTTGCTATTATTTTGTTGAGGAATCTTGTATCTGTGTTCATGAGAGGTATCAGTCTGTAGTGTTCTTGTAATGTCCTTGGCTGGCTTTGGTGTCAAGGTAGTGCTGGCTTCATAAGATGAGTTGGGAATTGGTCCCTCTATTTTTGTATTCTGGAAGAATTTATATTGAACTGGTAGTGTTCCTTAAGTTCTTTGGTAGAATGCACCTGTGAGTGAGTCCTCTTGGGACTGAAATTTTTGCGTGTGAAGACTTTAGACTGCAAATTCGATACAGGTGTGAGTTTTGACAGTTTGTATCTTTGAAAGGAACTAGAATATTTCATTTCATTTGTCAAATTTATAGGCATAGAACTATTCATAGTATTTTCTTACTATTGTTTAAATGACCAAAGGAATGTAATAATGTCCCTCTTTCACTTGAGATGCTTGTAGTTTGTGTTGTCTTTTTATCCCCCCCCTTGTTCTCCAACTGAGAGTTTAATCTTAAATATTCTTCCAAAGAACCAGCTTTTGGTTTCATTGATTTTTCTCTATTGTTTTTCTGTTCTTAATTACTTAACTGTATTATTTCCCTCCTTTTGCTTGCTGTAGGTCTTCACTTTCTAGTTTCTTAAGGTGGAAGTTCATATCATTGATTTGAGACCTTTCCTAATGGAAGCATTTTAATACTATAAATTTCCCTCTTAGCACTGCTTTTGCTGCATCCCATATGTTTTTTGTTTTTAAAAAATATATCTTTATTGATTTCAGAGAGAGGAAGGGAGAGGGAGAGAGAGAGAGAAACATCAATGATGAGAGAGTCATCATTGATCGGCCGCCTTGTGCATGCCCACAACTGGGGATCGAGCCCGCAACCGGGGCATGTGCCCCAACTGGGAATCAAACCATGATCTGGATCCTAGGTCGATGATCAACCACTGACCCACACCCAACCGGGCTGCATCCCATATGTCTTAATCTGTTGTGTTATCATTTTCATTCAATTTGAAATATTTTCTGATTTCCTTGTCACGAACAGTAATTTAGAAGGATATTGTTTAATTTTCAGATATTTGAAGATTTTTCATACATCTTTCTGTTAATGGTTTTTGGTTTAATTCCATATAGTCTAAGAACATATTTTATATGATTTCTATTCTTTTACATTTGTATCCTGCTTTTTTGGGTGTAGTGTTTTATACATGTCAGTTACATCAAGTTTGCTTAGGTTTTTTTTTTTTTATATTCTTACTGATTTCCTGCCTACTTGCCCTGTTGATTACCAGGAGGTATTTTGTAGTCTCTGACTATAATTGTGGGTTTGTCTGTTTCTCTTTTCAGTTCTATCAGTTTTTACTTAGTATGTTTCGAAGCTCAGTTGTTAGGTGCATACAGATTTAGGACTTTATGTCTTCTTGGTGAATCGACCCATTTATCATTATTTAATATCTTTTTTAATCCCTGGTAATTTCCTTGTTCTGAATTCTACTTTGAGACAATGGTTTTTCCTTTTTTTTTTTTTTAACTTCTGTGGTAAAGTTGCAAGAGTAAGATACTCAGAATTACTAGTAATACTCAAAAGTTATTCTAATTTATATTTTCTTTAGGTTGGAACATTAAGATTTTGTGGAACGACTGAATTTGCAAGTGGGCAGTGGGCTGGCATTGAGCTGGATGAACCAGAAGGAAAAAACAATGGAAGTGTTGGGAAAGTCCAGTACTTTAAATGTGCCCCCAAATATGGTAAGGAAGAGCCTGTCTAACTTAATGATAATTAAGTTAAAATTATCAAATTTTTACTCTTTTACTGTTTGAAAATAAAACTACCCCCCCCCCCCGCCCATCCTAGTTGCTTACCTAGTAAATGAAGGGGCTGCTTTTTCTTGCTGTGAGCAGTGCAGGAACTGGGAGACGGTGCCTCACCAGGAGTACACCCAGCTCTTTAGACTCCCTAAAATCCTGCTTGTGCTTGTGTCATGACTGAGTGGAGGACTTTATTATCAGGGAGATACGGAACTCTGGAGGTTGAAAACTTGAAAGTTGGGAAAGCAAGTGAGGCCAACTTTATTTCTGTACTCCTGAGCTGGGGTGGTTCTCTTTCTGACAAATGATTGTTTAATTAAATTCATATTCTCTTTCTCTCCGTCTGTCTCTCACACACGGACAAACACGCAATTCTTGACACACTAATTTCAGTTTGTCACTTACTATGTTGTGAATATTTTTCCTTGCCATAAAATACTCTTCTAGAGCATTCATTTCCCTGGTTGTAGGATATTTCATCTTACGGCCTCGTGGGGAGGCAATATGGTGTATTGCTGAAGAGTGTGGGCTTTGGAGTCCGAGTGCTTGGGTGTGAATCAGCTGCCCTACCTACCAGCTATGTGACCTTTTTTCTCTTCTTGTGCCTCAGTTTATCTTCTATAAAATGGGGATAACAGTACCCCAAGAATTCACATGAGGATTAAATATGTTGATGAATATATAAATCACCTAGAATAGTGCTTGATTCCCTGTAAGCACTAAAAAAATGTTAGCTATTTGCTAGCTGTTACAAATTTATCAAAAGGACCAGTTTCCTTTTGTCATACACTTAAGATGGAGCCTCATTTGTTTGGGCTATTATTAATTTTTTTAATTTATAAAAATGTTTATTGTATAAGATTTAAAAAACATAAAAAAGGAGAAAGAAGAAGAAAATTATGTGTATATTTTTTCCGTTTAACTTTTTCACAAAATTTGGATTATATATAGTTATATATTCTGTACTTTTTCTTGACAGCCAATATGATTTCCCTAAATCTTTAAATATTGTGATTTTTACATCTCTATTTCCTTTGATTATTTTCTAATTTGATGGGTGAAAATTTCTGTGTTTGAATTCATATTTCTCTGATTGTTTTGAAATAAAACATTTAAATATTTTAGTATTTTTTGTGTTACCTTGGCAATTGCCAAGAAATATTCATATTATTTGTCCATTAAAAATTTGAGATATTAGTGGTTTTTAAAACCGTAAATTTTTTAAAATACATATTTAGGATATTAAGCCCTTATATTTATTACAGATATTTTGTTCAGTTTGTCATTTGCCTTTGAACTTCACGCACAGTGTTTTTGAACATATAATTTTATGTAGTTAAGATTTTTTCCTTTATAATTTCTTACATTGCTTTCAAGCTTAGATAGGTCTTCCTAATCCAATCATTAGTTATGATTTATATATATTATTCTTTTGAATATTTTAATTTTTAAAAACTCTGTTACTTAACCCATTTGGAATTTATTTGGTTAGTTGTGAGAGATTAAGAATTTAATTTTAATTTTCCTCTATTAGCTAATTTTGGCAACTGTCAGGCAGACCAAAGGCAAGATCCAAACCATTAACAACACACATGGCAAATGTAAATCAGATGGCTGGGAAGTGCTTATATTGTAACAGGATGCATGTGGGCTCCCCAAATTTCATCATCCGTAGGAGAGGCAGCTTGATTAGGACAAAGCTGGATACCCCCACGACCCTTGCCTCTGTCTTCCTTTACAAACTTAAAGGCAAGTTGGGGGCAAGAATCATGTGTTGGGTTATGTGAAAGAACGGGGGTAGTCCTCCTGCTGAGCCAGCTTGGTATTCTGAGCCAGGCCAATGCTAGACTATTTGAGGTGCGGGGCAGGAGAGGCAGGGGGCCGGAACGGTGGGAATCCCCTGGTCAGACAGAAGTCAAAGAATTGGCCTCTTTCCAGCAACATTTTTTTTCTCTCTTTCTAAATCTATCATTTTCTCTTTGACTTCAGTCTCCTTTATTATAAGTTCTTATAAAGGCTGTAGTCTGTTTCTGGATTGTTTCGTTCCACTGATCTGTTCATTCTAGCACATATTAGATTTTTTAAATTGTAGAAATTTTATAATTTTTAGACTTTTTTGTTTTGTTTTTTTGTTTGTAGAATAGTTTTAGGTTCACAGCAAACTGAGAAGAAGGTACAGAGACTTCCTGTATACCCCTTGCTCCCGTACATGCGTAGCTTCCCCGTCACCGACACCCCTTCACCAGAGGGTACATTTTTTACAACTGGTGAACCTACATCGACACATCACACTCATTAAGTCTAGGTCTACCTGTATGTGCCACAGTTTATCCATTCACCTCCTGAAGGATATCTCAGTTGTTTCTAAGTTTTAGCAATCATGGAAATTTTATAATTTACATAATTTAAATTATAAAACTTTATAATTTTATAATTTTACATTCTAATATTGGTAAAATTTTTTTAAATGTCTTTTAATAATCACCAAGGTGAATACATGTACCTAATTTAATAAGTCAAATTGTTCTTGTAATGTTTATTAATAACAACAGCTAAACCCTCTCTTGGCTTGCCCTTCCCTGACCCTGAGGCCTGCTCTTTAGAGATGAGAACTTTTCAACTCCTTTAACTGTATCTTCTGATATTAATATTCACATTTGAAAATGATCTATGTGAAGCGTTCTTGATTTTTCCAATTTTAGATATCTTTTGACTTTGTACTACGCAGAGAAAGATTTGGTGCTGGTACTATTCTAAGTCAGTTTCTTTTGTTTCCTTTTTTGTTTTGGTGGAGCACATTCTTCAGTATCTTTTTGACAAAGGGCTCATCAGAACTAAATATTTGAGAACTTTTATTCTAAAACTATGTTTGTTTCTACCCTCACACTTCACATGATAGTTTGGGAGGGTAAGGAATGTTCGGTTGGCATTCATACTCTCTCAGTATTTTGTAGGCAATACTCGATTATCTGATGTAGTTTGGCAGACTTTTTCCGTGAAGGGGCCAGATAGTAAATATTTTAGGCTTTATGGCCCATAGCCTCTTGTTGCAGCTACTCAGCTCTCCTGCTGTAGTGAATGCGTAGCCTAGACAATATGTGAACAAGTGGGAGTGGCCGTGCTCCAACTCAGCTTTACAAAAATAGGCCTCGGGCAGGGCAGGACGTGGCTCTCCTGCCTCTTTCGCCAGCTGCTAATCTTGAGCTTCCCGTGTTGCTGTTTAGAACTTTCAGAGCCTTTCTGTCTTCTGTGTTTGACCTTCCCCCCTCTCTTTAGGAGCTTCTTTGGAAGCTTTTAGTATTTTTTCTTTTTGTCATTGTCTTTTTTCTTTAGAGTGTATACCACTTTTATTCCTTATTAATATTTTAGTGGAGTTTTGGGGGAAATTGGAGTTAAATATACACGTTAAGCACATCTATTTTAGTGGAGTTTTGGGAGGAACTGTAGTTAAACAAATGGGCCACGTTTCTCTGGAAATGTATTACCCTTCTATTTAAAAATAATTCTTCCTTATGTGTTTATTTTTACTTAACCTTACAATTCTATATCAAGATCTGAGAAAAATCCCCATAGTCTGATTAGTATGAGTACTGAATGGGAAGGTTAGCCCACATACCGTGTACACTTTGGGTTTTGGTGGTATCCAGTCATTGCTTTAAATATAGTTTTGATTCTTCCACATGATTTGGTTAATTAAAAAAGCAACCACCAAGAAGATGAGATTTTATATGTTACAGAAGCCTTTTAAAGCTATATAATCATATATTTAATTATTTTATTGAAACAAATAAACTTTATCACATGGAATTTTTCTTGTAAGACTTTGAAAGAAAAACCACATAATTTTTTAAAAATTCATTGAACATTATTGTTATTGATATAAATTTGAAAAATAATAGTCTGCTCTCATAAGTATGTTTTAGTTTCCAGTTTTCTACAATCCCCTTTATATCCACATTATAATTTTTCACAGATGTAATCATAAGGTAATCAAACATGTAATTTATTTTCTTTTCATATTTCTACATAGTCTATTGTTTTACTTATGAATGGTGATACTGTACTTCATAGATATACTTCATTCATTCATCCTATTGCCCAAAATTGTTTTTCCTACTTATAAATAATATTGCAATGATGACATATGCAGGTATATAGTCTGTTCTTCCTATTTGGATTATTTTCTCATGATTAATTTTCAGAATGGGTCATAGTAGGAAACTAGAAATTGTTTTGGCTCTTGAAATCTGTCTTTTCCTCATACTATACAAATGTAACCTTGTAACTTTTGGACATACCTCTAACTATTTCCTTATAATAAATGCAATAAAGTGGATTAAGTCAGAATTGTTATGTTTCAGTAACATTGTACTAATTTATATTCCCAGAGTATAAAACAGTTATTTTTCCCAACTCTGGGCAACACCGAATGGAATCACCATCAGGGGCTTGTGTGTGTGTGTGTGTGTGTGTGTGTGTGTATTTGGCAAAGAAAACAATAGAAAGTCAAGGAAAATCGGATAGGTGGGAGACAGAAGAGAGAGCATTGTGGGTAAATCAAAGAGGTAGGACCATCCGGGTAAGGTATTGTAGAATCCAGGGGAGGAAAGAGTTTGATCAGCAGGAAAGTATCATAGTTGGCACTTGCCATACTTGTGAGCTATTAACAAAGCTCTTTTTGTAGAGCCTTTAACATTTCTATAATCCTATTTTAAAACTAAGTTGTTTGTAATATATTAGATTTTACTCATGTCTTCGTTAGGTTATAAACACTCAATGGAAGAGTATACTATACATATTAGGACTTTATTTTCTTTGTGAATATTAGGACTTTACTTTCTTTATAAAAATATCTTAGCCAGATAATCTTGGTATTTATAGTCTGTATCCACTATCTGTAATGTCCATACGTACTTACCGATACTGGGTATTTTTTTTGCCTGGATAAACTCCTTTTCAAAGGGAATTCTGTGCTTCCAGCCGCTCACATCGCACCCCTTCCCGTGGCCCTGGGTGCCTCTTTCCCCAGCACACACCGTCTTGTTTCTGATCGGCAGGAGCCGAGGGCTAGGCATTTAGGGAAGATTATATTTTACACTGAAAGGATTTTTTTTATCTCCCTGTATGTGTAAGGCACTGTGGTTCGGTACAGTGGGCGAATGCAGAGATGAGTAATATTGAATGTTGTCTTCTAAAGCTGTACTGGCTTGAAGAGAGAGAAAACGTGGACCTAAAAACCTTTAATATGCGAAAAATTTAAGTCTGAAAGGAGGTAGGGATGAAGTGACACGAGTAGTTTTTATATTATATAGTGCACTATGTGTCAGTAGCTTAATCAGAAATAATTATAATGGAAACGTGCTACCTTGACTCATTTCTCTTTCCCTTGTATGTATTTCACTGAATGTCTGATCATGTGTCTTATACGGGATTCTTAAATGATCGTGTCTGTTGTCAGTCTTGACAACTGGGTTGTAAACTCTTTGAGGGCACATGCTGTGTCTGTCTGTCTGTCACTGCAGGACACCTAGTAGGAGCTAAATAAGAACTTAAAATTTTTTATTACCAAGTAGTTGTACCGGCCTCTTTATCTGAAATGCTTTTAACCGTTTAACACCAAAATCCGACCTTCTCCCGCAGGCATTTTTGCACCGCTTTCAAAGATAAGCAAAGCCAAAGATCGCAAGAAGGGCACGGCCCGCTCGCCTTCTGCCAAGGCCGCGCCGCTCACCAGGCCCCAGAAAGTCGAGGTGGCTCACGTAACGTCGAAAGTGAATACGGGTAGGCCAAACCGGAGCGTTACAGCTCTTCTTCAGCATCCTAGCTTTATTTGTGGAATGCCTTATATTTAGGTAGCTTCGCACATTTTTTGCCACTTAACTGTGAAACCCGAATCTAATAAAACCTGCCTCTTAACATGTTTTTTCCATCTCCGTCATAGTTTATGATTTCAGTTCCTGGCGAGGATTTCCGATCTGTTCCTTCCTTTCCTTCCTACTATCTCCATGCCTTTATCAACCCCAAATCTAACCTCAAAGCTAGATTTTATACCTCTAATAAATCTCTACACAACTAGCTTTATGTTGATCACCTATTCAAGAATTTTAGTGATTTGTTTTTTAACCAGAAAACTGCCCACTCTTGGAGCTGGCAGTCAGAGCCTGTGCTCCGTTTGATGGAGCCTGACTGCTGCTGCAGTTGAGTGTGGTCTGTCACATCGCACCGTCTCTTCCCTGGATACTCTGCCTCATGCTGGTTCCTGAGGGCAGTCATTTGACTTCTGCCTTTTGAGGTCCCAGCCATTCTTTACTTGCTCTCTCAGATCCTGTTTCTCCATGAAAACTCCCCCGATGACCCCAGATCACTTTTATCTCTTCATTCCCTAACCTCTCCACACCTTTATTCCCACCACCTGACTGTTCTTTGTTATCTTGGGTTTTGTCCTCTGACTCCTTTACTTGGGCAGATCTTTTATTCTCTCAGCAAAATAGGGAATTTTAAATGGACTGTGAGAGTATTTGGTATTTTTGTGTGCACCGTAGCACATAGCACAAAACAGGAGCTTGCTGCATACTTGCCAACTCGTTACTACTTGACACAGAAAAGGCTTTTCTGCTGGGGTTAAAGGATTCTGTCCAGGAATTTGGTTGGTTCTATAGAATTGAAACAGGAGCCTTAATAAGGTAGAATGTTACTTTTGAGCTTTTTTTAAAGTGAGGTTTTTTTGTGGGAGTTGGATGTATTGAGAGTGGGGTAGTCAGTTTTAAAATTCCGGTGGCAAAGAGTAGAGTATTTTTTAAAAACTATCTCGTTTAAATGAGTAATTGTTACCATTATTTGTAAAAGTTTGTTACCCCAAATTCACGATCTAACTAGAGAATCATTCTGCTATAATGAGTTTGCATGCACACACCAGGGAAATGCTGTAAATCGTTTGCAGGCCCCGGCGAGTGTGCAGCAGTCCTGTCTCGGCCGCGTTAGGTTTGCTTTACCTGCTCGCACTGTGCGGACACACTGATGCGTGCATTAAGTGTCACACAATTCAGTAGCCGTGTTGCAAATGCTTTATAGTGTTTAGAATTCCTTAATGGAGTGCTAAACAGAATTAAAAGATTCTTTAGTGATTTTGGGGGAAAGTGGGCTAGGAATGCAGTCTTTTCTTTTCCCTTTAAATAATGAATTATTGGCCTCTGCTGTCTGTGAATTTATTATCCAACATGTTTTCAGAAGTGGGTAAGATTTAGGTAACGAGAGGTATCTGTACGTGAAAAAGTTGTGTTTAACCTTAAATAAAGTTCTTTCTTGCTGAACATATTTTGCTTCTGTGTTCTAGGGTTAATGCCGCCAAAAAGAGACAGTGCTTCGGAATCAACGCTTTCGTTACCTGTTGGTGAGGAACTGAAAACTGTAACAGACAAAGATGGTAATATATCTTATAGCTTCTGCTCTCAAAATTACATTTCATGATGGAACTTTAAGATAATATAATGCTATAGCTTCTATGGGGACTACATTTTAAAGTGTTTCAGGGAAAAGTCATTACAGTAAAAATTTATCCTTGAAAATCCCCTGAGCAGCTCGTAATAAAGTATGTATATGTTTTTATATAAAATCCGGTACTGTGATTCTTATGTACACTTAAATAAGAGAACTACCGGGCTATATTAAGAGAGTAAAAGGAAATTACATAGTGTAGATGGCTTGATAAAATATTTAAAGTTGCTTTTAGCTATCAAATCATCGGGTGAATAGAGCATGAACAGAAAATTCGGAAGTATTTCTGTTTGCCTCCAGGTTAACTCAAAACATTTTGATACTAAACTTCGTTACCTTAAAACATATTAACGGTGTTGTTTGTATAAATATAAGATGGGATTCTGCTGTCCCATCTAAAGTGAGAGGTGAAAAAGTGGTGGTTAGAATAGGTAGTTGGTTTAAGTCCTTGATGTGATGACATTGTCCTGTATAAGATTGTCATCATATAGTGTGAACCCTTAAAACACAGTTGCTTGGGTTATAAGATCTTTCGTGTATGAGCTGTATGCGCATGGGACCAGGCACTTAACTCAACACCAGGCAGTCCACAACGGGAGAAGCTAAGCGGGGAGTTTCCGAAGGATTTCCCTGGGGAAGTATCTCATTGGCTCCCGTCCTGTGTTCGGCCCTGTGATAGATTTCTTTCCTTTACTGTGTCAGTTAACCTGCCCGGATCCATCAGCAGCCTGTCCTCGGCGTCTTCTCTGGAGCACAAACAGAGCCACCCCAGGAAACTGAACGCACGTAGCAACGGCAAGAAAACCCTGAGCAAAAGCCCGTCTGCGCCATCGCGAGCCAGTGCTGGTATCTATGGCTTTTTCAACCTGGCTTTCTTGGTGTTTTTTATCTTGGTCTGTTTGTAAGTAGACTTGCTCTTTTTAAATGTGTAGAAGGAACCCTTTCCTTCCGTCAGATTGAACTACGCGCACCCTTCCCCGTGTCGCCCCCAGCCCCACCTCCCTCCCCTCCTTGAGCAAACTCGAGCTCTCAGCCTTTCCCCTGGCGCTCTGCCCACGCCGGGTACCCGTCTTCCCCATGTGCCCGAGGCCTCCAGCCCTTTAGGGCTCATTAGAGAACTTTATGACACAGATAATCGGAAATATATGGTTTGTCATGTTACCTCTTTCTGAAACCAAATAATAATGAACATGTATTATGTGCTTATTATTTCAAGTACTATTCTAGGCGCTTTACGTACCTTATTGCACGTAATTCTCAAAATAGACCCGTGGAGCAGGTGCCATTGTTGGCGCCCTCATTTTACGCACGAAGAAGCTGAGGCCCAGGGGTAAGGCGTGGTGTGCTCCGGCAGGCAGTGCGTGAGGGGCCCACCCGGCCTTCACCCTCAGGCGTCTGCGGCGCTCTCTGCTGCTGCTCAGTCCATCGCTGCCCAGGGGCCATCAGCCTCCCCGCCCCGGGGTCCCAGAGCCCTCCTGGCAGCCGGCGGCGAGCTGAGCTCTTGCCTCTCAGCGCAAGCACAGCCTAGGGCCGCCTGCACTGTGCCCCTGGCTCAGGTGGGGCCGTGGGCTGTGATTCTGCCTTTTGCTGCTCGGTCTAGGACTTTACATTTATTTTCAGTTAATTTAATGTTAGAGGCTTCATGCCTCTGAATTTCTTTCTCACATCATGTGTGTCAGCTTTTTCACACGCTCTTGTGTCACCTGCATATTTATACAGCCTGCTTTCCTCTGTTTTCACCCAAGTTGTTATTTAAAACTCCGTGGGCAAGGGTCCGAGGCTCTCCCAGCAGGTCGGCCACGGGAACCTGTTCTGACGCGGTCGGGCCTGGCGCTGAACCCGGCGCGGTCGTCTGCAGTCCGCTCACCTTCAGTTAGTGCGGGGATGTGCAGGACGCTTCCTCACACTTCGGGTTGAAGTTGTCGTACATGAAATTTATTGCAGTTCGCTTGTTTACCTACATGGAAAACTCATCCAGAAAGGAAAGGAAGCCATTTTGCCAGAAATTACTTTTTATGAATTTTATAATAATTACAAGATCCTTTTTCTAATGCTTTTAAAACTGGTCCTGAATCAGTATTTTATTATAGAAAATGCTCATGACAGGATTTTTCTTCTTTTTAAAACCCTTTATTGTATGGGGAAAAACAACAACAACCCCAACAAACAGCCCTCAGCAGTAACATTGCTGATAAACCTAAGGGTCGGGACTCTGAAAACAGGGAACCGAGAGCATTGGCTGAACTTGTCCCCGCAGACTGTGTAGTTTCGGGGTGCGCCCCTCCCCTGCAGCCGGGCTGCCCAAGGCCAGGAGCAGACCCGCGGCCAGGCGGCGATTCCAGTCCAGCCGGCCCTCTTTCTGTGTCTATTTTAAGGCTCCTTCATTTGGAACTTGGGCTTTTGACAGTTACTTGATTTTGACATTTATTCGTGGGTGTGGAACTACCTTTTCCACCCTAGTGTGCCTAATATTTAACCTCTTTGTTGTTCTCATCAACTTGAGGAGCGTGCACACCTAAGCAGCAGTGAAGCTGAAGGAAGGTATCGTGCGGGTGGGACAGGGGGCCTTTTAGGGGAGCGGGGCAGAGACGGGGCGGGCATGAGAGACTCCGCGTTTGGAACCCCAGACGGCTCCTGGAGAAAGTTTTCTAGATGAGTCATATTCCATTTTCCCTGGAGATACGCGTTTGGGGGAGATGTGGACGGCAGGGGGTGCACCTTATTGGGAAGTTAGGCAGAGAATTGAAGAGGAGCGGCAGAGAGAACGGGTCGGGGCGGGGAGGGGGGTCTGTCCTCAGCCTAGAACTCGTCTTTGGTCCACTGTCTACGGACAGCCTGGGGCAGACCTGAGGGTTTCTGGTCGCGGGGTCTGGGTTTTCACCCAGGCGTGCCACCTGCTGCCTGTGAACACCATGTCTTACTTAGTTAATTTCTGAGTTTGCATCTTACCTATAGTTATAATTCTTATGAAAAACACTTTGTAAACTGTGAACTGCTATGGAAAGAGTAGTTATTATGAGGGCCCAGGACTTTTTAGTATTGCGCTTTTTCCAGACCTCCCCCCTCCTCCTCCCGGGGCTTATTTGTTGCCATGGTTGTAGCTTCTTGCCCTTTCGCAGTGTGACTTGCCCTCTACCCCATGCCCTCCCCTGGGCTTCTCGAGGCCGCCCAGGTAACGGCTATTCAGCCTGGTTATGGGCTGATGGGCGAAGCCTCAGGGCCACCTCTTCCCTGTTACAGTTGAAAAACTTTCTAGACTATTTCTCCAGGACGTCTGATGTTTAATAAAGGGCTTTTCGGGGTTGAGGTTTGAATCAAGGCGAGGGGGAGAGTGGTTTCGTCCCTAATAAGGAAATTAGTTTGGGGTCATTGGAACCTTACAGCAGTTTCACCGTCAAATCACCTTCCTGTCCAGTGAACTGCTGTAATTGTAGCATTTTACAATCGGCCAACGACAGCCCATGGGCCAAATCCAACCAACCCCGTTTTTTGTAAATAAAGTTTAATTGGAACACGCCGCGCCCATTCTGTCTGTGTCGGCTGTTGAGCTTCATCAGCTGAGCTGAGTGGTTGTGACGGAGACGGTGTGGCTTGCAAGGCCCAGAACACTGACCGTCCAGCCGACAGAAAAGGCGCGCTGGCCTCGGCTCTCGGAGACGGGGCCGCCAGGCAGTCTAGGTAGAGGGGATCAGGAATCGTGTGTGACATTCCCGTGGCAGTAACCTTCCCAGGCAGCCCTTCACGTTTCCTCTGAACAGCTTGACCTCACGTGCGAGAAACAGAACTAGAGGTCAGCGATTTTCAACCAGGGTGCTGCAAGAATTTGTGAAACATGCAACACCTGGCTCTGTAGTCAGGGGCACTGACCTCTTTTCCCTCAGATTGTCGAATAAAAAAATGACGACAGCCAAAACAATAATAGCCGTCCAGTGTGAATGAATCATAGTTCTATCTATTTTTTTTTTTTTTGGTCAGATTGGCAAAAAATATATTTCTCGGTGTGCCGCAGAGTTTTCGTTAGTTTGTGTGCCGTGAGATGAAAAAGGTTGAAAATCGCTGCTGTAGACGATCTATACTGAAAGGCATCATATATTGAAATCTCCAACCCACTAGACTGGTTAGAATACCTAGTGGTTTTTTGGCTAATGTGCTTTTTGAATTTTCCCCCCTTTGTTTTCTCTCCTCTTGGCCTGCCCTGTCCCCTCCCCCACCAACCCATTAAACAGGTTTGAACTCCTCAGCAGCATCTGCAGCAAATGGTACCCGCTGTGAAGGGGAGCTGCAGCTCGGGGACAGAGTGCTGGTGGTGGGCCAGAGAATCGGCACCGTCAGGTTCTTTGGGACGACAAACTTTGCTCCAGGTAACTCATGTTCAGTTTGAATTCTTTGGAACACCAAAGGTGTAAAATGTTACATGTAAATGCCGTTTAATTATAGAGAATTTTTGATTCACAGTTGGTAACTGTGGCGCAGAAAATGCAAAACCATGATTAAACCGCAGACTGTTTGTGCCCATGTTGACTGTTACCCGTAAATTTTTCCTGCCAATTGTGTCTTCAGTTGCCTGGTGTTAAAAGTAGTTGTCACTCTCCAGTTTCACTCGCTGATTGCTGAGTGTGCTTAATGACAGAGAAAACACTTTAAGATTCGGCGTTTGCTGAGGATAATCTTGAAAATGAGTAGGTGATGCGTTAACTGCACGTAGCTTTTGTGTACCCTGGGACCTTAAAAATACGTGTGTTTACATATTAATTACGTTGCATTTCCAGAAGTAAAGGCTGTTTTTCTCTTGTATCTTTAGTGACTGTGATTTCAGGTGGGAGCCAGTTGAATGAAGCCATGTTGGTATGTTTTGAACAGCAATGTGCTGTTTTGACACATGGTGGCATCGCAGCATGGAAGGACCAGGCTGCCGAGAGCATTGATTTTTAAAAAAAGTTTGTAGCAGTCTGTCAGGAACTGTGAAGGGTCTGAAATGTTACCCTATTTGCAAGCTAACAAGTTCGATTGCCACGCTTTCATCGATGCTGGCAGATGGTGGCTCCTGGGCCAGAAGCAGAGGACTTTAGTGCTCACAACAATAGCAATAGCCAGGGTGTCACCGTTTTTTTTGGGGGGGGGGGCAATTGTTCCCTGAGCCCCAGTTCCCTGAAGGTGAGATAGAGAGGGCCAGGTGTATGCTATAGAAGAGGAGCTGTGAGCTTAAGCATCTGCACCTTTACGCCAGACAGGGAGCATGCCCGTGTTTTGCTCTGGGGAGACTCTGTCTCTCTCCTCCAAGCCTGTCCTCTGTACAGATATCCACCAGCAGCCCGTCAGCGCCTCCGTCCATAGAACGTGCAGAAGCAGGAGTGCGCCCTGCAGAACTGTCACCCCACACATTCCCGTTTCATTAAAGCCACTTATAATTGCAGTGCAATTAATTGATTTGAGAGGGGCCATATGTTTTATAATTCGTGTTTCTCTTAGGCCTCCAGGTAGTAATTGAGGATGGCTGGGATGTTCCTAATGTAGCTCTCAAATAAAAACTTAGGAACCCCAAGGGCAGGTTGATTTTTCATGGTCACCGTGTGTCTTTTGAGTTTCTGTCCCATGATTCTATTAGACAAGGCTGGAGTGGTTTGATCCGCTGGATACAGGTCATCGTTTAGTTTGACTTTAAATTTTTTTAAATTTTTAATTTTTTGTTTAAATGACTTTTAATTTTTAAATTCCTAATGTGGAGCATTTAGAAATCTGGGAAGCAATAAGCCAATATAATAAAAGTTAGAAACTTTTCCGTTAAAGTCATTCTGCCTTTTAGAAAGCAGTCGCATGTATTTCTCATGGCATCAATGGCTCTATCATTCAGTTCTGTAGAACAGGGGTCATATGTAGGCTTTTTATAGATGATAAACTCTAGACCTGAGAGGGTCTTGTTTAGTCTCTCTAGCATTTTTATCGGTGCCACTTCTGAAAGAATGTTGTTTTTTAAATGGGAAGATGTTGGTACCTCACTACGACCTGACGATGTGTGGTCATTGTTGTTCACACTTGTCACAGTGTCTTTCATTGTGTGTTGCACATTTTCAAGAGTTATATGGTAAGCATGTAGCAGTCATGTGGTACATTAAAATGAGAAAATGCAAAAAAATTATATAGAAAAAGCATCAACGGCAGAAGGAAGTAAAACGTGGAAAATTATAACTCTGTCCTTCAGAGAAACAGCAGTGGCAGCCAGGCTGACCTGGTTAATGACATTCAGAAATGTGCTGAGCTGCATTCAGAACATGCATTGCTCTCTGCTTGTGCGTAGTAGGACTGTTTAAATGTGAAAGACATGGTCATGCAATTAATCTTTCCAGCCCAAACCCCAGTATTTGGAAATGGGCTCAGGTGTCATCTTTTTGAACATAAGGGGGAAACTCTTAAGAACGTCTGATTGCCTTTTTAGACATTACATAACTGACTCTTTGAACCAGTAATCTGAAAGAAACAATATTTTTGTATTTTGGAATTTATAATTTGCAATGAGTTTTTCAATACCTGTATCCCTATTTTTTATTTGATACTGATTGTAGGAGACCAAATACAATCACTACTGTATTTTCCTTTTAAGTGAACAGGAAATTGTATGGATTTTTAGGTACTTTTAATTGGTCTTGAGGCGCCCTCGATTCGAGAACCTTTCCTCTAGGAGTATTTGTCCACTTACCTAATATTTACCACGCTAAAAGCAACCCCACTACGGTAATGTTAGGCTCTGGAAAAGGAAATCCCATGACTTTTCTCAGAGTGGACCCTTTTAAATACTTAAAAGCCTTTTCGAAAATCCCTCCCCTTAGCTAAGCTAAATCTTTTCATTTCATCCTGAGTGGGGATAAAAAAGTAAGAAGAAGAAGAGTTGCCACGATGCCTGGGCATATCTCCCGTATTATTTGCGTGCTGCTTTGGTTATTTCGGAACTGACTGTGGTGCTCTGACACCGGGAGAGTGAGATGCAAAGGTCACGCGTGCGTCTGTCCGCCCAGCGCTGGGCCGCGCGTCCCGGCCCCGAGCACAGCTCCTGCGACGCGGCGCCAGGCCATCGCGGTCCCAGGCCGCTGGCATCACAGCCGGCCCGCGGAGCTCGCGCCTGCCCGGTCCAGCTCTGTCTCTCTCCACAGCTCCGCAGTCAGGCTCCGAAGACGTGGCTCCTGCTCGTTTTTCAGCCCTTCCAACTTCATCATTTGAAAGCTGAGTGGTCGTGACGATGGCGCCTCCTGTGGGTCATTTGTGAGACTGTGAAGCCATCGAGACTTGGGGCTCGCGGAAGACGTGACAGTTTGGCTGTGGCGCAGGCGCCCCTAAAACCGGCCCTTCTCATTGCAGGCTGCTGGTACGGCATAGAGCTCGAGAAGCCCCACGGCAAGAACGACGGCTCCGTGGGCGGCGTGCAGTATTTCAGCTGCTCCCCGCGGCACGGGATCTTCGCCCCGCCCTCCCGGGTGCAGAGGTGAGGGCCGGAATTCACGTTTGTTCGCAAGAGCTGGCTGAGATTTGCCCGGGTTTGCGGTCGGAGCCCCGAGTTTCACATGGAAGACGTGCGCTGACTGTGTTCATCTTCTTTCGTGGGGTTCGCCAGCCACCTCCTTCAGAGAGGAGGTTTGCGGAAAGCTAAATTTGCTTTGCTGGAGATTTGCAATTTTAAAAGCCTCCTTTATTCCTCATTTGCAAACCCTATGAGTACGTGGAGGCTATTAGAAGTGGCTTTGCCGCTGACACAGAGCAGCGCGCCTCATCTGGCATGCAAACAGAAGGGAAAATGCTCTCTGATTGCTTCAGGGCCCTGGCCTTCTCCCGCAAACCTAACGGGACCAAAGTGGCTTTTCCTCTGATTTCCTTAGTTTTCAAAAATAGACAGGCAGTAGATCTCGGGGGGAAGCGAAGCCTCAAGGATTTATGTGTGATACACCTCCTCGGTGTCTCTTCTTAGCATAGTGCACTTTTGTATCAGCTCACACCGGTTATAAAAAATCATTTGAGCAGAAATTAAGTTGTCACGAATTCCAGAATGACTTATGTGCTGAATGACTTACGTGCTGAGAGAGGCTGGCTTGGTGTGCTTTCCAGTGGGTGGGCAGTGGGATGCTGATCTTTCAATAGGGAATAGCATCTGTGGCCTAACCACCTTCGTGAGAATAGTCTGCAGTCACACCCTAGGAGTCTTCTCCGGTTCACGTCCAGCCGGACTGTGTGACCACCTCCTGACATGTTTATATCCATTTGCTTTTTCATATTGAATAATTACTTACAGTTTTTGTATTAATTTTCTTCTATGATGTACTTGATATAGTTTTATTTATTTATGATAATATAGCATTGAATGTATCATGCTTTGCAGTTTATAAGGTGTCTTTAATTAAATATTTCTTTATTTGACCCTAATAAGCATTTGGTCAGGAGAGCTGGGAAACTGCATTTAGTAAGTGGCGGGCTCTGTGCAGTGCATTTCGGATGCATATCCCATGAATCCCAAACCCAGTGGGGTGTTACGAGCGCTCCCATTTTGCAGGTGAAGCAACTTTCACGAGATGAAGTAATTTAGCTAAAGTCTTATAGCTAGTGTAGGGGAGGAAAAACTTTTCCTCTCCCCTCAGGATCTGGGGTGGGTTCGGGGTGTGTGTCTGTGAATTAAACTGACAACAGATAGATTAACAGGAGAAAATATATTACAAATTTATTAAATTTTATTTTTACATGCACGGGGTATCACAGAAAGAAGTGAACAACCAAAGTGGCTGGGTTAGAGTGTTTATAGACATCTTAATAGGGGAGGAGGGCGGTAGTCTATTTACAGGAGAGCGAATGATTGTTAGGAGAGATGTGGGCCCTCAGGAAAACCTGTGGGAGGTATGATGGTTGGTGACAGTGTCTGTCTGGGTGTCATGTGTCGGCTCTGGTCTCCTCTCCTGGGATAAGAGTCAGCCTTCTCTGCTTGATGAAACTCCTGGGGAGGGGATTTGCAACTGAGTTCTGTTTTTGGAGGATCCGTTTTTGGCAGCTAGAGTTCAGAGAAAGCCTCTCCCTGCATTTGTTGATTCTCATAGTTCTTCGGCTCAGAATAATCTTCATGCCAGAGTGGCATGTGTTGCGGGGAGCATGTTTTGATCTCCTATGTTAGTGATTGATGCAGCCAGACTCAGCCCAGGGTTGTTATTTTTGCTATTTTTTTTTTGTAAGCCCTTGTTTTTAGACAGGTTGCTGTTTTTGTTGTTGTTTTCTCTTGGAGTCATTTTATAAATGAAAAGGAGGTCATAGCTAATGATTAGCATTTATGTTAGTGGTTCAAGGTCCGTGTGCCCAATGTTTCGAAAGGCCCAAACTTGGAACGTCAGAGTTTGGAGCAAGAAAAGGTTTCGTGATGGAGAAGGCACCAACTGAGAAAATGGGAGCCCTAGTGAGTCCTCAAATCCATCTTAAGAAAGTGCAGAGTTCAGGCTTCTTTTATGTCCAGGGAAGGGGAAATGGGAGAGGCAAGAGGTGATTGACAAGGGCGGACACCTGGGCACCAGCATGGTCCGAGGAAGACCAGACATCTCTTCATTCCCAGCCCACTGACCCCAGTTGATTGGTGCCCTGTCACGAGGCTCCTGCAAATCTTTGATAAACAATCATTATTGTGGTACATATTTCCCCCATCTCCTCGCGAGAGACACCTTCTGGCAAGGGGCTGTTTTCGTAAACACTCAGGCCACCCGCAGAATTCCTCTAATGATTAGCGTGTCTGTGTGCAGGAACCCGGCAGGCTTGAACAGGATGGAGTTGCTCTGGGACACGTTCATGTGCCAGCACTGTCTTAGGCCCTTGTACGTGTTGCAGCAGCCACCCTGCAGGTTACGCACGATGATTATCCCTGTTTCACAGATAAGGAAAGTAAGCACAGAGAGGTTAAGTGAGTTGTGCTATTGTGCACAGCTCCCAAGTGGGGATTGGAGCTCACATGGCCTAGGAATGGTTAAAAGAGGCTCAGTGGCTTTCTTCAAGGCCTGTGTCTTATAAATGATTGACTTGGGAGTAAAATCCATGCTGAGTGACAGTCTTCTGCGTTCTCTATTACTTTGGAAGAAGCTTCATTAACACATTGCTCCAGTCTCGTACAAGTTTTATTTGTCTCCCAGTCATGGGGACAGGGGTTGTTCATTTCATGTTTGATTACCCAGAGAACATAGGGCGGCTTATTGCAGGCACAGTAAGTATTGATCAAATCGAGCGCAGTGTTTTTTATGCCGTAACAGCTTTCCCTCTCTTTTATGTTACGAAGCCACTTTCTTTTACGTGGTTTCATCTTTTCCTCGCTTTGTTAATGGAACACATGTTTTCTAATTTGTTTTTTTTTCTGGCCTTCTATTTGGTCTTCTTTAAGGTGATTCATTTGAAAGCAGCTCCCTCTTAAAAGAAACAGGGCTCCCTCTCTAAATGAACCGCTCTCTCGATCCAGCTGTCTTCCCGTCATCTTCTGATTGTGTCATTCATCACCATCAAACACTATTAAGTGTCTTTTAGCACTTTGTGCTGTGCTAGGCGTTCTGTAAGCAAATAAAACAGACATGGTCCCTGATTTTGAGGAGTTTCTCGTTTAAACCAGCTTTGGAGCTCTTTAAAGATTCCACTGATCTTCCAGAAGGAAGATTTAAAAAAAAAAATCTTTTTAATTGAATTTATTGGGGTGAAGAAGGAAGAACTGTAAACTAGGGACTGTGTGGGGACAGTCTGAGTGGCCGGTCACAGTCTCACCTGGCATAGTGCTTCTCTCAGATTGTGGCTGGCCTTTTCCCCCCTTTCTATTTAAAAAATGTGCCTCCTGTCCCAGAACCTTTGCACATATTACTGCCTCTGCCTGGATGGTTTTCTACTAAAAAACACCCAGCTTTCATATGTTAATGGAAGAAAAGGTATAAACTTTTCTTCCATTAACATATAAATCAACCAATATTTCTTTAGAGAGATTCTAAGAAAACTATCATCTGACTACCTACCTACCTACCTACCTACCTACCTACCTACCTACCTATCTTTTTGCCCAAGTGGTCATCAGCATAGTATTGATTTTCTTATTCTTAGGTCTCACTAATAGATCCTTATTACTAATGAACTGATCACTTTTAGAATTAAGTTCTCAACTATCCATCACCACTTAATTCAGGTATCTGCCTTTCTTTTCATCAAGTCATATTTTGTGTCCATCAGTCCGTCATTGACTGCTGTATGTTGAATGTCATGTAAAAAAGATGCATATGAATTGCAAGACAAAAATTGCAAATGTTGCAAGAGTTGCAGGATTTCTTGATGGTGCCAATATATGCCAGAGGAAGTGATTGACATAGCAATCATTTGCAGGTTTAGGTCAGCAAACAATTGAAAGAAAATGAGACTGTTAGGATATTGGCCTTTAAAAAATGATGATTTGAATGTTAAAAAATCAAGACAGACCTGTCAGGAAAGCGACCTTTATGATTGTGCTTAGACTCAAATATAAAATAAAAAAATGTTGAATTGTTTTAGCCATGTAATTTTATCAGAATAATCACGGACTCACCTGATACCTTTTTAAAATTTAAGAATGTGATGTTTTTACAACTATAATCTAAATTTAATCTGAAATAAATTTATTTTCATATTTTTTGGTTTCCTCTTTGAAGATAGGCTTCCCTATTTTAAGTGAATTCACTTTAAGTTGACTTTTTCTGTACTAATATCTTAGATAACAAGGGCCTCTTTTGTTTGATTATTGCCTGTCTCTCATGCCAGATTGAAGTTTATTCCTGGCTCCTCATAGATGCTCAATGAATGTTTGTTGAATGAGTGAAATAAGAAACAACTCACTGGCGTGAAAGCCTCAGTTAAGAGCCAGTCTTAAATCCAAAGGCCAGCAACTTCTAACGAGGTTTGCATTACTCGTTTCATTCACAGAGTAACCGATTCCCTGGACACGCTTTCAGAAATTTCTTCGAATAAACAGAACCGTTCTTATCCTGGTAAGATTACACAGTTTTATATTCCTAATAATTATTCCTTTGCTTTTATTTATTGAAGCATTCTACTGTGAAGTGTATATGTATGCAAAAGATGTATAAGATGTATTTGTACAGTTTATGTAATCATAAAGCAGACTTCTAGGACCCGCCCCCAAGAGGAAGAAGATGATTACTGCACAATAGAATCTCCTGTGTATCGCTCTAGCTTGTTGTTGTTGTTTAAAATTATCACCAGAAGATATGATTAAAAAAAAAAAAAAAGTTTTTATTGATTTTAGAGAGAGAGGAAGGGAGAGGGAGAGAGAAACACTGATCCGTTGCCTGCCATATGCACCCCCTGCTGGGGCTGAACCGGCAGCCCGGGCCCGGACCCCGACCGCCTGGTTCCTGCGTCGATGCTCGATCACTGAGCCATGCCCCCGGGCTCAAAACATCTTTTTAGAAATTTACCTTTTGTGTAATCTTTTTTTATTTTTAGATAATACTCCGTCGTTTGGGGATGACGGAAATTTACCTTTTGTGTAATCTTTTTTTATTTTTAGATACTACTCTGTCATTTGGGGATGACAGCAACCCTAAGCTCTGATGTTTATTATTTACTGTTTTATAAACTGGATACGGGTAGCGATAGTGTTTTAAAACAGTTTTCTCCTTTTTTTTATATGATTTATCAAGATGAATATTTGAGAGAAAAGATTCAGCTTTATCAATGTGTATATAATTCAGTTTTATTTGGCTTTCAAGAGCTTTTCTAATAGAACTTCCAAAAGCAGCGTCACGATGGTAACTTACTCGTGCCTGTGCGTCGTGTGTGAGGAAGGGAAGATAAGACTCTGTCATGAAACCTGAACTCCTTCTGTATTCTGTATGCACGTGTTTTCTCTGCTTCCCGTTTCCAAAGAAATGCCCGAACTAGCAGAACATCCGCAGGAGAAACGGTGGAAGCTCCCTTCTAATAAGGACTGCAGATTTGTGACTTGTTTCTCCTCTTGTGACCTTAACTTTCACACTTAGGTTTCAGGAGAAGCTTCAGTACCACCTCGGCTTCTTCCCAAAGGGAGATCAGCAGGAGAAATGCGTTTGCCAAGTGAGTATTAAGAGGATCTAGAAAAAACACCCCTCAGCGGGGGAGCAGGGCAGGATTTTGTGGAGGAAGAAAAGGGGGATTTTGTGTCTTTTACTTTGCTCGGTAGAATTTTGACACTTTAGGAAAAAAAGTGTGATGAGTGTATCAGGAGGAGCTCATTTAAAAATGTCACCAGTGACTAAAAGTGCTGGACTGCATGTATTTTCAAATTTGTTTAGTACTATTAATGAAAGTTGGAGGAATTTACATTTTGTGTTATCACTGAATAGGGTGGATTGATTTTTTTTACACTCGGTTTACTTAATTAGTCAGAGATTTGAGTTTTTTCAGCAGTACCAGAAAGAAAGGTCAGGCCTGTCTGCATAAGGTCGTCTGACTGGTCTTTAAAAAAAGACTCCCACTCCGTCTTCGGGAGTCTACTGCTCAAAATGCGTTTTTGTTTGTTCGTTTCTTTCTTGTAGAGAGAACCTCTTTCTCTTTTTTGTTTATGTTTATTTATCCCACACCCTCTTTGACCTCTAGAGGAGCTTGAGGCTCTTCTAGACAGTTATTCTTTCCAGCGAATCTATGAACAGTGCCGGGGGAAGGGGTCCCCGGCTGGCAAGTGCCTCAAGCCGTGGGCTCCGCGGAGAAGCCGCTAGAAGATAGAGCCCAGGCAGGAGGCCTTGGCCGTCAGCTAAGCAGGGGCAGGCGTTCATGTAATAACCTCGCATGAAGTCGTTGGGGGGCTTCGTGGAGATCTGACGTTCCATGTGGGACCCCCACTCGCCCTAAGGGTCTGTTAGGTGCTTCTGGGTGCTGCTCAGCAGGGTTGGGTGCTGGGTGCTGCTCAGCAGGGTTGGGTGCTGGGTACTGCTCAGTAGGGTTGGGTGCTGGGTGCTGCTCAGCAGGGTTGGGTGCTGGGTGCTGCTCAGCAGGGCTGGGTGCTGGGTGCTGCTCAGCAGGGTTGGGTGCTGGGTGCTGCTCAGCAGGGTTGGGTGGGTGGGTGTTTTTTCCCCTTTTAAGGAAACCTTTGCTGATTTTGAGAATTTTGAAATCTGTCTCCTCGCTCTAGTAGCTGAACGAGTTCAAGGGCAGTAACTAAGTGTGCGCTGCAGTTTATTGAAGATAGTCAGGAGTTCCCAGGCAGGATGGAAGGAGTCGCTAAGGAGACAGCGGGGTATCGCGATTCTGAAGGGGAGGAGGTGTCGGGTCAGGGTCGCGATGGCGCCGAGGGTGTGAGGGCAAGAGCGTGGTGCGGAGACGCAAGAGGAGAAAGCAGCCGGGGAGTGGGAATCGCTCGCAGGCATGCCGACCCGCGGACGTGTGGGACAGTGTCAGGCCCTCTGTTTTCTCTGAGAAGAAAGCGACTCCTACAGATTGAGACTTAGTAGCTGCTGGAAAAAAGAAATATACTTTTGAGGATATATACTCAATTTTAACTTATTTATTTTTATTTGTAGAACGTGTGACCTTTCAGAATGTGTGGGTGGGTGTTGTAAGGAGCACAAGGAAGGGTTAGTGCCAGCTGGGTCAGGTCCCCTGTACACGCATGTAAATAAACCTTGGGTCCAGGTGAGTGTATTACTAAAGTAGTCAAACGGGAAAAACTTAAAAAATGGCAAACAGGAGTATATTCTACTATTGCTATTTAGAATAAAAAAAATCAAACTGCGAACCTAGAGTATTCCCTCTCGTGCTGAACTGCGAGCTGCGGTGGAAACGAAGGCGACGCGCGCCCCACGTGGCCGTCGCTCTGAAGCTTTCCTCCCCTCCCCGTGACAGAGCGAAGCCCGCCCTGCGCCGCAGCTGGAGCAGCGCGGCCCCCGCGGGCGCGGGCCTGGGCGCCGAGGGGGGCGCCAGGCTGCACGAGGGCTCCCAGGTCCTCCTCACCAGCTCCAACGAGATGGGCACCGTGCGCTATGTGGGCGCCACCGACTTCGCGGCGGGCATCTGGCTCGGGCTGGAGCTGCGCAGCCCGAAGGGGAAGAACGACGGCGCCGTGGGTGACACGCGCTACTTCACCTGCAAGCCGAACCACGGGGTCTTGGTGAGGCCCAGCCGAGTGACCTACCGGGGAATCAATGGGTCGAAGCTCGTGGATGAGAACTGTTGAGTTCAACTCCCGGCGTGTTCAAGTGAGCGAGCGTGTGCGTGTGAGAGCGTGTGTACATATATGTATACGTGTATATATAGGCTGTGAAATAAAGAGCCTGTGGCAGATGTCGACTTTATTCAGCCACCGTTTAGAGTTTGAAAGTGTGGCTGTTCTTCCTAAAAACTTACAACAATTCAGAGCGACGCCTTTAAAGAGCTAGCACGATGGAACGGTTCTCTTAAAACAGTTTTGAAATGAGCATTTTTCAAAGCTCTCGAGGCTCTAGACCCAAGAACAGTCTGGACGTAGGGCAGAGTGTGGCCTGGCTGCTGCTGCCTCCGTTTCATCTTTGCACACGGTGCTGGGTTTTTCTCAGGCCGTAGGTGTGCAGGTTTCACCAGCTTTGGTTAACATATGACATCCACAGGACCTTTTTCTGTCAACTGTTTTTTTTGGGTTTTATTTCTTTTTGTACTAGTAAGTACAGTAAGAGAATAGTAGCTCTGTGCCTAGTGTCTTTTTCATATTTGGGGGCAAAACTGTTTGCCCTTTCAGGAGCGCCTCATCTAAAGATATGTTAGAATTTTGGAGTCAGTTGGGGCCTCAGAGGCTCCTGAGCTCAATGTCTCGCCCATCGCCAAGCTCAGAAGTGGGGTCGGAAGCAGCCGCCTTGCCCGGGGTCACTCACTGGCCGGTTAACGCGGCTGAGAGTAGAGCGTGGGCCTCCTGACCTGTGGCGCATGCTCTTTCCTCTCTACAAAGTGTATAATTTCAGGTTTTTCCTCTGTGTTGGTGACCTCCTCATCCGGGTGAATTATAAAAACTCTGATTAGGTTTATGAGTTCAAGTCATAATAGGAGTTTTTTGTACATACTTGTTTATCTTCCTCATTGGACATATCTCCAAAACACACACACAGCACTTTTAAAACAATGCACTTTCATCAGTGCCATCACTTCCCTCTGGGATATGAAAAACAGTAAAAATGATATTTGTGAAGAGTGCAAGTTAAGATGTGTTGGGGAGAGTGTAGTAGTCACTCACTTAAATGTCAATGATTTCTTGGGGTTTTTTGTTTTATATATAAAGCTGGTGTTTGCTGTTTTTATACTTTCAGTTGTTGCACATCCATCCTGTTCTAAAGCTACAGAACTGGATCATGTTTTTATTTTCCTTGCTGAGCATGTGTTAACAAGCTAAGCTTCCAGACAGTGATGTGATGATGCAAAAGGTGTGTAGTGGACATGTACTGAAGTTTATGGTCCTGTAGGTATAACGATTGATCTCAAACTGTAGCTATTTAGACCTTAACCTGCAACAGAAATATCAGAACAGTTTGCTTTATAAGCTTAAAATCATCCCTCAGAGGGGAGCTTACTTTGTGCTCAGAAATACTACGTTGAACTATTTTGCGATATGCTCTTTAAAACCTGAATTCTGTTGCTTTGCCGCCTTTTTAAAAAGACGGGTGGCATTTCGAATACTACTATAGCTATTTTCCTGAAATACATTTGCAAAATAAGGCTGCTTTGTAACCAAGGAATATTTTTTTGATTGAAGATGATGACTCTACTGCTATTCAAAAGTGAACTTATTTTATTATATAGCTTATTTCTTAAAGACTCTATTTATACCGTGACATGAATCCCTGGTTATACTGAACTTGGGTGTCTGTAACTCTTCCTGTTGACTGTAAAACACTTCATGTTAGAAGCAGTGAAGCGAACACTGGATTTATTTTGCGATCAGAGAACCAGCTGTTCTCATTTTAGATTAGGGTTATTAAATCCATGTAATGTGTATGTTTACAGCTATACATGCAGATTCGGTGTTTTCATTTATGTTTTGCATATTCAATGTCAAAGTCACTTCTTGAGCATTAATAAAAGGGAAGCTGTTTGGGTTTTGGACGGCGTCTTGTCATTTACCCCAACCCCGACTCTGCTCTTCTCAGAAACCCAGGTGCAGACGCTTTGTGCTTAACTTTTTTTTCTTCTTTTTACAGTAGTGACTCGGATTTGCCCTGTCCCCATAACGAGTCTTAAAAAGTGTCATGTTTTCCACTCAACAAGTAATGTTTCTAGCCTCCCTATTACATTGTTTTGATGGACAGAGAGCCATTGAAGAAAAGAATGTGTTTCTACAGTTTTCTAAAATTGCTTAATTGTCTTTTATACCGGTGGGGTTTCATTTTTGTGTGTGAGGTAGGATAGAACACGTTGAATTTAGATCTTAAAAATATATGAATAATTACCTACATTCTACTAAAAACTTTGTTTCTATATTTTAGGGTAACTTGGTGGGAATGTTTTAAAATGCTTAAAAGTGTTCAGATACAGGTGTTCGCCGAATCTGAGCCGAGACGCTGTGGTCTTGCTCTGAGTCCCCTCAGCAGCCTCTCCTGAACCCCTTGGCCCCGCTTCATGTTTAATTTTTCTCCTGAGCACTTAGCGCCGTTGCTCACGGTAAACGTTTGGTTTGTTTATTTCTCTCTTCCCTCACTGGATCGAGGGATGGATATCTGGCTGTTTCGCCCATCGCTTGGTTCCTAACCTGGAATAATACCTGGCTCCCATCAGGTGCCTGGTAATGTTCATGGACTCCAGAGGCAGCCAGGCCACCGAGTGCTTGCAGCAGATGCCATCTAGGTAGCGTCAGACGGGGCCTCGGGAGCTGGCCCCGGACCCGGGGAATCTTACTAGTAAGGAAGGAAGGAGGGCAAGGAAGCTTAACTCGTGCGGCCCAGCTTTACCCCGGGTCAGTGGCATGAAGGACATAGAAAATGTTGGGTGTCAAGGGTAGAAAAGGGGACAAGAAAGACACAACAGGGTCACCTAAGGCAGCTGCCCTTATGCTCTCCCTGGGGCCCGCCTGAATTTATTTGCCGTGATGGTCATTTACGGGACACAGTGATGTGCCTGGTCTAGTACAGAGAGGAGGAACTGGGTCTTGGCTGAGCGTGCAGCATTGGTCCCCGGTGCCAAGCGTTTTATGTCAGCTCATGTGGACTATGTGATAACGTTATTTAAGCCACAGTGACCGGTGGCTGGAGACCTAATGTGTTAAGGATCATCCTTAATTAAGAAACGGATCGAGTCATTTTAACTCCCCTCGGAGACACGTAGAAAGCACCACCACACTGCAAGCCAGTAGGAGAATTTACTTTTATTTTTTTCATGCCCTTTGGTTCACTACACTTACTTATAATACAAATACATTAGTTAATACAAAACTCACATTATCACACATATTTTTAGTAGTAGTTTCGTAACACCCCTCGGTACATACTCAGGCCCCTATTTACAAACATCACATCGGCCGCTTGAATATACAACGGGCGTTGCTAGCGAAGCTCGTAGGCGGCTGCGCGGGTTGGCCACACCATCCGTTACACACAGGGTACGTCGGAGGCCTTTGCGTGGGCAAAATGAATGTTTTCTACCCAAATTTTTGCTAATGCTCCTTGTTACAGGAGGAAGAAGTATGTGCCGGCTTTTTTGTCCGGAGGGATGTGGCCTCAGGAGTGGGTACTTAGCGTTGTTTGACTTCGATAAATAAAACTAAATAGACAGTCTCAGAAATCTACTGGTGCTGAATTTGAACTTGAAGCATCTCTAAAGTGTAGGAAGTTTAAATAGTCAGATGCTGTGTTTCCGACATGCGTCAAACCTCACGGCGGTTACCTTTCAACTCCGGCTTTACTCAAAGTAGATGTACCTTCCTTAAGACTGAGCCGATTGTTTTCCACATAAATCAAAATAGACTGACGTGGGAACAAATCATGTTAAAATTATATGCTCGGCTTCAGGCTGTTCTTTTAATTCTTTCTTCACATGGCTTCTCGATTCAGCTTAGATCCCGGCTGCAGGGCTAGTGACATTGGCTGCCCTGCCAGGGCTCCTTATGAACGATAGGCACTACTCTCCAGTGTTTTTGGAAAAGGCATCCTAAAGTGGATTTTAAAATCAATAGTCATAACGAGTCCCATACTGTTAGCAGGGGACTGTGGAGGAGAGTAAGCTGAAAAACTTCAGTCCCCTTTATTGAACCTGCCAATAAAAATGGTCTCTAATAAGAATTCCAGTAAATTATACATACTGGTTAAAATGTAATTTTCCCGGATGATGTTTTTCTCGAAGGGAAGAGAGCTTAGGGAATTGAGGAGGAGCATGGAGTTTCTCGAGGCCTCACTGTGCATCCCCTGGCGTGTTACGAAGGAAAGCCCAGTGTCCATATTCTGTGTGTTCTGTGTTAGTTTCTTATCTCCTGTAAAACCTCACCAACTGCCTCCTGGAACATACATGAGGAAAATGAACTTCTGTCTTTAATATTACTTCATTTCTTCTGAGAACTGTGGAGTACTATATAAATATTACTTTGAAATAATGCAAAAATACTTAAATTGGTTTGTTCCCCCCATCGACTTTCAGATGCACTAAAGTATAGATAACTTGCCTGCAACCTTCACAGTCTTGCCTTTTGGTGGTTATTTGAACTGGTTGTCTTCTGGGGATTCTAGATCCACTATAAAGCTGTATAATTCAGGTTTCTAGAAATTGCCATCCAATGGCAGAGGGTGTCTGCAGATCTGAAAAGAGGGATTCTAGGCAATTCAGTGGTAACTGGGAGAGAGGACTCATGTTATTAATGAATTCCTCATCGCAGTGGCCCTGGGACGCTTACTTAGGCGCTGGACCCCAGAGACGCCTTCTGGTCTCAGTCATGTGCCTTATCCTGGGCTTTGTTACTCTGCTCTGGGATGGGCCTGGGAGGTGCAGATTGACACCCAACAGAAAGTGCATCAGATCTTCATCAATTATTAGGTGTGGCCAAGGATAACCTTCAGAAGGTAAGTTTTATAATTTTACTTTGCTAATAAGGTTAAATGAGTGGCGTGACACTGTAGGTGTGAAGGGCATTAACGGGCGCGATTCTCACAGTCCTGTCAGCTCTGCTTCTCCCAGGAACCCACCCCGATTAGCCTCATTTTGCTATGGTAACGATTTCATGATTTGTTGAAGAAATCTTTGAGTAGAAAGAATAAGCCCCAATCTAATACTAAACTTCTTTCTGGCCCGCTTCTGTATAAAGATTAAATACAATTTGGCTCCATGGGATTGTGCACCGAATTAATTGGCTCTAAATGAATTAAGAGTCAAGGTCAAGAAAAAGAACACACGCCAGTCGTGTCCTGCGGATGGTTGGAATTTACCTTCCCGGGAGGAGTAGGCTTGCAGATCTCAGCCTTCAGCGCTGGAGCAGGAGGGGGCCCAAACCACTCATATTTTTAAATGAGAGAGTAGGAGTTTAAGTAACTGGCTGGAGCCACATACAGGGTGGAGCAAAAGTAGGTTTACAGTTGTGAGCATTTGAAACAGTTAATTCTTGTATAATTATTTATTAGTTGTATTATTTTCCATACTGTGAACAACTGTAAACTTACTTTTGCCCCACTGTGTAGATAGATCATTGCAGTCTGATACCTGGGTCTCTTAACTCCTGCCCTCGGCTTGCTGTTTCTCAAGTAATTAAACCATCCAAAATATTATACTCATTGAAGTTTTATCAGTCTGCTAGTCATCTATACCTCTCTTAAAATGTAAATATTCTAGGGAGCCCTAATACATCAGTTGCTAGGGCTTAGTGACAGTTCATTTAATAAGATGGCCTTTTAACGACCTCCAGCTGGTAGGCACCTGCTGATTTTAGTGATGGCGGGTAATTGCTTTCCAGAGGCAGGAGGCCTGAGATCAATGGAGAGGGGGGATCGCTCAAGGGAGTGTCAGGCAGAGGGATGGAAGAAGTGGACACGGGAAGGCGCTGCCCACAGACGTTGGTCCTTGCAGTTTCTTTGCGGTGAGCCTGGTAGTGCAGTCTTGACATGGGAGGGTAACACACTTGCTTTACACTTGCTCGACCCCAAAGAGAGGAAAGTCATGGCTTTGGTCTGTGGCTATGGTTCACGGTCCTGTTCCTCCCTCCCCTCAGTTGTAGGTGACAGTCTGTTTTTACTCGGAGCTTCCCCAGTGTTCTAAAGTTGTTAAGCTGGAGCTAAACATAGCTCTGTACGAGAGTAGTGCATTGAAAATTAAATACACCTACTCAGGAAACCACATGGAAATAGAATTTTAACAGAGAAGCCTTACTATTTGTTCTCAGTAATTGTCTTATTTTAGGGCATTTTAGGGAGGGTGACAGGAATGCTGGTGTTTGTTTTGTCTGTTCACACAATGTGGGGAGCCATCTGCTGCAGCGAAATTGGCAACGTCAAATTGTATGTTCTTAGGGGACCCATTTAAAAAACCGCTCGCTAGAGACAGATTGACAACACAGCCCAGACAATGCTGCGAATCTTGTCCTGGGAGTCTGTTACTGAGTAGTCTGTGTTCGGAACCAGCTGTTTTTAGTTTACAAAGCTCGTATGAATTTTAATCCTGCTATTACTGGAGAAAATCTATTAAAATAGCCCGGTCACTTAGAATTTCTTAGTGGAATAAAGTTAATCTGCAGTTACATAATATCTTAGAGCTGTCGAGTTTACCAAGTATTGCCCGGAGATGCCAGACATTTTAAAAAAGAATTACTCAAATTGATGGAACACCTTCCTTTCTGAGATGTTTGCTTTTAACACTTAGTTCTAAGTGTGGTAGACAGTTTTACATTCACCCTTTGTGCTGAAAAGGACTTGGTTCTGGTAGGGTTCTTGCTACTGTCATTAAATAAGTGACAGATGAAGGGCCAGGGATGCCTGAGGGCAGAGGGCGTGGGAACAGGAAGCCCCGCTGAGCGGTGGGGTCAAGGGGCGCGGTGCATGGACACTGGGACTTGTGCAGTTCTCCCCACCCTCAGCCCCCAAACCACGTGGGAATTCAAGGGGTTTGGGGAGCGCTTGTGCTCTCCCACCGTTCATAATCTCCCTGGGGCCAGCGGGAAAGGGAGTTGCTGTCCTGGTTCTGTACATGGAGACACCGAGGTAGGCAGAGCCAGGACTCACACCCCAACCGGGGGAAGAGAACCCAGACTTTCGACTACTGAGTAGATCCTACTCTTTAAAAACATAACGTCTATTCCTGCTATTTTGATTTGCTCTAACTTTGAGGTGCCGCATTTAACTAACGGGTCGTTCCTCACAGACCGCCAGTCCCCCAGTGGGACGGCTGTGAACTTTGATGAGCTGGGTTATAGATAGACATGGAGTAGAAGGAATTGTCCTGGCTTACGGTTTAATCCACATGGTCTCAGAGAACTCAAGTTGCGCCCGCCCACGTCCTAGGCGGACCTTCCACAGTTAACGTGAGAATCCACAGCCCCTGTTGACTCCTTGTTGCCATACCGCTGGGCAATATCGAGTGGACACGGGTGCAGGCTGATGCCACGCTGATGCCCAGGGCTTACAGCAAGTTAAGCGTGACGGCCTGAGTCATCACGTCTCAGTGTGAGTTGTTTACTTAGCTGTGTAAACCGGCTTTTAAGACTTGACTGTCATTGGAGCTTGACATGAAAACTGTGGTAAGGCACAACCTGAAAATGTAACGATTTGTGGTTTTTAAGAAGAGAAAGGGATAAGGTCCCCCCCACCCATTAATCACAATAAAGAGTCGGCTATGGAAGCGTGTAGCATGCTCCCCGTTTAATTGGTTACTGGTGTTACAAATATGAAGTGAAATTGTTCTCAGTTTTTGACAGTCCCTCTGCCATCATCCGTTGGGACAATGTTTCCCAAAGCGTGAATCTTGGGCCCCTTCAGGTGGTTTATGAGTTACATTAATGTCCATATAATTAGACCATTTGCTTTTGCGCCTGGCATGAGCCAGGACTTTCCTGATATGGTTATTTAGAGATGAGTTCATTGTGTCAGATGAAAACAAGGTGTAGTTAAGAAGGTAAGGAAAAGTGGTCCAGAGCTTCTGCAGATGCGCGGAACTGCCAACTCGGGCAAGGCCTCTGCCGCGGGAGGAACGAACACCCTCTAGTATTGTCTAGAGCAGATGGCTTTCCCACATCCGAAGTGATGCTGTTGCTGTGGGTGAAACCGAGGAGGTCGGGGAAAGGCAGGTGTATATACAGTCCTTTCGCTTGGGAATGCTTCGAGTCCAGCAAGTCACAAACGCCTTCCTCCCAAAGCAGCGCTTTGGCACAGCTGCTACCAGGAAAGACACCGGCAAGAGAATGGAGGCAAAGCAGAAAGAGGAACACTTCTGAGAACTAAAGCATTGCTGCGTAAGTGCATGTGCAGAGCCTAATCGATTCCCAGCGCGTTTTTGTGGAAATAAATTTCATCTGTGAAAACCAAGTTCGGAACTCCTGCTTTATAACGTGTCCCTGCCAACCTCAGCACTCCAAGTGTCCCTGAATTCCTTTATTCACCGTCCCCCCCCCCCCCCCCCGAGGAAAAATTCTTGGTTTTCATCTGCATTCGGTAGCTGTACAAATGCTGCTGCGTGTATTTCAGCAACTCTGCGTCCCCATGTGTGCGAGGGTCACATGATTGGGGAGAAGACGCAGGTGAACACTGGGAGGGAGGGTGCACAGCTGCACCTCTCAGGGCCACTGAGGGCCTGTTACTTAATGACCTGTCACTACAAATAGAAACTTCCATTTGGTAGCTTTCATGATGGAAACTGTTAGGAAGTTTTGGCCTGAGATGGATCGACATTAGCCCACGAAGAAGCGGCATGTTTCTATGCTTTGATGTGTCACTTGTTCCTTTGAGTTTTTATTTTTAAATGACCAGAGTTTATTTTAATTGGTGGAAAATTTTAAAGTAAGTAAGTGATTTAAATCTTCAGTCTTCAGCCCGGCGGGGAACCTCACACTCAGTTGCTCACTTTTAGAAGGAGGGTTTTCTTAAGGCATGAGGTATATTGACAGAATGCTTCTGATCTTCTGGATCTGCACTGGGGTCTTTTCGCACGTTTGCATTTCACGTAGATGGTACACGCACGTGTTCTCTGCACCACTTCACTGTTCACCACGTGTTCACGGTCGCCAAAGAACCGGCACAACCGAAAGCGTCTAAATGCCACCTGACGCGCGATGTTTGTTCGTCGCCTGTGAATTTTCGTTTCCAAGTGGGGAATGTCCTTCCCCATGCCGACTGCCTTGCTCACGGCTCCTTTCCCTCTGTGCTCTCTCCCCTCGAGTGGTCCAGGTGCCCACCAACCAGTAAGGGCGCACCCATGACTCCGGGTGTGCAACACGCGCGCGGATGGCTCTGACACCCCCACCGGGGCTGCGGGCACAGCGTGAGGAAGCTCGTGGACCTCGGCCACACACCCCGTGCAGCCAGATCCGGGCCTTGTATTTCCCACTCGCCTTTATGACATTTTGCCCCTTGGAAATGTTAGGATGAACCCATGCTCAAAACCTTTCGAAAGCATTTGGAAAATACAGCTTTTTAGGTGGTGCATCGAAACAAGTTGGCACAAAATGAAAAGTGACGTTTGGTCTCTGGTTCGTGGAGGAGCTATTACCTGTGCCCGCGCCGTGGGCTCAGGGTTCCCAAGGGAGGGAAACGGGCGCCACGGGGCTCAGGGCCCCGGCTGGCCCTTCAGACCGGCGTCCTGGTAATGCCCAGCCCCGGGGGCGGCGGGGGCCTCCGGGCGCAGGCCCTGCTGCTGGTAGCCGTAGTTGACGTTGCCGCAGGGGAAGTGGCTCAGCCTGAACAGGGGCACGTCCTTCACGCTGGCGGTCAGCGAGGACGGCTCGAGGAGCAGCGCGGCCCCGGGCGCTCGGCCGGCTGCCAGGCTGGGCCGGCCGGTGCAGCCGCCCTCCTGGCCCGGGGCGCCCCTCGGGTGCGGCTCCTTCTTTGCTGGAGGGTGGTCCTTTCGGGCGGGTTTCTCCGTAAACCACGAGCCGTACGTTGGGTTCCACAGGCTGGTGGGCTTGTTTCGGGACCGCCGGACTTTGTGCAGCTCCGCCGGTGGGTTGGACTGAGCGAATGCCATGTTAACGTGTCCCCCGTCCGCGGCCGGCCCCCTAGGGTCCCGGGCGGAGAAGTCCGCCGCGGGTGGCGGTCTCAGGGCTTTGCCCGAGGAGGTGGAAGGAAGAGGGGCCGGGGGTGCTGCGTCCTGCCCGTCCCCCCCTTTGGCTGCTGGAGGGGAGACTCGCAGAGGAGGGATTCCCTCGGGGTCTTTGGGCCTCGTGGGCACTCTCTCCTCCTCTTCTACGAGTGGGCCGTACTCCACGGGCAGAGCGGTGTGGATCACGTCTGGATCCTACGGGGAGGAGAGACGAATGATGAAACGATCACAGACACACATGTCGGGCCTGGAGGCACCTGAGCCATGCTCTCATCCAAACGTATTTTCCAGATGAGGAGACCGTTCCGTGTTTATCGGGCACGTGTGAACATACAGGTACCGGGGATGGGAAACCCGGGAAGTCACCCTCGTCCCTGGAGAGCACAGAGTATGTGCTCTGTGATCACGGCGTGTGCAGGGTGCCGGGAAGCACCCACCTGCCGGGGGGGTGGGGATGGGGGTGGGGAGAGGGTCAGAAAAGGCTTTGCAGAGACCACTGTTGGGCAAATCATGCAGATGAGTGGATTTTTTAATCCCCACCCGAGGATATTTTTTTTCATTGCTTTTCAGAGAGAGAGGGAGGGAGGGTGAGAGAGAGAGAAACGTCGATGTGAAGAGACACATCAATGGGTTGCCGCTCACACTCGCCCCAACCGGGGCCAGGGATCGAGCCTGTGACCGAGGTTGTGCCCTTGACTGGACTAGAGTCCTGGACCCTTCAGTCCGGGGGCTGATTCTCTGACCACTGAGCCAAACTGGCTGGGCAGATTAGTGGATTTAAAAAAATACGTATGTTTGTTGATTTCAGAGAGAGGAAGGGAGAGAGGGAGAGAGAATGAGAGAGAGAAACATCAGCGATGAGCGAGCTGCTGATGGGCTGCGTCCTGCACGCCCCCCACTGGGCATCAAGCCTGCAACTGGGGCATGTGCCCTGACCGGGAATCAAACCTCGATCAACCTCTGAGCCACGCCTGGCCAGGCAGATTAGGGGATTTTTAAAAAAATTATAAACTAGTTTAAAAAATTTTCCAGTCTATTCCCAATAAAATCTTTCCAACAAAAAAGAAAACTGTCTGTGTTTGACTCCAGGTTCAAGTGTGTGCGATGGGGCCGGAGGTGGGCCGGGAGGCAAGGGACACAATCCCGTGTTGGCTTACAAGGCCGAGCCCTTGCTCTCTTCCCGGCTGCCCCCCACTTCCCTCACATTTGGGTGTGTGATGTGTGTTGATAACTTTTCCTGTGTTACATCATCGTGTTGTTAGTTAGATGTATAATGCAGTGGATCTTTAACTCGTCTGGATAGGGTGAGCGCTCCTCGAAACCCAGGAGACACTGACGTGCCACGAGGAAAGCCACTTACACACCAGCTCTGTGCTGGATAGTTTTTATGGCCATAGACTGTAACAGAGAAAAGCCAAAGCAGTTGCCAGAGGCTTGCGGAAAATTTGTGGAAGGAAATTTAAACTTGGGGAAACTTAATTCTTTAATATTTTATGGAAATTGGGAAGCACATCAGTCCAGTGTTCATGAGTAAAGAGTTTAAGAATAAAAAATAACTGCCTTCTGATTCTCTTTTATATTTTAGCTCCTTCCCTGTTAGTTATTTATGTGTATAGTGAGTCATTCCAAATGTGCTCGGATAGAACCACCTGTTTCTAAGAGGGATGGTATAGATTTTGCAGAAAAATTACTCCAAAGTTTATTTACAGGGTGGGGCAAAAGTAGGTTTACAGTTCGTATGGAAAATAATACTGTAACTAATAAATAATATAATAAATAAACTGTGTTTCACTTACAACTACAAGCCTACTTTTGCCCCACTCTGCATTTAAGTGGTATATTCCACTAACATTACAACATAACCTAAACTGCCATTGAACATCAAGTTTTCTGAAACCCCCCAATAATGTGATAAATGAAGTCCATCCAGATAAAAGCCAGCCCACCTACTCAGTGGGCCTGAAACGACGAAGTCCTGAGGCTAGGAAATGACGGTCGTTCGAGAATGTAGACGTCTTTCGTCACAACTCAGATGAGGGACTTTAGGGAGGGAGTGGTTATTGTCTGACTTCTAAAATATTCTCCACAGTTAGATATCCGGGCAGAATGAGAGCAGAGGGAGGGAAAGAAAGGTACACTGGAGAGGACAGAAATGAATGAAAGCCCGAGGGGCAGCGGGCGGTGCAGGTGGGGGGGTCGCCGTCGGGGGCAGGAGGGACGCCACCTGCCCTGACACGGGGAAGGCGGTGAGAACAGGTGTAGGCGCAGACGGGGCGCAGTCTCACTTGATAGCCTCTCCAGCCTTGAGGACGTAGGAGGCGCAGTCGTCTGCTGCAAATGGGGGAGGAGAGGGAAACCTTAGGGTCATTTTGGAAGGAAATGGGGGAGGGATCTGCACTGGGGCCAGCGGGAGCGCCAGGAGCCTCGACTCCTCATCTGGAAAATGGGGATATTTTATGTACCTCAAAGAAGGTGAAATGAAACACATGGAAATGACTTGTATAGCACAGATGCTATACTGGTGCTATTTGATGATGTTAAAATCTCTCCAGGCCACTCTCCAGACCGAGTTTCCTCCCCTGAACCCCTCTAACACATGTCGTCGGACGTACAACTTAACAGTTACACACTGTTAATTACTTCACGGCAGTATTTCTCCAGCCAGGCCATAAACTACAAACTAATTATGGGAAACCAGGTGTTCCTCACGATTCTTTGAAGCTCCAGTTTTATTTAATAACACATCAGGTGCCCAGTAGGGGTTTAGCTATACTTGTGAATTGAACTGATGCCCTAGTATTACTGAGTGTCCGCCGCTGTGTCACGTGTTGGCGAAGAAAGTGGCTGTTACTCATATTTATTATAAAACATGCCAGCTGAGGAACCAGTCCTTTTGCTTCGTAGATAATGAACATTCACTCTCGTGATCCTAACTCACGATTTCTGGCTGGTTTAACTTTTGCTTCAGTGTTTGCCACCTCTAGGACTTGCCCACGTAAATGCTGACGGGGGCGGTGCTCGTACCTGAGTGCAGTACTCAATCCTCTCCAAGATGATCGCGAAGTTGGGCCTGTCTTCAGGCTGATGTTGCCAGCACTGCGTCATTATCCTGTATCTAGGAGAAGAATAAACACATAATTGAAGCCAGGAGAAACAGCGAGGAAAAGTGCATTTTTCTCTCTCCGAGAACTTTTCTGAATGGGGCCGGGGCCGGGGCCGGCCCCGCCGCGGAGGGCAACCCACTGAGGCCCCGCGTGGCTGGCGTGTGCTGCCCCCTGCTGCCGGGCCGCGGAGTCGTGCCGGGTGTGAAGGAATAAATTACCAAAGCTCCTGAGCGCAGCCACCCTGGCGTGTCCATTTAATACGGCTCCGCTCTTTCTATTCCCGAGTTAAAGTCACCTCTGGGGAGGAGTATCCTAATTACATTGCCCGCCTGCCGTGCTTGTGGGTGGCAGGTGAGGGATGCGAGACAGGACAGCAGAAAGCGTGGGGAATGGAAATGGGGGTGGGGCAAAGGTAGGTTTACAGTTACCCGGGGGTTATTCCTGCAGAATGAACAACTGTAAACCTCCTTCTGCCCCACCCTGTATTTAGGGGGCTCAGGTACAATGGTGCTGGGCAGAAGGGGTGAGGCCAGGACACATATTCCTTGAGTGACAGCTTGGGGAGCCGGTGGCCTCCAGCCAGACAAAAGGTTCCTTCCAGGCGTGACATTACTGCTTTGGGGGCCGAAGACCAACCCATCTCACTGGACTCACAGACACATTCCTGTCTTGGGCGTATTAAGTGAGGTCAGCCACCTGCCCTTTCGCTTTAACAAAGCACATGGGGCTGCAGATTTTTTTGAAAAGGAAACGGTGCTTAGTAACGTGTAGAAATGTTCCTAAAAGAGTCGTACACAGGCCCCGGGCAGTTCTTAGGCGGGTCCATCCGGCCTCCATTGGTGACGAACTCCAGAACCTCCTGGTTGCTTTTGCTGGGGTACGGCATGTATCCAAGAGAAAATATCTCCCACAGCAGCACGCCAAAGGACCTGCGCACAGGACAGGAGACATGGGTGTGGATGCCCCACACACGTGTGCCCACACAGACACATGCGTAGACACATACACGGACATACACATGCATGGACATACACGGATACACTCGTGGACACACTCAGACACAGACGTAAATTTTAAAATTGTTTTTTACACATTTTCCACAATAGAGAATCCTTAATATGGAGAAAAAGAAAATGAGAGCCATGTGTGATGCTCCGTGAAACGATAACCACTATTAGCATGTTGTTTTTTTGTTTTTCTGTGCTGACATATTTTTTACGTAATTGCAGTTATATTCAATATGCAATTCTGAACCTTGACTTTTTGCATATTCCATTATAGCATAAACATTTTCCGGGCTAATAGATTTTCTAAATAGAATTTCAAATGGCGACACTATATTCCACCGAGTAGTTTTGCCATAATTTGCCTTGTCATCTCCATATTGTTTTCAATTTTTGAAGTATTGAAAATACTGTGATGAACATCTTTTTGCATTTTTTTAAAAGGACAATTTGCTTAGGATGCATTCCCTGAATTTAGGATGAGACTAAGCTAGTAAATTCTAGGGTAATTCCAATGAAATGACTAGACCAGAAGAGTACTGACACTGAAAAGTTCTGGACACGTGCTACCTGCTTGACTTCCAAACGTGCCGCTCGACCATCGGCAGCCAGCCTCACGCGGGAAGGCGGCGGGCTCACCGGCACGGGGCTGCTGAGCTGCTGCGTCCCCTCCACCCCGGCACCCCCTACTCTCCCCTGCTCACTTCGCAGGCCTCGCTCTTTCCCGCCCCCTCCTCTCCCAGCTTCTTGCAGTCCCTTTAGCTACTCTCAGGAGGGAGCCTGAATCTGACCCTTGCGGCCCCTAGGCCTAGCCCCGCTCATCTCATCTGGAAATCCGCAGCATTTTCCCAGTGGTTTCCTCTCCTCACCTGTCCTCCTCCAGTCTGTTTTTAATGGCAGCAAGTGATTTTTCTTTTTTTAAAAATGGTCCTGTCGCACTCTTGCTTTCAACCCTTCAGAGGCATCGCGTTGGGCTCATAATAAAACCCACACTCCGAACCTGGGCCCGAAGGCCCCCCTGTTCTGCCCTTGCCTGCCCCTGCCATCCAACTGCCATGGGCCCTGTGCTCCAGAGCTCCAGCCACGAAGACGGGCTTTCATCCCTCAAACTCGGCCTGAAAAGCCTTTCTCCCGGGTCTTTCCGTGGTGGCCTTGCTGTCATTCAGGCGCCGGTGGCCCCTCCTCCACAGAGCAGAGCCTTCCCCACCGTCCACAAGGAAACAGCTCCCCTCCTCTGGCCCCTTCAGCCCCCCACACTCCACCTGCTGCTCTGCCTCCACAGCTCTTATCTGAAGTTATGTGATTGATCTGTTTATAAAGCATTTTCTGAAACAGTCTAAATTTTAAAAAGAAAAAAATGATACCTATGTCCTAGATGTTAATAGTTGGCCTTATTCGTGACGGTTCTCCCTCTCTTTTTGAAGAAATAAAACAAATACAGGCCCCACACACCATCCTTTCTTCCTCCCTCCCTTCCCCCACTTCCCATGTATGTTTCCCCCCCAATGTGTGAAAACATAAACAGTAAAGTTTCTATATTATAAGCTTAATTTTTGCATTGTAAAATTATGCATAAATAATATCCTGTCCCCACTAAACATTATTTTTGAGATTTACTCTTGCTGATACATGTAGGTGGGGTGTGTTCTTTCATGCCACCGAATAGTTCCCCATGATATAAGGAAACCACAGTTTATTTTATATTTTATATTCCCTACCTGAGGGATAGTTAGGCTGTTCAGCTCATTCTCTATTGGGACAGTGTTGCAAATGAACATCCTTGCCCAAGGCCACTGGTGTCTCCCTCTCTCTAAATGCACTTAGAACCAGAATGGCTGGGAAATAGGACATGCTTGTGTTCAGAACAATGACTTAATTACCCGAATTGCTCTCTGTACCGGGATAGGGGAGGTTGCGGGCTGTAACTTTGGAATCGCCTGGAGGGTTTGTTAAAACACGAGTGCTGGGCTCACCCGTGGAGTTTCTGTTTCCTTAGCCTGAGGTGGGGACTGAGAATTTGTCTCTAACAAGTTCCCAGGTGATGCTGCTGCTGCTGATCCAGGGACCTCACTTTGAGATCCACTGGGTTAGGATAAGCCAAAGTTAAAAATAGAACCACCTTATGACCCAGCAGTCCCCCTTCTAGGTATCTACCCAAAGAAAACAAAGCAGTATTTCAAAGAGATGCTGCACTCCCAGGTTCACTGCAGCATCATTCACAACAGCCAAGATGTGGAAGCAACCTAAGTGTCCATCATTGGGTGAATGGATAAACAAAAGGTGGTGTGCGTGAGTGTGTGTTTTGATTAAACAGTATAATTATTAATATTAATAACTAGCTGTCTAGATTAATATCTTAATACATATACACTAATACATAAATTAATACATATATCATTATTAATACATGTGTGTGTATATAACCACACATACAATCTTTTCTTTATTCATCCATATATATAAAATGGATATTTTCAGCCTTAAAGAGAAGGAAGTCCTGCCCTTTTCGACAACATGGATGAACCTGGAGGGCATTATGCTAAGTGAAATCAGCCAGATACCGAAAGAGAAATACTGCCTGGTCTCACTTATCTGTGGCATCACAGAAGCAGAGAGCAGAATGGTGGGGCCAGGGGCTGGGGAGGCATGTGGGGAAAGGTCGGTTGGGGAATACACAGCTTCAGGCACCAGGGTGACTGAGTCTGGAGAGCTGGTGTGCAGACAGTGACTCCCACGCTTATTTTTAGCTGTAGGAGGGGTCTCACCACCACTATCACCAGCAGCCCGCTAGTGCTTCCCCTCCCCCCCTTTTCGCCTTTGTTCTGTTAAATGTGGACAATTTCATTGCTCAGTTTTCTAATCCTGACTCCTCCTGGAACAATCCAACTGCATTGTTAGGTAAAACAAAAATTTTGTGTGGCCCTCAATGCGTGCGCCCCAGCCAGCAGTATCAGTGTCCCCTGGGAATCTGTAAGACGTGCAGATTCTCAGCCTGACCCCAGGTCTTCCGAGTCTTAAACTCTCAGGGTGGGGCCCAGGAATCTGTGTTGACAAGGCTTTCTGATGATTCTGATGTCTGCCAGCGTTCGAGAGCCACTGGTATATAGGTATTTTGATGCTTCTGGAAACTTCCTCTGACACAGGGCCTCCCTGCTGAGAGGGTGGGATCAGCACCTGAAGGCCCACAACGGGACGGGACATGGAGGAGAGCAGCAGAAAGACTCACCAAGTGTCTGTTTTGGACGTAAATATTCCTTCCATGAAGGCCTCTGGTGGCATCCACTTCACGGGCAGCATCGCACAGCCTCCCTTTCGGTAGTAGCTCGCTCTGTGGGGGGAGGAGAGGAAAGCTGAACTTGCCTCTGGAGATGGCTCTGAGTGGAAGCTCCAGGCAGCTTGAGAAAGTGGCAATGAGGTCTACCCATTAAAGGGCTGAAATTAATGAGGTTCTGTGGTTCAGGAGGAGAGCCGGGGAACACAGATCATTTGCTTAAGAACTGTGGTGTCATTTAATCAGAGAGAAAACTGCGCACCGGAGGTATAAAAGAAAAGATCTAAACAATGACTAAACTACCCGCTGGAGGATGGCTAGATTTCCCTGTTGGGTTGTGTTTATTATAACTCACAATGAATAACATTACTCCAGCTTTATAAGTGCCGCCTGTTCTTGCTGATCCACAGTAATGCAAGACCCCAAATGGGAGCATGGAGAGCGGGGTGTGTCTCATTCACTTCGGCAGCCTCATAGCACTCAGACAGCGTTTAGTTCAACACAAGCACTTGACAAATACTCCAGGCATGGTCGGGAAGCCACCTTCTGCAGCACACACACGGCTAGAGGTGGAGCGGGCTTCAAAGGCATGAGTTAATTTATTAGTCTTTGTCAGTGATGTCATTAGAGCAACTCACTGATAAAACCTAATAAATTAACTCCTATGTCTTTGACACCAGTTCCACCCCTAGCCCTGGGAGGCAGCTTCCCGACCAGCTGCCTCGATTAATTAATTACTTCTCTCGATTAATTAATTACTTCCATAAACACACACTGAGTATTTACAACGTGTCGGGTACTCTGCCATGTGGTGAGGACATAAGTCTTCCAAGGATAGAGTTTAGTGGAAGAAACAGATGTAAGAACAACTACAGTACAGAACAACACATGTAATGATGTGAGGGTGCAGGGAGCCCCTGACACAGATGAAGAGCTGATTTGCTCTGCTTGAGGCGGGGTTTCGTGGAGGGGTGATGGAGCTGCGTGATGACCACGCTCTCCTGGGAGACCACTCCTGACAGCTGCAATTGCACAGTGCATGTGGGACAGTGAGGCTGCAGATGACTTGGGGTGCTGAAGCCTGGGGCTGGGGAGCTGTCAGAGCTGAGGATGGAGAGGAAGGACTTCTAAGTGCATTTGTATTGTCAACCACAGGCCCTCCCGGGGAATTCTGAGAAAGGAGGGACGGAATGCTGAGACTTTGGGTAGGAAAGGGAGGTAGAGTGCAGCAAGCCAGGGTAGTGTGGTGGAGCCCGGGGATCGATGACTGTGGTCAAGGACATCGTTAATTCATAACCTTCCACATGCTGCTACCCCGTGGTAATAGGATGGCATCTGCCTTGGGTCCCCCTTTTTCCCATCGCAGTGAGAGCTCTGCGTGACCACCCCTCCTCTATCTCTGGGTTAGGGAAGGTGTGATTAGTGACCATGACTGAGTGACTTGCTCAGCTCATGGAGCAGGTGACTGTTGTACATGATTAGACAAAGAAGTAACATGAGATAAAGTGTAACAGGAGTATTTTTTTTTAAATTAAAAATTACTTTAATTTTTAAATGTAGCCTTGAGAATATTACAAGGATAAAGAAATGAAGCCGAACCAAGTACCTATGGGCTCTGAGCAATGCTCCAGTGTGTCCTGTGTGGGTGAAGATGACTGATGAGCTAGGCCCAGCAGCCGGCCAGGTCTGGGCTGCTCTTGCCTGGCGGGATGGGACCTAAGGCCATTCAGAATTCCTGAGTTAAAGTTCACTTAGAAACTCTTTCCATAGCGTGTACCCCAGTTATTCTGGGTCCCAGAATGTGTTAGGATTAGAGCACTGAGACCCGAGAGACGATCTAATTAAGAACTTGGTGTCAATCACGGCAGGTGGTGTGATCCTGGGTTTAGGCCATTGGGTGTGGCACTAATTGAGGTTTCCCGCATCCTGCAAAGGAGCTTAATGAAATTTTAGGTGGCAAGTTGACAAGGTGCCAGGGATGATTTAGGGCACAAGCAGCCACGTGCCATTCTCCCGAGGGGCTGGGCTGAGAGGGTTCCGGCAGTCTTTGCTCACCTGTAGATGTCTCGGGCCATTCCGAAGTCTCCAATCTTGGCTACTCTTCCAGGGCCTGGACAGGTCAAGAGGCAGTTCCTGGCGGCAATGTCCCTGGGAAGAAAAAGTGAGACAATGCATTTCCTTATTTGATCCCTGGGAAAACGTATCTATCACTAGAATTTTTACCTCTCATCGGAAGTTCAAGTAGTTCCCTCTTCTGCTCTATATTTCCTTTACTGCATTATACTTCAGTATAAAAGAACAGCGAAGCCAATTCCAAGCCTCAGAACCGACAGGGAAGTGGGAAATGCTTAGGGAGATGATTGAAAATGCTTAATAGGACAATAATATGAAAATAACTATAATAGAAACTAAAATTTATTGGCCATTTACCATGTACTTAGTATTGTCCTAAATGCTTCATATCTAATTCTCACAACAACCCTATGAGATACAGGGTGATACTGTTATCTTCATTTTATTAAACAAATTAAGCTGAAAGCAGATAATAGAGGGATGTAAGGAATGCCATTTGTCCCAGGGCTACTGTTTGCACAGATTGCTGGTTGGCTTCTGCCTGCTGTTTGAAGCCGTCTCCTGGAACAGCATGATTTCCATATAAAATTCAAGTGGGTTAAGGTATTTGCAAATATTTATAGCTTCCTTTTTAATAAGCTATTATGGTACTTGCATCCACGATTTTATCAAAAGCCTTTGCTGAGCTGTCTGCATCATAGCTATTGGCCGAGGAACCACTTCTTTCAGGTTATGAAGGCATCTTGTCTTCTCTGTGGTGCTCCACGTGGCCTACCTGCCTGCAGTACCCTATAGGGCAAGACCAGAGCTTCCCAACACTCGTCAGCTTCTGCTCACTCACTGCCGGCTTACCCACTCCTGCCATGCACGTGGGAGAGGGCACAGCCAGAGGAAGCCTGGAATGGTTTAATATCAAAGTTCAGGGCAGAAAAAAAAGTAGCAGTACTTGGAGCCACAGGCAGTGTTTTCATATTTTTGACTGGTTTCATGAAGGTCCTGATCTTTGGTTGAGAAGGACATGGAAAACAAACAACTGGATAGTATTAAAAACAAACAAACAAACAAACAAACAAACAGGGTTTGGATTGGGGGTCATGGCTTAGGACACCAGGACGATGGAGCGGAGGGGGAGACGGATGTCATTAATGCCACTGACCTGATCCAGAGGTTTTAGTTGAATTTTGAGGAGCAATGGTGCATAACTTGCCCTAATAGAGCTATAGAAGCATAACATAAGAAGAAAGATAGTGGGATATAGAGCCGTTACTTCTCAAGAGAAACACAGTGAAGTAGACCAGGGACAAAATTGATGGCTCCAGAAAGGTTTTTACGCTGATGTGCTTGGAATGATTGCTTAAAAAAGTGATCTTGAATTTAACGGCGAGAAAGTAAATATAGTATCACAGAACACACCAAGAATTGGTAGAATGACACATAGTTCTTGAAGTGGTAAACTAAGGAACCAGATCTAGTAAGAAAATGGGAGTGTGTGGGGGTGCTGCTCTCTGAACTCAGGTGCATTTGCAAGGGAGCCTGGGAATCGCGGGGCAGGTAAAGGGTGGAGGAGAGAGAATTGGAGGTGACACTTTTGTGGGAGCATGCCACAGACCTCCTAGCCAGGTAGAAGATGCAAAGGATGCTTTCCTAATACCAGTTACCCCCGAAAGAAAGCTTGGATCGAGACGGTCAATTCCTGCCAGAAGTTGCGTTTGCTTATAAGGCAGATCATCTGATACATTCTTGATTTGTCGCTGACAATTTCATTTCTCAGAAAAGATAAAAGGAGCAACAAACTGTTCCTCTGGCATCCAATTCTGACCTTCAGTAACTCTTCACAGATACGGAAGCGATGGAAATCTTGAGAGAGTGGGAGCCTGTTAGCTCGTTCTCTGTAATAACAGAGCCCCGGACGTGGTCCAGTGTATCACGGCTCTAGGAAGCGGGTTGCAAAACGTTCGGGGGAAAGATGGGCACGATCCCTCAGCCAGAGGATCTGTGTGCTCGGTGGCCGACGCGGCGAGGCGATGAAAAGGCAGAGGTGGTCTCGGGGAGGAGCAAAGGGAGACATCTGAAGTCACCAAGGTGACTGCACAGGCCACCCTCGGATGAGTCCAGATTCAGGGACACAGCCTCAGATGCAGAGGCGCTGTAACCGAGGATGGGCTCCACAGAGAGCACAACCGTGCCATGCCCGAGCAACAGTGAGGCCCAGGGCTGAGGTGCCTGGGAAGCTCTGGGCGCAAAGGAAGGGCAAGAACAACCGTGGCGGGACTGACCCAAGTCTGAAGCAGAGGGTGTAGCGTTGGGTGACCATATAAAGGACTGGCCCGGCTCCTCCTCGGCCGGCTTCTGGTATTTCTATCAGGAAAAGTCACCCACAAGTCAGAAAGGTCTAGAATCAAGAGGGAGAACTGAAGACCAAGCGATGACGGGACAGTAAAAGATGAGCCGGTGTGAGAGTTTCCTGCTTTGCTCTGGGGATGACTTTGGGCACCCAGCTGAGTGTGCTCCTTGATCTTTAATTTCTCCACTTTTGTTAGGGGGAAACCGTAGCTTCCTGCCGCCTACCAGCTCTCCCATTTCTAACCTCACGCGGCATCTCTCGTTCCCTACTTTGTACTTAATACCCTAATTATTAGGAATATGCGTTATCCTCTTTGAAGACATGCGTTAACACATAATTAATTTGCTAGGTTGTTATTTACTAAATTAGAAGGAGATCATTACCAAGAGCTTTGCAAAGAGCCTACTTTTCAGGTGTCAGAATTAAGCTGTCAGCGGAGAAAGTCCTCAGCAGCCACATGGAAAGAGATCTGTGAAACCTGTGACATCTGCAGCATGACATGCGGGCTTGAGTCACAGTCCAAACACCATTTAAACAGGACAATCAGATGGAGTAGAAGAAATGAAGTGTGCAAGTAAATCAAATAATCATTACGCTCATTTCAGGGCATTTTAGAAAAAATAAGTTATCCAACAAACGTGTCTTGCACCTCACTATATGCCGGGGATACGAAGATGAATGAAACAGGGTCCCTGCCTTCGGGTGCCCACAGTCAGACACGTGAAACTGTGAATTCCGTTGACTCCCCTTAAGGAGCTCAGTTTCTGAAGAGGGAGCGTTGAAGCGATGTAGGACCTGAAGGTTTCAGTGCAAGACGCAGGCAGGGGGCCCCCCAGGAAGCCAAGAACAGCTCATGGAGGTCTCCATTGCTGGGTGGATATTTTCCGATACCCATTTTACATACGGGGCAAGTGAAGCCCTGATAGATAAGTACTCACCTGAAGGACAAAGAAAGCTGAATCTCCCCTGGAGGGAGACCTGTCGTTGCACTGGGAAGGGGACAGCTGGGCCGGGAGACGTGTAAGGGAGATGCAGAAGGCAGGGCGCAGGGCAGGGCCCGGGGACTCACCGGTGGATGAAGTGGTTTTCCTCCAGGTACTGGCAGCCGCAGGCGATGTCCCGGGCCACGTGCAGGAGGTCCAGCATGGCCAGGGAGGAGGGCTGGTTCTGTGGGAGACAGAAACGGGCCGCTGGTGAGAAGCCCCCCCAAGGGACCTGCCGTTACGGGTGGGGCTGGGCTGTGGAGGCCTCGGGGGTCTCGGGAAATGGCCGTGTGTTTGGCTTCTCCAGGGGCCTTGTTAGGCTGGAAGTCCCGGGTACCATGAGAGAGAGAGCCCCCGTTTCCTGCGAAAAAGAAAAGTAACTATATTCCTGAGGGAAATATTCATCCATCTTGCTATAGTATTAGAAATACATTTTGTCTCCTCAGGAAAATGCTTTCTGTTCCGCCCAAAGGAGGACCCACTCCTGGCTTCCCCCGAGTCCCTCTGTTCCCCCATCACTCGGGACGGGAGGACCTCTGACGTCGCAGATGCTCCGGGAGCCTGGCGTGTGGCAGGGACTAAATCTTCCCAGGCATTAGCCCACCAGGCGGGTTTATCTGGGCTCCCTGCCTGCGGCAGCTCCGAGCAAATTAACTGCTCCGCTAAGTGCTCTGCACAGAAGCGGGCAGCCAGCGGCCTGTGGCGTGTGTGTGTGTGTGTGTGTGTGTGTGTGTGTGTGTGTGTGGTCAGGGGAGGCGTGCAGTGTGTGCAGTGTGTGCAGTGTGTGTGTGTGTGTGTGTGTGGTCAGGGGCGGTGTGCACAGTGTGGCAAAACTGATGCTTACGGTAGCAATGCAGAGCATAGCAAACGTGCTCAATGCTGTTTGTATCCGTCCTGGGCAAAGAAGGATTTGGAATCAAGGACCCCCCAGTCTGCCAGTGAGTGTGGCACTTCCTTTGGCAACCTTGGGCCGTAGTGGTCATGGGTGTGCTCTGCCCACTACTCGCAGAGAGGATCTGGTCCAGTGTTTCTCAAAGTGGGCTTGTGGATGGTAGTGGATCAAAGAGGCTGGGACTCCTGGGTTAAGCATGTTCTCTGCCCCAGGAGCTGCCAGGGCCTCTGCTCCACACCGCTTTACTAAGGACCGGTGAGGGGAGGCACAGGGCTCTGGAATTTGGCCACAGAACCCTTTTGAGCACGGCTGTGAGTGTGGGCACCTCAGGCACTGGTGTTCCCTTCGGGGACAGTGTTCAGACCAACATCCTACTTTACAGGTGAGAAAACGGGTCCAGGGAAGCGGAATGGTTTTTTGGGTCACAGCGGACAATATCCACTAATAGAAAACGGAGTGATACTGAATCTAGTCTTTCTTTAAGGAGCGTCTCCTGAGGTGTGTAGAAGGAAGAATCCCAGGATATGGGGAGGAACTGTTTCAGCAAGTGACAAGCAGAACAGTGATACATTTTCAAATCCATGCACAGAAGTGCAAGAGGGAAAGGTGGGAGGAAGAAGCAGGTGCAGATAGAACACAAAGTATAAAAAGGGGCACAGAGCCATTTGAAAGTGATGTTTCCTGGCTCCTTGTATGGCTGACTTTTCACTGGCACCAGGGGCCCCTTTGTGCATTTGGAGTCAGCGTTGTTATGGCAAAATCGGAGTCAAAGATCTAAACCTGAGAATTAGTGCAAATCAGTTTCCCTTCTGGACACTGTGACCTCTGGGATCCAAAGAGCCACCTGTGTGCGGAGCACACAGACAGGACCACATTCTACACACCTACAGACACTGTCGTAGGGAATGACTGCCACCTTGAACAACGAGATCACCCACTCACTAACGGCTTTTATTATTGATCAAATCAACAGCTACTAAAAGACTGTAATTAGTCTAAATCTGGCATTTATTAAACCCTCAGTAAATATTTGTTGAGTAAAGAAAAAATATTTTGACATTTAGAGGAACTTTCTCTTCTGCGGAGTCCTGGGACCAAGTGATGTTTTAATCAGTTACCCATGAATTTCATTTCCATGACTAACAAGGTTAGCCCGGGCATCCATTCTGTCCACTGCCTCTGTCCATCTGTCTGTCACTTCATGTCCACCCACATGCTGAGGTCCTTTGATCCTGAAAGCCTGCGGAACTGCTGAGTTCCAGGAAGGGTGGGAAGTGAGGACAGAGACTGAGTCCCCTTCTGAATGCCCAGACGAGGGCCTTCACACAGTAGGTCCTCACATAGGCTCTGAGAGTCCCAGGGAAGTTCAAATAAATGAACCAGGTGGAGTTCAGGCCTTTGAATCCAGTGAATTCCGCAGCCTGGAGGCACAAGTCTACCCCTGTCCCATATTTCTCGAGCCCTGCTATCCATTAGCTATCCCCCTCATTACCTGTAGGATTTGCTGATATTAGCCCCCTGTCGACTCTAAATCACATCCCTCTCTCATAGTAAACCAGGTCACCATCTTACTAAACTGGATTCTGTGGCTCTCAGAATCCAGGCAGGATGCCCAGCTCATCTGAACCCTCCAGGGAAGCTGCTGCCACAAGCATCTCTGCATGGGGTCCCTCTGCAGGGCTGTAATGGGACATTTTAAGTCACCCCCATGGTAGGTATCTCAGGAAGGACGGGCTCACCTGGACAGGTGGGTGTATATAGGGGGTGAGAAGCAGGAGGACTGAGGTGCTGTGGGACTTGGGGGCATGGCTGGCAAAGGGAGCCACATGAAACAAGAGCAGGATCAAAGGTTCAGAGCAGATTTGGTGGGTGGAATCCTGACCCTTAGAAGGGGCTCTCCCAAGAGAACTGACTGCCCCATGGTTGTGGGCATCTCAGGGACAGTGCCTGCTGTTAGAGGTCAGAACTTGGCAGCAGGCTCCTGCTGGGAGCCTCTTATGGTGGCACTGGGGGGTGGGAGGCGGTGGGAGATACAAGGATTTACCTTTCCTTGCTGGTGCTCTGTATTTTGGGACAAGATGCAAGTCATCTTTCATCATCAAAAGAAAGAGAAGCCCCACCCCTCACTCGTACTCCACCCCTGCCACCAAGGTCCTTGGACTTGTCAAGTGATAGTTCCCAGATCCCCTGTGCAGATCCCAGATCTTTCCTTTGCATGTGCAATACTTTTCCTCCTCAAGCCTCAGGAACATCCAGTGGGAGAATCAGAGACATGCCTCTTCCCAGAGTGTATGCCATGTGTCCCCCATGTGACCTCTGCTGGAAGAGCTGCTGAGAATCTCAGGGCACAGGGCTGAAGGCTCCGCCTTGATGGGTGGTGATGGGAAAGCCACTGAGGTTGGTGCTCAAAGCCTGGCGGAGATGCTTGTGTGGCCCGTAGTGTTGGCTCTGAATGACCCAACCTCACCCTGGCAGCCCATGGCTTCCCAAAGAGCGGCACACTCTTGCCCCCTGCTCTGTTCTTTGGCACAAGAACTAGGGAAAGATTGTTCTCACTCACAGGGCGAGGGCGAGTCTCCCGGAGGAAGGACTTGAGGTCTCCCCCAGCCATGAGCTCCAGCAGGATAAACCGGGGCAGGGCTTGCAGACTCACTCCAATACAGCGCACGATGTTCTGGTGATTGAATTTGCTGCAGAGCAGAGGGGAGCAAACAAATTTAACTGAGCCGAGTCTGGAAAATCCTAAGTGGGGAAAGCAAAGTTATATTTTCAGCAGCCACATTATGTAAATGCATTCTGTAAATGTTAGCAGGGGTCCCATGCTGAGCCTAAGCTGAGAACTGGCTCCTCACTGAGCAGGTGAAGAACCAGAGGGCGGGCCTAGCCGGAGCTCAGACTGCAGGAGAGCATTTGGTGGGAGGTGGGAGGTGGGAGGTGGGAGGTGGGAGGTGGGAGGTGGGAGGTGGGAGGTGGGAGGACCCTGCACAGACACTTGGGTGAGAAAGTGGGTGGGGAGACAGGAGAGCGTCCAGTGTCTTTGTCGGAGACTCGTGCAGGCCTCAGGCAGAGGCTGCAGGAACTGCTTCCACAAGGGACTGGGTGAGAGCTGCTAGGTGATGTTGTGTGAAAGAGGCTGAGAAAGCGGGGCATACGGATCCCACTGTGGATTCCTCCAGGAGGCCCTGGGATTTGGGTTTTCTTGCTAATGTGATCCTGTTAGGACGCACATGGCAGTGGGGCCAGGGAACTCCACAGGGCCACACACACGCAGAGGTGAAAGACAGCGGTGGCTAGTTATCGCCAAGTAGTGAGACTGAGTGCCTTCTTCATGTAATCTTACACTTTCCAAATTTTATTCAATAATCATGTATTACATGTGTGATCAGAAAAGAGGTTATTTTTAAAGCAAGGTCCAGAGCCTGCTGTTTGTCCCCCTGGGGCTCCAGGAGCCACCGGCACATCAAACACACTGCTCTGGCCTCCTGGCCTCTGCCACTTCCACCAAGGAGCGACCCCCAGGCTGCCCCTACCTGTCAGGATGTTTGGGGCCAGATCTCAGGGTCAAACCCCTGTGTTCTCCTTAAGTGACATGCTGTCAGAGCCCTGAACACTGGGATTCCCAGTTAGGGTTCCCCGAGCCACGAGTTGCAGGGGGCAGGCCTGCTGCATGGGCCAAGGTGGGCAGCCCTCCATCACACTAGGGGCCCAGGTGTGAGAGCCGGGATTGGTGAGAGCCTGGCAGGGGAGTTACCTGGAGGAGATGAGAGCTTCCGCTGTCAAAACCTAGCACCCTCTGTTTCTTCAGAAACAGGGAAAAGAACAAATGGATGGCACAGGGATGCTAGTTGAAGGCAGAGTGGTATCAATTTTATTCTTAGGTCATAGAGATTATTTTCTGAGACCACCACGTGGGGCTGTTCCACTCTGGTAAGACATGCTGAGAATTGGGGGAGCCTGTGTTGGAGAGGGAGGGACGCGCTGGAGGGCATTTCCCTTGGAGATGTTTGCTAGAAGCACGTCCCTGTGGGGCGGTGGGGGTGTCTCTGTGACGCTACCTGATGATCAGGGCTTCCATGAGGAAATCCAGCTCGTCCTGTTCGGAACACACCTCGGGCAGCGTCTGGGCACAGAGGGGAGAAGGCCTTTAGCAGCAGGCGTGAGGCTGTAGCAGAGAGCTCGGCTGCAGAGACCGCTGGCCAAGGTCAGGCCTGAGGGAGCCCCTCTTACCTTTACAGCCACTTGCAGGGGGCTCGGGTCGTTGGGTATTCCTGATACCTGACCTTCATACACCTCCCCAAATGCACCGTGGCCCAGGCCCCTGTGCGAAGGAGAAGGCAAGGTGAGGTGGAGGTGGGCGGCCGTCAGAGAGGTCGGTGCATTCGGTGGTTGCACACCAGGGGCAGGGAGGACACGCACACACTCAAGAGTCACACCCTCACCCTGGCTTTGCTACTCAATCCCAGGCCTCCATTGCTTTACCTGAAAACCTGGGACTCATGACAATGGTGGACATTCCTTCAATGAAGACTTAACTCTCTGGTATTTGCCAGGGACATAGAGGTGACTAAGACCTTGCCCTCACCCTGGAGGCCTGCACTTCCTGGGGAGGGAGGGACAGATCCCTGGCAGACACGTCTGTGGCGTGTACTCAGTGAGTGACAGACAGGCCCAGGGTGCTCTGGGAGCTGGGAGGAGGGGCACTTTGCTCCATCAGGAGTAGGGAGAGGCCAAGAAGGCTCAGGGAGGGGGCACTTGTGTGGATTTTGAGGAGAGTCCTGGTTCCTCCCATCTAGTCTTCCTCTCATTGTACAAACTCCATGAATATACAGGGTGTTAACTGATTAAATATCCCCCAAATGGCCCTGAACGTTAAACCTTCCCCCCTGGAGGGCTGGGAGTGCTCTAGGGGTGGCCTTCCTGGCCTCTCATGGCTAGAGGAATCCTTGGTGCGCAGATGACCCCCAGCCCCCTAGCATACACCCCCTTTCCCTGAAGGATGGCAGGGGCCCTCACCGGATGAGGGTGATGTTTTTCCGCGGCACCTCCTTCAGGTCGCTGATGGAGGAGGTCTTGCCTGCAAAGCAGTAGTTGGGGTTGTAGTCGGTCATGATGGTTGAGGTGCGGAGCTTGCTCAGCTTGTATTCAGGGCTCTGCAGCTCCATCTGCATGGCTTGCAGCTCCTGGTGCTTCCGGCGGTACACTGCAGACAGATGGAGGTCAGCTCCAATGTGGCCTGGACCAGGCAGCCTGGCCCTTGAAGCCCAGCGCAGGCCACCTCCTCCAGGAAGCCTCCCTGGACTTCTATCTCCTCCTCTGAGATAAACTTTTCCATCACACTTAGTAATACTAACAAAATGATTATAGATGTGAAAGTGTACTTTTAATGGAAAGATTATTTAAAGTTAATGTAAAGCTTAATACCATATAAATGGGAAAGATTTTACTGTATCATACAGGGGCAGAGACACATTAGTCTGGGTCCCCTGAGAAGCAGACCTGAGACAGGATTAAACATGCAAGAATGTCATTAGGGCAAATGGCTCTGAGAGGAAATTGGGAGGGAGCATGGGTAGGCTGGGAGAACGGTCAGACTGCGCTGAAAGTCTGGCACTGCAGCAGGAGAGTTGAGTTGAGTAAAACCCCTCGATGGCCATGCAGTCTAAAGATGGTCCAGCAAGAAGCTTTGGGGACATTCTAGAGCCAAAGTTGGCCCTCAGAGGAGTCCCATGTCTCCCAGGAAGAGGCCTGCAGTAGTGTCTCTGCTATGCCCAGGCTTCGGGTGGGCCAAACACGGCGATGGATTTGAGAGCAGCCCGGGCTCTCAGCACTTGTGCTTCCTGTAGCTGGAGAACTGCCAGTTACACTGGTGTCTAAACTAGTGCCTGAGGACCTGAGTTCTAATTTTACCCACACAGAGGGACACTCGGGGTCCATGGCAGAGCCTGAGACGCTGCTCTGTTCTGCCAGATCTCCCTCCCTGGCCCCTTTGGCAGCCCCAGGGCTGCAGCACACTCACCAATCATGATGCCAGAGAATGCCAGGACGAGGGCGGCCACGAGGGCAGAGGTCACGACGGAGAGGATCAGCGAGAGTGGCAGGTGGGGCTCTGGGGTGGGTGACACTGGAAGACAGGGCCCCACGAGACACCAGTGAGCACGCTGACTCTCCTCGAGCTGGCCGGGCCCCGATCAGAACCCCCCGCTCCTCTCTTCCCTGGAGGCTGGCCCACCTCCCTTTTCAGAGGGCCAGGGGCACAGAGCAGGTGTGCCCTGGTTGTACAGCATTCAGGGGTAGCTTTGGGTGGAGGAAACACGCAACAGGTCTAAATATGAAACTGTTGAAGTATATAGAACCATGGAGACCAGCTGTGGCACATCTCTGGGCCCTACCCCCGTGCCCTTACCGATGCAAGAGACACCATCCTCAGCCAGCACTGTCCCATGGTCACAGAAGCAGATGACCTCCTGGCTCTCGGGGTCCATGTGGCACTCATCTGCTGCACAGTGGCTGCAGTTTAGGTAATGCTTAATATTCACCTCCCCGTGGCCTTCTGTCACTGTTGGCAAGGAGGGCAGGTTAGCCTGGGGCTGAGCCCGGGACGGCCCTGCACCCCCTCCCAGCTGGTGCTTTGTCTCCAGCGGTCAGTGTGGGTCCTCTGGTCCCTGGTCCTAGGTCCCACTGCCACTGAAGTGCTGTCCCGTGTAGGAAAGCCCCGGTGCATCTGGTGAGTAGAGCTCAGGCAGAGGCTGTTTGGGTGCATTACGTAGGTCGGTGGGAAAGTCCATGCGCCTGACCCGTAAGTTGGCTGGGACAGGGACAGGCCCTATGACTGTTGCATTTTCTTGGACTGGCTTGCCTGGTAGTCAGTCCCCTGCCTCTATGTCCCTATGAGACTACACTCCTGGCTTCCAGAAAACTTGGTGGGGTGAGGACCAGGCAGCCTTGTCTGCAAGAGATCCATCGTCCTGCCTTTGTATCCTGAACCCATGTCAGCAGCCCTGAGGTTTCAGCTGGGCTGGAGAAATGGCCTAAGGAAGTTGGTTCCGCACCTGGCAGAGGGCGTACCTTTTAAAGCCGGGGTGTACAGGATGCCCAGGGGACTGATGAAGGACACCCCATCCTCTCCGTCCATCTCGGGGTCATTGTCTGAGGCTGCGTTGCCGCCTGTGGCAAACCAGAGAAGAGTTTAACGCAGAGAGGTGGGTGCCCAAGTCTCGACACACGTGCACATAAGCAGGTCATGCAGTGGGGTCAGGGAGGGGCCTGAGAGGGGCCTGGGAGGGTGGGCCATGGGGAGGGAAGGGAGGCTCAGGGCACAGGGGCTGCACTTGGGGCTCGGCTCAGTAGATGCTGGGTGTGTGGGCCCACTTTCCCCTCCAGGTCCAGGCCAGCTCCCACTGGGGAGTCCCCACCCTACCGGGGCCCTGCAGGAAGCAGTACATGTGAACAAGTGCGGGAAACATTCTAGTCTCCCCAGGCTGTGTAGCCCCATGGTGCCTCTTCTGGGACTGGCCAGGGCAGTAGAACTGAGGAGCTGCTCCAGTCCCTTTGGGTCAGGGTAGGGACATGGGGGGAAGGGCCCCTGTGCCTTTAGGCTCCTGTCCCTCCATTCAGCTGGGGCTGGGTTGTCTCTGGGCTCCCCCCTCGGGCTCTCCCACCCACCCAGGGCTTGGAAAAGAAGAGCATCTGGTTAACGCAAGCATCTTACGCAGCGTAAAGCAAAACACAGACAGAACATCACAGTGTGGGCATGCATTGCGTCCTAATCTGTGGGGACGGTGGAGACACCATTTCCCAGCCTCTCAGCTTCAGAAGGCTCTTCTGCTCTGCTCTAGCCCAGAGGAGAGCCGGGGCCAGTGGCCAGCTGCTTATTGAAGGGCCGGGCTGGGGCTGCCCGCAGTTGCCCTCAGGAGTAGCACCCGTCAGCGTGGAGAGTGGTGCCATTCTGGAGCTGGTGGGCTGGGGCAGGGAAGGGAGAGTGAGGAGTCCTTGAGGCCAGAAGCCACAAACCAGGCCCTTAGGGAGCTGGCTTGCAAGGATGTGGGCCAGGCCATCCAAAGGGAGGCAGGGGGTCAAGAAGTCTGGCCTCTGAGGTTCTCAAGCCAGGGCATCCTTAGGGGTGGCTCAGAGAGTAGTTTGGGAAGCCAAAGCCTCTTATAATTGGCTTTGGGGATGATCAAGAATCGCACAGGATCTTGATGCTGTCGCCGTGGAAGCCTCTGGGCAGGACGCTGGCTCGAAAGCCAACACCCTGCCTCCGGCTGGTCCCCGGGCTGAGAGGGAGGCGTGCACAGTTACATCACAGTCCACACTTGGGATGGCCAGGGGAGGGCAGGCGAGGGCTGGGGAGAGGGGTGCCTAGGACTAAGGGGAGGGGAGTGACACCTTGAACACAAATCATCTTTACCTATATATCCTCCGCCTCCTCCACCTGAGGAGCACCCCCCTCCACCCCCTCCGAAACCCCCTCTTGTCTCCCACCCCCACTTCTTCATGGCCTGGGGGCAGGAATGTCCTCCGGTGGCACCCTCCAGCAAAGACTTTCCAGACCAGAGCAAGGAAGTGTTATCACTCCAGCCACCTCCACCACCTGCAGGAAGACAGAGAAAACCCCAGTGAGGCTGCTGGCTAGGTTGGGCCAGCCACTGGATCTGGCAAAGGAGGCAGGACTCAGTACATTTTGAAGGGGCCCAGGAGCCCCATCTTCAGTGAGGCCTGGGGCCTAGAGTCCAGGAGCGTGGCCTCTCTTAGAGAGACCTGCTTTGGCCACAGCTGGATGTCCTGATGGGTGCATGCTTGGTACCACCGCTTTCCGTCTGGCCTGTGGCTCAAAAGTCCTGAGAGTGCTTGGCTGGGAATGGGGCAAGTGGGGGACAGGCAGTGTGACAAGCCAGCTTGCTCCTCTGCCTCCTCTCCATGTGCAACAGCCCCCGAAGTGCTGGGCCTTCTCTTCATTGTCCGCTTCCCATCTCAGCAAGAACCAGGATCCACCATCCCTGGGCAGCCAGCTGTCAAAAGCCTGCCGAGGCCGCCGCAGAGAGGCTCCTTGCAGGAGCTCTGGACCAGGCCCCAGATAACCCGATGGGTTATTGTTGACTGGGCAAGACCTTCCCTGTCCTGAGCCTGTAACTTGGGGATAGTAAGACTCGTTTCAGCAGGTTGATATTTGGATCAAAGGAGACAGCAAGTGTCAAATGCTTCATAAACCACCGTGTGCAGGGCTCACTGGGCATTCGAGAGGCGGAGCACACGTGGGCAGAGGGCCTCACACACCGAGCTCAGCCAGTGTCTTGCCTAATGGCTTCTGAGGAGCTACTCCAAGGTCAGGGACAGAGCAGATGGGAGAGGGGGGAGTGCTGCCCTGGTGGCCGTGGCAGCCACTGGAGCTGTGCTTCCCAAGTCTGGGCTCCTCTGAACTCTTGCAAAGGAAGTGCTGTTTGCAGAGCTGAGGTGGAGGGCACTTTGTCTTAAGGCCACAGGCTGAGCTGACCACAGTAAATCTTCCTGCTGGCTCCTGAGATTCCAGGACCTCTTTGCCCAACATTGTTTCATGTGACATTTCAACAGGCAGCCTACTTCAAAAGGCCCCCAAGCCCTTTCTGCTCCAGCAGATGATGGGTGGTGGGGACCTGAAGAAACAGTGGTGCTGGGTCTGCTGGAACCATAAGGGTTAAGTGGCCTGGGAGGTTCTTTTGAACAGAGCAGCCAGCAGAGGGAGGCTTGGTGTGTGTGTGTGTGTGTGTGTGTGTGTGTGTGTGTGTGTGTGTGTGTGTGTGTGTGTGAGGGGGTGAGCTGTAGGTAGAGATGACTATTATGCTACAAAGACAAAGCAGAGCCAGGTCAGAAACAAGCTTGGGGCTAGAATGAGGACCTACAGAGACAATCAAGGCCCCCAGGCAAGTTGTGGGGATCCTTTGTCACCTTTGGACATTACAGGGGGACTTAGGTTTCAAGTGGCTGGCCTCCCTTCTCCAGCCAGAGGTGGGTGTGGGCCTTATGTGGCTGTCGATGTCAGGTGGCAGAGGGAATGCCCTGCTCCGTGAGAGACCTGAGGTGAGTTCTGGCAGCCGGCCATGCAGAGCCAGGAACAAAGTAAATACATTAGGATGCACTGGGCCTGGCACCAGTCTGCCCGCCTTCCCTTGCCCCCTCCCGCCTACCCTGCGCCCTACGCAGTCCCCAGCTGAGGTGGTCTCTGACACCCACTCCATCTCGCAGCCTTCAAGCAAATATGTGGTAAAGAAAATAATGGACATAAAAATAAATCAACAATGTGTTTAAAAAAATGGATTGAGTATGAAGCAGTTTGGCCACGCAGAGAAAAAAGTCCACTAACTTTCTAGGAGCTCGCAGACTCTTGTAAAATGGGAATAGTAATATCTTTCTGGAAAACCCCACAGGATGGTTTTGAAAAGCACACGTATAATAGACGCGGAAGTGCTTTGTAATTTATTAAATCTGCACAGGAGTGGGGGGCGCTGTGAGTGCATCTGGGAGCAATTCTTCACTGTGGACCGATAACAGTTTCCACTTTCTTCTGTCCCTGGTCATCTCTTGATTAAAGGGAAAGTTTGAGTATTTTCTTTAATTAATCTCAAAATTTAAATGCCTTTAAAAATCCTCCCTCACTCTGATTGCGGAGAAAATACAAAAATGAACTGCATTTTCTCTTTAGAGATGGCCGATTTTGGAAGAATCAGAGTCCACATCCCCTCAATGTCTGTCCCCTTATTTGTGTGACTGGCTCTCGCTAACTGACACAGAAAGCCGGGCCACGAAGCTTCCAGAAAGAGCTTTCCCAGTAAGGAGCTGTGTGAGCGGGAGCCCTGGGGCTGGAGGTACAACCCTGGGGGTCTGGATGGTTCCTTCCATCTGCTCACCCCCAACTGCCTTTGGTGAAACCCAGGGAGGGCCGGGCTGGCAGTCTGAATGCTCGTGCCCGTCTCATTTTCTCAGTGACCTTCCCCATGTCAGCAAGGTGGTCTCTGGTGCTGAAAGATGCTCCCTGTCCTTCCTCCCTCGATGCTGGTGCCTATATCAGGGCTCCCAACCTTTCGGGTACCAGTGACTAAGATGCCCCGAGGTGTGTGATGCCCGGGCCGAGCCAGGGCTCTCAGTCCCGGGAGATGTTCTGGGAGGGGACGGGCTTGCACTGCTTTACCTGCGGCTCCGGAATAGCCGTTTAGCCCCAGGACCGAGGAGTTATTCTCCAGCCTCTCGGGGTGGAACGTGTCCGCCTTGGCCCCGTAGGCCCTGCCACCTCCGCCAGCCGCAATGATCAGGGGCACTGGCACGCCATCCTTCATCTGGCAGGAGAGACGTTCAGGGATTGACAGACCGCGCTGGGCTTCCGCGCTGGAGACCCAGAGCCCCCTTTAAATATTGAATGTGTCTGAGGGTTTGCTCAGCAGGGGGTGACATCTTGGTGGTCTGAGGGCTCTGAACTCATATTACAACAACCCATCAGCTTGTACCCCAATCCCCCCGCCCCCCATAACAGTCAGGGCTCAATCAGAGAAGCAGCGACACCAAGCATGGGGCAAAACCAGTCTCAGAGGTGGCTTAACAGCCCGTTTCCTGACGCTGCAGAGCAGCCTCAGAGGTTCAGTGATGGTGGCAGAGCAGGTCTCTGCTCTCTCCTTTCTCTTCACTCTCAGGGTCTCTGGCTTTGGCCCCATAAGCTCATGATTAAGCCATCAGCATCACTGATGTCCCTGTGGGAGGACCTAGCAGGAAGCCTTTGTCCTTTGTTTCTGGCCTGGCTGTGATAATGCCAGAAAAGTCCACCTGAGGACAGAGGAGGGCACGGTGGACCCCCTGGGGCTCTGAGGCAGGGATGGCAAAGGCCTGCGTGGTGAATTGGGCTGGTACATCAGCAAGAGAAGGGCCTGCCCTTCCTTGGACAGATAGGAAGCCCCACATCCCTCTGGGCCTCAGTTTTCTCATCTTTAAATGGCACTAAGTGGCATTTGGTTCCCAGGGCCTCCATGAAACAACCCCATGACACACAGAAGTCACTGCCCTTGGGAGCTGGCCCAGCACACCTCACCTTAAATACGTAGGTGGCTCCGCCCCCTCCTCCGCCCCCTCCTGCCCACTCGCGCACGCTTCTGTTCACGCGGATTTCTTCTTCTATCACGTTGTTTTCTCCAACGCAGACTTTCTGGATCAGTCGGCTTGTCTGCAGAGACAGAAAGCACCTCAGGCTTGTGTCCAAGATGCTCTACTTCCCAGCAGGCAGATCCTTTATGTTTAAAGACAGGGTCTAGCTCTCAAATAGCTTACAGTTGAGTTGGAGAGACCAAAAACTATACCCAGACAACTGTCACTCTGGGCAGTATTTGAGAAGGACCACGGGTATAGCTTAGTTAGAAAATGCATGGGAAGTTGGGGGAGGGAGAGGGAGCCTTTGTTGCTGACTGGTAATCACGGAGGACTGTCTGCAGGAAGTGGCATTTACTTGGGCCTTGAAGCATAGGGAGATTTTTAAAAAAATTAAAGAGCATTATATTAGTTTCAGGTGTGCAACATAGTGATTTTACATTTGTATATCTTAGGAAATGATCACCACCATTTTAACTCTAGTAACCATCTTTCACCATACAGTTATTATGATATTATTGACTGTGTTCTCTATGTTGCATACCACATCTGATAGAGGGATTTTGAAACACAGAGAATGAGAGAAAGTTAGGGCATCCCTGTGGGAGAGCAGCATGAACCCAGAAGGTGAGTGGGGGTATTTGGGGAAAAGACAAGGAGTCTTTTTGGCTCAGAAAAGTCCATCTTAGGACAGAGAGATGATTGAGGAGGACCTGTAAGCATCCCCTGGACTCTGAAGAGGTGATGACATAGGTCCTAAGTGGTGAGACGCAGCTGGACAGAGCGTAAGTGGGGTGGTTAGAGGGAATTAAACTGGACAGTCAGATCACGCAAGGACCTCGGACACAATCTGAGAAGGAGCAGAGTTCATTCTCTAGGCAGCGGAGAGGAACTTGCAGGCCTCACGCCTCATGGACCAGTGGGAGGCCAGACTCAGATTTATTCCCGGCTCATCTTTGGGAAAGTCCTTGCTCCATTCGAAGCACCTCATTCTTCCCAGCTAATGTCCCATTTCTTGCCTCCAGAAATCCCCTGGCATGGCCCTAACCAGAACTCTCTCTGTCTGCCATTGAGAATGGCGTGAACCCCGGAATCAGTCAGACACCCATGAACAGCTATGGAGGAGGCACAGTCCCTGACCCACACGTGTGGAATGGGGATAAAGATGCCACATGGATTCACTTCTGGGTCCACATATGGTCCTGGTGTGAGCCCAGGCATTGGGGGTCCCTGGGATGTGCGAGGACTCCCTGTGACACAGGTCCTGGGGGCCTTGAATGCAGAGGGCCGTACATCAAGAACAGCCTTCCTGCCTGTTGGCCACAGCAGCGAAGATGGCTCTCTAAACACCGACCTGACCTCGGCAGAAAACGACTTTTCTTTTACTTAATAGAAAAAAAGGCCAATAAAACATCAGATTTCCACCGAATGCTGCTGTGTAACCAGCCGGTGGATGCGGCGATTCATCTTTAGCCACTCCTTATGCTAAGCTCTCAGGGAGCCGGCAGTGAGTGCTAGAGAATTTTCCAGATAAAGAGCCGAGATGCAATTTGTTTTATGGCATTTTGGATTTAATGATGGAAATAATTTGATGTTTTTTAGAGTGGATTTAGTGTGGGCGGAAGGCTGTGAATTGTTATTGTAAGAAAGCTGAGATGCTCCTGTATAAATCAGTGCCATCCAGGGCTGGGGGGTTAGGAAGGGAACTACTGGAAGGAACCTCTGCTAACTGCTCCCTGGGGAGGGCAAGAGATGCAAGGGGCATGCCGGCCCGAGCCCCAGGTCAGGGGACAGAAGTGTAGGCTGTCAGCTGGGCAGAGAAGAGCACAGAATACAGAGCCCAGTCTAGCTACGTGACAGGCTCTGCCTGAGATTTGCTGAGATACACTAGCTCACAGGTCCTCCCTGGACCTGCCTCCTCCTCTCTAAATCAGGAGGCTGCCCGGTCTGAACCAGTGGTGCCAAGATGGTCCATCCCCTCAGACCCTGCTCCCTTTTTTCCTCTCCTCTGCCTGGCAGTGGTGGGGCTTCCCTCTTCCCGTGGACAGATGGCCCGAGGTTGCAGGAGTGGGGAGGGGGGAGCAGTTGGACTGGATGAAGGCCTTTGTGTAACTAGAGCTCGCCACCTGCTGCCCCGCTAGGGTGTCTCCTTTGAGTTGGATGGGGGGGGGGGGTTGCATCTTGCTATCCCAGTCCGCATCTTGAGGGACACTGCCCACAGCAGTGTTTGGTGGAGCCGATCGCGTCCTCATAACATGGTTTCTTCACCTGACCTGCAGGGCTCCACACCCCCTGGAATTTCTCCCTACCTTCCTGGCTCTCCCTCACCCTTCTTGCTGGCGCACCTGCTTTTTCCTGTCGGGGGTCCCCAGAGCTCAGCCCTTGGTCTTCTCAACCTGTACTGCTCCCTCGGCAGTCTCATCCTGTCTCAACTTTATGCTGATTTCTCCCAAATTTGTACCTCCACGCCCAACCTCTCTCCTGAACACCAGTGGCCCGTCTCCCGTTGTCTGCAGGAAGCCCCCTTTTGGCTGTCTGCCAGACAGAGCTCTACAACTCAGCACATCCCACACTGAGCTCCTGATCTTGCCCCCACCCTCAAAGAATGATCTGCTCCAAAATGTCCATAGTGTTGATGTCAAGACACCCTGAGTCAGGCCCCCAGCTCGGTCCAGGAAGGAACCGGAGGAGCAGGGGCTGGGGATGTACATGTGGGGTTTCCAGCAGCGGGAGCCCACTCCAGGCTCGGTGTGGCCAAGCACACGGGAAGGGCACCTCTAGACCTATGCGCAGCAGAACCAGCAAAGCTGCCAACTCCTGCAGTTTAATCCTAAGAGTCCACTTCGTCGTCTAGAGGATCCTCTCTAGGCACCATTTTGGAGAATTTGAGATTGAGGTAGTGCCTGCAAACAGTCTTTCTCTCTCCTTCTCCCAGTGACTCCTGTGGAGCAACAGGGAAGACCAATTCCTTTCCCCAAGCCCATGCTATGCCCCGCCCGACCAGCAGAGGGGGCTGCCCTCTGTCCCTGGCTGAGAATTGACTTCGGAACAGTCCCTGCGCATCCAGGAAGTTTGAGAGCGAGTAGGTTGATTAATGAGATGATAAAGTGCAGCAACCCAGAGGAACAAGTAGATTGCAATTGAATTAAAAAAGGACATGGTCCTGTGAGAAGACATAACTGATTACAATCCAATCAAGCAAAAGTCCCTTGCAAAAGTCAATGCAATCTTTCTGCTTAGATGAAAGAATTACATTAGTACTCAATAAATTTCTGTGAAAATTACAGCAGCCTGCAATTTAATGACTTAATATATTATATCAGGTTGGGAAGTCCTGATTATAGTTGCTAAATAAAAGTTGGAGTCCAGGCATACCCCATTCACAAGGTTGTGCCTGCCCAGCTTACTCCTGTTGCTTTGTTTTAACCCAGGATTGGGGGGGGGGGAGGAGGGGAGGCTATTCTTTGCTCCCAGCCCAGAGCATCACTCTTAGAAGCCCGAGTTTATGTTGTGGAACTGAATTGCTTTCTCAGTAGCCCTTGTTCTGACATAGGTCCTCCAAGGCTATTCCTTGTCCCAGGTGGAAGCTGTGCTTCAGGTGAGGGTGGGGCCTGGCCCAAAGGGGACATGCCCTGCAGGGTGCTGAGTTTCTGCCAGGATGGCCGGCACTGCCAGGGGCCTGCCTCTCCTGGACACAGGCACGAGGCAAACAACTGGGTGCTGGGAGTTTGCATGGCTGCTGCTTTTCTGGGCTTCACTCCCTCATTCCTGGTCATGTCAGACCTCTACCAGCTTTCTTAGCTCCTGCTGCTGGAGCTCTCCAGGTGTGACAGCGGGACACCCAGAGGGGTCTGAAATCAGAATGACAGGCTACATCTGGGGCTGCAGAGAATGGCAGCCCGGCTTCTCAAGTGATGGGCTCTAAGTGCAAAAGAAAAAAAGGTCATAAAAACCGAGGCCCAAGCAAGGGCGGGGCACAGCCAGAACAGGAGCCCGAGTCCCTATTCTGTGCCGTGTCGTGAGTGACTTTGAACAAGTCCCTTCACCTCTGTGGTCTCCATTTTCTCACTTATAAAATGGGATGAGCATATTACAAGTTCTTCCAGCTCTGATCTATGCTTTACATTTTTTAGAGTTTTCATTACACAAACAATAAATAATATATGAATGCATTCTTTTCGTAACCATACCGGACATTACCGATAAAGCCCCTCACCTCTGGGCCCCGCCCAAGAAGCAACCACTGTTGTGTGTATCTTTCAGAACTTATTCTGTGCAATTGCGGATATATGTGCCTGAGAGCCGGACAAGAAATGTTTAACCGGGTATTTTTCTGTTGGTAAGAGTATCGCTAAAGGTAGCGGTGCCCTAGCGGGGAAGTGCAGGGAGTGGTTCAACTCCCACTTCTGCTAAGAGAAACAGGAACATTTGCCCATTCAAATGGGATTCAGTCCTTTAGCTTTAAGGGTCCTCGGGAGACCCGTGCCTCAGCCCCACTGCCGGCTTTCCCTCGCACCCAGGTGGCCTGGAAGGGGGGGGGCATTTGCAGGCAGGACAAGGGGAGAGTCCTGCCGCCTTTGAACATGAGCTCCCAGAAGGAGAGCGTGGGCCGCCGGTGCCGTCGGAGGGGCCTGCCTGGGCCCTGGGTAAATGTGGAGGAGAAACCCCTGCTCGGGGCACTTACTCTGGGACAGGCGTCTTCCCCCTGCTGCCCGACCAGGATGTACAGCGTGTCGCCCTTCTCCAGGTTGAAGATGCCCAGCACAGACACGCCGTGGGACCGCATCATGGTGTTCCTCCCGCCTTTCCCGCCAGCGGCTCCGTAGCCCGAGATGCTGCAGTGGGACAGAGCACAGGGGCCCCTGCCGTGGGACGCAGCCCGACTCCCTTTGCCCACCCGGGAGCCTCCGGTGGGCCAGGCGCATCCCCGCGTTGTCCTGATGGTCCTCCCCTGCATCAGCCCAGCAAGGAGGCCAGCAAGGAGGAGAGGGCAGTCAAGTCTAGAGAGGGATAGCGAATGGCCTCAGTGGGGGGCTGGGAAGGTAAAGAACTAGCGAGGGGGTGCAAGAAAGAATAAGGGGGGGAGGGAGCGGGAGGAGAAGGAGAGAGGGAGAGTCTGTATTAACGTGGGGTGTTGGGTGAGGGCATTCGGAATGCCTGGGACTTCCTCGTTATGGATTTATCTCCTGGTCCAAAGTCAAAGGACTCGTGTGACCTCAGACAAGTAACTTAACATCCTGGTCCACATCTGTAAGATGGGGACAATGGGAGAACCTACCTTCTAGCCCATGAGTGTTGTCGGGATTAAAGGAATTAAGACATCAGGCTTAGACTTGTGGCTGGCACATAACAAGTGCTGAAAAGTATTTATTATTATTATTATTGTTGTTGTTGTTGTTATTAATGGTGGAATTAGCAGGGGCTGACTGGGTAGAAAGTTTTAGTCTCCCCATGGGGATCTAGACACGAGAAGGCCCCGCACCGAGTGACTGAGGAGAGGCTGTTGCGAGCACAGACTGTTTGCTCCGGTCCCGCCGGTAACTCCTGGAGCAATCTGTGTGCAGACAACCAATCACGACGAAAATAAAAACAGTGGGGAAGTGGGATTATTTCCGCTGCCTCTTAGGTTGTTGAGATAAAGTCAAGCAAGGTTGGGGAGAAAGAACTTGATTGGTGAGCCAGGAGGGGCATGCCTTGAGGACAGCTAGCGTTCCAGTGACAAATGCAGCCCCAGGGACTCGGGAGGCTTTCAGGTCCCCATGAATTCAGACGGGGCCTTAATGCAAAGCCTCCAGGAATGGATGCAAGGCAGCTTTGCTCCCGCGCACACACAGTGGCTTCTCCTCCTGACTCCAGGAAATTCCCGTGTCCCAAGTGTGTGAGGCACCTCCTGGGGGCTCCCTAAGGTGGAGCTCAGGCCTGTTCTGCAGAGACGAGCCTAGAGGGCTGGCTGATTGCTGATGTGGCAGGTGAGGAACCAAGGTTTTCAAGGAATGCAAAGGAGAGTCTGGAGCCCATTGTGGGGAGGGAGCACAGTTATGAAAAGGGAAACCTCACTGCCAGGGTGGCTGTACTGGGGAGGGGAGGTGCAGGGACCAACGGGCTGTGGGCCACTTCCTAGCCGTGTGCACTCCCAGAATCACAACCTCTTCCCTAGTCAGATAAGAACCATATCTCACTTCCCCAACTCGCGGGGTAGTGGGGGTTCAACATCAAAAGGAGATAATGGGGTGAAAACTCAGAGGAAGTGGGAAATCTCTGCACAAAATCAAGGCCTAGGAGGGAGACGGAGGACTGTGACGGACATGGACACCCCGGCTGGTTGCAGGGCGTGTGCGGTGGAGGTTGGAAGTTGGCTTCACATTGGAGGTAATGGGTAGGTAGGGCTCTCAGACAAGCAGAAAGAGGTGGAGGGTCGGGGCCCCCCTGTGCGAATGGAAGTGAAGAGGCAGGAAAGCCTGGGGTATGTGTGCCTGCAGCAGGTGGCTGCTGTGGGAGGCAGGGCTGTAGGGCTGCAGAGGGCAGAGGGGCCAATGCCTGAGCATCCTACAATGTACCAGGCTTGGATGCATATGGCACCCCCAGTAGCCATAAATAGTAGCTGTTAGTAGTCTCATTTGACAGGTGAGGAAACCGAGGCTTAGAGGGGTTAAGTAACTTATCTGAGGCCACACAGCTGGCAGACCCTGGTCCATATCCCTGCATTTCCCCTCATAGAGGCCATTTCCTTCCCAACGTGCAGCTGTGAGGCTCATCTGGACACACAACGAGGGTGGGCTGAGAAGCTACAGGCCCATCCTAACTCATTCAGACCCTCAGCCGAACCCTTGCTCCTGACCCACTAGAAATGGAGAAGGTGATACGGACAATTAAAAGCTAAGGGAAATGAAAGCTCATCAGTGAAAGGAAAGCAAGGAGAATTGTTGAGCACAGAGAAGGGGAGCCTGGGGCACAGGGTGGTGCTGCTGGTGGTGGGGGTTTCAGAGACTATCCGTGTACAGTCCAGAGACAACAGTGTGTCCTGGGGCTTCCTCAGGCTGCACAGGAGTCATTTCAACTGAAGGTGTGGTTTGCGTGGAAAACTGCAGCCTGAGACGGAGTCCTTGTCCTGCCCACTCCTGCTTATGGCTGAGGGGTGAGCTGTACCCTTCTCATCATTTTATGCATCATTTGCATAGTCATTTGCATCAATCTGCATGCATTATGAATCGTTCTGAACTCTTTCACATGTTTAAATTTAGCCAAATTATTATATTTTATAAGTTGTTTGTTCCTGACACTTTCCCCTCTCCCTAAGCCATCTTTCTTATTTCTCCCACCTCCAACCAAGTCCAAGTGCCAGCCTCATCTAGGCCTTGACCTACTTCTTGGCAATGAGGTGGGAATGAAAGAGCCCTGAGCTCTGCTCTGCTGGCTGTGTGACTTTGGGCAACTTGGTTAACCTCTCTGAGCCTCAGCTTTCATCCCAAGGAGAAAAAGAGGACAAGGACCTCTGCCCTCATGGGGATAAGTAGTGCATTTGAAAAGACTGCCTGAGCCAATGCTTCCTTAAATTTTGTGTCCAAGGCACGTTGCTTACCCCTCCTGGACCCGGCCGTGCCAGTGTTACTCACTAGCTGTGTGGCCTTGGGAAGGTTATTTACCCTCTCTGAGCTCCAGTTTCCACATCTATATAATAATATCTACCTTAAAAGATTGCTGTGAGAATTAAATGAGATAATGCCTGTGAGAGACCTAATTCAGTGGCTGGTGGTAGCCAGGGAGGGACAAGTAGTAGCTTCTGTTCTGATGTAACCCTATGGCTGAGCCTGTCCACTCCTCTCCAGGGGTGACTCCTGGGAGGCAGAAGAGTGAATGAGCCCCTGATTTCTAGAGAGCAATAGGAAGAGCAGGGCATGGCCAAGGGCATTTGGGGTCAAGGCTGTTCAGTTTTGTAGACAGCAGGGGGACATAGGCCAGCCTTGGCACTTATGAAGGCCCCAAACCCTACAAATGGTGTCACACAAACTTGTGCCAGGGTAATAATCTCAGCCAGAATCTCTGAAGCTTTCTCCCTGCCCTTCGTAAACAATTTATTTTTGATGGTTGACAAATGACAAATGACAAATTAATTTACCTGCCACTCAAATGGGGAATATGACTCGCAGTCACTCCAATTTACTGGAAATTACCAGACACTGTTCTCAACAAGCTGAGGCTGTGTTTTTTTGTCTCCTCATCTGAGTCCATGGCCCCTGGTCAAAATGGATGTTTATTAGGTTTGCGTTTTGTATTATTGACTGTGAGCTATTGTTACCTGCTGTAATTGAGTTGTGAATCTTTTTTAAATAAAGAATTAGCAGCAAATCAAAGTGGCTGCCTGCTGGATGCTGAAATGAGAGCACAGCTGGTGGGCAGCACAGTGGCTACGTGGACTCCACACCCCAAGGGGAGCTGGGGGAGGGGCAGGGGAAGGAGGGAGTGGGCCCCACTCTGGGCTCCCCTCTAATTCCCAGCCGGACCTTGGACAGTCCCTTTCCCTCCTCTGAGTCTCGGTTTTCTCCTCAGTGAAGTCAGGATCAGAAGACCTGCCCGGCCTTCCTAGCCTGCAGGGTGAGAGCACAGGAGACCTGTGTGTATGGACCTGGGTCAGCGGGAAATTCCTGTTCAGGTGTGTAGTCGGATTATACAGACAGGTCACCTGAGCCATCAGGGGACACCCCTGGGGTCAGTGGTGAAGGGCAGTTGTCAAGGCGGCTGCCCCAGTTCCGTTCCAGACTGCGCCCCTGAGCAAGGTGCACCCCTTCCCTGCAACCCGCCTGGCCAGCGCAGTCCTTAGCCTGGGAATATCAGAGCTGGAGGAGATCACAACGACCTGTCTATACAGCCCTCCTCCTACAGATGGGGCCACTCCAGGGGAAAGCACATTTTCAAGGTCACACAGTGTACATGGCAGAAATTGGACCCAAACTGCAGCCCATCAATCTTTGCACAATCCCCCTCTCCCGACTTCCCCTGCTCTGGCTCTTCATGGCGATGGCTAGCTGCACAATTACTCTGACAATTAATCATGACCTGTCACTCTCTCCTATAATTGTCTAAAACTTTACTGGTATTGGGGACTATTATTTAACTTCTCTGCCCTGTGGTCTTTCCAAAGACTGCAACACTCCAGAGTCTCAGTCTTCTAAGTCCTGCAGCACCTACTCAGTGCCCTGCACGTAGTAGGAGCCCCATGGCTCAGTGCCCTGCACACAGGAGGAGCCCCATGGTTGTCTGTGGATTGGGTGGAACGCTGGTGTCACCTAGCTGCACACTGGTCCCTGGAGCCAGGTGAGGAAATGAGTGTCAGTGATGGACACCATCGGGAACAGCTGTGGCCCAGGTCAGCTGGCAGGATGGCTGGCTCCAGCTGGGACCCGGGGCCTCTTGTACATTATGTCTGAGTAACAAGTGGACCATGAGAGAACTGCCATCAGGAGCTGTGGGCCGTGCTTGACAAATGTTTTTATAGGCGATGTGTCTGTGTGTGCGTGTGTGTGCGTGTGTGTGTGTGAAGTAAGGGGAGGACTGGGAGCTGGGAAGGATGCTGAGCCCTACAGAGGAAGGAGGGAAGGAAGGAAGGAAGGAAGGAAGGAAGGAAGGAAGGAGGGAGGGAGGGAGGGAGGGAGGGAGGGAGGGAGGGAGGGAGGGAAGGAAAGAAGGAAGGAAGGAAGGAAGGAGGGAGGGAGGGAGGGAGGGAGGGAGGGAGGGAGGGAAGGAAAGAAGGAAGGAAGGAAGGAAGGAGGGAGGGAGGGAGGGAGGGAGGGAGGGAGGGAGGGAAGGAAGGAAGGAAGGAAGGAAGGAAGGGGGGAAGGAAGGGGGGAAGGAAGGAAGGAAGGAAGGGGGGAAGGAAGGAGGGAAGGAAGGAGGGAAGGAAGGAGGGAAGGAAGGAAGGGGGGAAGGAAGGAAGGAAGGAAGGAAGGAAGGAAGGAAGGAAGGAAGGAAGGAAGGAAGGGGGAGGAAGGAAGGAAGGAAGGAAGGAAGGAAGGAAGGAAGGAAGGAAGGAAGGAAGGAAGGGGAAGGAAGGAAGGAAGGAAGGAGGGAAAGAAGGAGGGAAAGGAGCTGGAGGAAGAGCGGGAGATGAAGAGGGAGGGATCTCAGGAAGGGTGAGAGGCAGCTGGCGGACATCCGCAGACGGGGACTGCCTCTGCCTCGGGACAGACTCACACTGAAGCCCTGGCCCTCCTCCAGCCGGGCTCTTTCGGCACCGTCTCCATGATACAGAGAGGCTGAGGATCTCGCCCATCCCAGTACACACCCGTCATCGATGCTTCTGCTGTGAGCCACTTCGGCCCCCACACCCCCATGGACACATTCTAGATGTCGTCACTCAGAACCATGACCCAGAAATGTTCCTTACCAGGTGATCTTCTCGCCGCTAACCTTATCCTTGCCTGTCTTCCTGGTCAAGCTCCTTGAGACACTATCGGTCTCTCATTGTCTTGGCCCCCCCCCCCCCCAAGCAAGGCTGTCATCCTGGGCACTGCCTCCTCCCCAGTCCTCCAGCTGTGCAGATTCTGCCTCCCAAACACTTCCTGGCCCTGCACCCTGTCTCCATACACCTTTCCCGGCTCTGGTGCAGCCCTTTCTATCTCCTGCCTGGGTGACTCAGCCTTCCATCTCCCCGCCTCTGGGCTAGTTTCTCTCACTGCCACCCCATGCTGTCACCAGAGGGAGCTAAAGGCATTTGCCAGGTGAGGCTCCAGCCCAGGGCCCAGTGGCCTCTGCTGGTAGGTTGGCCTTGCCCCAGGCCCTGCTTCTAACAGGAGAACCTCCCCTCTTTGCAGACAATTCTTATCACTTTCAAGACAGCTCAGGCCTCTCTCCTGTGGAAGCCACTCCTGCTCTCAGCCTTCCCCTAGTCTCTGACGGCAGTGCTTTGTGCCAGCCTCTGCTGTGGAACCTCCCACATCACACTGGAATGCTACAGCCCCCCCCCCCCCATGGGCTGGGGTCGTCTGGGGCGGGGGTGTATCTTCTCCGTTACACACTTAGTGTCAGGAACAATGTTCTAACATGTGCTTCATAGGGCCCGCTGAGGTTTGCACAGCAGTGGAGGGAGCTGGCTGCATCACCTCTACTGTTCCGATGGAGGAAATGGCAAATCCAGGGGAAGGGGACGCCCGGGGCAGGAGAGGGGAGGCTGGGGAGGGATGGGGATTTGGGTGCTGCCCCCGATTCCCCACCAGGCCTCCCCCCCTCCTCCTCAGCCCCTTCTTCCTCTCCCTCTCTCTGGGCCTCTTCCTTTGTGGTGTGTGGTGGCCGGCCAAGCAGCAGAGGGTGGGAGCTGGGCCCAGGATAAATGGTTAGTTACGAGTGGGGGTACTTTCACCTGTATGTGTCCCCGGGAGAGCCCCAGGCAGTGATGGCCTCACCTCTGCATGTAGCAGGAGCTTGATAAGTATTAGCTCCCCTTCCTTCACCTCTTTGACCAGTAGGTAGAGAAGTCAGCTGAAACGGTAACCGTGCCAGGCCTTAGGCCGCAGCCAGACAGCACTAGCTGGGCGCCTACACTTCCAGGGGTACACGGATTCCACAAGGAATGCTGCCAACCTTTTTGTGTCCGAAAACTGTTTCCCCCACCCCTCTGATGTGTCTAATTAAAATTAGTTGATATGAAGAGACTGTCTTCCAGAAGAAGGGCACCTGACTTCTCCATGTGGATATTCTGACCTGCAGACACTCTGATGTGGTCTAAAACACAAATTGTTCAACTTCTGCTTCTTTGAATCCTAAGTAATGTGGCCAATAGCCATTAACATCCAAGCCCAAGCCTTCTCCAGGGCCAAGGATGAGGTGAAGGTCAGAAATAGCTGACCCCCTGTATCAGCAGGGTCCTGCAAACTCAACCAACCACGGGTCAAAAATATTTAAAAAAGCATTGCCTTGTTGCTGACGTGCATTGCGCAGCTAGGCCTACGAATGGCAGTGTTTCTACTGAGCACGTACAGGCATTTTTTCTTGCCATTTTCCCCTAAAGAATACACTATAACAACGGTTTGCAAGCATTTTCATTATATTAGGTATTGTAAGTAATCTAGAGGTGACTTAAATCAGACAGGAGAATGTGTGTAGTTTCCATGAAAATGCTATGACGTTTCATATACTATGACGTTTGATGAGGTGCTATCTCAGGCCAGCTCAGTAGAGTCTCGCAGATCAAAACGTCCCCTCTACCAACTGGGACACCTCAAACAGCAAAACAGCTCCTTGTGTGTGTTTCCAGTGAGTGCTCAGCAGGCAATGCTGGGGGCTGCGAGCTGGTCTCAGTATTCCGGAGAGAGAAATGGCAACTGTTCCCTGGTTTTGGCTGGGCTTATGTCAACGTGATGGCAGCACTGTGGCAATCCGTGCAGACCAGACGCCTGCAAGACTTAGATATGGCTCTAGTTAACAACCAGTGGGAGAATGAATTAATTTTTACTTAATAGTGCAAATATTACATAAAAATTAACTCCGTTTGTCTGGCAGGCAAAATCTTCCAAAACACAGGGTCCGTCTGAGGAAGTCAGGAAAAGTTCTTGGAAGCAGGAAGGTCAGAAACTACTGTCTGTGGCACTGCTGTCTCTGGTCATGTGGCCTTGGGCCTGTGGCAAAGCTTGTCCGACTCCGGGTTCCTCATATGGAAACAAGGGCATGTCAATAATAACACCGCCTCATTGCTAAAAGGAGGAGAAATACCCAGCGGATCCTCAGCAAATATTCATCCCCTTTCCTTCTGCTCTGGGACGGTGGGTGCCCCGTAGAAATTCAGCAGGGCAGGAAGGGAAGGCCTGGCCAGCTCGGGGCGATGGGGTCAGCGGTCGCGCGTGTCTTTGGCCATTTACTGGGAATATGCAGGACAAACAGCTAATCTGATTGCAGCCAAACCTCGTTATTGCATTCCTGCCCAGACGTCATTTAAAAAGCACTTAGGGCTCTCCCTGAAACGCTTTACACTAAGGTCCCAGGAGTGGGGCTGCCACCGAAAACAGGGCAATTGGAGAAGCCTCTTTTCTTCCCAGGGGGCTGAGGATATGCTGGGGATCAGGGGCTGCAGGAGGGAAGGAGAGCTCAGTTCCCACTGCTCAGCCTCTGGGGGACATTCTTACCAACAAGGACATAATTATGATGCTTCCTGTTTAAACAGCCTGGCTGTGCGGTGGAAGGAGCTACAGTGAGGCTGCGCCTCTGAAGTCCTGGGGCTGGAGGCGAGGTCTGGGCTGTGGGAGGCTCCTGACTCTCATGCATGCATATCATCTCCACAAATAGTCTTCCTCATTTGTAAACTGAGGAAGGCAGCACTGTCCTTACCCACGTCACAAAGCTGTGTGATGCCCACTGTTGAGTCTGACCTAACTCAGTGGTTCTTGGGCCTGAGTCAGAATCACCTGCGAACTTGTTAGAAATTCTTATTCTTGGACCCAACTCCAAGCCTACATAGTCAGATGCTCCAAGAGTGGGGTGCGGCCATGTGCGTTTTAACCAGCCCTCCGTCATTCCGATGCCCACTGCGTGATGAGAGCCACGGGTCTAAGCTCTATCGTTAGCTTTGCTTAATGACTCCCAAGTAGCCCAGGGGAGTCAGGCCTCCCTCCAGCCTGGCCTTGCTCTAGGCCCGGGATACTGAGGGCTTGGGGCTGGACATGGGACAAGAGCTGGAGAACAGGTACTTCACTTGAGAGCAGTGGGGTCCCAGGAAAGGAGGCTGGGGGATAACATCATCTTTCATGTGTGTCACTTCTGTTTCCCAAGCGTGTTTACATGCACTGCCTCATTGGAACAGCGTCAAGTAACATTCAGAGAATAGCCCGTTATGAAATAATTATGAATAATAAGATAAAGGCTGTTCTCAAGCCAGCTCGTGCATGTATGTCATCCCCACAGGTAGTCCGCGGGCCCTTGGAGGCCAGAGGACGCATCAGCCTTTGCTGCCCTGTTCCACCATCTCAAACCTCCCCATCTCCGGTCCTTACACCTGCGATGGGCCAGAGCCTGTGGCCTCTGAACTTTGCTGTGGCACCCGGGTACCCAGGGGACATGCACCCATAGGCAGGACCCCAGTCCCTTTCAGGAGGGCAAATCTGCCCCTCGGCTTCCCTCTCCCGTACGCACCTGTAGGTGTCGGTGGCTGGCACCTTCCAGGTCTGGATGCCCTTCAGTGGGCCCTCGCTCCCCACCACCACGCTCAGGTTGGTGTTCCGGTAGGCGTTGTTGCACTGGGCCTGCGTGGGGCCGTGGGGCCCGCTGGCCCCGCATGTGGTAAACAGCCAGTGAACTGTGGCACAAGAGGAAAGACAGTCACTCATGTGGCCCGACCCTCCCTCCTCCATGGACCTCCCTGGGCTGCCTCCGAGCTGTCTGCCCCATGGGCCTCACATTCGGATGTGGCACCAAGATTGGGGCAAGAGGCGCCGCTCAGTCACTCAACCTGGAAACTGCTGTTGAGGATCAGCTACTTGCCAGGCCCTGGAGCAGATGAGAGCTGGTCAGGGGGAGATGCACATGGAGCAGACTTGGACCCTGGCATTAAGAAACTCACAGCCTGCTGAGAGAGACGCAGTAAAAAATACCGTGAGAGTTCGAGGAAGGAGAGAAGATCCATTTGGGTGAGACAGGCACAGGCACTGGCTGGGTCCTCCTGGTTTCTCATCAAGCCCAGCGCAGTGCTGGGCAAACAATAGGCATCTAACCTGTGCTATTGTGATGGCGTCCAACCTGTTCCCAAAGACCTGTCATCTTCATATAGGACCCTCTTAGCATGGAGAAGATCGAAACAGTAAACTAGACACAGGGTCAGCTCCAAGACCCCGCACTGGCCCAGGGACCCAGGACAATGTGGGATTAGAAAGACGTACTCCCGGCTGGCTGATGTCTTTGTCTGTCTGTCAGGCCTCAACAGGGCTCAGCTTCTTTATTCATAACCACAGGGTTAGGAAACACTGTACATCGAAAGCAGCTCTGGGGCTCTTGACAAAACTGTAAAAAATGGGGAAGCGGGTCACATTGTCTTTGGTGCTTACCCTCCTTTCCCAAGCCCCTCACCACTGCCCGGGGCTCTGTCCTCACCCGGAGCACCCCATGTCCTTAGATGACTTTTGAGTGGTGCCTCTGGAACACTTAGCACACTCCGCCCCTCCACCGCCACTGGGCCGTTTCCTTTCACACTTTCTACCTTTGAGCCAGGCTGTGTCTTGGGGAGTTGTCAGATTTCATGTTGGCCAGAATGCTAACATTTTAATAACCTATGAAAACTTTTAAAAATTGTGTTCTTGATAAATGGCTTTTACTTCAAATCTCATGATAAGATTAAAGAAATGACTTGCCTTTAAAGAGATGAAGGGAAATTCTACCTATTGGAGATTATGGAAAGATTAATTTGAGCGTATATAGCTTTGCTCACTAAAACGTTAAAGTGAAATTTTTGGGAAAACTTTCAAATAATTTTATGATGCAAAAATGAAAGGTTAATTTGGGCTACTAGCTATAAGCAATCAGATTGGGATTACACTGGGCAGTCTTGAGCATCTGAAAACTGGGCCAGTTGTGGTGGCTTTTGTGACACTGCCTTGGCTGAGGTCAGGGGACCGAAGTTCTAACTGGGGCTCCCTGCATATGGATACTTGAGTGCTCAACACTTTCTCCGCTTCATTTTTTTCAAATGAAGATGTTGGTTTCTATCTGGTTTGTGAAGGTTGTTTCACGGGCGAGGTGATGAATCCATTCATCTTTGATGTGAATGGCTGAATGTTAACTTTCTGATTTATTTGTATTATAAAGGGATAACCTGTTAATTCGAAGTTATAACTCTTTACTGAAGGCATTTTAGCAGAAGAGCTCTCTTGTCCAAATCCGGTGCTTGGGCTGTGCCTGGGGGTGGGGTGGGGGAGGGCGGGGGAGGGGAATGAAATGGAAAGGACACAGGCTTTGAAATCAGCAAGGACACCTGGGTTTGGGGGTAGCCTCATCGCTCGGATTGGGTTCCTTCATCTGTGAAAGAGGCTGGGCTGGCATTAGATTTAAAGGCAGCAAGGTGTACGAAAGGTCATTGGAAAGTTCAAAGCTCTAAGGGTGTGAGTTGTGTCTCTGACTCCTGCCTGCACCCGAGGCTGGTGCTGCTGCTGACAATGAGAAATGTGGCTGCGGGGGTGTCTGTGAATATGGACCGATCCCTTGCCAGCGGCTCCTAGGAATTTAAATTAGTGAGTTGGGGGTAAGGACAGGGGCAGGGAGAAAAGAAGAGCTCAGGAAAGGAGCTGAGGAATCCGTTCTTCCCCCGAAGTCTATTCTGCAGGCCTAGTCTATGCCTCAGCAAGTAGCCTGGCTTTGGGGACAGTTTCAGCCTCATCAACCTGGGTAGAGGCATGGGAGTTCGTTTAGTCAATTCAGTCCTGGAAATTAAAGAATTTATATACATATAAAATATATATTTAAAAATTATATATGAGAATATATATTTCATTTGATCAGACAAGTGTAATAGTATATATAATATAAATTTATAATATAATAATATATAATATAATATAATATAATATAATATAATATAATATAATATAATATAATATAACATAAAATTTTCCCTTAAGAGTGTGCTGAGGAAGAGCTAAAGGTATGAGCATTGCACCCTTCTTGAGCCTCTCACTTTCAGCAGGACCCACTTCTGACTTCAGCCTAAGTTAATATGATTCTGAAGGTTCTAGATATTTCCAGAGACACCGGGCTTCTACTTCTTAGCCAGGTGCAGCATCTGGTGAAATAGGAAGAGTGCCATGGGCTTTGGACCCATGTGGGCCAAGTTTTCTCATCCTAGATTTTGCTCTGGATGAACTGCAAGCTGGGGGTAAATTATGTAGGTTCTATGAGACTCAGTTTCTTAATATGAACAAATGGAGATAATAACACTTACTACTTAGACTTCTCGTTGGTATTATATCACGACTTAAGCAAAGTGTTTGGAACAACATTTGGTATTAGAGAGGATTAAATGGCCCCTAAGGAGGAGCCTGGATTGTGGGCAGGGAAGGGAGGAAGGTTGGCTTTTCCCTGCTTTCTTACTTTAAAAACAAAGACAAAAAACTATTTTATGATGTTTTATCTTGTTCTTACTTATACCACACACTGGAAGCCTAGTTTAATATTTGCTCACATCTAAATTGTATAAAGAACCCACAAACATCAAAATACTGATTGGTTATGGACATTCGAGTAAAGAAAAATCCATTAAGAACTGGGTTTCATTTTAAGTATACTGCAGAACCCTTCAAGAAGAAACAAATCAATTAGTAATACAGCACAGTGCTAAAAAACACACTGGCTAGACAGTAATTGTACTGGTTTTATTACTATTGCTAAGCCATCTCATCTACTCAACTGAATGCAAAGAAATAAAGCACAATGCAAAGGGAAATAAGGTCTCCACTATGAGCATTAATCACAATGATAAGGATCTGCCACATGCTGCAGGCCTAGGTGGTTGGACCACAGAAGCGCACTCAATGGCTCATGAGGATCTTTTATACCATTCTGATTCTGATTCTTGGAACTGAAATTTACCCTTATCTGTTGACTGAGCTGAACTTCACGGGATCTGTGGCCTATCGAACCATTCTGATGGCCATCATGGATCCCATTAAATAAAATCAGGGCCAAAATCAAAGTAAATATAATCATTTATCATCCATAATGTATGTAACACCATTACTTATTGTAAATTGGAAAAGGTAACTCTTCTTTGAATATATAATGATGAAAATTAATAAGTTGTTCTCCTTATTAGGGTGAAATAAAAAAAATGAACTTATTGTAGCCATTGTGAGGTTAAAACATCTCTACTATCTGTCTCAACTCTTTAAACAATGGAGCAGTCCAGTCCCCCTTCTAGATATGGACCAATGCCTGATTATTGCTTTCTTTTTTGATGTTAGCAGTTGTAGAAGCTTAATGCCTAGGCCCATTTATTGGGTGTTGCAAAATAACGATACTCAAATGATACCTTTCCTCCTTATCTATCATTTGGAATACACTTATAAAGAGATGCTTCCTCTTGTCTACTGCTTGGTTCTCCATGTAGGAAAGGCAGGATAAATGCTCAGTTCTTCTTCCTTATTTATAATTTTTAAGATAATGAATTAGTTCTCTATCATCATCTAAAGTTGACCAATTAGTTGTCTATATATGATATAAATCCTTGAATTTAAACATATTTTTGAGTTCTCATGGACCCCTATTATCCTGTAGAAGCTCAGATTGTCACATTTTTGGTCTGTGGTAAGCCTCCTGAGCTCTTTTGCTTCCTTGCTATCTGGTATGACAAAATGTGCCTTCCCTAGGCCTGGTCTCAGCCATTTTCTCCAAAGCCTTTGTTTCTTTGGCAAAAGGTATTTTAATTACACATTCTGAGGGCTATCAAAACTTATTGCTACTGGATTGGTGATTGTGTCTAGGCTTCTTTAGTGACAGAGCTAGGAAATATACTATATATGTGTGTATATATGTGTATCAGTATAAACACACACATATCAGAAATACACAGATATGTATATGACAAAATACCTCATGAGCTCACATTGATACTTCCAGCTCAAATTCAGCACTAGTTTTAAATTTAGCCTCTTCTATATTAATCTTTATTTCTTTTTCCACACTGAGAATCATAGCTCACGAGAACATTCTAATAGAATTAGAATCTTTTATAATTATTCATTTACTTCATCCTTCATTATACACACAATAGTATCAGAGTAACAATACTACTACAGTACCATCATCAATACAAAAACTGAGATCTGTTAAAATAATTTTTAAATATATGTGCTCTCCATTCCCCTATATTTCCTTGAAGTTGTATTCTACCTACACTGTTTGGGCATATTGAAGTTACACATGGTACTCTTTCCTCTTGAGTCCTTAATCTTACTTCTCTAAGTACTATGTGTTTAATACTCATATCAGTCATGCTGAGGTATCTCAGTCATTTTGGTTTTCTGTAGCTTGTTTTAAATAGATTCTTTAAGAAGGACTCATGGGAGCAATATTCTTTTTTTTTTTTTTTTTTAATATATTTTTATTGATTTCAGAGAGAGGAAGGGAGAGGGAGAGAGAGAGATAGAAACATCAATGATGAGAAAGTCGTCATTGATCGGTTGTCTCCTGCACGCCCCCGACTGGGGATCAAGCCCACACCCCGGGCACATGCCCTGACTGGGAATCGAACCACTATCTCCTGGATCCTAGGTCGATGCTCAACAGTTGAGCCAAGCCCGTCCAAGCAGGAGCAATATTCTTTGAGTCCTTGGATGCTGATAGTATTTTTTATCCTTGAGTATATTACATGTGCTACTTTATTTTCTTCTGGCATAAACTATTATTGTAAAACATTCTGATGATGATCTAAATTTTAGTCTCTAATAAATCACTTGTTTTTTCTTAGGTGCCCAAAGTATTTTTTTCTTTGACGGTTTGGTGATTTTACGAGAATATTCTTTGGTATTGCTCATTCTGGGTCAATAATCTCAGATACAAAAAGTATTCTTTCAATAAGTAGCTTAAATAAGAACATTTTTCTTGAATTATAGCTTTCAGCATTTGTTTTTGTCTTCAGGCACTCCTGTTATCTCTGTGTTGGATCTTCTTTGCCAATCTTTGACATGTCATGTTTTTGATTTTTAAAAAATTTTCTCTTTTCACCTTCTATTTTTGGTAAAGCATTAACTATTGTGTTTAATTGCTTTCGCATTCCTTTTAATTTAGTTTTCACCTCTGAATTATTTTTTCCATTTATTTTACATTCTTTTCTGAGTTCTACCACCTAGTTTCTAGTTTTTTGTAATATTGACATGTTATTTTTCACGTCTTGTATCATTATTTTATGGTCATTTAGCTCATTTTGAGATAGAAGTTTATAATTTTGATCTCTACTGTGGGCATTTTTTTGGTATGCTTTCATTTTTCTGTCCAGATGTTAATCTGTCCTCTATGCTCTTTAAAAATTCTTATTGTAATTTTGTATGTGATCTGATCTTGATACTTCTCTGTTATACATTTTTATATGAAATTAGTTTTCCAGAACTTTTAAGGTTCAGGAGATTTTCTAACTTCACAGAGTTCCCTTTACTCTTCTTGTTCTTTTAAAAAGTATATAGTGTTTAAAAATATAGCAGTTTGCGTCCTGATGCTTCTGGCTCTGTTTCTTTCCCTCACTTTTATCTGGAAACCCTCTTGTTTTTTCTCTCTATTATATCTATCTTACTCAATATTGATTTTACTCCTAGAAATTTCTTCTCAGTGTGGGCCCTTCCTGGAAAGGAGCCTGGACCAAATGACCAGAAAGCTTTTGCTCCTTCAGATCTTGCCATGAGCTCCTTGCACTCACGACACACTGAACTGGCCAAAGCCTCTCTGGTTTCAGAAGCTGTTCTCAGATTGGCTTTGTCATTTCTAGCAAACAGCTGTTAGCTATTTTGGATCTCTTCTGTTCTCAGATTTGTAAGACAGCCTGTTGCTTTCCTCACCTTTCTCTTGTTCAGGTGTTGACATTATGCAGGTCCTGTGGTTGTTCATGCTTTGTTCTTGCCCACTTGCATTTTGGGGTTGGAGGGGAATACCTTATAAAAAATTTTGTTGCATATATCCTTGGGTTGATGAATTTTCCATGTTGTTCTAGTTAGTTTCTCAAACTGAATTTGTTTGCATGTACATGCACATGTACTTGTACACCTTCCTGCCCTCAACACACACATACCTCATTCACTTGTGCAAAGCTTTCTGGTCATTTGGTCTCTTCTTTTCTTTATGAGAAGTTAGGAAGTGGTAACATCAATACTTATAACACCAGCCCTATCTTTCGTACTAGCTGTGTTCACACACTTGATCTCTTTTTCACTTTTTGTCTCCTTTTCTCTCACACAGTTTCTCTAGACAAGATGCCTGAAAATGCTGAGGCCTCCCAGGAACAAAGCCCAGAGGCCCATGCTCCTCTCTGCCAGGAGGCAGATATCATCATCGTTTCACTGAGAGGAACCTCCCAGTGAGTCAGCTCCCCAACAGCAGGGCAGCAAGTCAGGGCTATTGAGATAAAAAGCTGCCATCAGAACTGAATTAGCCTAAACAGCTCTGACGCCCAACAATCTGAGGGAGTTTTTAATGGCGCCTGTGATGGCTGCTGTGCTGTTCTCAGCCACCCCCTGATCCCTGAGGGAAAGTCAGTAACACATGAGAGAAGAGAAAGGTCACAGGGAAAAACACTATCCCGAAAGCAGAACTGTAAAAATTAAGTTAAGGGACGCCTCAGGCTAATGTGGTTATCCCCAAGTTGGCTTCATGTCAGAGTTGTGTTACTAAAGTACTCGATATTGAGATGGGTGCTGTGGACTCACCCATCTGGCGGTTACAAATAATGGATTTGGTTTTGAGAATTAAGTGGGAAGTGGTGGTGGTGCAAATCCAAGCTTTGCCCCACCCAGGCCCAAAGAGTCATTGATTTCTGCCCTTATCTACTCTTGGCCCCAGACTGGGAGAGAAAGCCTTGGTCCAAGCTTGGCCATATGGGTTGTATTAGGATTTGCTGCCTCTTGTTGTAAGGTCCACTGGCTCCTGAGAGAGAGGCAACGGTGTTCATTCTCAGTAGTTCCTTCTTATTGTTTGGTTCTAAATCACAAAGGGTGAAATCCTTACAAGGCCTTTGTGACTGTAACACCTCCAGCAGATGGGCGGATGGAGGTGCAGGCCGCCTAAGTGGCCCAGCGATTTGGAGGTAGGAAGAACACAAGTCCTGGCTCTGTCATCTCTGTCTCCTCAACTTGCCTTTCCCCCTTCGCATCACTATTTGAGACTATGTCATCTGAACACTTGTTTGTGGTCTGTCTCCCCAATTAGTGTGTAAACTCTACAGAAGTGGGGCTTAGTTGATTTTGTTCACTGCTTTTTCTCCAGGACCTAAAACAGTGCTGGTCACATAGAAGGTGGCTAATAAACGTTGGTAGATGAAAACCCGAAACAAAACTGAACAAAATAGAAAGAAGGGAGTAGGCCAAATACCAGCCCCAAACCCACTTGAGAGGTCAGAAGTGGAAGCTCATGAATGCTGGGGTCCTGAGTGTGGTTCAGTGGAAATACCTTTGGCCCTTTGGAGTTCCTGTTTTAGAATGAGAGCAATACAGGGTGGAGCGAACCAGAGGAGTCTGGTAGTATAAATGGATGGTTGTTGAAAGGTATTTTATCTCTAATCCATGACTACCCAGCAAAGAGGAGGTAGGTGCTCAAGGAGCCAGCACATACTTTCACATTCTCATTCACACACACACTAGCACACACTCATATTTGCATGCTCGCACCCACATTACTGAAATCCAGGGACCCTGCAGTCTGTAAGATAATACTGGAATCCTGCTCTAGTAGGGCCAAAGTCATAAAGCTGGTCGAGGGAGAAGAAATAGTCCTCTTTTCCAGGGAGCTATTTTGAGGCCTGGAAGTTTTTCTGATTCTTAGTTAGGTTGCTGGACAAGCTGGAGCTGCCTTACTTTCCTTATTGTTTACATTGATCCTGGAAGAGGGTCATTCAATCTGTCAGTTACCTTAATAAACAATAATTAAATGAATAAAATTTGCTCTCACATTATTATGAAGTAACTGTCAATATTCACTATAAAAACCAAATCAGCCCTCTCAAATCCAATTGCCTAGGACTAGTTTGAAAAATTTATCTTTCTCCCCATGACCCTCCTTCCCCCCTCCCCTGGCTTCTCCAGGTACTGCCACAACTATGTGAGCTTGGAGAGATGACTCCTTCCCCATTCAAGCTTTCAGATGAGACCTTAGTCCTGGCTAGCACCTTAATTGTAACCTTATGAGAAATTATGAAGTAGAGGACAAGCTGAGCTGTTCCTGGTTTCCTGACCCACAGAAATTAATAAAATAAATGTGTGTCATTTTTAAGCCACTACATTATAGTCATGTGTTACCAAGCAATAGGTAACTATCCAGTCACCCCAATGCCCCTTCCCAGCAACCAGCCCTTTCTTTGGTCTCCTCATCTTTTGTGTAAGCACCCAGAGTGGAGGGCACTGGCTGGGCTGAGCTCCTCCCAGTGTCCTCTCTCTCCTCCCCGACTCAGTGACAGCTAAGGTAATTCTATCTCTTGTTGCTCTTCCTTTTTACAGTGAAGGAGCAAGTGGGAGGAATCTCTTTTGTGACCTAGGGTTATTATCACAGTCTTTCCTCTCTTAGTTCCGCTGTCCAGCTCCAGGACCAGATGAATTTAAACAAAATAGCATCTATCTGCCCAGGGCCACTGAAGTTCACTGTGACAAGCAGAGAGCCGAACAGGCTCCAAGGGGATGCAGGGTTGTTTTGCAGGCAGAACCAGCAGGTCTGGGAGAAGGATAATAATTACAAGTGGACTTCCCAAATAACAAGTGCTTAATGCACTTGCACGGATGGAGGGGCCTTTTGTATTGCTGGTCCTGAAGCTAAATGATCTAATCAAGGAGTGCAGGCACCAGAGGTCCTGGATCATTTATTGTCTCCCACTTATGTAACCTTTCCTGAAGCAAATGGGGAAAAACACCACGTTTTCTCAGGCCAGCCAGGGGATAGAAAGATGATGGGTCCTCTCCATGGTTAAGTGGAGCCGTGGCAATAGTGCTAAGACATTTTGTCTTCATTTGCGTAACTCCAACCACCAGTCTATAGTGTTAGATTAGAGGCTCATGAGGCGTTTTGGAGTCTGTTGGAGGTGGATAATGCTGCACTATTTGTCCAGTGGGGCCCAGGGTTGGGCAGATCTAACATAACACTACTGATTCTTGGCTTTCTCAAAGGACACTGGATTTCTTTTAAAAACGATCATCAGTTCAGTATAATTTGCAAAGCACCCATCTTGGATGAAGACCTAGTCACCCTCCAGGGCAGAGTAAAGTCCAAATCATGGAGTGGGGTTCCTGTCCTAATTCCAGGTGTGTGTGAATGGAAATTGGAACGGGAACCGGAGTCTTTCTTGTGCTGGAATAACAGTGGCTTCATCTTGGGCTTATGCGACCCCAGCTCTGGGTGGTAGTTTCCAAGAGTGGCACTTTGGCTCATTCCCAGTTGCAGGCCCCATGGCACCAGCACAAGGCTTAGCAATGGAGCAGGCCCACAGCACATGCTGGTGAAAGCAAATTCAAATCTATATGAATTTTTTAATTTTAGAATTGGGATTCAGGGAATTGCAAAAACATGGACTAGAAAGCAATGATGTCTTCTGCATTGAACGCTGAGTCAACTCTCCTGAATGGACAGAGGAAACAGGTCCCTCTGGATGTAGCAAGAGCGTCTCCCATGCTGTGGTCAGCAACCAGGAGGCACTTGGGATTGTTTTTAGGGGGGTGGGGTTAGGCGGGACGACTTTGGATTGAGCCTGGACCCTGACTTTGCAGTTTACTGGTGGAGCCAGTTGCATAACCTTTCTGATTCTGTTTCTGCAATTCTACAATGGGGAAAATAGCCGTGACTCATGTAAACTTGGACACTTATTCACTCACGTGATCCTTCCATCACACCTGTGAGATGTAAACACCATGTTCAAGGTGGGGAAACAAAGGCACAGAAAGGGCAAGGGAGTGGCTTAAAGTAAGTGGCATGGCTGGGCCTTGAACAAAGGTAGTCTGTGCTCTAAAAACTATGCCATGTTGCTTCCTGACTGTCCTGTCCATCCTCGGGGAGCCCAGGGGAACCTGGAAGGATCAATGAGGTATGGTGAACGTGCTTAGTAACCATGGACCATGTACGGCTGAAAGGAAGCAGCCTGCAAACATGAGCATTCACCTGGGAAGCTCTGTTGCAGGTGGGTGCTCTGCCAGGGAGCCTCCAGTTCCAGCCTGTCACCACTACCAAGTCCCCGTGGAAGTGCTTTCTCTCCCTTTCAATCAAGCAGCCCCTGGGCCTCGGTGTTGGCTGCCCCATAGGGAGGTTGGCTGGATCTCCAGCGGGGAAAGCCACTTGCACTGGAAGAGACTCCTTAGCATCAGTAATGGGGATCATGAATCCGAATTAGTTCCATGCCACCTCTCCTCCTGGAGCACAGATGAGTTTGGGGGAGGGGGAATGCACCCAAATGAAGAGTGACATCCTCTTCGGGAGGGCTCGGAACCTGCTGCAGTGACAGGGGGCCCACGAGCCTTGTTAAGGCCGGTGCTTCGTGCGTCATCACTAGTTTGCTTGCTATAAATAGACGAGAATCTAAAATTAGTAAAGTAAGAGAGAACACCAAGCGCTTGGTTAAATCGCAGGCCAGCCGAGCAGGGGAACGATCAGTGCCCTCACAGCTCCCAAGGACTGTATCTGTGGCCCCACTGTCAACCCTGCCCTTCCAATTGCTATCCCGAGTTGAATGGGTGCTGGCAAAGTGCGGTCCACGGGCACCAGTGAAGGCTGGGGCCACAGAGGGACACAATTAGCTGCAATTATCAGCTCTCTTACGCGTGTGCACGCGTGGTGCATCGTGTGCCTAGAGCGCTGTTGTGAATATTAGTGAGATGCAGACGTGCTCTGTTTGAGCAAACACTGGCATTAGAAACAGGGTCTCAGAGATTGGAGATTCCTCCGGGAGACCTTTCCAACAGTGGGATTCCGTTAATCTTTCTGTATCACAACCGTGCCCTTCCAAATGCTATCTGGCTTAGAAAACTTTATGTTTTTATGTCATTTAAAAAAGCCAATTCTTTATCCTTTTACATCAGTTGTATGACTTAGGGCAAAGTTACTTAACCTCTGTGGGCCTCAGTTACCTCATCTGTAAAAGGGGGATCATATCATGTACCAGTAAATGAGATACTGCCTAGGAGAGAGCCCCCCACAGTTGCCGGCGTGCAGCCTGCTCAGTGACTAGGGCCTGTTGTCGCTGTGTGAAGAGGAAGCCGCATTGTGCAAGGCCTTGGCTGCCTGAGAGCTGAACCTTACATGGATGCCGTGTGGCTCTGAGCCACCTCCTCACCTTCCCAAGGCCCAGGCTCCTCATGTATATGAGGAAGTTGGGCTGCCGTCTGGGGTTCCTAAAACTTTGTTCCAAATCAGGCTTTCCTTAAGAGCTCATGAAAAATGCAGAGTTTGACCTCTGGTTCCTAGACATTCAGATTGTACAAGCCTGCAGGTCCCGGGAATCTGTATTCTTAATGCGCTGCACTTGAGGGTCCCCTTTTCCCAGCCAGGTGACCAGAGCAATGCTGTGAGGACACACCTGGGGAAACCATGGGCTGGATCTCTGTTGCTGCTGGCCAACTTGCTCACTGTTGCACCCACGAAGTCCCAGATCCTGTCACTGGCATTTCTGGGGAAAGCTGCTAACGATGCAATGAACCCAAGAGCCTAGTCTGAGTTCCCCCAGAGTGAGTGGGGCTTCAGGCCTTCCTACCGTTACTTGTTTCCTTTCCTCCCAATGCCTGGGCCTCCTGCCTCCAAAACTGGCTCACAGCGAGGAGCTATGACTACGGTAGCAATCCCAGCTTCCTGTCTGCCCTGGCCTGGCAGGGGGTTGCCTGCAGTGCCAACAAGTGTAAGATGATAGGACTTTTGAAATTGGATAATACATTTGTTTATTTAGGAACTGGGTAAATCTTTACTCTTGGGTGTGCTGCTGAAGTGAGCTTGGCTGGGCTGCAGGGCCTGAGTGGGGGAGGCTCTGCTGGAAAGGAAGACCCCTGTTGAGTGAGAGGGCAGGCTCTGAGCGAGGGGGGCTGGCTGGCAAGGTCTGCCTTCGAGCAATGCCGTCATCCCCAGAAGGGCGTGCTTGGAACGTAATGGCTCCAGCTACAAATTCGATTAACTCTAATAGTTGTTCTGCGGTGAATGGATAATGCATTTAGCAGAAATAGACCCAATCAATTTATATGAAACACATAAAACTTTCTCATTGGAATTGGCATCTGCTCTTGAATCATAGGAGCGTATGTGGGAATGGACAGTCTGTCACCCTTCCTTCTGGGCACATCAGCAGTGCCCTGGGTTAATGAGAGAGCTGGGCCAAATAAAGCTCTGGCTCCCTTCTGCATATCCCTTTACCCTCAGAACCATGGGGCTGGGGCTGGGACTGGGGAGGGACTGGAGACTGTCTACCTCAAACCTTGACTCTAAAAAATACCAATTTTCCTGCCCTTGTCTGTTTGCATCAGCCCCTCTTACATGAGCTCTGTTACCTGCGTGTGTGCCGACATGTCCAGGCACCCAGATGAGGGATGGGAGGTGTGCAGAGGTGAGCCCACCCAGGATCACACCTGGCTAGTGCAGGTCAGCCTGGGCCAGGCACAGGGATTCTGACTCCTGGCCCAGTGTCTTTTCATGATCCTATGTATTTTTAATTGCCCTCCACCTCCCGTTTGGAAAGAGATGTGTATTCAGAAAATGGTAAACCAGCTGTCACCCACCAACTCAGAGCCAAGACTGTGGTTTGATGCCAGAACTCCATGAGTTATGGTTACTTGTGGGTTGGACCCAAGGTTTAGGCTGGTTCTCAATTAAACTGAGCTGATTCCTTTCTACTCTCCTTATACAACCTGTGAGCTTGTAGGAGAGGGGGGTAAGGAAGCTGAGGCCGGGTTGCTGGGCCTTGGGGGTCCTGCCTGTCCTTACCTGGGCTTTTAGAGAGAGACAGGCTGGTGGAGCCTGCTCGCACCTCCTCACCCCTAATGTTTATTAGAGAGAGAGAGAGAGAGAGAGAGCGCCAGCGAGCTCTGCAGCTCTGTGATTGCATTATCCCAACCATTTGGTTAGTGTAATTGTATGTGCAAAGCTGACAAATGTAATTTTCTCAGACTTAATACTTGCCCCATTTTCTCTCTGTTTTTTTCTGATTAGCTAAAGTGACTCAGGCTTCCGAGAATGGTTTGTGAAGCACCTGGTCGGGCTTTTCCCTGCCTGGATGCTCAGCTCTGCCCATGGGGTGGGGGCTGAGGGAACCCCCAGACCCAGAGGACTAGGCCCTCCTCAGAGGAGAGGGCTGGCTTCGGGGGAGTGAGGACCGTTTAGGGAAATCTGGAAGCTTTGTGAGAGACAGTCTTCTGAAACTGCCTTTGGGTTCCCAGGAGTTGCTCTGGCACCTGCCAGGAAGGGAGCTGAAATGCCACCAGCCGCCCGTGTTCCAGCCCAGCAGAGATGGACAGCGCTGAACTTTGGGGAGAAAATCTTATTATCTTGTCTCCTCCAACAATTGATTTGTTTACTGGTCATGCAGGGGCTCTCATCTGGGATGCGCTAGCCCCTCTTTTTCATTTTTGTGTGTGAATCTATGATTGGAGGCTTGGATACTCAGAAGTAGCTTAGCAGGCTGAGAAAATGTAGACTTCAAGGCCATATCCTGGTCCCCTTCCTTACCAGCTGTAGGTCACTTACATTCTTCTAGATCATCTTTCTCCTCCCTACAGTGGTCACAGCAGCAGCTGTCCCTGGGCCATAGGAAGGATGGGAGGAGCTGACATGTGGAACTCCCTAGCCCAAGGTCAGGTGTGCTCACAGACCTCCCTTCCTCTCCACGGGGGGAGCCTCCCAGGTAGGAGCTCTGAGTTTGGGTTAAGCTTCAAGTTGCAGGCTGTGATCTGCCAGTTCCCAGGCCACTTGATTCCCCTGGGCCAGAAGCTCCAGAGCAGTGAGCATGGGCTCAGCTCTCCCCTTTTGTGCTGGGCCCACGGGAGGTGGGTGCCAGGCCAATGTTTGCCCTGGTGGTTGTTCTTGACCATGGCCTCTCCATGAGCCTGCTAGACCTCCCCTCCTCCAGGACCCCCTCCTCCTCCAGGACCCCCCCCTCTGCCCCACACTTCTCTCACTGTAGGCATGTAACTCAGCCATAATCGTTGTCTACCTGTACTCCCCTTTTCTAATCTATGAGTTCCCTGAGCTCCTGACCTGGATCTTGCTCTGCGCAGCATCTCTGAACACTGACCTGCTCTCAGAAGGCTGTGCAAGAACTGTGGGTGGGTCCAGATTACGGCCGGCGAGAGTGGGCCTCAACACGGCCCCAGGGGTGGCAGCCTGCTCTCCCTGACCATGGGGCTGAGTCCTGGTCAGTGTTGATTCAGAGGGCCTGGTGCACCTTGTCTTGTGGGTGGTGGGGAAAGGAGACCCTGCTCCCTTCCCCCTTATAAACCCTCCTGATGAAGATAGAGGCACCCCCACCACACACTGCTGGGGTCTACAGTGAGGGGGGACTGGGAGAACTGTCAGGCTGGGGGAGAGATGCCTCCTGCTACTGAAACACGGCAGGGGAAGGAGTGTTGGGAGCCGCCTCAGCTTCTCCCTCACCTGAGCTGCTCCCCAACGTGGCAGTGGGTCCTGGGAAAGCACTGGCTGTCTATTCGGTTCTCTAGAGCCTTCCCAAGGAGCCTCAGGCTCAGTGTTCTCTTCCCTTTGAGTTGGGGTGGTCTGGAGAAAGAGTGCTGACCCAAAGCCATCTGCCGTCACTCCTGCTCTGAGGCTGGGGCCTCTCGCTAGAGGAGGCTGCGTTCCAGCCATTGTCACCTCCAGCCTCTCAAGCAGCCAGTCTCTTGTAATTTTATCTTAGGTGGTAGGGGAGTATCGCTGCGTGATTTCATTAATCTGAGTGGCCATTGGCCCGAACCTTATCGATCAGCCCTTTAGGGACAGTGCGAGTTATATGGCAATAAACCCAGGAGTCAGGCAGGGTGGATGGCTGGTTCCTGAATGCTGGCTGCAGGGGAGCCGGCAGCCGGCATCTGAGGACTGAGCTCAAGCATTAAGGGCCCACCAGTCAATCAGTAAGTGTTTCTGGAACCCCTGCCACACAGTCGGTGCTGTGGTTAGGAGGGGTGACTGCTCGCCGTGACGTTTGCTGAGCATGTCCCGAATTTATCGCAGGAGCTGTGGATGACCAAGGCCGGGAAGTAAGGGAGGCAGCTCAGTGGGGTGGGGTGGCGGGCCGGCCGATGAATGATTAAAGCAGGCTCCTCCCTCATGAACCATGAGGCAGGGCTGGGAAACAGACTGCAGTTAAGAGGCCAAGTTCCCTTTGTGTGGGAAATGAAAGGGTATTTTGAGGTTCTAGTTCAAGGTGAAGAGACGAAAGGGGAGAGGTGATGGGAAGAGCAATGCACTCTTTCCCCTGGTGTAGAGCTGGGAGATCAGGCGGGAGTTAGGGCGGGATAGTTAGTCCTGGGCAGCTTTCCAGAGGAGAGAAAGGAAAGTATGTCTTCAAAAATGAAGCGAAGCTGATATTTACATAATATGTTGAAAGTCAATGAATTCAGTTTGAAGGTATAAGCCTCTCCTTTTTTTGGTATTTTGCAGTAAACAAGCATTTCACATTTATAAGTAGAAATGAGAGATTTATCTATTGATCGATCTATCGATTATTAGTAAGGAATTATCTTTTACAGGAAAGTGTGTGGTGAGCCGTGTGCTGTGCACCAGCTTCTTCAGGTGACTCATGTTGGAAGAAGCCTCACGTGTCCAGGCCCCACCGCCCAGCTGGGGGACCCCTGACCTGCGGGTGTGGGCCAGGTGGCCTTCATGAGCTTCCCTGGGGCTGGGCTTCCAAAGCTAATGAGTGCTGAGCAACATCATATGGGGTTTGAGACTGACCCCAAGAGATTTCCTCCTGTATAAAGAGTAGCTGAGAAGTCACAGCCATGGTACAGGGACAGAGGCTGAAGAGGCCTGTGTTTGAAGCAGCAGAGGCTCCCACGAGAAGTCCTCTAGCTTGGGGGCTGCTGAATCAGGCAGCGTTGGAGGGGAGCTGAGCTTTGGGGAAATGTGTTGAACCTGATGCTTTTAGGGCTTTACCAATGATGGGCTAGCCTGCCTTTGTGTAACAGATAACCTTGGCCTTGAGCCCAACCCTTTCATGAGGAGGAAAAATCCGATGGAAGGTTTGTTTTGTTCAGTGAATGGAGAGTGGTTTCAAGGCACTGCGTTGAGGAGAGGACACCAGCTGGGTTCTCCTGCTTGTGCCAGGGCCTGGGTGTTCCCGGGCATGGAGGAGAGTGCTCCTTCCCACAACTCTCAGAAGCTCCGTTTGCCCAGGTAGTGAGAGAACCAAACAGCTTACTCTTGGAGCCCATAGCCAGAGGCAGGTCAGGCTCCTTCTAAGGGTTGGCATTTTACTCTTTAAACTTAGCTCCCTACCCCAGCATAGCACATGTCTCTCTTCTGCCTTTTGCAACAAATAATTACTTTGCTCAGGTTTGTAAATTGAACCCTTCCTTACCTGTAGGGTCAAAGATGGGGGTCTCTCTTGGTGTATTTTCCCAGAGTTTCATCTCCTTGTTTGGGTTTCTCTCAAACAGGTTCCTTGATTTGGGTGCCGTATCCTGCAGCATCTTGTCCTCCCCACTGACTAGAACAGAGAAGGCCCATTGGCTAGGTTAAGTGAGGCTCAGCCTCAGGGAGAGAGTGAGTATGCCCCCGGGAAGCTGGGGGAAGGTGGGCTTAGGTGAGAGAGGGACGGGGGGCCCGGGGTAGCCTGGGTTGGAGAACACGGGCCAAGGGCAGGGTGAACTCACTGGTGAGGTAGCAGTCCAGGCTGACGGAGATATTGTCAAAAGCCACGGTGGCTCTGGATCCTTGTTCCCACCATGCGACAATCTGCAGCCAGAACCTGTACGTGTGTTAAGAGGGGTGTGTGTGAGGAACAGCCTGGGTTGGCCATGTTTTAGGATTCGGCATCCAGCAAAAGGGTGCTGCGGTGGTGTTCACGATCAGAGTTTATCAGCCCTACCTAGTCTCAGAGCAGCTGTACGAGGGAGCAGTCAACATCTCCCCCTACTCCTCCCGCACAAAGCGCTGCCTGTTCTGAGGGACTGTTGCATGTAAATCCAATTTGGAGTTTGGGGCTTGGGTATAGGACTCCTGGAAACTCTGGGAGAGCTTTCACTTTCTGGTGTGCAGGGTGGGTGGACATGGGTAGGCTTGATGATCAGCTGGTACTCCCCGGTGGAGTTGAAATCATTATTAAAATATTAAAATGCTTCTGTACCAACTGATAAAGAGCCACTGTCCCTTGAGAGTCCCTTGCTTTAGGCTGCCTGGCTCCTTCCCTGGTGCCCCCAGAATTTCCCCATTATCCACAAACTGAAAGGTCAATCAGCAGGGTCAATCAAAGGTCACACAGCAGAGGCCTCAAGGGTTTGGTGTCCAGCATCAGTTCCCACTGGGGTTGGTCTATGTAGTTCCCAACTGGTAGTTAAATATGAAATGACTTGACTATGAGCCCTGGGGGTGTTTGTAAACAACACAGAGTGGGCCATAAGTATTCACAGTAAACTCACTGAAGTACCGCTTTCCACCTCTCTCACGGCTTTGCAGGGTCAGGTCCCAGGACCGTGGCCAGGGAAGGCACAGAGTGGGATAAACAGAAAACACCTTTGGTTCATTTGTCCCCTGGGGACTCATCCTCCTGGAGGGCTGTTAGTCAACCAGCTCTTTCCTGTTGTGAAGAGAGAACTTTAAAAACCTTTCCCTCTTTCGGAAGGTCAACCTGGAATGACCTGCAGGAGGGTGTGCAGTCTCTGGTGTGGACGTTAGAACATCGAGAGAGGGAACCGGTGCCCCAGGGGGATGGCCATTCGATGGAGTACAGCTCCCCAATATAAAAGAATGGACCAAGATACAGGCCGCAAAGTAGATGGACCTCAAAAACATCACACTAGGTTAAAGAAGCCGGACAATAAGTTAAAGACCTCATGATTCCATTCATAGAAATGACTCCATTTACAGGAAAGTCTAGAACAGGCAAATCCACAGACAGGACGCAGATGAATGGTTGCCTGCGGCTGGGAGTGGGAACAGCATTGGCTATGAAGCAGCACAGCGTTTTTTGGGGGATGAAACTATTCTAACAATGGATGGTGGTGCTCTTTGTGCAACTCGGTACATTTGCTGAAAGCCATCGACATGTACACCTGTAGCTCAATAAAGCTGTCGGAACAAAAGGAGAGAGAAAGGGAACCCAGACAATAGAGTTGGCAGGCAGGGTTGGCGAGAATGGGAGGCTGACAGGGTAGAGGCGGCAGGGCAGAGAGGGCACAGGACACACAGGACACAGGCCCATGGGGCTGTAAGAGAACTCCCACAGGAACACTGCATGCAAGTTGCTTCCTGTCTAGCGGAGGATGTGTACACACGAGTGTAGAATACGGCAGAAGGAGGGAGATGCCCCATGAGATGCAGATAAAATGCTCTGAGACCTCAGAGGAAGGAGAATTCCACCAACCTGGGGAGACAGGGAGCACGTCACAGGGGAGGTGGAAGTGGGTGTGGATGCGGGCAGCGAGGAGAGGGCATCTCCAGCAGAGCAGCTGGAGCAAGGGATGGGTCAGAGCAGGACAGGGCCCCCTGGCTTGAGTGTGAGGGGCATGGGAGAAGGTGCAGATGGTGAGAGGCACGTGTGTGGCACACACCTTCAGGGGGCTTCTCCGAGTCTTGGCCAGGTTACAGCTCCAGTTCCCAGATCTCCATGAGGCACATGGTCCATAGATAAGTTCCTGGCTTGAGCCTGTGTGACCCTGGACACAGCCAGGCTTGGGGTTCCCAAGTGGCAAATGAGGGCCCTAATACTGCTGTCTTTTCTCTTTACAGCAATTGCCCTGGTTAGGGAGATGCTGCTCCCAGGCATCTCGGATGGTGCATGGAAAGAATTAGGTGGGTGGAAGCATCAGGAAGGCAAAGCTGCCCGATGCTCCTGCACAGCAGTGGGTAGGGGGCCCACAGCCCACCTTCCTGATTCTCCACTTTCTAATTAGGTCATCTCCTAATCTGACATCTGTAGGCCAAGGGGCCACGCTGGGCACTGATTTCAACGCTGAGCTGCATCACGGGTGTACCGTCCCTGTGGGCCTGGGGTGCCGGAGCCAGTGAATTATATATATGTGCCTATCAAGCATGGGGGAAGGGGATCAAAAATCCGTTTTCCCCTAAAAGGACCCTTCCAGAGAACCGAACATCTCCCCTCCTACCTGCTTTATTATCAAGAGACTAGAGCTGCAAAGTTCTCAACCAGCCACTGGGACTCTTAGCATGGATGACATGGTGCAGGCCGGGGCTGGGAGGGTTTCTAAACAGCAGAGTTTCTAAGTGCTCTGTAAGGCAATGGCAGTGACAGCTGCTGCTTGAAAGAGTTTGATTGACACTGGGAATTGCACGTATTCTGAGTCAGGAACACTCCTAACAATCAGGGAAGACTCCATCAGATGTCGAATCAGATGAAAACATGCGACACTGCCTCTGTCTACCCAGGAAGCCAGCCCCTCCCCAGATGCCAGAGTCCAGAGGCTACAGGGAAGGGACAGGTGGGACAAAGGGTGTGGGAAGGGCAGGGGTGGAGCAGAGCGGTTTGGGAATAGGGTCTGGGGATGGTAGGTAATGGGGCAGGAAGGGGACAGCAAAACCATCTAGGAGTTTCTTTCCTGTAGGGCCACTGGCCAGGAGGTGGCTATTGGGCCCACCCAGATTCAGGCTTCTCTGTTTTGGATGGTGCCTGGTTGTGCATCTTTACCTGAACCTTGGGGGAAGAAGAGGTTGCTCCTGGCTCTACTCACCATCTCCCTGATGGAGATGGGTGAGACTTCCTCAAGGCTCTCAGAGTCTTTCTGGCCCAACCACTCTTTTCTGTTGACCCCCCGCCCCCACTCCCCCAACATACACACAAAGTACAGATACCAAGTTACTCTCCAGAGTGAGCCATGCGTCAGGTCTCGAGTTCTAGCATGTGCCAGGGGGACCACTCCGGGACTAAGGGGACGTTCTAGCACGTATTGGGTGGTGTGCTCTTGATCTGAAGGAAAGTTCTAGCATGTACCAGGTGAACTTCTCTGGGTCTGAGGGAAAGCCGGGTCCAATACTGCCAGGATCGCAGGGGCCAGGTGGTTCTGATGAACGTACAGGTTACTCCGCTGCCCCTGCCCCTGCCCCAAAGCCTTACCTCTGTGTGGGGAAAGGAAGCTGAGCCCCAGGGCTAGAAAAGCCGTGCCCTCCCTCCCTGTGGGTGGCTGGGCAGGGAGGAGAGGAGAGCCAGCTCCTCCGGCCTCCTCCAGCTCCCTCACTGATCTGTGCTTAAGGACATGGCAGTTGAGCTCCCCTCTTTCTAGCCCTTAGGGTTGGAGACTTCACTCCTTGTCCCTCAATGGTTGACACCTGCTCAGCTCCTTCATTTTCTCTAAAGAAGACACTTTTAATTAAGCGGGTTGTTGTTTTTTCTCTTTTTTTCCAGCTGGTGGAGTTTGCAGCTTGTTGCTAAAACAGATCTGGATAGAGATCTTGGTCGAGCCTGGCTTTTCATACAGAATGCACCCCTGACTCCGTGCTGCTCAGCTTTACAAAGAGGCCTGTTGAAAGTTGGCCCCAGGGGATTCTGGGAGGTGGCCATTTGGGCAGTGGGCCAGGCTAAGAGGGGTGGCCTTGGAATTGGGCGTCTCCTAGATATCCAGGGCAGATCTCTGCATAGAAAGTGCTGGTGCTGCTCAAGCAGAGCTCGAAAAATGCTCAGTCTCGTTCAAGCAACAGGCCATTAATGGACAGTGAAAATAATGCCTTATTTCCACCCACTAGCCTTAGGGACTGACAAACCCAATTAAGTTCACTTAATGATTGTCAGTAGCTGACAAAAAAGTGTGTATCTGAACGTGGACTGGGGGAATGGGAATGATTTGGAGAGAGGGCAGGACGGAATGGCCAGACTGGGTAGAAGGCATTTGATGGATGGGACCCATGTCTAAGATTCCTCCGTCAACCATCCAGTAGACTCAGAAGGAGGGAGTGCCCGCACCCCTTCCTGCAGCTGGGGCTCGTCTGGGCTCTGGCTGCCTAGGAGAGAGCTGGCAGATTCTGCTGAGGAAGCCACCTTCTCCGATTTCTCACTGCACAGTTGATTTGCTCGACAGGCTTCTGAAATGGACTGTCACGAAGCTTGGGTCGCGGTATGCATTTCTATTAGAATAATGCATGTGATGAAAAGCCTGGCTGATCCATCCTATTGCCTGTGTAATTGACTTCGGTTACCAGTCCAAGAGGAGGAGCCCATGGCCAGCTTTGGGTCCCGAGGCCAGCGCTGGCTGGATCGGCATGGCCAGGAATGGACGTGTGCCCCCTGCCACTAGGAGTCTTTGGCTCCTGTGCAGTACAGTGGGGTGGCTGGACATTCAAGGCCAGGCTCAGCAGTGGGAGCACGATCTCCCCCACTCTCAGAAGTAATCTACCATCACTTGACTTGGTTTCCCCTCTGGTCTTAATGACACCAAGGGCAGCGAGAGAAAGTCAATAGAGAGGGACTCTAATACAAGGGCCCTAGAGATTCTTCACAATGAATCAGGAAGCCCTTGGGAGTGTAATGGGGAAAAAATGAACTTTTGGTCAGGGTGAGTAAACATGAAGAATTGCGCGGACTCTTCAGCGTCCTGAACCCCAGGCTTCCAGGCCTTGGCTGGCTGTGCTCACTTTTGCAGGCTCAGACTGAGGGTATCCGGTTCCCATATTGGCCCTGGCCCAGCAGGAGAGGTGCCTGTGCACAAAAAATACCTGCCCCAGAGGCTAGACTGTGTCAAGTGCCCTGAGGAAAGAGAAGTAATGTACTTGGTGGGGGAGGGATGCTCTGTGGGAGTCACTGAGCTAGATGGTGTCTGGAAGGCCAGCGAAGAAAAAAGAACAGGAACCTCTTGGGAGCACCGTCTGACTTGCCTGGTTGCACAGGGAGACAGTTGCAGAAGCAAGATGGGAGTCAGGCTTCTCACATCCCAGGCAACTTCTTTCACTATCCTTGCAGAGCCATGCCAATTCTTTAATCTCATTTAGTCTCTTACAAACTCCATATTGGCGAAATACAGTCAGTCCCTTAGAGCGACAGGGGACATGGAGGGCTATCTGGAGCTAAAAAGTGCCTGCATCCACTTTTCTCAGAGAGGCTGGGATGTCTGCTCCGCCCGTCTCGGACACAGACATTTCCAACACTGGCCTTGCCCACTGCTCTTGCTGTGGTGCTGGCCGGTGGCCTGGAGGGCCGAGATGGTGGCACTTCCCATGGTGAAAAGACATAGCAAAAGGGGTCTTTTCTCCCCTGACAGAAGTATCTTCATGTGGGTGAATGAGCAGCCTTCTCTGTTTGGTGGAGGCTGAGTTTCAAAGGAAGAGTGGGGTGAACACTGGGCTACATACTTGGTGGGACCCTGGGCAAGTCACTGAAACTTGGTCAGTGCTACCTTGGTTTTAAAAATCTGTCACATGGGTATTTCCCTGGTGGGTGCCCTTCTTTAACATGGGGGATCCAGTTCCTTGTTCCTGTTTTATATTACATTTTATTAGAAATCTGTATTTCTCCAGGGAGTGCTATAAGTTGCATGTCTTCCCCTCTGCAAAGATTGTTTGGGCACTTTCTGTGAACCAGCCACTGTGTCTAGAGCTGGGAGTAGACATACAGAACTCATAGATCTCGACCTTAAGGAATCTGCAAAGATTTATAACTCACATTATACACTGACTAGGGGATTACTAAAGTCCCTTTTGGTTCCTCCCTCATAGAGCTACAATCTACAAAACCCCAGGGAAACACTGAATCTGGCCAGTGAGAGAGCAGAAGTCAAGAAAGACTTTGGAAGAACTGGATGCCCAGGAGAATGTAGAGCAATGGACAGAAGAATCGCTCAGGACCAGGTGTGGCTGTGGGGCTGTGTTCAAGGTGTGGGTAGGATGCCAATCAGGCTGCTGGACACCCAGGTTGGGACTCGGGTGGAAATAGAGACTATGAGCTATCTGCATGGAGGTGAGGGTGAAAGCCAGGAGCATCAGTGAGGTTCCTGGAGAACAGCAGACAGAGAATTGGATTCTGCTTCTCTTCAAATATCAGCAACCTGGTTATCCCTTAAATTCTAAACTTCCTGCCTGGGGAGAGAAAGGGCTGGGAACATAGGGCTACGTTTTCAGAGGCCCTAGGAGTTACGGAAAACATATGCATCTGTTGACTTGTAAACTGAGCTGTGGATATTACCAGGCAAATCTTGAGCAGATCTGAACGTCCCATTATTCTAAAGGGGTTCATCCCCTTACTGCTGTTTTGAGCGACTACTTAAACCAGGCTCCTCGGACAGATCTGTCTCACTGCTTTGCACTCTTGATCGTGGAAATGCAGCAATCAAAAGCAACAACGTGTCCCAAACGTCATAGTAAATCAGTGTTAGAAATAGTATTTAAAGCTCAGAATTGCTAATCTACTCCTTGCTCCAGTGATCTGGGATATTTTCTGAGACAGAAACAAGGCCAGATCCTTCCAAAGTTATGAATGTTTGATTTGTCTATATCAATGCCTTGTTGCATATCACTTTGCTGAGCCACCAGCCACAGCTCTCCCCCTCTTCTCAGGGCTGACCCAGGGCTTCCAGCTGATCTCTGTGCTCAGTGTCTCTCCACCCCCACAGCCCAGAGACCAATCTCCACATTCGCCCTCTCCCAAGGCGATTGCTCAGGATTCTCTGACACAATCTGGTTGAACCCACATAAAACATTCTTGCCTCCAAGCCTCTGCTCATCCCGATGGCCCTTGGAATGCCCCATCCCTTTCCCATTTCCCTAAGACCTAAATTTTCCTCGAGTTCCATCTTATCATAGTCCCATTTTCTTCATGGCGGCTCCCCTGACACACGGAGGTCACTGAGCCACTTGAACACTGGTCATGCTCTGTGGGACCCTGCACAATGGCTCCTGTGTTACTGTTTGCCTCTCAATGCATATGCTTTGTGTCCCCCTAATCATGCAGGCCCTGTGACCCCACAAGGGGCCAGGTCACACACCCCTTTCCATCTTCTGCACTTGTCAGAGACTTAATATATGTTTGCTGACAATGTGACAGCTAACGACACTTCCCCAGTCACTTAAATTCATCATACAAACACATAATGCCCGGATGATTTTTGAGTTTAAAACCATTTCATACCTGAGCATCTTCACTGGGTACTTTCTGGTGACGTGAAAGGAGGTGGAAGCAGGACCCCTAAGGAGGAGCGTCTGTGTTTAATTACCTGTAGGTCCTTGACTTAACCTCGGCATTTTCTCCTGAAAATGGGGATGACATCTGCCCTAACTACGCCGAGGTGGGGGCAGAATGGGCACCTCACGTTGTGAGGGAGAGAGACGTGGCTGCTGTGGGTGGGACAACATGGGCGCAGAGTGTGGGGAGGCTCAGGGGCTGTGCAACAGTCCGAGCAGCCTGTCCAGCAGGTGCGGCGGGAGCTGCTGTCGCAGAGGGTGACACCTGCTCCTCTAAGGCATCTCCCCTCCCTGGGGAAGGACGGGGGGTGAAGGCAGAGCAGTACAAATGGAAACCTGCGGAAGGGGAGGCAGGCAGGTGGAGACCACATGCAGGGCCCACCACTCCGCTGGCTTCTCCTGGGGACAGTGTAGCCGCCATGGAATAACCTGAATTTTCTGTATAAAGAACTTTGTTCTCTACAAAGGGTGACTCATTGAATGTATAACTAAATGTGTTTTATTTCTGTGCTTCTGTTTGACATGGCGCACTCATATATTTGCAAATAAAAAAGGTCTATCAGAACCCATGCTCTCGTTGTGGAGTGGAGACGGTCGGAGGCATGCTAGATGCTGACTTGAAAGGCATGTGGGGAGCGGGCCACGGTGCCCTGGAGGGAACAGGGGGAGACTAGCTTGAGACTCAAGGGAAAATCTCTTCACCTCTTTAGACCTCGGATTCCTCGTATGAAGAAGGGAATTAATTATAGTATCCATCCCAAGGGGGCAATTGTACAGATGAAACGAGATAATGCGCGCTGAGTACTTGTTACAGCGACTGGCAGGCAGTAAGCACTCAACAAGCGCCAGCTCTAACCACCACTGTGTAGGACTCTTCCCAGGGCCCCATGGGAAAGCTGTGACTCAATTTACAAGAATGTGAATGAAATGCAACTTTTTCAGAGGCGTGTCTAGACCTGCAAACTGAGGTTCATTGGAAATACCTGGATTTCCATTCACTGGAATTTCCTATTATTTCTCTTTTCAGGTAAGAATATGTAGTCAAGGAAATGCCCCTCAATTGCCTTTCTCCTCTTGGAAAGATGCTGCACAAGGCAAGTACTGTTATTGAGAGCACTCAGGTAAAGCGGGGATCGGCGGGTGAGACACAAGACGGGAACAGGAGAAAAATCTTGGCTTGTGGAGTCTCTGGCCTAAGTGCATGAAGACACAGCTCTGGGTTTCAATGATCCTACCTGGTCTAAGTGCATGAAGGCACAGCTCTGGGTTTCAATGATCCTACCTGGCCTAAGTGCAGGAAGACACAGCTCTGGGTTTCAGTGATCCTACCTGGCCTAAGTGCAGGAAGACACAGCTCTGGGTTTCGATGATCCTAGCTGGCCTAAGTGCAGGAAGACACAGCTCTGGGTTTCAGTGATCCTACCTGGCCTAAGTGCAGGAAGACACAGCCCTGGGTTTCAATGATCCTACCTGGCCTAAGTGCAGGAAGACACAGCCCTGGGTTTCAATGATCCTACCTGGCCTAGGTGCAGGAAGACACAGCTCTGGGTTTCAATGATCCTACCTGGCCTAAGTGCAGGAAGACACAGCTCTGGGTTTCAATGATCCTACCTGGGCTAAGTGCAGGAAGACACAGCTCTGGGTTTCAGTGATCCCATTTGGAAGACACATCTGTGAAACACACTACTTGTCGCTTAGGGCAAAAGATGCAAACGGAACAGGGAATCTAAACATCTCTGGAGGGGACATTTTTCTAGTTAGACTCTGTATGTGGTGCACGGCTAAAAGCCTTCGTAATGATGACGCAGGGAGCGCAGCCCTCACAGGTGATGAGTGATGCACTTTCTACCTGGCTGCACGGCCGCAGCGGTTTGCGGGACATGACTTGATCCATGGCGCTTCCAGCTCCACCTCGTAATGAGCTGAACTGAGCATCTGCTTCTGCTCTGTAGACATGTTAAAGTTCAGAACGGTGTGGGGACCCTGTGTTTCATTTAGTAAGATATATGATTATAAAGAGGAAAACTGGAGTATGTCCCTGCAGGAGACTGATATTTAGAGTAAGGGGACAGAACTTGCCGTCCTTTTCTTCCATTTCCAGAAAAGGAAAGAATTGCAGCAGAGAGAGTGGCAATTGAGAGGGAGGGAAGACGATGGGGGGGGGGGGACGAAGAAAACTAGTTACAGGAGGTAGTTGTAAAGCAATGTGTTAGCTTTTAAGCACTCATAAGCCAACTTTTAAATTGGCGCTGTCCTTCAAAATGACCTTGAGAGCACATTTCTGTATTCCAGGGATGTTGCCACTGCTCCAACATCTCGGGCACTGCTCTTGAAGATTTTTCTTGTCACTCTTTATGGTATGGTTGTACAGTTAATATCATTTTATAATACTGACAGACTATGACATTATTTCTATCACTCTGCCTGCTTGTAAATGGACAGAAGAAACATCATTCCATGGATCAATGTCTCCCTGTCATCAGCCTTCATCTATCTATGGCATGTTCTCTGAGTCTTTGCAGAAGGACTACTGTGTGGTGGCAGCAATCTGAATGTGGCTCTTTGCTCTCCAGGGCTCAGCTCTGGATCGGCCTGCTCACAAGGACCAGGACACACAGTTAAGACCAACGTCTTTCATGTAAAGAGATTCTGACAGGACGGTGACCAGAGACAAAGAAATCAGAGATACCAGGCAAGTCTCTAAGGAGGATTCCTTGTCACAAGAGTAACAAATGTTGTTTGGCAGAGGGGGTTCATCTGATGGGACACAGGTGCTGCATCGATATACAGAATACTTTGTTTGCAGTGGTACTTATTATAATGTGATTTTGCGTTTTGTTAGACACAGGTTGAACAGGGGAGAAATGCTAGATGGATTCCAACAAGCAAAATTCTGTTAATTCAGCTAGAATTTTGAAATACGTGCAATTTCCCCCAATTCACCCTGTCAACACATACTTATTAGGCATACTATATGTTAGGAATGGTATTCATGTTGAGGAAACAGTGGTATATACATCAGTTCTGATCCCCCCTTGTTAGTGTATGTTCACATATTGAAAAAAACCCCAACCAGATAGCAAAAGTGACAAGCTATTATAAGGCCATGAGAATATATTGTAAGTTTATTATAGAATCTAGAGGCCCAGGAAGACTTCTTTAAAAAGTGGAGAGAGCGTGGCAGTTAGGGAGATGAAAGGTACAAGAAGACCGTTTCAGGTGGAGAATGGCAGGTACAAAGGCCTGAGAATGAGAATTTCGCATGGTGCGCTGAGTTGAAAGAAGGTCAGTGAGGTTACCAGGGAGAGTAATAGAGAAGGTGCCATAAAAAGGGGCTGGTGAAGTTAGGGTTGGACAGATAACACATGAGCCTAAATAAAAAGATTTTATTACAGGAGTTTGAAAGCTACCCTAAAAACCACAGGGAGCCATTGAAGGATTTTTAAAACAGGAAACAATTAGATTTACATCTCATAAAGCGCATTCCAGCTGCCTTGTGTAGACTGGAATGGGTGGGGAACAAAGTGGAGGCAAGGAGACAGTTGGGAGGTCACTGCCACATCGAGGCAAAAGGATAAAGGCTCAGGCTGGTTTCGTGACATGCCCAGGGGCTATGAGTGGTCTCTAGAGCCTGGGAGCTCTTCAGGGCTAACCTGTAAGCCCTGATCAAGTTGCTTTAACAAACTCTCTAGTGTGTGGCAGTTGGGCACCTGGAGCAGAGGCGATTTGGGACAGCACAGGGAATAAATTTCTCGCCTCTTCTAGGTCCATGGCTGGGGAGCTGTCCAGGAATTGGGTGCTGATGAGCTGAAGCCAGGACCTGCCTAGGAAGCTTCATGGGACAGGAACAGGCGGAGCGAGGTGCCAACACCTGCCTCAGGGTCAGAAGAAAGGAGTTGTTGGTCTTCCTTTGTCTTTTACCTATTTTCTTTTTCTCATTCCCTTATTTATTTCCTTCCTCTACCTTCTCCCTCCTCCCATTTTCAGTTTCTGGCAATCCGGGCGGCTATAGCTCACTCTTCCTAGAAGAGGGAAGACTGTGCCTCCTGGTTCTCCTTCAGCAGAGACCTACCCTTATAGGGAGTCTACAGAGCACTGACGGCAACGCATTCATGAGAACCCTCATTGCATCTTAGGGTTGGATCACTGGTTAGTATTGCTAAATTGGCCATCCCAGCCTCTTCTGAGATATTAGGTGGGGAGATAATAATAATACTTATTGTTATTATTATTATTAGTAGTAGTAGCATTTGTTGCTGACTAAGCATTTGCTGTGGGCCAGGCAGTTCCCCAAGTACTTTCTTTCTCCAAGCCCCTAGGAGGTAGATGCTGTTGTTGCTCTTTTATAGAACATGGCTTGACTTGGAGGATCCGTGGTTGTGATTTGAGGTTCTTATTCAATAAATTATCTGAGGCTACATAACTTAGGGATGAGAAAGGAGGACATGGGAAATAAAATTCATTGGTATCTACTATATATAGGAGCTTTGGATAGTCATTTTATTTAGTCTCATAATAATCCTATGCTCTTATACTCATTTTATGGATGTAAGCACTGAGGCTCAGAGAGATCCAGTATTTGGCTGAGGTCACACAATTAGTAAGTGGCTGAGCCAGCTTTTAAACTTGGGATTTTCTGATTCTGAAGCCCATGCTCTCTCACCCACAGTGTGTCTTTTGTGCTATGGGCCAGTTACATCTACAGCCTAGCTGGATTTTAGCAAGGGAACCCCTGTGCTTCATCCTCCAGCAGTTCCACTTGCCTCGGGGTCTTGGTGCTTCTTGTACCACCTCCAGTTCTGGGCTGGGGGTGTGGGGGCAGCTTCCTACATCAGAGCATGTCAGTGGTGTGCAGGCTCCCTGAGAATGGGGGCACTCGTGAGTTCTTGCACACTTATTAGGTCATGAGGCATCCTCAAACCAATCTGGCCTTTGTCTGAATCCCCACTGGAGAGTTTGGGCTCATCAATATTGGAAATGTCAGCCTGGTAAACAGCCCTAAACAGAGAGGAGGGAGGCTGAGAACAAAGTTTCCTTCCAACAAAACTCCAGTGCATGGACGCGAGCAGAGTCAACATCTTACTTGCTCTAAATCCCTGGAGTGGCTGTGCAAGAGCGGAGGCTTGCTGGGTAGAGGAGAGAAAAAAGTCCCTTTGATTCATCTGAATTAATTTAGCATCTCCCAGTAGGGAAGGCTCCGCATCACCCTCCTGATCTCCATCCCCTGCACACAGCCCCCCGAATCCTGAAGGAGCGCCCACACTGCCCCTTCCTCCACTTTAATTAAATCCATTTGTCCTGGGGACGCTGAGCCTCGGGATGCCCACAGGCTTTGATCTGTAACCCACAGGCGTGGAAGGAGTGGGAAGCTGGTGCGGGGTGAGGACAATGGCTTCCTCCTCTGACAGCTCAGCTCCAGTACCAGCTCTTAGAAACAGCAGACTCTGAAGTCTGGGTGGAGAATTTGAGACCCAAATTTATATTTGCAAAGCTGTGTACCAACTGAAGCCACCCTCCGCCTTGCCTTGAGCCCTTTGTCTTCATTTTTTGAAGGTTCTGCCAGGATGGAAATCCAAATGTATTGGAGGATTCTAACGCAGAGGCTGCTTGGGACTGCAGGATTGGATATTTAGCTTCCTAAAGACGGCTTTTATCTTTCCAGACCCATTCATCTGTCCTCTTTATAGAGATGACCCCAGGCCCCTTTTTGGTCTGGAACAGATCAGCACCAACCACCTAGGGTTCAATATGACACACCCGAGTGTCACATGAGCGGCTGTGCTGGACCATCTTACTCAAGCACGGCTTGCTCCGGGCCGACTGCAGGTGGCAGTCTGGTGCCATCCTGGGGAGATGAGTGGCAGCTGGACTCCGCAGTTACCTCTCCACTTCAGACCACATGGAATTAACGATCTCCTAGTCTAACGCTCCCAGTCTAAAGATGAGGAAACTGAGACCCAGAAAAGTTCAACGTCACAGAGGTCACCAGTGATAGAATCTGTTCACTGAAGAACGTGTCATATACCTCACCCTCCTGCCCAGGGACCTGACCCCACCGAGCACGCGACTCAGATCAACCCGAGTGCCAGCCCTCACTCTGACGCCAACTTGCTGGCGCTTCAACTCTTTGGTTCTGTTTCTTCCTTGTGAAAAGGGGAGGAGCGGGGAACATGGTAAGGCCTGTCCTGCCTGCGTGGCAGGGGTTGTTGTTGTTAATTAGGGAATAAATAGTCAGATGGGAAAGTAAGGAAAAATCCATTAAGAGAAAATGCCGTTTACGTATAGAACCTGATTATTGTTAGGGAGCGACACACAAGCTGTTCCATTTTACTTCTTCCCACAGAATTGGAGGCAGCCAATCGGGCCAGGCCAGAGATGTGGGGGGTGAGTGCTCATTAGCACTGACATCCCTCCCAGAAACTTGGAGCTCTCTGTAAGCCTGCAGAAAATGTGAGTGTGTGTGCATGTGTGTGTGTACACATCTGTGCACATGTGAGTGTATGTGAAAATGTGAGTGTGTGTGCATGTGTGTGTGTACACATCTGAGCACATTGAGTGTATGTGAAAATGTGAGTGTGTGTGCACATCTGGATGCGAGAGGGTGGGGGAGGGAAGACATGGCCCCCTTCTGCATTTTGGCTGAGAGAGGGACAGGGCGCGACGGGACGGGAAGAGGCCCACCTGTCAGTGACATCGAGGAGAGGCAGCACCGTCCACTGCCACAGGCTCAAGCCTTCGTCAGTGGCAACACGCCAGACCGTCCTGCTCTGTTCCTTCCCGGTTCTGTTCTCCACCAGCACCAAGGAGACGTTTCCCCGCAAGACTCCCCGGATGAGCCAGGACATTCGGAGCTGCAAGGGAGAGAAGAGCCGGCGGACGTGATGTTGAAAGGAGACTTTAGGTCCCCTTCCTGACACTCCCAACCCTGAGAAACGTGGTGGAGACTCAGCGAGGTCTGCCCAGTGCCCCATCTTGCTCACCATCTCCCAAAGGGCTTTAATTAAGGTTCATGGAGCTGGGCAGGGGCAACCGACGGGCAATTTTGGAACTTTGTTCAGGTTGATACATCATCCTGAATCTCACAAGATTCTGTCTCCGAGGTGATATCAAGTTCAATGGGGCATTAAATGAGCTTCTTAAAGAGGACCCACACATTCTTGCCTGTGGCCCCAATTCACTTTGTGACCTTGGGCAAGTAATCTTGTGATCAGTTTCTTTTAGTGATGTGGCTATCATAGACTTTTATTTCTTCCCCAAACATGCTAATAATCTTATTTAAAGGGCATCATGTCATGTGTTAGCTGACTGAAGACCCTCTGGCTTGATACCTGTGGCCATTGGTAGGCAAAAGTGAGACAAAAATCTACATATTAAGATCTTTTACTATGGTTGTCTTTCAGAATGAGAACTCCCACTTTGCCAAAAGGAAGCCACAATCATATGTATTCAGTATGTATTTGCTAAAGGTTACTAAGGCTTTGTTCCCTAGACATATGAAAGGGAAACTTAGCTAATATTTCTAAGAAAGTTTAAGTACAGTCATGCCCAGAGGCAGTGTATACGATAAACAAGGTCTCTGCTCTTTGTGTTTAAAGCAATAGAGGTTGTATGCTTGATAGAAACAATCTACAAACAACACTTAAAAGTTCGGACAACTACAGCATAGCATTGCTCCAAATGTTTCTGTTCACATCCTGTAATAAAAATGGCTGTTGCAGAAAGCAAGGTAAAATATGTCCTATGAGAACTGGGGTTCTCACTGGCTATGGTGCCCCTTTTCCTCCGACTACCCGTGTCTGGGCTCCGCCCCAGAGATTCTGATTTAATTGGCCTTGGGCAGGTACTGGGCAGCACTAGTTTTTCAAATCTCTCTAGGAAATTCTAAAGTGCAGCTTCAGTTGAGACCACTGGGGAGACGGGGCCACTTAGTGTCGGAAGGAGCCTGGCCTTCTCAGGGAGGGGTCCATTTTTATCTTGGACTTTGAGTAAGAGGCAATTCTTAATAACTAAAAAAAAAAAAATGGCTTAAAATGTGCCCACCATTGCCAAGGTTTAGAAGGAGTATTTTTCCTGCAGGGGGAGGACACGGACCTCATCAGAAGGCCTGCATGTGGCCGCCATATCACCCCTGGGCAGAGAATGAGAACGAGATCCCGGCTTGGGGTGAGCAGGGATGACCTGAGAATGCAAACAAGACCAGGACTCTCCTCTTGGACCTGCAGGGTACAGGGCTCAGCAATTTTTTTCATTTAAAAAGAATTTTTAATATATCTTTATTGACTTCAAAAAGAGGAAGGGAGGGAGAGAGAGATAGAAACATCAATGATGAGAGTCATTGATCAGCTGCCTCCTGCATGCCCCCGACTGGGGATCGAGCCCACAACCCGGGCATGTGTCCCGACCAGGTATCGAACTTCGATCCCCTGGATCCTAGGTCGATGCTCAGCCGCTGAGCCACGCCCCGCCGGGCTCTCACCAATTTCTTAACTAGAGGAACTGAAGGACTAATGTCAGTTCTTACGGAATATCTTATTAATTACTTGTATCTAAAGGAAAAGAGCAACCGTCTTGGTCCCCAGAGCAGGTCACAGGCTCACGGCCCTCTCAGAGGCTCCCATTTTCCTAGGTTAAAGACTCCCTTGGATATCATTATGGGTAGATACCCCTGCCAGGTAGATCTGGCTCGATCTTCAGGGTCACCGTTCAGGTGCCCTGAGTGGGCAAAAACTCCCTTGGAATCTTATCTGAATAAGACCAACTTCTCTCTGGGTGGCCTCCAGGATAAAGTAACTGTTTATCGGATGCTAGAAAGCTGAGCGAGGCACTTGGACATATGCGGCCTCACTTGATACTCACAGTGAGTAGACGTATTATCAGACCCACTTTTCAGATGGGAATCCGAAGCTTCCATAGGCTAAGGGAGTCACCCGTGGTCACTAAGTCCGTGTGCCGCAGACCTGACTCCACACTCTGTTCTGTTCTTTTCACCGTATCTATTGTGCTGTTTATATGTAACACATTGTAGTCACATGCACCTACATCTTTTGGGTGTATTGTGAAGGTTTTCTAGATCTTTGTTGCGGAAAGTGTGGTCTGGGACCAGCAGTGCTGCCTGACCTGGGAGCGTATTAGAAACGCAGGCTCTTAGCCTCCACCGCTGAATCGGAATTTATACTTTAACAAGAATCTTCTCCCAGAAATACTTTCATATCAGGGGAGCCAGGAAGATAGTGGATCTTAAACCATTAATAACCACTGTCTCTACCACACAGTGAATAGCCATATATGTGTATGTGTGTGTGTGTGTGTGTATGTGTGTATAAAACAAAAACATTCACACAAATATGGGGAATCTTATACAAATCCTAAATAATATTTGTGAGAAACAACACTCGTTAGGGCCTGTGACAATACAATTTTTGATGCTCTATGAGCCCTAATAGATATAGGTTATAAATGGCAGCTCTTGACTAATAAACTCTTTTATATGCAGACAGCAAATGAGACAAGTGGAAAGAGACAAGGCCGGGAGCACGACACCAGCAATTATATCTCGGGCTCCAGCCAGCCCTTTCGCAGGGCCTCCCTCCCTCCTGCTCGGGGCCTGATAGACTTCCCAATTATGTGTAGCAGTGTTTGTCGTTTTATTAATTACAGTCCTGTGTGTAAAGCAGAGGCTGCATTGTGGCTAGGCCTAATGCTGCTGTTCTCTCATGGCCCTTTCCTCCCCCAGAGGTAATTACGGCAATTTTATGTCTAGAGCATGCCCTGTGTTTGCTATGCATACCTCGTGGCAACTTCACAACAATCCCTTGAGCCCATAAAAAATATATCAGCATGGGATTTAGGCTGAAGTTGGACAAAAGAAAGCCAAAGTTATCAAATAACGTCCATTCTGTGCGCAGCGCCCCCAAACGTAGGGAATGCTATGAGGGGGGACGGGCTGTCTTTCTTTGAATTTCTGAAGGGCTGCAGGAATTCCCACAGCAGACAAAACCAAGGGTGTGTATTTCACTTCAACAAAAGGGAAGGTTTCTTAAAGACAGAGATGCTCAAAGATATGCTTGCTTGAGGGGGACGGTGAGTATTTCCTGGGTTCCCCACATCCAATCACTGCCGAGTGGCCAGGATTGGGGTTGTCACCAGGGACATCCAAGCTTTGAATGGTTAGGAATCCTTTCCAACCCAAGATGCCACAGGTCCGTCGTTCTGGGTGTGAACTTGTAATTTTAAAAGTTCCTTGATGTCAACATGGCCCCTTACTAACTTAACTGAGAGTACTGACTCGCTGCAAAACCTCATGTTTCTGTGCACCACCTCCCAATTCACCTGGAAAAAACAAACTCTAACTCTCTAGGTATAAATAGCCTAATGAAAATTCAACCCCACGCAGCAAGAAGCAGGCCAGATGCAGACTTTTTACAACAAGCAAAGCAAATATGCTGGCAAATACTTGCAATTATGGAAGGTTAAGAAATGCTGGATTCCTGGCCAGGTAGAAGACTTAAAAGACTCCGATCTCTTCTGAAAACAGCATCCCATGCCTCCTTCTCTCTGAGACATCACATCCAAGCCGGATAACACCCAGCCAAGGGCACCCACATGCCCCTTTTGTAAAAACACAGCCAGAAAACGTGAAGGCTTTGTATAAAATTAATAACCGTGGTATCCCTGGCTCAAGAGGTTATGGAGCTACAGGTATTTTCTTCCTTGTTGGTCTTTTTGAATTATTTTTAACAATGAACATCTATTGCTTTTGACAACTGGAACAAAAAACAATACAATAAATTTAGGGCACATAGCTATTTAAAGCATGTTGATGAAGACTAATGCTGATATGGAAAATGTAATATTAAGGAGTAAGACACAAAGTGCTTATGTGGTGTGATACTAAATGCATAAACCCTTTATCTGTCACTTGGCTCAGATCTGCCTCTGTCTGCCCGGAAGGAAACGTACCAGTGAGGTAACAGAGGTTATCTTCGGGGAGTAAGACTGTGGGCAATTTCAATTTTTTCCTTCATTCTTTCCTGTATTTGCCTAATGTTCTATAATAAACACAGAGCACTTCGTAATCAGAAAAAACAATAAACACTATATTAAAAAAAGCAGCGAGGGAGGACTGCGCTATTGTTGGAGGGTGGGGAGGGAGAAGGCCAGGTTTTCTCCCCTGAACGGAGGGCTTTCGAGGAAGACCTAGGGGAGGTGGGAGCCTCTGGGGAATGAGGCGAGGACAGGGCGGGGCTGTCTTTATATACGAAGCAATATCCCTGGGCCTCAGCTTTCATCTGTAAAATGGGCCAATGGAACTCTCCTTACAGAGTTATTGGGAGACTTTAACAAGATCACGTGAGCCCAGTGCCCAGCTTAGCAAACGCTTTGGCTCAATGCGCGTTCCCTTCTCCTGTACTGGGAAGAATGGGCAGGGAAGCCCATGTTAGAGATAACCAGCTCACAAAAAAAATAGGGAGGGTGAAGGATACTGTATTACATGTTTTAGGCCAGGGTTTTAGCTTCCAGGTTTGCCAGAAAATGATCTTTTCAGTCTTATGGGAAGAAAGAGATGATATTTTCCTTTGAGTTCCATTGTAATGGCATGATCGTGGACTAACAGCCCTCTCTGTGCCTCAGTTTCCCTGTGGGGAGGGGACGATGCTGTGAAGTAGCTCTGTAACCCTCTGGCTGGGGAACAGGATCCACTCCGTGCAGCGAAACTCCTACATATTCACAGCCAGCCACGGGAAAAGGAAGGGGCTCCAGGCACATGAGCGTCTGCAGGGACACACACCCAGGGAGAATTTATTCTTTGACAGCTGAGAGAGTCGTGCTTTCGACAGGGTCCCTCTGTATCTGAGCCACCTGAATATGTCATCACAATCACCACTGGGAGCCACGAGGTCCACATTAACATGCGGATTTTGAAGGGATCCAAATCTCTGCCAAGTGCCCAGGAGGGTTTTACTCACACCCAGAGCCCTGGCAGTAATTCTTCATTTGTCTCCTCATGTAATGGCAGAGGTATTAATTTTGAATGGCTCAGAGGTTTTAAATTAATTATGTCCAACTGCAATTACAATAGCTGTTGATTACTTTCGCCCATTAGCATGTGTCCTGGCAGCGTCAACCGCATCACAATAACCGGGGACAGTAGGCTGGGTCCAGCAGCTTCCCCGTTCCAGGTACTGAGCTGAGGATTCTCTGGGCTCAGAAATCTCAGCGGGGCCACACTTGTTGGATCCTTGAGATTCAATGAGGAGTCTCCTTGGTTAGCTCTTATCCTGGACCAGGGTCATGCTCACAACTGCAGGACTGCCCAATTAATTGATTAATTATTGATTAAGTGGATTCATCGGGCACCTCCTTCTGGTGCTAATGCTGGGCTCTGTGCAAGTGATGCTCCCGACCTGCCTGCAGGGTACTGAAGGACCCGAGGAAAACTGAGAACACACACAATGTCTGAATACGTTCACAGCCACTCCTCTATGCCTGGGCAAAGTACGAAGAGGGATGGTAATAATCATCATCACTGCCATTCATAAAGTATTGCAGCGATTACACTTTTCTCATTTTATTTGATCCTTGCAAGTAAAACAGGCATTTTCATCCCCAGTTAGAGGCAGTGACTTGCTTGAGGTCTTACGGCTTGTAAGTGGCAGAGCCGGGATTCACACTCAGGTGACTTAAGTCCAGTTCAGTGACCTTAGAGTGTGTGTAGATTTGACTTTGGAGTTGGAGAAACCTGATTTCAATCCTGGCTCTGCCTCTCACTAGCAAGGTGACCTTGGACAAGTCATTTAAGCTCTGGAAGCCACAGGTTCCACATCAGTAAGTGAGGGTAACAATCTCTCACAGTTCTGTTTGGTTAATGAAATAAAGCAAGTGAAATGCATGGCACAGTGCCAGCCACCTAATAAAGGATCAATAGTTTAAAAATGCTCCTTATGTTGGCTTTGTGGTTATGAAGGGCCCCTTCCTTCAGCCCCCTGACTGAGGGAAGGTTTCTTACTCCTAGTGGTACAAGAGTTAGGGTGGTTGAAGGCTCTAGTTAAGAACTTGGGATTGCTTTTTAATGCAATGCAGCCAGTGATCCACAAGTAACCTGGAGACCAGGACCTATCCTATTGAAAAGAAGTATTCTTAACTTTTCTGTTGAATAAATACTCTAAAGAGACCCCAGATTCCTGTGGTCTGTCTCCGGTGTGGCTGGCCACATGGTGGGTTTGAAATGAGTACCTGCTGCTCACTGCCTGACTGAGGACCTCTCTGTGCCCTTCCCTCCCTCACCCTCCTGCCAGGCATCTGTGTGCCCATCCAAGCCAGTCACCTTCTGTGCTGCCTCTGTGGCCCAGTCCCTGCCTCCTGACTCCCCAGAGAAAGCCTCTGGGCAGCTACCTTTGAAGTGAGGGGCTAGGGTTTGAGTCCTGCTTTCTGCATGCTCGAGCTGGTGACCCTGGGGCATCTCCTGGCCCCCCCGGGGAAGATTTCAATCGCCCCACAGGGTGACTATGGGAGGTGGACAGTCTCTACAGTCTTTGCTGTGTGCACAGGGCATTTTTATAGCAGTGATGTTATTACAGGTGTATGAGGGGGTTGTCCTTAGCTTCTGAAAGTGGGGCCCCAAGTCTCCTACTCATCCAGTAGGCCTTTGGAAAAGCCATTTAGAAAATGTCTCAAGAAACATTTCAAGCCTCTGCTCCCTTCCGCTATGATGCAAAGAGACACATTCTAGGCTTCAGCTCAAGGCTCTCTGGGATGACGGTCCCATCACTGGGTATGAGTGGCTGCCAGAGCTAAGGCCCTCTTGGAGCTTCTTACCTAGCACCAGGTCAGGGTGACTCGAGGGGTGGGGTTGGGGGGCAGTCAAACACACTATTGATGGGCTTAATGGTGACGGGGTGGGTGGGGTGATTGAGGTCACACAAGGTGGGGGGCCTTTGGGCTTCAGGGAAAGGCAGCTGGTGCCAGAGCTGCTCCTCTGGGCATCTGAAATGGGGGCGCATGATGTCAGCACTGGGTCATTTCCTAGACTCCCTCCCTGCCTTGGTGACTACAGTCTAGTCCTCCTCTCCTTTCTCTGTTGTCCCCTCATTTACTGTTTCTGTCCTGTTCACAGGAGGTGTCCCAGGAAAGGGGAGATGCTATTGTGTCTTGGGGACACTCAGCTGCACCTCTGGCCAGCTGTGCACAGTTGTAGGCACAGGAGGAGCCCAAAGGGGTCCACAGGGGCTCCTCCTCAGTGGGGCTTCGAGCAGGGCATAACAGATGGCAGAGGGCAAGGCCAGATGCCAGCCTCCTCTCACACATCTGCCTGGGCCACATCTGCTGGTTTTAATGACACTGAGTGGAAGCCTCCTTCCCTGCAGGCCAGACAGGCCAGGTCACCATGGAGGAGCCCGCTGGTCACCTTCTGCCCTGAGTGGCTAATCAAAGCTGACCCTTTTATCACCATAGGGCTGATGTCGGGCAGAAAGGAGGCCTGGCCATGTTTCAGATTCCTGTGTGTGTGTGAGTGTGTGTGTGTGTGTGTGTGTTTGCATGATATCTATATGTATCTACATGTGTGTAGGAAGATGACAGAGGTGGCTGCCGCTCTGGTAAGGTCAGATAACCAGCAGCTGGGGACTGCCTTGCCCTAGGGTCTCACCACAAATCCAGGGGTCTCCTTCCACAGTTCCTGGGTCCCTTTCATCCCTTCAGCTCAGAGAAGGAACCCTGCTTCCATGTTTGGGAGGGGGAAGGAGAATGAGGGAAGCCCAATTTTCCCCCTCAGGCCTTGTTCTGTCCTGAGAACACGGCTTAAAACATTCCAGTCACAGGCAGGCTATTCAAATAAACTAGAATCTCAAACCACACGGGGCTTGTTGAGACATCCAGGCTTCTAGGAGTGTGAAAGGCAGGGGGCGGGCGCAGACGGCCTGTCACTCACCCGCCCCTGTATTACCGGCAGCTGCAATGCTAGATGCATCCCAGCCAGTCTCCCAGCCGAGAAGACACGAGCAGGCCTGACAGCAAGCGACACATAACAGCCGCTGCAAGGCTCCCCTCCCTGGTGGCAACTTTAATTATTTGAACTAGAGTTCAGCAAAATAAAAATAAAAATAAAATAAAATTGGAATATATTGTAAGTGACTCCCCAGTTTCCCACAGAGAGTAGCTGTTGGGGAATAGGGCGGTGGGGGGAACCCACAAAGCTCTCTTGTTTGTGGCCGGGCTAGGCAGAGGCTTTAAATATTCATGCCCCATACGCAACTGCAGAGCAATGGAGGAGGCAGGGCCCGCACCACGGCCAGCCCAGCGAGAGGCAGCTGGCTGCGGAGGAGGCCAGAGGTGGATGCTTCTGGAAAGCCCAGGAAGCTGGCTGGCACAGAGGCACTCCCTAGCCATGTCTCCCTCATCTGTGGGCACCTGACCTGGCTCCCTGTAGGCTCTGATGAGTGCTCTCCCAGCCCCTTCTGTCTCCACCACCTCTGTCCCCTACTTGGACACTTCTGATCCCTTCTCTGAGTCATTCTTCTAAAAGGCAAATTACATGGCACAATTTGGGGCCACAGGTACTGGAGGAAAACTTTCAGCATGGGCTCAGAATAAATTTCAATCACAATCGGCAAGAACACCTTGGCCAATTACTCTCAAGTTTCAGTGCGCATCCAAATCACAGAGGCAGGGTTTGAAAATGCAAATTCTGGGCTCTGCTCAGTGATGGGGTGGGGTCCAGGTATCTGCATTTATTATATTTTACAAGTGACTGCAACTGGACAAACACGCATCTAGATTTTCACGGAAATGCATTGAGGTGACGCCGGTTCCCTTATGGAACCCATTGATGACTGCGGGGTTTCTTGAGAAAGCATTTTGTGCTTTCTGCAAGTGCTTCAACTCCCTGGAGGTTCCACAGACCAGGACTGGTCTGGGCTTGGAGAAGATGCTTGGTGGTGGGTGTCAGCCTGGAGCTCAGCTCTGCTAGCTGCCAGCCCCTTTGGACCTGACTCTCACTGGAGACCCTCCATGACTCTCTCTAGTACCCACCTTCCTGCACTTGGGCCCCACAACCAACAGAGGCTCCTGTAGGGCTGCGGAGGGGAGGTTGTTGATGGCCCCAAGTTAACCTCACGCATCTCACACAGCAATGCAACATCTGTTTCCCTGCCACTGATGCTCCACCAACCCAGGGGAAGAAAATCAACCTCCTGCCTCTGCATTTAGGATTTGGATAAAATAAATGGCAAGGCTTACAACCCTGGACATGCATATTTCTATTTTGGTTATTTATTTTTCTGATGAAAACACTTCCCCCAACATTGGGAATTAAAGCCCCATCAGCGCAGGATGAATGGTCGGGAAGCCCAAATGTGAAACAACCAGGAGCTGCTTGTGGAGCGGGCTCGCCGCCTTCCCTTCATTACTCCTGCTGAGCCAAGTTCCGGCAAAGGGCAGGAAATAGCAGAAACAGCCCAGAGCAAATGTGGCAGCAGGGAAAATAAAACAGGCCAGTAAAACAAAACACCCATTTAAGCTATTGATCAACCCAAAGGTTATTAGAGAAATGATGAAGTGTTGGAAAAATATCATTTTTACCTTGACATTTCTTTTTCTAAAATCAGGCTCTATTAAATCCAGTGATGAGCAAATTTAAAGATCAAACGCTTTTAAGGATCCCCGTCACCTCTCAGGTGGGCCACCCATCTCTCCTCATTTGGATTTCCTCTTAAGGAACCTTCCTCTCCAGGCGCCTGCTCCAAGGCACCTGAGAAATATCAGGATGACTGTGTAATCCTACCATCTGCATCAGAGAGTGTGGCTTCTCAAATACAATTTAGTGTAATGAATCTATTTATTTGTGCCCTGACTTCTTCCAAAGGGAATTTAAGGTAGCTCACAGAGATACATAAAAAACCCTCGTCAGATAACATAAACTACAAGAGGGTGAGAAAGATGGGCAGGTGTTGAGTTATGAACTTGAACCAAGAGTGCAGCTGCTAGAAACAGCACGTCATGGACCCGTTTGCTTACTAAAAGGAGAGCCTCAGATTTAATTTGACCATTCTTCTGATTTAAAAAAATTCATTCATACATCTTTTCCATTCTCACTTGTTTTATGTCTGTGAGTTTTTATTTCACAAAGAGCCTGGAAGGCTTCAATGTGCCTGGCCCCTTGGCAGGGAAGCCGCTGGCCAGAGAGCAGCTCCCTGGGATTTCTGCAGCCAGCAGATGGAAGGGAATCCCGTCAGCTTCACAGTGTCCACAACCTGAAGGGAAACAAACTGCTCAGAGGGCAAACAGCTCTTCCTGAAACGAGCGGGCAAGGAATTGCTCCTGTAAGTTTCCAGAAAGTGAGGACCGGCCAAATCTACACTAGGCATCGGCCTTCCCTGGGAGCACGGCGTGGATGCAGTGCCGGGGGGGAACGCAGGGAAGTGTAGGCATGGCCCGAGCTCCCAGAGCAGAGAGTCTGAGTCTTGGCTAAAGTCTTCTTTCTCCCTCCCCACTCTCCTGTCCTGAGTTTATGCAGGGTGCAGGGCACTGCTGGCTAACCCTCGGCCTGCTTGATTTGTGTCTTATGCTGTGATAAGCCCTTGACACACATTAACCTCTTCAGTTTTCACCTCCTTGGGGTAGGCGCTTTTATTGTCTCTACCTTCCAGATGTGTAAACTGAGGCCCTGAGAGCTTATTAACTATCCAAACAAGTTGTACAGCCAATGGGGGGGAGGGGGACCTGGTTTGGACTCAGTTAGTTGATTCCAGAGTCCACGAGCTTAATTACGGGGCCATGTTGGGTCTAAGCACATTCCTTGGTCCCTAGAAAATACGACCTTATGCTTAGAAGCATGGCACCTCTCCTTCCTTCCTCACCCTAAGGAGGTAACAGCTACAGGAACGGCTTGGCAAGTGACTCTGGAGGTACCGCACTGAATGCCATCGATGTCTTAGTGAAATTTATGTAAATCAAATTTTTGATGCTCTATAAAATTTGAAATGCATACCAAGAGATTGCTATTTTTAAAAAGGATTCTGTAGAAAGTCTTTTGCACATCACGGTTACCCTCCCTATGACGCCTTGGAGTATTTTCTGGTTTGCTTAAATCAAGTCCTACTGCGAACAGCTCAGTGCTGCTGAGGATGGTGTTTAAGGTAAGGTTCTCTGCAGGTGGGACCTGACCACGCTAGTGGGTTCTCTCTGCCTGGAAGATGGCAGAAGTGGCCCTACTGTCCTCCCCCCTGGAGAACAAGCAGCCTGACCATCCAGATGACTTTGCTCCTCTGTTTGGGTTCATCTGGAAGTGCGGAGGTGAGGGTGGGAGGAGAAGCTGGAGGACTAGAGGAAAATTGAGACTTGCCTCGCATGGAGAGTTCTTCATCGGTGCAGGGAATGTGGTGCTGGTCACTGTAGCACTTTCAGAAGTGGGGACCTCAGTGGTGTTGAGCATCAGGGCGTGGCCTGGGGCAGAGAGGAAGAGAGTCAAAGCTGCACCGTCGCCATGTACCGAGGGCCCAGGGGTGCAGTTAATAGGTGCGCGTTAATGGGAGAATCTTCTCCAGCCTCACTGGGGTGCAGCTAGCTCTGAGGACCAAGGGCAGGGCTGTGCAGGCTCTGGGATAGTCACTGGTTGATCTGCATGTTGCCACTTTCACAGTTTTATAATAATTAATAATAATAATGATAATAAATTCTTCAACGAATCCATAGGATGTGTGATCTCTTGGAAAGAGAGGGATTCTTGTATGAGGGTCTCTAGCTCCACAAAGAGCAAACAAATGTAGGGGACGGAAAAGGAAGAGAGGCCTGCCCTCCAGCCCCATCCTGCAGAGAGGTGGGGCCCAGGGCCTGCCCAGGCCTCACCCCTGGGCGCAACACAAGGCTGCATGGTCTGGCCTCTCCAGCCCTACTCTCAGAGTTGTGCTGGTCTCACAGAGCCTCTCTGATCTCACCAGGGCCAGTGCCTCTGAGTGTGCAGTCAGCTCAGCAGGTGTGGGTGGCATCTCTTGGGTGTGTGGATGTCCTTGGCCCCTCTGGCAGTCAAGTATGGTTGTGAGAGGATGAGCTATGGTGTAGGGAGGGAGTTGCCAATTTAAGCTGGATGTGAAGGTGGGGGTATGGCTGAGGGGGCTGGGCTGCAGGGAATGGGCCAGATGTGGGGCAAGGTTCACGGGCATCACCCTTAGGACAATGACAGAGGTCTTCCTGTGCCTCAGCCTTCCCCATCATAAAGAGGGCTACAGTATTCCTTAACTTTCAATAAGTAATGGGCCTGACACATAGTAGGTCTCAAGAAAATACTTATTAAATGAATGGGTTATTATTATTGTTGCTGTTAGTCTTACCTTTCAGCTAACCCTTCACCAAGGTTCTCATTGTAAGGAATAAAAGGTGACATATGCCTGGGCCTGATTTAGTCATTCTAAAGCCCAGGAAGGTCTGAAGAGGGAGCTGGGTGGGAGCACCCCAGACAAGCTCCTGCAGGGCAGGCCAAGGTCCAGCTGCCCTGGGCGGTGCCCTAAGTCTCTCATCTGGCAGGTGAGCACCAGGGAGTGGCAGTACCTTGGTGGTCCTGGAACCGGGCCTCCTTTAGGGTCTTGACCTGCCACCGGGGCGTGTAGGGTGAGAGTGTGCCTTGGGACCAGCCACAGGAGCCATCCTCAAAACTGCAGTAGAAACCAGTGGGAAGTTTACCTGCAGGGAGAGCACAGGGACAGCACAGGGACACAGTCATTTCCAGGAAGTAAAATTAGCCAGGGGTGACCAAACTGTCCTCACTAATAAACAGCTCCCCAGCCAGACCCTTGAAGGCTAATGATACTGATCACGATGAAGAGAGGCCCCAGTCCCTGACTTGCGCATGCGCTCATTTAAGATTGTCTATACTTTGGGGGGAAAAATAATAACTCTACAGCACCGAGTATTGTTATCCCAGTTTTAGATATGAGAAAGCAGAGGCTCAGAGATGTTAAGGAACCTGACCAAGGCCACACAGCCATCAGGTAACCCAGCTGGGACTTGAACCTGGCTCTTCTATTTCTAAATTTTGTGCTCTTTACACGGCTCCACAATGAACGTGACCCCAGGAGAAGTCAACATGTAACTCATTGGACTACATTTCTAAAGGTCAATACAATGGTGAGAATGTAGCAGCAGGGGCAGTGTTGGCCAGGAGTTGGTTGGGGTCCCTCAAATCACCCCTGTCTGCAGAGACAAATGGCTCAGAACTTTCTTTTTGCTCCCCTTTATTTCCCAACCCCCTTGCAGCTGAGTGAAGCCACATGAGCAGTTCTGGCCGATGAAATGTGAGTGGAAGTGATGTGCGTCTCCTCTGGATTGAAGTTGCGAAAAGCCCTTGTGTAATTCTTCAGTTTCTCTCCTCCGCTGCTGAAGGGGCCAAGGAGAGTTCTCTTTCCGGGGATGCTGCTGTGTGATGGTGGAGCCCCTACCAGCCTGGGTCCTTGAGAGATCCTGTGGAGCAGAGGCCCCTCTGCCTCCAACCCTCAGTGAACAGGGCCTGTAAGTGTTATGTTAAGCCTCTGAACTTCGGGACGGTTTATTACTGCAGCATGACCTCACCTATCCTGACCAAGCAATCCCAATCGCTGGGGCCTCTTTATATCATCTGTTGGCTCAGCATAAAGGGCCCCATTATCCGTTTCTCTGCATCAGACTGACCTCAGGTCTCACTGAAGAGGCCACAGTCAGCTTTATGGACCATATATTTCCCTGCTGCCCACAGGGGGAGGAGAACAGGGAAGAGGGTTAGCAAGAGCTTCTGTTCTTCAGCTTCCTCGGAGACTGGTTTCAGGGGAAGTGCTCAGCCCTGAGTGACCGTTGCAGGCTATGGGGACAGCGCTCAGCAGCCCCGCCCGGCTATGGGAGGCGGCAGGGTTATGCTCCGCACAGGAGGGAAGGCGCTCTCTCCTGGGACCCACTGCTCTGTGTCCCTCCTCTCTCAGCCTTCCTGGCAGTGGCAGGTTAACAAAGAGGCCCTGACGCTTCCTGGTGGTGACAGTACCTTGGTGAATTATTACTCATTTCCCCCTGATTCTCTGTGCATTTCACAGGGAGGCAGAATTATAAATTAAAACGGGCTGTCACTGACTTGGAGCATCTCTTCCCATTTATACCCCCCTGAAGAAATCATTTCCCCCAAGCCCTGCATGTTCCTCTGATTAAAAATCCAAAAGCTAAGGAGATCTTTCTGTTTTATTTTTTATGCCCCCCCTCAAGGGATCCCACATCCACTTCTTTTGCAAAAACTAACTGGTGACCTTCCTTGAAGTGTCCTCTGCAAGCGTGTTTTAACTAGGAACTACAATGGAAGATTCTAGCAGGTGATGGGCTCCTGTTAGGAGGAGGCAGGGCTGAGCTGGGGCCTGCTTGGCATATCACTCTCTTACCCTTTCAGGAGGTGAGGCAGAGATCTTGACTCATGGGTGCTGATACCTCAACAGCCTTGGAATAGGACACCTGGGCTCTAGTCCCTGCCCTCCCCCCTTCCTACTGTGTGGCCTTAGGCAAGCACTTCCTTCCTCAGAGCCTCAGCTCCTTCATCTGTAAAATGGGGTAATATTAGTGTCCATTTCATAGGACTGTTTTGAGGACGAAATAAAAGAGAGACTGTGGAAGCATCTGACAGACAGACAGGGTTGAGCACACAACGTTGGGTTTAATGTCAGCTCCTCTTCTGATGACCCCTTCTTTTCTCCTCTCATTCACCCCAGGCACCCGTGCAGTGCTTGGCACATTGTAGGATCTCAATACTTAGTTGCTGAATGAAACGGGAGTTCAGTTCTCTAACTCCTTGTCACTCGAAATGTGGTCCAGGGACCAGCCACATCCGCATTACCTGTGAAACTCTTAGAAGTGTGGAATCGCGGCCTCCCCACCTCCACCCGCATCCCCAGGATTGGGAGCTGCATTTTTAACATTCTCTAGGTGTTTCTAACATCTCAGAAGCACTGCTCTCCCCCACCTTCTTCTTGGGCTGCAGCCAGAAATATTTCATTGGCTGGATGGCAAATCGGGCTGTGTCTGGGTCAATCAATCCCACCACATTTGGCAATTATGACACCTGATTCCGCTCTAAGAGAGACAAATTTGTGGAGTCACAGAGATGTGACCTCAGCAACAGCTGTAGGAACTGCCAAGTATAAACTCCAGGCCAAACGACACCACTTCTTTCCCTTCCTGTGTGACAACTCTGTTAACATTTTTGATAAATATGTGTTATACATTTCCTTGAAAATATAGAGTCATGGGGGAAAACGTTAGAAGAAATACATCAAAATATTATGGTTATCTCTGAATGTCTGAGAGGGAGGATTATGGGCGATAGTTATTTTCTCCCATGTACTTTTCTAGATTTTTCAAATATTTTACAACCAACATGTTTTATTTTATAATAAAGAAACATAAAAAAAACCTGTTTTTGCCTGACAGGAAAAGTATCCCTGCCAAACAGATGAGATTATTGAGTACATGGCAGGGAAATGAGTTGCTTGCAAATACCTGGTGAGTCAATGACCCATTCAGGGGGTGAAGTGAGAACATCTCACCCTTTTCTGGGGAGCTACATGCCATGGAGGCCGCTGCTTGACACCCAGGGAACCTTGAAGATACCCTTTGATGGGTAATAGCATCCTGGATATCTCACTTGGATCAGCAACATTTAATTGGAAAGAGGGAAGGAAGATGACTTATGGGTTTGGAGGATGGTGTGAATGGACATGTTCATGGTTGGATGGACAAGGGCAAGGGCAATGCCATCACCTCCATTTCAGGTCCCCCACTTATCTCAGACAGAAATATTGCTCAGGGTTGAGTCTGATAACCTGAGTGAAGCTCCAGTATGTGTGGGGAATTCCTTCCAGGGAAAGAGTGGAGTTGAGGCTGAGAGTTGATGGGATATGGCCTACCTTTCCCTTCAAATTCCAACCAGGCAAGGCTTGGTTGACTACCCTGGACCAAGATTGGCCACCCTCATGGGGGTTCCTTAGAAGACTAGATATCCCCAGTAGGTGAACACCTGCTCAGAGAAAACATTCTAATAGGTTCCAGACTGCCTGGGAAGGTCCAGGTGAGACCAAGAGCATTGTCCTAATTGCATTATGGACATCGACACATAACACATCAGTGGGCATCATGTTCCAATTCATATTACAGATGAGGAAATTGAAACCCAGGGGTGGGGATGAATGATCTTACCACCCCATTCCCCACCCCCAGGAAGGAAGTGGCAGAGCTCTGCATCTTTCCTGACTCCTTTCTGGTCCCTTCTTCCTGGGTGGATAGGTAGCTAGTGTTGTGCTTGGCACAACCAACTTCTGGAAAGTCACAGAACAAAAGAGCATGGCTTGTAGTGATTCACAGTATGGGCTTTGGAGCCAGACTGAGTCTGAATCGTTGTTCAGCCACTGGCTAACAGTTTGATCATGGACTTCAGGTTCCTTGTCTCTAAGATGGGCTTAATAGCATCACATAGGATTGTTGTGAGAGTGAAATAACTTAGTACATGAAAAGTGTTTGGAGCAGCTCTTAGTACACAGTAAATGCTCAATAAATGTTAGCCAGTATTATTAATGTCATTATTGTTCTCTTCATGGGGGTGGTTTCCAGAATCAATGTGACAGGGAAGGCAGCAAATATCCCAGAGAGTATGGGGCACACATACAAGAAGAAGGATATTTCCTAAGATTAATGCCAAGATCAGAGTGGCAAAGAGATCGAAATAATCCTCCTTCTGAATTGAACTTATCTTCCTAGCAACCGATTTCTGTAGCAAAGAACTTGACGGGGGTATTCTCCAGTGTGGAGCTGTCATTCTGACAGCTGGTCAGAGCAGCTGCTCAAGTGTGGCTGAAAAGGCCACAGGGCCCCAGGCACCTGCCCTCCGGACTAGAGCCAGGCTGCCCTCAAGCTTGGAGTTGGTCCTGGAAACACGTTAATGGCAAGTCCCAGAATGGTGGGAAAATGCCCCGAGCTCACAGTAATGGGCTGGATCCCGCAGGCTCAATGCTCTAATCATGGCTCTGCTCCCGACGCGCTGTGTGACCTGAACAAATCAATTACCTTCTCTGTGGTTTCATTTTCCCAATTGTAAATCAGGGCCTGCCCTGCCTGACCTGTGTCCCTGCTGGGAAGTGGCTATCAAAAAACTTTAAAAAAGGCAAAAGCACAATCACACAGCTCAGAAGCACTGCTGGAAATACTGGAGAGACAAATAACCAGAGAGACGCACACAGGCCTCTGCCTGGGCCACATGGGCAGCTGGGTTCACATGGTCCACATGCGCAGTGAGAGCTGTGTGAGAAAGGCCAGGAACCAGTGCGGGACAAAGTGCTTACTTGCAACTCTTTATTGAGTTTATCTGAACAACCACAATTTCATAATTATTGGAAAACTTCACTGGAAAGTTTTGCATAAAAGGTAATTTTTCAAGTTGAAAAATGGATTTCTATATTGTTTCATTTAAAAGAGAATAAATAAAACCATTTTCCCCTCAATGGAAAAGCTCTCCTCCAGATGACCTGGGAAACACTGTTAACTTTTTAAAGCTGTTTTGCAGGCCAGTGTCTCTGGGCTGGTATCTAAGGCGCGTGGCGTTTGCTGCTGTGTCTGCGCCCCACAGCACTCAGGTGCACACTGGCTGCATCCTTCCCAAATGCTGTTCTGTTGTTTCCCTTCCTGCCCCACGCTGGAGTTTCAGCACTTTGAGGGCAGGTGCTGTGTTATCCCTCTCTGCTCCAGGATCTAGAATATTTCCTGGCTCACATTATATGTTTTCTGTGTTTGGGTTTCCCTGGAAAAAAAAGTAAAAACCTCTAGAGTGTTTACTCCTTGCCAAATAGCTACTGAGGACACTGTATTGAAGTGGAGTGAGCACTAGGTTGGGAGTCTAACTCTGCTGCTACCTACCAGTGAGACCTCAGCAATTTGTTTTCCTCTATGGAGCCCAAGTTTCCCAACTCACTTATTCATTTTAATCAACAGAGTCAGTTGTGCCAGGAATCACTTGAGATATTGGTACAGGGGACAGTACCACACCCAATCTACCCACAGAGAAGGAGAGAAACATGGAAACTACCCTCATGAAATGAAATGGATATACAATCACTAAGATGGCTAAAATAGAAAGGCAGATAGTAATAAATGTTGGCAAGGATGTGGAGGAATTAGAACCGTTATACATTACTGGTGGGAATGTAAGATAGTGCAGCCACTTTGGAAAAGAGCTTGGCAGTTCCTCAAACTGTTAAATATTGAGTTACTATATGACCCAGCAATTCTACTCCTAGGCATATACCCAAGAGCCATGAAAACATCTGTCCACACAAAAACTTGTACACAAATGTTCATAGCAACATTATTCATAATAGTCCCAAAATGGAAACAACTCAGATGCTCATCAACTGATGAAAGGATAAACAAAATGTGGTATATCTACACAATGAAATATTATGTGGCAATAAAAATACATGAAGGACTGATATAAGCTGAAACATGAGCAGCCCTTGAAAACATGCTAAGTGAAAGAAGCTAATCACAAAAGACCACATAGGGTACAATTCTACTCATATGAAATGCCCAGAGTAGGCAATCTATAGAAACAGAAGGTAGATTAGTGGTTGCTTAGGGGTAATGGAGGGGGTGTAGTTGGAGTAAAGTAGGGAAAGACTTCTAAGGGTTTCTTTGTAGAGTGATAAAAATTTTCTAAAACTAGATTGTGGTGATGGCTGCACAACCCTGTGACTATGCTTAAAAAAACACTGAATTGTACACTTTAGTTGGGTGAATTGTATGGTATATGAACTATATCTCAAAAAAAGCAGTTAAAAATAATGGATGTTATGGTGGGTGGAAGAATACACCAAGTTGGGGAGGTCCAACTGTCCTTGGGTCGGGGGGGAGCATGGTCAGAGGAGGTTTCCCAGAAGAATCAAATATTGAGGTGAGTCTTGAACAAGCAGATGTGACTTGGGAAGGAACAGGGCATTCTGGGCAAGGAATACCACACAAGCAAAGCCACAGAAATGTGAGGGAGCTGAGAAGTTGTTTGATGTGGCTGGAGCTAGGGTGCATGGGAGACTGAGAGGATGAGAGAGGGGCAGGTGGTGATGAAAGATAAGGATTGAAAAGTGAGGGAAGTTGGATTTCTAATGTCATGTTGCAGAGCTGGGCTTTAACCTGAATATTTTCTCTGTGCATGAGGATGTTGAGAGCATAACTTATAAGATCTTGTTGGGTTCTTAGCTTGTATGCTGTTCCTGGGACCACAGGTCTTAGCTTTGTCTCTTAAAGGCTGTGTAGCTATTGAAAGTTGCCACTGAGAAGAGACACAGATGGAACTGGATATAAGGAAGGTTGTCCAAGTTTGAGTGCATGGGGTGATGGGGGCAGGAGAGGGATATGAGCATGACTAGGGCAAGGTGGGTGGGGTAGCCCCATCTACTCACTGCACAGCTGGCCCTCGTCTTCTCCCTGGGCACAGTCCCGGTGGAAGTCGCAGGCTTGCCCGAGCTGGAGGACTGTCCCATTCCAGCAAGTGAAGGAACTCTGCAGGGCCATCTTGGAGCCCGGGGATGTTCCTGGGGAGCACACAGAGACACATACCCCTGGTCAGTTCGGGTGGCCCTGCTGTTCACATCTCAATGGCCTGACTGAGACACCAGCTTTTCAATCTGGCCACATCCAGGGCCAACACCAGGAAGCTGAGAGGAAGTCAAAACCCTAACAACCTCTCGACCCCCTGGGGATCTCATTTTCTAGTGATGGGGAGTGGTAGAGTGGCCGAAGCTTGGTCCATGTCCCCTCAACAGTCTGGGGTCCTTAAACCCTTGGCCTTTGAGTGCCAGGTGGACAGCTTTCAGGTGGAGCCTCATCTGCACACAGCTCTAACTTCAAGGTCACATTTGGAGTATCAAGGGGAATATCTGTCTAGTGTATGTCCCTCATGTTCTTGACCCTAGATTCCACCACTGGAGTGATTCTAGAAACATGCAGTACACTTGGTTGTAGAACATGAAGACCAGATGCTGACCTTGTCCCTTCTGTCTGGTTGCCAGTCTCTCCATTTACAGAAGGAGGGGTTTTGACTGTATTCCTAAGGTCTGTTCCAGGTCTGAAATTCTGGATAAATCATATTATCCAGTGGAGGAAGGGAGAGGGGGCAGTGTACAATGAACACGTTAGCAGTTATTTGTTTCTGCATCAAGAACAATGTGTTATGATAATTAATTAACCTGTGACCCAGGGAGCCAGACTTCAGGGAAGAGAGGCAAACTTCATAACCACCAGGAGAGGGTGACTCTGTTATTTCCACTTCATTCGGGGAAGTTGCCAACTGAGGGTGAAGGGCAGTGGCAGGCAGGGGGCTACTGTGAGGGTGTGTCCACCCCAGCTGGTGGGCCCTGCCTGCCCAGTGACACTGTCTGTCCTCTATGCCCCTCTTTCAAGGTAAAGGTATTTAGGGTAAAGAGAACAATTTTTCACATTTGCTTGGTGATTTTAGTCTTCAAACTATTTTTTTTTAATGTCTTATATTGGATCATTATATGTAGTTGGGACTTTCTTACCCTTGTTCCCAGCCCTAGTAAAGAAAATATAAGCAAAATAAAAATAACAACCCTGTAAAGTCTTCCTCCACTTATGGGACACATGCGAGCTGTGTTGTGTCTCATTCACACCTTATGATTAGGCCTGTCTCTCATTGTGTGTTTTCACGAACACATGCATGTTTCACACACCAATGGCTTGTCGTTCCTCATCCTAAAAGCATACGCCTATTGTCTACAGTGTGAAACCAGGGTGGAAATAAACAAAAGCAGTGCCCAGAATCTCACCACCCAGAGGTCATGATTCCTAACATCTCCGAAGTGTTTTTGCCTGTTCTTTAAGAGTGTATCATTGTGCCCTGCGCCTGTATGCCTTCAAATAATTAAATAACGCCACAAGCGTTTCCGAAGATTTCAGAATTCTCCAGAAGAATACCTTTCAATGGCTATGGCTCTGTGTGATACGTGCCGTCGTTTATTTAAACGGTATTCTACGTTTGGATTGTTAGACTGTTTATAAGAACCCTTTGAAGACTGTCTTTGACCATAAACCTTTGCTTGCATTTCAGATTATTTTCGTAGGATAGATTCCCAGAAGTGGAATTACTGAATCGAGGGGTGTGAACATTTCCAAGGCCCTTGGTACATGCCGCCAAATTGTTTTCTAGCAGTTAATCCAATTTACACTCTCACCAGCTGTGTTCACGCATGCGTGCCCCTCTTACGCATCCTGGCCAGCCCTGAATAGTATCATGATTTTTATTTTTAACTAAAGGAATTTCCCTGCTGTCTTATTTTGTATTTCCCTGGTAGTCAGTGAGGCTGAGTATTTTTTTCACGTGTTGCTAGCTTTATTTCACTTCTATGTTGCCCACTCCCATCTGCCAATTTCTCCATTAGGCTCTTCATGTTTCCATATAGGACTGTGTGAGATTATAATGAGGATCCGGAACTAGTTATGATACTCTCGGCAATTTCTCCCAGTATTTCAGATGTATCATCGTTCTGTTTATAGTGTATTTGATACACAGGAGTTTTAAGTTTGTGCCTAATCTAAACCTATCCATACTTTCCTGGTGATGTCTTTCTTTTTTTCTGCTTAGAGAGCTTGTTCCCGTGGGATGGGTTACGTGTGGGTCGCCCCTCACAGTCTTTGGGCTGCCCTCTCATTTGGGAACATCTCCACCAGCACCTCAAGGTTCAGTAATGGGGACTCAGGCCTCACCACCTCATCTGTGACATTTCTGTGGACTCTCATTGTCCCCTCCATGATCTGTCCTTTCGCTCGGGCTTCCGTCACTCCTTCTTCTCGCATTTAACCTGGTGGACGCTCTGCCTCGTGTAAGAACCAGCTGTTTGTACACTGCCTTCCCCCCAAGCTCTGAGAGACTGGAAGGGAGGTGTCGGTCTTGCGCTGGAGAGTCTACAACTGTATGTTGCACAGAGAGCTCCCCACCCCAATATTGGGGAATTGGGCATCCTACGTGCTACATGTGCAAAGTTTTATTATACCTGCTTTAGAGTCGAGAAGACAAAGGCTCAGCGTGGTTACGTGGTTCGCTGAGGGTGAAAACCCGCATTTCTGACACCTTGTCCTCTAGCTTTGGGCTGTGTCTGTCACAGGGGACGGGTGTCCTCAGGAGGGGATTGTGAGTACAAAGGGCGCGAGGTTGGCATCCCTGCCCTTCACCCCAACCTTGACAGAGGAGGGGTCTAGTCCTGGGAGGGGAGTGCTGTTTTCATTCTCTGGATGTCCCAGAGCTTATCCCCCAAACCTTTCTCAGCGGAGGCACAGCCCCAGCCCAGAGAAGCTTCTCCCTCAGCCCTACTTCTCCCAGCTCCTCCCCATCTCCTTCCCCTGGCTGGAGACGTCTAGGCTCCCTGGCATCGCTTCCTCCATACCACAGAGGATTTTATGCTTGCGAGAGATTCAATTAGATGTATGGCCGGTACTCTGATCTCCACTGCCAGCCCAGACTCAAAACTAATGAGGCGCAACAAAAAACAACCGCTCTGTCTTCTCGAGTTCTTTTTTTATGGGGCCCATAAATTCCAAGGAAGAAAGTACCCTTGGTGAACGGTTTTAATCAGGGACCTGAGTTTCTTAAAGAGCATCCTCTCTGTGGTTGTGAAATGACTGTTCTGGCTTATGGAGTATGGCAACCCGAGGCTCTGGCTGGTCATAGCCAGCCTCGGGAGCAGCAGATCTTCCTGCTGGCATTTTCTGATACTTTCTACCCACGGGTGCCAGGGATTCCTGGGAACCATTGTAACGTCAAATGCCCCAGTCACAGAAAGCTTAGGGAGATCTGAGATCGAGCCATGCTGGGGAGAGCCGGTGCTTGGGGATCTTTTGTCAGTAAGGGTCTTCTCTGTGGGACTTTATCTATTATTTGTGAAACAGCAGTTCTTCCCAGAATAATGATGTAAGTCACTGGGGGTTGTAAGTTGTCACCATTCCTTACCTTTGTGTAGCATTTTAATAGCTTACGATGTGCCTTCGTAATCCTTCCTTGTTTGAGCCTCATGAAAAACTGGCAGAACAGTAATATTATCCCCTTTCGATTAATCGAAAGATTAATCGAATGGGGATTCAAGAGACTAAATAGTGTACAGAGAAATGCTTTTTTAACAGCCCTTACTACGAGATGCAGCCAGCTACCTGCCAGGTGCTTTGCTTGTGGTTGTACAGCACGTAAACCTCAGGGGAAGGCCCAGAATCTGGCCAGATGACCCAGGTGGAGCTCCTCTCCCAGGCTCAGGTTAGATCCCCTTGGGGAGCAGCACCCTGACTGCCTAAGGGAGTCACTGGGAAGTTAGAAATCCCGATGACCTTCAGGTCCTACCTGGACTAATGAAATCAGTAGAAGGAGAGGCCCTTGGCATTGGTGGTTTGAAAAGCTACCTGAGTGAGTCCCATGGGCATCGGGTTGAGAGTTTCTTCCTTGGAAGGCTGCAAGATCTGCCCTTGAGCACCTATGAGTTTTGAGTGCCTCCTTTACCTCCATGGGTCTCCACTGCCCTCGGTCCAATGAGGGTGGGGCCTCAACTCCAACCTTTAAGACCACCATCCATCTGCAGCCTCTTGATTCTGGAGTCCTGGGCAATGGCCATTGGTGGCTATATGTTTACAAGGTTGATTGATATATTAGTGCCATCTTTATTAATGCTGGCCACTTAACGATCCTCCCATGAAGCCTGCTTCCCTTCCATGCATCTTTACTAAGCCACTCACCCTGCAAGCTTCCCTTGGCTGCCTCGTGTTAGCTTTTCCTGTCTTAGTCATCTGTCACTCGCACCCTGGAACATGTCACTTGAAACAGCATGCCACATTTGTTTCCCCATTTATCTACTCTCCAGTGTAGGAGAGATTAGTTCATATTTGCATCTGAGACACGTGTGGCCCAGGTCAGGTTGCAGGAATCACGGTTCCACACCATGAGTGACTCATTGGGTTCACTCTCAGATAATGATTCCTGTTCCCTGATTGTGTATTTAGAGCAGAAACCCAACATTCTCCCGCCCTTCCTTCCATCGTATCTTGGAGATTCGGGGCTACAAAATCTACACAACTCTCCTTACTCAAATTTCTTTTTAAAGTAAATGTCAAATTTTAGGTCACTTAATTAATTTTTAATTAAGGTGATTTATGTGGCATTAAAAAAAGGCACATTTGTATCAGCTTTTGGGTTGTCTCCCACCTGTTTGCTGTTGCCAATGTCACTCGCTGGAGGGGAAAATTGAGTGCGGCTTCAGTGAGAAGGGGTCTTAGTCTTAAATTAAACACAAGGGGATGTGACTGTGGGAGGAGTCTGCCTGCTAGAGAATGGGGCGGTCGGGCATGGGGCGGAGCCAGGTTCCCACCTAGAAACTTATTGTTTCCCAGAATGAGGGGAATCAGGTACTTGAGGGTAAACAAGGCCAGAGACATGAAAATGGATGGTGACGCGATGAGTAGTCTAATAGCGCGCACAGGCTAACAGCTGTTACTGCTGCTGACGTTAATGGAAGGCCTGCGAACTGTGTAAATTAAGCCTGGCAGAGACCAGTCCTGCTGAGGGCTCCGAGCCTCATAAATTGTGGTGAGGACAGTCTCATTAAGGAACTGGCATCTTGGGTTCCTACTCAAAATGTAAATCGGCGAGGAGAGGGCCTAGCTATGGTTGGCTGATGGCAGACCGGGTAAGAGAGCACTGTGCTGGGAATTCAGAGAGCTGGGCCCCTGGGGCCATGAGCCAGTCACTTCTCCTGGGGCTCAGTTTCCGTGTTTGTGGAACTTCACACTCACCGTGGGCTTAGGCTACTGTGTTGGTGGGGTGTCCACAGACTCTCTGCAATGAAGTCACACAGGAACTTGTTAATCGTGCTGCTTCCTGGGCCCCCTGTAGACCTACAGAGTCAGATTATCTGCGGGTGGAACCCTGGAAGCAGCATGTTCCCTAAGCTCCCTGGGTGACAGTTGGGTACACCAAGGTCTGAGAACCCCTAGTATAGAGAAATAAGTGGAAGAATTCCAAGCCTCCAGGCCCCACACACCCTCTCACCAGGACAATTCCCCCGGGCCCAGGGTTATCAGAGTTCCCTTTACTCCTAGGTTCTGTTTCTGTTAGTCTTCCCGCGGCCCATGCTACAGGAAGCATGCTTTGTTCAGTTTGTACTGATGAGCCCTCTCAGGTGTAGAGACATTAACACTCGGTTCTGGTCCCCTCTTCCACTAGCTAGTGTGTGAACTCGGACAGTTCACGGGATTTTTCTCTTCTGTAAATCAGGGGTGCCATCTCGTTCATAGGATTTTGCTGAGGATCTAATGAAATTGTATACGTAAACAATATGTGGGGTGCTTATGAGATAATTTCATACAGTATCCCAACAGGTTTGGGAGACTTGACCACGGAGGGTTGGTGAAAGGGATCAGTTAGAGGGTTGGACAGGCCAGATTTTGGGGACAGATGGCGCCTTTGGGAATCCCTCACACCCCATAGTAGAGGTGAGCATCTACAGGGCTAGATCCTATCAACAAAACAATGATAGAAACAAACCCAATAATAATTTGCAACACAATAATAGCTATGAAATATAATAGTTGCAATGATGAGTTTTTAAGATTATTTGTCTCTGAAGTCACCGGGCCACCAGAGTTAGCTCTCTGAGCCCAGCTCCTTTTAGGTTCTAATCCTACCATAAACCTTTGCTGGTTTCCATGGCCTTCCATCCAAATTGGGGCTTTGTGCTCTGGCACAGCCTGTTTCTCCAGCTTAGCTGTGTTCTTTTGCATCTTTAGCTCAACACTATGACTTGCATTTCTTGAACATGCGGCCATTGCCACAGCCTTTGGGTAACCTGACTCCTCTGTCTAGAATCATCTCCATCTGAATAATTCCTCCTGACTCAAGTGTCACTTTCCCCAATGGCTTGTTCTCCCTCCTTTAAGACATGTGACTGGCTCCCTCCGGGTGCTCTGGTAATCACAGCCCACCTTTCACTGTGCGCGCATCTTACCCTGTTGTGTGATGTGTCTGCCTTGCTAGCTTCTGCCATGAGATCCTAAACTCCTTGAGGCAGGTGGTCCATCTTACTTAGTTCATCTCCCAGAGAGTGTCTGGCACAGTGAGCACTAATAAATGCATGGTGAAGGAGTGCAAAACAGATCACCAAGTCTGCGTAGGAGACTGGGGTGAGCTGGGATTTCCTTGCATTCTGGAAATTCCTAATTCCTCTAGCTTACACCGCAGACATTCCACCTGCCTTCCTCTCCCCTCCACCCCAGTTAATCTCTGGATTATTGAACAGCCATGTTCAGAGCTTCTTGAAGAGCCTGGCACTGGGGTTAAGGTAGCGAACAGAGGGTAACATGGGTGACCTAGTTCGATAAGTGGGCCACATGAGTCCTCTCTGGGGAGGTGATATTTGAGGGGATACTGCAGGATATGAGAGTCAGCTATGCGAAGAGGCTGTGGAGAAGCAGGAACTACAGCACTGGGGGAGGGAAACACGCCTATGGTCTAGAAACAGCAAAGGCCAGTGTGGCTCAAGAGGGGCACAGAGGGTCCTAAGGGCTGGGGTAGGTGACTGGGGGTGGGGTAGGGGGCAGAGGTCCAATCGGGAAGGACCTTGCAGGTTGCAGTAAAGGGTGAGGATTTTGCTTAAGGAGTTTAGATAAGAGACTGAAAACAATTTGATTAGGTTTTTAAAAGGTCATTCTGAGCAATTCAGGGAGAAGGTCCTGGAGAGGGCAGTAGACATGGAAAACCCAGTTCGCAGGCCGCAGCCAAGCAAGCAAGGGAGGGAGGCAGCGGGGCCGGTGACAGTGGAGCTGGAGGGGAGCGAGTGAGGCGAGTTACGAGTTACGTGTGGGAGGTGACGCGGGAGGTGACCGGCAGGGCAGATGGCCTGGAGGTGAGGAGGGGGGCGACGCCCAGGCCGTTGCGTGGCTGCCAGGTGATGTGACAGAGCCAGCGAGCGTCGGTTTCAGATCCCGATTCCTGGACAGAGGCAGTTTCCGTATAAATTTACGAGGAAGCACTAAGGTTCCCTCAGGCCATTAGAAGGAAACAGAATGTGTTTCATTTTCGTGGCCGAGCTCTCTGAAGAGAGTGAAAATTTTCTTATTCCCTGGCACCCCCAACAGTCCCTTTATTTTGGCGCACGGCCCTTTTCCCAAGGTTTCCCTATTTGACATTTATCTTCATTGCTTTGCTGGAAAGACGTAGCAATCATTTTATTTTTAATATTATAAATAACCTCAGTGTACAATTTACCATCGGTCTCCCTGAAAAGCAGTGACATAACCATTCTGCACCACAGCTCCCCATAAAATACGCTCTTTCTCCTCTTGTTTTTCCAGTGAACAATGAACAATTCCAATCATACCTCAGAGATTTAATACTGATCACAAACAAATCATAGCTGCGATGGAGGCCGCAGGAGGGGCTATGCGGATCATGCAGGTGGAAGGCTGCTTGGAACGCACAGAGGGGACCAGGGGACATTCAGACCAGAGGAGCAGATAGGAGCACTAATCACACGAGTGGCCTCTCAGGCTCCTCCATTGAAAGGAGCTGGGTGGCTCAGCCCCTCGAAGACAGCTGGGAGGTCGTTTTACCTCCACTGGCTCCATGGTAGCCATGCTGGGAGGTTTGGCTGCTTGCTGAAGAGACAAGGTAGCATTGGGTGCTGATGCAGGAGTCAACCTGTGATGATAATGGCCACCCTCACCATTTATTGAGGGCTTATAATCCTTTAGATGCCATTTTAAAGGCTTTATATGCATTAGTTTATTTAGACCTTATAGCAACTCTATGAAATAGTTGTTACTATTTCCATTTCACTGAGAAGGAAACTAGGATCCAAGGGTTTGTAAAGACATTCCCAAGGTCCTAGAGGCAGAATTCTATGTCTACCTGACTCTGGGGCCCATGCTCTTAGTATGCTGGAGGAAAGTCCATTTTAGCAGCCCCAGGAATAAATGAGAGGGGGGATTGTGGACTGCAAGCCAGTGGAGCACCAGAGAGAAAATGTGTGCAACAGGCTGGAGACAGGGCCTGGGAAAGGAACCATGGAGGGGTGGAGACTGAGGCTGGCTGGGATTCCAGACTGGGCTCTTCTCTCTCAAAGCGCTGATAGAAATGTTTCAGGGGACTGCTATACCAGGTGGGTGCTAAGACAGGGTCCATGCTCAGGGGAACAAGACGGGAACTGAATATCAGGATTCATAGTTTGTTTCCTAGGCCAGGCAAAAATCCCATCTCTCTTGCAGGTTGTTGGGTCAAAGGAGAGAGTTATGGAAAAGTACTTTGCAAACCATTGAGTACCAGCAGATGACTAAGATTTTATTTTTATTATGAAGCACCTGGCATTCATATAGACTTTCACGAAAGCCACAAAAAGCTCACTCCCTCACCTCCTTGTCTTTATTGAAATGTCGCCTTCTCAGGGCAGCTTTCCCTGGTGACCTTATCAAAAATCTCTCGCCTCCACCCCAAAATAGACACTTCCTATCTCTGTTCCCTGCTGTATTGTTTCTTCTTGCTACTTATTCTGGGCAAAATTCACTTTCCTTATTAGTTTTGTTGCTAGCCTTTCTGCCCCACTAGTGTGTTTGCATTGCCGAATCTCCAGTTCCTAGTACGGTGCCTGGCATATAATGGGATCTCAATAAAAGTTAGTTGAAAGGCTGGGTGAATGTATCTCTTTCATAAGTTATTTGGGGCAATGGTTTCAGAAGCAGGATTTATGTTTTATCCACAATTTAGAATTGGTATTTCAGAGAAAAGGCATCTCACTGAAGAGGACTTCCAGGTAGTCCCAATCCCCATGGCTACATACATACGAAGCTGGGGTCTGTTCATACAAAAAGCAAGTCATGCAAGAGGCTCATCACGGCCAACTCCACTTGGGAGGACGACTGTACACTCATACGTACAACTGAACACTAACTGGGACCGGGGATAATGAAGCTGCAGCAGGCACGGGCTGCTGGGGGCCTACCCCCCACAGAGGAGAGAGGTGATGGTGGACTCACAGTAGATAATGAGAGGCTGGGAGACTGTCAGAACATATTGTACATTTTAGGCTCAAAACCAGAGGGAGGCTGAGACCAGGCTCCAAGCTACTGATGCTCCTTGGACAGGCCACTTGCAGCCAGAGTCAGGAGGAAGCAGGTTTCCCTGGTGGAAATGTGAAGAGCTTCCAAGTTACTCAGTTTGATAGACAAAGAGATGTGGAAAGGGGACAAAGGCTCCTATGGAAAGATCAAGGCCAATTGCTTTGACTAGGAGCCAAGAATGTCTTTATATTTTTTTAATTTCCAGTTCTTTTCTAAGGCTCTCATGCCAGGGTCTGACCTTGTCAGAACCACAGAAATGGAAGAAACCTAGTGACAAGGAAAGCCGCATGACAGGCAGGGAGGAGGGGTGAAAAACAGCAGGAAGAAATAATATCCAATGCGTACCCACTGCGTACCAGACGTTTTCTCTTTGTGTGTGTGTATTATCTTTTACTTGATTCTTTGAATGGACGTAACTTAAATATGCAAGAAGATAAGTGAGTTAGAAAGGCTACTGTAAAAAATGGCTACAGCAAGTGATGGCGGGATGTGGCGAACAAACTGGAATCCTCGTGCACTGTGGGCAGGGATGTAAAGTGATGCAGCCGCTATGAAAAGCATCGCTGGGGTTGCTCAGAAAATTCACAAGGGAATTACCATATGATCCAGCAATTCACTTCTGGGTGTCTATATATTCAAAAAATTGAAAGCAGGGTTTTGAAGAGATATTTGTACAGCCGTGTTCATGGCAGCATTGTTCACAAAAGCCAAAAGATGGAGGGAAGCCCAATGTCCATCAACAGACAAATGATAAACAGAATGTGGTATATTCACACAACAGAATACTATTCATCCTTAAAAAGGAAGGAAATTCTGACACAAGCTACAATATGGATGAGCCACGAGGACATTATGCTAGTGGAATAAACCAGTCAAAAAAGGACAAATACTGCCTGGTTGTCCTTGTATGAGGTACCTGGAGTAGTGACATTCACACAGACAGATCGAGGAAGGCTGGCTGCAGTCAGGGACGGGGCGGGGGAAGAACGGGAATTGTTTAATGGATATAGTTTCAATTTTGCAAGATGAAAAAGTTTTGGAAACTGGTTTCACACCGTAAATATTTTTAACACAACTGAACTGTATTCTTAAAAATGGCTTAAGATGGTGAATTTTGTGTTATACGTATTTGACCACAATTAAACGCAAAGAGGACGGGCCTTGAAAACAAGCCCTAATTAAGAAGACAACAGTGGCCCTGCGAGGAGTTCAGGCTCTTCCCTTAGGTTTTCTTTTAACCCCCTCCTGCCGGGCTCCCAGTGGAACAGGCTGGCCTGTGAGGCAGCGGACACAGCCTGAACGCACTGGGTGGAGTGGGGAGGCCTCGGGTCTGCTCCGACACTGCCACATATGGCCACGTACTAGCCGAGTGGCACTGGATTGGGCACGTGCCCTTTCTCGCCTGCAGCCTGTTTACCTGTGAAATGACAGGGCTGGACCAGGTGAGCTCTAAGGGGCCTTTATCCCCCCTCCGCTGTGAGTCAAGGTCTCGGTCGACAGCAGGGAACAGCGGGGAGGAGTTCCACGTGTAGGAGGAAGGCGCCAGGGCGGGAGGAGGGTCTGCTAATAGTGATATATGTGGATGACAAATTGGAAAGCCTGCGGGAGACTCCCAGCCCAGCTAGAGTCCTCTCAGTCCCCGCATTGCTGTTAAATGTGGGACACGTCATGCAGAGGGCTGCTTCAGGCCCAGCGGGTCCCTCGGCACACTGGGCTCCATTTCCATTTTTATGAGCATTTCCCGAACTCTCTGGGGATTTCTGCCAGGTACTGTATGCTTGAGAACAGAGTTTACAATTTCTTTTAGAGAAAATAGGTGAGAAGATCTACAAGACTCGATGGGGACAGCACTGTTCATGCTCACAGGTCTCAGGCAGACCGGCCAGGTCGCGGGGCAGCGACCCAGGCATCCTCTCAGCTCACGTGAACGGTCCAGAGCGGGGTGTGCTTCTGCCATAGGGCTTCTGGGACTTCGAGGATGGCAGGTTTTAAGTGGACCTGATGGGAAGTGTCTAGTTGTATGGCTGAACTGAATCTCCACTGGCCTTTGTAATTGCTGAGATACGCAGAGGCTAAGGAAAGAGGATTGGTTTTGGAGACAGATGGGCCAAAATTGAATTCTGACTCCAACAATTGGTCTTGTACAAAGTACTTGATTGCCTTGAACTTCAGAATCTATCTTGCAGGGTTGTTTTGAGGTTTAGAAAAACTACAGGTAAACCTCAGTGCCCGGTACACAGTGGGTGGAAGAGAGCATAATCTATATTCTTGAGGCCATTCTGTATGTTGGGGCAGACATGTGAGCTAATAATAATAATAATAATAATAAGTGCTAAATAGGTGTGTTGTGAGTTTTAAAACATTTGAAAAATGTTAATAATTCTCTTAAGAGAATTATTGGGGTGGGGGGGGCGTGGAATCTGTCTCCTCCCCTTGAATTTAGGCAGGCCTGTGACTGTATGGACTAACAGCATGTGTTGGACGCTACCATGTGACTTTTGAGGCTAGGTCATAAAAAGTTGTTAGCAGCCCGGCCGGGCGTGGCTCAGCGGTTGAACATCGACCTAGGATCCAGGCGATCGGGGTTCGATTCCTGGTCAGGGCACATGCCCGGGTTGTGGGCTCAATCCCCAGTTGGGGGCGTGAAGGAGGCAGCCGATCAATGACGACTCCCCCATCATTGATGTTTCTATCTCTCTCTCTCTCTCTCCCTCTTCCTTCCTCTCTCTGAAATCAATAGAGATATATTAAAAATAAAAATAAAAAAAAAAATTAAAAAGAAATAAAAAGCTGTTAGCTCCCACCTTTCTCATAGAGACATTTGGCCTTGGAGCCTGAAGCTTCCATGCAAGAAGCTTGGCTACCCCAAGGCTCCCATGCTGAGAGGCCAAGGGTTGGCACTCAGGGGACATCCCGGCCGAGCCAGCCTCCCTGGCATCTTTGTTAACGTAGCAGACGTGTAAACGAAGCGAACCTGGACCCTATACTCCATCGATTTGTCCGCTGAGTTACCACGGCAGGATCTCTGCCAATCCACATGATACAAAACAATTACCTAGCTGAGCTCTGACTGAACTCATCCCACAGAAATTAACAGTGTTTTAAGCAGCTATACTCTGGAGTATTTGTTATTTAGAAACCGATAACTGAAATGTATGAATGACAGACACAGAGAGGAAGAGTGTCTAACTCTGGGACCAAGGAAGGGTCTAGAAAAGAGGTGACACTTGAGTTGTGCTTAAAGAATTGACAGGAGCTCATCGGACAAGGAGATAGGACGACATCCGAGGAGCAGGACCGAATGGTCAGGGAACACAGGCTGCCTGGTGATCTGGGGAGGGGGGTAAGCTGGCAAAACAAGCGGGGAGCAGTTCATGACAGCCTCGAATGACACGCCGCGGAGTTCAGACTCCAGGCTCCATAGCATCATCTTAACTAGACCACGCAGCAATGCGTGCGGCAGTTATTGTCACCTCCATTGTGAGGGGGAGGTAACGGGAAGGGGTGCTGACCTGGTTAATCACCAAGACTCACGCTGGAGGCCGCTGTGTGTATCACTCTGAGTTTATGTTTCAGAAAGGAAATGAAAGTGAGGACCACTAGTTAGAACTTCTTATAAAGCCTGTTTTACTGATGGCAAAGCTACCGTCTTCCATGAAAATAAACAAGCTCAAGTCTTCCAAGATAACAGATGAAAAAGTTAACTACTTCTGCATCGTTCAAAACAGGACTTGAGGTGGCCTGCAATTACATATAATACAAGTATATGAGTAAATAAATCAGAGGGATGGAAGGGTAATATTTTAATACAAACGTGCCATGAGATTTCTACGTGATGACTGAACTTCGGCTAAAGTATGCTTCTGTGCTTCCTAGCAGCCAAAGCAAAAGGGAAATAAGATCAATGATAAGATTCAAAGTGTTCGTGGGAAAATGATGCTCTTTCTGACACCGAGCTCCAAGAGAAATGGTTTTGTGGGTCCTCCTAAGTGTTATAGCTGACAACAGCTTCACCTGCATCTGTGTCAACACAGTAGCACAGTCATTTTGCCATTTGTTATAAAAGTGCTGTCCCTGGAGCATGTAAGTCAACAGAGGGTTAGATCTTAAAACTGGGCTGCATCAACTTAGCAAAGGTCTTAAAATAACATTCAGTACCAGACAAGACGTAGTGAGTTAGGGGCTTCTACATAGTGCTGAGGAGAATGTGAACTGATGGGACTTTTCTGGAAAAGCTTGGCGATATGTTTGGAGAACCTTAAACATTTTGTTCAGCCTCTTAAACCTCCAAGTTTCACTTCTAGGAAATGTCCTTGAGGAGACAGAGTTATACAAGTACTTAGACCCCCAAGATATTCGTAGTCGATGAAAACAGCATAAACGTGAAAACAGAGAAGCCGGAAACCCAGTGATAGGGGATGATTATAAAAGCTGGCATGTCTGTCCCACACAAAGGGGTTTTTGAAGAACTTTTACTAACATGAGAAAATGTTCATGATAAATTAACTAAAAAAATACCCCCCACCTATATCTAAGGCTGTTGGAACAGCATGACGGAACCCATTTATATACACAAAGGAAAGCTGGAAGGAATATATCAGATTGCTAACAAAGCTGCCTCTGAGTGGGAGGATTATGAATGCTTTGAGTTTTTTTTTTTTCTGCCATTCTGAATTTATGTGATCTGTAATGGGCATATATAACTTTTATAATCAGGAAAAAGGAAGCTGTTACTTTAAAAGAAGAATCCTCCCTCTCTGCCTAGACCCGGGCCTGCATTCTAAGGATACCTATTCACCCCATGTTTCTATTCATGACACTCTTTAAAGCACTTTCGCCTCCATTATCTCATTACCGCCTCACAATCACTCCAGGAGGCAGGCAGGGCAGGGATTCCATCCATTTTTAGTGGGAAAAATGATCCATAGGACGGTACCGCTTGAATGGAGTCTCGGCTTTATTTTTAGAAATCCACGCCGCACTTACACCCTGACCCTCGCCTGCCTGAGGACCTCCCGCTGATTCAAGTGAGGACAGAGGTGGGGATGGGGAGATGGACCTTGTAAGGCTGCACTACCAAGCTGTTGACACTTTTCCGGGCTGCCGCATCCCTGAGACGCCCACGGTGCCCTGGCAAGGCCTCTAAATCACGGTTTAGGTCGCACTTTTAACAGAGGCACAAATTGCCACTTTCCACTGCAGTGAATCTCGACATCTGATTTCCACTGACAGCTAAATTAACAAATCAACTAAACTCCGCTGTATTTTATGTCGCGTCTTATGCCAGATTTAATGTGTTCCAGATACAACACAGTGCAGAGGAGTTTGGATTTACTGGCTCAGGGGTAGCCGTAAACCATTCAGTGCGTCCATTTCACTCAGTGAACTAGGAAGTAATTCCTGCGTCCATCTGTCAGAGCCGCTGCCCTGGGAGGAGATGAATGAGCCAGAGGCAGCTGACCTGGCCAGGCAGTCCCCGAGCCGGCCATCCACTCTGCAGCACGCTTCCCGGGGCTCTGCGACAATCACTGGGATAGTTTCTCTCACAGTTTCTTGCCCCGATTGTCAGACTTGCTCTACACCCGCTCCCCTGGCCTCACTTGGCTCCCTTGAAGAGTGACTCAGGATAAAAGGCCTTCATTTGCTCAGCACTCTCCATTTTTTGAAGCTCAGAAACAAATGATTTCATTTGATGCTGTGAACAAACCTGTGACATGTTACTGTCACCCGATTTTATAGCTGAGGAAGCTGGTTCAAGGTCAGATAGATAGATGGTAAGGGGTAGAGAGGAACTAGAATCGTGATCATCTTTCTGGGTGCCAGTCCAGCACACCTTCTAGAATATTCTAAGGGTGGGATCCTCTGACCCTGCTTGAGGAGAAGGACCCTGAGCCCTCCTCCAAAGCCCTGGTACCTCACCTCTGCTAAGTTCTGGCTCCCCGGGGGGGCTTCTGTGCTGATGGAGGACATGCTAGCCAGGCAGCACGATCGTGACATATATCGGTGACATCATCACCATAATAAAAATACAGAACGTCTCCATCGTCCCCAAAGAACTCCCTGCATATCTGGGTCCAGGCAGCTCCTGGCCTGCACTTCTCACTGGAGATCCGTCTGTATTACAGACAAACGAGATAACATGATTCCAACTCTTTCGTGTTGTGTCTCCTTCCCCATCCTTGAGCGTGAACTCAGAGTCCGGACCCTGGAGGGCAGGCCAGGAGTTGCAATGGAGAGGCATCTGTTTGGGGTTAGTGTCTTCACAGGGAGGGACCCATGACAAATTTCTGAGAGGCCACCCCTAGTAGCCACGGCCACCATCAGCTTCTGGGCACAACCTTAACTCCACAGATTGGTGTAGCAAGACCGTTGCATTTTTCACTCATTCTGCAAGCCCTTATGCAACTAACTTGGAACCTGTTTTCCTCAAATTTGAGGACTCTAACATTCCTATATCCTTACCTTAGAGTACTGAGTCCTAAGAGGAGCTGGGAGAAGGTGCTTCATATATGATAGCTCACCAACCATCACAGCAACCCTGGAAGGTAGGTTTTACTCTGTCCGTATTCCAGATGAGAAACACTTCTGAGGACTTAGTAACTTACCAAAGACCACTCAATGGTTTATTTCTAGAGTTGTCTTTCAGGATCCCAATCCTGGGCTTCCCCTTGCCCCCTGCCTCCCGATGTGCAGAGACCCCTGATGATGGAGACAGTGAGATGGCCGTTGGTTATCGCCCAGCCAGTGCTGACACTCCCTCGGTCCAGGCCAGTGCTAAGCTCCCCTGACCCGCATCATGAGTCAGATCCACATCCTTGCAGGCACTGCCAGCCACAAGGTCGCAGCCCAGCTCTGAACTCTGTGTTCTGTCAACTCAGAGTGCTGTAACACTCTGGTGAACCCAATCAAAATAACTACAGAGCATCCTCCACCTGCCATATGGGACTGAGGAGATAAATGAGACATGGCACAGTCTTTCCCCCTGAGGCTCCCAAGTCAGATATGCCAGTATGCTGGGGGATGCCAGACTAACAGAAAGCGTGCCTGCTTGCTTCTGATCCCATCCCAGTTATTAATTAACCTGGAGCTACCTGTCCAGAGCAGACCTCTGCTTAGCAGTGAGAGGTGAGAGCAGTTCCATTAGCACTTGGGAGAAATACTGAACAGAACCACGAAAGATAATCAGCCAATCTGGATGGGGTGGTCTGTGTGTGTGTGTGTGGGCAGGAGAGGAAGTGATGGGGCTGATGCTCTGAGCTGCTGGGTGTGCCTGCAGCTAAGACCTTGGTACCTTTCTTAGAGGGCAGAGAGGGGATTTAGGTCCAGATTCTGGGCCCCAAAGCAGAGAATTTGGGAAGCCTGTCTCCTCTTGCCTGTTATTAATTGTAAAAGAACTGATCGATGGTCCTCTTCACACCTACAATGCAGGGACTACTTGGAAAGTAAGGGAAACATAGGGGAGGAAACAGGGGGGACATCCATGTCCACTGCACACAAGCCATTCAGGCTCTAGTCCTGGGCATAACAACTGCTCAGGAAATGAGCTGCCATGAAGCTAACCTGCATTTGCAGAGTGCCTTCTTGAGCCACAGGTGCAACTGGGATTTACTCCAACGAAGTGGTTCTCAAACTTTAGCATGCATCCAAATTATGCTCCTTAAAACCCCCAGAATTTCCCATTCAGCAGCACTAGGATAGAGCCTGGTAACTTGCATTTCTAATTATGTAAATACTGATGGTACTGATCCGGGGACTGCACCCTGGGTTTGGCAGCAAGGCTGTTGGGGTTTTCTGTTTCTCCTTGAAGACTTTCCCATGAACTTGATGTGATCTGACGAGCTGGTTGCTGCGAACAAGGGGGAGTTTGGGGGAGAAGGAGTCTATTTCTCTTCTCTCAGAGGCAATATGGTCTGTGCCAGGTTGGGTGGGCGTTGAAAGCATGAATTACAGGATTCTGCCCTCCCCCCAGTGAAGCAGAGTCTCCCCATCTCTCTGAGGCTGACTTGGCACCTCTCCCCAGCCAGATGGTCCCCCAGGGTGGTCCATCTGGGCCTGCTTATGAGAATGAATAGGCTGTGTCTGTAAAGTGCTGGCAGCTCGGGGAGGGCATCTGAGCACAGTCCCCGTCACAATAACTGCTGTCCATTCATATGGTGTGTGTGTGTCCTCGGAGCACCCGTGGGCCTCAGCTCATCGGGCCTTTGAGACAACCTGGACAATCAGGTCAGCAGAAAGTAAGGAGAGAAGGTGGCCAAGCATCAGCAGTGTCCTTCTATGGTTGAAAAGCTGAAGCTCGGAGGTACCAAGTCACAAAGCCAGTGGGGACATCTCAGTTAGCTAGCAGTAGCAGGACCAGGTTCTTCACACACTGTGTATTCATACGGCCCGACAGCAAGTACTAAGGGCTCCTATGGTCAACCTCATGGTTTCTGAAGCTTTGACACTGTTATGAGATTAGTCTTTGTCATAATTCTGTGAGGTAGGTATGAAGCCACTAAGAGTCTGGCTCTTGTCCAGATCACATAGGAAGGACGAGGCAGATCTGAAGGCAGCCTGCTTTCCTCTGTGTGCAGCTCCCTCTGTCCGGAGAGACTCCAAACTCAACCCTCTTCATGCTAACAGTGCTCACCCAGACGCTCCGTGAGAGGGGCCCAGATTCAATCAGGACTCCCCGGTGGGTCTGAACTGCGTCCTGCATCAGGCTGCCTGAGTCTGACCTGCCTCACATGCTCACTGTGTAAGCATGGGCCAGTCAGTAGCTTCTCCTCACTGAGACTCAGTTTCCCATGTGGAGAATGGGGATAATAAGAGTGCAATGGGGGTAATAAGAGTCCTTCATCAGGTCTTTGTGACGAGCACAGGAGCCAGTGTTCATGAGGCTCTCAGTGAGGCCAACCGGGGCACCCTGATGGGTGTCGGCTGCATCACTCTCACGGCCCCTGACGCAGTGGGCAGCAGGGCTCCCGTCTCCACTGGCTGGAGAAGACATAGGGTTGGTTTTCCTCTGTGGGGACTGCTGGGTCCTAATTACCAGGAAGCAGTGGTTCCCTTGGCCTGAAGCGCAGGCTGTCCTTCCGTTATTGACCCCATTCTGACTGATGTCTTGACAGCAGGCCTCAGCCTGGGTTTTGGCCTCTGTTTGCGGCCTCACCCAGGGAAAGTCATTTCACACTGCTTGCTGGTGATTGCTGCCTCGGAGGCTGAGAGTCACAGGCGACCGCGGCTTAACAGTCCATTAGGAATCACAGTGGGGAGATCATCGCGCATTATGCGGAGGCAATTGGCATGGCACCGACCAGGGTAGGGGGCAGCAGCTGAAGAGAGAGGTTCATTTAGACACAAAAACAGCTCCACAGCCAGGAGGCAGGGGTCCGCTGCACTGGGGCTGCCTTCAACCCTCTAACACAGAAACCAGTGGCAGCCAGTGCCTGGGCTGGTGGCCTCTCCTTTCGTTATGTACAGCTCTTAAGGAGCACTTTGCAGGTGGCAGGAAGGATGGCCTAGGTTGAGCAGGTGATGGAGAGGGACCATTTGGGTAGGGTGGGGGTTGAGGGCACGGATTGTACATTCAACATCCGGGAATATATCATGCCCAGTGGAGAGCAGCCTGGAGTATGTGGTGAGGCCTGGGGGGAGGCTTTAAGTGGGCTGCCGTCTCTCATTCCAGGTTATCTGACTATGTCCATGCCTGTCTCAAAGGTCATTGATGTGAACGGCAGCGAGAGTACCCCTAGCTGATCATTCATTTTGCAGATGAGGAATTTGAGCTCTAAGGGGAGAAAGGGACTAGTTCTGAGTTTCCTGGTGTTGGTGGCTGACTTGGCTCCTAGGCCGGTGACCTCTGGGTTCTGCTTTAGCCACCCCCATCCTCCGCGCCCCACACCCACCACCATGCCCTGGCCGTGAAGAGCTTCAGGAAGCAGTGGCCAAGAAGATGGTAAGGAGCTGGATGCACTGCTCAGCCCTGTCAATCAACCCCCAACTTTTCACTTTTTGAATATTTACCATTGTAATCACCCCAATTTCAAGGGAAGAGAAAAGAGAAAAATGACAGAATTGAATATAAGACTCATCTCTGGAATTTTCCAACCTGAGAACACAGATTTTGTTGCATTGCTAAGTCTTGGTGTGGCACCATTCACAGCGAGCTCCCGTCCTTGAGGGCAGAGGGCGGGGGGTGGGGGGTTGCAAAGTGCTGAGTTAAAGCCCGTTCTGGTCTGCACACTGGGAAGCCGTGTCTGTCCATTACTCCCTTGTGCTGAGCTGTAGGTGACCTGAAGGCAGCGTGTCAAGGTTTTAATATTTTCTGGGGGGTAGGGGTAGAGTTCATGGTAGAGAGAGGAGCTGAAGGGAATGTGTTTAGTGAAAACTTCTTATCAGGTTGAAATTGCTGACATTGGACCACTTTGGACCACGGACATGGCAATTTTATACGATTCAACCTAATACATATAAACACTGCTGAATTTTTCATAAACATTCCACAGAGAACACATTTTTACTTCTTTTTGCTTCTTTTTACTTCTAGTTAGTATAAGGAGACTCAAAGGGAGAGAACTGGGGAATGCTGAAACTTTCAACAGAGGACAGCCACTTGGGCCATTTATAGGAGACAACTCACTCCGAGACTGAGGCATCTCTCTCATTTCCAGCTCTAATACCCCAAACATCCTCCCACTAACATCTACGCCCTTTTTATGACTTCTAGGGTGGTCCCGTGTGCCCGCCAGGGTTTTCAGGGTTTATTTCTGAGTGTGTGGGGCTATCAGAAGACTGGAAAGAGGTCCAAGGGAGGCAGGAGGCTCAGAGAGGCCAAGTGCGGCCCACCCCCTGCACTGGCTTTTAAAGAAGTCTGCCCCATCTCAAGTGACCCCTTTGTGGGCACAGCTGAAGATTCAGCAGCCCTTCCACAGGCTGCCCAAGCACCCAGGAGTTGTGTGGCCTTGCTCAAAAGGCCCCTCTGGGCTAGTCGGTGTCTTTCTTTAGAATTTGAAGTTGAGGCAGTGCTGTGTCTAGAAGGGCTCAGTGGAAGGGTCCTGGCCTGGATTGGGGGCCGAGGCAGCTTTTATCTGAGCAGGGAGAGCGGGGTGGTGCTCCATCAGGGGCAGGGGCCGTGCGGGGCCACCAACCTAACTCTTCATCTCATTCTTCGCCCTTTTTCTTCATTGTCCCAACTTGAGACTTAGAAAAAGCTGGCGCTCAGAGGCTGCAATGACCCTGAACACACAGGAACAGAGGTGGCACCTGTAGCTTTCTGGTTCCAGCCCCAGGCCGTGGAGACCCCTACGATGCTCCCACTTTTCTTGGTGGTGACACGAGAGGGTGTCTGATACCTGCCCTAGCCACTGCCTTGTCTCAGAGGCCTTGGCTAAGCCCTGGGCGTTCTGCCACTTCTCTGAAGAGTGGGGCTTAATCCTTTCTTCCTGAACAGAGCTCTCACCCGTATTACTTCGCTTGATCCTACACTGTTCCTGTGAAAAAGGCATGGTGGGCATCATGATTCTCATATTTTCAGAAGAAACAGTCACACGGTGCTTGGCCTAAAGCCCAGGCCCCTGCAACCCCAGTCCAGTGCTTTCCTAATGATCTTCCTGGTTCTCGGGTTCCCTTCTCTGAGTCTAACTGCCGAGTTTGTAAGTCCAAGACCTCAGCCCATCCTGGCCTGTGCTCCCCCCGCCTGTGCTCCCCCCATCTCCACTGTCCTTGAAGGTCTCTGCCTTACGTGCCATTGCATCACGTCCCCTTTCCTCAGCGGAGGCGCGACGCCCAAGGGCCCCAGCAGAAATGGAATGGCCGCACTCAAAGGGAAAGCCTTTAGCCACCAGAAACAATAATGCTGCTTCAGTATCATCGAATTAAGAGTCGCTGAGCTGTCAGACACAGTTCCTTCTGGGTGAGGCACAGAACCAAGACCATGAATTCTCCAAACTCTGCTCTTGCTCTGAACCTGTCTGTTCCCTGATGCTTGCCTGCCATTGGTAGCAGAGGGCTCACCTCTAAAGTGCGGGTCACCCTGAGGTAGAATATACAAAGCCAGAGTTGGGGAGATCTCCCGGATTCTGGGCTCCAGGGCCAGTGGTGTGCCGCAGCCAGCCATGTGCCGGTGTCACTTCCTAAGTCTGTGCGCAGTGACCACAGGGCGGTAGCTTAAAATTGGTCATTATTGGGAGTGTTTACAAAGCAGAGATGAGCAAACGCTGAAATCAGGGCTCCCCCTCCCCCTCTGGAGAGCCTGTTGTTAGACAGCTGCTGGCTCCCCACTGCCCAGGGCCCCCAGAGGCACCACGAGAGCCTGCACGGGGAGTGTGGGTAGAGGCCAAAGGGGTAGACCTGCAGGCCCCTCGGTCATGATGCAGCCTGGGCAGCCACGCTCTTGTCTGTTCCACAGAATAACAGTATCTGACCTTTAGTGAGCGTAAAGCATGTGCCAGTTTCCTTGCTGAGGCTTTACAAATATTGACTCACTTTATCTCCTTATGACCCTAAGAGGAGGTAGTATTATTAACTGACTTTTTGCAGAGGAGGAAAATGAGGCTCAGAGAGGTCAAGTAACGCACCTCATATCACACAGCTAACAAGTTGGCACCAGGATTTGAATTCAGGCAGTCTGACCCTGAACCCACACTCTTACCCTCTGTGCTCTATTGCTTTTCCACATCAGATTTGATTTTGGGGAAAAAAATCCCAGGTAAAAAAATGTTAGAAAATAACATTTTCACTCAAATATTAATTGAGAGACCTGAGTATTCCCTTCTACCTTCCCATACTTGGCCGCCTCTGTCCTGAAATTTAGCAGAAGCCACTTGCTCAGGGTTGGCTGAGTCACTAATAATACGTATCCTTCAGAAACCCCAAACTTGCTCCACCCCTCCTGTCTGATTTTGGGACAGGAGACTGAGCAGGCCCACTGTGGTGGTAGAATCACTCAACTATGCTGAAAATGACATCTAAAGAAAGAAAGAAAATCAAGGGCGCTATCTAGGCCCCACACACAGCTTGGGCTCCCCAGTGGCTGCTGGGTGCTGTTCATTCCAGGTTGCCTTGGATGGAGAAAAGAGGAAAAGAGGCCTGAGGTCAGCCAGGGGTAAGGAGCACCTGGGTCTGAGCTGAAACCTTAGTGCCTGAAGCCTTCCCCACCTTTTGCGACCCACCCTGGACAGCTCCAAGCCTATCTTCCCTCAAAAAGTCCCAATCCCACCCTCTGGACCTCCAGCCCCACCCACATCACTCGCAGTTTGCTAAGCAAGCTCCAGGCTTTTTCTCCATCAAATTGAATGAAAAGATTCAGCCAGGCCTGGGCCCTCAACTTTGTTTTTATGCATTAGTTCTAATTAAAGCCTCTGCTTCTTAAGTTCTCTCTGTCTAAAATTGGGGAAATGAGCTGCCGTGTGGGTTATGCTGAGGAGTGCGAGATGGCCCATCTAGAGTGCTTAGCGCAGTCTGGTTCCTGGCCAGGACTGGATGTGGGTCAGTGCTGACTGACGGCACTGCTGCCGTTAGTTACTGCTTTGCCCTTACCCCCCTCACCACCGTCTTCACTGTCTCTGCATCGGGATCGCCTTTTACCTCTCCCTGCCCAAGTTTCACCTGCAAGGCCCCACCCACACTGTGCTTCCTCCGAGACTTCTGTGACTCTCCCAGGGAGAGTGGTCTCTCCCTCCACACAGTGCATCCGGACACTGCTTCTAGCTTCTAGGAAGGCCAGTTACATTATCCCTGGCGTCTCGGCATTCTTGGCAAGCTTTCATGGACGATGCCTGTGGTATTTAGGGTCACACCATGGCCAGATTCACTCCCATTCTGTCTCCCTGGTCATAGGTGAGTGCTGTGACAACCCCCTGACCTCCTCGACCTTTAGAATATTCAAGGTCTCTCATGTCAAGTGCTGAGCTCCCGCTGGGATGCGACCTGGTGTGTTCTTTCATGTTATCGATCCCCTCAGAACCTGCGGGCCAGCTTAGCAAGGTCTTCCTGTTGGGTGGGTGGAAAGAGTTTTCCTCTCGCATATGGTGGTCAAAGGTGTATCTCAGAAACTGCCCCCTCAGTTTCTGAAATGCTTAATGATATCTCAATGGCTTGGCCCTTCCTGGGCCCTTAAAAAGAGGAGTTACTAGTACTCAAGTCTCCCTATGTACTAATCACTGTAGTAAACACAAAATATACACTATCTTATTTACTCCACTCAGCATCTCTATGAGTTAGACTTTATTATTATCACTGTTTTACAGATGGATACACTGAGGCTGAGAGAAGCAAAGTTCACACTGCTGGTAAACCACAGAATGGAGACCTGAGCCCAGAACGTCAGACTCCGGAGCCAGGGTTCTTACCGATCTGATAGATACTGAGTTTGCTAGAGAACCTCTGAAGTTTTTGTTACCTCGTGAACTACTTACGCAAGGAAACCTACAAATGTTGCAAAAGGAAAGAAGATTGGTCCTAACATAGGCGCTGTTCTTTGAAATAAGCAATAATGTCTCATAAGATGTTTTATCTTATTTATTTGGAAATTTAAATCTCTGAATGACGACCAATAGGACTGATCAAATTCTGTAATTTTTAATAAATGCTCTGATCCTAGGTGAAAAATAAAGATAAAGAAAACACTTAACTCAGATAAGTATTTGAGCCTCGTGCAGAGCAGAATGTCAAGGACCCAGCTTGCTTCTGGTTGGGGTTCTGGGTCTTGTTTGTCTCCACATAGGAATAAAAGCCTCCTGGCATGTTGTCCCCAGGAAGCAATGGGGCTGAGGGCACATTCTTTAGGGGCTCGGGAGGAACAGTTTCAATCTTGAGTTTGCTCAAGTGCCGGGAAAGCTGATTGCTCACCAGTCCTACTCGAATGTGGATTTACTCCACCCGGGGGTACCCACCTTTCTGGGCAGCCTCTCATCTCCGTCTCCATAAAATGAGCCCCGTATGGTCTCAGTGAGAGGTGGCTCCGATGCCATCGCTCCCATTTGGAGTCACCTGCTCATTTACTTCCCTGTTCCTCCCCCATGGCGGTGCTTCACTCCATTGTAATTAGTTGTCACATATCTTCTTTTCTACCATATAAGCTCTGCGAGGACCAGCATTCCCCACTGCACACGTTCATAGATGATTAACAAATGTTTGGAGGATTAATAAATAAGCACTTCTGGCATAGGTCTTTTTCAACTAAGGGATCCACAATGAAGAATATTCTAGGTATATGGAAAAGGAAGACCCACTCGGAATTTAAAAGGAGCCCTTGCACTTGCACTGTGGTATCCGCACATGCACCAGCTGGGACTGGCGTCTTCCCTGGATCATCAGGTCAGGGTTTATTCTGCAGCCAGCTCCCCCATCCCATGAAGAAGGGATTGTCTGGCTGGCCCAGTGCTCCTCTGTACCCCAGGCCCAGACTTCATCCCGTTTGAGTGTCACCGGAGCTGTGCCATTCAGTTTCCAGATTGTTTCCCACAAACAGCAGGCTTCCTGGCAGGTAAGTTCCTTCTCAGTAAGGAACGTAGTCAATTAGCCCAGAAATCCGGTTCCCTTTTCACTGGATGCTTTCTTGTGGTTAGTTAGGTCAAGTCATGGTATTTCATTAGGATAATAAAAGGGAGAAAGTCAAACTCTTAGAATGTGAAAGTCTCTCATGTAATAAAAGCTGACTGGTAATTTATGGCTGTTCCACCCGAGGGTGACTTCGGGATCAATACACGCTCTACTTGGACTTCCAGAGACTCAATTCTTTAGGCTCTCAGTGCATCATTAGTGAGCTGCACCAGCCAGCTTGCTTCCCAGAAGGCAGCCAGTGCACCCAGCTCATCCCAGGCTGAAAATCTCCAGAGTGGGAGGTCTGGCTGGGTGGTCTCACCGCCTTCTCACTTCCTTTTCCATCTTGGAGAAAACTTGACCCAACACAGAGTTTATGCCGTTTGGTGGAGCCTATGTCTTCGCAGACTTTGTCCAAATGCTTGCTCATCAGTGGGAGGGAGGAGGCGTGCATTTCGACTCCCTTCTTCTATCCAGGGCAGGAGGTGTCCACAGTCCGAAAGCGTGGCCAGATTTAAAGCTGTGAGCTGTGGCTTTTCCGGATCAGCTCACATGTCCTTGACTTTCTACAGTCCACTGACCCTCCCTTTTGAGAAAGAGTCTGCACAGCCATGAGTGAGTCTTCTGGGCCCCAGGCTCCATTGCAGCCCGAGTTGGCTGTGTTTCCTTTCTTTCTGAACAAGGAGCCACTGCAGAGTTTGCACACTGTCTTAAACTTGACCAGCCAGTCCTCTCCCAACAGAGGTCTAGCCTCTGTGTAGTCAACTGACCTTTGCAGAGCAGGAAGTACAAAGGGCAGGCATTTCCCAGAGCTTCTTACACAGGCTCACCTGCACAGAATGGATACCTTTTCTAAAGCCATGTATTAAACATGTCTTGTCAGTTACTTCATGCTAAGGTTTTGTTCATCGGGCATCTTCCCTGTATATGGTTCTGTGGTCAGTGTCAGGTGCTGCAGAAATACAGACATGATTCATTGATTCTGATCCTCAAAGACTAGCAATCTGAGGGCAGATGTGACAGGAGCACAAATAACCAGGAATTGTGGTAAAACTTAAGTACCATAATGGTGGTGAAAATAAAAGTCTGCAGACATTTAGAGGAGGAGAAGTTGTTTCTAGGTTGATGAGATGAATTAATTACACTTAATTTATGTGTTTTATAATTGAGATGCTTATACATAAGGTTTGGTTAAAGACGGGTGGCAGGGAGCCCACTTGTTCTGGGTTCTTCTAAGAAGAGAGTGTTTCTCTAAATCCCTGCTCCCTGTGCACCCCTGTCATTGGGGACTGGAACCAAACAGGCTGCCAGGGGGACCATATTGGAGGCAGGGCTCTGGAGGCCATGCTGTCAGGAGCTGAGCAGGAAGGTCCCCCCGGATCCTCCTTGTTGGAGGGACTCTCTCTGGAGCCCTCAGGAAACTGATGAAGCTGCAGGCTGATCTTGGAGGCAGTCTCAAATCGATACCCCTGATTGGCAAAACAGGTCCTTGTACTGTTAGGAGTGGTGACAGCTTTCAGACGGGGCATAAATGGATTGTTAAAGACCCCTCAGCATTATTCACCGGGGGGGGGGAGAATCAGTTTTAGTATCCGGGAAAAACAGCCATTTGGATAATTACATTCTGTTTCCCTGTGTCTCCTCTAACGCGTTAGTGGGAGATAATATTCCACATCCTAGGTCCAGAACCATCCCACAGAGCTGCTATTAAACAGCTGTCACCTTCCTCCCCATAACTGGATGCATTTTTCAGCAGGAAGAATGGCTCCCTGTGTGTGTGTGTGTCTGCTGCATCAATCCTGGCACGCAGGAAATGTATCACCAGAGTGAGCGGGCCATGCATTGCAGTGAGAAAAACTGGACTAGTTGTCAGGAGCCCAAGGCTCTGGATTTGGCTCAGTTGTGACTTGCTGCGTGACCTTGGGTAAGTCACTTAATTTCTCTGGTGCCTGGGTTTCCTAAGCTGTAATGTGAGGAGGCTGGGAAAGGTGATTCCTCTGGGGTCTGCAGTTTGACGTCACTGTGTGGTATCTTGATGAGTAGAGCATGGGGTCTCTGTGACTCTTGCTTTGGACTAGATTGGCTCATGATCCTTGGACACTGTGGCCTGTCCTCAGCCAGCAGACCCAAAGAGTAAGGCCGTGGAGGCATTGGGCCCTCTTCTTCTTTGTTCCTCATTGATCTAAAGCTACAAAGACAGGTTGCCTTTGAAAAAAATTATACTTGGCTCATCCTTTCCTCACTGCATTGTTTTTCATGATCTATATCAGACCTCTGACCCACGAAAGTAATGGGAAATTAGAGAAGAAAGTGATGGAGGAAAGGATGAGAAGGAAGAGGGAGGGATGGGGGGGAGAATTAGAAAAGAGTGGGGGGAGGGCTCCTGCAGAAGGAGTTATTGGAAGGAGGCCAAATACAGCAGAATGGCAGGAGGTTATGGAACTAAGTCCTAGAAGTTTAAGCCATTTAGTTCTCCTCTTCTGCCTTTCCCCTTCCCTTTCCCCTTCCTTCCTTCCTTCCTTCCTTCCTTCCTTCCTTCCTTCCTTCCTTCCTTCCTTCCTTCCTTCCTTCCTCCCTCCCTCCCTCCCTCCCTCCCTCCCTCCCTCCCCCTCTCCTTTCTCCAGGGCTCCCTGGTAGACGCGGGGTGGCCTCACTTTCTTCTTCATGCCAGCTTACTCCATTGAACTTCCTGACTCCCAGAGGAAAATGCTGGGCCATCTTGTCTACCTAGATCCTTGCCTTTGCCATGTGATGGACACCAGGAGGGCCTCAGCCTCAGGGAAGACCTGGCTCTCCAACTGAAGGGCTGGGCGTGCTCTTGCCCTGGACGCCCTTTTCAGGATCACTCGGTCCAAATGCCTCACAAAACCCCTCATTGTTCAAGTGTCCATGTGTGCTTGTGAGTGTGTGTGCTTGTGAGTGTGCGTGTGTGTGTGGGGGGGTGGGAGAAGTCACCTACTGAGGGAACGACAGGTACATGGAGTCGGGAATGAAGAACACAGGGGAAGGGGAAAAGGAGGAGAGAGAATATCTATGCTCAGAGTAAGGAGAGGAGTCTATGAGTGCACACCCCAGACCTGGCCCCTGTGTAGCCAGCTGACATATCGGCCCTTGTCCCTGGTACAGAGCCTCAGGTCTGTGTCTGGACTGAGAGCAGAGCAGGCTTCACTGGCAACTGAGGTGTGGCCACAGCAATCGGATGACCACGACCCAGTTTTCTTTCTCTTATATAAAGAGAAGAAGAGAGTTGAGATGTGAGAATGAGTTAAGAGACAAGCAAAAAGATAAAGCTACCTAGAGTCTGGGAGAAGCAGAGGGAAGAGAGGCTGAAAGTGCGGCGATACAAGGAGAGGCTGTTCATGAGATGCCAAAAACAAACATTTGAGAAGGGAAATGATCAGTACGCCCTTTCTTATTTACTATCACAGAGTAAACAATGATATAACTCTGAGAATTGAGTAAATACTCTGGCATTACATATAGCCACAAGTTAGGGGTGGAGAGAGAAGTGGGCAAGAGGGCCATGCCAGGAGAGAAATGGCAGTGAATGGACAGGACAGACCTCTAACGTTAGAATACGTACATGCCAGGGATGCCAGGGAGAGGGTGTGTGAAAGCCAGCAAGTGAGTTTTTGCCTGTGCACTAACAAGAAAGAAAGATGGCAAGATAAGAAGGAAGACAGAGGCCATCTCTCAGAATTTTCTGCTTTCTCTTCTAATCCACATAATGTAATCCTAGGAACTTCTCCCCCCAGCTTTATATACTCATGAACCCAAATCCACAGGACAGAGGCTCTAGGCTCCTCGTAGGCTCTCCTTGACCTCTGGGGAGTGGAGTGCAGGGAGCTTTCTCCAATCCCTGCCCTTCCAGACCAAAGTGACCCTCTCTAGAGGTCTCCTTTCTGCTGTTCCAGCTGTGACAGTTCGTTCATCTGCCTGCTGTGTGTTTTGAACCATAAACCCACAGAGGGCCTGCCTCCTGACCCAGACTACTCGTCCCTGTAGCATCGGGGAGCTGATCAGAGCTCCCTGATATATAATGTTTTCATTATATTTACATTTCACAGATGATTGAAAGGATCAGCTTAGAAAAGCAGAAGAGAGTTGAGGCATTCAACCTCTCTGGGCCCTTTAAGACAACAGAATTATTATGTCTATGTGAATTTCCAGGAAGAAGCCTCCAATTAAAGCTTATTGCCTCTCAGCTGCTATTGGCCAGAGACGTGGCTCGTCCTTCCTGTTCATTAGAGCAAAAAGGCATCCTAGTGAGGTTGTAGCCTCCCAGAGCCCATGCCCACCTTCCGGCCCACGCTCCCAGTGAGCTTGGGAGGATCCCAGTGCTGCCAGGAGGCCCCATCACCCCCTGCATGTGACTTGGGATCCAGACAGGATATTACACCCCTGTTCTTGAAGGAAATGATAAGATCCTGGTCTGCCAGTTGCATGAATGATTAATGAGGGATAATTAGTCAATGTTCGTTAAGCGTTTTATAGACACAAAATGCTGGCTAAGAGCTACATGAAAGAGCAGAAGCAGCAAAATCCAAAAGGCTGTACATCCACCCAAATGCTGCTCAGAGAATCCCAGAATGAGTGGAGGGAAGGAGGGATCACGGAGACCATGGCTCCGTGGGCTTCAAGCTGTGCATTGCGGAACCTTCTGGGCAGCTGCCCAGCAACTGCCTCCCAGCGTTTCCTCCCAAACAAATCACAGTTGGAAAGGCAAACTAAAGTTCTACAAAAACCATGTTTGCAGCAAAACTTGAAGACAGATAATGCCAAAAACTTCAAAATAACCGTTAGTAAAAAGAGGAAAATCTTCGTATCCCAGCAGTACAAGCTCTTGTACTCCCAGTCTATGCCCACTAGCCAGCAAACGGCTCCCGCAGTCTTGCTCATGGCCCTCCAGTCTGGAGGGCTTCAGTGTCTGGTTCCCACAGCTCCAGGTGTGAGGAGTTCTGTCTAGGGGTCTGGGCAGAGAGGAACTAAAATGTCTCCCAGCTCTTCAGGTAAACGTTTGGTACCTCTCCCTGTGTCTCCCTTCAAGAAAAACAAAACATAGGAAAACCAAACCAAACCAACTCTGAGATCAAGTCCGTCTTCCAGAAAATTTAAGGAGCTTTAGGCCAATGCACAGGGGACTTTAAATTCTAATATTTGGTTAGTCTGGCCCTGACCTTGCACCTCAATTTTAGGCACTGAGCCCTTCTCTGCCCGATATGGTGGGTTAGGGCCCCACTGCTGGTCTTTGGTGTCACCTTGGGACTCTGCCTACCATCTGCCTCCTATGGCCAGCAATGAGATGATACCTGACTTTTGGCTCCAGCTTTTTAGCAGGCTATCCCAGGCCTGGTGGTGCCTCCTTCTTTTACCCATGTCCTTCTGTCTCCTTGGAGTGGTGCTTCACCAACATCCTCCTTGATGTGCCCCAAATGGCAGAGAAGGGTGAAATCACTCCCAGAATCTGGTGATCGCTATGAGCAGGACATGTCTTTAAACCCCATGATTTATCTTTTTTTTTCTTTTTCTTTTTTAAATATATCTTTATTGATTTCAGAGAGAGGAAAGGAGAGGGAGAGAGAGACAGAAACATCAATGATGAGAGAGTCATTGATCGGCTGCCTCCTGCATGCCCCTGACTGGGAATCGAACCCCGATCGCCTGGATCCTAGGTTGACGCTCAACCGCTGAGCCATGCCCGACAGGGCCATGATTTATCTTAAAATTTGTGTGCAGTTTGCACTGAAGCACGATATATAGCCATGCTAGTTTCCGTATAAAAATGGCCCTTCACACCAATCTTCAATCAAAGCTCTGTTGATTCTGTGGGTTTGCATGTTCCTAGAACACCACTACATATGCCCAAGGTATGTGTCCAAGTGTGAGAATCACCGGCCCCACTTGATCCTAACCAACTGGTTGGATCCTGGCCCCTTCCAACTTGCCCAAGGCAAATGCCCTTAGCCAGCTCCTGTGTGGATGAGGCGCTGGAGGCAGCCTGGTCTCACACCTGTGGGGCAGAGCACTGAGAGCAAGCATCCGTGCTTCCTCCAGACAACATCCTTAAACTTCACCAAGCCCCTGAGTTGAGCAATTTACTGTTAATCCAGTATTTCTTGATGACTTGTATCAATTGTTTGTACCATGGCCAATTAAGGGTTGTTAAGGCCACTCACCAGGGGGACCCAACCGTATGCTCTTTGACTCAGGCAGGGGCAGATCTGACCCTGTCTGATTTCCCACTAGGCTGCAGGCACCGAGTCACACTATCATATTTAACCATCACGGACCCCAGGGTGGGTGCCACTGTCTTCATTTCATCCATGAATTATCTAGTACTGCGGGGTGCAATGGATGCATAGCACCCAAACAACTCAGGATCCAAACCGTGTTTTTCTAACCCAAATCCTGTTTTCTTTCCACCGTCCATGACGCAGTGTCCCTTGCTTTTCTTTCTGTTGCATCTTTTCACCCATTTCACTTCTTAAGGCTGCCATCAGAGAACGAGAGAGAGACCGGAGGTCAGGTTGGAATGTACCAATTCCACTGTGAGCTGTTTCAGGAAGGTGGGGAGGGCGTGGGGGAGGCAGTGGGCTGGAACCAGCGTCTGCGCTGACATTCCTCTTCTCATCTCTGGAATGAACTTATCTCGGTCCACCTTGTCCTTCCTACAGCACAGAGGCCCTTAGAGACCTGCGGAGGGAGCGCAGCCCTACCAAGCCCCTCATTCAACACCAGCTGGAGCCCCGGACTCATTAATAACCGGGGTTTAATCTCCACATTCAAAGAGACTCCCATTACCCAAAACAATAATTTTTAAAATTACCCTGCAGAGTGTCAATCGCATATTGAATACTAAGAGTTACTTAAAACTAATACATGCCTTTGGAAATTCTTTGAACATTTAATGAATTAAAAGTTATGAAATATTTATAAGCAGTAACAACACCATTTAGTACCATTAATAAAATAAATACATTAGAGAATGAAATTCATTACTATTTTACCACTAGACATTGATGTCAATGACTGAATATTGCTCCAAATTACTTGTAAAATAGACCAATTATTTTAGTGTGATTAATCTTTTCAATTATTTCTTTTATGTAGCTGTAATTGGAAAGTAATTTTCTCCTGGGAGTACAGTGACCTCAGCGCACTAGATCCTTATTTATTTATGTTTAAAAACCTTTGTGTCTGCCCCCATTTCCGGGCGATTTCCAACAGTCGCTTATTTGGAATAGTTGCCCAAGCAATCGTTACTGCTCCTAAGCACTTTGAGGGGCATTTTAATTGGCTTTATTAGTAATTATGAATAAGCCATTCCAAAGTGAGAGACTCTCTGCCAACAGCAGTAACCTCAGTGGGGGAGGAGGAACTGGCAGAGTCCTTTCCTTGTTCTACCAGCTAAGGGCCCGGCTGCCTTAGATCCTGTGCTCAGTCTGCCTGAGGAAGGCTGTGTGACCAGCAGGTCAAAGGACTTCTAGGCTCTTCCCTGGCCTCCAACCATCTGCACAGGATTAAACAGTCCTACTTCTTTTCGTGGCACCATGAGTTTTGGGCACCCTGTCACAAAGGAAACATGACTTTAAGAGAGATAAAAGCATAGATTGTAAGGAGTGGGGAAGAGAAACAGTTGCCTTCAAAATCAAGACGTAGGTCTGGGCTGTCAGAGTCTCTGCTGGGAATGGGGTGACCTTTCCCTGTCCCACGGGTTCACACAAGGCCTATCCAGAAAGTGAAAATAGGCATGAACCTGCAAGCACACCCGGGGCGGCTGTGCAGAATCATCCAGCCCTGGTTCCAGAATGAGGGCATTCAGCTCAGCCAGACGACACAGGACGGAGAGGATGGTGGTGGTTATTGTGCTTGCCAGGGGCTCTACACACAACATCAGTTTTGATTTCCCAACAAACCTATAATTACGTATTATTAGCCCCATCTACTGATGAGACAATCGACTCATAGACTTTAAAAAACTCTTCTAAGCTCAAAAGGGTGGTAAGTGATGGAGCTGGGATTCCACACTCATTCTGCCTATTCCAAAGCCTGTAATCTCTCTTCTCCACTGTAACGAGAATATCTCCACTTGGTGCTTACCATGAGAAAAGCACTGTTAGTTTTTATTAGTTTGAATACAGAGATTAAAAAAGAAGGCACAGCCTTTGATTCCAGGAACTTAGCATCTATTGAGCAAGACACATAAATAACTCTGGAAAGAAGTAAATTGTCTTAAAATAGAAATATATGGAAATAACTCTGAGCTGAGATTGCTTGGAGAAGAGAGCATTTGAGCTGAGATACGAAAGGAGAGCAGGACTTCAGAAGACAGAATGAAAGTCAGAGAGGGAGAGCACTCCACGTGCTCCATCCCCGGAACAAAGGTTGGACATGGGAGGTGTTTGGGGAGGTGTGAGTAGATCTCATTAGCTAGATGAAATCATCATTTTAATTCTTATCTTCTAAACAGCACAGTCCACAGATAAATTATGGGCAGGAAGTTTTAGAAAGAGGGAGTTGAGAAGGAGAGTTTTTGAAAACGGGGTTCACCTTCTACCTGGGGGACACACTGAGAACTAAATGAGGACATGAGGCTGTGGCTTTTATTTCTCCTGGGCTTTCACTTCCACTCAATAGAACCCATACTGCAGAGCTAATTCAGTCCCTTGCAGTGACCAGCCCAGGTGGACCCACTGAGGTGTCAGTCTCAGGTTGGCAGTGCTGTGGCACTCATCGCCCCCTTGGCATTAACATCACAAAGCTTTTCAGGAGGAGTCAGAAGAGTCCATTAATTTTTGTGAATAGTGTTTTCTCTGGGAGAGACTAAGCAGCATGGAGGGGGCAGCTCTGTATTTTAAGGCTTCAGGCCAGGTGAGGCCTGGAAAGGTCAGTTAGCTCTAGGCATAATCCACAATGCACCGACGTAGCCATCTTCTCACTGACCCTCATGATTGAGGTCAATTCTGGGAAACCATTGACATATTGTTATTCCTATTTTAAATTAAAAAACAATCAATGTGCCATTCTGGGGGAGACCTTTAATGTCTCTTTGATTTGAAGAGTTGGCTGGTCTATGGCAAATAAGAGGTGGAAGGGGGACTGAAATCCCCTGATGGCTCATTCAGTGCTCACTCTGTGGTCTTTTGGAGAAAGGCACATTGACACTAGTTTGGAGGAAGAAATCTGTACAAATGCAGCAACTATTCAATCTCTCTGGTGCAAATTAAATGTAAGTGGGAATGCCCTTTGGGAAACAGTTTCTGCACAAAGTAGAATGGAGATCTTAAAGCCACCACACCACACTTAAAGCAACACATTTATATCAGTGTCAGCATGGGTTCAGCTTAGTGTTTGCTCAGTAAATGCCTGGTGAGTGAATGAGTGGATGGATGGATGGATGGATGGATGGATGGACGGATGGATGGATGGATAAGTCTGCTACATATAGACGCCTGCTGGCAGCCTCTAGACAGACAACCACAGTAATAGACTTTAACAAGTACAGACTCAGGATTCTGCTGGTGCCTTGCTTGCTGTTGGAACAGAAAATGCCCAGCTTGGGCCAGGCTGCCAAGAGCCTATGGGGTGCTCCCTGATTTTACCCAGCTGCATTTTGGAGCCTACTCCAGAGGCTGATTGGTTCCACATGGTTGGCCAAAGATTAGAAGCTGTTCAGTCAGCTTCATTTATTTCCTCTTGTCCCTTCTTGGCCTATGGAAGACATCCTCCACTGCCCATCATTGTCTTGGATGGAGCAGGAGACAGAGGGGACAAGACTGAGAGATGCTACACATTTTTTACTGGAAATATTCATATTAGTTCCATACCTGGTGTCTCAAGGCCAAGACCCACAGGGATAAGAACCTGCATGGTAAAAATGGCCTATATTCAAAGTATGATAACTTTGTGCTTAGACCTTTAAAGGAGGTATGGTTAATACTATAATTGGCTTTCACATTTTATGTAAGCACAGAATTACAAGATCAAAAAGCTGGAGTTGATAGGAGCGTTGAAAATCAGACTGTCCAGGGGTTCTCAAAGTATACTTCATAAAACACCATGTGTGTAAGGGGCTGTCAGGGCTGTGCAGTAGGTGAGTTCTGAGCTCCCTGCCCTTACTTCAAGCCCCAGGGCAGCTCTGCTTGTGCAGTTTTATATAATGGACTTCTATATAAGACTTTGGATCATGGGTTCAGCCTCTAAAAAATATTTGAAGATCTAGTTCAAATGCCCTCATTTTAGGCTGAGAGAGGTTAAGATATCTGTGCATCTCCAACTCTTTTGAGGCGTGTGTTTTAAGGCGTTCATGGTGGTCGGACTGTATTTCACATCTTAGATTCCTCTTCCTTTCTAATCTAGAAAAGTTAGTGACATAACCCCTCATAGGAAATGTGAGGATTATGGCAGCCTCCCTGATGAATACATAGTATTATCACAAAGTTCATATGAGATAACACACATATCTTTGCCTTTGCACATGGTAAGTGCTCTGTTGATACCAGCTTTTGTTGCTTATTAACTGAGCACCTGTTAACTGTTATACACTGTGACAGGTGTCAGGATTCAGAGAGGAAAGAGGCATGGCCTCTGCTCTGATGACACCCACAGGAAGATATTGTCTCCTACATGGGGAGGGTAGTTTCAGCATCCCCTGTAAGAGCTTCTCTGGATTAACTAAAATGGTACCTCTCTTCACATGAGCCAAGGAAGAGCTGTAGAGTTCTGTATAGATGTGTTTCCCTCCATGCTCTGTCTGTACTTCATATGAGCAGACCAAGATACTATCAGAAAATAGACCAGACATCCTGTGGACCTATCTGCAATCCTGGTTAGCATTTCACCAGCCCTGTTCACCCTTCTCAAAGATACAACTTCTCTCCTGCCCTTCGTGATCTAACCAAAGCAATGATCTCAGAAAACATGGACATTTGTCTACATCTAATAGGCCTTGAGTATGCCTCCAAAATAACTCCCTCTTTTTAAGCACATGAGTATAGTTTCAGGATGCTTTTTAAGCTTTTTTTGTCCACATCAACTGATGAGTACTTGAATTTGTTCGGCTCTGGGAGGAAGAGTTAGAAATTCTCAGGAAACACTGGGATCATTTTGTTTGTTTCTGCTCTCTACCTTACACATCCACACTCATCTCTTCACACCCCTTGGTGGTCACAAGAGTCCAAGCCAGAGGAGTGCAGAGAACATCTGCTTCCCCATGAACCCCATCTGTTCTTGGACCAAGAGCCTCAGAAGAAAAGTAGCTAGACCATTAGAATCTTCCTAGGTCTCTTGGCCAATCCACCTCCCCTAGAGAATCAGGGGCAGACTTCTTTTCTTCCTCTACTAGGAAAATTTCCTGCGAGAGGAAACACTTTCTGGATCATTAGAGAAAGTCAGAGGGGTCAACTCTCTTGGTTTCATAAGAGTAGAGAAGCAGACAAGAAACAGGTCTTTTAAACTCTACAATAGACTCATTGAAAATGCAACGTAAGCTACAGAGGAAGAATTTTGTAGGTGAAAGGGAGTTGTAGGGGTAAGGAAGAAAAACATTTGGACAACTGGGTGAGATCCTTGATCAAAGGTACAAACACTTTTTGCAGGAGTAATTGTGCTGAGTCTGATATTTGGAGATTTGTAGGCTCTCATTCCCTTCTCCTGATGTTGCTCAAACGAGGTTAGGCCAGTTCTGGGAACTGATACCCTCTCCCTGTCACATTCCTGTAAGCTGGCTCCATTTCAACACATGGCCTCTCTTGGACGGTACGTACATAGGCCTTGACATCTGAAAGGATTGATGATGTCCAGAGGCACTCACAAACCCCCCAAGTTCATGAGTGCGGAAACATTTGTACAAGCTCCTGGCTTACTCCCAAACCGCATGTTTCTTGTACATTGTCTCACATCACAGGTTAACCACCTTTTCAACTTGAACTGAGGTTCAATCTATCACATTATGCTGATTTTTCTTTCCCCCACACATAAACCAGTTTTGATTAAGAAAAAATAAACCCCACACACTTTGTAAAAGTTCTTGCAAAACAAGCAATGAGTGGAGAGACACAGCAGCACAAGGAGCTGGGTGGTGGGTGGAACTCCCTACCTAAGGGAGTCTCTTTCATACACAAGCTCCAAGAGGCATGAGATTTAAAACTGGGCCTCTACATGCAACAGATGGCTGTGTGTTATGGGCCTTCATGGTTCATGGACAGTCTAAATTGAGAACTTAGGTCTGCAGGCGCCACGGGCTTCCTTCCTGTCCACACTTCATTCTTGGGCCTCAAAGGCCACACATTCCTTGGCACAGGTGAGAGCACCCTCCCAGTGAACCTCTGGGCAGAGCAGGCACAGCAGGATAGCAGTAATGAAATCAGCGTCTTCCTGAATATTCTCCTATATCCATCTCCTATACCCTTTGCATGTGGGAAACAATAAAGCACGTTTATAACCATGACCCTAGGTCTTCTGAAGAGTTCAGGGAAGATCAGCCTCATATGTCTACTGATGATCCATTTCACCCTGTTTACCAATCAGAATTGATGCAATACCTAATAAAAAGATGCATATCCAATATGATTTTGAAAATCAGAATACAAAATCATTCTGTAGAGGGAGGGGAAATACACTTATCAAAAAACTACACAGATATGATTTATTTCAGAGTTTCCTGGTAGCAAAGGCAAAAAGACACAAAACTCCCAATAAATTATGCTTCAGGAGAGAGATGCCTTCTAGAAGGAAATTCACTATGTAGGACTTAGGCAAAAGGAATGCAATGACACAGCAGACCATGCTCTAATGGCTTTTACAAAATAAGTGAAAACTTTGTCATAGATCCATTTCCCGTGCTGTTCCTTAATAACAGCTCAAACCAAATCATTAAAAAATACTTAGTTGTAAGTTTTGCCTCAGGAAAAACAAAATATAATAATCATGATCAAGTTGGGGCAGTGAGGAGTGGGAAGAGCTGGCAGGGTGTTGGTAATTCCTGAAACCGGGTTGAGGGTATGTGAGGGTTCATTGCATTATTCTATTTATCTGTATACATTTGAGATTAAAATAAAATAAATAAAAATTTAAGAAAAACAGTGAAATCATTCAGCAGCCAGAGACTTTAAGCTAATATGTTATCTAATGAAGACTATAGTCTATGTGATGAAGTTTTACGTTAGGCAGGTATGATATTATACTCAATCCTTGAAAACAGATCATCTGGGCTACAAAGTGCTTGACGATACTCAGTTCTAAGCACTGGAGCTTTTCTGTACCAGGGCGCACATGCCCAGCGAATCGCGGCTGAGGGTACTGACGCGCTTGGACAACAGGCCATTGGGGAGTGAGGGGGAACCAGATTAGGTACCTTCGCTGCAGTTCTTCAGGGCGAAGAAGTCCACTGCGGACAAGCTCTGGTTCCCACTTGAGATGTACTCCAGGGCCACGCGGAATGGCTTCTCTGGGCGCCCGATTCTTCCCTGCAGCACTGTCCAGCTGGTTGCATAGAAAGCAGAGGGAAGAGCACAGAGAAACAGTGATGAGAAGCAGGCCTAACCTGCAAGGAGGTCCTGCTCCCGCAGCCCTCAGGGCCCACTCTCTCCCAGGGCACTTGCCAGCAGGAGTGGAGTCCTAAGTGGCTCGGAGGGGAGAGGCCTGAGAGCAGCACGCAGACGCTGGTTTCCCTCTGTTTTTTTTTTTTTTTTTAAATATACCTTTATTGATTTCAGAGAGAGGGAAGGAGAGGGAGAGAGAGAGAGAGAAACATCAATGATGAGAGAGTCATTGATCGAGCCCACAACCAGGGCATGCACCCCAACTGGGAATCGAACCCCTATCGCCTGGATCCTAGGTCGACACTCAACCGCTGAGCCACACCTGGCCGGGCCTGGTTCCCCTCTTGCCCCACGAACTCTGAGACCCCATTTCCAAAGCCACTGTGGCCATCGGTGGGTTTTGGGTTTCTTGCCATGTTCTCTTCAGGCAGTTACGGACCTGTGGGCTATTTCAGGGGCTAGTCTTGCAGGAAAAGGGTACGTATACTTAAGGAAACCTGGCAGCAGAGTGAAGGAATAGTCTTCAAAGCATTTCTCTGTCTATTCATAATTATCTCTGGAAAGAATGCTTGGTTTTCAGAATTTTATCTGATCCCAGAGCCTCTGAATCCTCGGGTTTGCTATGTAGTTATTTAAGGGAAACTTGCAAGGGCTAGTGATTTACCGCAGGAAAATTAAAGTGCACCGAAGCATGTATTTTGGGGGTAAAAGGTACCTAAGATTGACGTGTACTCTGCAAAAAGGTGCAGAGAGAAAAAGACAAAAGCAGGTCCAATGGCGAGCTTTGCACCCAGCTGTAATCAAGGACACTGACATGGGGGGCAGGGTAACAGAAAATAAGCTAAATGAACATTTTTACAGCCCACTCAGGCTATTAACCTCTTGGAATAGCCTCCAGTCACTGATTGAAACATCAAATTTGCTTTCCGACATTGATTCAGGTGTTTTAAGGAATATATATTTTGACAATTTTGTGTGGAGAATGGAAATTATGTGGACTATTTTATATTTTCTTTCCATTTAAGGAAAAAGACTTTTATTGCTGTAATTGACACAATAGATTGCATGTGCTAAAAGTGCACCATTTGATGACTTAAAGTGTATAAGTTGGTGAGTTTTGATATATGTATGCAGTAGTCCCCCCTTACCCATGGTTTTGCTTTCTGCAGTTTCAGTTACCAATATTAAATGGAAAATTCCAGAAACAAACAGTTCATAAGTTTTAAATTGTGCGTTGTTCTGAGTAGCTTGGTGAAATCTCTCACTCTCCTGCTCTGTCCGCCTAGGACACGATCATCCCTTTGTGAACTGTATCCTTTCTGTACACACTGCCCTCCCGTTAGCCACTTGGCAGGCATCTAGGTTAGCAGACCGACTGTCATGGTATCACAGTGCTTGTGTTCAAGGAACTCTTCCTTTACTTAACGGCCCCAAAGCATTCACATAACTTTTATTACAGTATATTGTTATAATTGTTCTATTTTATTATGTTATTTTAGTTAATCTCTTACTGTGCCTAATTTAGATATTAAACTGTATCATAGGTAGGTATGTATAGAAAAAACAGAGTATATATAAGGTTCGGTACTATCCACGATTTCAGACATCCACTTGGAACACACATGCTACAGATAACAGGGACTAATACACATGCACAAACTCATCACAATGTCTCATATTGTGTTACCAGTAGGTTGGGCTTAGGTCTGGTAGTGCAAGAGCTAAGGAATTTAGGGAAAAACTAGCTTTCTGTTTTAAATAAATTTTAAAGCACCCTCCCCCACAAGTATAAAGTGATGCTTATTATGAGAAATATTAGAAATCCAACAATTCACAAAAGTTGATAAAGAAAAGTCACCTAGAAGTCATCATTCAGAGATAACCACTGTCAACACCTCAGTGGACAGCCTTTCAGCTAGAATTTTACATAAATGAGACCACACTGCACAATCTCTCCGTGCCCCACTCTGCCGCTCAATGGCGTGCCGTGGCATGTTTTATTGTTGTGAGACAGTAAATATAGATTACAGGATCCGTTCAATGATTGCATTTTTAATGATCTGTGCATCGCTCCTCACTTCTCCTCTTCATGGTCGTGCTGAAGCCAGCCCTGTGTCCTTATGTAGACGCTGACCTTGGACAGATTCATAGAGCCCGAGTCAAAGTGCATGAATGTTGAAAACTTGGAGGCATGTTGTCAATCCTCCAACAGCAAGTCAGAGGGCCCATTTCGCCATTTGCTGGCAACACCGGGGCCCATCAAGTCTTTCTGTCCTTCCTAACGTTCAGTGACAAAGGTGTTCCCTGAAGCAATCATGGCCTTTCATCGGGCGTTCCAGGTGGCGGTTCTGAGTCTGGTCCCTGCCACGTGGCTGCGAGTGCCCTGGGAGTCTGTTGAGTGAAGAGGGCAGTTTGTTCCCGTTCTATACTATTCTGTAGTTAATTCAGATCACTGGAGCCAATGCCTCAGCCATTTAATAAAAGTGTATTAAGTTTCCCCACAATAGAGGCTGTAGAAGGGATTATTGCTGTTGTAAAGACTGTTCTCTGCTACTGTACCCAGCAGGTTTTCTATCCAAAATAAAACGAGTGTAATTGAATAAGGGCAAGGAGGCCTTCTGGTGTAAAGGTGGGGCTGCCAAAGAAAGAAATATCTGAAAAGGAAATATAAACGAATGGTTCTTAAGGAAACAAAAATAAACAAAGAAATTGGACTTTTTTCTTTGTCCTTCTGAAAAAATAAAGGACCTTATTTTTGAGGAGAGATGATGGTGAAAGCATGACTATTCATATTCTGCCGAAATCGTAGCTCCCTGCTCTGAGGAATGATGGATTTTAATTCCAGGTACACAGTGGCCCTTGACAATGATTTCCACTTCTATATTGGCACTAGCCCTCTGGATAAATGTGTCAAGAGTTTTAGGAATTAGTTTCTGAGTTACTGATGCAATAACTTTTGTCTGAAATTCTCTGGCCTCCCATAGTTTACTGCTGCAACTTTAATAACTTTCAGAGCAGTTGCCAAACATGTATTTTATAACCAGGGAAGTTGGGACCAGCAAAGGGCAAGCTTATGCCTAGGGTCAGATTTGTTTAAGAGAGAGCAAAAAGCCCTATGAAAAACAAATCCAAGCTCTCTCTTCCGTCTGTTTCCGTTTTCTTAACATATATCCCAGTGGTCCAGTGGTCATGAAACTCGCTCATTAGGGTCTTGTTTTTGTCTTTAGCTGGTGGCAGCTCTACTAGTGTTCATAGGAGGAAGGTTATGTTCTGACCTAGAAACAAATGTGCAGCCATATCCATGTGCTGGGGACTTGAGAACATCTTAGCAATGATGCTTCAATCAATCAATTTGACAGTGTGCGGAGTCCACCTGGACTTTGGGAAGCCAGAAAAACTGTATGGACAGCCTGTAACCATCCATTATCTTCCGGTGTGTTTGTGAAGCTTTCCACTTCCAGTTCTGGCTCTTTCCCTCATTTGTCTGATGCCTTTGAGCAAGGCACTTTACTCTGAATGCCTGACATTTTGGACTTTTTCTCATCAATTGTATTCTTAGCCAGAGAAAGTGTCTTCAACTTTGTGTGAATTTCCTGAGGAAAAAAACTGACCACACATTTTTGCTGAGTGGCTTCATCATAATGAATAAATTAGAGCCCATCAAAAAGGCAGGAGAGCTGGTTTGTGAATATCAAGGTCCATTTCCGACCTGGGGGTTGGAAGCAGTAGGTACAGAGTTCTCTCCACTGGGACTGAGTCGCAGATTCCGGTCCTGGGTTTGCATGGGCTAAAGTAAGTCCCTGCACCTCCTGGGGATTGAGTTTCTTCATTAGCAAAACGTGGGCATTGAATTTAAAGTTCCCCAAGGCCCCGTGTTGATCTGATGCCTATAACTTCTCTCACAGACTGTAGGAGTCCTGGTGACAAAACACTCTATGAAAGCCCTGAAAGCTGCAATAGACAAATGATATTCTACAGAAGGTGGAAGAAGAGTTATTAGTCAAAGAAGCACAGATTTATTTCTGCAAAGAGACTCACTTCCACCCCCTTGCAGAAATGGAGAGACTTGCCCGAGGTCACACATTTGGTTACCTGCCGAACTAAGATTAAAATCAAGTATATTATTGCTCCCAGAGGGCCAGAACAGGGGGTAATGCAAACTATGGGTCAGTCTATGTATCCAGTTGCTTTTCATATCCCTAGAATCAGAGAGATCGAACAGGGTATGCCTACTCAGCATTGCTAGAGGGATCACCAGTCTGAGTTTTGAGGATAGATAGGTCAGGTCATCCAGACAGTGACATTCAGTATCAGAAAATGGCATACACAAAACAAAAAATCCTAAGAAGCTCTGGTATGGGAACAAAAAGCACCTCTAAGGCTCCCACTGTTCCACAGCAGGGTGGTCTCTGCATGCTTTAAGGAAATTGCCTGGCATGTCTGATATGAAGCAAGCTGTCGATGAGATTGAAGGTTTGGCAGCCGTCTCAAGAGGACAAAGGCACCAAGTTATTTTAAGCCCAGAATGAAGGGGCACCTTTGACGGCATGTGAGGGCCAGAGATGGCAGTTGACAAGATAGAGGAAAGTATATTATTTTGTGCCTGTGTGACATTCCAATAGGCATAATGTTGCTGCAGGGCCGGCTCACAAAAGTGAGCCCTCAGACCCTGCATGCTATTTAACTGAATGCCTTTCTGAGATGGTTTAGCTGTTGTAATACCGTGAGGCCTAGATCCAGTTTTTGGCTCCACCATTTACTAGCTTAGTGACCTTAGGCACATGATTTAACTTCTCTGATCTTCACTTTCCTTATTTTAAAATGGAAGCCATAAGGCCCAGCTTGCTCTACTGTTGTGAGGATCTGTGAGAAGAATGCATGCAAAGGAACTTCTTTACTGGGGGTTCAATAAGGGGGAGCTATTTGTACAGAAGACCACAGCCTTCTTCACGGGATGGTATAGGTCCATGAAACTATCTACATCTCAGCTCATTTATGAAGTTCAAGGGGGAAAGGAATGTAGGTCAAAGAAAGTGGGAAGGACATTAGCAATTTTTGAATAGCAGCCACCTTATATTTTTAAACAACAACAAAAAAATTCTTAGTTAAATGAATCTTCATATGTTAAGCATGACCCCAAGAAATTATGTTGAAACACCCTTACAACAAGACATATAGGGATTGGGCTATAACAGCAGGTCAACCTTCTGACCAGAACCTCTAAAATGCCCCATCTCACTTACAGTAAGAGCCTCTTATTTACCTTTGCGTTTCCCTGTAGCATGTGCAAAGAGGCCTTGTGCCTAGATCTTGGTTAGATTTTGTTGAATTCCATTTCTCAGGTATTTATGGGTGCATTGTTATACACTAGGTGAAGTATTAAATGCTCTGAGGACCCTAAACGGTTAGGATTTAGCTTTGCATTCCAGGAACTTACAGACTAGTGAGAAAGAATAGAAGTATTTACCAAAATGTGTAGTTAATGGCAGTAGAGAAGAGCTAAGTAAGTGGCTTAGGTACCATATACTAGGTGGCGAAATGGTGTCTCAGACTGGGTGACGAGGAGAGGAGCCCCTGGGAGATGGGTTGTGAAGAGTGGGCAGGAATGGGGGAAGGGCAATGCAGAAAGACGATGGCAGGAGCACATGAGCAGAGGCCGTACGGGCTGTGTGCTCAGAGGGCAGGCAGTCCAGCCTGGCATGAGTCAGCGTCCTCCACTGGCCTCTGTACGAAGGAGGTTCCTGTGTCTTACCCACCCACCTCCAGTTTCCTTAAAGCCAGGACTGGCGGGTCATTCATCGTCGTATCTCCACCTAATACGTCATAGATGCTCAGCAAATATATGTTGGATAAGAGAACAAATGCATAAATAGATTCCCATTAAATCAGATGAGATTCTGACATTTCTGGCCAAAATGTATATTGATTGTAGTGAAGCTGAGTTAAACTGAAAGTCCATATGGATTCATTGTCATTGGCTGTCATTCATTCAAGTGACAATGATGACTTCCCTGTTAGGAGGAAGCTAAGGACTGGGCAAATTTGGTGTTTGAGGGAAGCTTGGGAGTTGGTTTATCACATAGCTCTCGGCTCCGCATTCATCCACAAGCCCCCCTTTTTTTTAAAGAAGCAGGGCCATGGCAAGAAGCCATCAAATTAGCACTTGTTTATCTACTTAGAACCCAACAAAGGAACTAGGGGGTCATGGTAATTGAGACATGGAGGCAACCTGAGTGCTCAACTAGGGGAGGTCCCATCTGACGCATGGTGGTTCTCTACAAGGCAAGTCAGCTTGAACCAAGTCAATGTGAATATTAGCAATAGCAACAATACCAACAATAACAGTACTAATGATAAGACCAAAAACAGCCAACATTTATTGAAGGCCTACTGTATGCTCTACTTATAGCTGAGTCTTAAACCCAGGCTAGGGTGGCTCCCTATCTTTATGAACATGATCCTAAACTGCTTCTCAAGCTTCTTGAGGTTAGAACTTCATCTCCTTGAGGCTTTGTTTCAACCCTGGGGAACATGGTTGGGGACCTGAAACTAAAGGATGATCTGTAGCAGTCACCACAGCTAAGTCATTCGGGTGGTGACTAACTCCCTTGCCAGGACAGCCCAACTCATGGGTTAGGCCGAGAATGATTGGAACCACATAAATTAGACAACTGGCCATCTCCCTTGCATGTAGAGCTCAGTCCCATGATTATCATTACTGCCGAGTGTAGTAACACTATTAAGGCTGAGGCCACACAACTGACATTCTCTCACATGTCTCTTTGCTAAGACTCTCTCTTGACAAGTGTCTGGACATGAATGTGAAGGTGTGAATATTTGTTAGAAACAAGGAACTGAGCCTGTGGGAGCTTGTCTAGATCAATATAGAAGAAAAAAAAAGGCAATTGTACTTCCCTCCCTAATCTTATCTTAAAGAAAAAAACACATAACTTTCAAGTTTTTCTTAAAATATACCTTGTAGTAATTCTGCAGCAAATATAAACCATTCAGCACTATTTTTTATTGTTTCCATTAAATCAGCCTGCATTTAAAGCATTTTTATGGGAGAGAGCAGGGAAAAAAGAATCCAGATCAATGTAAATTTTAGTGGGGAGATCTTTGTTGCTAGTTAATTTTCTGTAGTAATAATAACACTTGATATGTGGCATGGGGTCTTCTATCCGAGTGGCCTTGACTTTGTTATTCCCTTGCCCTTCACAGTTTCCCAGGAGCTGGATAAATATACCCTGGAGAGAATTGGATCAGGATGGAAACGAGATTATAGGTTGATTCTGGCTGTGGCTCCCAGTGGCTCATGATAAAAAAGAGCTGCCCTGAGGCTGAAGGTGGCTTATGGCTCTGCTGGAGGGGATCTGTGGCAGCAAAGGGGGTTTTGAGACAGGGATGGGTTGGCTGGGGCCACAGGTGGACTTGGGTGAGACCTTAGCACTGGCATCTGGAAAGCAGTTTTGTTTTTCATCAGAGATGTTGTATGGTTGACAGGGATCTGGAAAGTGGCCTGGACTTCTCAGGGTGGGGGCTCAGAAGGTGCTCCCAAAGTATGTTTTTCTTAATTCTTCTGATGTTTTTGAGCTAAGAAAAAAAAATGGTCTTCTGTTCCTTCCTTCCTTCCTTCCTTCCTTCCTTCCTTCCTTCCTTCCTTCCTTCCTTCCTTCCTTCCTTCCTTCCTTCCTTCCAGAGAAATATATTGATTAAGAGCTTAAACTTTGGAGCCAGACTTCCTGCTTTACAACCTTAATTCTGCCTCCCATTGGCTGTGCCCTCTGGCCAGCTACCTAACGCAACCTCTTTGTGCCTGAGCTCTGTCATTAAGAGGCAGGGATGATATAAAGCTTGGAGGGGTGTTGTGAAGATTACGTGGGTTAAGACATGTAGAGCACTTCGCTAACAATCAATAAACATCAGCTAATGTGGTTATTATGATGGTAGTGTTGCTTTTTCCTCCTACACCTAGTGTGACAGATGACCTTACAAAAACGACCTTACAAGGAGGTGAAATAAGAACATATGATGGTATTTCAGGGATTGGAAAGAACTCCCCACCCCAAGAGCACCAAGATTTGGGGGACTTCTTTCATTCCCCCATGTGGAGATAGAGACAAGTACAAATGCAGATACCCCAGGGAACACTGTGCCAGGCTTGTGAAACACATTTCATTTGTTTGTGTCTGTGTTTATTTATGTTCCGCCTCATTCCAGAAAGGATTTAAGGCAGCTATTTTACTTGATCTCATTTAATTTTTACAATAAATGCATGAGACATATATTATCATCTCCATTTTATAAATGAGAAAATTGAGGTTTAGAGAGTTTATATAACTTGCCCATGTAGTAAATGGTAAGAGGTAATATGAACCCGACTACTTATCTTCAAAACTCTTGCACTTTCTACTGTATTGCACATAGGTTTAAATTTGTTAAAAGTAAATGCTTTGCTTTTTAGAAGAGATTTTAGTGGGTCGGGGGCACTTGCAGAAGAGCTGTACTCTGAAAAGCATGCATCTAAGAAATGGTCTGGCTTCTTCCCAGAGGTGCCCCCGGGTATCCCTTCCTTCTCTACTCAGGTTCCACATCACCTCGGTTGGTTGGAACATGGGGACTTGTGGGAGGCAGGCATCAGCCCTGGTCCCTGGCTGAGATTTTTTCCCTTCATTTTATATATCAGGCCAGGAAGAGGAGACAGAGAGCCCACCTCTGCAGACCTGGCCCCTCAATCATTGGGGGTGGGAAGGAGGAGACTCAGCATAGCCACATTTGTAAGGAAAAATCATAGCAGAATTGTTCTTAAGAGGCCTCCATGTGACCAATTTGCTTGCTGGATTAGCACAGTCGCCACCTTTTACATTCCAGGAAACACTTGTGCCCTCTGACGGCTCAGGGTTAACGGAATGTTCAAGGTTACTCCCTAGTTCTAGCCCTCCATTCCTCCCACTGAGTCACACACCTACCGAGCCAGTTAGGTTGCTCCTGAGCCTCTCCACGCCAGCTGTGCTCATTAAATTGCAGCAACATGAGCAAGAAACATTTGAATTATTTTGTAAAGACATGAAGCGGTAAGTCACTAAAAATAATTATTGTTTAATTAGGCATGAATAGGGCAACAGGAAAGCTAGGAAAAAACCTTAAAACTCCAGAGAGCCTTCAGAGAAGTTCATAAGTGTTCTAAAATTATTTCCACTTTAAAGAAACTAAAACCGACAGTCGTGGATGTGGTGTGGTGGTGTCATGAGTGTGACTTATGCAGAAAGAGAGTGCAGAGCTCCAATCAACAGACCCACGCTCCAAGCATAGGTCCTGACCCCACATCAAGAGACTGATGGATTGGCATCCATTTCCAAGTTGCAAGTTAAAATAAAATGTTTAAGGATGTAAGTTGATTCCCAAGCAACTATTGCTTCTAAGCTTGTCTCAGAGGGCTTCCTGTTTGTTCTAGTTTGTATAAAGAAATACACAGAGGGCCCGGCCGAGCGTGGCTCAGCGGTTGAGCGTCGACCTAGGATCCAGGCGATCGGGGTTCGATTCCCGGTCAGGGCACATGCCCGGGTTGGGGGCTCGATCAATGACTCTCTGATCATTGATGTTTCTCTCTCTCTCTCCCTCTCCTTTCCTCTCTCTGAAATCAATAAAGATATATTTAAAAATAAAAAGAAGAAGAAGAAGAAAAAAGAAATACACGGAGGATTCACTAGTGTTTTCTTTTAAGGGGAAGAACACTGATTATCCTGGCCAAAAATCAACAAACAGAAGACTTCTCCAATGCAAGAGTAGAGATCCTGCCAATCCTAAAGTTTCTCTTTCGGTTTCTCTGAGTCCTGGGTTAGGTCCTGTGCAAGGCACCTCCTCCTCCAGCAGCTGCTGAACATCCCTCATCAGGGGGCAGTGGGGGGACGCAGCAGGATTCGGGGCAGGGGAAGCGGGAGGAGAGAGAGCTTGGTTGGTGCTGGCATTCCAGAAATCATTTAAAATTACGGAAGTGGGCACCAGAGTTCCCAGGAGTCCCCACTGCACAGATTTGTCAATGTCTCTGACAAGGTGGGGCGAGTTTTCTCAAGAGTCCCAGGTGACCTGTTCGCCCCTCTAACTCTTTCCGTGGGAGGTTTGGGCGCATCACCAGCAGCAGCCAGGGGGAGCCTGGAATTTGGTTTCCTAACTCTCTTCCTTCCAATAACTTTTTAGCACCATCTGTTCTCTTCAAACACAATCTTTTCTTTCAAGCCAACTCAATGCAGTCAGTTCTTTTGTTTGTTTAAAAAATACATACTCCCCAGGGAGAAGGGAAAAGACCACACTGAAACCGCTATGTGGTTGTTTCTGTCGGCTACCTCTGCCTCAGCTGGAGCCCTGAATCCTGAGTGGGGCTGAATTCGAGGCTTCAATCCTGCACCCCCGCCTCAGAGCTCAAGAGTCCCCCCAGGCCTCAGAGTCCTCCCTGCTCATGCTCAAATGATATCCAGTCGCCCATCCTGCTCTCTAAGGGGCCAACCTAAATGCCATTTAATGCATTAACGTATTGATCGGTTCAATACGCAAGCCTCTGAACCAAGCAAAATGCTGACGTCCAGCTCAGAGGTTCCGCTTCAGTCATAACTCCCTGGCCAAGTCAAGCCACCGCGCTGACACTTTATACGGTAAGGTAGACCTGGCCATAAACTGCGAACGCAAATTCTGGGGCTGGGAGAGTGGGCAGCTGAGCTGGAAAAGGCTGAAGGGGGTCTGGTGAGGAGATAAGGGCAGTCCACAGACTTGCACCCATCGGAGATGACCCCTGCCCTTGCCCATGCCACACGCTGCTCCTGCCCTGCCTCTTTGCTGGGGTCACCATCCAGGGATGGAGAGGAAACTGCCAGTGACATCAGTGGATCATGTCCTGAGCCCCTTGGTGCAGGGGGGCTCACTGACCCTGCTGCAGCTCCTATCCTGTACTGTGGCGAATACTGTATATGATGACATTATTGTGAGGCTGAAAATTGTATGCCTGGCATGAATCTTGAAAAACGACATGTCTAGTCCTCCTACGTGGCAGAGAAGAACTGAGGCCTGGAGATATACCCACCTCATATACCCACACAATATTGAATTGTGTCCCCCCAAAAAAACTATGTTGGGTCCTAACCTCCAGTGCATCAGAGTGTGACCTTATTTGGATATCAGGTCTTGATAAAGGTGATCAAGTTAAAATTGAGATCATTAGAGTGAGCCCTAATCCAATATGACTATGGCCGTATAAGGGGAGATTTGGACATAGAGACAGATTTACAAACAGGGAGAGTGCCATGTGAAGAGGCAGGCAGAGATTTGGGGTGATGAATCTACAAACCAAGGAATTCCAAAGACTGCCAACAAACCACCTGAAGCTAGGAGAGAGGCCTGGAACACATCCTTCCTCCCAGCCTCTGAAGGAATCAACCCTGCCCACACCTTGAGCTTGGACTTCCAGCCTCCAGAACTGTGAGATAATGAAGTTCTGTTGTGTGAGCCACGCAATTTGTGGGACTTTGTTATCATAGCCTTAGCAAACTAATATAGGGGCTAGTTCCAAACCATCCCCACTAAAGGGAGAAACAAACTTGAAATTATTTTTACTCACTAGTGTGTTACCCACAGGCTGCTGAGAGTGTAACTCATTTCTCACAAAGGAACCACATTTTCCCTGGGGCCAGACAGAGCACAAGGCATTTTCCTCCCCATTCATCTCTGCCTCCCGATGAATAATCTCACCATCTCCTTCAGGGAGGCCCAACTGCAGAACGATACTAGCAAGCACTTGCTGTAGCCCAGGAATTGTGGGACCCATTAGATTGGCCCAGGCAGTGCTTTAACCCATGCTTGAGGAAACGAATTAGTAATACATATAAGAAGCTATGGTAAGCATTTTGCATTCTCCTGGGGTGATGGTGTTCTGTTTGGAGGTGCTCTGGCTTGTTCTGTGGCCATATTAGAGGAACAGAGAACACCTGAGTGATGAAGGCCCTTCTTGCTCTGGCGAGGTCCATTAATTGCCTTCTAACAGGCCCTGCCAGCCAGTGTATGCAGTCCCTCCTGGAGCCTGTGAGGGGCTGCTGACAGAGCCCAGGGCACCTCCTTGCCACAGTCAGGGAGCCTCGCTCCCTCTTGGCTGCCTTTAGCCAAGGACAGGACTTGGAGCATTAATGTTTGAGGCTGCTGGTCCTACTTTCTCTTCTTTTCTTTTTCTCCTAGCCTCTTCAGTGAATTCTCCCCTTTCCCACCCTGAACTTGGTCCCCCACCCAGCAGAAGCAGATTTGGGTCCACAGTTCAAGCTCCCTTTAGCAATTGGTGATTCTGGTTACAGAGTCATGTATCTCTACCATACAAATTGCTGTCACCAGATACACAGCACTAAGTGACTTTTCCGAGGAGGCTCCTTTAGCCATTCCCTAGCCCCAGCATTGTGCCCAAGTCCCCTCACTACTCCCTGCTCCAGCTGGGTCTTTGGGAGCTTGCAGTCACTCTAGCTCTTCTCGCCTCTCATCACATAGCTGCCCTTTGCAAGCTGATGTCGCCCTGGTGTCCTCACTCTGTCCTTGGTGGTGGTAGGGGGTCCCTTCCCAATGCTGCACAACACCTCAGACAGCTTTTACTTTCCCCAAAGCATCACCGGGTCCTCAAGGGCTCAGCTGAAGGAACTCTTCTCCTCTGTGCCTCCGGCCTGACTCTCAGCATATTCCTTGAAGCAATTTCCCATGGAAGGTCTCCCAATATGCATCCCAACATTTTCAGAACTGCGCAGCTTCCACGACAAGCATGGGCAAGTGAGTCCCTCGCAATGCATCAATCTCCTGCTCCCTAGGGGGGAGTGGAAGGGTGAGGGTGGATGGGAGCACAAGCCCCAAGCTCACACTCCTTGCGAGGGAAGACTCCTTTCCTATGAACCCCCAGCCTTCTTGGTGGGACTGCTTGTCAGACCTGGTGTCTTCAAACCAGATCTGTGGCTAAAGCCTCCCAAGCAGGACTCCAAAGGAGGTGACACAAGTTGGTCATTCAGATCAGCCAAATCCCAGGGGGCCACTGTGTGGAAATAATTGAAGTCTTTTAACAGAGGTGTCTAAGAGTGCGATTAAAAGGGAATTGCAATTATGGAGCCCAGAGGTAAAATTTCAAAACTGGCCCATAAATCCTGGTCTGACATCAAATTTAAAACTCCCAGTGGTCTGCAATGACATATTAAAAGGGTTTTAATACTAAGAAGTAGAAATAATGAATGACAATCAGGGTATTGTTTCTGGCCGTAGGGGCAGCTCTGAAGGACGGGCAGGTGGGAGCCGCAGGTTCTCGCTGGGTCATGCTTTACATCCCTCACTTCAAGAGAGGTGAGTAAGGAAGGGAAGGTGGGCTTGGCAGAGGGGTGTTGAGTGAAAGCCTGGCAGAGGCATTCTCCAGCAAACTCCAGCCCAAGCTCTGCTGAAAGTCCGAGGTGCAAACAGCCTTTGCCTGGTATGCAGCTGCTCTGGGCCAGACCATGCAGTGAGCAGTGGCCAGTGTGGGGTGCGGTGGGAGCTGCCATGGAGAAGCAGCAGGGTGCCAAGGAAGACACTGGACTCTCCATCCTGAGAGTCCAGTGTCTTCCTTGACCTGGCCTCTTCACTGGCTGGGGAGCTTTAGGCAAGTCATTCCACCTCTCTGTGCATGGTTCCTCTACTTTATTACCCCCCTCCCAGGATTGTTGGAAGAACTAAATGGTAGAATGAATAGGAGAGTGCTTTGAAAATATATGTCATAATAGGTTTCTATTGTTTTGGTTCTTGGTGCTCACCTTGATGTGGTCATTCTTGTCTCGACTTATTTTAAGTTGTTTCCCTGAAAATTTGTTGACAAAAAAACAGCGAGGTGATTCCTGAAGCTTCTTTCAGCTCCTGTACACTAGGCTGATGGCGGTGCCTTGTGCTGGTTTGGCCAATGCAGAAAATGCTAGGTGAACCCTCCCTGGGATTGGGCTCTGCCTATTATCTTCTCAGACAGTTGCAACACACCATGACTTTATGTTAACTTGTGATCAACTGGAATCCTTCCCCCTCCCTACCCTTCTCTAGGTTACTCATAAGCCTTTTCCCACAAACTGTTTCCAAACCAAAATTCCCAGACCTTATAGGTTGTGGCTCAAAGCAGCTAATTATTTTGAGCCTGAATGTTGGACTGTGACATTTCCTGCAGCAAATTTTAACTCTCTTGGATTCTGTAATTTAGAATCTATCACCTGTAGTATTGACTCTCCTACTAAGTTTGGAGCCATCAGCAGACCAGGCCTCCTATGAAACGAGATCATGAATGTATAGCTTTTAGCATGGTGGCTGGAACATAGTAGATCTGAACAATGTTACGTTCTCTCTGCCACCATCTCAGACAGGCATTAAACACATGGAAGAACCAAAGGTCAAGGCAGAGTCCTTCACTGTTTTTATTAGAGACCCCTTACGAAGGACAAAGCTCACTCACTGGGCCTCTTTGTTCACCAGTGTTCCATTTGCTGCAGACCCACCTCCCAGAACATCAAGGGAAACACCGGCAAACGTGTTTTTTAAATTGAGATGCTGTGTTTCTGTCCCATTCCTTTATCCTACTAACCTCACAACCTTACTGAGGAAGGTGTTCCAGTATTTGTTTAGGTGGGAAGCCTGCGTTGACTCTTGAAATCACCACATTCTTTTCTGAAAGTTCCAAAATCACTTCTTCAACAACTTGTTTAGAATTTGACCCGGGTTAATATTTTTAAATTCAAACATTTTTGATTGACTCCTGAAGTAAAGAGGGTTCTAAAAATATAGCATTGAGATACTTGCATTTAAATAAAAAAATTAAATTGGCTATAAAAGAAAATTTACTCCGACTAGCTTGGTTTCATCTTATATAGAGAGCATATAACTATTTACTCCAACGGGACACTTCATAATTCATGCTGGGTTGGTATAAGAAAAAACAAACCTGACTTTAATCCACAATCAACATGGCCATCCAATATGTGGAGAACCTGTTATATAATCTATAGCAAGTGTTCTAGTGGGAGAACAAAGGAAGAGAAAGACGAGAATGGGACCCTTAAGGGATTTTGAGTTGTGAAGACTAAAGAGGCAGTGTGGGATACGAGACAAATAAGCCCCAGGCGCATGCCAGCAATTTCACTGAATTCAACAAACACTTATTGAGTATATGTACCAGGCATATGGCAGGTACTGGCTATGGATGATGAAACATAGTTCCTGCCCTGAAGGAATTTATGTTCAAAAATTCACGTGTGCTAAGAAAATTAAACTAAGGGATTTTGTCTGGCATGGGACAGGATTAATGAACTCCAGTCACAGTCACGAAAAGACAGGGATACCTTCCAAGAAATGCATCGTTAGGTGATTTTGTCTTTGTGGAAACACTGAGTGCATTTACACAAACCTAGATGGTACACAGCCTGCTCCGCACCTAGTTCATAGGGTGTAGCCTGCTGCTCCCGGGCCGCAAAACTGTAGACTTTATAAATACTGTCCCACAAGCCCTCCCCCTTCTTCCTCCGACAAGGTCGGAAACAGAACATCAAAGCTATCAATTCTGCCCCATGAACAGATATGTGGGCTGGGCTGATTGGAAATATTGAGGAGAAACCGGCTGGGTAAGGCAGAGATCACACAACAGGGCCTGTCAGGAGGGTGTGAAAGGTGGCCTGGGGATCAGGAGGAAGGAGAAATCAGGATGGAGAGCTGAAGGGACAGAGGGGTTTGGCTGCTGTCCATTGAAGCAGTGGTCAGACTAAGGGATTCTGTGGTATTCACACAGACACGCAAAGAGGGTGTTTCACATGGAGAGGGTGTAGAACTGAGGACTCAATATTTTGACTTTGGAAATTTGTTTTTGGTTCCATTGACTCTATCTGGCACAAAGGGCTCTCTCTGGCATTGAATTGATGGAAGAAATAAAATTTATCTATGCTTTACATCATCACAAACTGAAAGTATTTATAAAGTACAGGGACGGGCAGGTTCCACACTACCACAGAAATCTTTTACTAAAGTGGCAGTGGCACTAAATACTTGCTAAAATAACTCCTGTGGATCTGTGTCCTCGTACAGGATCTTAGGTCCTCAATAAATAATTTACAGCAATGTACTCTAAAGACCATCAAGCTAGATCTGGGAGGGCTGTGGCCCCCTCGGAATATATAGCGCGGTGGGGACAGGCTCCTCTGTGCTAACACAGGTCAGTGGCTGACTGGGGTTTAATCTGTGCACTCAAAATCGAGGCCCTGGGAGATGAAATCTACTGCTAAACCCCACAGATATTGCTCCCATCAGAGGGAAAAAAAATCCTTCTGAACTGTGTATCCTTCCCTTTTTAACAGAAAATTCAGTTCATTATAATCTTATGGGACCACCGTCGTATTTGCGATCCATCACTGACTCCGATGTTATGTGATGTGTGACTGTAATTGATAAAAGGGAAATCTAAAGGGAGTAGAAGCAGGGGAAAGACATTCCAGGTAGACATCAGGACCTGAAGAAAAGCAGCATGTAAGTCCTTTCATCCAGCTCCAGTGAGCAGAGATGAAGATTTTTTGGTGGGGGCACAAATTTGAGATTTCATCACCCCATTGCTCCAGACTTTTAAAGTTCAAATCCCCCAGACAGAGACAGTGGTGATTCACGTTGAACAAGAAATAGATAATATTACAGGTCAGAGAGTCCCTTTCAAAACAAGACTTTCTTTTTGACAGTGTCCCTTTAAATGATGTGACTCTGGGGAGTTTCTCTCCCTCAGCATCTGCCACCCTACACAATAATTAGGCAGCGACACATTTTCTTTGTTGTTCATTAAAGATTAATGAGAGGCAGAGCTTAAGGCCTAGTGAGATGGAGGAAACCTGAAGGGTTCATTTAAACCTTTCATATCTGTTCTTTTCGGAAACTCTGATGAACAGGTTTTCAATACAACAGCAGCCGTCTGCCTTCTAACCTACAATATGTCTTCAGCGAAAACTCAGACGTTTCTGGCAGCCTGTCTCCCACCATCAGCTCAAAAGCACATGCACCAAGAGAGGCAGAGCAGATGTTGGGAGCTCTGCAGTGGGTTGTGCGCACCTCATGCAGGGGTGATGGGCATTTTCAGCAACGTGTATCTCCCCACTTTGTGCCGAGTTCCTAGGACACCACTGAGTAGAAACTCCAGGTAGCGAGGCCCCGCTGTGCAAACGGCTGAGAGGTCCGCCAGCTTGGAGGCAAGTCCTCCTTTACTTGTTTATTTTGTTGTTAGATTTCTGCCAGTTCTCCCCCTTCTGACAGCCACACCGGGAGAGGCTGATAGGTGATAAAGAGAAGTTTATTTAACAAAAGGAGTAAAAGGAAAATTAATAGAAGTTTAAATACTTCTGCTTCAAAGGAGGCAGCTAGAATAATGAAGACAGGAATGACAAAGAAGACCCTGGAATAATTAATGCCTTTTGGGAATTTAGGAGGCCCTGGCCCTTTAAGATTAGCTCACAGGAGTGGATTCAGGCTGATTTAGATCTCGCTACTCAGAATGATGCCCTGCTTGGTCTGCTTGCTGCTCTTTTCTGCCTTTCATTTTCTGAATCTGTATTTGGCCCCATTTAGCATCTTGTACAATGCCCTGTATCTAGAGGAGCTCAACATCCATTAATAGATGATGTTGATGATACCAATAATCAGAGCTAGGAGCTGTGATTGTATTATAAGCGAAGCATTTGAATAATTACAAAGCCAATAAGGCCCAGAGTGACACTCCTCCATCCCTAGCACTGATGAGCATGACCTTGGGACAAGCCAACCCCTACTGCTCCCTGGGATGCAATTCAGGGAAAGCCAGGGCACCTCCCTTAGAAAAGGCCAAAGGAACAAACACATCACTCCACCATATTCGCCCCCTGTGTCTTCCCCAGTCCTGCCTAGGAAACTCTGACCCCTGAAGCCCCACTCTCACACCTCTCCATCTCCATTTCTCCCGCCCAGACTCCTTTGCACTGAGGACTCCTTAGGATCTATGAGGCTATGAGCTGAATTACTCCCAGCCTCTTCTCATTTGCCCTCCCTAAACATGAGTTCCTCTTAGGCCCAGAAGCCTCCGTCTGCGGGATGACCAACATCTTTGAAGTCAAGCCCACTGATCACTGATTGTAGTTGTACTCATTTGCAGAGACTTTGTAGAGCTGCCCAGCTCATGGACCTTCTGTATTAGGGAGTTAAAACAGAAGTCTCAGGGAGTGTCAGGGAGAACTGGCCTGAAAAATAATCGAGAGGCAGGACTTCCTGCTCTTCCACCCCCAGGCACACTCCGATTTTGTCCATGTGTCAACTGTCCCCATTAGCAGCACATCTTTTTGTGTGTGTGGAGTCTACATGCATCACCTATGCTCCATGCTCAATCCTGGGCAGGACTGTTCCACAACTTGCCAGCCAATACTTCTAATTGCCTAGAATTCATAATTTTCTCATCTGAGGCAGTTCTTTATCTTCTTAGAACATATTTCCCACCAGGCTCCACCATAAATAAACCTGTGAGTTTCCTTGAGTGAGATGTGCAACATCTCAGATGAGGAATTCAGGAGACCTGGGTTTCTAATCTCACCTTTGCTCCTAATCACAGCTAACATTTACTGAGTTCTCATTAGGCACCAGACATTGCGATAAGCACTTCACATCCATTATTTCATTCAACCTTCACCACAACCGTCTGAGGGAGGTCTATCATGATGAGGAAACAGAAATTGAGGGAAGTTGTGATCTTGCTCAAGATCACACAGCTAGTAACAGATGTGGAGTGTTAACTGAGGACCCAGGTCTGCCTGACTTCAAAACCACTGCTCTTAACCACTACTGGTCCTGCCTCCCTTTCTACTGGGCCCCTTCTCTCCCCCATGTGCCATGTCATGATGGCCCAACCATCATGTCATCTGGTAAACTCCTCCATCTTTGTCTTCCTTACCTTCTGGATGAATGTGGATCTGAGAGAGGAAGTGAGCCAAATAAAGGCCAACTCCTAATGGGGTGGCCTTGGCAACCAAAAAGTCAGAGGCCCTTATGACTGGACACAGATTGAGATATATCAGCACGGTCAAAGGAGAAAGAGTGAGCAGGCTGGGAGACTCCTGGAGGCAAAGGTATTCAGGAAAGAACCTTTTTAGAGAACTTAGATGGAACTTAGGATGGAAGTGGGCCATGAAGGGCAACAGCTAACTGGAGCTCAGGATGTGTGCCAGTGGGACAGGAGTGTGTAGCACATCTCAGCCAGGTTCTTCAGGAGAAAAGCCCCTATCACCAGTCACCTCGAACTAGTCTTTGGACTCTCAACCTGGAGTCTGAGGTTCCCTGGAGGGAGAAGTATATATTATAGGGACTCATAAATATCCTTTTTTATTTTAAAAGGGGCTCATATAATGCTCTGATTTGAAAAATACTATATGTAATCCATTATATGTACTAATGACCTTGAGCAAGCCGTTTCACCTCTCCTGGTATGGTTCTTCCTTAAAAAAAAGAAGAAAAAATTGGGATGGGTGGGTAGATGAGATAATTTTTAGCTTCCATGAATTTTAGGCTGAGAAGAGAGGCAGGCAGACCTTTCTGAGATTGCAGCCCTAGCCGACTGCCTCAAGGTCACCAGTTTTGAGCATGAGAATGCTCAGCTGGAAAACTGAATCAAGAAAAAAGCAGGACTTGCTGCTGTTTTCTTTGGAATGGAATTGCCCAGGAAGAAGAAAACAAGCATCCATATCGAGAGGCTGATTTATTTCTGTGGCTTCCACATCTCAACGCACACCCTCCGAGGGAAAGAAAACGTGAGACTTGGTTTGTTGTTTGCATTCTGAGGACAGAGGCAATGCCATCTCATCAGTGACCGAGGTGTAAGTGAAGGAGAGGCACAGACAGGTGAATCTGCTAACATGCAACCCCAGGAGGAAAGCCCGTATGTATCCCTGTGTCCTCTAAAACTCTGCCCATCCTTTAGGCCACCTGTCTTCAATATACACTTCACTATTAGTCTCTAGCAAGGTAGAATGATGGGTTGCTTTTTACTTTACTTGCCCAGCTAGCATGGGAGTGCTTGCTAAGATCATCTTTGACCTTCCTCTGCCTCTCTCTGCGGAGAGCTTGTCCACTCTCACAGGTTCAGGGCTGCTTTCTGTAGGAATGACTTTCAGACATTCAGCTTCAGCTCTGCTCTGATGACTCATCCGGACCATCAACACTATTTCCTGCTTCTCTGAGCCATTTCTACCTGGATGCCCTCCATCACATGGAGCTCCCTTCAGTGAGTCAGCCAGTCCTTCCACCCTTCATTCTACATTTCTCTACGGAGTAGGAAATAATTCACAAGTCTAGGGCTTCTTTGGTTTCCTTTCATTACAAGGACTTCCAGCCTTGTACTTACTACCATTAGCAGGGCCAATCAAGCCTCATTCTCCCTGATGCCCTGGGGCGTGGCCCAATATTTTCTCTGAGTTTTGCTTTTCTTTGCCAAGACTCTGATCTGGGTCCTCGGTTCCTAGGGCCTTCCAGCCTGCCTGTTTGCACCATTGATGAACCCAGACCCGTTTTGCTCCTTGAGCTCTGATCCTCCTGCCCGTTGCCCACTTCTCTACCCTGTTTCTGCCTGTTCTCCATGTGCCCTGTTAGCTGCTCACCTGTTCTCTGCTTGGACCGTGATCTGGGTCAGGTTCTTCCATTCCCACTCTCTTGCCTGAGCCTTTATCTCAGTCAGACATCCTTCAACATAGGTTCAGTCTTCATAATTTGTAGTTCAGGAACCCTCAGAGGACCATAGTATGGGAAGAACTCCTTACTATCTTCACATGTAAATCAAGGAGTTGAATCAGATGATCTCTAGAATCTCTTATAGCTTTCAAGTGCTAGGATTTAAAAGCACTCAGAGACCATTTAGCTAAATAATTTCATTTGAGAGATGAGAAACTGAGACCCAGAAAGATAAAGTGATTTGACAGTCTGGGTACGAAGCTGGGATTAGAATTTAGGTCTTTTAAGTCGTGACTCTTGCCAAAACTCTCCGCTTTGCCGTTGTCTCCCTCTCTCCCTGCCCTAGTTCAATCCCCTGGCCATCTGTTAGACTGTTGTTTACTTGGATATAAGCAGGAAAATAAAGGGCCCTTGCTCCCAGGTCACTGCTTGCATTAGCAGCTTCCAGATGACAACGAGAATGTGCAACCCACTTACGAGAACAAACTGTTTTTAAGGACTTGAGCACATTGATTGTTTGTGTGCGAGTGGCACCACTAATTACAAATAAGCCCTGTCTATTTATTAAAGCAGGCCCCTTTCAGACATTCCCCACATACAAACGATCCTTCCCCACAATTAGGGTAAATTAGCAAGGTTTCACTGAATGAATGAGACAGTGTTTGTGAAGCTTGTCTTTATGTCTCCCAGGCGTTTTTGAGATGAGTCTGTAATTGGGACTCTCAAAGTGCCACATTCAAGGCAGGCATGGGAAGGGGGGTTAGCAAACCCCTGGTCGCTTCAGGCGATGCCACGTGGAGGTGCGGCTCCAGGCCCAGGGGCATGACCATGCAGGCATGTACACACAGGATGTGTACACACGGGATATGTGCACACGGGATATGTGCACACACATATGCAGACATACCTCACCACACATATACATAGAACATGAAACAAAATCATGTGCTTCTCTTCACAGCTAAGCTTCCCCTTCCCTTGCTGATCAGTGACCACCCAGAGTGCCCCGGTGCTGACGTGCTAGGTCTGAAATCTTGCCTGATTCATGAGGCACAAGGCAAACAATGCAAAAATAACATGTACCTTTTATTGTAAACTAGAGTTTTGCTCTGTTAGGAAATTACCCATCACAACCTTCCAAAGGAAATGTTATTATCACTATTCAATTGAGGAAGACACTAATGCCTAGCAACCCAAGGCACAGGGTTCGTGTGCTGAGCTGACATTCAAACCCACTATCGTTCCACTGCGCCCCCAAGCACGCGCTTTATCCCTAATTTAGTTTCTCTGCTGAAGCTCTATTTGGTCACCTAACCTGACGTGCTCTCCTTAAGGACGCTTTGTACCCTTTTAGCATAAGATGGGGTCTAGACTCAGGTCACTAGCTTCCCCAGCGCCCACCCGATGCCTTTGATCCTTCAGAGCTCCACCCTGCAGCCCTTCAGGAGACAGTGGGCAAGGGGTTCCCTTAGGATGGCGCAGCACTGCTTCAACCAACAGGTTTGGAATGTCAGTCTCCCCAGCTGGGACCACTGTGCCAAGGACACAGGCTCGAGGACTGCAGGTCAGAAGTGGGAGGATGGGACGGGTACAGAACCGGGTCTGCTGCCCACCTCACAATCTCTGCCAGGTGCCTGAATGTCTGTATGCCAATCCAACACAAACAGGGACTATGGGGACTGGAATTAGGGAATGAAACTAATTTTCCTGAGAGCCATCTTTTAGCTATTTCCTCAAGTACCTGATTTGTGACTTGAAATAGGACAATAGAATTACTCTTGTCTTATAGATGTTTGGTGCATGAGGATTGAATTTAAACATCCTGGCAGGTCGATCAATGTTCGCATTGTTTCTCTGCTTTGTTAATCAACTTTTGAAACATTTTCTCCTTCCTTGCCTCAAAATTCCTACACCTGTTCTTGGGATATATCAAGAGGCAAACTTGAACTGCAAAGGGATAGTCCTGTAGATGTTACATAGAACGAAGATTCATAGACAAGTAGAATTTCATCCACAGGAGAGAGCCCTGGGGTTGAAAGACGACCTCGAGACCCTCTATACTAATCCGTTAGTTCACCAGATAAGGAGATTGATGGAAAGGGAAGTGACTTGCCCAAGATCACAGAGCTAGTGATAGAGTATGTTCATTCCAAGGCAAGGCTATTTCTTCTGATTCGCCTCTAGCCTACATCCCGTGATCACCATCTAGACAATTTCCAACCCAGATAAAAACCCCAGATATACCAGGAAGAGACTTTTCCCCAAGGTTGTCCCATCCTTTGTACTTTAAGTACATAAGGATTAGAACTGTGTTCTGTTCTTGCAGCTGCTAAGCATGATGCCCTATGCACTGGAACACAGCCTAACACCTCTCCCTTCCTCCCTCTGAAATCAATAAAGATATATTAAAAAAAAAAAAAAAAGAGCGTACTTACCCTAGTGCTGAGCTTGTAAATTGTATGCTTCAGGGCACCTTTTATGGTTTTTACAAGTATAGTTGTAATTCTGTTCATGGAAATCAACAGAAGAGACCTCTAAGCTTTACACCCTGGAACACAGCGCCCCTCTAAGTTCATGCTTCGCGCTCTCCTTCTCTTACCCTATACCCACAACCCCTAACAGTGGGTTGCTTTTCCTGGCTGGATTCAATTAGTCCTTAATTTGAGTAATCTGTTCTTACGCTAGATTTCCAAGTTTATGACCTTTGAGGATTGAATAAACTGTGCAATTAAAAAGTATTCACCCAGACCAGCAAGCAGTCCACCTCTGTGTGCTCTGGCTGGTCTAATTCCTGGTGTTTTTCAATCTCTACACCACAGCACTCCTTGGGGATTCCTAGGACCAGAAAACCCAGCTCTTACTTCCAAATTTTTATGTTCTACTCTCAAAGTATTTTTGTAACCAAGGATTTCAGAGAAAAGCATGATTAGTGACAGGTATTTTTATAACCTTGCTTTTCAAATCACATTACTAAAAGGTGAATTTCTTCTCTAGGTGGCATAGGAAAATAGAGACTATAGGGTAAGAGTATTAAGTAATTAAGTAATTAATTTGTTAATTACACATTCATTTATATATTCATCCATCATTTAAAAATAATTTATGAAGTGTATGTGACATGCAAAGCAGTGGGTACTATAGTTGAGGGGGCAGGATAGAAATACAAAAAAACACATGGTCCCTGCTCTCAATAACCCTACATTCTAGTGGGGAAGACAAGATATCTACTCACACATTATAATACAAGAAAATCAGTAACAGGAGGTATCAATAAAGATTTCGTGACCCTAGGGCATGAGTTGCAACGTGATGGATGGAGATGGGAGGTGAAGGCCTGCAGGTGGAGGAACATTCATAATGAAAGTTACAGAGTGGGAAGGTGTGGAGGTTGGCTAGAAGCGAGTGAGCTGGCTCGGCTGGCACGGAGAGTGTAGATTAATATGATACGAAGCAAAAGACCTGCTTTGTGACGGGGCTCGGTTTTTGTTTGAGAGTCAGTAGGGAGCTCATGAAGGTTTATGATCATCAGGGATGTTACATAAGTAAAGCGGCCCATGGGGAAAATGTCTTGGCGTTACCAATGATAAGGATATTTTGGGATAAGGGGCCTAGCAACAGTGGAGACAGATCCATGATGGGAAACTAAGGGTCAGGCTTTGGGGGGGCTAAGGCTTGGGCTAAGGAGGTGACGGTTTGACTAGGAAGGTGGGCCTGCACTGGAAAGGCCTCCAGACGTTATACTGATACACCTGACACTGCATCTCTGAAAACAATGTTCAAGTTCAGATCTTCCCCAGCCTCTGTAATGTAGGGGCCGAAGCAGTCAGTAGACGTAAGTGATGGTATGTTAATAAAACAGGCTTTAACTGGTATTAGAAGCTGCTTAGAATTGGTTAGAGAAACACCTGAGGATGGCAAGGCATCCATTTCACCCAGATGCAGCTGCTCTTGGGTTCATTGCCACATTTATTCAGTGATTTTTCTCATAGAGGGACATTCCCACCAAGGGCTAATTTTTTCCTTCCGGCCTGTGAAGCCAGAGCTTCCTACATAGCTGGTTCAAAGAAGGGAAAAAGCCTTCCTGCTTAACATTCTGCGAAAGGCAGAGGCAAATTCCCGAAGTCAATCATCATGAATGGAGCCTTTTAGCAGGGCGGCCCGTGACTCCTCCGTGTGGATGAATAACCCTGTGGAGTGACTCGCCCGCAGAGGAGACCGCGGGGACTCTTTCTGCTTTGTCGCCCTTTATGACCTGCCTTACAGTCTCGGCGCCCTTCACGGACATGTCTTGCTTTGCAGAAAGAAACAGATAACCACAGAGGGGAGAAATGCTGGTCCCGCAGCTTGTTATTAAAAAGGTCCGGGGAAATGGGATGCTGGCCAGGCCTTACTTTCACACCCCAAACCTGCCCCCTCTGCCTGGCAGTTACATGCCCAGGACTGCAGCAGAAGTGATCTGGAGGCTGCAAGCCCTCCTCTGTCACGGAACTTGTCAGGAGAGCCATGACCAAGGGGGCTGCTGGTGACTCAGGACACCGCTTGTCTCACTGTCAGGCTATGTCCAACCCAGGGTGGCTCTGGCAGAACAGCACTGTTGGTATCCTTCTTCTGGGGCCCAAAGGGGAAAGAGGCCCCAGTCCATTCCTGAAGTCCATGGCCATCCTCTGCAGGTGCCGCAAGGGGCAGCCCCTCAGTCCAGAGGTCAACAGAGCACCGAGAGGCAAAGCTGCCCAGACGGACTGCGGGCAGGAGGCCACCTTTGTGAGTCTCTGGCTTCAAGTGACTGTGCTTGAATGTGTTGATTAAGTAGTGCTGAGTGTGACTTGATGAGCCATGGGGTAGGAAAGAGCCTGTGTGCCAATTTCAGCTCTGCCACTGAGTCACCAGCACAATGTGTGCTCTCTCATTCACGCAACAGTTGTTGAGCACCTATCCTGCGTCAGGAAGCGTGCTGGTAGCTGAGAACATGAAGATGAATGGCACCCCTGAGGGCTGAACTGGGTGAGGAGGCATCTGGAAAGCCATTTGGTCTCTTGGCCTGTTTCCTTTAAAAGCAAGGGTGGTGCTCCTTATTTCTACGGTGCCTCCCCACTCTCTGAGTGGGTGGTTGGGCTCTCTGACCCCATCAGAGATGGGCTCTGGATTAGAGATATGGGTCCTGACTCCTGGTTCACTGTCTGATGTTCAGCCTGGCTGCCCCCTCTGTCTCAGAAAGCCAGAGCGTATCAGTCAGGCAGGAGAATCCGAAGGGCTAGGCATCCTGAGTTACCTCTGCCCAGATCATGGCCACGGTCGGCGTAAAGAAGAGCCCTTGTATTTGAACCTCTCTCCAAGACCCATTCTGCAAATCCTAATCTCTATAAAATACCCCACTGTAAAGTCTTGAGGGAGGGCCTTTGTTTTCTAGAAATTCTAGAAAAGCAATTCATTTTATAGACAACTTCTCTTTTTCTTAGCTGCTAAGATTGTTTAAGATTAGCTTTTAGGTGAACTAAATACTAGAATTCTCCCAGACAACTCCATTTTGATAAGGACTCGATACTGAGGCTCTTCTGGCTCTGTCCATGAGGACAGGCCAAGGAATGGAGTCTGGGGATGACAACCAGGTTAGTCTATTGGGAATCTGGAGGTGGGTGTGACTGTCTCTCTAGGCTAGGAGCAGAGAAGTAAAAGGCTGACTTTAATGGTAGTCAAGTCCTTTTCAAAAGACCCTAAAAGTACCCAGCAAAGTCAAGGGAGATCTAGGAAGGTTATTAGGGACCCTTGACTCTCGCACTGATAGAAAACACTGTCCCCCTTGGCACAGGGACAGCCTTAATGATGACTGACTGCAGGCCGCTAATTGGTGGGGCTCTACTCACTCGGAGAAAACCTGGTTCATAATCCTATGGGAGGCCTCTCTAGTCCCAGGCTTCCTACTATACATGATGAACATCATCTAGGCATTAGTAGGCTTCGTTGTTTCCTGAGATGGTAGTTGGATGTGACACTTTCCCTTTTCTAGCTTCCTTAACACTCACTTTCTCAGGAAATGCTTGATGAAAGCAACAGGTCTCAAAAAGAGACTTGTTAGATATCCTTTACATTACATGGAAATAAGAAATGCCAATAAAAAAAATGCCAGTGATATCTCCTGCCAGCTACTGTTTCTTCACGAATCCCCAGTCTAAAGGATGGAAGCATTTGGCATGGCCTGGCGTTATTGTTCCTCAAGGAGACCAAGCCTTCTCCTCCTACAGATATTGGAAATCTTTCCTCTGAAAAGCTTTCTCAGGAACTGCTTCAGAAGTGGTGCTGGGTCTATAACAACTACAAGCCTCAATCAGAACAGCATTTGCAACTTTATTTTTTTCCTGCACCAGATCTCTGTTGGGTCTAAGGGATCTTACCTGTTACGTGTCACTAACAATGCCATAGGAGATGGGCATGGGTGAAGACTGTTCCCATATTTTAGAAGGAGAAATAGAGGGCACATTAATGCCAGAAGGTGAAAGAACTTCTTTTTCTGTCCTAGCACAGGGAAAGAAAACTGGCTGTCAATCACAGAGTATCTCTATGTGCCCCGGCATTAATGGAACCAGGTTCTTTCAGATGTTATTTCATTTAATTCTAGAAAGAAGAAGAGGAAGACAAGCAGAAAGAGGGCAGGGGGAGTGTGGGGAGGAAGGAGAAACAAACTAACTCGAGAGACTGAGACTTGCCGATGAGCCTTCAGCTAGAGATGGAGCTAGGATTTGTATCAGGAGGGAAACCCCCAAGCTCCTGCTCTCTCCACCACATTGCATGGACCTACCCTGCATCCTTTTGTGATTAACTACACGGGAGCAATGGGTGTCAATGGAGGAGATGGCCGAAATGCAAGCCCGGATTGTACATTGCCTCAGCCTGTCTTCCCCAGGCTGCCTCAGCTCACGTCTCCTAGCAAGAAGGCAGCTTGCTCCTGGTAACAGAATGTGCTTTTAGAAGTACCTCTTCAATTCTTTCTGCTTCTTCAAGATCAAGCTGGTGTTTACTGGCAAATAATCTAAGCAATAAAACTGCCATAAGCTGCAACAGACCAACCAAGCTAATAGAAAATGTACATTGAAGATGAAAAAGACATAGGCAAGAAAGATGACACCCCATTTCTCCTGCTCAGCAGAGAGCGGTTAGGAAGGGGTGAGGGAGTCCTCAGGACAGTGGGAGCTCGCCGGGGGGTTTTGGCTGAATTTGCCTCATACGCATGTGGGGAGATATACATATATTCACGTATTTGCACTAGAATCAGAGCGAGGAAAGGGAACAAAAGAGGGGGAGGATAATTTCCCCTTGTAAATTATTAAAACATTACAGAAAAGCCTGGTGCTCTCTTTGACCAGCAGGCTCCCTCGCTCTCCTTCCCATTTCCATCCCTAGAGGGGATGTTCAGTTTGGAATATCTTTTCAGTCCTTTCTTCATATCTCTCTCTCTCCCTCTGTCTCTCTCTCTCTCACACACACACACACACACACACACACACACAGATTTTCACAAGGAGAATAAATTCATGTGGTTACTTGGGTAATGAAAATTTAATTCTAAAAACAAGAAAGGAGGAAAGAAAGAAAAGTAGAACTTAAAAATAAAGCTCATTTTTGGAATGAAGCTACAGATTCAACTTTTAGGGTGTCCAATAGATCAATGTAATTGTCAGAAAGAGACTCCAGTATAGTAATTCTGTGAACGGTATATCTGGCCTGAATTTCTTAACAATACAGCTTTAAAGATGACCGACCTACAAATAGTCAAACTGATGAATTATGCAAAAAATCAAATAGTATAAAAAAATACTGCTGTGATCTGTCGCTGAAATAAACTTGAAGTGAAGACCTTTTGAAAATTCCAGAGAGCTTAATATTACACTTTCTGAACGCTGTGGCTATGTAATACCCATTGATCTACTTTAATGAATTTAGGATTAAAGTTGTTCTTATACATTACGATTGCCATTAAGGCAAAGGAACTAATTAGCAAAGCCAGAGAGGTTGCTGTGAAGGTACATCAGTCATCCTGAAAGCAAAATGTGAAAGGAGTTGAGAGTAGCTTTGTGACAATAGATATTCTTGGGCTTCTTGTATTTAAGAGTCCAATTATTCATTCATTCATTTAAAATTTTTTCATTCATTAACCCAGCACTTGTACTGCTCCCAAGCACTATGCCAGGTGCCAGAGATATGATTGAAGCCTGGTGAAGACTTTAGAGAGAGACTTAGTTTAGGATCGTGGCTCCAGTACTTATTAATGGTGAGATTTCTGGCAAGTTACTTAACCTCTTAAGCCTCAGTTTCCTCTCCTGTGGAGTGGTGATAATAACCAGCTTCTGTTGAGGGGATTAGAGATAGTATTCTGAGTAGCACAGTTTTGGACACAGAGCAAATGCAGATAGCAATGATTATTTGGACACCTCCCCCATTCTAAAGGAGCTCACTCTCTGGTAGGAGAGAGAAATAGAGGAACAATTACAGGGGGTTCCATTTTGGAATGGTGACTTGAGGAGCTCGAAAGACCTGCTTCACAGTGAAATAAGCATAAGTGGTAAAACTGATTTTTAAAAACCTAGTCATTTAAAGTCTCTGAAAATTATCCCAAGGGCATATAGCAAATGAAAAACGCACACCATATATTAAAAAAAAAATCTGCTAAAACCAAGTAAGAACAGTGAGAATTTTTCTCTTTCCCCCCTGCTCAACATGATGGAAACTCCACCCCAGACAGGTTAAGACAGGGCTCCCTTTCCCCCCAGCTCCCAATCTATGGTTTTGGTACCTTCCCAAGAAGCGCAGGCCACTAGCTTTTCTCATTTTTCCCAGCTACCTATGGCAGAGACTAAATTCCAGATGAAAGTGGCCAAGAGGTCAGGGTTCCCTTACTCCATCCGGCCCCCGCTCACAGAGTGGAGGCACTATATCAGGTATGGCACACTGATAATACTGGGGTCCCGACTGGCCTCACCACAGCTCATTGTAGGTTAGAGGTTCCAATCTGGGAGAAGCAAGGTGAGAAGAAGAGAAGCTACTAATCCTGCCCAACACCCTGACCATAAAGTAGGGTGTCACTCCAAGAGAAATAGGCATTATTTTAGGCCCCCAGCTCCAGGGAAAGGCAAGCATAAAAACAAAGATCTAAAAAGTTATCTGCAAAGGAACTGACCTTATTTGAAACAATGTGAAGAAATTCAAGCTTTAGGATGCTTTCAAAATTAATGCTGATTTTGGTGGTAAACAATTGAGAGGAGACTGGTAGATTCATGAGAACAAGAAACTAAACAGTAGGCCAGCTATTTTACCAGAGAGAATCAAAAAAAGAGACATCTAAGAAGCTCCCTTCTGAGTTCAAAAGAAACTTCAAAGACTGAAAAGGGACCAAATTAAATTGGTTCAGATTTGGAGCAATATATGCCTCAGAGCTTTGCCAGAAATAATAGAGCAATCAGCTAACAATTAGTGGAAGCCAATAGCTGGATGTAATGCCAACAAAGGCAAATAGCTTAACAGAGATCAGGGAATGCGACAAAGAGAGTCTTGTTAAAACCACTGTCATTGTAGGTTGTCATTCTAGCATGACCAAGACTATACCCTCTGAAAAGTGACACTGGATCTTCACACAGCAAGGAAGACTTCACTAACGTCAAGTAAGTTCACATCACAAGTATTGAGGGTTAGGACCTCAACATACCTTTGTTGGAGGGACACAATTTAACCTATAACATCCACATATAGACTCATTACAGTAAAAATGCTGAAAGTAAAAGACAAAAGAAATTCTTAAAAGCAGCAAGAGAAAAATGACTCATTACTTACAAAAGTACTCCAGTAAGATTAATAGCTGTATTCTCACAAGAAACAATGAAGTCCAGAAGCAGTGGGAAGACATATTCAAAGTACCCAAAAAACCCCCATACCAGTTAACCAAGAACGTTATATCCCACGAAACTATCTTTCAAAAATGAAGTTTAAGTAAAAACATTCCCAGATAAACAAAAATGAAGAGAATTTGTTGCTAGCAGACTTTCCTTACAAGAAATACTAAACAAAATTTTTCAGGCAACACCAGACAGTAATTCCACACAGGAAAAAACAAAGGATGCTAGTGAAGGTAAGTATGCAATTATAAAAGACAGTATAAATGCATATTTTTTCCTTCCTTCTCCTAAATGATTTAAAAAGCAGTTGTATAAAACAATATTATATAATTGTATTATTGGGCCTATAATATAGAGAGATGTATATTTCTTATAATAACAGTACAAAAGATGTGGGAGACGGTGCAGTACAGTTGTAATGGAGTAACAAAATGACACTAGATAGTAATTTTAGTCCACAGGAACAAATTAACAGAAATAGTAAATAAGAATGTTAATATAACTCACACTATGAATATATACTTGCTCTTTTTTCCTTCCCAGTTTTTTAAAATTATACAAAATTATATAAAGTAATAATCATAACAATGTATTTGTTAAGTTTGTAATATATATAGACATAATATGAATAACAATAACAGTATAAAAAGGGAAAGGGGAATAGACCTATATAAGTAAATTTTCTGTATCTCACTGAAATTAGGTTACTATAAATCTGAAGAAGATTCTGATAAATTAAGATATATATGGTAAACCTTATAGCAATTACTAAGAAAGTAACTCAAAAGAATATAAGAAAAAAATTATCAGATAAAATTAATGTTACTCTAGAAAATATTCACCTAATAATAATAAAAAAAGAAAATGGTATTAGATAAAAAGAGGAAAAAAGAAGTGAGACATATAGGGAAAACAAGGTAAATAGCAGATGTAAATCCATATATATCAATTATAACATTAAAGGTGAATGGATTAAACAGTCTAATGAAAAGGCAGAGATTATCAGACTGGGGGTAAAAAAAGTGTGTCTACAGGAGAAACACTTTAATTAAAAAAAATACAACATGCAAATAGCAACCACACGAAAGCTGGAGAGGCTATATTAATATCAGAAAAAATAGATATTAAAACAAAAAATGTTACTATATCTGAAGAAGACATTTTATAATGACAAAAGGCATAAGGATAAACACATGGATTAATGGAATAGAACTGAAATCAACCCTAACATTAATGGTTAATTGATTTTCAGAGGAAGAGGGTACTAAAACTATTGAATGGGGGAAAAGAATAGTCTTTTCAAAATTAATTATTTCAAAAAATGTTGTGGGGACAATGGATAGCCAGTGCAAAAGAATGATATTAGACCCTTACCTCACAAAGGTTAACTCAAAATGTTCAAAGATTTAAATGTAAGGACTAAAACTATTAAATTCCTGGAAATGGAAGGAATTCTTTATAACCTCAGATTTAGCAATGGATTAGTAGATATGACGCAAAAAGCACAAGCAACAAAATAAAAAAATAGAGAAATTGGAATTTATCAAAATGAAAAACTTTTGTGCTTTAGAGGATACTACCAGGAAAGTAAAAAGACAATCCACAGAATGGGAGAAAATATTTGCAAATCATGTATCTGATAAGAGACTTGTATCTAGAATATAGAAAGAACTCTTACAACTCGGTAATAAAAAGACATATAAACCAATTAAAAATGTGCAGAAGATGCTTTGAAACAATGATAAGGAGACTTTTCCTGTCCACGTAGTAAATATTTTAAGTTTAAGGGTCACACAGTCTCTAATAACTACTCATCCTTGCCATTTGTAGCATGAAAACAGCCATAGAAAATATGGAACAGAAAAGCATGGCTGTGTTTCAATACAATTTTATTTATAAAAACAGGTGGCTGCCCTGTGGGTCATAGTTTACCAACCCTAGCACTAGAGCAACTTCTGAAAAGTTAAAGAGATAAAGCTAATATGTCAATTCTGAAGATAAAATGTATTCCATGGGCATACCCAGACTGTGATGGGTGCTCATTGCCTGACATAAATTAATTAGTGCTATTTAAGGAATGAACAAAAAAATGAATGGGCAGGGCATAGGCCACATATTGTGCATGGTATTCCATGTACTCTGATGCAAGTTTCCACACAAATGTCCCGACGCCCTGTGTTTGGGGCCATTCGAATGAGAGCTTTGGGAGGAAAGGGCCCACCAGGGCAGTGCCGGTGCACTGCCCGCATCCCAGGGAGTGCTGCTGGGCGACAGGCAGGGTGAACGCAAGGAGGCTGTACTGCAAAGGGAAGGCTTTTTGTTTTCTCTGACTGGGAGATAAAGTGAGTTCTTGGAAACATAATCACTTCTACAAAGGACAGATTTGGAGATGCTAAACACAAGAGAATCATTATAAGTTACGAACCAGAAAGGACAACAGTAAGCTAGGGAGAAGTGAAGGAAGATTGACTTAGGTGATTCAATCAAATGATTTTTGATATGGAACACAGAGGGACTTAGGAGGTTGGAAACTCAAACTAAATGATAAATTTGGGAAGATTACATGCTCTCAGGCTGTATCCCTGAAGAGTCTTTAATGGGTATTTAAGGCTATGTCTACAAGACAGAACACAACAGTGAAAAAGCAGAACCTCCAGGCTAATGGATTAAGTAGGACATGGGAGTCAGTCCTCTTGACACCTGTAACCAACTGACTTGGAATTTTAGCGAAAACTAAACCCCAAATAAAAACCACTGAAGTGATTTATTTGTTTTTATTCATTATGATTTATTTGAGGCACACGAGGACTGACAAATCAAACCTCTGGTCAAACCTTTCTTTTTGCTTAGGATTCTGTGCAAACTGCCTTCTTGTCCCTTGACTCGGCTGACTGACAAGTGTGTGTACTACTCCAACTACAAGCAAGAACGGCATCAGAGACTTTGGAGGTGTCCAGGCAGGTTTGTACCCATGGTGATGGTTGTCAGAAGAGTTGAGGCTCTCCAAAGTTCTTACAGCCATCCTTGTGATGGAAGCTGAGACAACACATGAATCATGAAATAGTCCCCCTAAATGTTCCACCAAGCAAATAGGGACTAAGGGCTTCTAGGTTCCAGGTGCTTTGGGGAGTATAAATCGGATGTGCATTCCTTCCATAGGAGCTCCAGGCCAGTAGAGGGAGAATGTTCTGGTCCATTCATTAAGTGTAAGAGGCAGCATTTTAGCTGACCCTTGAAGGATGGGGCTTCGGGGAGGACCTTCTAGCACAAAAGGGACTTTAAGGAGATCCTCTCAATCCCTGAGGCCTAGGCTACAGGTAGGCCTCCCTGCGACACATTTCCTGGAGCACAAATAACTGAAGCTTGTTTGATAAGTAGGTCATTTATTTCATGATTAAACTTGGTCGGTGTCCACCCTGTCCCTGACTCATGCCATGGCACTAGTTATGGTACAAATGTCCATGTTCCTATGAATCTGTTTTCTTTATTTGAGAATTTGTCTCTAAGCAATGGGTCACCAGTGCTAAGGTAGATGGAGTTATTTTTTGCAGACTGCTCTGATATATTGTGCAGCAAATAATTTTTAAGTGACTCATCCAGACCTGCCCTTCAGCCTCTGTCTTCATTCTCAGTGAAGGAGAGGTGAAGAAGCACTAGGAAATAACCAGAAAACTCAGCTCCCGCCTCTGCTCCCCTACTTACTAACTCTGAGGTTTCCTTATCTTTAGCAGAAAGAAATAGGCAGTTAGTAAGATCCTTCCCAACTGCACCACTGTCCGTGGTTTTACATAATCTACAACAAATGTCCTCTTTCAGGCCCTTAGAGAGAATCCCTAATTATTTCCCAAGTGACCAGGCAATATTTCATCACTGTCAGAGGCTGTTGTGACAATACTCGATGCATGGTAGGAACCTCAGGACGCCCCCTTGGGTACTCTTTGATTGACTGATGGTTTCTCAGACTCCTGTAGTCTACACAGTGCTTAAACTTTAATGTGCATGTGAGTGACAGAAGGATTTTGTTAAAATACAGATTCTGATTCAGTAGGTCCAGAGTGGGCTGGAGGTTTTGTGTTTCTAACAAGCTCCTGGTTAATACTCATGTTGACCACACTTTGAGTAGTAAGGTTCTAGAGGGTTTTTATTAAGAGACATGAGACTGGTATTAGGAGACTTAATACTGTGTCTGAGAGAATACCAAATTCTAACTAACTTGTGTTTTCCCTAAGTGCTTACCCAAAAGCCTGTTCAAAACAGGTGACAAGCGCTTGCTCACTGATTCATGAGTCTTACTCTTTTGTTAAAGGTTAGAGGAAAATGCATCTCTTTCCTTCTTCATTATCTAGGGTGGTGTAGCCCAAATGGCTTCCCCTACCTGCAATATCACACCCTATCCCATTGGCAATTCCTATTAAGAATTTCTAGATTTCTTAGGCAAAGTTTAATGGAATATTTACAAGATATTTTAAAACTCAGAGCTTCTTTGACCCCAACCTCTTAATAGCTGGAACCAGTCAATGTGCTTTTGTAAAGTGTGGAGAAGCAGTGGCCATGGGGATGCATGCTTTGGCCTGTAGTTTTACAAGGGACGTTTTCCATATCATTTCATCGAATGCACCTGTACAAGGATCCCTAATGTGTTAGCCTTGGTTAGAAAGGGAATGCATAATATTTTTAACTGAATATTTTAAAAACCTCTTAATCTCAATCTTATATATCTATATGACATACTTCCTTTAAAAAAAGATGGGGGAGGTATAATAGACTAAGAAAAATGGGATTGGGCTATGATGGAATATTAGGATAGCTATTCCTCTTCTGAAAGTTGAGAAAGCAGAATCCATCCCAAGACCCACTCCCACACCTGCTTTGTCTCCTAGGAATATCAAATTCATATTGATTGCTCTCTGATGAATGATTTGCATAGCTAAAATGGAAACATGGTCATCAATTTAAGCCTTGGCTAGCCATAATGTGTTTCTTCCTGAATATAATGTGCATTACTTGGAAGCAACACTAGTTGCATCATAAATATTTCAGCGGTCAACGTTTGGGACTTGTTTCTTTGACCTGGCTCTAAACCAGTCAATAAGTAATAACAATAGTTTGGTCTTTAGAGTCTGAGGAGTGCCGACAAACCACATGATTAAAATTTATAAGAGAGGCATTTATCAAAATAACACTTCACCCACAAAGGAAAGGCATTGATCAGTCCCCAACATGTATAATATCCACTTACAGTGGCGACTTGCCTTCCAATTCTATTGAATGTGCCTGGGCTTATGGTTGAGTGATGAGGCAATTGTATCTTTTCCTATTAGGTCATTGGGGAATCCATTTACAAGGGAATAGTCAATTTTGGGTCACAGATCATTAGAACTGGAAGGAATAACAGAAATCTTTCAGCCCAAAACTGTCATTTCATAGATAAGGAATCTAAGACCTAGAGAACTGAACTGATATGTCCAAGGTCACACAACTATTTAAAGCACCCAGATCTCTTAGTTGCTAGGCCAGTACAGTTCAAGAAAGCACTTGCCTTGTATCAAGCAATACCCTTGGAAGCTCCCAATTGAGTGGGCCATTACCATTTATACCAATAGATTTTTGTGGCTTTGACCCAATACACAGTGGAAATGAACTAATCAATTAAAGGAAGCAGATAGTCTCTACCACTTGACATTCACTTATTATACAAAATATGTGTTGAGCCTACTATGTGCCAGATACTCGAATGATTAAATCCTGAGGAGTCATTAAACTCTCTTGCCCAGAACTTCAAAGTTCATTTCTCAACAGAAAGACTCATAGGAGTGCTCAGCACCACCAAAACCACTCTGCTGAATCTATCCAAGAGTAATGACTTTATGCATCTGTCAAAGTTGGCCCTGCCAAGTGCTCTAAACAAAAGGATCACCAAGAATAACATAACATCAGAAAGTTTTTGAACCTCCAGTGCAGTGCCAGGTGCTTTCATATCCATGATCTCACCTAGTTCTGGCAGTAACAGAGTGAATGTCCCCTCCCCATATTTAAAAACAAACAAACATAAGAATATGGAAGTTTGGAAAGGTTTTATGAAGTCAATCCAAGGTCACAGAGGTAATAAAAGCTGGAGCTAAGATGTGAATACAGGTAAAGTTGACTCCAGAGGCAATATAAGCTTTACCCTCTCTTTGCCTGTTTTCTTGAGGAACTTTGTCAAGAGCAGTCAGCTGGACAGGCCTTGGCAACTTTAACCCTTAAAGTAGTGCTTTTGTGTCCCCCTTCCCCCAATTCATACGTTGAAGCCTTAATTCCCATTGTAAAGATATTTGGAGGTGGGGCCACTGGGGGTAATTAGGACATGAGGGTGGAGCTCTCATGATAGGATTAGGGGCCTTGCAAGGGAATGAAGAGACCAGAGCTTCCTCTCTTCCACATTTGAGGATAGGGCAAGAAAGTGGACATCTGCAAACCAGGAAGTAGGTCTTCTTCAGAGATTGAAATGCCAGTGCCTTGACCTTGGACTTGCCAGTCTCCAGAGCTGTGAGAAAGTGTTTGTTGTTTAAGCTATGTGGTCTGTGGTATTTCGTTATAGCAGCCTGAGCGTAGTAAAACAAGTACAAAGATGGGATCCATTTGACTTTTAAGATTCCTTCCTCCTACCCATTAACCATTTAATTTTCCACTGGTCTTAGATTATTTTTATTTTTATTTTTATTTTTATTTTTATTTTTCTGTATAAGACATGGCCTTAATAATGCAAATATTTGGCTTTGAGTATAATTTTGGTCCAAAAAAATTGATAGAAAGAGGCCAAAAAAGGCATAGCAAGTGCAGTCAGAGACCTTTTCTAGTAATGCAAGAAAAATGCAGAATCCATACATTATAAAATCATCAGTAAGACTTGAACGCCTGATAAATGTGATAGTCATTTAGAATTTTTTACTGGTAAATGTCAACCAGTTTTGCCATATCTTCTTGTTTCAGTGAGACATGGTGAACTGATAGAAAGGAGGCAGGGAAGCTCTGCTTCCTTCTCACTTTCCAGCACTGACTTCCTATTCCTCAGGGGACCAGTTTCATAATGTCGTCATCATCTTTCAGATGATGTCTCCAAATCAAATGATCACCTCCAAACTCTTCTACATCATTTTCATTAGCTCCTTTAAATTATTCTGATTCAACTGAAGCTATTAACTGAGATATGGCAGGTATCAAGAGTTCATCTTCTACTGGGTATCATGAGGTCTTTGAGAAGAGCTTTCAACAGAGGCCAATTTTGTTGCTATCATATTGATGCTCGCTCATCAGCTGCTAACTCTCTGTGAGCCCATCAAGATCAGCTTTTAATGGCCAAACCATATTTGTGACCGCAATTCAATTTCCACTCTGCACTTGTGGCTCCTTGATACCTTGGAATTCTTTAAACCTGCTTGATTAGCCACCTGAGGTAAATGGCTTAGTCATTTTAAGTCTTACGAAACATCTGTGCATTTTGATCATAGACCAGCCAGAGGAGAAAATGGCTCTGGGATCCTCCTCAAACCATTTAAGAAGCACAGACCCCAAGGTCTATGTGACATGGAATTCAGGGAGAACAGGAGAGGTAGTTAGGGCCAAATCTAGAGCCAATCCCAGGATTTGATGAAACTGGTGACCCTTTAAGGGGATTGAATGGCTTTGGTGTTTTCCAGGGTGACTTTTGGGGCCGATTATGAAGTGGAATCAGCTCAGTCTATTTGGGTTCTTCCTCTGATCCTGGAGCCTTGGTGTGTGTGCAAACACACCACAGCCTTACAACAACTTCTGCTCCTCTTTAAGTTTCTCATTCCTTCCTCCTTGTTCCCCCCCCACCCCCTTCTTCATTCTCTTCTACTCTGAATACATCTACTTTTGAAACCCCATGTGGGCCCATTGTTCCATAGAGAATATGATGGTTTGAACATGTATAATGTTAAAAAGAATTAAAAAGCAGCCCCTGAGATTCAGAAGCTGGCCTGGCACTCACAGCTCAGCCATGCTGTTCTCCTGTCAGGTATGAATACAGAATACTGAGCTTGGACAAGGTTACTCTGAGATTCCAATAAAATGAGATAAAGCAAGGCCATTTCTAAGCACAGACACACACACAAAAATCACGGTGCTGCATACAACACAATTAATATTATAGCTTGACCCTCATTCTAGTTTTCCCTTCCAATAGAGATTTATTGAGATACCCAATCATATTGCCCCACTTTCTGACAGCACCCAATGTAGAGCAATCTCTGCTTTCCTAGACCCTCCCTCACATCATCCAACCAAAGCCCAAATCCTACAATAGTTTCTTTCTAACTCCCTCTTACTGAGACACCCCATGGTTCCCATGATGTTTGTTCTCCTGCACTACAACCAGTAATAAACCCAACTTGTTTAAGTACAGGTATGTCCCTGGTGGTCTTTGCTTAAAGGATATTGATAAGTGGCAAAAGTAATTCACAATTAAGCAGCAACTTACATTTTAAAAATCTTTCATACCCATTATCTTTTTCAATCGTCCTAACAATGTGGAAGACAGGCAGGTATTATTTATTATACCCATTTCCCAGATTAGAAAATTAAGGTTCCATATGGTTAGAAGGGTTATGTTAGTTCAAAGATCTATTAAGTATTGGAATTGGGGCTTTAGTTGAGTCTTCTTGCTCCATATGTTACAGGTCTAACTAAAGTCCACGTACCAGATGTTTCGGGAGTCCCAAACTCAAAACATCAGAGTTTGGAGTAAGAAAAGGTTTACTGATTGAGAAGGTGTCAACCAATAAGATGGGAGGCCTGTCTTAAGAAGGCACAGAGTTCAGGCTTCTTTTATGTCAAGAGTAGGGGAAATGAGAAGGGCTGTTTTTGTAAAAACTCAAGCCTCGGTCAGAATTCTACTAATGATCATCAGGTCTATATGCAAGACAAAGCAGGAGCTATTAGCCTGAAGGTCATTCGAACAACACGGGCTTGAACAAGACAGAGTCAAAGAGATCTACCATCTTACTCTGTTGCAATTATTCAGTGTTTGTTCCTGTTGGCTGGTCATAGAAGAAAGAAGTCCCTTAACTATTTATTTAATGCTTCTCCAACTGGACATTGCAGGTGAGGAAAGAGTGAAGAAACAAAATGGAGTCACCATAGCCAAGCTAACAAAATTCCTTAAATCAGAATGTGTTGAAACATGAGGAATAGATTTTAATTTACTTTAGCCCAAAGACTTAACTTATGAACTTTTCAGTTGTGCTTCAATGCCTGGAGACTATATATATATCTTATAGATAACCCCTTGTAGAAGTTAGGAAAGAATGTTCACCTGAGGACTTAGGAAAAAGTGTTCATGTGTCCAGACCACCTGACATCCATTATCCAGATCACTAGACATCTGGAAGACTGGAATTTCAGACCAACCCAGAGGCAAAGAATGCAGGACCAATTCTTCTTGAGAATGTTCTTTTTACTCTCAGCTCTTTTCTTTTCTTTGGGACACCCTGGGTGTTACATGGTAGTGTTTCTGCTTTGCAAATCTTAAGACCCTTGCATAAAACTGTCATTTCACGCTAGTGAAGCCTCCTGGTTCACTCACACTCTCTTGACACAGGTGCGAAGGGAATGAGGTCCAAACATCTTCCAGAGGCATCAATTTTAACCAAAGAGGTTTTGAGGAAACAAGTTAGTATAATATTTTTTAAAAGAATGAGGTTTAAACATTTTGGAGTTAAAACTAACTAACTAACTAACTAAATAAATGAAAAGAGAGCACAAAAATTCATGATTTGCTATAAGTGGCTGAAGGCTATTCTCTCAGATCCAACCACTGCCCCCCCATCCCCAGGGGTTCTGTATTGAAGCATGCTTGGTTGGAACTGAGAAGTCCATCTAATACCCATCCATCTGTTTTCAGATCAAAGAGCATGAAGCAAACACCTTGAACTGACATTCAAGTTCTCTTGTTGGAGCACTGAAGGCCAACTTGTCCTCAGGGCCATGAGGGTCAACAGAGTAGGGTCCAGTGTTTCCTGGGGCTCCTATTGATTCTGGGGGAGGGGAACTGTGGACTTGTCCTGGACACCAGATCTTCTCTAGAGTTCCAGGGATCACCCAATTTTCAGGAGCTTGGCTTTCTCCAGAGCAGCCTCCTTCTGGGACTCAAGTCAGAATCTGCCCCCTCTCTGGTCCAGCTATTACCACTGAGAGGCACGGGGGAGGGGAGGAGACCCTAAAAGAACTGACCTTGGCTCCAGGCCATGTCAAAGCCCAATATTTATCTAGAGGGCATATGCTGCTCATATGTGGTACACAGGACTTCAGGGAATTTAAAATCTGATCATATAGCCAGGCAAGCTCCTTTTAATACACCTACTAGCATATACACATTTTGAAAAAAACCCCACTATGTCTCTTTTCACATCTAGAATTCATCTAGACCCCAGGGGCTCTAGTACTGAAAAACATACAGCTACCTTAAAAAGAACAAAGGAAAACTGTCAAGGACTACCTTAGCCGACAAACTATTGGTATGATAATGTTATTTTAAAATGTACAACGTAAAAGTGGGTATAAACTCCTGCTTATAGCTCTTGCATGGCTATTCAAACCAAACCAAACAACCCAATAATTATTTACAAGCTAAATACAAACAAATGTACAAAACCATGCAATTCAAATGAACAGGTCACTTCAATGTGATGGAAGGTTCTATTTGCTGAAACAGCATCACTGCTCACAGGACAACTAGGGTGCAGGCTGTTCCTACTTAGGTTCTGTGATGAGTTGAATGGTGTCCTCCAAAGTGATATGTTGAATCCTAACTCCTGTGACCTCTGACTGTGACCTTATACAGGGTTTCTGCACATGGAATTGAGTTACGATGAGTCATTAGGTGGACCCTAATCCAATATGACTGGTGTCCTTATAAGAAAAAGAAGGGAAAGACACACAGAGAGGAGGCCACGGGATGGCAGAGACAGATATTTGGAGTGATGTGGCTGCAGGCCAAGGATACCAAGGATCCTTGGTGGGATCTGGAGGGAACGTGACCCATCTGACCCCTTGATTTTGGGCTTCTCGCCTCCACTGTTGTGAGAGAGTAAGCCATCCACTTTGTGGTGCTTTCTTACAGCAGCCCCAGAAAACAAATGCAGGTTGACACACCCATACTACATGGGTTGTGTGATGCATCAATTCTCCCAAGAGTTTTTGCTCTGCCAACTGCTGCAAACCCTCCTCTTATCAGGGTCCCCCGTGGTCCTTTGGCTGTTAAGGGCACGAATCTTCACTAAGTCTGCCTCACCTCTTCTTTCATGCATCATGACCATTAAAGTACCACCCATTGATACCAAAGTGATGGAAAACATAAACCCAAAGGTAGAGGAGAAAATACCTTTCTTTTAGATTATCAAAATGAAAACAAATCATTTAAGTTGCTATAGAGAACTCATAGACCCTTGTGTGTTCATGGACTCTGACTGAGGGGCAGAAACAACTAGATTTGTCCATTTCTCAATCTCTCTGGCCTCCCCTGGCTCTCTGATTCCTGTTTGGCTCTGGGTCCTGGTTACCACTCTTGGATCAAGAGCTATTGGCTTCAATGGTCACTTTGGACGTCTACTCCCCATTGCACTTGACCTCAGCTTGGCCTTGCCATCAGGGCCTGGGCAGGCAGCTTCTAGCATCATCCACCCAAACATGGTAAGAGGCAGAGCTTGGCATGCTCTGCTCCAGGGCTTGCCCATGTCAACCGCACAACTAACAAGAGTGCCCACACCTACATAGGCGGCTATGAAAAGCATTGACGTCCCTGTGTACCTCACTAAGGAGTTTGAATACACAGTGTGACATTAAAATCATTTAGCAACCAGTCACTTAGAGTCTCTCTGGGGAACCCACAAAATGGACATTTGCCTGCTGGGGCCATCAAGCTGTCAGGGATGCTCTCTCCCTCAGTAGGGGAGAGCTTGGGGGAGACGTGGGAATGGGGCAGGTACACAGAAGCCATGGGGGCTGGACTGGCAAACTGGAGAGTGCCCGGACAGGTCCTCATTGGTGCTCATCTGGGCTTCTTGAGTTTGGGGAAGCTGGGAAAGTGATGGGGCACTTGCAGGGCCTAGAGAAGTGGCTATTTCCCAAATGATCTGGAAATGCATCGATGTTTTAATAACCAGCACAGTTGTGGTGATGTGCACCACCTGAGCATCGGCCCTGGCTTAACAACCACAGAAGAGCCGATTATGTGCTCCCATGAAGAGCTTTGGAAGGGGCAGGAAGTTTCTCAAGACCTTGATTTGGGAATTCTGATTGCACTGAGATTCAGGAGCAGCAATGTCTTGTTGAACACTGGCAGGAACGGGAATATCCATCATCCCTCTGCAGCCCAGCAAGTCCCCTTGGATGCATCCATCTGGCCCATTGTGAGAAGAGTAAAAGGTTACGGTCATAGGAAAGAAAACAACTTTCAGCTACGCTGTCTTGCAGAGGCACAAATCATTCCCAAACAAGCTCAATTAGCACTAATTGAGAAGCAGATGTCCTACTCCTTATCTGGAACTCACTGGCTTCATTATTCAAAGTTTTGCAGGAAGCAGGCTCATGGGTACAACGAAGCATACCTAAGATCACTAATGACAAACACCAATCACGCCTCCCCTCCACTCTCCCCAGCAGGAGCCTTTCCCCCTCCGCTATAATCCTCCTGATAAGGCCACTTGACCGGCAAAGAGAGCATCTGTTGGGAGAGTGCACTGAATCAAAAGCCTTGTAGTACTAGGGGCTCTGGGGCGTTCATTACACAGATTGCCCATCAATTCCATTGTTACTCTCTTTCCTCTGATAAATAAAAAAACGTGGAGGCTTCTAAGCATGAGCGCAGCTAAGCCAGAAGTTTTCCAATAAATGCGGATGGGAATCCTGGCTCCTCCACAGCAGCCACGTGAGGCTGGGCAGGGGCTTAAAGGCCTGTGGGGAGGGGGAAGTGCGCTGCCTGGTGTCAGGAGACGGGATTTTAAGCCAGCTTTGCTACGACAGCGTGGGTGATCTTGAATATTCTCCTTAGCCCTTTGAGTTTCAGCTTCTTCCTTGGTAAAAATGGGGGTATACTGATTAAATAATGAAAGCGCTCCTAGACTCCTAAGCATGTGGAAATGTGTACGCGTGTGTGCGAGCATGAGGTTTCAGTCCTGACTTCCTTGCTGTGTGAACTTGGACAAGTTTCTTAAGCTTCTGGGCTTCAGTTTCTTCTGTAAAAAGACAGTGTTTGACAAATGACTTTCAGTGTCCTTTCCAAGTCAAAGACCTCTGATTCTAACTCAGAACATGAAAGCGACAAATCTGCCATTGGCCAAGGTCGGGTGATGAAAGTGGGTTTGCAGTTGTTTAGACATGCAGGTTATGATTATGACAACAGCTTTATTAACTCAAAAGAATGGCATGGTGCAACTATAAACCTCCTTTTGCCCATCCCTGTGTGTATGTGTGTGTATATGTATGTATTTTTCCATATTTGATAGGATATATCTAGATATCTCTATATCAATAGAGCAAATATGGAAATCAGTAATTAGGCGAGGTGGATCAGTGATAGATCATAGGGAGAAAAATCTAAAATTAAATTCTACATAATGCAATGGAAAAGGTCCCACAGAGCAATGGAAAAGATGCTCAGAGGGAAAAGGAAATCATCTCCAGAGAATTAATGTTCTAGTAAACTGTAAGCTGCTTATATTTTCACCCCATTACCATAAGTTTCAAATAACTGTCTCAAACGATGAAAAGGCAATTACTTAGGGCCAGCTGCATCACAGGCTGGCCCTGAGCCATCGGGGGTCCCCTCATATAACTTCCCAATGGCAGTGTAGTGGCTGAAGAGGAGACACTGGATTAGCAGAAAATGGGGACATTTCACCCCTTCTCAAGAGAACTCTGGATCTCTCCTCAGAGCATCAAGACTCCAAGGACCAAGACCACTTTCTTGTGTGTCAGGAGCAAGTCACTCCACTTTGGCTAATCCCCTTACTAATTAAAAGTTTGTAACATTCTCAGCCCCACCAAGCACACATTGTAAGTCTTCAATGAAATAAGAATGTAAATGGGGTTTTGAATTACTGAGAGCTGTCCAGATGCTTGAGACTCACCCTGCCCAAGAGTGCCCTGTGTTCAGACTCATGTCTCTTTACCCCTGGATACACTAAGCTGGGGGTGGTCACAGCTTCCTAAAAGCTGGCTCTTGGCTCTTCCAGCCACTATCCCATCACCAAGATCCCCAAGCTGTGCAGCCATACAATGGCAGTAGATTGCACTAATTTATTTTATTTGACTTACTTGGAATTAAGGCTTTTTGAAAGCACTATGCAAATGTATGTAAATAACTATGTTTCATGCAAAATAACATGCAAATAGTGTTCCTGTGTTGGCTTAGAAAAATCTGGTGGCCAAAGGCTGTTTATACAGGTATAAGAACATTTTAAACTTTAGTGACCCTTCCAGATGTTTTACAAACTATGGAGGACCTAGAGTTAGTGTGGTTATCACCCTTTGTCACCCTTCATCAGGAGACCTGACATCAGTTCAGCAAAGTCTTTGGCTCATTAAGCATGCAGCAACGGCGGTGTCGGGCACTCAATGACCAGGAGAAGTAAGGTGGAAGCCTTCCCTTAGGCACCTCCCTGGTAAGGTGGGTGCCAGAGTCAGCTGTTAAAACACAGCTGGGGCATCAGTTTCTTGGCAAACATTCATGGGTGGTGCCCGATTCCATTCTGAATAAAGTCTAAATACCTGATAGAGGTACTCAAGACTCTCCACAACCCAGCTCCAATTGACCTTTCTACTGGAATCCTCCCCCTTCCCCTCTTCGCACAATCTCTGCTATGTAATATTTAGTACCCTTCCAAACATGTTGACCTCATCCCCTGCTTTGTGCCTCGGATGCTGCTTATTTCCCAGATACCAAAGAGCATTATATCACTGCTCCGGGCCTGAGTCTCCTGTTAGTAGACAAGCAGGAGTGTTTTGTTAACTGCTGCTTTTAAAGCTAAAGATAGAGCAGGTGGGTCTTTAGCGAAACATCACGTAACCCAACACCCTTGTTCTATAAATGGGAAGACTGAGGCCAAGAGATGGGAGGGAACTTGATCAAGGTAGTAGAGGTAGAACAAGACCCCAAGTGTTCTGACCCGGTTCCAGGATACTTTATAACCGATGGGCCAAGGTTATGGCTCAGAGCCATAAGCACAGGAAAAAAGAGTTGACCCACCTCCTGGGGCCATCTTTACTAATCATGCCATGTTGATTGAATGTCTACCTCAGGTAGAGACCAGTAAGAGGACACTAAAGTTCTGGGACAAGGCTGTCCCCTTCAGGGGATTACAATCTAGATGCTCCCAGGATGTGCAGCCAGGCTTTGGGTTAATAATAATTATGGTAATGAGAGCAGTTTATGTGCACTGTCTATTGACTCTGGGCTTCTTCCACTCCTCCGGAGTCTAGATAAGAGGTTCTCAACCTTGGCTGCACACTAACATCACCCGGGGAAATCTGAAACGTATCAGGGCTCAGGCTCCACCCTTACAAATTGAACAGAATCTTGGGGGGTGAGGCCCAGGCATCAATACTTTTAATATCCCTGGAGGAGCCAGGCTGCAGAGAAGCGAGGTGAGGTGGCTCCCTCGCTGTGTGCAGAGACCCACACTATGTCCTTTGACTCTGCCATCAAGATGCCCCCTATTTGGTTCACTCCCCATGGTGACAGCACAGCTGAAACACTGATTCGCCATCCAGCCACCTCCTGCCTCCCATGCTGGGCTGCAGGAGCAAGTGGGACACAGGCCTTGCTTAACCCCCACCCTCGGGGGGAACCCCATTGCTTGTCCAGAGCTCACTGGCTGTTGTTTATTAGTGCGGCCCACTATGATTTCCTCCGGAAACCTCTCTGGGAGGGGCACCCACACCTGGGCAGGGAGCATTTAGATGAAGCCACCAGAGCACCTGGGTAGGATGGGGACAGAGAGCGCACACAGAACAGGTCTGCTGACATGTGGTGCTTTTGTCAGCTTGGGGAATTATTCTTAGCAGCACAGCAAGCAGTGGCTTCAGGAGGGGGGGAAATCCAATGTGTTTATTATAATGCGGTCCAAGATGATTGCCCCGAATGAACAGAATATAATAGAACCGGTCCTGGTTTGCTGAGCACACATAAAAGAAAAAATGAAATCAGACCTGTCTTTTTCTCCACAGTCTGCTTCTGTTAGGAGATGACACAATGCAATGGCACCTTTGGTAAAAAGAGAGTGGCTGGGGGAGAAGTGGAGGGATTTCACCTTGAACACAGATGGCCCTTTGGAATCTCAGGCTCCATGGCAGAGTCCTCCAGGTAAGGCCCTGCTTTTGCCTGCTCACCGGAGACCCACCCATACACCTTGTCTTCGGGGTGGGGGGGCCTCACTCACCACCCTCAACCTGTCCGAGCCTCTGCAGCTTAAATTTGTGTGACTTTTCAGCACAGCTGTGTTGCCTAACAGGGGCTGCGGAGAAATTGATGTTGCTTTTGATGTAATTTCACAACTGGTGAAGTAAAAGGTGAACAGAAAAATGAGAAAGAGTCGAAACTATTTTTTTTTATGACAAAGAAGAGTAACATTTTTGTTTCCTTGCAGTATTGTTTTCTTTATAAATTTAAGGCGAGAGGCAGCAAGTTACGCTTTATTATTCTTTCCCGTGGTGCTTGTTAAAATTTTCAAAGTTATGCCATACTGACTTTCTTCCCTTTGTATTTCGCTGCTAGCAGACACAGTTTGAATCAAATCTGTAACAAAGAGAGGAGGCTCCGAGCCCGCTTGTTTGCTGAAATGGCTGGAAACCGTTTTGATTTTCTAGGAAGCCATAGAGGGTGCAGGGGCTTCTGTAGTCCACAGATTTAATATACAAAGTAATTTAGGAGGGAGGCTGGTTCGGCTTTGCTGGTAATGTGAGTTCATTTGCAATTCTCTTCTCTTCTTACCAGGCTTGGATGTGGAATTCAGAAGAGGGTGTGTGCGCCTCGTGGGTGTGTTAAGCCAGAGGGTGTGTGCTCTCTGTCTACACTCTGGGGAACGGATGCTGGCCATGCATCATTTTTTACAGCTGTATTTGCACAGGTGGGAAATAACGGTGTCATCTTGGAAGAGCAGACACAATGATATACATGTTTGGGGGCATCTACAGAGTGCAGTGAATCATGCGACATGCAAGTCAGCCCCACTATAAGTCAACCCACGCTGCCCACCTAAAGCTCCTTAGGTAAGAGGAGAGGCTGCCTTCAAATTACTTTGGAAGATGAAAAATATCCCCATATATAGTCAGGCCAATAAAGCAGCCATGCAGGTGAATGAAAACATATCCTGAAATCCGTCTCAAGGTTGGAAGAAACCTTAAAGGTGCCCAGACTAGCCACCCATCCAAACACCCTTGCTCGAATCCTCTTAAGGGCATCTCTCTTCTAGTTTCTGGTTTGAACCCCCTTCATACTGGTGATCTCACTGCCTCCCCCAAGAGAGTTAACCCATGTCAACTTGTCAATGTCCAGGCAGTTAAAAACCAAAACAGAACAAAGCAAAACAAACTCAACCCTCTATTTAATGCTGTTAAAATCATAGCATCCACTGCTTGATCCTAGTACTACCCATTACCACACAAAGGGTAAAAACAATCCCTCTCTGCGTGATAATCTTCCAATAGTTGTAGACAGCTGTCAAGTCATTAATTTATTTGTACGTTCATTTGTGCATTCATCAACAGGTATTGAGCACCTACTATGTGCCAGAAGCCAGGCTCTAGAGATAAGATATGGGAAAGTGTGGGACCTGCTCTCACAATATAATAAGGAACTGGACACCTAGTCAACCAACTTGAATTTACAGTGGTAAGTGAAGGTCTAAAACAAGGTCGTCTGGAGGCCTCTGGGAACAATGCCCGCGGGAAGCATATTGACCTGCCTAGTGGGTGGGTGGATAACTGGAAGCAGAGAAGGCCTCCTAAGGTGGTGGCTTTGGTGTTGGACCCTAAGGGCTGCATATTTCCTCCCTTCTCTTCAAGCTGTTTTGCAAATGCCTCATTAAGAGATTTGCATGTCGGTGTTTGCCCAGCCACTGTGTTGGGGTCTCCATTAAAATAGGCTCTGACAGTCATGATTTAGGTACTTTCTGTTCTTAATCCAGACCTAAGTTGCTTCACCTGGGTATGCGACCTGAGGGCACTTCATCCTTAGCAGGAAAGCTCCTGGGAGAAGACAATGACTCCAAGTGTCTGGGTTCAGGACCTGAGGGCTCATGGATGTTAGTTCCCTCCCCAGTCACTTCCTTACGGGAACTGTGTGCAGATGAGGCTCTTGTGTCGAAACCCCTCACGGATTACTAAGGAAACCTTGAGGCTCCTTTTGCAAGCATTTTGTCTACAACATGACGTATTTGGGAGAAAGGGGCCGTGCGAAATTGTGAGAGCTCCTTACTTGTGTAGAATTGGGGGAAAAGTCAGTAATTATCTCCCTCTGGACTCTCCATGTACCTGTGAACTGGGAGCGCCTCTCCTGAGGACGGGCTAACGGGACAGCTTGTGACAGTGCAGACTGCCCTGGGGCACATGGCTCTGGAGATGAGGGAGAGAAAGCACCGGAGTTGGAAGTGGATGACAGTAAGCAAAACCCAGAGGGCAAGGGGAAGACGCTGTCACCCTCCTGCTGTCTCCTCGGCCGGAGGGCTCCTCCACCCCCAGGGAAAGAACATCAGAGTCACCAAACACCCACTTTCTCTGGGACCATGTAGTGAATGAAGAGCAAAACCTGTGGGATCCTGGGTTCAGGGTCCTAGGCTCAAAACCACTCACATATTTACCGAGTGCCCTTGAGAATGCCACTTAAACCCTGAGATGAGGTCACCTCGTCTGTGAAATGGCCTTGGTAACAACTCCAGTTTGGCAGGGTCATTAGAACACTTGTGGTATCCGTTGGGCCAGACGTCCAAGGGCCACACAAGTGCTAACTGTGGTGATTGATCAGAGGGCACTTGCCAACCCTGCAGGGTTCGTGGAAGTGACTCCAACAAGGTCCTTGTCCTCACAGGGTTTTTGGTTGGGTAGGACAGACAGGACAAACAAAACAAATGTTATCATAAGAGAAATGTGGGGGAAGGGTAGACAGATCAAGCTCTGGAAAAAGGAAAATGCAGGGATTCTCCTTGAAGCCTATGTTAAGTGGGTAAAATAAAAAGAAATGATAAGTGGCAAATATGTTACATTTCTCTCAAATCTATTATTTCAGGAGGGTGGGAGAAAGAGGCATAATGGGAGAGAAACATATATTTTTTAAAATCTGCAAGACTACAGCCTATAATTAATGAGAGGGGCAATCAGTTAACTTCAGGACAGAAGGCTTAGGGAAATGGGACTGGGCAGTTTCTCAGGTGATTTTTAGGTTATTGATCCTTTTGTTAAAATCCAGCTCCCTAAGCCCCACCCCATCCTATTAAATCGGCACCACTGGGTGAAGCCCAGAGCTCTGCACTGTAACAAACTGTCCAGGCGATTTCATGAACACTAAGGTTTAAAAAACTCTGATTTGGGTGAATAAACATTCAGAAAGAGCACCTATTTATGAAATCTTGGAATGAAATCCTATGGGTCTCGTATGTTGATGTTAATTCAATAGTTTCAGTATTTATACTATGGTTAGATAAGATGTTTACTTGTTATCAAGAGAAAATAATATATTTTCAGATCTCAAAGTTTATTTCTGAACGTTGTATTTCAAGCAGCCTATCTTTCGTGCTTGAGAGTGCGTTTGGGTTTTAGAAAAATACATGCTGGAACAGGAGTGACCTCATGCCTGCTCTACTACAGATGAATTCCCAGCCCCTCCCTGCTGTCTCTCTCCCACCCACAGTCCGCCTCGCACAGCACAGCCCGACCAGTCTTTCCGAAGCACAGCTCTGATAAGGTTACTCCTCTGGTAAAAAAAACCATAAACAGTTTCTCATGTGACAAAGCTAAAACTCCATAGCCTGGCTCCGAGGCCTTTCTTCCTACATGGCCCACCTGCCTGCTAATCTTCCCCTCACATTCTCCAACCTGTCCCCCCCCCCCCCCACCAAACTCCGGCCACCCTAGACTACATCTCCAACACCCCAGCTCACACCAAACCTTTCATCTGCAATGACTTCCACATCTCAAGCCATCAGAATCCTACCATCCTTCTAGATATGCAAGCTCAGCTTCTCCACGAAAACTTTGCTGACCTTCCAAGTAAGAGCTTCATCCAAATCCTACAGCAGTTTTTCTGTGCCATGCCTCTGGTCTTAATACATGCTACCTGTGTTGTGTTTATTTGCATATTTGTCTACTATCCTTGAAGTTCCTGGAAAACAGGGGCCATAAGTCACTCGACTCTGTCTCCCCCAAAGAAACTGGTAATGAATGACCCCCAGACGGCATACAGAACAGCACTGTCCAATGGAACCTTCTGCACCATGGAAATGTTCTATATCTGTGATGCAGCAGAGCAGCCATTGGCTACGATGGTGACTGCTGAGCACTTAGAGATGTGGCTAATATGACCAAAGAGCTAAGTTTTTTATTTGATTTGATTTCAATTTAAATTTAAATAGAATTTAAATTTAAGTAGATATAGCTAGTGAATTCTCTATAGGACAGCACAGCTAGAGAACACAGTTAATGAAAGAAGTTGCATTGCACTTAGAAAACGTCCAAACTCTCTATCTGCCCTCAGGGTTCACCTGATCCGGTCCTTCCTACCCTTCCCCTCAGTTCCTGTCACCTTGTGTCTTGTTCGCTTCACTCCTGCCATGCCTGGTTTATTTCCTTTGTCAAACAGGCCTCTCTCCTTCCGGCTTTCAGCTCTTGTACTTGCTGTGTGCTCTGTCTGAGTGCTTTTCTCTCAGGTCTCATTCTGCTGAGCTTTTGTCATTCGGGTCTCAGCCCAAATGTCACCTCCTTAGAGAGGACTTTCCTGATGTGTCATCTAATGTGTACCTCTCTCTCTGTCATTCCACTTTATTATATTTTCTTTACAACTTGCACTGTATAAAAGCATCTTACTTATTTGATTACCTTTTATTGTCCAACCCCTCCTAATAAGAGGAAAGCTTCTTGAGGAAACACTAAAAAAAGTATAATAAAATCAGTGGGTGAAAGCATGATAAGAAAAAGGACATTTGCATAGTCTCAAGATATCGCTCCACAAAATATTAATTAATTATAAAACACACTATTACAGAGAAGAAAACTATCAGACACCACTCTCGCCTGGTGTTAACCTCTCCACGTAGAGCCCAGGGTTACCATCACCAGAGACAAGACATTCTGACGTCACGTACCTCCTTGATGGGATCACTGAGAAGGATACAGCACTTCATGGTATCTTCCCAGTAATGTAGAGCCTCAGTCTAATCATGAGAAAACATTCGATAAACCCAGATTGAGTGACGTTCTACAAAATACTTGACCAGTTCTATTCAAAAGTGTCAAGGTTGTGACAGACAAAGACTGAAAGATGGTCAGACTGGAGAAAAATAAGGAGACCTGATAACTAAACACGATACAGAAACCTAGATGGGGTCCTGGACCAGAGAAAGGAGTAGGAAAACTGGGAAAATCCCAGAAACATCTCTAGGAGAGCTAATAGAAATGTATCAATGGTAATTTCTTGGCTTCAGTATTTATACTATGGTTATATAAGATGCTGGCAGAAGGGGAAGTTAGATGAAGCGTATTTAGAAACTCTACTATTTTTGCAACTTTAATGTGTCTAAAATTATCTCAAAATAAAAGGATTTTCTTAAGAAATATAAGCTTCTGGAGAGAGGGGCTTATCTCTCTTGTTCTAGAACAGTACCTACTGCTTTTGGTGTAACTGCTCGTGAACGGGAGAAAGGGTGAGAATGAAAAAGGAACAGAGGAGAGGGAAGGAGGAACTGGTGAAGGGAAGGAGTGGGATGGCGGAGGAAGAGGTGGGGAGTGTGTGGGAAGAGGGGTGTGCAGCTTTGGGAGGACTTGAGGCGTCCCTTGAAGAGGGAGGTGTGGGACGCAGCAGGTCTGTTAAAGTTCTCAGGGAAAAGGCTCACTCACAGCACCTGTCACATGCCATGGAAACATAGGGCAGGGGCTGTCCCTCAGGCAGGGGCTGTGCTATTTACCTTTGTGTCCCCAGAACCCAGTGCCCATGCCACATTCTAGGTGTTCAATACACACTTATTGAATTCGATTTAATTAAAGTAGTTAATGACTTGGATTAAATGCAATGGTTGGATTAACACACGTGATGCCCTCCCAAGAGAATTCTTTAGCTTTCGCTGGGCAGGTTAATAACTTTGGCTGAATAGAAGTCTTAAGGCCTGAGTCCTGAGGGTTCGGGTAAGTGAGTCTCTATAGACTGCTGGAAATTGGAGCAAAATTAATTCAGTGCAACACAGCCCATCCTAGAATGACCTACAGCACTGAATTTATTTTCAACTGCAGGACATATAAAATTACATGCTGTGCTGCCCTCCAAATCTCAGGACATAAAGAGGGCTCAAAATTTGGAGCCTTTCCAGCAATAGAAACGAAATCTCATCATTGAATTTTATTTTAATTCTACATCAACCACTAATTGTGTGCCTAGCATCTACTTATATACTTCCATTGTTATTGAGTTAATATTTATGCTTCAGAGATAAGGAAATGGAGGCTCAGAGAGGTGAAATGACTGGCCTTAACTGGCACAGCACTAAAGTCATGAAGCCAGAAACTCAAGCCCAGCTCTTCTTTATCCAAAGCTCTTGAAAAGGGTCCTAGACGAGACCTAATCTAAACTCTACACTGCATTGACCCATCTTTCATGCTGCCAGTAATAAGCATTAGCAGGTGAGATAGTCTAGACTTCAAGAGAAAGGAACCCTTCGCCAGGGTCTCTTCCACAAAGTGCAAAGCACGAGGCCAGTCATCTCAGTGTGCAGGAAGCCCCGGGGGCTGTCATTAGATGGCGACCTGTCCTCCTCTCCTATAATTTTAGCTGTGGGGTCTCCATCATCACATTTGCTCTGTCTGAGACTTAGCCTCTGCCATCTGTCAGATGATGACGCTAGGGAAGCCCTCTTCTCCCCCAGGGGAGCGGCAGGGTGGGGCCCTAAGTCTGGTCCCCTGTGGAGTCTCTTGTCCTCCAGGCCAGGGATAGACAGGGAAATTGTTATACTGGCTGAAATGCGGCGCCATGCAAATGACATCAATCACACAATCCTCTCAGTCTCCCTCCCTGCTTCTGTTCAGCCGCTTTTCTCTCTGTGTCTCTCTTTCTTTCACTCTGAGTTTTCAAAGAAGAACTGTTTGTTAGCTCCACAATCAAGAAGATCTAATTGGCTACAGAAAGGAACATGCACAGCGTCGGAACCTTCATCTGGACACAGGAAAGAAAAGGTCAAAAACCACTTGACTGATCAAGAGAAGAAACAGAAACGGGAATTCAAAAGCCGCTATTTATAACAGTGGAAACTGAAGTTCGGAGCTGTGCTCTTAACCAGGCAATTACATCACAGAAACAGCCTGTGCACCCTTGGGTGGCTCTTGGAAATGAAAACAGACTCAACCAGGCTCTTCTCTTAAACGGGCCCTCTCCCCCGTGGCTCTCCCGAGGGCCCTGTGTCCTGGCATCATGCTGACGCAAGAAATGCAGCAAAAAGTTTGAGGCCTAAGAGCTCTGGATTAGAATTGAGCCTCTTTTGCTTCCTAAAAGCCTGCTGTTGACTAAGTTACTCCTCATTTTTGAACCTCAGCTTTCACACCTATAAAATGGAAATGTCACTCCACATTCATTAGGGTGGCTGTTATCAAACCACCAGAAAATAACAAGAGTTGGCAAGACTGTGGAGAAACTGGAACCCTCATGCATTGTTGGTAGGAATGTCAAATGGTGCAGTTGCTGTAGAAAACAGTCTGGCAGTTCCTCAAAAAGTTAAACATGGAATTACCATATGATCCACTCCTAGGTACATACCCAAGAGAACTGAAAGCAGGGACTCAAGCAGGTACTTGTGCCCCAATGTTCATCATAACGTTATTCATAAAACCCAGAAGTTGGAAACAACCCAAATGCCCTGAAATAGATGAATGGATACACAAAATGTGGAATATACATATAATGAAATATTATTTAACTTTAAAAAGCTTACACATTACAACATGGATGAACCTTGAAGAAATTAAGCTAAGTAAAGTAAGCCAATCATGAAAGAAAAAATGCTGTATGATTCCACTTATATGGGGAACTAGCGAAGTCAAATTTGTAGAGACAGGAAATGGAATAGTGGTTGCCAGGGGCTGGGAGGAGGGGGAATGGGCAGTTAGTGTTTAATGGGTACAGAATTTCAGCCTGGGAAGAAGAAAGGAGTTCTGGAGATCAATGGTGGTGATGGCTTCACAAAAATGTGAATGACTCTGAACTTTAACTTAAAATGGTTAAAATGGTAAATTTTATGTTATGTATATTTTACCACAATAGGAAATGGGAATATTACCACCCAACTTGCCAGGTTGTTTTGAAGATCAAAGTAGATGTCATATGCAAAAGATCTAGAACAATGCCTGTCACATAGTAGTTGTTCAACACATGTTTTCCTTCTCCTTGCATTTTATGTGGAGCTTCTTTCTGGCTTCTTAGTCAGGAGAGTGTAACTGCAACGTGGCCACACAGATGGAGACGGTAGAGAGCAACGCCGCTACACAACTATGATCACACTCAGACAGGGAGGGCATTGACCATAGCTCAGTCTTGTGACCCTGCTTCCTTCTATCTTATGCTTTAAGAATAAGCTACTTCTTGAAGCAAACTGAATGCAGAAAGGCACACCAGAGGGACCACTGTAAATTTTCTTGCATTTAAAACAGAAAGGGAGAAATACTTTTCTAGGCCTCAAAAGTGAAGGAAAGTATCCTTACCTACCTAGATCACTGGGCCCAACAGACGTTTCAGCTCCAGCTTGATTTCAGGTATGGGAACCAGAATCTCACCCACCTGCTGAAAGGTATTTCTGGGTGGAGAGTCCCTGCATCTACCCACCTACACTCAGGCGACCTTCAGAAACAGGGTGAGGAGGCAAACTGAAGGGCAGGCCCCTGGACTTACAAGAATTTATGCCAAAGAGTGCTTCTTTAAGGTTTCTTCCAAATCCAACTTTTGGTGCATCTGTGGCCTCTGTGTTGATGGCAGGTTGCAACCTGTGGGTTTCAGGGAGAGCTCTTCTAGCAAGAGCCCAGGCCAGGCCCGAGCCCTATAACACATCTTGCCAGCTTGGACTGGAATTCTGTCACTGATGTGGTGCCATCTTAACTATGTCCCTCTTTCTCAGACAGTGCCTTTGAACACTATGAATAAGGGAACTTGGGCTTAAGTCACTTCATATCTAATTATAGAGAGTAATACAAGTAAAAATAATAGTGGTTTATAAAGGGCCTACTATATGTTAGAGACTGTACTAGGTGCTTTCCATATGTTATTCCATTCTACGCCCATAACTACCCTCTGATGCTGGTATTGTCATTTTCATCCCATGAATGAGGAACTAAAGTTGAGCGAGGTTAGGTACCTTGCCTAAGGTTAAAAGAAAAATTCTCCTTATTTCCATATAGTTCCCTCCCTGCCCAATCCTAACTTTTCAGCATCTGGAAGGTACTATCAACACTTTGGGAAGTTTAGGAAGGTCTCAGACGCTACATTTACCAATGCCTTTGCGCAAGCCTTACAGGTGTGCTTAGCTTATAGGAAAAAGGTACAAAGAACAACAAATAGAGACAGGAAATACACTCTTTAAACCAATAACCATGTTGTGCATGTGTCTCCCATAATATTTTTGTAATGTATGTGTGTGTGTATAGATACATTTAAATATATGTGTGTATATGTGTGCATACATATGTATATGTGTATATATATGCACACATGTACACATATAAATTTAAATATATATGTACGTATGTGCATGTAATACATATTTGCATTTGACAAGTAATTTCAGCATCATTTATGTAACTTGGGACACACAGGCTGGAATGATCATCTCTAAGTGATTAATTTCTTCCAAAAATCAACCAGGAAGCATCTGCTCCATCGTGCACAGATACTTCAGACATGCTATGTTAGGCTATGCAGAACCTTTCAGCATTCTGCCAAGGGTTTTATAGTCACTTATCATCTGCGCTTCCCAACACTCTGGGATAAGGAGATGACTCTGATCATTACAGCTTTAATTTGTTTTAGGATGTGTATAACAAAAGGACTATGCCCTTTATAGATACTACATCAGTCTTACTTTCAAAACAATCTTGAGACCTGAAATTTCTTATTGACCTATAGAGTGCATTGGAAACTTCCTATTGTTCCCTGTGGGTTGAATTAGGCGACTTCAATGGTGTCTACTGCTAGCAGATTTGAGTGATAGTGACTTCATTTCACAGATGGTGACTGTACAACTGAACCATAGCTGAGACATCCATTAAGATCTAGGTCCCCTGATGCTGGAAAATATTGTCAATAATATTAAAAGTTGCGAGCATTATCGAGCACTTACATTGTGTAAGGGCTGTGCTAAAAAGAAGGTACAGTTGCTGCTCAGCAGTCTGCTCCTTTGTTTGGTGTTTCCCTTTCCCATGTCTCCAGATACCCACTGTAGGTGCAGAGTTACACAAGAATACCTGGTTCTACCTCACTGGGTTGTTCCCAGTCATTCAGGGCCCTGTTTCTCCATTTTAGTGGGCATAAGAATCACTTAGGAAATGTTTTAAAATATAGCTTCCTGGGACCTACCTAAAAGTACACTTTCAGTATGTGTGAATTTACATTTTTAATTATCAATCCTTCTAATGCCTTATAATATAGGCACCGTGGGAACACACTTTGATAAGCACTGACTTAGGACTTTCAATATCAGTCTTATTCTATATTGAAATTTCTCCCATCATTCATTTCTCAAGCATTCATTAAGAGATTAAAATTATGAAAAATCTCATTTCTATGGTGCTTGTACAGAAAAAAAAATCACTTTTACATACCTCCCTCCTTTGAAGCTCATACCAGCCAACTAAAGTCCATTAGGCAGGTTTGGGGGCAGATATGACAGACACTAGTGAACACTCCTCTTCTGTTCCTGTCCCCTGCCAACAGCACCCTGATGGGTTAAGGTGTTGGGCTAGAGATCCCACAAAGCCTGAGAAAAATGGCTCCCTTATAATTCCGGGGGAAAATTTTTGATTGGTCTAAAATCCTTACATTTGGCAAATAATTGGTTAAAGATGGGCATTTCCTAGCTAATAAGATATAAAAAGAAGAATACTGGGGAGAATTTATTTTCCTAAATGAAAACAAACAAACAAATAACTTCCTTAAGTGGATGCTTTCTCCCACCCTTTCTTTCTGGAACCCATAAACAAGTAGCCATCTGGTGACCTTGAAGTAACAAGCATAAGGATAAAAGCCTAAATGCTAAATATGGTGTAACAGAAAGATAAAACCTCAGCAACTACATCTGAACTTGTTTTTAATTAAGAAAAATAAGTCTGTTTAGGTCACTATAAATTGGACTTTCTCTGTTACTTTCAGCTAAAAGCATTCTTAACTAATACAGAAGTATTATAATTATTGAGATCTCAGTTTTATAGAAAACAATGTCAGGTAAAGTAACTTACTCAAAATCTCTCATCAAGTAAATAGTGGATCCTAGACTTGAACTAGGATTGACTTCTCTTGAACCATCAACTCTGAAGCCTCACTTTACAATGAAGTGACACTTGACAGTGACAACCTTGCAATAGAGTAAAAGAAATCCAGCAGTGTGTGTGTGTGTGTGTGTGTGTGTGTGTGTGTGTGTCTGGGCTCCTTATCCCTCTTTAGCCAGAAGAATTCTTGTTAATTGATTTTATAAACTGGACTTTCTTATAAGACATAATTAAAAGGAACAGCTTCTGACAATTTAAAAAATTGTTTAAAATAAAATAGCATTATACCATGCTTCTTTGCTCTTAGATGTAAGGCATTGTAGATGCAAAGAACTACAATACCTGATCACTGTTCTCAGCTCATTTGTTACCTACTTGAGGAGATAAGACATAAGCACACCATGTTGAGAAACAATGCAAACGCTGTATAAAGCAATGGCTACTTTTTGCTATAATATGTCCCTGTAAACAGTGTTACAGCGCAAATTATTGCAAAATGATTCCTATTTTCCCCATAGGAATTATGTCATAAAAAGAACCAATTAATTATAAATATAGCCAATAACAAGGCACAAAAGCAAGATGTAACATTATTTGAAATAATAAAATGATGACCCATGTTCTATAAAATTGGAATAAATATGTTGAACATATTATAGTACATTTGGGCTTATTGTGTAATCAAAGTAGTCATCTAACATATAAACATAAAAATCTACACCATAAATCTGACCTAAAACTAACATGCTAACAATAATAAACAAAGAACATGTAGTGAGTGATAATTTTATTTGCTTCTTTGAGATTTCAGATGGAGTTTTACAGGAAATTTAGATGTTCTCTCCTCTTATAAATGTGAAATATCTGAGAAAATTAGTATTTATGCACTCCCTGGTTTTAGAATGAACCCTGTAGCAAGCAGAAGTATTCCAAATATTCCCTTTACTTGAAATTCCATGGAAAATAATGACTGTTGTTCAGAGATTCACAATGGCAGGAGTATTTTGCATATGGGAAAAACCCATTTTAAAGGTAAGCATCTACTCTTGCTTTCATTTGTTTAAAACTTCTCATGGAGACTTCTACTCTGCCCACTAGGATTAAGTACTACAGGGATTGGCCTCCTGCCGTAACAGATTAGAAAATTGAAAATATATATAGAACAGTGGGTATCAGACATTTCACAACATACAGCACAAGACTGATCCATGAAAGAATGGAAATAAATGAGTTGAGCCTTATAATTTCCCCAGCAGCTTCCAGGTTGCAGTTCAGAGAGAGTTGAGGAGGCAAAGATGGGAGTTTGGGGAGCCCAAAGTAGCTACAGTTTTCAAGGAAGAGATCAGAGAGGAAGCTGAGGGATGGGGTGGGGACAGGGGGAGAGAGAGCTTAGCACTGGAAAAGTGCAGAATATTCCCCTGGAATGTTTGTCTGAGTACTAAGTCATGTGTGCATGATTGAAAATCACAGAGGACAAAGAAAGAAGCACCAGAAAACAATAGGCTGATCAATTTCCAGAGCCAAGGCTATAAATAGTCTGTGTCCCAACCAGTCAGAGTGGAGAGATCTAGAAATACCATTCAGTAGAGTCCTCAGAAGAATTATTTTTCAGAAGTAGTAGAGTTAGAGAAGTCCCAGAATAAAGACTACTCTGAACCTGACACAGCAGAACTTAAAAGCAGTCCTTGAAAGGATCAAACTGATCTGCAAGTTACTTAACTACACCTCAAAACAAAATCCAACACTGTAGGGGATACAGCAAATATCCAGCTTCCAATAACATAAAGTCACAATGTCTAGCATCCAACCGAAAATTACCAGGCATTCAAGTAGGAAGAAAGTATGACCCATCATCATGAGAAATATCAGTCAATGGAAGCAAACCCAGGGGTGATAGAGAGAATTAATAGACAATGATCTTACAACAGCTATTATAAATATGTTCAAAGATGTAAAACAGCATGAAACTATCCAGAATGAAGCTCAGAGAGAACAAGACAAAACAATTCACAGAGCGTCAGTGAGCTATGGGACAGTTATCAAACAGTCTAACCTAAAGTGTAAATGAAATCCCAGAAAGGGGACAGTTATTTAAGGAAACATGAGCAGAAAGATTTCCAAATCTGTTGAAAACTATAGACCCACAGATCCAAGATGTTCAAGGAAACCCAAACTAAAGAAACATAAAGAAAATCTCGTCAAGATCCATCATAGCCAAATTACTTAAAAACAGTAATAAAAAGAAATCATTAAAGCATTCAGATTAAAAGAGGCATTTGTACAGGGGAGCAAACAGAAGAACGGCAATCGGCTCATTGTCTGAAGTCATTCAGGCCAGAAGACAATAGAACAACATCTTTAAAATGCTGAAAGAAAAACAGTCTACTGAAAATTCTACATTTAGCAAAAATATATTTTCAAAATAAAGAGTTTTGAAGACAAACAAAAGCTGATAGAGACTTTTGATACAAGACATGTTAAAGGAAGTTCTTCAGGCAGAAGGAAAATAGATACCAGATGAAAATTTGGAACTACACAAAGGAATGAAGAATGCCAGAAATGGGTAAATATAGGAAATGTTTTATCTCATTTTAAAATCCATTTTAAAAAAATTGTTTAAAGCAAAAAACAAGAATAATATATTGTGAGGTTTCTAATATATGTAGGATTAAAACATACAACCATAGCCCAAAAGCTAGAGGGTGGGGATTGCACATATACTAACATAACAATCTTATACTACATGTGAATTAATGTTATTTAAAGGTAGGTTGTGATAACTTTAAGATGAATACTAAAAACCCTAGAATACTCACGAGTTATAAAAACAAAAAAGTATAGCTAATAAACGGTAGGAGGAGCTAAAGTGGAATAAAACAATTTTGAGTAACCTGAAGCTAGGCACCATGCTTTCCTCACTCTCCAGAAAGCCATGAAACATGGTACAGAGATCAGAAAAGAATCTCCAAACCCCTATAACAGAGTTGATATCTTAGTTCTTGATATCTGTTGTCATTCTATGTCTAGAGAGTTATGAAAACCACACACACACACACACACATGCCAAACTTCATATGGAGAATGAATGCTAACTAGGTCTCACAAATATATGTAGAACAATTTTCAAATACATGTAGATGCTCCCATCATGCCAGTTTCTTTTAAAGTGTTATTATATTTATAGGACTTGCTGTCATTGTGTGTTTTTTAAATCAATTAATGTTATGACTAACAATTAACTTCTACTAGATGGAAGTCATTAAAAGGGCTCCTCAATTTTGGAAAGGCTGGGAACCATGGAACACTGTGATGGACTAAAGTCGGTGGGAGTTTGACTCTTTCTTCTAGGTAACAAGTGATCACTGGTGGTTTCGAAGTGGCATGACATATGACAGCAACGCTCTCACATATTTTACATCTGGTGAAAGTGAGGCAGAAAAAAGTCTATGGTTTGTTCTGAGGCTCAGTGACTAAAACTAAATTAAATAATCACAAATCAATCACTCAATTGTTAACTGGCTGACAGACAGTTCTCTGTTTGGATTATTGAAATGACCAGACCACATATTATACATAATTTGAGTTTATACTTGATTACATAAGCCATTTGTTGATGGGTTATTATGATAGCTTTCGTGAACATCTGTAATTTTGTGTGATATATTCCTTACTTTGGAGAATTGCCACATTTTCACTTAATTTGATTCTGGTGGGATTGTTAATAATTTCACCCCTCCTCCCCTTCTAAGCTGGCAATACCCATTCCACTAACACACAGTAATTGATTCAGCCTGAGCATGTGGCTCAAGAAGAGACAATAACTTTCCTTTCAGGGTATGATATGGATGCTGTGTGACGAAAGGCATGGCTTTTTCTCTAGGATTATGAGCACTAAGATCCTTGCTGGACCAGAGCTGCCAGGGGCTATCTTGCCAAGGAATCTTATTGATAAGAGAAAGTGTAAAAGGCAAGCAGAGTTGAAGAATAGAAAGAGTCCTCATAACAGTAATTAATCTATTGTTTAATAAATTGGCAAATATATATTGAGTACTTACTATGGATTTAGCACTGTTCTTGGCCTTGGGGATATGGCAGTGAACAAGCCCTCTAAATGCTTACATCCTAGGGAATTCTTGAGCCTCTTGATAGGGTGGAATCTGAAGCCCAGTCCTACAATTTTAGACTTTTCAGTTACATGAGCCAATTAATCTTCCTTTTTTACTTGGCTTATTTGAGGTTGCTGTCACTTGAAAGAGTTCACATACACTATTAATCCTGATTTTTAAAAGCTAAGAGGATCTTTTACAAAGAAGAGCCTGGTTTAAGACCAAAACTGGAACCCTTTCACTCTTCCTGGTGTGAAACAAGAGCTTCTCAAAGTGAGACTCAGGGATCAGGGATTACTGATTATCAGGGGGTTAACAAAAGCAAAAATTGTGTTTTTTTCATAATTATGAAATACATTTTTATAATAGTATTTAGATGTTATTTGCCTTCTCTATTCTCATTCTCTTATGAGTACATAATAGAGATTTCTAGGGGCAACATGACTTCTATTGAGCCAGACATTAAAGAGATTTGCAAAAATGTGCAACCCCACTCTTGCAACTAAATTTGTTTTAGCTTTTGGTAACTCAATTGCTTTTCATGAAAATGTGTTATTTATATTAACATATAATGCGTTTCTCATTATTTGCAAATGAATGAATATATAAATATTTTCCAAATTTCTCAATTGAATATCTAATATGATAAAATCAATAGCTTTAACCCAGATGAACAAACCTCTTTGGGGTCCTCAATAATTGTTAAAAGTGTCAAGTGATCCAGAGACAAAAATGTTTGAGAACTGCTTATCTAGATCAGTGCTGAGCAGTGGATGGGTAAAAAGATATACCTGCGGTGAAACTCGGGAATCATGGAGATGCAGACTAAAAGAATGCTAGCTTACTGCAGGTGTGAGTGCAGTATAAGTTCCTGAACATAATTTTTCTCCCTTCTGTCTGTCTAGATGTAAAGCTTCTGGTTCAAAACGAATTGGCATGAAACAAACTGCAGTAATTGCCTCAACATTAATGGCACAGACTGAAGTGTCCTCGAAGTAGCCAGTACTAATGAGGACTGAGAGGGTAAGGGCGGTGCTAAGAAGCTTTCCTAAGGAAGCTACTCTTAATGTCAATTTGAGTGAAGGCGCAGGCATCTCGTCAACAAGATAATGAAAAGATGAATGTTCGGTCAATTTGCATCTGTGGAGACTCTGGACTAATGTCAGGAATTATCCAAATCAGTGATCATCAGTCATTACCTTATGTCAATTTGACGTCTCAGTTCCCAGAGTTTTTGATTTGACAGGACTGAGAAGAGCCGGTGATGTTAACAGGAATATCGAATAAAAAAGTAGCAGGTGGTCTTAGGATATTGCAGCTTTTATTAGCCCAAATATTTGATAAGGTCTTTCTCACTTTAATTTTTGACTTGTATTCTCCCAAAGCTAAAATCACTGGGTCTGTCCATCCCCAATGCCCTCGTACAGGCATGCTCCATTTCATGGCAATCAAATGCCCTCTAACTCCTTTCCAATTCTGGCCCTCCTTGCAGCTCGCTTAATGGCACCAACCCACCAATCTCCTTATCGCTGAAGTTCCCAACTTAGCGTGCTTGACTTCTCTCTTACCAGTCTTAACCACCCGCTTTCCTCCAGCCCATGGTTTTCAATAAATTGTTGATTTCTGCCACTTCTACCCCGTATTTCATTGAGACTCCACAACCCTGAATCATCTACTCCTTGATTGGATCAACGTGACATGCCTGCAAAAAGAAAATGAAACTTCTCTGAAGATCAACATCATCATCCGGAACTTCTGGAATTCAATAAAATATTACTAATACTGAAAGAAAACAGAGCCAAGTGATCGAAAGCCAAGATAAAAAACAAAACAAAACAAAACAACCACAGAAAAACATGCCTTGAAGTCTGGTGCTGAAGTTATCAAATACACACTTTAAAATAATGATCTGAAGAATATGTTCAAGAAAATCAATGAACTATAAAGGATTTCATCAGAGAATATGAATCTCTGATATAAGAATCAAATGGAAATTCTAGAAGTGAAAACCATAATAAGTGAAGTAAATAATCCAATAGATGGGTTTAATAGTAGGTTGGGCACAACAGAAGAGAGAATCTGTAAACTAGAAGAGGGGTCAGTAGAAAATATCCAGACTGAATCACAGGGAGAAAAAAAGGGATGGAAAATATGGAAGAGCTGAAGAGACACATGAGACACAATGAAAAGGCCTAAAGTAGATGTAATTTGAAGTTCCCGAAAGAGAGGTGAGAGAGGAAATGGCAGAGGCAATAATCTCTGAAGAAATATTGGCTGAGATTTTTAAAAAATGGACAAAAACATCAAGCTTCTTCATAAACCCAAAACAGAATAAATATAAAGAAAAACACATTCAGTCACATCATAATAAAGCTGTTGAAAATAAAGACAAAAAGAAAATCCTTAAAATCGCCAGAGAGAAAAACACAGTACTGCCAAGGAAACATCAGTGAAGCTGAAAGCTGACTTTTCCATGGAGGCAAGGAGGCCAGAAAAGGACAGTCTGAGTATGTTAAATGCCAAAGAAAGTGACTGTCAGCTAAGAATTATTCACCCAGTGAAACAGTCTTCAAAAATGATGGTAAAATAGAGATCTCAGACCAAGCAGCTGAGAAGTGTTTTTCCTGCAGACCTTCCCTGAAAGAAATATTAAGGGGAGCTCTTGAGGTGAAAGGAAATGGTCCCAGATAGAAGCACAGTAACACAAAGGACTAAAGAGCATTGAAAAGGGGAAATAGGAGGAAATGTTTAAATGAATTTTGACTGTTTAACACAGCAATATGCCTTGAGAGATTTAAAATATGTATAGCAATAAAATACATGACAATGAAAGGACAAAAGATAAAGATAACAGTATCATCCATGTGACCTAATTGAACCTTACAGGACACTCCCCCCAAAGCAGCAGGATGCATTAAAATTTTACACAGCCTAGCCCAAACTGAGCTATGAAACAAGTCTCAAACATCAAAGCCATTTAAAATCATCCAGAGCATGGAATTTAGGTAATCGAAGGTCCTTGCCTTAGTTAGGAATGATAAGCTTACTGATTTAGGATTTATCCTAATGATCCCTAGGTAACAACAAAGAGTGTAGTGTGAGAATATGTAACGAACCAGTTTAGGATACTTACTCACTAAGATTATTCAAGGCCAAGATGGCTTCACCGGGGAATTCTTCCAAATACTTAAAGACGGAATGACACCAATTTCACACACACTTCCAGCAGAAACAAGCCTTCCCTACTGTTCCTTATCTAAATTCCTGCCCTCAGATTCTGTGAACATAATAAATGGCTATTTTTTGCCACTACGTTTTGGGGTGCAACCACAGGAACTGAAGCAGAAGGAAAGCTTCTCACTCTGATAAGTGACCTCTTCAGCTGACATCATACCCAATGACGAGACATTGAACGCTTTCCTCTACATTAAGGAAAGAAACAATGACACTCATTTCACCGCTTCCAAAATGCATTTTACTAGTTTTCTTAGCCAACACAACAGGCAATAAATGAATAAAAAAAAGACATACTCTTTAGAAAACAAAAAAACCACCACCAACTTTGGCAGATAATAGGGTAGAAAATGCAAAATAATCTATAAACTTTTAGAATGAAGAAGTAAATCTAGCGTGGTCTTTGGATACAGAGTCAATGTACAACAACAATTGTATATTTAAATTCTAGTCACAAAAGAAAATTTTGAAGATGCCTTTTCTAAAGCACTTAAAATCACCAAGGAATAAATCTAAAGAAAATTGGCAAGAACACAAAGAAAACTATAAAATGTTCCTGAGAGAACGGAAGGAAGACCTAAGCAAATGGAAGTCTCTTATGCTAAGGGACTGGGAGGCTGAGTGTCGTGAAGAATTTCAGTCTTCCTCAAGCTGATCCAAAGGTTCGGTGCAATTCCAATAAAAACCTCGGCAGGGTTTTAACAATGTGAGGTGATTCTAAAATGTACATGGAAGCCAAAGGGCTAAGCTCGGCAAAGACAAGAACAGGATGGGAGCACTTAGCGTACCGGATGGCAAGCCAGATTTTAAAGCTACGTTAATTGAAACAGTGGGTTAATGCAAAGACAGGACCCTAGACCCCAACTGAACAGAGGCCAGACTTATAATCACCTGATTGCAAACCCACCCTTCTGAGCGCCTGATGAATAACAAAATTGCCATTGTAATGCGGCGGGGAAGTACAACCCTTTCATCAAACGGTGCTGGATGAATGGAATATTTACACAGAAAGCAAAGCAACACGGCTTCTCGACCGTGATGTGGGAGAATGTGCTATGATGCTGACAAAGGTAGAGGTTTCTTAACCAGGACACAAGATGCACTAATCATAAAACATGGTAAGTGGGACTTCCTAAAAATTAAAAACTTCTCATTAGAGATGCTATTAAGTAAATGCAAAGGCAAGCCACAGGCTGGGGGAAATATTTGCAATATTTGCAATGCATAACCTAATGAACGACTTCTGTTCAGAATATATAAAACACACCTAAAATCAGTAGGAAAAATATAGATAATACAATAACAACAACAAAAGAGCAAAAGATTTGCACGGGTCCAATAAGCATATGAAAAAATGGCAACCATCGTTATTCATCAGAGAAATGCAAATTAAAGCCACAATGAAATACTGCTTCACATCCACAAAATAGCTGAAGACAAACACAACAGAAAAATGCCCACCCCCCAAACCGACCGCTGACTCTACCAAGTTGTTGAGACTACGCAGCAGCTGGACGTCTCATCTGTTGCCAGAGGGAGTGTAAATGGGTACAACCACTTTGGCAAACTGTTTAGCAATATCAACTAAAGCTAAATGCACACACATTTTTGACCCTCCTAAGTAAATATGTGAAAGAAATGCGTACACATAGGAATGTGCAGCAAAAGCCATGGGCAAAAACAACCAAATTCACTGGATCAAGGTGGTATGTTTATACAGTGGAAAAGTATACAGCAGTGAAAACTGAACTACCACTACACACAGCTAAACAGAAATATCTCAAAAATACAAAATAATTAATACTATTCGTATAAAGTTATATACATTTTTAAAGCAGAAAAGTATAAGCTATAGGATAGGAAGTCCAAATAATAATAATCTTTATGGAATCTGTAATGACTGTAGTGGGCATAGGGAGGCTTCTCACATGCTAGTGATGTTATAGATCTTGGTCTGTGTGGTAGTTATATGAAAGAATTTTTAAAAAATTCATCCACAAGTGTGTGGTTTTTGTGCATATATATATTACATTTCATAAAAAGAGTTTAAAAATTAAAAAAAGAAGAAAAACATGAGTGATGGCTTGGGGATCAATTGTGATGGCTTTCTGTTCCTAGGCAGATGCGTATATTTGCCCAAATGCCCAAGGAGTGGGCTCCATGCAAGTATCACATAGAGAGTTCCAGTTACTACTGTGGACCTAACTCTACAGCAACCCTATCTGACTATTTTGCCTCTGGGAAAAAAATTGTGAATTCAGGAATATGCTCTTTCCCAAGATAGCACTGCAGCATAGAAAATTACTCCTGAACTCATTTCTTACTCCATTGGGTTTGGGGCAGTTCAGTTCAGGTGGTTTTTCTAGAGGAACAAAAGTGAGGGTGGTGGAGAAAGATGGGTGTGGGGAATGGTGATTCATCAGATCAAGTGGAAAAGAAAAGACAGAAGAGCACAAAAGCCCGAACTAATTATCTTCAAAGCTCGTTGACGCTCTTGCCACTTGTCAGGGCTCAGGCTTCGGTGTCACTTTGAAAGGAGACCTTATGGAACCCTTGACGTCTCCGCAGAAGCAGCCTCGTGGCTCCTCTGTCTGATCTGAAGCCCCCTCCCATCTGCCCCACTCACCGTCAGCTCTAGCTTTGATTCCTTCAGCTCCCTCCCTGTAGCAGCAGTGCCCAACCTCGGCCGAGAGGGGAGGGGTGGAGAAGAAACATTTATAAAAACAGTCAGGGGATGTAAAGCGCAGCATAGGAAATATAGTCAATAATATCACAATAACTATTATGGTGCCAGGTGGGTAAAAGACTTATTGGGGTGATCACTTTGTAAGGTATATAAATGTCTAATCGTTATGTTGTGCACCTGAAACTAATATAATATTGTGTATCAACTAAAATAAATTTAAAACTGATAATATTGTATGTCAACAAAAATAAATTTTAAAAGGGGGGGGGGAGAAACAGTGAGGAAAGCAGTGGCGAGATCAGAGGCCCAGCAGCCAGCCCTGGAGAAAGCCCCTCCTTGGCTGAACCAGAGGCACAGCTCTGGGACCACCTGGAAGAAGAGGATTTCCCTGGGTGGGGTGCCTGTTACGAACTCCACATTATCTCAGAGAACACTGTTCCCATTTGATTGAGGAGAAATAGGCTCAGAGAGGGGAAGCCTCTGCCCAGGGTCCCATAGGTGGCAGAACCTGCTCTCCAGTCTTACCCCAGAGCCTACCCCCATCCCCTACTCTGCAGAGAGTTCTCCATTCTCCAGGTGCCCACCCAGTGAACAAATTGGGCTGCTGCAGGTTAGCCGCAGGAGACCCCACCTCCAGGCCCTGCCAGCCTGCACCAGGGGGAGGCTGCAGTCGCCACGCTCCCTTTTCCACCCTGTTGAGTGGCTGAGTCCCTGCTGGCACTCTGGAGATAAGGGCGAACCCCCGGGCCGGTCTCCATTTGGCCCTGGGCTCTCAGTCAAAGGTTTGGGAAATGTGGCTGGAAATTTAAGACAGCAGAGAGCACAGCTGGCTCCCACTGAGTAAAGAGTACTGAGCCCCCGATAAAAGCTCATTCATCTCCGGGAGCTTCATGCTTGAAAGGCTCTGAGTGCCTGAAGAGAAACTGTGCAGACGACTTCACAATAAACAGAGAAAGCGTGTCTATAAAGTTCCAGACAGGCAGCAAGTGTGACCCGTGACATCAAGTCCCACAACTGCAATGACAAGAGTCTCAGTTGTGCCATGTAGAGCTGCCTAAGACAGATAGGGTGGGGACAGTGGGGCAGACACCCCAGGCAGGGAGCTGCATGCCCGCCAGCGCTTGCTGTGTGAGAGAATGGTCACAAGACTCCCGAGGAACAATTTATAAATTTATGATGTGGAGGCCAATAGAATTTGTTACTTGCTTTCCAGATGATGCTGAGGTTCTGATCCATGGCTTTAGTTGTCAACTCAGTTGCAGCCTGTTTCTTCTCATTCATTCATTCATTCATTCATCCATTCACCTGACACACAACAAGCACATAGTACATTCTAAGCCTTGAAGATAAAACAGAAAAATACGTGGTTTCTGGCCTTGATGATCCCACAGTATAGTGGGAATGACAGACATAAAATAACCAGTCTTTTTTAAACATCAGCAGTACTTTTCCATTTATAAAGGTAATTGTAGGAAAGATACATTGTAGAAAAAATAGAGAGTATCTGAAAGTAGTATCAAGAGAGTAATGGCCTGGCCAGGCATGGCTCAGCTGTTGAGCATCGACCTAGGATCCAGGCGATCAGGGTTCGATTCCCGGTCAGGGCACATGCCCGGGTTGCGGGCTTGATCCCCAGTCGGGGCCGTGCAGGAGGCAGCCGATCAATGACTCTCATCATTGATGTTTCTATCTCTCTCTCCCTCTCCCTTCCTCTCTCTGAAATCAATAAAGATAATATTAAAAAAAAAAAAAAAAGAGGGTAATGAAAACCACACGTAATCCCGCTATCCAGAGACAGCCATGTATGTAGTTAGGTATATGGACATAGCTCATGGACCCTTGGGACCAATGCCATGCAAGAGGCAGACATGAGTAGGAGTACGCAAGAGAGAGGGAGTGAGCGGCCCGGAAGGTCCTTCCAGGTGGAAGTCAGGCAGGGCTTCCCTGGGAGGGAGCGCAGGAGGGGCAGGAGAGTGTGGCTGTGTGGGCTGGGCCTCCTTGAGTGTAAGGGCGCCCAGGAGGAAGAGATGGGAGGAGGAACTGAAAAGACAGGTCAGGCAGATTGCAAGGGAGCCCCTGGGCCCTGCAGATCCCACCAGTAGCCTTCCTCTCTTTGTTGTCACACTGCAGAAATTAGTTGTCAGATGGGTTTCTAATAATTTGTTACTAAAGACTCTCCAGGTATTGATTAACTTGCCCTTTCATAGTTCATTTACATTAGAGTAGGTTCAAGTAGGCCACTAAGCACCTTAGTCTCACTCATCCACACACTGATCTACTTCAAGAGTGGATGGGGAAGGGGAAGAGCAGAGCAGGGACGGGGCCTCCCCCAGAGGCCCGCATCAGCATCCCCACTCCCACCCCGTGCTAATTATCTGCTCTGTCCCCTCCTCCTGTCCTGATGAACTGTAAGTTCTGGGAGGCCACAGTCCACACCTGTCTTAAGGTTTGCTGGATATACAGCCCCTGGCACATCTCATATTTGTTTATTTATTTATTTAAAATGTATTTATTGAATGCCTACTACACGTCTGACAATTGGCACATTTCACTGTGGTGAACAAAGTCCCCTGTCTCTTGGAGTTTATAGTCTAGTCGGGGTGGGAGGGGCAGACTTTAAACAGATAAACGTTTCATTATAATGGTGACCAGTATTGTGAAAGAACAGAACAGGGGCTCATTAGTCTAGGATTAATCAAGTTGCTGAGGAAATTACATTTCGGTTGGTTTTTAAAGGGGCTGAAGCATACTAGGTACTAAAAAGTATGTACTGAATGGAAGAAGAGCGGAAGTCTGCACACGCTGGGGGATCTGTGTCAGGCACGAGGCTGACAAATTGTCTCTGCTGAAGCCTGGCTGCTGTGGCCAATAGCGCCGAGGGGTTGGAAACGGCACCGTCAGATCTGAGACTCAAAACAATTACAGCTGCCTCTTCGGGCCTTAGTCTCTTTTTCTGTAATTCCTAGGAACAGGCCTAGATGACCCCTAAGAACTCTTCTACATCTCGCATTCTGGAACCCTTGACCAACCAGGCAACAGCTAACCTGGCCTCTATGCAAACTTGGCAAGAGGGGGAGGCCGACCTTGACCTTCCTCACACCTCTCCCACTCCGCCTCCTTCTCCCAGCTGCTATTCCTTTAGTTGTCCCTGAGCAGCTCCCACGGGATTCTTCCTCTCCTTATCAACCTGCTTTCATAAAGTGAGATCAAGGGAGCGTGTAAGGCCTGGTAAGACTTAGTGCGTCATGACTTCCCCCATTAGCGATGATAAATAAACTCCTGAGCCAAGTAAATGAATGCTAACAATGGAACTCCAGCCGAGTGGATGGACGCCATCAGGCCCATACTTAAGAGTTCCTCTAGGGGCTGGACTGGGCGATAGATAGGCGGGGCTCCCACTTACCATGCGGTGGACGCGAGATGCAGGAGGGACACCCAGTCTAGGAAGGTTATGGGTGTCCACAGAAAGAGGTGATCTGTGAGGGAGAGCTGAGTTGAGCAGTGCAGGCTGGGTAAGGGTTGGGCATGTGAACAGGAGCAGGGAGATGATTCCAGGCACAGAAAGTGTGAGTGGGGGGGTCACAGAGACTGGAATGAGCAAGGGGCCTGGAAATTACGTGACCATCACCAATATGCGTGGTATCACCTTATCACCTTAGCCGGAGGCAGCAGCGTGCAACAGAGACAGCGGCTCTTCTCATTTCTTCTCAGCCCCACGGTGGAGCACGCTCTTAACATTTCTGAGATGCCGCGTCATAAATAAACGGCAGCATCTACCTCTCTAGCTGCGAGGATTTAGGAAGAAAGCATGGAACTGCCCAGTAGAGGGCCTGGCACCCAATGTATATTCAATTGATGTAGATTTTCTTTCCTACCCAGCTAAGCAAGTCAGGAAGGCCCCACTCTGAGCACCAGGCTGCATCTTCAGAGGCATTACATGATTCTTAATAACCCAGAGTAGTTCCCGAAACTTGAAGGTCACAAACTAAAAGGGTGACCTCAAAGGTTCCAGCTCTCTTTGCTCTGGGCACAGCAGTTCTGAGGGTGATAGATCCTAACCGGCTGCGAGTTTTAGAGGTGCGTGATGGCAGGCACAGGGGTTGTGAAGAGATGTGAGGGAGCGAGGGGCTCTGTGTGGGGAGGGGGAATAAGAATCGTGGGGACTTCAGGTGTGGCTGGATGACTTGGGGCAAACCGATGACCTGGCCAGTACAAGGTTGGCGGTCAGAAAAGACGAGCTGCACCCGAATGTGATTTAGAGCCCAGGAGCCTGGGTTCTAGCTGGAGGAATGTGCAGGAGCGTACAGGCCAGGCAAGCGAAGATCTCTGCTGGTAGGTAAAACACTGATTTCAAACAAAAGAGAAAAAAGGCTCTTTTCCCGAATATAAGTTCAATATTGATAAGCTGTGCAAAGTGCTGCCCCACTTCGCATGTTTCTCCATCCATAAGAAATGAGGAGACCTCATTTCATCTTCTCAAAACTCCCCAGGTGCCCTGATCTGGCTCAGGGATAGAAATATGAATATTAATAGAATCACAGATATGAATACAAACACACATAAGAACAAAAATATGTTCATAAATACAAAATTGAAAAATCCAAATGAATATAGGGGAAGACAGCTCACTCTATGTTCCTTTCAGAGTCAATGGACAAACCACCTTTACTCCACACGCGACTACAACGATCCTTATTTTGTATAAAGTACATTAGGGCCTCAGAACAGCTCTCACATCCATTGTCTGCCGGAGTCACACAAGTCCCTCCCAGGAAAGGTAGGGCAGTGCCGTCCCCTGCGTGTGCCTGTGGAAGCAGCGTGGACATGTGGAGGACCTGCCTCCCCGGTGGCTGCTGCATTCGTCCCACTGCCCCTTACTCTGAGCCAACCCGTAAGAGAGCTTTGAAACAGAGGAGGTATTCTGCGCTTCCACGGCTCCTGCAGACCTACTAAGAATGAGTCGTTTGCTTCTGCAAATCAATTTACGCCACCAGGTTATTTAAGGAAGAGATTCCTCCCTGAGCTCTCCAGACTCCAGGCCCTGCCTGAGAAAGTTGTAGGATTTAAGGCTCCAATCCTACAGCTTTCTCCTGGCATGGCTTTGTCGCCGAGACCTGGGAGGGAGCTAATAAGCAGGTCCAGGGATGCTTGAACACGCAGGTCTAAAGCTCACTCTTTACCCGCTTGGTGATTTTGGAATTAATTAAATATCCATTTTACCAAAGCTTTAGGGTGTTTTTGCTCTAGAAAGCTCCTTTTCTCTTAACTAAATTGAGGCCCATAAATGAGAAATACAGTGCATGAAATTTCTGGGTGTCACACCATAAATCTCAGGCATGTGGCTTTGCAAATCTCCTTTAGGATAAATTGTAGCAATAAAGCGTTTGCATTTTCTCCACGTATTGCTGGATTCCGGGAGTTGAGCCTTCTCCAATCATGCACTTTACTGCAGACCATGGGGTAAGACGGGAGGAGGCAGCTTGGCTGTGAGCCCTGGGGATGCCTGTCCTCTGCCCTTCTGTTACCACCCACGGGTGCTTCTGCCCTGGCAATGACCTTGGGGGAGGTTAAGGAGATGTGGAGAAGCACATTCGTCTCAGGGGTGGAGGCATAGGGTTAGACCAGGAATTCTTGAAACCTGGTATAGGAAATCTTTGACCTAAAGTACACTAGACACATAACTAAAATTTATGTTTTCTAAACAGCCTTTCTCATTCCTGACGTTGAGCATCTTTTCATCGATTTATTGACCATTCTACCTTTTCTTTCGTGAATTGCCTATTCATACACTTATTCTTTTTTTATTTATTTGTTCACTCTTGAACTAGAAAACCCTGCATAACAAATATTTACTAGACATAGCTTACGCCTTCTCTTGTACTGTAGGTATTTTCAGTTTGCCGAGCTGTATCTAAACTAAGTGGGCCTAGGTTGTCTGTTTATATTTCTAGTCTCTGCTTTTCACTGTCCCATTGCCCCAGGGACACCTTGACGTTTCTGGATGTTGTCAATCTATCCATTGACTCACCAGCCCACAGGAAAGCCCAGTCAGACGCAGGAAGGCAGGCAGAACCGGGGCTGGCTGGGTCAGGCAAGAGCCCACCAGGCACTCTCTATCTATACGCAGGTGGATGCAAAAGTGGGCACCAGGGAAGCTCAGTGAAAAGCTGTGTATCTATCAGCTGGGAAACTGGATGGGGAATCCTATGCCAATACTTCTCAAACGTGAATGCGACGATGACTCTCTTAGAGGCCTTGCTAAAATGAAAATCCTGCTCCAGCAGGTCTGGGTGAGGCCTGAGATCCTGACTTTTTAATGAGATTGCAGGTGATAATGCTGCTGCTGGTGCAAGAACCACGCTTGGGGTAGTGAGGTCCTAAAGAAGAGAGCCAGCATGGTCCTTTGAGTTACCCCATAGAGCACTTGGGTGTTTTCCTCTCACAGGAGCCTATGCTCCTATGTCTGAAAATAAGCTCCAGATTCAATGAAGGGGAGGCCTTATAGATTATTCTAAAATAGCTGGTGAGGAAGTAGCTGCCCATGGAGGCTCCGTGACTCACCCAAGGCCATGCAGCTGGTTAGCAGTGTTTCTGGACTAGAACTTGAATTCCTGCCTGTAGTCCAGCGCTTTAAACATTTTACCATTTCATCATTTTCATCTTAGTAAGAAAACAAACTCAACAGTAAGAACTCATTGAATTGCCAATGTTGTTGGCTTTAAGCAACTCCTCTGCAGACAGACACAGATTTAAAATAAAAGAGCAATGGGAAAGAAAAAAATTGTTTTTCAGTCTTTATCGTAGGATTCCTGTAAACTGTAAGCTCACACAATAGACTTCACAAATCATTTGATTTTACCAAAAATCAATTTATACATGCTGTTTTATCAGCACACATTGCGTAAATAAAAGCCAACCTTAGGTGATTACTCTGTCCCTGCCAGACCTAGGTCCCAGTCTTTCTTTAGCTTTCTGGAATCTCTGACTTTGGTAAAGCTACTTCTTTGGCTTCAATTTCTTCACCTAAAAATGGTTTTGAACTTATTGTCCCTGAGGTCTTTTCAGTTTTAATAGTTTTTGAGTCTAAAGTTTCCTTCTTTGTATACCTTAAATATGGTTTTCTGGGATTCCTCTCTCCAGCTGTCATTTTTCTCTTTACATGGTTCACGGCTTTCCTGCCCAGAAAAGTGATAAGTAAAAGGAAGGACTATTGATACGGTAGTTATTTTAAATTCCAGAAAGAGGGTCAAGGTATTATTCAAAACCCAGCAATGAAGTGACTTGTGGATTGATTTTCAAAGGCTCTAAGGCCTCAGATCTTCCCCTAAAAAAAGAAAGTAATTAATTGCCCCATGTCCTACCTGCCTTGGAAGAAAGAATATACTCCATGCAGTGGGCCTGTTGGGAAACCTAATCAAGCCAACTGTGACTTTCCCTTCCTGCCTGCAGCCACAGATTTCAAATGGACAAAGTATACGCCTTTAGTGTAACCCCTGACCATTCCTGGTTTGAGATCAGTATTGGAAATGAAAACCCCAGTGGTGCTGGAACCATAAAGGCCCTCTCTTCGTTTGTAAAGATATTGCTGGTGGTAGGATCCATATGGTCAGTATGAAATATACCACTGGATGGCACACCATGGGGCGGGGGAGGGAGTTACCCCACTGCTCAGGGCCTTGGTTTTAGAAAGGGGAGGTGCTGGTCTGTAGGATTTTCTAGGATTCTGTATCCGAAAGTAGACTTGGAGTACAGGCGTAAATCCTAACTGTTCCAAGGTCAAGGAGAAATAAGGGAGGAAGATGTCTCTGCCTGCTCCTGAGGGGGGAAGTATCCAATCAGGTGGGTTAGAGGTCAAGGCTAGAAGAGGGGTGTGGGGCCGGAATGCCTGGGAAAGTTCCCCTAATGTTGCAAACCTATGCTGAAGCTAAGGGCACGCGCAACATGAGGTCAGGCCTAGGGCTTTCTTCAGCAGGAGATCCGTGGCGTGCAGCTCCTGGGTCCTTTGCATATAAGTAAGTGTTGGTGCAATGGAATCACTACAGCGTCTTGTGCTTCAGCTGATGAGAGAGCAGGGAGAGCTGGAGAAGAAAAAGCCAGCAAAACACTGAAAAACTCAGAGGCCTGGACTTTGGAGAAGAAAGCTCTTTATTCCTCCATGATGTTATTTATTGAAATCCATGGCAAGAAGCTCCCCAGGAGTATTTCCATTTGCACACAGAGGGGAAATGAACTGGGAGGGAGGCGGCTGAAGAGTGCCACGTGGAGGCCTGACTAGATTTACAGCCGTTCTTTGGATCTGTCCAGTTCTACTTCACTTGGCTATGACTACACAGTTGTTGGGCTACAACAGGAAACCCGAAGGGTGGGAACCAGGGAGAGACAAAAATCTGTACCTGGAATGAGAACTGGAATGGGAATTGCAAGAGTAGCCACTGTCAGCACGTTAATGGGGAGCCTGCTTTCTTGGAGGGTTGAAATCACTGTATATTATTTAATCTCTCACCCTTTCGAATACAAGCCCCAGAAGGACAAGGCCTGTGGTTCTCTATCATCCCATGCATTTCCAGGACCCAGGAGACTGTTTGGTATGAAAAGAGGGCTTCACAAATGCCATAGAAAAACGAAATAAGCTTCTCTGGACATTGTTCTGAACCTTTGTGATAATGTTCTTACACTTAAATTCAAACATCTACCCCCTGGACCATAACTTCGGTGCTGCACATAAAGTCAGCACATTTGTAAGATCAATGACATCTTGAAGTCAGCCATTAACTGCAAAAGTCAGAGCTGCTTAAGAGAGATATGGGCATGCCCCGTTTTATCACAGAGGAGCAACACAGAAAACTATTCCCTGACATACATCCTACCAGTAAATTAAAAACAATAAGTGAATACCTTCAAATGGCTTTCCCAGTGTGTTTTGTATGTCTTTCTCTTTGAATATTATTTATGAGAAATAATTTACTGATATTGTTGTTACCCCAAATTATATACTGAAGAAAATTAAAAGCACTGCACAGGAGGAAATAATGAATAGTAGCATTTAATTAAAACCAAAGTGAGTATAATCAATGCCTGTCTAATACAATAATGAGCTTAATTTAATTTTCACTTAATGGAAAGAAAAAGAAGCTTAAATCAACTGCCTATGGAATTAAATGACAGCAATTTTAAAAATGCAAGTTTTTCTAAAGCAGAGTCCTAAGAGACTGACAATGACCAAAAACAATGCCAACTAACAGGCCCTAATCCATTTTCTGGTAGAGTTAGAGTGGGCAGTTATTAGCAGGACTGTGTACTTTGAGCGTCAGGGAAGTAGAATTAATTAAAAAGCAATACTTTAACTTTCCGATCTTTGGAGTCATCGAAAAAGGCGGCAAAAATTGGATTTCCAAGGGTTGCTAGTTTGGAATCAAAGCCCAGAAAGGGACTGAACTAAACCAGTTAGCATGGGGGGGAGCTTGCCCTCAGCTCTCTGCTGCATAGGACAGCAGCTGAGCAGGGGTGGAGAGCAGGGTGCGAGGGAGCTGCCAACCCCGGACAGCTGTCTGTGGCTGTGACCGAATCTGCAACGCAGGGAGTAGGATTCAGGTTAGATAAGAAGGTGGCACCATTTTTCCAAGTCTCGCTTTGGACTTGGAGGAAAGATGGTTGCGCCCAGTTAGGGCTGTGCTGCTCATGACTCCAACTGCAGCTGAAGAATGGACTCTACTTGAGACGGTTAACCCATGACAATGTGAGATGGCAGGCAAAGTGGTTTAACGTTCAGAGCTCCAGACTCAAGGCTGGGAGTCCTGTCTCAGTAGTTTAACTGCTCTGTGACCTTGGGAAGACCACTTAATCTCTTAGAGATTCAGTTTCCTATTCTGAAAAATGGGGTTCACAGTAGATGATTCAGGAGCTGGGGAGACATTTGTTCAGTGCCTACTATGTAGCAGTCACCTTACTCGATAACATTATTTCATTTCATTTCCTGTCCTTTTACTGACCTAACTGTCATTTTACTGAGGCAGAACCGGGGCCACAGATAGGGTCAGACCCACCGGCACTCCCAGGGTGCGCCTGTCCCCCTCCCCTCAGGCTGCATGCTACCCTGTGCCTGCTCCTGGAGCTCAGCCCATATTCAAAAGCAAGAGGGACCCAGTGTGGCTCGAGATATTTTGGTGTTCTCGGTTTTCTTTGTCATTTTGGTATCCGTTGTGCTCTTCCATAATAGTTATACACACATGCACGCACACGTGGACACACACCACCCCGACAGCCTTCTACGTCCTGCCTGCCCTACTTAGACTCGACTTCACAGCATCAGGGATCATCTTATATGCAGTTCTAAGTAATCCCAGGACAGTTCTCCAGGCAAAACAGATGCTACTTATATATGCCTATGTAAAAGATGCAACTCTGTGCATTCTCTCGGTTTCGCAGGCGGCTTCTCGGGTAATTGACAAGCTCCTGCTGCTCAGTCCTTGATAACCTGTCACCATGCTCTGCCGCGTGCCTACTTTTGTTACATAAGTTGTGTCTCATCGTGCTGTTGTGTTCATCAGGATTCTGGGGTCACTCCCTAACCTAACCCCCCAACCTGAGGCTCCAAACACTGGTGACTCACCAGCTCTCCTAAGCATCTAATTAATCACAGAAGCGCTGGAGCAGAGCAGCCCTAGTTCGGGGCTGAATGATCCCGTCGGAGCTGCGGGGTTGGTCAGGGCCAGATAATATTGGCAGGAATCCAGATAGCTTTCATAGCCATATTTTATCAATTATACTCAGGTTGGTTGACAAAGCACAGAAGAGAAGACATCTAACAGGTTTTTTCTTTGTAATTTACTCATGGTCTCTACCTCTTATTTAGTAATAATGGTATATGGGGACAGCGTCATAGCGGAGCCCCGTAGCCATGGTGTCTCTTCAAAGGGAGATGAGGGTGTTGGAAGTGGGGACACCAGTAGACTCAGCGGGAAAGTGAAGTTAGGTCAGCACCTTTGGTCGCAGCCTGGTCTTCCTCCGTCTGGGAAGGCTGCTGTCCTCGCCCAAACTCATGACTTTGGTGTCAGGAAGCAAAGGAGCCAATCACTTTATTACCAACTCAACGCCAGTGAGCACTGGGGTCACTGGAGTAGTGAATGGGGCTACAAGCTCTGAGAAGAAAAATCTGCCAGAGAAAAACTCACGACTGGTCATCTTCAGGATGTTTTTTTAAAAGTCCACTTGAAGATTTAGAGATGAACTATTAACTAGAGCAGAACTATGCAAATGAATATGCAAAGAAGATGAAGAGAGACCACAATTATTTATGTACATGTTTATATCTCATATTAGTCTGTGCATTTCTTTTTTCAATTGTGTTTTTCTACTGTTGTTTGTTTGTTTGTTTTTAAATTGAAGGTCCTGCTTCCACGAGCGGCCACAACTAGGTGGAAAAGGGGAAGGGAACCAGGGGACATGGGGAGGGGTCATAACCTTCGGGGGTGGAGGGGGAAGGAAGGTCCAGGGGAAAGGGGGGCTGTTAGCAACCGGGTGAAGGGATTGCCCTCCCTCTGCTGGAATCCCCCAAGTCCCTCCAGTCTGGCAGGAAGAGGGCAGCCTGCCAGCCACAGGCAGGTCTGGGGCTGCCAGAAGCTCCAGGCAGGGAGTTGGAGGGGGCTCACAAAGGCTTGCCCTCCAGGTAGATGACAGCACTGCCCCCCAGCTTCTCTGAGGGGTCTTTGACTTCCCCAGTCAGTCTATGCATTTCTTTAAATGAGATCTTTATCTGACGGAAAGCCAAGCCTGCCTACCTCAAAAGTCCACACCCTTTCTACCGCCACCTGCCCTGTGCTGCTACTAAAACGGGACATTTCTTACTTATTTCAGGAGACAGGAAAGGGAAGTTCAGTCCTCTGACCTGCCAGGCCCTATAGCTGAGCTTTGATTCAAAAATTCATTTTGAATACACACATCATGGGCAACATTATTCCATCAAAATTGGAAAGCAATTCCACAAATTGAGGAGAGGAACATCTCAGCAAGGAACATGACTTCCTCTGGTTTCTCTTGGAAATAGGGAGCTTGTTTCTGAAACAGGTTGTTGCTTCCACACACCATGTGTCCTCTAACTGACAAATTAGGTAGTGCCAGCAGCAGAGGAGAGAGGGGATGTGGAGGACCAGGCTCCGGGAGAAACACAAAATGAGGGGAAAGAAACATAGGAGGCTGCCTTCTTAGCTGAGCAAACCAAAGTTTTCTCAGGGGCTTTTCATAGATGTCTAATATTCTTAACCAACCATACTTAATTCAATTACCTTAGAGGTGAATTGAATGCAGGACATTCATTACATAACAGGCAATTCTAATGCTTATCAAGTGCATAAGCAATTAAAGCCTTAAGAACAAATGTATAGGCTATAAATGAAATACTATCTGGTAGAATTAATCCAAAGCTACTCATGAAAAATGTCACCCTTGTCTTGACCGGAAGGATATGCTATGGTTGCCATTCCAAACCACAGTATTGTAGGGCCAACTGTTTTCACTGGCAACGCCACATTTAATGTGTTTCCACGGCCCTTTCCTTCTGAATCAGGAGTTCAGATCTCCTTAGACTTCGCCTTCTTGCCCCAGCCATCATCGGCAGTGTCATCATTGTCACAGGTGTGCTGAGTGTATTGGATGACTCCAGGCTCACCACTGGGGATGCACCAGGAAAGAAAATGCAGTCTCTGCCCTTGAGGAAAGAAGAGACAAGGGTGCAAGTCCTTGGTGGTTCAGGTCGGAGTTGCTTAAAAAGAGTGGGGAGACGGTATTAGGAACAGAATGAAAGGGGGGCCTTAGGGTGAGACTCTGCATTGGCCTACACTAGGTCCTGTCCAGTTCTGAGTTTCTGCAGCTTGGCTCTGTGCGTGGCACACAGTGGGCGCTTAGCAAAAGCTTGATGACTTCACTCTGGTCCACTGATTCTGCCAAATAAGAACGAAGCCAAGAGTACAGAGGGGGAGCTAACTTCTGTTTGTAAAAGTTTCTAAAGGTGTTTTTGAGGTTGTCCGAGCTTATGGAGGTTGCAAGGCTCTCTGGTTATGCAGGTGCGTGTTGCAGATTAGATCTAGGTAACTGTTCTGATTGGAAAAATCAACTTCAGAGTGGCAATACTGGCATCAGTCCTTGGCCAAATTTAAAAACAGCTTTCTAACCAGATGGTTTGGGAGCCTTTAGAAAAGAATGCAGGAATCATGAAAAGCCAGCAGGGATAAACTCAGAGTCAGGCTTGCAAACCAATTTTGTTTCCTCCCCTGACAGTCTTGGCACGGGGCAGGTTGGGCAGTAATGCAGTAGAGAGTGCGCATCTCATTTCAGCTTTTGATGAAATCTTTCCTGCTAGCCTTTCGAGTAATGAGATAGATGTGGATTAGTTGATAACAGTATTAAGTGGATTTACAGTTACTTAGTGTCAACAGGGAAGGAGTGTGGATTAATGCCTCCGTCCTCTGAGCTGTCCTGCTGGAGGTTTTCTCCAGCACTGGGATGAGGGCCGGAAGGCTTGCCCATCAGATTCTCAAAGGGCTCTCTCTACCTGCTTAGCTTACTCCTGAAACTGGTGCCCCCAGCTTCTTTAAGGACTCCTCTGGTCCAGGCACTGGTCTCCCCTCATTCCAAAACTCTGTCCCCCAGCCCAGCCAAAGCCAAAGGCATATTATTTCAGAGAGTGAGTGTTTCCCCAGTTGTCCCACAACAGAATGAGCTGCCTTGGAAGAGCAGTGTGGGTTCCAGTCAGAACATTTTCTAGGTCCTTGCCTCAGAGAACCATTAACTAAGATGAGATCCCCAAACTTTCCTGTTTGCTCTTCTTTTCTCTTATTACCTGAGGGAGCAGCCTACAATGAAAAGAATACTAGCTTTCAAAACAGAACTGACTTCCTTCTTTACTCCTCTGGTAAGTCTCAGTTCCCTCATCTGTACAATGGGAACAATAACTCTCATTTCACCAGGCTATGTGGATTACACAACGTGGCCTACCTAAAGCACAGAGCACAGAGCACAGAGCAAGCTCTGGATAAAGGTTAGTTGCCTCCCACCTTCCAGCAGCCAGGTCTAGAGTGTGCCCCCTGTAAGGAGGCTGGACAAGGAAGGGTCCCTGAGACTTGCCTTGCAGAGGTTAGTGATGCAGCACATAGAGTCAGTCCCTCTTTGCAAGGCCACCACTGCCAGGATAAAGTGGCCCCACCCATGGTGAAGCAGCATGTGAAGTGGCAGGTACCTTTGAAGGCCTTTGATTCTGGCAAAGCAGAGGGGAGGGAGCAGGGCAGCTCAGAGAGACGCGCTGGTCTCCCACTAACCTGTCATGGGATCTTCAGCAGGCTGCTCAGTGTCTGGGAGAATTGTCCCTGGGTCCTCGTATGAGCAGTAAGAAGCAGAATCCCAAACCTGCCGGATTTGGGGAGGGTTCACTGAGATAAGGTATGTGAGAATGCCTGGGTCAGAGCCTGGCACTCAGGACTAATGGCAGTTTTAAAAATTATTTGTAGTAATAATAGCATCAAGAACAGCCTCAGGCTTTTAAGTCTTCAGATCTGGTATTCATCCATTTAGGGTCTCTGCTAATGGGCAGGGGAAATACAGCTAAAAGAAACCTTGGACAGAAGCTGTGGGAGAAATCCGCGACGAGAGGAGAATGCTAATGCTGCAGAGAGTTTGCTTGCTAAACAGGGTGCTGAGAAGTCCCACGAAGTTTGGGGGCTCTGAGATCTTAAAAACCAGCACCCTTTCCCACACCTCCAAGAGTTGGAACATGGGAGCAAAGCATTGAGTCCTAACAGAGGCAGGCGGGAAGTAGGGGCTGGGCATGGCTCCAACGCAGGCTCTGTTCCATCTGGGTGGGTATCTGACCAGTCAGGCCCTCTGCCGCCTGACCCAACCCAACCTGGGACAGAAAAAATGGGTTGGACAAGCTGCTCCCTCAAGTCCTTCCCAGATTGAACCCTAGGACTCAGGGCTGCCTGGGTTTGTGACATGCCATTACCTTGGACCCTCAATAATTTTGTCTCAAAGCTGGAATCTCAGGATTGACTTAGTGCCTAGTAAATTCCATCCTATTGTGAGAAGCTTAGAGCTTGTGTGTGTGTGTGTGTGTGTGTGTGTGTGTGTGTGTGTGTGTAGAGTCTCATAGTTCCTTTGCTGTTAGGCCAGTTGGAGGTATCTTCCTTCTTTCATTTATTTATTCATTCTGTAAATGTATTTTGCTTACCTACTAAGGCCAACTCGATGCTTTCTGCCGTATTTCCTGTAAGTTACTAGCACATTCTCTACTCGTTTTCTCTGGCGTGCTTAAGAGAACAGGGTGGTTAAGTAAGTTCACACTGCTGAGACGGACGTATGGGGTGTGCTGGGGGTCTCCTGCCTACCCCAGACGTGCTCTCTGCCTTCTCCTCCCTGCTTCGTGCTGCGGGAGACTGAGCTGCATGAGTGCATCCCAGCTCCCTGCTTTCTGGCTTCTGGTCGAGTTTGGTCATCAGGTAGCACCACAGAGGGAGGGAGGGAGGGAGGGAGGGAGGGAGGGAGGGAGGGAGGGAGGGAGGGAGGGAGGGAGGGAGGGAGGGAGGGAGGGAGGGAGGGGAGTGGCATTAGGGAGTGTATTTCTCTACTTCCCTGGCTACAGCATTGCCAGTCTGTCTGTCACTCAGCACAGGTCACTGTCCCTCTCACGACAGCCTTCACCCCATGGCACTCTCCTTCTGCATTCGAGGAACCTTGTCACCCTTGTCCCTTCAGGACTCGGGCAGGCATGCTCTGTGGTTACCGGCTCTGGGCTTTAGCTCTGTCCTGCTCACAGCTTTGGATAGAATCTCCTTTCTCAAACTCACCTTAAATTATCCAGTTTGGACCTGCCGCCTATTTCCTCCTGCGACCTTGAATGATAAAAACCATGTGTTTCAACCTCCTCATTTCGACAGGGGGGGAAACTCAGGAAGTGACTTGTCCGAAATCATGCAACTATAAGAAAACCAGGACTCAAGCTGAAGAAGCCCATGATGAACATTTGGAAAACTGACCCAGATTTTTCCTCTTTGCTTGTGTTTAGTCTTTTTTTTCAGTCCTTAGAAACTGCTATCAGGAGGTTTCACAGTGTAATTAATTATGCTGGTACATACAATGAATAGAGCTATGGTTTAGCGCATCTACTGGAGATGCTGATAAATTCAATAATGAAATGCGCATTTAAGTTTCAGTTAAGAGCCAACCTAGATGAGGAAAAGAGCACAATCTACATGCTCTTTTTTTTTTTTTTTTTTTTTTAAGAGGGAAGCTTTACATAACTCCTGCTCTGATTTGCCCTCTCCAGCCACCCCTGCTTCCCAGCAGATGACGGTTCTTTGCTTTGGAGTCTCATGTGGCTCCACATGTAGGGATCAAATGAAATAACTTATTTGAAGTATTTAAAAAAATGTAGCATGCTTCACACAACGTGAAACGTTATTGGTATTCAGCATATAAATATTCGGCTTAAGGAGAACACGTGCGTAGAAACAGCCTTGTGGATCACTATCTATTACATCAGATCCAAGCGCTCTCGGCAACATGTTAGGGCCCTTCCTGCCTTCCCTCTAAAACTCCTCACTTTCTCATGATGGCAGTGGGGTAGCGCAACTAATACAGACCATCTTGATTCACATCCTGGTTCATGGTCTCTGTGTACAACTCTGCAGTCTGTCCCCTGCACAAGGAGGCCACATCTAAGGCATCACATCATAGATGCTGTAGATCTTTATGTTTTTTTATGACAATTTTCCAGAAGGTGGTAGTGGAGTGGCGTGCTCCGCTAAAATTGGTATATTATAACAGATGGAAATAAAATATCTTGAGGAAAGGATACCTTTTCCTAATATGACCAACCCTCTTCTAGCTTCACGAAAAACAACTCTATGAGTTTATGAGAGTTCTTTAATTTAATTCTGCTTTCATAATCTAATCAGTGGGCATCCCTTAGAACAGAGATGCAAATATCTGCCATGGATACAACACTCTGCCCGCAGCAGACCCCAGTAACCCATCATGAGTCTTTTTCTCACCAAGTCTGCATGCAGCCCACATATATCCTAGGCAACTACTACCAACCAACTGGGGCTGGTGCGTCTGCTCACACCATTTACTGTGACTTCCTGCCAGGGTTGTAAGGATTTCAAGATGATGAATCTATAGTACCTGGAACAAGGTGATGATTGTTGTTACATGAAAACACGAAACCTCCACCAGAGCTCTGGGAACGTTCTTCAAATTTTGGGTTATAATTCTCTGTATTGCCAATACTGGGCTCCTGCCTCTCCACAAACCTATGGTCTGCCTCAAACATTGATCAAATACAAATGAAGCCTTGGTCTGTGTCTGACACTGTGCTTGCGACCCAGGAGATCTGGACTCCCAGCTCTGTGCATGTCCTCATGACCTTAGCTCAGCTGGGCCCCTTCCCTCTTCCCTGAGCTCTGCACAGATCCATGCTCTGCTGCTGGCTGCTAATCAGCCCTTGGTGGTGATTTGTAAATCTCTGTAAAACTGATTATAACTTTTATGTGTCTAGACCCTGTATTCCCATCAAGAAGGCAAATCCCTTGAAGACAGTATCTTTTTCTACTACTGAGTTTCAGTGTTCAGCGCACATGGGAACTCCACAAACCATATTGTTTTGGCCATGTAGGGGTCTTGACAAATAAAGCATGATCATTTGTTGTAACTAGTCCCTGGTCACCTTTTTCATATGAGGCTAAGAAAATGAATATAGTCATAAAATGATTATTGCTCTCCTGGTCCAGAAAGTAAATTTACATTTTTTTCCCCTCTTAAGTCTAAAAAACCCACAAACCTAATTAAGAGCTCCTGATATCTTTATAATACTATCACTTATAATAAGTAATAATAGTGTAAGTCAAAATGCAATTTCTTATGCCATTGCTATTAACTTCTATAGGATTCATTTTTCTCCCCCCACCTTCCCCCCCTTCTCATCTGGCCAAATGCATTTTAGTAAGTGCATCTAGGAGCTGAGAGGAGATAAAGAATTATGGGTTTCGGTATTTATTCTATGCTCCTAATATTACAGCTATATTCCTTCCAGGGTAGATGGCATTTTGACAGTGGGTGATGTGATTAACGTCCAAATATGGTTTGAAAAGTGGGAAGGGAGGCACGGCCACCACCTTGGGGCGAGGGGAGATATCTTCCATTCAGTGTTAAGCTATTCTGGCAAGGAAACACACACTGATGTAAAATACACAAAACCCAGAATAGAATAGCTTTGAAGTGCAACCCTTTTCAGAAATCTAAAGCGTGGGGGGCTGGGTTGTGTGTGTGGAGGGCCAGTTAATGCAGGGGAGATCATGGAAGCTTTCTGAGTGCCGATTCCTTCATCTGTAAAATGGGAACGCTGACTCAGTGTGAAGCCACAGCTGATGTCATGAGGACTGAAACCAGGGTCCAGGTGTGCAGACTGGGAACTTCAGTGGAACACCGTGCTGAGGGGAGGAGGGGGCCCCCAATCCAGCCCCACTCCACCTGCCACGCCACAGCCTCTTGCCCATCTGTCTGATTTGCAAGAAGGAGCCATATGTGCTGGGAGTCACCCTGTGAGATAAGTGCAATGACATTATTATTCAGCCAGGGCCTTCCACTTTTTCTTAATGAGTGTCTGTCCCTCCCACCTGGCTGGCTGACTGGGCCTTCGGGTGTCCTCTCCTCCCCATGGCTGCCCTTCTATTAGCAAGCTCTCCCTTTTTGTCCTTCTGACCAAGTAAACCTCCCCTTTCACACTCTCTTCACTCTCTAGTGGCTGGTTTTCTTACTCATCTGACACCTGTCTCCACCTTGTCACCATCACTGGGAACATTTCAACATCCCACAAATAGTTGCTCCTCACAGTTCTTGGACTTAAATTTGGATGGGGTCCACTCGCCAGCACCACTCTCCTAGACCTCGCTGCTCCTCAACCATGATTTCTGGATCCAAGGCTCCTGTCTGACTGCCTTTTCGTTTCCTTCACCTTGGCCTAAGCTCCCTTTCTTTCAGAGCCAGATCCCCGCACTTATAGTGAACCCCATCCCTGACTTCACTTCCTCCTAGCTCCCTTGGATTCTGATTTCCTTACCATCAGTTGGGGTGTCATGGACCCTGGTTTCATCCATGCTCTTGCCTGTCCTGGGAGGCATGTCCCTCTGGCCTGCTGCCGACCCTGTCTGGCCCAGCCCCAGGAGCTCAGCACTGTTAGCTCTGGGCCCACTGGTCTCCCTGTTCCCAAGGGGCTCTGATCTCAGGCAGATCCAATGCTTTCTTCTCCAATGTGTGCCTGCTCGCAGCCCCTCTAACACCAGCTCCAAACTTGGTAACTTCTCCAGTGTATTCTGGTCGTCCCCCGTCAGCACCTGGTCTTGCTCCCGCCTCCCTGCGGAGACCGGGGTGTCCACCAGGGGCCCTTCATCTCCTCTTTGTCCACCCTCCTTCTTCCTGACGCCTCCTGCATCTTCTTATCCTGCCTCTTGCTTTAAAGGAAAACAACTGAGTTGTCCAACTCATCCTTTCCGGCCATTCTAGACACTTCCCAAACATTTCTCCTTTTCTTTTAATTCTTCTGTCTCTTGCTAAGTCTTTCTCTCCCCTTTAGTGATTCCTTCAAGTTTCCAACATCACTCTCTGTTATCAAATTTCAATGTCTATTTTTGACTCACTTGGTATTTAACCCTGTGTAGCCTCATTGCCATGCTCACAGCTCTCTGAAGATGTTCTACCAGGGCTCACCTATTACATCGTACTTGTCAAATCCAAAGGCTTTGGTCTACTGCCGTCATCCTCTAAAGGGCCCTTGTTGGAACTCTTTGACCTTTCATTTCCATGTCCCTAATTGGCCGGCTGCTCCAGCAAGTTCTGACCACTCTTCCCTTGGCCTCCTTTCCCTGACACCTCTGGAGTATGTCCTCAGCGCAGTTCTGTGCCCTCTTTTCCCTCCCTCTCAATGATCCCTTTTCTGTGGAATGCTCCATTGCCTCTCCTGCCTAGCTCTGTCTGGACTTCTTGCTAGCCCTTAAAATTTTTCTTTGTTATTGTTGTGGTAAAAGGAACATAACATAAAATTTACCCTCTTAAGCATTTTTTAGTGTACACTTCAGTGTTATTAAGTACATTCACTTTGATCTGAAATCATCACCACCATCCATCTCCAAACCTGTTGTCATCTTGCAAAACTAAGACCATACCAATTAAATACGAACTCCTCCCCTCCTGCCCTCAGCCCTGGAAACCATTCCACTTTCCTGCTCTGTGAATTTGACCTCTCCAGGTATGTCATATAAGTGGACTCGTACAGCATTTGTCCTTTTGTGAGTGGCTTATTTCACTTAGCGTAATGGTGTCAAGTTCATCCAGGTTACAGCGTGTATCAAGACTTCCTTAGTTTTTGCATCTATGTGCCACATTTTTGTTTATCCATTCAACCCTTGATTGAGTTTATCCATTCAACACCTGTCATTGATTTCCTCTGTGCCAGGCACTGGTATACACTGGAGAGTAAACAGACCAATCATCCCTGTCTTTGTGGAGCTTACAGTCTATGCGGTGCCCTCATTATTGGGTATGAGTCACATCAATCCCAATGGGAGTCCCTTGAAGATACAGACCATATCTGTCTCCTTTGGCAGCCCAAACCCCTAACAGAACTTCTTGCTCAGGGTTGGTGCCCAGTAAAAATTTGTTGAATGAGTGAATGGATGAACCCAATAAGTATCTGTGAATAGATCAGTTTTATAAATGCACACTTTGAAATCTTTGTCTTGAAGTTTCATCCCCAGAGAATGTTTGCAGTAGAACTTGCCTCCAAACACATGGATCACTCAAGTTTTTATTACTGAGAGGTTCCTGTTACTCCATAAATCTTGAGCTCCCCAATGTAAATTGCCATTGAATGAGCAGAACAACGGCATGGGCATTCTTTTTATCAAGGGCCCAGTATTAAGACAGATTAACTCGGAGGGAACAGCGCCGGCCTGGGTATCTGCCCCATCCCTCATTCTTATTGTGATTAATGAGGTGGGGGGCATACTTTTTTCTATTCTGCCTGAAAACATATTGAGTTTATGCCTTGTCCCACATTGTTAAATATTGTCTTAGAATTACATTATCTCTTACACAGATGGATGAGCCTCGTTCTGTGTGTACTGCTGACAGTTTTCCTGAAATGGAACCAGGATCGGTAAGGAAATCATTCAGCTGTGATTACAGCTGGAAAGCATGCAGAGGCCTCCAATAAAACTAGCTGATACAGGTATGCAGTGAGTCCAAAAGCAAAAGATTAACGCAGAGATGCAGAGATGCTGCAGACCAAAGAACCAAGACCCTAAGAGGAAGACAGGTCTTTACGGTGGGTGGGAAACTAGTAATGACATCCCGAAGAATCAGAACCCTTCAAGGGACAACCTCTTCATACTTGCTATTCTAGCACTTTAGCACATAAAGGCTCAATAAATATTTTTGAAGTCAAGGAACTTAAAAGTTTCCAACTATTTTCATATTTACTATTTTATTTTACTCTTAAACTAATCTAATGAGATAGATAATGAATCATCATTCCCAGCTTACAGGTGAAGAAACAGACACAAAATGGCATTATGAGACACTTGAATTACCAGGGCACTGTGATTTAGTCATCTGGACTATTGAATTTACATGCAGGGATTGTTCTTCTACTTAATTCATTCATCTTTTCAACAGATGTTTATTGAGCAAATAATTTGTTCTGTACAGGTTCTGTGTCTGATTTGGGTGAAGGTTGGAGAGATGGAGAACACATGATCTCTTTACTCAGGGATATCAGAGCTTAGAGAGGATATGGATATGAAGATGAACCCTTATAACCAAGTTGCCAAGAGCAAGGATAGAGGCATGGGCACCACGCTGGGGCACCCGGAGGTGTGGGGGACTAACTTTGCCTGGTGAGGCTAGAAGGGCTTTGTGGAAGAGGTGACCGGAGGAGTTTTCTAGATGGACACAGTAGCTTAAGAATCCCAGCCCAGGGGCATGTGCAAAGGCATGGAGACGTGAAGCAGCCCGCATTTTCAGGGAGTTCCTGTTAGCATGGCTCCAATGTGGGTGTCAGAATGAGAGTGGCAGAGAAGAAAGACTGGAAAAGTAGCAGGAGCTAGATTCACTAGAGAGAAAGCTCCATGAGAGCAAGGACTTTCTCTCTCTGGTTATAGCCATTGCATAAAAAGCATCAATCGCAGTTCATAGAGCTTGGTAGGTGCTCTATAAATTTGTCTGGCTCTCTATATTATGAAGAAAATATGGTTTCCATCTGGGACAGGTTAGTAACTAATGCAGGGTAAGGGAAGCCAGCTTGGCCTAGAGTAACTCAAGAACCTTTGGGGCCTTCTATGGGGCCTAATTGGGAAACAACTGGAAGGCTCTTTGGTTCTCTGGGTGGGGAAGTTGATGAATTCCCTACTGGGTGGGTCACCCTGATGGCAGTGTTTTTAAACCATCTGGGATACCCAGGCCTCACTCTGTCTTCAGCATGGTTTCCCATGGCTATCAGGAAGGGGAAGGGTGTCCAGGGACCTGCTGTTACACAGGAGCTTGGCAGGTGGCTTCTTCTCTCTGGATGTGCCTGGTCCTTCTCGGTAGACTCCTGGTGCATCAATGGCCCCAGAATGAATGTACTGTCTAGAGATGATTAAACTGTCTTGGGGGCACTGAGTTCCCTGCCACAGAAGTTCAAATAGACTGATAACCACTTGTCAGGGGCTTCAAATACCAGCTGGAAGTTGTACTAAATGTCCTATAAATCTCCTTTTGGCTGTTCTGATGAGCTTGGGAGGAGCTCTGTGTTAGGCCCGCACTCCAGACACGATTGAAATTCCATTCAGGATAGAAGAGCTTGAAAGGACATTGAAATTGGCCCTTTGCTGCCTAGCTCCTGTTTGTGGTGGTTGGGGCCTTCAGGGAGTTGCTTCGCACTGATAAATGGGTGCAGGGCAAGCCAGGGACACCAACGGCCATGACACACATCAGAGCAGAGAAATCATCTTGTCAAGAGGCCCACCCAGCATAGTTCAGCTCCTTCTATAAAGCAGAAGGTAGCCAAGGGTACTTTAGCCTCTCTAAAGAGAACAAGTGAGAGGTCAGCATGATTTCGAGCTCAAAAGGGGGCAGATTAATTGGGAAATAAAGTAACATTTGCTTGGTTAGGCAGCCAGCAGCAGCCCCATCAGGGCTGTTTATTGACATCCACCATGGAGTAAATGGATATGGAAGAAAACAGCCCTTGTGGAAGTAGTAGCTGCAGACATTGTAATGAAACCCACATGGGCCCCTACAGCAATCTCCTGAACTAATGAATTCTGGTTTGCTGCAATTTCTGGTTAGCTCTCCCAGAGTCAGTCCCCCTCAGGAGCCTCTCTCCTCACCTGATGATGGTAGGGTCAGAGCTCTCCAAGGGGACTGGGACTGTGGAAAGGATGTTTGGCTAGGCGGGTTCAGAGGATCATAATAAATCTCCACCAGAGACAATGATCTGGGACAGCAGGACTCAGTTTCTTTTCTCCATGTACAGAATTCTCAGATTAGGGATCAAGCTTTGAGCATTTGACCCCTCTTTCAGAGTCTGCATGCTTCTTTCCTTTACATTATTCTGTCAAATAAGTTACAACACATATACATAGCAATAGCTTTTACTGCTAGGTTAAACCAAGGAGCATAGAACATGACTTCTATTTGGAGCAACAGGAGGTGGTCAGAGAAGGATATGTTCATCATCAAGGGAAAATAGGGGTGGTCTCAGGCATAGACAAGGTGAGTACATCAGAGGCTGATGTCATCAGATATTTTAGAAAACATGGGACTTGGCTTGGCTTTAGATGTTGGGAAGGATTTGGCAAGGGCAGAGAATACTGAGAGAGTATTTCAGGTGGGACATTGTGGCAATGGCCCAGTTTATAGCTGAGGAAGTCACTTAAAGTAGTGGCAAAGATATGGAGATATTAGAACCCTTGTGCTCTGTTGATGGGAATGTAAAATGGTAGAATTGCTTGGAAGTAGTATTTGGATTGTAATTCCTCAAAAAATTAAAAATAGAATTAGCATATGATCCAGTAATTCACTTGAGGGTATATATACCCCCAAAATTCAAAGTAGGTCTCAGAGATATAGATCTGTGTTCATAGCAACACTATTTTTTTTTTTAAACATATCTTTATTGATTTCAGAGAGAGGAAGGGAGAAGGAGAGAGAGAGAGAGAAACATCAATGATGAGAGAGTCATTGATCGGCTGCCTCCTGCATGCCCCCAACTGGGGATAGAGCCCGCAACCCGGGCATGTGCCCTGACCGGGAATCGAACCGCAATCTCTTGGATCTTAGGTCGATGTTCAACCGCTGAGCCACACCTGGCTGGGCCACAGCAGCACTATTCACAATGGCCAAAATATAGAAGCAACTTAAATGCCCACCCACAGATGAGTGAGTAAACAGAATGTGCTACGGATTATTATTCAGTCTTTAATAGGAAGGAAATTCTAACACATACTACAACATGGATGAACTTTGAGGACATCATGCTAAATGAAATAAGCCAGTCACAAAAGAACAAATACTGTGCGATTCTTCCTATATGAGGGACCTGAAATAGTCAAATTCAAACACAGAAAGTAGAATGGTGATTACCAGGGGCTGGGGGAAGGGAGTGGGGAGCTAGTGTTTGATGGGTAGAGTTTCGGTTTGAAACAATGAAAAAGTTCAGAGATGGGCGGTAGTCATGGTTGTACAACAGTGTAAATATACTCAACACAACTGAACTGTACATCTAATGTTCAAGATGGCAAATTTTATGTGTATTTTCCCATTATTAACATTTTAAGAAATTAAAATTAAGTTTTGAAAAGTAAGAGACAGAATGGCTTCCAGAGGCAAATTAGGGGAGCAGGACTCAATTTTCACTAACATTTCTGTGACCTCAGTGTCCACACGGCACCTGGTGCTTAGGAGGGTTTCATGTTTGAGGGATGAAGGAATGAGTTGAACTCCAAAACTTAAAAGCAAAAACTTCTCAGAATAGGAGCAGGAAAAGCAGGCCAAGCTGACCAAGTCATGAGTTAAGGTGTGTCCCTACGGCAGAAGCGAGAGGCCACTAAAGTCACTCAGCTGACCTTTTTGAAGGCCTGCTGGCCAAGCCACCTGCTGATTATAATCTGATATTTTAGCTGCCCATATGGAGCTGCTTGTAGGCAGAGAACACATTGGCTGGTCAAAGGGAAAAGTCTCACCAATCATTATATGTTTTATTGGACATTTAAAAATTAGTATATATGACTTAAAGATGTCTTTGGGAGTGTAATTAGCCTGAGTCCTGAGCACATCTGGCCCTGCAAAACAGAGGTCTGATCTAGAGCTTGGTGAGTGCACTTAAAAGACATTCCAGGCTTCTTCCTTGGTGATTCTGATGCAGTAGGTATTTTTATTTTAATGGAAAGACAAAAAGGTTCCTAATGGGACATGAGTAGTATCTGCCGATATCCCCATGTCTGAACCACTAGGGAAGAGAAATAGTCAAGCTATGTGTTTCTGGGGCACACACACGTTCCACAGTGCCAATGGTCATGTGCAGAGGCTTCCTTGAAATGAAAGCTTTAGAAAAATAGGGCATTGATTTAGAAATGTTTATAAGCAACTTATAGCAAATTTTAGGTGTTCACCACTTAAATAATTCTGACTTTGACCTTTACTAGCATTACTGATTTCAGCTTCATCTCTCTCTGAAGCATCTTCAAAACATCCTTGGTTTTCCTGTATACATTTTAAAAAGCTTTTTTAAAAAAAGTGTAGCCAAGATAGAAAGGCTTAAGGAGCACAGAGATTCCTTCAACCATGGAGAAGGCTGTTTTAAGAGTAAAATTAGATCAGCAAAAGCTTTCTGTACTCACTGGTACAATCCCTTTCAGTCCCTCCTACTCATGCTTTTCATTGAAAATAAACTCTCAAATCTGAAAGGAAAGAGCCTTTCTACCTTCCAGGCATGAGGCACGAATCTCACTCGTGGGCCCTCGTGAATCCTTGGGAATGAATTCTTATTCAACCCCACTCCCACCAACTGAGTCATCAAAGAACAGTGACTCACCCTAAATTAAGCAAAAAACAAGGACATGTAATTGGAATCTAGTTCCAATGTATTTCTAAACAATGCCTTTTACAACTAAAAGAACCTTTTAAGTAAACAATTATATTGCAGAGTTTTGGGGACATTAGAGAGCCAAAAAGAAGGTAGGGCTGGAGAGAGACATTTAAAAAGGGAGGGAGGGCGAGAACTGGGGAGGGGACTTTATTTGCAAGGCAACTGAAAGGTAGTTTTTAGGTTTAGCAGTTATGATACATTTGCAATTCAAGTTTGGGACTTACCACTTTGCAATCAGAAGAAGAAAGGCCACGTAGTGTGCCAGTCTCCACTCCCTGCTCCAGGATTCCCTATGGGATCATGAATGTAAATGGAAGCTCCTACATTGTTCTGGGCCAAAGTGACCAGTAGAAGTGGCCACAATCCCCTGATAGCCCTGTGGCTTTGCTTGAATGGAAGGGGAAGAAGCCCCAGGGGAGGTGAAAAGACAGCTGGGATGAGCAGAGAGAAGAAAACTGACCTGACCATCTCTTCTCCCACCCACTCAGTGACAAAAAGCCTGGGACCCCTTTAATTAATTCCTTAATCTGCTCCAACAAGGATGAAATGTACCTAGTAATTTACATTCTTAAAGCCCCTTAAGAGTCCTTGGCAGGTGGTTGCTATTTTAAAGCATAAAAATATTTGCTGGGGAAATCAATCAGTGAATAAACCAGTATTTGTTTAGCACCTGCAATGTGCTTAGCACAGTACCAATTGCAAAGGTGAGCAAAGTAAGTATAAAACATGCCCCAGTTGGAAGGAGCCTCCACTGCAGTGCCTATGAGCAGGCTTTAGAACTCAGAAAGAAAGGAAAACTCGGAACTCACAAAGACCTAAGCTCAAATCCCAGTTCTACTGCTTTGGGAAGTTGCTTGATTTCCCTGAGCCTTGGTTGTTTTCTGCCCTGTAAACTGAAGTTAATAATACTTATTTCATAGGATGTTACAAGCACTCAGTATGTACAATATTTTTATAGCAACAATTCAATAGCTAGTAGTGAGAGAACAGTCTTAGGGGAAACCAGAAACACCTACAGAAAACAACTTGTAAACAAAGATCACACTGGATATTGATAGACTAAGGAAACAAAGAATTGAGTATAGCAACCTACAGGCATTATCTGATCGGATGAGACACTGGAGTGTTATTTTGTAGTCTAGACAGTTTTATGGAGTTGAGAAAAGAACAGAGTGGGCTGGAGTCTCCTGGGAACCCTTCATGAGCAAGGCAATTCATGAATCAGAACTGCATCCTGACTAGCTGTATCTGAGCCATGCGCGTCAGACTGAGGGACAATGGGACGTGAACAGTGGCCTTGATCTCTCTGCCCCTCTGGCTGCCACTCTGACCACCCTTCACCCATCAGCTCCTCAGTCTGTCTACACATGAGGAGCTTCACTACTTTTACTCTCACCTCTTTTGTCTTACCATTCCATTCTCTCTCTGGGTATTTAAAAAAAAAAATCAACTTTATAATTTATGTGTGACAAATGGCATCCACCTAAAGGTACAACACGGTGTTTTAATAGTTGTTATACCATGAAACCATAGCCACATTAAAAATACAGAACATTTTCACTATCTCCCTCCCCTCCCCGCCAAAAGTCCTCTCGCCCCTTTGCAGCCAGTCCTGCCCTGCTCCCCAGGCCACTGCTGCCCTGTGGTCTGTCACTGTAGGGGAGTAGATTAGTTTGCATTTTCTGGAATTGTACTTGAATGGAAGCCCACACGATATGGTCTTCATTCCTGGCTTCTCAACATTTTCTCCTAGTCTGTGACTTGGTTTTTCATGTTTTAAATGGAATCCTTTGAGATCAAGCTTTTAATTTCAATGATTTCTAATTGATCCATATTTTGTTTTAATGTTTATGCTTTTTGTTTATGCTATCTAAGAAATCTCTGCTTATCTAAGTTTGCAGAGATTTTCACTCTGCAGTCAGGACTCCCCTCCTGTCCCCTGGGCTGCTGCAAAGGCCTGGGGCCTCCATACCCACCGCTGCCCACCTCTAATTCACTCTCAGAACTGTCCTTAGAACTCTACATCACCTGTTCCTTGGCTCTGAAGATAACAGTTGTGACCCTAAGCGTCCCTGGTCTCTCCTGTGCCTGTCTTTCGCCCTCTCTTTACTTCCAGGCCCAGATGCACCCGTTTTCCTTGATTTCCTCAAAAATGTCTCACCTCTTTCCCTTCAGAGCCTTCAGATGCTGTTCCCACTCCCAGAAAGTCTTGCCACTTTCTTACCACCACTCGCTCTTCAGACTTCTGTTCCAGTGCCACCCCTTTGAGACGGCTTCTCTGGTCCTGGGCCTGGGTCAGGCCCCCTCTTGTAAGCTCAGAGAAGCCTGTACGCCTCCCTCATGTATCACTATGCTAATTTTATGAGTATACATGTAACCAGTAATGCATGTTCATTCCCCGGTAGAGTGTAAGCTTCATGAGGACACCAACTGTTTCTGCTCTTTCCTCGCTCTATTCCTGCCGTCCAGAACACTTTTCTGCATGTAATAGAGGAATACTCACTGAGGTAAGTATTTACCAAATGAATGAATGAATGAATGAATGAATGAATGAATGAAAACAAAGAGAAGGGCAACCCTGGATGGAAAGAGGAAAGAGGGTGGGCCAAGGGGCAGATCTCACCAAGACAGCAAGGGCAGAATGGAATCATGTGGTTGTGGGAAGCAAGTTTGTTGATTTTCTTTCCCAATTGGGAATCAATAAATAATTTTCTTTCCCCGATCATGTAAGCAGACAACTAATTATAGCAAGGCTGGTGGGAATTACATCGCTCTCATCAAAATCAACCTGTAACCAGTCTTAGAAGCATATGGTAAAATCGTTTCTGCACAAAAGATGCAGATGTAACTGAATTCTCTGATCACAATAGCTTCCTGTTTAAAAGCAATTAAGCCCAGGCATCAAAAGCCAAAAGCAAGAGGGGAGAGTTCAATTAGAGGCGGATGTTTTTTTCATAAGCCAATTGGAAAAGAGATAGATTTTTTCACTTTTCCTCTAGAGTTTTTGGAAATTCTATTCAGAGGGATGTGAAAGATCGATTCAGGCCCGACTGAGCAGGGCTGAGGCAGGAGCAGAATCCAGTGACTTGAGCGGGGGCCCTGGCAGTAAGAGGGCTGGAGTCTGGGTCCCGGCTCAGCCAGAGTCCCCACACAGCAGCAGAATGCAAGACTTCGTTATTTCCATCTTGCCTCAGTTTATCCAATACTACATTGTGTATCCCTCCCTCCTCTTAGTGGTTTGTTATTTAATTTCACTGATGAGTAGAAGGGAATGACTAAGGGCACTGCTGGGTGTTTGGTTGGGGTGCAGATCTGATCCGCCACCCCCCCCCCCCTTTCTCACTCACGTCCTCAGGACACAGGGCTATGCAGGAAGCTTCTCTCTGGCTTGCAGTGAAAGCTTATGATGGTTCTGCTCTCAGTTTTCCCAAACCAGCACTTTGCAGAGCACCCTAGTGGTAGCTGAATTAAGGGACTCACTTCTCTACCCTGCAGGGAGTTGTGTGTGGCTGGGTAGGCAGTGAAGATGCTGTTTCACGTGGAATGTGTACAGGAGACAATCTCTTCTCACTGGTGTTTGCCTCTGTCCGCCTCACATGTCCCCTGACAGGGCCACTGGTGAACTCCCCTCAGGGGGAGGGAGTGGGGAGCCACTTCTTTACATCTCTCTCTCTCTTTGTTTTAAAACGGGTAGCTGTGTTTTTGTGTTTTTAAAAATATGTCTTTATTGATTTCAGAGAGAGGAAGGGGGAGAGAGAGATAGAAACATCAATGATGAGAGAGAGTCAGTGATCGGCTGCCTCCTGTACGCCCCTGACTGGGATCGAGCCCACAACCCGGGCATGTGCCCTGACCAGGAATCAAACTCGATCTCCTGGATCCTAGGTCGAAGCTCAACTGCTGAGCCATGCTGGCCTTTTTTAAAGGTCGTGTCATCTAGTGTGGTCATGGGCTCTGGAGCCAGACCCTGTGGGTTCAAATCCCAGCTCTGATCATTAGTAGCTGTATGACTGTCGGCGTGTTCAGTGTCTCCATCCATAAAATGGGGATAGGAATGATATGCTGCCTCATAGGACTCTTGTGAGGATTAAGGGGGTAAACATGGGTAAGGGCACTTAGAACAATGCCCACCATATAGTAAGTCATAGTTATTACTACTTTCGGGCAATGAGCTGGTTAGCGGTGATCTTTATGCATTGTTTTCCATCTCTAGCCGAGGATCCTACTGCTTTATTCCCACCCAGCACAAAGGTGTAAGATACCCTTATGCATCATCTACTTCAACTTGGATAGCAGCATGACAATATTTTTCAAGTTTAACTGTTCAGGCAACAAACATTTATTAAATACCTATTCTGTGTCCCGCACTTGTTTAAGACTTTGGGGACACCAAAATGACAGCACAGTGTATGCCTGCAGGAAGTTCAGACTCTGTTGGGGGGAATTGGCGGAAATGTATACAGTTACTGAGTTTCCAGGGGACTGGAGCTGTCACTTACTAAGGGCCTTGGAGGCTAAGGCAGAGGGATGCCCATGGATAGAGGTGTCCGGGAAGATCTCCCTGAGAAGGTGCCATCCTTACTGTCCTCAAAGTTGTGCATCTCAGGGCTTTGGGATCTTAATTATGGCATTATACAATTATGTTTTATTTCTCTTATGTATCTAATGCACCATTATATCTCTGAATGTAAAATTAAAATAGACTGAACAGATTCAACCACCTTTCACGGAGGCACTGTGCTAAGGGCTTTCACACGCACTGTATCATTTAGCCAATTCGCTATGAAGATGTCCGGATTTCTTCAGAAACCAGGGTGCCATATGGGATAATATTTTGATGAATGGAGTCCATTACCAGTTTGGGCCATGAGCCCGGGTGATTGAAAAAGCATAAATCAGGCAATTGCCCTGGTGTTGCTGCTCTCTCCAATTTTTAAGCCTTCTGCTACTAATGGAGATAATACCTGACTGTTGATGATAAAAGAATTAGCTCATTGAATCACCACATGATCATCTGGATTACAGCTCTCCCTTTTCACTGGTGTCCAGGACATTGTTTATTTTTTATACTAGAGAATGTTGGCTGGTGTCTTTTGTTTCTTTGTGTGAGCTTTATTTGGCTGCCAAAGACTTCGGGCTGTCTGGTTTGTACTTAAACCTAGATGTCATGCGTGTGCCTGATGCATGCTGAGACGGAGGGGGACTCTCCTCCGCATTGTCTCCTACTCCCGGCTGTGTTTCACTGTGAGATCACCGAGTCAACCTCCGTCTGTCAATCAAGTTCCCAAATCTGAGCTCTTAAAGGATCTCACCTAGTTCAAGCCCTCCCCAGAGGATTGGAGAGTAAAACAGGGCTGGGGATGGGTTGCAGGGTTCCCCAGTTCCCTTCCGCAGAGCCTGGCTGCTGAGAATGAATTAGAATAGCCATGAGGCTGCCTCCCCGGCACCAACCCTAGGCCCACTTTAAATAACGTATCTAAATGTTAATGCACATTTAAGACAACAGTGCAGCTCAGGCTCTTCCCAAATTGATTCATTTTGCAGTGGGCCTGATGCAATTTACTCAGTATAAAAATGTCTCTGGCAATTAGGGGAACAAAGGGGCAAAGCTGGCGGACCTCAAGGATGACAAACAAAGCAAAACGATGGGAGAGCAGGGCACAGAGTTGAATTTCTTTTTGAATCAGACCTTTTGGGGAATGTCAATAGCAAACGAGAGAGGCCTTCTTTACTTGCAAAAGAAACTCGAGAATTTTCCATTGGGAAGAAAAGATGCAAATAGTCTAAGAAATGATTTTGATGAGATGCTCCTATAGCCTCCCTGGTTCCTAATGGTGGTGCTTGGGGTTCAAACAGCAGGACACGGCTAGTGGAAGAGTGACCCAAGCTTAAGCTGTGCAGTGGGTGAAGGTTTCCAATCACCGAAGAACAGGCCTCTGACCCCTTCACTGGTAAGGTCAATGGGAAGAACGTGGTTCTGGAAAATATGCTATAGAAGGAACTAAAATTGTTTAGCCTGCGGGGAAAGTTAAAAAGAGACACGAGGCCCTGGCTGGTTCGTTCAATTGGTTAGTGTCGGCCGGATACTCTGTGGTTCAGGGTTCCATCTTCGTTCAGGGCACATACCAGACTCAACCAATGAATGCATGCATAACTAAGTGGAACAGCAAGTCAATGTTTCTCTCTCTCTCTCTCTCTCTCTCTCCCCCTTCCTCTATCTAAAAATCAATAAAATAAAAAAATTAAAAAAAAAAAGAGACATGAAAACTATTCTCAAGGGAAAGAAAACTGCCTTGTTAGCATAAAGTAGGCTTGTTCTATGTGACTCCAGAGGATCAACTGGATAATAGTGAAACAGGAGAAGGAACTAACACATATTGTCTGCTAATAACTCAAATTATTCTAGGTGCCTTGTACACATTGTCATGGTTTGTTTTCCTAAGGAAATTGTGGTATTAAATGCTATCCTATGCCTTAGAGCTAAGAACATAGTAAACGCTCAATACATTAGCTACTTGATATTAAAAGCAATACTCACAAAGCTCTTACAGGGTAGGTGTTACTATTCCTATTTTATGGCTGAGACACAAGAGGCTTGAAGAATTTAAATAGCTTTTTAGGGCATTCAGTAACTTTTTCACAGTTACAAAGCCAATGGGCACTGGAGAGTTCTTCCTAGAACTAAAGCCGCCCCACGGTGGGATGGTCTGCTATGCAAGACAGGGAGCACCCTACTGGCTGAGCCAGGTGAGCTGAAGCCAGATGAGCTTTGGAAGAGGCTCTTGCATTGGTTTGGGGTCGGGGTAAAGGAGTTGAATTCAATTACTTTTAAGGTTCTTTTCTGCTCAGTGACTCTGTGACTGAAATATTTTTTCAAGTTCTGTTAATTACGCTATGACTTTAACCCACCTTAGCATAAACAGTCATGTGGGAATGTGAAGTTGAGAGGGAGCCACAGAAGAAGGCCAAGGACTTAAGGACCATGAACACAGAGTGAAATACAGGAGTTTCTATTTTCATCTGAACTCTGGCTTTGCCAACTACCAACTTCCCTGGCTCAGTTCCATACACAAAGAACCTGCTGCCACCAGCTCCCCAAACCCCAGAGGCCAGCCTTGTTAGACAAGGGGACAGACAAAAGGTTAATCAGGAAAGTCGATAGACAAGTGAGGAATTTTAGAAATGGAGATCATCTGGGTCTGTTGAGAGGCTGACAACTCAGTGGCACCAAGAGGCTCCCTACGGAGAGTGACCAGGCAGGGAGACTCAGACAGAGCAGTCTCTGAGGCCTGCAGGCAAACATCCAATGGAATAAAGATTAGAATTTCACGCAGTTAGGAATTTTAGTCCTGGAAGAGAAAAAAAACTAATGGAGGGAATATTTAAGGAACAGTTGGAGAGAATGCAATTGGAATTCATTCTAGCTTGTCTGAAGAGATAAAACACACAACAGGAGTCAGTGTGCTTAAATGGGAATGTAAAGAGTAGTAAACTAAGGAGAGGGAGAAATTGAGGAAAAAACACCGAGTAGAAAAGTCTCTTGTGGAAGATTAAGAAACATAGAGGGAACATATATAGGAAGTTACCTGTAAAATCGGAGGGGCTAGAAGGATCACAGAGAGGGCGATCAGAAAGCATGGGGACTACCTTATTTCAAGGCTCACGTGTGCCAGCATTTGCTTAACAGTGCGAACAATTAGGACTATAAGTGGAGGTGACACAGGCTGACAGTCACTATATCTGGGGTTGGGTAGAAGGAAGTGAGTTGCTACAGAAGATGGAGATGAAATTTTGGTCAAGAGCTTTCTAGATGCATTTTGTTTCTTAAAAACATATCTCATGTTCTCAAAGAGTCCCTAGTCTAATTGATTCAGGGGTTTGTTCATTTAACTTACTTCTTAAACACATGCTGTGAGATAGGCACTGTGCTGGGCACTGGGGACTCAGTGATAAAAAATGCCCATCCCTGTTCTTAGGGAGCCTAGTTGGTGAGAAAGACACATAAAAGAACAAATGTGGTGCAGTGCTGAGAACTAATAGAGATGTGGAACAGGCAATAAAAGCTGGTGCAAGTATGGTATAATTGGTGCAATCAACCCTGCTTGGAGAGGGGCTGGGCTCTCAGGGAAGGTTTGGGAGCTAAGAGATTGTTTCTGGAAGAAGAATTGTACTTAGCGGTCAGAGAGGCGGGGGAGGCAAGAGAGCTTGAAACAACTTGCCAGTTGTTTGATATAAATGAAGTGTGGGTCCAAGGGAATGGGTAAGCCAGGTCCAAGAAGATGGGGTCAGATCGGGGCCATGTGCCTGCTAATCAGGAGCTCAGACTGGCTCCTCGGTTTCATGGGCCGGGGTGTGTGTGTGGGGGTGTTCATTGAAGGGTTCAGAGCGAATTAATAGCCTACAATGTTCACTTGCCAGTTTTTTCATCGAGGTCTTGATTTGTTCCATTTGGGGACTTCCTAATGCACAGGGAGAGTCACTGAAATTGTTCTCAAAGACTTCAAGGAGCATTTCACAGAATTAACAACACAGAAGATGCTCCCCCTCCTTCAGGTGAACTGCAAATCTGAGTCAAGAAATGGGGCCACAGAGGCAAGCACAGCTCGCAGCTCCCCTCAGATTCCCACCGCTCACCCGTCGTTGGAGCGAGGCTGCCCTGCAGGGGGAGGAATGCCCCAGGCCCTCAATGAGCCCAGTGCTCTTGAGTGAACAGTTTCAAGAAATACCCAGGCTCCTAGCGCCGTTGGTTCCGGTGCCTGGGCTCAGTTTACTCTCAGTTAACAAGCGGGACTTCCCTGCATGCCCTCCCCTTTCTGGCCACCGTAAGACTTACCCACTGGCGGGGGGAAAGCTGTCAGTAACTTGAAAGTAGTAGTGGGAACACTCCTAGGAGCTTAGTGATGTAAGATCCTCTCAGGAATAAGCACTGCGCCAAATCCGGGTGTAGATTTTGTAAAGCCCTTTAAATGTGAAATCCCGTGGTTGATATAGCTCTTAACTAAAGCTCTGAACCGTAAGAAAATGCATTGCTGTTATAAAAAGCAAGAAATTTAGCTACATATGTGAGCGTGGTGCTATAAACAAAGCAAAGGGGGAAATAGAAAATACAGGAGCAGGCCAGGTAATGAAAAACAGGGAGGTGTAGCGCACTTTGAGGCCCGGAGCGAATGCAGGGCTGAGCTGAGCGATTAAGCAGGTCATGGTGTCTCTTTCCTCTTGTGCCGTCAGCACTGGCTGCCTAGACTTTTCATTATAAATAAAAGAGCTGATGATTCCATCGCCTGATTGGGCTTCCTCACCATAGATAGAGACTTGAATCTGCAGGCCAGGGGGACTGGACTGGCACCAAGCTTCAGGAGACAGGGAAGCCAAGACCCGCTCTCTTTTTATAATTTTCTGGAGGGCTGGGCATAACGCATTCTAATCCCTGTTCTCAGAGCTGCCTGCTCACCAAAATGTGCTTCTTCTGTGGCCAAGGCCTTAGAATATGGCCCTTTACTTAGGTGGAAAAGATTACATATACACCATAGAAAAGACACAGCTGGGTGTTTATCAAGAATAGACAGTGGTCAATAATTATACCTAAATAATAATATAGTCTTAATTTTGGGTTGGTGATAGGGAGGCCCACAGCATAGTGAGGAGGACTGGGCTGTGCAGCTAGACTGCCTGGGTTCAAATCCAGTCTGCTCCTTACGAGCTGTGTGACTCTGGGCAAGTTATTTAACCTCATTGAGCCTCGGCTTCCTCTCTGGAAGATGCAGGTGACAGGAGTGCTCCCTCGCTGAGTGGTGGTAAGCGCAGTGTTAAGTGAAAGGACACATAGAAGGCACTAGAACAATTCCTGGCACCACAGGGAAAGCACTAAATAACTATGCCTCTTTTTCCTTGCAATGGTCTGAATGTGTCCCTCAGATTCATATGTTGAAACCTAACTGCCAAGGTGAGGATTTAGGAGGTGGGACCTTTGGGAGTTGACTAGATCCTGAGGGTGCAGCCCTCATGAATGGGGTTAGCGTTCTTATAAAAGGTTCCAAAGACCTTCCTGCCCCTTCCTCCATGTGAGGACACAGCGGGGAGGTACCAACAGGGAGCCAGGAAGAGGGTCCTCAACATAACCCTTCTGGCACGTGGTCTTGGACTAGAGACCTCCCAAGCTGTGAGAAATAAATATCTTCTGTTTATAAGCCACCCAGTCGGTAGTATTTTGTTGTAGCAGCCCAGACAAAGACATTTCTCCTCTTCCTCATTGCCATAATAAATAATAATAATAATAATAATAATAATAATAATAATAATAATAATAAACAAATGAAGGGGGATTCAGGAAAGGACTTGAGTTCCTACTCAGGCTGCCAGGATCCAGGCTAGTCCACAAGCAGCTTCACTCCCCTCACCCTTTAGTGTTGGCCCTTATGAGCCAGCAGTGAAAGGGCACTGGGTCCCTGTTGACTAGTGGGAGACAAGGCTGGTAGCTGGGTCATCACCAGGCCCACAGGGGAAATGTCACTTGAGAAAACCTAAAGGGGCTTGTCAGAGAAGGAGATACTGAACTGGGTGCTGAAGCATGAGGAAGGGTCTTTGGGGGAAAAGGTGATTAAGGGCAACCCACCAGGAATAACAAACTTCATTCTTTCTGCAAAAGGGTGGGACAGGGGGGATGGCAGGAAAGTCCTGGAGTCTAGGCCAACTGCAACCTCAAAGTGGGAATAGCTTGTACTCTGAAATCTACCTGTGCTGGGGTGGAAAACAGTTGCATACGTGGATGGTCTATAGGAACTGGAGTCCTTATCTGGGATGAAGATACTACCAGGGAGAAGGAGAGAGTGAGGAAAGTGTCTGGACTCAGGGTAAAATCTTTTGAGCACTTATAGCAGGACGTCTGCTACAAGAAGAGGTATGAAAGGAAGGGATGGGGTGGGGGCAGGGATGAGACTCTTCTGTTTGGAGACTGCCTTGGTGGGGAGAGCACAGGTTTGGTTGCCACACAGGCTGGTAGCACATGAACACAAAAATGTGAGCACTCTGAGAAATTGGATAGGGGCAGGGAAGCTGAATGACAAACCCAAAGGACGGTGCAGACACAGCACAGCAGCCACTTTCTCTGTGTGGGATGCCTACCTTTTATCCTGCACCTGACCACTTGCCTTTCCCATTAGAGCCAGCTCCAGTTGTCTTCCTTGGGCCAGCTTGCCTGACAGCTAGAGGCACATTCAGACGTGCCCTCCTCTGAACCCCTGTGGCACCCGTACACATACCCATTACAGCCCTTTCCCCATAGCATTGTAACTGTCCCCTCTCATCCAATGGAAACCTCACTGTGAACCCCTAAAGCATGATGAGTCAGCAGAGTCCAACCAGTGCCTAAGACTCATGAACATTTGTTGACAAAACACATGCTGCAATGAATGAGTGAATTCCTTGACTCCAGTGGTCTCCTGTCTAAATCCCTCCACCTGTTTTCAATATCTCCCTCCACAGTGGGGAATGGTGAGGCTCAATAAACACTTCTGAGATGAGGAGTGATTGTCTCCATGCGTTTTGACCTCTCTTTGTACACAACCTATATTTATCATTATGGGATTTGCCAAGATGTCATTCTGACAAGCCAAGGGGTTACAGGTATTCACAATTCTCTCACCCTCCTAGTGTTCAATCCATCAAATATCCAAGGCAGAATGGGAAAACGAAAGCAACTGGCTCAAAAGAGCCCCACTACAATCCCTGGGCTGTCAAATCTCGAAGGTCAAAGCTGGCAGGAGCCAATGGTCTTTTCATTTATTTTTCTTGACGCCCATCAATGAAAGCAATCGTGAGTAAAAGTTGTACCTGCCAGGAAAGGAATTGTCCTTTGTACTTAGTGGCAACCTTCACAGTTCAGGTACACTCTGACAGCTGCTTCCTGAGCCCTGGGGATGGCTATACATCTATCCCTGGGCCTGGGCAGAGGGTGAATGAAAATACTTTTCATCTTGTCACCAATTGAAGGCTCTTCTGTAAACTTGCACTGGGATTTAATTTTTAGATCCAGAGCTTAGGTTTGAGAAGAAAATCATTGTAGAACTACCATAAATTGACCTGGTGTTTAATCACCTAACACAGAACATGAACTATGTGCTAGGTGCTGTGCCAAGCTATGGGGAATAAGATGTACAAGCCGAGGTCTTGACCTTCAAGGCTTGTGACCCAGAGTAAGATCACCAAAAACCAGACGAGTCTTCTTGAAAAGAGCTGTCCTGACTGAGAGAATAGGTCTCAGTTTTCTCAGAGCCAGGTGTGATACCAGGGTTCAACTACAAGGCCTGCTTGGGGAAATGACATGAGAAAAGAAAAAAAAAGAGACCCTAAAGATGTGTGTTCCCCTGTGTGTTCCCCGTGTCTATAACAACTTACTGAACCTCCTTGAGATTCAGTTTGCTCATCTGTAAAATGAGGAGATAATGTATAGGACAGATAGCAGTGAAGATGAAATGAGCTGCTAGATGTTGATACACCTGGTCACCTGGACATGCACTATGCAGATACTCACCATGGATATTAACATAGCATCTGCTCCTTGGAACAGAGAGGAGCTCAAGGCTCTCCTCTTAACTGGGGACCTAGATGAGACGCAACATGTGCCATTTTGAAGAGCAAAGGTGGATGGCGGATGGATGGATGTTGATGGATGGTTAGATGGATGGGTGGATGGATGGAGGATCCCTCTACTCTAAAAGATCTGGGTCTCTCTAGTCTACCCTGTGCTCCTCTCCCACCCCTCTGGCCTTGAAAGCCACAGTCTTTTTGGAGAGAGAATAACAGGTGTATCCTGAGTAGGCCTATGGGTAGAGACCAGTCCTATACACAGCCTGAGACACATCCCAGCCACCCCAGCTTGGGGGCTACACAGGCAGGACCAGGCAAGTGTTGCAAAGCCTTGTCATAGCCTGTCCACCTATGCGAGGAAGAAAGTGACTCTGCACCCTGCAGTCACGTCCATCTTACCTCTTCAAGCTTTCTTTTTCACTTTTCTCTTTACTACTTAGTAAACGCATAGAAGAAAGCTCCCAGCTTATGTTATCTGCCAATTCTAGTTGAGATGTTAGCCATGATTCTTAATTTGCAATGCACACCAGATGCCCTGTGGCACTTTCTAAAATACATATGCTCATGCCCCTTCCCAAGACTAATAAAATCAGAATTGCTTGGGATGAGACTCAGCCATATGAATTTTGTAAAATGCATGGTTCTGATCTGTACCCCAGAGCCTGAGACCTATGTGATTATGGCTTAAAGTCCAGGTGCTCTAGAGAAGACTAGCATTTTAGTAGTTGTTTCAACATTACTACTCACAGGGGTGAGAAATATGGTGAATTCAGGCATAGCCAGTGGAACCGGTACTTTGGGTCCAAATCAGAATACAGGTGGTTACTCCAAGAATGAGGGGTATGTAATTGCTACACTTGACTCTCCTCACTCCCCTTGCCCCCAATCTAGAGCAGCCTGCAGGAGGCCAGCCCTGATTTAATCCTCACAACAATCCTGTGAGGTAGGCCAAGTATTACCATTTTACAGATAGGAAAATTGAGACTCATGGAGATTCAAAGATTTGCCCAAGCTCACACTGTGTGGAAGCTACCTCCCAGCACACTTAGGACCCAAGTCTCATGACTGCACTGTTTTCAGAGAACTCCTAGTTTCATGACTGTTTCCATCCATGCCTGGGAAGTCTGCCCTAGACAAGCCTGGGTCTTCATGACCATCACCATGCCTGGGAAGTCTGCCCTTGACAAGCCTGGTTCTTCAGGACTGTTCCCATCCTTGGGAAGTCTGCCCTTGACAAGCCTGGGTGTGAGTGTTCAGGCTTTTAAAAATTATCTTTAAAGTCTTTGAATGGCTTTCTCTTTTTAGTGTAAATCACCCGGACATTAAAGCCCTTATTGTATATTTATCAGTGTGTTATTCAGACCAAGGGGAAAAGGGGAGAAGCTGACACTATGAATGACTTTGAGAGTGAGAAAACGCTGGGCCTGAAATTAAATCATTGTGACACTGCCACTCAAGGGCATCAATTTCAATAAATGATCACCTTCTTTATTTCCGACCAGTTTATCACGCAGGCAGGATGCAAGGAGGACTCTGGCTGGGCAATGTTGAAGGCCAAAGGCTTCTGATTCCCCACACTGGCCACAGTGCTCTGGGCTGATCTGAGTTAAATCCAACATAGCTTGGCAAAGGCAGTCAGGTGTCTTTTCAGAAGCAAAGTTCTTGTGGCATCTTTCCATGTTGCCCTATCCAGAGCCTCTTCCTCGCTCAGCCTGCTGAAAGCTGCCGGTCTATTTACAGGAAAATTCAAGGTCTATACACTAGTGGCAGAAATTCTGTGGGTCAGTGATGGGTAACTGTCCTGTTTGACAGAATTAGAGGGGTGGCAGGGCGGGGGGGAAGAACAGGAGCCTGGGTTGGGGAAAATCATGTCCTGCTACCCCAGTCCTGACTGCAGCCTGCGGTGGGGTTGCCGATGTTGCGGGATAAAGGAAGGGAGCAGAGTGCAGCTGGAAGCTTCACTTAGAAGGTAAGAAGCTGAGGCTGGGAAGGGCTATGGTGGTTCCATAACCAAGCTGCAAATCAGCGGTGGAACCAACACTGAAACTGCACCTCCTGACACCCTTTGGGTTAAATTGCTTTGGTGTGACTACCTTGGCAGGTGTCCCATTGGGATTGCTACTGGTTTTACAGCTGGGATCTTTAGTCAGAAGCGACTGGTTTACATAAACGTGGAAGCCATGTGAGTACCTAACACTGACATCGGTTTTTCTTCACCTGGGGAGTTTGCCTGCAGATTGTAATCTAAGGGCAGTAGGTTTCAGGATTTCTGGATACAGCTGTTTCGCTGGGAGACAGAGCACAGGAGGGCTGAGCTCTGGAGTATGTACTTCGACCTTCATCAACTCCCCTTATGCCTCTAGGCTTGGTTTCCCCCATCAGGAAATCAACAGGGAAAAGGGAACTCACGTCTCCTCCAAGTGTGGGGGCTAAGATCCTGTAGAAAGGTGAAGAAGCTTTGTGCCAAGGACACTTATTTCTCTGCCACCTTCTGGAACGAGCCTTGTTTGCGCTATGGAATGGCCCCAACAGTTTATTTTAGCTCAAGTCTGAGTATCACCAAATCCTTTAGGTTTAAGACGTCTTTTTAAGTATTAGTAATCCAAATGATTGGCAAGTTCTATCCCCTCAGGGCCCAATTCTTCCCTCCACACACTGTGTAGTTCTGGTCACACATAATAAAGTCCCCGGATACCCAAGGCTGCAGGAGAAAGCTGTATGCTCGGAGAGGAAGGAAAGCTGGTGAAGGAGCCCTGGAGAGTCTCTCCCACAGCCAGAAACACCACCAGCCCTTGGGCTCGTGTTTCTGAGTCCGGGAAGGCACCAACTTCACACTGCCGACTGCTGCTGCAGGGAGGTGCAGGAGGCAGAGGCGGGAGCTGGGCTTCCTGAGCTGGCTCTGCTGGCCGCTGATCCTAGCTTAGCCTTTTAATACCTCTGGACCCAACTTAAAAACATCTGCACAAGCATGTGCCGTTGCTGTTTCACCTAGGTGCTCCTTGCTGGACTGGATGCTCCTTGAAAGCCCCGCCTGTGTCATCTTTGACTGTGGAATCCCAGCACCTATTATCTGGGAGGCGCCCGGTCCATGGTTGTTAGATAAATGCATGCGCTGGAAAGGATCTAGTGGGTATTAAGTATCTACTATAACAGGGCAAATTGTGAGACGTTTTCCTTATGCCATTTCACAGCTCACCATATGAAAAAGGTATTACCATATTCATTGAATTCATGTGAACTTTGTGGCTTCTAATTTCTAGTTAATGTCCTATCCTATGCCTGCTGGATTGTGTGGCCAGTGGGCTGGGCTATTGGATGTCCCATTTCTCTGCCCCTTGCTCCCACGGCCATTCCCACCAGCCAGATGAGCAGGTGAACAGGCTGGGCACTCGGTACCGTCATCTGTGCCCTGGGAGATCCAGGCTGATGCCAGGCCATTTTGGCAGACGTGTGCTCACTCTCTGTGATTCATTAGACCTCATGCACGCTGCTGCTTTTCAGGAGAAGGAAGGGAGCAGCTGCTGGGATTCCCCGGCTGCCTTCCCTGCTGCCAGCGCCTCCAAGCAGGCTGCGCTCCCCCTGACGTTGCCTGTTGACGACTCATGGCTTCCAGGGGCTTGGTGGCCTCTCCGATTTGTCGTTCCTCAGCCCATGCCTCTGCTTCAGGCTCTCCCCAGCCGACTGCTATGATAACTTCCTCCCTTATTACTATAAACGCTGAATGTCATTTTCCAAATAGTGGTCCCCAAACCACCATGTTCTGCTCTGAGAAGAAGCCAGCCTCATTCATAATCATCACTGTCATCACCACCAGGATTTCACCGGTCCCTCTTGCCACACTGAGGGCTGTGCTGTTGGGCTCATCTCTGACAGTAAAAGAGGGGAGCTTCCAGAGGGGTAAACTGCCAGGATCTCAGCTCAGAACCAAAGGATTCTTGAGACTGGCAAAGAATTCTTGAGACTGGCACTGACCCATAATCAGAGCAGACAAGTCTCAATCTTTTGTGCCAAAATTCTGAACAGAACAGAGCAGAGCCGGTTAAGGTATTGATGGCCTCTTACATTTGCACTCAATTCAGAGTGTGCAGAAGCCTTCACACCCTTTATTGCACTGACCCCACGCACCACGTGACTAGGACCAGCATCATCATCCCCGCTTTACGATGGGGAAACTGAGGTTTGGGCAGGGATGGGATTGCCTGAAGTCATAGAGCTCTTTCATGGAACATCCTTTTGTGGACCATCAAAGGCAGGCCTTTTGTATCCCTTGTGTCTCTATAATTCTCATAAATAGAAAATAGCTAATAAATGATTGTTCATTGAGCTGATGATTGAATAGTGAAATATGACTTACATTCAGGGCTTTGAGTCACAGCATAATAATTTTTTTGTGCTGTACCACGGTGGACTAAATGAACTTTTCCAGCAATGGGTAAGAAGATTCAGACCCCCTCCATCCTGTCTAGCCAGTGATCTTGGGCAAGTTATTTGACCTCACTAAATTATCTCATCTATAAAATGGAAGATATTAATAGTAGCTGCTTCATTGTGTTGTTGAGTGTTAAATAAGAAAATGCATGGAAAGTGCACAGCAGTGGCTGGCTAGCACCCTAGGAAGTGCTTACGAAGTGTCAATAATAGTTATTATTCAGGGGTTGGGACTGGGCATTACATATCTTTGTAACCCAAGACTTAGTACAGTGGTTGGCACATGCACACTTGCTGCCAACACTGACACTCATTGTGTGTCATGGAGCAAGTCCCTTCCTTCTCGTGGGTCTCAATTCCAGTTCCCACACCTGTGAACTGATGAGGTTGAACCAGGTAAATCCCATGGTTCCTTCCAGCTCTGAAATGCTCTGGTTACTTCAGTGGCTCTTATAGGGATGATTTTGTCCCCCAAGGGACAGCTGGCAATGACTGGAGACATTTTTTTGGTAACATTCAGGGAAGGTGCTACTGGCATGTAGCGGGTAGAGGCTGGGAAGCTGGGACCATGCACAGGACAATGTTCACGGAACGAATGGCCTGGCCCTAGATGTCAATAATGCCAAGACTGAGCAACCCCATCCAGCTCTATACAAATACCCAGAGTTCTCTGAATTGCTGGATAAGTGCTTGTGTCCTGCAGTTTGCCAAGATGCCCAGGGGAGCAGGATTCTTCCTTACAGCAGAGAAGTCTATGGATTCCCCCTTCGAGGAATTGCTAAGGAGGCCATACAGCTTTACTGAGAAAGGAGCAGGCAGAATCCACCCTCCCACAACCCAGCACACCACGGAGGTGGAGAATGGGTAACACCATCGTTAAGATGGGCACTCTCTGCAAGGTATTTTCTTAGAGAGAAGCTAAGTCCTAAGTCAAAGCTTAGCTAGAAATTAGAGGTCTTTCTCCTGTAGACATGCCATAGAGAAGGATCTCTCGCCCTTATTGATTATAAAATAATCACACCTCCCACGTGTCAGAATGACTGTCATCAATAAATCAACAAATAACAAATGTTGTAGAGGATGTGGGGAAAAGAGAAGCCTGGTACACTGTTGGTGGAAATGCAGATTGGTGCAGCCACTCTGGAAAGCAGTATGGATTATAAAATAATCAGATCTGGGGCCATTCAAAACTGGGGTCTTCCAATGGTATTTACACTTATGGAATGAGAAAAAACAGCAGGCACAGGGATACCCTGGTTCAAGTTTGCTTTCCAATGTCACCACTTCTAGGGGCACAACAGATCGGTAAGTAAGCAGGTGAGTATCTTCTGGAAGCTTAGAGGAGTTCACTGACATAAGTATTAGGTGTGGCTTCAGTGTTGTGTGAGCCTTAGAGGTTCTAGAACAAAGGCTTTTCCAGACTCTACTGACGTGATACCGTGTGGTCCCCTGAGCAATTCTGCTCTGGAGTCCTGCATTCCTGCAGGACCTGCATGGGTGGCTATAATAGTCTGCTCTTTCCCTTCCTGCCAAAGTTCTGCTGGTGAAACCCACTTTCCAGCACATTAAATTACTTTCATTCTGGCCTTTTAACACTCCCCTTGGCTGTTTTCTTCTTGGCTCTGTCTGGATTTGGGGAAATAAATATCTTTAACACCCACTCATTAAATGCCCACTCTGCCAGCTGGTCCTCTGGCCCCTGGAAGAGCCACCAGTCTTGGTAGCCAGAGGGCCCCACAGACCAGTGCCCGAGACACTATCCAGGGAATATCAGCAGTTATGGCTCAACCTGGTCCCTACCCATTAAAGGGCAATTGTGAGTTTCAAGTAGATGTCGCAGACTCTCAACTTTTTCAGCCCAAAGCCAAAATGTCTTTGATAGAATGGATTCCGAAATGGGAAAGGACTTACCCATGCTTGCCCGGAGTGGGTACCAGGAGGATCTCTCTTCCAGCCTCGTTGTGGGGCAGCAGCTGGGCCACGTACCTCCCGGAGGGCTGCAGGTGCCTGCGCACGGAGACGGCCAGCCTGCAGTGCTCGCTGCCGCTCCTCATCCAGGGGCTCAGGATGGTGTGCTTGGAGTGTGCCGAGGCGTTGAGGAGGAGGAAGGAGCCTGTGGAGAGACAGGGAAAGTGACCCTGCAGGTGTGTCCAGACAGGTGGGCCAGCAGCAGCTCGGCAGCAGGATTTAGAGACCCATGGTGTCAAGGTCCATGCTGCTGCAGGTCTTTACCACTTTCTTGGCACGCACCAGCCCTCTTCCCCCTCTCTCAGGTTGTCTTTGTGAAAACTAAACCCTGAAGCGAGAGAACTGTGACTGAGGACTTGGGTTTTATAATTAGGCAGACCAAGGTTCTCACCTTAGTGCCCCTACTTATTAGCTCTACATCCTTGAGTCCCAGGTTCTTTACCTGTAAAATGGGAATGAAACCACCTATTTCAAAGGGTGGTTGCAAGGATTATGTGAGATAAGCATGGTGACTACTTCTCCCAGTTTTAGGAAGGGAGGAAGCACACTATCAAATAATCAATTATTTGATTTCAACTGTCTCCTGAGTTAAAGTAGAGATGACAGCTCACAGATTCTTTGCCAGCCAATAGGCATAATTAACAAAGTCCCACAGGAAACAGGGGAAGATCAGTGTGCATTACCCAATCCCCACAGGGTGACCTGAGTCAGAAACCCACCCAGGCGCTAAGGCATTCTTACAGATTTGTATCCTGGTCTAGGGGGACAGCCTCCATAAACCTGCCAAGAGTGGAGCCAGGACATCGGTGCCATCTTGCAAACATCAATGTAGGGTACCTCCACACCCCACGAACCAGGACACTCCAGCATCTTAGGCCACTTTCTAGGTCACAGTTTAAATCAGAGCTCACCTGAGTTCTCCATATCACATTCAAACCAACTTGAGACTCAATTTATAACCGCTGGACAATTCAGAGCTTCCCAGTAATGTATGGGTTGGCTCTAGGCTCTCCAATAGCTATGACTGATTCAAGGTTTTCCTTGAGAGGTCCTTACTTGGAAAGGAAGTATTTGGGTCACTTATAATGTAGTAGTTAAGATCATGGCTCCTGCTCCTTTGCTTACTAGCTGAGTGATCTTGGGCAAAGCATTGACCTTCTCAGGTTTTAGTTTTCTGCTTATAAAATAGGGTGAGAAGGGTTGGCTGAACTTAGTAATCTCTTAAGATTCATTTCTGCTCTTGAGTCTATGAGTCACATGAATTTACAACTGGTCTCCACAAAGAAAGCCCTACACATCCCTCCCTGGTGCAGGACCTGTGGCAGAATTTCCCTCTGGGGCAAGCCAACCCTAATTCCAGTAGCACTGGCCAAATGACCTTCAAGAAATTTATATTCATGGGGATTACCGTCCACATAAAAGCTCAGCACCATTTTATTGTTCCGGGCATTCCTGCTGATGCATTGAGTTTACTTGACACACTTCTGCACTGACCTTTTGGACCAGTAGATGCTGCTCCTCTTGCAGTGGGAGCCGATTGCAACTAGATCCCCAGCATTTCCAGTGGAAACCAGCTGATGACTGCTCAGCTCAGCCCTTCTACCACCCCTCTCCCCGGGTGCCTCAAATTAGTCTCCTTCTCCAGATAACCCAACTTACCAAGTAGGCAAATGAACTAGCAGCCCTCAATAGAGAATGATGCAGATTTTTTAAAAAAGGGGTGGGGGAGGGATTCCTACGAGAAACAAAGCAGTTTCCAAGGAGAAGGTATGGTGTCAGGATTGGAGATTTGCAAAATTCTGGAAGTAGGTAAATGTGACTTCCAGTTAAAATCAGGATGAGGTCAGCACAAGACTGTTTCTGGGCTGGATGGAGGACATCGGTCGGTACTGGAAACTGAACCCTCTAATTGCTAGGAAGTTTTAGTGCGGCACATGGGCCTTGGAAAAGTGCTCTACAGCCCTCAGTAAATACCCTATATTATTACTCTGTTTTACAATGGGGGAGACATTCTTGTCATGGGCACAGAGGTAAAAGAAAAGCATTAGAATCAAAGACAGAAATAAAAAAGAGTTAACAATCATTTAATACAATGTCCTTGCTTTTCTATAGAAACAGACTGGAGACAGAATGGAAAAGTGACTTGTTCAAAGTCTCTGGGCTCCTAAGCAGTGCTCGTTACCTTCTGTCTTTTTCATTATCCCACTGTGTTCTTTATCCTGAAATATGATTTGGGTGCCTTGTGGCCAAGGTGTGTAGCTCAGGAGCTCAGAGGGATGGGAAGGGAGAAAGACAGGCCAGTGGGTACTGAATCAAACCCATTTGTTCAATGGCTCCCTCTGGCCTCACATTTCATTTATTAGATGCCTACTCCAAGCAAACAATCAAGCAGTGGCTCTGCCCTGGGGACCCAGACATGACCCAGACACAGTTCTGGCCTTCAAGGAACTTCAGGTCCAGGAGGGGTGACGAGGTGTCTGCAGTAACTACAATCAAAAGTCGAGGTTCCATCCGATGAACAAAATAAACAGGTGAACAAAGAGATCCAGAGGCATGGATGCATGCAATGGACTGATCGATCGCAGAGGGAAGGTATGTGTGTGGCGGTAAGAGATTAACCAAATAACTTATATGCATATATGTATAACCCATGGACACAGACAATAGTGTGGTGAAGGCCTGGGGAGGGGGTGGGAGCGGGGTGGAAGGGGGCCAATGGGGGGAAAAAGGGGACATCTGTAATACTTCCAACAATAAAGATAATTTTTTTTTTTTTTTTTATAGTAGAGGTTATAAAGTCACAAGATACATACAGGTAAAGCACTCTGGGAAGCTCCATGGAGACATTAAGTTCAATTGGGAAGATTCATAAAGAAGATGACCTTTGAGCTAGGTCTTAAATGGCAAGAAAAACAAAGGTATGGGCAGAATTCATTGTGCAGGAATTGAGAGGCATAAATGTGGAAAGTGTGTCGTGGCATTGGGCTACAGAGTGGGGTACAGGAAGAGAGGGCTGGGAAATAAGAAAGGCTAGGGTGGTGGGTGTGGGACCAGACCACAGAGAATGTTTATTCCTGGCTGGAAGCATTCATCTTTATTTTGTGGACAACGGGCAGCCAGGAAAGGTTTTTGAGCAGGACAGTGGCGTCATCAGAGTGGTGCTGCAGGAAGATTAATCTGGTATGGCGGGAGAAAGAGGGGATCGGTCCTGACTCGGCCTCATCCTACTCCACCAGGCCGCACTACAAGGCTGTGACTAAATGTAAACACAGTGTGCCTAGTATGTTACTGTTGTAAGCAAAGCGCTGTGCTGGGGACAGACTCTGGGACTGACTGGGGCTTCCATACTGTACTAGACTAGAGTGCATCTGTCCAGAGCAGGTGAGAGTTCTGGAAACACCCCTGGGGCAGAGAATTGTCCAGACACTTTGGGAACATGGTCTGTGGTTAGGAGAAAGCCACACATGTCACACATAAGGTGCCCTGGTCTGAGATTGTACTCTAATGTATTCAAATAGGTGGAAAGTTGAATTGAAACCAATTTTGGAGCTTCTGAAGGAAAGAATGTGGGTAAATAAAGAAGGTGTTCCCCTTTCCAGAAAGATTACATGCATGTGTGCGTGTGCACACAGATACATGCAAACACACACACACACACTCTCCTGGGAAACTCAAGTTCCCAGCAGGAGAAAATGAAGCTGAAGATGCTGGGACTTGGGTCCTCCTGCACCACTGTTTCTCCTTGGTGGGTGTGGAAACATGTAAATTCTGTCCTTGTAATTCAGTGCCTCAATAATGGGGCTCTTTCAAAGCTGACTGGAAGATGGATGATTCTCCCACTTCTAATATGTGAGATGATGTTTATATGAATTTTATTTTGTGCAACTGGACTATTAATAAGAGACTGAACTGAAAGGATTTTCACTTTCAATGAAACTCGGTAGTTGAGAGGTATCTCTTCATCAGCAGCTTTCCTCTAGCCCCCCCAAAAAATACATTTCATAAGCTCCTTGGGATATTGTCAACATAAATCTTTTAAAGTCACTGAGAATTTATCTCTCCTCTCCCTCTTTTCTGTTTCCTGTTTATTTTGCTCAGAATAGCTTGGGGCTATGTGAAGGCTCCTGGGGTCCCCTCTAATTAAGAAGGATGGCCGGGCACCTCACAGGCCTTCCTCTGTTGTGGGCCATGGGGAAACAGAGAAGCAGATCAAAAGCTTTGTTTATATGGGGCTAGGATTGCATCGTGGTTTTCTTATCACTGGATTGGGTTGATGAGTTCAGTGATTAAATAAGAACTGGTTGTCATTTTTACCTTCGGTCACCAATACAGGGACGTGTTGTTCTCATCTCAGCCAGCTGGGCTCAAACTATGAGCCAGAAATCAAAGGCTGGGAAACTTGAGGTCAGACAGACTCTGTCTATCCAGTTTTAGGCTTTAGATAAATTATTTAGACCCTTTAAACCTTAGTTTGCTACCTCATATGGCTGTTGTGGAGATTAAGTTAGATAATATATATGAAGTGGCCAGTATAGTTCCTGGCCCTTAGTAGGTCTGTGATAAATGGTGATTACTGCTTTGAGGGGTGTCTTAACCTGGATCTCTTTTTGTCCATCGCTAAACTTGAAATCAGAAGGACTGAATTCGAGCCCTAGCTCTGCCACTACCAAGCTTCCTTTGTTTGTAAAATGAAAGGGTTGGATAGAGTCTTTCTAAGGACCCTACAGCTCCAAACTGTCAGTAATTCTATCTGCCTGCTTAGAATATTATTAATCTGAAGGAACTTTGTCAAGTCTCCAAGCCCCCAAGTCCTAAACACTTCTCCTAAATCACCTCTCTGGGGATTTTAAACCAAGAGTTTCAATCAATTGGTCAAATACTCTGTGAACTGATTCCCTGCCCCACTTCCTCGCTTCCAACTTACATAAATACATCCTTGGAAAGGGATCCTGTCCCAGAACCATTTGTTTCTGGAGATGCTTCTGTTACAAGGCTGGTACCACTTCTAAATGTCTGGTGTGACACAATGCTTGCCGCATAGCAGGAATTCAATGACTTAAAAATCACAGTGATATATACACATGGCAAGAAATAACATTGTTCAGAATAGCTCATAATAATACTTTTTAAAAACTATCCCCAAATGCTGCTCCTCTTGCCAAGTCTCAAAAACATTTTTAAAGATTTCTACTTTATTTTGCCTTCATGACTCTAAATAATACGATCATAGTGATCTATGTGTTACACTGTTGATGTAACAACCTTAGGCTCCTTCCATTGATGGTACAGTAAGAAAAACGATGCTATCCTCCTTCTAAGGCTTGATTTTTAAAATCCCTTTTTACTTTTTTATTACTTACCTGTTTAATTTTACATGGCAAACTTATTACTTGTTCTGTCAGCTTTAGACAGAATCACCTGACTCTCCTCACTAGACGACGAAGCTATTCGCCCTCCTGCCCTTCTCCGCACTTTCCTCTCCCGCCTCCACCTCCCAAGTCAGCTATGCTTTTCCTTTCCATTGTCAAGGTTGCGCAAGGATGATTAAGCCTTGTGTTTTCTTTGCAGATTGATTCTAAACGTTGAAAATCAATAAGCAGATCTTTTATACTGATGACTATATATTTTTGCACTGCAGCAAACAAGGATGTATTTATAATCTCTATAGGTCCAATATCACATCCCGCTCCATGGAGAATGTTTCCATCATCAAGATCAAGATCAAATGAATATTCTCTCTCTCTGTCTGTCTTTAGTCACTTGTCAAAATTGTGGCACATCTTAATTTGCCTTACATTTGCATCAGGACTTTCTTGTGCACTTTGTTTCTCCAGAAATTTCTAATTGCTTTTCTCTTTTATTTATTTTCTATCTATCTCCCTCCCTCCTTCCCTCCTTCCCTTCTTCCCTCCTTCCCTCCCTCCCTCCCTTCCTCCCTTTCTTTCTCTTTCTCTTTTATTTATTTTCTATTTGCCTTTTCACCATAACACTAACACTTCTATATACTCCTTGGAAATCTTTCCCTTCTTCTTGAAGACATTGACTTCCTGTTTTAATTTGTACTTGTCGCATTCTGAGCCTCTAGTGTGGCTATTATTCTAGAATTTCTTTTCACTGAAACATTTTCATTAGTCCCACCATCCTCAGGAAACTTCCTCAGCGGGAAACGGCTTTGTGAATTTTTGAATATCTGAACTATTTCTATTTTGTCTTCATACTTGGTTGATAGCTTTGCCGGCCATAGTTTCTAGATTAGAAATTTGAAAGCCTAGCTTCCGTGTTGTCCAGCATCAGTGACTGAGAAGTCTGAGGCTGCTTTTGCAGTTAATTTCTTTTAGTTAATCTGTTATTTTTTCTTTTTGGAAGCTTTCAGGTTCTTTCTTTAACACTGAGGTGCTGAAATTCCAGTGTAATGTATCTAGGTAGGGATCTCTATAAAAATTTCTCTGTGGCATTTGGTGGGCTCTTTTAATCAGAAAACACATATCTCTTTCACCTCTGATAAGTTTGTTTTACTGTTTCTCTGATATTTTCATTCCCACCTCTTCTCAGTCTTGAACCTTTTTGAAGAACTTTATCATTCAAGTTAAGCTCTGTTATCTAATTTATCTTTGTTTTCTCTGGGGTCAATTTTTTAAAATGTTGATATGTCTTTTTCATGCTGCTGGGCTATTCATATTGTCAAAAAAGAGACAACAGGCCCCAAATGGAGTCACTTGTGCTAAGCCCCACATCACCAAATTGAGACTGGGTACCTAACTTAATTTCAGTTTTTGCCTCTCCCAGCAGTGGAATCTTACACTAGTCAACCCGAAATGTTCTGTGCAGCACTAATGAGGTCATCTGCCTGGTGGACCCTGCTGTCCCCTAAAGGAAGGTGGCCTCGCCACGACCAACCCACTGTTTGCTAGTGTAACCCCCTCGTCGCGCTCCTTTCTGAATATGAGTCTTTCATTTCGTATGGCTCCTTGGAGGTCCTTTCTATTTGCTAGATGGAATACTGCCAGATTCATAAATCACCAAATAAAGCCAGTAAGATTACAATTTCCTCGGTTGAATTTTGTTTTTTTAACCATATGTTGGATGATCCTGGGTCAGCCCCTTATATTTTCACAGGAGAGACCAGGAGCGTTGATAGAACCTCCCTGTACATAGGTCATGCTGGTTCTCCGTGTGAGAACTGGCCCGATGGCAAGTGCCAGGGACAGGCCATTTCACAGGCGTCTGCTCTCCAACACCAGCGCTGAGGACACGTCACTCTGGGCACGAACGCTCTGCTCCCACGAGCAGCCCTAGTGCTTTCAGCCACTTGGAGTTTTACAAAAGAGCCCCTTTTTCTTTCCCCTGTGGTCGAGCGCCCTGCTGTATTTAGTCTGAATGGGGTTGAAAGGGGCTGGGGACCAGATGGGGGAAGCACCCTGGAGAGCAATTTCCTTCCTCCTCAGCCCCGTGCTCCCCCCCAGGGGAGCCTACGGGTGCTCCTTGTGGTGCCCCCAGCAGATGGGCTCCCTCCTCTGCTCCAAACCCCTTCGGTCCTCTCCGCTGTGGCCACTGTTTGCTCCACCAAGAGCTTCCACCTCCTCTTTGTGCCCTAGAAATCACTCATGGCTCCCCCCGTTCTGTTTGCTACTCAGAATTTATTCTCCCGCTAAATGCTTTACTACCCTTTCGTGGGATCGCAGGAAAGGACACAAATGTGTGCTCAGCCCACCACTCAGAACCAGCAGCCCCTCCACCATCCTCTGAGTGACGATACAGATACCCAGATGCGCGAATGGACCGATTTCCATCGCAATCGATCACACATGGCTCTGGCGCTATTGCTAATCGCCCCATTGCAATTAAACTGTTAGGTCGTTACTGTAAGCTATCACTTATTCAAGCAGTCATGATGCCATTCGCATTAGGTGGGACACAAGGTGCAGCAGAAGTTTAATGGGCTGGGATGTGGACAGAAGAGCGCAAGGTGATGCCCGGGAGTCCACCACGGGACGCAGTGTCAGGGTAATGCCCTGCCACCTCGCAGAGGGTGCTCCCAGAGCACCAGCCCCAAAAGGTGTTAACTGGTACTATGAGAAAGCTCTGGGGTCGAGCAAGTTCGCGGATTACTGGGTTAGACAGAAGTAAACAGGCTCCTTTACTGCAGGACTTCTTAGAACCTTAATATGCCAGGAAGAGTTGTGACTCTTGAAGAGTGGAATGTAAATTGAAGATTTCCCAAACTCCTGGGGCACAGAACTCTCCCGCCATTATGTATAATGTACCATGTAATATGCTTTGGAAACCGTCTTCTCATCTATTTCTGCTCTAGAGAAAGTAGATTTGCAGAAAGTAGGAAAGGAAAAATTATCAGGAAAAAAGGGTGTTCTAGAGGGGCAATAATATATCTATATGTGTATCTACATTTATATCAGCTCTGAAATCTTACATCTTCCCCATTCGTCAGTTTACTTTCAAACTGTCCTCTCATTGAGATCTAGGCTCCTTATGGCAGAATCGTGCTTTTGGAAAGACTCCTCTGAATTACCGCATTGGTCTCTCTACCTGAGGCAACTTAAAGATGCTACATCCCCCATCTGACTCTTGAAATGTCAGAGATAGAAAGAAACATGGTGGTTATACAACTTAATAATTTTCTGTACTGGGAAGAAAACCAAGAAGCACAGAAGTTAAGGACTAGCCTAAGGTCATACTGCATATTAGTGGTGGATCAGGGATTGGAATCAAGGTTTCCACTCCCTGTCCAGTGGAAAGCCCGGTCTCTGCCTGCCTGTGATAAAAATCTATGATTTTCCAGTCAAATGTCCTATGGTTTTGGTCCCCAGTTGCCCCAATATCACTTTCTTTTCTCTGCACTCTCACAGCTCTGAGGAACAGGCCCAATAGGTCTCATGCCCACCCATCTCACTGTCCCCAGAGGTCACACTAAGGCCTGGGCAGGTAGGACAGAGGCAGACCAGTCCTCCTTTGAAAGTCACTCGTGGGGTCTAGCATGGTCCCTGATGGCTGGCAGTATTTGAGGGTCTCCTCTGCTTACGTGGTCTTGTGAAGTGGCCAGAGCAAATTGGGGCCACTGAAAGAGTTCCCTTATTGTTTATTTTACAAATTCTAATTCTACTACCCACGTAGCCTCAACCCAGGACTTAGATTTGAGAGCAGAATTTTGAAATTTAGAGGAAGAAGTGGAATCACTCTCTTTGGCATGCTTTGTCTAATAGTGGGATAACTCAGGACTCCAGAACCTCAAAGGCCTAGAGCTCTTGCGAATCATTTAATGCAACCTTTTCGCCTTGCAGGGGAGGACATTCAGTCCAATGAGGTAAAAGGGTGCACCTGGACAGCCGAGCCATTCGGGATCCCGTCCCTCTGGTCCCAGCCCTGCGCAGTTCACTGTCTCACTCTGCCACGATGTCAAATATTTGTAGTTAGCTCTGCTACCCTCTCGCACCAGGACTTCAAGTTATTGCTTTTCTGCATCCTCACTGGAAAACACTTTGAAGAGAAATGGTATCAGTGTTTGAGAGCAAATGATTAGAAAAGCCAAGTGTGTTCATTAAGGGAAGGAAGGGAGGTAGAGACCGTTGACTTTTCTTGACAGTTTTATTAATCTTAACATATCGGGTTCAGTTGTAGCTTCAAGTACATTTGCATGTCCGGTAACAGTCTCCAAATTACCTCTCAGGTGTAAGTTAACTGAGGCAAAAGTTCCCTTGAGATGGTAAAATATATTTATGCTTGTGAGTGTACATAGCAAATACATGTATATTTGTATGTTTGCATGCATATACAGCTGTATCTATTACATATGTACACATACATATATTTATAGTTGACCCTTGAGCAACATGTGTTTGAACTGTGGGGGCCAATTACATGGGGAGCTTTTTCAATTGACTGCAGTTCCAATCCTCCTTGCTCAAGGGTCAACTCTGTGGTTGGGAATCCACATATGCACAGGGCCCACTGTAGTTACACATGGGTTTTTGACTGCATGGGAGGTCGGAGTCCCCAGTGCCCAAGTTGTTTATAGATCAACTATATATGTATGTGTCTGTGTGTATGTGTGTGTATGTTTAAATAGACCCCTTTTAGATGTCTCACCCTGTTAAAAAGAATAAACCTTTTTGGGGAAGACACACAGATGTGTGTGTGTGTGTGTGTTTGTTTGTTTTTTAACCAACAGATTTCATTTAGGGAAAAAGGGAAAAAGCCGATAATCTCTACATATTGCATGTGTGTCCTGGGGTGTCAGCAAAAAAAGATAATAAAAGGCAAAACAAATAAATAGAAGGAAACAGAAGCTAAAGTGCTGAGAAACCAATTTTTCCCTAAGAGCTCATTTTGGTAATCCTCAAGGAAAATAGAAAAGCACTTGATCTGACAAGAGGGAGAAAGGGGAAGCCAAATGAAAACTAAACAATTGATTTAATTCAATGAAAAATGGGAGGGGGGAGATAACAGTATCTGCTGCAGGCAGGAGAGGGAGTGGAGTTAGGGGACCAGAGTGCCTTCTGTGTAGCAAAATCAGAGTAGGCGAGAAAGCAGCAGGAAATCCACATTTCCCTTCCCCACACAGGTGCTTAGCTCTGGAATCAGATTGCTCAATTTTTGCTTTAAGTCTCAGATGTCAGGGTATAAAAATCTTCCATGGTACTTTTTAAATTTTGCTAAGAGGTAGCAGATTTTATTATCTTTTTGGTAAACTTGACTGACTTTTTAAAATTAAACGTTTTTAAAAAGCAATTTTTAGATGAAAGGCAAAGCAAATAAATAGAAGGAAACAGAAGCTAAAAACGTATTCCTTGTGGGAGGCTCACAGGACCCCAGGCTTGTAATAATAAGCCCTGACATCCCACGCACCCTGGCTCTCAGACACCCCACTGCTGAAGAAAGACAATAAAACGTGGGCAAGCACCGGCAAGTAAGCCATGCAGCGGAAGAGCAGGGGAAGGCCACTGTTTCACCCGCGTGCCATGGGGGAGCTGCATGGGGCACCCACACACCATCCCTCCCAGCTCTTTGTTTTTCAGAACAAGAAACTCACGTGCAGGAAGGCGAGGTCCCTGTCTGAGGCAGGCCGGCCATGGCAAGAGGGCTGGGCTGAGGCCTCGAAGGCTCTAGGATGACCTGGGCTTCCTCTAGCTGCTCTTCCCACTCCTTACTTGCCCTCCCTCCACATATTCTACACAGAGCAGCTAGAGCCATCTTCTTAAATACGATTTAGTCAGAGACTCCCTTGTTTTAAACTCTTTAATGGCTTCCCACTGATCATCGATTAAAGTCTAAATTCCTTACTATGAGCTACAAAGAAGATCAGAGGAAAACTGACCTATGGCAGATGCCACAGGTTGGCTCACTCAGCTTCCTTCTCTCGTGCCTTTCTCTTTTATTGAGACTGGAAATTCAAAACGGATTTGACTCAGTAGGCCTTTCTTATGGATAGGGCTGGCCATGTAACACAGTTTTGGCCAATGAAATGTAAGCAGAATTGTGCTTATAGGGTTGCCAGAGTTAGCAAATAAAAATACCAGATACCCAGTTTAATGTGAATTTCAGGTAAACGATGAATATTTTTTTCAGTATAAATAATACTAAAAAACATTTGTTATCTTTCTGAAGCTCACATTTAACTGGGCATCCTGTGTTTTATCGGTAGCCTCACATGCTGAAGAACTTGGGGAAAACTTCCCCTCCTGGCTTCTTTCTTCTTCTTGCCTAGAACATGAGCATGTCTGGAGTTGTGGCAGTTGCCTTGTGACCATGAAGTGACACACGTGAGTACATGGATTAGAAAGGTAGTGAGAGCTGAGTCACTAACAGTGCTGTTGGACATCTGCACCGTGGCCTGTCTCTGGTCTTCTTATGTGAAAGATCAAATAAAACACCCAAGATCTTTACTCCACTAAAGCCACCATATCGAGGACTTCTGTTGCTCTGCAGCTGACCCTCTCGTGAGCAGGGATCTTGCCTGCCTTGGGTCAGCTGTCTAGTGCCTAACACGACAGGGATAGTGCTTCCTTAATGAACATTTGCTGAAAGAATAAAGAAATGCTACTTTTTTAAAAAAGCCAGTGCTTTGCTTGTTTCCTTGCAGCTTATCTAAAATAGTATCATTCTTCTTATTTATACCGGGGAGGATATTTTTCCCCTTTTGAGCTGACCGGTAGCTAAGGAAGGGGCATTATTTGCCACACAAAACGAATCAATTTTTTAAATGCTCGTAAGTTTAGACTCTTAAGATCAGTGTTTTTCAAATTGCGGTTTGCAACCCATTAGTGGGCTCTGAAATCAGTTTAGTGGGTCATGACCAGCATTAAATAAAATGGAAGAGAAAGGGAAGGAGGAGGGGATCTGGAAGGAAAAAAATAAAGAAAATTCAAAGTATCCATATTGCAATTTCCTTTTAGGAAAGAATGGCTGCTAATCTTTATGCACACGCGTGTGCACGCACACACACATTTATGTACACCATGTTGTTACGTAGGATATATTTGTCACTATTGATCACAGCTAAAAAAAATGGAAAGGCTCATGGAGTACTGTTCAAATTTCAAATGTCCATATATGGAAGTTACACTGGCCTAATTCTGGTCCCTGAGCCACCTCTCATTAGCTGGGTGGCTCTGGGAGGAGAAATAATCTATTTGGATAGCATTTTATGATTTATAAAGCTCTCTCATATAAATGATTGTATAACAACTCCGTGAAATAGATGTTATCCCCATTGTAACTGTGTCTGATATAGTAGCCACTAGCCACATGTGGCCGCTGAGGACTTAAAATGTGGCTGATGCAACTGAGGAACTGAATTTTTTATTATAATTAATATAAATTTTAAAACTGAAACCTGATTTAGTTATTAGAGAAATAGGTTTGGAACCACTTGGGCATGTGAATCTAATTTTTCAACTATAAATTCTATGATAGACCGATCATATATTTCAGATAAAATTTAGCCTCCAAATTGAAATGTACTGTAAGTATAAAATGCATGCTGGATTTCAAAGACTTAGTATAGAAAAAATAGTATTTTATGAACAATTTTTATGTTGATTACATGTTAAAATGATAATATTAGATATATTGGGTTAAATAAAATATATTATTAAAATTAAGTTCACCTGTTTCTTTTTACTTTTTGTAATGTGGTTTCTAGAAAATCCAAAATTACATTTCTGGGTCATATTATATTTCTCTTGGACAGTGCTTCTCTAATGATTAAGTGTCTTGCCCCAGGCCACTGAATGAGTAAATCCTTCAACCACTATGACAATCCAGGTCAGTTATCTCCAAATCCATGACTTCTCCCCCTGAATTACAAGTTACCTCTTCTTAGGCCTGGCTGTCCTTTAAAAATAGTGAGTAACCTGGAGGATGGTAATGACAACAATGACGGCTAACACTTAATGAGTGACTAACAAGTCCTGGGCACCAGGTTTACATTTTACAAGGTTTCCTGCACTTGATTTTACAACAACCCAATAAGGTAGGTATAGGATTATTATACCCACTTTTTAGATGAGGAAACTGAGGCTCAGAGATATCAATTAACCTGCCTATTATGTCAAGGTGGTGTAGACTGAGGAGCCCGGAGTCTAGGAAGCACCTGCAAATGACTGAACACCTAGGGCCTTTCTCCCTGGACCATGGCCCTCACAAAAGCAGCTGGACTCTGTTAAGGTAGCAGGTAGCCATATCTCCCAGGGTCCTGTTAGATTAATTTCCTTTGGGAAATAACGTCTACTGATCTTGCTGCTGATTCTACACCATACAGAAGAAATTGCCAAGCTCCAATCTTATATAGATAAGGCTCAAGAAGGTGACTTTGTATCTAAACACATTTTCAACCAGAAAATTGAAATATGGGCTTCATTACTATGGGTGCTTATTTAAAGATCTATTTGCAATGTGACACTAAATTTCAATAACGGCCTTAAAGTACAGAAACAAACCATGCTTTCCCGGTGAAATTATTTTTCTTTTGTTATAAACATTGTATACACATTAAATGCAATTTAGAAAAGAAATGGTAAGAGAAAACAACTTATAGGCCTATTACTCAAACTTTCTTTTTTTGTTTTCCTGCATATTCATAGGATTTTAAACATTTACTATTACACTAACTATACTTTTTTTACTTGCTCTTTCACTTAAAATAATGTTGTAAGCATTTTCTATTCTCTTATATAGGCCTTGCAAAAATATTTATAAATACTTGTATAATATTCCAATAAGTGAATATCACATTTAAACTATTTAGTTCAGACAATTAAGTTGTTTCCAGTTTTTTGCTATTATAGATAAAGTTGTTCCCCTGCTCTTTTCAATATGACAGTCTAGCTAGAATGGTAGTCCACCAACATGTATCAAAAACCTTAAACTGTGCTAATTCTTTGACCCAACAATTCTCTTTCTAGGAATTTGTTTTTTGTTTTTTTAAAGAGTTACCTATAAAGACTTCTTTGCAAAGTTTTTCAGCATTATTTATGCAGAAAAATATTTAGAAATGGTAAATGTTGAACGTAGGAGATTAATTAATTTATGGTGTATCTGTGCAATATACCATAAAATATGCTGTTTTAAAGAATAGGTAAGAATTGTAAATATTAATAATAAATAATAATGATAGCTTTCTGTTACTGAGTACCAGGCTTTGTGCTTACGTATTTAGGATCGCGTTTAATCCTTAACAACCCATGTGTTTGGTACTATTATTATCAGTTCCTTTGTACAGATGAGAGAATAAGCTTGGAGGGTTAGGTGACCTCTCAGGGCCACACAGCTGGTAACCCACTAAGCAATGGAACCAAGACACAATCCTGGCAGTCTGTCTATGGGGCTTACACCCTTCACCAATATGTTGTATAAATACCTAGGATGCTCACCAGCTATCATTAGATGGAAAAGGCAGTTATAAAACAGCATGGATAGTGTGACCCCAATTTAGTAAAATATAACACATATATGAATATGTATATGAAAAAAGAAAACATTTGAGAGTAGTCATCAAAAAATAAAATGGGTGACTCTGGACGGTGGAATGTTTCTCCATATATTTTTTTGAATTTTCCAAGACATCTGTTACTTTTTTGCATCTTTTTTTTGCAGTAAAATATACATAATATAAAATCTCCCATTTTATTGTCTCTGGATCTATTTAGTTCATCAGATGCTTGTTCATTAGCTTCTTGTTAAAGAAGACCCTTCAACATTTCCTGTAGTGCTGGTTTGGTGGTGATAAACTCCTTTAGCTTTTCCTTGTCTGACCAGAGACATTGACGCAGGTAACAGACGATCATATTTCAGAGGGGAGAGGGAAGGGGGTGGAGGGTGGGAAGAGATTAACCAAAGAAGTTATATGCAATATGCATAACCCATGGACACAGACAATGACCGGTGAAGGCCTGGGGGGGTGGGGGCGAGGTGGAGGGGGTCAATTGGGGGGAAAAAATGGGACACCTATAATACTTTCAACAATAAAGATAAATTTTAAAAAAATCTCCCATTTTAACCATTTTTAAGTGTATAATTCAGTGATACTCACAATGTTGTGCAATTATCATCACTATCCAGTGCCAGAAATGTTTATCATCCCAAACAGAAACTGCCCGTCACCCCCTCCCCCTGCCCCAGAAACCTCTATTCGACTCCCTGTCTGTGACCTTGACGGCTCTAGGTCCCTCATGTGCGTGCAGTCACACGGCATTTGCCCTTGCGTGACCGGCCTTTCGTCCCGCAGTTTCTTCGGGCCTGTCCCGTGGCAGCGTGCCCCGGAGCGCCCCTTCTTCTGGAGGGGCTGGTACCCACCGCGCGTGGAAGCCGCGTCTAGATCATCCTGCGGCGGCTGATGAACAGTAGGGCTCTTTCCTACCTTTGCCCATCGTCGATATTGTTGCTGTGAACATGGGTGAACATGTAGCTGTTTGAGTGCCAGCTTCCCATTCTTTTGGGCATCTCTAGGCGTGGAATTGCTGGGTCATGTGGTAATTCCAAGTGTAACCTTTTGAGGAGCTGACAGGTTATTTTCCACAGCGGTTACAGTATTTACGTTCCGGCCAACAATGGGCACCAATTCAAAGTTCTCGAAATACTCACCAACTTTTGTTATTTTTAGTTTTTTTTTAACCCTCACCTGAGAATATGTTTTTGATCTGAGCGAGAGAGGAAGGAGAGAGGGAGGGAGGGAAAGAGAAGACAGAGAGAGAGAAACAGCCTCCTGTAAGTTTCCACACTTTTGGTGTACAGGATGGTGCCCCAACCAACTGAGCCACCTGGCCAGGGCTGTTATTTTACTTTTATAATAACAGTAATAATAATAAGAGCTATCCTAATGGATGTGAAATATTATCTCATTGTGGTTTCGATTTGTAGTTCCCCAATGACTAGTGATATTGAGCATTTTTTCACGTGCCGATTGGCCATTTGTAAACCTTTGGAGAAATGTCTATTCAAGTCCTTTGCCCACTTTTTAATTGGGTTGTTTGTTTTCAGCTGTTACATTTTAAATTAGAAAAGTAAACCGCAGTGACTTTTATGCCGAATTTAAAAACACCCACGTATCTGATTGTCCTCTCCCTGTTTCTATGCCTTGGGCTGCCGCTGGGGTGAAGGTCACCCTACCGGCCTCCCGTCGGGCCTCCCCGCCTCACGCTCCGTGCTCAGCACTCCAGCCTCCCTGCTGACGCCCTTCTGCGGCACTGCCTACCTTTTTCCTTCCTTCTCATTGCCCTTCTTCATCCAGCTAAGTTCTAGTCACCCTTTAAGACAAGGCTCGGATCATTTCTTCAACTAATCCTTCCCAACCCTCCAGGCCGAGCTGCAGTCTTACTCCTGCCTTGGCCGCATGCTGTGCCTGCCTCTGCCATTTACCACGGAATGATGGAGTCACGTGTGTCGCGCCAGCACAGGACACAGTCACCCACGGTCATCTGCATACGCAGATTCCTAGCACAGAGAAGGAGCTCCATATTTGCTTAACAGAACTGAACTCTGATTTACATTAACTAATTGCTTACCAATCAGCAATGCACAGAGGTACCTGTTTCATTGCACTCCCGCCTGCACTGGGAATTATAACATTTGTTGTTTCAATTTGCATTTCTTTAATTACTAGTGAGGTTGAAGCATTTCTCCATATGTTCCTTAATTAGTTATTTTCCTCTTTTGTGAAATGTCTCTTCATTTCTTTTGTTCAGTTACTTCTAGGAGGCTTCGTGTTTTCCTCATTGATTTGTAAGAACTTTTTAAAGCGAGGCCATTAACCCTTTGTCTTATTATATTTGCTAAAAGAAAGTACAGTACTTCCATTTTATCTTTGCCATTTAATTTTGTTTTTAATGTAAAACATTTGTGCAATTTTATGCTGTCGAATCTTATATATGAAGTTTACCAATTTGCTTTTTATATTGATGAACTTGAATGTTCTCTAATGGCTTTTAATAGTAATACTTTCAATAATATTTGTTAAGAATAATAGCTTTATGTAAAGGTGCACCAGTTGCTCTATGGATATCTTTGGGTGGAACTTTTAAACAGAATTATAGTCCTAGAAATCATAAAGTAAAAAAAGTAAAATAGCAGGAAAAACGAGTGAAGTCACTGAATTTTATATTGTAAATTGAGCTTTCTTGAGGACTTCTTCAGCTACTAGAGCTAGGGAGAGAAAAAGCCCTGAAATTTCAAGTGAGATCTAAATGGTAGAACAATAGGCCTGAAGAAGGATTAGGAGAGAGATTGCAGATAGTCAGCCCTCAGGGCCCATGTCCATGGGTGGGCTTTCCTTTGGTCCAAGTCTTGATGAGAACTGGCTTTGAAATTTGGATTGGCAGTCAGTGTTTGAAAGTCAGGAAACATGGATCACAGGAATATCTGCATATCCAGCTGCTCTGGGGGGGAATAAAGAAGAGCTGGCAACAACAGGCCTGTTCCCCCCCTCCCTCAGTGGTGACAATTAGCTGGATTTGAGTACCTGCTGTCCCCTCAGATGGTCCTGTGTCCCACCACTGAGGTGAGGGTCAGAGGCCATTTATCATCCTGTTCTTGGCCACTTCACTCGGTTACTTTGTCAGCCAGGCTGCCGTAGGCGTTTGAGTTTTGGTTTAGGACATCACATCAGGCTCCTGGACTCTGCTTGGTAATCTCACCAACCATGGAGCTATGGGGATTAAATTTAAATCCAGTGCTTCTGAAAACTGGAAACAGCCCATCTATGAGTATTTGACTTCTCCATTTCTGTAAGTGGAAACTGCTCTCCTCTCCCTACCCCACAGGATCTAATGGAGATGATTTATATTGGCTTCCATTCAGAAGCTCTGTACCTAAAGTCCAGTAAAATAAGCAGATGGTGAAATGGTCCCCATTGCAAAAGCCCAAAGATGTGGCTGGAATCTTGTATCTTACATCCCAGTGGCCGTAGGTAATGAGGTCAATAACTAGGAGCGGACTCTCAGTTTCTTTGGCAAACAGGATGCTTTTAGTTTCAAAAAGCAGAACATGGCAAAAAGGAGCAAAGATCAGCCAGTTGTTTGGGATTAAAGAAAAAGAAAAGACTGTGAAATATTTCTAAATAAGATCTAGAAAAAAACCTTTTGGTTGTGAAAGAAAAAGTGGTTTTTCCACGTGATAGAGGTAGAAGTTTATGCAAAAAGAAAGTGTCCGAAGAGCCACGCTAAAGAACCCTGACATAGGAGAGGGGGACTGGAATCCTGAGCAGCTGTGTCCCCTCTGAGTGAGGACAAGGTCAGCATGGGCCCAAGGGGAACTTGGCCTCAGAGCTCTGTACCTGCGGTGACCAGCTGGTACCTGGGAACGTACCTGGGAGATGCTGCAGCCTTGGGAGGTTATGGCCCAGCCCTTAGAGCTCTGACCCCCGGGGCCCAAAGCTGGCTCTGCATTACTTGCTGTGTGATCTTACTGCAGGACGAGGCACACAGCCTCTCATAGGGACAGGAATAGGACGCTTTCGGAGAGTTGTGGTGAAGATTCACAGAGGGGAGCCATGTAAAAGCGCTTAGCATCCTCTCTGGTATTTAGCAAGGACTCAACAACTGTTCACTTGCATTATCACTGTCAACACAGTCACTACTATTGCAGACAAGACTGTCCTGAGCACGTGTGGGGCTGTCAAGACAGCTTTCAGTGACGAGGGATACAAGAAATGCAGCAGGGACAAATTCTCAAGGTCATGGTCACTCTATAGGGACCTGGATGGGGGTGGGAAGTAGAAAGGCAGGCACTGTGATTTCATAGGTTTGTTCTTTAAATACAAAAGTTATTATCAAGAAGTCTTAGGTTTTGCTAATGATCTGGGGCCTATAAGAACTATCCAGGTTTCATTTAATCCTGAAAATGACATTCAGCTTCAGGTTTTCTGATCAATATTCTACCTGCACAGGTTTAGATTGATGACATTTCCTAGGATTCTCAGGGCTTGTTACTAGGCCTCAAGGGACCCGTGCTAGCCTCCATTTGGAGTTTATGTTATACAGTTTAGCTTATGTTGTAAGCTGTAAATATCTCTCTTCCAGGCAACCTGTAGTAAATTACATTTCCATATTTTGATTGCTTCCTTCTTTTAATACTAACGGGTTAAATCAGAAATATCTTTACAAGTGTTTCAGTTTTACTCTCTGACTCCCTTCTACAATATTTCATACAACATGTGGTCTATTCCATTGATAAGAACATTTATCGTACAAGTGCATAATAAAATCACTTAGACTTTGTTCTCTAAGTATTGCGTAGGTCCTAGACAGGTAGATTTTCACTGACTGACTGATGGCTGAAAATGAGCCAATTCAACCATTTTTAATAGAAAAATGAAAAGAATAAAGGAACTGAGAATAACCCTGAAATTGAGACATATCCTCTAAATTCTGCTTGTAAGTGGCCTAGAGCAGATCATCAAATAGCCCATCTGGAAACACTAGAACATATTGAAATGCTTGGTTTTCAGGAACCAAATGGTCATGAGCAATGTAGGTATTTCTGACACTCTCTTTGGGAACTACTTTTAAAACAATTCCAATCAGATCGTCAGAGTGTGGTGCAGGGCTCAGAGCTCACCAATCTCAGATCCTGGGGATATGTGGTGAGAGGAATGTTTCGGCAGGTTGGTAGACTGGCAATAAGTAGCAAAGGCAGATTAGCCTTTTTTTGATCCCTTAACTAATGGCTGGGCACGAGACAAAATGGACCAAGGGCCCTGAAATAAAAGCATTCTCCTTTATTTCATAGGAAATAGTTTTAAGCATCTACTATATACAACATTGTATTGAGTGGGGTGAGAAGTGTCTCTAAATGGTATATACGCCCTCCTTGTCATCAGGGAACAGAGAGTATAGTAGATAGAAAAGCAAGAACAAAATCAAAGGCACAGATAGGTCACAGGTGCCATTGTTGTGAAATAATGGATGCCGAGATTTTTGGTTGTTAGTTAAGGTCAGACCTTTGCTTATGTCCAGTCTCCAGTGGCCGCTCCTCCAAGTTGACTCAGGGAGTCTGAGCTCCCCTGCAATGCTTTGTGAACCTCTGGCAAAGGTGTTCACACCAGAGCTGGTAGCTGTTATGCAAGGTGCCATTCCTCCAATTCTACAGACCATTCCCTCTGCCTTTTATTCCTTTCTCCATCTAGAAATGTCCTATTCACTCTTCAAGTCCCATTCAGAGGCTGCCTCCTCTGGTATGCCTTTTCCAACTTCCTCAAGCAAGGTTAGTCTTGTTTTCTTTTCCTACATCCATAACTTTGTATATAATATTTTCCAAAACTTAGTGCATTATTATGACTGTGTGCCCATGTTTCCAGTTAATCTGTGTTTTGCCAAAGGGTATGAATAGTGACTCATTCATTTATCATTCATTCATTCATTCATCCAAGCATTTATCCCAGTCCTGGCACATAGTAGACACCCATAAGTGACTCCTGAATTAAACTGATGGAATTTAGGTTTAGAAATGTGAAATAATCTATTAATTGCTTTAATAGATCAAAGTTGAATAATTTAAGAGGGTAGCTTATAAATTTTTGTCCATAAAACTACCATATCCATGCACAGGTGAGAAGACCATTTTTCCAGTCAATATGCATCCAGTACCTGAATCACTTTGAAGGATTCAGACAGGTCTACCCAGATCTGAAAGCAAAGAGAGTTCCTCAAAAGTTGTATGGACTTTAGCTTAGCTGCCTGAAGAGGTATAGAAAACCCCAAACTGAATTTCAACAGCCTTTCCAGGAATCTGTGTATTGAAGAGGAACCCATCTGATAGCCTTGGGACCTGCAGTCTGTAGGTGGTTCTGGAGACTCAGAATTATATCCAAGGGTTCAATTATATCTGCTAGGGTTCAGAGGGCTGAGAGACCAAACATCTTGGGATCTTGGGAAACTGGGTAGGGGTGATGAAACAGGCAAAAGAAGTAGCCCCAAACTCCTGCCAATGGAGCAATAGAGGATCCCTGGCTGAACACTTGTTATCAGTGACAAGCAACAGAGATCGCCAGAATCGTGGCACATTTTTAACATGGTCAGCTTTCTAATCTTCATTGTCTCTCCACATTCTTAATATTTGCCATCAACCCTTAATGAGGTTCTATATCTTCTTTTGGGGGGATATACTTCTATTAATTTATCACATTTGGCCCATGAGAAATTTCAGCTAGTCAGGGATAAATTATTGTAAAGCATATTTATTTAGCACAATCTAATTATTGCAACATTCAGTAAAGGCAAATGAATAAATCATGAACAAAGAATAATGAGGGTGGAACTGCTGTGCATGTGTTATATGCGTATGGAGATGCTTGTGTTATATGCTTATGGAGATGCTTGTGTTATATGCTTATGGAGATGCTTGTAGGTGTGTGTGTTGATCTGCAAAACACATTCTTCTGACCTGGCTTGGGATTTGAATAGAATGTCTGTACAAAGACACTTTAGATCTGTACTTTCCAATTCAATAACCCAAGCCCCATGTGGCTCTTGAGCTGAAATGTGGCTAGTCCAAACTGAAATGTGTTATAACTGTAAAATACACACCAGATTTGGAAGACTTTGTTTTTTAAAAATGTAAAATATCTCATTATTTAAACAGCCATTTCGAAGTTTCTTAAAACGTTAAACATAGAGTTAACATATACAAAGCAATTCCTTTCTTAGGAACCTGCCCAAGGGAAACAAAAACATGTATCTACACAGAGATTTGTATGTGAATGTTCTTAGCAGTTTTATTCGTATGTAATAGCCAAAGACTAAAAACAACCCAAATGTCCATTAACTGGTGAATGGGTAAAACGAAATGTGCCATATCCACAAAATGGATTATTCAGCAATAGAAAGGAACAAAGTACTGGTACATGCTACAACATGAATGAATGTCAAATACACTATGTTAAATAAAAGAAGGCAAACATGAAAGACCACATATTTTATGATTACCTTTAAAGCTGCAGAGACAGGAAATACATTAGCGATTGCCTGGGGCTGGGAACTGAGAATGATTGCAAACGGGCTGAACCAAATTCCCAATGTAATATTTAATGTAATAATTTTTACATTACTTACATGTTAAAATTATAATGTTCGGGATATGTTAGGTTAAATAAAATATATTATTAAAATTGATTTCACCTGTTTATTTTTCCTTTTGGAAATGTGGCTACTAGAATGTTTCAAATTACTTATGTTGCTTGCATTGTATTTCTATCGACAAAACAACTTTAGGAGGGTCCATGATACCAACCAACTAAGCAATCCCCATTCCTCTGTTCAATGTCAGAGAATGTGCTTTCCCTCTGCCTGGCTCACCACCAGTCTCGTATGGGAACAGAGTGCTTGCATCCTTCGAAAGACTCTCAACTACGGGGGAGCTGCCTGGATTGCAGCTGGTTAGGCCACTGACTAAACAACAGTACTCCGGTGATTGTAAAGACGCGTTGGGCTGGGCATGGAAGAAGGTGTGGCCCTTTGCCAGTTAACGCACAAGGGCAAAAGGAGAAACCAAGGTCAGTGTCAGTAGAGCATCCATCGTGTCTGAAAATGGACCATGTTCACTGTACACCCACATGTCCACACACCCTTTATATCTCTCATGGCCAGTGTTACCTGTTAAGAATATAAACTACCAAAACCATGTAGGAGGATCTAAGCTTAAATACTACTAATTTATTGAGACAAAATTAAACTCTATTTTTAAAAATAGTATCACACAGCATGTTAAACTAGCAGATGTTAGCAGAATGGGGCGTGAGGGGAGTAGGGTTCTCACATTCTCTCCTTGTCTGGGGCCAGTGGTTCCCAGGTCAGGCCTTCCATTAAAATTACCTGGGGAACTTTAAAAGTATGTGGATTCCTGGGCCCCATCCCCAGAGATTTTTACTTAAGTAGTCTGGGTAGGGTTCTAGTGATGGTATCTTGAAAGATTTTCAAGGTGGCTCTAATGTAGGTGAGCATGGATGAAGGGCCTTGCTCAGCAAGCACTTAATGATGAACTTTGGATTAAAGGGAAGGAAGGAGGAACAGACGGACAAGCAGGAACCACTGTCTCCCACAGGCCATGTGAACTTGACCATCCTACTCCCAGCCAAGGCAGGAAGCCCCCTCTGCTCCCCTGGTGGTCCAGCTCCTACCCGAGAATCCCTGCCGCCTATGAGGCAGCTCTTTCTGTGTGGGACAAGCTTTCACTGTGAACTATGTCTTCCCTAGTCCAAGCTCAGACTTGCTGCTCTCTAATGTCCACTTGTCAGCCCTATCCTGCCATCTGGACAAGCCTGATGAGTCTATCCTTTCCCCACACAATGATCTTTCCACTGTTTGAAAACAATTATCAGGATCTCTAAGCTCTCTCTTTTCTACACTATATGGCCCCCGTTTCTTGATCTGTTCCTGGCATGGCCCCCTCTGCAGGCCTGTAACCATCTCTCAGCAAGAGTTTGTCAATATCCCCTTTAAAATGTGGAGACTCCAAATGCTCATCCTCCAGATGGTGTCTGCCTGGGGCTGAGTACAGCCGGACAATTACATTCCTTGATAAGGCCATTACATTCCTAGTAAGGCAATCATCACACTGTGTTGGCTCAACAGCAGAACAATTGGGAAGAAGGAAAAATAATGGTAGAGCTAGATTTCCTGAAATTCTTCATCTGTAAAATTTTAACGGTTGAGTATGGCACTTCACAAAATACTCATCTGAGTGAATGTGGATCCAATTTACGAGAAGAGAGCGATTGCGGGCAGAGAAAGGAATTCTCATTATTCTAACTTATTTCTTCACTATTAGCCTTTTGTCAAGTGTTCCTGGGATCAAAGTTTGGGGACATTGGCAAGATGACAGACACTCAGAAAGGGCTTAGCAGATCTGAAAGGGCTTGCTCTATTTTGGGTAGTATACATTCTATTTGGGGAAATTGACTTGGTTTCCAAAGATAAGCCCAGCTCAAATGCAAATCACATCTGCCTGGAGAGGCCATTTACATTCCATGCTGTGGATTAAAGCTGGGCCTTACCTTGCTTTGCTCACAGAAACATGGCTTCCCGAAGAGCGGTGGCCATGCTTCACTCCTTTGCGCTGGCACAGGGCCCGGAACACAGGTAGAAAGTATTTGCTTCTTAGCCAGCTTAATTACACACATCTCTCTCCAAAGACAATTCATTTCAAATTCACTTTATGTATATCAAATACTCACTCTGCGCTAGATACTGAGGTCGGGTGCCTTTATATATGGTTTATTATATAAACATTTTCCATTTTTTGCAATGAGGTAACTTGGATTACAGAATGGAAGGGGAGACATTGATTGCTCTTCAGAAAAGAAAACTGGAGCATGAGCAGCGTGGCTCAGCAGTTGAGCATGAACCTAGGATCTAGGAGATTGAGGTTCAATTCCCGGTCAGGGCACATGACTGAGTTCTGGGCTTGATCCCCAGCAGGGGGTGTGCAGGAGGCAGCCGATCAATGACCCTCTCTCATCGTTGATGTTTCTATCTCTCTCTCTCCCTCTCCCTTCCTCTCTCTGAAATCAATATATATATATATATTTTAAAAAGTATTAACTAAAAAAGAAAAGAAAAGACAACTGGACTCCAGGGGAGTGGAACATTGATATTGGGATTGGGAGAAGACCCAGGGAAGTACTGGGAAAAGTTAGGAATATTAGATTTTCCTGCCTTACCTTGAGATTATTCATAGACTGGGACCATTTTCAAAACCTATCACATTGCCTTCAAAACCAGTGACATTGCTCACATGGATCATGTCTCCTTCTCCTCTGAAATTAACAAAATTCTACAGGTAGACGGCAGAGACTGAAAGGGATACCAGGAAGGGCAATTGATTTCCCAACATACAAACAAATACCCTCTTTCTGATGTGAGGAGCTGCCTCCCCTCTCCCCCCGCCCTGGGCAACACACTCTCCCGAGGAGTAATTCTTCTGAGCACTGAAAACAGACTTAGTCTCTCAGAGGCCAATCTCAAGGAGTAAGAGGCACTTTCTCTTACCTATCTTATCTATTTAACCATCAAAATCAAAACAAAAGTAAGTCACCAGAGAAGCAGACACTGTCAAATGGGTGTTCCAATAAAAAAGAGGGAGCATAGCACACCTAGCCCTGCGGCTGGCTGCAGGATCTCCACCACCTCTTCCTATCCCCAGCGAAGGGGGCAGGCTGCTGCTTCCCAGCTCTATTAAATCCATGATATTTGGAGGCAGGAGATCCCCAAAACATTCTCATACTGTTAAGAAGTTACCCCTTGCAAGAAACCAAGAGCAGAATGTGGGGAAACAAGTTGTTGCCTACCTTGCTGGTAGGAGTGTAAATTGGCCAAAGATTTCTGGTGGAAAATTTGGGAAGAGTTTCAAAGTTTGGCAAAAACTTTATCCCCAGGAATTCAAATCTCAAGATTGATTTAATGGAAATGATACGAAGGTGAGTAAAATTTTAATTTCCAGAATATCCTAAGAAATACTGGTTATAATTGCAAAGAAAAAAAAGAGAAACAGCCTGAAAAGGAGAGTGATTAAGTGAAGTAATTCATGCACATAACGGGAATAGGAGATACGGTTGAAGGGAAACAATTAATGACCTGGAAGATGATCATAATATACCCCCATGTAATAAAAAAGTTCACAAAAGAGACCTGTAGCATGATATATGAATTATATATGTAAATACACGCATAAAAATGAGACCGAGAGGACATGCGCCCAAATGTTAAATGTGGTAATCTTTAAGTTGTAAAGTTATGAGTCATTTTTCTGAATTCTTATGCTTATCTTTTTTCTCATTTTTTTCTCAGTGAATATGTCATTTTAGTCAAAATAAATTACAAAAGTGATGTTTTAAAAAGACGCAAGGAACTCTGGGTGTGGCATTATGTAAATGAAGAAGCCATGGTATAAGAAGTGCCTTTAGGAAAAGCCAGCCTCTCAGTGACCAAGGCAACAGAAACTAGATACCACTACTTGGCTGTCTTACTGTCTGCTGTATTCTCACAACATAAGGACACAACAGATACTCAGTACCTCCTTGCTGACAGATTGATTACCTATGGCTTATTGATATAGTAGGATCATGTGACCAGAGCCCAGAACTACTGGCCTTCTCAAGAGCCAACAAGCAGGACATACTGACATTTTCCATCTCAGTGCAGTCACTCGTCAATGGGCAGGGGTCAAGCCCACTGTCTTCACCACATGCCCAGCACCTAGCTTATGCGTACACATAGTAGGCCCTCAGGTATTTCCTTTAAATCAACAAAGCTTTTATCTGCTCTCTTTTTCCAGGAGGAGTGACATTTCAAAGACTCTTACCCAAAAAGATGATTCCAGACAGAAGTTTCCCAGTCAGGTGACATCAACTCACTGCTGCACTTGAGAGAGTTCTGAAAATGTGCACGCTCCTTCCTTATGGAGGACCACGGCACAGACTCCCCAGAGCAAATAACTCGCTGTTCCCGAGGCAAGTCTAGCCAGGTTTCTACTTTCCAAGTGAAATACAAAAGATGAAGCAACTATTTGGAGAGTTCAGGTAAAATGTCAGCTTTTTCTGAATCTCCTTTCTAGTCTCAATCTCATTCCATTTCCAAGAAAGCATTTTCCTGATTCATTCTGCTACATTTTCTCTATTCCTAGTTCAGTTTCAGAGAGAAGGCGCAGCCTATTAGTGTTAAATACTAGGCTCTGGGATGTGTGCACCTGTTTGCCGTCTCTTGGAGGAATATTTGACCATGAAAAATGGGCTTTAATAACAGAATGCTGAGAAAGATGACACAGAGATGATTTACCCACATGTACATATATTGTGACATATTAAATTGCAGACAGTTTGGGTGAGACTCTGAGTCTTCAATAAAACATCCAATATCTGTACCAGCACACAGCCAAAAAAACTGCAGAAAAACACAAACAAGAAAACATCCATATGCCACTGGGAGCAGCGGGGACAAAGCCAAGTTCCCCCATCAGCCCCCCTCCCAAATGGCTCTGCTGTGGGTTGCTGCCTAGCTGTGGAGCACTGAACTGAAAAAGTGGCTAATTAATGAAAAATTTAAAATTCAGCAATGAAATTACCTTTCCCAGTGACTGACAAAGGAGTATTAATAATTCAGTCTCTCTCACAGCTGACTGAACAGAGTGCCTTTCCTCTTTTGTTAACAGCATAGAGACATTTCCCCCCTTTCCCCCCCCCCCCCCCCCGTTGCATTTTGTAGTGGCAACAAGTGTCATTGCCCAAGTCTAGAATTGGAGGGGGCAGAGAAGATAGAATTGGGAACTGGTTGCAGTCATCAGCTCTGAATGTGTAGTGTGTTTTCTGGTGGCAAAGCAAAGTGTAGGGCAGGCCTTTCGAGCTGAGGTTCCTAGTGGTCCCCAGGTAAAGCACAGCCACTAGAATTTGGGTCCAAGTAGCTCCTCACTGCCCTGCACCACCTGCTCACTGATCCCAAAGCCTCTGATGTAAAGGAATAGAACATGTGGGCTGGGCTCCTGGGTGGCGGAGATAGTACAGAGAAGAAAGAGCTAATTTGAATTCGGGGAAAGCCCTTCTCCCCTTTTGGGTCCTAAAATTGATGTGTGTTGCCAACATTTTCTCAGTGGGGCTGGGTGGGAAAGGCACTGGCTTGGCACTGGGGTGGCCGCGAGGGATGCCACCTCCTCACCCTGGCTCTGTGTGCAGCCTGTAGGTGGGACCCACAGAGCACGCTCCAAAATTATGCTGGCTCTTTTCACTTCCTGCCGTGGAGGGGGCGGGAGGGGGCTGAATCTTTCTCTGGAGACTATAGCCTGGGCCCTCTGCAGTACCCCTCTTTCCACCCAAGGGAGGAGGCCAGAGGCTCAGAGCCAGGGGACTTCCAACCACAGGGCCCCATTGGCAAGCCCTTTGGACATTGGCTGTTAGTCGGTACCTGACGGGGTTTGAACTACTTGAATGTCATCCAATGTGTGAAGCTGCTCATCCTGTCTCAATGAATTTTGTATGTTTCCTCTCATTCACCTTTAGGGCCTGAGCTTGGAAACCAAATAGCTTGTCTTTGTAACCACGACAGGGGCAGGAGCAATGATTACCACCCACTGTGTCCTTACCACTGGCATTCTAGGTCCTTACCCAGAGGAAGTCACTTAATCCCTTCTCTGCCACTTAAATCACTTAGCTTTACTTACTGAACCTCGGTTCCCTTGCCTATAAAATGGGATGGGTACTAATGTGGGGATGTGCCTCCCAGAGATTGGGGGTAATACCAGATGAAAAAGCACCCAGCACAGGGTGCCACTCATGCTCAATAAATGTGACTTCCTTTCCCTCTTCTTCCCCCAAATGAGGCCCAGAGACAGTGTTTTCTTTTACAGATGAGGACATGGAGGTGGCAAGGAAACTGACAGAATTCCTTAGCCACTGCTCAATCAATCAAGGGGAACAAAGGGCTTCTGGGGGCAATACAGAGTCCTTCCTCGTCCCAGGCCTGTGCTAAGGACTTAAGGGGATGCCCTAGTGGGATAAGAAATGATCCAAGCCCCGAAGGAACCGTCTCCTTAATTGGGGAGTAGTCTACCACTGTTGAAACGATTAGCGAATCTCCTTAACAAGAGCCTCTGGGTAAAGAGTTTCGCCTTTGTTCCTAAGGGAGGTTATTGAGGGTTATTTATTTCTCATTAGACTCTCTAGGGCATGCTAAGAGCTGCACAATTAAACTCCTTATATCAAGGAAACAACTATTAAAGCCTAGGATTCTAACAGATTTCTAAAAAGAAAGAGATGCACAACTAAGATGGAGTCTCAAGATATTACAGAGACATTAGACCAGAAAGATGTTGAAGGAAGATTCTGCGTGTGCAGCCATCGTAGCGTATGAAATTGGCTTCTCTTTAAGGCTGTCTTCTTCAGCGAGCTTGTGAGTTGGCTCAGACGGGACAGCCGGTGCTGGAGAACGTGAAAATCCCAGGAGTGCTGTGTGTGAGAGCGAAACATCTGACCAGAAAGTGTGTTTGGGAGATGCTCTGGATGAAGGGGCTCCAGGGTCACAAGGTCCCAGGCCACAGGAGGTGGAGCCTCAGGGGTGGTGGCTTCTCAGGCTGAGCCCTTGCAGAGAGCTCTTCCTCAGAGCCTGGTAACCCCAACTCCAGGGTAGTGATCCTCGGAGCCTCTGATAAACATAGCTTATCTCTGTCAGACTTTTCACTCTCTTGGCAGGACAGCTGGCTGCTCGAGAGCGATTTCGATGAGAAGAGAGTTCCCTGGCACAGGGCACGCTTGTACAGAGAGCAGATGGTGGACGTTCTATCCAATGAGGGCTCATCAACAAAGAAAACCTTACTTACCTGCTTCTGAGAGAGGAATGTAATTCTCTTCTCTCATCAGCCTTTTAAGCTAGAAGCAGGAACTAGAAAATCTTTTCAAATTATGACAAAATAATAAAATCTTCTGCATGTATTCTGTGTAACTATGAAGCAGAGACTCAAGGAGAAGGGGAGGTAAAAAGGGGGAAAAAAGAGGGCAAAGAGCTGGAGGAAAATGACAACTGAGGAACCCAGGATCTAAAGGCCCAGAGCGGCAAGAGCGGCATAGCATCATCCTGTGCTCCCTTACCCCTGGGGACAAACGATTAAAGGATGAATGATAGTCTGCAGAGGATGGACCAAAGGAGACCTATGCAGAGCCACCCAGAGGCCCACAGGGGCTCAGCCACTCACGGAACACCAGCAAATAAAGAAGACCCAGCTGAACATGCTGGACCCTACAGAATGAGTGATACCCGGTTAGAGGCAATGTGAGGGAACTCATCTCACCTTCACTGTCCCTGGAGACAGCTCTACACTTTTTATCTCATAGAGTGGGTAGAGTCACGTCCCATTGTAAGGCCTGGGATCAGAGTATCATTTCCAAATTGTGGTACTTTGTTTAGAATATCTGGGCTGATGTCACTTAAAGGCATTTTGAGTTTGCTCAGCCCTAAGTATAGATAAGGATTTCTTTTCTTAGAATTACCTTGGGAGGCAGATTCGATGAGAGTTCTTGAGCCCTTGAGAGAACTCACAATTTTAGCCCATCCAGAGAGGTGGCTGGCCACCTTTCAGAAGAAAAATTTTAGACTCAGGATTGAACCCAAACTCTTTAGCACAGCACACAAGGTCCTGGGTGAGCTGAGCACTCCCTCCTGGGAGGATCCTCAGCCGGTTTCCCAGCACACAACTCCCAGTACAGCCATGATGATGGCTCCTTCATACCACTGGGTATTTGCACATGCCCTGCATGCCTGGCATGCCCCTCCTCACCTTGTCTGTCAGACAAACCCATACCCTCCTTGACACCTAACCTGGGTGCCTATTATATTCTCATAGCACTTTTTATTTCTTCTCCATGGCACCTACTGCCAATTTAATGAAGATTAACGTCTATGATCCTCTGGAAACTATGAGTTCTTCAAAGGCAAATCTCATGCCTGTCTTTATTGTTAGCTCCTATCCAGTGCCTCTCAACACATGGTAGTTGAATATATAAATGAAGGCTTCTTTCATGTATTTCCCACTGAGAAGGTGCCTCAAATCCACCCTGCTTCCCAGGCTGTGGGAGGATCCTCTCCCCCTGCCTCCCACAGTGCCTACTGCCTTCCTCGACCCAGCCTAGACACACAGCACTGTAGTTGTCTGTGCATTTCTGGGGGCACCTGTTCTGCAGTGTCTCTCCAGAGAACCAGCCCCCAAGATCAAGATGACATTGCTCTGTTCAGGTCCTGGCTTCTGAGTTCATCATTCTGTCTCTCCATAGGTCCAAAGAGGTTTCTATCAAGGGGACCCAATCTCTGGATTAGCTTCAGAGAAGGTGGGATAGCTCTCTGGCTTCCTCTTGAACCAATATAGCTCCCCCCTTGCCCTCCCTCTCCTTAATGTAAAAGAAGACCATGGGTTCCCTGAGCATAGGGCCGAGTCTGACTTCCATAGCGCCCCTGAGGGCACCTAAGTGCTTCAGACTACCTGTGACGTGAAGCAATTGCATGATACGGTGAGTTATGTATTTAATCTCATTCAACAATTACTTACTACATGTCTCCTTTATGCCAGCCACTGATCTAGACCAGAGTCCCTCAAACTATAGCCTGAAGACCAATCCCAGTCCAACACCTATTTTGAATGGTGCAGAGGTAAGAATGTTTTTTACATTTTGAAATGGGGGGCTGGGGGAAAAGAATATTTCATGAAACATAAAATTATATGAAATTCAAATTTCAGTGTCCACAGATTAAATATTATTGAAAGACAGTGATGCCCATGTGTATACGTATTGCCTATGGCTGCTATCACAATACAATGGCAGAGTGGAATAGCTGTAACAGATAACCGATGGCCCCAAAAGCTGAAACTCTTTACTATCCAGCCCTTTATAGAAACAGCCAACTCCTCATCTAGACACTGGGGTAGAACAAGTATGACAAAAATCTCACCTCCCATGGCTGGGCTTAGAGGAAGGAGACTCGCCATTGACAAATAATAAGTGGGAAATGCTAGGGGGGAGTCTTTAAGGGAGTGAGGAGGGTAATCTGATGGGCATGGGAGGCTGGTAAGAAAAGACCTCACTGGTGAGCTGGCCTTTGAGCAGAGACTTGAGGGAGGTACAGGAGGGAGTCTGGACATATGGGGGAGAGAGTTTCAGGCACTGGAGCTACCAAGTGCAAAGGGCTTGAGGGAAGAGAGTCCTTGGACAGAACCTTTCATTTGAAAACTTTATTTACAGCACTCCTTGATGCTGGAGCAGAGCTAACAAGCTCCACTCTTTCTGTTCTTGGGTGGAGAGGGAGTGTGGAGCAGTGGTTAGAACATGGCTGTAGCATCAGGAGAGCTGTGTGTGGGCCCCAGCTGTGCTCAGACACTTGCTTTTGCCACTCATTCTGTCTGAGCCTCAGCCTCCTTACTTGTAAAGCAAGGCCATGACACCTCCACCTAGTCCATCGTCAGGATGTTGAAAGAGATCAAGTATATGAAGGCCCCCTCTAAACTCCAACATGCATGGGCGGGGCGGGGCAGGGTGGGGGTGGGGGTTTCCTGGCATCATGATGGGTTCCAATCGGCCTGCCTTTGTCGGTGTTCTCTGCTTTTGATTGTAAGGCCCCATGGGTTAGCCACCATTTATCTCGAATTCGCTAGGAAAGCTACAATTTTGTATGTTTGGTCCTATGGCCCGGTAAACCAATGAAATGTTCCAGAAAGTCTTATGTTTTGGCCTCTAAACTGTACCTCCTGATTTTTTCCCACAGGAAGTGCCCCTTTGCAGACCCTCGTTAAGGAAGATTTGGTGAGAAAAGCCTGACTTCTGGGCACATGGGCAGGAACAGGGGAAGTTCCCTAGAATTGCCTTGAGGTCAGTGCTTCTGCCATTTGCTGGTTTGGGGGCGGAGGGGCTGCTGGCCCTGGATTTCTCTCTCAGCCACTGCCCGTGTCCTCAGGAGCTTCTTAGGGGCCTGTGTTGTCTGCTCTTGAAAATGAGATGCCTAAAGGACGCCTTCAGGACGAAAGTGCGCCCGCTGCAATGCCCTTTAATGCCTGGAAGATGCCTGGGGGGAAAGGAGCATGCGAAAACCAGGTGGTACATTATTAAAACCTTTCTGCGACTTCAGAGAAGCCGGGTGGGCACAACCGGCGGCGTTCCAGCTGCAAACATGAGTTTGTTTCCTGCTCCAATTCCCCTCTGAGAGCCCCTTGAAATCAAACTCTGTTCTGATCCCGGGAACTTTGTTTGCTGATGAACTTTGATTCACAAAGTGGCCTCTCTAGGTGAAAATTTTCATAGAACCCAATTAAACAAATTGATTGTGGTTGGTTATAAGAATGGACAGAGGAAAATCCATGCGAGGATACCAGTGAGGTAAAAAGAACTCTTAAGAAACCTGCCAAAATAATAGCTCTTTGCTTCTTGCAAGATTCCAGCCACACCGCTTTCTACAGACTTATTTTATGGCAAGCTGGGAGTGTTTTAACGAGGTCTTATCCATTTTCATTCTCTGGTTATCAAAGTGGTGGCTGAGCTGTAGGATCAAATGCTCGCCTCCCGCCCGCTGCCCCACCCCCATTGACCGGGCCTCCTGAAGGATCGCTGTAGCTCCGTGACATTTTAATTTGCTGGAATGAGACAGAATGCAAGCAGGAAGGCTCAGGTCTGTGCATTTATCTTGCTTGGGGGAAATTAGTGCTGGCTTTAGAGCACACCCCCTGTACACACCAATGAAAAAATACAATTCAATTTGTGTTGGCAGCTTTAGGAGAGCAGGGCAACCATTTGTTAAGTGTGGGGTAATTCAGCTCCTGTTTTTGCAGAGAAGCAGCGCTGAATCCCCAAGTTGGTAATTTTGCCGGCAGATAAGTGAGTTCCCAGCCCTCTGGAAAGTTTCTGGGCCAGAGACTGCTCGTCTGCCGTGCTGTGGCCCGGAAAGGTGTTTTCTGGAGGCCAAGTCTACCGAGTGCCAGGCTCGCCAAAATGCAAACAGAAGGGAGTCCAGGGGGCTTTGCACCAGAGGCCTGGCCGATGTTCTCCTGCAAGGCATTTCCTAAAGCTACAGTGCTGCCAGGAAATGTTTTTATTTAGAACACTCAGTGCTCCTCTCCAGCCTCCCCATTCAAGACCTGCCTCCAGGCTCCCACCTGCCTCACTGCTGAAGATGGAATGAGGGGGAGCTCCAGGCAAGAGACTATAGCGACCCCTTTTCTATGAGATGGTGCGTGACGCACAGGGTGCGGGGTCAGGCACGGATGCTGACGGACTCGCTGCTCAAGACTGAAGTGAAACAGGTACATTTTAGAGACTGTGAAGTGAATGAAACAGGGAAATTGATGGGCTGAAAAAATAGGGGTTGCTTATATATCTCCAAAGAATTACTGAATATTCAGAAATGATGTGATTTACAACTGTGGTTTATCCCAAACTCACTTGCCCTTTAAGCTCTCTGTGACCAGGAGGAAAACCCCAAGTCCCTGGATTTTCCTCCCTCAGCTTCCTTCCTAACACCCTGCACTCTCACTCCCTCTGACTGCAGGCCAGCTCGGCAGCAACCCCTCTCAACTGTCAATGCCACATGGTGAGGGCGGGGTGAGTACCCTCAGCAGGTGCTCTGTCAACCCTCAAACTTCCTAGCCACCTGTCAGCGCCGCACACTCCTCAGAACACCAAGGCTTTACCTATGTCCCGGCATAAAGTGGCAGTGGAAGTTCCTAAAATAAATCTAGTGTATTTGAGTGCAAATCTGGGCCTGCCCTTTATTCTCTCTGGGCCTCAGTTTCCTCACTTAGAAATAAATAATCCACTTCAGATGAGCTTAAAGCAGATGCCATCTGTAGCGATCCCCCTATGCCCTGCGCTGGCACCCAGAAGTCACTGAATTAAGTCACACTCCTTTCCTTTCTTATGGTGTGAAAAAGGCAAGAAGGGATTTGGTGAGCAGTCCAGTGCTAGGAATATGTCTAATTGACTTAAATAACATAGTTAATAAAGTCTGGGTGCAAAGGGTGGGTTGGAAAGTCCACCCGAAGAAGACTTGGGTCTGAGATGGTAAAAGAACAGTAAAGGTAGAGAAAGGAGGCAAGAGTCAGGCCTGAGGAGATGCTGCAGCTCTGTACATATTGCTTGTCATGTGACCATTGTTCCAGCTTATGCAAACTCCCCGGCGAATACGGCACAATGTCCTTGTTCCCCAGATGGCCTAACACACCAATTCAGGAGCCAATCATGTGCTTGGTGAATTTTTGGCCCTGTTTTCACATGAATTGGCAGGTGATGAGTTTTTCCAGCAACCTAAATGAACAGTCTAACCTAATTCTCAAGACACTCAAGGCCTCTCTTCTTGCAAGATGGGCTTTCAATCCTTGAAGCCACGCTGCTTCTTGATTCGGGGTAAAGCCTAGAGAGAGGCAGCAGGTACCATGGAGATGGGCAGGCACAGGGTGGCACCCCTTAGCTGCACTGGATTCTTTGCCCTGGGCAATGAGGGCCAAGAATCTTGATCTGCAATAGCTCAGGGAGGGGTCGCAAGGTGCCCTGTATTAATATGGTCTCTGTTCAGGCACCTGAGTCCAGGCTATTAAGAGAGTCATAAAATGCTAAAGATGAAAGGGCTTTGAGACAGCTCAGTTCATTGTTTTTCTAACCATGCTCTGCAGGTCCTGAGCATGAGAGGAGCCCTCAGAGCCTGCTTGGGGTGCAGAGGAGATAGAGAAGGCATGAGTTCCTGCTAGCCTTCAACCAGGACCACTCCATTCCATCTCTTTCTTAATGCGAGGGGGTGGGTGGCCAATGAAGAGTTTGCCTGGAATAAGGGCTCTACTAGAGCAAAACAAAAACTGCCACTGAGGCCCCAGAGAGGGTTTAGTCCATGTCCACATTTTAACCAAAGGAAGACTTGCCCAAGGTCACCCAGGTGGTTAGTGCAGATCCCAGCTGGTTAGTTGAGCTCTCCTCCCTCCACCTGTCCTTCAAGAACTCTGAGTGTCATCTCCGTGCTTTTCTGGCTGGTGATGCCAGGAGGTGTAGTGATGGAAGTGGGAGCTGCATGTGGGAAGTGGAAGGGAGCCTGAGTGACGTCGATGGAGGAATGCACCCTAAGAAGCAGCAGTGATCTGCAGTGTGATGTTTGCTGGGTTCTTGACTTGCCAGGTCCTTTCTCCAGCATCTGTAGGTAGCCCTGCTGAATGGGTCTGGGACTCCACAGGACATGAGGCAGCACCAAAGCGTTCAGAGCCCAAGGTTCTAGCCCTGACCCTGCAGCCAATTTATCACATGACCCTGGGCGAGTAATTTTGTCTTTGAGTCTCCTCATGAACGGACAGATTATTTCTAAAATCCCTCTAGCTTTAGAATGCTAGGCTGTCTCTCTGATCTTTAACAATGACCTCATCCTCGCACCGACGTCTGTATTTTAGATCAATGTGCCGTAAAAAACAGGTCTCCGCTGCTCTTCTCTATCTTCACAAGCTTCAGGTGACTGAAAGATCCCATGGTTTATTTAATCCGACCTTCAAAAAGGTGACATTCTGATCCACATAGGCCTGACCTGATAAAAAATGTTCAGCCCAGCTTTGATGACCACGTGTATTGATTGTTATGTGCAAAAAAAGCTCTGATAGCCTCCCCGCGCCTCCTCAGTCGTGTACTCTGTACGCCTTGCTGGTATTTGCTCTTTTCCTCTAGGCCCTGCAAACTAATTCAGCTTACCTGGGCCATTCTGAGGCTTATCCAAGAGCACCTGCTACGTGCTGGACTTGAACAACTGTGCATACAGCCACCCGGTCAGACTAAGACACAGCTGCTCCAAGGGATGGGGGCACATGGGACTCCTAGGCAGGTGGACACAGTACCTGTGGCAGACTGAAGGCCTTGGATACTGGATATATAGAGGGAAGGTTAGCAGACCCCTCAGCAAAACTTCATTCTTGACCAGGCTAGGAGCATGGATGTATCACCCCCAAAGCGGGCATAATTCTAGGAGTCAACAGATTCAAGTTTTTCACTCACCAGTGCCCAGCCTCATTGTAGGAAAAAGCAATGATTCACTCTGAGGCTTCAGAATGGTATTAAATTACTTGCCTATTATTATATGATTTATGCTGGGACTGGGCTGAGAGGTCCCCGCATTGCTTTCTCCCCTTCACCCCCACCCACCCCTTTTCAACCACTGGCCAAACACGCACAGAATTTATAACACAGAAATTGGCTCTGAGAGCCCGCGCTGTGGCATTTCCTCTCTGCCAGAGGTTTTGCTACTGTGTGGGTTTTATGCATATGTCCAGATGATTCTTATATTAGGCCACAGGAAAAAAATTCAATTTGTTTTTTATTAAAGTCCAACCGCTGCCCTGCCAGTCAAACCCACTTATCTCCCTGAGCATGGATTGCTCATGTCAACCCGTGATTACCATGCGCTACCTCGATAACAGCCCGCTGATTACCCCAGCATCTGAAAGGCTGCCTTTTGTAAATCACATCGCAGCTAATGAAGCCCAGATGCACTCGCTTCGGTGTCCGCTCTCGCCAGTGCTCTGTGTCCTGTGCAGGAGCCAGACTGCGAGGCCAGCGCTGGCTTCGAACGGTGCTTGAACCCAAGCCTGGGATTTCAGGCTCAGACACAGGGAAGCTCTCTTTTGCTGCGAGCGCTGGGAAATCAGGTTTACACGATCGGAGGGGTCCAATTCAATAAGCTTTCTCCCAAAGTTTGGGAGTCAGGTTAGAGCTCCGCTATTACAGTCAATGCAGAAAATCCAGACGCCAGGCCCTGCTTTAATTTGGGATTATAAGGAAGATGGACAACATGTGGTGCCGATCATGGAGGTGCTGGGGCTGTGATTTTTAAATTACGCTAAGCAGATGTGGAGCGGAGAGTTGCCATGCATATGTCAGTTTGGTTCAGCTTTAACAAAGACAGGCCCTGATGTGGTTTGGGGCTATTTATGCCATCACGCTGTCCAGTGGCAGTGAGTCAAAGATGCTGAGCCGCCAGGCTCATGCCCAGGGCTCAGCGGCGGTCAGCTGTCCTGTGCTCCCGAGTGATGCCTTAAATGCCCTTCCTGTCTCAGTTTCCTCATGTCCCAGGCAGAGAGAAAGGAGTGTCAAGGCCAGGATAAGGGATGAATCAGTATTGGTGGACATATGGTGCCTCTTTTCCCAATGTCAAAGTCTCCCACCCAGCTCTCAGGCCTCACCGTATACGGCTGCCAAGAACTGTGTGGAGCAGAGCCTGTGCACAGCAACCACCCGGAGGAAGGGGCTTACCTGGCGGAATCCACCCAGAGCCCCAGAGCCAAGGAAGCAGCAGCTAGGACCACATTGCTGTGCCCATTTCTCAGCACGCTCTGCTCACCACGCCCTGCTGTCAGGGCACTTGAAGAAGACAGGCTGGGAAGGTGAAATATGGCCTGGGGGCACCTCGAGGCCTAGAAGCTGCCAGTCAAGGCTACAAGTGGGAGTCACTTGGACCAAGACCTAGAGCTCCAGGAGGTGATGACCATCTAGGCGACCAGGGCAGTGAGGGTGATGCAGGGAGCCCAGCCCCTGGACTCGCAAATCAGGAGTCTCTTTCTCCTCTCTTTCCCCATCACTGAAGCAGGGAGAAAGGTGTTAAAGGCCAGGATAAGGGAGGCTTGGCCGCGGGTGGCTATGTGGTGCCCTGGCAGAGTGCGCTGCAGGGCGATGATTCTACCCCTCCCCCTCCTCTCAGACTCAGTCCAACATTCACTCAAAAAGGACTGATTAGTCCCTGCCTGTTTGCCGGCGTGGGGCCAATGTGGTGAAGATGTGGAAATATCTCCCATACAGTCCCTGACTACGGGCTGTTTGCACTTTTTTAGAGAGAAGATCTGCACAGACAAACCTTATCTGGAGGAAAGAATAGAAAAGTGCCTAAGAGTGTTAGACACAAAACACCAAGCTGGTGCGGCAGAGGGAACGCACCTGCTGAGGGGATCCCGAAGGGCTCGTGGAGGGGCCCTAGAAACTCCAGCCCAAACTCCAGAAGAATGTAAATCTCACCTTCCTCCTGTGCGGGTGTGTTTCCCTAGATGCAGAATGGATTTTGTCCTGTATTTTAATAACAGGGTCTGTGAGTTTGAGGCAGGAGCTCACAGGACCAGTCTGGGCCTTGGGTTTTGGTGGGGGACATGAAAGTGGTTCGATACTCCATCCTGGACATTCTTACCTGTCCCATATCTGCCAGGCTTCTGCAGGGCCACAGAGGCTAACAAATGACAGGGACACGTGATGCCACCTCACTGTGCTAGTTTCTGTGGTGGTGCTCTAGAGAATGTTCCCCTGCACAGCAGTTCTGGGGAATGTGATTCTCCAAAGTCTGTCTCAAGATTTCCTCCCAAGGAGTGGTTACATTTGTTTCATAGATAGAAATAGAGAGAGAGACAGGGTGAGAGATAGAGACAGAGTACAAGGCATGGATACAAAGGCAGACAGACAGACTGAATCAGACAGGCAGAATTTTTTCCAATGTCATGTTCACACAGGGGAAAAAACACACGAAAAGTCTGAATTCAAGCCCGGGACTCTTCTTAATCCAGAGAAACTGTTCTTCACACTGCGATCGGCTCCCTGCTGTTATTTACAATATTAACACTAAACATCTGCATCATTCATCACAATTTGCACAGCATTCCAAGCCTCACAATTTAGTGGTCCTTTCGTCATTATTAGTTTCTATTTAAAGGAGAATAAATGAAGTCACACAGATGTGGGGTGATTTGCTTAAGGTCACCTCACCGGTTGGTGGGAAATCTCACAGCCTGTATATCTGTTAATTCAAGAAAGCTTCTGCCGTGCCACCAAAAGCCCTGCCTCTCTGCTGCACCCCTAGTCACGGCAGAGCCCTGCTCAGAGAACACGGAGTCAGTCGCATCTGGACTCTAATTCCAACCTCTCTTGACTTTAGTTTCCTGATTTTGACACTGAGATAAAAATGCTCCACCCACTCCCATCCTTTTCTTGCTCCAACCACCATGAGAAACCTGCATCCTTTCTTGGGTGCTCTCCTCTAATTTCTTCTGTGGCCACAAGTGGAAGGACAGACCCCCGTATGTACCAGGGATGCGTCTTCCTTGCTGTTTGTCACTTGTCCCATCTCTTGCAGACACAGCCACCTGATGAGCCAGATAAACACTTGTACAAAATGTGAACAGGGTGACTGCTGGCATATGCCTCTGGGGCTTTGTTTGGCCTCCAGTGGAAATCTCATTATCTGCCTAAATTTGTTTACTAAATAAATGAGACAACCTATTTATCATGCAAATTTAATTAGAGGTCTGATGTATTTACTCTGTGTCTATCAGGGCCTCACCGCCTTCCCAAGCTCTGCATCCCAGCAACTCCGGCCATGGTAGTAACAATAAAAAGTAGTTCTGTCCCTTTTGGATTTTGGCCCTGGAGCAGCAGGAAGCAGAGTGATAAAGGCAAAGACAAGATGGGGTGGGGTAAGAGAGGTAGAAGTTCAAAAGACAGACCTCCCCCTGCAGAAAAAAAAATCCTCTAAAGAATCACCAAATCTGAGTGGGGTCTCTATGAGGATGAGCCCCTAGGAACCACCCTGGAGTCACACCTAGTGGATTTAATGTAAGGACAAAGGACATGTGAATCCACAAGAAACCACATGTACAGTCACCCCATGATACAGGCAGCTCCCTCTTTTATTATTGGTTAAATTATGTTCCTCTCCTTTTAAAAGCAATAAATGTTCCTGGCAATCTTTCCCAAGTAAATTCTGAGAAAGACTAATGCTTGGTTCATCTGGATCTTAACAGGAATTTTGCAAAGAAATTAGTCAAATAAATTTGGGCAAACCTGAGTTAAGCAAAGTTTGACTTCATAACATGCACAGGACTCTCAGGGAGGCACACAGGATACACAGGTGTCCCCAAACCCCTATGACCGTGTAAACACTTCCTCTTCTCATGGAGAAACTTGGCCATCAAGGATCTGCAGAACTTATTCTAGAATGGCTGGTTTAGGTGTCCTAGGGTCTTGCCCCCGATTTAGCCAAATGATCAGAACTGCTTTTCTGATTTACACCTTGGTATGGTGACATCAGCCCATATTTAAAGGTCATTGTGAGCAATGCTGCATAAAATGCATTGCTGTGGTTATGATTCAGGTGATATTGGGTGTTGATCTCTTTTCAAGGACCCATGTAAAACACTGCTACCTGGTCAGTTTCAGAACACACATATTTTTATTAAGCAGTTGGTCTGATTTTACTTTAGACACACTGTGAATCCTGTAACTGAGAGCACTTCATGCTCTGTGAGGGCTGCTGAGAAGCCTGCAGGCAGATCTGTGCCTTCCTCTACCGGTATATTGTAATTCATGGCATGGCTTTTGGTACTAAGGACATTCCAAAACCCACAGTAATTTCCTTTCTTTTTTATTTTTATTGTTGACACTGTTACACATGACCCCCATTTCCCCGCCTTTTGCCTGCCTCCACCCAGCCCCACCACCCTCCCCCGGCCTTAGCCACACTATGGTCTGTGTTCATGGGCTATGCATGTATGTTCTTGGGCTACTCTCTTTACCTTCTTTTATCCAGTTCCCCCACCATATTTACCTCATCTTAGTTTCTTAATTGTTTTTAATGTATTTTATCTGGTTCAATTATTCATATTTTTAAACCCTCAGTTCTTTTTGGAATAAAACAAGGAATAAATGCATAATTAAAGAAATTTTAAATGCTCGTTGTAAGTGACGATGCAAAGAAAGTGAAAGTCAACTGTGATCCCAACACCAAGAGAAAGTTATCCACTGCTAATATTTCGATGTATTTTCTGCCAATCATTTTTTAGATATTGGGATCATAACGACATGCAAGTTTGTCTCTTGTTCTTTCCACTGACAGTATTTAATATTCTCTATAGTTAACACTTTCTTATTTGAGGGATTTTAGCTTGTTTTCAGGGTTTTGTTTTGTTTGCTGTTATAAGAATATGTACTAAAGATCTTTCCAGAATATATATTTTTCAAGTTTCTAATTATTATTTTAGGTTAGATTCCTAAGAGAAGTTATAGTTTAAAGGATATAAATATTTTTAATGCTTTTAATATATATTATACAAGCTGCTTTCCAAAAATATTGCATCAGTCTTCATTCCTGGTAGCCTATTTCATCACAACTTCACTGGCATTATTGTGTTACCACTTAAAAACATTGCTAACTTTGTAGTTGAAAACAATTTATTTTTTAACTTGCATTTTTAGTACAAGAGTCTAAGTCATTTTTCAACTCTTTATTAATCTTTTTTCATTTATTTTTCTTTGAATTTTACTTCCTATCAGTTGCCCGTTTTTTGGGGGGTGGATATTAATGCTTTTTTTTAAACTTATGTAAGGCTTTTTATATATTAAATATATCAACTATATTCCTATGTATTTTGGAAAATATGTTTGTTTCCATTTTTTATCATTTCAGATTACAGAACTTTAATTCCTATATAATCATTGCAATGGATTTATTCAGTTTATTTTAATTCTTATCTACATTTGAGGACAAAATAAGTATAAAATTTTTTTTTCTCTCTTTTTTTTCCAACCATTTGAAATATAATACCCATTCTTTACTCATGGGCTAGATTTGGCTGACCCTGTGCTAGACTATCACCTATGTGAACACACCTAGGTCCCGGGGGACGAGCCCCTCGGTCTACTCAAGGAGGGGCCTCTGTCAGGTCCATTATCTTTGTACACTTTGGTATCATCATCGTCAACATTTACATTTATATAACCTGAACACAGGCATGAGGTTTGAGATCTTTAGAGTCAGAAGAAATCTTATCTTCTCTGCAGTTTTCAACCCCAGAGCCCGATAGATGAGGTGTAGCCTAAGGAATTTGCTTCTGATGATAAACTACAAGCCTGTGAGTGATTTCTGCCTATTTGTAAATTACAGCAGCTCTGATGCTCTCCCGTGAATGCTGTCCTGCCTCACCTGCATTCTGATCAGATTTCTTAGGGTACAGAGAAGGGGCCTACAGGGACACGAGTGACAGGTGAAGTCTGCATGTAGGACAAGTTGTCACCGATGTCTCAGAGCTGTCTGAGGGGAGGAGATGGAGAACCTCTAACCTAATCCACCCCCATCCTTCTTCAGATGAAAGCGGTCTTCACGACAGCCCTAAGGAAGGGTTCAGGGAAAATGTGGTTGTCCTGGACTTGCACACTGAGCAAACCGGGGAGAAGAGGCAGGGCAACCTGCTCAAGCCGTAAAGCTGGGACTCTAGCGGAGATCTCTGGACTCCTGAAATTTGTTGGTTTTGCTACACCACACAACTGTTAGCATCAGAGGTGTCAGAGAAACCTCAAAAACTCACAATCTGCTATCTTCAGGCTGTGACTATGACAACACCCCAAAGCACTGGGTGACTCTACCATTATTGTACAGAGTAGGGGCCATGGTACAGGCACTGAAAGTTGCACTATCCCCGTTTCATGGATGAGTAAGTTATTTTCAAAACATGACCTAGATCCAAAGGGTCCAATCAATATTCAGAGAACCGGCATACAACATTTCTATGAAGATAGACTCAGTGGCCAGGGAGTGGCTATCTCTGTGCCAGGTAAATGCTCCCTGGCAGAACGTAAACAGCAAAGTGCCCTGTAGCTTCCTTGTCAAATTACCAGTGTGGAAGGACTTTGGGGGTCATCGAGTCTAACTCTCTAGGTGCCGGGGAAGAAGGCATTATTGAGCACATGAGGAAACAGTCGCCCCTGGAACACCACCCAGCCACAGTCATAGCTTGTCTGGTTTGTCATTGAAAAGACAACTTCATCAGCTGACACATGCCTACATCTATAGGGCAATGGTGACTGATGTGCATAATTATGACTAGAGGCACTCTAAAAAGAACATGGGCATGCTTAATCATGAAACAATTTAATTACTATAAACATAATGTTGTTGGTAGTCTTATTATATTTTCATCCCTTGAAAACTGATCATTAATTTGTATTGCATTAATTAGTCTTCATTGGTATACCCCTAATCATGCCTGGCTCCAGAGTTTGTTTTCAGTTGGTCATTTTTAAAGGTTGAATTTTTTACATCCAAACTCATGTCCATGTTCAGTAATACCCATTTTCAAACAAAACACCAATGCCATCTAAATCAGCTTCACTCATTAGGTTTTTAGAATTCCTCATTCTGACAAATTAAATTCTTCTCTCATTCCTCTTAGTCACTAGAAAGAAGATTAAATTTGGGATCTCAAAGAATATTTGGTTTACCAAAGCATCTAGCCAGCCCCAGCCAGTATGGTAAACGAGGGAAGGACAGACAGCAAGACAGAGAGGCAGGCAGGGCTGGGAGATGGGGGCGGGGAGGGGGCCTGCAGAGGAAATCAGGGCCCGATTCTGAGGGCATTTAGCCATGTTAAGGGTTTAGGATTTGATCATGGAACCCAGTGGGGAACTCTAAGAGTAAGGGACTGGCTACAGACAAAAGAGTGTTGACATGGTGGCAAAGACTGGCCACTTGCGGATTCCCCAGGCACACAGGGGCAGGCCCTCACTCCTAATAGGGAGCATTGAAAGCATGTGGGAATCCTCCCAGGAATACTTTTGGAGTGCATACTGACTACTGCTTCTTGAATGAGGTCAGATCTCATAAAGTGGTCCATGAGGTCTTTCATCATTACCCTTTGGTGCGGTCAAAAGGCCTCTTGCCGGGTACTGAGTTCCTCTGAAGTGGGAGCCTTTCAGTCTAGGCCACTGGATCTTTGATTTGTGTAACTATGCGCCAGTCTGTACCTATATCTCTTAGCATCCCCTGACTTCAAAATGGATAGGAAAATACCACTCACTCCAAGACTGGGAATAGGACAGGGCAATGAAATTCCTTAAGGCCACAGAAAAGTGCTCGAAAGGGACAGTCCTCTGGAAATCCAACCCCGGACTCGTGGTGACAGAAGTAGCAGACAGCAAGCCTGGCCAGCCTCACAAATCAGAGTCTATTTAAGGAGCTACTGTGGACAAGGTGGTGAGGGAGAGGAGATTTAGTGCTCATTCCCAGAGCCATCATCTCTGTTGCGCTTCAGAGCACGCGAAAGATAATAAATCCAATAAGAATGTGAATCAGCGCCGCTAATTTGGTGCCCAGTCATTCCATTTGCCGTGGGGTGGTCAGAATCCTCAACAAAGCCAGGTGCCCTTTTCTTAAAATTACATAACCAATCAAATAATAATAAAGTTATTAAACCCTAACATGAGAGTGACTCATACAGATTTTGCATTAGGGGGAAAAAAAATCTGACAGCTGAGAGGTCTCAACTGATTCTAACAATCTAATGAGTAATTCTGTCCATTAAGGGAAGCTGTGGCTTCCTGATGAACGTGGAGCCTTAGCAGTGTTTTTAATAAAAGTTTTAATATATACCACTGTTCGACTGGAGTCAGGTTTAATTAGAACCTTGAAAGCTCCTGGGGAGCTCTCCCCCCTCTTTAGCAGGTGAAGAGATGCAGGACGGCCTCCGGAGGGAGTGAGAGGACAGCAGGGCAGGCGGGGGCGCAGGGCTGGGGAGGCTGAGCACCGTTTGCATGAGGAGAGTGGTGGTGCCAAAGCCAGTGCCCTCCGTGGGCGCTGGCTTACCTACTCTCTCTCCTCACTTTAGAGAGGAGAAAACTGTGTTGCAGAGGGTACTTTTAAAAAGGGGACAGCAGTTGATATTACTACAATAGCTATGCCTGGTATCAGATGGGTACTAGACTTATCGGGGCGATCACTTCGTAAGGTATCCGTCTGATCACTGTGTTATACTAATATGATGTTGTAACTGAAAAATACATTTTAAAAAGTAAAAAGGGAACACATTTTTGTTTTTGGTTTTTACACATGAGTATCAGGACCCAGTGTGGAATACCAGAGGTGACACGATGGCACTGCAGGATCCTAAAGCAAATTGCTCTCACCCTGATACCTTTTATTAGGAAGACCACAGGAGCTCATGGCTTCACATCCTTATAAGAAGGAAGGGAGCCCCAAAGGATTTAGAGAGCAAAGGGCATCTGGCTCTTGATTTAACATACGTATATACAGACTTACATGCCTTGAAAAAGGACAGGAAGGAAATGCTCCATAATATTTATAATGATTAATAGCCTCTGGTTAGTGAGATTATGAATGATTTTTATTTCCTTATTTTACACATTTTGTGCATTTTATGAATATTCTACAATGGGCGTGAGTTGCTTTTATAACTGAAGAGAAACATATAATTTATATTATACAAATAAAGACTATGTTTTAAATTATAAGGCACCTTATGCATGTCTTCTGTTCCTTATTACAAAATATATAGGCACCTGAAACTACATATAAAATGACATAGAAAATCACAGACAAAAAATCTGTATTTTAAAATAACGATGTCCAGGCACTTAAGCTGTATGGTGTGGAACACTATAAAAAGATATAGCTGTGTCATCAGGAGATAAGTTACCCTCCGAGGTAGCTTAGGAAACAGTGGCTGGCTTTAAAATGACTACAAAGAGAACCTGACAATAAAATTCACTTAAATATCTGACTCTGCAAAAAAAATATTACACTCTGTCCTAGAGGAGTGCTATGTAATTGAAAAGCCTATGGTGTAACAAGAACATCCTTAGTACGGGGACAATCCCAGATGAGATAAAATAAAATGTGAGCTCTTAAGTACTTTTTAATGTTTCAAAGTCAGTGAGGGACTGACAGCCAGGAATAGGATGGTGGCTCCCTCACTTGATACGATTTTAAGTTTAAAAATCCCTGAGCAGGAGATGAGGAGTTGTCATTACCGAAGCTGGAGGCTGGAATCATGACGTATCAAGGGGGCGCTTAGAGTAAGCTGTTGAATTAGTCTGCTCTTAGGGTATGTGAAGGTGACCAGGGCTCTGCATGGTCTGCAGGAAAACGTAGGTTCTTGGGGATCTTCCTGGACCAGAAGGGTAGAATTTGAACTTGAATTTTCTGTTTAAAATGGCAAATTGAACATAAGCTGACAGCTCATTTTCCACACCAAACACAGGAAAAGATAGAAAAGTAGTTGAGTATAAGAGTTAACATACATAAATCCATACTCAAAAGCAAGAAAGAGACTTCTCATTAGACTAAACTAGGAAATCCGTAAAACCCAAAAAGGAAGAGAAAAATGAAAACCCACCGTGGGCAGTAGGGTCAGCACTTTTTGCCTGCATTGAGGCCAAGACCACCTGCATCAGGCTGGGAGCTGGGCCGTGCCCGATACTCATCACACTGCGGAACTAACATTGTGTCGTCCCCCACCCCTGCCATCTCCAAGGTTGGGTGGGCGGGTGTCAAACTGCTCACCTGTATCTGGGTTAGGAAAGCTCCAGTCACCTGAGACCAGGACCCAGAATGACACTGCACCAGTGAGGACAGGGCTTGGAGCCACACCACCCATCCAAGAGGGGTCAAATCAAAGAGGCAGAGGAGGCGGCATCCAGGAGAACAGGAGAACGGGAGATACAGAATAAGAGGAGGTGGCTCCAGGAAAGAAAACACGCAGAAATTTTGGAAATGAAGGCTGTAACAGAAGAAGAAATCAAGTCATCATTTCTTTGGGAAACAAAATGCTGAGACTGAAGATATAACCCCTGGCACTAGAGGAGAAGCGGCAGGAAAGACTGGGATGAAAACAGCAGATGAGCCGGGAGGCAGAGAGGCGAGCTGTCCGGACTGAGGCCATGGGGCCACCCCTGCGAAGGCCCTGGTGTGAGCAGGCTGGTCGCACAGTGTGGTGGCCCTGAGAGCTCCGCGGGTTCAGGCAGGGCTGGACTTGGTGGGAGCTGAAGGACAGCATGAGATGATTCAAAGGGAGGGACTGGGGGCACTTTAAGAGCTGGGGTAGTAAATATACAGAATAGAAATCAGTAGAGCAGGGAGGTACAGTGGTGGGTGGGAGGTAGGAAGAAGCCAGGTCATATGTTTGAAATAGGCAGCTTAGCTCGGACAACTAAGAAATGGCTGAGTGTTTCTACCGAAGCGCAGTGGCGGATTCCTTAACAGGCACGCCCAGAGGGATATCCATCTAGGCGGAAAGAAAGAGGGCTGCTTGGGTCACTGATTGGATCTGGTTAAAGTTTTCAGAATTGAGTTTGTAACCTATTTCATAATACCTCAGATATCACTTATTTCTGAAGCTCAAATTCACTGTGAAATAGCTCAAAATAACCAGAACTTCATCTGCACACAGTTGGGCCTATATGTAGAGGAATCAGCCCTGTCTGATGCCCCTTCTAAAAGCAGTTTCAAATCAGCCAATGCAGAGCTTGGCAGATGGCCTCTGTGAGCAACACAGAAAATCTCCGGTGGGGAGGACCAGAGGGGAGCCTGGTGTTGCAGCAAACCCCAGACTGGTTCTAAGCACCTTACAAATATTAATTTCATACTTAAAAAGACCTTGGTCACCAGTTATAGCTCTATTCCTACTTAATAACTGGTGCCTCAATTTCTCCATGTGTCATTGGGGATAATCATGCCTCTTTTGCTTACCTACCAGAGTTACCTTGAGTGTCCATTGCAAGGATATGAATAACTGTGATGTAGAACGAGAGTAGGGGCTGAGGTTGGGGATCTCCAGGGGAAGGAGCTGCACCCCAAGACCTGGATTCTAGACTTCATTCATCTCCGTGGCAGTGTCAAAAGTATTGGTGAGTTTTTCTCAGTGTGATGGCTGTGTGGAGAGGACAAGACAGAATTACGGTGCTCACTTAGCTTCGCTGAGTGTTCTATAGAGTGAAGAGAGCTGTGGGAAGAGATTCTCTAAAGAAACAAAGGCCAGAGGATCGATGCTGGGCTCAGGTGACTCGGAACACGGTTTGGGCAGATTTCAGAAAGCAGGGTCCAGAACCTGTTCTGGCATTGCTGTCTGGGTGGCCCCCACCAGACGCAGAGATGGAGCTTACCGACCCATCAGGACTGATGGGGAGATAAAAGCTCTGATGGAAGCATGTTCAAGGTGGCACAAAAGGAAGCTGGACAGAGCTGGGTGGAGGCCCCAAGGCTGCCTCCGATGGCACCTGAAGGTGCGAGGGTGACAGGAACTCAATGTGGCTCAGCATTCTCTAGAGTACAAGCTTCTCACTGCAGGGCGCTGATTTAATGAGAAGGGAAGGGCCTGCCACCTAAGTTTCTGTCACTAATTGCCTGCGGCGCCACTGATGTCATACAAAGCCGAACAGCCCCAATAGAATTGTATTTCTTTTCCCTCATATTCTGCCAGCTGGATGGGGTTTATCATTTTCCAGATTTTCCCAGAATCTCGCTGCAGAGAGCTTGGATGGGCATGCCCACAATACACTTGCCTGGGGAGTCCCCAGACTTGAGTTCTCTGCTAGCTTGAGACCCAACGTGGACAACCTTGGAGAAGAGACTCATCACAGAACCAAGGTGGGCAGGCCTGGGAGGACCCAGCAGTCATCAAGTCCAGTGACTTTTTATGGAACTCTATTTTTGAAAGAATTCCTTAATATATAAATAATATCCTTCTCTCCCCTTAACAGATACAAATGTGGCTGCCCTGAAGACACCTGGGATAATTCCAAGGTCACCTGCCTGGAGACTCCTGATGTATAAAAGCCCTTTATTTTTCAGGTTAGGAAAGGTTTAGTGATGTGCTTAGAACCACATGACAGAGTATGGCAGAAAGGAATCTAGACCTCATGGCGCCTGACTCCCAGCTGCACAGAGTCCCTGTTCTGCTTCATAATGTCACTGCCACTGACGTGCCTCAATCCGTGATTGAGATCAGGATAAAGAGGCCTGGATCTCTGTGAAATACACGATGACAGTAAGGAAGGCACGCGGAAGATCTTTTCCTGCGTCACATTTGAAGACAAGGCCATTCCTTCACAATGGGGCGCCACACTCTCTGAAAACGTCCTGGAGCCGAGTGGGGTAACTTTATCAGTCTGAGCTATGAGTCCCTCTGCCTGGGATGCTCTTATATTATCCACTCTTTCCTGGCTTCCTTAGGTGTCTGTTTTCATTTCACTCGCTGATCCCCCAATTTAAATGTTTCCCTGTTATAATTCCTAATTGCACCCTCTATTTTCCTTCCTATGCAATTAGTAATTACATAAAAATGATTTGAAGTTTTTTGTTTAATATCCATCTCTCCCACCAACAGTAAGTGCCATGAGGCTGGGGCTGGGTCCATCATCGTCAACTCTGTGTACCCAAGGTCAAGCACAGAGACTGGCAACGTATAGCCCATGGGATAAATCTGGTCCTCTGTCTATTTTTGTGGGACCCAGGAGCTGAGAACAGTTTTACATTTTTAAATGGTTGGAAAAATCAAAAGAAGAATAAAAATTCATGACATTGAAAATTATATGAAATTCAAACTTCATAAAATAAATAAATTGGAGCACAGTCTGCTCTTTCATTTGCATATTGACTATGGTTGGCGTCACATTACAATGGCAGAATTACTAGTCACGACAGAGAGGAAGAAGAGAGAAGGGCAATGTGAAAGCTCAGACATGAGTCAGGGACTAAACTCAGACCTTTCAAACTCCTGCAGGGTTTCCATTTATTAAATTTCTCCAAAGTGGCAATAGAACTGCAAAACCATGGCCCAGAATCTAAGCTGACCCCTCTCGGCTGGTTTTCTAGATATCCACGATAGGTAAATAGCCCAAGGACTGGGGTAAAAGATGCTTTGTTAAAAGCCCTTTGAACCCCTCCTCAGAAGAGACACTTAAAGGAATAAAAGCATTTCTGGTGAAAAGGGGCCTGATGTGTTCTGAAGTTGAGGCTGGTGTCCATTCCATTAAAAATGCTATTACCCATGAGTTTCGTGTTCTGACGCCACATTGCTGCACTTTCAGATCTTGCTTTTGTTCCTGCTCACATGGCTGACATGGGGACAAAGCCACAGTTCTGTGCAGACAAAGGTCCCTGGATGAGACCTCGCTTCAGCTCATCCTGCTCAAACCAGAACTATATTAAGGTGGTGACACTGATGTCAATTCAAGTCTCTGGGAAGTTGGTGAATCCTCCCGTCAATCATTGCTGCTGTGATATTCTGGCACATTTCACATATTTCACTCCAACTAATAAATACAGGTGATGTCCAGTGACAATAGGAGCCAGGGTAGTTGTTGGAGGAAGCTATGGGAAAGATAATAATCTAAAGGGGAAACGATTTTTGAGTTGATACCTTTGATCTCATAAACTCTCAGGATTGGAAGGGGCCTTAAAAGGTTATCTAGCCATTATGGGCTGAATATTTGTGTCCTTCTAAAATTCATATGTTGAAGTCCTAACCCTCAGTGTGATGGTGTTAGGAGGTACGGCCTTTGGGAGGTAATTAGGTTCAGATGAGGCCATGAAGGTTGGGCCTCTCTGAAGGGTTTAGTGTCCTTATAAGAAGAGGAAGAGAGACCAGAGCTCTCTTTCTCTACCTTTGAGGATGTAGCTGGAAAAAAGGTGACTAGTTGCAAGTCAGGAAAAAAGCGCTCACCCAGAGCCCAAACTGCCAGCACCTTGATAATAGACTTCTCAGCCTCCAGACTATGAGAAATAAATGTATATTTTATGGTATTTTATTATAGCACCCTACACTATGACACCAGCCAGTCTGCCCACCTGAATTTGAGTGTCCTCTCCACAGCCTCTGTTTGAATGACCATGTGATGAGGCCTCCTCACCTCTAACAAAATCAAGAAGACTCCTGATAATCAGCTGAAATTTGCTTCCTGTAAATCCAACCTGATGGTCTTAGTTCCATCCCTTGGATTCCAAAGGAAAAGTTCAATTTTCCTTCATGAAACAGCCCCACGACCACTCTACCTGTCCCCATCTCCCACTCCCATTGCTACTTCCCCATCACCTTACCAGTCTTCTTTTTCCAGATTAGCAATAGCTAATATTTTCTAAACATTCTTCATATGATATGGCTCCAAATCTCGTTTTTTCACTAAAGCTTTCTGCAGAGACAATAAGCAGCCAATGTGGTAGATGTCTCCATGTCTCCCTTCCCAGGAATGAGAAAAGAAGGAGATGCCTACTGGATAAACCACTATCTGGATCATTAAGAATTGCTTTCAATTTAAACCCAACAGTTTCTTGTGGACAAGGCATAAAAAGTGGATATTCCTGGTCAATCACAGAGAAAGGGGTCAGGACCCCAGAAAGAAAAGGCCATTTCAGGTCTTGCATCTCCACGCTAAAGTTCAAAGAATTTGTGTATTTGAGAATGCTCTTAAGTAGAAGGGAAAGAATGAATAGCCTCTGCCACATAGAAGTACCTAGGAACTGGGCATCTCTGTGGGCAGTTAGGCTGAAGAGAATGAGTTCATTTCGTGAGGCAGATTATATGAGCCAGTGGTTGGCAAACTAACTTGGCTTTCAGGCCAAATCCAGCTGTTGACTGTAAGTGAAGTGTTTTTTAAAGAAAGCCACACCCATCTGTTTACTTATTGTCTATAGTTACTTCTGTTCTACAACAGCAGAGTTGAATAATTGTGACATAGTATGGCCCAAAAAGCCTAAAATATTTGATAACCCTTTACAGAAAAAGTTTGCCAACCCATGATCTAATTCATTATTTCCTATATTGTATGCCTGGCAACACTAGTTCTGTGTGATACTCCCCCAAACATATTTGGGGAAATTCTTCACACCAGATGCTCACTAGCTTTTTTAAAGGTTCTGAGAAGCCTTGCAGCACACGTCTGTTTAGCTTTGTTTAACTCAGCATTCCTCAGACTCACTTGACCCTATCAACATTCCATGGAGCATAAGGAGCACACTCGGTGAAACACCAATCTTGTTGCTTATTACTGTTCTTTGAATTGATTTTCTTTCTATTTTTTTCCCCTAAGCCTGTGGATGAGCCTTGCTTAGATTTTCCAGTCTAGTGACAGTTATGCTGATGAAATCGGGGGGGGCGGTGTTCCCCTTTGTCCAGAGCAGTACAAGGTTGTAGTGCCTGTTTCCCTAAGAAGGTGGCAAAGGCAAAAATTGGGGAGAACCCTCAGTGGGCCAGACGATTCCCCCTCCAATGTCATATTTTCTGTCTTAATCAGATAATTCCTATGAGCAAAGAGCATAGTACCTTTCATACCCAAAACAAAATAAAACTCTTTCTTGAACCCCATCCCCATGCAGCTACCACCCATTTCCTTGCTGACATTTACAATAGAATTCCTCTAAAGCGTTGTCTAGTCATTTTCCCCAATCCCTTCTTCCTATTCTCTCTAGAATGCACTCTAGCCAGGCTCTATCCCCCACCACTCCCCTGAAATGGTTCTTGTCAAGGTCACCAAGACCTCCACATGTCAAAACCCAATGGTCAAGGCTCAGTCATCATTCTCAAAATACCTGCAGCATTCTATACAGATAATGATCCTCCCTCCCCAAAATAATTCCTTCTCTTGGTTTCTGGGATTCCACTCTTCTTTATCTCTCCTACCTCCACAGCCCTCCTCAGCTATTTAGTGTCAACCTCATCTCCCTGGCCTCTAAGTGTTGAAGCGTTTCAAGAACCCCTCCTTGGAATGCTTTTCTCTAGCTATACTTTCTAGAGATGATCTCATCCTCTCTCATGACTTTAACGACCAATGACTCCCACATTTCTATCTCTATCCTCAATTTGGAATGGTCTTTCCCCAGAAATTTGCTTGGTTTACTTCTTTCCTGCTTCTGCTAAAATGTCACATTATCATTATCATGGTCTTCCCTGACCACTCTATAAATACATGTATAAATAAGAACCCTCACCCCACCACCCAAGCCTACCACTGTTCCCTTACCGTATTTTTCTGTTGTTGTTTGTTTTTTAACCTTCTTAGCACTTAATTGCCATCTGAGAGCCTGTATCTGTTTAGTTATTTGTTAGTTGTTTGTCTCCTCTCATTAGAACATAAGTTTCATGAAGGTAGGGACTTTTTTGTTCTAATCCCAGGGCATGGAACCCTAAAAGACACATAGTTGGCACTAAGTAAAATTTTTTTTTTTCTAAGTAAATATTTTAAGATAATGAATAGAGAGGTGTGAGTTGTTCACCTTGGGGTTGTAGAGTTCAACATGATTTCGTAGCTGGGCCAGATAATTTAGGTCTTTTTATCCCAAATCACATGGCTTATTAGTGACTGGTATTAGAAGCCTGGTCATTTATTGAGCCTCTACTAAGTGCTAGGCACTGTGATGGACAGTGGGACACAGGTTCCATTTCTGTTCTTAGGAAGACCTCCTTTGAACAGACAATGGCACCTCACCCCTTGACCTCTAGGCTAAGTTATTTTAATGGCCCATTATTACCACCATCATAATGACCCTTTGAGGCGAAGGAGATGTTTGTCTTTAAATAGCTATACTCTTTCATGTTGCATAAATCTTACAGGATTCTGCAGCAGAAAATGAATTTATACCTCACATTCCAGGCAACTCCTTCGGCTCTCTAAACTACAACTGTTAGCAAGTAGTGAGTATCTCGTGTGATTTGGGAGGTGTCCCAGTACCCAGTGGCTGATCTCTCATATGTGCATTTCCAGGTTTAATGCCTGTAACTTATCTAAGTGAACAGATTTACTTTTGTTCATCCTCACTGATGTCTAGTCCAAAGCACTGCTAGTCTGTCCTCCCATTTCTAGAAAATTCTATTACACAGTTCCAAGCAGGGTGGGGAAGGTGCTCTGAGAGATCTTTACCCAATCCTGGTGGTCCACAGAAGAAAAACGTTAAGAACCATTGTTTCAGAGGTCTTTCCACGTTCAAAGTGAGTAACATCTTAGAACCCAGTTTTGGATGGGATCTTGAATGTCATAATTGTCCCACTATTTTGCGCCAATGCAGTGACTCTTGAAACATTCGTCACATGTGAGTCTCCTTCACCTGAGGCCTTTAGGAACAAAATATATTCGCTGTCATACAACTTTCCTTAGGTTGAGTCCAAACCAGATCCCTAGAGCCTCCACATGTTGGTCTTGGTTTTGCCTTCGAGACCTAGTTTCATAAGTCTCACCTTTCACATGTTTGCCAGGTCTTCCAATAGGCCTGCGAGTGTGGAAAAAAGCATTCACTTCAGTAATTTTGGACCTAGATACCAGTATAACTCTGTTGGCTATTGAACCACATATAGGCTGGTAAATATTTCTATTTACCCGCAGGCTGCAACAGGAGTCTGAAGTATTGCCATTACCAGAATATGGATGGTGACACCAAGGCATATGGATGGCAGATGACTCAGTGTTGGTTCAGCAGACAAATGATTCAGGGCTGCTCGACCTTTTCTCCAACTTGTATCCCTTAATGTACTGCATACTCTGGAGAAAGCTATTATAACAATGACTCCAACAACATTAGAATTCCCATTATTGAGAAAGATGCACTTTCATTTAAAGGGTTTCATTCTTCTTAGATGAGTTCTACTTTCTGCTCTCCCTTCATTCAAATCCCATGTTTATTATTTCCACTCCACTGCCGGCCTGATAAAGCTAAAATTCCACTCACCAGCCAGCAGACTCGACTCCAGGCAGCAGCAGACAAGAGCACTTGGTCTGCTGCAGACAAAGGTGTTTCTCCAGTTTGGTCAGCAAGCTGGATTTAAACTGACAAGATCATAGCTCTACAAAAATAAGATCTATTAATTGTCCTGTGGAAAGAAAAGGTCATTGGGCAAATGTTACCCTGTATCTCATTTTACAGCTAGAGCCTGGGCCTCGGCATCAAATCATCTCTCTGTAACTAGATTCTGCCTCTCAACAATAATTTAAAAAATGACTAGATACAATCACACTCTAGGTCTGCTTGCGAATTTTGTTACTTGAATACATTTCACTTATTCCAAAATCAGTCTGGAGTTGCTGACACTGTGCTTTCTCCAGGACCCCACTGAAAAATTTATTGAGGTGTCTGGAACCATTAAGTGATTCTCCCAGGTCCCTGTTGGAGCCCATTTCTCAGGCTTCAGATCCTAAGAAGAACAGAAGTTTCCTTCCTGTGACCTGAGTCACTAATGGTAGAGCGTGGGAGAGGGGCAGGTGGGAAAATGTTCCCCTTTGGAGCAAACACAATCGCAGACAGCCTCCAGGGATGAACGAGCTGCAGAGAAGGCAGCAAAGAGCGCGGCAGTCACGGGCCTGCGGGGCAGAAGGGGTGGGGTGACATGTCCTGGGGACAGAAAGAAGCTGCTGCACAAGAGATTTTCTCCAGTTCTCTTGGGGCGTTTGCTGTGGGCAGAAGCCACAATGTTTCTCACCTCCTTGGACTGGCCGGAGCACATTTGCAGGTTGAATACACATTTACTGAGTATCTACTATGTGCCTGTCCAGAAAGTAAACATTCTCATGAACAGCACTTTATTTCATTCTCACTACGATGTCCTGCTTTTGTCTGTTTGCTGTTAGCAGCTGGGTTAGGTGGTGATGCCAACCGCCTTCACTCTACCTGGAGGAAGGTGAAGGCAGGATAAGTAAATAAACAATCAGCAGACAGACAGATAGGTCTCCTCTACAGTATCAATGCCGGGACTCCTTGCTGGAGCAGATCCGGGCAGGACCACTTGCCCAAGGTCACACGGCGGGAGTGGCAGAGCTGGGGCTCGCCAGGAGCAGCACTGAAACCCAGGCTCCCTCCTCCTTTGCAGCCAGTGCCCTCCCAGTTAAGGGACCTGTTGAAGGCCTCTGCGCTTATAAGACACCTTCGCCGTCACCAGCTCTGCACTGTGCTGCCCCTTCATTTTAGCCCCAAGGTTTTGTTTGTTCGTTTTGTTTGTTTTTTCTTTTCTTTATCTGGATGACCCTTAAAGTCCCCGATTAGCTTCGCTTCACTCTGCTTTTTTGGTCTCACTCATTCATGGCAGGGTGTCCACGCTTCAGGGTCCCACACCGAAGACAAGAGGAGGACTTCTGTTTCCAACATGGATGGTCTCTCTCTGGTTCCCGAAGTTATCAGGAGATCAACCAGCACGGAGCCAGCTGTGGAGGAATCACCCTGTGCGGAGGCGAGTTCTCCCTGGAGGGGCTTCTCTCTCCAGCCGCTGCTCCTCTGTCCCGCTCTGACCTGCTCCTGAGGCCGGCCCTGCGGCGGAGTCCACCACGGCAACTCCTCCAGGTGGTTTAGCTCACGGAGGGGATAGGAGTGGGAGTGGGAGAGCCGCGGTATTCTTACTGAGGGTTGAGCTGTTTGTTCTGAGGAGGTGAATCTGGAAACAGGCTCTCTTCCCTCCTGTCTTCAGACACTCTCCTTGACCTAACTCTAGTCAGGCTCCTCTAAGCCTGTTAGGCCTTGGCCTTCAGTGCCCATCCTCATCAGGCCTGCATAGCCCAATTTTAGTCAGAATTCTGTCAAGTCAGTTTAGCCACAATCCACCCTCCCATTACCTGACCAAATTATTCATCCCCCAAAGCCCCAAGGTAATACATGATCACCCTCACCTGCTTTCAGCCAAATTCTGTCAGGCCAGTGTAACCAGAATTACCCTGCTCTCCCAGTAAGTCTCCACCCGCCAGCTGCTTTGGGCTCCAAATCCCCGCTTTTCCTTGTTGCATTTGGAATTGAGCCCAGCCCTGTACTGAGCTCTCTTTGTGGGGGTTGCAGTGGGGGCCCCGAGTAAAATGTGCTTTCCCCGTTGTAACTGCTGTCCGGCCCCGGTTCTCCCTGACACTCCCCCAAAGGCCTTGGCACTGTGGAGCGCTGTTCTACGCGGCTCCCTCAGAACAACTGTAGACAGTTTGGGATGAAAAGAATCTAAACTAAACACAAACGTAGGGAGAGAGGCCTCCTCTCGCTCTGGGCGCGCTCCCACGAGTGGGAGCCGGAGTATTGAACACGCCACAGAGCCAACTCCTGGGTTTTAGTCCTATTTACATTCCACTCCCCCGAGCTCGCTGTTCAGTCACGAGTGTTCTGCCACAATCGTGCTCACCGGTCACTTTCTGTAAATCAGCCTGAATAACTTTATTAACCCAAATTATTTTTTGAATGCCTGTGCCAGAAGGAAGCAGAGAGCTAAATTTAGTGCGCGACTGCAATAATACATTTATCCCAGGTGCCTGGCATTTCTCTGTCTCTTCTCCTTTTAATTAGTTTTGGCTCCCAGTTCGTTTTTAATTGTCCAGGCTTATTTGAGATTTAGCATCATAGAACACTTCAGTCCCTTTTGCATTTCTCCTCAGGAAGTCAAATTAGCTAGTCTTTTCAGATGTTGACACTTCCTTTCAAGGAATGAGCCCTTCCTTAAAATGTGAGCTGGGAACACGCGTGTGAGTGGAAACGCAATCCCCCGGCTTGGACGCTGTCCTTTCCTGCTGTGGTCATCAGCTGGCATCTGATCCTCGGCTGGGGCCCGCATCACACAGGCACACCAGCACCTTACACACCAGACCTCCTCCACTAAGTCCATGAGCGGGGACTTTGAACACCAGGTAGGAGACCAAGGTTCAGCGTTTTTCCACAACAAATAAACAGCATTTTATACCATAAAATGAATTTGCACCGTCCAAGCAAAATCGCTTCAAATACAGCCAAATGAAATGATCAAGACGGACTTACTCCTGCCTGGGGTGACCTGGTTACTCAGCTTTGTGTGGAGTCAGCTGGATTTGCTTTTCCCTCTGGCTGAGTGAAGACAGATCCGCTTCTAGCCAGCTGGGGAGAAGGGGAGTTCTATGGCACAGGGACTAATGGGCAGTAAGGCAGAAGCCAGAGTCTGCTGCCTACCACCCAACCCGTGTTGATCCTCTGAGCCCAGTGGGCCCCGTCCTCCAAGAGCCCAATTTACCAAGAGTCCTGTCGAGATGGTTTAGCCAGAATCCCTCATCCTCAATATCTGGCCACCCTGGCCTGCCTTCAGCAAGACTGCTGCTATGCCTGTTTGGCCAGATTTCTCCCTTATCCCTGATGCTTCCTCTTAGCAAATTTCCATCTCCCCCCCAACGCCACTCCTTGGTTACAAATTCATAATTTTCCTTGTATTCTGGGTTTGGCCCAATTTCTCTCCCTTCCTGAAAAACTCCTATTGCAATAGTCTTTTAAAAAGTCTGCCATATCATTCTTTACAGTAGCACAAATAATTTTTTCTTTAACGAGACCCCAAGCATCTATGCTCTTGCTTGTGACTTTTAGAAATGCTGTTCTCTGTTCTCCTCTTTCCTACTTGGTTCAATGATACTCCCTTTTTAAGACAGAATGTCACCTCCTTGGTGAATTTTTCGTTGGACAACCCAACGCTCGTTGCCAACTGCTGTCTTATGCAGTGCTCTGATACCAGACAGCCTGGGATCAAATTCCAGTTCCATCTTTCTCTAATTTTTGGCCTTGGGCAAGTTATTTAATCTGTCTGTGCCTCAGTTCCCTCATCAAAAAATGAGGATAATGCCTGGCCACCGTCGCTCAGTGGTTGAGCATCGACCTAGAATCGAGGAGATCGCTGTTCGATTCCAGGTCAGGGCACATACCCAGGGTTGTGGGCTTGATCCCTGGTGGGGGGCATGCAGGAGGCAGCCGATCAATGACTCTCATCATTGATGTTTCTATCTCTCTCTCTCCCTCTCTCTGAAATCAATAAAGATATATATATTTTTTAAATGATGATAATACTACTACCTACCACATTAGGTTGTTTTACTAATGCTTTAATTCTATTAAGTGCTTAGATATAGTTTCTGGCTCATAGTAAGTGATAATAAATTTTAGTATTACTATCAGAGCTCTTTTTATATTTTGTAATTGTCACTGCTTTCAATACTATCTGCCCTGCTCCTATCTGCCCCAATCCTAGACCAGGAAGCTCCTTACTAGCAGGGTTTTGGGTCTCATTAATCTTTGCACTTTTCCTCCAGTTTCACATCACATGGCTCACAGGATGCACTAGTACCTGTGCTGATAATAGGTCTGATAAAAGGTTCACAGCAGGTGTTGATGAGTGCTAACAGTTTAATAAGACCTCTCTTTCAGTTTGTGTTTTTTCAACAGCTTCACTGAGCTATCTTCAAGATATAAAAATTGTATATATTTAAGGTAAGCAACTTGATGTTTTGAGATATGTATATATACACACACATTGTGGAAAGATCACCACAATCAAGCTAATTAGCACATCCATCACCTCTACATAGTTACCAGTGTGTGTGTGTGTGTGTGTGTGCGTGCGCGTGTGTGGAGAAGACTGAAGACCTATCCTCTTCACAAATTTTCAGTACACGATACAGTATTATTAACTATTGCCACCATGCTGTACATTAGATCGCTAGAACTTATTCATTCATCCTACATAACTAAAACTCTGTATGCTTTGGCCACCTTCACCCATTTCTCTCGCCCCCCAGCCCCTGGCAAACCACCATTCTGCTCTCTGCTTTATGAGTTTGACTATGTTAGAGTCCACTTATAAGTGAGATTGTGCAGTGTTTGTCTTTCTGTGTCTGGCTTATTTCACTTAGCATAATGTCTTCTAGCTCTATCCCTGTTATTACAAATGGCAGGATTTCCCTTTTTTAAGGGTTGAATTAATATTCTATTGTATGTACATACCACATTTTCTTTATCAATTCATCCATCACAGGACAGTTAGGTTGTTTCCATATCTCAGCTGTTGTGAACAGTGCTGTGATGAACATAGGGGTACAGATAGTTCTGTGTGATCCAGATTTCAGGCCCTTTGGCTATATACTCAGAAGTGGGACTGCTGGATCGCATTGATAGTAGCAATAATTTTTTAGATATAACACTGTAGCCCAGTGCCTGGTACCTAGTGAGCACCCAGTACTGACAAAGACTCTCCTTGACCTAACTTAACTTTAGTCAGGCTCCTCTGAGCCTACTTCTCGACAAGGCCTCCCTTGGCCCCCATCCTGTCTTTGACCGGCCTAACCCAGTTTTAACAAGAATCCTGCTACATCAGTTTAGCAAGAATCCCTCTGCCCTTGATGTCTCTTCTTAGTAATTTTCCATCCACTGATCCACTCACCCTGATCCTTGGCTTATAAATCCCCATGTGTCCTTCTTGTATTCAGAGTTGAGCCTGATTGCTCTCCCCTATTGCAATAGTCTTAAATAAAGTCTTCCTTACCATTTTAACAAGTGTGAGAATCATTCCTCTTTAACAGTACATGTCAATTATTATTGCCTTTATCTTTCCTCTCTTCCAGGGATCAAGAGGTTGTGGAGTTTGTCTACCTAGTTCCTTGTTGAAAAGGCAGCACTTCCACAGTCATGTGATACCTCTTCCCTCCTGGCATCATAGCTGGGCCAGGGAGACCTGCCCTTATCTGGTAACTACAGGTAGGTGGTTTGGGGTCCAATGGAAGAGGGGGTATAGGATCTGCCTCACCTCATCCATCATTCCCCTCCCTCAGGGTCAACATGGTGAACTACCCAGTAGGGGCCTGGCCAGTACTTTAGAAGCTGCTCCTGGTCTCTGACCCACATTCAACCCAGTTCAGAGCAATCAAACAAATCTTTGCTCAGGGAGTGGCCTCATCTTAGGAAACCAATGTTTCTGGTCAAACATCAACCTCAAAATCCAATCCAGAAGCAATTACGGTAGAGTTTTAAGAGCCACAGTTGAGGTTCCAAGTCCAACCGTTTTTTCTGAAACAACTTGCTTCTGCCCTTAGACAAACAAGGTTGAGTCTCAGGAGACTAAACTACAATTTCAATTTAAAATCCAAAGCTCAGTGCTCCTTTCAAGTTGTCATCAGTTTGTTATACTGCTTTGTTGAAAAGCCAAGGTCAGTGGGCATGAGCTCTGCCATCCTCTGTCACCTCCATTTCAATGGTACCCAAACCCACTTGCCCTCATTTTGTGGGAAGAGGGTCACTCCTCCTCTCCAGAGTGACCCCTTCCCCGTGTTCCTACCCTTTCCACTCTTTATCTTCTAGGATTTGAAGATGCCACCCCTAGCCCTAGTCCTCTCCTGGTGCAGAATTGTCCAAACTAAGGAACAGGTAAGTGGTTATTACCAGTGATATGCAAGATAATTGAAAAATAAAGCACTTTAAAAATTATTATGCTTTTGTTTGAATATGTATTAAGAAAAAATTTTACAACTAGCACATCAAACCCATAATTATATAGATATTATTGCTTTAGATGAGGTCAAATATATTTAAGTTTTTCTCAAAAAGCTAATTGTTATGATAATACCAAGTATGTGATAGCAGGAGTGATATGAGCCTTGGGAAGGAATGAACTGAAGTTGGCACAGTCTTTGCACTGTAGAGAGCCCTGGGTTGGCCGCCAGGAGTCCTCACTCTGCCATGCACTTGCTGTGTGGCCCTGGGCAAATAAATCAATGCTTTAACCTCTCTGGGCCTCCTCTGGGATCATTTGTGATTTCATGGGGCTGGCTACTTCCCCAATTTTCAAATGTGCTTGGATTTTTCCAGTATGGTAAAAAAAACAAAACTCCCCAAACTGTTCCTTGAGTGGGCTGAACTCTCCAGTTCCAGTTGTCCACGTTTCTCCCCCCCTTTTGCGTATATGGATTCTGAGGGTAATGCATTCTTCACCCCTTCTCTGCCTTAAAATTCTCACCACGTGCCTGCCAGGCGGCCCCATGAAAGGCCTGCTTCACTAACGCTGACTCCCCCCGCAGAAGGCTGTGCTGCCTGCATGCAGGCGCCAGAACGACACGATTTACGTGGGCTCTGCGGCCAGGCCCGGGGACCGCCCCTGACGCACGGTGTGCTTTACCCAGGACAGTGATGCTGAGCTCTTAGTGTCTCATTAGCAAGGAGACTTTAGGACCTGTCTCCATTCACTCACAGTTGAAGGCCCCTCTGGGCTGTCACGCGGCGTGCAGCTGGGGTCCCTGCGCTGCTGCCTTCAGCGACGGGAAGAACCTCAGAGGCCTGCCAGGCAGTGGCCCCGGGCTCCGGCACGCCGTTATGGGCTGTGTCAGGCGCCTACGCCCACAGTGAAGGCCTCCAGAGAACATCAAGCGAGGGCAGCCCAGCGGCAGCAGCCCCAAGAGAAGTCCTGGGGACAGTGAGCAGTGGATGGGCTTCCAGGTTCATGACTTGGCTTCCCAGCCTTGAACCAAATGGCTCCCTTTCATCCTGTCTCAATCTCATAATGTGCTAAGTGGCAATAATTAGTATTCAAAGTAGGGAAGACTGTGTTTCTTTGCTAGCGCTGCTTCATAGCAGGAGTGCTGCAAACTGGGTGACTTAAAAGGCAGAAACATATTGCCTTCTGGAATCTGGAAGTTCAAAATCAAGGTATTGACAGGGTTGGTTCCTTTGAAGGCTATAAGGTAAGAATCCTTTCCAGGCGTCTCTCCTTGGTCTATAGACGCCACCTCTTGTTCACATGGTGCTTTCCCTCTATGTTTGCCAGTGTCCAAATTTCCCCCTTTCGTAAGGAAACAAGTCCTATTGGTTTAGGGGCCCACACTCCTCCAGAATGACCGCATCTTAATTAGTTACCTCTGCAACAACCCCGTTTCCATATCAGATCACATTCTGTGGTGCTGGGGGGTTAAAACTTCAACATGTAAAATTTGGGGGGGGGGGCCACAACTCAGTCCATAACAGATGTGAAGAACTGAGCGAGGTATCGGGGTGCCTGGATTCAGGGCGCCAGTTCTACCACCAAGCCGCTGTGTGGTGCTGGGTATATGGAGCCAGCACTCCAGGTCTTGGGCTTCTCCTTGTCTCCTCTGTCTCTTCAGGATGAAGGTAGGACTAGATCCTGTCAAAGATCCCCTCAGCTCCAACAGTCAATAGCTTCATTATCTAATTGAAACGAATCCAAATGTTTGCTAAGCATTTAAAACTTCTCACATGGAAGACACAGTATAAACACTAGGCAATAATAACCCTAGAGCCCCTGTAGAAAGAGTGCCTGCAAATTCAAAGTGGTTTGCAAACATCACTCATTAATCCTTACAAATCCCCTGCGAAGCAGTATTATTAAAGAGCAAACTAACAATTGTGCTGTAATCTGGTCAAGTAAAAGAACAACATCTCAGACAAGATAATAGCAGACTTATCTGCCACGAGGGAGGGCTGAGTATGCAAAGGCCAGGCGAGTCGGAAACACAGAAAATTTCACCTCAGGTGGCTTGGAAACAGGGTTTGGAAATGAGGCTTTGGCTGCCACCTGGGGACTTTCTGAAGGAGGGAGGGGAGATTTAAGGGCAGACCTCCTGGAACACATCCATCATTCATGGCCTCTAATTTTTCATGCATAAATGTTTGAGCTGATATTTAAGATCCAGGAAATCTTTGGGAAGGGAATTACAATGTTTTCCTGAGGTGAGAAAAAAAGTACTGTCCTAGATGAATTTTTTTCCTACCTGGAAGGTGGAAGAAAGATATCAATTTTTTTCTACCAGGGCTAAAGATGTAGGTGAGGTTGAAGCTACAGAAATGTAGCCATTTCACAGAAGCCCTCTCTCCCCCAGCCACCCACCGGCCACTGTCTCCATCCTGACCAGCTTTCAGAGACAGCTGACCACGAGGCACACGCTCTCCCAGCAACTGACCCCACACTCCTTCTAGAAGGCACAGTGGTGGGTGGCAATCTGAGGCTGAGGTCGCCCCTGAGCAGTGGGACAAGACGTCTGGACTTGCACGAAGTCTCTCCACTATTGGGTGATGGAAGGGGCAGAGAGGGCCCTGCTTGCCCACCCTAATCTTAAATAGCTCCTTCACTGGCCGCCTTCTGGCCTAAAATTCCCCTACTAGAGATGTTTGGGTTGCAAGAATTTCTATCTCTAAGTGACCTCTTTTAAAATTTAAATGTTTCTGGAAGGGGAGGATTGGACCTCTTAACTAATCACTGGCATCTCAGTGTGAAAGAACTCCGCCCAACGAGTCTTCTCCATGGTGCTGAGAGGCTACTAGAGAGGAACTGGGCAGGCCGTGTGCCCAAACCTTAGGTGGGAACTAGGCAGGAGGAGAATTAGAGTGGGGTGGGGGACATCGAATATCATTTCTGCCTACCTCCCTGCTCTGCCACACAGGCTACAATACGGGTAACCTCATCTGCTGGAGCAGCAATACTAGTATTTACAGGCTCACTCATTTAATGAGCATCAATATGCCTGAACTACTTTACCATTTAATACTGGGAGCTAGTTGGTAAACCTGATCCTGTGCAGTCAGACACTCTCTTGAGGGTTCTACTGAGGCTGCTTTTATTATCAAAACAAAGAAACAAGCTTTGAAGACTGTGACTTTAATTAGAACCTGGCTTCTCTGCATGACCTGGCCCCAGGCTCAACTTTCAACACTCCTGCCAACATACCTATACGCAATTTCTTGTAATTTCCTGAATGTACCAACCCCCTCACACCTCCCCCACACATGCTGTTTCCTTGGTATGAAATGACCCTTTGAGGGCCTTTCCACCTGGCTAACCACTATTCTTCATTCAAGACTAAACTCAAGCCTGCCCCTCCCTGACCTCTCAGGTTAGGTGAGGGTCCCTCCCCTGCACCCTGCAGCACTTGTCACTCTGGTTATAACTGCTAGTTTAGTATCCAGTTTCTTCCTCAAGAGCACAGGCAGAATCAACAGTCTCCAACCAGGCATCCCCAGTGTGAGACCTGGTCCCCGGCACCTAGGAAACACTGAAAACCATTTATTGTGAATGAACCATTTTTTTTACCTGTTGAATTTGCTGATTAAAAAATGATAGAACCCACTCCTGGTGAGGGTGAGCCGAAGCACTCACCTTCTACTTCAGTGGAAATATAAATTGACTCAAGGCCCGTGGAAAGCCACTTGGCTCAATGTGTCATGAGCAATAGCAACTTTATAGCCTTCGACCCTGGCACTGCTCTTCTGGGAATCCAGTCTCAGGAAATAACATAAACTGTGAAAAAGTGATCAGCATTACTACATTCAGGGCAGTATTACTTAAAATAGAAAATACCTGGATGGAACCTAAATGTCCAATTATAGACGAATGGTTAAATTGCGGTCTGATGCAATGTTGTGGAACCATTAAAAATCATGGTTATGAAAATCTATGTCAAATATGGAAAAGAATTATGATAAAACATTAAATAAAGAGATAAAATGCATATATAGAATGATTATGACCATGTAAAATAAAAACAATAGCTAACATATTTGTGGCCCACTTTAATACTTCATGTGCATTAACTGTTTAAATTTTTAAAAACCTATATGTAGGTACTAGAAAGAGTTTCTCCTTTGCAGATGCTAGGCAGGCCTTTCTGAGCTCTCTTTTCAACTAGGCCCAACCTTGGGCTCTTGTGTCCTTCTTCGTAGAGTCCAATTCTAGCAAGAATCCTGCTAAATCAGCTTAGCCAGAACCCCTCAAAATCTTACTACCCTCAATATTTGGTCCAGTTCCCCACTCTCCACTAACTCCCAGGGGTGTGAGATTGTCCTGACCTGCCTTCAGCAAGAATCCTGTTAGGTCAGTTTAGCCAGAATCCACCCTTACCCTTGATGTTTCCTCTTAGTAACTTTCCCCCCACTGACCCCCACCCTGCTACTGGGCTACAAATTCTCACTTTTCTCTGTACCAGAGGTGAGCCCAATCCCTCTCCTCTACTACCATTGTGGTAGGCTCCTTTGAATAAAGTCTGCCTTACTGTCCTTGAACAATTGTCATGAATACCTCTTAGAACAGTGCTATTAATATCTCCATTTTATATATGATGGGGCCAGAAGTACAGAGAGGTTAAGTAACTTGTTCTGAATCACATAGCTAGTAAGTGACAGAGCCTGAATTTGAACCCAGTCTGTGTACAGAGACTGTGCTTTTTGCCACTGTGGTGCAAAATTCATCCAGAATTTGGAAGAAAATAAACAGACTGCTATTGCTTTTTTTAAGACTGTGGAAACACAGATGACTTTCCTTTTTTTCTCGATTTAAAGTTTTCTATAAGTGTTGTTTATACCACCTTTACAACAGAACAAAATTTTAAATAAAATGTTATACATTTAATCATAATATATAAATCTTCTTCAAATGTCTACTTGCAAAGCTTGTTTACAACAGTTGTTCAGTTGTTGGGTTAAATATTCTGGAGCTCTCTTAAATAAAAATGTTTAAATACTAAGTTATCTGATGCACACGCAGATAGATACGCAGAAAGCTAAAATTGTATTTCTGCTCATGTATTTCTTTCCTTTTCAATAAAGTGCATTCACTGTAATGTGAAACATATGGGATTGGATGTTTATACCCCAGCAAGATTCTTCACAGAAGGAAATCAATTCACTAGTCAAGAAAAAAAATCCTTTGTCAAACCACATCTCCTGCTTTCTGTTTGCAAAATATGCTCACTGCAGTGTGGGCGGGTGGGGTGAGGGGAAGGGGCTCTCCCTGGGCTCCAGAGCCAGCCTTGCTTTATCTAGCTGGTCACAGGGACCCTAAAGCACATCCTGGGGGCGCTGCTCAGGTGGAGCTGTGTGAGGAGAGACCAGTGCTGCGCCTGCTTCAGGGACACAGGAAGGGTCCCCTTAAGTTTCTTCTAAGTTCATCTGATTTGCAGTGTTTTGTGAAAGCAGAACCAACCATGCAGACTTCTCGAGCTCCAGCACACAAATGTTTCTGCTATGAGGGGAGGTTTGATGTCCGCCGAGGAGTGAGAGGAATCCTAAGGGGAGTGAGGCTGCGGAGGAGAGGAAATGTGGGGAGGGGAGGGCTCTGTTCCCCTCGGGGGTTCAGACCTCACTCTGGAGGAGCGATCCCCAGGAGCAGAGTGAGGAGGAGCACCCATGGTGCCATCATCATTATGCGGCACCCAGGACTTGTCGTTCCTGTGTTCCTGCCCAGTCTCCACGCCGAGGCGCCATAAATAGGGACATCAGTTCAACTGATAGCATGGGGAAAGGGTTCACCGTGGGCAGAGCCTGGTGCTGGGTGAGGCAGGGGCACCTCATACTTGTTGGGGTGATAAGATCAATACCCAGAAGAAAGGTATCTGGGAGGCCCACACTGTGTGGGATTTATAGTTGCCAATGTGAGTGGCATGGACATGAGCAGGACGAGGTCGGTGTGGCCTGCTTGGGGGACATGTGGGACACAGGATGAGCACTGATCGTCTATAGGCACCGTGCTAAGCTTTTTCACTATGTCATAATCATCAACGTCCTATATATATTTTTTATTTTACAAATGAGAAAATTAATCATTAAAGATTACAGAGCTAGAAAGGGTGGGAGTTCTAAAGTAATTCTGACTTCAAAATCCATAGTTAGAATGAAAGAAGGATCCCCACACATGTGGATGCATATGTATGTATGTATTCCTAAAAAACTTCCCAAAGGGTTTGAAGCAAATCATAGTTTATCATTTATAAAGCTCTTCTCCTTAGGCGTTTAATGTGATTCTCTCAATAGTCCAGAAAAGTAGCAATTATAATTACCTTAATGTAACAGATTAGAAAACTGACAATCAGAGTATGAGATAAATAAACCAGTAAATGGCAAAGTAAATGCGTGAACCCACGTTTTCTATCAGTCCCATGCTTGCTGCACCCACTCATTCATCCAGCAAACCTCTCTGACTGCTGCTGGGCCAGGACTGGGCCGGCCCTGGAGACACAGAAAGGAATCCTGCTCGGCCCCTGCCTGGTGAGGAGGGGGCCATGTGCTTTGTGTGCCATAGGGGGAGGGGGCAGGGTGCTGGCATGGGGCACATACTAGGGGCTTTATGTTCCACCTGGGATCTAGGATAAGGCTGGGGAGAGCTTCGAGGAGCCCTCGCACTGCATCTTAAAACATGGGTTTTGCCAAGTGGGCAAGACAGATGAAGGTATTTTCAGCAGAGGAAACAACCCATGCAAAGGCAAAGCACAGGGGTCTGGAGAAGTGCTGATGGTGAGTGTTATGGACTGAATGTCTGTGCCCCCCTCCCCCCACATTCATATGTTGAAGCCCTAACCCTGTTGCGACGGTATTAGGAGGTGAGACCTCTGGGAGACAATTAGGCTTAGATGAGACCTTGAGAGTGGGGCCCACATCAAGAGATTAGTGTCCTTATAAGAAGGAGAGATGCGTATATCTTTGTGAATAAATGCTTTCTATATGATCTTATTAGCAGATGTTACCCCAATAAATTTTATTTTAAAAAAAGCAAAGAAGCCCAGAGTTCTCTCTTTCTCTTCCATTTGAAGACACAGCAAGAAGGCGACTGTCTGCAAGCCAGGATGAGAGTCCTCACCAAAAACCCAACCATGCAGGTACCCTGATCTTAGACTTCCCAGCCTCCAGAACCACGAGAAAGAAATGGCTTGTTCAGCCCCTGTCCGTGGTGTTTGGCTATAGCATTCCAAGAAGACTACGATAGTATGCTTTTTCCACTCTCCTTTACTGCCTCGAACATGGTTGCTTTCTAGCAAGATAGGCCTCCATCTCTGCCAGAGATGATGGGGGAGGTCCAAGGGAATAGGAGAGGCCTCCAATAAAAAGAAAGCTCCTTTCATTCCTTCCCCAGCTCTCAAGCATCCCTGCACCCAGGGATCCTCCAAACCACCTGCGAGCCACCCACTGCAGTTATTAGGCCTGCTTCTAGGAGCCTGGCTGCAGTTTCCGAAAGACACCAGCATCAGGTAATCACGCCCATCATCTCCTAATGATGCTTAATGCTGGCACCACCGTGGCTCTGCAGCCCGGCTGACACGAGGAGGCTCAGCTGGACGAGATGCTCTCTGGAAGGGAGACGGCAGCCTTCCCAGACCACCTCGGCTCTGTTTTATAAAAGATTTATCTCTAGTCCAATTATAACAGAAAATTCTCCCCTGTTGTCTAGCCCCAGACGCCCTCTTCGCAGGACCCAGAGAAAACAACACATCATTTCGTGCATCCTAAAGGCAGGGCTGTATGAAAGGAAAAATATTTGCCTGCTCTCCACTCCTCTCCCCCCAAACACCACTCACTGTCGATGCTGCGCATTTCTGCATTAGATGGCAGGTAGCCCACTTCCACTTCCTAAAGTAGCAAATGAAGGTGATTAGTGTATTTATGTCGCATGAACGGTAGTGGGCCGTGGAATGGTGACACTTCAGATCCATCCAACTTAAGTCTCGTGTCTCACACACGTGCCTCTGGCTGGTTTACCGCTGAGAACCCAGCGGGAGAGAGAATGAGGGGACACGAGTCACATCTGGCTTGTCACAACAGGAAGATGTCCCAGGACCTTTTGAAGGAGGGGACAGGGAGGAATGATGCATACTTCAAGTTCTAGGAACCAAATATGAATTGAACTGTAATCAGGGCTTAAAGTAGTTGGCTGCATAATAAGTGCTAAACAATTCATCTTTCTGTCAGGCAGCAGAAAGTAATTTATTCATTACCATTTAAGCAAGAAGCGATCCTGTGTGTATAAAGACAGAAAAGTTTAGTGCGTTCCATTTTAGATGGCACTGCAAAGGGCCCGAGTTGAAAGAAAGTGCTGAGGAAGGGAAAACGAGTGAAACAATCTTGAGAGCGTCAAACCTTGATTCGGGCTGGGAAACATCATTAATTCCTTTTCAGCATTCAGTTGAGAAATCAACAGGGCTTAGTTTAAGAATTCTTTGGATGAAAAATGGGTAAATTCAGTAAAGTTTGATCTTACTTTATGTATCTCAGGCAGTCCCCAAACAGCTATGTGTGAAGTTAAAAAGTATGCATTAAGCTGCATTCTTTTCCCATTAACTTCCATTATGATTTCAGAGATATGATTCCTTGAGACCCCAAAATGCAATAAAAGCACCATTTAGGCCTCTTATGATTCACGGCAGGCATTCTACCTTTGTCAACGTGCAATCTCGGAGCATTAAGTCGTCCCACAAAGCCATAAGAAAAATGTACACTTTCCCATATAATCTTAGCACATTCAGGATGAATTACATATATTCTCCATTAAAACATGTTACGTAACTAATTTTCACTTTACTTCAATCTGTCGTGACTCCACGGGATTTAAGTGCACAGCCAGCCATGGTTACCAGGAGATCGCTTCAGGATTTCAGCCCAGCCCCTGAGCTGGAGGACCATCTGGCAGAGTGTTCCCGGGCCCAGTTCAGTTGCACTGTACTCACTTGTGACTGCATAGCAAATACTGTGCTGTGCTACTAAAAAACTGGTTTACAGTTCTGTTTTGAAACTTAGTGAAACTCTGTTTAAAATGCTTGAGTCAGAAAATAGGTCTGGCCACCCGAATAAGACCAAATGTTTGGCAAAGACCTGGCTTCAAAGCCTGTTTGCTAAAGTAGATTGTGTGTAATCCCAAGCAAGTCAATGCAAATGGCTTTTAAATTAATGAGGCTTTAAAGGAGAAAAATCTGTTTTAAAAAAGACCATAATAGAAGAGTTACCTGACACAGATTTAGTATGTTCATGACTCTGTGAGATGTCTCTTCATAGCAACTGGAGCAGCCCACGAATGGAGAATGATCTCACGTACAGGGGGGAGTCATTCTGTCTAATGCAGAGAAGATGCCAGGAACCAAAATAGAAATGGAGCCTAAGACTGCCGTGGAAGTGTCTGGAAGGCAGTTACATGCTTTCTACGCAAAGCTGCCTATTGTTATTTAAAGAGGACATGTGGCTCTCTGTTTGGTGATGTGTCCATTAAAGCAGTGGAGCCAGATCTAGACCTGGGCACCCTGTGAGAATTGCCCCCCACACATGTTTCTGGGGTGCTTAAGAAGCCCCATACTCAAAGCCAACCTATTGGGGCTACTGCCTACTAACTATGATTAAACTGATTTGTCATATCAGATTTTTAAAACTTTATTGTATTTTACAAAGTAACTATGAATACAGACAAGTGCTAGGAAGTCCAAGAGTCTCAGGAGCCCTGGCCGGTTAGCTCAGATGTTTAGAGCATCATACCAATACACCAAGATTGTGGTCTCTCTAAAATCAATAAATAAAAATTTAAAAAGAGTCTAAGGAAGGAATGGGCCAAGTAGAAAAGATTTTTCTAACCGCAGGTGTTTTTTCAAGCAGACATCTATGATAATGTGAACAAATATCCAATGACCTACAACAGGAGGTTTCTTTTTTAATCTTTCTCGAAATGGAATATTGAATTTGCCCACATAGAGTCAGATTTTTCTTTTAGGATTTTCAAAGCTATGGTTTATAGGAGAGTCTTAAATTGAATAATCTTAAATTGCTCTCATAATTCTTTCCGTTACACCAAGAACAGATTTCAAGAAACCAGATCCAGGGCATTGCTGTCCACTCAGTAGCCACTATCTGTCTTCCAACAACATCTAAAATTACTGCGCCACCTGGCTCTATGCTAAATCCTTTACATACATGATTTTGGTGAATCCTGATAACCCTCGGACGTGTGTTATTATTCCTGTTTTAACGATGGAGGCTTAGAGCAGTATGTCACACTGTGGCCGGTGATGTGTCAGGACTAGAATGGGAGTCAGCCTGACTCCAAACCCACGTGGGGTCACCTCACATTCCTAGACCGATAAAATGATGGGCGCACCCTAGAGGCAGAAATATACCCCAAATGCAGTTCTCACGCGACTCCCCACCACTGCCCATAAACGCACTTTCATACTAAATAAGAAAACATTACTTTTTTTAGGTAGTTCATGCCACAACTATAATTGAGAATCTAGGCAGCACTGATTGACCGTTAGTGGCCGCCAGCACCTTAGAGGGCTGGCAACTGGCACGGAAGAGGGTGAGGTGGAAGGACACCTGGCAGCAGAACACTGCTTGTGGATGCTCGGGGAAGTAACCAGGCAGGGCTGTGGGTATTTCTCCTCTCTGGCTTCTTCCAAAGCCACCAGGGAGAAAACAAATTCCTTCCTCTTCCCAAAGAAAGAGGGAAGTAAAACAATAGGTAAAAGGTGACCTTAGGGATCTTCTAGTATTAATAGAGCCATCGCAGAGAAGAAATTTTATTTCATTTTTTGCAAGTAATATTAAGCCTAACTACAGTGTCTCTAATTCCAAGAACCAGGGAGTTATACGGTAGCTTAGGGACTTTGACACCGAAATCTATAAATGAGAGGAAAATGTTAAGGTTTTATTGAAAGCAGAGAAGGAAAAGAGAGGTGGAATCAGGGTTGGCAATTATTAAGTACCTGGATGTCCTAGGTATTTACAATTTTAATATAATTTTGAGAATGTTGTTCTTAAGAGTATCACAAAAAATGTTACACAAACCACTAAGTATTAGCAGTCCTCCCAGATTAATGCCCTCCTATCTTAATAAAGACCTACTTTCACAGGAAAGATATACTACAGCTGTTACAGGTTATATTTTGAAGTTTGGTTATCTATGTCTTTGAGGAACTTTGGCATTTACACTGCAGGATTCCCTAGCTAGTTACCTATTGGTAAACATTTTTTCTAACTTTACTAGCCCTGCATCACAATGGTGTCATTAATCAAGGATCCATTACTAATCCCTCTACAGATAGATGTATTTAGGTGTCATTTGTGTCATACATGGTACTTTACGTTCTTTATGAAAGATGAAGATCTAGAAATGTACATCTTCAAGATATTCAAATACAAAAAAGCCAATTACCTAAGTGAAACTGCAGTAAATATATGCAAACTAAATAAAAATGTAAAAGAAAACAACTCTTACAGTTATATAGAGAACTTTAGGATTCAAAAATGTTATGCATTTTCTGCATCATAAATGTTGTTCATTAATGAATTGTGTGTCAACCTTCAAATTCATAGGTTCACAAATTCATAGAATGAGGCCCTAACTTGCACTGTGACTGTACTTGGAGATATAGTTTAAAGGAGGTAATTAAGGTTAAATTTAGGTAATTTAGGATGTAAGTAAGGCTAAATTTAGGTAACTAAGTAGGTAATTACTGCTAAATAATTAAGGTTTAATAAGGTTAAATTAAGGTTAAAGAAATAAGGTTTAAAAAGGTAATTAAGGGTAGGGCTTTAAGGCCCTAATCCAATAGGATTGGTGGCCTTATAATAGAAAGCTCTCCCTCCCCCTCTCTCTCCCTCTCCCCCCTCCCCTCTCTCTCGGCCACTGGCAAGCCAGGAAGAGGGCTCTAATGAGAAACCTACCATTCAGGCACCTGATCTTGGACTTCTAGCTTAGAAAACTATAAGAAATAAATTTCTGTTACCTAGGTCCCCCAGTCTATGGTCTTTTGTTATGGCAGCCCTAGCACATTAGGACAGCAGAGGTACATACAGCACCTTGGGCTGGGGTGAACTAAGTCCATGATGACTCAACTCATGGGTTTAATGGGCTTCATTTCTCAGTTCTTCCTCTGGTGGAATCTGTTTAAGCACAGTCAAAACAATTATCATGCTAAAAATAATCTTTAGAACATGAAAAGGCTCCACTAGTGTAAGTGCTCAGGGGGTGCAGAATAGCTTTACCCATGTCAAATTCTACCCATGGGTCAAAGAGAAAGTCTCAAAGGAAATTAAAAAATATATTGAACTGAATAAAAATGAGAAAACGACATATCGGAATTTGTGGGACACGGCTAAAGCAGTGCGGAAAGGGAACTTTATAGCACCAAAGGCTTACATTAGAAAAAAATGAAATCCTCAAATCAATAATCTATGCTCTAACTAAAAAGACAAAACAGAAAAGAAGAAACCCCAATAAACCTAAAGCAAACAGAAGGAAGGGCATAATAGATACAAGAGCAAAAATCAATAAAATTGAAACCAGAAAGAAACCAATAGAATAACCCATAAAACACAGAGCTGGTTCCTTGAAAATATCAATGAAATTGACAATCTTCTAAGCAAGAATAATGAAGGGAAGAAGAGAGAAAATGCAAATTACCAATATGGGAACTAAAACAAGGGATACTACAGACCCCACATCCATCAAAAGGGTAAGAAACGCTATAAACTATTCTACACACATCAATTTAACGAAGTAGATAAAATTGGCCAGTTGTTGAAAACACAACTATCACAACTCACCCAATATGAAATAAATAATTTAAACAGCTTTATAATGATTAAGGAAATGGAATTCATCATTTAAAAAGCTCCCCCCAAAGAAAACTCCAGGCCCTAATGGTTTCACTGGAGAATTCTATCAAACATTAAAAGAAGAGTGAACACCAACACCGCACAGTCTCTTCCAGGAAACAGAAGAGGTATATTTCCAATTCATTTTATAAAGCTAGAATTACCTTGATACTTAAACCAGACAGAGACAGTACAAAAAAAAAAAAAAAAGAAAGAAATCTACAGACCAATATCCCTCCTGCATATAGATGCAAAAATCCTTAGCAAAATGTTGGTAAATAAAATTCAGCAATATATAAAAATAATTATGTACCATGACCAACTGGGATTGATTCCAGGGATGGAAGGCCATTAACAACTGCTCATAAAACTAAATATTTACATATAATAACCCTATCAAAACCTGTACAGAACTTGTATGGTGAAAACTACAAAATGCTGGTGAAAGAAATCAAAGAAGATATAAATAAATGGAGAGACAAAGCAAGTTCATGGGTTAGAAGACTCAACATAGTAAAGATGTCAATTTCCCAAAATTGATATATAGGTTTATAGTAGGAATAAATAATGACCACCCAAAAATATCAGGTTCTAATCATCACTGGAACTTATAAATTAAATATTACCCTACAAAGTAAAAGGGTCTTTGCAGACATAATTGAGTTAGGATCTTGACAGGGGGAGATTATTCTGGATTACACAAATGATAAACCTAATCACAGGTGTCCTTATAAGAGAGCGGTAGAGGGCAAGTGTACAGAAAAAAAGGTGACTGAGAACAGAGGCAGAGACTGGAAAAATGCAGCCAAGGCCTCAAAGTAAACTTAGCTTCAAAAGGACAGCCACATCCTTTGGGGGCTTATCAGAGAGAGAGAGAGGAAAGACATTGAGCAAGCAATTCCTGGTGTACTCACTGCTGCCAACGGAGGAGCACCCGGCGCTAAGGAAGGGATCGACTGGGGTGTTACTTTAGTCTGGTCATGGAAGGCTCCCTGAGAAGCAGACATTTTAAGCTGAGAACTGAAGATTAAAATGGACATAGCTGGGGAAGGAATCTTAGAAACAGGGAGAAGAGCTTGTAAAAATTTCCTAGGCAAGAGACGTTAGAACATTCCAGAAGCCCAAAACAGTACGGAGAGAGGAAGAGGAAGAGTGGTTGCTCGTGAGGCTGTTAAAAGGAAGTGGCACCATTTATTAAGGGCTTGGGAAGCCTTGTCAAGGATTTTTATTTTATCCTGAAACAAGTAGCCAGTGGCAGATTTTAAGCAAGGGAAGTGTAATGTGAGTTCATAATTCTGATGATCACTAGCTACTGTGTGGGAAAGGGATGGGAGCACAAGATTGGAGGCAGAAAGGCCACAGTCCTCCTAAGATGAGGCTATTTGGTAGAGGGTGGGGGAGGGAAGAGCCTTGAAAGACAGCAGAGTCTCGAATGAACAATAGGTCAGCACCAGCAAGAAGATGACGACATTGGATTCTGAAAATCAATCCAGGAGGGTGCAAGTTTTAGCATTTCACGTACGGTACATGGTGAATCATGCCTGCTGAACACTGAGCCCCTGGGAAGGCAGGGGCCCTGAGACAGACACTAATAACAATGCAAAGTCATTCATGCTCCTATTGTTCAATTATAATGAGTCCACTCATCACGGTAATAATAATAATGATGTGTTTGAATAACATAATTGCTTAATAGCTATTCCTTATCACCACCACTGCCACCCCCTCCCATTACAATGAAACTAAAATATTCTAGAGTGTTTATCATTCTAAAAGAGTCAGAAAAATAATTTTGTGCGTGTTAGTAGATTTTAAGAAATAAAATATATACAGGATCCAGTTACTTCTGTGGCTTTAAAGGGGAACTTTTCCTTAGGGTAGCAAAATGCATCGGGGTTATTTTTTCAAGAAAACTCCTTCTGTATTAACAGAATCTTTCTTCATGGGATTTAAGTAGGTATCTCTAGGCCTTAGTTTTGCCATCCCTGGTATGCTGGGGGGAGGGGATCAGATGATATTTGTGGTTCTCAAACCCAGTTGTACATCAGAATGAAGTGGGGAGCTTATTAAAAACACATCTGTTTGGGCCCCACCCAAGACTCTGAGTATGGAGCCTGGGTATCTGCATTCTAAGATCTTCCCAGAGATTCTAACAATCAGTCTTGGCTGAGTTCTAAGATTTTTTCTGTTTTTAAAAGTCTAGAACCCTGCTACTCGTTGTGAGAGCTTGTTAGACATGCAGAATCTCCACCCCACCACAGCTCTGCTGAAACAGAATCTACTTTTCAAACAAAGGTCCCAGGAATCTCAGAGGGAAGGGGTGTCGGCAGGAAGAGATTACCCAAAGAATTTATATGCATCTATGCATTGCCCATGGACACAGGCAGGAGGGTGTGAAGGCCTGGGGTGGGGTGGGAACCAGGTGGAGGGGGGCAATGGAGGGAAAAAGGGGGGGACATCTGTAATATTCTCAACAATAAAGATAAAAAACCTGTAGATGCTCTAGTCTAGGACTCTACCTTTCACATGGGGTCCTCATTTCCTACAGCTCACGAAGACTCGGCTGTGGGGAAGAAATAAACTTTCTAAGAGCCGGCGCCTAGGCCTAGAATACTGGTTGTCCTTTACCAGCAAGGACACAATGCCTCTCTCACAGCCATAAATAAACCCAGAGAAAAGGAGCCGAATCAGCGCAGGTAAATCAAGTCCTGGATTGTGCTGGCTCATGCATATATTGGGAGGCAAACAAAAAAGGAGGCACTAAAATCTGTGCATATTTCTTTAAAATATATAAATAGCAGATAGAGGCTGGCTTCAAATCTGGGTCTGCAGAAATTGCTCCTCGGGGGCATTGTATGTCCTTCCTTTTCAACTTCCCTTTTCACTGGCCCTTTCTCACCCTGGGCTCTGTTCTGCAGTTTCCCTCGCCTCAGCCTGGATCTCCCCTTTTCATCTATTTTTTAAAAAAAAGGAAAACAAAGTAAGCAACAACAACCACAGCAACCTGCTGCAGTTCTTTCCCTCAGTAGTATATGAATAAATTCCAAATGTCTTTCCATCTTTGCCTCTCTACGCACATTCAGTTTGCCTACTGTCTTCGGGAATTTACTCATGAACATACGTGAACTCATTAATTCAACGACAATTTACTGAGCACCTACTTAGCACGATACCCCATGTGACATACTAGGTGAGATTAAATTAAACCTATCTCTACCTTCTGGGCACTCACAGTTTATTAGGGATTTAAACTTTGGAAATAATACTGAAAAAAAGATGAAAATGGAAGATTTCAAAAGAGAAGGAGATAAAATGGTTTGGGAGAAAGCCAAAGAAGGGACCCCTTTTGGTTGGGGAAAAAATAATAAAGATTTCTTTTTTAAAAAACAAGAACAAGGTCTCATATATATGTGTGTGTGTGTGTGTGTGTGTGTATCTCAACAAGATTATATATATATAATCTGGAAAAGACAAGGGCCCTCTAATACACATGCACACACACACACACACACCTGCCACACATACAACACAAGAGGACCCTAAGGTGTGGTCCTCTGGCTTGATGTGTGACCATCAGCAGGTTAACCAACAGCAGGTTAAGTTTCATTAAAAGGGGCTAAACCCCTTTCCAGTGGAGCAAAGTCCGTTCATGGTTACACACAGTTTGCAGAGGAAGATCTGCTCCTAATTTGTTAAGATTTGGGATAGAATTGGTTGGTGGTTCTTATGAATCCCTGGGCAGGTGCCCCAAGTACATTGCTACCATTTGTCATGCCCCGAGCACAGGCACATTTGCTCTGAGCAGGAGCCTCCAAACAGAGTCCTGACTAATTTTTTAGGTAAATGGGGGGGTTCATCAGCTGAGGGAATGCTGCCACTGGGTGGTGTGTTCTCAGAATTAGGGAGTACATGTAAAATGGGGAGTGGTTCTCCCTGGAGACAGGGTGAGACTGGAAAATCACAGCCTGGGAAAGAGGCGTGGAGTCCACAGCACTGGTGTCAACGGCAGGGTTGAAGTTTGCAGAGGTGCCGTCTGCTGGAGCACAGGGGACTGCAGGATCCACAGGGGTAGCCCAGTGCTAACAGGAGGTTCTCTGCTGACCACGAAGGGTCCCTAATGTCAGCCGAGGGATGGTTTGGAGGCCAAAGGGGTGGTCTGGGGTAGGACAGGGGTCCTTCAATGTAGGGGATCCAGTGGAGGAGACTGTGGCCTTAGCAGGGTGCCTCTGCTCCTCACTACAATGGACTTGGGAAGATGGGAGGGATCTCCCCCGGAGTCTGGGGGAAATCTGAATCTGACAGCATGGTAAGGCGAACCAGTGTCCATATCAATGACATCAGGATCTAAAGTAGCCTGGGATGTCAAATCTGCAAATTTCTTGGTTGTGATGGTAGAAGGGACGGTCATAGAAGTGACAGGCTGGGCAGTGGAAACAGGGGCTCTGGGAGAAGGGACTGGACGAGTAGTAGGTAAGAGGAAGGAGGGGCTGACTCACACCCATGGCGTTGGGGCTTCGTTTTCTCGGGAGGGTGGCTGGAAGGACAAGGCTGAAGTCCTAGGAGGCAGTAATTTCAGTAAAGGCAGATGCCAGTGCGAGTCCAGGAGGAAATGTCCAGCAGGCCATTATAAATGTATAATTAGAGACTGGGAAGGATTGAAGGCAGTGATTTGGGGCCACCGTTCTGAAGCCGAGAGTGAAGGCCCTGGGGCTGAGAGAGGCAGGAGAGAGAAAGGGCAGGACCGTGGGCGTTTAGTGGGGTGTTCTAAGGTCAGTATGGCAGAGCTGAAAATTTTCTCGCATCTCCCTACCCGCTCCCATCTGTCCATCCTTCACAACAGCCCTCCCTGCCTGTCTCATTCAGAGCTTCTTATTCAGATATTCCCCTTAAGTTCACATTCCCCAGAGGGCTTCAAGATGCCATTGAAGCGTTAGGAAGGACACTTGCCTGGGGAACCCAGGCTCTAGTCTTAGTTCTGCACTAATTTCCCCGAGACTTGGGGTAGATAACCCTACTTCTCTGGCCTTGGGTTTGCATCTGGAGTGGAGAGGAGTAGACCAGGAGGTCCACAGTCTAACTCTCTGAGTCTTTCCACCGCGACACGAAGGAGATTGTAAAGACCAGCAGTTTCGCTCTCTACGACATCACTCAAAAATGTCACATTTTCTCCTTTCCAATGACAAATCACTGATCATTTGACACTTCCACTAAATTTACTCGGCCTGCCCGCTGCTTCAGTTCTTCCCATATCGAATTATAAAATTGGATTGTAGTATGTCTGGGTCTCCATCACCAGTTTGGGCCTGCCCGTTTCCTCTCATTTTCTGTTACGAGAAGAGAAACTGCCACTCAAATATTACCTAGTACACTTTAAAACTTTTATATATTTATATGGAACTATTTCAGGAAATAAACATCCAGGTAAAGTCGCCCTTTAAAGTGACCTGAAATTCATGTATTTAATCGCTTCCTTTATTAAGAGAAACTCCAATATCTTTATCTCACTCGTTCAATCTGGTGTTCAATCCTAGGTTGTTCAGGACAACACCACAGACCCTTCAGGGAAAGTCTCCCTTCTCCTCGGTGTCATTCATAACTTGGGTTCTCTCTGTCTTAGAGCTCAGACAGAGCTGGCTCGGGAAGCTCAGGGGAGGAGGGGAGAAGCGTGCTGTAGTGATAGAAATCTGGTAGTTTCCTATTATCTTTTATTATTCCTTGCTGAGAGCTGCTTCCAGCTTTCCCTGTGATTTCAGAAACAGAGAAGTTATAGTCATGTTGGTGTGTCTTTGCATCAGCAGAATAAATCCCAGTAACTATTTTGTTCAAATTAAAGGGTTTTTATTGGTTATGCATTGGGTAGGGTTTTTTTCTCTCTCCAGGAATAGAAAAATTTTCTTCATTCATGTAGGAATCCAGTTGTTAGCTATTATGTTTGCTAATCATCTAAAGAAGGTTTATATCCCTTAGCAGCCAGATATGCTCACAATTTGTCTCTGACACAAACGGAAGACCTTAAAAATACAAAAACGCAACCTCTACAGAAAGTTTTCTGAAAGTGCTTCCTCAAAAAGGTAATTGTAAAAACCCTGCTTGCATAGATAATTTCTTAAACAGAGCGTTAAAGTGGCTTCAGGAAGTCAGGATTAATTTTAATGGTCCTCACTTACTTGGTTCATTCCTCCAAGAATAATTGGTGAATGTTCAGCGTGCCTGGATTTCACTGGCTTTGGGTTTGAGAACTCCATGCCAAGCCCCAGGTGTCAGATCTCCATGGGAGCATGCAGATCTCACAGCCTCGGAGGCCTGGAGCCCTCCTCAAGTCAGTGTTGCCCGAAAAGGCCTAGGCCCAATCCTTGAGAGCAGTGGACTAAGAAAGGCTCTTCACTTTTCCTCTTTTGCTGTATTTTGCTATATTTCTGCTACCACCAGGTGGTAGTAGGTAGGTGCATCCATGGGAATGGTGGAGTTATCAAGGTGTAAAGGCTCACTTCAAGGAAATTACCAAAACAAGCTCTGTTTAATAAGAGTCTGGGTATCTTAATTAAAAGGATCAATATTGTATACAAAACAAAAATACAAATATAAATGAGATACCTTTCCTTGTGGGAAAAGTCAGAAAGTGTGTGTGTGTGTGTGTGTGTGTGTGTGTGTGTGTGTGTGAAATTGAAACAAACTATGCGCTAACCTGGCTTTCTTTCACATAAGTGCCAATGGTCAGCTTGCTCAAGGTCCTGGATTTCCACCCACATTTTCCTCACTCTGAGGAAAGAGAAGCCCTTTCCCCCACAAGTTTCAGATTCCAAGCACTTGTGTGGTGTCAGTTTCACAAAAAGAATAAAACCAGGTCCATTGGAATCATCATAAAATCTTATAATTTTAGAGCTAGAAGGAGCTTTTGAGAGCTTCTAATTTAAACCCTCTCACTTGATACATGAGGAAACTGACCCCCATAGAAGTTGTGTGATTTATCCAAAGTCACCCAGCACCTATGGACCAGAGCCCAGCAATTATGACTTCAATCAGGCTTTCGCCCCCACCCTCCACCAAGTCGCTCCTGTCAAGGTCACTAGTCACCTCCATGCTGTCAACCCTCAGATCTTCTTCCCAGACCATCAGCTGCATTTATCCACAACTGTTGTGCCATTCCCATGCTTTCTTCACTTGACTTCCAGGACACAGGAAAATCTGGTTTTCCTTCTACCGCTTCACCCTCTCTCTTCAATGTCTTTTGCTGTTCCTGTTCTTCTCCCAAACTGTCATGCTGGAGTTCCCTGGGGCTCAATCTTTGGACCTCTGCTCTTCTTTAGCTCCCCTCATTCTCTTGGGGAATTTCATCTCCCTAGTGAAGACCTCAGAGCTGTATCTTCAGCCCAGACCACTCACCTGAATTCCAGACCCATTCATCTCTCTGTCTTCCTAAGATCTGCACTTGGGTGTCTAACAGATGTTTAAATTTTCTGCCAAAAACTGAATTCATAAATCCACCCATACAAACTTGATCCACTCATAACCTTTCATAACCCTAATTAGTTGCAACTCCATTCATCAAGGCCTGAAGCATTGGAGTTAGCTGTTTCCTTTCTTTCTCTCACATTCCATATCCAAATCATTCACTCCACCTCCAAAACATCCCTCAAATCTGATAACTTCTTACCCTCTGTCCTGCTAGCATCTGATTCAAGTTACCCCTTTTTTCTTGCCTGCATTCTTGCAAATGCCTTCCACACATCTATCTGGGTCTGCCCTGGCTACACTGTAGTGTAATCCCAACACACCAGCTAAAGGGATCCTTTTAAAACTTAAGTTAGAATATATCACTCCTTTGCTCCAAACCTTCCAAAGGACTTCCATTTCTCTCAGTAAAAGACAAAGTACTTATAATGGTCTATAAGAACCTGTACACCGTGCCACCCCCAAACCTCCCTGAGTTCATCTCCTGCTACTCGCCTACTGGCTTACCCTGCTTCTAGCCACATTGGCCTCCTGGTTACTCCGGATTCCCGGCATTCTCCTGCCTCAAGGCCTCATGCTTGCTATTCCCTCTGCCAAATGTTCTTCCCCCAAATGTTTGCATGACTCACTACCTTACCTCCTTCAAGTCTCTGCTCAAATGTCAGCCCTCACACAAGGCTTTGACTGACCATCCCTGTATTCCCAGCTTGGTTATTATTTTCCCCTCAGCTTTCTTCATCGTCTTCGTTTTAAAAATTATTCTTTATGGCACTTATTTTCTTCCAACACATCATCTATTTTACTTATTTTGTTTTTTGTCTCTTTCTATGAGAATCTGAGCATCAGGAAAGCAGCAACCTATGTCAGTTCTGTTCGCTGATGAGTGTAGTGTGTAGAAGAGATCCTTGCACATACATGTTGAATGAAGAGTCGTGGTATGAAGGAAGGAAGGAATGAGTGGGTGTGCCTTTTACATTATTATTCACTTAATGGTTTTCTTAAAATCAACTCACATTTATAAACTTAAATTTTATTTAAGGGATCTATATCACTATTATTACCACCATAAACTAGAAACCAGTGCCATTTGTTATAGATAGAAGGTAACCTTAAAATTAAATACATACGTATTTAAATGACAAAGATCATTTGGCATATCTGTAAGTGCCCACAACACTGTGGGAACACTGACTGACCTAGAGAACAAAGCCCCAGCTCTTTTCAATGGTCTATTCAACACCCTCCAGGAACATGGAACTTCTTACGGTTCACTCCATGCTGTTGCATGGTTCCGTGACTTTTTTCATGCAATTCCCTTTGCCTATTGTAATAAAAATTTAGTTCTATGGTTTTTAAAATTAAAGTATTACACATATACAGTTTAAAAAATCAATTAGTACTCTAGACTTATGACAGCAAGCAGTTGCCCCTCCTTCCTAATTCCCACTCCCCAGAGCTAACACTTTCAATTCTTTTTTTTTTTAATTGTCATAAATATACACAATGTAAAATTTACCATTTTAACCATTTTTAAGTGTAGAGTTCAGTGGCAGTAAATACAATCATATATTGTGCAACCACCACCACCATCCATGCCCCAAATTTTTTCTTCTTCCCAAACTGAAACTTTATACCCATTAAAAAATAATTCCCATTTCCCCATTCTCCTAGGCCTTGGCAGGCACCATTCTACTTTCTGTCCCTATGAATTTGACTACTCTAGATCCCACATCAGTAGAATCATACAGTATTTGTCCATTTGTGACTGGGCTATTTCACTTAGCATAATGACTTTGAGGTTCATCTGTGTATAGCATGTAACACTTTCAATTTACCCCACAACTTCTTTTCACCATTATGCTGGGAATTTTCTTTGTTTCTCTTATGGAAAGGATATTCTGTTTTTCGGTTCCCATGTTTTCTTATTCCTTGTTTTATTCCTTTATTTCCATGTGGCACATCCTCTAGTATCTTTTTAAGAAAGGATGCATAAAAGGTAAATTTCTAGAGACTTTGCATTTATGAAAGCATCTTTATTTTAACTTCACATTTACCGATAGTTTGGCTGGGTATAGAATTCTAGGCTGGAAACCATTTATTTTGAGGTTTTGAAGGCATTAATTAATTGACTTCTAGAATCCCAAATTGCAGATGTTAAGGCAGAAACTATTTTCTTTCCCTTGTTATTTTAATGTGCTCTATATTTTTTTCCTATGAAAGATGTACAATCTTTCCTTATTCTCTAGTGTTTCAAAATTTCACAATTATGTACTATTGTGTATGACTTTTATATTTGTAATTAATTGTGTTGGGCACTTTCAGAGGTTATCATTTGTGTATGTGTGTTTAAAGTTTATTTCTCTTTGTAACACTGACTCTGAGAAATCTCTTTGTTTTGATTTTCTACTTGGTTTTGGTTTTAATCTCTGTTTTGTTTTTGTTTTCTGGTAGAAGTCTATCATTAAATGTCTGGTAGTCTTTGGTTATCCTTTCTTATTTAAGAAAGCCAATCGAAATCTCTGTGTCATGGATGAAATATGTAGCCTTGTAAATTTTATAGGAGGGTGGTCAGGCCAAGACCTAACCACTGCATAAAGGATCCCCCATGTAAATATCTTTAGCTATTTCTCATGGGCTTGCCAGACTCCTCAAGGAGAAACCTTTTGCCTTTGTTCCTGGGTAGGAGGGCATGAGCCTGAATGCCACTCTTCTGAAGACTGAGAAGTTTGGGGGAGGAACAGGCTAGAGAATCTCAGCATTCAGATACATACTCTCTCTTACTCCATCCAATATCTCACCTCTGCCTTTCTCCTGACTCTGTCCTTAGATTCGATTTGGGGTCCCTCTATTCTTTTCTTCAGTTGACCCACTGTACCCTTTAGCCTTTACTTATGTCTCCCTCAATGCCTTTTTCCCCTCCCTTGCTAGCCTTCAGTTAAGACATAATATCTCTGATATTTTGTAATGAATTCATAATTTTTATCTTTCACATAAGAAATAGAACCTATGTGTAAATCCCTAATTTTAGGCAAAGCACCGAGGCTTTTTGGGAATCAAAGTCCACATCCCTAGAACCACAAAGAAGGCATCAAAAAAAAAAAAAAAAGGAAAATGCCCAAGTGACGTCTTTCAGAGTTTCATATCTCTGACATTAAGATACCAAATAACAATAGATTAAAAATGAACATTAGAAAATATTTTAGACTGATACGAGTCTTCACATAAGTATGTACATAGTAGATGCTCTATGGAAATATGTTAAGGTGAATTTAACACATGGGTTGGGTGGCAGGTATATGGTTGGTTCTTATCAGAACTAAGATATGGGGTCTTTGGATGTCTTGGTGCCTCATCAACAATTGGCTTCCTAATACTTTTTTGACGATGCACTGTCTTCCCTTAACTAGGGCATTTAGTTTCTAAACTAATCTTATTTGTCACAATTCTCTGAGACATACCAAATAAAGCGTTTAGGTCTCTGTGTATTTTGGTATCTAGATATGTCTGATTCACTTAAGGGCTTTCATCCAGTGACAGTAACCATTCCCGATGAGGTCTCCATGTTAACAGGGCTTAAATGTTTTCTACCCCTCAGGCTCTTTGGGTGATGATTCAACCAAAGAGAAAATGGGAAGTGAAAGTTTGCACCCCTCCCCTTCTGACTCCAGTGCATTGCAATAGGGATACTTCTAATGTGCTTAGCAACAATTAGCTCTTGAAGCTGCAACAGCTGCACAATGCTGATGCTCTCCAGATGCAGCCAATGAATTAAATCATGCGATAATTCAATTGGAAAATTGGGTGTAATTATGGAGAATGCAGAGTCTGCTGGTCGCCTCACAGTGACTTAGAGCTCTTGGAACAACAGTGGGGTGGGCCATTCAGGGAGTGTGTGGCATACACAGAAACTGAGATGGGTGTTTGCAGGAATCTCAGTTCCCTCTCTGACAATGACAGCATCACCAATCCTGTACTCAGTTAAGAGCTAGCTGAGTGTCACCAAAACAAATTTTCTTTGTAACTTCAAAACTTGTCACAGACCACCCTTCATAACATGATAGTGTTTGTACTTTGAGTATATGCTGGTTGGGAACATGCAACACAAGCAAAGGCTAGGTTTCCCAGGGACTAACAGTTCTTGTGTTAATAAAAAAAACAGTTAAGTCAGAGAATCATAAAATAGGATACCTTAAACATTCTAGTTTAACTAGAACACATACATGTATTCACACACCAATGTTTTGATGTAGGACCAAAGCCAAGGCCTTGGGCCCTCTGTTGATGAGTCATCTTTCTTACATTCTCACCATACCCTTAAGAGAATGTATTGTTTATATTTCTCACTTGGGTTTATGTAAAGGGGAATAAAAACCTAAAAAAAAAGATTTGCAGAGCATTTTAAATGGCAAGGGCTCTGAGCATTGCATCGCAGTTGAGCCTATTTAACTCAAGGGGCATCATCCAGAGCACTCCTTAGAGCTGTGCTGTGACAACCTGCAGAGCCTTTCTCAGTGGTCTTGCCGCATTCAGCAGCAACTTCTTTTTTTAGTGGCTTGCCTCTATTGACTCTTTCCAAAGCACTGAACTGAATTTTCATAGAAACAATAGCTTTCTTCTTGCATTGTAATTGAATTTTGTAATTACCATAAATATCTTTGAGAACAAATCCAATGGACTCTTGGGAAACTAACATCTTAACTGATGGCAGCAGAAGTGTGCAGGTACAGTAGAAAAAAGCCTGCTGACCTCGAGTGTTCAGGCTGCTATGGTCATCAATCAGGATGCTTTGCAGAGGGAGCGGTTTAATACAGTGAGCTGATAAAGTGGAGGTTATTGAAGAAAACCTCTACTGTCCTGTGAATTTAGTGATGCTCTTAAATGAATTTGTATTTTGTTCTTAATTATTGCTTCTATATAATTTTGAAAAAAAGCACATAGAGGTGTGAGGCATCTTATCTTTTTAGTCCACAGACAGATTTTGGGTTCCTTATCATAGCTCCCCAGGCATAATAGTCCTCAGGTTGGAAATTCCTGGCTTAGGGTTTCCTTCTCATAGTAGAGTGAAAATGATTGAGGGTAGTTAATAAGTGATGAAATTCTCTTTGTATAACAGTAATTTAAAATCAAAGGGGAAAATGGTGAAGGTGTTCTACTGAGAGCCACCCTGCTCCATAATGGAAGTTCCCTGGACAGCTTGAAGGGTAAAAGAAACATCATTGCTAAAGGGGAAAAAAAGCCACAGATTCACACATATGGAGCTTTCTCCAATTTCTCTTCCTTTGTCTCTCTTTTCCTTTGAGTGAATCACACTTTGTATTTTAATTAGACCAGGCCAGGAAATAGCAATCTCTTTATACTTGAGAAGACCCCACTGAGGAACAGTGCCCCCAAATCAGACAGTGTTCAGTTCAAATCATGACTCTGCCACTTGCTTACCTAAGTTAACTTAATTTGAAGACCAGTCTCCTGTCTATAAAAGGCCATGGAAATAAGTATCCACGGAGTTATTGTGAGGGTTAAGTGCTTCAGTGCATCCCAAAGGACCAAATATGTGTAGATGTTCAATAAATATTAGACGGGAGCAAAAGGTAACCAAAGTTTTATTGGAAGGTAAAGGAATTGGCCAAGATGTACCATGTGAGGAACAGAAGGTGCAAATAGGGAGAGAAAGAATATGAGAAGAAGTAGTAAAAATAATATACAGAATATCATAGTTATAATGTGAATTTATGTATATTGTATCCTTGGCATATCCCAACAACCCCATGAGACAGGACAGGTATTAGTTTTCATTTTACAGATGAAGAAACTGAAGTTCCAAAGATTAAAAAAGTTTGCCTAAATGATGAAACAGAGTTGGGACTAGACCCAATGTCTCCTTAATCCCAGCCCAGTGCTTTGCTCATGAAACCATATGATCTTCAAATTTCTGTCTTTACCCACTACCTCAGGGACAATGTGATGAATTCCATTCTCCAGATGACCTACTTGTGGTCTAGAGAAAAAATTTACAAGAAGAGTCAGGACTCTATAAAGCTGCTTTGGGTCTTCCATGTCTAGCATGGCTTCTATCAATTATTCCGACAAAAGTAAGAATAAAGAGAATAAAAAGGAAGGCATGGGCCATGAGTTTGTGTACAGGGAACACTGAATATAAAAATTGCAACTGGAGATCACCTATTGACATTAAGAGCCAGAAAAAATTGATGTTATGAGCCTTGAGTTGTTTTATTAGTGGATAGAAAACTACAGGAAGTGATATGTTTTGAGGATAAAAAATTTAAAGGTCTAATGTAACTATCCAGGCATATTAAAAGACACTATTTCCATATTCTTCTTGGATAATCAATCATGCCATAGCAAATTATGAGTTCTTATTTTTAGCCCTATTAGCTACACAATGATAATGAAAATTGATTATAGTCACATTCTACTTCTCAAGACACTGTCAGCAAGTGAACTGAAATGCCCCAGAATCAATCCACTTAAAAAATATACTAGAGGTTGGGGGGAAAAGCCCTCATCAATTACCCTGACATCTGTTAATAAAGAAAAGATGATACACTGGCTGCTTCTGTCATTGTTAGCTCACTATAGGCCAATAAAACAAGGTCTTTTGTTCAACCAGCTAGAGACATCTTCAAGGAGCTTAATGGATGGTAGCTGCTGAAGACCAGAGATTGGTTTCCAAAAATAGAATTCAAAGAAACATTAAGAAATACTAACAGAAATGTGCAAAACCCAAAGAGAACAAGCCATGTTTGGCTCTGATTTATCACCCTTCAAAGTCTAAGAAGGTTGTCTGTGTCTAGATTAGAGAAGAATGATTTCAGAATGCTTCCGAAGGTGGAAAAGTGACAAGTTTGGGATATTGTAGAAATATTGGCAGGAGCTGAATATGGTGGCATTAATAAACCGGGTATTTGGAGAAACTGGGAACTGTGCATTTTGTGGATCTAGTTGAATTGTTTTGAGCTTCATGATTTTGGAAAGATATCAAGATGTTCAAAGGAAGAGTAAATGAATAATATACCAGCTCCCTATGCTGTTTCTCCAAGCCAGTCTCCTGGGTGCTTGAAAAGATACTGAACATAATATCTTAGGAGATCCACCCTAATCTAACAACAGATTCCATGAGAAACTCAAAAAATCCTCCTCCTGGCTATTTATTCTGAGCTGTGTCCAGGGAGGCTCAGCAATGATCACATGGGACAAGAAGACAGTCCTTTGGGTTCTAGGCCCACGATCCTTGGACTCTAACACCCTCTTCTTATAGTATAAAGGCTCGACTAGTTTCAGAGATCAGGTTCATTAAAAATGGATAGTTTTTGTAGAAAAAAAAAGAAAATATATAGATTAATTTCTCTTTCCTGAGGGAGTGAGTTTAAACAATTTAGGAAATGCTGGATTAAATCTCAAGTTTCTCAATACTTGCATTTATCTACTGATTGACATATAATCATATAATAGCTGGAGAGTGGGTCAAAGGAGTTGAGTCTCCATCCACTAAATGCCTGCATATCTCTCTCTCTCTCTCTCTCTCTCTTTCTCTCTCTCTCTCTCTCTCTCTCTCTATCTCTATCTCTATCTCTATCTCTATCTCTATCTCTATCTCTATCTCTATCTCTAGCAACAGACTTGTTCCTCTAAGAATATGTAATTCTGTCTGAGGGTCAAAAGCATTTGTGTATATATAGATTCAAATACACAGAGGAGGCATGATGGAAATTTTTAAGGTGAAAATTTTTTGTTTCTTGTGGTAGTGGTTTCATGGCTGTGTATATTATCAAAACTTGTGGGAATGTATATTACAAAAAGTGAATTTTACAAACATGAATTTTTACATTAAGTACTTAAATACACCCAATCCAATATATATAAAGCTCACATATATATGTATATGTATAATGTTTATATATAAAGTTCTTAAAGACAAAAGTCTCATGTCCTTAATTGGAATAGTAGAGGGATTGAATGAATGATATATAACAGTCTCACATATATGGGGAGGGAGGGAGGGAGGGATATTAGAGTCTCTTCCAACTCTAAAATTATATAAATATATTTAAACCCTCCTAAATCAAGCACATTAAATTTCTATGCTGCAGAGCACTAACAGGAGAACTAATGATCATTAAGTATGTTTCAGAACTTGGCTAACATATGTACACACATTTCTTCCCATTCCCAGGGGAACAAGGTAAAAGAAAAAAGTTAATATCTCAATTCTTAGCAAATGTAATAGTACTATCTAACATTTATTAAATATTTACTATATGCCAAGCATTTCTATGCAACATACATATATTAACTTATTTACCACAACCCTGTAAGGTTGAGATGATTATTGTCTCAGCTTGACACAGGAGGAACCTGGAACATAGAGGTTAGTAACCTGCTCAAACAGCCCGTGCCTAGTGACGCCAGGATTTAGGGCTGAGAGGTCTGAACCTGAGTCAGCAGCCTTTGTGGGGAGACTCAGCCCCCAGGAAAGGAGGAGGAATCTATACGGAGGCGGATCTGGAGTTTTGGAGCCCACGAGTCCCCCTCACAGACATGCATCATTGCCCTTGGTGCCCTTCTCCACCCCTTTTTTGTGTGGGGAAGAAACCTTAGAAATCTCTTCCTAGTTACACAAAGAGCACAGTGTCTCCCTCGCTGGCTTCCTCGTTTCCTCCCCCTCACTAGCCCCCCCACAGAGCTTCCACCCAGGACGAGGGTGCCAGTTTGGGCAAGCTGCCAGCTTGAAGCAAGATTTCTGAAGTCCCAAGGAGAAGGAGCCAGCTGGGCGGGTCCTTTGCAATCCAGTGCCCCTGCCCGGCCATCTATTTACCGAGGCTGTAAGACAGTTGGGCCCAAAAGTCTTAAAGGATCTAAGGAAAAAGAGAGTGGGGATGGGTAATGGAAAATCTGGACTGCGAAGATAGCAGGGGAACACAAGAGGCCAAGGGGTAACTGTGTGGGTTAGAAAGAGCACTGATTTGATGTCAGAAGCCCTGTCTTCATACCAGGTGCACCTTTCAATAGAAGCATGACTCTGCAAGCCTCAATGACCTCATCTGTGAAATGGGATAACACAGTAAGGTTGTTGTGAAGACGAAAGAAACCTTTCAAACTGATGTGCACATTGAGAAGCACCCTGCAAATGTGAATGAAAACGGCAGAGCACGAACCAAAGGTGGCTGGGCAAAGATGCCAGGGAGGCCACGGATATGAACATGGAGCCAGTGCCGAGGCCAACGAGTGCAAGAAACTCCACTGTCAGTAGATACGCTTGAAAGTCACTTCTGGAAGGGACCTTGAAGAAGGGATGGGGAATGTTGGGGGTGGAGAGAAACTCCTCCCAGCGAGACAATGAAAGATGACAAGTTAGGTCACAGTGGCTGGAGAGGAGACAATGATTTGTTGTTTAACTCTCCAGCCATGATGGGGCTGTAACTAATGAGGTTATTCTGGTTACAAAGGAAGCATTCAGCCCCCTAATGAAAAACTCTTTGGCGACTGGTGTTAGGAAAAGAAAAAACAAACTGGCAGCTTATTATTAGTTCCGCAGCAAGTTAATTAATTTTTGCCAGTCACTTCAGGTCACTTGCAGGCCGGATCATCTGTCTCACTCAGCCGAACAGCTGGAGGGATGGTGGGTGTGTCTCCAGCCCGTGCACATGTCCTGGTTCTGGGATTCGTGGGGCCAGCTACAAGGCCAAAAGAACGTGAGCTTCCAGCACTCCTCCTGATCCTTTCTTCCCGTGATCCCTCTGGCCAGGCCAAAGGATGGCAATTCCATGAGATACAAAGAAAACAAAAATACCTAAAATGAGGCTATTCCATCATTGAAATGAGAAGCCGGGTGCTAAGGTGCTACAAATGCTGTGGAGCTTGCAGAAGTCCTAGTCCAGACCGCAGGCCCGTCTTTCCCAGTGAGATCTAGAGCTACAATACGGTTGCTTAACTTCTCCAGGCTTCTCCTACCTCATCTGAGCTGCCCACCTGTCTGCAAAGATGCTCACTGGGCATCTCTTCTAGTCTTAGGAAATTTGAGTTAATAAATATGTCATTTTTCAGAGAAACGTCAGGCATTTGCCAGATACCACCGAACACCTTTTCAGGTAGAAATCAGTGGCCTGGTATAGACCCTCTTAAAAAAATGGAAGAGCCAGGGCTAAGAAAGTGCTTGAATGAAACACCCACGTATCTGACCTGGCCTCAAAAACTATTAGCGTTTTTTGAAAAGACGCGTAATAGGCAAGTGCAATGAATGCCATTTTTTTAGCATTTATATGCATGTTGTATATTTACTTCCTAGGGTGGATTAAGTGATACAGATTTTCTTAATCATGTGTGCTGCATAATATATGATACACATATATAATATGTATTACCTGTTCACCCCCAGAACAGACCAAGATAAAGTGGCTCATAAATGACACTAAAGCAGGGACCATAAGTTTAATCCCCTCTTTGAGCCAGTTTAAGCTACTGTTCAGCTGCTGCGGTTTTTAAACCTCTTATGTTTTATTCAAAATTATAAAGTTTTCAGCAAAAAGAAAAAAATAAAATTGGGGAGGGACTCATTCTCTCCCGTCACCACATACATTTTACTGGGCTTTCAGAATTGCCTTCCCACCACCTCCTCTTGACCAGGGACTATGAGGTTGAAGCCCAAGCTTTAATGCCTCTCCGGAGGCTCGTGAGCCCTGGTCTCCTCTCCTCCTGCCTCCCCAGCACACACAGTCCCTGCCAAGCCTGCTGCAGGTAGTTAATGGGAATGATTGGGACCCTCTAAACCCATTCAAACAAAAGAATTAGTGGCTGAGAGGGAGGTTTGCCGTCTCACCAGAACAATGCTGCTTAATGAAATAAGCGCTGCATTTATAGACAGCACTTCATGTCCCACGATAAATCAGCTGGTGACGGTCCCTAGGCTAGGCGAGTATGCATGACTGAACATCACAGCATCGGGAGTGGGCTCCTCTGCTTTGGGAACGTGAGCTGAGGATGTGCCTGCCTTTTAGTCTGGTCTGTTCTGGGGGTCTCTCCCGCCTCTGCTGCCTGCTGTGACTCAGCACTGCTTAGGCCTGGACTTCTCACGGAAGGTGGCCACATGCTTGATATGAGCAGCCCCTTCAGAAAGGTGAGACGTTGGAACTGCCGTGTTCTACGTCAGGAAGCTGAAAGTTCAGAGAGAGAAAGCCAATTACCTAGTCTCTCAGGGCTGAGACTAGGCCCCAGATACTAAAAAAGCAAGTAAACAAATTCCAGGTAAACAGACACCAAAATAAAAACCAACCCACCTTTACATTTATAATATCTGTCCTCAGGGACAGTTCACTCTAATTCAATATCCACTTGTAAAGTGAGTGTGGCTGTTAGTTTCTAAAATTTTAATTTATGCATTTATGTATGTATATGTAAATGCATGCATCTATTTTTATTTAGGGGTCTTGATCTTCATAAAAAAATTAATGTAAGGAATCTGATAAAGTCGCTTCCCTTCCTCCCTCCTTTGTCTCCCTTCTGTCTCACTTTGTCTCGTCTCTTCTCCCCTATTCTGTGCCTTCTCCCTTTTCCTTATTGTCGTATGGCCCTTTCTTACATACCCTCATTTTCTGTATTGGTAGCTAGAATATATCTTTTGAAAAGATTAACACTCCTATCTCAGGACATCACACAGCTTTGGTAGGCAGCCTTGACTTAGCAAGCATGTCTCTGATGTACCATGGAATGTCTTCCCAGAATGGTCCCCCTGGGGCCCAGGGCCCAGCCAGGGCTCTGCACCCACAGACCCCCACACACGCTTGCTGACTGGTTGTGTGATTTAGCTCTGGTTCAGGAGATGCTGTACCAGCTGAATAAAGAAAGTACGAGACTGACTGTGAACACAGGCCAAAGGACATTGGAAAGTCTGAGTCATCTGTGCCCAATTTGTTCAGAGGAGTCGGGAACAAATGGTCCAAGAAGAGTGGCCAACACAGGTCTCAGCTTCTCCCTCCAGAGACCCCTCTTATCTGGAAGTTGCCCGAGGGGGCAGGGCCACCCCCTGGATGCAGTCCACCAGCTCTGTCACCCCTCAGGGCCATGCTTAATATTCTCCACTCTTTCCTTCCCAAGAGATGGGGTGCGATGTGGAAGGAAAGAAAGAAAGCCACATGGGAGGTAGTGAGGGCAAAAGGGGGATGAAGGAAACAAGGTAAAGACCGGGGGAAAGAAAAAGAGCAGAAACAGAGAGAGAGCCAAGGGGAAGGGGAGAGGGAGGGCAAGGCGGAGGCAGCGAGCAGCAGCCAGGGAAGGCCGGGGCTTTTCTAGACAAGGGCGTGTACATCTGCACCACAAGGCACTGATTTCTTCCCTTTGGAACTTTCTCCATTTCCCTTATTTTCTGTCTCTTCCTGAAAAAACAAAATAGAAACAGACCCATAGACACAGGAACAGACTGATGGCTGCCAGAGGGGATGGGGGTCGAGGGCATGGGCAAAAAAGTGGAAGAGATTACGAAGTACCAATTGGCAGTTACAAAATAGTTACGGGGATGCTCAGTAGGGCACAGGGGATATAGTCAATGCCAGTGTTGTAGCTACAGTGCCAGGTGGGTGCTGCAACTATCTGGGGGACCACTTTGCCAAGCATATGACTGTCTAACCACTATGCCGTACACCTGAAACTAATACAAAAGAATAGTGAATAAAAATGTAAGCAGAGATCGACAAATAAAATTTAAAAATGAATAAGTATATTGTATAGTGCTGAACAATGGAAAGAAAATGGCTTCACTGGTCCTCTCTTCCCTCCCTCTTTCCTCAGGAAATGTCTTCTCATTATTTTCATCAGAACATGTGGAGTGGACATGCATGACTTCATATCTGTTATCTATCCTTCAGGCAATTCATTTGAAGATATTTTTTCCAAATAAAGACAGTTTCTTCTCTAGAAGAATCTGTGAGCCAGCTTTCGGAATACAGCTGCTGACCCTTACCCCAAGTTTGTGACATATATCACTTTGATGGAAACATAAGCTCCTTGGAACAAGAATCACATCTTATACTATGATGTATTTCTCAGGAGCCCCAGAAGAGTGCTCAGTAGATACTAGGTACTTACGAGCTGCTTGATGACTGACAAGAAACCACAGATTTGTCCATTCAGACATCGACTCACAGGAAGACTAACTATTAGGCTAACACTCCCTGCGCCGAACACATTCTCGGAGCAACGCTGACTTTCCATAAATCCATGTGCAGCCACCACCGTATTTTCTTAAAGGGCAAATCATAAATCAGAGCAGACTAAACTGTGGGCCTAATTTCCCCATTGAAACTCATAATATTCATCTTCCCGAGCAACCATAAAACATGATTCCAAAATGACCTAGTGATTATATCTTGGGGACACTGAAAAAAGTTTAAGTAAAAATGTCTTGATTACTCTGACACAATATTCTTTCATGAGGCTACGCTCTTATTAATCACTTCAGGTGAGTCAAAGTAAACATAATCAGCCAAAGCTTTACAGGAAGAGAGTGAAAGAAAATTCCTGGTCTAAAAATGATTGCTCTCCCTCCCTTTCTCCTTCCCACTGTCTGCCCCCGCCCCTCCCCAGCCCCTCAGCAAGAAAGAGCACATGCAGCGATGACAGCGGTGAGATCCCCGCACAGTTTCCCTCTATTGAGTTTAACCTCCTGAGGACCATTTCAAGAGGCCTGGATAGTATTTTGGGTGACTCACAGTTCGTGTCATGTATCTATGACAGTGTTTTCAGCCGCTGTGCCTCGGCAGACACACTGATGTGCTGCAAGAATTTATAAAACATGCAACACCTGACTACTTAGTCAGGGCCACTGACCTCTTTTCCCTTAGACTGTCATATAAAAAAATGACCACAGCCAACACAATAGCCGTCCAGTGTGAATGAATCCTATTATACCTATTTTTGTGTGAGATCGGCAAAAAATACGATATATTTTTGGCGTGCCGTAGAATTTTAGTAATTAGTTTATGTGGACCATGAGACGAGAAAGGTTGAAAATCGCTGATCTATGACATAATTAGTATCTTCTCACAACAGGTTTACATGAATCTGGCAATATCTTCCACTAGTGTCATTCTCTTTTGTTTAACATTTAAAGGAAAGCATAGGACAGAATCTAACTTTAGACATCAGGGGTTGTGGAGTGTAGACTTGGTTCCATGAGCAATGCAGGAGAATCATAGCAAGTAGGTCTAGTCTGTAACCGGGTGTGTGTCAGGTCAGGATATTTCTAAGGCGTCTCTCTAGTATTTGCCTACATGTCAAGCAGAGAAATAATGAAATGTTTGGCTCCGTGCCGAAAGCACCCTGAAACTGAATTTTGGAAACGTTTCTTTGTTATGGAACAAAATAAGATGAAAAGAAACTCCCTTGCTTTCTTGATGCCTCACTTGTTTCCTCCTGCTTCGTACAGCTTTTCCAGCTCTTCCCAGGTAAAAAAAAACATCCAGAGGTGTTTGTCCTAAAAATGCTGCTGCCAGGGTTTCTGAGACCCAGGAGAGAGAGCTCCGTGTCAGCCCATGAACACTTCACTCCTACAGGCAAAGGTAGTTCAGAGCCTTGATTTGCTTAAGTCCCGAGAAACTTTCCACGGGATAAAATCCAACCTCATGGTCTGCTGTTCCTGAGCTCCATTTCTACTAAGTATCCAGTTGCCTGGACTATACAATTAAATTAATATCGATCCCCTTTTCTTCAGCTACCAAGACAGCTCCCAGATTCAAAGCCTTCTCTGTCCTTTCAGTGTGACTGCCTGGTGTGGTCTTTGGCTGTCAGTTGCCGACTCCAGCAGCCTCTTACCTGGCTGTGTTTTGGCCTCTCTTCACTTGCTTCCCTTCCTCCGTCACTGTCAGGGCCATCTTGGTAAAATAAGATCTGGCCAAGTTACCCCTCTATTTATAAGCTCATTAAAATTCTCCCATTTGTTGCCTGCCTTGTAAAGTCTGGGTTTCTTGATGTGACTTTGAAGGTCCTTCTTGACAAGTTGCTTCCAACCCTGCCTTTCCAGCCTCCAGTCTCCCTCCAGTTCCCCAGGCTCGCTGCCCTCTGCCCCCACCCGGAATGGCTCCCAGCCGCTGACCGTCTACTCGGCTGTGCACGGTGCTGGCTCCTGACACCCATTGCTTCATCCTTAGGAAACACCCGGGCTGCTGGAATTACTGTCAGAGCTTCAGCCTCACTGACAGAGCTTCAGTGATGTTTCCAAGTTCACTCACTGGTCTCCAGCCTCTGGCTGAATGGCCCTTTCCTGTTCTATCATATGTAAAAACCTACCCTTCCTTTAAGCCCTGGTAAAATATCATCTCCTCTTCAAAGCTGTCCTCAGCAACCTCTGGCTCTCCCAAACTCCCCTTCTCCCCCATCTAATGCTACTTTCAGCCTCCTCTGTTTTCCCACAGAATTTTGTTTAAATTTGATTACAGCAATACCATTACCAGTTTGATGTGTCTGGTAATTAATGAACTACCCTTTATGTCCTATGCATTTATGACATCTTTTATTCTTTATGTCTGCCCCGGGCCTGACAAATAGTAGGTAGTAAGTATTTGATTATAGGGTTGAGTGCTGGGCTCCAAGGTGTTGGAGGGCTCCCAGGTGTTGTGGGTTGAGAGGGTCCCTTTGCAGGATAAGGGTGTGGGTGACAAAGATAGGTGGGGCTCTTGTCTAAGGCCATTACGTTATTCATCATTCAGAAGTAGAGCTGAAGTTCATTAGGGTATTGTTTGCATCCACAGGGCTTCTCATGAGACCCAGAATTGAGGCTACACCTGTGGTTGGAAACCAGGTAGACTTGCCGGCTTTCAAAAAATTTTTTCATTAAAACGCACAGATAAGACATACTATAAATTTCACTCACGTAAGAGCTGCCTCCTCTTCTTCCTGAGAAGTAATGAAATAATTAAATAGAACCGACCCCTGACCTGAACCTCCCCGCCCCACATCTCCGCCCTGTGATGCATCCCCTCCGCTATCCTGCCACCACGCTGAAGTTCACACGACAGTGCTCATCTCTAGGCCATTTTCAATTAATTTCCTGAGTAAAATTTCACGAGACACTATCAAACCTTTCGCTAAAATCAAGATATATTACATCTACTCTATTCCCTTAGTCTACTAATCAAAAAAGCAATCAACTTTGTCTGGCATGATTTGTTCTTTTAAAACCCATAATGCTTATTGCTCATAATTCCATTATCCTAGATAGTATTTTTTCCTCTTAATATTTGTTCCACTATTTTAACAGGGATTGAATTACTAGACGGCAGTTTCTAGGGCCCCCTTTTCCCTTGCTGCTTTGAAAGTCAGCTACCTAATTCGATACTATCAACAAAATGGCAATTCCTTATTCTGTTGGAGCTCAGCAGAGCACAATACAAAAGGGGCTTCCAGGAGTCGCTCGGTCAATGCCCTCATTTCTTCACCGGGCTCTCATCACCTCCCCGAGCATTCCAGGCTGCTGTCCAGTATTCTCTGCTCCCAAACAGGGGAAGCTGAGGCCTCTTTTGATAACTGAATTAATTTCACTTCCTAATTTCTCATCCGGATCCCTTCAGAAGGAGGGTGGTATGGTAGAGAGGGCACAGGTTTGAGTTCAGATCCTGAGTGTGCCACTTACTAGCTGTGTGACTTTAAGGAAGTCGCTTTATTTATTTTTTAAATGGTAAATAAGAATTTTGAAATTAAAATATTTTTAAATGTGTTCTTGTTTTTGTTTTTAATTACAAAAGAAATGCATGAAAAAATTCTAAGGATACACAAGTGTATTCTCCCCTTGGTTTGCCAACCAGACTTCCACTCTCCAGAAGCAACTGGTGATAGTGGTTTGATATATATGCTGCCAGGATATTATCTCTAGCTAAATAAATATATACAAACCCAAATGAGGTTATGATATGGATGCTGTTTTACAACCTACATTCTTAATTTAACTATCAATATCTTCCATGTCAGTACCTGTATCTATCTACAATTTTTTCACAATAAATATGTATTAATTTTGTAATTAAGTTTGTATGGATAAATCCTAGTTAATTTGGCTGGTCCCTGTTAATGGACATTTAAACTAGTTTTCAATTTTTCTCTATTCTAAATAATACTGACAATGAACTATAATAATGTTTCAACAATCAATGAAAAACAAGTGAGGGAAAGGGTGAGAAATGTGAGACAATGAGAGTCTCCCACTAAAAGCAGCCTGCTTCTCCCTCTTCCACCCACCCCCACCCCAATCTCCCCTAATAGCAGGACTTGGGGCATAGACACTGAAGGAGGCCTCATCCTTGGTCACCTTGAATGGCCCAGAGGAGCGCCCTTCACTCACCCAGTGTGACGTCCACTATGGAACTTTCTAAACCCTCCTTGGACACCACAGGCTGGCCTGGCTTATGCTGCTGCTCACACCCTGAGTGGCCTTGGGCAAGTTCTTTACCTTCTCTGGAGCTCAGCTTATTTATAAAACAGATGTAACCTGCAGTGTGTGATTGTAGATAAGGCCCAGGAGAGAACCGCGGGATCTGTGGCATTCTGACCTGGTGCTTCTCTTGTCTACCTCACTCAGTCTGCACAAAGGTCCTGCCAAAGTAGGACCTACCCTGAAGGCTGAAAGCTTCTACGCCACAGAGGAAGGGGGATCGCTTGGTTTGGAGGAAGAGACAAAGTACATGGCCAGCAGTAAGTGAAAGTGGTGATCAACTCAGTTAGCCCGAGGCTCTTTCATGGTTGGGACAGGCATATTCAACAAGACTGTGTATGACTATATATCTTCCCAATGGAGATGGGAAAGGGTCCAAGCTAGCCACAACCTTCTCACTAACCCTAAGACTGTGTGTATGCACAGGAGACACGAAAGAGATCAGCAGCCTGAGAATTGAAAGCACTCCCTTACCCACACACAGATCTATTGACAAAAGACAGAAGTCTTGCTCTTGCTGGTGGCTCTGCCTGTTGGAGTGTCGTCCCATACACCAAAATGTTGCAGGTTCAATTCCCAGTCACAGCACATACCCAAGTTGCAGGTTTGATCCCCGGTCAGGGCATGTATGGGAGGCAACTGACCGATGTTTCCCTCCCACATCCATGTTTCTCCCTCTCCCTCTCTCTCTCAAATCAATAAAGAACATCAAAAAACAAACAAACACATTCTCAGGTGAGGATTAAAAAAATAAAAGACAGAAGTCTTGGTGCTTGAACTCATCCTCTGTCTAAGCATTAGGAGACCACTAAGCTACACACAGATTCCCATAGGAAGCCGGCTAAAAAATCAAAACAAGAACATTTAAAAAAAAAAGTTGATCAGAGATATTAATAGTTACACACTGCAGGGAAAATAGATTTCACAGATATAGCTTGGCCAAGTTATTAAGCAAACTAACTTAAGAAAGTAACAAAACAAAACAAAACAGTAATAACAAAAGGATCAACAGCAATCTTCAGAGGAGAAAATTGGAATCCAAAGTTGCTGCAGATCTGTAATAGTAATACAATAAATATTAAAGTCCTTCAGGCTGAAATGAAATCACACTAATTGCACCACTCTGTAGCCTGGACAGCATATGTCATCCTGTGGTGCCTCAGGCAGCACCCCTCACCCTGTCCATCTACAAAGAAGATATAGGTGAGAGTGGGCTTCTCAAGACTCTTCTGAAGACGCTGCCCTGAACAGATACCACAGAACAGAGCGAGTCTCCCCAGCATCCAGTGACTGTGGGTGCAAAGGGGGCTGTGTCCTGAGAGAAACTTCCCAGCCAAGCTGCACTGCAGCTCAAAATGTGGCCCAGATTCCAGCTATCCCTGGGATGGCGTCTACTTGAGAGGCGATCAAGGATTCTTTTAAGAACTTTGCAAACCCTTGGTGTGGGAGAAGGAATTGAAGGAAGGATGTGAAATCCTGGTATTAATCGGGATTCCTCTGGACCCACCTAACCTAACTTCCTGAAGGGTCTGAGAACGCACAGCCCCCAGGTTCCGGGAGAGACACACAGGATCCGCATACCAACCTATATACAGGGACAGAAATATCAACATGTAGTCAGTCAAATAGTGGTCTCCAAAAGATATGTCCAGGTCCTAATCCCTGGTACCTGTGAAGATGGCCTTATTTGGAAACAGAGCCTTTGCAGATGTAATTAAGGATCTTGCAATGGGATCATGCTGGATTTAAGGTGCGCCCTAAATCTAGTGACATGTATCCCTTAAGAGACAGATTTGAAACACAGAGACACTGAGGAGTAGGCCATGTAAAGATGGGGGCAGAGATTGGAGTGATGCATCTACAAGCCGAGGAACACCATAGATTACCAGCAATCACCAGAAGCCAGAAGGGGGGCATGGAATGGATTCTCCTGCAGAGCCTCCAGAAGACACCACCCTTCCAACACCTTGATTTTGACTGTTGGCTTCCAGAACCGGGAGAGAAGAAATTTCTGTTGTTTTAAGCCACCCCAGTTTATATTAATTTGTTATAGGAGCTACAAGAAACTAACACACAAGGGTATAACAGGAGTGGACCAAAGGCTGGATGACCCCATTCTGTCATCGCAATGCCCTAGTCATCTTTGGCAGCGCTGTTAGCTACTCCAGAGCTCCAGGACAATGCTTCTCAACCTTTTGGAAATAAAGTCATCTTGGTAAACAGAAGAATCTCAGTAGCAGAGTTCCACCCAGGTCCTCTGCCAAAAATGAAACAAGGACTTGAGAATCAGTGCCCTGGAAGAAACTGAGTCGATACAGAAAGAGCCAGCCCCTCCCAGCTGAGCCTACTCCCATCCTTCTAGTGTAAGCTTAGGAGTGAGGGCTTGCGGAGGGGCTTTGAGGAGGGGCTACTCATCCATTTTCCATTTTAACACTAGTGTTCATGCTAGAGAGCAAAAGCTTGTCTTTCTGGAGAAGGAAAATATTCTTATGTTCCTTAAGAATATGTTCCTGAAGTAGCAGAAATCAAATACACCCCTGGGACTTCCTGAAAAGTCATAGAATGCCCCAACCTGATGATTCCTCAAGACTTTACTAATTTATAATATTGTGTTCCACCAAGATCATCACTTTTTATTATCTTGCTGCTCTGAATTGAATCTCCCTTATTATTCTCATCTTCAGGGGCCATAAATTAAAATCATGCAGAGTTTATAATCTTACAGTTCATTATCTATGATTGGTATTATCACATTGCTTTTTTCTGGCCCTTCTATATCCTCTGACAAGAAATATGGCCACAGAGTCTAAATACCATCTAACCAATAAATGTTGAGCTAAAAAAACTCTAGTGACTACACTAACCTAAAGGGCACTAGTCACTCCTCCCTATCTCCACCACCAGCATACTTTCTGCCAAAAAGACAGAAAAAGTGAGATTCTAAAGAGTTGGGAGTTAGAACTGGATGTAGGTCGTTGCTTTGCCATTGCACAGATTGGGCATGTCACTTTCTCTCCTTTCACCTTTACCCTTTTCTCTGAAGGTCAAGGGACATTATGATACATCAGCCTGCTTTGTGGGGAACAACCCTACTTCAAGGGATAGGTAGTGATGTAATTAGTTGACTCGAAAAGGAATGAGCGGCCCATTCCTGAAAGTTCTGAACACCTCTCAGTGACATTCCAGAAGTGTCCCTATGAAACCTGGGAGGCTGGTCCCTTGCTTCTAAGACTGTTCTAGGTGTGTGGGTATAGGCCTCCTGTTAGATCCCAGGAAAAATAAACACAAGTTTCTGACAGTGGTGAGATTTCTCTAAGCTATGTTTAGATGTGTTTGTTCACTGAAGAATTTGATAAAGTAGACGGATGTATCCACAGTGGTGTCTGCCGTGGTCACTCACATCATTGTCCTTAGTGGCATGACATACTACCATGTTCGAAAATGCAGTAGTTTTTCAGAGAGATGGAAGTTGGCAACAATTACTAAAAAAATGGGCATTCCAACCTTGACTGATTTATCTAATGGGAAAGGTTCACATCCAGTACATGCCTGGTTCTTGGGACCCAGCTTTATAAAAACATAAAGGCATTGATAGATTTCCACACTGAGAAGTGATTGGCCTTCCCCCCACTCCTTCCTTTCTTTTTCTCACAGCACTCAGTGTAGCACGCAGATGCCAGAGATCACACATAGAGGGCAGAGGAGTGGAAATAGGCAAAGAGTGCCAATGACAAGCTGTTGGCATTGTTTTAAACATCGTTTAAACATTTTAAAAGCATCGGCTTTCGAAGTTATGAAGTCTGACTCCACAAAGTTTCTGAACAACTGATACTTGTCTCTCTCTCTTGATCTCACTGAACCATGGTCAAAATTCAATAGTTATCAAATAAAAAGCCTACAATAATGAAAAATGCATGTACTGCCAGGACAACTTCTGGAGGTTGGGAATTGGGACCCAGAGACAGCCCTAGGGGAGGTGGAATGGGAGTTAAGTGTAAAAGGGGGGTTCACATCAATAGTACAACAAATCTAGCTGTGCCTCAGAATCGTCTGAGACACTTATTAAAAACAAAATAGAACAAAGTCCCATGGAAACTGAAGCTGCCATGAGATACTATATTTCATCTGCCACATGAACAAAAACGACAGTCTGACAATGTCAGGCGCTGGCGAGCATGGAAAGTCCGAGGGAAGAGTGCTCCACATCACTCCTGGGGCATAAGCTGGTAGCACCACTTTGCAAAATGGATCGGCATTGCTCACTACAGTGAAGGCTGCACCCACGGCCCCGCAATCCCATCCTGAACCTTTGCTCCGGGAACGCTCTTAGAAATGCACGTGCACCAAGGCATATATGAGAGTGGGCGCGTCAGTGCTGCTGGCAATGGAGAAACCTGGAAACAACCCAAACGTCTAATGAGAGCAGAAGAGAGAAACCATGAGATTTTCATGCAATGGATTCAAAACTAAATGAGCCTCAGCGACAAGCATCAAAATGGACAAATCACAAAACAACAGTGTTACGCCATTTATATGACAGTTTGCAAACCTAGTTCATAGGTTGTGTGGGGCTACATCATGAGTGGTAAGGCCATAAACAAAAGCAAATGAATGGTGAACATAAAATACAGGGTGGTGGTTACCTCTGAGAAAGGACGAGATAATTTTTTTTTTTTTTTATCAATGAGAGAGAGAGAGAGAGGAAGAGAGGGAGGGAGATTTATTGTTCCACTTATAGGAAGAGATTTTTTATCTAGTGGGGGACAGAAGAGATTGTAAATGGATGGACAACATTCAAATTCTTACATTTGGTGGTGAGAACACAAGTGTTGATTTTATTGTCATCTTTAACTCATGCATATATATCTACTTTTGTGTACATGCTAAATTTTGTAATAAAATTTTGAAAATACATAGATTTTTAGACTCCATCTCAGAGCTACTGAATCAGAGTCTCAGGCTGTGGGGCTTATGCAGTATTTTTTGTAACTTCTCCAGATGATTTGGATGCACTATCAGGGTAAGAGCCACTCACCTACATACAAGCACACACGCCCTACAGTACACATCAATATCCAGGTGAAAGCATCTTAAAATATAAATCAAGGTCAGGCAATTTCAAGAGTCATAAAAAAAGAAAAGGTCAGCCTGTGAGAGTGTGTAGGAAGAAAAGGTCTCTCACTGCAGGGTTCAAGGCTGACGGAGAAGCCCGAGAGCATTAGTTATTTTTGTGCCACTTCCAATGGCCCCCATGAGCTTACCTGAGCCCTGTCCATATTAGATTCCCAGTAAGATAATCACCCCCAAGAAATGGGCCCAGGGCAGGCTCTTGCCATAACTTTTGCTACGAAGAGGAAACACAATGTGGTAGAGAGTGTCCAGGTCTAGGACACATCATGACAGACATCAAGACCTGGACCGACACGCACAAGCCGTGTGACCTTTAGCCAGCCGCTTCCTCTCTCTGAGCCCTAGCTTTTTCATCTTCCCTGTCTCCCTCATAAAGCTGGAATCCAGAGAGACAGTGCAGGTGAAAGGGCTTTGTAAACTAAAAGTACCATGTCCGTTATTATTTCTTCCTAAAAGCCAAAAACACAGGCTGTCAATTCCAATCAGCAGTTATCTGGGTCCAAGGAATTAAAAGCTCTAAGATTTGCCTTAAAGAGACCTGAAGGCAGGAGTAGAGCTTGGTGCCTCCACATCTCTCTCTAAAATCTCAGCAAATATTTAACAAGCACCCACTACTTCTCCAGAGCCGAACTTTTCCAGTCCAAGCTAACTCAGAAGGGGACATTCATAAACAGATCAGGACTACTTGAAGCACCTTGCAAAGCTAAGCAGCCTGAATATTCATTAGTGGCTTTGAAACTAACATTTTCCCAGTTACCCAGTACCTTCAAAATTAGGAATGCCAGATTAAGCAAATAAAAGTGCAGGGCACTCAATTACATTTAAGATTTTTAGTATCATTGGAATAATTTTTAAAGTATAAATATGCCCCAACTATTGCATGTGATATGTGAAAAAAATAATTTGTTGCTCAAGTTTAACTGGTGTCTTGTGCTTTGTCTGGCAACCCTGTTCCAAATGGACAAACAGATTAGCGCTTCCTCCTACATCTTACATTGGGAAATCTGCATGAAAGAGAGTTATGAAATCCTGTTTCCTTTACTTGGTAAGAGAGTAAAGGGTTGGATTGATCTTGAAATTGGACTTGCATCTCTCCTTCCTTGCATTGCCCAAGAAGACATGCAGACGCACAGATACTAAAAGCAGGTTTGAAAGGAAATGGAACAGAGCAGGGGTCAGGAAGCTGTAACCTTTCAAACAGAAAGTGACATTCCAGCCCTGTCCTGGCCCATCCAGAACACTTGGCAGTGGCCTCTGCCCTTACCTCTGGGCATCTCCTTCGAATGCTCTGCCTCGGGCCCGTCCAACAGGTCCATCTGGGAGGCCTCCTCGGAGGGGACGCGGCGCCAGGACCAGCTCTGGTTCCCGAGGTCATGCAGCGGAGGGGAATACTCCAGCTCACAGGGGAAGTCAAAGCTGCACTCCAGACCTGCAAGGACAGCCAAGGGTCAGCGGAGCAAACCGTTTCCCAAACGTGACCTCCTAGCCCCACAGCCTTGCGCCTCCACTCCAGGAAGCTGGCCTTCCTCTCACACAAATCTCCACCCTATGCCGAGGTGGCAGGTTGTCAACTTCACAGGTGGCTGGGTCCCTCCTGGTGAAAAAGGGGCTAAGAGAGAAAAAAGGGTCCTTGTATGACTCAGACTATGGGAGTTGTCCTCAGAGAAAGGAAGGTAAAAAAAGAGCTAAGACCCTGGATCATGAGAAGCTCTGCATCCTAGGAGGCTACCTGCTGACTTGGAGAGGGCCTGAGGTCTAGTGGGCAGAGCCTGACTTTGCAACCAGATAGGTCTGAATCTAAGTCTGGCTCTGCCATTTACCAGCTGGGTGACCTCTTTGGCTTCAAAATTTCACACATGTACCTTGGGGGTGGTAACACCTACTTCTGGAGTTTGCTGTAAGAATTAGTGGGTGATGCATTATCCATATACATGAGCCTATTCCATCTTTGATGCTCAGGAAAAGTCCTAGTCAGATCTGCCCTATTTAAGAAAAAGCCAAAGGGAAAGCAAGTCTTGTTCATGTCCCCGTTTACCAGCCCTATTATCTACCCTTCAACCTCCCCTCCAGAGAACAGGCCAAGGCTATGGCAGCTAATCCAGGTTATTGTCTCTTGGGGAGAGAATAGGAAAGGTCACTGGGTAAGGAGGAAGAGTGAAGAGAGGTGACAGGCCACGCCCTGGGTTTTTCATGATCTTTTTCTGGGCTTCTTTGGTGAAGAATCTTCCTTGTGTTCAAGTCATTCCACGTTTGCCCTACTCTTAGGATGCACTCGCCTTCCCTTTCGCTTCCTCACTCATTGTGCATTGCCTAAAGTGGATGAAGCGCTTTCTACCTGGCAGGCCCTCAATGCCAGCTGAAGCACCAATAGAATAAGTACCGAAATGCAATTCTTCATCCACTTGTACTTCACCATCTCCCCTCAGCACGGGGCTGTGAGAAAGAATGTGATATAAAGGACAAGCCACTGACTTGGAGATTCTGGGGAATCTGGTGGTATCCAGGCTTGGCCAGTCTCTTCTTACGTATGGAACTTGGTGCCCTCAACTGCAGAACAAGGGGTTTGGACAAGATGATTCTAGAAACAAGAACCCCGTAAAACTTGGGTTCCAGCTCCAGCTCGGCCACTGATTTGAGGGTTACCTTGAATAAGCCACTTAACCTCACTGGGCCTCAAGTTCTTCAAAATGAGACCTAGACTAGCTGTTTTCTAAAGCTCCATTTTGATGTGACTTTTTAAAGGTTCCACATCCTTGCTCTCAGAGGGGTTACAACTAATTTGATAAATCAACCTGTGTGATGGTGCTAATGGGTGCTAAGTCCTAATTATTATTGTGTTTTAATCACTGATTCTGGGCTACTGCCATCTTGTTATCCAAGATGAGTCTGCTGTTGAGAATTTCCGAATGCAGAGAAGTTGGGCCAATTCTAGTGCAGGCAGCTGGGCACTCGGTTTTCATGCCCTTAGGAAGCTGGCCCTGTCCTGGAGCTGGAGTAAAATAATTCCCACTGACACCAGACAAACTAAGTTTGGGGGGGGGGTCCTTCAATTACACTTCTATTAAGTGTCTTTCTGTTCTCTGCCAGTAGAGATTTATGTACCAGCTGCTCTCCAGGAACTGCCATTCTTCTGGTCCTAAGGTTAATACCACTCGCCCCTTCGTGATTCAGACAATTCACCTTTATAATGGCAACAGGCAGAGCCGGCCTTGTCTGCGTTGACATGACACTTGCTGCCTACATATTTTATCAGCCTAGAAGGCTTTCTCCTGCCTCTGGGGGCTGAGCTGTTGCTATGAATTGGTACCATAAACCGTAGGCTGCCTTAATCTTCAAGACTTTCTTGCCAGGCATCTGGTTCTGATAGCAGAACGCAAGGAGAAAACTGATCCAACATTTTGTACTCTGCAACACAAAATTATCTCATGAGGAAAGGTGTAGCCACTAAATGTGGCTCTTCTGGGCAGGGTCAAAAAGACCCATCCACATTAGGGAGTGATCAAGTCAGGAGCTGGGAAAGAAAATGACTGGCTGCCCCCAAGTCACATCGACAAATATTGGTACCTTTCTCAAAGCCTCAACTTCCATGGCCCAGCTTCTGCCTTAGTTTTTCCTCCAGTTAAAGTCATCCTATTTCTATTTGGGACAGATGTGTGACGTGCATTCTCAGACACCGCCTGGCAAATGTGCCTTGTGTGCATATTAGATAAACAGACAACAGAATATGCAATGCCATCATCAAGTTTCATCAACCCTGGGATCTCTGGGCCCTGAAGAGTCTAATAACTGGCTGTGCTTGGACCAGACCCTGCCTAGTGAAACAGGCCAGGCAGACTCTCCAGTTATCAAATGGGTTCATTTTGAAATCCTTGCTCCAAGGCAGCCTCACTTTAGCTGTCAAAGCTGCACTCTTTGGCTTTAAATAGAAATGGAGTTAACATTACCGCTCACTTTTGGCGAAATTAAATTGGGCTTTCCTACATTCTGATTTAATTTCTCATAAAACATCAAGATGGGTTTCCTTATACTGGGCTAGCCTAAGTGCCTTTTGTACAATAATACTTGGGATGTGTCTTCCCTTAAAACACCAGATTAAGTCTCATTTTCCTTGCATCTTTTTGAGGTTCTAGACCTAGTTTGCCTCTAGAACCTCTTTCCTTAACCCTCCCCTGACTCAGTCCCTGTGACATAGGGGTTGTCAGAGTGATCAAGGGCTCCAGTGAAGTGTTTAGTCGTTAGCAACCCAATGGCAGAGGCAGGTCCTCACCCAAGGAAAGGGCTGGGGAATAACTCTCACTGAGTCCCAGCTATCTGCCAGAGACTATGCTAGGTATTTTCTTATGTCACTATATTTAATCTGCAGAAAAACAATGAGAAGTGAATGATGCCCTCTCCCTACAGATGAGAAAACTGAGGCTCAGGAAGTTTATTCTACTTGCCCAAAGATCAAAGGACTACCCTGAGGCAGAGCCAGACTGTGACCCAGGGCTGGACAATGATGAAGATCCGGGCATTCTTCATCACACCTCCGTGGCTTCAGAACCTCAACCTACTTAAAGCAGCAGCAGTAGAGATGGTGAAGAGCTTGACGATGGATCACACATGTGGGATAAAGGAGACGCTGAAATAAGTATGACTCAAAAAAACCCTCAATCCACTATTGTATTTTGCTTATTGGACCCAAAGTCTGCAACCTCTTCAGATCTGCAAAGGCTTCTCCACTGCCCTAAGGGGACAGATAGATATTTCCTCTGTGTCGGGCCCATTTGCAAAGTGACTGTGATCTTCAGAAGAATCCAGAGTTCTCAACCCTACTTTTTGCACCCATTAGGACCCAGGAGGATCTAACTGCTAAAAAACGCAATGAGAAAAAGACACAATTTTCAGAACATGCTGATTGCATAGTTGAAATCACAACTACCCACCTTCTAGTCATACCCATCATGAAAGAAAGAAGGTCACTCCCATCGTGAAAGAAAGGTAAGGTAATGGAACCTCCTGGAAACAATTCGTCTGCTGAGGGTCAAGTGCTTGAAGGGAAAAATCTTGGCGGGGCAGTGAGCATGGTTCCCAGCTCAGTCCTGCCAATAGCAGCTGAGGGACCTCAGCAAGTCTATTCCCCTCTCTATGTCTAGTTTTGTGCATTTGAAAAATGGAAGAAATCGAGCATACACTCTCTACAGTGCCCTCCATCTATGAAGATCATTTATTCCACTGGGCTCATTCTGGGCCAACACAACCAAACTTACAGACTGTCAGTCAGTCACTTTCACTCTGTATTCCTCTAAATGAGGGCTTGTTGCCATCCCTAGAAGCAGATTCCCCATGGAAGGAGACTGGATGTGCATCACACTCAACAGGGACTCAGTTTATCTCAAAGTTCTCAAAGAATTAAGAAGGAAAATACAGGTAAGTTTTACAGATGACTGTTCCAGGGTGAGTGTGAGTGAGTGAGTGGTGAGTGTGTTTTCACACATTTTTATCAGTTTGTACCTATATTCTGAACCCTTCCAGGGTATGAAACACATTTCAAAAACTGAATCCATTAGCAGTTGGCTTCAAGACATTGTCCTGGTATAAAATGCAGGCATTCAGAAGACTGTTATGGTAATGGACCAGAAAACCCATGGTGACCCTGCCCAGAAAGATGCCCAGTTACCTTATCAAATTCCCTTGGCTGTAGAAAAGTTGGCAATGACCACCCACCCTGACACTGAGTCTGAGGGTGGAAATCTAGCCTCTAGGTATGTGTGAGACTACCAAGGTAGTCATGCCCAAACTACTCAGGCAGAGATGGGGCTTTCCAGCCTGAGCCACATGAAGGAGACTGCATGGGTGTTCCAGGCACTGTCCATAACACCACGGAAGGATAGCAGGGATATATGGTGTACTTCGGACACTCAGATCTTCCCTTGGGTGGTCTTTGAAAACCTAACAGTTCTCCTTTGTTTCCAGACTAAACTCAAGCTTAAAATTTTTAAAATTTTAAAAAAAAATTTTAAAAAATCCCTTGAGTCAAAGCCTTTTGTGCCTTTTTGATCTTGACCTTGGAACCCCAGAGGCCTCCCATTAGCTTCTTCAGTCACCTTAGCCAATTTCAAGTTAGGGGACAAGCAACCTCCTTTAGTTTTTAAGACACTCATTTAAAGGCTGACCAGTTTCCAGATGACCACAGGCTGGCAGGGGCCTTAAGAGCAGCTGCCTTGGGGCAGGTCACAGGAATCCATGGGTTAAGGTCACTCAGTCTCAGCCCATAACAAATATTTTCTGGAAGCAAGTATTACAGAGTGAAAACCAGTAATCATCATCATCATCATAATAAAAGAACACACATTTATCAATCCCACTGATACTTCACCCTTTTTCATTTTGTCTCTCATTATAAGTGTTTCAGAAGTCAAGCTTGGGGTCAGACTTAAGTTCTTGACTCTGGCAATAAGCTAGCAAAAACATACATGGCTAGGTTTCAAATGTCTCGCAATAATTCAATGGCCCAAATAGTCTCCAGTAAGGCTGTCTGTATTCTCTCATCCTACATGTACTCTTTTGCCAGTAAGTTGCTTTTGCTGGTTGCTGGAAGCTCCGTGCTGGAGAGCAGGTCTGTGCACAGGAGAAGATACAATGATAACAGAGGAGGGGAAGCAGTGGCTTAGGAGTGAAGGAGAAAGGCCACTAGCGAATTCTTGGAAACTCTTCAAACTCTGGGCCAATCAGCCTGTGCTTTCGGGCAATCCATTTAGCCACTTGGGTCTTGGTTTTCTTGTGTATAAACCTGAGACATTTATGCAGTAATGATGCTGATATAGAAAACACCTGCTGTGACGACCATATAAGGACATGAATGTGGAAGTGCCTTCTTAACTATGAGATGCTGTGCATGGATGTTATTACCACCTTGTCTCCCTGAGCCTCAGGTTTCCCAGTAGGAACAGGGATAAGCTGAACTGACCTAACCTTGGAGGACCCAGGGAGATGCTGACTAGAGCAGGTGCCCCTCTTCCTTGCTCCCTTTCATATCCACACTTCAGGGGACACCAGGGTATCTGGAGAGTAGTTAGGAGCATAGATGCTGCATGGAGTCTGGCGGCTCAAGATGAACACTCAGCTCTGTCCCTTTACTAGATGCGTATCTCAGGGCAAATTATTTAAATTCTCTGTGCCTCACTTTTTCATCTGTAAAATGGGACTTAAAGCAGGGATCACCACAGGGAATTGGGAGGAAGATTAGCTGCAGCTCGTACATCACGCAATTAGTGCAGTGACTCGCATGTGGCTTATTATGAAATGGTGGCGTCATCACTGTGGCCCTTCAGGTGGCTCTGGGGTCAGCCAGAGCAGAGGACAGCTAAGGGGCTGCGTGCCCAGCACTGAAGGCAGAAGCGCTGACTACGTCAAAGCTCATGGCAACTCCTTATTCAATCTTTGCTTTCTGGCGCCGATCAAGCTTCCCTTTGGAAGTGAAGTCACGCCAGACCTTGAGTAAGAAGAGCTGGAGTCTAGCCCTGGCTCTGGGATGTGACTTCTAGCAAATGTTCAACCTCTCTAGGCTCAGTTCCTCATCTGAAAACATGAATCAGAGAAACAAGATGATTCCTAGGTCTCTTCATCTCTATCATTCTAAGACCAATTTCGCCTTTTGGGCAGTTGGCCAAAACAAACTCTCTAACTTGGCTCTAGCCAGTGAGTCAGCAGAACCCCAAGAGTCCTGACTTGCAACCCAGGATCGAATAATTAGGGGCTTCTATTCTCCCCTGTCTAGGTTATCTCCCAAAGGGACACTTACCCTACCAGTCACCTTTGATATTAATCCACCAGCTGCCATCAACATCTGGCCACTCACTTCATAAAACTAAGTACCAATCCTGGCCCCTGCCTGCCCCCTCTCACAACCACTATTCATTTGTCATGGGGCCCTAGAACTGAAATCATTCACTTCCCACCAGCTTGCTCCCTGGAATGCATCTGGGAACCAATCACCCAATTCAAGACATCTGTTTAGTTCACTTATAATCAAGCTGCAGTGAAGAGGGGCCAAGTCTCCTTCAATGAATCAATTATATAAACACAGCCTCGGAAGACAGTCTTGGAAGAGGCTGTATAGCATGCAGGCCCACATGGTGGGACATAGGCACCAAAACCTTAACTCTCATTCCTCTTATCTGTGGCCCGAACAATGACACAGAAAAAAACAAATGGGACTTTGCTCTGCATCCCAGAACAGAAAATAGGAAATTAAAATAGTAGGCATTCTGAAGTTACTAGCCCAGCCTCCTCATTTTACAGATGGGAAAATTGAAGCTTAGGAGGGTAAAGTGATTTGGCGAAAGTGGATTAGCCCAGGGCCTGGAGAAGTAAGAGCCTGGAGACCAGAACTCAGGTTGGACTTCCAGCCCAGTTCTCTGCCTCTGATTTCCAGGATGCGTCATGGAAGATGACCATCCACACGGGGTCTCTAACAGAATGGAGCAGGCTCCAGAGGGCATGGTAGCAACCCTAGTGGTGTGATTACTGCTCAGCATGACACCCATCCAAATGAGATCATTCCTGAAACCAGAAGGTTGGCAGACAGCTCTGAGTAATGCGGCATCCGCAACAACCAGAGGAGGCTGTTGGTCATAGAAGATCTCTCCCTCAGAATGTGCAAAATGGCCCTCCCGCTTGCACATCCGTGTCTGCTGCTGAGGATGTGCTGGAGGTTGGAGGTGAATATGGAGTTCATCTCCAATGCCCAAAAAACAAGTCTCAAAACAAGCAGACATCGAGTTACATGTGGGCTCTACCAAACAGATGGCCTGGGTGTGAATCTCAGCTTTGCCACCAGCCCCAGGCAGAGCACTGACCTCTCTCTGCCTACTTTCCTCATTTGTAAGATGAGGCTCTTTGACCAGACTGCTTTGGGTCCTGACAGCTCACAATTTCCACAAATTTCTCATAAACCAAATTATTCTAGTCGTCTACTCCAATGCTAAAATTCTATTAATCTGAGGTCTCTTCTGACATAAGGCAACCCAAAGTTGCTCTTGACAAAACATTTCATTTTAAGAGGATTTCCTCTCATTTTTATCACTCTTGATCAGTCGTTTTCCTGCATATGTTTTGGACACATGTCTTTCTCGGCTGGTTAGAAATGCTCAGTATAATATGCAGATGTCTCAAAGCTGTCAAAACAAAAATTCCTCAGCTCACTTATGTCTAGTGAATATGCTTTTTAAGATTAAGAGATAAAATAAGCCTTCCCAAAGTACTTAAAGTCACAGCTTTGAATTCGAAACCAAAGCATGTCCAGCCCAGGTACTGTTCTTTGAAACATATGTCTTCCCTGAAACCAGTTAGTATGACTTTAGGAATAGAGGGCTGTTGGGAATAGCCCTGTCCTTTCACAAAACAGAGACCCTCAGGGGTTGAAAAGCTCCAGGTTGGGGATTGAGAGACCTGCATATTGTCCCAGTTTGCCCCTGGATTGCTCAGCAAATGTTGCAGTTTCATCTTAATATTTTTATTAAGAGCCCAACTGAGGACAACCACTGGATTAAGTCCTAGGGATGCAAAAATGGAACAAGATGTGGATCCCTTGACCTCTAAGGGGGAAATACCACATGTAGGGAGGGATGCAAAAATGACCCTCGGGAGGGAGGTCAAAATTGGATGAAGCATTAGGGAGTCACCTGCCCAGGTGTGAAAGCTGAGACCTGCTAGCAGGGGAAAGAACACATGGACAGAAGCCTAGACAGCCCCGAGCGGTCCTTTCCATGCTTGTCTGTCTTGTCTGTCTACCTGTCTCTCTCGCTCTCAGCTTCTCTCTCTTTCTCTGTCCCTCTTTCTTTCCCTTTTGCCAATGCTTTTCCCTCTCTTGCTGTGACAACTGTTTTAAATGGGTATCTTTGGACTTGCTTTTCTTGTCCTTGTGTCAGCTGGTTAATCATTTATTATATTTTAACCTGACTTGTTTCCTTTCTGCCTCTTTTTACTCAATCTGCCACCAACATAGAGATAGGTTGTTGGTATTTATTGAGTGTGTCCATGTATCTTCATTTTAAAGGTAAGAGATGTGATCGAGTGGAGCCTTTTAAACAAGTCTCTCCTTGAAACACCTAAGCCAACCGCTTTTTATTTAATATCCATGGACTGAGTTCACTGGTTCTGAGCAGGCCAGTGGTCCTCAGTGCGACAGATGTTCCCTGCTCTTGGTCTTGGATGGCTGCTGGCGCTGCTGTCCCCATTGGGACTCAGCCTTTAGGGTGAGTGCATCCAGAGGCCTTTTGCTTGCCATGCTGTAGATAAAAATAGAGAGGCATGGACTAGGAAAGAACTTGACTTTCCTGCTCAATGGAGCTGGGATGGGAAGAAGACACCAGAAGGCCTGGCTTATCAGGGCAGAAGAATTGGTGAGAAAGCTTTCAGCCCTGACAACGGTCCACAGGGGAGCTGGGAGCTGCTTTACACTGACGCCAGGCTCTTGAGGGTGGAAGGGTTGACCGCGGTTAAATATGTAATTTCAGAAATGTGAAAACAAGGACTCCTGCCAGAGCTCTGAAGTAAACCCTACAGGGGACTGGAGACCCTTCTTGTTTTCCAGTTTTGATTCTGTGGTAGGTTTGTTTGTGTTTTCTTTTCTTTTGGAGAGAGAAGTATATTTAATTACCCAGTCTTTTCAATCAAAGAAATAGATATATTAACAGGACTGGTGATGGGGGTAGTGGTAGCAGGGAAAGTAAGTAAAAAGGCTAATTTTTCTTTCTTTCCAAAAGCAACCGTCCCTAAATTGGATGGTCCAGTGGGCTTGAAAGCAGGCGAAGTTTTAATAGAACTTTTATTTAAAGTCCAACAATGAGTTTGTTGTGCCCAGATGTTGGGGTATTGAGAGGAATCTTTCTTTTCCAGGAGTTAAAGTTGTAGGCATCGGAGGACTGGAAGGCTGAAGAATTGTTATTTGTTTATTAGAGTTGTCAGAACAAAATTACTACAAACTGAGGGGGCTTAAAGCAACAGAATTTATTTTCTCACAGTTCAGGAGGCCAGAAGTCCAAAATCAAGGCTTCATCTGGGCCATGCTCTCTCTGACAGCTCTAGGGGAGAATCTGTCCCATGCCTTTCTCGTAGCTTCTGGTGACTGCCAGCCATCCTTGGCGTTCCTTGGCTTGTAGATGCATCACTCTAATCTCTGCCTCCATCTTTACATGGTGCTCATCCTGTGTGTGTCTTTGTCTGTTTACTCTTATTATAAGGACGCCAGTTATACTGAATTAGGGCTCCCTCTAATCCACGATGGACTCAACTTGATTGCATCTGCAAAGACCCTGTTTCCAAATAAGATCCCATGCACAGGTACTAGGGGTTGGGAGTTCAATACGTCTTGGCCGGGGGCACAATTCAACTGATAACAGGGACTCTAGCCTATGGTGGGGAAGACAAGATGAACCATGGTGCCTGGGGGTCCTATGCCCACATTGAGGAAGAGGTAAATTACCTGGCCTGCTTGGGACAGTCTCAATTTAGGGACATTAAACTGGTCCTACAGTTTCCAAGATCTTGAATATCAGACTTGTCGTTCGGTCCAAACACCAGGTTGTCTAGGAAACAAGAGCCCTCTCATGAAGACGAGGCTTTATCTTTGAATTAACTCTGTGATGTGGTAGAGAGAGCACTCAACTTGGAGTCAGGAAATCTGGGTTCGGTCTTCTCTCACTGTCCACCTGCTCCATAACTTGGGAGCATGAATAAACTTCTTTGGCTCTCAGTTTACATTTCTATAAAAATGTTATAAAATAATATCCACCCACCACAATTTTATAATAAGCTTAAGTGAGAAAAGGGGGTATAAAAGAGTTTTGTAAAGTATCAAACTTTTTTTTTTTTTTTCATATATGAAAATTCTCTTCCTCTTCACCTGGGCCAGAGCCCTTGGTTCTTCTGTTTTAAATGTTGCCCTGACTCGTCCCACACCCAGAGTGGGCACACAGGAATTACAGCTGGGCAGGACACCACCTGTTCTGTGGCTCTAGAACTCAGTGACCCCCAGTGAGTCATCAAGCCCCGCAGTGGCCTTAATCTCTTAGCACCTGGAGCTCCTGGATGGGACAGATTTTTATCTGTCTAGGTAGTTAGAGCCCAATCCTTGTAGTCAAGCCTATAAATAAGTCTTAAGGAATTAGAGCAGGTGATAAAAGGAGAAAAGTCTTTCCTTAGATGCCCTCCCTCCTTCAAAGCCTGGGGGATGGATGTGCAGCTCTCTGCTTGTCAATGATGAAATTAGCAGGCTCCTGCCATTCAAGACAAGAGGCGAGGAGGAACTGAAAGCTGATACCAAATGCCACTGGAGAGAATATATTTCACAGAATATAAAAGGCCCCAATGCAAATTAGAAGAAATATAGGGAGACTTCCAAAAAGGTAGGTCAAACTTTTTCCTCAAGCAGATAATGATAGGCTGGGGTGAGTAAATCTTACTGGCCTCTCTCTACTACGTCTCTGCTCATAAAACACTGGTGAAGAGAAGCCAGACTCAGCTCAGGACTGACAGCCGGCCTGGGAGGGCCAGCCTGCCACTGTCCGTAACCATGCCTGTGGCCAGGCTCTCGATGCCTACTCTCTCACCCCCCATGACTCCTCCCCAAAATGCAGGTGAGGACAGCCAGCCAGGCACAAAAAACTCCGCCGCTCAAGTGCCCACATTGACTGGCTGAGACTTGGTTACTTCTCGCTGTCTGAAGAATGACCCCTTCAGGTGGCAATTTTCCAGTCAAATTTCTCTGCCCAAGTTTGAGGCCTTAAAATTCATGAAGTTGTTAACATTTCTCAAAATGTCTTTCATGGCAGGCAGCCGAAGGGTATGGATTTATCACCCCTGAGCCTGGCGGCCTCTTTGGTTCACAGAGGGATATGAGTGGAGTCCCCACAAACATCCTTAAGGAGATGGGAGCCTTGGCCTTAACTCGGCCTTTCGTTTGCTCTGCAGTAGGTCTCAGGTTGAGTCCTCAACCTCTGTGCCCTGGGGTGAGCCCCAGAAGCACTCTCTGTGGCAATGAGCCTTGCTGCCTGCAGAATGATGTCTCTGTTTTCTGAGCTCCGAGAGAGCAGGAGCAAGGCTTACTCAGTTTTGCATTTATATCACCTCCACATCTGGCACTGAACTAGGCACACAGGTGGTGGTGGGGGCAGGTGGGTCTTTAATACAGTCTCAGCTGAATTAAATATAATAAGATGTTGAAGAGGCTCTGAAATTAGTGCTACACTTGGTCAAGAACCAGCTCCTCCCACCCTGTGAATCAACAGCAGCCGACTTTGGCGTCCCAGTCAAGCATCTGGGCCATGTCTGGCCGATGGTCTGGGTCCTCTCCTCTCTCAAGAAGGGAAATCATGAGGATTCGAGGTGACAAGGAGAGTTTGAAAGGGACCTTGGGAATCCTCCAGATCTCTCCTTTGCCCCAAGGCAGCATGTCACTCCACCCTAAATTACAGATGAGAAAGATGAGGCCCAGGGAGAGGAAGGAGGTGTATCAGGGGCAAGCAGTGGTAGGGAGCAGCGTGAAAAGCTCCAGGGACTTTCTCCTCTCAGTCGGCAGCTTCTTTCTGGATACTCCACGGAGACCAAGTGGAGTTAGTGCCCTCTGTGTCACGCAGGAGGTAAACCTGCCTTTTTTGGACATTCTGCATTTTATAAAAGTTGTCATCCTATGGAGATACTGAATGACTTTAAAAGCAAATTCAGAATTTTACCCAAAGACCAGTTTTATCACAAATCTGGTTAAAAGGTAATAACAATACAAAGGACCAGATTTCAATTATTTATAGACACTTACCCTTATTATAAGATGACATTCAGTGTCTGGCTTAACTAAAATCAAGTAGTTCTTATCTGGAATCTCCTGACAACTACTGATCTTCCTCTCCCACTGGGGAGGCGTGGGATGAGCAGGAAACATCCCAGCAGAGTATAATCCAAAGCCGCCCTAGAGTTTTTGATGCATTTATTTTTTTAAGTTTGAAATGAAAGGTACAGCTAATATTAACCAAGGCTAACTGCATTATGGATGAGAGACAGCAGTGAGTAGGAAGAACTCTGTTAGGTGCATTTTAAACAGCTCAGGCCCAAGGGCAGAGAGTGAGCGTCAGGGATAAGTAAATATGCCCAGAAGGGATCTAGAACTCAGTGCTGTACCAGGTTCATAAATACTTAATTGAATCAGATCTGATCATGCAAGACTTTTATGAGTGTCTTCTATGTGATGGGATAAAGCGAGGAGCAAACACAGCTTAGAGCCTGCCCTCATGGGGTTCACTTTAGAGGAGTTCAAGAGAAGAAAAAATGTCCACCTGGAATACATCAGCTCTCCTCCAAAGCCGCTCTTTTCTCTGCAGAGGCCCAGCTCCCAGGAGCTGTTTGGCCGAGCACAGAGAATGAGGAATTCTGCGTCATGAAAATACTGCCTCGTGAGGGCTCCTGGGATAGGACCTAGCCGGCTGGGCGGGCAGGCCCCTGGGAGCCAAAGTGAGTATACGGGAAGAGTTCTGGTTTTGTAGTTAGAGAAGCTACTCTGGGGGATCTTATTAAGCTCAGTTTCTGTATTTAAAATTGAATGGGGTGTTGCCTCCTTATTTCTGAGGTTGTTGCAGATCAAATGAACTAAAATAATATCTAGGAACATGTTTAGGGGCCTTCAAGGAGATACTCAAATATAAGGCTGTCACTTGAGGGGCCCAGAAGACCTGCAACCCTCATAATAACAATCTTCTCTCAAGAGATGACCTTTATTAGAAACAGTCATGGGTTAGAACCAGCTATCTGGAGAATCACAGTCAAAATGCAAATAAGCATCACATCCAATGATTGGTAAGGGGGTGTTGGGAATACCATAAAGTCTGGGGGCAATGAGATACGGCAGCAACAAAGCCCTTCGTTTCCTTCAGGATACTGTGAGTCTGGAGAGCACCGTCCTGGGTGCCGATGGAAGACTAAAGGCACAGAGAGACTTCCGTTGTGTACAGGGGTCCAGGGGTCCATGGAGAGCCATGGATAACAAACTGAAATCACGGCTTCCTTAATTATGAGACGGTGATTGTGCGTCACAAATAACTCTCAAAAATATACTTACCATATCGGCTGCGATGAGACAGGAAAGGGAAGGAATCTTTCATGATCCAGGTGAGATTCCACGCAAAAGATTCAGGAGGAAGAGAAGGCAGATTTGTCGGTGACTCTAGGGAGCTGTGACCTGGACATGAAAACAAAAGAGGAATAATCCACGTGGTTGGGATGTGCCTTCTAGCTGTCACTCATATCACTTATAAAAGCAAGTTCAGAGAGGCTTTCATGACATCCATTGGCAAATGAGGGGAAAAGACTGAGCTGCTAGAACATTGAACTGACCTTAGGACCTCAATGAGCATTTGCTACCAAGGGCAGCTAAATCAAAGAAGTCTGAATCCTATGGCCAAGGCCATGCCCAAGACCTCTGGGACATGAGCTAGAAGCCAGGCTACTCAATGGCTTGGTCTAATAGTTCTATCCCAAGTCTACCCTGCCTATAAGAATTCGTGCAACTTTATAGAGAACTTCAATTCATCTCATCCAGATAATGCCTCTATTCTACTTTACGTTCAGACCTGGAACTTCATTAAATGTTGTTTGCTTGGGTTATTGCCTTATTAATGTGAAGGTTGAAATTGCACTCAGAAGTTACGGATTTTTGACAATTACGCTATTTCAAAATAAATAAATAAATAAAATAAAGCTAGGTCATGGGTTTTTTTTCCCCAGAGCCAAGAGTCCAGAAAGCCACAAAGGATTAATGTTTCTCATTTGCATGAGATAAAAAAGAATTGAGAGTAAAGAAACCAAAGCAACAATGTTCCTCTGTGTATCGGTACCTCAGGAGGGTTTTGTGTGGTGAAAAGTAATCTCATCCAAGGCCATATCAGTCTACTTGGGGGCAGGCTTAAGTTCATTAGACTTTTAAAGAATTAAATTAATTTACAAATCAAATGAACACGCATTACATGCTCTTATGCAGCCTTCCCTGAAATCCTTGCTATTTGCTAATATTTTATGGCAGGCAACGCCTTTTCTGTTCAAGGAGGAAGGGCTTGAGAATAAATTCTGTTTGGCAAACAAATGTGTAGCCCAGAGACATGTTTCTGGCAGCATTTCCACAAAATGGCTCCAAGGAAATGCACTGAAAGGGGTCAGGATCTAGGCTAGTTTCAGAGAGAAGCCACCTCATCTGACTCTCACGGCATCTGTTTTAGAGGTGGATGGGCAACGGGGCTGAGAGAGGCAGGGCCCAAGGCCAGATAGGTTACTGGGGGGCAGGCCTGGGTTTATTAGACTTTCAAATAATTAATCACATGAACTAAGCACATATGGACCAGGCACTATGTATGCTAAGGGCTTTAAATGTGTGATCACAGCCACTTCTTACAACAACCTTGTGAATGGGTACTATTGTTGGTCCTCACTTTGTAGCCAGGGAAACTGAGGCAGAGAGAAGTTGGATATTTTGCCTGTGGCCACCCAGCCAGCAGGCCAGAGACTGGAGTCAACAGGCCAGGTTGGTCTGACGCTATCATCCACAGTCTTTCCACCAGCCTTCACGGACCCCACAAACTAGTGCAGGGTGTTCTACAGCTCTCAGGGCCCCCGTGGGGCAATGGTTAGGGTCAGAGGTCACCACTGAGCATGCTCCAGAATAGGACCACCGTGTGAGGGGTCTGAGAAGTTGCTGGCAACTAACCCCTCAAGGAACTCCCTGTGAACAAAAATTAGCATGTCTATGCCTGAGCATCAGCATGGCTCAAATTTTAAGTAATTTTGAAGCAACAGGAAGCTCAAATCTCGCTGTATTTCCTGATTTCCAAGTGAGGTCATTTTTCTCAGATGCGCACTTGGTTCCAGTATCAACTTCTTCCTGGATGTGAAGCACCAAGCAGATGGGGCTAGACTTCAGGAAGCACTTACGGGTCTGTGAGCGGGCAAAGAATGACAGATGGCTTTTAATATGGACAAGGGCCAGGTTATATATGCAGGGATTAAAAAATATCTGAAACCGTTCAAAAGGAAGGGCTCTGAGGACTGAATCATGGTCCAGCAAGGAGCCATGGGTGTCACTGTGGGTCATCCCTAAAGATAAGCTTAAAGCATTTTGTATCAAAAAATGCCAATAAATTATTGGGCATCTTCAAAGCTGAGTACTGGAGAGAGAGCAGGAATTTTTATCTCGCCCTTACAGGAACTCTTAGAATTTCTGCCAGCGGGCTGAGCTCACAGGATCCTCGGAGGCAGGCAGGTGGGGAGTGATTTACTGCACGAAGCTAGGGGTGCAAATAGAGAGATCAGCCAGAAGGATGGGCCCCCTCACCTGAGAAGGAAAAGACCAAGAAAACACAGCCGGCATGAATTTAAGTTGTTTGCCAGTATCGAAAGCACTGAGACAGATGCTGGTTCTAGTCAAAGATCATAGAATATTTGTAGATTCAGACTATAAAGAAGGAAGCACTTGGCACTTAACAGGTGCGGGAAGAGGCCCTCTGTTCCCTCAGGCTCCCTCCGCTCCCCACCCTCGCCCCAGCAGAGAGAAAAGTGAGCCATGAGAAGCCACCCGTTCAAGAAGAGAAAGGCTTGATTTTTTGGTGCATTCCTCTGAACATGTGAAGATCTAGAGTGAGATTGACCTGCCCGGGGCCGGTGTGTGGGATGAAGGTGTGAATTAAGACCTGCTGGCTCTAGAAGAGTGTATCTTGAACCCCGAGAAGAGGGGCACAGGAGAGGAAAGGGGAAAGTGGGAGCAAGAGCTTGGAGGTTCCAGGCTGAGGCCACCACAGACGCCACCTGAGGAGAGAATAATAAAGAAATGCATTCTGGACTGAGGGCATTAATGACAGGCTACAGATAATATTGTCTTAGGGGTTTTGTGGGGGTTTTTTGTTTTTTCCCTGAGCCCTTTCCAGGCACCGCAAGGTGTGCAGGCTGAGTGAAACCCCCAACTTCTTGACACAGCAGATGCCAGGGTTCATCACGACAAGAACCGTCCCGAGCAGCCGACTGTGGCGGTGGGAGGGGAGGGATCCCGCAGGGCAGGAGGGAAACACCACAATGCTGACAAGTCTCATTTTAAATTTGTTGTGTGGTGTGTGTGTGTGTTTTTCGGGGGGCGGGGGGTTGTGGAGGAGTCCTCTGTTTTATTATTTGACAATTGTTAAAATTTGAGAAGCTTGGGCCTTTTCTCTTCTCCATCTAAACTCACTCCCCAAATGATCTCATCTAGTTTCGCAGATTTAAATGGCATCTACATACTAGTGCTACCAAATTTGTATCTCCAGTCCCAACCTCCCCCCCCGAACAACAGAATATATATCCCCTGCCAGTTTAAATCTTCCTCTTCGTGCCTGATAAGTACCTCGAGCGTAACACATACAAAATAAACACTAAATATCGCTCCAGCTGAACCCCAGGTGTTCCCCATTTCAGGACATGATTGCCTGGGCCCCAAACCAAAGAGGAATCCTTGGCTTCTTTTTCGCACGCCCGACTCTGATTCATCAATAAGTCTTTGCCGGAATCTGACCCCGTCTCATCTCTCCCACGTCACCTCTCATCCGAACCACTGCCATGAGCTCCAGCTGGTCTCCCTGCTTCTACTATTGCTCACCCTGAGTGTGTTCTCCGCACCGCAGTTAGGTTCACGCTTCAGCCATTGCCTAGCCCTTGAAGGCCCCACCTGGCCTGGCCCCTGGCTCTGGCTCTGACCTCATTTCCAACCATGTTTCCCTGGCTCGTGGAGCTCCAGCCCCACAGGCCTCCTTGTTGGGCCTCATACTCTCCAAACACACTCCCCTGGTGGTGCCCTCAGCCTGGAGAGCTCCTCTCCCCAGACCCCAGACACATGTGGTCGTCCCCTCTTCATCCAGGTCTCTGCCCAAGTGTCACCTCCTCAGAAACCCTGCAGAAAAATAAGCCACTCTCTACCCCTTGCCCTGCATTTATTATTTCATATATTCACATTAATGTATTTATTGTGTATCTCCTGCACTAGTCACTGCTCCATCCCCATGCTTGGCACATAGTAGGCAACCAATAAGTATTTGCCAAATGAATGAAACCAGAGAGCCTTTGAGAAAATTGTTAGCTCTAGGACTTATTAGCTGTTGAGCTGTAGGCTAATCACACACTCGGTGGAGCTTCGATGCTCTGACAAAGATGGTAAGGGCAAGCTATCCGCTCTCAGGGCTTGGGATGGGCCGGAGAGAACGTGTGCCTGATGTGCTCTTTAAGGACCAGTCATGCCATTCTTGAAGTTGTGTGCTCCTACATCTGCTTCCGAATCCATAATGCATGGGAGTCTTGGTTCCTTTCCTTTATGTGGGATCTTGAAGACAATTTCCAGAAATCTAAAGTTCTCCCAAAGAGCTGCTGCTCTCCTGCTAGCTACTTAATTATTAGCTCTGCCAAATGTCCACAAGCTCTGCTACCCCAGCTTCAGCCAGTTGGCAATATCTCTATTTCTCCCTCTGTGGCTGTGTAGTCCTAAGCCAATGTACATAATCTAGCGACTCTATCACACGTGTTGGCATAAATGATAAAGAGCTACGTGTGTGCAGCGGTTATTTACACCAACGCCCTGGGTTCACCAGTAAGCATGTTTTACAAACCTACATCAATAAAATGTAAAAGAGCCTCTCTTCTAAACACTCCTTGGAACCGCTCCTGCCTTGCCTTGTACACATTTTAATTATTTATTTTCCTTCCGACAATGAAACAATCAGTGACAACCTGCTGGTTTTCTCGAGTATCTGAAAACACGCTTAATAATGCATTCTTGTACAACGATTTTGTGTCACACAAAGCAAAGCTTAACGTGGCCAAATAAGTAGCAGTCCAGATGTCAACTGGTAGTGGGGGGCGGGCACAGCAAGGCCAGGCGCACGGAATGGGCCTCCCGTCCGAGGTTGCGGGCCCTAGAGAACCGGTTTCAGTATCCCCTGTGTTTAGCCCATAGAAACCTTCTCAGTGCATTTATATGACTACTAGAGTGGGCGGTGATGCTGACGTTGAACAGGCAGTTCGTTTAGTCTGAAACAGAGATGTGATTCTCAGAGTGAAGAGGAGAGTTAGCAGATGTGGCCTTTGTCCCAAACACACGCACCTCCCACACCTCCTCGAGGCCTGGAGCACGAGGGGGCGGCGCCGGCTGTTGGCTCAGGTCCTCTCTGGGTCACACGTTGTCAGTTCTCCTCGGTTCTCTTTCACGTCTCGCCCAGCTGGCTCATTCAGAGAGGAGCTCTGAGTGTCAGGGGCGGCATCTGAATGGGACTGAGCAGCCCCCGCTGCGCCTCACCTTTCTCTAAGTCCCACGCCCACCCTGCCAGGGGAGGTTCGCACTCTTTCAGGAGCTCAAGTCTTGAAGCAAAAATTATCTCCTATAATAGTCTCTCATACACTTGAAAGTCATCATTTCAACACGATTCTTGCCTCTCCTCAGCCCCAGAAGGAACCGTGTGTAACTGCTGAGTTCATTCTGTGGTGAATCACACCTGCCAGTTAATAGAAGCAGGGCTCCTTCCCCGGGCACAGCATTAAGGACTATTGAGGGTGATTCAAAGGAAATTATCATGGCCCCTGCCCTTGGGAAGCGGGCTACCCGCAGGGTATGCTAGACCCACACCAGAAAGCTACTAACTAACAAGGTAGTTACTGCGGAAAGAGCTGAAATGCAAAGCCTTCACATTTTGGCCACTGCTTACTTTTTCAATCTTTTTTCCCACTCAGGATCCTTTCACATTCTATGGTTTCAATTACTCAGAAGTCTCCAAACATTTGGCCAGGCTGATCTCTGCCGAAAATGTCCTTCCTTGCCCCCTGCTTTCCTAAATCCTACCTTTTCTTAAAGGCCCAATCTAAATTCCACCTTCGCCAAGGTTTCTCATCTTCCCTGAGCTGAAGGCCCATCAAAGCAGTTGAATTGGGACTCAGTGTGGGTCCAAACAAAACTTGAATTGGGCCTAGCCCCCTGCTTATTGCCACTTAGGACAGCGACATTTAGGCCATTTATCAAACATGTTGTTCAAGCTACTTTGGTTGATCCTCACAATGGAGTATAACAGTATATGAATTTCACTTGCAAATCTCAAGCTCACATATTTAGTAGAAATTAGGAAAAAACCTTTCATGGGGGCTGTTGTTCTTTCTCATAGAGAGTATGCTTCCCAAGGTCAAGGTCAGGGTCAAATCAGACGCATCTCCTGACCAGATAATAAAGGCAATGTGTCATTTGATGCCACCCCTTCAGATTTTGTGTCCCAAGCTACTACATTTGGCTTTATCTAGAGATGACCCCACTTTCCCAAGCAAGGGATCCTGATTGGCCTGTGAGCCCTGTAATGTCTCCTCTTGCCCTGGAATCTCCACTCCAAGTGATCTTGGTCACTGCTCCTACCTGCCTGGCCAGAGTAGACTCTCAGGGTGATAGCAAAGGACGACTAACTGACATTTGTACTGATCCAAGAGAGCAGTTAAGAGGATAGCACTTTCCAGGTATCCTGATTCTACACACACACACACACACCCCCCAGGCCAGAGTGCCTCCATTAGCAGGACAGCAGGACTATCTGTTCTGGGTCCATTTTTGTGGCTTGCTTGTACTCTACTCTTTAAGAAATTTACTCCACTGTGATCTCAAGCCTATTTCCTCTCCCCAAAATATGTTGACTAGAATATAATCAAAAGGAAGACTTTGAACTGACACCAGGCCTTTCATCTTGTGATCTCAGAGAGTTTTACCAGGCACTAAATAATTAATATACTGCAAGTGACACAAAGACCCGGCAGCCTGGATAACCAAGTCCATCCATGAAAGATTTTCCTCTTGCAGAGCAAGGGAGTGCCTCCGGGGACAACCACCCACCAGTGAGGTCCGCGAGTCTCTGGGTAAATTAGACAAGAAGCTACAAACTATCCAGAAACAACCGGCTCTTTTTTTACTTGATGTTTCAAGTTTGGAAGAGACAGTTACCAGGGTGACTCAAGGAAAGGTCATGGCCCAGGTCTCACAATAATTGGTGAGCACAGAAGAATAGATACTAACTGTTACACAGTCGTCATGATTCGTGACTCACTCATGCCTTTCAGAGCCATTCCCTCTCATAATCCTCATAATAGTCCTGTTAGTGAAGCCCTTTTATAAAGAGAAGACTGAGGTTCAGAAAGCACAGCTGCCCTACCCTGGGTCAAAGAGCTAGTGAGAACGAGGGTAGGACGTACGACTGAGGAGCCCTGATTTGTGGACCGTCCAGGAGTGCCTCTCTCTAACACAGACCTCTTGGAGATGATGCTGACTGCCCCGGAGAACAGCTACACTGAGTTAAATACGGCAGAAAGGTAGATCGGATTGCAAATGCCTGCAACATTCTCCTAACTGAGGATGACAGAATCCCTCAGGTCAGCCAGGAAGGTGCCCTAGAATCACACACCTTCAGTCAATGCAGCTGGCTCTCCAGAGCCTCAAGTTCAGCTAGCACTGTTTCCATGGCAACCAGGTCTGATGCTTAGCCCTTGAGATGGGGTCTTAGTTGGTCCAGGGAAAGGATGTTTGGGATGGGAGGAGAGAGAGGGGGGAAAAATTTCTATTAACTTCTAGCCTTTTCAATCCCTCTTATCTACTTGTCACCCACCCCTCTCATTTCAGGAAAAAGAGACTGTCCTCCAGGAAACCAGACTTTAAATATCACATTGCTCAGAACAAAGACCTCACCCATGGGTGGGCACATTTCCAGAATGCTCGAACAGGCAGGTGTGCTAGATGGAGACCTGGGTTCCTGGGAACAGCGATGTTACTGTGCAACCTTGGGTAGGCGACTTTAGCCTTTTGGACGCTTTGTTTCTCTGCATATAAAACAGAACTCATCTTGCTTTCCCATCCAACTTTAGAGACGCTCTGAGAATTAATGAGACAGCATGTACAAAGCCCTCAGGCTCTTTTGAAGAAAGATGCACTAGAAATCCTTGTGCTGTTACCAAAGGGCACTGTCATAATGATACATTTTAAAACATTCTTCACCTGTATTACTAAAATAAACTCAGCTTGTATTAAAAATAGATAAGCCAACAGCCTAGTTTGCTTCTCCCTGCTCTGACGCCGCATTTCCTCTCCGCTGCCATTCATCTTGTGCTGTGACTATCAGTGGTCAGTGTTACCCTTGACCCCTATGCAGAGGCCCAGGGTGAGAGAGTTGGGAAAGACTGTGAAGACCATTTATCTTTGTCTTCCCATCACATATATGAGGAAGCTGAAACGCAGGAAGGACCAATGCTCTTCCCAAGGTCATCTCATTGGCAAAAAATCAAGAATCGGGTCTTCTGACCCTTTGTTCTGTGCCTCCCCCAACCAAGGAAGAAGGTAATAAAGAAGGGAGGAGGGAAAAGAAATAGGAGCACATGTATTTTTGTTCTATAAACCTTTAAACTGCTACTCTGCAATACTCAGGGATGAAAAATACGGGGGGGAAAAACATTATTTCATGTGTGTGCCTATTATGTATTCAGGCCCCATACTGGCTGCTTTACAACCATTGTCCTTGTAAATCTCACAGTTTTCTGAATGGAGGATTATTTTCCCCATTTCCATTGAGGGGCCTGAGGCTCAGAGAGGTTAAGTAACTTGCCTAAGGTCCTACAGCTGAAAGGTATGGAGCTAAGAGTAATTAATTCATTTGATGAATATTTACTGAGTATCTCCTCTGTGCCAAGCTCTGCCCTTGGCAGTTAGGATGCATTAGTGAGCAGAATTAAACATCACCCTCTTAGAACTTATAGGCTGAGGAGCTTAGAGTGTGGGGGAGCGGCAGACAGCAATCCGGCAGCCTCACAAATCCTTGCAACGTCTCAATGTTGGTATGTGTTGTAAAGGAGAGATACACAGCTCTATGAGAATGTCTGACAGAGGGACTTGATTTTATCTTTAAGGCCAGGGGGGGATTGCCTGAGAAACTGATGCTTGAGCTGGGGTCCTAAAATGGATGAGTTGGGTTCACTGGTTAAAGGGTTTGGGATGGGGTGGGAAACCAGAGAGGGCAGGGGTCTATGCAAGCCCAAGCCTTTCTCAGTCCAGGGCACCTGCTCCTCAAATGCCACCAAGACCTCTGCTCTGTAGACCCACCAGTGATGCCACTGTTCAATTCAGAGCCTCTTAGAGATGAGGCTGGTTCCCCTGGAGAGCAGAGACATTGAGTTACACACGGCAGGAAGGCAGATCAGATCACAGGTATCTGCGGCATTCCGCTCACTGAGGACAAAGGCCCTCTCTGGCCTCCCGCCCCATCCCACTCTCTTTGAGTAGTAAACTCTGCTCATCCACTTTAGGACCCCAGCTTAAGCATCCATTTCTCAGGCAATCCTCCCCTAACCTTAAGGATGAAGTTAAATGAAGATACGTCCGTTGTAACAAATCTGAAAACTGAATTACCTTCTGGAAAAGTAAAGAGATAAAACTGTTCCTGGAACTACTCTTGCAGCCACCCAGCTCCTCGTGGTCAACCTGCCTCTGCATTCCCCTCGCCTCCCCTGCTAACGTAACCAAATCCTCTCCTTCTCACCACCAGGGTTTGTATTGCTTTAAACACTGGGCGAAGAGAGTTGAGGGGGCAGCCGGGAAAGAGAGAAAGGAAGACGGAAGATGCTGAAAGAAGAGATAGTGAAAAAACTAGCAGTGAGATACGGAATGGGCAGGAGCAGAGAGGAAAGGGAAAGTGCAGAGAGGGAAAGAAATCACCTGGTAATTTTCACTATTTGGAAGTCACGAGAGAAAGTTACTGAATGTACCACTGTAAAAAGGCCATAAAACACCCTGGGGGAAACATGAAAGCCAAGCTGCCCCATACAGATGAGCACCCTGGAAGGAGGTGCCAGCGCCCCGTCTGAAAGAGGAAATTCACTGGCCCACGGCCGCCTCTCCCTCCCTCCTGACCCAGCCCCTCCAGCCACCTGGCTCTGACGTCGGAGCTGCTATTTGCCTTCATGAAGCACATCTTGAGTGCATCTTTTAGAAATACCGTTTAATGCACTCTCGGCTTCGCGATAGAAAATCTGGAAAAAAAAAATTCAGGGAGGTCTAAAGAGGAAATCAAGTAAGACCCATACCTCCAGCATCCACAAAACAAGTGTTAACATTTTATGGTAGATTGTTTTGTGACCTGGTTTTCACACACTTACCAAGGTAACACTTGGCTTAAGGCCTGATGATAGTGACAAAGGGACTTTTTCTCAACCCTGCAGGGCTGAGAGGAGAGAGAGAGGTGAAGTCATTCTTTGGAACCACCTAGGGGGGTCAACACCAGCCAGCTCATGCTCTAGAGATGCTGAAACCATGGAGACTTGAGATGCTCTTGGCCCAGGGCACCAGCCTACATTCCAAGGCAACACGGGCTAAGGGGGAGCAAAGGCTGGTCTCTAGTGGGAAGGGAGGCCTGAGCCTGGGTGGACTTGAGCCATTTGGGATGGAAATGCCGATAGACCAGGGGAGGCAGATACACTGCGGTGTGTGCTCTGCACCACCGGGCAGAGAGGCAAGGAAGTTCTGCTTTGGTAGACGCCTTAAAGGAAGTCAGAAGAACCAAAAACTATAGGAAATGCATTATGTCAGGGCTTGAGCTGCAGTGAGAGATGCAGAGCACTGATCTCATGGCTTGAGAAAGATTTTTCAGAAGTGGCATTCCATCCCACTCTCAGGGCAGCCAATGTGGGCAAACTGGAGACAGAGTCCCATCTCTCTGTGGCCAGTGATGCACCTGATAAATGGATGGCAGCTCTTAAAGCCCCTTCGTATGCACTCAAAGCCTTTGATCCTCACAATGGTCTTGTGAGGTCATTTTTTAAAAGCCCAACTTACAGGCGGTGCCCTCGGTGTCCCCCGGATCTGTCTCTTGCCTCAACAGTATTTGGATGGAACAGACCCAGGGACGCTCCCTTCTTCCAGCTTCTGACCGCCCCCCAACCTCTTTCCAGTCACCACCTTCGGACCACCTTAGCCATCCTCAGCCTTCGAGACCAGCCAACGCTGTTTTTTGTTTGTTTGTTTGTTTTGTTTTTCATTTATCTTTATTGCTGAAAGTATTACAGAGGTCCCCCTTTGCCCCCCATTGATCCCCTCCACCCTGCATCCATCCCACCCCCAGACCTTCCCCAGACTATTATCTGTGTCCATAGGTTATGCATTTATGCATCTAAGTTCTTTCTGATTAATCTCTCCCCACCCACTCCCCCCTCCCCACCTTCCCTCTGAGGTATCTCAGTCTGTTCCATGCTTCTATGTCTCTGGATCTATTTCATTCATCAGTTTATTCTGTTCATTATATTCCACATATGAGTTGATCATGTGACACTTGTCTTTCTCTGACTGGCTTACTTCACTTAGCATAATACTCTCCAGTTCCCTCCACCCTGCCCCAAAGGGTACGAGACCCTTCTTTTTTACAGCTGCGTAGTATTCCCTGATGTAAATGTCCCACAGCTTTTTTATCCACCCATCTACTGATGGGCACTTGGGCTGTTTCCAGATCTTAGCTATTGTAAACTGTGCTGCTATGAACATAGGGGTGCATACGTTCTTTCTGATTAGTGTTTCAAGTTTCTTAGGATATGTTCCTAGAAGTGGGATCACTAGGTCAAATGGCAGCTCCATACTTAATTTTTTGAGGAAACTCCATACTCCAACATCATTTTTTTTACCTTAACTCCTATTGCCCAACCACCATGAGCTCCCAAATTCATCGGAATTATTCCACCCAGGTGGAGGCTGCCATCAACTGTGGGCCTCCTGCACCTACCTCTCTTAGGGCTTCAGTTCTGACCAGGATGCTGTGGCTCTAGAGGGCATGAGCCAGTTGAGGGCAGAACCAACACAGTGGCTGCATACCCTTCCAGGACATGCTGAAGGCGTCCCAACATGAATAGGTGAAAGTCAGGACACCATGGAAGCCGCCATGGCCTTGGAGAGGAGCCCGACCCAGCCCTGTGGACCTGCAGGCCGGGTTCTGCGTGCAGACCCTCAGTTCTGCGGCCCCAGGAGAACCGAATCCTGGGCGAGCAGGTGAAACCCCTCAGGAGATGGGCGACACCTGACTCACCCGCAGCTGGCCCAGGGCTGGGCTGGGCGAGTCTCTGAAAGGCTCCCCTTCAAGCGGACTAGGAGCCTTTGGAGCGCAGAGACCATTGAGGGGCCCCTCTGCATCCCCCTGGTATCTGGCTTTTGACTGAGCCTCTCCCCAAAACCACTAGCCATCCTTTTAACCACCCCGGAGTCCTCTCCCACGCATCGGGCCAAATGGAAACAATAAAGCTTTCTGCAGCAAAAAATAGCAACAATAATAATAATTAAAAGCCCAACTTACAGAGGAAGAAATTGAAAACCAAAGAGGTTACGTGAGTGCTTCCTAACTTTTTTCATATCATGACACACAGAGAAAATGATAATATTTGTAAGGCCCACTGGGGTAAACAGAAGAAGCTGCCCACAGTTAGAGAATACTGGACCGAGCGCTTCAGCCACTCCTGGCCAACCCAGCCTCCCAGAGTGCTGAGGGCTCAACAGTTTGGAATCTCGTCTACACACCTGCTGGCCATCTGTAGCACACACATGATCAATGCACATTGCTGGGGAAGGAAGCTCTGGGCCAGGAGATGTGGCCACAGTCACAATGCGAGAAGCGACAGAGCGTGCCATCCACCTTGCATCTTGCCCGGGGGACATTTGAAAGAGCAGCATGGAGGTTAGCCAGAAAAGAATTCTGGGCAAAGTCGGGAAAAGAGCAGGTGTGTTCAACACTTGGTCATCACCCACACAATGCAGGTGATTTAGGTGAGTAAAGGTCTTGAAGTTGGATCTGATGGGGCCCTAGGACATTCCCTTCAAGCATTTATAACTGCTGGGTTGCCTCACCAAAGAAAATGGGTAAAATTCAGCTCCTTTATCTACTCTGAGAAATGCAGGAAATAATTTCACAGGATGGTTACTGGATGGCCAAAAAGTAATGATTACAAATGAGTGAGTTAACTGCTGTACACTGCCTCATCTGTCATCACACCGGAGTTTTATCAGAAGTCTCATCAGGATTAGTGGCTCATCATGACTGATGACATCTGCCCACCAGGATGGCTTGGCTCCCTCCCTTGTCCCTTCAATCACAGTGGCAGGAGGAGCCTTCTAAGGTTTGAGCATTAACTCTGAGAAATTGCTTTCGACAATGATTCCAGGAGTGGCTTCCAAGATAATGGACTCTTTGTCTGCAAGTGACACTCTGTCTCCCAAGGCTTCCCAGGTCTTGCTGTCATTGGAGATTCTGGGCAGCACTGGGACGTGATGGCCGCTACACCAGGTGTATAAGAAACTGCGCTTTCTAGCCTGCTGAATAAAAGGTCATATTCTATACGAGCAAGTTACACTCGGGCAGCATCTATACATGAAACCTCTGGATGGAAAAATGAAAATATTTCCTGAGGTCCCTGAATATCTCCAAATGCAAACCAAAGGTTTCCATTCTCATCAGGATAACGTGCCCTATACCAATTCAGCTCAAGAGAAGCAGTCAGAAGCAAGCGTTTAAAATATTTGGAGCAAGTGAATGGAACATGGGCTAATTAGATACTACTTTTATCGCTAACAACTGTGCACCTGGAAAAGTGCTGTCGGAAGGTAAAATCTTTCCCTGCTAATTGCTCAAATTCAACAACAGATTAGCACTGGGTAGGGAGGAGAGGCATCGCTCTGCCCTGGGCCATGAACACAGGGTAACCCTTGTTTTCTGTGCAGACACATCCAGAGACTTCTGGAACCCCCACATCTTTGAATAGTGCTGTAACTTATTACCCACATAAAAGGCATCGGCACAGCGGGCGTAAAACAACAATTACTCACTAAGTGACTTGAACCACACCCAGCCTAATAGTATGAGGCTTTCAAATTCTTATCTCAGCAAAATGACAATTTACTGCATATCATGCAATTTGGAGTCATTTGCAAATAGTAGAAACTGTGACTATTAAATCTGCCTCTATTGAGAAGTTGCTGTAATCAGAAGATGAAAGTTAGAGGAATATAACCAGATATAAAAGTTACTTTTCTAGGTATACTGAAATTCGCTGAGAGCATACTGGGGGCCCAGACTCTGAAATGGGCCGGGGGGGGGCAATACCTGTTGGCACCCCCTCCAGAAGTTCTGTCTATGGTTTTCTCACCGCCCACATTTGTAGACCTACGCAGTTTTCCTATCTGAGATCAGCAGCAATTACGTCCACAATCGGTCTAACTCTCCCTTGAAGTGCAAAGACTTGAGGAAGGCATGTTTCTGGGTTGCTAATTGTTAGAGAGGCCTCAAAGGTGAAAACACTGAGTCCTGATCCACAAGGATAGATGTAAGTGGAATGGACTAAGAGAAATAGAGAGAAGCTCTAGGATGTGAAACGGACCAGGGAGAGCAGGAAGGAAGCCAGGGAGTGAGCAGAGGGAAACCGGCTCACAGCAGAGTGTGACACCCAAGAGAAGGACACACAATGGGCAGACACACAACGGGCCCCCTGCAAAGGGGACACTGATGAAGAGTAACCCTGCCAGGTCCCCTGGAAGTCACGCAGGAATTACAAGCAGAATCAGTGAGGAGAAAACCTGCTATCGCCCCAGCAGAATGAAATGGCAGCCAGGGCTTCTCCCAGCTTTGAACTGTCATTGTTTGTAGAGATATGTGGTAGGAGATGTGGGCTTATAAAAGGGGCTAGAAGCTAGATTAGGAAGAAGAGCCAGGTGGGGAATCCCAGGTGGAGCCATATCGTCTTGGAGTGTAGATCCTGGGCTGAAACATCAGCTTGACCTGAAATCAACACATAGGTCCAACCCTTGCTGCCACCAGTGTGACCTCGGGCAAGCGATAACTTCTCTAAGCTTTGCTTTCTCCATTTGTGGTGTGGGACCTATAATAGAACCAACCTTACATGCTTGCCTGAACATGCGATGAGAAAGTGCTTATGAACCTCTTAGCATAATGCCTAGCATAGAGTAAGTGTTCAGTAAGTGTTCTTCATATTACCATAAGTAATAATTTATTATTACAGTAAATAAAGTAAATGCTGGACAGAATTTGGGCCTAGCCATTAAAAGATCTGAGTTCTAAAATTTCAGGGAAGAGTCCACATGATCCCTACAAGGGAGACCATGAGTTTTGTGGGCATCCAGACACAGCCAGAGGGACGGGGCAGGTTTTGAGGGCTGTGTAGACAGTGACAGGAGGGGTTAGAGGTACTGTCTCAGGAAAAGGTAGAAATGGGAGCTTGGCCCTAAAGACACTGATAGACCATTGGCCAACATCAGAGAGGTCAACACTAGATGGCCTGAACGTGCTAAATAGATCCTGATTTTATTTCTCTCTCTCTCCCTCTCTCTCTCTTTCTCTCTCTCTCCCCCCTCAACCTCCCTCTTTCTGACACATACATACAAAAATACAAAAGCTAATTAATTTTTGAGAAAAGTTCAATTCCATCAGTAACCAAAGGAAATCAGACACTGAAATAATACTTATCTTTACTGGATTAGAAAATATTTCAAAGTAATGTTTAATAATTTTAACAGTTTAAATTAACTTAAAATAAATTTTAAAATGATTATGCCCAACACGGATGAAGGGTAATAAAATAAGTAATTTTACACATTCCTAGGAGTATAAATGATAAATTTAATTATTTATAATAATGATGTAGTAAGGGCTAACAACGAGTGCTTACTATGTGTAAAGCCCTATACACATGCATCAGTTTATTTATTTATTTATCACAGCACTTGGAAATACATAGGGATGTCCTCAACTTGCATTTGAAGGCAATAACAGGATAAGAGTTTCAAAGGCTCTGGAGATTTTGATTCTCCCTTGTCACCTGGGGCGGGAGCATGGGGATGGGTGGGGAGAGAATGAGAGCTGCAAAAGTCCCACAGAACTATCTCCCTGCAGAGGATAACACACTGTACTGTGCTGTAGATAGTGCACATAAGCGATTTTGGCAATTTTTAGAATCTTAAGAGTGTTCAAACCATTGGCTTTGATTCTGTCCTAAAAAAATATTCTGAAGGTATAAAAATGTTTGTGAACAATTGCATTCTTCAGTAATTTTATAACAGAAAATGCTATCTCAACTGGAAACAACTTAAATATCTAGCGATAATTAGAATAATAAAGAAAGTAAGAGTAATAATAACTTTTATTACATGCTCATTATGTGCCAGGCACTAGTTTAAGCTTTACTTGAATTGTCTCATGTATTCCTTATAGAAACCTTAAAAGATAGAGATTAGAAATATCCCATTTTGCATATAAAAAACCTGAGCCACAGGGAAGTTAAGTAATTCACCTGAGATCACAAGCTGACTAACCCATAGCAGCACCAGGACCAGAGCCCACGTGACCTCACTCCAGAGTTTTCACTATTAACCACCAAACTCTACATATTTAATTTACTTCCCTGAGGGAATATTGTAAAGCCAGTAGAGATAATGTTTTCAAAGAGTTTTCATAACACGAGGAAATATTTATATTATATGCTTGGGAAACTGCATAAATATATGGTATCAGCTATGTAAAAAAAACATACAAAGAGAATGCCTGGAAGGAATATACCAATTAACAGTAATTGTCTTTGAGTGGTCTAGTCATTTATTGTCTTCTTTATACTTTTCTGAATTTTTCTAATTTACTAAAATAAGCATGTGCCTTTTAAAGAGAAAATCCAGGAGGGGAAAAAGAAAGTCATGCTCGTGCAAAGTCACCCTTATCTCTATTTTGACAATGTATTTTAAAATTTGACAAAGGAATATATTTTGTGCAGTAAGAAAGGGAGTGAGTTTAATATAAAATGTCTCAAACTGTTTATTAACGGAACAATGCTTCTTGTATTAAATAAATAGGAGAGGACCAAGGTTAAGGCCTGTGTACTCTCGGATTTCTAATCCCTTCACCCCAGAGCCTAGCAGTGCCTTCCTTATTCGGCGTACACTTTCGGCAAATATTTGCAGAATGAATGACCTTCTATTGTTTAATATTTTTAAAAAATCAATGAGAAGACATGGAAGAATTGCTTATCAAATTTGTAGTGAAAACTGATGCAACAGAAAACGGAGTCAAAATGTGAAATTATCTGAGCCAAATTCAGATAAAATGTAATGCTCATTCAAGTTTCCAAAGTATCTGTTTTTATGTATCGAAAGTCTTTAAATGACTTATCCACTGATTTACTGATTCGAGAAACACCCCAAGGAAATAACTGTGAATGTGCACAAATTTAGCCCCAATGATGCTCCTTGATAACATCTAAAAATTAGAAACAGGTCCCTAAGAAGAGAGGAAAGGCTGAATATACTGAGGCATACTTAAAATAGAATATTATCCAGTCAAAGGGTGTTGTAGGAACTTACTTATTGATGAAGCAGTATTTTCACAATATGTTAAATAAAAAAGGCAGGTTATAAATCTATACAAGCAGCGTGACCCTAACTTGGTTAAAAACATAAAAGTGGTTAACAGCTAGAGATAAATACATAGAATACAGATTGGAAGGCTAAACATTAAAATGTTAGTGGCAGATATCTTTGCATGATGTAATTATGGGTAGCTTTATGTGTTTGTATTTTTTTCATAACACTCAGTTAAATGCAAAGTACTTTTTTTAATGTAAAAATATCTTCTACACAACTCTGGGATGGCTTTTGGGGTGTTGCAGTTGGTGCTGATTTTACATTTCATGGACCAAAAATAAAAACAAAACAAAACAAGTCTGGATGTTCGATTGCCCTAAGCTCTTATATAGCAGCAATGCAGTGTGGCCACTAAAAAGACGTTAAATCTAATCTTAAGTGACACCAGTAACAGCAAAACCTCCAGACTATGGGCAGCAGGGACTCCCCTGGGCTTTGCAATGGGCAAGGGACATAGATAATGTTGCATTCAGTTCTTGGCATTGTTTTAGGAAAAGAACCGACAAACCAGGGAGTTCAGAGCAAAGTAGCAGGTGGCAGGGACAACTGTCAGGAGCAAAGTTTGCCCAGGAAGGAAGAATCTACTGAGAAGCATTACCTCTACCAGCCCTCCCAACTCGGTATCTGTTTCCTTCCACGTAATCCTCCCTGGGAAACATCCTGGGCTAGTTCCCCAGAATCACACAGTATCGTCTGCGTGGAGGGTGGGGGAGGGTTGGAGTTGGAGTGAGACCCAGGAGGAACAGAAACCAAGCTGAAGTGAGAAGGAGAGTGACAAGCACAAGAGGGGGCAAAGCAAAAGTGCAGGCTTGGAGGGCCAAATGAGAGCCCCGAACCCCAGATCTTGGCGTGGGAGCAACCGAGAAGCTGAGAGGTCACCAGCAACAGCAAAGGGGAAAGACGGCTTCGGCATATGCGGCTTGTAAAGCGCCTCAGGTCGGGGAGGAGCTCGTGATATATCCCACTCACTCGTTTACTCATCAACTACTACCTGAGGACTTGGGTGTCGCAGACGTAAAACTGAGTTTCACATCCAAGGGACCCTGGCCCGCATGGAGCCAGGAGCCTGTGTCAGTAGAAAAAGAAAGACCAAATGGATTCTGTTGAAAAGTAAATGACATATTACACATTTACATGTTCTTGTTTCAGGAGAATCGTGCTCAAATTCTACGTATCATTACTTTTTATGATAAAATAGGCTTCCATGTTTATGTCCTGACAGCATAATTTAGCTTACGAGCCCACTGAGCGAATTCTTTAACTTGCACAGCCATCTACTATGTTGTCACTCCCGAATGATAGGGTGTCACAGGCAGCTCGTGGATCAGGCCCCAATCATGTAGAGCAGGCTGCCCCGCTTTTTAAGACCAAGAAAATGTTGAGGCGTGATTTGATGCAGAGCTTAGACTTATCAGCGTGACGAAAAGTGTCAAAGGAAAAGCTGAAATGATCAAACAGCGACTAATGAACTCATTTATTCTCTATGGAAAACGAATTCATTAAAGAGGGACCTGGACTTAACGCTAAAAAATGATAAGAGCACCACGAGCCATTTCCTTATTTAGGATTTATGCTTAAAATTTCACGAGACTCAAAATGAAATGTTTCTAAGTGAGAATACGGAAGGGTATTTTCTATTGATAACCCAAGTCCAAAAATAGCAAAAAATAATTTCTGTGACGTGATTTCAAGGGAGCACAGAAAAAGTGTAGAAAAAACATGATTACATATTTTGTAAAGTTTGATAAACCTGAATTTACATTTCTATTCAGCTACTTACTAGGTATGTGATTGAGGCAGATTAATGGACGAATTTAAGTCTCAATTTTCTCATATGTTGAAAAATTTAATGGGAATGAAAAGTCTGCCTTATGTGAATATTAAAAGATTTTATGAGATGTGTATTGTAAATGCCAAGCATATATCAAGGCCTGCTTTAATGGGAGTCTCCCCTTCCCTCATTAGAATCAAATTATTGGAGGCCAGCATGGGTTTTGACTCTGAGGCCAGTTGATTCACAGCATAGCTGTGTAAAGAATTCTATCATCATGCGAGCTTGGTGCTAGAGATGTAACTAGAAATGCAGATAAAATGACAAAAACATCTTTCAGTACATGTAATGAAGTTTTAAAAAATGCCTTTGTAGTGTCTTTTTGATCATTTCTATTGCATTCAATTCAGCAAACATTTATCGAGTGCCCACCCCATCCATCCTCTCTCTAGTTCAGCAGAACTCAGAGAGCTGTTGCATTCCGATGCGAGGTCAGAGGTGGGCGTCTCCTGTCCCTCGTTCTGCCTGACATGGACAGTTTTCTGTCCTCGACTCGGCAGTGCCAATTTCCTTGGCCATGAGGCTCCATGCTGGTTACAAATGAGTTCTATCAGCTTCATGACTTAACAAAAAATAATGTTTTCCACATAGTAGGAGAGCAAATCCTTATTCAATGAAAAAGGAGGTAAGAAAGGGTTGGAAGAAGACAGAAAGAGGGAGGGAAAGAGAAGGACAGTTACTACAGAAAGATAAAAGCCAGAAAGACAGACAGAGGGGCAATCAGACAGGCGGACACTTAGTTAGACAGAGAGAGGGACAGTCACATTGACAAAAAGACAGTTCTCTTATCTTTAGACCATGACAGTATCTTAAGTACATCACAGGCTGTTAAAACAAACATTTTTAAAAATGGAGAAAGTATTAGGTTCTAAATGGCAATGAAAAATATCAATATTAAATGTCAAATAAAATAGACAAATCATACTAACATAAGTGTATGTGATTTTTAAACATTTTTATAATCGGCATAATGAAGCCAATCAGTCTTCACGAAAAAATCTGAAAAAGAGGTCAGATCCATTCGGAGCCTTTAAGTTAAGCTGCTTGGTTATCCAAGCTAATCAGCCCATGTCTCAGTGACATCCACCTGGTTATTAGGAAGCACGCAGGGAGCCAGCTGGGCCCTCTCTTAGAATGAGAGACCATTCATGGCGATTCTTCCAAGACAAGAGTCTCTTTGGTCTCTATCTTACAAAAATCTCCAGGGCAAGTTGAAGGTGCCACATGTATGGACTGAATGAGGTTTAGCTGCAGGGATCCTACGTAGCCACAGAGGGACTCAAGGTGGCAGAGCCTGACAGTTACCTGAATGGGTCCAAAGGGGATTTGGAGGAGCAGCTGGGGTGGGTAGGAGAACCCCGTACTCACTGCTGGGGCTCAGAAAGTTTCATCATCTGTGAAAAAAAAATCTAAATACCTTTGCAACAAAACCTAAAGTCTGCCACCAGGGCACTGGTATCTTCCACACCAACAGCTTCACTGCCACAGGGTTTCCTGGGGCTTGGGGACACCTCCACCATGTGGCAGGGCCTAGGTTCCATCCAGCCTCACCTCAGGCAGGGCCTGATGACTATGGATGAACCAGGCAGGGAGGCTATTTTGCCCAGGGCCCTCTTGCTGGGAGACTGCAGGGCCAGTTTCATTATGTGAAGTGCCATTGTTAACCCTAAGGTGTCACTGGTGACAAATGCCCATTGGGCAAACACGCTAAATTGCTTTTCCCATAGCAGCCATAGGCTAATGGTGATAACCACCCCTCTGGTCACCCCTGTGATCAAGGACCTGCGATTGCAGGCTGCGACCTGAACTGAGACCTGGGATGGAGCTGAGAGAAGAGACCAGCAGCCTTGCTCTGTTACAGGCTGTGGGCAAATCACTTCCTGGCTGTAAATCTCAGACTCTGCATTTGTAATATAAAAGGAGTAGAATAATTGGTAGCCAAGGCCCCTCCTGGCTCTGATTTACCTACAGCCTTTATATCTATGTCTTAGATCCTTCACTCAGCTAGGGATTCAACACTGGATGTTGATCCCTTAATCTAGAGCTCCAAACAATGGAAGCCATCAACCACAGCCCAGGGCCAAGGAGCCCCAGGCAAGAGACCACCGGCAGGTCAAAGCTGACCTGCTTTCTCATTCTAGCCAGGTGAGCAGAACTGCATACTCCCTGCCTTTCCTTTGCTCCAGTATAGATGGAGTATCCCAGAACAAGGGCCAGCCCTACACACAGCTGCGGCCCCTGCAGGGGGACAGCTGCAAGGCCAAGCTGATGAACAGAGCCCTCTGTACGCTGGCCACCCTTCAGTTAACGACTCATAGCGTCAGCATCTCTTGCACTTTGGCAACATCTCTGCCTATCTCACAATAATGGCCACGCTCTAGGCAGTAGGCGAGAAAGCCCAGTATCACAGGGATATAATCCAAGAACAAACAAGTTATGTTCTTGCTGGGTCCTCAGTATTAATTTTTTCTGACGTTGAGTTTCATGATCTGCCTGCCTATCCATGGGTGGGAGTTGGGGGGAGGTGACAAACAAATCCATCTTTTCCATATTGATATGTCACAATCGAGGTGAGATCGCTAAAGCCTCTATTTTTTTTTTCTTCCCTCTCCAAAGCTTGCCCAGAAGTTCCCTTTAATTAGAAGAGTTTCTTCTGTTTCATTTAGAGGTGTGATGTTCGGCATGGTGGCCTGGTTTTCAAAGCACACCTTTCAGGCTAGCTTTTCTTCATCACAGAAGCCTAGCTCACGTACACAGACAGAGCAGACTCACCTCCGTGGTATGAGATTAAAGAATAAATGAAGGAGGCAACAGACTTCAAAAGAAAAGCCAGCCCCTTGGAAAAGGAGGGGAGAGAACACGGATGCTTAGAGCAGCCCCGAGCACTTCCCCTTTGTCGTTAGAAGCCCCGAGGACCGATTCTCGCTGGACTTGGAGCCTGCAGTTTTGACAAAGTCCCCGAACATGACCCCTAAATTGATTTTAAATCCTTCTTCAGAGGAAACTGAAATGATAAAACACACAGCACCCTTTAGAGACCATCTGCCAGAAGCCACTCAACAGACGGTGGCTGAAAACTGTTAGCCAGTCTTTGCTTAAACTTTAAGAGAATCTGCAGGTGTTAAATGGGCTGCCAGGATGGCAGGCCTCTTCAGGGCACAGGTTCTGATGAGGACTCCCTGAGAATTGCTAGACAATTGCATCAGGACAGGCCTGTGAGGCTCCAGCCAACCCCATTTGCTATATGGCAACAGATAACTAGGAAAGCAATGATCACCTCCTCGTGGTTCACGCGGAGGTCTCAAGGCACAAAATCTCCCTTTCAGACCAAAAGTGCTTAGACTATGTTTTCTCTACTTGAAAATTCACAAAGTAGCTATCAGAGAACAGGGGATTTCTATACTACAGCATGTAAAACTTGGACTTGCAATCCAAAATACCAAAAGCTAGCAATTTTTCCGATTTCCATTTTGGTTTCCTACATGACCTTGGGACTAGCAAACCTGAGTATCTAAGCCAAAGTCACTACACTGGAGACGACTGAGTCTCACAGAGGAGAATCTACTTGCCCCAAGCTTTGCAGGGTGTTGGTAGAAGAAACAAGATCCCCCTGCAGTACAGTGTCCTTCCTAACACCTCTGCTATTTGGGGCCCAGGGTAATAGGAGAGGCTCTTGACAGGGGGCAGGATGGACCAATACAGGGAAGTGTGCTTTTCCAGTTACCTGTTGCTATGTAGCAAACCACTCCAATATTTAGGGCTTAAAACAATGACAACATCTATTCTGCTCACAGATCTGCACTGTGGGTGGGGCTCAGCAGGCGCAGCTTATCCCTGGTTCTGCTCAGAGTCGGCTGGGTGATTCCAGGGCTGGAGGCTGGAATCATCCGAAAGCTCATTCGCTCACAATTCAGGTGGCTGATGCTGACTCTTGGCTGGGACATCACCCAGGGCAGTGGCTGAACACCTAGAAGTGGCCTTTCCATGCAGCTGTTTGGCTTCTTCACAGCATAGTGACTGGGTTCCAAGGGTTTGGGTGAGGGCATCCCACAAGAGAGAGAGAAAGCCAGATGGAAGCTATTACCTTTCCCAATGTAGCCTCAGAAGTCACTCAGTGTCACTTCTGTGCAGTCCACTAGTGCAGTGTGAGTAACCTAGGCAAGCCCATGTTCAAGGAGGAGGGAGGGAGGAGTGTCAACGAATTTGCAGACATGTTTTAAACCCAGCACGTAGCCACAGACTTCTTTCTCTACCACATAGGGTAGAAAATGGGGGGGGGGGTCCACTATTTTAAATCCCACAGGACAACTTGCTTACTCTGTGCCTACTCTGTAAAAGGCACTACAGTAAACATTTTATATGCATTGTCTCATTTCAGTTTCATTCCCGGCAACAACAGAAACCACATTCTCATTTCACAGATGAGGAAACTGAGACTGAGAATTAGCCCGCCCGAGCTCACCCAACTAGGAAATGGCAGGGAAAGGGTGCATCCCAGGTCTGGATCTAAAGTCGTTCTCTTCTCACAAGTTGTGCTTCAGCAGTGGGCAGGAACTGCATCCTGATGATGTGTGATAGTTCATTTTATGTGTCAACAGACTCAGCCAAGGTTATGCCCAGATATCTTGGTTAAACATTATTTCTGGGGGTGTCTGTACAGGTATTTCTAGAGATTAGCATTTGAACTGGTGGGCTGAGTAAAGCAAATGGCCCTCCCCAATGTGGGTGGGCACCACCCAATCCATTGAATAGAACAAAAAGGGGGAGGTAGGTAATATTTTCTCTCTCTTCCAGACTGTTGGAACTGAGACTTCAGTCTTCTCCTATCCTTGGGCTGGAAGTTACACCATTGGTGGTGCTCCTGGTTCCCAGGCCTTATGACTCAGACTGAAACTTGCATCATTGGCTTTCCTGGGCCTCCAGTTTGCAGATGGCAGACCATGGAACTTCTCAGCTCCCATAATTGCATGAGCTGATCCCTTATCAAAAATCTCATACACATCCTGTTGGTTTTATTTTTCTGGAGAACCCTGACCAATACATGGTGCAACATCCTAAAAAATAAAAAATAAAAAAAAAATGCTGAGCCCTAGAAAACTGTGTTGTAATATGCAATAAAATTAGCAAAACTCTCACAGTTGCTGGCAAAGTCTACTTCTTATACAGATAGGAAGAAAACTGGAGCCCTCAACTTGGAGTATTCCTGGTGAAAAATGTCTACCTTGTGTGCTAATGGAGTGATCAGTAGTTTTGTGTGTTGTTGTTTTTTCCTGGCTGAATCTTTTTCATCCTTCAAGCTCAGCTTAAATGTCACCTTCTTAAAAAGTCCTTCCCTGATCACTCTGTCAGAGGCGGTTCCTGCGCACTGGCATGTTCTATCACTCCCATTGTTTTTCCCCTCACATTGTTCACCCCAATCGATAATTATGTATCAGTTTAGCTACTTGCCCATTGTCTGACTCCCCTCCTAGACTGTAAGCTCCATGAGGGCAGGGACAACTGCTATCTTACTCATCTATACCAGGTGCCTAAAATAGTGCCTAATAGAGAATAGGTGTTAAATAAATATTTTTTTGATGGATGAATGAAACAATGATCCTAGGCTGTGAATATCTTGAGATCAATTCTTAACCTCCAGGACACTAGGGCCATAGGTCTACACCCATAGGTCTACCCACTACTCAAGAATCAGTTATAATAATAGTGATCTTAATTAACTACTTATTATATGTCAGATACTCTGCTAGCACTCTGTGAGTATTATCACATTTAATCCTTACAATAACCATGTAGCATAGGTGTCAGAACTCATCATTTTATAGATGAGGAAACTGAGGTTCAGAGAAGATATGTAGCCTGCTTTAAGAAAACACTGCTAGAAAGAATCAAGGTGAAGATTCCCAGGGAGGTCTGCTTGACTTCATAGCCTGGTCTCTTTGCTATTAGGCAATACTGCCAACAGTGGATTTCTTTAAAGGTCTAATAAAAAAGCAACTGGAGATCAATTTTAAACCAATAGTTTCTATGAAAAATGAGAACTGTATACCAGAATCTCTGGCCATGAATTCTTGACGTATAGCTAGTATTTGGACCGAGTCCCTGCTTACCGGTGACAGGTACACAAATTGTAGGAGCAGCATTCATGAGCCACATGCAGCCTGGATCTTCAGAAGACAAACAAGGACTGATGTGAAAGGGTTCAGCTTTGCTTGAACCCTTTAAATAAGATGACATAATGAAACTTACACTAAACTCTCAGTTTTCTACCTAGGAATAGGTTTTGACATAGGACTTGGCCCCCATGGCACCTCCAGCATCTCTTCTAGCTGTGTCTTGTGATGCACTCATGTAACTAGGAGATCTGTCAGTGAGACAAGCCTGATGTTTTCTGGACTCCTCTACAGCTCTGGGACGGTAGGCCAGCAGCTAGCTTTAGGATAGCTACTGCACTCTAAGCCTTTTATGCTCTCTGCTCCATCCATTGCATTCAAGCCATATTCCCAGGGTCTTCTCATCTGGGAGGGAAAATAAGAATCTATCATGCATTCGCCAGCCTTTCTGTTCATCCTGCAGAAACATAATGGAATACGCTGTGCAGACATTGTTATGCTAAGAGAACCACAGGCCCTGCGAAGAATCTTGTGCATTCCTCTATTTCTCACAGAATCTCAGGGTTGGAAGAGACTCCAGGAAGCCGCCAAGTCCATGCACCATGTCAAAGCCCTTGGCAATAACAGCTGATCCTTCTGCCTTTCTTCCACAAAGGTCTCAAGTGTGTTTCTCCGGGTGGGGGTGGAGTGGGGAGAGTCACTATAATCCATGAGTGACCAGTGCTGACTGGTGGAAAGGTCCTCTTTATTTAGAGCTTCAACTTGACCTTCCTCAGACTGCCCTTTAAGAAACTGGAGGAAAAATAGCCCATTTCTTGTCCTCTAATCAGTGCCCTATTCATAATAATATGTTTCAACTAGTCTGAAATTTTAAAAACTTATCTTTGAGAGCAGGTGCTCTTAAGAAAGATTGTTTCCACAATACAACCTAAAAACAAATTTCAGGAGCAATTATCTACAAACAGTATACATTAAAACTGTTGAACAAGTGACATTAAATTGTTGACCAAATGAATGAATGAATGAATGAAAAGTACCTTCACACCAATTAAAAGTGGAAGTTTCCATTGTATTCTACATAGATACCACTGAGTCACCCTGTGGGCCCATCGATTTTGAAGGGAGAGGAGAATATCTCAGATCTCAGGGGGAGGGCCGATGTCTTTGTCCCCCACTTCCTCACCTCAGCCCGGGAGACCAGAAAAAGCATCATGTTAGATTCCCCATCCCCTCAATGTCCAGCACAGGGCCTAATGCAGAGTGAATACTTGAAGAATACTCCATAGAATTTCCAAGGTTGAAAAGACTCCCCAGACACCCTTCAGCCCAACCATTTTACTCCCAGAAATACACAGAGAAACAAACGAGCAATATTCAGAGGTTAGGCCCAAGTATCCTGGACATGGCCTCGGGAGGCCCTGGAAGGCTCGGTATTTGAAGGACCCCATCCCCAAACACCTGCTCCCCTTCCGCTGATGCCTGGAGGTCCTCTAATGGACAGCAAGAGCCTGCCACAGCACATTCTCTACCTTCTAAAGTGTCAAGGCCCAAGGAAAAGATAAATTTACCTCAACTCACACTAAGGTGTCAAGGATTGTTGGCAAGCCCTTTTTGGAAAGCTCCAAGAAACCAATTACAAACAAAAGAAGCAGTGAAGTGAGTCCTAAATGTCTGCTTCTCTGGGCTAAATGTTAAGAATAAACTGAGATTGCCTATCTCCTCTGGAAAAAACAAAAGGTAATTTGGAAGGATGTTTGAGCGGACTTCCCTTCTTAAAGATGCAAGACCCACGACAAGGGATCCGCGTGGTGCCTCTCGGCTCTATGTTGGCCAGCTCTCCAGGGCTTTGCAAGGGCACCTATTACCCCAATAATTACACACTGGGGCAAGCTCCAGTACGTCTGAATCAGGAACCATGGACTGATACTTGGTCCTTGGTCTATTCTGGAATGACACTTCCCATTCAAGGCTCTACAAAGCAGCTGCCCTTTTCCTCTCCCCCTTCCCCTCCCCTCTCTCTCCCTCTCCCCCTCCCTCTCCCCCTCCCTCTCCCTCTCCTTCTCCCTCTCCGTCTCCCTCTCCTTCTTTGGGTTTTATGTGAAAGATAATCTTACTCAAATCACCAGAGCATCTTTTTAAGCCACTCCTACATTCCCACCCTCATTATGACATGCTTTGGCGGTGGAGGCTGGTGGTGTGTCTTTTAAAACAGTTCCTCAGGTACTAAGTACCGTTCCATACAAACATGTACTCCAAAGAAAAGGCCCTTTAATCATGAATATATAATAGAGTTAACTACATATCCTAAGGGCCCCAGAAGGGCCCATGTGACTGCTTGCTGACTAGGGTTAGGGGTCCCAGACAGGGCTCTGTCTTCTATCCTCGAAGGACATCCTCAGGCCCAAACCCAAGGGAAAATCTCACCGTGCTGGGAAGGAGGGAAGCTACTACACAGGGTGGTGGGCCCCTCTCCCTGTCAGTCCCCAAGGAAAAAGAGACCATGGCTTCCTCCATGCCCAAACACCTCCAACCTCATGAGCTCAATCATTTATTAGCCCACGTAAGGGGAGCCTTGGTTTAGCCCATGTCGATGGAAACTAGAGTGACCTTTTTCAGTTCATTGAGTCCTTCCCCAGATTCCAACAAGGCAGAGAGAGGAGAAATGAGTCCCCTCGTTTCACAGGACGGGAACACACTCGCCCTGGGACCTGTGGTATTGAGAGCTGTGAGCCCCTCCCCTAAAACAGCCCAGACCTTTGGAAGCAGGTTCATGTCTCAAGGGCAGCTTTAGCCAGAAGAAGTGAGGGCTCCTCACCAAGGAAAAAACAACCTCGAGAAGTATTTCAGGGAAGACGCAGCTTCCAGGGAACGGTCCTCGCAGACAGACAGCACCTCAGGGAGCCTGTGGACATGGGCCCGGGACGGGAGCCCTGTGGTCTCGGTGGTGGTGAAGGCGTGGACCTCAAGCTTACTGGGCATGAGCATCTCAGCTTTTTGTCTTTTTACTTTAGGTAACGATTGTGCTTTCTGCTCCTCCTGCCTTCTGCCTCCTGCTGCTCTGAGTTAATGAAGTACCCAGACAGCTGGTTCCGAGGTAGCACAGGCTCCCAACTGTCAGGCTCTACCTGCAGGAAGCCCAATCCGCCAGAGCTCAGGGACACTTCTGAAGCAGGAACTACCTTCCACGAGATGACACGTAGCTCATGTTCTAGATTTTGGGCACAGTTTCTGGTTTCAGAGCTGGTTTCTTGTTCTACCACAAACTCTAATCTTTGATAATGAAACTATACGCAACCCTAGAGAAATGATCAGAAATAAGCATAAAATAACAGTGATGATAAATATAAGGAACATTTTCGAGATTCGTGTGGTGTAAGTAATGTCTCCTCATTTTAGAGAGAAGGAAACGGAGACTTGGGAAGCTAAATGCCCAAAGCTCCCACCGTTCAACCTGGGTCTGTCCGTCCCCAAAGGCTTTACCTCTGCTCTACACCCTGCTGCTTCTCCCCTCGCTACCCCAACACTCTAGAACGGCCCTGCAAGGCAGAAGGAAGGAAACAGCCCTGTCATCCAGCCAGCTACACCAGCGTCACCCCCCAAGAAGTCGAGGGACACACCCGAGGCTGAGCAAGGGGATGTGAGCTGGAACAGCGACAGAGGCTTGGCTGGCTGGATGCCTACACTCCAGCAGCAGCTAGCTGGCTGGCCGCCAGGGCCTGCAAGTGGAGTCCAAGGGGACAGCCTCTGTGCCACACGTGTCCAGCTGCCACTTGGTCCCGCAGCTCAAGGGAGCGGGGCTGTGTGTGGTCCATGCCCAGAATAAAGTGCCTGTCTCCTCTGCTCGGCCCATCCAGTCTCATTTCTCCCCTTATCAACACACTGCCGAGGGTCTGCCAACCAAGAAAAGGCCTTTGAAACTAACATAGTTCTGCCCATGGCAGAAACACGCAGAAGGAGGAGACACGGGTTGAGAATTTCAGAATGTGCAATAAAATGGAAACCCCTGCAGTGTTCCTAGCACCGAAACATTAAAATGAAATCATTTGACAATTATTTGCCTGGATCAAGAAGGTGAAGTCATTTTTGGAGCAGCCACTAATCTTAGAAAATAATGAGTATGATTTAATCTGTGTAAGGAACCAGAGCATTTGAAGATTTCACTGCCAGAGGCTCCGAACTTTCATGAGGTTTCCACAAAGACTGGAGGGTGTGTTCCGCGGGGGGGGGGGGGGGGGGGTGTTACAACCACTGTGAGCATTTGCAAAAGTGGTAGGAGTCTTAAGATCAATGATTTCCTTGATTACCTTGTTTCCCCCTCTAGCGAGCCCAGTCTCCATCTCAATTTCTATTCCTATCAGCCAGAAAAATAAAGATTGTTTACAGAGCTGAAATAACACCTGCTTGGTTTATCTTATTTTAGAAACAATAAAAGCTAGAGAGTTGGAAGGATTAAGGAGGAAAAAAATCAATTGTGTTCTTTCATGTTGGAAACATTAAAAAATAAGTCACCCTGCTACCTGCTCTAAGGCCCAATTTGGCTTTACATTACCCAGGGCGATTTCCAATTTCATCCTGCAACGTCCCAAGGCTTAAACTCAACTGAACCATAACTGGGTGCCCTTGAAAGACTCCAAGAAACTTTTCTGGTCAATTTTTGATCATTTCAGGCCATGGAGCTGATGCCTAAAGACACAAAAACATTTGTTTTTGGCATTAACACCTAAATACAGTTGCAGCCTGAATCTGGCTGAATTGCTTTAAATGTTTTCAAAGTGTTTTACATCTTCTTACTTTTCAGCATTTTTGTAAAAAAGACAAGGGAGATTTTTTCCCCCTCCATTATACAAATGTGAGCATTGAAACAAAACCAACCAACCAACAAACAAACAAACAAAAAGACCATTCTACTGGCTCCAAGCCACAGGGATAACAAGCAGTTAAGCTGGATTAAAACCTAGGTTTTCTGACTCCTCCTGTAGTGCTCTCCCTGCTTTTCCACGCAGCTTTGCAGGAGGCTGCCAGCCCAGGCAAAGGAGTGCGCTTATCAGAGAAGGCACCAGGCCGTGAGTCTAGGCCTTCGAGGGACTCGTGAGCAAGCATGGCAGGGTGCAAAGCACAGCGCCCTTTCTTCTCCAGACGCCTCCCCCTGCAAAGGGAGATTTGGAGGACAGTGAGTGACCTCACCACACTGGCCATGAACTAACACACATGTCCCCTGCCCACCCTCGCTGACTGCAGGCGGAAACCAGCCACACCCTGACTTTCCCCATCTCTGATGAGGGAATGCCAACCACTCTAGAGCAGCGTTCTGAACCTGTTTCGGAATGAAGATCTATTCTAAGCTAAACATTTTTGTCAGCTCACGCATGCTGATGAGTGTACGCTAGTAGTCAAAGATATTATTTACCAATAAGAAAGAAATTCTGAATGAGCTGATATTTTCCTAACCAGCAGCTCCTTCATTCATTTGAGGTAAAATTAGTATCGCACAGTGCAGGACAAATATTCCCACAGTCTAAGGAGCTGCTGGGAACCAATACGAACGTGCCGATGGCAAGGCCTCTCCTCCCAGGTCCCAGCCCCGGCGCTGGTGTGAAGGGTGTGTGAAGAGGTGATTTTGAGCTTGGTTGGCTATGAAGGAATGTTTATGAAGTTTCTCCACCAGCAGCTTCTCTCTCAGCTTTAACTTTGGGAGGAGGGTGCTGGGGGGCCAGTGGGGAGGACTGCGAGGGGTCCCTTCTGGTAATTTTCCGCAATGATGTGATTTCATTCCAAAGCCCTGGCCAACTGCCTGTCCATGGGATGTTTGTTTCTTAGCCCCACCTCCCCTTATGGACCGAACCTGCTTGTCTCCCAAACGCCTCAACGCTACTCATAGGCCTGACTCTCCCCAGTTGAGTGGCCCTATATGAAGACCTGTGCTGCACCACAAAATGACTTTGCAAGGCGGCTCTAGTACGTCAAACACCCAAACATGCTTGGCTCTGTGCTGAGACAAATCCACTGGTTGGTGCTTTGAGAGGGAATCTTGAGGTTTTGGGGGAGGACTTCTCTGGAGGCCTATTTTACCACAGCACCTATTTCTGCCTCAGGGGGCTGGGATTCAAAGGGCATGCAATGGAAAGTGCTAAGCTGACGTCTTCCTCCTCAGAATGGATCCTGCCAAGTATAAGAAGGCTGGGTTTGGGAGGAGGAAAGTGGGAGACAGGGGCTCACCATTCTGGGTGCCCTGCCTGGGGCAGCAACAAACCAAACCCATTATATCACTTGTCATGTGATTCTCCCAACTCCGTACAAGGAAAAACTGAGGGTAACTAACTTGCCCACTACTAGAGCTTGTCAGTGGGAGAGCGCCCAAGGCTGGCTCTAGCCCCTGTGGGTAGAAGACCCTCCCAAAGACATCTTGACTGTCTTATAACTGCTTCAACTCTAAGCCCCTTATGGAAGTACATTCCATTATTCATTAATTCATTTATTCTTCAGATAAATGCCAGACACTGTGCTGGGGATCAGGAGCTAGTGAACAAGACCAGAAAGATGCCATCCCCAGGAAACTGACACGCCAGTGGGAGTGTAGACCCGGAGCAAATAGCATAGACGTATAATGTCAGGGAATGATAAAAGCTATAATGACAAAGTAAAGCAGAATAAAGGGCTGGAGAGTGCCAGGGTGGCCAGGGAAGGCCTCTTGAGGAGACAGCAGTTGAGCAGAATTCTGCATGCTTGGAGCCAGCAAACACCAGGGGCTATTGGAAAAAGGGCTCCAGGCAGAGGCTGGCAGGTGCGAAGGCATTAAGGCAGGGTCCCGTGTGGCAGGGCCTGGGAAAGGCCAGGGGGGCTGGAGTAAAGCCTGGGAGTGGGGCGTAGCAGGGGTGTAGTCAGAGGGGAAGCCTGGAGCGAGATGATGGAATAACAACAGCTGATACTCTCACTGGTGCCAGGCACTGTTCCCGGTGCCCCATGAGAGCCATCATGCTGGGTTTACAGATGGCAAACCCGAGGCATAGAGTGGTCAACTGGCCCCTTGGTTATGTAAGTGGTGGAGCTGAACCCAGACAGTCTGACTCCAGAGCCCATGCTCTTGCTATACCACCTTTATGCCCTATACGTTAGGTTGCCAGGTAAAACAGGATGCCTAGTTGCATTTGAATTTCAGATAAATACCAAGTAAGGTTTTTTCAAACTTTATTTTTATTGTTTGAAATGTTAACCTTTTGCAAGTAGTTTTTTAGTATGAACATATCCCAAATATTGTGTGGGCATCCTGTCTTTATTATTGTTCTCACTGTTGGTTTTTTGTCAGATCTGTCAACACCACCTGTAAGCCATCATAAACTTCGGGTTTTTCTTAAATGTGCCAAAATCCTCTCGAGCAGAGGTTAGCAAACGTTTTCTTCAAAGGATCAGAGAGTAAATATTTTGAGCTTTGAAAGCCACATACAGTCTCTTGTCAAATATTCTTTCTTTGTTTTGGTTGCCATTGTATGTTTTTAAAAATCCTATGAAAATGTAAAAACCACCTTAGCTCGCAGGGCAGGCTGGCTGCAGTTTCTGATGCCTGATCTAGAAGGTTCTGGACAGACATGATCTGACTTAGGTCTGGATTCTTTGCACTCAAGACAACTCTTGTACGTTCCTTAGAGACAGTATTCACACCTTACCCACAATATGTTTATTTGGGGAGCTTGGAGGGGCTGGCTGCGATGTTAAGTTCAACATTGACTAGAGGAACAGGCCTGCTGGCCTAAGGGGGCACTCACTTTGCATTACAGTTCCACTCTGGCTCCCGATTAACGAGGCACTGGGTAAGCCTTTCCTGAGGATCAGGCTCATCCTAGTTGCATCTGGGATGGTGACTTGACCCCAACCTTTCCATGCCCATGTGATGTATCAGAGATAAGCAGGATCTGCACCTTGTGGAGCAGTGTCCTTGGGCCCCTTTCTGCTCCCATCCCTCTGTGTGTTGGCATCTGGGCCCCTATCGCTCTCCTGGGCTCCGCCTCTCTCCCCAGGCTCTGCTCTTGCCTTATGCATTACCTGCCCCCATGGGTGACCCCTCCTAGGCTCTACTGCTTCTTTCATTCTTTCTAATTACAAAGGTTTCAGCCAAAACGCACCCCCTCCTCCATCAGACCTTCAAGTTTCCGATTTTCTAAGCACTTCAGATTTGCCTGGAAGAGTCCCAGGGGAAAAGCCTTGTGTCCCTCTTGTTCTCACTATGCCCCACCAGGCCCTTTCACATGCGTGCAAACCACCACCTCTTACACACTTGGTGTACATTGTCCTACGATTTGACTCCTCCAAGGATTCAGAGCAGGTTTCCTCCTTCCCCTCTGCCTCCTTCTTTTTTTGGCACTCCACACTTTTTGTACATAATGAAGGCACTAAAATATTTGCCCGGTGGAATTCTTTCAGGTGCCATCCCCTTTCTCTGTGTGTCTGAGCTGTCTCCTTGCTGCTTGCCAGCCTCACCTCTTTTGTAAAGGTAACCAATTTGAAAGCAAGTCTACAGGATCTTCACATCAGACCTGCTTCTTCATTATTGTCCCTTCCAGTTCCTTGAGAATATTCATCATCTTTCACCTGACTTAGGTTTTCTGTCTGCCTCTCCATTTAGGCAATTTAGTGAGCAATTTAGCTAACTGCATGGTGCCTGGTGTGCAAGAAATGTAAGTAACAATAAAACAGCCAAGCAATACTATTGACTGAGCCCTCCACCAGGTACTTAGGAAGTTCTAGAGAAATGAAAGATCTCTGAGCGTGTGTGTGTGTGTGCGTGCACATGCATCTGTGTGGGATTACAGAACAGGAATGTCATTTCGATTTAGTCTTGTAGGGACAGGAGACAGTGCAGGAGTCTTCCCCTGACATCCTATCTGGGGAGTTTCCAATGTCTGGCTTTGACCAATCTGACTGTTTTAAATCAGTAACACTCTATGGCTTTTGGACAGAATTCAACAGCATAATAAGAGAGATGTCCATAATTTCTCTCTCTCTCTCTCTTTTCTCTAATCTAGTCCTTTGGGTTTCGTGATCTTGTGGAATCTGTAGCTGGAGAAACCCATTAGTGATAGGTACCGTGATGAACAGACCTGAGTATTTATTTAACAACATTGCAGATGAAAGTATTAATAAGTCACTGCTTTCAAAGTCAAAAGCCATTGTCACATTAAGTCATTTGTGCACACAAGACGTCTGCTGCTCCTAAGAGTGCAAATAATAGCTTTGCCAATATGAAAGCAAAACATAATTACTCAACAATAAACACACTGTTCCCCGGTAACAGCTGTTACCAACAGCCTGTTTGAAGCCAATACAAAGGAAGTACTGCAGGGTCTTTTTAAATCCTTGCCTGTCATTCTCAAGAAGGTAAAGTCTTTTTTTTTTTCATCACAGGAAGTGTGACTAAGCTACAAGTATCTAACTCAGCCACCATTCTACTCCTGCTTTCAGGCCGGGCAGGATGCTTGGCCTCATTTTGTCCAGCCAGAAAGTGGGAAGGTGAATTCTAAAGGGGAGTTACTTAGAAGGTTTTCAGGACAGGCCTGTTCATTGAACCTGAATATTATGTTTTTTCTTCCTTGAGGTTGGAAAAATTGTTTTGATAATTACTTTACTATGTGAATTTTATATCAGCTGTCCAGATAAACATATACCAATGACTCATCACAGTGTATACTGCGAATTTTGTTTGATAGCCCTGACTATGAGGAAGAAAGTAATGGTAAATTTTTGGAATTTTCATATGTATTTGTTTCTTTCCATAGAGTCACAAGAATGCCGGCACAATTCAAGACAACTGTGAAAGAGGCAAAGTCCCCCCCTTTCATTGTCTGCCCCAACCCCTACACACCTTTCTGTTTGCTCAATGTGTCCTGGAGTCTGAGTGATTCACTTATGTGAGACTCATGGTGCCAGGACTTCTTACATGGGTGACCTCAGGCAAACTGTTTACCCCTCCAAGTCTCAGTTTCTGCATTTAGATATCGAGGATAGTAATAGTCCTTACATCCTACTGGGTGAGGGTGAAATGAGAAAATGTATGTCAGTCCTGGCCGCTGCACCTGGCACATAGGAAGGGATTGCTAAATGTCAGCAAGTACTTTATTATTGTTGTCGTCATTATTAGCCAAGCTTCCCCAGTGCAGAACCTCACTGAGGCCCATCCTTCCCAGGGATGTCACAAGTGCTGGACTTCAGCAGCAAGACGGACCCATCAGATTCCATTAAACTCTCCCATCTGGTCTTTGCTAATAAGTCTGACCTATGACCTGGTCCAGGTGAGTGCTGGTGGATTCATGAATTACCCAGTCACCCTGGCTTTTGCCTCTTCTGCAACAGTCATTATAGACACTGTTAGGGTCACAGCTCATTTTTGTTTAGGGTGGAAGGAGTGTTTGAGACCCTAGAATCAATCATATAGTGAAGCTTGCATATAATTTTTTAATCTACTGTAAAATCAGATGGGCCTTCCTCAACATGCCCCAGCACCCCCTGCCTCCTTCCTAGAACTTTGAAGAAGTCTCTGTTTTCATACCTACACCCTCCAGAGCCTCATGGCGCCCACCTCTTCCCTTCTGCTGTAAGGAAAATTGCAACTGCCTGTGGCTGCAGGTTTTCCAGAAAGCTCTGATGAATCATCTCTGTAGCTCTGATCATGCCTGCCAGGGGACACAGGGCCCACCTGCCCAGAGAGAGCACATCCCCTCTCTTAGAAACTTCATTGTCACATTACAGAATCCTGCAGCTGCAGGGTCAACTTGGCTATAGTGGTGCCCTACCCTACTCACTAACAGAAAATAAACTCAGGGAGAAGACACCCACTAGGCATCTATTTATAAATGTGAGAGGTATCATAGTAGAGAGGAAGAGTAAGCAGATATATATAGCAGACAGACCTGAGTCAAGTTCCTAATTTTTCTAGCCCTTTCGTGATGTGGGCTTGTTTCTTACCCCTAGGAGCCTCAGACCTCCTGTGCCAAGTGGGGACCATACAGAGATTAAGACAGTCCTCACAGAGAAGCAGGCTCTCCCCTTCTCAGCTGAGCCTGGAGGGCAGTGATACTCAAGGGTGTGGGCTGTTACAACCTTCCTAGAGAAGGAAACCCTTTAAAAGCACAAGGAAGAGCCAGGACTTTTCTTTGCTTCTAGGCAAGCAAAACAAAATAGACTGGAAACGATTTCCAGTGGAATTTAAGCGAAGACTATGGAGCTGCCTTTCCCCCCCACTGTCTGCTGCGCACTCACTGGGAAGTCCCTCAGTGGCCTCATTAAAGAGACTGCAGGGCTTGGCCTCTGGCTCCACACGACCGCAGGTAGAGGGTCACGTTTGTAAAACAGCTCGCCCTCTGCAGATGAGAGTCTCCCCCCCAGACAAAGACAGACTTCTGGATGGGGTGAGCAATCTCTCCCCCTGGGTTCCAGGAATGAGTCCAGAAGTTTAGAAGGACTTTAAGCAAGAGGCAAGGAGAGTACAATGTATATTTAGTATCTAATTTAGACGGTTCATTTAAAAATCAGAAAGCATTCACCTCTACTCAAAAATGGCCCATTCTAGGTTAAATTCTTAATTATTCTGGAAAATGCAAATGAGAAGCTATAAATATAGAGTTGGGGAATAATCACGGCCTGCACAGTGTAAATTCAAGTCAATTGGTAAAGGGGGAAAGAAAATCGTTTGCTTTTAATATTAAATCCAGCTGTTCTTTAAAGCTGGTTTTCCCTAGCTGGGGATTCTGCATTTGCTATGACCACACCGTCTCCAAAACCTTCCGAGTTTAGACAATACTTAATCTGAACACCTAATAGGTCATTCTTCTCTAACATCATTGAACACTTCCATTAAACCAAAGTTATTATTATCAACATTATGAGGCCTGTCAGAGGCAAGACCATTGTTCAAATGAATTGACCTCCACTACAATTGACCTTAACATTGCTCAACTGTTTGACAGTCAATTATCTCATGATCTCCCTTCAAATGGGCCTCATTGCTGAAATAACTAATCCATTACAGAGGGAAGGTTATTTTAATAGCTGAGCAGAGGGTTGCTTTTCGCAGTCTCCCCATGAGTATATATTGCAGAACAACTTGTAGCCCTCGATCCATCTGACAAGAGAAAAGCATCATGCCAGATTCCTGTTTCAGGAGAGAGAGGGGGAAAATAAAGGCTTGGTTGGGACTCAGTTATGGTTGAGATGATGCTAGTCCTAAAAATATAGCAGCTCTTGGAGACCTTTCCCACTGTGCCTCTGAGCTGTGAATCAGAAGAGGAAATGAGGACACAAGGAGGCTTAAGTAACTAGCTAAATGTGCTCAGCCACACAAAAGGGCTGCAAGGGAGGGTTGTAAGCCCCTTCCTAGCTCCAAGAATATAAGGCAGTGGCTCAATAATGGGCTCCGGAGTCAGATGACCTGTGTAAAGGTCTTGCACCAGCACTTTCTAGCTGTGTGACACTGGACAAGTTTTAATATCTTTGCTAAACCTCGATTTATTCATATGTATAATGGAGGTAATGATACCCAACACATAGGGTTGCTTTGAGGATTAGATGACATATAAGGCACCAGTCCAGAATCAGGTGATAGTAGGCATCAAAATAGTGTTAGTACAATTATTATAAATGCCATTATCCCTTCTAGTCACTTTGACAGTCAGCTTTTCTCCCAGACTTGTGACCTCTGAACATCTCTCTGCTTGGATGGTGATCTTGGCATTGAGAACCATAAGGTAGGGATTTTCCAAAGTCATGAATGAGGCCTAATAAAATAGAACAGTTAATAAAAATGTGTGCTTCATAAATCAGGAAATTAAATGTTTCTCCATCAAACCAGGCTCAGCCCCAACGTTTATCGGCCGTTGGAGACCCAGCTGCCTCCGGAGGAGCTCATGGCACCTCTGCTGTAAGGAAAGCAGTTGGCCCTGCCTGACAGGTCACTGGCTGTGGCAGAAGGGTGGAGAGCACTGTCTTGCTGTCCCAGTAACGTTAGTTTTGAGGGCTGGACTCCACACTTTATTTATGATTCGTCTTAGCCCCCTGAGATCCCTGAAATCGTAATTCATGTCCCTTAATCCCAGGACACTAAAAAAGAAGTCTTAGCTTCTGTTCCCATACAATAAGGCCTGGGTCAGTTTGGGGAGGGGCACAAGAGGGGGGAGAAAAAAGAAGGAGGAAAAGAAATGACTTTCAGCGTTCCAGGTCCACTCTCAGGGATCCTTAACAATTCCCTCCAGTAAGAACTTTTTTATTGTGACCTCACAGCCACCTTGCAGGTGGAAATCACTAATCACCAAGGACCAGGTGAAAGGGGAAAATTAGATACCTCCTGTGACCTCCTTGTGGCCATGACTGGAACCCAGATTTCCCTCAACACTGATCCAGTGTTCCCTATTTGGTGTCAATCCCTTGATTTCTTCGAGACTCTGTTCAGGGACCACAGCATTTATTACAAGTTTTCTCAAGGTCAGGAAGAGGCCTTCGGATGGCTACAGGGCTGGCGCAAAGCAGAGCTCTCCAACACAGTAGGGGAAGGTGAGTCCAGCCAGAGAGAGGCCTGCTCTTAGTGACTAGAGCCCTGAATGCCAACTGGGACAGTTGAGTTCTGGAGCCTGCTCCCACAGGCTGCCAAGAGCCCACTGTGTTCATTGCTTTCCAACCCCAAGTTTGGTGACTTCACACCTAAAGCTTGAAAGTGTCCACGATGGGAGTATTCACACCACAAATGACAGATTAGAATTTTTTTTCCTTCAGAGAGCTGGTGGTTCAACATTTACCAGCACACCACAGCGGTAGGCCCATCTTCTACTCATGCATTCATCAAACACCGTGAAAGGCACTACAGATATAAAAATGGATAATGGATCTTGTCTGCTTAAGTCCTTTGTTCTGTCACTGGCTTGATCTATCCCTGTAGGGCCCATGGGAACTCCCAAGAGCAGAGACATTGAAGTCTCGCCAATTTGCTTTTTGTCATCAGCTTCAATAATAATGTGCTTGGGAGAGAATTTGAACTTGTGGGCTAGAATGAAGGTCAGCAATCACATTCAAAGCCATGGGTGTTTTATTGTTATGACATTTGTTTCTGGTCTTCCTTGGCTTGGTTCTGTAAAAAGTACTGGCCAAGTATCCATTCTCCATGCATTTCTCACCTAAAAATGACTGAGGATCTTTGCAGTTATAGGGTGATCTCTTCCAGAAATATTAATGCAACCCCCCTCCCCCTCTAGCCGTGCCTTATCCCAGGCTCTCATGAGTTCCCCAGGATGGTTGGAACAATCTTCTAATTAGTCTCCTTGCTCCAATCCCTCATCATGACAATACCGCCAGTGAGCCCATTTTTTTCCTTCTTTTTTTAATTAAAAAAAATTACCTAAGTAATGCATGTTAACTTGAAAATCTTGGAAAATACAAATAAGCCATCACCTCTAATCTCACCATTCAGTGGTGCCTGGGCATTTCTCTGAATATATGTACACAGTGATGTGCTGATAAATTAACGAGTTGCTCTCTGTAAACAACAAAAAGCCCTCCTGACTTGTAGTATTTGCTAATTTCCTTGATAAATACTTCCACTCAGCTGATTTCAAGCTACTAAAATGATGTCACTGAACATGAGCTTGAGAAGAGATGCTAACAGTTGGTTGATATGAGCTGGCTCCAGCACACCACTGTAAAATATACATATAATATAAATAAAATGTGGAAATACTACATCCTTCTTTGTAACTCATCCTTTAAAGTTTGTCCATGCCAATGAACACACATCACCACTATCATTTATATAGCCGTATGATATTTTATTGTATCAATGCATACTTCACTAAACATGAAAACTCTAATTTTTTCTAGCGTAAACAAAATCCTGGGGAACATAACTGAAGATAAACCTGTGTAGACAAAGCAAGTTCAAATCCAGAAACCTGACCTTTCTCATCTCCTCTTTACACACCTGGGATGGATCCCCTTGGACCACCGACAACACCCAGCTCCTTCACAGGGTGTTGAGTGCCCCTCAGGCTGTTCTGGATCTCTTGGAGCTGCAAGCTGGGTATTTAAATTTACACAGTATGGGCTCCATTCTCTTCCTCAGCATCGTGAATCTCTCCATATTTTCCAAACAGACTATGCCTCACAGGTTTGGCAATTGTCTCTGCAATCTCTGAAACTCCCTACTCTTCCCCACCTTCCCCGGCTCAGTCTTCAAAACATCTCCCCAGCAGTCAGTGCTTTCCCTGGGCTTCCCGGCACTGCACTCCCACCTCTGTTTTGGCACCTACATAAATGTCTATGACCCAAAGCTATGTAAATCTGTCTGTTCAGCAGGACTATGACTCCTCGAAGATATGATAGGAACTGAGTCTTCCTCAACTTGGTGTGCACAACAACTTCTATCAGGCCTGGAGCAGAGCTAGAGCTTAATAAATGATTGTTAAATAGAACCCTTTCTATACTTCCCATCTCCCCTGCAGCATTTACTTACTAATAAGGAGCATGGAACTGTCCATGACAGAATTGGAACCCATGTCCAGGGCGGAGGAGAGATCTCTACTGCCGGGTTCTGAGTGTGACTAATAACTTGCCCAGAGCCCAGCCTCCAGAGGTTCTTCTAGAAGCCACAGTACACCCTGGCTCTCTGAGACTCCTGACTCCTCTGGATGAGGGCAATTCAACCCAGAGGGTGGAGCTGACTTTCCTAAATCCAAGGGCTCTTCCAGTAATAATGATATAAGTGTAGCCTACTTCTTAAAAAATTTTATTGAATTTATTGGGGTGACATTGGTTAATAAAATCATATAGGTTTCAGGTGTACAATTCTACAATACAGCATCTGTATATTGCAGTGTGTGCTCCTCACCCCAAGTCAAGTCCCTTCCATCGCCATTGATCCCCCTTTCACCCTCTTCTCCCTCCCCAACCCCGTTTCCTCCGGTCATCACCACACTGTTGTCTGTGTCTATGAGGGGTTTTTCTTTTCTTAATCCCTTCACCCTTTTCACCCAGCCCCCCTGCCCGCATCCCCTCTGACAGCTGTCAGTCTGTTTTCTGTATCTGCCTCTGTTTCTATTTTGTAAGTGTAGCCTACTTTTGATAGTGTTTACATGCATTGAAAATGAGAGCCACAGCTAACATTTAATAAGGCCTACTATGGGCCTGGCACTGGGGTCAGGAATTTGCATTTTTTTCATTCTGTTCTCCCAGTAATCTGATGAGGTATTCACCAGTATTACCCCCACTGCAGAGACCAAGAAGTAAGGTCAGGCTTAAAGAGGTTAAGTAAACTGATCAAAGAAATACAACCTACAAATTGCTCCCCCTCCCAATCCCTTGGTGATCCTTTCTTCAACTCCTTAAAGGCAGAGCAGGGGTAGATGTCAAGAGACAGGCTCAGCGGGATAAATGACAAGGCCAAGGCCACATAGCTGGATAAGGAGACCAACCGTCCCGTTTGCCCAGAACCGTGGCAATTGTTAAATGAAATGTCCTGTGTCGTGGGCAACCCATCAAACCAGGATGGTCATCACCCTGTGAGGTAGTAGAACCCAGGGCCTCTGACTCCTAGCACAGGGCTGTTTCCACCCCAACCTGCGCTTTCTCTCCTCATGATGGAAGATGAAGCCATTGGGATGTGCAGATTCATTTTTCCTAGGCCCTTAGTGAAACAGGCATTTCAGAACCCGTTTAGAGCATCAATCACTCAGGCTCTCAAAAAGAGACAGACCCCAGCTGGAAACGTTCTTTCTAGTACACTCCAGTGATGAAATGCCCTGTTTCTCCCCGGCCTCCTCCCCCGCTCAGCACACCTGGACTCCTGCCACTCATCTGTAGAACGTGCCCAGCGCCATCTGGCCTGGCATCTCGTGTCCTGTCAACAGGGATGTCAAACAGGCAGGATGAAAGGACATGACTCCCAGGAACACTGCTCGTCTCCTGGCTCCAATCGCGGGAAGTCATGACGATTACTCATTAGGTAGCTACAAGGAGAGTAAAATGTCCTGCTACTGTCAGGCTGTCAGCTGGTGCCCGCAGCAGTCTTTGCCACTTCTTGTTTCAGCAAGGCTTTTGGGGACGATCCTAGGACTTTGACGTTAAGGCGGATATAGGCTGGAGCATCCCAAGGACTACCTGGGAATTTTCACGGTTTAGAGAGGTGATGACAGCTGTGGCAAGGTCTGTGGTTCTGCCAGCAGCTAGCAGGTCCTCTCTCTGAAAGTGGCAGAGGGGAGAATGGACAGACTTAACAAAGGGAGCCAGACTCTAAAGAACCTAATCTTCATACCCAGTATCCAAGCCAGCCTTCAAATTCCGCTAAGTGTGAGCCTAATAAATGGCCACTGAGCAACTGCAGGAAAATCAGATGGCGTTTGGAAAAATAAAGCTACTCATGTCCTGTTCAGAAAATCTCCTTGGTATACTTCCCTAGTATAAAGCAAGAAAAATTTGCCAAAGTGCGTAGGTTTGACTACATAAAAATCTACTAATTTCTGTCAGAAGATGTCAAAAGCAAAAAAGAAAACAACTGAAGGGAAAGACAAACAAAAGGTTGATAACATTGATATGTAGAGTTCTTAATAATCAATTAAAAATGGTAAACCTTGAAATATTAAATTGGGCAAAATTAAATAAAAGTAGTATTTGATACACATGCAGCATGATTCCGATGTCATTAAATTATATGTGAGTATTTATGTGTATACAGGGTGGGGCAAAAGTCAGTTTACAATTGTGAGCACACAAAACAGTTTATTCTTGTATTATTATTTATTAATTATTGTATTAGTATTTTTCATACAAACAATTATAAACCTACTTTTGCCTCACACTGTATATATTTATGTATATATGTATATTTATGTGTATTATACACCCACATAATTACTACAGAAAGTTTAAAAGTGGTGGAATTATCAGCAACTTTAAGTATTTTCTCTGTACTTCTCTTTATTTCTCAAATTCCCTACATTGAACCTGCATTCCTTTCTAATCAGAAAACAACCTTTCATATAAACAGGGCAAAGAAGAACATGGAAAGGGGATGGAGCCTCTCGACTTCGGGCCTCACCTCAGTCCTTGCTTCCCTACCAGTACGTGGATGCTGTGTCTTTGTGTCTAGCCGTCTTTCACCTCCCCCTAGGTCTCTTTTCTGATCAGGAGACAGTAAGAAAAGCTTGTGATTAGAGCCATCTAGGTGCCCATGGTCAGAACCAGACCATGAGGTTGAGGGGGGGAAACATCACCCAATCTCAAGCTCCTTGAGGGCAGAGCCTGGGCCCACTGGCCTCTGAGCCTCAGCGCCTGGCCCTGGGCCCAGCTGGGCCACTGGCCTGACCCCAGGGTAGCAACGCTTCAGCACAAGCCCTCTCACTGCTTAGTCTGAGGGTTATTAAACACGTGGGCTGCGTCTCTTCCTCCAGGGGAAGTCTGTCTTCAGAGGAGAGATTAGACAGATTTACATGGAACTATAACACACAGAAAGAGGGGCAGTGAAATAAATGGGCACTGAAACGCTGGGAAGAAGGCGGGTATAAATGAGCAAGGACAACGAGATTGAGAAAGCAAACAGCAACATTTCGGAAACTGGGCAGCAAGCAAATGGATGGCTGGACTAACATCCGACTGATTTAAGAGATGTGAGAAGCTGTATCCTCAATGGACAGGTGAGGGCCTAGAAGCAGCCCTACTTTCTCAGGGGCACCTCTCGAAGAGTGAGGCATTGATTGCTGCCTCTGTGAGTGTGGGAAGGGAGGGGGTTCTGAAGCTTGACCAAAGTCCACCTGAGAAGCAGTGGGATCCACAAATCACCTCCCCGCTCCCAGCAGGAACTAGAGGTGTGTTTGGTCCCTGGACTGGGAGAAACGGAGCCTCCCTGTGGACACCAGGCACAACACAAGGGAGGGGGCAGAGTGCTGGACGCAGGGGAAGGTGTGAGAGTTTGCATCCTAAATGCAGAGATCTCCAACCTTTTTCTATATTGAGTCCCAGATAATGTGCCCACCAGCTCAGGCTGCAAACAGCACACTGGGAGAATTTTCCAGGGGATTTAAACAACTCAAGAGGAAAGATGGAAAGACACTGAAATCGAGGTTCTCCAACAAAATAGCCCAGCCTCACCCTATAGTGAAGCCCACAGATGACAAGCCTCAGTGGGAAGCTCAGAACTTCCAGGCAGCACCTGAGCACTCTTAATAAGAGCAGAAACTAGAGTCAGACACCTGAGGAAAGTCTCTAACATGAAATATGGACACTGAATGAAACAAACAGGATAAACGCAACCTAGCAGGGATTATGCAAAAAAAACAAGAAACAGCACATTTTATATTCAGAATATATTTAATATCCTGAGAGATATAAAAGAAGATATGTTGCACTTATGAAAAAACTGGACAATATATAAACAAGAATACTAACAGTAAAACAGGACTGGTGAAATTAAAAATATTACAGTAGAAATAGGAAAAGTCAACTGAGGGTTATAAGATAAAGAGACAAAAAATAGAACAGGAAAGATAAGAAAAATAAATGACGAGTCTAGAATATCCAACATGCAAATAATAAGAGTTAGAGAAAGAAAAAATCTCTCTCTCTCTCTCTCTCTCTCTCTCTCTCTCACACACACACACACACACATACACACACAATGGAAGGGGGGAAATTAACCACAAAATAATTCAAGGAATTGTCCCTAAACTGAAAGACCTGACTTTCTAGATTAAAGGGATCCACATAGCAATATAGATAAAATAAACTCAAAAGTCACAGTGTCATGAAATTTTAGAACATAGCACAAAGATACAACCAGATAAACTTCCAGAGAGAGGAAAAGAAAACATCCCATTCCAAAGACTGTGACTCTGAATGGCTTTAAACTTCTCAATAGCAATGCCGGAGGCTAGAAAATAATGGAGTGATGCCTTAAAAAATCTGGATAGAAGTGACTTCCAACCTAGAATTCTATACTCAGAGAAACTACTAATCAGATGTGAAGGTGAAATAATGGCTCTGTCCGATATACAAGGCCTCAAATGCTTTACCTCCCTGTAGTCATTCCCAGGAAGCTGCCTGTGGATGTGCTCCACCAGTATTGGTGGGATACTGGAGGGCTGGGGTCTAACACAGGAGAGATCAAGGGAATTCCCAGAATGAGGCAGAAGGGAGGGCCCGGGATGCCAGGGGTAGGCCATCCGTCCAGTCAGAGCAGGATAGCGGGCTCCAGGAGAGACTAATTAAGAAAACAAGATCAGCCGCAGAGCACAAGCATCTGACATGTGGAGAAAACGTTTATACAACTAGCAGAGAGTCTGGGGTTGAAACAGTGGTAAATTCAGAGGCAACTAAGCTAATATAAGAGGATATAATGTAATCTAAATGTAAATATAAAACAAAACCAAACCTCTAGGGAGAATAAAGGAGTGTATAAAAGAGAAAGGAAAAGCTTAGATATCAATATCATTTGCATTGCCATATAATATAAACACTGAATATTGATTCGAGCAAAATTAACATGTAGCAGTGCCGGGAGAGTGGAGGGAAAAGAAAGACACATCTTGGCACATACAGCAGAGGGGAGAGGGTGGTGGGGATTATTGGAGCATGAAAGAATCCATTCCTCGCCTGCCATACTGGGAAGTCAGGTTGTTTTCAAAACCCCAAATCAAGAAATAAAATATAATCATGTTATTTAGAGGTACAGACCTATATGCGCCCCCAGATCAGCTAAATGAGTTGAAGGTAGTCTCTCTGGTGAGAGGAAATAAAAGGTGAAGGACAGTGGACTAGTGTGTTTCATGGAAAGTCTTGTATACTGTTTTATTAACATTTATTTTTGTTATTATTTTTTTATCCTCAGCTGAGGATACGCTTTCATTGATTCTAGAGAGAGGAAGGGGGGGAGAGAGAGAGAGAGAGAAACATCAATGTGAGACAGAAACATCAATTGGTTGCCTCCTGTACTCGCCCTGACCGGGGTTCAAACCCACAACCTAGGTGTGTGCCCTGGCAGAGTCAAACCCGCAGTCCTTTGGTGTATGGGACAACCAACTGAGCCACCCAGCTGGGGCTACACTGTTCTTTAAACTATGGGCATGTGTAAAATTGGTTAGATATTAGAATGTGTAAAGTAAAAAAAAAGTGAATCTCAATTCTTCAAACGTCCTTCACTCTTACAGGTGATTAAATAGAGTTTTCCTACTGTTCTCATGTTCAAAGCAGGGCTGGCTTAACATGTCACATGGGGACTTTGGCTTGGACTTGGGAAAACTTCTTTCTCTTCACTCGGGGCTCTAGGAAGATGGAACTCACATAACAGTGAGCTGAAATTCCAGCCGATGTCTTATTGTCTCATGTTTGTCTTACTTGTTTAATGCAAATAAAAATATCAAACAGCATTGATGTCAGAACTACACTCATTTGTTAAATTACAACCATCTGTTGGTTACAAATAAAATTTTTGGCAAAAAGCAACAAAAGCATTCTGTGCCCGGCCGGGCATGGCTCAGCGGTTGAGCATCACCCTAGGATCCAGGAGATCTCGGTTCGATTCCCGGTCAGGGCACATGCCCGGGTTGCGGGCTCCATCCCTGGTGGGGGGCGTGCAGGAGGCAGCCGATCAGTGACTCTCTCATTGATGTCTCTCTCTCTCTCTCCCTCTCCCTTACTCTCTCTGAAATCAATTAAAAAAAAAAAAGCATTCTGTGAGAATCAATGTGAATTTACAAAGAAAAAGGGTATTTTTTTATTATTTGTAAATTGTGCACTTTTTTAGATCAGTAAAACTGGTAGTGAATATGTGTGTATGTAGGGCATGCACACGCACATGCACACGCACACACACGCACTCTCTTCTCTTTTCAGTCAGTTGCAAAGCGTTTACCTACCACTGACCCTCTAGCTACTGCTCAGGAGGAATGAGAGCTCCTGACTAGAAACAGAGAACTGGCCAGTGACTCCTCAGGCCTGTGTCCTTGGAAGCGACCCCTCCTCATCTCTTCATTCTCCACAGGGGGAGAGGAGTCCCCTGCCCTTAGGGAGGGGCTCAGCTCTAACTTCACCAGTTAGCAGTTTGGTGGGTTTTCCCACAGGGCACTGGCCTGGACACCCACGGAGGGCAAACTCACTACATAAAATGGGCTTCTTGGGCATAAAATTAGGAACTGTTGATAACTGAAAGAGTCATTCTTTCTCAAAGGAACACAAGTGTAACATTTAGCCAGTGGGATGGACGATGGGAATGACAACTGAACTATTTATTGCATTAAGCACTATGCATTTTTGGCTGAATTTAGTTCCATGAATTTCCTCATGAAATTCTGTTCTTTTCAAAAAGCATCATAAAAAACAGGACTTCAAAGGAAGGAGAGATTAATTTAAAACCTTGAAGGGAACAGGGAGGAAAAAGAGGAACTAGGATGGTACCTGATATAAAAATCTTTGGGAAAATGTGATTTGGTAGGGTAATAGCCAATTGAGACGTAGTCCTGTTGAGGAAAATGTCTAAAAGATATAAATGAAAAAAAATTTAAAAATACAAATAAATAAATAAAGATATAAATGAGGCACCAATGCACGGTGGAGGCTGGGGTGACACCTCCTAAAATGCCACCTCCTAAAATGGCCCAGGTAAAGCTGATGCTACACAAACAGGATGCTTAATTAGTGTTCATTAAATTGGTACAAATGGCTGTCAGCTGATTTTCTCCTTCATTGCTTTGAAATTCCCTGGCTGACACATTTCTGAGTGACAGGAATGCTCAGCTCTGAGGCAACTTAATCTCAAGCCCTCCAGACGTCTGCAGATATACACTCTAAATAGACAAGAATAAACTGTCAGGTGGGGAGGTTGAGGATCCCTTACTCCCTGGCTCCCTATCTCCATACTTACTTCAAAACCATTCTGGGAACCCAGGGCTCTGGTCTCATATTTGCCGTCCTGTATTCCAGTGCTCTAACATTCTGAGCCTCTCAACAACCCTGTGACAAGGGCAGACCTGGCATAATGCCCATTTTCCTGAGGGTGAAACCAGGATTCCTAAAGGTTAATGCCTTAACCAAGGTCCCCGGGGCCGAATTCAACCTAGGACTCGCTCAGTTCCTTTGGCTTCTAGCCCAGTGCTCTTTCCATAAAATGCTGACACTTGAACTCTGAAATGGGCCTACGAGGTAAAAATAGAATGCTACATTTCTGAGAAATTTCTTCCAATAGAATGCAAAAAGCACCACTCCGTGAACCAGAAAAGTATAAAAACTGGAAACAGCAATTAAGCCGTTTGGGTTGTGTATACACGGCCTCTCTTTGAAAATGGATGAGATAATTGTACCCTCAAGAAAAATCAGTAGATGAAATGAACTTCACCAAAGAGTTGCCGAAAAAGATGATTTCGAAATTTTGACTTGGGTATGGGTTAATTTAAATTTAACATAGTTAATCATTCTATAATTGAAAAGAAGGGATTTCTTTCTGGATGTAATTAAGCCGGATGTTGATGTCAACAGACAAATAGCTGAAGACAAGAAAAGAAAGTCAGATTGAAGATTCAGAGCAAGGCAAAAAAATATATATATTTTAATTATTGGAAGTGTCAACAAGCACAAGGTCACTTTTGTGTGACTAAAAGATACAGCAAAACACAACATGATGCTTGGTGGAGGGTTATAAAGGGGAGTCATACATTAGATGGGGATTTGGACAGAAGGTCTACTAAAATCCCTTTAATGCTCAGGTCTTGATTAATTGAGCAAAACCGTCTTCTAACTTGGAAGTCAGAGCACTGTTTCATTCACTGAAGCTGACTGTTTCTGTTACCAAAACACTTGACCTAAAGGAAAGTGACAGAGTCTTATTAGTTTGCTAACCAAAGGAACTAGAGATAGTCATGCCATTAGGAGATAAAGAAATCCCTCTTCAGTAACTGAAAACCACATAGAAGGAGGGATGAGATGAAGGACTGAACTGTTCTACTTCCTCCTCATAGTTGGAAACCTGGCCCACCCTGTAGGATGTGAGAAGTCTCCCTCCCTTGCAAAAAAGCTAAAGTTGAGGGGGGGAGAGAGAGAGTTTCCATACACCTTTAGAAGATAATAGCACAGTGGCTAATAGCTTGACTCTTCTAGACAGTTTTTTTTGGGTTCAAATCCCTGCTTCCCCACTTACTAGCTGGATGACTCTGAGACAGTTACTTAATCTGTGAAATGGGTATAATCACAGTACCGACCCACTGGCTATTGCAGAATTAAATTAAGCAGAGTTACGTAGCCTCCTTGCTGGAAGGTAGTAACCACCTGATGAATACTAGAAGGAGCAAATGCTGTAGTTCAAAGTGTTCATTGAGAAAGTGCTGCACCGGAAGAACCAGGAAAGATATAGCAAGAGAAGTCTTGGCATCATAGGGTGTTTCACAAATCCTTGATCATTTTGAAAAAGTCACATGGCTGTTCGCAGACCGGAGAACTCTCGGGTCTAATAGAGTCCACACGTCAGGCATGGAGAGGGACATTTTCTAATTTCCACTTTTGAAGCAGCACACCATGGGATAGATGGTATCACAGACCCTTCACTGAATTAGGCACATGGTAATCATCTCCTCCTGGCCAGGCCTGGTGCTAGGCATGAGCAAAGCTAAATTACACTTAGCACCTCCTTAAAGAAGCATGATATCTATCTATATCTATATATCTATATCTATATCTATATCTATATCTATATCTATATCTATATCATCTATATCATCTATATCATCTATATCATCTATATTTATACCTATATCATCTATATTTAGATAGATAGGTGATAGATAGATAGATAGATGATAGACAGATGATAGATAAAACCCTAATATATATCCTTTAGCTGAAATTTTTAAAAAGCAATGGAATTTTGGGAAAAAAAGAGCTTATTGCCAACAAAAATTTTGATAAGTAAGCTGGCCCTTTAAGCATGGGCAAGAAACATGTTCATCAAAAATTGATGACAAGTCTAAAGCAGCCACGATCCTTAACTCCCTCTTCAGTCCTTCCAATCCCAACCTTGACTCAGGGCTGAGTGAGCAGTAGCAGTGGCCAAGGGTTGAGGACAGCAGGTAGGAGGGCCGCTTCTCCGCTTCCCTCCTGGCCGCTCTGACCTGCGTGAATCTGTCGGGGGCCCATTCCCTGGGCGTGCCTCCTGTGGGTCTGCCAGGGAGCCGGTTTGTCCTCTGAGCCTTGTCAAGCATGCAGTGAAGTGCTGGTGGTTAAATGACTACTTGGTTTATTTCAAGTCTGAGTCAGGTCTGCTTTCCATCAGCATCCAGACACTAGGACCCAGATAAATTCAAAGCAGATCCTAGTTTGTGTCCAGCCCTGGAAGCCAGCATTGTTTTCACTATTCCTTCAGGGCTCCAGCTATGCTGAGGTGGACCTAGGTTTACTTGTGACCTGAGTGGAAGCCCCTCTCCAGGCACAACCTCCCAAACCAGGTTCTGGCCCTCTATCTACTGGTACCTGGCTTTGCCACTGGGAGGGAGCCACGGAGCTGGGGCCTTAGTCTCTCGTCTTGTATCGGGAATGAGTCTCCTCAGCAGTGAGAGTACAACAAGGATGCAGCGACAGGGTCTGGTGCCCGGCGATAAGCTTGGGGCACCAGCAACGCTGGGCTCACACACAAGACTTGCATTTGTTATTTTAAAGCAAGGATCAACATGTTCATCAAGGGAAGAATTAGAGTTTTATTAGACTTTTTTATACCTGTTTTTACAGTTTACTACTATTTTATTTTTAATTTTATGGCAGGAGTAGGAAATGGATACACCATAAACTTCACAGGGACCAGGGTCTTTAAAAATCATCACCCAGCTGGGGATGGGTAGAGGTGGAAAAGGGCATAGAAGGGATAAATGCTGATGGAAAAAATAAAGTAATCACCCAGCCTAGAAGTGGGCACCTATAAGCTCAGTGGCAGCTGGTTTGTGGGGAAGGAGAGGAAGATGGGATGTCAAGGAAGTGTGCGTCCACTCAGGCCTCTCACTGCACCCTTGTCGCCATCTATTTCTTTGCCTTCTGCTGGGCTCCCTGGTCCTTCTGCCACCGAGAGCCCAGGGTCAGAAACCCATGCTGCAAATTCCGACAGGCTTGCTTCCTTTCTGCTCCCCACAGGTACATTTTTCCAGTGCACTATGTCTCAGAGGGACAGTCATTAAGAGAATAGCCCATAAGATGAGGGAGCTGACTGGCTGTTTTCTCTAACATGCCTGCAGACCACCTGGGGCTCTTGCTCAAGTGTAGATTCTGACTCAGCAGGTCCGGGTTGGGGTCTGAGATTCTGCATGCTACCAAGCTCCTGGGTGGTGGCGATGTCTCTGGTCCTCGGACCACACAGTGTAGGAGGGGACTAGAGTCCCTTCCAGCTCTGAACTGCCCCGAGCCTGTGAGCCAGGCCATTTCAGCCAGAAGTTTCCAGAATAATATAGTCTCAGCTGTCCTTCCTACAGGCTGCTTGCTTTCCTGCTGTCCCCACACACCAGCCCAGTCCTCCAGCTGGTGAAAACAATGAAGCTCAGATGCAGAAGGACTCCAGGGGCAGGAGGACACCTCGGCTCCAGGCAGGCGGTGCTGCTGATGAAGCTTATAAACCCATCAGAATGACTACAGCGGGTCTTCAATAGCTCCAGTTATCCCCACCGGGGGGGTCCTCAGAAAAAGATAAAACGTCTAGAAGAATCCGCCTCAATCATTTGCATTCACAGTACAGGAAACACAAACACATTAGGATGCTCTCTGCAGTCCTTGGTGTCAGGTGGCAGAGCTAATCGCTCCCAGTGAATCAGATCGGCTTGGTGGCGGTAATTTAGCCTCCCTTAAGCATCACTCTGGACTCATACGTGAGGATAAAAGACTGAAAACACTCTCAAACAAACAAAGAGCGTCTTATGTGGTTGGACCAGGCTGCCAGGAACAGCCACTGTCGCTGAGTAAATTTCAGCTCAAATGCCAGACTTGGAGAAGATGTCTCCCCACCAGAGTAAAAATAGACCAGAATGACAGTACCCTGTGTGTTCCTAGACAGCTGAGACTTGCTGGCTTTGCAGATGCAAGGCTGTGTGTGTGTGTGTGTGTGTGTGTGTGTGTGTGTGTGTTGGGAGGGCAGCGGGGAGCAGCAGAAAAGGAGAGGTAAAACAGTGATCCTCTCTCCGTAAAAACGGCTGCCATCTCCTTAGCACTCACCTTTCTTTTTTCTTTTTTTTTAAATATATCTTTATTGATTTCAGAGAGAGGAAAGGAGAGGGAGAGAGAGAGAGAGAAACATCAATGATGAGAGAGTCATTGATCACGCCCGCAACCCGGGCATGTGCCCTGACCGGGAATCGAACCCCGATCGCCTGGATCCTAGGTCGACGCTCAACCGCTGAGCCACGCCCGGCCGGGCGGCACTCACCTTTCTATGGCACTGGGAAGGTAACTCAACCACCTTTTCTCTATTTCCCTGGAAAAGACAACATTAAAACTCCTTCCTTCAAAAATCTAACGAATTTGAATAGGAAACAGAGTCCACGCTTATGAGGTAAGGGGGAGCTATGATCCTGATCTTGGTACCCCTCCACTACCTGAATGTCCTGCCACAGGTTTTCCTGCCTGAGAGGGCACGGAGTAAAACAAAGCTCTGTGGCAGTGTGGCTGGGCCACCAGGAAGGACCAAGTGGAGACGATTTACAGGAGGAGTCTTCGCAAGTCCAATTTGGAAGCTGTCTGTGTCCCGAGGGCCTCCAGCCTCCCACCATCAAGCACTCCATGCCCAGGGAGGGTAAGCACAGGCCCAGGCTGACCGGGCTAAGTGCCTGCTGTGACGGTGGGCAGGCCAGTTTCTCTAACACCTGCCACGCTTCTTTGGCTATGACTGGTAGACATGAATCTAGTGCACCTCTGAAGACCCTGAGGAGCTCTAGAAGAACACCTTCACTGGACATTAAATCAGGTCTCCTGAACCCTAATCCAAGCCAAGGCTCTCCCCTCACCAGCTCCATGGATTCCTGATATGAATCCACACAATTTTATCTGTAGATTTTTTGGTGGGTGTTGAGTGGTGGCCCAGACATTAAATTCTGCAAGAGAAGTCTCCCAGGAAGCCAGTCCTTGGCTCTACAAATAAGACATCATGTGCTAAGTCACTCAGAGAAGTGCCACCCAGTTGTTGGAATAAAGAAGGTTTAACTGCCAAATACTGGGCTTTAAAAACCAATCAAGTATAGAAGGTAACTTTAATTAGAAGGATCAAAGAAACAGTGTGTCAAAAGCTTCATGTTGGAACAGCAAGTATCTCCCCATGCCTTTATTCTCCAAGAACATGGAGTCCCAGCAGAAATGAGGCCTCTGCCACCCACTTTGGGACAATTATAAGCAAAAAACAAACATATTACTTCACTTACACTCAGAAACAGTCTTCCATTTACAGGGCTTTGGGATATGACTCTTTGATCTCGGGAATGCTGAGAACCAAACAACCAGGATCAACTGTGGGTCAAGCATCCCAGCCCTGGAGACAATGGGTATCAACTCCTGATCTCCACATGCACACTCAAAAACACAGACTGAAGATTATCAGTCAATTTGCAGTCAATACTGTCTACACACTGCATCCATCTTGAAAAGAAAAAAAATTAGAGACGTGTCACAGCAATTTTTTACTCCAGCATCTCAACACCTTTCAGGATCTTGGTGCCCTCCCGTTGTCTATGGAGCCGAGATCACCAGGTGACAGAATGTTCACTTTCCTACTGTCTCTCACGAAGACATTTCCTGAAGGCATGAAGGTGGTGATTTCACCACCATGAGTTCATTGTCAAGCTCTAATGACCCTCAACTACTGAAACGGCTTTGAACTGCAGGGCTTGGGCCTCCCACTTGCTTGGGTATTTTTAGACCTAAGCAGAGAACAAAATTGAACTTTTCAAACAGGAAAGGAATGCAAAGTACTTAAGGCTGGTTTTCAAAGGGCAAAGCTTATTTGAAAAGACTATTGATTGGAACTAACTGCATCATGACAGGGTCACCTAGGTTCAGGAGTATGCAGGAGGAAACCAGGCTGGGAAAACGAATCCCTGGATACTTGAGGGAGGTCTAAGCAGCACCTTCCACTGAAGCTGATGAGCCATGTAGCACAGCTCATGGATTATTGGTGGCAACAAATGCCACAAGAAGAGCCCAAGTTCCTTGAGGAAGGTGGTGCTGGCAAAAGGCTCTCCAAAGAGCTCTGACACCCTTTCTGTTGACTAAGCTTTGGCCTTATCATCATATGAAAGCCTAAGTTCTAATTTTTAAGATGTTTCTTGCCTGCTCTGTAAAATGTTCTTTGATGACTTTCTGGATGCTTAAGTGTAGTTTGAAGAGAAGGCCAGGGAGGAACTGACTAAAAAATATGTTGAGGCAGCCAAGCACCATCTTCAGAAAAGCTAGAACTGCCCCAAGCTCTGTTGCCCCCCTTCACTCATGCTTATAACAGGTGTTTTCTGCATGCCTACTATGTGTCTAGTGGCTGCTAGGAATGAAGGAACCACAAATGATTCAGACACTGCCTCCATGGAGTTCAAGATGTAATGAAGGAGGAAATTACACACAAATATTTAAAACACATTCACCTCCTTCCGAGACTGCGTGCGAATGCAGCAGCTTGTTCCGGAAACACCATCTTTGTTTTTCATTCCACCCTCTGCCTTGGCAGGGCCATTCCACCAAAAAAGCTGTACCCCAGCATTTAAGCTTTTGCACAAATCCTGTACTCCAGAGACAAGTGGAAACCACTCTCTGGGCTTCTCACAGGCTTACCAATAGCTCTTGCACACCAGTTTCCCCACCCTCCACATCAGAAACCAGGCTCCCCACCTCTAGGGAGGAGAGAGAACATGCCCACAATCACACAGTTGACATCCTGGGCACACTTCTTAGGAACAGATCATCTGCACAGAGGCAGGAAATCATTACAATATGAAAAGAAACAAATAAATTATCTCACCTATACAGAAATGACACTGCCTACTTATTATGACATGTGAGGAGCTGTATTGAGTTTTTTCCCCTCTCATCTGCCATGCTTGTGACCAAAAGGTTGTAAAGCCATAAAATATTAGACCCAGCCAGGTTTCTCATGGGCTCTTTCCTCTGTCTCCTGCCTTTTATCACCTATCTCACTCTACAAAATGGACCTTTGCAAGGCTTTTGGATTTTGTGAATTGCCCACAGAAAGAATTCCTTCTTGACAAGCTGATGGACTCACAGATGGGTCTACCTACTGATCTGGGTACAGGCTTCAAAAGCTCAGAAATAAGGTGAGTGTTGAAAGAAACGCATGTAATGAAGGAGAGCAGGGTGACAGCTGCAGACAATAGCTGATGGGCTTTTTATTCCACATATTTCCTCTCACCTATAGACGCTTCCCCTTCCCATTCACTGCATCAGGGGAGGAGTGACAGGAATAGAAAAACCAAGGAAAGTGGTTGAAATCTAAGAGCCAAAGCTTTGCTTTACAAGAGCTCGGGCTTTGCAACAGCCTAAGACCTGAAGGGCTGGAGGCTCAGAAGGGGAGCTCACAAATCATACTCCCATGCTCCCAAATCAGATTGGGGCTCTGAAGTCTGGAGAGGTGGGGGGAGGGGGAGAGAAAGGTGAGTCAGAGAGGAAAAGCTGTGGGCCAGGCATGCGTTTCTTCACGGGACTCAGTCCAGCTCTGCCCTATGTTCCCAGGCTGGCAGCCCTCACGCTTTCAGGAGCCAGAGGGATAAAGCCTTCTCCCTCCACTGCACTGCCTCTCCTCTCTGCCCCTGCCAGCACTTACCCCCTCCCCATCCCAGCAGAATTCCCTCCTGGCCTCGGAACAGTTCTGTACCTGTTGCCCTTCACAGCCTTCAGCAGTCTTCCAGGAAGGGAGACCAATTACAGCGAATACGTTTAGGAAGCTGACCGAAAGCCAGGGCCTAATTTCCCATCAGCCATCAAGCTGTAGCATTTTCCAGCAGTTAGGGTTTGAACTGAGTCAGTGACCTGCACTGAAGCCAAAGGCTCCGACAACCATTCTCACTCTCCGGGGCCAGCCTCCGCTCTGCCTCTCACCTCCCTTTTCCAGAGCACAGACAAATGAGCCTCGACATGCGTATGCCAGTTCCTCCCCCCACTCCTTGTCCTCAGATCCTTTTGCAGAGCGCGCTCCAACCATGTTCTAGAGGTTGGCTCCTGTTGTGTGAGCCATTCTGTTAGTAATTAACATTAACTTTTTAAAAAAATAATTAGCAATATGAGTTTAATGAGCAAACTACATATAATATTTTATAAATTTACATTATCCAAAAAAACCCAGAAAGATTTGTTTGCATATGTTATGTAAACACATTTTAATTCTTAGCTCATATTTGCATACTTTTTGCAAAAGAAACAATTTGGACAGATTCTAAACTAAAATTTATTTAAAATCCAACCATTCACATTTCTTGCTTTAATGAAGTGCAAACTCCTTCCAAATTTTTTTTAAAAAAGGTAACCAGGCCTTAAGATTCTACACATTTCCAACAGCTAAATATAAATTTAATCATGAAATTTCTTAATGGCAAATCAAAAGGGAAAACATGTGAGAAACTAGAGAAAGCAAACAAAGGTCTTCAGAGAAAGCAAACAAAGCTACTTTATAGAACTTCGATAGAAAAGGAACGCTTAATCTTGAGCCTCACCTGGAGGGATGATTTTCTAGCAACTTCCTTCCTGTCAGGCATTTTTGAGATTTGCTTATCTCTTGAGTATAGTAATAATAATTATAATTGCAAATACTTAATAGGGCCTTCAATCAGGCACTGTGTTAAGAATGTTACTATCATTAACTCAGTTAACCCTCATGATAGAGCGACGAGCTAGACAATATTATTTCCATTTTAATGATGATTACAATGAGGCACAGAGGTAAAGTAAGTTGACTAGTCATTTACCTTAATGAGTAGTGTTGACAGGTTCCAACCAACCAATAATGAATTTCAAAAATGATGTAAGAGTAAAAGATAATATTTAAAAAATATATTACCAGGTAATCCCTAAGTGCAAAAACATTTTTTTCTAAATCATAGAATAAGCATATAATAAGAAACTTTTAGTTATCTAGTACTGAGGAATAAACCATCTCTAAGTGCATGGCTTGAAACAACTACAGTTTAAAATTTTTTAGGATTTGTGGGTTGGTTGAGCTTCACTGAGCAGTTCTTTGGCTCCACGTGCCACGGGCTGGAGGAGCTCACTGCCAGCAGCTAGCGGATGGCTGGGGCGGCCGGGAAACCCAAAGCTTCCTGGCTGGATCATCATGTGACTCTCCACCTTGCTGGCTTGGCGTTTCACAGCATGGTGCCCCAGTAATTCCTTTTCTTACAGCACATCTGGCTTTAACTAGAAGGAAACAAAAGATGCCCTGCCAGGCCTCTTCAGGTCTGGACTCAGGAGTCCGAGCTCCCCGCTTCCACCAGATTCTATCAGCCAAAGAAAGTCACAAAACCAGCCCATATTTAAGGAGAACAGACTCGACTTCTTGATGGGTTGGAGTAGCAAGTACACACAGGGGGGAAAAAGACCTTGTTGGTAACCATTTTCTGAGACCCTCTATCACAGACACTAGTCTATATATATCTTTTCTCTCTTCATTTGACTACTATGTTTAAAATAATGTTTAAGACAATTAACTATGAAAGACAACCGTAAAAGAAAAGAATGGAGAAGTAAAGGAATTAGGGAGTCTAAATAACAGAGACAGTCATATTTTAGAGAAGAATTTAAATGGAATTTGTAAAATCCCAATTTTTTTTTTTTAAGTTTATAGTAGGGCAAGGGAATATCCTATGTAGAGGAGCTTGGGCAAAGGCCTACGGGCAAGAAATGGCAATTGAGGTTTGGAGGACTGCTCACAAGTCAATAAGGAGGAAAAACATGATCAAGGGAGTTTCTGTTCAAAGCAAGGATAAGAAGATACAGAAAGGACAAAGCAGGGAAGGCTCCGAAGGACAGGCCGAGGATTTCTTCAGCATCACCCCTAAAGCCTTTGATGGTAGGGGTGTTGGGCTCCATTTCCAGGCTGGTTCGAAGAAATCTGGCCCAGTGCAGGGAGTCTGTCGTCACCCCAGGGCGGAGACTTAAAGACAGCAGGCTGCACATTGTAGGATCCCTTTCCCCCGTCTTTTTCTCTGGGATGTGTTTTTCTCTTTTCAGCCTCATAATCAATAGTTCTCCTTTGTGATGGATCATATCAGGCACCGCCATGCTAAATTGTCACCTGACATTTAGTTTGGATGCTATTTCTCTCAGACAGAACACAATTTTCTCTCTCTTCAATGCCCAGAATATTGAACAGGCCTAAGCAACAATGTCCAATTATGTGTCAAGTCACAGGTTTGCTTCAGGACTAAGGAAAGAGAACATCCTCAGCCGCTCCCAGCTCACCACGGGCCCATGAAAGCAAGCTCAGAGCCAACCAGTCTCATAACAAAAGCCCATTTATTACTGAGAAAGCAGACACGCACGCAAATTAGATCAAAGGCCCGCTATTGTTCATTCATGATGTACCATCCATGCTGAGCAACTGTCCACTTTTTTATAACTGAAAAAAAATAAATGTAAATATCCCTAATCCAACAAGAGAAATGCATAAGAAATCTCAGCTGAGTTTCGCTGCCCTCGGGAGATGAGCTGGTTTGGCTGTTTTTATCAAAGAGCTTTGAAATATAAAATGTTCCTGAGGGGTTAGAAAAGAAAGATGAGACAACATTAGCCCTTAGGGAGCCTGAGAACTGTAACATCCGTGTCCTCCCGGCTCCTCGGGGGTGGGCATCTCGCACATGCTCGCCCCCAGGGACAGAATCATAAAGGAGCCGGTGCGCTGGGCATACACAGGAGCTCTCCAGGGCTCCACCACCTGGGGACCGTGCACGTAGGTAAGTTTTCTGGGGCGTCAGTTGTCTCCTCTGACACACAGGCGCTGGATCCAGAAATCTCCAAGGGCTATTTGAGCTTCGAAATGATACAATTCGTAGATGGCAGAGAGAATGGGAACACAATGACATTAGACGTGAGCGAGAGCAAGACTGAAAGAGAGAGAGCGAGAAATTAGGAAGTGAGCAGACATAAAACAGAAAATGTCTTCAGGCAGCCACATGAGAAGTGTAACAGCAGAACATGGGAAGGCGGCAAAGTGGGGAGGTAAACATACACCAAGATGAAGTCAAAATAACTTTTGTGCTATTTATTCAGCACCTACCATGCTATACGTACATTTTCTCTAACATCCACAGCTTTCTGAGGCTAATATTAACATATCCATCTTACAGGTGAGATTAATAGAGGTTAAGAAACTGGTCCAAGTTCACGCTGCTAACAATTAATTAGACCATGTTTGAACCCAAGGACCCAAGCCAGTCTTTCTGTGATATTCTCCTGCCTCCTAAACCATTCCCCCAATTGTTTATCAAGAGATCAGTGCTCTCTTTTGCTTGAGTTTATAAAGTATAGTTCAAGTAGAGGACTTATCAAAAATCCATGAAGGCAGCACCTACACCCATCAGCAGTTTTGAATGTGCCCCTGATGTAGAAGGAGAGTTTAAAGGTGAACAGGCCCTAAACCATAGACAAGACGGGTCACATTTTAGGATGAATCCCAGTATGGCAAAAAGAGGGACAGGCACTCGCTTACAAATCTGGGGGGCCCAGTCTAGATTCTTGCCACAAATTTTTTGCATGGTTCTCCATGGGCCCTACCTGCCCTACTTGCCTCCAAGCACTGCAGAAAATCTGGGTGCACGTGTGCTAGTAGGTATAAGGTGTTAGACATAAGCAAGGGACAGTTCTGTCCCAGGCCCTTCCTGGCAGTAGGTGTGGGAGGGGGAGGTCAGAGCTGTTTCAGCCAAGTACACTGCTGTCCTGCAAACTGCAAACACCTATTCATTGCTTCAGGAAAGTCAGGCTCAGCTTTCAGAAAATTGGTGATTTAAAAAGGAAAAACCTTTCAGAGCGGACAAACTGGCACGCGAGAGGGATTGTTAAAGTCGTTCTCATTTTGTGCAGGACTCAAGCTTGGCTTCTGTTAGGTAGAAAGCTCCCAAGTACATTTAAAAGACGATTAAATTTACAGAAGTTCCATTTGTCCACAACTTTTCACACAGCCTTGCATTAACAACGGGGAGCTACCTGGGTATAGGCCCATGTGATCTGGAAAATGTGTAAAGCAAGAAGCAAAGCGTGCACATTTGTGCAGGTCACGAGGCTAAGACCCAGAAAGAAAGCAGGTGAAACTGAAAACGAATCTCACAGCAGGAAAAAGAATTTAGTCTGAACTGTAGCCCTGGACCACCACGGCCGCCCACCCTGGTCCCCCAAGGGCTCTTCCCTATGGGTCCCAACCACTCCTTATCTTTCATCCCCCGATATTAGGAGGCACCGAAGGGTTCAGAGGAATTTCATCCACCCAGGGGGACAATGCTTTAGAGCTGATAGATTTATTTTTTACCCTATCTGCAAGGTTGGAACTAAATATCTTTTTTATTCACTGTCCCTGGATAAAGTACCTTTTAAAAGTTATTCTCCATTGTCATTTCTACTTGCACATTCAATAAAAATAAAATGAGACTGGGAATGATCGATGCTCCTCTTGTTAATGATGAATGCCACCGAGCTGTGTGTCATTTGGAGAGTTTTTCATATTCGTTTTCTTTGCCTTGCCTCTCCTTCCATCCAATCTTTTATCCGCCCGCCCCCCCCCCCCCCGCACATTATCTAAAACTTCTGTGGAGCCCTAAATGGACGGGGCTGCTCTCCCAGCTCTCACATCACCCACGGACCAGCACTGCAGCAGCTTCCAACAATGCAAAAATGGGAACCACCTCATTCACTTAACTAAAGCATCAGCACAACTGTCAGGGATCCTTTTTCGGGGACAATCCAAAGGCAAGTGAGTTGCATTTGAACAAATAACTCCGCCTGGAGAGGAAATGGCATCCGTCATGATGGATGTTAAACCGAGATGCGTGTTAGGAGAGATGGTGCTAGAGGGCTTCCCTGAGTAATGTGGAGATCATACCGCGGGCATTCCTTGAATAAACATTTATAAAGCACCGAGTGTGTAGCAGGCACTGAGCTAGGAAATTAGACTTCAAGGGGAATGACACGCAGTCACCCAACTGCAGGACTCAGAGTCTCAGTGGCGGGAGCCTAAAGTCCAGGTGAAAACTAAATGTAAATAAAGTTTCCTTTTCTTCCCCTCGCTTCTTGAGTTTGCACAGACAAATGTTCCAAGGATTGCTCTGGGAGTTTCAAAAGGGATGGAAAAACCCACTAACCAAAAAAAAAAAAAAAAGAAAGTCTCTCGAAGTCCAGTTTCCTGCATGTTTCACCACAGTTTCAATTTAACCGAAGCAGGTATGGTTTTCAGGCGGGGCACGCTGGCAGCACATAATCCTCCTGGTGGTGACTCATTCATCTAGAAAACATGCATTATGCACCAAAAACATGCGTTATGCACCGACTACGTACTAGACACAGTGCTAGGTGTCAGGTGAAAGATCCAAAGTCCAATAAATCAGTGTTTCACTCTTCGAGCCGCTTAACCTTTTCCATGATTGAATCAGAAGTAACAGATGGCAACGCAAGGCCCGGTGTTTGTTACTTTACACTTCCATTTACTCACATGTATCAGAACGCTTTTGTGCTCATACTGGATATATCATGTATGTGAAACCAAGTGATACCCAGGCTCCCCTTAAACAGTTCAAAGAAATATAAGCGGGCCATGGGATGTATGCCCACGAAAGGCGTCGGAGGGGGAGGAAAGCGTGGGGAAGGCTTTACAGCGGAGTTGACATGTGGGTTGAGGTTTGAAAGGTAAGAATCAGCCAGGAAGAGAGTGGAAAAAGGATATTCCAGAGAGAGGGAGCAGCAAGTGTAAAACTATGGTGCTGTGAGAGGGTAGGGTGGGCTCCCTACAGGGTAGCATTTAAGTGGTTCCCTGGAGGAGAGGCAGAAAATGACGATGAAATGGCAGGTGGGCGTATATAACTATGCCCTACACAAAAGAAAAATAGTGTTAAAGTCACCATGCTCATTTTTGGGACTCAGGCTGTAGGTAGGGCACACTGGCACCACAGCCTTCCACCCAGTGACGGTTCATTCCCATGAAAGCATTAACTCCAATAAAGTGAGATGAGAATCTGTGACTTTAATGAAAGTGTTGGTATATGGAAATATTGGTTAGATGTGGCATGTGAGCATATTTGTGGAAATGGAAACATCCTCATTTGCCGCAGACATTAAGGACTTCTGTGAAGGCAAGAGAGTTTCTTAAAAGCAAGCAGTGATTACAGTTGGTAAGAGATCTGCTTCGTAGCCTCTGCCTGGTCTTGAGGCTGTGGCCTGCCTTTAGGGACAACGAACAGAGTTGTCTTAGCTCATCCAGCTATTTGATGGTGAGACAGCTGCTTGGATTAAGGGGCCTAGAGATCATTTGTCAAGTCCCTCAGTGATGTGGTTCATGACTTGGCCACGTAGCCACAGCAAGTGTCATGACGGGTTCCACAACAAGAAGGGCTAGAGTGTCACGGGACGCAGGCAGCGAGGGGATGTTCCCGTGGACACGTTGACAAAACACTCTCCATCAGGGAAGGAAGAGATCTACCTGATGAGACCAGAGAGGCCTCTCCAACCGCCTGCCCTGGGGAGCCTGTGTGATGCCGAGGCAGGATTCCTGGGCCCAGGAGGACTGATAGTTTGTATGGAGACTCAGGAACTCATAGGAAAGGGAAAGGGAGGGGACTAGACAAGGGCCCAGTTCCTAAATAACAGATGGGAGAAAGTTCACAGGAACCCAGAGAGACTCAAGTTACTGGGAACAGAGCACACATGCAGGCATGACCTCAATGACACTGCCTTACTGTCAAAAACAATAAATCTGAAAGGGACATACAGAGCTAGTGAGCTGGGGGGTAGAAGTGATTCCGGATTCCATGGTCAAGAGACTTTATGTTCAGGAGCCAGAGAGCTAAGGAGCAGGAGCCAAGAAATCCACTGCAGTGTAGGTCATATAAAGCTAAAAAGAGTTACCGCGTTCTCTTGTTCAGACAGCTTTATATTGTTTGTGTTTCCAGTTCCCCAGCCAGTTTCACTTTCTGTACTACCTTTTATCTGGTTGTTTCTTCCTCCCACCCTCAACTTTAGCCAAGTTTTGCAAATAGCCAAGTCTAAGAACATGCTCCATACTGGTACACACAGAAGTGCTTGTCTGGACCTGGGTCTGGGTCATGCAATATCCCAAGGCAATGAGAGTATAATAATTGTTACCATTTATCGAACACCAACCATGGGCACTATGATGAACTCTTGAATCTCTAGTCCTTACAGTGCCAGAGGATTGGATATCATTCCTTCTTTCACAGGGCTAATGCTGAGAATCTCCAGTGCTCCCTAGCACTGAGCTCATGATAGAAAATAAGTATCATCCCTCGCCCTACAAAAGGCAAGGTCTAGAAAAGTCATGTCCACACTGAGACTGTGAGACAGACCATTCCATCCGAAACAGCTGAATCAGCCAACAAACTGATCTGACTGGTTCTGTCCGTACCCTGGCTAGTTTATTGACTAGCTTGGCAGAACACAGCTACTTCACCAACATTTGGCCCAGCTTTGCAATGTGCCCCTGTTGGTGAAAAGCTAAGAAATTACTCCAACTATTTCCTGTATCAAAGATACTAACCTGGATTGTTATAACGTCAAAACTTTTGACATAAGACAAAATGTGTGACATAAAATGACAAAGGGAAGCCACGGACAAATCCCTAGACAGGAGTGTATAGATAGGGCTTCACCCCCTTAGTTTGCCTTTGTCCAGCTAAATCTCAGCTCTGGCTGCCCATTAGCATCATCTATGAAGCTTGTAAAATCATTGATGGAGTGCAGGCCCAGAGGCACTGATTAAATTGGTCTGGGGTGGGGCCTGGACAATGGTATGTATTTTTAAAGCTTCCCAGGTGATACTAACATATAGCCATGACTGAGAAGTGTAGCGACATAGCCCCTCTGCCCCACAACTTCCCTTTCATTTAACAAGGATGTTGGACCAAGTGATATCGGGGGCCCTGAACAGTTCTAAGATGTCCTGTTAGTCCTGATCCCATCCCCAGCTGGCGGACAGCTCTGAAAAGACCACTTTCTCCTTGCATAATTCAATTCCCGAATGCCACCAAGACGGCTGACCTACCGCAGAAGGTTGGCATGTGGGTTAATGAGATCATATTTGCAAAGTGTTCGGGGCTCTGCGGAAGGAATCTCTAATCTATGCAGCTGAGGAATGATGACAGCAACATTAATGTCATCTCTTTAGGAAGGCCGCATCTCAACCCTGCATCTACCATAATTAGACCATCGAGCTGGCCGGACAGTGGCTGAGCGGAAAGTTGATTAGAGGAGGTCTGCTCTTGTTAGGACTAGATGCCAGGTCAAGTCTTCATGAGACATGTCTATGCAATTACAACTGACACGGACTGGACTTAAAAATGTTAATCTATGCACAGTCCTCTGGTCTCCAAGCACACACCTAGTAGACTCCTTTGTGGCCCAAGTCTTTGTGGACCTACTTCCATAAAACAGAGACAAAAGATGAATCTTGTGGGTCTTTTCCAAGAGTAGATAGTCATCAGTGGGGCCCTATTTCTACAGTATTACTATCTGTGCTACTTCTGATACACTGACATTAGAACAGGTAACATAATTTCTGCTTATGAACCTATACATTAGTTCTGCTCATGCCCAGGAGACAGGAACTGGAATGGATCGCAAAGACTCTGGAGACCAAGAGCTGTGAATTTGTATCTGGCTTTAGCTCTTCAACCTCCATGGCCTCTAGGCAAGTTTCTCCTTTCTTGTGTCTTATTTTCCTGTATTAGATAACACATGAAAAGCACCTAGCAAAATACCCAGCATAACACACTAAATAGTTTCCAATCTCTGCACCATAAATGGAGAAACATTGGTTGATATTATCAGACTTAATATCCGGGATTTCCAAGTAACAGCACTCTGCTCAGTTGGCAATGAAGACCTCTGGTAAGACAGATTTTTCTTTTCTTCCCCACAGCTTATCTGTAATCTCTTTCACCACTAACTTACATTCAACGAGTTTTCATGTTTTGTCCAACACAGACTCAGAGACAGACTTTATCATTAATGATCAACTAATAATTGAAGTTCTAGGGAATTTAAAACATTCCATTTCAGAGCTTTCTCCAAATAACTGGGTTAATTCAGGTTCACCACGTGATCTGAAAAATCAGTATTTAGTATTCCATGTTTAGGAATCAGCAACTCTGATCATAACATGAGTGATCAAATAAAAGTTAGCTTGGAACTGTGAAGAAAGTTGGGCTCATATACAGATTTAACAATTCTAACCAAAACACCAATTGGTTTACTTTGGAATTTGGAAAAACGATTCTAAAATTCCTGTTGCAACAAATAGGTTTAAATGGTTTTTGCCTTTTTAGGAAAAAAGAAAAGAAAAGAATGGATGAGGGATTCTCTTACCATACATTAGGATATTTTATAAAGTTTTAATTCTTAAAAAATTAGTGCTGACACAAAAATAGGCCAGTAGAACAGAATGGAGACTCCAGAAACAGACCCAGAACTACGTAAGAATTTAATACATAATAAATGGGGCATCTCAGCTTAGAAGTAGAATGAAATTGGCAGTAAGTACTGCTGGAACCACTTCTTAGCTTCTTGGGGAACCTCAGTTGAAATGATCCCCACAATAAAGGGCAGATAGAATAAAGTGTAAAAAAAAAAAGCTAATCCATAACAAAACTCAATGGAAAAAATCAAAGCAGCATCGGAAGATAATAGAGGACTTTCTAAGATTAAAAACAGTCAAATAAATTTTAGTAAGAGGAAAAAATTTCACTATGTAAAATTTTGAAACTGCATAAAAAATCCCTAAGAGGTTTTTGAACTGGGAAACATTTATAAAACACGGTAGACAGAAGGTAACTCCTGATATTCCCCAAATAATTTAGAAAAAAAACTAAGACTAGCTGTTAAAAATGCTCTGAGTATGCAGAAAATTCATACACACATACGTACGAGTTGCTAAAAAACATAAAAATTTGTTCAAACTCACTAGTAAGCAAAGAATTGCCATTTAAAATATGATGGTATTTTTCTTTGCTTATTAAATTAACATATATATTTTAAAGTAATACTCAGCTCTGGCAAGTGTTTGTAGCGATAAGCATTCTTACACTGCTGGTGGGACTAAAATTGTCCTAAAACCTCTCTGAAGGCAAATAGAAATAGTCCTTACAATGTGCCTATCTTTCGACCCAGTAATTTAGCGTATTGAAATCTAGCTGAAGAAAGTGATCTGAGATACACATAAAAGCTCTTTGCATAAGGGTGTTCATTGCTCCAGGCTTCACAGGAAAAAACCAAAACAAAATGCAGCACAACTAGAAAGCAAACTAGCTGCCTGAAATAAGAAACGATACAGTAAATTAGGAACATCCACAAGATACGTTATTATGCAGCCTCTAAAAAAAGATGTCTATTAAGAGTTTATGTGATGTTAAGTGCGAATATCTTAGAAATGTCATATGGAATAAATTTTCAACTCTATGTTTAAAATTCACAAAGACTAACAGGAAATGCTCAATTGCTAAAAGCAGTTATTTTGGGTTGGTCGAACTGTTGACAATGATTTTATTCTCTATTTTTTTTTTCAATTATTTAAAATCGATATATATTGCACAGCCGGGCGTGGCTCGGCGGTTGAGCGTCGACCTGGGATCCAGGCGATCGGGGTTCGATTCCCGGTCAGGGCACATGCCCAGGTCATGGGCTCGATCGGTGACTCTCTCATCATTGATGTTTCTGTCTCTCTCTCTCTCCCTCTCCTTTCCTCTCTCTGAAATCAGTAAAGATATATTTTAAAAAATAAAATAAAAAATCTTTACAAAAATAAAAAATAAAAAAATAAAATAAAATCGATATATATTATTTTATAATTAAAATAGTAGTTTTATAAACGGAGCACAGATGCGCACTCCAGTTGTTACTTTGCAACACAAGATCGTGGGATTTCAGACTCAGTCATCCTTCCTCTCTCTCCTGGTTCTTTTTTTCCTTCCTAACCGCTCTCTGTGAAGCCCACGCACGTGGCCTTGAGGGAGTAAAGGATCACTTGCCACAGGCCTCACTTTTCCCATTCATCCTAGCAGCCAAATGGGAAGATTTCCTCTAAACAGGAGACCTAAGGTATTGTGCAGGAAGAAATACAGACAAATGCTTGACAAGGCCCTCTCTGCTGGGGGAGCGTTCCTGTAATGACCAGAGAGTTCGTGACAATGCGTTGGGGCTCTGTGGCCATCTCCCTAATAGGCCAGAAGCGCATTCAGTGTACCTGGTGGGTAACGATCAGCAGAACTTAGGAAAAAATACAGCGCAGGTTTCCTCCAAATGTCAGCAGCCAATTTCACTCTGGGAGGTAAAATTACTGGAACTGATAAGCCAATATTAAGGGACCAAAAAAAGCTCCTTAAATATTCCAAAGACCAATTTGAGCCGTCAGAACCACGCCTGAGTAAAGGGAAAGACCGCAGCCTGAAAATTATAATGAGAATGAATTGATTTTGTACCTCTTCCCTGGTTTCATTGTGATCTCTGACAGCAGAAATGGATTCATTTTATGTCATTTTCTTCAAGCCTCCTAGAATATTTTCTTCCAGGTCCTGAGGTATGAGAGGGAAGCACAGGTGGCCCTGTCTGCTCCAGCCCAGCAGAGGCGGAGAACAACTTTGCAGTTGTTTAAACTTGTCCCTTTTCTCCAAGCAGCCGGCTACTCAGTGGCTGCCCGTTTCAAGGCTCAGAAAGACGAAGGTGGAGATGAAACTACCCTGAAGGGAACCTGGGGCTGCCGGGGTGGGGCGGGGGAGGCATGGAAATAGTTTATGACGAATGTCAGGGCAGGGAAGGGCATGGAGCTTCTTTTAATATAAACGAAGCTCTTTTTAAATATAAAAGAGTAACTGCAAATAAAATCCTATTTGTTTGGTTTTAGGAGATGCACACAGGGTCATGATGTCTACATCTTATCATCAAATGGTTCAATGACAACAGCAACAATAATCGCTTATAGATGCACATATATACATATAATATATAGGAATATATACACATACGTATATATGTACATGTATATAGTGAGGGGGAAATGTAGCAAAATGTTAAGAACTGGAAAATCTAATGGAAGTGAACATGGAGATTTATTCTAGCAATTTTTCTTTAAATTTGAATCATGTTTGGAAGATTTTAAAATAAATTTAAAACAATTTGTTCTGTAAGTTCCTTTAAGTCCTGTCTCCGTGACTGGGTGTGCGCTCTATATCAAAACAGCATAGAAGTTCTGCATTTCTTGAGCACATTCTCTGCTTTCCCACCTCCTTGCCTTTTTCCCTGTGATTCCCTCCACCAAAAATGCTGTCCTCCTGATTCTATTCACAGATCTATCAAAGACTTTTTTTTTCAAATGCTCCCTCTTGAAGCATCCTCTGATCACTGCCTCTCCATCCCTAATTATATGTGATTTCTTGCCTTTGAATCTCTCTGAAGAACCAGTTGATTAGAATAGTCACCTGCCTATGAGATCCCAGAGCACCCTCTTGTCCTCCCATCCAGTCACTCCTAATTCCCTACTATTGCTGCATGTTTAATTGTCTCTCTCCCTTTCTGGATGATGGGCTCCCTGAAGGCAGGGACCATGCCTGTCTCATTCATCGGTATAGCCCAAACACCTGGAACAGTGCTCGGCGGAGAAGTGCTTGCAAAATAGTTGTTGAGTGATTGAACTACTTATGCACTGACTAGTTATGTATCTACTCTTAGATTTTAAATCTTTTTAAGATCAGTGAGTCCTATTTATGTCTATATCCATGCATAAAGTAGGTGTTCCATAAATACCTGTTGAATCGAATATAAAAAAGAGCAGAGAAATGTGAAGAATTCTGCACTTTCACCAAAGGACTACGCTTTTCATTCATGCCGTCACTGGTCCAAGACTTTGAGTCAAGTAACGCTTTGGCCGTAGCCAACCAAGGCGCACAGAGGAAGGCAAATTGAGTGGGTGGCACCATCTGCAGAAAACACGGGGGGAGCCAGCTTTTGGGTCTCCCTGGTCGGTGCTGCCTGAGGGTTACTGGCCAGGTATCTTGAGGCTGGCATTAGACTATATTGCCATCAAACACTGGTCTGGGAAGGTGAGCGTGAGTAGACAGGTTTCCAACATCTCCCAGCACCCTTTATAGCTAATCAGGAAACAAGCTCAACCAGGGAAGAATTGTCACCATTTTGGTACTTACAATAGAGCCACATCCCCCCTTTCTGTGCTAATGTGTGAAAGTATCGGGGGGGCTTTATTATCAAAGCAGTACCTTCACCAGGTTCCCTCCATTTGGAGAAAACCAAGTGCTCTGAGCCATGGGCTCAGACACAGGGACAAAGTTATCTACACACATCCCATTGAAAGGAAACCTAAGGAATTAGATTTCTACCTTATTGCAGTTGAAAAATTGTAGTTTCAAATGTTGCTGCAATGAGAGTAGTCAGGATTTAGAAATCACGCATGATGTAGAGAGGTTTTGTGTTAGACAGAAAATAGGTAAAATGTGGTCTTCCCATCACAAACTACAAAATTCCCTGCTCCTACTGTCCAGCTCTTTCCAGAAAAAGTGCTTTCAGTGGTGAAGCTCTCGAGAAGCAGGAGATGATCCTGGATCGAGCTTATAAACGGCCACCGTATCTGGAACCCTCCATGCCTCCAGGGACATCTGAAGGTGGAAGGATAACAACTGAAAGAACTCCATTCACCCCTCAAACCCACTCGGGTAAAGGAGCTTTATCCCGCCCCGAAGGAGAATGTGTTCCCAAAGCTTGGTCCCAGAGAGGAAAGGGTGCTGACTTTTCTGCACAATGTTTCTGGCAAAAATAAATAAATAAAGAGGGAGAGTGTGGTGAGACTGCCTGGTGTAGTGGCTGGAGCAGCGTGTTCAGCCAGGGCCTCTGGCCCTAGTCCCGCCTCTGAGCTCACTACCCACGAGAACTTGCGGAAGCCGTGGAGCCTTTCTGCGTTTCAGGTTTACCGCCTTTAAAATGCGAATATTATAAAGATTTACTTCACCTAACTTGCAGAGCTATTTGAAGGAATCAGTGAGATGAGGGGGTGTAAAAATGTCTGAAATGTGAGCCCATGGCTGCACCAGCTATTTTTTTATTTTTAAATTACAGTTTACATTCAATATTATTTTGTATTAGCTTCAAGCGTACAGCACAGTGGCTAGACAATCATATACTCTACGAAGTGGTCCCACTGGCATTTCAAGTACCCACCTGGCACCGTACATAGTTATTACAATATTATTGACTATATTCCTTATGCTGCGCTTTACATCCCTGCGACTGTTTCGTGACGACCCATTCGTGCTTCTTAATCTCTTCACCTTTTTCACTCAGCCCCCAAACCTCACACCCCCTTTTGGGGATCAAGCCTGAAACCTGGGCATGTGCCCTGACCAGAAACTGAACAGGTGGCCTCGTGGTTCCTGGGTCAATGCTCAACCACTGAGCTACACCAGCGGGGCCCAGCTAGCTATTTTTGATGTGGAATCTCTCACCAGCCAGATTACAGCGGAACCAACAATGTTTCCATAGATCTTCTCTATACATTTTTTTGTTGTTGCTTCACTTATCTTTCAACTGAAGAAGAAACATTTCAGGCACTTCTAGTCTAATTTTTTTTAAAAAAAAAGAAAAGAAAGAAAGAAAGAAAGAAAGAAAGAAAGAAAGAAAGAAAGAAAGAAAGAAAGAAAGAAAGAAAGAAAGAAAGAAAGAAAGAAAGAAAGAAAGAAAGAAAGGAAACCTCCTGAATGCTCCAGCCAGGGTGGCAAGGACGGTACTGAAGTGGTTCTGACTGGGGAGGTAGGGAAGAGATGGGCTGGGAAGAACGGCCATGTATCACTTTACGAACCTTAGTATTTGGGTTTTATTTTGTTTTGTTTTAAGTTAGAGAGCAGTAAGCCAAAAAGCGAAAGAAATAGAGAAATGGGTAAGAAATCATTATAAAAGGATACTTCAAAATGAGAAAGAAACTCTTGTGCTCCATTACCAAATCACGCTGGACTGCGCAGGAACGCAACAGCAGCCCCGAAACAGTGATGCCAACGGTCCCGGCGGGGGCCAGTCGGTCATCTGTCACTCACCGCCCGTGTTCAGAATTTTCTCTCTGCCGGGTGCTGTGCAGCATTAGGCTTCAGAAGAAGACAAAGGCCCTCCTTCTGAGTGAGGGAGGCAAATATGCAAAGTCACAGCTGCATCCACTGTGGCCCCATCAGTGCTCTAAGCACGACGGCCACCCAGGGTGAAGACACCCACACTGGTTAAAGGTAGAAGCGAGGGGTGGGGAGGGTTCTCTCTGAGGAGGTGATGACTGAGTTGAGTCTGGGAGGGCGAGAGGTGGGCAGGGCATTCACGGCTAAGTGTCGGCAGGTTCAGCCTCTCAGAGGAGAAAGACCTCAGGGAGGTCCAGCCGCCACTGTGCTGGCCAAAGGGAAGGCCCAGAGTTGGCCAGAACTAAGCCTCACCCGGACAGCACAGTAAATCTTCACACATATCGTCACCATTCCTAGCATTTCCTGAAGCTCAGGCAAGGAGCTTGAACCACTCATTGGTTTAATTTATTTATTATTCATACTCTACCTTGTTTTGAAAGCAATCTAAGATGGTTTCAAAAAAGTGAGTTGGAAGGAGGAGTGTAGGGCTTCACAGAGCATAAGTTGCTATGGAGCAGGATTCCTGTTAAGAGCAGCTGGTCAATGGAAACAGACTGCTCACAACCCCCTATGATCACTCCTCACCCAAAAAAATTGAGATTAAGCCCCCAGAAGCTTCCAGTGGGAAGTGCTGGCAACCGGAGATCTTTCAGGAGGGCCAGGGAGGACACCGAGGGCATTCAGATTTCCCCCACGTAGGACTTAACAGCAGATTCCTCTCTCTGAGACTCAAGAAGAGTCTTTTGGGGTCAAGTCTAACCCCATCAGCTCCGACCACCAGGCAGAAGGGAACTTCCTAAGGGTGAGGGCCTCTAGGCCCCGAGTGAGACAATTTGGGGGGCTAATTCACAGCTTACTCATTTTGAAAACTCTGTTATGTGGTGACATAATAGAGCTTCGTAGCCGGGAATGTCCATGCTGTTGGCTCCCATATATTCTCTCTCTCTCTCTATTCAGGTGGGTCTTACTCACAGCCAGGGGCTGAGCAGCCTAAGGGCATGGGCTGCCTTCCCCTTCCCCAGGGAGGGGCAGGTACCCAAGCAGCTCTCCCAAGCTCCCCCATGAACCCACAGACGGCAAGACAGGTACAACCTTTAACCCAGGGAGACTCTTTCCACTTAGGTGCTGGAGGAGAAGAGAGTTATATATAATAACTAGTGGATGGTGCGAGAAATGTCTGCCCTGGAGAGTGAGAGCAGAGGACGAGAAACATAGGAAACAATAACCATTTGCTTTCTCAGTTTGCAGTTCCCCTTCATTGCACCTAATTTGAAAAACACAGAACTTTTTAAGCTTAATGACTAGTCATCGATCGCTTGGTCCCAGAGAGTGTTTTGTTTAAAAAAAAAAGAAAAAAAAAGAAGAGTATTCCAGTGGCTACCTCTACTGAGCAACATTTCAATTTTCTCATTTACTTTTTTTTTTTAACATTTAAAAAAATTGATTTGAGAGAGAGAAAAACATTCAGCGGTTGCCTCCGGCACCTGCAGCCTGGTATGCACCCTGGCCGGGAATCAAACCCGCCGCCTTTTGGTGCAAGGACAAAGCTCCAGCCAACGGAGCCACACGGGCCGCCCGGCCGCATGGGCTTTGCCTGGCCCCCTGTTGTGCATGCTGTGGCTACCTTCAGCCTTCAGGGACCAGCGGGAACACAGCCGCGTCCATAAAAACGGGCTCCTTCTCTTTCTTTTCTTCTCTTAACTTCTTCATTTTCTGTTTTCTTTCCTTCCACCTGAATTTTTTTTCCCAGTAGGAAAGAAACATCTCTCCATTTTCTGGATGCCTACGGACCATTAACGTTAAACGAGCTTCTAGAAATGGTCCGGGCCCCGTCGTATCACACTGAGGAGGCCGGGTGGGGAAAGCACAGCCCGGACTGCCGGGCGCTCAGTCCGCTCTGGGGCTCGGGGCGCTTGGCTCCCGCGCCTGCCCGTGGCCTTTCCGCTCCAGCACCGCAACACGGCTGCGGGCAAATCAGTGAGGGACAAGCAGGAGGGGCTTCTTAACCCGAGGCCTTGAGGGCGTAAATAAGAGCGATGATGATGGTAGTTGATTCCAAGTCAAGGCCTACACTAGTGCTGCAAGGTAAGGTTACTGTCAAAGAAAAGAGTTCTGCTTTGAATCTTTACTCGGTTTACACGTCAAAACAAAACAAAATAGAATATCCCAGACCTAATTAAGATCAAATAGGTTTTGCTCAGTCACATAAGAATCCCATGCACGGCTCCCAGAATAGTCACCCGCTTAAGCTCAGTCATGTATGGAGACTGGATGAGAGAAGAAAGCTTAGCAGCTTATTGTGCGGTTGTTGTAGCTGGAACTGTAGCTTAGAGAGAGGAGACTGGGAGGCGAGGGCAGGGCAGGGGAGGGTGAAGGGAAAGGGGATGGGAGAGAAAAGAGGAGAGAAGAGAGAAGAGCGAAGAGAGAGGAGAGGAAAACCTTCCACAGCCAATTCTGTATTCGGGGGCCGATTATCAAGTTGGTGATTACTCAGGATCCTTGCTCTTCCCATCTCCCTTTGCCAATATGATTTTTAGATCACTGCTCTATTCCCTTGTACCTACACTGGGAAGAGCAAAAGAAACAAAACACTGAAGCTAATTCATTCGGTTGGCAGTTGTGGTTTATAACAACAACGACAAGGAAAAGGGGGGCCTGAAAACCAAAACAGGAATCCAAGGCACATTTCAGACGGTTGTGGCCATCCCCTCTGCACCGACTCCCAAACCACGCATTCTGGCTTCAGTTTGGTTTCTCTGTTTCCCCTTGAATGCGCAAAGAACTTAAATGGGGTGTTTTTTTTGGTGTGTGTTTTTTTAAAAGAGAGAACTTTTAAAAATAGTTAAGAGGCATTCAAAGGAATTCTTTCTTAATTATCTAAAAGGCTCGAACTACAATGCAAGTGAGGAATTGCTTTTATTAAATGCCAAATCTTTCTCTAAAGCAACCTCAGGGAGATACAGCACTCTCTCTCAATGAGCTGTGTCCACACCAGCAAAACAGAGTGGTAGTTTGGGCAACTGTCCACATAATTCAGACCAAAGAAACCTGCCATGGCCACAGCTCCATTAGCAGGGGTTCTGAACAGCTCAGCTCATTAGGCAGCTGACTGGGGCAGGGAATGAGCCCGAGGAGATGGGGCTCCCACAAGCTATTACGGAAAAGCTGAATATAGTCAAGGAAACCCTTGTTTGCTTGAATTTAACTGGTTGTTTAAGAATAATTAAACAACCAGCAACTGGTTATTAACTTCTTTAAAACAGTAATTGGTTGTTTGCACAAGTCTTCTACCCCGCTATCATGTTGGGGGATTTTTCAGTCAAGGTGCGGAAAATTAAATAGAGAGTTTTAACTGTCTCTGGCTCCGTTTAGAGAGAAAACTAACATCGCTGTCAGGGTGCTGGTCTTCACCTGATTAATCATTAATTCCGACTGCTGGATGTTGGATCAGATTCGTCATGTGGAAACTGTCTTTTTATCCTACTAAGAGAAATAAATTAACTGCACCAGGGTGGATTCATTCATGTAGAATAAACATTGTCTCAGGTTGTCTACATAGTGAAATGTAGATTTAAGACAGTTGTGCACGTAGATAATGGGATCCCAAGCGTGGAAGTCGAGGATGGGGCGGGGAGGAGACCCAAACGTAAATCACACAGCTCTCCGCGTCCCCATGCATCCGCATGGGCTCAGCCTCGATGTCCCTTAAAGGCAGCATTTCCAGGAAACAAACAACTTAGACTGAGGAGAAATTAACTTTCCCCAAGCAACAGCAACGGTAGATAAGTAAGCTGGGAGACATAATATATGTAATGCTTAGTATTAGGAGCCGGGTAAGAAACACCACATCAATTGTTTTTCAAGACAATTAGGCAATACTCAGAGGCAAACCAGGGAAACAAAATCTCCTTTTTCCCTCATTACTGCATTGCAAATTTAAAAGACTGCCTATCTGTGAAGCCAGCAGTTAGAACATTTGCAGAACAGTAATCGCATCTTCCAAGAGCTAACTGTTGTATTTACAGACAAATTTCCAAGCGAACATTAAAGGCGCCTGCTGCTCCCGGCCCCACAGACAGGTTGTGTGTGGGGGTCACAGGTTGGGTACAAGGTAGAGCAGCCAGGACTCTGTTCCCCTTGATGCCACTTCACTCCACTTGGATGAGACCTCTGAGAGCTGGAGCGGGCCCGGACGCGCGGTGAATCGTCCCCCAGTCTTACATATGCGTAGCATTCTTTAGGTTACAAAGACCTTTTATACCCTCACCTCGTATGCAGCTTATGGCCGTGACCATATGAGGCAGGTGAGGCCCGGAGGGCTGTCTGCATTCAGCCATTAAGGCAACAGGAGTGCAGAGTGGTCCTTGAGCTAATAAGAGCTTCCTTGCGTGAAGGGGGGCCTGTGGCTCCCACCACACCTCTGCTGCTTTCCCTTTTCTAGAGCAGGGGTGGGGAACCTTTTTTCTGCCAAGTGTCATTTGGATATTTATAATGTCATTCAAGGGCCATACAAAACTTAAAAATTAGCCTGCTATCTTTGGTTAAACATTTCATTAACTCACCCCTAATGCGATGGCTGGAAGTGCTTCTCTTCGGTGAGGCCTTAGCAGGGCCAGACCAAATGATACACGGCCCGAGGGCTGGACATTCCCCACCCATGATGTAGAAGAATGCGAGCACTGGGTTGAAGGTGCTTGCCCGGGGTAGGGGTGCTGGCCCATTAGTCCTACCTCTGGCCTTCTAGAATATGCCTACGCTCTCTGATTCTTAGACCCATCACCTATAAAATGAGGCAGGAATAGTGCCCACCCCCCCACCTCACAGAGTGACTGTGGGGAGCAGCTGAGAGAACAGATGAGACCTCACATACATCAAGGACTACAAGACAGGAGCCGTCCATACAGGCATTAGCCCAGGGAGCAATTTTCTCCCATTACCGCCCCTCGCAGCCAGTGTTTGTGTGTCTCAGCTGCCAGTTTCTCCCACCCCCTGTCCTTGTCTCTTCACTCTCTTCACGGTGCTGGGCGAGGCAGGCAAGATGCCTGCTGAGAAGCGCAGAGCCCGACCTGCAAGGGGCCTGCCTATGGGCAAGGCATGCACGTGCCAATGAGGAGGTAAACGGAGGGGTCCTGTGTAGGTCTGCACACGTGGGCACACACACACGCACACATGCATGCCCGCTACTACAACATGGGCCAACTAAAGAAGAATCTGTACAGCCTCAGCCCTCAATAGGTGAATAACTTCCAGGAGCTTTCAAATATGCAGGTGTTTAATTAAAAATCCCAAAGTCCTGATATATTTTTCCATTGTCTTCTAGCTGTGTCACCATATGGAAAGGCCTGAATGCTTCAGTGAGGTTTCAGAGCGAAGACATTGGTCACAGAAAGGTGAGTGAAAGCCTAACGCACACTGTGCGCGTGTGTGTGCATTGTGTCCCTTGTGGATTTTGTTGGGGGGAGTGGTGTGGAATGGCAAAGGCCTGAGACTGTCTTCTTGATAGCGTTCAAGAAAGGCTAACAGTGCTATTTATTGGAAGGAAAAGGGTCCATGGGGTAGGTGAAGGGGAAAATAATAGTTTAGAAAAGGGAAGGTGGGATAGCAAGCTAGGGACACCCCAGAAAAATGGCAGGAGAGGTGTGGACTCTACCGTTAAAGAATTAGAATTTAGGGAGAAGGAGCTGCAAGTCCATGTGGACAAATACAAATCTACCTAAAGGCTGCAGAGTGGCTGGATGGCAAGTTCAGGTGGGACCTAGGGCTAGTTGAGGCCGTCCATCCCAGGTGCTCTCCTGGCAAGATTTTCTACCTAAGCAATATGGATATTTCCAGATGAACTCAGACTGGAAGAAAGGGAGGTAAGGACTTAAAGCTTCCCAGGGAATTGGTGACCCCATGAGCAAGTCAGTTGGGGAAATGACTGATTCATGACAGTTCTCCCCACCTCACAGGGAGCATCTAGGCCTGGGCAGGGGCCATTCCTGGGAGGCTAAGAGACAGAAAGCGAAAAGAGGGAGTCACAGAGGAATGTCTCGAGTTAGATGGTGATGAAAGGACCAAGCAGAGGTCTTAGAGGAAAAGATCATTGGCCTGTGTTAGAGAATTGCCAGAGAAAACACACACACACAAACACACACACACACACACACACACACACACACACACACACACACACCCCTTCATTAAAGCAATCTCAGACAACCCAACCACCTAAAGTACTTTCAGACTTCACTCGGGAATGATCCTCAGCAAGGGTTACAATCTGTGCAGATTGAAAATGACAGTTAAAACGTTAATTTTTTTTTAAACCCACAAATAGCACTTTGAGTCTTTATAGTGCATTGGCAGGTGCTACAAAGATCTTATCTCTCCTATCTCTCCCTTGACAGCCCAGAAATATCAGTCACTCTCCTCCCTGTGGCTACTACGGTGATATAATAAGAAACAGGGGAGGAGATGAATCTCTCCCCAGACTCTCATCTAGGGAAGCCAAGGGAGGCTGAATGAAAAACAATGGAAGATAACCAGAGCGGTGTGAGTCTAGTGCTATCGATTTTGCATCCGTCTCAAAACATTACTCATTGGATGGTGGCAGTCCTCAGGAAGGGCGTGAGGTTTCCTTTCGGTAGGAAGGGCTCTGTGCTCGAGAGCCCAGTACATGCTGGGAGAGGTGGGCAGAGGGATTCTCAGGCTCATTCCCTGGCCTGCTGCCAGGCTCCCGTAATTTGCTGAGTTTAAGTGTCAATGGTTATTAATTAGCACTTGAAAGTTTTTTGAAGGTGCAAAGTGCTAGGTGGGCCATTCAAATAACTACCAGCTTAATGCAGACTAGTGAGCAAGTAGCAGAGCTGAAAGGGGAAACAGAAAGGGTTAATTAGGTGATCATTCGGGATAATAGATGAAAGTAATAAAAATTTGGAGTTGAAGGGAACTAAAAAGTCCTAATACAGTTTTCCCCAAAGTACAGGATTCGTACCATTGTTAATATGACATGATTTTAGATTGTCCAGAAAATGCTGTAATGACACAAGTGTGGGTTATTAAATAACATTAAGTTACATTGTGAGAAAGTTACTCCTTTTTGTTTCAATTCTTTTTTTATTTCCTCAAAGAGGAAGTCTGTTGGGTGCTACAATGTCTTTAACGTTTCTCTAACACTTGCCAACTCCCTTTCTAAAAAGAAGAGAGCCAAGTTCAAATGCTGAGAATTTGTTTGACCAAAGAATCTAGCAAGAATTTAATCTCATTGTTTGGTTTTCATTTTATTTATTTCTTTATATATTTTCTATGTCCATTTACTATAGCAATGTAAGGTTTCTTCTTTAAAAATAAAGTTATTGAAATAAAATATTACGGTCCATTAGAAAAATATTAAGCACATGTTACACAAATAGGACACAGATGCTTGGAGAATAGAAATGTTGGGCCCAGAGCAGCGAAGGACTTGCCCACAGAGGCACATTTGGTTGGTCTTCCACTCCAGCTGCTGGAATCCTACGAAGGAGTAGTAGAAAAGGAAGTCAGCCTTGTCCAAAAAGCATGTGGAGCCCAGAGAAGCCACATGATTTCTCTAAAGCTCTGGGTCCCAAGATCCTCAGCAGGGGGGCCTTCTCAGGCCAAGAAACCTACAACCAAGAGTCAAGTAAGGTACACTGCGTGGCGATGACAGACTAAGTCACTTTGCCTGATTTTTTATCTCCTAGATCCCTGGGAGATAACAATTGAGCTCAAGCCAGGGTATCCATCAGGTGGAAAAACAGACATGCCATTACCCTATACTCGCTGGTCTGTTCTCCAAACCCCTGATGTCATGAATGATCCACCATAGGAGGCAGTGGTGCACAGAATGATGTCAGTACAGGAGTCTGGGCCTCCGGAGGGCTAATGGCTGCCTTTCCACATGCTAGCCCAGTGTGACCAGAATACAAAACAGAAACCAGAAGTCCACCTTCACGCTTCCTGCAGTGCATCACATCCATACACAATTGCATCTTGATGGATGCAGCAAACACAACTCTATATGTCTGCCACAGCCCCAGTGACCTTTCAGATCCCTGAGTTAGAGGGACCATTATTCATCTTTATGAACAGCTTCCGATGACAGGCCTGCATGATAAAGCCCAGAGACACTTTGATGAAGTAAATAATTTAGCCGCATCCATAATGACCTGCCATTCCCAAATCCTAATGCCTTTCCAGGGATTGCTTCACCAAACCAAAGATATAATAAGCCCCTTATTGATGATGCTGGGGCTGCATAAACTTTATGCAGAGGCTCAACTGCATCCAAGAGCGTATGAATTTTAAAGAAAAATATGGATGAGGGACATTTTCTTACACGAGGTTCTGCAAACACAAGACTATCACACATCTCCATTTCTTAAATAATGGATACTACTTATTGGGCATCTACAATCTGCCACAGGTTTTACTTGGAAATTTCATGCATTATTTTGTTTAATCCTCCAAACAGCCTTACAAGGTGACTGTTAGTATCTCCATTATACTGAGAACAAGAATCAGGTAAGTGTCTTATGAATGTCACCCCAATAGCAAGTAGCAAAGCAGCAAGCCACTTAAAAAGTTTGCTGGAACAAGAGAGGGTATGAAAAAAATGGATGACTACGTGACGAGTTGGGATGTGAAGCACTGACTCCGTCCATACTCATTTTACCAGGTCTCGCCATTTCTCTCCCAGTGAGAAAGCCTGGTTTAAGGGCAGGAGGGGGCTGCTGCTTCTTGATGTAGCCTCCTGGTGCCTTGCATCCTACCAGTCCCTTATCCTGATGTTGAGGGTAAGGACATTCGGGAGAGCACGTGAAATCCCGATGACACCCACCTCCCATCTTGAGATACGGTCAGAACATAGGCTCCATGGGGCTCTTGATATGTCTCCGGCTGCCCTGAATTCAAATTATTATTTCCAGAGACATACATAAGGGCTAGAAAATTCCAGAGAGCAGCTGGTATTAGCCAGCTGATTTATGAAGACAGCAACAAAGTGGCTGCTGGATGTTCTGGCCTCACAGGAAAGAACCAGGCTATCAGCAACCAGCTTCTACTGCCTGGGCCTGGATCTGCCTGTGGCTTTTGAATCCTCCCAAGTCATCGACTGAAAGGGCCTGACAAGCCTGTGGATTTCCTGCTCCAACTTACTCATTACAACTGAGCTAATGAACACATATGGATACAACTTGAACGGTGACACAGACAAAGAACAGCAATAGTGTCCAGATGGTGGTGTTTTGGGTAAAATTTCCTTCTTTATAATTAAAATTAATTGAGACACCATCATTAAAAAATAACAGGTATGTGGTCATTTTGTTAAATGTTGTCAAGGAGACAAGGACTGAGAAAAGACTGACGTCCTTCTTAGCTGGGAATGACTTGTGACGGGGGACCTGGGAGAACAATGGGAAGGGGCCAAAGGCAGGGTCAGGAAATGCAGGTTCGCTTCCCAGCTTCTATACTGATCAGCCTGGCAAACTTGTGCAAGTCGATTAACTCCACTGTCAACTTCCTGAGCCTCAAACCCTATGTTAATAAAATGGCAATCAATGCCGTCCTGACCATCTCCTGAACCTTATATTAAGGGTCTGCTATGGACTGAATTGTTTCCCTAGAATTCATAGGTTGAAGCCCTAATTCCCACCCCAATGTAACTATATTTGGAGATAGGGCCTCTAAGGAGGTAATTAAGGTTAAATAAGGTCATAAGGGTGGGGGCCTAATCCAATACGATTGGTGTCCTTATAAGAAAAGGCAGAGACAGTAGAGATCTCGCCCTTTCTCCATGAACCCACAGAGGAAAGACCATGTGGGGGTACAGCAAGAAGATGGCCACCCAGAAACCATCCCTGATGGTACCTTGAGTTTGGACTTCCAGTCTCTGGAACTGTGAGACAATACATTTCAGTTATTTAAACCACTCAATCTGTGGTATTTATTACGGCAGCTCTTCAGAATAATACAGAGTTCAAAAAGAAGAGGCATAGAGAAAGCTGGAAAGTGGTGCACAAGTGAGGGACATTCACGAATTCTGAGGCCAGGTTATGGAGGGGGGGGTGAAGAGGCAGAAAGGGGACGTTTTGACTCCTCTGTTGCAATTCAAGAGCATGAGGCAGAGGAGTAGCCTGAGGAGGTAGCACAATGGGCAGAAGTTTGGTCGGATGGGATCAAGGTTCTTCCATAGCACCTGAACTTTGAATCCAGATCAGATCAGGAATAGAGAAGTAGAGAGATTACAGACCTTACATGGAGATGTGGAGATTGCCAACCTATGAGATATTTTAAAATAGCAGTTACATCGGGTCGTTGTGAGATTGGACCATTTCTCAAGGGAAGGGGATTGGACCAAATGCAACAGTCCTTCCAAACTGGGTGCTCCCCGATTCCCAAGGCGATGCAAGAGCAGAGCTCTCGAAACTTCAGGCATGTGACTCAGCGACAGGGTGCGAGATGGTACTGACGGTTTGTTTTACCAAGGAGTCCATCTGACACAAGGAATAAAATCTACTTGCCTTCCTGGGTACTAGATGGTGTCTCAGTCCCGTCTAGTTCAAATGTTCCTAGATTCTGTGAGGCTGACATGGCAAAGCTGTGTGGCACAAATAGGAAAAGACTGGAAAAAATTAAGTAGAGGATGCAAGGGAAAAGAAGACAGAAATGGGGGGAAAACAGACAAATACAAAAGATTAACAAGGTAAATCCCTGTTCATTCATGTCATTGAGTGAGCCACTATTCCTGGTCCACCATCTGTTTGAACAGTTCTCTTTGTTGGGGCCCAGTGGTGAGGGAGGCATCTGAAAGTGGGTGCCCTTCCGGCAGAGGAGAGGTTTGCTCCTGAAGCCTTCTGCTGTGAGACTGCGGAGAGGCCTCTCCGGTGGGATTCACAGAGAAGGCCTCGCAGAGTTGCATGAAATCAACTGCTTTAATGAATAGCACTAAGGCGACGGTACCATCATTCATTCATGAAATACGGAATTAAAGCTCGAAGAAACAGGGCACGCCTCCCTCCCACCTCTTGCCCGGGTCTCCCCAACTTTTGCTTCCTGATGTAATCCCGTCCCAAGGCTGAGCCTCTGAAGCTCCCAGACATATTCCTTCCCCTGCCCTTGTGTTGCAACAGCCTGAGGAGCCCATAAACAAATGTTTAGCTGCCAGCCTTCTCTCAAAGTATTATCAAAAATTAGAAAGAAGGCAAATAGCTTCAACCACATTGTACAGAGGGAGAGAGAGAAACAAGGACTGGTAAGTAAGTGGATTAAGGCCACAAAGCCAACAATATTTGTGTCTAGACAGACCCTATCTCTTCAGGGTTGAAGGCAGCAGTGAAAAACTGTTCCTAATTTCTTCAACAAACACATATTGTGAGTCGGCTGTCATTACTGTAGATTCTTTACAAAGAATTCTTAACACACGACCCAGGCCTTCTAGTGAAGAAAACAAGACAAGTCCACATGAAACATTAAGTAACATTCATTCATTCAGGCGAGCAGGAAGAACTGGGCCATTTGCAGACAGCTGGCTGAGTGGCCCTGAGCAATTCTTTCTTTCTTTAAACCTGTTTTCTCCTCGCCAGAGGAGATAAAAATAATCCCTGCCTCTTGGCATTGTTGCATCAGTAAGATAGCAATACATCTTATTATAGTACTTGGTAAATAATGAACTCCTAATCCAATGTAGCTCATTGTCATTATTAGCGAATACCTACTATGGACAAAATAACTTGCTCAGCATGTGGGGATGTAAGATTAATCAAGAAAGGCCGCACTGCAATTGATTACTAATCACAGCCCAGTAAAAAGGCTTCACAACTGAGAAAGCCCCAGAAAGAAAGAACAGCTCTGAGTTCCACCGACGGAAGCTGCCCAGGGTCAGAAGGAAAACCCCGGCTGCAGAGTTGGTCCCCATGGGTTTGTGGCTGGTGCTGCACTATCTGCTCTTCGACCTTGAGCAACTGGCTGCACCTCTCTGTGCCTCTGACTTCTCATCTGTAAAATGAGGGGGTTGAATTCAATTATCTGCATGGCTCCTCCCAGCTTGACAGGCTGTGATCTATGGTCTGTGAGGGGCTGGGCCTTGAAAGATGAATCAGGTTTCAGGAGAGGAGTGGGAGCTCATGAATAAAGGTGCAGAGGCAGGGACAGGAATATACTCGAGAAAGGGAGTAATACAGAAAGCTGACATTTATTGAGTGCCTACTTTGGGCCCTGCTTTAAAGTGCTTTATGTGTATTAATTCATTAACTCCTCACAGCAACCCTATAAGGTAGAAAAATGATCACCCCTCTTTTATAAGGGGCAAAATAGAGGCATGAATGTGGCGGGAGGACAAGGTATTCGATGAGTAAGCAACGTGACTGCACGATGGCATCTTTCCAAGTGGCCTCCTCCTCTCCTCTGAGGACAAGGCTGGGGCCATTCTTCCACCACGGGTCTGCCCAGCCAAGCCCTTTCCCCATGGAGTGGAGAGCTAAGCCAGAAAAAGTACAGCCTTCATCAGGGAGGGTCAGAGGAGAAAGAACGCACCGAGGTCATCTGCCCAAACCTTCTCCACCAACACTTCACTGACTTGACACAGAGGCTCAGGGAACTTGAGTGACTTTCCCAGGAATCCACCCATCCACCCATCCACCCATCCACCCACCCACCCATCCACCCATCCATCCATCCATCCATCCATCCATCCATCCATCCATCCATCCATCCATCCATCCTAAGCATCTCCTATGTGTCTTGTATTGTGCAAGGCCATGGAGATGTAGGGCTGAGCTAAACATAGGTTAGACAAAGGTAACAATGAGAAAAGAGTTCCCTAATGGGGAAGTAGAGGGGGTGCTGAGAGCTTGGATCTGGAAAACTTAACTTAGGCCAGAGGACAAGCAGGTGCCTTCTATGGGGAGTTAAGTTTTAGCAGAACTCTTCAGTGTGGGTCATCTAATTATAGAGAAAGCAAGGAATGAAAGCAAAGCCAGAGTGCCCATGGCCAGTCCTCCTCGGCTGTGTGTTAGAACGTTAACACGTTTCCTCTCGCCATCCAGCGAGAACGAGGCGCTCAGATACCCCCTTGGCTCACCCAATTCTGCTGCGTGAGACGCAGGGAGCAAGCCTTATTATTCCCCTTATTATCTCCTATTCCTGTTTGCTTCCATTTTGCCCAGGGCTTTCAATTTGTAAAACAGACAGGAGTTTTGATGTGACCTGGATTATACAAATGCCTGCGCCGACGTCACTGCTGTTTTCTCTCTCCAAGAGAAATTACTGCAAGTGTGTGTGTTTGAAACAACTTGTTCATTATACCAGTTAAGGTTTTCCCTTCTCCGTGGCTTATTTTTAGATTCCTTCTCCCATTTTCTGAGCTCTATTAGAATTAGGTTTTCATTTTAATCACGCTCTCTGGGCAGGCCAAATTTAGGCATAATGAAAAGAAAAACCGTTATGCAAAATGAGACGTTAGAGGAAGCCCGGCTGGGCACACGTGTGCAGCATCCCCAACATGCGACGGCCGGGAGCACGCAGGTCTTCCAGGCAGGGGCCTGCTGTTCCCCCCATTAGTGCTCCAAGACTATTCCGTCGTCTAAGTAATGCAGCCCTGAGCTGCTTTGTCTCCAATCCCTTCTGCAGCTCGGCAGCTGATAAAGGGTTGGTAGGGCCTGGCTCAGAGGGGATCAGCCCACACTGAGCCGGGAACTATCAAACCTCATCGTGGGACCTCCCTCCCACAGCTTCTGCAAAGGGAAATGAGATGGGTCAGGACTGTAGATTTACCCCTAGGGCCTTGGTTCTACACTCTGGCTGCAAATGAGAATTCCCTTGAGTGCTTTAAAATATACTGCTTCCCAGGAAGATGCCCCAGGCCAAGTGAATCAGAACATCTGAGGGTAGAACGTGGGCAGAAAGGTTTTTTTGTTTGTTTGTTTGTTTCTTTAACATCTCCATACTCCACTCCACCCCTGCTGCCGTGGTTCCAATGTCCAGCCTGGGTGGAGAACCCCTGTCCCAGAAGAATGGGGAGAGGGGGAAGGGACAGCTCATCACTCCAAGTGTAGTTCCCACCCCACCCTCATCAACATCATTTGGGAGCCTTTTAAAAATGCAGACTGTGCCTGGCCAGCGTGGCTCAGTGGTTCAATTCCCAGTCAGGGTACATGCTCGGGTTGCCGGCTCGATCCCCAGTGGGGGGCGTGCAGGAGGCAGCCGATCAATGACTCTCTCATCATTGATATTTCTCTCTCTCTCCCTCTCCTTTCCTCTCTCTGAAATCAATAACAACATATTTTTAAAAAAATGCAGAATATCAAGCCCCAACAGGAACCCACTGAATCAGAATTCATTTTAACAGGTTCCCCTGGAGTCCAGAGAATTCATACTCACATTACAGATTGAGAAACTGTCATTTTCTCATCTTTTCATCCAAGGCTATGTGTAAAGCTACTAGGACTTATGTCCAAGAGCCCGGATTCGGCAGTCAGACACTACCTGGGCCAAAACCACTCTGCTGCTTACTTGACTTTGTATGTTATACAGCCTCCTTGTGTTTCAGTTTCTCATCTATAAAATAAATCACAGCATTTATTTACCAGAATTGTTATGGAAAGGAAATTAGTTAATACGGCCTGAAACAGTGCCGGCGCACTGTAAGTGTTATTGGTTATTACACCAGAGGGATGACTGGGTGAAACCCTAGACTGACACTCACCCTGGTGTGTTCACATCCCCTTGTGTGTACAGAAAAATATGTTGCCACGCCAAATTGATGATCGAAGGATAGCAGTAGGGCATTCGAAAAGCGTTAAAACGAGTAGACTCAGCGTTAGGATACACGACCCCTTGGTCTCCTTCACTTAAAGGACCTCATTCCGAGAGCAAGACTCTCCACTGTCAGCGGGGCACTAAAGGTGTTACCAGAAGCGGCCGATTGGTTTCCATCGTCCACAACACCCGTGATGCACGATATCTTTCTAGGGACTGAGCCCCACTGCGGGTGAGAAACAGGCCATTCCAGTGCCCACACTTATTTGGTAGGAGGCTGAAAACACCTGTCCCTGTGCTTGGGGTGACTTGGGGAACAGGCTGTGTGGTTTCTAATGCATTCCCAAGTTCTCTGACACTCCTCTCTTCAAGAGGTGGACCTTAATTCCTCCCTCCTTGGAAGGGACCGGGACTTAGTGACTCGCTTCTGGTGAAAGGATACAGGGGAAGTGACAGTATGTAACTTGCAAGATTAGGCTATAGCTGGCACGGCAGCCTCGCCTTGCTCCTCTTACCTCTCCTGCTCTAGGGGAGGCCGGTTACCTTGTCCTGAGCTCAGGCAAGCAGCGGCACAGAGGGGCCCACGTAGGGAGGAACTGAGTCATGAGAGTGGGCCGTCACCAAGCACATCCCCCAGCCCTAGTCAAGCCCTCAAATGACTGTAGCCTTGACCACCAACTTGACTGCAACCTCAGGAAAGACCCTAAGCCCCAACCAGCCAGCTGAGGCCCTTCTGGATGCCTGAACCACCCCGACTGTGTGAGGTAGTAAGAGCTTGTCGCTGTTTGGAGCCACTAAGTTTTGGGGAAACCTGTTCCGCAGCAGCATATAACTAATACACGGTCCTGGTAGAAGTCAGACGGGTGTCTTCTGAAGGCCTGAGCAGCACAGAGAAGTGGAAGATGGAATGAAGCAGGTCTCGGGCCATGGGAGAGGAGGAGCACTTGCGAAACCCTTGAATTCTCTGTGACCTTAAAGGACGCAGGCTTTAGAGCCTGAAGACCTGAGTGTGACCCTGGCTTTGCCACTGACTGGCTTTGTGGCACTGGATGGCTCCCTTAACTGACCTTCCTCGCAGGAGAATAGAGAGGCTGTCACGTCAGAGACCTGACACCGGGTCTCTGAGGGCTGGCGCCAAGACCCCCACACAATACTCCTCCCCTTTCCCTTTCCCTCTTTCCGTTTCTAGCTCTCAGGCCCCACACATCTGCCTCGAGGACCGCTGTTGCTGTCATAGGACAGGAGCGGGGAGGACGGAGGCTACGTGGGGGCGGGAGGGAGGGGATGGCACATACGCTCCACCTGGGTGAGTGCTGTCACTCCGAGCATCCCTGGGCACCCTCGGGGCGGTGGCACCATGTGGAGCCCATCTTCTGTTCTCCCAGCCACTGGTGCCAGAGAGAGAAGACTGAGTAGACAGACAGTGGGTAATGGAGGCCACTGTCCCCACTCTGCCTTCCACCCGCTGCGACCCTGCTTGCTTTTCCTCTCCTCTGCGCCCTCTGTTCCTTCACCATCACCCCCCCCCCCCCCGAATCCACCCTTAGGAAGACTGGAGGAGGACTGGCATTAATCTCGACAAATTTCTCTCGCATGGGAGGTAAAAGTGAAGAGAGCCTGAACTTCAAGACCAAGAGCCCCTCCGCTGAGAAGTTCCGATCCCCCGGCTTTGCTCTCCTTGACGCCGAGAGGGTCAAGGCCAACCTTCACCAACGAGAATAGAGGCCAAGCCAGCCCCCCCTCCCCCGGCCACCCAGCCCTGAATCTGGAGGGGTTCTGGGTGCTCAGTCACTCCAGGCCTCGCTGCTTCTCACACATTCATTCCCAGCACTAACTGGAAGGCCTCGGGAATGCGTTTCACAAACTAAATTGTCCTGGCCCCTCTGTTGTTCCCATCCTCAGACCTGGGGGAAGAGAGGGAAACCCAACCTCCTGCCTGCCAGCCACCAGTAAGCCCGAACAAAGGAAAATCTTGTGTGATCTGCCTGTCCCCATGGCTGCCCTTCTAAGGAGAACACAGATGGGGGACTTGATGGCTGATGGGCCACTCCAAGGTGGCTATCCCATACGTGGCCCTGACATTCCTCGTGGCCTATTAGGAACTAAAAGGATCTCAGGAAGTGTTCTCAGTCCCTGTCGGCTTAGCTTCTAAGCCTGAAATCAGTCTTTCTTCTGCAGGAAGAAATAAAAATGATACCCAGGATTTACACTGGCCTTTTCCCCAAGGAGTCCAAGGGATTCCACCCACATTCTTCGGGCAATCCAGTAAAGTCAGCTCTCAGGCTCTGGATGCCTCTTGAAGCAGCTGAGGGGGGGACCAAAGCATGTCTCCCCACTGCCTGAGGGGGAGAGCTGGAATTCTGCCTGGTCGGTCTTGGACCACTACCTAGCATCTGCTGGTGGTTTATAGAACCAGCCTGGGGAGCTAAAGTGCCAGAGCAATTAGGCGGAGGGAAGACAAAGGCAGAAACAGCTCTCAGCTGGGGGTGGGGGGTGGGGATGTGAAACTGGTGTGGCTGAATCTGAATTCTGACCATTTCTCCTGGCCTTACGAGTAGTCAAAAGTCATGTGCTATCGGCTCATGAGTTGCCTCACTTCAGCTTGGAAGTGGCTACCATTGAGTGGCTGATGCAATTTGCAAAAACTGAGCTGGGGTAAGTCCCTCTGCCTTTCAGAGCCTCGGCCACATTCCTCACTCATAAAATGACAGATTCCTCCCACCTCTAAAGTTCTAGGAGTTAATACATATTAAATATTTGGAGATACAGCAAGGGATATAGGTTTATTGGAATAGGCATTGGAAGACCTGGGTTCTAGTCTTAGCACACTAGCTGGCTGTGTGATGTTCGGTGACTCACTTGACTTTTCAGAGCCTTGATTCTCTAACCTATAAAAGGAGGCAGTTGGCCATACTTTCCCTAAGATCCCTCCAGTTCTGGCCTCTGTCTCTAAATTCAATGGCCATACATAGAAAGAACTATAACAGAAAGAGTGTGTTCCAGACATTGACTCTTCCCTTCACTCCATCTCCTCATCTTTCCAGCTATTCATTTGCCACACACATATCGAGTGTCTATTACGTGGCCAGGGTGTCTGCTAGGCACTGGGCAGAACACTGAGAAATACGGGCATCGTTTGGCGGGTGTGCTAACTATAATCAAGGAGGAGAGGAAGATAATTAAACAAATATCACAAAGTGTGTGAAGAGCTAAAGGAATAAGAGACCTTGGCACTTTAAGAAATGTAAAAAAAAAAAGTCAGTAGGGTTGGGCCATGAAGTGCAAGGTGGGGAAAGATGGCAATTGAAGCTGGAGCGTAGGCAGGATGCAGGTCTAAAGGGCCTGACACCCCAGTTTAAGGATGTTTTCCATCTAAAGGAATCCTAGACAAGATCACTGAGTGATTTTAAGCATGGTTGTGATGCAACTAGGTTTTTGTCTTGAAAAGATCATTTTGTGCTAAAACAAACAAACAAACTAGGAAACGCTATTGTGTGTCAGGGATTAGTTGGATCTTCGAAGATAAAGGAAACCAGCCAGGAGACCAGTGCAGTGTTCCAGGTAGGAGATGATTTGAACTTGGACTAGGAGGGAGATGGAGAAACATGGAAGCATCTGAGAAATTAAATTGAGAAACCAGAATTGAAACAATAAAATGAGCAATTAGATGTGGTGGCCATGGGCCTGGAAGAGAGTGATTATAAGAAACATCTGGAGGCTGGGGAACCATGACTAAAAATGCCTGGTGACCCATTTTGTGACTCACTGAATGCTAAACCAAACAGAGTAGTTTCCCTACACGGCTGCTCTCCCTGGGGTCCTTTCAGGTGCCAGGTACCCCCCTGGGACGGGTCTGCCCTGGGCTGCCCCACCATCCCTTCTGCAGCAGCACTCTCAGGGCCCTATCGTTCTGTAGGAAGGACAAACAGACGGTGGCAGAGTTCTGAAATCTACAGGAAGCCTGCCTCTTCATCTGGGGTGGAAGAAATCCAACTGTAAGACCCCTAACTCTTGGAGAAAAAGTAAGAGTGACTGTGATTTAATAGGACTCTTTGTGTGTGTGAGAAAATCAAGCAAAAAGAGGAATTACCCCTATAGTTTTGGGCATTTGGGCTTTGATATATCACCATGACAAAATCCTACAGTGAGAACCATCAAAACATTCTGAGTTACTACAGACAGCCTCTTGGCTCTGTTGGCTGAGCACGTTTCCATGCACTGAAAGGTCAGTCGCTGGTTCAGTTCCCATCAGGGCACATGCCCAGGTTGCAGGCTTGATCTCCTGTAGGGGTGTGAGCTGGAGGCAGCCGATTGATGTTTCTTTCTCTCTCCCTCTAAAATCAATAAAAACATATTTTTAAAAGAGACAACCTTAGGTCTTTACCAGGCTCTCTATCTTTCTGCATCTCTGTGTGTCGGGATTTAGCATCCACACAGTCAGTCAGTCTTACACAAGCCTCATGCAATATTACAATGTTTGTGCGGCCCTTTCTGCACTCAGAACACCAGCAAATGTTCCTGATTGCAAGGACCGGGGAGAATGGTGCTCCTGCTCTTGGAAGGGAGGCCACCACCAGAGCCGTTCCTGTCCTGCCCTCCATGATTAATCAGAGCAGCAGGTCAGATGGTCAGAGCTCATTCTCCCCGACGCCTGCCACCTCCCCGGGGCCTCCAAGCATTGACTGGGCACCAAGAGAGTGCACCGCCTGGTTTCTTTGCCATAAGGGACAGAGAATTGGACTGGTGCTTAGAAGGCTTTTATCTAAGCTCCTGGCTGCAATTCTTCAGGCACCTGCTATGCTGATTGAGTCAGGTGTCAAACTTTAAACCCATTTAAGGGGGCATGTTAATAGTGGGGCATTTCAGAAAGGTTTGCCTTCAGCTGCTGCACTCTTACAGGAGGTTGATTCCCAAATATATGAGCTTAAATCCAAGTGTTGGAGACTAGCAGGGAAATCAGCCTCAATCCAGTATCTTTCAACCAATGGTCATAAGATATCTGACAGAGTAGCTATTGCTAAAAGAAATAGGCTTAGAGATACCAAGTAATGGTCTCAGGACAGCACGCAGTTCCAAAGCAGTTCAGGATGCATAGCTTCTGCCAATCCCAGGAAAATTAGAACATCAGAGCTGGAAGGGAAGGTGTCCAACATCAATTTCTGTGTGAGGAGTCAAGGTCCAGAGAGGCTAAGGAATGTACTCAAAATCCCTAATTTGTGGTTCACTATCTAACACAAAACCCCGCCAGCCTTCCAAGAAGAAGGGACAAGCCAAACATTTCCAGCAAGAAACACACTTGCTCCCCGCGGTTCACTCTGATGATGTGATGTTCTCTAATGCACACGTCTTCTCTGCTTTCGAGCTGCCATCAAATGATTAGTTCTCTGCAGAGTTTACATTTAGAGATGCTTTCTGGCTGGTATTTCTAGTACTTAGTCCAATCTGCTTAGTGAGCTCTGTTGCCTGAGGGCAGGGGCAGAGACTTAGTTGGAAGGCTCAAACCCATCGGAGGTGATTTAATGTCCCTACTGAGAAACTAGTTCCATAGCCCGAGACAACGTCCCACCACTGGCTCTGCAAGGGCCCTGGGATGAAGGGTGGCTATGACTGAACTAACTCAGTAGTTCTCTTGGGGCTGGCTGAAGCTAAACTTGTAAGTTCTGGTGTCCCTCGAATGACCAGGGAACTGGGTTGGAAGCAGCCCCAAGGCAGAGAGCAAGAACATGCCTCACTCTCAGTCCTACTGCTTAAAACATTACCAAGCAATTTTATACAGGCTTTAGGCTGTCACAGTTTTGGGGGAACAGTTTATTTAGAATCAGATTATACATCTGCACTTGTATGAATGAGGTGGGTCCACTGCTAAGATCATTTACACCGACCAAGGGAAGTACATATTTATTAGATTAATTCTCAGTGAGCCCATCCCGTTACTGCTGAGTTCTGGTGTTAGAGAAGTCCCAGTGTCCAGGGCAAGGCTGTCCCAGATTCTCTGAAGCCTGTTGCTCAAAACTATGGGGGTACACATTTCTCTACCCTTCAGACTGATACGGCCCTGATCTGTGAGGCTCTCTCTCCTCCTGTTGGACTTGGATCTCTCTTCTCAGTAGCTGTAAGTCTCAGCAAACACTCTGAGCTGTGGGAGCATAGGAGCTGTCAGCCTCTGGTAAAGATTTGAGATTTCCATTAAGTTGATGCCATAATTTGCTGTCTCTTCCAAGGTTTTTCTTTCCAACCGAGACATCCTTCATCACTCCCTTGGCAAACCAAAGTGGCACAGAGCCACTGGCTGCCGACAACTTTAGTGTGGACTTGGCTCTGACTTTGAAGACAGAGTGTTCGTGGAGCCTCTCGCCTCCTCTCTCCAGCACGGAGTGGATGTTTTAGTGAGGCTCTTGGCTGTAAACACCTTCAGGAAAACTTATTTTCAATCATTTCTTTCATCTCTATATACATGCTTTGTCCTTCGTGAAGACACCAACAGCAAAGAATGCTCTATCCTTTCAACTGAATTAATTATTGCAGGGGAAATGATGCCCAGTCTTCAAAAAGTAGGGTTGCTGCTAATGGGGTTTAGGAGGGAAATCACTGGCCAGTTTCCAGGATGTGTGCGGACCAACCTGCTCCACTGACAGTCATTACCTCCCTACCCCTAGGATGTAGGAAGACCCCACTGGGGAAATAGATCTGAGGCTTTCAACAAGCACTTCAGCTAAGAGCAGTTCTATTGGTGCAAAGTCTTTTTCAGTCCCAGCCCAGCGCTCCTGAGACCCTGGCTATTCAAGACGACCCAGTAGCATCAACATGACCTGAGAGCTTGTTAGAAATGCAGAGTCCCAGGCTTCATCTCTGACCTCCTGAATCAGAATCTGCATTTTAACAAGATCCCTAGAAGAACTGTACCTGTATTAAACTTCTTTCCCCTGTACCTTTAGGTTTAAGAACTCCACTACAGGCTGAGCTCCTAATTTCTAATCAGCAACTCTCCTGTTTTAACTCTGCACGGTGTCCCACGATGACTCAGTCCCAAAACTGTTGACCCAAGTCAGTCCAACAAATGCACATCTTCCCAAGGTTCAATACCTAATAGTCTCTGTTGTTGATAAAAATCACTTAACCTGTCTAGGCTACAGGTTCCCCAGATGCTAAATGGCGATATACATATGTGTCCCTCTCTATGGGACACACATGTCAGGAGGACAGATGAGGTCATCCATATTTAACAGTGCTCAGTACAGGGAATACAAAGCATTATTTGTGAGCATCTGTCAGCGTTGACGGCCACTATCTCCTGCATAGGCTAACCATTTTCATTACATGCTTAATTCTGACACGTTAGAAAAGTTGGGGTTTCACAAAGCTCTCTGACTAGGTAAGATCTTATCAAAGACCTTGGTGTACCCAACAGACCTTATGAAGAACCTCTAGCAATAGGAAAGGAATCTTGAGTAAGGGTGAATCTTTACCATATGGAATGGTAGACTCTCCTGTCTGCTTTGTCGTCTCTATGGAAATGGGCGAGCAAGGGAAGGTAATGTGGAACATCTTACTCAATATAATGGAGAGACTCGGTTGGAATTCTGGACACTCAGAGGCCAATTCCATGGGATTCTGGACTCGTGACAGGAAGGGAGAGGGTGGAGGACCCCAAAATCAGGATGATGGGGCAAACAGGTGGCAATTTCAGAAAGCTGGGAGTGGGGGGTCCTATCACATCAGCCCCTGGCAGGAGGTCGCACAAGCAGGAGTATGTCCAAGAAGTAGAGAAAGAGTCCAATGTGTCAGAACCAAGGAAGCGTGGTGAAGAGAAAGGGGCGAGTCTCTCAAAGGGACAAACTAAGGAACGACAGTCAAGAAGCTCTAAACGAGTGTCTTTGGAGAGGCAAAATATGAAGGCTGCACATGAGAGTCAGGGTATGTGCACACCGGGGATACACAGGTGCCCTGGCTTTCCCTGTCATGCCTCATCGCACTACGATGGGGCTGCTTTGCCCAGGGATCTTACAGCTTCTGAACCCAGCCTCTGAGAGCTAGTAGGAAAGCTAGAGCCCTTGCTTCTCCAGCACAGTGGGCCAGCCACAGACCATGGTGCCTCTTCCTGATATTCATGCATCCACTCATTGATCCACCCATCCTACAAATATTTAGGGAGTGCCTATTATATGCCAGGCTTTGAGAGAGGCTTACCCCCATGGATCTCAAAGGCCAGTGGACATAGAAATGAATGTAAAATTGTCACGTCACTATTGAGAGCATGACACAGAATTTGATGTAGTTAAGAGGTTAGGAGAAGCTTACTTCCCCAAGAAAATGGCATTTGAGTTTAACTCTGAAGGATGTGTATAAACTAATTTGACTTTTAAAGAGGGATAGAAAGAGTATGTTTAATGGAGGCAGGAAGCATGGGAAGGGAAGAGGGCCAGGGAAGGCCAATGTGGGTGGGGTGGAGAGCCCAGGGACCACTTGAGGCAAATGAGCACCAGGCCCCTACTCTCCTCTCCTCTGTCAGAATCTCTGTAGGTATCTGATGAAATGAGCAATGAAAAGACAGCTCTGCACTCCTAGGTCTATATCTTCCTCCACCACACCTCATATCATCTGTGTGAAAACCAACTTTCAATCAACAAATAATGTAGCAGCCCTAAGGCTTGGCCCTGAATCTGGAAGAGACTAGACAAAAAATACCTAGCTCTCTTCATGTTATCAGGTCTGTCTTTGGACATAATGGTCTCCCATGTTCTATAGTCTGAATTTTCACCAGTTGGGTTGAAAAATTCAGAGTCATTTTTCCATATTCTGAGCTTCCTAAAGGAGACTGAAGTTAAACATAATTAAGGAGCCCCCATAGCAAGGATCATTTAGTAAATGGAATAATAGTTGCCTTTTACTGAGCACTTACTATGTGCCATGAATACTACATGTGCTTCACATGAATTGTTTCATTTAATTTTCACAACAATGCTACATGTTGTAGACATTTTAACTCTAATTTTACAAATGAGAAAACAGACTCAAAGGTGTAGAATTTACCCAAGGTGACACAGTTAGTAAGAGAGGGATTCAGGATTGGAGCCTAAGTCTACCTGATTCTGAAGGCCCTCCTTACATCTCTTTTCCTGTAAAATTACAAATGTAATTCACAACCTCCTGTTCTAGGCGGTCTTGGTGCCATTGTTCTTGGAAGCTTAGTTACATGTTTTCTAGAGACCCCTTATAGACTTTGTCATTAGCAATATCAATTGTACTTCCCAGCCCAACCCAGCCCTCATTTTCTTAAGCCAGGGAGCACAGTTTAATAATGTAAAGTCAATAGGGCACATAGTTGGGCAGATAAAATAAAGGCAGGTACATAAAAGCATTTTGCAAACTACAAAGGTTCATACAAACATTTGATATACAATTTAAAATATCCTAAGATATACCTCAGGAATGTGAGACTCCAAAATGCTAGTGAGATTAGATAATGTATCCAGCAAGGTCACACATCTGGTAAGGTCTAACCCACTGACTTCTCAGCCAATGCTGTTTGGGGTAATGTGAGAAAAATGCTTCTTTCTGACGGAGAGCTCTAATTTACATGGTATGTTTATTGTCTACATGGTACCCACCCAATTAGTAAAAAAATGAAAAATCCAGCTGAGTTAGCCAGGTTTTGTGGGCTTGACACAGTGCCAAATAGCCAGTCTCATCAATTTTCTCAAATGATTTGACAGGTTATTTTGGCAAATGGGCTGACAGAGCTAGAGGCAGAAAATTCGATAGGAGGGATCTACTCTAAACAATTAGGGCAATGCTACCATGTAGAAACTACATAGACTGGGAGGGGACAATAAAGATTTTCCCAAGTTAATAATGAAGTTAGTTTAGACATTCAGATAATGCCTATATAATAGGCATTCTATCAGGTTAAAAATTAAGATGAAGAATTGAGATTACAACAGAAAATATTTTCTCCAGAAATGTGAATGAGTGGAAGCGGTATGAGTGGTGGGAGGGGAGATCACCAAAACACGAGGGAAAGAAAAAGAGGGTTACGATTCTTTATTCCCCAACTGGCAATGGGTGCCAAGCCACTTTACTGCACCTGACTTAGGAGTCGTTCCACATTACTCACACCAAAACACAAAGACCAGAGTTCTCTGATCTGCCTTCAGCACCAACTACACCATCAACTACAGCAAAAAAAAAAAAAAGCACACACCTTCACTTCAAATTGTGGCAGCAAAATTCCATTTGCTTCACCTTTCAAAAGAGCACAAAGGCATTGTAACTCATTCAGCTCTATTAGTATTAAAAAAAAAAATAAAAATCTCTCCATTAGACAAGCTCCCCAAAGCCTTGAGAGCTAAGCCAAACAAGGAGGCAGCATCAATCAGGTTGGACTGATGGGGGAGTAAATCGAGGGGTGACACGGAAACATGTCTTTTGTATAGCAAAGGGGTCTGAGTACCCTGCTGGCAGCAAGCAAATAATAAATAACAAGAGTTGAGGGCAAATTTTGAAGCTTTCCTTTGCTCTAAGTTGATTCAGAGGCTAAGAAAGTAGGAGAAAATGCTAAGATTTGGGGGAGAAAGAGTGTCGATACTGTGGAGCGCTTAGTGGCAATCAAGACATGAGAGAGAAAGGCCTTTCCCCCTGAGACTCCTGCAACCACCAGCTTCTCCACCTTCATATAATGTTGCAGGTAGGTTATTCCATGCCATTTTCACAATAGATAAGAAAGTATGGGTCTTCCCGTTGTAAGGAACTGAAAATAAATGTACAGGGCTTTTTCTTCCTCCCTGTGATCACCGTAGTGATGCGTGCTGGTGCTTCACCTAGATCCCTATAGCATCCTCTACTGATATTCTGTGCACCACCTTCCCTCCACAACCCTGGCTGTGTGTGGCATAAGAAAGCCCAACTCTCTTGCCTTGAGTTGAGACAACACCAAAGCAAAACTTAAGTCCACTTGTCCCCTGAAAAATTAGGCTGCAGCATACCTGAGGGACTTCGCTCTGAGACGCACCTTTCTCCCCTCCTTATCCTGCTTCCCCCACTCCTTTAGTAGTCTCCCCGGTAGTGTGTCTTTAATAGTCACTTTCATACTGATTTCATCTCAGGGTCTGCTTCTGGTGAACCAAATTAAGACAATCAATGTTTATCAAAATGTTCTCAAGTTTAGGATAGGCTAAATTGTACTATGAAAACATACAATCCCTAAAATTTCAGTGGCTTAAAGCAAAGACTTATTTCTTGTTCATGTTGCCTGTCCATTGAGAATGAATATTAAGAAGCAGTCTCTGTTCACCTTGGTCACTCAGAGATCCAGGATGACAGAACCATCAACTCAAACATTGCCAGTTACCATGACGTAATGAAAAGAAAGACTAGAAGACTCAGCTAACAATAAATGTTCCCTCAGAATTAACACAGATCACTTCTGCTAACAACTCATTGTCCTCTACTAGTTTCGTGGCCCCATCCAACTGAAAGTAGGACAGAGCAAACTTCCCTAATGACTACGTCAGTAAATCAGAGCTTAGAACCCTGAAATTTGTTGCTTCTCTATGAAATATAGTTTGGTTTCCATGAATATTAGTTTATCCCTATAATCTGCTTACCTACACTTTCTTCAAGAGATTGTGTGGTTGGTTAGAGAAACTAAGAGCTGAAAACTATTGCTATCATCCCATCTTTGCCATGGATTGGTAATGGGGTGATCCTAGATAATCCTTGGTGAATGCCTTGGTTTATTCAAAGGTAAAACAAACTAATGGAACTACTTTATGTGGTCTTTCACTTGGTCAAGATAGAACAACTAGTACCGAGCTATACATCACGATGGCAAAAAACTGTGATCCCTGGGACAACCTATTCAACTGACTTAGTTTTACATCTGGAGACACTGTTGAATTGTGGCACAACAAGAAGGAATCCAAACATGATCTTGCTGAACCCAGTAGATGAGTATTAGGGTTCAGGGCTACTGAAGTGGCTGAAATTTGTGGGATATGGTACAAGAAAGAAGGGAACTATATAAAAAAGGAGATCCACAAATCTGCATAGGAGTCTCCTTTAGTCTTTGGCTGAACACTATGTTCCACATGTTCAAGGCAAGACTTCATAGGCCAGGAAAATTATACCTACCAGAGAAAGAAAAATTACCAGAGGATAACTGTTCCCATATCTATTAGAGGTTGTATCCTAATCTATTAGAGATTGCACAGGACTGGGAGACATTAGAGCTCTCACCAACCATAGCGGAAAATCCTCAGTTAATTCAATAGACACCCCAGAAAGTCCATGACTTAAGAGTAGGCCTAAGCTAGCCATAGGTTCAAGGTTACTCTTAACTATTCCCTAAGAACGTTTAAAAGCAAACCTCAAAAGTATTAAACTAATGCACAAGTAAATTAATTGCCTGCCAGAACAAAATTTAATTATGAAGGAAGACAACAAAACCAAGGTAGTCAAGAAAGTAGCATCAATAACATATAGCATGCAATCAAAATAATCAGATAGGCAAGGAAGCAAGAAAACATAGTCCATTACCAGGAGAAAAGTAAGTTAGAGCAGATTGAAAATAATAAAGAAGAATGAATTAGCAATCAATGACTTTAAAATGGGTAGTATAATGGACAATGGTGGGGAGAGGGACTGGGGAGGGGGAAGGGACAGGGTAGAGCGGGTCATTGGGGAGAAAAAGGGACATCTGTAATATTTTAAACAAAAATAAAATTAATAAAATAAAATAAAATAAAATGGGCAGTATAACCATATTCAAAGATTTAAAGAAAAATGTTAACTTAATGAGGAAACAAAGAAGGAATCACAAGAGAGAAATGGTAAGTAAAAAAATAACCAAATGGCAATTTGAGCATAAAAAAATGCAATATCTGAAATGAAAATCTCACTGGATGGGTTTAACAACAGATGACACTGTGGAAGAAAAGATCAGTGAATTTGAAAACCAGTCAATAGGAACTATCCAAACTAAAAAGTAGAAAGAAATTAAGAGAAGAGAATTACCAAAAAAAAAAAAAAAAAAAAATAGCAAAGCCTCAGTGATTTATGAAAAAAATGTTAAGCAGTATAACATACACATAGTAGGCCTAACAGAGAGGGAAGGTTGGGCCAGAAAAAAATTTTGAATAAATAATGATAAAAAATTTTCCAAGTTTGGTGAAAAATACCAATCTACAGACCTAAGGATTTCAATAATCCTAAGCAAGATAAACACAAATAAGGTTACACCAGGACATATCATAATCAAATTGTTAAAAAACTAGTGATAGAGAGACAAAAGATGTATATAAGAATGTGCATAGCAGCTTTACTTATAATAGCTCCTAACTGGAAATAACCCAAAAATCTATCAACAAGAGAATGTATAAACAATTTGTAATAAATATACAATTGAATACTACTCATCAGTTGAAAAGAACAAACTGATGCACACAACAACATGTATGAATCTCTCAGATATTATGCTAAGCGAAAGCAGCCAGACACAGGAAAACCCATACTGTATCATTCCATTTATATAAAGTTCTAGAACAGGAAAAACAAACCTGTATTGAAAGAAATAACAGTAGTTGCTTCTGTAGGGGTTATTATTGTCCAGGGGTGCAAGGGATCTTTCTGTGGTGATGGGACTGGACATCTTGACAGGAATGAGGTTTATACAGGTACATGCAACTGTCAAAATGCATCCAAATGTACACTAAAAATATGTGTATCTCATGGTATATATATTATTTTCAATAAAATATTTTAAAGTGAAAAGAAAATCAACATCTGTGCATAAGTTGTCAATAATATACCTTCATTGTTTCATGCATTCTGGTATCACCTTTAACACCCCAAATGGCTTTCCTGTGAGCCTATGAATGCCTGAAATTCTGATTCATTTATCTGAAGCCCTATGTCTGTCCAAAATGCAAAGGACTCTTAAGTGAAGTCACATTGAGAACCATTTCACTTTATTATAAATTAGTTTATCAGGTCCTTTTTGAGAATGTGTTTTTTGGGGATGGCTGGGTCAAATACCATCAGGGTCAAAGGAGAAAGTTTTTTCTTATGTGTTCTAATTTTTCCTCAACAAACATATATTACTTAGGTCTTAAGAAATATGAATGAATTTTTGGTGTGTTTTTAAGTACATGGAAATCCTGGATGACTAGGCTGGGTGGGAGGCTCCAGCCAGATGGAGAACTGGCAAAGGGAAAAGTTGCTGAGAATTCCAGAAGACAAACTTTATCATCTTCAAGATTTCGCATAACTGCCTTCCAATTCAGAGCAGCAAAACATTAGGATAATTGAGGCAATTTCCTACACAGAGAGACATGGCAAGATATCTTTATGGAAATTTCAAAGTCAGAATGAATACATAAACTAGATCACAACATGAGCTTTTTGTTCATAGCAGAACAAACGTCTTACCATTCCCAGCACTTGCCGCATTCTCTCCTGCCTCCCTCTTTTGCTCACCTCTCTCACTTTCTCTTTCTCCTTCTGGAATGATGTTTTCCTTAAATCTGCCAGCAGATAAGTCCTCTAGTCCTTGTAGCCAAGGCTCATTCCCCACAAAGCCTTTGCTGAGTGTTCCCTCCTCTGAACTTCCATGGCTCCCAGTGCGTGTCTTAGAAATCTAGCCTGGCTCTTTATTGTGGCTCCTTATAATAATATTGATGATTCCAATGATAACTGTCATGTATTATGGGTTTCCCAACACTGTGCTTTACACAATCAGCTCATTTAATCCATACACCCACTCTTAAGATAGGCAGCATTAAGGAGAAAACCAAGGTTTAGACAAGCCAAATAACTTGCTCAAGGACAAAGCAGATGTAGGATTAGACCCAAAGCTGTCTGACTCCATAGCCTTTTGTACTTAACCACTATTCTATCTCCTGACAACCATGTCTCATTTATCCTAAAACAATAAAAACAAAAATCTATGCGTCTCTATCTCTGTATCATTTACTATGTGACAGGCAGTGTTCAATGTCCCTTCAAGGGAGAGATCATGGTTTGCATATCTCTGTATTGCTTCCTGCATCTCACACGGTGTCTGAAAAACAGGTACATCTCAACATGTGCTTGAAGGGATGACTAGATAAACAAGCCCATTGCTAGGTTCTTATTCTTTCCCCAATTCCAAATTTGTATTCCTAGAAACTCAAGCAACTGAAGTGAATGAATACATGAATAAATAAATAAATATAAACAAATCTTAGTTCCTCCTTCAAACACAGGCTCAATATTGGCTACAGATCACCTGGTTTTGCTCAGTCTCTTGAATTCCCTTCCAATTCTAAGATCTGCTAGACTAGTTTCTGTTCCTCTGTACCTCAGAAATATTTCTATATCTCTTTTCTAATTTGTTTTCTGTTGGAAAAAGATTACAAAGAAAAACCATGGCTGTAATGCAATTTAATGGGATTTTAGGTTTGGGAAAGAAAGGATTAAGGGATTTACACCTACCCTGTCACTAAATTTGGACCACATAAGTTAGTGCATCTATTAATAGCTAAATACTTGTGTGACATTGCAGTAGGTAAAGTACTCCCATTGTGTTATCTTATCTGACCTTCACACTTTGGAGTAGGCGAGGCGATTTGGATCATCCCAACTCTGCAGATGAATAAACTGAGACTGGTAGAGGGAAAGTGATTAGCTAGTAAATAACATCAAGATCTCAATCTAAGTCTCTTGGCTATAATTAATGTTATATTTCACCCACACCATAGTGTATCTAGCTTATTGGTCATCAAAGACTACATTCCCTATTCTAACAATTACTCTACGTGTACAATAGATAAGTAACCAGTTTGTTAGGCTCATTTGGGGAACAGGTTTAACACTCTCCCTTTTGAGTAAGCCATTTTTGTGAAATCATTCCTGAATGTGGTTCCTACAAGTTGTAGTAATAGAAAGTTATACCGTAAAAGACCTTGGAAAGCCAGCCTCTCACTGTCTCAGTATCATTCCATCATTTTTTTAGTAGGTAAGCTACGACTTAGAGAAATTAAGTGAGCTTTCCCCAACGTAGCATAGTGCACAGAATCAAGGTTTTAACATATCCAGCATACTGTATACAAGATAGTCTAATCTGAGCTCCTCCAACATAGCACATTCTTCTATGGCACTCATGGCAGATACTCCTTTATCTTTACCTTTACTATCTGAATCCAATCCTATCCCTTTGTGTGTTAAGTAACCTTAACAACCTGGGCCCTTACAGTTGAACCTCTCCCGCGACGGCCACCCAATTGTGCTCAGTGTTCTTGGGAGCCCTCTGTTGGCCTCCTGGAGAATAGCAGGCAGTCCCTGCTGGGGGCTGTGCTCCTGAGTCCCGGGAGCTTCCTGAGCTACCACCAGCCATCGGAGGCAACGCGGCCCAGACAGCGCTGCTCATTTCAGTGCCACCTAGAACACAAAGCAGGGTGAAGAAACGTGTGTTTGCCAAATTGAAATAAGGCAGACTTGGCAGTGAAATAAACTTCCATTTTCTCAGCTTCTAAAAATATCCATCAAAACTAATCTCTCCAAAAAACCACAAGACTCGGCTCTGAATCACGAGCTTGCCTGGCCTTTCTTAATGAAACATTGCCTTCCCCCCCACCCGCCTCCTCCCCGTTCTTACCCAGCCGTGGGGTACAGTGCGATGGCATGCAGGCTGCGCAGGGCACCACGTACCAGCTAAAAGCTGACTTTACCTCCTCCCTCCATTCTTAACCCCACCCCACTCCTTCCTTTTTACTCTCCCCCCTTTCCCTCCTTCCCTCCTTCCCTTTCTCTCTTTATTCTAACACATCATATAAGAAGCTAGAAAGATGACTCTGAATTGGAACCTGCCCCAAGGAGTTAATAATCTGATAGGGAAAATATAACAGGTATATTTAAAAAGAAAAGATATTAAGAACCCTAGGAGAGGCTCCAGCTAGACAGACTCTTGCTGTTGCAATCAGTTACCTCCAGTAACAAGGGATTTATTGGAAGGATGCATGAATATAAAACTCAAGAAGAGCCCAGCCATAATCCTTCAGAAAAAGCAGAAATTACAGGGTGAATGTGAACCTAGAGTGTTTTAGGGACTCACCCATCATTCTAGTGCTCCACCAGGGCACACAACTACAGCCCATGTGTCTGGATTTATTTTATTTTATTTTATTTTATTTTATTTTATTTTATTTTAATTTTATTTTATTTTATATTTTATTTTATTGTATTTTATTTTATTTTATTATTTTTATTTTATTTTTTATCACTTAACAATGGACTTATTCACCAATGCACTTTTCTCTAACAATGGACATTTTACACCACATGGTTAACACTCAGCTCTTCAAGGAAGACACTCATGCTCCTGGGTTAGAGGCAGCTGGAGCTAAGGGGCAGTAAAGGCCTGGACATTTCCAGCAGCAACAGGGCACCAGCGTGGCCTGCAGCCTCCAGGCCTCCACAGCATGGCCCAAACACTGGGACGGGCCACATGGGGAAGGAAGAAGTGAGGAGGTACGGAGTGGGCAGGGCTCATTTCCATCGGGGCAGCTTTGCCAAGTGCTGCGTTTGACTGTGTGGTCTCAACACAGGGGTGTGCCATGAGCACCCGGGCCTGTGGAAGCACACCTTTCCGCATCTAGTTCCAGCCAAGTTCCTCCCTTGCAAGTGGGGAGCTAAGTTTCAGCTGGGGAACTGTGGTATTTGGGTGGTGGGCGGCTGCGGGAAGATGGACATTTTAGAACATTTTAGTAAATGTTCTGACATTACAGGCAGAGGACATAAGAAAGGGGAAAGCCTTTGGCTTCTCAACTCCTGTGAGGCTCGGTTCATGGCCTCCCTCCCCACTCTGGGAAGTCCCCAGGACATAGCCTGACCAAGTGGCAGGGGAAGGGTGAGCATGTAATGATGATGGGATGACAAAAATATTAGGACTTGGGACTTGAGTAATACTGACATTATGAGGTCATATTGGTGGAGAGGAGGGGCACGGGACAGGTGTGTGGGGGGGAGCAAGAGGATCATCAGCTAGAAGGGGTCTTAGTGCCCCACCACCATGCAGTCAGTGTCAACTGTGAATTGAAATTACTGGTAGTGAAATTTTGCCCCTACTTTGCACCCACTCCCACCCACCAAGTATACACATACACATAATTTCCTCCAAGAATTTTCCCTGTGTGTGGGCATACACAACTCCTTAGCTTCTGAAGGAGCCTATGCAACTGCTAGGAGAAAGAAGAAAAGAGAAAAGGGAGGGAGGGAGGGAGGGAGGGAGGGAGGGAGATGGCTGCTGATGGATGTGGTTCTTATTTACTCCTACAGCCTGAGGGTGGGCAGAGTCAAGTCCAAGTTCTGCCTGTGGATTTATTCATTGAGGAAAAGTTATATTGGAGAGACCTGGCAAATTGCTTTGTGAAGACTGAAGTGCACATTGATTTACCTACAAAAGTACAAAACCTCTCATAGTTTGCCAGCATAATGAACACAATCAATAAATTGTCACTTATCAAAACCAGAAGCCCTGGAAACATGGAATGGGTTACCTCAAATATAGTGCACATTGGTGACCAAAGAACCATCTCCTCATCCCACACACAGCGACTAACCAGCACCTCCCGTGTGTCAAGCACATCATTAGGTACCCAAGACCCAGCCCCTGTCCTCATGAAGCTGGCCATCTAGGGGGAGATCCAGTGGGAAATTACAGCTCAAAGAGAGGCAGGTAAAACTCAACTGTGACGGGCCCGTTAGAAAGAAACAGCCACAGTGCTATGAGAGCATAAAATGAGTATTCTGGAATATAGGACCTGGTAAAAGAAGGCAAGGACACCTTCCTGAGGAAGCAACCCTGAACTGCTATCTGAAGTATAAAAGGAAAGAGAAAACACGTAAGGCAGAGGGAACAGCATCTGCAAAGGCACCGTGGATAGTAAGGCTTGGTGAGCACAGGAACCCTCCAGGGGTCACAGCATGGCTCCGTGGGCAGCAAGCGGAGTGAGCAGTGCCAGACAAGGCCAAAGGGGAGCAGGCACTTCATGCAGGGCTGTGTGAACCATTTTAAAGAAGGTGTTTATCCAAAGAGCAAAGGGAGTCAATTAAGGGGATTTAAATAGGTGCTCAAGAAAAAGCTACTGAATATATTATAGACAAGAAATATTGAAAGGCTTGTAAACCTCTGATGTTGTAGGTGAGATGTTATCTGTCTGTGCTTTTTCTCCAGGGTTAAGGTCATAGCTGCCATTAGATTCCCAAAGTGGTCCATAGTCCTCCAGGGGGTTAGAAACATTGTCCTGGTTCTTAATGGGAGAGCGGACTGAATGGTTTCTCACTAGGGTCCCTTTCATCTCTAAGATTCATAAGCCTAAGACCAACCCTGAGCCATCTAAGTAGTTGACAAGCTGAAGTTCACTGTCAACAGTGGGAAATTAGAGCTCAAAGTTCGAAAACATGGGTTTGATGTTGCTGGCATCAGAGCAAAGAATGCACTCATCCTCCCACTGATTCCTCTCTTTTTCTCTCTCTTCTCTCCCTCCCTCCCTCCCTCCCTCCCTCCCTCCCTCCCTCCCTCCCTCCCTCCCTCCCTCCCTCCCTCCCTCCCTCCCTCCCTCCCTCCCTCTGTCTCTCACATGCTGATCATTCTAAGGAAAGGCCCATTGCAGGCTGTGGATATTGACCTTTTCAGAGGATTGGCCCTGGGGGTTCACAGGGCTGCTGTTTAAGGCCCAAGAGCATCTTCATAACCAGCTCAGTCACAGCTGAGTCCAGGGGGATTATGAATGCATATCTACTCACTTCCTCTCTCCAGCCCTCCCTTGCCCTGCTAGCAAAGTGAAAATAAAGCAAGTGGATCCGAGCCAACAATGGCACAGTTGACACTCAATGATTTGAGTCACTGGAGGGGATCATCAGCATGAACAATCGTAAGCACGAGTGGTGAATCACTCATCCTGGGATTCTGAGGCTGACGCTACTGATCCCTAAGGCCCACAAAAAACAACAACAACACAACACACAGCTTTTTCTTCAGCAATGATTCCCAAAGGGTGTTCTTAGGGAACCTTAATTCTAGGGGATGCTGATAGGAGTTCTGAAAATAAGTTAGATTCCATGGTCAAACAAACTTGGGATACATTGGATTACCAAAGGTAAAACAGGTATCTGCTGTGAGACTCCCCCAACCTTTTATAGCATTTTTTAACCCTGGAGAAGGAAATCTAGTTTATAATTTCCCCCGTATTTTTAAAGAGTTTCCCAGAAGCCTTTGGTTGAGGAGCATCTCATAGCATCTGTGCCCCAAGGCAGATTTTGGGAAATGTGGCTCTCCTAAGTGCTCCTGAAAGGGCTCCATGCCCAGGTTCATGCCATGACTCTCTTTAGCATAACTCATAACCCTTATTTTCCACTCAAGGCTCATACTAAGTCCTACCTCATGGAGGAAGCCTTCTGCAATGGTCCAGTCTACCTTTAGTGCTTATGGGTTGGGCCGTACATTTTGGCCCATGATTATAAGAAATTTAGTTAAGGACTTGGGAATGTGGTGTCTTATAAGTCCCATGGTCTGATCCTGCCGGTCTTTCTGACCTCACCTGGAACTGTGCTCCCCTAGGCCAGTCACCCTGGATTCCTGTCTGTTTCTTGACCACGTCAGGTTCATTCCCGCCTCCGGCCCTTTGCACCTGCCTGCTCTTTGGCCCACAGTCGTTCACGCCGCCTGACTTTCCCATCAGCCACGGGAGCTCCACAGCACCCTCTCCACGCTGCCTGCTGTTCCGCGGCCCTATTTTCTTTTCTTTATAGTGCTTATCACCGTAAAAGTGCCTTTCATCTATTATATGCTTATTTAGAGTCAGTCTTCCCCTCTAAAATATAAGCTCCATGACAACAAGAATTTGTCTCTTGTACTCGTCCTAGAACCTGGCTCATAGTAGATATATTAAATATTTGTTGAGTGAATGAGTGCTCTCAACAATTTGTTGCTGATAAGTTTCGTCCCTTAGGAAGTACTGCAATCTCCTGAAGGCACAGACCACTGTCATCAGTGGAGTGCAGCTGAAAGGAAGCTAGGTAAGTGAGAAGAAGCCTGGGGTCAATCTTAGTTCCACCGCTGTGTCCCCTTAGAGAAGGATCTTGACCTCTCTGTGCCTCATTTCCTCCTTTCCTGTAGCAGCTCAGCTGTTCACCATTGCACGCCTATCCCCAGCTCAAAGCAGGCACACAAAAGGGCACTGGGTGACTGAATAAATATTTATCACATCTACTAGATAACCTATGAGTGCCCAATAAACAGCTATTGAGATAAAACAGTGATAGGTCATTTTTGTTTATATGGGTGAGGGGGGATCTAATCCTTTGGCAAAAAGAAATACGCATTTACTTTAAGTGTAAGTGCATTTTACAAAGGCTGAGGCTGCCCCATATTTAGACTCGCAGTCTCTACAGCCTGTTCAGTCTGTCCTGGCAAAGGTTTCCTTTCTCCATCCATAGCCTCTGGCCCAAGACCCATCTCCTCTCCCTGGCACTGAGGGACATGCAGCGCTGCAAGAAAGGGTGCCATCCTCCCCCATCAAAAGTCGGGCAACCTCCTTACTGGCTGTGTGTTAGGAGAGCTGCTGCTGCTGCTGGTAGTTGTAGTAGAACTAGTAGTGTTAGTAGTAGAAGTAGTGGTGGTAATAGTTGTAGACACTACTTATTGAGAGCTTATGTGGCAGGAACATGTGAACATGGAAAGCTCTTTACGTATATCACTGATCCTCGCAAGAATTCCAAGAGATCGGTTCTATTATTTTTCCACTTTACGAATGAGGAAATGAAACTCGGGAAAAAATCCCCCGCCCCAGGATTTATGAGCGGCCTGCCTGCCTCCGGAACCAGACTCCTGCTGAGCTGTAGGGTTGTAAATACACATGAAGGGCACAGGAGTGGAAAGAGCTCTGCACACAGCCGGCCCCCTGCACGGAAACAGGAGAAGGACTGGGGCGCCACCCAGCAGGGCACAGGGGGGAGCCTCACTGCAGGTAGCTTAGGAGCCGCCAAGAGCTCTGGTTCCAGGCCTTGGCTCCTTTCTGTGAGGGGCCTCAGCACCCCCTGCCTAGGGACAGGTAGCTCCCGTGTAGAGGTGGACATGGCTCACGCCTGTGATGAGTCACCACACTGCCGGCAGAGTCCCACCGGGAGAGCAGGGAGAGGGACTGGTCGGGGGCGCTGACCAGGGCCCTGCAGCCTGCTTCTGTGCCCCCCGGGGCTGAAGCTTTGCCAGCAGCCCGGGGAGCTGAACCAATGCTCCAGGAGCCCTGAGGGGCTAGACACCCGACAGGGGATTTTAATTAAAGCGACTTGCTGATCAGGTACATGCTTAATGTTATAATTACTGGGCGGTGACAGCACCATGAAGTACAGGGAGCAGGAAGCACTGACCAAGCAATTTTCAAAGGTTGGGCTAATGTTCTTCATTTTTCACCGAAACCTAAATCGAGTTTGTGCTTTCAGAGTATAATGAAAAAGACAGGAAGGTGAACATGACAATCCGGCTCCAAGCACCCTAGACTGGAAAAAAACGGAATTTTCCTCTGAAGCCAAATAATGACATTCATTCACTCATTTATCAAACTTTATAGACTAGTCGTTCGGTGCCAGGCACTGTGCTCAACGGTGGAATGGGGGGGGGAGCGTGGGGAGGAAGGAGAGGAAGAGGGAGGGGGGAGAGAGGAGGAAAGGTGGGAGGAAGGGGAGGAGGAAACGGTCTTGCCTTTGATGAGCTCATTGTCTATCGAGGCCGACAGACTCCTGCCTCCAAAGATGTAGACTCGGCCTAGGAGCCAACGGGACTCAAACCCCTCGGCAAGTGGCAGGGATTTCCCAGGCTCCAGGGAGCGTCCTCCTCGCTGCTGGCGAGGCCGGGTGTGCAGCCGCCAGCGTCCCTGGGGGCTCCCGGGCAGCGAGGCACGAGTGCCTCCGTGCCCCTGGGAGATGGTAGGGCTTTCCTTCCCAGCCACTCAGCAGCACAGGGGGACTTCAATTGGAAAGTCGGCGAGAAAGGTTAAACATCACAGAGTCAAAACTATGCTTGAAAATCCTATAATCTGCCTGTAAAGTGCAGCATGCATGCTCCGTGTTCATCACGTGGTTCAGGAAAGCTCTTGCACAAGCCAGTTTGAGAACCACCAAGCTAGACTTAAAGGGCGGCAGGAATGGAGCATCTCTGTGCAGGTGATGGGCTTTCAAACCATATCATCTTCAAGATAAGTATCCACTCGCTGGTGGCGAAAGGGGGGCGGGTAGAGAATTCTAAAGTGCTTCTTACCAGCCAGCAGGTTTCTGCATAGTGTTTTACTACCTACCTCTAAAGCCTTAATAAATGTGAATGGATTTTGTTGTTGTTAAGAGGGTTCCCCAGGATGGGGAGCGCAGGTTAAGCTCTCAGGTCTGTGGGAAGGGAGAGGCTCGGGCAGGTCTGGACCCTGAGCTCCCTGAGGCTGGGATCCTGCTAGGTGCCAGGGTGAGATGGAGGCATCCTTGCTCCAAGGGTCCAGGTGAAGGCCCCGAGGAAGCCTCAGTCCTGGGGGCAGTGACAGTAGCTAACTTAGACTCGGGGTGGGGGTGGGGGTGGGGGTGGGGGTGGGGGTGGGCGTGGGGGTGGGGGTGGGGAGGAAAGCTGAGTTCACAGGTCATGCAAAAGTCAGGGCCACAGAGATCTGACAGCCACACGGCCAAACAGCTGCCCAGCCTCAGACACCCTGGGGTGAGAAATAATGACTCCGGCAGCACTTGGTGGCTTCACCTGCCACAACATCCTCCTAAACTAGAGTGTGGATTCCGGGTACAACCAGGATGTGCCTCCCCCACCCCTCTGGTAACCTCCTCGGGCCTCTAGCTTTCTCGCCCCAATGCCTACCCCAGCAGGGTGCTCAGGCTGGTCCCCCATCTCCCAGGACCTGCCTGCTCTTCTCCGCCAGACCAAGCATCACCCCTTCTTCAAGGTCCCACCCAAATCCCACCTCCCCTGAAAAGCTGGGGCTCCCACGGCCACACCTGGGAATGGCTCCCTGTCTGCCCTTCATCCCCTCACCGTTACTGCTGCTTGTGCTCACTTGACACCGGTTGTAGCCGTTTAGAGAACGACTGGCTTTGAATGTCACCTGTGACACTGTGAGTAAGGGCCTGGCACGCAGCTGTGCCTCAGCGTCCCCGCCTGCACAGGGGGGTGAGAAGAGTAACTACCCCACAGAGCTGCGTGAGAATTAAAGGAGGCCAAGGGCGTACAGCACCTGAGGTGCCTGGCACAGGGAGAAGCACTTGACAAACATTCTGGAAAAGATCCTTAGGAGAAGGATTTCCTACCTTGCTGTATTCTCAGGGCCCAGCGGGCACATCCAGATCCACAGCCACCTGTGTGCTTTGTTTTATTAGGAACTCGTTCATTCAAGAAGCATTGACAAAGTACCTACACCAAGCCGTTTATGCAAACGAACAAGATCCATCTCCCACCCTCCGCAGGCTCTTGACAGCAACCCACCAGCCCAGCGGTGCGGGTGCGGGTGAGGGTGAGGGTGCGGGTGGGGGCTGGCAGCACCCCTGGGCAGGGGGCAGCAATTTCCCTTGCCCGGGGTCCCTGAGGAAGGGGGGCGGGGAGAGGAGGTAGAGGATGGGGACAGTTCTCCTTTCCTCAAACCACCTCTCTCTTCCTCATTTTTTATTAAGAATTTTGTTTCTATTTATTGCCTTTGCCAACCGCATAGACAAAAGAGCATTCAAAGTTCTAGAGGAGATGAATCTGGTGACAATAAGGGGAATCTGAGCAAACTGAGGAGAAAGACCCAGATCAAAAGTTAAACTGCCACGAAATAATAGCCCCAAACTGGAAACTACCTAAATGCTCGTCGACAGTGGAATAAATAAGGGCATTGTCCTGCATTTGCTCCCTGGAATATCCGACAGCAATGAGAAGGAAAAATCTGGGATACGGGCGATGACACAGGCTGATCGCACAAACGCAAGGTGGGGGAGCCAGAAACAGAGACCCCGTAACGGACAAAAAGAAGCCGTTAGCAGTCAGAACAGTTTCTCTAGAAACCTCCCATCTCCCTCTCCCTACAGCCCCTGACGTAGTCTATTTACATTCATTTTCTTTTCCGTGCCCTTTATCATATTTGTAATTATATATTTTATCTGTGGCTTTTTGTCTCTTTTCCACTAGACTGTGAGCTCCTTGAGGGTAGGAACAACCCGCCTTATTTTCTAACCTGAACGGTGTGACCCACGGTCGTCCTGGTGCGTGGCGTGAGCCTGGCACACAGAGGGCTCAAGAAGTATTTGCTGAATGAGCCAGTGGAGCAGGCACTGTGCCCTTCCCGTGCATAATCCCCCTAATCCCCACGGCTGCCCTGCGGCAACATCAGCGTGTCCTTTCCGCCAAAGCTCGTAGGTTCAGAGGCTTACACCGAGTCAGTTTGAGTCTTGGGCGCACGCGGCCTAGTGCTGCCACCTGGGCGCACAGCGACCCACCTCCTCGCACCCCGGGCTCACTTCCTGGGAGCGACACTAGGGGAGGTAGCCCCTTCCTTCCACCAAGAGACGGCTGCCTCACTTTCCTGGGGAGATGAAATGCAAGGACGAAAATCTTGATTAATAGATCCGTACCAGCCTTTAATTGGCCAACATTCAAAGATTACACCTTGAACTTCTAGGAGAAATTAACTGAACAGCTTCTAAAAATCAAGTAATAGAAATCAATGCACTTTTAAAAGTCTCATGCCTCCCTTAGACAAGTGGTTACAGAAATTTGTAAGTCTTGGTTCTTGCTTTAGAAGCATCAGTTCAGGGAGAATTGGACAGATGGAGGCCCTGTCCTTCTCGTCTTAGCACGGACATGGCTATGTGGTTCCTAAAATAACCCTGATCAAAACTAACCTCTGTTTTGTCTTCTCAATTCTTCAATTATTTAGTTGTTTATTTCCCTGTAATTTGCTATGTGTAAAGAATCATCAAATTTTAAAGCCAAAAAGTGCCCTGAAGATCATGTTTTGTTTCTTTAATGTGTGACCCTATTAATTCAGATGACATTAATTTGAAATTCATAATAATTACATAAACATCGAATGAGAGGTATTGTGGCTCTTCCCAGTTAAAATATGCATATTCTCTTTACTGATACGCTGTCTCATCCCACAAAAGATGTGAGGTGACTGTCTGATTAATGTACTGAGGTTCTCTGAAGGAGGGAGGGGAAATGGGCACGGAGCTGTGGGTTGGGACTCCTTCTTCAAGTGTCAGGAAAATCTGAGGTTGAAATTTGGCTCTACCGTTTTCTAGCTATGTGGCCTTGGGCAAGTGATTTAACCCAGCCTCCGATCTTTCATCTGGAAAGTGGAAAATAAATATAGCAACTTTATTATAGGGTTCTTGTGAGGAGTAAAAATAAATATTGCATATGAAGTGCTCAGCACAGTATCTAGCATGCGGTAAGTGTACAATAGATTACTACAGCTACTAGTAGTAATGTCAGTCATATGAAAGCACCTACTACGTACCAGGAATTTTACATGCATGACCTCACTTCTCACCTCAACCTTTTGAGATAGGTTTTACATGTAAAGAAGCACCCTGCGGGTGAGTTAATCATTTGTTCAAGGTCACCCAGTTAGTAGGTAAAGGAATAAATATTTGACTCCAGATCTATGTAACTTCACCCCTCAGGCTGCTTTTCCCAAATCATACCTCCATGGAGACACTCACAGGCTAAGTGAGTAAAAGAAGGACTGGTGATGTCATCTGTGTATCCCTGCCGTGCACAAAATGACTGAGCAAACGAGCATGTGTGACACTGAGGAGACAGGGGGATCATGAGAAGAGAATTATCATCGGTGGAGGGACCTGTGTCTCTCCTGAGGGCCAAGAGCTTGGGCTCACATAAGAAAGACTGTCTAACAAGGGAAGCCCTTGAAGTAGGTAGAGCACTGAATTACAAATTAGAAGACTTCAGTCTTTTCTGCCTCTAGGATTTTGTTACAAGTCAGACCACAGTTCGTAGTTTTACTTTTTAGACAAGTCATCTTCCTTTCCCTTGTGAAACTGTGTGACCTGGGCAGCGAACTGTGGGGATGAGATTTGGCAGCTGCAGACCCCTGGCCTAGAGGTAGGCACACCTGGAAGGGTGAATGTGCACCTCTGCGGAGTTAGAACGGAGCTCAAATGTGTTTGCCTGATTTATAAATTTCCCCAAGTATGGGATGTGCAGAAAGCTTTCAGATTCTGTGGGATGACACTAAATTTTTCCAAATATCAAATCGGCAAACCAATGGGAAGAAGCCAAAAGCTCCCGTGAGACTCTGGGCATAGGTGTGGAAGGGGAACAAGGAGTCTTCTCCCTCTTGAAGGAGCCACAGCTCTGAGTTCTCAGTGAAGGCCCGCGGATTTCTCCTGGTAGTCTTTCCCAGAATGGACCCCAAAGGCTTCCACTTAATGTGTGTCCATAGTAGCCAAACATGTTGGAAAGGGAAAAAAAAAAAAAAAACGAAGAAGAGGGAAAATAAAAACCAAATGGAAGATGCCACACCAACTGTGCCAGATCGCGGTGCAGTCACAACTGGGCTGGGCTGAGCGCGGTTCTGGTCCGTGACTTGGAAAGCAAGAAACGCACAGGGAAGAGCAGTGTAAACAGCCAAGGGCACGCTGAGGCTGTGCGAAAATTAGTGCGATTCTTCAGTTCACAGGCAAGAGCGCCCAGGAGGAGTGAATGACATCCCTCCAAATCAGGGCTACAAGGACAGAGGAGCACTGGAGAAGCTGAAGCCAGAGGAACATCTGGAATGTAAGTGGAATCATCCTCTCATTAGGTGAACAGAAACCCCACGCCACCGATCACTCTCGAGAGGCAGAGCTGCTGAAAGGGTAAACGGCTCAGTTCGACAAATACCACCGAGTAGGAGAACCAGGAGCGCGAACAAGTTTTAATTAAACTGTTTATCTTTAGGTAAGTATAGATCCATATGCAGTAGTGAAATATAATACAGAGAGAGCCTGCGGTGTGCCTTTCCCCAGTTCCCCCAGTGCTAACATCTTGTATAATTATGGTACAAGAGCACAACCAGGATGCTGACGATGACAGTCCAACCATCTCAGTCAGGCTTCCCCAGTTTACTTGTGCTTGTGCTTGTGTGTGGGTGTGTTTAGTTCTGCGCAATCGTATCATGTGATAATTCCTGTATCCACCAGCACAGTCAAGATACAGAACATTTCCACCACAAGCATTTCTCTTGCTGTCCTTTTATAAACACCCCCACCTCCCTCCCACCCCCATCCCCATGCATCTGCTCTCCAGCTCTATAATTTTGCCGGTTCAATAATGTTATATAAGTGGAATCATAGGAATGCTAACATTTTATGGACAACGGCAAATAATTAAGAATGAGGAATATTTCTTGAGATAATAATTGAGACCCAAAGTTGAAATACCCCTTTCACAAAGTATCTCTTATGTGCAAACAGTGGGCTACACGGACAATGGATCTGATGCAGGTGAACATTTGGGCGTTATCAGAAAATGGCCACTTTGTTTTATTTAACAACCTGAGTGGGTGGGGCAGGATATAAAGGAGCTAGGAATTGGATTTGCCCCACTAGAGGGGACATACGCTGGGAATAGGGCCCCCCTGTGTATATGATAACAAGAGTGACGAGAAAGACTCAGTGTTTGAAAAGTCAGATGCAGACTGCAGTTGGTCCAGTTTTGGGTGGGAGCCAGGCTGGGCCTGAAAGAAAGGCCTCAGAGCTTATGTTGGCCCTTGGTCTTACTTGAGACCTGCGCACAAGCGATGTGTGTAAAAAAGGCTTCCAGTGGCTAAGGTTGTTGAGAACAGACCATTTTTAAGAACTTCCAAAACACTTTGACTTCATCCCTATGGTTTAAATAATTAACAAATGGTTCCAAATAAATGGAGGAATTGGGAGCAGGCAGGAAGATTGGTGAGAAAGCAAAACCACAGGTGGAAGGAGAAAACCTGAACTAAAATAATGGCAGGGAAGCTGGAGAAATGGGAGGGATCACTTGTGAAAAATAAATAGAAGACCCAGGAATGCTTGGAAGTGGAGGGGAAGGAGATGAAAAGCCACACACATACCCCAGGTTTGAGGCCTGGGTGACCAAGAAGATGGAAACGACCAGATTTCCAGCCTGAGTGGACAAGAAACTGAGAGGTGGGCAAAGGCTACAGGTAGGAGAAGACGGTTCGTTCATGTTGAGACTGAGTTACTGGGAGGGCTTCTTCTAGGAGAAATGATCATGGAAAGTTGAGAGAGGTGGTCTCGCCTTTTCTGGCTCCCTCCCCTTTACCCTTCAACATGTTGCACACCTAATCCTGTCTTGGCATCTGCTTCTCAGAAGACTTGACTGAATACAGTGCTTTACCCCATTTCATAATTATGACAACCAAGATATAAGTACTATTGTCCCCATTTTCCAGATGAGGCAAAGAATGGTTAAGCACTCACCCAAGATCGCTGCAGTCGCACTGGGCATGCCCCGCATCTTGACCACGCCCCGTTCTCTCTGCCTGGGGGCCTGCTCACGCTGTTTCTTCCATCTGGAAGGGCTGGGCCCTTCTCTTCTAGGTCTTGGATGAGGAGTGCTCCTTGGCCTCCCAACTCACAGGTCTTTTCTGTTTTTCTCTATCTTTGCCCCTGGTTTATTTTCTTCTCAGCACTAATTTCAATATAAGGTTATTCCCTTTACTTTACTGCTTAGTGTTTTTATCTGTTTCTTCCCCTAGAGTGCAAGTCCTCTGACACCAAGCGCCATATCTTTCTCTTTCTATTGTACTAAAAAATCCTAGTATGGTGCCTGGCACGTAGTCAATACACATTTGTTGAATAAATGAATGAACAGGTAAATAAAGAATGTATTTGCATGGCATTTCCCCACAAATATTATCTTGTTTAGTGGCAGAGGGAAGAGACCACAAAAGAAAGAAAAGACAAAGGTTAAAGCCATTAGACAAGAAAAATATTACTCCTCACACCCCCAAAATGTCCTTAGGTGCCTGGGCTTCTCCAATGACGGGAGAGTGAGTCTGCAGCCTATGAGGACATGCCCCATCTTTCTTGGAGAAATGGCAGTGTTTTTCCTAGAAGAGATGTGTATAAAGCTAGCAGTTCAAATGTGAGTCACATCATGATGACAAACACCTCCCATCCCCAACCCTGAAGGACACTGGAGATCAAGCAGGGCTGATATCCATCAAAGGTGTCAGAGATGTCAGCCAAGTGCTTTCAGATACATTCTGGCCTAAGTTCAATGGGTTTGCCCCTGTCAGCCCGAGGCACAACTCTGCTGCTGACAATTAAAATAATAGAGCTGGTGCCTGGAGTGATTTCGTTCAATGACATCCTCCCAACATAAGCCATGACCTCCTCATCACTCTGAGGTGACCTGCTCAGGGCACATGAACTCCGTGGCACTGCAATTTAGCCTCCTACTCCTGCTCAACAGCTGGCCAGAACTAGTTCAAGGTAGTGGGGTTAGTGTTAGGGTTGGGGCTGCCAGGAGCAGGAGGAGAAGCTAGTATGAGTTGGCTCCTTCCTTCTGAGAGGGACGACAGAGACCCATTCTGGCAGCTCTAGGGCAATAGTTCATGAGGCTAAGTTAAGAAGGAAACTAGCTGCTTCCCTGATCCAAGTTCCATCCCCACTGAGCTCAAACTTCTAGATCAGCAACTCAGTCATCCTGGAAGCCACTGGGTTCAGCACCCAATCCAAATCTACTCCACCCAACACCAGATAACACCAGCATCATTTGACTTCTACTAGGAAATTCCCATCATTTCTCATCTTATAAACAACTTAACTTGTCTATCATTGTGTGATATTAACCATCAGCATCATTGTCATCATCATCTAACAATCATTTGCATTTTGAATAAATCCTTTCAGCTTAGAAAGCATCCTCAGACACATGGTCCCATTTAATTTTGACAACAATTCCCCTCTGTACAAAAGGAATGTAGTATTGGGGACTTTTTGTTACAATGGCTAGGGAGCCAATTCATACTACCTCCAGCCAAGAAGGGAAGATTTTGCTAGTACTTGGGCTGTCTCATAGGCTCCAAGAACAAGTTAACAGCTTGACATCCACCGCACACTGGTACCTAGGCCTGGAGAGTCTCTGGGACCCCTCTTGCCTCCTTTTGTCTCTGCCCTTCTGCCAGTCTGCTTTGTTTCTCATGCAGGGGTTGACTCCCTCTGCTCCTCAGCTGCTCCTGAGTTTGCTCTGCGACAACCACACACCCAGAGACCCACAGATTCATATTCTCTCTCTCCCAACACAACTCACTCCCTGCATTCCAGGATAAGGAGCTGTTGGCTCATCTTTGCTCAGACATCCATCCCTAGATCACATGACCATTGCCACAGGGGCGTGGACATGGGAATTATGATGGACAAAAAGCTGGGTTGACAAAATTCTAATGCAAAAAAAAGTTGAAAAGGCAAATTTACTTAAATAGGTAATGTGTGTGAAATCACCTAACATTATGCCTGGCACGTAGTTAGTGCCCCCAAACAGAAGTCATTGTGGTATTGATATTGTTTTTCTGGCCCAAAGTCATATTGCAGTAAGAGAGGACTCACAGCTTAAACCAGGTCTCTGGATGCTCAAGATCTTTCTCCTGGAGCCCAAGCATCTCTGGGAGCAGGGACCAGTCATTCAGCATCTAGCCTGGTGCTTGGCAGGGAGTGGGTTCTTTAATTTTTTAAAACTAAATGAACAGCTATTTCCACTGTTTCTAGAACCACAGCAACATCAAAGTCTTTCTCTACAAGTCAGAGAAAGACAAGGGCATGGGGGAAAGCAAGGGGAAGCTGCAGGAAGCGGAAAGAGGCCACCTGGCTCCTCAGGAGATGGGGTCTTCCTTCTCCACATCGTCTCTCACCTCCAGCTGAGCTCCAGGAACTGAACTCACTCCCACTGGCTGTCTGGCAACTGGAGAGGAAGGGAGGGCAGGGAAACCCGTTTGTGTTTACAGAGCCACATTTGACAGCATAATACGCTGGGGACCTTGAGCAGTGAGAGCTGGCGGCATCTGAAGCCTTTTAGGGAAGGTACTAGCTCGGTGTGTAGCAAGCACAAGGCTTTCAAAGCCCGCTAGGAGTTGGCAGGTTCAGTGGACCTTGTCTAAGGACCAAACCTACATGGGAGTGGAAGAATTTTTAATTTCTATGGTAATAAGGAGATTAAACTCCAGTTCTGTTTACAGGCTAAACTTATGAGCTACATCCCTGTGCCCCAGGCTAATCACTGTGATATGCAGATTTACCAGGGACTAGTGATGACTGAAGTGAACCTATATAAGGAGGAATTAGAGCTAGCAGACGAAAACAACTCCACGATTAAAGGGGTTGAGAGAGACTGAAACAGAGAAGGACTGAAGGAAAAGGTCCCCAAAGGCCTACTAAAATGTGCCACATGGAGTACAAATCACCTATTTGAAACTCCAAAACTCTTGCAACAACAATGTGGGCAAGAAACATGCACCAGACACCCAGTGGGGCTCCTGGGGCTCTCTGCTCCTGCTCCTTGATCTATGGCTCACAGACAGCGGTGTGCACTGGAAACTCAGGGCACCTGTCAAAACTACATTCCTAGGCCTCCCTGTCACTTACAAACCAGCCAGTTTCTACCTTTTGGGTGAAATATATACACTGGCTCAGTGTTTGAAGGGCAAAATTCATTATCTGACTGGCACTGGGTGACAGTTTTCAGGGCAGTAGAAGGATTAATGTATTTACATAGAGAAAACCTCCAGCCCACTCCACATTCTACAGGACAGCCGATTGACAGGTTGACGAGGAACTTTCTAGAAAATAGTTCCCAATTTACAGTGGCCCAGAGCTCAAGTAAGCATGTCAAAGAAGGCAAAATTAAGTGACTTTCTGTGTCCTCATATTCATTCAAGAAAATTTAGTCAAAAAGAAAGAGAGAGATTGTCAAAATATTCTCCAGAGTGAAGGGAGCAGAAGCAGAAGTACCATAACCAAAATAGTCTTTTGCTCAGTATGCAACTTCTGTATTGAAAGTAGTCAAAATGGTATTTCTGGAAGGTAATTTGATCAAATTACAAGGTTCACTTGTCCTGAAGAGATATTCAACCATTTTGTAGCTACATTCATGCTATTCAACTGATTTCATGAATTGCAACAATGCTGTTTTGTCTCTGACAACTTGAGGGCTTATAACTTGGGAAGCTTTGTAATTCCCTTTTGAGGAAACTGAAACAAAGAGACTGAGAAGTGGCCCAGAGTCACAAAGACAGTCACAGGTCAGAAGGAAATCGAGGCCTATAAATGGAAATTCACAGATGACAAGTGAAGGCCTCTGAGCTCCAGCTGCTGTTCTTTATAACCCCGGGCAAGCTCTGTTGCTGCCGGCCCTTCAGTTTCCTCATCTGCAAATGGGGGCCTCCAGACTTGGCCTTCCTGCCTCCCAGAGCATCCTGAGGGCCAAGTGTCCTTGTCCTGCTTGAGCGAGGAGAGGATGGCACAGCCACAGTTGGCGAGGATGGGGGGATGCTCAGCTGCCCAAACAGCAGCGCTCCCACTTCCCATTGGAGGGCGAGGACAGATGCGGGCCCCCGTAGCGTCAGGTAGAGAGCAAGGGTGGCTAGTGGGTGCCTCACGGTAGCTTCTTCCTGGGCAAAGCGGCGGACCATGGAGCTGGAGTCACCCCCTCTTGGGCTCTTGTACTATGGAAATGCCACCAGAACCATCCAAACCCCTGCTGTTTCCTTACGGCCCAGACCACAGTTGCCTCATAAGCACTTCCAGCCTGAGACTGGGCCTCAAAAACCTGATCCTTCAAAGGTCCCCAACAAAGCTCTGGCCTCTGGCCATTAAAGCAGATATGTGTCATGGGAACCTGGTTTGTTCTGGAAGCTCTCCCTTTTGGCATGGCCCAAATTTAGCAGTGGGGAGATACAGATTCCACAGAGGAACATTCTTACTTTGACCTCCCCAGCCGTGAACAGAAATCACTCCATGATCAAAGCACCCACCAGCTACTGATCAAGCCGGTAGATGCAAAGAAATGTACATACAAATCCTCTTCTCGCTAGGATTTGTGCATCCCAAAGCACTTGTCCGTATGACCGACTTGGTGGTTTTAAAAGGTTGTGAGATTATTTCCTTATCTATAGCTTCTTTCACTGGTCCCCACACCCACACCCACCCCCCAGGACCAACCAATACTTGACATCTGTCAGCTAAAGCCCAGTACAAAAAAAAGTGTTCTTTTGGTGTGACAAAGGCTGACATACTTGAAAGAAACCCTGGCAGTGACAGGCTGGATCCAAAGGGACCAAGTGAAATAACAGATACATCAGATCAGACATTTTCCTCCCTCGTGAGAGGAACCCAGAACTCAATGAGAAAATTCAGACCTTGAAAGTGAGCAACACTGCTGGGGCCCTTAGCTGAAGCAGCTATCATCTCACGGACAGGACCTCTTGGCCATTCCTCAACGTGTTAGGGTGAGAGGAGGGGAACAGGCAAGACAGGGGTTTTCATACGAGGAAACTGAGATTTGATGGGGAAATCATTTCGGAAAATCCTACAGAAAGCCAACAGGGAGACCAAGAATGGATTCTGGACTTGCACACAGTTAATCCTCACATCAGAGATGTGAGATACAATAAATGGTATTGGAGGTGAGTTTGCACAGATTCAAGCACCTTGCACTTAACCACCAAGATCTGCCCTGACTCCCGGCCCTGTCCTTCTCTGCCCATCAATGAGCCTCCTCAGCAGCCCTCACCCATAGTCAGTCCTTACCACTGGGGCTACACACCAACCACCTAGGGGAGCTTTTAAAAACATACCTGTGCTTGGCATTCCCTCAAAAGTCAAACATAGAATTACTATACGGTCCAGCAATTCCACTTCTGAGTTTAGGTCCCAAAAATTGAAGGCAGGGACTCAGATACTTGTATACCACTGTGCATAGCAGCATTGCTCACAATAGATAAAGGTGGAAACAACCCCAATGTCCAGCAACAGGTGAATGGCTGAGTAAAATGTAGGATATACATACACGGAACATTAGCCTTAAAGGAGTGACATTCTGACGCATGCTACAACATGGACAAACCTTGAAAACATTATGCTAAGTGAAACAAGCCAGAACAAAGGGACAAATATTATATGATTCTGTTGATATGAAGGTCCTAGATAAGGCAAAATCATAGGTCCAAGGAGGTAACTGCTGAGACTCAGTGTCTCCTTGGGCTCCTGAGGGGCCAAACTTACATACCAGAAATAAACAGGTAACTTTTTCTTGCCTGTTTCTAAGCTAAAGTTGGAGGCTGATGTGGGCCAAAAAGCACTCCCACCTCAGACCCTTTGTACTTGCTGTTCCCTCTGCCTGAAGAGACTTCCTCCAGGTGTCTCCTGGCTCCATCTCTCACATCATTCCCACTCCCGCTCTAACGTCACTTGTCACAGAGCCTGCCCTGCCCATCCTAAGAAAATGAGCACCTCCCCACATCACTGTCCACCCTTTTCCCGGGCCACGTTTCTCCCCAGCCCTTGACAGGCCCTGATAGGCTATGTATGTCTTGGCTTATTTGTCTGCTCTCCCCTCTAGAACATCAAGGCCGTGAGAGCAGGAACTTTTCTTACATGTTGTTTACTGCTGCATTCCTCGTGCCTGAAATGATGCCTGGGACACGATAGGCATCAGATAAATGACTGTTCATCTGCTCATTCGTTCATTCAGTAAGTCGGCCAGTTGTTTACTGAGTGAACGCCTGAGGCCCCCGTCCGCCACTGATTTATAATTGGTTCAGAGTCTCACAGAACGTAAAGGCAAATTATGGGCAAGACCCCCACTTCCCCACTCCTCCCACACGAAGGCTCTGCACATCTACGGTTTGGGAGCCAGGCCCTCGGAGCAGGAGGGGTAGGGCTGGCCCTTGTGGCCGCCCTGGGTGGGGGGTGGCGGAATTCAGGGGCTGCCCAGGAGGCTGCGTCCCCGAGAGCTAACCTGCTGCCACATGGTTCCCAGGGAAGCACATACAAGGAAGCCCCGCTTCCTTCTGCCCAGCACCAGGACACTGGCCTCCTTCCGAGGCCCAGAGGAAAGGCATGGCCACCAGATCAGAGTGGGCTGGAGGGAGAGGGGGACACGTGCTTATTGAAGTCTGTGAGGGCCATTATCCCACCCACCAAATGCGGCAGACAAGCTGAGGACAGCATTGTTTGGTAAGAATGGCTTTTCTGCTATTGTACAGAATGAAAAACAGTCTTTCATTCTGTTGGATTGCAGGATAAATCAAGTACGCAGATTTCTGTTTACCAAAAGACCACATATTTACTATTTGTAAAGGGATGTGATTGCCTCTGAGAAATATTAGTGTGGAGCTGAGGTATTCCACCCACTGAGCAGTGCAGGAGTGCAGGAATCGGGGAGAAAAGACAAAGAAGAGAGTTATGGCTCCTTAAGTCTCCAGGCGGTTGAGTAATTTAATGGAAATTATTATAAGCCAAGCATCATTTTTAAGTGCACATCCACTGCATCTATTGTCCTCACACATTCCTGTGATTATCCACATTTTACAGATGGGTAAACTGAGGCTCGGTGGTCACATGACTTGCCTGACCTCCAACAGCTGGTACCATCAAGCCCAGATTTAGTCCCAACCCTAAATTTCGACCTCTGACCATTCCTAAGCAAATAGGCTGAGCCGTCCTCCTGGGGCACTTTATAACACAGCTTCACCCAGCTCACATCTGGACACTACCAGCAGGCCCAGGTCACTGCTGGGGCCTTGGAATTTCCAGTCCACCCTAGAAAACGAACCAGCTGCCAATCACTATGATGAGCTTCCTTGCCATTGGATTAGGGAGCAAAGAGAACTCCAAAAGAGCAAAGCTGGGCCAACACAGTGGCACTAGGCCCAGTAGAGAGCTGCGTTGAGGGGTCGGAGAACATTACAGCTGACAAGTGTATGGGGTAAGGGTCCCTGGGTCTATGAGGAAAGTAGCATCAGGAGCCGAAATCAACCAGGAATTCAGAGTCAAGAAGGCGAGGCCGGTGGATAGAGCAGGGGGAGAGGCCAGGGCCACAAGCTGCACAGGAACACAACAGGCTGGCTGGGCAGAGTCCGGGCAGAGGGGTCAAGCAGTGAGCAGGCAAAAACCAGGACTGATTCCGAGCACCCTGGTGGGCCCGAGAGCACCTGGGGAAGGCAATCCCACCCAGCATCTGTTGCCAACAGTGGCTCCAGAACCATAAAATCCCTTGAACTCCGTGAACCAGGGCACGCAGCTTTCCCCTGCATGGTCCTAAAGGGCTACTGTCCACACGCAGCCTGGTCTTCATGGCACCACCAGCACACACAGGTTTTGACCCAGTGGACAAGAATCCCTCCTCCAATTACTTTTCCAAGATTCAGAGAACATCTGGCCTGGAAAACTTCCAACCTCCAAACAAAGCTGCTTATGGAAATATTTTCATTTTCAGCCAGCGCTTCTCAAAGTGCTGGTCTATGACAAAGTTAGGATTTTACACCAAGTATGCAGCAACACACTGGATCTTCCTTCAAGGAGGCCTTGCAATAAAATAAAATAAATCAACTGAACTAACCCACAAATTCAAGGCAGATGATTCACATTTTGGTGCAGACCCTTCTCTCATCAAGGAATGGTGTGTGAATGGGCCGCCTGTTTTAAGCTATTCTTCTCCAGCTCCTTGGTCTAATGCCCTTCCTCTCCAAACCAATGCTGCAATTCCACTTGTGTCCCGGGAATCTGATGCCGTAGGAAGCTGTGGCCTCAAGGACTCACCTCCTAGACAAGAGTCTATTCATCTTGACGCAAAAGATGGGGTGGCTGTAATGTACCAGTTTATTCTCTCCTTTTGCTCCCCAAAGCCACAGAGGTGTTGTTCCTTGGAAACCAAAGAGGACATGCCCACTTATGAGTCAGAAGAGGAAGGAAGATGGCCAGGCCAAAACCTATCAGAGAGAAATTTCTCTTCTCATTGGTAAGCAGCAGCCACGAAGTTTCCTTTAAATATGATAACAATTAGGGCCAAAACTTCACAGACGACTGTCAGAGCAAAGAACGGCTGCCTGAATTATTTCAAAGGGACGGATTATTACTTCATAGCCATCTGATGCGAATCCAACTCTTTATCATCTGAGATGATTTTCTCTGACTGCCAGTGTCCCATGGCAGACTTAAAGCAGATCCAAGAGGACTCGTCCTACAGATTTCTTCCGCACCTGTTAAAGGCTGTGTCATGTCAGAAAGGGATGGGGGGAATGCCGTCTCTTCGGCAGATCCATCCTTGGAGACATGTCTGCCTCATTAATGACAAGGCCACTTTGTCACCTCGCAGAGCAAATCTCTCCCTGGTTGCCTTGGGGAAGGACCTGCTTCTCTCCATTCTCTTTCACGCCTTTGCTACCTGTCAGGTTCTATCTTGATTGTGCCTGTGGTCATTTGGAATTAGCTGTGAAGTAGAAATAACCATCTGGGAAGGCTGATGTGCCCCAGTGCAGGAGGCTGGGGTGATCTGAGCTGGAAAGAAAGCAGGAGCTTGGGGTTTGTCAACACCCTTCGCTGGCTTGCTAAGTAACCTTGGGCAGTTGTTCTTAAATATTGGGGGTCATGAATCCTCCTGAAATCTGATGAAAACTATGAACCCTCTTCTCAACAAAGAAAAAAGTGCCCATAAGTGCCACACACACACACACACACACGCGCGCGCGCAATTCCCCAACACACTTGTGGGCCCAGCTTAAAAGCCACTGACTTAGGGGCTCTTCCCACCCCAAGACCTCCCTAGGCTCCTCCTTGATAGGCCCCTGGGAACCTATGAATAGATGGATTGGTATTTTCAGCGCTGGAAGAATCACCTAAGTGGGTTTATCATAAGGGCATATGCATGGGATGGAGGAGACCTGGGTTTTAATGTTTCCCATATCTCATTGTTTGGGTGTAGAAAAAATGCATTTCCTCTAGTCTCCCATCTTAAAAATGAAGATGATGAACAATTTCTCCAAGGAGCCTTACGGGTTCTATGGAGCAAAGAGGCAGCTATAGCCAGAGGCAAGATGGAAGCCGGGGAGCAGTGTTGCCTGGACATTCTCTCACCCCTCCCTTTCAATCAGAAGGCCGCTCTTCTGGCCTTAAAAAGTATTTGTCTTAGAGATTCTCTAAGGTCCCTTCCAAAGCTAACTTTCCAGGATTCCAGGTCTGGCCAGGACAGAGAGATGAGCCAAGGATGAAGAACTCAGAAGGGGCCTCCCTGGGATCTGCACACCCCGGCTCTTGCCTCTACCCCAGTGGAATGTGGGTCCACCTTCAACCTTGTAGCCTCCTACTCAAGCCAGATGCACCTGACATAGATGCCAGTTGTGTGGAAGAGAGCAAGAAAGGAAGACCTTGCCGGGGAAGGGGGAGATGCAGACCACTCAGCTCTCGCTTGCAGTCCCTCCAGCCACCGGGAGCTGAGCCTTGCGAAGTTGCGGGGACCCCATGCGAATGCTGAGAGGCAGGGCAGGCTGCTACCACCCTGCTCAGGGTCGAGCTGTGTTGCGGGTATTGTTCTGCTAACTTGCTAAATGGCTATAATTAAAACAGGGCTATTATCGTCAATTGTGACCTTCCCTCTTCTGATTGGCAGGTTAATGCTTTTACCAAGTTTCAAAGAGGAGCCCTCTGTATCCTCTTGGAAGTAAGGGAGAAAGACGGAGCTGGATTGTTCTGAGTCTGGAGCAAAGGGCATGGTGGCATTGTGGGCACAGCAAACATTTGTGCCCATGGAGACAGCTCATCCAGACACAACAGGCTGCTGCTGTCTCCCTGACTCCTCCATGAGCTGTTACAAGGTGGGCCGTGTACTATTCCCAAAGTAGCAAGATGGGACTGGAATAGACACGAAGAGCCAAAGGGGTTGTTAAATTTTCCCAGTACTAGAGCTGCCTGATAAAATACGGGACACCCAACTAAATTTGAATTGCAGATAAAGAATGAACAAGAAAATATTTAGCACTTGTGTACCCCAGATAGTGCAGGGAACATGTTTACCTAAAATTCAAATCTAACTGGGCATCCTGTATTTTTATTTGCTAAATCTAGAAACTCTAATACCCAAACATTTTTTTCCCTTCGCCATAAATGAAAAATAGTCAGTTATTTTTTTCTATAAAAAGGAGCCTACGTATTTGCTGATGATCAATGCTAATACAACTTCATTTACTAATATTTACTTGTTTGTTTAAGGAACGATACAATTCAGAGCAGAAATCAAAAAAATATAAACCTCTAGATACAATATGGTCACTTCTGGATTAATTCTCAATTGCTACAAATTACCGTCTCCGTAGCATCTGTTTTCTTTAAAGGGCCTTTATCCCCTTGTTCAACCAAAACAAGTGTAAGTTTGGTCCTGTATAGACCTTCCAGGAGCTGCTGTGCTGCTCCAGCTGCTGAACCGAATTCAGCACTCAGGGGCACATGGGTGCCAGCAGCCTGGAGGCACGTGACATAATTTACCCAGATGAAATCACTAATGCCCCTCTTCAGTACGTGACATTAGCTCTGGGGCGCTCTAACTCACACCAGTCAAGTTCCAGACATGTACGTCACTTCCTTTTAATTTCCCAGAAAGGAATTCCTCTTACTATACCCACAATCTTTGCATCTTTTGCACTTTCATTCAAACACCATTTGGAAAAAAATACCAAGTTACATGCCAATTTCCAAGAGGGTTCCTTTACCATAGAAAACTCTTACCTACCCTAACATCCAGCACACCTTTCCCTTCTGACTCCTGGGGACTTACTGTTGGTATAAAAGAGGGATTTGCATGCCAAGTCCTGAGAAAATCCTGATGTATGAAACTAACGAAAGTGAGTGGCTATGGTGGAATCTAAAGTGGGGCATCTCCGTCTCTGGACACAGTTTGAAAACCACTGCCTAGAAGTTCATTTAAACTGAAAAGTGACTTTCAATAGAAAACTAGTTTGGTGGCTTTCTCTTTAAAAATTCTTTCTATTTGTTAACGTTTGGAAGCACATTTAAATAAAACAAAATGTTTCCAGAGCTCTATGGTTTCTCTGCAGAATATTTTGTCCCCATTTTACACATGATAAAATTGAGGCTGAGGAAACCTGAGGACTGAGAACAGAAGGGATTGGCCACATAACTGGTGAGTGGCCGATCTGGTACTTGAAACCAAGACCATCCATGCCAGAGCCCAGGTTCCCACCACCACCCCTCCAGACTGTGTCCGTGGGCACCGATGGAGTGGGAGCACACAGGGGCCCGAGCACCCAGAACCTCTCCCCTGCTCCAACACGCATACGATCTCCCAACAGAACAGAATCTTCTTTATTTTAAATACGCTCTTGGAAGGGGGGGTGGGGAATGACTCTAGATTTTTAGAATGATCTAAGCACCCCACAAGCCCATTTTTAAAGCAAGTTGAATTCTGAAGCCTTCCCAAGGTTGACACGGTCAATTCCATCATGCGCAGGCCAGGCAAGCCCAGCTTTATAAAGCCCTTCAGCCCATCCCCCATTAGGGCACAGGGGTGTCTTGGGATGGCCATAGTGCTTCTGCCCTTGATTTGCAGCCCCACCTCTCTGGGCCACTCCTGATGGGCTAGTCTCATCCCCCACTGCCTGACAGCTTTAGGGATTCTTCTCAGGCCATCATTTCTGAATATTTCCACCACTCCTCTTCCCTGGCCCTGGAATTTCAGCTAGTTTCCATTCAGAAAAAGATTGCTCCATTTATTCTTGGCTTCATGGGCCTTTTTACATTTATCTACTGCTCGGCCGCCTTCCTGATTAGGTATTTAAAGATAAGCCCATCTCCTCTGACAAGTGACCCTGCTCCTTTTTCTCATTGCTCTGCGTCTCTCCCCAGCAGATTCAATATCATTTTATATATTTTCAGGCTTCCAACTCATCCCATTCTTCTTTCCCTCTTACCAAATGAGATAATGGATGTGGAAGGGCCTGGGAAAGTATAAAGAGGTGTGTAAAGACGAGGTCTTTGTTGTGGTTGTTGTTTGTAAAACTAACAACTTCCCAAGTTCAATTCACTGTGGTAAAATATTAACTCTCACTGCTGGGAAGGTTCCTGGGTACATTCTGAGCTTCAAACAAACCAAACGCCCGGGTTGAGGCTGTCCGGGTCTGCATTCTCTGGTACACAATGCCGTCTACAACAAACAGATTGCTGCCCTGGCTTCAAGATAGCTCCGTTACCTAGATTTCTATTTCCACGACATCTGCAGTAATAGGATTTAGTTCATTAATGAATGGAGCTTATTAAATTTCAAGCACAGTAGCTCAAGAAGTTGCTTACATGGCGAAAACATGGGGCTGATAGTGCTGGATTCGAATCCCAGCTCTGCCATTTATAAGCCAAATGACCTTGGCCAGGGTCACCTTTCTGAACCTCCAATCCCTCATTTGCAGTCCTACCTGGACTGATCTGGGGACTAAATTCAGTTGTCCTATAAAAACCCTTAGCAGAGTGCCTGTCATCCAATGAAAGTGTGTGACTAATAATATTCATAAAGCAATGGAAGACTGGAAGTCATTGCAAATAGTTTAAATGCCCATAAGCTTTCAAATGGGAGGGATGCCAAGAATCTGAACTCTTTTCTTAAGTAGAAGATCAAGAGACCCAGAGAAGACTTGGTTGCCCTGGTCTGCAAGCTCTGAGAGCTGGGGCCGTGCCTCCACCCTCTCCCCAGGCCTGGCTCGTGGTAGGCACTGAGTGAGCACACGCTGCTGCTGTGGGTCATGTTGCTGGACTGAAGACAGCAGCCGGTGGTGGCTAGTGGCATGTACTGAGAGTCTGCAAGCCCTGAGCAAGCACCCATCTGGGCAAGTGGCGTAACCTCTCTAAGCCTCTGTGAAATGGGACAAGTCATCCTGCTTCTCTAGCAGGCTGCTAAGAAGGTTATATGAGAAATGGAAGCAAAGCCTGACTGAAAGAAAAACACACACACACACAATAAAGTATTAGCTCTTAGGTAGTTTCAATAACCTACCTAAGACCACCTAGTGAATTAATGGAAAAGCAATGTGAACCCAAGAAGCATGACTTCTAGCCAGGATATTTTCTTCTACTGCAGAAAAATAAAAGTTTAAAACATCACGGTGTTCTAATGTTGTAGGCTGTTTAATTCTTACTCCTAAGCACTTTTTTAATGTGCTATAGTCTTTGATTCCGGACTCCCTTTAAATTCTCAAGTATTTGGCTTTTCCATTAGGAGGGAAACAAGGGAAAATGTCAATATCAGAGAATGGCGAAGCTTCAAACACATGCCCATGCCCTTGTGCACCCCCCCACCACCACTTACATATTTTCCTCTTCAAATACCCTTTGGGGGTCAATATTTCCTATGGAAAGATGTAGTATTTGCTTAGCAATCAATGGAAACCATAAAACCCCTAACACTTCTATCAGTGGTAAAATCTCAATACATCAAGTCCTACGCCCAGGTTCCTCTCTGCAGACTTAATATCAAGGTGTCATCATTACTCATAATGCATTTTTGAATCAGGTCTTAAAACTTAATGTGGCTTTTATGCCTGGCGATAAGGCGGGATTTGGGGTTGGCAAGTTACAGTGGCGCACAGGAGGGCTGCTGGTTCATCCTAATTCTCTAGAATGAGTTAGAGCCTTAATTAGCCTGGAAAGTTATTACTTGGGATGGCCTCCTCCACGCCATTTCGCACTGTGAATGGGTGACAACCTGGGAAGCAGACCACACTGGAGCGAATCAGGATTCCATTAAAAAATCTGCTCATTTTGAAGGGCACTGAAAGTGAACAGGGGTTAAAAGACAAAGCTGTTCTCTAAAAGGGAATGGGCTGTGAGCTGAGTTATAGGGCTAAAAGTCTTGGCAGAGAGACAAAAGCTGAGCGCAGAGCAGGAAGCTTCAGCACCGAGAATCCCTGCACTGTGGTTGTCGTCAGCCTGGCTCTGCCGTGGTCTGGCTCCTGTACCTTCTTCAGAAGCCTGCTGGGTGGCTGGTTAAATAATGAGAAAAGAATTCATGGTCTTAGTAAACGAGTGTTGCATGATTGGCCATGGTTTCTCATTTTATTCCTTCTAGATAATATTTGCATTTTAATAGTCCTTCTAGGGGCTTAATTCAAGAGGTCCTTCATCACCTCAATTCAATAGTTAACTGTGAGCCTCAGTCTAGTCAACTGCCAGCCAGGTTATCACTTGCCCAAGAGTATTTTTTTAGCAGATAGGCATTTGAAAGGAAGACCACAGAAGTGAGCCCCTGGTTCTCCAGTATTCTCAATGGCCCAAGGTGAAGAAAGGGGTCTGTCTCTCTCCCTGGCCGTCCATGCATTGACCAGGTATTGTGTTTGGAGCCAGAAAATTTTGGCACATGCCTCTCCATCCTGAAGTATGGGACACATACTGAACATCTCCATGGAGCCCACAAACTGCCACCTGCAGTGGGAGGGTAGGAGTGGGAGTGGGGGTGCAAGAAAGCCAGACACTGCCACAGAAACAGCAAGACAAGGCATGGGTCACGCGCTCCTCGAGCTCTTGGGGATCATGAAGGGGGGAGTGGGTCTCTCTTGTGGAGGCAGGGAGGGGGCTATGAGGGCTCTGTGTCTTGGAGGAGTTGACATTTGAGCAGATTTAAAGTATGAAGGGCGTTTCCCAGGATGAGAGAAGTGGAAAGGGCACCCCAAAAGAGAGAACCCCTTGACAAAGCACAGAGCTGTGAAGGTCAATTGGGTATTGCTATGAATTGTGTTGACCCCAAATTCATATGTTGTTTCCCCCTCCCCATAAAAAGAAGGAAAAAAGGAAGGAAGGAAGGAGAGTGAAGGGAAGAGATAAGAGAAGGCCCAGTTTCTGTGTCACTGATTCCCAAGAATAGAGCCAAAGAGAATCTTCCTCCCACTCCCTGCCCCAGCCCCAGGAACCCCCGGGGTTGTCCATCTCTTGCCACCAGTAGCAGAACAGGTGCATCCTTTCAGGGAGCCCATTTCGATTCTTTCTTACAGATTTTAGGTTTAAAAGCACAGGGAAAGGCCACATTCCTTAGCAAAAATGTGAGAGAAAAGAGGTGTGTGTTTTTGGGTTTTTTTTTGAAACTGGTCAAATGCAATTAAGGCAGAATATCCAACTTATATATCTTTGATTAACCTTTATCCAGAGAGAAATTATCAGTGATTAAGAATTAGATGAAGTGACTAATTATATCAGGAATCTGCCTTCGAAGAAATCTCTTTCAGCACCAGAGAAAAAGCTGATAAAAAATAACCAGGGCTGTAATGGTACCTTTTAAGGAGAATAATTAACCTGTAATAACAATTTTGGCTTTGACTTAAGCCCTGTAAAGTAATCCTTTTTCATTAACTACAAGCTCAATTAGCATCAATAACGAAGGCTGAATCTGTGGCGGCTCAGCCTCCGGATGAAAGGCCCTCAGCCCTGGCTGCGCAGGTGCTACACGTCCCCAAGGCGGGGGCTTTGAGTGTGCCCACTGCAGGGCAAAAAGGTTTCATGTCTGGGAAGCATAACTTTCACATGACACTGAGGTCTTTGGGGTTTGGGGAAGAAGGAAAAAGAGAAGAAGGGAGAGGGAGAGGGGGAGGGGAGGGGGAGAGGGGGAGGGGGAGAGGGGGAGGGGGAGAGGGGGGAGGGGGAGGGGAGGGGCGGGGCGGGGGAGGGGGAGAGAAACACTGATCTGTTGTCCCATGTACTTATGCACTGATTCCTGTATGTGCCCCGACTAGGAATCAAACCCGCAACCTCGGTGTACTGGGATGATGCTCTACCCAACTGAGATGCCCAGCCAGGGCTATGCATTCTTCTTCTTATTTTGAGGACATTTCAATTTAGTCACTTTAAAGTAGTTGTTTTTTCTAGCACTCACTACGCCTTGTACATCGTAGGTACTTCTCTCAGCCTCTGTCCACAGTCAAAATGAAAATCAGAAGCGCACCCTGACTGGGCTCTAAAGAAGGTTAAGTGCACAGGACCCCCTGAGACAGAAAGGACTGGGCGCCGTCCTGCTTCACTCTCTGCCTCTTCCTCTAACCCACCCACTGGGGGGGGAGACTCAGAGGCAGCTTGGCACTAAGATAGGTGGGGGTCAAATAGGAGGGAACAGGGGACATGGGCGACACGACTGAGCAGTGGGTGGGGATGAGCACTACCAGGTTCTCATACTGCTCCATAAGCCTCTAAAGTACAACCAAGGTCTTTTTAAAAACTAGTTGTTTTCCTTATAATAGGGATGGGAAGGAAGCACAAGCTTAGGACACGAAGGGGATCTCAGGTTTTGAAACCTAATCCCAGGTGGGGGGAAAGTCCCATTCAGCCACTTACGAGTAGCAAGATCTGGGCAAGTCACATAACCCCTCAGGGCCTCATTTGTGAAATAGATTAAAATACTCGTCTTTTGCAGTTGGAAAGATTAAATGAGAGAATGCCTGTAAAGTGTCTGGCATATATTCAATAAATGTTAGCACCGTGTGTCTTATTTCTCCAACTCCCCCTCCCCGTCATTAACTTATCTAATGTCAAGCCTGATACTTTCCTTGCCAGGTAATGCTTGAGAACAGCTAAGTAAATCGCTGGGTAAATTTTCCCTCTGAAGGGGAGAAAGAAGAAGATTAAACTAAAGAAAATTGGACTTCAAAATGCTCCACCCGCTGTTTGAACTCAGTTCAAACCACAAATGAAAGCTTGGTGCCAGGAGAGGAGGCCCAGCGTCAAGACCATCCACCGGGTCTGAAGGTTCACCTTCATCTGATCACATTACCCGCCGAGCAGCTCGTCTCTTGCGGAGAATCCATGCTTTACTTAAGAAAAGCTGCAAATCAAACAACAGGGCTGTCGGGGGAATTGAGAATTTAGCTCTTTAAACGCTTCTTCCTAGAAATATACATGGTTGCTTTCCCCTAGAGAAAGCTAGCATCCCTCTCATCTCCGAAGGATTGGAGAGGGTCGTCAGGGGTTCTGGTGAGCATTCCCGATCATCTTAACCTCTCCACTGATAATCTTCTGATACGACAGAAATAAACGTTATTGTGTCCCTCAGTTCATAAAGTGTTAGGGGAAAGGGGAGTGGGTCAGATGGAAGAAAAAATACAAAAATCACCAGAGAGGCAGAGGGGGGTGGAAAGAGAGAATTACTTTTAATACAGTTATATAATCCATAATTTAGCAAGATTTTCATGTCTCTTATGTTCTAAAAAACCTGACAAATCCTAAGCAAAGCGCATAATTTATGAGGGGTGTCTGTGCTGATGATTCTCAGATCCCTACGCCTGCCCTGACTTCTCACGCGGGCTCCAGTCCCACAGTTCTAATCGCCTACAGGACGCTGCCCCCCAGGGTCAGCTATCATCTCAGCTCCCCATGTACAAGCAGAACTGAACTCTTTCCCCCTTTTCATTTCTTCCCCAATTTTTCTTCCCTATCAAATGAACCATTATGAATCTAATCTTGCTGGCAGAAAGTTCTAGAAAAACTTGGAGTCCTCCCTCTTCTGCCTCTGATGCTAAGATCTATGAAGATTCTTGGAGTCATCTTTTTCTCTGCCATTTCAACTTTCCAAATCTTCCCTATCCCACCGCCCCAGATGACTGAATCCAGTCTCTACATACTAATCCGGGCTGTGCACCATTACCGGCTCCTTTCCTAAAAATCTATTCACATCACACCTATGGGTGGCTGCTGGCATCCTGCTATGAGAGGGCCAAACACTTGCTTTCTCTCCAAGGCCCTCCTGTCATGTCCTGATCCCAACCCCTTCATCCAACTGTACTTGGCAACAGGAAATCTCTTCTCCAAACACAGCATGAGGTTAGTATTAGGAACTCCAGGCTAGTTTTAATCAGACTGCGTGCAGCACCCCTGGCTCCAGGCCCCGGGCTCCCCGCTCCCTGCCTGGAACGCTCTCCTCTCATCCTGACCGTCCAAACCCCACTCACCCCGCAGGACCCACAGAGCGTCAGCTCCGTGGAAGTCGCTGCTCACGCCCCCTGCTCACTGCTCTTTGCCCCAACACACCCAGCCTCTAAATCCGTAATCTCTTGCACTATTTCTAATTAAATAGCTGACGTAATGCTTATAGTACTTCCTATTTTACGGAGCACCCTTCTACATAAATAACCTCATTTAATCTTCTCAGCAACCCCTGTGAGGGTGGAATCACGCTCCGCACTTCACTATGACTCGAGAGAGTTCAGACGAAGATGGTGAAGCTAACTGATGCTGGTGTCAAGTCTTGAATCCCCTGACTTTTGATGTCAGATTCTGTATTTTTGGTCTTCTTTATTTGACTGTACGTTCTTTAAAGTCAAGGACCACATTTTGTAATTATTGTCTTTTACCCTATAGAACTGTACAAAGCTCTGAACACACAAGGGGCCTCTGTGGTTATCTGTTAAAAGGAGAATTGAAAATAAAACCTAATGCCACGACTCCTAGGTCCAGAACTCCCTTCCCTCCTTCTACTGCCCCAACTCACATCGTTTTTCAAACTTTAGCGTTAATTAATGAAATAAGGATTTCTCTGCCATGAAAGTAAAAGATCTTACCATAAGTACCTCAAGAGTTTAGAAATAATCTTCATGACTTAATTAAAATTATTTGACATTTCAAAATAAATAAAACCTATTGGTTCCATATGGAATTCTTTTTTATTTTATTTTTGTTTATAATATTACAGATGTCCCTTTTTCTCCCCAATGACCCGTTCCACCCCGTTCCTTCTCCCTCCCCAGTCCCTGTCCCCACCATTGCCCGTGTCCTTGGGTGGTGCATATATGCATATAAATTCTTTGGTTACTCTCTCCCCCTCCACCCCCCCCCGGCCCCCTCCATCCCTCTGACATTCGTCAATCTCAACTATGCTTCCATGTCATTGAATCTATTCTGTTCATCTGTTTATTAAGTTCTTTAGATTCCACATATAAGCGAGATCATGTGATGTTTGTCTTTCTCCGCCTGACTTATTTCGCTTAGCATAATTTTCTCCAGGTCCATCCATGCTGTCCCAAAGGATACGAGATTCTTAGGAAATACGCAATGGAGTGGCTCTGGTTTTCTGATGACTTTAGCTTATTGAGCAACTAGGCTGCTCTAGTCCACAATATTTAAATATTTCCTTTGCACCCTCCACTCGTTTAATTTAACTTCTATAAGGTAAACTAATTTTGAGGATAGTTAGATTTCAGCAAAGATGACATGAAAAGAAAGTCACAAGAAATCACTAGGAGAAACTCCTTTATTAATAAAACAATGATAATAAAATAGAAGATAGTGGGTAATATTTTCAGTGTTTTAACCATGTGGCAGGTGCTATACTCTACCCTTTTTAAAAATTATCTAATTTACTCCTCATAAGAACCCTATAAAACAAATGGCTATAATAATCTCTATTTTATAGATGAGGTTGCCAAGAGCAGAAAAATAAGCTCTTGTCATAACTACCTTAAGAACTTCTAGCCAGTAAGCTCCGAAGCTGAGTACCAGACCCACAACAAACTCCACATTCTATTTTCTTAACGCAGCGCAATGCCGCGTCCTTTCAGAAGTGAGTGGGTTAACCAACATTCACAGTTTTTAAAAACAAACCCACCTTCCAGAGCCTCCACTCTGAAAGGAATGCTGCTGCTTCTGATGATAATTGAGTGCGAGGCTGAGCAGAGAATTATACTCCAGGCTGCAGGATTATACTTCTATCAGGATTTACACAGCTGGAGCAAGATAACTCTCCCTCCTTCTGCTAACAGTAAGATGTCTTCAGTAAAACGGGGATAAGAGATACAAGTGAAAATGCACGTACTATAAAATAGTTTGTATTTTATCAAAGGAAAGGACGTGTGGATTGTGGGTCTTTCTCTGGGATGCCACCATATACCACACCACACAGGTATGAAAAACCCAAACACAATTTTGTGTTGCAAAATCCTGTCTTAATATTATCAGAGGTTCTCATTACCTATCAGGAATCACTTACCTCTTCGATCTATTGGGATTTTCCACATTTTCTGTTTTCTGCCTATACTGGTTCCTTAAAAGCGCTTATGATTCTCATAGGTCAGACTCTTCACGTAAATTATACTTAAGTCTAAACTACGTTTCTTCCCTAAATATTTAAGCACATGAATAATCTCTAGCCATCCTGGCTGTCATTTTAAGCTATTTGATATTTATTGTTCTGAAGAGAAGAAAGGTCACATATATCAAATCTTCGATTGTACTTCTTAGCATTTTTCACCAACCAGATTTTCCCAAATTATAGTATTGAGACTAATACTATGGAAGGGAGGGGAGGGGAGGGGAGGGGAGGGGAGGGGAGGGGAGGGGAGGGGAGGGGAGGGGAGGGGAGGGGAGGGGAGGGGAGGGGAGGGGAGGGAAGGGAAGGGAAGGGAAGGGAAGGGAAGGGAAGGGAAGGGAAGGGAAGGGAAGGGAAGGGAAGGGAAGGGAAGGGAAGGGAAGGGAAGGGAAGGGAAGGGAAGGGAAGGGAAGGGAAGGGAAGGGAAGGTGCTGGGCCAAGCACAGTGATCTTTCTATTCCATCTCTGGAACATCTGCCTCCCTTAACTTCCACACCACATAATCCAGTGACCCCTCTTCCGTCTTGTGAGAAAGTTCCTTCTATTGACATCATTGACTCCATGCCACTAAGTATGAACTTTCCTAAATCCAAGTGGTGGCCTCCCTCCCCCTTTCTTCTTCTCAGGAAAGCGCATCTGTTTTCAACAATTAACCACAGATTCATATAAATAACTTCCGCGTTCATATCTTCAGCCTGGACCTCTCACCTGTTCCTGCTTCCATTCCGTATCTTCATGTGCATGCAAGGTAACCTGACCTTCAGATGGATGCCCACTACGGTTGTTATCATGTTAGCCACTCTCTCCCCAAACCAGACCCTCTTTCCAGCTATCTCCTTTATCAGTAATACCATCAGTCTTCAGGGTCCCCAGGCCGAAACCTCAGACCTATGACTCCTTCCTTTTTGTTCCTCTTACGTCTGGCACCTCTTGACCCAGCTCTGAGTCCCTCACCCCTGAGCCAGTGTGACAGCCTCTCAGAGCTCCCATCCAACAACCATCTCTCTCTGCAGTGCAGGCCTGAGACCCATGACCAAACTACATTTCCCAAAGAATCTGCAGTCCACGTGCATCTCCCCTACTCGAGAACTAAACACTTTCTGGTTTTTTCAGCATCAAATGTAAATTCCTGACTCAATAAACCAGCCCTGCACATGACTCAGTTTCTGACTCAACACTAACCTCCCTGCTCTGGCTAGTCCTACTTTCTTACATACACACACACACACACACACACACACACACACACACGCCCGTGCGCGCATGCACACACACCACGCTACTAACCAATTATTCCTCCTCTGAGCATTATTTTGTGCTATTGCTCCAATGTGGAGGTTCCTTCTGTTTTCCAAGTCTGATTCTGTACTCCCTCCATGACCCTTTTCTCAATTTGCCTCCTTCTGGAAGTTTTTTCCTAACTCATGTCTATTTCAATCCCCAAAGAAAACCATCATTCTCAGTAGATATCCATTGACCTGACTCTCTGCCAAAAGGCAATAAGCTTATTTTTTCTAAAATTCTAGAGTTATAATTTCCTGTCTCAGAGGAACTTCGCCCTTCCCATCACACACTGTAAAAGTAGAACTCATCAGCCTTTGAGGGAACGGCTTTAAAGATCTGGATACATAAAATGAAACTGTCCTTAACCACCCTGGCAAGAAGTGACCTCTCCAAGCCTCCACTGAACCACTGTAGTCACTTGTATCATTTATTCAGTATTCAAGCATTGCCTTTCACTGGGGTTATTTATTAGCATGCCTTGTCTGCCTTTTCTCCAACTAGTATTGTGAATTCCTCCTGGAAGGAAAAGGTTGTGCTTCATTCATCTTGGTAAATGCTCAGTAAAAAAACAATTAAACCAATAAATAAGCATTTTCTCAGGCAAAAGTCCAAACTTACAGATACCTATAAAGAGCATTCCCTTGTCTAACTGCTGTTTAGTGAGCACTTCTCATACAGATCTATATGGTATATCTGGATATAGGCCAATATGACCTTGATTTCAAAGTTCATTATATAGGCTCCCAGCCGTGATGAAGTAACAAGCACTGGATTGGCCCTTATGTAATAAATGGACATAAAATTGAACGAAATGAATGAGAAAAAACACACACCCTGTTTTCATTGTGTAATCAGTAGCACAAGACTATAATCCATTAGAGAGAGAAAATAAATGTGGTAGACCCTAGCACTGCCATGATTTTCTGCCTGGAGGCATTTACTACACCCTGACACAAAAACAAACTCAAATAATAAAATGGTAGACCAAAATCCAACATATTGATTATAACAGATCAAGTTAAAGACAAATATTATAAAATTGAACTTTTAAAAATCACACAAGATCCAACTATATGTTTTCTACAATAAATTCACTTTAAATATGAAGACATAAATTAAAAGGATAGAACAGATATAACACGCAAGCACTAATAAAAAAAAACCTGAGTGGCTGTATTAAAATTAATCAAACTTCAAACTATGAATATTACCAGGAATTAAAAGAAATATTACACAATAATAAGAGAGTCAAACCATCAAGAGAAGGCTCAATCCTAAATGTGCGGGCACCTAATGATTCAAAATACATGAAGCAAAAATGGACAGAATTGTGAGGAGAAATAGGTAAGACAAAAACTTGGAGACTTTAGCACCTCTGTTGGTAATACATGTAACAGACAGAAAATCAGTAAGGATACAAAAGACCTGAACAAAACTATTAACAAAACTGACCTAATTAACATTGATTGAGCACTCCACCCAACAACAGCAGAAAATGGTTTTATTCAAGTGTACATGAAACATTCAGCAAGACGGACCATAAAGTAAACCTTAAAAATTTTTAAGTAACTGAAATCAAACCAAGTATGTACTCAGACAATATCAGAATTAAACTAGAAATCAGTAAGAGAAAGATAATTGGGAAAATGCTCAAACATTCTGACCTAAAACACACATGAGTAATCATGGGTCAAAGAGAAAGCCAAATGGATAATTAGAAAATATTTTAATTGAATACTAATGAAATTCCATTACAACATAATGAAATTTTTACAATGCAGCTAAAATAGTTATTAGAGGAAATTTTTGCATTACATACTTACACTTAAAAAAGAAGAAAGGTGTCAAATCAATGATCTAAGCTTTCAACTTAAGAATCTAGAAACAAGAAGAGCAAATTAAACCCAAGGTGAAGGAAAGACAATAACATAAAAGCAGAAATCAATGAAATTGAAATTAGGAAAGAAGAAAAAAAAAACAGGAAAAATTGGTGTCACAGAAAGCTGGTTTAAAAAATATATATATATCAATAAAATTGGTAAACCTCTAGCCAGAATTACCATGAAGAGAGAGATGATGTAAATTAACCGTATCAAGTATGAAAGAAGGGACATCACTACGGACCCTACAAACATTAAAAAAATAATAAGAGGATATTACAAACAACTTACCCTGTGTTAACTCAACAACTTAGATAAATAGACCGATTTCTTGATACAAACTGCAAATTTCACTTAAAAAGAAATAGATAATCTGAATAACCCTAGAATTATTATAAAATAAATCTAATTAGCAATTAGTAAATCTAATCCCCGGTAGGACAAGGGATAAATAAATTGTCTTACATTCACATAAAGGACTATAACACAGCAATAGAAAAAGAAAGCATACTGGTGCACATGACAATGCTGATGAATACTGCAGAAGCCACACTGAGTAAAAGAAGCCTGACACAATAGAGTACATATACTATGATTCTATCTACATGAAGTCCAAAAACAGGCAACGCTAATTGATGACATGGAAATCAGAAGGATGGTTACTTTCGGTAGGGGGTAGGCAAGGACTAGAAAATGGCTGGAGGGAACTTTCTGGGGTGTAACAAATGTTCTGTATCATTTTCTGAGCAGTGATTATAGGGATGCTGCACATGTGAATTACCAAGCTGTACACAGGTTAATGCAGCCAATGCAACTTATTATATTTGTCATCCTTTAATTTAAAAAAAATAAATCATTTTCTGATGTTAAAATGCAGGTTCTCATGTCCCACTACCAGAGATTCATTTCCAGAAAAGTCTGAAATTGGGAAAATTGACTCCAGTGGAAAAAAACACATTTGGAGAAACCTTGGGGAGAAGGCACATAACCCCTTTTGAGGACCACTGAGCTGTTAACTCAAACCCAAGACTTGCCTCAAAGTCTGGGACCTTTGTACCGCTGCTCCTAAAACCAAGGGTTAGTTGGAACCATAGTGGTGAAGCAGGATCTCCACACTTTTTGTGATCTTGTATATTCACTTTTCTACTGTGTTATTATTTATTTCGGAATAATCCACACTGAAGCCTTTCATATAAGTTATCTCATACAATGCTCATAGAGACTCCAAGAGGAAGTTAAGACAAGTTTTGTATTATCTCCTTTGGGAACAAAGACCCAGAGGCTCCACAGGATTAAGGGAGTTTCACAAGACTTCAAAGTGAATAAAATGCAAATGTCGTAATAGAATCTAAGTCTTCCATCTCCTAATCTAGTGTCCTCTCCCCCACAGAACATTCGCTTTAATTCTCAGCTAGGCTGAGAATGTGGAAAGGATCTATAAAGGATCTGCCCATGCCCACGCTCATGAACCATATCCCAGTGAAAACTGAGTAAAAGATAAATGAGAGGAAGAGAAAATCATAGTCAATGGCTTAAATTTTCCTTTGGCTAGTTGCCTCCCTTTACTCCAGAGAATCCTGACTGCCTACCTCTGCATGTACCTGCTGCTACTTAGCCACAAAGGTAAGGGCCAAGGTAAGGTTAAACAAGTGGTTGGGTATATCTGACCTGAGGGAGCTCTCCTTCTGTCCAGTCTGGGACCTTCCACTTGCTGGAATGCCTACATTATATCACCAAGTGATTCTGATAGAATTTCTCTGGGAAAAGACCCAAGTTCAGAACAGCCCAGCTGGAAAATCCATCTCAAGAATCACTAAAGAAAAAACAAAAGCTGTTCTGAGAAATCTGGCTCACCAAAAAAGGCACTGGGATACCTCCAACCCCCTCACTACCTCACTGCTAGGCCAAAATCCCCTTTTAACTTCTCCCTCACACCTTGACCTGCGTGAGAGAGCCAGGCCATCACTAGACTAAGAAACACTGGCCAATCCTAGACCGGGGGACAGCAATGGCTCTGTGGAAGAAGGCACCCTTAGGGCTCCTTGATAGCTTAGTTCACAGCTCCCTCCATGTGACTCCTGAACATCTACCATCATTCTCACCAATACCCCCTATTCTTCATCCCCTCCCAAGCAAAGATGATGTCCATGTGCTTCTTTTGGAGGTAATCGCTCATCTGTGGCTCATAAAACACACACACACCACCTATAAAATGCTGTGTGGATACTTAACAGCTTCTTTTAGGTTGAGGCACTTTCCTGGGGCAGCCTCCCACCCAAATCCCTGGGCCGTGTGTTTCCACGCAATCTCAAAGATTTAACTGCTCTTAATGGGCTCATGTGCATTAACCAATTGGTACTTTCCATCTCTCTCCTGCCTTCCACGTGACAGTGAATGGTGTGGCTAGAAATGTAAGGAAAGGGCACAGCTCCAGCTAATTACAACAAAGGAGTTACCGGAGGCCAGTGGCCCAGCACCTCTCTGGGCATGGAGGGGCTTGAACTGCACAGACCGCTCTCAGTTAGGGAAGATCCACCACCTGAAAACTACTCTCCTGTAATGCCTCTATCTGGTTCTTTCTCAGTATTAGATTTCATGCTTTTAAAAGTTAAGGCTTGGAGTCTTTCTATAGAAGAAAAAGAAATGGACTGTGAATATGGTGCTTGAATCTTCTGAATCCAGGTCAAAGACCTTCTAAGAGGATACAAGTGGATAGAAATTAATTAAATACCACACCTCAATCCTTCTCATCCTCAGTTGTGGGGAAGACAGGCCTCCCACAGTGTGAAGATAGAAACTACCACCCTGGTCACTCTCCCCATTTCCACCAGATCCCACCTCTTATCACTTAGGAATTAGAAGTTAGTTGCACAGGGAACCCACAGTATTACTGCTGCTGCCAGGGCTGCCACATCTGGCCACAAATAAGGACTGGGCAACTCCAGATGTCCCCATTCAAATAGACTAAAATGTATATGCAACACTAGGGTGTTGCTCCTGCTAGGGAAAACCATATGGTTCATGTTGATGGAGTACTTTATTATGTGTATTTTATTGGATTAAGGACTTACGTGTACCATCTAATTTAATCTCCATGACAACACCTTGAGATAAGAACTATTACTATTCCCATTTTTCTAATAGTGAAACTGGGCCACAAAAAATTTTAAGAAACTTTTCTAAGTCATGGCTATTGCACACCAAATACTTGTTGCATGGTCTTATAACAGGATAAATTAAAGTTTTTCATCTCTTTACATGTCTTGGTTGTTTACAGTCTGCACCTTGAGATGATTCCCTTAGTGGAAAGTGCCCTCATTTGAAGAAAAGGACATCTGTGGTCCTACTCAGCACCTAGCACAGTATCTAGCATCTCATAACCTCTCAACACACAAATGAAAGTTTCCAGATCTACTACTTTCTACCTGTATAGCCTTGAAAAAGTGTTTTCAAACATCTAGATTTGGTTACTCCATTTATAGAATAAAACAAATACTTGCCTACCTACTGTAGGATTGGTAAAAATAATAAATGTGACAGTGCTTTATAAAGTGTAAAGTCCATACAACTATAACAGTACTGATGGCTATAAAGGCAAAATGTCCCCTAGGCGTCAGGCTGGGAAAATTCCCGTGAAGTGAGCTTATCAAGCAGTAACCCAAAGAGCGGCAAGGGACTGCAACTTCTGCTATCCCAGCTCCCCATCACTTCTCCCAGCAGGCTAGTCGCTCCCGACCTTCAGGAGACACATTTCCTTATAAAGACATTCATTCTCACTAATGATGACACTCTCCTCTCCCAACACAAACCCCTCAAGAGCTTTCCTTCTTTTTCTTTGTAAATTTGTGAAAGGATCAGTTGGATTTAGATGAACTTCACCTTTCAAATAGCCATATTTACTCTCAGAATTGCAAAGGGTTTTCAGGTAGCCAGCAGGAGTCCACCAAATCTGGAACTCATCTCATCTGCTCAAGACCCAGGTACCTTCTGCTCTGCCCAATGACTTGATGATGTACACACCTATAGATGCATCTTAATGCTCTGGTGAGTGTGCCTCCCCCCACTGGATATACAGATGACACCCCAGAGAAATACTCTGTGTTTAATCTGGGGACAGAGAAGAGTAAACCCAGTAATTGCAAAATATTTTTTTCATTAACAGTCTCCTTATAAACACTTCCCATCAACTTCAAAGATACATATACAATTATTTTCTTTTCCCCTAGAAACACCAATACTCAAAGGTTCTCAAGAGCCATATCCCATCATGACAATCACTTCATAAGTTACATAGACGTCTAATCACTATGCTGTACACCTGAAACTAATACAATATTGTATGTCAACTGTAATTGGAAAATTAAAAATAAATTAATAAAACCAAAACAAGAGTTGTATCCCAAAAGATCCCGATTCCTGTCACTGACCCCAACCCCAGCTCTCCTGCCCATTGTGGCTTCTCAACATTTGAAAATATAGAACTGATTAATTATGAACTCTGTGGCTTGTCTGACCCGCTTCTCACCTTACTCTGCTCCCTTGGAATTCCATTCCATAGGAGGGGAGTATCAATTGCAGAAAATAAGGTTTCCCTGATACCCAACCTGAAGTTTCCTTCTGCAAGTATCATCCTGTTACTTCTACGGGCCACACTGAATAACTGCTCCTCTTCATTGCCACTGTCCCTCTTCAGAGATCTGGAGATTATTACCACAGCTTTCTCTTCATCACCACTTAGCCCAGCCATATATATTTAATTATTTTCATCTGTCATCATAAATCAGTCCCTTCAACTCTTAAATCAGCTCTTTGCTCTTCTCTGGGCCAGTTCCAACTCTTTCCAATCCACCTCCAATAACTGATATCCCTTCTGGGAGCTCCAATTTCCCATCTCCCTTCACTCTCTTTGCCCTCTCCAGAAATGAAATGGGAAGGGACGGACAGATATGTGAGGTCAAGAGTCAGGTGCATTAGATTACATACAGCTACTTTAAATTAGATTACATACATCTACTTTTCCATTTTCACCCCATCCCTAATCATGGTCCTACTCAGGTTTAGGAAGCTATCTTCAGTCAGTCAAATGGGCTAATTTGAGTCAAATGCTCACCATGAGGAGTAGCAAAACACCCATCTCCTTTTCCCCCTCCCCCCAACAGATAACCCCATCAGCAAGGATGTGCCCCTCAAGACCAAACCAACAGTCACTTGGGCAGAATCAGGGAGAAATCAACTGGGTTGTGCCTATTTTCCCCTTTGCCTACTTGAAGATCCTATTTCACAGAAGAGTTAAATGTCTTTTCTATAAATCACAGCCTATATAAAAAGACTATAACCATTTCCTCAAACATGAGAAATAGGAAAATCAAAGCAAGTGTGAGACTAAGCTTAAATTTTCAACCAAGAAAATGAATGAAACCACAGTGATGTATGTTGCCCCAAACATGAAATATGATATAGCAGGGTGTGTCTGCTCCCTGTGCTTTAATGTCTCGTGGCTCCTGTGGTTTATACATGCAACATTCTCTCTTAGTGCCTAATGTTTTTGTAATGGATATAAAAATGACTTCTCTAGAAATGTGTATTTTTTCCACTTTCATGTCTATGAGCATCTCTAGAGCTTTCCCATCACCACTTGTTAAATGACCTTAGGCCCTAGCAGTCTAGATCTGCTACAGTTGTGCTCCATGGGGAGGTCTTGCAGTGGAGACTATATCTGAATTAGGCTGGAGAGGCAGTGGTTAGTAAACAAGAGGCTAGTCCTGCCACTAGGACAAGAGGTTGGTCAGATGCTTAACTGAAGACAGCAGATGTCTCAGAGCAGGAGAGTCCAGCCTGTTCCAAGTGTGATCACCACAAGTCCCAAAGTGCTTTCCAATAAGCCGTCTGTCTCTTTGGAGGTCACGGGGAGCTCATCCAGTTACACTTAGTGTCTTATTTGATCCCATCAATTATCATTTGATCCCAATCCTGCTGAAAAATGCTTGGCCAAAATTTCTAGCTTTTTAATGGCAGAATCCTGGCTCTTTCTCAAGCCAGGATTGCTAGATGTGTCAAATGATGCATAAGGGCTGGGTCCACCTGCCAAATGGACTGTGCTGCTGAGGGAGGACTTGGGATGCTCAGTGCTTCCCTACTGTGAGCATCAGAGCAGCTCTCAAAGCTCATTCCTCTCTACATGAAACTCCCCCACTCAGCAGCTTCATCTCTTATCTAGGGCTCGACTAGAGTATATTCTTCAAATGCATTATGCATGTGACTCTTCAGAGACACCACTAACAACTTCATCCAACCCGCCTGTTTGTAGTAGGCAAGTTCAGGACTGCAGAAAGGACCCCTTTTGCCTGTCACCAACATCTAACCACAGCAGATCTAGACTGCTAGGGCCTATGGTCACTTAACAAGAGGTGGTGGGAAAGCTCTAGAGACGCTCATAGACATGAAAGTGGGAAAAACTCCACATTCCCAGAGAAGTCATTTTTATATCCATTACAAAAACATTAGCCACTAAGAGAGAGTGTTGCGTGTGTAAACCACAGGAGCCACGACGGCATTAAAGCACAGCTGTTCTTCATGAGAGTATCGGGAGACAACAGCATTGGTCTCTAACTCAGTCCTCAGAAGGCACTATCAAACTCGTCAGACCCTGCCTCATGCTGTGGATGAATATACATCCCAGCATTGAGTAGAAAGGGGTCACGTTAGACACCAATGCCACTAACGCCAATGCTGAAATATGCATCCAAACTCTATTTTGCTTGGGGACCACATACCAGTATGTTTCCTGTGCAATGACTGAGGAACCTCAGCTTCAGAATATCCCTGCTGATGAGAGCACTGGGTGTAGGTGGGAGCATGTGTGTGTATTGGGACAAGCATGGGAGGTACTTGTAGCTCTACAGTGGGCTTTTTCCAACGCTTTCTATCCAATTAATACTAGACATTAGTAACCAGTGAAGCATAAGAATTTCATTTATTTCTGACGATGAGAATGACATAAAAGATGCTGGGTTTACTCAAAGGAATTAGTGTAGGCTTTTAAAAGGCATGGTTTCTTTTCTGGGCCTTCTCATTCATTTCCATTGTATATTTTATTTACGAGTCTTTCCCCAGTGGTCTTACAAGAGAAATATCCATTCAAAACCACCTGATTTTCCAGTCAAAGGATAGGATGGGAAGAGGTAGAAGTAAGTGCTCCCCCTCCCCCCGCCCCGACACACAACTCAGTGAATATGTGCAGAAAATGAGAGAGTAAATGAAACAGAAACCTCATTTCAGGAGTCCCCAGCAGAGAGATCTGCAGTGAACCAGGCCTGCCAGAGACAGTCATCCAGAGCTGCTGCTGCAAACATTCAAGCTAAGGATTGGGGGAAGGAAGGGGGCGGGGGGGGGGGAGAAGTCAACCGTTGTCTCTCTCTGACTTCACAGTGACTCCCCAAAGGAAGACAACCTTGACAACTTTTCTCTGTCTCTTCACATCTCTCTCCTGTCCCCTGTCCCTCAGCTCCTCTAAGACCCTCCCAATGACATCTGAGGGGAAGAACAGGAATCTAAGAGTAGATAGCAGACTGGGGTTGGGGGGAGTAGAAGGAATTAATGAAGAGGCAGTCCCTAGGTAACTTGGCATCTGAAGGAGCCAGCTGGGAGGAATTCAATAATACAACGAGGGATTCTCCATTCCCTGAGAAAATGGACCACATTACTCAAACCTGTGGTGGCCAAGGAAGGGAACCAGAGGGAGGGAAGATGGGCGATAGTTTTGAGATCTGGAATTAAACTTGAAACATACAAGTAATAGGGGCATTTCAACTGTCCCAGGAGCCCCCAAAGAAGAGCATCCAGTTTGGGCTGGGACTCTGTGTAAGTCAGAAGGAGGCATTCTGCCAAGAGCAGAAAACTTTTATCCCAATTTGGTTGCTGAAGAGGAACAAAGACCCTTAGGGAACGATTGCTTTCATGGAAGAAAAAAAAAAAATATATATATATATATATATATATATATATGGTCTAGCTGGGAGAAGAGGTTTGTGGAAGGAGGAAAGGGGGCTAAGAACAAGAGGCTGAGGTTTTGGAAACAGGAGTTAGTTGGCAGTGGTTGCAAACTGATGCGTCTAAAAAGACAAATCCCGACAAGCTGAGGGGAGAGCTGCTCACCGGTCCCGAAGATCTGAAAGAGAAGGCGGGGCTGGGAGGCGCGGATCGCCGCCGACAGCTTTCCCTCTCTGCCCACTTCCGACGCCTTCTTCTCGGGCATCAGGCGGATCCTCAGCCGCCCTTCGCCGTGGCGAATCCACCAGCCGAACAGCTCGCTGAGGTTGAACTGGAGCGGCCCGGCGGCGGCCTCCCCGGGGGGCCCGGCGCAGCCCTCGAGGATCGCCTCCTCCCCCAGCTCCAGCACCAGCTGCTTGGCCCGCCGGAGCTTGCGCACCGAGCCGCCCTTCAGCACCCTGGACAGCGTCCGCGCCGGGGCCGGCGAGCTGGCTGCCGCCGTCCTGACTCCGGGGGGCGGCCCCACGAGCCTGAGCAGCGGGGCGCAGTCTAGAGCCAGCGAGCCCCGCGCCTCCGGCCGGCTGGCCCTGGGCTGCGAGGGGGGCGGCGGCGGCAGCAGCAGCTCCCGGGCGTAGACGCGGAAGAGCGACGGCACCACGAAGTCCACCGCCAGGCTCTTCCTCTGCAGGCGGGAGTAGCTGAGCGGCTCCCGGGGCTGCAGCGCTGACCCCGTGGCCGGTGAGCCGGCGCGCTGGCCGGTCGCGGCCTCGGGGCCCGGGGGTGCTGCTGAAAGCAGGGGCAGCAGCAGGCATAAGAGTCCGATGGCTCCCATCCTGCCGGAAAGGTTATTTATACTAGTCTCCCGACTCTCCGGAATCCAGCCAGCCTCCCCCAAACGGGAAGGGGCTCCGAGCAGTCGCTGAAGGCTCCTTCCACCTGATCTCTATGGAATTATACGTGCACTCGGTTCTCCCGCTTTCCTCCAGCTGCAAGGAGGCCAGCAGGAGTCCCAATAAAACCGGGCTGGAAGCTCAGGGACGTGTCGAGAGACCTCGAAGCGCACAGGGCTCAGCAGCTGGGACCCCGCGCCTCCTGTGCGCCGCGTCGCGCGCCGCGCCCCCGTCTGTGGCTCCCAGCGCTCTAGACGGAGACCGACTACTGTGGTTGGAGGGAGGTGGCAACTGGGTACCGTCCTCGCCTGCCTCCCGCGGTCTGAGCTGTGGTCTGTGCGTTCTCGATTGGCCTCCAAACCTCCGCAACTTTCCAGCTGGGAACAGTGGCTCAGAGCTGCTGTCTGCTGTCCTGGACGGCTGCTGCACGCACTCTTTGGGCGCCTCCGAGCTTCCTGCCCCTCCGCGGGAGGGCAAAGGGGGTGTCGAGGGCGGGGACTGCTTTCTTCCTCCGCAGCGGGACGTCTTCGGATTGCACCGTCTTAAACTTCTGGGCTGGAACCGAGCCCCCGCTCTGTGAAGCGGAGGCTCAGGCCGCCGCGGCGCAAGTTTGCAGCGGCGCCCTCGCTGTCCTCCCGCGCCTCTTCTTGGAGTTCTCAGGCACGACCGGGGCGGCCCCAGCGGCAGCAGCCGAGTGAAAGCATTCAGGGCAGGGGAGCCCGAAATCCTGCTGCCCCGTGCTCGCCCATCGGCAGCCTCCGCGGCTTCGGGTAGGCTGGCCGGAGGGCGGCCGGAAGGCGCCGCGTTGCTCCGCCACCCTCCGGACAGCGGCGGCGGGAGGTGCCGGCTGCTACCGCCGCTGCCGCCCCCGGAGCCGCTGGATCGCATCTGCCCGGGCGCCCGCCACTTGCAGCTTCGCGGGCGGAGCCGAGAGCGCGCGCCGGGAGGGGCGGGGCCGCGGCGGGGCGGGGGCGGGACTCGGGAGCCGGCTCCCGCCGCCGCCGGACCCACGCAGGCCCGCCCCGCCCGGCTCGCGGCCGCCAACCAATGGCGCGGCGCCGTGGGCTCCTATGCAAATCTGCGGAGGCCTGGGCGTTCATTGAGAAAAGCGCGGACCCCGCTCCGCTCCCCCCCCTCCCCCTCCTCCAGATTCCCTGCCCTATTTCTCTGCTGTGCGAACCGGAGCTTGTTTTAGATAAATGAGGGGATGGAAGAGGCCTTTGCAATCAGGCACTCTTCCTAATTATGCATTTATGAGATTAAACGGGTCCGACTTCGGAAAATCAGGTTCTGGAATAAAACTGGAATTGAGGGTTAGGAAGGAGGGGAAGGGGGCAGGGCGTCATTGCCAAACCCGAGGGCAGCTCTGATCAGGACCCTGAGAGATTCTTCTCTGAACCCTTCTATTACGTGAACGTATTCCTGGGGACCTTGCGATCGGGCACCTACACGGGGAAAGTTGGCAGGGTTGTGAGTGGGGAATGGCTGTGATCTCGCAGAGTTCTTCAGTTGCAATAAATACTTTCCAGACCCTCCAGTCCCCACCACACTTTCTCAGAACAGTGCTTACATGTGTCACCTCCTTCAGTCTCTGCAGGGTAAATATTGTAAATCCCAGTTTTAGAAATGAGTAATTGAGTTATAGAAATCTTAATTGGTTTTCCTTGGATCACATAGTCATACATGTCCCCCAAGCCCTTACTCATGTGCCCTTAGGCACTGCTCTGCCACACCACCACCACCCCTGCCCCTTTAAGTAACAGGCCAAGAAAATTTGGGGTGACTTAGCTGCAAGGCAATAATGCTCACAGCCTTGAGAGTTCAGAACGGCGGGCCTTTTGTATTCACCTGTGAGGTGAGGCCTGCACCTCTGATCTCCTTCCCTTCATCTCTCTCCCAGCTGCCAGCACAGAACTCAGGTAACAGCTGTGTTTATAACAAGTGGTTCACTAGGACCAGAGACAAAACTACCATCTTTGGTTCACACAAATCTCTCTGTTCCTTCTTCTCAAAGGTTGATTGTTAGGCCTTATGCTAACTGTGGAGTTAAAAATAAGGCAAGACCCTCCCTGGAGGAGCTCACAGCCTGGCAAGTAGCAGAGGAGTTTCCTCATCGAGCCAGAGCACAGAGTCGAGTCGAATCTCCCTCACTGAGCGGCAAAAGGCTGCAGTGACTCGCCCACTGCCCCACGGGCCTCTCCCTGGAACTCAAGCTGGGTATGCTGATTCTGCATGTTTAAGGGCAAAGATAGATTTGACCTAAGGAGAAGAAATTATGCGCCTACCTAGGTGGAGGAAGGCATGGAGGGAGGAAAAGAAGAGGAAGGACAGGTTGTGGAGGTTCATACTTTCCTGGTATGTGAGCATATAGATTTAAATTTTCATCAGATTCTGTTGGCATGCACACTGATGAAAGAATAAATTTCCATTTAAAATGTTTTAGAGACTAAAATGTAGGCCCTGGCCCTTTCACCTCTCGCTCCATTTCTTAGTCTCTGTATAATTCTTGCCCAAAGTCAAATTGACTCCAGTAATTTGTCAGTAACTACGGATGGTCCGCTACAGCCAATGGCCACTAGGGGGCTGCAGAGACTTGAAGCTTCAGATGAGCAGCCCGGGGTTTTTACATTCTCTGGGATAATGTCCTGGGCCATTCATTGCCTTTGCACCTAGTAAACACAGGGGTCTTGATTACTTCACATGCTTTACTAAATTCTGTCAAATTTCCCCCAAGGAAAGACAAGTGGTTCTTCTGTAGATTAAATCACATCAAATCTCAAAAATGTTCCCTTTTTGTTAATTTTTAAAAAGAGACAGGAATGAACATTAATAGAGTCTATCAGTCACTATACATATGCACCTGTGACCTTACAATGAGTACTTCCCTTTGGGGGCAATTGGGGGTTGAACTTCGCTCCTGGTAAATCTAACTAAGACAAGCTGAGAACTTGCCCTTTCCCTCTCATCGGTCCTTCCTGGCAATGACTCCCTGCACAAGTCCTACCTAGATACTGTTCCCTAAACCCAGGGGTATCTGACCCCAGCACTGCTCGCCCTGCTATCCAGGACTGGCTTGGTTTGTCCCATTAAGACCAAGCCCAGGAGTCCTCTGTTTTCACTTCCGTGCTGACTGTGAACTGAGTACCCAGGTAGATTTGGGCAGCACTAGATAAACCTACGTCCATAAGGACCATATTTTCAAAGCCATAAATCTAGAAATGTGGTCTGATACAATCTCTGTGTATTGCAGGTTTCCACGTAAGAGACGATTTGGATGCTGTGATGTTCATATTTTTCCGATATTTCAAGGATTTGTGAGAAATAAAGTTATATCATGCTAATTCAAAGCATCCAGGATGCAAGGTTATAATACCAGTGACCAATACTTGGGCCTCCAGCATATGGCAGCAGTCCTACAAACAGGGAGAGCCATCTAGTTTCAAAAGGGAAGAACCTCGCCTGGCCAGTGTTGCTCAGTGGTTGAGCATCAACCCATGAACCAGGTCAGAGTTCAATTCCCAGTCAGGGCACATGCCCGGGGTGCATGCTCAATCCCTAGTGGGGGGCGTGCAGTAGGCAGCCCATCAGTGATTCTCTCTCATCACTGATGTTTCCATCTCTTTCTTCCTCTCCCTTCCTTTCTCTGAAATCAATAAAAAAAGGGGGGGGGGGAGCCTCATCTATACATCCTTCCCCTTTCCAGCTCCCAAACCCTGCCTGATGGCTCCTGGTGGCTTAGCAGCCTCAGTAGGGCCCAGAAAGTTGTCCCACTCTACAAAATAGAGTCTCAAGCCCACCTCAATCCAGGATGTCTGGCCATAGGACCACGCTCTGGAGCCTTGCTCATTACTGCGAATAGCAAGCTCCACCAGTAATAACCAGCCTCAAAAATGGCCCCATCTCCTTATATGTACACCCTTGTGCTTTGCCCTCCCACACTGAATAGAGCTGAGCAGTGTCACCAATAGGGTATGTGGAAATGACAGTGTATGACTTCTAAGTGTGGTCATACAAAACATGTGGCTTTCTTGGATCATTTGCTCTAGGGGAAGCCAGCTGCCGTGTTTTAAAGATGCTCAATAAGCCCTCTGGAGGGGTCCATGTGGCAAGGAACAAAGGATTCCTGCCGATAGCCAGTCTCAACTTGCCAGGTAGGTAAGTAACTCACCTTGGAAGTGGACCCTCCAGCCCTAGTCAAGCCTTCAGATGCCTGTAACCTCAGCTGATATCTTCAGTAACCTCATAAGAGACACTGAGCCAGAACCAGGTAACTAAGTCAAATTTTTGACTCATATAACCTGCGAGATGATAATGTTTATTGTTATTTTAGGTTGCTAAGTTTGGGGTTAATTTGTTGTATAGTAATAGGTAATGAATATGCTTCCCCTTTAAGTTAATGAGGTTCCTCTATCTCATTACCTGCATCCTCAGCAAAGCCATGCCACTGCAGGCCATGCCAATTCACCAGCTGGTGCCACCTGTGCCCAAACCACCCCAAGGTAGCGCTCGTCACTACAGGCCAAACCCAGCCCCTCAGCCTCAGCAGCCCGGGGGGCAGGACACCTCTCAGAAACCCTTCACTGGTCCATCAGCACCTGCGACAGAAGCTACACGTCCTGCACAGCCCTGGGAGTGGATCCCTTCCATTTTGTTTCTTTTATGGCGTTTTCTTTCTTATTATAAAAGTGATACATATTAATTTTAGGAACCTTGGAATATTCAAAAATATATTTAAACGGAAGTTTAAATAACCCATAATCTCACTACCCGAAAATAATGGCTCGAATTTCTGGTATATTTCCTTCCAGCATCGTTTTAAATTAGTACAATTTGGTTCATGCAAAGTTATATCCTGCTATATTTTTTAACTTAACATTAGATCGTGAGCATTTTCCCATCTCACATTCTAGAGATTTATGATTCCTAATAACTGCATAGAATTACAGTGTATAGATGTACCGTGATTTGTTTAACCAGTCCCTATTTTTGGATATGTGGGTTGCTTCTAAGTCTTTGCTGTTATAAATAATTCTGCGACAAACATTCATGTACATCAATCTTAGTCCATGACTCTGATTAATTCTATAGCTCATAAATCTGTTTGCATTTCATTTCTTTAGATCCTTAAGTTTCTTTGTAAAAAATGTAACCACTAACACATGCATAGAGTTACAAACGGTTATGCAGGGAAAATGTATCTTTCTCCCACTGGGGTTCCCTGGTCCTCCAGAGGCAATCATTGTTAGCCACTCTGGGGTCTGCATACAGAACTCTCCTATGCACATACAATCACATTTGTGTAGATCAGCAGAACCCTGGGGATCCTCAAGACCCTTTCAGGGAGTCCATAGGTCAAAACTACTCTTATAATAATACTAAGGGCATTACTCATTCGCTTCATTTTATTCTCTCACAAGTGTACAATGGCATTTTCCAGAGGCTGTATGACATGTGTTGATAGCATCACTTTGACACTAATGGAATGTGTGGCTGTATATTCCTGAGGTTTCTAGAATTTTCTAAGGCACTCCTTGATTGGGGTCCTTGATAATTTTTAAGAGTGTAAAGGCCTCCTGAGACCAAAATGTTTGAGATCTGTTGGTTCAGGCCTTAAAGCGTGTACACACACACACACACACACACACACACACACACACACACACGGTAGATGGGTCAAATGCCATACTGTAGCATTTTTACATATGACAGTATATCTTTGAGATTATTTCATCTCAACACCTATAAAATAGCTTCTGTGTTTTTAAGTAACTGTATTTCATCCTATTTTATGATTGATTGTTCCATATGTATTCAACCAGCTCCTATTGATGAAATTTAGGATTTTTTTTTCCCTTCAAATCTTTGCTTTCATTATTACTATTATATAACAATGTTGCGTAGAATAGCCTTGAATCTCTTCATTTTGTTCAAATGCAAGTAGTCCCCCCTTATCCTCAGGAAATATGTTGCTAGACCCCCAGTGGATGCCTGAAACTGCGATAGTACCAAACTCTCTCTATATTGTTTTTTCCTATACATACATACCTATGACAATGTTTAATTATAAATTAGGCACAGTAAGAGATTAACAACAATAGCTAATGATAAAATAGAACAATTATATCAATTGACTGAAATAAAAGATATGTGTGAATGTGGTCTTTCTCTCAATCTCTCTCTCCCTCTCTCTCTCCCTCCCTTCCTTTCTCCCCACGCCCCCCCCCCCCCATTGAGTGGGGGAATATACAGAGTGATGATTCATGTCCCAGGTGTGAAGGAGCGAGACAGCGTGAGATTTCATCATTCCACTCACGACGGTGTGCAATTTAAAACTTAGGAACTGTTTATTTCTGGAATTTTCCATGCAATATTTCCAGACTGCAGTTGGCCATGGGAACTGAAACTGTGGAAACTGCAACTGCAGATGAGGGAGGACTACTGTGCATGTCTCCAGGAAATTCATAGCGGTGGAACTGCTGGCTCAGAGGGCACAGGCCCTGCAAATAGGTACGGCCAGACTGCCTCCCATAGAGAATGTATCCATTTTTACACCCAAAATAGTTGAGAGTGACTGCCTCCTCGCAACTTCACCATCACAGGATGCTATCACACTTTCGGTCATTAATATCTGCTAGTTAAAAACATGGTATCCCATTGTACACTTAAGTTCCATTTCTCCCATTAACAGTAGATCAAGTATATATTCCTATTTTGAAAAGTCTTTTGTATCTTTTCTGGCAAGTCTCTGCTTGTGTGCTTTGCCCATGTGTCTTTTGATTTGTTGTTTCTTTCTTATTAGTAGAATTTCTTTAGATATTAAGGAAATTAGCACATTTCTGATTTTTGCCTTTTGATTATTTTATCTTACCATGCAAAATAAATTTTGCAGCTATCAAATTAATAAACTCTTTTATTAACGTCTGGGTTATAAGCCTCCCCCCACCCCTGGCACACACAATGTTTTAAAATGTATCCTATATTTTCTTCTAGTATTTTTATGAGTTTTTAGGTTTTGATCTTTTTAGTGTATTTGGATTTTTTTTTTTTTGTAAAGAATTAAATTAGAATCCAACTTTATATTTTTATTTCCTTCCTATATGAGACTCACTGAATGAACTCAATATTTATTTCATTAAAATATCTTTTCCTGCCCGGCCAGCGTGGCTCAGTGGTTGGGCATCGACCTAGGATCCAGGCGATTGGGGTTCAGTTCTTGGTCAGGGCACATGCCCGGTTGCGGGCTTGATCAATGACTCTCTCATCATTAATGTTTCTATCTCTCCCTCTCCTTTCCTCTCTCTGAAATCAATCTATCTATCTATCTATATATATATCTTTTCCTCACTGATAAGAAATGCTGCCTTTGTTATAAAATAATTTTTTTGCCTTTGTCTGGATCTCTTCCTGGTTCCCCCATTCTGTTCATGGGTCCATCTCTCTACCCCCTCCAGGAGTATAATAGGTGTCCCCTCTTCCTAATTACCCTTCCTTTAACAAATTTACCTATCCTCACTCCTTTATTTTACTGCATGAATTTTAGAACTGACTCAACCAGTTTTTAAAGGCCTGTTGTTTTATGTATTGAGATCACTTAAAATTAACAGGTTAACTTAGGGAGATCTGCATCTTTCTAATGTTGGCTCTTCCTGTTGGAGAACTGAGGTCTTTTTTTTTTTTTTACCATGTTCTTAGTAACATTTAACAATTTCTTCATCTAGTTCTTGCCTATTCCTTGTAATGTTTAATCTTATTGTTCATTTTCCTACTGTAAATGGGACATTTTCTTTTGAATATAGTTTCTAATTGCTTTTTGGCAATATATACGGGAATGTTATTGATTTTTCTCCACTCATTTTGTGTCCAGCCTTCTCAACCAGATGCACATATTGCTTACAACAGTTTTTCAGTTGATTCTCTGGGATTTTCCAAGTACACAACTGTATCACCTGCAAACAATCATAATTTTGCTTCATTCTCTGTGATTTTTATACCACCTTTCCTCCTCTCATGAAATTTTATTGGCAAGCTCCTCCAAAAACAAAAGTAAATCATAATGAGTGTAGTGTAGAGCTTTGTGCTGTTCCTGACCTTATGGGAATGATTCTAATATCTCACCATTAAACCTGATGCTGGGATTTGCCTTGAGAAATACATCTTTTTTATTGAATTACAACTCTTACATTTCCAAATTCCATGTTCCCATCAAAATTTCAGATCCTCCAGTCAATCACTGTGGCCCCTACCCTGTCCCTGCCAGACAACGCGTGTGTACATCTCGAATGGGAGGGATGAGTTTGCTGTCTAGAATCAGGTGGGAAACTCTGGCCTGAAGACCAGGATAAGATATTTCTAAAATTTTCCTCTAAAAGGGATTACTGAAAAGGAGGGACTACACATATTTCAGTTTAGGGTGCTGAGTAAGAAGCTATCATTGGGGTCTGACTAGTTTTCAAGGAGATTTAAGGAAAGGAAACTGTGCCTATAAAATCTTCAAACCCAAACCTGTTCATACACCATTGTTCTGTCTGAGCTCTCTCTCTCCCCTGAGGCCCCTGAGTCCTTGCCCATCGCGGACATCACAAAGCATAGCTTAGCCGTGGACTCACAGTCATTTTGGACACATTTTCCATCCTGACCTCAAACCAGCTAATGCCGCCCCTGTGTAGGCTGTAAAACACAACTTCACAGCAGTGTTTCCCAATGAACATAAGAGTAGACTGGGGTGCTTGCTTAAAACTTTAGAATCCTGAGCTGTGGAGACCTGCAAGGTGACATCTGAGGAGAGGCACTGCCTTATAGTCCCATCACTGTTACAAGAGCTGATGAAATTTCCCCCAGGGCCTAGAAGGTCCTACCCTTCCTCAGCTTTCCAGATCCAAGTTAAATCCACAAGCTGGCACTAGAACTAGTTAGGTGTGCTCTGACCACCCTACAAGGCACAAACACTTTCTAAACTATTACAACCCAGAGTCTCCAGGGGTTCCCATGAACTTATGGGAAGAGGAGACACCTGTGAATCACCCCTGGGTAGATTCCAATGGGCATTCCGAAGGAAGTGGACGTGTCCATTAATTAGATGATGTAGCTTGGAACCTTCTTTAGAGAAATCAGCCTTCCCTGGGATGGGCCACGGGAGCCTATGACAAGGAAATCTTTCCAGAGTATGTGCCCAAGGCTGGTTCTGTAACCCCATATCCACAAAGCAAGCTCGTCTCTAATCCCAGTGTCTCAGAACCCCACGCCTGCTCGTAAGTGCCTCAGACACTAAGGCTAACAGGAGTCAAGAGGGCGCCTGATGCACCCCGGCTGCCCGATGCACCCCGGCTGCCCCACCACCGATCTGCTGGCTCTCATTTTCGTGAGAGAAAGCTGTTCGCCCTGTGCCCATCTCTGCCCTCTCCCTGCTTCCTCCTTTCCCCACAGCCTACTAATGCTGAGTGGGCCTCACCTGCAGCCTGCCTGAGTCACAGCCACACTGAAGGACAAGTGTCCCCGGAGACAAACAGCCATATTTACAAACTGTCTACCGCTCACATGCACAGCCCAGGGGCCACTTTGGAACGTGGCTTTCGAACACTATAGGACCCACAGGCAGCTCCTGTGGTCAGGGTTAGGGGTGGCGAGAAGCAGCAGAACTGCTGAACTGCTTTTAAATTGGTCTCTACGCTAATGAGTAAAGGAGCTCAGCCCATTAAGGAACACTCACTCAGAGCTGTCCCACTGACATGCCTCCTGGGGCCTTGGAGGACTCTGCTAATGAACCCCCAGCTCCACAGCCAGCCACTCACTTCCCTGCAAGTCACACCACATCAAGGCAAGTTTGCAGGGAGAGGAATGTGTGCCTGGCCCATCTGGTGAATTCAGCTTCTGTCTCCAGCAGCAGGACATATTGGAGGCTGCCCCTCTGAGGAAAGCAAATCCTTTTTCCAGCCAATCTGCCTTCTTTACAACAGCGACTTTCAAAACCTGGCGAATGCAAGAGGTCTCCCTTTCTTGCAGGGAATGATGGGCTGTTCTGTAAACTTTAATCATGACATGGGACTATGGGCCACTTAGTAACAACTTAAATTGAGTTATTGAGGTTATTCGATGTTAGCATTCATAAACTGAAAATAGCTCATCATTAGAGTTTGCAGAGGAGTTTAATTCAGTATCACTAAAAAGTGAGGATGCCTCACAAAGCCTGGCCATGATTCCCAGCTCCTGATCACTGTGGGTGCAACTCCTTCTAGGTAGTTGTACTCTAACAATTTTTAAAAATTTTTAAAAAATATGTTTTCATTGATTTCAGAGAGAGAGGAAAGGAGAGGGAGAGAGAAACAGAAACATCAATGATGAGAGAGTCATTGATTGGCTGCCTCCTGCACACCCCCTGCTGGAAATCAAGCCTGAAACCTGGGCATGTGCCTTGACCAGGAATCCAACCCTGACCTCCTGGTTCAGAGGTCAGTGCTCAACCACTGAGCCAGGCCGCTGGGCTGTACTCCAACAATTTTAAGGAAGTTGGCTTTCTTATCAGCAGGTCTTCAGTATTACTGAGTTTCACTCATAATGCCAATACTACCCATATGATTTCTTACTAGTAACAAGATTACTGCAACTATTTTGAGCTGGTGAGGTTTTCAAGAGCTGCTCCTTTTGATTACTTAAAATATAAATTGCTGTTAATTTAGCTTCATTATTATCAATTTAGAATATTAGCAATTGTTTGGTTAACCCTATGGCATGTAGTGATATGTAGTTGCATTAACAGTGTTTCAGGGCTATAATTTTTCCAATAATTAAAGTTTAATATTAATCATCTATATCCCTGTGCTAATTTGCTTTTGTAAGGACACTTAATTTGCAATGTGCTGCCTGTGAATTCATGCCATTGGGATAACTTGAACCCTCTGTCAAAGACAGTGTAATGAAGTCACAGGGTTGTCTGAAGGTCACAGAGCACACAGACTTGTATATGCTCAATTTATTCTTTTGCAATGTGAGTAACATGCAGTATGTGCTTCTTACTAGCACCGACTTTATGCCAGGTTGTTGAGTTTGGTTTTCTCAGATTCTTTTTTATCCTTACCAGCTCGCACCCATCACTGAAAGAGGGGATGACTGAGTCCTGGAGTCTTTTGCCTCATGCAAGTGGACTCTGGTCGCCAACACTTAAGGACTCTCGGCCTGGAAGGGGCACTGCAGAGAGAGCCCTTGGCTGGCGGTGCGGGTCTCACACCCTTCATCAAAGCACAGCAGTTTGCCTCAATCTGAGCACACAATGGGTTTCTATATTTGCAGAGAGAATCCTGCTGCCAAAGAATGTCTGAAATCTCCGCACTACATTTTTTTTTTTTTTTATTCAAAAACCACAGCCATTTAAAACAATGCAAGGAAAATCCAGAAAGAAAACACTACCTTGTTAATTGCCGTAGTTGCTTTATTTTTAAAAAAGAAACACAGAAATGAAAAACACAGAGGTAGAACCAGGTAGAAAAGAAGTTTTAATTCTGCTCAGTTTAACTTAGCACAGCTCCCAGCTGGACCCTGGGAGTGGCTGAAGCGGTGGCGTTGCTGAAGGTGAGTGAGAGAAGATCCTATGCTCTTCTGTCCATGGGAGCAATGAGAGGTGTTCAAAATGGACTAGGATACGGAGAAGAGATGCAAAGGACATTCAGGGGAGCAGGGGTTGTCCAACAGGGAGAGATCACTTTGACTGTGAGGGGCTAGGGAGGAAGCCCCTCCCCCAGCCTGGGCTAGCAGGACTTACTCAATCATGCAGAGAAATCACCCCTGACAAGGCACCGGGTGAGGCCAAGGAAAGGATACCAAGAACCAGGGGTTCCCTTGTTCATCCTGACATGAAGAAAAGTGATTTAAGACAAGGGTTCTTAAACCTGATTGTTCATATAAATTACCTGGTTGGGGGTGGGGGAGGATCTCTTAAAAAGTAGATTCTTTTTTTTTCTTTTTTTAAATTTATCTTTATTGTTGAGAGTATTATAGGTGTCCCATTTTTCCCCCCAGTTGACCCCTCCACTTCACTCCCACCCCCTCCCCAGGCCTTCACCCGTTATTGGCAGTGTCCATGGGTTATGCATATGTGCATATAACTTCTTTGGTCAATCTCTTCCCACCCTCCACCCCCCTTCCCTCTTTCCTCTGAAATATGATTTCTGTTGCCTGCATCAATGTCTCTGGATCTATTTAGTTCGTCAGATTCTTTTGTTCATTAGTTTCTTCTTAAAGAAGACCCTTCAACATTTCCTGTAGTGTTGGTCTGGTGGTGATGAACTCCTTTAGCTTTTTCTGACCTTCAGTTCTAAATGATAGCTTTGCTGGGTAGAGCAATCTTGGTTGTAGTTCCATGTTTTTCATGACTATGAATATTTCTTGCCACTCCCTTCTGGCCTGCAAGGTTTCTGTTGAGAAATCAGCTGACAGTCGTATGGGTGCTCCCTTGTAGGTAACTAACTGCTTTTCTCTTGCTGCTTTTAAGATTCTCTCTTTGTCTTTAACCTTTGGCATTTTAATTATGATGTGTCTTGCTGTGGGCCTCTTTGGGTTCCTCTTGTTTGGGATCCTCTGTGCTTCCTAGACTTGTAAGTCTATTTCTTTCCCCAGGCAGGGGAAGTTTTCAAAAAGTAGATTCTGATTTAGCAGGTTGGCCTGAGATCCTGCATTTCTCACAAGTCCCCAGGGAATGGCAATGCTGCTGGTCAGAACTCCAGGTAACATGGGTCTAATAAACTGTGCTACACTCAGGTGTCAGTAATGCATCATTAGGCATTAGCTTCTGTGACAAACCCTGCCACTTGCCTATCCAATACCCACTCTCCTTTTACTGTACAAGAGGCCCAGTTTTGCCTGGCAGGGAAATATGCTCACTGTCCACTGTAGTGGGAGGGGGTGACCTAATTCTGACAAAAAAAGTGTAGGCAGAACTTTCTGAAGAAGGCATCCCTTCCTGTTTAAAATGGTAAAACCTCTGGTGGAGGAAGGTTTGGGTCTCTGCCTTGGCTTTCAGTGTTTTCTATTTTTTCCTGCCTAAAATATGGATCTAGCACCTGGGGGGGCAGCAGGTCTTTTGCTACCGTGATGCTGAAAATCACAGACTCGCGTGGTAGAGCTGGGGGACCAGCCTGGGTCCTTCATGCCTCGTGGATTGTGCCTACTTGCTCTTAACTCGTGGCTGGGTTTGGGTTTCCCCAGAAGCAGCCCTGAGATAAGAATTCAACTGTAGTTTACCTGAGAAGTAACCCCAGGAAACACAAGTAGGGGTAGAGGAAGCGACACAGAGAAGGGAAGGAAGCCAAGAGTGATGTGTCATCAAGCCAATTACCACAATGGGAAAGTGGAGCTTAGTCCCACTGGGGAAGGCTGGGAGCCTGTGTAAAACACAGACCAGAATTATCTCACCAAGGGGAGAGGGGGCTGGGGCATGCATCCATCCGTGGGAGACGGCTGCCTCCGTAGCGCCTCAACTACCCAGCGCACGGGCTTGCCTTGCACACAGGTAGGCCAAACATGCTCCTGCAGCCCAAAAGAGCCCTAGGACTGATTTGGGGATATTCACAGTAGCAGTAAGAATCTTGTATCCAGGCACAGGTGGGGTACTAACAACATCTGCAGTTACCCCAGACAAACACAATTCTAGCTGAAAACCCACCTTAGGAGTATTCTTATTTTAAAAGAGGTTCTCACCCCTATTGCACAAACAGTAGAGGGCAACATTTAACACTAAGCTCTATATCTATAACGGCACAATCCAAGACAATATATTTAGAGGCAGGAAGCTTTTTCTAGCAAACTTAAAAATACTATACAGCCATCTACCCTGCCAATGGGAGCAACCAGCAGGACTCTCCACAATGTGGGGATTTTGATATTACACCCAGAGCTTATAAATATGTTAGTCACATAGAATATTTTCCCACTTAGACTAGAGTTTATTTTCTTAGTTCTTGGGCAAATCAAAGAGACTTTCAATGAGTTCAGGAAAAAGGATTCTACAGGTAGGAAAAGCTCCCATCCTTCTAAATGATTAACATCCTCATGAATGACCTAGAAGATGAAATAAGAAGAAAGTTGCTCAGAAGGACACAAAGTTCGACTTTGAGACAAGGCAGAGATGTAAAGAAAGGTGAAAAGAGTGAGCTAAAAAAGTTCTTGAATATAGAAACAGGAGGTGAGTACACTGAGATCATCTTTTATTCTTGTCTGGCTGACATTAGGGGAAATGAAAGCGGACTGGAGGGGAGAAGGGCCCCAGTCTCAGACTCCACTCCACTGCCCATAGCCCCATTGCACACAGCACCTAGGTTAAGGGTTGATCGCAGCTCAGGTAACACAAGCTGGAGATGAAACAAGTATGCCTATAATTTCAAAGGTCAGTGATTTCTAAGACAAACCCAGCAGAGGAAGCAGCATCACTGAGGGGCAAAGATTAGCAGTAGTTGTAATGATACAGCAACTCGCCCCCGCACAGCTAACCCAAGGAATGAGCTTTGGGCAGGCAGGGCTATAGTCCTGCAAACAGAAAAACAGTAAGCCCAGGGCCATGGAGAGGAAGGGGAACCAATTTCTTTTTAAAGAATTTTGGGAACTTTCAGTCTCAAATATTTCCAAATCAGGCTTCAACATAGCCAAATGGCATGCAATTAAGCAAATGCTTTTGCAGAATAAGTACTTGGTTTCCTTTGTGTTGCACAAATTGCAGCGATGAGACTGTCCTCAAACCCCCAATGCAATTCCCCTGAAGTGTTCTTCATCAGTTCTTTCTTCCCTGTGTGTTAGTCTATTACCGTACCTTTTTGAGTCTCAGTTTCCTTATCTGTAACATGAGATACATCCACCTTTTCCATGTCTTGCCAAAGTCAAAACAGAAAAGATATCATAGATGAGAAATGGCTTATAAATTGGAAATAAATGTGAGATACTATTATTATTAATAATATTAATAATATTATTAATATTGTCTCCTAAGCAGGTCTGAGTTTGTGTTTTATAAAGTATAATTGTTTATTCATTAGTGTGACTTTGGATAATACAATGTGGCTCTGAGGACACTTAGCACAGGTCCTAGCATATAACATATCTTCTCTGTATGTGCTGGCTATTGTTATCATGATCATGATCACCACCACCATCCTCTTCATCACTACCCTTATCACCATCACCACCATTCTCTTCATCACCACCACCATCTTCATCATTATCACCAAGTGTTGTTCATTTTAAATTATAAATGCCCCAAATTCATGAACATTCTCTTCACTTGATTCATGGGCATTTGGCTATTTGTGTTTCCTTTTTGAGCCAATCTCTGAACCACCAAGCATTAGAAAAGTGAGCACTGAGGCTCTCTCTGATACCTGCAGAGGTTTTTCTCCTTCAAAAGATGAATAATAAATGAATGTGAGATTACTTTGAAAACCAAATAATGTGCCCTCCATATTGGTTTTTTTGGGGGGTGGGAGTGGTAATTTTCATTTATTTTGACAGCACTCATACAGGTGGTGTCACCACCAAGCCTGGAGAAATGTATATCCATAGGCTGGACTTTTTCAACCAGAGTGACAGAGCCGTTTATTCATTAGCCCTGGAGCTAATCAAAGGTATTTTATCCACCTGTGGACAAATCAGGTGCATCCCACTCATCTCCCTTCCAAGGACTCATAACATCATAGAATGGAAAGCCCTTAGCGACCTAGTCAATGCTTTCACCTAAGAGATGGGGAAAGTGGAGCACAGGAAAATAAAGGCTTTGCACAACACCCAGCTAATGAGAGATGGGAATAGGACCAGACCCCACGTCTCCTTAACTCTCAACCCAGTGCTATTTCGCTACCCAGGGCCGCCTTTTCTAGGAGTCAGATGGCACTGTCAAATCCTCAGCAGGAGGGGTGGTGGAAAGGCAGTTCATACAGGCGGGAGAAGCCAGGAGCAGCTGGAAATTAGCTGGCTGGAATGAAGATGAAACAAGCCCCAGGACCACATAAAGGTAGAATTAGAGCAGGCATGTCCGAGGGGTAGGCAGAACAGATGGGAGCCCAAATCCAACTGGCAGCGACATCTAGCCAAATCCAGCCAAGCTGCTCGGGGGCAGTTACCTGGAACCCAGACTCGTGGCGCTCGCTGCATTACTGGTTCTGCATCTCTAAGAATCCAGCCCTGACCTGGAGTGACCAGGGCTGAGGGCTGAACTATCATTCTGAGGCAGAGAGGACTGGCCTTGATTTCTGATTTTATTTTGGAGATGCTTGTTCCAACCTCACCATTCTGAAGGGCCTCATGTGATGAAAGCTTAGGTCCAGGCCGGAAACCACAGGCTGGGTGTGAGGGTTCCCCCAAATCTCAAATATAAAAGCCTGAAAAGGGGGCAGGAATTTCTCCCCAACCCCTAACACTGACAGCATTCACCAGTGACTGATGATGAAGAGAAACAGAAGAAACGTGTCCTTAACAAAAAGAAATTTTCATGTTTGTCCCATGACTTGTGTGTGCCTTAAAAAATAAATCTGCAAACTCAACCCCTTTTATTCTGAGACAAATATCCAGCTTGCGTGGAAGACCAGGCACCCTGTATCCTGGTAACCCTTGAGAAGAGTAATAGCTTATCTTTGTAAGGATACAAAGGGCATTTTAGTCTGAAAGCAAAGTGTGTCCAACAGCACAGAGGCAAGAAGCAGCATTCCCTGGCCCGGCTGGGGAACGTGCCAGGGCAGCTGCCGACGGGCTGAGGAGCGGGCGAGGGGCCGGGCGGTGGGTTACAGGGCTCTGCACGCCACGCGGGGTCCTTTGGACTTCACCACAGTCCCTCCTCGCGAGGACTCTGAAGTGCAGCCGATCCTCACGATTCACAGGTTTGATATTTGCGAACTCTCCTACTTGCTGAAAGTCCTCTGTAACCCCAAAGTCAATTCTGGCGGCACTTTCGCTGTCATTCACTGACATGCGCAGAGCAGCAAACATGTTTGCCCAGGTTCCCAGCCGAGGTCAAATGAGGTGACTCCCCGCCTGCTTGTTTCGCTCTCGTACTATGAACCACTGCCCTTTTTGCCATTTTTCTCATTTTTGTGCTTTGTGTTGGTGATTTCGCTGTTTAAAACAGACCCCGAGCGCAGTGCTGGGGTCCTACACAGCAGCAGGGCTGTGATGTGCCTCAGAGAGAAAAGTCACGTGTTAGATTAGCTTCACTAAGGAATGGGTTACAGTGCTGTTGGCCATGAGATTAATCTTAATAAATCAACAATATATGTTAAATACGGTGTCTTTAAACAGAAACACACATGAGACAAGGTTACGACGTGTGAATAGACTGATTAATCTGTTGTGGCCAGAGGCTCACAGGAACCTATTTCCCCTCAGAGAGCTGGCTCAGGGTTCGCTAAGTCAAGGGTCATGGTAACTTTATAGAACATAACTATATGAGTAAAAAAAAATCACCGTGCTGGACTGGCTTTGTTTTCTTTTACTTTTCTTTAATCCTTACCCAAGGATATTTTTCCCATTGCTTTTCAGAGAGAGTAGAAGGCGGAGAGAGAGAGAGAGAGAGAGAAAGAGAGAGAGAAAGGTCGATGTGGAAGAGACACATCAATTGGTTGCCTCCCGCAGGTGCCCCAACTGGGGCCAAGCCGGCAACCGAGGTACCTGCCCTTGGCCGGAATCAAACCCGGGACCATTCAGTCAGCAGGCCGACGCTCTAACTACTTGAGCCCAACCAACCAGGGCTCTTTTACTTTTTAATTTCCATTTCACAAACGGGGAACCTAAGTCTTACAAGGCTGACACTTGCCGGAAGCCCTGTATCTACCAAGTCACAGAGTCAGGACTTGAACCCAAATGGTCCGACTTCTACTCCCATCATATTTCTACTCTGAAACAATGCAGATGCTAAAATAGCAACAATGCCAGTGTCCCGCAGGCCGGGTCTCAGGAATCTGCAGTCAGTGCCTGTCCACAAGGATGCCTGCTGGCAATTAATTGGAGGAAATGGCCAGCTAAAGACCTAGACTCTTATATGGCTCCACCTGAGCTGGGCTTCACGAGGACCAGATTTATCAGTGGCCTTTTACAGGAGCCACAGGGAGCTGCTGGCAGGCCCTGGAGGAGCCCAGTGCCTAACATTCCACACGCAGCAGCGCTTGGCAGCCGGGCGTCAGTCAGATATCGGCAGCATGGGGTGTGTACACGTATCACTCCCTGCAGCAGCCCCAAGTCCCTCCTTCTGCATCGAGTCCTGCCTCATTTTTGAGGAAGACTGGATAGATTATGAAGGAAACCCCAAAAGGGTCTGATGTCCAGGGGGAGCAAACCATGGAAAGAAGGGGATGGGGCAGAGCTGCATCTTTCTACTCAGACTGCTTCTTTTGGGTTCTTAGGTGCCTGCTTTGCATTCACCTGTTCCGCATGAACATGCAAACACAACTAGTGAGTGGTGAAGCGTGTGTGTGTGCATGTGTAGGGCAAATGGGATGAGGGGGAACCAAAATAACCAAAAAAAAGTAAGAAGAAAGGAATTTTCCCCCATCTGATGTATTAGTAATTGGCCATCTCCATGAGATCCTCCTCAAATCTGCAGAAATTGTAAAGAAAGAAAATCCCGCTCAGATATTGTTCCTCCACAGAGAAGCATCAAAAGTGAAAAAGTAGCCTGCTGCAGCCTCAGGCTAATTGTGGACTTTGTCTTACGAGCCCCACCTTCTCCTTCCAAGGTCCTCTGCCCCCTCACAGCACTTAGGACCCCACGGTTTCTCCCTCCGTCCATCCACTAAGTATGTGGGGTTTAGTATTAAAAGAGACCCACAGGCCAGCTAATCAGAACCCCCACCCAAGGCAGGAATATACACCCTGGCACTACTAGAGGATCTTTCAGCCTCTGCTGGAACACTGTCCACCCCGTGGTGTTTGGGGAGGGGGAAACTTACAGCTTCCTTCCAAAGACCACCCAATCCCACAGTGCTCCTCTAATGCAAGGGTCAGCAAACCATGGCCCACAGGTCAAATGCAGCCTGCCACCTGCTTCTGTAAATCCTGTTTTATTGGCACACAGCCACACCTAGTGTGTATTGTTTAGGTCTGATTTCACACAACAGTAGCAGAGTTGAGCAATCGTAACAAAGACTGTATGGCCCATAAAGCCTAGAATTTCCACTATCTGCCCCTTCACAGGAAAGCTTCCTAGTCCCTGCTTCTAAAGGGAAGGATGGATTTCCTTAACCTGACATACACTGAAATCTGCAGTCTTCCCTCTTGGTCATCACTCTTCCCTGGAGTGCCATGGAGGCTGTCCCCTCGCCCACAGACAGCTCTCCACCTCCTCCACCTGGCAGCCTTTGGTGATGTGTAATAAATCACTGTGGTTGGCTCTTGGTTGGCTCTTCTCTGAGATGCACACCCCTGCCTCACTCAGTGACTGCTTGTACTTAGAGGAGGACCCGGGCACGCACATGGCCGATTGTGCGCTGCATTCTGAGGAAGCTCTGTGCTTACACTCCAGGCCCATGCCTATTCCTCGCCTACCCCCGCCCCAGAAATCTTTGGGTTCTTAAACTTAAGAACTTAAATATATAGTGCTAGATATAGCTGGTATTTATTCAGTCATCAATTCCCTTTATGAAGAGCTTGTCTGGTTAGGTTTAGATTTTCTTTGTCTATTAATCAGTTTATAGCCCCGAGCCAACTGGGTAGGGTAGCAAGTAAATGGAGAAAAGCAAAGAAAAAATGTTTCAACTCAGTTTGGCTGGATATTAGAATCAATATTTCTTGTAGCCAAAAAAAAAAAAAAAGCTTACACCAATTTCATTACTTGACAGATGAGTGAGCAGAGACCCAGGCAGCTTATAGAACTTGCCCCAAGTCACAAAACTGGGCAGTGGTGGGATTTAGACCAGAACTCAGGATCTGAGTCCAGGATCATTCTTTCCACTATAGTTTTTATTTCTCTCTCTCTCTCCATGTAGCTAATTCCCTTGGATCCACAGTAAAAATGTTTTGAGCACCTTAATGAATATAAACTGGGAAAGGAGGAGATCTTTCCTAGGCCATATTACCCTATATTCAAGGATTCCCCTTCACTGCACTTTCCCCCCAACTCTCTGAGACTCCAGAGTCATGCCCAGGACATTCAGAAAAAAAAATTATTGATATTTATATAATTAATATAATTTATTGAACACTTGCTATGTATCAAGCACTGTGACAACAGCTTCTATACCGATCATCTCATTTAATCCTTGCAACAAGACAGACATTGTTAACCACATTGTATAACTCAGCAAATACAGTTTTAAGAGCCAACTGAGTGGCCATTGGTGGAAATGGGATCCCAACCAGACAATCTGACTCCAGAGCTGGAGCCCTTGGCCCCACCGCCTCCCCCTCCCATCACTGAAACTTCACTGGAGCTTGTCGACTGCATGGCACAGAGGTGGGTATAAGTTCATGAGACCTTCCTTGGTTGCCCTCTCCCCAATGCTCTTCTCTTTCTCTTCTCCCCCTTTCGTGCTCAATCAAGAACAATTATTTTGCTCAATCAGCAAATGTCTATAATGAACCAATTACAAATCTGCTTTTCCTCTCCCTGTTTCTCCTCTTAGTTTTCTTTCCTCTCACTCTCTTCTCTTCCCCTTAATGGTTTAGGTCTGCCAAAAGCCCCCCACGGGTATTGCTGGCTCAGACAAGGGATGCAGGAGTAAGACTTTGCTCCCCTTTGGGTCCTGTTCTGTTAAAGGTTCAGCTGATGCTATCAGCAGGCACCTGGAACTGACCTGCAGAAAGGGATGAACTTGGACCCTGAATTCAGTTCTGTTCATATTGGACTTTTCTCTGCCATAAACTATGAGTGATGCTGGAATACAAAGAGAAAAATACAGTCCCTGCCTTCCAGAAGCTTACCACCTAGTGGGAGAGATACAAACCGATCATTCCAAAACAATGTGGTATATACGGCAAACTATGAAGCCCAAAGGAGGGGCACTTGGCTCAGCCTAGTAGGAGTCAAGGAAAGTTCCAGAGGGAGAAACTCTTCAGTTGGGCATTTTAGGATCATTAAGAGCCATCCAAATCCAGAAAGGGGAGGAAGGCGTGAGCTCATGAAGAGGGTTTCAGACATGGACCCTCAGTCTGGGGCCCATTGAAGTTGGAAAAATCTCTTGAGCCTATTCATGGGTAAGACCAAGAGTCCTTACTCATATAATAGCCACCACTTAGGGAGCACTTATGTCTCTCCTGTGCCCTTAAATGTTATCTAATTTAATCTTCACCACAAACTTCTAGGGAGGTAGCATAAGCCCCATTGTATAGATCATTGGGGCTTAGAGAAACTAAGTTCCATGCCCAAGTTTGTGCACATAGGAATTGACAGGGGTGGAGTTGGAAAAGTTCTTGTTCTGATTTTCATGCCCATGTCCCTAGCCTCTACCCACATTTCTGCCCTCCCTGGAGCAATATGAGCTTCTCTCTTCCAACCTGGTACATGCCCATCATTCACTCAGAGCATTCACAAGAGATAAGGTTGGGAATAAAATGTGATGCATTCAAGTGGGTTATGTGAACCTGAAGGAAAACTGTCAGGAAGGACATGGCAGCTGTGCCCTCCCAGAGGAGCTGTCTCTGCTCCAGAGCATAGCAAGAAAGGCACATGGTGCTCAGGGCAATGTAATGTTTACACTCTCTCTCTCTGCCACACTTTGCAAAGGCTGGTATCTTTGCAGGGCCTCTCAGACTGGCACTTGGGGCTTGTGTCTCCTGCTCCACCATTGCTAAGCCCTTGCCTTATGTCCGGGTGTTTGGATGCTTACTGATCAGTAGCAATAGGTGTCTCTGCAGTCGCTCAGAACTCCCAGGGCCCCCCTCCTTTTACATTTGTCTCCATTTTCCTCTGTCCTGGAGCCAGGCTGAGTTCCATATTGGCTCCAGCACAACCCTGGCCTGAAGACTGCCAACTGCTTTTTGTAATGACATTGCCAATAATGAACAGATGTTTCACTCCTTCCTCCAGGCCCCTTGCTGAACTTAAATATCCAGTACATGCTCAAAACACACACACACATGCACACAAAAACAAACAAGTCAGCACGTTTGCAATAATTAAACAAAGCCCTGTAAACAGAGCTGATGCAAAGCCCAGGTCAGTGCAACCGGGTGAGCTGCAGGTTGGGGCCTGTGTATACACCTCCCTTTGGGCCCAGCAGCTGGGGCCCTGCCGTGTGGCTCTGAGGGCCAGGTGCCAGATGAGAAAACCAGGCCTTCTTAGAACAGAAGCCAGCTGCTGAGGCTACAAGAGTCTTGTGAGGCCAATAACCAGTGGGTTGTTTTCCCCTAAAGGCCCCAAGGGTGTGAGTTACAGTCAGAACAATCTTATTAAATCAAACCCTGTGCTTTCTGGCCTCCAATCTTATATCTTAGCAGAGTGCTCTGGGAGACAGTTACCTGATGCAGGTACCCAACACTTGAGAGAGCAGGAGTGTTTAAAGTCAGATGTTCTGGATAGAGTGATGCCTCGGTCATTTGCTGGCTGTGGGACCCAGAGCACAGCCTGAATCCCCCTGAGCCCATTTGCTCACCTATAAGATGCACAGAGGATGTGCTGTATTATACAGATCATGAAAACTGCGCTCTGAGAATCAACTGAGTTCATCTATGCAGAGGGCAGACACACAGTAGGAACTTCATCTCTCCTCCCCTTTGGTGAAAATGTCCTTGTTTATACATTGGATTCTCTTTTACTTTCAGAGAACTGGCTGAACACAACATTTATTGTATTATAATTATTACTTTATAACTCCCTTTTTCCCATTTGACTTAGAACCCCGCAGGAAGAAAGGTTATATCATTCCTATTTTTCTAGGTATATCTAACACTTAATACACATCAAATGCACCCCCAGAAGTTTGTTAAATGAGTTCATGCATCCATGTGCTTACTGGAATAAATAATAGCTACAAATGTGAATTTAATTGAAGTCTTTTTCTCCACTGCTCTCTCCTTTTCTTCCCCTTCTCTTTATTGAGCAAACATTCAGTAAATAGTTCTTATGGGTCATCTCCACTCCAGGCACTATGGAGAACATAACAGTGCGTAAGGCATGGTCCTCATACACATCCAGCCCCTTAGGAGTAAGAGCGCATGCCTGATAGCCCAAACCTGGATCATCTAGAGTGTTCAAAGTACTCTGGGGGTTTAGAGAAAGGAGAGACCCCTGAGGTTGCAGTGGAAGCTTCATGCAGCACAAACCTTTGAACACCGCCTTGTGGTTTGTCTCACCCTGGCCCGGGCTCTGGAACTTTCCTACAGTCCTCTGGTGGTTAGTATACAGGCATGTGGAGTGCAAGAGAAAGAAGGGAGCACACCAGTGGAAAACCAAAGGTAAGGTCTCGGAGACAGCGATGCTCAGGGCAAAGCTAGCACCCTAGTTATGTGATTCTGGCTTGGCCTTCAGAAAGTCAAGGATTTGGGAAGTTCCTGAAAGCCAAGATTATTTATCAAATGGTAAATACAGAGCCTTGATGAAAGGAGAATCACTAATTCAGGAATGAGTGGGTCTACGCCTAGGAAAGTTAGAAAACAGAATGCATTAGTAAAGCATTAGAGAAAACTGTGGAATGGCCATGTCTAAATTTAAAATACAGATTAGTCCAAACTGCCTAGGACAACACAGTGTTGGCACTGCCCAGAGGCATAGAGCTTGGGCAATGACCCCTGTTAACAAAAATGTTGATAATTAAAACTTATTCCCAAAGACAGTGGACAGAACAAAGGTCTTATTCCTCCAAAGACCTCATTAAACATCCCACAGAACAGGAAGAGGCCATCAGGAGACCAGCGTACTCAGCAGAAGGTGAAGGAAATCGCCTGGTAAGTGCCAGCTGGTGACAGATGAAACTGCAGCCTAGAAGGCACTCAGAGCTGGCTACAGGTGAGGACACAGTTACATTTTCAAGCAAGTGCAGTGGGACCTGACATCAGAAGGGAGCAAAGGTGAGAGGTGTGTCTGTGGAACAATAAACCTCCACTCTCAGATGCAGAAAACTAGGTGCTAGGCATCTGTCCCATGCAAAGAAGAAAAAAGAAAGTCTCTTTTTCTAATGTATTAGAACAAACTACACGGGGAGAACTAGGGCCTTTCTTGTAAAGGTTTATGTCCCAAGCAAAGTCCTCTTCTCTTGGGCATCTGGGGAGCCCCCAGGATAAGGGCTCCTAAGACTCTACACCCTAAGGAAAGCTGCCAGCCAAGAAGCTCAAACAAGCACAGAAAGTCCCAACCTGCCTTTCCCCACCCTCCACCAAAAAAATAACTGGGCAAGCAAAGCTTTCAGCATAATGTAGAAACATCAAGATTTAAAAACAAACAAACAAACAAAAAGTGTCCCCAGTGGAATTCAAGGAAATACTGCACGAATGAAACAAGATCAGAATGTGTCGGAGAACAATAAAGATCTCTTGGAAATCAAAAATATAATTTTCCCAAAGTAAAAATAAATAAATAGATTCATTAGAAGATTAAAGTCAGGGACTGCTTTCAGAATGAAGAACAAAAAAAGCAAAAACGTGTGTAATGGGAGAGAAAAAAGAGACTTAGTGGTCAATTCGGAAAGTCTAGATTCATTGAGAGTTCCTAAAAGAGAAACATGGTGTCCAGGGGGAGGAGATAAACTGACCCACATCCAGACACATGACCACCGAGCCCAAACAGAAGCTAACAAAACTGCCCAGAGCAGGAAGGGTGCAAGTTTACCTACAAAAAACAAAACAAAAAAATTCCAGTTGAAGCAATTATTTCTCATCAGGAACACTGTATTCTAGAATATAATAGATGAATATCTTAAAGGCTGAGAAAAAAAAGTTTTTAATCTAGAATTTTATAACTAGGAAATTAATTAATGCAGTGTAAAAGAAGAGTAAACGTGTTTTGATGCATGCCAAAAGTTATTAACTTCAGAAAGTTAATATTCCATGTTTCCTCTCTTAAAAGTTACTTTAGGAGGCACTTCCACAAATTAGGGATGGAAATAAAGAAAGAGAAAGCTATGGGATCCAGAAAATAATGGCTACAACCAGGGATAACTATAGAAAAAGTCCCAGTGTGATAGCTGTGAACAGGCCTCACAACCAGCGAAGAATGGATCGGAGAGACGGAGACCTCCAAGACGGAAGATTCTAAAGAGAAAAAATAAAAACAAAACCACCAGTGGGAGGAAAGCTGGGAATGGGAACAGAATAGACCAGGGTTTGAATACACTTTAGGAATGATAAAAGCATAAAAAGCATGGGGGTAAGCAAAGGTAGGCACCTAGACACTCCAAGAAATATGAAAAGCTCTCAAGAAAGTTACGGCCCAAACACAAAGCAGCCGGTTCAACAGAGAAGAGGAGACCATTGTCCTCGAAGAAGAAATGAGATCGGTTCTGAACAATAGAGGCTGAGCGGGGAGGGGAGTAAAGTGAAAAGTCGTGCATTTCTCCCCTTGATGGGAAAAATGTTAAAGCCACCCGCAACTCCAGGATGGGGCTCGAGGAGGGGCGGGTGCAAGAAAGGCAAAGTCCAAATAGGAAAGCAGCTTAAATATGACATTATTTTGAGCATTTGGTGGAATGTGAGAAACAAGAATCCATTTGGGGATTTTTTCTTTGGGTCGCACAAGAGTAAAGGCATCGCAACCGTAGAGAAAGAAGTATAATCGGAGCCTAGTACTTGGCTCTGCAGTAAAGTCAGCCCATCCTCATAATAGCCAAAGCTTCGCGTTGTCTCCACTTCTAGAATCGGCTTGGACATTCATGGCCAATAAGCCCCTAAATATAATTCCAAAGCATAACGCAGACACTCTCGAGTGCTGCGATGTAAATTACGGTTCCGCCCACAGCAACCGAGAGGCGAAGGGAGAGGAGGGAAAGCGAGGGCCGGGCCTTCATGTTTCCATTTTACAAAAGTAGAAGTCAAGAGGTACGGTCTTTATTTGCTACCAGGAGATTTGGGGATTTAAGAGAGAGATTAAAAATTTCAAAGCCAAAGGAACCGAAAGTAGGATAGTGGCTGCCAGGGGCTGGGGCGGGGGGAGAAATAGGTAGATGTTGGTCCAAGGGCACAAACAATTAGACGAATAACAGTTTTGCTATTTTTATTTTAGAGGAAATATTACTTCAAAAGTTCAATTGTAGTCAACTAAACCTGCAATCAAGTGCTGACTCTCCCTCTTCTTTACCATGGGATCTTAAATAAGCTATCACCTCTCCAGGTCTCCTATTCTTTGGGTGTAAAAGGGAGATGACAGGGCCCACGTCTAGAGGATGCTGTGAGGGTGCAGTGGCACAGCGCACACGCAGCGCACACACAGTGCACACGCAGCGCACACGAAGTACACACAAAGTGCACACGCAGCGCACACGCAGCGCACACGCAGCGCACACGCAGCGCACACGAAGCGCACACGCAGCGCACACGCAGTGCACACGCAGCGCACACGCAGCGCACACGCAGCGCACACGAACGCCCCCCCGTTGGGATGCGCTCATCCATCCTGAGACCCTCGGCTGCATTTTTACGCACGTGCCTGCCTTGCTTTACTGCGCTTCGCTCGGTTGCGCTTTGCAGATACTGTGTTTTTTACAAATGGAAGGTTTGTCCAATCCTGCGTCAAGCAAGTCTGTTGGCACCATTTTCCAGCAGCATTTGTTCACTTCGTGTCTCCGTGTCACCTTTTGGTAATTCTCTCAATATTTCCAACTTTGTCATTATTATTATTATATATGGGGTGGTCATTTGTGATCTTTGGTGTCACTATTGTAGCTGCTTGGAGGCACCATAAACTACACTCATACACCACAGTGAACTTAACCGATAAGCGCCGTGTGTGTGGCTCCGCCGCGGAGACCAGTCCCCACCTCCCTCCTCTGCTTGGGCTGCCCTGTCCCCTGAGACACACGATATTGAAATTATGCCAGTTAATAACTCTGCGATGGCCTCTACGTGTTCGAGTGAAAGGAAGAGTTGGTCGATGCAGGGAATTTCATCGTTGTCTTATTTTAAGAAACCGCCACAGCCACCCCACCTTTAGCAGCCGCCACCCTGAACAGCCAGCGGCCATCAACCCTGAGACAGGGCCCTGGGCCAGCAAAACGACTGACTCCCTGAAGGCTCAGAGGATGGCTAGCACATTTTAGCAATAAAGTCTTTTTAAATTAAGGTATGTACATTGTTTTTTTAGACATAACGCTTTTGCACACTTAACAGGATATGGTACAGTGTAAACATAACTTTTATAGGCACTGGGGAAACAAAAGCCTTGTGACTCGCTTTATTGCTACACTCTCTTTATTGTGGTTTCTGGAGCAGACCCACAATATCTCTGAGGTATGCCTGTATTTCAGATTTAGCTGATTATCCGCACAGCAACAGCTGCTGAATCTCCTGCAGATACTTTATCAATAAATTCCTTACGGTTAGAATCGGTGTGTAAACAATGAAGCGTGGTGCATTTTCATTCTTTTATACCAGGACCTATTCAAAGGGTGCAATGTGTTTGCTTTTCAAGTTTCGTAATAATCACTTAACCCCCACTTTAAGATTATTACACTGGCAATATTTTGAGGAAAGAGAAATGAAATTCAGATCCCAAAGTACATAATCTCCCATCTCTTAGTCCTAAGCTCCACAAGACAGGGAGGGGGAGGAAAGAAATCCTATCAAATTTCCAATAGCACTTCAAGGTCTTCTGCAGCCCCAGGAATTATTCACGACTCATCCTCCCCTCAGTATCGCACCCCGCAGGCTCTGTTCTTTCTCTTGTCTCTATTTCCTCTCTGTACAGCTGAAGTAATCACTCTTAATGCCAGGTAAGGTGCTTTGAGATCCTAAGATGAAAGGATCTGGGCCCATAAACGTGGAGTTTGGAATTGCTTGATGGTATATGTCTCTGAACCCTTCATTCAGCCCTGAACATCTCTGTAATCTTGCTCCCTGTCAAAGTAAACACACCACGTAGGGAGCTGGGGACACGCTGCCTTTAAAGATACCAAATGTCCTATTTTCTGAAAACAGCACTGAGGTTGTTTCTGAGGCAGCACTTGGCTGCTGCTCTGGATTGCGGAGCCAACAGGACCTCCCAGAGCAGCTGGGAGAGGCAGGTGCATCCTGACTCCTCCAGATTCACACCTGAAGGGAGAACATTCTAGTCCTATTCTTTACAGGGCTCCCTGCCTGCCCTCTACTGGAAACAATAGCTGCCTCTGCCCTTGGCTTCCACACTTGACCCCCACAACCCCAGAGGCAATCTAATGCAGCATGGCTTCCTCTCAGTGGTGGTTTTCATATTTTTATTGGCAATGAAATTCTCTTTTCAAATTCAAAATTTTTTCTGAAATCAAGGCTAGATAACAAATAGTAGTGGAGCAGTTCTGGACAGAGGGGAGTTGAGGATGGAGGACCTTATTGATTGACCACCATCCCCCACCCCCCAGCTCTCTCTACACCACAAACTCACATGCTGGGGTGAAGTTCTTCCAGAACCCTGGGCCTCCTTGAAATATAATCTGAAACTAATGGAGGGGGTTGGCAAAAATACATATATTTAGCTCTATAAATGAGGTTTAAAAAGAAAAAAAAATGAGATTGTAGCAGCAGATGATACTCCTAACAAAAACTAATAGTGAAAAACAGTGTTTAAACTTTAGAAACCAATGCACCAGCTGGGAAGACAGGGTACTTGGGTTACACAACCCCCTAGGTTACTGATTGACAGCATGACCTCAAGCGGACTATTTAAGTTCTCCAGGCTTGAGTTCCTTCTTCAGGTAAGGGGTGATGATATTGACCCATCCCCTTAAGTCTTTCCAAGCAGTCACTGGCAAAGGTCTTTCTTCCTCCAACAATATTCTATGCGGAACAATGGGAAACGATGACAGAATGTTTTTGCTGCAGAGAACTCATGTGCTATGATATTTCGTGTGAGCCAAAAGCCAATCTCAATTAAACCTATATTTAAAATAATTATTTACTCACATATAATCATTCTCCTTTATTGGAGTCTAAACTTGCACTTGGAATTGATTAAGGTTTTTATGTTTTACAACTTTCTATATGATTTATCCCCTCTGCTTTGCAATATATCCCCACTAAAACTTGTTCAAGGTAAGTCTGACATTTTTAGGACACGATTTTTAAGTGGTATCTGTGTGCAAATTACATTAGCACTTCCATATTAAATTGTTTTTATTTTAATGCATAGTGACAAAGAAATACCTAATTTGTATTCTTGAGAGTAAGGAGAGTGGTATTAAAAATATCCATATAATAACATGCTTAAAATCTGAAGTTCAAGGAAAGTTAGCAATATATAATGTGGTTTTGCCTCAGGAAATTATTTTCATCTTAAAGCTGTTTTTGGAGTTTCTGGATCAAATAAAATATGCCAGCACCTTCCAGAAAGAAAGAGCAGATCACCTTAGCTATAAGATGGAAGGAGATAAGAAAAGAAAACCAGCCCTATTTTCACACCCTCCTTTCTTCTTAGTTTCCTGTTTTCCTCTGTAAGTTTTCCCAACCTGGTTCCTTAATTCTGTGTTAATTAAACTTTTTTATTTTTAGGACTGTTTACAATTTACAAAACACTCTTACACTCATCTCATTTCATTGTATTCTCACAATAATTGCGGGATATCTGGGTAACAGCTCTTTTGTACCCATTCTCCAGAGGACCAAACAGGCTCCGTGAAGAAACTGATGACCCAGGCTGCCTGGCTGAGTGGGGACCAGGGTTCTTTTCGCTCCCCTATCAGCCTGCCCAGCACACATGTCACGGACGTCGACATCCTGGCGCAGCCGGCTTTTAGGGACTCTGAGGACATTCCCCAGGAGCAGAGGAGAACCCTGGTGGAGCTGCCGGGGGGTCCCTTAGGAAGAACACTGACCAAGTCAGAGACCTAAATTCTGGTTCTAGTCTTGGCCCTGCCTGAGTCTCTTAGCAACATCAGGCACTTATTTCACTCATCTCGTCTAGGCCTCAGTTGCCCATCCATAACCTGGGAAAGTAAATGGGCCCCACCTACCTCACAGGTATACTGTAGAGCTCAACATGATACATATATAACATGTATGAAAATGGTATCCGAGGCGGTGGTTCCATTTTGTTGTGTTTCATAGGCTCCTGGGGATGCCTTCTTTTGAAGTTTATGTCTTGGGACCTCATCATTCTTCAGAGTCACCCCAGACTCTCCAGGGACCAGCCAGGCATAAGACCTCAAGGAGAGAAAGTGCAGAGCATGCAGATGCAAGCAGCAGCTGCTTCTCCAGCTCCCCTGATCCCTGAGGCCTGTTCCTCCAGCTCCTGATCCCCTCAGGACAGAGTCTACTGTGCTTTGTGCTCATTAAATGTTTAGCTGGGTAAAGCTTCAAACCCCGGATTAGGCAGGTCCTGCCTGTGATCCTCTGCAATGCTAATCAGGGCCCACAAACTTGTGTAGGGGGGCGACACAGAGTTGCAGCATCCCTGTGTTAGGGGGGCGAGTACAGGGTTAGGGAAGAGTACAGGAAAAGGACTCCTGCACTTGGTTTAACCACATCTTACTGTTACCTACACAGTCTTCAGGCTTGCTTCTGAGTGCGTTACAGATCTGGGGCTCACTGTGTCCAGGGAGGGAGAGGCAGTTCTCAGGAGGCCCTCTTTATTTTCGTAATGGCTAAAGGACCAAGCCCAGAGGAAGGTGGTGTCTGCAGGCCTCAGCAGGCCTGGCTAGAGAGCTGGGTCCAAGGGGCAGGTGTTGATCTGCTGCAGGGAGCCCCAGCCTGTGGAAGATTCTCACAGTCACCTGTCTACAATGTTTGAATGGGGTAATAACACTGCCAGGAATGGCTGGCATTGAGTGGCACTGAGTGCTGCACTGCTGAATCATTTGCATGCAGTATTTTGTTTACTTTTACAGTGGTTTTATGAAAGGGGGACAATGAGGAAACTGAGGCTCATTGATGTAAGTTGACACAGCCTGTAAGTGGCAGCAAAGCTTTTAATTAGAGCTGGAGTCTGACTTCAGAGCCTGTGCTCCTAGGCAGCCTGCTATTCTGAACTCCCACCCAGGCATGAACAGGCCCCACCAACTGCTATCTGAGGGCTCCTTGAAGGAGAAAGGCAAAAATGTGCCTATTGAGCACCTCCTCTGTGCTAGGCTTTTTGCATTCATCATCTCTGGTATTACTCATGAGCCCTGAGAGGTAAATACTCTTTTCTCCAGTTTACAGATTAGAAAACTGAGACTCAGGGATGGTAAATGATTCACTCAAGTTATGAACCTGAGATCCAGACCTGGGTCTAATTGACTCCGGTGACCATCCTCTTTCCACCAGGCTGATCTGAATGCTTTTATCTGTGATTCTTACTCAACTTCAGGAACTCCTGTGGTCCCCTAGCAAAACCATTAAAAGGAGAAGTAGCCCCTGGGATGCCGTAGGATTAAGGGGAAAGCGGGCATGAGTTTAGGTTGGGCAGGGATATCCCAGAGAAGTTTCTACAGATCCCCAAATCCTGGGAGTTACTGACCCACATTTTGAGAATCTTGGATTTCAAAGCCATTAACCTAGAGCGCTTGGAGATATAAAGTCACATGATTTTAAGAAGTCCTTCAGGGGAAATCATCAGATCAAGAGTCAGAATAAGTTTGCCAAGGTTCTCCCCCAAATTCTCTGGGTGACTTCTAGTAAGCCAATTATCCTCTCAGGGCCTCAGCTTTCTAATAAGACCTTTTAATAACCCTTCTAACTCTATTCCCTAATCCTACAGTCAAATCTATCTTAGTCTATGAAAGCGGCTCCCAGTAGAGATGTCCTGACATGTTAATTGTGAGGCATATTACAAATAGTTTGTTACTAATATTAGGCATGAAAATTAGAGACCATTCAAGTAAGATCACTCTCACTCGTGATGAATGAATAGGAGAGACAGGACCGAATGTCAACCGACACGAGGAATGACACAGGTACAAATTATTGGTGCTCCAAGGCAGAGGCAGGTGAAAGGTCAGATTGCAGAGCTAAGGCATTATGAACGCAGCGCAGAGGAGGTGCCCTTTGGATTGGGTCTTGAAGGGCAAGGAGAATGTTCTAGGAGAGAAGGTCTTCCAGGCAGAGGCCGTATTAGAATGGGATGGACACAGTGGACACAGGGCAGGCAGCCTTCTGATACTCACAGAGGATGAGTTTGGGGGCTGCAGTTTCTAGGGACCACTGGGAGCAGAGGGCTTTCTCCTTCATCATTTCCTTTCAGAACCCAAGGCCCTGTCCTGCTCTGCTCTCTCCCCTGCCTACACTTGCCCAGTCTTGTCCAGTCCTGCCCAGCCCTGTTTTACTCTACCCTGTTCCACCCAATGCTAACAGCCCTGCCCTGTGCTACCCAGTCCTGCTGAGCCCTGCTCAGTTCTGCCCAGCCCCGGCAACCATGCCCAGACCTGCCCAGCCCAACACAGATATGCTTCGTGCTGCCCAGTTCTGTCTGGTCCTGCCCAACTCTTCCCTGTTCAGCTAAGCCCTGCTCAATCCAGCTCATGTTCTGTTCAGCCCAGCCCAGCCCGCCCTGCCAGACCTGGCCCTACCCTGCCCCACCATGCCCTGCCTAGCCCTGTCCAGCCTGGTTCAGGACTACCCCCATCCCACCAGGCTCAAAGGAAGGAAGCCTCTTTTCTCCAAGACATCCTGCCCCCTCTTCTTATATAATGAGAACATTATCAGAATGAATGAATGACCAAAGAGGAGAAGGCTGAGATGAGAATAAGCCTCAGGGTATGGTCCGGGGTGATTAAAGGGGTCACTGAGAGAGACAGAGAAGCCCAGAGTTGGAGCTAGTTTTAAAGAAATGGCAGGTTTCACTTTCTGTGGTCTTCATGTCATGACATATGCCATTCTCTCAGCAGAAAGAACCTCTCCTTCTTTCCCCATGGAACTGCTTCTACCCTCCTTCAAGGCTTGGCCAAAGCATCACATCCTTAGGTAAGACTCTTCTGAACCCACTGTGGAGATTTAGCCACTATGCTCCTTTAGCACAGAGTATGTACCACTTTTATCATAGGACCTATTGATAAGTGCTTTAGATTATTTATTGCCACCTCTACTGATCTGGGAACACATCAGGAGCCCCAACTTATTAATTGTGTATTATTGATTCCCCCAAATAGTGCCTGGAACATAATACATATTAAGTGGGTGAGTTTAGTTAGACAAGCAGAAATTGGTAAGACACCCATGCCACTAGGTTGAATTATTGGTCCTAATTATTGGTCCCATGCAATAGCATCCTCATACTACGGCCTGAGGGAGGTCAACGTGTCTATCACTGCCACTTAATTCTGATCTCGTCCAGCAGTTTTCAAAGTGTGGAATGCAAACATCTGAAAGGGAGCAGGGTGGTCCTCAAGATCCTTTCAGGGAGACTGTGAGGCCAAAGCTATTTTCAAAATAATACTAAAACATTACTTGCTCTTTTCACTGATCTGACATTTTTACTGATGGTGCAGAGGCAACAAGGGGCAAAACTGCTGGTGTCTCACCATCAGTCAAGGTTGGGCCATCGAACTCTACCAGGAGTATGTTCTTCACAGCCATGCACTCACAGCAAAAGAAAATGCCAGTTTCCCCACAAATTTCCTTTCTGAACCAGGAAGCAGGATTACTTGCATTAACTCTTGATGCCTGAGTAAACATGTCTTTTAATAGGCTGTGTGAAGGGAGGGGAAGCACGCATAAAGCCCTTGTGCTGCATCCCTGAGGACGGAGGCGTCTTTAGGACAAGCACTTATGTGATCGAGCTGCAAGCTGCACTAGCTGCTTGTTCCCTGGAGCACTTTTTCCCTGGAGCATTTTTTCCTTGAAAGAATGACAAACAAACTGTGATTATTCAGATGTGGGTATTTAGTAGACACTTTGTCAAAAGCAAACAAAGTGAGATGGTCACTTGTAGGAAAACACTTGACAATACTGTTAATAATACAATTTGAACTTTCAACCAAAATTAGAATTTTATAAAACATTTTGTATCAGTGTAATAAAAAGTGTGACTCCATGTTTTTATAATTGACAGGCCCCACCCCTCTCTCTTTCCCTGTGGTCTCACATCTGGACAAGCTGATAAGAAAGCCCCAGTGCTCTCTCCCTGGGTGTCAGCAGCGAAGTTCAAACCACACAAGCCCTGGCCGTGCTCAAGAGCACTCACTCTGCTCCAGAGTCCTAACTACAATGGAAACCAAATCTACTATCACCTTGCTTCACTTGAGTCATTTCAGACCAGTGTGGGTGCATGTGTAGACCGTGTGTGTGTGTGTGTGTGTGTGTGTGTGTTTAGACTCTTGACACCCAACAGCCTTGGTGCATGTGTAGACTCTTGACATCCAATCCAATTTTGGGTGAGGAATTGATCCCACCCTCTGCAGGCAACTCCAAGACAACAGGCATTGTGAGCAGGATGTTCTCAGCAATGACCACAACCACCTGGGTGTCTTCTCTTGTCTTTGGCTTGCCAGCCAGCTCTGTTGCCTGTCGGGAAAGATGCGCTTGGAGCTGCCGCCTCCTGGCCAGCGTGCTCTTTGGCCTGTGCTGCTGCGCGCTGGCAAGCTTGTGCTCTGCGCGGTGCCCGCTGCACCTGCCGGGTTTAACTGACCTAAATCAGAAGCTTTGATAATTGGCATTTAGAAACAGGAGTCCCTAAATGGGACCGGTGCCCTCTTTAAAGTTGCCCTGGGTAGTGTGTCATGGCCCAGTTCTATCTATTTGTCTCAGATTGAATCGCATGTCTTGATTTCACTGAAGCCAAGACTGACTGCCTCTAGGCTCAGGGAACGACTTGTGTCCTGTGACTGTTGTTTGTGTGAACCACCCAGGTGTTGATCCCTGTTCCATAGAACACTCAAGGACAAACTGATATACCTGTTCCATCCGGTGGCCACTCATGTGAGGAAGAGCAACTAGTATGTGGTGCACTGAGGTACAAACTCCATAGGGCACCTGGCTCACCAGGACCCTGAGGTTGAAAGTGCCTCTGCTGCTATTGCTTCTCTGATTCTGTCACCAAATAAAGATGCTGATCCTCAGCATTGTTATAGAGGGGAAATCCCTGATGCCCCAGGGCACAGACCCTAAAGAAAATGGACTGACATGTTTCACCCCGGTTTCCCCAGAGGAGACTATAAATTTATTGGAAATTGGGGGAAAAACTGAAAAAGTGATTACCAGAGACTCTGGGTGACACCACCTAACAGGATGCCAAGAGGCCATTCCAACTCCACCATAGCTACAAAACAGGTTGTGGGGTGAGGTTATTTGGGGAATGGAATTCCTGACCCCGATGGTATTGACTGGGATTCTCTGGATGATGAAGGTTGAAGACAGGAAAGAGCAGGACCTGCCCTGAAATATTCCTCATAACTACTCAAAAAACTTTTCAGGTGAAGGAAACAGAAACTGAAACAAAGGTCATGATTTGACCTAATTGGAAATCCAAAATTGACAGAGAATTTTTTCAATGGGGCTCTGGCTGAGTGGCTCAGTTGGTCAGAACGTCATCCGTATACCAAAAAGGTTGCAGTTTCGATTCCCAGTCCTCACATTACTGAGTTACCAAGGAACTCATCTCACTTTTCAAAATATATAATACCGAGTTCATAACCATGTTTTACATACACTACCGATTCATTTCTTCTTCAGTTACTCATTGAGCACCTTCTATGAGCCAGACACTAGGTTAGGTTCCGGGAGTGCCATGAGTAAGGCAGACATGGTCTTTGCCTGCCACAAGCACATAATTCCGAAGGGAAATGGTCAGGTCAACAGCAAATGAAGGCTCTGATGACAATGAGCATGGAGTGCCAAGGGAAGCCAGAGTGAAGCCACTACCCTGAGACCTGAAGAATGAATAGAAATTACTCACATTTAGGCAGGAAGAGACAAAAGTGAGTCAGGCATCCAAGGGAGAGCTTGGCTTATTCCAAGAACTAAAAAATGTCCACTGTAGTTGAGCATGGAATGCTAGAAGGATGTAAGCCATGAAAACAGAGCTCTCTCAAGGTATTACAAATAGAGGAAATTTCATAGAGGAAAATGTTTTATAATTGTAATGGAAGAGCTGAGAAATTAAAGAGTAAAGAAGGAATCCAGAGATCAGGGACAGCAGGGTGCCAGGGGGAGGAGTGGCATTACCAGAGCCCAGAGCTGGGGCCACAAAAGATACAGCAGCCGAGTGAGAGCCGGAGCCACGAGGAGACAGAGGAAATTTTTTTAGCTTTAGTACCCGAGCATAAAAAAATAGAAGTTTCGTTGTAGTAGCTATGGTCATAAAACATCCAAAATTATCATTTCCCCATTTAAAAGCTACACTGGTAAGTAAAAGTGTATCTAGAGACTACAAACCAAAAGGGTGAGGCATGTGGGAGCTGTGGCATCAAAGAACCAGTCTGAGGGTATCAGTCACATTTCTCCTGGAGGACAGAGATCTGAGGGAAGCCATGGCAGCTGTCACATTAGGTGAAGGGCATTCATGTGGAAGGAGGTGCAGGTTTCTCCCTCGATGTTTCAGAGAAAAGAGTGAGGAGTCAGGGGGAATGATGGGAAAGCTCATTTTATTTCAATTTTGAAGGGAGAACTTCCCAACAATTAAAACTTTCTAGCAAGGAGATGGACTTCCACTGAGATGTTCAATTCCCTCACAAGATAGCTTCCAGTGAGGAGGGATGACCAGATGGAATCTTGCATTTTTGGGCCCAGGTTATGGGGTAGTTACAGCACCACAAACTTCAGTAGCTTAATATGGCAAATGTTTAGTTTCTCATTCACACTATAGATCCAGTGTGGAGCAGGAGGGATCTTTGCTCACTGTGGTTCTTCAGTGATGGGCACACAAACATCCATGATGACCACAAAAGTGGGAAGGGAAAGGTCCTCCTAGAGCCTCTATTCATAGGTGACAAGATCCTTCCTCCTCATATTTCATTGACCAGAGCATGTAGCACCAGCACAAATGGCCAAAAGGGATACGCTCAGAAAGCAGAAAGCCAGAAATACTTAGAGGAAAGCAATGGTGACAATTATAAGCTTCCATGTCTTGGTTGTACTTGTCCTGCCTACTCCTCAGGATGGGTGAGAGGCTACAACCCTGCGCGTGGAAGGCCTTCACAACGATAACGTGCCATGGAAACGAATGGCCTGCTGCTGATGTTCTGCACCCAGCTCACCGCGTCCTCCCCGAGCCTCGCACCAGGCCTGGTGCATAGTACAGGATCCATAAGCGTTTGCCGAAAGACTACGTGGGTAACAGACATTTGGAGTTGGTTTTACTTCTTCCTGGGGAAATGAAATGTGAGTCTAGACATATTTAGGAAAAGGTAACTAGTTCACTATCATTTATTGGGTTGTTGAAAAACAGACTCCTGTGTTTAGATGCAAGAGGAATTCAATGAGCTCAAAAATCCTTTTTTAACAAAAACAAAAGTGTGAACTCTACAGCTTCCTCTTAGAGACATAAAAGTGCAATGGTTATCCTAAAATAAGATCGTGGGTTTCATGACTTGTGAAAGAAATTTTATTCCTTCTAATAAACCCCCCTTCCACATACTCTGTACTTTGTGGCTTTGCTTTATTACCATGATAACATAAAACATTTCCTAAATTTTATTTACTGCGTCCTCATTAGCATAGTAACAACATGAAGCAGGCACACTGTTTTGTTCTTGCTGGTAACCCCAGTGTCAAGAGCACTGGCCACATAGTAGACATCCAGGGTTAGCTGAATGGGTTCTCTTGGGCCCAAGAGGAAATGAGAAAATTGATAATTATAAAACCAAACAAAAGCCAGAGCTTTTGACTTACGTAAACGTATAGCATAAGAGCTTCTCTGAGCCTCTTTATGAAACAGAGCATCCAACCTCCAAATACCAAAAAGTGTCCTGGGCAAGGAAGCTCCACTCTCACACCCAGCCACGTCATTTGCCAAAGTGAAAGAGGAACCTCACTGTAAACACCGTCTCTTTGAGGAAAGGACCTTGCTCCTCACAATAGCAGTTTTCTGCGGAGGTGGCATTTTCCCTAACACATTATGCAAAAGCTAGTTGAAGAAGATGCTGAGGACTGTTGTTTCCTAATTTGATTCTGCCATTTCCAGTAATGGAAAGCTGCACTCCAGCCATCCATCTTAATAAGTGACAAATGCATTTCATTAAAACTTCCTTAAATAATTTCTTGTGGTTTTAAAAGGAGGGAAAAATAAGAAAGAGTGCTGTTTTGTGCTCCCATGCATGTCAACATTTTGAGAGCCATTAAATGAGGCAAGATCTTGTCTTAGGTTGAAAATTAAGTGGTCAAAGGATGCCAGCCCAAGTGCGTTCCTCAAACGCAGCTGCCCATTGGACAAAGGCATGAAAGGCTGTTAGACTGCGATGTCAAATGAGTAATAACAGTAATTAGACATGATTTGACCATGCCTATTGCACTGTCCACCCCTAAACACATTGCAGAATGGAAATAGGTAATTCTGTAAATTGACTCTTCTCAACGTTGCAGCTCTCTGCAGGTAAATAGGTGTATACAAAAATCCAGTATAGTGAAAATCACATTACACTCGCTTCAAGGGATTTCAATTTTAGTCTTATTTCTACTGCTTAGGAGTTCTGTGACCTTGACCAAGTCAACAAATTAATCTCTTGGTATCTCTGTCTCCTCCTTTGTATGGTGAAAATATAATACTTATCTAAACAACTTCATAGAATTATTATGAGGATTAAATGAGACAATGTAGAAAAATAAACTTGCTAAACTATGAAGAACCTTTCATAAAAAACACTTTCAAGAGAGTAGGGGGTCTCTCTCTCTCTCTCTCTCTCTCTTTCTACTCCCATATCTCCAGTGCTTAGAACAATACCTGGCACACAGGAGGTACTCAATAAATATTGATTAATGAGTGTGATCGTTAATTGTATGTGTCACTTTGACTGTGCCACTGGGTACCCAGATATTTGGTGGAACATAACTCTGGGAGTATCTGTGAGGGTGCTTCTGGATAAGAAGAACATTTGAAATGATTGAGTAAAACAGATTGTCCTCCCTAATGTGAATGGGCCTCATCCAATCAGTAGAAGGCTGGAATAAAACAAAAAGACTGAATATGAGGGAACTTCACCTGGCTTGAGTTGGGACAGTTTTCTCTTGCCCTCAAACTGGAACTTATATCATCAGCTCTCCTGGTTCTCAGGTCTTCGGACTTGGAATGGAACTTACACTACTGGCCTTTCTGGGTCTCTAGCTTGCTAACTATGGATCTTGGGACTCCTCAGCCCTCATAATTGTATTAGCCAATTCCTTATAATAAATCTCTCGATATATAAATATAGGTGATAAAGATAGAGATAGCTACACTCTTCTGAGCTCTCATTATATGCTTAGCAGTGTACATGCATTATCTCATTTACTCCTCGCAAGGCAATCATGCCTACTCTGAATATGAGAAATACTGAGTCTCAGAACATGCAAGTAACTTGCCCAGTGTCAGAGCTGGTGACAGAACAGCGGAGCCAGACCTGAGTTCCTAACCACCACGCCACCGCCTCTCAGTTTCCAACGTTGATGGCAGCATTACTGCTGTATCACTTAGAATGCATCGTGTCAGGAATATTAACAAAATCCAAATCAAACTGACTTAAACACAGAGAGAACGCATTGACTCACACGGAAAAGCGCAGTGTGGAGCTGTGCCCAGTGCCGTTCCATTCAGGCTCGAGTGCCAGCTCCCTGGTTCTGCCCTTATCCATGCACTTGCTTCGCCTCCGACGGAAGCCGAGCAGTTACAGCGATTCCAACACAATATCCATGCTCTACGGCACCCAGAGGAAAGAAAGAGACACGGACCTTCTCTTCTCCAAAACTGGGAGCAGACTAATAAATAAGCTTTACTCTGGCTGGACCAAACTGAAAAACTCAGAGAGGCCAAGGTAAGGCCGTGTGCTGATTGGCTTAGGCCTGGGTTACCACCTGGCCCTGGCCCCACACCGAGGCGAAGAAGAAGAGGTCACACCGATTGGCCATGGGCGAGGTAGTCCTCACCTCCGCCGCAGGAAGGGAACAGTGTGCCATCAGAAAGAGGGGAGGGCGGGAGTGGGTGCGAGATGAGCACCCAGCAGATGTCCACTAGGATATCCAAACCACTCCCCCCGCGCCCCCCGTCGATGTGCCGGGACACCCTTTCAAGTAGTGAACACAGCCGTACTTCTTCATTCCTCTGAACCAGCTGTGGCCTGGCCCCTTAACACCCACCCTCCCCGCCAGTCACTCCATGATCCAAACAGACACATGGGAAGCACCTTACTCTGTACAGACACCAGTGGATCCAAAGTCAAATAGGATATGACTCCGGCCCTCAGAGTACTTGAAATCCAGTAAACCTGGAAACTGTCCATGAAGAGCCCAGTTGGAAGAGGAGAGTGAAATGGACAGTTGGGAGTCTTATAAATCTGAACCCTTTCTTCTGCAGGGAAATCAACCCAAAGCATTTGACTTTCCTTCAGAGCTCATTTTATCATTTTCACTGCTTTCTCTTGGGTCAGTTCCCCATCTCTTTTCTAAGACTTTGAGTCCCAGGGCATGTGTAGTGCTCCGGGGTCTCCTGACTCACTCTGAATCTAATCTCAGCCCCTTCTCCCCTTAGTACATCTCATTTATTCACATTTGGCTTTTCAATCTCCTTTAACTGTAGACATTGGGGAGGAGCTGTGTTTAAGTACTCTTATTTGTAGCTTAGTCATTGTTCAATATGTGTCTATTAACAATAGTAATTATGCTGACAAAGGGTTTCAGTCCCTGAAGCTATTCATCAGATGCTTTTAGACCAATTCTAAATTCATTTCATCCTCAAATATTTACAGTTCTCAACTGTTGGCAAGTTGCTCTATTTGCTTATGTTCTACTCGCTGGTATGGTGATATCAGAGACTGAGCCTCTTCTTTCTCAATGTTCTATAGATTTTTCAGTCCTAGGAGCTTAGCACATTCACCAAGCCTCATGAGGTCAGGAGGGGTAGGCTTGACTACCTACATTTTTATGGACGAAAAAAAAAACAATGTACAGAAATAGGCCACATCTTATCCAGGGTAACAACAGCAGAATCAAAACTACAATTCCAGTTACCAGGTATGCCTTACCTGCCCTCAGGGTCTTCTTCATGGACAGGGCCAAGGAACATACTGCAGGCAGGAAGAGGGAAGGTATTTACTGAGCACTTGCTACATGTCACATGTGAACCGTATCATTTATTCCTCATAATAGTCTTAGAAATATAGTTAATATATTCTCATTACATAAAGAAGAGAGTAAGGTTCAGAATTATTTAACTGGCTTGCACAGAGCTAACAACCAGTAGAGTTGGGATTGAAGCCCCAATCCCCCCCAAGTTCTGCTCTTTCCTCTGTACCCTGATATCTCCCAGTGCCAACCAACCCCTGAATGTGAGAATGCTTAGAGAAGCGTATCTGAGCACTGATGGAAATGAGCAGTCCTCATAGCCTGACCACATCATCTTGCCGTGATGTTCTCTGTTAACGGTTTGTTGAGTGTCCCTGGGGAAGTAGACTGGGTTCTAATCCCATCTCTGCTGCTAACTGGCTAAGTAATCTTGAACAATTCCACTTCAGATATATCCATAAATATTTTTAAATTAGTGAATTCTCAATGGAAGGCGCTGTTGGTTTGTCTCTCTCTGCCCCTGACAACCCTAAAAGGCACTCAGAAGTTTGATCAGGACTTAAGAGTGAGTTCAGCCTTCATCTGCTGCTGCCAGGCCACACACACTGGTATAAGAGCACAGAATTTAGAGTGTCTGCATGCAGTAGAAGAGAGCGAGACAAAAAGTTCACACAGCTGCTCTGCGCTGGCTTTACTTGACTGGCCCCCCGACAATGCCTGAAAATATCAAGCTTCATAAGAACAGTCTGGAAATGAAATCATAGGACAGAGTGGGAAAAATAAAAATCCCCTAGGCCAAGAAAGGAAGAAAAGGGGAAAACAAACACAATTATAAAATTTTGACACATGCAGGAAGTTCACCTGCCCAGGAAGAAGCCAAGGGGTTGCTGGAGCATTTGGAATGGATGAGAGAAAAGCACTGGATTTGGAAACCTGAGACAGAGCTCAGGCTGCCTTTATAGTGACTCCTGGGTGACTTTAGAGAGTTCGTTCATTCTCCCTGCAACTTCCTTTCACATCTGCAAAATATAACAGACCCATCCCACCTATTTTACAAAGTTGTGCTAAGAGTTCAGTGAGATAGACAGAACAAGAAGGGCAGGTCACTGCATCCCAGGTGGGTTCCAAGTTGCTCTGCGCATCATCTTAATTATTCTTTCTCCACGGAACAACGTAATTGGTTTGAGAACACGCTTACTTTCCCTGCCTGCACCTTTTTTGAAGGGGAGGTAGTCAACAAACGTTTATTGAGAATCTGCTACGTGCAAAGTTCGCAGAGGGACACAAGAGGTGTGAAAAGTACTTCTCAATCACCTTCAGGGATGAAAATAACCTACTGAAATTTCCATCCAATAACTGGCAACAAAGCTAGTTTGGAATTTTGGTAGACAGAATAATGGCCCTCAAAGATGTCTATGAGGTTCTGTCCTGAACCCCAGAACCTGTGACTATGTAAGGTTATGAAGCAAAGGAGAATTAAGGTTGCTAAGCAACAGACCTTGAGATTGGAAGATTATCCTGGATTACATGGGTGGGCCCAATGTAGGCACAAAGGTCCCTTATAAGGGAAAGAGAGAGGCAAAATAAGGCGAGCCAGCTAGATGGCTGCGTGAGAAAGACTTGGCCTGATGTTGCTGGCTTTGAAGATGGAAGAATCGGGCCGTGAGCCAAGAAACATGGCAGTCCTGAGAGGCTAGAAGAACACAATAGATTCCCCTAGAGCCTCCAGAAGGAATGAGGTCTGCTGACACCTTGATTTTAGCCTAATCAGACCCATTTGGGACTTCTGATCTTCAGAACTCAAGATAATAAATCAGTGTTGTTTTAAACCACTAAGTTTTTGATAATATGTTACAGCAGCCATAGGAAACTAATACAAGAATTCAGTTCATTTGTAACTGGAGAGCCAGTCTCACTATCTTATACTTCTTTGCAAGTAAGCCTCTTTTCTAAATGTTTTCGTTTCTGAGTCTTCCCTGATTGCTACCATGTAAGAATTAATTTTCTACCAATGAAATGGTAGCCAGAATATATGATATATGTTCCAGTTATCTATTGCTATTAAAATATATGATCCAATTATTCATTACAAATTATCCCGCCATTTAGTAGTACAAAATAAGCATTTATTTTGCTCATGGATTCTGAAGGTCAGAAGTTCAGACAGGGCACAGCGGGGGTGATTTGCCTCTGCTTATGATATCTGGGTCCTCAGCTGGAAGACTAGAAGGCTGAGGGTATCTTGAGAGCTAAGAAGAAGAATTATCTGAAGGTTCATATGTATGATTTGAACATATGATAGATGTATGATTTATTCATACATCTAGAAATTGATGCTATTTGTCATCCAGGGCATTAGCTAGCACTATTGACTGGAACATCATTATATAGCATCTTCATGTAGCTGGGACTTCCTTACAACATGTTAACTTTTCCAGAATGTCATACAGTTGGAATCTTATAATGTGTAGCCTTTTCAGACTGGCTTCTTTCACTAAGCAATATGCATTTAAGTTTCTTGCATGTCTTTTTGTGACTTCATAGCTCATTTCTTTTTATCACCAAATAATATTCCATTGTATGGATATACCAAAATTTGTTTATCCTTTCACCTTTTGAAGGACATCTTGGCTGCTTCCAGTTTTTGGAAGTTATGAATAACACTGCTGTAAATATTCACATGAAGGTTTTCATGTAAACATAAGATTTCAATTCATTTGAGTAAATGCCTAGAAGCACAATTACTGGCTCATATGGCAAGACTATGTTTAGCTCTGTAAGAAACCAACAAAGTGTCTACCAAACTGAATGTGCTACTTTCTATTCCCATGAGCAATAAATGAGAGTTCCTGTTGCTCCACATCCTCACCAGCATTTGGTGTTATCAAATTTTTAGATTTTAGCCATTCTAATAGGTTTGTAGTGATATTTCATTGTTGTTTTAATTTGTTATCTCCCAATGACATATAACATTGAGCATCTTTTCATATACTTACTTACCATATGTATATATTCTTTAGTGAGGTGTTTGTTCCAATATTTTGCCTATTTTTTAATTTGCTGTTTGTTTTCTATTGTTGAGTTTAAAGAGTTCTTTGTATATTTTGGATACAAGTCCTTTATAAGATAGGTGTTTTGCTAGTCTTTAGCCTGTCTTTTTATTCTTTTAACAATGTCTTTCACAGAGCAGAAGTTTTCAATTTTAGTGAAGCTCAGTTTACTCATATTTTCTTTCATGGATTGTACATTCGGTGTTATACCTAAAAACGCATCACCAAACCCAAGTTCATCATGATTTTCTCCTATGTTAACTTCTAGACATTTACAGTTTTGCATTTTACATTTAGAACTATGATCCATTTTAAATGAATTTTTGTAAGGTGGAAAATCAGTTCTAAATTCTTTTTTTTTTCTCACATGGATGTCCTGTTGAAAAGACAATTCTTTGTTCATTGAATTGTCTTTGCTCTTTTGTCAAAGATCAGTTGACTATATTTGTATGAGTCTATTTCTGGGCTCTCTCTTCTGTTCAACTGGTCTATTTGTCTATTTTTTCACCAGTACTACACTGTCTTGATTACTGTACCTAAAATCAGTAGCACTAGTCCTCTGACTTTGTTATTCTTCAGTATTGTGTTGGCTATCCCGATTCTTTTGCCTCTCCATATAAACTTTAGAATCAGCTTGTCAATATCCATAAAATACTGGGATTTTTATCTGGATTGCATAAATATACAGATCAAGTTGAGGAGAACTGAAATCTTAACAATATCGAGTCATTTTTGGAAAATACAATCTACCATACTTCTTGAGGGCAGGCTGTGTGTACTGTTGTACCCCCAGAACCTACAAGAGTATTTAGTACACAATAGGTTCTCAATAAGTATTTTTATTGCATGAATATGTGAGTCTTTCTAATCAAATGTCCAACTATGCCCTCTACATCTTCTGAGTCATCACCCTGCCCAAGGCTCTGGACCAAACTTGTGGATGTGTTGGGAAGGGGGGAGGGAATCCTGTGTTAATTTGGACTTCTCTGGGCCCCTTTGGTGGAACCTGGAGCCTGAGGCAATAACCCCTTGCATTAAGGAGCACAGCATAAGGTAGCTGTCATATGCATCCTCAGTCCACATCTCTTTAGTGACCTCATCAAATGGGGTGCAGGCCTCTTCCTCTCCCTGGCATTATATCTTCTATTTTAAGACTCCATGTGCCTCAGCTGGAAAGACTGCTACTGCAATCACCCATGGATGTCTCCTCTCTACCCATTATGACCCTTGGGGAATAGAGAGGCCTCTTACTGGGGACTCTGGTGATATCAGTCTCTTAATGTCTCTCTATTCTGAAAAGAAGTTAAATTTTGTTTGTTTTTAGAAATAATATCAAAGATAGGGCCTTAAATTTCTCCTTCTGTGAGTCTGAAATGTCTTTGTATTCTCCTGGGAATTTCAGAGGAATTAACATTGTCAGTGAAATCCAGCAAAGCTACACTTGTGTCTTCTTCCCTCCAAACATTGTATAATCCAACCTGTATCATCAACCCAGAGCATTCTACAGTACTCTTTCAACTCAGTTTCATCACTAGTACATGGTGTTCCCCAAACCAGCTGTGACTTCTGCAAGTTCACACTCATCTCTACCCACCAGTTTCCCAACAAGGAAACAGCCATTTTTTCAAAACCAATTGGTCCCCCTGCTAGGGCAGTAATCAATCTGTGGGCAGATTATGTTCTGTGCTGGGATTCTTAGCCATCCTAGATGAGGTCCCCACATGTAGCAGGTATAATTTTTATTCTACAACATGGCACATTAGAAATTTCACATTATTTTTACCTCCTGAAATAAAATTTAATCTTTTCTGAGTCCCTATTCCACTGGGTTAGTAGCAAATGTAACTTTAGTCACTATTGGAGCAAATTTTCCTCACTCAGGGTTGGCAAAGCTCCCAGGGACCTGCCATAGTGTGTGTCATTCAGTAATGGCTCTCTGGTCCATGGCAAGCACTAATATGATCATTGTATAAGCCCATGAAGTCCCACAAAAATGAGCATCTCCTCTGTCCTGGGCTCATGGCCAAGTCTGAGTGTCCAAGGTACGAAGTCTAGCCTCCTTGGGGCACCCAAGGAGTCATCCTCTCCTGAGATCCTGCTACTCCCTGCAGTACCTTCAAAGGCCAGGTACTAGAGCCTACTACCCTATGAACCTAAAAACTTTTTTCCCTTCTGGCCTTATGGGGTATTTTAAAAGCCTCTTTTTTCTACGGCAGCCTCAATGTCTTGAGCCTCTCAGATGTCATCACTTCCCTTCACCTTTTTCCCTTCTCTTGCACATTGCCCTCTGGAGCTAAGACTCTGGCAAAAACAAAAGCCAGGAGAGTGAATGTCTCATGGGGGAGCTGAGAACTTCTGTGGCACCATGCTGTGCCCTCCCTGACAACACCTACCACATTGTTTCCAAATGCCCACATCCTGGGCTAGTCAGTAAGCATGGCGGTCGGCTCCATGCCTATCTTGTTTCCTGCTGTATCTTTAGCACCTGGTACATCTCATGGCAGGTGCTTAATAAATATTGACTAATTCATAAATGTAATATAATCTATGGGGCCGGAGGTCCCCATGGCACAGTCAGCCACTCATTCCTTGTGGTAGAAGAAAAGCATCCCAGTGGTCGATCTAGCTGCATCTCTCACACCACATACCCCCAAGGAATCTAGAAATAGATCAGATGCCAGAGAGCAGGACTGAATTTTGTATCTATTTCTGAAAAGAAAAATATCTTCTTATATCGTTTTACAGATAAATTTGCTAATGCTGGGGAAACAGCAAGCTATCTTTAGGGGAGAGGCAACCACCTCTCCCATTGATTCATCCACATTTATGGGCATCTGGGTTGGGGCTGTTGCTGTGTATGTGCTCAGACTGTCAGTGAGGCTTTTAGCCATTTGGAAAGTACAATCGACTCCTCTCCGTCCCCATCTGCACGAGCCCATGCCGCAGTCATTCTCCTCTGTAAGCCCTACCTGCTGTCGTGAGACTTCTCCCTGCAATTGGAGGAAATGAGCAAATCAACCCTGAGCACCCTTCAGGTGGCTCTGTGGTCTTGCATTCCTCCCAGTGACCTTTCTCATGTTGCTCTTTGCATGGGCAATTCCAGCCATTACATTAGCAACACGCAATTACCCCTTCAAGGTAGATTCAAGTTCAGGCTCTGCCAGGATATAAATATCTTAATGAGGTGACAGCCATGCAAAACTTCTGAGTGGTATAAATCAGGGCTCTGAGAGACTGCAAAGACATGTTGGCAGGTTCATGCCCCAGCACAAAGAAAGAAAACAGAAAGAGAGGAGGGGAGGGAGGAAGAGAGGGAAAAGGGAAAGAAGGGGACCTTTCTATGATATTGCTGGTGGTAGCATGCAGCAGTGTTTTAAAAAGTGATAGCTAATGTTTTCAACCAACATCTGTACCCAAGTTCCTACTGCTTTGGTTCCTCTGCTGGTTAAAATTCCTGCTGGCACACCCAGGGCTGAGCACTCGTGTTCAGTAAGTGTTCCCAGGTGACACAGCACACTTCGGCTCTAGGTTTGCCTTGTCTCTGTGGGTGTCCTCCAGGCACCCCCTGGACCACAGTGTAGAGAGCTGGGTAGGTTTCCTACTGCACAGACTCCTAACTTGTGTCATTGGTCTAATGAAATATAAATCTCTAATCCAAAGGCAGAGTAGTTTTGGGCCACTAGTCAGCCTCCAACACCAGTGAGAAAAAGGAACTCCAGCGCTGGTGCTCTAGCCATGAAGTGACAGATGTGCTATGGCCATGAGGTGATAGATAGATGGGCCCTCGCATCCCTGAACCTGCTCACACACAGCATTTGGCTCAGTTCTATGATGACTGTAGAACAGAAGGGCTGTTACCTAAAATGGCCCTGGTCACTACCTCAAGTCCAAATACGTGCCAGTCCTGAGAGAGTAGTGAGAGGTAGAATCCAAGGTCAGAGGTCAAAATAAAAGGAGAGGAAATAACAACTAATGGGTCTGTGAGGGTGCAGTGAGTCTATAGTAATCGCCTTGGACTGCCATTTCCTTGAGGGTTCACTGGCCACTCTATGGTCATATAGAGTATTCGCCTATCTTAAGGCACAGCTTGAAGTGATGCCCAACATTGACAGGCCTGGTAATTCCCCTCACAATAGCCCCATCATCTCCCATAAGCTTCGGGGTGGTGGTCCCCACGATGACGGGAATAGAATGAACAACTGTCTTTTCCCAATGTACCCTGGGAATGGGAAGGACCCAGTGCAGTGCTGCCCAGTGAAAATATAACATGACCTACATAGGTAACTTTAAAATTTCTAGTAGCTACATTAAAAAAATGTAAAAACAGGCAAATTCATTTTGACAATACATTTGACTTAAGCAATATATCATTTTAACATATAAGTTGTAAAAATGACTGAGATATTTTATATTCCTTTTTTCATAGCAAGGGCTCTGAAATCCTGTATATATTTTACATTTACAGCACTTCTCAGTTCGAACTAGCCACCTTTCAGCTGTTCAATCATCACAAGTGCTAGTGGCCACTATATTGAATAGCACAGTCCCAGTGGGATTCCCAGAGAATCACATTCTTTCATGTTCCCCCGTCATTCTAGAGATACCTGCTTCAGGGTTACAAGCAAATAATGAAGAAGGGGCTCTGGGGAAACCAGAAGCATAAAGCATGGTGCACCACAGAAGCCAGGCACAGCAAGTCAGGGCATGCCAATCTGGCCCCAGACAGAATGCCCACCCCAGCACAGATGCTCTTCTGCTACCTAAGGGATAAATGTATCCTAGGTTCCTCGATGCTTTGAAATAGGTTCCCAAGGCCAAAATCACTAGGTCCTGATCGCAAAATGATGTGATGAGAGCTGCAACTAGTTGCTTGCAGATTTATTATGTTTTGCTTAAAACAGATCAAGATATCACTAACTTTTCCAAGAGAACCCAAGGACGAGGGATCTTATCTGTAATTTTATTACAGGAGGCTTTTTTTTAACCTTCAGACAAATTTTCTATCAGATACTTCAAGAAGGTCTTAGTTTCTTTATCTAGAGATAAGAAAGGTTGCATTATGATCAGCCCTTTCCAACCTCAGCATTCTATGATATAGAAAGTTAATATGACATGATATGAAGTAAGGAGAATGGCTTCCTTGTTGTGCGTTGACTCAGGAATGGTCATAGCAGAGTCACGCAGCTACACAGCTCACCTTCCTTATAGCTGTCATGCATCCAAGGTCAACAAGTTAGGCTGTCTGCAGCCGCAGTGAAGGTAGGTGCTTGATTTCATGACTGTGGAAGATGATTGGCCACTTTTAAGAGCAAAGAACTCATATCAAATTCTCTGTGAGATTAAACAACATTCAAATGAGACAATTGACATGGAAAAGGAATCTTAAATGGGTCAAGAAAAAGAGCTCTCTGCTGACACTGAAGGATTCATGAAGGTCAGATACACTTGTGAAGAGGGGGCCCATCATCTGCAGGACAGATGCAAATTTTAAACAGTCAGAAATTTGGTTTGCACAAATAGACAATTATCTGTGAGAATGATGGCTGAGTACTTAAATTGAGATGAAAGAACAGACTCATTTCGAGAGAACGCTTGAGGAGGGAAGTTTCTGTGTGGTCGTGCTGTGCATTTGATTAACCAGCGGGAACTGCCAGGACTTGGCATTCGTCTGGATCTCTCAAGGGAAGCTGGACACAGTTAAGGAATTTTTAGGAAAACAGTAACTGCCCGAGCAACACCTTCTATCTCTGGGCCACCTCTCTAGTCTACTTCATAGTCACAATTATTGATCTGCAAACACTCATCAAAAATAATATGAATACTATTTATCTCACAGTTGTTAAAAAATGAATTAATGTGTTTGAAAGGGCATAGCAACGAGAAAAACCTTCAACTTAGGTTACTGCTGTGTTTTAGGGGGTAACATGGAAAGCGGTGAGGAGTCAGGGTGGAATCTTGGTGAAAGCTATGGCTTTGTCATCAGGTGGTGTGGGTTCTGAGCCCTGCTCTGTCACCCATAGATAGATAAATCACTTAGTACCTGGAGTCTCACATTCCTCACCTGTAGAATGGGGACAGCAGATCCCCACTGGCAGAGGTGTGTGACTTCAAGCCAAAATGAAAAACATATGGGGAGACTTTGCAAATGCTAAAGCACTATGTAAGAGTGAGAAATTACAAGTATGATTGTTACTGCCCGAGACCCCCTTTTATGGGATTGAAACTCAGCTGCTCCAGTGACAGATGAGCGGGAATACATGGATGATTACCCACAAAGCCTACTTTTTCTCCTTGCTATCTATCACCAATAAATATTTGATTTACATTTGAAATATGGCAACCCTGAAAGCCATTCATCCGAATACTCAGCACGCTGCAAAGCAAAACGTTCCCCAGGCGGAGCCTCCACCTGCTCGGCGATGCCTGCCTGAGCACGTGCTGACGGGCGCATTCGCTGCTGGTGCCGGTGCCGCCCCGAGCCCGTCAACAGCCTGGCATAGGTGGCCAGCTCGCAGGATCTGTAGCAGCTACAGAGGAAGGACACGCTTTGTCCTAAAGAGCTGGTAAGCTAAGAGTTTCTGTCGTGGATGACGGCTGTTTCTGTCTGTCCAGCCTGCACGCACCCTCTTCTGGTAAGCAAACCTCAATTTTTCTTTTGTTAACCTGTTCCCCCACTCTTGCCAGTGTGGCACTTGGGAGTGGCTGACCTCAGGCCCCTGCTCGAGGAGTGGGCACATTACCCAGGCCTTCTCCCTCTTCAGAGAGAGCCTTGAGAATCGGTTCTGGGAGAGGCAAGCCGGTTTGGCCTGCTGAATGTCAGGTCCGGAGCTCTTGCTCAGATATGGAGAAAAAAGGCTTCTCTGAGCCTCAAGAGAACCATGAATAGCTTCGTGGTGATAGTACTGAGCACCTAGATCTAGCTGGGCCTGAAGCTTACGTTAGACTTTGAAGTTGACCCCAAATTTTGAAGCTGACCTCAACCAATGAATTCCTTTTATGTCCTCAGTCACTTGTTTGCTGTAGTCAGGACTGAGCGTGGCCATTTTACCAGTGATGGTTGTGTTCACGCCTTCAGTCTACGCCCTACCTGCCGGGTGCCTCCTTGTACCAGGCCCTGGGCAAACTGAAGCCACGATGAGTAACTTTTAATTATCCAAACACTGTAACAAAAGTGAGAAGACAAGCCTCAAATTTATAACACATATAACTGACAAAGATTAGGGTCCCCTATATATTTTTTAAAACATATAAACAGCAGTGAGAAACAAAAATAGAAAGAAAAATGCTGAAACTACCAAATAGGCACTGCACACAAGAAAGCAGATTGGCACGGCCAACAAACAAAAAGATCATCAGCTACACTATTAATCAGGGAAAGAAAAAGTAGGCCATAGAAAGATGCCAGTTTCATAGACACCATTTAAAGATCTCTTCATTCCAAGCGTAATGAAGATATGAGGCAAACAGAATGCCCACATAGTGCTGGCTGAGATGTAAATTATTACAACCACCGTACAAAACAAGTTGGCATTATACAGTTAAAGATATTTATACCCTATGATTTATGCATGTGGTTCAATGTACATGTGCGTGGATATTCATAGAACCACTGGTAGAGACAGTAAAATATATTCACAAGCCGTTAAGTGGATAAATAAATTATGGTATATTTTTACAACAATAATAGCTAATATTTACACAGTGTTTATAACATATACCAGGTACTATTCTAAATACTACCACATGTTTAGCTCATTCATAACAGCCCTGTGAGCTAGGTATTATTACGCTCATCTTACAGATGGGAAACCGAGGCACAAAAAGTTTAAATAATTTGCCCACCATCACATAGTTAATAAATGGTAGACCCAGGATTTGAACAAAGATAGTAGGACTCTAGGGGCTATATGTTTCATCCCTGATGCTGGATCTTGGGTAACACATGCTTGTTGCATTTTTATTTGGTACCCTATACACATTTTATAAATGTGATTTTATGTATACTCAATATTTAATGAAACAATTTTAAATAATGTTTATGAAGAAATAGGAAGGAAAGGAATTAGAAAAGCTTATTGTTAAATCTAAGTAAGTATTGATTGTAAAAGAAAAAAGTTTTTAATAAAATATGAACCCAAAATTATAGTCAAGAGCAACATGGGATTTGGATAATGGGGAGGCAAATAAAGGAATGCCTTTTGTCATATTAAGAGAAAGAATATAAATACTAATTAACTCTAAACTTCATTGGAAAAATATGCACTTAGATAGTAGGTTAGAATAGGACAAAGCCCTGGAAAATTCAAGATAAAGTGTATAACTTTCTAATCAGTGGGGGAAATGTTTCAAAAATAAAAAGTAGCAGCATAAGTATATAATTAGAAATTATGGAGGGAAACACTAAGAATAAACAGCTAAAAGAATTGGAAAATGGTTGACTCAGGGAAGTGGAAAGTAGGAAGGATGAGGTTAAGAAAAGTTATTTTTTATTAGAAACCTTATAGATCATTTTCCTTTTTAACATGTGCATGTGTATAAATTCAATAAAACTTACAATAAAAAATATAATTACTACCAAAACTGCTGAAAAGGCATTTGATACAATTCAACATCTATTTCTTATTCTTAAAACTCTTAGCAAGTTTAAGTTAAAACTTGCTAAGAGTTTTAAGAATAGATTTTGGTGAAGACGTGTTTCAGTATCATGCAAGACAGAATATGCATTGCCACTCTTATTACCCAACATAGTGCCAAAAAAGAAAAAATGCAAGAGAAAGAAAAGTCATTTTAAAAATCAAAAGGAAATAAAACTGTCATTACCCACAAGTACATTATATATCTAAAAAATTGAAATCAACCGAACAATGATTGAAACTCATTAGAGAGTTCATCAAGTATCACACATAAAATAATTATACAAAAATCAATGGCTTTTCTATAAACTAGCATTTATTGATTAAAAATATTTTAGAAAAGAGATCTTATTCGTGATAGAAACAAAAGCTAGAGGCTACCTATAAATAAATCTAATAAAAGTATGCAAACCTTTTTTTATTGGGAAAGGAAGAGAAAATAATTGAGGCTAATTATACAATCTACTGTACTAATAATGAGACAGTAATAATACTTATCACCTGTTGAGTGTTGACTGTATGTTGGCTTCATGTTCAATGCACTAATATGAGTTTTTCATTGCATCCTCACAAGAGTAGTTATTATCATTGCCCCCATTGTAACGATGAAAACCCACAGTGGGGGGAAGTCTGGGCAGCCTGCTCATGGTCGCAGTGAGTGGGGAAAGCTGAATATAAAACCAATTCCAGTTCTGTCTGATCAGAATCCATGCTTTAAATCACTGTTCTATGATCCTCCCATAGCTCCCTACCCACCCCCAAGCTTAGCACTTACTACACAACTGCCATGTCCTGGGTAGCCCCCGAAAGAATAATATAAATGATTAACACAGTACCTGGCATAGAGTAGGGCTCAATCAATGTTTGCAGGGGGAATAAATAAATTTCTGTATCTCCTTCCCTTATGATTCACTTAGCTAACTTCTGCTCAAAGTTTCAGTTTCAGTTTAGGTGTTAATTCCTTCTAGAAGCTTCCTCTGACCCTTCAGACTGGGTTAGGACCCCTCCTACCATAATGAAATGTAAGAGTCTTTGTGACTCTTGAGAGCAGAGATTGTATTCCATCCATCTTCATCTCCTAGATGAAGTGCCTACCTGGAAAAGCATCAACTGCAAGTATTCAATAAATGTTTGCTGAATGAATGAATACATGAGTGAATAAATGATTTGAAGATACCTGGCGTTATACCTAGGACTAGGCCTAGTTAAGAAGCTGACGTGTCATCCTCAAAGACAGAACTCCGTATCCATTACCCTCTCTAACCCCTCACACTCAGAACCTACTACTTACCACTGGTCCTCAAATACATAACACTGCCTTCCACATCTCCTACCTTCTCTAGTTGCTAGAACATGGGGCTCTTTCTTGGGTGAGTATTCCAGGAATAAGAGAGGTAAGCTGGTGAAGAAACAATGGGAACTTCTCAGTGGCATATCTCTGCCACAAGTAAAGTCTTCCTTCCTCCAAACCCATTCTGAAAGGCACAGATCTGTGCATGAACTGAATTACTGCCACCCTCATACAGGACCCCAAGAGAGGCCACTGAGATGCTCAGGGGAGAGTAAGACCTACAGGAAGAAGGCCTGTGCAATGTTCCAGGCAGGATCACGACTGGACCTTGTGGGGAAAGGTTCAGGCAAGTTGGGAAATCTACAGCCAAGTCAGTCTAAAGCAGAATTGTGAGCCACGTTGTTTGCTGCCAATGTGCATGGTTCCTATGTCTGAAACCCTCTTTCCCTTCCTCTGTTCCTCTTTCCTTCTTGCCCATGGTTGGTAGCCCTGAGCAGGATTATTATACTCTCCAGAAGGCACCTGACACATTCATACTCACTCCCTTAAAGGCCTACTCTGTGCACCAAGGACTGAAGTCAGCTTCTTCCCCACCATCAACACCCTAGTCGAGCCCACAGTCCAATGGGGAAGCAAGACAAGACACAAGTCATCAAACTGGAAGCATAAAACGAGCATAAAATGAGATTGTAAGGTCAAAGACAAAAGTAAACAGGATGCTGAAACAGAAAATGATAAATCATGAAACACCTGCTTATGATGTGATGGTCAGAGAAGAATGTTTTAAGATTGTGATGTTTAAGCTGAAACCTGAAGGATGAGACGGAGCCAGCCATGCCAAGACAACAAAAGAATGTACATTCCAAGCACAGGGAATAACATGTACAAGGGTGTAACAAAGTTTATTGTGCTCTAAGAACCAAAAGAAAGTGTGTGGTCTACAGGAAATGTGATGTAGGGTGAGGCTAGAAGGACAGGCAGAGCTAGATCCTGCAGGGCCTTGTGGGCCCTGGTCAGGAGCGTGGACAGGGAGCCTGTAAAAGGTTTTCAGTATGGGAGAGACTGACTGCTTTTCATTTTAAGAACATCCTCTTGCCACTGTGGAATAAATAGGAGACCATTGTATTGTCCAGCAGATAGATGACGGTGGTGGCCTAGACTAGGGAGGGAGCCATGGAGATAGAGAAATGAATAGACTTCATATATAAAATGGCTTTAGACATGGTTCATCTGTGGTATCTGAAGACGTCCAAGTGAAGCCATCAGGTAGGCTGGAGCTGAGGGGAGAGGTCCAAGCTGAGAGTATAATTTGAGAGTCATTAGCATATTGATGAAGTTTTAAACTAAGGGGATAGATGATATCTTCCAGGCAGAGAGAGCCCAAGACCAAGCCATGGACACATCGATATTAAGAAATCAGGAGGAACAGGGGTGGGGGCTGGAGGGCAGGAGGATGTCAATGGGGAGAAAAAGGGGATATCTGTAATACTTTCAACAATAAAGATAAATTCAAAATACAAATAAATCAGGAGGAGCAGGAGCTAATGAAGGGGGTAAGAAGGATGGCCAGGGAGGTAGAAAGGAAATCAGGACAGTTTTAGATGACAGACACCAAGAGTAAGAAATTTTTAAGTACAAATAGCTGGTAAGTCTTAATATTTCTGCTTTTAAGATAGCTCTAACAAAAGAGGTTCTAAATAAATGTTAGTTTTCTTTCCTGCTGTACACTTAGATATTTATATGTTAATGAAGCTAAAACCTTTCCATCAAAACAATTGTTCCCTATTTGTGGGATTTCAAGTATTAGCCTACACTCAGGATGCTTAGGGGAAAGGGGAACTGTGATAATGAAAGTACATCATATGTAAAGCCATATCGACTTTGTGTATAAGTAAAATTTCTACTGCTAGGAGAGCCCCTAAAATCATCTAGTACCCTGCCTTATAAAGTTAGGCCAGCATGGTGACAATAATGATTATCATATGACAAAGTCACTTGGGAACTCATAGTGTACCAGCCTGTGCTCACTCTAGGGGTAGGGCCAGCCATCTGAGCTTTTACAAACCCTCCAGATGAGTCTGCATTACAAGAGCCTTCTGGCCCCTTCCTTCCTTCCTAGCTAATTGGTAATGCAATGCACACCCCAGAATAAATGAATCAAATCTGATGTAGATAATCAGGCATTGCCTGGCAAGTCTTGGCATCAATGGTGAGAGAACAAAGGGATCCATGCTAGAATTTATGCCAGGGCCTCTGGGGGAACCCTGGAGACAGCAGGGCAGCCTAGGATCTGACTTGGTTGGACCACAGTCCCTAGGTTGTAATCCCTTCTTAAGGATTCTCCATCTCAGTAATGCTACTATCCTGAGGATTATGGCCAAATGGAAATGCATTAAATTGTAAATCACCTTCCCCACCTGGGCTAAGAGAAGCCCTGGAAGAATTAATTAAACTCTGATGGCACCTACACCTGTCACTGTTGCACACCTCACTCAATAAAGCCACAGAATACATATTATTCACCCCGAATATGGCCACTCCATAATGAGCTCCTCCAGGGTTAGCTCCTTATGGAGAGTAGGAAAGAATGAGGATCTACTTACAGCAAAATGTTTCCAAAAGTAGCCAGGAAGCTGGGCTGGAAGCCTTGTCCTCTCTCTGCCATTGACTGCATGCCAATGGGCAAACTGCTTCAATTCTAGCCCCCATTTCCTCAGCTGGGAAAGGAACTGTTTCTGGTGCCTCTCAAATGTTAGCAGGAATAAAAGTCACCTCAAAAAGGAATCAGCCATCCCAGTGTTCCCAGGACTGAGGGAGGCCCTGGGACATCAGAGTTTCAGTGCTAAAACCAGGAAAGTCCTGGGCAAACCAAAATGAGTTGGCCATGCCTACATCTGGAGGGCTTGTTAAAACACAGTGCTGGACCCCATCCCAGAGATACGCATTTCTAATAAGCTTCCAGAATGCACTGTTATTGACTAGACTGGCTCCTCGATGCCTTTCTGAAAACCAGCTCCAGTAGACATACCTAAGGAGCTTTTGAAAATACAGATTTCTAGTTTCCAGCACTAGAGATTCTTATTCAATGGCCAAATGGAAATGCTTCCTGGGAATGGGGCTGGGGCTGGGGCTGGGGCTGGGGCTGGGCCCAGGAATATGTATTTTCCCAAGCTTCCTAGGTGATGTCTTGCAAAGTTTGAGAACCACTGAACCAGATCATCTTGCAGGTTCCTTGCAATTCAAACATTTTATTGTATTCTAAGTGTCTATTTCCATCCCCGTTTAGTAAAATCTCCCCACAAGCTGATGGAAGCCCCTAAGTCAATTTCTTGTGCTTGGTTCAGTCATGCCTGGCATCCGGCATTTCCATTTTTGCCGTGAGCAAAACGCAGCTGTTAGACACAGCACAGGGATCCCTGGGAGACAGGAGCGCACATTCAGAGCGGGTGAACACAGGCGCTTACTCACGGATGCAGCTCTCACTGGCCCTGGGGGAGACTCAAGCCTGCGTCAAGGAGCTCCAGTGAGTTGCACGGATATGAGCTCGTCACTGGGGCCTCGTTGGGGATGAGTGTGCCCTGGTACGCGTGTGTCATGCCAGGTGAAGTCACACTTGGGCAGAGAGGGAGCATAAAGTGCTTCCTGTACACAGGGCTTGGCAGGCATGACCCAGCAGACTCCAAGCAGCCCTCGGTGGGCCATGGAATGTAACTGAAGGGTCCCTGCTGGGGAGCAGCATGGCATCCACCCCTCCGACAGCCTAGCCTGGGCTCTGAACGAGGCAGACGCTGCCCCCCCTGGCCCCGGCTTAGGCTGAGCCACAAATGGATCTGGAATCTCAAATCAGGAATATTAGAGTATTTAATCTCGAAAAGACCCCAGAGTTCACCCAACCCCTCCCCCTACTGTGCAGGAGAGAAAACTGAGCTGGCAGGTTCCCCCCATACCAGTGTGTGGCAGAGCCAGTGTCAAGTCCATCCTGGGGCTCTTTCCCTAGAGCCTCACTGATTTCCTGCTTCTTTAAGCCCAACCGCTATGTCTACTAATCTTGGCCACACAGGAAGGTGGGGTTTGTAGAGTGATCTTAGCAAAAAGAGAGGAGTGGGTGCTATTCGGCGCCGTGCCCACCTACCTCCTCCATGCGTAACCCCCCATTGGAGAGAATCAGGGTCACTGGCCAGGAAAGAGCAATTGTTGCTTCCCAGGGGGGGAGGAAACGGGCCACCAGTGTGTACTTTCAACTAGTCACCTCCAACGCAAATAAGCACAGCATGGAGAAGAGCCCCTGCTTCGGATACCCAACCAAGCTGCGTTTACAGTTTCTTTGTTCCTCTTCTTTAAAAGCTGTTTGGGACCATGGGACACTCCCCCTGTGGCAGGAACCAGCTCCGGGAGAGACGGTGTGTGCCCAGCAGAGCTGTTTAAAGACCAAGGCTTAGGGACAGGTGAAGTGAGAGAAACAGGAGAGGGTAAGGAGTGAAGAAGGAACAGCAAAGGGGGAAATACAGAAGCAAGGAAAGGGTGGGCGGCTGCACCCTGGGTGCCAACCTGGGTCGGAGACTGCTCACGCTCGCCTCAATCAACCTCTCACCCACTCACTCACTCACTCACTCACTCATTCATTCAACATTTTGGATGCCTACTCTGCCCAAGGTCTCCTGCCTGACCCCCGAGTAGACACATTTACTGCTTTCAAAGAACACAGGAGGCAAAGCGTGCGGAAAAGAAGCCTACCAAGCAACTATAATACAAAGCGGAAGGCGATGGGTGTTACGGTGAAAAAGACACAGTCCTGTGGGAGCCCAGAGGAGGAAGACGGGGTGTCCAGTCAGGGGAGAGGAACCAAAAGAGGAGGTGTCATTTCTCCGGGGCTCTAAAACCCTGGGAGGAACGGCAGGGTGCGGAGACGAAAGTGAGGGCCTTGCAGGGGGAAAGGAAGGGAAGGCATGAGCTCCCAAAGGAGGGAGGCACAGGGGGTCCATCTGGCTGGAATGCAAGGTGCCGGAGGGAAGCGCAGGCCGTCGGTGGAAAAGCACGAGTGGGCCGAGCAAGGAGAGAGCGGGAAAGCAAACTTGCACGCCCAGTTAACTCTGCTCTGTGGGCAAGGGAGAGCCCCTGCAGGTTCCTCAGCAAGAGAGGGACACAGTCAGAACTGAGCCGGAGGAAAATTAATCTGGCAAAATGAACTAACAAGCAAAACACAGACAGGCTCATAGACAGAGAGCAGGCTGACAGCCGGCGGGGGTGGGGGTGTTGGGGGTCAAAGGGGGCATGCGGACAGCAATGTGGGGATTGCGGGGGTGGGGAGGTGCAGGGGGGTGTGGGGGATAAATGGTGATGGAAGGAGACTTGACTTGGGGCGGTGAACACACGGCACAGTGTACAGATGATGTGCTGTGGAATTGCGCATCTGAAACCTGTATAATTTTGTTAACCGGTGTCACCCCAGTAAATTTAATAACAAGAGGAGAAAAAGAAACTGAATTCCGAAGCAGGGGGAAAGAGCGATCCGTTGTGAGCACTGGGGTGCGGGGAAGAAGAGGGCATGAGTTCGTAGAAACAGGGGTCCCCTGTCCGCTGGAATTTTATTTTGCAATTCAGCTGAAAGCACTGAACAGTGTGTCCCAGTGTTCACATTGCTGGGCTACAATCACCAGTTACTGCTTCCTGTGTGCTCGTGGCTGGGCTTTCTCCTCTGGGCTGTGGCGCAGCGCAATAACCACATCCTCCGCTTCCTCCCCTCCTCCGGTCCACCCGAGTGTGGGAACCATGTGTTCCGCTTTGCTCCTGGCTGGGCGAGGGTTATGCTTCTGATTACTACTCACCATCAAAGCCAAAGCCAGAGCAGCTGTGCTGAAGTATTTGGAGTATTTGCGAGCAACTGGGCTGGAGTACCTGCAAGGAGGGTGGTCTAATGGCCAGTCGCAAGGATAGAAACCCAGGGATTCCTTGCTCGGATGACAAGCCTCCTACGAACCCTTATGAGGAGTGTGTGTTGGACTTCTCTGGCTCCATCCCTTCCCCGGCCCTGTGAAACACTGATATTGAACATTTAGAGCAAATAACAAGTACCTCAGAATAAACAGAGACGATAAACGAAGCCTCACCGTTGCTGTTGGTGGGGACTCCTCTCGGGATAACTGATTCATCAAACAGACTCACCAAATATCTAAACTTTAATTTGCAATGACTACATCCCCTTGTTCACAGCAAGTTAATCAAATCCAGTATATTGGAAATATCTTTCAGTCTTTTCTGGGCTGTTGTGTTTTTTCCAATTTTAAATAAATAAGTTCTTTCCAAGGCAGTTTTTTTGGCTTTGCTTTGCAGGCTGATTAATGATAAGCTCAGCTCCACAAAAAGCCAAGGGAAGGAGAGAGAATAAATGTGAAGGCTCAGCCATTTCAGGCCTATTCTAGCCTGCCCAGGAAGATTCAACGCCCTCCACTGCTCGTGGAGATGACACAGCCTCACACCCGAGATGGGCAGAGAAGGGTGAGCGTAAGAGGGGTGGCAGGGGCGGGATAAACCCGAATCCGTGGCTGAGCTAATTATCCTTTCTGGTCTAGGCTAAAACCCAACCTGAAAAACCAAGTGGAAATCACCAGGATTCTACAAACCTCAGAGCCTCCTTTGTAGGTAAACTTCCCTAAGAAGCTCCCCGAGTTATATACTACCTGTAGGGCGTGGATATCACTGGTACCAGAGGCTCAGGGAAGGGAGTGAAACTTCTCTACATGAGACAAAAAGAAGGATTTCTAAAACAAAAGGCAGAGACAAGCATGAGAGAGAGGAGCATGGAGGGACAGGGAGATGGCCAAAGGCTATGACAGAATTCAACTTTCAGCACTACCCCCATCCCACAGCTTCCCACCCGCCCCACCCCCCAACCCACAGCTTCCCACCCGCCCCACCCCCCATCCCACAGCTTCCCGCCATGCCTCAGATCTGCAGCAAAATTACTAACTAATAAAACACCTTTGTATAAGTAGAGTGCCCACGTGTGTAATAGGGCTGCATTGTGCACCTGGCCGTTCCAGTGCAGCCTAAGCCCATGAGAGCGGGCCCAAGAGAGTCTACAGAAATTGTGAGGAGAGGCGTGGCCTTCCCTAGGCTCCAAAGGCCCCAGCTGAAATCCATGCTGTATTATTGTTGTTGCAATAAGAAATTAGTGTGGCAAATTAGCAACATTTCATTCCAATAGTTAAACTTTCCAAAGAACGAGCTTAAACCAGGCAGAATTTGGGTCCATCGGCATTGCATCCTGCACCACTTTCCGGTGAACAGAGAATGGCTGGGACTCCTGACCTGGACATGGGAGAATCAGGAGGCTCTTTTCCATCTTGAGCCTCCCATTAAAATCCTGGTGGGGAGAGGATGGGGAGCATCTGTTTCTGGGTGTAAAGTGGTAAAGGAGACAGAGCTTCTACAGTGGGGGGGGGGGGATTAAATCCACTTCAAGAGGAGAGAGAACTCCGTTTCCCTGGCAGGTTAGTTTATGCTGCACCTGTTCCACAGGCTTCCTTACTCCTACCTCGGTGGCATTTTCCATATTTTGCTCACGGTGCCTTGCAGTAGTTTAGCTTTCAATAGGTTGCTCTTTGGCATGTTTCCTAACCTAATTAGGTATCTGCCTAAGCCAAGGGAGTGACACTGTTTCTGGCTGACGTTGCCTTTCCAGGGTTGTGAGCACGCCCAGCGCGTGGCAAGTCCAGCGACGGTGAACGTCACTTACTCCACAACGAAGGCCCCCAGCCTCTCATCTTTGCCTGATGTCTACAGTCTATCCAACTTCATTTGGAGAAATTAGCCATGGTACTGCTTGGCAAATTGTTTATCTGTTGGGTTATTGTAGTAAACTTGTAAGCAGATGGGGTTTTAGATTTTCCATCCTGTCTCAAAGAAAAATGAACAAGGAGCGTAAGGCACCTAGAATCCTCATACATCACCGCCCGCGAGCCGGCGACCTGCCTCAGCTGTTGGCACTTTGCACCCTGACGCATCTCCTGCATTTCTCTCTTCTGTTCTGCTACAAGGCAAAGATGTGAATCAACAGCTCCTCTGATGTCGGCAAGGCCCAGGTGTTGGGCCCACTCCCCTTGCTCTGTAGGCCATGTGTCTGGCCTCTCCTGGTTTCTTTTGCAGAGCTTCAGTACTGACATATTTATAAAGCCAGGCTCTGGTTTCCCCTGGCTTTTCGCCTCATGTCCTCAATCCTGGACTCACCTTCAAAGCTTCTCAGTGCTCTGCTCTGACAAACCAAAATTCCCTTATTTCCATCAGGGTCTGTCTATACTGAATTGCTAATTAACTTGTGGCTCTCCAAGTTACAGAGCTCATTTGCTGACTCACAAGAGACAACCAAAGGAAGCCCTTCATTAGCATTCCTGAGCTGCTCATTAGCCACGGGGAGGATCGTAGGAAGGAAAAAATAACTCTACTTGCATTAATGTCACTTTATCTCCACAAGAATTCATTGGACATCTCCTGAGTGCTCAGCACTATAGGGGGAGGGTTGTCAAATTGGTGCAAGCAGACCCCTGCCCCCAAGGGGCTGGGGGCAAGATCCACAGCATTAAACAACTAATATACAATACACAGGAAGAATATACAACGTTAGGATCAAATTAGTTTTACTCCACAAAGGAAGGCGGGTTTAATATTTTGAAAATCTATCAATGTAATTTTCTAATTTAATAGAAAAATAATTAAAAATATAATCAGTTTGGTAAATGAGAAAAAATCATCTGATGAACATCAATTCATGATTAAAAGAAAAAAACCTACTTATTAGTCACCAGCAGAAGGAAACTTTCTTTATCTGATAAAAGATGGCTACCAACAACCCTATAGCAAATATTGCATTTAATTGTGAATTGTTCAAAGTCCTTCGTCTGAGACACAGAGCAAAACCAGGATGGTTATTATCATCACCTTACAATTGCTGGGCAAATTAGATATTCACATGGAAAAAAATATACCCCTATCTCACACCATACATCGAAATAAATTCCAGGTGGATTATAGATCTAAATATAAAAAGCAAACCAACAAAGCTTCCAGACCATAAGAGAATTAACCTTAATGGTAGGAAAAGATTTCTTAATCAAGACACAAATAGCACTAACCATAATGGGAAAAAATGATATGTTGATCTACATTAAAATTAGAAACTGCTATACTCCAAAACATAACATTGATATAGGAGAAGTTTTACATATAACTGAAAAAAAAAAAAGCTCTTCCAGATTATATAAATAACTTTTGCAAATCAAATATACAGACAATTCAACTAAAAAATGGAGCAAAAGACTTGAATAGGCACTTCACAAAAGAGATATCCAAATGGCCAAAAAACATATAAAAGTTTCTTAAACTCATTAGAGATCAAGGAAATGCACTTTAAAAACACCATTCTGGAATGGTTACAACTTTAGGAGTTGACTACGCAGTATTGGTGAGCACGTTGAGTGACGGAACCTCTCACACTGCTGGTCGGGGTGTATAATGGCTTAACCATTTTAAAAAGGTGACAATATCTGCTAAAGTTGAACATACACATACTCTGACTGAGCACTTCCTCCTCTCGGTATGCGCTCCATAGAAATGCCTACACAGATGCACCGTAAGACACGTAAAGAACATGCCCCGCAGAATTGTCCCTAATGGCCCCAAACAGAATCAACCCTAATGTTAATCAATCGAGGAATGGATAAGTACACTTTGGTATATTCATAAAATGAAATATTACACAACAGAAATGAACAAACTACTGCTATACACAACAACATGGGTGAATTTCACAAACATAATGGTAAATGAAAGAAGCCAGACGTGAAAGAGTACATACTATATGACGCCATTTACATAGATTGAAATACAGGCACAATGAATCTATAGTATGACAGGTGAGTCTCCCACGGTGCTGGGCAATTCCATTCCTAGAGATGGGCACTGGGGCGTAGATGTGTTCACTGCAGAGAAACACCAAAGTCGGGGGCCATGGGAGGAGTCAGCCACAGCAGGGGTGACTATTTTATCACTGACGTTGTTTGGAATAGCCAGTGCATGACAATTCAAAGCAGAACGGCTGCCTTTCTCTTGTTTTTAAATTTTTAAATTCTGCACAGACAGTAAACCCCCCTTATTGCCTGAAGCTGTGGTGCACTGCTCCCCCCACCCCCCCACACTGCTATTTGTCAAACATAGGATTTGTACTATATCTGTATGTATGCTACACTTCATAAAAATGTTTATTTTAAATTGTTAATGGCAACAAACAAACACAAACGTGATCTATCACTTCTTAATCAGAAAACATTACAGTAATATGAAAATAACCTATACGAAAGTCATTTCTTTGGGAGGTAGAAGTGAATCCAAATACTGAAACATCATATCATACAGGCACAGAGAAAAACTTTCATCCAAAAATCTACAAGAAAAGAGGGTCAATAAAAAATGCCTATGGTGGCCCATTCTCCCACCCTCCCTCAGAGGCTCGAGGGCCAAGGCCCATGCACAGGAGCAGCTCAGGCCCAGGAAAGTGGTGTTGAGGAGAAACTGGTGCCTGATACTTCTGTCCAGCAGGGTCTGAGCTCACGCAGAAGGCAGCCAAGAGACCTTGGAGCCTGGAGCTAAGGACACGGGTGGGATATTTGGTACTGAAATCAGGACAGAGCAAGGGCAAGGGTCAGCTTGAGGGGTGAGAAGTAGTGGAGCAGAAGTGAACTAGATAGAACATCGGGGTCTCTGCCAACCTCCAGTACAGTCTCCTTGAGCTTTGGGGACCCGAGAGTAAAGGGCCTGGCAGAAGGATCCACCTCTGGACAAGAAAAGGGAAACCCACTGAACCTCAGTGTTTCAAACCCACAGGGTAAATTAATAATGATAATTCTAATCCTTGTGGCACTTTATAGTTTTCCAAGTGCATTCAAACCTAACATTGTGTCTTACCCTTGAGCCACTTCGCAGAGTTCACAGGGACTATGTTACTCCTTTTTTTCTCATAATAAAAATAATAAATACTTATTAATGAAATTAGGAAGAGAAAGAAAGGGGGGAAACTATCTACAGATTTTCATGCTTAGGAGTTTTCATCAGACGTCACGTTCTAAGAATTAGTTTTGTTGGGATTTTCCCTCTTTATTAAGTTGTAATCATACCAAATACAAGAATATGTATTGCAGGGACTATTATGCTCATTTTAGAGATAAATAATCTGACGTTCAAAGAAGTTAAATAATTTGTCCAAAAATACAGGGCTGAGTGAAAAGGCTGAGCCTAGAACCCAGAAATTCTGACAGTTCTGTTTTGGTTTTTTTGATGCATTTGAGAAACAAAGAGAATCTTTCACTTCTTTGTCAACCTACAGCAAGTCATTTCCTCTCTCATCTGTCCTTATGGCCCCTTCTAAAGTGAGTAAGAAAAGCAAGTTTAATGAAGGCGCTGTTTACAAAAGTATGAAAAGAGCTAAGACAGCTTGCCAAAAAATGACAAAGCATCCTGGGTCTAGAAACATTGGAATTGGAAGCTGCAAATAGCTGGGGCTTTGGGAAAGAAACTCAGTCTTACCCAAACCACTGCCAGCAGAGAAAGAGATGGGAATGAGCAGCCCAACTCTCTTCCCAGGCTCTGAATTCCTGCCATTGTCTCTAAGGCACTGAAATCAACCAGAAGTCAGAGGGCAAAGGGACTGGATAAAGTCATTAGGGACAGTGGTGAAGGGAGGACATTACATCTGGAAGGCAAAAAAAGGATATCCAGGATGAACTTTATTTCCTTACCATTGGAGGCCAAATAGGGGCTGTTCCTGAAATAGTAATTTACAGGAACGACATCAGGATGCAGAGCCACTAAATGAATCTATAGCAGGAACATACAAACTAGAGTTGTGGACCAAACCCAGCTCAAGGCCTGTTTTATTTGTAAATGAAATTTTATAGGAGCACACTCACACCCATTTGTTTGTGTATTGTCTGCGGGACTGCTTTCACATTGCACAACCAAGCTGAGTTGTTACAACAGACACTGTCTGGCTTACACAGCTTAAAATATTTACTATCTGGCCCTTTACACACAAAGTCTGTTGGCTTTTCTTTATCTCTTCCATAAGAATAACATTCACTTAGCATTCACTCTACAACCATTTGTGCAATGCTTATTATATGCCAGATACTGTTTCAGGCATTGGGGATAGAGTAGTAAACAAACAAAAAACTGTCCTTATAGTACTTGCAGAGGGAGATAGATACTAAATAAAATAAATAAGTAAATTATATCAAATCTAAAAATTGATAAATGCTATGAAAGTAAAAGAGCGTAAGTGGGGCAGGAGGTGATAGTGAGTGGGGGAGAGGTTGCAATATAATGCAAATACGCTTTATCTAAATCACGTCTTTGAACCTCAACATAATGCAATAAGGCAATACTACCTCTCAGATGAAAAGGAAAATGAACTTACAAACTGGACCAAGACCACATGGCTAATCGATGCTTTTGTTGGGATTTGAATCCACGTCTGTCTGCTCCAAGGCTCTTGTTTGTATAACTATGCCAGCTCCTGAAAATGAGGGCATTGAATCATAAAAGTAAAGTGACTTCTGATACGTTTTCTCTTTTGAAGCCAAGAGATAGCCAAGGCTAGTTGTCCCCATTCTTCTCAGGGTGACTTCCCCAAGTTCACAATGAGTTACCAGCCAAGCAAGGCTTAGAACCCAGATCTTCTGAAGCCAAACCCAGACATTTAATCTGCAGTAATCAAACTGAACTCAGCAGGAAATGTTCTGAGGAGTTGACTGGAATTGAAAAAAGTTAAACAAGACTATGAAACAGAGAAAGCAAAGGCACACTTTTGACACAATAAACTAGGTTGCTTAGTGGTACAATTAAGCAAGTGAACATAGAATGATTATGCTACTCAATACATATGTCTCCAAAGACAGGGTGAGGACTCTACCAGCATCATAGCTATTAGCTTACCAAAGTCAGTCTTTTAACAGTATCTGTCATCAGTTTTTCTCCCATCTTCCAAAGGCCAGATTACAATTCCTTTGGCATAAAGGATTTAAGTCTGGGTTGTAGAGGAGATAGATAAATATCTGAGATATATAACAACAAAAAGTAATTTTTAATGTCCATTTCAAGTTCGCAGCATCTCTTGATCTTAGGGAGCACTAAGCAGGAAGCCCTGGGTCATAATGAGCCTGTCACTGGCTCTCCCTTCAGTTAATGAAGTCCCTAGGCTAGGAAAGCTACTTAATTTCGGTGCCAAGTATTGGTACCTTATCCTGTTGTAGTGATTCAACAGCCCTGAGTGAGGGTGAATCACAGGAAGAGTTAGAGGGCTGAATGTGACCCTGGAGCCCAGGCAGTCATCATGTTCATGGACATCACCTGGCATTTACATCAGCCAAGTAGTTGAGTTCATGGAACAAATATCACCAGTATCATCCCATCTGGTCACCATCATTCCAGCCATGGCTGTTTGGTCCTTGCCCTCAATGCCAGGACATACCAAGTTTGGGGCTGCTCTTTGGTCACATGAAGAAAGAAATAGTTCCAGGGACCAACTAGAATCATGAAATATATGTATGTCTCTGAAGGCCCTCCAGATATTCTAATTCCAAGAAGGAGAGGCAAAAGCTTCAATAAGAAAAAGCTGAATTAAATATTAAGTGACAAAAAATGACATAAATGGTCTCTGGGTAAACAGGGTTTATAAAGACGGGAATAGGATGGGATCTTTATAATATGGTGTATCTTCCAGGGCAGAGGCGGTTTCTTAAAAGAGCTGCACCAAGCCAGGCAACGGCCACACTCATCTGGCACTTGTAATAGTTATCTCCACAACAGACTTCCTAAAGAGGCTGCCCCACCCACAGTCCAGGAGTGGACATCTGATCCCAGGTGCCTCAACCCCCTAAACCCAATGACCAGCAAAGCCAAATAAGGACCATCCTAGACGACCAATCAGCTCTGAGGAACCAAGCTGGGGGTGTTCAGGGTAAGAACCTCCTCCTTTGGAGACCAGGATGGATTCTGGGCAAATACATGTAGGAACAGATGCTCAGAAAGGCAGAGATAGTGGCCCATGGAGCTCCGGAGGCAGAGAACAGAATAGGCTGACAGCAATAGGTTCCTCTGAGCCCAACGAGAAACCTACGAGTTCCCCGAGGACTTAAGCTTGTTTGAATGAGTTTTTCTTCCTTGAAATGGAACAATTCTGGGCTAAATATTTTTGTCATTATAGTAGGTAGGTTAGGCCCAAGATGGAGTTGCTCATGCTAAGCCCCAGGTCAGCAAACTAAAACTTAACTAAGTTTCTATGCTCGGGTTTCTCACAAAAGGCAAGCCTAGGTCAAGGTCAACCGATCAGCACTTAGCTGCTCGGCACAGCTTACCTGGCCCGCTTCAAGCCTCCCTCCTTGCTCCATATAAAGTAACCTTGCTTTAACCACTCAGCAAATGCCCAGTGTAACTTTCTTGTCCCTGCTCACTTTGGTCTATAAAATCTCTCACCGTGTAGAGCTCTTCAGAACTCTTTCTTTCTGCTAGACTGGATGCTGCCCATTCATGAATTGCTGAATAAAAGCCTACTAGATCAGTAAATTGTCTGTGGAAATTTTCTTAAAATGGTCCTCTGCTATCCATTATAGAGTTGTACAGATGAGGGGAAGAGACTGGCTTCTTTTTAAGAGGAAAAGAAAAAAAAACGAAGTATACCACAAGAACTTCCACCCTGGAGTCCGTGGGTCTGAGTTCATACACAGGCTCTGAACTGGTCCACAGTGGGACTTTGGGCAAGCCATAGCCCCTCTCTTTGGGTCGGATTCCTCATTAATAAAAAGAGCAATCGTTTCCAGCCTGAAGTCCATGAACTCATCCTAGAAGTCCTTGCAGGTAATAATAGCGTTTCAAAGTATCACATATCACCAAAATCCTAATAGAAAGCATACATTTTTGCAATAAAAGGCTGTGGAGGCCACCCCCTCCCTTCTGCGCACAGCTCGGTGCAGCTGGCTGCTGCCCTGGTCAGCCCCGAGAGCTCCGTGAAGGGAGTGGCTGTGTCTAATGCACACCACATGAGTAATGAAAACACTGCTAGATCAGTTCCCGGGAGCAGGGTGAGTGTTAAAACTATTGCATCTTCAAGTTGGAAATGGCCTCAGGAAGTGGCCTCAGACACCTTCTTAAGACACTCATTAGGTGAACCATGGGCTTCACTTCATTTGTCAAGTGAGGTCACTTTCTAGCTCTGAGTTTGGGTTTTCTATTGCTGTGTAACAGACTGCCACAAACCTAGCATCTTAAAACCAGATCCACAGTTCTGCAGGTCAGAAATCCAGGCCAGCACCTGTGGGTTCTCTACTTAGGCTGTCACAGGCCGAAATCAAGGTATCGGCCAGAGAAAACTCTGCTTTTAAAGGACCCCATGTAGTTAGGTAAGGCCCACCAGATAAGCTCCTTATCTTAAGGTCGACTGACCAGTCGAGTTAATTAAATTCCTTTCGCCAAATAAGATACATAATCACAAGAGCAACAGGAGGGGTGAAGGTCATGGGGGCCGCCTTAGAATCCGGCTGCCACACTCTATCATAGTTACTATTTCACTGTGCTTTTCCTCTGCTCTCAGCATTTTCTCCTCTGTTACATGTGAGTGAAGACACCAGCCTCTTGCATTTCATTTGGCCTTACCATCACCATCATGACGGGGCCGTGTCATCGTTTTAAGCATCGGTGAAAGTTGTTAAATGAGTACAGAGTATCGTTATTTGAAAGTAAAAGAGAGAATATCTCTAAATTTTATGAAAAATAGATTTCTATCCTACTGAGTTCCTAAATAATAATAACAATGAGAAACTCTCTTATTCTGAAGATTTTGGAATTACATTTTTTTAAAGTATTTTTTGCAGAACACGAATCCTGCCAGGATCCCCTTAATAAAGAGGCTCCACTGTCAAATTGATTTGTAAAATGCTGCATCACGTATCCTAAACCTCTGTCACCCTACCCTCTCCGCCCTGTGGTAACTTATAACGCACTGTAATGTACCAAAGTGTGAAAAACTCTAGTTAATAAATATATTTGGTCACAATCCCTCTTATCTCTTATTTTTTTAATTTGTTCATACTTTTTACAACTAGATCATATGTCCCATGAGAGCACAGATTTTGGTTGGTTCCCTGCTGAAACCTTAGTCCTTTACTAGAGCAAGGTACACAGTCCTGGTTTAATGAACAGTTATTGAGAAAATGAATGCACCAGTATTCCGATGCACACATTTTAGGAACCGCTAATCTAGAATCATTACATATGAGCAAGTATGGCTCAGCGGTTGAGCATCGATTGACTTATGATCCAGGAGATCAAGGCTTGATTTCCAGTCAGGGCACATGCCCAGATTGTGGGCTCGATCCCCAGTAGGGGGGCGTGCAGGAGGCAGCGGATCCATGTTTCTCTCTCTCTCCCTCTCCCTTCCTCTCTCTGAAGTCAATAAAGGCATATTAAATAAATAAATAAATAAATAATAAAAAAGAAGACACAGGCTCATGAAGACATTGAAAACAGTATCAATAGTTTTTTTCTCCTGCTTGGAAAATCCAATTCACTCTCTAGGGCCTCAAATAAATGACTGGCCAAGAATCACCAGACATTTGAGGAAATGAAGTTAATAGATAATATATAAAATTTAAAACCCACTAAAAGCAGTATATTGTATGTTACTAGAAACATACAATAGAAAAATAGAAATTTAATAGAAAAAGCAAAAGTAAAGAGTTTAAGGTCTTTGCCTATGGTGAGTGGAGCTCTAAAGTAAGTATGAGTTACCTTTGTAAATGATACATATATATTAATTTGACAAAAATTAAAATTATGTTTTTAAGAAGCCACTAGGTTGTTTGGTAAACAGAACGTTTTCTTTCTATTTCACTCATGATGATGTTTTCACTCTGACTCCGGGAAGACAGCTTCGGGCGAGTGAGCAGTAGTTTTACATGTTTGTAACATTCTCTGTGCATCTATACATCATTTGGAGAGTTCCCAACTTCATGATGTCATAAAAACACATTTAAACCAGGAGACGAATACCCTGCTGCAGTCATACATGAATATTTATGCATTAGAAGTCCCATCTGGCTGCAGACAGGGCAGTACTTAGTTTAGCAGTTGGCAAAGCAAGTGCTCTTTCCTCACCATCTTCAGAGCTTCAGTGGAACCTGATTTGCATTTGTCAAGTGATTACAATGCACCACGCCCTGTGCCAAAGCCCTTTCCATGCATTATTACACCTAATCCTATAACACCTCTGGGGTAGGGACTGTCACTACCCCCATCTTACAGCTAAGGAAATTAGGCATAGAGGGGTTAAACACCTCACCCCAAACCATCCGACTAGTCAGTGACAGAGCCAGTTTCATGAGGCTTCAAAATCTATGCCACTATCCAGTATGCTACTCGGCTTCTTGTGTGTTTTACAGCAAAATTGGTCTGCAGTGTGTCTGGTCCTTGTTTCAGTGCTGTTGTACACCGCTGGTTGAGGCGTTGTCACCAGGGCAATGATCCATTTCCCCCACACGTTGTCCATCTATCTGTAAGTGCTGTGAGATAAAAGCATCATTGCTTCTCCTTTGCTCCAATGCCATTTCCCACTCAGTTAGACTGTGAAAAGATTCACTGGAAAAGAGCCTGCAGGGAAAGTGAGATGGTCCTCATAATTCAAACATGCCCTCTAACGATGCTTTTAAGGCTCTTCCATAGGGCATCCAAAAACAGGCGGCTCTTGGGAAAGCATGACCAAGTGTCATCCTACCCACAGACGATGGGAGACAGAGCGGTAGAAATCTGGTTTCTGGGAATATTTGATTTCTTGAGGATTTCAAGTGACAATGCTAGGGTCATAAGAGTATCACAGAAAAGATTCAGGTGGAGAGCATGGGGAGAGTACCTGACGCACGTATCTCCATGGGCCTCCCACTCACAGCCATGCACGGCCACAAGACAACCCCCACACCCCGATTCCTGCTCGGTTCTGCTCGTAGCCTTTAGAAAGCAACATTTCCTTGACAGCATTTGCAAATTATATTTTGTTTTTCTGCTCCAGAATAATTTGCACCACAGAAACTCTTCCATATGTCAAAGTTGGCCTCCTCATTCTGCTTAGAGGAGGGAGACATGGAAAAAGACTACAGCTAAGGAGCTGGTTTAAACCAGAACATGCGTAAATATTGTAAGGGCATCCTCTTGGCATAATGCTCAAGAACTTTCTGTTCCTGTAGGCTTCCTCTAGTTTCTAAAGTGTAGGTGATTTTGCATTAGACACCAGGTTCTGACGTGAAAAATGTGGCAATACAGCAGACATATAGCTTAATATCCTGAATTTTGATAACACTGATATCTTAACTGTTACTGTACATTATACTTATGGTAGCTGACTGATTCCCATAATAACATGGTGAGGATACATTACTGTGAGGAAGTATTACCTCACTTTACAAACTTGCATTGTCCTATAGACCGTTGTGTACATTTTCTATCCATTTCACTTGATTGTGGGCTCTTTGAGGGGAAGGACTGAAGCCTATTAAGGGACTCCCGTTGAGTTATGGTGATGTGGTGATGGGAGATGGGACCATGTCATGAAATGACAATGGGGCCTGCCTTACTGTCTCAGGCCTAGAATTTTCTAAGAACAGCAGGTGCTTGAATGGCCAGTCTCCATTCATATGCAGAAGGAACCCAGCCACATCTCCGCTCAGCTCCTTTGTGACTGCTTGAACAAGTCAGGATTCCATAAGACGCAAGGCCTAGGTTCAAGAACAGAAGCTTTCTTTAACTCCTGTTTTCCCTCTAGGAGTCTTCCAAAGGTCTGTCTCCCCCTAGGCTGTAATTCTGGGGTAATTACAATGTACTGTTATTCTATTTGGGGGTTGGGGGATGACAATACCGAGGTTGCACACAAATAAATTATAAAGAGCATGCAAACAAACACTTTGAACATCACATCCTCTGCAACGTCCTCAACTTGCGATCATTGTATAAACTTCCACATGCAGTTTAAATGTTCCTAAGAGATGCTTTTCTAAAGCAGTTAAAAGCTAAGATAGCATCAATAGAGATTCCAGTAGGACAGAAGTCTTTACGCCTGTCTGACCTGCCTGGAAACTCGTGAGGCCTATGCTTTCCAATCCTTCCTAGCTCCATATCCACCGCTCTTGGCCTGGGGTTGTTGTAGCTGCCACTGTCCTATGTCCCCAAGACCTGCAATCTTGCTCAATGAGGCTGCCATAATTCTAACAGCTGCTACACCCTAATGTACCTGCACCCCTACATCCCCAAACCTTCACGCGACACCACCACCATGCTACCACCTTGCTGGGACTATAGCCCCCTGACACCATCCCCTGCTCAGTCTCAGCCAGCTAGTCCACCAGAGTTCAAAGCCACTGCGCGCTGTCTTCCAGACAAAGGTTTTGTCCCTCCTTCTCAACTTTCTCCTTGTGTTCCTTCCACAAAGCTATCGTTATGGGAAACCCGGCTGCTGCCACCACAACCTCTTCCCAGCTGGTCAACTGAACTGCACACCAATGCTGAAGCTCCCCCATGTATCATAGTTTACTTAGGGCGCGGTTATCAGCGAAGTTGCACAGTTGACTTAGCTTTTGTCCAGAGGTTCTCAGCCCTGGATACATTAGAATCACCTGGAGAACTTCGACAACTTACTGGTGCTTGGACCCCACACCCAGAGATGTTGATTTAATTGGTCTGAAATAGGGCCCAGGCATTGTTACACTTTACAAGTGATTCCAATATACATTCAGGGTTGAGAACTATTGTTTTACTATCTTTACGTCTCTACCTATGTGTGAGGCACAGGTGGTGCTTGTCAATCTGACAGACCACATCAAACACATACAAGTTAACAGAATTAACTGATACTGAGTAGTACATCTGCAACATCTTAACATTTTCATAGCATTGAAGAGAGAAATGCCCTTGGGGTGCTCATGGTCTGAGCACCCAGGGGATGGAAAACAGGCTACTTCTTTCAACCCTCGTTCCAGGGTTTCTACCACTTCAGAACTCTGAGGCCTAAGCAGCTACAATTAAAAGAGGCAAGAGGTAACCCACAAGTCCAACGTGTTAATCATTTATCTTTCTTCCATCATGATGATGAAAGGCTCCTTGCAGGCCAATATGCATCTTTCTCTTAGATTTAAGAGCTGCCTTCTACCACTTGTTCTCAGTGAACGGGCCTGTCACATGTGGTAGTATAGTCAGAAGTGAACCTCTGTGGGGCTGCCTAGCTCTAATGGCCTATTCTGATCACCGTGGTGGCCCCACAGTACAGCTTTGGCTGGGGGCTGGGGTCCTACCATATCATGAAGCCAGGCCCCTATAGCAGGCTTATTGATTAGTGTGTCTCCACTCCCAGGGAGCTGGGAGCTAGTGCAGCTTCATGGTGAAGGGTGTGAACCCTGCAGTGCTAGGCGATATGCCTCTGTTTGAATTCCAGCTTCAATACTTCCCAGTTGTGTAAACTGTATGTAGTTATGATAGCCTAATTCATAGAGTTCTATTTATTGAGGATTAAATGAAGTAATGCATATAAAGCTACTTAGCACAGTGCATGCTACGTAATTAATGTTTGCTAATAGTGCACATAAAGTTTCCACTTGGCATAATTTTAGAACTCATTCAGGGGAACAAAAACCAGAGAGGGCCATGTGAAGGCATGCTGAATGTGATTTTTGTTGTTAATTTTTAAAACAATTTAGCAGTGGAAATGGGTAGAATCCAGAGGAAGAAAAAAACGAGAGGAAAGGAAATGTTTTTCTGTTCCTCACCCAAAGCTCCCTCTTGTGAGTACTGAGGAAAGCTTTCTTCTGGATTCCCCATCAATCAACTCTTCTTTCTCCCTCCTGGTGAAAGACTGGGGGCCAGGGAGGACAGTACAATTTTGAATCAGACAATTCCAAAGAACCCGAGCCCAGAGCAGCCTCTGCAGCCTCACACATGATTTCAAGGGAGCTGGTGAGGCTCTGGGACCTCTGTTGGACGCCCATTATACAGGCAGTTGAGACCTCCCAGGGATCACTGAAACCGGGGCCATAAAGAACAGTTGGCTTTTCCCTTTAGACAGTAAAGTCATTCTTTTGTTCCACAAGGCAGTTTCCCAAGTGTTCATGTGCCAGGGCAGCCAAGTCAGGCTGTGACGATCCAAATCGACTCTCCCCAAACCACCTCGTGTCCTTCGCTTCACTCGTATCTAAATAACTCTCAGGGAAGAGAAATTCACTCTCACCTTTGGTAAATAAAAAAGAAAAAAATCAATAAAATAATTTCCAATCTGTTCCTTGCAACTCAATGCCCCACTGATCAGAATGAGTCAGGAATGAGCGTATTAACTCTGAAAGAAAACAGCTTTTAGAAATGAGATTTGATCTACTTGGCTGAGCAATCATTATGCTTGAAATTCTCGGTGCCATATTTGCCAGTCAGTAAAGCGCACGGGGATATAGACCACAGGGACAGCTCCTTTCAGCTGGCACCAGCTTCCAGATAGCATCTGTAATTGCTATGAAGATCGTCAAACCACCCAGTGCCTTTAGAAAAAAAGCTTAATTCTCAACAAAATGAAGCAACAACTAGTTTGTAGCAAAATAACACAGGTCCCCTTGGGACCCAGCTCTTCACTTGAGCTTCTTAAATTGAAAATACTATCTTTTACAAAAGATTGGTTTCCAAGTTTAGTTCCCGTTAGCCCCTGTCTCCACCTGGCCCTGCTCAACAACATCTTTGAGGCCCAACCCCACACAGGGTTGGCCCTGGAGCCAACCCTGACCAAGACAAAGCTTATCAAGTCCCCTGGCTTTCAGTGAATAGTGTTTAGATAAGTTGTGTTAACACAGGGCCTGAGTTTGGGATGATGCCTGGGCCCTTTGTGTCCTATTCCAGAATTATTTTATTATCCACTTGACTATAAGAATGTCATTTTCTGGAGACCCCACTGTTGGGTCCAACTCACTGGATTAGATAGTCTTTTGGACATTAACAGATTACCCTCCCCAAGAGTCTATGTTATAACTACTCAGTTCCAGCAGGGCCAGTCCAGTCCTCGAGTGTCTTACCACCGGCCTGCATAAAGTATGAGAAATGTTGGGGGTGGGGAGTGGGGGAGGAGAGTTTCTTGCTATACCCAAAAAACTTAAATCTCATTAACTATGAACTACATAGCTTTGGCCAAATCACCAAATATCACATAAACTAGGCAAAACTTTAAAGGATGTAGGCAGGCTATATCTGCAAAGCACTAGATGCATGCTCCTAGGCAATATATGAGCTGTCAGCATCAAATCTGTATTTTAGGTTTACCTAGTATAATGTGCACAGCTGATCCCAGCCCAGATGGTCTTTCATGGCACAGCACCCATCCTCTAGTGTTGAGAGGGCTGGCCCCTAATGCTCACAGCTACCCCCCACTTTGAAGAATTGCCCTTAACCCACTTTCCACTAACCTGGGGAGCCCACAGCCAATGACTGGTTGACACAGGATACAAAGGGCTACCTCACTACCTCAAGGTTGGACCACCTATGTGGTGTGATTTCCACTCCAGAGCATCCATGGGATCAAGCTGAAGCTGGGCTCTGGCTGAGACCATGTCCTTGCATTTCCCCCCCTGCCATGGCCTGCTTCCCAATTCCCCCTCTCTCAAGAACACTGTCTCAATACATCACTTGCACCAGCATCCCCAAATCCCAGCTCAGGCTCTTCTTCTAGGGAACCCAACTCCAGTCCATGTGGAAAATGGATTGGGGCAGGTGAAGAGTGGTGGCAAGGAAACAAGCTAGGAAGCTGGTGCAAAAATTCAGTTGAGAAATAGTGGCTCTTGCCCTGCCAGTGTGGCTCAGTGGTTGAGCATCTACATATGATCCAGGACATCCCAGTTCGATTCCCAGTCAGGGTACATGCCTGGGCTGTGGGCTCGATTCCCAGTAGGGGGCGTGCAGGAGGCAGCCGATCAATGACTCTCCCATCATTGATGTTTTTATCTCTCTCTCTCCCTCTCTCTTCCTTTCTCTGAAATCAACAAAGATATATTTTTAAAAAAAGAAATAGTGGTTCTTTTCTGTTCTACTCTGAAATTCTATCCCTCTCTGGATAGGAACCTTCTAGTGATCATAACAAGCTCATCAACTCTGTTCCATATGTGAGAACAGACATAGGTAAAACTGGCACATGAGGTTGTTTAGTGGTCAGAGAAATAACCAACAGAGCAAAAACCAAAGTATTTGGTTTACCAGGCATCTAGACTGGAAAAATTGATTACCTACCAGTTCTTCAACGGGAATCTAAAATAAAATTTCACTGGGGATCCAAAGACAGGTCTCTATTAATTACTCATAGATGATCCACGGACAATTTGCAACCCTAAGTCATCCACCGTCCACCCCCAGCACAGTTTCCTCAGTGGTCAACAGGCGTTACAAGAATGTAACTTGAACATAACTGGAAGATAGACCTACTTTGAAGATGCATCCAGAAGCAGACTGGCCATGCATGGGTTTATCTGTAACTCCAATCAACATGGGAGTTCATGTCTTTCCTTTGACAGAGTCCATCAGTGTTTCTCAAACAGAGGTCTATAGAGATACCCTCAGGAATCTGAAGCTTCTGTAAGAATTTTCTATTTTCATTTTTATGAAAACCTTTAAAAAATTAACCTAAGTTTATTCTGTATCTCACGGATGGCTGAATACTGCCATGAGAATTCAACGTTAGTGTTATAAATGGGTATTGATCATATTGACATCAAGTTATTACCTAAAACTATGCATGCTTAACTTTTAATGAAGGATCTCTCAAACTGGGAATGTGCAGATATATTCTCAGAAGCCTATGAATTTTCAAATTAGAGAAACATCGAACAATAAATTTATTTCTGAAGATGAACAATATCTCCAAATTTCAATTGCCAACATGATACTAAGTGGTTAAAGTGAGGAGTAGTGTTCTGGTTGCCCTACTGTCCCTCACAAAACAGAGAAGGACAACCAGGCAGGCAGGGTGAAGGCAACCCTGTGTAAAGTCAAATGACACTGGGTGACTGCATCCCAGAGCTGCTGTGGGTCACTGTTGCTGCTAGTGTTCTTTATTTCTAATTAAAAGTCATGCAAACTATTAAAGCAGTGACCACAGATTGTTTCAACTTGAAGACAGGCCTATTTTTATATCTAGCTCTTCAGAACCCAGATGCCGGGCTCTTGAGACGTCCTTACTAAACATTTAAAAAAAGAATAATTATGCAACAAGCCAGAGATGGCCCCTCAAAAAAATCACAGACTAATAGAAAAATGCCCAGATTATAAATGACTATTTGATTGATCAAAAAACAAGTCTGCATTAATAGGCACTACAACTAGAAAGGAAAACAACTAATTGATCACTGTACAAGTGAAGCTAGTGATTACTTCTGGGGGAAGGAAGGGCGCTGAGACCAGAGTGGGGTACCTGGAGACCTTGTGGGATTTCCAGTAAAGTTTCTACTGCTTAACTTAAGTGATAGCTACAGGGGTGTTTAAGACTATTCCGCTCATTATGAATTTATGTTTCTGCAACAACAAAAATCAATGAAGCGCTATGCTCTCCAGAGTCCTAGTTTGAATCCCAGGTTTGCAACTTATTAACTGAATAACCTTGCCAAATCCCATAACCTCTCTGAGCCTCAGTTTTCCTATCTGTGAAATGGGGTATTGCCAAATTCACAAGGTATTGTGATTGTTAAACAATACAAGCAAAAGTGTTTCATTGCTTTGTAGGGCGCAAAGCATTATAAAAATGTAATTTGACTGATATTATTTGAGATTGTTAATGCAGCTGATACCTTGTGTCTACGAAATTGAGGATTTGGGGCCCGCATGCTACTGAAATGAGTCCCTTGGTTCTGTGTCCTGTGAAGTGCATCTTCAGAATTTTCATTGGTCCTGGGCCTGCCTCCCCTCTAATCTCTACTCTCTGACACAGACCCTCAGCTCCTGCCGTATCGTGCTCTTACCTCCCTCAACGTGTCATGTACTCTCTGAGCCCTGTGCTTTCTCACACACTGTTTCTTCTGCCTGGAATTCTTTACTCCCCTGGGCCACCCTTCAAACTTCTCACTCATTTACTCACTCAACAAATATTTACTGAAAGCCTATTACGTGGCAGGTGCTGTTCTAGGTACTGGGGATAGGTTCCTGCCCTCACAGTGCTTACATTCTGGTAATGGCTAACTCACACTCTTTCCCTGTGGCCCAACTCAAGGATCACTACCTGCTCTAGGACAATTTCCCAAATATACCCTCCACATTCCCCTCCCACAGCCACCAGTCACCAATCCCCCTGGCTTAGTGCGTGTCCCTCTTCGCCCTTAGAGCATCCTATGCACTCACATACTAGTCTATTTTGTCTATTCATGTAGATGGTGAGCTCTTGAGTATAATGACTTTTCAACTTCATTTGCGGAGAAGAGCACATATAACAATAACAGCTAATTGCATAGCGTCTTCAATATGTGGCTGGCATGGTTTGAAGTAATTTTATATACTAATAAGTTTAATTTTTACAAAAACCATATGGGGTGGGCATTATTATTGACACAGTTTAAAGATGAGGAAACTGAGGCAGAGCAAACTAGAGCTGGTAAGGGGTGAAAGCATAATTTGAATGCAGATATCCCCACCCTTGGTCACTGCACTCCACAGCCTCACTATAGAAGACACTATAGTCGTTTGAGGGTAGAAGAAAGGCAAGGAGAGGGTAGGGAGGAGAGCCATTCGCTCAGCAGCAACAAGGTGAGGGGACCTTTTTTGTCAGGTGCTGGGAGCTGGGATGAGCTTGAGAGAAGGGAGTTTTCTATCTAGATTTCTGCCTCTATTCCCATTTGCTTTATCCCTTCTCTCCCTAAACTTAAGCAGCCTAGGGATTATCCAATCAATTAGAATATGCTTTAATTAATGGCATTGTTCAAGTTGCTCTGTGTTCTTTCAAGTCCCAAAAGACAACCTCGTGAATGAAGTGGAGGATCTGGGACTCGGAGATTGCAGTCTCCTTCCTGTCAGTCAACGTCGGATCCTCGTGGCTTGGAACACCATCTGGGACTCAATGTCAACACAGCTTTCAAGGCTGGATTCAGCCCCTGAGACCCCCTGGTCCCGCAGCCACAAACTCAAATGCCTGGGAAGGAGCGGGAAGAACTGGAGGGGCTAAGATCGCCACCGCACCCACTTTTTCACTCCCCAGCAATAATTCCCAATCCCACCATCTCTGGAAAACACCTGAGCTGGCATCCAGGAGACCGTCCTTTATTGGTGCTACGACCTTTCACAAAGCACCTAACCTTTCTGGGCTGCAGTCTCCTCCTCTGTCAAAAGAGCAACAATAATTCCCGCACCGCCTATTTCATAGGGTTGTTACAAGAATGAAATGGAAGGGCTTTTAAAAAGTTAAAACCAGCTGCATGCAAATATAAGCCATTATTACCACCTTATCATTACTAATAATATGCTAAGTGCTTTCTGTTGGTATCAGTTAACACTTAAATAAGCCCATGAGGTAGGAACAGACCTAAGACACAGAGTGATTAAGCCAATTGCCCAAGGTCCTAGCTATTAAGTGGTGCAGCCAAGGTTTGAATCCAGTGTGAGACCAGAGCCTGTGCTCTTAACCTCTAGGCCTTATGGACTGAGAAAAAGCCGTATCTTCCAATCAAAACAAAAACTTGCCTGGGTCATGTTGTGACAGATTCACAATATAACATAAAGATTCAACATGATTTAACATAAGAACATCTATTAAAGAGGGGAAAGAAAAAGGCTTCCTTCATAACTATCCCTTTCCCCTTTGAGAATCATTTCTTTTCTCTTTCATTAAAAAGAAAAAAAAGCACTGTCACAGGAAATGTTTCATCTCATAAAGCTCCAGCTAATCAAAAGTTTCCTTGGCCAATTGCCCCAGATGTGCGACTGGAAGACATTAAGACTTTAGAGAACCCACAGCTCTCCTGTTAGCCCGGTATTAAATTGTTCTAACATTTCATTGACTCGGAGATTGCTCTCCAACCTACAGTAGCTTCCGCCTCTCGACATTCGTCGTCAGGTCTCTCTTGCCTCATTGTAGAGTCTGCAAATAGCCACAGGTCTTCTCGGGCACATCAGCTCTAGACACACCTGATATTGGCAACTCATCCCAAGGTCTCAGCTTAGAGACAGAAGCTGTAATAAGGAAATTCCAGTTCTGTGGCATGAGTAAGCCTCCCATCCCTCGTTGGTTTGATGGGATTCGTCACATCACTTCCACATCCTTCTTGGGGTTAGTGTGCAGATACAATGAGGCAATGCTGGGAAAAGTGCTGTGAAAACGGAAAAGCACCATGCACAGCAAGAAAATACATTTGTGACCTATCCAGTTGGGTGAGGTTGTCCAAAGAACACTGTCTGGGACTCCGTCGCATTACTGTCTCGCACAGAAATGTTAAAATGTATACTTCCCTCATTTTTGCTTTTGCCATAGCTTAGGCTCTCTTTTCCCTCTTAACGTTTCCTCATTTAATCTTTTTTAACTTTTTGATTAAAACATGAAAAAGCTGTCCCCTCTCCCCAGACACTTTCACTGCCAGAACCTGACACCCAGACATTTGCACGTGCCCCCCCCACTCATTCCCCTTGGAATGGTCCCCACTCTCACTCTTCCTCTCCTTTCACAACAGGCAGATTTGCCCATGACTGAGGCCCAATAAAAAGGGGTATTTGTTTTCCACACCAGGTCTTTCTGATCCTCACGCCCACCTCCTCATGAAGTTCTAGATCTCTCCCTCTATTCTTACGTGTCTGGCCCTGTTCTAGGAACACAGGGTACAAAGTCAAACAGGACAAAAACTCCTCAAGGAGCACAGGGCCTAGTGGGAGAGGCAGATTACTAGCTCAACAAATAGGCTGACACAATCTGGTGTGACTGATGACAAATTGATGACAAATGCGACGATGGAGAGAACACTTTAGAGGAACACCTAACCCACTGTGGTGCTGTGGCTGTGAAAGGCACTGCAGAGAAGGGACCAGAAGTGTTGGCTCTGAAAGAACGTGTCCAAGTGAGCTGGATGGGGAAGAACAGAGCATCCCACGCCAAGGGAACAGCATGTGCGAGGGCCTGAAGGCATGAGCGAGCATGGCCCTTGCAGGAAAATCGCGAGTCATAGCTGAGCATAGGCTTCGCTTGAGAAAGTACTGGAAAATAAGTTATAGAGACTTAGGCAGAAATAGATCAAATCATGGGAGGTGGCATTTGCTAAGCTGAGAAGTCATGGGAAGCCACTGAAATAAGGGAGTGGTAAAATAAGATTCAGAAGTTCACACTGGTGGTGGTGAGATGGGCAGATTGAAGAGGTCCTGGCTGGAGGCATGAAGGCCAGTTAGGAGAAGAAAGAAGTGAATGAAACCTCAATTAAGTCAGCAACCTCGAGAATGAAGAGAAGGGTGGACTCAGAGATACAGAAGAGAACGCAGCTCTAGGACTTCCTGACGGGGTTGCGGGGAGAGGTGAATGAGAGGAGGGGGCCTCAGTAGGATGACGCCCAGGTTTCTGGCCCTGACATCAGGGTGAACAGAGGGGCTATCACAAGAGAAGCTTGGAACAAAAGATGAGCTTGGTCTCCGCACATGTCAGATGATTAGGTTAAGTGAAAGATGTCAAACACAAAAGACTATCGACCATTCGATTCTAATTTCTTAACTTCTTGAGAAGGCAAAGGAACACAGTGACAGACAAGAGATCAGTGGCTGTCAGGAGCTAAGGGTCAGGGCAGGGGACCAACCGCAAAGGGCCAATAGGAAAATGTTTAGGGTGAGGGGATACTGAGAACCAAGATTAACATGTAAAAACTAAATTTTACAGAGTGGGAGATAGTGTACACTTTTCTAAGAGCATCTTCATTGAGGTGGCAATCATCAAAATTCATGAAACTATACACCTAAAATGAATGAATTTTATTGTATGAAAATACTCTAGTAAAGTTACTTTTTAAAGCAATGCCCTTCGAGATACCCAGGGGGAGATGGCAATGGTCAGAAGTCTGGATTGGGAACCAATGGGTTGGGAGATTGTAGAGAGTAGAAAACGGAAGCCAAAGACAGCGCCCCCGAAAACAGTGAGAGGGCAGAGAAGCCCAGAAAGACAGCTGAGAAGAAACGACTGAAAACCAGACAGTGTGCCAGGAGAAAATTGTGAACAAAAGTTGAGGGGGCGTTTTTAAAGGGGAAGGGGTATCAACAGAGTAAATGTCCCCAGAGAGCTCCGGAAAGATAAAAGCTAAACCGGAGAGCTCATCGGCTTTGTCCATCTGGAAGACCTTGGTGGAGGTAAGATCAGAGATTTCCCTCCCTTGTCCTGTTTTTAGAACACCTGGGCAGCACTGGGGCAGCACCCTTTTAACATTTTTAACAGCAAAGCCTGAGGAAGAAGGTGGTATAGGAGACGTGCCATGACCAATCCCAAATGTGCTGACTTATAAAAATTTATTAACTTTGGTCTTGAAATCCAATGTATGAACATTTTGTCATAGATATACCTTTCTGACCATGCGTTGTAGGTAAAAGTTAAAAAGGAATTGGAATTGCATGAGCACCCTTTACCTGAAAGCAAAGAACTAAATGTGGAGTGAGGGCCGGAAGCACTGATGCCAGGAATTTTTACACTGTAAGGAACGCATACTGGAAATATACAATTGAGTCCTGTCAGGCTCAATGCCCAGAACCAAAGGGGACAGGAAGAGGGAAATTTACTGGATGGGAGATGATAATACATTATTTTAGGGGCGAGAGTGACACCCAGTGGTCGTGGAAATCACTCCAGCCTCTCAACAGCTTCCCTTTTTGTTCAGGGCCCAGACGACAGGCCCACTCCCAGGCAGCACCCGCCAGGGCGCCCTCGGGCTTCCCAGGTCAGGAGGCAAGTCAGGCCGAGGGCCCATTAGTTAAGTGACAGTGGTGAATTAGTGGAAAACACAGAGTGACCGGCTCTTCCTTTCCCATGATGAGACCTGTAAAGAGAGAGCTTGACAGTCTCTAAAGCACTTTTGCATTTATTGCCTCATTTGATCTTCTCAATTTTATGAGGCAGACAGAGCCAGTTGTCACAACCCCATTTTACGAGAAGACAAAACCACAGAGAAGTTAACATTTATCTACAAACAGAGGCCTTCTGGTCCTAAGGCAAGTGCTCATTCCTTGATAGTACATCATCAGGACTTAGCCAGGAGGTACCTTAGGAAAGAGGGCAGGTTCCTACAGTCCCGTATGTGGAGCCCTAAAAGCTAAGACGCAGCCTCCAACAATCATTCAGTAAACAAATGCTTCTGGAGAGCACACTCTGCCAGACACTATATGTACAAGATGGAAAATGGAGAAGAAAATTTACCTTCAGTGAAACTAGGAAAGAGTAAAACCCCAAAGCCCAGTGAATGGAGAGTAATTTCCCACTGGACCAAGTCAAGGGCAGAGGCAGAGAATGGCCTTGGGCAGTGCACAGGTCTAGAAAAGCCTGCACACATCACAAAAGGCAAACCAGCAAACATTAGCTTGAGAGAGGAAGGGGCACCCTCAGAGCTCACTAGGTACCATCAAGGAACAGGGGAGGCCGGAAGGAATTTTTACACAAACCTAGCTGTCTAGGTAAGGCCAGGTAGTCAACAGCTCTGCCACACCTGATCCAAGATAGCCGAAAAGAAATAAATGCTAAAAACTTTTCCAGAAAACCTGTGACAATGCAGGATTTTATGATGAGTAAGCAAACAGGAATATGGCAAATGGAAAACATGAAGCAATGCCATATACTCTCTGCTGAAGGCAGAACACAGTCTGTGAAAAAGTATTTAGAGGACTTGTGATTCTGCTAAAAAGATGACCAGATACTGCAGGGTAGCAATTGGGAGATAGGGGAGTGGGGCTCATGCTATAAATATCTAAAAGTGTGAAAGCCTCGGACTGCCCCGGTTTCTCTGTCCAGAACCGAGAAGCTGTGTTTTAACAGTCCCATGGAAGGTCCAAGGGCAGGCGCTGAGACCCACATAGGAGGCTGAAAGTGAGCCTGCTGCTGAGTCCAGGGTCTCTGAAGGGCTACACCCTTGGAGAGGGGTGAACTAGAGGAACATGTCAATAGGAGAGCTGGCAGGGAAATTTGTCTCAGGCCACAGCTTGAGGTTATAAAAAAAATGTATAAGCACAAGACTTCCTTCCCATAGGAGGGATCTGAAAACACAGTAACTACATGGAGGGAACCCCAAAGGGAAAATTAATTTCAAGTGCTACTCAGTCAAAATTCTCCTGGGTACTGGCAGATACAAATGCAAAATTGCTCAAACCCCTCAGGATCCCCAGAGTCAGCAAAACACGATCAAATCAAAATTTACCAAAAACACAGAAAACAAACCACCAGGAAAGGGTGAGCAAAACAAAAAAAGCAAAGATTTAGATTCCAAATGGCTCAGATATTAAAAGTATCAGATAGAGAATTCAAAATAAGTAAAAAATAGAAGAAGACATATGTCAACAAAACCACTTGTCCAAGGATGCTCATGGCAGCTCCATTTATTATTTATTTATTTATTTACTTACTTATTTATTTATTTTTAATATTTTTTTTTATTGATTTCAGAGAGAGGAAGGGAGAGGGAGAGAGATAGAAACATCAATGATGAGAGTCATTGATCAGTTGCCTCCTGCATGCCCCCTACTGGGGATTGAACCTGCAACCTGGGCATGTGCCCTGACCGGGAATCGAACCGTGACCTCCTGGTTCATAGGTCGACACTCAACCACTAAGCCACACTGGCTGGGCCATGGCAGCTCTATTTATAATGGCCATTTTAGAGGAAGATTAGGATTAAAGTCCAACAATCGTAATTAAACACATCTTATTAAAAACATAGAAATTTCTAAATGAACCAAATATTCTAGATCAAAATTGCATAGGTTTGGGAATTTACTGCCAAAACACAGTATTAAAAAAAATCTGAGCAGACACAAGCCAAGAGTTCTGTGCCCTTGTACATAGCAAGCAACGGCATCCTGGAAAGGAATGGGTACTTTTGGTGAGAACTTGCCTAGAAAATGTTAGCAAAATCTAATCTTACTATCTACAACTATCTTACTATCTGTCAACTTAATGGAAGGCTTTGTGCTTGTGCCATGTCTCTACTTTTGTGATTTGTATACAGTTCTAAATTTGCTGAATTGCCCTTAATTTTCTCATGCATGGTTTCTCCCTTGAGTCTTTTCTATTTTGGGTAGTTATATAAAACTTGCTTTTATTTACAATTGATGTCAGGAGTTCAATTGCTGCAAAATCATGATTTTTATACTATAAATACTCTAGTACCTGATTTCCTCTGCTCTCTGACTGTTGCATTTATTAAGCTAAAACTTCTACACTTTGCTCTGTGTTGCTATGGCTGAGACTCCATAAAACCGCATTTCTGCTTTACCAGGTGGTTCCCTCTTCAGTTCTGCAAATAGAAGTTTCCAGAAGCAGAGTACAAGAAGAGACTTCCCCCTGTTGGCATCCTGTTTCCTATTCCCACGAGCACCATCTTCACCCAAGCAGGGGTGCTTTCCCATGGCAGCGGCCTGATTCAGTCTCCAGTTGTTCAGCTCTAGCAGAACAAGCCTCATTTCACACCCTCAGAGATACCAGCACCAGGCAGCTGGGCCCCCTCCTCAGAGAGCTGGATCCCAGACCCACAGGGCCCTTCCTGGGTTCAGTAATGCCAGACAAGAGGAGCAGGACCCCTCCCCAAAGGTCTACATTCGGTTTCATTAGGCCCCTCGCCCACGCTTATAAATTTTAATAATCTAGCCTCTTACCTTTGCTCCCCCAGCTTTAGGAATGAAATCTGCACTGCCTGCCTCTCTAACACTTGAGAGTCCTTTGTTTTAGTTTGTTTTCAGAAAGCTGGTCAACAAATTTATACCTGGTTAGCAATTTTTCATATTAAATTATCTCTGTTAAAATAACTGGTATATCTCTCCAATCAATTATGCTTGCTTTGATTTCTCTCCTCGCTGTTTCAGTAGTTTACAGCATACAACTCTTGCACATACTTTGATAAATTTAGATGTAATTATTTCACTTATACTAGTTTAAGAGGTACTTTTAAATGAGTTAAAGGACTGAAGGACTCATTATGTCAAGATGATGTCAGTTCTCCCCAAACTCACCTATAGATTCAATACAATCCAAACAAAACCTACTAGGGTGTGTGCGTTTTTTTTCAGATATTGATAAGTTGATCCTAAAATTTATATCGAAAGGCAAAGGGAATCAAGTTAACTGAAACAATTTTGAAAAGGAAGAACAAACTTGGAGGACCCACACTACCTGATTTCAAAATTTGATAAAAAGCTATATTAATCCAAATAGTTTGGTATGTCTTAGTGAAAGGGTAGAATGCAGATGAGTGGAACAGAACAGACACATAACAGACCCTCACATATATGATCAGTTGATATTCAACACAGCTGGCAAGGCAATCCAACGGGGAAAAGAGCCTGTTCAACAAATGGTGCTGAAGCCATTAGACATCCATATACAAGAACAAACATACAAAATAAATCCAATCCATATTTCATAACATACACACTTTCAAATAAATAAGTAGTAAGAGTTTTTATCATCAACTATCTTCACTGGAGAAACCTCTAAAAATACTTTAAGAAAACATCTGTGTTGCAAAAAAGTAAGAAAAGAAATTGGTAAATGTTGGTAATCTATACAACTATTAGTTGTGTGAAATAAATGTATTGTAATAATATCTTATTTGAGGAGTTTTAAAATAATAAAAAATGCTACATAAAACATCTAATAGAGGAAAGGGTGGTTGGAGTTAAGGTGGAATAATATCTTTATATTTTTTCAGAGAATTTCTAAAAATGTTTAATAATTTTAGATTTTAAGTTAAACATGTATATTAAAATGTGAAGAGCAACTATTAAAATTAAATCTTTAAAAATAAAAAAACAAAGCATACGAATTCCAAAATGGTATAGATAAAATAGAATTAAACAAAAAGTAAATGAATCCTAAGATCACTAAGGAAGGAATAGGGAGAAGCATTGAAAATATGGGCAAACAGAAAGCCCCAAAATGATACATGAGTGTAGTATATAATAGTGATTATTTAAAAAAAAAAAAAATGGTTACACTCAGCAGAAAAAATAAAAAGATTATCATTTCAAATGACAAACAATATCCAACTAGGTGCTATTTATAAGAGATACACCTAAAATGTGACATAGACTACTGGAAAGTAAAAGATTGAGAAAAGATATACCATGCCTACATTAACTGACAGAATTGATAGCTCTACTGTAATATCATACAAAATACAATTTAACAGAAAACATTATTATAGATAAAGGAGGTCACTGTCTAGTGTTATATCTCAGGAAGACAAAACAATTCTACACTTGTATGCAACTAATAACCTATCTTCAAAGTATGTCAAGCAAAAATTGACTGAATTAATAAATTCAACATCCTAGTGAAATCTTTTAATTCACCGTTTCAGTTACTGAAAAAATCAAACACTCAAATAATAGTAAAATAACAGAAGCTTTGAACACTACATTAACAAGCTTGATCTAAGTTATAGAACATTTCCCCCAACAATTAGAGAATATGCACTCTTCTCAATCCCATATTAAGCTATTACAAAAACTGACCACATATTAGGAAGGCCACAAAGCAAATCTCTATACAGTTCAAAGAATATATATGAAATAGTTCACATTTTCTGATCACAATTCCATTAACTCAAAAACACCCAAAGCAAACAAATAAAAACACTTTTAAAATGCCATTTACCAAACAGAGTAGCTGATATCCCCAGTGGAACTTAAGCTCAGAGGCAAAAATAACTAGACACCTGAGAGTTATAACAACCTCAACAAACTGAAGAAACATATACCCACCTGAAAGAGAAATATTAAAACAGATGAACCAAAGATTTTTTAAAAATAAGCATTAAAAGTATAACTAATAAGTAAAGATGTTACTAATACAAAACAGATTTTGGAAATATTTTTTTAAGTAGAAGTATTCCATTTGATTATTTTAATAGTTGAAATAAAAATCACAATAGATGAACTATATGAAAGGATGAACTCAACTGAAAAAAAAAAATGAGTTTGAAAATTAGATTGATAAATTAGCCCAAAATCGAGCAGGAAAATATTAAAGAGATAAAAGATTTTTTAAAAATATCTACAAAATAAATAGTAGTAGAAGACCAACATCTAGAAAATAGAGGCCCCATAAGAAGAGGAAAAGGGTGAAATATTTTAAGAAATAAGGAAGATAAATTTCCTATAATGAAAGAAAATGAAAGAGTTTGAAAGAGTTCAAGAATTGCCAAACACTATAGTGAAACATAAGAATATCAAAATATGGAGAAATAAATTAACATTGGTCATTAGAGATTTTAATATACACCTCTCAAAAGCTGATGAATCAAGCAGACAGGAGAAAATATATTGACGATTAAAACAATACAATTAATAAACTTGAGTTTTCAGTAGAATGACACTATGCCCTAATTTGCCTCTAATAGTACTGATTAATGCCTATTGCCCTGGCTAATTATTAAAGTGCCCCCTTTTGCTCTCAAGTGTGTCATAGTGGCAATAAATTATATGGTCATGATGGCTATTTGATGTATTTAGAACTTTATACTCAACAATAGAGAGTATAATTTTTAGCATAAATGTAAAATTTACTAAAACACAGACCTTGCATCAGACCTCAATAAATTAATTCATTTAATCATTCTTTCATTCAACAAATATTTGTTGAGCACGGACCTTATGACTTGGCATTTTTCTAGCCGTGGTAATACAGCCAAGGTGCTATTTGGCACAAGTTCTAGTACAATTCACGCTGCGGTCTAGCAGGAATAGAGCAAGGACGGCCACACAGCACCACACCGAGGCTCGGCGGCCTATCAGAACAGCCAGCCGGGACTTTTGCAGGGCCCGACCTACTCGGCGTAAGTGGCAGTCTTGGGCACAATAGTTAACGAAATAAACAAAAATCCTGCCCTCCTGGAGTTTACATTCTAATACAGACAGAAGATGAACAAAATAAATAAGAAATGTGTTTAGTACTTTAGAAGGTGGTAAGTGATACGAATGAAAATAAAGTAGACAACGGAGATAGAAGTACCAGAAATCGGGTTTGACGAAGGAGTGGTGGTTTTAAATAGAGTGGTCAGAGTAGGCCTCCTGAGAAGGTGACATTTGAGCAAAGATTGAAATGAGGAGAGGAAATGAACCACATAGATTATCTGGGGAAAAGCACAGCAGGCAGAGGGAACAGCCATTGCAAAGGCTCAGAAGCAGGAGTTTACGTGGCATATTTAAATAAACGAAAAGAAGCCAGCGTGGCTGAGTTCAGAGAAGAACAGGGAAAGCCGGAGGTGATGAAGCCAGGAAGGGAAAACTGGGCAGATGGTGTTGACCCCTATCCGCCACTGTGTGGACATTGGCTATTACACTGAAAAAGACTGGGGGCCTCTAGAAAATTTTGAATAGAGTAATGTCATCATCTGACTCCTGTTTTAAAAGATCACTTAGGCTGCTGTGTTGAGAATAATTTGTAAAGACACAAGGTTACCCAAAGAGAAACCTGTTAAGAGGCTATTACAATAACCTAGATGAGAGAGGAAGGAGGTTTAGATCAGAGTGGTTGCAGTGTAGGTGATAAAAATGGACAGATTCTGGATCTATGTTGAAGGCAGAGCCAATATAATGTCCTGACACTGAATAAGGAATGAGTGAGACAGAAAGAAATCCAAAGCGACCCCTCAAAGATTTTTATCTGGAAACTAAAAGATTGAAGTTGTCATTAATTACGATGCAGAAGACTGAAAGCAAAGCAGGTTTTAGGGCAGGAGGAATGTTTGGGGCATATCAAATTTAAAATGCCTATTAGACATCCAAGTAGAGATATTTTGCCCTCATTTGGATACACAAGTATACAGTTCAGGGGAGAGGTCTAGGCTGGGCATAAAAATGTGTAAGTCGCAGCATATAGATAGCAGTCTAATCCTACATGGAACTGGAAAATCGAGGGGGGGGAGTGAGTATGGAAAGACAAGAGGTCCAAGGACTGAACCCTGGGGTGACTGGAGGCAACTCAGAGGTCTGGAAACCGAGAGGGAGGAAAAAGCATTTCCAGGGGGGTGCTGATAACAGATCCAGTAAGATAAGGGTGAAAACTGACCACAGGATTCAGAAGATAGCACTTCCTTATATTGGCTTTTTGGTAATTGGTTTAGGAGAGAAATGAAGAAAGTGAGGTGTGGGCCTGGCCAGCGTGGCTCAGTGGTTGAGCATCCGCCTAGGATCCAGGAGATGGAGGTTCGATTCCCGGTCAGGACACATGCCCGGGTTGTGGGCTCCATCCCCAGCTGGGGGCGTGCAGGAGGCAGCCGATCAATGACTCTCTCATCATTGATGTTTCTCTCTCTCTCTGTCCCTCTCCCTTCCTCTCTCTGAGATCAATAAAGATATATTTAAAAAGAAAAAGGAAAGAAAAAAATAAAGTGAGCTGTGGGGTTTTTTTAAAAAAATAGAAAAGTTCTTTTAACAAGTTTTACTGTTACAGGAATCAGAGCAATGGAACAGCATCTGAAAGGAGAATTTGAGGTCAAAACAGGGTTTTAAAAAACAGTAAGAGGTGAAAACCCAGCGTGTTTATATGCTAATGAGAACGAGCCAGCAGAGAGAAAACTGATGAAGGAATTGAATTAGAAATGAAGGCGAATTGCAGAAGCAATGCCCCCAACCAGGCGGGAGGGGATAGGATCGAATGCTAAAGGTGGTCAAATTGGGGAGCCTGCAATGAAACTGAGACTAAAGCGAAGGATGAGGGGGCAGAAGGGGACAGACGAGGTGGTGGGTGCTGGTGGAAGCTCTTCTGGTTGCCTCAGCTGTCTCAGAACAGGCAGCAAGGTCTTCAGGTGAGTGTAAGGATGTCCCGTGGTAGGCGGCGGGAACGGCGCTGGGTGTGAGTCCGGCCGGGTCAGACCTGACCTGGGCTCAGCAACCTTGGTATTCGGGTTCTGACTAGGAAAGAATTCAGACCCAAGACTCGAACTATAAGAGAACATTTATGTGGCAAATCGCAGAGGTAGAAGAAGCAATTCCTAGGAGAAATGGGCTTAGGAAATAAGTTATAAAGGCAAAGAAAGGGCCCTTGGAGCTTGGGAGTGAGGAAGCTAACGCTAACATGCCTGGGTGGGGAGGAGGGGAAGGAAGGGAAAGGCACAGGGTGCTCCCAAGAGGGAGAGCGCTGGGCCCACCCTCCTAAAGGTTTTAAGGGAGGAGATTTTAGGGGAAGTCCCCAGCGGGGAGATCTTAATAGAAAATTCTGCAGCTTTCCAGGTGTGTCCTTTCAGGACTGTGGTCTCCACTTATTGCTTGTTCGGAGCCAGGGAGGGGGTTATTATCCAATGCAGCTGGTCCTGAGGGCAGCTGTGGCTGGTTTTATTGCTTTCCTGGGCCTGGAGCTGAAATGCAACTGGGACCTAGATGTTATCTCTATGGAGGAAAGGCCCGGGTCCAAACCTCAGGACCAGTGATATGCTAGGGAGGAAAGGTCACCCTGGGGACAATGTCCCACCCTACAATTGCCCTTTGCTAGGCACCTGGGGCTTTCCACCCTGATAACTTTCTGTACCTGGCCCTTCGTCCTTGCTCTGCTCAGGTCTGTCTGACTGCCCACCACGGTGTCACAGGTTATAGCAGAGAACTAGGAAAGGTGGCCGGCTGAGCAGAGCAACACAGCTGCCACCAGGCCCCGCCCCAACCCAGGCCCCAGCCCTGGAGGAGCTGGAGCTGCATTAAGGTGACATCACTCAACGAGGACATGAAAAGAAAAAGACAAAGCTGTTCATGTGCTACATGCCGCTTCTTCCAGGCCTAGATCCAACCCCACAAGCCGAGAGCAGGGTCCCGGGCCTCCCAAACCACGGCCTTGGCGCCGCAACTGCAAAACGACCATGGCTTTGAGTCAGATGTCGACCCTGAGCCACACATGCAGCTTTGGCCAAATACAAACAGAAGAAGACACCGGTGCCTTAGAAAAGTTCTCGTACACTCATCTGAGGAGACCTGAGCCCCTCTCAACGCACGTCTGCCAAAGGGACGAGGGCTCTTTCTGCCACTCGAGGGACTCACCTCCCTCTGCTTGGCTCCGGCGCCTCCAGTGTTGTCGAAGAGTCACTCAGGCTCAGCAAGCGGATCACCCGGGGCTGGTACACCTCGTCCCCGCGTCCCCTACCTCAGGTCACTGGAGGAAGGCGCCCTGGGCTCTCAGGCCGCGGGGCCCAGGCCCTGGAGGTGCGCACCCCCTTCCCGCCCGGCCTGCAGGGGGCGTGCGGGGCACTGGCACCTGCGCGGCCACAGCTCCTGCGGGAGGGGTTCGGGGTGCCAGCCCAGCACCCAGCCGAGGGGTAGCGGGCAGGCTCTCTGTGTCTTCAAACGCAAGTTCTCTCCTCGGGTACTGGGCTTCGCTTAGGCGCATTAACACACCTGAGCCAGTCACCAGTTACAGTCCTTCGCTGCGTATGAACTGAGACCAGGGTGCGCTCTGTGTCATTACAGACACGTCCTGGGGAGCAACGGCCAGAACTAGCCACGGCGCTGGTCACACGGGGACCAAGGAGAGCACCGAGGAGAAAAGCTCCCGGTTTACATGAATGCAAACGGAGTTTGGATCTACAGTGCGGGTAAAGAATGAGACCAGGAGAAACCAGGGGACGGCTCTTCAGCTGGACGCAGTGCGGCCGAGGAGCCGGCGCCTGTGACAGCAGCCCCAGCGCTTCCCATCCTCGCAGACCGGGAAATGGGCACAGGAGCAGTCATGGTCTCCCAAGCGCAGGCCCAGGAACGTTAGCCTGCTTTGCACGGCGTCTTCATTTACACCAGTTCCTTTTCGAACAGTTGTTAGTGTCTTTTATCAAAATCACGTGAAGTTTTCTTTCCAATGTACTAGATTCAAATTGTAGAAAAATTCCGAGCATCTCCACGCCGAAACCGGAGCGTATATTTGATATTCCTAAGCAGTAGGTCACATTGGCCCAGGCCCTTCAGCTGTTAGTCCCGATTCAAAAGGAAGCTACTGAGTCAACATGAAGTGGGGTTTATACTGGTGACAGATTTTTTTAAAACGTGTTTGATTATTCCCTATTTCTGGAAAAAATGTAAGAGCTTCGTTGAGGTATAACTGACATGTAATCAGTCAAATATTTAAAGTGTATAATTTTATATATTGTTAGAGATGTGCACACCCATGAAACCATCCCTACTATCACAATAGTGAACATACCCAGCACTCCCCGAAATCTCCTGTGCCCCTTTGTCATATCCTCCTTCTGCCCTTTTTGGTTCCACCTTACCCCTCAGACAACCACTGACACCATAGATCACTTTGTATTTTCTAGAATTTTATATAAATAGAATCAGACAGTGTTTACTCTTTACTGTCTGGCTTCTGCCGCTCCCCGTAAGTGTTCTGAGACTCACGCACGTTCATGCATACATCAAGTGTTCATTTCTTTTATTGATGAGCAGTATTTCATTATATGGATGCACCAGTTTGTTTATCTATTTGCCTACTGATGGATATTTTGGTTATTTCCAGTTTGGGGCTATTACAAATAGAGCTGCTATGAATATTCTTTTAAAACAACAATAATAGAAAATATGAACAAAATGTCACCTGTGAAAGTGGGAGACAGCAAAGGTCCTATGAAAATATGATAGGACTGCTGAGCAGAAGCAGCGTCGGTTGAAGTAATGAATTTAGAGTAAAACCAATCAGCATAGTTTTGTGTATTTTTTCAGCCATCTTCGGCTGCATAAGGACAGCCACAGAGAAGACAGAAAATTACATTTAACCAAAATTAGTTTCGTTCTGAAAATACTACAAAGCAAAAGAGGGGCAAGATATTTTAGAATCCATGCAAGAGAGTCTCTCTTCCCCACAGGCTTCCACAGAGGCAGGAGAACCTGAGCTTCCATCCCCACTCGGCAGCGACAAGGCAGGGTCCTCCTTTCCTCCACCGAAGTAGTGTCAGAGAAAACCTGCAAAACACGAGATTTAAATACAATGCAGAGTCTCATCACATAATCCTCAAAATGTTATAGTTTCAATTTTTTTAAAAAAAGGACTCAACATACCAAGAACCAGGATGACCTCAACTGATTGAGAGAAGATGGTCAACTGATACCAACACCAAGAGGACACAGGTGTCTAACGGATTGTTTTTTCTTTTGTTTCGTTTTGAATTCTCACCTGAGGATGTTTTTTCCATTGCTTTTCAGAGATGCTGGAAGGGGGAGAGAGAGAGGGAGAAACATTGGTCTGAGGGAGACACACCAATCGGTTGCACACCCTGCCTGGGGCCAAGGATTGAGCCTGCAACCAAGGTACGTGCCCTTGACTGGAATCAAACCCGGGACGCTTGCAGTCCACAGGCTGATGCTCTAAACACTGAGCAGAACTGGCTACGGCCTAACAAGGATTTTTAAGCGGCCGTCGTAAAAGCTCAGTGTTGAGCTGAATTAGGACCTACCGCTGCTTCCTTCGCCTAAGTGGGGGACCAGAACCAAGTGAGAGCTTTCACACTGGGGAAAGAGCGACTGTCCACACAGGGTTTGGCTCTGTTTCTTTACTTTGCTTTTGTGATAATAGATTGAGAAAGAACTAGTGTTTTTCACTCACAAGCTCTTTTTACAAATACCTGTGCAGGCTAAATTGGCACCCAGAGCAATAAACTGCCTTAGTCTGAAGGGCTCTGATGGACTTGGAGTGAAAAAACAAAACAGGCATCCTACGTAGGAATGTTCTGGAAAAAAAGGTAAAGTATCTTTGGCCTAATCCAATCTAAACTTTCTTCTGAATCATTAGCCTGTGAAACAGCTATGATTAAATATTGAGTTTCTTTAATCTGCTTCCCCACCTGAAGAATGGTCCCTTTTCCCTCGGAGTAAAATGGTAGCACCTGGCTGTGCTCTCCCTGGGTCCTGCGGTCTGCCTGGCTCTGGGCTATTGGCTTCTTTCTCAGAGCCTCCTGGCGAACCCCTTTCCCGGCTCTTGCTACCCAAACCTGACCTTTCCTGCAGTCCTGTCTGGCACTGCCTTCTGCTTGGGGCATGCCTGCCATCAACCGTGGGTTTCCTTTCTGCCTGCCTTTTCCGTTGGAATGAGCAGAGCATACACATCACTTCGAAATTCTGTATGCTGCCTTCTTTTTCTACCCATGTCTACTGTGATAAACCTCAGCGTTGTTTACCAGTATTTCCAGTTCTCTCGCCTGACACACAATAGAATTATACCTCTCTGTCCATGACTCATTTCAGTCAGTAAAATGTGAATGAAAATTATGTGCGTCACCTCTAGGTGGCAGCATTTAATAGCAGGTACCCAATTCTCAGGTTTCCTGCTTCCCTGGCTGCCGGGAACCAGGGCTGCGGAAAAGTCAAGCCACCATCACCTTGGCCCTGAGTGAGGGCCCATGGAACAGAGGGCCCACCAACCTCAATGCACAAGCAGCAAAAGCAAGAAATAAACCTTTGTCTGACATGCACAATGCGGCTAGAAGTGCCCCGTGTTGGCATGAGGAAACTTCCAGGGATAACATACATGATCGTGGTGGTGGTTCATACAGACAGGGGTGAACAAAAGTAGGTTCACAGTTGTGAGTATGCGAAACACAGAGTTTATTCTTGTATTGCTATTTATTAATTATTGTATTCTTTTCCATTCGAACAGCTGTAAACCTACGTTTGCCCACGTCTATATATAAAACCTTCTGGCAAAGACTGCAGTTAACATAAAACGTGGAACTATTTTTGTAAGGATTAAAGGTCCTATAAAGCAACCCCCCCCCCACCCCATGGGATGGACATGGCACTGGGCACAGCAAAGCTTTAAGAGAAGTCCTTCACAGTCTCTCCTAACTCCTACTGGGTGCCACTGTCAGAATAAAATCTTTCTCAGGGCTCATTTTCATCGAGAGCACTGCTCTCCCGTTTCCTGTGGTCCCGCACGACGTTCATGGGCAAATACAATACCCATCTGCTCTTCTCTCCAACTTCTCTACAGTCCGGTCCCACAGGCCACTGGCTGCTCTCCCAGCACTTCCCCAGCTCAACTCAGGTCACATGGTTCCTTTCCACCCCCGGCCGCCCTTACCCCTCTCCCCCAGAATCCGAGCCCTGCCTGCCCTGTTAGTCCCAGCTTAATTTTCCACCCTCTGCAAATCCTTTCTTGGCTTCACCACCAGATGATAATTTATCTTTCCTTTCATTAAAAATCTATCTATAGAGACTATATTTCTGAACCCAAAATTGGGACATGTGGATATAGAATTTCGTACTTTTGACAGATGTGAGACAGTCTTAGGAATGTTCTTTAGTGCTCGAAAAATGGACTTTGGAGGACATCTTGATAGTGTATGGAGCCAGGGAACAAAATATTTGAAATGGTGGTTATATAGGGCACCCAGGATGCGCGGCCCTATCTGTCACTTGGCCTTTTGCATAAGCTACGTACAGTGCATTATTAAGTTCTTTTATTCATATCATTTTCCCAAAACTAAGCTTTAACTACTTGGGGACAGGAATGGTGTCAATACCTAGATATACTCCCAACACTTAGGTAGGGCCCAGCAAATACTATAAAGAAATGGTTATGAATGAACCATTTCAAATCCATAATCTCTGTGGGGAGATGATGCCCACACAGTGTCCCCAGCATCCACATATCCTTATTCCCCTGTGAACAGCACCCCACACCAGCGATGCAGCTCACATGAGTGATATAGAGGATGAGGCAGAGTCAGAAGGTGACCTTTAGAATTCGTGTCATTGCCTTGTCCTCTAGCCAATACATCAGGGAGGGTAAAAAAAAATGAGGCACTGCTATAATGTAGAGTGAGTTTTGGGAACTTTAACATGCATAAGGATATCCTGGAAACCTCATTAAAATATGATTCCAGGGCCCCGCCCCCACAGGTTCAGTAAATGCAGGATGGTGCCTGGAAATTTGCATTCTCACAGTCTCCCACTTGAGGCTGAGGCTACTGATCTTTGCACTACACCTTGAGTAATAATAAAGCAGGACACATGTTGAGGGTAGCGGGCATTATTAAAACCTCTTTGTGAAAGTGGTGGTAGAGACTCACATCATCTTAAGTAAGAAATCAAATCATCTTAAGAAAATGGATTTGTTGGAAGGAAGCTAGAGTAGGCAGCTCACAGTGTGAGTGGGAAAGCTACAGAAGCAGCGGAAGAGCGCAGGACCTCAGGGACTCAGAGATAAATGCTTGTTGTAAACCATCCAGTCTATAGCCCTTTGTTATAGCAGCCTGAACTGGCAATTTCAACCAAAAAGACCAATGAAGGAGGAACTATGATTAGGTGTCGGGTCAGTGAGAAGAATACTGATGGACCTGGTCTTCAAACCTGTATTTTTAATAAGGGAATTTTTTTCAAGCTATTTTTTCCCCCAGAGCCCATAATAAAGATAAAAGTGGTAACAGTTTCTTTAGACATTTTAAAATTATTCTATGTGCGGCACCAAATGCATCACTGGGGAAATCCTAGGGTAACTCTGGATAGCTAGGACTCTCCAACAGTTTGAAAAGCCCCTGGACCACTGGGCCACTGTGGGCCCATCCAGCTCCACCTTTCTCTGGGTTAATGAGTATTGCCTGTGCAGGGCAGAATGCTAATCTTTAATTCAAATAAGTTTTTGAAAGAGGAGGGCAGTCAGTAGTACAATTTGTGGGCTTTGTACATTCAATGTTAGTATTTACTGAGATTTAAGGGGGGCAGACACTTAAAGAGAAACCTAGAGTTGATGGCATACTACTTTCTCCAGGAAAAATCCCTTGGGCTTAGGCACCAAGCCCTTATAATGTAAATTCATTTAAAACGCACTGGGGCCCACCGCAAGGTGGTGCCACTCTCCTTTCCCATCTCCTCCCTGCTCCCTCCTGACAGCTCCAGAACCACAGTGTTCTTTGTTCGGAATATAAATTTAGCTCCTCCAGGCGGCCCAGCCAGGCTCGTGGCAACTGCGCGCTCTGCGGGCGGCGTGAGTCACCCAGCCTCCAGAGGGGCCTCTCCTCCGAGCTTGTCAGCCTGTGTCCAGCCAGTCAGCAGGCCCTGGTTAAACACACCTCAGTGGACGCACCGCTCGCTCACCCAGAGAACCTGAACCGTGATTAAATCACCCCAGGAGACGTGCTGTTCCCGGCATTTGGCTTCTCTGACTGCAGTTAGCTTTTCCCTCCTTTGTACCATTTATTCACATTTGGCTTCTCTGACTGCAGTTAGCTTTTCCCTCCTTTGTACCATTTATTCACAATGCACATGTCATTCGGGTCAGATGGGGAAAGTAGACTCACTCTGCAGGGAAACAGCACGCCTTTCTTCCCACCCTAAATTCTAAATACTTGAAGGATTTTAAGCGGAATCTGATTTCTGCTTCTTACCCCTTGCCGTCTCACACTATGTGATTATTCCAGGCTTTCCCATAAACATATATATTCCACTTCTCTCCCTCTCCCATCCTCTGGCTCAGGGTTTTCGCAGACGGCTAGCCCTGCCAAAAGGCCTGTTAAGTGACAGTCCCAGTCTTTCCTCAACAAGGGGCAGAGTCTGCCATCTAGTGTCCAAAGGGGGACAGGCAGGAATGGAAGAAAACTGGCAAAAGCACAGGCCTCCTAACCTGTCCATTTCTGGGAAGGGTGATGAAAGCCTGTCACGCCACAGACGGCTGTACACATGAAGAACCACAGCAACACTGTGTGGGTGAGAGCAGAAGCACTCCCCCACCCTCTCCTGGTGTAGTGACCGCCTGTCCCAGTTTACTTGGGACTGACTGCGGACCTAGGATGGGGAACTTTCAGCGCTCGAACCAGGAAGGCCCTGGACAAACAGCCTATGAGGCAACAGAGCACATCTCTTCCCAGCAACTCAGCCGAGTGAGGGAGAGGGTCGGAGAGCCGGGCTCTGCCCCAGGCCCAGATGGTGAGGGCTGGCCGGGAGCGAGCAGCAAGCCGGCTGCGGTGCCTACACATGCCTCCTTTTTTATAGCTAAATTTATTGTCGGTTTTTACTATTGGTCGACAGATCCACTTTATTCTAACCCCTGTGTTTTTCTTAAATCCATAGCTCCTGTATCAGTTGATCTGTCATGATATATGTTAGTGGCCTCAATGCTTTTGGGTGTATGTGGGTAGATGGAAGGGTTGGGGCCGTGAAGTTAGATATAAAACAGAGACCTCATCCCCCTCTCTCCAGCATGTATAATCTTGGGGGGGGGGGGTGGAATTCAGTAGGAGAGGGCAAGACAACCTCTGTGCTTCATGAGAGGAAAAGCTGAGGCTGGGACTACCCGGAGCTATTTGCCCAAGGCTGGGATGGAATTCGTGCTGGGCCAAGGCTGGAATCCACTAGACCACGCTGGCCGTTGCTCACACAAAAACCTCCGGGAAGAGCCTGTTCTGTAGAGGCCAAAGCTAAGTGACGGGCCAAATTTTTGGCTGCCACTGCCCCTACAAGAGCCCCAATTCCAGTCATGCAGACCTTCTTTTGGTTCCTCAGACAAGCCAAGTCCACTCCCACTACCTCGGGGTGTCTGCTCTATGGTTCCCTCTTACTAGAATGCTCTCACTTCGCCCCCGCACCCCCCCCCCCCAGTCTTCACTGGCCTCCTCCCCCAGGTACAGTGCGAATCCCGCCCCCTCAGAAAGGGCCCGGGAAGACCGCTGCTGAAGTAAATTCACACCCACACCCCAGCGAGCCTCCCGGCCCTGGCACAGTGCTTGTCGTCTGGATCGTTCTCAGCCACCATCTGGCACCATCCTGTCTGGTTCTCTCTCCTGCGGCCCCAGCCTCTGGCCCGCGGTCTCTAAACTCCAAGAGCCTAGGAGCGTGTCTGTTTCGTTCACCGCTGTGTCCCCCCAATCAAGGGAGGAGGCTGGCACATAGCAGACGCTTAATGGCTTTGGAATTAATTAATAAAGTATTTTATAAACAAATGTACTTCAAATAGACATGGAAATTATGTGTAAGTAACTAAATTGAAAGCTGATACAATGGAAAGGAAAACAGGTCGAGCCATCGTAAGACATGAATTAAGTCCTAGATGGATTTTCCCCCCTAGCTTTTGATGGTCAATGTACTAAAAATTCTGAATCTCAGGCTGGTTCAGTGCTTGTAAAAAGGAAGCAAGCAATACCCTGAACGTTGATCTTGGGAGGCTCTAACTAGAGAGTACACATTAAAATTCTTTGTAAACTGTAAAGTACGGATAAAAGCATCATAACAACTTTACAGGGGGAATTAATCAATATTTATTTATATAAGTGCTTTCCCTAGCGTATAGAAAACAGTCTTCAACCTAGAAAAAAGTGACTTAGAATCAGCAATTCAGAAACTCATCTAATACATACATGGAATCATTTGTACAAATGAGGGCAGAGTATATAAATTGTGTCCACTCTAGGATTCTGTTGTGGTTGTTTTTTGTTGTTTTTTTTTCACACTTTCCCACTGAAAGCTGACTTCACTTTTGAAAAATCTTTTTGTCTATTTTCTTTATTAAAAGGCCTTTTCCTATTTGTACATTTATTATATGTTCTTGTAAAATTTTAGTAAATACTGGAAAGTACAGGAGAAAACAAAATCGCCTGTAACCCTAACAATCTAGAAATAACCAAAGCAAATATTTTGAAGTGTTTTCTCCAAAATTCTTTTTCAAACCTGAAATTGTATGTGAGTCTCACTTTGTACAGAGCACGGAGTGAAGGTGTTTGCTACGTAATAATGGCCCCATGAAGCTGTCTGAGGCCCTCGTGAAGGAGGCAGATGGCTCGGAAGGACCGTAAGAGCACAAAAGAGCTCGCCTCTGACTCTGCTTCTTGAGAGCTTGGGGCAAGTTAGTTAAATCTCTCTGAGTCTCGGTTTCCTCATCTGCACAATGAGAATAATCCCTACCACGTAGAGTGGCTGTGAGCACTCAATAAGATAAAATATGTAAACTGGCAGAAACATAGTGGTATGTAATAAATGATTACATTATTAGAACTGTTATTAATTATGCCTTTAAAGGTGGTAGCTCAGTCTTGAAGCAACAGAATTTAAATTAAGGCGAAGTTGGCTGGATCTGGACACAGCTAGCCTTGTGTAGCCAGAGGATGCATCCCGTATCCAAGGCTCACCCCTTCCTTCAAAACAGTAATCAAGAATACGGAAAACCAATAGGCACTGACCCCCGGGTCAGGCCACCACGTACGGAGAGCGATCAGACCTCTCGGTCACCAGCCACTATAGAAAGTTAAGTGTGGCTGCTGTGATGTGTCACCCAGAGCACCCCCCAGAGAACGGCTTCTTCCCCCGCTGCTGGGAGCACGGCTGGCCGACCAGCCCAGGCTGTGGGCCCCCTCGGGGATGACCTCAGTGAAGAAAACGGCCTTGCCAAAGGTCACATCCCCTTACGGAGTCACCCACATCTTATTAATAATGATGGGGGACTATAAAGTCAAAGGAAGCGCCTTAAAGTGAAACATGAAAATGAGTTTAAATGACCGCAGAGACCTTCCATTATACTTGAAATCAAATCCACCCCCTTGGGCCCTTGGTGATCTACCCATTTTTAAACCTTCCTTTCACTCCCTACGCCCCTGGCTCACTGGCATTTCTAGGCTACATGGAGCTCCCGCTCTGCAGAAACCTTTCATTTTCTGTCCCTTCCGTCTGGGACACTGGTCCCCAGCATCCGCGCGTGGTGCTCCCTCTCAGAGCCCTTCTTGCACAACCTCAAACAGCCGCGCCAACCCTGCCCTGCATGCTGCTTCGTTTCCTTCCAGGCGCTCCCAATAATCTGCAAGTTATTTAATCACTTACTTGTTTAGTTTGCCTCTCACTTGAGCCCATCACCCATCAGGGAGTGAGCTCCATTTCAGAAGATCTGAATTCGAATCTGATCTTTGCCATGGGCTTGCTTTGTGACATTCGGAGTCCTGTTGAGACTCAAGTGTCCTAACCAAAAATTCACCTACTGTTTATACATCATATAAGTATGTGTATAAGTATCTTCTCGGTATAAGATAATGGGTGTATAAGCATCTTCTAGAACTTAAAATTCTGTACAAATGGAAAAATTGTTAACCAGGTAGTGTGGCACAGCAGTTAAGAGCACAGGCCTGGAGCCGCGCTGCCTGAGTGTTAATACAGGCACCACTGTCCACCATGTGCTGTGGGTGGATTGCTTAACCTCTCTATGCCTCTTTCTATAAGACGGGGTAATAATATTCATCCCCATAAAGCTGTGTATGAATTAAATAAATTAAAATATTGATAAAATACTTAGAACACTGAGTAGCACAGAATAAATACTATGTAAGTACTATCATTACTGTTATTATCATTGTTGCAATTTATTTGGGAGCCTATAAAGCATTACTATATAAAGAACAGAGCTAACTAAATACTTTGTGATACATTTTTTTGGTTTACAAAATAGTCCTCACGTCTTCATAAATTATAGAAATCTCTCACCATCTTTCCTTTATGTGAGGTTTCTCACCCCTTATTAAATTTATAATCCTTTTCAATTTGTTCACGTCACTCTACATTCTACATATGCCACTCAAAACATGGATTAAAAAAAAAAAGAAAACCTAGTATTTCTCAATGATTTCTAGGAAATAAACACAGCAACATAGTACCGCTCTAAGAAAAAGAATTTTTTTTAAGAAAAGGCTGCTAGTGTACTGTACTGCCATCTCAAAAGTCACTGGTTATTATTCATGATGTGTTCCCCTTGAAATTCAGATGGCACATTCATGAAAGACAAAGCTCAGCCCTGCCTGCAGTCTTTCTGCAGAATTCTCAGTGAGCTACGCCACATTCTCACAGAGCTGTTACAATGAGTCCAGTTAACCTCTGCCTGGTGCATGTTAAAGTGATGGGAGGCTTCCCAGGAATACAATGGGACAGAATGGCCATGGCACTGGGGGAAGAGAAGGCTGCTTATGATTTGATAAACAAGCATTTCTCTATCTTTCTATCTACTATGTAGTCATTCTCTTTATATCTTTCGATCTTTCTCTCTCTCTCTCCAGTTTTCCCATTCTCGAAAGTCCATTTTGGAGACAGAGAACACATCTGCAGAGGTAAAAAATGTGCGAGCCATACGCCACCTCCCAGATTAGTGATATAATTACTTTTGTCAAAAAGGGGGGGGGGCTTTCTATGAAATCCGTAGAATGAAATCATTTCAGATCAACACTTACTCAGCTGGTACCAGTTAAAATTCAGAATTACAGTAAGAATGTAAAAGTATTGTAATAGTTAATGTTATGTGTCAACTTAACTGAATCACAGGATGCCCAGATATCTGGTTAAACATTATTTCTGGGTGTGCCTGTGAGGGTGTTTCTGGAAGAAATTAGACTTTGGATTGGTAGACTGAGTAGAGCAAGCCACCCTCCCCAGTGTGGGCCGGCATCATCCAATTCACTGAGGGCCTGGATGGAACAAACAGGCAGTGGAAGGTTGGAGTCAACCCCTCTCTGCCTTACCGTCTGAGCCGGGACACCTACCTTCTGTCCTCGGCAGTCCTGGTTTTAGGCCTTCAGACTTGGACTGGAATCTACGTTGTCATTTCTCTGGCTCTCAGCCCTTTGGACTACACCACCTGAATCTCAGCTTGCAGATGGCAAATGTGGGGCTTCTCAGCCTCCTTAATCACACAAGCCAATACCTTATAATAAACTATTTTTACAGATTCATATATATATATTACATATTATATAATTTATTGCTTCTGCTTCTTTGGAGAACTAATACAGGTATCTTGATAGAACTCCTAAATCCATCAGTCCTGTCACCAACATATGCTTAACCGACTCACTTAACTAACATTCAATAAAAAATTGCATATAGCATACTCTTTCCAATGGTGAGGCTTCTGAACGCCTGTTTCAAAAAACTTGGAACTGAGAATCTTAAGACTTTAAGGTCTTTGGGATTAAAAACAAACTTATCTGTAATTAAACTTTCAAAGAAATGTATTAATCCAGCCAAATTAGACTGGCACTTACGATCTAGCCGCCATTCTCTGCCTGGGCTTCCAACCTTGTCTCTGGCTACTGCTCCTACAGACACTGTTAACCACAGAGTCCCTCAGTCTTCCTGTCGTCTCCAACCGCCCTGACACGTCCTGTCTGTCGCTAAGCATTTGCTTAAGGGCAAATTAATCACCAAGGAACTTTTATAACAGATGATAGACTGCATTCTGACAATGCCTTCAGCAATAAACGCATGACTCTGCCTGCCTCCAACAGGACCATCCTTCTTTCGGGGAATGCCATTGTTGTGACTGCTTATGATAAATCACGCCCCTCAGCCCCTTCCCCCAACCCCCCCCCCACCACCAAGTTTATACAATGAAGTCCCAATCCTCAATGTGACAGTATTTGGATGTGGGCCTTTGGAAGGAAATTGAGTCATGAGGGTGAAGCTCTTATGAATGGGACTAGTGCCCTTAAAAGAAGAGGCCAGAGAGCTAGCTCACTCTCTTTCCACCGCGTGAGAACACAACAAGGTGTTGGCAGTCTGCAACTCAGAAGAGGGCTGTCACCAGCACCTGACCATGTTGGCACCCAAATCTTGGACTTCCAGCCTCCAGAACTGTGAGAAACAAGTTTCTGTTGTTTATAAGCCACCTAGCCTATGGGACTTTATTAGAGTAGCCCATTCTGACTAAGAGTCATTTCTGGTACTGCAAAGGTCTGGGGGCTGCCAATCATAGACTCCACACATCTGGCCATGGTGACTGGTCCCTGACCCATGCAGGCCAATCAGAATCCTCCTCTGGGACTTTTGTAACTAGAGATCGCAGAGAAAACTTTCCTTTCTGGTCAGGAAGCCATAATGATGTAAGCACGGAGCCGCTTGAGGCCATGGCAAGGAAGGGCAAAGGAGTCACCTTGCAACGAAAACAGCCGTGGAAACAGAACCAGCCCATCTGGGCTGCAGCTAAGTTCCCTAAGGCGAGGTCAAAACTCTCTTCTTGTTCTTTGGTGACGTGGGCCAAATAATTTCCTTCTTACGCTTTAGCTACGTCAAGCTGGATTTCTTGCTACTCGCAATCTACCCATCTTGACTGATACTAGTAGTTTTGCAGATGAAAATTCTTCATGGTTTTTCATCAGTCCTCAATAAAAGGTGAGAACAAACTAAACTTTAAAATGTTCATGGCACTAAAATTTATCTCTATCGGTTTCCTTACTGCTAAAGTTAAAGGTATGCATTGTAAAATATGTTTATGAAAACTGGGACAGTGTAAAAAATGAGTATTTCAGATTTTTGTCAATACATAGAATGATCTTATTCTACAAAAATTAGATCAGACTATGCATAGAATTCTATAGCCTGCACTTTCCACTTAATAATGTATTTTGGATATAATGATCTATCAGTTCATACAGATCTGCGTGGTGGTGTTTTAAATGCTTATTTGATGTGCCGAGTGTGCCCTCCTAAATGATCATTAGTAACGGTGGGAGTGTGTTATCTCATTGATAGAAATCTAATGCTTAGAGCCCAGAGACCATTGCTGTTGACTTTTTGTGGGCAGACAGGTTTTGAAAGAAGCTGAATGGCTCATCCTTCACCTCCAGGATATAAATCCTGCCAGAGTATTGACAGTGTCCCAAGTGCCCTCCCTGTTCAGGGTTGAATCACACAGGAGAGTATCAGGCATGTGTCTGACAGCCTGCGAGGCGACCTTAGCCTTCCGTGGCGTGGACGGCACAGGAGAAACTGCAAGGCTGCTCGCTTTGGACTCGGCTTCATGATCAAGAGACGGAGATAATCACAAGAACTAACACAACAGTAACTTTTATTGAGCACCTACTAGGTAGGCACCAGGGACACTGGCTAAGCACTCGGAATCGGTTGTATTATTTAATGCTCACACTAACCCTAAGGTTACCACTGTTTTCAGTCATTCCATTGAAGCTCTCATGCACGCTCAGTCAGAAGCTAGGTAGCAGCGGTGCTGGAATTGGGCCTCAGGCTAAACAACTCCAAAGCCCGTGCTCCTTGCCACGGTTTATTCTGCTCTCCAACCCGCCCCACCTGACTTGGGTCTGTATCGATCCTCACCTCAGACTCGGATTGTGAGAGGCAAACGTTTGTATTGTTGGGGAAGTCTGTGGAAATTTTACTACAGCTTTTGCTGTTGGTTTTTAAATAAGTTTAGGGGAGGGTATTACAAGGTCCTTTTGGCTGGTGTCCTTGATGCCGGTAAGGGTTAGGGGTTTGTGGGCGGAGGTCCTGTTCCCTGACCACTTTAGCACTTGGTGAATCAGACTCGTAGAAATAATCTGTGTCAGAAAGAATGTAGTTATGGATGGCAACAAAATTAAAGCTAATTATACACAGCATCAAGTAATTAATAAGAAAACACAATATAAAATATGACTGTAGGAAAATCAGGTGATGTATAATTTTCTGTTGCTACTGTTACTGTTAATTACCACAAACTTGGGGGCTTCAAACAACACAAATTTGTCATCTTACAGTTCTGGAGGTCACAAGTCCAAAATGGGTGTGACGAGGCAAAAATCAAGGCGTTGGCAGGGCTGATTCCTTTTGGAGGCTCTAGGGGATTCTGTTTCATCTTTTCTAGCTTCCAGAGGCTGCCTGCATTACTCCAGTCTCTGCTTCCATTATCACATCTGTTCTCTGACTTTGAGTCTCCTACCGCCTTTTTTGTTTCGTTTTGTTCGAAAATCTAGTTTAATTGAGGTAAAATGCACAAAACATTTACCATCTTACCCATTTTTGAGGGTACAGTTCAAAATTAAATATATTTACTTTTGTGCAAACCAATTTCCAGAACTTTTTCACCTTGCAGAACTGTGGGTTGGTTTACTATGCGTCTGACTTTATGCACTCAAAGAACGTCAGAGTTAGTACATGTCAGGTGATGAAGGAGCCTTTACCCCCAAAATGCAGGGCTGGTTTAACGCGGGAGATGGGTTGCTGTAATACACCATATGAAGAAATAGAATACTCGACATAGACATTAACAAGGTATTTGATAAACTGAAATACCCATTCTTTATAAAGAAAAAGAAACCCTACCAACTATCGATAAAGTCTGGGAACTTTTTGACAGAAATAGTCACACGTGTACTCAGCTACATATACATACAAGGATACTTAAACAAAAATAAAAGGCAAGTGACTGGAAAGAAGCAGGCAAATTTATGATCATTTTCAGACGGAAGGATTTTATACCCAGTAAATAAGCTACAAAATTATTATCTTTCCTACAAAATCACCACCACCTAGCTTTATGACCTGTAACAGAAGTTCCCATTGGCAGTGATCCCCTGCATTAGCTTGCAAGGGCTGACACAACAAACGGATACTGCAGATTGAGTGGCTTAAGCAACAAATTCACTTTTCACCGTTGCAGGGGCTGGAGGTCCAAGACCAAGACGTTCGCAGGTTCGGTTCCTACCAAGGCCGGGCTCCTGGGCCTGCAGGCGTCTTCCCTCCGTGTCCTCACGGGGCCTTTTCTCGGGGTGCACACTCCGGGTGTCCCTCTGTGCGTCCTAATCTCCTTTTCATAAGGACACAGTCAGGGTGCTTTGGGGCCCACCCTAATGACCTCCCTTTAATTTGTAACTAAAGCTAAATAAAAAAATAACTAGAAGGGGGGAAAAAAGTTTAAAATTTCCTATTCTCTTGGAAAATTCACTTATCAAAAACTAATCCTTCTGCCTCTGAGGCGCAGGTGAGGGTGCTAGTGAATTCGGGGCTGATGAGGGGTCAGACGCTAGGACTCGCTGCAAAGCCACTGCCCCCCACTGCCGGCGTCAGGCACCTTGCAGGCTAGTCTCAAGGGTTAGTGTTTTTAACCTGAGAAACAGGCATCATCAAATACTTACGCTTTCTCCTGAAAGCCGGCCAAAGACCATTAATGCAATTACCTGGGAAACTCAGATGGAACGGAGACAGAAACACCTCCCACTTCAGCAGCGATCAGGGCTAAGGGACCCGCCACCCTGCCCAATGAACAAACTTCAGGCTCTCTAAGGACGAAAACCCACACAGAAGGTTGGGTTTTCTCATCTTTTTGATAATCACTTCAAGCACTACCAAGCGAAAACTCCGGGGGTTGTAAATGAAGCTGAGCACGCCTGAAAAATCATTTTTTTCTGTAGATACTCTCCTCCTTTACGCTCAGATTTTAAAAGTTTGGGTTTGTGAGTGGAAGACGGCCTCTATAAGGAGCGGCAAGGGTCAGCGACCTCGGAGAAGTTGCACGGTGCGTGTTATCGACCTGGGCACCCACTTTGCCTAGAAAACAGCCGGTTGTTTTCATTCGTCATCCCCGGGCCTCGGGAAACTAGGCCTCAGCCACCCCCTGGCGACGCCGGCGACGCGCGAGGTCCCGCAGCTGCCGCAATCGGAAAGGGCGCGGCGTCCCCTTTAAGAAGCTGACTCACGTGGACGCTGTGTTGTGCGCTCTCAGCTGGGACCGGGAGGTGGATCCGCAGTCTCTTCCCATTGGACACCTCTGGAAAGGGGCAGGGCTGTCCTCTCTGATTGGCTGTACGAGCCCGAGGTGTTGGGTCAGGGGCGGGGCGAGCTGCCGAGGGCTTAACCCGAGTCTGCAGTTCCTGGGAGGGGTGGGCAGCGACGCGACGCGGAGCCGGAGTAGGGGGTTGGGTGAACCCGAGAAGGGGCGGGCCCAGCGGAAGGGGCTGGGTGCTGGGAAGTGGGCGGGGCCTAGAAATGAAGGACTTTCTGAGCCAACCGGGAGGACCGACGGTTCAAGGGGCGGAGCTACGCCGGGTGATTGACGCTGAGGCCCAACCAGGGAGAGGCGGGGCCAAGGCCCGGGCCTGACTAAACCTAGAGACTAGGGTGGCCGAGGGGCTCCATCCCAGCTGAGGAGGGAAGAGCTGCGGGCGGCCGCGGATCTCACAGCCGCTCGGGGTGAGTAAGACAGGCGGGGGCTGGGCTGGGAGCCCGCCGGAGGACCCCCTAGGTCGGCGGCTTCGAAGCACTCGGGAGTCGGTCCGGGGCGGGGGCCCAGGCAGGAAGTGCCTCTTCCTAGTCGAGCTACCACCGGGGTCCCGGGGAATCCGCCCCCGGCCCCCTTTGGGCGGGCCCGGGCCGCGGGGGCTGCGGGCGGACGAACTGAGCTGTTTCCTCTTTGTGAGGCCCGGACGCGGCGGCTGCCGTCGGCCCGCCCCCGCCGCGCAGCCCGGACAACCGGTGCGACCGCCGCGGCCGCGACCCCTCAGCTCGGATCCGCGCCCTCCCGCCGCTGCCTCCCGTCCCGGCCATTCCCCGGCGCCGCCTCGGAGTCCCTGCAGGTCGCGGCCGAGGCCTCGGGTGCCCCCTCCGCCGGCAGTTCGGCCAGCGATTCCCCCACCCCCCGGCTGCCCCGCCCCCACGGGCCGCGTCCCCGCCGCAGTATCGGGGGCGCGCCCCAAGCTCCGCGCCGCGGTGGTCGGCGGGAGGCCTCCCGCCCCGGCCGCCTCGCCGCGCTCCTGTCCCCCGAGCGAAGCGTGAACTCGACTGGGAGTTGTGGGGCCGTGATTGCGCCGCGGCGAGGCCTGTCCTTAAAAAGGGCTACGTCCGCGCGGCCCACTGGCGTTTGCCGCGGGCGCAGGGCGGTGCTGGCTTTTGTTTTCTGCCCCGCTGGGCGAACGTTTGCCACCCAGCTAACCCCTGGACCGAGGGAGGGAGCCGGCGGGCCGGGCGGAGGGCGTGGTGTGACTGTTGGGTTTGGGGGGACGTCCCGGGCCGGGGGGCGCGGCAGGGGTTCCGCGCAGCCGCCCGCTCAGCTGTTTCGGTCGGTGTTTGTTGTGCCTTCCGAGGCCCGGCCGCGCCGCGCCCCGGCCCCTCCCCATTGGCCCGCGGGGTCACGTGCCCGCAATCAGCTGGGACCAGCCGGGGCTGCGGGCTGGCAGGGCCCGGACGGCTGCGGGCTGAACGCGGTGGGCGCCCGTGTCCCGCGGCCGCCCCGCGGCCTTCCTCTCGCTGGTAGGAGGGTAGGCGCGCCCTTGCAACCCCTCTGTGCCCCACGCCTGTGTAGGTAGGTGCGTAGGACAGCGAGTATTGTGAGCCGCGGGAGTTGGAAAACTGAGCTACTACAAAGGTCTGCTTAATCCTGACTCCGCCTAGTAATCCTCCCTACAAGGGAGAGCCTGGAAAGTGTTCAGCTCATTTATTTTTAAATTTTTTCTGTTTACAGAGCCCTGTTGGTAATCTGAGGATTTTTATTCCGGGTCTCCTTGACAGATGGAAAACCTGAAGTAACCTCAGGCTAAACTTGGTGTTTTTGGAAAATTAGACGTGCTGGAGAAGTAACTGGGGGTAATAGGATATTGGCTAATTTCGCACAGCCACATATGAAGTGTTGCGGCTGCTTTCCAACACAGACGAATCAAAATGCATGAAGTGTTTCCAGGGTACACGTTTGTGCCAGATGTGAAGTGTCTTGGTGTATTCTTTTCCTAAAAGTTTATTGCATACTTGTACTGTGTTAGGTAAAAAGGAAATTGCAAAGAATTTAGAATCGTTTCTCTTAAAGCTTACAGTTTAGTGGAGTCATAGACTACTGAAATTGAGTACAATGCAAAGTTAAATATTAGTAAGTTATGAAATGAGTGTTATAAGAGTTCAAAAATGGGGCGGTGAGAGATGAAGTAAAGTGAAGTTGGAAGCATTCTGAAGTGGATTAGTATTGATTAGACCTAGGAGGTGAAGAAGCTTTGGGTTGCTGTTAGGCAGACAGAGGCCTACAAGCAAAAACAGAGACCTGGAGCAGGTACAACTAGTGAGAAGGTGGAGGTTGTGCAATTTGGCACAGAAGATATTTTCCACATATCCCATTATCTTCATGGGCATGTACTGGAACACCAGGTAGAATGTAGCTCCTTGGAAAGGACTGATGTCTACCTTTTTAGAGGGTGTCCTCACCCTTGTCAATGCCCAGTACAGGCCTACTGGGTGTCTTTTGTTTCCTTTTTTTAAATAAGTATCTCTAGGAACTATCTTATCTATAGGAGGGGGAGATGGCGAAATGTGTTCTAGTAAATTATTTAATTCTATACAGAGAAACTAAAGTAAATTATATTTTAACAACTTTTCTAAAAAGATTAGCAAAATCCATGTGGGTTTTACTAAAATAATACCTGGTTGGATCATTAAGGACTCATTCCTAGACTTATTTGCCTTTTCTTTTGTTCTACTTAAGTGGTAGAAGAGAAGAGAAAAATGTTTAGAAACAATAAAAAGGGAAAGGAAATAAGGCCAAAATTAAGTCTAAAAGAAGAGCTTTAATGAGCTACCAGCCTCCAGAAAACCAATCCATGAGACATGAAGCTAGTCCTACATATAATCAGGAGTTGTGAAGATAGTCCTAAGTATATTTGTGCCCAGAATATAAATTTCAGTTACAAAGTATCTAAATGACTATATAAATCAATACCAATTTCTCTGGTAATCCTGTATAGTAATGTCTGGGTAATGTAAGAACTGACCTTAGCTTTGACATGAACTTGTTACTTGATACCAGTATCACGAAACCAGATAGTTAACTTATACTCCAGTCTATTCAGTTTGAGGCTGTTTTGACTCATGGTATTGCAACTCAGCAAATGAGATATCTTGAATTTGTCTTTCCAAAGGACTGGGAGGATTACCAACTTGAATTGTTTAGGTGACTCACTGAGTTACATGACTAGTCTTATTTTCTAGTGATGACTAAACAAAAAGTGTTATAGAAATACAGTAAACTTGGAAAACATTTAACAACAACATTATTCGAGGATCAAGAACAGAAATATAAAAGTTACTGTCAAAATGAAGACCTAATTCCACAACCAGAAAGTCAATCATTTGACATAGCAAAGGAAACTGGTCAGGTATTGCAAAAGAATTAACAAAAGAAAGCACAGCTTTCTTGTGTAACTGAAACCTTGGCTGGGTGAGTGTTTTGTACATAAATGGGAAAATTGGTTTTGTAGATAAAACTCAGTTTGTTATTTTCCTTTATAGGTTTTCAATAGAATTTGGTCACAAGTCAGTATGAAAATAATTAATGAGATTACAATAACATTAAGTGTTAATTATAGTAATCAACCCCAAACTGTTAAAAGTTCTTTGGGTTTTGTTCCTTTCTTTGTTTTGGAGAGAAAAGGGACTGAAAACCAGAAATACAAGCATGCTTCCTTTCCCCACGTTTCCATTTTAACAGAACCATTTGCAAAACATCCTCCCAAATGGCAGATTCCTTTAACCCTTTCTGTACTAGGGTTACAGTCAGTTCCATGCAGGTGAGGCTTGTTTCCTGCATTTGTCTACCACCACCTTCTGGTGCAGTGGAAAAGCCCCTCTCAGTTCTGGTGGTTGTGTTTTCTGTGGCCTATGGAAAGTCTCTGTGAAGTAGGTATTTTCTGGTCATAGGGTCCTTAGATGCAAATCAATACCTACTTTTCTCTTCCCTGGTATTTTTAGGGCTGGTAAATGTGCTGCCTCCTTCAGGGTATTCTACTTGCCAGGGTTGAATCCTAACTGGATTATTAATTACGGGGAGGGCAAGTACCTATTTTAAGATCTAGAACTGTGACACTAAGAATTTGAGATGCTTCAGAGGTTTCTAACTTTCCTCCTGCTTGTAATTTCTGTCACCTGGTCACTTAGCTTTGCAGTAATTAACTGGAGGTGAAGCCAGTTAATTGTTACTTGTTTCAGATCCTTTCTGAGCCTTGGCTTGCTTCGTCTGTAATAGGAGAGGGAAGTTGGGTGGGAAGTGGTGAGGAAGGTAATGTATGTACTTTACTGGATTAACCTTTATTTAGCATTTACTGTGTGCCAGGCACTGTTCTAAGAATGTGTTATCTCCCATTCTCACAACTCGGGAGGATACATTGCCCAAAGTTAACACAGCTTTTAAGGGACAAGGCTGAGATTTAAACTTGGGCAGTCTGACTCCAGAGTTCAAGGGTTTGAGCTATATTGTTTAAATCCTGGGGATGAGGAGAGAAGAAGGCAGAAGCTGGGTATCTATTACCTATTGTTATAATCTCTTTAGAGTTGATCTTCAGCATGCTGAACTGATTATGGAAAGTTAAAGATTTTAGCTAGCAAAAACCGTGAAGACATGGGAGCAGAATTAAATTGACCTCTTCAGATACTTCTGTTGATCCTTGAACCTGAATGCCAACCAAGTGTACTTTTTTCTGAGAAAGACTGTCTACTTTCTAAATGAAAGATTTTAAAGCAGGTTGTTGGTATACTTTCTGTCAATGGCTGGATAGTGAATAGTGTAATCTTTTTAAGCCATAAGGTTTCAGTTACAACTACTCAAACTGCATTATAGTGAGACAGCAGCCAATTATAAATAAATGGGTGTGTCCCAATAAAATGTTATTTAGGACACTGGAAATTGAATTTCATGTGATTTGCATGTGTCACAAAATAGTCCCCCCCCCATTTAAAAGTGTAAAATTCTTAGCTTGTCGGCAGTACAAAAACAGATGGTGAGCTGAATTTTCCCACAGGCCTTAGTTTGCTGACCCCTGCTTTTAAGGAAAGTATTTAGCAATGAGCCAGATCAAAGAACAAGATACTATAATATTTAATTTGCTTGTATGTGTATATTAATACCAGCAATGAACAAACAAGTGGCATTTGCCATTAAAAACAATAAAATTTATATTAGCATCCAAAAGCTGAAATACATAAGTATAAATCCAACAAAATGTGTACAAGATTTATATCAGGAAAAATATAAAACTAATGAATGAAATCAAGAAGAACTAAATAAATGGAGTGAGATTTCATGTTCATGGATAGGAAGACTCAGTGTTGTCAAGATGTCAGTTCTTCCTAACTTCATCTGTAGATTCAGTGTTGTCCCAATCAAAATCCCAACAAGTTACCTTGTGAATAGCAACAAACTGATTCTGAAGTTTCTGTAGAGAGGCGAAAGACTCAGAGTGGCCAACACAGTATTGAAGGAGAATAAATTCAGAAGACTGACACTACCTGACTTCTAGACTTGCTATAAAGTGATAGGGATTACGGTAGTATGGTATTGGCAAAAGAATAGGCAAATAGATCAGTGGAACAGAATAGAGAGCCCAGAAATAGACCCACGTAAATATGGACATCTGATCTTTGACAGAGAACCAAGGCAATACAGTAGAGCAGAGTTTTTTTCCTAAATGGTATGGGACAGCTGTAAATCCACATGCAAAAAATTGAATCTAGACACAGACCTTACACCCCACTCACAAAATTAACTCAAAATGGATCATGAAACTAAATGTAAAATGCAAAACTATAAAACTCCCAGAAGATAAGAGAAAACCTACATGATTGTGGGTATGGCATTGACTTTAAAACACACCACCAATGGCATGGCCCATGAAAGAAATAATTGATAAGCTGGACTTTATTAAAATTTAAAACTTCTGTTCTGTGAAAGGCAATGTCTTCTCATTAGAAGACAAGCCACAGACTGGGAGAAAATATTTGCAAAAGACATACCTTATAAAGGACTATTATTCAAAACATTAAAAAAACTCCTAAAACTCAACAAGAAAACCACCTGCTTAAAAAAATGGGCCAAAGACTTTAGCAGACATCTCACCAAAGAAGATGTGTCAAGCAGCATGTGAAAAGATGCCTACATCATATGTCATCAGGGAAATGTGAATTAAAACAACGAGATACCACCACACACCTATTAGATTATAATTACCAAAACTTTGAAGCAGCCATAGTGTCCTTCAGGAGGTGAATGGATAAATAAACTGGTACATCAAAAGGCATGGGGGAACCTTAACTTTGGTTATAAACTTGAACTTCAACACTGACAGATACCAAAGCGCACATTTTATTACTTAGGGACACACTAAGGTGACCCCCAGATTCAACACAGAACATTAGTCATCTGTGAAAAGGCACTTTTAAGATGTTTTAGAAATATGTCGCTGAAGAGATTTGGAACTCTTCTAAGTCCAAGCAAGGTGACTTGCATATTTGGGAAGTATTTTGGATGTAAAACAATCAGAAGGTAGATCAGTGGTTGTCTGTGACTAGGGGTGGGAGGAGGGATTGACTGCAGAAGGGTTTGTGGGAATTTGCGGTGAGGTGATGGAAATAATTCTAAAGCTGTTATTGGTGGAAGTGGAGTTCTTGGGGGTGCTAGTGGTACAACTTTATAAATTTGCGAAAAACCAGTTTAAATTTGTGATCTGTATGAGCTCTAAAAATTTCTAGTTGAGAGTGTGTAATTGGAATTTCCACCGACCAAAAATACGGCATACAGGATCAGCATGGAGGCAGGAGGGGTCTGTGATAAAGCTGAAGGAGAAAGACTGTGAATCTGGCAGCCCTCGAGGGTCACTAAGAAAGAGTGGAATGAAGAGAACTGGAGCAAGATGTAGTTCAGATACCAGTGTCAGAAAGTCATACAATTGTAATTCTGCTACAAAAGTGGGGTAATAAATACCTACTTTAGAAATTGTCAAGATTAAATATGTAAAGTACCAAAGGCAGTGTCCCATTCAGTGTAGACACTAAATAATCATTAGGCCTAAGGAAGAGTTCAGCATATCATCCAGGTTCAGAGATTCCTGATCCAGGTATTATGTCTTAGCTTTTTAAAGACCTGCCCCCTTAAATAGTGAAGTGACATTCTGATTGATGGCAACCTCTTGAGAGTTTGGATAATGTAAGTCAGTAGTAGGTTGTGTTTCTAGCCCTGCAAAGCTAAGGCTTAGCACCTGGAACCTAATACCCTACAGAGGTTTTCCTACTTCTCAAGAACGTCTGACAGCAAGTGTAGTTTTGCTTGCTTTTGCTAGATTCTAAGGCATTCTAGCTTATCTCTTGGCAAATAAGAATAGTTTTCTTTTAAAAGCTACATTTTACAGTTATATTTAGTAAATAAAATAAAAACTACATTTTATATATATATATAGGTAGTAGGCACATAGGTAGCTGCCATATAGGTGGCTGCTATAAGTAGCAGCCACAATTAGGAATGGTGATTCTGCACTGATATTTTTGGTCTTGGTAATGAGTCATATAATTGAATCCAGTAAAAACACTTGAGTAAAAAATAGACTGAATTTGAAGCAGGGAGGAGAAAGCGTGTTAAATCTATTTACCTCACTTAGGAATAAAGAGCTTGCCTGTATCCAGTGGCAAATGGTCACAGCTATATGGTAATTTTGAACCAAAGATAGAATGTTGTAGGCAGAAGGCATAGGGAAAGTTCATTTTGAAGTCCAGTAAATTTTCCACAATAGCATTGTATCAGCCATGGTCAGTTCAAAAACATCTAATTACTCCTGCATTATGGTTGAAATAAATTACAATGTGAATATTTTATTTAAAAGTTTGAAGGAAAATTGGCTTTAAAGTAGCAAGTTCCAGAAACCCAAGTTGGAAACTAAAGCATTGTACAAATACTAGTTTTCAGAGAAATACAGAATCTGAGTGTTATCAGTGGAAGTGGAGTTCTTGGGGTGCCGCGAGGAAAAGAATTTCCTGAGGCCCCAATGGGAAGATGGGGGTTTCTTGGAAATCTTTATTGATGCTATAAAATTAAGGGAGTTCCCCTCCAGGGGCCCATCTCTGTCCATCTCGTCATGGAAAAAGTCCAGCCTTGTCTTCAGCAGGGCCAAGATAAAGGCCACTGCCCAGAATTTCTTCTGCTCCGTATTAAGTACAGTCCAGTCCAGCATCTGGCTAGCTTAGCTTGTATTCCCAGCTGCACACATTGCATGTGGAGTCCACATGGCTGTGGGCCATGTGGCTGCTTAAGACCCCATGGCTGTGGAGAGAGAACAGGCAAGTCCACAGGTGAGTGTGGGTCGCGGAGCCAGAGAGCACAAGAACAAGAGCCAGGGAACTCGGGAGATTTTTAACCAGGAGCTTCAAACTAAGCAGTTAACTCCAAGATCTTGCACGCTTCTGATGGCGTCCACTCCCAGGCTAGACTGACAGGCAGACACCTTCCCTCCCTCACCCTGGCCCCTGCTGCGCGTGTAGGTGCCTCTCCCCCTGCTCCCTCCAACAGTCCCCTAGCGGGTGGGGGGAGGGAGGGAGGGTGGGGTGTTAATCAGTCCCCTTGGAGGAATAATACTGTGTGAAGTGACAGCTTCCTGGTGAATTATAGTCTGGCCTCCCCTTGCTTTCTTCCCTTTATTAATGCAGTATTAACTAGCTAATGATGATGGTGACATGAGGACTGTGTCTCACAGGGTGAGACTGTAAAAACTTGCTGTTGATTCTTTTCTGTAACCAGTATTAAGAAACATGACCAAGATCAACCGCTTACAGGATTGCTGGATGATTTCTTTCTATCAGGAGTCTTAAACTCACATGTCTTAAAGGTGAAGTAATTATGTGATGCAGGGTGGAGACTGGATAAATGAAATGACCTTGCGGGTAAAGTTGCAGCTACCTCTCAACTCTAGTTGCTTGCTGCCCTACATGAAAACATGCCCATGTTGCCAGGCCTCCCCAGTGTTTAAAAAAGGCCCAAATACAGGTTCTTTAGTGAAATCTCTCAAATTTTAGTGGCAACTCAACTGTTTTTTATTAAGAATAAAAAACTGTGGGCCAAACAAAATAGGCCACATACGTTTTGTGAGAAAAGGGTTATTTGTCTGTTTTGTTCACTGCTGTGTCCCTACACCACCAAGTGAATTCAGCCTGCAAGCCTCAGATTTTGCAGCCCGTGACTTTTCATCTAACAGAATTGGGTCCCTAAGCATCTGGGAAAAAGTAATGCTGTCATCTTAAGGGTTGAAACAATCGGCAGTGAATCTTGCCTGTTGGCCTTTTGCGGAAAGGCAGTCAGAAAGCTATGTATCAGTTCTTAAGTCTTGGTGTTTTTACTCAGGTTTTATTCATTGACATTCTTGTTTGTAGACTGGTTTTCCTCTTACCAGCTACAAATTGTAATTATATCTATCCTTTGTTTTTCATTCCTTATTAAACTTCCATATTATAATGTTTAATGGGAGTCATGATCTTTGTGATAATGACATTTCTGATGACATTAGGACTGCCTAATGGCTGAGGCAGTTCACAGATGTGAGGAGGAATGGAACTTTTTATAAAATTAGTAATGGAATTTCCCCAAATTTAAGATGACAGTGGACTCTTGTATTTTTTTCATAGTGGCAGCTGTATCAGCTCTGCATGCCATTTTAAAGACAGGTAATATTTAAAACACAGGGGGCCAATAACTACACCTAGGATTAAATTCTTTTTTAAATGAAAGCTATAGTATATTCTTGACTACATCTAGATCTTAGTTGGATTCAGAGCTTTCTCCCCCCGTGTTTCATCACTTCTGTGACTTACGATTTATTAGCTATCAGTAAGTTATGCAACAATGGTTCATCTTTCCCTTCTTTGTAGTTGTTTTCCTAACCTTATGCCAATCCTAGACCATCTTGTGTGCCCTTTTGGAGGAGGCGGTGTAGGGTAATAGAAGTTCAGCTTTGAGTTGGGTCCATGCATTCCAGTTATGATATTTCTGGACTTGAAAGCTGTGTAAACTAGCTTTAATCCTTGGATTAAACTAGTTAATATCCTTGGATAATCTATGAAATGGGGGTGATAACCTCACAGAGTTGCGATAATTTTGAAATAAGTAAAGCACCTGGTAGTACAGTGCTCCATGGACTCAAACTTACTGTAATGTTAGTGGCATCACCCCTGTATGGTTGTAGAGATACTTGATGACCAGAAACCCACTTGTTTTCTGATTGCCCGCTTTTCTAGTCTTTCCTGAAATTACACATACTCAGAATGGATACTTAACACTTAATCCTTTCTCTGCTCTCTCCCTGTGCTTGTCATTCAGTTTCTGATACTCCACATTTTTCCTATTTTTTCATATCAACCAAAAGAGAAGTGATACCATGTCTTTTCCTACCTGAGCATGTTTATTTCTTTGGCTTACTGCTTCTAAAATATTCTTAGCCTGCATGTGCCTGTTTATTTGTTCAGTGCATGAACTTGGGATCCTTTTGTTCAGTCAGCTGTTTCACATATCAAATAATACAAAACAGAGATCACAATATAAATGGTCCTCTATGACCCCAACCAAGTAGATACTAACAGATTTTTAAAATCATAATGCATTTATTCTCCTTTTCCATTTGCTCCTAGGTTTTTTAGAACTTCAACTATAAAAATGGGCAGAATTTTCCTTGATCATATCGGTGGTACCCGTCTGTTTTCTTGTGCAAACTGCGATACGATTCTGACCAACCGCTCAGAACTCATCTCCACTCGGTTCACTGGCGCCACTGGCAGAGCATTTCTTTTTAACAAGGTTTGTGGGAAAATCAGTTTCATTTCCTAAGTGGGTTGAGTGGTGAATATATCTGACAATAGTACCAGAATACTCCTCAGAGCTTGAGATACTAGGAAGGCTTAGAATGAGAGCTGCAGTCTATAGAAATTATTGCCCACTGGCTTGTCTTTGAGTGGACCTTAGGAAGGTATATTACTAGAATGTGATTTTTAATCTTGAAAGCTGAAAGACTGTTAGAAGAAGGGTGGTCTCCATTCAGGAAACATTCAGTGTAGGAATTTAGTAGTGACTTCACAGACTGTGGAAGGAAGGGGCTGAGACATCCCCATACCCCTGTCACTGATTTATCTTTATGGGGAGGTAGCTGCATTAAACTCATAGCTTGACAGTGTAAGTGAGTAAGGGTCATCTGACCAACTTCCCTTGCTCTAACTGATGCTCACCAGTCATCCCTCTGATTCTGATTTAGTTTATTACATAGATTTGCCAACAGGAAGTTTCCTGATTTACAAATAAATACTTAGTCTAGTTGCTTCTCTAATTTCTGGCTTACTTTGGAATTGGTTAATGTGATTTCTGCCTTCTAGAGCCTAATGTGTACTAGTGAAGTTGAATTTCCAAGTCTTTTAGGCTAAGGAACAGAACTAGTGCTAGGGTATTGCTCTTAGAAGGTCAGCTAATCTTCCCCAGTGGACACTCCTCTGTTCAATTTAGAAACAAGTTTTTCTCTCAAAGAATTGGTCATGTATACTCCTTGATCTTTATTGGAGTGCAGGGCAGGAGCTGGCATGCTATGGCTGGCCAGCTTCCTGTTTTTAAAAAAAAAAATAAAGTTTAATGAAGCACAGCGATGCTCACTCATTTATGTGTTATCTATGGCTGCTCTTGTGCTACAATAGCAGGCTAAATAGTTACAACAAACACCATATTGACCTCAAAGCCAAAAATATTTACTATCTGGCCGTTTACAGAAAAGTCAAGTATAGAGGATTGTTGAGTGTTCAGGATCCCGGGAAATTCTTCACAGATTCTTTGAACCCACTTGAAAACGATGTATGGCAATGTAGGCTTTTCCTAGTCTGTTTGTCTGTAAAATGTATTTTCAGAAACAAATTTGGCAGACTTTTTAATGAAATACCTGTTGTGTACCTGATCTTTTACATTGGTAACCTTGTTTGCATTCATCATTAAACGGTGAATAACAATTGGGCCCAATCCTACAGTTTATGTCTCCATGTCAGGGACTCTTCATACAACTCAGAAATGTAGCTAGTGTTTATAGTGTGGCTTGGACTAGCGCAGTAATGCGTGGTCGCATTAGGGTCCAGTGCAGTGCAATTCCAGATGTTTACCTGTCCCCGCAGCTTCTGAGAATAGCTCTTGGGAAGGGGTATTGGAGCTCTGACTAAAGTAACTGCTGTTTACTTTTTCTGAATTTGCTGTTACTGCACCAACCAAATATTGTGTACTTTCTGGCAAATAATTGACTTGCTTTTGCAATTTTGTTTTCACATGTTTCTTAGGTAGTTAACCTGCAGTACAGTGAAGTTCAAGACCGGGTCATGCTCACTGGCCGCCACATGGTTCGAGATGTGAGCTGTAAAAACTGCAATAGCAAACTGGGATGGATCTATGAGTTTGCTACTGAAGACAGCCAGCGTTATAAGGAAGGCCGTGTGATCCTGGAACGTGCTCTAGTTCGCGAGAGTGAGGGTTTTGAGGAGCATGTACCATCTGATAACTCTTGAAGAAAAAGAGATAACTTCATCTTTTCCCAGGTCTCCTTCACTGAAAACAAATCTACTTACATACACTGTCACCTTAGCATCAGAGTCGGATTCATGAACTGCGGAACAAGGGTTATAAGAATCTAAGATGGAACCTTTCTTTCTTTCTTTCTTTTTTTAATTTTCTATTTTCCATCCAACAACAGTGTGTAGAGAGAATATTATGCAGATGCTGTTAAACTTTTTTCCCTACTTTTACATCTTGAGGCAGAATAGTCTATCTGCAGCTACATGGTGGGCTATATGAGAGAAAAAATCTGGGCTATTAGAGTGGAAACGTGTGTTTTATGTAAATTTTGAAAGAAAAATGTGTCAAGAGCATGGTTTTTAAACTTGTTTGGGCTTTATTTTAAAACGTTTTTTGAAAAACCCAGTTATTTCACTTGATTTGCTAGCTTCAGAGAGGAGATCCGGATTTGTGGCCAGCGCCGAGGGTCAGTGTCAGTGCAGCTTGTGCTGGCCATCGGGCCATATTCTTGTTGGAGATGAACTGTAGACCAGAGCCCATTCTTCCTTGTCGGTCTGGACCCAAAGATGTCACCATTCCTAGTTATTTGTCACCACGTAATTGGTGTTGATTGGAAACTTTTCCTGAAATGGGGCAGAACTGCTTGGTTGTCCTTTCCATGTAACTTAAGCATAGTAATATAAATAAAGGAATAGTTGAATGTTTTTGGTCCTGTGTTGCTTTTAAAAAACACTTTTTAAAAAGAGCAGAGTATTTGATAGCAATTTTCATAGTACTGTTTCTTTTCATCTCGTAAGCTAAATTTATTGTGTATGAGATACTACTTTGTTTAAATTAAAGCATACTGTTTAAATCCACAGTATTGTATTTGGAAAACAGTTGAACAGAATGTCAATGTGCATTCATGCAGAAAGCATATCATCTGCATCTGTTCTAAAAGAAGGGAGGAAATGAAGCAGCCTGTCTGAAAATACTGCTCTGCAAAGCATTTCAGCCTGTCCTCAGTTTTGCTTTGATTTTGACGGGTCTGTAGAGCCTAATAGTATCATCAAAGAACTAGCTCTCATTAGCATCATTTTCTCAGCTCTTCCCTAAGAAAGTCAAGCTATTGAAATTAAAACTGTACTTGGTCCCTTCATGTGAAGGAGAGCAGATTTGACTCAGGGTGTTATTTTAGCCCCAAATTTACATTATGAAGTATTAAAATGTAAATGTTTCTTTATCCAAACTATTTCTACATAGTCTAGTATTTGTTTGTGGTGGAGTAAATGACATTAAAATTGGCTAATTTGAATGGACGTTTGAGTGCTCAATTTCTTGGTCTTTGTCTAGAGAGAAAATTTGCTTCAATTAGAAAAATCTGCCATTGATATTAGACGTAACTTGTGAGTACAGTTAAGATTAAGTTTCTCTTGCTTACCTTTGGGCTCTTGGTTAGAGGCATAGGGATCTGATTAAGTAGCTGTATAATACTGCATTTAAGATAAGTGGACACAAATTCTGTCTTTCCTTCACCATGGACTTAAGTATTAAGAAACAACATTCCCATTTATTTCCATACTGCCCTTTGATTATATGCAGATTCGTAGTAGCATGCCTTACCTAAAGCACTGTGTGCATTTGCTGTTATAATAAAGTATATTTTGTCTTGCATTGGTGCAATACTGATACTTATTTTCCACTGATCCTTGTCTAGTAATTACCTTGTCTTAGCTTTATCTATGAACACATAAATCATACCTTTGAGTGGCCATAGCTGGCTTTAGTTGGTGCCAGGTGACATTCTGGCTTAGTTAACTCTACCTAATATACACCTGGAGATACTGAATTTGGCAATATTAACTTCTCTAAGCTGATTTTGCTTCAGATGCTGACAGCTACAAATAAGATGTCATATCGCTAGATTAACTTTTAGGTGACTGAGGCAGGTATGCAGCAAGCAATATGGAAGATATGGTCAGATTGGATTCTTAAGAGAAAAGCAATCCATTCACTTGAGGTGGGAAACCACCAGTAAGAATGGTTTTGCTCTGGGATGGGAGGATTAACCAAATACAGGTGAATATACCGCATACTAAGTAGGTTACTACAGGGTGTACAGATTACGCTTTTTCCTTTGGAGACTTGAGAATCCTTCCTCTTAATTTTAGGTGACAGTGACAGTAAGTTTTGATCTTTATGTGAGTGCTTTTATTTAAAGGGACCTTAAAGTGAATATTCTGAGTTAAAAATTTGTTAGTAATTACAGCTGTGAGTAGCTATTTTGAGATTGGAGGTGAAAAGTAGCAGCAGCAGCCATGTCTGTTTTCTAAGTGACCTGTTCGTAAAAGTTTCGTGGGGTGTTTAAACGCAGAGTCAGGGCCACAGCGCAGGCCTCAATCAGTCCACAGGTCAGTTTTGATTGGGCAGGACTGGGAAACTACTAATTAGGAAAATTATGCAGATGGTTCAATTTCCACAACAATTATTGAAAAATCACAGTTTAAACAGATAACCACTACTTGCATGTCTGAGCAGCTTCCTACCAGGAGCCATGTAAAACGCAAACTCATTTCTGTTCTAGGGAAAGTGTGAATTGAGAATAGGGCAAGATTAAACTGAAAAACAACCGTTGGCCAGCACTTTGCACTGATCTGAAGATATGTTACAGAAATAAAGCACAACTGAGAGGAGAAATTAGGGTGGATACCCATCCTAAATGAGGTGTGAAATGTAAGGCTTCTTTGTTTTAAAATATGAAACTTCTATATTTAGGTTTAAAATATATTCCAAAAGCACCACAAAGGGTTTTGTGGTCCTGGGCAGCACTACATATTTAGGTTTTAAAATCATCGGCAATTTGACCACTTGGGAGGTTTGTTAAACAGTGATTTTTGCCCCTGTTCCCTCCCCCAGTACTGACTTGGTCTCTGAGGTAGAGCCAAGAAATGCAGATATAAATTTTTTTTTTTTTTTTTTTTTTTTAGCAAACTGCAAAGATAAACCTATCTGTTTATACATGAAAATCATTCATAGAGTTATTCAAATTCAGTGTGTGGTTGTGGTGTGTTACCACCTGGTAAAAGTAGATATTTGTCGCAAGAGACCCATAGGCTTAGAAGTGTGAATAAGAAAATATAGGTTAATATGGTTTCCACCTATTAAAAACTGACTTAAAAATGGGTAAGTATAACAGTTAGATAAACTGACTTTTAAGGAGAGAAAAAGTCTCTAGGAAAGAGTTTCTAGAAAGATCAATGGGCTTTAAGGACCTGTCTGCAATGCTGATTGTGACTCATTGGCTGTGTGACTTCCGGAAGTGTGAAGCTTACCTCTGAAACCTGGTTTTCTCAAGTATGAGTTATAAAAACAAACCCTTAAATGGTTCTTGTTAGAATATAGTGGAATCTTTGGCCTAAAAACCTGTTAATTATGCAAATATATGGGATAACTACTCTTTTTTTTTTTTTTTTTTTTTTAGTAACCCTGAACAACCCTTCACAATAATCTAATTTTGCTCTAAAGCAGAGAATGACCAGAATGCTTTCAAAGTTCTTTAAATTCCTCCTAGTCCTGAAATGTGCTGCTAAACCTTTAAGCAAATTAGGGCATGAAATCTGTTTATCAAATGTTACTCTCCACCGTTCGCCACAAGGAATCTTTCATAATCTACTACAATAGACATTTTACTTAACTTTCAAAAATTCTTGAAGCTCCTGTTTTTCTCCTACCATAGAGCAGAGGGAAGAAATGTAAAAGTTTCATTGAAGACGATCTTAATGTAAATAAAAAATAAAAAGCCTCAATTTTTCCCCCCGGTAGAATCCTGCAAGAAATTTCCACTAAGATATTGAACAGTTACTTTTCAAATCCAATTTTCTTTCTCCTGTGTTTGTCACCACCTATCTCACACCACTGCCACAGTAGTCCAGTTTTTAAAGAATCCTAAGGTTGGGAAAGAAATGGTTTATATACCAAGTCATCTCATTTTAATCCTCCGACAGTTTGCTCTAACGAGTAAGTCATTTCTTGTCCCTGGATTTAAAGCAAAGCACAAGGACACCAAAATTCAAAGAATATATCCAGAGTAAAGCCAGGGTTTGAAAAAGGTATTTGTGTTGCTGAGGATCAACCAGAATTTTTCAGGGATGGATACAGTTTAAGAAACCCCACTCGTGCCCCAGAGCCAGGCGGTTGGCTTCATTTCTCCAGAATTGGCTCTCCCGCCAGCTGAGGCGCTAGGAGCGCCTCCCTGCTTCCCAGCCGCCGCTCTGCCTGCGGCCCCCGGGAACCAGCGCTGGGCGAAGGGAGGCCCTGAGCACATGGTGATCCCATGGGTGCCTTCTGTCCCTCGCAAGCCATCTCCTGTCCCGAAACTCTTAAGCCCGTTGGAAGGTGCTCAGAGGCATTTCTAAGGCTTATCAATACGCCAGAAGGGTTAAGTATTTCAGTCCCTTTCCCACCTAAGTCTTGAGTTTCAAAGATTGAGATGGGGGTATTTTAAGGACTTGAGTAATGAGTAGAACACTTGAGTGCTCCTGAAGTTTACACTGAAGAAAAAATGTTTTTAATATGACATTATAATCAGCTGGAATCCATGCTACCAAAAAGAGTACCAATAGATGGCATGAGTATGCAAGAAATTTAGTTCTTAGTCGGGCCTGTTTTGGAGGAACTTCTGGGGCAGCCTGTTACTGTTGCTATTAGCTGCTCACCTGAAGTGAGGTGATTTTACTGCAGCCTGGTAGAGTTGTGGGGGTCAAATGAAATCATGTGAGAAGATGCTTTGGCAACTACAAAGTACTATGCAAATATTAGTTTCCAGTTTTTGTGATGTCACTTTAAAAAAAAAAAGTTTTTATTGTTTTTCAGAGAGAGGAAGGGAGAGAGAGAAACATCAATGATGAGATTGATCGGCTGCCTCCATGCCCCCTGCTGGGGATTGAGCTCGAACCCCAGGCATGTGCCCTGACTGGGATCTAACCATGGTGACGACCTGGTTTATAGGTCAATGCTGAACCACTGAGCCACGCCGGCTGGGCTAAGTCATTTTTTTCTGCCATGTTGTAGTATCTAAAGCTTTAGCTTGCATAACTTCAAAATTTTTTCAACAGTTTAATATTGGCTTTTATTTTGATGATGACAACCTGAAGTTACAGAAAATTGAACGTCACAGTGTGACTTTGAAGTTAATTAACCTCTTGAAGTCTCATTTTCTCAACTTTAAAATACAGAAAATAATTTTTAGAGAACTATATGAAAACTTAAAAACCGTCCAGTATTCTAAAAATATATTCCTATAAATTGAGTGAGGTTAATGAGTTTTTAATTAGCATCGGCACCAGTTGCTAGAAAGTATTTGCTCGACCATTGATCTAGTCAGCAATGTTTGAGTGCCTATTACGCGCGTCAGGCAATATGCTAAAAGCAACACCTGGCACCTGCTTCCCAGCGTCCATATGAGGATGTTTGCAAAGCCCAGAAAAATCTTCAGAGCCACCATATTAATAATGAATGTACTCCTGCCTCTGGAAATGAAAGACATTCCACGTTAGGGTGCATAAGTTCATGAAGCATAATAAAAGGCCTCTTCTTCCAGCAATTGATGGATGTCTAAGTTTGAAAAGAGGAAACCTTCCAGATTAAGTGAGCATAACAAAAATAATCTTTCCATGGGCAATGGGTTCTGAAATTTAATCAACCTTATATTCTAAAACAAGCTTCATCTGCCAGAAGCAAATAGAAATCAGTGTTTTCAGGGCACTTGGCAATACAGCAGCTCACATCTGACAGCCATGCCAAGTGGAGGACTTCATAGCAGAGGGGGGAAGCCAAGGCTCAGAGCCTTTGCACAAGAAACATCCCAGGTCAAGTGTTGAGTTAGATGGTGAGGAGGGAGGGAGCAGAAAAGTGAGGGTGAAAGAAATGAATATTCACAGCACCTGAGATGTAGGCATTGTCTGAGTAGTGGTCTCAAACTCAAAGGCCTTTAGATGCCAGATAGTTTATTAAAACAAGGAACAATGCTGTTTGGCCTCTCTGAGCTTCAGTTTCCTCCTCTGTGCCCACCTCCTTCCTTGGTTGTTAGCTCTAAATGCCTAGGGAGACATTCAAGCACAGTGAACACAAAACAGAATCTTAAATGCTCAATCAACCATTTACTAGCCATATGACCTCAGTACCTAACCTCTAATTTCCTAACCTCTTCAATGTGTAATAACAGGACCAAGCTTATAGGGTTGTCGTGAAGGTAAATGAGATAACCCAGGGAAAGTAGCATCTGGACACATCATAAGCATGAAGTAACTTCCAGTTATATGTTATGTTGTTGTTCTATATTATTTGTATACTACCTAGTACATGGTAGGTGCTTACTGTAACCAGCCTCTACGAGGCCTCCACCTGGGATCCTCACTCTCTGGAGTCCATACTCTCCTGTAGTTTCCTCCTACACTGAATCACAGTTAGTTTGTGTGACTACAAATGCAAGTGACAATGTGTGACTACCAAGTCCAAGTCATAAAAGCCATTGCAGCTTTCACTTTAACTTCTTAAATCCCTGGGAGAAGTCAGCCTCCATGACCCATGGAGAGGCACTGAGGCCCCCTGCTGACAGCCAGTCATGTGCGTCCCCTACACACACACACACACACACACACACACACACACACACGCACGATCCTCAGGCGCACACACACACACACACACACACACGATTCTCAGGCCCAGCCGAGCCTTGAGATGACTGCAGGCCTGGCTGATATTGATGGCAACCTCATGGGAGACTTAGCCACACCAAATTCTGGGCCCACAGAAAGAGAACAAGTAATAAATTAATGTTGTTGTTTTAAGCCACTCATTTGTTATGCATCAATAATTCACTAATACAGTGCTTTAAAAAAGTCTCCTCTCCCAAGTGAGAAACAGGTTGGCATTTCCATCTGCAAATCCATGCAATGCAGCTTGTGAACAGCAGGGGGCACCATTGGACCATTTTCTAGCCTAGCTCTGTGGGCATTTTCCTCCCTCCGCGGGCCAGAGGAAATGCCAGACCTGCCAGGACAAGGCCAGGCGCCTCAGGCCCCTGACCTCATAGGCAGACCTGATGGTGGTCCCAGGGGAAGAGCCGGTGGAAGGATGAGCTCAGAGCAGGCCCTTGCGCCTGTAGCCAGAGAGCCCAGAGAACAACTCAGAGTCCTGCTTCGCAGCATTCAGTTTGGGGGCAGGCTCGGATACAACTCCCCAGTGGCCAGAGAAGCGCCTATTCTAGGGCTTGAGCAAAGACCCCAATCAGGGGTGCTGTGGCCACGAGGTACTGTTTGGAAAGGGTTTCTGTGTCTCTTCCAAATGACTCATTTGCCCCTGAGAAGAGCCAAAGAGAGCCTGGCAAGAATGACAAGTCTTGCCCCCTCTGTGTCCTGGTGTTCCTCAGTCTCCTACCCTTTCAGTACACACCCTTGTGGTTGCCTCCTGATCAGCATGTGAGAGTCCTGCAGCAGGAAGGCAGTTGACACTCCACCGCATACCTGAGGCTTTGGGGCCCCTCATCACATGCTTGCAGACCGAGGTCCAGCCTCAAGGAGCAAGTGCCTGACAACTGGGTCTGCCCCAAATTAGAAGAGCTGTGAAACCCAAGACCACACCTAAGGACCAGACAGCCAACCCTAAAAAAGTCCAGACAACAAGCTCAAGACAGCTAGAGCCAGAGCCCTAGTTCCTGCTGGGAGATAAGAGAGGTGAGTGAGGTGCTGAGCACACTGCCCGCTTGCCCTGTGTCCTCCAGAAAGAACAGAGAGCCCTGATGGCCCTCATCTCCTCTGAGCCAGAGACAGGGCATCGAAGGCCTTTCACATCCTTCTGTGGCGTCTCCCTGGCCCAGAAGAGGCAGAGCTTTGCAGGGGAGGCAGGAGCGGGGTGGAACGTTATTCCAGATGCGTCACCCCATTTCTTATTGTGGATGAAGTGAGGGTAGGCAGTGCAAGAAGGAGGTCATCGGAAGGTTCAGGATAAGGACCAATGCTCCAGGAGTTGGCTGATCCCCAACTCCAGCAATGATTCATGGCACCTGCCCCCCTTGCCAGTAGAACTGGGTAGGAGGCAGGACCACCCTCCAGCTGGCCTGTGAAAATGTAGGAAAGGCATGTTTTTAATTCTGATGTGAGGTTGCTTAAGCAGCAGATCTACTGGTGTCTTGGTCTTGGACGTCTCAGCCTCCAGAACTATGAGAAATGAATCTTGTTGTTTCAGCCACCCCCTCTGTGGTATTTTTGTTATAGCAGCCTGAGCGGACTAAGATGCCAGGTTATGCCTTGTTTGGGGAAGCCCCCAGTTGACAAGAAGTCTGATTTTGTAGTTATTGTCTCAAAGTATCCCAAAGCTGATCTTCTCTGTCCTGTGTTGTGCACTGGGACCTCCACTCTTCCCAGTCTCTGTCCCAGGCTAGCTCCAGTCCCTGGGAAGATCTTGTTAGGTGACTGGACCCGCTCTCATCTGCCCAGCAAGAGGCTTGCCCTCTCCAGGGGCAGGTATGCCATGCTGTCATTGTAGAGGAGCATGTGTTTGAGTGACAGGGTTGACCATGCTCATTGCTTTTGTTTTCAGAATTTCCCTGTCACACAGCAGGCACTCAATAAATATTTTTATAAATGAATGCTTCAGTGGGCATGTGGGCTAGATGGCGTGTTACAACTAAATAGATACAAGAAACAGTGTCATAGGAATATATTCACTCAATAAATGATAGAGCACCTACTGCAAGTAAGGCACTGTGCTAAGTGCTGTTACTCGTCTGAAGCGGACAAGTGACAGACATCCTCCATGGGAAACCACGTGTAAAAGTATTTTATAAAACACCCCTTTGTCATCACCCACTTTCAACATACAGAACGAAGACCTGGGTCTAGTCTACCGGCTGCATGAGGTGTGTCAAAACCGTGAAGCTCAGCACATCTCTGAAGCTGTCATTCAGGTGGAAGTGCACAGCAGTGTGCAAAATGTGCGGGACTCTGAAACCACGGAGGAGCTGGGTGTCCCTCCTGGTCCAGGGGAGGAGGCGGGGAGCCGTGCGGATCAACGTGGTGGGCTTTGAGGAGAAGCTGGAATCCTATGTTTAAAAAAAAAAAAAAGACCCCAAAAGGGACTCTCTGGAATATCTGGTGAGATGGTGACTGCCTCCGCCGCAGGGACACTCACTTCCCAGTCCCTGGTCCCTTAGCTGGAGTAGGTGAGAACACACAGAACCTGGGCAGAGGGGAGGCTCCACCAGCCCGCAGTGAGGAGGGTCCCCAAAGAAAAAGGTTTAGAACCCCATGGCCCCTCTCTAGGGAAGTCTCGGTCAGAAAGGCCTCTGCTTGCAAAGAAACGAGCTGCTTCCAACAGCTCGAAACAGCTCCCCCCACTTCTCGCAGGGAAATTGGTTTTCTGTTCTCCCTTTTCTCCCCCTGGACAGTGGAACTCAGTTACCAAGCTCCACTTCCTGTTCTCGCAGTAACCCTATTTGGCGAAATTAGAATTAGGAGTTTAATTCAATGGAGTGCAAAGCTCAATGAGATTAGCTTTATGGTCTCAAGGCCTCTTGCTAAGAAACAGAATCCCGAGTCCTCTGTTCCTCTTGCAGAAATGGACAGGGAGCTGAAGGGCGGTGGGGGGTTGTACGGCTCGCCTGGGTTCTGTGCCCCACCTCGCCCTGGGCTGTTGTGTCCTTGAACCCTGTCCGAGCTAGATATTTAGGAACCTATTCTGTGAAACTTGGCCTCCCTTCAAAAAAAGGTGACCATTAGATTCCTTTTCTATGATGTATGAAAATATGGTGGCAAACTGAACCAAAACACAGATAGCGGGCCTTCTTCAGGCATCCCTCAGGTGGGACGCAGTTTACATGTGGCATTTAACGCGATCCTTACCCTGGCCGGCTTCATGGGCATGTGTTACCCACACAGTTCACAGGGCCGCGTGCTCAGAGGGCCCGCACGTGGTTTACTCTTCTACTGTTGTCTTGAAATTCTTAATAACTTTTGAGCAAGGGAACCTGCATTTTCATTTGCGCTGTAGTCTACAAATTATAGAGCCAGTCCTATCCTCACTATAACTCTATTGCTTGGTAGATGTGTTGGTCCCATTTTTTAAATGGGAAACTAATATTTAAAGTGGGTTCAGTAACTCACCCAGCACCATAGAGATGGAAAAAAGCAGATCTAGGATTTGAAGCCAGGTCCCTGCTCCCAACCCTAAATCTCTGCTCTGTTGACTCGGTGGTACTGCCTTCCTGACTCAGTCATCTAATTTAAGTCAGCCCATCTCTTAGAATTAGAGTAGTGATTCTGGACACTATAGGTTAAAGGGCATTAGCAGGTAGAGGTTTTTCCTTAATCATCAAGATAATTACTTTAAATCTCTAAATAGTTCTACATGTATAGTATTTATTTTCTGACAAATGTTTTCCAGCAAAATGTAACAAATGTTCTCTTTGAAACCTAGGCAATCTTTTTATCCTCATGGCATTACAGCCGTAGACGTGAAGAACATTTGCTCTGTAACAAAATGACATTTCTTTCTAAGATGTAGTGATTTAATATTTAAAACAATATCTGTGAAATATAAATACGAGGTATTCATAAATAAATTAAATTAGATTGTGGCAGCTAAGAGCCAATTATCATGTAAGATATCTCTAATGGTTGAAATAATAAGAGAGCAGAATATTAATTCTGACACTCTCTATAGGCCATGATTATAAATTGCCAGAATGGTCTAATAGGTTATGGAGTCTTATTGAGATTTGAGAGGGCCCTTAAAATATTTATTGTGTGTTGGAAATTAGTTGTCTTGATTGATTTTATTTATAATTCTATTATATGTTTACAAGATAGAGAAGGAAGGGTGCCAGTGAACTGAGAAGCAAAGTCCATTCTACTTATGAAATAACAATAGTAACTCAGATGGTGGCACCATGATTAAGAAGTTCAGACAAACCTACATTTGAATCCCAACTTTACCACATTCTACTTGTGTGACCTTGAGTGATTGACTTAACTCCTTGAAGGCCCTCATCTACAGAAAAGAGTTGCAATGAGGAATAGATTTTAAAATGCCTAGAGCACATGGCACAGAGCCTGGCACTTAGCAAGCACAAAATACACGTTAGTTCTCACGACTTCTGCTGCCATAGTGGGGGAGCTTGAAGGGTTTGGGAATATAGAGCTCTCTTTCCTTGGTTATTTTGCATCGACTGCAATCTCAAGTGTCTTAGCATCGTAAGAACCAATGAGAAAGTATGGGGATAGTCTCAGTAGTGTGCTGATAGATGTTTAACAAGTGGCACAGGGAGTAAGGGAGCCCTGATGTGTAGTGTTTGCTGATTCCCATGGTGTAAATACTCTCACCATGACTGATTTCAAGCTACCAGATTGATGTCACTAAATGTGGATGTGGGAAGATGTGCCGCACTCGCCTCTGGAGAGCTGACAAGACCCAGCTCCCACACGCCACAGGGAAACCAAGGACTCTGAATCTGCAATGACCCCAGGCATCCACCCACCTTCCCTGGGCAGCTTATTTGTCTGTGAAAGGGAGACTGCCGTACCTATCTGGTATGCCTCACAGGGCTGATGTGACAGTTAAGTAAATAGAGGACATAAAACACTGTTGAACCTGCAAAACACAAGGGGAATTTCACTGACAGTAGAGACGCACAGACTCATTCTGTACTTACAGAGGCACCTTTGTGTTACTTTAAGGTCCCAAGACATGCAATTTCTTTGTCTTCTGGTTTAGTTACCCTAATCTTTTTTTTTTTTATTCCTGTCCATTTAGCTCATAATGATTATCTGCACAATTAACATAATAAAACAAGTTAGTTAAGCTCTTTCAGGCCCTAAGAAACAAAGACTGGCTCCTGTTACCTGAGCCTGAGAGGTAGCTTGGGAAACCATCAAAGCTATGCCCCACCCATCCCAGGTAGCACAGAACAAGGGCTCCTTGTCCTTGGGGGACTGTTGGCTGTCCTGGTGACCTGGTCACCTTGTTTTCCCCTAGAAGTGGGCGTCCTTAGTTCCTGACTCAGATCCCCTTGACAGTCACAAACCTCTGTGTCTGTATCTAGCCTTAACTGCTCCCCACTGCTTTTGCATGGGTTACGTTGGAAAAACAGCCAGTGTCAGACTACCAGGTTTGGATCTAAGTGCCACCAGGTACTTCCTTCAGGCTGACTGTGTGACAGGAACACTTTTGTGCCTTGGTCTCCTCATCCGTGAAATGGGGATAATAGCACCTACTTATGTCATAGGGCTGTTAGGAGACTAAGGGAGTCAGAACATGTATGGTGTTTAGAAGAGTGTCTGGCACGTAGCAGTCATTCCAGCAGCTGTCCTGCTTCTGTGCCGTCTATCTGCGGTCTCCCCATGGGGCCTGGGCTCGGGTTAGGTCCTACTTCAGTATTTCCTCCTGGGGTGGAGAGCTCTCATAGGCCTCCAGCTTCCCTCTCACCTGCCTAAAGGCGGCTGCCCTTGGCTAAGGAGCAGTCACAAGACACAAAGCCTGGCACGTTCCCGGGGAGGAGCCCACCTCCACTGAGGAGGGCTGTGGTCATGCAGACACCCCCAGTCTCTGGGCTCCTCTTGTTTATAGCACATAGTCCTTTCTGAGGATCAAGGAGGAAGCAACATCGGCCACACACATATCCAGGAAGACATCCCCTGGCTGGGTAAAGGAGGACTCTGAGGATTATAACCAGAGGCAAATATTTTTTCAACAGTGATGTCTTAGAGATTTGCCCTTCACTCTTCTTAATTTGAAAATTTATTCCTCAAAAGCCATGCTGGTTGTCAACCTTTTCCCACCCCAGCACCCAAGTGGCCCACTCCATCGGTACCAGCCTCTGAGGATGCCAGTGGACCTCAGGCTGGGTATAATAATCTCAAGGGCAGGGTTAGCTTGATAAAGTCAGCTTCTTCATTTTCCTCAGAGGGAAAGCATTTAAGAGTGTGTTTCCAAGGTTCAGCTGCTCATCTAATAACAATAATAATTACCTTAATGTTCTTCAATAGGGGATTATTAAACAAATTATGGTCCAGCCATGGTACATGATGCAACCATTAAATTAAATGAAGTAGAACAATACACTGTGTTTCATTAATCGTCACACTGCTCTAAGGCTGTGACTTGTGGGTGGCTTTTTGAGTGTTACAACTTGGGGGGGGGGGTGCTGTTAAGGATTTTGGAACTAAGGGGCAATGCCCATGCCCAGCAACATCTTGAATTAATATCGTACCTCTGGATGTGAGCCAAAATTGCATTTTCATCCTGGCCACCTAACAGGGGAGGGAGAGGACCCCGCAGGAACAAATTTCCTGCAACGCCATCCGAAAGCCAAGGGGACGTTGTAGAGATGAGGCCGCAGCTAGAATTAGTTTCTGGGAGCCAGCGCGTTTCGGAACTGGGTGTCCCAAACGGAGGCGACTACGTGAGTCACTAAACTGAGGAAGTCTCGGAGCCTCCCCTGCGGAACCAGGGTCGGCCACTCAGACGGTTCAGGGCTGGCACCGCCTCGGGGACCGAACATCTGGGAAGCACCAGGCAGACTCCTTTCCTCTGGACAGATTTGCAGGGAGCCCTGGGCTGGGAGCAGAGGCGAGGTCTGGGAAGGGGCTCGAACACGCTACAGAAGCCGCACAGGAGGGAGGCACCAGAACAGGGAGCGGCCGCCGCCCCCTGAGCGCTTCCAAGGCCCCACCCACGGGGGAGCTGGCAGGAGGACGTTTCTGGGTGGGTCACCCTCGATGCTCTGACATGAGCATATGGCAGGGTAGATAGCAACCGGGACGCGTGTGTCAAATCCATGACGTTACAGCAGGGACTTGAGAGTGTTGATGTGTCCCCAAATGATTGCAGTGAACCCTCTGCCTGGGACCCAAAGAGCTGGGCTGGCAGGTCCACGCACGCCCGCGGTGAGTTCCTGCTACAGTGACACACAGCCAGCAATTAGCAGACCACGGGGTAGTGGCCGTCCCTTTCATTCTGAGGTTCCATCTACTGTGAGTGCCAGCTGACTGAGGAAGAGAGAGAAGCTGCTCGAGCAGCCAGCGAGAAGCAGGGCTGAGAAACAGAGCTCAGATCTGCGAGGTCCAGACAGGCTCAGTCAGGGCCGAGGGGTTAGGGCTTCACCTTTGCAGGACAAATCCCTGGCATTCTGTGTCTCGGGGCCATGGACAAGCAGCCTCCAGGCCCAGGACTCTCAGGTGTTGTGTAGGAGTCTCTAATGTGCTGTCCTTATGCCAGAAGTATTACTAAATGAGAACATTGTACTCCAGTCATTTACCCTCTGGCATTGCACAGTGCGAGTGGGATAACCCTAAAAACTGAGAAGGGTGGAAATGGCTTCGTGTAAGTTGTCTGTTGCTGCGTGACAAATTAGCCCAATACTTAGCAGCTTAAGACAATCATGATTTATTATTTCCCATGGTTTCCACAGCTCAGAAATTCAGACCGAGCATAGTGAGGATGGCTTGTCTCTGCTCCACCGTGTCTGGGACTTTAGCTGGAAGGAGCAAAGGCTGGGCTGGAATGATCTGAAGACTCATCCACTCGCATGGCCCACGTGGATGCTGACTATAGGCTGAAGGACTAGCTGGGCTGTGGTCCAGAAAACCTACATGTGGCTTCTCGAGGTGCCCTGGGCTTCCTCAGAATATGATGGCTGAGTTCCAAGGACAAGGGTCCCAAGAGGGAGAGCCAGGCAGATGCTACATCTTTTCTATGCCCCAACATTGGAAGTCACGTAGTGTTGCTTCTGCCACATTCTATTTGCTAGAAGTGAGTCACTAAGTCCAACCCTTATAAGGGAGGGTTAGATTCCATCTTTTGGAGAAAGGAATGTCAAAGAATTTGTGAACCTATTTTAAAACTACCACAGGCCTCGTTGTTACATGGATTGTGACAAATAGGGGCATCTAAAGGCTGATCGCTCCCCACTTTCCCTTTTACACACCATAGCTAAGGTGTTGAAAGGTGTCACTGAGACCTGGACTCTCACGATGCCATTCCATCCCCAGCCTAGTATGGGGAAGGGGGTAGGACGGATTCATTCAGGCTCCAGCCAGAAGCACCCAACAATTCCCAGAGGGGAATTAAGTATGATCCTAAGAAGATTACAATGTAAGGAAGGGACGTTTTAGGCTATAAATAGGGAGAGTTACTAGGAGGAAGCAACATTTCACGTTAGATGTCTCTTTGGGAAGGTTCCACACAAAAATCAACGTAGGGGAAGGTGAACTGGAAAAAATCTATTAGCATGTGAGCAGGAATCTTTCTAATGTCCAGGTTTGGGACCCTGGCCTCTGGAGTAAACTAGCTATTTAAATTATAGGTTTCTGAGCACAGTTACTTAACTCGTTTGAGCCTTAGTTTCCTCACCCATAAAATGTGAATGATGACAACCCATCTCATAGGGTCCATGTGAGAACAGAGTTAGGGGATACAGGTAATGACAGTGCCTGACAGGTGGCACATCACCTTCCTGTGGGTGGTGGTTACCGTCACCAGTCTTTCCCCTCCCCCACCTCTTAAAGAGGCTGGGGTCCTTCCTCTTGCTGAAGCTCCGAGGTCCTGCCTGGCCAGGGAAGTTTTGATGAGCTTTTTCTATGCGAGAGGAGAGAAGGGACAGAGAAAAGGAAGAGGCACCAGGACTCATGCTGAGAGAGCCTTCAGGGAATTTTGAAGAATGAAGTGCAGGGAAGCTCAGGCATAGTAGATGGGAGAGAAAAGCCGGGTTTTCTAAGACAAACCTTGCATGGGGTTCGAAGAATACAATCATGAACTTGAGATCATTGTGAATTACCTTTCGGTTGTTGGGGATATTTCTTTGGTTAGAGCACTGCTCGGAATCTGGACCACGTGGAGACAGTTTTTCATGTGTAGCTTGCTTCCATTTGTTTTCGCATAGAAATTTCTAGAAGAAATACAAGTAACCAGTAACAGTTTTTTCGGGGCTGAGAGAAAGAGACCATTTTTCATTTTATACCTTTGGTTCTACTAAGTTTTTTGTCAACCTGGGCACATATCACTTTCTCAACCTGCGTAACATAAATTAGGTGGTTGTGTGTGTGTGTTTGTAAGTAACCATTTATTAAATACCCATTAAATATCTCTTAGGAATTTCATATGCATGCATTTGATTCTCACAACGATTTTGCAAAATTGATTTTATCATCCCTTATGTTATGGTTGAGCACATTAAGGCTAGAAAAGTGAAGCAGACATACCAGGGTTCTCTAGAGAAACAGACAGGATATATACATATATAACACTTATGTATATATTCTATCATATATATTAGAATACATATATAATAGCAGAGATACATAAATACATACATATGTGACAGAATATATTCAGGAAAGTAACTGATTTTCAGAAATTGGCTTACATGATTGTGGGGACTGGCAAGTCCAAAAGCCAGAGGGCCGGGCAGCCGGCTGGCGGATGGGCTAGGCAGTGACGGGGCCGTCTTGAGTGTGAGCTCAGCAGCGCAGCAGTCTGGAAGCTCAGGCAGGTTTCCATGTCGAAGTCTCAAAGCGAATTTCTTCTGGAAACCTCTGTCTCTGCTCTTACTGCCTTCTACTGATTGGATGATATGCTTATGTTGAATTGGGTAGTGATTACAAAGGTTCATTCATATGCAAAAATTCATTAAGATTTGTGGATTTTGCTATCTGTATGTTATAACTCAATAAGAAAAGGCGAGCCCAGCCGGGCGTGGCTCAGCGGTTGAGCATCGACCTAGGATCCAGCTGATCAGGGTTCGATTCCCGGTCAGGGCACATACCCGGGTTTCGGGCTGCAGCCGATCAATGACTCTCTCATCATTGATGTTTCTATCTCTCTCTCTCTCCCTCTCCTTTCCTCTCTCTGAAATCAATAAAGATGTATTAAAAAAAGAAAAGGCAAAAGTTAAAAAAAGAATACACATAATATTGAGCAAGGAAAACAAGCCATTACATTACTGTATTTTTTTTTTTTTCAAATGCAAGAAGGTAATTGTCATGAGAGGCAGGACCCTGCTGCCTTTAGGGAGGAGGAAGGGGCTGCAATTCGGAAAGGGCAGGAAAGGGTAATATTCTCAAATGAGGTAATATTCTATTTCTTGACCTAGAGGTGTTCACAAGGTGGTCACTTATAATAATTCATTAAACTCTTCATGACGTTTATGTTTTACACATTTTTATGTAGATGGCTATGTTTCACAATTTAAAGAAAAAGTTTTAAACAAACAGGCAAACATAGTGATTGCTTTCTTGATGCAGTTGAAGATTTGAGGCTCTGGGAGACTGCCAGGCAGAGTGGCTTCAGCTTCTGCCGCCCCTCCCTGCAAAGACCACCTCCTACACCTGCCCCTCAGCCCATGAGGACCCCGAGGAAATTGCCCCTCCCTTATTCCAGAGCTCCTGATTAATTATGAGGAGGCACATTTTATTGTAGAATGCTCATTCCATTTCATATAAGAAACAGCATTTTCTTCCCCTGTCTGATGTGTTGATTAGATTTCAGACAGGATTAGCAGGGTTGATGCCATTAAGTAAAAAGTCATCTCCTCTGAAAACAGCTCAGAAAGTCTGGATTCCATTTTAAAAGCCTCAGATCCCATTAAGATGACATATTGAGAACCATGTGGATTCAGATTTGATGGGAGAAGTCAGAGCTCCAAGTACCAGCAGACTCTTAGACACCTGGAGGTGGGGGGAGGAAGGGGGTAACGAGGAGAGCATAATTTGGCTGTAAGATCAGAGCATTCTGAGCCACTCACTTCCTCAAAAACAAGTAATCAATAAATCATATACTGCCTGACTGAATAAATTACAGTACCCCCAACACCATGAAATAGTGTGCATCCATTTAACAAGTATAAATTAGAATGACACCAGTGGACTTGAACGGATTTCCGTTAGGTATTATTAAGTGAGAAAAGCAAGATACTTTAGCTCTTAGGGTACCTAAATATAGTCCGATCATAAAACAGTGATAAGCAACCTTCCCACTTAAGCACATAGATACTTACATCCATGTGCATGTACCTGTGTGTGAGTCTACATGTGCTGTATGGAGAAAACTATAAAAAAAAAACATGCCAGGTTGGTAATATCAGTTACCTCCAGCAGGATTTGGGGGGGTGGTGGGTGCTGAAGAGGGTGGAGGAGAGAGGAAAAGTGGAACCAAACAAAAGGGAACAACCATGAAAACAGCCAAGGATGATGTCATCAAATTTATGTGTTTATGTAAAATGCATAAGGAGGCAGGGAGTTAACTATGCATCGAATCTCTATTGTCTCCAGCCCTGCCCCGGGCATTGTGAAGAACAGAGGAAGGCTCTGTCCACCACACCCTTCTGGGAAACAAGGCATAAACGTTGGCAGCACTTGGTGAGCAAGTCAACATGATTTGACATTTTAATTCCCTGTCTTCCGCATTCCCACTATTCTATCATACTGTTAATTTAACAAGCATTTCCTGAGCCTGCAGTAGGAGCTGGGCATAGTCACTGCCCTGAAAAACTTATCCACTAGTGGGAAATGCCAATATTCTTAGAGGTGGACACATAGGGGTGCTAAGTAAATATTAGCTGAAGTGGGATAAAATAGCTGCAATTTGGACAGAGAGAGGTTCTCTATGAGATCTTGTCTTTATAGTCTTTGTAACCCATCACAACAGACTCCAAAGGGACCTTATTAACTATCTAGTCTAATGCCCATATTTTATGTGTGTAGACACTGAGGTCTAGGGAGAGTAGATGAGAGTAGCCGTGTCTAGTGTATAGCACAGTTGAGATCACAACCCACAGCTCAAGGACTGGTCTTGTTTCTTTCCATAATGCTGTGAAGTCTTCAAGCGAAACTGAGAACAAATAATGCCTGAGAGTGAAGGATTTGACATTTTTGTCGTCTTTCATATGAAGCAGCTGATATAATAAGAAAACCGTGGTGCTATGGGTTGAGTTGTCTCCCCCAAAGAGATATGTTCAAGTCTTAACTTCTGGAACACATGAATGTGACATTATTTGGAGATAGGGTCCTTATAGATATAATCAAGTTAAGATGAAGTCATGCAAGATTAGAGTAGTTTCTAAATCCACTATGGGCTGATATCTTTATAAAAAGAGGGGAATTTGGACACGGAGACACAGACATGCAGGGGAGAAGGTCATATAAAGACTGAGGCAGAGACAGGAGTGATAGATCTACAAGCAAAGAGCACCAAGGGTTGCTGGCAACCCCCAGAAGCCAGACGAGGCAAGGATTTTCCCTAGAGGAACAGGGTCCTACAGACACCTTGATTTCAGACTTCTAGCCTCCAGAACTGTGAGAGAATATATTTCTATTGTTTTAAGCCACCCAGTTTGTCCTGGCAATCGCAGGTAGCTAATATACATGTCTTGTAATTTGTTAGATATGAGGTAAAATCTTGTTTTGGTTCTTTACAAGATGGATGACCTTGGGCATAACAACCAACTTCTTTGAACCTTGGATTCATTGCCTGTAAAATAGGGTAATAGCAGCACCTCACCTCTTGTGAGGATTAAAGTAAGTAATTCAGGCTCAGCTCCTAGAACGTGACCTCTTGACTCAACTCTGAGAGAGGGACTGAGCCGGCTGGGTGGGGGAGGACAGCAGGCTCTGAGTTCCTCGCCCCCCTCTCCCCCCCACAATGCCCTGTGAAGCAAGGCCGGCCAGTTCTTCATCTTTACAGCTGCAACCAACCTACAGTAGTAGCTGGCGTGTTGCAAAAAAATGATGCTGTTGGCTGAAGTTTGCCCCTCCCTGACGTCAATCACAACTTCATTCTTTGTCTAGAGAGTGATGCTCCAGAAAGATTGGGGTCAAGCTGATGAGAGAGAGGACTAGTTTGAGAACCAAGACCCAGGCTCTATTCCTGGCTTAGGGACTTGCTCTGTGACCTTGTACTCTTGCCCTCTTTGGGCCTTAGTTTCCTCTCCGTAACAGGGGAGGGAGGGTTGGCGAGCTCTTGGAGGCCCCTTCCAGCTCTGCCTTCCAATCTGTGATTCCACACACGCAGGTCTTGTGCCCCAGCAAGGGTGTGAGCAACTGGAAGGATGAGACCCAGGCTTTCTCTAGTAGGCACCTCAGGTCCTTGTGCTCGGCATGTGGCAAACACTTGATAAATGTGGATGGAATTGGATTGTGGGTGTATGTAAAATGCTCGATTTCTTAGAATGAAGGTGAGTTTGTACAGTTCTGAATCCCACTTTCTCTCTAAACATGATTCTTGTATCTTCTCAGTCATTAAACTTCTTAGAAAGCATCACTTCTAGTGGGTATCATTGCCCATTATAATTTATTTAACCATCTCCCTATTGTTGAACATTTATGCTATTTTCAATTTTTCACTATTTTAAGTGGCAATAGCATGAACATCTATCTATATATATCTTTGTTCATATCCCTGAATCTGTCCTGAGAACGATGGAGCTACTGGTTAAAGAGCACCAATAACTGAAAGTTTTTGTCCCCAAAGAAACCATAACCCAAATATCTAGAAAAAATATCCAAAGGGGGAAAGTATTTTTTTCTACTCTCAACCCTCAAGCCAGGAATGCATCCCATTTTGATTGTTTGGCTGCTACTGGGTAGGAAGTGATAGTTGCTCTTTAATACGAAGCTCTTCCTAACTAACTAGGGCATGAGCCCAGGCAGCGATGAACACCTGGTTCGGGGTGCCAGGGGACTCTGGCCCGGGGCCTCTGGGTCCTGAATTGCTTCCAGCTGTCCCCTTCGGTGCTCAACATGTGCTCTCTCGCCATGGAGAGAACAGCTCACCGCAGAGCACAGGGACTGTTGGAGACGCGACTCCCCAGCACCCTCCTCGTAGGAGCCCTCCGGTCTGGGAACACTGCCAGGGGGCCGAGGATCGATGTTCCCGAGGCCAGTGCATCTGAGGTTTTCTCTTGGCTGCAATTCAGAGCAGCGAGAAGGAAACTGCATCTGGGCCAAGGTGAGCTGTCTGGTTGGAGGTCCCTGGGCCACCAGGAGGAGCAGGCCACGCGGAGCTGCCAGCAGGTGCCGCGGTGCAGGAGAGCGAGGTGCACGCCGCTGACTCCCTCAGGAGCTCTGCCCTCTGCAGAGCTGCCCTTCAACCCCAGATGCAGCCCTGGCCTGAGGGCGGTCAGTCACATGGTCTTCAACCTCCGCGGCTCACACATCAGTGCCAAAGCCATCACTTCATTTAGAAGGAAGAAGAAAGCAAGCCAGTGTCCCCTGAGGATTTGCTGTGTGCCGTGCACTTTACAATACATGGGAGGCTTATTAATATTCCCCTTGTTACAAATGAGCACACCAAGGCCAAGAGAAACAAAAGGCCTTGCTTAAGGTTACGGGGCCAATAAATTAGAGAGCTTGGACTAGAGTTGGCTGCTTTTCAATCCTGGGTACAGAGGCAGGTGCAGTCAGGGAAGATCGCAGGCCGTGGGCTCCCGTTCAGTCAGCGTGGGTTTGTTCCCTGACCCCGGGGCTGGTGCTCATGTCCCCAGAGCGTTCGCTTCCCTCCGCCGTGAACGCGGCTCCTGCCTAGTGGGCTTCCTCCCGGAGTCGCAGGGAGGATGCTTGCGAAGGACCGGGTGTAGTGTTGGGCCCACAAGGAGGGCTCACTAAAGCCGGTTGTAACAGTCACCTCTTCCTGCTTCCATCACCTTCCATCACCTCTGCCGAGAGCCCTGCTGGGAAGCCGTCCAGGCACGGAGCCCAGGAACTGGTCTCTGCGACTAACCCCTCATTCCCCAGCACTGCCCCGCTCTCCCGCCTTTGCCCCAGCCCAGCACGCTGGCTCTCCCCCCAGAGCAACAACCTGACGGGAAGCCCGGAGAGAAGGCTCGGGACTCTGTGCCACACCCCTGCTTCCCAGACGGACCTGAGCCCCAGATGGAGGAAGGACAAGGTGCTGGCTCAGAGCCGGGCTAAAGAGGAGGTAAGTGGACGTGTCCTTGGCGCAGGTGACATTTCATCCTGCTCCTTAAGGATCTCCAGTGAGCAGAAGGACCACCGGTGCTGGGCTCTGCTGGTGCCCAGGCCTTCGCAGACCCAGGCATTTGGCTGAGCACTCCCACCGCCCCACGATGGTCAGCCCTCGGGGTCCCTTTAAAAGCTCTGGGTTGAGCACAGCCACCTCTAATGGGATCACATCACGGAGGACCAGCCATGCCCTGAGAGTGGCTTCCCCGCCTGCCTGAGAAACGTTTCTCTTTCTATTTGCAGAATCACAGATGTTGACTTTTGATCTCTCCCTCTCTCCCTCCAGGCCTTCATTCAGTGATGACAGCTATTTCATTTCTTTTTTATTTATCTTTTCTTTTCCCTATAAAGAGGAAAAGTCCGGAGGCCTCAGAAAGGTTGTTAAAATATTGGAAGGGTTATTACACACTGGCTACTGGGGTGGCAAGGGAAAGATCTAGCCCTCTCCATGGGAAGCCGGCGGCAGCCATCAGAAGGAGGCTGAGTGGGGCACCCTTTAGCGTAGTGTTTCCTGATCTTTGGTGTGCTTGTAAACCGTTCAGGATCCTGTTACGGTGCAGAATCAGATCCAGCAGTTCTAATGAGCTCCCAGGTGAGGTCCCTGCACTGGTTCAGGACCACACTGAGAGCAGCAGATGTGGAGTTCCTTCCTGTCTCTCCCTGCTCCAGTCCTGAAACGCTGTGATCGATAAGTCCTTCATGCATTGGGTTGGTGCAGACAAGATGCTGGCCAAGCAAGCTTCTCTTAGCAGACACTTTAATAGAATTAAAGCCTACACTTAGATTTTTATCACTCCTGCTCTGTTGAAACAGAACATTCAGATATGAACAGGTTTCCAAAGAAGGAGTTTTAAACCAGAATCTGTCCCAACAGGTCACCTGAAGACTCTTATCAGGGGTTGGGGGCAGGGGGTTCTTCCTTGTCTCACTCCATTCCAAACCTTTGGCTTATTTTTTCTTTTTAATGGAATTCAGCTCAACCATTATGCTATGCATTTTTTTTCCCACTCCAGGAATGGGCAAATCTCTGAATACCCAGTGAAAATTATGTTTTTCCTTATATATTTCCTAGTTATTTTAAAAATTAAGTTCTATTTGTTTTGTATACATAGGTTTAACTTTAAGAAAATGTATGCTATGATAACTCAAACATAATACAATGGATACTTATTGTGTGTTAGAAAGTAACCTCAGGTTATGAAAGGATTCACTGTAACATGCCTTCAGGTGGTGAGTTCTATCTGGGCATTTGATATGAAAATCTTCCTATCAGATATTCTGATTTAATTGGCCTGAGGAGGGACTAGGGCACTAATTCTTTTAAAGCTCCCAAGATGATTCTAGTGCACATTCAGGTTTGAGGACTTCTAGACTAAATGATGTCCGGTTTCCAACTTTAAACTGTTCAGACGACTTGCTCATTTAAATTCAACACGCGTTTTTGCACACTGTTGTATGCCAGGTAGTGAGGCTCCGGAGCTAGGAGGAAATCAGTCCCAGTTCCTATCATGAAGGCTCCTTCAGTCCAGCAAGGGAGATAAAACATGCAGAATTCACTTTATCTGGAGGTCCCACAAATAGTGAAAGAGGGAAATGTTGCCTGTATCATACAAATAAAAGGAGAGGCAGAAGCAGGCATGGAGGAACCTGCGTCTGTCTCCTCCATCATCATTCAGCCCCTCTCCCTTCCTCCCAGAGGGAGTAGAACACAGATCAAATAGAAACACAGTGGAGTTGCAGGTAGATGCCTGGCTCTCAGACTGGAATTTGGGGGGGCTGGAGAGGAGGAATGGGGAGGGCTCTGGGGGCTGTGGTGTGGCCTCCAGACTAGGTGAATCTTAGTGCAGGAACGCACGCCCTTTTCACAAGTTGCAAAGGCCGAGCTGGGATGATTTCCAGCAGCTCCTCTGCCCAAACTGTCCATGAACTAACATCACCCTCTCTGCCCTCCTCCCACCTCTTTTTCTGAATACGTCTCCATCCCCCACCTTTGGGTGCCCTTCTTCCCAGATGTTCCCCTCACTACTCTATGTCCCTCACCCCATCTGTCCCCAGGCTTACCTGTCCCCAAATTACCTCTCACCAATGATAGTTCTATCTCCTGTGCTACAGGTGACAATGAGTTGGGCTGGACTCCATACAGAGCTATAAGTGGCCCAAAGGACTGCTCAAGAGCACTTCAGAAGTCTGTTCCTCCAAAAGCCAGGGAAGGTCCAAGAATGAGATATTTTAATAAATGCAAAACGAGGCAGCCCGCAACTTAACTGAATCCACTAAAGAGATTCTGGCAAACAGATTGTGGTCAAAATAGCATAAGCCCTAAGACTACCCCTTGACCTCACTTTTGGGCCTCAGCAAGTGTGGTCAAGGGAGTACTCTTCTGCCAGGGAGAGAGCACTTGCCCCCTGGCAGAGCTGGCCAAAGAGGAGCTGGACTGACTGCTTCTTGAGATGGTGTTTCCGCACTGGAACCCTTTTGTGAGGATGGAAAGTGAGGTCTGGGGGCAGGACTGTTTAAACAACGGACAGGGTGTTGGATACTTTTAATGTGCCTTACAGGGAACCTCTAAAAACCACTTTGTGACCTGCTTTTAACTGCTTTCCAGTTCCACAATTCTTTTAAATATTTGGGTTGAATTCAGGAGGTCTCCTGCAAGTGGAAGAGCCATGATAATCCTGCCAAGCAATAAGTATGAACAAACATTAACTGGAACTGTCCTCGAATCCTCTCTGTGACACAGTCACTCCAAGAGGTAGATATATCTATTTTACAAGTAAGGAAACCAAGGCACAAAGAAGCTGGAAGATTTGCCCAATATCCCACAAAAGATGAGTGGTTCGAGCCCAGGTTTCCAGGCTTCTAGTCTGATGCTTATAAGATGACATCGTGATTTGCATCTCTTCAGACGCAGTTTTGCTCTTACTGAGTATTTATCTTCAAGAAAGAAAATGATCTCAGAGAAGAAATGGATTGGGGGGAACAGGATGGGTGGGTTAGCTGTCAGGTAAGTCTCATGAGTCACCAGGAGGGGGCAGAAGTCTGCCATTCTAGTTGCTCACACCCTTTCAAGCCCATCTGGGACTAAGTGTAGTGAGACCTTTCACTGAGAAGGAATCCAGAGAAAGCAGGACAGTGCCGGTGTGGACTGTGGCGGAGGCCGGCTCTGGGCAGCGTGCATCTGAGAGCCAGGCACCTGGAGAGAAAAGCCCTTCCCCCTATGGCCTGCACCCGCAGGCCGACAGCAGCTCACTGCGCGAACGTGCACAGGATCTAACTACAAACCATCCAAGATTTGGGTCCTCAACCTGCCATTGTCTAGCCCACGTCACTTTCTCTCTCTGCGTCCGCTTCTGCATCCATGAAAAGAAGACAGTAACAACTGCCTCGCAGGAATAGTGAACTAACCAGGTAAAAGCACTTTGCAAACTATAAAATATGCCACAGGTTCTTTGAGGTGGGTTCGAATGCTACTCCCCCTAGTGTCTCTCACTAGCACGTGAGTTGGCGACAAGCTGGCCAAGCGTGGCCTATGCTGGGTGCCTGGGGGAGGAGACTTGGACTGGCACTGAGGTGGTACGCAGAGGGCGAGGGAGATGCCACTGCCCCCGTTCTCTGGTCAGAGTCACCCTGACCTCAGGACACTTCATCCCACGTGTGCTTCACATGGGCTGCCTCTCCCCTGGGGTCCTATGTCCTCAGAGGAGAGACCTGAACCTCCCTGGGCAGGAGCTGAGAGGCCTGAGTTCCCGTGATGTGACCCAGCTCCCTCAGCCCCAGGGATCATGGTCAGAGTCCCTTCCCAGCCTGATGGCTCAGAACTGAAATGCTGCTGGTGAGGGTCATGGGCAAGAGAGACCCATACCCTGCACACACCACTTGTCAAGGTAACAGCAGTGTACAGTTCTGCCCAGGAGCACAACTTTCTGTCCCATTTGTGATTGGGTCCATCAGACCAACAATTCTGAGAGGCAGATAAAACAAATACAGCTTTAATCTTTTTTTTTTTTTTAAGATGAAGAAACTCTCAGCAAGTTTAAGTGATTTTCCCAAAGTCACACAGTGGTTAAAAACAAAACAAAACTCAGAACCCAATCTTATGGCTTTAGAGCATCACCTTGCAGTAATGTTTGCACCAACAGATACCTTCCATCTCTCTGTCCAAACTTCCGGTATGGAAAGACAAGGTCATCGTTTTCGACTTAGGCTGCATGATCACTATCAAGCTACACAGAGACCCTCTCTCGTTTTCTTTGATTTCATTTTACTTCACTTTCCCATTATCCCCAGTTTCTATTTCTACTAGTTTTTGTCTCATAAATGGGCACTCCCTCCAATTTGATTGGTTGGCTGGTTCAGTTGTTTGTTCATTTGTTCCTTTCTTTTCTTTGTTCCTTCAATCATTCACTCACTCATTCACTCACTCATTGATTCATTCACTCATTGATTCATTCATTCACTTAATCAGAGGCTTGAGCCAGGCACATTTCTGACACATCCTATGTTTATGATTTTTTAAATAAGTACTTTTTGTTATTGTTGTGCACAACTCATGGACTCTCACCTCTGGTCCTTTATCTATCATCCTAGTAATTTCCCATCTTACATTTATGTGCTTCATCCATCCCCCACTCTTGCCATCCCTAAATACATTACTTGCCACTTGTGCTTACTTGGTTTTATTCTTATTGGTTTCTGGTTTGCTTTATATGATTCGGGCTTTAATTATCACCTTGGAATTGTTTCCCTGCTCATTTTGGACTATTTGCGTATTTACTGTACATGCTTTTGGGTTCTTCATCCCAGTAGGTGACAGTGATGTCCGGAATCAATTACTTTAGATCAGTTCTCAACCATCGCATAAAAGTCTGAGGGAACTCCTTATAAGGCCAACAGTAAGTCATTGATACTCTTGCTTTCATTTGGATCCTTTTACAACTTTTACATACAGTACTGGAATAGCTGAATGATGAAGCAGTGGTATCTATTAGAACTTCCACAGTAATGGAAATGTTTTATAGTTTTGTACTGAGCAGTTGCAATTTGGCTTGTTGTAACTGAGGAGCTAAATTTTTAAAGAAATTAAATTTATTGGGGTGACATTGGTTAATAAGATTGTATAGGTTTCAAGTGTAGATTACTAATGAAACATGATCTGTATATTGCATTGTGTGCCCACCACCCAAAGTCAAATCATCTTCCATCACCATGTATTTGGCTTCCTTTACCTTTTACTACCCCCCATCCCTCTTCTCTCTGGCAACCCCCATACTTCTGTCTGTGTCTATGAGTTTCAGTTTCCCACATATCCCACATATGAGTGAAATCATATGGTTTTTAGGTTTTTCTAAATTTTAATTAATTGAAACTTAATGCTTTTTGAAAATATTGAGATAATCATGACAATTATTTTTCAGTTCATTAATGGTAAAAGTTACATTAACTTTTTTCTCACATTAAATTTTCCCATATTCTATTATTTCAGAATATGGTCCCTAGAGGACACCTACTACACAAAGCCACTCTACCAATTCCAGGAGACATAGCAGGTCTACCTACTACATAGAAACAAACACCTAGAAGCAGCCAAAACATGGAGGCAAAGAAACATGTCACAAAAGGAAGAACAGAAGAAATCTCTAGAAGAGGAACTAAATGAAATAGATCCAAGCAAGCTAACAGATACAGAGCTCAGAATTTTGTTTATAAGGATGTTTAAGTAGACTATTAGGGAAATAACTGAGAAAATTGATAACATAATAAAGTACCAATTTGAAATGAAGGCTACAGGAACTGAAATGAAGAATAATTTACATGGAATCAACAGTAGAGTAGAGGACGCTGAGAATCAAATCAGCAGCTTGGAACATGAGGAAACAAAAAACACCCAGCCAGAAGAGCAAAAAGAAAAAAGAATCCAGAAATATGAAAATAGTATAAGAAGCCTCTGGGACAACTTCAAGAGGCCCAACATTCGTATTATTGGGATAACAGAAGAGGAAGAAAGAGACCAAGAAATTGAAAACCTATTTGAAAAAATAATTACAGAAAACTTCCCCTACCTGGGGAAAGAAATCGATTTACAAGTCCAGGAATCACAGAGGGTTCCAAACAAGAGGAACCCAAAGAGGCCCACAGCAAGACATATCATAATTAAAATGCCAAAGGTTAAAGACAAAGTGAGAATCTTAAAAGCAGCAAGAGAAAAGCAGTTAGTTACCTACAAGGGAGCACCCATACGACTGTCAGCTGATTTCTCAACAGAAATTTTGCAGGCCAGAAGGGAGTAGCAAGAAATATTCAAAGTGATAAAAAACATGGAACTATAACCAAGATTGCTCTACCCAGCAAAGCTATCATTTAGAATTAAAGGTCAAATAAAGAGCTTCACAGATAAGAAAAAGCTAAAGGAGTTCATCACCACCAGACCAGCACTACAGGAAAAGTTGAAGGGTCTTCTTTAAGAAGCTAATGAACAAAAGAATCTGACAAACTAAATAGATCCAGAGACATTGACGCATGAAACAGATGATCATATTTCAGAGAAAAGAGGGAAAGGGGGTGGAGGGTGGGAAGAGATTAACCAAAGAAGTTACATGCATATATGCATAACCCATGGACACAGTTAATAACGGGGTGAAGGCCTGGGGAGGGGGTGGGAGAGAAGTGGAGGGAGTCAATTGGGGGGGGGGAAATGGGACAACTGTAATACTCTCAACAATAAAGATAAATTAAAAAAAAATTACCTTCAAAAATGTTTCAAAAAAGGGGTTGGAGACAAGCCATCTAAAGCCTTATATACTTGATACTATTTTTATTTTGCTTGCTTTTTTTTTTATTATTATTTTTAAATTTTATTTATTGATTTCAGAGAGAGAGGGGGGAGGGAGAGAAAGAGAGAGGGAGAGAGGGTGGGACATCAATTTGTTGTTCCACTCATTTATACATTCATTGGTTGCTTCTTGTAGCGCTTGACCAGGGATCAAACCCTCAACCTCAGTGTATCAGGGCACAGCTCTAATCAACTGAGCTAACCAGCCAGGACTATTATTTTGCTTGCTTTTAAATGATAGTTTGGCTAGATATAAAATTATGGGTTTGAAGTCCTTTTTCATCAATGCTTTAAAAGATTAATTCATTGTCTTTTTGTATCCAGTTTTGCTATTGAGGTTTCATGTCTAACACTGAGTTTTTTCAATCTGAAGTTTTATATTTTCTTATTTCTAAGAAGTTCTCAGTCATTATACCTTCAAGCACGTAATTCATTTTCCCATTCTGGCTCCAAAGCTTGTGGTCCTAACCACTACACTATTCTCCCTCTCTGAAAAGAGTCAACATTTTGTTGCCATTGTCTGTTTACGTAGTGCCTCCCTCCTCCACACTCTGATAGTGCCCTATTTTGTCTCCGTACTCCTAGTGCATCGGTGCCCACTGCGTGTTGAATGAATGAATGAATGAACTAAGAGCATGGAGCAGTGGGGGTGGCCATGGCTGGAGATGGAAGTGCTGTAAGGTTAGGGCAGCAGCCAAACTGCATGACAGTACTGTGTGTCCACACCCAGGTGCATGACCTCTATCAGGGTGGCAGCCGTTTTAACAGACCCCTCCCTGTGGAAGTAAGCACCTGGGGTAGCGAGTCTAGCCCGGCCATGTTCCAAGCTAATGGCGTGGGGTAAGTGCCCACCATATCCTCAACCAGCTCTCCATCTGGCCTGGCAGCTGTGAGATCCTGACAGCTGTGAGGTCCTGATGTGTGGCCCACCTGACTCCTTCCTGCCCAGCTGTGGGATCTTTAGCAAGTTGTCCTTCTCTTGGACCCTCAGCTTCCTCTTGTGTAACTTGGAGATAATGCCTCACCACGTCCATCTTCCAGAGGTGTAAGGAGCAGCAAAAGAGATGCGTCAGTGCTTTGTAGGTGTGAAGGGCTGCACACAACAAGGTGCTGCTGTCATCAGGGACACATCACAGTGCATGTGAGAACCTTTAGCCTGGAGTCCCAGTTCTGAAGGGAGATCCCACATGGTGATATGGAGTCCTTGATTTAATTCTACTTCCTCCCCACAGGGGGTACAGACTCCCCACAGGTTTGTGGCTCTTCCTATCATTGGAAGGAAACTTCTGGGAACCAAAGTCAGCTTCCACCCAGATGGAGAAGTAACTTCAGGTTGGTGATTCTATCCACTCTTCACCTCCCCTCCCACACCTTCACCTGTCCCCTTGTACTGTATGTCCCCAGACCATCCCCCAATCATCCCCTCCTCTAGTTTCACTGAGTCCCCATTCTGGCCTTACCTGTTTGTAACAGAGCCCCACCCTTTGAGCATTTCTCTTCCCCTCTGCCCAGCAGAACTTCCTTTTCTGTCCCTTATGACACTGCTCTCAGCTAGGCCTAAGCTGAGGAATTCAATCTAAGGGTCCCTGTATGATAGATGATGTGGGCTTACTCTTAACAAGTTTTACATACTCTCTTTCAGTAGGGCACCCAAAGTCTTACTCCAAAGGGACACTGGTGGTGGAGATATCAGGTCCCTTGCCAGCCTGGTGTCAGAGTGGGGAGAAGGAGATGTTCTAAGCCCCTCAGCCCACTTAGGCAGTGATGTAGAATCTTGAGAAATACTCCCTTGGTTTCCAAGGTGCAGGAGTTTTTCTGAATGAGATTCTTCTGGACCGAGGCTATCAGCTCTCTAGAACCACCCCCTCACTTTCAGCTTTTCTTAATGGCCACTCCCAGCAACCTTTGAACCTTTATTGAGTCATGCTCTTCCTACCATCTCCTCAGTTTTATTTTTTTTAAGTACATCTAATGCCCTATCAATATTCCTGACTTTCTGATCTTCTCATAGAAGTCTTCCTTCCCTGTAGCATTTCTTGGTCTTTTTTGTTTGTTTGTTTTTAGAGCTTTTTTAAAAAGAGGTTTCAAGCATGAGGTAGGAGATTGGATTGGAGTATCTTGGGCACCCTCCTACCCTGAACTCATTGATTCTGTGAAATTTGCAACACAGTTAACACTAAACCAGCACCACTGAGGATCACTAATGATTAAACTTTTAACTATGTGGGTGATGCCCTTTTGCCTAATGAGAAGATAAAACACTAACCAGCAAGTTCTTGTGTGGTGTTAAGGTTGGTGATTTACTCTGGCATCACCTAGTTTGAACATTCAAACGAGCCGCATTCCCAGTGTGCCATGAAAATCCTATCTTAGTAATGACAACAATAGATAACACACAGTCTACCAGCTACAGTCCCAAGTACTTTATAAACATTAACTTACTAATTTCTCACAGTAATGCTGTGGGATAATTAATACTTTCATCCCTACATTACAGAAGGTGAAAATGAGGCACAAAGAGTATAAGTAATTTGCCCAAGATTGGAATTGGTAAATGACAGAGCTGGTATTCAAACTCAGCAGTCTGGCCTCTTAACCACTATCCATATTTACCTCCTGAAACTCAGCAAAGATTACTGGGCACTGCCCCCTACCCCTGCCTGCCCCATATGTAATCATGCTCTCATCGCTTCTCACCAGGAGACTATCAAGACCTTCTCCCTTCTCCGCTTATCATTGTAATGTGTATCTGGGTTTTACCTTTTGCGCAGTGACAGGAGTTGGAAGAATTAGGAGACCTTTGAAAGAGAGAACTACTATCAGTAAAGAAATTGAAGGCATGCTCTCCCTCCTGGGAGCACCCCTGCACCTTTCCCTTCCCCCTATTCTTGCCCCACAGGCATACCCTAAACTCTAAGGGTCACTGGGATACTTGCAACCAGGGGAGCAATGGTCAGCGGCAGCTTGTCCTGGGCTGACCCTCTGAACCTGTCCCCCAGGTGCCCTTCTCTCTGACTCTCCAGTGAGCTGAGAGCAGCCCCGCCTAGTTTCTCTCCTGTTACTTCTTCTGTCCTAGACCCTTCCTTGTTTCATTGTCCCCAGCTTCCATAAACGTGCTCTCAAAATAAAAATAAAATTAAAAACAAACAAACCTGAAGCCACACACACACGGAAGAGGAAGTAAGCAATGTCTGAGTTAAAGTAAGTACTGTGGGAGAGGGGAGCAGAGGAGGAAGTGAGAGGTCTGAGGGAGGGCTTGGGAATTACAGGCACCTGCCGTACAAAAGAAAATGAATTGAATGAAACATTCGAAATCACAAAGAGTCAATTTCAACTACAGAATTTTAATTGAAGTCCAACAGGGTGTTGTGTTTATTTTATTTTGCTTGGAACTAGACAATCTGATCCCAAAACTGATTTGGAAAAACCAAGGGCCAAGAATAACTGAGAAGCAATTTTGAAAAAGCACAAGATGGAAGAATTTGCCCCCTGAAGACTGAAGACAGTAGGATTGGCGCAAAAGGATAGACTAATAGAGCAGAACAGAGCGCCCAGCCACTGGCTCACCGGTGACTGGAAACAATACGCGGCAGAGACGATGTTACAGAGCAACGTGAAAGGGTGGCTGTTTAACAGCTGGGTCCTAGGAACAACTTTTATCCATATGGGAAATACAAAATTAGATTTCTACCTTAGAGCAGGTGGACTAAAGAGCTAAAAACAAAAAGCAAAACTTTGAGACACGTGATGAAAATATAGAAAAATTCCTCATGACCTTAAGATGAAGAAAGAGTTCTTTAAAACACACACACACACAAAATAGAAACCATAAAAATTTGATAATTTTGATCATATTAAAATTAACATATGCAGAACAAAAGGCCACTATAAAAAGTGCAAAACAACCAATAGCTTGGGATGAGTATAACATATAAAGGCATCTCTCAAATTAATTAGAAAAAGATAACAGGGGGGAAATGGACAAAGAACATAAACTATCAATTCGTAGAAGAGGAACCCCAGAAGGTCAATAAAAATACAGAAAAATGGTTGCTCTCACTATTAATCACAGAAATACAAATCAAAATAACAATAAAATGCCACTCATACCCACCAGATCTGCAGAAATTTACGTCCCCAATGCCAATGTTACAGAGATCTGTTAAATCACAGAGCCTCATTCACCGCTGGTGGGACTGTAAGCTGATACCAGTACTTTGGAGAGCAATTTAGCAATAACTAGTAAACTTGTAGGTGGTCATGTCCAGAAATTGCACTCCTAAGCATATAGTATTGTATGTGTGCACAAGGTAACATGTATTAAGCTGTTTGCTGCAGCATGGAAACAACCTAAATGTCCATCAACAAGAGAATGAATGACTAAATTGTATTAAGTAATGAAATGCAAGAAGCACATGTCAGCATGGATAAAATATCACAATTGCAATGCTAAAGGAGAGCAGAAGATTGCAATACTATATATACATATATGGTTTAAAAGCCAGCATAATACTACTTTAAAATGTTCATGGGTACATAAAAATTTAATAAAAATATATAAAAACATGCATGAGAATGATGAACACTGAGTTCAAAACAGTGCTTAGCTTTGGGAAATGAAGGAGGAGAATGGGATGGGGGGAATACAGGGAGAAGCTCAGTCTTATCTTTAATATTTGCTCTCTTTAAAGTAAAAAACCTGAAGCAAATAAGGCACTATGCCAATATTTGCTAAAGTTGATGTGTTCATCATTAATGCTGCCCACCAAATATTTCTGGCTCTCTGTTCTCCAGGCCTGTGGTGGGATTGCATTTCCCCTCCGTTTTGAAATTAAGGGTGGCCTAGAGACTTACTTTGGCTGATGAACTGGAGAGGAAGGGATTTATGTTTCTGGCCTCATGAGCCAGTGCACAAGAGCTTTGGTCAATGTGGCAATGCAGAGACAGAACTCCTGTACTCCCAGTCTCTGAGCAAGCATGCTATCCCCAGGCAACCCACGGAGGACAGGTAGATGAGTGAGAAATGAGCCTTTGTTGCTTTCAGCCACTGAGATTTGGGGATGTTTGTTATCACAGCACAGCCAAGTTTATCCTGACTGATACAACTGGGAAGTGGGTTCATAGGGGTCCACTGTATTACTCTGTGGTTTTATTTACATGTTAAATTATTATAAATAAAATTTTAAAACAGTTTTAAAATTGGACTGGCTTAATCATATTTCTCAGTTCATGGCACAATATCTTTACTGGTCTGTGCAAGTCCCCTCTCTTATTTTATGAACTCTTATTTTCTTAATAAGCACTTTAGACTTGAGGTGGAAGCAAAGTTGAACTACAGGAGCATCTTCATCAGAGTAATATATGATGAGTTCACACTCCCAGCTTGAGTCCAGGTTTCCTCCATTGCTCTCTGCTAGCCATCAGCTTACCGGAGTCAGAAACACAACTAGAAAGTCTTAGCTCTTTTCCAGAGAAATGCAAACAAGAATAGTGATAAATGCAATGGCCCCAACTATTGCTGACTCTTTGTATGGCTTCTAGAAAAATTGTTTCACCCTTTGTTCCCAATTCTCTGATGTGTCTGAAAGCAGTAGGCTTGTCCCCAGGAAGTCCCTTCCCTACCCCCTTGGAGCCAGCACCTGCCCTCCATCCTCATGGACCAGTAACTATTTCCCCACATTCAAGTCACCTTTGTAAGAAATGCTAATAAAACTTTCCCACACCTCTTGGATTCCAGGTTCTTTTTTTGGGCTGCTTGCAAAACCCTCAGGGAGTAAAACCTCAGAAAGAGGCGGGAGGAGGGGGCAGAGCACTGGGAGAAGGAAGGGAAACTCCTTGCTCTTGGCCAGTTCTGTCCCATACTGTGCAGCGAAACACAAGCGGTGCCTGAAGTCACCGTGAAATGCGATGCCTTTGAGAAGTTCCGTGGAAAGAATGACATCATAACCAACCACTCCCCCACCCCACCTTTTTTCCAGTGGGAGTGAGAAATAAATAGACTGACACATTTTCCAGTCAGGGAGCAATTCTGGAGAGCAAGTTTACCTTGGCACGGGCGCTCAGGTGGGGCTGTGAGAAACCTTATCTGTACTTGCCCAGTAAACAAGGAGCCCTCAATCTCCCTGGAGCCTTGGCCACTGAGCAGGTGACCGCAGGAGGCAGGTGAGCAGGGTGAGCTGAGGGCTGGCCAGAGCCGCCCCAGAGCCAGCCTGGGCCTGGAGCAAGCTGTGTTGGGTCAATATCACCTAGAGTTGATTGACAGACTCATTTACTGACTCTTGGTTGCCGAGAGAAATGCCATCAGATCCACCAGATTCACAGGTAAAATTGCCGTCCTTTAATTTGGGGATTGTCAAATTGTAATATGCATATGGTCACCTGGGGACCTCATTAAAATGCAGCTCCTGATTCGGGAGATTGTGGAAGGGTGGAGAAATTGCATTTCTAACAAGCTGCCTGGTGATGCTGATGATGCCTGGTCTAAGGACCACACTGTGAGCGAGCAAAATCTTCATGTTCAGAGGATCGTGTGCATTTTATGCAGTCGAAATAGTCGCCATATAAGGGACTCCCTCTGCCTCTGCGACAGGTGCTGTACCAGGTGTTTTCTGTCATCTAGCTCTTTTCACACCAACTCTGCAAGGTGGGCGTTATTGTCCCTGCCCACTCCTTGGCAGGCAAGGAAATTGAAGCTAAGGGAGGTTAACTTGTGCTATATATGTGTCATTTCCAAGAGATTTTATTACTACCTTCCCTTCTCAGTGGTCTGAAATAACCCAAAGACAAAGGATAGTGAACAGCCCATGGTAGGGCTGGGCATTGTCTGCTTGTGGCGATTGGCCCTATTGATACCTGAGGATGAGTAATCCCTTTTGTGTGGAATTATCAGGCCCAAGCACAGGAATTCAGGAATCCTAGAATCAGCATTTGACCTAGTAAGCCTCAGCCTCAACAGAGATAGTTGCTCGGAAAGGCAGACAAAACTGGTTTTCAAACCCCTCTAGTGAGGATGTTTTCACCCACAGGACATGCCGTGTGAGGTGCTTCACACCAGGAGGAGATGCCTTATGAGTCAGCTTGGAAAGAATGCCCCTTGAGGGCCATTCAGGACTACAGGAGGCAAAAAAAAAAAATCAAAAAAAAAAAAAATCCCCAGCTTGTGAAAACACCAAAGTGAAGGCAATTATAACCAACTGACCCACCCAGAGACAAAGAATTAAATACCTCGAAGAACTGTGATGTGTCCTTGCAAAACCCAGACAGCTTCCAGGTATAAACTTGCATCATGTCTGGATCTCAAGGAGCAAGGTGGCCCGACTGGCTGGTCCTGGCTGTACACTACACACAGGCCCGAGTGGGGAAACATGAGTCTCCCGAGATCCTTGGAAGACCCCAATTGTGGTGGCCACTCAGCAAGTCAGGCTGCTCCAGGACTCCACTAGCACTTGAATCTCATCTGCAGAGGTTCCAAGATAAGACCATGATTTGCACAGCAGGATGGGGAAGGTTCAGGCCCTCCTGGAGCCCCACCAAACTCCATCCCTGGAAGCTGTTAACACAGAAGAACATACTCAGAGTGGCAAGTCCCAAGACAAATTGAAGGCCTGCAAAGAAGTCGTGTTTAATTTTGTTATTTACATAGTACATCATTCTAGAAAGTATTTGAGGGAGTTTACAGAAACCACATAAAATAGAGCAAAGTTAAAAAAAAATAAGAAGAGAGAATATGGGGAGGAGGGAAAATAAAAGGTAAAAGGGAAGAAAGTCTGGTGTGGTTAGTATCTTCTCAAATACTGGAAAGTCCATGCACTTGTACCAAGGAATCTTCAGCTCAAGCCCCGATTTCCTAACCTAAAACCTGGAAGTGCAAGAAACACACAAACGGTGCTCACTGTACCTACAATGTAAAACAATTCCTGATGCTGAGGCTCCCATGGGCCCATAGGGACAATCAGAAGACACAGTGGGATGTCATGAGAGAGTCCTCAGTACCAGCTCTGTGGGAAACCTCACAGGTGGTCTCATGGGGATGTTTCCTATAACGCCCAATGCACACTGATGGCCACACCAATACCTAGCCCAACCAGAGAAATTATGGAAGACTCCAGAATGACCCCTGCTGAGCTGACTTAATCCCAGGATAAAAATCAGAAGCAAGAAACTGCTTTGGGAATCTGCCAATTTCTAAGCACCCCCTTCCCGCGCTGATTCTCTAGGAATCTGCATTAGTCTTCTCCCTAGGTCTGGGGCACCCTCACTCAGTGCTTTGGGGAGTGAATCCCTAGCACTCCCAGAAAAACTGAAGACATTGGAGGGCAAGGCAGACACAACAGGTAGCCCATTCACAGGCTGGGAGCAGTGATCTTCCCACCATGACCCACGGAGCACAGAGCAGTCTCCTTTAGGGGCAAGCACAGGCCGAGGAGCCGGAGGGCCGACTGTTGGTCCTGAGTTCACCACTCACTGACTGTGAGAACTGAGAGACGGCAACCCCTCTCTCTGGGTCCCAGTTTTGTCACCGGCAAAATGGAGAACGTGGACTAGCTTCTCATCTGTCCCTTCCCTGAGGATTCTCCCAGCTGCCCATCTCTCCAATGCATGTCAAACCAAAGAGAGGCAATGAAGGAGTGTTTTGAACTTTGGAGTTTGTGATAGAAATAAAAATGTGTCACCTGGATCCCCTTTCAGGGGAGGACCTGCTGCCCAGCTGTGGTGAGTGGGGTCGGCAAGCTGCCTCCAGCTGTCAGCTCCATCAGGGTCGGCCTCTGTGGAGGAGCCACCTCTCCCAAGGTCATGGCCTTCCCCAGGACGGGCCCCAGCTAGGACGGAGAGAGGCAGGGGAACAGAGGCCCAGGCATTTTGTCGCAATGCAGGACACCCTGGCAGGTAATATTTGCTCCAGAGCTCCGCATAGGCTTGGCTGGGACTTGTTGAGCCTGCATCTCGTGAGACTTTCTCTCAGCCCGAGCCTGTTTCTTCCCCCTTCCTCCCACTGATGTTGGTCCCAAACCCTGTCTGCCCCTGCCCCTGGCCCTGGCCCTGGCCCTGGCCCTGCCCCTGCCCCTGCCCCTGCCCCTGCCCCTGCCCCTGGCCCTGGCCCTGGCCCTGCCCCTGCCCCTGCCCCTGCCCCCGCCCCTGCCCCTGGCCCTGGCCCTGCCCCTGCCCCTGCCCCTGCCCCTGCCCCTGGCCCTGGCCCTGGCCCTGGCCCTGCCCCTGCCCCTGCCCCTGCCCCTGCCCCTGCCCCTGCCCCTGGCCCTGGCCCTGGCCCTGGCCCTGCCCCTGCCCCTGCCCCTGCCCCCGCCCCTGCCCCTGGCCCTGGCCCTGGCCCTGGCCCTGCCCCTGCCCCTGCCCCTGCCCCTGCCCCTGCCCCTGGCCCTGGCCCTGGCCCTGGCCCTGCCCCTGCCCCTGCCCCTGCCCCCGCCCCTGCCCCTGGCCCTGCCCCTGCCCCTGCCCCTGCCCCTGCCCCTGCCCCTGGCCCTGGCCCTGGCCCTGGCCCTGCCCCTGCCCCTGCCCCTGCCCCCGCCCCCGCCCCCGCCCCTGCCCCTGCCCCTGCCTCTGCAGAACCCAGCCTGCAACAGGGCCCAGTATCCCCGGCACAGAGACTTACCAGGCACGTGCCCTTTAGGACAGAAGCCTTAGCCCCCGTGGGCCCAAGAGCGAGAGAAACAGCCAGCGTGGATGGCGACGGCCCCGGGAGCCACAGCTGCAGCTCAGCAGGCAGTCACCACACGGAGCCCAGCCGCCTAACGCAGACGTGGCCCTGTTCTTCCCAAGCCAGCCTCTGGAGTTTGCTTTCCAGTCGCCCAAGCTCAAGAACTCCAGGCCTTTCCCAGTTCCCTCTCCCTGCAGCTCCCACATCCAATGGTCACTAAATTCTGAAGCCTCCATTTTCCCATGGCCTCTCACCATCACCCACACCTCCCAAGAACACCACTCCTTCCTGGGCCGTCGCAGCAGCCCCCTTGCTGACCCCCTCTCTCCATTCACACCTCCCCCGGGAAGGCTGCTCTCCCGGAGATGCCCCCCATGGCTCCCTGCCTCACCCTCCAGAAGGAAGAGAGTGCCGGGCGTATTGGAACCGCACCAGTCCCTCACACCTGTTTCCCCTGAAGTCACTGGGAGGTGTTCATTGCTGCTTGTGACAAACACAAACAAAGGTGGTAAAACAATGTGAATTGGACGAGAGGTTTCTGTTTCTATTTGGATTGAGGTCAGTGTTATTTCCTTAACTTAGATCCAGAAAACAGAGCACTTGTTCAACTGCCGCAATGCCCCTGGCAGGCCAGGGTAGGTGCTTGTGTGGACATGTGGAGGTCCCAAGAACAAAAGAGCCGGGTGACTCGCTGGCAGCTGCTACCAGGGTATTTCTTAATGTTCCTTGTTGAACAAATAGCTTTGAGATGCCTGTGTCCCCATGTGTGGAGCGGCGGGCTGTGAGGTGGGTAGCTGCCTGCCTGCGGGGGGGGGACTAGTGTAACCACCCTGGGCTGCTCAAACATACAACATCTAGAAAGACTCGATCACACAAATGCTCCAGCTTTTTTAAATAGTGACAATTTAAGCATGAAGTTAGAAACCAGCCTTGGGAGAATTGCTTTCCATCTTTCTGGTTTCCTTTCCTAAGATGAGGCCTGGACAAGAAGAAACAAGACGGCCTTCAGTCCTCAGTAGCTGACAAGCAGTCATGTCCCTGGCTGTCCCCAAGCCCCACACGTGACACACTATCTGCTCACTGGGCTTAGAGACCCTTCACCAAAGCCTTGCTGCCCGGAGAGCCTCGTTAAGCACATGAAAGGGCATTTGGCCTTTCTCACCATCACGACCTGTCATCAGCTTTGCTCAGGCTGGCGCAGGACTTCACAGTGTGGCCAGGGCCACCTCTCCGGTGCGCACCTGGACTTCTTGGCCTGGCCTGGCCTGGCCTGGGCCTGGGCAACGGCACTGGGTGTCCGGGGCCCACTTGCAGGAGTCCCCTGCAGTCTGAAGCTCTGTCCCTTCTTAGTAGGGAGGAAGGAAGAAAAGGGTCTGCTGAGACCTTTGTTACTCCCCTCCTATTGGTCACTGGAGTTAATTCACTAACATGCTGTCGTCATATCAGAGCTGAAGGCACAGATTCTAATCGGATCCCTCTATAGGACTGTGACCATTTTATGTGGGTGTCCATTGGCTGCACCCACCCCAGCCCTTCAGAGGTGTTCACTTCGTTCTCCATCTTACCATGGCTTGGTTTCCCCTCAGACTTCGTACATTAACCATTAACCATAGTCAGCCTCCTGGACCACGGAGATCTTCCCTGTCACCCACTTACCCCACCTGAAGTGCCGGCATTGGACAGCGGCCTGGGAGGTATTGTGAGCATGTCATTCTCACAACAGTGTGAATTGATTTGTCAGATCAAGTTCTCTTGCCTGGCAGCTGCCTGAGATTAGGGAGTTGAAGGATGAGCGTTTCAATGGAAAATGATGGTTTTAGAGTTTGGGAAGCTGCTATGAAGGGAGCATGGTTTTTTTTTTTAAGGTCAGTGGGTGGGTGCCTGCGAAGAGAGGTGTGAAACAAGAGGGAATGGAAAGGGGAAGTCTCATTTCACATAAACCCAATTTGACCTACTTAACACTTCTGCTTAGGCCCCACCTAACTGCAGGAGACAGGCTGATATTAACTTAAATTATGTAGAAGTGACGGAAATTGGACTGGTTTCGCTAAAAGAAGTGACAGAAGTGTTTTCCTGCTAGAAATTCTGTGCACAGTCCATTCTGCAGAGCACAAGGCCTTTTACTCACGAATGAGATTTCCAGTTAGAATGCAGACTTGAAGTCATGGGGACTCCAGTGCCTCCTCCCAAGGTCTAGATCCTTCTGTCCACTTCTAGTTCCCAGCACACCCCAGCACTTTCTCAATGCTGTGCTTTTGTTTAGGGTGTTCCTGTTGCTAGGATGGCCTGTCTCTGGCTTCGACTCATCCTCTGAGGCCAGCTCAGTGGCATCCTTTCCCTTTAGCTTTTCCTGACACCATTCATTTGTTCATTCAACAAATATTTCCTGAGTGCGCCCTATGGGCCAGGCATTTTTCTGCATGGTGGGAGTTCAGCAGTAAAGAAAACAGATTCAATCCTTACCCTTCCAGAGCTTATAATCTGGTGGTCAGCACCCCTCTCCCCAAGACAGGAGTAATCACAGCACCCCCATGATCACATGCATCTACTCCAGCAGTTATCATGCAGTTGGTCTTACAGGGGATTGGCCTCTAGTCCTCCCAGTCTCCCCAGTGACAGACACCATGCCCCACTTCAGAGGCAGCCCCTGATTTCTTTAGAAAAGGAACTTGGGGAGTAGGAAGGGCAGAGGCTTGGGGTCTTCCATGCAAACTGCTCTTGCATAGCAAGTGGACTGTTTTCACTCAGCCTTATGATTACGAAGGGGATCACTAAGGCAATTCAGAGAATTTGTCTTAAAGCTGTGTTAGCCTATCACTTAGAGAGTGTGTTTATTTGGGGTGGTTTGGGGGGTGATGGAGATGGGAGAGAACTGAAGTTCTCCCAAAGCAATTCCTTGGAAGCACCACCGTCTGGTACGTACTAGATGCCTAATACCTGTTGGTAGAACTGTTGCAAGGGCATGAAGGTGTAACGTGGACCCAGCTATCTGATCTCAAGGCTGGGCGCCATGTGGGTGTGAAGCACACCTGGGACTCCAGCGAGCTGCTGGGAGCTCAGGTTACGAGTTAGGGAGCTGGCGGAGGCATTTGGAAGGAGCTGCTCCTCTGCATAATTCACCGCTGGCTCCTCTGCGGAGGAGCAGTGGGTGTGAAACCCGCAGGGACAGCTGCCCCTGGAGGAAGCTAGCTGACATCCTGTCCATTGAAAAGAAAACTGAAAGTGCTTTTCTTCACAAGAAACTATTGTAAGTGTTTTCCTCTTTTTTCATTCCTCCCTTCCCCACGCCCAGGGACAGTGGAGTTTCTCAGGCCCAGAGCTGTGGGGGAAATGGCAGGGGTGGGGGGTAGGGGGGTGGGCGCAGAGGTATGAAGGAAATGTGGATTGTTCCCTGGCCTGTGCTCTTTGTCTAATCTGGGGAAGGTATCAGCCTGCGGAGCCCGCCCCAGGAGCCCTCTGCTATATGATATGTGTCCTGGTGATAGCAACCTCTCTTCTGGCTGTTAAAGTGCATTCCTGTGGAGCTGTGGAAAGAGAGAAAGCATGCTCGAGTCGGAGCTAGGACAGGAATGTGAGTATTTCCTTAATTGGACACGAGAGCCTTGAACCGGTTCCAGTTTTAGTGTTTTCTTTTAAGAGCCTGGACCCTAAAGATTCCATAGAGTTTTCGTTTTCTGAAAAATCCCTTTGGTTCAAAGGCCCCTTGAGAGAAATAAAGAAAAAGCCAGGGCTCAATCTCTTTGATATTTGGGAAGGCAAGAGTTCATGAGCTGCCAGATCCCAGGCTTCTTATGGGGGCGAGAGGGTTCTGGGTAGAAAGAAGGAGGCCCCTGCTGAGATGGCACATGGCTGGAGTACCCACAGGCTTTATATTGGGGCGCGGAGCCCCGCCCATAGGCAAAGCACTTTCCTCTGGAGCATTTATAGAAGCAATTTCTCTCGGCCTTATTAGCACCCCGAGAGCCAAAAAGAGACGTCTATTGCCTGCTTTATTGCTTTGAGAGTCTCAGACACAGAGGTCACACAACTCGCCTGAGGACTTCAGCAAAGCCAGTGAGAGGCTGGAGGGTTTTGTGCGGTGGGTTTGGGTCGCTTTGTGGTGTGGACTGCTAGTTCCCTCACAGCCAGGATGGGACAGCATGCCCACACTCTCAGGCCGCGCCCCTTCCACGTGTCCCGGACCCAGCTGGGAGCTTGCTGGGAGGCACCAAACACAGGAGGAACTTGGGGGGGGTGGTGGTGAGGGGAGATGCTGGGATGCTGGGACCACAGTAGTGCCCACCAGGCAGAGCTTCACTATTTGCCCCTGTCTCCCCACAAAGCTGGAAACTTCAGTCAAGGGGCTCTGGGGGAAAATGGGGTGCTCTGTGGTTGAAGTGAGTGAAAAACTAAAGCAGATGTAATTAACTCTGCTGAACACCCTTTTCCCCCCCAAACATCCTTAAAAACAAGCCATGGGTCTGCTCAGTGCTTTCCTACTCATCAAGTGTTTTCATAATATTATCTCATTTCAGCCTCACATCAACCCACACACATTCTTGCCTTGCAGATTTCTATGTACTCAAACAAGTTTCGCTGAAAAATTGGCTAGAAACTCCCCTCTTCTATTCACTTTTTTTTTTGTTTTAATTCTTAAACCCCAAGCCTTTGACTGATATCTTTAAGAAGCTTTCAGATTCCCAGGTGGGAAATTTGTTTATTTTGCTAGCTGGTGCCCACTGATGGACACCAGTACTCCTGGACTTTGCTGTTGGAACTGACACTTCTGTATTTAGTTTATAGTTCAGCTGTTAAAACAAACAAATAAAACCACAGAGGCCAGGATAAGTGTAATATTGTGGGGAAAACATAGGCTTTGGAATCAATAAACCCCAGTCAAATGCTGCTTCAGCCATTTGAGAGCCATGTGGCCATGCCCAAGTTACTTGACCTCTGAGAGCCTCTCTTTCTTCATCTGTAAAATGGGGCAACAGTGCTTATGTCTTAAAGTTGCTGTGAGGCATAAATGTGCTAACAGATATAGGTGTACCACGGCAAACAGTTACTCAGTGAAGTCCCTTATAGCTAACCAAAGGACCAACTTCCCCATGATTAGGCAAATTAAATGCAATACTGTCTTTTTGCAAGCTGGAAAGGAGAAGAAGTGTAGGGATGTGTTGCTAAATGAATTTAAATGAGGACATTTCTACTCAATGAATAATTAGTGACATGTCCTGCATACATGGCACAATGGCACTGTAGGTAACTCTAATAAGATATAAAGCTCAGTATCTTTATTCTTTTTTAATCCTTATTTTAGGTGAGGGAAAGAAGGAGATGGAAAACTGGCCTCATGTAAATGTTGGAAAACAAAGCAGTTCTGATTACACTTGGGTTTTTATTGAAGCAGAATTGAAATTCAACCCTTTATTTCCTGGGACAAAAGCGAGAGGTGGGAGGGAGTGCAGAGGGCTCTGAATGGGTATTTAGTTCACTGATATGCACATAGTAGGTGCTCATTAAGTGGTGGTGGTGTACTGAGGTGGTTTAGAGAGTCCAGATCGTGTATTTGACTTCTGCTGCTAACTTCTTGGCAAGTGCAGTGCAAGACGCAGGGTTGTAGTGGAAAGAACATTTGGCCATCCGCCTGAAGGCCTGCATTCAGGTTCCATCTACACCACCTAATAGCCTGGTGACCTTGGACCTGCCATTTAATCTCTTAGGTGTCTTCTCACCTGTAAAATGAGGAAACTGGATTAGGTGATTGGGAAGGTCTCCTTCAGCTCTAAGTTTCTGGGGCTCTGACTTCATTGGCTTGTATTTCTTCATTTATTCAAAGGCAGTGGGGGTAGAAATCGATCTCGTAGGATATTAACAAGAAACGGTCAGTGTGCATGACAAATACCCCATGTCTTCAGAGATCTGAAGAAAATGCAGTGACCCAGAACAATGTAACAGAGGAGCTCTGTGATCTTTAGCAAATCCCCCACTTTCTTTCAGCCTCAGTTTGCATATTTGTAAACTGGGGGCTGTAACTGGTGCTATGTTACTCTTATTATGTTCTTTGAGAGCAGAGTTTATGAAAATGCTTTGAAAAACTGCAGGGCACTATATAAAGTATTATGATAGAGAGATGGCATATTTGCTATAGTTGTATCAAAGTTCAGCCCATGCCTCCCATGTTTTCAAACAAATGAATGTGTCACTGTGGTCCCAGAAGGGAAACAGAAGTGTAGATTTGGGGTCATCACCCAAGGCTTACTTTCTACTCCAACTTACTGATGGAGGTGAAATTTAGTTAAAATGGGCATTAATACAACATTTTCCTAGAGTGGGCACTAGGCAATTACCTCAATGTTCTCCAATGTACGGAATTTTTCTGGAGGCCAGATATCTGCAGATGGAGATCTTGCTTCCCACCTTCTGCTTCAATACGAGACCATTTTGACACTCTAGGGGTATGTATCCGTGGGGGGGGGGGGGGGTTGCTTTCTGAATTTTGAAAGTTTCACAAAGCAATAATCACAAATACATAATGCGAGGCTGTTGGTACGTAAAAGTGGTGAAACAAGTCCTTTTATCCAAGTCTTGCCAGGGATTGCTACTGGGGAGAAATGGCAAAAGGCACCAGTCCTGCTGGCCCAGGACCTAGAAAAGCCCCAGCCTAGAAACCAGCTCTCCGAGCATTGGCTTTCCTTTGGCTTCGTAAATGACAATGTCATACCCAGCCTTTGAGAAGCTTCCCCACCCTGTGCAAAAGACACAAACAGCCCGCTCCCCAGCAGTAACCACGCACCTGGAGCACCCCCCATCAGCTCCTATCCACAGACGCATTGCCCTCCAGCAGGACACCTCCAGAGGAGCAGAATGGAGGTGGTACTTGGCAGGACAAGTCAACTTCTGATTTATCTTGTGGGGTGGGAGGGGAGAAGCTCCTAAATTTCACTGCTCGGAGAGAGCAACTAGAGGGCTCGTCTTGAAGCTGCATTTTCCTAGAAAGTACACTGTTTTTACTCAGGTTGTACATATGAATGATTAAAAATAGAAAAATTGCTTTTAATTATTATCAATTCTTTTTTACATACACTATTAATAACCATTATCAATTCTTATCGATTGCTTTTATTTGGGTGGGCTTGGGAGGGCTGATGAAAATTGAGAGGGCTGCTGTTTCACCCTCCCCATTAATCCCATCATACTTTACTTGAGATAGGATTATATATTTCCACCCATAAGCACGTATAAATGGATTCAATACATTCACTACCTTTCAAAGAGCTGGCTGACTTCAAAGCACATTTAATTTGCCAAGTTTTTTATACGCTCCCCCTCACACACACACACCCGGCCTCCATCCCCAATGCACACATAGGTCAGGATCCTAAGCCGTTTTACAGAGTTTGTGGAGCAGAGGTGTGAAGCAATGCGCTCCAGCCACAGAGGGGCGGACTCCCACCCCGGCTCTGGGGCCCAGCGGACTGACCGCCCCGACAGGTAGCAATTCCTGAGCAGCGTGGAGAGGTTCCGCTGAGGCCCTTTGTTTCTTCGCCTTGGATGAGACCTGGGAGCCAAGGCGGGTGAGGTGTGCTTGAGCGGTGCGCACCCGCACCCCTGCCCGGCGCCGCGGGCGTGTGCGTGTGTGTCCAATGGAAAAATCCTAGCAAGACACCACTTCCTTTCTCACACCAACAAAACCCTCCTCGGATCTCTGGGCTGCAGAGTAGCCCCTGGAAAGCTAACGCGACCCCTGTTAGTGTCCGTGCCTCCAGCTCCGCGTCTCCTCCCCCCCCCCCAAGGTCTCTTTTCCACCAGCTTGCGGGGGATGGAGGGGACGCGCCTCGGGCGCAGCGATCGAGGTGCCGCGGGCGAGGCCTAGCCTGGGGCATGAACGCTGACGGAGGGTCCCGAGGTGTGGGCTGGGGACCGCGAGTGGGTGCGAAAGAGAGCGCTGGCGCCAGGCGGCCAGTGTCGAGGGACGGAGCCCTCCCTCCGCGAAGCGCGGCCGCCAAGGGGTCACCTCCGGAGTGGGCCCAGCGCTCTCCTCAGGCCCATGGTCCCCCGCCCCGAGCCCCGAGTGGTGAGTGCGGGGAGAGGGGCGCCGAGGCGGCGGGTTTGTGAGCTCGGAGCGGCGTTGACATTGAACTCCAGCTCCGGTTCGTGCGTGTGCGCGCGCGCGTGTCTGCGTGTGTGAGTCGCGGGCGGGGGGCCGGGCTGGAAGCCGCAGCAAACCACGGCCCTGGAGCAGCGGAGCCGAGCGCGCCCCCGAGCTGCCGCCCGCGGGATCTGCGAGCGCCGAAGCCATTCATGATTTTGGTGACGTTATTCCAGGAGTGGGCGAAGGGGGGCGGGGCCTCGGGGCGCCGAGCCCCGCCTCTGCCGCTATAAGTACGGCTTCCCGGGCTCTTTGTGGGGCCGCGAGCTCGGTGGAGAACCCAGGGCTCCGCGCGCTGCGCCGACGCCGCTGGCAGTGGGGCTGTCTCCGGAAGGCGGACCGGCGGACGCCCGGCGCCCGCGCCCGCCCGCCCGCTCCCTGCCCGCCGCGCCCGTCCGCGCCCGTGACATCCTTACTCGGGACGCAGGGACCGTTTTTAAATCACAAGGGCGTGGGTCATCCTCCCCTAGGACTTCATGTCTGTATATTTCCCCATTCACTGGTGAGTATCCTGCGCCCTCGGCGGGCATCCGTCTCGCGGCGGTGGCTGCGGGGCCCGGGCGCCTGCCCGTGACGGGCTCGGGTGCGAGGGACGCGGGCGCCGGGCACTTACCCGCCGCCCAAGCCCGTGCAGGAGCCAACGTCAAGGTTGCAAGGATGGGGGTGGGGGGAGGTGGTGCTGAGAGCATCCAGACAAAGGAAGTGAACTCAAACCCTCACTCAAGGGACGTCTGGGCCGGGGTATATATAGTGGTGACGGGGTGGGGGGAGAACCAGGGATCACGCCCGAACCCCGCTAATAAAACTCCCCGTGCTGAGGGCTGGCTGCAGGAGGCAGGAGCCTTGCCTGGCTCTGGGGGCTCCTGCTCTTCTCGGGCCCCTCCCCGTTTTCTTTTTGTTTGCTTTCAAGTCTCGGCGTCGAGGCCAGCGGGCGAGGGGCTGAGCTGGTGCAGCCGCGGCGATTGCAGAGCTCGGAGGTGGGGGGAGGCTCTCCCCAAGCCTAACACGTCTGAAGCCACAAGCAGGAGCACACACGCTCGCTGCACCTTCCGGACCCCTTCCCTCTCCATAGCCCTTGAAGACCGCCGCGCTTTCGCGGGGGCTTGGGCTGGGGAGGAGCCGCCCTCGCCGGCCCCGGCTGGAAGGAGCCTGGGCCGGGCAGGGGGCGCCGGAGGTTTGCGCGCCACCCGGGATCGGGCCGGGAGGGCTGCGCCACGGCGCCCGCGGGCTGCGGAGCGAGGCCCCAGGCCGCCGGGACTGCGCGCCGGCTGCGGCTTCCTTCCTGCTCCGCGCAAGAGGAGGCGCGGCGGGGGTGCGAGCGCAGGCGGCCCGGAGCGCGCTCTCAGGTGCGGGTGCCCGGAGCCCGGCCCCGCACGCTCCAGCTGGGTGCGTTCCTGCTCAGCCCAGGCGCCCGCCGGGAAGTTCGTGCTTCTCGGTTCAACTTTTCGGGCCCGCGCGAGGATCGAGCGCCCCTCTACCAGGCGAGAGCCCTGTGCGCTCTTGTTCTTCTGGCCCAACTCTTTGCGGGGGCCCGGGGCGGCCGTCTTTCCATGGCCCAGGAGGAAAATGCCTTTGAAGTCCCAGCTTTTGACCCGAAATTTGCCCCCAAACCCAGCATCTTCTCTTAGAAGATGGTCTCTTCTCTCCTTTGGGGCTCCCCTTCCCTATCACCTCCGTGGTGTGTGAGCAGCCAGGTGCCATATGGGCGAGACTGAAAAGGCTATTGGAGGCTTCGCGCCTGTGGCCGCTCAAAATTTGCCAAGGCTCTAACCCCTTAGAGCCCATCGGAGTTATTATCCCCCTGAGAAATTAAGATGGGGGTTATTTTATAGTTGATTAGCACTCCCCGCTCCCCTCAAGAGATTAGCTCTTTAGCCTAACTGGGAGATACGCGTTATTAGCATCATGGTAACAGACAAACAGGGCACCTGTGGCTCAGAGAAGTTATATGACTGGTTCAAGATCACACAGCTTTTAAGTGGCAGAGATTGGACCAGAACCTATTGCTTCTGTTTCAAAATCCAGTGTCATTTCTATTCTATAGTAACCATAAAATGAAGAAGAGTTTGGTACCCCTGCTTCCTTAGACATAGTCTCTCTAAAGCCTGTTCCATTTTTAACTTTTTTAAACCTTGTGTAAAAGCATGAAAATATCGGGTGTTGTGTAGCGAGTACATTGACTTTGGAATGTGCCATTCTGCATTATGCTTTCGGGACCCTGTATGTTCCCATGGCTTGTGTGAGGATAATGGGACGTTTGTGTCCGGCGTACAGAGTACAAAGCACTTTCACATGTCGGACATCGGTGGGCCAGCTTGGCCCCTCTGGAAATTTCCTTTGCCATCAGAGTCCGGGCATCCTTAAGGCTTTTAATCCAGGGATGTTTTTCAAGCTGTGAGCTTGCAGCTGCTGTGGCTGGGGCTAGAGAAGGGGGTTGGATGGCAGATGTGAAACTTGCAGAAAGCTGACCCCTTGGGGCTTTAAGTGAGACATTTTGCGAAAAACACACACCAGAGAGAGAAATTTAGAAAGGCATTATTATTAGACTTGGTTTCCCTGAGGTTGACCTGTTATTATGTCATAATATGAGGTTCCCCTGGAGAAAGGTTGAATTAGTTTTAATATAGACAGATGGACTCAGCTTCCTACTGGGTTTTATGTATGTGTGTGCTTTTCTAGTTTTGTCACTTAAAAGAAAACCCAGAGTCACTGTGCCAGTGGGGACTAGTACAGGGGAGGAGGGAAGAGATTTGCCAGAGAGGTTTTCAGACAATGGGCTTTGTTGATCAAGGTTGAGAGCCCTGACGCTCTGGACTCGTAAGGCACTTCCTCGGGGTATGAGCTTGTTTTTCTATGAGTTTTGTTTTGAACACCTCTCATCCTGCCTCCAGACACTCCCCTGATCTAACAGCAGAGTGCACCACAAGTGGGAATGTGAAAGTGTGTGTTTTGTTGACTTTTGGTCTGGGTTTCTTGGCAGCCCTGACTATCTGAGATCTGCCGAGATGACTGAGGTGATGATGAACACCCCCTCCATGGAGGAGATTGGCCTCAGCCCCCGAAAGGATGGCCTTTCCTATCAGGTGAGTTCAGTGCTGGCTTCCTTCTAGCTCCTCAGAGCCTAGTGGCTTTTGCTGGGCCCGGTGGCAGACTTGGTTCTGCATCCCAGTGCCACTTGTAAGAGCTGTGTGACCTTGGGAAAGTCCCCTAATGCCAGTAAGCCTCAGTTTCTTCCTCCATAAAATGGGGCAACAGTATCTTTTACCTCATAGAATTGTGGTGAAGACCAACAGATGAGAGGATGTGTATAAGGCATTGACAGTCCCTGGGACACAGTAAGGGTTCATCAAACAGGAGCCAATGCTATTAATTAGTCATCCTGGTGGCTGTGGACTCTCCCATTCAGGCAGCTAAGAAGGAAGTAATTCACACAGCTCGTTCAGACAGAACTTCCCCTCCCAGCCTTGCCTTGGGCAGTGGAAACACTGCTCTGAGGGGCAGTAATGGGGAAGGGTGGTCTGGTGGAGGAATAGCTGTGTCAGACTCTGCTTTCTTCCTCAGGTTGATGGTTGACCAACTGATTCCTACAGAGTTAATGTTCAGAATTGAGGAGTTAATGTTAGAATTGAGGAGAGCTTTCCCCAAAGAGAGGCTATCTCAGGGGCGCCATAGCTGGAATCTAGCTTAGAAATTGTCCTGTGTGGTGGATTTAAAATATATAAAGGACCAAAAAAGTGGCCTAAGTAAGAGCTTTGGATTCTCAGCACAGCACTCTCTCTGGCCTGCCATGTTGCTTTTCCACCTCCCCCAGACAGTGTCAGAACACCTGAGGTTACCTGTGGGGTAGGTTTCTGAGGAGAGTACCTAGGCTATTACACTTTGGGGAGGCAGGAGTCTGTTTCTAAGGGAAGACCTTGGGGCTAGGGATATTGTGTAGGGTGGCTGGCGTGGGGAAGAAAAATGGAGCTGTCATGGGCCCATTTAGCAGATATTAACTGAATAGTAACTGAAGTCTGCTGTAAGCCACGCTCTTTACAGATGATACGCATTCACTCTTTAAATTTTTACTTACTGATTTTAGAGAGAGACAGGAAAGGAAGGGGAGAAAGAGAGAGCAACATCTATTTGTTGTTCCACTTATTTATGCATTCATTGGTTGTTTTTTGTATGTGCCCTGACCAGGGATGGAACCCATGACCTTGGCGTATGGGAACGGCGCTCTAACCAACTGAGTTACCCAGCCAGGGCCTCATTCACTCTTGACCATAGCTCTGAGGGAGGGGGGACTCTGTCTTTGTTCCGTGGAGGAAGAAACAGTCTCAGACTGAGAAGGTGACTTGAGTCCCCAACTACAAGGCTTTGCTCTTCTGATGGATCGTGGGTTTGTACCTTGGGTTGGTTCTTTGCTAGATTCCAGGCTTACTCTGGCTAGCCATTCCTTAGAACCACTCCAGGGGCATTTATTGTGGAAAGAAAGAAACAAATAGAAAGCCAGGCGGCTGCAATGGACAGAGGCGATCAAAGACTGCCTAGATGAAAGCTAAGGCTGGGAAAGGTAGATTGGCGGGTGACTGTAGTCACCACAGACATGCTTGAGAGGTTTAAGAAGGCCCCTTTGTTTTTGCACCAGTGTGGTCAACCCCCTTTTGCTGGCTGGAAATAAATATTCAGGTGGCCCGAGGGAGTGTGGGAGAGAGGGGAATACCCTTTCCTGGTAGTCTTGTTCCCTCCACTCCCAGAGGGGTCTGAGCGAGACGATGGGAGGCCCAGCAGCCTGTGGGAGGGCAGAAGTTTCCTGGCTCACCAGCTGGGGTGTTTTCAAATACCAGTTTCCAAGCCACTGAATCAGACTGAATCTCTTTGTGGTTACAGGTGAGGTTTTCTTGCCGTTCTGAGTTTTAGATTTCCATCACAGCACCTTTCCAAACACAGCCGTCGGTATGTGTTGTGTGTGCTTTTTAATTCCCCTTTTCAATATGTCCCAGGATAAAGGGCCGGGTCTCACAGGACACTTTTCTCAGGCCGTTCTGCTGGGTCTGAGGGAGAAGGCAGGTGACTCTGGAGGACGGGGCTGCAGCACTGGGTGAGGAAGGCTGAGCTGGGGCCGCAACGGCAGGAGGAAAATCAGATCAGCTCCGGGCTCCTGGAATGTCCTGGTGCTGCCTGAGGAAAGGACCCTCGAATCTTCCCTGTGGTGCTGGACTGAGGGCCACCGCTCAGCTCTCACAGCCCAGCGGGAAACTTGTCCCTGCTGCCTGGCTGGGGGCTACTGTCCAGTTCCAAAATATCTTACCTAGAACTTCAAAGCAGTCTGTCACAGATTTCAGAAAGGTCTTCTGGTTGTCTGATGAAGAGGAAGAGGACAGGTTGTAATCTTTAGTCAAGCAACATTTATTGGCCACTTGCTCTGTGTAATGTGCTGTGCTGGGCGCCTGCACAGGGAGGCTTTGGGACTCATGCTGGGAAGCCAGTAGGTACATAACCACCGGAACACAGGCAGTCTGGTGGAGCAACACAGAAGCCATGGTCAATCCAGGTGTGGGTGGCAATGAGAAGGCTTGGATTGAGGTCAGACTGGGGCTGGCCTTGAAAGAAAATTAGGACTTTGAGAAGACACCTCTGTCTCTAATCTAATTTTGTTGCATCTCCAGATGCCCCTTGGCACATCGGGTTGATGTCAGGTGCAGGGCTCTGCAGAGAGCCTGCTTGACAATTGCCATATGATGGATACTCTCTGGGCCCGCTCGGAGCTAGTGCCTTCCAATTAAACACATTCCCACCAGCGCTCTGGGGATTGGCTGGGGCTGCACTTGGCCAGAGCCCGTCCACTGTGCATGCTCAGGCTGGGCTCAGATCTGGGGGCGGAAGATCTCAGAGCTCTGTTCTTGGCATTCTGCCTGAGGGTAATAATAGTACGCTGATTTTTACTGAGACCTGCTTTTCCAAGGAACTGAAAGTGGGAAGGAGACATCAATCCTGACTTGGCAGATGAAATAGAATCTCAGGCTTGTGATCTGACCTTGAAACAAGGTCGTAAAATAAATAGGCACACTGGGCTTTGTCAATCATTCTTCCACCTTCCAGACCTACCGAGAACGAAGCTTCCCTGATTTCCCTGACCCAGATATGACCTCCTGCAACACCTGTGGCATGTTGTGCTTGGAGATGCTGCTGCACTGGGTTTTGGGGACATGGGTCTCCCCTTACCTTCCTTGCCCAGGTCTCTGAGGGCAGGGGATGACTTCTTACCCTCTTTGTGCCCATCAGCCATCACCTTTCTTGCACCCCTTCCCAAACCAAGGTGCCTGCTGGTTCAGGGCCTCCACAGAGCAGGTGCTGAGACGCAGATGGTTGTTTCAATGATGTCCAGTCTCCTGATTCTAAAGCTGGCCACCCTCACTCTGCTTTAGCATCTGTAAAGGGCCTCCCCAGCCTCATGCCTGTCACGGCTTCACGCAGATGCCTTTTTATCCCCTGAAAGATTCAGGTAAGCCCCATCTCTTGAGCTTAGGAAGTTAGTGCTATTTTGTGAGCATGTATAAAAATCGACAGAGCCAGTGACTTATTTTGTCTTGACATTTATTTAAAGACTCAATTCAATATGAGAAATTCATGTCTGCATACTCACTTGGCATGAATTATAACACCACCAGGTGGGTGAGTAAATGGTTACTAGAAAGTCTGAGTACATTTTGGGCTGGCTGTGGGTGGCAGCCAGCTCACAGAGTCTGAGTGGGAGGGTCTCATTGAGGACATTTATGTCCCTGATGGCTGCAACTCCCTCCCCACACTGCATCCGTGGGCCTCCTGTTGTCCTGCCCTGGGACAGAATTTATGCCGCCTAAGGTCTTCTTCCTTTCCCTAAGCCAGTGGCTGCTTTGCAGGGCCCTCCCTTGGCTCCAGGGGCTGTAAGAACGTGGCACTTTGGAGTGCCTCTCTGACTGGCTCTCCCTCCACACCACCCGACTGGCCAGGTCCTGATGGGGAAGGGTCCTGAGCATTTGCCTGGGGACACTAATGCTGCCACAACCCAAGGGCCCCAGCACAGCTTGCTGAGGCTTCAGGTTTACTGCCCTTGCTAATTTCTAGATAGAGAACTGTCCCTTCTAAAGCATCTGGACCAAGATCTGATAACTCTCCTTCTCTGGGTTCTTTAGATTCCTCTCTGATCAGTACACGTGTCCCTTACCCGCGGCCCTCTGTATTCCTTCTTGGTCACGTACTCCGACCACCTGATGTCCAACTACCAGTCACACTGGCAGCCACTCTCTTTCTCAGGGCAGCTGCGAGGACTGCTGTCAACCAGAGGGAGCTAGTTCTTCACATGCCACCTTGCCCCATGCCCCGGGCCTTCCTTGATTCACAGAGCTCAGAGCTTCCCCGCCTCTTCCCCTGCATTTCCCAAGGCAGAAGGGAGGGAGATCCTGGCGTTTTATATGGTAGGGAGGAGGGACAGTGGGGGGGCGACCTGTTCTTGCCAGAGCCCTGTCATTGGCTCTGGCGGTCTGAGAGCCTCGGTTCTAGCTCTGCATTAGGACGGGTCTGAAGCACTATGCTGGCCAAGAGCTAGCCTCTCCCTGGACCGAATTCCCCAGCCTCTTCCATCTCCCTGGCCCAGCAACAGGTGACTCCTCTCCCGCCCCCTCCTCACTCTTTACCAAAGAACAGGCTCAGTGAAGTCACTAAAGTCAGGCAGCGGTTCAGAAACAGGTTGTCTTCATTCACGTCTATGCCGGGCCTCCCTCATCAGCCCCCCGCCCCGCCTGGCTCCCTGCCCTCCCGCCTGGGTAAATGCCCGTGATGAAATACGCCGTGGGTCGGGCTGCTTGCCTGAGTTAAGTCCTCAGCGAGGTTCCTGCCTCGTGTCCCTGCCTCCGTCCCCGTAAGCCCCTGCTCGGGACGCCGGGCTGGGCCCACCTCACCAGCCACTCTGTCTTCCTCTTCACCCGTCTCCTCGGTTACCCCCGGCCGTGGTACCCCGCACGTTCTGCTGAGCAGCCGCATGGAAGTCCCATGGTCTCCAGGAAATCATCTTTCCCAACATCAGACTTAAAAGGCCTCAGTTGTCCCTGGAGAGACATAAAGCTAACATTCCACAGCACTTGGCAGGAGACGTCCAGCCGTGGACACGGCATGTTATTGGAATCGCAGCGCGTTTTCTTTCCCCTGTCCCTGCCCCCGCCGCCCCCTGCTCCCTCCTTGGTACAAATCATAATCATGTGATGCAGCACAGGCAGTGAGGGCCACGTGGCTCTGAAGCACAAGGAGCCCGTTTCTTTGGGTGGCCTGGGCCCGTGTCTGCAGCCTGCTTCTTTTTGAGTCAGTAGACACTCTGTTCAGACCCAGTCCACCTTCTATGAGGGGTCCAGCACCTTCCTTCCTAGGCCCGAAGCCTTGACACAGACATTGCGTTCTCTGTTTTGGAATGCCCCTGGGTTAGGGCCTGCAGGGGGCTGGAATTATTCCCACGGGGGATCCCCCCCAGCACGCACACCGTGGTCACAACAGCCAGTCTGTAGGCCGTCCAGGAGAGAGCAAGCCGTCTTCGCTTTCCTAGCCAGAGAGTTGTGCACTGGAACCATACACCCGGCCTTCTCTCAAAGGGCCTGTGTTGGGCCTGCCGCCTCGCCAGCGCCACTGTGTTCATCGCTCCCTGGAGCTGGGCGTGTGTCTTAGGCTGTGCTTTGTTCCCGCAGGGCTCCACACAGGGTCCTGTGATAGCTGCTTACCGAGTGCTGAGTGGTTGGTCGGACCCTTCCTCCCTCCCTCCCCTGCACTGGGAATGATCCCTCTACCTTGGCCAGCCCATGGCATAGACTTTTGTAGGATCAGCATTTTCTCTACGTCACCCCAGTCCCCCAAGTTGGACAGAAAGGAGGATTGTACCGTTAGGGAAAGGGATGCGTTTGGGTGGTGAATCTTGTGACTGGAGCCAAGAGCTATTCCTGGGTGTCTAGTGAATGTCCTGAAATGATCTCTCAGGCCCGAGTCCTAAAATAATTCTCGGAGGTTATGAAGACAGGCCCTCATTCACACGAGCTCAGAGCTGACCGGGCTGTACCCCTTTCCAGCCTCCCGGCCGCTGTGCCACCTCTGCTGCCTGTCACTTCACCATCTGTCCTTCCCCTGTCCCCGAGCCCACCTCAGGAGGATTCTTTATTAGTAAATCAAAGCCTGTGCCTGCTGCTTCGCTCCTCAGCCGGGGGTGGGCCCCTTATTGAACAGACCTGTCTTAGAAAAAAAGGAAAATTAGCCAAAAGTTTCTCCAGCTATTGTCCAGTTAGCACTTTGACCTCAGAGGATGTTGGGAGCTCCCGCTGCCCCCACCCTGCTAGAATTAATTGCCTCGTGCTGCCAGAAGCTCCTGCTCAGTAAACTCCACCGAAGAGGCACCGAGCACTTAGCCGAAGCAGCATCCACTACATGCTTCTCCACCGGGAATTTTATTGGAGCCAATAGGAAGGAAGGTTCTGGATTTCTCAGTCCAAGTAGAATGGCCTGAGCAAGGAGGGCACTCACAAACTCCAGTCCAGAGGTGGTTGGCCTCTAGGTCTGACTTTCCCCAAATACGAACCTGAAAGCGATTCCCAGGCAGAATTAATAGAATACCTTGAATTTAACAGTGGTTCCCGGGCAGGATTCATAGAATACCTTCTGCCTTTACTTTGGAGAGTGGAGACACTTGCTTTACCCACCCTGGGTTTGAGAAGCATCCTTGGCTTTCCCACGGGCGTGTGTGTGTGTGTGTGTGTGTGTGTGTTATAATTTTAAAGGTAGTATTTATTACTTTTAGAAATTTAGGAAAATATAGAGAAGTATGAAGAAAAAACACACTCATATTCTTAATACTTAACCATTTTTATATGTTTACTTCTAGTATATTACTATGCATTTATATATCTTTTAAAATTGAGATAATACTGTCTATGCTATAGTGAATCTTCCCGCCCCCCCCCCTTACTATAATATTGTGACTGTGTTCCTGTCATTTGGTCTTCTTTGTAAAATGGCATTTCATTTTGTTACGTACCACTTGGTATCGCTGAATATTGAGGTCGTGGCACCATCGGTTCTTAGAAAGAGCACTGCCCTGAGCCTCATTTTACATAAATCTCTGCACAGGTCTGGTTTCCTTGGAATAAATTCCTGCAAGTGGAGATACCAATTCAAAGAGATTCAACATTATTAACCCTTTTGATTATATATTACCTTAAAAACAGAAAAGAAATCAAATAGTTTATCAAAATATAAGCTCCCGGAATTGAAAGCTCTAGCAAATAGAATCTCAGGGGTGTCAAAATCTATAGGGATGGGGTAATGGAGGAGCTTTGTGGATCGAGTCAGAAAGGTGTTTGGTTCTTTTCAAGCGGTTAGGAGATGTTGTACATCTTCCTCTGGTTTGTTAATTGCTGATTTTGAGCAGAGATGCTAGCACTTGATAATGTTAGGCAGTTAGCCAGTGTTGCAAAATAGCCGGTGGTCATATTCTTATCGAACAGTGGGAGCACTGACAAAATTACACATGCACATTGGTATATGCTCTCTTTATCTTCTTTATTTCATTAATGACACTGGAGCACCATGCGACCTTAAGGAAGACCAGTGGAGTCGCCTCCTCCTGGAGACCCACGAAGGTTGGATAGATGGACGTTTAGGCCCCTGAGCCATCTTGGTATTTCTGGGGTTCCACGTATGGCTCACGGAATGGTTATGGTTTAGAAATATTGCTTCCCCCAAATCAAGGATGGACTGAGCTTTTAGAAGTAGATCTGAACATAAGGGAAGTCTTGGGCCCAGTGCTCAAGGGCCTTCTACCCAACAACTCTGCAGGGCTCCAGGTGCTTTGCAGCAAGTAAACAACAGCCTTGGCCAGTGTTCCAGTAGGGTCCACATACTCCTGATAGTTCGAAAACTTAATTTACACATTACATAGACAAACTTTAAAATGTTAGTATATTTTTATAGTTACTACTTTTATAAGTAATACTAGTTTTCCATTTATGTAGTGATAATTTAAATTTTTATTTTTATGTCTATTTATTTTTAAATTTATGTTTATTGTTGAAAGTATTACAGATATCCCCTTACAAGTGAGTAAAGCAAAAATGTAATTGAGCCACACTGTGTGCATGGCCATGAAGGACCAATGACTTCCTGAGGCTGGCATCACTGTTGTTACCACTAAGGAAGTTTTTCTTCAAGAGTTGAATGTATCCTCTTAGATGGACACATCCTTAAAGACTGATGATTTCTATATTCCCTGGATCATTTGTCCCCTCGGATATAACATTTGAAGGTCAGGATCCTTCCTGGCTGTTTTCCTTGGCATCCCAATATTGGAGGTTTTCACGCCAAATTACTTTTTAATACATAAAATGTTCTACGTCGATATTATTTCATGTTTTAACAAAGTGTTAAAACAGGAGGACAGCTGTCCCTGGGGTTCACAGAAACTTTCCAAGGGATGTGACAGCAGAGAGCCTTTTCGGAAAATCAATTTCCACATCTTCAACTTCCTTCTGTTGCTTTTCTAAAATTGCATTTCCTGAAGACCGGCTCCACCAGTTTTCTCTTCCTACCTCTCCTGTCACAATTGCCCTCCTCCCCCTTATAAGAGAAGGACCTGCCTCTCCCCATCCTGAATATTTTAAGGTGCTTTTCCCCCCAGGATATAGGAACAGTGCCAGCATCAAACAAATAAATCATTCAAAATGTTACTGTCTAGGAAGCCCCATAAACCCCATTATCTGTCACATTAAGAAACCAGTCTCCAAAACTGTACCTTTGTGTTTAATAATTATTTGTGGTATATTTACTGGTCAGTTGTATACTAATAGCTGCAGTAAGCCTCAGGGTCATGTGACATAAAACCGTAAGTCAGTTTATACACATAAATACATCTTTTTATTGCAGGGAAGGATGAAAAACTAATGACTTGAAACTTTCAAACATAAAAACATATTAAGCAAAATCCTCTAGGCAAGTAGAGAAAGGAAAACGATTTGACTTAAGAGCTTGTTTATGAGTTTTTTTCATAAGAGATTGTTGATATCAAATTGCCGTGGTATTGATCAGCCGCTGAGTGCCTTGCAAAGAGTGGCATAAGAGTTTTATTTTAAAATGTTAAGATTTATAACATCAGAAGTTTTAAGTGTCAGTTTAAAAACTTGCGAAAGGAGACACAGTTTTTCAAAATTCTTTTGGGGGTACACACACAAAATTTTGGACATACTGGCCTTAGAATCAAAACTGTGGCCCTGTAGGACCGCAGGGCACCTTGCGACTGGGCCAGTCTCCTATCAGATGCGGGAACACACTCGACCGCAGCGTGGTGTTGGGTCAGGAAGGTGTTCTTTGGACTCTGCCAGGGACACGGAGCTCAGACCCTCTCAGCACAGCGGGATTATGGACTGTGAATCTGGGTAACTGGTTTCTTGGCTTTGCCACTATCTGTGTCAGCTCAGGCAACTCACGTCTCCTCTTTGGGCCTTGATTTCTCAGTCTTTAGGGGAGAGTTGACTGTATCATTTTTGTTATTAGAACATCGTATAGTAAGGTGAAATCCACCATCCCCATCCTAGATCAACCCTGGAGTTTAAAAAATCTGCTTGCTTTCTTATGTCAGCCTTTCAGATATTGAAGGCAGCTTTTATGTTCCCCTGAAATCTTTTCCAGTTTTAAAATATATTGACCTTCAACTTTGACTTATATGAGCATCATCCTGAGTGTGTTTGTTTTCTCTAGGTCAGTGGTTCTCACACTTTTTGGTCTCAGTCCCTTTTATATTCTTAAAAGTGATTTAGGACCCCCATAAAGATTTGTTTATGTGGATTATATCTTCTGATTATATCTTTTGTGGATTATATCTTTTTAAATGTTAAGTTTAGTGAAAAGAAAGGCACTGTTTTACATTTTTGCAAATTTGTTTGGTACCTGTCTTAATAGAAGACAGCTAGAGTCTCATATCTGCTTCTGCCTTCAACCTGTTGTGATATGTGTTAGTTAGAGTAAAAACAGAAAATCTGGCCTATGCAGGTATGTAGTTAGAAAAGGAAGAAATATTTTAATAGCTTTTTAATATGTTTTTCTTTGATATTTCACCTCAACTCGACAAGCAGTGGTTTCTTAAAGGTTAGTGGCCAAGTGGAATCTGAAACCTTAGCAATGAACTTCCTGTACTCTTATATTAAAACCCATTAGTCTATCTTGCAGTTTGAATGAATCTTTTACTCATGTTTGGCGTAGATCATTTGGAAAATATAGGTTCCCTGAGTTATGCAGATCTTCCAAATGTTGACACATTTCATTATATAATGTAAAAAAAAAAAATCATACTTGTTAATGTCTTCACTGGCTTCATCAGAAATTCTTCCAGTATTAGGAAACTGTCAAGCTTACAGTAGCCAATACAAGTTTTCCAAAATTCCAATTCTTGTTTGAAAGCTCAATTGTTATCACTGGTAACAAACACCGTCAGTCATTTTCCTTGAAGTGAGAGGCTCATTTTATTCATTTTTGAGAGCGTGTCTGCTAAATAACCAAGTCTGAATAGCCGTAGTCTGTTGGTCATTTTTTCAAGTAAAAAAAAAAAAGTGTTCCGTGGAAAAAGTGGCTAGTTCAGCTTACAACTCAATCACATAAGTGCTTTTTTCCCTCGAGACAACCTTTGTGCTTTGATATGCAGCAAAAGTGTTTTATGCTGACTTTCCATTTTATCACATAGAATATTAAAACAACATGCACTTAAGAGTCAATATTTAATAAAACTCCTGCTTTGTTGCAAACATTAATTTTTTTTAAATTGTGAGCATGAGGTGGTGAAGAATATAATGACTACAAGTATAGTTTATATCACTGCATTCATTAATTCATGTTAAGGTGCCAACAATTTCACCCACCATTGTTTTTTCTACCGTTAGTGCAAGGGTCAACACAGGGGAAAAGGCAAGTAACATCTGAGTATTATTAAAAAAATACTTAACTCTCTCTGAAAGAACCTTGGGCATTAAGCTCTAGACTGAACAGAATATGTCTGATCAGAGGACATAGGCCCTTTGCCTTCCTGTTAGTGTAGACGGCCTCCATGAGATGAGTGGACCACTAGGAATATAGCCCTGTTTGCTTGAGTGTTTTTAGCATCAGTACTGCAGTTATGACCAACTATAATCTCTGGGCCTCTTTTATAGGACCTACTATCAAGCAAGGCTTCCTGTTTGGGGGGGGGGGGGGAGTTTTTAACTTAAAGACGCAGAAGTCAGCTGATGACCTCACTTTGGGACAAGGTGAATTGGAGGTGAGGGATGTCATCCAAGTAGAGATGTTTCCCAGATCATGGGAAGGTGGAAGTGTAGCTATAGACCGGGGAATCATCAGCCTAAGATGCCCGAGTCTGGAGAAAGTCCTAGAATGACTCCAAGTACAGGAAGCACAGGGAAGATGATGTTACACAGGCCAGGTGAGCCTGAGCAGGGTCGTGAGAATCAGGAGAGCGTGCATGGCTTGGAGCAGGCTGACTGGCCTGGTTGTGTGCTGCAGAGGTGGTGGTGGTGACTGAGGCTGAGCAAAGGCCACGGGGCAGGGCTGTAAGGAAGTCCTAGAGGCTTGAAAGAGTTGTTCCCATACAGGGGTGGGTTTGGAAGCCACATGGTAGAGGTTGGGAAGGGAAGGGCTGTGAGACTAGGGCAAATCTTTAAGATTTTGTCTCCAAAAGGAAAAATGACGGAATGGTTGGATATGGCAGCCACGTCAGTCTGGGCTTTCGGAGAGAAGGTGTGGCTGTGGGGCATTGGTTAGTGCCAAAGGAGAGAGACAGAGAAAGGGTTCTGTCATCCCCCGAGGCCCAGAGGTGACTGGGAGGCATGTCTTCTTTCCTCCGGGCAATAGTGATATAGCTGATAGGATGCAGGTATTTTCAATCCTCTATGCCAGATGACTGCAGTCTTCTCTCACTGCCCTGGGGAGACATTCTTTAACATTCCAAAAGCCCCTGGCTCACTGGGCCGTAGAGTCATCATCATCAGCAATTAGTGCTAATTAATTGGAATTTGGAACTCTTGACTTGCAGGATGGGTGTGTGTTTGAAAGATGTTTATGAAGGGTGGTGTTTATCCAGAGGATTTCCTTTTCTTTTAAGTCAAGGCTAGAGGCTTAAGCATCTTTAATCCAAAGGAAGGAGATCCAACAGTTGTTCTAAAGCCCCAAATCTCTGCTCAAGTATCCTATAGGATTGGAAACAGCAGGGAAGGATAGGCGAGGGTGAGGTGGATATTCCATGGCCCCGGCCCAGGAGATCTCTGAGCGAGGTGAGCGTCTCGAGGATGGAGAATGAGACAACTCGCATCCCAGTGGAAACTGGAGAATGTTCTTCCCTCCCTGAACCCAGTCAGCAGCCACTCTGTCCTTGGCTATAATTCTTTCTGCTCTTACCAGCCACATTGTACTTTGCAAAGTCACTAAATGTAAATAATAAGGGTGATGATGATAAAAGAGCAGGAGATAAGTATTTCAAAGAGCATATTTCTTGTCTTCACCTGTTGTTAGGGGGCAAATGCAGGGTGTGCTTTTCATTTGAATTAGCTGCTGCTCATTCACTCAGCCCTTGGAGAGCAGGATGCTAGTAGAGATGTGCCCATCATTATAAACCAGCCCATCCTAGGAAGGGATAAACACGCAAGGCCAATACTTCGTTGTTCTCCAGAAAAATAAGAAACCTTGACTTTGCAAAGCTGAAAGGCAGAAGGGGTCTGACTTGCCTGTGCGGTAGGCTGAGGGGGAAGCGTGTAATGGAAAGACCTGTAGCTCTAGGCCTTCCACTGAAGGACCAGGATCTGGACAAGGCAGTGGCTTCCATTCCAGCCGGCTAACCCATGCCCTAGGAAAACACAGGCACTGGGAGGGAAGCGATAGGTCAAACCATTGCTGGCCTAGAACCTGGCCTAGAATTTGTGAGCACAAGCCCAGGCATGCTGCTAGCTTGCTCCTGTCCCAAGCCATAGCTACTACTTTCCAGTCCCTCACATTAAAGATTCCTTGGAGACCCCAGCTTTACCTAATGAGAACCATCATTAGGAATTTACAGTTTACAGAACATGTTCACACATACCTGTACTTCATTCTCTCCAAAGCCCTACAAGATGGGAATTAGCATTAATCCCAATTTATAGATGAAGGGCTGGGAGACAGGCCTCCACTTCTTTGAACCTGTTCGGTACTGTGATGGCGCTCAACATACAGCACCATGGAAATCTTCCAACAATACTGTAAAGCAGAAATTCCCTCCTTATTTTACTGAGGCTCAGAGAAGTCAAAATGACTTGACCATGGTCATGGAGACAGTGCGACATGGGGCCAGGTCAAAGCCAGATCCTTCAGGCTCACATGGGATTGGCCACTTTCCGTAGTGGGTTGGAGGTTGACTTTTTTCCCCCTCTGGAACCAGAGAGGGGAGAGGCTTACTGTGTGGTTTCATACACAGAAGCAGATCGCTCTCAGTTCCTTGGGGAGCTACGTGGCTATTCAGCTCAGGCCCTCTGCCCTACCTCCCCTGGCCACCCACCCCGGCACACCTCTGTTCCACCCCAGCAAAGAGGAGCAGGGTGTCTGAGCTACCGAGGTCTCAGCTTGCAGAGCTGGTAATTAGCCCTTTGTGCCCAGTTAACCACCTTTCATCTCCTCTGCCTGCCGGTGTCCGCTTTCCCTATTAGCATCTCTCAGCTCTTTGCCGAGCCCTCCGCCCTCTTTGTGGCCAGCTCAGGTTGTGTGTCAGGGATGGTGGCTGAGGGACCCACACATGCACACGGGGGAGGGCTGGTCCAACCAGAATCACTCACATTTTCCATCCTAGGTGCCAGCCATTTCTCTCCTCTCCCTGCCCCAGAGACAGCCAGGTTTAGGTCACCTGGCTTAGAGGCGGACAACTGATAGCTGGGCCCCCAAATTTCAGGCCTTTGGAGCCCTGGTGTTGCCTTTCAGCTCCCCTCCATGGCTGAAATGGGAGCTGACTGGCTGGCAACTTTTATACTGAAGTCTTTTTGCTCACCTCCAGGAGCTTCCCCTCAACCCCAGACTCTCTGCTCGGAGGCTGCCTGTGTCAGTCCATCAGCCAGACATCCTGAGTTTTCCTGGACAGGCCTGCTTCCGTTGTCCTCATATTTACACATTTATGTTTGTGCTGTCCAACGCGGTAGCTACTTAAATTTATACTATATTTAAATGTATCATAATTTTATGTTAATAAAAATTAAAGAAAAATTTTAGCCTAATTTTATGTGCTTAGTAGCCACATGTGGCCAGCGGCTGCTGGTGGCCAGCGCAGATAGGAAGCATTTCCATGATCACAAGAAGTTCTATCAGACAGCTCTGATCTATAACAGCCAGAAATTCTGGTATATTGGCATCCAGACCACATCTCACAGCCCATTTCTTCCTCCTAGAAGGTCCTCAAGTTCCCTTGACCTTTCCAGTGAACCCAAAACGTCAGGGCCTGTTGGCATTAAGGTCACCTGGCGAAGGAAGCCTCCGAAGATGTGTCTCCCATAAAATTCACCATGACCAAGTTTGCATGTCTGCCATTTCTGCACAGTGGGGCACCTGGGACCCGGGATATTCCTGATGCTTGTGAACTTCAAAACATCACTTCGTTTGCAAAAGAGGGAACTTGGTGTCTATTAGTTTTATCCAAGCCGTCGGCCCCAGTGGCTGAATGTGACAGCTGGACGAGACCTCCGGTGCCGGCAGAGGGAGGAAGGGGCAGAGCTGAGCGAATCCAGCCAGGGGTGGGCGCCTCTCGATGTGCCCTGTCCTGGGGGTGAGGGTGTGAAATGCCTGGCAGAACCACCCCGCCGACCGCTCTGGACCTCTTGCACATGAGCTTTTGCTGCAGGAGGAAGAAAAATAATTTTTATTTATTTTTTTGGCTTTCCCTTATCCAGAGAGAAGGGGCGCTTTGGGGCGAGCGGTTTAACCAGAAGCACTTTCTTTCTGGAATGGGGGCAGTTGCTTGCTGCCTGCCAGCTCCTGCAGGCAAACGGCACGCCGCTGGCCGGCCGCCTCGGCCCTACCTGTCATGTGCTTGGCAAGGCTGCCTTGAGTCCTTTTTTCCACTGCCTTCCCCACCCCATCAAATAGCAGTTGCAACCTCTCATTTTTCTGCTGCCTGGATGATTAAAAAGCATGACTTAGTGGAAAAATCTTGACCTCCTTAGGGTCAGCCTCTTAAGCAGCTGTCGTAGATAAGATTGTGCTGGCGAGATCCTCAGCAGTTCTCTGCAGGACTTTCTGTCTGCGTGTAAGGAAATGAGAAGCTGTTTGTGTCTGGGTGCCTTTTGTTTGTCTTTGGAGAGAGCTTTCAGAGGCATAAATTGCTATTATCTGATAATAAAATAAAATCTCTGATGGAAGGGTTAGATTATTACGGTGATTTTTAAAAATGTAATTAACAGGCTTTGTAAAAATATATATATATATATATTTTTTATGGCGCCTGCTTTGAACAATTCAGGGAGCAAAGTTCTCTGGCAACTGAGCAGTATCAGAAGTTCAGGGCTCAGACTTCCCCCAAGGGACTTATGAGACTTAATTGTGCAGCTCCCGGTATGAAAGGCATGGTTTGGAGTTATTTTAATTACTGCGTTGGTATTGCTGCCTCTTGTTTGCAGATTGAACACTTCCCGTAGTCCTGTTGAAACTGCTCCAGAAAGGACATTCAGATTTGAATTTAGCATTCAAAGCATTTTATTATATTTGTATTTGCCAAGAACTTGTATTCACCTAGCAAGATAAGAAGGTCACTTTGCTTCACGAAAGGAGAAACTGAGGAATGGGTGATTGAGAGGACTTGGTTGGGGTTATACATGTGATGTCAAGGACATAGGAGAATCTGGGGTCTGTGGCTTGACACGGTGTGTTACCAAATGAACGCCTTCCTTGAAGACCTTTAGGTCTGAGTTTGGGTCCCGGGTCGACCACTTCCTAGCTCTGTGACTGTGAGGAAGCCACTTGCCCTCTCTGTACTTCGGTTTCCTTGTCTATAAAATAGGGATCACGCCACTACATACTCCATAGGACTATTGTGAAGATAGCAATTCTGATCAACAAATATGCCTGCCATATCTTCATCATCATCATTATTTTAACATTCCCCTCACACACACCCTGCCCGTTTTAGTTAAAGACCTATTCCCAGCTTAAAACAAAACGCCGTGCTCTCCACCCTCACTGGCACCCTCCTCCTACACTTGGCCGAGCTGCTGCTTGTCCCTTTCACTCTTGCTAGGCTGGGGTGCTCATAGTTAGAATCTGATTGCCTTATCTTTCATCTGGGGATTCACAGGGTAGGCACAGCCCTGGGCTTGAGGTCAGAGGGTGGAGGGTAGAGTCTGTCCTGGGCCAGCTGTCTATCTCCTCTTGATGTGTCACAGCTCTGTCTCAGGTCCTGAAGATTTAGGACAACTGTCTGGACGGGGAAGTTCAGCTCCTGGACCTGGCTGCCCAGAAGGTCCTCTTGGGGCCTCCAGCAGCTGAATAAGCAGTTAAAACCCAGAGTCTTGCCTACCCTCCCTGGTCAGTTTTTGTATCTGTAAAATGGGCATGTTCACCCAGTGGAATCCACTCATTTTTCAAAAACTACAGGCATTGAGACAGATCTGGGTTTGAATCCTGGCTCTTCCATGTGACCCTTGGGGTCGCTAGTATCATCACTGACAGGGAGGGGCTCCAGCTTCAAGTGAGGAGAAGTGAGGAGGGGCCTGAAGAAGCCACTGACTCTCTCCCAGCTCAACATAGGCTGGGCAGAACTGCAGGGTCGACTGTATCAGGAGGAGAAAGCCCTCTGTGGGGGTCAACCTGCCCCATGCTTCCTTTCAGCCCCACTCCCCTCCCCCCTCCCCTGCCTTGTTTTCCTTCTGGCTGCCATTAGGGTACTTTTTATAAGGCTTGTTAAGTCTTTAATGATGCCTGGTTGTGCAGCTGGCTTAAGGCTTAATCCCCAGCAATAGGGCTTTATTGGATAAATGGTTAATAATCACTTGTCTGCAGGGATTGGGGAGGTTTCCTTGAGGCCCATGACTCCCAGCAGCCCCGAGTGACCTGTGACATGGTCAGTGACTTGGCTGGGACTGCACTGCTTGGGGTTGGGGTGCAGTAAGATGGGCCCCCCTCATAGCATCACAGAAGGCCTGAGATTATAGAGAGCACTTGTACCTCCAGGGAACAGAGAACACCTGTCTGTTGCTGTGGGCTTGTCTGGATCTGAGCCAGGAACGGGCAATCCCCAAGATCTCTTCAAATGTGTCTCTCCACCCACTCGTGGTTTTGCCTTCCTTTCTTTTGCCATGAACAAGCTGTGTGACCTCGAGCAAGTCTCCTGACCCCTCGGGGCCTCAGTTTTCTCATCTATCAAAAAGAGAGTTTGAAGAGATGGCCTTGAAGGTGCCCTGTGATTCTGTGAGCCCCAGCATCCCAGACAGGCTCCTCTCTCCAGCTCTGGGATGGGTCACCGAGGGCTGTGAATGGCAAGGGACCAGCAGCCCATCGGATTAAGTACTTAAACTGCTGGGCAAAGAATTGGGTCAGCTGTAGTCACAGGGTATGTGTGTGGAAGGAACACGTAGAGGTCCTTGATCGTACAGCCTGGTTTGGGGTTTCTCCGAGCTCTGGGCAGGACCTACAGTAGGCTTTTTTTTTTTTTTTTTAAAGCCTCGTTGATGGGACTGTGGAGAGAGAAGTAAATTCTTTCAGGTGTAGAGCTGTCAAGGAGCCAGGAGTTGTTCACAGATGAAAAAGGAGCCTGGGATTTTGTTCCCAGCTTGCTTGTGACTGGGGCCACACCCTCAACCCTTATTTGGCCTTCACTTTACACTGGCACCGAGATCAGAACCCATCTATGGGAGGAGCAAGGGTGGCTTTGGGGCACTGGCATATAGTCAAACAGACCTGGGTCTGAATCTCCTTCCACCACTCATTTCCAAGCTGCATAGTTTGGGCAGCCTTTCTCCAAGCCTGAGATTCTTTAAGATAGTATCAGCAACACCCGTTTCTCAGTATGACTTTGTTTGTTCAAAATTATATATGTAAAGTACCTGGTAGCTGGCTCTTACTAGGTGATAATGATCCTGAGAGGATTTTTTTTTTAATTTTTTTTTAATTGATTTAAAAGAGAGAGAGAGGAAGAGAGACAGAGAAACATCCATCTGTTGCTCCACTTATTTATGCATTCATTGGTCGATTCTTGTATGTGACCTGACTGGGAATCAAACCAGCAACCTTGGTGTATCGGGATTACACTCTAACTACCTGAGCTACCAAAGCGATCTGTCACCTGCTTGGGGCTGCTGGAGTAAAATGCTTGTTATAAACAGAGATGTGACTTACTGGGGATGACATGATTTTGAATTCTTTTATTAGAAATAAAATAAAACAAAAAGTGCACACAGAGCCACCCCACCTTTTGGACTCGGTGGGGTTGCCCTGAAAACGTGCAGCTTCAAGCTGAGGGATGGTTTCCCATGGGGCCCCAGAATTCGCTCCTGGCTCCTGCCTTAGGGAGCCTCCCAGACCCCCCAGTATCCCAGGCATAGTCCAGTCCGTCCTGCACCCATAGGTGAAATAAGGGGCTGGAGCTGCTCTCTGCAGATCTGTGTGACCCGCTGCTCCCTCTGCCTTTATTCCAGATCTTCCCCGACCCCTCCGACTTCGACCGCTGCTGCAAACTGAAGGACCGCCTGCCCTCCATCGTGGTGGAGCCCACAGAGGGGGAGGTGGAGAGCGGGGAGCTGCGGTGGCCCCCCGAGGAGTTCTTGGTCCAGGAGGACGAGCAGGACAACTGTGACAAGACAGCGAAAGAGAACAAGGAGCAGTAGAGTCCCCACCGACTCCCCGGGTCGCCCCAGACGGCACCTGTACCTGAACTGTGTTCTTTCCCGTTGTGATGGAGGAAGAGAGCGAGCCAGGCTCTCCCTGAAAGGCCAGGGACGGCTTCCGATTGCACCTGCGAACCACTGAGTCGGTCCCCTTTTCTTTCCTTTTCTGTTCTGAACTGTGTCGCACCGCGGAGCCCGGCGGCGCTGCAGGCCCCGGGAGGAAGGAAGCTGCCAGAGCCGCTGGGCGCGAAGCTCTGGTCTCAGATCGCTATCTGGACTCAGCAGCTCAGCTCAGGCGGTGCTGGGATCCCAGGGGCTCTGCGGGGTGGGGGTGGGGGTGTGCACAGCGAGCAGGGAACGTTTGGGCTGAGCAAACACACGTTGTAAAGAAAACATTGAGCAGAGACGTGCAGCCAGGATGTGCTCCTCGGAGTGTTCACCGGCTGCTGCGGCCTCCGACGGCAGAGGCTTCATCTCTCCCAGCTTCGCCCACCGCCCCCTCCGGCCTTTGCTTCACTTCAGCTGTGTCGTCTGTTCCAGGGGAGGCGGGCCAAGGGGAGCAGTGTGGCCTGGCTGCCTGCAAAGCCAGCTGGAGGTGATGCTCGGGGAAGGAAAAGGCCTCCCCTTCCCCCTCCCTGGCCCCTCTGACCCTCTGCTCCTGGCTGTGGCAGGTTCACACTCCTACAGTAATCTGGGGTTGTTACTTTTTTAAGAGGCAGCGCTTTTGAGCTTCTCCCCCAATTTACCCCTTTTTGCCCCTCGCCCAACCCTTCGGGAGTAGTGAGAGTACTTCATGCCCTTGTTGGAGGACCCGCGTGGACACTTGGCCATGAAGGTCCTCCCAGCTGCTCCCCCCACGTTTGCTCTCAGTCTGAGCAGAGGCACAGGGTGAGTGGGCTCTCCCAGGCTGGCCCTTTCTCCTTACAACGGCCCTCCCCAGCCCCCGGCCGCAGCCATCAGGCCAAGGTGGCTCCCAGCCTGCAGCAGGTTCCAGCCAGCCTGCTCAGCTGTAGCACCCACTCCCAGGTGGACTCTTGGCCTGTTTTTCTGGTGGGAGCTGAGTGGAGAGCAGAGGAGGTTTTTGTGTTTCCTGTTGGGGAGGTGAGCTTTAGTGCAGGTCCCGAGAGCTGGGAATTATTGGGTGCTGGTGAGGAGGCTCTTGTGCAGCTGGCTGGGGATTGGGTTTGACACTAAGGGGTGTCATGACATCCCTGGCTCCCCCCGTGTGTTCCTGGGTGCAGGTGGGAGGACGGTGCGGTGCGGGAACACTGAACGGTGGTCTTCATCGCTCGCTACCCACCTGTCCCCTGCAAGGGCACTGTTACATGAAAAAGTTAGCCCTGGACTTAGAGCTTCTTCATATCATAGTTCAGGACCACCAGGAGCAGCAGGATACAGGACACACTCTCAAACCATCTCTGTCTCAGAGCAGCCTGTGCCACCACGAGGTGGGCTTGAGAGCCTCCCCGGGCTGAACTCTGCCAATCGAGGTGCCCATGTGAGCCCGCAGGTGTCCAGTCAGTCCAGGTTGACCCGGTTTGGGACTTGCATAAAGGTTGTATTTAATACCTCAAGGTTAGTGCGGCTCTGGGGAATGTCAGGCAGGAGGACCAGGGTTGACACATCAGCAGGGTTTGGTTCTGGGCAGCAGACACTCTCCCACCCCACTGGCCCTGCTCCCGTCCTCTGTGTTGTCTGCTTGTGTTACACACACCGATGGCAATAACTTCTTCCAGCTCCTCGAGGAAGCGGGAGAGCCTGCAGCCTGCACTGCGGGTGTTTCTCTCTCTTGCTCTCCCTTTCCTTCGGTTTTGGCTGCAGAGAGCCTTTCCTCCAACTCATCCCCTCACAGCAGCATTTCTCATCCTGTGCCTCCCTTGTGGATGGGGTCTTGCCTTTTAAAACCCTGTGTTTCTGTGTCCGCCTCTCATGTGCTCCCCTGTATCATCTGTCCGTGTGATGGGAACGTGCTTGTAAACTGCATAACAGATCTACTTTGTGTATATGTGTGTTTATGGGGTGGTTTATTATTTTGGCTGGCCGCTAGACCCCTTTGTTCAACCTTGTGGAGTCTGAGCAGGCCAGAGGCTGACAGCTAAAGTCAGGACCCTCAGCGGTGAGCCTGTTGGGGGGATCCAGTCGCTCTTGGACAAGTGGCTGAGCTCCTGTCTGGCCTCTTTTTTTTTAAGTATCTTGTGTGTATTTCTAACTGATCGTATTGGAAAAAAAACTAGTATTTCAGTAAAAATGCCTGTTGTAAGATGAACCTCCTGTAACTTCTATCTGTTCTTTTTTGAGGCTCAGGGAGAAACTAGCTTTTTTTTTTTTTTTTTCCAAACTACTTTTTGTCACTGTGACAGTTGTAAATAAAGTTTGAAAATGCTTTCCACTCTGGTCTGGTTTCCTTCTTCCTGCTCCACTGGAAAGGAGAGAGCCCAAAAGAAACCAAGATGCACCTCTCGGAGGAGGCTGGGTTGGGGGGAGCACCCTGTGAGGTTCCTTACCTATCTCATCTGCTGGCCTTCCTGGGGTGAACCCTTGCATGCTTTATTTTTATCACTTGGCTGAATGCAGGGAGCCTGTTTTTCTGTGCCAGTGGTTCTCAACTCTGGATGCACATCAGAATCACCAAGAAATCTTTAAAAAAAACATACAAATGTCTGGTCCTACACCCCGAGACTTGACTTTCAATAGGCTGGGGTGAGGTTGAAGCATTAGTATTTTTTAGAATCACCTGGGGAGATTTTAACACGTAGCCATGGTTTAAAACAAACATTCTAAGGGAAGTGAAATAGCCAAGATATATTATAAGTTTGTTCACGAAAACTAGGGGTGAGTGGAAGGGTGTGCATGTAGCTAAAGAAAGTGCCAGCACCCATTAAGACCATTTATTCAGTGCCTGCCACTTACCAGGCATGTTAAGAGGTTGGGGTAAACAAAACAGTATTGGTCCCAGCCCTCAGGGCCCTGCTTTAGTGTAAATTTCAATGATAAGTATGGTGAGTGCAAGGCAGGAGAAATAGGGTGCCCTGAGAGCATCAGCTGGAAGGGTCAGGAAGGGCACCTGAAGAAGGGACAAGGACCAGGAGAGGGGGTGAAGTGCATGGAGAGCGCTTCCGGCAGACAGAAGGCTGGGATGAGCTTGCCTAGTGGGGGTGGGGAGGAGGAAATGGTGCAGTGCAAGGAGGGCTGCTTAGGCTGGGTGAAGGGTTTGGATTTTATTCCAAATGCAGGGCCTAGAAAGGTATAATTTACATTTTTATACACTCTGGAAATGGGACTGGAGGGGACACAATGGAAGGTACAGAGACCAGGAAGGAGGCTTCATGGAGGCCAGAGTGAGAGAAGGTGGTGCTTTGTGGAAGGGTTTTTTTGGACATCTTTCTAACCTGAAGCTGGATATTTTTGCCTTCACTCAGCCGTATCTGGGTTCTTCACCATCATGAGTCTAGATAATCAAGTGATCTATGCTGGGAGTGTCCCCAGTACTAGCAGAATATCAATCCCTTTTAACATTAGTCAAATCAAACCATTAGATCTATGGATCTGCTGTCCTGAGGGTAACTTGCACGCCTCTTTCATCTTCATTTTGGATCGTCCCTCTATTTCCCTCCAACAACCTGAGGATGGAGTTTATTAGAACATAGCCTCCTTGAATATAGCCTCCTCATAAAACTGCCTTTATTTCCAGATGGCATTGTCTATGCAGAAAATCCTATGAAATCTACAAAAATATTTTTTAAAAGCTACGAGAACTGACATCTGAGTTAGGCATGGTTGCAGGATCTAAGATCAATGTACAAAAATCGACTATATTTCTATGCAGTAGAATAAACAGATGGAAGTTGAAATTTAAAATACTACTTACATTAGCATAAAAAAATATAAGCTATTTAGTGGCAAATCTGGCAAAAGGTGTGCAAAACCTCTTCAATGGAAATTACAAAACACTGCTGGAAGAAATTAAATAAGACCTACATAAACAGAGAGATACCATGTTCATGGATCTGAAAACGCAATGTTAAGATGTCATTTTCTCCAAATTGATCTATAAATTCAACACACTCAAAATCCCAGCAAGCTTTTTGTGTAGAAATTGACAATCTGATTCTGAAATCCATGTGGAAATGCAAAGAACCTAGAATAGTCAAAACAACTTTGAAAAAGAACACATTTTGTAAAAGAACAAAGAACTCAGTTTCAAACCTTACAAAGCTGCAGTAATCAAAACAATGCCATATTGACATCTAGATAGACAAATAGATCCATGGAACAGAATAGAGAGTCCAAAAATAAATGCACACGTATATGGTCAATTGACTTTGACAAAGGTACCAAGGCAACTCAGTGGATAAAGGATAGTCTTTTCAACAAATGGTGCTGGAACAGCTGGATATTCACCTGCAAATAGTCCCTGGGGGTGGAAACAAGAGTCTTCTGTCTCATTGTTTTCATGTAACTTTCTAAATAGAATAATTATGCATTTAGAAATAAATTCCTTTTTCATGATTGGTCAATTGCTTCAATACTGTCCCTATTCCACCCCAGGAATTCTTCTCTCCCTAAAGGAGGAGCATTGGGTGGCAACTGGGGACCTTCGTTCTGGTATTCAGGCTGACTTGCATTCAAGTCCTGCTCTGCCCCTCCACATGTCATTTGGAACCAGTTTCTTAACGTTCAGGATCCTCAGTGTTCTTTATGAAACAGAACTAAGACTAGCACCTCCTGTACAGGGCTATGAAGATTGAGCACTCAGTATGTGGTCCACAAGTCAGGGTTTTTTCCTCTCTTTCTCTTGAAAGATCTGGCGACTACAGAACTAGCTCCTGCCTTCTCTTCCTGCTTCTTGCTCCAGACGCTTGTGCACAGCAGAGTCAAGGGGAGCTTCAAGATGAAGCCACCTCCCTACCTGCAAAAAAAACTCCCTTAGTGTGTCCCTTTTGTTCATTGCTGTGGGTGTTTGGGAGGCAGAAAGCAGAGAGAAAGAAATTTTAACACCTGCCCACCAAAATACTGGGGAGGAAAGTGGGAGACATCTCCTATCAAGATGGGTCTGATGCCTGGCTCCTTTCAAAGAGGTGGAGCTTGGACAGAGACCTATTTGAAGTAATGGTTGAGCTTTGTATATATTGGGGAGAGATTTTAGGCAGAGATTTTAGGTAGAAATTGACTTGACCTTTCTGAGGAATATCTGTGATGCTGGCATGGCTGAAGTACAGAGAAAGAGGAATAGCTGTGGTCAGATAACACAGAAAATCACTACTGCCCATTGGGAGAAGCCCACTGGGGAAGGAATCAGGCTCACCAGGCATCCCAGCCCCTGGAAGTCTACTGGTCAATCCATCCAAAGTTATCTGACTCCTGACAAATGGCAGTCAGTATTGACCTACCTGAGGCACTATCACACCCTGAAGGGACGGCTGGATCATCAAGGAAGGGTTAAATCAGGTAGAATTCAATTTGTACATCTGTCCTTCAATTACTGAAAGGGGGCTGTGGCTAAGAGAATGGGCTCTGAGATCATACTCCTAAATCTGTAGCTCAGTCTAAGCTCTTACTAGCTATGTGCAAGTTACTTAGGAAAGTTACTTTTGTTTTCTGTGCCTCACTTTCCTCATCTGTAAAATGGGTACCTACCTCATAGAGTTGTGGTGAAGTTTAAATGCATTATTACAAGTAACATGCTTAGAACTGAACCAGGCACATAGAAAGAGCTCAAGAAACATTAGCCAGAATAATGGTAAGTAGAATAATATTCCCCACTCCCAAAGATATACATGTCCTAATCTCAGGAACCTGTGAGCATGTTATGTTACATGGCAGGTGGGAATTAAGGTTGCAGGTGGAATTAAGGTTGCTAATCAGCTGGCCTTGATTTGGGGAGAGCCTGGATTATCCAGGTGAGCCCAACCTATTCACAATTGTCTTTACAATAAAAGTGGGAAGCCGAAGAGTGTCAGAGTCGGAGGGAAATCTGAAGACGAAATGCTGCTGGCTTTGAAGATGGAGGAAGGGACTCCCAGCCAAGGAATTCAGGTACCTCTAGAAGTGGGAAAAAGCAAGGAAACGATCCTCCCGAAAGTTCCCAGAACACCTTGATTTTAGCCAGGTGACACCCATTTTAGACTTCTGACTTTGAGAACGGTAAGATCATGAATTCATGTTAAGTCACTAATTGTGTGGTAATTTGTTACAGACACAATAGAAAATGATTACAGCCATTGTTATCATAACCATAATAATGATGATGACATAGACGTTTCCTGTGTGGCTTCAGAGAGCTGGGTGACAATGAACGAGAGGGCCAAGGCAGGCCAAGGCCACTTTCCAGCAGTTGAGGCCCACACCTTGCTAAGGCTCAGCACCTTCTCTGGGTGTCACCAGGCAGAGGTATCTGTCAGATGGAGGGAGCACCACTGTACTGGGACCTGATAAATCTGAGGCTGTAAAGCCCTTATTCTAGAATTTTGAAAATTAGTAATTAGTAATTAGTGTTCATCAGTATAGTCTATGAATCAGAATATTCCTCAGAATACTCCCTTCTCTCCATTTACCTTGATAGAAGGTCCTACTTTGAAATGTGATCCATTTGCAGTACTTCCTTTGCTGTCTCCCCCACCCCCCACCAAAACAAAACAAAACAAAACATGAATTCACTCTTTTCAAATATTAGTTACTGTTTATGGAGCATTGGGCTATAGGTTTAACTTCATTTCTCCTCATTCCCACAAGTTTTGCAAAATGTGGGTTCTCATGTATAGAATTTTTGGGGTGTTTTTTTTTTTTTCTTCACAAACTTTATTTAGCAATGATGGAAATTATACAAGATGGTGAAATTTGGGGACTTCATCTTTCAAGTCCCATCGCAGTAGCAATCAATTATTTGCATTTTTGTTTCTTTCCTTTCATTGTCCCTCTTACTAACCAGAATGTACTCAATGAATTTTTTTTTTCTCTGAAGTAGGCATTTCAAATACTTTTTTATAGATGAGGAAGCTGAGGTCAGAAGGCTTCAAAATATACCAACTTTGGAACCAGAAAGAGCCATGTTAGAACCAGGGGTATGCTGGTAAATGTGTAAGAGCTGGCTTTCCAACGGGGCAAAAAAAAAAAAGGCCCTGATTTGTAGCATTTGCCAGTTTCCATAGTGTAAATGCTCTCATCGCCGCTGGTTTCATGGGCAAGCTACTCAGCCTGTCTGCACTTTAACTTCCTTTTCTGTAAAATGGATGTAAGTCCAAAACCAGGGCAGTGCCTAGCTCAGAGAACTTTATAAACTCTAGTGCCCTGTCTTCATTCAGAAAAATCTTCCAGAAGAAAATGTCTGGTACAGTATTTTTCAAACTAAATCGTGAATCCTTATTGGGTTGTGAAATCGATTTATTTGTGGGTTGCAGCTAGAATTTTTAAAGAAAGAAAACCAATAGAAAAAATTAGACTAGAACAGAAAGCAGTCCAAGTGCAGCAGACATGGGAAGATTACGTGTTATTCCCTGAAATCTTTGTTTCATTCCTACATATGTATGGATGTGTGTGGTAGGTCACGAAAAAAGGCATTTTTCTTGTTATAGGTCGAAGTCAAAACAATTTGAGAGCCACTGACTTAGTGAACCTAACTTTCTAGAAAGCAGTGCTTTTACCTATAGAGCTGTGGGGTGAGAGGAAAAACTAGTCCTTCCCTCTCTGCAGAAGAAATGGGGTTGGGCCATCCAAGGGCAGGGTCTGGGGGGCCAGTGTATGTGTTTTGGGGGGAGGACAAGCCAGGGAAGGCCACAGTGCCTTTGGTCTCCCCCATGGCCAGGGTTAGGCTCCAGGCAGCCCTCAGATTGCCTCATGAGCACTGGAGGAGGGAGGTAACCTTGCATGAGGGTGGAGGAAGCTGCACAGGAAATCCTGGCTGCAAGCTCGCTGCTGCTGGAACCTACCACAGCAGCGACCAGACAACCAACAATAGCGCTGTTAGATAAAAATAACCCATGGGGTCTGCAGCTCTGCAGCTCTGCCATGCAGGGACGTGGCAAGCTGTCCAGAGAGCCGAGATGTCACCAGGCTCCGGCTGGTTCATGCTGCTTGGCCCAGTGCTAGGCCTTGATTTCCTGATTGCTAGTTAAAGGGCAGTTTTCCAGGTGGAAGTCATTTGGGCTGGTGCCAGGAATGGGGCCCCTCGTCCCCAGGGTCTCTGCTCCCCTGCTCTCTTGCACAGGGTGATATGAAAATGCATTCATGCTAAGACCTTAAGTTCTGAATGCACCCCTCTCCCAGGAGGACCTACCCAGAGCTTCTCTCACCCAGGGGGATGTTCAGGGCATTGTGTGGATGGAGGCCTCCCTGGTAGTCCTCTGAGCCTCTCCCTTGGATATGGTGGGGTCTGGCCCTGGGCTGAACCCAAAGCACCTCCAGCTCTTCCCCAAAGCCCTTCTCTAGGCTGAAGAGATAGGCTCCCTGGGTCCCCTCAGTGGCCAAGTTCTTCCAGCTGCGCCCCCTCCAGCACATTGGGGAATGGAGGAGGCGAGGGTCACACCAAATGTTATTTTACCACAACAAAGCCTATTGAGGCTCTGCAGCCAGCTCAGGCACACAGAGACTGGGCTCCCCTGTTTGCTGCTGGCCTCCCAGTGTGCCGGCTAGTAATCCGGTGTTAGCCTGCTTCTCGGCTTCCCCTGCCCATCCCAGAAGCACCCACATTCCTCAAAGGCTCGGAATCCACAAGAACACTGTGCCCTCAGTTTGCAGTACAAATACACACATCTGATCTTCCATTCACTTAACCCAGACCTTTTTCAGCTGGGTACACGGGTAAAATTCAGGAGTGTGTGTGAATTTGGATGGGACAAAAATTATATTTATCATTTCATTAACCGCTAAGTAAAAGTTAGCTTCCCCTGCTGTCAGGAGCATAGACGACCAATCACCATAGTGCCAGCAGCACCTTTGATTGTCACCAGGAGCAGTCCCAGGGAGTTTCCTTCTCCCCGTGCACTGCGGCAGGTGTCATGAATCACCACTCATAGCCGGGCCACCTCAGCAGCACACGTGCTGCTGGACCGAGTTAATAAAGGAGGACACGTAGGATTTTATCACAAACGTGTTTCAGAAAAACACATTTTGATAGCTGTATCACAGCAAAACTGATTTTTCTTTGCAACTCTGCATTTTATTGTCTTCGTTTAAAGCATTATTCTAAGAAGATTCAAACTCCTTCAAGTTGCCAGAAGGATTCATGACACAAAAAGATTAAGAACCCCCTGAGGCACTGGTGCTGGCCTGAGCTGGGCTCGAGAGGAGTGTGCAAAAGCGAGGAAGCCTCGCCCACACCCCAGGGGCTCAAAACCAAGAGAAAAACCCATCAGCAAACCAGCGACTGCAGATTGCACACGCGGAGGCTGCATCGACAGAAGGCGCACTTGGGGAATGCCTGGGAAGGCCACGGAGCGGGCAGCCACGGCCTCATTTCAGACTCTCGGGGGATTTGCAGCCAGCCTGGGCCAAAGAGGAGAGAGCCCGTGTACCTAACCCATCCTGGGCTCCTCCTGAACATCTCGGGGGCCCTGGGCAGGATGGCTCCTTTCTGGGCCTGCTCCACCAGGCTCAGCCCTTGGCCTGAGAGCAGTGCTCACTGCCTCTGCCTGAGATGTTTCCCAGAACTTTCCTTGCTAAAACCAGGAGTCCTGGGCAACCAGTGTGGTGGTGGTCACCCTATTTGGACTTTCCCATCCCCTTTTTACAGGACTAATTCAACTGCCTGGAATTTGAATCAACTTATTTCCATAAGCACATTCTTTATCCATTTGTCCACCTCTGTCTGTACCGGTCTCTCTCTCTCTGGTTCTTGCTCACTCCCCTTCTACCCCATTTCCCAAGCTGGCCAAAGCCCCAGCTCCTGGCTGTCAAGTGATTTAAACTTCTCTTTTCCCTGGGGTCAGTAAAGCACTACTTGCTCTTTGTTTTTAATTGAGGCATAATTTACATAAAGTGCTTAAATCTCATGAGAATAGCTCAGTGCAGGTTTACGCACCCATAAAACCACCACCCAGGTCTAGATATAGAAAGTTATCATGCCCCAGAAGGCTTCCAAGTGCCTCTTCACTGTCAATGACTCCTCCAAAAAGTGACCAGTGTTGTGACCCACCACCTTCGTGTAAATGGAATCACGCCCTTTGTATGGCTTATGTACCGCTACAGGTCCCCGAGTTAGCCTGGCTGGGAGGAGCCACTTCAGCAGTTATCACAAAGAGAATTGGACAAGGGATGTAGGGGAAACATTAGAACCTGTGGCTGGGGGGAAAAAAATAACATTTTCAAGTGAGGACTTCAGGACTCCAGGCTTCCTCAGAGAGGGACAGCTCACTAACTTGCTCCTTTATTTTACCAGCAGTGACTGGGCTCAGGAAAACAGCCAGTTCGGGGAAGCAGAATTAGGATTAGAATCCAGAATCCCAGGGCAACGTCCTTCCTTTAACCCTTGCTGCCTCCTTTGGGCAAAAGCCAGGGCTGACTCCTGCTGGCCCTGAGGTTTTTGCCTGGGGAAGGCGGAGCAGGCATCCTCAGTTTCCTCTGCTTCCCCTCCCCAGCCCTCCTGCAACCTCTCCCCCACCCCCCAGATGCCCCTCCCTCCTGTCACTGGGGCTGCAGAGCTGTGGCTCTCAAAGCTTGCTGCACAGCAGAATCATGGGGGAGCTTTAAAAAATTCTCAACGCCTGGGCCTCACCCTGACCAGTGAAATCAGTGTCTCTGAGAGTAAGACCCAGGCGCCAGTATTTCTTAAAACTCCACAGGCGGTTCCAATATTCTCGGCCAAGTTTGTAAAGCAGAAGCACTTTGCAAACGTTACAAGTGAATCTTTGGGGGATCTTGTTACAAATGCAGATTCTGTTCCAGCAGGTGGGGGGGGGGGGCTGTGTTTCTAACAAGCTGATGGTGAGGCCAGTGCTATGGGCTATGGTGAGGTCTAGGAAGCAGGTCTATAGGAGAAGACATAGAAGGCCATTCTGCTCCACTCGTTCTGCCTCCCAATTCTTCATCTATATTTTGCAATGATTCATTTTTCAGTTTGTCTCTTAAACATAAGGCTCACCCCTGAGTCCTTGCCTGGCTGAGTCCTTGCCTGGCTCAGTCCAACCTTCACCAAAACTTCCCAAATGCCCCTTCTATCCTCACCACTGTTACTACCCACCCCAGCCCAGCCCCGCCCCACGGCCCAGCCCAGGACTATGCCAGGGCTTCTCACCAAGAGGTTAGAGAGAGCCGTCCAGCTAGAATGCCCTTAAACAGCTCCCCCAAACACCCCAGTCCCAGGTTGCCTCTCCATTCTTTACCCAACACCACCAGGTAGGTTGGGGTGATGGGATCTTGGCCTAAGGCTCCTGCCACCAAAGAATTTCCCTACAGAGGTGAGGGGTGAGAGCTATGTCCCCAGCATTGCAATTTAAGGAGCCGCCACCCTACTGTCCCTTTGCATAGGGCAGGACAGATGACAGCAGACTGCAATGACACCCAGTTGGATCCTGACCCCCCACTCGTTTTGCCCCTTATCACTTCCTAGCAGGTCTGTTGACCAGTGACCAGTGATGAGTAAAGCAGGTTCTCTTTGGAAGTCTGTGTCTCTGTGGTTGGTGGGAGGGAACCATGAGCAGCTACTTCATGAACTCTCTGGGAGGTATGACCAAATTGCCACAGCTGGGCATACGGGGCCATCGTGAGCCAGCAAGGCCAGCTGTCAGGTGGGAGGCATTCTTGTGTGATGACAAGAGAGTTAAACAGACCTGGGTTCAAATCCTGATTCCCCCAGCACTCACTAACTGGCCCTGTGACTTAATTCTGTGTTTTAGTTTCCTTATCTATAATTTGGAGAAAGACAATGACTGAGTAATTATTGTAAAGATCAGGTATATATAACGCCTAACATCTAATAGGCATCAGGTTTAAACAATTCTCTCCTGCTGTGAAGCTTACAGGAAATGGTGTACGTGGAAGGGGTCGGTTAGCTGGGCCCCTGGCTCACAGAAGGTGCTCAACAAATGCTACCTGTCGTCTCTCCCTTTCTTGATGACCATCTCTCTGATGCAGATCAAGCCATTTCTCTGCTCTTCCTCTATCCCGGGCAACAAAGGGGTGTGTGGTGGAACTGGAGGTCAGGCCTGAGAGCACAAGCTTCCAACCCCCCTCGAAGGCCACCCTTCCTGGAGGGCCTCTCTGACCATTTGCGGCCTGCACCTTTGCTAAAATCCCTGGGACCAAGAAACTTCTAATGCAGGGGTGCAGTTGTTCTCATAGGTGCTGGGGTGGGAGGGGGCAGAAGAATGTTGGCCCGTGGACTGGTTCGTGGTGGCCCAGCTCACAAGCTGCCATGGATAATCACTGTTTATCAACTCAACTCGCTGGAAAAAATGACTACAATTACATTTTACACATCAACAAAAAGGAAAAATAAAAGCCCCATTGGAATGTCTGAGTCACTCTCCTGAGCCTCTAAATTACCCATTCGTCGGTTATGACCCTCTCCTTCCCGCCTCCCCTCCTGTGCGGGAGGAAGGCACAGGAGCGCATAGGCCGGCTTTGGCCCTGTGCTTGCAGCCTGGCCCGAAGTCCCTGCGGATCACCTAAGATCTGATCGGGGGGCTTTAAATAGCTGACAAAGAGTTATTAAAGGGAGCGGTGGGGCGTGGAGGGTCGTTTTTTTACTGGCTTGGTGTTCTGGGCTGACTGGTGACTTGGGCGTATCATTTACACACAGGTACAGAAGCGGGGAGGAATCCCGTCAACAAGGAGACTTGCTGTGACTTGGGGCCAACGTTTGTACCAAGAGGTAAACCTTCCTTGTTTAAAAACCAATCGCTTCACTTAGGAAAAGAGAGTGGGGGGATTGAGAAGTGCCTCTTTCCCCATCCCAAGCCTTGTACCTCTTCCACCTCCAGCTGTGTGCAGCCTAGCACATCATTTGAAACAATCCATGTGCCCCCTAAAAACTGGGTATAAGTTAAACTCTGATCTCTAAGGTCACATTTTAGATGTACAGGAACAGTGGTACTAAGAGCATTTGGGGGGGTCACACACCCCTCTGAGAATCTAATGGAAGCTATGTTATAGGCTTTGTCCCCATAAATACTACATGTGGCTTACAAAGGGAATTCACGTGTTCCCCTGTGAAGCAGGGTGCTCTGGATCCCAAATCGTCCTGTACAGACGTATTATCTGAAAAAATCTCGGCGGTGAATTTGCTGTGAAGTGTCCTTCTATCCTGGGAACACCTCTCCCATTCACCCCTTTTGTGTGTTTTCTAAGACTTCTTCTTGACAAATAGGGCTTGTAGAAAGAGAAGCAGCTCTGATACTGAGGTCTATGGGTCCCAGCCCCAGGTCATAATGCCCCTGGATCTTTCCTTTCAGCTCCTTCAGATACCAGGACATTCTTTCTAAGCCAGGAAATCAGATCAGGCCAACCTCGGCACAGAGTGCCCGCTCTCAGGGCCTGGTGGGCAGCCTGGCCTCTCACGGGTCATTCCTTACGCCATGAACAACAGGACTATCTCTCCGCAAAGCCCATGATCCCTGTCCCCTAAAGGGAATGCTTTTGAAGGGCAAGGCAAGACAAGTCTCCAGGATGAAAGTGCACTGTGATACCCAGAGCTCCCAGTCTTGGCTATTGTCCATTCATTCTTGGATTTGGTCATTAAATCTGTGGGCTGCAGTGGGCGGTGAGCAACAGGTCTGGGCTGGAGAAGCTGTTTACGAAGCAGTTTTGTGCCCGCCTGTTTGTCTGTGAACTTCGGGCAGCTTCTCTACCACAGCAATACAGTAATTATCAATGACGATAATAATGATTTCTTACATATGTATGACATTTCACCCTGTGTAGAGTGCTCATGCATATGTCTTTTATTGTAGAAAAATATACATAAAATGTACCATTTTGACCATTAAGTGTCCAGTTCAGTGGCATTAAGAACATTTGTAATATCGCGCAACGGTCATCACTCTCCATTTCAGGAACTGTCGTTTCATCACCCCCCCAGGAACTCTGAACTTCCTTGTCTCTGTGCATTTGCCTGTTCTAGGTGCTTCATATAAGTGGAATCGTATAACATTTGCCATTTTGTGTATGGTTTATTTCATTTAGCAAAAATGTTTTCAGGTTCATCCATGTTGCAGAATTTCATTCTTCTTTATAGCTGACTAATATTCCATTGTATGTATAGAGTATTGCATTTTATTTGTTCATTGGCTAATGGACATTTGGGTTGTTTCCAGATTTTGGCTATTGTAAATAAGGATGCTGTAGACACGAGTGTGCGGATATCTGTTGGAGTCCCTGCTTTCAGTTGTTTGCAGTATTACCTAGGAGTGGAATTTCTGGATCACGTGGTGATTTTATTACAGTCTCCTATTTATGTTGCAATAAACAACTCTTACTTGATTATAACCAGCTAAACATGAGGATACCGAAGCTCAGAGAAGTGAAGGAAATGAAATCACTCAATGGAAGTTGCTAAATTAGGGACTGTAAATATTCCTGAGCCCAAGGCTGGGACTAGGGTGAGGCAAGTGAGACATCTCTGGTGCAAAATTTAGGACTTGTTCTCAGGTTTGTGTGACTCCCTTGCCGGGGCCAACTTAGCCATTAGGCGCAGTAGACACAGTGCCTGGGGCCAGGACAATTTTAGGGACCATGAAAATGTTTTATTTTAAAATCAGAAGAACAAAGTGAACATAATCTGGCCTAGATTTTATCTTTATATCAATGCGATTTAAAAATATAAATTTTAATATATATTTTTAAGGAGGAAGGGGCTCACAAAGGCAAAAGAGCATAGAGCCCAGAAAGTCATCAAGGCTCTTGCCCTGAGAGTGAGCATCTTATTAAGAAATCAGGATTTAAGGAGGCTTCCAGTCTTGTTCCAGGTTTCTGGAAGGACTGACCCTGTACTGTCACTAATCCTAAAGTGCTTGCTTCTTTAAATTTTGTACCCTTGGCACCTGGCTTGCCTCACCCCAGGGCATGCCCTGCCTGAGTCTTGACCTGGTTCCTCCTGGCATGCTGGGCAATGACATCTCTGGCCAAGAGTTCCTCGTTTGGTAGCATGCTTTGTGTTACTAAGGGAAGGAGTCAGCTGAGGGAAGCCAGCTTTAGTCATAAAAAGGCTAGGTGTTTGCCTGTGGGTGTCACTGAGGGAGCCTCAGCCCTCACCAATAACATTCACACCGCTTATTCCATTTCATGGAGTTTGTCACATCTCTAATTATACTCATTTAACCTTGAAAGTCTCTATTTGCATTCATTCCCAAACCATTAGCTAATTCTGCTGACCAGTAAGGACCGGGAAAAGGAAGATTTTCTCTAAAGGTCTACCTTTGTGTTCACAGTCTTCCTTATTTTTTCACTCCAGGAACCCCACTCACCCCCACTTCACGACTGTCATTTTACATTTACTTCCCCAGCAAGAGGGCGTTTGGGAAGATGAGGTATTTTGCTTATTAATTAGTTCACTTAGCAAATCTTCATTGAGCACCTACTGTATGCTTAAGCACTGAGGACACACAAGTGAACAAAACAGTAGAAAATCCCTGCCTTTGTGGAGCTAACATTCTAGAAGGAAGAGATAGACAATAAAATAAATAACAAAATGTACAGTGGGACTGATAGTGCTGTGTCATGGAGAAAGATGGAGCGAGTGATAAGGAATGCTGTATGGACTGGGAGCACCATTTTAGACCCGGTGGTCACAAGGAAGGGAACATTTTAGCAAAGGCCTGAACAGTGAGAGAAGGAGCCATGGGATATCTGGGAAGTGCATCCCAGGGAGAGAAAACTGCAAGTGCAAAGGCCCTGAGGCCAGGAGTGTGCCTGGCTAGGTGAGACACTCTTGTGTCCCTGGGGGACTGATTTTTCTGTATAGCATCAAACAGTCCCTGCTGACTTCAGGCACCACAGTGAAACAGAAGCCTGGCCCAGACTCGGGCACCCCAGGTTCGCCCTGCAGCTCGGCCAGTGCTAGCCATGTAACCTTGAACAAGTCATCTGACTTCCTTGAGCTTCTCTCTTTACTTCTAACGTGGAGGTGGAGGCTGTCCCCCCCCCCCTCCCTGCCTGCCTCTCCACGCTGCTGTGAAATTACTTCAGAACCTACGTGGACATGTTCTCCAGTTGTCAAATGCTGTATAAATGCACATGGTTATGACCCTGCCCAGACCAGCCGGCCACAAGCTCATGACAGCTGGCATCGCAGGCCCAGTGCCGTCACTCAGCTCTGCGGCTGAGCCTCCACCTCGGTCCCACCCAGCCTGGCTTCCACCCAGCAGCGCTCTCCTTCCTGTTTCCTCCTCCTCTTACCTTTTAAGTTTTCCTATTGAGCTGGTTACTCTGAATCAGCCCACCCTTCACTGGCTTCTCAAAAATCTGCATTTTTTTCCCTAAAGCTCCTTTGCTCTGTGAAAGTCTCCACCCTCCCTGAATGACTGGGCTCATCTACAACCCACCCACCCTCTCAGAGGCTCCCCCACCCTGGGCATAGTCATGTCACAGAGACAAAAACAGCTACCCCCTCACACTGGGGGGATTTCTCCCAATGTTTAAAATACCCAAGGCCCTGGCCAGTGTGGCTCAGTTGGTTGGGTGTTGTCTCATGCACCGAAAGGTTGCCGGTTCGATTCATGATCAGGGAACGTGCCCAGGTTGTGGGCTAGATCTCCGGTCAGAGTGTGTACAAGAGGCAACCGATAATGTTTCTCTCTCTCTCTCTCTCTCTCCCTTCCTCTCTCTCTGAAAATCAATTAAAAATTTTTTTTTAATTTTTCTAAATAAATAAAATTAAATAATGTAAAATACCCAGAGCCCCAGCTCAATTCGTCATCAGGGGCGGCCCCTTGGGTCACAATCAAAAGGGCTGGCTGCAAAACCTATAACATTGTTCAGCTGTTTCCTAAATCCATTTTTTCCTGCCAATAGCTGTTCTCAATCTCCAGTTTGAGATCGCCATCCTCTCTCGAGATTATAGCCATGGCCTCTGACTCTCCTACTCAAATCTCATCTCTCTCCCTCACCAAGCCATCATCCATCCTGCCCCAGAGGAAGCCTTTTAAAAACGAATTGCCATCCTCCTGCCTAAAATTGCCCATGACTCCAAGTAGTCTGAGGGGTGAAACTCTAGTCCCTTCGTTTGGATCCGTGGCCCTTTACAACCTGACCAAAGCCCTTCCTCAGCCTTAGCTTGGATAATGCATCCTCCAAATAAACATTCTTCAGGCCTCATCTTTTTGGACCTTCGGGAACATTGAAATGTTGACTGCTCTATGGTTCGAGGCTTCTCAGCCTCTCATTTACAGGTTCTGTTGCCAACTCCCCTCTCCTTTACTCAACCTCCATGGAGTGCCGCATGTGTGGTCCTAGGCCCCCTTCTCTCCTCTTACCCCACACACTTTCCTTTTGCTAGGCAACCCCAGCCACATCTCAAATACTACTTCTACATCCATGACTCCAAGTTCACCCCTAGCCCAGACTTCTCTGAGCTTCGGGCCGGTGTGTCCAACTGCCTGCCATCTACTTAGATGGCTCGTAGGTGCCTTACACGCTCAACATGTCCAAACTTGAAATCTTGTCATGAACCCCACAATTGGTATTTCTCCAATGTTTTACCTCTCAGTGAATTGCCCAAACTAAAAATCTGGCCATTCTTCTTGGTGACTACTATGATTCTGCTTCCTGAAAGTACCCATCAATTTCTCTCCGCCTCTATCACCATTGGGCCAGGCTACCACCTTCTGTCACCTGGAGTAGAGCGATAAGCTATTGTATTTTCTTTTTCCTTCACTCTCTCTTTTTTTTTTTTTTTAAGCAATGTCCTTCTAACTCAAGGGTCCTCAACCCTAGATATAGATTAAAGTCACCTTGAGAACTTATATAAAAATCACTAAAGCACCAGCCTCATTCCAGACCAAGTAAAATCTCAGCGCGGGCTCCAGTCGCCCTTATTAAACACCCCCAGTTAATTCTAGTGTAGCTAGGAGGCTCGCTGGTCTAACTGGCCCCCCGGCGTCTATTGCTGCTCTTTTCCACATGGCAGCCAGAGAGGTCTTTTCCATAATGCATCTCTCATTACCTCACTCTCCTTGCATTTAGGATAAAGACAGAAGCCTTCTGGTTCTACACTATCTCACTCCTCCTGCCCCCTGCAAGCCTGGGTGCCCTGTTTATTCTGGATACATTCAGATACTCCAGACCCTGTGCTCTTTCCACTTTGGGACCATCGCTCATGCCGTCCCCTCCTCCTGGAATGCTTTGCCTGACTAGTGCCACTCCTCCTTCAAGCATCAGCTCAACTGTCCCTTCCTCAGGGAGGCCTTTCTTGATTCCCAGATCAAGAGGCCCCTCCCTCACCCCACTCACGCTCCTGTAGTTTCCTCTTCCCCTTCACAGACTTGGCACAATTGTAAATATAGTTATCTGTGTGATTTTTGTTTGTGTCATTTCTTTTTTCCACTAGAATGAGAGAAGGATCATGTCTGCCTTGTTATTTTTGTGCCCTGGTACCTAACCCAATTACCTGGAACCTAATAGGTTTTTAATAAAATTTTACAGAATGATAATAAACAGCTGTTCCTTCATACCCCCTAGTTTGGTACATTTTTTCATCTGCCTGGAATGTACCAACCCTGTCCACAGCCTCCTCACTTTCCCTCCTGGAAAACTCCTACTTACCCTCATGACCCAGTTAAAAAAATCCATCTCCGTAATCCCTTCCTGGTTCCCTCAGGCAAAAATTAGTTTCCTCCTTCTCTGTAAGCTGACAGCCTTTTCCCCCTTGTGGTATTTTATTTGCTGATGGGCCTTCTTCCAGCTGCAGCTGGACCCCACGATCAGGTCCCTCTCTTCTAGTGTTGATCATTCATTTGCTGGATGATGGAATAAATAAATGAGCTAACATGAGCACGTTACTTAACTGTAACTTTAAAATAATGTACATATGAATTGCCTGACATATGTGCTAAAGTTGGATCACAGCAAAGTTCTTGGGCTGCACCCCCTCTGGCCAGAGCTTTTGGGATTTTCTTCTTGTGTTTCTCTAGACGAGCTGCAGGCTACTGGGCAGGCTTCTAGACAGGGGAAAGCCATGGTGTTCTGTGCTCCTGGGGTGGGGAGGGGAGGTGCAGTCCCAGCCTGTCCCCTCTCCCATTACTGGTGAGCTGTTTTCCTGGGGGAGCGTGATTCTGCTTTAGGGCCCAACTTGCAACCACTGAGTTGTCCAAAGCCAGCAGGCCTTAGTTCCAGACTGAGGATGGTGGGTAGAGGCCAGGGAGGAGTGAGGCGAGGGTCGGTGTCAAAGATGAGGAAATGAAGACATGCTTCAGAGCCAGGCTCCTAGAAGGAAGTTCCTTCTTGGAATTTTCCAGCAGCTGCTCCCTCCTGCCCGAGGCACTCATCTTGAGGAAGAGCCTCTGCACCCTCAGGCACCCACTGTGTAGATGTGGGTGCTGCCCCGGGCAGCTGGATGGGAGGCCCACGGTGTTGGTTCACGTCTGCTGACCAAGTGGAGAGAAGCAGAAGCAGGGCCTGGCGGGGCAGGGGGAAGTCAGCTGGGGAAACGCAGCTGAGGGCCCCTCACGCAGCACAGCCCCGCCCTGCCTGTCCTCAGGCCCACTTTCTCTTCCCTGACCAGCTCCCCATTCTGAATTACAGGGGGATGTGAGGGGCAGGAATGGCCTTAGGGAAAGAACCATATACCATGTGCTAGGAACAGCGCCCAAGAGTGAGCAAGAGACAGCTTTCCCAGGTCAGCGTGAGGCTGATGATAGTAACAGTGAAAGCTAATGTTCATGAGCATTTCCAAAGTGCCAGGCCAAGCACTTTACACAGATTGTCCTATTTCACCCCTCCTCACATGTTTTCTGAGGACCCTCTGCATGCAGTGGATGGGGCTAAAGTGTACCAGGCACCTCGTATGGGCCACCTCAACCTTCTGAGCCTTGCCATCTCTGGGGCCCTGGGCTACTGGTTGTGCTCCAGCTGCTTCTGAGGTGACCAGCTCAGCAGCAGTTCTGGCAACTTCCAACAGGCACAGCCTTGCAATCCCCTCACCTCATGCCTGCACAGCATACCTCTGCCTCCTACCTCTGGGCTTCCATGTTTCCTCTGAGCTGTGAAATGCCATTTATGGGCCTCCTACGCACAACCCCAGAGGGTAGGGTTGGGCAGACCTTTGACCGATAAATTCAGGAGACAGTGGACACATTCTTCCCTCTCCTTCCCCCCAAAATGGGCTGTCCTGAGACTGAGAGCCACACACACTTTTTGGAAGATGGCCCCATCATATCAAGCAATTGGTTTATTCAATGTAAGTGGGGGCCAGCTCAGTAGCTCAGTAGCAAATAGCATGTTGGTTCTCCTGGCCTCCTGCTCCTTCCCCCCCCTTCATTTGTTCTTCCCCCAAACTCACTTCCGAATAAGGCAGTGGCTTATCAGTGCATGGATCCAGCTCCGCTTTCTGGGATACCCAGGTGAAGGCAGGCTAGTGGGGAAACAGATACGAATGCACATCACTTACGCTAAGAGAAGAATGAAGATTGGCAGAGAATTTCAGGTTGAAAGTGTGGGGTTTGTTCTGTGATAAGATGGAGCTGTGATTTGGAGGAAGATAACTCTCATGGGTGGGTGGAGGGGAGAAGTGAGCAAATGGAGGCTGAGACAGAGCCTGGCTGGTAGCTGTGGCACTAGTCTGGGAAGAGCTGGGCTGCTCGGGCAACTTTGGGGTGATACTTGTTGGGTGGACTGTTGGGTGGACTCTTCTGGAAGATACAGTAGGAGAGGGAAAGAAATGAGGCCCCAGCTGTGGGGCCTTACCGATCCTTGATCTACATACCCTGCCATCTGGTTACATCTGGGAGAGTGTCCCTGGTCCTCTTGGGCCCCACTATCATTTACCTAGAAGGAGATCTCCATGCTTTGTCCAGTGCAGGGAGCTATGGGCAGGCATCTCTGATGTGAGACCCTGAAATCCAATTCTGGGAAAACGTTGCCTAAAATGACTGAACACTTCAGAAGTGCTGCTCCGAGTGTGAGCTCTTTGCCCCCCCAAGACAGGACAATCTTAGTCCTTTGTTCCTCCCCAAAGGAAGGACTTTCCCAGGGGACCACCAGTTAGTCTGGGCCTGGTAGAGCTTCCTTGATCCAGCCCTATGCTATCAGCTTTGACTTCCTCCCTCAGGTGTCTGCCTGTCCTACTTCCCTATCAGTCTGACTCTATCATGTGCTCACCAACAAGCACCACAGATGTTCCCGTAACAATCATGATGGTTCCCGTTGACACACAGGCACTCCCAACAGCTCTCATGGGAAGTCCCAGGGAGCTGGATTCTTGCTTTGTGTGCATGGCCACGTTTTGGTGGTGGAAGGGCTAATTCAGTGTGAATAAAGTAGGCCAAATTGTCCTCTACAAGGCCTGAGCTCACACCCTGGACCAGAATAAAATCTCTACCCTTGGGAATGCCCAGCACTCCCAGCACTCTTCACCCAGCACTATAAAAAATGTTCATCCATAGGAAGTACCACCAGCACTGTAGTCTCTCAAGGAGCCCCGTGCTGTAGCAACTCCCACATCTTCCCCTGGTATGAGAGCCATGCCAACTTGGCACCTCTTCCACTCACTCCTCCCACAGCTCTCCCTGTGGGCACTTTCCTAGCAGCCAGTCCTGCCCAAACATGTAGACCAAACCAGTCTTTCACCCAGATGCCTTCTGTCCTCCACTTTGCCCTATGTCTGCCCTCACTAGGCTAGGTCACCGCGACTACTGGGGACAGCTGATGCCCCGCTCTACAGCAGTTCACAGAGGGAGGATACCCGGCCTCCTCAGGAAGGGAAGGTGTAGGGGCACATTGCTGACACCTTGCTCTGTTCATCCCACCTGAGTCCTGCAGTTTGGGCCTGCAATTATCTTCATGCGTAGGGCTGCTCCAAGCTGTTCTGAAGCTCACCGAGCTTTGCCTGGGCTTATTCTTCAGTCAGTGTCCGTCGTTAGGCCCATCCACGTGTTTCCTCATTTTTTATCCCTAGAAGTTTCATCTGGGCCTTTCTTTCAAAAAGAGTATCTTTCCCATTTCTCCTAACTTTCTCATGCTTTCTTCTATCTTTGTGAACATCTATGTATAGTAACTTTTTTTAAAAGTTCTTGTCTAGTATTTCTATCACCTGTGTCATTTCTGTGTCTATTTCTATTGTTTTTTCTCATTATGGATTTTACTTTCCTGGTTCTTTGATGCCTGATTTCCCTCCCTTTTATTGAATTTATTGGGGTGACACTGGTAACAAAATTATACAGGCATCAGGTGCACAATTCTACAACACATCATCTGTACACTGTACTGTGTGTTCATCACCCCAAGTCAAGTCTCCTTCCATCACCATTTATCCCCCACACCCTCTTCCACCTCCCCACCCTTCTCCCCAGCAATAATGCCTGAGAACTTTTTATCAAATGCCAGATAATGTGAATTTTATATTATTGGATGCTGATTTTTTTTCTTTAAACATTTTTGAGCTTTATTCTGAGCCTCAATTAAGTTGCCTGCAAGCAGCCTGATCTTTTGAGACTTGCTTTGAAGCTTTTGAGGTGAGACAAAAATAACCTTTAGTCTAGGGCTAATTTTTCCCATTCCTGGGGCAGGTAGTGCTTTGTAAGCAAGAGAGGGATGTGACAAGATTTGCATTTAAGAAAAACTCTGGCAGCTGGAGCAGATAGAAGGGAAAGGGTGGGGAGGGCAGAGAGAGACCCAAGCAGAGCCCACAGCTAGATAAGGAAATGAAGGTGAGCAGAAGCAGCAGCCAACACAGGGGCTGGAGACATCAGGGCTGAAATCCATGGTGCTTCGTGTGGGCAGAGGAAGAGGGAAAAGGGTGAGTCTGAAATGAGCCAAGATTTCCCATTTGGGCTTCTGGTGGGTCAGAGAAAATGAGATCTGCATGAAGCCATTAGTTGGATTACCAGAGGCCAGGAGTTTGCAATCCCCCTTCTTGAGTCTGTCGGAACCAGAGGGCCAATTCCAGGAAGAAGGCAGTGACGGGACCCATACAACCTAGCACTTCCCCTCTGGGTATCTAACTGCAGGGTTTTTTCCACTGCTGGCTCAGAAGAACATCAGTCTTCACATCAAAATCCTGAGCATCTGCCTCTTCTCCTGCCTATGACATCACAGACGTTCTCCCGTTCAAGGAAAAGATTGCTCTGTGTAAACGTGCCATCTGGTGCCCTGTAGAGCTTGGCAAATTAGAGTCTTTCATAGCACTGCATTTTTATAATGTGATATGATGCCTCAAATTTACATTAATATCTCTGGTGCTGCAATTATGTTACTCTAGGAGTAGGTTTGTCTCTCTCCAATGAAAAAATGTTAGTGAAGAATCTAATTCATAAAATGTTGACATGGCCTCCTGGTTCTCACTGAGCTATCCAGAGATATTTCCTCAAGGCCCACAGAGTCTATGTTTAGTCCCAATCTGTGATCTATCCTCTATCTATTTTCAGAAGAAAATGTTCCTCCTAAAGCTATATGCCACACATATCATTTCCCTCTTTCTTTGATGTAGCAACATGTTTTCTGGCAGGAGATCTAAGAACATTAGCCAAGTGTACTGTTGGAACCATGACTTTCGGGGTGAAAATGTACTTTGTCCACACCAGGGCAAAGAAAGAGTTAAATTTTTTAAAAAATTGAGCAAGTGAGTCTCATTTACTTCCTCTCTCTCCTACCTCCCCAGGCTGTGAGTTTGACCAAGAGTAAACAGTGCCTCTAATTAGCTTGTCCAAGTAACCAAGTGCCTTCAACCCTGCCAGGGGTCCAGGAAAGCCATGAACTTGGGCTGCCTGAAAGGGCTCTTGTTCCCCGCCCCCCAGGATGATAAATATTTGGGGCCCAAGCCTGACAGCTGAAGAAAACGGAAATTATAAATGTAAATATCACAGTTTATACATTTTGCAAATTGTTGGGGCATTCTCTCATTTCCTCTATCTCCTGTGTTTCACACATACGTGTACACCCAAATAAGCCAGCTAAATATATTGGTAAAGTCACATTCAGGGTTTATTGTAGTTCTTAGTTAAAGCCACTAAAAAACAAACAAATCTCCCCAAGAAAACATTAACTGAAAGTAACAGAGATCCATCTCAATATTAAACCCCCTCGATTATGAAGTGAAAAAATCTGAAATGAAGGGTTAAGTTACTTGCACAATGAATGTCATAGAGATTATCTGAAAAGATGCAGGCCCTAATTGCCTTTCAAAGCTAGGGAAATGCTAACTATGGTCTCTGTCTCCTGGCACAAAACCGGCAGCTCTTAAATGATCCCAAATACCAAAACATGCCCAGGCTGTATTTCTTAAGCACTGATGCTGAAATTTCCAAAATAACAAACCCCAAAACATTTGGTTTCCAGCAGTGGCTGGATATGTTCAAGCCTGATTCTGTGCAAGTCTAGGGAAAAAGAACAGAAGAATCGAGAAGGAGCAATAAGTGGGTAGGGAGGGGAGTGAGAGGGTCACTGGTGGGGATAGGAGAGCACTGAAGTGGAACAAAATTCAAATGATGGGGTGAAAATAGAAACAGTGTCCTAAAGGTTAGGAAGAGACAATATGTTATTAAAATATAATTCTCAGAAAAATGTAAAATCATGACTCACATACAGATATAAAAATGTACACATTCAAGAATTTATTTCTCTCATGATAGGAACCAGGCAGATGTTCAAAGGAAAAGTAAAAATACAAATTTCTATTGAGTGAAGGAACGTTGAGATGAATTCGAGATAAATGGAGATAAAACTGGTTTTAGGAAGTCAATTAAATCTCTATCAGGACAGAATTTATATACCTGTCACTTACTTGCAATTTACAGAACATAACAAAATAGCTCAGAGACAGTGAACAATAGAATTTGAGAACTGAAAGGGTGTGCTATAGACAGTGTATAGTTTTCTACAAGACTCATAAAAGCTGGTTAAGCAGAAGTTGCTTCAGGGCTGGGGGGTCATCCCTTCCCAGAGAGGACGATGTCATGGAGTGGTGACACCCATGGAGGGGCAGGGTAGGGGTGTTGGTGGGGGCTTCTAAGGCAAGGTCTCATTCAGAAAACAACAGATGCAGCCTAGTACTTTTCTGATGTATTAAATTTGGTCACTTCACACACACACACACACACACACACACACACACACACACACTAGCACTAATGTGGAATCAGAATATGAAAACCTGTAGAGACCTCCTTGATCTGGTCTAGGCTCCACATTTCACAAATGAGAAACCTGAGATCCTAGGCTGGGATTTGCTCAAGGTCACCCAGCTTCTTAGTGGCTATGAGCTTGCTTGTTAAAGTTTGTGAGCCTAGTGGCCATGGCTGGGTGGCTATAGAGGACCCTCTCCCCCCCACACACTACCCCCCACATATGCAAAGTTTACATGCATGATCAAAGTGCAGTCTTCTAGGCATGAATCTAGAATGTTCATCACAAAGGTGAGCCCGGCTTTACATTATACTCAGCAGTCCACAAGACACACATCTAAATCTAGTTATAACAAACGTGATTGACGTGTGGCTACCTTCACAGAATTTTCAAAAGGCTTTTTTTAGAGGAATCATTTTAATAGCCCACATCTCTTAAAAAAAAAAAAAAAAAAAGGCTTAGAAATCTGAACAATGCATTCCTTTTCCCTGTAACAAGTGAAATATTCCAAATAATTCCCTTGTTCCTTCCAAAGTTAACTGTTTCAGCATTGAGTTGAAGGGCTGACAGTCTTCAGCTGTGGGAATGTGGAGGCCGGGAATAAGGTTTAGTTCTTGTTTCCACCCCCTCCCCATCTCTGGCCCTGTCCCCTCCCACAGCAGAAACGGCACTGGGGCCTTTATAAGAGGAGGAAGGGAGTAAGAAGAAAGCATTTTTCACCCCAGCTGGGTGGCTCAGTTGGTTGGAATGCCGTCCTGTACACCAAAAAGATTGTGGGTTCAATTCCAGGTCAGGGCATGTACCTAGGTTGTGGGTTTGATCCCCGGTTGGGCACATATGAGAAAAAACCAATTGATGTTTCTCTCTCACATCAATGCTTCTCTCTCTCTCTCTCTCTTTCTTTCTCCCTCCCTCTCTCTTTAAAATCAATAAACATATCTTTGGAGTGAGGATTGAAAAAAGAAAGAAAGAAAGCACCTTCCCTGTAGCACACTAGTGAGGAAGGTCATGATCAAATGGACATCAGACTAAAGGCTTTCTTCCAGGATTCTAGCTGTCCCCAGTCCCCTCTGCCTCCCTAGTTTTTGTTCGCTCCCTGAATCCAGGGTGGGTGACGCAGACCCTGCTATAGAGACTAAGTCAACGAGTAGAAAAAACTGACAAGAGGCAAGCTGAGAATGAGGTGCAGGCATTGTGTCAGGAACAATGACTTGTCGTTTACCTAATGTATGCATTCTATATCGAATATACCAGGTCATCCCAAAGCTCCCGTGCAGTGATCCCTCTAGCTTGGCATTAAAAGAAACGTTAATCTGCAAATCACAGGTAACTCCCCTCAGAAGGAAGCAGGTCAGGGCCAGGGCAACTGGGAACCAAGCAGGGGTGAGTGGACATTCCTGGGAGGGAGCGGGGCAAAGCGGCAAGGACATAGTGGCTGCCAAGGATGTCCCAAGGGCTCTCCTTCTAGGGGACACTCTGCACCCCACTTCAGGGCCACTACCTGCTTTAGGAGTGAGCTTTGCATTCAAATGTGCATCTTGGGTCCTTTTGGAGCCTCCAGTGTGAGTGCTTAGTGGATATTATCACCCGAGACCATGGGGACAGGAGAAAGTACAAACTTTGAGGGAGGAAGATACTTAGAGGAAGTTTGGACATGGTGACCAGGGAGTCTGGGGGACTCGAGGTAGATACATCTCTAGACAACGGGACAGAAGAGCCTGGAATTCAGGCGAGCAGGCAGGCTGCAAATATGCAATGGGAGTCATTCGTGCCAGGTAGGCGCGGGTCAGAGTTGCCTCTCCAGCAGCTGTGAGGAGCTGGGCTGACCCTGCACCCTGCCTCCGCTGTTGTTCATAAGCAGTGAGTGAAGGGCAACTGACAGCCCCGTGCCCACCACAGAGGGCTTGCTGCTGTCGATCCTTCCTCCTGTGGAACACTGTGGTCCATGTGGGTGAGTGGGATGCTCTGATTCACCCAGCAGAGGATGGCAGTGTTTGTGAGGCTGTCATCCAGTAGCTGGATTTTCTGTCCATATTAGGCTGGGAGGAAGGGTGTCCTTCTGGGCTGTATAAACCACCGGTGGGTGACCCAATCCATTCACACCTGCCACATCATTCGCTGATGACTTCAATCTGCTGTGGCAGCCAAGAGAAAAGAGGGAATGTGTGGGCAAGACATTGAGTCATCCCAAATATCTGCCCTCTGAAGACTCAAAAATGCCTACTCCATGCATCCTGAGTAATTTTGTGCCAGGTTCCCAGGCAAACATCCCCCTCCCCCCTCCCCAGCCTTCTCCTCCCCTTTGCTTTCTCTGCACTCAGCCCTGCCCACTCTCAGTGGACCCAGACATCCACTTCCAGGGCTGGGGGTTTGGAGAAAGGGCACCAGGCTCCGGGAAGCAGTGAGACCTCATTTGAAACAAGCCCTAACTATGGAGCTAGAAGGCCTGGGTTCAGATCCTAGGATGGGTTCTGATGAGTTGCATGGTGTCTCTCAACTTTCTGACCCTGCGTGTCTGTGTCCCTGTCTGTAAAATGGAAATAATGGAAATGATACTATTAACCTCTAATGTTCTTTTGACAACTAAGTGAGATAATGGATTTTAAAGTCTAGCGGGTACTGAGAGCTGGCACTTCTGAGTGTTTACTTTTACCAGGCGCTCTTCTAAGCACTTATACACCTTTACTCGCTGTTTATTTGTCGCCCTACAACAGTCCTAAGGTACAATTATCTTTACAGGCGAAGAAACTGAGGTACAGTGAAGCTACCTAAATTGTCCAAGGTCCCAGAGCTAGAAAATAACAGAACCAGAATTTTCCCCACTCAAAAGCAAGTGGCTTGACAGCCCACAGGCTTAGTGTTTATAGTGTGGGTGGTTCTCAAAGCGTGGTCTTCAGGCCGTAGCTCAGGGAGCAGCAGCAGCATCTAGGAACTTGATAGAAAAGCAAATTCTCAGAACCAACCCCAGAGCTATAGGCTCAGAAATTCCAGGGGTGGGAAACAGCAAACTGGTTGGACAAGTTCCACCAAGTCTTTCTGGTTGTCAAGTTTGAGAACCACTGGGCTACACTATTCATTCTACCTCCTTAGCAGACAACTGAACAGATTAGATGCTTTTCCCTCCCCTTCTCTCCTCGCCGCCTGTGTATTAGGCACTTTGTGTGTTATCGTCACTGAAGTCTCACAAGAATCTCTCAAGGCTGGTTTCCCATCCCAATCTACAGACAGGACACCCAGACCTGGGGAGGGCCAGTGTCTTGCCCAGGCCATACTGCCAGTAATTTCTGATTCCGAAGTCATGTTCCCCACTGCTCCCAACTCATGACATTGTTCACAGCTGGCCATGCCATGTCACCCTCAGCCCCTCTCCCTCACTTCAGTTTCCCAGCAGGGCCTCAGGACCCTAACTTGCAGGCCCAGCACCATCACTCCAGGGTGTGGGGCCAGTTCTGGCTCTAGAGCCTGAGGCACCAGCCCCAAGCCAGCTTTATTGGAATTTCCCTGTGACCTTCTGCTTGAGGGCAAGAAGCAGAAATGTCCCCAGGTTCCCATGACCAAGCCCCCACTTCACACCCAGCTCCTGATGCAGGGATCCTGTAGGGTTTCCCCTTGCTTTGGACCAGCTGATGAGTTCTCCAGCCCTTTCATGCCCTGAGCTTACCTTTTGGGGTCAACCCCTCCAGGTGTGAAGAGCTATCCCTTAGCCCCAACCCCCCGCAGTCTCTATTTCCCTTTCTTGGCCTCACTGCTCCTGCCAGTCTCAGGCTTCTGGTCACCAGGCTCCATTGTCCTTCACAGGCAACACTTATTGCCAGTTTCCCTAACCCCTGACATGAACTCTTACCTATTCTCTGTCTCACTGAGGAAATTAGGTGCCTGAGACCCTGCCCTTGAGATCACCTTCATCCCAAACTCCTCTCTCTCTTCTAGCAAGGAGATCTTTGCCCAGAGCTTGCTGCTCTCCAATGGGCCCAGCCAGAGGCTTCATATGCTGGGGAACAGGAGCACCTCCCCTGCCTCTGTGAGCCCCCAGCCCACCCTGCAGGGCCTGGAGAAGCATTTGCACCCAGGCCCGTCCCTTTTGCCCACGTGCCCCTGACCCTTGTCCTCTCTCCCAGTGGGACTTCCCAGCAGTGGCTTCCATAGAGGACCCCTGACCTGATGCCTTACATGCTCTCCACGGGCCCAGAGTCAAGATTAGGCCCATGTGCAAGGAGGTCAGCGTCTCCAAATGTATGCTGAGGACTCTGCCAGGTGAAATTAAAAAGGAGACTCATCCAGCATGTCTGTCTGTCCGTCCTTTCACTAACACCACAGTCCCGATTACGTGTAGTGTGAGTCTCCAAATTTGTTCTTTTTCCAAATTGCTTTGGCTTCACCTTCTGACATAAACTTTACAGTCTACTTCCCTATACCTCCAAAGACTCCTGCTGTGATTTTAATAGATATTGTGTTAAATCTATAGATCAGTTTATGGAGAATTTATATCTTAACTATGGTGAGTATTCCAATCCATAACATGCTTCCTTGAGGAGTCTGGAGGATACTAAGGCCCAGCCTGGGTATAAGGAGTCTCCTGGCCCAGCTCTGGCTATAACATCTGAGTGATCTTGGAAAAGTCACTTCCCCTCCCTGGCCCTCCATTTCCTAAGCTGTAAAATGGAAAGGTTGGATTCCATAAACTGCAAGTTCCCCTTTTAGTTCAGACATTCTGTGATTCCCAGTGTAACCTTGAACTGACCTGCCAGGAGCATAAGCGATGTTATTGGGTCTCTTCTCAGGACCTTTCTGATGAGATGGTCCAATAGCCACTGTACCAAAAAGGTCCGCTCCAAAGTAAAGAACTCATGTGGGAGCCCTGCTGAGTCAAGAACCCCGAAACTTGGGCCAGCCCAGTGCCCTTTCTTATTCATGGAGCACCACTGGCCAGATGAGGAGCCTTCCAATGACAGCCCTTGCAGTCTGGTGACTCTGGAGGACCCTATTGTCCCTGGAGTACCTGGGGTTCCTGGAGGACCCCAGTGCTGCTGGTGGATGTTGGTGTCACTGATGGATCCAAGTGTCCTTGGAGGACTCAGTGTCCCTAAAGGACCCCGGTGCCATTGGTGGATCCTGGTGTTAATAGGGGGTCCTGGTAGATCCTGATGAACCTAGTGGATCCTGTGTCCCTCAAAAGCTGATGTCCCTGGAGGTCCCCAGTGTTTTTGGAACACCCCAGAGTCCTTGGAGGACCCCAGTGTCCTTTGTGGATTTGGTATCTGTGATGGACCCCAGCCTGTCTGTGACAGAGCAGCAGACATGGGTCTCTGTTTCCCCCAGCCCAAGGAAGCAGCATGGAGAACAGACCTTCTCAGGAATGCAGGAGAGAAGAGGATCCCACCCCCATCCCTGCCGCCTCCTCGTGGCCAGGCGATCGGGAGAAAAGCCAGGTGGCCCAGCAGCGCTATTTATAGTGTTCAAACGCTGGAGGCACCCCAAATGCCCAGCAATCAGGGAGAATGCTTAAACAAGCATGAGACGCTGGGACCCTGGAATCCAGTGTAGCCACTAACAATGACAAGTATGTGGATTATGCACCCAAGTGTGCAATAGATAAAATAATGTCAAGTAAAAATTTTGAGAATCAAATAGCACTTGCATACCATCATAGGGATGCTAACATGTTTAGAAATTACATTGACAGATTTGGAAAGAAATTAGTAGTAATGCAAACAGTCTGTGATTGATAGAATAATTGAGCAGCTGCTCAGCAGAGGCACTGTGCTAAGTGCTTTGGGAGATTCAGAGGGGACTGTGGCTTGAGGCTTGTCCCAGAAGGACCTCACAGCATAGTTGGGGATCCATCGCCAAACAAGACTCACGAGACTGTAAGGCAAATTCTGACCAGAGAATCCGCAGTTAAGACTCTAGGTTGGAGTATCAGGAGTCTGGTAGGAGGTGGGTACAAAACAGCCCTCCCAGGGATCCTGATTACAGAAAGCTGTGGGCCAGCTGGGACCCCACTGTGGTGGCTGAGGCCCCAGCCCAGGTCCAATGGCCTTGGGCCTCCCTAGGGTCATATCAAAGGCCTCGGGACCAGGGACTCTGGGCTGAGCCCCCTTCAGCTGTGCCTTCTGGAGTTCCTCAGACTCCTGCTGGGGCAGATGGGCCTCCAGCTCTTCGCCCCCTGGAGCGCCTGGCCTGCCACCTTTGGAACTCGGGGCAGAAGGACTGGAAAGTCACTGCCGCTCTGTGGGTCTGCTGTCCTGAGAGCAAGGGCAAGCTGGAGGCTCCCTCTCTAGTGAGCAGCAGTGGGCCAGGCTGGCTAGGCAGGGCCGTGGATTCTGACTCAGCAAGCTGGTTGTCTCAGGCAAATCACTTAATGCCCCAGACCTGGGTTTGCCCAGCCCTACCCAGAGGGCTTGTGTAGAGCTTTACAAAGCCCTTTAACTTTCACTAAACTAACAGCTTTGTAATGTCTGTTTACTGATGAGGAGCCTCAGTGACTAACCCTGGCCCACAGCCCTGGGCGTTTCCTAAGGGCTGGTGGCTGAGGGTTTCTAGAGAGTCCAGTATTCACCCTCAGGGCAGCCCCAGCCTGACCTCTGGGACCAAGGAAGGGAGTGGCCTTGAACCCCATGGAGTGGCCAACGCTGGAGCCTGCAGACATCATGCTTAACTCGCCCTCTCTGGGTTCTCGAGGGCTCAGTGGGTTCTCTGGGTAAGAGGCTGAGGAGCCAGGCTCTCTGTGTCATAATTGCATCACCCCTCGTTGATAGTTAATTAGTTAATTACTGTGGGAGAGGCAGAACCAGAGCAGAAATGCCAACTCCAGGCTGCAAGCAGCACTTAAACCATGAGTAACTCTCATTAATTCTGATCCCAGGTCTACTCTGCTGGGAGCACTGGGGCGAGTGGGGCTCCCAGGAGGCCCCCTGATTCCCAGGGCAGCTGAGCACTGGCCAGCTTCCAGGGTGAGGGGGCAGAGAGCAGGCCTGCATGGCCCCTCCGTGCCAGCCCTCACCCCACAGAGCTGGGGTTGGGTTTGGGTGGTGCCTAACTAGGTTAGGTGGTTTAGACACCCATCCTTCCCCATCCTGGGCTGAAGGGAGACCCTGCCTGCCTCCTGCTTCTCTCCTGAAGGAAGTGCTACCCAGGCTTCTGGGATAATTCTTAAGTGGCCCTTCAGAGGCCAAACATTCCATCTTTAAGCTTCTTTGGGTGACTAGGAGAGCAGCTGGTGGTCACAAAAAAGCTGTGAGACTGAGTAAGAACACAAGCACTTCTGGTATTTACCAAATAGCTACCTGAAAGGTAGAAATGACCCTGTTTATGTTCTGAGACATGTCAGGCTGTGCCCACACGCCTCACATCATAGAAGAGCCAAATATCTCCCACCCTGAATCCCAGCCACTGCCTCCTCCACGACCTCCCCTCCGCCCTAAGCAGAGGTGACCATATCATTTATCATCCAACCCTGGTAGTGTTGGAGAGTGAAGTAAAGGGTGCTGTTCATCATTCCCTCAGGCAACAGGCATAAACTGTGACTGTCCCTGGCGGACTGGTCACCTTTCCTCAGGAGGACCTCCAAACTGCTCTCCATGGCACAGAGAATCCCTCAGGCCAGGCCCCTGCTGACCCCAGATTTCCTTTAGTTCTCACCCACTCTCTCCCCTCTGCAACTTTGCATATGCTGTTCCCTCTGCCAGGAACCTTTTTTTTCCCTTAATCCTTACCCGAGGATATGTTTTTATTGGTCTGAGAGAGGAAGAAAGAGAGACAGAAACATCTATGTGAGAGAGACACATCAGTTGACTCCTATATACACCCCAACCGGGATCACCTTCAGGTCTGGGTGAGATGCTCCTGCTTGGTGCGTCCATGTCCCTCTGGCCACCCCTTATCACTGCTCTTCCTCCCTCTACTGCTGGTTCAATGTCTCAGGTCTCCACTGTTGCTCCATGAGCACAGGGGACATGCCTGTCTTCACCACCATTGTCTTCCCAGAGGATCTTCCCCTGTGCAGAGTGGATGCTTATGGAATGAACCACCTTATCAGAACTTGTGCCCAATAATATAAACCCATTCTCACCAAGGTAGGGTATTTTCATTCAACAGGTGACAAAGCCCTAGCTAGTTTAAGCTAACGTGATAACATTTTGATTACAGGTTTCAAATGTCAGCAGCCAGTTTGGAAATCACTCTCATGTCAGTGGTGGCAAATTCCACTTAAAGCCGACCCTGGTCTGGCTGAAGGTCATAGCTGGAAAGTCGCCTCACTATTTTTGACATGGATGTACTTGAGTGTGCTTGTTGCTGAACTCTCTAGTGCTTGGGAAATTTTGGAACAATAACTTTTTAAAATACTGACCTTTAGTCTCAAGAATAACATTTTGGTACTGTTTCTGGTGTGCAGACTATTTGCATGTATGTTCACTATCTGTCTCACCCAACCTGGCAAGGAAGCAAGGCCAGTCCTCTTCCAAATGAAGACTCGAGACCCAGGAAGGGTACAGCTTTGGCTGAGGCCTCACAGCCACCATACAGCCAAGCCTGGAAGCCCAGCTGGGGGTGGGGGCTGAGTCCAACCCCAGAGCTCTCTCCAGCACATGTCCTTGTCAGCTCAGTCGATGGAACCTCGGGCCATTTTTCCTCCCGGCAGCAAAGGGCTCACTGGCTGGATGCTGACGATGACTTTTAGATAAAATATTGCCGATCGATCACCATGTTTTATTTTCCCCATTTGATTATAACTCCATAAGGACAGGAGGTTTGGTCCTTTCCTATTTACATATTTCCCCCCCCTGCCATAGTTTTACATGCCTCTGGAGCGTAAGTTCAGAGGGGGCACCGATTTACCCCTGTTCACAGCCACGCCCTCCGCACATGCCAAGCGCATGGTGAATATTTATTGAAGGGAGTTCGTTTTATGTTGCAGGGGAGAGGCCCACTGCAGAGCTCTGGGCATAGCGGATGCGCAGTAAATGCTTAAGGCTCATGCGGGGGTGAACCTCGGCTCCTTCTCTAGGGGGGTGATGCTTCAGGGTAGATGTTCTGGGAAGAGGGCTGGGTACTGAGACCCATTAAAGGGCCTAGATGTGCCTTCATCTGTACATTCCTCCTATTGAGAGAAAGTACTAGTAACAGCAAATGGCAGGAACAGAAAGGAGGCAAAGCACAGAGCTTAGGCTTCTGAGCACTTAAAATGCCCTCTTCCAGAACAGAGCAGAACATTTGATTTCATAGCAAGAGCCCACTCAAAGTCCTCCTCTGTACAAAAGTGTGCTGTGAAAGGAGGGTGATCTTTCTGTATCTGGACTACTAGAGTGGGCATGAGAGGGCAAATCAAGACCGTGGATCATGTGTGCTGACTTGAGTGTCTAAAGACATGAGAGTCTGATTTGGGTCAGGCCCACTGTTCGCCAAATTACCTGGGATATGTCACTTCCCCTCTGTAAGTCTTAGTATCTTGGCTCCATCAGGAGAAGGTGCTGAGCTGGTGGTATTAGCATGGACACTAGTTTTCTACCCATTGCTGATTTGGGGAAGGAAGGGAGAAATAAGAAAAACCCGATCCACAAACATACCTGAAAAGTTTTTCTATAGACAAAGTGCCCACAGTGTCCATTCCTGGGGTGCTACTCTTAAAATAATAAACACTGGGCCAAGGACAAAGGGCAAGCAAGTGTCTGGTGGCAGCCAGCAAGCTTCCCTCCTGTGGCCTGTGATCATCTGTTGGCAAGGAAGGAAGTCTTGGCCCTCACGTCAGGGAAGCAGCCAGCTCACTCAAGTGGGGCTGAGCCTGGGCCAGGCGCTGGGAATCCTAGAGTTCCTTCGCTTCCACAGGTGACGCACGGCCTGAGCTGTCATTTGGACCCCAGATGTGGGTAAAGTAGACCTTGGAAACCATTCAGGCTCAGGAGTTGGTGGACTGTGACCCAGGACGGAACTGGGAACCTGAGCACACCCAGCGAGGTGGGTACCTGACAGAAAGGAGTGTCCTGTTAGAGGAATAAGGCAGGCGTCCCAGGAGTGAGGCCCAGGGTAGGGGAGGAAAAAGGAGGTGGGCTTCCTGGAAAGGTCAGGGCAATGGCCCCAGTCACCACTTCCTCTCTACCCTGACATCACGTTGGAAAGTCGGGCTCAGTTCAAATACCTAAAGTTAAAAAGACTTCAAAGAGCACCTGATTCTATCCTTTCTTCTCCAAAATGTGGGAAATGAGACCCCATAATATTAAGGGACTTGTTCAAGGACTTGCTACAGTCGGAGGCAGAGTTGTGGGGAGAATTAGCTCCCAGATGGGTCTCAGGGCCCCCCCTTTACCACATTCCGACCTGACAGGATGTTGTGTAGCCAGTGCTGAATGGAGCTGGAGGGCAGCCAAGTCTAGAAGGACAAGAAAAAGCATGTCAGAGGGTATCAGGTGAAGACAAAAACACAAACAGCAGCATCTTGGAGGATGACAAAGATGGTGGGAAGAGACTGGAATTAGACAGGGAAGGGCAGACTCTGAGAGTTGGCTATACATCAAGGGCAACATGAATAACTTGTCCAGGACCCTACTGTAGTACTCACTGTGATTTAATATGAATATTTGTTAGAGCAGCTGTTTCTCTCACTAGCCTCTGAGTTCCTTGGGGGTAGAATCTTTTTTTTTTTTTTAATTCATCATACAATCCATGACTCAGTTAATGTCTGCTGGAGGAATGAATTAAGGCATGCATGCATGCATGCATGCATGCATGAATGAATGAATGTCAGTAGGGCTTATGAAACAGGATTTTCAGAGTTCCATCCTCAACTCTGCCACTTACCAGCTATAAACCTAGGGCAAGTCGCTGAAAAATAGAAGTAATGACAGTGTTCACTATATAGAACTGTGGGAGGATTGCATGAGATCAGGAATATGAAGTGCTCAATAAATATTAGCTATTTTTATGATGACTCTTTTCAGAAAGCAGAACCAAGGGAGAAGTTGAATTAGATGAGCCTGGAGAATGGCATACAGCTCAGGAGGTTAGGCTTAAGAGCATTGTGTGTCTTGGTTTCCCTCATCACCCCCACTTGCCTCTCCCCCCACAATCATAGTTTTGGGAACCACCTGGTCTTTATTTGAGAAGATCTTTATTTGAATCTACCTGATCTGTGTTTAGGAAGGTCTTTATATTTGAGGATCAGGGCAGCCTTGCCTGTCTCCAGCCTATGCTGTCATATAAACCTTCGCTTTAGAGGATAACATAAACAATAAGCACCCCTGCTTTTATGATTCTGCAAATGATGACATTTCAGACTCCGTGGCACCTGGGAGCAGCAGGTGATTTGGGGCCTTGGCCTTCTTGAATCAGATCATGCAATGATGATGGGGGGCCACACCGTGTACCTGCTTCTAAGGTGTCTGGAGCAGGATAAGAGGATAGGCCACTGAAGGTCTGTCTCCTGTTTCTGATCCTCTCTCCTCCTAAGCTCTGGAGAACCCTACCTAATAAACAGGGAAAGCGTATGTCCCCATTTGACCAGGCATAGCAATATGAGTGCTAATAACCAGGCAGAAAATAAGAACTGTGCATTAGAATAACACCGAGTGCTGGAGAGGATGTTGAAAAGCTGGATCTTTCATGTTGTAAAGGTAAATTGTGAAATGATACAGCCACTTTAGAGAAGTTTGGCCGGTTTCTGTTGTTTTGGGGATTTTGTATGAAGTTAAACACACTTTTACCATGTGACTCAAGAATTCTCCTAAGAGAAATGAAAACATATGTCCACACCAAGACATTTACACACATACTCATCACAGCTGTATCCATAATAGCCCCAACATAGGAAAGAACTCAAAGGTACATCAACAGGTGAACAGATAAAAATTATGTGGCATATCCATACAACGAGATCCTACTCAGCCATAAAAAGGAACAAACTACCTACACATGCAACACCATGGATAAATCTCAAAAACATGCTGAGGGATTTGGGGTTGTGGGCACACAGTACAATATACAGGTCTTATAACATAGAAACCCATACCTGAAACGTGTATGATCATATTAACCAATGTCATCCCAATAAATTTAATTAAAAAATCAAGACAAAAAATGCTGAGAGAAAGAAGCCTAATACTAAAGAGAATATACTATATGCCTCCTTTTAGATGAGCCTCTAAAACCAGCCAAACTAATATATAGTGAGAGAAAGCACACCAGGGGTTTCCTAGGGTGATGGGGGAAGGAACGATTTGGGGTGACAGACAAGCTCTATTTCTTGATGGGGTGGTATTTGCATGGGTGTATGTACATTTGTCAAAACTCACTGAACTGGACACTTAAAATGGGTTCATTTTTTTGTATGTAACTCCATCACCATGTAATTGGTTTAAGAAGAGAAAGGAATGTAATTTGCTTGTAGTTGCCCAACTAGTGAGTACAAGTTAGGACTACAGACTCACTGGGGCTGCTCTGGGCCTTAAAGAGGAGCCTGTGTGCATTAGCTTAGATGATCTGGCTGTGGGGAGGAAGGGAAAAGATGGGTGGGCCCTACACAAAGGCATCAAAGGCCAAATCAGCCACTGGAGAGCAGAAACAGAAACCAGCCAGGGAGTCACAGCTTCCAGCAACAAGTGACTGTGGAAGGGAGGAGGGCTGAGAGAGGGAGGTGGGAGGCTGCAGGGCAGTGGTGGGTGGTGAGTGGAGGCCTCTACCAACGAGATCCATGGAGGCAGTAGATTCTCTTTCTGGAGGCTGGGTCCAAAATGCTGCCTGGTAAGGTCCCTGTAAACTGGACTTTCACAGCAAGCTCAAGGGGCTGGGGGAGAAGCATGATTTTCACCCAGGGTAGTGAGGCGCGGCCTCTGTGGCCTCACCCTTGCCAGCTTGCTTGATTTCATTGGCTTCCCGGAGGGTAACTGGTGCTGGGTTGTCTTCATTTTCTTCCCATAAAAGGGACCTACATTGAAGGATGTCAACCTAAAAGCTAAGCTAGTTAGTGCAATTCTGTTAAAGAAGAAACCTATGACAGCTTTGCACCCCTTTGTGTTTCTAAGTGCCGTAATTGTTACAGAGGAATCAACATGCCCTTCCTTAGTTCATGTCCAGACAGATCTTCTTTTCCATTGAAATGGGCCCTAATAACTTTATTAACTTGGCTGACAGGGCCCTGCCCCTCCAGGGGAATGTGGAACAGGGTGGCAGCTGTCTGGTGACACGTTTATTTGGATTGTTCCTTTTGGACATATATTCACTAGCAAGTTGCTTGATGTCTCTGGGTCTCTGTTTCTGTGAACTGAGGGCATTGGGTATATCGAATCCCAGATTATCTTAATGTCCTCTGACTCTGACTATCATCTTGACTTGTCATTTGACTTTTGGGGCTGAGATATAATATCCAAGTGCCAAAGATCTAACGAGTTCATTGGCTGGCTACCATGCACCTATTAGGCACCAATAATGTGCAATTCAATATATTAGGAATGTCCTGGGGAGAAACATCAATAGCATGGTTCCTTTCCTTGAGGGCCTTATGATCTACTTAAGACACAACTATCTTGGCAAATATTTGAGAATAATTACAAGGGAGAAAAATATGGATTAATGATAATATATCCAAGGTCTTTGACAATAAATGCTTTTGCCACCTCACAGGAATATGAGGAGCGCTGTTATTATTAAGGAGAGAAGGACAAGGACATTAGGTCACTGCATGCTTAGGATTTCAGCACATAAGTGGCTGGGCTGCTTTGCATATAAGAACACTAGCCCCAGATATGGCCTTGATATAGCAAGGTATTATTTTTTTACTTTGTTATCTTTAAAAGAAATGTTAGGTAGATTTATTATTGATACAGCTGACCATGATAACATTGAAAGGCAAGGTTTAGAGAAATGAATACCTGGATATGACTATCACCTTAGTCGCCAGCACAGAGCTGTCATGAATCTAGCCAAAGGTTGACCTCTCCCCTGTAAATCACCCACCCACTGCTCTGAGAGGCACAGGCCCAGCTCCAGGTTCAGGGCTTTGCCAACTCTGCCAGGGGTCAGAGCCTCGTGTCCAGGGACTCAAGTTCATAACCGGGAAGGCCATGCATGTCTGCTCTTAGGCAGTGTGAGGAAGGCCCTGGGTTAACTTCTCCAGGGTCCACGGGAGCATGATGCCATGGAGACATGTTGCCAGCCACGTTTCCTTACCCGCTACTCTTCTACTTTCTTCTTTGACCTCAATCCAAGTAACCTCTACTTTTTCAACCACATCTGGTATAAAACACGTAGTTACAAAAATCTCAGCTTCCACCAGAAACAACTAACATATGAGTCAGTACAGAAATAAAAAAATCTATTTAAAGCCAGCACATGGCAAGGATATATGTTGGCCCCTATCAAAAACAGTGCATTCAAGGAATTTGTTACTCATTTTGAGTTTTTTCCCATATTTTTCTCCTTATAAAGTACCATAAGACATAGTTACCTTACTTAAAGAAATGAAATATAAATGATATTTATTTAAAATTATGATTTTACCAGCTTGATTTTAATTTCTTTCTTGATTTCTCATTACATACAACACTGAAAATGTAAACTTTTTCATATACACTGTTTTCCTTTATGGTAAATTTTTAGAAAGATTTTTATTTTTAAATTGATAAAAGGGCTAAGAGTTTTTCCAAGAATTGAGCAGACTGATTATTTTCAAAGTGAAAATTGCTTTATTTCCTTTTAAGATTTAAAAAACAAAATATGCAATCACTGTAAGGAAAATATACATTTACACACACATCATCACATGAATTGAAGTTCTCAACACTGGTGGCGCATCCCCAAGAGATTCTGATTTAATCGGTCTGGGCTGGGGCCTAGGTAGTAATAGTGACTTAAAAGCTCCCCAGGTGATTTAAATGTGCAGCCCTGGGGCTGAGAACCACTGATCTATAGAGAGGCATAAAGAAGAAAGTATCACCTCTACTCCCATTCTCTGGAGCTGACTCCTTTTGATTTTCAGTGAGGTCGACCAGATGAGTCATTGGTGGGGGCTTCAGGGATCAGATCAAGGGGTGAGAACATTGGTTTCTATACCTGTCAAGGTATAGAAATCAGCTGGGGTGCTCCAGGTGTCCCACATGGGGAGAGATCATCACCCCATTGTCCTGCCTCAGGAATCAGGTTTTTAAGAGCTGTATGGCCCTGTTTGTCCCTACCTCCTAGGATCCCAAAGAGGCCAAAAAAGCAAACATCTAGGCAGCATTTAAAGTCTGTAAGACAGGACACCAGGGGAACTGAATGAGTGATGTGAAAGAGGTGGTGGGTAGGAAGATGTGGGAAATTCCACAGTGACCCCGGAGCACTCAGGCATCTTCCTCACCTCACCCAGGCACCAGCAAAGGATGCTTAGCTAACCCCAGAACTTCTCCACTTGGCTGGCTTGACTAAAAGCAGGGATACGGGATTGCAAACACAATGGTCTGGTAACGTGGAGAGGCCTCGCATCAGAGGAAACGGTGTGCGGGGGATTCCTAGAGACGAACTCTAGGAATGGAAGAATCTGCCCCGTGCCTCTGTGTTTCTCACGCTTCCTGGAGTTGGCCAACTGTTCCAAAAAATTGGTCCCCTCAGTTTTTTACTGAGCACGGTGGTCCGGGTTCATTGGAGCACAGGATTAATGATCTAGAGCCCCAGACTTCCTCTTGTTGGAGCCACACACAGAGAGAGAAAACATGTATATACTTTGAATCCTTTGACACGGTCATTCAGCACACAGCCAAACTTCATAAAAATCTCCTTTAAATGTGTCTGTTCTTCACCCCACAGTCCCTTGCCTATTCCTATTTTTATCCCCAGAAATTCAGCTCTGGCCCTCAGTGTACAAACCCAGCTCCACCAGCCCTGTGTTAGCCATCCCTGCTGCCCGTCGCTGAAAGCAGGCCGGTGATTATATATTGTAATCAGCATGCCCTTGGAGCTTCTCACCTACACGCATACCCACCGAGGAGCCACCCCACAAAGCACGTTTCTTTCTAGGCAGGATGTGCAAACATTGATGGTGCCTATTTGGTGATTATTTCCCAGGCTTCCTGGACGAAAGCAATGGCCCTATGCCCTGGCAATGAACTGTGATTGGTCCATGCCAGTGGTTCTTGTCATTTTTTTAAAGACTTTATTTTTTTAGAATAGCCTTAGGTTCAAAGCAAAATTGAGGGGAAGGTATAGGGATTTCCCACATAGCCCTGTCCTACACATGCACACTCTCCCCCATTATCAAAGGGTGGGCCTACATTCATCACTCCCACCAGAATGTCACCAAGGATGGACCTACACTGACACATCGTTGTTGCCCAGAATCAATAGTTTACATTAGGGTTCATTCTTGATGGTGTCCATTCTATGGGTTTGAACGAATGTATAATGACATGAAACCATCATTATGGTATCAACAGAGTATTTTCACTGACCTAAAAATCCTCTCTGCTCCATCTATTCACACACACCCCCCAACCCCTGGCTATCACTGATCTTTGTACTGTGTCCATAGTTTTGCCTTTTCCAGAATATCATATAGCTGGAATCGTACAGTATGTAGCCTTTTCCGATGGGTTCCTTTCACTTAATGGGAAGAATTCGAGTTTCCTTCATGTGTATTCATGGCTCAATAACTCATTTATTTTTAGTGCTGAATAATATTCTATTGTCTGGATGTGCCATAGTTTATCCATCCACCTACTGAAGCACCTCGTGGTTGCTTCCAAGTTTTGGTGATTAGAAATAAAGCTGCTATAAACATGCATGTGCAGCTTTTTGTGTGGATCAACCTTTAAAATTTTTTTATTCCCCTAATGAGCTCTTTTAGACATTTTTTTTCTAATTGCCCCTCATGAAATTTAAAACCACAGATATATATATGTTGATATACTTTATGTAAATCTGTGCTTTATACATTAAAAGAGCGTGATTTTTTTTACCCCCAAGAACTAATTTTCACCCCCTGAAGGGTAATATCACCTACATTGAGAATACAGGGTCTTAGTCAACAAAGAATTGCTTTTGCCAATGGTCGGTCTGGGGTGGGCATCTGATCTCGTTCTGGCCAATGAAACATGAAGGAATCCTGTTGGGAAAGACTTACTTCCATGGCTGCCATCCTGCAACCATGAGAATGGAGACAGAAAGGACAGGAAGAGCCCAGGCACCACTGGAATCATCCGGTCACTGACCAGTCATGACCACTGCTTGCTTCCAGGCTTCTTGTTAAACACGATAGTAAACGTCTATATACTTTAAGCCACTATCAGCAGAATATGCTGTGACTTGCAGCCTAAAATCTCCTAACTGATACATGGGATTTCTGCTGTTAAAAAAACTTTTTCTCCCAAAGCCACCTTTTATGGAGGCAGGCTTAAGCGAGAAGGGCAGAGGGAGGCTAGTTTGGTGGGGTCACAAACATTTGGACATTGATATGGGACATAGTCCAGGCAACTCAGAAGATAGGCGCCAGGGGAAGCCGTGCTGGCACATTGGCCACTGCAGCCACATGTGAGGTCTCTTTCAGGCAAATGGCCCAAGCAAAGCGCTAAAATTTGTCTGAACACTTATTTCACATAAAATAACTGAAGGAGCATGATAGGTGTTTTTAAGTGCAGAGTGTTCTTCCAAGAGCGCTATCCCCAAAATAAAATGCTTTTGCTCTCGGTCTGCACATCCTACTTGGTGAACCAGCCTTGAGGCTGTGCTTCTGCAGCGAACACTCCTGGATGAACTCTCCTGCTTCTCTCTGGCCAATCCATCGTCCGGTGAGCGTATGGCTGCACCCCAGGAGCAGAGGGTAAGGTGACAGGCCATGCTGCGTGTCTGCCACCAGTCTTGTAGCTGGGTCTAGCCTTGAACATGGGTAGCAGGTGTGCTGAGACCCACGGAACAGAAGAGCTGCAGCAGGCCTCGCGAGTGAGCACCGAGCCCCACTGTATTTATAGAATGAGGGGAGTAGGGGCCCAGATCGGTGAACACAGGGAGTTAGGGGTCCAATCGCCCCCTTCCCAAGAGGTCAGGGATTCCTCAGGCAGAAAGCAAAGTGTTGGCAGTCTTGGGAGCAGAGCCAGCATCTCCTGCCCCCCAGCCTGGTGGCCTTTCCTAGCTCCTTGGGGTTGTCCTTACCCTGTGTTGTGCTGGGATGTCTTGAACTATCATTTACATCTGCTGTCATTTAACTATGCAATTGGGTAGGAGACCTCAAGTTTTGTTTTCTGGTTCTGCTCTAAGACTGTAAATTTGGGGAAAGAATGGAGGACCATGAGACAGTAGTGATACTACTAATGATGATAATGACAGTGAACAAATGTATTGAATGTCTCCTATGAACTCGGGCTGTTTTCTATGTGCTTTACATGTTCAGTTCATTTAATCTCAGAGTGACACTAAGATGTAGGTAATGATGTCAATCCCCATTTTACAGATGAGGAAGCTGAGACTCAGAAAAATAAAGCACTCCAAGTTATACATCTAGTAAGCGATGCCCCCAGGGTTTGAGCCCAGACAGTCTGAATGTGCCATCGGGAAGGCTGGTGCTTGTATCCCAGGCTCTGTGAAGGAGCTGGGGTGCTGTTCCATCTAGCAGTCTCCTTGGGGAGTGGAGGCCTGGCGCCTGGGTTCCCAAGGCTGGGGATCAGCTCAAGGCCCAGCAGTGAGCAGAAAGAGGAGGGAAGGAGGAGGCTGGCTGGCTACTCTTCTGTTTAGGGCACACACATACCTTGCTGATTAGCAACGATGGGAAAGGAAACACACACTGAGGGCCCTTGACAGCTTAATGGGGTTTTAGAAAAATACACATCTATATTTTTAAACTTTTTTTTCCATTTAGACATTTTTAGCTTCAAGTTCTGGACTGAAATAGCAACTATCTTAGATAACTCTTCATCCTTAGGCTCCCACGTTTGGAAAAAGTCTTGGCTCAGCCTGGGTAAAAATGAGAAAAAAAACAAGCTTAGCACAGCATCTGGCACATAGGTAGTAGACGCCTAATTGATGCTGCATGGATGGATGGGTGAATGAGGGGGGCATGGTTATCCATGAGATTCTCGGAGAATGCAGAGTAGACCCTTCTGGGGAGACGTGCTTACCCTGCTTGCCAACAACCAAACCCAGGGGCACAACTAAAAAGCTGACTGTTCACCAAGGCCTAACCTCTTAGAAACAATTTAAGCTAAGCCTGGAGAAAGAAGGGCACAGAGTAGGTACTGGATGAATATTTGTTTCCTTACCATTTTGATGACCTTCCTCCCTCCCTCCCTCCCTCCCTCCCTCCCTCCCTCCCTCCCTCCCTCCCTCCCTCCCTCCCTCCCTCCCTTCCTTCCTTCCTTCCTTCCTTCCTTCCTTCCTCCTCCCTCCCTCCCCCCTCCCTCCCTCCTCCCTCCCTCCCTCCCTCCCTCCCTCCCTCCCTCCCTCCCTCCCTCCCTCCCTCCCCCCTTCCTTCCTCCCTTCCTTCTTTTCTTCTTTCCTTCTTCCTTCCTAGGTACCCAACTAGTTTAAGCCACAACAAGTTGACTTAAGCATGAGTTTCCTCCTTCTGTCACTCCTCAGCTTGATCTACACCAGGCCTTAATCCTTAGCATATTTTCAGTTCCAATCGTTTGTTCCTCAAAGATCTCATCCACTTTCACAACTTCACACTTCAGCTCATAGTGAATCAATCACTTCCAACTTTGCAAATCTAGGGCTGACTCTTCTAAAGGTCATGCCCCATCCCCAGCTCCCTGGAGGCACCTCCCCCTGGAGGTCTACAGTCAGCTGCATCCCTCTTTCTTCCCAAGCAGGAAACGCTTGGTACACAATTACCTGTCCATGTCCTGAAGGTAGAAGAAACAGGCCTGATGAATGGAATCACCATATCAAATCCTGACGGCCATTAGACACAAGATGCTCTCTCTTTCTTAACAAAAATTGTGTAAATTGGTAAGGTGCTCAGTTCATGTTGTGTATGAACCGGTGTAGTGTAGCTGGAGTCTCTTGTTAATATTGCTCACCGTGGCTGCCAGCAAGAAGAAAGATGGAAACAAGGTAGAGCTGAGCATCCGCAGCCTTGTGGCTGTTCGGGGGATTCTGGACTGCCTGCCATCTTGGGAGAGCTCCATCCTTATGCACAGAGGGAACACACTTACCCCTTCCCTTAGGGGTGAGCCTTAGGCCTTGGCAGTCCTCAGAAGCACCTCCCCCACATCTCCACTTAGATTTTTTAATGCCTTGTTTGTTCCAAACAGTCCCAGTTCTCTGCAGCAATAACCCCAGAGCCCCCATAAAACACTTGGTGGAGACTTTCTATGGAAGGCCACACCCCCACCCCCACCCCCACCCCCAGGGCCTTTCTCTGTTCTTAGAGGAAAAGACCTCTTGCCACTGGCCAGGCCCTTGCTCAGCTCCCCAAGCTGACCCACTAAAGAAGGGCAGAGGGCAGAAAATAACTCATGAGAACCAAAAACAAAACCCCATTGGAACCACAAATGGAAATGGCTTAGGGAAAAGGGTCCTGGGATGCTCGGCTATTAATAAAGCCATGTATGCCTCAGCCCTCTTCTCCCAGGGAGCAGGCCAGGCCAGCTCAGGGACAGGCATGTTCATTCTGGGAATGACCCCCATTTATCAGATGAAATGTGCCCCAGACCCTGCTCACTCTGCCAGCCCCTCCCAACACACGCATGCAAATTTCTGCCAGTCTTCTAGCACTAAGTTACCTTTAACCCCTTGTAGGCCTCAGTAAGGGAAGAAGCCTGAGAATAAAGGGGATTGTACAAGGGCTCAGAGACTTCTGGGGGTTGGCTGGAGGTAACTGTCTTTGTATTTACCTTCTGTTACCTTAGAAAGATTAAACCACCAGGACTTGTACTATAGGCCCATCAAGGTCAGACAGGCAACACATACACTTGCTCACAGATTAGCAGGAAAAAATCCCTAGAACTTCCTTTCCCCAACGTTGTCTGCTCTGTTTAGCTTGAGTAGCCAATAGATTTATAATTTCCACTCCTGGCTTGAATTTTCCACCACTTCTCTCTTCCTCACTACCCCTCCCCAGTGTCCTGCCCTAAGATCATGGAGAACCCTAGGGAATGCTCTGGAATGGACTGCTGCCAGCAGAATTAGCCCTTCCCAGCTCACATGTTAGAAAACAGCAAGTGAACTAATTAGCACCTCTCAGCCTTGAAGAAGCTCTGAGTCAGACTCATAATTGAGGTTCTGAGAGGAGATGGGACCACACATGGCCGTCCAGCCAGCCCCCTGCCTCAGGCAGAGAAGGTGTCAAGGCTGTTGTATAGATGCGGCCATGGATATAGCAAAAGCCCTCCTCTGAAGCAATGCTATGTTGGTCTGCATGTCTGCTGGATCTACTTGCTTCCTGAAAATGTCACGGCCTTGGGCTTTGTCCTGGCTCCTCACCTCTTGGTACTCACTAAACCAACCTCAGTGGGGTGGGGTCAGAGGGTAGAGAGGCATGACATCCCAACCATCCCACAATCCCAACAACATTTAGTTTGGTCAGAGAACTCAGAGTTAGCTGCTCTCAATCTGATTCGAGAATAGTGTGTGTTTTTATTAACACAGTCAAGAGATTAAGGTCTGTTCAAACCACCCCACACAGTGAGGAAGACAGTGTGGCATCATAGAACAGTGCTGGGCTGACCTGGGTATAAGTTTCTCTTCTGTCCCTTGCAAGTGGGATGGTTGACCTTGGGCCACATATATAATAAGTTCTTGGAGCCTTAGTTTGCTGATCTATATAATGTAGATACTATTGCTAAGCTCTAGATGCCTCTAGCAGCCAAATAGATGGTAGCAAGCAATCTGCTTTGCACGTGGTAGATGCCTGTTTTTCTCACCACTGGATACCTGAGCACAGTGCTAAGCTCATCATAGGCATAGAAAATTATTTGCTAAAGAAATGTACAATGAACTCACATCAACCTATTATTTCAACAGCAAATGCCTTCAGCATAGCCCCCTTTCATGTTAAAGCTGGTGATTTATCTCAGGGTTGGTGGCACTTTGACGGCCTAGAGTGTAAGACAGTTTTAGCTTTGGTTTGGGGCTGGATGTGTAGATCAGAAATATCAGACTAGCCACTTGGTGTGGGGTGAGCGCAGGCTATCTGTGTTGTGAGCACTACTGTGTGTTGGTGTGGGCACGACTCATGCTTCATCACGGCAGACATCACAACAAGTCCCTTGGCCAGGTAAGTCGCAAGTTCCTGGAGGTGGGCAGGGCCACGGTAACATGCACGTTCAGTAGGTGCCAGGAGCACTGCATCCCCTGTCTTACTGAAAGCACACAAGTGCCCTATGGGGTGGCTCCTTTTTTGATCCTCATATTACAGGCGAGGACACTGAGCCTCAGAGAGGTGAAGTCATTTGCTAAAGGTCACCCAGCTGTTCAACGGAGGAGCCAGGATTTGAGTCCAGACTCTGACTTTAAAGCACTTGCTGTTTAATGTCTGTGCCTGTTCTAAACCACACTGCAGAACCAAGGAACCAGCCAAAGAGCTGCAGATTGCCAGCATTGGGTGGACCCTGCCCAGATCCTGATTTTGTGCATGAGGCCTAGAGCCATTCACGGATTAGTGGCCACAGAGCCTACAACCCATCTTCAAAGTCTGCTCTTTGTGAAGCCTGCCCCATTCCTTCTCTGCTCTGCTGCCTGGAGCTAGATTCCCTTCACCCACCCTTCCTACTGCCCAAGGTTCTTCCCAAGGCAAGAAAAGTAATTTCAAAGGGACCGAGATTCACCACGGTCCTGAGCACACCATCATTTCTGCTGGAGACTGAGCGATGATTCACTCAAGCACAGGGACTTGCAACAGTAATAATTGAATAAATGGGTTGCCATGGGGGATAGTAAAGACTCTTCATCTTGAAAGCTTTAATATTTCGATAGGTTGCATCCATCAAGGACAGCTGAGACAAAGTGAAGGGACAAACCAGCTCCAGGATTCTTAACCTCATCAGACTCAACACCCTTCCCTTTGTAGCAAATATTTTATAATACTCCCTATATTGTCCTGAAATAAAATTCATGAAAATATAAACTAACTACATATATAATTTCAAAAATTCGATTTAATGCCTTAATTATAACACAAAAGGAGAAATAAAGCTATACACACACACACACACACACACAATTCAATATGTGATTGCCCAACCACCATTACACTGAAAGACATAATGAGAGACGTCTGTATCTCTCTGTGGAATCACCATGAGACAACAGCTACACATGAGGACTAATAGCTGTGTGTTGTCTTCTTGGTGACTCTAACACTGGGAGCAGAGTTGCCACTGGTGATGTGATTTTCCAAAGCAATGAATAACTCAGAGTACTGATTGAAATCAGTTCAATTTCCCCTCCATGTTCACAGTAGTTGTATTTCTGGAATATTTGACATATGTTAAAACCACATAAAAATACTTTGAGTTTATATGTAATATGGAGTTAGAGTTTCCAAGCTTAGACACATAGGGTTTTCAGTACATGAATGTCTGGAGAAACATTGGAAAGACAGGTAGAAAAAGGACCAGTTCTTTATATAGGACTGTCCCATGCATGGCAGGACACCTAGCATCTGTGGCCCTACCCAGCAAACAGAAGTGGCCCACAATTTTTCAGAACCCTCCTGGAGGCTGAATTGCCCCTTTCAGAAGTACTGGGTTAGATAAGTTTTGGGGTCCCCCCTCCCAGCCCCTTCCTCAGCAAACACCTATGGAAAGTCCATGAAATACAAGGCTTTGGGATAGACTATGGGGTCACTGTGAGGTTGAATGAGGGGAAGATTCTGAGATAAAACACTGTCCCTGCCCTACAGTGTGGTGGGGGACAGGGGTTAAGGGAGAAATAGAGTAAGAAAATAAAACACGTACATCCTGCCTGACTCTGAGCACCAGGGGACGGGAGCTGTGAGTTTGACTCCCCTTTTAACCTAGCACAGACCCTGGAATGGGGACTTGTAAGTCCATGTTGCCTGTTGGATGAAGGGAAGTCAGTGGATTGGAAGCTGAAGAGGCTGCACCTCTATTTGTATTATGTTGCAGAGATGACTAAAATGAAAGCGGGTCTTTGGGGGAAACATTCTCTTGGTGATAACTATTGACCAAGAACACACTTCAGCCTAGTCCCAAGAGTGAAAGGGAGGCCAGGAATCACCTCAGTGACTGGAGAGCCAGTGGGTCAAGGAAACCAAGACGGGGCTCGAAGGCAACCCTCTCCCCCAACACATATGCACACACACACGCATGCACACACAGGGTTGCCTCTTTCACCTCCCAAGGGGTACGCTCTTCATTTCACACCAGTTTGTCCTCTGAGGCAGCTGTCCTCCTGCCATTTACAGATTGGGGCCAAAGCCACTCCCCTTCCATCCAAGAAGTACCTTGCATGCCTCCCTGGGCAGCAACCTACCCTAGGCTTCACCAACCTTGAATTTTTCAGGTAGATAGAGGCTGTTCTGGCCACAGAAAGGAGAAAGCAATGCTTGGATTGTCTGCTAAGCTATCAACCCATGCTTAGGGCACCAGCCAAGCAGGGGAGAACATGTATTTTTGGAAAGATTTTTTTTTTTAAGCATTAAAGTAGTCGTCAGGGGAAACAATCAGAACTCTGCTGCACCTCTCACATTCTTTTATGATTTAGTCCTAGTTTTATTTTTGAACTACATATGTGTGGGGGTGGGGTGGGGGATGTGCTATAAACTTTTCTGTGCTTAGAGTGAAGCACCGTGCAGTGGTTAATGGGTCAGCCTTTGGAGTCAGGCTGGCTGCCTCTTATTAACCACATGACCTTGGGCAAGTTACCACTTCTTTGTGAGTCAGTTTCTCTCTCTGTAAAATGAGATGATTATAGTATTTTCTAAGATTGTTAAGAGGATGAAAAAGAGTTAGTATACGAAACGCATATAGAACAGTATAAAGCGTGTTTTAAATACTATATAAGTATTTGCTATTAGTAGCAGAATTATTATTATTGCCACTAAATGTCTTATTCTGGCCCTTGGAGAGAAGATGGGAGCAAGGGCATGCCGTATGCTCCCAGACCTGCCAAGGATTCAACAGCTCTTGAGTTACAAGGGTTGAGAAGAAAAAAAACAGGGTTTATGGGTGGGAGGAGTTTAAGATCAAGTGCCTGCTCTCCCTCTTCTAGGGAGGACCTTGATCTTGGGCACTGGGGGTACAGAAATGGTTTGTAGACTAAGAAAAATTACTAAAAGAATCCCATTCCCAGAAAGGTAGGTCAAAGGTGACTCCTGAGGTTGGCCTCCTGTGTGTCTGCACGTATGTGCATGCATGTGCATGTGTGTGCACATGCACCCTTGGGCCTGTCAAAGCCTTTCTGAGGTTGTGGGCTTCAGCAACAGGGGCCAATGAGCTGTCTATCCCTTTGGTTCTAAGGAGCAAACAATAACCTTGGGCACGCCCAGACTGTGATGACTTTGCTCCTCCTAACTTCCTGGTCCCATTCAGAAACTCCCTGGAAAATTGGATCATTTATTCAACAGGTCAGGAGACCCAGCTTCGTGCCAGGCACCACACAGAGGAACTAAGATGTGAACATTATTGATGCCAGGCCCCAATCTGAGCACATTACATTTACTCATTTGATCTTCATAGTAGTCTTAGGAGGTAGCTCTCACTATTTTCCTCATTCTAAGGGAGGAAATGAGGCATGGTCCTTTAATAACTTGCCCAAATATATGCAATTTATGACCAGAGCTGAAATTTGAACCCAAGGAAACTGGTTCCAGGGTTCAGAGTTTATGGTCTTAACCCCCAATCTCTGCTGCATGGCTTTGACACTCAGGCACTTGTGAGGTGACCGGGGAGGAGGGGTAAACAATTAACAGGTAACTCAAAGAAGAGCTACAGCCAATGCCCAACAGTGAAGCAGAGGACCTCACAGGAAAACAACCAGATTTAACCTCCAGGTCTCTTCTCTTTGCAGCTCCAATGGAGAATGCTTATTGTTCTTACTACAGCTTCTAGAAGTCTGCCCCTCTAGAGTTTTACTTTTTGCCACTTCCTGCTGGAGGAAATGTGAGAGGTATAGTAATCACTGCCACCGCAAAGAGAACTCTCCCCGCCCATAGATCCACACGCAGCAACCCTAGCATTTCTTTTGCTGTGTCTTAGCTGACTGGGGAAGAGGGAAAGCCCAGGCATTGATGTGGTTGCTTCTTTAGGTTCAGTCACTTGTTTTCTAGAACTGGCAATGGGAAGTGTGGACTCACCTGTCCATCTAGCCTTATGTGGCAAAGAAAGGGCATCGTGGGTGGTGAGTACAATCTAGACTCATCCATCTGCCACTGTGTTTGCTCTTGGGACTTGAGCTTAGCAAAGAGGTAGATCATGAGATGAGGTGCCAGGAACTAGCTTGAAAAGCCCAGCTTTAAATACAAGTGAGTCCGTCCCTGTGGGAATGAATTTCCAGTCTTCAACAAGATCACTGGTACACTAACCACCCAGGAAAATTGCCTTGGTGGCCTTTGGATCCTGTTGGCTTTTGATTCCAATTTGCCTCTCCTAAGCGCCTTGATAATTCAGAGCACCCCACTTGACTTCTGGCTTTCCATTCTGCATAGACACCCACTCCAGCTGCATTAGTGAGAGTTTTGGTTGCAAGCAACAGAAACCAACTCTGGTTAACTTAGTAGGGGAAAATCATTCATTGGAAGGGAACTGAGTCACTCCCAGAATTACCAGGAAGGCTGAAGAACAGGGCAGAGGGAGGAACTAAGGGAGGCAAGGCTCAGCCAAGTCCATTACAAGGATAGTCAGCCCGGGCCACTGCTGCAGCCCCCGCTGCCTCTGGAGCCCGTCAGCCCTGAACATTTAGCGACCCTCCAACCCTCAGCTGCAGCATGGCTGCCAAGAGTAATCCCCGATGAACCCTTGAGACTCTGCCTGGCGTCTCTAGATTTCAAGTCCCAGGCAGGTGCCTGAAGTTGGCTGCACTTAAATCCCGGCTAATATTCTAGATACCAGGGCTGAGGAAAGGGCTTTCTGTCCCTACTCATTTTCCATAGTTGGAAGGGCCTTGCTGTCCATCTGTTTTGTTAGTTCCCCCCAAATAGAAAGGTTTGGGAGGAGGCAAACATATGGAAAAACCTGCCCTACTGCAGATTCCCCTGAAGGGGTGACATTATCTTTGTTGGATGGAGAAAGGTAGCCAAGCCTCTCCTGTGGTTTCTCTGGCACATAAATGAGTAGATTTCCATTTTAGCTAAGCTAATTTAAATACAATCTTTGTCATCTGCAGCCAAAACAATCCCAAATCATACTTTCATCTCCTTACCTGTGGTTCTCAGCCAGGGATGGCACAGCCCCCCAGGGGACATGTGGAAATGTGTGGAGTGTTTGTTTGCCATTTAGTGAATGTTGACTAAGGATGTGAGCATCTGAAAGCCATGGCGCAGTTAAACACAGTAAGAACTGCTCTCACCCAAATGCCAATAGTGCCGCTGTTAGGAAACACGGCACCTGCATGGAACATGACAGATGTCACCGATCAACCTCTTCAACTCTGTCTTCCCACTGAGGTTGGCCGTGGCTTCATTAATCTTGACACGGTGCAGAGCTGTGACTGATTCCTCACAGTTGGCAAAACCACACATGTGTCATCCCTGGTTGTAGACCAACTTCTTTTGTTACAGCTAAAGAGCCTGAGACAAAGAGAGAAAGCCTGAGTTACCCAAGGTCACACGGCTCAGTCTGTAATCAGCGCCCTGACCCCAGCTGAGTGCTTTGCAGCCCTTGCTCTTTTCATCGAGGTAGGCTTGGGTAGTTCAGACTTGCTTCAGTGTTTCCAGGAAGTTTCAGGGAGGTTCACTGGCTCAAGGCAGGGCCCCGGGTGCCAGAGTGCCACCTGCAGACACAGACAGTGAGCAGGAGAGAGGCCGTCTGCGGAAGAGGCTGAACTTTGTGGGCAGAGCTGGCACCCAGCAGAGGAATAAACAGAGAGCCAGCATCTCATCCCAGGGAGAGTAGGAGCTGAGGATGATTTGCAGAGACTTGGAGCAGTTGCTTCAACCAGATAATCACACAGGAACTAATTAGCACCTTCCTTCTAAGCACAGCCCTCTCTGGGCAGGAGGATGCTCAGTGGAGAAGAGAAACCCATTAATTACTTTATCAGGAAGCACTGATAAGTACCCGAAAAAGGTATCACTCTGAGGCTCCCAGCTAATTAAAGAAGGCTGCAGGGTGAAGGGATGTGTTTCTCACGGAGAGAGCAGGGCCTTCAGTTTGATCCTGAGCCTCAGCTGTGGCCTGCACTGAAAGCAGCTGGGGGCTTCTGCCCCGCCCCTTCCCCCAGAGACCCTGCCCCCGCAGTTCAGCCATCTGGAGCCTGGGTCTTTGGGGATCAGGGCGTCTGCTGGCTGCAGTGCCCACCAGCCTAACTGGGGGCTAAAGGGTGCTGAGCCAGACAGTCTGGTCTGTTTCCCAAGATTCCACACAACAGCCCCACTAGAATTCGATGTGCTGTGTACATATTCTCCCTGGGATTATTAGCATGCCCATCCTTGGGGGGGGGGGGGGCATTTATTCAGAGGCCCATGAGATCTCAGGGTATCTTGGTTCCCTTACATCTGGGTTCCCTTAGACCTGGGGGACAAGGCTCCAAAACATAGTGTCTAGCCAAGAACGTCTCAGGTACAGAGTTAGAAGACCGACTTAGACCCGGTTCTCCAGCTCCGAATGTTATTTGCACCATGTTATATTATTCTGCAGGGTCTGAGCCACAGCCTCCAGCCAGCAGATCTGGGCTCTATTCGGGTTTGTTCCTTATTTCTTGGGGCCAATTCTTTCATTCCTCAGAGCCATGGTCGTCAGTGAAATGGGGCTCATAGTACCTACTCAGGTGCCGATAAGGCGGAGCATTATGTCACAAGATTACACACTTAGGTCACTTAGAACAGAGCCTGTGGGCCATTATTTTAAGTCTTTAATGCACCAGTTTTCACACTGATTTCTAGCTGCTGAAGTTTTAGTTCAAATGTCATCTTACAGAGGTGTCCAATATGCAAATAGCTAAGAGTGGGACTTTCCTGGAGGGAGGATGGTGAGCAGGTTTGCCCTTCTCGCCCCTGCAGAGACTCTGCTGAGCACCCAGAAGTTTTCAGAGCACAGTTAGACAACCCAGATCTAAGGGAACCAAGATACCCTGAGATCTCACGGGCCTCTGAATAAATGCCCCACATTAAAACAAGTGGTGTCCTTTTATCTCACAGAGGACAGTAATGATCCACTATCAGTGGCCTGTGCATTGGAGCTTTGCAATGGGAAGGCTAATGGATTCACACAAGTCCCTCTTGCCTTGTTCCCAGATGGTCACCTGGCTAGGGAAGAGGGAGGGAGTATAATATGCATAAATGGGACCAAGCCCATGACCTTGGCATCCATTGCTATACTCTAACCCACACCTCTCCAGCCCCTGCTAGGCAGCCAGTGGTCCATTAAGGCAATAGTATGGTAACATTTTGTGTAGACACATTTGTTTTAGGCCTCCCAGGAAAGTAAAAAAATCACATTATTAATAATAGCATTGATCCACTGGATGATTATAAAATGGCTTAAAGAGGTTGGAATGCCTTCCCTAAGGACACATCCAAAGATAAGAGAAGGGTCCGGAAATACTGAAGCCTGGATCCCAGGCTGTAAAATGTTATGAGAACACACCCTGATTTCTCAGAAGGCCTGGAGAGGAGATGCTATCACACTCCCAGCACCTGAGTGCAGCTTTGCCCTCTCAGGGGTTAAATGCTTGTTCGTTTCTTTTGTTTACCAAAGGTGGTCCAGAATCACTAAGTGCATTTGCCTTCTGGGAGGTCAGGATTGAGGGGACGGGACAGGAGCATTTATTGTGGATTCTTCCTTCTGTGAATGTGATCTGTAATTATTATAGAGGACTTTATAACATGTGGATATTTTATCTCCTGCCTCTGCCCTCTCCTCTGCCAACTTGGCTGTTCAAAATTCAACTACTATCGATTGAAGGCCCACATGTCTGCTTTGGGTCTGTTACTTGCTAGGCACACCTCAGGTGTTGCATCATTTAGTCCTCAAAACTCCCCAGCAATTCAGGGACTCTTGTTCTAATTTATGGACATGAAACTGAGGCTCACAGAGGTTTGGGCCCTTAGCCTTGGCCTTACGGCTATTGAGTGGCCAGGACTTGAGCCCAAGTCTGTCTGAGGTTAAGTCCAATGCTCTTTCAAGCCTTCTCCATGAAAGCTTCCTAGAGAAATCCTACCTGTGTCCAGTCATTCTAGATGCTGCCCAGAAAAACAGCCTAGAATCACTGAACAGCCTAGAAGAGTCAGCCTAGAAGGAGATAATGAGAGTGGGGGACCAGAGTTCTAGATGGTTCTATTTTTAACTAGCTAGCTAGCTCCCTTCTCTAGATCTCAGTGTTCTCATCTGTAAAGCAGAGGGAGTGGCCCTCTGAGCCACTTCCTCTTCTAACCCCTCCATCTGATGACTGCCTATGGGTGTCTGAAGCACGCTACGCTTTGCTCTGTGTCTCAGTCTGATGTGTTGACGTACCCACAGGCTTTTGTGCCCATGCTCAGTCTGTCCCCCAGAAGGGGCACCAGGCCTGCTTCCTCCATCCCCCTGAGCTGTTGCTGCTCACCTGCTTTCCCAGCTCGCAGAGCCTGTCCAACCTGTACTCTGGGGAAGTTAGGAAGGAATCAGGACCCTGGAAGGTGGCATAGCCCTCTGGTGGCTGTGCAGGAGGCAACTGCAAGTGCGTTAGCTGAGGACTTCCTCAGCCCTCTGGAGTGGGTGCTCCCAACAAAGTAACTCTTGGGTTGTTTTCTTTGGTTGTTGTTAGTCTTCTTTTAAAAAAGACGTTTGTTTTTTAATTTATTTCAGAGAGTGGGAGGGAGATGAAGAGAGAGATAGAAGCATCAGCCACCTCCTGCATTCCCCCCACTGGGGACCAAGCCCACAACCCAGGAATGTGCCCTGACAGGGAATCCAACAGGCGACCTCCTGGTGCACGGGACAGCACGCAACCAGCTGAGCCACACCGGCAGGCTCTTGGGCTGTTTTCATAAAAAGGTAAATGCATGCTTCCCTGGGCTGATTTTTTATTTTCTGGTGTAGAGTTGTTTTAAAAAAGTCAAACACACAGTGAGGTGCGGTCACAACTCCCCAGGTGGGTGAGAATTATAAGCAAGTACACGCCGTCGTTCAGACTCGTCGCTCAGACTTAACACTCCTCAACTGTTCTCTGGAAGCATCGTCCATCCCCAAGCAGTTCAAAGCAGCAGCAGAATCGATGGACTGGTGTACAAGCTACAGTGGTGGTGAGGAGGGTGAGAACCACTCTAAAGGGGTCAAGTTCATTCCTGTAGCTTATTAGCAAAAGTAGGCACATGGAGGTGCCGGGGTACAATACAAACAAAACAGTCATGGCCCTCGCCCTGTGGAGCTTAGCATCATAAGGGAGGAAACAGACAATAACCAGGTACAGTAATAAATGTGTAATATCAAATTGAGAAAGTGCTAGAAAGGTAAGAAGCAGAGTGGCGCGATGCAGAGTAGACGGGTGTGTGGTGCGAGGTGTGGGGGGAAAGCTTCTAGTAAAGCATGGCTGTCAAGGAAGCTCAACTTGCAGTGCCAGTCACAGAACCGCTGGGTCTAAAGAGGGGGGAAAGAGCCCGAGGCAAGGTCAGAGGCCCTAAAATAGGGGCCACGACCTTTATCTGTAAAGCGCCAGATAGTAAATATGTGAGGCTCATGGCCCGTAAATCTCTGTACTGCCTGTGTTCCAATAAAACTTTATTTAAAAAATAGAAGCAGGCAGCATTCTGTCAATTTGTGCCCTAAAACAAGAAAGCACTGGGTATGTGTTGGGAAAGAACAGGGCTGGCCAACAGGGATGGATGTCTTGAGGTGAGCTGGAGACAACAGGCAAGAATAAGGTTGTGGAGGGCCCTATAGATCAAGGTAAGGAGCTTGGGTTTGATTCTAAATGCACCGGAAAGCCATGGCAAGGTTTTAAAGCAGCAAAGATTACTCTGGCTACTGTATGGAGAAATAATTGGAGAGAGGAAAGAAAGGAAACAGGAGGACCATCTTAGCAGAGGGAGAGAGCTGGAGGCCTGGCCATCAGGTGGACATGATGAAATGTGGATGACCTTGAGATACTATTTGGAGATAGAATCGATGGGACTTGCTGATGGAGGCATGTGGTGCTGGGAAGGAGGGAGGCCTCAAGTATGGAGCCCAGGTTTCTGGCTGGAGCAAGTAGGTGAATTTCCTGAACTATAGAGGATAAGAAATGGAGGGTCTGGGGTCAGGGGATAGACTTGGGAATGGAAATCAAGAGTTTAGTCTCAGACAGGCTAAACTTGAGATGCCTGTGAGACATCTAAGGGGAGAAGACTAGTAGCAATGATTTTCAGAGGATGAGTGTACCAGGGTTCAGTGATGGACCTCCCTCCCTGCTTCCACTTGCCTCCGTCTGCCCCTGGGCTTGGCCTTTGCCCTGATTCCTGGGTGGACCCGTTCCTGCTGTCTGACCCTCCAGGGATAAAAGTCAGGCCTCATCAAGATTTTCATGACACCTACCGTGTCAGGGGGCTCAGTGGCTCTGGAGCCCAAGTCCAGCCCACCTGGACCCCGGTAGTCTCCAACTTCCCCACTGCTGCCCAGAGGGGCCCCTTGACATAACGAGAAAGTGCAAAGGAGCAAAGTTTAATCAATGTGAGACAAGCGATAGGAAAAACTGGCAGATAAATAGTTCATCTTCCTCCCTCCGCAACTCTTTCAAGATGTGGTGGTTCCATATGGCCTCACTGGATGGCTTACATGATCAGCCAACCAGCTGCGCATTTTCTTGTGAAGCTGGGGCCAGTTCCACAACACCACACCTTGTGGTTCCTCCCTCCCTCCCCCCTCCCTCCCTCTTTCTCTCCCTTTGTCCCTCCCTCCCTCCCCCCTGCTTCATTGACCCTTTTCCCCTCAGTCCTGCTTCCCTGGTAGTATACCCTCCGATAAAACATGAGCCTGCGGGCTTTCCCTCCAATTCTGTTTTGCAGGAGACAGTTAATACAAGGGGTTTAGGTGTGAGATATGGTAAACATCATTACTTATTTCACAGACATTTAAAAAGCACTTGTCATGTGCCAGGTATTGTTCTGTCCTTCAGATATTAACTCATATTATCCTCATAGCATCCTATGAGGGAGGTATCATTGCCATCCTCATTTTACAGATGAGGAAACAGTGACTGTTTAAGTAGCCATCTAGGTTAGTGCTGTCCAACAGAAACAAAATGCTAGTCACATATAGAGTTCGAAATTGGTTTTTAAAAAGGCAATGAAGAAATACACAACCGTTTCTTCTGAACTCTAGAAAGTAGGTAGGAAACCAATATATAGTGATCGAATGCCTGCCATGGGCCTGGCCCTGTTCGGGGCTTTGCATCCATTAGTCTTTATTGTTCGTGGTGGGCACTATTATCCCCATGTTACTCATAGGGAAACGAGGGCTCTTGGTGGTAAATGAGTTGCTAATGCAACTTACAGCTGCCTTATGGCTTACAGCTGGTAAGCACTGGAGCCAGGATTCAGCTCAGCTCTGCCTTAATTCAAAACCAGTGTTCTCCATTGTACTATGCTGCCTCCAGAAATTAGAGAAGTATCTGAATCCACATGGGTTATTTTTCATTCTTTCTCTGATCAAAACAACATAGGCCCCAAGACCCTGCCTAATTCTTTTCTTTAGTCATAACATCCCCTAAGGCCAGGGACATAGCGCCCTCTAGCATTGGGGCAGTCATTGGAGGTCAGTTGGTTGGCTTCCAAGAGAGCTTAACAGGCCCCTCCTTACCTCCTCCCACTTCCCTCCACAGTGAGCCTGTCCCAGGCTCCCACCCCTCCCCAACCACAGTGATGAAAGGAAGGGAGGGAAACAGTGGCAAGGGCTTGCTGCTGAATGGGGATTTGGGTGGGATGTTGAGTTTACCTGGAATGCCCTGCGCTATTTTGGGAAGGCAGACATCCTAGGGAAACAATGAAGTGGGAAAGAAAACAACTAACTCGAAACCCAGAGCCAGTTCTTGCCAAACCAGCCCCATGCAGCCGGCAGAGGCCCTGGGAGTCCAAGTCAGGCGTGGGAAGGGCTGAGGCCTAGGTGTCCAGGTTACTAGCAGGAATACAAGATGTAGGACAAGGGTCTCTTGAAATCCCCAACAAGTTGGTGAGAAAAGGGAAGATCCTGGGTGCGGTGAGAGGGGAGCATGACCTGGCCCGAATTGGAGGTTCTGCTCCATCATTTATTAGCGGGGTGGCTCTAGGCAAGTAGCCTCACTTAGAAGATAGAAAGACTCATAGTAGTTGTCCTGGGGTTTCTGAGAGAAGGCAAATTAAATGCCCAAACCAGATATATTTTGTCAGTAGAATGCTGGCAAATACTGCCTTTTTCTGCTTGAGCTCCAAGGAGATGAGTTAGTACTATGGAAACTGATTGCCCTTAAATCTCATATTTCTCAAAGGAGCAAGGAACACATACATCCTTGCAGGCAGCTTCTCAAGGAACCAAGAGAAGAAGCATTTTCCATGTTATTCTCTTTTCCGCCTGGGTCGGGGGATACTCATTTCTGAAGCGGGTCTGAGTTTGTGCGTGGTTGGAGCAAGCACGAATAACTGTGATGTACATGAACAGTTTCGATGTGTTGAGGTTTATGTCAGGTGAAAAAATGTTAACTACTTGCTTTTGTGACACTCATTTCGTCAAAGGACCAGAGAGAAGAAATAAAAAGAGAAAAGCAACTTTTAAATGAGATTGGGAGCTAAATGGAAAAGACAAGCAAATAGCAAGTGTTGGCAAGGTTATGGAGAAGTCAGACTGTCATACACGGCTGGCGGAAATGTGACATGCTGCAGCCACTTTGGAAAACAATTGGGCAGTTTCTCAAAATGGTCAACATGAAGTTACCATGTGACTCAGCAGCTCCACTCCTAGGTATCTACCCAAGAGAAATGAGAATGTATGAACACACAATAACTTTTTCATGAATGTCCATAGCAGCAGAATTCCATAGTAAAAAGTGGGAACAATCTAAATGTCCACCAACTGATGAATGCGTAAACAAAAGTACAATACCCATACAATGGAATATTATTCAACAACAAAAAAGGAATGATGCACACAAGCTACAACATTAGGCTAGGTGAAAACATTATGCTAGGTGAAAGAAGTCAGACACGAAAAGCCACATATTTCATAACTTCACTCATATCAAATGTCCACAAGAAGCAAATCCATAGACAGGAAGCAGATTGGTGGTTTCCATGGGCTTGGGGAAGGGGAAATGGGGAACCACTGTAAGGAGTATAGGTTTCCTTTTGGGGTGATGAAAGTGTTTTGGAATTAGGTAGTGACGGTGGTTGTACAACTCTGAATAGTCTAAAAACTAATACCCTGTACACTTTAAAATGGTGCATTTTATAGTAGGAAAGTTATATCTTAAGGGAGAGAGATCTCAAGTCCAGGATGTGAAAGTAATAGAATTTGCTTTAAAAGACCAGAAGAAATAAAAGTTCAAATTGATAAGAATTACAGATTCTAGGGAGCAATCACATGAAAAAGAAATTTACAAATTCAGATTATTCCCTGGGGAGAATTTGTTTAGGAGAAAGAATGGGGAAGAGAGAAAGAAATCCCACAGAGCCAGGAGGGACTGAAGCGGGAGACCACATCCCTTATAAGCTTCCTACGTGTAGTTTGATCTTGGTTTGTAGCCTGAGATCTTCCCATGCATGTTACATAGCATTTTGGTTCCAGATGGACCCTATAAGACCTAATTTATTTATTAGAGATTTATTGAGAATTTGTTGTATGCTACATCCATGCTAGCACTCTGGGGAATGAGGCACTGTGTCAAGCATGGGTCCCCAAGAGTCGCCTCCTGAGCTGGAATCCCAGCACTATCTCCCTGCCACTTGCTACTTCGAGCAGGAGAAATGGGCTTAACCTCCGCCTCCACTCCTATCCCACAGGTCAGAACAGAAGCTGCCATGTGTGCAAAATGCGGCACTGTCTCTATGGACATTTCATTGGTCCCAGTGTAGATCTTGACCCGAGGCAGGGATCAAGTTAAGGGAAGACTTATTTTCTCTTCAGGTGTTCCAATAACAGTTAAGATGTGGAAGCTGTGGACAGTCATCTTCTGCCACGCATATTGGGAACAGTGAAAACCTATAGTGAGAGCAAAGTCAAATCATACTGAACTCGAATCCCAGCGCCACGAGCTGTGCGTCTTTGGGCAAATTACTTAGCCTCTCTGAGACTATCAGATAGGGTGGCTGTGAGGTTTAAATGAGATGATATTTATCAGGATCCAAGCACCAAGAGGTGATCAATAAATGGTCACCTCCTTTCCTCTTCCTTCCTTAACTTCCAATATGAAGCCAGATCTGGAGCCGGGGCAATGTGGTCCTAACCCACTGTCTACGTACGAGCAGCAATCTGTATTCGAGCCTCAGTGTAGGCCTGGCTGACTCACCGAGGATTTATTTTACCATGTGAGCAGACTCATGTGAAGGTTTTAACATGATTCAGTTGCAGAAACACTTATTGAGGACCACAAAGGTGACTATGATGAGACTAACACGCTCTCAGTAGCTGCACATGCCACGCACATGGCAGCTGGCAGAGCCCACATCCTGGATAATGTGATGGGCAATCCCAGCACTGGGGCTCCACTGACCAATGAGGATCCCTTCGTCCAGGGTCAGGAAGGACTTGTGCCACCCGACTTCTGCCAGAGCGAGTTGTGCCGTTCCTGGTGGGCCGCAGTCAGTAATGCAAGGAGAGGTGGGAGCAGATGAAGAGGTGGTACCTTCATCAGACGGGAGTAGACCAGAACCGTAGACTTTTCTTATTAATGATGACTGGTACATATTTTGCTCCTGTCGTGGGCTAGGTCTTAGCACTATGTGCTTTCTTTGCATAGTCTTATTTAATCCTCAGAAAATCCTGTGGAGCAGGTGCTATTATTATCTAACCTTTACAGGTGAGAAACTAATGCTCAGGGAGGTTAAGAGACTAGTCCAAGGTCACACTGCTTCTGAGTGGTGGGGCCAGGACCCTGACCCAGGTCTCTATGAGCCTAGAGCCCCTGAGTCACCATTTCTACACAACTGTCAATATTGAAACTGAAAAAAAGCCTTAGAAATCAGCCCTCTGCACTCAACGTGTGGTTGTTGGACCAGTAGCGTAGGCATCACCTGGGAGCTTGTTAGAAATGCAGAGTCTCAGGCCCACCCCAGCTCTGCTGAATTAGAGTCTGAATTTTAACAAGAGACTGTGCTATTTTGTGTGCACCTTCACATCTGAGAAGCCCAGCTCTGGGTTAGATGTAGGTCAATCACTAGGGCTCCAACATGTTCATAGGAGTTAAAAGTTTTCATGGCCAAATGAGTTTAGGAAAAAGTGAGCTGAACAAAGCCAAACTGGCTTCTTTGTTACTGGATGTCTCAGTGCCTTTAACAAGCCAGTGTATATATTATGATGTGCTAATTGGGGGTGGAGTGTGCAATATTCCTAACTTATCTGACCTTAGAGACCTTTTTTTCTTTTTTTTAAAGCAGCTTGCAAAACTAGTGTATCACATAATGAGCTTTGGGGAATGACTGACTTAGGCCAGCTGCCTTACAGCACAGCTGTGTAAATGAGGTTGCGAGAAGTCGTAGTTTTGCCCAAGGTGGCAGTCGCTGGCGGCTATGTGGGACTGATGTCAGGCTTGCAGACTTTGTATACTGTGCCCTTTTCAAGATCTGGGTCTGGGAGGCCCAGAAATTTCACTTTGATCCTGACCCGTCGCCTCCTCAGCTCTTGTTTCAGTTATGAGGAAATAACCAGGCCCCGTGACCAAGCTCCGCAAAGAGGAGGTAGGAGTCAAACAGGTTAACGAGCTCCAACCCAGAGTCCAAACCACAGGCCCGAGATCACAGAGCTAACGAGTGGTCAAGCAAAGGAGGGAACACAGGGGTGTCAGGTCCCAGTGCTCAGGCTCCCTCCCTCCCCAGAGGCAGAGATCCTTCTAGCCTGGCAGCCACACCAGGCAGAGCTGGGCCCAGGGGTTGTGTGAAGGGTGAGTCCTGAAGAAGGGGCCAGGCCTGCTCCTGGCAGAGCCATCAACAACAGGATTACAAAGAACAGTGTGACATAAAAAGGATGGGGGTGGGCACCAGGTGATCAGATGAAGGGGGCAGCGATTGGGGAGGTGCCTACCACCTGGCTGAGGCGCTCAAATGTGAAGGGCCTTCTCTGGATCTCAAAGAGGCAACTCGCAGTCTATGTCAGAGGTTGGGTGCTTGGGTAGGGCAAGGCCATTTCCTTGTGGCAAAACAAGCCCCACATCTGGGCATTTCAGGGACGGGGCCAGTGAGAACCAGTGACGTCATGGAGGCAACCCCCTAATCAGCCAAAAAAAGGGTTCACCTCTGGGTGCTTCTGCCTGTCTTCCCTCTGGACCTTCTGGTTTCCTTTTATCTGGACATCCAAGACTCTTCAGCGTGATCCTTGAACCCAGATCTTGTAGGTCCAGAGTGAATGAAGTCATTCCACTGAGCCTCAATCACTGGAGGGAGTTTCTTCAGAGGGAGCAGGAGAGGAGACAGGGACAGTGCCCTCCTGAATGCCAGGCACTGAGTCTGGCGCTTCGCACATGTGACCTCATCCTCCCAACAGAAAAGCAGGCAAGGCCTATTTTCCCCCCATTTATAGGTTAGGAGATGGAGTCACAGAGATGGAGTTAAGTCACGTGCCTGAGGTCACCAAGTGAGGAAGCTGAAGTGTGAACCCACAGGTTTTGCACCCTGACACGCTCCCAGGCAGGAGAATTTTTAGTTTGAGGAAGCTGACCAAGGAAGAGGAAATATCGTGGGGGTGAGCAACCTCCAGACTTCCACGAGGGGCAGTCAGCTCTGGCCTTTCCCCACGCGGGCCCCTCGAACCCACAGCAGAACCATCGGAAGTGAGACACTTAGGCCACATCCTGACCTGTTAAATCTGAATCCCCAGGTGGAACCCAAGCATTATAAATTTGCTGAAGCTTGTCGAGTGATTCCAGTGCAGTCAAGGCTGAGAACCAACCTCCCTGCTGTATAGATGGGGACACTGAGCCCAAGGAGGTGGGGCAGCTTTCCCAAGGGCATGCAAACCATAGCATAAGTAAGGACCCCAGCCAAGGGGTCTAATTCCCCATCAACCAGGACTGGCTTTTAGGACCACCTTTCCCACCGCATAACTGCAGCCTTGAGTGAGTCACTTAACCTCACAACCAAAAACTTAAATTCTTTTTTAAAAAAATATGTTTTTATTGATTTTCAGAGAGAAAGAAAGGGAGAGGGAGAGATAGAAACATCAATACTGAGAGAGAGTCATTGATCGGCTGCCTCCTGCACACCCCCTACTGGGGATCAAGCCCACAACCCGGGCATGGGCCCTGACTGGCGATCAAACCGTGATCTCCTGGTTCATGGGTCGATGCTCAACTACCAAGCCATGGTGTAAATGTTTAAGAAACACCAGTCTTCACCCTACCCATCCCCCACCCCAAATTCAGCCCACTTTCTACTATACGATGGGCAGAGTAGATTGTGAGCATGAGTGGGATTGAGAATCTGACCGTCTTGAGCTGTAAGGACAAGGCAGGACTTGGGGTGCCCTGGTGTGGCCTGCCCAGAGAGGTCCTGGAGAAGGGCCCAGATGCCACACAATGACTAGTGAGAGGTGCCTGGGGGAGGGAGTGGGGAAGGTGGTACACAGGTGAGATTGCTGCCACTGACTGGAAAGCAGCCCAGAGTTGGACCAGTCCATCCTACCGGGGAATGCAGGTAGTGCCACCAGGTGGACAGTGATACTTTGCTTAAAACGCCCTGGCAAGGTGCCCTCCAGATAGGGACACTGGAAGGCAAGGTAAAGCACGTGTTTCCCCTCCTGCACGCGCCTTTGCTGTATAAATAAACGATTATTAGAACCCTGGTATAAATATCCTGAACTCTTAGCAGTGTCTGTTTCCAGCACAGTGGAACTAGGGGGCCTTTCACTTTCTGGGTCATCTGTTTCTTTGATATTTAGCTTTTTCCTAACAACCATTATACTACTTTTGTCATAAAAAAGAATGAATTTTAAAATGCTAGTGTAAATATTTGCAGAACACCATTTACCTTTGCTTTCAAATGGACTTTCAGGGAAAATCCGTCATTTGGAGGAAGATTTTCAAGTTATCGCAGCCCAGGCACAATTCGGCGCCCTCTCTCTTATCTCAGCTGTTTTCAACGGCAGCTCCCTTCTTCCTGGAGTTACCCTTCACTCTCCCAACAGGAAGCATTTTAGGCCTAATCAGCTTTTCTCTCCCAACTATTGCTTTGCCATCAAAAGCGCCCCTGCCTGTCTCCCCACCCAATGCCCGGGTGCTCTGTCAGCCACTGTCACACCAAGGACTCAATTTTCACCCGTGTTCCTCAATAGCAAGAGGACCTCTGCCTCCAGCTGTAGGCTTACTTACCCCCTTAGCAGATGGTAACTCTCGGTGCAGGAGGGGGTAGGGGAAAGAGGCTCTGGAATATGACTGTGCCAGAGAAACATCGTTGTCTGCTACCGGATAGCGGCCCAAGCCTGGCTGTGCCCAGGTGTAATGTAGCGAGGAGACGGCAACAGGGGGCATTTCAAAATGAGAAATTGAGAAACAAAGCAGGGGTGGCCTCGGTGCACTGCACTCGCCCCTCTGGGTGGTGTTCACCCCGATCCTGCTGCTTTGCCCAGCCTGATAAACCTGACATGGAGATGCTGAGTGCAACACTGTGGCGTCACATCATGTTAGCTTAGACACAATCGTGGGAGCCCTGGGCCTGCCATCCACTGAGTGAGCCTAGAGGTGCCAGAAGATGTGGGTCTACCTCAGTCATGGGTGAGCTTGAATCCAGTGCTCACCGTACACACTTTTCACACAACATGGTCCCTAAATGTAAGACAGCCACCTCATTACATGCTCACCCAAAGTCACAGCATCTGCTCCCGTGCTGACCGGAACACCAGCGGCTGGGACTTAATGAGAGAGAGTTGTCAGTCTCCAGCATGGTACCTTATGAAGGAGGGGTCCAGGTGATTTTGACTGCGCATGCTCTTTCCTTGCGTGCTGGTGTTAGAGAGTAACCTCGTATCAGACGTGACTCCCACAAGCATGGGATCCCCAGCTCCTGCTTCATTGGCTGCCAACATCCCTTTGGTCTTTTCCCACCCAGCTCCAGACCCCTGTCCCCAGCTTTTGATACCACCCCAGGTCTTAGCCTGAGATGGAAAGCCAACTGCTCCATGACAGGGGTATTCCTGGAGTATCAGGGTTGGATCAGAGGCCACCAGAATCTGGGGGGATTCTTCTAATCCTGTAACGGCCAAAAGGACTCGAGGGCCCAGTATTTAATGGAAAAGGCATCAGCTTTCTCATGGAACTCAGCTGGAAGGATTCGTGCTTGAGGGTGCCAACCCCTTCATAGTCACAGGAATCTGAACTATGAAGACACTGGATGGGGAACAAGGCCCTGGGCTCCGAGACAGATAAGTATTGCTCTGGAAAGGAATCTTGGCCTCTTGCAGACCTGGGAAGTGCCAGGGCTTAGCTCCTGAGTGAAGATTGCTGGTGCTGACAGCTGGGAGTCAGGGCTCTGGGGCAGCTCATTGCGCGGGAGCTGGTGGTCCTGGTGCGAGAGGAGTTCTTCCAGTGACAGGGCTCTGAATTCTGTAGACACCCACAGGCTGGCCCCTCTGGGGTGTCAGAGCCATTTCACTAGCACCTGTCTCACTTATCAGCTCAGGCTGAGTGTTTCTGGAGTGTGGAGAGAAGGCGGAGGGAGAGAGACAGCTGGGGGCTTCCTCCCTGGCAGCTCAGCGGCCCAGAGGAGCTTGCAGAGTCCTGGGACCTGTGCACTCACCACAGTGTTGTCCACAGCCTGCTTGTTCAGAGCACACACATGGGGTCTGGAAGGCTGAGACTCTAATCCCATTCCTGCTAGATAGAGGCTGAGTGCTGTGGACAACTACACTTGACTTCTCTGAGCCTCAGTCTTCTCACCTGTCAAGTGGGGATAATAGGACCATCCTTATGAGGTTGTTGCAGGGCTACATGAGAAAAGGGACAAAGGGACAAAGGTGTGTCATAGAGCTGGGCCATGAATTGGTGGGGGCAGAGAAGGACAAGTGAGGACCCTAGAGAGTGAAGAGGATCTTTGCCTTCTCAATGATGTCTCCTGTTTGTTTTGTTTCTAATAGAGGCTTTGAGGAAAGGAGAGGAGCTCCCTGTGAGGAGAGGAAGGGATCTACAGCACAGGGCGGTGGTGCAGGAAAGGAGCCTGTGATGAGCAGGGACCCTTCCTCCTGGGTGGCCATGGGGTCTGCCTACATGTTTTTGATTTCTCGCATATCAGGCAAAGACTCTTATTAATACAATAAACTGTTCCCCTACTTATAAAATGAAGGGATTGGATGGGCTGCACTTTCAGCTCTGTCCAACTGCAATTTGGTGTCTCTGGATACATGGAGAAACCACCCTACACATGCACACATATGTGTACACACGCATGTACACACTCACTTGGAGGCACAGTTGCTCATACTGACGTGCATTCTGTTCCCTGGGTTCAAGTCAGAATAAGCTGGTCTTTGTGGGAAGCTGTGGACTTGAGCTCCAGGGTTGGAGCTCTGCTAGGCCGTCCCCCAGGCGAGAGAGGGACCCAGACCTGGGATCACTCTCCAGTCTGTCTGCATTATCCCAGTGGCAAGGGGAACAGTTGGGCCAAGGGGAACACAACAGAGAAGAGAATGGGACGCACCCTGAGGCAAGGCAGGAGGCAGGGCTGTAGGGACTTGGCTTTACCACACTCCCAGATGCACCCCAGAATTCCAGGCTAAGCCCTGGAAGGCCCAAGAAGACCAGCCAGTGCTCAGGTCACACCTTTATGCTCGGGGTAAAACCAGGGGGACATGGGAGTCACAGTTACAGCCATCTTCCATGGCTCTCCTGATACAGGACCATGCAGGGTGGCTCCTGAGGGTAGCAACATTGAATCATTAAGTGATTCATCCATCTGCCTAACACCTTTCAAACGCAGACCTGTACCCTGCTTTGGGGAAGCACAGAGCTATATCCCCCAATGTTTTCTGCACTACCGACTTCTTCTTAGCAGGATGAAGGAGGCCTTCTCCTGGTGCTGAGCATGATGCTTGTAGGCCTCCATGTAGCAAAGGCCAGCGGAGGGCTGAGAGTACAGCCTCTGGGTTTTGAGTCTCCTTCCAAGCCTCGGAGTGAAGACAGCCTCCTTTGTCCCATGTGCCCCACCTTGTCTCCACCTGTGCCCTCCCCAGCTGATGCCAGGCTGGATCACAACACTCCAGCCTTAAGTGGCCACCCACACTTCCCAGTATCCATACCACAGGGCAGAACCAGAAGGATGCTTCAACACAGGGCTTAATTAGCACCCCCACTGTAGGAGCATGGAAGGAAGTGGTGATTCTGAGTTGGGGAATTGAGGAAAGCTTCATGAAAAGGAAAGAGATGATCTAGCCCTGAAAGATGGCTAGAATATTGATAGAAGCCTGAGGGAATATTGTCAGCAAAGACTTGGAGGCAAGAACAAATGAGGGCTGAATACATTTTTTGGTAGAAACCTCAAATGGCTCCCTGGCTCAGAGCTGATCACTTCCCTGTACATGGTTGAAGAGATACGGGTTTTGGAATCTAAATCTAGATCTGATCACATATTAAACATGTGACCTTAGGTAAATCATTTAACCCCTCTGAGCTTCAATTTTCTCATCTGAAAAATGGGGATCTTAGTACCTGCATTAGCCATCTCACAGGGTTGTCTGAGCTGCAGATGTGTTATAATGTAATGTAACTCACCAGTGTCTGCTTAGCACGTAGTAGATAGTAAGTAATGTCTCCTCCCATTTCACCTTCCCTGAATGCCAAGAAGCGCTCTACCCCTACCTCAACACCATCCTTCTCAGGGGACTGGTGGGTTACTGAGATATCCTAACTCCTCAGAGCAAGCAGCACAGAGGGGGAAACCAGCTGTGGTCTAGGTTGGCATCAAATGTACACATGATTTCCCCAATAAAAGACACCTTCGGACTGCATCAGGAGATGAAGCTTCCAAGGAGAGCTAAGGGCACAGCTGGGAACCTAAGGGGAAAGGGAAGAAAGGGAGAAAAGAAGGAGAGTCGCGTGGTTTTCATTTGCAGAACTTCCAGCTCTTTAATTGCTATTGACATGACAAAGCCAAACTTCTTGGCTTGGGCTTGATTTCTTTCCTGTTCTTTTTTTAAACCCCAAATTGAAGAATGTATCTCCTTTAGAATTGTTTCTGTCAGCCAGTTCTTTCTCTCCGTGAGGGTCTAGCTCTCGGAGCGAGTGCAATTTGCCAAGGTCAAGGACTGAGTGCATTGGGTTTGGCCATGCACACTTAGGAAATGGAATGCAGCAGCAGCCAGGCATGGAGTTTCTCCTGGTGGAAAGCAAGCCTTCTGGATGCCTTTCCTGTCCTTCTCTTACACTCCTGTCCTCCTTTGCACTCCTGTGTGTGTGCATGCATGCATGTCTGTGTGCTGTGTGTCCAGTCTAGGGCCACCTTTTTAATGGGGGAAGCATTTCTACATCTGTCTGCAGCTGGAACTGCAAGAATCAGGTGAAATGGAGATATTAGGCAATTATTCCAGTTCTTCAGGTTCTAAAGTACTCCCACCTAAAATAATCAGATAAGCAAGTTTGTGGTTTATTCTGCTCGAATTACCCCTATAATTACCTTGGTTTTCCCATTCACTATGTGTGTCTGAGACAACATATATCATTAATATCACTCAGGTCAAAGAACACAGGTATTAAATAAGCCTCGTAAATAAAGATAAAAGTTCCCAGCCTGGTCTCCTCACAGGTAGTATGTTTAGTCATGTAGTCAACAAACATTTTTCAAGCAACAAATATTTATTTTGGCAGACACTATGCTAGGTGTTGGGGATGCAAAGATCAGTAAGCAAACATGCATCCTTGCCCAGAAAAAGCCTATATTTTGGTTGAAAATTATAGTAAAGGTCTGAAAGAGTCAAAATTTTTCTATGTTTATTGTAAGCAAGTTTTGATAACTGTCCACAAACATAATTAATACTTGTGTGTGAAGTCAGAGTACCTGTGATGATACCTGGTTATTGATCTAGTCACCACCACTGGCCTCTTCCAAGGTCAAGGGCTCACCTCAAGACTATAGTAAACTAACAGGTTTACAGGGAAAACCATTGGCCCTGGCATGAGAAGCCCAGAGCCCACAGCCTTCATAGCTAAATGACTTTGAGCAAGAAACTTCAGTCTCTTTTTTCTACTCTCTAAAATGGACATCATATCAACCCTACCTAACCACAGTGTTCTCGGACCAAGGAGATCATGGCTGAACGTGCTCTGCAAACCATAAAACTCTAGATAAAGGAAGTAGTGTTGATAAAATTTCTCCACCAAAGAAATTTAGTGAATCCTAGAGGGAAAAGAAAGGGAGATGGAGAGAGGGAGGAAAGGAGAGGAGGTGGGAGGAAAGGAGGGAAAGGGGAGGAGAGGAATGATAAGGATTGTACTGCCATTGTCCAATTTAACCCCCACCACAACCCTCATCTACAGATGAAGAAACTGAGGCACAGGGAGGTTAAAGAAGCCACATTGCTAATCTGTTGGGAGCTGGGCTTTGATCTGCCATCCTCCAGAGCTCTACCCTTTACCACAAAGCCATAGCTAGATGAGTGGAGGGTAGACGCCAGCCTCTTTTTTGTTTTTTAACTTGACACATTGAGTCCCAAATTGGGCTTGCTGGGGAAATGCCACAGGGGATTCTCTTTAAAAGAAGAATGTGACAAAAACAAACAATTTCAGAAAATCAAGGAAATTATTGACCAACTCTCTTTTTAGGGATAAAAAAAGGCTCTGTCAAGTTTAGGTGGCTTGTCCAAAGTCACAAAATTGATTGGTGGCAGCATCAGAGAACAGAAAAAAGGGAGTATAGATTGCCTGTTTTTCACATGTGGCTACTTCTCACTAGTGAGTCATTAAATTCATTAGCAAGTTATAAGCAGGAGTTTTTAAAAATGAGCTGGAATAGGATAGAAAACAGAGCACCCAGTAACGGGAAGTACTGCTTCGTGATCCTTTTCAGTTCCGTGGGTACAGAGCCTGAATAAAATCCCTGTAGGTCATTGTCAAAGCTCTGAATGTCCCAGACCAGAGAGTGAGCAGGGAGGAGGAAGAGACCCATGGGGCTGACAGGACGTTTGAGCAGAATCCAAGATTTACTCCTCTGATTCAAGCAAAACAGCTCTAAAATAACCACAAGGCCTATTTTTAGCACGTGCCAGAATTACTTTTCCTTCATCTCTGGCGTTGACCAGGAGGACTCCTCCACAGCACGCTGCTCATGGGGAGATGACAGGGGCCCAGAAAAGCCTCATGCAGGAAGGAGGCCGGGGCCAGACTTTTATATAAACCCCCAAGCTGTTTCCCCTGCCGTACTTCCTCTGCCTGCCTGGGGATGAGAGCAGGGCCTCGGAAACAGGCAACAGCATCCTTCACAACAGGATGTAGCGGGGGGACCACACACTGCTCTCTGAGTCAGGCCGCCAGTGAGCCAGGCTCTGGCCCCACTTAGTCACTGCAGGACACCTTAACCCTTCAGAGAACAGGAGCAGACACAGCTGAGGGCCTGAAGAGAGGATGCAGGGGAACTTTCCAACCCCAGGCCCTGTGGAATGGCCTTCCACAGCCTCGGGGTCATGCTCCTGCACCCGAACCTGGAGCCCTCCCAGCACCCAAAGCTTGGGGGTGGAGAATAGATGGCATTTCAAGAATTCCTCCCATGTCAAAAGGCATGCTTGGGCTCATGCATGTGTGTGTGTGTGTGTGTGTGTAATGGGGGAGGGTATGGGTACAGAAGAAACTAGAATAATCAGGAACCTTGTCCCTGGACCATGGGAGGGGTTGATGAGGTCCCCACTGTTGGTTACAGAAGGACCAACCTCTATCTTTTTGTATGTGTGGGGTTCAGTGTGTATATGGGTATGAGGAGTGGGAGGAAAGTGGGAATAAAACTATTCATGATGCCAAGGAAAACTTTCCACCCTGATAATGGCTCCTAACTAAAGGGCCAACCAGGTGAGAATAGGAAATGTACAAATTGAACACTATGGTCAATTTCATGAGCTATTCGACACTTAGGTCTGATTTCCATATAGATCGGTGGTGACTGTGCTTGTCATTAAGTCCCGTGTGAGACTGACTTCGCTGTAGGTTTATTTGATTGCATCAAGCTCTGCTCATAGGTGGTCAACCTTCATTGAGTGTTGCTCCTGACACAGAGCTGCTGGGCTCACAACTTCAAACATTGCTAAGGGAATCCTGAGAACTGGTTCCAGTCTCTGCCCAGAAACAGCCTCCTTGGGAGAGAAGTGCCTGCTCAGGGCACATGGCCAGTGAGCGGTAAAGCCAAGTGCCTGAGTGTGCTGACGCCCAACCCCTAATCTGCAAGGCTGGGCTGTTCGCAGTCCCCCTGTCTACACCCCAGATTCTGGTGGGAAGGACTCCTAGGAAACAGATTCCTGGGAGAGACACTCAGGGCGGCTCTGAAGCATGGCCAAGGCTGCCTTGCAGCTGGAGACTCAGAATCTATCTTAAAAGACCACAGTATCCAATGAGTGAGACACACCTGGTTTCTAATCCCAGATTCTCTCTTTAAAAGCTGTGTAACCTTGGCCAAGTCACTTAATCTTTCTGAGCTCCATTTTCTCATCTCTAAAAAGGAGGTAATAGTACCTGCCTACAGGACTTTGAGGATTAATTGAGAACAGTGAGCAAAAGCTCCTAGCCCAGGGCTAGCAGAGTAATCTCAACACTGGAGCTTTTCCTCTTTTATGTTAGGTTGGCATTGATTTAGAGCTGACCCACGGGGAGGGAGGCCCAGAGTTGTCAATGTTCAGGGTGGTCTCCAGGCAGCTAGTGCTTCTAACTCATTGATGTCTAAGACTTCTCTTCCTCCTAGCATGGCCTGGGGGGAGGGAGGAGCTCACAGGCCCCCGCAGGCAGAGTTGCTGCCATGGCTCAAAGCAATTGTGGCTTGGAAAGAATCTCTGGCATGTGTCATGTGTCCTCCACAAGCCATGATCCATGGTGTGTTGGAGAAGTGCTTTGTTCTGGGACTGAGAGGTCAGTTTGTGGGAGGGTCGCCCATAAGTCTGCATGTTGGGCAGCTAACCTGTCCCCAGAGCCATCTGCTCTGTATCACAGATCCAACCAGAGAGACTGGGTAGCTTGCGCTTGAGCTTAGAGAGGGCTGCTAATGAGCTGTGGCTGGGGGACAAGGCCAAGGACTGGAAAGGAGGGACCGTGGAGTGATTTGCCTACCTGGGTGACCAGTAGAGACAAGAGCTGGTTTGGGACAGGGTGGTGGGCAAAGCTCAAGAACCAAGTTTTCTCAGCTCAGTCACCCAACTACATTGGGACCCAATGCAAGTCATGTTCTTTCCTTGGGCTCCAGTTTCCTTACCACTGAAACAAAGGGGTTGGAAAATCTCATTTCTCTTCTAGCTTTGCTATTTTTAGGCCATAAATTCCTGGTGTTCTTACAAGGCCCACTATTCTCTCGTGAAGAGGAGCCACAGTTCATTGAGTTGAAGTGGGTGGGTCTCCCTCCTTACGGCCCACCCCAACTTTCTTCTTCCCGCCACTATCTTAACTATAACTTCACAGGCCTTTGGGCAAATTTCCTTCATCTCTCTGAGCCTCAGTTTCTTCATCTCTAAAATAGGTTGTTATTCACTTTTCATTGTGTTATGGTGAGAATTCTAAGAAGTACTATAAGCAAATAAATTTTAATAAAAACTTAACTAGAAGTGAATTCTATAGCAGGACCTGGAATATAGTAGGTTTAACGGGCCTGGTCTCCCAACCTGATCTGTAGCCAATTGGAGCACCTGTATTTATTTAGCTCTACTAAAATGCCTCCTCCCTCACCAAGTTATACTTTATTCAACCTCCACCACTAAGGCACCCCTAAAACGCTATCACCTGCTGGAATACCCCTGAACCAAGATGGTGCTCCCCTGGCCCTTCTTGTATGATAACTACTTATGCTTACAGCTCTTATACCTGTGATGTTTTAAGCTAACTGAGGGTGTGAACTTGTCCAATTTTATACACCTTGCCTGTAGTCACTGAAACCAGCCTGATCCACCCATGGACTACACACGTGCTGGCTCACCAACCACCACTCAGTGTTCCAGGCAGCTGCCCAGAGCCACTCCTTCACTCCCAATCTGCTTTTGCCCTAAACCCATTTCACCTGACTCTCACTCTTGAATCTGTGATTCTGACCTCAGCCCTAACTCTGAGTGGTGGTTATTTGTGCTCTCTAGCTTGGCTCAAACCTTTGGCTCCTAGTTGTCCCCATTCCTAATCCTTACCCCAAAAACCCCAATCCTTACCCTGGTGTCATATTGCCCTACTGCCTAAGCCTTTGTAATCAACACCATAATGAACATTCATGTGTGTGTGTGTGCATGTACGTGTGAATATAAATTCCCAAATGGTTGAAATGTCCCCAAGTAACTATAGCAGAGAAATGAAAAACAACCAGGGCTAATATTTGCTGGGTTGTAGTCACCATTTCTTGCCAGCCAAATGGTAATTGCCCACCTACTGGGAGAAAAGAAGACAAAGGTTGGACATATGGCCCTAATTGGCCTAAAATGAGATATTGGTTGAGCAATGGTGAGGGGCTTGCCTGTATTTTGGGAAGGCAGAGGCCAGATGCAGTCCCCACACTCATTAGGCCTTGACCAGCTCATAGATCTAAAGATTCATGGATAACTGTGTGACAACTCTCATAGAGTGTTGGTCAGTAGGTGTTTGAGCCAATGGTTGGGGTCTGAGATTCCTACAGCCTTGACCCAGCCAGGCTTGAGGAAGACCTGTGTGGGACTCCCAAAGCCATGGGGTATGAAGGGAGAAATGTGTTGTCACCATCCTGAAATCAAAGTGGGTAAGACAGACATGGAGGGTCCCTCCAAAGTAGGACAGGCCATGATGAACTGCTACAGAGCCTCTCTCTATCTACCTTAGGATGAAGACATTTCTTCCCTCCTTCAACACATCCTTATTGGATCCCTTCTATGGGATCCAGGCACTGTGCTGGGCACTAGGGGTATGGTGATGAATGAGACAGACATGGTCCTGCCCTCACAGAGCCTGCAAAAGTCACAGACAATGAAACAAGGACCAATGAAGAATGATGGAACTGTGACCCACCCAGGAAGCATATGGGTGTCTAGGAGCACTTGTAGGGGAGGGGTGGTTAGGGTTAGTCAGGGATGACTCCCGGGAAAGGTGACAGTTAAGGGGAGACTGGTGTTTTAAGCCAAGGAAACAGCAGATATGAATGATAGGACATCTATGAAGTAGAGAGAGGACATCACCTGCTAGGAACTGAGTGGCATTGTTGGTTGGAGCACAGAGGGCAACAGAGCAGAGGAAGATGAGGCTTGAGAGGTGAGAGGGCACCAGTAGAGATGAATGAGCGCACTTGGTTTGATGGCATCGACTAAGCCCTCACTTCCTCACTCAGGTCTTAAATCCTGAGTGCAGGCTCTGGCCTTTTGCATGCCATCTATAATATTTAGCATGGGGCTGTGCATTCAGTAAGTGCTCAACTAATATTTGTGAAGTCGTTGACCAAGGATAGGGGTCAATGAAAAGTTAAGGACCTAGTTCTACAAACAGACCCTTAGAGCATGCACTTCCAATCACATGATCTGCAAGTTTATGGCCCTGTAGTTGCGATTTTAAAACTAAAGCAAAATACTTGTTAAAAACTAATAGGAATGTGTAAAATCAGCACTGGCAGGTCTCCATTGGCAGGCAGGGAAACCTGGCCTCTTGAAGGCTGCCTGGCTCCATGGTTGAAACATGTCTTGGGTAGACATCCAGAGGTGAAAAGTCATTTGCTTCTGGGAGCAAGAACACACTCAAACCCAAAGTAGCAGGTTTCAGCTCTCTAGGGCAAAATGACATTGTGAGCCTCAAAGCGTTATGGGTTGCCAGCTTACAAACACATTCACTGCAATGGGAATTCAGAGGAGGCAGCCAGTCCCAGCTAGAGTTGTTAGGGGGAGGGTATAGGATGCCAGCCTTCTCCTATGGCTGGGCCTAAGGCAAGTCAGAGGAACCCAAGGCCTCCCAAAACCCATCCTCTCTGTCCTTCAGAAGCCTCCTGGCCCCCCAAGTCTCGTCCCTTCCAGCCACCCTCTTCTGCCTGGGCCTCACCACTCAGCTGTCCATGCCTTCTCAGTATACATTTGCTTTCACCTCTATGCACACATAGGCCATCTCCAAGCCAAACACTTGCTCCTGTACCAAACACCTCAGTCAGTTGATTTCTCAGCAACTTAGATATGCTAAATGCAGAAAGTCTTGTTTTCTGGTTAAACAACATCCTCAGATATTTTCTCTTCTCACCCCAGATCATCCTCTCCAGGCCTTTCCTTCCCAGACCTCAATGCCCTCCATTGTTTGATTTAGTAGTTGAATGAGTTTTCTAGAAACACACCACAGAAATAAATTCCTCAGAGGCAATGCAGTAAATTATCTGAGATATGCATGAGTGATGGAGCCTTTTGGTAGGAGACGCCGAAGAATGCTAATCATGGAAAAACAAAATTCAAGAGGCCAAATTTTACAGGGAGCAATTAGTATTAAATGAGAACATGTCAGAGGCACTAGGGCATTGGAAACTGGCTGCCTCTCCTCCTTTTGTGAGTTGGGTTTACTAAATGGAACATAATGATATGTAACCAAAACACTGCAAGACCATTTCTTTGCTAAGGAGACCCAGCCAACAAACACAGTGGAAAAATAGGAGATACCTCTCACTTTGGGAGTTTATTTTTCAAACTTCCCTGGGTGTTAAAGGACAGAGTCTAGAGCCTTGAAAAGTTCTACTAGTCAAAAGAATCAGTGGGGAAAGTTCTTTGACTCCCCTGACCTGGGTGTAGATAAAAATGTCACTTTTCAAGAAAGAGAAAAATTGGAATTGTTAGTTTAAATGTTTGTACTTGCAAACCTTCTATCCCGTGTTAAGAAAAGGATTTTTAAAAATAATAAAAATCTATGTTGTCATCTAAATGATCGGCTGGTGTGTGCCTTCATGGGGAGTCTAAAGAGAAAACTATTTGGGGTTACAAAATGGGAAAAATTAGTCACCAGTGATTCACAGAGACTATAAATATGTGGCTATATTGTTTTCTCGTTTATGATCCAGCTGGGATGAGCTGTTTGGGAGGAAGCAGGAAGATATACAAACAGTGCCGAAAGGGAGCCAAGGCCCTGCCCCAGGTTTGGTGGCGTGAGCTCGCCCCACAGACCTCCCCTCAGACCTCTTTGTGTCAGTCCTCAGTCCCGGCTGCAGAGCCCGGCCCCCGGAGGGCCATCCTGGAACTTCTGCTGGAAAAGAGAACAGGCTGGCACCGCCCTCCTGTCCTTCATGAGACTGCTCCACAGGGTGACACAAGGTTAATGATGGTGTTCTCGGGGTACCACTGGCTTTGCCATTTCCCGAGCTGCTGAGGAAAGTAAAGCAGGAATGAAGGGAAGTGCAGGCTGGCGGAGTCCTACTGCCTGTCTCTCAGGGTGCCAGAAACCCTCCTTACACACACACACACACACACACACGCACACACTCATTCATTCATTCACTCACCCATTAATCCATCCATCTTCCAAAGTCTGTTGAGCCTCTGCTTGTGGAGTGCTGAGAAATGCTGGTGAGAAAGACAACCCCAGGCCCTGGTGGAGCTTCCAGCCCCCTGGAGTAAGGATGTGTGCCTCAGCTTTGGGGGCTTTTAGTCCTGGTGTGGCTCTGATCTGGACCCACTACCTGTCAGATTCAGGTTGATCTCAGCCCTCTCTAGGCAAAGGCTTGGGCTCCGAGAAGCAGTTTCAGGGTCTGCAAGTGGTAATGGTGAGCAGGACAATTCTGTTGATTTGCTCTCCTAGTCTCAGTCCTACTTTCTGGACTCATCCCACCTGCCGGCCACCATCTGGACCTGCTTGAACTCCCTGAGGCCTTCAAGATGGCCAGAGAGTTAAAAGGTTTAGAAAAAAAATGGATCTAGAAGATAGACTATGAGCCCATATAGGTTAAGTGCTTTAGATGCATTATCTCCTTTAACCCTCCTCACAGCCCAGTGGGTTCACTGTGATTGTTTCTGTTCTAGAGATGAAGCACTGAGGCTACATCCCATAGCCAGGAAATGGGGGGGATGAGCTTGAATCCAGGAGATCTAACTCTGGAGCTTGGGCTCTTACTGTTTTAAATGTAGATTTTATTATTGTTCAGGTGTGAGGAGGCCAACAAATTAGGAGAGGATTTCTATTGAAAAGAAAGTGTGTACAGTTCTCAAAAGGAGGGGGCACTCCATGCCACATAGGGCCACTCAGGGAAGTGCCGGGGTCTGTCAGGAGGCAGAAAGAGTGAGGGAAAAGCTTCTGCAAGAGCTTTTATTGCAGTTTTCCTGGAAAGGAATGGATGTAGCAGGGTAGGCAGGTTACACAGGTTTGGGGTTGACTAGTTTGAATATTTTAGCAGCTCCCCTCCCTGGGGGATAGGAACTGCCCCTAGTTGCCTGGTACCTGGCCTTGGAGTGATATGGCTGGGGATAGTGGCTCAACCTGTGAGAGCTCTATAAAGGAGGTAGTTGGTAGGTTTGGGCCTGGGCTGGTTGGTTTGCACATGAAAGGCACACTCACAGAGGAGTCATTTGCTATCTCTAGGAATTAGGCAGCCCTGGGAGGCCCATCTCTCCAGAATCAGCTAGCACCCACAAGCCAGAGCATCAAGAATAGAGAAAGTAAAAAAATGTAGTTAATATGGTCTTGCACTAAACTGGGCTGCCCTGTGCCTCTTGTCATGGCTGGAATGATTATCTTCATCATCAGGAAGCACCATAACCATAACAACAATGTCCCATCCTTGTCCAAGTGTAAAGTCCGTGAGAGCAGGGACCATGAAGCACACAGCACACAGTTGCACTCAGGAAGGATTTGTGAAATGAGTGACTGAGTGAATGGTCCCATGCCTGCTGAGCCTAGAGCTTCATGCACTGTGGACACGTAGGTGTAGGTGCTCAATAAATGTATTATTTCCTTCAGGTCAGTAAGAGGGAAAAGAGACCCTTAACAACATTAATAGCCAGGATTTAGACCTATGCTTGTGAGGAGTTCTTCTCAGAGAAATCTGTGGACTTTTCAGGTTTCGTCTAGTGAAGATCTCGTGACTGTCACTAGGACTTCTGACTTTGTCTTCAGAAAATACAAGCTGACTCCTTACCTGACTAGTAATCTGATTTTAACCCTCTCTCTCCTGGGCCCAAATGTCCTCCTTACCAAGGCTGTCAGTCACCTGAAGAACACAATCAGAACATTCTGGCTATGTTTCATCCCCACATTTCTGCCCTCATTACCAAAGTCACCCCAAGCATCTTTAGTCAGTTACCTTCATTCATACACTAAGAGTGTTTATTGTGCACAATGATTTGGACTGGCCTAGTCCATAGTTTACAACTATTCCGGGAGGACCTGAACATGGGGATTCTGGGAGTTGACAGGTGAAGGGCTGTATACAGAATGGAGGAATACCCTAGTGTTGTATGGAGACCTAAAAAGAGGTTTCTCTGCCCTCAAGAAGTTTACAAAGAATAAAAGGCAATAGAAAGAAAAAGATCCACAGAATTGAATATTGTCAACATGCAGTGACAAATATACTTTAGGGGGATCACTGGCAAAGGAAATATACAAATGGCAAAAGACTACAGCATACGTTAGATTCTGAGCTACTCTGTTCTCCAGAGGTTCCCAAGGTTCACCCAAGCAGCTTGGCCCCCCATCCCATCCGCTCAAGCCAGTGGCATGTCCGACCCTACTCTCTATCTCCTCTCCCAGTCCAGCCCATTGGGAAGGTACTAACTCTAGAAGCAATTTTTTTCCGAGAATACAAGAATCCATGACTGCAAAATTAGAAGGTCCAGAAAGTAGGAAAGATGATGCTTCAACTTAGGGGAGAAGCAGAAAGGCTCACCCCTTATCCAGAGGCTGTCATGTCCACTTCCTTTACCAGCTGCCTTCCACAAACATCTCTCTGCAGTTATTCAGGGATGCCTGTTGCCATGGCTACCCGGTGACAGATGCTTTTTGAATCTGGTATGTGAAGAGCTCTTCCAGTTTGGAATTCGACCTGGAACAGGTGCTATTTTTAGCTACACACTGCTAATACATACTTTAGAAAAGTCGATCTTTGCCTTTTACTTAAACGTCACCTTTCTTCACACTCCCCATTTCACTGCCCAAGTAGCTTGAGTCATGGGTAGGAATTTTTATTTACCATTACTACAATGCGAAAGACATAACAAGACCCCAAGATTCAGGCTATAAATGTCTGACTCAGGACACTCATCAGGAAGCCAACACAGCCCTGGACAGCATCTGTTGGCTTTCTCTCTGAGATGCAGGGCTACACTCTCCAGGGCAACTCTGAGTGCCGATTTCCCACCTGATGCTCAGAGTGGCTGCCACCACCTTGCTCAGGGACTCTTATGTTGGCCTCATCCTCAACTTGGGCAAGTTCTCCATTTCATGTGCCCAGATCTGTTCTACTATTTGCAAAATGATACTTAAGATTTGGTGTGTATCCCATGCATGTGTGAAGGCAGCCTGGTCTAAGGAGACAAATTTTAGACTCCCTCCACCTCCAAGTTAGTTTGACATTGAAGTGTTCACGTGATGTGGCCTCAACTTATCCCTCTAAACTCTCAAATCTTGCAGACCCCAAGCCTGAAATCCCCAGGGTGTTCTCCAAACATGTAGTGCACTCTCACTGGAAATTCTACATGGTTTTCAATGCCTATATCAAACTCCACATGCCCAAGAATTCCTCCCTCTGCCATCCCTCCTTGCTCCTAGTTAAATGCGCTCAAGCATTCTTTCCTTCCTCTAGGCCCTCATATCTCATGAGTAAATGTTTTAGAGCTTGAATCATTGCACATAGCATCTGGTGCTGTTACTTGAGGGCATTTCTTAACTTCCTGTGAGCCACTGCAAACTTCATAAACCTAGAGAGGGCAGTTTTTCTCCATCTTGTATCTCTAATGGCTGATTCAGTGCTTTGCCAATAGTAGACGCTGAAGAAATATTTGTGGGATTGAGTTGCTCTATAAAAGTTTTCAGACCATGTTTCTAGTATCACCTCTGTCACTGACCTTGAATGTAACTTTTCCAGATCTCAGTTTCTGTATCTGTAAAAGAGAAATGATATATATTTCACTCCTCTCACAACTTTATCACTAGAACCAAACTAGCACTGCTTTGTAAACCCAGAAGGAGAAGGGCCCCAGGCCAAGGCAGAGGGTGGACCCCAGAAATCTAAATGTTAGTGACAGCCACAGACGATTTTGATTCAGATAGACTCTGGATCATTCTGGGAGAAACGCTAAGCCAGATAAGACAAATTAACCCCAAGAAGCCTATTGGTTAACTATTGCTGGAACCAAAACCCCAGAAGTAGGAAGTGGCAATAGAAGTAAAGCCCCATAGCCCTGGCTGGTGTGGCTCAGTGGTTAGAGTGTTGGCCCACACACTGAAGGGTCATGGGTTCTATTCCTGGCCAAGGGCACATACCTGGGTTGCAAGATCAATCCCCGGCCCCAGTCGCTGTGTCTTTCTCACATTGATCTATCTCTCTCTCTCTCTTTCCACCCCTTCCTTCCACTCTCTAAAAAATATCCTCGAGTGAAGTTTAACAAAAGAAGCAGCAGAAGCACAAGGAAAGTAGAGCATTGTAGAAAGCCTGAGAAGCAATTCAAGAGAAAAGAAAGGACTTGAAGGAGAAAAGAACTTAACACAACATTGGCAAAGTAAGATGGAAAGGGTGGCTACACGTGGAACAGATGGCATAATTACGCAGAAGGCTAAAGAGGAAAAATGGGTGCAGGTTGATTTTCGGTTTTCAAGGCTGAAGGTGAATAGACACTGCTGATCCTAAAACCTGATGAAATGATAACCAGGAAGAGAAACGGAGACAGCACACGGCAGAAGAGTCAGTGGGAGTCGAAAGAATAAGTGTTGCAGTAATGGCCAAGTGATGGACAATGATGGGTGAGAGCCCGAGGGGTCAGCATGGGCTCAGGACAAGTGATCTCAGTACCATGGATAGCTCTGTGCCTGCTCTGTGTCTGGGATACGGTGGCCAATTAACACAAGGATGCCTTGGTGGATGCCTGTCTGGGTCCCGTTTTGGATGTCACCCAGTTAAGGTATAAGTCTTTAGATTTGGGGAATAGTTGTTATCTATCTGATAGCCTTTAATAAATCTATTCAGAGGTGGTATATAGATAACAATAAATAAATTTGGGCAATATAATTTTAATTGTTATATATAATATTTTTATAGATATGTTATATTTATATAACCATTCTTTTATTGTAGGATAGTTAAGTTGTTTCCAACATTTCTTTATTGCATACTGTGCTATAGGAAGTTTGTGTAGTGGTTAAACTTATGTGACCCAGTGACAAACTCACTTCAACCCCCAGATTCCCTGCATATCTTTGGGAAGGCTAATCTTTTTAAGGCTCAGTTTCTTTATCTATGGAATGAGTTTAATAATATTCCAACACCAAAACCTATTATTAGAATTAAGTAAAATAATATATTTAAAACACTTTATGCAATGCATGGCACATAATAGGTACTTAGTAATAATGTTCATAATTTTAAAAATCCTTATAGCTAACATCTGTATTCATCCTTAACTATTTCTATAAGATAAATTTCCAGAATGAATTTTTGCATCAAAGGAAGGACATATATAATTTACGACAATGCTGTATTTTAAATGTAGAGAGAAGAATTCAGTTGTCATGAAGAAGAAAGATAGGGCCAAATATTAAAAATAAAAAGTAGTGTATAGGTGCAAGGATGTAGGATTTATTGTTATTAAACTAAGCGTAAGCATATCCTAGAAGCAATAATTCTATCTCTAGGAAAACATATAAAATTAAAATTGCATAAATATATATATGTAAAAATTAATTGCAGTATTATCTGTGATAGCAAAAAATTGAAAATAACTTGATTATCTTATTGATAGGAGAATGATTGGATATATTATGATACACCCATATAGTTGAATATTATGCAGCCATTAAAAAGAATAACTAAAGCTACATATGTTAATTTTGCAATGAGTTCCTGATACAGTGTTATGGGGAAAGTGGAGTGACAGAAAGAAAGCACACCATGATCATAAATCGATGTAACAATTTTTAAGGATGCAGGATTCAAGGCTTATTAGTTACATGTGCTAGCAATAGAACAAAGCTAGATACTGCATATGAAAGGTATCTGAAAGGTAAAGTGCTATATAAACTTTACTATCTCAATAATCTGACAGAAACTTGCTAAAAAAAAGTGAGAGAGAAATAGGCTAATAAAAAGAACAGGATATGCATGAAATAAAGGCTATTACAAAATGAAGGCCATCTCTTCTAATCATAGAAGTCCAGGTGTTAAAACAGTAAAGATGCTGAGGAACTGTCTTATCCATCACTTTGCCTTTCAGTAAAGTATGTTTATCCTTGTACATAAGTGAAAAACAGAGGTGCATAGAGCTAAGAGATTGACCTAAAGTCACATGGCTCATAAAAGTGGAGTGATGACCAAGATTCTCTCACCTGATCAAAATGGAATTCTCAAAATCTTAGAAAGCTGACAAGATCAAATAGAAAAAATGCAAATTTCTATTGGAAGAGGAACAAATTAGAATCATAAAAGGGATCATTAAGGGGAGAGAAGATCCTTTTTTTCAAGATGCCATGAAGAAGTAGGACATGTTAAAAATACACAAAAAATGCTCAAAGGGAGGCATCAAGCCAAGGTCTTTAAATAAAAGAATAGCTCTCCCCTTGCTCAGGAGTGATCAATGCAGAGTATCTTTTTCTCCTGTAAAGGTGAAGAAAGTGGGGCAGAAATAGCAAAAATCAAAGAACGAAAGAGGAAAGTCTCCATAAACAGTGTCTTGGAGATGAGTGAAGATCGAGAAAGTTAATTAAGAAAAAGGACAGTACCTCTAGGTACCTTAGGGGACAAAGAGAGGGATGGAATGTCGCACATAGGAGGGAGGGTCCAGAACGTAGCCTGCCTCCTGAGAGCCACTCACAGGACAGCTCTGCAAATGATCGCAGGGACATCACTGCTCAGGGAAGCGACACCATCAAGCTGATGATACGGACATGCTCCTGAGTATGTAACCTCACTGCTGAAGACCAATTTCCTACAAATGCGGCAAAGTGTGGAAAATGGTAAAATGACAAACGAGTGCAGTGGAGTGGTGTTATTAAAATGATGTAGGGAAGGAAATGATGTTGGGAAGGAAATCGGTGGTTCAGGGAGGGAGAGTTTGTGAAAACTGGAGGTGGACATGGAATCTCTGCAGCCTTTCTATCCTTTGCGTTCCCACTTCTCTGCTCCCGTTCAACTCCTTTACCTGGGAGGGTCAGTAGCAGCACTGTATCTTCAAAATATGGATTTTTCTCTTTGTGCAGAGAGAAACAATTGACATTTTTCAAATGAAACCTATAAAGAAGACCAAGAGTATTTGGGGAAAACAAACCCAATCTCCATTCCCCAAATACTCAAAATACAAAAATTATCAAAACAGACTCCCAGAGCTTAGGTTGGTGTGGCTCTCAGCTTAATGAGTGTCCAATACCCTGGTATTATCTACGGTTCAACTCAACTCCCATCTTGTCAAATTTCTCTGAAATCCATTCAGGAGTTGGTCAGTCCCACCATTGCTCTGCTGATCCATTGTTCTATACCTGTTTCTTGGGCCTATTCTCATGAATAGTAACATTGGCCATCTTCCAAGGAGCATCTTGTCCTCAAGTTAACTCTTGCATGAGAGACAAATTTCTCATCCTCTCTAAAACTAACAGCTTCTGGTCGAACAGAATTTTCTGTTTCAAGCCCCAAATCGCTGAAGATCTTCTCTGCTCAAATAGTCAACTCCTTGCCCATCCCCAAGTGCTTCAAGGGAACCCGTTCTCAGGGGATAGTTATTAACCTAAAAAATTTTAATATCCCTGCTCTTATACAAGGATTGCTGCAATCAACTGCAAAATAAAAGTTCAGGAGATGATTGCACAAAAATGTGAACATGCTTAACACTACTGAATTGTACCCTTAAAAATAGTTAAGGAGTAAATTTTCTATTTGTATTTTACTGCTATTTTTTTTAAAGCTCCTTAGGAAGCTACAGGACATTTTAAAAATTGGACAAAACAGTACTATCCTTGGGATGTCTTACTAATAATTGTGTTGGTGGAGCACCTTTTCGCTTAGAAGGCACTTTTACACACCTTCTATTTGACCCTTACAGCCATGTTGATTGCTGAATACAGAAGATTTCTATTATCCCCACTTTAGGCACGTGCAAAATGAGACTAGGATGAATGTCCAAGAAGGCAAAAGCTGGAATTAAACATAGGTCTTGTGATTCCATAGGCCTGCGTGTGTTCTTCTAGCGATACTGCTCTCCTAGTTGGGGAGAAAGGAGTGGAAGTGGGATGGAGAGCTTAGGAATTGACATTGGTGGGCCCCGTACCACGCGTGGTACAAGGCTCTGTAGTAGCCAGGCATCAGCATCTCTTTAAGTCTTAACCATAAATCTATGAGGTTGGTTCTACAAGTATCCTGATTTTATTATTTAATTGATTTTTAAATTGATTTTGAGAGAGAGAGGAAGGGAGAGGGAGAGAAACACTGATGTGAGAGTGAAACATCCATCGGCTGCCTCCTGCACACCCCTTACCAGGGATAGAGCCTGGGGCCCTGACCAGGAATCAAACCGGCAACTTTTGGTGCCTAGGACGAGGCCCAACCAACTGAGCCACACCGGCCTGGGCTATAAGTATTCTGATTTTAAAGTTAAGGGAACTGAAGCTCAGAGAGTTTAAGTAACTTTCCCAAGGTAACCCAGATAGTAAGGAAAGAGCTGGATTCAAGACAATATAATATTTAGGAGCAGAACTGCCAGGAGAGGAGATAGGGAGGCGGTGATTCGGCAACACCTATCTTTGTGCCTCTAATTGTTCTCTGGCCTTGAAAGAATTTGAGGACCGTTGGCTAAGCTAACAGAGGAGGAGGTAAAGGGGCAGGTGCAGGTACAAAGAACGAACCTTTTTCTGAAGGTAGGCGGAAAAGGGAACAAAGGATTACAATCTCGGAGACGTAGACAGGAAAGCAAAATTGCAAAAAGCCTACAATTACGGTGTCAAAAGAACGGGCCAGAGGAGGAAAGGCTACTTTAGAAACAACGGGGAAAAAAAGCCAAAGGGTTTAATTTTTTTTGCATGTGCTGCATTTATAAGAAAGAGATAGACAATGTTTGTGGGAAAATATGAGTTGGGTAGGAAAAATTATAAACACATTTAACATTTTGCTAATTTTTAAGCAAGTTTAAATGCTAGAAGATCCAATGAGATAATGCATGGGAAATGCTTAAATTATAAAGTGTTATACAAAAGTAGAGTGGTACTTATTTTTATATGAGTGTATTTATAATAAAAGCGGAAGGAAAACCAGGCCAAGGGGCTGAGCTGATGCTGCGCTGGGCCTGCCTGGAGGCTCGTGGCGGGCTTGCTGAGTTACAGCCCCACTCCACCTCTGGCGCCCAGCGCGGCTGGTGCAGCTGCTCAACAGCTGGCCGGCCTTTCCCCCAGGTGGTGGTATGTGAGGAATCAGCTGAGCAATTGCTCTGCTATGTGTTGTTTGGGGTTTGTAGAATCCCATCAGGATCCTGAAAGACTAAGGCTTCTCGGAGGACTCCCCGAAGCTACCATCCTGTGCTGGAGAAGTGGGCTGCGGGAGGGAATGGGGGCACCAGGCCTTAGGGTGGAGGGGGAGTCTCGCATTTGCAGGGAAGGCACCCTTTTCTTTCCTGAGGGTTTCTAAGAGCTGTGTGGCCCCGTCTCTCTCACAGACCTTATTGTTTTTCAGGTTTCACTGGTCACACTCTTTCTTTTCTCTCGTCTAACTCACTCTTGTCCTCTCTTTAATTTTCTCGCCTTCACTTTTCTCCTTCACTTTCCATTCTATTCTGTCTTACTCTGCTCCTCTGCTTTTTTTCTTTCTCTTTCCCTTTGTCCAATGACCATTTTTGGAGTAGATCATGGGGGGGGGGGTGCTGAGAGATGGGCTAAGATGGGGGATTTTTTGAAAGATGAACTGCTCTTGGAGCAGATGCCACACAAAGGCAGCAGCTGGTCAGGATGTGTGAGCAGAGTCCAGGGCTGCAGAAGGGATATTTGCAACAGCCATTCAGTGATCACCTCCTTCAAATAATAGCCACCAGTCTCCCTCTTAGCGAGCCTTCTGGAGCCCACACTGGGAGTTTCGACATTGGACATGTTTTCTGTTCAGTCTAACCTGATGTCTTCACACTGCTCCCTCCTGGCTCTAGGATGTGCTCTGCTCTTGGAAAAGCAAATCCATCTGGAGACTCAAGGTTTAAAGGAATGATTCCCATTATTTTTGCCACCAAGCTCCTCTCCCTAAACATTTGCTTTTGAAATATTTGGTCTCTGAGCAATCTAACGATTTTCTTAATGACCATTAAGATGACTTTGTTTCTCCATGTTCTAATTAATCATAGATGAATGTGTTTGCCACCAGGCTTCTGGTGAGCACAAGGCATTCAGTGTTCCCACATGGGCAGGTACCATTGAGCCTGGTGCAATGCCAGTTGACATTTCAGTTGACCTTTGAGGTCTGATGACAGATAAATGCGCTTCTTCCCTTGGCTTCCCGAAACGTTTGAACACCCTTGGAGGTGCCAGACACCCAATCTCCCTTCCTGGGGAACACTGCTTTGAGGTGCAGAAGACGACGATTAAAGTGACTGATGAAGGGGACACTCAGAACCAAGGAACCTGGCATTTAAAGGGGTACTTAGGAAAGAATGGATAGACTCAGGAAAAGGGGAGGGAGAAGTCATGTCTGCCAGAGAGAAGGAGGGAGAAGTTCTGGGTGGGATGGATACAGGTTAGGTAGAGTTTCAAGCTTATGCTGTTTGGGTGAGGCCCTCTCTAAGGTAAATGTTACAAAATTACAAATGCCAAATCAGCAGTTAGGCCTTGAGGGGTCCAGCAGCTTTAGGGTTACTAGCAAATCTGCTCTGGCCATGTCATCTGTTCCTTTTGAGGGAGACCCATGGCCAAAGTCTTCATCAAGCCTCCAGAGTGTCAACCTGTGGCCACAGCAGAGGAACCGATGAATTGAAAACCACATTTCGTGAACACCAGCCTATGGAATAGCTTTCCTCTAAGGGGTTTCCCCAAAGGTAGAGAAATTCAGAATCTCAGTCCAGAAGCTTTTCTAGAACTGCTCCCAGGTTATCTTTGGTTCTCAGAGGCAACCTAAGGCAGGAAACAAGCTACGAACAGAATGGCTTTGGGTTCACGTGGACCTGCATTAAAATCTTCAGCTCTGCCACTTACTAGTGGATGACTTTGAGTTCAGTTACTTCATATGATCCCCCGCCCCCCTGATAGGAAGAACCTTCTAGTGAAGATTACACCATAAAATCTATGTCAAGGGCTGGGCTAGTTAATGAATAAAAGTTCTCTTTTCCCCTAATCGAGAGTGGAACAGATGTGGGGCTGGTTGCCGCAAACACACGTGGACTGGATTTTATGTGGGGCAATTTAGTACGTTTGAGTTGGACTTTTGTAGAATTTTAAAAATCTCCATTGCCCCAGCATCTGCTTTCCCAAAGTATAGCTTGTATGGAAAGATCACTTGTGACAACTCTATGAATATGATTTTTTAAAAATCATCAAATCATGCACTTTAAATGAGTGAATTGTATGGTGTGTAGAAAATATCTCAACAAAATGATTATTTAAAAAGGAAAGATTATTTGTGGAGGTAACTTTTCTGCTACCAAATATGCGGCTACGAAGAACCAATGAGAATGAAATGTAATTGCATATTGAAATATTAACCTCTGTGATTTTCTTTTCTACACTTTCTCAGTCTTAATTCTCCTCGGGATACCTATGTCATTTTGGGGAACAGTTAGGATTATTCAAACAGAAATGCAAAGGAAAAAATAAAACAATGTTTATTTTTTTTTTACTTCAAAATTTTAATGTTGAAAACTAATTTTTAAAAATTTATACCAAGGAGGGTTATATTGAAAAAAGAAAAGACTCATGACATCAGAGGGGGCCGCCCTGAAAAAACAAGACTGAGATTATGCTCAACATTGACTTGGAAGAGCATGGGGTGACCAGACCACCCCACTTTAGACCCTGCCCCCAGGAAAACAAGAGAAGATCCCCTGGATTGGGAGCTGGGTGGGAGCAGGAGGGAGCAGGATCCTGGAAAGATCAGTGGACCAGAGAGGTGTGATATGGAAGTGAAGAGGTGACCCTGGGTGAAAGTGAAGTCCGCAGTGACCCAGTGAGTCTTCTCACAGGGGCTGCATGCTCGCAAAGACCATGCCTGTAGGCTGCCATAACCACTCGAGTGCACACAGCCTGTTGAATGTGCTAAAGGACAGCATGGATGCAAGTCACTGTCCCATGAGGGCCTTTCCTCCCTAGTGGCATGCTTGTCACTGGTGGATGTGATAAGTGACATTTGTCCATACCCTAAGATTTTGCTGAGCCAAATACCAGCTGCCCCAATTACCTATGTCATCACTCCCTTTCTCAGTGGCCTAGGCACAGAGAGGGGAGTTCTGTAAACATTGAGCACATCTTGCGGGCAGAGAGCCCTGCCCTGCAGTCACGCATGGGTGTCCACTGAGCGCTCTTCCTAAGTCCTTTGTGCCGGGTACTTAGCTACGGTTGGGCTCTGTTTGTCCTCTTGTTCAACTCCTACTGTGTCTAGTCCTTGCATCAGCCTCTGCTCTGCTCCCTGGCACCAAATGTGAAGCATGAAGAACGCAGTCAGGACACTTTCTGAATCATTTGACGTTTTCCAGATTCTCTAGCCTAAGGGTAGCCAAGAGGAGGAGAAGACACAGAAATGTGACCCATATATGATTTGTCACCTATGACTTGACTTTGTCAGGAAAGTTTCCAGTTCGAAGAGTGGGAGAGTTGAAAGGGAGAACAGGGAAGGATAAGATTCTTGTCCAAAAAGAAGAAAGCAGGATGCCTGGGGGCAGGAAAGATGAAGTCACTCTGCCTCTCCAAAAAGTCCCTGTTCTGAGGAGTGCCCCTCTCCCAAAAAGCCTTCACAAGAGAGTGTTAAGATTAAGATCAGGGAAGATAAACAACTCAGCAAGGACCCAGGCTGAGCTGAGTTTGGTGCTGTCATTGATCTCCAAGTCCAAGTTAGACCCTGGCTTACCAAGCCCAGCCAAGCCTTGAATTTTAAAATTATGGTGAGACTTTGTTGTGATTATTTCCAGAGGAACAGAAAGATGAAGAGAGGCAAGATCGCTTTAAGTGTTCTTTCGTCATCCCAGAAAATGTCCCCTGATGTTGGAAAGGGACAGAACTAAAAGCAAAATCTTAACTATACAACACTTCAACTGAAAAAAGATGGGGACCAAGTGCCTTAATGACAGTTCATGCACAGAGGTCCAGAGGTGTTACCTGAGTGCTGAGCAGTTGTGTTGAAGCTTCAGAAGAGCATGTACATTCCAGGCTGGGGCTTTCATTCAAGGGCAGGGCCAAGAATATGGAGATTGTCCCTTTATGCCCCTCACTGGTTGGACTGTGTCTGAGATGCTGGGCTGACTTTTGACAAAATGGGGGTCATCCAGCTGGCAGACACCCTTAACTCATTGCTACTGCTAGCTCTTTCCATTGCTTCACCCCAGGCCTGGTGTCCCCAAACCCAGAGCTAATCTTAAGTGAGTGAGAGTGGTGAAAAGCTATCTATGCTTCCTGGGGATCTGCCCTCATTACCCTCTGGAAACCACCTCCATCATTTTCTGCCTTACATGGTTAGATGTCCACCTCTGAGCTCTAGAAATAAGGAGACGACCCAATTCTGGGAGTTTTCTGTTAGAATTCTTAGGAAACATGAGCTCATTTTTAGCTGAATATGAAGCAGGGAGAACGTGAACCAAAGCTGATAGAAGCTACCCCTTGGAAACATTTGCCTGAGAAGAACATCAGCTTAGTCACTTGGGTCCAGCAGTTCCTGAGGCAGGAGCTGCCCTCGGCCCCAGTTTCATGGAGTTATATGAACCAATATGTTTCCTTTGTGCTTGAGACAGGATAGGTTGGATGTCTGTCCTTCCAGGCAGAATCCTGATAACACAGACAAGGGTTAAGTCAACATCCTCTTGGAGCTTAGAATTAAATAACACTTTTTTCAAATTTGGGGTCTATTTTTAATTTTACTCTTAGAGTAGTATTTTTATATTGACCTCAACTGTCAAAAACATTCAAAATAAGAAAGCATGGCTAGGGGAGGTGGCACAAGTCCTCTGAACAGCTAAAATTGGGTTATAGTGTTCAGGTTTTCTTAAGTGAGACCCTTGGACCTAGAGTCATTGTGTTTATCCCAGTTCACTTTTCCTTCACTAAGCATTTTATTATTTTTTATTGATGTATAATTGACATACAGTAACCTATTAGTTTCAAGTGTACATCATAGTGATTTGACATTTATATACATTACGAAATAATTCCCAAAATAATTCTTGACTCAGACTGCTCCTCCAGCCTCTTCCCCAAGCCTTCCACACGTCAATCTTATCCAGGATCCAGAATCCCCAGGGCACGAGGCTGAGGAATTGGAGTTGCCTTCAGTTACAGTAGCCTTTCCCTCCATACCCCAGTCAGCATCTCTGTACTTTGTCCTTGATTCTGACTCTGTGGCCTAGTCCCCCAGATTGCAGTGTATTCTCTGGTCTAAAGCCCTGTCTGCCTGTTTGGATTTCCCAGGGGTCTGAACTTACTGTGAACTTGGAGTACTCTCTGGCTACCCCTGAAGCACTTCCCTACAGTCAGGTCCCTTCATGCCAGAAACAAGAGTCTTGAGCCAGGCAGTCTGAGATCTACCCCTAAAGAAGATTCTTGACTCTAGTGTGATCCAGCCCAAAGGGGAAACAATAAGAGTACCAACCAGGATGGCAAGGAATCTGGAATCCAGGTCCTTAAAGTCATATTCAATAGATTGGGGTGGCATTTGGCCTGGAAAAAAGAAGGTTAAAGGAGAGACATGATGCTTTTCTGCAAATATTTATAGGATTGTCATATGGGACTAGAGCCAATGTGTGAATGTTCCAGGAAGATGAATCTCGGGTCAATAGAAGAAGGAACTAGTTTGGATTGTTTTTATGCACTTGATTGCTGCCCTTGACTTTAGCAGAAACATCTTTAACATTCTTGTTAGCTCTCAAATGCCTCTCCCTGTTCAGGTTAGCAAACACTTGTGGATGAATGGATTCCTGGGACTGGCACGTGGGGAGACTGGAATGAGCTTGGGATGACCTTCATGGAGAACACCCACCTGACCAGAGCTGGAGCAAACTGCTGAACCTCAGAAGCTTGGGAGTCAAAATCTTGCCCATAAGCCAAACTCAATTCCAAGGAACTGAACTATTTCCTCACTGGGGGACAGAAGAGAGAGCTAAATCGGGAGGCAACCATCTTCACTAGGCTGGTGGGAAATGGGGGCCTAAGTTTAATAATGGTAAATCTATCAAAACCAAACGGACATAGCTCACATCCTGTGGGCAATAAACATCCACAGGTGAAATTTTATGAGGTTTTAAAGGGAACTTTATGAGTTTTGAGGGAGCCTTAGTATAAACTGAAACCAGCCATGGAAAAACAATATAATGTGAACTGTGGAAGGCAATATCTGAAAATTCTGTCCCTGCTACCAAACCAAAGAAACTGTACAGGGTGAAGAAGGAAGAGATGCTAGACTTTATGTCTCTCCCCTGATTTCTGGTGAGGTAGACTGTTCTACCAGCAACATTTTTAGCTCCTTGAGAGCAAAGGCTATTAAAGGTCTTCTGTTTCCCACACAGCACCTTGTACAGTGTAGGCGCACATGCGCATGTACAAACACAGGAGGTATGTCCAGGAGATGGGAGACATTTGTGAGTGTGTCCACAGGAAGTCTCCACTGTTCTGGGGACTTTTGGTATCACAGGTAGGAAACTTGAACTCTTGAGTGTTAAGAAGCTTTCCCAAGGTCACATAGTTAATAATAGCTGAATCCTAATTTGAGCCCACATCTGTCTGTCCCTAGAGTCCATGCCCTTTCAGCCACATCCATGGCTGCCAGACTTTTGGATTTCAACAACAAATACAGTTCAAAAACACTTGAGAGAACGCTGATTGAATTGCCAACATTTTATTGAAAGGATATTGTTAAAAATTGAGAAAGTTGTACTAACAGCAGCCCAAAAAGACAGGACATGATCTCAGAATAAAGAAAACAAACTTATGAAATACTCCAGTCCTTACTGCACATGTGTGTATGTGTGTACCTGTAAAAATAGTGTCATTGACAGGCGCCAGACTAGCTCCTGGAACCACTACTCTCTGCTGCACTTGACCCTCCTGATCCCTCGTAGCACCAAACACAATGTCCTACACAGAGTATGGACTTAAGGGTACTGACTGACTAATACTAGTTGCTCTTTTCTGTTTGATCCTCTAAAAATACCTCAATGACACAAGTTCTTAGCAATGTCACAGGCCTACACGACTTGCTTCATCTTGTTTAATTTTGTATTTATGGCTTAGTAAAGGCTGGACTTTGCCACCACCCCTTCTTCCCCTTGGCAGACTCCTCCTCTTGGCAGACACAGCTTCACCGCTGCCCTTCTGGCCTGGATTCTCACCCTCAGAGGTTCCTCAAGGAATGGGGTGAAGGAGGGCTGTGCAACCCTAGGAGGTGGGTGGGCACCTTGGCCTGGAGCTTCTGTGGTTCAAGAGACCCATTCTCTTGTTCCAGCTCTTCTACTGGGTGACCTTAGGAAATTCTCTCTTCGTTTTGGATCTCACTAGTTTGTTTGTTTTTTATGTACAAAATGAGGAAGATTTGGGCCAAAACATCTCAAAGGGTGCTCCCAATCTTGGCGATCTCTACGTCTCTCCCATCTGGCCGATTGCAGCTCCTTCCCCACATCAGGGCTCCTTTTGTTTGAGAAAATCTGGAATTTGGGGATGGATTCAATGACAAGTTGGCTCCTGAGAAAGATTCTGTAATACGATCGTGCAGCTGTTTAGTGATTCTACATGAGTGTAAGATCACTTCGGGGTGGAATGTCAAAGTTTACCAGACATTATCTTGGATGAATTCTCCTTTTTCCATGAGACCAAATCATTATCCTCAAAAGCATTACTAATTGTGCACATCCACGCAATGCCAGAAGGCCCTAGCTGGGAAGCAGAGGACCCATGCGGGGTGTCATCCACCTTGCTCAGGTTTCTCCTTGGTGGGGCTTACACTGGAGGGCCTGGCAAGTAGCCAGGCTGTGCCCTGGAATAAATGACTTGTCAAGTAACCAGTCCCAGCCCCAGGAGGTGCTCTCACATGCACTTGGCCTTTCATTTATCTTTACAGCAGTGAAACTGGGATAACAGATAGGCTACCTCACTGAGCCTACCTCACTAAGAGAGAAAGGTTAAGTTACAGGGCTCACGTTTAAAAACTTTTTTTTTTAAAAGCTTTCTTGCCCTTTAATTTTAGAATAGTTAGTCTCTGGCACCCATCAGAAGAGGGCTATTTGGATGTCAGCTAGAAACAGAGAAGAAAAGGAGAGAGCTAGCTGGCTGGGCTGCCTGCTGGACTGATTGTGGTTGCTTTTTTACATACAGATCAAAAGCCTCCTGAGCAGTTAACCCTCAGGTCAGGGAGTGACTCCTGTAAATAGAGGGGATTTAGCAGAAGTGAGAGAGCACCATGTGCAAATGTGCTGGAGCTTTCTGGTCACCTCTGTAAAAATATCCTGAAGATGAGTTTTGGCTCCACTCTGCCAACAGCCCTGAGATCCATTAGCCATCTCAACCTGCAGGAGGCAAGTTTCCCCAGACCCGTGGAGATTGCATGGTGACCCTTTCTCAAGAGAGGTAACTGGGGTGGGGGTGGGGGTTCCAGGTGTAAGTCATTGGTCACACCTTTCTATATTATCTCTGAAGATTAGTTTAAGAGCTAGAGTAAAAATAGAAAAAGTTAAAGTCTTGGAGAAAGGACAAGACCAAGAAGGCCGAGATAAAAAGCCTTGTGCTCAAACAACATATGTTGGGAACGAGTAGATTCAGGAAAGGCCTTCAGAAAGTGGCCACGAAAGAAGTTTGAAGAGCACGCAGGCCCTCAGAGAAGCTGATTTGGGGAAGGGATGCCCCAAACTAGCAACACCCCTCTGAAGGAGTGCCTGAGAGTGGGAGATCAGGGAAGAACCCTGCTCAGGTGACTGGGAGAAGTTCTGAAGTCAGGTCACGCCTGGCCTCTACTGAGGGGCCAGAGAACCTGGAGGAAGGCTCCCCAATCACTCAGCAACCAGAAGTCAGAGAGAGAAAGCCGATCTAGGGAAGCTGGGAGGGGAGGAAACAGAGGGAAAGGGACCTGAGAAGGAGGTGTTAGGTGGGATTTAGTGGGGCTCCAACCACCAAAGTGGAGCCCCGGCACCCTAAGAAAGAGGAATTTCACCCATTACAAAGGGTCATGGAGAAAGTGTCAAAAAGTTGAAAAGGCAAGAGGGAAGCCTTCTATTTAGGAACCGCCTGGATCATCCCACCACCAACCTGAGGAGGCACAGCAGCTGTTCTTCTCTTTCTGTTGACAGATTCCTTCCACATCTGCGAGTACAGAAGTGGGTCGTGTCAGCCTAACAGAGTTAGAGACCAAACCTCCCTCCTCACCTTACCAGTGAAGATACTTAAGATCACCCCAAGAGCTGGTGGTAGAGCCCCAGCTTGAGCTCTCCTCCTTCCCAAGCCCCAGTTCCCTCCACTCCTCTCTCTTTCTGACACCAGAGGGTGTGTGTCTCTATGCCCTCATTTTTGAAATCTGAGTCTCCCAGTGTGTGCCTGTCTCTCTGTCCTAAAGATCCTCCCATCTCAGCTTCTTGCTCACCTGAACCTGTCTCCTCCTGCTGTCTGTAGCGTATCTGTGTCTCCTGGGCTCACAGTGTGCATCCATCTTTCACTACCTCTCCTGGCCTCCCCAGGGGTACATAGTTTTTATCTCAGGTCTGCATGTACTTCTCCTTTCAGGACAGGCACGTGCGTGATTCTGGGGGAAAGTGGGGAGGGTGGGGGCACAGGGAGCAGGCAAGCATGCTGGCAGCTGCTCAGACCCATCTCCAGCCTCCTCGGACGTCTCCAGACACACAGATGGGAGAGGATCACACGCAGGTCTATGGGTAACACAGGTGTGAGTGCCGCTCACATTGTGTTCTTGCCCAACAGCGAGCAATGAATCTCGGGACTGAGGAATGTGAATTTCCTAGGCTTCTGATTCTGGGTTCATTGCTTAAGCCCAAAGCTTCTGTCATTTTGTTTGAGAGCTGGTTAAAGGTTAAGAAGATCTGTTCAATGGAAGGTCAAAAAGGTCATTTAAAATAGGTTCCATTAAACCAAGACCCCATAGAGATCCAAGCAGAAAAATAGAAATGAGAATTAGGGATAAGAAAAGAGGCCTCACAGGAGGAGCTGGTTTCTGTCTGAGGGGGATGAGCTGTGAAATCTTTTGCTTCAGAGAATCACAAGCTCCCAAGTAGCCTTGAGTTGGGATGGACTCAAGGCTGAAGGACAAGCTATGAAAAATGATCTTTCTCAAGGCCTGGGGTGTGGGCTTTGCCCAAATCTCTACATACCAGAAGTCCACACTTTGTTCTTTCAAAGGTAAATGACCCCAGTTTCCCCCACTGAGACCTTCTAGGTGCTATCTAGTTCTTTTAAACAAAAAACAAACAAACAAATAAACATAACTTACCAAACACCTGCTCTGAGCCAGGCACCATGGTTGGAGCCCATGGGGATACAAAGATAAGCTGATTGAGATCCTTGGACTCCCAGAACTTAGAATAATGTCGAAAGATGTCAAACTTTCTTTACTTTGGGAAGTTTTAAAATGTTTCCCAAGATGCTTCTCCTGCATTGTTGAGACGTCTGCTCTCCAGCATGTCTGATTGCAGGTGGCACTAGAGCCACTCTCTGATGGAAGCAGGTGGCTATGCAGTCATGTCTGGGTCCCTTTCACTTTCCTTTCTATAGTCACTCCCTGAGTGGCTACCTAAGCCAGGTGCTGAGCTGAGGCTGGCCCCTGACTCCAGAGGCATTGCTGGCCTGGGCGCCTGGTGCTCTGGACCTCTCTTGGTGAGTCTGGGTGGGGACCTGTCTATGTCTCAGCACATCCTTAACATACCCCTGGGAGGCCCAAAATGCATCTCTCCATTTCTGTCTGCAGCTTTCTTTAACGTCCATGGATGGGTGTATTGAATGGACTCCCAGGGAGGCTTTAAAAAATTGAAAGCCAGTCCCAACCAGGGCCCCCACCGGATGGTGAGAGAGCATGGGAGGAAACAAAAGTGCTTGTGTTAACAGAATGTCATTTCCCAACATGATTCAGGCCCCGACGCTCAGGCAGGAAAAGGAGAGCAAATGCCTTGCCATTCATCACATCGGACACAGTTATTTTTAGAGCACACACCAGCTCGGCACTGGGCTCCAGGGCCCTGCCGTGGAAGGAAATGAGGCTGGGCAGATAGTCAGTCAAGAGTGGAGATCTTGCAGGCATGCGAGTGAGGTGTGTGTGTGTGTGTGTGTGTGTGTGTGTGTGTGTGTGTGTGTGTGTGAAAAAGGAGGAGTAGGCAGGCGGCCTTCCTTGCAAACTGCAGACCCTGAGCCTGGCACCTTATGTGAGGAAGAGGAAGGAAACTGAACACACAGGTGATCACCTGGGGAATCCTTAGGGGAGGAGAGAGAGCCTGGAACTCAAGTGGGCCCTGGCTCAGGAAGGACCTCCTCTCATCCCCATGGTGGCCTGCCCTGCCCTTTCATATGCACAAAGGAAGTCCTCCCAGGTTGAGGGCAAGGCAACTTCTGTCCTAGACTCCATAGGATGTTCTTGGCTTTGCTATCACAGCCTGGAAAACATCTGGCCAACATGAAGGCCTCCGCGCCCATGTGAAAAAGAGCAGACCATCGGACCCTTTGAGCTGTCATCAGGCAATAACTTCTGCCCCAATCAGCACCCAGCACCCATTTTTCTAAAAGGCAAAGTCCTACCTGGGCATGGGAAAAGACCCCCTTTTGCAAGAAACTGAGAAAAGGTTTCCCTTTATTTTTACCCATTTCTGGCCCTCTCCTCTCTCTAATGACTGAAGGGAGAGGGAGACCTATGGTTGAATTCAGCCCAGAAGCAAGACTGGACCCTGGGTGTGGCTCCAGGTAGTTTTTCTCTCCTTTTATCTTAAACACCCTGCCCTCCGGACTTCTATCTCCAGGGATCTCCGGGCCCTAAAAAAAGATGCGTAAACTACCATCCATATCCCAGCTCTAGCAGACAGCCCAGGATGAGGCTAATCTCCCCTCCTCCTTTCCACAGGCTTTCTGGATGTGCTTCAAGGTCTACGGAACTGCACTCTATATCACATGGGGCGTTCAGGGCCTCGAGATGATTTACTTTCCATTAAGAACTCTGCTGGCCCTGATGTTCTCACCGGTTTTGGACCTTCTTACTGGCAGAGAGGGCTAGATGACTTCCTACCCAGCCAATGGACAGCCTCCTACAGGCCAAGGCTGCTGGACAAAGCCTGTCACAGTGACCAGTCCCTGGTACCACCTCTTCCCAGGAAGCAGAAGAAGGTCACACAAAGGCTTGAGGGAGCCACGAGCACACTGTGAGCAGGAGGCTCTCTGTTCCCCCGTTAGCACCCCACAGATGGTTTATCTGCTTTGTACAATGACCTGTGGTGGTAAGGGGATAAGAGAGGACTAAGGAGGGGAGACCCTCACCTCATTTATGTTGCTGTCTCTTTTCTTCTGAACAGTTACCACAAAGAAATGCCATCCAGCTGTCAATTTAGCAGCAACAATGCACTTAACCCTGTTCAAGGACTATCAGGATCAGCAGAACACAGGCAGGCAGATAAGAAGGACTGCCTAGGAAGCCAGGTGCCCCAGTCTCATCTCTACCACCAGTTTACATCCAGCATGACCTTGAATCAGCCATTCACCTGTCTGGACCGAAAAAGGAATGGCTTCAACCACATGTGCTTGGTATCTTTGCAACGCACCTCAGAACAAATATAACTGGGGAGGTGGGACTTCTAGAAAAATATGCTCCCTGGAGACATCAGTCCTCATGCTGCTGGTGGGAGCTAACAGTGAGTAGGAAACTAACGGCTGAAAGTTACTGATCTTCTACCAAATGCCAGGTACCATACACGTCACCACCAACTCTTACAAAAACCCCACATAGAAGGTATTATTTTCCCATTGTATAGACAATGGGAAGCTATTAAAGCAATTGCTTAAGGTCACAAAGTGACAGAAGCAGGGCATCTTTCCGATGCCAAAGCCCATGTGCTTTCTGTCACACCACATGCCCCTCGGTGGCTCAAGGACAATACCTGTTCACTCGTTCATTTTTCTTACGTTGAACATCTTTTTAAAGCCTGTCCCTTCTCTGTGCTTCATTTTGCCTGTCCATAAAATTACTTATAAAAGAACTACAATCCTATCCACCTCAAGCTGCGCTGAGAAAAGTAAAAGATAATGTTGATAAAGCGTCTGGCCCAATCAGCCACCAAATTTAGAGTCTTTTTCAAGTGACAGTCAGATGATGTCATCTGCAAGCTTCTGTGGGCACTTGGAGCTGAGCAGGATGAGTCAGATGCCAGTCACTTCTTTTCCAAGGACCTGAAACCAACCAACGTCCTGCGTTTCTTTCCTTAGAAACCCTGTGCTGGGCAGTGCTTGACTGTCCCTGGGAGGGTTGGGCTGCTTGTCCCGGTCCGTCATGAGGTCTGTGGTGCAGTAAGCAGAGGTGCCAGTGTCTGCTGCGCTCTCTCTGCTAGACCTCATCTCCTCTTCTCCTTGGGGTGTCCTGTTACTTTCAAAACGCATTACCTGCCTCTGTTGCAGCCTCCTCGGTCTTTCCTTTTCTCCTCTCCAGTCACCCTCCTTCCTAGCCCTCTGTCCTTCCTCCGACCTCTGTGCCATTCTTTCTGCCCCTTGCTGGTCGGGTGGCTGGCACCTGGAGAGACGCGCAGCATTATGCGCACAGCAGGTAGAGATCACCCTCCCCCAGACTGCAGCGATCTCCATGACACTGCAGTACCCGCGTGGGGGCCCTGGAGGGCTGACGAAGGAGACATTCCACTTGACACTCAGCATGGACTGAAGCTGAAAGAAACTGAAGCACAAATCAGTTCCTAGGCGCAGCCTTCAACAGGCGAGGTCTCTGAGAAGAGCTCTCAGCCTGCAGCAGCGACCGTGGGAGTTCACATTTCTGCTCCTTCGCTTCCCTCCTCACTGATCCCTGAGTTAACCATGGAGGGTTTTTGGCCATAAGGGCCACAAAGGAGTCCCGGAGACACAAGACACTGGCAGCACCCTGGAATAATCTGGCACTGTTCTCTTTCTTCCATTCACAACGAAGTTCACTTTTAGAAGAAATTTACAAATGAACTCCAGCCTCAAAGACAGGTCCCAGTTTCCTCTGAGCCTGGAAACTCTTCAGGTTGAAAAACCAATGAAATTGGCCTGCTTTACTGCCCGCTCAGCACAAATAAGTTCTTGTGCTTGATAAGTGCATGAAAGGCGAGCAGAAAGAACTGTGGAAACAAGTAGAGGCCATGTCTAGATGCATTGATCTGTGGGTTAAAAGGCTCTTGACACAGTCCCAGTTCTACCTCTGACTCTCTCTGTGACCCTAAACATTGTTTTCTTCTTCTGTGTCTTGGTTTCCATATTTATAGACAGGCTTGTACCAAGAAGAAACCAATACATAATTAGAGGAAAGAAAATGCTATGTAAATAATAATAGAGATTCCCCTGCTGTTTGCTCAACAGCAGTTCACTTAGAAGATTCAAGATCCTTTTGATCTGAGATGAGAGGGACCAGCTGCTGAGAGATGGAGTCTGATTTAATCCAGAGTTAACCTTCCAGAAGATCTTTGTAGATAATTTGTGATGCTTCTTTGTAGTCTAAATCAGGACAAAGGTGGAGAATATGATTTGTGGAACTGGTAACAACCATAAACTATAATTTCTGATCAAACCATTTTTTAATTTCTGTCTCGTTTACATTTCTCACATAGGTCATTCTGTGCAGACTCAAGGACCAGTCCCTCTGGACAGGTACCTCTGACCTCACATAGGCCTGTATTTTTTAAGTAAAATTAAGAAATGATAGCCCCACATATCAGGAGCTATATAAAACTCAGAATGAAAAGTATCCTGCATTTTTGACTCCCCACTTCGAGGGGTGTTAAGACAATGTAGCTGCATATGGCCAATATGGAGAAGGGCTAGTTGGGGGGGTGGGGGTCACACAACGTACTTACTGGACTGCATACAACTGTCTCCCAGCAATCCTCCCTCACGTCTCCACGGCCAGATTGGAGCAGCCTGTGGAAAAAATTCCTGTCTATTTTCAGAAACAGATAAAAGCATCCAGATTATGCAGTGCAAATCTCAGCCTGAAAGCGGCTGGAAAAATCTGTTCCTTGCCACTGTCATTGACCCCCCGACCCCACCAAGTAATGACATTCAGGCCCACTTCCCCTCCTCTCCTCACCCCTACCAGTACAGACTGACCCTCAGCTGCGCACATCTGGTCCTTGTCTGAGCTGTCAGAGCATTCATTCCTGGGAGAACTGGAGACAATGGAATAAGAGTTGATAAAAATAATTATCAACTGGTTCAAGGAGAAGTCAGTGTTAAATCCACATGTGTGTTGTTGTTTTTTATCTGGATTTTGGGGAGCATATTTACAATGCTGCCCGGTGGTCCACTCCCTACCCCGAGGTCACAGGGCAGGAGGCCCAGTCTCCAGCAGGCACCCAGGCCTCATTTGCTAACGAGACCCACCCCAGGGAGGACAAGTCTATCCTGAGCAGAGCTGCCTGAGACCAGATGTCTGTCTCGCTGTCCTGATCTCCCCTAAGCATATGAGGCTTGGGAACACTGAACAGTTCATCAGACTGGATCTCCGGTGCAGGGGATTATTCCCGGCTTTAGGGAAAAGCCTGTTCAGAGACGCCTCCACTGTCCAGTGCACTCATGTTTGCAATAAATCAGTCATGCTCCGAAGACACAAAAATGTAAACACAATAAACCAGGCTTATGCTGAGTGCATCGGGGAGCAAATATCAGTCAAACACACTCTGGAGGACCACTCTGTTAGCTTTATCATCTGGGAGGCATTGGGGGTCCCAGTGCTCCATATTGAAAAGATCTTTCCTTCCAGAATGCTTTGTGCTTAGCACTCCTCACTGAATAATTCATTAAGCATCAAACTCCTCCTATAAGAGCACTTGTTTTAACCACTTGTTTTTCTTCCTCCACTGGAAGCAATGGGTTCACAATCCAAGTAGAAGCCAAACGAAAGCAGCTGCCCAAGGAGCCAGACCGGATGACTCTTTCCGAGAGAATGGGATGAACCTCTCCTTCCCTCCTCCCTGGCTTCCTCCTCTGGATATGCAGCCGGAGGGCAGGGCTAGAACCAAGAGGCCACGGTCTAGCAAGAGGCTTTTGAAGAGGGAAGCAGGGCCTGTCCCTCCGGCAGGGGGATGGAGCCTGTCGTTGCAGCAAAGATGTTCCCAGGTTGGAGAAACACTGGGCAGGGGCAGAGCTGCACGCCAGAGAGTCCAGGTGCTGCCACGGCCGCAGGGAGGATGCGCGCAGAGCAAGGGAACCCGGGGACCCTGCCAAAGCCCACCAAGGCCCACGTTTCTGCTTCTCTACTTTTAAATCCAAGGCTCATACATAGCCTATGGGGTAAGAACCAAGGGACAAAGAGGAAAGAGTTGTGATGATTAATAAAAAACAGTGGCAGGATACCAGAAGGAGAGAGAAACCATAGCTCAAATCATACCCTGAGGTGTGTATCTGAACGCCTTGTATGTCTCCAGGCCCTTGCTCAAGCTGGTCCCTCTGCCGGGATTACGCCACCTTCTCCACTGGTCAAACTCCTTAAACACTCTGCTAAATGCTCCCTTTTCTACAGGGCTTTCCAACAGTCCTTCAGCCAGAATAAACCACTCCTTCCCTTGTGCTCCAGCAGAACCATCTTTCTCTGTTGTGATGCTGTTTATCTTCTGGTTGTGTTCCAGGTAGTGACATAGGTGTCTGTATCCACAGCCTTGATATTTTTTTCATTGCTTTTCAGGGAGAGTGGAAGGGAGATAGAGAGAGACAGAGAGAAACATCCACGTGAGAAAGACACATCAATTGCTTGCCTCCCACATGAGGGGATCGAGCCTGAGCCAAACTGGTTTGGGCTACTAGCCTCTTATTTTCTCTCATTTTGTGGGTCGTCTTTTCATTTTCTTAGAAGTGATCTTGAATACACACAAGGTATTAATTTTTGATGAAATCTAATTTATCAAATTTTTCTTTTGTTGCATGAGCTTTTGTCATATCTAAGAACCCATTGCCCAGTCCAAGGTCTTATGTTTCCTTCTAAGAGTTTTATAGATTTAGCTCTTATATTTAGTTAACTATGTATGAGGTATGAGGTAGGAGTCCAAATTCATTCTATTCATGTGCATATCTAGTCTTCCCAACACCATTTATTGAAAATACTATTCTTTCCCCATTGAATGATCTTCACACCCTTGTAGGAAATCAATTCCTCATCCATATTTTATACTGTTACTTTCTTGAATTTATGACTTGAAATAAGTGATGTGATATCCAATGCTGGTCATTGTATTACTTACCATCTTTCATCACTTTAAAGCTCTTAAATATTTCTTTGTGCCTGTGAGTCTAAATGATTTCTTTTATTGCTTCAAAATTGAGAAAATTCACCCTGTTTTAATTATTTCTTTTTGTTTTTCTTGGTATCTCTGGTGTTCACTAGATTGACTTGCACATGGTATGTGTTCAATTAATCTTTCCTGACTTATACTCAGTTGACAGTATATACTAATATCATTCTAAGTTTCAATCCGGAATATATTTTTTTAATTTTAAAAAAATCAACTTTTGCTTTTATTTGCTGCCTAATTGAGTTACACCTAGGAGTCTCTTTCTCTATTATCTCCAGAGGATCTCAATTCCTTCCCACATATTCTTCTTGCCACATTCTTTTGGGAAGTATGAGAAGTTGAAATAATGGAATATGAAAGTAGGGAAGTTTCCACAGTACTTTCACACACACATGATCTCATTTTAGTCCTTGAAGCATCCCCATGAGTCAAGTATTCTCTTTGCATGGAGGGAGGGGGAACTCAGAGAGTTTCACCCACTTGCCCAGGGTCACACAGCCTGGAACTGTGGCTCAAACCTGGATCACCTGGTTCTAAGTCCAGTATTCTTACACGCCCCTGGTTTTAGAGATCTAAGGTTTTGTGCCCTAGTTATCTAGGCCAAAGTGCCCAAGTTATCTAGCTTGTTAGCCAGTCCATATTTCCAGGCCAAAGGCAGACATGATGAAATGTTTAGAAGGAACATTCTGGCAGTTCACCCACAGTAAGATCTGTGAGACACAGCACAACTCCCCAGCCAGGACTAATTCTGACTACAACACAAGCTGCGCGTATAGATGCATAGCAGGGTTGAGGGAACCAGGACCCCCAATCTGATACATGACATACCAGGGGGTGGGAAAGGCACCTGGGTGCCCTCATCACTGAGTTTTAGATGGCAGATTGCTAAAGGGAAGCCACAGTGGGGGACTTGCACTTGAGCATAGAACACCTCCTTTTAAATGCAGGCCTTGAGCTGACCACAGGGCTCACAGGCAGAATGGCACACAGAGACAGGACTATAAATAGCAGCTGCAGCTGGAAAACAAAAGACAGGCCCGACCTGTGCACTGTATAGAAGGGACCTCAGGCAAAGCTTCAGTCTCGCCCTGTGCTCCCTCCCACTGCATCTAGTGCCCCTCCCCCAACAGTCATCTTCCTCCCTGGGACACTGCACCACATCCCTGGGAGAGCTGTGAGCCTGAGCAGATTTCTTCATTCCAGCTTCAAGAGTTAAAACTTAAAACGGCAAGTCAGCCTTGGATTTGGGGACAAAGCTCCTCTGGCTCTGGCTCATGGGGCCAGGAGCTGATCCTTTATTTATGCTGGGTTGTCTGTCTTTGTTCAGTTCTGTCTGCTTCACCAGATTGGAAATGGTTTGCTGGAAAAAATTACGGTGCTGTCTAACATGATGTAACAAGATGTCATCTTCTAACTCCAATGCATAAAACGGGTTTACAGGAAGGAGGAGGGGGGAACACAAAGCCCCAGGGAGCACTTGACTCAGATGAAAACCACTGGGTTTTGTTTGTGGATGTCAAAAAGCTACATGTTATTTTACTTAAAAGAACATGAGAACAGACTGGCATTTCGGGGGAAAGCACAAGGTATATGCTCTACAACTCAGAGGAAAAGTTTGCTGAGAAAGCCCAAGCTAATGTTCATTTCACGTTGCACACATACACAAACATGCTACATACAGATCACACAGGATGTGCCACAAATACTGCGCACCCGCACAAACACATACCAACCGCCCCATCTAAGCCTCACCCAGACACAACACACACTCACCACCCACACACATCAGCACGCACCTTCCAGCATCATCCCAACAATGTCGCTAGGAAGGCAAACGCACATGGTATCTCATCAAGAATCCTGCGATCCCTACGCCACTGAGCCAGGGGTGGGAGCATATACTCTGCGTCTAAACCTTCTGATGAACATCTGCAAGCCTGTCACGGCCTTCACAGGGCTCTCTTTTATGAGGAAACATAATGGAAAAGACAAAGTGGAAACGGGGTCAAAGGTTTTGTGGTCCTTTTTAAGTGTACAATGCTTCTAGAAGGTCACATTCCAGCCCAGTCCCAATATAGTGCGGGGAAGTGACATGAGCAGGAAAGGATATGATACGGTTCCTTGGTCATTTGTGTTTCTTAAAAAGCCACTGGCTTATTTCTGCATTCAAAGAGAGTTCTGGTGTGGCCTCTGGGGATGATTAGTGTCACCCACATACACGCTGACCTGGAAGGAAAGGGACCTATGGTGCAACTTATGATGGTTTTTCCCCTTTTAGTCCTTCCTTACTCAACAGTAATCTGAAGGTAGAGTGTTGGTAAAATCTCATGTATCAAGAAATGAAATAAAAATAATTGAATTGGTTGTATGCAGCATTTCCACTGTCCTGGAAAAGCTAAGTAAATATGCAAGTATGAACTATGAAATACTATGTAATTTCACAATTACACACGAGTGAAACACTCTTGTATTTAAAACTGGCATTGCACAAAATAAAGATAAATGGTAAAACTCATGCTGATAATTTTTAAATTGTCATTTTCTTAGGATGACATTAAATAGTAAATTGAAAATGTCATGACAAGTCCAGAGGGAGACTGCAGGAGAAAAGGAAAAACTTAATATTTTAGCACCTCTAATAACACTTTTTCCCTACTGTTTGAATGAGAGGCCCCACATTTCTATTTTGCACTAAGCCCCTCAAGTTATATAAACAGACCTGATTGTCTGTCTCTTTGCTAAAATGTAAGCTCTCCCTGCACAGAATTTTACCTGTTTTAATCACTGTCATATTCTAAGCTCATATATAGTTCCTGGAACATAGCAAGTAGGCTTTCAACAAGTATTTATTGAATAAATAAACCAGTGAATAAATTAATGTAAGCTCAAGATGCTACACCTAGTCATCTGAAGGCAGAATTAGTTAGAATGCCTGGCACCTACAATGTGTTTTGTTCTAGAAAGCCTACTTATGCAACCTCACCTCCAGTGATGTCCTCAGTCATTTATTTATTCAACACAGATTTATTGAGCATGTTTTATGTGCCAAGCAAAGGCAGATAAGCCATAGTCCTTTAAGGAGATTAGTACCTACAAATGGGAAACACAGGTATAAAGGGGGTAAAAGCAATGAAATGTCAGAAGTAACTTGAGACAAGCTTGTGCAGAGTACATTGGCAGTGCCACTCAGTAATTCCTCAGGGCTGTGGAAGATGCTGGAAGGAAGTAACACTGGCTTCCCCGACATCAATCCTGGGCTCTGCTACAACCAGTCTTCTTACTTCCCAGACTATATCATAGAGGTTTAACCTCCCTCACCCTCCTGACTCTCACTGCCACCTCCAACCCTTTGTACGTGTTGTCACTCTAGAAATGACTTCTCTAAATTTCTTTCATCCTGCAAGAACTTTTCAGTCCAAATTGAACTCTTCTATTTCAGAATGACTGTGGAGCAATTTAGCCCTTCACTGTATGTTGGTTGGAATTGTTCCATCACTGCTTCATGTTGATAAGTCATTCTTCTGTCCCGTCAACACCACACACACACACACACACCAGACTAGGGCATAAGCTCCTGAAGAGCAGTGAGCACCTGTATTGTATCTGTATATCAGGCAGGGTATGCCTGGTCCATCTTGGGTGAAATTATCTGAGTAACAGTGAGAGACACATGTGGGCCCCACTCCCCAAAAGCATAGGCTACTAAGCCTGCAGGTCTGAAGTCTAATCCTTCAGGGGAAGAATAAATCAGTCCTTGAGTCGCCCAGACAGATGTGAGGTCCTTCTTCTAAAGGCCCCAGCCAAACAAGATGGGACCTGAGCTAAGAGGTCCAATAACCTAATAGCACTACCTACAAAATGTGAAGGAATGAGTCTGGGCTCCCAGGCCTTTCTGTTCAAGCCAGTGTGCTAAAATGGAACCATCTGATGCAGATGAAAAAGCTTTTAATTAGCTAACAAAAGCTGTTTCCTTTCTGACTAGCCTGGGCAGATGTTCTTTCTGGATTCAGCTTTTCCACAACAATCCCTAAGAGTGCCAAGACACCAAGTCAAGCTGGCAGCCTCCTAGCATCTGAGCCTTAGCATTCGCCCTCCCACTTTGGGTAAAATACTGAATTGCCAATAATGAGAATTTACCCTGTGCTTCCTCCCTCACTGGGTCACAGTGGGCCAGGGCTTGAAGCTTGAAAAGTGCTGCCTCGCACAACACAAGGTTGGCTGGCTGATTGAAGGACATGAGCTGGTGAAAGATGTGGTCACAGTAACACCCTCAAAAGCAGGATCTGTGGGGTCAGTGGGCTCCTAAAACAACTATGAGCACCAGTGAGCTCAGAGCTCACTGGTTTCAGTTAGATTGAACATTTGTTGAGAATCTACTATACCTAGACCAAACCTGTAGGGGAATTCATAACATTTTTTCACGGGAAAAATAAGATTATAAGGAAAAGAAGATTCTGAGCGAAAGTGTACCTAATGGGTAAGGTGCTGGCTCTTGACATGGTTGCTGGAACTGCTGCTCTCCAGATGCTTGGCCTTGGGCACACTAAACCTCATTTCCCTCATCTGTGCAATGGGAATGATGATAGTGCTTTCTTAGTTATATTAAGACGAAGATTACATGATGTATGAAATGTAAATCTCTTAGACCAGTGGAGCCACAGGTGCTCAATATCTGTTTGGATGATGATGATGATAAAAAGTTTTTGTGGAACATGGGGGAAATATGTTTGCAAGTATATCCTTTACCCAAACTTGTCATTTTTTTTCTACCTCAGAGTGCAAACAGTAAGGTCTTGTACTTCATGGTCAATATTCTTTGGTGATGGAGATGCTGAACTGATGATCCTGGGGTGGGACTCCAATGGTTCAGCTGAGAGCCTAGTCCAGAAGGGGGATTAGAGGCCCAGGATCCGAGGTCTGTGCGGGAAAGCCGTGCCCAGCATCTAGCCCGAGGCCCAGCACAGACCTACACGAAGAGGAGATGAGGCTCAGAACCTGGCAAACACCAAGTCAGGTGTATACAGAGTTCAAGTTCAATGAAAATGGACAACTTTTTAATGCCATGCTGCTGGGATTGATCAAGCAATTCCTTGGTGTCCTCACACGGAATTGCAGAGCTTTGGGACCTCAGAAGCTGTGGTCCTCTGTGGCATTTGCAGGGTGGTCATTGTGTCCTCTGGGTCATTTCCGGCTTCTGGGGACCTATATGTATTCACAGATGTAGTGATAACGGACTAGAGGGTTCTTTTCTGGAAAAGAACCAAGACCTCTGAATGCTTTCCATTTCCCAGTGTCTCGCAGGTTGTCTTGTTCTTGGACCCAGCCACCCGTTCTGGCCCCTGCTTGTCTTCGCTCCGCTTTGTGTAACTGGATCTCCAGCGGGGCTCACACACCCTCCCCTTTACTCCTGCCACGTTGGTCTCCACCATTTATTTGCCTTGTACCACCTCTGCCTTTGCCAACTTTAGTAACTACATAGAATCAACCTCTTCCCCGACTTGATTGTTTCGCCCCTTGTTATTGCTTTGCCTTTGCTGTTACTGTGTGGTCGGGAAGCTTGGGTATGATGCATTGGCCGTCAGGATCCCAAAGCGATAAATGCCCTCCCAAATCTCTTTCCCGCAGTTCACCACCCACACTCTCTTCCTACCTTGAAATGTTTGGTTTTATGACTCCCCTTTGTTTCCTGCCCTTGGACCAGCCCACGTTCTGCTGGTACCAGTTTTCCTCTTGTACCTCTGACCCGACCTTAGAGGCCATTGTCATCTCAGGTCCTGCTATGTGAATCACATGACTATTGCTTTACTGAGTCCTGTATGCTTTCTGGCCGAGACCCTCAATGAACTGCAATATCTTGCTAGCAATTTCCCCCATGTCCCTGCCAGCCTTTATCTTGATGGCCAAGCCCAGGTAATAACTACTCTGCCTTCCTTATCTAGATCCAGGGCTATCTATCTTATGATGTGAACACTCCTACACAGGCCCAGTAGTCCATCTCTTCAATGCATATAGATTGCTTTTGTTTCTGTTCAGTGCCCTGTCTTGTGTTTAAATTCTCTCTGGTAGAATTTTTTGGTTTTGGTTTCGCATGCTTCAAAGTCTGATGAGTCAGGAAAGAACTGTTTGGGTTTTCTACTTATCAATGGAGATGACGAGAAATGATGGAGAATTTCCATAGCTTGCTGTCACACACCGCTCTTCTTTGGTTTAATTTTCAGAAGCAGCACTTCATGCTTTTGTTCTTACACCTGAAATCTGCAAGAGCCCCAGCCTACCTTCTGCTCTGTATTCCTTTTAATCTGGAGCCATCTCTTGGGTCTCAAAAGCTAACCACCAACTATAGCTGGGAAGTAATTGTATCACGTTAGAACACAAAGTTCCAGGTCTCTCTCCCTGTTCCCATGAAGGTGTTCTGACACAGAATGGAACTTTCCACTTCTCTAAATCCAGTTGAAGTAATGGTAAATGTTGGCAGCCCTTGAATACTCTGCTTCCTGAATCTCTGTGTGCCGGGGTGTGGGGTGTACGTCCTGTGCACCAGTAACTTTGAGGAACAATATTATGCTCACATGTTTAAACCTATTTTCCACAGAGAACTCGTTCTCCATATAAAGAGTTTGTTTCCAGGACTCCCTGAAGGTCATTTTACTCTGTTTCAGTCTCCTTGTTTGAGTGACCCTGGAGTGCAGGAGGTGATGCCTGGAGTTAGAATGAAACTTGGAAGTGATCTTCAGGGTTAGGTGTTTTGGAAACCTCAAGCAGAATGGCAACCTCCAAAGTTCCACTTAAACCTCATCAGCAAACAAACAGGTTTCCTCTGTTGGTTCTCCCCCATCCCCAATCAAAAATAGTGTTATTAATTTTGGTGCCTCCAAAGCAAGCAAGAAAGAAAAGAACACCTTGCCACATTGCAGGCTCCCAGTGAAGGGCCCCCTCTGCAGACAGTGTGGGCCTAGGGGCTGCTCTACAGGTTCTTTTATTTCCTCAATCCTTTGTATTTATTCCACTGGTTATCTAAGAAAAGCTGGAGCTAGCTGGAGGGGTGAGTGTATTTGGTAAGATTCTACCCAAATAAAGCTTAACTTTGAGTGATTAAGATGATACTAATACACATGGAGTCTGGTCTATTCTTCTATTGATTTTTTTTATTTTTTATTTTTATTTTTTTTGGCGAGAGAGGAAGGGAGAGAGACAGGGAGAGGGAAAGAGAAAGAGAAACATCTATGTGAGAGTGGATCATTGGTTAGCTGCCTCCTGCATGCCCTCCACCCCCTCCCACCCTGGGCATCAAGTCTGCAGCCAGGACATGTGCTCTGACCGGGAATAGAACCAGCAACTTTTTGATGCCCGGGATGACACCCTACCAACTGAGCCACACCAGCCAGGGCAATGGAATCTGGTCTTAAATCATAAAGCCATATGAAGTAACTCTAGGTCCATCATTTACTAGCTGTATGATTTGGAGTCACTTAACCTCTCTGGTTCTCAGTTTGTTTATCCCTCAAATGGGAATTATAATAGTACCAACTTGGTAGCATTTTGTAAGATTTAAATTAAATAACTACAGTTCTTGGCACATGGTATAAGTTCTTTCAAAATGCTATCTTTTGCATAACTACATGACAAAAATATTAGAAAATAAAAAATAACAATAATCCCAACAGAATACAATTGCGTTTTGCAATATTTCCCGCCATGCATCTTTCTTATGGCCCTGTCTTTTTTTATGTAACTGCAATCATACAATCTGGTACCCTTTTTCCATTTAACATTGTATGATACAATTTTTTCAAGTTGCTACATAGACTTCGTAACATACAGTTGGACTGTGGGACACAAATTGACTAAACACAAACCATTTGAACCTAACAATGCTTTCCCATCAGGCCAGGAGGCAAGCGCATCTGTCAGACCCCGCAGCTCGGGGGTGGATAGAGCAGCCTGGGCAGCTGGGCACCTCAGCCCCATCTCCTCCCAGAAGAGCAGCCCTGCCCTTCCCATTTGTCCATCCAGTCTAACATTTACAGAGTAGGTCCTGCATTAGATACTAAGCATAAAAAAACCACTAGACTCTAGAACTGCCCTCAGGGAGCACGTGGTCTCCTTGACATGAAAACAAGGGACGAAATGCAGGAGGTCTGTCACTCTACAGGAGATGTGACAGGGAATTGGGGGCTCGTAGAAGCATGTGGCATGTTTTCCATTATGGGCCTTTTGGTTCTGTTTGATTTTTAAACAAGGCGCAGGTAGCATTTGGTTTTCATAACTATTAGAAGAGAACATTTTAAAGAAGAAAGTATAAAGTAAGATTGTGAAATTTCCTCTGGTGGCATTTTGATGACTGGATCATGAAGAATGACATCAGGAAACATGGGAGCTCAGCTCAGAGGCTTCTGAGATAACCTTGCTGACAAGGACGAACCAGAGGGCCTCTGAATGGAGCCTCTCCGTGTTTTTGATGCGTGATGTAAGTGATGCCTCTGGAGTCCTGTCACTCTCCAGGCTAGCCTCGCTCCCTCCCATGCCCTCCCCTCCGCCAGCCATCATCGTGGTCCCCATTCTGAGGCATAACATTTGTAGCGATCACTGGGTGACCCAAGGTGGGCACATCTGGGCACTTGACAGAGGAGCACTGTAAGACTCAGAACCAGTCCCCATGGCAGGGGTGGGGAGGGGCTTCCTGGGGTGCTGTTAGCTAGTTACATTGCTGCCAGACCCGGCCTTGGTTTATTCTTTACCCAAACGTGTGTTACATGCTGGCTACCTTACCCACTTCAAGGAAGGCCAGTGCGTTCAGTCAGATTTCAGGATGCCAGTGCTGGAAGCCGACACCTGCTGGTCATTTTCATAGAATTTTTGCCAGTTACCCATAGTCTCTCTTAATCAAATTCTTCCCTTCCTTTGAATTCCTACATTCCTTTCTTGCTTGTGCTGTTGATATTGGCTATGGCAATGGAATTTTCCAGTTTCATAGAAACTGTAAGCAGTTTTAAGGTTATGGTTGCTCAGTAAACTTTGTTCCTATTCTAGCCTTAGCCCTAGAGCTCTTGATAAAATGAGCATTTTATAGGACGTAGAGTTTCTCTCTGAGCAGAAACTGCTGGTCAAAGCACAGATTAGCATCACATCAGTTAGCTAGAAAAACCCTCCATTACGATTGATGTGGGTTGTTCTGACTAATGCTGCTCATTTTGTGAAGAACTCTAAGCAACTAACAACAACAGAAGTGGACACTTGGGGGTGGGGATAAATAATAGTGCAAGATGACCGTTTAAGGCAGCAAGACATTGTCAAGCAGGTTATGAATCACTGAGTACAGGATGGCTCCATTTTTCTACAGATGTATGTGTGTGTGTGCACATGTGTGTGTGCATACAGGCACAAAACTAGAATCATTCAACAGTGATTCTCTAAGACTGAGGGATTTATGAAAGAGTTATAATTTCCTCATTTTTGCTTGCCTGGTTTCTCCAAATTTTTTCAAATGAACATGTGTTATTTTGTAATAATAAGAAAAACAAGCTATTTAAAAACATAAATAAAAACAGCAAGATCCTAGGCCAACACCATATGTTTTTGAATTCCAAATACCCCTACATGAAGGGCCAAGGACTGGCCTGGCTTGTGGGGAGCCCAAAGAGCTGTGGGTGGTAGAGAGAGTACTTTTCCCAGGTGGCAGCAGAGGACATCCAAACTGAGGAGCCAGCAGTTTCATGCCCTTTTCAAAAAACCAAGTCCACCACCATCAGATGGGTGGCCAAAGAGTTGACAAAACAAAAAAAGACAGAGGCATGTATTAGATTTGCCCCAAGAGCCAGAAACCCAGGCACATTCATCCATTCATCCATGGAGCACCCACTCTGGGCCAACACGGTGCTGAGAACCAGAGTGTTAGGAGCAAAGCAACCAGGGTAGTCCCCGGCAGGGCCTACTGTTCAAGTTTTGCAGGCAGAGCTAGGATGTAGGTCAGCCTGCATGTCTTCAAGGTCCCCAAGAATAGGAGTCATACTGGGCTCTACCTGAAGGGAGGATCTATCCTACCAGGACCTTCTATCCAGCCTCCACACCGTGATTTCTGCATTAATCCACATGTTACCAGGTTTGTTAGAAAAACCAGTTGACTAGGATGATTGCTATGTTTCATTTCAAAAAATGTCTTAAAACTATAATGTACAAATATACAAAGCACTTTTACATACGTTACCTTCACAATAATGTCGTGAGTAGGATAAGGCAGGTACTGTTATCAAAAGAGAGTAAATTGAGGCCTAGAGAAAACAATTGCCCATATTTGGATAGTGGTTGGGTCAGGGCTGGTCTGATATGTTGTTTTCAACACCACAATTCTGATGCTATATACCTGGCGATAGCATCAGATCCCACAGGTTAAGGGCTCAGTCTCACAAGACTGCCCCTCCTTTCAGACGCCTGTCGTCAATGGCAAGTCCAGCTCATTACCTGTACTTCTGACTGACTGGCTATAAATTGGGGATTCCCACGACCCCCTCCTTGGATTCAATTAATTTGCTGGAGTGGTTCACAGAACTCAGAGAAATATTTTACTTACTAGATTATTAATAAGGGTTTAATTTGGAAATTGCCCGATGGAAAAAAGCAAAGAGCGAGGTGCGTGGGAAGGGGCTTGAAGCTTCCATGACCTCTGGGTGTGCTGCTCTCCCCACATCTCCGCGTGTTCATCAGTTGGGAAGCTCTCCAGACCCTGTCCTTTTGGGTCTCCGTGGAGGTTTCGTTACATGGGCATACTCGCTTCAATTACTGGCCATTGGTAACTGAGTTCAAATCCAGCTTCTCTTCCTTCCCCAGAGAGTTGGGACTGCAGATTCCAATACTCCAACCACAGGGTGGTTCCCCTGGCCTCCAGCCCCCATCCTTATGTTACCTAGGGGCTTTCCGAGAAACCATGTCATTAATACAAAAAAAGACTCCAAGCATTTGAGGAGCTCTGTATCAGGTACGGGGGAAAAGACCAAATATATATTTCTTATCATAAACCACAGCTGGGAACAGGGTTCCTGGCCTTTAGTCCAATACTCTTCCCACTACATTATCTCATACTTGTTTTTTCATTCATCCATTTATTTCCCCATCAAACATTTATTTCCCCAACGAACATTTCATTTATTGCCTCTATAAATGGGAGGCACCATGCTAAGTATCGGGGATTCAGATACAAAGTCATTTACACTTTCAACTCTCCTGTGTTCAGATAATCAAGTATGAGCCCCAATAATTACACACCATTCTCTGACCTAGATCGATCATTCTCAATCTTGAATGCACTTAGATTGCCTGGGGAGCTTTAAAAAAATATCAGCGCCCAGGCCCTATCCCAAAGCAATACAGCTTTGCTGTTTTCAAAGCTCCCCAGGCGATTCTAATGTGTAGCCAAAGTTTAGAACCGAGGTTCTTGAGAGTAAGCACAAAGCATGACCATTTCAGCTACCCTTCTGGGAAGCAGCAGAAGCTGAAATATCTGTGAACCACTTAATTCTAACAGGACAGTTCTGAACACTGGTCTTGAACTGCCTGAGGTCGGAGGTTTCTCCTCTGCCATCAGATGCTCCCTGAGGGGTGGGAATTGAGTTGAGCGTGGTGGCTGATGGCTTTGCAATAGGACGGTAGAGGAAAGCGAGTGTTCTGGACAGCAGCCAGAGGCCCCATCTGTGCCTCAACCTCGCGCTGGAGAGAGCTTGCTCTAAGTATAAGAGCCCTACTTGGCTCTCCATCACCATTACTATTTTCTGAGTTTTTATACTATCCAAGTAGAGGATGTATGGGTAGAAGAAGGAACCGAGAAGAGCTAGAAGAGGCTTAAAGAGGATCTTATCCAAGCTCATGCTTTTACTAGCTAGGAAATTGAATCCCAGAGAGAGGAAATGACATGAAACAATTAGAGAACAGTGCAAAACAGGACATGATTCAGTGCCAAAATATGGCCGCAGGCCAGAACTGCCTACTCTCAGTGCTTCTGAGGACTAATGGTTCGCCACGGGTCACAGTGTACTAGCACTTTCTTTCTAGGTTGATTGACATTCACATTTCCGTCTCCCCAGGGGCATTTAGCTGGAGCAAATTCATAAGCCAAATTAGATAAAGGTGGGCAGGAGAGGAAGCAGGGAAGGGAAAGCAATTTCCATCTGCTAAGCATTTTCTGCACGTAGCGCCTTACAACAGCTCCACAGGCAGAAACTGTTTATTACTCTCATTTTACAGACGAGAAAACTGAGGCTCAGAGAAGTTAATTTGCTTTAAATCACCGAGCTGATGAGTAGCAGTGGAACTCGATTGCGTCTGTCTCTCTCTACTATATTTATCATTTATGAAACCATGGCTATAGATCTTAAATTCATTTCATATCGGTAGCTCGCCTGCTGGTCTGTGAACTGGACAGAATTTCATGGTGACAAACTGAGGACTGCAGCATCTGCTATTCTTTTCCATCACACTTTTATTTATTTCTATTTCCTTAATTTGAATGATGTGACCAACATAAGCTGACTATGATCATCTCACATGCATGGCCCGGGACCGAAAAGGTAGATAGAGGAATTAAGAAAGAGGAAATTAATCCAAGGCGAACTCTACAACCTGAATCCGAAGCTTAAGACCATCAGTGATGGGGCAGCCACAGCAGGCAGTGTACCACAGAGAACGGCAGGGAAATGGAAATGTGGACTTCTTGTCAGGACATTTTCCACCCTATCTAGGAATAGAAGATACTGTCTTTTAGATAGAGACACATAAGAAATGGCAGCGTGGATACATCTTCTTTTGTTAATTCTCACGCAAGGATATTTTTCCATTGCTTTTAGATAGGGAGGGAGAGAGGGTGGAAGGGGGGAGGGGGGGAGAGAAACATCAATGTGAGAGAGGCGCATCGATTGGTTGCCTCCTCATGTGTCCCTTACCAGGGCAGGGGCTCAAACCTGCAACCCAGGTAGGTGCGTGCCCTTGACCGTGAATTCAACCTGCAACCCTCTGATGCACAGGCCGATGCTCTAACCACTGAGCCACACCGGCAGCGCTCTTCTTTTAAAGAAACCCTGGAAACAGGTTTGGGCTCCTGGACCAGCCAGGAGTTACCATTCTGTTTCATATCACCTGTATGAACCAAGCATGGCACATCAGTCAAAAGGGCTTTGTGACTCCTGCAGGAGTGCTGACGCCAGGATCTCAGCTCAGTGAAACCCTGAGTGATAGGCTGAACAATGGTCCTCAAAATACCCAGGTCCTCATTCCTACAACCTAGGAGTAGTCCCTTATATGGAAAAAGGGACTTTTCACTGATAACTAAATGAAGCATTTCGAGATGGGAAGATTATCCTAGATTATTTGGATGGGCTTTAAATGTAATCACAAGTGTCCTTATAAGAGGGAGGCAGAGGGAGATTTTACTATGTAAGGGAGGTGATGAGATTTTGGAAGCAGAGATTGGAGTGGTGTGTTTAAAAAAAGTGTGAGGGTGTGTGTGTGTAGGAGGGGGAAGGAGGTAGAAGAGCCAAAGAGAATGTCAGAATTAGATTCCACCACTGGTTTGTGTTACATAAATTTGCCACATCTTCTAAGCCACTCATTCTAGCACTAAGACTCCTGAACTACTGAAGACAAGACTGCCCCTCAGGAAATCCAAACCTTTTACTTCAGATGCCTTTTGATTTCCAGAATATCTCTGGGTAACTGAGAGCATGCTAAGTCTCCGTCACAGGGAGTTTTGAAACAGGGAAGTTGGGGGCTGTGAGAATTGGGAGCCTGGGGCCTCCGGTTAGGTGTCAGCATTGGGCTCATGCTCTTCCCGCTCACGGCCACTGAACAGAGCTGTGCCAGTCGTTTTAGCAGCACTTCCTTGTCTCTCTTCTGAGATCTGTTCTTGATGACATGTTTTCCCTTATTACTATCCCATTGTGAAGAGGGGGAGTAATGACATGGGCATAGTGTCCCGATAATCATAAAAGTACAGTAAGAACAAGGACTTGGAGTTTCCTGCTTGCCAGTGTCTCCCTGAGCATTGCAGAGATGCCCTGTTAAATGTGACTATTAAATCAATGGTTTATGAAGTGGAACCATTTATCAGCTGTGACACTCTGGTGTAGGAGTTGGGAGATTGAGGAACTTGTGGGAAATGACCCTTCCAGGCAGCAGAGCAGGTGAACACCGTCTCTTAAGCTCATCGGCGCGTCAAAGCAGCTTTTAATTCTTCTCTCCCCCAAATTAAAACAGTAATACCTACATCCGGTTAAAATTCGGACAGTACAGAAGGAAATACATTAATGTGGCAATTTACTGGCAGCCAATTTCTCTTCCCAGAGGCAACGACTGCAATGATTTCTATGCTGATTACCTTCCCAGATGTTCTGGGCATGTACAGTGATATATGTATTCCTTAAAACAATGAAGATTTACTAGCGTTTAGGTTGTGTCTGTAGTGGATGCTGTTGGTGCCCCCCCCCATGCTGCTGTGAGTATTTGAGTATTTGTGGCTGATGGTTCACAGATGCCCCTTTTCTCCAAGGATTCCCCTCAGCCCAATCGGGCCTGCTTTGCCCTGCTGTTTATGCATCCCTACTCTCAGGCAGCCTGCAGCCAGTCAGTGACTGATTAGGAGTACAAGAGGCTGCCCCCTTGCCCAAGGTGGAATAACCCAGTGGTAAATTCATGCTCCAGAGCTTTACAGAGATCAGGCTGAAGTTAATCTCCAGCTAACACCCTCTCCTCACCGAATTTATCTCTCCTGCCACATATCCTGCTTCTATCACCCCCCTTCTTTTGAGAACATTTCCTCAAAAAAATTCACCTGCACCAGGGTCCCTGCTTCAGTCACTGCTTCTAGGAAGCAAACTGCAAAGATGGGATTCTGAGGGAAAATCATCTGATGGCAGGAGGGCCCTGAGGATCCACCCCATTGCCAGTAAGAAGTAAAATTCTGATTGCTCCTGATATGCTGCGGCAGATTACTCCTGGTGTACCAGGAAAGGTTGCAGACCAAAGACGATGCACTAGCTGGTGCAAAGTCTCTGGTGTTTGAGGGGTACGGGGGAAATTAGTATTTATAAAAATTGTGGAACTGGGTGACTGTTGCTAAGCAAGCAACGTGTGAGAGTCAGAAGGCTTCTTTAGCAGCATGTAGAGAGATTCTCATCTGCTGGCAGAGGCAGCCAGAGCTGAAGGTCAGACCTAGGGCTTAGCTCTGGGTGGCAGAGCTTCCGAGAAGGCTGAACTGTCAGCCTAGGCAAATCTCCAGTGCCAAAGGCATGGCCTCAATAGGGATGTAAAACTTGAGAAGACAGGAGATGGCAAGTGTTGGTGGGGCTGTGAAGAAAAAGAACCCTCGTGCTCTGTTGGTTGGAATGTTTTTTTGCTTGTTTTTTTTGGTGGGAATGTTAATCGGGGAGGTCACTATGGGAAATAGCACTGCATTATTGGAGAGGTCAGTGGCGGAATTGAATTACACTGTAGGGGCACTCACTTGGTGTCCATCGAGAACTGGAGAAGTCCCTGGGTGAAAAGCCCGCACATGTGGTGGGTGTCAGAAGTATTTGGGGTAAAAAAGAGCTAATAGCCATGGGCTCCACAGTTTGTATCCTTTCCTTCTGATTCCACCACTTCACCCCCCAAAAAAGCCGAAGGCTAAAAGGTGAAATAAAGAAACCAGGATGATTCATTCAAGCCAGTTAACCTTTATTCAACATCCACTATATTCAAACGTGTAGAGTTCTCTTTTTCAGTTGGCGGGCCTGTTTGGTCACAGAGATGCGGCGATACACTATTACGTAATTCCTGATTTCGTCGCCATCTCCAGCGTCTCCAGGGTTTTCCCCCTGGTCTCTCACATCAAGAAGCTTAAAAACGTGTAAGAGTGGGGCAAAGAAAATTTAGAGATCTTTTATTCTTGAAATCTCTTTTCAAAGATAAAAACGTGGCTTAAAAAATAAGAGAAAAAAAAACAAAAAAAAATTGAAAATAATGTTTAAATGCGTCCTAAGTTTTTACAGAGGTAATTGGTGTTTCCGTCTGTCAGAGTTTATCTTCCTCTCCTAACGCAACTTGAGCACATCTTAAATACTTCAGTAATTCTTAACAAAACTGGAGAGGTTCTGAAGCTGACGTAGGAGAGGAGCCCAGGAACTTGATTCAGAGAGAACTGGGGGATATAATCTGGGTGTTTAATTGAAGCTATGCATCCCTAACCTAGATATTCACTATCGTTACACCATGCATTTTGTGAGGACAGCAACCCTGTACTTGAAAAAAAAAAATTACCCCCTCCCCGTGTTGAATAAACAAATAAAATTCATAAATATACATGAATGACTGAGAGGCCATGCGTGGCTGTGTTTCATTCTTTTTAAGACTGTGATCAGCGACTATTTGTTGAAGATCAGCAGGAGGAAGGCACCGCGTAGGAAACGAAAAGCGTTTTAACCGGTGCCCACCATCACGGAGCTTTAGATTCTAGCAGGTTGGAGCCAGGCACGCCCCGGTAGAAAGTGAGGAATGCATTTCACCAGGGGTGTGAGGAAGGCCGTGGGCGCTCAGCGCGGGGGCCCTGCGGTGCTGCGGGAGCTTGGCCTGCGGGTCAGCAGCCTGCGTCCTGGAGCCGCTCTCCCGGCGATCCACCCCGTGGCTGCGCGCTAGTAATCGGGCTTGCAGAGCATTAAGCTCCCCAGATGTGCTTTCCACCCTGAGACTGCGCACGTCGGACCGGCCGTCAGTTCCCCGGGGCAACGCCCTCTGTGAGATCTCCTATTTCTATTGTTTCTCACCCCTACATCCCTCGCCCACTCGGCCCCTCCCCGCCCGGAGGCCCGGCGAGGAGAGGAGCGCGGGCCCTTTAAGGGAGCCCTCGGGGACCTGCGCCCTGGGAGCCCCGGGCCCGGGAGCAGGGGCGCGGCGCCGGGGACCCGGGCTTCCCACGCAGCCGGGGACGCCGCCGCGTCACGGCGCTCGCAGCCAATCGGTATAGAGCCTGTTGGGACGCATTACTAGGGCGACGGGCTGGACACCTCCCTGTCCGGGATGAATTAGCGGCGGGTTCGGCGAGGAGGTTGTGACCCCCCCAAGGATTCCCCGGCTCGCGCACGCGCCCCCGCCCCCTACGGTGTCGCGCGTCGTCCCCTGCTGGTCACAGGTGGGAGACTGGAACTGTCAGGTGGGGGTTACGGCGCGGGGAAAATGGCGGCAGCGGCCGGGGAATCCCCGAGCTGGTGGCGGGGGAGCGGCTCTTGCCCCTGAGCCGCGGGCCTGTCGGGCTGCGGCCCGGATAACGGGCACTTGACCGGGAATTGGGGTCCGACGCAGCTGGCGGCGTCGCCGGCTGAGGTAAGGGGCGGCGCTGGGAGGCGACTCCCTGAGGTAGGCGGAGGCGTCGGGGGCCGCGGGGCCGCGGCGGTCGGGTACCGGGGCGAGGCGGCCGCCGGAACGTGCGGGGCCTGGGGTCCAATCACCGTTTACAAAGGAGCCTCGACGCCTTCCCGCGCCAGCCTGGGCGGGCCTGGCAGAGGCCCCGCCCCGAGCACGGGGGGCGCGCCGCCGCCGTTAGGCCCGCTGTGCCGAGGCCGGGGCCGGGAGCTGCCCAGCGAGGGCAGGGCGGGCGCTGCCTCGTCTGTGTGTTCTCCAGGTGCCAGACGCCCGCCTGGAGGTGCCCCGAGTGGCGGTGCCAGGAAGGGAAAGGGAGGCCTTAGGGGCCGATGTCAAGTCTGATCAGTAAGGTGTCTCCTGACTTGTCTGGCCCGTTTGACGTGAGGAAAGGTAAAGATAGGGCGCCTCGGGGTCCTTTTCGTGATGTTTTGCTGCCTGGTTCCTGGCTCAGGTGGGTCCATCGGGAGCATCGCATCTGCCTTCGAATCTCATTTACTATATTCCATGTGCACGCGGCCGAGATTAAGACTGGTGATTGAAATTCAGGTTAAGCCCGGAAAAGTATTGAAAATAAGTATTGGTGAAGGTCTTAGGGAGATGAAATAGTATCTATTCATGTCATGAAATATCACTAGTTGGGTTAGTTCTCAAAAAACTTGAAAACTTGATGAAAGTCCTTTTTGCAAAACTGTTACATGTTTGAGAGTAAAAGAAGATTATTCGCTTTAAGACAGTTCCAGTTTCCAGTTCCAACTGTGCCTCTTAACATAGCTTAGGGAAATCATATAACCTCTCTGATGGTACCTTATCTCTGAAATGGGTATAGTGACTTTGTCCAAAAAATCTCATTGTACTGTTGTGAGAAAACAACAACTATACGTTCACAGTTGACATACATCATTGCACATTTACTCTGCCAGGCACTGTTCCAAGGGACTTTTAAGTGCTCAGTCACCCAGAAACATTGTGAAGTGGGCGGTTTCATCATCTTTGTTTTATAGATGAGGAAACTGAGGCACATTGAAATTTAGGTTATTTGCCCCAAGTCACACAACTAGCATTGTGATTCCAGCTTATTTTCTTAACTACCATGCAGAAATGTTACGTGATAAGGGGATATAGATGGACAGGTTTTTCAGTGAAGTAATTTTGTTTGTGATCTTTTAGTTGTATAAATAATAACTGTGACTCATTCCATTGGCATCTAATAGTGATTTATATGGTGATGACTACAGTTACTTTAGTTAAGTGGTATATTCATTCTGTCTTTGATATCCATTATTTTAAAAGGTACTTTAAAACAAAGAGCTGTGACTAATTTCTAACAGGAAGCACAAATCAATAATTAAGGGAGATTTTAGTTTTTATTAAACTCTTTAAAATAATTTGCTGGGTGACTTTTAAAAGAAAACTTAGGTTCATTGCTTTGACATATCTACTAATTTTTTTAGTTTCTATTTACAGAAAAAAGAGGACATGAATAAAAGTGGCAGGGACATTTTTTTTTTCTTTTTTCTTTTTTAAAATTTTTTTTATTGAGCCTTTCTGGAATTGCTCTACCAAGTCCCTGGGATGTAAAGATTTAATCCTGACCTTACCCTTAAGGAGGTCAGGGAGAACCCCCAGTCTAGAAGTTTGTAGACTAGTGAAAGACAAATAAATAAATGATTAACTAATGCAGTATGATGTAGTTGTGGTGGGTACAGAGGGCTGTGGGAACACATTCAATGGAACAGGTGCCTTTGCTCGGGTGGCCCTGGCCAAGAAAGGAAGGGAGCTGCCTGCTGGATAAAGGGAGAAAAGGCTTCCAGCCAAAGGAGGAAGCACTGCAGCCCCCAGGCAAGCGGGTGCGCATGGGTGTCTAGGGGTCAGACCAGAATTTTGCAGGAGTTGCTGGGAGAGAAGCCAGGAAAGGTTAGGGCCAGGTTGTGAATTCTCAGTTCAGAGAGAGACTTTATCCTGTGGGTTGCGGGACCTATAGAAGGATCTTAATCAGATGAGTAAATAACTTGATCAACTTCATATTCTGGAGAGGTGACTTTGGTGACAGAGTGAAAGACAACCTAAGGAGGAGACCAGTTGAGGAGGATAGTATCTATACTCCAGACCAGAGATGGTGAGGGAGTAAACCAGGGCGCTGGCTGTGTTCAGAGTCCACCACACGCATTTTGAATGGAACATTGACCTGGTGTGAAGAATAATAAGGTGGGGGAGGGAACACCTGCTGACAGTAAACAGAAAAGTGAGGTTTGTTTTGGTCACTATAGTTATTGGGTGATACTGTCAACTCTTTTAAGAAAAGGGTAGAGCAGGCAGTTGTTACTGGGCTTTGGGAGAATCATAAACCCTTAAGGTTGTTGCGTCAGATAATATGTAACAAAACTAGATATCTAACTTCCGCTAGGCCTCTGATTTCTGAGACTACAGAAAACTTTAATTATATCATCAAAAATCAGCAGTATCTAGTGTAAAGTTGGCTCCGTTGGAGATTGGAGAAAAGCCACACAAAAGGAGTGGGAAGAATTATCTGTCCTGTTTGGGGTAAAATGCAAGAATAATGGGTATTCGAGTCTTTTCCTTTTTTTACATTGTTTTTAATACATTCATTCAGAAGTCATTATAATATGAAACTAATCACAATGAGTTCTCCAGTTATAAAGCTGATCTCCACTGAAACACTCAGGACACTGGAGTTGTCTGGAACCCAACAACATAACACATTCCAAATCAACTGCTAGGCGAAATTGCAAACCTTGCAACCATGCAGGATTTCATGAATTCAGAGCAAGGTCAAAAACTGCTCAGAACATAAGCACTGTATGAGTCCATTTAATTGAAGTTCCAAAAACAGGTACAACTATTTCCTGGTGGTAGAAGTAGTCAGAATAGTGGTTCCTTTGGGTGGCGGTGGCGGTAGTGGTAATGACCAGGAAGGAGCATGAAGGAACCTTCTGAGATGTTGGAAGTTTTCTATGTCTTGAGATGAGTGGCCATTACAGGGGTGTATGTACATGTGAGAGTTCAAGTTGCACACCTAAGATCTGTGCACTCTACTGTTTACAGTTTTCTTTAAAGAGAGACACTGGTGAGAATTTGGCAGTGTAAGACCAGTTAAGTTTTGATGAGGAAAACCAGCAGGGTGATGGTGAGAGAGGTGCTTTAAACATTTCTTAAGAGTGTATGAGAGGCTCCGGGGGAATAAATGATGGAGTGTATGTATCTATTTTTTTTCCCAAAAATTGACTTTTATTTTATTTTAATTTTTTAGTTTCTGAAAGTTATATTTTTGTTCACAAAAGCAGAGTCTACTAAATTGTTGTGGGTAAAAATGACTTTTATATAATTGTGTTGCAAAAGGCAAATATGAAGTTAGAGTTGTTATATTATGCTGTTTTATAGCTTGTTTACAAAATTACATCCCAAACTCTACCAGTTGATTGTCCTAAGAATTAGTGCATAGTTGCAAGTGTAACCTAAACTTTGGTAAATATAAGATACATTATGAAAGTAAATTTATATTTTGCTTTTTGTTTTTGGAAAACTCTAATCAAGTCTCTTTCTCATCATTATGAAATGTCCTTGTTCAGGAGAGATCACTGTGTGGCCTTTCCCTACTGTGCTGATTACCCTTTGATTACTACCTGTGATCCCTTTGGCTGCAAGGTTTTGAATGTTACAATAGGACTAAGAAAAGCCTTTGGCTAGTTCCCTGTATCAGTGAGGTAAAGCTCAAAGAAGGCCCTTGTGGGCTTCAGTCTGATTTGTCAGAAAGTTTTCATTGCATCTCTGTACCTGGTCCTCTCCATCTGGCAGTAGGGCCATGGCGATCCTCCTGTGATAACTGGGAGGCAGATGGAAGGGATTTCTGGGGAGCAGCCATCAGTGAAAGCTGTCTGGAGATGATTAACCAGCAGTGTTTCACAGTTGAGGTTTCTGAAAAGTAAATTGTTCACTTCCTCGGAAGTAGATTACTGTTCTAGGGATGATAAAGGGAAGACTTATGCTACCCTTAGTTTTCCATCTCAAATAAAAGATCACCTCCACTTTATGTTGATAAGTATATCCTTTTTAAAAAATATATATATCTTTATTGATTTCAGAGAGAGGGAGGGAGAGGGAGAGAGAGAAAGAGAAACATCAATGATGAGAGAGTCATATAAGTGTAAGTATAATCCCCTTGGGAGAACTCATGGAGCAGGGAGATAGCATGTTGGTGAGCTGGTGTCCAGTGGTGTCAGAAAGCAAATGCAGGATAAAATCAGTAACAAGGGAGTGATGAGGAAACAGCACGGAGTGGTGGCACCCATTCTTAGGCCCTGTGTGGCTGGAGTGTGGAATGAAAGGATTGTGTTTAACCCTGACAGCGACTTCCCCCACAGGAATGTTTGTATGTTGGGGAAGGTAGTTTTGACCGTGGTGCTTCAATTTCTGCTGTCCTGTTGTTGTAATACAAATACTTTCTTAGAATTATTTTTTCTTTGTATTGTTCCCGATAATAGGGGCAGTGCATTATGCATTTGTCTTGTATCATTAAGTATAATAATGTTTGCTCTAGGAATTTTTGTAGATATTCCTTATCTAACTGAAAAAGTTTTCCTTTATTTCCTTTTTCCCCCCTGAGAGTTTTTCTCAGGAACAGGTATTGAATTTTACCAGACAGTTTTTCTATATAGAGTCATATGATCATATAAATATTTTTTTCAGTTTGTTAATATTGTGGATTACATTAATTGATTCATGAGTATTGAACTAAACTTGCATCCCTGGATTAAATTGAGCTTTTTTATATATTGCTGAATTCTGTTTGCTAATATGTTAAGGAGCTTGGTGTCTATATTCATGTATTAGTCTGTAGCATTTGTTTGTTTGTTTTGGTCTGTTTTGTACTGCCCTTTTCTTGGTTTTGCATCAGGGTGATAATAGCTTCATAAAGTGAATTGAGAAGTACTCATTTTTGTGTTTTCTGGAAGAGATTGTGTTAATTCTTCTTTGAACATTAGGTAGAATTCTTTAATGAAACAATGTGGCCAGGCAATTTCTTTTCTAGGAAGTTTTTAATTACGATTTCAATTTCCTTAATAATTACAGGGCTATTCAAATGGCCTATTTCCATTTTAGATAAGTTGTGAGCTTTCAAGGAATTGGTCCATTGACACACAAAGTAGGACTCCTTTTGGCTGATAGGCAGGGGTGGAGATTTCAGCTTTTTTCTACTCCTCCGCTGATACTACCTTGCTTCCTTACTGTTCGCCACATGGCTTATACTGACACTCCTGGGAGGGGATGGCTTTCTTAACCAGGTGCTGAACGTCCTGACTCTCTATTAGGCCTTGTCTCATACCATCCCCATGGGGATAAGAAGGGGCACCTCATTACTGTCCTGGGAGTGAAATTCAGGCTCTCCAGGTGGTCCCCATAGACACTGTATGGCAGGGGACTTGGGTCTCACTACCTACCACCTGGTAGGGAAGAAAGTCCAGCCTTTGGTATTACCCCTGCTGGGGTAGGGGTTGGGGTGGGTCATGCCGAGGCACAACATTATAGCCTGGTGAGAGTGAAAATTTAGGCTTCCTGCTTGACCTTTGCTGTCATAGGTGGGGGCAGGCCATGTTTTTTTCTGTGGGTGTGTTTTTGTGTGTTTGTTTTTGCTGAAGGGCAGTGGTTATTGCATAAAAGTTTTCTGTTTTGCTATGCTGCTCTTTTCTTGGTCCTTCGAAATAGCAGGGACTTTTTTATTGGCCCCCTTTGGCATTTCTGGGTTACTGGCGGCTTCAGTTCTGCCCATGTGGTATATGATACAAAAGGAAAACCTAGGGAACTCACTGTTGTGTGGGTTTGTGAGTCCCTAGCTGGTTTGCTTTCTCTCCACTTAAGTCGTCTTTTGTTTCTTATGTATGTATAATGTTCAGTGTTTTGAGTTGCACTTAGCTGGAGCAATAGGGAAAATTACAAATACTTGATTTTACTGGAGATGTAAATTAGATTGGGATTACTTTTGTTGACCTTAAAAACCAGCCACATATATCTTAAGCAAAATAGGTTTATTCAGGAACAACAAAGAATTGCAGTCTGGAACATGCAGCCATGGCAGGCCGTGTGCCAGTCTGCTAAAATGAAGTGGAGGAAGCTGTTTTACGGAGGGAAAGAGGAAGCTGGGAGGGCTGTTACAAAGAGTTCTTCTTGCTGCACTTTACTAAGGCTACAATGACCTAGGGCGTGAGAGCTCCCACCTTTGCCTCCCTACTTCATTTTAAATGCCATTTCTGCTCACTAATTTTTTACACTTTCTTATGGAAGAAAACAGAGTGGAAATTAAGATGCATGGATTGGCCAGTGAGACACTTACGAAGTTAATTTTTGGGTTACTTGGAAGTGACAGTTTAACTATGTCTTCATCTCTCCAGAGAGTAGTTCTGTGGGTCACACACTGTTCAGTAAAACCAAATGCTTATTAGTTTTAGATCTTGTAGGAAGCTTGATCATCCAGTGAATTAATTTATCTCTGAATTTATTTATAAATTCATAGTAAGTCTAAATTTCTGGCTTAGTATGTGATAGAGAAAAAGTTATCTTAGTGAAATATTAGTTTTATGGAAAGGATTAACTCAGTTTTTCTAGTGGCTGTCAGAGATCTGGAAGCTGTGGATTCTTTTCTAAAGGAAGAAATAGGCATTGTGCGTAGTGATTAGGAGCTATGCAAGGAGAATTTGTGAGTCTTTGAAATGTACCGAAAGGATTACTGGGTGTCTTCTCTGGAAATGAGGTGATGTCTAGAGCACTTTTCCTGGAGATCTAATCCATAGGGTCTGCAGCGTTTACTGTTTTTTAACTTATTTTACAACTTAATACGTTGTGAATAACTGACAGCAGTGCAAATAATTCTCATCCTTAAACATGCAAATAAATTTTGTTGGTTGGAGGTAAAATTAACATTTTTCCTTTTTTATGGAAGAAGCTCATTTTGGCTCTATTAAGCAAACCCATCTCATCATTCCCCATTGCTTCTATGTTTGTGCTCTTTGGATTCACTTTTGAATGAGATGGAACATCTTATTTGTTTCGTAATTTGTTAATGAGTTAAGTAAAATCATAGTAGGTATTCATTTATATTTGTATGGGAGACACAATGTTATCTTTTTGTTTGTTTAAATTATCCTTTAAGGACTTGAACTCTGAACTTAGACTGATGGGCTTGAATCCCAATGTAGCACTCACTGTCTTTGTGATTTGGAGCAGGGAACTTTATTGTTTAACCTAAGTCTGTTTACCCACTGTAAAAAGGGGCCACAGTGCTGTTTTTCTGCTGTGGTAGTGAGGATTAAAAGAGACGTTACAAGTGACACACTTCTTCTCACAGTACCTCATACATCTTAAGAACTCTGTTTTTTATTATTAGAAAGCTGTGAGCAACTAATTTTATCTTCCTGAGGCTTAATTTCTTAATCTGTAAAAAAATAAGAATAAAAAAGGGGATTTTTTACTTGGTTGTTAGGTTATAAAATTTCCCTAGCAATAACTGGAAAGAATGGAACGGGGTAACTGATGATAGTTGCTTTTGGAAGGAAGAACATTTTTAACGTGCAAGTGACCTTGCTGTTCTGAGAAAGGGAAATGGAGAGTTTGATCTGGTTTGTAATGAGTTAGAACAACAGCCTGCTAATTCAGTTCAGTAAACATTGATTGGGAAGACCCTGCCCTGCCTGCCTTTGTACTAGGAAGAAGCATTAGGGCTGGAAATGTGGTTCAACAGGATAACGGAATTATCTTTTTGTCTTAAAAAATTTGGAGGTTGGATCCTGTCAGATGGAAGGTGTTAGAGCTGAGCACCTTGATAGTTGTGGGCATGCTCACCAGGGAGTAGGAACAGGAGAGGGCTGAATTTTGCTTAACCTAGGTCTAATCATTTGGAGTTTCAAGACAATTTTTGGGTAAGTAGGGGTGTGGGGTGATTGAATAAGAGAGAGGAACAGGAAAAGTGTCTCAAGGATATCTGTTGTTTAAATTGACCGTTCCCTTTGACCCTTAACATTTACAAATGTTTTTACTTAAGGGTCTTTTGGAGGGTTTGAGGATGGGAGTGGACAGGAGCAGGGTGCAATTGGTGAATTGGTTGAGTTAGAAGAGGGACTCCTCAGAGGCTGAGAGAATTTAAGCTCCTCAGAAATTAGCAGTGATCTGTGGTGGACTTTGGCCTCCTGTGGGTTATGTAATGGAGCAAGTTGGGGACTGGTTCAATCCAAGGGCTTCCTCAGCTACTATTAGCTTAGGGTAATGAAAATGAGCCTCAGTGGAAAAGCTACCTTGAGAACAACAAGAAGTTTATATGTAGGTAGATGCCTATAGTTATAACTGGTTTATACATTCATTTTGATATAACTAAGTACTACTATAAACAAAAGCAACAGTTTGCCTAATGCAAACATATTTTAAAGTTTTATGCAACATAAAATTGTTCTTGTAATTTGGCTTTAGAATCCAGTAAATTAGTGGAATCATGCCTGCTTTCTTTAGTTAAACAGGTCTTTGAGCTCCCATAGCCATCTCTGGAACTCGAATGCCCCAGGAGTATGGAGTGTGGGAAGGGGAGCCGCCCCTTACTCTGTTTCTCCTGGAGACTGTCATCCTGGCTCAGGTTTCCTTCTTCACTGTGTATTCTGGCAAGGGGTATTGCCCTTAGGGAGAAGTGGAAGCTCCAAAGTTAACATTGCTACTTCCTGCTCTCCCTGGAGTGAGGGGGAAGGGGTGGGAGATGGGAATGGGCAAGATGGATGGATGGATGGATGGAAGGAAGGAAGGAAGGAAGGAAGGAAGGAAGGAAGGAAGGAAGGAAGGAAGGGACACATCCTGGGCTCGCTGCACTCTTCCGGCATTCCCAGCCTAAGTATTGTGGCCATTCCCATCCTCCTGGCTTCCTGAGTTAATAAGCCTATTTGTTAATTAACCCAGTCAGTACTTGAACGTCTTAGCTCCATGGACATGATAGCCTTTTTACACTGTGAGTCATCTGACTAGCCCAGTACATTGTCCCAAACTCTGCTTTCCCTTTCTGCTCCCATTTGTCACCTCTGCTGGCTGAAAGAGAGCTGGGACTCTCTTTCTGAGAAGCTAGCAACAAAAAGATGAGATGATGTGTGCATCATGGGGAAAAATACATTGTGATACTTCTGAACCATGGGCAATTAACAAGCGGTTTCTAGTTATTGAATGTACTTTCTGAGAGCTTTGAGTGAGCCTTTGTAATGGTCTCTATGCCTGAAGTGCCCATCCTGCTTCATGAATCTGAACAGGAAGCTCCTGTGAATTGATCATACACAGTTCTGTTTACATTGTTATGTTGCTGAAATGTTCTGTAGTTGTTTCATAAACTTTTCCTTGAAAAATAAACATTTCTATTAGAGAGATTCATTGTAAGTTTCCTGTTGATAGAAAATAAAGTGGTCCATTTTTGTTAAAGAACAGAATTTGGCATTTGTTTGGCATTTGGTCCTGTGATTCTTTTTGAATCTTCATGTTAAAAATGAGGTGCCATTTTGTTTGAGCCCAGTGACCTAGAGTTCACCCCTTACCTTTGGTGCTGTGTACAATAACTTGTTTTTATTTCATTCAGATAGTTGCTCATGGGACACCAGTGGCTGGTATCCGTTGAGCAGTGAGGGCTTCTGTGGGGAGTGGCGCATCTTAACTCTGGATAACTGACAGCTGATTCCGGCCAAGTCCTCTCCCATCTCTAGATTCATTCTCCATATCTGTCCAGTGTCTGTTGAAAACCCCTGGCCATTGCCTTTCATCTTGACTGGACTAACACCACATTCACTCTTGATCCCATCTTCATTTTCTGCCTGGGTGTCTGTTTCCGTCTGTTTTGTACTCTAGACATGACCCTTCATGCTCAACTTGATCCCTCCCTCCCCCCATTGCTGCTTTTGTGATGCTTTTGATGTTTTCCCTCCCCCTCATCCTTGTGCTTGTATTATTTTAATAGCCTACCACTTGTTCTCTAAAGTAACAGCTTCCATTTATTATGTATGTGATAAAATAAAAAACATATCTGGTCATTGACCCTTAGCTCCAATCACAGAGCTTCAAAAACCCTTGGAATTTCCCAAGTGGTAGGGGTATCTTTTGTTCTTCATGATGAGCCCCTTTAAACCATACCTGAGTTTATGCTTTCATGACGAAGGGTGGCTCTACAATAGTTCTAGAGTTGGGGCTAGTCACACCAGAAAGACTTAGCTCTCTATTAGCAGGTTGGAACTTGACCATTCCCTTTATCTCTGGGCTGGGAGAGAGACAGGAGATTGAATCTGATCACATGGCCGGTGATTTAATTAATAATGCGTATGTAATGCAACTCCTTATATAAACTCTGGGACAGTGGAATTTCAGGATTGATCAACCCATCGATCTGCTGGGAGGGTGACATCTGAATTTCTTAGAGAGGATGTGGAAGCTCTGAATCCCTTCATCCTCTACTGGCTCTGCAGGTTCTGGAACCTGATTTCCTTGCTTCATCCAGTGCTCGTGACTTCATTCATGGCAAGGAAATTCAGAAGGGACTGATATTTACAAAAGCCAGAGGTCTGTTTGTTAATTTACACAGGGAGATAGACCTTTCTGGTTCTGTGTTAACAACATCTAAGTACTGAACAATGTCTTACCAATAATAAGAAAGTTGACTAGTATGTTAAGTGATAACAAAATGGCATACAGATATAAAGATACACATGCTTTAAGGATTTTATTTAATCATAATCAATGAAGTATCAGGCAAATGGTATAAGTGGTTCAAAGGAAAAGTGAAACCCCCACACACAAATTTATATGAAATAAAGGAATACTGAAATGGATTGCAAATGGAGATAAAAGTGGTTTGTGGAAGGAGGGAAGCCAGGTAGCAGCGAGGGAAGTCAGTTGAAACCTCTACCCGACAGGATAGAATCTGCATATCTCTCTTGCCTACAACTTAGAAAGTTGTACAGTCTCACAAAGAATCAGAATGTGATATGGTGGAAGGATGTGCTATAAACAGTGTCAGGTTTTCCATGTTTTTTCCTGTACATGTTACTATGAATTGCAAGTAGGAGTAGAGGATATTTGAGAACAGTTCTTCTGGACCCTCTTGGAGCTTGATGAGCCTTTATAGTTGTGCCATCACTTTGTAAATGAATGCAGACATTTTAAAGTAATTTGGGTTTTATTAGATGATTTAAATAATTGCTTATATACAGATTTAGGTTTGAATTTTCTTATAGAAGTTGGTAATTTTCTTTTTGCCACTGGATCTTTTTGTGAAAAGCTGTTGGTAACTTGGACTATGCCACAAGGTTTTGTATGCTTTGCTTTTATAAAGATATAATTATTAAAGTTGCTTAAAATTATTGGAGACCTTATTGTGGGGTTGGAAAGAGCCCAGGCTTTATGATAATCTGAATCACTTATCTTATACACAAGAATATGTAAGTATTATGATTTTATAAAATAACCTACATGTAATTCCTTCTGAATATTTTAATGTATGTTTGTACAGAATAATTTTTAAATTAACATGCATGTTTTATATAACTGGATGCAGTATTTCTCTATTAACTGGAATAGATGTTAAACGATGGTCCTTTTCATGATTCTTTCTGATAAATGACTTTTCCTAATATTGTGATGCCCTCTAGTGAATTCAGCCTTGCAGATAAGAAGTTTATGAGAGACAGTAATCAGACAATGAAGCCTTCAAAAGGAGCATTTTAGTAATTAGAGCTGTTCCTATATGCATTGTTGAGATGGCAAGTTTCTGTCCCTAGAAATGTTTAAGCAAAGATTTAATAATCCCTCATGAGTCTCATTGTTGAATTAAGTGTAATTGTTCCAGAGGACTTCTAACATCTCTCTCAACTTCATCTGAGGTTCTAGATACATATGAGCCATTACTCATTAGGCTGAGGGTTGTGAAGCTTTCAAAGGCAGTGTTAAGTCAGGGATGTGACTTCCAGTAACTTGTATGCTTCAGCTTGGAGAAAACAACAGTAGCTAACTAGCCTTTATCGAACATTTATTCTGTTCCTGCAGCTGCTCAAAACAGTTTACAGTACCTTTATGTCACTTAATCCTCAGAGTAATCATGAGGTAGGTACCATCTTTATAGTTCTGTTTTACGCTTCCAGCAGTTGAGATCCAGAGAGGTTAAATAATTTGCCCAAAGTCATACAGTAAGTGGTGGAGCCACGACCAGCTCATATCAAATAATAGTGGGTAGGGTAAGGTCATTTTTAATTGTTTACAGGTTGGCAGCTTTCTGATAGGACATTTAGTTATCTGGATCAAGCTATTTACTTTCGGCTACATTATCTTTACATTGCTGCACTTAAGCATGTGGTTTCTCATGAGCTTCAATTACAGATGCAGTAGTTTAATAATTTCTACCTAAATATTTAGTCTATGTAAGATTTTTGGCCCATACGTACTTACTTTAAAGAGTTATTTGACAGACAGAATGATACAGCCTTACCTTCCTAGTTTACTTTCTGTAAAACGCCATTCTTTAAAGTTTAAAGAATCTACTGCTCATTTCTGTGTTAAAGAATTCTTTTGAGGGCATTTATAACTTAGGTTTCTTTTGGCTTTCAGAATTCTTTATCATCTTCATTGGATTTTAAGGCTAGTATAGCTCTTTTCCTTTGCCTCCAAATAAGTTTTCTTTAGCATTTGATTGTTAATTTAAAATATCCTGAATTTCATAGGTGGCTTCTGTTTTAGAATAAAATAGAATGTTCAGTCTTTGTTAACTTCTAGAGTTAGTATTATATTAAGTTGAAACAGAGTATTTACCTTTTCAGGAAAGTAATTATTAGCCTTGAAAATCATGCAAGGACTATTTCATTTTGAAACACTTAAAAATTCATTTTGGTTTTTATAATTACAGTGTTTCAGTAAGAGAGACATCTAAACAGGGATTGCGTTTGGCAATTATGTACATGTTCTTGTTCTAAACTAAGTACTGTTTCTGTGGTTTAGATTTTTCCTTTATAAATAGAATTTTAATCAGTGTAGGCTAAACTTTTTCCCAAGCATGTTATAATTAGAACTGGCTACAACCTAATCCTAAAATGTGTATAATAAATTTAATATTTTATGAGCACCCTGCCGTTAAGTGAAAGCAAATAGGAATTATTTGGATATTCATAAAATTCTCTAGTTTGTTTTTCTGTAATATGTCTATTTAAAGAGAAGTTAATATGTTACCTGTTTGGTCCGGTCACTGGGAATGATGTTACTTATATTTTGGAGTCACATGGTCTTAATATACTATGACAGCTCATTCATATATTGAGTATACTGTGTATTAACATAGTTACTGGGAAAGTATTACTGTAGGATCTGTGTTCCAAATGTGATTGGTCTGCCAATTCAGGCCCACTGCACTGACCAACACATAGACATCTTTTAAACATTCTAAGGGCAAACAATCTGGATTATAGGAAATTGTTTAGGAAAGTTGTTAAGAAGCACCATGTCTGGAGTAAGACACATCTGGGGTCTCAGTTTTTTAACTTCCTAAGTTATCAAATACAAGAAAAAGTCTGAAAAACTTACAGCCAAGAGGAGCCTAGGGAGGCATGATGTCTAATGTAACACGGTATCTAGGAACAGAAGAACACTGAAAACACTAAGGACATTTAAAGCAGAGACAGACTTTAGTTAATAAAATGCGTCAATGTTGATTCACTGAGTTTACAAATGTACCATACGAATATAAGAGGTTAACACCAGAGGATGCGGGGTATATGGGAGTTTGGTACTACCAGCACAATTTTTCTGTCAACTTAAAAACAAAAAGCTTATTAAGAAAAAAAAAAGAGCATGTGGATGGGGGGGTGAGGATACACCATATCTATTTAACTGTATCTTAATATTTCAGGATTGATTTCACATTACACCCATTTCATTAAATAGGATTTTAAAAATTGATAATTGGGACATATGGACTGAATCTTTGCCAACCTCAGGGCTTCCTTTTGAACTTGTATTCCTAAGCTTCTCCTATAATAGTGATTTATTTATTTTTTTTACCTTTTTATCTTTTTCTTAAAAGTAAAGTACACAGTGTTCCAATAAATAACATCCTAGGCAATGGGATGGAATTGTTGTTCTGCAAATTTAATTATATAATCAAGTGCAGAAGCAGATTTAGTATTTCTTGTTCTTGCCCACAAATCATCATGTACACTGTCTTTATCATTCATTATTAGTGTTCAAAATATTAATAGAATCAGTAAATTATAGGACTGGAAGGAATCTTTGAGATCTTCTAGTCAACTAGCTCTTATTCTGTCTAACCCAAAGCCCCCTTTTATAATAAATACTTGATTTTCTTTTCAGTGTCCTGGAATGAAATTCATAGTTAATGACATTTTTTACCCACATAATTAAAATAAATCAATGTAATTCCCTAACTGTAATATAAAGGAAAAACAAAAGGAAAATATAATACAGTATGAGGTATGAGTATGCTAGAAGACAAAAAAAGAAACAAAAAGCCAACCAACAGATTTCTAAAATGCTTGTAGAGGGCACTGTTCCATGGATAACCATGATTTGGACCCAGTTTTCTCATTTCATAGGTAAAGAAGGAAGGGGTGAGGGTGAAAGGGCAGAGGAGGGGGTGTTGGATGAGGGGCTTGGTGTTACTTTCTCAGAATTACGCAAGTGTGGTTAGTAGTAGAGCTTGAACCTTGAACAGGGAACCCAGGTTTTGTGATCTGTGCTGCTCTTGTTAGTGCTTCTGGAGCCACATTTTTTTTTTTTTTAAATATATCTTTATTGATTTCAGAGAGAGGAAAGGAGAGGGAGAGAGAGAGATAGAAATATCAATGATGAGAGAGTCATTGATCGGCTGCAGCCCACAACCCGGGCATGTGCCCTGACCGGGAATCGAACCCTGATCGCCTGGATCCTAGGTCGACACTTAACCTCTGAGCCATGCCTGGCCGGGCCTGGAGCCACTTTTTATAAGAGGAGATTGAACCCAATGAGCGATGAACCCAGGGGCGTTATATAAGCAGTCAGTAGGCACAAAACTTACTTGTTTCATGCCTGTGGCTAAGGGAAGCTCTGTGATGTAGTGACAGCACAACTGTATCTTTAACATCTGGCACACGGCAGCCTCCCAGTTAGTAAATGTGGTTACTTGGGGTCTTTCTGCTAGATAGCTTGTGGGTGGTAGATATGTAGACACATGTAATGAATCTGGAGGACATCCTATAGGTTTATAGCCACCTCCAGAGCTCCCACATTCTGGCTTTATGGCCTTGGGAATAAACTCATTTCATCTGTAAAAATCCTACCTTTTCTTTCTCATAGGTTGCCACAGTGTCAAATGAGAGAGTATAGAGGACTGTGGTGTACTGTACTGTGTAATATGCAAATGCAGTGGGTTGATGTTACTTAAAAGCCTAGTATTCTCTCTTTCCAAGATTATAGAGAGACTATTGTCCTATATTAATGCTCTTCAGTTTGTATGTGATTATTATTGTTTGTTTTTTTTAAATTTACTTTCAATTACAGTTGATATACAATTTTATACTCTTTTCAGGTGTACAACATAGTGATTAGATGTTTATATAACTTAAGAAGTGATCACCCCAGTAAGTCTAGTACCCTACTGACATCGTAGTTACATTATTATATACATAGGTATATTATTATACCAAAAACTCTAGTCTGAATCTTATTTCTTGAACCAGCAAACACCTTCCTGCCTTGGAGACATGGGATGGCACACATATTGTCCCCTCCCCAGCCCCTATCTTCACCTGCTCAGCCCCGTCCCTGTGTGCTCTGTTCTCCAGTAAACACACAGCCAAAACGCCAAAACCGATAGAAAGCTTTTCTATTTTAGCTTCACTAGTTCACTTAGTTAAAGAAGACTTGTCTGGTATTTCTAGAAGAGCATACAGCCTTCATTATATTCTTTCATAGCCTTTATTATAGCTGTTTATGTATTTGAGTATGTTAGGTTCCTTGAACATTTTGTAATCTACCTTATGTGCTTGTGTTTTATATATGAAACTTCTTGGTGAGGTTTTTGAAAGAAGGGTTTGATGGTCAGAAAGGTTTGCAAACCAGTGCAATAAGTTATCTCTGAAGCCCCTTTCAATCAACTTTCCGTGATAGGTGATTTTATAGGCAGTGTGATTTTAAAATAAAGTTTTGGAGATCACTTTTATAATTTATGCATTACACTGTTTTGAAAACTACCTCCTTTTCCTCAAATTGAATAATTACATTTGTAACTTCTATAAATAATTTAGAAAACTCTATAAATATCAATTGCTATTCTTTTTTTAAATTGATTTTAGAGAGGGATGAAGGGAGAGTGAGCCAGAGAGACATCGATGTGAGAAAGATACATTGATCGTTTGCCTCCTGTAAGCACCCCGACATTCTTTCACTGACATTCAGAACATTTTTTAACCTCCAAAACATTCATACTCATTAGTAGTCACCCCCATTCCACCTGCCTCCTCCAGTCCTGTGAAACCACTAATCTACTTTGTCCCAGTAGATTTTCCTATTCTGGACATTTTATGTAAATGAAATCATACACTACGTGGACTTTTGCGACTGGCTTCTTTCACTTAATGTAATGTTTTCAGAGCTCATCTATGTTGTAGCATGTTTCAAGTACTTCATTTTTTTGTTGAATGATATCCACAGATGGTTATACCACTTTTTAAATTCATTTTTCAAATGAAGGACATTTGGGTTGTTTACACTTTTTGACTATTATGAATTTTGCTGCTGTGGACATTCGTGTATGTGTTTCTGTGTGGATATACGTTTTCATTTAACTTAGGCATATATATCTTGGATGGAATTGCTGGATTATATGGTGACTCCATATTTAACACTTGGAGGACTGTAATAAGTAATTTGAACAAGGAAGGTAGGTTGTCTTGAATAACAGGTAGGAGGTATAACAGAGTTACACTCACCAGTCTTTCTGAAATGGTTCCATGTAGTAGTGTTCCACTTAGTGTAGGTGTATGTGGTTTTAACTTGTGTCTTATAAGGAAACCTTATGCAATAACAGGAAATTGTTGAAATGTAGTGGGAGTGCTTGCCATTTACACAGAAAATAAATGGTGACTTTTCACTTTAAAAAAATGCTTGCTGTTAATAATTCATATTGTTGGAAACATTTTGGAAGAAATGAAACCCAACAGAAATCCTGAGACTTTGGAAAAACTTCCTTTTGACTAACCAGTGGCTCTACGGTGTGCACCACAGAAAATAAATAATGTCAAGAAATGGCCTCTTTCTTTCTCCTTTGTCCTAGCTTGACTGTTATTCTTCCTCCAGGCCCAGGCCTTGCCTGCGTCTTAATTCCTCTGAATGTTTTAGTTGATAGTCTTAGCCATCTCTGATCCCTTTCTAATGGAAAGAACACTGAGCTGGTAACCAGAGATGAGAGGGCTTAGCCTCGCTGAGTCACCACTGGCTGTGCCACTGTGAGCACAACTCATGTCCCTCAACTTTCTTCATTGGTGTAGAGAGAATCATCTGTGAAACCAAAAGATGTTTAGAGCTCAGATGTATAATTTTATATTAGTTTCAGGTGTACAGCTCAGTGATTAGACATTTATATAACTTACAAAGTGAACACCCTGATAAATCCAGTACCCATTTGGCACTGTGCATAATTATTACAATATTACTGACTATATTCCCTAAGCTGTACCTTACATCCCCATGACTATTCTGTAACTACCAATTTGTGTTTCTTAGTCCCTTCACCTTTTTCACCCATCCTCCCTTCCCCCATCCCATCTGGCAACCATCAACATGTTCTCTGTATCTATGAGTCTGTTTTCTGTGATCTTAATTCTAACTCTAGACTTCTGAGATTTTATAAACTGATTGTCACCCATACTGATGTTTCATGAATTTGGCATTTAATATATGCTCTTTTGTATTGCTTCCCTCTTTCCTTCCTTCCTTTTAAAATTTGTTCTTCTCTCTCCACCTAGATGACATGCCCTGGGAGGGTAAAGACTTATTGTTCTTTGTAGTAAACTTGTCTGAAGATGATTACTGTTTAATAGTACAAGTATTATATGAGTTTTTAATGACTGTGGAATGACTCTAATTGGTAGTTAGTCTCTGTTTAGATGAAATGATTGAAATAACTTTGTAAAGTTAGACAGATATTTTAATTTTTTCCCTTTTCTCCTTTTTTAAGAGTATGCTTTTGACTAAAGAAGACATGGGTATACTCAGAAATATATATTCCTAGGCTCTTATTTTGCATATAAAAAGAGTTTCAGTAAATTCTTCCTTTGCTTTCTGACAGTCTGTACCTTCACTGTGTTCTTTACTTACACATTTTATTGGCTGTCTCTGTGTCTCATGAAGGGAAAGCAAAATATGAGCACCAAACTTCAAGTTAACAAAGATAAATGCTCTAAAGTAAATTGAATGACATTAAGTGACTGTTTTTACAAGGATCCTTGGGGGTGCTGGCGTGTTTTAGTTCACCTGTGGTACTTTAGTATTTCTATCTCAATTTACGCTTTCAGTGGTTTTTAATTTGTAAAAATTTACTTTGAGTGTTAGAGATGGCAGACATTAATTTGGCCACAAGATATAAGTTATTTCTACCTCAACAATTATTTTAACTTTGATTATGGGGTCATGGAAAAATAGGCATCACTGGCATTACTGGCAAGCTGGTAAATTTTGGCTGTGCTTAAGTTTTTCCGCCCTCCTCCTTTTCTCCCTCTCTTTGTCCCTTCCTTCTTTCCTTTTTACTATGTATCAAATGAAAACGTTCTCTTTTTGAAACATACAGAAAGGCATGTTCCTCTCTGGCCATCATCCTTTGTCACAGCTTTTCCATCTTCATAGAGTTGACCATACTAACATTGGTGTGACTCCTTCTACACAGATTTGTGTGTGTTTACATTTATTTATACAGTAAACCATATAGCATAGGGCGTTTTGTGGTGGGGGGATGTGGCTCCCCACTTCCAAAAATGGTATCGTATTCTTTTTCACTTAGCAGTGTATCTTGGAGCTGGTCATAGTAGAAAACATAGTTTCGCCTTATTCTTTCCAGCTGCTGCATAGTGTTTCATAAGAATGTACCACAGTTTACATAGCTTTTCCCTATTAATGGATGTTTATGTTTCTGATTTTTTTGTTATAGACAATGCTGCAATGAAACTACTTTACACTTGCAGTTGAGTGTTTCTCTAGGGTAGATGCTGAGAAGGAATTCTTGATGGTAGGCATGTTCAGAATTATAGCAGCTACTCATCAGGTTTGCCCTCTAAAATTTTACTGTCTCCAGCTGCATAGGCAAAGACACCAACAAATGATTTTTAGAATACCAAAGACGAAATTGAGACATATTTTGCCAGTCTGTGAGAAAAAATGGTATTTTGTTGTTTTCATTTGCATTTTCTGAAAATAGTGAGGTTGAAGATTTCTTTGTTTCTCGACCATTTGTGTTTTCTTCCCGTAAACTGCTTATATTGAATTGTATTACTTATAAAGTATCCAATTTAGATTATTATATACATAACTTTTTTTCTAAATATTTTTGATATATACATATAGAAAAGTCCATAAATTACAAGTATACAGCTCAGTGAATTTTCATAAAGTGACTACACCATGTGTAACCCTCACCCAAATCAAACAGCATTAGCAAACCCTTGAAGTCCCCTGGTACCCCTTCCATTCACCACCCCCGTTCCACTCCTCCAGGGATAACTTATCCTTATTAGTTTCTCTGTTTTTTTTCTTTAGATAAATAGAATCACAAAGGATATACTCTCTTCTTTTATGTATTAGTTTTTGAATACATTCTAAGAATTACATTACCATTTAGAGAACTATGACTATTTTATACAGATAATTGCTTCTCTCACTAAACTTCAAGAAATTAGGGTCATTTTTATATAAACCTTGAGGTCCTTATATAGTTCTAAGAACTCTTTGAGTGGACTACCCCCCCCCCCCCCGGGATTAGCCAACTTGTTTACTGAAATCCAGCTGATTGATGAAAGTTCTTGTTCATTTTGGGTAAGACTGAGAGGTTTGACCCCATTCTGCTCTTTAACTATCCTGTTGTGTTTTATCAAAATAGGTAAACTGTGGTTTTATTTTGCCTAAGTGCTGTCTAACTGGAATGCCTGCTTACCTTGCACCTTCTCTTTGTATTTGGGAAGGTATTCTCGTGCTGCTTCAGGAAGCATGAAACTGTCTAGTTTGTCCCTTCCCTGTTATTGTTCATGTCATTTTCCCAAATAGGCAAAGGTGCCAGAGCAAACTTTATACATTACCCTTTCATCTTCCCCTGCCTGCCTTATGAATTCTTAATTGATACTGAAAGGTGTTTTAAGGGTTTTTTTGGCTTATTTTTGTTTTTCTTATTTCTTTTGGTGATTTGCTTATTAAAAGAGTATACCTTTTTGTCTTCAGAAAAGCTTGAACATTCAGGATTCTGAAATAATAATTCTCAGTGATTTCCTGACACTATGCTTTAAGAGAGACTTTAAAAAACAGTAAAGTAGGTAAAGATGAATAAAGTCACTAATGGTGACATCCTTTTCAATTTATTTTTAATTAATGCTCTGTTTCCTAAAAGAATTTCAAGTGATTTACAATAAAAGACATATGTAATAATGCCAATAAGAATACAAATAAATGATTATAAGAGGAGAAGGAGATAATGATGACCATAATTTTTGCTGCTGGGATTGAATGTTAAATTTAGCTATGAGCCACTGTCTTTTGAGACTTGAAAGGAAAACAAATCAGTTCTCATTGGGGAATAAAGCATACCATTTCATCAGGCGAGACAGATGTGTTTATATTACTAAATTCTGAAAACTGCAGAAATGTTCATCAGAATCAGGTCATGCAAATTAAAATGCATTCAGGGATTTTAAAATGCATTGGATTTGAAAGAAATTAATTAGCGCATAAATATTTCACTTATGTTTTTGAAAAAACTAAATTAGTGTTATTGTGTCTGTGAAGTATTCATCTAGCTTACACGAGCAGTACATAAAGAGCATTTGGCTTAAATTACTTAAATAATGAACACAGTTCAATTCTTTTACATTGTGGAATAATCTCAGTAATCAAGCTATGATTGTTTTAGCTATATGTTAAAACATTTTTATTTTCATTGCTAAGTGATCATTTTACAATAATTATTATTACATATGCATATATGCAACAGTTGATATTAGTGCAGTAATTGACTTCACTGCAATCAGAAAACAGAACAGTTTCCTCAACCCCCAAAACTTCCCTTGTGCTGCCTCTTCATAGTCACGCCCCCTCACCCCTAACCTTTGACAACCACTGATCTAATTCCCCCTCTTACAGTTTTGCTTTTTCCAGAATGTCTTATGAATGAAATCATACTGTAAAAAAAGAAACCATACCATTGGAGTCTGACCTCCCTCACTCAGCATAATGCATTTGAGATTACCCCAAGGTATTGCATGTATCAGTAGTTTATCTTCATTGCTAAGTAGTATTCCAGTATGTGGATTTACTATAGTTTGTTAATTCATTCATCCCAACCAACATTTGGGTCGTTTCCATTGTTTGGCAATTGCGAATAGTGTGGCTGTAAACAATTGTGTACAGGTTTTTGGTTCAACATAAGTTTTCATTGGTCCTGGATATTCAGTAGTGGGATTGCTGGGTCAGTGTGCAGTTAACATCTTAAGAAGCTGCCTAAACTGTTTTCCAGAGTGGCCTTACCATTTCGCATTCCCCCCGGAAACGTATACGTGAGTTCTGATGGCTCTGCATTCTAGCCAGCACCTGATATTGCCAGTTTTAAAGAAAATTTTAGCTGTTCTAAATAAGTGTGTAGCAGAATTCTTAGCCATGTTTGTCCATTAAACCTTTGAGATTTGGGAGAAAATATGCATGGGGCTAGATCAGATGCAGAGATAAGGAGGAAAGAGACCATTAGATTCGTAAGAGGTTGTTAAGTCTGTAATAGTCACTGTTGTATCCCCAAATGACGGCCACAATACCTGGCACACAGTAGGTATGTTAATTGAATCCTTGAACAAGCGATTGAGAGGTTAGGGGAGAAACAAGAATAGGATGGAAAATAATTTTAGCTTAGACTTGGTCTGAGTAATCCCAGTATATTCGTGTGACATATCCCTTTAAGTCTATGTTTAAATGTATGTTTAAAAGTTGACTCCACCTCTGACTCCAGCCCCTTTGCAGGAAAAAGTACAGGCAGAAAAGACTTGATGCTACTAACTGGTTATGTGGATTTAGGAAAATCATCTTTAACTCTTCTGGTCCTTAGCTTCATCACTGTAAAATGAAAATATTTGATTAGATTATATCTCAGCTCCTTTAACTATATATATTTTTTGCGATCACATCAAATGCGAAATAGTTTGGTAGGTGAGGAAGAAGCATGCCAGAGCCTTTGATGAGGGCTGGGGGCAGTTATCTATGAATACATTGTAAAGTGCATCTATCATCTCACAGGGAGTTTGGGGGTGAGTGTCTAAACATAGAGCTAGCTAATGGGTAACGGGCAGAAATAAACAGCAGATAGAAAAAGGTAGTTACTGGTTTGCAAATATAGTAGCAGCAGTGCAAGAACTTGGGGGTGTATAAAAGGAATTAGGGGTTGAGAATGCAGAATTTAGAAGCTTTTTTTTTCCTATTAAGAAAAGCTTTAAGTTACACTAAAGACTGGAGGGAAGCTGCCTATAGTGTTTTTTCATGCAAAGCAGAATGCCTGAGCCTCAGAGAAAGCCAAGCTGAGAGTAGTAAGAACACAGACAATTCAGGGCCCTGTGTGAACAAATTGTTAAGCAGTGGTCTTTTTACCTCCCTCACTTTCTCACTTCATTTCCTAGTTCAGAGGTAGAATTTAGCAACAAACAAAGAGAAAAACAGTTCTTAGTAGATATTTATTCTGTTTATATGTGGAACAATTTTGTACACTATTTTCCACACGTGTATTGGTAGAGATTTGATAATATATTTATTACCCAGATAAACTTGATTTTTTTGTTAATGGATTTGACCTGTTTTGTTGTTTGACATTTTTAAAAGCATCGTTACATTTGAAATTGTATTTGTTTCCTGATGTGATTCTTTTTAAATATTCAGAGGTCTTGATTGCTGGAACACCTTTTTAAAGATATACATTTTCAGGCCATCATTGACTTCATAGTTTAATATTTCCAATAGTTTTATTATCCTGAGGTAAACTGTATGTTTTTGTTCTAATATAGTTCAGGTTATAAAGTCAAATGTTTGATTATTTATTTTAGACTGTGTTTCCAACAATTTATTTTAAAACATCAGTATTAATGTTCTTCTGGTTATAAGGACCCATGAAAGTACAGTTTTCCCTGGTACCCATGAGGTATTAGTTCCCGGACCCCCTTGGATATCAAAATCTGAGGATCTCAGGTCCCTTACATAAAAGAGCTTAGTGTTTGCATATAATCTAAGCACATCGTCCCATATACTTTAAATGATCTCTAGATTACCTATACTACCTAATACAATGTAAATGCTGTGTGAGTTGTTGTTACACTGAATTGTTTAGGGAATAATGATAAGAAAAAAATCTCTGCATGTTTGGTACAGATATGACCATCAGAGTAACATTTTTTTCTGAATAGTTTCTGCATGTATGGAGGGCTGACTAATCCTTTGGCAAATAGTTTAGGAAAGAGAGTGAGGAGTCAACTTCTGTTCAGCTTTTCAGCTCATAACAAGCCAGCTTAAGTCTAATTGACCAAAGATACTACTTTCAGATTCTAATGTAAATAACTAGTATATCTAGGTTAGAAAACTTTTTTAGTGCGCTGTAAAATTGTCATTACTTTTAGGCATGATCACCCTTGGGAAGCTGTTCTGCAGTTCTTTGTCCATTAAGTCTGTTTGTTATAGTAGGATATAAAAAACTTTGGAATATTTTAAGATTTTGTGTTGGATAAATCCTGGAAAAGGAAAATACATAGGTTTATGTTGATACTAATAAACATAAAAAACAAAGGCTTTATAAACTAGATGGCTTTAATTTTGGAGGTCAGGCATTTATACTCTTTTGAAAGTCTCAATTTTGTATGTACTGACAACTTGTTAGACCAGTAGGGCAGGTAAGAGGGTCACCTCTAGGGCATTCAAGCCCTTATATCCTTTATCAGAGCCTATTCTGTAGCCCTATAATTAAAGATCATTATAGCATCATTCTGAAATTGAATTTGGGCAATTATATGTATAGTAACAAATATGCCTTTTTATTTTATATCTTTCAGAATCATGGTGTCATGGAAAGGGGTTTACTTTATACTCACTCTGTTTTGGGGAAGCTTTTTTGGAAGCATTTTCATGTTGGGTCCCTTTTTACCTTTGATGTTTATAAGCCCTTCTTGGTATCGCTGGATCAACAACCGCCTCGTGGCAACCTGGCTCACACTTCCTGTGGTAAGTTACACACCAGAGACTGTACCAAAGTGGCCCAACCTATTGATTTTTACTTTGTTAGAGTCAGATTTAGTCAGATGTTTAAGTCTTTCCTGTTATATAAGAGATGCATTAGAATGTAAAGGCAATATAAAACCTGCAGGGTGGAAGGGATCAATGGCGGGGGACGGGGGGGCGGGAGGACATCTGTAATACTTTCAACAATAAAGGTAAATTTTTAAAAAATTTGTCCTTTGAAGTAAAACATCTAAGAGACATGTAAAAATTGAGTTTCTTTTATATTTTCATGAATTTTCTTTTAAAAATTTTTCTTCATTGAGATATGCTTTACATGTAGCAAAATATAGAAATCTAAAGATACAGATTGAAGAATTTTTGCATCAATAATCTTATTTTGCATTTCCATTTATTTTACCAAACAATGACAAAATTAAGATTTAGATAACTGCCCAGCCTGTGTGGCTTAGTGGTTGAGTGTCAACCCATGCACCAAGAGGTCGCTGTTTCACTCATTGTCTTGCTTACTAGTAACAGCATATCAGGCCGACAGTCTTCCAGTTAAGAAATTTATTGATGTCAAATCCCCTATAGCTAGGTTACAGAAAATTGATGTTCTAGTTTTGAGATAGTAAGCATCTCTGTTCAAAGAAATGGAGAAAAACTGTCAGGGTGTTTTTTAATGACTGTTTATTTCATACTTTTATAAGATACTAAAGGAGTTTTTATTTTGAAGCAAATAGGTCATTTTCTTATTTAGAAGGAATTTAGTCATTTCCCCCCTATTGTAGGTGTACTTTATTTTAAACAATAGCTAACAGTTAAAAGTAATTTTTCATTAAAAGTAAATTAGGGTAAGTGCACTTAGACTAATTATTGTTCACAGAAATAATCACAAAATGATCATTTTTGTGAGCTCTTGTGTATTAAAATTATTTCATTGGAAAGATTTTTCTTGCTGTATTGTTTTTAAGGAGCACATTTTCTGTGTTAAATGAGGTACTAGAGTAAAATCTTTTAGAATCTTAGATGAAACATAGAGTCACCTAGCCTAACCTACCTGTGTGTGCATGAATCCTTAGAACAGTCTGTGGAGTGAACCTTTCAGCCTCCCTTGGAACATTTCTATAGCAGGTAGTGTATATCTTTGTTCATTTCATTTTTGGATGGTTTCATTCAATATAATATTGTCGGGGTCAAACTTTGTATGTGCCCAGAGCAGTTTTTGCTTTTCAAAATTAAGTGTTTTCAACAGTCCGATTGTTAGCTAATTACCTGGGATTATGAAAGTTACTTAGAGTTCTGCCCTTTCACCATAAACCATGACTTAGGAATTTAGAGGACTCCCCACCTAGAATACAAGTCTCTTTCTTCGATAGCCTTGCTGATTTCATTCCAGTCCTAGAACAAAACAGGTGTTCAACAAACAGACTAATGGATATAATTTCTGTCTAGACTGCTTCTTTTAATAAAGGGGGGTGCTCAGTGTTTGATGATGCTCAGGACTTGGAATTGCAAGGCCTTAAATAGCTAAGATTTGAGGAGCCGGGCTGAAGCCAAGTCTGAAGACAAAGCAGATGAACAGCACATAGCTGTTGTTACCTCAGATTTAATAAAGACCCATTGGAATGATAAATGAAAGCCTAGGGCATGTGGCAAAACCTATTCTCTGTGATTATTAGGAGAACCTCTCATTTTAATGTTTTCATACATGGTTGAACTCTTGGCAATAGGAAATAGTATATAAAAGATCCTCAGAAATTGCTTCTCTATTTCTAATTCTAGAAGTATTTGTCCAATTAGGTAAAAGTCATGAGCATTGTAGCTCTTAGTTCAACGGAGAAATAAAGCATTATAAAATTTTACAAGATTAGTTTCTTATTGCTGAACGTATCTTCTTATTAGAAATAGTACAAATTCAAGAAATACAAGAATAGTGTCTGTTTGTTTTAGCTTTTAATCTGGATTATTTGAATTCTAGAGTTCTTTTTAGACATTACAACTTTGTTGTAATTTGTTATTTTGCCTTGCAGGAGCTGTAAATAATGTTGACTAGATATGTCTTGTCTTGTATTAAAAATGATTAATGTGAGCTTGAGATCTAGGCTGCCCTAAAGGTTATATATAAATTTCAGGCACATTCTGATAGAGAGCTAGATGGTAAGGGAGAAAATGTCATATGATATGCTCCTGGACAAACAGTCTGGGATTTTTTTATTTTGACATTTTTCATAAAAGCAAAGGATTGTTTGGAGGATCCATAGAAAATATGTATTAGAAATTGCATATAAAAGGTAGAGTTGAGGTTTTGGGTTTATAGGCTTAAGATTTGAAACTCTTTTCCATAGTACAACACAACGAATAGTCAGGTTCCTCTTTCTACCAGTTAAGGGAAGGGTATCCTGCATTTCAGTTCTTTGCAAATCTGAAAAGTATATCATCTTTGTAAAGCAGGGGGGAGCTGATCCAAATTAACCTTGGATGGTGAAGTCACACATATCCTCTTGGCCAAGACATAAAATTTATCGATTCATTTTGGTAGTTGATGGTCCTTTATACTTACAAGTAGAAAAGAGATATTTCTTACTGTGGGTCGAGCCTAGAGTTCGCTGCCGTGATTCTCTCCATCATGATGTCTCCTACATAGGGACTGAATTTCCCAGGGACTTTGGAGTAGGGGTTATAATTATTTGAGTGTTTATGGTCTCTTTTGAAAATCTGATGAAAACTGTAGGCATTTTCCCTTGCAACACACCTATATACAATTTCTAGAAGGGTACTTGTTTATTGACTCCTTGAAGGCCATTCTTCTAGAGCTTAATAAAAGCCAGGTTAAATGCCCAGGCCCTAAAGAACCTCAGCCAAGGGACAGTAACAATGGGCACCTATGGGATATCTATAGCTGTGTTAGCCCAAATGATCTTTTTTAACTCTGTTAAGAACCTAACACTCTGGCTCTGTACTTCTTTGGACATACAACATTTCTAACTTCGTTTTCCCTTAGCCACTATTTCTTTAACCTTTTTTTCTCAATCCTGTTTATTCCTGTGGTTGAAGTCCTCATGTTCTTTTGTATCATAGTCCTTAAAAAAATAACTTTTTGTGTGAAATATAGCAAACGTACTGAAAAGTTAATAAAACATAAACACACACTCTAATAAATAATTTTAAAGTATAACTATCAACCAGGTCAAGAAATAAAAACATTGCTAGCCTTCCAGCAAGCTACCGAGCTTCCCAAGCACACACCCTCCTGTTTAATAGAAGTAGCCACAAAGCTGACTTGTGAGGTGGCTAGTTCCCTGCTGTTCACAATTTTATTCCCCATCTATTTACCCCTAAGACATCTTAGCTTCTGTTTGATTTAGAAAGTTTTATGTATGGACACTTACTGTATGTATCCCTTTTTGTTTGCTTTGCTTCTGTTTCTCAACATTATGCTTGTGTATTAACCATATTATTGTAGATACCTGTAATTCATTTATTTTCATATATCATATTCCATTGTATGACTATACTACAATTTATTTGTTATAGTTTGATCAAGGTTTTCATGATATTGCCAAGGAACTTTTTATTTTTTTATCTTTTTCTGCCTTGGACTAGTTTTCTCTCCATTAATACAGAAGTAATAGTACAGTCAAATATAAACTAGTAAATTTAGTATATGTAAGCTATTTGAAAATTTAAATAGGGATTGAAATCAGTAATCAGGTTTTCTTATTATCTGTTATGTCTCTTTCAATAACTCCAGTCTATAATATACTTTTCTCCTACAGATTTGCACATAGTATATGCTGGCCATTAGAAAAGTTAATTACAAAACTCAGCAATTATTTGAGCATTTTCTGTGTGCCAGGCATTGTTGTGGGTGCTAAGGCTGCAGCACTTCAGTAAAAATAGTTATATTTTATTCTTTATACATTGTTAAAATAAACAGATATGTGTATTTGTTTTAAAAAATATCATAGTATAGAAGGTATGAAATTAAAAGTTTGACTTTCTGTTCCTTCAACCCTTTACCCAGTGATGACTCTCTTGACTATCCTTTCCATAAAAGAGTAATAATCTTATATATTTATAGCCTTAAAGAATTACACAGTGGAATCTTGTACGCCATTTTCTTTTTAACATAGTATCTTCAAGATTTTAATGAAAGTTAGCATTTTTTAATTAGGAAACTGCCAGAAACTTAAATTAGTAGAACTAAAAATAGAAACAGTGCCTTTATATTCACATTCTTCCAGAATAACTTCTTTCCCTGATTTATTATAGAAGATTTATGGGAAACACTATGCTTTTGACTTATTTACTTATGGGAAACCATAATTTGTTATATATCTATTTTGTTTTTGCCATAGGCTTTGCTGGAGACCATCTTTGGTGTAAAAGTGATTATAACAGGTGATGCATTTGTTCCTGGAGAAAGAAGTGTTATTATCATGAATCATCGGACAAGAATGGACTGGATGTTCCTGTGGAATTGTCTGATGAGATATAGCTACCTCAGACTGGAGAAGGTTTGCCTCAAGGCCAGTCTCAAAAGTGTTCCTGGATTTGGTAGGTTATTCACAAATTAATTTGTTCATTTTATATGTGACGTATCCACCTAAAAGAAAATAACTTACTAAACTCCACTGACATAGTAAAGCCGTTCCTATTTTTTCTTCACTGGTCTAAAAGCAATCACCAGTTTCATTTTTTTTTTAGTGGATCATAACAGACTACTTTATTTGAATCTCTTTTTGAAACATCTTACGTTGAAAGAGAGAAGAAACTATTTTCAAGAAAGTAGATATGGTTCCAGAGGGACCAACAGTAACTTTTTTTTTTAATTCTCACCCATGAACATGTTTATTGATTTTTAGAGAGAGGGGAAGAGAGAAAGAGAAACATCGATTGGTTGCTTCCCATATGCACCACGACGAGGGATAGAACCCACAACCTAGATATATGCCCTCACTGGGAATCGAACCAACGACCTTTCAGTGTATGGGACGACGCTCCAACCAACTGAGCCACACTGGCTAGGGTGATAGCTTAGTAACTTTTTATTGCATGTCATGCTTCTAGTAATTTAGGTCAGAAACTGGCTTGTGCTGATGAGGTACTTGAAATGAACTGATATGTTCACATTCATCTAATAAATACAAATTAAATACCCATTGGTTCTAAGCATTATACTAGGTGCTGGTATTTTCTTTTTATATTTTTTTTTATTAAAGTTGACATGCAACGTTATATTAATTTCAGGCGTACAACACAGTAATTACACATTTATATAACTTACAAAGTGATCACCATGATAAGTCCAGTACCCACCTAACACCATACATAGTTATTACAATATTATTGACTGTATTCCCTGTGCTGTACTTTATATCCCTGTGACTGTTTTTATAACTGCCAATGTGTACTTTAATCCCTTCACTTTTTACACCTGTCCTCCTACCCCCTCCCATCTGGTAACCATCAATTTGGTCTCTGTGCCTGAGTTTGTTCATTTATTTTTTAGATTCCACGTATACGTAAAATCATATGGTATTTGTTTTTCTCTGTCTGACTTATTTCACTTAGCATAATAGCCTCTGGGTCCGTTTATGTTGTCACAAATGGCAAGATTTCATTCTTTTTTTTGGCTGAGTAATATTCTATGGTATATATGTACCACCTCTTCTTTATCCATTTGCCTGTTTTTTGTTTTGTTTTTTTTAAATATATCTTGATTGATTTCAGAGAGAGGAAAGGAGAGGAAGAGAGAGAGAGAAACATCAATGATGAGAGAGTCATTGATCGGCTGCAGCCCACAACCCGGGCATGTGCCCTGACCGGGAATCGAACCCTGATCGCCTGGATCCTAGGTCGACGCTTAACCGCTGAGCCACACCCGGCCGGGCTCCATTTGCCTGTTGATGGACACTTAGGTTGCTTCAGTATCTTGGCTATTATAAAGAATGCTGCAGTGAACATAGCGTGCATATACCTTTTCAATTAGGTTTTTGGATAAATACCCAGCAGTGGAATTGCTGCATCATATGGTAGTCTATTTCTAATTTTCTGAGGAACCTACATGCTCTTTTCCATAGTGGCTACACCAGTTAACAGTCCCACCAGCAGCACAAGGGTTTCATTTTCTAAACATCCTTACCACACATGTTGTTTATTGATTTATTGATAATAGCCATTCTGACAGTTGTGAAGCCATATCTCGTTTTAATTTGCATTTTCCTGATGACTAGTGACATTGAGCATCTTTCCATATATCTATTGGCCCTTTGTATGTCCTCTTGGGAGAAATGTCTGTTCAGGTTCTCTGCCCATTTTTAAATTCGTTTGGTGTGTTTTGTTTTTGGTGTTAACTTGTATGAGTTCCTTCTATTTTTGTATATTAACTGCCTATCAGATGTATCATTGGCAAATATTTCCTCCCATTCAGTAGGTTGTCTTTTCATTTTGTTGATGGTTTCCTCTGCTGTGCAAAAACTTTTTAGTTTGATATAGCCCCATTTGTTTATTTTTTCTTTTGTTTACCTTGCTCGGAGGAGACATATCTAAAAAAATTATTGCTAAGAGCAATGTCAAAGAATATATGTTTTCTTTTAGGAGTTTTATGGTTTCGGGTTATACACAGTCTTCCAAAGACAACAGATGGCCAACTGGTACATGAAAATGTCCTCAACATCACTAATCATCAAGGAAATGCAGATCAAAACTACAATATGAGATATCACCTCACACCTTTTAGAATGGCTGTTTTAAAAAACTTGAAAAGTAATAAATGATGGCAGTGATGTGGAGAAATGGGAGTCCTATGCACTGTTGATGGGAATGTAAATTCCTCCAGCTACTGTGGAAAACAGTATGGAGGAAAACTATATATTTTTTCTCAAATATTAAAAACAGAACTAGCATTTGATCCAGCAGTTCCACTTCTGGGTGTTTGTCTGGAGTAAAAACAACACTACCTCAGAGATTTCTGCACCTTCTTGTTCTTTGTGGCGTTGTTCACAACAGCCAAGACATGGAAACAACCTAGCTGTGAATTGATAGATGAATTGATAAATAGAAGTGGTATGCATGCACACACACATGCAGAATATCATTTAACCATAAAAAAAGGAAGTCCTATCATTTGTGATAACATGGATGGACACTGAGGGCATTTTGTTAGGTGAAGTCGGACAGAGAAAAAACAAATACATGTGATCTCACTTATATGTGGAATTAAATGAAAAAAAACACTGGACTCATAGATGCAGAGAACAGATTGGCAGTTGCCAGAGGCGGGGGGTTAGGGGATGGGCAAAATGGATGAAAGTGGTAAAAAAGGACAAGCGTCTAGTCATGAGAAAGTCATAGGAATAATGTGCAGCATGGCGACTCTGGTTAATGGCGCCATGCTATGTATTTAAAAGTCGCTGAGAGAGTAGATCTTAAATATCTCATCATGAGAAAAAAGTTGTAACTGTTTGGTGTGATGATAGATATTAACTAGACATTTTGCTGTGATCATTTCACTACATACCAGTGATTTTCAACTGGTGAGCCACAAGAATTTTTAGAACATGCAATACCTGACTATTTAGTCGGGGGCACTGACCTCTTTTCCCTTAGACTTCAAATAAATTGACAATAGCCATCCTGTGTGAATGAATCAAAATTACACCTATTTTTTTGGTCAGATGGGCAAAAAGTACAATATGTTGTTTGGTGTGCTACAGAATTTTAGAAATTAGTTTATGTGTGCCATGAGATGAGAAATGTTGAGAATCCCTGCTATATACACATACGGGGTGGGCAAAAGTAGGCTTATGATGTGAGTATGCGAAACACAAGAGTTTATTCTTATATTTTCCACACGAACAATTGTAAACCTACTTTTGCTTACCTGTATATGGAATCATTTTGTCATATACCTGAAACTAGTAATGTTATACATCAAATTACATCTCAGTTTTTAAGAAGTAGTACTGCTTTATTGTATGGTTGTGAGGATTAAATTAAATGCCAATAGAGTGTTATTTGCTCTTGCCTTTTATTTCTGTAGTTCCATCTTGAACAGCTATTCTTGCCTTACAGAAATGCGTATTAGACCTCTGACTTTTTCAGTGCCTCCAGGACTCATATTGTCTTTCCCTGATCACCTCACCTTTATTTCCACCTACTCTACACCGCTGCAGCCATTTTTATCAGTCTTGCTTGTGTTCTTGTGTAATTCTTAGCTTTCCCATTTGCCTCTTTTCTTTTCTCACATGAGTTATAAGCTTCTCACAGATTGTCTTACATATTTAGCCTCTTAAATATTTGTAGACTTGATAGGATTTCATGAAAATACAAACCATTAATGAGAACAGACTTTGGATTGGAGGAAAAAAAGATTTTAGTATCTCTATAGTGAATAAGTGCAGAGTAAATTAAACAAGGCAAAAGTGTAGGCAGCAGAGACCAAACCCAAAACAGAACTTGTTTGCAAATGAGAGTATTACAGTTGAAATTCGTAGGAGGAAATGAAAAAGGGAAAAGAATGGATGCATCTTAGTGGCCACGCTCTCTCTAGCTGCAGCCTATGCTTAGACCTAGCTTGGTGACAATTTGGCATGGCTTTAGGGAGTATTTAGTATTGCTATTTATAATTATTTTTAAACAAATACTTGCTTACCAGATGTTTGGAATATAATGACTAAAGAAAATAATGTTTTATATGTATAGTGCCAGATTGGAGAATGTGTGAGAGTTTGGAATTTGAAAGTTCTTTTCTTAGAGTATAATAGTAACAGACTTATGCAGCAGGCCAGGAAAGAACTCATTAAGAGTGTTTAGATTCTAGGTCAAGTTACCAAGAGTTTGGGTAAGTTAACTAAACTGTTTAGAGTTTGCTAAGATATATGCAATTAGATTTTAAGAAAAAATGTCCTATGGTTAGATGTCAACTGTTTCTAATGATGGTATACACATTGATTCTTATTTTTAACCAATTTTGTAACCACTTAGCAAAATCTAATGAAATGAAAAGTTGAACCAAAAGATGTCATAGAAAAGTCCATTTGCTTGGTGAGTTGTCTGGTGAGTTTGTACCAGGAAATACATGTGTCATTTGTGCCCAACTAGCTCATGCTTCTTGGTTTTTCTGGATCATTAATTAATCACATTAGAGTAGCAGAAGAGTTTGAGGCTTTTAGAAAGCATCAAGTGGTAAATGTTAAAGAGATTGTGATTTTTAAAATGACCACATCATGAATTAAACTAAAAATCTCCCTGACAAAGTAAATTGTTGTATAACTCAATTCTAAAACTGCAACGTAATGTAATGGTGAAAGCTAGGGAAATCATCAACTGTGAAATATATCTAGGTTGTTTGGAATGAGATCAGGGAGAAGTCAGAAGTAACGGGTTTGCCTCTGTGAATCTGTTTGTTAAAGGTACCCAGAGCCTGTGAGTGTGTGTCTGTTCAGAAGGCCCTGTGGGGTTTGCTTTAGCAGGATATTTGAAACTGGGCAGGAGGCTATTCATAAGTTCAGTCTGCCAAAATATTAAAATTTTTTGGTCAAATTTGATTTACAGAAATAACTGAGATTTTATTTTAAATGCCTGTGGTGTTTTAAAAGCATTTCTCTTTTTGAAGAGCATGAATAGAAAACCAGTTGGTTCAGATCTGTTGTCTGCCTTGCCAGTGCAGTGGAGAAACGATGACAGTGCCTCTTGCCATTAAACATGAAAGGGCTGTAGCACCGGGACCATGTTGATTGGGAAGATAATCCATTTTGTGTGGCCAAATTTGCAGTTTTAGCTGCATTTCATGAATGTATTTATAAGTGTTAGTAAGGTATAAATTTATTTAAAGATGTTGTTGCTCAGTTTTAAGAAGTACTAAATTTACTGAAATCGCCTTAATTTTATTATCTATCATATATCAAGCACAAAGAATGAATGTTTCTCTGTTTGAGATATTTACAGCCTACCATACCAGACTTTATCTCCTGTGAAAAGGAAAATTCTCTCTCTTCTATCCAGCTTCCTTCTACTTAAAATGGACATTCACTAAAACTAGAACCATCTTTAAACCATGAAGGTCTTTGACTTCATTCAATTTGGTGGACCCATTTTTTATTTAACAAAATTTTATGCTGCTCTCCTGCTTCACAGCTCAGAGAAGTAAGACCAATACATTTCTAAACTGGAGAAAACTGTCCACAAGACTTGGTATCAGTAACACTTCAGCCGTGTCAGTTTCTTTGGTGCAACCAAGGTATCAGTTTTGTCATTTACATTAGGGAAGTGAGCCTCATCACCAAACTAACAGCTACTTGGGCCTTTCTGGAAGGACTCTCTACAGCAAACATATTTGAGTGTTTTACTAAGTTTAGCAGTGAATCTCTGATACATACATCCCACACTGAGGATGAAAATATCCAATACTGCCTTTCTCAGCCTCCTGTTGGCCAGTCTCACCAAAGGGACTTAATGCGGAGAGTCTGGCAGGAGGCTCTGGGAAAGATTTTCCTCCTTACTAAAAGGAGAGCTTGGTTGAAGGGCTGATGTGCTCCTTCCTGCTTTGGGACATTACTGTGAGAGCATATCATACTTGGAGCTGCTGCAGCCACCTTGAGTCCAAGAGGATGGCAGAATAGAATGGGAGAGCCTAGCGTCTGAACCAACCTTGGGGCCAGACTTCATTTTATGTGAGAAACATAAGCCCAGATTGTTTGTATAACTTTCAGATGGTACTATGTTATTTATAGCCAAAAGCATCTGCTATAACTTGCTTTCCCCCATTTTACTAATCTATAAAGAAAAGTATCTAATGATTGATTTACTCATTCAGTAAATTTTATTAAATGCTTATGAATCAAGATTTTAATGAAAACTGTCAAATGAAACATGGTAGGCAGAGGTTTTAGTTCTATGACTGAATATCCCATACACATCTCTGTGTATTTTCAGATACTAATGCAGATCAGTTTCATCTTAGCAAGTCTGCTGCTAGGTGAAAAATAAGTTCTTGTAATTATTGCCTTTGCAGTTTCAGTTGCCAGAGTTGCTTGGCTGAGATGAGTTTGGTGACTTTTTTTTCAGGGAGGGAAACCCATTGGGAACAAAGGTTTAGTTCAGCTAAATCATGTGCCAGGCAGAATACCAGGATTATACTTCTTTCTAAGATTACATTGAGAACTAAGTAATTTTTAGGATTGCATTGAGATCTAGGTAATTTAAATGAAGCTTTTGTTTTGAATGTGTTAGCTGACTCTTTAACAAATCTCAAGTCCTGAGCTGTGTGGAAGTAGACAGTTTCTTTGGCTGAGAGAAATGGCTCTGGGTTTTAAGGTTTTCCATTCAGTCACTCACTGAAGTTAATACAATTAGTTACCTAAGTTGGATATCACATTGATGTATACTTTTTCTAATACTTAAGTCAGATTTGCATTGCTTTAGGCTTCTAGGCATCCCAAATGTGAACTCTGAAACAGATTTTGACTCTAGGCTTTTCAGTACCCTCAGGTCTACTGTAAATTAAGGAGTCCCTTCGCCTAAATTAATAAAGTAGATTCTAAAAAATATCTAAAAGGAATGCTTTTATAACAGGGTGATTTTAGGGGAAAGCAGTAGAAGAGTTTGGAGGGAGCTTTAAGGTTTTGTGTGCTTTGTGTTTAGTGGAGCAGTACAAATAAAATAAATCTTACAATGACCAGTTTGAACCAACTTAGAAAAGGGTACTTTACAATAATAGTAAAAAGATAGGAGAGATGGACTCAGTGTACCTTATAGTTTGTTTTTCATCTTAATTTCAGTCAATAATTTGACTGCAGTGCCTTCAGTTGTCCTTTCACCTGTGGCTAAGTAAATTGTAATGGCATTTTAAAAGAGAAAGCAACATTGCAGTACTGGGGGAAAACTAAATTAGCTGTTGTATTTATTATATATGTCTTTTTCTCTTGGTACAAGAATCTTGTATTTTCCCTGCCCCAATCCTAGGCTCAGCATTTCTCTAAGGAACCCTAGTTCCTTTTATTAAAGAATAGTATTAGGGGGACTTCCTGTCAAGATGCTGAAGTAGGTAAACTCTGTGCTCACCTCTTCCCACAACAACATCAAAATTGCAACTAAATTATAAACATGCATCATTGAGAACCACCTGAAGACTAGAAGTCCTATAACTAAGGATATAAAAAAGAATCCACATTGAGATGGGTAGGTGGGGCAGAGAAGTGGAACAGACAGGTCCCACACCCATGGTGTGGCGATTTAAGAGTCAGGAGCAATGTCTTGACTTGGGAGGTCCCACCAAGGAGTGAGGAGTCCCAGCCACATGAGGCTGCTGTTATATATACTCAGTAAATATAGTTTTTGATCATGATTGTTGTGATACGAGTTTATATAAAGTTTGTATCTGATAATATTATCACTCATTTAATAGAGGCCTGTGTATAGCATTTCGTTGGTTGCGTCCACACCCAGTATTCAGGATTGAAAATACAATGAAGAGAACAGTTTGTGTCTTCTACATTGCTTTTTGTTTCTGGTGTTGCATTCCTAGGCCCATAGTAGATACTACAGTGAATTAATCTATATGTGGACAACAGTGATAAATCGGACTGACCTATCTTTGAAGTTCAGGTTTTACAGCACTAGGTAAGTGGTGCAGATGTTTTTATGATTCCCTTAACTATATCCATCTACACTACAGCAAAAAAGGAGAAAAATGGTGAAAATGGCTTGCTTTTTATTGAGAAAGAATGAATGTTAAAATATACTCAAGCAAACAGATTTGTTTTTTTCCTCCCTAGCTACCTCTAAAACTTGATAAAAGGGAAGTTAAGCCAAGGAAAACCAGGTTCTACAATTGTGGAATAGGCTTGAACAATAGAGGATGCTCAGGGGTTACTCCTGTCTGCTTGAGAAGCAATGCTGATCACGTAAACAGGATTTTAGAAAGCAGATAGCGGTAGTAAGGCCAGTGTACACAGAATCTGTCTTTATCAACCCGCCAGACTCACAGCCCGTGTCTGAGAAATTGAGGTGATAGACAGAATGTCCTTCGATGGAAAAGTATGAAAAAGGCAAGTGATATAGCCTAATTTCAGATGACATGATCAGTTGCACTGTCATTTATCAGCTCATAGACATATGAAATAAATGTCATAAAAATGTACATTTGAGGATTTTAAGAATGTTAAGAGAAATCTGGGTGTTGCTTTAAACACGAATAAAATACATGCTTTGATGGCAATGAAACGGGGGGAAAACCTCACAAGATGTTCCTGTGATTTTTGTGAAAGGGAGAAAAATGTTTAAGCTAAAAGCAGTAAAAATTCAAAAGCATTAGTGATGTGTAGATGGAACACTGACAAGGCAATGGCACAAAGGGGAAGAATCATCGCATCTTCAAAGGAGAGGTCCAGGCAGCTGACTGATTCAGCCATTTTACTTCCCTTTCTGAGATTTCTGAAACACAAACGTTAAAAGAGTTTTATGGCACAGCTCTGCAGATCTTGCTACGACTCCTTCCCCCAAGGGAGCAACAGATATTCTCACTTGGAATGGAGAAATACATTCTACCTGCTAGTATTGCTCAGTGTAGAACATCCTTTACAAATATGAAGACAATTCAGAACTGACATTTGAGGAAAATGCACAGCTTTAAAGATAGTCTGGCACTAAAAAATGCCAAGCCTAGCCTCTGAGGAGAATTTAAACTGTGTTTTACCCTTAGAGAGATTCAAGTATATATTGCAGAGAGGCTGTTTAGCACATTGGTTCAGATCATCAGCTTGGGAGCCACACTGCCTGTATTTGAAACCTGGTTTTACCACTTGCTAGTTCTTTGAATCTCAATGTGCCTTGGTTTCCTTATCCATAAAATAGGGATAATAATTTTACCTAATTCATAAGGTTGTCTTGAGAATTAATTGAATTAACAAAAACTGCTTAGAACAGTACAAGGCACAAAGTAATCATTCAATAAGTTTTTATTGGAATTATACTGTTGTATTTGTCATAACATTTTTTTGCTATTTGTTTGTAAACTTTGGCTGCTATGAAAAAGAACCAAACATAAATCTTGAAAATTTAAGGTGATGATTGCTGAAATAAGCTCAATTAGTAGACCAGACACAGCTAAAAATCTAATTAGTGAGCTGGATGAGCTAGCCAAGGGATTTCCCTTGGACACAGTGTAAGAGGAAAGGGGATGAAAAGTATGAGAGGACAGATCCAGAAGTTTCAACATCTAACTGACAGAAGCTCCAGACAGGTTGAGAGAATGAAGAGGAGAGAAAATAATTAAATAATGGAAGGAATGTACCAGATGTTAAAGAAAGACTCACATTGGAACAACATGCCAACTACTGAGCAGAATTAATGAACAAATTCTATACCTAGACCCAAACTGGTGAAATTCCATAAACTCAAGGTGAAAGGGGAAATCATTAAAGCGTCCAGATGAAGGAATTAGGTTATCTACACAAATCAGGTTCTGCTGGACTTCTTGTGAGTCATATCTGATGATAGAAGATGATGGCTTTGAAACTGAGGGGAAATGATTGGGAATTTCGAATTCTGCTTTTAGCTTTAGTAGCCTCCAAAACAGAGCAAATGCATTTCAGGAATGGAAAGACTCAGACATTTTTGAAAGAAATTCCTTCAGGAGGACTAGTAGAAGGACATAGGATAGAGAAACACTGATTAGCAAGAAGCCAGCAAGCTTAGAGTCTAACTAGTTAAAAGTGTTTCTGCGGAGCCTCAGGAATGTGTTAGTATTAGTAACAGCAACTGGAGGACTGTGGATATTTCTGTAAGTCTTGGAAGAGGGCCAGCAGGGAAGCATACTTTTGTTTGCTTGGGGAGGATTGTTCATTACCTCTGTGTTGATAGAATTATATAAGTTTAAATGTTTGTCAGAGATGAAAAGGTGAAAGAATTTTAAGAAATGACCATTATAAGAACAGAAGAGGGCATGCAGTTTCCAAACCACTAGAGTAATGTCAGTAAATTTTCTGTAAAGGGCTAGATGGCAGCTAGCTCAGGCTTCGCAGGCAGTCCTGTGTCCCTTGCACCCATTCCACTTGGCCACTGCAGCACTGAAGCAGCCATAGGTGACACAGACAAGTGAGGGTGGCTGAGTTTTAATCAGACTTTGTCTATAAACAGTGAAATTTGAGTTTCACATAACTTCCACATATTAGAAAATATTCTCCTTAACTTGTGGGCCAGAGATAGACACTGTGCTGGATTTGGTCCATAGTTTACCGACCTTTGCACTACAAAACAAAGGAGGGGGGCAAAGAAAATGTAATTTTGATGAAAAACAAGGGGAGAAAAATTGAAGGTGGGCAAGAGACTGTAAAGAAGTAGAACAAATAAGAAACATAAAAGATGTCAGGAAAAGGAAAAGACAGTTCTAATAAATGTGAATGGAGTAAACCTTTCCAGTAAAGCCAGATTCTCAGATTGGATATATCCTAGATGATAGTAAGGTACTGGACCATGGTATATCTATATTACAGAACTACTTCTTGAAGTGTGATTTATGTAATAGCGCCCCTTAGCACACTCTTGCTGGCCCACCGTAAGTACAGAGCTAAAGTAGTTGGAAACTTTTTTAGTATTGTGACATTGTCATAACTTTACATGTGATCATCTTTCTAGTAATTTATTGTAATTTACAAAACTATCAATAATGGTTTGGAAATTAAAAACAAAACTGGTTTGAGAAGCACTATTAGAGATTATAATTCAGGTATTTAAAATGAAGTAGATTCATATTTATAAACATGTTAAATGAAAAAAAAGCAAATGATAGAACAGTACAAAGGTATGATTCAATGTGTTTTTTAAAAAACATCAATCAGCCCAGCCAGCTGATTGGCTCAGCGTTTGAGCATCCACCTAGGATCCAGGAGATTGGGGTTCGATGCTTTGTCGGGGCACATGCCCGGGTTGCAGGCTCGATCCCCAGTCAGGAGCGTGCAGGAGGCAGCCGGTCAATGACTCGTCATTGATGTTTCTATCTGTCTCTCTTCCCCTCCCTTCCTCTCTCTGAAATCAATAAAGATATATTTTTAAAAAAACAACCACCAAAAAATCAATCATATATATAAAGAATTTTTAAAATATGGAATAATTCGTATCAAAATGTTAACCATCATTACAACAAAGAGATTATGATAGGTGGGTTAGAGTTGAAGGACTTGGTAATAAAGGAGTATTTTCATGTTTTAGCCTATACTTTTGTATTGTTTGACATTTTTTATGGCAGTATGTTTTCATTTATTGTATAATGTAATATCTTATTATTTAAATTAATGATCTCTTGGTCTTTTCAATAAATGGTACTTGGCAACTGAATATCCATATGGAAAGGACCTTTGTCTACTTCACACATATACAAAAATTAATTTGAGATGATCATAAACCAAAATGTGTAAGTTAAAACAGGAAAACTTCTAGAAAAATATGTAGGATAATGTCTTCATGAATTTGGAGTAGACAAAGATTTCTTAAACAGGACACAAAAAGCACCAAGCACAATGGAAAAGATTTATAAATTGGGTTTCATTAATACTGGATATTAGGTTCATAACAAGATGCCATTAAGGGAAGGAAAATGCAAGCTACAGACTGAAGAATATATTTAATATATATGTGAAACCTAGAATTATATATATTTCCTGTGTGTGTATTTATCTGAGGAAGAACTTTGTATCCTACAAATTAATAAAAGATAATTCTGTTAAAAATGGGGGAAAAATTTGAAGAGGCACTTCAAAAAGAAGATATCCAGATGGTCAATTTGCATATGAAAAGGTTCTCAAACATCGTTAATCATAAGGGAAATGCAAATTAAAACGACTCTACCTGGATCAGAATGGCTAAATTAACAGGACTCATAAGACCTAGTGTTGGTGAGGCTATCTATAGAGCAATTAGAAGTCTCGTACGTTGCGGGTGGGGAATATCAGTTAGTACAGTCACTTTGGAAACCGTGTTGTCTACTAAAACTGGACTTGCAGAAATTCTTTGAGGCAGTAGCTCTACTCCTGAGTATTCTCTTTACAGAACCGAGTGCTTATGTTCAACAAAAGACTGCTGCAAAAACATCCGTATGAACTTTATTCCTAATATCCAAGGAATCTCTCCATGGAGAGTATAAATAAATAGTGATATATTTATAGAATTGACTACTACATGGCAATGCAAAGAAGAAAATACTGCTACACAGCAATTCTGGCTAATCAAGCTGACATTTTCCTTTCTCTTCAGGTAGCTGAGACAGACCGAAGTAATTTAGTGGCATTTATTGCATAGATACTGTCAGTAAGGTTTTTTTTTTAAAATATATTTTTATTGATTTCAGAGAGAGGAAGAGAGAGGGAAAAGAGATGGAAACATCAATGATGAGAGTCATTGATCGGCTGCCTCCTGCACGCCTCCTACTGGGGATCAAGCCTGCAACCTGGGCACATGCCCTGACCAGGAATCGAATCATGATCTCCTGGATCCTAGGTCTATGCTCAACCACGGAGCCACACCGGCCGGGCTGTCAGTAAGCTTTTAAAAAAGTCCTCATAAAGTCACACTCATTATAAAAACTCAAACAGTACAGCAGTGTAAAAAGTAGAAAGAAAATGCCAACCTTGAACTGCCATCAGATTGGGTGTATATTTTTCCAGTCTTTTATTGGAAATATATTCACATGTATTTTTTAACAAAGGGGATTATATTATGTTTTTTTGAAAAAATACTGCTACACATAACAACGTGGGTGAATCTCATTGACATAATATTGAGCCAAAGACAAAAGGATATCTGCTGTGTTACTTCATTTTTATGATTTATGGTGAAAGAAGTCAAAATAATGGTTTCCTTTGCTGGAGTGGGGGGTATTGATTGGCAGAGGGACACATAGAAGCATTCTGGGATGCTGGAAAGGTTCTAATCTGGATTGTGGCCACACAGATATATGTAATAGTTCATTAAGCTTTACACCTACACACTTAGTATCTGCATAGTTTACTGTTCTACCTCAATAAAAATGTAAAAAAACAACCACCAAGAATTCAACCAACTTATTCTTTACCCTCTGATTTGAAATTTGTCATTATGCTAAATTTCCTTACATATTCAAGGGTCTTTTTTCTAGGTCTTGAATTCTTTTCTATGTGTCTGTTTTTGCAGATAAATTGTTCTGATTTAATTATTGTTGCTTCATGATACATTTAATGAATACGTTTAATGGTGTGAATCTTTCCTACTGTTCTTCTAAAATTATCTTGGATAGTCTCACCTCTTTATTATTACAGATAATCTTTAGGATCAACTAGCCAAATTCTAACATACTCTCATGCCACTGGAATTTAATTGTAATTATGTGAAACTCATATATTATAAATTTGGAGATCATTGGCATGTGGGTTGAGTTCAGAAACATTGTATATCTCACCCTTTCCTCCCAGTTGTGTAGTTGTCTTCATGCAGGTGTTTTGTTTTGTTTTTGCATTTTTATTTTGCTATTATGAATGGGAACTCTGTTATATTTTTATGTTCCTTGATATAATATCCTTTTTTATTATTGGAACTTCTTAATCATAATAATGATCACTATTATTTGTTGAATACTCTTTGCTAAATAATCTTATTTACTTCTTATAATAGCCCGTCTCAGGTAAATACTGTTACAGCATTATGCTAATTTTTACATATGCGATCAAGGAGGGACAAAGACTTATGGCTGGTTTGTGGTAGAGTTACGATTCTAATCCAGGCAACCTCACCCCAGAGCTACACTGCCTACAGACACTGCACTGTTGGCCTAGGTGACCTTGAGTGAAGGAGGAGAGACATGTGGGAGGGTCAAGTGTAGGATCAAGTCCAGTACTAATGGATATGACTGACAGTACAGTGGGTGAGTAGTAATTGGATGCATAAAAGCAAGACATATACTAAAGTGGATTTTTTGGTATGTGCTTATTTATATTTGTAGAATACAGTATTCTAGTTTGCACTTACTCAAACCAACTAAAGTTCTACAGTTTTTTAAATAAGAAATTTAATAATTTTATATATTCTCAAATACTACTTACTATATTTACCAAATGATGATAGCTATTGTTTTAGTTGTGTTCTTTGTTTGCAAAGAACTGTCACTCACTCCCACTAGCTGAAATTGTGAAAGTATATTGTAAAGATACACAGGATATTAAAGGAGATGGACTCTTAGGGATATCTAAGAGGTGGTTCTGTAGACTAGCCAGTGCTTCTGGAGACTAAAACTGTCTTGTATTCTGAATCAAAATCAGCTTAGGCACCTCAGCTGCAAGATATTTTTTAGATATTCACTACAGTATATACTATATCTTTCCTCAGCTGCTACTCTCTCTGTTATCTATTTTTTTGTCCATCCATTTACATTAACACCTTTAAGAATATTCTCTGGTATATGAGTTATTTAACCCAAGATCAGTGCTAAATTTAAGGTATGAGATTCTTATTATGACAGTAAGTCACTCATAGTAAAATAAAAAACCTGAAATATTATATTCAGTAATATGGATACTGACAATAAAACTGTATGTAAATACTTATTAACTTGATCCTAGGTTGGGCCATGCAGGCTGCTGCCTATATCTTCATTCATAGGAAATGGAAGGATGACAAGAGCCATTTTGAAGACATGATTGATTATTTTTGTGATATCCGTGAACCACTTCAACTCCTCATATTCCCAGAAGGGACTGATCTCACAGGTAAGGTAGCCTGGGTTTGGATCACAGAATTTTAAAAAATGAAGGAACTTAGAAATCATCCAATCCAAACTTCTTATTTCTTACATGAAGTAACTGAACACCAAGATTAATGTCCCACCCCTAAGGTCACTCAGTTAATCAGTAGCACATTAGAACCCAACACTCCTGGTCTCCAGCCCCCAGAATTTATGATGGGCAACCCCAAGAGATCATGATTATTTATACTTGCCATCCTAGAGCTTTATATTTTGAGTCTCAGTACATATTTTAAGCATCAGCCTTTTATATAATATGTATGGAATCACAAAAGCTCTGAATAGCCAAAGCAGCCTTGAGGAAGAAGGACCTCCTTCCTGTTCTTTATATTTTCTGTTCTCTTCCAAGATATATTTATCCAGTAGACCTTTTCGCTCAACTTCTTATTAGAAAAGCATCTGATAGTAACCAATTTCATTTATTGTTGATGTAAGTTAATATGTTGCATTTCTCCTGGTATTTTAAAGCCTTATCCCTAATATAAGCAAGAAAGGCTTTGTCCTTCCTCAAGAAAACTCAGCTGTAACTGAGGGGACGTAGAAGGACACAGTTAGGACTTCCTGCCTTCCCAGATATCAAACCACATAGGCCAACAGTGCCATTGGATTTCCATGGATTCTTTAGAAGATTAGAAACAAAATAGTCTCATCCTTGTCAAATCAGTAGTTTTCACCTGGCTTTAAACCACGGGTGATTTTTATAGATGAAGTCTTCTATTGCAGTTTAGGATTTAAGACAGATTGAAGAACTGCTTTCGTTGAGCTTGGGTGGGGGTGGGGTGTGTAAGCTTGGGCAAGAAGCAGTTCTATAGAATCCTTCAACTCAGAAGAGCAAAATTTAAAGACTGGTTACTTCAAGAAAGATACAGCAGAATTTGAGAAGGATCCAGTGGATGAAAGTCTGCTATATGAGGGAAGACAGACTGAAGTAGGACAGAACTGAAATCTAAAAATCACATGGTATGGAGAGGTGGCACATTAACTTGTCTTCCAATTCCTCAACACCAGATCAAGGCAACTAAGATCTACTAGGAGGGGCAACCCTTAGAGCTTAAGAGAGGAGAACATGTAAATGAACATACTAACTCACTCTCTCGACGTTGTAATGTATGGAACCAGTTACACAACTATTTAAGTAAGTGAATGAATGACTAAGCCATAATATGTCAATACAGGAAATGAAAGTATTTTGGGAAACATTGATAGCAAGGAAGAGATCTTTGACTCATCTGTTGCAAATGGAACTGAGCTAGATGAACCATGGCAATGTTAATGTACTAGTATTATATATTAAATATATGCTTACTGTATAGTATGTATTTGGTTTTTATAGCTAAAATGCTAAAAGCAGTTGGATCACTAAGAATAATATTGGCTGCATATTGTTTAAGCTTGAAAAGACATTGTAAGTTGATTACCAGAGCTAAACTATCATTGGGAAATTATAATGGACAGAGCCATACTTAAATTTTATAATACTTAGAATGTATAATACTTAAATGTGGGTATTGAAATAGCAGCTATCTTAGTATGTCATTTACTGAAATGACAGATTAATTTATATTTTTGAATGCCAAAATGCATACTAAAGAATGGGAACTTTGGAAGTTATTTAGTAATTAAAAGCTAATGGAGTAAAAGCCCACAGGTTGCTGCTACTTAGGTATGTTAGATTAAAATGTTCATACATTAGACATTCAGAGCCTACACAATATATATTGAAAACTTTTTTTAGTCTCTATTTTTTCTCATGTCTTTTTTAGGTGGTGAACTTATTCAACATGTAGTTGCATATTTTCAGGGTCCAGCTAGAACAAACTGAAGAGTAGTTAACTACTCACGCTTTTAGTGCCCCTGGGCTTCCTCATCCCATTTCAGGTACTGCCAGCTTTGATAAGCTCCCATGCCCAGGGTAGTCTCCTCAAGTGAATGAGAAAGGAGCTTATTACTTTTCATGTTTAGGGCCTTTACTTTTGACTTGCCGGGGATCTGTGGATATTTAGTCCTTTGACCCAATTCTTCATTTATTTTTTTAAAGCACATGCCTTTTATAGGAGTGTTCTTTGAATATTCTAAATCCATCTGTGGTTTTTTTTAGGCTTTGAGGACTCCATGGTCTTAAATTTACTCTTAGGAAAGTTGTGTTTATATATATATAGGCACTTTTCTTGTGACTTGGAATAGTCTATAAATTTCAAGATGCAGCTGAGGGTTGCAGGTTCTAACATCTGCTGTCATCAGAAGCTATTTCATGATCTCCCCCAGGGGTTGAGGCCAGATTTCTGAACACTTTACTTTTTCCAAATATATTTGCTGAATAATGGGTTTGGTTCTTCTTGGAACTTATAAAGTTACCTCATGGAATGGAAAAAGAGGTTTTTGCCAACAATTGGAACATATACTTGACTCTGTAACTGTACTCAGCCAAACCATGTTCAGATGTTTGTACATGATGTGCTGATCATGTGCCCATTCTGTTGTGAGTGGTTTTAGTTAGTAATATTAGCATGCTCTGTGCCTGAGCAAGGGAGATATTTCACTTTGCATTAAAGCCCTAAATTATTGGGTTAAGAAAAAATGTTGATCTGATATGTTTGGCAAATTGCTAGTTATTTCTTCTGAATGTCTAAATCTCCTTGTGTTTTATTACTATTTTAGTTTTATTTTATTAGCATCTTGTATTTTAGTATTTCAATTTTTATTACATAAAGACTATGAAAATTTTAGTTTATTAGAATTTTATTTGTATTTTAGATTTCACTGAATATAGACTTTTGTGAAATCTCTTAAAGAATTTTAAAGGTTTGAATATGAATTTATAAACCTTTACAAAAAGTTATTTAATACCTTACTATATAATTTTCAAAAGTCCAATAAATACATAACTCTAGGATCTTTGTAAGGGATTTGCTAAAGTGTATCTTCTCATTTGACACAGTAATCACAGGAAAATTAACTCATTTTTATTAAAGAAACTTTGTTTCCTTACCTCACATTATCTTCCTTTATTGCATGGCTTCTAATGGTCTGTTGTTTTGTTTAGAAAACAGCAAGGCTCGAAGTAACGATTTTGCTGAAAAGAATGGACTTCAGAAATATGAATATGTCTTACATCCAAGAACTACAGGCTTTACTTTCATAGTAGATCGTCTAAGAGAAGGTAAGCGCCCATCTCAAAGTGGCAAAAATTGATACACTTTATATATACATAGCCCTTTAGAATTTACAAAGCACTTTTTTATATTTTATCTCAAGAAATGAGACACTATATTTTTACACTAAGTTGACCCCATGCACTAAAATGTTTTATTATGTATTCCTTAGAAATATGAGAGATATCTTTATAAAAACAAAACTTTTTCACTCCCCCCTTTTTGGAATAGGCAGAAAATGATATACACGGTTAAACTGTCATTTTATTTTTAAATGTTTTTCAAAGCAGCAAAACTGTCTTGAAAGTATCTTACTTATACTATAATTATGCTACAGTTCTTTGTAGCTTAAAAATATTTTTACTCATTATTACAGTCCAACAGATGATTCTGGTTGGTAGGAAGGCAGTAATGCTACCTCCATTTTGTAGTTAAATAGAACTGGCATCTGGGGTGGGTAATACATTTTTATAGGTCAGGGATAGAACCCCACTCTTCAGCTTCCTAGTTTGCGGCCCATACTACTACCTACCTCACATTTGCTTCTTCTAGAGCCTTGTCTATTGAAGGGCTTGTGGGGACAAGGTGATTCCATTGCCGATATTACACCTACCACCCATTTAAATGTTTATGTTTTGATATTTTTATGTGTAAAAAAATTGTACATTTCATTATAGCTGCAGATTTATATATTTATATATTCATACACACGTACATATAAATAGCACACATATTAATGTATTTGAAAAAGGAACTATCCAGAAACATGCTGAAGTGTTATTAACTTTACAAGAATAATTCTAAGCCAGAGTCACCTAGCAGAAGGAAAATCTTGTTTGCACGGTTCTGCTTTCCACTCTGATTTCTAGTAAATCATATGTATAATGGTGACATCTGTGACAAATTATCACCTTCATCTGGTAATTGCTTCCTTGTCACAAAACTGCTTGTTCCTAACATGAAAGGCCTTGAAACATTATGTAAGAATTAAGTTCTGTCTTCTTTCCCTAAATGGCAATGTTGTTTCGTTAGGGTTTAATGTGCTTTAAGATACTAAGTATAACCTCAGTTAACAAACCCTGCCAGGATGAGACATTTGTACAACGAAGTACCCATGATTTTAAAGAAATATAGCCAATCCAAAATTATAGTACAGACTGAAAATGTCGTCCCTATTAGTCTGGCTTGCTTTTGGAATTCTGTGTTTATAGTATGAAATGGCCTCATGTGCTTGACGGCTGTGTGGTGTGTGAGAGCGAGTGTCCATCTACCCGTAGAGGCGCACAGAGAAGGCAGCTCTATGCCTGTGGAAGGCACGGGGAGGCCCAGAGACATTTGAGCAGTGATGCTGTTTTTATTTTTTCTTCTTTTTTTTTAATGTGGTACCACTTATTGTGACTTACAGTTCAGACTCCTCATTCGACAAAATGTTTTTTATTTCTTTACATAATCTGATATTTCATAGTATTTAGTGGTTTCATTAAAGGTATTTCTGACATCATGGCACACATTCATCTGCTGGCTTTCTCTCTTAACACAAGTATGCTGTTGGAACACATCTTTGCTAATAAAGATCTTTCTAAATGTAGGCAGGGCAATTGAAGATTATTTTATAGTGGATAAGGATATATCTGTAGTTCTGAAATCTGGGGAATATTTTAGTAGCAAACTGATTTATAACTTTGGGGGATGTGTGTCACTTAGTCATCACTCAGGGTACTAGTCAACAACCACAGTGTGTAATTTCCTGCCAGAGCTGGCAACTGATTTCCCCCCTTCTCTGTATCAGTAAAAAAGACAAACACAGTCAGATGATTTCATTTGCTTCCATTAGAAAAGTGGAATGGGACCTATATACAGTAATAATGATAGAAATAATAAGGATGATGATGATGATGATTATAGTGATGGCAGTTAACATGTATTGAGTATTTGCTAAGTACCAGGCATTATGCTGAGTGTTCTGTCAATTAATCCTCACAACAACCCTCCATATGGTAGTTCCCACTATTAATATTTAATTTGTAGGCAAAATTAAAGCAGAGGCTGAGTGAAGAAGCTCGTCAGAGTTATTGGCATATGGTTTGTCTGAGTAGCCACGCTCTTTCTACTGTAATGTGGTGCCTTTCATATTTGTAGTATGGTTTAGTTAATAAAGGACCTTTTCGATAATAGTGATCTGGATGGTTTTCTTCAAGAAAGACTTCTAAAAAGAAAGAACAAGGAGGCTAAATGGCCAGATCATGGAGGGATGGTGATCACAAGGGAGGTGGTTATGATGCTGCCTGAGATGACAGGGTGAGCTGGCACCAGGTGGGGAGTGGAGGCAGCTCTACTTTAGGCGGGGGTTTGGGGAAGGACTGGTGTCAAGTGAACTGAAAGAAAAAGTTTCATCAAGAATGAGGGGTAAAGAGGCTCTTAGAGGTCACCCAGGCCAGAGCATCCTTGTAGAAGAGGAACCTGACTCAGAAAGGGCCCAGCACAACTTCCTGACCTTTAAGCCCCTGAGATCTGCTTCTGATCATTTGAAATAGAATTGTACACCTGAAACCTGTATAATTTTATTAACCAATGTCACCCCAATGAATCAATAAAAATTTATAGAAAAGAAATTTTTTTAAAAAAGAAGCTTGCTCTTAAAACAAGTGACCATATAAGTAAATACTATATACTAATGGAATCCTGGAGACCACGCACTGAAACCAGTTACCATTAAATAACATCTTTACTGCTCACACATGTAACTGAATTCAGTGTTGCTGACATCCCATAGTCAGCACAAATGGGAAAATGAGAGGTTTATGACACCAAGAAGTTAAGGATAAAAAGTCTTACTAGGAAGCCCTGAATGAGAAAAAATATAAAACAAGGAAACTAGTTTCTGTGCCTCTGTTTAGAATATATTTTATCAAGATGAAGAACATTTAGGAAATCCACACTTATCCTGAAATATAAAACCCATTATATAACTTTATATACAGATGTGTTGTTCCTGGAATAATAACTGCAAAAGTTTACTTCACCCCCTCCCCCTGCCCCCGAGGACCAGTACCTTGATTTCTGTCATTAGTGTACTTCCTTTATACTTTTACTAGATCATAACCATCTTAAGGTTATGGAATGCCCTGCACGTAATAGAGACTCAATCGGTATTAGTTGAATATTATTTTCTTTTATCTGAAAAGTAAGATAAGCATAGTGTCCTAGATCAATTTTTGTCATGGATGATTTATTTCATATGTACCTCTAATCATAGGGCATTTCAATATGTAATTATATAATTTTTCTCCAGTAGATTAACCCAAACCCAAAAGAAGTTGTTAACTTAGAGAAAAGAGGCTATTATATGAGAACGTTTTTGTTTTTGTTTTTGTTTTTTTCACATTTAATAATAAACTTTTATCAGTTTATTTTGTTATATTCCACATATAAGTGAGATCATTTGGTACTTGTCCTTCTCTGACTGGCTTAACTTAGCATAATACTCTCTAGTTCCTTCCATTGCTGTGCCAATGGCCAAAAGGTCCTTCCTCTTCACAGCCGCATAGTACTCCATGGTATAAATGTGCCACAGCTTTTTTATCCACTCATCTACTGATGGGTACTTGGGCTGTTTCCAAATCTTAGCTATTGCGAATTGTGCTACTATGAACATAGGGGCGCATAAGTTCTTTGCGATTGGTGTTTGGGGTTCCTTAAGATATATTCCCAGATATGGGATCACTGGGTCAAATGGCAGGTCAATTTTTAATCTTTTGAGGAAACTCCATACTGTTTTCATAGTGGCCGCACCAGTCTGCATTCCCACCAGCAGTGTACTAGGGCTCCCTTTTCTCCACACTCTCACCAGCACTTGTAGTTCGTTGACTTGTTGATGGCAGCCATTCTGACAGGTGTGAAGTGATATCTCATTGTGGTTTTAATTTGCATCTCTCTGATGATTAGTGACGTTGAGCATTTTTTCATATGTCTCTTAGCCATTTGTATGTCCTCTTTGGAGAAGTGTCTATTTAGGTCCATTGCCCATTTGTTAATTGGATTGTTTGTCTTCCTTTTGTTAAGTTGTATAACTTCCTCATATATTTTGGATATTAACCCTTTATCCAATGTGTCGTGGGCAAATATGTTCTCCCATACAGTGGGCTTCCTTTTCATTTTGTTGATGGTTTCCTTTGCTGTGCAGAAGCTTTTTATTTTGATGAAATTCCATTTATTTATTTTCTCCTTAGTTTCTCTTGCCCTGGGAGATGTATCAGCAAACATATTGCTGTGACAGATGTCTGAGATTTTACTGCCTATGTTTTCCTCTAGGTTTTTTATGGTTTCATGCCTTACATTTAAGTCTTTTATCCATTTTGAATTTACATTTGTGTATGGTGTAAGTTGGTGGTCCAGTTTCATTTTTTTGCATGTGCCTGTCCAATTTTCCCAGCACCATTTATTGAAGACTGTCTTTACTCCATTGTATGTTCTTGCCTCCTTTGTCACAAAAATTAGTTATATTTATTTCATCTCTGGTGCTTCATCATTTTTAGGAATAATAGCTTTATTCTTCCTTGATTTTAGACAAATAATGATTTGGTCCAACCATTATTTGGTTTTACTGTTTTGTAAGCCAATTACTGAGTTGTAAATGTTCAATAATTACTTTCACCATTAGGCGGCACAAGTGTGCTCATTTGAACGACTTGAATTAGGTTTAACTAGTTGGAGGTAAGGATGAAACTTAACATATTTGTTTGAAGGTATGTCTTGTTTAAGATTGACCTTGCCTTCAAGAACTTTACCATCTTCATGGATTGATAATAATACACATGGAAAAATTAAAAAATAAAAGACAACATAATTATACGCTACGTTTTATGGTATATAACATATAAATATGCTGAATAATTACAGGAGTGTTCAGTAAAAGAGATCATGTAGTGCTGAAATACTCAGATAAGGCTTTTTCAAGAAGTTGAATTTCCCTTGGACCTTAGAGACTTTATGTGATTGGATATGCAGGAAAAACAAGCATGGCTAAGAGCAGAAAAGAGTATAAGAAAGAGCACAGAATTTGGGCCGTTGTGGAGCTGAGTAGTCAGCTAGGCAAAACCAATCTCATTGAACTGAAGACTTGTGTTGTAGAGTAACAGACAATATGTAAGAAGGTTGTGTGGAGCATTATTGAAAAACTTAATTCCTGCCCCCAAATAGTCATGTTTTCAGTTTATCCATTTCCAGATCAAGTCACTCAAGCAAATCAGCTCATGTGTTAAGACTCTAAAACATCATATGGATCTGTTTAAGTTTTGGGTTTGAAATAAATAAAATGTTTTTTAATTCAAAGTAGAACAATCCATATTTAGTTCAGATGCCTCAATTCTAAATGTGAAGGAATGAGGATACTATCTTTCCACTAATCTAGGGAATATAGGGTTAACCATTCAAGAAAAAATAAATTTCCACTAGGTAATTTGGATCAGCACACCTGATCAAACCTCCCCATCCTATATCCAGGGGAGACAGAGTTGCTGACTTAACACCCACACTACGGCTGCAGTATCTGATCGTTCTGTCTTTGGCTCCCTTATTTTGTTCTATAGTAGTTCTTATCTGCTCTGAGAAAGTTGGCGATTGTGTAAGAAGGAAACGCAGTATGCTGATCATAGACAGCTCAGTCTTCAGCAGCGTGGTTAGACCAATTAATTTCTTGATCTTTTTGCTTTGTACAAACTACCTACTGATAATCCAGTCTGTCTCTTGCCTAAAGTGACTATATATAGTGGGAGTAGAGATGGCCAGCAGCCTCCACTCTCTATGGCTCACAGTGCACTTATCTTAGTTTGTGAGCCTCCCCCAGGATTGCATTTCGAAGATCGTTTCTAACAGCCAGCATGTTCTAGGACGCCAGGAAGGAAGGCAGACAAACTTGAAATATTGGGTGCACTAAATGCCATGTACTCTGACCTTTTCATGTGACTTTTTATTGCTGGAGACTATTTATGAAATAGGATAAGACCTTTCCCTTATGTTAAAAAATGTAATTGTACAGTAGATCTTTGACATTTGCTAGAATATTTTCTGAGACCTTTTACATTTCCCCACATTTGCAGATATCTTTGTAGCATAGCAGTTGACTCCCTTTTGAGGCCATTTTACAAAGAATGAAGCCTTTCTCTGTCTATGGTGATGAAGAGAATACAACAAAACCTAAATGTAATCTGGATACTGATCAGTGGGAAAGTGTACAGATCAACTAAGTGACTGGGTTCCACGCATCACGAAGCAGAAATGATTCACATTTGCTTTAGCAGAATTATGCAGAACCATATGTCAAAGACCTTTGGAGTCACTCACATTGAATTTTTTAATGCCATTGTACTGCTTTAGATCATAAAAGGCATTTATATTAGTTTTTCTTTGTGTTCATTTTAGTTAATTCTCTACCTTTTTTCTCTCATAGCAAAAAAATCTGAGATACTCCCTTAAGACAGATCTTGTCTTTGTGTTTAATAAAAAAAATCATGGCAGCCTTAATGAAAATGATCGAAGCCCTATATTCTGTACATTAAAACATCTAGCATTTACCAAGTACCTACCATGTGGCAGGCCTTGAGCTGTCACATGTTTCTTTCCCCCGCTCCTGCAGTAGACTCGCCCAGGACCAGCCTCAGACCTGCTGAGTCACAGCCTGGGGGTGGGCTCACAGGTACCCCATAGCCACTTCCATAGAGTCTGCTTAGCTCTCGTCTCTGCGCCAGGTGGTGGTTTGTACCACGTTGCACTTGCTTTAGCAACTTTCCCAGGGTCACATGCTGCTAAGTAGAGGCACCATGGCTTAAACCCAGATCTGTTTGATGCCAAGGCCATGTTTTTCACACTATGTAATAAGGTAACAGTTTCCTATTCTAGATACTACAAGAATGTCACCTTTGTAGATTGTTTTTTCCCCTTTCTTTCCAAGATTTCTCCCTGGTGTTTTTGGCTGTACTGTACATTTTGTTTAAATGGAAAAGTACATCAAGGATATGGTAAGCTTCTCTTTTATTTCTCTGGATTCTATATTTACCAGCTTCTCCTCCATTTCTCTAATCCTTAAAGTAAGACAAAAATTTAAAAAATCACCAAACTATCTGTCCTTTCAGATTTTGGTTCTGTTTTTCCCCCCCACCAACTCTCAGAAAAAAAGTAGCCTGACAACTTGATTTTCTCATGCTAGCTCACTTCCTACAAAAAGGGATGTTTAATTTTTAGTATAAAAATCATATTTATTGTTTAAAAAATTGTAAAATTAATTAGAAAGAAGAAAAAGGCATTTATAGTCTTGTCAATCACTTCTCACAAATATCCAGTGCCTGCCTTGTGACATACAGTTTTCCTGTGTTTTTATATAGATCAAACAAAGCTGGGGTCAAATTGTATATTTGTCTTTATAAAGTTTTTTTAACTTACTATAATGTATGCATTTTCTTGCTATCCTTACATAATTTTTATAAGTGTGATATATTGTACGCATGGTAGTCTGTCAGGTAGGGGGACTGCTGTTTATTTAATCCTCTGTTGTTCAAAATTAAAATTGTTTCCAGTTTTCCACCCTTATAAATAATACCAAAGTATGCATGAATCTTAGTAATTATTTCCTCAGGATATATTTCCAAGTCTAATTACGGAGTCAAAGGGTATAGTTTTTTAAAGGTTTTTTTTAAAAATGTTAGCCTTATGCTCTGCCTTGTTTCGTTCGGTCACAGATTGTATTGATATTGCCTTGGAAGCATCTCTCAGAGACATTCCACCTTCCCCTGTTTCCACAGTGGCCACAGAGATGGGATCTCATTGCTTCTTTTCACTTTTCCTGGCTTTTTGATTGGCCTGCCTCTGCTAATCCATACTACAGACAGTTAACAGTCAGTCTTCATAAAGTACCACTCTACTCATATTATTTGTTCAGAAAATGTTCCTTGGGCACATATGTTGTTTGGCTTGGTGAAATACCAAGACACAGCCCATTCCCTTGAGTAGCATAAGATTTAGGAAACATAATTAGAATGCAATGTCATAAGAGATCTGAATAGAAAGTAACTTGAGGACATAAAGAAAGGTTAGTTTATCTTTACCTAAATTGACACTGAAGAGGTAGCATATAAGTAGAAAATTAAAGAATAATTAGGTATTTTCCATGGAGGAAAGGCATTTAAATATGTTCATTACTTCCATATTCCTTGGTCAAGACTTTCTATAATATGGTTCCAATCTACTTTTTAAATTGTACCACTCAGAACCCCCTTCAAGCAGAGGGAACCAACCTATTTGAATTAATTCACTATTCCTTACTGCCTTATGCTTTCTGAATTTTGTCTGGTTATGTCTGTGAAGTCTAAAACCTGCAGTGCTTTGCTGTTTTCTTTAAACTCCAAATACTGTTCTTCTTTTCATGGTCTTTTAAGAGTTCACTCTTGTTTTCCCCAGCTGGCAGTCATCTGGACTGAATATCTTTTTCCTCTCTACTGGGACTTAGCACAGTAGACCTAATATTAATAACTGTCTTAATACATGTTACATTTTACCTTTTTAATAGGACAGCAAGGCCATGTCGCCCAGCCCATCAAAAGCAAGGATTTTATTTTATCTTATTTTCCTCTTAGCAACATTGGCACTGTTGATTCTTCTGAAATACACTCTCCCGTTAGCTTCTCATTTTTTCTCCTACATCTCTGGTTCACTTCTCGACTCTTTTGTAGCTTCTTTGTACCTCTGTCTCTTCACTGTCTGTGTTCCTCAAAAGGCTCTCCTAGGTTCCTTTGTTCCCCTCACTCCACACCTTCTCTCTGGGCCATGTCTTTCAGTTTGGTGGCTTAAATGATCATCCATATGCTCATGACTCCAAAGTTTAAATCATTAGTCCAAAGCCCTTTCTTAGTGCAAAGCCGTACATGTGACCTTCACCACTTGGAGTTGCAGGTACTTCAACTTCAGTACGTTCAAAATTGAGCTTGTCATTAAGCCTTTTCCTCCTATAATGCCCATACCCACCGAATTGTGGTAAATGTTTCCCTGGTTTATTAGTGTTTCTACCCAGTGAGTTTCAGATTCCAAGATAGTACTGATGCACAGTCATTGCAGCCTGTGCCTCTCTACCACTTGACTTCAGTGGGAGAGAAATCTTGTCCTGGGGCTATCAACTATTTCTCTGACATCAGCCACTGTAATAAGTGCCCACTAGTGTGAAAGGTAGGCCTGGGTGATAACGAATGAATGTCTTATGGCACCATTAATAAAAAATTCTCAAGATATATGTTCTTCTATTGGTTATAAGATTATCATTTTCATAGGTGAGTAAGAATTATATACCTGTATTTTACTCATTCAAAAAGCTTTCTGTGCTTAAATATTGATGTTCTGTCATAATGTTTATATTATTTTCTTGAGCAACATGTTGAAAAATGTTGATAACTAACACAATATATGCTTATTTTAAAATCTCAGAATTGTGGTGGAAGAAGCTTTGTAAGTAAAATTTGTGGTATTGCCTTTGAGTGACAACTTTCTGTGGACTGTATACTGACTATAAAGAATATTGTTACATAACATTAAAGTGTTCTGTAAAATATTACCCTCTAAAGACAAAAGTGAGAGAGGTGACACAGCAGAGAATGCCAGTAGCTCTGCCGCCACAGTGTTAATTCACTGAGTGGCAGCTACGCACTAAATCTTTATGTCCTTGTAATGTTGCTTTGAAGCAAAATATAAGAGTTTCAGTGTGTATGCAAAATGTATGTAACAATATACTTTAGCTTCCTGTTCACATGAAAATTAAATCTTACTCTCACTGAAGTTGAGATGTTGGCCCGAATCTAAATCCTGCGGATCCTTGAATCCAGAAATTCATTTTAACAGGAGCTTATGCTTGCCTTTTGGTTTTCTCTAGTATACAGTTTCATTGTGCATATATTATATTTCTTTTTTGGGTTTGTCCAAGAAAGCTTTACCTTGTTTCTCCTCTATTCTGGGCATGTGTCCATTTCATTATTTATAAAGGTTGTGCCTTCTCTCTTTTGGCTTTATAGAGTTTTTTCTTCCTTATTCAAAATATCTGTTCTGTATATTTTTTCCGTTGCTAGGACCTTTTCTCATTTTCTTTCTTTCTTTTTTTTTTTTTTTTTTTTAATTAAATTGATGTTTGTTTTGTGTATTGTAAGGGTATAGTTTAAACAATACTGACCTTGCTGGTATGTGCGTGTGTGTGTTGTGTGTGTGTGTGTGTGTGTGTGCACACCTATGTGTGTTCACATGCAAACCAAGTTCATGTGTCTTTACTTTTTAAAAATATATTCTGATAAAAAAAATCAGTCCCACAAGAACATGAAACTAAATACAGAAATTGTTTACTTATTAATGTTGAAAATTGTTTGAACAGTTTTCTAAAATGAATCACTTTCTCCACATTATTTTGCATAATTATATTTTATATAAAATATTATAAAATAATAGAAAGTTATATGTATATATTATATAATGTTATCCTATGTATTTTATGACATAGGCAGCCTACACTTATCATGTGGTTGCTGAAAGCACCCAAACTCACTTTGTCATAGAGTCTGGGCTGAGCAAAAGATACCCTGGTACAGTTACCATAGCTGGCTGCTCTGTACCGCATGAAGCACAGGATGTTGAAAGGGCGTTAGTGACTTTCCAGTTCACCTGCTTTTCCCTAGCACAGCTATGTAGGAGAGGAAGGCATACATGCCCTCATTGGCTTCTATTCCCTGCACAGAAAGTATTACAATGGACCACATGGAGCAAATTCCAAGTATTCTACTTGGTAAGAATATTGCCTTGGAGAAGCTGTAAGAGCATGCGTGAAGCATACATAAACACACACCATGCCTATTTTAGTGTATTTGTTTTGTGACAATTATAACTTAAAGCAAATTCTTTTCATTGTGGCTTAGTCATGTTTTTCATAGGGGGTGATAATTGAAAGAGAAGTTAAAGTAATATAACCACTAACTTATATTTATTTCTCAGTCTTTGTTTTGTAAAGTACCTTTTCCAGTTAGAGTCTCATTTGAATGGAATAAACTGACAGTAATCTACAATGTGTTGGATTCTTTTTATCCTAATATTTTACGTGAAAAAAGTTGCTGTCTTAAATTTGACAGCAAGCATCATGTTTGTGCTCTTCTTTGTCTTTTTTATTCTCTGTTGTTCGTGCTACATGTCTGTCTGTGGTGACTAAATTACTTTCTTAATAAGTTTTTGGCTACTGTAAACATCTGTCTGTGATTCCTTTTTATTATATATTACACATTTTAAAAGACTGCAAAACATGAGGATTTTTAGACTTTTAAACAACCAGCCTTTGATACTATGAGGGTGCTACACAATTTCTTAGAGGCTAAATGTGAGGAATTTGTGTTGAGAATTATTTGCTGTTTCTACAGGTTAATAGCTGCTTTCTTTGAAGTGATAGATTTTTATCTGCCAAAATTGTCTTTGGATTAATTTTGCATTGTATAAATGTAGTCTGAAAGTAGTTTGGGTTCCATGTAGAAACTTTGACAGAACTTTCGAGAATGTTTAAAGTTTAAAAACCCTGTATTTATAGTTTATGTATGATTTACATCTTCCTGTTTCCTTATGGATTTGAGATGGCCTTTGGCAGAAGATAAAATAGGGAGAACTTGACTCACAGTACCAGAGTCAGGAATTAAAGTACGTTTGCCTAGGGCTTTATTATCCAAGCTACGGGGAGCTGAGTAGTCAAACATTAGCCTTAGCAGTGACCTTCTTAGACTTCAAGGTCTGCCTATATTTTACTCATTGCATTAAGTTCTTGGTGATTTACAATAGTAATGGGCTAATTGATAACAGAAGAGGAAGTGTTAGTCAATGCCTTTCCTAGGCACAGTTAGCACTACTCTTGGGTAGCAGATCTGAACTCTTCCGATTTTTGCATCCTGCTCTTAGATGTCATTCTTATGAAAGATCTTCCACTTGGCCATGATATGCTTCCACTCAGGAGAGGAACTTGATACTGTTGCTGTGATTACATGGAAAGTACAGGAAGTCCTCACTTAACGTTGCCAGTAGATGCTTGGAACTGTGGCAAAAAGATATATAACAAACCAATTTTACCATAGGCTAAAAACAAGGCTATAAACAAAGGTTAAGTTCCAACAGCCTCTTATCAATGTCATAATGAAATAACAAACAAAATGACATTATTCGAGGACCTGCTGTACTTGGAACATTTTTTTCTGGGTCATAAGACTTACTTTCATCTAGAACAGAATTTTAACAGCCACAATAAGTTCCTAATAGTAAACCCAAACAAAGTTTTCAAATTTTTGTTAAAGAAATTATTAATAACCTGTTTGATCAGTAAAAACATCATATGTTGGTTCCAATTTTAGTTCCTTTAGTAATTCAAGTAGATTGTAGATACCTCTTATGTTACTAAATCAGTCATAATGAAGGCTATTTTAATTCAGAGGCTCCTTGACTTTTGATGAGGTTGTGTCCCAATAAACTCATTGTAAGTTGAAAATACTATAAGTTGAAAATGCATTTACCTACTGAACATCATAGCTTAGCCTAGCCTGCCTTAAACATGCTCAGAACACCAAGATTAGCCTATAGTTGGGAAAAATTATCTAACACAAAGCCTATTTTATAATAAAGTGTTGAATATCTTATGTGTTTATTATGCTTATCACTTTTACACCCATCATAAAGTAAAACTTGTAAATTGAACCACCTCAGGGATGGACATTGGTAAGAACTGAAATTAGGAAAGACTTGATAGGAAACACTGAATTCTGTTTAGATTTGACAGATGAAGAGAATTTAGGCAGAGAGAAACATAAAAAGTTTGTCCTGTACATATTATCATTAAAATTGTGCTTATTAAAGGTGTTTATATTTAAATATTCTAAAGAAAATGTCTTTTTTTATAAATGCATATAATCTGAATCTTAGGTAAGGCCTATATGTTTTATGGTTAAATCTGTGCAATCAAGGCATGCTGGTGGCAGCATCAGAATAAAAATGTACGATGAACCCATCCCTATGTCCACATTGGTCAAGTACCACAGAAACAGTACCCGAGTTCACGGTCGAGAAGGGTTGTAGTGAATGGCAGAGTAAGGAGGAGAGTATAAGGGGAGAGTGAATTAGATCTTGAGGAAGAGTAGGATTTGATTTGGTACATTGGGAAAGTACCATCCATGTTGGAAATCCAACAATGGAGATGGGCCTGATTGGAGCCCAGAGTTCCTCTTTTCAAGTGGTAAGACCTACAGTTGGAGAGGTAGTCATAGCTGTCATCAAGTTTCATCTAACAAAGTAGGGAAAAGGGAATCAGAAATAGTGAGAGTGGTGAAGATGGTATTCATGACCCTATAGACACCGGGCCTGGTGAGTGAACTGTTCCCTGCTCAGTGTTCTAAGAGTAGATCATCTTCCTCAGCAGTTTACTACTTTGTTCTCAGATAAAATAAGATCTGTTGGCTTTATCATCACCATAGTCATCCCAAAATAATCTTCTTTTGAGATTTCTGCATTAATTATGTTCAGGTCAGAGGAAGACTCAGTAAAAGTAATTGCATCTCATGTTTTTTTAGATCTCTTAATCTGCAAGTGAGGTGTTTGCAGACTGTGTAATGGCGTATAGTAGGAAAGAGTATGACTCATCCTAATTACGAAGCTTTTTCCTAGGAGAGAGTCCTTGGAAAAATGTCTTATTTCTGTTTTTACAAATGGCTTTGAGACTAAAAATAATCTTGCCTTTTCTGTATATGGCTGTAAATATGGTCATAATTTTATATTTGCAAATTTTGATTTGACGTGAATTAATCTCTTTCAGCAGTATTGGCCTGTTTGCAAGGTCAGATACTCATGGACTTCATGGATTTGTTCTTTAAAACATCAGCAATGTATCTGAAATGGAAGAGTCACTGGGTGCAGCAACTGCATTGTATTTGTTGACCTTACAGAGAATTAGGTTCACAGGAATGGGCATGCCAGTAGCCAGATTGGAGTGGAGCGAAGACTAGTGTGAATAAATAGAGCTAGAAAGTGTAGATGATTCCTGCAGGGAATTTGCTGATCCAGTACTGGAGAGACTTCAAGTAGTCAGTAGAAGGAAGCCACCTCGGGAATGACTAGGGGAGGTGAGTATTTTTAAAGGCTGAGCAAATCCAATAGAGGGAAAAGCTGAAAGTGAAATGGATTAACGATGGAGCAGATTTTCTGAGAAATTCGGAGGGGATAGAAACAAACTTAAGGGAATTCCTCATTTTCTAAGGTAAGGCTGAACATGAGTACATGTTTTGGTTTGGGGCGTAGGTAATGAGAAATGAAGGATTCTTTGACTGGAAGACTGTTCTCTCTGTCATATCAGAGGTTATGTACCCTGATGATGGTGGGATGGGGAGAAGACTAGTAGATCAGTGAGAGTTTGGAATAGTTGCTGTGGAAATGAGAAAAGGAAGGTGATAAAAACAAGTAACAGCATTTCTGAGCTTTCTGGCCTCAGGCCCAGTCTGACTCCCACCTCAGCTTTAAGCTCCATGCAGAGTGGTGGCTTGTATCGCCTGCACACTCCCCTTCCCTCCCGCCTTTGGTCAGATCCGCCTGTTCTTTCATGCCCAGCTCAGGTACATTATTTCTTGATCTGGCCAGCCAGAAATGCTTTCAGTTCCCTCCAGTCTTCTACAGCAGTTGAACGGCTCTCAAGTGTCACATAATTTGCAAATCTGTTTTATCTTCCTTCCTAGATTGTAGTTCCCTGTGGGGCAAGAATCATGGTTTGTCAGTGTCTGTGTTTCTGTTCCCTTTCTTTGCCTAGGGCAGTGCTGCTATATTCAATAAGTATTGATTGAATAAATTAGTGAATGAAGCAAGTCCACTACAACCAAACTGGGTAAGAGAGGACAGACCTCTATAGGAAGGTCAGGTTTGTCAGGATTCTTTATCAGGTCATTAACCCACAGGCATCAACTTCAGAGTATTATTTTGTGTATATATTTAACTTCCCTTTGACAATAGCAGGGAAATATATTGTATCTGTAGATGATAACTCTTACTTGGCTCATGTTTTTTTGTTATTCGGCTTATTTGTATTCTCCTAGACATGAAGAGCTCACACCAAGCACAATTTCTATTGTGTCCAACTTTTTTTAATTATGCAGCTTTTATGTTGGCTTTTCTAATGCTAAAGGAGCTAATGTACCACTCACCCAAAGATTAGACTTCCTTTCCAAATTCCTTTTTAGTTTCTCACTCAGTGACTCATTGTGCTGTGCTGAAGGAACTTTGGGTACCAACGTGAGCATCATGCTGCTGGCCCCACAAGGTTTGGCTTGGAGAGGAAAATTCATGATGAAAACAACAAAGGCAGCAATTACAGAAAATGGCAATGTTCAACTTAGCAAAGCATGATGGAGCATGCCTGAGATTCTTAGCTTTATGAAGCCTTGATTCCCATTGTCTAGGAGCACATAACGTTTCCATAAATTGAAGATTGCTGTTCTTTTATAAAGGTCATCCTCTTTTACATCACTTCGGGGTTTTTAATAATTCAGATATTTGTATTCTGCTCACCATTTTTCTGCCCTATGAACTAGTTCATTTTATTTATCCTCTAACTATTTATTTGGCATTTTTATCGAAAGTGTTGACTGACACAAATTTAAGATACAGCTAAGTTAGCCAACAGATATAACTAGCTATTTATTGGATATTAATTAGAAGGATATTATTGTGGCTTATTGTTAAAATAAAACTCAGTATTTAGATCTTAATTTGCATTACAGAACTTTGTTTTGTGTTACTCATTTGAGGAGCTAAACCAAAAGTTTCTCAAATGCTTCTAAATGCCTCTTTTGCCATTTTGGACATAGCGATACAGATAGCCGTCATTAACTCAAATTCAGTTTCTGCAAACTCCAAGGTCATGGGCTTCGTTGTTTCACTGAAGCACGATAGAGTCATCTTCCGCGTCTCCACTACAATAGCAGCTTATCCTCTGACTGCCATTGCCGTACCCAGGGCCTAGAGAGCACTTACTGAATATTTTCCTTGTCAGTGATGCTGATCCATCCACTTCTACCCAGGTTATCCCACACCAACCCCAGTGGTTTCTGGAAAGATATTACTAAAACATAGTTTCACCTTGGGGAAGGGGGTTCAGGACAGATAAAACACTTAAATTCTAGGTTTGTCTACTGAAATTGTCCAAAGTAGGACAGTATATTATCAAGTGGAGTGAATAAAATGTAGAGGAAAAGGAGCCCTCCAAGCAAACCGCCATCATTTCTGTGGCATTTCTGCCTATGCTATTGAATCTCCACTCATTGCCTGCCTCAGGTTCCTGTGTACTGGTATATATGTAAAATAATTTCTGTAGGGGAAAAAAATGGTAAAATCCTGAGTGACTTTTTCAAACAAAACACCATAGATGTAGGGATATTTGAAATGGGCATGAAGATGAGAGAAAAAGGGTAACTACTAGTTGTAGCCATTTTCTCCATGAAGCTTTGTGATGCTGTCAGCCAGAAACAGTTTCTCCTTTCCCTAGATTCCTGTAGCAGTAATGTGCTTCTGTTGAGACCCCTCAGTTTGTGTTGTAGTTGCATTCATGGGCCTCACTCTTCTGCACCGTTAGCCTGTTGGCTACCCTGCTCTTGCTTTTCCAGCTCTCATTACATGTAGCTAAACATCGCTTTGCCGTTGCAATTGTCAGTTTTTCTGGTTAGCCAGTTCATATGTAGAATGGTTTCAGTAACGTTAGAGAGGACTTCTTGGTGATGTCAATGAATGCATTCAAGGTATGTTTTATAGGAATAGATGCCACAGTCTTAAAGAAGGCAGAGAGACTTTGTAATAGCTAAGTTACAATATTTATAGGAAAAATATAGGGTATGATAAGAACTAATCTCAATCATCGGATGGGTCATTCCTCAAACAGCCGCCCCTGTGTTGGCCATCCTACCGGCCTTACTACCTTTATTAAAACATAACCGTAGCCTAACCGCATGCTTCTGCCCTGTTGCCCTCAGTGAAAGTTGTTCATTGTTAAACCTTATTACTTTTTGATCTTCGTAATTCACCTTTGATTTATATACTGTGGAGTTGAAAAAAATTCCTGATTTTTTGGAGCTTTTTTATCTAATAACTGCAACTTTTACCCCTGTCAGGCAGCAACCAACCCTTCTCTCCATCTGCCTCAGCCCTCATTTCACAGGAGAGAGGAGCCGACCCTTGGCTCAGCCTTCCAGACCATCCCTGGTTAGCCATGCTCTTGGGCAACTTCACCGTCCACATGGCAACACATTTAGCCCAGCTCCTTGCTCTCCCCATCACCCATGCCACTTCATGCTTTGAATTTTGTCTCCTGGCCTGTCTCCCTGTTGTCAAACATCTCATTCTCTGACTACCGTCACTATATTGCAGCTGTCAGTACATCATTTCCCTTACAGCTGTTCTTTACTCTCCTTGAGACCTTTCTCCTTCATTGTCCCGTTCGTTTCCTCCCTTCACCGTCCTCCCGCCCCTCTCCCCCCCAGTTATTCTCTGTGGCCCACCCTGTACTCACTTATTTTAATCCTCATGCAAGGGTATTTGTTTCTGATTTTAGAGAGAGGGGCAGGGGCAGGGGCAAAGAAGGAGGGAGAGGGGGAGGGGGGCATTGATCGGTTGCCCTCCATAAGCGCCCCACGAGAGGTCGAACCCGCAACTGCGCCCTGACCGGAAACCAAACTGGTAGCCTTTTGGTGCACATAGTGAGGCTCCAGTCAGCTGAGCCACACCAGCCAGAGCAGCGGCCCATCCTTCACAGCCATCTCCTGTCAGCATCCTCAACACCTTAGCCCTGTTCCTGCACCTGGCAGAGGTCCTGCGTCTTGCCAGCTGCTGCCTCGTCTATACTTGCACTGGTCTATACTTGCACTGGCTTTGAGCTCTGCTGGAGAAAATCCCCCAAACCATGCAGATCACTGCCAAAACCAATCCTTGGTTGCTGTATTATTGATCTAGGGCTGCTCAGCAAATTACCACAAACTGAGTGGCTAAAAACAATAGGAATTTATTCTTTCACAGTCTGGCATTTAGAAGCCTGAAATCAAGCTGTCAGTAGCCACATTCCCTCTGAAATCTCTCAAAAAGAATCTTTCCCCAACTCTTCTAGCTTCTAGTGGTTGCCAGCAATCCTTGGCATTCTTTGGCTTGTGGTAACATAACTCCAGTCTCCGTGCCTGCATCTTCACGTGGCCTTCCTCCCTGTGTCTCCCCTCTTCTTGTAAGGATACTACTCATACTGTATTTAGGGCCCACCCTAATCTAGTACAACCTCATAACTTAACCTACACCTGCAAAGACCCTGTTTCCAAATGAGATCACATTCTGAACTTCCAGTGGACATGAATTTAAGGCAGGGGGTGACACACTTTTCAATCCAGTGTAGTTGCTGATCTCCAAAGGACCCGCACCTGGCCAGTGTGGCTTAGTGGTTGAGTGTCGGCTCATGAACCAATAGGACATTGGTTCGATTCCCGGTCAGGGCACATGCCTGGTTGCAAGCTCTATCCCCAGTAAGAGCGCATGTAGGAGGCTGATCCATGTTTCTCTGTCATCGATGTTCCTGTATCTCTATCCCTCTCCCTTCCTCTTTCTCTAAAATAAATAAAAACTTTTTTTTTCCAAAAGGACCCTCAATGCTCACTCTGCTTTAAGCCTCCCTGCCCATCCTCGGCACTTGAGCCCTCCCAACCTGTTTCTTTTACAAAGAAATCAGACACCATCAAACCAGAACCCCCTTCCCTTTCTTCAGAACTTCAGATTTCCTGAGTCTGCAGTCATTATTTCTTCCTGTAGTAATGAAAGGGATCCTCCTCCTGTCAAAAATTTCCTTTTTCTCCCACCCACACACTGAATTCTCTACCCTCCTGCCCCCTCAGGAAACCTCACTCTAAACTTTGTGCCCCCCCCCCTTTTACCATATCATGAAGCTCTAACTTACTGATGGTTACTTGTCTTCAGCACTTAATGTCACTCAGATATCTTCAGTCTTTAAGAAGAAAAGACAAAAAGCTGTACAACTACACGGAAATGGGTTTTGTTTTGTTTTGTTTTTATCTCCACCCCTCCTCCAGCTGTCATATACTGCTTTCTTCCCCGAAGACACGGGCTCCTCAGAAGAGCTGTGGACTCTGTCATCACATCCTAATAACTTCTTAACCCTTTGTAGTCAGTCTTCTGCCTTTTGTGTTCCATGGAACCTGAGCAGCCTTTCAAGTGACCGCCTGCTTGTAAAACCCAGATCTATCTTGTCCCTTCTTGCCCTGTCACTATCACTTGACCCCATTGGACAGTCCCTTCCTCTAGAAACATCCCTGCCTTGAGGGGAATTTAGGGAGATTTGGGAAAAGAATAAACAAGGTAGAACTAGGAGGCTTCTGAGATCTCTTCTAGTTCTAAGATTTGATGATTTTCTGAGATTTCAGGAACTTCAGTTCTCTCTGTTTATAAAACGTTTAGGCAATTTGTGGTTATTTCAACATGGTAGTGCTTTGAAAAAAATGTTGAGACTACAGAATGCAACATCTTTCTCATGCGGTTACTGTAATTTCGAAGAGAGATTATTTTTAGTAACTGTATTTGTTATTATAAAATTTCTCAGAAATAGAAAACACACTAGGGAAACTTTAAATAGAAACTAGCTGTACTGAGTTTAAAGTTCTAAGATCTGAAGATACAGGCTTTGATGTATAAAGTTACCTTTTGAAAGTATGAAGAATTCTCTTGTAATATAAGGTTTTTATATCTATAAAAATAGGCTTATTATCCAGTTTAATTTTTCAAAAAGAGTAGAATGACTAAGTAATAAAATAAGAGAAAATGGAAACTGAATGGTGTAAAAGAGTTAAGCAAACCTTGAATAGTTTACAGTTTTCTCCCTTTCCTAACAATATCTGTTGTATACAAAGAACTCGGTTGTTTATGGTAAACATGTTTTTTTCCAAACAGCTCTTCTTTTAGATCAGTAGTTTACCTCTATCAGAAATGGAGCAATTTTATTTTATCCAGGAACAGTGTTTAAGAGATAACTGACTAGTCTTAAAGTTGTCATAGTCCTTCTAAATGTTCCCAAGTCTTCCTAGCCTAAAGATGCAGATGAGATTGTATTAATAACAAAAAAGTCCTGTCTTGGAGCCCTTTCCAGCCTGGCTGTGGAACTTCAGCATGTCTCTCTAAGTATCCACCAATAATTTCCACATATTTCTATCTCACTTGTTCTGACCTTCTGGTAGAAGTCTGCTCTGGAATCCATGCAGGAAAGCCACCTCGATCCACCAGGGCATCTCATGGCTGGCTCAGGCCAGGAGGCAGTGCCTCACTGTGTAGGGCATGGCTTCATGCGCTCCCCAAGCTGCCATACCAAAAGGGGTAGGTGGCCTGTACTTCCTGTGTCCTGATGGAAGTCCCTCCTGGAAGGAGTTCCTTCAGCTTTTAATTAGAATCTTCTCTCCCTGAGACTGACCTAATCCTTGGGAACAAACGCCTTGCCCTCCTCTTCTGTCCTTTTTACCAATTTCTGCTCCTGTGTCTGGGCCCCAACATCACCTTCGAGGCCTCTTTGCACTGCCATATTAATCATGCACATAAATGGGGTGGGAGGAAGTAGGAGAGTGGATGGAAAGCAGAGATAGCAGTACAGCTGTCTGAAGCCAGAGCTTCAGGATTCTGAGGCTTCAAACTCTCCCTTCCTTTGAGTCCCTCTGCCCACTTCAGTTTTGTCCAGCTGTAGCAAGTTAATAAAACATCTAGTGAAATCCAGTCCAATAAAACTGCAGAAGTCTTCAAAGGTTGTTACAAAAATCTTTCCTTTCCAATATGAATTGCTACAAACTTGACAGTTAAACAAGATTTTGGTAAACAGTACATTTTGTAAATTCTGCAAATTGGTTATTTGGCATTTGGATCTTTTAGCAAATTGGCCTGCTTTCCAGTTCATCAGATATTAAATCTCAGGTTCACTTGGGACTTCCTACTGCCATAGCTCTTTCATGACAGTGAGCTTCAGAACACTCCTCAAATATTATGTAATGTCTTCCCATTGAAATAATTGTTCCACATTTAGTTTTATTGAGAACAAAATGTTGTCATCACTCTGGGGTTTATAATCGGTGTATGCAACCCAATTACAATAGTTCCTTTAGGATATAGTGTTAGAGTACTCTGCAACATAGCTGGATGCTGACCTGGTTTTCATCTATTTTTAATTGGCTGAATTGAGGAAAGGGTGACAACTGGAATAGGTATTTATCCTGAGCCTGGAGAACTGAGGGGTGCCATGTTGAGGAGAAAAAAACATAACTACAACTATAAATAAAAGCTATTTCATCTTTGTTATTCGAAGGATATTAAAGTATCCAACTTTAAAAGTTCATGAAGGATGAACTTTTACCCAGTCCTTTTGTAGTGCCCTTTGGCTTTGGGTCTGCTGTTGCTCTTACAGGTTTTTCTGTCCCTTTTGTTGTGTCTTTGACAAATATTTAGTAAACGGCCAGGATTTTTTTTTGCTCCTCAGCCAGCATTTGAAAAGGGTCCCTTGTAATAAAACCCAGCATCCAAGAGGTGATTCAGAGTAAGTGTTCTGCCTTCTGTATGACATTTTCACTTTTATTTTATTGAATTATTTGTTTTGAAACAGGTGATAATTATGTTCACTCCTGAGCAAGAAGAGTTCAAGGGCATCTGCCTTCATTGCTGCCCTTCTGGTGCATTTGATTTCACTTACATAATCATTCTAATCTGAGACTGTATCTAAAGAAGATGTTTGGGGCCTGCTGTGTTTATAAGACTTCTGGATTCTTCTGCATAGGAAGAGCCTTCATTCAAACAAACTCCTACTGATTCTAAAACATTTGTGGGTGAAGATGTGGCTTAAAACACCACTTAAAAATAGTTTTTGCCAGCTGTTTACTTTAAACTTTCATCATTGACTTTATAATATTCTAGGGCTTTTGAGAGATTGCTTTTCAGATAGGAAAAAAGATAGCTGCTTTGTGAAGAATGCATTAGAAAGAATAAGATTTGATTTGCCCTATCAAGAGGCAATAAACCTATTTATTACCCATTCCTATGTGAAGGTGGTCCTAACACATATTCTGGGAGTGATGAAGCATGGCTCATACACAGGGGAGGGAAGTTAACAGGCAAATTACAAATTTACTTTGGAATAGAAATTTGACATTAAAACAAATCATCTTATGTTTCACTGTTAGAAACTCAGTAAGAGTTTCAGGAACTAATTATCTAGCAGCAGGTAGTAACATGGAAATATATTAAATACACGTAGAAAACTCACATACTCAAGGGCTAGGTCAATTTATTTTTACACAAATAAAACAAGGTTCAAGTGTGCCAAATGTCATATTAAAATAAGAAAAAAAGATAGTAAGAACTAATAAACAATCAAGAATATGCCTGGCCATAGCTAATTAACATGCCATCCATTACTTGTCTAGATATCACAAATGAAATAGACTATATACTTTGTAACATCAGTGCTGTGGTGTTACAAGTTTAATTTGTAAATTTTTCCCTTCTTAGTCCTTCAACTTAGAGGTAAAATTGGAAAGCTGACACGTAGTTTGCTTTGCATGTATCAATCAGCATATAGAAGAGTGCTACTTTCACAGTGTAGGGCATTGTTAAAACAGTTTGTATAACTAAATGTATATATTACAACTCTAGGAGAAAAAAATTTTCTTTTCCAAGCTGGAGTGTGGTAATCAACTTGCTAATCCATCTCCATCACTTCTGTAAATGAGGATACCTGGCTCATAGGATTATCATCAGGAACAAATGACATCATCTGTGTAAAGGGCTTAGCTCAGTACCTGGACTACACTTAGTATTCCAGAAATACATCACCATAATTATTACTGATTATCTGTTCAACTACAGATTTCAGCTGCTGAGCTTTGAGTTTAGCATTGAACTTAAGTAGAATATTTATGTTGCTTTCTTTAAGGTCAACAAATGAAAGTCCTTTTGGAACTATTTTTATTGCATTAAATAAATAATAGATTTTATTAATTTTAAAATTTAGGTTATCTTCTACAAACATGAAAAAACAGCTGTTGTATATCCGGGTATTATATTTGGCATATTAGGGTAACTGGTGGAGGAAATAATCAATTCTACGAACATTTTATTGAGCACCTGCTATAACTAGGCCCTGAGACTACAATAGTTAATAAAACATAGACCTGTCTTCCCTAGTAACCTAAAGCCTACAGACAATTAAGGGAGACAAACGTGAATAGTTAATAACATACCACTCCATTTCACCTTTCTCCCCACTCTTTGCCATAAGTACCCCTTTTAGTGTAGAGATGAATACCTGTACACCTAGAAAACGGGGCTTGGCTTTTGCTCTTAGAAATTTCTCTTCCTCACCCCTGCAACATAGCTCATTCTTTCCTTTGACTGTTTCTGTATCTTGTATATTCTTACATCAGTAGCATAGTAATTTGTTTACATGCCTATCTCTTCTACCAGACTGTTAATGTCATGAGAGTTATCACTCATCTTTGTGATCCTAGCTGCCAGCTCAGGGCTTAGCACCTACCAAGCACTTAATAAATGTGGGTGAACGGGTACCGTCTACTACTCTTCCTCTTCAATCCCTTTCCATATCCCAACATGCACCTTGAAAAGAAATGATAGAACATCAAAGAAGTGAACCAGAACTCTTTACTAGAAAGGAATAGCACATAATCAATTTGATTGATAAGAAAACATTTTTTCCTAGATTAATAGTTGTATTCATGAATAGGGAAGCCCTATTAAAGTGACTTTCTCAATTTAGAATGAATTATATTGTTTATAGACCAGAACTGAATATATTATTATTTCTTGTGTGAGGAAGGGGCTTGCCAAGCAGAGAACAGTGTGAATAAAACCACTGGATGATTGTTAAATCATTTCATACATTTTAATAGCATCCCTTTAAATATATTCAGTTACTTGATTGATTACAAATGATAATAAAAGAATCATCTATTTATTAAAGCACATCCAATAGCAACTATTATTTGCCAACCTGCTACTAGTAGTTTCCTTTAACAAAGTGCACTTGAAGCAACAGAATGCCTTTCTTGAAGAAATGTAAAGAGGAAAATACCTCCTCTTCTTCCCAGTTAATCCAGATTGAAGGGCTCTTGAACTCCCTGCCCTCAGTGGTGAATGGCTATAGAGGAAAAGCGTAGCTGAAGGACTTTCTTAGTTTACAGTCAAATCCAATATATCATTATAGTGTGGTATACAGGTCACAGATTCCATCTATCCCTTCAGAACCAATATTCAGTATTTATGGTAAAGCATTCACTGGTGGTTAATTTTATAAGGATTACAGTAGATGTATCTCATAAAACTTATTATTCAAGAATTGTTCTCAACACTTGAAAACTTTTTTGTGAGATGAAACTAATTAATGATTTAGGTCTAAGCTCCTTTAGGAAAGAGAATTTTTACTACTAATGCTCATTGTTATTTTGATGTTGCCTGATTTGACCTTTCTATGATTCTATATAACAAAATTAAATATTTTAGGGTAATGTTCCATGTCTTTAAGAAGTTTTTCCAGGTCAACCATATTTGTTATTTGAAAACAAAGGTATATTTTACATTTATACTAAAATGAGGTTTGTTTTGTGTGACAAGTTGGAGTAGATAAAAAGCAGTAATAGAGCTGCCGTCTATTTTGTATCTCCTGGACTTCGTGTTACCTAACTTCGTATCAGTCTGCCTGCTTGCCCTTTCTCTCTTCATCCATCTTTCTGTCTTTAACTCTTTCAGTTCATGTAAATGTACAGCCAAGAAATCCATTGCTACTTCCAATTGTCAAAATTATCTAAGGCTAAATCAAATGAGTAAATCTTAAACTTTATTAGAGAATACGAACACTGTTAAGAGAATATTATACTGAAACATCAGTAAAATATCAGATTAATTATATTTTGTCTTTCCAAAGAAAGTCACATTCAAGAAAATATTTTTCCTGTGCTTGGTAAGTGTTCATTTTAATTATTGGCAGAACAAATTAATTAGAATTTAACATTGTTTTTTAAAAAGAGTGTCCCTGGCTAGCTAATCAAGAATTTGGCCATGCTACTTAAATCTTAGCGTGTCTGCAAACTCCATTATGAAATTTTTTTTTTAAATTCTGGCAAAATGGCATATCACTCTTGTATTTTACCCGGGATTGATCCAAGCATCTATCTAGTTGGAGAATAGAAAATTTTGCCTGAAACAAATTTCAAGGAAATATAATCCAGTCCTCTTATATAGTATTTCACTCAGGTTGGGCTTTTAATCAGTGGGTTGGACAATGATATAAGTTTTCAGGTCTCAATAATTAGTTTTGCCTTCTTAATCAGCTGAGCGCTCTCCTCTTTCCCTTGCCTAAGGTATCGGCAGCACCACTGAGAAACCCGTGCCACTGAGAAACTAGGCTCCCTGGGTTTCACTGTGATTCCTTCACTCCTACTCCAGTTATATGCAGAAGACATTTCTGTGACATCATTTTAGAAGATAGTTTTGTGTTTCATCAGAGCATGTAAAATTCTAATTCTAAAATTTTGTCATTCCATGACTTTCCAACTGGTTTTATTTCCCCCTACACTACTTAAAAAAAAAATTACACAAGAAATGTGATAGGTTTTATATTTTAATAAAGTTTTAATAATTTCAACCTTGTGTTTTTAGGACCTGAAAACTCGGGGATATGGTAGGGGCCTGCTGTTTTTCATTATGAGCCTTATTGTACCATATGACTTTTTAATCTATGGGTATGTGTTATTCTAATAAAAATTAAGGGAAAACCCCCAAACATTTCATAAGTATATTCATGACAAATACATGTTTTTCTCTGTATTCAGATAGTCCTGCCAGTACACCTAGTTTTTACCCAACATTTTATTACAAACAATTTCAAACATACAGCAAAGTTCAAAGAAGTTTACAGTGAACACCTGTCACTCACCCTCTAGGTTCTACTCTAAACATTTTATTCTCTTTTGATCACATATCTGTTAGATAATAATCCTTGACTAGATCTTTTATGAATTTCTTCTTTGGCTTTTCTTAATCTTTATCAAGTTGTATTGCTGTTTCATTTAGTCTTATTTACTAAGATTCCTTTAATTGTTGTGTGTGCACATGTATAGGTGTATACATACATTTCTAGAATCAGAGTTTCCAGGCAGTTTACACCAAAGTGGCCAGTTACTTCTGTGAATTAACCAGCATGTTGGTGTCTGTTACACAGGTCTCTTATTTCTCAGCACAGTGTATAAAATTGTGATCTCCCTACTTATTTCTACTCTTATTTCAGGAATTCCATTTTAATTGAAATGAAACAGTACATAATTAATACCTCTCCAGGAAAAACAGCAACAGTGAAGCTAATTTTATCCGGTATTTTTAAAGGTGGCTCTACAAAGTTTATGCTGTATTGGAATCTTGTTATATAATTCTCAAATATTTTAATCAAGCATAAAATAAGCATTATATACATATATAGTTCTCCCAAAAATCATGACCCTAAAGGCCATCACCCTTGTTGTTCTAGTTTTCAGAAATAATCGCCTATAGATTTTATTGGTTTGTCTTTGACCTTTTTTCCTTCTCTTTTTGTTCTTTGAAGATCAGTTTTAATTATAATCATTTTGTGAAAAATAGGTTTATTATGTATCTTCTATTCCCTGAAACTTCCAAGAGAATCAGTGTTCATTTTGGTGTCTGTTATACACTCACTTCTTACCAGTGAATTTCTCCCATCTTTGATCTATCTGCTTTCTAGCTACTGCTCTGTAACACACTATTACTGGTGCACAGCAGCCCCCACCTTTGTCCACCCTCTTCCTGATTGTTAGAGTAACCCAGCTTTAGTCATTCGTTCAAGTCACTTATGTATTGAGTACAGTTTTGTGCCAGCACTAACTTGAGCTACACAAAGGTGCCTCCACCTTATCTGCATCCTGCTGAACTTGGATTCTCCGTGCCTCCTGAACATGTTATGCCCACTCCCAGCTGGAACATTTGCTCTTCCTTGCAGTGCCTCTCTCATCTGTCCACCCTATTTCATTCTTAACTAGCCTCCATTAGCACCCAGCTACTTTGAGTTTTTACTACCCTTAATACTTACATTTAAAAATAATCTTAGAAGACTCTATTTATTTATATTTATATCAAGGTGATATTTATACCAAGGGTTTCAAATAATAGGTCTGCATAGTTTTCCAGAAGTGAGCCTGAATTTCGGGATTCTAAATTTGAATATGGTATGTTATCACTTTTCAGATATTTCTTACTGCATGCCAAGAACTGCTGTAATATTTCTGGGCAATTTTTCAACACTGAGTTGTTCTGTGAGTGAAGATAATTACTGAAGTGGTAAAACAACCAAAGCAGAACACTAACTTTATTTCAGTATATTATTTCTTTTGGTTAAAGACCAATAAGACCAAGATTGTGGGTTTAATCCCATGTGGGCCAGTTAACTTCCCACCAGTGAATACTTTTCCATATTCACATGAATATAACTAGTTTAGCACAGACCCATTTATCATGGTCAGTGGTACAAGCTTCATATCCCAAGGTTAGCAAATGCAGAAAATAATATATTTCAATGAAAGCGTTTAAGTTATCTGGCAAGGTTTCTGTTGTTTTTTTAATGCAGTGCCAGAGACATACCAACAAAGTGATATAAATGTTGCATGTAAGTTCTTTGTAAATACTATAATTCAATTGGTACATCATATAAAATAATCGTCAAACTGTGAATTTCAAAAATGCAGAAGAAAGAAATAGCAGAAAGTTTAAAACAAGATAGATTTGGGGCCAATTTCAACAGTGAGCTGTTTGGATGAATATAAGTGATGAGGGAAAGGGGCAGCTGCCAAACCTCTCTTGTTAGGTTGCGGGACTGGTTGGTGGTTATCCACCCAGCTTCTTTCTCAAAAGGATTTCTGGTGCTACAGTAGTTAGGGTCAATCAAATAGACAAATAGAATAGACCTGTAGGGTTTTCACCAGGAAATAATGGGCAGATAAGTGTGTTTGAGAGAGTGTCCTTGCAGCTGTGTTAACAGTCCAGCAGAGTCAATTGCTGAGCTTTGAAAACCTTGAACACTTCTCTGCTACTATGGATCTTACTGGATCTTTCCAGCAACTTGGAAAATGCCCCTCAGAAGAGTGTATAGTTTGTTCCTTTGGCAGCAGACTACCAGGTCCAAAGTATTTCAGCTCCAAGAGGTAAGGAGAACTTTGCGAAGTTCTTTCATGATGCCAGCCTTTGGTAAAATGGTTGGAGGTGAGGATTGTTGCAGAGGTCACCACCTGCCCTTTTGTGCTCCCCATCCTTGACTGAGATCCTGCTGTTCTTTGGCCCTCTTAGGCTTCTACCCCACACACATGTACTGGGGAGTATTCTATCCTCTGGACTTAGCCAAAATCATCAGACTGTGTGTCTCATTTCTTTAAGAGTTTTTTGCAACACCATTAATCCAATCCATTGTTTCTCCCAAACGCCCTTCTTTTTCTTCCTTTCTATGTATTATGCACATCAATAACAAGAGCTTCTATTTTAATGCTCGGAAATGAAGGAGTGAGTTTAATGGTGGGAAGTTTAAGCATCACGGTCATCTCTGCGGGAGGCTTTGATAGCACACTGACCCTGGAATGCTACTCTTCCAGTCACACTACCTCAGCATAAGGTCAGCCCTGGTTTCCCATCCCTTGTCTTTAAATTGATCACATATAAATTTAGAGAAAGATAAGATCTCTAGAACTGGAGACTGTAAAACTTTCTATCAGAGACAGTAAAACAGTGATTTAGAGAATTTCAGTTAGGAAAGAATTGAGCTAGAATCATAATTCCATGTCTCCCTAGCTGTGTGACCTCGGTGATTTATTTGTCACTTCATTGGTAAATGAGGATAATAAAGATTTACCTAACACTTACTATGTTGCTCAGTGAAATTATATATATACACATATACATATATATATTTAAGAATTAGCACTAATATATAATGCAAACTATATAAGAAACAAAATATGTAAGAAACAGTACCTGGCAGAGTAAACAGGCAAAAAATTATTTCCTGAAATAACTTTGCCAAAGGGAATAAATTATCAAAGAAATTAATCAAGAAATGATCCCAACATTTTTTTAAAACATAAATGTCTAGATAGAGGAATCCCAGTGAGTACACAATACAATGAAAGAAAAACTACCACAAATTACAATCATTAAATTTCAGAACGCCTGAAACAAAAAGATCCTAAAAGCTTCCAAAGAGGAGAAGTAGCATCACATTGTCCAAAGCAATACTGGTAGAAAAGGCAGAGGAAGTCCTTGAATTTTTGGAAGGAAATGGTTTCCAACAAAGAATCCTGAATATCCTGAATTCTCAGTCTAGTTCAGGACAGAAGAGGCATTTTCAAACATGTGAGATCTCAAAATTCACCTCTCACGCACCTTTCTTTGGATGCTGCTAGAGAATGAGTTCTAACAAAAGAAGTAAACCAAAAAAGATGAAGATAGAGGATACGGGAAACAAGGAAAACAGCACAGGAAGGGGAATCTAGGGATGTGATGGGAGATTCAAGACAATAGCTGTACAGGAGGCCTTGGTGACTCTAGTCCTGATCTGAGCAGGAGCATGGAGGTTCCCAGAAGAATGTCTCCAAGCTGATGAAGCTGATAGAATATGATACATGTGCATGCACTGGAAGGAGACTTATACTTCTTGCTGAGTTTGAGGATGAACTAGTAGCAGGTCTCTAGAAAATGAAGCAAAGAGCAAAATGAGGTCATTATTAACACCAGGGGAAATTAGTAGCACAAGAAGTACTACACAGCTATATTGTGAATATCTGCCTCATTATATAATGTAAACAGTAAATATTAGCCTTACCAAGAATTATGGTATAAGTAATTGGGACTGTGGAGAAAGGGCGCTATGGGGAGAAATGTTGTAAGAGCAAAATCTTATTTTTTGTAGTAGGAAATTGATAGATAACAGAAAAAGTGAAAAAATATTGACATGTCATTGTAGGCATTTTATTTAGCTATATGGAGGTAAATGTGAGAATAAACGGTTTAAGATGTTGGAAATGGTTATCTTTGGGAAGTGGCATTACAGCTTAGGGAAGAATTGGGCAGGCGATTGCTTTCTGCATTGATTAGAAGCCATGGCAAACATTACCAGTGCTCATTAATCTGGATGGCTCTGCTCTCATTCCTGGGCAAATGAAGCCTATTGTTTCCAAGCACCCTTCCAGCTTGTCAGGGCCATACGGATAGCTCTGGTCCAGACACAGCGGAAGTGATGTGTGTCATTTCTGGGCTGCAACAGTGTGACCTTTAGCACCTCTTTCTAGAAGGGACAGGACAAGCTGCAGCGCATCCAGTAGTCTGAAAGCCATTCCTGTGTTCTTTAGAATGGAGACTTCTCCGCCTAGAGAAGAGTAAGAGCAGATTTGGCAATCTTTTCTCAATATTCTAGGCTGTGCAGGCCATCTGGTTAGTTTTGCAACTACTTAACTCTCCTGTTGTAGTGCAAGTGAGTGAGTGGGTCTGTGTTCCAATAAAACTTCATGTATGGACACTGAAATTAGAATTTTATGTAACTTTTACGTGTCATAAAATGTATTCTTTCTGTTTTTTATCAACCATTTCAAAATGAAAAAAACCCATTCTTAGTTCACAAGATGCACAAACACAGGTAGAATTGACCCCTGAGCCTTAGTTTGCTAACCCTGCTTTAAACATTTGAAAGACTGCTATGCACAAATGCTAGTATCATATTGTTTGTTTATAGAGGAGAAACTAAGACGAAAGAGTAGGAGTTGGGGGATTGAAAAGGCTGCCTAAAGGCTCCCCTGTGCTTGAAATGAAATGCAAAGAGGCGGGAGGTTGCACCGCATGACCTCCCTGCCCCCTTTTAATTCTTGCATTGCATGGCCATATAACAGTTAAAATGGATCATTCTCATAAAGCCACTTTAATGTTTCCCAAAGTACAGTCGTTTCCCAGGGTTTTAGGACAGTTCTTAGAAAAAGTTAGACGTGCATGTGTGTTGCCTTGAGTGTTTTAAATTAAGCATTTGTGGTGCCAAGGTTTGCAAAGACTGCTTGCTAGCCTAAACATGTTTGCACACAGCAGTATTTTCTAATTTAAATTCAGTCATAATCTGCAAACATCCCTAGCCTAGACTAGCTGAAGGTATAGATTTAATTTTCATCTCATTAGGCCACCTGGAAGCTGTAATCAGCAAGGAGTCTTGATGTTAATAGTCTTTCTGCTTCATTAAAATGTTAATTTCATGGGTTTAATTTTCTTTGTAAAGTGTACCACTTACAGGACACTATATGCAGATTTATTCTAAAGACAATTTGCATGTCGCATTTTAGTATATTTATTTCTCCAGATTTCTGGTTATTGCTATTCATAGGAATTGCTTTTGTTTAAAAAGTGTTCAAATATCTAAAATCTTTAGATATTTAAGGGAATTTGAACCTTTAAAAAAATAAAAATCATCCCTAGCTTGTTTGGCTCAGTGGCTAGAGCATCGATTGGCCTGTAGACTGAAGGGTCCCAGGTTCGATTCCGGCCAAGAGCACGTAGCTAAGTTGTAGGCTTGATCCCCAGCCCTGGTCAGGGCACTTGCAGGAGGCAACCAATCACTGTGTCTCCCTCACATCAATGTTTCTCTCTCTCTCTCTCTCTCCCTCCCTTTCACTCTCTCTGAAAAGCAATGGAAAAAATATCGGCGACTGAGGATTAAAAAAGAAAAATCAGAATGAATCTAGATAGTGCCAGGTCGGAAAATGGATGAGCACAATCTTTCATTGTGCTCCCACTCCCAGGCCTGTGGTGTCTTCTAAATTACCCTTTATGTTCTGGTAGTGCCAATTTAAATACCAAGTTCATATTCTGACTATTTCCCAAAAAGGAAGGTTAATCAAAAGATCTAACCAAGAAGCTGTTGCTGCCCAGACAGAAACTTAGGATCTCCCATTCAGTGCCCTAAAACCAGTGATCAGGAAGAATGATTGCACCACAGAGAGTTCAGGTAAAAACATCTTCGTGTGCCAGACCCTGTGGGCATCTTGGACGTTTTCTTTCGTGTATTCGCCAGTACCTTTGCATCTTGCTGATTCTCCTCGTAACTGCTCTCTCCTTTCAGGTCTCCTTTGCTGGCTTCCTTCCTCCTCTGGTCTCCAGTGGAAACGCCTGTCCCCCTTGGCTCTTCTCTCATTATATTATATTCAATTCTCCCTTAGACTATACCTCCAAGCTTGGGACTACCACTGTTCTCCGTCTCCTGAGGTCTGATGTGTGTCTCTAATAAGTGGATGGGATTATTTCATTTATGCCTGTCACCTCAAATAATGTCTAATACCAAACTCCTTACTTCCTTCCCAGCTTCTCCATTTCTATTCACCATTGCCACCATCCTTATGTACTCTCAAGCTAGAAATGTTCTAGGAGGTGGCCCACCGAAATTTAATGTGGAAAAGCAAAGAATAGTTTATCTGTTCCTTTTGATGAATGGCAAAACTTAGTCTTGTCCTAGGCCAACTGAGTAGAGTTAGATTAGTGTCAGCCCAAGCATACCCATAAGAGTCTATTCCCATTAACACTGACCTAGTGAAATTACTGTTAGTCCTCAGTTGTGTACCCTCAACTTCCACCATGGCACTGCGCAGACGTTTAGTTTGCTCGTCATCAGGCATGGGGGGCTGGGCGGGGGCATTAATTTGATCAAGAGTTTACAAATCATTTGAAGTTGTTATTAAAATTAACATAATTACTCTGAAATTACTCTGTTGTCAAGCTTTATAACAGTTGGCCCACGTCATCACCCCAGGGCTATTGGCTGCAAATAGACCTTCCCTAGTCACTTTTTAAAATAGAAGTTTAGCAAATGGCATTCCACTCTGTTTCTTGGATGAGTGGCTCTTGCAACTTTTTTTTCCTCAAGTATTTGATGTTTAAATACAAGTGGGCTAATAATTCAGATGCTATAATAAATGAGCACCCAATTTTCTGGCCAATCTGATACCGTTATCACTATTTGACAATGAGTTTAAAGCCACATATGTTTAAATTCATTATTTTAAGATATAATTTCATATATCTCATTGATATGTCAATGAAAATGAATGTTAACAAGGCTGACACTTTATTCATCCAATTATGACAGTTATCCCTTTATTCAGCAGATATTTATTGGTTACCTATCATGAGATAGTATTGAACTAAGTGCTCTCAGACACAAAAGCATTATAATACCCATTACTCTTGAGAAACCTATACAATCTAGTAAAACCCCTTATTGAGTTGGTGAGTTTTAAAAAACAATGAAAAAATTATGAGATTAAAAGCTTCCTGCTTCCCTATGATTCAGCGATGACAATTTTTGGAACTCTAAGTGTTAATTTTCATTTATATTCTGTTCCCATAGGGGTCTAGAGCTGATTCTGAGATTACTTTTAAGTCATTCTAAACACTAATAGGATCAAGAACGATGTCTTCTCAGGGGCCCCACTCCACCCCCAGAGCAGGGACAACTTAGTTTGACTTTGAACTGACTTTGATCTTGGAACTTAGGGCAGGATTCTCCCCACCCCCTACCCCACCACATACACACACATTTAAGTAAGAATAAGTTGCATCACAACAGTATATTAGACAAATTAGCCTTAAAATGAGCTGTTTTCTAGGCTGAAAGATACCAGAATGCAACGTTAGCCTTCATTTTGAATGTGCAAGCTAGTGTTTCTGGGAGACTCACTGAATTTCATTTTGCTATCAAGTTACCTTTCCTAACTTTCTCAGTATGGGCAATATTTTTGTATGTATAGCAATGCTTAAGAAAGGTGGAGGTTACATCTAGAGGGAGACTTAGAAGACAGACCAGTCAGAGAGACTGGAAGTCATACTGTGACTGTAGCTGAGCAGCTATAACAGAGTATTTCTATTTCTGGAGAGAAACAGGGAAATATTGCCCCAAGAGTCACTGATGGATTTTCATAAGAATGATGGATAGCAGCACCATACAGAAAAAGCTATAGGCAGAGATAAGTGAACCACAAGAGAATAGTATTTTATAAGGTCATTCTACTCACATACAAACCTTTTGTTTTCTCTGTCAGGCTGGATATAAAAGATACTAAAAGAAAGCTTATTCATATTATTAAGTAGCAAATTTACTGTAAGCAATGTAAATTCACTGGAATAAAAGATAACCTGGTTCAACCCAGGAATGTGATAGAGCATACCATTTCTCACTTTATTACAGGTCCGTGAAGGAACCATTTAAAAATTCACATGTGAGCCATAATTCTTTCAAATATAATTAGGTTTTCGTAGTCATACCTAGAAGAGTAATGGAAAACTTTTCCATTTCAGAACCATATGCAAAAAAAACACCATAACTCAGTCCTTTTCCATTGGACACATTCTCAATTAGAACAGTGTGTTTCTTCCACTGTGGGTAAATGTTGATTAATTGATGTTTTGTTTGTAATATGTTTCAGAAATGGAAAGAATTTCAGTTATGTTTGCAGTGCAATTAAATTAAGATATTTAAGTTCATCTAAAAGGCTTTTGCTGCCAAACTTAACATTTTGAGAGACTTTTAAAAGATAATGTAAAGACCAATTGTGTTCAGATTTTAACTTTTAAAAATGGTGCTTATTGAGAGTACCAAAGTACAAATTTGGGGCCTTTGCTCCAGTTCTTTCATGCAGTGGAAAGAGCTAACTAAAGCTGGGAGGCAGGAAAACTGGCTTCTAAATTTAGTCCTTTTATTCAGCCAACTCTAAGCCTCTGAAAAATTACTTAATCTCTCTGATCTTCAGTTTACCAAACTGAAAATGAGAAAGTCTCAGCTGTCTCCCGATATTAAATTCTTGAACCTAACCACCAGGCCTGTAGAATCAGATTGACCTAGGTTAGAAACATCCCTTGTCCCTTACTGGCTTTGTAACCTCAGGCAGATTATTCAGCCTGGATCTTGAGATCCACTTCTTGAGGTTATTGTGAGTATTGAATAAAATAATATGAGCCCTGGCTGGTTTGGCTCAGTGGTTTGTCAGCTCATGGACTGAAGGGTCCTGGGTTTGATTCCCGCCGAGGGCACGTAACTCAGTTGCAGGCTCAATCTCCTACCCGGTTGGGGCAAATGCAGGAGGCAACCAATCCATGTGTCTCTCTCACATTGATGTTTCTTCCTCCCCCGCTTCCACTCTCTCTGAAAAGCAATGGAAAAAATATCCTCCAGGTGAGGAATAAAATAATAATAATAATAATAATATGAAAAATTACCGACATACTGTTTGGCATTCAAAATAACTATCAACATTAGTTCCTGGATTGATCCTGAATCAAGAAAAGGACAAGAGTGGAACAATTGGCAAAATTTGAATAAAATTTGATATATAGATTTGCTAGTAGCAAAGTATCAGTGTTAATCTGGTTTTGGTTAAGTGTACTATGATTGTATAAGATGCTAACTTTTGGGGAAGGTCCCTAAAGTTTACTGGAAGTCTTTTTAGTACTTTGCAACAATTTTTTGTAAACCTGAAATTATTTCAAAGTAAAAGTAAAAAAGAAAAGAAAGATAATGGATTCTCATATAGTATAAATTCTTTGCAGATAAGATAGTTTTAGATTATATGAGAATTAAGGAAAGCTAAATGGTCACTGCAAAGCTGTTCCTAAATTTAAAAATATTTTGGCAGATTTCGCTTGACTCTCAACTGAAAACTAACTGATGCACATGAATACCCAAGAGATCTAAGTAGTCTAGTCCTCGGAATTTGTAGTGCTCCAGTTTAGCATAGGTTTTACCGGCCAAGACAAAACACCCCTCCTCCCCTCCTATCCCGCCCATGAGGGGTATGAAAATCATAGTGTTCCATGGCAGTGAACATTGACGTATGAATTTTGCTTCAAAAAGAAATTTTTAGCTCTTCCTTTCTAAATATACTATTGTTTGAGTGGCTAGAGTAGCTAATTTAGATTAAAGGGTTTGGGGGGGCTGTTATTTTAGAGGGCCTGATTTGAGCTTCCTACTGTCCGTTAATTAAAGAATATTTTATTACTTAGTGAAGACTAAGTTAATCATACCCCTCAGTTTATAGGACATTATCATTGTCCTGTAAGTTCCTATATATATGCATCAGAATGGCTTTGAACTCTATTCTGCTGCATTAGTTTGTGTAAAAGATATCAAATGTGTGTTTTTCTGTAACTACTTGATTTTTTTAGAATTTACTTTCAATGTTGAAGACCCTGTTTCTTCTAAATTTCAAGAAACTAGTTTCTGCATGTGTTAACCCAGAATAATAGCCTTATTGCCTTTAGAACTGTTAGGCATTTCAACCCACGGTGACCTTGTCCTCTGAACTCACACATAGTACTAATTTTCTGTTATACTCCTCTTAAAATTTTGTATTAAGTTTTATTCATTTCCTCTGTTGTTAATTATTTTTTCATGTTTATAGCTTGTATTTCAACTAGATTATAAACTTCCAAAGGGCAAGAATTGCTTCCACATTTCTGAATCTCCCATAGTGGCTGTAGCTAGCACAGGATCTGCAATCGTCATAACCATGACTTAGTTAACACTTACTGGGCTTTTGTCAGTACCTTTGATTTCACGGACTGAGGAAGGATGTAGGACAAATACACGGTTTCTCCAGGCACTAAGTGCTATATCTTCTGCAGCAAGACTTTAACAATTAGACTTTTTGTTATCTCTGAATTTCTCCATATTAAAAAAAGTTTTAATTTACCAATTCTTTTTTCTTTCCCAGTTTATTTTTAGTAATTGCATTTTATTTAGTTTTCCATAATGAAGCAAGTGAAAAGCAGTTGTGGTAAATAAATCATGTGTAGGGGAAAACAATACATTGTAATTAGGATTCCATTATCATTTAATTAGGCATTCCATTATTGAATTGGTGTCTCTGGCTTCTCCTGGTCTCTGACTAATCCTGAAACAAATCCTTCTTTATGGACAAATATTAGCCTGTAATAATTAGAGTATTCATCTAAGCTAAGGCTTTTCATTAAATCTCTTTCTGATTAAGATAGCTCCCCGAGTAGAGACTGATTTAATTTCATATGATTTATCCACTTGTGTATCAAAGTCTGGTGGAAATTGTTTTTAACATCAAAGGATTAGGAATATTAAAATCATCTTTATAGTCACAGATCTCTCCAGTACTTAGGACCTGCTGTTTGAATGGTTCTGTAAACCTAGGTCTGATGTCACTCTGTTAAATGTAAGAGTATCACAAGTGCTGTAACAGGCTGTCATTGAAAACAACACACTGATTCTGTTTTCTATTAAAATACTGAGCTTAGAATTAGTCCACTCTGTGTTCTTTAGGTTTGGGAATCAATTTTTATTCCAAATATTTCAGCATATTAAATCTGCCTTTTCTATGTCACCAGAAACAAGCAGGTCGTAGATAAACATTCTGAATTAAGGGCCCCCATGGGCATGAATGTTGCTTGTCTTTTTTTTTTTCTAACTCCTTGGATTTGACCATTTTTGCCTCCTAACCCTTGACCATCTTCTGCTTTTCCTGTTTTTCAGTGATGGACATTTAATTTTGTTCAGGATCTCTTTACTTCTTAATCAGTTTCCCCAAATATTTCTCCCTTACTTTATTTAGTCTAGCCTCACCCCTTTCTCTTATACTTTTAACCTTTTTGTCCAACCCTTTTGTCCAGTTTTTTTATTTTTTATCCTTTCAGTCCTTCCTTCCCCGCTGTGTGTGCATGAGAAAGTTTGCATCACCATCTGCATGTGAGTGACTAAAGCTATGTGAATTAATCCTATGAAGCCAGAGAATATATTCTAATTTGCTACAGCCAAACTATCTTGAAAATGTTTTTTGTGTGATATTAAGAAAGTCCATTATGAAGCGAACTGAACTAAGTTATTTGTTCTGATCGTAATTTAGGTCCCATTTTTGGAAATCCAGGGAGGGTGAGAGCGTGTGTGAGTATGAGTGAGAGCGTGTGTGTACATTCTCAGTTGAGGGAGAGAGGGGTGCCAGGAGAGGGGAAAGGCATTCCCGCGTCCTGAACTTTCCGGGGTCCCCATTTCCAGTTGTATCCCTTGAGTTACCAGGTTCCTGAGAGTGTTAATTCTCCCCCGCACTCTCTTCTGCCCTGTTTGAAATGTTCTTTTTTGAACAGTGGTATGATAGGAGCCTGAGTCAGTAAGGCAAAGGCTGATAAGAAGGTGCTTTGAAGCTGGGATTGGAAGCTGAGATCTCAGACCAAGTTGGCTAAGATTCCTAACAGGGCTGGGCATGGCCTGAGGGGCTCTGAGCAGCTCAGCAGCAGTGAAGGGGTTGCCTTGTCCAGTTTGGCAGAGGGAGGTTGTTGATGAACCAGTTAGCAGACCATGTGACCTAACAGGGTGATGATCTATAACTGATGAGATACTGTGGTTGCTTGCAGAGGAGACCCGCTGAGAAGAGGTCAGAGTAGAAAGGGGAGCGTGTGTCGGTAAGGCTGCAGTGACTGCTTTCAGAGTAATGTCTGCACCGCTGGAAACACGAGCTCTGAGCTAGTGGAACCCTCTGTGTCTCATGGACATTAAAAAACAGTAGCACCCTAGAGAATGACAAGGTTTTCTCTGAGGAATTTGTTAGTTCTCTCTAAAGACAGGGAATTGATTAGGAAACATGCTTCCATGGTGATACCTCGATTACTGAAGAGGCTGCATTCCAGCATGCACAGTGAAGTGTCTTGTTATCAGAGGGAAGTGACAGAGGAAGCATTTGGTAGTACACATCGGGATCTCAGTGTAGAATAGCATCATACACTTAAACTTAACATTGTCAACTCTGCCATAAGCTAGAAAATACTCACCTTGAAACTTGGGGGGGGGGGGATATCAAACCCACTTAGCTCTTTAGTAGGCGCCTGTCCACAGTGAATAGATCCCTAGCTTCCTATCCTGTGGCACCTGTAGATGTCCCAATGTTGGGGTATCAGTTAGCTCCCTTATCCCCCTTGACCTGTTGCCACCACACATGTGACTTTAACTTTCCAGTACATCATCTGAATCCTTTTATTCTCAGGTTGCCGATAACTCATAAAGAGTAGCAGTAATAACAGTGAGTACAAATAGAGGTGTAGAGTGGCAGAACCGCAGGCCGAACAAAGTATCTGGTGCTCACAGAAGAGGAGAAGCATAAATTCCTGTCTGCCTTCTCTCCTGCAGTCTGGAGGGTCAGAAATCACTGTTCCTCTCCAGCCGCAGTTTCTCAGGGCACCTTCTGCTGTAGGCGGTTCGCACGGGCTCTCCTCGGGCGCTCTTCCAAGCAGAAACATACCAGAGGGGAGCCCAGCTCCGTTTCCCTTTCTCTGCGCCCTCATTTTAGTCAGTGAGCAGGTACTCACTGAGCACACTGAAGCAGCACTGGGGATATGCCAGTAAGTAAAACAGCCAAAACTTACTGCCCTATGGCGCTTTCATTTTAGCAGGAGGGAAGCAGACAACAAACAGGTAGTAAGGTATGTGCATGTCAGGTGGTGATAAGGGCTAGAGAGTAAAGTAAATCGGGAGGACGGCCTGCTCGGGGCCTCCCTGAGAAGGTGAAGATGGGGAAGAGCGTGTCGGAGAGGAACAGTGTGCCTGGTGTGTTCAAAGGAGAGCACAAAGCCCGGTGTGTCTGGAGCAGTGGGCCAGCTGAGTAGGAGCTGGGTTAGGGCAGAGGACGCTGGTGCGCAGGTCGGGTAGGGCTCTGTAGGTCATTGCAAGGGTTCTGGCGTTCTGAGTGAAAGGGTGGCCCTTGGGGCGAGGGGCAAAAGGGGGCTCTAATGTAGTGACTAACATGAAAGGATTCTTTTGTTATGTTGAAAAGAAGCTGCAGGGGGAGGGTGGGCAAACAGGGAGACCAATTAGAACAATATTTGTAATGATCCATGTGTGAGGAGGTAACTTAAGGTAAAATCGGTGAGGTGCTAAGAGTTGGCTGGATTCTGGATATCTTTCAAGGTAGAAACGGTAGAATTTTCTGATGGATTAGATGTGGAGTATAAGAGAGAGGGAGGGAGTTGGGGGACTGGGTGAAAGATGTGAAGGGATTACGAAGTACAAATGGGCGGTTGCAAAATAGTCACAGGGATGTAAAGTGCAGCACAGGGAACACAGTCAGTAATATTGTAATAACTGTGTAAGGTGCCGGATGGGTACTGCAAGTATCGGGGGAACACTTGGTAAAGTATATGACTGTCTGAACATTATGCTGTACACCTGCAACCAATACAAAATAATATTGAATGTGAACTATAATTGAAAAATTAAAAAGAATAAGAAGGGGAATATATATTAATAAACTCTCAGTTTGACAATAAAAAGAGAAGAGACAAGGATGATTGCAAGGTTGTTGGCCTGAGCTGGAGGAGGACAGTTTTGCCTCTAATGGAGACAAAAACTGGGAAGCACAGGTTTTAGAGGCAAATCAGGAGGAAATTCAGTTTAGTCTATGGTAAATTTGAGGTACTAATTAGACATCCAAGAGGAGAGGTGAAGTTAGCAGTCAACTACATGCATCTGGAAGGAATTTATTTTTTTTAATTTATATATAATCAAATGTTATACATCCATAAATTTATATTTTAAAACTTTAATGGCATGGATGGGAAAGATGCTTGGAAAAACAAGTTATAAAACAGTATGTACATTACTGTCCCATTTTTGGAAATCAGTAGATCTCTTTATCAAGGCATATTTTATATACATGTGTGTTTCTGGTCTCAGCAAGTACTTCCTATTATTCAGGTCTTGCCTTTGATGATCTGTTAATGCACCAATATTGTCAAATTGTGGAAAAGGTCAACATGTTTTCATTCTGTCTAGAAAATCAAACTTGTTTGGGAAATCCAGAGATCCAGGGCCCATCAGAAGAGAGATATTCAGGACTGAAAAGATTTCATGCATTTATACAAAACACAAGAAGTTCAACAGATTTAGGAGAGGAATGTAAAAATATGTGTCCCTGAAGTTATCTCTAAGAAACGAATTCAGGTTGCATACGCAAGATTGTTCACAAGGAAACCACTTTTAATTTCACCTTCCCAGCTGAAGTCTGGTTTTTAAGCCCAGGATGGTTCTTTCTGAGTAAAGAGTAGGTACTAATTTTGACTTAACCAAAAACAAGATGTAGCAGGCCAGTGATCCTAGAGCTCTGAGTATCAGCTTCTAATTCTGAATGCCATCAGAGGCTTTACTATCTATGCTTAGCTTAAATGTCTAAGGGAGAAGTAGTAGAGATGGAAAGGAATATAGTATCAGGAGATAAATTAGGGCCTCTTCCTAGAGCCCAGGTCAGTGCCCAAACTGGCTTTGCTTTTGCAGTGCGGGAAGGCGTGGGCTGCACATCAGAGGATAAACCCTGGCGCACACTAAAGCAGACCCGGTCTCTCTCCCAAAGGAAGAGAAAGGAAGAGAGAAGGAAGGTCAAGGGGAGCAGCCTAAGCTAAGCTTTCCTCGGGTGTTACAGGTGATCATCCCGCCTACAGGAATAACAGTGACAAGGACCTGAACACGTTTCATATTCCAGGCACGTCTCTAAGGGTTTTATGTCCTATCCCAGTTGATCTTCACAGGCCCCTGTGGGAGTGGGTATTACTGTCATCCACATGTCCTCATGAGGCGTAGAGGGAGCATGCCAAGATCATGGGACTGATAAGAGGCAGGACTGGGAGCCCTCTGACTCTCCCTCTTGTTCTGCAAGTATCCAACTTATACAGAAGGAAAAATGAATAATGTTCCTAGTAGGAAACTAGTGTTTTTTTTCTCTAACAACGAAAATAGTACTGTTTGAGCCTTAATATCAGTTGATTTTAAGCGGTTGATGCATGCCCTTTTATTGTGAAGCTGAAGGGTGTCTTAATTCATTGGTATTTTTAGTCTAAATATATCCAAATCTGTCCATTCAAAACTGTTCTTCCAAGTGTACTGACTAGTGCCAATTTGTCATGCTTATTATTAGCCATGTGCTATTATATGTCAGTGTCAAAGTGGCACAATGAATAATTATTTAGTTACTAATACAACTTTTATCCAATTGGGATAATTTTCTTTTTTAATCTGAAAAACAGCACACACCTGAAAAGCATGCCAACCTCTTACCCAAGGACTCAGCATTTTCCTTTAACATAAACACCTTAGATGACAAGCTACTTCATCTATGTAGTTAGATTTATGGATTTGGATGTGGCTAATAGAAAATAGAATTTTTCATTTTTTTTAAAGCAGGTATTAAAATGAGATCCAAAATAAATTATATTTTTGTATGTTCAGCATACATTTAATTATGGAATGAGAAAAAGAAAAATGTCAATTGTTATCAAAGCTTATAGATCCTTTTGGGATAAAAAAAAAAAGGTTATATTTCTATTACTCTGCCACGGAATTATATATAATTGGGTCTGATCTTTATCAGCCCTGGGCAAACCAGGATTTCTTCCCTCAGTTCTTTCATTTTAAGCATACAAAGGTATAAATCTTTGGCTCTCTCCCATTGCCAGTGAGCTTTTCATATTGGGTAGGACTCTTCTAATAATCATGGGCTCAACTGGATATGCTTGGAGACAACTCCCTTCTGTAATTGCATTTGGAAGTTCCAGTCATACCTTTTAAACTTCTGTTGGTTAATTAAACATGATTAAAGTATTCAAAATGCCCTCAGTTTCAGCCTGAGACTAAAAATTAAGATTTGAAATGTTGAGCAAGTGTTTGTTCTGTTCTTCCAGGGAAAAAAGAAAATTATGTCGGCCCAGGTGCCCATGGTTCTTCTAATGGAATGATAGCTTTACAAAATGATAGTGAAATAGGAAGCTTTCCAGTGGACACCGTATCAGAAACGGAACAGTTCCATTTTCAAGTCCCATATAACAGATGACAAATCTAAACAGCATCTAGATTTAAAATTTAAACAATCTGCAAAGCAATTAAATCTTTTAAAAATGGCTTTCAGTGATGGCAGCCACTTAATTTGCATATTTAAACCTATTCTTTTCCTCCTGAAAGACAGTGTAAATCCTTTACAGTTGCAGGAACTTTATCTATTACTGCATTATTTTAATTCCATTATATATTGGTAAATGAAATAAAGGCACATCTCAGCTTTTGAATATTCATTTCATTATTGTCACTTAAAAATGAACCAAGCCCCTCCAGCCCTGCTAACTTTCTGTTAACCTCCTAACTCCCTGGGCCAGGAGGTCTTTCTAGGGTGATGTGAAAAGTAAGCTCTTCCAGCAGTAAAGAGTTACCTGTGGCTTTGCGTTGTCTGGAGACCTTTATTTACTTAATGTAAAGTTTAAAAGTTATCAAGACAGTCGACTGACTCTCCATGTGTAAAAGCCTTTCTCCATTTCTTCCTCTTTGGCTTTGGTGTTAATGCATTTCTGAGTGTCTGTGATGCTTAAAGATCCAGTGCAGCTTAGAAATGACAACAGGGTGAAAAAATCAGGGCCCAGGCAAACCATGGGAAGTGTTATAGAGAGGGTATTCAAATGAAGTTTTTCCCCCACAAATACCATACTGGCCCCAGGGGGCCAATAGGAGCTAAGGTAGAGATGGCAGGTTAGAGCCTAACATACTAACATTATGATTCAATAATAACACCAGCAACCACTAACATTTATTGAGCACTAACTATGTATCAGATCCTGTTTTATGTGTTTTTACATGTATTATCTGATTTAATCCTCACAACCCTATGAGGTAGTTTATAGATACAGGAACTAAGTAAGCCACAGAGAGATTAAGTAATTTATTCCGTCAGTAAGTAAATCAGTCAGACAGTAAACATTGAGGACTTACAGAATCACAAAAATAAAATGAGCACAACCTAGCAGTTTCAGTAGAAAGGGTGAACTTGGTGAGATAAGGCGGGGAAGTTGCTGCATCTCTTTGTTATTAATATCGAGGTAAAATTCAAATAAAGTGAAATGCACAGGTTTTAAATGCACAATTTGATGTAATCTGTACCCTAATCTAGATATAGAATGTTTCTGCCACTCAGAAAATTACCTCATGCTCCTTTCCAATCAGTTTCCACAGCCACAGCCAACCACAGTACCAGATTAATTTTGCCTGCATCATATACTTCTTTAATGGATCAAAGTCCACATAAAAAGTCTGTCACTGAAGATAACATGGCACAGAAGAAAACAACAGACACTGTGCACCAACACGCTGTGGGCCCTTGGGCAAAAAACTTAACCTCTCTGGGCCTTCTGTACAGTGTTCAATTTGGTGGTCCTCATGATTCCTTAAAGATCTTACAGTCTGCTTACATTTGTAATCTCAAAGGCCCCATCATCCACTCAGCTCCCTGGGCCAGAAACAAACCTCGGCTCATTCTACCTTTTCACTCTGACAGCAGTTCTACCTTGTAACTTTGTTGAACCTTGTCACTTCCTTTGGCCCCCACCTTCTCTTCATTTCTTGCCTTTCTTGTCTTGTAATGACTCTTCCTACCTCTCTTGCCCTTGGTTCTCTCCAAACTATTCTTGTCATTGCCCCCAAGGTAATCCTTGCTAAAATGAAACCATCTGATCCCTTCTCTGTTAAACATCCTGAGTGGGTTTCCACCACTCAGGGTGCTTCTCTATCACCTCCAGAACTGAGTTCAAATTCTCAAGTCTGACAATGAAGGCCTCTGTTGTCTGCCTCCAGCCAGCTTTTAGTGCCCGGAAGTTGACTCTGCCCCCTCTCCACCTGCCTCACCTGCTCCCTCCCCTCCTTCCACCCCCCACCCCCTTACAGATGCCCTCTGGCCTATTGAGGGCACTGTGCATGCCTGTCTCCCTGGTTCTGTTGTGAACTCATGAGTGAGGTTAGGGCCCATGTTTTACTCATCTCTTTAGCTCCAGCATCTAGCATATGACTGCTGAAAACACTTAACCCCAGAGCAGTTAATCACGAGAGTGCTGAGGATGATGGCAATACCGGCTCAGGGTCTTACTCAGACTTCAAGTTGGTATGTTTTTAAAAATAAAACATCATATGGAGGTTTTCATGGGTGTCTCACCACTTTATCAAGTCTGATTCTAAGTTTCTCTTTCCAGTAGCTGTCATGGTAACACTGGGTTAAAGATGGACAGTTTGTTTTATTTGGACAGAAGGGTGTATTAGTAGGAGGCATCCAGGCAGTGAATCCTGTTGTTGTAAAAGGGCTGGTCCTGTGCTCTTTTGTTCCTGTCTCAAATCTAACTTATGTGCTTATCTGTTTAGCTCTAGAATGTAGGTTACTGTTTCCACGGATGAAGATAATTTCTTCCTAAAGGTCTCTATGGTAATTAGCAAGCAGATGAAAAACCAAAAGTGACTGGTCAGTGTTGACCCGGGTGCTGGGACACCAGCATTTATTTATAGCCCTGTTTTTTCATCGCAGCCCACTCTGTTCTGACAGTTTTCCCGGTTTGGGCTCTGCCTTGTGAATCAGCATTGCCGCCCAATTGATATTACTCAGCCTTTGTTTTCATCTTTTCCAAACCTAGGAAAGAACCTCGACGCTGTCCATGACATCACGGTGGCATACCCTCACAATGTCCCGCAAACAGAGAGGCACCTCCTGAGGGGGGACTTCCCCAAAGAGATCCACTTCCACGTCCACCGCTACCCAGTGGACACCCTGCCCGCATCCAGGGAGGACCTGCAGCTCTGGTGCCACAAGCGGTGGGAGGAGAAGGAAGAGAGGCTGCGCTCCTTCTACCGAGGCGAGAAGGATTTCTACTTCACCGGGCAGCCTGTGATCCCACCCTGCAAGTCTGAGCTCAGGGTCCTCGTGGTCAAGTTTCTCTCTTTGCTGTACTGGACCCTGTTCAGCCCTGCCATGTGCCTCCTCATCTATTTGTACAGTCTTGTTCGGTGGTATTTTATAATCACCATTGTCATCTTTGTACTGCAGGAGAGAATATTTGGTGGGCTGGAGGTCATGGAACTTGCATGCTACCGTTTTTTACACAAACAGCCCCATTTAAATGAAAAGAAAGATGAGTGAGATTATAAGGGTCTCTGTTTGGGAAAGGTTGTAAGCCTTTGTACGCTGAGATGTATTTTTGCATGACTACATCAAATATTTCTTACTACCATCATTACTTGTTAAAGACATTTGCACTTTGTTTTGTGGAAAAATATCACTATACACACAATTTTTTTTTTTTTAATCTCTGAATGTAATTTCAATACGCATAGCAGGGAGCAATTGCTGTGAAACAACTCAGGCTCGGACCAGAGTACTCTTAAACAATCGTCAGGCTGTTCAGACGGGACACACTAGATTTCCTCAGAGCTCAATCCCATTTTCTAACAAACCCCCAGACAAGAGCAGATCTGGGGCTCATGAGCACTGGCCCAGCTCAGATGCTGGCACTTCCTTCGCTCCCTCCCTCCCAACTCCTTTTTATGCCAAACTACTGCATCCTTCCATATAACCAGAAAACAGAAATCTCTTGTCCTTGAACTGTCCAAATACTTTGATAGGAGGCCCTTCATTATTCATCAGATCTTAGCATTTAGCCTTGCGCTGACCCAGACATCGGAAGGCCACCTGTGCCCTTTTCTCATGTGGACAATAAGCCCTGGACTGTCTCAGGGGGCCACTTAGAAACCTCAGTTTGAATTTTTAATGATAGGAATTAATACCGTTTAGTGCTTCATGTCTACTTAATCCCACAGGCTTAGTGCTGCTTTCTTTACAGTGTTGGCAGGTGTCGCCTCGCCTATGTTAAAAACAGTAAAAAGCCACTTTTTTAGGGGAAAGGGTAGAACGTTCTGGTACTGCAATCAGGAACTCTCCTCTGAAGTTGTCTCTTTTGGAGCTATTCCTTTAAAACTTGCCCAAAAACGGAAGGTTAGTGTATTTTCTACGTGTACAGGGTTTCTAATTTCTGCCATTGAAACAGCAAAACACTAGCAGACAGGCCAATAAGGGTTTATCCTAAGTTACTCAACCCTGTAGTCTCTACAGACTCTACTCTTAAAACCAAAATAACATAAACATGAATCCTTTTTTTTTAATAACAAGAAAGGGATCTCTCTCATTTTTAGTCCTAGGCTGCTTCTTTCAACAGTAAAATTTAAACCCAGTTTTGACCAATTGTTCCAGTCATTTGGAGTCAATGGAAAATCCAGCAAACCAACAGCAGCAACCTCCTGAGGCATGAAGAATGCGTGGTCGCCGTTTCCACTCCACTGAAACTGCCACTGCTTTTTTGTCACATGATGAGGATGCTGGTTAGAGCAGCAGAAAACCTGAGGCAATTAGAAGTCGTTAGCTGTTAGTAAACCTGTCAGCTTCACTCCCTCCTCGACCCAGCCTCAGAAGCCATTTATTGCTCCGTGTGCTCTTTTGGCATGAACACCTTCCCCTTAATTCCATCTCATGTTTGCTTGACAGTGACTTTCATCCCACAACTGAAATGTGCATTGCCACGAAAGGTGAGCATGGCGGGAGCTGAACTTACTGGGAGGCTTCTTCCAGAAAGGACCGTGTGTGCAGAGCACTGTCCACACGCCTCTTTTTGGAAGAGAACTGGTGCCTCCGCCCAGACCCACCAACCTGCAGTAACTGCACCCTCGAGGCTGTTTGACCTGCCGGGAGCTTCTAATTAGTATTGTGTGCACCTGCTGCAAGCCCGCTGTATATAGTTTTTAGGGTATTTTTATTATATTTTAATTTTTTCTTAATAAAGGTTTCCAATTTAGTTTCTCTCAGGCTTCTTTTGGTTATATTCAGAAACACAGAAATAGTCTTAAGGGTCGGGACTGCATCTGTCCTGGGCATAGGAGGAGAGCTGGGTTTTCTACCCCACAGGTGTTCACACTGCAGGCCCCCCTGCCTCCAACCTCTCTCAGCCCATTGCTCAGGAAAAGGTCTTCCCTTGCACAAGTTCAGAGGGTTAAATGTCCTTTTTAACCCTTTGAGCCTGTGCAAGGGAAAACCTTTTCCTTTCTTTTTAAAAAATTGGTTTTGATCATTTAAAACAAAAAACATGTTTAAGATAAAATGCAAACTTTTTTGACCTACCTAAAATTCTTAAGCACTAAAACTGAAGAACAGAGATGATGTACTTCCTGTAAGAATTAGAAATAACTTGAGGAAGAAAGAAGTTGCTTATTTGTGCTTTTCTACACGTTTGTATTTTTCTTATTTAAAAAATTTGAAGAGATAACACGGTTCATGCTCCAGAACTTAGAGCTATCTAAAGGTGATAAGAAAGTGTCACTTGGAATTCGCTTAGCTTCAGCGTGTGGTTGGCCTGAGGAATGACCGCACACCTCCCCACACTGTCGCTGTGGACTCAGCACCTGCCCGACACAGGCTTCATGCCCCTTCGGGCCTTTGAAGGTAAACTCATGGGGCTCGGACACATTTACAGGGCTCTGTGTCCAGTCGTTAAATCTTTACCATTCGGAAACTTGTCAATGAAGCGAGTGGTGTGTGTAGGACAGGAACCCTTACGCTGAAAATGGGACCCCGGGGAGGGGCACTGATGAGGTCCCAGGTTCCCCCGCAGAAGTCACTGACGAAACAGCCACAGGAGGTGCGATTCAGTGGGAGGACGTGGTCAAAGACTACAAGAAAAATCAGTGTGAGAGCCTGTAGCTGCTGATAAAATCCCTCCCTGTTCGTTAGCCGATTAAAACACAGATCCGTACCTGAGTCACCCGCAGGCTAGATGGGCAGCACCCCGTCAGAAGCCTCTCGGGAGCCGAGCCTGGGCGCAGGGAGGGGGGCATCCTCGGTCCCCCGGCCCCCCAGCCGGGCCCTGCCCGGCAGCTCGCATCCTCCAGGGGACCGGAGGGAGCCTGTGGCATTCAATTGTTTACATTTCCTTGTATAAATAATGTGCTTTCAGTGCCTTAGTTGCAAGGCCCTTTCTTTCCTTGTCCCGAGGACTCTGCCGAGCGTGTCCTGGGGAAAGGCCTCGGCTGCTGCTGAGAGTGGCTCCTGCGCCGGCACCGCGGGGGACGCCTCGGCGCTGGGGCCGAGGTGGCCTGAGCTGGTTACGCCGCAGAGAACACAACGGTCTTGAACAGGGTGAGCTTCGGATCAGACGTGGCCCTAAAGGTGTCTTGTACCAACTTGACCTTCAGTTTTTATTTCAGAAGAGAGCCTTGGGTTTGGTAATTTATTTTTTAAAGGATCGTAAAAATAACTCACAGAAGGCCTTAGTTTTCAGCGTCCAGTGGTATGTTTGTGAGTTGTGTCATCTGTGATGTAAACCCCAGAATAAAGTGGAGTGAATTAGAGTTGACCTGTGTGTCATGTTTCTGTTTTTGCAGGATGGGGCGCTACTTTGTTTCTACACGTTGTTCTAGCCTTATAATATGTAGCAGTCAGAGCCCTTCAAAGGTGTTAAAAAAATGACTGAACAGGGAGGGAATATGCTGCCCCCCTAATCGGAAGAGTCAGAGGCCCCAGTTGAATTCAGGGTCAGTGGCTGTAGTCAGAGCTTCCCTCAGCCCAGCCCTGAGGGCAAGTTCGTTCTGCAGTGTGGGGTGGTACCCAGCACCGCTAGGTGTAGGAGGTTAATGGGACTCGATACTCCCCCCACCCCCCACTCTCAGGGGGTTTCTCTACAAAGCAAATCTTAGACCCAAACTTGAAAAATGTAAAAAATGTACGTAGCAAACACATGAAAATCATGGAACTGAAGGGGAGCAGAATATGCCAACCCCAAAATAATGACTAGGAGTTCAGGACCCGCCACCCCAAAACATGCAGCTTCCATATTGATGATTTTGAGCTGTAGGCACTTGAGAAACAGCAGATGCAGGGAGAGGCTTTCTCTGAACTTTCCTTCTCTGTCTGAAGATGATCCTCCAAAAGCAATCTGATTCCCATAAATCCCCTCCGGGGAATACCGTCAACCAGGGAAGACTGACTCCTGTCACAGGAGAAAAGACCAGAAGTTCACACCCCACCCAAACCGTCGCAAACTATCACACCTCCCATCTCTCCCAAGGAAAAGTCATTGACTCCCCCTAACAGCCCTGACCCGTCCCCTTTCCCCACTAAAATGCTGTTTAATCCTGACTTTGAAGTCACCTTGAGGAGCTCCTCATTTTTTCCTGGTTCCTCCCATGTATACCTGAGGGATACTTGTTAATAAACTTCCGTTTGTTTTTCTCTTGTTAATCTCTTGTAGTACAGGGGTCTCAGCCAAGAACTCAGAAGGGTAGAGGGACAATTCTTTTCTTCCCCTACAGAACCTACTCTCGTAAGCTCTGCGACGCTCCACTGCCTCCTGGTTCTGCAGCAAGCACTTGGCTTGAAGGAGTCCCTCTGTGGGGGGCCCACAGCGTCACTCTCCAGGGAAGGGGCACGAGGGGCCGGGAGAGCGCAGACCTCTAGAGCCGGTGTCCAGGGCTGGCCCGTCGGGCCGGCTGGAGCGCAGTCTCCCAGCGCCTCCCGTCTCCGCTGCACTCGTCTCACTGTCGAGTTACACACAGGGCTTACGCAACTCCCTGTGGGTTTCCCATGAGAGTGCTGCAAATGCCAGGAAGCCCTGGACGCACACAGATCCTAATCCACACACAGACCACGCGATCCTCATGCGGAAACGTTTTAAAATTAATTTACTAAGAGACAATTCGTGTGCTCCTGCCACACCAGCCTGACTGGCAGGGCCCATGTGGAGGCTTGATGCCTGCAGTCGCTTCAGCCCTACATCCACTCGGGTCCAATCCAGTGGGAAGGAGCCAAAGAGGCTGCTTCCCAAGCAGAAATCCTAAACTGGGGTTCAGTGCTCATTCCTGAACCACTTACCTGCCCAGAATACAATGGGGGTTCCTCGCTGCCCCCTCCCGAGCCAGGGGTGAAGTTTGCGCCCCTGGAACACAAGGATGCATTTTAAGAAGACTGAAGAGAATGTTAAGAGAACAGGATGAAACGATGCAGGTGGCCAGCTGTCCACCTCAACTGTGGAACTTCCCAAACCCCCGTGGAGTTGGGGAAAATCAGCGTGGCTCCCAGAGAGGGTCCCTGACCCCTGCACAGTGAGACACACAAAGTGGCCGGCAGCCTTCTCCCTCAACACGGGACAGTTGGGAACCCAAAGCACCCCACAGTTGTGCACAGTCTCATCAACAGTCTGCCATCGCCTCCACACAGCTCACTCAGACTTCAGCAACGCAGCACTGAAAGCGTTTCTCTTTCCCTGGGAAACCTGTCGAAACAAACGCAGCAGCTCTAACGTCTCTCCCTGGGGGCTGCCGCGCTTCTCCTCCCAGCTCTGCGGGCACGGGGTCTTGGCGTATCACCCATTCCCTCCCTCACCTGCCCGACAGTCGGGGCGGCGTCCCGCCCGGGCCTTCCTCTTCGGGGGCAGCCCTTTCTCCCTGCTGCTTGGCAGGTCTGGGAGCTCCTACCAGCTCTCCCCGCTCCAAGCTCTCCATGCGCCAGTCTCCGTACACAGGGCCCAGTTGATCTCCCCACAGCCCCAGCTTAATCAAGGGGCCCCTCTCACACCCCCTGCTTTAACTGCTGACTGTCAGGCAGCCCAGGCCCTACCTATCCCAGTTTCCCCCAACCCAGCCCCACCTTGGGCCCAGGATCTCCCCAGGCGTGAACCTTTCTAGATCAACACAACTGGTTGCCCAAACCTCACTGCTGCCCAAACCCCACACACCCCTCGCCCTCTCCCGCCCTTGCTCGTATCCCTCACCTGTGGAAGGGGCTTCATCAACCCAAGTCCGGCCAAATCCCATTTCTCTCCGCAGCTTTTCCTGCTCAGTCTTCTTGAAACGCCCTCCTGGCACGGTGATATTTCTCGGCAACTCCTACTGGACTGTATGTTACGTTACGGTTATTTTTCAGTCTTATCGCCTCAGCTGGATTATAAGCTTCTGGAGAGCGGAGATAAGGGTGTCTCATATTTCTCTTATCCCAACAGTGTTCAGCCCAGCATCTGATCCATTCTTTCTCACAATAAATTCTTAGCAGTGATTCCCTGGAAGTCATTCAGAAAGGAGCCTGTTCTCAACTAACGCTGGGCGCAGAAATTTACAAATTCAAAATAACAGCAAAATAAATTGAGATGCAAACCCATCCGCTCCTGGAAAAGAATTAGACTTTTTTTTTTTTTTACAAGAACCAAATCATGTTTGGCTAATGATATAATTTATCAAAATATATTAGTACATAAACTCCTAAAAGGAGAAATTTGGCTTGAAATGTGCTTTATTCTTTGCCCACATGCATGCTTCCCTTCTTTCCAAAAAACCCACTGGTTAGGAAGCGCCAGCTTCCAGGCGTGAAGCCAGCCGGACAGAAATGAAGAAGGTAAAGGAGAGGAAGTCCTGCCCAAGGCATAGGCCTTTGTCTGGTGCCCAAGGGTGGGTGCCCGGCTGGAGGCGCCTGGGACACAGCCGGCCAGCAGAGGGCGCCAGCCCCTGGCTACTTTGCGCGCTGAGCCAGTGTTGAGGACAGCAGCCAGTGGTGCAACTTGCAGAAACAATTGTGAAAGGACAACGGACACAGCCCACAGCACACAATGGGAGTTTCCCACCGCATAGCTGGTGGGAGACAGGGCCTGGGACAGAATACGTGATTGCCGCTGACGTACGTCTCTAGGGCTTGGGAACTTTGTTGCATAGCAGTGGAAAACCCTGACTGTCTTGCCTTCCAGTGAGAACTCGGAAAGGTAATTCACAGGCGGCGCACACTGTGCTGCCATAAAGGAGCTATGATTTGTATCACGGCCATCTGATAATCCCAACAAGCAGCGGGATATTAACCCTGCTTGCTGCCCCCACACAGTACGAATGAGCAACAGGCAGATAGTCTGCAGTTTGCAAAGCACTTTCTCAGACTGTGTTCAGATTAGGACGAGTCCCAGAGAGGTCACGGGCATTGCCCGCGATGACTCAGCTCCCACGTGGCTGAAGCAGGATTCAAGCTCACGATCCCATGTTCCACGTACAGTGCCCCTGAACTCCAAACACTGCCTCACGTGCGACAGGACGCGTCTTGGGGAGAAATGCGACAGTGTGGAGATGTGGTGGCTCCGTATTAAAAGCTGACTTGGGGTAGCTTCCTAACTGTGCGATCTTAAGCAAAATACTCAAAGTAAGCCTTAGGTTCCCCACCGGAGAACTGGAAATGCTCACAGCGCGGCTACCTTCCATCACAGAATGCGTCGAGATTTGAATAAAAAAATGGGTGGAAACGGGTAAAGGGTTTTCAGCAGGGCCTGGCCTCTTCCCATCCCCACAGTGGGCATGCATCCCCACTCATAGGCCTATATGCCCTGCCCTCTGGTCACATAGTGTCTGGGGACATCTGACCCCTGGTGGTGACTAAGGAATGGGTGCCATTGGCCTCAGTTGTTGACCAGCCCTGATTCTGGCCCGGGTCCTGTGCAGAGGAGTGGTGGGCAGAAGCTGCCCATTGTTCTGCCTAACAACACCTCCATTTGGACATTTGCAGGCCCCACTCATGGCTCCTACCCTAGACCTTCCTTCCTTCCAGCCAAGAAAGATGACGCACTGGCCCAGCCTCTCCCATCATTGATATTTTCCTTTGTGGTCTCAATAGGAAGAGTGTAGGGATATTTCCGAAAAAGTGAGTGGGAGCGTGTGGTTGGCTGAACGGCGTTCTCCTACAGTGGGAAAACTGATGACAGCTCAGGCCTCCACACATTTGAGTAAAGACAAGAAGGGAATGAATGAGCAACCCATGTGGCTCTCCGGGGAAAAGGCATCTCAGCAGAAGGAACCACAGGGCAAAGGTCGAGGCAGGAGTGTACGCTTCACCTGGCTCCCCCAAACCTCACCATCTCACACAACCAGAGTGCAGTCAGCAAACCCAAGAAGTGGAGAGTTGTCACAGGGAGTAACAGTCTGGTTTATGTTTTAAATAAAGAGGCCACCCCAGTGCTACAGGAAGGATGGGTTGCTGTGGTTAAAGTGGAACTGGGGAGATCAGCTTATCAATTCCGAGGAGGCCACTGGGCTGGGGCACCTATTCTCTATATACAAGGAGCACCAGCATCTCACGCTTCCCCATCCTTTGCCAAACCTGTTCTAGAACCTCTCCCTCAGGTTCCTTATTCTGTGGCCTGGTGACTTCACCCATCCTCCCAGCCACCCGACCAACCCCCCACTACATGTCCAAGATCTGCCATCTGCAGACTCAGGCAAAGGCTCTGGGGCCCCACACCCTGCCCTCGCACCCACAGCTGGTCTCCACCCCACCCGCCAATGGGAGATGTTCTGGGGACAACACCCTGTGGCTAGTATCACTGAAATGCTGGGCAGTCTCAGGGAATTAAAAGGGAAAGACGTGTTCACATTTGCAAAACTTCCCATCCTAGAGCAAAATCTTCAGGGAGGCCGCGGGGAGCCACAGAGCAGGCTTCAGTGCCGGCTTCTTCCCCAGCTCCTTCCTCAAGCTGTCAAGATAGAAGGAGAAGAGCCCCACTGCTCGCAGATTGGCACCATGTGAAGAGCTAACCCTGGCTCTGCTCCTCTGCCCTCATTTGCACCCTTGACCTGAGCTTGCCCTCTGGTGATAACAACTGTCCTGCCAGTAAAGCTCAAGCTAGAGGCACCCGCCTTCAGCAGAAACTGTCACTGTGGTCTGTGGGTGGCACCTGGAATTTCCCCAAGGGCAGCCTGGTGCTGTGGGGAGGGCACATGCGCTGGGCACAGGCCAACCTGGGCTTAACCCCAGCGTCATCGTGGGCCAACTACTTGAGCTTGGGTGAAGCTCAAGGCGGCCCAAGCTTCCTGAGCCTCAGTTTCCCCCCCTGGAAAATAGGGATGATAATTCCCAGCTCAGGGCCATTGTAAGGGTGATAAAATGATCACAAAATGTGATGCAAAAATGTCACTTCCTGGTCCTGCCTTTTGGTAGCTCACATGGGCTCTGGATCTACCATCTTGATTTCAGATTTATTTCTACAGTTAAAACTCGGAATGGATGCATTGCAGAGGTTCGTCTGAACTGAACATGTGCAATGATCTTTCCCCCCAGCCTCCGGCCCTCTCTCTTCTTTCTTACTCGCTTTGTTTTCTGGTCCTTTCCTCTTTGTCTTCTTTATTAGCAAAGGCGAGAGCTGATGGTAAAACTGGCACCCAGAGAGGGCAGGTGGCTTTTCCAAGGACACACAGCAGCAACTTTTATTGAGCCCCTCGGTGTGCCAGGCATCCTGTCCCTTGGACATTCTGTTCCACCTCTTGCTGGGACCTCGCCTGTTCCCACCCCAAACATCCTACAGACAGAACTCTGGAGGCAGGATGAAGGGAGACCTCCAAAGGCCACTAGGGATGCTGACGGCATACACTCACAGAGAATTGCCCATCGGTGCCTTCTGAACTAGAGGAGTCAGGGCCTTAGTGATGCGAAGGTGAAGGACGGTGGTTAGGTGGGGAAAAAATCATGAAAGGTATCGTTGGGGAGGGTGCGTGAATGTGTCCACCCAGACAGCCTGAAAAGAGGGAAAGAAAAGGCTCATCTCCACGACAGAGAGTAATTTATGGAGCCCACAGTGCCTTACGGTCAATCAGGCTCCAGCTCTGAATGCTTCCAGACGGCGAATGTTGGCTCTCTGTGCAAAGAGTGAGGGATGGCTCCAGTTTTATATATATATATATCTTTATTGATTTCAGAGAGAGGAAGGGAGAGGGGCGGAGAGAGACATCAATGATGGAGTCACTGATCGGCTGAGGGGTGGCTCCTTTTGAGATTTCCAAGTGGTTTGACAACCAGCTTTGGTATCATTTCAGCCCAGGGGTGCAATTCTTTTAATGCATGGCCCTGGTTCAACTGAATTGTAGTGTAGCCCAGACACTGAAGAGGGGCACCTGCAGAGAACAGTCAACGCAGGAAGTGGGGCTGATGACATCCACGGCTTCTTCAGCTCATGCAGTGATCAGGGGCAGCGTGCTGTCCCCCCCAGAGTCTCAGTCACACACGACTCTTCATGCGGAACACACCCCAGTGTCCCTTGCTTCTCCGAGGGTTCAGGGGATCACTCTGAAAAGCATTCGGTCTTCCTCTGATAAGCCTGGTGGGCAGCTCTGTGTCCTAGATGCTCTTGTCAAAATGGCCCGGGCCTGTGTGGATGTGCCAACACCGGGGCCCAGTGGCTGCCCCAGCACCAGGGACCATGAGAGGCCTGTGTGCAAAGAAACGTGCGGAGCTGCCACCTCTTGAGGGCCTTCTGGTTCCCACAGGGAGGCTGCTAAAAGCCCAGCTTCCATCGTTAGGGGACCTCGCAGACCCACATCTGGAGGCCATTTCACATCCAGCTCACACCTCCGAGAAAATCAGCCCACGTTTTATTGTGTTCCACGTCCTTGCTCGGCTGCTCTGGCTCACGTCCCCGCTCCTCGGGGTCAGAGCGAGCAGCAGGCGCGATGAACTCATTGCTCTCCGGCCCCTCTGCACCTGCTCCCTCCTGGGCCATGAAGCCAGCCGTTTCCACAGCAAACAGTCATAAAGGGCCGGAAGGGACCCGGACTTCAGGTGCAGGAGCAGGGGTGGGAGCGAGTGAGTACACACACTTTGGCAGGGCCCATTTTCATACAGATGTTTTTAGCCATAAACCGGAGGAACTGCAAAGCACCAAGCGGGCCAGGTTGCTGAGGACGAGGGCTGGGAAGAGCATTAGGCCGCAGCTCAGATGGTGACTCAGAACTTCCGCAGGTGCCGATGTCCACGCCCCACAGGCCGGGGTGGGGCTCAGGGCTGGAGGCCCCGGGAAGTTGGGGGTTCAGCCCAGGAGGCCATGCCGTGGAGGTGGGCCTGGGTGTGTAGGGGGTTTGGGACACTGACACCCCAGATTCCCAAACCCACACTGTGGTGCTCTGTTAGTTCACCCTCCTCAATTCTAATTAGCACGACGCCTGACCCATCCCTGTACCCAAGTCTCCCTTGTGTGAGAACGACAGGCACAGGCGCAGCTGATGACATAGGTCAGACTGTGTCTCGTCCTAGGACAGAGGGACACGTGCAGAGGGAGCGTGAGGCAGAGAGGTCACAGCAATGGACTTGGGGCTGAGGCAGGGCAGCTAGGGACCCTTCCTGGGAGGCCAGGATTTGGACCGACGCTGAGGGAAAGCACCGGCAGTGAGCGGAGCAGCATCCGCAAGAGCGGGACGTGTGACAATGACAGGCAGCCTCGTGTCCTGGAGCGTGGCACAGCGTGGGTCACAGCAGGGAGGGCGGCTGCTCTGGGAGACAGTGCCAGAGGCGCAGGTGGGATCCGGACAGAGGAAGTTCCAAAATGCAGACTAAGGACAGTTTTCAGAGTTTCAATGTGAATGGTTACCGAGTGTTATCAAGTAAGAGGCTTCATACACGAAAGCTGGGCTCTTGCGAAACTCTGGAAGGTCTGGCCATTGGGGCCCGTGGCTTCCCTGTGGCTACACTTAGCTGGGGCCGGGTGGTGGTCGTCCCCAAGTGGGACAAGCATTCTTCGATCTGCCCCAGTCCTCCCCACTCCCCACTGTGCCCCTGAATAAGCTCTCCCCCCCCCACTTCCCTCCTTTCTGTCACCTGTCTGCCCTCCATGGGCCTATGGGTCTGTGGTCTTTCCTGCAGTCCCTGAGGAGATGCCAGCAGTGGATAGAGAACTGTCACCAAGATGTACTTAGGAAAAGGTGTCGAGGCTAGTGAGTGGGTCCCTGAGAGTGGAAGAAAGGACATGAAAATGGCAGAAGCCAGAGAATGGAAGGAGGGGATGAGAGGAGTGAGCGAAGGGCAGGGGCTGAAGCCAACTCCAGGATTTCAAGGCCAGATTCAGGGCAGAAGGTGGAGTGACTGGAGCAGGAGACGCAGGGGCAGAGCCCGGCTCCTATATGAGGTGCTGGGGCAGGGACGGCCCCACACAGACATGCAAACGCCCGCCTGGGTCTGGGCCTGCCCAGCACCAGGACCCGGCCTTGGCACTCTCGGCAGGAGGGTGTGGTCAGGGAGGGCCCGCAAGGCAGGGGTGGAACTGAGCCACGATTCCTCACTTCTCCCCTGGCAAGCTCACCTCCGCCAGGGATATTAATCACTTAGTCACAGCTAGTGTTCCGAGGACACCTGCCAGAAGGGACTGTCACTCCATCAGCACATCCCTGAAAAGATGTGTCACCCAGAAGCCTGCGCAGTGCCCACCCCCGCCACTCAGGCAGGATGGGGGACAGGGGCCGGGGCCGTGGGCATGGACAGGGCGAGCTGCTCCGCCTGGGTCACAGGGCATGGTTTCGTCTCCAGCTGCTCCGCCGCACTCCTGGGGACAGGCTGGGCGGGCGCTGTGCCCCGTGAGCCCCGTGCAGACATGAGGGCGAGTCACGGCTCTGCTCCTTAACCCGAAGCATATTAGAGACCCGAAGACAATGTGTCCGTGGCCAGGTCGCGGGCACCCAGCCTGCTGGTGACTGTCCGTTGAACAGTGAAAGACGACGTGACTGTCACCTGAAGGGCTTCTCAGTTCAGATGGTCCCACGCGTTTCCTCCCTGGATCCCAGTTTCAGGTTGTCCCTTCACTTGTGTGGTTCTCTGGTGATGGACCCGCCGCTGGCCGCCGACCGCAGCTGGTCCATTTGAAATGAACGACCGACCGACCGACTGACTGACTGACTGACCGACCGACTGACTGACTGACTGACTGACTGAACAGATGGCTCCATTTGGGGTTAAGATTTAATAGAACGTGTGGCTGTGGCTGTGTAACCTATTTATATACATACACAGGGTGGGGCAGAAGTAGGTTTCCAATTGTTATGTGGAAATGATACAAGAACTGATAAATAATAATGCGAGATTAACCGTGTTTCGCGTACCCACACGGTAAACCTGCTTTCCCCCGCCTGGGAACGCTGCTTCCTGCGCGGAAAAATGAGAATTCACAAAACACTCGCAGTAGAGCTCGCCTGCTGGACAGGCTGGGCTAGGCGTCTGCGATAAGAAAATCTGCTTTTTTCAGTCTCTCTCTCAATCGCTCTGTCCCCGCGCTCTCCCTCCCCTTGGCTCTTACAAAGTGGCTCCTGCTAACCGCATCGTTGCCCACTCTCTCGTGGAGGACATCTTTCATGTCTGTCTGTCCGGCCTCATGTCTGTTCCATGTCCTGGCTCCCTTGGAGCCTGCTCTCTGTTGGGTGGACTGCTCAGGTGGGTTTGGGGGTGCTGGTGTGAGCCCTCGTCTCTTGGGTGTTGTGTCAGGTTCTTGAGGAGATAGAGGCCTGCAGGGCAGCCGGCTGGGATCTAGGCCCAGGAGAGGAAGGAGGGGGGACGTGGCAGAGCGAGTGCTGTGCCCCAGCAAGGACCCCAGGCAGCTGGGGGGCAGAGTCAGGGCTGAGTCAGAGCCTAGTCTAGGGAGCCGTGGCTTGCGGTCCCCGGGAGCTGCGGTGTCCTCCTCTATTGCCAGTGTGCTGGCTGAGCCCGGTGGGCCCGGCTGGGGCTGCCACAGAGGGATCCCTGCCTCCCTGCACCTTCTGGTCCCCTGGGACCATGATGGATGGTTATTTCACTGGCTCTGCAAATCCAGAGTCTCCCTTTCCTGCCGGTCTTCCCTCCTGCGGTGTATTGTATGTCAATTATATCTCAACAGAGCTTTAAAAACAAAATTAAGTTCAATTAAAAAGCAATGTATATATAGATACATAAACCAATTTAACTCTGATAGAAATGAATCTGAACATATCAATCATCTCTCTAAGCTTGAAAGAATTAAACTTGCTGGTTTAAATAGAAATTGTTGAATTGGTTGGAAGAGAGAAATAACGTTCTATTATATTCTGTTCGCAAGAAACATATAAAAAACATAAGGGATCCAAAGAAACATATTTTTTAAAAATAAGGACTTCAAAGGATAAAAGTGAACAGATGGAAGAATACATACCAGTGAAACACTAACAAAAAGAAATCTTATGTAACTATAGTCCTACCAGAAAAACAGCCTAAGAGCATGTAAAAGAGGAACTGACAAATCCATAATCATAGTGAGTTACTTCAGCACATTCCTATCAAAATTGTTAGACCATAAAGATAAACAATCGATGAGGATTTGAACAGCACCAGTAACAAACAAGATTTAAAAGTAGAATTTGCCACTTACTAATTAGACAATAAATATTGTTCTCAAATATACTTAGAACAAATTCTTCCTTCCTGTTCTCAATTCTTCCTTTCCTCGCCTTCCTTCCTTTTTTCTTTCCTTCCTTCCTTCTTTTCTTTCACCCTTCTATCTATATAGGATATTTACAAAAATTAACTATGTATGAATCAATCAAGTCTCAACTATTTCAAATGATCAGTATCACACAGACCATATTATCAGATCACAATATAATTAAATTAGAAACCAGAGATGAAAACGTAACATAAAACCTCTTATGTATCTGGAAGTTAACATACATAACACACTTCTAAATAAGTCATGAGTAAAAGAATAAAAATGAAAGCTAGGAAACTATTATGACTAAACTACAGTAAAAATATTACATCAAAAACCTGCAGAATGCAGCTAAGAGATAAATTATAGTGGAATCTAATATTTATATTAGAAAATTAGAAGACTGGAGATTAATACACTAATATCCAACTTAAGAGCAATAGAATAAATTTAAATAGAGAGGAGAGGGAAAGAAACAATAGCATTAAAGCAGAAATTAATACAATAGAACACAAACGTATGATAGAATCAACTAAGCCCATCTCTGGTTCTTTGAACAGATGCATAAAAAATCTCTAGCAAGATTCATCAAGGAAAAAAAAGAGGCAAGTACAAATAAACAGTATTAGAAAAAATAAAAGATTAAAAATGAGTATTAGAAATAATCTTATGTGAATAATTTAAACTTATAGACAAGATAGACAAAATCCTAGAAAAAATAAAGTATGGTTTAATGAGACATATAAAACCTGAGTTTGTATTTAAATAAATTAAATTGGTGACTAAATAATGATTTTTAAAAATGAGAAACCCTTGGATGGCTTGATAAGCTAGTCTCTCCCTACCCCACACATACAAAATTCCCGGACCAGATATACCTTTTTTTAAAATATAAATTATTCTAAAAATAAGATGAGTTCCTTAACTCTTTAATGAAGCTGGTCAAACTCACCATCAAGACGAGAAAGCAAGAGAATGGAGAATTATAGTTCAAAATCACTGTGAACACGGGTGCAAAAATCTTGAACAAAATATTAGATTAAAAAATTCATTAACGTATAAAAGAAAGTATAGTTCATGATCAAGTTTAGCCCAGGATTGTAAAGATAAGTTAGTATTAGATAAGTTATTAAAATAATTCATTACACAAAAATATGAGAGAAAGCATGTTATTATTTCAGTAGATGCAGAAAAAGCACTTGCTATGATTCAACGCCCATTCATAATAAAAATTATTGGCACCTCAGAGAAAGAAAATAAACCTAACCATAACTGTGCCATATCTCATAGATGGGAAAAGTCAATGTACTAGCAATGTTATTTATCTCCTAATTAATCTATATTTTCAATACAATCCTAATAAAATCCACCCCCTTTTTACTCATGGAACCTGACAATAGATTTTAGAATCTAACTGGATAAGCGAAGGATCCAAAATTGCAAAGTTTCTTGGAAGAGGAATGGGCCAACTCTTTTGGCCAGATATCAAGACTTATAAAGTTATAGTAATTATACAGTATCGTATTGGCACGTGGAGAGATCAATAATCAAGTGGAAACTAGAGATATTTCCGAAGTGTCATTACAAATCAGTGGCAAACCGATGAAAACATTTGGTTATCTGGATGGAAAAAAATAATATTTACTTCCTGCTAATAATTTCCAGATGGATTAAAAGATCCAAATGTGAAAAGCAGAACTTAAAAAGTGTTATAAATTTTATATCACATTGAGACAGGAAAGAATTTTTAAACAAGTCGCAGAGAGTACAAACTTTCAAGATTGAGAATTCCGACTATATTAAAATTAACTATTTCTGTTGCTCAAAAAACGCAAAATTAAGGCGAACACAAGTTACATGTTGGGGGAAGATATTTACACCCCGTAAAACTAAGAAAGAATTAATATCCAGAATAAAGACCTTCCACAAATCAATAAGAAAAAATAACTTCCCAAATGAGCAAAAGAGGAAACCTAAATTGCCGTAAACGTTTGAAACATACACAGCCTCTGTGTTCAGACAAATGCAAATTAAGATCACAAGATACTCCATTTGCATCAGATTAACAAAAATTTAAATCCTGCGAGTTCCTGGCGTGGGGAGGGCGGGAAGGGGAGGCGGCTGAGAAACCGCGGTGGGGCGCAGGGGACAGGAAGGACCCGCAGAGCAGCCGGGCATTATTCCATCCGACCGAAGCTGCGCTTTCTCACGTCCTGACCCAGCCCTTCGGTTGCTAAGTACAGATCCCAGGGCAGCTTCGTACACGGGCACAAGGGGACAGGAAGGAGAATGTCCCCAGCAGCAGCACTGCAAAAAACCCAAACTGGAACCAACCTAAATGGTCATCACCCGCAGAACGGACACATTAGCCGCTACCTTGTTTACAGCAGGAAAAATGAATCGCGCTACTGTTTCATGTGGCTGAGTCTCAAAAACACAAGGTCGCGTGACAGAGCAGGTGACGGAAGCCACCCTGTCGCAACGCCCAGCCCACCGGCAGCTGGCCCCGTGCGGCCTGCTGAGCTGAGCCCTGGGGTGGCAGGGGGTCAGCTCACTCAGCGGGCAGGTGGCCCAGGTGCCAAGCCAGGCGCGCGGCCTGTTGACCGATAGATGATAACACCCCCCAGGGGGCGAAGAATCGCTGTTTGTAAAGAGGCCATGAGCCAAAGCGATGCTCCAGATGGAAGGCGGATGGGAGAGCGCAGAGTGAGAAGGAGCCGGAGGACGGGCCTCGAGCGGGGCCAGGGGGGCGTCGCGGGCAGACCCAGGGCACCACCTGGCCCGCCTGGCCCAGCGCACGGAGTGGCCGAGGCTCACCGGCCGAGGCGGGGCCAGGACCTCAGGACCCAGGGAAGGGAAGTCTCCCCTTGCTTTTATTACCATCACCTTAATAAGTCCCCTCCCCTCTCTCGAGCTACAGCTTCTTGTCTGTAAAATGAGGTGTTAACACCCCTCAGTGGGGACTTGAGGGCTAGTTGAGATAGCTTGTAAAAAGCACACAGCAAGTGCCGGGCAAACAGTAATTCCTTCCGTTCCCCTCTGCCACTGTCATCTCCGGAAGGCCACCCCTTTAGCCGCAGGGTTTGTCTTAGGTGAGGGGGGCCCTGTCCCTGGAAGGCGCTATGCGAGGCAGGCCCAACTGAGTAAAATAGCCTAGAACCATCTCTGCCCGCCGGGAACCGACAGGAGAGGGTGTGATTGCTCCTTAGTGGCTCCCCCCATGCAGGGTGAATCCCGGGCAGGGAGGCCCAGGGCGTGGGTCCGGGCCCCAGCTCCGCCCGTGAACGGCTGTACAGGGCTGGGCAGGAGTCTGAGGCCTCTCGTGGCCACTCTGTGTCCTGAGGGAGGCGGACCGGGTGACTCCCGCTGGGTCCATCCAGGGCCCATCCTCTCTCTCCTCATTCTAGCCCCTTCTCGCTCTTCAACCTTTCATTTTGATTATAGCTTTTTCGCTCCTGGGCTCCAGAGCGTGTTACTCTCTGGCACGGCCCAGCATATTCATCCCTCCCAGATGCGCTTCTCCGCTCTGCCTAGAGAATGGTGATGAAGTGACATCTCCATGGAAACAGATGTTGATCCCACAGTTGCTTAGCGATGTGCTGCAGGATGATGTAAGCCGAGCTCTGGTTTCCTGAGGGGCTTGGCATCCTTTGATGTGTCTGTACTACTGGGCTGAGATGAGTAGGAGGTTCCTTCACTTGCTTCAACCCTTTTTATGGAAAGTAAAAAGCAAAAAGAAGTGGAAATTCACCTTTTTGAGGAGGAATGCCATTGTAAGGAGAGCAAGGTGTCGGGAGTCAGAGTTTGAATCAGAGGTGAGACCATGAAGATAACGTGTTTCTCCGAAGGCCCGTGGGGCGAGGGGAGCCTTGGAAACTGTCCAGAGGGGGAAGCTGCTGACCAAAGACAAGGTCTTAGCTTCCCTACCCCACCTTGGTCATCACTGCCCCCACCAGAGCAGCCCGAACATTTGCAGGGCCTGGGGCAAGAGCACAAATGGAGGCCACACAACATCTCTCGAAATACTTAAAATTATAAACCAAGTCAACAGATTGTTCGATAAAATACATTCTATCCTCTGACTTTGGCAACTGTGGTAGGCAGAATAGTGCCCCCACCCCCCAAGAAGATGTCCAAGTCTTGATCCCAGAAACTTGTGAATATTTTATATCACATCAAGGTTGGAGACAGAATTAAGGTTGCTGATCAACTGACTTTAGGAAGGGAGGTTATACCATAGATGATCCGTGTGGGCCCAATGAATCACTAGGTCCTTAAACGTGGAAGAGGGAGCAGAAGACAAGGTCAGAGTGAGGCCCCGTGAGAAACATTTGACCAGCCATTATTAGCTTGAGGATGGAGGAGTCCACGAGCCAAGGAATGCCAACACCCTCTAGAAGCTAGAAAAGGCAAGAAAATGGATTCTCCCGAAAGCCTCCAAAAAGGAATGCAGCCCTGTCGGCGCCCTGTGAGACTTCCGGCTTGTGAACTCTAAGATAATAAGTTGGTGTCAATTTAAGCCACTAAGGTCGTGGTAACTTGCTAAAGCAACGATAGCAAACTAACACAACAATCATCTCATGACAGCCTGTGGAGGCCTCAGCAGGTCCTCCTAACTGGCGTGGCCCAGAGGGGGCCTTCTTGCCTGGATCTAAGGGCAGAACCAGTCCCACCACTGGAGCAGAAAAAGTCATTTCCTCCCCTTTCCCCCCTTCAACAGCCTTTTCAGAACAAAACAAAACAAAACAAAACAAAAGGGAAAAAGCCCAAACAGACAAAACCTTCGCCTTAACGTCACAGTCAGCTCTCTAATTAACAGGAGAGAGGAGGGCAGCTCTTTCGTGTTAGAAAAGACTTTGGGGACTCAGGCCCTATTGGATTGGTGGCCCCTTGCTTATCTGACTCTCTCACTAACGGGCCCTGACCTTGCTGTGCCTCGGTTTTCACCTGGGAGGTGGAAGTCAGTGAGTACACCAGGCAAGAATGAGTTTTCTTTTCCTTCCCTGGGCTGTCTTGCAGTTTAGTAAGTTGTCTTGCTTAGCTCGAGGGGTGTGTTCTGAATAGTCAGGAATCCCAAAGGAATCAGTCGTAAATATTCTCTCTCTACTCCGTCATCCTATGTTGTGCAGGTTCAGGGCACATCCCACCTCCTCCAGGAAGCCCTCCTTGACTTCTGCTGCCCATGCTCATCTGCAGCATTGTCTGGCTGTGGCCCTTTTATACCTGTTTTCTTCTCTGTGTATAGTGCACATTACATGTCTAGTATAAACTTATCTGTTCAATGACTGTTTCATGCCTCCGATCTCCAACAGGAAGCACAATGCCAGCCACATTGTAGGTCTCATCAAATCACGGTTGGTCAATTGATTATTAGTTAAAACATTCAAGACCCCGGAAAGCTGGTCACATTCAAATCAAAGCCTGAAATAATTTTAAAGGCTCAGGCTCACCTTCTCTGCTGAGTGCAATGGCCTGTTTGGCTTCGTACGTTTACAGCCTCCAAGCTTCCTCTGGGACCTCTGGGTCATCTTCATGTAGGCCCATCCCCACTGTGGTCCCTGGGTAGACTTTTTCCTAAGCTGGGGAGAATGTAAAGTTCAATGGCTCGGGGGATTTATCCTTGAGCCAGCCTGGCTAGAGTCCTTCTCTGGCTTTGATCTCAGGTCTAACAGGCTTTTTTCCGGGGGTCAAGCCATGTCTCCTATCCCAGTTGTCATCTGGATCCTCTGGGCCTTGACACCTGGCCCAAGGTCTATTTCCTCTACGACCCACCCTGGTTGGGGTCTGGAGTCCTTCACTTGGCCCCATGTCCCCTGTATGACCTTCAGATGTCTCCTGCTCTTGGGACACTTATGGACCTACCTGCCAGGACACCCACACCCCATGTCTGTCAGGCCTCCAGTCGAGGCCTCCCTCATGTCCCATCACGTCTACGTACCCAGGCTCCCAATAAGCTCAACGTGACCCTCCTGCTGCTCTAGGGCTGCCTCTCAAACCTCACCTTACCCGGTGCACATGGCCTCCAGGTGCCGGCTCCTCTTAACTTGGCTCGGGTTTACATCTTAATACGTTCCTTCATTTATTCATTTATTTATCCACTTCGCCACTCATCCATTCAGCAACACGTGCAGAAGGCCCACGTGGTGGCGGGCAGCGTGGTGGCAGGCGGCCTGCGGTGCGGGAGCCTGCGCCAGGCTCTGATCCCTGAGGCTTCCCGCCGAGCCCCTCCCCGCCTCAGGCCCCACCCCGGGCAGTGATTGTGGGCACCCGGCGGGCAGCTGATAACAGTTAAATTGGAAACACCGGGCGGAATAACATCGATTAGATTAGATTAGATTAGATTAGATTAGATTAGATTAGATTAGATTAGATTAGATTAGGATTCTAATCTTGGTGGAGCTCTATGGCATAAGAAGCACAGAATAAACAAGTTAACACATAGAAGCTCCATTTAATTTTTAGTTATTTGCTGTCACACAGGCCAGGAATGTCTCGGGAAGTCCTGCTGAGAGTTCTCTGCCTCCGGGAGTCAGAGAGGAACCATCAGTCGGTGACAGTTCAAGAGAAAGGAAGCTGGGCAGCCGGGATGCCGTCGCCGGCCCGAGCAGCCCCTATTGGCAGCGACCTCAGAGATGTGAGTGTCTGTGGGTATCATGAATGTATGTCACAGTGAGATGGGGCCATCTCTCAGAACACAATGCTAAGAAACTGCTCCCGCCCCAAAGTCAACCTAGAAATCTGAATATTAAACGATTTAGTAACAAGAGTGCAGCACTAATTTCGCATTTAAAAGAAAATTTACATTTATGATGGCACCCCCAAGGGTACTTGGCTCCGGCTCAGCGGCTAACTCGCGGCCACGCTGCGCACTCGGCGCATCTGGAAGGATCCGCTGAGCCTTTTGTGTCTCTTTCCTTGACAGATATTTTATCGCAGTTAAAAATAGAGCCCCACACCAGAGCTGAAGGCAGGTTTCGGTAATCACTTCCCCACGCGGGTTCTCAGCCGCCTCCTGAATCATCACTGGGGAGCCTGTTCACTGAGATTTCAAGGAGAGGCGCCAAGAAATGCCACCCTCCCTCGGGGAGCTGTCAGTGGGCACCCAGCCCGCCGGCGTGGAACCGGCCCACACGGGCTGATGAGCTGCCTCTCCAGGGGCCACCGTCCAGTCTTCCTCCAGCAGGGAGTGGCCACAGCTTTGTCCTGGTCGAAGGAAGCTCCTGGGTCACCATTTAGCTTCAGCCCCCTTAACACCTGGGCCCTGGGCGCCACTCTGTGTTCCGGGCAGGGCCTGAACTCTGACGAAGTGGTTCAGGCAGAGTATCAAGGAGGCAGAGGAGGCGGCAACCCCCAGGGACAGCCAGCGTCTGCAACTGGGGGATGCCAACAGCGTCCCAAAATCACGGCGAACGGGTGATCCATGTCTTCAAGTGAGCCTGGATTTCAAATGTCCAGTGCCACCCGCCTAGCGTGTTGGCGGCACTCTCATGATCCGGACCATTTCTCCAGCTGGGAATCAGAAAAATCCCTGACAGCTTGTAGAGCCACCCGGCTAAGTGAGGGTGATCCCCGAGCCGGCTGAATTGTAGCCGGCATCACCCACCCTGCAGGCAATAACGCATTAGACAAGCTCTCTCCACTCTGGAAGCTCCTAAAGGAATGTGCCCATGTCTCCCTGGCCAGTCAGCACTGGGTCACCCACATAATTCCATGTCTCCATGTCCTCGGTGTAACTTCCATCTTGGCACCACACTGCCTTGGTTATAGATTGATTATAAATAATTTCTTTCCAGGATTTTAAGGCTTTCTTTAAGATTGCATTTTGTATTTTCCATGCAGTTTGCCTTTTCTGGGAGAATGTTCTTGGGGATGAGTAACTTTGATTCGCCCAACGGTCTTCCTTTCAACCACTTTCCATATTTTAAAAATCCTTTATTCTTACATATATGTATTTAAAGTGATTGTTTGATTTGAGGATTTAGGCTAAAACACAGCTCTTTACTACAAATTCCTACCCATATGCCCTTGTTTCATCTTATGAACCAACTGGGTGAAGTCTGCCAATTAGCTGAGGTCACCAGGCACTGTTCCTCAAAGGGCAGTCTGTGTCACACCCAAGTTTGCAGTCAGCCTGCTTCCTAAAGATGCAGACTGCTGGGTCTGCTTACACACACTCACTAAATATTTTGGTGGAGCAGGAGGAGGCCCTAGAATCTGAATTTTCCACAAGTGTAGCAGATGGTACTTATACACTGGAGAGTTTGAGAACTACCTTCCCAGATGTCCTTCAAGGAGCAACCTTCCCAGATGTCCTCCAAGCTGCCCATCCCTTGAACTCACTCTGGGAGAAAGACCTGGGGTTGGTCCCTCTTGCCTGCCCTTGTAGCTTTCAGCAACTCCCATGTCGTACAGACTTGGTGGCCATTCTGAAGGCAAGCTGCACTATTGCAGTTGGACTCCACGGAGATGAATCTGACCACAGTGCCCAGGATGGACCTGAGTGGACAGAAGGAGACACTTGGGAGATCGGCACTCCCCCAAATTTCCCACATGGAAGCAGCATGAAAAGTGATGATGTTTGAACTGCACGCTGAGATGAACAAACGAGGCTTTCGGAGGCTGCACAATGCTAGTCTAGAGCTCTGACTTTTTCATCCCTAGGTCAGCGTTTTGTGCATTTTGCAATCACCACCAATAGCATCATCTCAGCACCTTGACAGATAACCCATTTGTTCTTCATATCAACCTGAACTGTGGGCAGATCAGGCTTCTCAATTGCACTTTGTGTTTTTCTATTATTCAAGTGTAGTTGGCACACAATATTATATTATTTTCAGGTGTACAACGTAGTGCTTTGACATTTATATACTTTACAATGTGCTCATGACACTGAGTCAAGTAACCAAATGTCACTGTGCCAAGTGATTATAATATTATTGACTCCATTCCCCTTCTCCCTTTTCAACCATCCCTCTATCCCTCCATTCTGGCAACCACTAGTTTGTTCTTTGTGTCCATGAGTCTGTTTTTGTTTTGTTTGCATTTTTAAAAATTCCAAATATGAATGAAATCATGCGGTATTTGTCCTTCTAGGTCTCATTTGTCTGACTTAGCATAATCCCTCAAGGTTCATCCATGTTGCAAATGGCAAGGCTTCATTCTCTTTTGTGGCTGAGTAATATTCCATTGTATATATGCACCACTGCTTCTTTATCCATTCATCGATCACTGGGCACCTAGGTTGCTTCCATGTCTTGGCTATTGTAAATAACGCTGCAGTGAACATAAGGATGCATATGTCTCTTGAATTAGTGCTTTCATTTTCTGGTGGAGGACTCCCGGGCTGAGGTTATGTAGCTGCACCCAAGCCTCCTGGCCAGCAGGTGGCAGAGCAGGAAACTCTGACTCCCTGAGACCCCAAGTCCCAGGCTCCGTTCTGCTCCAACAAATTAACAAATTCTTTAGCGCACAGTGCAACCCCCTCTGTGCCTTGTACCCCCCAATCTATTTGCCTGCTCTAAATGGCAATAATAGGCAGAGTCAGCTTCCAGGCAAAGGAGACCCAAGAGCCAACTTTGGTTTTAAATCCAGGGCTGAATTAGGTACTTTGGAGTTTATACAATTTTGGACAGCATCATTAAGACAAAATATGCAAACACATGCTACCTTTGTAAATTTCACAGAAGACGCGGGACTGTGCAATTGAGGGACCCTGGAGATTATGCTCCATTGGCCCCCTGGTAACCTGCCTTTGCCTGAACACGCTAAGGACTGCCGAAGCACACAAAACCTCGGGTCACTTTTCCCTTCTGCTGGCATCCTGCCCGGCACAGGTGCAAAATTACAGATTCCTTGCATTTGAAAACAGCACTGTCATCCCAAGGCCCTCGAAGCCCTTTAGAAATGTCAGGCTAATTATTAGATGATTAGATAATAGCCACAGTGTGTGCTGTCTGGGTTAGCTGCTGCTGCTGCCCAAACAGCCCGTGAAGGCCACGTGACATGTTTGGAAAATGGGAAGGACTACGTGTTTCAGGCCTTGGTGGCGAGAACAAGCCACCTCTGCCAGGGAGACTTCCGAGGTGCAGTGTGGGAGGGAGTGTGTGATGGAGGCAGTGGCAGGGCCCGCCTTTACCCAGCAGGTTGCAGAAGGACTTTACCCAGCCAGCTAAGCTCTTCACGTGCATTAGTTCCCTCCGTCCCCCAAACAACCTTATAAGGTGGGGGTATTATGATTACGAATTAACAGGTGAAAACTGAGGTCACACAGCTAGTAAGTGGTGCGACCGGTATTTGAACCGGGAGCTCATGGTGAACAGCACCCTGCGCTAGGGCGCCCTCTCTCTGCTGGTTGTTCCAAGCACACATGGGAAGCCCCACGGTGGTGCCCGGTCACCTCTCAGGTGGCCCACCATTTGGCGGGCTCTCGACTCCGGATGGAAGGTTAAAAGGGCAGGGCAGGGGCTAGATGAGCCCAGACAGGGCCAAGAATATCAGAGCTGGGGGCGACCCGAGAGGGCACGCAGCCTCCTCTGCTTGACTCTTCCTCTGCTCATGGGCCTCACATGACCCTGCCATCCCCAAGCCCCGTTCAACCCCCGCCTCTCTGTGGAACCCCATCCACAAAGGTGAGCCCACGTCTTGCTCTTTGAACCCCTAGAGCCTTCCACAAAGCTGCGCTCAAAGTACGTGTTCAGAAAATATTTACTGAATGACTTATTGGGCACCAGCTGTGTACTGTGCACTTTGCACCATCTAAAGCATAAAGGCTCCTAGTCTTCGGCAACTTTATAAACCAGGCAGAGAAACAAGACACTAAGCCTGGTTGGCAGGAGAGGTGCTCTCTGAACTGAACACACAGACAGCCAAGATTCAAGGAAACGGAAGAGCAAGGAAGGCAAGTGTAGGGAGCTTGCCACACTTTTACTACCAGAGACGGCGAAGTGGGGCCTGCCCACCCATTCATTGGTTCTGACGCAGGATCAAACTTCTATTTATGTTTACTTATAGCCTTTTACTTTACTATGTTTATATTTTTCAAAGTTTTAATGTGTGTAATATATCTCTACAGTAATTTATACCATATAATTTAAAAATAAATATATTTATTAGAAGGTATGCTGAAGGATGTTTTAACTAATAAAGAGGATTGGATTAAAACGGATTAAACTGTGCTGGTGAGAGCCTTCCAGTAGAGGGAGTTTCAGGAAGGGGGTCTGGTCCCCTCCCTGCCCTATGCCTCCCCCATTAAGGACCTGGCCCCCTGCAGTGCTGTGACTTCCTCCCCAGAAATGGAGTCTTCCCATCCCTGCTCCTGGACTAGCCACCTGCTGCTCCAGCCCCTGTCACCTGGAGCCACCCCCCCCCAGGCCTGGGCAGTGCGCAGAAACAGCTTCTCTGGGGACACAGGGCTCAGGCTGCCCTGCTCCCCCACAGAGGGACTCACCTCTCTGCCTCCAGGGACAGGTACTTGGCACCCGCTGGAATGAGTCTCAGACAAGCCGACCTGGGAGAGAGCAACTCCGCTGTGGAGATCGCAGATGGAATGATTTTCTGTTCAGCTTTCCCAACAAAATTCACTTGGAATTTATGTCCCTGGACATACCGTTCTATGTTTTTGCTCAAATTCCTCCCACGGCTGCCTAGAAGCAGTTAAGTTTGCAGACAGCCCTGCCCGGCGTTTGGGAGGTCAGAGCCATCCATCACCGCTGGCATTTCGCTTTAACACGGATTCTTTAAGTCCCCACTGAGAGCGGGTCTGGGGACAAGCAGCCGCGACTCCAGGGAAAGCAAGACAGAGGGCGAGGAAGGCAGGGACACCTTTTCATGACCCCATTTTCAACTTTGTGCCAGGTGCGGGCTGGGCACCGCATACCTCGCAGGCTGTGAGGTCCAGGTCCCCATCCCCGTGTTACAGGTGAGGAAACTGAGGTGCGGCAGGCTGAATGACGCTCCCCACAGAGATGCCCATGTCTTAATCCCCGAACCCTGTGGACAGGTTCCCATCCACGGCAAAAGGGGCTCCGCCTGTGTGATTAAGGACCTGGGGCTGGGGGTTATCCCGGATTATCCAGAGGGACCAGTGTAACCACAGGGGTTCCTCACAGGAGGGGGCAGGAGGCCCGAGTCAGAGAGAGAGACGCAGAGATGGAAGCAGGTGCCTCAGCGACGTGGGCCCGTGAGCCACGGACGCAGGCAACGGCAAGGCAGCGGATTCCCCCCGGGGCCAGCAGAGCAGCCCTGCAGACGCGGCCGTGCTAGCCCGGGGAGACTGATTTGGGCACCTCTCCTCCCGACTGTAAGAGATTCAGTGTGTGCTGTTTAAGGCACAAAGTTGGTGGTGATTTGCTTCAGGAGTGATAGGAAACCAATATAGAGAGCATTGATTTTCCCAGGGCTACGGAAGTGGGGAGTGGCAGAGGTCGGATTTGAACCCAGGTCTCTGGCTCCACAGGTCCAAAGACGTCAAGAAACTTTTCATCGGAGCTGGAGCCCAGGAGCCGCAGGTGCTATTGCTGAGCCAGGTAAGTGAGGGGCCTCAGGCTTGCAGGAGAGCGGGAGGGACAGGTGCCGGAGGGACAGGTGCCCGAGGCACCGGAGGGCGTCCAGGCTGAGCTGGGGTGAGGGAGGTGGGAGACTCGAAGGAGCTCACAGCTGCAGACAGGCCTCAATTGCTTCCTCCTAGAGGACCAGCGACGACTCTGTTCCCACAGGAGTCAGGACCAGGTACTGCCCCTCAGTGACCACAGCTGGCCGAGCCGTCTCCTGACCGGCAGGGTGGAACTGGGTGTGGGCAGAACTCCCGCCTTCACCTGGACCAGCTGCGGGGCACGGGGGCTTCCCTGACCCTCTCAGAAGAGAGCCCAGCTCTGCCATGACCACCGTGGGACCCTAGACTGATCACTGAAGCACTCCTGTCTCCTCAGTCTCCCCGTCTGATAAATGGGATTGTGATACCTACTCACAGGGCTGCTGGGGGGACTGACTGCATGTGGGGCTCAGGGGAGCCGAGTCTCAGCAGCATGAAATGCTGTGACCACTATACCTCCCCTTTGTCAAGGGCTGGAGTCCATTTTCTGGTGGTAAGTGCTGGTGGCCAAGTGGTTTTAATGGCACTCTTGGGTTCAAGTCACGTGTTTTTAGCTCCAGTGACTTGTTCTTGCCACCACACCTGGTCAATACGCCTCTGTGGGCTGCACCCCTGATCTGAGCTCTCACTCCCCTGTAACAGAGACGTGACTTCTGGAGCACTTCCCTGGAGGGGGACGTCGGGTGACCTGGGCCTTCTGGCCAGCGGCCCTGTAAGGAGCACCACTTCCCTGACAGGATGCCCCGTTCTGCTGAATGCTGGGGAGGCAGAGTGCAGGCCTCCCTCCTCCTGCTTCCTCCTCACCATTGTCTGGGAACACAGGGGACAGATGAGCAAGGGGAGAGCCAGCAGTAACCGCCTCTTCAAGTGACTCTTCCCGGATTTGTTTTGAAAGTATGTTCAATGACACATCCACTCGCGTCACTATTTTTATCTGTGAGGGAGGCAGGGTATTTTTTAACGGATGTCATTTCTGGTTCTTTCCCTCCAAGAAAAGAATTTCTAATTCCTACTCATTTCTTCCCACCTCTGCTTCTGCCATAAACACACGCACGCATGCGTACACACATGCACACATGAGAGCACACACACACATGCACATGCATGCAGGAGGGCAGACCTTGGTTCAGCAACAACCAAGCCTCCCTGGGGTTGACCCAGGACTACCTAGCATGTGGGACAGACAGACAGAAAGGTGGGCAGACAGATGAAATAGAGGGAAAAGCACTGAGGAAGCTTCGGGTTTGGTCATTTGCTGATTCTAACTTCCAGCTTCATTGGGCACTCGCTCAGCATGAGGGACATTGGGCAAGGGCCGGAGAGCAGGCCGAGGGGCGCCTGCAGGTCGGGGCTTCAGGCTGAAGGAGCACTTTGCTCTCTGCCTCCGTGAAGTCACCCAGCGGACGTCCTGTGCTTGTCGCTGACACTGGCTGAGCACGGCCATGAGGTGTCTGAAGGGAGGTGCAGGGTGGCGGGGCGGGCTGAGAACAGGGCGAGACGAGCCTTCAGTTCTGCGTGTAAGTGGAGATAACCGCCAACCGGCGAACATCTGCCAGGAGGCAGGGATCGGGAGCACGGCTCCGGCCTCCTTGGTGAGATCAGGGACAGGTTCCCCGTCACCTCCGGACAGAGAAGTCACAGACTGTCACAGGTTTTCTATGTTCCTTCCAGAAGCTCTATGATGTTAGGCTTTACATGCAGATCGCTGACGCATTTTGAAGTAATTTCTGTCTGGCGTGGAGGTGTGGCGCGAGGTCGGCCCTTCTTTTTGCATATGGATGCTCATGGCTCCGGCATCGCTTCTTAAAAAGATCCCGTCTCCCTTGACCTGCCTTTGTACGTTTATGAAAAATCAGTTGCCTGTGTGTGTGGATCTACTTCTGGACTCTCTTATTACCATTGATTGTTATTGACGTTTTCCCCTGCAAACCACACTGACTTCATTGCTGTAGTGCGTCTAGGAAGCCCTGAAACAGGCGGTGCGTCCTGGGACCTTGCTCTTTCGCAGCGGTTTAGCTCCCCCAGCTCCTGGGCCCTCCGCAGAAACGCTGCCCTTAGCGCTCGTCAGTGTCCCGCGCACGGTCTGCAGGGAGTTTCACCGCAGCTGCGCCAAATGTACAAAGCAATTCAGGGTGACCTGGCATCCCAATGAGCCCCCCCTTTAGGGCTTCCCTTTGCGCCTGCACCTTAGAGGAAACGTCTCCTCATGCTCTGGATCTTCCCCTAGCAATAGATTCCTGTTGGTGAGACTCAGCGCCTGTCAGCCTGGGGTTGGGGAGGGGGGGCGGGGGCTTCAGCGTCCCTCTTAGGCAGGTGCTGTGTCCCTGTGTCGGCAGGGAGCATGCCCACCCCTCCCCCTCCCCCTGTAGAAGACTCACTGTCTGGATGTATTTCCCCTCCCCCAGGATAGAGGGTTTTGCAATGGGTCTCCTCCTGTGCCCGCCCCAAGGACATTATGCTTCGAGGCTCTTTCCCCAAAGGTTTATTTATTTTTTCCACAAGGGATACAAGAGGAAGGATCCATGTGGAGCTTTTGCATTTCCTGAAGCACTAGTGTCACCCAGTCCCCCAGACCCAAACCAACAGAGGGCTTTCTCCGGTCTCTCCCCTCCCCCAGTCTTTCTTGTGAGCATCCGGTGTGGTCCATGGAGAAGAGAGCAGTGGGGTGGTGGGTAGACACCCTAGGTTAACTGTAGCTAACTAGCTCTGCTTGTTTGTTAGGCTCCAGGCTCTGCTTTAAGCTCGTTCTCTGTCTCACCTTAGCACACCCTCATTGGCATCCTTAAGAGGCAGGGCTAGTTTTACCCAACTGAGAGGGGAGGAAACTGAGGCCCTACCTTCAAATGAGGGTGTCCGTCGGAGGGTCACCCAGGGTGGAGGGTGGGGGCCTGGGCTCCTTGGCTGCTGTCTAGTGAGACTCCTGGAGGGGGGAGGAGAGAAGGGAGATGCTGAGAGGGACAAGCTGGTGGTCTCAGGCTCTGGCTTGAAGCTGCTGGCTGAGGGGCCCCAGCAGGACCCATGCCTGCACGTGTGCCTTCCCAGGAACATTGGGTCCAAAGGATTAGAAGCCACCCAGCCGAGAAGACAGTTGCTAAAGGAGCTCAGTCAAGGAGGATTCGCTGGGATTTGGAGGAAGTTTCCCACAAATCACTGTGGCTTCAGTGGTGAGGTTACTTGGGTTTGAAGAGGTCCTTTCAGGTGAGGTAGAGACAAGGAGATGTGGGTGTTTGCTTCCCTGGGGTTCACAGTGTCACTCAGAGAGCCCAGGCTGAGCCCACGGCAGGGGGCCTTGACTGATGGGACACTCCCTAGAGGCCAGGCTGTGTGGGAAGGGCACCTCCCTGGGGGGCAGGGCCCTGGCTTCTAATGCCTTCCCTCCTGGGGCCTCCTGTGCTCATCTGCTAAGTGAGGGTCCCTGAACCACCAGGAGGATGCCTTGCTCAGGGCAAGTGCCAGGGCCCAACAGCAGGGACTGGGTCTGATTCCTGGCTCTGCCCCATTAGCTCACCTCCTGCCTGACCCCCCTTTTCCTTCCTGTCCAAGGTGGGTAGCTGCCCCTCCCTTACATCCTTACAAAGTGTTTGCTAAGTGCTCCCCATGCACCGCCTGTGGTAAGAGCTCAGTAAACAGCCGTGTGGTTATTGTCACCCAGAGCCCAGCCAGCAGGGCACTGGTGAGGGACAGCCTGGGGAGAGGGCTCCGGTTCTGTGGCCCCATGCTGCCCCCTGGTGGCCCGGGGAAGGAGATGAAACCATCGAAGAGGGAGACGAGATGCTAACAGCTGTTAGATTTGGGGTTTTCACCAAGGAGCTGTCCTAATGCTTTGCAGGGATCACTTCACTTAAGGATGAGATACCTAATATCTCATATTAAATTAAGTGGTACTGCTATGAGGTGTCCAGTAACATGGGTCATTTTATTTCATCTTTAGAACAACTATGTTAGGTAGAGATTTAGTCTTTCTGCTGAATAGAGGACAGGAAAGTTCAGAGATGTTAAGTAACTTCCCGAGGTCACACAGCAAGGAAGTGGCAGAGCTAGGATTGGAACCATTTCTGTTCGGAGCCAAGCTCACACTTGTTTGAGCATCACTGCCTCCCCCAGAGAAGCTCTGAATCCTCCCGTGGGGTCGGGGTCTGGCTGGGAGGACAGGGGGACAATGGGGGATGCTCAAGGGGAGTCAGGAAACACCCACTTTTGTTCCTGATCAGCTCTGGACAGATACTGAGGACAAGGTCACAGCCCTGAAGTCTTCTTCCAAGCTGTCTGAGCACTTTCCAAACCAACGTCCTCTCCCCACGAAGGTGGACACAGAAATGTGGATTCCAAGGGCAGAGCCTGGGAGGAACGCACCATCTCTGGGAACCGCGATTAAGGAAACCTTTTCATTTTCAGCCTGTGCTTTGAGTGTGTCTGTGTTTTATGTCTCTCCTAGAGCATTTAAACTGCCTTGTATGAAAAATAATATCACTGTAGGAAGGACCTCAGAGAGTGTTCAGCTCATCGTCAGCACTCAGCAGTATATTCAATGAAAAAAGGAAGGAACCTGGTCTGGGGAAACTGAGGCACAGAGCACGGGAGAGATATTCTTAGGGTCACATAGCTACCATGGAGCTGGGTCTAAAGCTTGGATCTCCATACACACATTTGTTCTCTCTCTGCTCCACTGAATGGTATGAATGCAGAGTCGCTGTAGGGTTGAGCAAGTAGAGGGAAGACCTGTGTGCCAGGCAAAGGCACTAGGGAGCAAGTGAGGGTTTTAGAGCAGGAGAGTAGCCAGCCTGATTTGTGCTGTTGCCAAATAGCCAAGTTTTCCCCCATGCCTTCTGTTGTCTATGAGAAAGTTTGTCTGGAGAGAGGGAGGGAGGGAGAAAGTGATCTTACAAATCCTAGACATGGGCCTGCTATTACTTATATTCAGCCCTGGGCTAAATTTGTTGTCCTTTCTCCAGATTTGTTAACAAGGCAGTTGGTCCCATCTGTCTTATACCTGTCCCAGCCCAAGGGGCTCCCTGAGGGAGATAAGGCAGCGATGGAACCAAGCATCACACCCCTTCCATTGTCAGGGTCCTCCTGGGTTCGGTCTGCGCCATGCTTACGAGGTGATACCCCCCTCATTTGGCTACCATGGACCCCACTGTGTGCCCAAACTGGGCCAGGCCCTTTGGTGACATTATCTTATTTAATTCTCACAGCAACCTTAAGAGCCAGTGATTTTTTTCTCTTTTAAATAGACTGGTTTTTAGAGCAGTTTTAGAAAAATTGAGGGGAAAGCAGAGAGTTCCTCCCCCGTTCCACATTCACAGCTTTCCCCCCCATCCACAGCCCACCCAGAGGGTCCATCTGTTATAACTGATGAACATGCATTGACACAGCATCATCAGCCAGAGCCCCCAGCTGACAGGAGGGCTCACTCCTGGTGTGTGTGTTCTATGGGTTCAGAGAGAGGTGGTATTTTTAAATGCTTGTTTACAGAGGAGAGCAGCTAGGCCCAGAGGGGTTAGGACCGAGGCCACACAGCCAAGAGGTGGCAGGGAGCTGAGCTTGGACCTGTCTGACTCTATACCAGGCCACTTCGTTTCCTACCTATGGCTAGTCACCTGCCATGTGACTGGCAAGAGCTGGCCACTGGAGAGAAACCTGAGCAGGGAGAGCTGGTGGGGGTCACAGATGCCCCTTGGCTAGTCTCTGCTTGGTGGCTGGTCACAGGCCTCGGTCAGCCATGCTGCTTCCTCACCTTTGGCATTGCTGGGCCATGTCTCACGGAATTGTTCAAGCTGTTCTCACCCTTAAGCATCAAACAGGCTGGCACTTGAGACGTTTCTGAATTCCCCCTTCCTGGATGTAATTTTACAGGAGGCCATTTCCATTTCTACAGACTCAGGAGGACTGATCAGATATTGTAACCTCACAGGGCCCCAATTACTGGTGAGCTGGATTCCTGTTCTTTAAAAAAGCCACATCCCTGGCTTCTCCTCAACCCCTCTCACCTCATATCTGGGTGTCTGGGTAGGCTCAGCATGCCCTTCTCCCCACCGAGAGACTTCTAGGGCCTCCTGGCTCAAGCTCTGGCCCCTGGTGGGCTGTGCTGAACCGGCCACCCAGGACAGGAAAAGATCAGCCCCTTAGGGACCAGTCGGGCCCTTCCCTGGCAGGAGTCCTGAGTTGGGAGCTGGTTCCTCTCCCAGGCCATGTGGGCCCGTGGACAGAGATCCACCTGCACTTGAATTCCCACTCTGTCCCTTGAATCTATGTGGCCTTTTGCAAGACCCTCAGATTCCTCATCTGATAGCTGTGGTTTAATCCTTGCAAGAGGCTTTAAGGGTTGGAGGCAACGGGGCACAGTTCCTGGCACATGGTAGGCGCTGGAAAGCTGGTGGCCCTTGTTCCTGAGCCAGAAGGGATTGCCTCTGGCACGCTCTATCCAGAGAATATGCCTAAAGGGGCTGCCAGGCGAGGGGGCCGAGTCCCAGAGCCCATCCTCTAATTATCGGGCTGACACATGAGCATCAGTCCTGCCTGTTAGAGCCATTACAACTTCATCACCCATGAAGCAGATCCATTGTCCAGTTTGATTTTCATTTCGGAAACCAGGTATCAATATTGACCTTTCCACGGGGCTCTGGGCCCGGGTCGCTCGTTAGCGTGAAGCTCCCTCTCCCCCATCTCAGGCGGGCAGCTCCACACTCTCCACTTCCAGCCCAGAGCAGGTTGATGCCCGTCTCTTGGGTGCATCGGGACTCTGGGGAGTTTGTGAAATGCAGATTCCAGCCCCCTCGCCCCAGTCTACTCAGTTGGAATCTGCAGATCAGACCAGGAGCCTCTGATTTCCCCAAGCTCTCCTAGTGGCCTGGTTTGGGAATCACCCCCTTAGAGCGCCCACAGGGAGCCTGCCTCACTGTGAGTCTCTCCAAGGAGAAGACCAAGACGTGCTGCTGGGAAGGTTTATGTGCGCTCACGAAGGAGGGGTGTAGAAAAGCAGACTCCCACTGTCTGTCCTCCTTTACGGACGCGGCAGTCACACACACATCGGGTTAGAGCAGCTCAGCCCTGTATATTAGCTGCATACCCTTCTCCCGGCTCTTAGTGTCTCCTCAACATTAAAACGGAAATCCTATTATCTGCTGCAAGAAATATTGCCTGAGGTTCTATGAGATTCGTGAGGGAAAAGCATAACACAGGGCCAGGCACAGAGCAGTGCGCCTGTTACGGACGTGTTGCCTCTGATTGTAAAACTGGAGCTGGGTGCTGCCAGCAGGTCTCCTTTGCCAGCTGGTGTAATGTTGGACTTTGTCGGTAGAGGGTGCTAGAGGGACACTGCGCTGTGTAGAGAGGAAGAGCGCCCCCTCTTGGCTTCAGGGTGCCTTTTTTCTTCTACAGCGTGACTGTCAGCAGCCTCGGGATTCTCTCACCCAGGGGTGGTCTCTCCAGTGAGTCCCCCCTCCTTCCGCCACCCAACCCCAGCGCCCAGCAAAGGGGCCTCCTGTGCTCCAGCTCCATCTGCTGGTGCCCCAGTGAACTCCACTATCCAGTGAGCCTCAGCCACACTCAAGATCCCTCCAAGGTATTCTGAATCTCACTGAAGTTCTTCGCCTTTCAGCTGCTTCCAGCATTTTCTATACCTGTATTCCTTAGAGGCCTATATTGCCCCTTTTAGAATTTAACTGCCTTCCACTAGTAATAATTCTCCATATTAAGTGTTCCCTATTCAAACAGCTGGTGTACTTTTTGTCTCCTAACTGGACCTTGACCAATACGTGTGTTATAAAATGACAGTTCACCTGCTCTCCATCTCCAAAAAAGTATTTTCATACACACCTCTAACAAAAAGGAAAACATGAACACACAGCACCAGAAGCTGTGGCAGCTCTAGAATTTACATCGTCCACGTGAACAAATGACTTTCTTCTCAAGGGTCCCCTACGTGTCACCACTGTCTACTTCTGGGGGATGGTTCAGGGGAAGCCACGAGTAGCAAAACTTGCGTGAACAACCTCACCCAGCGTTTTTGCAGTTTGCATAAAGCACCAAGATCTCCTGTGGAATCACGCAGCACTCAAGGATTATACCTTGAGAAAGACTAATCAACACAGACCAGCAGCTAGTGAGAAGGGGCCTGGTTCAAGAGGCAGGGGGCCCAGTTCTTCCAGGGTGAGGACAATGTGGGACTCAGGAGAGACCCAGAAAAAGCAGGCTCTGTGTCCGCACCATGCCCAAAGAGGTGAGTCCCTGGGCCCTGCAGGGAGGCCCTGGAGCCTCAGCACAGAACCCCTTCCCACTCTCTGTGGGTGTGGGGTGTTGGTAGGCTGAGTAAAGTGTGTTAAAAAAGAACCCATCTGCAGTGTTCTTTAGGAAACAATGGGTCCTAGGGACCTCACCAACAGGGTAAGATTCTGGTACCCCAAGGGGGTGAAGCCAGATGAACAGAGAGTTACTCAGCAGGCTTCCTTCTGGCTGGTTCTGCTACTTTTCTCTGTGGCAGCATCTGGCAGCTGGCATGGAGGCAGGTGGAGGCAGACCTTGGTGCGGTCCTGTCCCTGTGGTCCTGTCTCACAGCTATGCAGAGGCAAATGTGTGGCAGGACTGTATACCTTAGGGAAGCCCACGTGACCTTGGTGCTGCACCTTCCCAGTAGGGATATGCTGCCTGCCACGTGGGCCTAGGGTCCCCGACTGTTCACCATAAGCCACGCAGTCACAGAGAGCAGGCCTATTGCAAGGGAAGGACTGAAGGGCCAAACTCCTGTTGGATGAAACTAAGTCAGACAGAGAGGCAGCTGCAAGACTGAGACTACAATCCAAGGCCCCGCGTGACTCACAGTGTGGGTTGACGCTGCTGATGCGGCCACGGGGAGCATGGGAGACTTTTGCAAGTGCTGAGAAGCACTGTGATTAGTGGAAATGGCCACGAGGTGTCCCTGTCCCACCACCGTCTGCAGCTGTACTGTGGTCTGATTCCACCTCCCCAAGGCAATGGCAGTGCTAACGGCCAACCTGGGGTGATTGAAGGGGCTTTTGAATTTCCATTGTCACAAATATAATAAAAGGAGCAGCAACTTGCAGGATGAGTGAGGGAGGAGAGCAGTGTTTCATTTACTTCCCCAGACAGTGGTTCCCAGTAAGAGCTGCAGTAGCTGCATCGCTAGGGGCTATTTTCCTGGCTAATTGCTGCCCCTTAATGATGACTGTGGATTCGAATCCTTAGGACCTGGCTCTCCAAGTTGGTGACATGGAAAGGTCCTTAGAGATCTTCAAGTTCAGCTCCTCCATTTCAGCGGCCGAAGGAGGCCCAGAAAGAGAAGGCCATTCCCTAAAGCACATCAAAGGGATAGAGGCAGAACTGGGACTTGAACCTGAGGCTCCAAGGTCCTGTGCAGGGCTCCTTGCACTTCACCACGCTCCCAGTCTTTACACTCCTTATGTTCCGTCCTTTATTCTCCTAACACTGAGTGAGCACTGACTATATGCTATTTTCTTTTCTTTGTGGTTGAACACAACTGGACGCTCAAAAGCATAAGTGGACAGGTCACGTCAATGACCGAGCCAGGGAGGCACAACTGGGGGTCAGTTTCTTTCCCCTTGGTCCAGAGTATTTGCCAGTGTTACCCACGTTTTATGTAAAACAGCAGAAGTGAGACCAGAATTCAGACAGAGATGGAGTCAGACAGATGACGGACGAGGCGATTCCCGCAGGTGGCAGCTCGGATGGTGCGTGCTCCGTGGGGCTGGCTGGAGCCCCCACCCCTGGGCCCACACTGGACACGACTGGGAAGGAATCTTTGGAAGGTGGATGCTTCAAAGCTGCAACAACTGTGACCATGGGAGGGCAGTGTTCGATCACATCCTGCTTGGTCTAAGGGACAATTTTCCTAGCACTGAAGAAAGTAAATCTTTTAAGGAACGGGGGTGTTTAAGATAACAGTCTAAGTGTGGAAAAGAAAAAGCTATATCAGTCTGGACTTGAAATTGATCTCTCCAAGGCAGTCATCTCATCGCCTAGCTCCTCTCTCCTCTCACTCCAGCCGCTATATAGCTGACACCGCTGTAAAGTTGGAGAATTATGTCTCCCTTCTCTCCTGGCACAGAGTTGTTCATAACCTTAGATACTCTCTCAGGGCATTTGATGGTCTCAGGAAGAATGATCTAGAACCTGGTTAGAGATATCCCAGCCTGTGTAGCCTGCGGCCAGCCCACCTTCGTCCCCACGGCCCTCCCTGGGGGCTGTAAGGTGGGGCCCAGGGTCTGCTCTGCACCTGTCTTCTCAGATCCAGCTGTCACCTGCTCTGCAGCTGCTGCGCGCCTCATCGACCGTTCTGCTGGGATATTAAGCACTTTGGGCCAGGCTGGGGGATGGTTAATCAACAGCCTTGTCAGAGTGATGGATTCTTCTAGGATTATTGCTTAATTAGCTTGTTTAGAGGTAAAAATCAACTAGGACATCAGTTCTCTGGGAGCTGGAAGGGAGGAGGGAGCTAGGAGCTGGTGGGAGGGGATCAAGATGTTCTCTCCTTTCCCACGATGGAACATCTCCTGCCTCATTGCCCAGGAGGTTCCAGGCTGGTGCCGAATCTCTCAGGTGACCTGCTCTGTGACCTTGGGATTACCAGAACCTGACCCTGAGGAGGACCCAGCCTAGGCTCCTCGAAGGCGGCTTTGACTACATCTCCAGCAGGACAACTGTCATTTGTATCACAATCCTGGGGACAGCACAGCCCGTTGGAATGAGAGCAGGTTCCTGACTGATCACTGGGAGCCTGTCCTAGAGGAAGACACAGATGCTCAAACGCAGGAGGCCCAGGGAGAGTAGAGAAGCTTTTCCTTTCTTTGGGTGACTGCAGAGACCCAGCCCCATTCCCATAAACACTGCTCAGGGCCATCAGCAGGGGGAGCACATGTACCACCTGCTGGCCAGGCCGGACCGGCTCCATGACACCCCCGGCCCCGCAATGAACGGGACCTTCCCGAGGCAGCTACCCGCCTCCTCTGCCTGCCTGAGTGCAGCCTGCAGCCTATTTGGCACCTGAGTGTCCACAGCAAAGTGGAGAGAAAGTTGGGGAGCAGGTGTTCCTCCGGCCGCCCCGGGGCAGGTTGGAAGAGCTGGGACCAGAGGCAGCTGGACCAGCAGCTCTGTCCTCTGTCCCAGCTGAGCTGCGGTCAGCTGGCTGTGCTCCTGTAGGAGAGGGGCTTTCTCACGGGTACCTTTCTTGGATTAAGACGACATTCTTGTATAAATATTGTTCTACAACTGTAATCGGTCACCCTTCCTGCCCATGTGGTAAAGCAGCCTCGACGCCTCTCTGGAGTCTCAGGCTATTTACTAGGTTGCTGATTTATTTTTCATAAAAATCCAGCCCAAGTACGTAATTTAAAAATTCAGCTGGTGTGACAAGGCAGCCCCGGTCCATTCCTGTCCTAAGTCCTCTCTGGGAACTCTTCTTCTGGTGCGGCCTCCACACTTCGAAGTGATACCTCCCCTGGCTCAGCAGCGTGAACGCCCATTGACTTAGGGCACAAGGTGGGCCCGGGGCTCCCAGCCCGCCCTCTCACCTGCACCTTCGCTCCCCGCATTCTCTAACAGATTTACGCCACATTTTTTGTTAAATCAATATTCCATTTTTACTTTATTACAATTATGGATGTACTGTTGACTGCTGAGTGAAGAAATACTCCGAGATCACATTGCCTGCCTTCTAGAATTCTCTGTTCTTCCAGGAATTAATAATGACCTCATTGTAAAAATCCGCTTAGTCTATGCTATTATCCTAATAATTCTTCCAAACTCTCCAGCCGAATTTCAAAGTCCTTCTGAACACCATTTTCCCCATGATTATGTGACTGGATAAAACTACTGCCTCCCCCCCCCCACCAAGGGCACTTTCCTGCTCCCCCCAGACCTCTCGCTCTCTTGTTCAGCTGCACCCCGCTGGCCCTTGGACAGCTAGGTCCCCTTTCCCCTGGGCTCTGACATGCTCCTCCTTGGTTTATGCCCCTGGAGTGTCCAGGTCATTTTCCTGGGTGGACACATTTCTCTCTAAAAGCCAGCTCCGGAAGGCTGCACATCCTGAGTCTGAAAGGTGCCTGGTCATCAACGGGTGTTTGTTTTCCAAAGGAGGTGGGCAGTTTTCATCCCACCAGAGGTGAGTCCAGCCTCCCCTCTCTCGAAAAGGGTTCCTTTGGTCTGAAGGATGGAGAGATGGATTTATCAGGATAGAAGCAAACCCGCTCTGGTGACACTGTTGTTGGGTTGCTGGTAAATCTGCAGGATCAGGGCTACTGCGGCCACATTTCACCTTCACGCAGAATAGGAGAAGCTGGCCCATTGCTCCAACACTTTATTTCTGTGTAGTGGGGAACTTATAAATACCAACTTTGTTAGAATAAGACCCTGTACTGCCGCGTTGGCAGGAGGTCAGTATGAATGTAGACGACATTAGCCAGACAAACTCTCAGCAGGGTGTGAGCTGCAGTGTATTCAATCTCTAGACTGAAATCAGTTAAGATCAACCTAGTCTCAAATGTCCATATATCGGTGCTCTGACTACTATCATTTTTAAAACATGAACTTGATATCTTTTAAGATTTTTAACATAAACATTGCCCACATGTGGCGATGGAGGTAGATGGTTTGTTAAAAAGAAACAGGTATGATGGGAGTGGAGGAAGAGGCATTGTCTGGCTGCACATTTATCTCCTAACTTTTACAGGCAGACGCAGCAGATGGGCTGAAGATGAGGGGACAGGAGTGTGCTCCCAGCGGCCCTACACTGTAGCCTGCCTGGTGCCCACGGGCAGATAGAAGCTTGTTACACACAGTTTGTGGGGAGGGACCTGGAAGGAAAGTAGACTGGTGGCTTCAGCAGCCCCAGGCTCCGGGCAGAAGCTCACGTAGCTCATGGGACAAGGCCGCCCCGTGTCCAGTGGCTGCTCCATCGCATCGAGGACCAGAGGAGCGAGGAGAGGGAGTTCTCCCCTGGACTGAGTCCTGGCCAACAGCGGAAGTCTCTTTCCTAACCTGGGCGTGGGGAAAATCCTGGAAGAAAGTGACTTTGACTCTGTAGCATCGAAGTAAAGGAATGTCGGGCAGAGTTAAAACATGCTCTGGACTTAGGCAAGCAGGTTTCAGAGAAGATCAGGAAGCTCGACAATAGCCTTTATGATAGAATATTGATCATGATGTATGAGAGATTATAACAAGATAATGTTAACTGTGTGCTCTCCAGTAATCCCAATGGGAAAGGGGGATAGCTGAAATATTAAGAAGACTTGGGTTTAAGACAATATTTACAAAGGTTGGGATGAGAACAAGACCGAGGAAGAGGGACATCTGAAGGGACAAGTCCTTTCAGTCACCGGGGAAATTGTTACTGAATGTCTTCTCCATGCCACGCACTTTGCTATGCGCTAACGAGATAGGAGCAAATAAGACCCGCCCAGCCTGACAGTGTGGCAGGGGATGCAGATGTCAGCAAGCAATTAAAAGTGTTTGACTCAGCAAACTACAAACAGAGGCAACTTCCTCAGCTTGACTGATGGTGTAACAAAAACCCCAAAGCTAACATCACACTTATTGGTGAAAGGCTGCGTATTTTCCCCCAACATCAGGAACAAAAGAATGTCTGCCTTCTCCACCTCTATTCAGCATTGTGCCAGACGTTCCAGGCAGGACATTAGACAAGAAAAATAAATCGAAGCCATCCAGACTGGGATGGGAGAAACAGAACTCTCCATCGGCAGATAACATAATTTTGTATATATAAAATCCTAAGGAATCCCCTAAAAACTATTAGAACCAAAAAATGAGTTCAGCAAGGTGGCAAAATATAAGATCAATATATGCAAATCATTTTTATTTTTATACATTAGCGACAAACAATCTGAAAATAAAATTACAATAGCATCATAAAGAATACAACACTTAGGAATAAATTTCACAAAGAAACTGCAGGACTTCTATACTATCAAAACCAAAACACTTTTGAAACAAATTAAAGAATATCTTAAAAAAACACCAAGAGACATCTCATGTTAATGGATCAGAAAATCATATAGTGCAATGACGACAATACTCCCAAATTGATTTGCAGATTTACGCAACTGCTATCAAAATCCCAGCTGCCTTTTTTTCCTGCAGAATTTACCAAGCTGATCCTAAAATTTATATGTAAATTCAAGGAACCCAGAATCACCAAAACAATCTTGAAAAAGAAAACCAGGCTGGAGGACTCACACTTCCTGATTTCAAAATTTACTATAAAACTACAGTAATCAGCACACTATGTTACTGGCATAAGGGTAGGCATAGATCAGTGGAATAGAATTTAAAGTACAGAAATAAATCTTTACATTATGATAAATTGATTTTTGGAGAGGGTGCCCAGTCAATAAAATGCAACAAAAAGAATAGTCTTTTCCATGGACGTGGACACCTGGATACACACATGCAGAAGAATAAAGTTGGGATCCCTACATCACACCATATACAAAAGTTACGTCAAAATGGATCAACGATCTAAATGTAAGAGTTAAACTATAAAAAAATTTTAGGACAAAACCATAGGAGTAAATATTCATGATCTTGGGTTAGGAAATGATTTCTTAGATATAACACCTAAAGTGTAAGTGACAAAAGAAAAATCAGATAATTTGGACTTCATCAAAATTTTAAAAACTCATGTTCTGTAATCAATATCATCAAGAAACTTAAAAAAGGCAACCTGAAGAATGGAAGAAAATGTTTCCAGTCACATACATGATCAAGGGACTTGTGCTAGAATTCAGGAATGGGCAAAAGGTTTACAGTTGTAATACAAATACATAATACAATAATCAATTAATCATACTACAAGAATAAACTCTGTGTTTCGTGTACTCACAACTATAAACCTACTTTTTCCTACCCCGTATATGTATCTTACAACTCGGTGACAAAAAGGCAAATAACCCAATTTAAAAGTGGACAAATGATTTAAATAGACATTTCTTCAAAGAAGTTATATTGATGGCCAATAAGCACGGAAAAGATACTCAATGTCACCTGCCACCAGGGAACTGCAAATGAAAGCCACAGTGAGATGCCATGTCACACCCTCCAGGATGCTATCATAAACACGGCAGACAACAACAGCGCTGGGGAGGACATGGAGAAACTGGAACCTTCATAGGCTGCTGGTGGGAATGTAAAGTGGGGCAGCTGTTTTGGAAAACACTTCGGCAGCTTCTCAACATGTTACACATAGAGTTACCGTATGACCCAGAAATTCCAGTGGAATTTATACACCCAAGCGAAATGAAAACATAAAACTATGCAAAAACTTCAGTGACAAACATTCATAGCAAGATTATCCACAATAGCCAAAAAGTAGAAACAACCTAAATGTCCATCAAGATATGTAGGGATGAGTAAAATGTGGTATACTGACAAAATAAAATATTTGGCGCTAAAAAGAAACGAAGTCTTGATACACGCTACCACATGGATGAACCGTGAAAACACCACGCTAAGTGAGAGAAGTCAGTCACAAAAGACCACATATTACATGATTCCAATTATATACATTGTCCAGATTAGGCAAATCTATAGATTCGGAAAGTAGAATCGAGGTTGCCTAGGACTAGAGGGGTCAGGCAAAAATAGGAAGTGACCATTAATGGGCATGGTATGTGTGTGTTTTGTGGTGATGAAAAATATTCTAAACTTACATTGCGGTGATGGCTGCACAGCTCTGTGATTATGTTGAAAAGCATCGAACTCTATACCTTAAGTGGGTAGACTGTATGGTGTGTGAATTACGTCTCAATAAAACTCTAAAAAAGGGAAGGAGTTGGCAACAACAAAAACATGTTTTGAATGCTATGACGAAGTGTAATATGTGAGTAAATAATATGGGAACCCAATAGGGCTAAGACATAAATGCTCAGGAGCTAGGTAACTAACCCCAGAGCTGAGCAGACAGCAAGGACAAAGGACATGAGGTTGAGAAAATAATAAAACCTGAAAGGAAATGTAAGTAATGTTGGTGTGGGGGGAGTAGAGTGCAGGAAGGAGGAGAGACATAAGGTATATTGAGGTAGGTGGGCAGGGCCAGGTGGTGCCGACCACATACACGACTTCCTACTTCTCCTGTATATCAGTCAGAAGACACTGAAGGATTTTAACCTGGGGGGTGCAGTGACTGGGTCTGAATTTTTTAAAGTGTGCTCAGACTGCAGGACATTGATTTGAGGGATAGGGGTGGACATAGGAAAATCAGATAGGAAGCCAATGCAAAAGTCAGGGAGAGAGATGATGTCTAAGAAATCCAAACTGAAGTAATTTTAGGAGAAAGCGGGAGGTAGAGATGTGGAGACAATTAGCTCCTGATGAATTTTTGTTGTAAAGGGGGGAGAGAGATGGGGTTGTAGCTGGAAGGGAATTTGAGATGGAGGAAATTTAAAAGGGAAGCATGTGTAAATGGGAATTAGAAGGCTTCAGAAGAAAGAGAGAGAGGTTTGGCGTTCAGAAGTCAGAGGAGAGAATTCGCTCAATCAAGCGCTTGCGAAGGTGGAAGGCAATTAGATCCAGGATATCCTCAGAAGGATATCCCCTCTAGCATAACAGGAAGGAGGTGGGAAACGATTACAGATGAAAGTGGGTTTGTAGACGTGGAGGCAGAACTTACTCATCCTCCTGCCTCCAGTTCTGCAAAGCAACCCATGAGCCAAGAGCGAGTGGATATGCTTTAATAATGTGAAGGCAGAGGGCGGTGATTAATGAGGAAGTCGGGGGAGCACTCTTAGGATGACGGCAGGCATTACTGCAGGAGACTGAAACACACATAGCCGTGCAACTTATGTTATACTTCCTTCTGACATAATCTTAAGGAACAGGAAGTGTAGGGAAATTAGTTCAGAGGGAATTGAGACCCTTTATAGGAGAAAGGGTAATGACAGTCCCAATATTTCAAAAGTTTAAGCTTTAGGTCCCATATGCAAAATTAGCTTAACAACGCAATGGAAGAGTGATCCCTGACATTAGAAATCATGCAGACTGAAATAGGAATCAGGCAGATTGGAAATGATCAAATGTTCTACTTTTAAAAAGGAACGAAAGGGGAGTTTGAGAAAATATAGTTGAATCTAATTAACTGAAATCTCTGCAATGTTTGTTGACTTGTGTTCATTAGGAGGCACCAAGTGTTCAGGAAATATTTATGCTAAAATACTATTTCTTTATGGAGACCATGTCTGTGTCCTGATTTCAAGGCACATAATTGGGAGATTGAATAAATGCTGCTTACAAAAATAATAGGACCTCAGAATGTGTTGATCACAGGACTGCTGCCTAGGAGACTGTGTACTCCAAAGGGTCATTGGCATATAGAGAATGGTCACCAATGGGTCCTAGATGAGAACTACCAGGGATAAATAAAGAAGAGAGCTTTTGGATTAGGCAGCAAAGCTATTCTCAAGTATTTGAAGATCTGGCAGGTCCAGTCTTTTTTTTCTACAGTGGTCCAGATAACAGAGCTAGAAGTATGACGAGAACGTTCCAGGGATGTAGATTGCTGCCTCTAGATAAAGAATACCTAACATCTGAAGATGTCCAACAAAGGAAGCACAAAATATTGAGCTCCTGGAAGATTCTAGAAGACTTGGCAGGGGCTTCTGATACAGCAAGGTGGGGTGGAGATATGTATCTGTAGGGTATGTTCCCTGAAAAGTAAATATGTAGAAGGAATGTTACATGGGCATCAATTCTTCAGCACACTAATGCTAGAGTTATAGATGCTGGTATCTACAGATGTCTGTGATGCATCCAAAGCTACACAGTGAGGCAATGGTAGAGCTGGGACTGGACCCAACTTTCACTTCTCCAAGGTCTGATAATTTCTGTTGCTTTACACATTAACGTTTCCTGTGATGAGTGATTTCCTTTCTTCTTTGGAACTTCAGGTAAGAATTCTAGAATAGAACTAGACCCCTATTTTTTAGCATAAACAAAAATCAACTCTAATTAGATTTGAAGATAAGAGCTTAAGCCATAAAACTCCTAGAAGAAAATATAGGGGGTAATCTCCCTGACATTGATTTTGACAATGAGTTGCTGGGTTTCACACCAAAAGCAAAAGCAACAAAAGGAAAAATAAACAAATGAGACAACATCAAACTAAAAAACTTCTGCCAGGCAAAGGAAATCATCAAAAATGAAAAGGCAACCTACTGAATTGGAAAAAATATTTGCAAACCAAATATCGATAAGGGGTTAATATCCAAAATATACAAAAAACTCATACAACTCAGTAAAAAAAAAAATTGATTTAAAGATGGGCAGAAAATCTGAATAGATATTTTTCCAAAGAAGACATACAAATGACCAACAGGTACATGAAAAGTTGCTCAACATCACTAATCATCTGGGAAATGCAAATCAAAACCACAATAAGATTATAACCTCACATCTGTTGGAATAGCTATTATAAAAAAGACAAGAGGTAAGTGTTGTGGAGGATGTTGTGGAGAAAAGGGAACCCTTGTACACTGTTGGTGGAAATGTAAATTGGTGCAGCCACCATGGAAAACAGTTTGGAGTTTCCTCAAAAAATTAAAACTACAACTACCATATGATTCAGTGATCCACATCTGGATATTTATCAAAAGGGAACAAAAACAATAATTTGAAAAGATATCTGTACCCCTGTGTTCACTATAGCATTATTTACATGCCAAGATATGGGAACAACTTAAGTGTCCATCAATGGATGAATGGATTAAAAAATGTGGTGTATACAATGGAATATTATTCAGCCATAAAAAAGAAGGCAATGCTGCCATTTTTGAAAACAGGGATGGACCTTGAGGGCATTATGCTAAGTAAAATAAGTCAGACAGAGGAAGACAAATACCATATGATTTCACTTATATGTGGAATATAAAAAAACAACAACCCCCAAACCAAAAGAAAACTGAACTCATAGATGCAGAGGACAGATTGGTGGTTTCCAGTGGTGGGAGCTGGGGGGTGGGCAAAATGGGTGACTGTGATCAAAAGATAGAAACTTCCAGTTCTCAGATAAATAAGTCCTGGGGATGTAGAACGTAGTGGCTATAGTTGACAATACTTTGTATATTTGAAAGTTGCTAAGAAAGTAAATCATGAAAGTTCTCATCATAAGAAAAAAAGTTGTAACTATGTGTGGTGACAGATGTTCACTAAACTTATTGTGGTGATCATTTCACAATATATATATATCAAATCACTGTTGCATACCTAAAACTAACACAATGTTAAATGTCAATTATATCTCAATAAAAAAATTAATTAATTTTAAAAACAATTCTAAACCCCTCAAGCCTGACTTTCAGGCCAGTCCCTTTCATGAATGCCCCCTGGTCTCCATTGCTTGGAGGATATCTGCAGCATTGGCCTTAAAACTCAGGGCCTGCCTTGGCTCACAGAGATAAGGGCTCCATAACCTCTTGGGGGGCTGCTCCCAGGAAGACAATCTTGTGTATAGGTGAAGGGGAACTGTGCCCCTGGGAAGAAATGATTCCAATGTTTCCATGTCTCACCTGGACTCCGGGGTCTGCTCCATTCCTTGCCTCAGCTGTACATGACCAGGTTCATCCACTAAGAAATAAGCATTATCATTACAACCAGTCTTTAAACTTATTAGCTTAACACAGATCAGGGCAAATGGTACCCTCCTCCCTTGAAAGATCTCAGTCTAGTCTCAGCAACCCTTTCTGGTTAATTCCAACTCAAGCAGGAGGTCCCAGCCCCCTGTCACAACATATCTTTTGCTATTCCCAGCACAACCAGGCAGTGGGAGGGATAGCTGAGGTCGACCAGCTGGCTGGGCCGGGAGGCTCGCTCTAAACTCAATGGGAGTAAGTTTAATGTACAGTGTGCTCAGCAGGTGTTCTTCAGTTCCCACGTGGATTTATGACTCCCACATAATCCTCTGCTTTATTAAGCTATTGGGAAAAAAATAAAATCTCTCTGCCAAGATCCTAAAGCAGCCTTGGCAGCCAGCAATATATAAAGGCAGTAATTGGAGGCAGGGGGGCCGGCAGCTTGGCTGGCCTCTGACAGACTGCTCGATAGATATCCTCAGGGGGAAACTGCCCCCTGGAATCAAGGGAGGGCAGAGGGCTGGGCTGGGCCCCATCTCGAGGGGCAAGGCGGCTCACCTCCATTTCTGTCAGGTAGAGTCCTTTTCCATCCTTGGAGAGGTTCTGGAAGACCTCTAAGGTAGAGAGGAGGAGAGGAATCAGCACAGGCCAATATAAAAGCCAAAGCCTCGGTGTAAAGTACTCTCCCTCTCCACGGGGGTGCTCGCCTGGTGTCTTCTCTTTCCAGCCAAACTCTGTACCTTGGGACAGCTCGGGGCTCAAGTCTTCAAATCAGTGCTCCAACTGCTCTTCCTCTTTGTCTCCCTGCACTGGGCATCTCCATACTTGGCCGTGGGAGATGTGGGCTTGTCTTAGGAAGTATTTCAGGGGCACGGTTTGGGGAATCTCCCTCGTCCAACTGAGGACTCCCTGGAGCAAGGTTTATGCCTCAGGCTCCTCATTCTCGAAATCTTAATTCCAAGCAATCTCAATGCCAATGGCCTAGCTCAGAGCGGTAGGGGTTACGGAGATGCCACGAGGCAGGAATGGTGTAAGGATTAGAGCAGAGGCCAGAGCCCATTGCTCCCTCAACCGTAGCAGCTCCACTTTGAGCTATTTTATAGCTTGGGGTTTCACACAAGATTGCATTTACAACAAAGGGGTATGCTGCTAAAAAGTGTCAAGCCTCTGGCCTACATAGCTGAGTTTCTGAAGCCTGGGGAAAGACCTCCTGCCCCCAGCCATTCACTGGTGTGTGCAATTCCTTCAGCAGAGACCCAGGTCATTCGCTCCATGACTAAAGAGTGGGTTGAAACTATAAACACAATCTGGAGAGGGACTCCATGATTCAGCCTTGACCCTGGAAGAAGCTCTGAATAAACAGGGTGAAGAGAGATGAGAGCCCTGGGACAGGGGAATCTCCTGAGGAGAAAAGTGTGCAGGAGAGGGGCTGGGGACACAAGCCAACAACACCACTATACAGGCCAATGTTGGTTCTATCTCTTGGGGCAACAGTTTCTCCGGCAGAATCCAGGCTACCCACTCCCCAGGCTGAAGCAGGAATGCAACCCTGGTCCTCTCCTGTGTTCCTGATCACTGTGAAGGTCTCCGGGATGTCCCCCAGGTGACACTTACTTGCCATGGCTTCCAGACGCATCAGAAAGCAGACCAGGCTGGGGAAGCTGACCCTGCCGGCTCTGTCGCTGTACCTGAGAGCCATGAGATCCAGCAGTTCACTGCTGACGGAGACCCCTGCAAGGAAGTCTGGGCCACAGGGGAGCCAGTGAGGAGGGAGGAGGCTGGGGGTGGGGCTGGTCTTCTGCCTCACAAGGCCTGTAAACCTGCTCAGAGGGCCCAGTGACCTCCCACCATTTCCTACCCAGCCTGGCTCGGTGGCCAGTCTCCTCCTCCTCTTTAGTGTTTTTTATGATCCTCTAGTTGCCTCTTTCTTGGTGGCAGCTGGGCCCCAACAACACTGTTCTGGAGTTTGGCCAGAGGCGAACTCAAGGTCCTCAGGACCCTGACTGCTCTGGGGATGCCTCAGCCTTCATAATCATCTGATAATCCCCATGTGAGATGGGAGCTGCCAGAACACCTTGGGTTTGCTCCCAACCCTGCCGCTAACCTCTCTCTACCAGTGACCTTGTAAAACCACCTTCCTCCCTTACCCATAACTACATGTGGGTCTCAGTGGGTATTGCTAGAGCGGGTCAGTGTGGTTCCTGAAAGAGGGAGATTCAGTCCTAAATCGATGATCCAGGGAAGAGACTGGTCCTCAGAAGGGAGACCACAACTTAGGAGGTAGCCTCAGGTGGGCAGGACAGAGGTGCCTTGTCCTTGGGTCTTGTCATCTTTAAAAAATTTTTTTAATTGATTTTTACAGAGAAAGAGAGAAACATCGATGTGACATAAATTGGCTACCTCTTACATGCAATGGGAATTGAACCAGCAACCTTTTAGTGCACAGGATGAAGCTCAACCAACTGAGCCACACCAGCCAGGGCTGGGTCTTGTCATCTTGCATGTCTAGTAATGAACTCCAAGGAGGTACCAACCACAGAGCTGACCTTTGAGCTCTGGTGAGCAAGTGAAAACCTATGAGCCAGCCCATCTATCAAGGGGATGAGCCCAGTTGTCTGTAGGCCCCACATAGCCAGAGCCTGTTTCTCCCACAGAGTTAATAAAATGTGGGTTTGGATGCCTATAAACAGGGCACGCACTCTCCGGCTGGACACACTCTGGCCCCCAAAGGCTGAGTCGAATTCCAACTATTCTCTTTCCTTCTTCCTTTTATTACTCTGGAGTAATTAGTGAGGTCCCTTAAAGATTTCATCTTTTCTGGCTCTTCAGAGATTCTCAAAGTGTCATCCCCAGACCAGGAGCTTGGCCTCACCTGGGAACTTGTTAGAAAAGTTCCCACCCTGGCCTTCCTGAATCAGAACCTTTGGGTGGGTGGTGAGCCCTTCCAGTCTCTGTTTTAACAAGTTCTCCAACTTGATGCACACCCAAGTTTGAGAACCCCAGCTCTCTGCTAGAAAGAACCAAGGGGCCCAGTGGGGTGTGGCTCAGCAGTTGAGTGTCAACCCAGGATCCAGGCGATCGGGGTTTGATTCCCGGTCAGGGCACATGCCCAGGTTGCGGGCTCGGGGACCTGCAGGAGGCAGCCGATTAATGACTCTCATCATTGGTGTTTCTATCTCTCTATCCCTCTCCTTTCCTCTCTATGAAATCAATAAAGATATGTTTAAAAAAAAAAAAAAAAAGAAAGAACCAAGGGGAGGAGACGCTAAAGTGGGCAGAAGCAGCCCACGTTTCCACCCTCTCTCCAGGCCAGGAACCGAGGCAGGGAACTATGAAGACTTGTAACCTGGGAGAATCCAATTTCATGTTTTACTAAGGAAGGTGCAGTCTCCCAAGTTAACCTTTTTGTGATCTATTTCCCTGTGGGACAGTGGAGATAATGGCTCTTGCCCTTCACAGTGCCAGAGTCGTGGAGACAGTTGAATGAGATGACCTGAGTACAGTCCTTGCTGAATTACAACACACTCCTGCACCCTAAGGTACTCCTGTCATTAGCCCAGGACTGGAAGCTCTTGCCTCCCTGAGGCAGAGATGGAGTTGATTTCATTCACCCCACACCCTCTCTGGAGAGGCATTAGCCTGCCTGTGGGTGTTTAACCCTGATCGCCCAGATGGAAGCATCTCCAAGGGGGCTTGGTTTCTGGTAGGGTTTCAATCACGTGGCGTTACTTTCTCACAATTAGAGATGTGTTGGGGAGAAAGGAAATTGGTACGTGAGAACTCAGGCGAAGGAAGACAGAGTGTGAGCCCAGAGCCTGGAGGCCCACAGAGGCCAGGGCAAAGCAGGGGAGTACAGGAAGCCGCAGCTCTGCTGGGTCCTGACCGCCTGCACCACCGCACCAGCCTTGCCTACAGCACACTAGGGGTGTGGACACACACACATACACCCCCCCACACCACCCTCCATCATCGCGGCTCAAAGGGCCCCTGTCTTACCTGTATCCCGTACGGCCCTCCACAAATCCAAGCTCAGGAAAACGCTGGAGCTCCTCCGGGAGTTCTGGAAAACACTCTGATACAGGAAAGAAGCAAGAAGGCCTTGTGAGTCCCAGTGCCCGCCTTGAAGAGGATGCCCTTGGGTAGAGGCAGGGCCCGGACATCCCTTTTCCATCCCTGGAGGTTCTTTCACTAAAACTCCAGTGGGCTCAGCTCAGAGGCAGCCCCGCTGAGGCCGGAGGTCGGGGAGACAGGGGTGGGCTCCGACCTCTAGCTGTGGGGCTGGGAGCTCCTCTCCTCCCCACCTTCCCCCTCAACCTGCTCTCTCCTCTCCCTCACCACCTCCACTGGGCTCCTGACACTCAGGCAGCTCTGCTCTGCTCTGCTCTGCTCTCCGGGGAGGGGCAGAGCTCTCTGAAGAGTTTGCACAGGGTCGCCCTTAAGACTTTACAACCAAATTGCCGGGTTTACTGCCAGCTGTGTCACCTTGGGCAAATTACTCAGTCTCTCCAGGCCTGTTTCCCCATCTGTAGCACAGGGCAAGTCACCTGGCTCCTCGGCTAGTTGCAGGGAGTAAATGAGCAGGTATTTACAAAGTGCTGGGGAGAGAGCCTTGCACCATAGTGAGTGTCAGAAACAGGGGGAGGGCTGTGTCCAGGACCGAGCACTGTCCAACAGCACCACAGCAACCCCAACACCTCAGCTTTGTACACAGTGGCTTCCCCTCACCCGGAGCTTTTCTGCCTCCCCCTGATGGGCACAATAACCCCGATTGTTGGCATACTTGGGAGGTGAGGAAACCGAGGCTCAGGCAGGGGAGTGACTGCCGTGGATTGAACACGCACGCCTCGTGGAGCTGACGGCGGGACTCCGATTTTGGCCTGTGCACAGTTGCCCACAGCAGCTGCTCCAAGGCCAAGCAGCCCCCAGCCGATGTGCGACAGAGGCGGACTTCAGGGACGATTATTGTGAAATAGCAGCTTAAGCACCCTTTCTGGCCTCGGCTGGCTTTTGGTGGGTGTAACCACCACACATAGAGTGTTCTCAACGAGGCAGTCCCTCGTTCACGCAGTAATTCTTTACTTCAGTCCTTTGTTCAGCATTTTGAGCAACTGCTGCATATTAGGCACTAAGGAAGCGCTGGGGAAGGAAGATGGCTATGAGGGAGCCCCTGCCCTGGAGGACCCCACAATCTAATGGGGGGGGCACGTCAGCCACCGCAGTGCCCTGTGAGAAACCAACTGACCCCAAGCCAGGGATTAGGCGGTACCTCCTGGGATAGCCACACGCAGGAACTTTATTTCCCTGTTGTGAGTTCACGTGTTAGGGGCTGACAGGAGAACTCTACGGGCCTTGGGGCCCAGCAAGACCCCAGGGGAGGGCCTTCAGGGCAGGTGTGTTTGAGTCAGACTCCCAGGGTGGTGGGCGCTGGCCAGCTGGGGGTGCGGGGAGGGAATACGAGGAGCCTGGTAGTTGGGCTCTGCAGGAGCGCCTGGGATGCGTGGAAGGGCCTCCCCTGGACCCTAAAGGAGGGTCGCAACTCGGAGGACCTCCTGCACAGCTCTGAGGAGGCCACATCTCTGGTTCTGACATATCCAACAGCACGTGGAGGGAAAGGGACTGTGGTGAACTAGCAGCCTGGGGACGTGGCCGTGGGCCAGGGCAGGAACGAGGCGGGCAAGGCCAGACGCTGGTTTTGGCCACAGTCCACAGTGATCCCTTTCACCTCCAGCCTCCGAGGGTGTTCCTCATCCTGCCATGCGCTGGGCATTGCCTTCTGGGGGCGCACGTACGTCTCCCCAAACACAACCAGAGTTCTCCTCGAGGGCCCGGGTGAGGCTCCTTTTCTTTCCTGCCCCTCAACCCTGGTGCAGGAGGGGCACCCGGTAATCTGCTAAATGGGATGGAACACGAGTGCTAGTCCAGAGCAAACACCCAGTACCTGGCAGCGGACAAGACGGCTCCACAGCCTCGGAAACTCCTCGTGGTCGAGCTGCCCATTCACTTTCAGCTGCCAGGAGTTAAGGGTTAACCAGTCCAGCGCGCAGTGAGCGGAGGGCCCCAGGTCCCACCGATGAGCCCTCCATCCATCAGCTAGTGACACGCTGGTCCAACATTACCCGGCTGGAGGCCTGGCCTCACGCCAGCGGGCTCCTGCTGCGTCTGAAAGGGACTGGCTTAGATTTATTTTACAAGGGAAAATGGAGAACTGGAAGGAGAGAAAGCCCTGCGGGGGGGTGGGGGGGGCAAAATCTCTTGCATCCAGGGGAAGAGATTGAACCCAAAACACAGCCTACACCAGCTGGAGTGGGAGGAGCCTGAGGGGATCCTGGCAACTCCTGAAGAAGCATGAGACGCGAACGTGGGCCAGGCGTGCACGTGAGCGGAAGGAAGGCGCTTCTGCGTGTTAAAGCAGCCCTAGCCCTAGCCCTAGCCCTAGCCCTGCTCCAGTGGTTGAGCTTTGTCCCATGTACCAAAAGGTCACTGTGGTTCGATTCCCAGCCAGGGCACATGCAGCAGGCAGCCGATCGATGTTTCTCTCCCTCTCCCTTCCTCTCTTTCTCTCCAAAATCAATAAAAACATATATTTTTAAAAAGCCAGCCCTAGTCATTGCATGCGATGGGTTTCCTGAGAAATAATGAGAAGAGAATGGGTCTCTGAGGACCTGGAGTGTGAGTAGCAGGAAGGGTAGAAAGCCCTGTCTGCTTTGCAGGGGACGTGACTGCCCTGGGGCTACCTGCCCCAGGCTGTGATTCATCTTTGAGGATGGGCAGTGTCTCCGAGTTATTCCAAACCACTGCTGGCCGAGAAAGGTCCTGATTTATGATCTCATCAAGAAGCTTCTTGTTTGACAATGACGGGCTTCAAAATCCCAATCAGGTTTTAAGATTGAGAGAGCGGGGATCTGTCTTCCTCCCAGGAGATGACCCACATGGAGGGAGGAGCTACCGGCAGCGGCTGGGGGCTATGCACCCAGGGAGCTAGTCTTTCCTGTTTGCCAGGAGATGGGGTCAGATGGCTCAGCAGAGAAAGGAGCCAGGATGGGAGTCAGGAGACCTGGGTTCGATTCCCAGCTCTGCGGCTTTGGCTATAGAAACTGGACAAGTCACTGGAGGGCCCACCCTGGTCTCCCATCAGCACATGGGGTACAACTGCTGCATAGACTGGATATTTCTCCAAAAGTTTCAGTGATTTGAGTAAGATATTTAAATAGTATTTAAATAGTGAAGGATCCTCCAGTGGCAGTGGCAAGGGAAGGGGTGGAATAGTTTATGTTTGTGCTACAAGGAGACAGAAATCAAGGCACAAATTCTGACTGTATGACCTGGGCAAATTACTTAACCTCTCTGAACCCCTCCTTCCACTGCATGATAATGGTTATCACAAAGGTTGTTACAAGAATTACAAAGAAAAAGTCATACATACTAGTTAGTTCTTGGCACCCAGTAGTTGCTTGATAGATGGTAACTATTGTATTGTCATTGTCGCTGTGGCTATTCTGGAGAGTTAGGGGGTTAGTCTAGAATCCACAGAAACCCAGGCCCTTTGATGAGCTCATAGAACCAAGAAGAGAAAATACTGAGAGGAAAGGGTTCTCTCACACCCTAATTAGACTCTTGGGGAAGCCCACAGAGCAGATGGGGAAGGGGTTGGAGATGACGGCGAAGGATACATCCATCAGAGCTACGATGCTCCGGCACTCATCCAAAGAGAACGCGTCTCCTGGAGGTCCTGAGATGGGGAAGAACAGGAGGGACTGAAATGCCAGGGAGGGTGACGTTGGGCTGGCTTGGCAGTGGGGATGATGTTGGGAGCAGGAGGTCCTTACCGTTCAGGAATTCCTGATTGAGAAGTTTCTGCAGCTGGGTGGCATCGATGCCTAGTCCCTGATCCAAATGAGAGAGGAATGCAGGGATTACTCAGTGCCCGGGAGCTGAGGGACACACCTGCCTGGCTCTGTAAAAGCACTTGGATTGCTAATGACAGTCCCCACCCAGCGCCCATCTCACCTTTGTCAGGAAGCCTTTCCTGATGTCTCCAGGCCACAGTGAGAACTCCTTTCCCAAACATCTGTGGTGCTGATTACTCCTGACATTTGTTACCTTGTGTGGGTACCTTGCATTTATCTCTTCATTCGTTACTGGACTGAAAGCAGTGTTTGCTTCCTCCCCGCCATGCTTTGCACTGGGGAGCCCCTCAGGAGAAGTACTGCTGAGTGAATCAATTCAGCCCGGCAGGTATGTTTGCCCATCTGCTTCCAGAAAGAGACTAAGAAAATATGACTATTGAGTGTGTGTGTGTGTGTGTGTGTGTGTGTGTGTGGTGGTGGTGAGAGATTAAAACGCTGGGAATCTGGGCTAAGAGAAGCTGCTCTAATTGAGCCCATTACTTAGCATTACTCTTCCCAGAGACTGAAGCAGAAAGTGGGAAGCAATTGGGGTTAAGGGGAGAGAAACACTTTCTGGCCTGAACCTCTGGAGGCGTTAAATGCATTCAGTTTTCTACTGGAGACACTGAGCGGCCTTATGGGCAGTGTCTTCCACGACGATTTTACAGAGAAGGGGAGCTGCTCTACATGCTGCCATTTCACATCTGCCTGGTCCACACTCAGGGGCCATGTGGCATCAACGCCCTGGAAAAGCTTTCACACGGGGGAGGAGTGGGCGTGAGGCCTCCCAGAGGTGGCTTTGCAGAGTGGCACTAGGTTTGGTGGAAGAAAGTGCCTCCTTGGGGTCTTCTGAGAACCAGCACCCCATAGATGACATTCTGGCTCCAGGGTTGGCCTCATCACACAGAACTGAAAGCAAAAACAATCCTGCAGCCTGTCCTCATGGGAGTACTTTAGCTAGAAGGATGTCCCCTCATGATGCCCTCAGAGAAACACATTCTGCCAGTGTCAGAAATTGGTTCTCATGTCATCCTTCCAACATCTCAGGTAAGACTGTACATTATGCCCACCATCAACTGAGTTTTTTTCTCAAAAGAATCATCACACCTTGCTTTGCAGAGCAGTTGACATGTTGGTGAGGCTCTCTAACCAACTAGGAGATAAGCAGCTTAGGGCATGGGTCGTATCTCCTTCCTTTTGCAGGTCTCCCAGGCTTCCAGGACCCTGACCTGACCTGGACCCTGGACCAGCCGCCACCAGAATGTTTGAGGAAAGGAGAATACAAATGGAGATGAAGTTTGCCTGAATAAATTCCCAAAGAATTGCACTGTTTCCACCACCTCAACATAAGATCCCCGAGAACCAACACTGCATCCCCACAGCTTAGCGTGGTACTTGAGTGTCCTAGACATTTGGGACATGTTGGCCAACTGAATAAATGATGGGTGGATGGACCTGGCTTGTCCCACTGTGTCCTTGCTGGCCCCCAGGCAGCCACTGGGCTATGGCACCATCCCCAGTACCATGGCCGATGAAGGTGACTCATGGTAGTGCCAGCAATACTACCTACCAGTATGTTAATTTAAGGCTAGTTAAATGGATACAAGAGATCAGGAGAGAGAACACAGTGAGTGCATGGACGAATATTTGGCTTTCAGCTTTTCTTGGAGAGCACAACCTCTGAGTAGAGCTTGCAGGTTTTGCAGAATAATGCTGGATTGGTCCTGCTCAAGGTGCCTGGGCGACGGATGAGAGGGTACTGGAGTCCAGACTGCATTCTACTTCCCGCTGTCTGGCACAAAGCTGCATTTGTGCTCATTTCTACAAAGTCCCCATATGGGCTCCAGTGACCCTCTATGAGAGACAGTTGGTTGTTGTTTGGAAAAGTTCTAATTTGGGAATCTGTACCATTTATCATCTTACAAATTATCATTTTTAATTCAGATGTGCAGGTGCATAAACCATGTTGTAGATTTTGCCACCTGCCCCTGAAGGAAGCTTGGTCTCAGGTACCCTAATCAGCTCCTACTGATCACCTTGGGGCAGTGACCTGAGCTTGGGCATCTGCTCCGGGGGGAAGCTAATCTGTCTTCATTCAATGCAAATTGATGGAGTACCTTCTCTGTGCCAAGGGCAATGATAGGTCTTGGGGACAAGGAATGCATATGATGTCATCCCTGCCTTCAGGAGCTCACAGACCGGGAGGATCATCTTGCATCAGGTGATGATGAATCATCCCAGATGTGGACCTGAATCCTAGGCCCATATTAATTTCAAGGTGGTTCAGACTGAGCTTCTCCTTGCAACCTGCACCCTGCATGCCAGCCACATTTTTCATTTCTCCTTCTGTTTTCCTCTGAGCCCAGGCTACCCGAATAATTTCCCTTTAGTCTGCCTCATGGTCACCACTGCCCCATTGGCCATCTGAATGCCTGGCATCCTTCCTGCCCTTGGGCTCTGCCTGGCCCTGGGCTGGCACCATGCACATGGTCATCTGTATCACTTTCCACACCAACATAATTATTAATGGTAAAAAGCCCATTGAGCAGAGCCCTTGGCAGCTGTTTTGATCCTGACAAGTCAAGGAGTTCTTTATAACAGTTTATAAAACCATTAAGAAAATCCCCTGTGTGCATAGGTGGCTTGCTTGGCAGGAAGAGCGCTGCTGGTGATTTCTGCAGCTGGCCATGTCCCGGGAGGAATGATGCCAACGTTGGTGGGAGCTTGCAGAGCAGGAGAAGGAAAGACTTCAAGGGGTGTCGCCAACTGCTTGTGTATAGATTTAAAAAGCACCCCCCCCCCCCCCATAATGAGGCCCTCCCTTTCCAAGCTCTACGTTTTATCCTGGTGTCTCCCAGGTGGGCCATCACTTCTCTCCAGGGTTTGGAAGTCAGATCAGTTCTGGAGACGTCCAGGGAACAAGGCTGATAAATACCCATCAAGTCATGTTTCCTCTCTGTGTCCTGATAAAAGCCTGGGAGAGATTCCCTTCCCTCTGGTCTCTCCATCACCAGTTCCCATGTTAAGTACTGTACCTGCCGAGCATATCTGTAGAAAATGCTTTGTTGAGAGCCATTTTCTGGAAGACTTGCCTGGATCAAAGGGAAAATAGCCAACATCAAATTTCTGGGGAAGGAGGGCACCAGTCTGGTTTAGCAAGGACACAAGAACCCCCCACCACCACCTGGTTCTGAGACAGGGCTTCATCCAGCAATCGGGTGAAACCTTTAGGGAAATAGGGAAAATGGAAGTTTGTGGAAAGAAGGTGGTTGGGTCCAGCCTGGCCTTGTAGACCTGGCCTTCTCCCCTCTGCCCTGACCCCCTGAGCCATCATTGGCCCATCATGGTGTCTCTGTTTTCATGGATCAGGGGTGAGGCAAGAAGGAAGGTGACAGAAGCTCCTGGGGATGGAATGTGGCCAACGAAACCTACCCATTACCTCGCAGTGCACCTACCTTCAGTGCTTGGAGACTGAAATTGCTGCCCATGTTCCTAGGAAATCAGGGGGATGGTGTGACAAGGATGACCAGCTCATTGTTCAAAGGAGGCTTGCACAGGGAGGGCACCCTAAGGGGCATTTATGCCAGTGGACAGCCCTCAGCACAGCAGGATGTGACATGGGCAACCATGACAGTTAGACAGGCAGGTGAGCATCCTGACCATGTGTCCAGTCTTTTGGGTCATCTGGTCCTTACCCATTTAGAAAGCGGTCCCTTTCACAGCAAGAGACGCATGTACAATAACCCCACTGCCAGGATGGCAGAAGAGCTTTGTCTCATGTCGCAATTCTCACTGGTGGCACGGTGGCTGTCTGGCACGCTGGACAGATAAGGTTCTACCCATACTCAGCCGTGAAGACTGCCACGATTATAGCGACGTATGCCTCGGGTCCAAGAGGGGGCGAGGTGCTCAGAGGGGTGTACATCTGTGGGTCCCACTCTTGCCCATGGACATGGCATTGAAGCCCCTCCACAATGGGTTTTAATAAAATCAGGTCAAATGTGTATTTAGGATCCCAGAGGTTCTTACCCGTCAGCATCTGGCATTTTCAGGAAGATCCGAAGCAAGAGCTCAACTGCTTTTCTGCACGCAGACACGGCGACCACGTAGGTCCCCAGGCTCAGCGTGAAGCACTTTGTGAGGTTGCGCTTGGTTTTGGTCACTATGCCCTTTTCAGCATTTCTGAAGTGGGAGAAAAAGGCCGATGGCAGCTTCTCCCGAAAGTGCTGAAACTAGAGGAGACACAGGGATGGTGAGAAAGGCCCCCTGGGGATGTGGCCCCGGCGCCAGGACAGACCCCTCTCCATGGACCGAAGCGAGCCCTAAAAAGGGAGACGGCGCTCACCCAAACTCTCCAAGTGCAAGAGGGTTTGGGCTGTTATTTATATAGATGCTAACACTACAATGAATGCAAAGAACTATGACAAAGGGTTTTACCTCATTAAACCTAACAGCATCCGGGGCCTCTGGGTTTACCTCTCTGCTTATATATGAAGAATTCCATGGAAACGAGTGAGATTGTTTTAACACTGGGTTACTCTGGGAGCCCCCAGAGCCCCTTCTGCCTGCACCTCTTGCGAGGCTCTCTCTGGATCGCAAAGCGCTGCAGTTGGGCTCCCGTCACTTCCTCCGTTTCATCTTCCCAGCAGAGCTCTGAAATTTCCTCTCATTGGAGTATAATAGGCCCCGGTCATTTTCCTTTCATTTCAATATTTTCTTAGAGATAGAACAATAAATATAACGCAGTTCCCATTACTGGATGTCACATACACATTACAAAATAAAAACCCTCACTAAATAAATTTCCCCAATACAGTGGAGCATGGGCATTCCATTTAGAATGGTTACGCTGCATGACATGATTATTTGTGAGCTCAGCCTTGGGGGAAAACAGGGAGAAAGGGAGAGGGTTTTTTTCTTCCAGGGGGCGGGGACAGAGCTGGGCTACAAGGTGAGGCAGGAGCTAGGCCACTGTCTCAGAAATGCAGCAGGGTTCTGGGTGGACTCTCCACAGTGATTCTGTTCACATTCACAGCAGCCCCAGTGGGTTTGGAGCCTGACTTGCTTGAGCCCTTCTGGCAAAAGTGATGATGAGATCAGTCTTCTCCAGAGAGTCAGCACTGTCCTGGTGCTGTGTGTGTGCGTGTGTGTGCACACATGTACGCGTGTGTGGGCATCGTGCCCCCTACAATCTAGAAGATAAGGTTTTTCCCTGCGTCCCTGCTCTCTTGCCCTCCTCCCTCCCCTGGACCTTCGTTGCCCTGCCCAGGCTCCTGATCCTGCAGAATTGACTTGCTCAATGGCAGCAAGAAGCGTAAGTGTGGGGCATGACTGGGGCTCTTGGTCCAGCGCTCAGAGGACCCAGCATCAAATCAACACAGGGCTAGTCACTAGTCACACACAGACCTGACCCTGTTGTTCAAGGGCTGGGGCTTGTGCCTTTTCCTGGATCAAGTCCCCATCCCTTTCTCCAGCTCTGGGAACTAGATCACTGACTTGTTCCTTGCACCTGAGCTTCCCTTGAAGCCTGTCCGGAAGTCCCACTTCTAGACCGGAGGTGCCAGGAGGTCAGGGATCAGAGTCATAGTCATAGGGATCAGAGTCCCCATCCTTACTGGTATTTTAAGCCACCTTTCACCAACACCAAGCCAGAATATCTACGGAGGATGCAATTTGGTTGTAAAAGAAGCTAGAGGGTGTGCCTTGAAGTTGGATTTGTATAGCATTTGTTGTGTTTGTGGTAGACTTGGGGGCTGACAAAGAATGCCTGAGACTAGAGATCTCCTCAAGGCACCCCTATTAGCCCTGCCTCTCATCTTAAATAAAGGAACTGGCTGCTGTGCCCGGCCAGCATGGCTCAGCGGCTGAGCATCGACCTGTGATCCAGGGGATCATGGTTTGATTCCCGGTCAGGGCACATGCCTGGGTTGTGGGTTCGATCCCCAGTACGGGGCATGCAGGAGGCAGCCGATCGATGACTCTCATCATTGATGTTTCTCTCTCTCTCTCTCTCTCTCTCTGTCTCTCTCCCTCTCCCTTCCTCTCTCTGAAATCAATAAAGACATATTTTTTTAAAAAATAAAAGAAACTGGCTGCATCAGCCTCATCTATTAGAAGCCAAATGCTTGAGGATGGGTTGACAGTTGCAGCCCCTTGTGAATGTTAAATCAGAGAACAGCTCCTGGGGTCCAACCTTTAGACCAATACAGCTAAAATATGTCCCTCATTATTGACCTGTTTGGAGATCCTAAGCTGTGGCTGTTACGGGATGTAGCAAGACTGAATTTGCAGCCACTGAACAGTGAGAGACGTGTCGAGGCCATGGGTGTTGAAAGAGGCACAACACTTTACCCACGGACAGCAGCAGAGGCATGAGAAGCCCCGTGAGGGAGGTGGTGAGCCATACCTGAGGGTCGACCTGCGGGGAAGAAGAAAAAGGCAGGTTTAGGAGCCTAAACCAACGCAAAAGGCAAGCAGAGCCCAGCAGCCTGGCTCGGGGCCCTGCATTCCTCCTTCCCGCATGGTCAGCCTGTCCCCTGGCACACCCAGGGATGAACGGGGACCACTGCACGTTCCCTGTGTGGAGCTGTGAAAAAGAAAACCGAACCCCTTGTGGGGACATGTAGGGGAAGGACATGGAGGAGGGGAGAAGGTGCCAGAGAGGAGGAGACTCGCCCTTTGTCAGCTCAGCAGCTGTGGTTACTGGTCACAGCAACGGTTTAATGAAATCTCCCAGCCTGGTTGGCCACTCTCTCCTCCCAAGGTGGACACAAATGTCCCAAAAGGGCAAGCCCTGAAGCAGGTGGCCTTACCTTGAACACGTGGAAGTTCAGTGGAAACTTCTCATCTGTATTTAAATTTTGTGGTGCGATGCTGCAGGACACAATGACGTTGTTGCCTTCCACTCTCTCTGGCACAGAGAAGATGTACTGTGTGTCCCTCTCAAATCCTTCTGCAAGAGAAAGAGCTGGCGCTGGAGCTCAGCGCGGCTCCTGGGGCTCCCAGGTGGGGCCACGTCCAGTTCAGAGAGCCCTGGGCGTGGGGGAGTTAGAAACTGGATTTGAAAACATAAGGCCTGGGTCCCAGTCCTCACAGTTACTGGCTGTGGAACAAGCTTCTTCATTTTGTGCGCCTCAGTCTCCTCCTTTTAAAAACAAGGAGGAGGAGTTCTATCCAGGGCATGTAAACGTACTCAGGTTCATCTTCACAGGGAGCTATTTCACTCATCCTTGTCACACATGGGGAGTGGGGGATGCAGTGAGAATAGGTGACACTCTCAAGGTCACAAACAACATGATTTATCTCAAGGGAGCCTGAAGCCAGGTTCTGGGGGTCTTCCTCTGGATCTCAGCACAGTGCGCAGGACACACCAACCCAGGGGGCAGGAATAGTCTCCCTTATGTCTGGGTGGCACTTGTGGTTTCTAGGGGCAGACAGGGATGATCAATCCCACTGTTCACTGGTGATGAGGCTGAGGCAGAGAGACCAGCTATATTCCCAGAGTCACAAAGCCACGATGTGGTGAGGACAAGGGTTTAACCCAGCCTTGACATTTGTCCAGTGTTCGTCCAAGCTCTCCCACTGTCCTGGGAATTACTGAAGAGCAGTGACCCTATTCTGCTCCTGGGAGACAGGTGGAGGTTAGTGTTAGGACAGTGGGAGAGCGAAAGGGAAGGGAGGCATATTTGAGATTCTCCTGACCCATCCCCTCCAGCAACCATTTCCCTTGGGGAAGTATAGCTGTCCCTTTAGGCAGACAAATCCCTCCCTTCCAACTTCTGGCTGATGGGCCAGAATCAAGAGCCACTGAGACCTAAAGCCAGGACGGGGCTAGGGCTGGCAGCTTCCCGTCTGGCAGAATCATGACCAATGCCACAACTACCTGTAGTGTTTCCTGGAGTCGTGTAGCTCTTTAATGTAATTTGGGACCATCTTTCATGGGCCATGTGTCCAGGGTACAGGTTGACTGGGAATTGGTTACATATATAAAGGCAGGAGAAGTTCTCTTGGAAATCACGACATGACATCCTGTTTAAATAGATACACATCACTAAATGAGCACTGCTTTTGGCCCCCGGGGGGGAGTTCCCATCACTTCACTGTGTCTGCCTGACAGCCACAGCATTCACTGACCTACACTGTCCTACCCAAGCTCAGAGCCCCATTCTCATTTTCTCAGCCTGGGTCACCCGGGTCAAATACAATTCTGCTCCCTCTAGTGGTTGGGAGGCCAAAGAGTCAAATTGTGGGTTTTGCCCATCACTGGGCAAGGGCTTCACTGACAACCATCCCCTCACCCACGGATCAAACTGCGAGGCTGCTCACAGGCAGCAGGACGGCTGCCAGTCTGTGTTGGCCACGAGCCCTCCACCACGCGAGGAAATCGCCCCTCCCTGGGACCCTTTGCTAGTTTCATTGTAGAGGTTGTTATCAGAATAAAATGAATTCAACACCTAAAATCCCACTTCATGCTTTGATGAAAGTGGAGATACTGGAAATATGTTTCCTCCTAATTTGCATTTGTCCCTGTTTCTCAGTTACTTAGGCCCGGCCGCCTTTTCCCATGTGCTAAATGTCATTTAAACCATCACAAAGCGAACCAGACAGCCCCTCGGAGAAATGTCCTCCTTATCTAAGATGAGAGCATATGGCCAGAAACGTGTTTTCACAACATCCAGGCCTACACAGCTGCTGGGCGATGACACCAGTGTCTCGGCGAGAGCTCTGGAACCCGGGCTGGGAGATGAGCTCTGAGCTCGCTCTTCTGGAGTCCATGCCAGGGACACTGTGGAGCTCCATGGTCCCAGCAAACACAGGAGACACAGGCATGAAAACCACACATCCCACTTTCCAGGAAACTTGGTTTCAGAGCTCTAGTGCCCATATTCCCTTTGACCACTAACATTTCCTGGAAGGTCCGATATTTCAGGCATGAAATATCTTTCACACAAGGGGGAGCACACAAGTAATTGCTCATTCAAAGCTTTTGTGTCTCAGTCTGAAAAAAAGGCTCCCTCTACACAAGTCTCTGCAAAGCTCTTCTCTAGTCTCACAAGGCTTTAGGGAAAGGGAACGATTGAGGGTGTGGGCAACTGTTAAAGATTTAAAATGTAATTTTAGAAGAAGAGTAAATACCAAAACTCGCCATCATTCTTATTCTCATATAGCTTGCTCTTCCGTGGGTCTTGGGTTTCCTGCCACTCCGGAGACCTGAAAGTGGACAGAGAGACCACAGGGTGAGACCTCCCAGAGCGTTTCATCTCAGCCACACATGGCCCAGCAGGGGCCCTTTGTGCAGGCCGCCCCTAGTTCCTGGGATACATGGAGGGGGTCATTCTATCTGATGACAGGAGTCAGTCATTCTCTATATGCTGATGGCTTCCAGACTGTCCTGAGCCCAATCCTCTTTCCTGAGCTTTAGGATACATGTGTCGGTCCATCCCATGTCTCCACCACTTGCCATTGAGCCAGCTCTGATTCCTGGTCACCTTATGAGTGAGTAATATCCACAATGTCCTGTCTGCAACAGCCCCCTCAGCTCCTGTGGACTCCTGCCTAAGGCCTCTTTAATGGAATCAATTCCTCTCATATTCTGTCTTCCTCTTTTCCTGCTGCTTTCTATTTTCCCCAGCATTATTGTTTTTTCCAAAGAACCCTGCCTGGCTGTCCTGTCACTAGAATTCAAGTTCCACAAGATCAAAGAGCCCTGCTCACCATGGTAATGCTATCATCACAGGGCTTAACACAATGCCGTGGCACACAGTAAGCACGCAATAATTTTTTGCTTGCTTAATTAATAATTACAGTTATCCACTACAGGGGGTAATGTGTTCCCGAAGCTAGTCCTAGGGTCTGTGGTGAAGGAGGAGACCCTCAGGCAGAAGGGAACAGGTGCCCCCTCCTCAGCCCACTCCTCAAAGTGGAGGCTGCTCAGGGGCACCAGGCCTCAGAGGCATAGACGTGTAACGAGATCTTTCTCTGCCAGTGTCTTGCATCCAGGGTGAGGTCACCTCTGTGCTGGGAGAGCAAGGCAGGGACCACCCCTCAGGCTCCTGGCTGCAGGCTGAGCCAGTCAAATGTGCTATTGTAAAATGGCAATTTTATAATTAAGCGATAATTACATTTTCTGCAATGTGTAAGGGAAAATAAATGTAGTGTAAATCAATACATTATCGATTCATGCAAGTTTGCCTTTAAGTGTGTGCGACTGAAATTTCAATTGTGGCTGAGAGGAGACCATCCAGCTCTCTCCATCCATTCCCGTTCTTTAAAGAGTAGGGAGGAAATGGGCCACCTGCATGGGGACAGTGACTATGCAGCCCCATCACTTCCTGCCAGCCTGGTTTCTGGTGGGAAATGGTGAACCTCAACGTTCAGCCAAAACACCTGACCGGGTAGGTACTACCAGGTCCAGCTCCCCGGTCCCTGCTGCGCACACATCTCCCCCCTGCTCAGAGGCCATCACAGACCCGTAGGGTGTAAATCCAAACATCTAAGCTGGCACTGGGCTCAGCCCCAGCTCCCAGTACATCTCTCCCCAGTCCCTCTGGCTCAGGCAAGCTTACAGGCCTAGAACACACTGTAAATGTTCCTGGCTTAGCACATGGCCAACGAGTCCCGGCCTACACAGTGATCTCTTCCGAAATGAGTCATATTTCCTTTGGAAGTTGAACTCAAGTTCAACCTCATTCAGGAAGCTTTCCCTGAACATGCACCAGCCCACCAGAGGCTTCTCTTCCCTGATCTCCTGTGTCCCTTGTTGCTTCCCCTGGTCATTTGATATTTAGCATGGGAGACCTGGGCGAAACATCAGCTCATGAATTTCCAGCCTGTTCTCCTACCCAAGGGCAATGTGTCATTGACACCTGCCCCTCCCCCAGTCCTAGCCCAACAGCCAAGCAGGAATCCGCTATTCTGGCTAATTGTATGGCCCTGGGGCTTCATTTGGCAGCTTGGGGTGACGACTGCTAAGGAGGATTGGAAAGGACCAGAGGTTGCTATGATTTACATGGAGGGGGCAATGGGCAGCCCTAGGAGGGAAGGAAGAACAGAGGCAAGAAAAATGGACAGAGGGCCACTGAGTGAAAATAGCGTCCAGTGGCTCCTGGTTTTGCAAACTCATTCCCCTTCTGTGGAGGGGATCGGGCTGCCCAGTCCTCCTGGGGGCATCTGAGGTCACAATCAGGTTTATGTGATGAGTCCATGTTGCTTGTTTCCTCCCTCTTCCCTCTTTCCCTTGCTTTCCTACCCTTTACCCCAATTGCATTTCTATCTCCCACTTGCTGAGGCCCACTTGTGCAGGCTCACACCAGCTGCTGGGGCTCACGAAGGGTCAGGGAGTCCCTGCCATAGCCTGGCTTGGGCGATGAGACCACATTCTGTGGCTGGAAATTGGGGCTGGGGCAACACCAACTCTGCATTCACCTTCTAGAAAGCACTTTTCACCGCACTGATTTTCACAGCCTGTTGGGTCCTGTTCTCCTTTTGAGTGTTTTGCACTGCTTTTCGAACCATGTTCTCTTTCCCACTCCTGCCTCCTCCCCACACATCTGGCCCCAACCCCCGGCAATGCTGTTGTGGCCACCGCTGTGGCTCAACACTTTTTATGGATCCACATGGGCCCTCAGAGGAATGTGACAGGGCTGGGCCCCACTGACTGCTCAGAGGAGCAAGTGACTATCACTGTCCCTCTGTTCCTCTAAGGACCACCATCTCATTCTCAGTCAGCAAGGGGGTGAGGATCAGTGACTAGTCCTTCTGGCAGCTGGGGAATGCCAGCCCAGCTCCAGGGAACCTCTCACCACACAGCTGGGTCCCCATGGTCAGCTGGGTCTGAGAACAGCTGCTTAGGACATGGCCAGCAGGAGCACCTGAGACCAGCTCAGCTCCATTCACTCATACTCTGAGCCAGGTGCTAGTCCAGGCACCGGTCACACATACGTGCACCCAGGTCAGTAGGGCAGGGTGCTGACCCACCTGGACTGAGTAAAACTGTAAGCCTCAGTTCCCCTAACCCCCTAAAATGAAGTCTTTCCCATCCTGAGGACATGGCGTCATCAGGACCAGAATTCCTTAAGATCCATTTATGGGATGAGGCACCTTCTCCCCAGCTCTCCTCCCAGTGGAGCTTAACTCCTGCTCTGCCCCACCTTTTTTTTAAAACTAATTCTGGGTGTGGGGGTCCAAAGCTCTAGATTGTGACGTTCTGGAGAACAGACACTGGGTCTTGTCACATATACATATCCCACAACACACAGTCGGTGTCTAACATGTTTGGTGGGTGGCATCATGGGAGTGTGAGACGGACCGACAGACGTGCAGGTGTGAACTGGAAAAGCCTGCAGTTAGATTCACAGCAGGGGAGACAGATGCCACCCTCTGGGGCAGGGCACTCTAAACATAGGTCTCGGTGACAGGCAGAGAGGTTTTCAGAAGCCGTACCTGTCCCCCCAGCGCCCATGCCACTCGGTGTTGCCCCAGGGGTTCCACAGGCGGATGAGGTTTTCCCAGCCCCTCCTGTACTGAACCTGTAAAGGACAGAAAAGGAAACTGTCAGAGGTCTTGAGCCAAAGTCAGCAGAAAGAGGGGATATGAATGCAGCTGCTTTTTACCTCCAAGGACTAATTTAACGTCTGACCTCATTTGGCTGCAGCCAGAAAAAAAAAATTGAAAGGAAAAAAAAAAAAAATCAATGTCTGCTGCCTGCATGGAGTTGGAATGAGATAGAAGAGAAAATGGTCCTTTCTGCTCAGCACCTCGCAGGGCAGGCACAGCTTCATCATCCCACACCGCTGCATCCCAGAACTTGGGCGAGCTGAGATTTAATAGCAGATAAATAGCAGGGATGTTGCCTCAGGCTGCAGAGGGGAGAACTTTGTGGGTCCCTGGCCTCCTCCAGGCCCAGTCGCAGCTGGCATCTCTATTCCGGCCACTGCTGCTTCCCTGCCAGTCAGTCACCCACTGGGAGCTGTGCTGGGCTGGGTCTCCACAGCGCTGTCCTGAGTAAGAAGGAAGACTTGAGCAAGACTGGGACAACTCGGGAATCGAGATGCCTGGGGCTGGCCTCTGTTGACGAGCAGGGCGCCTCGATGGCTTGGACTTTCCTTCCCCCTAGGGATCTCATCCCTCACTCCCAGAAAGGAGGTTGGTACATTTGCTCCTTCAGACCACTGAGGCCAGAGGGCAGGACTATTGAAAAATTACAATGAAATAATGGCAACCCTTGCACCTACAGTCCCGGATCCAGGAGCCCTCGGCCTGGAGAGAGAAATTAAAGTATGATCGAGTTGTAGCTGTGAGACTGATCTGTGCTAATGCTGTCTGCAGAGATGGAGGCCTGGGGGGAGGCGGCAGGCTTGCTCGACGACTCCAGGTCAGAGGAGGCTGAGCGGAATATCATCACATGGAAAAGGACCCTGTGCTCAGAACCAGGCTCGGCTGAGTGATGGACGTGAGTTACATCCCTCAGTCCTTCCCGGTAGATTATTATATAATCCGTGTTTTACAGAGGAGGAAATTGAGCATCAGAGAGGTTAAACCACTTTCCCAAGGCCACAGAGTAAGTGACAGAAGCAGAATTCTGACCCTAGTCAGTCTCCAGAGCCCAGGCTCTGAATTTTGGAACTGGGGGTGGATAAAGGGACAGCTGCTCCAGTGTCCAGCCCATTTTTCAATGTGGCTGTGAACCTGACCCTGCATATAACCCACCCTAAGCCACCTGGCCAAGGCCCACGTGATCACCAAGAAAGCATCGCCAGGAAGGAGCCATGCAGTCAGACAAGGGTCCAAGAACCTAGCTTGGGTAATGTTTGTTTCTTGGCTTTTCCTTGTCTGCGTCTGTTGCTGGCTGGCATTGCAGTGGAAGCTGCTCTGGCTTTCAATGCCACACAGGATTGGGGAAGGGTTCCTGGCACGAACCCAGGTTTCCTGCCCTTCTCGGCCCTACCCCAGAGCACTCCAGGCTTTGCACACAATATACTGACTGCCAGTGCCTGGTAGAGTCCACAGAGCAGGACATGACTAATGGTCACCGGTGACCCAAAGAGTTTAATGAGCCGCCCTCAGTGCCTAACGGACAGTCGCGGGCTCAGCTGGGCACCAGGGAGAAGAGCGGCAGGGATTGGAGGGGCTGGAAGAGGGCTAATGAGGCTTGCAGATAAACACTCACCCCTGCCCAGGGGAGCCAGGGACCAAGCCAGGTACATAATAAAAAATGCCAATTTCATTTATCTTCCTGTCCGTTTCCCGCCCAGAGGGAGGAGGAACAGATTAAAAAGCACGCGGCATTTATGGGCTGGTTTAATCTTAGCACTTGCAGAGTTATAACCTCGTCTTCCTGGAGGAGAAACTTTTAACCAAGTCAAGCTCTTGGCCCCTGGTCTGACTGTGTCACTCGTTTTGTCAGTGCCCTACTGGTGATCGCATGGACCATGGCCAGGTGGCTCGGGAGACCATTCGAGATGAGAGGTCATCCAGGTTATCTAGCCTAGGATAGTATTTCCTTAAATGTATTCTCTCAAATGGTAATTCCATAGGCTGTGAATACTTATTCCTAGAAAAAAGGTTTTCATGGTTGATTAAAGCTAAGCTGTACTTGTCTGGTTAATACAGGCCTCTTCAGAGCCTTTAAAATGTTAATGTCCATTGTGAATCTCCAAGTAGGGGACATGATGAGCTTCACAGGGGATCTCACCAAGCTGGTGCTCCACAGAGCACAGGCTGGGAAGTCAGCAGCCACAGAGTGTCAAAACAGACCACACAGGACATGGAGTTTCGATCACCTACCTTCAGAGGGGAAGTGTCCTGTTCAGACCACTTATTGTATTATAAGAGCGACTCAAAGTGTGTGCTGTGGGGAAGCAAACATTTATTCTGTGAAAGGAACCATCGGGAACCCAAACCCCAGTTGAGCCCACAGCCCGACTTCTGAGCTCACCTCCATTCCCTGGGCCCTTGGAGTTTACATGGCCGCTCCTAACCTGACAGTCACTGCCGTCTCCATGCCCAGCCTCTGTGAGGACTCACATCCTATGGCCATCGGGACCTCTCAATACTCAAGTCCCTTCTCCCCTGTGTTCAGGGGAGAAGCAAAGGCTGTCTCAACATACAACAAGGGTCTGGGCCAGGGCTAGAGATACATCGTGAGGCACCACGGCTCTTTCATTCCATGCCCAGCCCAGATATCAAGCACCAATCACAGCTCTTTCCCCAACTGGAAGCAGTGCCAAAGTCTTGTCAATACAGCAGTCCAGGCAGCATTAACTCATCAAGTTTGACACAAGAAGACCGATTTGCTGTCTCTAGCCTAGACTTGCCCACATCTCGGTCAGGGGGGTTGTGGGGAGCAGTGTTTGTACATGGCCAAGCGTGACAATGATATTGGCTGTCCCCACTGAGAATTCAGGGAAGGGCTTGGAGAATTCAGAGGAAGGGAGTGTGGAGCCACTGTGACTGGGATCTCTTCTGGCCTGGGTTTATCAGGACAACCTCTTCCTTGCTTGTGGGAAATGTCTTCTGAGCACATCACATATGATCTATGATGAAGGATCAGTGATGTCATCTTAATAGGCTAGGAGCAAATGCACTCATTCATTCACTCACACAAGTGCACCCTTCCACTGATCCCTCAAGCATTGCAGGTGCCTACTGTTTCCCAGGTACTGTGCAGAGAAAGCGTCTTGTTACTGATTTCTTTAGGGAGACAGGCAGGAGACAGAAGATACTGTCCCTGTTTTGTGGGTTGGAACACTCACCAAAACATGAAACAATGGAGCACCTGGCCTTAGGTTGATGGACAGGAGAGACAGATTGACACAGAGAGAGGGAAGGCAAGTAGGAGAAATCGTGCTAGAAACCGAACAGGACACTCTGCTTTCCTTGGTCCATAAATGCCTGCGAAAAATATTCCCTGGAGTTTGGAATGCTATCTCTTAGGGCCTGGGAGACATTACTAGGCCTTGAGCTTTGTGGGAAATACAGAGATGGGGGAGCATTTGTGGGAAGTCATCACAAGGCCAGGAAGCGCTGTCACTGCCTGGCTGCGTGATAAACATAGATGGGAACTAAGGAGCCATGGTGTCTTGGCCCGGCCACTTCAAGCAGCTGTGTGACCCTGTGAGAGACCTTCCTTTCAGGCCTCTGCTTCTTCATTTATGAATGGAGGGAGCTGGACTTTAATAGTGCTTTCTGGACCAAATGATACTGTACATAGTAATTACACACGTTTTCATGCACCCAAAGTCAGTTGTGTATCAAGGGAAAGACTGTCCTCCAGTGGCCACCTTCCCCTCATCCTGGGAATAAAGTTTTAGCTGGCATATGGTGGCCCAGCTAGACAGTGTGCTTCCTGGACTCCCTTGGGCCTCAGTGTGGCCACATGTTTAGGTTCAGAGTACTGGGATCTGAGAGGAAATGGTGTGTTCCTTCCCAAAGGATGTATAACTTTCCCCTGGCCAGGAGATGAGGGGACCTGGAGCAGCTGCCTTGGGCTCACAGGTATAAGTCCAGTGTTGTGGATGGCAGAGCCACCTACTAGCTCTTGAATCACCTCATCACCTGAGAGAAGAACAAACTTTACCTTGTTTGAGCCCTGTATTTTGGAGTGTCTGTTACAGCAGTTTAGTTGGTACAAGTAAAACCCTTCAGGGCAAAACATCCCCCAGAGTCAACTGACTAGTTCATTCTGTTTTCTTTTGGGGTAACCCCCAGTCCAGCTAGATACACCTTGCCTGAGATCACCTCGAGGGGAGCAGGATCCCTGACGGGTCCCTGGGGGTGAGGGACACCGGGCACCAGAGCTTCTGTATGAATAGAAGGACTGAGGCTGCCCGCAATGGGCGCCACCATGGGTAAGGGTGATAAATACTCGGTTCAGCTTTGCTGGGCTTGCTGAAGGCATGTGATTCTGACTCTGGTTTCCAGGACAAGAACACTGGGGCCCTACCACGGGAGCCTTACCTGCTCGGTCCCCGTCACGGTGTAGGCGTGCTGACTCACCAGACCATTCTCCATGGTCAAGGCCTTCCCTGTCGGCTTCAAGCGAGAAAAGCAGACCAAGCATTAGATTTTCACAGGTTCTTCCAAGAACCCACAGCTGCACGAGAAGTGTCCCACCGACTCCCATTGGAATGGCACGTATCCCCAGAGCTTCTCTAGAGGCAGTTTGAAGGCTGCTGGGGGGTTGAGGTTCCAGGCATTTCATACCTCAGGAGACCACCCCATCATAGACAGAGCCCCACGGAGTCCTGAGGTCCAGGGCTGCTTGCTCCCCCAATCACTCATCATCAAGGAGATAGCAGGAAACCTGTCTGCTGGGCGTACCCCCCCCCCCCGCTGTGAGTAATTGGGGTTTAAAGTGCACCTTAGTCTTTGGGTGGCATTTCAGATTAGGAACGTGTGACTCAAAGCCCAGATGTCTCAAGAGTAAAGGAAGCATCCTTGGGAGTAGGGGTCTGGACCATCTCAGAAAAGACTCAAATAATTTGGAGGGTCATCCAGACTTTTCAAAATGGGACACGCTGCATTGGGAGGCTGCCTTTAGAAACAGTGAGACTCAAAGGGGCTCCCAGCTGGTCACAGGGAAGTACTAAGCAAAGGCTTTGGAGTCAGAAGGCAACATCTGAACCCCTGCTCAGCCACCTACTGGCTGTGTGATGGGGAGCCTTTTCCTTGGCTTCTCTGAGCCCCTTTCCTCTTCTGTCAGCAAACCGTGCAATCCTATCTCCAAGAGAGGGCCGTCGAGAATTAAAGGAGGTGACCTCGGTGAAGCACAGCGTCCGTGCTCCTTGATGGCTTTGACCATTCCCCTCCTAGCTGAATGAGCCAATGGCTGAACACTCCCGGAAGAGGAGAGGCTTGAACCCGTGCAAAAGGATTGCTGGTCTACTCACCCCGGCCGGTGTGGCACAGGTCATCAGGGAGCCTGCCTTGGCAGCCGTCTTTACCATCATGACGAGGTCAGAAGGGGGGGAGTGCAGGTCAATGCTGGTGACCACCCCTCCCGTGAGGTCCACCAGGGCATCAGGGAGGTAGCCATAGTGCAAACGGAGATAGGATCCGTGGAACCTGGGAGGGAGAGTCAGACCAAAACCCCTGCGGTGCCTTCGGTGAGACCCTGGGGAGGGAGCCTACGCACCTGCCTTCTGCCTGTTTCCCAGGTGAAGGGCTGCCTGTCCACCCCTGGGCCACAGCCACCCACCTTCCCTGTGCCTGGGTGGAGATTCTAGCCATGTACCCTGCAGCTGCATCCTACCCTGGTCTCCCGGCCTGGGTAGCCCCCTGGTGGTGGTACTGTGTAGAGGTCAGGAGTGCAGATGCTGGGGCCCCAGGCCAGGGGTCAGATCCCAACCTCACCATGTATTTAGCTGCTGGACCTTGGACAAGTTACTTAACCTCATGGGGCTGGACCTAGCAGAGTGCCTGGCTCATGGCGAGCCCTTAATAAATATTGGATGTTATTATGATGAGGACCCTGTTTCCTGTTCTGTTTGACAACAGTGGTAAGTGCCTACTGTGTGCAGGGTGTCATGCTAGGCACTGAATGTTCAAAGATGAACGAGACCCCATTCCTGCCCCCAGAGCTCATGGTCAACAGCCCCGATGCCTGCCGCGGCCACAGCAGCCTCTGTTCTCACTCTGTCCAAACCTTGGCCCAGGTTTCCCATTCCCATCCTCAGATTTATCACCCCAGCATCACCAGGGAGATCCCACAGGCGACCAAGGTGAAAACACCACGCCCTGCACAGGCCAGCGGCAGCGGAGACGTTCCTTCCACAGCCTTCTTTCTGGTGATGCGAGTCACACGGGGGTCAGGGCCCTGGGCCCACCCTTGCAGTTGCCCCTCATGGGGCCTGCAACCTTGGACAAGATGCTTTCCCTCCCAGCCATCAGCCTTTCACCTGGAAATGGTGAGGTTGCCTGGACCACGTCTGGAGGCTCCTCACACACTCTTTTCTCACCCTCTTTCCACCTCTTTCCTTCTCTCCTCCCGGGTATCACCCAGAATACACATAAATTCACTTCAGCAAATACGTATCAAGCAGCCACTCTAAGCAGGACACTGTCCCAGGCACAAACACCATGGATGGCCTAGAAAGTCTCTTACTAAAGAGAGCTAAGGATCACAGAACAAAACGGCCATTCTACAGGAACAACCGTGTGACTGGTCTCAATCTGCTATCAAAATGAGTCTAAATCTTATCTTTCTCTTGCTCTCTCTGACTCAGGTTATTCCTGGTACGAGACTCTTATCGCTGGGGTGTTTGCTTGGTGAACCGCAAAGTTTACCTTCGGTCGCGACTATGCCCGGCTGGGTGTGAATGTCTGCCTCTATCGATTTCCCACAGGTAGTGTGGCTCCCGGTCCTAGACAGGGAGGGCTTTGCTGGGGGTACTGCAGGTTCACAGAGACCAGAGGTCTGGACCCCACTTCTGAGCCCAGCAGAGTGACCTCTGGCACTGCAACGCCCTTTCCTGGTGATACTCTCAGCCACCCCACCCCCTGGGGTTAAATAGGGCCACATCAGAGTCACCCCAGAAAAGCAGCTCCGGGTGCTGTCCTGTCACTTCAGGCCCACATCCTCAGGTTCTGATGTCTTGTACTCACCCCATTCTGCAGTCACCACGGAGACCCCGATGCGAGGGACAGGACCCGCAGCCAGCAGCCCCCTTGGTGCCTCTCACAGCCCTATCACTGTCTCTGCAATGCCCACAGCCTGGCCCAGCAGCAGCTGGGTGTTTTCACAAGGAGGGATCTCTCTGCTTTTGAGCTCACCAATCCTGCTGATGCTTCGGACACATGGCAGCTTTTCTTAGCCCCCCTTTGCTGACAGGAGATAAAAAGGGAAGGAGAGATAGAAAAGAAAGAAGAGACGGCGAGAACTGTGCTCACACCTGTCACTACGCCTTGTCACCTGAACCCAGAAATTCTGAGAGAGCCTTGCTCTCATCCTTCTGCTTCGGCCTCAGAAATGATACAAAAGAGGAAAGAATTCAGATGTCTAAGTCAGAGCCAGAAAGGATGTTGCAATGCTGCAATTCCTAACTGCAGAGATTCTAGAAGGGACAACATGCAGCCTACCAGATCTTGCCCCCAAACTCCATTCTATTTTATGACTTCAGGGGAACATCTGCAAACATAGATCCTCGCCCCAACTTCGGCTGCATTTCCAGACTCCCAGCCACAAGGAGAGTTGGAAGTTTGGAGTCCACATATTCACTGGTCAGTGCCTACAGCCTTGGAAGGGAAGGGCCATCTCCGTCTGGATGGATGGGTTCTCTGTGTTATGCTGTGACCCCATGTGACAAACACTGAGTTCCAAAGAGGCAAAAAAGACAAATCCTTCTCCTAGGGCACTGCCAGGGTGAAGGGCTGATGGAAAAGCATGTGACTAGGGAGAACACTTCTCAGTCCAGCCTGGCCTCGAGCGCCCTGTGACCTTGGGCAAGTCATTCCACCTTCACGAGCCTGTTTCCTCGTAGCCCAGAGGAGAAGGCAGAGCTTGGGGCTGACGGCGGCCGCTGCAGCTCTGACACGCTGCAGTGCGTTTGTCTTCTTCCTGGATCCTGCAGCTGCCTTCTTGGGATGGAGGCGAAGCTTCCAAACAGCGTAATCGTTTGAAGCATTTTGTCTCTGCTAGATTTGGTCAGGCAGTGGAGCGTGGATGCCAGTCCAGTTGCCCATTTCTCTTCAAGCTTTTGGAAACGATCGCCTTAGGTCAGCTGTTAACAAACTGGGTCAGAGTCGTCATTCCATTCCACAGGCCTTCTAATTCCCCCAGTGAACTGCCAGCCCCCCACATTTTACATAAGGAAAAAATGAGGCCCTGACGGGGTGAGGCCTGACTCCGTACTGGAAAGACAGTGGCCATGTCTGCGTAAGTAGCTTAGACGTGAATGAACCTCCCCAAGCGTGTGGAATCGGTTCAACAAGCTTGACTGTGATCTGGGCTTCGTTCTCAAATCCTAGTGAACAGCTCCTCTTAACACTGGAAAGAGCAACTGTTTTACTTTGTTACAAGTTGGCTCCAAAGGAAAAATACCAAAAAAGAGGTCTTGAGACTTCTCGCTGTTGAGCTTGTGACGTCCAGAAGGACAGGGGCCAGGATAGTCTGCGAGGTGGTCACCACTCCGCAGGGCCCCGGACAGGGTTGGGCCAGGTCTTGGGACCTCAGGAAATTCAGGGGAGCTACTTGCACTTGCCGTCATATCACCATTCAGAGCCTGGGCTTGAGGGGTTGGTTAGGATGACCTTTAAGAAACCTGATTTGGCAACATTATCTGCTATTCATTTTCTCCTGAAAGGTGTGGTCCTCTGTCCTTTTGTTTCCTAGTACTGATTTCTAGCTCTGGCGTGTCCGTCATCCATGTGGGTCTTTAGAAAGTGACTCATACACACACACACACACACACACACACACACGTACTCTCACACACCCATGTGAGCCAGTCTAAGAGACTATCCCAGTGCTAAGCACAATGCCTGGCCTACAGTTACATGCTCAGCGAACATCTGCTGAATAAAGTAACCCCCCAAAATCTAAGTAGAACATGTGCACTGGGGTGTTTGTAAGTCACTGTGCTTGTCAACACCAGAAGATAGCCCTGAATCATGGTGTTTGGACCATTTAATAACGAACAACTCCCCCCCCCCCCACACACACACATAAATGCAATCTCTCAGCTGCCACACCAGGCCCCCACCATCCCGACCTCACTTTGAACTGTCCCACTCCTAGCTCTCTGTCGGAATCATTCCCATTGTTGGGGATGTCTCTCCCACATATTTCTCCTCCTGCTAAAATTCTAGCCATCCTTCAAGGCCTCACTCAACACCACCTCCTCTGTATAGCCTCAGACTGATTCTCTGTGAGTCCAAAATCAGAATTGTTTTCTCTCTCCTCTGCCCTCTCAGCAGACTATGACCAGGATATTATATTTTATTTGGTCCCTATACCAGCCCTTGCAATAATATCATTGTCAGTGCATATCTCTGTCCAGCCCTGCCCTGCCCTGCCCACCCCTTACTAGGTGCCTCTGGGTCCCTCCGAAGGGCCCCAACACAACCTTGCATACAGTGAATGTTTATGGAGGATGCCCAGCTGGGTGGCAAAGGCTCTGATGCTCCCAGGGGCATCGCCTGCATTCAGCAAAGCTGCTGACAGTCTCAGGGCCGACTGGTGGGAAGCAGCTGCACATTTAGGGCCAGCATCAAGGCCCTGGGCTGAGGGGCGGGCCCATCCTTACTTGGCATAGGCTTTCTCCAGCAGGCACGGCCAAAATTCTTGGTTCTTGAGAGGATTCACAAAGAGGTACTTCTTGTCCAGGAGAGGCAGGCGATCATCAACCACCACTTCCACCCACTGGCCACACTGCCAGAACTGGAAGAGAGATGAATGTTCATTAGCACTGGGGCAGGAGGGAGCTCCCGGACCCTCAACCTGAGCTAGATGATAACCACCGCCACCATGTGACCTCCACAACGCAAAATCAAACCCTATCCAGAACAAATCTCAGCCCACGTTGATGGTCGGGATGGGCATGTCATCTCCAATGGCAGATGGAGGAAACGAGTCACAGACCAAGTCAGAAAGGAAAATACAAGCGGAGAGGAAGGAGACTTAGGTTCTAGTTTGACTTTGCTCCTAACTCTGGCCACACTTTGGTAAGTCCTTTGTGAGCTCCAGGCATGAGGCTCTCCAGGTGCAGCTGGGCACAAACTGGCAATAGGGGGAGCAGATGCGGAATGACAAAGGAGAATGGCAGATACAGATGCCGTCATGGTGAAGGAGAGCCCACTGGGGGCTTAAGGCCTGGGGGAGGGGGCAGGGTTTGGGCAGATGGAGAAGAGGCAGGGAAGGCATCCCAGATGGCAGGACAGTGTGTGCGGAGGCCCGGAGGCCGAATGATGAGAGGGGCTCAGGGGGACCGAGCAGTCCCAGCCTCGCTCTGGCCCTGCCATCAGAGCAGCAGAATGAAACCGGCTGGCGCTGCTACCGCTAAGAGCACAAATGAAGCAGATGTTCCTCTTCAAAACAGACTGCTCTAATCTTCAGCATTCAGCTCTAATGGCTCACCCAGGACATGACCAAATGAGGAAAATGCACAACGGAGCCAGCCTTTTGGAGTTTCTTTTCTGGTCTCCCCTCTGCTGGGTGAGCAGCAGGGCTTCCGGCCTCAGGCCTGGGCCTTGATGAAGGCAAGGCTCTGACAGGTGGGCTGGACATAAACCTGGGTGGATGCCACCTACTGTCTGCTCAGCAGTGACAGGAAGCCATTCACCTGGCCTTTGCCACCGCTGGATGTCCCAGATGTTGGACTGTTGCATCCAGCTGAGGACACACATTCAAAGCAGAGATGGAGACCAAGACAGAGGTGTCAGGGGAGACAAAGCAAAGAAGATGTTTTCACAGTCACTAATGAGCCCGTGCATTGCAGCCGGTTCCGGCACCGCACTGTGGATCCGTGTCCCTACTGCAATAAGATGCACTGGCAGGTGAGGTCGAGAGCCAGTGGGGTGTTATTAGAGGGAGATTCTGCAATGCGGCTGAGGCACCAAGGCAAGCTAATCCCAGCTCCTAGAATGGGGTACTGGGAGGATAGCCGATCTGGATTTGGGTTTAATGGGATAGCAAGGGGTAGATGGTATCCAGTCAGTGGAACTGTGCTCGAGTCCTGGTTTTGCCTTCAGTTGTCTGAGCAACAGACATTGGGCAAGACACTTTATTCCCTGGGACTCGGTTTCCTCATCTATCAAATGTGGGTAAGAGTAAGAAATGCCTCCTAGGACTGTGATTGGGATCAGATGAGACTGTGACGGTGATGTCTCAGTTATGAAAAGAAAAACTGTTTTTCAACAGCCTTTCCGTTCAGCACGGAGGATAGTGCCTAGAGCACAGCAGTTCACCCAGAAGAGCGAGTCCTGGCTTGAATGAGCTCCTCTGGGTGGCTGCCCCTTAGAAGTCACCCTTGCCCACCTTCCCACACCAGTAATGTTGACCAAACTTGCTCTCCCTGTGTCAGATATGACCACAGTTCCCCCAGAGGGTGTAAATGGCCTGACTGAGGCTACAGACCTGTATTTCCCAATTCGCCTCTCTGGGTGAGAGCTGGATCTGAATAATGCCCCCCCCCCCCCCAAGAAGCATGCTGGTGGCATTCTGCCAATTCCCAAGTGTCTGAGGAAAACCAGAAGTGCTTGGCAAAGCATACAAGTTACCTGGGCACTGGGCCCTTGCCAAAAAGCAGTGCCCAAGCTCAAAGTGATGAGAAGAGATGTACAGGGGTCAGCACTGCAGCTGTTTCCGGGCAACTGTGGAACTTTCTTCAACACCCAGAAGGGCAGAGCATGTCCTGCCTGGGCCTCAAGTTGTCCTAACCTTCTGTCACTCAACTGACACTTGCAGCCCTTAGGCAGCTCAGACACAGCTGAACCCTGCGTCTTCTAGCTCTTTCCTTGGTGTGATCCTTGGACCAGCAACATTAGCATCCATCACCTGGGCACTTGTTAGAAGATCCAGTGTGCAAATAACTGGACTTCAGGAAGAGAGAACAGGATAGAGGCGGGTGCCCAGAAATAATGGAGCAAAATCTAGCTGAGCAGAGAAAGGAGGCAGGTCTTCAGAATGAAAGGGCTTGCTGAATTCCAGGCAAGATGAATTCTAAAAAGGCATCGTCTGGGCATATTCCAGAGAAATTTCTGAACACCAAGGAGAGAAAGAGCCTCTTATTAACTTGTAGTTTGAAAGACCCAGTTCCATACAAAGTAAGAGCATAGATTAGCATTGGGTTTTTCTTCTGCACACGGGGGCCTATCAGGCAATGGAATAACATTTATAGCCTCTTGAGGAAGGGACTGTGATCCAAGAATCCCCGCCCCAACTGGAATGTCATTCTTAAGAAAGAGCAAACGAAATACACTCATGTAATCTGAGGAAATTATTCAAGAAACTGCCCTACCCAGTGAAGATGAAATGAGAAGAGAAGCCTTCAGATAAGGGGAAAGAAAGGGGAAAGAAGCCGGGGGCAGCGAGTTTTAAGTGTGCTTTGTGTAAGAAACATCAAACAGTGAAAATGAAATTGATAACGGGTGAGCAAAGATATTACAGGGAAATGTAAATAATGGGAGGCGGGAATAGCAAGAGGAATATCAGACAACGAGGAATTCAAGGCCCAAAGCGTGGCAAAGAGGGACATGCTCATAGCCTTTACTTCAGTAACCAGATAACGAGAACTTCTGGGCACCAATGAATAAATATGGCAGGAAGGATGTCAAGCCAGGACGTCTGAAAACGTAAGAGGAGCCCTCCAAACTCTAACTTTGGGGAACTTCACTCACCTCTTTTAGGATTTAACAAATCACACAGACAAAAAATAAGCCAAGATAAAAGAGATGATTGCAGATAATACAATCGGCAAAAGAAGCACTTACAGAAACTGTGGTGGACTTGGCCATGAATAAAACTTTAATAATTTTCCGAAACATAAAGATGTTATGAATTATATTTTTTACCATAATTTAATAAATCTAAAACTCTACAACCAAAAGATGACTCCCTTACAAAACTTAATCAAAACTAAAAATATATTATCTTAAAATTAATAAAAGTAAGATATTGTATATCGAAACCTATAGATAAAAATAAGATCTCAGAGGAAATTTTATAGTCTTAAAGTTTTTATGATTTAAAAAAGACTAATATTAAGTGTGAAGATTCAGAAAATTAAAAATAAAACCACAACACAATAAAATTAACCAAGAGAAAGTAAATGGGAATTAATGAAAATATAATGAAAAGTAATAATATAGAAAACAAAGGCCCAAGAGAAAAAAAATAGAAAAAATAATGAAAATTAAAAGTTAATTTCTTCAAAAACCAATGCAGTAGATTGGCGGAATTAAGAAGGGGGTAAAAAAGGAAAAGTTAAAATATAGCAGTGGGATTGATAAAGTTGATTTAACCACCGATTAGAAAAAATTAAATACATTTTCAGAAAATCATGTAAGCAACTCTTTGGCAATATACTTGGAACTATAGAAGGAACAGTTGGTTTTTCTGGCAAAAACATGAATTTCAAGAATTAACTCCAGGAGAAATAAGAGACCCAAGCAGATCAATTGTTACTGAACACATTGTAAGAGTTCAAGAAATCGCATTTAAATAGGAAGCAGATCCAGATGATTCAACTATTATATGTTTCACTTTCAAAGAAAGATAACCAATGATTAACACCATTATTCAAATTATTTCAGATTAAAGTATGTAAAGCTCAATAGGTTCACTTTAAAAAGTCAGCATAACTTGAACATAATAAAAAAAGACCACTAGACTCCAATTGTATAGAATTATTAGAATAATTAGAATCACATTTTTAGCAAATTAAATCCAACAATGTATTTAAAAGATGGAGTACCAGGGAAATATATCACTAAAATCCAGAGAAGGCAGGGTTTCCCTCCTGTCACCCTTATTCAAAATTGTGAGGCTCTAACTAATGAGACAAGGTGGAAGAGCAAATAAGTTCTATAAATATTAAGACACAAAATCATTTTTATTTGCAGATAATATTAGGTAACTAAAAAATCCAGACTCTACTAAAGAAAATAATTAGAACAAATAAAAGAATGTGGTAAGGTGGCTGGATAGGATTTAATACATAATAAAGAGTGGCTTTTCTCTTTTCAGCAACATTTAGTTAGAAATGAGGGAGAAAATCTCATTCACATGAGCTACAAAACTGTAAAATATTTGAGGCTACATTTACCAAGAAGGGTATAACACCAATATGAAAACATAACCATAACATTTTATTGAAGGGCATAAAACTAGCTCCGAATAAATGGAAAGATAGACCACGTTTCTGGAAAGAATCATTAACATAATAAAAGTGCAATTTTTCCAAATTAATACATAAATTTAATGCTGCTCCATTCTGCCACAATGGCTTTTCTTTTTAATTAGACACGATGATTTTAAAATTCTCATTGAAGAATAAATGTGCAAGAATTACCAAGATATTTCTGAGAAAAGAACAATGAATAAGGAAGGAGAAATCATCCTACCAGATGTTACAACTTACTCTAAAGCTACTGTAATCAAAATAACCAGATGCGGCACAGGGATAGACATAGACATAAGCTCTCTGATGTACAAGGTTCTTGATCCAAGACTCTTTTTTTCTTTTGCTGATTGTTTCTGCCATTTAAAAAAAAATTTACATGAGGGCTCATTCCCCCCTCTCAGGAGCCCACCTGTCTTTTCCCTTCCTCTTCTTGCCCCACAAGCACGCATCTCCTAAGCTCTAAGGGACCCCAGGAGACTCGCAACCAGGGGAGCACTGGGCAGTGGCAGCTCACCCCAGGCTAAACCCCTGACCCTGTCTCCAAGGCCCCCTTTCCTCTGACTTCCCAGTGAGCCAAAGCAGCCCCTCTAGGCCCTCTCCTATTGCTTCTTCTATCCTAAGCCCTTCCTTGTTTCACTGTCTCCAGCTTTAATAAACATGCTCTCAAAATCAACTAAGTAAATAAATAATAAAAAAATAAAATTAATTTACATGAGAACATTTTAACCCTAGTCTTTCCCATGTGTTGTCAGATCATGAGCTCACATTCTTTTTTGGAGCTGCACAGTGTTACCAACACATAAGTGCTTCTTCCACATCTCAGGTGGCCAGACCAAGAGAATATTCAAGACAGTCACCTCCCTGTGCTCAGAGAAAACCACGTGGGAGCATCCCAGCAGCACACATACCAAGAAACGGAAAATCCCTGCATACTGGTGGGAAAAGCTTTGGTTGATCAGGATCTTCTGCAGCTGCTGTGGGTTCTGTGTCAAGGAGCCCAGCGCTGCCAGGAACCAGCAATCTCCTGTGAGGGTACACAAGGTGACTGTGAGAGGACCACTGGACACACCTGGAAGCCCCACTCTATGCATTTGGCAGGAGTTTGTTACCAGAGTTCACATACATCCTTCTGAATAATGCATTTTTTTTTTTTCCATCTGAGAGAGAATTGGAAGGAGGATTCAGTGGGGCCAGTTCTAAGATAGAGGAGGGGCTGGTGGTGACGGTGGGGGGTGATGATGGTGATGGTGATGTTGGGGGTGATTGATGTGGTGGTGATGGTGGGGTGATTGATATGGTGGTATTGGTGGGGGTGAGTGATGTGGTGGTGATGGTGGGGGTTGATGGTGGTGGTGGGTGTTGGGGGTGGGTGATGTGGTGGTGCTGGTGGGGGTTGATGGTGGTGGTGGTGATGTTGGGGGTGAGTGATGTGGTGGTGCTGGTGGGGGTTGATGGTGGTGGTGGTGATGTTGGGGGTGAGTGATGTGGTGGTGCTGGTGGGGGTTGATGGTGGTGGTGGTGATGTTGGGGGTGGGTGATGTGGTGGTGCTGGTGGGGGTTGATGGTGGTGGTGGTGATGTTGGGGGTGAGTGATGTGGTGGTGCTGGTGGGGGTTGGTGATGGTGGAGGTGACGGTGGGGGTGAGTGATGTGGTGGTAGTGGTGGTGGTGATGGTGGGGGTTGATGATGGTGGTGGTGATGGCAGGAGTGATGGTAGAGGTGATGGTGGTGATGGTGGTTTGAGGGAGGTCAGGAGAGCCCCAGCCAGGCTTTGGCAGTGCTGGTGGGCCAACTTGTCTTCTGATTCTCATTTTGCCAAAGGTGCCCAGAGCTCAAGTTACAGCATCTTTTGTTGTCAGCATTGGTGACAATGGTGCCCTGTACAACTTCAGAAAACAGATTTGTGTTTTTCTTTGCTAATACTTGCTCAGCCCCCACCTGTGTCAGGATCCCTCTAGCCCACACAGGTGTTCTCTCCTCTTCCCCCTTGAGGGACAGATGGCCTTGAGTTCCTCTTTGGATGCCATGAGAGCCCTTTGAGCATGAGCATCATCCCTTTCTCCTGAGTCTTCTCTCCTTTATCTTCAACACAATCAGTCATCTGAATGCCACTTCGTGTCAGGCACTGTGATGGGTGCAGAAGCCACAAAGATGCCCTCTGAGAGGTCCCGTCTTCAGTTAGGAGAAGCTCTAACAGGAGGACTATTGGCCACAGAGGGCTGTCCTCTCCCCAACACTGAGAACAATCCATGCAGGCTTCTATCAACTTGGCCCAAGACACTGTGATTCCATCAGGTGAAGTCCAAGTGCAGGCATAACTTATAAGCTGACATTTTAAGGATATAGAGTTTGTTCTCAGAAGAGTTGCTGCCCAATTTTGCTGTCTCCCAACTCCCTGTCCACTGTCCCCTCCCAGCCAGTTCCGCCCCCCCACTCCTGGGCTTCTGGAGGTTCCTCTTGATCATTCCTGATACCGCCCAGGGGCCTCCTTCAAGGCAAGCCCTCCTCTCCCCTGTCCACACTGCTCAGCTCTTAGCAACAACTCTGCCCCATGGCTGTCTGATAGGTGGGAGGGAGTCAAACAGTCCTGGATTCAAACCCAACTCTGTCACTTACCGCTATGTGACATGAAGAAAATTATTATACCTCTTGGACCCTTTGTTTCCACATATACCTATAGAGTGGGGATGTTACAAGTCGTAAAGGAAACAGCACATGCACAGTATCCAGCACAGCCGTTGCAGAAACTCAGTGAACACTTGCTTCCCCTTTCTTGGTCTCTTTCCTTCCATCTTCCTCTCCACTCAGTGTTCACTCTACACCCTGTGTCCATTGTCTCCCTCTCTTCGATAATGCCTCACCCCAAATGGCCCTGCACAATCATTGCCAACACGCAGGCTGCAGAACTGGACGTGGGCAGTCCATGGAACTGTCCACAGTTGCACTGAGGGGGCTAGACTTGCCCTCTCAGCAGCGAGGGCAGAGGCCTGAGGCTCCAGATGGGCACCACCCTCCATCCCTCCCTATCTGGAGGATGACTTTGAGCAGTCTGTCCTGATCCAAGGCCGGAAGAGAAGATGCTGAGTTCTTACCTGTATCTCCTTGTTGGATGTCAAATCTGCTCGCACCTTCCAGGATGAAGTGAGGCTCTGATCTACCCATTAATAAATCCTTAGGAAAGAGGGAGAAAAGCCATGAGCATCTTTCATTCCTCTATGTCCCAGAGTGGTACCCAAGCCATCACTCTCGTTGTCCTTGAGAAGTAGAGGTTAATTCTTAAATAGTGCCTAAAAGTTCCTCTCATTCTTCAGGTTTTATTGCTCTCAGGAAGGAGGATGTCATGGGGCATATGTGTAACTGACGAGACAAGCAATAAATACGCAAGCACACTGCATGAAGACAGGACATAAATAAGGTCTCGGGATCCTTCTACCAGATACCCGGCCATCCCGGTTCTAACAAGCAGCGTTTTATTAAGAGGTTATAAACAAGAAAAAAAAAATTGGATACATTTACTAGAGGCAACTTTTATAAACATAATAAAGCTGTCCTTGTGGAATGTCCTCTTGGAAGTCAGCATAGGCCTTCTGGGCTCCAGGTTCAAGTGCAGCCAGGTGCTGTGCAGGATGCAGGACGTGCATTGCTCAGATCTTTGTCGGCTCCCTGGCTAACTCACAGACTGGTTCTGGAGGACCCCAGGCCCCTCATCTTGGGTGCTGTTACTCAGTGCCCAGTTCTCCACCTCCAACACTCACAGCGCCTGCTGGCTGCGCAAAGGGGTTGCTGGAAGATTCGGCCATGCTGCAATGTCTGGGAGAATTTGGGGAGCTCGCAGCAGACATGAAGTGGTGAGGGTTCCTGAAGGGGCTCCCCAGGCCCTTTGGGGAAACACTGGGCCAAAGGTCTGGCTCCTGCTCCAGCCCCAGCCGCCTCTAGGTTTGCCCCCTGCTAGCAGCCTGTGGGATTTTGCTCAGCATATTCTCCGTGCAGCTCTGCCTGGATTTCCATTGCATACGTTTGCAGAATTTGGTAATTGTGCCTGTATCATTTCTTTTCACATTGACAAATAAGTCCCTGGAGAGCAGGGCTGCAAAGTGGAAATAGATTCATTTGTTCAACAGCCATGAGTGTACAGAGTCCGTGCCGTGAGACCTGCCGGCCCTTTGTAAACTATCAGCTTCCTGGTGGAGCTGCCAAGGGGCAAGCAAAGGTGTGCATGTTTGTCTGCAAACACTGAGACCCAGCTAGCCGTGAGGGGCAGTTACTCACTGCACCTCCTTCCCCCAGCCTGCCCACAAACAACTGGCTTCTCAGATGGCAGAGAGGTGCACTAGGCCCAGGCCCCAGGGTGGAGACGCCAAGCCCAAACCTCTGCTGTCCCCATGGCTGGGCACGACTTGGGGGTCTTTCCTGACACAAGCAAGTAAGGCAGAAGTCTCTGCAGAGCCATGAAGGCAGCAACTCTTCCAGTTTCAACGGGGCGCTTCAAGGACTTTAAATGTCCCCTCCCCTTCTACTGGGAAAGGAAGTAAAGGTCCCAGTGGAGGCCTGCTGTCAGTGAGCAGATGCTAGACCCTCCATTCATGGGAACCGAGAAAGAGGCTGGAGGCCATGCAGTTATTGGACCAGGAACTAAGTCAAGGTTGCTCAGCTTTCTCGACCCACCCCCAGGGCAGCTCTTTTTCACTGTTTTTTCCTGATTCCCCCCAGTAATGGGCAGAGGAGAGATGTGTGTGTGTGCTTGAGAGTCGGGTCAGGCAGACCTGGTGTGGAATCCTGCTCTGCATTGCTCCCTGGGTGACCCCGAGCGACTTCCTTTCCTTTGCAGAGCCTCAGTTTCCTCGTGTGTAAAATGGGAGACTCCAATGATAAAGTGATCGAGGCACTGGCTGCTGTTATCAAACCCTTGCTGAGGGCTAGGTGCTTTATTCCCGGACTGCCTCCCAGCAGCCCTGCAAAGCAAGAGCCCTTCCATTTTACAAATGAGGAAGGAAGTAAAATATTTAGCACAGCGCCCGGCAGAGTATATGTTCAATAAATATTGATTCCCTCCTTCTGCAGTATTTGCAAAATTAAAAAAGTCATATTCATAGACAAACCCAGAACCTCAAGTCCATTCATTATTAAACAACATAGAATAAAAACATGAATTAAGTAGTCGATTCACAGATGTTAGAAAAAAAAAGACAAAAAGAGCCTGGCAAATATAGGAGGAAAGAAGTGATAAAAGAGCACAATTAGTGAATTATAAAACAGAAAAATCAATAGAGCAAGTAAATTGTTCTGTTTGGAGAGAAGGCTTGCACAGACCCAACCTTTGGCAAATGTGGTAGAGAAATCCAAAAAAAAGTAGTAAAAATGGGGCTTTAGCAATATATAAGCATGATGTAAGATTCTATACTAATCCATTTAGAAGTACTAATGATTTTCTGATGAAAATTAATATTGCCCCAAACCATTCAAGTTAGTACCTAACCTGAAAAGATCGATAACCTTGGAACACCTCCCTAACATCTCTGTAAAGGCCGAGTGGAAGGCCTGAGAACCAGGGGAGCAGATGGGGTAATTCACCACGATTTGCCTGCTGGGTTGTCTCAAGCTTTCAGGGAATAGACAATTCCAGTGTCGCTTATAGCTTCAGTGTTAAAAAAAAAAAAAAAAGGGAGGAGAATTCTGCCACCATTTATTCTAAGAAGCCAGCATAGCCTGGAGGCCTAACCGGAGAGAGAAAACACAGAAGCACACACATACTAGACTGATCTCACATATGAAAACACATGGAACAAAATCCCCAGCCAATGAATCTGCAATAAATGGCAGGACTAACCCACTATCAAATAGGGTTTTCCATAGACATTCAGGACTCCTGGGTGGTTTCATATCAGGATATCTCATAATGTAAAATAATATTTACATGGGCAAGACAGGAGACCATTTATACCGTCCCATGAAGGCATCTGATAAATGCACAACTTCCTCTGATTTACCCAAGTAATAAAAATTGAAATTAAAAAACCAAATGTTAGCTAATTAGGTGAATCTGTGCAAGTGTCTGCAGGTGATGTCAGCATGTGAGCTGGTGGACTCAGTAAAGCAACTGCCCTCCCCAGTGTGGATGAGCCTCGTCCAGTTCATAGAAAACAGAACAAAAGGGAAGGGAAGGGAGAGTTTGCCCTTCTCTGGCTGACAGCTGCGTGGGACATGCATGCTCTCCTGTCCCCAGATTGGGAATGACACTGTCTGCTCCCCTGGTTCTCGGGCCTTCCTTCTCAGACTAAGCTACACCACTGGCTTGGCTGGGTCTCCAGCTTGCAGATGGCAGATGTGGGACTTCTTAGCCTCCATAATCATGTGAGCTGATTCGTCATAGTAAATCTCTCCACAGGATGTATCGATCTATTTCCCATTAGTTATATGCCATAGGACACATATACCTCCTATTGGTTCTCTTTCTCTGGAGAACCCTGACTAATACAGAAGCCATCATCAATAATCAAACTAAATATTCTTAGGAACTTAGTTCTGAGCTGTGGAGCTCTGTCTCAATGCAAAGTTCAGGTCAATCTCTGTTATATTAGGTATGACAGAAACTCATGTAAAGCAAGAGCCCCTGGAATCTTAGAAAATACCCTCTCTGGAGTGGCACCAAAGCCAGCACCCTCTGGCATCATTTCTGGAGCACTCTCTTCCAATATGACATCATTTGGTCTATTTTCAACAGCGATCCCTGCCTTCTTTTCCAAGGCTGCTCCTGCAAGAGGGAACGCCAGGTTTGGCACATTGACATTAGAAACAGGCCCTTTCCGCGGGTGGCCAGGGTTCAGGCTGGGCCAGGTGGCAGCGTGACTCCCTCTTCTATTTTTGCTACAGAGATTGGCTTTATTGGCATCAAAGTTCTTTGGCTCAACGGCAACTGGCTGTTGGCACGTTCACTTTCTGTCGCCTTCTGTTACTTGTTGCTTTTACAACCTACACTCATAGCTCCACTTTGTTAACCCTTTCGTTTTGGGAAGAATTCAGTTTGGTTCCAAGGTGAATCATTTCTAGTGAAGGATCCTTTTAGACACTCTGCTCTGGCTCCTGGGAAGAAGAAAGCTGTTGCCTGGGCAGGCGATGCTGCGTTCTGGGATGGCTCGGGCCAGAATCCACAGTGGGGCTGGGTGCTGAGCTCCAAGCACCCATCAGACAATATGGTTTGGGCCCATAGCCCATTCTTCAGTTAAGAAGTGAAATGTTTTTCAGTAAAGAATGGGGACAAGGGTGAAATTTTAATCCGTCATTCTGACATACATTGGTGACTCTGCTGTGCTCTCCAATAAGGTATATTAAATTAAATTAATTTAAATGGAAGAAAAGGAAAACTTCAGAACCTCGGTCACACAACCCACATTCCAAGTGCTCAGGAGCCACATGTGACTAGTGGCTGCTGTACTGCCATGGCAATGAAATGAAATGTTATATGTAAAGTGCTTAGATTAACACCTAGCAGTTGTACACACTTGAGAAATGGGATTTATTATTATAATCCATGAAATAAAAAGAACAAAGGAGACAAAGTAAAAGAAGACACATGGAAAGCTCTAGAAAGTACTATACAAATCTAAGTACTGCCAGTTGCGATAAGGGACATAAAGACCTATGGCATATTCACATATACATTTTAAAAGAGGTGCTGGAATTAAAAACGAGCCCCTCTAAGAGGAGGAATAGTACTGGACTGCATTTGGCCCCTAGTACCTCTATTTCAGGTTCCTGTCATGATTCTGTGTAAGCCATTTCACTCTTGTTTGCCTAAGTTTCTCCTTGAACCCAAAAGACACCACAAGTTGAGATGCTGCTGGAATTAATATGATGAGAAACTCTCAATCTCTTCTAAATAGATGTTATAAATTCTTAAACACTATAAATATGGTCTCACATCTATTGCCTAGCACCTTATGAAAAAAGAAAAAACACTTTCAAAAATAATCTCAGTCTGTGAAAATAACCAATGGCAAAAACATTTAACCCTTCCAAACTTCAGACAGAGTTCTCTGTTCAGTTGTCCTTAGGAGGCAGAAGAGAGTCACTGTTGGGCACTTGTCACCTCTGATTGGGAAGGTGGATCCTAGAAAGCTGGAGCACCCTGTCTTTCCTTTTTTTAAATGTTTCTATTGATTTCAGAGAGAAGAAGGGAGAGGGAGAGAGAGAGAGAAACATCAGTGATGAGAGAAAGTCATTGATCGGCTGCCTCTTGTACTGCGCCCTACTGGGGATTGAGCCTGCAACCCGGGCATGTGCCCTAACCAGGAATTGAACCGCGATCTGGTTCACAGGTTCCCCTGTCTTTCTTAAAGCAGCACCCAAGCCCCACCTGATCCCCACGAACCTTCTCCTTCCCCAAGGCTTCAAGTCTGTCCTGAGTTAGGGCAAGAGCTGGCAACTTCAGCATTCTGTGTCTTGTTCTGTGTCACCAGAAAATGCCTTTTCTGTATGACCTAACCTGACTTTACTGAAAGAGTTCAGTAAAGTGCTTGCATTTAGTAAGTACTCAGTTATTCTTGCTGATATTATAATCGTTAGCTTACTAGACATTCTATTATTTTCTCTTGTTTCAGGTTCCACCGGCTGCTTTTGGAAGCATGAACAGGAGATCTGAGCATCAGGGCACTCAAAGGGGTCCTTACCTGGGTCTTTCTCATCCACAGTAGCCCTGATGAGATAATGAAAATGTTAAGTGGGCTGAGAAATGTCCTCTGGAGCTTCATGCCCTGAAACTGAGATGGTTCTAGAAAAACCAACAGGGCTCCCCTTGCTGCAAGTTGGAGTTAGTGACCATGTGCTAGGGTAAGGGACTCAGAAGAGTGGGAATGTTGCCCTGAAATATCTTCCTAATTTTACAGTTGATGTCTGAGAGTCTTTTGTAGGTGATCAGGCCTTTGCAAGATTGGAAATACAAATAAAAGTGAGAGAAGGAAGTCAATTATTTAAATTCATCCTATTGTATAAGTGACTGACATGGTATCTTCCCTTTGAGTCAATTCTAACAGAAAAAAAGGGAAAGAAGATAAAGACAGTGGTACCCAAACAGAATAAAGTGTGGTGACAGACAGGCTCACTTATGGAGACAGAAGAGACCCCAGCGACCAACTACCACACCCTTCATACCTGTCTTCTCATGTCACCTAGTGACGTGTTCAGTGCTAGAGCTGGGCTAGACCTCATGGCTCCTGGTTCCTGATACAGAGTCTTTCCATCCCACTGAGGATGCAACACTGTGGCTCAGGGTCCGCATGAATTTCACTCTCCTTCCAGTTTGGTTTGGGTCCCCAGCCCCTGGCAAACCAGGTCTCAGGCCGGCCCACCCTCCTTTCAGTGTGTGGGGGGGGCCACTGCAGGAGGCTCAGAGGGCCCAGGAGCTGGGTTTGTGCCTGAGGGACTCACTCACCTTTGGGCGCTTCCATTGCAGGCTGGAGAAGCGTCTTCCCTGGAGCAGCTGTGGGCCTATGGAAGAAATCTCGGCGGGGAATATCTCATCCTCAAACAGGAGGCCTCGGCTTAGACAATAATCCCGCAAGGAGTTGAAGTCCTGGTCCTTGAACCTGATGACTTGGGTCTTGGCTAGAGCCTCCTGATTGTGTGCCATGACTCTCCTTGGAAGACCTCCAATGTCTTTTCCTTCTGGGGAGAAAAAAAGATATTTTTAGGGATGAAGTGGGTCAAGTCCTTCACATCATTGGATATGAGCCCTGAAGGGGTACTTGGATGTCCACCCCCCACCCACTTACAAGTGAGGGGACTGAGACTTAGATCAGTGCTGTCCTTGGTGACACAGCCAGTTAGTACGTGAGCCCAGACTTGAACCCAGTCATTCTTCCTCTTGGTTCAGTCTTCAATCCGCTGTACCAAACAGCCTCTCAGTGTGCTCTATGTGCACCAGAGACTATGGGGTATTTGCACATTAATGAATATTTATTGAGTCCTGACCTTGTGCCAAGCGTTTCTCTGAATGCTGGCAATCCAAAGAAAATACAACATGATCTTCACCCTCCAGGCCCTCAAATCAAGTGGGGAAGACAGATTAGACATTTCAACAACAACATTCAACATTCTATCATTCAGCAGAAACTGTCTAATTAAAAATGTGTACAAAGCCCTGTCGACAGGGAGGAGCTATGAACTGGCAAGGAGAGTCTGGGAGGACTCTCCCACAGGCAGCGACCTTTGCATTGCGCCTTGAAGGAAGAAGAATTTGCCAGGTAGAGAAATGGTAGGCATTAAAACCAAGTCCCTCTAGATGCCCTGAGTAGCAAGTGCAAGGAGGCTCAGGAGTTGGATTGTAAAGGTCACGGGTGTTAGAGGAAATTGGAGGGGCCGGAGGGTCACTGGGGTGGGGGCTGGGGATAGGGAGTGTTGGCAGAGATGGCCAGGAAGGTAGGTGGGTATTAGTGCATGTAGACTCAGGGAAAGCTCCTGGCCTGAAAATCAACATCTCTAAGCAGAGAGCAGGGAAAGACCTAAGAAAGAGGCTGGTCACTCCAGTCTCACAATTAATTGAGTTTCTTAAGGGAAATTTACATGAGGCATGTCTTGGGTGGCTGCGAGACAAAATGCACCCCTGTGCCAACTGGCAGGCTCCAAAGAATCATATAGGGCAAAGGGGGGACAGTCAGGTACTAGTATGGGTTTGCTACCAGGTACAGGAAACTACATGCTTGACCAGGTCAGGACAACAAGCTGTTCCAGGAGCCAGCTCATAGCAGGAAGCAGCGGAGCGGTGCTGATTTATATCAGAATGAACATAATCACGGCCAGATAGTGTCTAAGGGAGGTCTGTGGAAAGCAACCTCCCTTATGGCCCGGATTCGGCTTGAGGGACGGACAGTGGTCACGTCATGGAGCAGTAGTCTCCCCCCCGCCACAGCTGGAAAGCTGGACTGAGACACGCTTTCTACCTCGTGAGCACGGTGGGGCCATGAAGCGGTGGGCTGCGATCAGGTCTGCATATAGAATTGTGGAGCAAGCTGGAGGCCACATGGGGGGCTGGGGAGGGACTGGAAGCTGCTGCATTGGTCCGTGGGGGAGAGAGTGTTCGAGCGCTAATAGGGAAAATGGTGGAGAAACAGGTTCCAGAGTCATTTTATAGGTAGAACCAAAGGATTCGATGATGAATTGAATAGGGGAGGGAAAGGAAAAGGCAGTGTGGTGAACATTCCAATGGGTTTTGTTTTTTTTTAAATATGTTTTTATTGATTTATTTTTTTTAGAGAGAGAGGAAAGGAGAGAGACAGAGATAGAAGCATCTATTGGCTGCCTCCTGCACGCCCTCGCTGGGGATGAGTCCACAACCCGGGCATGGGCCCTGACTGGGAATCGAACCAGGGACCTTTTAGTGCATGGGTTGATGCTCAACCACCGAGCCACAGTGGCCAGGCTCAAAGGGGTTTTGAAGTTTGCTTCCTGCGCTCACCACCTGTTCTGCACCACGGAGTGAGGATTCAAGCCTGTGAAGTTATTTCCCCACCAGTACGGCTTAATAGTACCAACTTCCCAAGGTTTGTTGTGCTGTTAAGTGACCTAACATACCAGCAGAGTGACTGCCATACAGTAGGCACTCAATAAATGGTGGTGACCTAATTTTGCTAAAGAGATATCAAAGAAGTCTGGTTTTCTGTTGTTGCTGTTGTTCAGGAAGCTATAAAGGTATAACTGGCAAAATAGGCCTCATTTCCTCCATCAGCAAGGCAAGTTGATGTCGATCTGAATTCTGAATCCACGCTTACTAATTGCGGGGCTTGGAAAACCTCCTTTGACCTTAAAGCAGTGCTTTTAAGTTTCTTTGACCAGAGTCTGTCTAAGTGGCACAAAAGACCCCAAGGTCCACATGTCCTATCCATTCCCACTTCACAGTGAAGAAGGAATCAGGTGATGATAAAAAACAAGAGAGGAACGAACATAAATAAACAACTCATAGAAAAAACATGCGAACTCAAAATAACAGCAGTTTCCTTATAGTTAACTTATAATAATAGTGTGCTGCAACTTATTTAAAACGCAAATTCATAGGTAGAATATCATCTGTGAAGTGGCACAGTCCCCACATATTTGCAGGGTATTATGCACACAATTGTCTAGCAAGGGAGGTAAGAATTTATATTTGAACTGTTAGGTTGAACCACATGAAACTGTCATTTTTGTAGGTCAAAAATGGTTGCCTGGAGTCAGTTTCGTATGGTTTAACCTAAGGTAAAAATGGTCGAATATAGGCAATTTCATTTGGTTTAGCCTACTAGGATATTTCAAGGTAGTTCTTGAAAAATATGTCACTATACCTCACCACTCTCTATAGGGTTAAGAGGAGAGCCACAGCAAATAATATAGTGATAAAGCTGAAATAACAGTAAGGTGTCATTTAAGAGCAGGAAAACAGTAATAGGTTTGATTGTCGACTCAAGGCAAAGGCAGCGATGCCTGGTGATGGAGAGTTGTAAAAATTTTGGGTCTTCAAACTATGCACATGCCTGGGGCCTGTGGAGCCAACACAGCATTGCCAAGCCACCCACCTCTCAGCGAAATATTAGATGAGTGTATGCAATATACTCCAGCAACGAGCTCATTTTAGCTTATGAAAACCAAATAGTAGTTCCCCTTAATTACACAATTACGGGACTGCTAGGAAGCAGCCCTTAATTGTACATAAAAATGAGCCTAAAGAATTTGGCTGGACTTCTCCATCAGAATCTTGCAAAGGCCCTACGTTTGGAGATCAGCTCCCAGGCCTTCGGCTGGGCCCTGACTGCCTGCTGACTTTAGGAACTGGCTGGCTCCAGGAATCCCATTTTAAGACTCACTTTCCAGCCCAGCTGGGCGTGGCTCAGCGGTTGAGCATTGACCTAGGATCCAGGCAATCAGGGTTCGATTCCCAGTCAGGGCACATGCCCGGGTTGTGGGCTCGATCCCCAGTTGGGGGTGTGCAGGAGGCAGCCGATCAATGACTCTTTCATCATTGATGTTTCTATCTCTCTCTCTCTCCCTCTCCTCTCCTCTCTCTGAAACCAATAAAGATATATTTTTTTAAAAAAAGACTCACTTTCCACATTTGTAACATGGAGGTGGTGATAATATGAATGACGTAAAGTTGTGAGACTCAGGTGAAACCATGCTTGTCGAATACTTAGCACTGTGACTGGTAAAGAGAAAGCGATCAATAAATGATGGTTATTAGTATGATTATCACCATTTTGACAAGAGGACTGTGCAGAAGTCCCCCCTCTCTAACATGAGGACTTGCTCTTATGAATGACAGGCTGGGCCCAGGGGGTCTGCAGGGGTGAGGGCCAGGGCTGAGGCAGATCCACGCTCTCACCTCTGCTGCGGCTCTTCGCCCACTGAGCGCCCGGGTGGACGGAGAAGGGCTCTGGGGGGCACGGCAGGCCCAGGTGTCTGCTCTGGAGGGGGAAGAATCTTGATGAGGAAAGAGAAGGCAGGAAGGAAGGGGAGCCCCCCACACCTCACGCCTACCAGGTTCACCTTTCTCTCTGAATTCCTTATGGCTTTGTCAGGGAACAGGCCATAGATTCACTTAACAATTTTTTTTTAATTTTTCAATTACAGTTGGCATTCAATACTATTTTATATTAGCTTCAGGTGTATAGCATAGTGGCTAGACATTTATATAATTTACAAAGTATTCTCCCCGATAAGTCTAGTACCCATCTGGCACCACACGTAGCTGTGACAATATTATTGGCCATGTTCCCTGTGCTGTACTTGGCATCCTCGTGACTGTTCTGCAGCTACCAGTCTGTACTTCTTAATCCCTTCGCCTTTTCCACCCCGCGCCCCGGCCCCTCCTCTCTGGCAACCGTCAGTCTGTTCTCCAGGTCCGTGCAGACTCACTTTCTCAGGGGGCAGGATCTACAGAACCTGACATTTCACTTTTGTGTGCAGCAGAAAAGACAAACCAATCTTCCTGCCTATCACTTTGGGGAGGGCTTTCTGGCTTATGTCTTTTCTTCTCTATTCTACTTGCCTCACTTTGCAAGATAAAAAAGGCAGAAGACTCAGCTGCCTTCATAAAAAAAGAGAGCTGGAAGGTCTACCTGATATTCAGGATAAACATCTGTCTTGCTGCTGGGTTATCTTTTGTGTCGAGCAAGAAAAATGGCACAGGAAGAACTAAAAAAAAAAATGGCAAAAAGAGTTGATAAAAAGATCTTAATGCAAGAAGCTGCGTGAACTAATGAATCAAGACTCAGAGCTCGGACGGGAGGCAGGGAAGAGGCGAGCTGCAGGCTCTGCAGCTTGTTCCCCCTCGGTGTCAATGAAATGAGTTTGAGTCAGTCCTTCCCTGTGTCTTCTGCTGAGTTGGGTGACTTTCTTAGTCTGCTTGGGCTGCAAAAAATACAACAGACTGGGAACTTAAACGAAAGACATGTATTTCCTGGCAATTCCGGAAGCTGAAAATCTAAGATCATGATGCCAGCCAGCATGGTCAGGCTTTGGTGAGGACTCTCTTCCTGGCTGACAGACAGCCTCCTTCTCACTGTGTCCCCACATGGCAGAGAGACTGAGAGTTTTTCTCTTTCTCTTCTTATAAGAACAAAAAATTTTTTCAAAGAAAAATTTGGAGGACTTCCTCAACCTGACTACATTACTTATTATAAAGCTATAGTATTGGCAGAAATATAGATCAATAGAGATCTATAGACAAATAGAACAATGGAGCAGAGTAGAGAATCCAGAAATGGATGGAAACATATATTGTCAATTAATTTTGGCAAAATTTCCAGTGCAATTCAATGGGAATAGAAATGTCTTTCAGAAAATGATACTGATCAACAAGATATCTAGATGGAAAACAAACACACAAGAACCCTTACATACTATACACAAAAATCAAGTGAAAAGATTACAAACCTAGAAATAAAAATATTAAACACTTTTAGAAGAAAACACAGGAGAAAATGCTTACAAACTTGGGGTAGATAAATTTGTAACTCATATATTAAAGGACATGTATCCAGCCCAGCCGGGTATGGCTCAGTGGTTGAACGTCGACCTAGGATCCAGGCGATCGGGGTTCGATTCCTGGTCAGGACACATGCCCCGGTTGCAGGCTCGATCCCCAGTCGGGGCATGCAGGAGGCAGCTGATCAATGACTCTCTCATCATTGATGTTTCTATCTCTCTCTCCCTCTCCTTTCCTCTCTCTGAAATCAATAAAGATATATTTTTTAAAAAAAGGACACGTATCCAGAATATAGAAAGAACTCCTATACATTCAATAATAGAAAGGTAACTCACTAAATGGTCAAAGATTTGAATTTAACAAAAAACATAAAAATAAGCAATAACCATGCCTATTTTTAAATGTAATTACATAAAAATAGGCAACATGAAAACTGAAACTTCCATATTATTGGTGGATATGTAAAATGGTACAACCACTGAGTAGATAGAGTTTTTAGGTTTAGGGTATGCACACACTCAATCTCACTAAACATGCCAAACTATTTTCCAAGGTTGTACCGAGTTTTAATCTCAATAGCAATGCAAAAGAGTTCCCTGTGCTATATGTCTTCACTAACACTTGGTATTGGCAGGCTCCTTATTTGGACCCATCTGGTGGGAGTAAAGCGGCAACTCCCTGCAATCCTAACTTATGTTTCCCTGATTACTGTTAAGACAGAGCATCTTTCAGTATGTTCACTCTTCATTTATATTCCCTCTTCTGCAAAATGAATTTTCAGATCTTATGCCCATTTGTCTATTGGGTTGTCTTTTTCTTATTGACTTGTAGAAATTCTTTATTTACTCTGGATAGTCATCTTTTGTTGGTCATATGTGTGGCAAAAATCTTCTTTATGCTTCCTTGACAGTGCCTTTGATGAACACAGATAGTCTTCACTTTATACAAATATAAATGTGTTATGAATATTTGCTTGGAAGCTTAAGTTTTATAAATTGAGCCAAGTGTTAATTCTTATGGGAACTTAATATAAGAAGCTTAGTGAGAGATTCTCTTTTTAAGCCCAGAAGTTTATTTGTCATTAACCACATTAATTCTCCCAAAGCCCCGACCTTTAAACATTTTTGTAGCTCTATAGTACTTTTAAGAAGTGCAATATCCATAGCAAAATTCTGAAATGTACTTGCAAAGAAATACTATGAGTACTTAGGAAATAAGGTTCATATTTCTAGAAGCAAATATAGCCTTACCCAAACCAACTACTTAACTTGCCCTATTTCTGTTTTTTGTTTGTTTATTTGTTTTTTCTTCCAAAAATAGAGTTCCTATTTTGAAGGAACAGAGAATGCCATATAGATTTATATGGTGATATGTGTTTTTATGTGTGTATATATATATATATGTGTGTGTGTGTGTGTGTATACTAACATATATTATATAGCATATATTATTTATTTCGTACATATAACATATCTTGATTTTTTAAAAGTAGTTGATACACTCCCCCTTTATTCCTTATGTATAAGATGGTGAAACCAGGCTGGACTGGGCAGACTGCATCCTATAATGTTATAAAGCACAGAAGTACAGTGTATAGAGTACAGTAAACAGAATTCACAGTTTGAACCATAGGTTACTGATGAATGATTCTGGATTATCTTGGAATTATTATACTGTAATAGCCACAGGACTCTATTCCTTGTCCTGTCCCGTTTAACATTTTTATCTTGGTCCTGGATGAAGATGTTGAAATGAAAATGAAGATACTTTTCAATCCTTTCATCATTTTTAATGACAGAAAGAAAGGAAGGACAATTAACCAAGCAGATGGCAAAATCAAAATTCACAAAGATCTCAAAACCAAAATGATGGAATTTAACCAAGGAAACTGTAAATCTGTGTTCACATTTAAAAGTTAACTGTGCAAGTAAATAGTGAGTCTGCCTTGGCTAAATTTCATTTCAAAAATATTTTGCATGGCCGACTTGACTTCCCGTTTTAAATGAGGCAATGCAGTAAAAGATCTGGCACAATCTGAACAGCAGCAAGGTGTTGCCCTGGACAGGGTAGCTCCATCCCCTGTATAAAGACGCTCTTGACCCCACATGGACATCTAGTCCACTGTGGTCAGTTCTGGGGGCTGAATTTCAAGAGGCACATCAACACTATGAACGGTACCCAAAGAAGGCTGTTAGAGTGGCATGGGGCACCTGGCCAGGGAACAGACTGCTCGCAAGCAGGGTTTCCTGGTACACAGTTATAGCCTGTCTACTTGGAAAAGGTGGTGACTTTAATTGGCACAAACATTACTTATTAAACACACCAGGAACCTAGATATAACTTTCTGGGAATTTGTAAATCTAGAAATGTTTAATAAGATAAAGACAGACTGATACCCAGCCCCGGAGTCCTGTTTCCCAGCCCTCCAGGATAACCCTTGTCTGAGAGAGCAGAGAGTTAACCACTTCTGGTCCCCACAACTAGGCTCCCTTTGCTGCTTCTCTAACCCCCAAGGTTTGCCCTTGTTTGGGGAACTAAGCTTTGCCTTATCCCTTAAAACAAACAAACAAACAAAAAACAAAAACATCATGGAATGGTGATCAAGAGCATGTGCCATCAGGTTGAAACTGTGACTTGAATTCAGATGTTGCTTAGTAACCAAATGATCTTGAGCAGTGACCTTAATATCTCTGAGCCTCCTTTCCTTACATATAAATTGGGCCGGGTAGTGGTAATACAACCAGCCTCGAAACACTAGGTGGATATCAAACGAAAAGATTCTTGTAAAGCGCTTGGCATGGGACATAGTAAAAGCTACGTGGTAGGTCTTGTAACCATTACCCTGTCAGAGTCTCCCCAGGTGGCCTGACCTTGAACTTAAGCCCAGTAGCTGGGGCCCTGTAACGGGAGGTGAGCACCCCAGGCATCGGCTAGTAGAGTTGTGTTCAATATAGTAGCCACCAGCCACCTACTGAACACTTGAAATACAGCAAGTGCAACTATGGAACTGGATTTAAAATTTTACTTCATTTTAATTAATTTCCATTGATATTTAAATATCCACACTGCTAGTGGCTGCCTTATTGGACAAAGCTGAGGAACAGAGCTGCCAACGTGACGAATGACCAGTAACCAAGGAGGGCATGCACACTTTCCAATGAGACAGTCAAACAGAGGTTGGGTGATTATAAAAAGGGGTCCAAAGGCATCCTTAAAGTGGGCAGGCCCCTTCCAACTTCCACCTGCAGGCGTTCTCTCCACTCAATTGCTTTTCTTCAACGTCGTATTTTTGCCACCAACCCACCAGTCACTTTTTGCCAGTGATGTGATGGGACCGGGACAGCCGCTCCCCAACCTCACAGTGGCAGGCGGTGGTGGGCCTGCCGGGTGCCCAGGATGAGCTTAGCAATGCCAGTGACAAAGGCCGATTCTGTCCGCACTTCGTTTCCATCAGCTGGGAGACGGGGAGCAGCGTTGAGCTGCTCCCTGCCCAGGAGTGGTGTTCCCAGCTCTCTCCTGGCTGGTGTTTTTCAGAACAATGGAAATAAATCTGGTGTAATGTAGCAGAACACGACAAGGGACGGTTTTCCCCTTAACAAATACTCATTTGAAACGGTGCCCAAGCCCTGCACGAGGAGCGATCTATTTCCCACAGCGGTGTTCCGGCAAAACCCATTACTAATTCCACAACTCAAATTAAAACTAACAGAGCTTGAAGGCTGGGCCCACACTCTCTTTGCTGACAAGGAGCAGGGGAGGGTGGGGGCAGGGGCCCGCGCACTCGCGTGTGTATGTGTTTAATTACACTGTTTAACACGTCGAGAATAATTTAGCCACCCAAGTGGAGAAAATAAGGCACTTAACTGCTCTCTGGCGGGGAAAAAAAGACCTGTGCAAACCACTTTTAGCTGTGTGCCACCTGGGCACACCTCAGGGCTTGGGGGGAGAGGGAGAGAAAAGGGGACCCAGGGGAAAGAGAGGCAGAGTAAGGCAGAGAGAGGGAAGGGGAGAGGGAGTGGAAAGGAGGGACAGCTTAAGGGAGAGAAGGGGGGAGAGGGAGAGGGAAGGGGAGAGAGGAAGCGCTGGAGGTGGGAAGAGAGAGAAACCGGGGGACAGGGGAGGAGGGGGAGAGGGGAGGGAGGGAGGAAGAGAGGGAAAGGGAACTTTCCATATGTGCAAATCTACTGAGAGTTGGGAAGGACACATGGCTGCTTCGCGAGCAAAGCTGGTGTGAGGCGGTGTAAGGGTGAGAATGAACTAAATTTTAGATTTTTAAAATAGAACTTGATGCCTAGACTAGTGCCTTCCCCGGGTCACTCCCCCACATCAGAACCATCTCAGGGAGTTTCCACACCTTGTGGCTTGAAAGCCATCAGAGAGGTTTGGGGCCCTAGAAAGGTAGGCCTCAGAGGAAGACGGCACAGGGGTCACTTTGCAGAGGGGGAAACGGAGGCTTAAGATCATGGACAAACCTGGAATAGACTCCTGTCCAGCCCCCAGCTTCAAGGCTGGCGATCCTGCCCGCAAGCAAACATGTCACTGTCCCCGCCAAGGGGCATCTTACTCATTAGGGCTGAGAGGGAGCTAAGATCATCTCTAATCCACCTCGGGCCACGGAGAGGGAGGAATGAAAGAAGCCTCCTGCATGGCTTCAGATTTAGGAAGCTTCTCAGATCTGGAACAGGTGCCAGAGAAGTAAGTGCTCAGAACAGAACGACCCATGTCCGGCCAGTGACTCTGGGATCAGCAGTGGGGCCAATTGCCAGGGAGACAAACAGCCTGGCACAGGAGAGGTTGAAAGCAAACACTACTTCTTGTGGCCCCTAGACAGGGCAACTCCATTCTGCGCTCTCCCTGGTGGCCTCACCATGCGGACCCAGCCTCTTTGGGGACTCAGAGCCTACGGGAGCTCAGAGACCTCAGCTGAGGGGTCCCTCCCAGGAGACCCTGTGGGGTAGGAAAGAGAATGTTTGCCCAGCAGAAAGGAGTCTGAGCTGCTACACTCAAGTTGTGAGCGACTGCTGCTCAACTCTAGCCTCAGTCTCCCCACTTGGAACACCAAGAAGGTTGGACATACTCCTTTTAAGTGCTTTTCAGCTACATTGTTCTGTGTTTCTAGAACTGAGAATGTGGGTTCTTATGTACCCTTAAATATATTGTTGGGCAGACAATAAAATAGGAACCCAACAGATATATTATCCCTTTCAGTTAAATTTGGGTTCATGCTGTGCAAACACACAAAAAATGAAACTTGTCTTTGCATGGAAAGATCCTCTTCTCCCATCCCCAAAGTTCATTCACTTTTGAAAAGAGGCCTGGGACGTTTGAGGGCACTGTTGATGTGTTCTGAGGACAAGACAGGTGTTCTTTCCGGTGCTATACCTATGTGTCCCAGAAACACTGTAATATTTGAAGTGATCTTGGATTTCTGGGAATGAATTTCTTTTTCCATCCATGAAGAGATGATGTACTGCCCACTTAGCTAATTCAAGATCCCTCTCAAGCAAATTAGGGGGGGTTAGGAAGTTGGGACCTGTCATGTAGCAAATTATGGCGTGGGTCTGAGATACTATTTGTGACCCACACTCCCCAGGCAGCCCGGGCTCCAGACGACTGACTTCCCAGAGGCATGAATGAGACAGGGCTCAGGCAAGCACTGTGGGTACTGAGTTAGGGCCTTCTTAAAAAAGTGTTTTTGGAAATTGATATCATATTTACATAATTTATTCTTAAAGGATTTCCTCTTGGCCTATCTCCTTAGGCTTTCAATGAAGTGAGACAAAGAGAAATGGAGAAAGTGGATGAGACACAGACAAGGACAGAGAGACCCAGGCGGGGAGGGGCAGAGAGAGACTGAAAGACAGAGGCAGTCGGTGGAGACGGAGCGCTTGAGGAAGAAAGGGAGGGATGAGAGATGCAGGGAAGGGCAAAATCCACTGACGAAAGGCATCTTCATGCAAGCCCCGCATCCTATGGCGCCGAAATTGTGTCCAAATGTCACGGAGCTTTCTGATGTGAGCCCTCAAGGCACTCCTGGAAAACGTGAGAAGGTTGAGACACCCCGCTGGGCTCTTTGAAGCTCCCTCCTGCTAGGATAGGGGTGAGATCCAGGGCACTGTGTCTGTCTGGCCACAGCACAGGGAGAGAAAGGGGCAGGGACACCAGCAGTGGGCTCTGGCGCGGTTATCGCGGGCATCTCAGCCTGTGCCCGGCCATTTCTGGGCATCTCAGCCTGTGGGGCTGCAGAGGCGAGTGGGCAGAGCCCTGCACTGGGAGCCTGGCTCTGGCTCTGCCAGAGGGCCCTCCGAACCCCAGTGTGGGGGTGGCGGGGTGGGGACAGAGCCACAGCAGCACCAGCAGCCTGGCACTTTGGCTAAGGGACACACTCCCTTCTCTGACCAGTTTGGAGACATAGTATGATGCTATGCCCCACGGAGGCCCAGGCCAGCTTACTTGCTCTGAGAATTTTCTGGAAGCAAGTTTCCATCCAAGCCAATGGGATCACACTGGGGGGCTGGGGTCAGTCTTTTGAAAACAAGAGCTTTCTGAACTACATAAGTCAAAGAGCATCACAAAAGATGAATTTAGAACCCAAGTGTGTGTGAGCGTGTGTGAGCGTGTGTGTGAGTGGGTGTGTACACGAGTGGATGAGTGATGTGGAGAAAAGCAGGCTGAGGGGGCTTTTAAGCCTCTGAACCCCCATGCTCCTCCCTCACCCTTTCCCACCCCCACTCCTAAACACTCCAAGGCGGCCAGAGCATTTGAAGGTGGGGGCTGGGGTAAGAGGAGGGAAAGGAGAGAGAGAGGAGCAGAAGCGGTCTGGGGCCTGCTTATGTGGGGGGCCTTTGGGGGAGGACAGGCGGAATGTGTGGGGGCGGGGCCGTGGCTGCGGAGCCTCTGCCACAGAAAACCTCTGCCTCCCCCCTGCTGCCTGGGCCACCTGCCAGAACAGGTGAGTCAGGCAGGGGCCTTGGGGCAGCCCCGTATCCATCTAGATAAAGTGACCTGGCTAAGTGAGTAGACAGGGCTCTGGGACAGTGTGAGAAGGAGACAGTGATGCTGGATCAGAAGGAACATGCCTGAGGTGGCCTAGGAGCCGCCCAGCCTGAATGCCTCCAGGCAATGCCTCCTGCAAATTTCCTACCTTCGGTCTCTGAAAGGAGGCAGGAGGTTTCAGAGAAGGTGCTGGGTGATGCAGCTCAGCTGGCTGGCAGCCACGTCTCAATAATGATTCCAGGGGCGAGAAGACAATGTTTGGGTGAGAGCGAGGAACCTGGCTCTCCTGCCTCTCCTGCCTCAGGCATGTGAGAGCTAATTGGACCCAGACTTAGGCCTCTGGATGCATCTCCTGAAGGCAGGTGTGGGGTTGGTTCTGATGGAGACTTGCCCCTCAGGGTCTCTGCCCACAGGCTGGGATGGGGGCTGCTCAGTTCTCTGAGCTGCATGGGAGGTGCTGGTCAGGCTTGATCCTGCAGTGGGGCAGGTGGACACAGAAGGGCTGACCCAGCCAGTGAGCAGAGACCAGAGTGCTGCCCAAGGGACCATCCTCTCCGAGAGAAATCAAACAGAGGTCCTGGCTACTCTCAGCTCTAAGGATCCCTTGTGGCCAATGTAGCAGAGCCAGAATATTAACCCCAGCACCCGGCTCTCTTCCAGCCCAAGGACTCAGAGGCAGCCCTTCACCCAGGCTACTGCCTTAGGACAAGACACTCCTCTCATTAAGTACAACTCTACCGCAGGGGGTGCAGTGGGCAAGCCTTGGCTTCCCACCCCTACACCATCTCTTAAAAAAAAATGCATGTGGCTTATTAGCGAACTAGATTGCCTCTGAGGCAATGCAGATGCTGGAAGAGGTGACCTGCAGCTTCCTTTCAACATGAGTGTCACAGATTACAAGGGGCTGGAAGGCCCCTTAGGGATAGCCATGTCCAACTATCTCAATTATTAATTCGAGGAAATAAGGTTTGGTGGAGCTTTCTGGCTGTTTATTGGGAGAACCAGTTTTGCAGACTAGAGAGCATGCACGGCCTCACATTATATTGCAGATTTTTTATTCCAAAGCAAAACATACTGCATGGTAAAGAAGAGGCCCCTGAGAGTTCAAGGATCCAGACTGAAGAGAGACTGAACCAAGGGCCACCACAGTCCGATGCAGTGCTCCCCACAGGTGTTCTATAAGAAAGTGCTGGCCTTCTCAGAGCCTTTATATGCAAAGCAGAATCATGACTCTCCAAGGAGGGGAGAGTAGGAGGCAATAGTCACCCAAGTGTTTGATCACAGAACCTTGTATCCAAGAGCTCCCAGCAACAGCTTCCAAAATCAGTGTTCCATGTACCATGCTTTAGGAAATACTTGTCCAAGAGATAAAGTCCTGTCTTGTCTGTCAAGGGCATGCTCTGCCTTATAAAGGTGTGAGAGAGTGAAGGGTGCACTCAGTCAAACATTGAGGAAAGATAGAATGGACTAATCTACCTGAGGACCCCTTTCTGACTGTCTCATGGGAGGAAGAGTTGACTCCCTAAGATCGGGGAACACGAGTGCCTTGCACAGGTCCAGAAAATATTAATAATGATCATTTGATCTGTTTTGGACAAATCTTGTGTGGTGTCTCAGGTTCCCTTCCTGTCACCTGTCTCTGGGACTCTTAGCCCCCTTTGGGGCCCCAGACCATTTCTGGACTCCAATGAAATGCCAAGTTTAAGGAATTGGACCTGGTTTTCCCAGTGGCTGCCAAGGGGCCAGATGGCATAAACCAGAAGTTCAGGAGTGTTGACTCTCCCTCGGGCAAACTTTGAGCAATGAAAGACAGGAGACAGAATGGGATGGACCAGCATGCAAATTTCCTCCCATCCTCTCTCTGTGGACCTTTCCAAGGCACAGTGCTTCTGTAAAGCTAGTCCACAGATGTCCTGATTTGGCCAAGTGGCCAGCTATGCCTTTTTGTGAAGGTGACACATCTCCTTGCATTGCTTCCTGTTCTCCTCTCCTCCCTTCTCATTCCCCTCACCCTCACTGCCCTGATACTGCACCTCCCAATGAGGCATCAGCACCTAGCCTTTGCCCCAAGCTTTGTTTTGTGGAGAACCCAGGCTCAAGGAATATCACTAGTATTAACTAAGAAATTTTAAACATTAACAGTATGCCAGGCACTGGCTAGTACTTTGCATGTATTATCTCATTTAATCTGTTCAATAATTGCATGAGACAGACGTGTTGTTACCACATTTTAGTGATGAGGACTGGGACCCACAGAGGTTAAGTAACATGCCCAAATGTTAGCACCACAGAGCACATATGGTAGGAGCAAGCACAATGCTAGACAGAGAGTAAGCCCTTGGTGCCAGTAGTTGGGTCATTAATCAGTAATTTCTTGAGAGCACCTTTTCTTCTAAGGCGTTCTTTCAAGTGAGTCACTCACTGAATTCTACCAACTATCCAGGGGACAAGACAGCGAGCACCCCGGGAACAATATAACTCTAGCTCTGTCGCTTGCATCTGGTGTGAGCTCAGCAGCAAGTCACACACCAAGTATCTCCCCTTTTTCATCTACAAATTGGGGATAGTAAGTTCATGTTACACATAGCTCTTCCCTGTTACCCAGTTGGTAGATTACTGCATTGGCATCCACCAATGTGCTAACAATTGAGTCCTCCTGCAGGTATCACCCACAAAAGCAAAGTCTGGGTCCAGCAGGGTGCAGGTGGGACAATTCAGGAGGGTAGGGTGACTGGAGATCAATTAATGCCACATGGGGATCAGCAAAGTTCTGTGTGTTCCAGGGCAAACAGGGCAGTCAGCAGGTCATAACCCAACTGTAACTATAGAGGAAAGCTAACCTGGTTAGCTTGGCTTCAAGCAAAACAGCTAGAGCTCTGTCTCCCTGAGAACAGGATCACATCTCCAAGACGACCCACCTTGAGCAGCCATAGAGACACAAGTGTTGATGGTGACGCAGCTGGAGGGTACAGGAACCACCTGACGCTCCGAAGTGGTGTGATCAGTCTTTGGGACTAGCCTGGATTCTTCAACTTTGTTCATAGAATTATTAAGCTAGATCATTAGAGAACAAAAGGCAAGGCTGGGCCCCATTATTCCCTTCAGCGAATACTTACTAAGTACTATGTGTGAGAAACTATGCATGGGGACAAAGATGGCACAGTGCCTGCCATCAGGGTATCCATTATGGTCAACGTAGCCCTCAAGGTTGCAACTCTGAATTTGCAGAAAGCAAAGGTGACTCAGTGATTAAAAGAGGCTCTCCCTGTATGAAATGTGCAAAGTTTAGATGATCTTCTCTTAGGGAGCCAGCTCCTCCTTCGCCCTGGGTTTCCCTAAAGCTTATCCTTGGACACTGCATCAGAAATATCCAGTTTTCAGAGCCAATGGATACACATTTCTGGGGAGACTAGGAATCTACATAATTTTAAAAACTAGTTTATTGCTCTTTAGAGAGAGAAGGAAGAGGGAAAGAGAAACACTGATGTGAGAGTGCAGCACCGATCAGCTGCCTCCTGCGTTGCCCTCCACCGGGGATCGAGCCTGCAACCGGCCATGTGTCCTGACCGGGAATCGATGGGCAACCTTTGGGTGCAGGGATGGTGCCCAACCAATGGGGCCGCACCAGCTAAGGCAAGAATCTACACAGTTTTAAGACACCCTCTGGGGAAATTCCCACTAAAGCTCAGAGCACTCTCTTGGTCCAAAGCTCTGGGGGTTGCACTCACACCTTACCTGTCCCCCGACAGGTGCTTCTGGAGCAGTGTCAGTGTTCCCGCAGGGATCCAGTAGGACTGGGCAGGTCCCACGGGGTCAGCAGCAGCCTGTGGGATGAGAGTGGCTGTCTAGGAGGAAAAGTGTGTTCTGATCAATGCTGGCAGAGCTGGCACGGTTCGCTTCTTCCCCTCAGGCTTTTCCTTATATGGGCACACCAGGTATCGCCCCACCTTAGTTAAACAACAGACAGCGAGCATTGGCGCCTCCCAGAAAGAGGGCATTGGATTTAATTGCAAGATCTTCCCCATACTGGGCCCCAAGGCAATCTCCACCTGACCCCACCTCACTTCCTGGAGCCCCCAGCGGCTGACTTCATTGCTTCCAGATTTTCAGTTTCTTTATTTTATTCAGGGAATTGGTGTGTCTACAAAACCACGGGGAAAGCCAGCTCCCTGCATGCCTCATTCTCACAGGGAGACGTGCCAGTGTCATGTATAGCAGATCAAGAGTGGCCATTCAGAGTAAGTCTCACCACCTGGTCTTTCTGCTGGAGAGGGCATCTTTCTACAAGTAACTGCAGAATGCATTACCCCTGGGTGAGGTGAGACTGGGGCCGGTCTTGGCATCATCCCTGCTTAATGGGAGAAAACAATGAGGCATGGAAAGCAGAAGCTTCCTGCTGCAGAACCCTGGGGGCGAGGCTCCCCCTAGGTTATAGGAGGGAGTGATAAAATAGGTAGTGTGGAAATCACCGAGAATGAATGTGACCCGATCCATCCCCAAACTGGGGGGTGGGTGGGAAGGGATGAGATTTGGACCATGGAAGGAAGAACCAGAGCACTTGGGAAAGGTGGCTCAGCCCATGCCCCTGGGAGGTAGGACCATGGGTGAGGAGGAGTCATTCAGTGACTCAAACTGTGTTTTAATCTCAATCCTACCATTTTTTGGCTCTCTGACTTGAGCACCCCTCTCCCCTAAAGCTTAGTTCACTGATTTGTAAAATGAGGGTTATAATGCTAGCCTTGTCTCCCTCATATTTATTTACTTGGGTGCCTACATCCCAGGGGACACACTCTGTTAGGGCTTTGACTATAAATACAGTAAACAATAAACACTATTGTATAAACAAAATTAATGAATAAATATACATATGTTTGTGGCGTGAGCTCAAAATGATTTTACTAATAGGGTATGCAATCAAAAAGATTTGAGCTCTGGCCCATGTGGCTCAGTTGGTTGGGTGTCATCCCATGTACTGAAAGGTTGCAGGTTCGATTCCTGGTCAGTGCACATGCTTGGGTTGTGGCCTGATCCTCAGTAGGGGGCATGCACAAGGCAGCTGATTGATGTTTCTCACATTGATGTTTCTCTCTCTCTCCCCCTCTCCTTCCTCTCTCTAAAAATCAATACAAAAAAATATTAAAAAAACAAAACACGTTTGAAAGCCATAGTTTCAGGAAAAAGAGTATAAAAACGCTTTAGAAAGCCCTACCTACATAAGGGTATCTTGAGAGACAGTGCCTTAAGAAAACCACCTGGGAGTTTTCCTGCTCACTGATGATGGTTTTGTCTTCTCCCGTTTCAATAAAAGAAGTGTCCCCTTAGAGGAGCTGCTGCTCCAGAGCAGTCTTTGGGAATATTGAGTTTAAAAAGGGACATATCTCCCAAAGGAGAGTTCTTGGAGCCAGGAGCCAGTGGCTTTGGGTGACAGTTCTGCTGTAAAAATAGTTCAGGTGAGGGGCTCTGTAAGGAGGGCCTCTTCACATACCCAAGGGGCTGTTTGCTTTGGGACTTCAATGGCTCTTGGATGTTCTCTCTGCTCATTCATATATGCTGCTTAGAAGCCGCCTCTCAGTGGTTTATGTGTTCCAGAGAATTCCAGCCTGGGGTTATAAACCAGGTGACCTCTAGCCGGGATTTGCCAGCTGGACTTCCTCCAGGTATGCACAAAGTGTGGCCTGTCCCTCAGAGCCTTCCACCCTGGGCAGTCTGCATCTGCTCTGAGGTGTATGGGACCCACCTCCCCTTCCACTGAGGCGTAATGACCTTCATGCATACAATGGCCTCTGTGTCATTAGGCCACCTGAGGCCTCCGCTGTCACCACCAAATGTGCCGGCCTGGCTGTGGCCACCCAAGCCTGGGCTGCCAGGACTGCACCTCAGGTGTTCAGTCGTCACCACTGTGCTGTGGCCACCCCACACTTCTGCCAGCATCACAGCTGTCCCCAAGGCTGCCAATGGCACCCAGTGGCTCACATCTCATGCTCCTGGTGTCCTACAGAAATACAGAGAAATTGTTCTCTTTCACGATGTGGGAGATCAGAATGAGTCACCCCAACTGTGCCTGTGGCATGTGGATTGTCTTGAGCTAAAGGCAACTTTAGCCAGAGCTCAAGAGAAACTTCTGCTCTCCTTTAACTGCAAAGAACTTGAATCAGGGGCCTGACCATAATAAGAGATTATCAGAGATAACCTCTTCTGAGCTATCTGTGGGGCAAGACACATTTCTATTCACTAAACATCTGCTCTTCTTATCAGCCTGGAAGGACCCTTTCAGGCTCTCAAGGCACCTGACCTCAGGATGTCTTACACACCCATGTGCCCTTTGTCTCTCTGAGCCTCTCCTGCATGTAGGGGCTCTGACTCTCTCATGCACATACATATGCATGTATTAACTCTGGTTGTTTTCTCTTGTTGATCTGTCTCATGTTTATTTGATTATTAGACCATCCAAAAGAACCTTAAGGGTAGAGAAAAATTTCTTCCAACCCACAGTAACTTCCTCTGAAGCAAGAGAAAAATTTGAGGTAAACTGGGCTCCAGGTCCCCCTCCCCTGTGAACCCTAAGCTATAGTCCTTGAGCCCGCCTTGCCCATGGTGAGTCTGCCTTGCGTTGGAAAGACTTCTTCCCCAGGAGCCTCGTTACTCACTCATTTAATACACTCACAAGTGCTCCCCACTTGCCAACTTCTAGCCATGCCTCAAAATACCAGATCCTGGGGGGCATTTCTCTTCCCCTCCTTCCCTTCTCTTTCTTCTCACCTTCTTCCCTCCACCTCTCTCTCTCTCCACCTGCTTCCCCCCACTCCCCATCATTCCTTTACCAACTATTTCACAGCGGCCACTTGTGCCAGACCCAGAAAACACAGCAGCAGACCCTGTGGACACAGAAAGCCCTGGTTGCTTAGTCTAGTGTGAGACACATGAAACCAATGACCACACAAAGAGCTGGGTGACTTCACTTGTGATCAGTGCTGTAGAGGGATTCACAGGACTATGAGAACCTAAAACAGGGAAACCTCATCTCGACCGAGGACTCATGGGAGGCCCTGCTGCGGAGTGACAGATGAGGGGGAGCCCACCAAGAGAAGACGGTGGTGGAGGTGGTCCAGGCAGGGGTGAGGCGGTGAGAAAGTACACATCCCAAGTGGACAATCTGTTGAACTTTTGCAAAGTGAAACCCAAGTTACCAGCACCCAGGTTAAGAGACACAGCATCACTAGTACCTAAAGCCCCTTTGACAACCCCCTCTCATCACTATGGCCCAGGATTCCCCCACATACACTGTCCCCAGCCTGTTCATTTTGATAAGCTCCATCTTCTCTTTCTTTATGAGAAAACAAACCCAGTGTTGACTTAGGGGGTTAAACCAAATGTCCCCACAAAATATGACAAAGGGGACCATGTGGCAGAGCAAACAGGTATACAGAGTGTTTGCCACATAGGTAAACAGATCATCTAACAGATTTTATGTGTTTTTACATTGCTCTGTGGGTGGAATAGCAAAATCAACAAAGCAATGTGATTTTTATTAGTGCCAAAAAGTATGAGTTTGCTGTGCTATGCACTGTGTTCTGGATGGATTATTGACTGTCCAAGTCACATTCTCAGACTCGGAGCCATAGGTGACAAATCTAACATTACCTTCAAGGGAAGCATTAGAATCACTCAGGTTTTCAAGTCAAAGTGCCCTGGCCTTTCCACCAACTGTGGAGTTGTGGACAAGCTACTTAACTCTCAGCCTGTATCCTCAACGCCAAAATGATGACAATAGAATCGAATTCATCGGGCATCATGAGAATTAAAAAAGCAAAGGCAGGTAAATTGCTCAATAGTAAGTCTGGTACTTAGTAACTATTCAGTAGATGTCAGCTATGCTTTAGTGAACCGGACATATACCTGGTTAGTGAAAGTGGACTTATTTTCAAATCAAGGAGGTAAGGGATATTGGGTACTGGGCAGAAGCTCTGAATTTTAGAAAAAAAAACAATTAAAAATTTTTTAGGTATCGGATGAATTTTATATACTTATAAGGTTCATCTCTTCTATGAAAAAAACATAATTTCATACAGCAATCAATTTTAATAGACTCTTTCATTGATTTAATTTAGCTGTGTGCTATTAAGAAGTTCACATTACTCACTGGAAAAATGTATATAGCCATTCACACACATACACACACATACAGAGACACTTAATAACACTGGGAAATGCTCACAATAAAGTGGAATAAAAAGAGAGGTAAAAATTTTATAGATGGTACCATCTAAGTTATTCTGCTTGAAAAACACAGGGAAATAAAACCAGGTCAAGCCCATAAATATAAAGTTGCAAAGAGTATAAAGATTAGATAGAAATATTTCAAAATGGAAACACTGGTTATCTCTGAATGGTGATATTACGAGTAACTTATTTTCTTGTTCAGACTTCTGCACTTTCCAAATTATCCGTAAGTACACGTATTCTCCAAAAAAGTTATTGAAAAGTTTCTAAAATATTTGTCCTGCTTTGAAAGTGGTGCGGTAGTTCCTCATAAGTTAAATACCATGTGCTCTAGCAGTGTCACTTCAAGAGTTGAAAGATGGGACCCGACAGACACTGCACGCCCGCTCCCAGCAGCACTGCTCACAACGGTCAAAAAGTGCAAGCAGCCCACGTGGCCATCCGTGGACGGTGGGTAAAGAAAACGTGGCATCCACAGTGGAATATCATCCAGCCTCAAGAGGAAGGAAATGCTGATACATGCTACAGCCCGAAGGGACCTCGAGGACATTGTGAGAAGTGAAGCGAACCCATCGTGAAAGGACAAATGCTGTGTGGAGTGTAATGGGTCCAGAGTTTAGTTTTGCAAGATGTCAAGAGCTCTACAGATGGATGCTCGTGAGGGCTGCACAACCATATGGATGTACTTAAAGCCACTGAACCGCACACTTTAAAATGATTAAAATGGTAACTTTTAGGCTTTGTGTATTTTTTTCACAATTTAAAAAACAATTTTTATCTGATTTAAATGAAAATCCAGATAATACTCAGGCCCAGATACAGTGATAAAATTGATGATATAGGTGGAAGGCAGTGGGTCAAATTCTGCAGGGTTTTGACCGCCCGGCAGAGCTATTAAGTAAGAGGAGGCACCGGGAAAAGGTGTGGAGAGATCGACCCTGCGGGAGAAAGTCTGGAGGTCACGCTCAGGATGAGCTGAGCAGGAGCGGCAGGAGGGGGAGGCAGAAGTTATGCTCCTGTAGCCTGGGCACTCGACATATACCTCCGTATTTATGGCCAAGGAGGTAAAGGCTAAGAGAAGTGACTTGGCCAGGGTCCCACATCTCTGCTCTTTCCTTCATACCGTGTTACTTCCATGTTTTATAAAGGAAAGAAAGGAGGAAGAATGGTGGAAGAGGGGAAGACAGAGGGAATGGGAAGGAAGGAAAGAAAGAGAGGAGGGAGAGGGAGAGCCAGGAGACAGAAGATGAGATTCAAAGCTGCAAGAACAGACTTTTAAATAAGGCCCGGAGCCTTCACTGAGGTTTTGACAATTCTGGTTTATCAGCGTGGTAACGATTCATAATTATTTGATGGGAGTTTAGCAACTCTCTATGTAACTGGCTCAGAGCTGTTGCAGAGCTGTTAATTCTAAATGTTGATTATCCACCATTCAATAAATAGCTTAATAAATCTAAAGAAGTCCAAGTTATGGGGATGGTTATGGCATGCTATTCAAATTCCAAGCAATTACACTAAAACCATGTCTATGGAAGACAATGCATTTGTTTTTTTAAAAACTTGATATTGGAAGATGCAGGAATTTGACCTCCCTTTGAGCTATCCTTTTCTTTCTGTCTGGACCACAGGGGCCAGGGCAGGGCAGAGGGCAGAGGCCGTCCCTGGGTTTCTGCCCCTCACGGCAATGGAGTGAGATGTGGGACACAGGCTTATCATTTTCCGTGATATTTAGGGACCTGGGTTCCTGGTGACAGTGACATTTCACAGTGTGTGGTTCCCTGTTCAGGGCTCATCTCTGGTATGGCAGAGTATGCCATAGCCCGTGTTGGGAGGGCTTTGGGCATCCTGGGAAGGTGAAGGATTTGGGAAGGTCAGGAGGGATGACTTCTCTTCTCACGGCTCCTGTCAAGATCAGGGACTTCTCTGCTCTCTACTTACTTCCAGGAGCCTAACGCGGCGACACAAAGGGCTGTAGGTAGAATAGAAAGGAGGAACACACACACACACAAACACACACACACACACTTCATGATATTACTTGCCCCTTGGCCCATGGATTTCCTCTCACTCCCTGACACTTTGCCTTCCATTATCTCCCAACAAGGAAGCAAGTGGTTGAAGTTGATACAAAGAAGGAGCCAAGAGACAGTTAAGTGGGAAAGATGTTGTCCTAAAAGATGGCAGATCTGGTCCTGGCCTTAGCTCTTATCTTTACCGTGTGGCCTTGGACGAGTCACTTCAACTGTGAGGCCTCAGTTTCCCCTCCCAGTTCTGACATCCTGTGGTTCTGTGCTTCATTCGAGAGACTAGCAGGTGAACCAGGGAGGCAGGCAGAAGAGTGCTCAGCAGAGGCAGACCCCTGTCTGAACTGGAGATAACACTTTATATCATCAAAAGGTAGAGTCTGAACCTGCCTTCTTCCAGCTCAAGTATTTATCAAGCACCTACCTATTCAGTGTGAGGCTCAGTGTTTGAAATCGTACATGACTGAGACTCATTCCTCTCCCTGCTAGTTCAAATCTAGTGAACCAGGGGCCACATATTTAAATAACCATAGTACAAGGAGGTAAAGAGAAAATGTTTTAGGGGCAGAGGGAAGGAAAGTCACCCATTTTGATTTGGGGAAGGATGTGTTTAGGTCGGACTCAATGGAGAAATTGATATTTGAGCTAAGCCTTAAAGATGGATGAATAGACACTCGTCATTGAGAAAGCTGGGAAAGGGCAGCCCAGGTAAAGGGAAGAGCAAAGGTGAAGTGCATTCATTCACCTGCAACACGCCAGGGATGGTTTGGGGGCACTGGGGAGACAAAAGTAAATCAGACAGAGTCTTGGATTTCCTGGAGCTTGCAGACAGGTGAGTAGGGACCGGTACTGAACAAACATACCAACAAACAAGGTGGTGTTAGGACACGGCCAACGCTGTGTGCCTGGAGTGCGGGGTGCAGGCTGAGGGAAACCTGGACATGAGCTTGAAAAGATACCAGCTTAAAAGAGCGCGGAGGGTCATACGTGCAGCGCTTAAGAGTTTGTGCTTTGTCCATTTGGTAGTGGGAAACTAACAAAGATTTTTTTTAGTGGAAAAATATTAGCAGGTTTATGTTTTAGAATTAAAACCAAGTAGAGAATACGCTGGCGGGAAAGAGACTGGATGCTGAGAAAGCGGATGCAATGCTGCTGCTGTCACCGAGGAGACCGATGGTGAGCAAGGATGTAGGGCCACGTCGGTGGGAATGAAGCGGGGGGGATTCCAGAGGCATTTCAGAGGCACACACAAGATCTGGTGACACGAGCAGTGAACGAGAGAGAGGCAAAGATGACACCGTTTACAGACTGAGCGACTTGGGAAATACATACGCCATTCTTGAAGGCAAGGGATACAGACGAGGAGTTAAAGGAAGGTCACGCCGTTGCATTTGAGGTGCCTGTGGGACAGCTCGTCAGCTGAGAGTCAGAAGTGTCCCCTTGCACCTCGTAAGTCCAGGCTGGAGCTAGTGACCGCAGAATCTTCCATCTAGATGTGGAAGTTGAAGATAGGAGAACGCATGAGGCCACTCAGAAAAAGAAGACTAAGGGCCCACCGATGAAACTCATCCAGAAGGGGATAAGTGAAGGACTTTAGAATAGATGCTCAGAGAACGATGTCCTAGAATCAAGGAACTAAGTAAGAAGATGAAGGGGCTTTACAGGATAAATGCTGCCTGAAGGCCAACCAAAGCCACGAGAAAGGAGGGAGGCATTTAATAATTCAGCAGTGAAAAGGCTGCTGGAGCTGGTGACTTTGGGTTAAGCCGTTTTACTGGAGCAATGGGAGAACAGACTATAGAAGATTATGAGGAACCAAAAGTCCGCAAAGTAGACAAAGCAAGCACAGAAAACACTCTAAAAGAGTATTCCAGCAAAGAAAATCTGGAATAGGCCAAGACATTCATTCACTCATTCACTAAATATTTTATGAGCTCCTAATACATCCCAGGTACTAAGCTGGGAGTCATTAGAGAGACCACTAAGATATAATTCCTGCCTCTAAGATGCTCACATCTGTAAGAGAGGCAGACGCAAACCCGCAATGAAAGCAGCAGTGGAAGTAAATAAAGGTACAGGTGAAGCTCAGAGGGGAAAAAATAATTGTTCTATTTGGTGGAGAAGTCAGGGAAACTTCCTCCCGAGCTGCCATAAAGCGGGGTTTTGAAAGATTAAAAGAAGTTTGCCAAATGGAGAAAGATAGGAGATTCATTGCAGAGAATGGCACATGCAATAAAATAAAGGCAAGAAAGAGAATGTGATGTGTTTGGGGAACTACAAGGAGTTCGGTATTGTTGGAGCGCGCAGTGTGTTCGGGTGCCAACCAGTGGGGCCAACAGGCAGATGGGCACTAGGCCACGGGTGGCCTTAGGCGCCACATCGAGGCCAAGAAGTTGGTCTTCACCTTTGTAGGTGGAGATAAAAGAGATAAGCCAGGGAGACGTGGGGTTTGGAAAGATCCCTCTCTTTATTGATCGTTTCCTCCTGATGGTTGGTTTACTGTACTGTTCTTCTGGTTTACGATGAACACTTAGTTCCTTTACTTTTCAGTGCCCTTTAATCATTAGGTACTGCTTTTATAGTGTCTTACTATTTTTGTATGAAGTGTTATATTTTTCATTGGTATGTAGGTAGTAATTTCTTTTCTAATTTCCTCTTTGAAATCAGTGAAGTGGAAATTTTAAAAAATAGAAAGAATAAATAAATCCAAAATCTGATTCTTTGAGAAAACCAGCAAAGCACATAAACCTCTTGCAAGCCTAATTAAGGGGGAAAGGAAGAAAACATAGAAATAGACAAGATTATAAATGAAAAAAAGGACATGTGCCACGGTGATATGCTTGAAGTGTACACTAGAAAAATTTAAAACGTAGAGTAAATGTATTAATTTTAACTAAATCCTATACTATAAAAATTGATTTAAGAAGAAATGGGATTCAGGACTTGATCAATTACTAGAGAAGAAATAAACAAACTGATTAGAAATTACCACCAAAAATGTCACCATTGAAAATCTCAGTCAATAAGCTGAGATTTTATGTAATTTAAGAATGTGTAATTCCCATTTAACTATTCCAGATGATAGAATGAAACTTGACAAAGTCAACAAAGAAGGAAAACTATGTCCAATGTCACACAGAAATCTAGGTTCAAAATTCTAAACAAAATAAGCAAATAAAATCCAGCAATGAACTAAAGAATAACATATTATCTTAAAGGAGATTTTATACTAAGGGGGGTTCAATATGACAGAATCTTTCAAAACAACCCATTGTATCATTATACATCAGTAAATCAACATTTATCAACCACTATGTTAATAAATTGAATATGTGTATACACACAAATACAATGTATATTGTCTGTATGTATTATATGCATGTATAATATATATTTATATGTGCATATGTTATATATGGTATTAATGTATAACTACATATATTAACCAAGGAGATTACAATCTAAGGTTGAGAAAACTCTACTAATGAAAAGTCGACACCTAGAATTAATAAAGCATAGACATATTTAACTATAAACAAATTAAAGTAAGCCTTTATACAGGAACACAAATTAAAATGAACTTTTACATGAAAAAAGACATAACAGAGACACCAGTTAGAATGGCAGAATAAGGACCTCCAAGAATTCTCTCCTCCATAAAGGCAATGATAACACCAAAACTGTTCAGAATCACCTTTGTGGAGCTCTGAAAATCAACCAAAGGCTTGCAGAAATGCAATAGACATTTACATAAGAAAAATGGCTGAAAAAGGTCTGAAAAATGCAAGCATATGGCATTTTAGCTTGTTCTTTCATCTCCCTCTCCTCAGTAAAAGTAAGTGCACTGTCCACTGTGACGGTCTTTGAGTTAATAAAGTTTTGTAATAATCGTAACCTGCTTGTCTTTTTCCATGTCAACAACTGTAAACCTACGTTTGCCCACCCTTGCTTATTTGCTGAATTTTATAGTGGCCCCAAGCTGAACAGACTGTGGTACACCTATACTGTGGAATATATAACCACAAAAAGTATGCATTGAAGAACTACCAGAAGATTTTAGAGGGAATTCTATGGGTTTTATTGGATTAGAGAAGATACAGAAAGGTATATACAATATAACAAATCCCTTTTTAATAAAATAATTACAAAGAATAACATATATATGTGTATATCAAATACATAAACCTGTATATGATTATACTGTTAACATGCCAATAATAAGGAGGTGGAAAAGATCGCTTTGGTGGTAGTAGTGGGGAAGATACTTAAATGGAAGTAAAAATGGGTGATACAGGGACCAGTCGGGAGGCTCCCACAATGGTCCAGAAAGGGCATGATGAGGACCTTGGCTAAATCAGTCAGAGCCCAGGGGACTGAGCATCTCTCAAAAGTTCTCTTGGGACATCCTGTCTGGGGCCATCTTTTGGATGGTAGACTCCCTGCTTGCCTTTTGTCCTGTAGGCTGTGACAGGCCTGCTGGTTTCCTGCTCCACGGCCAACACCCACTCCTCTATCTTGGATTCTCTTTTTCCCACTAGGCCAATGCCCAGCGAAAGCATCTTCACAGCTTCTCCCTACCCCCATCCTTGGCCCAGTCATTGTGAGCATGTCTTCCTGTCCTCCTGATATTCTCCGTTAATTTGGACCATTAAATTCCAAAACAAAAAAAAAAGCCCAGACAAGGGTCACTAAGGCATCTATAATGATATCTTAACGGCCCTTTTTTCTATTTATCCTCTGTCTAAATAAAGACATATAGCTGTGACCTTCCTTTATTTCTGTCTGGTCCTCTGCATGTCTTCTTCTTCTTCTTCTTTTTTTAATATATCTTTATTGATTTGAGAGAGAGGAAGGGAGAGGGAGAGAGAAACATCAGTGATGAGAGTCATTGATCGGCTGCCTCTTGCACGCCCCCTGCTGGGGATCGAGCCGCAACCTGGGATGTGCCCTGACGGGGAATCGAACTGCGATTTCCCGGATCCTAGGTCAATGCTCAACCGCTGAGCCATGCCGGCTGGGCTATTTTCTGTCTTTATCCTGCCCCTGGGAGTCAACTCCACTCCTCTGTTCTCTGCCCAGAGCACCTAAGTTCTCCCAGAACTCCACTTACTTCTCCATTCCACCCCAACTCTCCTTTCTCCGGACCTAGACTAGAAATTCTCATGTTGGGGGTAGGTTTGTATGTAGGGACCCTACGGGGAAAGGTTTTCAAAGTACACGTCTGTCACCTCTCTACCTTGGTGCCCTCCCCCCGTATCATAGGTTCTGGAAAAATGAGGGGTTTTTTGTGTGTGTGTTTTTACCAATAGTATTAAGATGGTACCATATACTACCTTCCTTTTGCAGATTAGGAAACTAAAGACCAATGAGATGAAGTGAGATTCCTAGGATCTTGTGACTCTAGAGCACATGCTTTTTCTACTGCACTCCCAACGTTTTAGGAGAATTTACCAAAGACTCTGAGCAGGTGCCTTTACTTCTCAGAGAAACCACGGGAGTCTAATGCCCAGCAGCTTGTTTTAGTTTCCACTTTCCTGCAAACAATTATTGAGCTTCCAGTATGTGCCGGGCATTGCGGTAGATGCTTGGAGTTGGGGATGAAAGTTAGAGGAGATATGAAAATACAAAACAGATGAGCAAAACAGAGCATCTGCTTTTGATGCACTCACAGCAGGTGGGGGAGCAGATCAGTGAAAAGAGGCCTGTACGATCAATGTGACCTGTACGATCAACGTGATCTGTACGATCAATGTGACCTGTACAATCAACGTGATCTGTACGATCAACGTGACCTGTACGATCAACGTGACCTGTACGATCAACGTGATCTGTACGATCAACGTGACCTGTACGATCAACGTGACCTGTACGATCAACGTGACCTGTACGATCAACGTGACCTGTACGATCAACGTGACCTGTACGATCAACGTGACCTGTACGATCAACGTGATCTGTACGATCAATGTGATCTGTACGATCAACGTGATCTGTACGATCAATGTGATCTGTATGATCAATGTGATCTGTACAATCAATGAGGTCAGATGAACTGGGGATTGTTCTACCCATGAAGGCTCCAGTGAGCTGCTAAGACCCACTTAAAGTAAATGGGTCCCTGTTTCTAAAAGGGAGTAATCCTGTCCCTCCCTCTGAACATGCAAAGTCTACCTTCTTGGGGTCTACCATGTTTCACCCTGGACTTGGGGGCAGCCCAAAGTAGGACAAAGTCTACTATTCTCTGATTCCCAAGGGCTCTGCATGGAACAGGCTGCCCTGAGGTCTGGCAGAGGGACTTCTGCACCTCCCCAGCCTCAAGCAGATAAAACAAAGTAAGTTGTCTTTAAAGTATTTAAAGACAAGAGCATAATCTCATAGGAAAGGTAGGTTTCCCAGGCGAAGAAAAGGAAGAGAAGAGACTTCTGAACAGATGGAGGTGACGAGCAGAGGCAAAAGTTCAAAACGTTTGGAGTCACAGATCATGGAGCATGGAGTAAACTGCCTGGGCTGGAGCCCCAGCTCCGCCACTCCCTAGATGGTCGTGGCCACGCATCCAGAAAAAGCAGGAGAGAAATGTGGGGAGGGGGTGGAAATGGTGGTGATGCTCAGATTGTAGGTTTGTCCAGAGTGTAAAGGCTCCCACTTGAGCTTGGGCTTTAGTTGGGGAAATTGAGAGCTACAGTAGAGTTTTAAGGGGACTGTGGCAAGGTCAAAAAAATTATTTTTGATCGTTTCTTCCTCACTCCCCAGTGTTTTGCTGCCTGGCAGGGATTTCTGGGAAGCATGTGAAGAACGCCTGTGAGTGGAATCGGCCAGAGAGAGATGGAAGAGGAACACACATCTGACATGGACGGAGTCGCGTATCTCTTCAGAGCAGAGCGAAGGAGGGAGGTATCCCAGCGGGAGAGAGCGAGAGGGGCCCACCGAGCCAAATGCTCGCACAGCGTCTGCCTTTCGGGCCCAAGAACTTCTAAGACATCTGCTCTCCCTCTGTGCTTTCAACTTACAAAAACTGTCTCTTTGATCTAAAAGAAAAAAATGGATCCAGCCTCTAGGTTAATGCTGCTGGCTAAGTATTTCAGAGAGGCTGCATGAGCAGAGAGCCAGCATCAGAAGCAGCAGCTGTGGAAATGAAGGCAATCCACTTAGCCTTTATGGATCATCCAGCCCTGGCTGGTGTGCTCAGTGGTTAGGGTGCTGGCCCTCGCGTCATGGGTTGGATTCCGGTGGGTTGGATTCTGGGGTGCCTACAGGAGGCAACCAATTTATGTGTCTCTCTCACATTGCTGTTCCCCTCTCTCTCCCCCCTCCCTTCCACTCTCTAAAAATCAATGGAAAAAATATCCTCGGGTAAGGATTAACAAAATATAAATAAATAAATAAAATGGGGATATCACCGTGTCCCACATTCCTTCCCAAGGAGGGGGCACAGGAGGTCATGCAAGGCAAGTCTCTTCATCAGGTATCTGCTGCCATGTCAGTGATGCTTTAATGAAACCCTCAAAACCACGGTGGCACAAAACAATAAACACTGAGTTGGCTCATGAGTCTGTGGGGTCCGGCCGATCTGGGGTTGGCTCCTCCTGACTGTGCCTGCTCGTGGGACTGTGGTCAGCTGCAGGTCCCCTGGATGGCTCTGCTGAGACGGGCGTGGATCGCTCAGACCCCTGGGAGTTGGTCAGCTATTGCTGGCCTGGGGTGGCCTTGGGACGATTGGGATGCCTTGGCTCTGCTCACAGTCATGTAAGTGCTTTTTAAGCCTCTGCTCATGTCACATCTTCTAACATCCCACTGGCCAAAGGAAATCACACGGTTAAGCCGAGCGTCGGAGTGGGAGGCATTGTGAAGTTGCTAAGGCGTAAGGTGAGGAGGCAGGGAGTGGTGCAGAACTGGGGGCATTTTTGCCATCTACCGTGGCCTCTATAAACTGTAAGCTTTGCAAATAAATGTAAGGTAATGTTACTACCCAAGGGCGATTTAATCTGTGTATGCTTGCTGGATTGATTTACATGGGCATTGGCCTGTCTCAGACCTGATTACTTTCGCAAGTTTTTCCAATAGCCCCACAGTTTTTCATAGCTAGAATAAAACTCCATCTAAAAATGAATCTGTAAATTTTTCTTGGACAGTTGAGGCTCTCTGCTTTCTCTCCATCTGATATTACAGTGTGTGTGCGTGCGTGTGTGTGTGTATGTGTGTGCGCGCGGGAGCGTCTGTCAAGGGGGTGGGTGTTAATGGTGATTTTCTGTTTCCATTTAGCTTAAGTCATCAGTGATAACTTTAACTTGGCAGTTTCATCAGGGCTCTTTCTAAATGTGCTGACATTTCAATTAAATGTCAGTGGCATCATTCTGTTTACCAGCTGGAAGATTTGTAATGGGAATATTGGTAGTGCCAGAGACTAGAGATTTCCACTTGGTGAAATACCAGCCAGCCCCTTTTGTCTCTACTACGCCCTGAGGGAGCTCTGCAGGTGTGTTTTGAAAGACAGGGTTGTCCCTTCAATGTGTCCCTTGTGCTGTAGGTCAGGAATTTTCAAACTATTCCCTGAATCCTAATGGGGGTGCTTCAAGTGTTAGAACATGGAATAAAACTTATTTTGTCTTTCCAATTTAATTAAAGAATAGCCTGGATTTACAGGGCAGTCAACTACAAAGTTATTATTTATAACATATATTTATATAGTAGGCTTTTTTAGGGGGCAGCAAAAGAGAACAGTTATTCCAATCATGGACTGTGGAGCTAGTCTGTCTGGGTTCGAACCCTACCTCTGGCCATTCCCTTGCTGTGTGATCTTGGGCCACTTAGTCAGGTTTTTTTTTGTTTTGTTTTTTTCCTTTTAAGAACAATTATTGATTTTTAGAGAGAGAGAGGAAAAGAGAGAGAAATACAAATTTGTTGTTTCACTTATTCATGCATTCACTGGTTGATTCTTGTATGTGCCCTGACCAGGGATCAAATGTGCAACCTTGGCGTGGTGGGACAACACTCTTACTATTATCCAGGTTTCTGGGCCTCTATTTCCATACCTAGGAAAGATAATATTATCTATTCTGAGGCTTAGATAAATAAAAATGTTTGAAGCACTAAGATCAGTGCTGAAGTATTAGTTATTATGCATTATTAATACAATACAACCAAAATAAGATACAGATATAAATAAATCAGATGCTGAAGCTGATATAAGAAATACAACCGTCATCCGTGGTTCCTGATTTAAGCTTGTCAACCAAAACAATCTCATTATTGTCACTGACTGACTTTGTATGGAGTAAATATTATTAATTAGAAATTATAAAATAAATTCAAAAGTTCCAGATGAAACTTCGCTTGGGGAAAAAAATGTTCTGCTGCTTAAAAATTTCAAAAGCCACTGCTCTTAGCCATCTCATGGGATTCTAAATTAGGAGCTTCAAAAGCATATCAGATCCACCTACGTGGCCTTGAGGACAGACTTCAGAGTGAGCCTGTAAGTGTAACAGTACAGAGCTGAAATCATCCCACAGTGGTTCCCATGAGCACATCTGGTGGAACCAAACAGTTTGCAAGGCATTTGGTGACAATAATCTCCTATGGAAACACTAATTGCCTTGTGCATTGACAAGGGTCTAGAAATGTCCTCTGAATAGTGGCTAGAGCATGGGAAGCCCCCAAGATGTGTGTGGCTATTACCATCATTGCTGTTAGAGGCTCGGTTCTAATATTCTAGTTCCAGAGAATCCACAAACACAGCAGGATTCCAGGGGGAGCCCAGGCAGATCCCTGCCTCTCCACTCCTGCCACCGTGTGGACTGATTGCTGCAAATCACTTGGATTCAAGTTAAGAAAGAGCCTGATGGGCCAGCAGGTCCAAACAGAGCAGTGGCCGGACCCCTCTCCTGCCAGGGTGCCCTGTGGAGCCGCCCTCGCTCTCCCTGTGCTAGGACAAAGCCCTGAAGGGTGCGGCTTCCCCCCCAAAGAGCAGCAGGGAGCCGGCCTAGCAGGAGTGCTACCAGCTACCAGCTGGCTCAGCACAGCTCCCTGCAGCGGACAGAATCTGCCCCCTTCTACAGATGGACACACCGAAGTCTCAGCACTTAGCAGGGCTCTGAACTGATGGTTTCTGACTGCAAGTCCCTCGTGGATTTTACCCTTCCAGGTACGCTCAGGGACTGCTTCAAGGAGGAGCTGGCAAGTGCTGAAAATTTTAACTTATAAATTAATGCAAAGCTTAATTAGCCTGCATTATCGCTATTTTTGTTATTACGGGGCCCAATGCAGCCATTTCTTGTTTTGCTGCCTATCTTCAGGAGGCCTCAGGTGATAGACTCTATTTTCCTTTAGCTTTTTCCATCTGGGAGAGCCAAATGCTCCCACACCATGGGCTCCTACCTCCATTTTGGTAGCTTTCTCCAAATCTGCAGAATAGAAATACTCTGTTCTTAGCATTTCTGTTATGGCTGGCCATGCATGTTGTTTTTACTTCTCACATTTCACTGTCATGCATATTGCTGTAATAAACATCTTCTGTTCAGTGCCAGACCATGTTTGCCAGTGTACAGGTATGTAATGTGTTTTTATATATCTTTTTATCACAGCAAGAAAGAAAGCTCAATTCTCAGGATACAGAAGAAATGCAAACATTGGGGTGGGGGATGGTGCAGAAAAGATCGGCACCAAATTGTGGAGGGGCTTGCATGGCAAGTGCAGGAAAAGCAAAAGGCATGGCTAAAGAGGAAGGGGGGGCGATATGTGCCAGCTGCACGCGGGACTGTCACTCCAAGCTCTAAGGATAAAAATGAAGCAAAAAGACATGAAGTCAGACCCCGATGGCTGTAGTTCACGTAGCTCTCTTCATCTCCGCTTCCTCGTCTATGAAATGACTGGAAAGCTTAGGGTGCAGAGGAAGAGTCCCAGTCTTGGAGCCAGGTAGACCTTGATGTAAATTCTAGCTCAGCCACTTACCAATCTGTGAAGTGGGGAGAATTTTACATACCCCATAGGATTATGGTGAGGATACAATTATGGTGCAGAAAGCACGGTCCACTGGCTGCACAAGCTCGGATAAGCAGTAACTGTTTCATCTTCATCAATTTTATGGGCTGGAGGCTCCCTAAGCTGCCTTCCAGCTCAGACGTGCCATGGTTCCGTTATGTGATGAGAAAACAATTTAGAAGGATGAGGGTCTAGAAATTAAATCACTGGTTAATGAATTCATGGCTTAATCTATTTTTAAAAATCCTCTCCTGGCAAGAACCCCAAGGAAAATAATACTAAAGATCTAAACATTTTGCTGAGAAAAAATGATGTTGACTAGCGAGGTTTTCTTGAAAATGTGTTCAATTCCCATCACTAGAGGCCTTTCGGGTCAGCTTCTCCCGCTCCCAGGAGAGGGATGGAATGACATGAGGAATACACCTTGAAATTCTTAGATGATAAAAATGGATTCAAAATCAATAGTCTTTCTGCTTCAATTCTTTCCATTTTGTTCTCATATCCCTTCTGTAGAATGAAGCACCGCTACTGAAGAATGACCGGTACATTTGGGGGGACCTGATGTGTTTTGCCAAGGGACATAGGAAAGTTTTTCTAGGTGTCATTGTCAACTGCAAAATTACACTGCATCAGGGTTTGCAGAGGGGGTGGTGCTGGGCCTGGGGGAAGGGGAAATGCTAGAGCTGTGCTGCCCAGTGTGGAGCCACTAGCCAAGTTCCACCTGCTCCACAGGCGCATGTGGCCAAAGGCTGCTGCATTAGTGTAGATACAGAGCATTTCCATCGTTGCAGAAACTTCTAGTGCACAGCACTGGCCTAGAGACTGATTTGCTGATCTGGAATCTGAGTCTCCAAATATTAGGGAGCACAGAGAGAGATTAGAGATTGTCCAGTCTTGCTCCAAAACAGACTGGAAGATGGAAGACCTATTTCCAGTCCCAGCTCTGCCACAACTTGTATGTTGCCTTGGTTTATCAACTGAGGATCACGTGCTTTGGTTTTCTCATCTATACAATGGGCTTAATCGTTCATTCAGTCTGTAAGCTAATTGTTGTTGTTTTTTTAATATCTACTATGGTTAGACACTGTGCTATAGACTGAACACTAAGACAGGTTCTACTGAATTTCTAGCCGAGTCCCTGAGAGCTGATTGCAATACACCACTGTGTCACAGGACTGCCAGTGACAACCACCAGATAACATGCCTCGAGTGCCTTTCACTGGGCTTGACACACAGGAGGGGCTCACTATGCCATCTCACTGTGCTGTTAGAAGCCACTGTGAATAAAGAGAACTCCTTTCAGGGTCTCCCTTCACATTTTGCTGGTCATTTACACATGGTGGCAAGCTGAAAATGGCCTAGAGAAGAGACAGAGAAGGAATCCAGAAGTTGTGTGTCTGGACAAGGTAAGGCCTTAATCCCAGGCCACTTCTCCATCCTCCCACCCCTGCCCAGCAAGGTTACAGGCTCCAGGAACCAATGGAAAGAAGCAGCCACAGGGACTCCCACCTGCTCAGATGAACCTGGAGTATCTGTTCCTGAGGGAGAAGCTGCAGGAACTGCCTCCACATCTCATCTTGGCCCTACAGCATCTTAGCCATACTAGCATCTCCTATTTACATGATATAGGCAAGGAGGCAGATGGAAGAACTGAAGCCCAAATAGGACAGAAGACTCACACACACTCAGGCCTCCTGAATAGGCTACCAGGACACTTCAGGTGCTAAGGCCTGTTTGGCCCTTCCTGCCCACATCACTGCTGTCCGTGTCTATGTCAGGTGTATGCCCAGGTCAGGGCACCTCAGCCCCACAGCCTGGTGCTTCCAGAGGAGTGTTCTGGGCTAGAGGAGGAGAGGAGTGTTCTGGAACCCAAGGTTCTGTCTCAGCCTTAGCGGTGTGATCTTGGGCAAGGCAACCAACTTCTGAGGTGCATGCATCCGTAAAACAACCACAAGTCTATCGGTGTTTTAATGAGAACCAAAATTTGAAAGTTGAAAGAGTGTGCACAAGTCGAAGGCCCAAGCAAAGGTATTTGTGATTAGCATGGGTGCTCTGGGGAACTGCTGATGCCTGAGTGATACCCCATGTAAGGAATCTGAAGCTTCAGGACCATGGAGAAGCAAAGAAGGCTCTGGAACCTTCCTCTATTGCTAACTGAAGCCTGCTCTAATGCCTAGCTTCCTTCCCAGCCATCTATAAGAGAATCTCAGGGACATTTGTGTCTCAACTGAGCGCAGTTGCACAAACTAGTAAATGTCCCAGTTATTTAAACCTGTAGGTAGAGTGTTCTGCTGTCTGCACTAATTAATTCATTCTCCTTGGGCTATGGAGATGTGTCAAGTCTAATTCATCTTGAAACATCTAGAGATGGCCACCCTCTGCTCCCGTGTCTTCTCTTCTCCAAGTTCAAGTTTGGTTCCTTCAACTAGCCTTCACATAGACTAGCTAGAACTAATTCAGTATTTTGCAGGCTCTCTTCTGAGTGTACTCCAATTGTTTTTAAGTTACCCTATAACACCTGAATATAGTTTCTGTTTTCCACTCCTAGGCATCTGTTGAGGCCAGTAGAAAAGTGAGCACCCACTGTGTGCCCTGCCACCTGCCTCCTGACATTGCCCCAGGAATCCATATGCTGCTAGTGGTCACACGGGGTTTCTCTTTCCACAGCTCGGCCAAGGCAGCCAAGTTCTTCCTGGCTTCTGGGTAAATAACTCATGTTCTCGTCACTGCACGTCACAGATAGAGAGTTTTCAGTGGGGTTCAATGTAATTGCTTCCATCTATCACTTTAATGGCCTAATGAAGGTGAGATGTAATTAGAAAGGGTGCCAGTGGAATATGGAGTTTGTTTTACAATTATCTATACAGCCGGGGGGACCATCAGCACAGAACATTGCCTTTTAAAAGCCCAAGAAACATGTGGCATAAATGTTCATCGTTGAATGACTTAAAGAGACCTGTGGTCAAATTCCTTTAAATTCTGTTGCAGGTTTATGTGCGTTTGGCAATTAGGCGGGCTCTGAAGAAAGTTGCATAATTACTGAGTTCTTATCAATCAAATCCTCACTTCTGGTGACTTACATTCACACTGCAGAGCTGCATCTCTTCTCTTGTCAGGCCCTAAGTGTCCTTGGTTGTCCCTTGTCTGAGGAGCAGTCAATGATTTTTAAGCAAACATTATAATCATCCTGACTTGCTGGTAGCATAACATCCCCTTTCTTCAAGTGAAGAAATTCTCCATGAGGGTTTTTATTGTTGTAAAATATACATTACAGAAAAGTTAGCTCTTTAACCACTTTAAGTGCACGATTGGGTGGTGTTAAGTGTGCCCACGATGTTGTACGCCAGCACCACTACCCATTGCCAGAGCTCTCCTTCCTCCCAAGCAGGTCTCCGTATTCAACAGCAACTCCCGTTCCCCCGGCCCCCAGGCCCTGCTACCTTCCCCTCCGCGCTTGACTCTTTCGGGTGCCTCCTATAAGCGGAATCACACAGTATTTGTCCTTTGGTGTCTGTCTTATTTCACTTAGCATGATGTCCTCAAGGTTCATCATGTTGTGGCGTGTATCAGAATTTCCTCCCTTCCTGAGGCTGAATAATATTCCACTATATGTATATAGCACCTTTCATTTATTCATCGGTGACCACTTGGGTTGCTTCTGCCTTTTGGCTGTTGTGAATAATACTGTTATGAACATGAGTTTACAAAAACCTGTTTCAGTCCCTGCTTTTAATTCTTTTGGGCCATGCACATGTAATGAGTCTAACTTGCCTAAGAATTGGGTCTGGACTTGAACTTAGGTCTTCTGATGCCAGGTCCAGGGCTAAATTGATGACAGTTCATTCTGAGCTCCTTGACTCAGGCCCATTCCACATTCTGGTCCGATGGCAGGAAGACAAGCAACAGAAATTAAGAGCCACAAGAGCCTTTTCTTTCACCTTCCTCACACTCAGAACTTCACGGCTCAGTAATTTACTGGATGGCCTGTTGCATTTTGCAGGAAGGTTTGCTAAAGTGAAAATGAAGATTCTCCCTGGTATTGTCGTCTGTGTTCTCCCCAACATTCATTCATCAAACACTTTGAGAAGGAAAGCTCAGGCCAGTTCAGTTTCTCTGGCTCAACTGTGGATCAACCACCTTCTGTAACCTTCTCTCTCGCTGACCCCCCACCTCAGCGCCCCCACTCAGCGCCTTGATTCAAATGTGGTTTATCCCGCAGGAGGAAACCAGTGGCAGGCCGACCGCTGGATGGCTGACCCTTATTTAGAAGATACATTGCCCCCAGATAATGATCACTTGCTGCTAGATAAATGCCAGGGCTTGTCTCCTGATGGATGTTGTGGCAGAAAATAACAATTGCTCACTGCAGCTTCATTGGATTGCTGCAGCACTTACCCTTGCCAAGGGACTCACGCACCTTTTGGGAACTGAGCCACTGGGGACCGAGAAAAGCCTCAGTCTAACACCCAGTGCCCAGACCAGGAGGCAGGGGATACTAAGTGGGCAAGAGGGAAGGAAAGAGGGGGCTCCATCTCCAATCTGCTGTGTGACTTTGGGGTATATATGGTTTGTTCCAAGATGCCAGAGGAGGAGCGATGACTTCTGCAGTGGCGATGGTGAGGACATGTATGTGAGAGACTCACCAGGAGAGGCAACACCTGAACCGGAGTTTCATTCAACCATTAAGGTCACAAATATTTAGTGAGCACCTACTGTGTGTCAGGCATTGTGTTAGGGTCTATGTATCACAGAGATGACAGTCAAGGATCCTCCTTCACGGAGCTTACATTCTAGCCATGGAGATAATAACAAGGAAACAAGATAATTGTAGGCAGGGAAACATGCTCTGGAAGAGGTAAAGAGGGTAGTGTGATTGTCCATATTCGGGGAGGACTATTTTCAATCCAGTGGGTGGGCAGTGTTCCAGGAAGGGGCTTTTGAGCTGAGACTTGATGGATGACAGTAAGTCTCTTACAAGTAGAGCTGGTGAAAGCTCCAGATGGAGGGATCAGCAAGTGCAAAGGTCCTGGGGTGGAAAAGAGATCATCTAGGGACAGAAGGAGATTGTTGTGGCTAGTCTGCTGGGCACTAGGAGAGGCTGCGCCCTCACAGTAAAGAGCTGTCTCATGCTTTGGGGAATGGGGGAGTTTTTAAGGAAGAGACTTAATTGGATTTTAGGGTTAGAAAGAAGTGCATGGCCTGTGAACAGCCTCAGCACTGTCCATCTCACCATCAGATGACCCCACTGTTCCTAGGAGCCTTCATTTAAAATTTTCACCTATTGTTCATCATGAATCTTTTATATTAGTTTTGATTTTTTAAAATAACATTGCATTAAAATATGATTTACCTTGATTACTGAATTCTTGGTGCCTGCTTACATTTTGTGCCTAGAGTGAGTGCCTCGCTCTCCTCACCCTCGTTCCAGCACTGCCTCCTAGGCCCTTACCCTCTTCCCTCAGATGTGGCTCAAAGGGCAGGGACTTGGAGGTGCCACACCTTTCATCTCCTGCCAACAACTGTAGAACACTCCTCTCCCACCCCTGCACCTTCCTCTGGCGTGTTATCACGTATGCACAGAGACATGGCTCTTCTTCATCGAATCTCTCTCAAGTGCAGAGGAGCTGGGTGACAACAGTCATCCCTAGAAACCGGTCGCCCAGGAGGGCTTCAAAGAAGACCCAGCAAGAATCTAGACTCTCTGACACTTGGCAGCAAAGCCCCCTCTGTGGCTCCACATATCTGGCTGAAATGCCTCTTGTCCCATGCAGGGCACTGCAGTCTTAAAGGGAAGCTTTGCTTTCCACCCCGAAGAGATAAGGGAAACAACGGAGCCTGGAGAAAGGCAGAAAACAATGAGAAATTTTAATAAAGGGCCTTTAGGAGGTTCTAACCCCAGCAAGGTGGCCACTGGTACACCCGCCAGGCACGGATTTTGACGCCTTTATCTGGCTTTCTCTGAAGCCCCGCACACCTCCCGATGCGGGGCCCAGCGAGCCCCCATGTGGAACAGGAGCCCCTATTTGAGAGGCCCTGTGAGGCAGCCAGTCTTGTGGGAAAAGCCTGGCCTGGGTCAGGGGGTCAGGGCTCAGCTGTCTAACCTCCAGTCTGGTTCACATCTGTGCGCCTCTGTGGTCAATCCCCAGAGAGACTCTAATCCCTACAAGGCAGGGACTCCTCCACGGCTGCTCTGTCTTTATCAGTTTTCTCAATCTTGTCTCCAGCGTGTCATATGTGCCTGCCACATAGTACGCCCTTAATAAATTTTGTTTGAATGATGTATAAGATAAAAAGAAATCAGAAATTAAAGTTCCATGCTGAGGAGGAAGGGGCTGGGTGCACCCTGGGGACCCTTAAACTGTCCTTAACACAATGATCCATGTCTTTTACCCTCTGCCTTCTCAACTGGATTTATTCTTACTAATAAGCTCTCCCTCCCATCAGAGCTAAACTGGAGAATCGTTCGTTGTTCTAGAGGCCCTTTGAAGAACGTCTGAAGAATACTTAATATGCTGGAGGGAAGATTGGATTTAGGGAAGTATATGGATTTCATGCATAACAAACCCAGGCTCGGAAATTGCTTTTACCTTAAAAAAACGTTTCTTAAGTACCATATAATGTTTGAGTGCAAAGGATATGCAGTCACACAAATTCCTCAGACTCGCGCCACAGTTGACGGTGGCCTCTGTGGGAAATCCGGGGCCTACGATTTAGTGTGAAATCCTTTGCTCTCCTCACTTTAGGCGTCTTCTCTGCAGCATGTGGCATCACTAAATGCTCTTCCTGGAGTCCCCTCCTCTCCTGGCTTCCCGACTACCTCTCCATTCTCTGTCTTCCACCTGAAGCTCCCCTTCTATTTTCTGTCCCAGCCTTTGCTGCCTCCATTCCCTCCTCCTGCCCTTAAACATGGAAAGTGCCTGGGACGCTCTCCCAAGCTGAGCTCCCGCCCTCACGTGCGGGCCTGCCCCTCCAATGCCTGACTTTCCCCATTTTCCTCTCCAGCCATCGCTCATCCCGGGATCCAGGTTCAATCCCCAGCCTCCTTGGGGAACTCCACTTGGATTCTTATTGCTCCTGAAATTAAATGTGTCTGAGAAAAAAATCATTTGCTCACCTCTCCCCGACCTGGAATCCTCGTCTTAATGAATGATTTCCCCACCGATTCCGGCATGCGGGAGCAGATGAAGCTGCCTGCCTGCTCATCTCTCACGCACAGATTAATGTGAATGCTATGGGGATATGTCTCATTTGTGCCTTCCTCACCATATCTATTAGCCCTGATCTAATTCAAGCCCTTATGTGTGTTTGGTTGTTGCTGTTTTTTAATTTTGCAAAAATACTGCAAATTCCTCAAATGGGTTTTTGCCCCTCAGCTTCCCTTTTCTCCAATGCATCTCCACACCCTGGTCCACGTGACTGTGGTTTTACTGTCAGGAATCTGCTGTTTTACTGTCTTTCCTGCCCAATGAGTGGGCTCTGGGAGCCACAGGACGGACAGGTGGCTGGGACAGGGCTCCGGCCACGCAGACGCACCTGTCTCCCCTGCCTGGGAGGCGGCGGGAGGGTGCAGCCTTCATCCGCACTGGTGTAGGCATGGCAGGAGCTGACAGTAAAGCCTTCTGTGGTTTTTCTCGGTCCTTCTCTAAGCTCCCACTCAACTGGAAACAAAAAGCCAGCTCTTAGATCCAGCTTCAGAACTAGGGCTCTAAAAAAACACTTTTTATTAAGGAAAATTTCAAACATATATGAAAATAGAGAGAAAATTATAATAAACCCAAATGAGCCATCACCTGGCTTCAACCATCAATTTTTAACCCATGGCCAATGTTGTATCTTCTCTACTCTGGGCAACCTTCCTCTCCCCACCCTGGGTTATTCTGAAGCAAATTCCAGACTAAGACATTGGGTTTTAACAGAGCAGAAGCAGCAGGGGTGCGACAGCCTTGGTGCTCAAGTTCATCTCTTCTCAGCATCTCCCCGTGTGGCAGCTCCTGAGGGCAGGGCTCTGCAAGGAACCCTGGGGCTCAGATGTAGCTAATCCTGGCTCATGACCCTCTGCTCCACTGTCATCCATGGGTGACACCGCCCCCTCTGCATGGGAGTGGAGAGAAGTAGTTGGGCTACATGGTATCCCTTCACCCAAGACCCTCAACTGCCCTCTGCTGGAGGAATCCAGGGCAGCCAGCAAAGTACCCCCCACCACTCCCCAAGCTGGACCCTCTCACCAACAGGGTGCTCATCGAGTTTCCCAGCAAAAGTTAAGATCCATTCCTGAGCTTAATGGGGGCTGAGGGAGAAGGAACAGCAGAAAAACAAAGTGAAATAACCCAGATTCTGAAGAGTTAAAGTAGAAAATATGGTATCCAGGTTCCTAGGGACCCCTTAGGAACCCAACAGAGTAGTTTAGGGCAGGATGAAGGGTGGCAAAGTCACAGGTGGCTCAGTAGGGGGATGCTGTGTCCAGGCAGCTGGAGGAGAGGGTTGTCAGGCCAGAAACTGCAGTGGTTAGTGTGTCCCTGGGGTCTCGGCAGAGCCTTTTTTGTAATCAAAAATCTTTGCAGGGCTCGGGGCTCAAGATACAGATTTGCATATTGCTTTACATAAGTCAGCATATGGAGTTCACTCACCCCTAACACCAAGAAAGGGAAATTAAATTCAATTAGATTAATTAGTGCAACTGATTGCAAATTGTTTTCAGCCTAATATTAAGGGTGCTGCACGCAGGAAACAGAGAATGGATTTTTTAATTGGGATTGGTAGGAGGATGGGAGGAAGGCAGGCAGCTTGGGCAGCCCCGCCAGGCTTTCCAGAGAGGGGGGAGGAAAAGGAATAGAGAGGGTGGGAGGAGGGTGTGCCTGGGCTTCTAGGGGACATTTGAGCCCTCCAGCCCAGCCCTTCCCCTGTATACAACTGCTCCAGACTGGGCAGAGGCTGACTTCCCTGGAAGATCAAGCTTAGGCTTAGGGCCACCCTCTGGCATGCTCGCTCCCACTACCCAATGTTGCATTTGTAATTTTTGAGGTGAGCCCTCCAGATTGTGTAAGTTTCAGGTCCCTAAAAACTTACATCTGCTCCTGCTACCCCTTCCTTCCTTCCTTCCTTCCTTCCTTCCTTCCTTCCTTCCTTCCTTCCTTCCTTCCTTCCTCCCTCCCTCCCTCCCTCCCTCCCTTCTGCAAACCATATCGTCTCCCATGTGCTAGGCCCTCACTGGTGTGAGATGACTCAGAGGTAGACCCATACAGTCTAGTAAGAGGGGTTAAGACAAGGCCAGAAATAACCATCATGCGAGACACAGTAGTGTAACCCTTCAAGAGAGGCACAAGCAGGCCCTAGGCTGTCTAGAGGCAAGGAGAGTATATCTGGGTGGGCAATCAAGAAAGACTTCTAAAAAGAGACCAGACAAACTGGCCTGCCAGTGAAGGTAAGATGGCAACTGGCAGGCATGGAGGGTAGGGCCCCACATGGAGGGACCAGAAGCGGTCACAGGAAGATGTGGTGGGAGACTCACCCCAGGAAGGAGCTGAGCTGGGCCTTAGAGTTTGGGCGGGGAAGAAGCTGGAAAGTCTGGAGAGCTTTGTGGGCAAAAGGAGGCCTAAGGGGACAAGAAGAGGTGTAGCTAGGAAGGGAATGGGGAAGGGTGGGCACATGGGGGTGGAGTTGTCAAAGGCCTTTGGTTCCTTTTCACAAATCCCTCTCCTTTCCTGCTACTCCCCACTGATGGTGAAGAGGAAGGTTGGAGGACCTCAGTTCATTGCCCCTGAAGCTTGGCTCTGCCTAGTCTGGGCTGAGGCCTCCGTGCATGTTTCATGGCAGCAGCTGGGGTTCCCCGGGGGCCCTGGAGTTCCTCATTTGGGCCTTGGGTATCCATTCGGGCAGTGGCCTGTTCTGTGGATTGACGAGGACTCTTCTGACACTGCTGACCACTTCTAAGAAGCCCCCTACTGGGGGGCGCAGCACCGAGAGGTAATAATCACTCCTCCTGGCTCACTCATACCCTAGTCAGGGTACGAATCAGAGCTGGCAGCCTGTAACAAAGGCTTTACCTCCAGCTACGGAACATTCCTCCTTTTCCACCCTCCCACTTGTTCCTTTGTGTTTGAGATCTAGTATCAGCCAAATGTATTTGTCTAAACCTCCAGCCTCATAGGACTTGAGGGAGGGAGGCCAGTAATACCCAGATCACAGGAAACTGCCCCATGCCCCACGGTCACTCACTTTTGCCTCTCCTTGCTGCTGGTGACTTCCCACTGAGAAAGGGGATCCCAGGTCCCTCTGTGCCCAGCTGGACCCAGTCCATCTCCACTGCTGTCTCTGTCCCTGACCCTCTATCCAGGGCCACACCTGCTTGGGGACCCCTGTGCATGCTAAGGCTTAGCACTAGGCCTCTGGCTAATAACTGGGCTGCTTCCTTGTACTATGCTTGGTCCCTGCACCATTTATACCTCCATTTGAGTACTGGAGAACCTGTCTTGGTCCCTGCCTGGTGCCATGGTTGTTCTAAGGTCCTAACTTTTTGTTTGTTTGTTTGTTTAATTGAGGTGAAATTCACATAACACAAAATTCACCATTTTAAAGTGAGCAATTCAGTGGCATTTAGCACATTCATATCATGGTACAACCACTACTTCTATCTTGTGCCAAAGCATTTTCATCTCTCCAGAGGGAAACCCCATTCCCGCTAAGCAGTTACTTTTAATTTTCTTCTCCCCACAGCCCCTGGCAACCACCAGTCTGCTGGCTCTATGGATTTACCTATTCTGGATATTTCACATAATTGGAATCATACAATATGCGACCCTCTGTCTGGCTTCTCTCCCTTAGCATAACGTTTTCCAGGTTCATCCACACTGTTCATGTCTCGGTGTTGCATTCCTTTTTGTGCCAGAATAATACCCCACTGCATGTGTATCCTGCATTTATCTATCCACCCTTCCACTGGTGAACATCTGTATTGTTTCCATCTTGGGCCATTGTGAATAGTGCTGCTATGAATATGCATGTGCATGAACCTGTTGGTGGTTTTCATTTCTTTTGGGTATATACCTAAGAGCGGAATGGCATGATAAACTCTATGCTTAACTCTTTGAGAAACTACTAAACTGTTTTTCCACAGTGGCTGAACCATTTACATTCCCACCAGCAATGTACGAGGGATCCCATTTCTCCACATCCTTGTGCAGTTTTCTCTTTTAGCATAGCCATCCTAGTGGGTGTTGTGGTGTCTCATTGCGGCTTTGATTAGCATTTTTCTAATGACTAATGATTTGAACATTTCTTCATGTGCTTGTTGGCCATTTGTGTGTCGTCTTTGGGGAAATGTCTATTTAATTCCTGCATCCATTTTTTTTAATTGGGTTGTTTGTCCTCTTACTGTTGAGTTGTAAGAGTGCTTTATATATTCTGGATACTAGACTCTCGTTAGATACATCATTTGCAAATACTTTCTCCCATTTTATAGGTTGCCTTTCACTTTCTTAATAATGTCCTTTGATTCACGGAAGTTTTTAATTCTGAGGAAGTCCGATTTATCTATTTTTTAATTGTGTTGCCTGTGCTTTTGGTGTCACATCCAAGAAATCACTGCCAAATGTGAGGTCGTGAAGAGTTACCCCTATGTTTTATGGTTTTAACTCTTATATATAGGCCATTGATTCATTTGGAGTTAATTTTTATATACGGTGTGAGGTAGGCATTCTTTATTTACTCTTAACTCCTGCTCCCAAGCCCACTTCAGCTTGGAGTCCAGCCCAGGTCCCATAGTCTGCTGGCAGTTATCCCCGATGCCTGCACTGCTGACTGTTTCTCGCCCTGGATCACCTGTCGGTCTGGCCCAGCTCTCTATCCTAGGTCAGCCTTCACGATGTGGGTTGCTTCTTGCCCTGGATTGAACTCTATTAGACAGGACTTCCTTTCAGCCAAACAGCTAGGTCAGTTCCTCTCTGCTGTAGATGTCACCCAGGCCCTCTCCCTCCCGAGACTGAGCTGTCCTGCGATAGCATCAGGCCACAGCAGTATCTTGTGACAGTATCAAGTTTCCTCAATGAAGTCCAGTTGTGAACGCGTGGGATCTGGAATCAGGGACTAAATCCCAGCTCTGCCACATACTACATGTGTGGCTAGAGCTGCTTACCCTTTTTGTGCCTCAGTTTTCTCATTTATAAAATGAGGAGAATTATTAACCCTACCTCACAGGGCTGTTGTGGCAATAAAGTGAGTTAATATATAGAAAGGGTTAAGAAGAGTGTCCAGTTCATGGTAAACCCTCTGTGAGTGTTAGCTCTTCTTAAGAATATCTAAAATCACCTGGGAAGGGTATTACAACCGACCGGAACAACGTTTTAGCATAACAAACTCACTGTTTTCCTAGGTCCAAGATTGGGAGGGGGTTACCTACCAGACCAAGGGGAAGAATAAACCTACTCATGCCAATGGCCACGGCGAACAAGTAGACACAGGAAGGAAGGAGAGGAGGGGGGTACAGGGCTCAAAAGCAATCTTGCTGGTTGCAAAATTCTGTGGGTGCCTCCAGGTTAGATAAATCTACAGCAAAAGCATGATGTCTGTGATCTAATAAAAGCAGCAGAGAGTAGGAACTGATTTTGCTGACTTGTCCTGGGCTGTTCTATTTTTTCCCCTGGTTTGCCTGCCATGGAGCTCTGGGGGAACCTTGTTATCCCTGGTGTAATCACCACTGGCAGGTTTGAGTCCTGGGGCCAGAATCTGGAAGGTTCCCCAAGAGTCCCCCTGTGAAGAAGCCTGGGAGGAGGAGCCCTCTCTGTCTCACCTCCATGGCTGTGTCCTTTACAGAGTTTTCGATGTATCATTCATTCCCAGAGGGAGGTGAGCCACTGGAATTTATTGTCTGACTGAATAGGCTCTGTGCAGTGTTACCAAAATAAAAGGGAAAAAATAGAGCTGTCTTGGCAAAATCTGCTGAATCAGAATTAACAAGAAAATCTTGTAACTAGTGATCAGAAATTAAAATGTGCTCAGGAGCTGCAGTGTTTAACCGACTGGCAGGGCTGCGGGGTGATGCTGTGCAGGATAATGGAACTGGAACAGCTCATGTTCTGCTGAGGCAGCCAAGGGGAGATGGTGCACAGGCTTACCCAGGCTGGTCCCCAAACCTGGGCCCCTGAACAGGGGCTTCCTTCTCCCCTCGCCCCAGCCCTCTGCTTCTCTCATCAAATAGGCCTTACCTTTCTAAGCACCTCTCAGCTTACAATCTGTATCTCGCTAGCTTCTCGGGACAGCCACATGGGACACGTGAAACTGCTTCCTGCGGCACCTCCCCATTTACACAGATGAACACTGAGGCGCAGGAGGTTAAGTGGTAGGGCACGACCCCGGATTCAAGTTTTCCAATCATTGGAATTCCTGTACAAGAGCTTCCTTGTGAACAATCTCCTCTGGTTTCACTTTTCCGTAAACCTAGATTTTCATGAACTGTGTACTTAATGGGCTGTACACTGCAGCTCGCTGGCAAATATTGGAGCCTGAAGTGCAAAAGTATGGTTGTGTCCTATATTTTAAATGCTAAAGAAAGCTTCACTGGAACAAGAGTCAAAGAGTTTCTTGCTTGCCTAACTCTTAAAAGGCACTTAAGTTTTACAAAGTAATTTGGATCTGGGGCTGCACTGAACCATGCATGTGTTTAGTCTCGCAGTAAGTGTCTCAGGAAGCTGTGGGAATGAAGAAGGGTGCAGAAGGAAACGGGCTCGCGGCCTTGCAATGCCACCTTGCCTTTCAGATAACTCTCGTGGCCACCGAATTCTCAGTATCACAATTAGCCACAGTCCACCTGCCAGGATAACGAACGCCCACGAGAGAGGAGCCTGCCGGTTTACATGCTGAAGGGGAGACACCAGTGGTTTTGAGTTTTATTTGCAGATGTCTGCAGATCGTTCAATTACAGGGACATGGGGAGCCTGCTCTCGGGAGACTGGGCTGCTAGTCTTCCTTCCAACACTTGGTAGTCTTGAGGTCTTGAGAGATCAATTCTCTTTGCCCCATTTTCCACATCTCTAAAATGGGGAAAATCATGCCTCCCTGGTAGAGTCGTTGAAAAGTCTCAAATATTGTATGTAAATTATATGAAGCTACATACATAAAAATGCAGTGCTTGTCCTGGAGTAGAGGTTCAATGATAACATTCCTGGCTATTAGTAGGACTAGTCAGAGTAGTAGTCCCTGCACTGCAATAGCAGGAGGCATTGGGTTAAGCATTTCCTAGGTTTGACTTGGCCGTCCTCTATGAACACACAAAACACTCTTCCACTAGAAGTCTTGCTAAAATTCATTTCAGTGTGACTCCTCCCTGTGATACAGTTTGAGGTCATTCCTTCCTCCTCAGTGCTCTTCGTCTGAATTTCTTATTAGACCAAACATCACAACACCCAATTACCCTTTCTATATATGGGACCTGGGGCACAGACAGATCCGATTGGCCCAGGCAGAGCAGAGAAAGACATCAGGACCTGGGTGGTGGGTAGTGGGTGAGGGGTTAGGCTATAAGTCTTGGCAGGGCAAGTGAGCCCATAAAGCCAGCCTGAGACCAGGAGGTTTGTGTGAGGACAGAGAAGAGCCAGGTGAGGGGACTATAGCTGAGGTTTAGGTCTTGTCCAGCCAGGGCAAGTGGGTCAAAAGAGGTTCAGATGGGTAGGCAGTTTCTACCAGGGACAGGTGACCTAGGACATCAGAGCTCCATCAGGCACTAGGCGTGAGAGGCAAGCATGTACTAGCAATCAGTAGGTCACCTGAATCACTTAGGAGATTCTCTCAAAATACAGATGCTCATGCCCCAGCCACTGAGATTCTGATGGAGTGAGTCTCATGCACTGTCGGAAGAGATGATGGGCTTTCCCGCTCTGCAAGTTCACAGGCTAACCAGGCGATGATTAAAAAGGGCTTCATAATAGCTGTGACCTTGACACTTAATTAAAGACTTGAAGGTTGGGAGGTCTTCAAGGCATGTCAACCAGATGCTCAGAAAGTGTGATGAGCTTACAAACACTTGATCAAGAAAAAGTTTTCAAAAAGAAGGGCAAACACCACCTCAAAGATGAAGAAACCAAGGTCAAATTACAAAAGAAAAAGAAAAGAGCAGTTATTTTCTGTAGGAAGTTCCACGTGGTCATCAGGACCCCAGGTTCTCTCTCCAGGATGTCCTGTATCAGATTTCCCCCTCAGACACCCAGTAAGAACAGCACGGTCTGAGAGAGCACAGTAAGTATTCCAATCGCACACCCTGTGCTTTCATCAATTTGTAGGTCTCTTCCTCAACGCTGTAGGAGAAAGCTCAGGCTGTACACCGAGGCCCACCCCGAGAGGCTGGGGACGGGGGCAGGACCGTGGTGAGAACCTGAGGGCCAGAGGCATTGGTTTATCAAACGTATTCACTTCTTCTCTTTCATAAAGACATGCTTGCTGAAATGTGGCAGTCTGCTGTCTTCCCCTGCTTTATGTCCAGAAAGCCACGCCTGGCATTAATCTCTCAGGTAGGAAACCAACAGACTATTTTCTAGAGAATTAAAGGAACCAAGAATGAACACCTACCGATACTGACAACTGAATGAAAGGCCACATCAGCTCTGATCACCCTGCGGCTCAGCTCACCAAGTGGCAGGCCCTTCCCATCCACACAAAATTTCCAGCTGCTTTAGTCTCCCATTCTTAAATACTCTCTTACATCCATGGGTAACTCGAAATTTGAGGAAAATCCTCCAAACTGAACAGCAGAACAAAGCAACATTAGAGTCGGAGAAGAAAATTCCCAGGATGTCTGCTCTGCAGCCTGCATTTTGAAAAGTATAATGCCGTGTAGAAAACTTTGGAGAAGAGTGTGAAAGATCCACTAAAAACCAGGGTAATGAAAAAATGAAGCAATTAATAATTCTGGGAAAAACAAAAGATTGTACAAGAAAAGGACATTTGGTTGTAATCCACCATCGGCTCGTTGTGTAAGTGCTGATTGTTGATTTTGCCAAAAATTATTTTATAAATATGCTACAGGGATGAAAGGGAAGCAACGTAGGCAGGGGTAGGAAAAAATGAAGTCTCTCTCTAGCATGGCACAAAGCCAACAGCTAATGTCTAAAATGATATCTCTAGAGGCAGAAGTATGATTTTAAATTATAGAGGTAAATGCCAGGGAAAGCCCTAGGAGTATGAAGGATGTTATGTCTGGGAAGAGGAAGTGTGCGTGGAATAGGGGATTTCTATAGGCAAACATTACTTCCAACAAGGATTACTCTGATAAAAATAATTACCAGATTGAAATTTGAGATTTTAGAAATGACAAAGATAGCTCACACAGCCTTAGCTGGCTGAACCTTTTTTCCAGCTACTCTGGGCTAGTAATTATCATCTCAAAACTTCAGCTTTTCTCATTTCGAAAAGAATTTTTAAAATGTGTTACATTTTGAACTTCTTAGTTACACTATATATAATATCAGTTTCTCTTAATCAGATTTTTTTAAAGTTAAACTTTCTTGCAGGAAAAAAAAAAAAAAAAGGGGGGGAAGAGAACAGGGGCCTGGGATCTGGAGCTGAAAGAAGTGGGTCCCAGCCCTGCCTGCCCGTTACTTACTGTGTGTCCTTGGACAGGTCACTACCCTGCTCTGAAATGCAGTTTCCTGTCGAGGAGGCAACACTACCCTCCTCGCAGGGCAGTTACAGGCAGGTCATGGGCATTTAATTTACTGCAGCCTCAGCAGACTGACGACTTGCGCGGAGCAGGCATCTACTAAGTATTGATTTGATGTGAGTAAATTAAGAATGATTTCTAAAGATGTTTTAAAATAGAAGTGGGTGGCTGCTATAATATGGGTACGGTCCTACCAAAAAGCTGAAGTCGGACTTGAAATGCTCTTTCAAGATTCTGTTTGTGCTCAGAATTCTAGACTTTTCTTTCATTCTACCATAGAAATACACAATTCGAGGCAATGCAGTTGGGGTCTTGCAATTAGAAAGAACAGAGAGAGAAGCAGAGGTCATCAATCCTGTTTCCCCAGGAATGACTTGCTTTATAATAAAGAATTCATGTTGGCCCACACTAGATTCCCAGCAGATGCAGGGACTTAATCTTCAAGGCACACTCCCACATTGGAGCTCCTGGTTCTGGAATCTGAACTATGACCTATGGTTGGCACACATCGGCTGGTGCCCACAGCGCCCTCCCCTCCACTGTCTCACAGGTCAGCTGTTACTAGAAGCTGAGTTGGTCTGGATGTCCCAAAGCCAACTGTGGCAGGAGGGAGGTCAGTGGCCATCCCGGTGGGCTCTTGACCTATGCCCTGCCACTCGAGGATGGGCCAGTCCTGCTCAGGGTGGCTGCGTGAACCTGAGGACAGCAGGAGGTCCCTCAAGGTGGTTGACTGCTCTGAAGTTCCCGTTGCTCTGTATGGTCAATTAGCCAGGGCTGCAGGGCAGAAGCACGATTATCCATCAACAGGAGTGAGGTCTGAGAGTCTTTCACTTGCTTCATGATCCAACTGAAAGGATCCTTGGTAGTTACAATGAACTAGGGCCTGTTTGTGCTGCTCAAGTTGCAAGAGGCCTGCTCTGGAAAGAGAAATGTATCCAATCCTGGCCTGGCTTGTTAGACATGAGAGCAAATGAAGGAGCCGTTTAATTTGGACCATCTGGTTCAGGCCACTCAGGGTGGTTCGGTTCCACAGGCACCCTGAGCGCCAGCCCCTGCCAGATGCAGCGCACAGGTGAATGTGGTGGGCGGCAGACACATCAACAGAGGAGGTGCGGACCGCCTACGCGGAGGGGGCTGCTCCCACAGAAGGACATGGAGACACAAAGTACTCCATGAGGACACAGGGGACCATGGGGACACAGAGGGGACACCTAGCTCCCAGCAGCCTCCTGCTGGGGAGTCCAGAAACCATGGTTCCCTGGGGCATGGCCCAGCCTTCCTTCGGTCCCATCCAACATGAAAACAAATCCTCGAAAGTTCATAAAGGTAACCCCTCCGTTATATTTTGCCAGGGTTGAGCCAGGTACTCAGAGAGTGTGTGGAGAAGCAAACATGGGCTCCTGGGCCTGGAATTCCGCCCTCTCTTGCTCTTGTCCTATCAGCCTTACAACTCAGCCATCCCATTCTCTGTGAAGCTTTTCCATCCCCTCCTCTGCGCCCCTTGTACTCAAGTGGCCTCCGTTACAGCCGTGGTCACACCCAGCATCTCCTCCCTCTCCCTCTGCTCTCCTCCTCCGCTCCCCGACTCTCTAAAATAAACCCCACTCTCCTCCACTTCATGCCCTTGAGGGCAAGGACCGGTGGCCAGCTCCTGGCATCGTGCCTGCCATAACAGGTGCCTAGCAAATATTTATTGCTTAGTGATGTACGCATACATTTGGAGGGCTGGGTCACCATGTATTTTGCCAGGTGGCATGGTCACAGGGAAGAGACTCTGTCACCTATCAGTTGGGCCACCTACACCAGATATTTACTTCTCTGAGGCTCACATTCCTCATCTGTAAAATCATGAGGGTGACACCTACCTCCTGGAATGCTGTTAGCATTCAGTAAAATAGCAACTGTAACGCACAGAAGCATATGGTTGGCACATAACAGTAGCTCATGAAATGCTAGTTCCCACCTCCCTTCCCTAACAAATGGACCATGAGTAACAAATCTGAGTATCCGTGTGGCTGACCAGTTGTTAAAGACGCAGAACAACTTCACTTGAAAGGCCCAGTAGGGAGTTTTGCACCAGGGACTCCCCGGTATTTGTAGCATTTTCTTCCCTGCAAGAGCACGTATTCATTATTCCATCCTCAATGTGAGAAGCAGCGGATATGAACCCAGGACCCTGGAGCAAACTTCTTGGAATTGAATCTCACTTCTACCATCAGTTGTGTGACTTTGGGCAAGTTACGTAACCTTCTCGGCCCTCAAACTACTGGCTTGTAAGATGGAGATGCCAGTAGTAGTTATTATATAGCTATTTTCATGAGGATTGGCTAAGTTAAATTTTTTAAAGCTCTTAGAACAATGCTGAGCACAGGGTAGCACTGTGAGAGTGGTTGCTAAGCTACTATTCTTCTTTTGCGCGTCGAAAATGTTTTATAATTAAATAATTAAGCCTGGTTATCAGGTACTCAAATAGAACAAAGGAATGTGGAACCGTGAAGACACTTGCTAGGCAAGCAGAGCAGGATCCATCGGCATGAAGGCCACCCTCTCACCCTGCTCCAGCTCCTCTCCTCCCGCACCCGCCACCGCAATGCCCCACAGCCACCGTGTATTTTCCACTCTGACTGACAGCGACATAGTCGAGGCCTCACGATCTTTCCAGGACAATTTCTGGAGTCTCTGACAGGCCCCTCTTCCCAGAATCTCACCTCCAAACCATTTTACAATCTGGTCACTAGTGCTCCCTTGCTCCAACACCTTAAGTGGCTCACAGCTACCCACCCAATTAAGTTCAGAAGCTTCTGCCTGGCATTCAAAGCCCCCTCTATCTGACCCCCATTCTCTTTCGTGCCTCCTACACCTCAGGCTGGTGGGCCTGCTCCACATCCCTGCTTCTGGGCCTTTGCTTAGGCTGTGGTCACCTAGGATGCGTCTCCATCTCCATCTTCCTGCAGTCTCGCTTCTACCGCAAGTTCATCTCACGTGGGGTCTGGTCTTCCTCTGAACCTCAGAGTTCTTTACCTGAACCTCTCTTCTGACACAACGTTCTGTCTGAGCCGCTTTGGGACCTTAACATCCTATCTGCTTTCTCGGGACCTGGTTCGGTGAGATCGATCAGACTCTACTCCTTGAGCAGGGGATCCTATCGGGAGGCAGGTGGGAGCCGAGGGCTCCACACGGTGTCCTGACGGCATCCAAGGGTAACTCCAGGACTGAGAATCATAGGTGACAGGGACAGAATTCAGGCGTGAGAGCTGAACTCGTGGGTAAGACCAGAAGATTCACACAGAGGGGAGCGGGCAGAGCTGGGGACATTTCCTGGCGTTGGGGAGTGATGCTACTGTCCCTGTGAGTGAGGAGGGAGCTTCCGGGGGGCAGAGCCAGCTGGACTTCCTCCGCCAGGCCTCCATCACTCACACGCTTGTCCTGTTTTCATCTGTGACACCACTGACATTGTGCCCAGTGTGGCTTCCCCACAGCACTCTGCACACCCCACAGCACACGTGGGGCTGGAACACAGGTGACAGACCCGATCAGTGTGCACGAGCAGGGAATGAACATAAAGGCTGAGGAAGCACCTGGTGGGCAAGTGGCAGAGAAATGCAGGCAACAAAGGGCCAAGACCAGCCAGGGGACCCCCATTTCCCTCCCTGCTCCACTCCGCTGCCCTCTGCTTCCTCTTCTTCCTAACTCATCACCAATTCGGAATCAAAGAGCAGGGCTGCAGGGGTCTTGGGTCCTCCACCGCCCTAGGCAGCCCCACTGGGGAGTCTCAGGACCCTGCCTGACCTTTAGTGACCTCTGAGGATGGAGGGTCAGCCTGCCACATTCCCAGGCGCCGCCCTCTGCTCTGGAAACTGATGTTTGAACCCCACAGAAAAACTAGTGATGACAAAACATGTTTAGATTTATTACATGCCTGGCTCTGTGCTGAGAAAGTCACCTGGATCATTTCATTTAATCTCACACTAAAATGATGAGAGAGGTATGCCTATTAACCCATTTAGAGAGGAGGAAATCGAGTTCAGAGAAGTTAAGTAATATTTCTCTAGCCAACAGTGAGGAACTGGAGAAGCCAGGATCTGAACCTACGTCCATGTGACTAACTACTGTTAGAGGAGCATGTTGGTCAAAGAAAAAGGGGGGACCAGGTTCAAGGGAAGGTTCTCCTTCCGTACATCAGGGCAGGAGAAACTGGGATCCTACTCAGTTAATGAGGAGGAGTTGGCCTCGGAGGAGGCTACCGGGGGAAAGAGAGGGCACATTCCAGGTGGCCTTCAACTCTCCACTAACCCAGGAGAAATTTATTCTCAGTACAAGGCAGGGGAGGAGTTGGGCCTGCGCGGAATGAAGAAGGTCAGTTCCTTCGCTGTGGGGACAGGCCTGGGCATCCTCAAGCTGAAGGACAGGCCTGCAGAATAGAACAAAAGGCCCCTCGAGCTGGCTGCCGTGATCTTACACCTCAGTGCTGTGAAGGGGAACAGCTTTGGAAAAGAGCTTTGTCTGTCTGTTGACTCTGATTTAGCCTCTGGCTGTCAGCTCGCCTTGTCACTGCGAAGCATCCCGCAGAAGCGTCTGGGGATAGGAACCTGTTATCTTTCCTCCATCCCTGGGTTGGGTGAAGCCCCACTGGGAAGTCACTTTGTCTTCCCCAGGGAAGGGGTGCACAGTGCACACCCCCAGTCCATCAGCTCACCCTGCCATCTCCACTGGCAGCCCTTCACCCCAGCACTGCAGCTGGCCCGGGCGGGGCTGAGGGCCCGGAGGCTGGAATTTCTCAGGCCACCCGGCAAGCCTTCTGCAGGGCGCTCACCGCTCCTGGCTGTGCTGGACAGTGAGTTATTGCAGCCTGTTATCTTCAGCAGCAGGTGGAGGCATCCTGGGCTCCTTCCTGCAGAGCGAAGCCAGGTAATATTTACTGGCTCAAATGAATAGGTAGCCAGTCCTGTCACAGAACAGAGGATGTGTCTCTCACCCAAGGGTGTGTTTTTTCCCTCCTTTCTTTCTTCATTATGTTTGTAATTTTGTTTTATTATTTCCCATTGGAAAGCTGTGAAATGAAAATGATGCAATCTACTGCTGTGAAATAATGTCGTGCTCCAGTCCTTTTCCAATAAGCCCCGAGGTCTGCACTGTGACGGCTTCATTAAATTAGCCGGCTCCATGGCAAATGGAAAAGCGCTCGGAGCTTTGGATTTTGTTAATCTGGGTTGGGCTGCCGGAGACCTCAGACCACCGGGGAGCTCAGGAAGTTGGCTCTGCATGCTGGGGAGAAGAGGTTCCCACTCACCCTTTGCAAAGTCCCAGAGGCCACCACATGTGCACAGCTGCTCACCCTCTCCTGTAACCCTCCAACCTTCACCGTGCTCCTCTGAATGCCAGATGCTGCCCTTGGTGTTGTCACATATGAAAGGAACAAAGGTCTCTCCAGGGACACAGTGGACAACGGCTCCATGTGTGGAGTGGGGGAAGGGAGAGGGTTTGGTTATACTGCAGGTAATCCACCACGGTGGGTGGGCCGCAGGTAAAAGGTGAGCCTCTCCTTGAAGGCCAGCCAGGACTCAGGTTGCCAGATGCCAGTGAATATGCCAGAGATGCTTGCGGATGAGACGTGAGTGCTCCCCATCCACCCTCCTCATCACCCTCCCTCAGTTTAGGAGAACAGATTCCCTCTTGCTCGGTTCTACGGCACTATTAAAGATTTCCATTACTGATAGTTCTTTCCAGTTAGCACTTTCAGTATTAAACTCTGTCATTACAAAGTAAAATATGCATGATCTCTAAATCTATGTGTATTATAACGAGATTTCATTGTTATAAATTTGTCTTCTCGGTCCTCCATTTCTGCCTTTGCTATCTTTTGAAAACTCTCATGTCTGATAGCTGTAGCCAGGGGGTAATTAGGAAGTGGAACTAAAGAATCACAGGCTTATTCTCTCACTTATTCATGGAAATGGATGGAGCGTCTCTACTAAGATGTGGTCCCACAGCCAGTAGGAAAGGCTGTGGTGACAGCCAATTACAGCACTAAGAAATTTCGGTCTGAGCTGACATGGAGGACCCTTCCCCCACACACATATAAATATGGGATAAAATACAATGAAACAACCAGAAATCGCAGCTGCATTCGAAAGAATGGAAGGAAGGATTCCAGATTCCAAAAACAAGTGGGAATTCAAAGCCATAGTAGAGAGTGAGAGCTGGAGGGGAACTGCAGCCAGATGCGTGTACTCAGGGCTGGGCTTTTAACACCGAGCAGGGGCCGACACTGAAGCCCACAGCCTCAACGTGGCAGGGGCCAGAAGTGAGACGGGGCATAGAGCTGGGTGAGACTATCCCCACCCAGCTGGGGGAGTGGTGAAAGCAAGAAGAAAATTTGAGTGGAAAAAAGATCATGTGTGAAAGACCAGAACCCAAACCTGTGCCAAGCACAGAGGCGGGGTCTAAATTTGCATTATATTCCCACAGTGTGGGAACCACAAATGGAGAAATCGATATGTAAATTGGCTTGAAACCAATGGAACCCAACAGAGGCAAACTTGAACCTTCCCTGAGGCATGCCTCCAGAACCAGGGGGCCCAGAGGAAATAACCACTGCTGAAGATGAGCTCACACAGAGAAATTACACGGCACGTAAGAAAACAAAGTAAGAGAGTGAGTCTTAAGACTCCACATGGCACCTGGCTCAGCCACCTATGCTGGCCCCAGAATTACCTAAAAACTCCCATTTCTGCCAATCCATTCACCATCATTACCTCTGCAACTCTCATCTAGACACTGGAGAGTGCCTGAGGCCCCCGCCTCTCTTCTTTCCAGTGTTATAACACACACACACACACACACACACGTATAAATTCCCTTTCATTTAATCTGCACACTTCACCATTAAGATACAAAGGAGCGCATATCATTCACATCCGTTCTTACCAGCCAGGTGTGCTCCTGGGTGAGGGAGTCTCTACACACTAGGACACCTCCTCACCTGGCAGTGTGGTGAGGATGTTCCAGGGTGGTGACTCTTCAAGTTCAGTTTGGGGTCTAAATCTTGTGAACCCTAAAAATATCAAGAGTATAGGTTCTTTTTGTTTCCAGAAGTCGATGTCATTTGACAAACTGTCACTTTCACCCACAACTGCTGGTAACCCACCGAGCTATTTATTCTAGGAAATTCAGAAATTGGACATTCAAACTCAATGATCAGAATTGACTGAGAACTCTAATCCACCAAAAAACACCAAACTGACCACCAGGTCACACTCACTTTGCTGTGCACGTGCAGGCCACAGGCGTCCCACACTGGGGCAGGTCACTGTCCTATCAGGGTATCATCAGTTTAGTCTCGGATGGGTTGAGGTTTGGAATCACTGCTGTCCTTGTTTTTAAATCACAAATCACTCTTGCTTCAGCTTCAGACATCAGCTTAGTGGACAGAAGGCATGTGGATATCTACACAGTTGTAGTGACTTCTGTTTGCATCACCAGAGTTTTTAGCCTGCATTTTCCACTAAGGAGGCCTCAGGATGCATGCCCCTGCACCTGAAACTAATATAATATGTCAGTTACACTCCAATAACTACAAGATGCACACCCAGCAGCTCACATGTCAACCATCCATGTCTCCACCAGCAGGTTACCCTCCATATTCTTCATTTTTACCCCAAGGTCCTTCACTAGTAAGAGGGAGGTTGGTGGGATCACTGAGTGTTAGCTCTCCTGCAACATGGAAAACAGCGGAGATAAATAAATGTTTGCCCCCTGGGCAGAGGCACCCATTTCCCTGGGTGTTTGAGACAGACCTACAGCCACCTACACTTCGTGACTTTTGGGGGTAAAATGTAAGTCAAGTCACTTCCTCTTCGGCAAGGAACGGTTGTTGCAATCATGCATTTAGAAAAACACACTGAGCACTTGAGGTGCCTGGCCCAGTGCTGGAAATGAGGCAAAGCAAGAGGCAGCTTTCCTGTCGCCAGGGGACTCAGGGACAGGCACATACACCGGCAGACAGGAAACAGATGAGGACAATGCCAGCTCCTGTGGTTGTGTTAATGCAGTGCCTGTGTCCTCTACTTAGGGAAAAGAGCACTGATGAACCTCTCTCCTCCTGTTCTCTGTAAGGCTGGCTTCAACCCTATGGACACAGGGCTTGAGGAGCCATCAGAACATCTTCTTCTACAGATGTCTTTGTCCCATGGCCTCCTCTCCTTTTCACAGTGGGGACTGAAATAGTCCCACAAGAGAGCCAAATCCTAACTACCAATGGCAAGAGGAGGATTGCATAAACAAATACAACCACCAGAGGAGAGCTGGGCCTGTGCACTCAGCCCTCCACTTTCCACGTCTGCAGTCGGCCACAGTCATTGCATTCTATAATGATGAGCTTGAACGACTGCCAATCACTGAAGGCGTCCTGGATGAAGAGGAGGCCGACGCCTGTCTAGGGTAAAATACTGTGATAGATGGGGATTCTAAAAGGGCCCCCAAGGATCCCTACCTCCCAGCATTAGCTCTCCTGTGTAATCCTCTCTCCTTGAGTGTGGGCTGGGCCTACTGACTTGCTTCTATGGAACAGAATGCGGGAAAAGTGATGGGAAGTAACTTGTGAGGTCAGGTTATAAAGGCTGTGACCTCTGCCTTGCGGGCACTCGTGCCTTCCTGGCTTGCTTGCATTGGTGAAATAGGCAGCTGCCTTGAAGAGGCCTATGTGGCAAGGAACGGAGGGAAGCTTCCGGCTGATGGCCTGCCAGGAGCTGAATCCTGCCAACAATCACGGAGTGAGCTTGGAAAGATCCTTCCCGATTGAACCTTGAGATGACTGCAGTCCCAGCCAACTCCTTGATCATAGTGAAGTCACCCTGAAGCAGGGCACCCAGTGAAGCTGTGCCTTGATTCTTGCCCCATAGAAACCATGAGATAAGTGAGTGTTGCTTTAAGCTGCTAAGCTTTGGGGAACTTTGTTACTTAGCAATAGATAAATAAGACCGTAACTAATCGGTATGTGATGAACTTACCTGGGCAGAGATATGCAGGCATGTTTGGGGAACTTTTAAACAATACAGATTGGTTCGTCTCTTAAATGCTAGTTAATAAGAATGGACAACCACGAGACCCAGAGCACACAAGGAATTGATCAGAGTAAGAAATTCTTTACATTAGTGGCCGAAGACTAACACGGCCCACAGAGCCCTCTAGGACACTGATTCTAACCAGGGAAGGGCATCGGAATCAGCTGAGGAGCCTGGACCCCACCCTGGACCTACTGAAGCAGGATCTCCCCAGGTGGACGGAACCCAGAGCCCCGAATAGATACAGTTTTCCCAGATGAGAAAGACTGTATCCCTGGGTGAGAACCACTGATGAGCTCCTGCTCCCCAACTTGACATAACAGAAAATGAAGGGCCAGAGAAGTTACAGGTCTCTTAAAGGTCACAGAGCCTATCGGTGGCAGCCCAGGCCTCTCACTTCTCTTTTCTCTGCTTCGTCCACCCTGACACAAGACCCCAGAGCCCCCAGGAGCCCACTTGATGGAGAACTCGGCCTAGCCGTAAGCTAACGTAAGTAAGAGATACACAAAAACTTCTAAGGTTCATTTATTTGTTTCAAAAACAACCTCCAGTCTTCACCTTTCAATTTAGCCCTGGCGTCGTGACAAGAAGGCTTTCTCTCTGGCCTCTTGGGTAAGAAAGAGAAAAACATTAACACTTCCCATTAGATCTCTGTCTCCAGACATCAATTAGGGGCAGACCGGGCCAGGACTGGAACTTTGTGGCATTGAGAACACGTGGGATCTGCCTTGAAGCCCCACGTAGCTTGCAAGCTTTTTCTCCCTGAGAAAGCTGCCCCTGACCTGGGGGGCTCTGCCTCCACCTCCCAGTTCAGGGCATTTGCAATAGTCACGGGCGCTCTCAGCCTGATCTCCAGTCTGCTTCTCATCTGGGGACATGCCACGCCACGGCCCCCACTGGTTCTGGCATGGATCTTCAGTGGCTCACCATGTCCCAGTGCTGGCTCATGAGTGAGGACTCGCATGGGTTGACGACGACCTCCTTGTCATTCTCAGTGCCATCACCAAACATGTCTGTGTCTAGGCAGAGGTGAGAGGCCATGTGCTCGATGCGGGAGCCAGTCTTGGTCCATTGCTGAGAAGACGGGGAGGAGAGAGGGTGAGCCAGGGCTCTCGGCTAAGGCCAGGTCCTATCAATAATATGAGCAGTTCCAGCAGAATCAGAAATGTTTAAGCACATGGCTAGGGTCACCTCGAGACCTGACTTCACGGTCTCATGGAGAAATAAAACTGCAGCTAATTGCTTTGCCAGGTATTATTGCTGTTTTTTTAATCAGATAAAAAAAAAAAGTAAAAGCAAAATCAATATGTTTGCTAGGAAAACTCATTAGAAGGGAATAACCTTCCAAGCAATAGTCCAGAAAATATGGAGCGAGTTAGTCGCAGGAGCAACCAAAGAAAGGATCCACACTGGGTGTCTGCATGGTCCCGAGGACTTGGGAGTGAGCTGGTGGGGGTGGGGGAGGGGGGCTCCAGGCAGCATATAAACCTCTGCTCCTCCAAAGTGCTTCAGCACATGGGGGGACCAAGCAAGGCGGTGGGGGGGGAGGGGGGGAGGTTCTCAGGCTGTTGCTTCCTGGACGGACCTTACCTTGCATGACAAGCAGGGAGGGAATGGACAAGAAATGGGAAATCACCATTGACCGGGTACCATGGGTATCTCTTAATTTCTCTAAACAGCTACCCTGTGTAGTGGGCATAATCAACTACATTTCATACAGGAAGGAACTGAAGCTCAGAGAGACCCAGTAACCTGCCATGGGTCACAGAGCCAGTGAGACATAAAATAGGCATTTGCATCTCAGCTTTCCTAGTGCCAGTACCCACCTGGCAGGGGACTGAATGTAGCCAACACTTTGCTGCTAGAGAAATTGGGTACCTGGTGTACCCAGAGTGCTACGAACTTGGTGGACATCCTGCCAGAGCCTAAGGCCCCCCAGGCAAAGGTTTAAGCCCTGCTCATCCTTGTGGCCCTAAAGGCTTTGTCCCAGTCTTCTGTTGCTCTGGGATCCCAGGTGGGCATCTGAGCAAGAGAGGATAGTTCAAGATACACATGTATCCTGGAGTCCAACGAGATCAATAAGCTTTCATGTGTCAGGCTGACCATGGCCCTGGCAGCATCTGTCCCTCTCCTAACCACAAGGACTTCTTGCTTACCAAGACTCCTCTTCTATAGTTTCTCTTTTCCTGCTCACGAGACTTACACCTACCCAGGCAGTCACACTATTGAAGGCAGCCATGCCCCAGGGCAGACCGCTGTGCACTTACCTGCTTGTCATCTCCGTTCTTGCAAAGGACAAGAACCACTGGGGCACCAGGGAAAAAGGTGATGACCGACAGGCACAGCTCCTCCTGGAGGATCTGCTGGGTGTATGTGAAGGCCCAGATCTGGAGGAGAAGAGAAAAGAAGGGTCACGTGAGGATCCTTGGAAGCCGCCACTGGTGGGATACTATTGTGCCCACATGTGACAATATAACATGGTTTGGTAAAAAGCACTGGGAGACTTAACAGGAATCAATCATCAATAAAGTCACCTTGGAAAATGCTACTGAAGGGTGAGAGACTCTTAGTCACACCCCTACTGCAGTCTCCATCTCCACACCCCAAGAAGGGGACTGGCCAGGGGCAGGAAGGCCACCTCTGGGAGGAGCTGAGCAACACCCCAGCTGAGCTGAGCTGTGTGGTCTCCAATTTCTGTTGGTAAGTGTCTGTTCCCCACACTTGACATTTCTAGCAGCTAGTTGGCAGGTCACCCCCAGCTGTCTTTAGAATGTCCCTTCTTCTCTGAAAAGGAGTCTAAATCGGTGTTCTGACAATATGAGAGTTATGACAAGAGGCAGGGGAGGGACAAAGGGAATGAAGTGTCCCGAGACAGGCAGTGGAAGAGAAGCGAGGACGGGAGAAGGAATATCATGAGAAATAAAATTATTCCAAGAGGGTGCATGCACTCTAGCACCCCAGCAGAGCAGATCACTTGACCCCTGAGCTCCGGCAGGGAGCGAAGCTGAGAAATCAAATGGGCAAGGAGAATCTTATGACAAAAGGAAAAGGGGTTCGTTACGAGGAATGCTCCTCACTATTTCCTCCAAAATGCCAGAGATCAGAATGCAACTAACTGCTGAGGAAGCCTATATCCTTCCCAGTTCTTACATCAGGGGCAAAGTGCTGGCATACTAAAGTCAAAATAGGAACCTCCAAGAGGTTTTGCCCAGGCTAAAAAATGGGGAGATCTGTCCTCTGCCTTCTCACGGGGCGAAGAGGATGATTCCTGAATTGGCTGCCCGGAGAGGAGCTGCAGAGAGGACCCGGGTAGGGGCTGGATCCCTTCTCCACTTCACCCCTACTGCCCAAGCTCACCCTCAGCCTCTAGACAGGCCCCTCACTGGCTACTTCTCCTTGGTGGAAAATGAAGAAAGGTCCCTTAGCTGGCCAGCCCCATACTAGGGCCCGGTGCTCCGTGAGCTAATACAGTGTTTACCCGCCTCTTGCTCTGCACCTGCCCCAGCTCCTGGCAGCCACCTTCCAGCCCTGGTACTTTCCTGGCCTCCGCCATCTGCTGACACCTTCAGTGTCTCTCTGTGACTTGGCTTAGTTCCTCCTCCTGTCCTACCAGCTTGGGTCCGTCTGCTCTACCCACAGGACCACCTGGATGCCGTCTGTCCTCTGTCCCTCACACCCGGATGGGGCCACCAGCCCAGTGGGAGCCTCTGTCCTCTAGGACTGGGTCCTGCCTGTGGGTTCTTTTCAAGTTGCTGGTGTTAGGAGAAGACCTGGACCAGAAAGTACTCCCTGAGCAGTGAATGGAAACAGAGGTGAAACAAGACTGGCTGTGACTTGAGAATTCTTGGATCCTGGGGATGGGAACATGGGGGTTCCTTATCATCTTCCACCTATTTCTATGTCTATATATATATTTGACATTTTTTTATAGTAAAAAGTTGTGAAATGTACTGCTTGGGACAGATCAAGAAGTTCTGCTCTGGCCTGCGCAGGTCACCATCCTACGCATACCTGGTCTTCCTCCGGGATAAGCTGACGGGGAAGACAGCTGCAGGCACAGATGTGACACAAAACCAGGATGTGCTGCTAACAATAGCTGACATTTATGGAGCACTATCGTATGCCAGGACTGTCTGGGAACTTCACTCGGCTTAATTTAATCATCACGAGTACCCTATTAAATAGCTATTATTAGTCCCATTTTACAGATGGTAAAAGTAAGGCCCAGAGAGTTTCTCCTGAGTCATGTACTAGTAAGTGGTCCCTGCACACCCTGTCTCCATCAGCTCTGCTATTGCTGCTGCTGCCAGAGTCGCAGTTGGCTCTGGAGCGCTTTTATTCAAGTTTAATCACAGAAGCTGTCTGTCTGAGATCCTCTTCCAGGTTGTAAATATTAAAACTATAAGTCAGCTCCACTTTGACAGGGGAGAACTGGCAAGAGATTCTTCCTCCTGGCCAGTTCCCAGTGGCAACCCCTTTGAGGAGGGAAGCAAAGGTCATGCCCCATGTGGGGACTAGGGAGGGTGCAGACCAGAGAACAGGCCCCTTCCCTAACATTGCTGAGAACCAGGCAATGTAGGAATGGAGGCCCACACTGGGGGACTCCGCACCAGACCAGGGGACACACACAGCACTGGCTTCCAGCCTGCACTGCCCCCTTTTCTTCCCACCCCTGGCTCTGTCCCCCATTGTGAACTCCCAGCCTGCATGTCCATGCTTGGTCACTGTCCCCCATTGGTCCCCCTTGGATCTAGGTGTGTGCTTGGGACACAGTCCACTTCAAGAGGACGGACCCAGGGGTGAGATCCTAGGTCCTGAAGTCAGACTTGGGCCACTTGGGTGAGGGATTCGGGGTCCTAGATGTCTAGAGTTGATCTAGAAGGTGGGAGCAGGTCCTGGGTATTGGCCCAGATAATTCCTTGCTCTGTTAGGAAAGAAGAAAAGGGCCCAGGGTCCAGCTTCAAGGGCAGGGCTGCCAGGGAGCCACTAATCAGGCCCACCTACAACTGGCCTCAACTTTAGACTTCTGCCATTGTCTGGAAAGGAAGCTAAACACACAGTCACCGCTGTGGAAAGATGAGGGTCATCCCTGTCCCATGACCTCACCACACAGCTTTGAGTGCCCAATGCCTCAGCAATTGAACAATGACCCTGCAATTATCTTATGGCCACCACTGTACAGTAGCTTTGTCCTTATGTGAAAAGCATTACCTGGGTCAACAACAAAAAACTTTAAAAATATACCATAATTTCCAAAAGCCCATTTTGGCATTTCTTTTTTACTATCCTAGTGGCCTCAAAAATTGAAGTGCTGGGGATGGCATGGGGGTGGGTGGAGTGGTTCTTCTGACATCTGAGACACGCCATCCACAAATGCTTTTAGGGAAGGAATGCACAGCGTATACCCATGGGGTGGGGCTGGGGCCTGAGGAACTACCTCAAGGCCCCCAAAGGTCTGGCACAGACAGAGATCGAAGCCCTTTCACTAAGTGGACTTTCCATTAGCTGGGGCTTTACTGGCATTGAAATAATTCAGCCTCTGTATTTCTCAGAGGAACACGGCTCAATGACCACATCTGCAGGAGAGGAGATGGGGGGGAGAAGACAGGAGTGGGGGCAGGGAACAAGGAGGGGTTTCCAATTCCCACCCTGCAGCCTGTGAGACTTCCCAGAATGGCCAGTGATGAATGGGTTTATTAAACAGCTAGCAGACAACGTAGATGTTTGCTGAATGAAGGAATGAATGAATGAATGAATTTATAGGTGGATAAAGATATAGAATTTGTGAATCAGTGAAACAGAGGAGGCTGCCAAAGCTGGAAGCATGGATAAAATCTCCAAGAAGCCACTCACAGGGAAAGGAACAGTGGCCTGAGATCCGTGATGAGTACTCACCTTAAGGGTAGGAGAGTTGGGGAGAGGAGCCAGCAACGAAAACAGACAGGGAGGGTGGAAATGCAGGAGAACCGGGATCATGCAGAGCAGCCAGGGCCGGGAGGGATGTTCAAGAGATGGGTGCACTTTAGCGCATCCAGCAGGCAAACGTTACAGAGGCTGAAGCAGCCATGTATTTGTCAGTGACCTTGAGAAGAGCAGTTCTGTCATCAGAGGGGAGAGCACTGGCCCACAGAACACGGGGGTGCGATGTGGATGAATCAACTGAAGCACCAGGAAACCTTTCTGAGAAGGAGCGACAAGGTTCCTGCAGACCTGGGGGACCCAGGCAGTAGCAGAGGTGGAGCCACAGGCCTGGCAAGGCAGGGTGGGAATGAACAAGGGCCCTGCTCAGAGATGGGTGTGGCAGAGGATGGTAAGGCCTTCAGCAAGTCTGTCACTCCCTGGAAGTCAGGGTTAGCGACTCCCAGAGCAGACATTTCATGCTGGAGCAGCATCACCCAGCAGCATGCTTTTCTGTCTGGGTTTCATATCTGGGAGGAGCTGTCCTGCCTTACCAAGCCCACATGTACCGCCAGCAGGTTGGACACCGACGACATACTCATTCAACTGCTAATTTAATGGCAATTTCCTACAGGCACGACGCTGCCTGGCAAGGCATCTTTCAGAGAAATTCCATGGAACCCAGCAGAGTAAGGGGGAGTAACATTTCTACTCTGCTGCTGAGTTCAGAGTATAACTGGACAGCTGGTGTCACATAAAATCAGGTGACAGAGGCCGAGTCCACACACACGCTCTCAAATCCCCAGCCAGTTACCTACCTGGGACTTTGCATCTTCGCCTTTCGTCTTGGCACAGGGGCTCAACCTGAGGTTGTAGGTCTCCTGGTTCTTCTGCCTTTGAGACTCTAGGCACTTCTGCCTCTGCCGGATATTGCCCTTCTGGATGGAGGAATCATTGGGGACTCTAGAGGAAAGTCACGGGAGAGATGAGAAGCAGAGGCTCTTGGGATTTTAACACTCGCAGCTGAAGAGGTGGGGGCATGCTCAGTGTTCTGAGAATGGCAAGGGCATTTCGCCCTGGGCTGTGCTAGGGAGGAGGATACCCCTAGGAACAAGGCAGAGGAAAGACCCGAGAGCCAAAGGTTAGCTGGGGCTGGAACGGAGCCAGCCTGCACACCTACATCCTCAGGTCAGCCGTTGAGAAACACTGCTCCTAGCTAACCACAACCCCTCATGCTACTGACTATTATAACTCCTCTTCTGGTTCCAAGGATAAGGTGGAGCTCTATATAATTGAAAACTCTCATCCAGGTGGCCAAAGTCTGCCCCTTATCCAGACCAAGTCAGCTGAGGGCCTCTCCTTGCAGCCACCAAAGGCTCACACAGTAGGGCAGATACCTGAGTTCCGGATAGACGTTTTCCAGGTACCACTTGAAGCTACGGCACTGCAGTCTCCTCCTCAGGTCCAGTCTGCTCTCAATGCTAGGGGCAGACAGAGAATAAAGCGCAGCTGTGTCAGGGACAGGTCCCGGGCTGGCGAGCACAAAGTGCAACCTGTGCCCACGCTCGCCACCTACATCTCTCTGGAGGGCACCGAGAGAAATAAGCAAGGGATGCATAACCCATGGACACAGACAGTAGAGTGGTGAGGGCCGGGGGGGTGGAGGTCAAGGGGGAGAGGGGGAATGGGACATCTGTAATACTTTCAACAATAAAGATAAATTTTTTTGAAAAATAAACAAGAGAGATCTCTAGAGCTCCAGACAGAGCTATGGAAACACTCAGCAATATCTCACAACGGTGCTGTAATGACACCAAGGACTTGTACTTCAACTTGAAAATGGATTTGGGGAGTATTTTGACTCTTCATTAAAAACAAGGCTACAAGAACATTCAGTATGTTGTAATAATTCACCTTCGAGACACTGGGTCTACTTACTCACAAATCCCTCCCAGGTTTCTGCAGTTGAAATACCACCCCCGACCACCCCAACCCTCAAGGAATCTCTTCTTTGGCTGGTTCCAGGGCCTGGTCATGTATTTGTTCGTCGAATATTTATTGAGCACCTACTATGTGCCAGGCATTGTGCCAATGTGGGATATACTGATGAGCTTTCGAGCAATAGAAAAAGGTAATGAAACGAGTGATCACAACCTGATGTGGACATGGGGTGGGTATGCAGGGATTGTGGGAGCACCTGAGGGGTGTGCCCCTGCTTTTCAGGTCAGTGGTGGTCAACTGAAGGAAAAATGGTCGTTATCTAGATAAACCAGAAAGTCGGTGAGGCAGGGGACTAGCAGAGGGAGAGTAATGCACGTGGAAAAGTGAGAGTTCTGTGGGCAGGGGCAACTCTGTAGGAGGTGAGCATATGTGTCTGTGCTGTGGGGGGTGGAGAAGGGGAAATGAGTGGGATGAGAGATGAAGATACAGACCACATGGCTCTTGCGAGACCAGGCTCTGTGGAAGAGGTGGGACTTCATTTTAAGGGCAATGGTGTAACTGATGGGTCCTGAACACAGTATGACGTGATGTTTGTACTTTAAGAGCATCTTACGGATGGTGAATGGGTCTGATGGGGCAAAGCTGGAGACAGGCAGAGCAGTCAGGAGGCAGTTGTAGGAACCCGGGTGCTGATCATGATTTCAAGGAGAAAAGCAGGGGTGAGAATGGAGAGGTGACAGGCTCAAGTCCCTCCACTTCTCTCCATCTGCACCACCAGCACCCACCTGAGTTCCACTTATACCATGTCCCTCCTGGGCGTCCACAAAGACCAGCCCTGCTCTGTCCCAGACACATCTCCTGCCACCTAAGACCCCACCAAGTACTCTCTGGGTACCAGGACTTCTTATATAGCACTAACCCCAATTCTTCACCAGGCTTTAAGCAACATAGGGACAGGAATGGCATTTTTTTTTAATGCTGAATGTTCAGTGTTTAGCAGGGACCTGGGTGCTCGGTGTGTGAATGAGGCAGTGTTGCCAGGATGTGGTGGTCGTTTGGATGGGACAGGAGGAGTGAAGGATGACACCCAGATTTCTGACTTGGGCAACAGGACGCCGGGAGAGCGTTCACTGAGATGGGGAATATGGGATAAGGGGACAGTTTAGGCGCAAAGAGGATGAGTTCAATTGGAACTTGAGTTGGAGGAACCTGGGAGACATGCAGGCAGAGATGCCCGGTTGAAACTTAAATATAAGGGACTGGAGCTCAGAGGAGAGGTCCAGGTTGGAGACAGGCATGTGAGTAGCAGCAGCATAGAAGTGGTGGCTGATGCCAGAGAGAATGTGCAGTAAGAAGGCGGCTTATGACACACCCGCAGGAAAGACCAACTTATAACACTGACAAGAGGAAACCGAGGCTGCAAATGAGACTGAGAAGGTAGAGCCTGAACAGCAGGACAAAAGCCGGGACGGTAGTTATAGAAATCCAGAGATCAGAGGTGTGCCGAGAGGGGGTTGGGGTGGGAGACGATTCCCACTAATGGGGTAACCTAGAGAATGGTATGGGGTCCAAGGGATCATGGGTGAGCCAGGTGGGAGCAATCAAGGGGGTGAGTGGGGAGAGGGGCAAGGCCTCAGATCACAGAGCGAAGCAGGAGGCAGTAAACTCAGGCAGCTGTTTTGTTTTTGGCTCTGAAGGAGCGGAGGGCAGGGTGGAGGTACTGAGCAAAGTTGAACTGAAGGAGAGTTTGTATAGTGCTTTCTTTCTCCCTCTTCTTTTTTTTTATTCTGAAGATGTAAGACGCTGAATAAGTTCAAATGCTGTTGGGAACCATGCAATAGAGCAGAGACGAGTGATCAGGGAGGGAGGGCAAAGTCCCCTGGAACAGCGGTTCCCACACTGTCTGCACATTAAAATCACCAGGGGGAGGGGGTTGTCCTTAAAAAAATTCTATAGCCCAGGCCACACCCCAGACTAAATCAACTCTCTGGGAGTGGAGCAGAGGCATCCATGGGTTTTGAAGCTCCCCAGGTGATTGTAATGCGCAGGCTATTTTGGGAACCACTGCCCCAGAACCTTGCTCCTGGAGTTGAGGGCCTCCCACCAGCCACATGGTTATCACCTGGGAGCTTATTAGAAATGCAGCCTCATTGAACTAGCAGGCACATTTCAACAAGATCCCCGGGAGATCTGCATGCACATTAAAGTTTGATAAGCTCTGAGCCAGGAGGCAGGAGGAGATGAATCCAAGCCGTGGGAACTCAATAAATGTTGATTTATAAATGAATGCAGCAATGAAAGGTGCATCTGCAGTACAGGTGGAGGGCTGGCCTGTCACTGTAGGAGGCACACTTTGTCCTTGGAGATGAAAGAGATGGAGAAGGGTGGTGCAGATACAGTGAAGTGTATGGGTTGGTGTGTCTTGGGAAGTTGATGCCATCTATTTCATCCCTAAACAGAAGGTCTCACCTGCTGTGACAGGAAGGGTGTGGACTTAGAATTTGGGGAGAGTGGGGAAGATTTAAATGGAGCTGGAGGGAGAAAGCTGGCTAGGAAGGGTGGCAGGACCAGTAGGCATACACAGGCCTCCTGAGACTGATGGCACCAGAGTGTTAGCACCAGCTGATGTCTCCCGGGACCATTCGGCAGCCTGTGCACAGGCGAGGAGAAGGTATAGAATCGGGTTCATCCGGGGTTGAGAAAACCTTGCCTGGGGGTGTTGATAAGATGCAGAGCAGGGCAAAAGATCTGAGGACATCTTTTAAGCCCTTTCTGCAAGCAAGAGAGTAGAACCCACGTTGCAGAGGGAAGGAAGTGAAGAAAGGAGGGCTCGTGGACATGGCCAGAGAACTGGGAGTTTGGTGAGGGTGACGACTAAGATGAAGGCCTTGGGAGGCTCTGGGAGAGAAAAGTGGAGGGACAGTGTGGGTTAGTGACTTCAGAGATGCGGATCTTCCTGCTGGGGTCTGATTTAATCCTCTGGAGTAGTGATGGGATCAGCCTATGACAACTAGGCTGCAAAAACCCATCTGCTCCCCAGCCTTAGTCTGACCTATGAGTGACATTAGTACAGCAAAAAGCCACTGGCTGCTCCCCACCCCGTAAGACAGATAACATAAATGAAGCTGCCACTCCTCCCTACTCCAATCAGCTTTGGGTTGGGGAATGCAACATCGTGCAGTTTTAGAATCAGACAGGGACCTAGGGCAAGTACCTTAGCCTGGAGAAGCCTCAGTCATCTCATCTGTAAAATGGGTAATTAATTCACATCTGAGAGTTTGGAAAGTGCTGATGCAATGTCTTCTATAAAGGTACCTGGCACTCAGTTCCTTTCCTGGCCTCTTCCAGCCCATGACGCTGCTGCAGGGGACACGTGGGCAATGCCCTGCCTCCCAGGAAGGACATGGATTTAGGCTTGGGTGACCGAGAACTAGGAGGAAGGCACTCCGCCTGCAGGCACTAATGCAGTTTAGTCTCTTTCCAAAAAGAGCTGGGAATATCAGTCCACTGTCCAAGGACAGCCCCACCTATGGAGCTGGGGCCAGGTTGCCAGGCCATCATTTCCCAGGAGCTGCCCAAAGCCCTGCGCACCCAGAACTGGGCAGGAACAAGAAGACTATGAAGGGACAGCAGCCACAGCCTGCGCCTGGATGGGCTTAGCGGCCCAGATCAGCTAAGCAACAGGCCTGTCAGGACCCGTTCGCCTCGGCCTATGAGCTGGGCGCTTCCTGACACTCTGCACAAGTCAACCGGAAGGGACACTTACTTTCCGAAGGGCCTCTCCAGGGCGAATGGCCGGGCAGCATAAAAGTACTGCTTGTATTCATCCATCCACACCTCAGCTGTCCGCCTGGTGTTCCTGGGGGCACAGAGGGTGTCAGGGGGTGCTGAGAGGACCCGTGACGCGTCCAGTTAAAATACACACATGTGAACAAGTTGGCAGCATCAGCCAGCTGGGGGCCACTATGGTCCAGTAACATTGCTCTTCCCCGGGTGCTGAACCCAGCCACGCCCCACCCAGTCTCCAACAGGATCTTTACCCCAAGACACAGGGTTTTAGTAGTGATGACAAACTTCCCCAAAAGGTATGCGCCAGAAAAATTACCCAGAAACTGAACTTCCATGACTCTCAATAAAGAAACCAGAGGAAGAGCCAAGAGAGCCTGGCGCATCTGTATGGTGCCAGTAGCCAAGAGGAAAGAGCAGGGCCTGCGCTGGCCACCATGCCTTGGGCATCCGCAGGTACCGCTCCAGGTGCTCCCCCTTTACAGAGGGAGCGTGCGAGACCCCACCTCTCTGAGGTTTTAGTAGTCCAAGCAACTGACTTCTTACAGGTGTAAAGAATTAAGTAATCAAGCCACCTTAGACATTTTGTCAGCACCCTTAAGTTTTTTTAAAAATCAAGTGTTTGCTCTGAGTCTGACCCTAAAGGTCACAGTAAAAAGGCAGAGGGAGAGAGACACTGAGAATGTCATCATTCAGCAGTCCAAGAGGCAGGGACACCAGGGAGAGCCTCAGAGTACAGAAAAAACTATTGAAAAACAAGAGATGCCTGGGCGGTGTGGGGAGAGGCACCTGCAGAGGCCCAAGACTGTAAACTTGGGACTCACTAAAGACGGTGTGCTCCTCCAGATTTCTGGCTATATTTGGAGCACAGGTATTTGACTGAGGGGCATGGCAAGCCCTTCCAAGCTGAGGGGCCTAAAATAAGTTATGCACACGCAGCCCAGTTCTTTGGGCACCGAAGGCAGTTCTTGGTTTGCTGACCCTTCCGTTGGCCAAACCATCAGAAAACTGGAAGCTGCTTAGGAGCCAGCCGTACCACATTACTCTAACCACTGAATGACCCACTGGTGGCAAGCAGGATGCCCTCGGGCCAGGGTCCAGTCTTAAGGACAATGTATGTTCTGGAGCCCAAGGTTCTGCCCCACATTACCGGGCTGGCCCCATTCTACATCACAGCCACATGGCCTTCCCCCTTCCCATACCAGATGTCCCCAGCTCATCTTTCCCTTGTAAATACCCTGGAGCTGAGGCAGCCCCACCTTTGCTCCCTGCTGGGTTTCTCATCGCCCCACCTCTGCCCAGCACATTTCCACGGAAGGCATTAACTCTCATGGCTCAAACCCACACCTCCTCCAAGGCTGCCGTGTCAGGACATGACCGTGCCTGTTCATAGATGTGAAAAACCGAGGATGGGAGAACACAGAGGAGGAAAGTAACACCCGAAGGAAGAAAAACACCAAATGTCGTGCCCAACCCGCTCCCCAACATGGACCAAATGATAGGAAAAAGGGGAATAAATGGGTGAGAAATTTTCAAACGAGAAAAGACAAGGGACTAGGCAAAAGGAGAGATGCTAGAGAAAAAATGTAAAAAAAAAGGGGGAAAGGAATACATGGATTCCTTTTAGAGGAGAGGAGAAAGGTTGAAAGAGAAGAACTCAAGCCAATGAGGAGGTATGCAGGGGAGAGCAGGAAAAGGCACACGAACAGCCCTGGGTCACCGAGTCTCTGGTATCGCGTCCTTCCCGGGCTGGAAATGAGAGCACCTCGCAGAGAAGCCCAGCGCCTGGGGCAGCCTGGACCCTTTCTGTGCACAGGTGAGGCCCTGAAGCAGGGATGGGCCTTGTATCCCCTGTGCCTCCCCATTCCAGAATCTTCCCAAGGACCTGTTCCCTGGCAGCACAGCCTGAACGTGGGAGCAGCAGATCTAGAACTCAGGGGCCAAAAACAGCTGCCCTTCCCCCGGCCCCAAATAACACAAAATACCTAGAACCCTGAGCCCTGCGGAATGGTGCTGCCCAATGCTTAAAGCCCCCGAGGCCACATGTGGGGCCTTGTCAGCCTGGGGGCCCCCGCTAACGCTAAGTGGGCAGCCCAGACTCCCCCCCCATAGGAAGAGGCTTAGAGAGCAGCTCCTGACCACCCAGAACACTCAGGCAACCTGCCAGAGAACCTAGGACAGCCACAGCCCACCCCTAGGAAGGCCCTTGGCACTGCGGCCCCTGCAGAGCCCCCGGGCCGCACACTTACTTTATATACGTGTTGGTATTTCCATCCGGGAAAACGTACGGATGCTTCTTCCGGAAGACGTGGCCCACTCGGCTGCAGGGGATGATTTCTAGGCTTCCCCCACACATCCACACCCTGAAGGAGATTTCTGCAAGACAGCCATGCCTCCTATCAAGGCTCTGCCTCTTGGAGGGGGCAGGGGATGGGCACAGGATGGCAGCTTTGAGGCACCAGGCACCAGGCAATGCCAGGTCCAAGGAAGTGGTGAGGGCCAGCTGCACCCAGCCTAGAGCGCAGGGTTACTGAGTCCACAGCCGAGGTTCCACGGGCTGGGTAATCTGCCTCCCCATCCACAAGTGAGGATAACAACGCACACCTGGGAGGGTGGTGGAGCTAAGACAGGAACAGCGGCCTGCACGGAGGAGGAGCGTGTATCTAAATCAGCCCTACGCCACCAGCGCCTCGGGTCCCACCTCCCTCGGTCTCCGCTGTCCCTCCCCCTTCCTGCTCTCTGTCTCCCTTTGTTGCAACTACCCGACCACAGGCCTGGTCCTGTTCTTTATTTTGATCATCTGCTCTCATCACCAGTCCTCAGCACCCTTGTCCCCTACTTCCTCTTGCCATGTGTCCCTGGAAAAGCCACAGAGTTGCAGACAAGACTTCCTTGACACCAAGACTATGTTGCCACCTTCTCCACCCTTGCCCAGGTGCTATCTGGATGGGCTACAGATCATTCCCAGGAAGCTCAGATTTCCCTCGGAGTGGAGACATGAGACACTAGGATGAAGGAAGGGCTTCTCGAGGTTGCTACTGAGTAAGGGCAAGAACATGGGGGGGGGGTAGGAATGGGAAGAGCTTGGCTTTGGGGTCAGCAGCCCCGAGTCTGCAGTAACCTACTAGCTGCATTCATGGGGAAGCCTGCTTGACCTTGCTGAGGCTGGGTTTCCTAGTATGTCAAACGAAAATCATAAAAATACTCCACAGGATTGCTGTCGGCATCAAATGAATAGAATTTTGAGAATAACTGAAAATTGAGTGGGATGGAAAGATCAGCGATCGTCATGAAGAGAGGTTCCTCTGAAGCCAGTGTCTTTAAAACATGGACTCCGATAGCATCGCCCACCTGTGCCCACGTCCAACTTCCTTCGCCTGCCATAAGAAGCGTTTGAAACTCATGGACTTAACATCCAAGATTTTCACTCTCCATCAAGGTCCACACTGCACAGTGACCTGGCATTTGGCAGGGGCACTGTTGGGATCGTGTGCCCCATGCTGATGTCTGCGGGAGACCAGGAGCAATGAGTGGGCTTAGCTGACAGTCTACACCCCTCTCCACCTCGCAGTGCATGTGCTGAGGGGCTAAGGGCTCGGTCCAGGGAACTGTCAGTACACGTGTGCATTTCGTCTCCGGAGATGCCTTCCTTAACAGGTATAAGGTCCACTGTGCTCCCATCGACTCCACCCCAGGATCTCAAAACACGGTCTGCTCTTGTTCCTAAAAAGGAAAGCACTATAATCCCTCAACACTGGGATGGAAGCCTTGCCTACTAGATATAACCTGTATGTTTTGTGCCAGCTTTCTTCCAAAAATATGCTTATGTTTCAGCTACAGTCTCTTCCTTTCCATGTATTCAAATGAGACATATGTTTCCTCCTCATTTGCAAAGAGAATCCCTCCAATTTATGCCTCATTCCACCCACCCCCAGGCTCCCAAAACCTGCTTCTGTCCCTGTGCTTGCTTTGCCCAGCACTGTGCTGTTTTCTGAATCTGCTGACCTCCCTCCCCTCTGCACAGGTCCCCAGCTTAGAAAGTACTGTCACCTGACTCTGGTCTTCTCCACGCTCCTTCTGGTCTCCCAGCATCTTGACTCCAAGGCTCTGTCTCCCAGTGTCTTCCTGACTTTGCTTCCTCACCTGATCCCGTCGTTCACTGGACACTGAGGACTCAGCTCCCTCCCACAGCCCCAGCTCTGCTCAGCTCCTCGCCAGCTCCCAGTGGCTGCCTGGCGCTGTCGAGGTGCACTGGTCACCATCCGACGCAGAGTCTCCTCCCCCGTCGGCAGCCCCCACAGACTGCCTCCTCTCCTAGCCTCTAACCCCCCCCTTCCTCCTCCTTTCCCGTGCCTGCTGCTTTTGCCTAAATCTTCAGAGTATCTAAGTTCTGCACACATCGGCCATGGGAGGAAATGACCCCTTTGTTTACTTCTGGCTGGGCTTTGTTCAGTCCTCCCTCTGGGCAGCTTATCAGTCATCCCAAGGACCCCACTCATGGTTGTGATGCTCTCATTTCATGATGCAGAAGCAGTTCTGACAGGGCCCCTGACGGCGAGTAGCTGGGAGCCGAAGCACGTCCCCCGAACTCCAAAACTCATGCTCTGCCTGATCCCACCCTCCCTCAGTCCCAAGCACCCCCATCAGCCAATACAGCTGTGGACACAATGATATTGACTTCAACATGCTCACAAACAAGAGAGACAGATCTATAACCGCAGTCACATTCTAGCTCATCCACTCATTCCCCCAGTCCTGACAAACGTCCCTCTCAGGTCTCCTTTGGGCTAGCTGGTGCCGCCCAGAGGGTTCTGTGGCCTTCGGTGCATAAGAGCTCTTCTCCCCTGGAGGCCAGCCAGATTGTCCAAACTGAGCCAATCTGAGACACATGGCCCGATGTGCATTGCTGTGCTGCTGCTAGAGTCGAGGCCGTCTGGGGGAGCAGCGTGGAGTGGGCAGATTAGCATATGACTTACAGGTACAGTAGTGTGGAACGTTTAAAACCTAGGACATAGAGCTGCCCTTCCTTTATCTACTCCATTAACTTCAAGATAACAATGTCCATCCCCCCAGGACTGCAAGCCAGGCCCAGTGATGGGCAGATATCTGCTGAAGCCTTTGGGAAAGTCCTGCAACCCTGTGGCCCCGGGCAGTGGGGGCTGGGACACAGCGGGTGTGAAGAACAGGCCTTGTAAGCAAAGCCCAGACCCCACTCTCACATCTCCCATCCTGCAAAGTCATCACTTTCTTATGTGAAGGAAGGTGAACCAAAAGACAACGTAGGGAGTTTGTCGGGGTTCTCACTGAGTCAGCACCCGCAGGATCTCCCAGGCGATGAATGTCAGGCAGCCTCAAATCCGCTTTGAACTTCAGGCAGGAAAGGTGTAATTATTCTATCCTCATTGGGGACGGTTATCTTCTTATTTTCTTTAAACTTCTTTTTAAACTTAATTCTTTAAACTTTCTTTAAATTAATATTTGAGAGCAAACTGCCCTTCCCACCCTCCATTCTTACATCTTTCTTTCTATCTTCTCATCAACCCATCAGTGGCTTTGCCAGTGCTCAAAGGCCCCTACTTTCCCCCAGAACCAGCATCTACCTGGCAAGCAAGCCCATGATGGTGGACAGGAATTCAGGGGGCAGGGGACAGCTTTCTCCCTAGGAACTAAGCCACAGCTATTCATATGCCACTTCTGGTCAAGATTCTAATTTCATCATATAGCCTGGTTTCTAAGCAAAGGGGCATTAGACACGGGCTCCAGTGAACGCAGTGGGCTGTTTTGAATGCAGCCACCTCCACTGGAAACCCTGCAGCATTATCCAATCTACCTCTGGCCAGTTGACACCTGGTGAGAACTAAGGGAGCAGGGTGGACAGTGGTGGGCACAAAGAGACAAACACTCACTCGGCTGTTTTTACTCATAAGGCCACACATATAAAGGTGGTCACAGGGGCCTTTCAATAATCTTTCCATTCTCAGGGCCTCCTGGGCCAGAAATCTGTTATTATTTTTTAATGAATACATAGACTTGAGTAGAAATGATCTTACTGGTCCACAAAAGACAGCCCTAGATCTGTGAGCAAAATCGTGCTTCACACCATCTGGGACAATCAGGGCTGATCCGGGTCCCTGGCTGCTAAACAAGTAGTAACCTCAGTCGCACCACGGCCACCGAGGACCATACAACGACAAATGCCACAGTGGCACCTTTACATTTCCATGTTCTCAACGGAAAAGCATGGCCTCTAGGGTCTCACCTGGGCATGGGCCTTAGCCAGCAGCCCAGATACGGAACAGAGCAGAAACCTACTTCTGCTCTGCTCTCCACTGGGGACAAGGAGGACTTTCATCAGATTTAGGTGTTCTTCTCAGACAAGGCCATTTCTCTCCCCTTGAGCCACGAAGCATGGAGAGGGTGAGGCTGGAAGAGAAGGCTGGAGGGATAAACTACTCCAGCAGGTCCGATGCAATGCTCCTCTAACAAACATGGCTCGCACAGAGCCTGAAGGGGAGGAGGCACTGCAAGTTGTCTAATTAATCTTCCCAGCGGCACTATGAGGTGGCAGTGTGCTCATGTCCCATTGCTGCTGCAACAAATTACCACACTAACCCAGTGTGTGGGTTTGGTTGGGCCTCTACTGAGTCTCCCAAGGCCAATGTCAAGGTGTCAGAGGGATCCTGTTCCTTTCTGGGGCCCTGGAGAAGAAACAGCTTTCATGCTCATTCAGGCTGTTTGCTGATCTCAGTTCCTTGTGGTTGTGGGGCTCAGAGTCCCTCTTCCTCGCTGGCTATGGGCCAGGAGCCTCCCTACAGCCACAATGCCCCCTCCATCATCAACCCAGCAGTGGCCAAACCAGTCCCTCTTATGCTGCCAATGTCCCTGACTTCTTCTGTTCCATCTCTTCTGCCTCCAAATGAAGAAAGTTCTCTGCTTTTAAAGGCTCACATGATTAGACTGGGCCTCCTGGATAATCCAGGATCGTCTCCCAACTTCACATTTAATAGCCTAGATCACATCTGCAAAGTCCCTTTTGTTGTATAAGGTAAAATCCTGACAGGTTCTAGGTGACAAAATGCTTTCCTTGACCAAGCTTTGGTCAGCTCTCTTCTCTAGGAGCCGTGACCTTGGCCCCTGTCCTTGATGAGCCTACATTACCCAACTGTAGCAAGAATCCTGCTAAGCCAGTTGAGAATCCCCAACCCTTGATGTTCCCTCTTAGTAATTTCCACCACCCCCCTGCCCCCACCCCTTGGCTCAAAATCCCCACTTGCTCTTGTATTCAGAGTTGAGCCCCATCTCCCTCCCATATTGCCATAGTCTTGACCCCTACTGTGAAAGCCTTGAGTTAAGTCTTCCAAACCATTTTAACAAGACTCAGAGTCATTTTTTCTTTAACACAGGGATTAGGGGATGGACATCTTTTGGGGGAGGCCATTCTCTCTACCACAGAAAACACTGTCTCTACTCTAAAGACCTGGAAATAGGCTCAGTGAAGCAAGGTAACTATTCCAAAGACACACAGCCAGTAACGACTAGAGGATTCGAACTCAGGCCCATCCGATTTTGCTGCCCATGTTCATCCACACACAGGTGCCTGTGTGCCAAGCCTGGCATAGCCTGACGTCCTTGACTACCTTCTAGGGATGGGAGATGGTGGTAGCTCCTCTCTGGGCCTCACCTCATCTCTTTCCTCAGCACTGTCTTTTGTATCTACTACACTCTAGAAATCCCCCATTCTAAATCCAGAAGTCCCATGTTCACCCTTCATATATGTGCTAAGGCTCCTTTTTTTAAAGAAATGTGTATCACCCCACTCATACACACACACATACAGACACACATACACACACAATTTCTCACTGGGCAATAGCTTCCAGTGACAAAAAGCTAAATGTGAGATGCAGCTGGGAGTAGCTGTATCAGATATATTTCATGTCCTGTGTTATGCAAATTGGAGTTTAAGCATGCAATTTTAAGGCAAAGCGACTTCTGGGGGGAAAAAAGGCTAAAAGCCACATTTCACTAAAGCCTGCTTCTATGCTGAACTGCAGATGTAATTATCAAAACTATTCAGCTCATGTTGGAAACACTTTGTGGGAACAGGCACCAGGCTTGGGCTGGGGGAGTCCATGGGGGATGGGCTTTCCCATGGCAGCTGAGGCTGCTTCCAACAGACGCAAGTGAGAGGGGGAGGGCAGGGACAGTATGCCACTGAGGACCCTGGTGGTCACCCCGGCCAGAGCCTTTTCCAATAACCTCAAGGACTTTTGTGCTGTGAAATTTAGTCAATGCAAAATAGGCAAAGATGTCTGGAACACACAGAAATCCCATTTCTTGGAAAGGAAACACACCTGTACCTGCTGTTGTTAGTTTTCTCCATGGGCTCCATTTAATGCAATGAAACCTGTCTTACATGGAGCCTCATAGATGGGGCTCTGCTGACCTTCCCACCCTGAGTCCCCGTCCCAGTCTCTCAGTTTTGAACACACAGAGAGCAGTTTCCACCGTCTAGGCCTTGAGGATGAGAAGCTGGATGGATATTCTTGCTTTGCTCCAGGTTTAGTAGGAGGCAGGGCTAGTGCCTGGGTGAAGAGGAGAGCCAGGTGCTGGGGCACAGAGGAAGGGACCGCAGTGACAGAGAGGGCAGGGAAGGTGTCCGAGTCCTGGGGGAGTCTGCCCAGAGCTGTGTTCCTCAGCTTGGAAAAATGGGGCTAGGTTGTTGGAGTCTGGCCACGTCAAGGCAGAGCCTCTGGACTGAAGGCTGGAGTGGGGGGCAAGGCCAAGGAGGAACCCAGCTGAGGAGTGTGGGCCTCATCCTTAGGACAAGCAGCAGCCAGTTGGTGGCTGCCAGGCCTGGGATGTGGCAGAGACCTGCATTTCAGAGACAGCACTTTGGCAGGAGTGTGGGACGATGGCTTTGAGGGGAGTAGACTAGAGGTGAAGGACCATCCAGGAGAGCACTGGGAATGAAGAGGGGAATGGACGTGAACAATGGTGGTGGTGGGGGAGAAGATCTTCAGGACTTGGTGAGCTGGGGCATGGGGAGGCCCCTCTTGCCACACCCTGGCGTGGGACCTGCTTCACTCCGACACGCAGCCTCCTCCCCCCTCAGCACCGTCTCCCCTCTGCAGCTGCAGCATCACCCTCCAACCCCATCAAACCCCTGACCATCACCCCATCCTTCATGGACTCTTCCAAACTCCCGCCTTCATGTACTCAGGTGCCTATCTCTCCTCACCCACAGACCTGATGCCATCCACACGCTATACCCACCATCGCAAAAGCACTGCATTTCTCCACATATAAAAGGCCAAGAAAAAGAAATCCAAGGGCTGGCAGCCAGGTATAACACTGGAATGTGGGGAGGGGAGAAAACCAAGTGTTTCCTGTGCCAGTGCCTGCAGTGCTTTTTGTGATAGGTTATAAGATGTCCCTCCCACAGCTACGCAGAAGCCCCTCCCTGCTCCCCATTTGAATCAGGACTTGGTAATGCAGCTGACCTGGAACTCACTAGATGAGATTGCCACTTGATCTGAGCAGATGTGTCCACATTACTGTAAAGAGAAGGTACTGGTAGTTGGACCAGATGAGCCACCATTGAAAATAACGTGTTGTCTGAGTCCAAATGTGGCTGCCCCGTGGAAGAAGGAACATACGACACTCACTTCGTAAGGTTCAAAAGGGCAAAACGAGGCCCGACAGACAGAAGCTAGAGGGAGACGGGCTTTGCCTTAGAAGGCTTTTCTAGCACTTCAACACAAATTCTCAGCAACAGAACACGCTGAGTTGCGAGGCAGGGGCTGCAGCGCCGTAAGTAGCATCTGAGCAGAGGTTGGATGCCTGCTGTCTGTCCAAAGTGTCGCAGAAAGAATTCACGTGGTGGCTGGAAAGAAAGGCTAGAACACGACACTAAGGGTTGTGAGAGGTGCTGTGATCACCACAATATCGACCGGCTCTGCCCAGAAAGAGAGAAATCTCGCTCCATTGAGAACGCCAAAGGCGAACCTGGCTTCAAGTCCTCCTGGGCTGGTGCAGGCCGATCTGACCCCAAACCCGGACCAGAGGCCCCTTCACATTCCAGGACTGGGTCCCAGAGTGGGAGTCGGTTTGGTCGGGGGTGTTGGGGTTTTCTGCTTTGTTTGCCAAGCTTCCAATCTGGCCCCTGTACGGCAGGAGACAGACTTTCCTGATGGATTTCCCTGCACTGCCCAGTTTGGGAGAACAGATGCTGTGGGTCAGGCCAGCAGCCATAAATTCTGGGGAAATAACTCTTAGTGACTGAGGAAGAGACCATAAAACACTCTGGAGGCAGGGACAGGAGAAAACAATGGCAGAGGACAATGCACCAGATTACTGCTAAATGCCAGGATGAGCCCCATGCATCATTCCCCTGGCCTGCGCCCCTGCTCCGGGAGCCCGTGCCAAATAGTGCCGGTACCCAGGGAGGAGATGGGGCCCCAGCACTCGGGGGCTCTTCCTCCTCCTTTACTGTGGTTTATTCAACCCAGAGTTACCGAAGCCTCCTTCGTGGCAGACACAATGCTAAGCACTGGAGACAGCTGTGAACATACAGGCCCAAGTCCCTGCCCTTGAGCAGCTAACATTCTAGCCATCTTAGGTCTCACCTGCTGGAAGGGAGGGAAGCTAACAGTTCTTGTGCCCGTGTGGTGCCCGGATTTTTACAGATTTATCTCAATGGGCTTTCACAATGACCCCAAGAAGCATGCCCATGTTATTCTTTAAAGACATAAGGAAACTGGAGGGCCACTCAGGGTCATCAGCCAGATGGAACGGGTCTCTGACTGCTCTTTCTGCAAACAGCAGCCACGCACCACTGCAGCTGCACCCAGTCCTCTGCTAGCAGAGTTTTGGAACCTGTAACCCAGCCCCTCCACCCCCACCCCTTTCTCTGCCCTGCAAGATAAAGATGAGATGCCCCCAGAGTTTCTGTAGCAGTCACCCCAGACCCTCATTAACCTAGCGCTGAGTACTATATGCCGAGAGCAGCCAACAGATGTGATCCAGATGTTTCCAGGGTCACTGTCAATCCTGCTCTTCGTTCTCTCTCTCTCCAATCCCACTGCAACTCCAAATTCTCAAGTTCAGTGTTCCTAGCTCACGCCTGCCTCTGGCCCTTGGTGTTCCTCCTTGGTCTTCCTGGCTTTTGCATTCAACTTCCCCCTGAGGGTCTGCCTGGTCCTCAGCACCCCCTTGGTTCCGTGCAGCAATTCCCTGGTTACCTCCACCCTCCCAGCAACCTCTCCCTTCTCTGGTGCCCCACCTGGCCGTCCCCCAAAGGAGTAACAGTCCCTGTTCCCTGGCCCTCTTCCCAGGCACGTGTGGTCCAAGGACACAGATTCCCCACCCAGGCTCCAGGGTGCAGAGACAGTAACTCACCAAAGTTCTCCCCACCCCAGATGTCCATGTCCATGTCATACTTCCCCAGGTAATTGAACCAGGACTTGTCCATCACGAAGAGCCCTCCAGCTATGACTGGAGTCCTGTGCATAGAGAAAGAGAAGAGGGAGGATCGGTATGGGAGGGGGACCATCTGTCACATTCTTCTGCCCTAGCCGCCCAGAACTCAAGGCCATGTTCTTACTATTTCTGCCCCTTTTCAGGGAGGTCAATACATTTACCAACTTACCTAAAACACAAACCTGCTCCTGGGTTTTACCCTTTGATTATAAATCTCCTGACTTTGCAGACAGGCTAACTCACTCATCAGCACACCTCCCGTGGGGGCCCAGGACTCGCTCAGAAGCCAGGCAGCTCTGAGGGCCGGGGAGCTGCACTGGCCCCCCCCAGGCCCTGCCCAGCATGGCTCTCTGGGAGCTCACTGTTGGGAACAGGGGCAGTGGGCCGCTGACCAGGCAGAGAAGGGCTGGAGCAGCACCTATTAGCAGCACATCCATTTCTTGAGACTGGCCTCTTCTAGTCAGAGGCTCAAAGGGGACCATTTGGGACCCTCCCATGGTTAGCAGGAAATGCAAGTACATCATGGCATGTTTGTGGGTAGAAAACACTGGGCAACTCCCAGCACAGGTCTCCACCAGGCCCCCAACCCATTAACAGAAGTTTCCATGAGGACAGAAATCTCCTAAAATGAGGTTTCCTCCCTGTCTCAATTTTCTCATCTGTAAAATGGGGCACTGGACACTGTGACCTCTCTAGCTCCGAAGCTGAAAATGCTAAGAGCCTTTCCCTGACTCCCAGCAAAGGTGGCACTGGCAAAGGGCTGTCTTGGTCTCTGCCCAATGTTTTGAGCATCTAATGTTGCAACTCCCTATGCCACCAGACAGCGGGAAGGACCAGGTGGGAATGAACCAGCCCACCCCACCCTCGCCCTGACTTACCTAATGGGCTCAGCAGGGTCCAGGCGATGAGCCTTTTGTTCCGGGGAGAGCTGCTCCCATTGGAAGTGGAGGCTCCAGTCAAACCCTAAAACACAGCACCCAACTCAGTCAATTTGGTCTCTCAGATCTACTTGCAGAACTTGCTCATTCTGTCCCTGTTCTAGAAGTTCATGAATGTCCTGTTTCCCAGGGAAGCTGGTCCCAGGGATCTCGTCTCACCCTGGCTGAGCAGAAGCAGAGTCACCTCATTTCCCTTTCACAGATTCTCTTTCTCTACCCCTCCTGCCTCTGTGCCTGCTCAGCTGGCCAGCTAGGATTGAATGGGAGAGGGTAAAGGCTCAGATGTGACAGAGTGCACGGGGACAAGATGGACAGTTAGGGAATGTGGCCCCTGGCCGGCAGCCTCCGGAAGGTGGAAGCAGGAGGGGTGGAGGGGCTGAATCACCTAAAGTCAGTCTTGGGATGGAGGCAGCACTGGGCCTGGGCACAGAGCTGTGGTGGGCCTCAAGGAGAGGGTAATAGCCAATGCTGAGGTGCCATGCAGCCAGGGGGCCTTGCTTCCCTCACAGCCAGGCCCTGGAGTGAGCCCTGTGCTGGAGCAGAGCTCTGGGGGCTGGGAGCAACCTGCCCCTCCCCTGCGGTAAGGGCACAGTGAAGCTCCTGACATCACAGGATGCAGGGGGATGTTCCAGACAAGCCACAAGGAGGGAAGTTTTCCCGCTTTCCCTCTCACCAGCAACGACTACAAGAAACAGAAAGTCCTTCTGGGGAGAAGGCACCAGCGCACTTACCCCCTCTGAGCTCTGTGGCGGTCTCGATGTAGTTGAAGGCGTCCAGGTTGATGATATCGATCACGGGGCACACCACCCGTGTGTGGTCCTGCCAACAACAGACCTGTGCTCAGCATGAGGTAGGTGTGGCCAGAATCAGGGAGCTGGCAGGGCCTCCCCCTGGTAATGTCAAAGACTGGTTTTCGGGCCTTGACCAAACACTTTCCTCCCTGTGTCTCCATTTTCTCATCTGTAAAATGGGGCACTGGACACTGTGATCTCTCTAGGTCCGATGCCAAAATGCTAAGAGCCCTTCCCTGACTCCCTGCACAGTGGCCATCCAAGCCCTGCAGTGGAGGCTGGCTGGAGACACTGAGAAAGGGGACATCAGGAGGGGGCTGCAGAAACGCTTCACCAGCAGGGGCGCTCAGGAGGCAGAGGACACAGCTGGGAAGGTGACCTCAAGCCTGCAGCCCCAAGTAGCAGCCTTCTCTCATAGTGGGAACCTCTTAGAATTTCCAAATACTTACTTTCTATGCCTATGTTTCCAGGCAAGTTGATGAATAGTGTTTCCAGAGATTCCTAACTTCAGTTGTCGCCTGTGATATTCAAGAATCTATACTTCCAGCCCTGACCTCCCTCCTGGCTTCCAGACTCAGATCCAGTCTGGTCTGCCAGGAGCCACCTTCACATGGATTCCACACAGCCTTGTGATGGTGGCTTCATCACCTCTCCCCAAATGCGCTCCTTTCCCTCAGTTGGGTCCCTATTTCTGTCACAGAACCATCACATACCCCACTTCCTCCCCAGCACTAACTTAAGCAGCTTCATCTCTGCCCATAGACCAACACTGCTATTCTGAATGAGTCCTGCCTCCCCTTTATCCTCTCACACCTGGGTACTGCGGTGGACTCCTCACCCCATCGCACCCCTTCCCTTTCACTCCACAGGTGGCTGACAGTTTTCTCTGATATGCAAGTCTCACTCGCAGCGCAACAGCTAAAGACTTGAGTTGCCTGCAAGATAAGGTTCCAACTCCTTAGCTTGGCATCCAAGACCATCAAAAACAGGCCTGTATGGAGCTTTCCAGCCTCATTGCTTGCTCTGTCTATAGGCATGAAAGTCATCCAGAGGACATTTTCAAAATCTTCAAAACAAATTCACCACCTCCTGGGGCATCCAAGGCATTATATATATATATATATATTTTTTTTTTAAATGTTCCCTAATTCTGAGTGAACACCCCTGTACCTGGTGTGCAGGAGGGGAAGCCGGGCTCCCGTGGGCAGTGTGAACTAGCTGTGAACACAGAGAGTTGATAGCTACACAGAATCCAGCAGCAGAGGAGAACCAGGGCCACTTTTCCAATCCTCTGCCCCCATCGCCCCGGGTGGGCACAGGTGGGGATCTCTGCTTCTCCTTGCAGCCATTTAATTTCCTGGTTCAATCTCTCCTCCAAATGAGGCTGTCTTCTTATTTTAAGGTCAGATTCACCAAGTGCCTGCTTTTACATTCACAGATTTAATCTGGCCCTCAGCCTCCATGTGTGACTCATCCTGACAGTGACAAGGTGCCTCTGAAGCCAATTGGCCCTCCTGGGGAAAAAACGCTCATTTTCAAAGCACTGCTTCCACCTCTGGGATGTGCACAGATGCTTCCTTCATGGTCAACACAGTACCTGCCCAGCTGCCACAGTTCTCTGGGGCTCCTCGCAGGCCACGGTCATCATGCATCTGTGTGTGTACACACACACGTGGCCATCCACCCCAATATCTACACACAGACACACCTCTAAAGACATCCTGGTGATTTGAATTCTGAAGTGTTCTCAGGAGTTCAGAGACTGACCTTCTTCTGAGGGACTGATAAAACCCTCCATTTGCCTTTGCTTGCTGAGTTTTGGGGGCTCTGCAGCTTCACTAGGGCCTGTATAGATCTTCGTGCAATAAAGGATTAATCTTCCGCAAAGACATGCTTGGCCCTTACCCAGCTCCTACGTGTAAGCCCTTGGGATGTCCTGCCTGTGAGAGTATCTCTATTTGCTGGGAGCCTTGGGCTTCACCAGATAGTCTATGCTAACAATGTGATTTAGGATGAGGCCTTGGCCATGTGGTACCAACTCAACTTGACCTCTGGAGGTGCATGGACATCATAGGGGTGATAGCCATGTCTATGTCGCTGACCCACAATAAAAACCCCAGACACCTAGGCTCAGGTGGGCTTCCCTGTTTCTCAATACACTGCATGTTGCCACACATCCTCGCTGGGAAAAGCGAGTGCTGTCTGTATAAGACGACTGGGACAGGACAACTGGAAGTCTGAGCCTGGAACTCTCCCTATGCACCTCTTCCTGTTGCTAATTTTAATTTATATTCTTTCACTTTAATAAACAATAACCATGATGGTAACAGCTTTGTTAAGTTTCAAGTCTTTCTAGTGAATTACTGAACCTGAGGTGGTCTTAGGGACCCCCAAACCGCAATCTCATTTTTAAAAAACCTTTCTTTAATATTTGGAATGTGAAATGCAAAATAAAATGCTGGTTGCTTCCCTAGAAGCCACCCCTGGGCTCTCTACCCCCAGGGTAGGGACAGGCTCTGGTACACTCTCCCTATAAGTTCTAAGGGTTTCTGTCCCATTATTCCTGTCACAATTTGGCCACAGCATCTGCTTGGTGTCACAGAGACCAGATAGGCAATGAGAGATGTTTGGGGCTAAGTGCTTTGTGGAGCCATGACCTTATGAAGGGGCTGCAGGAGACTTTCTAAAAGACCCATCAAAGCCAGGACATTCTCTCTGAGTGACCCTGGCGGGGGCAGTCAGAATCTGCTCCACTGCTGTATCCCTCAGCCCCAGCTCAGAGGCTGGTGGGCAGCAGGTGTTCAACTGGTGTTGGCTACAAGAAGCCATCTATCAATTCCTGTTGAGGGCACTGTGTCAATGGCTGGCAGCAAAGCAGGTGGATCAATTACTGAGAAAGATGGCATCTCCCCATGTAGGCTCAGGGAGGGAGGGACTCTCTCTGTAAAGATACCCAGACTCATCACAAGTCCCAACCTGGGCTGTACCTTTATGTCTAAGTCCATGGGTAGGTCAAGCAGGCAGCTGGTGGAATCCCTGGCAGACCCAGAACAGTGCTTCTGTCTTCTCTCTTCCCCAACTCAAATCCAACCCCAAGCCCCACCCCTCTACTGGGAGCCAACGGCCATTGATTACCCCTGCAGTCTACCTCTCAGTTCTCCACCCATTCATATAATTAAAGCCACACTGTGAATGGGAAATCAAAAAACTCCTGGAGACTCATTCACTCATTTCAACCAGCATTACTGAGCACCTACTGGGGTTTAGGACCCGTGGCAGGTACACAGGTAGGACCTCACAGTCTAGGGAAGGCGGTGGACAGGTGAGGAGAGTTTTGTGATGAGGGAGAGGTGGGGGCAGGAGAGGATCCTCAAGGAGGTGATGCTGTGACAGGAGACCTGGGTTCCTATTTGGATTCTGCCATCTAAAATATAGGTGACCTCAAGCAAACCAGCACTCAGTGGGGAACTCTTTTTTCATCGATGAAGCGAGGACAAATCAGTATTTGCAAAACCGCCTGCCTTCCCAACAGGGCTCTTGGAAGAACAGCTGAGGAGAGCGTGTAGAAGGGTTTTGAAGCATAGACGAGCCATCATTTATATCAATTTACCAAATGCTACAGGATTGAAATTTCTTCAAAATCTTTTTTCTAGTAAAAAAATATATATAGATAAGGAAGGGAAAAAAAAGAAGCCTGTGTTTAAAAAAACCCCAACATGGTGCTTGTTTCAAGCATCACCACATAATTGAAGGGGAGAGAAGGGAAATCGAGATTTTCCATGTGGAAAACACCAGCCGAGGACAGCTTGACAGCTCAAGCCCAGCCTCTTTCTTATCTCTTTTCTATTTTTGAAAATCCCAAACCCCAATTACAGCTTAAAATTTCCACTTCCACTCACAAGATTTACTCTGAGACAAGACACATACAAAGACAAGTGGAAACACGAGCTGACACTCACCCACACTCCTTGTCCTGAAAAGGATGTCTCAGTGGAACCAGTCATCAAGATTCAAGGTCTGGCGACAAGCTCTGCAGAAGCAGAGCAAGGACCACTGTCCAAAGTTCGTCTGACCAACCCTCTGCCACAGTGGTGGAGACCGGGATCTTAGCCTGGGAGACTGAGCTCAATCTTGGGGCCAAATGACTCCCAGAGAAGGAACCCCCATTGGCCGGCAACACTCACAGGCAGGAAGGAGGGGATGAAGGCTTCCCCTGCCTGCAGGTAAGGTGGCGACCAATGCAGAAATGAGAGCATTTTTCAGAGGGGCTTCTGAGATGGACTCAGGCCCCGGGAACGAAAAGGGCCTGGCAGGTTGTCTGAGGAAAGCAAAGTCCCCTAAACACATCCTGCAGGGACATGTCAGCCTGGGCGATCCTATAGGTCAAACTCTGAGTTTCCACATGACCCAGCAATTCCAGCTCCTTGGTATGTGCCCTTAAAGAACTGGAAGCAGGAACTCAACAAAAACTTGTACACCAGTATTTGCAGCAGCACTAGTCACAATCGTGCAAAGAGGGAAACAACAGAAATGTCCATCAGCAGATGAACAGATAAACAAAAGGTGGTCTATACTGTGATGATGTGATATAATAAAAATATACATTTGGCCTTTGTTCCTGGGTCATCAAAAAGAGCTACTAAAACTCCTGTAACTTCCTGAGTGAATGGGGTGAGAGGAGCATCTTTTGTGCATGAGCTCCTTTCACCATACCCGAGTTTATGCTAATTAGGGGCTCTTGGAGGATGGGGGCTGGTTGTGGGTGATTAGAGGGCTAGAACTTTCACACCCCCACCCCTGCCCCCTCACCTCTCCCTCCAAGCTCCCCTACCCCACCTCAGGGAGGGGACAGACACTGGAAGGTTGAGTTCCATCACAAACAGGCCCTAGGCCTTGCTCCACTGCTGCTCTGCCTCAGTTTCCCCATCTATAAAATAGGGATAGCAATCTGCCCCATCCACTTCCCAGAGGGACTGGGGCATACGTGAAGTACTGAGCTTGGGAGAGCCTGAAGATAGTGGCGCATGGGATCCTCTGCCCCTCGGTCAGCCTCACTCACCTCTTTGACCCTGTGCAGCAGTGGCTGGAGCCAGTCTCTGTTCACCTCACAGTGGCTGTCGAGGAAAGTCAGCACATTGCCCTTGGCAAAATTAGCACCCCGGATCCGGGACCGGACCAGACCTGCAGTAGGGACAAATGGCCCAGTGGGTGTCCTGTCGCTCCATCTGCCAGCAGGCCCACGGAGGAACCACTTGGCATTCTCCCCACACATGGGACACACCCCCAAACAGGCACACACATGCCACCACCCTCCCCCACATGCCCAGGTCCCGCCAGCTGCACAGACCCACCTTGCCGCTGGTTATTGCGTAAGCATGTCACCTTGGGCAGCTTGACGAGCTCACTGCAGTCACCGGCTGCAAAGACAACAGGTTATGTGCAGTGAGCACCTGGGGATGGAGGTGAACCTGAAGAATAGGTAAGGCAGCCCCGCCGGCCGCCCCCACCACGACTAGGGCCCTGCCCTGACTCCGGGGTTCCTGTGGCCTTAGGAAGGGGCACACTGACCATGGCTGTCAAGACACAATGTGGCCCAGTCCATGCAAAGTGGCTCAAGGAGGCCTCTTTGGAACAGGTCAGTCATACAGTGGCTTCTGCGTACTTGCTGGAAAACACTTCCAGATGGGAATTCTGGCCATGGGGTCATTTCTCCTTTTCTCCAGATCATTCAAAGCATCAGGTAAGAGTCCTACTCATTTTAGTGGGGTCTGGAAAAAACTGCTGGGCAGCCAGAGAATGAATGAGACAAATTTTGGAGTTTCCTTTCAGACCATGGGCCAATACAGGGGACCCTATTAATGCATACACACACCAAGCCAGGCAAGAATCTACTAAGTTTACCTGCTTAGGTCGAAGACTCACAGCAGAGAACCCAAGAACTTGTTTTATAAAAGGAAGGTTTGTCTCCTTCTTGAGACCCACACGGACACTCACAGTCTCCCTACTATAAACCTAGGCTGTCCCCCCTCCCCAGAGAACCACAGGCTCGCCTCTGCCTGTCACTCAGGGGCTGGAACAGATGTCTGTGTCTGCAGAACAAGGGAGTGATGCCACTTACGGTCATTGCTGAAGTCATCCACTAATATGATTTCCTGGATCAGGCTCATAGGGGTGCGGTTCAGTACACTGAGAGACGGAAAGGTGAAGAGCATTATGACTTCTCATGGCAAATATACGTATTAAATGGAGTCTTAAATATACACCATTGCACTTGAGGAATAAAAACTCAGAGCAGCCAAAGGGGTTGTCCAGGCCCATGGCTCCCCTGTGACCTCTGGCACGGAACTCTGCTTCGTCTCAGCAAATGCCACCACCGCCCACATGGCACCAAGACAAGCACAGGAGTCATCCTCAACAACCCTCCTTCTCCCCGAAACCCCACACCAAATCAGTGACCGAGACTGGCCAGTTCGACTTGAAAATGTCACTCGAATCACTTTCACTCTTATAGCTGCTCCAGCCTCTTTAGTACCATTTATTACAGTAGCCGTGACCTGCCCAGGCCGTCTTCCTGCAGCCTCCAGAGACAGCTTTCTGAAGCACAGATCGGACCTCTGATTGTGTGACTTTCCTCGCTGATGAAAATAAGTAATTTGACAAAACCCCCTCAGTGGCTCCCCATCTCTCCACCCCAAACCCTCAGCGTGCTCTTCAAAGCCTGTGACTATCTGGAGCCAGCCTGCTCACGCTATCTGGAGACATTCTGCCCATTCCTAACCCAGAACCTGTTCGCCTACTGCTGCCAGGCCTCGAAATGCCTGTCCTCTGCCACAAGGACCAGTTCAAATGTCACTTCCTCTCCAACAGCTTCCCCATCCACTTAGTGAGAATTAATTGCTTCCTCCTCTGGGATCTCTCAGCAGTTTGTATCAGAAGCTTCCTGCGGCTTTCATTGCTGCCTGACTCTGAGGGCTGATTTTGCTGGCCCTGGTCATATCCCCAGGGACAGGTCATATCCTTGTCGTTACCTCTGCATTGCCAGAGTCCAGCACATCCCCTTGGCCCATAACCTCCCTCTCCAGGGATATTTAGTGCCCGCCTACTATGTACTTGGCAGTGGGTGTGTGATGGGAAACGAAGGAGACATGAGCTCTGCCTTCCAGAAGCTTGTGGTCTAGCAGCTACTTACACAAGTTGTGTAATCATGGGCTGGCTACTTGACTGTTCTGCGCAGTAAAGTAGCTCCATCTATAAAATGCGAATAATAATAGTAGTAGCTACTTCACAGGGCTGTTGGGAAAATTAAAGGGGAAAATGCATCTAAAGCATTTAGCAGGGTATGTGGCACGAAATGATGAAGCATGGTAGCAATTATTATTATCTTGTGCATCATGATGATTTTCTGAATTGACTTCATTTACTCTCCGGTGCTGTGGATCTATGTCCCCAGGGCAAGGCTGGGTTTCAGAGCTCACTCTGGGTGTCAGCCCGATTGAAGGGCTGGATCGGGCTCCCCCTGAAGGCACCCAAACTGTGTGGTCCCTCAGAAACATTCCCTGGCCGCTCTGACCACCGTGGGATGCCCAGAGCCACCCGTGTGTTGGGGAGAGGATTCAGATGGGTGCTGGCTGGGGCTCTGTGTGCGTCCCTCCTCTCAGGACCACTCAGAGCCCTGGTTCTGGTGAGCCACCTTACTAAGGAGGCAGCAGAGGCTCTACAGGAGCAGATCCTTGCCTGGAGCTACCTTTATTTATGAAGCCTTAATTCTCACCATGGCAACGGGTATCAGGCAGAGAGAGGAGCCCCAACACCAAGCCTTGAGCCTGCTGTTGGGAGGTGGGAACCAGGAGGGGTAGGAGGTGGTGGGAAGAGAGACCCTCACCACCTCACCGTGATCCTTGGAGAGAAAACACAGGCAAACTCAACAACCAGCCAGCCGCTGATCAGAGAGGGAGGGGGAGAGGGAGGCAGAAAGAAAGTGAAGAATACCCTCTAATGAGGTTTGATTACGGCAGCAGCTTCTGCATGCGATTCCCCAAATCCCTGCCGGCTCTTTGAAATTCAAGAGTTCTCTTCTGCGAACATCAAAAGGTAAATCGCGTGTGGCTCTGTGCTGGTTGAACTGAGAGATGATTAGCGAATAAAAAATGTCCAGAGTTTAAAAAAGAAAAAAAGAAAAAAAAGAAATCATCAGCAGTAAGTGCTAATTAGACCATTTCCTGGTAACACCTGGCTTGTTTTTGCTTCTCTAATCACAGCAATTGGAGTGATGGTGGGGGGCTTCTTAAAAGTGGCTCTGGGCTGGCAGGGCCCTGGCTGGGCAGGTGCTCTGGGCTCCTGGGGTGGCCAGTGAAGGAGAGAGGTCAGGGGGCCCTCCCTTCTGCACACCCCACCCCCATTCCCAGCACCCCACCCCTGGCTGCTCAGGTCCCCCTCCTTTGCTCTCATCACTTCTTGGCCAGCACGCCTCACCAGGCCCCTGGAGGGCAAAGCCAACCCTCCCTCCCCCAGGGCCCAGCTGAACATGTTTTCCCTGTTTCCGCCCCCGGGGCTGATCCATGCCCTTTCCGTATGCAGCCTCAGCACAGGAGTGAGTGCTCACCTCCCTGGCATATCCAGGTCACACTGTGCCTGGGAATTATTCTCTAACTGAGTCTCCTGCGCACAGTTCACATCTGTGCCAGAGGATGGCTGTGCAGGCAGTGTCTACGCTTTCCGTTTTCTGCCTGCTACCCTCACGGTGGAGCCCACGTGGAGCACCCGAGAGGCGGTGGGCCTGCGGTGTGGGCAGCGTGGGAGGCCAGGCGGCCTCCACCGCCGACTAGCTGTGCGATCCTGAGCAAGACACCGGCCGCCTTGCTTTCCATCTGTAATTACATTTTCCTTGTAAGGGCAGGCGATATTAATACTTGACCTACTTCACAGGCTTTTGTGCGTACAAAATGAGGAAATGTATTTGAAATTGCTGTGTGAACTCCACGGTCTATACGCAGGCAGAGTTTATCAAACGCTCCATAAATACCAGTTGAATGAAGACCTAAGGCTGGTTGAGAAGTTGACTTGTCCTGGAGCAGACTGGCTTGGGTGGAGGCACTGAAGCTGTCCGTCATCCATTCATCGGCTGGAGAGCTTCAGTTAGTACAGAACCCTCAGCACCACGGCTTCCTCCACTGCATGGAAGGTGCTTAGCACTGTGCCTGGTGCACAGCCACTGCTCTTGGAATCAGTATTGATAATCACGAGAATGGTTCTGAAAGTGTGATCCCAGAGCCAGTAGCATCAACATCACCTGGGGGACTCCAGACTTACTGAGCTAGGATATCTGGGCCCTCCAGGAGATCCTGACACCTGCCCAAGTTTGAGGCTGCATCAGAACACTGCTGCTTACCCATCGGAGGTGCATCACCCGTGGTCACCTGCACAGGCTCAACTGGTACCAGGTATTGTTTCAAGGCCTTTACATACCTGAGCTCATTCACTCTTCTTCCCAGCATGCAAAGTAGTTATTACCAGTAGTCCTTGTTTTGCAGAAAGGAAACTGAGGCAGAGAGGTGAAGGAGCTTACCCAGGGTCACACAGTTGGTAAGGGCAGGGCAGCCAAATCTGACCCCAGAGTTCAATTTCTTAACCACCTTAACCTGAGAAATTGCTCCTCTAAATCTAGGACTTTACAAAAAAGGAATAGTGAGGAGACTGAGAATGTGCAGTATCAATTGTGCAGGCTCCCGAATACCATGGGAGGCATAGAGCCAAAGGATGCCCCCAAAGGAAGGGACAACCCTGGGGTTTCACGTATTCACAGGGATCCACTGAAACACCAAAGATAAAGCACTTTGCGGGGCTTTTTCTCTCTCTCCTTAAGTGAAAAAGTCCCCTAATTCACCTAGGTTGTGATTCTCTCTCACTGACCCCCTCACTCACCCCGTTGTGCCTCTGCCTGGCTCTGAGGGCCCCCATGTGGGCCTTTCCAGGCCCCAGCCCTCCAGCTAACTCAGGAGCTCAGAGGGTCAGAGGGCTTGGCAAGTGTGAGGTGTGAGCAGAGAGTGAAGGCCTGGCCAAGTGCTGGGTAGGAGGGAGGAGAGCAACAGTCCCCCCTCAGTTCACCGAGCATCTTTCCCTTCTAAGGGCCTGGCAGCAGAGCCATCAGATTTCTAAAACATTAAAGATGAAAGACCTTAGAGAAGATCCTTTCATCAATGGTGAAGCGACAGGAAATGCTTCTCATTCGGTCCCCCTCTCAGTAACTGGTGACTTATTTGTGTGACAGGGCAGGGAGTGGAAGGAGGTACAGAATCCCAAGGCAATGATACCTGGCCATGGAAGATTCTAGAAATAACCTTCCTTGCCCCCACCCCTAAAATTCACTTCCATCCAGCCTGCTGATGATGTAGACACATGTCTGTTCACTCATGGCTTTCAGGCCCCCAACCTGCTGTTTTTGTGCCTTAGCCTTGGGCCTGAGCCAGGGACCTGGCTTATATCGGACGCTTCTGAGAGCCAGGACACGGGTCCATGAGCTCTCTCAGCAAAATGCCCAGCAATCTGGTGTGGAGGCTGGCAATTCATGGGCACCTTCTGATGGGCCCCAAGCCCCTCTCAGAGTGCAGGGCACCAGGACAGCAGAGACAGACCTCCAGGCCTGTGGACAGAGGTGCTGGGGCCACAGCTCTGGCTGCGCCCCACGTCCACACAGGAAGTCGGAAACCCTGGCCCCTGCGCTTCCTAGCCCATCGTGGCTCTTGTCCTCCATTCACCACGTGCACCCGAACTTCGGAGACTCTAACTGGGGCCCCAACTGAAGTGAGGAGTTCTTTAGACTAAATATGTTAACATGTTAATATTATCATAAAGTATCATTATCACTATTATGAAGAGATGGAGCAGCTGGAAGAGGAGAACTATGTCTCAGAGCTGAAAGGATGAGTTTGAGGGCAGCAGCTGAAGTGCCCCCAAGAACATAGACATGGTGTTAGGGAAGCTTGGGGGGCCTGGGGCCTCCATATTATAATGCCCCCCAAATGTTTCTGAGACATTCCCAAGAGGAAGGTCTATTGTGGGAAATATGATAGAACTTGAGATATCTAATATACTTTTAACATCATCTTTACAGATGTGGTTAGTGACCTGCTCAAGGTCAGAAGGCTGGGAAGTGGTAGGGTAGGGACTTGACCCCAGGTCCTCAGACTCCGAGTCTGGTGCCCTTTAAGTACCCCTTAGCTCACTAGCTCTGCAGATACAGGGATGGCTAACATTGATCAAGTGCTTACTCTGGGCTGGCACAGATCTCAGTCCCCTGACAGTGTGTGTGTCAGCATGTGAGTGTGTGTGTGCGCGAGTATGTGTGAGTATATGCGTGTGTGTGTGTGTGTGTGTGTGTATTGAGGGGGACAGAGATACATGGCATCAGAACACTCCTTGAAAGAGGAGGAGTAGCCATCCTAGAAAGGAGCTTCTCTCAGATGCCACAGTGTCCTCATGGAAACATCTGGTGGGCATGCTCACACACGACCTTGTGTGGTGGCGCTGTGGCTGGCACTTTGGAACCAGTACCTCTGCCACCATGTGCCTGCTCTGATGCTGGGGGTGGTGTACATACTCAGCCTCTCAGGGCCTCAGCTCCCTTGGCAGCTGTGAACTTAGAACTCATGTTCTAGATGCAGCCTACATGGAGGTTAAGGGCAGGGCTCCACTAGGCCCTCTACGACTCTCAGTGACCTTCTGCAAGCTCCCCAACACCTCAGGCCTCTGTCTTTCCCTATGAAAGAGGTGATGTGAGGAAGACCGAGTGGATACATGTAGAGTGTGTTGAACAGTGTGGCAGGTAGTTAGAAACCTGATATTCTTATCACAAGGCCAGTCCCCACCGCAAGCAAACACGCCCTCATCAAGTGCTGGTCCTGGAGGGCTGAGCGACCAGGAAGGGTGTCTTACCTGCGGATGGTCCTGAGCAGGGTGGAGCGGGCCTCGTTGTGGAAGGTGATGATGATGCTGGTGGGAGGGAGGTCGCTACAGTACATCAGCATGGTGCATCTGGGAAAGAAAAGGCAGGAGACAACTAAGACCTGTGGGGGAAAAGCAGATATCAGGCGCTGGAACCACAGGCATCGTGGCGGTCACCAGCGTGGACAGATGCCTGGCATCTGATGGGGCTGCACTAGCCACACAGTCCTGGGCAAGACCCTCGTGCCTCACCCAGCCCTGAGGAGGGTAAGGAAGCTCCAAAAATGAATGACTGGTGCTCAACTTCCCACCACCTTTGGGGAACATGTGTTTGGAGCCAAGTTGTTGAGATATGGAACATAAATGTGTGATTTCTCGCATGCCCCAGTAGTACCCAATGGTCCCTAGTAGCAGCATAAACCCACCCCCAAATCTTGAGCTCTGCTCCCCAATCTATGCCCACCCCACTGGCAGAGGCTTCACACCCCACCATGCTGACCCTGACCACCTGCCCCACACACCAACATCTGGCAAGCTTAAAGAGGCAGAGCCTCCAAGCCCCGGCATAAACAATAAAACCCCCATCTTGAAAAAGCATTCATTTCCATGTGTCCAGGATCATTTTGTCTGACAATTACATCTGGGGTACTTTCAATTTAATACCTTGCTGCAAGTGAAAATTGTAGCCTTCAGCCTGAAAATTACTATAATAATGAAAATAAACCTGCCGAGGGAGGCTGGTGCCAACCAGGGGTCCCTGAGAAAGTGCGGCCTCTGTTTCTTGCTCTTTCGGGGGCTGTCCAATTACAGGGAGGGCTATTACACAAGGAAGTAAATAATAGAAGGTTGGTGAGTCCAACATTTCCTCTCTTCATATTCCAGTTTCTTCCTAGATTTTTAATCTGGGGTCCAGACACCCTAAGATGGACTTCAAGGGGACTGAGCCCTCTGAAATTGTTTGCTAAACTGTGTATGTGAGTGCTCTTTTTCTCCCTCTGTGAAGATGGTTCACAGTTTTATGTAGATTCTCAAAGAAGTCTGTGGCCTAAAATACTTAAGAACCTCCTTCCTAGGCCAGTGGGCCTGACGTCCCTTTGGCCTCACTGATAATTCTGAACACTTTTTCCTATGAAAACAAAGACTGAATAAGAGACCTTATTCCACAAAAGGTGGGCTGTTCTGCTCAGGGCCAGAGCACAGGCTGGGCTTGGATGGTCCATAAGGAGCCAAAATTAGGAAAGAAAGGCCTCAGGGGAGGAGACAGTGGAAGAAGTCAGTCATGACCTTCAGGCCTTTCTGTGCTCGCCCCACAGAGACAAGGTCTCACCACATGCTGCTAGCTCCGCCTCCATTAAACGCCTATGGCTCTCCTGTGACAGCCTCCTGACCAGTCTTCCTGCCTCTAGTCCCTACCCCCGCCAGTCATCTTCTGTCCCCCACACAGCTCTGCCCAGGCCTTCCTTTGGCTTGCAGCCCTCCTGTGGCTCCTGATGTACAAAGTCCAAACTCCCTACCACAGCCTTCAAGATCTTTCATAATTGCTCCTTAATATACTTCCTTAACTCTCTGCCACGGCTCACACTATTACTTCGGCATGAAACAATATCCTTCCTCCTTTCTCTGCCTGATGAGCTCCTACTCATCCTTCAAGACCCAGAGCAAATGTCCCCTCCGCAATGAAGGTATTCCATACTCTCCCAGATAGGTAATGGCCTGTCCTTTGTGCTCCCATAACTGTGTGTGTGTGTGTATCTTCTAGTACTTCTCAAGATGGTCTCCCCCACTTGACTATGAGTTCCTCTAGGGAAGGACCCATGTCCATCTCCTTTGCTCTAGGATAGAAATAAAGTATACCAGATGCCTATTCACAGAGAAAGGGAGAAAGAAATTCAGGAAATGCATTCCTAGGTCTTAGCCTTTTATGGTTTTAAAAGGTATGGTAGGTAGCCAGCCTCCCAGATGGCTTACAGTGATTCTCACCTACTGATCCTCAAGCCCTATGTAGCTCTGTCCCTCACTGAATCAGGGCTAGCTTATATGACCAACAGTATATAATGGAAGTGACAGAGTGTGACTTCCAAGGCTAAGTCATAAAAGCACTGCAGGCTCTGTCTTGACCACTCAGAGGGGAGCCAGCTGCCATCCCATGAGGATATGCAAGTAGCCCCGTGGAGAGATGTCCATGTACAGAGGAACTGAGGCCCGCAGCTGACACCAGGTTGCCCACCATATGAATGAGCCGGGCCAGGAGTCTGCCAGCTCCAGTCAAGCCCCCAGATGACAGCGGCTCAAGTGGCTCCAAGCCAGAGCCACTCAGCCAAGATGCTCCGAATTCCCAACCCACAGTGATTCCTATTATTTTAAGCCACTAAGTTCTGGGGGCAATTAGATAACCATCATAGAAAGGGAAAGGAAAGTATCTTGAAATGGCCACAATGAGACGAGGCCTTGCTCTTACCTATCTTTGGACACAGACCTGAGTCTAAGTTGGCAGCAGTGGGGAGGGAGAAGGGAGGTGGCTTGTCAAGGTGGACTTGGGAGGACCCCTTGGCTGGTGTGCTGCAGGGCTCATGAGGACAGGGACAGGCCTGGAGAGAGGGGCTGGTGGCAATGCACATGGTCAGCACCTTTCCAGAAAGGTAATAAAGCTGAGAACTTAGCAGAACCTCTTTGCCTCCATCAGAGATGGAGAGAAAAAGGAGACCAAGCAGAGTGACTCAAGCCTAGCGATGGCTTCCCTTCCACACCTCGGGGGGGTGACAGGATCCCCCCAAGCCCCAGCTTTTGTGATATAAGTTATTCAGGGGCAAGTTGGTACGGGAGGGTGGTACTGGGACTTAATCATTTAGAGAGCTTTTGGGGATAGGGGCCACTTTTCCTGCCTTGAGGCCTCCAGCTGGGAGACAGGCATATCAACCCCGTGACGCAGCAGCATGCACACCCATGGGGCCGGGAGAGCAGACAGGTGGGCATGACTCTGCCTGGGGTGGTGCAGAAGGCTTCCTGGAGGAGAAGGAGCTGGATCTCACAGGGTGAGGTGGAGATGGACAGATGGAGAATGGGGTACGGCGTTTTAGTCACAGCACAGTTCTGGACCCACAGGCTGAGTGCAAGTGAGGCAGCTCATGGTACACCGGCCCCAAGGTCCGGACACCACTGACCAGCTGTGGGACGGTGGGCAGACCACCCGCCTCTCCAGGCTGCTGCGTGCTCACCGGTAAGACAGGGCTCCCCTGCTAAAGGTTCTCACAGAGTCAGCAGTCAAAAGCTTTGATTTGGGCTGGCATTCAATAGCATGGTTGATTTGAATGGAACTGTCACAAATATTCTGTAACTGAGGCTCAACTGTGTGGCTGGACATCCACATTACTTTTCTAAGCCTCGGTTTCTTCATCGAGAAAGTGGAGACAATTTTTAACTTATAGATTCCCCCCACCTAGATTATTAATAGATGGTTGGCAAACAGTAACTCATTATTTTTAACATCAAGGTCAAATCTGCAGACTCCTCCTCCACGGGGTGGAACCAGATCTTGCATGGCTGGCAAGGTGTCCTGGGTGAGTGGTCTGGCCAGTGCAACAGTGGGTGAGGGGTGCTGAGACCTCACAGGGTGAGGAGAGAGCAAAGGAGGCAGCATCAATGTCAGAGAAAGGAACCTGCGCTGCGATGTCCATTTGAATCCTGGATCTGCCGGGCACTGGCTGTGTGTCCTTGGGCATGTCATTTACCTTCTCTGAGCCTCAATGTTGTCACCTATAAAATGTGGACAAATACCACCCTCCAGGCTTGTTCTGAAGACTGCAGATATTGCAGGCGGAACACCTGGTGTTTTGCAGATGCTGAGTAAAAGGCACCGAGAGTTATTATCACCACTGAGGCTGATCCCGCCTCCATGCAATGTTCAGAACTTCTGAATTACAGCCACGGACTCACAGTTCAGAAGAGGAAGGGGCTTTGGAGATGGCCCAGTCCAGTCTCCTAAACCGAGTAGAAATCTGTGGCATAACAGACATGGGCTGTGCTCCTGGGTCAGCCCCCTCCAGCTTCCTGTGCCCAGATGATGGGGCTCTTCCCCAGGCTGGGCAGGAGTCCCGTAAGCGCCTCGAGTGTGCACAGGCTTTGGGAGGGCATGCAGCAGGGTGGTGCCTCAGACCTCAAAGGTACAGGCATCCTGGCTCATGGGACTTGGTGCTATTTGCCTTCTGCCCCTGCTCACGGCTCACAGTACCTGGAATCATCCTTTGTCTCATCTGACCATCATGACAGCCTCTGAGAACTTTTACTCCACAGATGAAGACACCAGAGGCTCAGAATCTCGCTCAAGGTCACACACCTGCAGAGTGACTGAGATGAGCTAAACCCAGGTCCCTAGTATCCCACTTTGAACTCACCCTGGTTAAGGCACAGGAGCTAGAGGGGGTGGTGCTGGGTGGGGCCCACTGGCCTGAGCCCTGTGCACAAGCCACCTGCCCTCCAAGGCCCAGGGTGGGCGACAGCCCTGCCTAGAGACAAGCACTGGACACTGGCAGCAACAAAGCCAAGGGCTGAGAAAAATCCTTAACACTGGATGTAGTGAGGAGCGCCGGCTTTCCGTGAGAGCAATCTAAAAGATTAATCAAACAGCCAGATCTATTAGGGACACGAGGGGAATGGAAAAGGCTGCCAACACTGAGATCCGGCGCCAGCAGACGGACCACAGAGCATGTTTATAATTTATTAAGGACTCAGGAGTGTTACAGGAGAGAGGGGCCAGTGAGCAGGAAAGATCTGCAGGGGGGTGGAACCAGGAGGAAGGGCAGGACCACCGCTGTGTTGAGAGAGAGATGCCAGCCCCGGGCTGCCGTCCGACTGCCACAGAAGCTCCTGAATAATGCACGTTCCTCTGGGCTGATTTTCCACCTGTGGTTTCTTTTTTTCCTTTAAAGAAAGACACTACTAAGATTTTTGATTTTCCTAAGTTCAGCTGGGTCTCAAAGTGCTTCCTGAACCACCAACTCCTTGAGTGTTCAGTGCCACTTACTGGGGGAGGTTGCTCCCAAGAGAGGGCTCTGAGATGCTGACCCTTGGCCCTGGGCTGGAGCTTCTCCCTCTTCAGTCTCTTTCCATCTCTCCACCAGCCAGTCACTGCTCCCCTGCCCACCCCCGCCCCGCCCCTGCGCCTGAACATGTGCCAACTCAGGCATGTCAGAAACTCACTTAGCAAGGATCAGTCTGTTATCACAGAAATGTAATGCTGCGCACATGCCTTTCATTTTATTGCACAAGCTCATTAAACTGGCAGCAACCCGTAAACAGTGTTATGATGATCACCAGCTCCACTTTCTCAATGGGCAGCAGGGCCCCTCGTGGCCTGTGGTGCGCCTGCTGGGGCGAGGACCCAGATCCTCTGACTCCCGGACAAAGCCTTCCTCCTACACCACGCTGCCCTCAGGGAAGAAAAGACATGGTCATAAAGTATAAACATTCAGGATTTTATTCTTAAGCATAAAATCAGGAGGGAGTGACGGGGAGGCAGCCTCAGTGACTATGAAGGAGAAAGGAGAGCTTAATTCTTATTACTACAATGTCCACACAAAGCGAAGGCGCTCTGGCTCCTCGAGAGCTGAGAATAACCCCGAGTCTGAGAAGACAAACTCTTGAAGGGGTTCTGGATCCCAGAGGGGAGACTGATAAAGGGGAAAGGTCACACAAAGATCATGCAGCATGGTGTAAAGAAACCCAGAGGCCCGAGGTGGGACACACTGGCTCTAACCTTCACCACTGGGAGCCTGGCAGTGACTTCACTTCTCTAAGCCTTCGCCCCTGATTTACGGAGGTGAAAATATCCACCTCAGGGGATGCTTTTAAACTACTCCAGGGATCCCTACGGCCAAGCACTGTATTGAGCACCTTTGAATGCTCCCAATACCCCTATGAGGGGCTCCTGTTTAATGGATTTACTCATGAAAACACTGAGGTATAGGGAAGTTAAGTCACTCATTGCAGCTAGTGACCCCCGGCCTGCTGGATGTCCTGTCACCATGCCACCACCACATCTCCATGCCAGCAATGTTCCAAGCACCCAGCTGTTACTCAGGCCCACTCTGTGCCTTGCCCACTATGTGGACCCACATACCCACACTCAAATCACCACCCCAACAGCAGTTTCTACTGAGCTCTGGAATCCAGCAGTTGCAGTGACCTGCCCAGAAGGGAGGGACAGGCTGCCACCCCTGACTAGTAATGGGGAGTTAGGGAAACTGCAGGCTGAGTGGCCAGAGGGACATGCTAACAGGGGCCCCTACTTGTTGCCCAGATGGAGGCAGAAAAGGTGAGAGGAGGTGTGATTTCCATGAGGCCCCTTTCTAGGGGTGGTTAACGAACATCTGCTCCTAAACAGAAAGCTGTGGTTTGTCCCTCCAATTCCTGGAGGTACAGTGCACACTCCAGAGCCCAGCCTCAGGCAGAGGACATGAATGGGTTACCTTTTTCACAGGTTCCACTTCCCGAACTCCCTGGCCACAAAGGCCAAAAGAAACAAACTCAAGATATAAAGGGGGTCATTTCCTGGGAGAACATGGGAGAGACAATCTATAGATTCCCAGATGCAGGGGGCAGGGTACATCTCCCTCCCTCCCCCACTTCTGCCTGTCTCCCTATGTCATTGCTCTAGCCCTGAAGAAGCCTCATGGAGATCATCATCTCCTCCTCTCATTTCCCCTGCCACCAAAACTGATGTGTGAGGAAGAAAGGATGCTTGGCCCAGTGACCTTTGCAGAATGTCAGTTCCCTGAGGACAGGGACAGGGAACGGCTGCCAGCTTTTAGAATCGATTTAGTTCCTGTTGCTGAGAACACCAATGCATCCCCAGCTCAGTTCTGTGTAAGGAAGCCTGCTCTCAACTATAGGGAAAAGGGAGACGGCCGCAAATTATAAAATGTCACATCTGTGACTGGCCTCTAGGTTCAAACTCAACTCTTTAGAAGAGTAGAAACACAAGCAGTCTAAAATGTGACAACTGTAAAGCCACAAATTCCTTTTAATTTCATTTCATGGGTAACACTGATACACCATAAAGCATGAAATTTTTATTTCATGTCAATTTCCCTGGGATTTCACATGCAGATTAATTTGTTTGTCCTCATAAACATATACTGTTCCTGTTTCTTGCTTCAATAGCCACCTTTACTTCATATTACAGAAATCCTCCAGCTCATAAAAGACACTTAAAATAATAGTGAAATCTGCTATTCCACGACACTGCTGCATTTTGAATTGTTGAGCATGTTATTAAACTCCAGGGTACTGGGAGGGTTTAAGTGGGACAGGGCAGGAAAGTGAACTGCACAGGAAGCTGGTTGGGCATTGTGATGGGCACCTGATGGTCCCCTATCCCTACCTCCCTGTGTGATCTCCTCCCAGTGAGTGTGAGCTGAACCTGGAGACTTGCTTCCAAGGAACAGAATACAGCTACAGTGATGGGGTATCACTTTTGTGATTAGGTTACTAAAGACTGTGACTTCTGTCTTTTTGGCGTGCATGCCTTGGTGAACCCCACTGGGGAATCCCACATGGCAAGGACCTGAGAGTGATCTCCAGTCAACAGCCTCAGAGGAACTTAATCTTGCCAACATCAACGTGAGGGCACTTGGAGGAGCACCTACCCCAGTCATGCCCTGAGGTGCAGGTGCCTGTAGCCCTGGCCACCACCTTGATTATGACTGTGAGAGACCCTGAAAGAAAGAACCCATCTGGACCATTCCTGAATTCCTGTGAGATGATAAACATCATTATTGGTTTAGGCCATTACGTTTTGGAGGAATTTGTTATGCGGCAATAGACAATAAATACACACAACCTCAGCTACCAAAAACAAAACAAAGCAACAACAAGTCCACATGGTTTGTCACTCGCCTGGGATCAAAGGTAAATTCTCTTGGGTACTTGGTGGAAGAGCTATGCAACTGCATCATGACTCTCCCCACACGGGGCTCCCAGAGTCCCCAGAGGACCTTCATTCATGCCTGGTGGCCTCCACTTCACAAGGCGATACTAGGTATGGGATGCCTTGGGGCCCTTACATCCAAAAGGAAGTTCTTTGTTTGTTCCAATCTTTATAGATTCAACTCCCTTATGGGTTCCCAATACAAACCACAATACATAGAAAATTGCTGAATGACCGTCTTCTCACTTCTCCATGGGTGGTACCTTTCCACATGCATAGAGGAGAAGCTAATTCATTTCAGACAGTGGACATCCTAGGGCTTTAAGGCTTAAGGATCTTGCAGAAGTCTTCATACAAAAAAGAATGTAAAATGTCTCAGTAAACTTTTTACATTGCATATATGTCGAAACAATACTATTTGGGTGTACTGAACTGAATAAAATATATTATTAAAATTCACTTATTTCTCTTACTTTTAACAGTGTGACTACTAGAAAATTTTAAATTACATGTGAGGCTCACGTTAATTTCTATCAGACACTGTTGTCCCAGGTCACTCCTGAACCTTAGCTTGTATATAATCCAATTTAACATTTCAACATTATTGTTAGACATTGGTTTTTAGATGTTGGCTTCTTTCGTATAAATAAAATAAAAATTAAAAGTTATAGAGATCACCGCTTGCAACATTTTACTCTACAGGAAAGGATATATTATAAAAATCCCATCATCTAGTACCATCATTATTTCATAAAAGAAAGGGTAATTAAACACCAGAAGAGGCTACAATCTCAGAATAATTGAAAACCCTTTAAATAGTAAAATTTAACTTTAAGAAAACTTTAAGTCCTCCCCTCACCCCCAACTCCATGGATCACATCAGCATTAATGCATCAACTGGCATCTAGGGTTTGTTCTGCTACATTGAGATGAGTCTGACCACCCTCTGCAGACACCATGGGTACTGAGCCCACATGACAGGCCATCTCCACTCTGCTCTGGAACCAGCAGCCCCAGCTCTGTCCTTGGAGCTGCCGGTGCTAACAGGTATGTGCGGTTTTTCTGATCTCTGGTCCTGTATCTCCTCAGGCTCTTCTGCCACCCATGTTATCAACTGCAATCTGGCCTCTCTTCTGACTTGCAGAATGCAGACGCCTTTAGCTGCATTGAGACCTCCTAGAAATGACCATTGCTCCAGTCTGCACCAGGGCCCCTTTGTTTTTCCAGACAACTAACTTTGGTATTTTATGTTGACCAGCCCCTTCAGGGTGACGCTGAGGTTTGGTGAAAACTGTGGAGGCCACAGCTCCTTCTCTCCAGGAAGATCAGCTGCCCTTGGGAGGCTGCAAAGAGGCTTTTCTGGGGATGCCACCAGAACCGTGCTCGGTGGCACCAAGCACCACCCAGATGGCAGCTGTGTGCATGTGTACGCGTGCATACGCACAGGGGAGAGTGTTCTCAAAAGGCAAGTGCTGCGTCTAGCTGGGCCCCAAGTGTGGAGGTGGGCCAAGGCTTATTTTTGAAATGTTTCCCGAATAAGATTCCTCAGTGTCTGAGATGAGAGCTCCTTCAAGTCTTATTTTAGCCCTGCCTGAATAATATTCCAAAGTCATAATAATAGATAACCTTTACTGAACCCTCGCTACGTCTCAGGCATTCCCTAAGAGCGTTAAATCTGCCGTCTTTCTCTGCAGTAGGCACTGCGATTCCTCCTCTCCTGCTGAGAAGGAGACCGTGAGGTCAGTCAGTGAGCAGCAGAGCCGCAGTGTAAATCCAGATGGCCTGGCCCCAGCTCTGTGCTCTCACACGTTCCACTAGAAGGACCTCTGATGGGCATCTGCCTCACCAGCTCTCAAACCTTTCTTTCATACTGACCTTTCTCTCCATATTTGGTCTGGAAGGCCTCATGCTGGAAGGTTCTGGAAAGATGGCAAATCAGGAATCTGGGCTATCCATCACCTGCTAAAGAATGATGTCTCCCCTTGACAGTCCCTGAGCTAATTCCTGATATTTTTCAGACCGTCCAGCTAAAGAATTAAAGAGTCATTCCCTCATTTTCCCTAATGGGTGGTAAGTTCCTCAAGCTGAAGCTGCTGAGATAAGCCTTGTAGACCAGTGACTCCATCACTCCCTTTCAGTCTCTCTTCCATCAGGCCAACACCCTTGGCCCGCCGACTGTAACCGCCTCCTGACTGTTCTTCCCGCCTGCAGACCCTCCCCTCCACCTCACCCCTCCCCATTTTCCACACTGATCTTCATAATACACCGCTTCGCACACATAGAACTATCCTCGGTGGTTACCTGGAACTACACCTTGACTGCATCTCAAGGCCCCACTCTCAGGTTAACCCTCCAGCCCTGCCGCACGGTTCCCAGGCCACTCACCCCCCTCGTTCCTGCCCTAAGACACAGCCTCCACGCGCCTCCCTTCCTGCCCTCTTCCTTTCCAGGGCTGCCTCGGTTTTCACTGCTGTGCAAAGTCTGGCTCAAGTCAGCTTCTCACAAGTGGGCTGCCTGGGGTTACACCCCTTTCTGTGTCACTGTGCTGTCTACCCTATGGGCAGGGGCCACTTTTCAACTTTAAGTTCCTTTGGGCAAGTTACTCAACCGACTGGAGTCAATTTCCTCGTCTGTAAAACTAGGATCACAGCAAAGCTGTTGTGAGGCTTAACCAAGAGAACATATATAAGGTGCCTAGCACATGTCAGGGGATAGTTTGATCAATAAAGTTGGCTGATTATGGTCTTGGATTTATGTGCTAACACAGAGAATTCTTGGTTGAGTGAAGGGAGTTTTAAATTTCCCATGATTTGATTTTCTCCCTCTGTTCTGAGAATTCATTTCCATGCCTGCACTCCCAAGCCCTGGCGTTTCCAGAAGGCAGGCTGAGAATACACCCAGCGAGGTGCTTTCAGTCCGCATTCACTCAGGGATTCTGGAGAGTCACTGTGTGAGGCTCTGGCGGGAGACACAAGATGTCAGCACCCCTGCCCCAAGTCGCTCAAGGTCTCAGAGGGGAGGGGAAAGGAAACTGATGCTTGCAACCTGGGGTACAGGTGCTGCTGAGAGGGGAACGTGAGGGTGAGGGGCAGGTACCGAGCTTAGCCTGTGCAGACAAGAGGGGACCCCGCCAACCGGGTTCCTGAAAGGCGCGAGGGCCTGCACAGAGCAGCAGCAAAGGTCAGGAGGCGTGAGCCCTCGGTGGGGGCAGGCGGCTGCAGCCCCCGGCCCCGCGGGGTGGACGCGCCTTCAGGGGAGGGGTGAGCTGACGGCGCTGAAGGGTTTTAGAAGAGGGGCAGTGTCCTGCACTCGGACAGCTCCAGCGGAGGTGTGGAGAATGGGCGGGTGCGGGCCAGAGCCAGGCGGGAGGGCAGCTGGGGGGCCGCTGCAGGCAGCCAAGTGAGAGGGGACAGCAAATGAGCATGGTGGCAAGGTGAGGGATCAAGAGCTATCTAGAGACAAAATGAGGGTGAGAGACGAGTAGGACCCTAAGGATTTAGGCTTAGATCACAGGGTGAGCAGCGGGGCTGCTCTGAGATGAGGTTGGTGAGGGCAATGAGGGTGCTTGCTGTCTCGGGAGGCGGTCCAGGAAGGCTCCGGGAGACATGAGTGAAGAATAAGTGATGAGTCTATGTGACAAATCAAGGAGAGAGGGAGGAGCAGGGAGGCGGGGTTAACTTCAAGGTCATTGTGAGGGTCAGGTGAGGGCTGAGGGTGAGAGCTGTCTGGATGCATTAACCTCCAATCAAATATAAGGCTTTTCTCTTGTTATATCAGAAGCACCAAGGATAACCACAAGGCGCATTTGCCGATCTTGTTCCTTGCTAACCCAGCCGGAACCTGGGCCAGCTCCGTGACTCCACGGGTCCCTCAGCAGAGCCCTCCTCCTGTCACATCACACAGTCTTCAGTTAGTTTTGCAGCCACCCTCGGGCCCCCGCCGATCACATCGCTCCATCCCACTGTCTGTCACCGCAGCCAGCCTCCCTGCCACAGCTTTTCCCACCCACAGCTGTCATCGCCTCTCTGCTCTTTTCATCTCCTGTCAAACACATTTTGTGCTTCCTGGCCCCGGCCCTTACATCACTCCCTCTGCTGGCCTTGGCTTCTATCCCCAGCTTCTTAAAAGTACGAACTGCATCAGACCTGGCATCGCAGTTGCCTCACTGCTTACTTTGCCTTCCCGTTTTCCAAGTAAGTTTGACATTCAGGCAAGTTAAGCATTTGGTCGGTGCAGGGCGCTGAGGCTGAGGCAGGAAGCTCTCTGCCCGCCTTGTTCTTGGAGTGCAGCCCGACTCAGAGATGGGGGACAGGGGGCTAAACCAGGACCTGTCCAAACTCATGCATGTCACCCCTTTCTCCTTCGGAGCCGACACCATCTCTGCCCTGCCTCTCAGACCTGCTTTTACTCACCACAGTGGAGCAGTGAAGAGATGGCAAGGCCTGCATGCCAGTGCTGATCCCAGCACCAATACCGATCTGACTACTCATCACCACAGCGGACATAGTCACCGAGTGTCACTAGAGGACAAAGACTGTGCCCAGCCTTGACATGGACTGTGGATTTGCTTCCTCTCACAGCAACCCTGGGTACCATTATTATTTCCATGGGGCAACTGAGGCACAGGGAGTTTGAGTAACGAATGCAAGGCCCAGCTAGTAACTGGTAGAGGGGCCTTATCTCGCAGCTCACACAGCTAGCTAGGTCCTGTTAACCAGATGCCTTGCCTGGGCCTCAGTTTCCTCCCTTGTGAAATAGCGATGAGCCCCTCACCCCAAGGGCTACTGAGGACGTCATGAGAAAGATGTGAGAGCGTTTTGTAAAGTCTCGCATAGTTACAGGGTGTGATTATCTTTGTCCCGAGGACACCAGTCCTGTCTCTCTCTGGCATTAGGGGCCCGTGTGGTATATCACTCCAGCCGAGGGGTCTTTAGAGCCCCGATGGAAACGGGAACAGAACGTGACAGTGTTCTGGGTTTTAAAGGGGAAAGTCGGCCTGTTCCAACACCCTATTCTAGGCTGAAAACTGTGGGCAGGTCACCAGTCTGCATTCAGACTGCCGTCCACGTGATGTGCCAACTCCAGGAGCAAACAGCTCTGCTGCTCTGTGCTTAATAGATCCTGGAGCCTCCAGATAAGCGCGGAGACGGCGTCACACCAGCTTACATTTGTATCTTAAGCCGAGAGGGGGTCTGGTGACCTCGGCCGAGTGGAAGGCCCAAGGGCGTAGGGAAGGCTGTGTAGGGAAGTGGGCACGGCAACGGGCAAAGGGCAGCTCTAATGGTTGGCAGGTCCTTGTGTCCTGTGGGGAAGGGAGGCGTGTGAGGGGAAATATTAATCCAGGGCTGTGGGGGAGGGGAGTTGCTGCTGCTGAGCTGGAAGAGTCATGCATCTGGAAATAGCCTCCAATCCGATTCAGTTCCTAAGTCGGTTCCCACACGTCCCTACCGGCAGAAGTATTTTCAACCAGCACACAGAGCTGGAAGTGACCTCAGTAACCATCTCTGAGCTACTTCTCTCTTCTTACAGGTAGGACACGGCCAGCAGATTGCTGAAGGGTCCGGCAACATCCTAGACCGGATGCAGGTTTTCTCAGGTTCAGTCTAGTTACCCCCCCCCCAATTCTGTCACGCTGCCAAGATGTGGGACGAAACAATGAGAATTATCAGAAGAGAAAACAGACTAAAAGTCAGGCTTTGTGCTTGGTTCTGGGGCATAAGGCACAGGAAGATGGATAGAGAAGGGGCAGAACACTCGATTGGGTATCCAAGTGGCCTACAAACTTATGAAAGGTAAATTTAAACCATGATAAGATACCTCCACTCAGCCTCTTAAAAAACGCTAAAATGAAAAAGACAGGTAATAGCAAGTGACCGATAACAAAGATGTGGAAGAGCCGGAACTCTCCTACACTGCGGGTGGGTGGAACTGGGTAAAACCACCTCCTTAATGTTTGACAGGGTCTCCAAAAGCTTCCAGGGATACGCCCTAGAGACACACATACACCTGTTCACCAAACGATCACAGGAGCTAATCATAGGAGCTCTATTCATAAGAGCCCCATTCTGGTAAAACCCCCAAATGAGCATTAACAGTAGACTAGATATATAAACTGTAATATATTCACCCCAAAGAGTACTATGCAGCAACAAGAAACAACACTGTCTTGCAAAGTTGTGGCTGGATTTCATACATATAATTTTGAGGGAAAGCAGACACACAAGTGTACATACTGTGTAACCGCGTTTATATGAAGTTCTAACAAGCAATACTAGTCCATGGCATTTGAGGTATGCGGTGTTACTCACGGTGGGGACCACGGGCAGGGGCCCATGGGTGACTTCTGGCAAACTGTCCTCTTGTCCTTGGTCAAGGTGCTTAATGAAGGAACATGTCTGTGTTCCCCTTGGAAAAATCTTCAAGCTGGCCATGTGTGATGCATGAGCTTTTCTGTATGAATATGATACTTTCATACAAAGTTTACTTAAGAAAAGATGAAGAGAGGTTCTGGTCTTGGGGCATATTTTGATCTTGCAGCAAAATTTCAAAAGCCATGGAACTGGAAGAATTCAATGTAGCCCATGAAATAGGCAAGGGCCAAAACCAAACTCAACAATGCCTTCTCCTTCCCTTAGCATTCCAGCTACCCTTGACCGCCCCCCCCCCCCGCAAAGTGCTAAAGAGAACATCCCAGAATGCAGAGTACAAATCTGAGTCTCCTCTACTCTCTACCTTTTTAAGTGCACCCCCCCCCCTAAATAATTTCTTTAAAAAGATAATTTAGAGGAGGGAGAAATTATATCACCTTCCCCTTGGCATTACTGGCCCTGAGCACATGGGCCAGGGCTTATTTTCAAGGCTGGCTTAGGAAACATTCTTCTCCTGGGTGATTCACAGGTGAGAAGGTACTGGTGGCCTGTGGGGTTGCTTGGATTAGAAAATAATATTTCACCTCTTGTCTTTGTGGATACTGTTCTCTCAACTGGGAATGTCTACCACTGGCTAAAATCCTGTCTCCCCCAGGTCCAGCCCAGATGCCATCTTCAACAAGCCTCACATCCCAACCACAGGCAAATTCCTTCTCTCTAGGCCAGCCTGATGTTGTGTTGTCTTTTTTACAGGAAAGCTCCTAACTCTTGTGGTTTGTTCCATGGCCAAGAGAGAAGTAGCTACACCCAAACCGGGGACAGGACAGGAGATGGGTGCTTGGAAACTGAGGGCAGGAAGTCTATGCATTAACTCCAGAATCAAGTACATGACCTCAGGGCAATCCACATTGAAACATAAGTCCCAAGTGTATCTCTCTCACTAGACCATGAGCTCCTGGGGAGTGGGGACCAACTCCTAGCATAGAGCTTGGCATGTGGTTGGTGCTCAATAAATGTGTTGAGCAGATGAGTTAGCACATGAATGAATGATTGAGATGCACAATGCACTGTCAAAGTTGGTGGGAATTAACTAGGAAACAAGGTGTGAGACAACATTAACTAGGGCAGTTTGTCTGGATGAATTCTCATCAGCAGGTTTTCTTGACTGGTCCCCTTTCAAAGGCTGAGGAGCTGCCTCTTTGGGCAATCTGTCCGAAACCCACAGAGCAGGCAGGGGGGGAGGGAGACAGTATATAAGGACCAAGGGGGCTGGGAATGAAAGGAATCCTAGCCCAGAGGCACCTGCTATCTCAGCCTCTGTGGTCTTTCTTCCAAGCCCTACCCTGGTGAGGGCCCATTCCCAAGACCCTGGTTGCACTCAAACAGCTGCCCAGGGCAGCGGACAGTTCTCCAGGACGTTCAGAAACTCCCTCCGCTGCCCACTCACAAAGTTCCCTGAAAGTCTGAGATGCTCTGGAGTGAAGTGTACTCAGAGCCACTGCCAACAGGCTCACAAACTCCTGTACTGAGAAATAGTGCACAGGAGGGACCAGGACGCAGCAGATGGGGAGCTTGTTTGCAAAAGCTAAGTGTCTGTGATGGGTTTCCCTCCCCTCCCCACCACCTTGATGTGGAATCACCACTCTGTGCTGAGCTGGTGGAATAGCCTTGACTCCAAGGGAATATGAACATTTTTCATGCTTAGCCGTTGCAGCCGTAAAGATTTTTATCCTATTACTGCTAAGTGACGAGTACAAGGAAAGAAATGATGATGATCTTTGGCAGCCATTCCAACGGAGTAAATACAAGGAGGGAGAAATGCGAGCCGAGGCTGGGCCCTGCTCCTTCATTTCCCAGGATGAAAAGGAGCAGAGGAAAAATGTCCTCCTAGTGAGATGTATTGAAGTGTGGAATTTTCCCTCTAGGCAAGCAATAGGCATCCCACTGTTTGAGCCATTTAGCACCGCACTGGACTGGATGAAGCCTGGGAGAGGGGATTGAGGGGGGCATCACAGCAGCTGGGCCAGGGGGAGGTGGCCTAATGGGGCCTCCAAGCTCTACCTCCTTCCAGCCACAGCTCCTGGGCTCAGTCCACCCTGCGACCTGCTCCCCTGCAATCAAAGCAACCCCATAATAAGTATTGCTGGGCAACAGCAAAAATATACATTTGCTTCATCAAAATATTTCCTCCCTTCTAGAGAGGTGTGTCCCCATTTAAGGGCCTCTTGACTGCCAGATGTTTTGTGTGCTACTTGGATGATGACAGATCCAGCAGTTGTCACCAGGATGTGGGGGCAGGACAACTGGAAATCAAAGACTATTTGTTGGGCCATTCAATGATTTATAGACAGCAGGACTCCCCTGGGAAATCTTCTCAGACTCACCCCAGCCAGACACCGCCTCTCCCTCATATTGTAAGTTATTTATGGCACACAGCCCCCTGTCCCTGATATAGGTGGCCACAACTTATTCATCCTCGTGACCCCACAGGACCTAGGCTGTGTCCTGGAAGTTAAAGCTTACATCAGAATTGTGGGCCTTAGGGGGAAGTTTAGGGTTAGGACGCCCTGATGCAGGTGCAATGGCTTTGTTCCCACTGAGGCAGGCTGGGAGAGCAGAGTGTATATATATGTAAATATCTGGGTGGGCAAGACCGACCATGGGAGGGTGGATGGATCTACAATTATGTGGCAATTTACAGAATATATGAAGCTTTGAGTCCAACTACAGATGAGAAAACAAAGCCAAGAGAGGAGCAGGGACATGTGGAAGGCCACTGCTGGCTGCCTCACCCCACTCCTCTCACAGGGCCTGAACTGGGAAAGGAGGCTGCTGGGTCACAGCAAACACATGTCTAAGGGCTGATGGCACCAGGTTTTAATCTCCATATGAGCATGTCAAACATGATGGCAGGGGTAGGGTGTGGGGGGAGGCTGTTAATCCCAAAGGGTGAATAAATGGGGATCCAGTGGAAACTGTGGACACTTTCCAAAGCATCCTGGGCATGGGCATTACTCACTGCCCACGCCATGTACCCTTTCCACCCTGGGAAAGTGGAGTTTGAGGCCTGCCCCAGTCTTATCTACTCCTGCTCATCTCCTCAGTTATACCATGCTCCCGGCAAACTGGCTGCCTCCAAAATACCTTAGTTCCATGAAGCAAAGGCCCAAGAGAAAAACGGTGATTCTGTCCTATTCCATACAAGGATATTAGGCCCTCAGCCTCTCTGGGGCTTCTCCTATCACAGGACGCCGCGCCGTGACTACTTGTCAGGGGTTCCACTCTGCCACTGCCCCAGGGTTTGCAATCAGCACAGAGGCCCGCTGGGTGAAAACCCACAGCCTTCCTCCTCCCCCCACCCCCAGCACCCCTGTCCTCACCCCACCTGCTGCATCTTTGGATCCCCGGCAGTTCACCGAGGGCCCACCCTCTCACCAGCGCTGTTCTAATGCTCAGCTAATAGTTCTCTATTTCAGATGCTCAGCTAATAGTTCTCTGTTTCAGGCGCTGTCCAAACTCGTCCTATAAATCAGAATCCAATTACTGCGGTAAGAAAATTGGAAGTAAGTTTAATAAGCTCAGACCCCTCCCACAGGCTGTGTCTTCACTCTTCTCTTTTCAGTAATGAGAACTCTTTAAGGGAAAAAGCCTTCCTTTACTGAGTCTGTTCTCCAGATCCCTCATCTGAACGCCCCGAGGATGGAAGGGTAAGAGGACGAGGCTTCCCCTAGCTCCTCTTCTCCTCTTTGCACATAAGGCAGATGGGAGGGAGAAATCAATTGTCTTTTCAGTCTTACTCTCCCTTTCATTATTGGTTCAACAACATTTATTGAATTCCTATCGCACACCAGGCACTGAAGATGCTACCAAAGATCACTCCCCCTAGAGGGCAATGGCATCATAACTAGTAGAACCTTAGCTGCAAGGCAGGAAGGCAACACAAACGTGGACCAGTGGGAGGGAAGCCTGTATCGATGGGGTTGGGCCCCACGAGGGAACCAGGAATCCTGTGTGGATCAATGGTCACCAGTCCAGGACTGGCCTCACAGTAGGAGCTTCTTGGTAAAGGTGACATCGACTGCCAGGAGGGTGGCTACATATATTCTGTGGTTGAAGGAACTGGGAGAAGGGGCAGGAGAAGGAAGGAACCAGAGAAGCCGAAGGTACACACAGGGCCTGAGACAGAAGTCCTGTCGCCTGGATCAAGGGAGAGTGCTGCAGCATGTAGGTAGGTAGGTGGCCTTATTCCAGGGCCTTTACTTTCTACTCAAACCCTGAGTCTTTCAGCTGGACCAACCCACCCATGGGCTTCATCTGATCCACAAAAGCAAGCAAAAGTAGAAGCTGATACCCTATGGTTTTCAAACTTGAGTGGGCATCAGAATAACCTACAGTGCTTGTCAAGGCACAGTTGTTAGTCTGCGCCCCCCCAGGGTTTCTGATTCAGTAGTGCTGGGGTGAAGTTTAAGAATTTGCATTTCTAACTAGTTCCCAAACAAAGCCAGTTGCTGTTGGGCTGCCAGTTTGTGGAACCAACTTTGCAAACTGTTGTTCTAAGCCCTTGCTATTCAGAGTGTGATGCATGGACCGGTGGCATCAGGGTTGCAGGGAGAGCTTGTTGGAAATGCAGAGCACAGGCCCTGCTCCACATCTGCTGAGTCAGAGGTGCACAAGACCCCACATGATTTGTTAGTTTGCCTATTTAGGTTTGAAAAACACTTACCTGGAGCAGTGGTTCTTAAGCATGACTGCTCATTGGAGTCACCTGGGGAGCTTAGACAAGAGACTTTAGCTGGTCAGAGTCTGGGAATCAGCATTTTAAAACAACTCCCCATGTGGTTCTTCTAGGAGGTCTGGATTGAGAATTGCTGAGGTTCATGCTCATGTCTACACTCCAAGCCCGTATGTATGAGTTTGACTCCACCATTCCCATTTCTCTAGCATTGAACTTAACCTTGAAACCCTCCTCTGTCCCTCCCTGCCAACTTAGTTATCTTCCTAGGGCCCCTTCCTGATATCTGGGGTTTGGCTGTATCTCTTGCCTGAACATCTTCAGTTTTCTCAGGAGAGAGCCCTCCCCTTCCATTCCAGGCCCTGAGTGTCAGCCTGCTCATATTATTACCCTGTAACAGTAACTACAGTGGAAATGTTTTGACTATTTACTATGAAGTAGGTGAGTACTTTACATATATTTTATTTGATCCTTACAAAAATCGCATTAGGTAGCTATCATTATTGTTATTTTTATCTCTGTTTTTCAAAAGAGGAAATTGCAATCCAAAGAAGCCATGCAGTGGTGAGTTCACTCAGCTAAGTCCCGACACAGCCAGGATGGAAACAGGGCGATCTGATCCAGAGTCATCGTCCTTAACCCCTGGGCTGTACTGCCTTCTGCTTGATTCTGCCTTTCAGGGAAGATATGGCCTCATCCTGTTGCTAGGGGTGTTTACATTTCATCCTTGAGAACTCTGGTAACAAGTGGGACTGGCTTTACAGCAGTTCTCATTGCAATTTTGTCTCCAGAAAACATCTGGCCATGTCTGGAGACATTTTTTATTTTGACAACTTGGGGGTGCTACTGTTCTAGTGGGTAGAGGCCAGAGTTGCTGCTAAGCATCATACAATGCACAGGAGCCCCACAAAAATGTATCATCCAGCCCAAATGCGCGTCTCTGTTGAGAATCCCTAGGCTAGAGGTATAGGTCACCAGCAGCCACAGCTGGTCAGAGCTGGGGCAGGCAGGGCCCAAGAAGGGCCCTAGGGCTCTGTGAGACCAGGCAAGCCAGCCCCAGGCATCACACAGGGTGAAATCAGTATACAGCAGGGAGGCTGGAATCACAGAAGGATTAGGGACTTGGCTGGTGATTTCAACCTCACAGACACAGGTTTCCTGGGAGGCAAGGGTTGGAAGTAGGAAACGCCAAGGACCAGGATCAGTGTGGGGGGTAGGGGGGGGTTTTAATAGGAATGATACCAGAGTCTGACTTTAAGGAGCTTTCAGGCCAGCAGCAAGGGGTGTTCTAGGTAGAGTCCATCCCCTCCTGGGTCTCTGGCTGTAGGGGACTCCCAGTCTCTGCTGCCGGTGAACGAGGCCTCCCACCCTCTCCATGGCTCACAACAATGAGCAGAACGGACAGTGTAAATTACCACATCGTAAACCCTCGAGCGACCAACTGGCAAAAAACCGCTTGCCTGCCCCAGTACTTGGCACTGGGCACTGCACAGATCAAGCCTGCTGTTGATGTGTGGGGACTACGGGGGGGAGGGAGAGTGACAGACGAGAAATACCTTAAATGGCGAGTGTCAGGGATAGCCCGGTTGCTGGAGATCCGCTCGCTCTCCCGCTGGTTGAAGGCATACAGCTTATAGGGGTCGTCACCCACACGCCACTTTTTGGCATTCAGATACCGCCGCTCATCAAATTGGTCCCACGGGTCATCCCAGTCAGTGTCCAAAACCTGCGTGACAAGAGGGAAGTCTGTGAGAATGGCTCCTGGCCCTCCACCAGCCCCTCTGTCCATCTGTCAGTGCCCAACTGCAGAGGCCAGGCTCATTCTGCGAAGCTTTAGCTCAAAGATGGGGCCAGAGGTGGGACATTAATAAAACCATTGGCAACAAAGATAAACAGAACGACCAGAAGAGCAGCTACCGCTTACTGAGCACTACACGCCGTGCGCTGGGCCTGGGCCGCTTCCTCACCTGATCCCGTGTACTTCTCGTGGTGGTTCTGGGAGGTGGATATTGCTCACATTCCCACTGTGCAGGCAGGAAAGCAGCTTCACCTGGCTAAGTACCTCGCTCAACATGCCACAATTAGGAAGTAGATTCTGGCATCCCAGCTCCAGAGGCCACCTCTCCATGGTAATTTGAGAACACATGACTGAAATTGCCGGCACAGTAGCTGGCATAGTAGGTCCACAGTAGGACTGCCATTCCCATTGGAAGGCAGTAATGAGAAGTAGGTGATCCATCCAAAATAGTGTGTTATCCGCTGGACAGATACCTGATGTGTTCCTTTCTTCCTCTAATTCAGGACCCTGAGATTATTTTTAAGAAGCATCAGTGGGGGAGCAAGTCATAACCTGCACCATTTGGGGAGGCAACGGTTAGAAGCAGAAGGTGGTTTCCTTTTTCATGATCCCACTTCATCTTCCTCAAACCCTCCGCACTGAGTCGGGAACCGAGGTTTCGCAAAGGCGGCTGGCTTGTCTGGGGTCGCCCGGATGGACAGTGGCAGAGCCACAGCAGAGCCCATTCTCTTGTGGCCTCCGGTGCATTCGCACGGCGGAGGAGAGGAGGCCCCGCCAGGGCCCAGCTGCCCCATCTGCCCCACTCCCCCCACGGCAGCTGCACAGCCAGCGGGAGGCGTGGGCTTCAGGGCCTCGGCAGCTGGATGATTCGCTTGACAACCACTAGCTCTGTCACCCTGAGGTGACAGCCAGTCTGTATCCAACCAAACTCAGACCTTTCAGGTGCATCAAAGCCAAAAGAACACTGCACCTCTGGGAAGAGCCTACTGACCAGGGCCTGACCAGGCACGGGGGACTCACCCGGGATGAGATGCTCTTTCATGTGCTCCTGAGCCTCGTCGCTGTGCAAGCACCCAAAGCTGCCCGGGGACCGCCACCCCATCCCTGACCACGATGCCCTTCTCCCTTGGGGCGCCTGACAGGGAGGCCAGGGCAGGCGCTCAGCCAGCAGTGCGGGCGTTCGGCCCACGCGCGGCAGGCAAGGGGCCGCTTGCGCGTGTGCACAGCTACCTCGGGCGCCACTCGATCTTATCTGGTAATTGATCTCTCTGTCTCTTCCCTTATCTCCTTTTGAAACAGCATTCTCCTGCTAATAGCACAAAATGAAGCTTTAGAAACCAGTGATTTTTATCCAATAATTGATTTTATTAATGTCCTGTGATACTGCTGCTACACAGGGGGAACTCGGGGTGTGTGTGAAACTCCTGAGCCTGTGCTGTGCAAAGCCACAGCCTGAGAACTGTCACCTGTGCTTAGAACATCACCGCAGGGCGACCTGACCTCCTATTTTCTAGGGAAGGACCATGGAGTCCTGAATGGTCTCCTGCTGACTCATTTCCAATTTAATTCATTGCAATTCTCTAATAAGCTGTGAGCCCCACAGTGCTCTGTGCTCGGAGGGGAGATGCACAGATGGGGGGCCCCTCCCCTCAAGGGGGCTACAGCATTGCAGAGAGACATGCATGAAGACACCTCTCACATCTCTCACAGAGGCATGAGCGAAATGGAGAGGGCTTCCTGGAAGAAGTGTCAAGTGAGTTAGAGATGGAAGGCTGAGCGGAAATTTTACTTTGCTTAAGGAAAGATGGGGAGGGAAGTACATGTTAGTGAAAATCCAGATAAAGGCAGGAAGGCCTGGGGGGGGAGATATATGGTCAGGGGGTGGGTAGCTCCAGAGTTGGAAGGAGAGGGTGGCACCGCAAAGAGGGCACAAGGGGAAAGAAGCTCTGCAATGCAGCTGGGCAACATATCTCTGGCCACATGTGGGCTGGAGTGAGGGAAGGGAGCTACTGCAGGAGGCCAACTGGGGGGGGGGGGTGACCTCAGTAAACTAACCTGGTGGAAAGGGCAGCCTGAAAGGGGGCCCTGCTGGGGCCCAGATGGATGGTTCCAGAATCAGCAAGAGGAGCAGGTGGAGAGGCAGGCACCGTGGAGAGGGCAAAGAGCCAATCTCTTGGACTCATCCCCAATCTCTGTTCCCACTAGACCAGGCCCAGGGCCAAGAGGGCATGAGGCTGGGTGATTTGCTCAGCCTGGCAATCACCACCCTAGGGGCAGTTAAGCCTCCTTGACAGGATCTGTCTCCTTGGAGATAGTGCCATGAGAACTCAGGAGGATTCTGGCTCCCAGAGAGCCTAGAGCCAGTGCAGCAGCCAGGCTGGCAGAGAGATCCCCTGAACAGCCAGGACTAAGCTGTCCTTAGAGGGGGCTGCTCCCTCAGATGGCCACGTACAGAGCTGGTCCACGCTTTTCCACTCTGAGATCCACTGGGGGGAACGCCCTAAGCAGAAAGCTTGGCTTTCCTATCACGACATCTGGACATAGTAAATAACAATGAACCTGTGTTTAAAATAGTAGCACTGCCATTTGAATAGCAACTTCTGTTCTACAAAGCAGCTTGCACAACTGTCACAAAATCTGCGCACAGCCCCATTTGTACAGGGAGGGATCGGCTTGCCCAGGCTTGCCCAGCGAGTGAAGGGACAGCTGATCGAATCCTTCCCAGGGCATCCCAAGGTCCTCTCTGTCTTCTCTCAGACAGAAACAAGGGCATCTCCTCTGCTGAAGGTGAGCGGGCAGAGAACAACACCGCCCCACCCCAGGAGTGGAGCGGGGCATGCCCATAGGAAGGGTCAGCCACCCTTTTCTTGCTTGTCTCCCAAATAGGTTGGCTGTGGGCCTCCGGGGACTTCTGAAGGGACACTGACTCCCCAGATACTTCCAGTACTAATGTGGGGTTGGCTTCCAAGTCCCCATGACCAACATCTGAGGGTCCAGAGAAAGTACAGTACATTGTACCCATTCACCTCCTGGCTCATGGGAACAGCCAGGAAAGCAACTGAACAGATACTTACACCTTCACAGACCTTCCCAGCGCAAGAAGTAGGACTCCTCTCAGAAACAAGAACGCACACCCAAGCACCCCCACTAGGCCCCACCCCAGGACTGTGCCCACTCCTGGGTGGCCCTCACCGCTGCTCCAAACAAGCCCCCACTTAACCTTCTAACCAGAATTTATTCACTCTAGAGTGGGTGTGTGTCAAACAGTAAGTAGGATGCCACAAATAGAAAACAATCTTTTAAATAGAGTCAGCCAACCCCCTGGCCAAGACCAGTGCTTAAATAATTTGGCACCTAAACCGAAAGCTCAAAAGCACATCTGTTAAGTTGCTTAATTTCTTTCCTCCCACCATGCTTCCATGAAAATCCTGACTTCCCTCTCCCCCATCCTTTCCCAGCCTGTTTTCTCTCACTCTGGTTTCAAGCTGATATTTGGCTGAGGAAAAACGGGTGTAAGGCTTCCCTTCTATAGCTTGGAAGCTGCCTCTATTTTCTATGACTTCCGATCCCCCCCTCCTTTCCCCAGCTTGGGTTATCGCCCTAATTCTCTCCCTTTCACCTTTAAAATAAGAACATCTCTACCTCTTCCTAAGGCTTCTATCCTACTCTGAATTGTGTGAATCCTGAGTAAAACTTCTCAGACTTGCCCAATAAGAAAGCAGCTCACACCTCGGAGGGCACCTATCATGTGCCATAAATACTTACATTTAATCCCCACAATAATAGATGTCGGTAGCACCATTCCCATTTTATAAATGGGGAAAACCGAGGCACAGAGAGATTGAGTAACTTTCCCAATGTCACATGTTGGAACTGGGATTTGAACCCAGGCAGCCTGCCTCCAGGTCCCACGCTCTCAGCCATGAGGTGGAACTGCCTTATCGCAGCCTCACTACCATTTTCTTGGGTCATCGTCAAAGACAATCTATGTTTCTCATCTCTTTTCTCAGTCAAGTTCTCTGCTCAGGGGTCCTCCTCCCTGAAAGGATGTCTATGCCCCTTTCAGCATCACCCCATCTGCTCTTTACTCTCCTTTCTGGGAACCTTTTTCCGCCCAGCAGCAGGCTTCTTCCTGACAGCCAGGGCGAGAGAAGTCTGCAGCCACAGCCCTGCAGGAAGGTGGGAATGTTCTAGGCTAATGTACGGGAGAAGGTCATCATTACAAAGAAAAGATGTAACATTATTTAAAGATGGTATAATTCATCTATCTATCCAATGTTTGAAAGCCCAGCATTACAGTCCATTGTCCAGTGGACATCTCTCCTGGGTCTAGCCAGGGACACAGAGGTCCCAAGTAGCCCACCCCAAGCTTCAAAGGACTGCAGCTTCTAGAAGTTTCCTTCTAATACTGAGCCAGAATTTGTCTACTGGTTATCTCTCCCTTTGGTGTCTGGTTTTATCACTGAGGCTATTTGATAAAAGTCTAATCTTTCTCATACCTTTCAAATATTTACTGGCAACTATTGTTTCTCCCCTGGTTCCACTAGCTGAGACTTACAATTAGGAAAAAATGACACAGAAGAGTGCAGAACATACACCAAAGGGTCAAGGAGAGCCAGACCAGCTGAAATCAGACAGGGTTCATCAAGGAACTCAAGCACCCAGAAAGCCTTCCTTCCAAGTGGTATGACAAGGATGCCCTTGCTCACGATGGAGACTAACTTGGATTCCCAGGTTTCCTAGACAGAAGCTGTTGTGTGAAAATGCTGTGCCTGTGATGATGCCTACCATTTTTTAAATTTTACTTTATTTTATTTTTTCCATCACCACTTATCCCCTCTATGCCCTCTTCCATCTCCACCCCCCCACACACACCATCTACTGGGCACACGAATTCCTCACCACACCTCCCCTTGTCGGAACTTCAGAGGGAAGCAGTGAGTGAGGGTGCCTCAAATTATCTCTACTCCTCACAAAACTAACATGCAATAGAAAATTGTATCCCCAATTTCCCAATGAGTAAACTGAGGCACCGCAGTATAAATGAGTTGCCAAAGTTCATACCACTGAGCAGCATCTGTCTCAAAGCCTGCAGAGCCCGTTTCTACACCAGCTTTGCAGCACTGCTGTTCTCAGCCACGCGTGCCCACGGCCTCTGGCCTCCCCAAACCTCTCCAGGGTCCTGCATTTCGCCTGCTGGGGCTTCTGCTTCTAGCACCACAGCAGACCAGATATGCTGGGGAACTCGTGCTAAACTACAACCAGACTCTTCATGAGTGACAACAAACGTGTTGTTAAATACATTTCTCGGTTTTCTAGAAGTCAAATCCTCACTGTGAGAGGAGGGATGGAGCCAGGGAAAAGAACAGGGTGCTGAAATCAGAGCTGGGATAGTGGGATGGTACATAAAGATATGTGAGGCTGCCTGGAGGAGACAGGCCACTGAGAAAGTAAACCTTGGCCCCCAAAAGATGGAGAAACCACCCAAGTCTTCCATACTTAAGGCCAAGAAAGGGGATGAATGGTCCCAGATCAATGGATTCCAGGGCTCCCAGCAGAAGCAAATGTAAATCCTATCTGGAGAAAAGCATCTCCAATTTAGGCTCCCAGGATTCTTACAAAGCTCCCAAGAAGATGAAATCCAAATAAAAAATGATCAGACACATGAGGGAACAAGTCACTGTAAGGGAGACTCAGCGGAAACTAGAAACAATCTATCTTGATCTCCTAAGGACTTCAGATAGGGGAAAAACAGGTACAAAAATAAAACATAGCTGCAGATAAAATGGTTAAATCATGGAATAGGAAATTAGCAAAGAACAGAAGTTCTCTGAAAAAGAACCAGCATAACTTTTAGAAACTAAAAGTCTAATAATGACGGAAAGTTCATACCAAAAACAGGACAAGGGAAACGTGTATAATCTGCAAGGGATTTCACTGGAATGTCTCATCTGTATTACCCCTGTGAAGGAGGCAGGCCCATTATATTTTTCCCATTTTGCGGATGTGAAAACTGAGGTTCAGGGAAGCCAAGGAGCTTGCTTGAAACCACACAGGTGGTGAGTTTGCTTCTGAGACTCTAACCTGGGACTTCTGCCTTCAAAGCTGGTGTTCCTTCCACATCACCAGATGGTTCACTCATCCACAGGGCCAGCTCTCCATGCCGGCCAGCTGCAAGGATGCAGAAGCGTCCTCTGACTCCTATACTGTTCTATTGTCCACCCAGCTAGGCAGGGACCTTATTTTCCCCAGCACCAGTCAAGACCAAAGAGGAAAGCACAACCCCTGCTCTGTAAGCCTCCCCAGAGCGAGTGGTCTGGGGAAAGAGTGACTGCTGATAACAGACGCCCCCAGCACGCAAGATGAGCTCAAACAAAGGAGGGGCGAGCCAGCCCTTCGCTCGCCTGAGCTCACGACAAAGGAAAGAGCTGGAAAATCCTTTTTCCCTCATCTGGGGACAGCACGTCAATTACGGATTATTAGATAAGAACTTCATTTTAATATTTCCACCATGTATTATCACCTCTTCCTCTCACTGCAATTCTGTCTTGGGAGTTATTTAACTGATGTACAGAAATCTAAATTTAATTTATTATGATCTAACTCGCTTTAGAAGCCAAATTACCCTGCACTGTAGAAGGATCAAGTCAATATCCCACTTGGCTTTCTATTTATCTTCTGCAGGGTTTTCTCTCCCTCTCTTTAGTATTCATTTTATCTCGGGTGCCGCTAATAAATTTAAATTTTCCTCAGAATTAGGCAATTGCTTCTTCAATGCTGTAGCTGAATGGTTAGTATTAATTATATGAAAGTCACTCCTTAAAGAGTCTGACAGATGAAATGGACATATAATAGAGGGGGAAAGGGCTGTTTCTCAGACCAAATGAGGTGGCATGTAATCAGCAGGGCTGAGTTTACTCTTCTCTTCTACCTCTTTCTGTTTCTTCTCCCCCCTTTCCTTCTCACCCCACCCTCCCTCCCTCCCTCGAAAGCGAGGTACCTAGATAACGCCTGAAGCTTCTTGCTGTGGCTTCTCTGAGCCCCTGGAGGGTCTGACCGCCTGGACACCATGTCCAGAGCCCTCTAGGATGCTGGCTTCTTTCTCCATCTGGTTTCAGTCCCATTTAGTCTCTGACAAGAGCCACCACCGCCTGACTCTCTCCTCCCTGCCACTGCCCAGATATGCACGCTCACCACCTATATCCCAATTGCACACCACATGCAAACACAGTTTTGGGAGATGCTTCAAGCTTTCTGGAAAAGTCCTGATAATTATAATTGCCTGAAACCTCCAAATGCAAAATATAATGTGATTAACAGAATGGACAGAAGCCCAGCTTTTGTTTCTGGAATAGAAATACAGAAACTCACACCATTTGGACCCTATATGGAGATTAATTTGCTTACTAATTAGCATGAGAGGGAGGTGTCAGGAAAGTGTAAGTCAGCGTGCCTGGAGAAGATCGCTGGCTCCCCTGCACGCACCAGGGAGCGTGAGCACTGATGCTGACGTGTCTGCTCCCTTCCCACCCAACGCCCTCTAAATTCCACCACCAAAGGCAAACCCACAGAGCCTTTATGGAGAGAGGCATCTGAAGTCTCTTACTGTTTACTTGAGGAACACCTCCCAGGTGCTGGTGAGCATGAACACTAAGAGAGAGCTGGCCCCACCCACACCATTTATTTCTGCACCCTCTTCTCTATCTTCAGAGACTGGAGCTGATCGTTGGACCACGAGAAGCCTCTGTCCCTTCCAGTTCCGGAACCCAGAGAATAAGAGATCAAGGAGGGAGAGAGTCAGGTACCCACATGGGGCTCAGGAGGAGGAGTATTTGGTGGACTGCACAGTGGCACAGGAGGGTGGATTTGCTGACCCTGGAGGACAGCATGCACTGAGAGGTGGACCCAGTGCCTGGAGAGACCAAAGAGAGGACTTGGACTTAGGAAGAGAAGAACCAGAAGTGGGCTCAGGAAGGCAGGCCCAGCTGGCCAGAGCTGGAAGCTGAAACACACTGTCTCTGGTGTGGACAGCTGAGCTGTCTTGGGTGCAGAATCACCTCATCAGACGGAGGGCGGGTCTGCAAGGGTGATGCTGTGGCATCTCCCAGGGGAGGGGTAAAAGAGAAAGGGAGGCCAACCCCTCCTGGGGTGGCCAGAGTGGCCTCCAGCAGGACAGAGATGGGACCTCGTAGTCAGAGGCTCACCCCACTGGAAGCCACTTCTAGAAAGAGAAGAAAAAAACACACCAAAAAGAAGATTTTGATTTCTCAGTGACAGAAGCCAGCTCCCTGTAAAATCAGTCTCCTCTCTCCTCCTTCGCCTGGATAGGGCCAGGAAATATCTTCAGGCAGCATCAGAAAGCTCTTTAGCCCCAGGAATAGCTATGGAGTCAAGCAATTTTCAAGGCGCCCTGCCGAACCAAGATATCTAACAGGGGTCACAAATGAACATGCCTTCAGGGTCACGGAGAAGCAAAATGTAAGTGAGTTCCTGGTAGCTGCTGCCCAGGAACTGCCTCTTTACACTGCTTTACACCTCCCTTCGGGTGAAACAAAATATGCCCATGGGCTGAATTTGGCCTGCAGGCCACCAAATTGTGACCCCAGGGACAGTAATGGACTAAAGGAGAAGGGTAAGAGAGACAAAGGAGGGAAAAAGGAAATCAAAGGGAAAGTGCTCATCCTGTGTGTCTTCTTTTCTCCTTCCAAGGAGCCCCTTGTACACTGCAAGCCAATTCCACCTGAAAGAAATGCAGGGACCAGTGCTTTTGTGTGGGAGGTGCTGGTGGGCAGAGGAGGGGACACAGGGCACTAGGATGGCCCTGTAATTCTTCCCCACAGTCCCATCAATGCCATGAGAGAACCGGAGAAGGGAAAGCCAGTCCCAAGCCTCGTTCTGCTCTGAACATCCTTTCAACCTCTCATGGTTGGCCTCTTCCTCCATCCTAAGGACAATACTAATCTTTACACCCCACGCAATTTTACAGAATGAGATCTCAGAAGTGAGATAAGACATGAAAAATTGCTTGGCAAAACATAATGCATGTGTAACATATTATTATCTTCAACACTGTTGGGTTACCATCATTTTTTGGGGAGGACCGAATTCTAATGAAGAGAAAATGCAATTTACAGTCAGCCAGTTTATGTTTAGCTTCTTTCTTGCTGGTGGCAGGAATGGGGTCTCAGACAGCATCCACGGGCAACTGGATGCATCACCTATTGTCCGGCTGCGATGACAGCAATAGTTCATTATCAACACTGATGTTTTCTGGGACTCGGCAGGCCTTTTTGATCCAAAAGCTCCATCTTCAACATAGCTCTGAGCACTGTGCCATGCAAATGATAGGACAAGAAAACTGCTTTAAGAAATATAATACATAAGATTATCACCAGCTTAGAAGGCTAGAAATTGAGCCTTGTGTGGCCTCTGTGCCAGCTCCTTTTTATGCATGTGGTGGTGGGGCCAGAAGCTGTGTTGGCCAATTCAGGGGAGAAGGGGAGAGACCTGAAAATCTTAGAAGTGGGATCAGAAGCCTGAACCTGCTTGAGACTCCAAGTCTCCCATCTGGCCAAGGAGCCTGGATGTCAGATCTCCCTGCTCAACTGCTGGCCCTTCAACTGTCATCAGCCTGGAGGGTCTTCTCCAGGCCTCCTGGGGCTTGGCTTCCAAGGGCTGAAATGGCCAGTCCTGCAGCTACACTCACAAGGAATGTGTTTAGCAAGATTTGTAGCTTGTCCAACTCTCCCTCTGGGTGCTACTCAGGCGAAGACGACCACAGAGAAATCAAGATGGAGATGGCCGTGGAAAGCCAAGGGAAAGGACTGACTAGAAAGAGTGATCAGTTCTCACATTGGACACAACTCAGAACAACAACTACAACTAATAATTTTGTAGAGTTTACTGTGTGATAGGCTCTGTCCTAAGAATGTCACTCATTGAATAGTGAGAACAAACCTGAAGAAGGTGCTACTATGAACCCTATTTTACTGAAGGGGAAACTGAGGTTTGAGGAGCTAAAGGGACTTGGTGATGGTCACACAACTAGTGAGTGGACGTGCTGGGATTAAACCCAAGCAGGTGGGCTCCATCACATCCTTAACTGGGACCTGCAATGGCAGAGGGTCACTGGTGGAATGAGACTTCAAAAGCCACTGCTGCCTGGAGGGGGAGGTCCGGCCAGAAGCCCAGTCATACACTTTCTGCTGAGGTTGGCCTGGAAATGCCTTCCCTGATCCACACGCCCAGGGGTACTAAACTGGGATATGGCTAGAAAGAGAGTCTCAGGGTCATGTGTCCCCTGAGCCCTGTCGTTCAGTCCATTAAGGTCACATTAGTAAGAAGCCTCGAGCTCTCAGCTGAGCAGCTTCTCTCTTACGCCTCCCAGGTGCCGGTGAGATCTCCCCAGACGCTGTGTGCAGCGAGAGCCCAGAGCTCAGCGCATTTTCTATCTGCTCTGTAAATAAGGTGACATCCAGATACCCTCTGGTTCCCTCAAAACTAGGTCAGCTGCTGAATATGTGGGTGGGGGGTGGGAGAGGATGACTTTGAAACGACTTTATCTCACCGGACTGCATGGGGGCCACTGGCTGGCTTTTAATGAAAAGAGCTCTTTTTATGTCAAAAGCAGAACCAGAGTATCTGGATGTCACGCCTGCTGAATCCAGGTAGGGGTGGGATGCCTGCCTCAGCCAAGGGCAAATGAAGTGCTGCAGGGGATACAGCAAGTAATAATGGCATTGGGCCGAAAAACTGGGAGAAATCCTTATGAGCCTGTCCTAAATACTGACCATCTTTATAGCACAGCTGGAAACTATTCCAGGGCATGAACTGTTAAAAAAGGGGATTATCATCAATAAATCAGCAAACAACAAGTGTTGATGAGGGTGTGGAGAAAAGGGAACCCTGGTACACTGCTGGTGGGAATGCAGGCTGGTGCAGCCACTGTGGGAAACAGTATGGAGCTTCCTCAAAAAATTAAAAATGGAGCTGCCTTCTGACCCAGCAATCTCACTTCTGGAAGTATAAGAATCCCAAAACACCAACCAGAAAGAAGCACCCCTATCTTCATAGCAGCATTATTTATAATAGCCAAGATCTGGAAACAGCCCAAGTGCCCTTCAGTAGATGAGTAGATAAGAAAGCTGTGGGATATTTAAACCATGGAGTACTACATGGCTATAAAAAAGGATTTCTTACGTTTTGCGACAGCATGGATGGACCTGGAGATAATTATGCTAAGTGAAAGAAGCCAGTCAGAGAAAGACAAATACCATATGATCTCACTTATATGTAGAATCTAATGAATAAAGTAAACTGGCAAACAGAATAGAACCAGAGGCAGGGATCCATGGAGCAGACTGACAGCTGTCAGAGGGGAGAGGGGTGAGGGTGCTCTGGATGAAAGAAGGTAAAGAGATTAGCCAAAGAACATATATACATAACCCATAGCTATAAACAACAGTGAGGTGTTGGCCAGAGGGATGGGAGGGCTGGGGCTGGGTGGAGGTGGGCAAATGGGGGGGAAATGGGGACATCGTAATAGTGTCAACAATAAAAATAAACTTAAATAAATAAATAATAAAAGTCTCCCCAAAAAGGGGGTTTATAATGCACTTGCTATGTAAACAAGACCAATGGGGGAGTTTCCCCAACCTTAGGAACCACCCGTAATTGCTTCCCAAATGACATGCTTGTCACTGATCATTCTTGTCCCTTCATTAAGCACCTGTGACATGATCTCTTTTTTGGGTGAATCCTGAATCGCTGTGGGCATTTTGGGTGTCAAAATGATACTTCCAATGTCTCCTGCACTCTAATTCAACTTCTTTCCATGCACAGTGGCCTTCTCCTGGTTTCCTCAGAATGAGACACACTTGCATTTTCATCGCAGCCGGGACTGTGCGGGAACCAGATTTGCAATTCAGATACACTGCAAAGAGATTAATCACCTCGCCAGCACTGTTTTGGTTTGTGTTTTACTTATAGGAGCACTCACAACAAGATTCCTCTAAATACTCCACTTCCTTAGTGCATTAAAATTAGATTTGATGACAAAAGAAAATTCAGTACCTGAACTTTTCCAGAGCACTATGCTGGAAAATGAGGTGAAAACTATCAAAAGCCCTATTGCCCCGTGGCTCTCTGCCCACCTACGATCACCCACCTCTCAGCAGTGGGGGTCCCAAGCTCTCGGGCCCGCAGTCCCTGGGCAGGACGCTTTCCTCCTGCAATGTGTGAGAGAGTGACCACCATGTCTCAGGTTCAATCTCTTCCCAAAAGAAGGGAGTCAACGCCAGTGGCAAGAATCCACCCCTCGGATTTTTCAACACCACCCTCTTTCTTCAATTTCCCAGGACCTTCCGTCACCAGGACCTTAGCGCCGCCTGGGTTTGGCATCCTCCCGCCTCGTTCCCTCAGCGCTCAGTGCTGGGCTCCCCGGGCCTGGACACCTTCAGCCCGTCACGGGTCCTCTCCCAGCACATAAACATTAGGGCCCTCTGGGCAGCGGAGACTCTGTACCTTCGGTCTGTCTCTGAAGCGAGACTGGGGAAGGAGGCAGCCGAGCGGGGTGGCAGGGGGGCAGGATGTGTAAAGAAAGTAGGTCATTAGTGGTAAAGACTACAATTTTCAAGCGGTTGTTAATGCTTTGTTTATATGGATTTCTCCAAATGTGACATTTTAATGGCATCGTAATTGTGTGATTACAGTGCAGGCAACACCGCTGGAGGAGGAAAGGCGACAGGGACTCCGGCGACCTGCTGGGCAAGGCGGCTCCCTGCACGGGCAGCCAAGGGGGCCCTCTGCCAGGCAGGAGCCATTGGCATCCAGGAAACTTGCACCCAGCTTAGCCCTTGGACAAAATCAATGCCTGGCTGCAGGCAGGTAGATGAGGGAAGTTACAGCCCACCTCTGAGACCCAGCTATAACACTGGGCACTTGGCATACACCTCCCTCATTTACCTGATGCCTGCATTCATTCATTCATTCATTCATTCATTCATTCTTCCCCGAGTTCACTGTAATCTGAGGGAAAAGGCCATCCTCAGAAATAAGAGAACAAATTCAGAAGGAGAGAGGAGCAAGGAAAAGGATTCCACACAGATGGGCACCTACTGGCTGCCCAGCGCTGAGCAGCGATTTGGCGCATTCAGCTACCTTGACCTCTGAGCAACACTCCACCCCGCTGGGAAGGCCCTTCAAGGCCTCCTGCGAAACGCAGGGGTTAGAGAGAGCTGGCGTTCTTAACTGTTCTGAGGAAACACGGCCCCCTTTTCAATGTGATGGAAGCCGTGGCTCTTTTCCCCAGGGAAATGTCCTTACAGATATAGATGCAAATTTCTGCTTACAGTATCAAAGCCCCAGGAGGCACCTGGCTGCCAAGTCGGGCACAGAGGAGCGGGTGCCTCCCTGAAAAGGTGAGCTCACATGGGCAGACCTGTCGGGCAGGGAAGAAATCCCCTCCCAGCTACCCTTTAGGGGGCCAAAGCCGGTTCCTGGCTCTGCCAGCCTCTGGCCATCCCACGCTGAGCAAAGTAATAAGGCATGCGATGCAGAGGGACCCGATAATTGGTTCCTGCTCTGTGTTGCACTGAAAAAGGACAACAATCTTAGGATATAGTATCCGGATATACAGTCCTGGGCCTTGGCTGCCATCTGGGCGACCCCCAAAAACATCTCCAGAGGCCCATGAGGAAATATCACTGGGAGGAAAAGCTGCGTGTTCTTCAGTTGTAGCCCAGAGCTGAGGGTGTTTTAAATGGACCAGAGATGAAGAAGAGTGGGGGTGTCAGCCTCTTTCAGGAACCTCTATACTCCTTGGTCCCCCAGCTCCGAATATAAAGAGATTTCCTTGGTCCCTTTACAGAGCTGGCCAACAGATACGCTTGTTTAAGTCTTTAGAACTGCAGTTAATTTTTCACACAGCTGCTGGAGTGAGTGTATCCAGTTGGATCCCATGGACAGAATAAAGGCCAAGTTCCTTACTGTGGCCTACAAGTCCTTCGCTGGACTTCTAGCCTCATCTGGTTCCACCCTGGTCCCCACACACTGGTTTCCTTAAACTGCCACCACCAATACTGGAAGGAAGTTGAGAAAATCTGGTTCCTGCCATCTACAAGTGCCCCCCGCTACGTCGTGGCACTTACTGTAATTACTGCTTATGGGGCCTTCTCCCCTGAACTGCATGTGCCATAGAGGTTGGAACGTGGGTGTTCTCTCTGAATCCTGGCATCTCATAGGGATGGCTGCTCGCATCCTGAGGCCAGCTCTCCCTCTCAACCCTCACCCTGGCCGAGGCCCTCAGGCTGCAGGACAGTGGACAGAACACAGAACTCCCAGCCTGCACACTGTGCCTCACGGAGGAAATGAACATGCTCAGGAGGCAGGAAAAGGTGTCAAGAACTGACCTGCCCTAAATCAGGGTCAGTAGGTCAGGCAACGATGCAGACGTGGCACTGAGGGCAGAAACAAAAACAAAGATATAGAGCATAGGATGAAAACGATATTGAAAACACCACCACACACACACACATTAAAAGAGACTCCCCAGCCTGGAAGAAAACATAAAGTAAGAAATGGGAGGAAATTACCCAAATATGCTTCATGCTATAGAACAACTTAAAAACATAAATTTAATAAAATAGGAGCTAAAAGATGAGATGAGAAAGCAAAGAAATGAAACGAAGGTTTATATAATTGAGAATCACAAAACACTTCTGCAGAACCAGTAAGTAAATGCAACACTCCCAGGTGCAGAGCAGGCACATGAGAAAACCTAATTAGCGACAGCAACTGCAGGGTTCCAGCCCTGGTCCGCCACGCAGCAGTGGGTCCTTGGCCCAGTCACTGTGACTGCCGAGGGGAAAGGCTTAAGTTATTAAAGCAACTGGAGGAGAGAAAAAAACATGTAGAAACAGCAAAGGTGACCCAGCATCAGAAAACTGGTGAAGCTGAGGCAGAGACACAGGTGGGACACACAGAAAGGTACTCACCTTTTTTTTTTTTTCATTTTTTAAAAAAAGCTCCTGACATGAATAAAGAACTAAATCTGCACATCAAAAGAGCACTTCCTTCCATGAAAAAGGGACACATAACAATGGACACGAAGACATTTGCTGGTTTAGGTACTGAACTTGGAAAATCAAGGCAGAAATCATCAAGCATCCAGGCAGAACTAACAAGTCACCCCAAAGGAGAAAACGTTTGCTGACCTCAAACTTCCCCACGGCAACATCCATTGTCACCTGACAATGAATGGCCCACAGGGCTGGTGACAAGAGCCTAGGGATGGAGTATAAGAACCAGCAGAGCACTGAATCTATCTACTTACGGAAGCCAAACTAGACAGCTATGGGAATGGTCAGAAAACTTACTATTTATGTGATTTGGAGTAAGGTACTGAGCCTACTTGAGCCTCAGTTCCCTCACCTGTAAAATGGGGAGAATCATGTCTACCTCACAGGGTTTAAGGATTAAATGAAAACGTCATATGCAAAAAGCTGTGACTTGCTCATAGTAAACTGTTTGCTAAGAGGTGACCACAGATGAGGGTGAAAATGAGAATGAAAGTGAGCATCCCAAGTGCCCCTGCTTCCTCCCGTCCCTCCAAAGAAAGGCAAGAGGGGCACCCACCGCTCTGGGTCTGGGCAGCGTGTAGGAGACTCTGGACTCTCACAGGGTCTTGTCCCAGCACCCCAAGTCAGAGCAGGGAGAACCCTCTCCCGCCGAGAGGCGTGGGACCCCCAGTTCCCAACCAGGCAGAGAGCAGCCCCCTTTCCTCAGGACTGGGGTGGAGGGGCTGAAAACTACACAGGAAGCAAGACTTGGTCCCCGAGGAGCAGGGTGACAGGTGGTGTGGCTCCAGCCTGCTGGCCAGAGGGCACTTCCTCCTGATGGTCCAGGGGCATCTCTGTAGGACCAGCCTGGGGATTGAGCACCACAGGGAACAAAGCACACACAGGTCGGGAAGCTGAGTTCTAGAGCGGCACTGGCACCCACTCATTCCTCCCCGCTCTCTGTGTCTGCTTGCTCATCGGTGGGGCCAGAGGGGGCAGTTCTCTGAGTTCTCTGGGTCTCTCCTGCATGTAGAGCACCAGTTCTGAGCTGGCTGCCTCCCCGACATGAAGTCTTGTGGCCACAATTACTTCCACAAGCAAACCAAAGGAAACAGGGAGAAAGGCAATGGAAATGTGAGACTGAAGTGTAAGTTAGCAGGAAAGAGCTAAAGCTCTGTAGCCTATGACAGAGCCACGTGCAATAGCCTTAAAGGAGTGTCAGCTCCCTGCCAGTGAGAGCTGAGAGTTAGCTGCCCCCGACTTGAGCCCTGCACCCCAAATTCCACTCCTGATAAGAGAATCCCAGAGAGAAGTCAACTCCACTTTAAAAAAGGGACTACAAAAGGCATAAAAAATACATTCATCTATCTTAAAACTGGAAAGCTAGAGTTTGTGAAGGAATAGGATATTTGCATAGTTTAAAAGTACATCCCTCCAAGATTTTTATTAATTCCAAAGGGGAAAGAAGTGATAATTTTACAATGGAGACACCTGGCAGGCACCACCTTAGGCACGTGATCATGGTAAACATCACAGTAGTAAGACATAGCGGCATCATGTATCCCCTGAGTGATGCACTGAAGGCCCAACATCATTCCTACAGCGTTCTTGCCAAAAGCCCATAACCTCAACCTGATCGGGGGAAACTATCAGACAAACCCAACTGAGAGACATTCTACAAAATAACTGACTAATACTCTTCAAAGTGTCAAAGTCATGAAAGACAAGGAAAGACGGAGAAACTGTCACAGATTGGAAAAGACTAAGGAGACGTAACAACTGAATTGGATCCCAGAAGAGACAAAGGACACTAATGGAAAAACTGGCAGTTTTAAACTGTAGTTTAGTTAATAGTAGGTCTGTAGTATAGGGTTATGTATCGAGGTTACATATGCCATTCGAGGCAGAGCTCTCTCCAGCAGGGCATGCCAATGGGGCCTGGGTGAGACAGAACATTCAGCGGTGACCTGACCCCTGCTACCTTGAAGCTGGGACGTCTCCCTCCCCCACAGCCCATCAGACCTTCCAGGAGTGACACTGGAGCCTCAGCATCCCCCTCCAACCTCCCTTTCCCCTGCCCACACAAGCATTTCTGACGGGCCCTTTGCAATCTGAATTTTCCCAACTATTACAACCTTAAGGACATTTGAATTTATTGTAAGTAATACACATAATAGAGTATCCATTTTTATAAATATTTCCATTTCCCACTGAGAAAACACAGGATTTTAATTTTTACCTGCAGGGGACCCCGGTTCTTGGACTGATGAAGCAAAGGCTTTACAGACCAAGATCTTCCACTGCAGGTACTGATCCAGAGGCGAGCGAAGAAGCAGAAACAATATCCCTTCAGGGGGCTCAGAGGGCCCATCTGCAGGGAGAAGACCTGCTCAGCCTCTGTCCCCATGACCCTGCCATCCATGGAAACCACTCAGGGACGACCCCGAACACCAGCGCCTCCCGGCTAGAAATGCGCCAGCACTGCTGCGCGGGGCACGACGCAATGGCTGAGAAAGACAGCACTTGATGAAATTAAAAGGCAACCAATTTAAAAGAGATTAAGCAGGGAAAGGGGAATTTAATGATCAGCTTTTGCCACTGTGAACTAAGTGAACCCAGTGGCATGGAGACTAATGGTTTAATATGTTGTTAAACAAGGGCAAGTCATCCATGTGAGTAATAAGGGCATCTGCAGTTACAGGGACAAGGGTAGATTACCCTCCCGCAGGCCCTCGGCCTTGGGGGCCGCACTCCACTCATTTCCTGACTCAGGTCAGGGCCAAGCATTCAGCGGCTTCCCAGCCCCAGGAGATGCAATTTTCCTGAGAAGAAAGGCGACCTGGAGATGTGTGAAAGGAAGAAAGACTTAGAAAGCAAGCAGCAAGAGGGGGAGACCAGCAGCTGGAGGCTTTACCTCCAGCAGGCCGGCCTCCGCCTCCGCCTCCGCCTGGGAAGGAGGCCACCGTCTCAGGGATGAGGGAGAGGCCGCTCTGAAGGACTCGAGATGACTAACTACCCCATATTGCTCATTCTTGCTAAAGAGACGAGAGGAGTAGGCTCTGGGTTTTTTTAAAAACATATTTGAGGGAGATGACATATGGGACAGTGAAAGCTTTTAGAAATGGGCAGAGTGAATGGCAAGGAAATTCATGCAGGTTCTTTGGGATGTGAGAGCGTGATACCAGGCATGGTGACAATAAATGTGCAGTTTTACCCCCATGACCTCATGACCTTTTGGTGTGGCCTGCAGGCTCTATGGTTGTGTGGTGAACCCCAGGGCCTGCTGCCTAGCCCAGGCCCTGCAATCAAGACCGATTCTCAGTGAGCGGTCATTAAGTAAGTGAATGACAGTGTGACAGGGACTGGTGACAGCGAGTTAGGCATCTGCAATACTATGCTTAATGCTTGACTAGGCATCATCTCATATAATCCTCAGCACAACTCCATAAGGTAGAAAAGATTAAGTCATGTCCCCAAGGCCACAGGCTGGTAGAAGGCAGTGAGGCTTCAAGTACTAAATCAGGACCCTTAGTGCTCCACCCAAGGTGGAGGGGATGGCAGCCCAAGGGCTAGGACCCTCCCACAAAGTGTGGACATTGCCCCCCTCCACTTGGCCCTTCAGCTGCAATGTCAACACCAAACAGTGTGGTCTTAATTTAGAACCTGACCTGGGCTGAGAACTTGTTGACATCAGAACTTATTATGAGTGGGTTTGGCTTTGATTTTCAATTGGAAGGAACCCGTTTCTGGAACTGCAGAGCCTAGTGTCGGACACCAAACTGGCCATCACACTCATTTATCTGGGCCCCAGGTCACTCATATATTCAGTCATTTACTGACCACTCACTCAGAATCTAGCTGTGCCCTGCAGGGCCTGGGCTAGGCAGCAGGTCAAGGGGGTACACCACACAACCACACAACCACACAGCCCAATCCTGCATCAGGAGCCTGCAGCTGACATAGACAGGTCATGAAGGTTACGACAAGGCAGGCTCAGGGGATGTACGGGTTCCTCACAAAGGTTATATGTCTGTTGCTCTCTTTCCAGGGCCTGGCACCCCAGCTTCAACCTGGAGCCTGGGCCCTTGTGAGAATGGCAGATTGGAGCAGAGGCAAGAGTACTGGAGTCTAGCTCCATCTCCATACTTATTCCCTCTGTGACCCCAAAAGACCATGCTTGGAGCCTCCATGTGCCTCTCTGTAAAATGGGAATCATGATACCTAGCTTGCCTAGGTCACAGAATCGTTGCAGGAATTAAGTGAAAATATGCATGTAAAAGTTCCTTGACAACCTAAAGAACACTCTACAAGTTTAAGAGATAATAATTGTGCTAAAATTTAAGTGTAGAATTGTACTACAGTAGGGGCAACAGGTCTACCCTACAAACAGCATCTCTGCTGAACAGACAAGTGCTAATTGATTAGGGATTTGGGAACATGCATGTTTTGCTGCTGTAACACAGCAAGGCAGTGTTGGATCTTTATCCAGGACATGAAAACAGACCCCATCTATAAAACTGTACATTTTAATTGTGTTCATTAAAAGGGGAATGAACTTAGAGTGAACCTAAAGTGAAAGCTGCTTTTTCTGAGTGAACCTAAAGTGAAAGCTGCTTTTTCTGTAACTCTTCTATCAAAAACATGGCTACGGTGTTTAATACCTTCATGTGGGTCAATGATGCCCCAGAGAACAGAGAGGCTTAGAAAGAAACAGGATACATCCAGCAGCTCCTGATCTCCCCCTCAAAGATGATCTGAGCATCCTCTTTGGGCAGCACAAAGCTGGGAGTAGGCAATTCCGACCTGTGCCTGGAGTTCAAGGTGGCCTTGGGGAATCACATCGGGATGGTCTCATCTCCAGGCCCAAGGCTCCTGGTACCGTGGGGAAGCTACTTAATTCTCTACTGCTCGACAGTCATGCTGGGGCGAGGACTGGCGGTCCCAGGGGCTGGGGTAAGGAAGTGTGCTGCGGGTGGGAACAACCTACCTCTTTCTTGTCCTCATCTGCCTCCTGGCTCCCAAACATCATACAGTTTATAGTGATCATTTGGGACAGGCGACTTCCACCTGCTGATCCAGAATTCATCTGGCTCATCTCCACTCAGGGTGAGCCAGGCTCAGCTGCTCTGAAGAGCATGGTGTTAGGGAGAAACAGGCTTGCCAGCAGCCTGCACATTTCTGAAAAGCCAATTACATGCTTATTACTCCTCTCCAGGAATGAAACCCACATCCCACGTGGCCAATCCCCTTCCCCAGCACACTCTCTCTTATCTCAGCCATGTGGTCCCTTCTGCCAGCCACTGCTGTCAGAAATGTATAGCTGGGCTCTTAATCACCTGCCAATGGGCCTGGAGGGAAGGCAGGAGCATAAATGCCCATCCGGAGCCAAGAGATTCACGCAAGAGTTAGAAAAGCCAGCAAGCACTACACAAATGGGCCAGTCTGCAGGGGGGAAGGGACGCTTATGGCCATGTGAAGCTGTGGTCATGAAAGGACATCAAGGTAAGAGGTGGCTTTGGAGGAGGTCTGGGATCCTCTCTTACCCTGTGGTTCACATCCAGTTGCCACCTGCTCTGATAGTTTTTTGAAAATACAGTCACACCCACTCGTTTACACACTGTGGCTGCTTTCTCACTATGACAGCAGAGTTGAGACCACATGGCTGCAAAGCCTAAAATATTTACTACCTGGACTGTTAGAGAAGAGGTTTGCCAACCCTGGGGTAGCAGAAAGAGCATTGGAGCTGGAGCCTGGTAGTCAGGAGACTTGAGATTAAATGTGTGCTCTGTCCTGTCCTAGCTGTGCAGCCTTCGGTAGGTTTGACTTCTCTAGAGGCCAGTGGTTCTCATCTGTAAAATGGGGATATATTAACTACTTTACAGGGTCATTGTCATAATTAGTGAAAAGGAGATAAGTTGTGTGTACAGTGAAGGCCCTGAGGCAGATGCATCAATAAGTTATTAGGTAGAAGAGAGATTCTTCCTATGTGGTTCTGAAATATATCTTTGCATCCCACTCTTCGTGGGTTAGAGGATTTTCAGAGACCTTGCATGTGTTTTGCAAATATATGTATGGATGAGAGGTGTGGGTCAGACAGGGGAGGGAAGGAGGGAAGAAGGAACAGCTGTTCTTGATTTTTTCCAGGAGAAATACTGATCAGTAGTCTAATCAAAGGCTGCCTTCTTTTTTTAATATGAACACTACTATACCTAAAATATGGCCACGCAGTCCCTCCATGGGGGATGGTGGGATGCTGGGCCCACTTGGCTTGGAGTCAGCCTCCCCTTGGGCTGAGTGTTATGGACCTTGACCTCGCTGTCCCCCTCTCCTCTCAGTTCTGGAATAAAGCCACTTTTAACCAACATCCTACCTTCCTCGAGGTCTGAATATTATCCTACACAGGGCCTCACATAACCAGGAGACACTACTGCAAAACAGTGTCTTCACACTTGGCAAATGTGTATTTAGGAGCTAAGGAGGTGCTGCAGGGACTCCAACACTGGTGGGATACAAGGCCTGCTCAAGGCGCTGTGGCCCCCTCGGGAAAGAAAGGGTCAGCAGGACCAGATAAGGATCTTTAGGGACCTCTGGATCTAAGCACAGAAGAAATTATATATTCTAAATCAGAATACTATGCCACACTAAGGTCAATGTTTACAAGCATACTAAAATGGACAGAGGTTCTCTGTAGCTTTTCTAATACCACACTTCTAGGGAAGTTCATGGAAGCTGAATTCCTTCTCTCACTCGCCACCCATGGGTGCCCTGCCATGCTGCTGCTCTCGCCACGCACTCAGTCTGCTTAGCGAAGAGAGTGGCACTGAGAGTAGTGCTCTGGAGAGACTGAGCAAAAGACACAGACGGCCGAGGGAGACTGCTTTCAGGAAGGGGCTGTGGGAATGCTACGGGGGGGGGGGGGGGGGTATACATTTGAGACAGGCCTGGAACAACAGATATAATTTCAACAGATTGAAACCTAGGAGAAAGCTTTAGAGATAGCTAAGGGTCTGGCAAAACAAATGTATTGGGGCAGGGGGCATGTTTGAAGGAATGGTGAAAATTTTAATTTTGCCAAAGTAAAGTAATACAGTAGTGAGAAAACACTCAGGTTTCTCTGGCCAACTGGACATGGGTGGAGGAAGGAAGAAACCGAAGTTGAGATCAGCTAGGAGAGCTCTCACCTGGCCAGGGATGAGGCTGGAGGTACCTATAATAAGATAAGTGGAGATGAGATGCTGAGTGTAGCGCTCAGCGTTCTCCGGACAAACAGAACCATAGAGACAGCGAGTGTCATCGATTTTAAGGAGCTGGCTCCAGCAGGAGTTGACGGTGTAGTCGAGCAAAATTCCTTCTTCTTCAGGAAACCGCACGCTTTGCTCTGAAGGTCTTCAACCGATTAGATGAGGCCCACCCACATTATGAAGAGCAATCTGCTTGACTCAAAATCTACTCATTTACATGTTTATCTTTACTAAAGGCTACTGATTTAAACGTTTATCACATGCTTAAAATACCTTCACAGTTACATCTAGGCTGGAGCTGACCAAGCAACTGGGCCCCACAGTCTCACCCAGCTGATACATAGCAGGAACCATCAAAGTGAGCTTGTCCTCAGATGTGCAGTGTGTGCAAGCAGGTGATGTCCAGAACTTTCAGGAGGCCATTTCTCTCCAGTAAGGGGCTGGGCCACTGGCTCTTCCACAGGAGGTTTGCAAAGGTCAGAATATCCATCTTGATTGCCTCTTCTCTTCTTACTACACTACCAGATCCCTGAGGCCTTACAGAAGCCTTTCCCTTCCCACCATTACAGCTGTTATTATGCCTCTTAATCTTGGCACCGGGATGCCCTGGCTGGCTTCCAAGAAGGAGAATTACTTTCTGTTTCCCTTACACACTCCTGTTGCTTTTAATTGGATGCAGAGTATCTTGTCTTCTCTCCCCAGACAGATGCTGGAGTGTGGCCTGGGACAGTTTAAGTGGCTTCCCTGCCCTGGCTCAGAGATGAATGAGAGCTAGAATGGGGTGACGCCGGGTCATCCTGGCTGCTACATGGAGCCGTTTCCTTCTAAGAAGATTCCGGAGGCTCTTGTGCATATCATTCACTTATCAGAAGCAGGGCTGCCCCAAGAACCACAATGGTTCCAGTCCTGCCTCTGCCACTAATGTGCCAAGTCACCGTTGACCAGCTTTTCCCAGCCCCCATCCTTGAGTTTCCCTGAAGACCTAGCTAATCTCCAGGGTGTCTTCGAGCTCTAACATTTCCACTGTGACATCATGGCAGGTCATTTCTGTCACGCTTACATACAAAGAAAGGGGTCTGGCCTGAGTCCAGATATGTAAACATGTGCTCAAGGATTTTAGGGGCACAGCTGGGAACTGAACCCAGGACCCTCAACTCTTAAGTCCAGAGCCCTTTCCTCTCCAGTCTTCCCCATGCTCCCTACTTATCTGAGTGTAACCCAAGGTAAGAAATATATTTCATAATGGGACCAGCACATACACCTATAAACACAACAGAGACTAACACTTTATGAATGGAAAGCTCCCTTTCTGCTTACACTGCTTTCTCATTCTGCCCCATGCCTTTAAAAAACACCATTCACTGATGCATCACAATGTGCATTTAAAAAACACTCTGGTCCCCTGACACCACCCAAGCAGGTTGAAGAACCAGGAGGTCCACACGCTGTCACCAGGGCTTAAAGGCAGGCTCTGTTCTCTGCATTTTCTTACTCTGAGAAGTCAGGGAGCCCAGTCAGGGATCTAACCTTCAACCTCAGGGGTCCTAGAACAGTGCACACAGATCCCAGACAATGTGGGTCATGCGTGAAATCAGCCAACCGTGCAAACTTCTGAAAGAAACCTGGCACATGGGTTCCAGTGGGTTAATAGGAGTATGTCCCAAGCATACCTCTCAGGGCTGGTATATCGTATTAGCTGCCCATTATCTGTGCTTCTGCTTCTCACCATAACTTCTTGTGCCCACCCTATCTGGTTAAATAGGAATCTAAATGAAATTCATTTCCACCATCATGTTCCCCTGAAGACTGCACACCTCTACAAACAAGTTTTTGCCTCCAGAAGGCTTCAGGCAACAATTGTTGCCTGAGGTATATGACATGCTAAGGAGTCCCTGATGGATGTGTGTTTTTGTGTGTGTGTGTGTGTGTGTGTGTGTGTGGACCAGGAGTGGGAGGCTGCATCTGTGGCATCTTCCTCGGGTAAAAGAGATTTGCTGAGTCCATTGGTCGTGAGCATGTGTAGCGAGGCACATGATGCACATGAATGAATACAGCTGTACACTCGAACCCCTTCTTTAGCGGCCAGTGTGCCTGTCGGTGATTCTCATTCTCGCTGCCACTGGCATGAACTCTCTCTCATCTCCCCCCTGCTCCTCAGTGCCGGAGCTCTGACGCCCTCACCCATGGGGCTGACCAGGGAGACGGGTGTGAGGGTGCTTGGCCTTTACTGTCAAGCACTTACCCTCCTGAAGATGCCACTTGCCCCAGGTGACCCTCCTCCTCCCACCTCAACATGGAGCCAGAGCAGAACTCCCAGCCCACCCAGAGCCAGCTCACCGGTGAGTCCCTAGCCCACCCCTGCTGGGCGATGACACCCACATTCAGGGCTTCAGGGCAACAGCCCAAAGCCAGGCCCAGTTCACAGGCCCTCTCCACCCGGGTTACAGCCACCTCTGTCTGTCCTTCACCCCAGAGCTCCCGCACATAACAGTCTGTGTCAGAAATACTGCTCCTGTATTATAAATATGCAAACTTGGGAGGCAGCAGGCGACAGGGATAAACCACAAGGAATTATTTACGAGTCTCCCACTCGCACGCTGAGGCTTTATTTGCTTAATGAATGGCCGGGGCCAGCCATCAGCCCAGGGATTTATTTGTCACCGGGAGCAGAAGACACTAGGATGTGGAGATGTAAAAATGACAAATTCTCTGACTCAGCCAAGGTGGTATTTCATTGGCTCGGTACCCAGCGGGAAGGGAAGGTGAGAGGAGGCCCGCGTGCTGAGGAGCAAGGGCCGAGAGGAGCTCACGGCTGAGGGACCGGCCAAGGTAAAAAGCGAAAAGTAAAAACAGAAGCGCCGCTTTCCCAGCTGGAGGCCGAGGGCCAGTAAGGAGGCCATGTGTCAGCAGTTCTCAAATGTTCTCACTACCCTCAGCTCTCCGGGTGCTCCCTGGGCCCCCCCTTCTCAAACTGCCCCCCCATTTCTAATGTGTGTCGAGGGAAGAGTATTGGCCCAGGAAAGTGAAGACACGGGGTTGAGTTTCTATTTAACAACTCCCCAGCAGTGTGACCTTGAACATGTCATTGTGACTCTCTGGATCTGTTGTCACTTATAAATAAAAGGTAAGAGCTCTGTGGCTCTTACACAAAGAACTGAGATCAGGAAGAGCCAACCTGCCTATTCACACACATCCTGCCACTTCCACCTCCACAGTCACGGTCACCGATGCCCCTGTACCACCTTTGCCACCATCACCCCCGCGGCCTCCACCACCACCATGTCCAGATGCTGGTCTTCACCATCAGCAGCTGACCGTCTGGCCCCGCACGGAGACAGTCTCACACGGGCGGCAGCGCTTCTTGTGCCCCTTCTCCCCCCAGGGAAGCCATCTGTCTCCTTGAACCTCTCCCCACGTCACTCATTTGGTAACAGGGTTTTAGTTGGGCACAACCACCCAGCTACTGACTGTATTTCCCAGTCTGCACTGCAGCCAGATGGAGCCACATAACGAAAGGAAGTTACGTGCACAGCATGTAGGAAACTGACTGTCCCCCACTCCTCTCTTTCCCCCTTCCCCTGGACTGGGACCTGGGTGTATCTGTATCAGAAACCACTCGAGCTTTTTTTAGAAAGAGGAATTAAACAGAAGAACTGAGAAGCTTATAAAATTGTTGAAAAGGTTGAGGGAGCAAAGGTTAGGGAAGTCACTACTAGTGTTCAGGAAATCAAAAAATGCAGGAATTATAGGAGATGGCCACCAATGGTCTCAGTTGCCTACAGCACAGGGTGGGTGACACTTCTGTCACCATTCACAGGAGTCCCATCAAATGACCCTATGGTACAAGCAGCCCCAGGGTTAGAGCAAATGCCATTGCTCCCTCCCTGACATGACCTCAAGTGGGTGACTAGAATCATTCACAAAAGAAAGCATATGACTGGGGCACATTTTCACTCTCAGGTTACTGGACCATCATTTTCAACAACCACTGTTAGATTGCCATACTAACATCACAAGTGGTAATGAAGAAACTATATCTAGACTCACTAACATAATTGAAATCACACTTTTGCAGGCCACCTTTGCACTGCCCTGAAAATCTTTGATTACCCTCATCTCCCAATGCCATCTCCACTGCCCCCTTTCTTCTCCCTTGACCCCAAATCAGCAAGTTAAGGAAGCCGATTCCAGCTACAGCTTGTCACACATTCACATCAGGATCCAGCCAAACAAGACCATGTGCAGAAAAAGCAAGTCTTTAAATGTCCTGCCTAAGCCTTGAAAATCGCTGCCACCTTTAGAATTCCATGAAGAAATGTGGCTTTGGGGGCAGAATCTCAGCAATACATTCCGACTTGTAAGGAGAGGCACAGGCTTACCCCTGCTCCTCCGCACCCCCGTGTGGGGGTCACACCTGAGTCACACACACAATACTGGGGTAACACGTTCTCTCTCCAATAAGTGTCTTTCTGTTTGGAGCCTCTGTGTCTGGCATTACTGAGCTGTGCCTGTTCCCTCTGCCTGCTCCCCTAGGGACTCCTAGTAGCTGTCATACTAACCTGCCAGGGAGCTTCCTTTACTGGAAGGAGGCATCTTTTGTCTTTATTGGTGGGATTTGGGGAGGATTACTCAGGAGCCAGGCCTGTGGATACAATGGAGCCCTTGACACCCATGGTGATGAAGCAGGATCCCTGAGAGAGGTGACCAACTGGGCTCAAGGCCAAAGCCCTAACCTATGAAAGAGTGATTTTTTTCTCTGAAAGTCCTCTGTGCCCATGTTCCCTAGAGGACTCACCTGCTCAAGATACCTCCAGACATCCAAGAGCTTTCATCCCCACCAGAGCCCAGGGTTGGGAATGAGAAAGTCCCGGCCACGGGGGAGGGAGGTACAGCAGGCAGACTGCAGTGCGGGGCTCCAGAATGTCCTGAACAGCCACCAAAGACAGGGCCACTTTCATTTCCGGTTGCAAGAAACAGATGAAGTCAGCAGTTCAGAGTAGCTGGGCCTGGCTTTTGCTGCCTCTATTTTCCAGTGCCTTCCAAGGTCAAGCATATTAAGAAGCATCCTGGGGCTGCGAAATGACTGCAGCAACCCAGAGGTCTGTGCAAGCAAGTGCACGACTTCATTCTGCAATCTTCCTGCCAGGGCAGCTGTTGAGACTCTTCCCACCACCTCCACCCCTGATGTTCTCTTTTCCCCACCCAGGAAGCCCCTCTGCAGCTCAGCTCAGCAGCACTGCTGAGCCAATAAAGTTATATCAACCTCCCACAGAGCTGCTGTGAAGAGCGAAGATGCAGTCTGCACTTGGGAACCAAAAAGCTCTGCCTCAGGGGGCACTTCGCTCAACATTGGAGAAGCTGCTCCATGGGAAAAGGAGCGGGAGCTGAAAGGCTGTGTCACATCCACGCCCTAAGGGGACCACTGCATCCGTCAACTGCCAAAGCAGCCCTGAGTTTCGAGGGACCTGGAGTCACACCCCACCCCAAGGTTGGGGCCATACTGTGATCAGTGAACATCCTTGGGCTGGGGAACAGACTGGGTGTAATCTGGCTGGTGCCACATGGGTAAAGGGACAGATGGCAGGACAGAATCAGGTCTCCAAAATGAGCTCTGCTGGCTCGGGTGGGCTGCTCAGGCCAAGTCAATGAAAAGCAAATGAGCGCTAGAGGCTCCAGGGTGTCTCTGATATGCAGAGCATTTCCCTCTTGCTTCCTGGACAGGGGTTCCCATCTATCCATCACATGCGGCATGGCTCCTACTTACAAAACCCAGTGTACCAGAAGCAGGGACAAGATGGGGTCCCCTGTCCTCATGACCCTGACACTTCTAACAGCAGAAGTGCAAGTTTCCGTTTCAAAATAAAGAACCATGAAGTCTCAACACAAGACTCTGAAATGGTCCCAATTCCCCCTTCCCAAGCCAATCATTTAAAACAAACAGGGTTGCCAACTTTCCTTACTCGTGAATCTCAAGTTCTGAAAATGCTGCTTTTGCTTCCTTAATTTTCTAAGGAAACGCCTGTGTAGCTCATGGGCATGCCCTCATCCCCAGTCCCACTGGGGTAATGGCTGTGACTCTGGAAAACCCTGTCCTGAGTTCCTGATTCCTTCCCACCCAGGCCTTCCTCTGCCCCTAACCACTGCCTCCCAAATCCCCATCCCACTCCACACTCCACTCCTCTCCCTGACAAGCTGGTGATGCCCAAATGTTAGCTCTGGCACCAATTTCTCTCCAGATTCCCTCCCATGTTTCCAACTGTCCGAGCTCAACATCTCCACTCAGATGTCCTCACTACTGAAATGCATGTCAGGAACTGAACTCATTATGTCAAGAGCAAACAAACCCTCATATTCATCAAGAGTTTGAGCATTTACAAGCGGCTTTTCCACCTATTTTACACCCACTGTCCCATTTAAATCATACCCGAAATCCTGAAATAAAAGCCAGGAAAGCAACGCTATTCTCACTTCATAGATGAGAACTGGGGGCTCAGAACTCTGTAAGATCAAATAGCTAGTAAATTACAGAGCCGAGATTAAAGTCAGTTTTTATACTTTCTTACTTCTCAAATCAAAGATCCAAACAGCCACCAAATCCCATGAAGTCTTCTTTCCTTCCTAATCTCCCTTATACTGAACCTATCCTTCCCTTGCCACGACGGGACTTCTGCCCTTAGCTGGCTGGACTACCGCAGGGCCTCCTGCTTCACCTTACTGATGCCGTTCTTTAGTCTTTATAACTACTGAGCACTGCTTCCAAAAAATATACACTACCCCAAATAATCCTTGAGAGCACATTTCATTTGTTACCCTTCTAGGAGAGTTTCAAGGACTCCTCCAAGCTCACACATCAAAACAGAGTGTCAAGTCTAGCACTGGGCCCTTCACGAAATGGTCCCAATGTCCTTGCAGCCTTGCCTGGCCAGTTCCCAGAGCTCCTGTGGCTATTCCAGTCACTGACTTTTCATCTTTTTCTAGTCTTTTGATGGTTCTTCTAGTCTTATTTCATTTATTTGTGCTCTAAGCTTTCTTAATTTCCTTCCGTTTGATCTGCTTTTTCTAATTTAAGGTGGAAGTTTAGGTTATTGATTTGAGAGCTTTCTACTTTTTAAAACTAGGCATGGACAGTCATAAATGTCCCTCTAAGCAATGATTTAGCAGCATCATTAAGTTTTAGCTGTTTTCACTTTCATGCTTCTCAAAGTATTTTCCAGTCTCCCTGTGATTTCTTTTTTAATCCACTTATTTAGTGGTTATTTAGAAGTATATTGTTTAATTTCCACATATTTGTAAATTTCCCCAATTCCCTTCTGTAATTGATTTCCAATTTCACTCCACTATGGTTGGAGAAACAACTTTGTATGATTCAAATCCTTTTAAATTCATTGAGGTTGTTTTATGGGCTGACATATGGTCCATCCTGGAGAATGTCCCATGTGCACTTGAGGAGCATGTGTGTCCTGCTGTTGCTGGGTGGAGTGTTCTACAGATGTCTGTTAAGTCTGGTTGATTTATAGTGTTCAAGCCTTCCATTTCCTTGTTGGTCATTGCTGAGTTTTTCTATCCATTATTGAAGTGGGGTATTGAAGTCTCCAGCTATTATTGTGTAATGTCTGCTTTCCCTTCAATTCTATTAGTTATTGCTTTATGTATTATGGAGCTCTGCTGTCAGCTGATTATATGCTCATATTTTTTATCTTCCTGATAAGTTGATCCTTTATCATCATAATATGTCCTTCTTAGCCTCTACTAAAAATTTTGTGTTTTAAAGTCTATTATGTCCGGTATCAGTAAAACTCCTTTTGGTTATTGTTTACATGTTATAGCTTTAATTATTTTTTTTACTTCCAAACCATTTGTGTCTTTAAATCTAAAATGTGTCTCTTGTAGACAGCATATAATTGGATGTTTTAAATCCATTTTCCAATCTCTGCTTCTTGACTAGAGTATTTAGTCTATTTAAATATAATGGATAATTAACGATACCGTAGGATTTATGTTGGCCACTCTGCTATTTATTTTCTGTATGTCTTACGTCTTTGTTCCTCTGTTTCTCCACTACTGGCTTCTTTTATGTTAAATGGATGTTTTCTAGTGTACCATTTTTATTCATTACTGTTTCTTTCTTTTTAGTTATTTTCTTAGTAGGTTCCCTGGAGATTACAATTAACATGTTAATTTATAAGAGTCTAGTTCAGACTAATTCCAACTTATTTTCAATAGTAAATAAAAATTTTAATCCAATATAGCTCTATTCTTCCCCCATTTCATGTAATTATTGTCATACAAATTACATATTTATACACTATGAGCCTATAATTTTTATAATTATTGCTTTGTACAGTTGCTTTTTAAGTCAGATAAGAAAAGAGTAACAAATAAAAAAATATTTACGCTGTAGCAACTTCTACTACTGCTCTTTACTTCTTCATGTGAATTTTGAGTTACTTCTAGTGTTCTCTCATTTCAACCTGAAAAACACTCTTTAGTATTTCTTGTAGTATAGATCTTCTAATAACAAATTCTCTCCATTTTTGTTTATCTGAGAATGTCTTAATTTCTCCTTCAGTTTTGAAAGCTAGTTTTTACTGAATATAAAATGTTTGGTTGACAGTCTGTCAGCATTTTGAATATTTCATACCACTGCCTCCTGGCCTCCAAGCTTTCTGGTGAGAAGTCAGCTGTTAATCATATTCAGTATCCCTTGTATGTGACAAGTTTCTTCTCTCCTGCTGCTTTAAAGGTTCTCTCTTTGTCTTTGACTTTCAACATTTAACTATGATGTGTCTAGGTGAGGATTTCTTTGAGTTTATTCTACTTGGAATTTGTCGAGTTTCTTGGAGGTGTAGACTGTTTTTGATAAATTTGGGAAGTTTTTGGACATTATTCTTTCAACTATTCTTTCTGCCACTTTCTTTCTCCTCTCTCCTCCTGCAATTTCTATCATGCATATGTTGATATGCTTTATGGTGTCCCACAGGTCTCAGATATTTTGTCCACTCTGCTTTTTTTTCCAACTTTCCTCAGACCAGATAATATTAACTGAACTATTTTTAAGCTTGCCGATTCTTTCTTTTGTCAAACCAAATATGCTATTGAGCTTCTTTAGTGAATTTTTATTTGTATATATACACACACATATATAACGTAAAATACAAAAAATGTATAACTGAAATATATATATATAATTTCTAACTTGATATTCTGTATTGAATTAAACAGTTTCCTCATACTTTCCTTTAATTCTCATATGTCCCCTAACTCACTGATGGATCCTATACCTATTTCCTTAGTCTCATCTTGTATGAGGAGGGGAAGGGTGCACCTTGGAGAAACTCTTTTCTCATTTAGCTCCACATTATTCCTGAAACACAGGAGGGTAACTTAGAATAAGACCATGTTTGAGATGTGAAGGAGAGGAAAAAACAAGCATATTAATTCAACAATGATTTATTTGCCTGTTAAATGCCAGGTACCATGTTTGGCATTGGTGATTCAGTGACGAATGGAGTCCCAGCCCCTGTGCTCACAGACATTTCACCAGGACAAAGACATGGCCAAGGCCATCCACAGGCAAAGGCAACATCAGGGGCAGAACCCGTTTGCTCAGACCGGCCATACTTTCATGTCACTTAGGTTATGATCTTTAATAGGTAATTATTTCAGTCTCTGTTCTATTTAGACTGTCGTGTAGTGGTGCTATCGACAACATCTGGTCATATTTAGGAGTTTAAACAGGAGATAAAGGTAGCAAAAGAAGAGACCAGTGTCTGTGGTTAAGACTTGACTTGATATCCCCTTTATAAAGCTTCACATGAAAATTTATTTTAGTATCAAGTAATAGAAAAATCTTTGCTTCTCTTGAAAAACTCATTGTTCCTCCTTTTCTGATAACAGAGTTATGAAACCACATTTCCCTGTTCACTCTGACAACCAGAAAGCTTAAGTAGAGTCAGATGTGAAGTTTAATATATAACAATTATAGTCACTGAGACTTTGGGTGCTTTTCCTGGCCCAAAGTCTTTATTTCTACACCGTCATGAATTTATGACATGTGTACTTAGCATAAATCACTTTATTAAGGTGTGCGACAGAAAAATCATTCTGGTATCAATTTTCTTTTTTTTTTGGTAATACTGAAAGAAGCTAAAAGGAACAAGAGTTATTTTCCTCTCTCATCTGGAGGAAGTTTTGAGAATGTCCTGTGAACCTGGGGTGAGGGCTGATTTCTGCAGGTACCACGAGTGGTGGATGTTGGGGCTCTTCCCCTTGCAGTGTCCTGGGACTATGGGAGGATCTCAGAAAGGACCTCCAGCCCAAACCCTCACGTTTTTGTAACAAGGAAGTGCAGGAGCCACTGGCCTGCAGATCACATGGACTACGATGTGAAAGGGTCCTCCCCAGCCCTTTGGAACTAGTGAGAACCCCGAGGTTTTTGTACAATCCTCAGGGAGCTGGTAGGAGTGGAGGATTCTTGACAGACAGACTGAATTTCCTGCCAGCTCAGCAGGTGGCAGCTTAGCACTGATTAAACTGTAGATAAATAAAGAAATGTGACATCTCTTGCACCCTACTATTGTGGCCTGAAACTCATACAAGCCAAGTGGGATATAAATAAATGAGCAAGTAAATAAACAGGCTAGAGGCCAGAGTGCCTGGGATCAATTCCCAGTTTGCTGTGTTTCCACCATTAGGGTCGTGCAACCTTGAAACACAGGGCTAACGGAGAGCTCGGCGCCTAGCACAGTAAACACCATCTGCGGGGACTGTGTGGTAAGGGATGGAGGTAACAAAGCCAAGGACAGTTCCAGCCTGCACAACACTTACAATTTAACGTAGGCAGCACATGTCAACAATAAAATATTAATAAGAAAAAGACGACCATACAGTCGTGAGATACATTATGCATTCACTACACATAAGGCACAGAGAGAAGGTGAGGGTGGAGACCGCACCCAGCAGGCGGGAAGCGTGCGGGTCCATGAGGAAGACAGGAGACGTAGAATGCCAACACTCCAGAAGGGGGACACGGACTATGACGAGGATGTGCATAAAGCGCTATGGAATGAGAGGTCACTGTGTCTGAAGAAAGGGAAGGTGGCCTGAGGGGCACTGCAGGCCAGGGGTGTGAAGGGGTGTGTACACACCGCTCATGCTCAGGGCTGCAGGGGTGCAGTAAATGTTTCATCATGATACAGGCCCCCCCCCATGATGTGTGAGGATGGGTGGATAAGTGACGTTGAGGCCAGAAGGACATGTGCAGGTCAGGCAAGACAGCATTCTGGATGCCACGCTCAGGGGGTTAGATCGTAAGCAACAGACAAGGAGACGGGGAGATTACAGAGCTCTGAACAGAGAAGGGCCGTGATAAGAAAAATGCTCTCAGCACTTTGCTCAAATAGCTGAACGTGGGATGATACGTTAGAGAACACAGATGAAATAGTTACAGGGAGACATGTTAAGAAGTCTGTTAAAATGTCTTGGGCACTTGAACTGTACTAGAGGCAGAGGGGCTTGGAAAGAATGCAGGAGATGCAAGGAAGTTCACAGATGTGATGAAGTGATGAGCTGGAGGGAGAATGAGGGGGACGGGCACCAAGAGATGACTCGGATTTCAGTCCTGGGTGAAATGGCGAGCACAGGAGATGAGGGGCTCCGTCGAGAGCACACTGAGCAGGAGGCCCCAGTGGGCCCTGCAATGAGATGCTCAGCAGGTGTCTCATGTACAGAGACATATTATACAAGTGAACACTCAGTGTTATACGTTTATAACCTATCTTTCAAAACTGATGAATTAGTGGAGCTCCACAGTCATCTAACAAAAGGATTCTTCACCTTACAAAAGCATTAATAATAGGGTACTTTAAATAGTTAGTTCCCCTAGTGAATATAAAAGAGGCTTTAATATTTTTTTGAAAGGTGACTTACACCTCTCTTTTCAAAAACCCATCTATTGTGTTAAGTAAAGCATATCTATGTATGAATATGGAATGAACTGGGAGACTTCAGCCAGGTAAAATTAATCAAGGTAGATGTCATGAAGGAGGTGATCAATCTTAAAGGGAATACTGAAAGGGTGGCACTTGACTTAGTGAAGAAAAAAGATTGGGGGCTCAGAAGGGGGAGTGTAGTCTCACTGGGGCGAAGAGCCTCCCATATTCTCTCCACTCTTCTTCCCAGGAACCAGTGGAGCTGGTTGGGTGGTGGGAACTCCAGTTCCACCCACAGCCTGCCCACCTCTGTTGATGGCAACTCCACTCATCCGTCAAGGTGAAAACCTCAGGGGATCCTCGCTCCCTTCCTCTGTCATACAACCTGCATCTAATCCATCAGGATTCAAAACATTCCAGTATCTGCCTTTTCTAGCTATCTCCACTACTGCTACTATCTTTCTTTTTTTTAATCCTCACCAGAGGATATTTTTCCATTGCTTTTCAGAGAGACTGGGGGGGGGGGGGGGAGAGAAAGGGAGAGAGAGAAAGGGAGAGGGAGGGAGAGAGAGGGAGAGAGAGAAACATCAATGTGAGAGATACACATCTATTGGTTGCTTCCCACACACACCCAGGCTGGGGTCAGGGATGGAGCCTGCAACCGAGGTACATGCCCTTGACCTGAGTCTAGCCCAAGACCCTTCAGTCTGCGGGCCGATGCTCTAACCACTGATCGAAACAGCCTAGGGTTACGGCTACCATCTTGAACCAAGCCTCCACCCTCTTGGACTTGGATTATTTCAAGTTTCTCTGTAGGTCTCATTGCTTCTGCCCTTGCCCTCCCAAAGTCTATTTTCAATACAACTGCTAGAGTGGCCCTTTTTAAAAGACAGCTCAGATCTTGTCATTCCTTTCCTCAATACCCCCTCCCCATGGCTCTCCACTTCCTTCTGAATCCATGCCAAAGTCCCTTTTGTGGCTTACACGGCTCTACTGGATGTTTCTGGTTTGCCGTCTCACCCTGTCCTCACCCAGCCCACTCCGCTGGCCCCTTGCTGCTTTCAAGCTCTCCACGCACACTTTCACTTTGGAGCCTTTGCTATAATTCTTTTCTGGAACACACTCCCCTAAATATATGCAAGACTAAGTCTTGCCCTTCCTTCAAGCTGTGGCTCAAACCTCACTTTCATCAGATGAAACGCTGCAACCTACTGCCTGGCCCTCCTGAGTATTTCCAATCCCTCCCCCTGCTCTCCTGTTTGTTTTTACATAGCACTGATTTCCTTCAGACATACTATATACTTTCCCTATTGGTTATGCTTACTATTTATTGGCTATCTTCCCCTGCTAAAATAAAAGCTCCATTGGTGTTCTTTGTCTGTTTTGTTTTGTACCTAGCCCATTGTAGCTGTTTGATAAATAACAAAGAAATGAGTCAACGAATGAATAAGTGAAGAAAAAGTGATGTACACAAATAAGATGGGTGAAACCCCACAACTCACCAACTCCAGCCAAAAATGCTGCACTCTGAGGCAGAAGGCAAAGGATCCAGTCCCTGCGGGGTCCACAAGTCTGGCTGTGGGGCTCCAGACAAGTATTAAAACTCTCCGGGATGCTCCACCTTACCAGGAAGGGATGGGCCTGGTGATTTGGGGGTTTTTAGTGCTTTTTCAAAATTATTTAATTCATTCAACAAATACATATTGAGGGCCTACTACCTGTTAGGTCCTGTGCTTATAAAAATTAATAAAACATCATACCACACTGGTCCCTCCCCACAGTCCAGAGCAATCAACCTGTACACGAAGAATTATAATACACTACGATATCAGGTATCTATGCAAAGTGCCATGGAATCATAGATACAACAGGGATGAGGTCAGTGGTGGGGACCCAAGGGGTAGGGGATGGTCAGGAAAGGGCCCGCCAGGCTACACGTGCCTCCCTGGATCTTGAAGAGCAGAACCAGAAGGACCCACTCGGTGACTGTCAAGTTTCCCAACTGCCAACTTCATGTACCGTCCTCTATAACAATGTTGTGAAGGTCCAGAAAGTTATTGTAAGACCATCTAATCATTTTTTAAGACCATTTAATCATTCAAAGATCAACTTTTTTTCATGTAATTGTTTCTTCACATTCCCTTTAGTAAGTCTTTTAAAGTCACACATTGTTTGGAAAAGACAAGGCTTTTGTCCTGACACATCAGAGTTCCAAGAACTATTCAGAAGGGCTTAGCAGTAAAAGAATGCGCTGCGCTTTGCATCCTGCAGTGGTGGTGTGCCTGCAAACTCAACGCGCTGCCCTCCTAAATCAAACACATTGCAGAGAGCTTGTTTCCTCCAAAAAAAACCAAGGTTCACATTCAAATCAAGTGACATTGTTCCCTTTTGCAGCCTCGGCCTACTGAGAGGAGCAGAGAGGAGGCCTACCTTGCAGCCTCACCTCACCTGCCATCCCCAGTCAGGCTGGCGAGGAGAGAAGGGAAGGCCAGTGGGAACATCTGACAGGGAGTCTGAGTGGGCAGTTCGACAGGCTTTTCTGGGCGTGGCATCATTCCTTGGGGAAGGAGGTTGTCTTGCGGGGGGAAATCCTAAGTCATCCAACCCTAGGGCCCCTCATCCACCTATGCTGCTCCTTCCCATCCCAGTTTACTGTAAGACAGGGTGTTGTTCCCAGCGGCCCAGATTCCTTGCTCTACTCTGAGATCTGATGGGCACTAGAGGTAACATCTCTACCTCTGTATAACTAAAAACAAGGGCCAGGGGTCCAAGGTGTTCCCCGGTCTCCCTTCCATATCCAAATCCACGAGAACCTGGGCTTGTGACCTTGAAGGGAGTCTTTCTAGAAGAGCGTGGACTTGAGCAAGGGTTCCCTAATCTGGCTGCACACAGGATCACCCAGGAGAGCTGGGTCAAAATGCAGACTCCACTGAATCAAAATCCAGACACACTGAATCATAAACTCCGCAAGCAGGCCCAGGAATCTGTGAGCTAACCAGCTCTGCAGATGAGCCTCCTGCCATAAGAAAACAAAGCTGTAACAGAGCCTCCTTACCAGCCGCAACCAGTAAGACAGCCAACCGGGGACGTGCTGTGGAAGCCCAGGCTGCCCACCCACCTTAACTCTAGGCGTGTTTTGAGTGCCAATGTCCAGTCTATTCTGGGAGCATTGGCTCACAGCCAAGCACCAGGCCTTAGGGGCTCCAGCTTAGGGTCCATAATAGATGGATTTAGAACATTAATCCAAAGCTGCTGAGCACGTGGGATGCCTCCAAACACCCGAGAGCCAGCTCCCAGCTCTCTGGGAGAAGCAGCCCCAACTCAGGGGTGATGAAACCACTTTCCCTGGGTGCAGAGGGGCATGCTCAATCAGGGATAGCCTCATCTCCAAGGAGGACTCCTGGGTATATGTGCTACCCACCCGATGTGGGAGGGCAGGGGGACAGGGGTGGGCAAGAAACCCGTATTTATCTGTTTCTCTTGCTTTCTATTAGGCTTGGGGCCCTTCTGGCTCTATGGCTTTTGGCTAGGGACACAGGAATGCCAAGGTTCCTGAGAAGCGTCCTGAATGCTCCAAGCCAGACCTAAGCTGGCTCCATTGCTTAGCTCCCGGGTTATTGGGGGACAGCCAGGCTGGCGCGGCTTCTGGGCCAAGGCACCAGGGAAGCACACTGGCAGCTCACTGTCCGGGCCTCAGGTCTGGAGAATCCCAGAACTATGGTGTGTGTGTGGCAGGGGCTGAGAAAGGGGCATGAGTGAGGACATAGAGAGGGGTGAGGGGATGGGGGCCGGGGGAGGTGCACAGGCTGAGAGGAGGGAGAGGAGGCCACAGGGCCAAGCAGGGAGAACCAAGGCAGACAGCACTCTTCCGAGAGTGGCAGGCAAGGAGCAGATCAATCTGCAAACCTGTGGGTCTATAAAATCCAATTCCCCTCCATTCAAGATTCTGCTCCGACCTCCTTCACTAAATCCCTTCTGACTTCACATTAAACTTTACTACAACGCATAGCTTGTAAATGGCATCAAAACAATTTACTACAGCCTTTACCCGCCTTGGTTTAAATAATAAACATTTTTATTTCACTCTTCTGTAAAATGAAACTCTTGGAGGGCAAAGGAAGAAAAGTCGAGGTGGGACCAAGAGGTGGGAGAGGTGGGGCAGGAGCAGGAAACAAATGCGGGCCCAGTGCTGTGGGAGCCCCTAGACTCTCAGCCAGCACCACAGTTCTGCTCACTGTCTCAGGGCCATGTGTTGAGCACCACCCTTCTCACTGCAGACAAAAAAGTCAGGTCTTGCCGCCAAGGGATCATGGTGATGGGCACAGACGTGACAGGGTCAGGATGTGGTCCACGAATCCACATGGACACCCCCAAAGGGCACAGGCTGGGAGAGTCAAGCAAGAGGAAGGGCCAAGTGGAGAACTATTTGAGAATGAGGTTCGGGGTGGGGAGGCATTCTGGGGACAGAGCTGAGAAGCCCAGCGAGGTCCCTAGAGAATCCAAAGTTGCGGGGAGCCTAGCTCCCAATTCTGGCCCCTAGGGGCTCAGGCGGCCAGGCACCCACCACTAGGAGCAGCAGCGCCAATCCCTTCTGGATGCTCCAGTTGCCAGCACTAAAACTCCTTAAGTGGAAATCATTCAGGCTCCCAGGGCTCTCGCTAAACCTGAAGCGTCAGCAGCCAGCCAGCTTGTTACTTTCTTTAACTAATGCCTTTCTATTTCCTGCAGAGTAAACAACTTGATTCCATTAGATGTTGTAAAATATTTACCAAGCGGCCAGGGTGGCTTCCTTCCTCCCAACATGCAAGAGGAAGAAAGCTCTGAGTTAGGACTGAATGAACATCAACAGACAAGGCCACGGGCTTCCAGTTAGTGACCATCAACCAGAGACTGGAGACTGGGAAGGGGGGAGGGGAGAACTGAAAAGGGGGTGATGAAAAGGAGCAGTGGCGGGCAGAGCAAGTCCGCCTGCAAAGCGGAGCAGCACAAAATGCACTGTGCCATCCTGGGATCCGAGGCAGGAAAACTTGTGAAAGCCAAATAGAGTCTGGAGCTGGGTTAATGGTAATGTAGCACCCATGTTGGTTTCTAAATTATGACAAATGTTCCTTGTAATGTAAAATGGTAATATTAGCGGGAACTGGGTGAAGGGTAGGCAGCAACTCTCTGTACCCTTTGCAACTTTTCTGTAAATCTAAAATTACACTAAACTAAAAAGTTCGCTTTTTAAAAGTAAATGTGCAGCCCTTTTGGAGGTGAGGGGTTCTCCAGTATGGGTGGTGGGATTTGGGGGCAGCCCAGCACCAGCAGGGATCTGTTCTGTGTAGGGCCTCACCCCAGACACCTGCAAGTCACAGGCAGGTTGTAACTAAGGAGAAGGGTAAAGGGAAACAGGAGAGGGAAAGCTCTGCAAAGAGATGGAAGCAAGGGAATCAGGCAGCAAGGTGCTACAGAGAACCCACCTGCACTGCCAGGAAATCTGGATGGAGGCAGGGAAATGAACTGGGTAGAATGCTTCACACCACGTGGAATACTCTGGGCTGGCATTAGGCAGCCACTGCTGGATTCTTTCAGACCTGCCTCCGATGGGGTGTGTGAGACCCTCTACCAGCTGGGCATGTTTGAAATTCCCATCACAGGCCCAAGGAGGGGACGTATAACCTACCTGATCAGGGACTTTGAATAAAGATTGACATTTAACTCAACAGACTTTGAATCTAGCAGTTTACCCTTCATAATGTGGGTGGGCCTCATCCAGTCAGTTGAAGGTCTTAAGAGCAAAGGGTGAGGTTTTCTGAAAATAGGAACCCTACCTGGGCTTCCATCCTGCCTGGCCTGCTCCATGGGTTCCAAGCTCAAGACTGCAACATAAGCTCTTATTTGAATTTCCAACTCTGTAGATTTTAGACTTTCCAGCTACCACAATCATGTGAGCCAATGCCTTAAAATTAATCTAGATAGATAGATATGAGATAGAGACAGATATACACACATATACTGGCTCTGCTTTCCTGGAGAACCCTGACTAATACAAGCAAAGCCAGAGGGTCAGAGGCACCTGCTCCATTCACTGTCCTGTTGACATCTCCCTGTGGGTTTAGGGGCGGTGACACCCTGTCACTGGTGCATCCACAGCTTCATGGATCAGTCACTGAAATAAAGAGTCCATATTGATTGTCTTAAGAGGATGTCTTTCCCTCTACTCAAAACTGACAGTGACAAACATTTCAGAATTAGCTTAGTGGGCATTTCCCCCACTGCATCTCAGTTTCAACTCAAAAATAACAACATATCACTCAGCTTCCCACTGATCCCCAGTCCGTGTGCCCTGGGCGGACAGAATTTCCTTTGTGGAGAGGACAAATGTGCCCCTGCCAGGAGATGCACTCACTGAGGTGCTGAGTTATCCACCAAGGAGAGTGGAATAACATCATTCATTCCTTCATCCATCCATCCCCCCACAGAATTTACTGCAGCCCCTGAGCCGGTGCTGCTTTCAGCTCTGTGGATACAAGGGGAGCAAGTCAGTGTCCCTGCCTTCAAGGAGATTACACCTTATTTAGGGAGAGACAAGTATACTGGCCACTTCAAGGAAGTGCGACAAATCCTTCGATCCCCTGGAATGAGCTGTCTACTTAATGGCTGCTCTTATTTTTTTTTTTAATATAGTCTGAGTTAAGACTAAAGTCATATTTACATATGTGCAGACTTACTCTGGCCATTGTGTCCATGTGATCAAAGATAACCTTGGTGTGGTTGGCTCCTTCTTGTCATTCTGGGCTCACCTTAAATGCCCCCTCCTCTGAGAGGCTTTCCCAAACTGCCTGATCTGAAGTGGCCCTGTCACTCTCCCTCCCACCATCCTATTTTATTGTCATTATGGCATTTATCTCTGCCTGGCTTCTCCTTATCTGTTAATCTATCCTCTGCCTAGAGCAGATTCTTGTCTGTCTGGTGCAATGCTACACCCCCAGCACCCAGCGCAGTGACCACTCCACCGATGTTTACTGCACAAATGAATGAACAGATGAACAGGGGGAAAAAAAGACCCACTGGTTCCCAACCTCCAGGGGCCCTTGAATGTAATAATAAGACACTGTGAGCCATTCTGATACATGCCAAAGCCTAACAGACTTCATCTGTTTGCTTACCCTTGATAAAGCCCCACAGGAGAAATAAAATGTCACATTTCTCTGCCTTCGACTAGAATGATATCAACTCAGTAATACTGGCTCCCATGCTAATCAGAAACTCTCATTAGTAAAAATATTTGGATATTGAAAGTGGAAAAACAAACACATCATAACATCAGAGCCTTTTATTTAGTGGATAACACCTTTCAAAACCGGAGACCATGAAGCAAATAAAAAGCACAAGAGGCGCCTCATGGAGAAGAGACGGGATACCCTCTCTTTCCTGGGTGGGAGACTGAGGCTTGAGGCCATACAGAGCCACGAGCAGGAACCCCGTAAACTATCTGAGCAAAAACGGGTGAGACTCAGCCATGGAAATATTGCTTATAAAAGAAATCATGCTCTGGAAAAGGAGTAATTTAAATAAAAGCAAAAATTCTTATTCACAGCACAGATACACAGTATCTCCCGACTCGCTGCTATCAAAGAGATCATCCACAGAACACTAACAATCCTCAGAACGGCTAATGCAATTGGAAAGTTGACACCCATTAGCAAGGCGCCAACACGCTGCTTCTCACTATTTTAATATTTTAAAAGCGTAAATGACATGGGCACTTACCCCTCAGAAGCTGACCTTTGAATAGCACTTTAAACGCTGGGACTAAAGGTGCTGGATAAACCACACACTTGTCATTCCACTTGATCAACTGCCTGGCAAAGCTTCAGGGTCGAAGGAGAACAGTCCAGGTCAGCTGGGATTCCAGCTGCCAGAGGTCAAAGGGGCCATTATGCCATTATCTGCTCTCTGAGTCCTGGCCTGGCCCTGCCACCCGAGTGTCCGTGCCACCCATCTGCAGTGTGCTGGGTCCTGGGAGGGGCCTCTGTTGTAATGAGGGCTTTGAGCAGGCTCACAGCAAAGGGGACAGGCTCCCCACTGGCCAGGCGCTCTGACCCAGACTTCGAGGCATCACCGCCACAACCCAGTACCTTTGGTTACAGCGACGTACGCAGAGTCAAGACCATGCAGTCCAGGGATTCCGAACCTTCTGTGTGTGTGGGAGCCACGGGGAAGCCCTTCTCAGAATAATGTTTATAAATGCATAAAATAAAAGGTATAGTATTACAAAGAAAACAAATCATATTCAAATTTTAATTTGATATAATAATATACATGTTTATTAACATATTCAAGATCTAGCAGTGGTCTAATAACTGCTATAGTTTCAAGGTAGTAACAAGATGAAAAATTTCAAAATACCTATAGCAGCTGTATGTGTCAGTGTAAAGCTAGGCCCGAGCTAGGAAGCCAGCTCAGCCGCTGAGGCCCTGGGCCGGGCTCTGGTACCACAGGGGAGGCAACAGGACTCTTTTACAGCTGCCAGGAACAACTGTTACTAGGTGCTTCACTTTTTGGTCACCGAGCCTTAGATCATCACATGACACATCACTGCACTTGAGAGCCTGTGCGGAACACTAGCTCAGCTTAGAGAACTGGTAACGAGCCCTGATTCTGATGTCAGAGACTCAGGTTTCATCCTGAGCATTCTACATTTGCCCCCCAGATATACTGTCTCCGACCTTTTCCATCCCACTCTGTGCCCTGGGAGCTGACACACCAAGCCCCCCTCTGCCAGGGCTCCAAGGTGGCTCCAGTAACACCATCCCCCTCCCCACCTTTACCCACCTCCACCCAGCCCCTGGCCTCTGGCCATCACCACCCTGTTGTCTGTGTCCATGGGCTATGCATATATGTTCTTTGGCTAATCCCTTTACCTTCTTTCATTAGTTCCCCCCACCCCCCTCCCCTCTGTCAGTCTGTTCCATGTATCCATGCTTTGTTTCAAAAGGGAAAGCCAGCCTGGTGGCCTTGCCCTATCCTCGCCTGTCCAGCATTAATGAAAAAACAGCGTTAATTTCCTTTGAATTAAAAACAAAAATCACAGTCCACTTCCATTCTGAACAGAAACAGCCCAACACTTTTATGTACCTATTCTAAAATGTTACTTGTCCTGAGCAAACACTACCAGAAATTCAATTTAGTGTATGATTTATTGGTAATGCCAACTTATATTTCTTTCCCTTCCCATTAATTGGGTTCCCAAATCTCCTTGAATGCTTAGTGTGGACACTATCCCAAGCCCTTTCCCACCCCCAACCTTGAGATGCTCAGGTCATTAATTCTTACAGTACATCTCAGAGGAAGAGAGGTGCTGTTAGCTGCACTTCCCAAATGAAGAGACCTGGAGCAGAAAGGTTAAGTGGCTGGCCCAAGGGTGACAAGAAAACTCTATTATGATGACATAGCTTTGCCAGATTGTCTTTCTCAACCCACCATAAACCGGGCCCTCAGGTCCCTACTTTGCCAACAATCCACACAGGTCAACCACCCAGAGCCTCTTATTGAGCCTAAACAGGACCAATGTCAAACAGGTCCCACTCCTGCCAGAGAGAAAGGCCTCAGTGGAGGAATGGAGCTGATTACACACTCCTGAACTTAATAGGGGAAAGCAAATCCATTCTGAATGAATTGAACCCTCCTTCCCAGAGCACGGGAGAAGCTGTTCATAAAACATTTGCTAACCATTAACTACAGTCCTGCTATTAAATGCTGTTAACAGCAGCTCCTCAGAGCTGTGCCTCACCAGGCTAGCTGCACCTTTAACAGGCCAGCGGCTGTCAACGTGACACTCGGGGCCCAGCCAGCACAGCCGGGTGATAAGTTTAAGTTAAACAGCAATCTCGATTAGTTTCGGTGCTTTGGGCCCAGCAGGTCACCCCTCTCCAAGGGAAGTCGGAGAAGCCCAGAAGACAGCCAATTCTGCAGGACCACCTGGCTCCACGTTTCCTGTGTCTTAACTGCATTCACCCCGCCAGGACCTTTGTAGAGAAGCCCCAGGGCACAGAAGGGTAATGGGCGTTTGTGGTCACAGGAGGGCCTCTGAGAAACTGAGGGGCTGCTGTAGGAATTGCAGACTTTCTTCCCAGCCGGCTTTGAAGGGAAGGCAGGCCTTTGCAGCTCCCCTTTCCGCATTTCTCCTTTCCCTTTCCCGCTTAAGTGCTGGCGTTTCTCTTCCCACCCTTCAAGTGGTCCCTCGTGGCTTGTCCACCCCCAGGCAGTCAACCATCACCTGTAGACCAGGGGTCCCAAACTCCACCAGGCCTTTCTCCTGAACTCCAGACTCCCCACCGAGCATCCCACTTGAATGTCCCTCAAACTCCACTCAACTGAGGCCTTGTCTCCACCTCCCTCACCCAAGGTGCTCTTTCTCCCTGCCGCTCCAATCTCAAAAGCAAGTTCCTTTCTCCACCCAGTGTCTCAAAACGAACATTTGGCTTTTTCTTTAATTTCTCTTTCTCAACCCTCACATCCATTGATGGGCTTATTAATCCTGCTACCAAATATCTCTGGCATCCATCTCCTTCTTCTCTCTGATTTTAAATGAAATCATCTCATCTCAGTCTGGGTGTCCATCATTCATCCTGAGTCTAAAAGATCATCAGGGGAATTTTGCCCAAACCGAATAGAAACCATAAATATCCCCTCCTAGAAAACAACTCTCTGTCCTATAGCTTATATGGTCTTTCCCACTTGAAGCCCAAACTCTCTGGCCAGTCTCACTCGAAGCGACTTTCCCCAATAAACTTTGTACTCCAACTACCCCAGATTACCATGCAACCATAAGAAAACAGGCATGCAATGCCTGCGAGTGTTTGCTGATTCTTTCCCCCCTGCCTAGAATGTTCTTTCCCTTATTCTTTAGTCTTTAAGCCTCATGCCCATGCCTTTCAGTATAAAATCTTGCAATTTACTCTACACCTGCCTCTTTTCTGAGTACCCGTCACTACATCTTATCACCCTGTCATTGCCCCCAAGTGTCTACCATCACCACCCACACTGAACAGCCCTCGGAAGTAGGATCGTAGTTTAAGCTTACTCATACCCCCAGAATTTAATGCAGTGTCGGAAACAAATGGTTTCAATAAAATCTTGACAATGAATTGAATCCCTGACTGATAGTAAGGATAATTTTGCCTGAATGGAAAAGATTTGAAAAGACAATTCCACAGGAGGGGACCTCCAAAATGAGGATTTCCTTCTCATTTCATGCCTATTGGGCAGCGTGCTCTTTTACCAATTGCAAGTGGAGAAATGACCAGGCTCCTGGCCAAGTCCACCAGAATCCAGAATGGACATCGCATCTGGACTGGTGGGGACTGGCTCTCTCCCCCAGATAACCTGCTGCAAACATTTGACCTTAGTGGGAATAGAGACTGCAGCTCAACTGTTACACATCTGCCTTCATGTTCCTACTGTGTACAAGGACACAAACGTAAGATACTATCACTGCCAAGACAGCTTTCACGGGCTCCCTGGAGAGTTTAGACAGAGGCACAAAACTAGAGGAGTGTAACGTGAGAGAGCAAATTTCTAGAATATTAAATCTGAAACAACCTTCAGGACCAACTCCTCCAGGGCTTTCCTACTCCCTCTCAGAGCCCTAGATCCTATGGTGGTATAGTGCGAGATTAAGGCGCTGGAGCCTGCTCCAAACCCTGGTCCCCCAAAACCAGAGTTCCACTTTCATCCTGTTCATATGTGGGACCTGGCACAGATTTCAATCAAACTAAAAGGATTCCACTGGAGGAAATGTTTGAAAGTTAATATCTATTCTAATTCCCTAGGTCATCCAACTAGCTTATAGAACAGCCAACACTGTGTGTTTACATGTGAAATACATGACACAGAGGATCCTGACTTTCATTGGATTGGCAGACTTTAAATTGTCCTGTTGGATCTTGCCAGACACCCTATATTTTGAGATCTGAAGCCAGGACATTTATGTCTCCTTCCCCACCCACCACTGGGCCCCTGCTGCCTCTAGGTCCCCTCTCCTGCAAAGGCTTCCGGCACAGGAAGTCCACATTTCTGTCCAGAGGAAAGAAGTGAGTCCCTTGTGCCTGGTGTCCAGGCAGCGGGCGCCCGGGTCCTGCACCGGCCTGCGGGACACAGGCTGCCGCAGGGCAGCTCTCCACTCAGCAGCACTGCCCAGGGCTCCTTCTCAGAAATGGCTCAGCTCTAAAATAAATGTGATGGGGGAAGGCAAGCGGGACCAGGCAAGGAAGACTAAGGATATTTCTTAAAACTACGGGGCCAGGTCCTCTCCTGGGAACAACTTTCCCCTTGTATCGATCTCCAGGACAAACAGGGACCAGGAGGGAGAGAGCGGTGAAAAACTGTTACAATAGTTAAAGAGATTCATCTCCCCCCTCGTCGCTGGCACGCTAAGCGCTCGCTTTCAGGCTGGCTGCGCTTCTTCTCGGGGCGGGGGGATGAAGAGTGGGGATGATGGAGCAGCGGCTGGAAGCAAGGCCCAAACTGACCTCTCCTTTCCAGGTCAGCCCCGAAGACCTCCCGGCTCTAGACCCCCACAGAATCTGCAGTCTATGCATCCATCTTGGTCCTTTATCCAACCTTTCGTTGTATTATTTTAATTACTATGTGAATGCATTAAGTTTCTAGGACCATGAAGGTAGAGACTACATCTGATGTTTTGCATTCTGTCCTCAAGCTCCCCCCTTCCTCTCTCTTCCCTCCAGGGGAGGCTGAGATGATCGCGGGGAAAGCATCACTGTGAGTCAAATTAAATCCCTCCCTTCTATCTCATAGCTGGGGTATTTTTGGCAAGTCACTGGCTCCCTCTGAGCTTTATTCTCTGCACTGGAAAAATGGGGAGAATTCTTTTCAGGAGAGTGGTAAGAATTAAGGCAATACAGATGCTCTCGATAAGCCACATGACTCAGTGCCTGGCAGATCCTAGGGCACAAGACAAGAGAGCAATTGGCATAGTGCTGGGTGGGGTTGGCCAGACCAGTCCTGGGCCAGGAGGAAGGCCCTGGGACGAGTGGATGCCACTGCAAACCGTCCAGTCATATCAGCCTGGTAACAGCCCTTCCAGGGTCTCAGATTGACAGGTCCTGCTGGGACTTAAAAAATGATGTGTGAATTGAATCACTGTGAAAGGAATCACCTTCCGATTGTGCTGGGGAGCTTCCTGCTTTGAGAAAGACTAGAACAAACCTCCCTACACATCCTCCCTAGGTGCCCAGGGACATCCTGGTGTTCAACCAATCTTCCCTGGGTGACCAGGGACAGCACGACACCAGGGCAGGAGGCAGGGGATAGACATGGGTTTTGAGTTCCAGCTTTGACACGTTCATGCCTTGTAACCTACCAAAATATCCCACTAACTGCCCTAAAACTCAACCCATGGGAAGTCAGTGGAGCACTGGGCTACCACCAGTACACAGCTGTGTGACCCAGAGCAAGCGGCTCAACTTCTCTGAGCCTTACTGTCCTCACCTTGCACACAGGGTTGTTATGTGGGAGAGAGGAGATAATCGTTGCAAGGTGCTGAGCTCAGAGGAGGACAGCACACGGCAGGTACCCCCTTCCCAGGAGCCCTTTCCCCTTCTCCCTCAATCTGGAGGTCCCAGTCTGTGAGAGCCACTGTTCCATGCTTTTCACTGGCTCCGCAGCAGCGCTGTTTTTAGGCCACCCCAGGGCCAGAGCACACTGCCTGTCAAAGGGAGATGGAGGAAGAATTCGCAACATCCTTCCCTGCTGTAAAGCACCCAGGAGCCTGACAGAAGCTAGAGGAGCGAGGCTGGGGCTTCGACAGCAGCCGTTACTCAGCGACTCTGCCCAAGGACTCCCAGTGGTTGCGAGGAGTGGGGGGTGGGGAGGTGGCATCCAGCCACCATTAAGGGTCCCTGTTTGCTTGTGAAAGAGAAACAAGGGGCTTATTTATGTCACTGGGGCTGAGCAAGCAGGGAAGGGGACCATGCAGGGAAGACTTTTATTAGAGCTCTTCCCCTCAGAAATGCTGACATGGGTTGGACAGAAACTATATCTCAGCCAAAACAAACTCATCCCAGCAGTCCCGGCGGAAAGATCAAATCAGCTGCAAATATGTGAACAGCACAGAGCAGCCTGCGGGGCTCGGTGCAGGTGGGCAGGGAGCCACCCTGTTGCTGCCACAGCCGCCTGCTTGAGGCCACCTGGCCCTATCCAGACCGGCCTAGCGGCTGGTGCCACACACTGCCACCCCCCCCCCCCAGGCTGGACCACTCTCCAGCAGCAGAAGAGAAATCAAGTCCCCGCAGGAAGCTGCCACACCTGTGGAAGCCCCAGGCCCAGGCCTAGGCCCCATTGGGCCAAGAAGTGGGGAGCCTGGGAGGGGCGTTGGCTGCAGCCCACTTTGCCCATGTCCCTGCTCAATGTGCTTAGACACCAGCCTTAACCTACTCGGGGCAGGGGACACCCACCCCGGCCGCACCAGTGATGCCATGAGATGCCGCTTCCCCCTCAGCCACAGCTTCTCCCGCCCAGCTATGCATCTCTCCACTCTGCCCCCAGCAGTCGTGGCATCACCCTTCCCTCAGGGACTCCATCCTCTGCTCCGACACCACCTCCCCCTGGCCCCAGGCAAGCAGATGTGTCCTGTCCCCCTCACCCAGTCACCAGCCATCCTCCTATTGCATGTTTTAAAAATTCTTACAGCACACCGCTTGGAAATCGCTGATCTAGGGAGACGCAGGCAGAAAGGCTGGGGATGCAGCTCCTTCACTCTGAGTCTGCTCTTGCCTCCTGTAGACGTGGGTTCTGTCTACATCAGCAACAAAGCTTAGGGGCCTCCACTTCCCATCCTGCCCCCAGCTCTGCCCAGAAAGGGATTCCAAGTCGTTCCCCAAACTGGAACCTGTGGTCAGGACCTTGGGGCCCAGCCCCGTAGGCACCTGTGTTCTGGCTGCTTAAGAAGGAAGCCAAAGGGCTGCACTCCAAGAAGGCCCATCACCGACGGCAAATTTGCTTTAAGTAGTAACAAAAGGTGCAGAGCTCCCCGCTTTGCCGCCCCACCCCACACTAGAGGCAGGCAGGGGTCACCTTCCGGCACACAGCAGCCCAGGACAATGGCGGGGCCCCTGGCCGTTTAGGACGATGCTGGATTATTCATCACGAAGTGGAAACCACCCAAGCATCCTCCACCTGATGAACAGGGGAGTAAAATGAGGCACGTCCATTCGAGGGAGTATTATTTGCCAATGATAAGGAATGATCTATGCCACAACATACACGGGCCTGGAAAACATTACGTGAGTAGAGAAGCCAGACATACAAGGCCACATAGTGTAAGATTCCATGTATATGACATGTCCAGAACAGACAAACCCATAGGCGGAAAGTAGATTAGTGGTCGCCAGGGACTGGGTAAGGGGCACGGGGAGTGGCTGCTGGTGGGAACAGGGTTTCTTCTGGGAGGATAAGGAATCTCTAAAATTAGGTGATGGTGATGGTGATGGTGGTGATGGTGATGGTGATGGTGGTGATGGTGATGGTGATGGTGATGGTGACGGTGATGTGATGGTGGTGGTGATGTGATGGTGGTGGTGATGTGATGGTGGTGGTGATGGTGATGTGATGGTGATGGTGATGGTGATGATGATGGTGATGTGATGGTGATGTGATGGTGATGTCGTGATGGTGATGTGATGGTGATGTGATGGTGATGTGATGGTGATGTCGTGATGGTGATGTCGTGATGGTGATGGTGGTGATGGTGATGTGATGGTGGCAGTGCTGTGATGGTGATGGTGATGTGATGGTGATGGTGATGGGGATGTGATGGTGATATGATGGTGATGTCGTGATGGTGATGGTGATGTGATGGTGATGTCGTGATGGTGATGTGATGTGATGTGATGGTGATGGTGATGTGATGGTGATGTGATGGTGATGTCGTGATGGTGATGTGATGGTGATGGTGATGGTGATTGTGATGGTGATGTCGTGATGGTGATGTCGTGATGGTGATGTCGTGATGGTGATGTCGTGATGGTGATGTGATGGTGATGGTGATGGTGATGTGATGGTTGCACAACCCCAGAACACACTAAAACCACTGAGCTGTCCACTTTATACGGGTGCATTTTGTGGTACGTGAATGACATCTCAATAAAGCGATTTTGGAAAAAATAAGATGATGCTGGGACTACCCCCTTCATGCTCATTTTTGGAGAGGGCCAGGGAGAAGGTGAGTGTCTCACAAGTAGAGTCAGGCTTTCTCTTGGTTCTTCACCACGAGGTCGCGCAAGGACAGCGGGGAGGTCTGTGCTTATTGTGTGGATTTGTCCATGGACAGCTTAGCCTGCTTCTGCCCCTAACCACCACCTACAGTTACGTTCCAAGCACTTCGCCTGTATCTCCTCATTTACTCTGCATGGTAGCTCCATAAAGTAGGTGTTTTTATCCCCACTTCCCAAACGGGGAATGGGCTCACCGAGAGGTTAACCGGGATGCCTCAGCAGGGACAGGCCAGCCCTGAGCGCTGGTGCTCGGGCGGCACTCAGGCAGTCCCTCCAGAACCTTCCCTCTTCCGCCTGCCGTGACCCTGGCAGAGTTCACGGCAGGCAGCCCGGGGCCGTGCCCACCCGCGGCGCAGGACCCCAGCTTCCCAGATGCCCACCCGGCAATAAAAACTGAACTCGCAATCGGAAGGTGTCTTTCCCTTCCCGAGAGGCCTGGGGAAACGACGAGATGGATTTCGTTTTAAATGACCGTCCACTGTTGTGTGTGATCGCTCTTTGGTTTTATCTAATCCTCCTCAGCTCCCGTTACTGCTGTCATTTGTCTCCCCGCCCGATGGGGGTGATGAACTGCCTTGCTGGGTGAGAAGCGGGCGCTGCGACAGGGAGGAGAGGAATCCATCAGTGCCGGCCGGACCCGGGGGGTGGGGGGGAGATGGCTTAATCAACCCACCAGCAGAGCCAGTCTTTCCGCCACCCACCCGCACCTCCCCTGAATTCCACAAAGCAGCCTCCAAGAACCTCTGGGAAGAAAGAGACGAAATGTAAGCCACCGGCTGAGTGAAGTCCCTTCCCTGAAAGGCCCTGCCACCACATGGTGGGACACAGAGTCTAATCCTGAATTCTTCCTCCCCAGGTGAACTGGGACCTGCTCCACTGACCCACTCATTCACCCAGCACCTGTCACAAATTCAGTTTGGACCCAGCATTGGCCAGCATCCTGAAAGGAGCCCCTAATCAAACCTAGGAGATCAGCTTGGATAATCTAGGTTTAATCTAGGTTATAAAGGGTCCCAAAGTTCCTCTAAAAATGGAAGGAATCCAGAAATGGCAACACCACACAGGCCGTGCCCAAGCTGTCCTGTCCTCAGAAACAGAGGTTTATATTCCCCTGGTGGGTCCCTCACTCAAAGGCCATCTTCTTCCACCTGCCCATCTAACACTGAACTTTAACAGGCTTGCAGTTAGGCTCCAAAAGCCCCGTGATTCATTCATTTTCACCAGCCTGAAAAGGCCTTGGCAGCCATTTATTTATCAGTGAGCTTGAGGAGAGGCGCTGCCAGGCATGAGTTGGAGCAGCCAAAACAAGCAATGCTGTAAACCACGTGTCTAATTTTAATTTGGAATCCTATATCCTGAAGTCTGAATTTTTCTCCGGTGCATCCAAGTTCCAGTATGTAGCAACTGCCCAAATCACTGAGTTGGTGGGGCAATCAGATCCTTTGTCCAAGTGCAAAAATGCAGATGTGGAAGTTGGGTAATTTGATGTTTGAGGGATGAAGAGAGGCTGGCCCTGCTCAAGGCTGGGCACTGTGCTTGCAGGAGCAGTAAGAGCTATCATTATTAGCAGAGAGATACCAGGGCTTCCTTGGACTTGGAGAAAGGTAGAACCAGGGTCAACCAAGGATACCCATCATGAGTCTGAGTTCTCCCTGCACTTGACCTTCTACAGCTATTCCTTGAACAAAGTCCAGAGGACACTAGAGCATAATAGAGAGCCAATGATCTCTGGAGACAGCCACTTGGACCTGAAGTCAAGGGTAGACAGAGAAGCTTTGTTCAGAAACTGGTGTCAGGTGACATCGTTTCCCTCATTACAGCTGTTCTCTTCCCTACCCACCCAGGCAGGGAGGGGTCCCTGCAGCCATTGCCTCAGTGATGGAGGCCCTGAAGGTTGACTCTGGGGGTCCCCAGCCAGCCTCTCCTGCCTTACAGGATTACCTGGCTCACCCGGTCCCAGGAATCATCCCCACAGCATCCAAGCTGCATCCCCCACCCACTTTCTCCTCACTTGACCTGATAGTCTGCAGCTCCCTCCCTCTCACCCATGGCCTCCTCTGAATTCTGGAATCTCCCTCTCCCTTCAGATCTCTCAGTGGGTTTCTGGACCATGAAGTAGGACTGGCTACATAACCAATAGGGCCCAGTACAAAATGAAAATGCAGGCTCCTGTTCAAAAATCCCAAAGAATTTCAACAGGGCAACAGCAGATGCGAGACCAAGCACGGTGCAACAGCAGGAGCCACCTGCCCAGGCAGTCGGCGTGCTCTGGGGGCTGTCCTGGCACAGGTCTGGCCTGGAGGTGCTCATCAGCACCCAGCTACCACCAGAGGAGACAGTGCCCAGGGGACAGCAAGGACTGCAGTGGGGGGACCACCATGTGTGGGAGAAAGGAGAGGGCATCAGGGAGGGGCCAGGAAGGGAGGTATGACAGAAACACATGGAAGAACACATGAACCTCAAGCAGAGGGGAGCATTTCAGGGTGGAAGGGCTGAAGGCAGGTCTCCAATCTGTGCTGTGCAGAGGGGCTGGGGCAGAGGGCAGAGAAGGAGCTCACTTACCCTCCCTTGCTTCCAGTCTCCTTCCTCCACCATGTGTATTTTACACACACACACACACACACACACACACACATATGTCCAATGCATATTTTTCCCTCTGCACCCATTTCTTTGTTCCTTCATTGCTTTCTTCTCTCTCTCATTCTCACCTTCTTCTGGCCCCCTGGCCTGGCCTCTCTTGGTCCTCTCCCTGCCCTGCCTCTTTCCTTCTCTTTTTCTTTCTTTTCCTTACATAATCCCTGCTTTGTTTTGCTTGGGAAACTCTGCCTTCCCTTACTGGACTCATAGACTCATAGGCTAGGCCTCCTGGAGCTGAAGGAGACCTAGAGGACATGGGTCCCACCACAAGCAGACACATCCATCCCTCCAACAGGATCCCTCACCTCAGTGCACAGGGACAAAAGGACTTCCCTCTCAGCCCTCTAGATGGAGCAAGAGGGTGAGGGAAGCTATGTGCACTAGGACACCACGCAGAGATGTGCCTGCTGGATGGGGTGACACAGGCCACCAGACTCCAGTCCAACGCTCCTTCCATTGACCACACGTGGCCCCTGCCCAGCACTGGGTGCACTGGTTGTCTACACGTCTATTTCAGCCCTAAACTCTCGACACTTCATGGTACACTGGCTTTCGCTCTGAAACAGCTGAGTGTTGGGAGCACGGAATACGTGGTAAACCAAACTGTCAAGGTCACAGGAAATACCAGGAACTGCAGGGGCCAGGCCGCTTTTACTGGGAAAGCCCCTCCCCCAATTGCTTGAGGGATGGCAGCAAGCGGTTGCTCAAGAATAGCTGCTAAGGGCTTCTGACCAGGAGGCAAACAGCCCCAGCTCCAACACTAACCAGCCGCAGGACCTTGGACAAAATCTTGAGCCACTCTATGCTCCAGACTCATCTGCCAAATGGAATGTTAATGGGACCCACTCCGTGGGGGTTTTACAAGGTTAGGTAACATACAACTTTGCCCTGTGGCTGGCACATTACATGCACTCGGTACACGTTATTATAAAGATGGGACTTAAATACAAATGTTGCATCTAGCTGTGTGCAGGTGTTGGTCCAGGCACAGGGGATACAGTGGTCAAGAAAAGAGGCCCAGACTCCGCCCTCTTGGAGCCAGCGTTGCAGTGGAGGAGACACGCAAGTCATGGATAAATTATCTCTGCTAGGAAGAAAAATAAAGCAAATTCGGGGGCTAGAGTACAAGGGAGGAGCAACGTGGGGTGGAACCTGCGTTCCACTGCCACACAGGCCCTCTGCCTTACCCAGGGCTGGCTGCTCATCTGCCCGTATATTACTTGCATTTTCTGCACAAAATCATCATTGGAATTTACACTGTGAACAGCTGCCATGAGTTGGGGACTTGCGAGAGGCAAATGTGGATGAGGAATGACGCTGAGCTGCAGGGGAAGCAGGTAAGGGAGGGCCAGAGGTCACTGCAGGGGAGGACTCGGGTCTAAAGGAGAGTGTCTGCGCCTAGTGTACTGAGCAGAGAACGCAGCCTGCAGTCAGTCCGGGTCCCACCCTCAGCTGTGTGGCCTTGGAAAGTCACTTGACCTCCCAAGTCTGAGACTCCTCATCCATAAAACAAAGCCACGGGGACAGTCGCTATGAGCATTAATGAGAGCACATAGGCAGAGCTTGGCACAGAATAGAGGTTCCACTGTCCCCACACCTCTTTCACTTGCAAATGTGTCACTGAATCTCTGAGCCTGCACCCTCCATCCACCTAGAAGCTACTCCAAAAGGCTTGCTGATTGATATGCAAACTTCGGAAACCGTCTCCGAACAGTGTCTCTGCACTGAAGCAGACTGTGTGTCCCAGCTGGCCCTCCCAGTGTCTGAGAAACAGAGAGGAGCATCGGAGAGAGGCTGGGCTGCACCGTGCCCAGCCCCGAGTGACAGTGTGTTTACGAGAGCTCTCAGGGCTGCTGCTCCTCACATGCCTCCGGATGATCTGCTGCGCCGGGCCTGGCAGGCTGCTCCTGCGCCTCTCACTGTCCGGCTGATTACTGAATCACAAAGGCAGGCAGGAAGTTCAAGGCCCATGGTAGGAGGACCTCCCTCTGAGGGCGCTGGGCTCTGGGGCTCTGGAAGATTCTACGCAGGCTTTCATGAGATAGGGAGAGAAACCTTTCTAAAGTGCCCTACAAACAGCTCCAGCAGCCGCCAGATCCATGATACCAGGGACCCCATCTGGCATTCCCCAGGGAGTTCCCCGTGCCTAGCACAGTGCCTGGCATTCGATAAATACTTACTGAGTGAGTGAGCTGGCCTGTCCATCTACCTGGCGACCTAACAAGAGCACACGCAGGTCACTGATGGACCAGAGAACCACAGTGTGCAAAGAACAGCTGGGAAAATTAAGAAAGAAGTTGAGCAGGGGCAGGTAGGGACATTGTGCTGCCCTCATCTATTTATGTATTTATCTATTTACTCATTTATCTATTTCTTTTTAAAGAATATGTTTTTATTGATTTGAGAGAGAGAGGAAGGGAGAGGGAGACAGAGAAAAACATCGATGAGAGAGAAACATCGGTCAGCTGCCTCCTGCATGCACCCCACTGGGGGGTCAAGCCTGTAACCTGGGCATGTACCCTAACTGGGAATCAAACTAGATTCATGAGATGATGCCCAACCAACTAAGCCACACAGGCCAGGGCCCACCCACATCTATTTAGAGGACTGTTCTTTTCAAGGCTCTCATTCATTGAGCACCCACTACAGTCAGGCCCCATGCAATGCAATCCCTCTAACAAGCCTTCGAGGTCTATTTTGTTACTTATTTTTCTGTACAAGCAAACAGATCCAAAGAAGTTCAGTGAGTGGCCCAGGAGCATGTACCTCGTAGGTGACAGGAGAAGATGCAGACTCGTGGTCTGTCCAAAGCTCCCTGTTTTAGACCAACTCTGCTCCTATGAATACCCTCTCCTCACCTCCTCTTAGCCCACCATCCTCTGATGATCCTCCTTCTCTGAGAGGCCCATTGAGCAGCAAACAGTGGGAGGGGGAGGGGTTCTGTAGCGATGACCATGTAGGATGAGGTCAACACATCTCTCTGTGACAGCACTGTTAAGGGACTGATGTAAATGCAAAAGAAATACCAGGGGTGTGTGTGTGAGTGCATATACACAGGTTTACACATACATACATATACAGTGGCCTCAGGAGACTCATAATCTTTTTGAGAAAACAGGAAACAATAAATAATGCAATAATACTGTCTTATTGATTTAGACAGTAAGAACCGTATGTCGGGTAACTATATGATTTGTCATCCAAACTGGAACACTCTTAAGGAGGCACTGCTCATCCCTGCTCACCACTGCCCTGCGACAATAGATGTAAATGGGACTGGCCAAGGTGACCCAGGACATAAGGTCACCTAAGGTAGGTAGATGGTCATCAGCCCGAGCCAAACTTATGCAGACTCAGCTTTCATGTGTCCCATACAAGTGCTGGCTTCTGCATAGGGCCACCCTAGCCCTTACGACACCAGCACTAATGATTACTGGTGTTATCTGTGTTACTATAGCAACAATCTTTATAATAATTGCAGCTTCTATTAACTGGTTACTCCAGATAGTGCACTAAGCATTATAAACATCATCTCCTTTCACTCTCACAATAAGAGGGAAGCAGATCCATTTTACAGATGAGTAAAATGGGACAACACGTTTACGTTAAGTGACATGCTCAGTGGCCACAGAAGTGAGTATTCGAACCTACGACTGGATTTAAAGGACCTCATCTTAATTATAAACTGTTGGTTCTCTCACTCTTCATTTTCACCAGGATTTCTCACAAAGGCCACAAATCCAATGTACAGCCCCACCTGTCATACCCATAGCTCGTCTCCGTCATCGCAGGCAGTTTCTCTCCCTAATTTTAACACGTGTCTCCCTCTTTACCATCTATCCTTTTTTCCCCTTCAATTATCTAAGAAAATACTTTTCCTTCTCTCTAAATATTTCTTTCACCATCTCCATTCTTGTTGCAAACCTCCCAGGACACTAGCTAATCCTGTTTGATAGGCCTAAGAGTTCCTTTATGAAGGCAAATGAAAGCCTAAGTTATAAGATAAAATTTAAAATAATAAACAGTTATATCATTCCATAATGACATAAAAAGTGCCCCGAAGTCCCCTTTCGCAATCCCCAGAAATCTTTATTTACCTCTTTATCTGCCTTTAACTGAATCAACTTTCCCCTGAGTACCAGCAAAACACACACATTTCTCACTCAATTTCTTCGCCTTCAGTTTTCATCCCACAGTTAGCAGGGTAGTCACATCACAACCTCTTTTCATTGCACATGGGTCGTATTTCAGGCACAGTCTGGGTGGAAAGGCTATGGGGGGCTGGCCCAGGAACCGGACCAGGATTTCTCATGTTGTACCCACAGGGAAATGTGTACCAGGCCACAGATGGAGTTGTGGGGCCCAATCCCGGGAATGGAAGAGACCAGGGCGGCCAAGATGCTGAGGCAATCAATGTGGAAGGAAACAGTTCAAGTCAGGAGTTGAGGCCAGTGCTCTGTCATCCTAGAGGCGCCAACGCTGAGAAGGGGGGGGGGGGTGTTATCCTGAGAAAAGACCGCTCCAGTGGAGACAGAGCTCATTCTGAAGTGAGGCGGCTGGAAAAAAGGCCCGGACCAATTACATTCATTAGTCAACAGGGACTACCACCAAAAAGTAGCAGGCATAAGAGACTGCAGGGAAAGTTCAGGCTCATTAGAAAGAGAGAACTTGAATGGTAATGACCCTGCTCAACAACTTTCAAAGTTTCAGCAAGGTTTTGAAAATGGTAATTAGCTTTGATAACATTAGATCATCATAAGTTCCCTGGTCTGCCCCTCAACTCCCATCTTAATCGGCCCATCCCTCATTAAAGGAACACAAATTGATAAGAAAACCTTATTGTTTTAAAGGTTACCAGGAAATTGTGTCCAGAATTAAAGCCAACTAAATGAGTTTAGAATAAAAGGTCTAAGTCTGAATTTCTCATCAAAGCAGTCCTGGGAGGATTTGGCCCACTAAAGGTTTCTCTTCCCACTCCTGGACCCTGTTCAAACCAGCTCCTCTTACCCTGTACCACGCCCAGCTGCCCATGAACTTTCCTGGGCCAAGGCCTGCAGGAGTGCCAGAACTGGGGGATCGCAGGCCCTGGAGGCCACGCAGCCCACTGGGGACAGAGTGTTCACTCATGGCAAAGGTTAAGAAGCTGGACAGCATGCTGAGACCACTAAGACAAGCAACAGGGAATGACAGGGCATGAGATCAAGACACAGGACAAGACACAAGCCTGGGAGAACTTGGGTGTGGAAAAAGAGCAGGGCCAACAGACCAGAGGAGCACAGGGCTGCAAACCCAGGCACCTTTGGGTCCACTGGGGCAGGAAGCAGGGAAGGGGACACCCTTGGTGCACAAGCCCATCTCAAGGCCTAGGAGGGGGAGCAGGGGAGTTACAAAGGGGTGCTGGGGTGGGGTTCTGAGTGATATGGGTGGGCCCAGACCACTGCTACAGACCATTTCCAAAAAACTAAGAAATGGAAATGCATGCCATGATGTTTGGCTCAGGTAAATAGACCTTTGGGAAACCAACTTGTCTGAACCAAAAGCCATAGCCCAGGCTCCATGTCAAGAGGGAAGTCAATGGACAGGGAGAACTGCTCTACCATACATCTAGGGATAACTGCTTCTGGATGAGGCTCCCACCAACCAGCAAAGTGGCTGTGTCAGCAGGAGCTTTGCACAGGCTTCCTTAGCTCCCATTCTGGGCACAGGCGTCTTTAGCTCCCATTCTGGGCATGTCTCTCAGCTCCCATCACAGCTACTCTCTCTGGTGGTCACCTGGGCTCTCAGGGTACTGCTCCAGCCTCCAGCACGCCTGGATTTGGCCAGTCTCCTGCAACCTGGTGCCGCACAGGTTGGCTTAGGCAGGTATGAGCTCTGTAAGCATGGGATCCCTTCTTGAAGGGTATGCAGTGTGCACATTAATGAATATGGGGCATGGAGTAAAATCAGAGCTGACCAAAATGATTTTTTAAAATATAACAGAACACAGAGAAGTAGGATATACAGTGAATTATAACTCAGGAGAGTTGGGCCACCTGCAAGGTGAATTATGTACATTACCTGACACCTTAAAACCAGCATGGGAGACCAAACACAACACATTACCCTGAATAATAGGGAGACTAGGATTGCCAGGTATAAAACAGGGTGCCCAGTCAAGGTTTTAGTGTAAGTATGTCCCATGAAAATTTTGGTACATATTTATACTAAAAACATATCCATTGTTTATCTGAAATTCAAATTTAATTGGGTGTCCCCTATTTTTATTTGCTAAATCTGGCACCCCTGCTGGAGAAGCATGTGGTGCCCATTCCACACCCAGGCTCTAAGTGCAGCTCTATGAACGCCCAGAAAAGGACAGTTGCAAATGAACAAAAGTCAGATGTTTGTATAGACACTCGTATGAAAAAAATCATTGCTTTCCAGAAGATGAAGACCAAGAGAAAATACCCAAATCCAAGCATGATTTATTACAGGAAATACCCTGTTCTGGGAAACAGAGTACATGGTTTTTCGTCCCAGGCTTGTGACCTACACAAGTCCCTTAATTTTTACATTAAAGGGTTACTTTGAGGACAGGATGAGAAAATTGGTTTGTTCTTTCCAACCTTAAAATGTTATGCTTTTCTATTCAATTAGAACTATATGAACAGGGTGAAAACTAATGTATTCATGTTCCAAGACCTAGAAAAACAAAACTAGAGGGAACCCGAGAAATGCAGGTGCTGTGTTTTCTTTTTAAACGTATCACCTCACATAGTTACCTTTTTGGTAGAACAATTAAGATCTACTCAGCACATTTCAAGTATACAATATAGTATTATAGCTACAGTCACCACGCTGTACATTTCCAAAAGTTATTCACCCTTCATAATGGAAACTCTGGCCAATAGCACCCCACTTTCACATCCCCCCGGCTTCTATGAGTTTGAATGTTTTAGATTCCACTTATAAGTGAGATAATGCAGTATTTCTCTTTCTGTGTCTGGCTTATCTCACCTAATGCCTTCCAGGTTCATCCAGGTTGTTACAAATGGCAAGATTTCCGTCTTTCAAAAGGCTGAATAATATTTCAGTGTGTGTGTGTGTGTGTGTGTGTGTGTGTGTATCACATTTTCTATACCCACTCATCTATAGATAAATATTTGACTTCCCAGCAGGCAGAGAATGTATGTGGAGATGATGTCATGGGCTGAAGCCGAAACAGGCTCAGAAAAGACAGAGGTCAACCCATAAACTCAAGTAAGTTATTTGGGCCTCAAATGTTGTATGGGGTCCATCCCAAACATTCTGAGGCTGAGAGAAGGGAAGAGAAGCTGTCCTTCATAAGACTGCCATAGCTAAGACTGTGACTGAGTCCAAAAGTGAGTCTTAACATGTTTGGTTGTTGTGAAAACACTTTCTCAAAATAAAATCCACTGATCCCAGTGAAGACAATCTGTCCCAGATAGAGTAAAGCTCAATTAATCATGAAAGATGCTTATAAGGCTTCCAGAAGTTCACACCAATGGCTGGCGGAAGTCAAGCACATGGATTCTCAACAATGATTAAAAGGAATATCAAGTTGGTGTGATCACAACTATTTCTTCTCTACACTTGCAAGAAAGAGTGTCTCCCAAGGAAGACTCAGTCTAAATTTAAACAATCATTTGGGAACTACAAAAGTAGAAAAGCTTACTTCTCTTTTCTAATACATAAAGAAGCAGAAATGAAAGGTAAACACTCTTGTTAATGCCGAAATAGAATATTATAAGTGTTTGGGGTTGGATCTGCCCAAAACAGTCTAATCCATCTCAGCAAAAACACATTTTTACCCTTACAGGGGGAAGAAAAAAAAAGGTAAACAATCAAAGGTGCACATGCTTATTTTGTTGGGGGAATTATACACATTTGTTTGATTAGCTTTGGTAAATAAAATAACCAAGTCATCACTCAAGACTCAGACATGGCTGCAAAATTGATTCAACGAAATGTCAAAATAAATCACAGCTTAAAAATGCATGGTACGTAACTCCTAAAAATGAAAACCACATCTATCTCTGTCAGAGTTTGGGAGACTGTGCATTAAAATTATAGCAAAAATAACTGCATTTTTGAAGGGAAAATATTGATTTAATCGACTCCTCCTGGCTAGTCATTCAAATCATGATCTGAATCAATCTGATTTTAATTGACCCCACCCTATCCAAAAGTCACTGATACATGCTTTCGCAGTGCATGATGTTATTTTCAGTGGTCTATTTGTCTGCCTCGTTATAGATGCTCAGACTGATAGAAAAAGAGCTGTGCTCCCCGTGCCACACCAACAGAGCAGGGAGCAGAGGCTTCTGCAAACTTAGACCAGTTGCAGATAATCCCAGCGAGGCCGACCAAGCACCAACTATAATTACTAAGCGACTGAGCAGGCACAGGTCAAGGCAGCCAGGCGGGATCCAAGGTACGGGTGTAAAGGCCAAGCCTCAGCGACAGAAGTTCAAGGCGACACTCCAGGCTCTCATAGAATTCTGGAATGGAGGTCAGGAACGAGGCTGCCTCAGTCACAAAGGGCTGCAGTACCCAGCGGGTCCCGGCCGCAGGAGAGGCTGAGAGCCGAGACCAGGACCAGGCAGAGGTGCGGCAGAAACCAGGTCTGAGAGCCAGGGGATTAGAGGAGCCCCTGCGGAAGGCTGTCCTGACGCCGAAAACATGAGTTGGAGATACAAGGAAATAGAGTCATGCAGAGGTTGACCAGATGAATTAACCACAACCTCTGCCTCAGCTTCCCAAAGAGGATTATCGACCTCCTAAAGATTTTATAGAGTGTGTATGTCTCAACTGGGCACATGGGAAGCGCTCAATATTGGTTATTACCAACAATGACGACAAGAATGAAGGGAAAAAAACGACGTTCCCTGCTAGTGGGACCAAGTATGCAGTCTGTGCAGGATTGAGGGGTCCTAGGGTTCAGGACATTCAGAACTAAAGCTAGTAAGAGCCGGGCAAACCGGGATGGTGGGCTCCTCCCCAGCACTGGGCCGGGACTGATCACAGAGCCCGGGGTGGGTGGACCTGCAGGTGGGCTGAAGAGCCCTGAGCTGTGGGGATCAGAGGTCAGTGGAGGCAGGGAGCCCAGCATCACTTCTTGGGTGGAAAGCTGAGTTTTCTTATTCGAGGATCATTGTCTGGCTTTTCTCTTCAAGGCACCTGGTGAAGGGAACGTTGTGAATCGATGACTGTTAACGAGCTGCCCGATCTAATCATTTCCTCCAGTCAGTTCCAGTTACAGAAAACAGAACAAAGTGGGGGGACAGTGAGGAAGCCAGGTCCGGCCCTGCCAGGGACCACCGAGTTTCACCTGAGCTCCCCACCCTTCACCGTGTTTAAGCTCCACCCAGGGCCTCACTCAGGGGCCTGGCAGGTGGTGGGCACCTAGCCCACGGGCACAGCATCTGATAAGCTGGTGGTAGGGTAAGGATTCCAATCTGCCACCTCCTTGGACGTGTCTCTGCAGAAAGGTATAGGCGCTTGGCGCGAATCACTATCAGGGAGCCATGGTTCAGCGGGAAGGCCCTGCTCTCTGTCCCACGTGGTCAGGCCCAAGGACTTGCCCAAAACCCTGACCCCAGACTCTACATGTGACCTGAGGCAAGGGCACTTACGCAATCTTCGGTCCCTACTCCCTCTCCTGCTGCTGGTGAATCTTAAAGCTGGGATCAGGACGGGCCTGCAGGGCATCTGGTGAGAGGCTGCTGGTAGAGGGTTGGGGTTGGGGGTGGATTGAGGAGCAGGATTTCTAGAGGCTGCAGATTCAGAGCAGAGCAGGGGAGAAAGCACACCGGATCCGCAGCCAAAGCCTGCCCGCTTAGCATCCCCCAAGTTCAGCTTCCACTAACACCTGCTGGCCAGGCACCAGGAGCAGCCTCTGCGTGAGGCACTTTCTCAAAGTCTGTCCTCACTGACTCTTCATCACAACACTGGGAAATAAGCACTATTATGCCCCCACTTTTATGAGCAAAGGGTCTCAGGGAGCTGTACTCTTAGGCTAAGAGAGGTGAGCTATTCAAGGCAACAAGGCTATTTTGTTGGCAGCTCAGTGTTGGCTGAAGCTGAGACAGTTGATTCTGGAACCATGAAGACATGGGTCAGGACAGGAAACGCTCACCAAACTGATGATGGCTGTGGCAAGAAACCAGGCGTCTCAAGACCAGACAGCCTTCTCTGGGCAAGCCGTCTGGTGCGGCGTTTGGAGCCCTGGGTTGGTGTGTCTAGCTCTTCTGTGTTTATTAAGGGCTCCAGGGCCCCGACCTGATGCTGAGCATGTCTGGGTCACCGGGGTGGGGTGTCCCCTCCTTGGAAACAGTGCTGAGGTGAGACAGTAAAGGAGAATCATGGGTTCAGACACGCGACAATCAGACTGCAGTAACAGCTCTGCTACGAGGTAGCTAAGCAGAGAGGCAAGTTGCTTCACCTCCCTGAACCTCAGTCTCTTCATTTATAACCTGACTTCCCACAGCTGGTGTAGCAGAGACAGCATGCGTGACGTGCTTAGCACTCCATGGGGTACAAGGTAGCCCTCCATCCACGGGGCACATTGCCTTAAGCAAACATCTGCTAACTGCCAGGGTGCCAGGCCCACAAGCCAACAGAAGGCCCCCTGCTCATTAATGGCATTTACCCACAGCAACTGACGGGTCTAACTAGGAGCCTGCCTCGGTCACCATCTTTTGCTTCTCTCTTCCAGGCATCCAACAGGGCGGGCCAGGGTAAGGACAACGAACGTGAAGGGTTTCCAGAGACAGGGAGGAGCCAGTGCTCAAGCAGGACCTCCGGGGCCTCAAAAAGATGGTCCAGAGGACAGCCACAGGTAAGTTCAACTCCCAGCCAGGAGACAAGGGAGCCTCAGCCACAGGAAGGCAGGGGGGAGGGTGCAGGAGGCCCCGCAGGAAGGCGGGGGAGCAGATTCTGCAACTCCCTGGCCTGGGCACTGATATACTCACCAGGGAAACCCAAGCCCCACACTGACTTCTGCCACCTCTGTCACTCTTTCCCCTCCCCCCTCTCATCACTCTCCCGCCCCTACCCCCGCTTCAGGGGGCTCATTAGAAGTCGCTCATTTCCTTTCTGTGCATTGCTGTGATCCCTTGGCTCTCTCGTGCTTTCTAGATGCTTCTCTGGTTAAAATGCTCAGTTCCTGCCCACATGTAACACTTGATCTGCCACTGTCACCCCCACCCTGGCATCACTACATTCCAAGATGTCTGGACTGGGCCACAGTCTCCAGGCTGAACCTGGGTTTTCAGGCACCCAGGAGGAGTTGCTAGCTCTTCCACCATTCCACCTGCTACCAGCTTCCAAGTTCTAGGCTTTCAACCCCACACCTCTGCTTGGGCCCAGGGACGTGGGACCGCCCCACTGCAGCAGGTTCCTTCAGAGTGTCCACCTCCCAGCCCTGCTCTCAATCACCAGGCTGCAGAGCTCCCCAGTCCCCCGACCTTCCCTTCTCATCCCCCTCCAGGCCTTGCTGCTGCTGAAGAACCTGACCTTGAACAAGTATCTTCATCCCTCCAGAGCTGTATTTACACTACAAAGATAGAAGTTGTACAAATTATGTTAGTAGGTGAGATACAAAGGCCCTATGAATTTAGTGAGGCCTGCAAATGAATTTGTTTTTATGCATTACAACACCATCATTTGAAAAACAGCAGTGCACACAAGAGTGGAATTTATTCTTCAGTTCTCCCACAGCAAAGCAAGGATGGGTACACTGTGCACTCCTGGACCCAGGGTACTAATTCCAGAGTCCCCCAGAGGGACAGCCTACAGACTGGCAAACAGGAGACTAGGCAATTTCCAAGGGCCTTAATTCAAGGTCATTAATTCTACAAAGATCTACTGAGTGCCTGCTAGGAACTGTACATTCTAGTTAAGGAGACAGAAAACATCTAAGAGAACAAACAAAAGAATGACCAGTTATGGTAACTGGTAGAAAACACGGGACTGACATAAAAAATGAGGCAGCACAGGGAACATCCTCTGGAGAGATGGTCCAGGAAGGCTCCTCTGGGTTCATAGCGTTGGACCGCACACCCTGGATGAAAACAAGACCCCAGAGCTGGGGTAGGGGGAAGGGGGAAAAGCATCCAGGCAGAAGGAATAGCCTTTCCAAAGGCTCCAAGACAGATGCCAACGGTCTGTCTGGGACCTTTGTGGCTAAGAGTGGGACATCAAGGGGGCAAATAACAGAAAAATTATTCCATTTGGATCTATTAAGTTTGGGGGTTATCATGACATCCCAACGGCAATGTCAAAACAGCTGAATGGAAGAGATGGTTCCAGATGTCAGATTTCAAAGTCTGCTGAAGGAAAGATGAGCTCAGATTAGATGGGCTCAAACTTCTCAAGAAATGCTGAGGCGAGATCCTCAGGAAAGTGTTGCTGGCGGTAGTGAGGGGGTCTTGTTGCCTGTCGTCTGCCCTTCCTTAAATGTCTTTCCAGTTTTCTCCACTAAATTAAATCCTAAGAAGTCTCACTCTCTCCTTGAAAGCCTCTGCAAACTAGCCTAGCCTACCGGGGCCCCTCCCTTCTCCTGCAGCATCTGTAATCTCCACCCCAGTCCAACACCTGATGAGCCTTCTCCTTGTCAGATGCGGGACTTACATACCTCTTCCCTCTGCTGGACTTGAGCTTGATGGGACACGGGGGCCATATGCCTGCTTCTTTGGAATCCCCCGCAATGTCAATGACACAGTGATGGTCATGCTGAAGGGGCTTAAGACTTGTTAACTAGTTGAAGAAGAAAGAGTATTTGTCACTGTTTTCTCTTCTAGAAGAGCTGACTTGGACCAAAACAAATCAGGCAAGACCAGCTGTGAAGAGTTAGCCACCAGAACTACTGTTTTTGGAGACAGACATGTTTTCTAGTTTGGGGTTATTTTTTTCTTACTTCTTGTGCCAACTTCCCTGAAGCTCGATCCATTTTCTTGAGTGCTTAAAAAATTCTCTCATCAATCCTGCCTTGGACATACTGACACCTTCCCTGGGAAAGCAGAAGGGCTATTTTCCAGATGTTCTTTAACGCCATTGCTTAGAGGGCTTTCTGTTTTCTTTCTAATGAAACAAAAAGCACCATATCTGACAGGTGATGCTAGGGAGCCTGTATTTCATACAAGGGGTCCCAGAAATAACAAGTAGCCGGCATGCTCTTTCCATCCCATCTATGTGAATCTTGTTTATGCCTGAAAGAGAATGGAGGGAGCTCTGCAGGGACTCCCCAGCCTGGGCCAGGGTGGCTGAGTGTATGTACCTTGAAGTCTCCATTCAACGAACCTGACAGTTTCAGAAGGTCCTGCATCGCCATTTCCAACACCCACCAGTTATTGTGAAGACAGGACTGCTCCAGAGAACACCTGCTTGGCAACAGCACTGCCACAGAAAACTCATGAGGGCACTTGCCTTCCCTCCCCCGAAGGCTGCATCCACTCTCCCAAGTTCCCATCATTTCCACACACCAGAATCACCAAGCCAGCCCACCACTCCTCCTCCATTAGAACAAAGTGTCCCTCAAGAAGCCCCCAGTCCAAGGTTGACCTGAGGGTTCCCTCTTCCAAGCTCTAGACACACCTTACTCTCGCCTTCCAGGGATGTGCTGGGACTGAGACATATCATGGGAAGAATGGTTAGAGAGATCATTCAGGAGGTGCCTCCAATTATCCAAAGAGCTGCCATGAAGAAGGAAGACAAGAATAATTATTTGTGGCTGCAAGAAACAGACTTAGGACTGAAGGGCCATTTCCACTCAATAGAAAGAAGCATCCTAGCTGTCTGAACTGTCTCCAGTGATGAGTTCCCTGTCACTGCAGACATCCAAGTTGTGGATGTACAATGTCGTGAATATAAAATGCAGTGATCAGTGACCAGCATCTGCTCATCTTTTAGAAGACGACTTACCTTGCAAAGACCTCCTCAACTCCACCACGAGCATCCACAGGATAGGATGTCCCTGGGTGCCATGTTTGTACAATGGGACTCAACCATGGTCCATTGGACCAGGAATGGCTCCTGTCTGGGGCTACACCCCTGGGGGTCCCTTAGAATTGAGGGCAAGTTAGGGTGAGGAAGAGAGAGAGGACAAGGGTACTCTGTGTGGCAGGGAGGGTAACCTTTCTGTCCACCATGTGGGCTCAGGAAAAGAGAAGGTTGGCCTACTAGGAAATAGGACTAAAGCAGATACATGGAGAGAGGAGAGGGATGAGCTAGAGAAAGCGTTCCCCTGGGGCCCCCAACAGCCTTGCGTCCTGGTCTCCAAACTCTTCGTGATGCCGGCTTCCATGGCCACACCTCTGGATCACTCTGAGAATCTTAATTTTTCAGAAGCCAGAATAAGATGGATTCTCTGACTTACAGCTCAGAAACTTTAAACAATGAGTTTTGAGGGAAGGGAGACTCAAACCCTGAAAGCCTGGCCAGCCTCCTCTAGCACTGGGGATCTAAGATCCTATTAGCCACCTAGAGGAGAGGCCACGCCACCTCACTGAGCATCCTGAGCAGTGGCCACAGGCATGGTGGATCGATTCCCGCCCACCGTGCTGTCTCTCCTCCTCAGGGAAAGGGTAATGTGAATCTATCACACCACGCTGCCGCGAAGAGTAATGAACAGCACCGTTAGCAAATGACAAGTGCTCCCTTTCTTATTATTATCTATCATGTATACATCACATACCTCTGTAGCATCCAGCGGGTCATGAATGCAAATGAACTAAAAAACATTTTTGCAGACTTGCAGTCTCCAGAGAAATGCCCGCGAGCGCAGTAAAGCTGCCAGGTGCTTCCATGGCCTAGACTGAACTACGCTGAGCAGGACCTGAGAGGCCCCTCTTGAGCGTGGTGAATGACTGGAAAACCCACTGAGTCCAGGTCGTTTATACTCGTTTGGGTGCAATGAGATCTACCCCAGCTGCAGGCTTTGACCTGGCCCCACTTAGAGGCCAAAGCTATTGTGTGATCAGAGAGCCCTAGAAACTGGACATGGGCAATATGTGGCCACAAGCCAGTCACCCTCCGACAACAGGGTGGCCTTGGGCCTCCCTTGATCCAATTCATTCCACATGCCAGCCTTCACCATTCCCCTGGTAGCTCTCAACGTCTTCCCTGCTCTCCCCATTTTGCACATGGAAAATGAAAGTTCATGTTTAAGTAATTGTCCCAAAGAACACGAGGTTGGTTTTAGAAGGCACAGCTGTGTCTTGTTCAGCAAAGATGCCTCTACACACTCACTGTGTTTGGTGTGCTGGAGGAGGATGGGCGGCAAGGGATAGAGTAAGGGAAACTGAGCTCTGGTCCCATGGCTGTCCCTGGGATACTGGGCCCCATGCAGGTCATTTCTCTTCCCTGGCCTTAGTGGCTCATCTGTCCAAGGAGCAGATTGGACCAGGAGCCAGTTCAGAGCCCCAAGGTAGGAGTATCAAGATCAAAATGAGAAAGAGGCCAGGAGCTGATACAAAAGAATGACCAGGCAAACGCCAAGGCTGGAGTGGAATCAATGAGCATATTCCAACTCTGTCACTATGAGTGCGAGTGACCTGCCGAGAACAAACAGCAGAAGCAAGGCATGGAAGCAACAGCAAGAGTGGTTTCTGAGGATAACTCAGGACTCTGGTCTCCCACTTTGGATTCCTGTACTCTGTCGGGTTGTGTCCCATTGAAAGTATTCTCCTAAACCGTGTGAGACCATCAGCACAGTGCTGGGTGTAAATTAAGGAGAAGTCGCGAGTCTCTAGCTGGGATTGGGGGAGTCTCATTCAGGTCAAGTTTCCTCTGTTCACACCCAAGCATCCTAACACAAATGGCACTTGCCCCCCTAACACTGAGCGTCCCTAATACTGTATCATCCAGAGCATCACACTGTACTGATGAAGTCAAGACCTTTGTGATCATAGGAAATGGGTGATGGGCTAGAACCCATGAGTGGCAGGTTCCAGCTCAGGTTCCAACTAGTGCCCAGCTCAGCACTGACAAGCCCAGTACCTCTACCTGGGCTGGAATGTTTCCTTACCAATGAAGTGGGGGGATTTCACAAGTCAATAGGATCTGTTCCACTTCCACAGTTTGTGTCCTATGCTCTATATGATGAGAGCTGCTCAGGCTTCCATTATAATTGGAAACTGAGTTATCTCAAACTGGTATCAATCACCGTTATACATGTTTATTAAAAAGCTGCAAAACAAGCATCTAAGACTTGATATAGATCCATGCCGAATTGTCAGGGGAGACACAAAGTGCACACTCAGCAAACGCACTGCGTTCTGCAAACAAACACTCCAGAGCCTAATAAAAGTCAGTGATTCGAGAAGATGCTGATTTTACCTGAAAAGCTCACAGTGGACGCCGAGAAGCTCTGCCTCTATCCTTCACGGATTATTAAGGGGGAAAAGCTTTAAGCAAATTACATTTGGTTGGAGTAGAAGCAGTTCACATCACCACCCATAAAGGCAAACCATTGTTAGTTAGTGTTAGTGTATCCTTCCAGAGTTTCTTATGCAGATAGATGCAAATGTAAATACACATTCTATTTCTGCCCTACCACCTTTTACACAAAATTAGTATTGAACACACACTGTTGTGCATCTTCTTTTTTTTAACTTGGCAATTTGATGAAATATGTTTGTATTTATCCATAGTTTTAATTTGATTTTTTATGAGGTAAGGTTGAGTATATTTTTAACACATTTAGGACCATTCATATTTCTTTTTCTGTGAAGTGCCCAGCTATATCCTTTGCCTATTTTTTCTACTGGATTGAAATTCTTGATCTTATTGACTCTTTGGAGTCCTTTATCATTTGTCTTTTCAGCTTACTTTATGTAGATTCTTTTTTCTAGTCAGGTGATTTTGTTGCGTGTTTTTCCCCCAATTTTTATCTAATCACATATATCAGGTTTTTCCTTTATGTCTTCTGGATTTAACTCTTGGTTAGAAAGGCTTCTTAGTGTTTTCTTCTGCCACTTTCATAGTTTTGTTTTTACATTTAAATCTTATTTTCACTTTGAATTTTATCCTGGTGTATATATGGTATGAAGTATAGATCCAATTTTATTTCCTCCCATAGGGCTACCAGCTATCCCAATAGCACATATTTAAACTTTCCCTCCAGTGATTTGAGATGCCACCTTTATCAAATCCTATATGATCACATGCATATGAGTCTCTTTCCAGACTATCCATTTTGTTTCTTTTAACTATTTATGCATGTTCCTGTAACAATCAGCTTCAATAAATGAGGCACTATATAATAAGTTCTAGTCAGGCTGGTTTTCCATATTGTTTTTCTTTCTCACACTTTCCCTAACTATCTTTATTTACTATTTTATGAGAACTCTAAAATAAACTTACTTAATTTTTAAAAAGGACCTACTAGTACTGTTACTTAGATTTATTAAATTTATAAATTAGAGAGAATGGCATTTGTTTTTCTATAGACGAACATGATATTCTTCTCTATTTGCTCAAGTTCCTTCTGTATCCTTCAGCAGTGTTTTTAAATTCTCTTAGAGATCCCATATATCTTTTCCCTATGTTAATCATTTTTGTGGTTATTGTAACAAAGGGCTTTTCCTCCTATGTATTTTGATGTCTGCATATATGAAAGGTATTGTCTACTAATTTTTGTACACTGTTACTTTATGGGATCATTTTACTGTTTGAAATGGTTTTCCAGTGATTTCTCTTATGTTCCCCAGCCACGCAACCACAGTTTCTGCACAAAGTGACCATTACCTCCTCTCCATTTCTCTCTTCTAATTGTTTTCTCTTGTCTAATTGCATTGGCAAGTATCACCAGTACAATGATGAATAATAATACCAATAGTGTACATCCAATAGTAAGAATGTCTTTAGTGTTTCCCCATTAAGCATGATGATGACTTTCAGTCTGAGATAAATGTAGTACTTAGTATGCTAAGAAAACCTAGCTTTTTCTGTTGTCTTGTGTGCATTTTTTTAATAAAACATGATCACTGAACTTTCTCAGAGCTCTTTTCAGCATCTATGAAGATAACCATATTTTTTCTGCCCATGTTCACTAGTGTAGAACCATATCTGCATTCCAGGAACAAAATCCTCTTGATTATAATGTATTAGTTTTCAATTGTATTGCTGAAGTTGTTTTGCTAATTTTTTAAAGTTTTTTGAATTGATATTCATACTATGATTAGTCTTTGGGTTTCTATTTGTGCCTTGTCAGATTTCGGTAACTATTTCTCTTCTTTGTCTATGCTGTGGAGCATATTGAAATTGCTTCTTGGGGCATGGTATACCTGTCTGAAAACTTTTTTGGTTTTGTTTTTTTTAATTTCCACCTTGGAAATTTTGGATTCTTTCCTAGGGTCAGTTGAGTAAATTTATTTTCTTGAAAAATCTAGTTCATTCAGGCTTTCAAATGTATTTGCATAGAGCTGAACAAAGTAGTCACTTGTGCTTCCTTTAATTTCCTGTTTATATCATTATTCCCCAAATATCATTTTTTATTTTATGTATCTACACTTGTTCGCACATTCTCTTAATTAGATTAACTAGTAGCTCATCTATTTGATTATTGTTTTTCCCCCAAACCAGCTTTGAAATTTATTTCAACTGGATTGTTTTCTAACTCATTAATTTTTACTTTTATCTAGTTCTTCCTTTTGCTTTCCCTCTGCTATAATCTCTTTTATTGTTATACCTCCTTGACTTACATGACTAATTCGTGGGTTATTCTTTTATGTAAATATTTAAGTCCATCATTTTTCCTCTGGGTACTGCTTTAGCTATAGCACATCTGTTCCAACAGTGTTTTCATTAATCATTATTTTCCAGAAAATCTTCAGTTTCAGTTTTTATGAGCCATGCATTAAGTGTTTTTTCTTTGTGGTTGTTTTGTTTGGTTCTTATTTTACTTTCAGTGGAATGGTCTTTTGGTTTTCTGATTAAGTATTAATTTCTAGTTTAATTTTACATAATCAGAGAATACTTTTTATATTTTTTTCTACCTTTGGGGACTTATTGAGGTTATCTTTGTCCCCTAATAGATGGTCAATATCTGTGAATGTTTCATGGGCCCTTGAAAGATGCATTCTTTTCATTTAGTCTACAGGGTTTGCTATTTATCAATCAGATCTGCTTTATTACTTATGTTAATTAGGTCTTCAATATTGATTTTTATTCTTTGTCCAGTTATCTGAAACATGTAAATTAAAGCGATCTGTTACTAGTGTGCTTTGGTCTATTTTTCCTTGCATCTGCTGAGATTTGTTTTTTCAGTATTGCTGCTATGTTTTTTCATTCTGAAATGTACACTTTGGCATTAAATTCTATTCTTTATCTTATTTAATGCAGTTTAGCCTGAATTTTACTTTGCACGATTGCAAGCTCATAATTATTCCTTTTTATTTCTATATTTACTTTTCATTAACCTTTTAAAGCATTTTCCTGGAGTTCCTTTATTCATTATTTCCTGTATTTTCAACCTTTCTGTATCACTTTCCCTTAGGGGCATTTCTATAAACAACAAAGAATTGGATTGTGATTTGTGATCCAATCTGAAAATCTTTTTAAAGGCTGAGTTAAACTCATTTATATTTAGCAATATAACGAATGGATTGGTTCCGAGTTCTCATTTTATATCATGCTCTCTGTGTTCTTGGCATTATTTTTAGTCTTTCTGTGATTGTTTCTCATGGGTGGTTCTTCTGGGAAGGTTCATGTTTTTATTCTAGTGGCTGCATTCATACCTACAATGTTATATGATAATCTTAACCCATTCTTTAGACATCATTATTAATCCGACGCTACACGCAAAGATAAAATTGGTATACTTTCTCTTCTTCCCCTTTATTTCCCTTTTTGCAGAGGCATAGCAAAGGCTTGGTTGGGGTGAAGAGGGAAAGAGACACACGTCCCTGGATGCCAGTTGTGAAAGCGCACGGAGACATTAACACAGTGGCAGAGGCACACAGGGAGGTGACAAACACACTGCATAGCCCCTGGGCACCACTTACTCTGGCTGCGCTGTGTCTCTGTTCTACCTCCTAATTTTTGTCAATAATGTTATCTTCCTTAACATTCACCATTTATTTTTAAATATAATTATGCTTTCATTACTTCATCTGTCAGCTCTAAATTATATCCTTTGACTTCCTGATATTACAGAATGAGGCACTCAGAGGACTTACTCATTTTGCCTTCTTCCCCTACCAGTGTCTGTTGGCTGTGTCCTTTCTACGTCATCAGGGCACAGGACATTGACATTCTCCGCTGCTGCTCTAATCCTTATACCTGTTTTAGTTTAGTGTGACAGTCGGAAGTATTTAGTGTTCACCCGCAGTCTTCTCTTTGTTGGCTTAAGTTCATCTCCTACTAGTTTGCTCAGGAAGGACTCCTGGGAACAATATTCCCTGAGTTATCACATGCTCGAAACTGTCATTATACTTAAAGGACGGCTAGGAAGGATATAAATCTTTCATTCACAGTTTCCCTGGTTATCTTGTAGACGTTTCACTGTCTTCTGGGCATTGAATGCTGCTGCAGAGGAAACCAGGGCTGAACTGATTCCTCTCCTCGTAAGTAACTTGATTTTTTTGCCTGAATCCCAATGAATTCTTCCTTTTCTTCCTTCCTTCCTTCCTTCCTTCCTTTCCTTCCTTCCTTCCTTCCTTTCTCCTTCCTTCCCTTGCTTCCTTTTCTTTCTTTCTATTTATTGTTCTTTCAGATGATCCTTTTATTAATTTTGAAGTAATTTCAAACCTTGCTGCAAGAATAATACAAACTCTTATACTTCCTCCACACAAGTTCCCTAGATGATGATATTTTACTGAGATTTCAGAGAGAGATTTTTCTTCTCACGTAATGCCTCCCTTCTCCTTTGTCTACCACACGCCCTCCTGTTAAAAATCAACACTGACACAGCACAGACCTCATCCACAGACCCATTCAGATTTCTCCAACTGTCCCAACATCATCTCCTTTCCCTTCCCTGTCCAGGATCTTACCCACCAACACATGTCACATTTAGGTGTCAAGGCTCATCAGTCTCCTTCAATGTGAAAGAGTTCCTCAGCCTTTTTCTGTTTTTCAAGTTTCTCGAAGTCTCAAAGAGTTGCAGACTTTTCATTCTGTAGGGCCTGAGTCCATCTGGTGTCTCCTCATGACCAGACACAAGCCATGCATTCTAGGCTACAATAGAAATACTATGGTCTCAGTGCATCACATCTAGGGGAACCATAGCATAGGTCAGCCCATCCCACCACCAGTGATGTGAACTTTGATCATCTGGGCAAGCTGGTATCTGCCAGGTTTCACCATTGACAGTTTACCATGTTTCCACTGTATCTAATTACAATTTTGTGGGAAATTATGCCAATATGATACCAATGTACCGATCCTTACAAAACCTCCACCCACAAACTTAGCATCCATTGACAACTCTTGCCTGTATCAACTACAGTGGTTGGCAAGTGGTGAATATGTATTTCCACCAACCCCTCTACAGTTATCAGTTGGCGCTCTACTGTAAGGAAGAGTTTTCCCTTCTCCACTCCCCTCACTTATTCACTTATCCATTTATCTATTTATTTACTCATCCACTTATAACAGCACGAGTTCATGGATTCCTATTTTATTCGATAGGTGGTCTGATATTCATTATTTACTTTGATGCTCATATTGACCTCAATTTGACCCATGGAAACTCCTTCAAGCTGGCTTCTGTGTCCTTTTGACACGTTCCAATCTTTTCCTGACTTTCTGGCAAAATAAAATATTTCAGGTTCATTTTACACTTTCTTGGCCCTAGCCCTTAAATCAGCCATTTCTTTGAGGAGTCCCCAGTAACCTTATGTGGAGGACAGTACTCAGAAACCAGGGTCTGAATATTCAAAGTGTACACACTGCTACTGCAGTTCCACTGCTTCCAGCTCACCTCAGCAGGATGAGTCAGGAAATAGATGTATGTATATAAACATGATACTACCTCTAATTCCACTCTATCACCCAGGTCCTTTCTAGCCTTCCCTCGGTCCACGTTATAAATCTCCTAACAGTGAAAATGTGGGTCCTATTATCTTCTATATATTTATTTACTTGCTCAACAAATTAACTTATCAGCCCTCTGTAACTAATCATTCTTGCCACTTTCTGTGTCTGCCCCTTGAACACACACCCTACCCTGCTGGGGAGGAGAGGGGAGAGGAGGGAAGCGAAGAGAGGAGGGAAGAGGGGAGAGAGCACAGGACAGGAGAGAAGGGACAGAGAGAACAGAGAAGAATCAATCCGTATCTTTACTGTCTAAAACTTTACAAGGCTGTATCTTGGTGTTAACTCTTCTGAGTAATTTTCTTCAACATCTAAATTGTGTTCTTTCAACATTTAGATTTAAGTCTATTTTATGTCATGAAAGCTTTCCTAATTTATATTTTAAATATTTGTTCTATTCGATTATTTTGTGTTTTCCTTCAGGGGCTAAAATTATGTTTATGTTGGATTTCCACTGCCAGTCTTCTATATCAAGCATTTTCGCTCTGATCTTTATTAATGCTTCCCTGTTTCAGTTGCATTTATTTGCCTTTCTCATTTCCACTGTCTATGTCCCACACTGCATTTTCCAGTGTCTATTTTCCCTTAAGACCCTTTCAATTTTGTCATTTCTGAGATATATTTGCCTTTGTTTCTCCTATTTCCTCCATGAGTTCTGACAGCTCACGTTTCACCTCTTGCCATCTTGTCATCCGTTCCAGAACTCTTTTTTCCGCATTGTAGTTTTTCTTCATAGCAATGACTGCTTCATTGAGTTCTTTAAATTCATTGTGAAATACCTGATTACAATTTTCATCTGTTCCCTAAGAACATTTTCCTGGGAATGTTCCTTATGTGGAGGGTAATTTTTGTGGGTACTGTTAACAATTTTTCACTATAATATCTTTGCTCCTTTCTACCAATACTCTCACCTTCTCTTTTATAATTTATCATTGCATGAGTTGGGCTTTCTTGGAACAGCTCTTTGCAGGAAGTTCCTGTGAGACGGGAAGAAGGGTAGCTTTTCTTTATTTACAAAAAGCTCTCTTTGTGGGAAGGAGTAATGACTGGGAGTAATCATAGGGATACTTATGGGTGCTGAAAACACTCTAGATCTTTATCTGGGTGGTGGTAACACAAGTGAACCCATGTGTAAGTTTGCCAAGCTAAAAATATTTGTGTATTTTACTGTATATATGTTATACCTCAACAAAAATAGGAAGGAAGGATGGAGGGAGGGAAAGAGAGTGGGAGGGCTTTTTTTTTTTGTAGGGGACATTACTTCCTACAAATAGGTCTTTTTGGATGATCCTTTGTATGAACCCACTTTCTCTGCTTCTCTGAAGCAAAATAGGCCCAGGAGGCAGCTTCCTTCAGTTCTGCTCATGCCTATCCCTGCCCAACATTTGCAAATAAAGGATATAGCTGGGGGCTCTCCAGGATGCCCCTGCACCTGTGGGACACTCGCATTTCACTGGCACTGTCTGCCATCTACTGCCCGAGGCCCTCCTGCCACTCTGCTAAACCTCTTCACACACCCCTAGTGGTCTCTTCCAAACCTAGCCGACTGGGCAGCCCTTGCACATAATAACAACTCCACAGATCATATCTATTCTTTAAATTCCACTGAAAATGACATTTAAATTTTTTAAATTGTTCTTCTTGTGTTTGTATGATAAACAAGAACAGGAAGAGGAAGAGGTTGGTTTACACAAACAACCATATCGTGCTGGAAGTCCTGTTGGCCTGTGAGCCTGCTAGCTAGCTCACCACAATCTCAAACCAGTCACCCCTTGAGCCTCAGTCTCCCCGTTAGCAGAATGGGCAGGAGGAACCTCTGCACTTCTCCTAGCTTATTCTGAAGATTATCAAAGCAGAGTATGGAAGGCACAGGCATAAAATAAAGCAAGTCCCCTTGCTTTTAGGAAAAATGTCCTAAATGGCTAGAAACATGGTGCTTTCCATGGTGCTGACCGCTCTGCCTCTCGTCCTAGTTCTCCCTTAGCGCCTGCTCCTCTTAGCACCAGCCAGGAAACAGCTGTTTCTTTAGGACAGAATCATACCCCACACCTCAGACTCTCACCACCTCCCCAACACCACCCACACTCACACCCAAAGACAGAGCAGATTCTTCAAAATACCAACTTGCTGGCTGGCCCATCTCATTTCTCTTGCTGGCTGCAAAGTAGCAGTGGGAATGTGCCACTACTTGGCACCCACCTCCTGGCTGTGAGCAAACACAGGCTCCGTCAGCCAGGCGGTGTGGTTCAGGAAATACCAAGCCCACACTCCTGCCTCTGACCCACGTGAACCCCGAAGTTTCAGGCCGCAGAGAGGTGACATCAAATCACCAAAGCCCCAGGACTCCACCATCACCACATCCATCACAAACACCACCCTTACTAATAGAAGTGGCAGATGGAACACCAATTACTCAAAAGCAGTTCATCTGCCAAGGACTAAGGAGCATATGAATGCAGTATGAAGCGGAAATTTCTCCAAGTTTAGAAGGCTGGACATGTCCCCCACTCAACTATACAAACAGGCTCTGGAAGACCCAGTCAAGTTTCCCATTCACTGCAAACACTTCTGGCTGACTTAGAGGTTTCTTCTCTCTTTCCTCTGCTACCTCTTCCAGGATGGCCCCGAACCACAAGAGCAAAACTCAAGAAAAATGACACAGGTAGGTGCACTGGGCATTCCGTTTTTCCAAAAGAGTGAAGATAAATTCAATCCTTTGACAAAATAATCCTTTGAAATCAAATGCGCTCATTCAGGACACTCTGCAGAATGGAACAAGTTTCCTTGGGGTCTGAGCACAATATAAATGTTACTCATCTGCATGCTCTGTGATGGTTTTCATGGCAGAGGGCCCACAGGTTCCCCAGCATCCCTGTCAGCAGCTCCCAGCTCCCTACTGACCTCTGCATTTCACAGAAGCAAACGTAGCTGGCTTGGAACAGACAGATTGCAAAGAGCTTGGACTAGGGGCCAAGAGGCCAGGTTCCAGATAAGTTTCACCACTAACCAGCTGAGTACTCTTGAGAAGGTGACTTCCTCTCCCTGGCCTCAGCTTCCTCAGATTTAGAGAGAGCAACCAGGCCTGAGAAACTTAAAGGCCTCCTGCCTCAACAAGTGGAGATTCTGGTTTAGCCCCCTGAGCCTGGCTGTTATCTCATTTCTAGATCCCACCCCTTACACCGTAAGGGAAGGAAGGCCTTGGGCTTTGTGGTCAGCCACCATTTCACCAGGGCCTGTAATGCAGCTGTTACTATGTGAAAATGCTGTTATCACTTCAAAACCAACGCCAATGGCAAACGGCCGGGGAAATAAAATACAGCAAACTTTCACTGCAAAACCAAACCAGCAGAAGGAAGAGTGGAGGAAGTGACAGCCTAAGTAACATTTCCCTAAATCGTCTACCTTTTGCCTCTCCACAAGAAACAGATAACAGAAGGAAGCCACCCATTGAGTCGGAAAATGCATCAGCCCTTGTTCTCAGATGAATTCAGGAGGCTAATAGCGCTGATACTTTCAGAAAACCAAAGACAAGGGATCTCTGGCTTAAAGGGAGCCTGTGAGAATGTGAAGTGATGCCCTTTGCCCTTCCTTAAAAGTGTAAACTGATTTGGCTTGAATTATGTCCAATTAGGACACAGTGACAATGAAATACACACTTACGCGGAGATGCTCACACCCAGCAACCGGCCCCTCCGCCTGACGGCAGCCCGGACAGATTGTAACGGACGCGGTGCGGCACGACCATTACACATCTCTGCAGCTTATTTGCGTGCGGTGTGTCTCAATAATGTGTTATGAGGTGTGTTTGTAATTGGCTACTGCTGATAGTGGTCCTTGAAAGGGAAATGGAGCGTGTCTAAATGCAGACAAAGCTACTTAGCACGCCAGGACAAGACGAGACGCTCCTCACAAGGTCCAAATGGGATACTCAGGGCTTCCTCCCCCCATGGCTTGGGAGAGAGAAAAAGGAGTAATCTGTCTCAATTTTCTCAGCTCCAGAAACAATATTTATAAAATAGAAGGCGATTTCAGAGCTCATTTATTCTCCTGGTTCACAATCGCCGCTCTCTGCTGACATCATTTTCTAACCAATTTTATTTCCAACAATCGCAGGAACAGGCTCCATTCTACTTGAAATCATTAAAAACAAATCTATTCTTTCCTTGTCTTTGAGTCCCATCTTTCCAAAGATTTCTGCATTTGCCAGGTGTCCGAATCGCCAATCTAGATCCTCCCTCCATTTCTTACCCGCCACATCTCCGCATCGCATCCCGTCCCTCTCAATGCGAGCAGCACACAGACTCCTCGTGGCCCCCACTTCTGGGCACTCTACTCACCCGCTGCTCCTCAATTCAAAGGCTGTCCTACCTGTAGTGATGCCAAGGGACACATCTTCCAAACACTAGGATTTTAAAAGTCACAAAAACAAAGAACAACCCTGTGTCTTACCCAGAAGGCGATCTTTAGCAAGCAGAATCAGAGCGCGCCAGGAGACACCAAGCGTGGTGCTGGTTTCCATGAAAACTGTGGACATATGCTGGCACAGGGGATGATTAGTGCCACCTCTGCTGGAGGGCCAGAGGACAGAGTGCCAGCACATGGGCCAGGTGTTGGCAACCCTTACTATGTCCTTCCCCTGACCTCCCAGTGGAGCGACCACAGGAAGACATGCCTGCCAATCACCACATTCCGTTCCTAAGTGCTCAGAAAACCATCTGTTCTAAATTTGGGGGGAATTCATGTCAAGCTGATTGGACTTTTGCTCTGACTCTGCAAGACTTATATCAACTCTCCCACAGGCACTAGATTCAAGGAAACAAATTCCCAGAGCCTGATTTTCCAAGGCTCAGCCTGAGGCAGGGGGTTAAGGGAAAAGGTGGGAGCTTGGACTCCAACTCCAAATCCCTGAATGTCTTGGGGTCAAGTACCTGAGTCTCCCCTCACTGACGTGCCCATTTGTAAGAGGGTTAGACAAACCGCCCCTCGCTCCGCAGTCTTCCTGCAGAGTCAGAGGATTTAAAACAGGGAACTCCTGAGCCTGAAGAGAGCAAGCTGGAGGATAGGGGGTTGGGGGTGGGAAATGCCCCCCTGAGCTGCCCAGCGTGCCGACCCAGGGTTCTGCATTAGCAAGACACCCGACCCAAGGCAGGGCCGCCCGGGTGGCTACCCTGCAAAACTTCACAGGTCTCAGGGCCATATTTCCACACTGCTGAGTTCAGTGCAGGACACACAGTGGACACTCACTAAACATCTGGAGAATTTAACTTGTTCACAAAATCGACAGCAGGAGAGCCCCTATCTGCCTGCCCCCAGGCACGTTGGGCTGGGACAGCTGTCCTGTAAGCCTCTGCACTACCACCCACGACACCAAAAATAAACTATAACAAACTACCGCACACCACACAGGGCTCAGCCCTGCATCCCTGCCCCCTCGGGAGAACCAGTGAGTCTGAGGCACATACACAATAAGAGCTTTCTGCCTTTTAAAAATGGAGAGTGACACAGGTGGATAGACACTTGCCTACAACTTTTTCTCTGACTTTAGTCACTTTTTCTATGCAGGATGAGTTTCCATTTGATGCTCCCCTCCTTTTACTACACTTATTTTCCCACTATCCCATATCATATTTACCTTTTAATTTTTTAAGTAAGCCACCCGAAGCCAAGAGGACAGTCCCACGGACAGCACTGCCTCCGATGAAGGGGCTGGGCGCCTTCTCTCTCCAGCTCTGTGTATTTGCTTCCCTTTTTCTTCTTTGTACCTCTCCTTGTTCCACAGAGGACCTGAGCTCAAGAGCAACAGTCACACTCCTATGCATTCAGTAAGTGTCCTCCCGGAGAGCAACGAGCCCGACCCAAGGCGCAGGGGAGCAAACATACCACTTTGTTTCATTGCTGAGCACCGTCTGAGCAAATCCTGGGCAAAAGAAAATCCTGGGCTCACGCCCATGTTCCACAGGCATTCACGGTCTGCAAATGGAACTGAGCTCCCTACAGGAGTCGCAAGAAAGGACACGGTCCACGGTATGTTTCTCGGTTCCAAGGAGAAGAAGGAAATCTCAGTAGCCCCCAAACAGAGAGCAAGTAATTTGTAAAGGAAGGTAATGAGCCACACGCAGACCTGCCATCTGCAAAACCAGAGTCTCGAAGACAGGAGGAAACCAGTGCAAAGGGAGGGGAAAGGGAGGCATCTGTAACAGTGTCAACAACTTTTAAAAAACCGCCCACAGACTGCCAGATATCCAAGCCACATGCTACCCATAACTGTGGATATGCAAGGGTTCAGAGAAAATATAACTACACCTGAAACTAATGTAATACTGTATGTCAACTATAATGGGAAATTTTTAAATAAATAAATGTGTGTGTGTGTGTGTGTGTGTGTGTGTGAATTCAAATGAATTCACACAAAAATCTCGGGATGGGTGAGATGAAAACAGTGGAGAGTGACAGACGGACTTTACTTACAATCTGCACGGTCGACTAAGTCAGTAGCATTAAAATGCTGAAAACATGTAATATGAGTGACAAGTAAGAATACTTAAAGAGAAGATGCATTCAGCAAAGAAAAACTTGACATTTAGTTCTAGAAGCATTGAATTATCTTAGCAAAACCTAGGCCTCAGGAGTGGTAGGAGGGGGCGTGAATAAAAGTCTTCTAAAGGCCTGCCTGCTTTCAGTGCAGGAAAGACTAGGGAGTGGGTCCTCCTGGAAGCTCAATTTATTAGGTCAATAATGAATGAGTGAGTAAAACGTGTCACCCGGAGAGGGAAACAGCAGATACCTTGTTTTTATAGATATATCTATTTAAATGTCCTGAAAAGGGAGGTAAAGGTGCAGATGTTATAATAAGACATCCAATTTATTTTTTAAAAGAGAAGTTGAATATTAATTGGCCAAACTAATAAAGATAATAAAATGGAAAAAGATAAAAATAAAGAAAAGTAAATAGTAAATATTCAATATATATCAATTATTTCACTAATTATGATATGCTGAATATTCCTATTAAAATACAAACACTGTCAGATAGGACTGAAAAATAAAAACAGATATTTAAGATAGTCAAGGGCTATCATGGATAAGTCAATAGTACCAACACTTCCACAGTGGAGTTTTAAGTGGCTATTAAATAGATAGTCCAAAGTTATTTAAACTATTCCCACATGTTTAAAAAAAATCTCCCTAATTCATTCATTCTCCCTAATTATGGTAGCAGCATATACTTAAATCTAAATTTGAATGAGTACCAAAAAAACTACAAATCAATCTAATTTATGAATATAGATGTTAAAATTCCAAATAAATTACAACAGATAAACTACAGCATCATAAATAGACATAAACTATAACTGAATAATGCTTATTTTGGGAATACAAGGTTGGTTCAAAACATGAAAATCAAAATATTTCACTGCATCAATAAAACAGTAAAACTATATCTATGATTCAATCAAAATGTGAGAAAAATCCAAAATAATTTCTAATAAAAACTTGAAGTAAAACAGGAAAAGAAAACTACCAAATATTATAAAGAATATTACATAAAAGTGAACAGTAAATAGTGAGGCAATAAATAGTAAAAAGTGAACAGCCACTGCATTCAAGTCAAGAACAGTCCTGCCCTGGCCGGTGTGGCTCAGTCGGCTGGAGTGTCGTCACGTCGCATACACTGAAAGGTGGCAGGTGTGACTCCCAGTGAAGGTACATACCCAGGTTGCAGGTTCAGTACCCGGCCCCCGTCAGGGAGCATGCAGGAGGCAACCGGTGGATGTTTCTCACTCACATCGATGTTTCTCTCTCTTCCCCCTTCCCCTCTCTCTAAAAATCAATGAGCATGTCCTCAGGTGAGGATTTAAAAAAAATACACAGTCCTGTATTGCAACTGTATCTCATTTTGCATGTTCTCATGAATGTGACAAAATAAGATAATAAAATCATCAAGATAAATACTCAAAACAGTGAGATAAATTTAACTCATTTTGATAATGATCTGATTTCGTACCTAATAAATCTGATGGCCTAATTAAGAAGTAACTTACTAGATTTAATAAGAAAATTCTAGTACAAAGTATGATATCGGCATAGTGAGAGATAAATAGGTCAATAGAATAGAATGGAGCTTCCAGAACTAAAACCCAGTGTTTATGGGAAATAAATATATGACAAAGATGGTATTTCCATTAGTGGAGGGAAAGGTGGTTTATTTAATTAATGGCTTTGACAAAAATAACTATCCATTTGGAATAAAATGGAGTTAAATCCCTACCTCAAACTAGATATAAAAATAAGATCCGGATGAACTTAAGATTTAAAAGTCATAATGAAGAGGAAATTTAAGATGTTTTATATACAACCTAGGAGTTAGGAAGATCTTTTTAGTAAGACAGAACACTCACCAGCTATTTTTAAAAAGACATATTTAACTATACAAAAACAAGTAAAAAAATACATGGTAATATATATCATAAACAAAGTCACAGCATAACAACTGATTAGGAAAAAAAACCCTGCAATATACATGACCAATAAAGAGCCATCTATAATATACAAAGAGCAATTAAAATTGACAACAAAAAGATAAACAGCCCAGCAGAAAAACGGGCAGAGGCTATGAGTAGACACTTCACGGAAGAGCAGCCACTTTAGGACAATAAACATATGAGAAGCTCGCTGGTAGTCAGAGGAAAATAAAATTACAATAGGATTCCATTTTATACCCTTTAATTGGCAGAATGAAAACGACAAATTTACGCTAATGGGGATGTTGGGGAAAGAGTACTCTCATACTTTGCTAATAGAAATGTGGATTACTACACTGTTTTAAAAGCAGTCTTAGTGGGGGGGGGGGGGCGCCCTTTGACAGAACTCCCACTCCTCAAAATCTCTCCTCTAGAAGTAACAGCACCAACATGCAAGAATATGTGTACACAGATATTTCCTGCAGCTCTGTGTGCATGTGTGCAGTAACAGGAGATGAGACACGCTGGATACCCAGCAAAAGGAAATGAATGAATACAATGTCACATCCCTACTGTAGAATATTACGAAGCCACTAAAAATAATAAGCTAGCTGACCTGAGGACGTCCAGGGCACATGAGTAAATGAAGGGGAAGATGTAAAGCACATATGATACAATCAGTTTCTCTCTCTTCTTGTTAATAATGACCGAAACAGACGTGTAAATTTCTATCTATGTTTACATACCGATCACAGGGTGCACAAAGAAAGGTGTGGAAGCTTACCTAGCCCGGTTGCTATGTTGTTTACCTAAAAGTGGGGGAGGGGAGAGCAGGGAGTTAGAGAGAAGATAACCCTAAATCAATTAATCAATTAATTAATAAGCAGCGATGAGAAATACAGCATAAGTAATGCCCATTTCTGCAAATTGCCCGTTTTGATGGTCTAAGATTTTTTTCAGCCCAGCCGGGCGTGGCTCAGCGGTTGAGCGTTGAACCAGGCGATCTTGGTTCGATTCCCGGTCAGGGCACATGCCCGGGTTGCGGGCTCGATCCCCAGTTGGGGGCGTGCAGGAGGCAGCTGATCAATGACTCTCTCATCATTGATGTTTCTCTCTCTCTCTCTCCCTCCCCTTTCCTCTCTCTGAAATCAATAAAGATATGTTTAAAAAAAAAAGATTTTTTTCAGTATACATCTTGTTTAAGCAAAATAGGATCTACTATGGCACAATTCTGAATTCCTCCCCCCTCTTTTTAACCTAACTTTTTAACACTTTATCAGGACCACATTTCCACGTCCACTGTGTTAAGTTCTTTCCTAGTCTAGCTTCCCAAGAGGATAACTTGAAGAGAGGCACAGCAGATCAGCCACACATCTCAGTTAACACCAGTGGGTCATCCATCAGCCCTTGGGCTACCTGGTATATATAAGAAGGAAATCGTCCAGGTCCTTGTCCTGATCCAGCCTCCTGATAACACCAGCTGGGCTATCTGTACTTCTCGATTCCTCCAACTAATGCACCTGGACTCAGGCCCTCTGAACTCAGATGCCCAGCACACCCCCTCAGAGGGCATGACTAGGCGACTTTCGGCCATGACCCTGCCATGGTTTCAATCAAGGGAATGTAGACAGGCAAGATGAATTCTCCACAGGGCATTTCTCTAAGAGCAGCTACATGAATTAAAGATGAAAATAGGTAGTTCAAAAAAGCCAGCATCATTAGAGAAACAGAGAACATACACAACTCTCATTAAGGCCTGAGGGGTGAGAGAAAGGGAATGCCAAGTTCAAATTTCACTAACTTGCCCAGCCGGGCATGGCTCAGCGGTTGAGAGTTGACCTAGGATCCAGGAGATCGTGGTTCAATTTCCAATCAGGGCACATGCCCGGGTTGAGGGCTCGATCCCCAGTTGGGGGTGTGCAGGAGGCAGCCTATCAATGATGACTCCCATCATTGATGTTTCTATCTCTCTCTCTCCCTCTCCCTTCCTCTCTCTGAAATCAATAAAGATTTAAAAAAAAAAAAAAAATTCACTGACTTCTCCATTTAAGAGCAACTAGAGTACTCTGAGCATTTAAAACCCTTAAAGCCAAAACATTTACTGAACAAAGCCCTCAGTGGGTAGACTATAATATTCCCAACTGGGAAGCTCTGTTTACTTGCAGACACACTTGCATCTTAGAACAAAAATAAGAAAATGGCTTTATTTTCAAACTCTTCCACAATCTGGCCAGCTTCTGACTTCCACTGACCTATGGTCACTCTTGCTGAGTCCCTCAACCTCCCTTGCCCCTGCTGCCCACACAACCTCCCCTTCTCTAAACTCCTACAGAATTTACCTCCTGTTCTACAGGAAGATATCCTACATTTGCTACTGTCTAGATTGTGCTGACTGCATCGTAACATATCATAGGTGTGGTAGGATGATATATTGGAATATGAGTCTGAATTCGTTCTCATGCATTTGTCCCAGTCACTCTTATTCCAGCCCTGCCCCAACCTCAGCACATAACCAGGACCAGATGCTCTCTTACTTCCAGGAAGGTGGTTTGCAAAATATAGTGGTAGAAAGAATACGTAACTGACAGGATGATAGAAAAAGGCAATTCCTCCAGTTGAAAAGACAATAAAGGCATCCAGTCCTGAGAGTGGTGGGTGCCCCAGTGGGTAGGAGGGTCAGAGAGGAATGGCCATGTGGTACCTCGAGGGAGGTGGGACCCAGGGCACAGGGGCTCCCGGCATCACAAGGAACCCACGAGCCTGAGAAGAGCAGAATGACAGGGCATGGTCAATGCTGTTACAGTCGTGACCACAATGCCAGGAAGGTTTCAGCCTCTTTCCACACTCCTGGGCATTGAGGAAGCCTTCCGGATCCTTGTGAAACTGTAAGCAGAAGAGAAATCCCCACCCAACCAGGAGAATGGGAGCTCAGAATCAAACTGAATTCAACAGGGAAATCCAGCACCAACTGCAGACCTCAGCATATGAAGCACGGTTCACAGTAGCTTTTCATGAGCAAGAGTCAATGCACAGGAATCACCAGAGAGGCTTATTAGGATGTGGTTTTGAATCAGTAGGTACAAAGTGGCCCAGGTTACAGCATTTCTAACAAACTTTCAAACGGTGAGAATACCCCTCGTCCATGAACCACACACACTTGGAGAAGCAAAGGTCCAGGGCAGGAGTTAGCAAGCTTTTTCTATAAAGGGCCACCTAAAATTTTGGCTGTGTGGGCCAGCTAGCCCCACTGCAACTATTCAGTTCTGCCACTGTCGTGTGAAAGCAGCCACAGACAATACACAAAGGAAAGCGTGATTGTGTTCCCATAAAACTTCATTTATGGACACTGAAATTTGAATTTCATATAATTTTCATTAAAAATGTAAAAAACCATCCTTAGCCCACAAGCCATCCAGAAACAGAAGGAGGAGAGGGGTCTGGATTTGCCACGAGCTGACCCTGGCCGAGGGTGCCCAGAACAGAGCAGAGCCCACGAGAGGTCCTCCTGGCTAATTAAACCGAAGCCGGCTGCTCAGTAAGCCTACTTTCCATCCTGAAGTTGGTTTTCCTTTCCCGATGTCCTTCCTCTAGCACTACACTTTTCGAACAGCAGGCACTTGGGGGACAAGTGGACTCCAGCAAACACACTTCAAAAATCACTGAAATGACTTTAAAAGACCGCCTGGAATCCTTCTTCTACTAAGAGGCCCTGCGGAATAACAGCTTCCCGTGTTCGTGCAACAGCTTTCGGGATGAGATTAAACTTCAAGCCCAGTTTCTGAGCTAACTGAAGAGCGGCATGAAATTCAACCTTGCAGAACAACTCCTAGGAAATTCAAAAGCAATCATCTCAAACTTGGATCCCATGAACCGGCATGAACATTCCCTCCATCCCCTCCGCCTCACATTTCACTTTGACGCAAAGGAGAGAAAAGACTTCAATCCGTCTTGCAGTCCCTTTCGCCATTAAATAGTCATCCTAGCGACACAGTTATGTCTCTCTAGGGACGAAGCGACACATCTTCAAATCCAAGAGGAAGGCAGAGTTCTAGAGACAGGAGTGGCCAGGGACCAGCCGCTGCTCCACTCCACCGCTCCCTAGAGTTCACCCTGGGCACGGAGAGTGGAACCGGGTCTGCCGTCTCCTGCACGGTGCTCCCCACACAGCAGTGCCCCTATCCATCTGCTGATGAACTGATGAGCTTGACCCAATGGCTGGTGCAGGGGAATTTGCCCACTCTGGACCCCCACACTGGGTAGACACTCAAAGGGAAAAACTCCTTCAAGGGGTGCACCGTCTTTCTCACTTGCCAATGACCCCAATGACACCCCAGCAGGGGCTCCGGCCTCACACAGGCCTGTCTCAGTTCTGCCACTAATTAGCTCAACTGACAGCCACCTGGACAGGAAGACAGCTGGAACGTCACACTGCTGGGGACACACACTCAACCTACTTGTAGGAAGATGACGGATTGGTGGGGAGGGCAGGGAGGTACAGTCACCTGCAGCACCCATGCCCATCCCACCCTCCTGGAATCCAGAATAAAAAGAATCTAGCCTCAAAGTGCCACAGAAAGCAACCAGGTCACTTCTTTGACAATTAACTCTACCACGGATTTCACCGGGAAAACCCTACCATCCCAACCCTTAACCTAGACTCTGTGCCCACGGGAAAGACCTGGCTCCTGCTCTGGAATAGCCCTGACTTCCTCCCTGAGAAGATCTAACACGCTCCACAGAGGGCCTGCCATGTGGCGCTTGATATATGTCAGCTCTCTCAGCCCCTTCTGAGACGGGAGGAAACAAGAAAATGGCTTGATTACAGCTCAATAAACAAATATGCTTAATACGACTGGGGAACATGGAAAGGCTTGGCACAGAAAAAGAAGAAAATTGCATATTATAAAAAGAAATATGCATTAAAAATAGAAAATATCATAAATGCAGCTTATTTATGGTTCATAGCAGGTATTTGTTTTTGGTGCTAATAATCTAATTAGCAGTCAATCCAATGCATCTTTTATCATCAGCTGATCCATAATTACTGCTCCATGCTGAGTATTTTCCCGGCACATGATAGCTTTCAACTCCTCAGTACAAACAACCAAATAATTGGTGCTATTATGCCAGACACAAGACTGTTCCTCTCTGAAGGGTGATGTGAGGAGTGTTTACCATCCACTGGTTAAAAAAAAAAAGGCCTGTGCATTTTCTTCATCTGCTGATCAAGTCCTCACTGTCCCCTCCTGAATCTGTCTTGAGGTGTGCCTAAAGCACCTTTGCACTCCCCAGAATTAGACACCATGGAGACTTCCTTTTTTAAAAAGTTAACCCTGGGACCAGAAACCTTCCTAGTCATCTGTAGGAGAAAACTATTCATAAGGGATGTCAAATAGTGCTGAAAGCCTAATATATCTCTCTTTGAAAATGCCGTAAAGTTTTCTCTTTGACTATTGTTTTAAAAAGACTTGTCCTGGAAGAGATAGCTTCTGATATAAAACCATTTCACTCAACAGCTGTGGTCTAAACAAGTGTGTACAATTCTGGGAAGCAGAACATAGATGGGCTATAAAGTCTGGCTGCTCAGGGGAAAATGTATTAAAGCCATCACTTTCAAGAGACTAGACTGAGTGTGACTGTGAGGAGAGAGAAAGCATGGGATGAGCAGGGTGAAGGGTAAAGAGGGAGGCTCTGGGGCCAGACAATCTGGCTTGGAATCCAGCTCCTCCACACATGAGCGGCATGACCTTGGGAAAGTCACTTAACTTCCCTAAGCATTGATGCTCATCTGAAAAACAAAGTGAATTATTATGAATAGATGACTGACATAAAGAATAGGCGCCTGATATTTACTAGGAGTTCAGACTGTTAGTTCTCTGCTTTCTTCCCCCAGATGCAAAAAAAATAAAAGTTGGTTTTCTACAAACCAGGAGCTTGAGCCATATAGTTCCATTCTCTGCAATTAAGCCTCCATCTCTTACTATAAACACAAGTAGATTTCAGCCCCAATTCACTATGGGGCAGCTGTACCAGCTGAAGTCCTACTCATGGTTCTCACTGTCCTGAAGGCCCTCCCTCTGCCCTGCTCTCCACCAGGACCCTTCCCCAGCTTCCTATGATCCAGCAACTAAAGTTAACACTCATTCATCACCATGCTCAGACTTTGGTTGGCTGGTATTAAATGTCTCCCGTCTATAAACGGGAATCAGATCGGGGAACCTAGAGAGACATATACAGACCTTTCTCCAAAGACTCTCCTATCAGAAAGCAGAAACCAGCGGCTATACAAAAATGAACACAATGCACTCCAAGCCAAAATGAGGTGCTAAAACCTAGAGTCAGAAGCCATACAAGGTTCAGATTTTTTCTTTTTGGACTTTTCATTAGGGTGGGTTATTATACAAACAGAAAAGAGCATGTCTTCAATGAATTTTCACGAAGTGAATACATCTGTGTAGCCAGCACCCAGACTAAGAAGCTGAACAGTACCAGCTCTCCCCAAGTGCCCCCCTGCTCCCTTCTAGTCACTAACCCCGCCCAGGGATCACCATGAAACACTTCCAACATCACAGCTTAGTTTTGCCTGTTTTCATACATTATATAAATGGGATCCCACAGCCCTCAGGCCAAATCTGGCCTTGCCACCTGTTTTAATACATCCTGCAAACTAAGAATGGATTTTACATTTATAAATATTTGGAAATAATACCGAAAAAAGAATGATAGTTCATGAGACATGAAAAACATATGAAATTCAAATTTCAGTGTCCATAAATAAAGTTTTATTGGAACACAGCCACCCTCATTCCTCACATGCCATCTTTCACTCTACAACAGCGCAGCTGACTACTTACAACAGAAACTGTAGAACCTAAAAACCCAAAAATACTTACTACCTGGCCCTTCACAGAAAATATTTGCCAACTCCGATCTGAGTCCATGACATTCACTGGAATTCATACACGTTTCTGTTGGGTTTATAGCTAGGCGTGAATTGTGAGGTCATTCAGCTTTAGTAGACACCGCCAAAAAGTTTCCCAAGAGAAAATATGCTTAGTTTTAAGAGAAAAGCTAAAACCATAATCTCATTTAACAATAAACAGAGAGGATTACAGGGAGTTGATCTGATCCCGAATTAAGCAAATGATTAGAAAACCATTAGGGCCTCCAAGCAGAGAAGGCAAACATCAGAGTTCTCTAGGTCTGCATTTCTTTCGTTCTTACTCCATGCACACAATTGAAAAATACAGCCCCCTTTAAAGCTGCCATTATCAGTAGAAGTGCAGAAGAGTGAGAGTCATGTTTCTGCTGGGGATCTCGCAGTAGAGACTGTCATTCAGTCCATACAGCGTGAGCCCTACCATAGTTTACCTGAACTGCAGACAAAATACCCTGGAAGACATTAGCATTCTCCTGATTTTATGCTTTCATAAGATTAATCAAAAAATGAGCCGCAACTATGTGAGTCACACCCAGCCACCAAAGCAGCCACAAAGTGGCTGAGCCCTGTCCGGTACCGAGCAGACCCAGCAGGCCATCTGCACAGAATGAGCTGAATCGAGTCGTCATCAAGAGGACATTCAAGGCAAAACAGCCAGACCCAGGCAGAGCGCCCTCTGTCGGCCAGAAGGGAGGATCTCAAGCGATGCTGCGTGTCTTCTAAGGACACCTCCCTGGAGTCATTCCCCCCACAACTGCCTTGCATTTCAAACAGACTATATTAAGGTCTTTCAATTGACATTTTTCCTTAGAGGGGAATGGCTTCTGATTCTTTAAGGACCACATTCATCACCAGAGGGATTCCAATCAACAGTTTCTGCATTAATTGCACAATCCTGTTGACTTAAGAGTTGAGTGGCCTCTTGAATGACAATAAAGCCTCATTTCTGCTGTCAAACCCCAGGGGCCAGGCAGGAGATGGCTTCCCAGCGTGGGCTCACCAGGTAAGGACAGAGCCAGGGGCAACCACAGGACTGAGGGGGTGGGAGAGCCTCTCTCCTCTTCTCCTGCGACCCCAAGTCTACCACTTGGGCCCAGCATCTTCCCATAGAAGGCAGTGTCCTGTGGGACATTTCTCTAAGGGCTGCAAGGGGGTTAAACTTGGCTGATCCTGGAGGAAAATCTAGCATCTTCTTGGCCCCTCAGTGGCCCTCCAGAGACAGGCTCTCTATTTCCCTTAATTCACTGCTCAATTCCCTTCAGTGTGCAGAAAAGCAATTCTGGTGTTTAATCAGAGGTAGGGAGTCATTTCTCAGCAAAAGTCCTCGCTTTCTGTCCATATGAAAATATACATATCATACACGCATAGATAAAATGTTTCATTTCCCCTGGAAAAGGAAGCTAAGTAGCATGGGCATAACACAAACAGAACGTGCTCTATACTCCAAAGAGTGAGTTCAAGGCCACTCACTGGTAGGGCGAGCTTGCCAGTCTCCTCCTCTTATCACCTGACTCATCATACTTCAGAAAATGAGAGTCATAATAACATCCAGCTCACAGGATGGCAGGAAGGATCACATGAGGCATTTGTGAAGAAAAACACTTTGTAAACTGTAAAAAACATCCCACGAAGTGGTGGAGGAAAGAAGCTACCTGTCATCCTGATTCACCTTTCATCATTCGAGTCTTCCGGGCTGGCCCTCTTCTGATGGGGACCACAGCCCACCATAAGGACCAGAGTCAATTCATCACCCAGCTGGCAGCCATCAACTGGCCATCTATTAACAGCCAATTATCTGGGTGGCTTAATTCATCCGTGGACCACGTGGTCTGATCTCCCCACCAAGATCCTAGAAAACAATGAGCCTAAAATACAGGCGCCAGCTAATTTTTCAATGGCCATCAAGGAATTGGGCACCCATTAGGCAGCTGCGAGTGATGGGCGCATAAATATTGATTAGACCAGTCTCTGTGGCCAGGGGCGGGGGGATGAATGATTAGAGTGTTCTCACAGGAACAAGAGAAGATACATAGATCTTCAGCCTGGACCCTAGGGGGGAAACAATCGTAATTTCTAAACCTTGGCGAGGACAGAGGAAAGGGACAGAGCTGTCCCTTTGGCGAGAGCAGCCGAGATGGGGCAGTCACACCAGTCCTACAGATGTTTCCCATTCTCTCCTGGCTGGAATGAGGTGCGAACTGGGTTTAAACAACAGGATCATCAGAAGAGGCAGCTGGGGGCGTTTCCTTCCTCTTGCCATTCAAATCCGAGGCAGGAACACGTGAGCATGTCGGTCTCCCTGGCATTTCCTTAAAAGATCTCTGTAATGCTTACAGTGAAAACAAGTGACACGAGGAGAATTTAATTGTTTTCTTAAGTGCCTAATCTTGTCTCCCGGAAACGGTGTGCAGAAGAGACTCTGTGCCTGAAAATCAGAGTCTTCCAGAAGGCGGTGGGTTCAAATGGCCCTTAATTCCTACAAAAAGGGCTCTTGCTGATGTGAAGGCATCTGAACAGACTGGCTCAGGGTGGCCCAGAGAGGCTGCCTTTGTGTCCAGAAAGAACCGCCTTTGTGTCCAGAGCAGCGGCAAGGCAGGCTGCCCCTGACCTCGGTTGGAGCCTGCAGGGGGGGACGGGGCTCCTGCCCCGAGACTTCTCCCTAGAGCTCCTGACCGAGTGCTCTGGGGCTCTCTGCTCGAGACCCCACTAGCTTGGCAGGCGATGTGAGTACGAGGAGGATTGCGATGAAGGGAGGAGGGCTGCACGGAAAGAAACGCAGAAGGAAAGAGGGCTCCCTGGGTGGCACGTACATCTCTCACACTGTAGAGATCTCTTCCTCTCTCTCGCTCTCAGCTTCCTAGTGTTCATTAGGTCCTATGATGGCAGCAGCTGCTGCCAAATGCAGGCTGCTGCCCCAGAAGGTCACATCAGGCCATTTATTCTGAAACACCAAATACCAGAGCCAGCAAATTTCAGGAGCTTCTGCAGAATCCCCCAGGGTGCCCATGCACGCGCACGCAAGTGTGTGTGTGTGTGTGCATGTGTGTGTGTTCACTCGCGCTTGAGTATCCCAAAGGGGTTCTTTTTTAATCAGCTCAACATCTGAGGACTCAGAGACTGATTTATTTTTGGTTAATCTAGCGTTTCTGGTAAAATAATTAAAAGATAAGTAATAGACACCGAGTATCTGCGGTATAATTATGGATAGCCATGAGGTCTGCTTTAGAGGTGTTCACAAGTAACCCGAAGCCACTCAGACTGCCACAGGGCACGTGGGAGGCAGGCAGTGCCGTCTCACGCTGCTCCCATTTCACAGCTGAGGAGACTGAGCCAAAAGAGAGGACCTGCATTGTCCCTGGCACTCCCCGTGCCAGAAAGAGATGCCCAAGCTGCCACGTGTCTAAGAAAGCCCAGAAAGTGAAAGCACACTTGATCACGACACCATGGGAGCTACCAGGAGAGGACAGTGAACAGTGTGAGTCTCTGAGGTCCACGAGAGGAGGAAGGCTGACCACCCAGCTCGGGTCACTGCAGGCAAATGGGAAGAGTCAGCGGCCAGCTGGAGAGGGCACGGGCGCAGCCGACTCACGTCCCCAAACAGATGGCAGGTCTAGAATGCTGGTCTCTGGGGTGGAATGTGCAAAAGCTATGGCAGGGCTCACAGTCTTCCTCTAAGAGAGGAGCTGGGAATTTGTCCCTGCTTTCTAACTCAGATTCTTTTCCCCAAAAATGCACGGGGACTTTGAGATGCTCTAGAACAGCGACAAAACTATGAACATTAGACACTAAACAAGGGCACAGCAACATATGTCTTCAAAATGTGTTCCTGGGTGCCTGGTAATGGATAGGACTTTGGGGCATTTGTGATGGGAGCGGAGTGGGAAAGGGCGCAGGCAAACATCGCAGACAAGAGAGCATGTGAACAGGCCATGTGGAAACCCTGGGCTGTAGGCATCAGCCAGCACAGCCTCATTCTGTCCCTGTTCGGTTTATAAATGACCTCTGATGAGTGGAAATTAACACTTTTAAATGATACAAATAGATGAGCAACCTTGAAAAAGGGTAGTCCCTAGACAGGCTGGGGAGGCTTGTGACAGGGACATTAATTTCTCTTTCCTTCCTGGTTTTGCCCCTTTGTTTTCTCTGATTTGAGCAGGAATTGTTCTGTGCTTTCAGGAACATTAGAGACAAGGATTCCTGGTTTTTGTTTCCAAAAGCTCCAGGCCAATTAGGGAAAATTGGGTTTAGGGAGTGAGAAAGCTCCCCAGACTGACTCAAAGAGATTCCCTTAAAACAGATGTGTGGGTCCCCGGGGTAGGGCCTCCCACCAGGACCTGGGGAGAGTGCTGGTTGGGAAACAGAGCTAGGACATGAGACACCCCAGGGCTGCCAAAAATGACCCAGGAAGGAGAAATTCCCACCAACTTGATGGGATTGGAAGGGGAGACGGGGTTAACTCCCATTTGTTTGTTTGTTTGTTTAAAGCTTGTTGATATCTAGAAAGCAAAGGCGTACTATTTCTTGAATACCTGAGGTTCCAACCTCCTACTTTCCTATTTCCCAGCCTATCACAGCAGCCACTGCTGGGCCACCAGGCAACACCATCCCACCACCTGCTCCAGGAACCTGCTAGAGGGGAAAACAGCCCGGGGCCCCACTCAGACACAGGAGCCAATGAAAGGATAAACATTCTTCTGATAATGCCCTACTTCTGGTCTCGCCAGAGTCAAAATTCCCTGGACAGAGTAAAGCATGCATGCACTGAACATCAGCAGATTAATAGGGTCTCTCTCTGAAATTCATGATTTTTGTGATGGGAGAAATTATCTACTAAATGGGGAATAAAATAACAGTGTCATACACAGCAGGCATTTGTGGTATGCAAATATTACAGAAAGACAAGTTCTCTTCTCATAGTGTTTGCTGTATTTCTAGTACAGCACAAATACATTTACATGGGCCCGAGGCACTCTGTTCACAGCCTTCACATTTCCAATCCTTTCCTCAGGCCTCAAATTTTTTTTTTTCTTGCTTTTACTAAAGCCTAAGCCCCTGGACTAAATTTAGTTCTAGGAAATGGGAGACAAATTTGCTGTTTTTCTTCTTTTTAAAAAATTCTGTCATTTATTGCAGAATTTTCCAAATGGCAAATAAATAGTAGGGGAGAAAAGAAACGAAAACATTTTTCGGATATTTGTTAGTGGTACCATATTTATTGCTAAAATGCAGTTTGAGTTAAGATATCAAACTTGTTAAATGCTTTCCAATCAGGAATTAAAGCTCGCTGAATTTGGGGGTAGGGGACTGGGTAAAAGAACAGAATCAACATTACAAAGTCAGACTTAAAGAAATCTTTACTTGAGCTATTAATAGAACCAGCCCTTCTTGAAACTAAGGGGAAAAAACTCAATTAATTTTCTTCAACCAGTAGTGCAGCATGCCTTCTCCGCATCACTTGGATTGTGACCAGGCGTAGGTTTTATTTTATTATCAGGCCCACTTCAGAGATCCCATCACTAGACAAATGAGGATGTTTCCTGACGCTGTGAAGAACGGAGGACAGGGCCTGGAGGACCAGAACTGGAACCTGTAGCGGACCCCAGTCAGTGAAGGCAATTTGCTGCATGGAATCTAAAATTCAGGAGGGCCCCAGCCCAGGAGCCCTCGCCACAGCCCTCTCTTCTCTAATCCCTCCACCATTCCCAATTTCTCCAAATATTTTTAAGGAAAGGGAGCCCACTGCTCTTGCTTTGGAAAATAAGCTGACCCTAACCCCACAGTGGGAAGAAGCCGAGGCAAGAGGAAAAGCTCCCCGAGGCTTTGACGTGTCCAAGGCGAGAGCTCTCTGCATGATTATGCATGAGTGTCTCCTAGGAAAACCTACAATACCGAACTCACCCAACATTGAGGGGGGTTTTTCCTACAATAGACAAATATCCCAGGAAATGTCCAAACTCCTGCCCTGGCAAACAATTCTAACCAAAGGTGCTGCAACTGTCTGCGACCTTTAGGTGCAGCCTCCCATGGGACCTTCCCCACCAAGGTGTCCTCTGTCCAACCAGAAGAGCCCCCTCCACCCTAGATGGCCTCCTCCAAGGGCAGAGGGGGGTTCCCCTCTGAGGTGGTTCCCTCACAAATCACAGCAACCCCCTGCAGCTCTCCAAAGGCAAGCGTCTAGGGATGAGCCACCAAAGCCCTGGAGGGTGGGCTGGGGGCACATGCCCCAAACATCCCTAACCTCACACCATCACCCACAAGTGCAGACCAGGCAGTCCCCGCGGCACGGTGGCCTGGAGGGAGCACGTGGGAGGGCAGTTCTCAGAATGATCCTGTTCCATTCTTGTCCCTAATGCTGCCACTTCAGAGCCTTGTTATCGTGGGCCAGTCATGTAACTTCATTACTCAGGCTCATCAGCGTAAGAGTATTGTCTGCCTTATACGGTAGTTGTGAAGATTAAAGGAGTTAATATGTGTAAAATGGAGTTTGTGAACTTGGAAAGCGCTGTGCAAAGGCTCAGTTTTTATTTCACATGAGTGCACACCCTCACACAAGCCCGGCCCACCAGAAACTCAAGAAAATGAAACCGTTCGGCAGATTTACACGGGCCAACGGAACTACAAAAAAGCCCACACGCTTGGTCCTCACCGAGCTCCCGCACGCCCTCACATCAGCAAGCTGCTCCGGACTCACACTTGCAAAGATGCTGACTCTCGAGCCTTCCCCCAACCCACGGAATCATAAACCCCAAGGTGTGTGCGGTAAACCAGCTCTACAGGCGACTCTGGCACGCAGGCAGGTGTGGGAACCACCGCGCTCCTTCGGACAGGGCGAGCGAATTTCCTGTACCGCGGGTCAGCCATGGGAATAAATTGTTCCGGGGCTAAGACGGGCTCTCTGTCTCTCCCCCTCAGTTCTCGGACACACATGATACAGAGGGGTGCTCGCCCTCCAGGCCCCAACACACCCACGAGCGCACACAGTGCCTCCCTGCAGGGGCAAAGCAGGAAGGAGAAACACACTGAGGGAAGGGGGGGCGCTTAACAACAGGCATCGAGATTCTTAAAGCCTCTGGAACTGGTAGTTAGACACAGAAAAGGGGGGGAAGGAAAAGATAGGGTGTTAAGACGAAGAGCAATTGGTCAACACTAGAAGCCCCCCCCCCCCACCCGTCTTCCGTGACTGCACAGCCCTAAGCCCAGACTTTGATATCAGGCCACTCCCCACGCTCCCCATTGGTTTGTAATGCTGCCTACCCCAGGAACTTGTGAGAGCCCCCCAAAGGGCAGGGACATCATCACGGCAGCCTCCAAACCTGGCTCAGGGCCTGGCACAGAGCGGCATTTGTTCCATACATGTGTGTTCAGTGCACGCCGCGGTGAGAAGAGGCAAGTGAGGAAGGGCAATGCACAAACAAGGAAACCTCTTGTCCCAGGTCCCGGGTGCAAACTAAGAAAAAGTAAACTTGGGGCAATGAGGTTCAACGCAGCACAGAGTTCACGGCCCCACAGGCGTCACCGGCTGCACCACAAGCAGCAGAACCACCCGGGGAGAAGGGACAAGGGCTCTAGGGATCTACAGGCAGGTCTGAGGTGCGTGAGAAAACTGATCCTGTGCTCTAAAGGCTGTCTGAAGTCATGAGTCTGACCTCGCCACTTCCCTGCTTAGTACGCCCCCAAGGCCCCCTAGCACCCACAAGATCCTACCCAACGTGACCCACATACAGTGACCTCCCCAGCCTCATCCCTGACATCTGCCACCTGCTTTACACTCCAATTCTGCCGAACTCACACAACATGCTGTGTCATTCCTCAGAGCCTGCTTGGTGCAGTCTCTGCCTGGGATGCCCTCCCTACCCACTGGTGTACCAACTGGTCATCCTTCTCAACTCAGGTAAGTCCTCCTCCTCCAGGAAGTCCCCAGGCTCCCATGGCACCAAGTGCACTGAGACCCTCTTGGCTCTCAGCACGCTGTACGGTCTGTCCATTAATGAGCAAATCCCACCCCAGAGGGTAAGTTCTGCATCTCTGTGCCCGCAGCACCTAGCACAGCGATGGCACATGGCCGACCAACCAAAAATGCTTGTGAAATGCAACTGAGAATTGGCAAGATTCCAAAACCTAAGTGCCAGAAGACTTAGTTAAAAGGGGATCTGAGAGGTACCTAGATATAGTAGAAAGATCCCGAATATCCAAGGTCCGAGTTCAGATCAGTAGAGTGACCTCAGGCAAGGTAGTTAAAGACTGAGCCTGTTTCCTCGCCTGTGAAATAAGGGTAATAGCATGCAACTCACACAGCTGCTTACGAAGAGGCACCCGCTGTGTTAGCTGGCACATCGCGAGTCCTCTGGGCTGCACTGACTGGGGAGAGACCCTCTCCCTTCCCCTCTGTTGTCAGTCTCTGCTTTGGACCTTGAGCTCTCCTAAGGGCTTTTTCCAGTCGCTAGAGCACTGCTCTGGACCCAGGTCATAAATGCTGCCTTGCTGCTCAGGAAACCCGGAGGCCTCCTTCTGTGTCCCACAGCCAGGTGGTGGAAGAGAGAGGCTGAGGGATGGCAGCTCTGAATCAGAGGAAAAAGTGAGCCTGAAGGAAGAACCTTCTGGCTCTGCTCAGATGAACTGGGTAGGAGTTTGAAAAGCCACTTGGAGTCTCATTTCCCCAACTCCCCACCAATACCAAGGAGTTTGTTTTTACAGACTCCAGCGGTGTTTCAATTCCCAGTGCACCTGAAGGGCTCGGGACTGTTATAAATAAAGCAGGGATAAGGGCAGCAGCGGCCCCAGGAAGCAGGGCGCCCGCCCGAGACGCCCCCGCGGCGCCCCCCGGGCCTCCGGCCTCCGCGGCTGGGCCTGGCGGCCGCGGGAACGAAGGCGGTCAGCGCGGCCGCCACGCGGGCGAGCCCTGCGCGGGACCCCAGCGCCCGCGGCTCCCCGCGTCCCCAGACCGCCGCCCTCGGGCCTCCCGGCCGCAGCGCCCGCTCCGCCCGGGACCCCGCGCGCTGCGCAAGTTGGGAGCGCCGCTCGGGCCGCGACCAGCGCCCACCACCCACTCCCACTCCCACTCCCGCTTTCACACGCCGCGAGTCCGTAGACGCCCCAGCGCTTTTCTAAATCCAGAAATAATACCCTGTGGCCGCCTCCGGCGCCCGGTTACCTGCTCACAGGACCCAGACCCCCGCCTTGGCTTCCCGGGAGCTGCAAACCCCGCGCGCGAGCTGCGCGCTCTCCCGCAAACGGCCGCCCCGCGCCCCGCGCGCCGCCACACCCCGTACCTTGGGGGTCTGCACTTCAGGTCCCGTCGACACCTCCAACTTCTTCTTGGTTACCCAGAACAGCAGCACGGTGATCCAGAGCACCCCGAAGACCGGCAGCATCAAGCGGCGAGACAGGCGCCACATGGTCCCCTCTGCCTTCTCTCGGCGGAGCGGCGCCCCTGGGGCACCCCCTGGCGGTCAGGGCCGGCGGGGCAGGAGTTCCCCAGAGCTCCCCGCTCCGGGAGCGCTAGCCCGCGAGCGCGGCGCGGGGGCTGCGGGAACCCGCAGAGCGCCCCGCCCGCCTCGGAGAGAAGCGAGCAGGGGTGGGGGAGCGGGGCGCCCCGAGGCGCGGCAGGGAGGGGACGAGGGGCAGCCGAGCTGGACAAGCGCAGAAGGAGCCGAGCTGGTCCCCGCGCCGCCGCCGCCGCCTCGCCCGCCGCCGCCGCGAGGGAAACTGACTCGAGCTGCGGGGAGGGAGGAACCCGAGGCTGTGCCCGGCACCCCGAGAGGAGCGCGCGGGAGGAAGGGGAGGAGAGAGCGAAGGGGGAGGGTCGGCACGACAGACTGACCGACGCGGAGGGAGCCGGGTGGGAGCCGGCGGGCTCTCAGAGGGGGCGCTACCGCCGCCCGCCGACCGAGGCGCAGCGCGCAGTTCTGGGGCCGCCTGCGCCGAGCACACGGCGCAGCTCCGGGGCCGTCCTGGGCTGGGGCGGGGCGGGGACGGTGTGTGCACCGGGCTGCCACTGCCAGCTCCATGTTGGCACCTAAGGGGCAGCCTGCGCGTGGGGGGGCTGTGCCTGGGAGGACTTTCCCGCTCACAGGGGGAGGGGGCTGCACGTGGTGCTCAAACCCGAGTCCCGCTCTCAATGCACCCGTCCCGTCCGGTCCCCCGTCCCCCCGAAGCCGGCTCTGGGAGCTTGGGACGCTGGAGGTGCGCCTGGCAGTTGAGGGCCAAGGCCGAGTTCAGCCAACTCCCCAGGGTGTTTCTGTGCATGCAGGTGCCTGGCAACTTTTTCTGTTTAATGGAACGCTGAGTTGGCATAAATTTAACTTTAAAGAAATCCTTTTTAAAATTAAGGCGCAATTATTTCCCTTAAGGGTTTTCTCTCCTTGCAAGCATCAGAGCTCTGTGCTTGCAGATGCTTCTAGAGAGGGGGTGGGCAGTTGGGCCAATCACCTGGGGTTCTTGGAAAGTGACCCTGGGCAGGGGGATACTGGATATAGGTTATATTTCAAAAGGAGGTGAGAATGATGTACCTACCACTGTAGCCACCCATCGCTGCCTCTCCCCACGGAGCTCAGCATAAGGGAAGCCCCCATACACTAGGGAAAGTGGAGCTCGGAATTCATTCTTCAATAAGACAGAGCCCCCAAGAAGTGGAGTCAGAAATGGAGGAACCTGCTGAAACCCATGCTGTTTGGGACCTTGTCTTTCAGTCTCAGGGCAGTCCTTCCTCACAGCCCAGAAGAGTTCTTGGCCAGGCTATAGATAAGAAGTTTTTGGTTGGGAACAGAGGTGGAAATCAAACAGTCCAGAAAAGCTGAGCACTCTTGCCAGCCTATCTCAAGATTTGGCTGAGCTCTCAGACCACCACACAGAACCCTGGGGGTGATCCAGAATTCGCCTTCATTAGAGCTCTATATACTGAAAGGTTGGAGTAGGCTCCCCAGCCATCACTCTGGCTGGGCAAAGGTCCAGGTAGACCATGGTCTTGGGGGGAGGGGGGAAGACACAGAATCTATTCCTTACACCCTACAGTGTCTTGAGCAGCCTGGATCTCTTTGAGAAGCCTCACCCTGGACCTGCAGGCTTGGGCCTGCAAATTGTTCTGCGGCAGACTCTGCAGGGGACCCCCAGGCAAGCCGCTGAGACACTGTCAGCTCCAGGCAGGAGCTGCAGCACCGTAGTCCATTGCTCAGCGCTTTGTGATAATGCTTCCGAGTACCAGATGGCAGGGAGTTATACAACACCACCGCCAAGCTTTTGAGATGGTGTAGCACCACGCCGCCTGCTGCAGAGGTGCTAGCACCTAACTGTTCAGCACCTAGGGAAACTGAGGCCCTGAGATTCCCGTGGCAGCTCCATGCAAGGCCTGTGATGCCTGGGAGAGCAGGGACAGCCTTCAGAGGTGCTTGCCTCCTGAGTCAGTTTTGCCCTCCAGCCACGTGGAAATTTCCTGGGCCTCTGGAAGCTGTCGAGGGAATCCAGTTTTGCCAAGTGTTATTACCTGATCCAGCCCAAAGGCAGATCAGTCTGGGTTGTCAAACCAGTAACTGTTATTAGGATCGAAATCTATTTCAGATGGGAGTTCAGACACCTGGAAGCCAGGTGAGTCTCCACACCGAGCCCAGCCCTGTAGGCCTCTCCCAGGACATAGCCTACCCAGAGGTCCCCCACGCTCTGGCAGATATTTAAAACTTTAATAGCCAGCTTGGGTAACAGCACGCTTGATCCCAGCGGGGGATTAGTTATCATTAGCAAATAATCCAAGTTACTTTTTTCTCATCACAGCCTATATGGGTAGGAAAATCTCCCAGCAAAAGACTTAACATGGCAGGAATTAAGAAAAAAAATAACTACCCTCCAAATTAGGTATATCCTGGGGCCAGAAAATGAATTGGCCTCCCGGTCTTGATATTCTTTTTTTTTTTTTAATATATCTTTATTGATTTCAGAGAGAGGAAAGGAGAGGGAGAGAGAGAGAAAAACATCAATGATGAGAGAGTCATTGATCGGCTGCCTCCTGCACACCCCCAACTGGGGATCGAGCCCACAACCCGGGTATATGCCCTGACCAGGAATTGAACCCCGATCGCCTGGATCCTAGGTCGATGCTCAACCGCTGAGCCACGCCCGGCCTGGTCTTGATATTCGTGAGCAAGTTCCCCATTTCCCTGGGTCTCAGTTTCCCCATCCATCACGTCGTGCCCTCCCAAGGACCCTTCCAGCTCACACGGGGTTCTAACCTTCCTGTCCCTGAATTAGGATTCCTTTTGCCACTCCCGTCGTTGGCAAGTTCCATGTAAGCTGTTCTCTCTTCACAGCCGAAGACATTAGAGAGCGAATTGGGTATTGGAGCAGATGTGAGTCATTCATGTTAGTATAGAAACTATGGAATAAAAGCCGTTATGGCCCGGAAGCTGTGCACAGCAGCATATGGAGCAAGTGTGAGCTGGAGACGGGAGGGAGCCGGGAAGTCCAGCGCACATGCTCTCCAGCGCCTTCTGCTGTGCCTTTTCACACTTCGCCTCCCGTCCCCTAGCGCTGTCCTCCTGTCACTCTCGCTCAGCTCACCGCAGAGGATGCAGCCTTTGTTCCTTTCGGATCGGATTCCCCACCTCTCTGCTCTCTGCCCACTGCGTGGTGACTTCAGGAACTGTGTGCGCGCGCGTGTGTCTGCCATCTGCATGCTTATTAGACCTGTCACCACCAGCAAGATGCCCTCCCTGCCGGCCTAATGAGATTTCACCCACAGAGGCCGGAACGGCTCTCCGTTGAGATCTTTATGCTTCTGGGCCATAGGGAACGGTACCCGGGAGCAAGGCAGGCTGCGACACAGTGACAAGGCGAGATGCACGCAGGCTGGCCCAGCACCGCCCGGGGGCTCCGGCGGCCAAAGGAGCCGCGGTGAGAATTCGGATGCGTCTGCCTTTACTCCACAGTCACGCAGACACAAGTCTTTGGGCCAGGCCTTGCAGCCTGCTCTGTTCAAGTTCTCCAACTGTAAATAATACATCAGCCCCCTTTCCCTCTGTGTTCCTCTCCCTTTCCCTTGCCACTCTAGGTTCTGTCAAAACTTATGTCCGAGTCTCCTGCAAGGCCTTCTTCTAAGGTGCCAGAATAGCTGAGGATGCGCAGTAAATGAGAATGAGCTTTACCAACCTCCTAACCTCCTCTCTCTGCCACATCGGTGCATCTTTGTTATAAGAATAAAGCCAGCCAGCTTTTCCTCTTATCTTGGACGAGTAGCTGGGTGGCTTTATCTAAGGGATCTGAGAGTCACCTTTCTGGATCTTTCTCTATCCATTAAACAACTTCTTTCACCACCCCACTACCCTCTGGCTCTCCTCCCTTTTATATCTTCGGTGCTACTGTATAATTTGCCTCCTGCAAAGGGACTCATATCTTTGCATTTCAAAAACCTGCCTTTTTCTTTCAATATTTGAAATGCCCCCAAATTGTCTTTGTTCCTCCCCCAAATGCCAAGTGTTAAACTTACTGTTGCTGCAATGATGTGTCTTTGCTGGTTTCAGGAAGTGGTTTGATCTTCAATGGTGGTGTCCATCAGTGACCTGAGCTGTGCTCCCCCCCCCCCACATACACACACACAGACAGAAAATGCACATTTCTAGTAGCATGCAGGAGTGACCCAATTAGCTTAAAGAAACGTAGAGGAAAATTCTTTAACCTGAATTACCTAGAAGGGCCCCTGAAAGAGGGAAGCACAGCAGAAGAAATGGAGGGTTCCAAAGACAGGAGTAATCCCCAGGTTGCACATTTCAGACAGCCAACTCTGACGGCCACCTGCATCCTCTCTGAGAGTCGAAGGCTGTCCTTCTTAATAGGCTTAGGCCTGGGGGTGTCAGTGAAAGGTAGAAGGGGACAGAGGAGCTCAAATTCTGGAAGGAAGGGAATGGTTGTGGGTCCTCTCTAACCTGGTTAAGAACTTTAACAGCGAGAGGAGCCAAGCATGCCCCAGGGATGGAAATGGGACAAATTTGTCTCCAGGAACCGCCTCCAGGGCCAATGGCAGATTTTGTAATCAATTACTAGTGGATGCTGCGTGTTGAGCGGGGTGACCACATTCCCCAGTCTGCTTGCTGGTTTATTCCTGTTTTCCTGGCATAATTATTAATAATGCGCCCTTTGACTTTTAAAAAATGCCTACTTTAGACAATAAATTTTATGGCCACTCCAGTGGACAGGAGCACTTCCAATGATGTTAAAAGGAAGACTAGTTTTCTTAGGTGATGGAAAATGTGGGTCTTTGCTATTCAAGTTCTGCCGAGTGTGGCTGAGCTGGGGATAGCCTACAGGTTTGCTGGGGCACTATTCAGAGTAAATTACATTCAGGACATTTATTCAAAGAAGAGAGCATGTAGACTATTTGAGCTACCTTTAATTAGGAAATAACTGTGTTGCCCACATCAGTCAATGGCTATCTGCTCCCATCCACCCAGCTGAAGGCATTTTACGCACCTAGGCGTTCACACATCCCAAGGAAGCAGCCATGGTCCTGGCTCAGATGTCTCTTCAGAGGGCAGGAGGTTCCTGACATCAGACTCTCACTATCCCTGCAGCCATCTCTTCCTGTCACCCACAAACCTGCTCGGGCCTTGAAAGTCACGCGAATGAGTGAAATGAGATGGGTCGGGGAAACAAGAGCAGAAGCCCAATGATAACAATGGAACCGGACAGTCAATCCTCATTTTGAGGACACAGAGGGAATGGTGGGGTCCACATAGGGCTCACAGGAAGCAGCTCCAACTGATCATTGCCAGTGCAGGTTAGGTGGTGCCAGAGTTTCCCTACTTCTCAACAGAAGCAGAAGTCTAGCTAACTGTGAAACCTCCTGGGTTTTAACTATTTTTAACAAATTCATTTCCCACCCCCCACCCCCCAAAATCAGGTGGGCTAAACCAGACATGTCTGCAGTCTGCATCCAGCCTGCTGCTTGCCAGTTAACAACTCGTACTTGCACCACAAATGTTTTAATAAGCACTAAGTACCATCATTCTACTAACCCAGAACAGATATGCCCAGCTATGACACAGGAGAAACGGTGGGTCAGACTACATCAGGCCAGAAGGAGGCTTGGAGACCATATAGTTCAATGGGGAGCCGAGGCATTTAGGGAGGCTATTTTGCCCAGAAGTTTCCAGGTAATCAGCAAAGCAATCAATAAATACGTTGTGAGCACAGATTCTGGGCAATTTGCTGTTAAGAATACAAATACATATAAGGGCCTGTTCCCAGTTCTTCAAGAAAGTGTGAGCCAGTGATTAGGATGCAGGCTTGAGTGTTAAGAGATTTGGTCCCTCCTCTCTTTAGAGCTGCCATTGAGTAATGGTCTGAGTCTCGGGTGGAGGTGCTTCAGGCCACCTGACAAAATAGCTACATGGCCACAGAAAAGCCATTTTTGTAGCCAGACTCTGCACCTGTCTTCACTTTCCCTCTCTAAGTGTGGTACAAATATTAATTAAACAGATTATTTGAAAGGTGCTTTTAGCATTTGAACTCAATGGGCCTTCATCAGAGGGTGGTATTAATACCATTGCCTGTTGGCTGTTTTGTTAAAATAAAAGCGCCTTCCCTTTTGCAATTTCTCCCCATGCAGACAATTTATTTTGCCCATCCTCTGGCTACTTCGCCTTTTGTGTCATCATTTTCATGAGACAAGTGAAAATAACATTTCTCTTGTGCTCCAAAGAGCCAAATCCCTTTTTCTGACTGGACCCGAAGAGGGCGGGTTGGAGTGGTAATGGAAAGGAGCCTGACGTATAGTCCAAGCACAAATCCTCAGGGAGAAATAATGCATCTCTTTGAAAAAAATAGCTTATACTTATGAGGTAGGAGATTTTCAATTTATAAAGGTTGGCTATTTTCTTCGATTGCCGGGATAACTGCATTCCAGAAAGGTTAGGCTTCTCATGTGTAAGACAGACCTGCCTCTGGGATCTGGAACGTAGATTCAAAGGCGATAAGTGATAAGTGAGCTCTCAATCCTCTGCGCCCCTGCCCCAGAGGTCATGCAACAACGCAGAGCAAAGGGTTAACATCCATCACCCGGAGATGGCCAAGTTCCTCTCCGTGATTTCTCCCCCTATCACTGCTATCAGGCCTGAATTCCAAATTGATTTCCTTAATAACTATTAAAGATCTTTTTAATTAAACCAGGCATCCTCTCCCTTGGCAAACTTTTCCTGATGACATCTCTGGTTAATTAAAGGTTTAAGCTGCAAAGACATATTACATAAGAACGATGGAAGCTGCTTTATGGGGCACCGGTGAGGGGCTCTGCTGGTCCCTGCTGCAGGGCTGGGCCTCTCCTCCTTCAGAGGAGCGTAAGGGGCTCCAGGAAGTGTTCATAATAAAGATGGTTGGATGAGGGGGGAGTGGTTCATTTTTCTGTTTCCTGAGCTTCAATTTCTGCTTTCAGCCTTTCCAGGTAAGTGTTCATCAAGTGTTTTTCATTAAAAGCATCATTCATTCTGATCATAAATCACTGATGCTGACAAAACATTTTTACCTTTTCATCCAAAATTCCTGAGGTAGTTGATACATTTCATAATCAGAGAACAACGAATAAAGGCCTCTTTTCACCCATCAATAAAATGCAGCCACCTCTGCAACAGAAAGTAGCAGGTTCTCACAAGAAGGGGGGGGAAATCGAATATGTATCTGCAATAGTAAATTGCTCCAATCCACATACCTTTTTTATTCTGGTTCTTTTTTTCTTTTTCTTTTTTTTCCACTATTTCAAAATGGTAGGGCAGGGTAAGCTGTGCAGGATGTCATTAAAGAACAGAACTTTCCTTCCTGCAAAGTTCAATAGCTCTTAGGTTGGGAATCAAATCCATGACCTTGGCTTTGTGGTCATGATGGTTGAAAGCAATGTGTCTCAAACCTGGATATACATTACAAGTACCTCTGATTGCTTTAAATTGGATGCTGTGTCTCACCTTAAGCTTGCTGAAATCTATGGGTGATATTTCCAGGCACCCAAGTTTGAGAACCATTGGTCTAATCCAGTTGTGTGAGTGTCACTTCTAGGCCTGCCTGGAAATGAGAAAGATGTTCTACTAGCTCAATAGTTTGGTCCTATAGACAACTCAGCAAAACAAAGCAGGGAGAAATAGAACCTCACCAGAATTGCTAAGGAAAAGTGGCTCCAATTCTTTTAAGACATCAGAGAGGGGATTAAAGAGATTTTTTCCACCCACACATTGTCATTGGTCAGTGGCTCATAGCTCTAGATCACTGGTTCTCAAACCATGGGACAGAATCAGAATCACCTGGAGATGTTTTCCTAATTATTTTATTATAAAAAATTTCAAGCATACAGATAGAGTAATAGTCTACTCAACAGCCACACATGTAATACACCTACCACCTAAATTCAAAACTTGTTAACATTTTGCCATATATGTGTGTGTGCACACATGTATCTGTCATTGCTGAGCCATTAAAAAGCAAATTATAGACATCTTGATGCATATAACACCTAAATAATAACCTTAAGTAACCCAGAGATACTTCAGCACATATTCCCCAAAATTGATGATCCCCTGGACATAACCACAACTCCATTATAACACCCAACTGAATTAAAAATAATTTCTGAAGATTACATAATACTAAGCCCATAATCAAGTTTCTAAGAAACTTAAAAAGACAAACCAAAAACAAAAGAGCAGAGCTTTCTGGCCAGGTTCCCCAAAATGTTTGTTCAGTTAGGCAATGATCATGCTTTGAGAAATGCTACTGTAGATGACTGACTAATTAAGAATGCTTGTCTTTCTAATAACTGAAACAGTTTATTTTTTGTGCTTGAAAACTGGTGATTTGCAAGACATTTAACAATTACTATTTTATCTGATGCTGATGAGGCAAATGGAGCCAAGAATTACTGTGACCTGCCCAGGTCCTGTAGGTAGATCACAGTGGCAGCTTGGGATCCAACTCTCGTTTAATGGAGGAAGCACTGAGCTGGCAGTCTGCACACAGGAGTGCTGGCCCTCTCTGCATCTAGCTCTGCTCTGTGACTTGGGGCAGTGGATCAAACTTCTCTGGTCTTCGATGTCTTCATCTGAAAAGTGAGGACTAAATTGATGGTCTCCAAGATCTTTTCCATTTCAACCTTTCTTCAATTCAATGCATTTCTAACTCCCTCCGAAACCCTTTATTCATCTCCATGTGGTTTGGTAGCAAATTTATACGGGGTTTATTGAGTCATAGAGAAATACCCACTAATAGAATGTTGCTGAGAAAGAAATGAATTTGACAAATATCTACCCACTTGCTGTGGCCAAATGTGCCCAGGTCCCTTAAGCTCAAGAGGGTGTGAGCCAGCACTGCAAAGCTCCTTCAGGAAGTCAGGTGGGACAGGGGCCACATGAGAAAGTTCAGCTTGAGACCCCCAATCCATTTTACAGGTGACTATAGCTTCCCCATTCTTCCCAGTGTCACAGGGGCTCTGTGCCTCCTTAAACCCCCACCAGGCTCACCAACGTTCCTTGAACTGGTCCACGGCAGAGCTGCGGTCTGACAGGTGAAGACCAGAGCTACTTAAAATTCTTTGGTTAGGAAAGACTTTCATTTTAATGTATTGTGTGAACTTTTTACAACCTGACCATATCCATGCATTGCTTGTGTAATTAAAAATAAATAATTAAAAATCTTTGACAGCTTGATGAGTTTTTCTTTTTGGGCTCTCAAAGAAAGCAATCTCCACGGTGCAGCAAATAGCGCTGAGGCTTTCACTGGTGTGGGGTAGGGGGAGTTGGGGGCAGGCCAGTGGTATGAACTCCCACTTACAGGAACGGCATGGAAATGGCCCGATAGTGCTAACACAACAATAATACTGGTTAAGCACTCTATACAGATGTGCACATTAAGGGGCAAAATGGAAACTAAGGCTGGACAACCGTAGTGGAACCTGGACAAGTGAAGGAAGGTGGGAGAGAAAGATGTGCAGAAAAGAACGAATTTCTCAAATTCTTTCTGTCTCTCTCAACCTCTCATGACCTGTTTCCGAATACTCTGCCCTCTTCCCTCCAGTTCTGCCAGGCCTGTCCAGTTGGGAGGATGCCCACGTCATGTCACTCACGACATCCCCTGCCAGAGGCCCTGAGCATCTTTCTTCTTCAAGGGCCCTTTTCCCTCGTCAGGAAGTTACTCAGCAGCAGCAGCAGCCTGCTTGCCCTTTAGGGAAGGAGCCTGTCAGTGGTCAGGCGACCAGCCTGAGATCAGACAGCCCAGCAGTCTCACAGAGGAAGCTGAAATCTAGAGCTTTCTGTCCTGAAGGAGTCACACAGCCCAGGAACAAGCCCCCCTCGTGTAGAATTGGACCCAGGAAGCCTCCTTCACGATCAGCTGGCAGATGCACTGAGTCTCTCTAGCCTGCCTCCAGAGGGTCTCTGGGTGGTCTGGTTTTAGTGACACACAAGCCCCACCCCCAACAAATCAGCTGAGATGGTCATTATCCTTCTAAAAGATGAAACTGGAAAGGACACGTTTGAAAACCTCCAGGCTGAATAAAAGGCACTCAGAACAATGTAGGCAAAGAGAGGCAGCCAGCCTACGCACGGCGTGAGGCGAGCATAGCTAACATGGAGTCAGTTAGTTTAGTGGTTAGTTCCCGGGTCAGGGGGCTGTGTTCTAATCACAGCTCTACCATCAGCTGCAGACTTCTGTCAAGCTGCTGAGTCCTTCTGTCCCCCAGTATCTCCAGGTTGCACTTGGTCAGACAGACCTCGGGTGCTATTTTTCTGGAATTTTCTGCTTCTTACTTGTGTAACTTACGTTAATATAGCGTTGCTGAGGCCTCAGTGCCGTGATTTAGGGGGAAAATGTGGCATTAAGAATATGGTCTTACAGAAAACTTGTCAAAATTTAGAGACAATGGATTCAAAGCATCTGATACAGAAGTTAATCAATATATTAGTCATCCATCATTGCTGCTCATGACCATGTGCTCTCACCTTGAGGGCAAGGACCGCACCTTCGGTTCCTTTGTACCCCCACCACTTAGTGGCATAATGATTGCATTGAAAATGCTGGCAACTTCCTTTCCCAGCTCCCTTGCAGCTAGAGCCCAGATTTACTCTTTCCCAATCAGACCCCTGTGCCAGGATTTACCTGGGAGCTGATGGGACAGCGAGGACAGAGAGTGGTAGGAGTCGTGACAGCTGAAAGGTAGAATTCATGGTTCAAAAGCAACATGGTGCTGGCATCAAAAGCAGAGGAATCCTAGCTGAGTGCCTGCACAGAAAAGGAGTGCTGCAATAGCGGCGTCCAGTTCTCTGTAAGACACCAGGTCTGCAGTGGGAGGATAGGAATACTCTGGAAGCTTAGCCCTGCTGTGCTGTGAGCTTCCCAAATCCCTTTAATATTCTGTTTTGTCTTTCTCAGCCAAAGTCATCTTCTGTAGCTTGCAACCCAGAATTTGACTGATTGAGCAAGGTACTTACTGTCTTTGCAGGTCATTTTCCTCATCTTTAGAATGAGTTTAATTCTTCAGGGTAGAAGGAGAAAATATATGTCAAGAGTCTGGCATTAGAATATTCAATAAATATTCTTTCCTTCAAACACAAGTCTAGTAGCAGTCGCAGGCTCAAGCTACTGTGTTACTGAGATTCCTTTTTGACATTTGAGTGTTTGTGTGCCTCAGGGACCCACACAGTTCTAGAGAGACCCCACAGTATTGGCTGACTCTTCAGCTAGAGCAAGATCAGAAGGCCAGGGGTAAGCCAGGCCCCTAGACTACATGCAGAATCACTCAGAGCCATGAAGGGTGATCTGTATGAACTGAATCCGGTATGGGGACCAGCGCTGGCCCGAAGTTCCAAGAAAGCACGACTCATACCTCCAAATTTCCCAAGTCCTCCAAATGAAATAGAATAATTTTGGCGTGAATACTCTTTTAATGCTTTCAAAAATATAATTTCTACCATTTTCAAAATTGTCTAAAAGTGGAGTAAGAAACAGTTGCAGAAGAATTATCTCTTGACATCTGTTTTGCTCAGACTGGTCTGCTTTGGCCCTTGTTAAGGCCCCTGCACTTTAAGGATGTCGCCATTAGGTGGTGATAAAGAGTCACACACTCTGCCGGTGGAGCCTTGACAAATCCTAGACAGCTAGTAACTGCTTCAGACCCACCTTGTGGATTTGCAGCTGACCCACCTTGTGGATTTGTAGATGCCTTTGATATATGCTGACTACAAGAAAAGGGAAACCATTCAAACTGGCTTAAGCAAAGAGGGTTAATTCACTAGCTATATAGTTGGTAGCTTGCAGAACCCGAGGATAGTGAGGACAGCCAGATCTCAAAAAAAATAAAATTTAAAAATTCTGTCTTCATTTCTCTAGGACCACATAAAAGCCTTGTGCCTAAGCCTCTGAATGACCTGCCTTGTTTTTTCGCCATGGAGAGCCACATGGACTGTGCCCTTGTTTCCCCTCTTCTGACCTGTTTACCTAAAAATAGCTGCCTCTCTCTAGCCAGCCAGGGTGGCTCAGTGGTTGAGGGTCACCCTGTGAACCAGGAGGTTGCTGCTCAAGTCAGGGCACATGCCCGGGTTGTGGGCTGGATCCCCCTGGGGCGTGCAGGAGGCAGCCGAGCATTGACACTCTCTCATCATTGACGTTTCTATATCTCTTCCTCTCTCTGGAATCAATAAAAAACATATTTAAAAAATAAAATAAAATAGCTACCTCTCACTCTCTACGCCTTAGTGTCTTTCTTTTCCTTCAGAGCACTTATTACCGCCTGAGCATACAGCATGCTTTCTGCCCCTTCCTTCCCTCTGAGAGGAGCGGGGCTTTGTTTCCATCACTGTGCATCACCCGTGCCCAGAAGAGGGTGTGATGCACAGAACGTGCTCAATGAAGAGTTTTAAATAAATCAAGAACTAACGAATTCTCCTTCTCTCCCCAATCTTGTTCTCTGCTTCTAGGTGCTTCTGGGAGCTCATGGAAGGAAACGGCTGCCTAGAACATGGTCTCTGTGAACCCCGTGCCCCAAACCCATTCAAGCTCTTAATTATTGACTAATTTAGTTTCTTAGTGAACTTTTGGAGGAGAGAAAGAATCTGATTGACTCAGTCCTGCCTACATATGAGTTCCTTTAGAGGCCATCCTATGTCCAAAGACCTTTGGTTGCAGAATGGGGCCCAAAGTACAAAGAGGTAGCCAGAGGGAAGAAAGGACTTGCATCCCCAAGTCAAACACAATTATGTATGCAGTCTTTGTTTTGTTCGATTTCATGTGTGTATGTCCAAGTTCCCCAATAACTTGGACAATCATTGATTGTGTTTTGCTATTACACACACACATACACACAATTAAACCAAAATATTACAGAAAATATACATGTACATGTCTTTCTTTATGAATTCCCAGCTGTTTCTATAAAGGGCCTCTCAGGAGCCCTGACCAGAAAGAGCACCTTCACATGGAACCTGAACCCTAATTCAGCAGCTGAGCTTCTCCCTTGATAGATCCTTCATGCTGTGGTTTTCTTCTAACCTAAGAAAACCTTCAATTAATTTTCTGCTGGTCTCCCACTTGGTTATGAACTGAACTATTTTCATCCATGATGGTCCCCCCCACACACACACACACCAGTTCTCTCAGTGTCTTTTCTCAGTTATCTTTAATATGGGACCTAACCTCTACTATGCTGTGACATTCCATGTTGTGTTTTTATTTTTACCTGTCCCTCCCAAACAAGAAAATCATCGCAACCAGTTTCCTCTGCTCTGTAGCTGGAGTTGGGTCAACCACAGCAGTATTAATTAATATACAGACTCCTGGTACAGTTGCCCTGGCAATGCTCACCAAAGCATCAGAACCCTTCCAAGAGAACAGCACACACGGCAGTCAATTAACTGTTTTCTTCACACGTGTAAGCCAAGGGCACAGAGCACCTCGTGTAGAGAGAGGCACCCAGGGGAAGCTCAGTAAACACTTGCTGACTAGCTGACAACACCTAGGCAATGAGGAGGGTGCTTAGACTGCTGACTTGAACATTTGAAGGCATTTAGAGCTGGTAGCAGAGACACTGTCCAAGGGGGGTAGCAGCCAATGTGATTTACAAGAACATCAGCATGATGCTAACACCTTAGACATAATCTAGAAGACCAGGGAAAGGATACAAGCCTTTTGCAAGGGCAGGCTATTGCTGAAGGGGAAGAGGGGAAAAGCTAGACCAATTCTTCATCTGCCTGTCATTTCCACTGTCATCTCCCAAGGCAACACAGAGGACACTTCACTCTGGACCAGTCTCAGGGGATCTACCACAGCAGGCCATTAGCCCAACTTGTTAGGTGAGATGAGCAATGAGGAAATTTTCCCTCACTCAAGTGTGAGTAACAGAGAATGCCAACTGCTTACATAAACACAAGAACTAGCTTTCATCTTAGTTACAGACAAGCATGGTATTTCCAGCTTGTTTCTGCTGAGGCTATGTTTGTGGCTCTAGTCTTTAGGAAAGTTGAATCCTCCCGGGTATATACCAAATTCAGATAGAAACTGTTTGCTTCATTTTATACTCAATCACTGATGGCTTCCCACATTTCTTATGAATATAAGGATGGAGAGAGACCCACTTATGCTAGCCCTTAAAGGAAGGTTTATTGAGAAAATAGAGAACTCACCTGTCCCAGCAGGGCCACTTGGAAAGAAGATCTACGTAATTGGAAGCCGCAGGGACCAAGCAGCTATTCTCTGTGATTCTCTCTGACACCAAAAGTCTTGCACCTCTGCCTCTCTCCAACCTTCTCTCTGCACACCTGCTTCCTCACTTACAGTTTCTGCTCCCTTAACTGCAGCTTTGCCTTGCAATGGAGTGACTCTGACTCCATCTCTATATACGCTCTGAGCTCAGGTTCTGACAAATAACTCAGTCCCTCACTATTCCACTTCCAGACATCAAGAGAGGGGTCTGATTGGCTCAGGTTTGCTCAGAAAACTGCTCTAAACCAAGCAATTGTGTGAAAAGTTAAGGGGTGGCAGCAGGTTGCACGCTACAGTCATGACGGCCTTGGCCAAACTGGGCTGGGAGCAATTGCCTGAGAGGGGAGCTTTGGGTGGGGGCAGGACCCCCCAAGCTATGAGACTGCAGCCCCCGTGATCAAAATCTCCTGAGCCTTTTGCTTTCTCATAGTTTCTGTGCACTGCTGCCCTTCATTCCACACATTTGTTCCTCTACGTTTTCTTCATGTCTTGCAAACAGCCTCCTCCTGACCATGACCTTTACTTTCCCGTCACCCAGCCTCAGCCATGCCTAGTCTTGCCCGATACCCCCAGATTCAGTTCTGGAGGGAGGTTATACGACGGTGCATGATCTCAACCAGAGATTCCACACCTTCCATCCCCACTCCCGTCCACCGCACTGCACTGATCTAACCACAGCAGTCACCTCCTGCTCAGTGACACAGCACTCCACAGCCATCTTCTAAGCAAAGCCTGCTCCGTAAGTCACTTAGTCAGGAAGATCTGCTGTCTCAGAGAATTTGCTGTAGTCGTATCCTCATTAATCGGCATAGTCCTTGAGCCAAGTTAAGCCATAAACCAGTTTTCCCAAACTTTTCAATTTTGACTTATTTTTCAGAGGCCAGCTGCCTAATTCTGATTCCTAGGACTTAATGAAACCAGGTACTTTCCGGGTGAGTTGAAGATAATAGCTCCCACTCGAAGTAAAATCTATGGATTCCTCTTTCGTGCATTTACTCCTTTTATTCATCAAATATAGACTGAGCACCTGGTAGTCCTGTGTCAAGTCTTGCCTTCAAAGGCTAAGGGGACACAGGCAAACAAATGCAAACAAGCCCCTGCTCTTGCGGAGACAAATGTAATTAAATTATCTGATATGTAATTGTAAAGTAAGATGAGGAAAATGCGGGAAAGAAGCACAGTTTGAGAATACCACATAACAGAGGAAGTTTATTTAGACTTGGGAGCTCAGCTGAAGGCTTTCTTGAGGAAGTAAGGTTTGTACTCAGTGCTGAAAACAAAGTTACCTAGGCCAAGGGGCAAAGATGAGGAGAGAGCTCCTGGCAGAGGGGCCTGCATGTGCAAAGGCCCAGTGGCCAGAGGCAGCATGTTGCACTTCAGGAACTGCAAGAAGATCCAAGTGAGGGGACAATAATTCAGAGGAGGCTGGAGATGCAGGGGGGCAGCCAGAGCCCACAGAGCTCTTGAGGTCATGTTCAAAACTTGGGGTTTTATCCCAACAGCACAGAGAAACAGAGCCAGGAGCTGATTCTAAGTGGCAGGGTTGGTGAATAAAGGGTGCAGAGAGATGTTATCAGACTCCTGTGTTCAAAGGTCTCCTTCAGCTATAAAAATGAGAGCAGTTTGGAAAGGGCCAGAATGGGTGGACAGACCGAAGAAGAAGCTAAGACAATAACATAAGCAGGATGACGGATCTGGGACTGGGCCAACATGCCAGGATGGAGAAGGGAATGGATTTGGGGGGGGGGGGGGGGACCATCAAGAGCACGCAATCTGCTGAGAGAGCTAATGCGCACACATACAAATCCATAGAGTCCACCTGGTTTAAATGACACAGAGAAACTGCTTGCCGAGGAGGGTACTGCTGGCTCTCACTGGGGAAGGCGTCATAGACAGCATGGCTCTGACCTGGGGCTTATTGAAGGATGGGTAGGTTTGAACATGCTGGAGTCGGGGAGAATGGAGGCTCTAGACAACCCCTAGGAATATGTCTCAAGGTTCAGGTGAGGGGGTTTTGCACTGGTGTACTTTATATGCAGCCTTCTAATTGCCCAATAGGGAGTAAAACCTGAAAAAGTAACCAGGTAATATTGAAAGTTCACAAAGGTATTCATTGAACATTGGCCAGTGTGTACTGGGTATCTCCTCTGTGACAGGCGTTGTGATTACACACAAGTTGACACCACACAGGCGCCGCCCTTAAGAGGCTTGTGCCAAGCTCACCATCTTCACAGCCCGTGAGGGGTCTCTAAAAGCAGAGTCCGAAGGCCACCTGCATCAATGTCACCTGGGCAGCTTGCTCAGCATGCAGATTCCCAGGCTTCTCCCACGATTAATGGAATCTGACTCTCTGTACTAAGACCCCAGAATCCTTCTTTAAAGCAAACTCACCAGGGGTGTGTATGCATCTCTAAGGTAAAGACAAATTGAGGAGGCAGAGGAGGGAAGAAATATTTTTTGAGTCACTGTGTTCCCTATGTGACAAGCATTTTACACATTAATTCATTTAATCTTCCCAAGGACCATTCATTGTCTCCATTTTACAGAGAAGGAAACTGAGATGTAGAGAGGTTAAGGGATTTACCCAATGATACAACTCATGTTATAAAATGAAGGCTCCAAAGGTGACGTCGTCTTTTTCACAAAATAAATTTCTTAAGTTCAGCCTAACAGTCAAAAATGGAGGCAGATCACCACCTTTCAGCTCACCAGCAGAATGACACTGGTCCATCTGATGAGAATGCCCATGCAGCTCTGCTGCGATCTTCCCAACAGAAACCAGCGCGTGTCATTCCTATGGGCATGTCTAGGATGGAGGAGCAGTCAGGGAGAGGAGGAACAGAAGGAAGACGGGGGACCAGGGAAGAAGAAAATTGACTTGTAGTTTGGTCAACTGAGCCAGATGGTACTGAAAATCACCAAAGGGCCACCCTGGGAAATCACAGGCTCTCACTCGCCACATCTTGATTTGCAGATCAAACTGCCTCTCTAGCACTAAGACTCAGCGGAAATTCAGTGGGCCAGAAGCAGAGAGCCTGCAGAGCCACTCCTGACAGGGAGAAACAGCCAGAACATCAACACCCTGCCTTCCCCCTCCACTGCCATCTGAAACATAACCTCCTGGGTCAGGCACTCCCGCTCCTTCCTGGATTGCAAACCATACCCAGCAATGCAGACACAAACCCAGAGAACCGAATCTGCAATTAAGCCACAGGGAGTTAATGAGGAGAGAACTGCCAGGTAGGGTGAGCAGACACCGAGACCACAGCAGATGAGAGTGAGGTTTAATTCCGCGTGCTGGGGGAGATTGGCAAGCATGTCCCAACTGGAGCAGATTACAGCAGTGGAGGGGAAATATTTCACAGGATATTTTCAGAGGGAGATGCATGCAGAGGAAATGGCTCCAAATATATTTTTTAATATCTTTGCCATAATAAGCTAGGTAAGGAGCATGTGGTAATTGATGCATATGCATGAGAGCATAATTAAGAATTGTAAGACCTGGAAGATTTTCAAGCTCTATGGCAATTATATACCATAAAAAATAACCTTCCTTGGGGTGCAGGGCTATTATTCAAGCATCTCTCCTCATTATGGTAGCTGGAACTTACAGAGCACAGCACAGAAATGGTATCAACGAGGGGTGAACTGTCACAAACTAATGATTCCTGGCTTTGTGTTTTTCCAAGAGTCTCCCCACACATTGTCTTATTTGATCACTATAGGTATTAGTCTCCTATTGCTGCTGTAACAAATTACTACAAACTTAGAGGCTTAAGATAGCAAAATTTTTTCTCTTACATTTCTGGAAGCTGGAAGTCCAGGATGAGTCTTGGAGGGCTAAATCAAGCTGTCTGCCGGGGCAGTTCCTTCTGAAGGCTCCAGCGGAGAATCTGTTTCTTCTCCCTTCTAACTTGCAGTCCTCCGCCTGTGGCCCTGTCCTTCGTCTTCAAGGCCAGTCATGTAACACCTTCAAGTCTCTCTGTACTTCTGTTACTGCATCGCCTTCTGTCCCTCTGATCGCTTTCCTTCCTCCTATAAGGACACCTGTGATTACATCTGACCCATCTGGATAATCCGGGATAATCTCCGCATCTCAAAATCCTTAATTCAATCACACCGGCAAAGCCCCTTTTGCCATTTAAGGTAAATATTCACAGGTCCTGGAGATTAGCACATGGAAATCTTTGGGAGACTTTGCTCAACCGGCCACACTGTAGAAACCCTATGAAGACCCCATCCCAAGAGAGCCACCATTCAGTGACTGACTACCAAAAAAGTTCAAATAGCTGGTGACACACTTTTTCTTGGTCTCTTTTTACTTATCTGTGAAAATTAAAAAATAAAAATATGGATAATACTCTTATTTGGTTTAATTTACAAAATCACGGTGAAAAAGACATTTTGGGGAGAGAAGATGAAAGATCCAGAGAAAAAAGCGTGACCACCATCCCTACTCCCCCACCTCTCGTCTGATCCCTCCTCCCAACACTTCTGCCACTTCACCACAGTTCAAGATCCTTCAGAGTCAGGTCCCAGTGACTTTCCCTGGAACTCCAGAACTTCACTGTCTTCCCATCCCGCCTCCTTTTCCAACCCTGTCTTCTCTGGTTTTGTAACCTAAAGTAATCTAACTTCTCCCGGCCTCAGCTTGCCTATCTGGAGATACTCCCATCCCCCTCACTCTCGTTGGCAGGCAGCTAACTGAACCTGACATGACGAGGCAAGAGCCTAGTGGCTCAATTCATCCATATCAGTTACACCCAGGCTGGGAGGCCCACCTCCCTGAACCCGCACAGGCCACGTTACGGTGGATCCTGCCTCCTGCCTCCAGCCTCTGCTCTGCACCTGAAACGCCTTCCCACCTGAGGCCTCTCCAGGAACCTCCCCGTCTTCCCAATTTCCCTCCAGGAAACTATCGCAGAATCCTCCAGGCCACACCCATCTCTTCCTTGCTGAATAGTTACTGCATTGATCCTAAGCAGGACCTACATTCACTTCCATTTGTCCCACGTGACCTGTTTCCTAGCTGGAAAATCCTTGAGGAGTGTGTCCCAGACCCCTGAGTGCAGAGAAGCCAAGAGGTGCCCAGTCCCCACGTACTGGCTGATGGTATCGGGATCCTTCCCTGTCCTGGAACCTGCCAGACCCCAGTCTGCCAGGCACACGGGCTCCCGCAGCAGTCGGAGGCCTCTCTCAAATGAAGAAGGTGATAAGAACCCTATTTGCCCATACGTAAATAACTGTTGTAATTATGGAGCATTATTCTCAACAGACCAGCAGACGGAAACCAATTTACATAACAGCCGCGGTTATTCATGGAAATGTTTGTGATTTATCTACCAGAGCAGATGAAGACCCTAAAGTTAATGTGTGTAGGCCAGCACCTCCCTCTCTTCTCAACAAGGTACCCACGATGCCAACAGGTCAGGCTCAGCCTCTTCCAATCCACGTTATGTTGGGGAGCTGGAGAAAGTGTGGGTCCGAGAGAGCAGCACAGGGGGTAAGGATGCGGAAATGCACAACCCCCCTGGCATTTCCCATTATGCCACGAGGTCGGGGTTGCCAGTGCCCATCTGATGGCTACCTTGTATGAGTCTAGGATGTCTTAGAAGCCTGTGACAGGACCCTTCTTGAAGGGGGATGGAACAAATGGAATGTGACAAAGAGAAGCGGGTAGGCCCTGAAACAGTGGTTCTGTGCATACATCAGAATCAGTTTATCAATTTTTATGTGAACATGTGAGCTTTTGTGAAATCCTGGATTTTCATGTCTTGGCCCTAGAACGTCAGGTTTAAGTGGTGAGTTGAGGTGCCTCCCTGCACACCCAGAGAAGCAGCCACTCTAAAATGCAGCCAACACAGGATCATCTGTAACCTGGAGAACGTGACACGCCATGGACGTGCCTTGAGTTAAAATGAAGGTGATTTGTGGGACCCTGGAAGCTGTGTGTCTAAAACCTCCCTGGGCAATTCCAATTTGAAGTCCTACCGGGCAGACACACCAAGAGGGACCCAGATACCTACAGCATGATTCAAACCCCCAAAGTCAGGTGTTTTGTTTTTTTTAAATCCTCACCTGAGTGTATTTTCATTGCTTTTCAGAGAGTGGAAGGGAGAAGGAGAGGGAGAGAAAGGGAAAAACATCTACTGGTTGCCTCTCACACCCACCCCAACAGGGGCTGAGGACCGAGCCTGCAACCAAGGCATGTGCCCTTGGCTGGAATCAAACCCAGGGACCCTTCAGTCTGTGGACCAATGCTCTAAACATGAGTCAAACTAGTTAGGGCATTGAGTCAACTCTTTTAAAGCAAATAAGCAATTGAGTTAAGAACATCAGTTTTGAAGCAAACTGGCTCCTTTAAAGATCACTTTCCTTAGGGATGGGCTTTAAAAGGAGAGCTCTCCCCAACAGTGAAGAGCCCAGGCTACGGGAGCAAGTAGGTGATCCCCAAATGAAACCACTAACGTGGGTGCCAAGCGCGAACTTCACCTTTGAAGATAGACCTTGGTTTACGTTTAAGGTCTTTGTCTCTTCTAAAAATTCCTTTTAAATGCCTGTTAACAACAAACACTTAATTGTTTGCTTGCTTTTTAAAAATATTCTTAGTAAGGGGAGGAAAAGTTTTCAGTTTCAAAACCCCAAACTCTTAAACTCAGAGGTTGGCTCTGCTTAAAGCCCCTGCACACTTCCTATTGTCTTTGGCTTAAAATATATTTAAATAAACTCCCATGAGCTCCCAGCAGCATTAAAGGCAGCAGCTGTCAGTTAAGTAAAGCAACACATGCAGTGCTTTAAGGGCAGGGAAAATCACAGAGAGCCTCTTTGATCAGGCCTGATGGGAACCCACACCCGATGGGGATTAACTGTCCAGCGGGACACTGGGCCGTGGGAGTGACTGCCGGGACGCCCACTGGTGAATTACGGGCCCTCCCTGCACACTCAGGGAAGCAGCCACTCAAAAATGCAATCAACAGAAACCCATCTGTGAACTTGGACAGCGTGGCCTGCCGTGAGAGCGCCATGTGTTCAAAGGGAGAAGGTGACGTCATCCAAGTGCAGGCAGATGGACAGAAGTAATTGACAGCCGATCACAATGCAGTCAGAGCAGCGCTCGCCATTGTGGGAAGGGCCGTCCCAGGGGGACAGGAGTGCGCATCTGGCGGCACAAATATTTAATCACTAGCAAGGCCTGTGCTACAGCGGCTCAGGTTCCTCTTACCCCCTGGACTTGAAGTCTGTTTAGCCATCTCATGATTTGTTTGCTTGTCTAGGAGCCCAGAAGTGGCCCTTCTTGGAAGGCAGACACAAGCATCTGGTTACTCTAAAGTGGCCTCCTTCAATGACAACTGATGGACTGAGCTCCCAGGACACATCACAGGCACATGAGTATGAATGGTTTGGACCCAGAGACTGGTCACTTCTGGGTGCCCTGACCTGGGATTTCTGACCAGCTCAGCCTTGAACAGTGACAGCCCCTTCAGGTGCAGCCCCTTGGAGGCCCGGCCAGAACACCAGCCTCCCATGGCTCTTAATAAGGAGACTTCCAACACGTTTCATTTTCTAAAACCTCACCTGATTACTTCTAATCTATGACGCACAGCGTTGCAAAGGCATCAGGAGGGGTGCTGAGCATATCCAAGCAATGACTAGAAATCCTGGGAATTGGCTCCACAGAGACTGTCCTTGGCTGGGAAGATTGAGGATACAGATGGGGGTGGGGTAGAAGGTCAACATCTCAACTGTGGAAAGTGAGGGCTGTAAGCCGCTGAGAATCCCATTCTCAGGCTGGGTTTCTTCCCTGTCTTAATGAAGACTGAGGCTTAACTGACCATGTTCAGCTCAACTCTGCCCTCTACCTTCTGGGGGTGGGCAGCGCAGAAAGCCCACTGCCCAGCATTCTGCTGGAGCTGGTCTACCTGCCAAGGGCTGATGGGGCGGGGGGCCTGAGGGACCCCACCAGAGGAGCCACAGGGCCCCCTTCGCCCACCATGTATGTGGGCATAGCACCCACATCTCAGTAGCCAAGCTCAGTGGTTTGAAGCAAACAACTGTCCTGCCCCAGCCAACACCCCCCACTTCCCTTCGCCCGGCTCCCATTCTGGCCCCTGGTGTCAGGAGGAAATTACCTTGCTGCAGCTGGAGCTCCACAGTCACTACCAGCGAACTGTTCCAATCCCCAAACAGAAGAGCCTGAAGACCAAAGCGCGAGGCTCAGATCACGTGGTTGATTAGGGAGAAGGGGTAGCAAACACACTTAGAATATTGGGGGGGGGGGCACCACATACTGAATCCTGGGTATGCAATGCTCAAGGGCCTGCCCTCTGTCACATCAGCCCTTCCCGCTGGTGGTGTGGTCACCAGCGCCTGAGCAAGGAGCGCAGAGACGGAGGTGCCGGGGCCCACCCTCCCAGGTGCTCCGTCAGAGGCTGGCGGGCAGGGAGGTGGCACAGCTGCAGCGTCCCAATTAGTCAGCTGAAAGCCGGGCTGTTTATCTGCATTGCTGGGGTGAGCGTGGGACCATACGGGCTGATCACCACTGGGCGGCTAATTGAAGGCTGAGAGCCTCGTGGGTCTCATGTGTGTCTGATGTATCCTATTTGGTGCTTCACGTGCTCATACATATTTAGTATGAGTCATGAATATTCAGTGCCTGCTCAGCTCCTTTCCCTTCCTATCGAAGTCAACACACGTGGTTCACTTTCTCTGTGTCTCACATCTTTCAAGCCACTTGCTTCTACACTTAGTTTTATCTGTCTTCCTTACTCATTTGTTTCTCTTATTTTCTGAGCAGAATCATATATTCTCAAATAATCCAGCAAATGCGCATGACGTCAACTTGTGGCTGGAACAGTAACCCCCAGCTGTGAACCCCACTTTACAACTCACAAAGCTCTTTCACATTCACAGTCTTATTTAATCAGTCATATTTAATCGTTGCCAGCATCCTGTGAGGCAGGAGTCACCATCCCCAATCAGAAGATGAGCACATTGACACTGGCAGAGGTTCAGTGACTTTCCTAAGGTCACACAGTCACACACCCAGTTGGTGGCAGAGGGGACGGAAGCTCAGGTCATCCAGCTTCTGGTCAGGTGTGTTTCCCATTTCACCAGCCCACCCCTGGACCATGTTCACTCCCAATACCCCAACTCTCACAGCAGAACTTGCAGAATTCAGGCCTCGCTTCACAGCCTGGCACAGCCTGACCTGAAGAGACCTGCACTCTGGAAGGCTGGGTGTTGGACAAACACACACACACACACACATGCACATGCGCACACACACACACTTTACAGAGAAAGGATATGCTGCAATGAGCTGGCCTGAAAAACAATCTCATAGGACCAGTTCTAAGTAAAACCTTCAAACCTAACTGCATGCTCACCACCTAATGGAGTTCACAGGAGGCCTCCCTACAACTCGCTCCCTCCAGAAGCTCGTCCACTCACAGAGGCAGCAGTGGTTTCAGGGCAGATGCATCTGCACACTGAGAACACCAGGTCCTCTCAGCATGAACAACCCCGCCACCACCGCCACCGCCAAGGCCATCTAATAATCTCTGACTTCTCCCTTCTCAAGGAAGCCGGAGACCAGGAAAAAATGTTCAGTCAACCGTCAGAGCCGCACCCAGGGAATCCCGGGCCACACAAATGGGAGTGAGGGTTAGCTCACAGGCCGGCCTTGTTGCAGGACCTGAACCAGGCCCATGTCTGCGAGTGTGTGCAAAACCTACGGAGGGTGAAAGGGTGGAAGAGTGGCCTAGGGGTGGGCCCACAGCCTGGTCCTCAGGCTCTGCCCCAGCACGTGCTGCTTACTGCCTGAGGCCGTGAGGGCTCGGCTGGGCTGCCTCTCCCGTTACTGCTGTTGGGCAAATTGGTCTGCTGCTGGGTGAGCGGAACGTCAAGCGCAGCGAAGCTCCCTCTTGGGGGAGACTTGATTTGAGGCCAATGGAAGTCAAAAGAAAGACAATGATCATTTTGTTCAGCCAAAATGAAAGTGAATCTGGAAAATGAGTCCTTTGCACCAAAGCCCTCCAGCAGATGTTTTCCAAGCAGAATTGAAACACAGGTTTCCTGCAGTGTGGCCTCTGGTTTGCTCTGGTTTGGACACCAGCTGGCTTCTCCCCTGGTGGAGTTCTGGGCCGGTGCAGCGTGGGCCCCTCCTGTGGGTTCGCACTGCTGTCCAAGGTAACAAACAGCAAGCCACAGCGGGGGAGCCTGTCTCGGTGCTGAGCAGATTGGGCCCGATCACACGAGATCCACACCGTGTCCTCTGGACCTTAGGCATGCACATTGAAGACTGGCCAAAGATGACTTAAACTTGTAAGTGGACCCAAGCAGGCATCTTTTTTTAAGGCCACCCTGTGTTCTTGGCAAACTGATCTCCAGCCAGAGGCAGGTTTAAAAGTTCTACAGTCCAATCTCCTTCAACAGCACACGTAACCCTTGTAAACTGAAAAGTGAGGGAACTGATCCAAGGCCCCGTGAACAGCTCCTCAGGAGAACAGGAAACACCAGACCCCCTGACAAGGGGAGGCCTGCTCCTTCCACCGCCCCACTGCCTCGCTGGGCTGCATGATGCCGGCCTCGATGTCTTGTAGGAGCAGGAGAAGCTGAGCAAAATGAGACTCGGGGGGACGAGGGCTTACCCACCAGGCCCCACCTTGGTCGGGTCTGGCCCAGGATGAGCCACCCCCACTGTTCACAGAGCTGTCACAACCTGAAAGCAAAAACTTGACCCGACTGGGAGGTTAATCCTTCTGGGAGGAGGAATTCTGAATGTGTAAGAGAAAACAATGCCCAAGTCCCCGGAATGTCAGGACATGAAACACGTCTTCAGAGAGAGTCTGATGAGCTTTTCAACGATGGTTTCATAGCAAAACTGTACCTTCCGCAACATCAGACGATTTGTTTTTAAAAAGGAGAATCATATGGCTCTGTAATACCTCCACTTAGCAGCTCAAATAGATAATGACTCTTCAAATAACAGGATTCATGTAAATGACTTCAAAACTGTTCATTCATTCAGTAAATCCCAACCGTGAAAGAGGCCCTCAGCTAGGCACTGGGGTACAGGGGCGAGTGGGCTGGGTGCAGGTGTATCCCTCAAGGAGACGCATTGAAAACAGAGTTTAAGACAGACACAGAAACAAATACACTGCATAAAATAGAGAACAGGGCACCAATTTAAAACTAAGCAGAAAAAAAGAGGCAAGGCAAGGAAAGTGCGTCCATGTGGGGCTGAGGCGGGTCCTGGGGCTGAGTCAGGCTGGCGGGACCCTGGTCAGCCCGGGTTTACCAGGCTGGGGGCTAAGCTGCCATCGCCTTGAGGGAGCCCTTCCGTGGGGCCGGAGCGCCATCTAGTGGTGGCCCAGCCTCAGCACATGCCACAGGCATGGATAGGAAGGTGCCCCCCCCCCCCCCGCCCCCCCCCCGGAGAAAGCAGGTTAAACTCATGAATGCCCTGCCAAATGCCAGAACCAAATGCCCTGTTATCACAGGGCACTCACCCTGCGAGGACAGTATTGTTCTCACTATTTTATCGACCCTTTAACCCCTCATTAACAACCTGGGGCTCTGATGAGTAAACCTTCTGCTGCTTCTGAGGTTCAAGTGAGCAGAGGGCAGGGTCCCTTGTCTGTTTGACTTAAGAGGAGCTTTAATAACTAGATGGCCAGTTTCCTAGAGGTCCCCAGAGCGGGGTCCCTGGCACTGGAGGCTGGGACAGCCCTGCAGGGGTCACACTTCAAGGAGACGTGGAGGAAGAAGAGGAAAGTAAACATGGAGCATGAAACCTGTGTGTTCCAGAAAAGCGGTTCCTACGAGTGACCGTATTCTTTAAAACAAAAATAAATATAGATAAGAGTTGTTAAAAATACTATGCTGCCTAAGGGAAGAGAGGGAAGCTTCATTTATTGAGTGCCCATAGCATGCTGGCATTATTTGATCTTCACGGTGACCCAGTGATGTGGACATGTTTGGCTCCATTTTACAAATGAGTAAACTGAGGTCCAATGTCACAGGGCCAGAATGTTCCTTCCCAACCTCTCCTCGTTTTCCTTCCTGTTGGGTTTTGTACTCCCTCTGTCCTCAGGACACTGGGAAAGAGGTGGTGACTCAGGACTGGGGCCAGTGACCCCTGAGGGCCATCTTCCCAGAGCTCCCGGAGCTCCTCCTCAAAGCCAGGCAGAGCTGGCCCGCGTTTACCGACCCATAACTCATGAAACTCATCTCCTCCCTTTTTCCATCATGAACATAAACACCTCTATTTCGCTGGGGAAACATCGGATTGAAAATCCCGGAAGCTAAAATCATTTCTCTAACCCAGCGTGACAAAACCAGGAGACCAGGGCCATTTACAGTCAGTGGCTGACTGCCCTGCCCGGGGCCTCACCGAGGATCTAGAAGGTTCTCTTTCGCGACTGACTTTTTTTGCAAAACATGAAAGAAGAAGAAAAATTTAAAATAGGGCTGAAGGAAGGGCAGGTATTTTAGCCCCTCTTGCACGGTCCTTTTCTTTCACCAGTTAGAGTCACTTTTCCCCTGAGATTTTGAAAGCCCAGGGCAGGGCTCACCCTGGTGTGCTCTGCCTGCTTGGGCTCGACTGTGGCCAAGCCAACCTCCTGGACTCCCCGACCTCACCTGTCTTGGCGCCTGAGGACTGATTCCTTGCCCCCGCTTCACTGGACTCCGGTATGCACACTTCCCACTTGTCTTGGTCATGGTCGACTTTGGCTTTCAACTTCAGGGCATCGCTGATGTCCACCACTCAGACCTTTAGCATAACCTCACCCTGACCCTTTGCCAGTCTATCCTGTCCCAGATATTTACTTGCTCCCCCCACCCAGGCCCTTGAGTGACAAAAGATGGGGAAGGTATATTTGGGTGGGGTGATGACTTTGCCCTTGATCTCCAGGGCTCAGCTGTAAGAGAGTTGGAGGGAATCGTGGGGGTGGAGGTCTGCTGGGCACAAGGCATCCCTGAGCTGCCGCAGTGATACAGAGACTGAGGGATGAGAGCAACACGTGAGTGGCATAGGAAGGCGGTTCAGATCACCAAGAAGTCAGACTTAATTTGGATACAGATCCCATCTGCACCAAGAAAAACCATCACACTGTATGTAGTCCAAGTATCATGAATGGGCTAATGGTACCACCTTCCCAAAACACACACCCCAAAAAATCCAAGATAGCCTTCATGGACCAATGTAGTAACTATTTAATTAAAACAACCACTTACAATGGCAGAATCTAATAACAAAGATACCAATAAATATATGGACATAAAAACCTTTTGAAGACTATAAATACATGATTATCATTTATAAAATCAGTAATACTTCATGTATCTGACAGTTTATGGCAAACCATTTTACATTCTATCATTTGGAAGAAATAAAGATTTCTCTAAATAAAAAACTTTTCTACCTCCTTATGCCATGCCTGGAAAGTGCTCCCTCCCTCTCCCACGGTGGCCATCCATCAGGCTGTGAAATTTCTTTTAGTTCTGCCAATGGACACACTTCATACCATTATTCAGCCTTCTCCATTAGTCTGCTAAGGACTTGGAAACCAGATAGCTATGTTTGTTAAAATCGTTTGTAAATTAAGAAAATTGAATTTTAATGAATGGCTGTGAGGTGCTAACCTCTGAGTGAAATGCATGGGCTTTGGGAAACAGCCCTTGTTCTGGTTTTCCACTGGGTTCTGGATTGGTAGCTGAAAGTGAGGTGTCACTATAGTTCAAAAAGTCAGATATACCCGCCATCCACTGATCAACTCTATGATGTAGCATGGATTTGCTGTTCTTCTTTGAAGTAGGTTCACGGAGGGTTTCTGGACTGATTTGAAATGGGTCTGATAGTCCATAGGTCAAGTAAACAGCCCTGTCACGTACAGGAAGCCCTTTGAGAACTCGGGTGTTTTAAATCCTCTGGTCCTCCCCCCACCCCCAAATACAATCATCTGGAGATATTGTCAGAAGACGTCCCAGTGACCTCAGATGCCAGAGCCAGCCCATCCCACGCCAATTCTGTTATTTTCTGTGTTCTTGAAAGCTCAACATATCCACACCCCATACCCAAACAGTTGAAAATTAGCCTGTGCCACCACCGATTTATAGACGCTGATACAGTTTGTCTAAGGACATGGAATTTCCTCTTCAGATCTTGAAACCTAGACTATTACCCCAAATGTGATGACACTTCTAAGGTCATTTAAATTGGACAGCCATGGAGGTAGTACAGTATAGGGGTTAAGACACCAACTCCGGAGTCATATTGTTTAGGCCACATCAGGTAACATCTCTGCTTGTGACAAAGGTGTAGCCATAGGGAACAAGAGCTGGTCTTTACAAGTCCAAGGCAATCTTTGCTACCTCCTTCCCTTTCTGCACATTGGCCATCCAAAGGGGGGATCTACAGAGGAGAAGTCTTCCCAACTGGAGGCATGGTCCTGAAGAACAGTAAGTGAGTGGAGCACAGGTTTTGTCTCAGCCAGTGGCTATGTCAGCCATATGGAGAGTCCTCAGTGACGGCAGGTGATGCTCCAGCCTTCTCAGCAGTACAGAGTCATCATCAGCCACTGGACATAATGCGGAAACAAATTATGGTCAGTTCAGCTTAACCTCTGGCCTTCCATTCAAGGTGCTTCATTTCTCAGTCACCAGGTCCCAGAGCCTGACATAGCTTGGCCTTCCCCGCCCGCCCCCCACGGGAAGCCATGGAGACAGGACATTAATGGATGGGTTGGCCAGAGGGACCACACCATCTGGTAATAAGTATAAATCGACCTGAAATATAATCAACCTTGACTCCTCGTGGTGCCTGTGAATGATGAGACCCTAGATACAGGCTGATTCCGTATTCAGTTCTCAAGGCCTTTTCCGCCATGCGTGTGCCAGCTGTGTGTGCAGGCGTGTGTCCCGACCGCGTAGCAGGAGTCCGTTAGAGCACACTCTACATGTTCACATTTATAGACCCATTCGTCTGACAGCTTTATGTGGGTATGATGAACGGTCCCTCTAATTCACATAGAGGGGACTTCTGGAGGAGCCACTCCCCAGGCTAATTACATCCGAATGATAATGCTGATGACGGTGACGATGAAGTAAGTAACCAATGGTGTCAAAGAAAACCCCAGAGTGAAAGTCTTACCTCTCGCTTCTGGAGGTATATCCCTTTGCCATCTTGTGTTAAGTTTTGGAAGACACCTGTGAAAATGCAGAAGAGAGAAACACAGCTAACATGTTTTGAAAATATTATGAACTAGTCCCTCTCATATATCCCCTCACCTGGGAACCCAGTTGTGGAACCACACGTGGCCACACTTATTATAAGTGAGCTGCCCCAAACCTTTGCCTCTGGGAAAGGCAGGGTACAAACGAGCGCGGGTAGATGCGGCCGGGTGTCCCACGCATGGAGCCAGTGTTCTCCACAGCTCCCTGGCCTATTGTTTCTGCACTGGCAGCTGTCCCCCCTCCCGCTTGAACTGGGGACAAGTGGGCGACCCCTGTGCAGGGCAGAGGGAGCCCTGCCCTCCCCCCTTCCCTCCGGCTCACTCTCCATCTTCTCCGCACGCAGCATCAAGAGGACAAAGCTGACGAAGTCCATCTGGAGCTTGGGGCCTCCATAGCGGATAAGCATCAGCAGGCAGATGTCATCACTGAACACGATTCCTGCATTGAACACGGGCTCCTGCCATCAGTGCTGGGAACCTCACATCCAGCTCCCCTCCTATGTGACACCCCTTAAATCGTCCCTCCTCTTCTGGGACCTGAATCCTGAAAGCATGGGGATCTTTTTTTATGGGTTTCATTGTGACTTGCTGAATTATTTAGTCCATTCGTTTTATTTTATATCCACTCTCCATTCCTGCTTCCTTGGGCAGCCAGCACGAGGATCTTTTTATCAAGTGGGCCATGGCCTTCAAGGAGGAGGCAGTCTGTTAGGGGTCAGGAGTGTCTGCTTTGGAGCCTGGTGGTCCCTGAATTTAAACCCCAGGCAAGTTACCTAGCTTCCCAGAGCTTCAGGTTTTTCCTCTATAAAGTGGGGATTAGAACAGGGCATTGTTGAAGATTAAATGAGTGTGGATGTGCCAACCTTCAGTCATTGTTAGTAGTGATAATAGTGATAATAATAAATGTTTCTGTTGTTTGTAGATACACGTGTTTGGATCTCTAAACGCAAGGAATAACTTTGTGCATTAGAATTACCCCAGAATGTTGTGCAACTCCCCCCACCCCCCACTTGTTCATGCCCTAGAGCACCAGGTCCCCTCGGGCCCACCTGCATACTTCACGGCAGCCCGCAGCTGGGCCCAGTCCAGGTATCCTGACCCATTACTGTCTTGCTTGTGGAAAATCGCCTACAAAGAACCAACTGTTAAGGAAGCCAGGCATTTCCAAGCACCACCTGAGAGCCCCTCTGTGGCCCAGTGTCAACGCTGCAGAGCACTGTTGGGGGGTGCAGACTCCATCAGCAGGGTTGCTGCCAGGATGAGAACATGGCAGAAAGTCCATGCCAGGATCTGACCACCTCTCCCATTTCTTCTTAGGGCTTCTGAGAAAGGGAATGATCTTTGGTTGCAGGGGATAGGCAGTCTGGGTAATCTAAGCATATTATCCAACCCTTGAAGGGTTTCCAACCTGATAACTCAGGAGACAAGGGGGAGAGTTGTAAGCAGTGATTGGAAAAGTAGGAAGGAGCCAGGTTACGAAGGACTTTAATGCGATGCTAAGGAGTGTGGACTTCCTCTGAAGGCCGTGGGAAGTGATATGACCACATGTGAGCTTTAGAGAGTCAGGAGACTAGTGCAACAGGCTCTCTGAGTTTGCGAGGGAGAGAAGGAGGTCTCACTGGAGGGAGAGTAGAGAAGACTGGATGAGTAGCTGGGTATAAAAGGCTGAAAGGGAGAGAAGCGAGTACCTTACCTGCATTGCAAGATTGCCATTTCTGCAGCATCCTGCAACGAGGCGTGGTCAAGACTTGTTCTTACCTGATAGAGCATCAGCTGCTTCCACAGGTCCCTGAATTCCTGGATGCTCACAGTACCCGTTGCATTAAGCTGATAGCAGGGTTAAGGTCAAAGCCGCCAGGGGAGTTTCATCTATGCCTCTAGGGGCAGCGCCTGGCCCTCCACACAGCAGCGTGCAGTTTATGGACAGCCCCGCTCAATGTCGGATATCTCTAGTGGCCTCCCCCTGCTGGACAGTCCGGCCCAGGGCTCCCTGGGCCTTGCTAGGAAAGGACAGAATGAGCGGAAACACAGCAGCACTGGGAGAAGTGCTGCTGATGGTGGCAATGGTGGCAATGGTGGCGATGACAACAGCTGCCGTTTAGTGAAGCAGGATATTTTGACATGGCCAATTTGATGTGATTTAAATAAAAACAGTAACTTTTTTTCATTATTGTTAAAACCAACTACACAAGGAGTCAAGTGGCTCAAGATGCTTCTTATATTCAGTCATTTTATGAAAAGTTAAAAGCTTAATGGCTGGCCTTATAGTTCGTATCTCAACAGCCTCGAATTAGAAAGACTGGGTCAACACCCCACCCTTACCGGGGGTCTAGCTCTGAGTTACTCGCTTTATCTGTGTCGCTCCATTTTCACCTGGTAGGTGAGATAGCTGTCAACTCGCCCCTGTTATGGGTGATAAGGACCCAGAGAGTCTGATCATGTCCAAGTTCACATAGCTGGAGATAAGGCTGGGGCCTGACCTCCACCCCACGCTGTCCACGCCCTCTGCAAAGTTTCTGCAAAGGCTGTGTTTTGTATTGGCAACACCCCCACCCCCCAAACACACACACTATCCATCCTGTGCCTACCCCTAGTATGGAAACCAAACTTTGATTACAGTATCCAATTAGATAGGTAGAAGGTTTGCTAGAAAAGCCACAGGGCTGGGAGCCAGGAAAGCTGAGTCTGTGGCAAGTTGCTGAACTCCCTGAGCTCCAGTTTCCTGACCTGTAAATGGGGGCAGCCACTGCCTGGTCACCAAAGAGAAAACTTAGACTCCTGAAGCTCCTGTTAAGTTTCCTGTAAACCAGGAGAACTGTTACTAACCACCACCCTGCAGCTGCCTCATTGTCACTGTCAGACTATTGTTATCAATAACTAATATTGATCACTTTTCCTAGAACAAACCTGTCCTAAGCACTTTACATAGTTTCTCCCATTTGCATTCTCACACCGATCCTACCGACGAGGCTTGAAGCCATCTCACGCTGCAGATGAGGACCTGGAGGCACCATGGGGCTGAGTGACTTGCCCAAGACGACGCAACTGGTAAGCACTGGGGTTGAGATTCAAGCCCAGGCAGCCTGGCTTCAGAGGGGACCTCTCAACCAGCAGTGTGCATCTTCCCACAGACCAGAAAAGATACGTCCAGTAGGGCCAGGATCCCCTGGCAGGCATTGAGGCTGAAGAGGGGCTTTGTGTTCCTCAGACCTATAAAGGAACAGAAAGAGTCCATGGGGCCCGACCCAGGACAGCGTGACATGGCCCTTTTCTGAATGGGACCAGACAGTGCTGCCGGCTCCAGTAGCCATCATTCATGTGGGAAGGGAAGAGACAAAGAGCCATGGATAGAGGGGAGGCTTGGTGGTGATCTCTGCGCCCAAGCTGCACAGTGAATCCCTGTGGAGAACCCCAATCGCAGCTGGTGTTGCTCACACAGTGGGGCAGAGGAACGTGGCCCTGTGTACCCAGCAGGGGCCAGGATCAGAGTCACTGGCTCTGTGAGAGAGATCTGAGAGAGCAACTTGTTTAAATTCCCACCTAAATTAGGGGATACTTTCCTTAGATGTTCTGACGATGGTCATTCAATTATCGGTGCCCACATGGGTGGCTAGCTCCCTTCAGGAGAAACTTCCAATGTTAATTCCAAAGGAAGCTCCTGTAAAACCCACTCACTTGACCTCATTCCACTTCAGAAAAGCAGAAAGGGTATTTGTCCCCTCTCAACATTTCTCCAACTGTTCCCAGGCAATATGGGTTCTAAACTCTTATCACCATCTTCTAGGGTAGACCTACGCTTTGCCAGAATCACTCTAAAATATGGTACCAGGCCCGGGAGGCGCCCTCCAGATGCAACTCGGTTAAGCGGAGTATAATGGGTCTATCACTTACAAAATTTTCAGCCTGCATTTTCCAAATTATGTTCCAAGGAAGATTTTCTGCACAGGAAGGGTTTTGAGTTCAAACAAATTTGAAATACTGTGTACCTATAAATGCTTTTCTCCATTCATCAGGCACCTTAGTACATGATAGGTACTGAAGGGCCAACACTGAATTTTTGTTTAAGGCAGAATTTCCCAAGCGTAATTGGCCGCAGAACCTAATCCCTTCCACTTCATGGAACACTTACTAAAACCTCTTGGTTTCTAATGTTTCTTGGAACACAATTTCAAAAACACAAATCTAAATGCTTCCATTAAATAACCTGAATCTGGGTTAGCTTCTTTAATAGCAGCAACTTAAAACTATTAGCTCATGCTAAGCTCGAGGTCACCTAAATCAACCAGATAGCTTTCACATCAATTGCCACAAAAATGAGGTCTCTTCAACCAATTTTTTAAAAATAACAAAATGGTAGTTTTGAATGATCCTCCTGTCTCCACTTCATCTTCTTGGTGTGGGCACAGCTTGTAGCGAACAGTCTGAATTTCAATTCTGCTGCCTGGGATGTGACCCCTCCCAGCACTGTGCCATCTGCATATCTGGTCAACCTGCCTTCCTGTCTGCTCGAAACCTCTGAGAGAAGCTGAGGAGGTGAAGGGGGCGCAGGCAATGGCAGAATCCAAAGACTGTCTTCTACACATCTAGATAGTCACCTATACCAGAGAATTATCCATCTGGTTTTATATTTATATAGCTTTTGGGAATTGTGATAAGACTTGTGAATACATCTCATATTGCTACTCTCCAACCCACACCTCATCATTTATCATGGGAGACTTTCCCAAAAACTTCACCAAAATTCACAGTATTTCCCGGATCTATCAAACCAGAACCCCTCTCAGAGCACTAAATGGAAGCAATTTGTCTGTATATTCCTTGGAAAAACATTTTGCATACTTGTGATCAAGGCATTTAAAATTTTTTAATGTGCACTCTTCTAGGTAATTTCCTGGGAATTTTTTTCCAGAGGGGGAGATTCTTCTGTTCTATCATTTCTAGAGTCTCTTCTGGCTCTTGTGCCCTAATTAGGCTTTGAGAAACCATCTGGAAATTATTTCAAGGCCTGAGTTATACAATACCCTGGACTGTAACTTGTTTGGGTTTGAAGTCTTGTTTTCATATAAAGAAACAGCACTCACATATGTTAGGCAGGAAATCCCCTTTAATTTTTTGGCTTAGTTTTTTTCATTTTGAAGTTTATTTTCCTCCCTGGAGAAATCATGTTTTTCTCACTCAAAATATACTTATAAAATAATTTTATCTTTCCTAATAACGTATCCCAGGCTTTATCTGAAGGCATCCTCACTACCCATTTGCAGCCCTCTTAGGTGCTGTGCTCCCTCCTTCCAGATCTTTGCAGGTTGATCAATTTAAATATGAATTCACCAGAGAGCTCCCTGGTGGGCTAGTCAATATTTAATATTTATTTGCCCTTTTGAGGAAGTGGCTACAGTTTCTCCACGTGGAATTTATGTGCCAAAAAAGAAGTACTCAGCTATTCTTCTCAAATTAGGAAAATAGCAGAAATCTCCATTTTCACTACCATATGTCTCCATGCTCAAACTATGCAAAAAAACCACCACCAACAACAAAACACCCTATTTTCCAAGCTGTGTAAATTATTTCACTGCTTTGTCAGACCACATGACCCACCTTAGTATAAGACACAGCTGCTCAGGGGACCAGCACACAGCAGTTCACATGTCCCACCAGGAGAAAGAGAAACAGACCCAGAGTTCAGAACAGTTGTGTCCCCTGAGTCCTGCAGGATGGATGGCTCTGAAGTACTCACCTGACCAGGTCACCTGGTTCAGAATCTTCTGCAGTTGAGCTGCATTTATTTCTGGATACTGGAGTGAAAGTAGGGGGACAGGAGAAAATCGTCATTGTGGGAGGCTCCTTAGATGCAGCTAAAGGGGGCTGGGATGTCCACTCCAACATCTGCTCAGCATGGCACAGATGCCATCTCTGGGCAGAATAAGTGACACTATTATGTTGCACATATGGAATGTAACTAGTCATGCAATTAAATCTGGAATTTCCTAAGAACTTTTACAATAGTTTTTAAGTGGATGCCAAGCCCCGAGCACCCCTGCAGGGCAGGACTCTTAAGAAATAGACCAGAAGAGAGCAGTGGCTTTCAGACTGGGCTCTACTCTATAGAGAAGCTTCATACATTGAGTAAACAATTTGGTTTAAATTTTACTCCTAAAATTTAATTCCAGATTTTAATTTTAGATTCCTCAGAAGCAACTCTTTACATTAACATTTAACTTTAAAATATGTTAACAAAATACAAAGATCACAAATTTAAACTTATAAAACAGATACATATTCATAATATACAATTATATTAAAATATATTTTTCTTGATTTTAGAGAGAGAGGAAGGGAGAGGGAGAGAGAGAAACATGGAGAATCAATTGCCTCCTGCACACCCCCTGCTGGGAACTGAGCACACAACCCAGGCATGTGTCCTGACCGGGAATTGAACTGGCAACCTCTCAGTGCAGGGATGACACTCATCCAACGGAGCCACACTGGCCAGGGCAATAATATGCAATTTTTATCTTTTCATATATATTGGGATTCTCTATGAGATTTCATTACATAAAAGGCTGGCAGCAGAAAATATTTGGAAACCCCTGGAGTAGGAAAAAACTTTTATAAACAACACATGTAAAATTCTGACATATCATTTCTGGCTACATTAAGCAAAACACCAGGGGTGATTACGAGAGAAGGTGGGAGGGCAGGCAAGATGTTAATTAAATCCAGAGCGTTACTAACACGCTCTTCCATTTTTAATGAAATCGCTCTGATGTCAGACCCCTGATTTCCAGTGTATTTCTTGCCCTATTTCCAAATAGATTTAGTGTGGCCTGCCAGTTAGGGACAGAGTGGCCTCCAGAGCCCTATGCCCACCCCGCTGGCCTTCTGGTCTGTATCAGCCCAAGGAAAGAACTCAGGGGGACCAGGTGTGTCACCCTGGGCTCTCTGCCTTCCCAAGGTCCTCTTACCAGCCCCACCCCCTCCAGGAAACCACCCTCAACCTCTTTCTCCCTGGGCTTCCCTTAATAGCCCTCCCCAGACCCCCAGGCTTGTCATTGCCAGGCCTCCCCACTCCCAATACTGATTTCTATCTCTCCTGTATTTCATTTTCTCCTACAACTAATCAATGTAGCTTCCAAGAACAGATATGCACTTTACAGGAGCCTTCTGGGGACAACAGCTCCACTTATTTGTCTACAACCTTGAGGACTTGAATAGAAAGTGGCAGTTTGGGGAAGGGGTAACCTAAGTGACAGTTTACCCAAAGGGTCAGGCAGTCGCAAACACACACTTCGCGCAGCTATCTGCTCCACTTTGCCGCCTGCTCTGCCTACTTCTGGCCGCCACACCTCTTCAACTCACCTTCTTAAAGAGTTTGGTGAAGGCTTCGTCGTGACCTCCAGTTTGGTCTACTATTTCCTAAAGGGACAGACAGGCCGAGTTATCCACCCAGATATGTGAACTCTCATGCTCACACTCACGGCACATGGCTCCCAGGCCTCTGAAATCCAGAAGTCTGACCCCGAGCACTGTCTTAAATTTCCCACCGCAGCATTCACACAGCCCTTATTTCTCCAGTTCTCGCTGCCTTTGGGGAAGCAGTGAACAGTGAAACGGGAAAAGAAACAGCAGGTAGAGAGAAGCAGAAGAAGGTAAAGGCGTAACTCAGGCACCTGGGGCTCTGGGCCCTCAAGGACAAGGACCTGACCAGAGGGCAGTTCTCTTGGTGCAAAAACAGCAAAACCTGGGTACTCTCAGGGCACAGTAGATAATGTAGCACACGTGCCACAGAGCAGGGTCTGCAAGATCTGAGGACCTTCTCCCCAACCCCTGAACGTGAGGGCGAAAGCCACCGTCCTGCTTTGCAAACAGTCCCAGCCCTGTGGAATCTACCCGACTGCTTACCTTAGGGAAGACAACTCCAGAACTGCTGCCAATTTCACTGAGGGAAAACAAAAGAAAGAATTCCTTCTTGGGCATCATCTGGGGAAGCTTTTGGCCAATCTTCTCCCTCCCCAGAAGTTCTTCCAAGTTCCCTAGGTGATGCACCATGTGGGAGTGTCCAGCTCTCATGCCTCACCTCCCGTGTCTCCTTGAAGTGTAGGTCCAGCCACATGGCAGACACACTGCTTGTAACTCCCCACACCACACACCTGGTGCTGTTTCTCACCTCATGCCTTTGCTCATGCCAAGCCCTCTGCCTGGCACCCTCTTTTATTCCCCCACCCCACCCTCATCTGATGATTCGTACTCATATTTTAAGATTCTTGAGATCAAGTCAAACTACTGATGGCCACACGTGAAGGGAAAACAAAATGGGATTCTAAGCATTGAAGAGCTCCTATGTCAAAACAATCACAGGCCAAATAATAAGTTTGGCTGGGATGTGTATGTATTGATTTACCTCCACACACCATTGGTGTCTGAGCCTGCTGGTTGATGACAGCCTCCCCTCATCTGAGCCATCCTGTGCATCCCTTAGGAATCACCACCTTCCAGAGGCCACCCTTGCTTTCCCCAGGACCATGGAAGGTTAGCGGATGTTCCTTCTTGATGCTCTTCTAACACCCTGTGCACATAAATGCTTCTACTGGACACAGTATAACAAAAATAACTGCTCGTGTGACTATGTCCTTTCCAGACTCGAGCCTCTGGAGGGCAAGGGCCACGCCTGTCCTTGTTCTGTCTTTTTCCCTGTAAGGTCTAGCGGAGTGTTCATGTATCAGTAGGAGAGCGGGAGGGAGATGGGAAGGATATTCTCCATGCAGAGAGCCGTCCTGCTCTCCTGTTCTCCCGATCTCTCTTCTGTGTTGGCCACAGAGACCCCATCTGCTGCCTTCTCCACCTCCAGCTCCCGATCCCCCCTGGCCCGAGTGGGCCTGACGTCCGGGCGAGGCCTGTGCCCTTACTAGAAGATGTGCTTCCTGGAGAAGACCCTGAGGACAAACTCCGACTCCTGGGAGGCCTTTGACGTGCAGGGCACGATGAGGTACGTGCCTGGCTCCAGCCACAGCTCCCGACTCACTTCCTTTTGTGCGAGAAATGCCTCAGGAAAACTCAGGGGATTATTTTGCAAGAAGAACTCATGGGGCAGCTTCTTCTGGTCGTCAAAGAACTACAGGTGGAAGACAGAGGGCACAGTTGAAGTGATTACCCCAGGCTTGTGGCCAAGAGCCAGGAGGAAGGCGGCCTCTTATTTGTCAGATCCAGCCTGCCCCAGTGGAGGGTGGGATAAGGAGTGAGGAGCTGAGAGATGAACACAGAACATATCAACAGTGGGCACCTTTGCTGGAACCCTCTGTGGGGCCGAATTAACACTTATCAATGGATTTGCCATTACATTGAAAACAACATCGTATACAAAGGGATGTGAGGAATGTCACCGGGCCTGCACCTTCCAAGTTCAGTCATCTGCCCAAAGTCACCCAGGTAAAAGTCCTATCCAGGAGGGAATTCAGGGCAACCAAGCTCCAATGCCCATGTTCTTTACACTTCCTGAGGCTCACTCATGCACGTGATACAAGTTCAAGGTTGATTAGGACATGATCGTGGTCACAGATACAGATGGACCCCCAACCATCTCCCCGCCAACAGCCTAACAGCTTCATACAGATAAGCTGGACATTCCACGTCATCTCGGTGAAAGCAGCCTCATGGGGAAGGAGGCCTGGACAGGAGCTCAGAAGGCCTGAGTCAGGGCTCTGGTTCTTACGCCGCCCGGGGCGTGTTTTATCTTATATTTACATTCTCTCTGTCTCTCTCTCTCTCTCCCTCCCTCCCTCCTTTATTGCTCCCTTTTTCTCTATTTTTCTCTCTTGTTCCCTCTCCTCAGGGCTGTGGAGGATCCTTTCTCCAAGTGTATATAGAGCTGTTAACAAAGACACGAGCCATCCAAGTAAAGACATATTTCAGATTCCACTCAGGGCTGGGGAAACAGGTGTATGTGTGCTCTCTCTTATCAGACAACGAGAAGTAGAGAACCACCCTGTTGCCATTTTTGCCTTGGCTTCTAGGAATCACAGAACTAAATCTTATAATCAGCCGTACCAGCTGTCCCATGTTTAGTTTTCCTGCTAGAATCAACTGTTTACTTATCCCTCATTTATTTATTACTTTTTTAATTGTCTTTTTAAGTTTTTAAGCGGCTTGTAGTTTTGTTCTGTTTATAATTTTATTGTAGGTTGACCCAAAGTCTTTTTAGAAATAGTCCTGATAGAAATAATGTTTTCTTTTTAAATTAATAGGCAACACTGGGATCACTCAGTGTTCCCACAGGAGGAAAAATAATAATAAAGTGACCCAAGACACCCAATGCAAAATGGTTTCTTTAGAAAAATCCTTTTACATTGTTGAGTCCAATCTGAGAAAATTAAGTTTTTCACTCCTGTGTTCTTTGGGAACCAAAATAATAACTGCCACCCTGCAGAGGCTGGGGTGCCTCATGCCCTCTTCACCGACCCCTCTAGGCTGTCGCTGCACCTGAAATGCAGAGCTGTTGTCCCCTGCCCGATTTCTTTCCCATTTTCTAATCCTTTGTCCCTTGTCCCCAAGGAGGTTGGCTGCATGGTCCCCTCATGTCCTATGTAATAGATCTATTTTATTGTGGGCTTCATAACTCAGGCAAGGCTGTGATTTACCAGCCTTCCTGTGCGCTGACAGTCCTCGATATTAGCCCTAGGCGTTTACGTAGGGGTTTAATAAATTCTGAGATTTATTGGTTCTACGCCAGGCTCAGAGACCTCCCTGTGGAGGCATAAGGATTTCTTGGGGCCCTTGGGTGGAAAAGAACAGCAGAAGCTCTTTACTTCCCCACACACAGGCGGCTGGCATTCGTGTCGGACATTCTCGGAGCTCCTTGTACGAGGCTGCTGCGGTCAAGCCGAACCTCACAGGGGCCTGGCCACGCGTGACGTCACGCCAAACCAGGGCCCGCGGTCAAGGGCGAACTCACCTTGCTCATCTGAAAACCAGACCAAAAAGGGACCTCATTAGTCTGTGACTCCAGCTCTTTCACAGGCACAAACTCGCATGGAGGCTGAGATACAAGAAGACTCTACCCAGAGACCCCTTTGCCTCCCACAGGACCTTCTGTTCCCGTCAGTGACATTTTATCCCACCAACAGGAATTCTGGAAAAGGGGGAGGGAAGGCAACCTTGGCTTTTTTGGAGGAAAAAGGAAAGCAGCATTGATTGTAAACTACGTGCCGGGCGCAGTGAGAAGCACTGCCACGTGACCTTTCACGCTGCCCTTCATATGGATATCAGTGTCCCCATTTCACAGATGAAGAAACTGATGCTCCGTGCAAGCAGAGGACTTGCTCTAGAGCACATATTCATTCCTAAGGGACAGAGCCAGGATCTGCACCCAGGTCTGTGGGGGGACAGATGTGAATGGTGAAGAAGACAGGAAGCGAGAAGAAAGCACAGCAGCTGGAGACCCGGGGTGAGGCCGTGTGCCCCAGAATCCCACCTACCCTGAAGAGGTAGAAGCCGATGGCGAGGTGAGGCTTCCGGTTGCGATGCCGGTGCCTGGGCTTCTGGAGCAGCGACACGAGCACACTGCAGGGCATCAGGAACACTCTGTCCTCCTGGGGCCTCCAGACGGACAGCAGGAACTGCGGGTTCTTCCAAAATGTGTCTTGGGCTGCAAACAGCAAGGTGAGACAGGTGCTCGGCCCCCCTAGTATGCTGCTCCCCAAACACTGAGAGGTACACAGACCCAGGGCTCCCGCCTCAGGATTTCCACCTAGAGGTTCATCTGGACGGAGTCGGGGCCTCTTCCACCTCAGCTCTATCCACCCTCCCATCTCACTCTGCCACCCAGGTTCCTCTACAGACACACGGACTGAGAGTTATTCCCACCGCCGTAGCCCCTTTGCCCAGGACAGTGCCAGGCACAGACTTCAAGGCCCATAAACATCTGTGGCCTAAGTAAGTGACTATATTAACTAACTGGGGAGAATGTGCCCATGGTCCCAAGGGGATCTGCATTTTAAGGGAGCCAAGCCTTAATTTGAGGTCAGCTTCAGCTTTGGGGGACCACTCTGGAGGGAGGGATACGCCAGAGTTCAGGCTACCGGGGCCCTCCGAGGTCATACCCTGCAGCTCTTTCCTTCCAAAGGGACCACTCACTTCCTCTGTTGTGAAGAAAGGGACCCAGTCACCAAAGCTTCCATTCTGAGAATATAGACATGTTTGGCTCCTGTAATTGATCACCTGGGAATCCTTATACCTGCCAAACTCTAGGTAAGGAGGGCCTGATACATATAACTGCTATTTCAATCTTGCCTGTTAAGGGATAGCTGCTTCAACCTACCAATCACCTTGTCTGAAAACAAAAACAAGACGTAACCACCCTTTAACCATGCATTGTGCCTGGGGCCTCCTGACTCTAATTAGGAGAAGGCGCCCCCTGGAAAGACACAGCCCCGACAGGCTGACAGCCTGACTGAGATGGCCATGCCTTTGTGCAAATTAGGGCCTCATTTCCCAGGGACACAGTCCAGGGCCAGAGCAGGCAGCTTGGCCAGCAGACCTCTTCACCCCTCAGCCAGATGACCTCCGCAGGGTGCAAGCTGCACAGCCATCCACGGTGGCTCTGCCTGCATCCTACCCTCGCCTGGAAAAAGCTGCCACTTTAGATCCAAGAGGCCAGCTCCTGTGTACACACTCACCTTGGTACAACTTTATGGGGCCACCAGCTGTGGTCCCCCTCTCCCATCTCCCCTCCTTCATGGTGTACGACCACTTCTGGCCCACCTCGTGGCTCAGCAGGCCTGGGGTCAGTTTACAGATGACCAGAAGCTTGAAATGTACTTTAAAGTCCTTAAGTGTCATCCTGGAGAGGAAGAGGGAACAGTACAAAGAAAAATGAGATGGTGTGTAGTTATCAGGACCAAAGGAGGGGATGGGACAAAGCGGCAACCTCCCAGCCGCCTCCCAGGCTGGGCGCCCAACCTCCACTCCAGTGAGCAGCGCGGCTCAGGCCTTGGACATGAGAGTGGGGGTGGCTGGGCCAGTGTGAGTGTCCATCACAGGCCGGTGGAGCCACCGAGAAACCCTTTCCTGTGGCTGGAGGCTGCCCGAGCAGAATGTTCCTGTTTTGCTGGTTGCACTGATAAAGCTGAATTAAGGCACTGATAGCCAGTCAATTGATTTATAGACATTAAGCAATCAGTTCTCAATGCTTAACAGATAAAGATCTTCACTCCCACTTGCTAACTTTGCAATCAAGGCTTGCTATCTGAGCTGTCTGAGGCTCAGTTTGCTTATCTGTAGTGTGGAAACAATGGTATTTGCAGGGATCTTGAGTTCAGTGGCTACTTCAAAAGAGAGAGGGCCGGGCCACAGCAGTCCCAAGAGGATGGGCAATGGAGAAGAGGAATTGTGGGAACAGGGTGGAAGTTAATAGTAAGAGTGAAAAGCAAAGGGAAAGGGGGACAGATGGGTCTCATGTCAGACACCCAGAAGCAGCAGCAGCTCAGGGCGGTTGGGTGGCCTTTCCTAATGAGAGGTGTCAGTGGGAGTAGTGCTCTTTGGCTCTGGAGGGCACGGGTGAGGTGGCTTAGAGTTTGGCAAGACTCTGCAGTCCGTTCCTTCCTCATCGCCTTTTCAGGCCAGGAAAGGCACAGGCTTGGGATGGAGTGAGCTGAATGACACAAGAGGAGAGTGGAAGTCGGGGAGGAGGTGGCTACCCCCACACTGTGTTCTGAACATCAGCTGAACCCCGGGCCAGTGGTCACTGCCCTTGTCACATACTGTGACTGTTTGTTTGCAGGGGCTGTTTGCCCTGTTAGACTGTGAGCCCCTAAAGGATCTTCTTGATCTCTATATGGGTGATGCCTGGCATGCATGAGGCACCCTATAATATTTGCTGGGTGGATGGCCAAATGCCAGCCAGGGCATTTGTCCCAAGTCCTTGAGTCAAATACCAAAATTCTCCGTCATTATTTTTTCTCAGCAGCGCAATCTTCTCCTTGGGGCTCAGCTGCTCCCATTTTCTTGAGCTGAAAACAGAAAAGAAATGTTTTCATGGGAATGGAGGGATTGGGGAGGACATGTGAGAAAGTCTTCATAAATGCTCTATAGGGCTACTTATTCCCATTTCACACTGCCTTTGCAGACAGTGAAATCCCACATCCTGTATTATAAAAGCAACATGGACCATAATTCATCATTCACTGTGAGCCAAGTTCTGGGCTAGGCTCTTGATGGGCTTTATTTCAGTCAAGGCTAACTACCTTGCAAGGCATGGGTTTTTATTGCCATTTTAGAGATTAGGAAACTGAGGTGAAAAGAGAGTAAGTCACTTGCTTGAAGTCACAAAGCTATTAAATGTCAGAACTAGCATTTGAACCTATATTGGAGTTACTTATTTTCAAAGTCCATCATTTTGGACTTCTATTTCTGGGCATGAGGAATAAAGCTTTCCTGTATCACTTTCACATCATAAACAACTAAAACTGGGACAAAATATAAGGAGCAACTGTTTTCATACATTAGATAGCAGGCAGCACAGGACTGTGACCCCAAGAGGAAGGGAACAAATGAGGTGAGTCCTAACATTGCCTAGACTCTGCCTGAAATGAATTCTCTGGGCAGTGATGCAGAAAAGTGGAACCCAAAAGGAATCCAGCAGTGTTGCTAAGTGCAGGAGACAGAGCCTGGTATTCAGGGAGGCCAAGTCAGCTAGGATCTGCTGGGGAAAATGCCTGAGAGAAGGTCGCTACATAAAGAAGGAGCTCCAGAGAACTTCACAGGGGTTCCCTTGAGTCTTTGGCCAAAATAAAATCTGTGCATACATTTAAAAAACACACACACAAAAAAAAAACCCATGAGACTGGGCTATACACAGAAGAATTTCCAGAGTTGACACAGGGCTGGGAATCATTTGAAGTCCCACCAGCCAGAGTTGAAAGACCTTGTTGACTGCATGGGGTCTTTAGTAGAGATCCCAGAGGGTCAGCACCTTAATAGTGAGGTCAAATTATCCCTGAAATAAAGGTTTCTCTAGCTCTGCCTTAAAAGTACATTAAAACAAAACTTCAAAATATCAAAAATTATCCCTAGGAAATTTAAGTACCTGCCAGATAAAGCCCAACCTAAAGGAATGCAACAAAATTCAGCACACTCAGAAACTAAAATGTACAATGTCCAGCATCCAGTAAAAAATTACCAGGCATATAAATAAAAAAAGTAGAAAATGTGATCCGTGATGAGGAATAAAAGCTGTTAGGAGAAACAGACCCAGAAATGAGAGAGATTAGCAAATAAAGACATTAAAACAGCTAATATTAACATGTTCCACATTCCCAAGGTTATAAAGGGAAGTAGAAGATATCCTCAAATGGAATCTCTAGAATTAGAAAATGCAATGTCTCAAGTGAAACATACACTGGATGGGGTTAACAGCAGATTAGACTCTATGGAATAAAAGCCCATCATTTTATTTAATCTTCCCCACACCTCTGGCTCAGACAAATGAAAAACCTTGCCCAAAATCACACAACTAACAAAACCAATTTAATTCATCACCCATCTCTAATGTAAGTACTTGTTCTTCTATGAAACAAACTAAAACCAACATCATGATGCTATATTTTGATAACACTTTAAAATTTATGTCTATCTTTGGATGTATTTTCCACCTAGACCCAGTTCCTCTGACAATTCTTTTTATTCGTGTATAACAAACTGAATGCAGCACATCCTATGAGGAGTGGAATTCAACTTATTTTCCTGAGCCTTCATTTCTTCATCTATAAAAATGATTAAGCGATCATGGATATGGGGACATGTTTCTGTCCTTTAACATGTCATAGAGAGTCAGGTATTATAAATCTTCATAGCAAGGGGGCGAAGGGCTTTACCACTGGTCTCCCTTCCTGCCTGCGCCCTGCAGCGAGTCTGCAGTCTGTAAAGCCCACATCCCTACAGGGTTGTCTTTAGTCAGAAGCATCCTAAGGTCACTAAGTAGAACCAGAATGTAGGGGCCAATTTGGATCTGTCTACCTCCTACTCAACAAGCCCAAGAGTGCATTGAACCACGCCGGGGGAAGGACACTGGACTAGACAGCAAAGACCCTGATTGAATCAAGCCCCAAGACCTTAAGTAATTCACTTAATCTAAGCATCACTTCCTTCATCAGTAAGATGCGGATAAAACTACCTACCTTAAAATAGCATTATTTGGAGGATTAAAGGAGATAAATATTCAAAGGACTTAGCACAGTGCTGGCAAGCTCTTAAAAACATTTAACTTTAATTACTACAATGAATGAGAAACCAATCTCTGTATCATTCAACATTCTATAAGTGAGAGAGATTGACCTTCACAATCTGAAAACGTTCCGATCCCGCCCAACACCAAAGCAGCACTCGCTTGAATCTGTACACAGGTGGAAACCTCCTTTGCGGCCTTCACCTGCCCCTTCCTCACAGCCCCCAGCCAGTGTCAGAAGCTCACCTGTCACTCCAGTCCCCCGTCCATTCCCCCTTCCCCCAGGGGTTCCGCAGCTTGACTAGATATTCAGGTTTATGTTTGCAGGTCACCTGCACAAAATGAGAAGCAGTTTAGGTGGCGGGGCCGAGTGCCAACTGCAAGTGCTGCAGATGCCTGGGTGAGATTCGTGCCTGCAGATGAGACTTTCAAATAGAAGATACAAGGCCCCTGAGAGTGGGCAGAGGAGAAAATGGCTCTGCTGCTTACTGGCTATGAGATGTAAGGCGAGTCATTTAACCTCTCCATGACTATTTCCTGATCTTTAAAATGAAACTAAGAGCCTGGCTGGACATGGCTCAGTGGTTGAGCATCAACCTAGGATCCAGGAGATCGTGGTTTGATTCCCGGTCAGGGCACATGCCCTGGTTGCGGGCTCGATCCATAGTTGGGGGCCTGCAGAAGGCAGCCGATCAATGACTCTCTCATCATTGATGTTTCTATCTCTCCTTCTCCCTTCCTCTCTCTGAAATCAACAAAGATATATTTTTTTAAGTGCACAAAAAAATAAAATAAAATGAAGCTAAGAGTCACACCTGCTATGAAGGACTGAATGGTGGCCCCCCAAAAATGTCTACCCAGAACCTGTCAAAGGGATCTTATTTGTAAAAGGGTCTTTGCAGGTGTAATTAGAATTAAGAATCTTGATATGAAATCATCCTGGATCCAGGTGGGTCCTAACACCAGTGACAAGAGGGAAAAGGGGACAGAGACACAGAGGAGAAGGCCATGTGAAGATGGCCGCAAAGGTCAGAGCTATGCTTCCCAAGCGAGGGGATGCTGAGAGCCACCGAGACCTGTAAGAGGCCATGAAGAATCTCCCCTAAAGCCTCGGAGGGAGCGAGGCCCTAGTGACATATCGATTTCAGACTCTGGCCTTCAGAGCTGTGGAATAGTAAACTCTGTTGTTTTAAGCCACCCAATTTGCGGCAATTTGTTATGGCAACCCTAGGACACTGATATACCTACCCAGAGGGAAGTTGTGAGGATTGAGTGAATTTGCATTTGTAGAGCAGTTAGGAGCATATTCAGCACATAGTAAGTGCTAAATTTTGTCAAATATTGTTAAATAAATATAAAACTAAATATAAATATAAACATATGAATATTAACAAAATACAAATTTTGCTAAATAACTATGAAAATAGATGTAAAGTTCTTAGTACACACACAGAAGTGATTGGCAGATATCTAGGAGGAGGGAGAATTCAGATGCGAGCTGAGTTCGAGGAATCTGAAACAGAGGTAAAAGGAATTGGAGGACTTTTGGAAAGTGAGGCTTTCTAGAGAATATCAGAGGTTCTTTAAGACTGAACCTACTGATTTCTTATCTCCACACTTTGCATATGCTGTTCCTTCAGCTAGGAATGGGCTTTTCTCCTTATACAAATCTACCATCTTTCAGGGACCAACTCAATGTCACCTCCTCTAGGAAGCCTTTGAAAGTCTTCTCTTCTACCTCAGCCCCTAAAGCCTTTCACCTACCTATGCCTCTTCTCTCAGTTTCCATATTCCTCCTTATCATTTTCAGATATGGTTGGTCTTTATACTTGACTGTAAGGTCTCTGTCTGATTCCTTCAATGCTTAGTAGCACTCAAAAGGTGAATAGCAATGGTTTCAAGAAAATTGGGAGGCTGTTGAAAGGGGGCAAGTGAGAAAGAAGCAGGCCTTTGGGAGGGAAGACCCAGCTGTAAAGGCTATCATGGGCAGCCCAGAGCAAAGTGAGGCTCAAGGAGGGTTGTGAGGGGTAGATGGCCAATCAACTGGGGCTTCCCTCGGAAAGAAAGGTTGGGATGATGCAGTGATGGTGGCAAAGGCTGGACTCACCACTTCACCCCAGAAAATAGATCCAGAGGTATGGGGAGCCTTACCTTTGGCTGGCCCTGGAGGACCCACCAGGGAATTTACCCCAGACTAGACACAGATAATAACAGTCACCAAGATGACCCCAGGCCTTTGGGAGAAGCAGGGGTGCGGTTCCACCCACCTTCCTGATTCCTATGACAGTATAGGCGTGGCCAAGCACCAGCCCGTTCTCCAGCGTCCTCTCATCCTGTGGAGACAAGAGAGCACCCATCAGCCCTGCTGAGTACGGCTGCCCACGAGTCATGGGGACCTGCTGGCTGGAGCAAGGGGCTCTGAGGAGGGGCGGAGAGACCCACACTGCACTGTGTGACCTTAGGGTCTTCATAGCTCTTCAGCACCCACAGTCTCATTGGAGTCTTTAAGTCAGGGTGCCACTCTGCAGGGATTGTAACCAGAGTCACTAAGCTGTTACGTAAGGTGACCCAACGGCCGTTAGTGGAGACACGGCCGAACCCAGGGCTCCCTACTCCAGTTCCATGTTCTTGGCTGTTATTAAATTAGAGAGTAAGGACAAGCTGTGCTAGGAAAATACCCTGTATGTGGTTGACACTTAACTGTCAGCTCCCTTCTCTGCACGCTCTCTGTGTTATACAGTGGCCTGTCTGCCCTGAGGCTGCTCGGGGGGAACATCGGGACTGCAGGTGCAGGGGTTGGTGGAAGTTTTAGGGCTCACACTGAGGTGAGAAAAGCAACTGATGATGAAGAGGGTGGGAGCAGGGAAGGAGGGCGTCCTGCCGAGTGCAGCCCAGTCTCACCCCTGAATAAGTCTGGCAGCCGATGAGGGTTCTGCCATAGGTGGCTCGGGTTAGGATGTCCCAGAGGTTTCCAGGGGCTTCTGCCAGGTTGATGGTCACTGTCACCCCACCGGTGAAGTCCAAAAGGGCGTCAGACACCTGTCCAAGATGCAAGTCTTCATAGGAGCCACAGAGCCTGCCGGGGAAGAAGTAAACATAGGAAGAGAAGGGAAGGGGCATTTATACTGCAGCCTGGGATGGTCCAAAGGAGCCTTGGTGGGTTACTCCCCGGGCACGTGTCTGCTACCCCTCCCTTCCAACCCTGGGCAAAGGAGGAAATATGTGCTCAGAGTTCTTGTCCCTGTTAACAACTCCTTCCATGAAGGAAGGTAAACTCCTGAACACTGGTTCAGATGGGGTGACCCCTACATAAAAGACTCTGGATATGTCATGTATATTCAGAATCCTGCCTCAGTATCTCACTTCACAAATGTTACCTGCCTCCTCTTGCCTCCCTCTACATTGATGAGAGAGACAGAAAGAGAGAGAGAGGGAGAGGGAGGGGGAGGGGGAGAGGGAGGGGAGGGGGAAGAAGAGGGGAGGGAGAGAGGGAGGGGGAGGGGGAGGGAGGAGGGGAGAGAGGAGGAGGGGAGGGGGGAGGGGGGAAAGATTTCTCCTGGTTGTCTTACTTAGCATAGGCCTTTTCCAGAAGAGCTCCCCAGAACAAGTTCTTGTAGGTGGAAGAGACAAAGACCAGCTGGCCAGTTTCATCCACGGGCAGTCTGTCATCTATCACCACAGGAACCCACTTCCCAAAGTGCCAGAACTGGAAGGAGAGAGGGCCCACTGGTGAGTGAAGATTATGGTGGAACATGGTCAGCCCAGGAGGCAAAGACATAACTCTTCCAAGAACTTTCTTTCCTATGTCCCCACCCAGGCTGGGGCACCAGGAGGACACTCACTCGGAACTGGAAGATGCCAGCATACTTCTCAGTGAAACTCTGATTCAGGGGAACGACCTGGCTCAGGATGTCCTGGTGCAAAGTCAGAGCTTGCAAAGCAGCCAAGAGCCAGCAGTCACCTAGTCCAGACAGCACACAGTATCTGCATGGATGTACTGCACGTGCATGCACATTCTGCAGGTGTGTGCATGAATCTACGGAGGATTTATTGCATGCAAGGAATGCCTGGTCCCAACTGCTATCCTTTCTGGACTTGTAGCTTCATTTAGGAGAAGGGAATTATATACTGGTGGCCATTTCCCCCACTGGAATCTCTGGATTCCCCTCTTTCTCACCCCTCCCTGCTTTGGCCAAGCCAGGCTCCCAGCTGCCAAGTGTCTGTCTCAGGGGGCTGTGCAGACTTACCTATCAATCCCTGGCACAGATCCAGCCTTTTGGCCTCAGCAGAATAGAACTGGGGGTTGCTGATCAGTTCCTGCAGGGACAGATGGAATTGTCTTTCTAACCAAAAAGAAGCTCCTGGAGCTACAGTGACCACTGGGTCTCATATTCCCAAATTGGCCTTATGTGACATCGATATAGAATACATATATGAAAGCAAGGCTGATCCAGAAAATCTGGCATAAGTTCTGTCCACTGTATTTCTCATTCCTTCTTAAAGCTCACGTGAGTCAGGTCTTGGAGAGAACACTCTGTAGACATTGAGAAATAGCACTTGCACCAAAAAGCGCATTTTCTTGGAGTTTCTATTAAAAGTGGAAGTACCTCTTACAGGGGTATTCTGTTTCCTAGAGGTCTTTCCATGCATATTCTCCCCCTGCTCCTCCTTCCTGCCCCTAATCCCCAACAGAACGGCCTTTTGGGCTTTTGGGGCTGAGATGTAGCCTGGGATGGAGAATGGAGGGTCAGGGGGAAGGAGGGAGGGGTATCTCCACTCCATGGCCTGCACTAAATCCCTGAGTCTTTGGGGGCACAGTTCACTCAAGGTCAGGTGTATGACAAACTCTGTCAGCAGTTCCCAAGATTTTCTGGGAGTAGACTCATGGCTGCCCTCTGTGTTAGGAGGCTCACTTGAGCATCTTACACATAGTAGGGACTCGATAAGTCTGGCTTTGATTGGATAGCTGATTAGGGCACAGAAAAGGGGAGAATCTGCAGCACAGGTTGATTTCACTGTGTTCCAGGGCATACATGTAAATCAAGTCTAGGGAGATGAATTGCTTTTGAACACATTGAAAAGTTTCCTTTTAAAGGAATTGGTGATGCATTTACAAAGCAAGTAATACTTTTGTAAATTGATTAATAGCCTCTTAATTTATATGTTTCACGAGTCCAATTTGGGGAGAGCGGCATGTGAAATGTTACGATACGTCCCTCTGGCAGATGGCATTGGCTGTGACTCAGGATGCCTTGCCCTCTCAGGTGAAGCTAAACGGTACCTTGCTATGCTTTTGGCTGCAGTTGCTCTGTGTATTTCTCACATGAGGGGGAGCTACATCCCAGACCCCTCGCAGGATCACCCCAGGTTTTTCCTGGAAAATGGGGATGTGGGGTCTTACCCAGCTCCCTTCTCAGGGGGCTCAATGACAGGAAGACCAGGTATCTGAAAGCCCTGAGCCCTTGGGAGGAAGGGCTGGGTGGCCACGTTTTGTATGTGTTGCTCGGCAGCCCCCTTCCTACCCTCTTACCGGTGGCCTCCTCCACCGCAGGCCAGCTGGCAGCTTCTGCAGCAGATGCCTGCTGCCGATGGAGCTCAGGGTGGCCGGGAAGCTGCTGTCTTCAAAGAGGCCGCCGCCCCTCAGGCACCTTTCCCGCAAGGCCTCATAGTCCTGTCTGGGGAGCTGTGAAGAGGCCCCCACCAAGTCCTTCTGCCCCAGGTTCCAGATGCATCTGAAAGATGGCCACAGAGGCATAGCAAGGTGTGGCTAGGAACCTAAAGGGTCTTCCTGGATGGTCCCTGCTGCTCCTGAAACAGAAAGCAGATGTTGGGTTTACTCCCTTCCTGTTCATGCTGTCACTCCCACAGAGAGGAGGAGGAAGGTGGCCAGGAGAGAAAGAGAAATTAGCCTGCGAGAAACAAACAAAAAGTATATGCACCGGAAGCAGTCCGCAGGCAAGGCTGTACTAAGAGGTGCTCCTATACATTGTAGGGGTGACCCGAGGGTCCTCTCCATTGGTAAAGGTCTTGCCTGTCCTCAAAGCCCAACTTGAGCCCCTCCTCCAGGAAGCCTTCCATGGCTGCCTGGCTTTCACTGAGTTCCTCTTATCCTGACTGTCTATTGACTTACCATTGACCCCATAGAATGCCCTACTGCCCTCTAAGTTTCTTCTCAAATGATCACTAGCGAAAGACCTGCATCATTTATTTCCAATTTTTCACAGAAACTTAATGAAAATGAATTAATAGGAAAATGAAATTTTAAAAAATATACAAAATACAAACATTCCTTTTAAAAAAAATCAGATTCAACAGAAGTAAAATTATTGGTCAATTGCCATAAAACGTTTGAAACATTTACCCTTAGTTTTGTACTTGGCCCATGAGCACTGCTAGTGAGCAGTTTGTGGAAGGGCCCTGTCCTCTGATCCCGACCCCGCTGTGAGTTCTGCTCTGAATGAGTCATGTGCTAACAGCTCCCTGACACTGGGTGTTTACCCCCATGGGGCTAACGCTGGTGGAATGCTGTGTGTCTCACAGCCTTGCTTCTCTCTGATGTTATGACGTCTGATTCCAGCTGCTCATAGTTGTCACAGATGCTAAGGACACTTCCTAGAGGAAGGCTCAGCACTTTCCTAACCCCGGTGATGGGGATCCAAAAGCTGTTACTCAGGTCTGTGGTTTCCCCTGAGTTTTTCTTCCTAATATAGATTGTCAAGCAAAGCTTCCTCCAGCCAGCCTAACCCTGTTTCTTTCCCAACAAATTTCTTCCACCCTATTTACATTCGCAAACAAACATGAGGTCTCATAAAAGCAAGGATTTACTTTTTTGTCCCCTCAGGCCTGAACAACAAGCATTCACTGCATGTGACATGACATGTGATAGCAGGTTCCTTGGCTTCAGAACCTGACCCAGGCTCAAGCCCTCCTTACCAAGCTCTGGGTCGCACTCAGATCCTTCTCTGAGCCTGGAAACATTGCACTGCATCTCATGACAAGCCTTGGTGCCTCGTGGGGCTCAAAGGACAAAACGCTCACCACAGGATCAAATTTCAGAATCAGGCCACGCACACAAATATCTTTCTTTCATACATTTTCCTAAGTCACCTGAAGGAGAGTCTAGGCCCAGATGTGGACGGCTGACAGCTCTTGCCAGTCTTCTGTATGTTACAAGCTGGGAGTGAAACTTGCTCGCTCCCAGATTGCCACAGCTCTCTGCAAAGGGCCAGATGGCTCTCGGTCATATTTGGAAATTCATTTTAACTATTATAAGTGAACGGTGCTGGAGCAGGCCCATAAAATAATACTATGCAAATGAATAGGGGAAAGCTGCCTGGGGCACAAGATAATTAGAGTGTGCCGTGGCCCCCAGAGGGTGTTAAGACCCCTGGGTCATGTTCTTCATGCCAGAATTCATTTGCACTCAGCATAGAGGGGCAGAGCCCCAGTCTTCACTTATTCCGTGTTGGCTTTGCTTGCCTTGTCCACAGTGTCATGGAGAGCTTTGTGATGGTGAGAAAAGAGGGGTGTCCCTGGTGCTCATGATCCAGAGGAGGCCTTTGAGTGCCAACCAGCTGGTGAACATTGAGAAGCATCACCAGGCAAGTCTGTTCCATGCCTTGAGTCCTTGCCATGATGTTCAGTTCACTCAGACATTTACTGAGCACCTACTATGTGCCAGACAATGTGTCCATGCTAGACACATACACTTGGCCCTTGGTCCACCTAATAAGGGTAGAGTGGGGGCTCTGGAAAGGAAACAGAAGACGTGAGAACAATGTCCTCACTCACAGGTGCTCTGAACCTGTAGCATTCTCCTAGGGATGACTGATTTCCGGAGAACTCTGGCATCTTGCCACAATCCACTAAGTTGTCCGAGGTGAAATTGGAAGAAAAACCCAGACTCCCAGAACGATGGCTCTGTCTGCGTGATAAAGAGCATTGGAATGAAAAAGTGATCATTCCACGTTCTTGACAGTCGAAACAAAAGAACAGGACTAACTATGAGCCCTGCCTGACTAATCTTGGGCAGGGACTGTGCTTTTTCTGGGTAATAGATTGTGTACAGTGGCCCTGGAGCGCTAGATTTAGAACTGGATAACCCAGGAGGTGGCCAGGTTTGCCACATCTACCCATGTGCCTGTGGGCAGACCCTTTACCCTCTCTAAGCTGGTTTCCTTACCTATAAAATGGAGATGATACATACTATGTCCTATCAGGACTCGAAAGAGATAACAATGTGAAGGGACTTGTGAAAACTCTAAAGCAGGATTGGCACACTATGGTCCCTGCGCCAAAACTCTGGCCCACCCCTGGGTTTTGTAATTAACATTGTACTGAAACACAGCCTTAGTTACCTGTTCACGTGCTACCTGTGGCTGCTTTTGCAACGCACACAGCAGAATCGGGTAATTGCGACAGAGATCATTGCCCATAAGCCTAAGTGTTTACTGGCTGGTTCTTTACAGAGAAGTTTACTAAAAAAGCACTGTAACTCAGATATATTGCTGTCACACGGTGCTAGGCACAAGGGTAAGCTCCAAGTAGGAATGCACTGAATGAAATATGGTTAATTGCATCCATCATTAAGAATTTATCCTACTGCAGCAGAATTTTATCTCTAATTGATTCTTTCTTTTTCTTTTTTTTTTACAGACACTTAACATACACAGGTTACTTCTGTGTCTCAAAAAGTCTCTGCTAAAATCTCTTATTCATTTTCCAGTTGTGATGACAGCAGACATTGCTGGGCAGCTGTTACGTGGTTTTGTGGGTACCGATTATGAATAGGAAAACCCCCATCCCTAAGTACAGACCATGACCTGTTCAGAAAAGAGGAAATGATTTGGCCAGATTAATGGTTTAAAAGGACCTTGAAAGTTTTCACTATTTAAATATTTTTTTACATTTAGATTTAGTTCTTAACAGAAGACCCGAGACACTCATCCTCATTTACTAGAGCAGACATGAGCCTTTCAGGAAACTGAAGACTGTGGCCCGACTGTGAGCTATGGGAGGCAAGAGTGACATATATTCCTTTCCGGATTCCCAGGGCCCCGCACTGTGTCATAAATAAACAGATGCTTGATAAACATTTGCTGACTGGCTGACTGAACAAATAAATAGATGGGTGTTTGGTCATTTGTGAAATGTGAAGAATGACATGACAAAGCCTGCCCTCCCCACCCCTCCTGACGTGAAGCTGAATTGAGACAAAAGATGCCAACCATTTGTCTGCCTCCTGTGGTTCTGATGACAACCCTGAGCACCGACTGAGGTTGAGGCTGGCGTTCAGAGGCCGCCCTAACAGCCCCTTCAGATCCAGACGTGTCTTGGGGCTCCTTTCTGGGGGAGGAGGTTCTGTGGGATCCAGGGCACAAAGCCCTGAGGAGCAAAGTAAAATCAAGGTCAGCCTTCAAGGAGGGAGTCTCCAAAGGGAACACGCTCCTTGGGAGGAGATGGGAAGAGAAGAGGCAGGAGGCCCCCTGCCTTCGCTGCTGATGCTGGGGGGTCCTCTGGGCCAACTGCATGCCTATTTGGAGATAGGAAAATGCAGTCACCCTGACACTCCCAGGGCATGTGCGCCCCTTGAGTTCCTCATAGTGGAGACAGCTTTCCTTGGGCTTAGGAACATTCGCCTGGCCTGTGTGGAACCCAGACCTTGATGTCACTCCTTGAAGATAGACCTGATATCACGCTAGACGGAACTCGGTAGTGACTCTTCTGTACAGGGAAGACTCTGCACAGTCCCAGGGGGCTTCTGCCAGCTCAGCATGGTGACGGTGAGCCTCGGGCATCTCTTTGGCATATCCCCTTCTTTCTTACTGGCTCCTCGAGCAGAACCTCAGTGGGGTCACTCTGCTCTGGTCTCACAGTCCCCACCCAGGAGACACCAGCACCTAGGATTAGGTCATTTCCTACCCTTCTTTCCCCACCACCTTCCACACTTAGAGGGCCAACCCTCTCAATTTTTCTCCTTTCCCAATATTTCAAAACACCTTTGAATAGGAACAAGTCTTAAAACAGATGTAAATTCGTTCCTCTTATTTTTCAGGAGTACGTGCATCTTAAAGGGTCAGACACCGAGCTGCATCACTTACTAGTCAGACTGAGGGAGCTTTCTCCCCCCCCCCTTGTTCCTGAATTTCCTGTCTGACTGGTCCTATCACACCACTCCCCTCAGATCCCACTGTTCATGGCCTTGAACCCAGTCGGTCAGGGTCTCAGTGTCCTGGCCCCTTTCTGTATAAACCACCTCCAGCTCTACCCCGATGTCCCTTTTACCCGCACACAACACAAACACAAGATGTTTTCTGCCCTCTCTGGTCTGAACTGCATCCGTCCTTCAAAGCTCAGCTCGCATTTCCCCCCCTCCCCAGAGCCTTCCCTGGCTCTCCAGCCCACTTTCTCTTCTCTTCACAGCCGCTTATCTCGCTGATACCCAGATGTCTGCACCTCGTAAAAGGTATTATAAGGACCTCTGACCATGTGTGAGTCAGGGAGACTGAACCGGGCTGCCATGTAGTGCGATCCTGAATTATTATGACTGAGCACTCGCCCTTCATTCAAGTGCGTGAACTGAGGAAACGGGTGCTGGGTAACAGTGTGCCCCCAACCCCCGTCCCACCCCCAAAGCTCAGTCCGGGACTTGAAGAATGGATGGCCTTGCATCTTAGGCTATGATTTACGCTACTCCAGAATATCAACCTATGCAGTTAGAAACCCAGGCAAGACTTCAGAAAAAGCGAATCAATCAAAAACATCTTTTAGGAAAACTATTTGGCAGTAAATACTAAAGCTAAGTGTGTGTGTGTGTGTGTATATATATATATATATATATATATATATATATATATCTCCTAGGACACAATAATTCCATTCCTGGGTATTACCCAATAGAAATGATTAAATTTATGCACCAAAAGATGTGCACAGGAATATTTATAATAGCATTATTCAAAATAGCCCCAAACTGAAAAGCACCCACAGGCCCATGAACATGGATTAAATACTGGGGTACATTCACGTAAAAGAATACTACTGAGAATGAACTGGAACACTACAACATGACTGGAATTCACAAACAGTACTGAGTGAAAAAGTCTAGACACAAAAACTCTATGATTCTCTTTACGTAATTTTCAAAGAAAGGCAAAACCATGCGTTAGAAGTCAGCTCAGTGGTTACCCTTGGGTTGGAGAGATTTATCACAAAACCAATTATACCACTAATAGTTAAGTCAATTCTATTCTTTTCTATTGATTGTTTTGACGGTCAAGGGGGAGATTTAGAGGGGAATTTGAAAAGTGGTAGATCCAATTCATTTAAGCAAGGCTTTATTGAGTGCTCCCCCATGGGCCCAGTGTTGCCCTAGATGGGAGGGGTAATGATGAACTAGAATGCCTGCCTTCAAGGAGTCACAGTTCAATGGCTGGGCTCTCACTCTAGAGAGAGTCCTCTTCTCTTCATTGTGAGGTGCTCACTCTGTTTAATGTTTGATTCCCAGCCCACCCAAGAATCCTTTCTAGACTTTTCTAGAGTAAACTAGAAAGTCAAAGATACTCTCTCTCACCCTGTTGAGCCTGGGAAATCTCCCCAGATCCCAAAATGTAGGTCCACCCACTGGCTCAAGCTAGGAATACAACTCCAGCCCTGAGCTCCTCTATCTGACTATATTTGACATTTCTGGAATTTTTAACACATATCCAGGCTGCATCCCACCTAAACAAACAATATCTCCCTCTGTCTCCATAGAAGAGGACTGATTATAGTTGAGCAGACTGCTTCCTCCAGAGCCATCCAGAGCCTCAGCTAGTGATTTCAGATGCCCATAGACCAGCAAACTGCTCAAATGAGGGTGATTTTTAGATTTCTCATCTAAGCAAGGGCCCCTCCACTCCCCAACCCCACAATGATAACTATTATGTGAGTGACTATTTCGCTCTCAAGTTGTCATCATTGCCATCTTCACATCTGATTTCACAGAGGAAGTGAAACCAGCCTCGATGCCCATTAACACCCAGAGAGCAGCCTTTCTCCTGGAATATTAGGATCTTACCAGGCCCCAGGCTACCTCCAGACCCCTTCCAAAGTTGAGGATGCTCAGAAGACCCCCGGCTGGGTCTGAGCCTTGGTAAACGACAATACATGGCAGCATCAGTCACTCCACCAATTATATTATATGACCATTTAATATAAATCAGAGCTGACAGAACCTCAGGGATCCCTTAAACCACCACCACCACCACCACCCTTATTTAATGAGAGGATTGATGCCAAAGACCTGAAGTCTATTCCTTAAGATCACACTGGTAAGCAATAGCAAAGGTGAGAACAAAATTCACATCTCCAGACTCTAGGGCTCTTTCCAGAAATACTCTGACCTGCAAAGTTCAAACCAAGAGCAGCAAATACTTTTCTCTCGCTTTCTGAACCCAGACTCTGCAGAAGCCCCTTGGGGCTCTGGGCTACATTGGACCCACCCTTGAAACTAAAGAAATTTACCTGCACAGGTGATCTTGCTTCTTTCAGCAACTGGACAGGCTCTATTCCCAATGCAGTCAAAAGCCTGCTGCCCAAGACCATCCTTATATATATGGTCCTATCCGTGCACAGGGGTTTGGCCAAGAGTCAGAGTTCCCGCCTCCAGAGCTTTAGTTCCTTCTCCCTTTGGGTTCTCTGGAAGGGAGAGGAGCCCAAGGGCTTTGTGATGGCATCATGCAAACCTAATCATTTTCTGAGAATAAAGCCAAACAAAACTTGTTCCAGTAATAACTTAACAAAAGAGAGTTAGTCACCTTCAACTTTCTGTTTTGACATTCTATGACTCTGCATGGGACCTGCCTTGAGCAAACATTTAAGGTCAAGTTTGTGTCTGGCATCTAGACCCACTTCCTGGACCAGTGCCCTGCTTCCTGGTACCTACCTCTCAGAGTCCAAGTGCCCTACACAAGCCTGCCCTCCCCTCGAACCTAGGTCACTCTCTAAATATTTCCTTTCTTCTCCAGTTCTCATTTCTCAGGGCACTGAAAAACAATTTGAACTAGTTCTCAAGAATGCATGACTGTGCGACTTGCTCACAAATCCTTACCCTTAGCATAGGTATTGGTACCTTTTTAAAAAGAGAATCACCCAAATGAATCCCCAATTATTGAAATTTCAGGCAGTGAAATAATAACTGAAAAAGTCCAGTTGAGAAATAAGTTAGGTGTCAAGTATATTAAATAATAACTGCTCACCAGTCTCCATTCGCACTTGCATGGGTCCTCTGTGTGAATTAGACTCACAATAAAAAACAAGTAAAACTGTTATGTGTCCAACACAACTGTAAATGGAAAAAACTACCAAAATACTTTTGGGTAAGCTCTAAATACTTCATGCATTGATTCCATGTTTTGTAGGTTTAAGATAAAAACAAGAAAATCATGAGGTATTATAGCTCTGGCCAGGGTTCCTTCTGGCAGCTCTAAAGACGGGCACTGACAGTCCTGGTGGCTATAGCAGCACCAAAGCTTCACAAAACCAATTGACAGGTTCTACTATTCTCTGACGTTTTGTCCCCACTTGATTTCTGTTCAGTCAACTATATGTTTTCAAAACTAGGGTCCAACAAAGTAAAGAGAAGGGATTTGATTTGTGAATGGGAGAAAGGCTAATACCAAGTTCAGCAGAATGAAAGAAAACGGGTGGTTCCATATATAACTTTCAAGCACTAAAAATTGATCCCCAAACCAAGATAACAGAAAGAGGCCCTGCGGGCTAGCTCGTAATAAAAGTCGCTTCCAAGGTTCCAAAGTAAACTCTAAGACCTAAGTTATTAATTTCTTCACATTCAAAATATTTTCAGAGTGTCATAAGAAAATATCCTTTAAGAAATGCACTAGGAAGTTTGGAAATATAAACAGGCAAGCTATTTTTTCCACTGGAGGGTGGTTTCCTAAGTTATCAGGGAGCTAATTAGAATTTCAAGGACATTGATTTCTAACCCATAATCCAAGTGAACTCAAATTGACACAGGATGTTATATCTGAGAAGGGCTTGGGGATGCACTGGAAGCCACGCAGATCGGGGAGGCAGGGCAGGGGTCAGGACACGGTGGGCCGGGGTGGATGAATGTGAAAAATGCAGAAATACACCATGACCAAGCTTCAGGCAGGCAGGCGGCATCAGAGAGGGTGGAAAACAGCCATGGTGACCTGGCCACACAGCCTATCTGGATTCCTGGAAAAGCGGCAGAGGCCAGGCTGACCGCAGTCTCGCAGGAAAGGGGATCCTAGACAAGGAGCCCGTGGTGGTGTTAGGATGCAAAACAACAGCTTGATCATGGAAAACCAAACAAGTAAAGAGCAAACGTATTGAAACAGACTTCAAGGACTCATAAAATACTTAAATTGGGGCTTAGATATCTCCCCAGAATTGGTCACTAAATCTTGGTTGGAAGAAGTTACATGGAAGCAGAAGCAGGGGCCTCCGCCATCACCTTCCCCTCTGGTTACTGTCTTCTCGAGTCCATCCTCTCTGGTCTAATATTGGCCCAAGGGATCGGGTTCGTATGACACTTGGCGTGGTGCTGGGGTAATCTCTGGGTCACACTTACACATGACAGGCACATGTCAGACGCGTAGGCCATTTTTCTATTTCTCTAGAAGGTTCATGAAATGTCCATTAACCGGGTATTCTCCCCTCTTTCTTTTTTTTAACATGTTTTCTCCCATGATCATTGGAAAGAATCTAATCACCTAACAGTTTAATTGCCAAGTGTCGATTCAGTTGCAAAATATGGACCTTGAAGCACAGAACTTCACTGATTAACAATAAGCCTGTTGGGGAGGTCCTTTGGCAGGACGAGCCTTCCTGGTGTGCCCAGAAATCACAGTTATGAAGGTGTGGCCTGTTCCTCAAATGAAGACTGTCCGAAGAGAGAAAACCAAACAAAGGTCTGGTTTGCCCTTTGTTTCTGCTTCAGCTCCTAGCCTGGCGCCCTGGCAGATGAGCGCTGCCCCCCCCTTTTCTTCCTAAGTCCACAGCGTCCCTCTCTTCCTTTCTGCCCCTCTTCTTAGTTGTGCCCTTTGCGTTGTTACACTTGCTCAAATCAATGCTCGGCGGCCCAGCGCATTTCTCACCGCTCTTCTTCCTGGCCCTGCTTGGCTCCTGACGGCGCGTCCCCCGAGTGGCTTCCAGTTTCCTCCGCTGGCCCGTCCGCTTTGCTTGTCGATTCGCTGGTGTGTTTCCCTTCCGACTTTCTTGACAGAAAGTTTGCCTTATGATGTTTGTGACAGGGAACAGTGACTGCTGGGGGGAACAGTATTTCCTTTCCAAGGGGTGATAGCAAGATTTCTTTTAGGAAGGAAGTCTCAACAGAAGGAAAGGGAAGGGAAGGGGAGGGGAGGGGAGGGGAGGGGAGGGGAGGGGAGGGGAGGGGAGGGGAGGGGAGGGGAGGGGAGGGGAGGGGAGGGGAGGGGAGGGGAGGGGAGGGGAGGGGAGGGGAGGGAAAAAGAAAAGAAAACAAAGGGAAAGGAAAAAAGAAACCAAACAACAGATAAGAAACCAAGAAGAAAGAAGGAAAGAAGTCCTGGTGGTAAATAAGCCATGACTAATCCCAGGGGTACAAAATGAGGACAGCGTGGTGCCTAATGCCCCAAAGAGCCAAGAAAGGGTCTGAATAGTGTCCTAAGTCAGCAGCATCCCAGCTAGGGTGACGGCTGCATTAGGGTTACCAAGGGCTGACCTACGCAAAACCATCTAAACGGACGTCTCTGCCTCGCAGGCAGGCTTCGGGGTTGCAAGCAGAGGAATTCCTCACGTTAACAGGCACATCTATTAGCCACCCTCACCTGGCAGTCTCCTCAAATAAGGCGTTTCTCTGTGTGCACATACAACATGTTTTTATGGGGAAATTGTGTGGGCTAAAATGTTCAACAGGAACATGATAGGTTTATGTTGAAATAGGTTTTCCTGCTACAATTCCATGGAAGGGCTGGTGCGTGCCTTTCAAAACATAAAACACCACACATCCCTTTAACTGAAAAGCATAATCTCTGATAAGCTTTTGAGTCTAGGCTTTTGGGAATGAGACAGCAGCTTTGAAAACATTAGTCACCTAGAGGGTCCTCATATCCAGGCCTCCCCAGTGCATGGTGGGTTTACCTTGATGTACCCTTTCTGGAATTGTGTGAGTTTGTGTTCTAGAAAGAGCTTACCTTTGGAGCCAGATAAACCTGGGGTCTGAGCCCACCTCCACGATGTATATGATATATTTATGGTTCAAGACAGGGCATTCACACAGGATGAATTGTGTTGGCTGTTGTCATTAGCGTTCCTCTAAGGCCCTCATTTTTAACATCTGCAAAATAGGAATCATAGCTGCCTCATAAGATTAGTGAAAGAATTTAACTATTCACATTGTAATGAATACAAAACATTTAGTCCAGTGGTGGTACATAACAAGCACCCTATAAATGTTGTTAAAATAGTAATTATGCTTATTTCATAATGATTAGCTTCAGTGCTTCCTGAGAGGTCTTTGGGAAACTCTTCACCCCCTAGGACGGAGTGTGAGTTGCCTACAGGATATCCAGGGGACACCTAGCCTGGAGACAGGAGTGCTGAAGATTGTGAGCATGAGGATGGTAATTGAAATCTTGCATGTGGGTAACGTCACAGTAGATATAGGGTGAGTGAGTAATAGATTGATTGTTTTGGTTCATTCTATGTCCATAGTTTTTGCCCCCTCATGTGACAGCCCTTCAAATATAACTTTTAAGATGTTAGCTCCTTTAATTTTCACAACACAACTTAGTGACTTGCTGTCCTATGCCCCATCAAGCCGCATCTGGGGTATATGAATCAGTTCAAGACCTTATGCTTCACAAAAACTGTGGTATGGCCCCTGCTGTGCCTCATTTTAGCTACGAAGCTTTGATTTCTCTGTCTGGGGGAATAATGGCCCTCTGAACTGTCACTGTGAAAATGCAATGACAATCTACGTGAGAACACCTAGCATAATACTTCCCATATAGCAAGCTCTCAGTCAGCGTTGATAGTCTTCATTTCCTATGCTGTCCTCAGGCAGCTGACACCTCATAATTATTTCTGGCAACCCCATCTCAGTGTTGACTCACACTAAGTTTGCTGTATATTAAATTTCATGTCTCTTTAACATGTGAATTCTGTCCCATCCTATAAAGTGTGATTTTCAACAGGTACACCGCAAGAATTTGTAAAACATGCAATACCTGACTATTTAATTAGGAGCACTGACCTTTTTTCCCTTAGACTGTCAAAACAATGACAACAGCCAATACAATTAATCCTGTGTGAATGCCCTGTCTTGAACCATAAATATATCATATAACAGAGTTGCATCTTATTGGTCACGCCACATAATAAGGGTGTGTCTGATTGGTTAATTCTTGGTACCAGAAATTCTTATATACAAGCATAAGCACCTGATTGTTTAAAAAGTCACTTTGGGGTAAAAAGGATAGGTAATTACTATTATTGTTTTTATTTGTAAACCAATCAAAATTATACTTAATTTTTTGTCAGATCAGCAAAATATGTAATATGTTTTTTGTGTGCCACAGAATTTTGGTAATTAGTTTATGTGTGCCAGAGATAGAAAAGGTGGAAAATCACTGCTCTAAAGGAAAATCCCTTTGAGAAGCTACTGGGACAGTGCTTCAGTGGTTATAAGTAGATAATACCTCCCCAAACCTACTGCTCCTCCTGGGTTTACATGATTATTAATGGCATTACCACCTACCCAGGCTTCTAAAAAGGAACAGCCAGATTACATAACATGTATATGTAATTATGCATGTAGGATCCTATATGCACACACATATATGTGCCTGTTAAATTTGAGAGGAAGCTACATGCTAGATGCTTTGTTTTGGTAGAATACTTTTTATCTGACCTAAAGGAAAAATAAGTGTTGGAAGAGATCACAGCTCTCAAGCCAGAGGGGTGAAAGAGAAGAGAATCCAGACAGGTTTCAGGTTAGCATTGATATCAGGATCAAAGCAAGAATGCTTTATTTTCAACATTATTCTGAAAATTCTGACCAAAATACGAAATATAATTATAAACCAAAGTAGTATTAATAAAAAGGAAAAACATTAGTTGATGATTTTTATATCACTAGAAAACCTAAGAGTGAACTAAAAATTTTTATATTGATGAGTATTAAGTAAAATAACTATATATAAGATAAATATTATTTAATATTTGGTACCAGAAATTCTATATATAACAATAAGCAACCAGAAGTTACCACAATAGAAATATCTCATTCATAGTAACAATAAAAATACAAAATAACTGAGCCCTGGCTGGCATGGCTCAGTGGTTGGAGCATCAGCCTACCGACCAAAGGGTCATGGGTTCGATTCCCAGTCAAGTATATTCCCTGCACATACCTCGGTTGCAGGTTCCATCCCTGGCCATGGTCAGGGAACGTGTGGGAGGCAACCAATCAATCTGTTTCTCTCGTATTGATGTTTCTCTCTCTCTCACCCCCCCTTCCACTTTCTCTAAAAATCAATGGGAAAAATATCCTCAAGGGAGGGTTAATATATATATTATTATAGATATATATATATATATATCTATAATAACAGAATAATCTTAAAGGATACAGTGTTTGACTGTTTGAGGGGAACTACAGAAAGTTTATAGCGATGTAAAGATATTTGAGTAAATGGTAAGTCATGCCATCTTGGATAGAAAGATTAATCATTAATAAGATGTTAATCATCCTAAGATTAATTTATAGTTTTAATGAGATTCTGATTTTTTAAATCCCAATGATCCTGTTTCGCAGAGAAGGGAAGAGACAAGAAGATCACAGATGAGGATGTTTTCATAAAAAAGTTTAAAATAGCTTAACCTAATTCTCAGCAATAGGAATTGGCTGAGTTGATGCACTTTCCCCTTCAACAGAGGTCAACAAAATTAATAAACTATGCTTAACTCAAATTGTCGGGACCAGGCTGAGAGGGGCCTGGGTCTTAGGGTTGTGGACACTGGGCCCCCACTTGAACTGTCCTCTGACTGCTCTAACCTCCCCTAATCAGGCTCAAGCTTTTACTGCAGTTTCCATGTCTGTCTTCCTCTACTTCTAACTAAACGGAGGTGGTCTTGGTAAGAAAGGGGAAGAGAAGGGGAAGGCCCTGATTTCATAGTTTCACCCCCAAGGGCCTATAGTGAATGTCACAAAGTCTATTCTCAATTATAAAACTTTGAGTCAATGCCATCCCCAGTTAAGATACAAATGAACCAAAAGGAGTTACTCACTGACTCCTAGCTTATCAAAGAGGTCCAGAGCACCAGGCAGTGCCCATGTAGTGAATAGACAATAGTGATCATAAAGAAAGAGCTAACAATGTCCACTGAGCACTCTCAGTGGCCCACGCACTGCACTAAGCACTTTACAGGCATTGGCTCCTTTAATCCTGAAAAATCATTGTTGCTCTCTCCATTTCAGAGACCAGGGATCTGAGGCCTAGAGAGCAAAGATCTTTAAAACAAAAGCTATAATAAGAGGCAATGAGGAACCCAGCAATTCCATTTCTGGGTACTTATCCGAAGATACCCAAAACACTAAATTGAAAAGACACATGCACCCATATTTCACTGCAGCATTATTTACAACAGCCAAGATATGGAAGCAACCTAAGTGTCCATCAATGGATAAATGGATAAAGAAGAGGTGGTGCATACATACAATGGAATATGATCCAGCCACTAAAAAATAAACAAAAAAGGCTGAAATCTTGCCATCTGCAGCAACACGGATGGACTTAGAGAGTATTGTGCTAAGTGAAACAAGTCAGACAGAGAATACCATATGATTTCACTTATATGTGGAATCTAACAAACAAAAGAATCAAACAAGCAGACACAGAGAACATTTTGATACAGAGAACATGCCTGATGAGGGAGTTTAAGGGGAAGGGAGAAAAAGATGAAGGGATTAAGAAGTACAAATTGGTAGTTACAGAAAGTCACGGGGATATAAAGTACAGCATAGGAAATACAGTCAGCAATATAGTAATAATTATGTATGATGTTAGATGGGTACTACATTTATTGTGGCGATCACTTTGTCAGTTATATAAATGTCTAATCACTGGTTCATGCATGTGAAACTAATATAATACTGTATGTCAACTGTAATTGAAAAATAAAAATTATTATTTAAAAAGTTATCTCTTTACTGCTAGTACAGAAGAAATGCTGCATTATTACTTGGTTCATTTTTTAAAAAGATAGATTTCCAGCCCAGCTGGGCGTGGCTCAGCGGTTGAGCTTTGACCTAGGACCCAGGCGTTTGGGGTTCGATTCCAGGCCAGGGCACATGCCCGGGTTGCGGGCTGCAGCCAATCAATGACTCTCTCATCGTTGATGTTTCTATCTCTCTCTCCCTCTCCTTTCCTCTCTCTGAAATCAATAAAGATATATTAAAAAGATGGATTTCCAGCTCTACAGGATTGAGAGCCTGAGTCTGATGTGTCAACAGGCACTCAATAAACTAGATATTCAGGGCTGACATTCAGTGGTACACAATACCACGGCTGTATCGGTTCCTAAAATATTGAAACATTTCCACAGTGGACCCCCTTTCTTTCCCTCTGGTACCCTGGCCATCCTGGACTTTCCCTCTGGACAGACTCAGACCTCCCCAAGTTCCAGACACTAGTAATGAGATTTAACCCTTTGTGGTCGTTTGTCTACTCTCAGCCATCAAAGCTTTTTTACCGTTCGTGTCGTATGTCTGCTCTCAGCCACCACAGCAAGGAACTGTACGAATCTTAACTCTATTCATTCATGTATCAGTTCATAATTTCTCTGAAAGCTCTTAATTCCGACCAGTACGACACCCATGTCCAAATTTAATACGACCGCAAAGGGTTAATATATTTTCTTATGTTTACAGGACATTCATGTAGCATCTTTTATAAAAGCAATTTTGTTGTCTTTGCCAACTTTTTTCTATTAGAATGTTTTTTCTTATTAATGTACAGGTATTAATTATATACTTTGGATGCTCTTTTGTTGGTTTTATGTATTATAATATCTTTTCACACTCTTTTGTACTTCTAAACCTGGAACAGCTGGGGCCCTAAGCCTTGTTCCACTGGGAAGGCAGGCGTCTGTTGTGATGTTCCATTCCCATCCATGTGAGTTATTAAATATTTTGAATGTTGCCTATTATACTTATATACCAATGCTAACATAAACACCAAAGGTAAATCATTAATCCACGAGGTTTCTTATCCAGGGGTGCAGAGAGCTCAGAAGGAGATGATCAGCTCTGGGGTTCAAGGAGGGAGCAGAAGGTCTGAGCTATAACTAAGGAGATTCTAGCTAGCACCCACCTCTGATAATTCCTGCCCAAATCCCCACAGCTTGACCAAGTCTACTCCTCCAGTTGGAGCTCCCACAGGCACCTCAACCACACGTGTTTCAGACTGAACACATGATCTTTAAATGCTAAATCTGCTCTCCTCCTGACTCCCGAATCAGTGCAAGAGTGTCTCCAACAATCTTCTCCCCTACAGCAGAAAATTCAGAATCACCTGAGACTCTACCTTATCCCCTCCTCTCTTACTGCTTACCAAGCGCTGTCATTTCTATGCCATAAAAAATCTCTTGAATATGACCTTTTCCCCAATCCTTATTACCACTATCTCTCAAATTTCTGAATAGTTTCCTAGCCTGTCTCTTGGGCTCCGGCCTCTTTTGCTCCTCCAGTCCCTCCCCCAGACTGCTACCAGCGTTAGCAGGCCCACCTGGCCCATTAGCCTGCCGTTTCCTCGTCTGTGGAAGGGAGCGTATGGGAGCCATCTGCCTTGGCAGGGAGGGGGGCTTTATCACTGGCACTGCTTAGAACGGAGCTAATGTAAAGCAGACTGATCTGAGTTGGTTTTATTATTGCGTTGAAGTTTCCTGCGGACAATGCACTCCTTTTGCCTACACCTGGCCAACTGTTCCCACCCCCATTCCCGCTGGTATGCCACAGGGGACAATATGAAGTCTCACGGAGCTGCCACGAAGGTCAAATGGAACAGTGCTCACTGAGAACTTAGCCCGGTGCCCGGCATGTGGTGAGCACTTAATGTTAACGATGATTAGTAATAACATTATTTTTGGTTTCTTACCCCTTATATGATTCCTGTTTGGGCCAGCAAAGCCTTCTGGCCTCAGACACTCCCTTCCACCCTCTTGAACCCTATACTCTAGCAAAACTGTTAATTCTGCCTACACCAAACCAAGTTCTTCCGTGTTTCCATGCCTTTGCAAATGCCCTTTAGTCTGCCTGGATGTCTTCCCTCTTCTCTGTAGTTTCATCATGTAAGATCCAGCTCACAGTGTGCTTTCTCTGAAGCCTTCCTCAGATTATCCAGACAAAAGGAATAGGGCTCCCCTCCCCTGAGCCCATGGCTCTCTGCGCCTGTCTCCTCTGTGAAGCCTGCCTGGACTGGAGTTCCCAGGAGGGAGGGTCTGTCTGCGCTCATCCCGGTGACCTACTTTGAATCCACAGTCACCAAAATTGGTGAGCTCATATTACTGGCTCAGTATTTGCAGGGATTTTGCTTGTTCTGTTTTATTGGAATGAATGAATGTGACCGGCTTTGACTTCACCTTAGACCTAAGCAAAAAGCTTGGGTAGTTACAGTTTGGATCATTTCGTATAAAACCTGGTATTGGGCTCTTCTACCCATGCCCCAAGAAGAATACTCCCCGTTACTAGAGTACGTGTCTCCCTGAGGACTTGAACTCAGGACCTAAAGGAAAAGCCTTTTGAGCGGGGAGAGCGACGAGCAGGTCCACGCCGCCTGCGCCGCTGTCCCCGAGGGGGCGCTGTTCCCGACCGAGCCGCGGAGGCCGCGCTGAGACGGCCGCGCGCCCCGCGGGAGTCCGCGTCCCAGCCTCCCCGCCGCGGCCGCGGGTCCGGCGGAGCATCTGCCCACAAACATGGCTGCGCCCTGCTCGGCTTCCCCTCGCGGGGCCCGGCGGGCCGCGCCGGCCTTGCCAGTACTCGGGGACTTCCTCCGGGAGCCCGCTTCCTGCAGCGCTGGCATTTAAACCGGCGCCCGGGGCTGCAGATCCGAGCCGTGCGCGGGCTGGGCTGGGCTGCGCCGCGCGCACCGCACGCAGAGCCGCGCCGCCGGGCGGAGCGGGGCCGAGCCTCCCCCCTTCCCGCACCCGCGTCGGAGCCGCAGCGGGCCGGCGGGAGATCGCGGACCCCGGCATCTGGCAGTTTAATTACAGGTTCGACTTGACTTTCCAAGATCGCAGCCCTCCTGCCAGCGCCGGCGTTTCTCCTCCCTCCGGCCGCGGCTGCGGGAAGGCGCGGCGGCCGGGCTGCGTCCCCCGGGGCTGGGAAGCGCGCGCTCCGCCCCGCGACCCCGCTCCAGGCACCTCCGGGCGCGCGCCGCGGTCATGGTGCGGCGGAGCCCCGCGCTCGGGTGAGGCGGAGCGCGGTTCCGAGCCCAGCGGGCCCGCCCTGCGGGGCACTTTCCCCCGGGAGCCGAGGGCTCTGGGACGCGGGCTCCGCGCCCTCCTGCTGGGGCTGCGCGCGGGGGGCGAGCGGCGGCGGCGATGTTCAGCTGGCTGGGCTCCGACCACCGCCGGAGGAAGGACCCCGAGGTCTTCCAGACGGTGAGCGAGGGGCTCAAGAAACTCTACAGGAGCAAGCTGCTGCCCCTGGAAGAGCATTACCGCTTCCACGAGTTCCACTCGCCCGCCCTGGAGGATGCCGACTTTGACAACAAGCCCATGGTCTTGCTGGTGGGCCAGTACTCCACCGGGAAGACCACTTTCATCAGGTGAGCCAGCCCAGGGCCCGAGCCCCACCCTGCACCCGGCGCTGTGGCTTCCGTTCACTCCTGGTGCCCCCTCCACACTGGGTCCCTTCTTCCCTTGAGGGCTCTGAAGAGATCTTTGCGTGCACGTGTGTCTAAAGCTTACCCCACAATTTCACTGCTGGTCCCCCGCCCCATCCTGCTTCCAGGGCCGTAGAGCCTTGGCTCAGGTGGTCAGTTTGAAATGTTAAAATGCAGAGCCATCCTATTCTTCCCATTTTAGGGATGGTGACACCAAGGCCCAGGAGGCACAAGTGAGAAATCCCTTATCTCAAGAGTACCTTATGCTTGTGGGGGTGTCTTACAACCTCACTTTTTAGGGATGTGCCTTTTATGGGCTGTTCTGCTTCCCTTGCCTTTTAAAGGCTTCAGCCACTCACATGGGGGCTTTACAGTTGCAGCTGAGGAGGTGGGCTGGGGATCCTGTGGCCCCTTGCCTGTAGTGCCACTTGCCTTTTTTTCTTTTTTAATCATTTTGCTTCTCTGAGCAGAGCTCCTATATGTATCTCTTGGAGACTGGACAGAAGCAGTATCCAGAAACAGAATGTTTTTTAAAATCCTTTCCCATGTTTGATCTTAATGGCTCAGTAATAATATTAAAGCCTTTTAGAGGTGGAAGGGACATTGATGATTGTTTCATCCAGCCCCTTTGCTTGGCAGGTGAGATAACTGAGGCATAGAGAGATTAAATGCATTGTCCAGAGTCATCTGACTGGGTGGGAGCCCAACCTGGGATGCTGGTCCTAGATGCATGGAAGGAGATGCTTGGCTAAATGCCTATAACTTTGAGGGTGAGTTATCCATTCCCTTGAATTACAGAATCCTTGGGCTGGAGAGATCCTCAAGAAGTCAACTTGTCTACCCTTCACTCAGAGAGGTCTGCATATTGTCCACTAGAGTGATGAGAACCCTTCTTATCTTTAGAAGACAGGCTTCTCTCCAGTCCTCAGGCCACACAACCTTCAAGGCCAGACCATTTTCCTTGGCCTCATCTACAGCCATTGCCAAGCTGCTGAGAGTCAGGCTCCTATGGGGCAGCAATGGGTTCCATGGCCCCCAAAAGTCAACAGTGTTCATGTCTTGCAGGTTTTAAAGAAGGGTGCTCTTGTTTCTGTTCATTCACCGAGCACCTGCAACACTCAGAGCACTATTCTTGGTTTGGCACGAAAAGCAGCAAAGTTAACAATCTGGTTACTGATCTTCTAGATACAAATTTTCTCTTAACACTAAACTTCTAACATAAGCCTTCTGGAAGCAGGGCAGGCCCCACGCTATCATGTTGTGTCTGAACTGGACACCAGATCAAGTCTGCCCTTGGGTGGATAGCCTTGGGCTCAGCAGCGTTGAGAGGCTGTGATTTCTGAAGTTTGGTACCCAGGTGGGGGATGGAGAGAGGTGGATGGACCCATTGGCTTTTGGATCTCTTATATTATTAAAACTACAAGGGCCCTTAGCTATGAATCAAATACATTGCTTCTTAACTTTTTAAAAGGTCATTTCCTCCTCTGAAAATCTGATGAAAGCTGTGGACCTATCTTTAGAAAAATGCATAAACATCACAAATTTATATATAATCTTATAGGCCCCAGGGCTGCCTTGGACTTTAGGGTGAGGACTCTGATCTAATCCATCTCCTTTATTTTATTAAACACCCATTGCTGCCAAAGACACTCTAGAGATACCTGGGCTCCATGCAAGGTTCCTTTGTAACCCATGTCCTCTGTCTGGCCTGGATTATGCCCCCACGGGAAGTCCAGGCCGTTTACAGATGGCTCCTGCCCTTGTATAGCCTTCCCTGGCCTTCTGGACACACCTTGGTTCTCTCTCCTGTAGCACCAGCACCTACAACTGTGCCTTAGCTCCCTGGCGCCTGGTCTGGGTTCTCTGCCACAGGACATTCACAGTATACGTTTGCAGAATGGGAGGGAAAGTGGGGAAAGGCAAGTGTCCCTGGGGGGCAGTATCTCCGAGCAGCAGACAGGTTTAAGTGCCTCTTGTCTGAGACTCTCTCCTGGCTTCGCCTGAGTCATGCCGGCTCTTAACTGGGTCTAAGAAAGTGCCATGGTCGAGTGGCCATATATTACTTGTTATTTGAGGGAAACAGGAAGGCTGGGAGAGGCAGATCCCTCCTCTGTGTTATCGTCCAAGCACAAGAGCTCTCTCTCCCCACTCACATCAGTAACTGAATTTAGCTCATGCATCAAAAGCTGTCTCCCCTGAGGGAGAGTGCCAGCAGGGTAGGAAGGCTTGTAGCTCGGGGAAGCCTTCCCAAACTCAATTACGTATCTTCCTTCCTTCTCATTAAATCTACTGAACAGTCATTTTCTTTAAATTGGAAAACACAGAAGAATGAATTTAAGGAAGAAGAAAAAAATTACCCATAATCACACAACTCAAGGGAAACCATTTTAAATATCATTCACACACACATATATAAATACAGTATATGTATTTCCAGTATTTTTAGCTATTTTATCACACAGTTAAGATCATGTCATAATGTAATTGTGCATGCTGGTTTCTTTCACTTATAGCATGAGCATTTCTCATGTAAGGTAAAAAATCTTCGTAAGCATTACTTTTAAGAGCCTCGTGCTATTTCACTGTACATCTGTGCAATTACTCATGTGACCAACCTATTCCTTTTGAATGCTTTTGGTGGCTTCTGGTTTTTCTGCTATTGTAGAATCACTCTGGGTATCTCTGTGTTTTTCCACGGGCTGACTGTTTTCTGAGATTCCCAGAAGCGAAATCACTAGGCCAAAGGTTATGCGGAGTCGTTTCTGTTTATTTATTTTCGTACTGGTCAGTTTTGGTATTCAGAATCGTGTTTCTGAGTTGCTTTCCAAGAGGGTGAGTTGGTACAGAACCCCTTCCCCAGGCTGCACTGGGGCAGCCAGGTGCACGGGGTGGAGATCTCAGGGTGCCCTGGCCTCTCCGCCCTCCCCAACCCCTGCTCTTGCCTTGGCCACCATGCTTCTCCCCTCCATCCCCAGCCTGAACCTGTGCGGGGCCCTCCTCTCCGGAACAGAGACTTGCCGCCTCATTCCCAACCCTGGCCTTGGCCGCTGGAGTGCCCACCCGCTTTCAGTTATATGTACTTGCCGCGGGGTTTATTTCTTTTCTCAGGAAGAACACACAGAAAAGGACATTCTTCTAATAACTAATTAATGTGCTATGATCTCTGCCTGAAATAACTTCCCTGGCCCAAGGCCCGGCAACCCAGAGTAATAAAATAAACAATAAATTGGCCCGATGGCTGCTCCCTCCAACACAGGCTGCCTCTTCGGAGTACAGTAGCTCTGTGTCCCTCCGGCCCTGGCAGCCTTTCCTCCTGCCTCTGCTGTTTTCCTCCCTTCACTCTTCCTTTCCCTGGCATGCAGCTTCGAACCCCTCCTCCCTTGCCCTATTGGGCCCCCTGGTCACAGAGGTGACTAGCCAGCTGCTCCAGGGGCCGAGGAAGGCCCAGTGCTCTCATGAGTCATAAGGGAGGCCAAATAGAGGACTGGGGGGCCGGGTGTCAGGCCCGGGGCTGCCAGAGCCAAGCTGCCTGCATCTGCACAGGGAGGTCTGGGCTGATCTCAAGGGTCAAATGGCCCTTCTGTAGCAATACTTGGACTCTGAAGTATGAGCAGGTAGTGGGGGCTGCGCCTCAGCTGACCCTTTCGATTTCCCCCACTTCTTCAGGGGGATGTTTAAATCGCCCCCAGAGGTGTCTCAGCATTTACCTGTGGCTGCCCCGCCTCTCGTCACCACCCTAGCATCCATCTCCACCGCCCAGGCCCCACCCCGTACATTACAGCATCACTACCCCATCCCAGGAAAGGGGACCCTCTGCGAAGCTGAAGGGCTGGAGAAAGGGGCCACCGTTCCAGGTAGACCCACTGGCCTCTGCAAGGTCTATCCGTCCAGGCACAGTCCCTGCCACACCTCTGTCCTGTCCACCCTTAGCTCAGTGGACATCCTTTTCCTGTCGGGTTCTGATCTGCTGGTCCCTAAGTGAGCCTGGGTCACCTGCCTCAGGTCCAGCTTAAGATCTGCCTTGGAAGTCAGGTGTGTGGAGGCCACCAGGAGGAGCGCTGACTGGCAGAAGGAGCCCTGGAGAAAGGGCTCCGTCCCATTACCATTGACAGTGGGACCAGGCCTTGGGAAGAACACGGCCTCCTCAGAAGAACCCAGGCCCCAGCAGACCCCAACCAAGAGACCTTGTTAGAAAGATCTAACCCTCCTGAACCTCAGTTTCCTTATCTCTGTCATGCCGGCTTAACAACTGCCTCGCGGGGACACTCTCAGGATTACGAGGGGAAGGAACCAATGTGGCTCCAGTTCTGTTGCAGGCACTCTGCTTGGGGCTTTATCACTCCCTCTTTTTTTCTAGCTGATTCTCTAACCAGAGGCTTAGAGGCCGGCCTGAGGGCGGGGGGGGGGGGGGGGGGGGGGAGTCCTTGTCCGCAACCCACAGTCAGGATGAGAGGGAAGGGGAGGCGCGTGCAGGGAGGGCTGGAAGAGGAGCCTGAGCGGGCAGTGCTGGGGGTGGACAGGCAAGGGGAGGCGAGCAGGAGGCTTGGCAGTGTGGCCACTGGTCTCCCTCGTGCTGGGGTCACCTCATCCTGTGGCAGAGGCTGCTCTGCCCCAGGGACAGTGGCGGCTGCTCTGAGGAGCACAGAGCTGACTCAGACCTCAGCTGCTCCATCGGGGGGTTCTCTCCCACCTACTTCTTCACTTTGTGTCCCTGGGGTGCTTTACTGTCTCCCTAAAACCCCGTGAGGCTGACAGGGCGAGTATTATTGTTTGGGCTCCGTTTTAAAGCTGAAGCACGCAAGGCTTAGAGAGACCAAAGATGCAGATATATAACACAAATACCTGTGATACAAGGCAGAAAGTGATATGTGCCTTTAGAGTCTACTGAAGGGATGCAAATTAAGAGCTACGTGATTTTCAGGGAGGAGCAGAAGTCAGGTGTGCGCTGACGGGATGGATCAGTTAAGGCTTCAGGGAGGAGGCACTGGGACTGCATTTGGAGACTATGTAGAAAAGCACTGAGTACTTACAGGCAACAATGAGGTGTTTGTTTCCTCTAATTACTGTCTCTGCCAATATGAGCAAATGTCTGGGGTAGCCTTTGTTTTTCCCAAACTCAGGGATATCATATCAAAACCTTCAAGCTGTTCCTTTGAGCTAGTTAGAAACCAAGCATTATCTCCATTTTATAAACCAGGGAAACTGAGCCCAGTGGGCTATTGGGTGATGTGTCCAAAGTCGTATCTGTGACGGAAGAGCCACTCATGAAGGTGCATTCCCGACCAAGCCGAGGCAGAGAGCCCAGCCCAGGCAGCACTGTTTGTGCAGCCCGGCCCCTCTGTTCCCTGCTCTGGGCGCTGGCCCAGCAGCAGCCTGAGCTCTGGCCCCACTTTACGGAGATGGGTACTCTGGAAGCAGACTGAGCTAAGGTTCTTGGTTCCACGCCTTTCCCTGGGTGCATAGGTCACCAGCAAAGCAGACAACATGCTTAGATTGCCAGGCAAGCAGGGCACACACACACAAATGAGGAAAGTGTCATGAAATAATTTACGAAAGAAAAATGTGCAGAAAAGTAGTCCTTGTAGGAAAAGTCAAAATTGTGTTGGATGTCCTTACGCCTATCTTACGGTTTTAGCATTCACTTATCTTTCATTGGACGGCGGCGGGGGGGGGGGGGGGGGGGGGTTAATGCACCAGAATCTTTCGGCTCTTAAAGTTGCTAAATATTTACATCTGACCATGAACTTGGGCAGCCTGTATTTCAACCTATATATGCTCCTCTGCAACACTGAAACAATGCTGCCATCCCACAGCGCTTGGACCGATTCAGTGGAATAGCTTGGGTAAAGGTCCCTGAACAGCACCTGCCACTCCACGGTCCCTCCGCATCCTTGCATGTCCCCATCTGAGCTGTTCCCTCCCGGGCTTGAATTAGCTTTTCTTTGTTCCTGCTGCTGTGGGAATGGTTTTGCCTGGCAACAGAGGCGATCTGTATCACTTCCCGCAGAGAAGCAGAGATGAGATCCCTCAATAGGTTGTCCTTTCCGGACACAGAGGTGGCTTTGTTAAGGGGGCACTCGGTGCTGCAAGCCATACCCAGATGTCACTGAGAATATACCCAGCTCTGGTTCTCAGCTCGGCCCCACTGTGTCCCTGGATGTGCTGGTGGCTTTGCTGGACTCTGTGTTTCTCCAGACCCATGTGTGGTCAGCAAGTTTGGGATCATGTGAGTTTAGCCACAAGGGCAGAACAGCAGGCCCAGCCTCCAGGCTCTTGCTCAGACAGACTCAGGCTGCGGCTCCCAAGCATCCTGGGAAGTGGCCCTGTTATGCTGGGAAGCATCACCCTTTGATTGTCTGCTGGCACAGCATGTCTCTCGGGGACGGAATCTGAGACGCCTGGGTCAGCAGGATACTTCACCACTGCCATTTGGCCCTATTCAAGCTAGGTGTTCTCGAAGCTGCCTCCGAATTGCTTCTTTCCACTTCTGTCTCTGTCAGCTTTCCCTCACGCCTTTGATCATACCCACCAGCCCCTCCTGCCACAGAATTCTCACTCGCCACCCCCGTACAGGGCCCCGCTTAGGGCCTCTCACCCACATGCTCACTGGGGCAGGTGCTCCTGGCACTCAGACAGAATGGATGGGGCTTCCATGGCGTGCTGTTGATTCTCATGAAACTTCTTCCCAGAGGAATCTGGCTTTACTATTTTTAAGTCCCAAGAATGTCCTTTGAGAGCCAGTGGGCCTGGGGCCTGCTCTGGTCACCTGACAGCAACAGCTTTTGCATGCCGTACCCCACTCCTGACGCCTCGCTGGGAACCCCTAGGGCAGACGTGTGTGGAAATGAGAACACTGCTGGGTTTGTGGGACCCAGAGCCTACCTGTCCCCCAAGGCTGGGCCCTGGGCAGCCGCCTGCCAAACCATATCCTCTGTGGCCGTCTTGTCCCGTTCCTCAGTCTAGTCCCATGTGGGGCTCGGCCCATTCGCATTTCCTGAGCGAGGGAAGACCTAAGGCAGGAAAGGGGAAAGTAAATGTAGTGGTTAAGAGCACAAATTCTCAAATCCAAGTGCCAGGTTCAAACCCGGCTCAGCTATTTACCAGCTGTATAATCTGAGGTGAACTGTCTAACCGCTGCCCCCCCCCCCTTTAAAATGGGTTGCTAATCTAGGTGCCGGGTACTGGTTTAAGCGCTGAAGGGCTGTAACTAGTTTAACCCTCAGAACACCGTAGGAGGTGAGTTTCCTTATCAGGCCTATTTGACAATAAGGATCACAGTAAGGATCACGAAATGAGATGACCCAGAGAAAATCTAGAACAGTACCTGGCACATCACAGGTGCCTGATAAGTTGGAACTGTTATCCTCACAGGCCCGCCCCTTCTGAAGTCCTGTCCCTCACAGTGCAGGGAGCAGGCCTGCTGGCCCAGGCTGCTGAGGCTCCCTGCCCCGCGCGGAGGCCCTGAAGGCCGCGGCGCTGCGAAAGCAGGAAGCACTGTCCAGTGTGCAGCTGTTGCCCGTAGCCCCAAGGCCACATTTCAGAATGGTCCTCTGATGGAGGAAATCCTGCCTTCACACCCAAGCTGTGGGGCTGGGATGCTGGAGGGAGATGAAGGGCTTCCCGAAGCAACCTAAAACCCTCCAGTGTGTGGCGGGGGTGGCCTCCTGGGCAGCGACGACTCTAGGGGCTCCCTGGGGAGGGCCCACAGCAACCCAACTTAAACTGCCTGAACCGTGGAGTCATCTAACAGCTCAGAATGCTTCAGGAAGGCACAAGCAGGATATCCATGAGCTGAAAGAAACCCAGCGAGTGTCCCTCGCCACCACCCTGTGGACAGAGCAGGGCCACTGCTCCAGCCCATCTCGGGGAGGCAAGGGATGTGCAGAGAACTTGAGCCCTGGAGACATGGCCTCTGGTCCCAGCTCTGCCCTGACCTTCTGTGGGGCCTTGATCGGATCTCTGGTTGTGATTTCCTCAGGGCAGAAGGCAGTTGGAGAGCAAAGGATTTGGGCTTAGGCTGATTTAGGTCTGGGTTTTAGCGCCACTATTAGCTCTTTAACTTGGAGAAAGTCACATATCCCTTCCTGGCCTCGATTTCTTCAATACCTACCCATAGGGCTGCTCTGAGACCCAAAGGAGATAATGTTCCCAAAATGATGGGTGTAATGCCTGGCATGTGGAGATGCTATTGAGTGTCAGTGGTATTATCAGTAAGATGAGAGCACTGTCAACCCCAGCTGCACATTATGATCAACTGGGGAGCTCCTAAAAGGACCAGTGGCCTCTGAATGAATGGGTCAGAACCTCAGGGGGTGGGGCCCAGGCACCATCAGCTAGAGCTCCACAGTAGCTCAGCTGTGCAGCTGGGGCTGGGGACCACTGGGCCAGGAGGTCTCCAGGTTCTCTTCCCAACTAACAGTCTCTGATTTGACCTCTCTTCTCCTGAGGGCTCCTTGACTTTTCCCTCTGAGCATGAATATGGGAGGTTTAGGAGGTTCTCAGCACAGTGAGGGCTAACTCCATGGGTCTGTGTTTGTTGGTCAATACATTCCTTAGTTTCTTGTCCATCGTGGTCTTGGAAGATGCCCCTAGGACTCTCCTCTGGCCAGTCACAAACAAAGGCATTTCTGGGCTTCTCCCCTGAATCCAGCCTCATGCTATTCGGTCTCAAAGCTGTTCTGAGCTTCTTCTGAAGGACTCAGTTGTCCTTACAAGCTGTTCTCTTCATTCTCTGGATCACCATGTGCCTTTGCTCTTGACTTCTAAAGGGGGCTGTGCAGAGGGGCAGTGTCCTGAGCTTTCACTGCTCAGGTCAGCAGAAGAGCAAAGAAAGGGACCTGCCACCCAGAGAGTGGACCAAAAGTGTGGGAGGGAATGAAAATCCACTTTTCATTGTGTACTCATCACCCTGGTTGTATTTTTGTCCCATATATGAGCTAGTTTTATATTAAAGGACTAACCAGATAAATAAATAATGACCTGTGGAAAGCTGGCAGAGTCCATGGATGGTCTAATTCTGACCATGCCTTTGTGCAGGTTCTTCAGCAGGTTACCTTCAGCTGTAAAGTCTGAAGTCCTCTGTGCAGCAGTCACTTTCAACCCATGCTCCAGCTCCCTTATGCTCCAGCTCCGAGCCCAAACCTTGCTTTGCTTTTTCCTACAGATTCAGGGAGGGAAAAAGATAAGAACCAAGAAAAACAGGTTTAGTATTTTAAGTTCATCTGCAATCCCTCCACAACGTCTTCGGAATCCTGGCCAGCCGTCATTTCTCCCTGCCATGAAATCCCGTGGCTCTGGATCTGCCCTTCTGCTATGATGGGCATCGTCACCTGCCTTGTGATAGATGCACAGTGTTGATCTACCAGCAGAATCCCTGCCTTATGTCTGTGCTCCCTTCTGCTAGGTACCTGCTGGAACAGGATTTTCCAGGCATGAGGATTGGGCCCGAGCCGACCACCGACTCCTTCATTGCAGTGATGCAGGGTGAGGCCGAGGGGGTCATCCCCGGGAACGCCCTCGTGGTGGATCCTAAGAAGCCCTTCCGGAAACTCAACACTTTTGGCAATGCCTTCTTGAACAGGTGAGTGCAGAGGGAACATACATCCTCACTGTTCTCGTTTCTTCTTCCTGCAGTACTAGAAGGGAAAGGACAGGACAGGGCCTTGGGAGGCTCAGTGCCTTTTCCATAGCTAGAGTCTCTCTGGATTGTCCCTTTCTTGCTGGGAATGTAACTGAGTCAGTCACCATAGGGTGGGAATGCGGGAGCTGCAAATGCTAGCCCGACTCCTCCTGATCAAGAAGCAGGGAGGGGTAAGCAAGGTGAATCACATCTCCCACATCTGCACCTCCTGCCAATAAGAGCAGAGAGCCTCCCAGCCTTTGCCTGGACTACGCAGGGGATTTGCATCCAACTGTTCCTGGACATTGTTTTTACGTGGTGGGAAGAACCCTGGACTTAAGGTGGAAGCCCTGAGTTTGAGCACTGGCTTTCCTACTGACCTCACTGTGTGGCCGTGGACAGGTCATCTCCCCTCTTCTGAGACAAGTAAAAGCCTTTAGACACCAGGGTCATTGTCATGATTGAGTGAAGAAAGCTCTAGGGGATGCTTGGTAAGCTGATTCAGGCCTTCCTGTTATTATTCGGTTTAAGTAAAATGCAGTTAGATTGCACTTTTTCTGTAAATCCACACATATTTGCATGAGTATTGCATTAAAAAATTTTTAAACTACTTTCTCTAATTGGAGATATTTAGAGTAAAGGGAAAGAGTATGGGTTTTGGCTTTAGACAGACCTGGGTTCAAATCCCACCAAATAGCCCCATGGATCTTAGACAAATTACCTAACTTCTCTGTGTCTCACTTTTCCCGATTGTAAAATGGGAGAATACTATTACCCTCCTCTAAGGCAAGAGCACTGAGGCTGAGGCAGCCTTGTTTAAAGGTTGGCATTTGACAAGGGTGTCCAATGATGAGTGAAATAACACTGAACGGGTAAAAAAAACACATTCCAAGTAGACAAACTGAAAAGGGAGAAGGAAATGAGAGAATGTGGCTTAGTGCAGGAACCCTGTGACCAGGACTGGGGAAGGTTCGTGCTTTTCTCCAGGCACATTCAACAGCGGAGATAGCAGGTGTTTAGACTGGCCGTCGGCTGGGAATCTGCCAGGCATTTCCATTGCAAGGACGACAGGGAAGGGGGACCAGCTTCACTGCAGCCACTCACAGGAGGCTGCACCCCAGACCTCAAGTTCCCATCTCTGTGCCACTCAGCCAGCTCATGTCGCATCCCTCATCAGCTCCCTCCTTCTCTGTGGGAATTGCAAGCCCTCTCCAGTCACCTCACCTCCTCTTTCAGGAGATGGCCTCGCTTCCCCTTCTAGAGAAAATGGGATCCAGTACCCTTGGATCCATCTAGTTGTTTTTTTTAATCTGTCCATAAACAAGTCATTTGCCTGTGTCCACACTTCCTTCCACCCAGGCTGCGGAGAGCTGCAGCTGGTCTTTTCCTCACAAGACCTGACTCCTCCCTCATCTGTACTGTGCTATGGGGCATCTTCTCGGGGACCCTCTCCATCAGTTATTGCTTCTTCTGACCGCTTCACCCTCCCTTGGCTCCCCTCCTCATATGGAAATATTTCCTTTTGAAAACGCTGTAGCAGGTTCTGCTAAGTTTCACACTCTCTTTTTTTTCACAGCCAAGTTTCTTAGCTTAACCTCTTTGTGTCTTCCTGTCCCCCAGCCTGTGGAATGTGGCTTCTCCCTATCACAGCTGCTGTGTGAAGGTCACTGTGACCTCTTAGTGGTCACAAGCAGGGGTTCTTTCCACCCTGACCTTATCTCTTTGGTATTTGTCTCTCTCGACCACTATCCCCTCTCCTCCTGCCTCCTTAGCCAGGCCCTCTCCAGTCTCCTCTGCATCCCCTTTTTCTCTGGCTCCCATGACCTGGTGTCACCCTTAGTTGGGCCCATCTTCATTCCCCTGCCCTTCTTACTCCATATGCTTGGCCTAGGTTTTGCCTCAGCCACAACCCTGGGCCTAAATACCAGCCCCATGCACACAACCACATGGTCACCAAATGACAGAAACCCAGCTCAAGTTAGCCTCAGCAAAATGTGGGATGACTTTTAGAACACTGGGCTCTGCCATAGAAGCTAAGGATTAGACTGTGGCTGGGCCTCGGGGTTAATGGAAACCATGGGCTTCTGCACGACAGGGCTGTGTCCCTTACTGTTCTATCCCCACTATCTGGGACAGTGCCAGGCACTCTGAAAATATTTGTTGAACTGAACTGGACATGCTGACAACCATCATATCTGATCATGTCATTCTTTTGCTTACAGCATTCCAATGGGTGTCTACTGCCATCAGTATAAACTCCAAATTTTTAATGTGACTTTCAAGGCCCTTGTGATCTGGCCCCGCCTCCTCCCTGTGCAGCCTCATCTCGGCCTCTCCAGCCTCGCTGTTCGCGCCTCCATGCTGTGTACCCCCCTGGAGTGGCACACGCACGCTCTCTCATTTCTGTGCTGCATTTGCACCTACTTGTGTTAGTTACCTAGGCTGCCATGACAAGTTACCACTCAGAGCCTCAAAGCGACAGAATGTACCGTCTCATAGTCCTGCAGCCAGAGCTGGTCAGGGTGTGGCAGGGCCGTGCTCCCTCGGAAGATCCTAGAGGAGCACCCTCCCTTGCGTCTCTCCTCCTCTGGTTGCCCCAGGTGTTCTTGCTCCTGGAAGCATAACTCCAACCTTTGCTGCCTCTTTACATGGCGTCTCCCTCTGTGTGTGTCTGTCTTCACATTATGGTTTCCTATCTTATAAAGTGCTGTTCTATAAAGTTGTACACCTGAAATTTATATAATGTTATTCACCAGTGTTACCCTAGTACACTTAATTTAAAAAGAGACACTGGTCTTATTGGATTAGGGGCTCACCCTAATTTAGTATGATCTCACCTTTACTAATTACATCTACAAAGACCCAATTTCCAAATAAGGCCACATTCTGGCAACTGGGGGTTAGGACTTCAACAGATCTCATTGGGGGACAAAATTCAACCCATAATACTGCTCTTTCATCATTACCTCTTATCTCAGTCTGGAACGCTGTCTTTCTTCTCTCCACTACCTACACACACTCACACACACACACACACGTTGGCTTCCTGCCCGCACTCTTGTCTGCCTGGAAAAGGCTGGTTATCTTTTGAAGTCTTAGTTCAAGTTCTGCCTCCTCTGTGAACCCTCCGCACCCCGTTTTCCATGTTTCATGCATTTCTGCCATTTCACATAATATACCTGGGAGAGTAAGACACCTTTTTAGATTCCACCAAAAATGACATATGAGAGATAAGGTTTGAAGTAAGAAGGATCTAAGTTAGGTTTATCAATTTGTATTTTGAGACTTCAGGATGTAGCACTAGAAGTGTTTCCTTGAATAAGGCTTGATGTCCATCCTGACAACAAAGTTTGATATTTGGAAAGCCCTTTGAGGCCCAAATAAATGTTCTGGGTGGTGTGACCCATTCGTCAAGGCCAGCTCCAGTGCTGCCTCCTCCAGGAAGCCGTCCCTGGATTCCATCTCTCCACCTTGGATCTCCCTAACCCTTCACCTGACCTTCCCCAGGTTGGCCATGTGCATGCCTCCTCTCTTCACCAGACTGTGTTCCTCAGGAACAGGGCTCGAGTTCTGGACAGCTTGGTGTCCCTGACAACGGGGGTTCACTGTGCAGGACCCTTGCAGCCCAGGGTACCCAGGGAGCTTCCTTGACATACAGGTCTTGGGCCCACTGTTGAGGCTAAGTCTGACCTGAGCTGGGCGTCTGCATGGGAAGGCGGCCAGGGCAGGGCAGGTGGGTGTGTGCTGAAACAAGGGTGCGTGAGAGGCAGGGAGAGGGCAGCGGCTCACCACGGGTTCCTCTCGCCCGTGCAGGTTCATGTGTGCCCAGCTGCCCAACCCCGTGCTCGAGAGCATCAGCATCATCGACACACCAGGGATCCTCTCCGGGGAGAAGCAAAGGATTAGCCGAGGTAAGCAAGACACCTGCTAGGGTTGGCTGGCTCCGTGCTCTGTTCTTTCTGGTACGTCCTCTCGCTTCCATACCAGGAGAGAGCCCTCCAGGCCTTGCTGTCCCTTGATGAGCTGGTGCTGCTTCATAAGGGATCATCCTAGGCAGGGGCCAGTGGACAAGTTTGCGTCCACCGTCACTCAGGAGACAGCTGGCCTCAGTCTTCCTCTGTAAAATGGAGACATCATTGTCTGCCTTACTTCCTTCATCAAGGTTATTCATGCTAATGTGGGCCAGGACCTGGTTGCTTCTGAAGCCCCTGTAGTCGCTGCCCCCAGGAGCTCGCAGTTCTGCGGGGGCAGCAGGCGCATGCAGACTTCAGCTCGGAAACGTGGGACAGCATGCTCTGGGCCCAGGAGCAGGAAGCTGGAATGTGAGAGCTCTTTGAACTGCTCACTTCAGACAGATACGGGGTAATTGCTCATTAGCGGAGGTCACCCCCAGGGTGGTTAGGAGCTGGGTCTCTGGAGCCAGACTGCCAGGGTTCAAAGCCTGCCTCTGCCACTTCCCGACAGTGTGAACTTAGGCAGATTTCTTTGCTCTGGTTGGATCATCTGTAAAGTAGGGAGAAATATTTCTATCTACCGTATAGGTTGTTTGAGGATTGAAAGAAATAGTACAGATAAAAAGCCTTCTGCCTGGCACATAGCAGTGCCCAGTAAGCATGAGGTGTTAAAGGTCATCACCATCATCATTATTGGTTTTCACAGCAAGACTGATGCTGTTCAAAGCAGCTGCTCTTAGCTCCTCACCCCCAGCCTCTCCTGCCGCAGTGTGCTGTGTGCCCCAGGTGGCCCCCCTACCCTTTCTGTGCCCTGTGCCCTATGCTGTCTCTCTGGCGAGAAAAGCAGATGAAGCCACACCCACCCGATAGTGGAGTTGAGAGCTGGGCTAGAGCCAGATCAGCACTCGGAAGTCAGCATCCGGGAAGGAAAGGCTTTGGACTGGCAAGAGTTCCCTGGGCAGTGGCTGGAACTCGCACCTCACCTGACCCGACCTTAGGCAACTGTCTGCTTCGCTCCCACGCTGCCTCGGCCCTGTGCTCTGTGGCCCAGCGGGGACAGACACAGATGTGTTCTGCAGGCTGTCTGTGCCGCAGCAGGAGGCTCAGAAACCCCCTCCACCCGGGGCATGGCCTGTAAGGGCCAGCACCCGCTCACCCCCAGCCCCTCAGGGAGAGCCCTCAGCCTTGTAGGCGACAAGCCAGCAGCTGCCAGAACTGGGCTGCTGTCCAGCACTCCTGCAAGCTGCTCCAGCTTCCTCCCTGGAGAAGGCAGCTCGAGGGCCCTAGGCTCTGCAGTTTGGGGGTCTGCTGTGGCTGGGACAGTAGGTACAGCCAACCCTGGCTGGCAGTAAAGCAGGAAAACAGTGGGAGAGGCCCCTGGGTCAGCAGTCTCCTCAACCTCATGACCCCCAGTCTGTCCTGAAGGAGAGACAGAGCCTGCTCCTCAGGGACCTCATTCTGGAGCAGGCGGGAGGAAGGATGGGCCGAGGGGTTCAGCAGGAAGACCCTGCTCCTCCCCACACTTCCATGAGGAAGTCATCCCTGGGAAGAAGAGAGGAAAGGAAGCAGCTAAGGGGGCAGCTGTGAAATAGTTCATGTAATTGGCAGCCCGTCGTCTATGTAAGTGGCATGTCAATAGAAGGCCCCCTGTGAAAGGGGTCTGACTCTGGGCTATATGGTGGCACAGTAGTGTCAGGGGTGGGGAGAGCTGATCTGTAGTCATAGAACCCACAGCCCTGGGAAAAGGTGTCTTCTGACCCTTCTGGTCTCTATGCCCTTTGCGAGCATCCTGGCACCCTGCTCAGGGCCCTGCAGAGGGGCAGCTTGGGTGACTCTCAGTCTGGCTTCTATTAGTTTCCCTAAACACCCCCTCCTTCCTAACCAGTGCCCACTCTCATCCCCACCCCCGCAAAGATTTATCTGGGCTCATCCTGAGTTTAGGCCCAAAGGGGATTTACCATTTCACATGGGTAGCCTGTGTCTCCTCCAAGAGGCTCAGGAGAGCCACACTTCTCAACCCGAACTCCCTAGCAGACAGTGGCACCTGCACCTGCAACGCCAGCGCCGCCTGATGGTGGGTCTAGAGGTTTCCAAGGATGCTGGAGTGCAAGTTCAGAGATGGGATTTTAGAACCTGTGTGGGTCTCAACAGGCCACATTTTCTCCCTGAGCCTCAGTGTTCCCATGTGTGACAGAATAGTGACCCATCATCATATGACCTTGTGAGGTCCATGGCTGGTGATGGAAACACAGATCTAGAGAGCTCCCTTCTTTCCCCTTTATCTGCCATCCAGGGCCACCCGCTGCACATCCCCAGGGCAGTTTGTGTGCATGGTCGCCCTTGCAGTCTTGCAGTACAAAGCCTGCGCAGCTGCGAGTGGCAGCTCTGCTTCGGGGACCCCAGCCTTCCTCAGCTCCTGTCCTGCTCCATTCTTCTTCTACTCTTCTACCTTCTCTCCTGCCTTCATCTTGAGACCTTAGCGGCTGCCCTATGCAAACTGGGTGCTTGGTTGTCTTCGAGCCCTTCCTATCCTTTCCCGTCACTGTTGGGAGAAGTGATGGCCCCATGAGTGGCTCCCCAGGCCAGTTTGTTCTCTGCCCTCCTGAGTCCAGACTACAAATGCAGCTGCTGGCAAAAGCAGCCTGTGATGAAAACAGGAACCGGGAGCTGGGCCACCAACACTGCATCATCGGCCTGGGGCAGTGCTGGCCTCAGCTCTCCAAGGAGACCAGGAAAGTTGGGAGGGAACCACACACTCTCAGATATCGGGGGTCCCAAATGAAGAGAGTTGCCAGCATGCAGAGTCCCTTGTCCTGCTTCCCCACAAAGCTGCAGGGCTGGAGGCTCCAGCTTATACCTAAACACATAAACACCCACGCATCCACACTCCCGTCCACTCACTCTCATATATACACACCCCACAAGTGTGTACATAGAGCCAAACACACTTTATCTGGCTTCTGGCCTGGGGCCCTCAGAGCTCCCAGTTTGGCCGCAGTGCAGATAGGTACTTCTGCCTTTCCTTTGGCCGGCCCAGGGCAGGACAGAACCCCCTACCCTGCTGAGGGGTGTGCAGAGCCTGAAATCCAGCCTATATTCCACTCCACCCAAGCCTCATGCCTGGCACAGGGCTATGTCTCTCCAGAAAAAAGCACCGTTATGAAATTTGCGCAAAGCCACCTCTGAGCCATTGGGCCCCACATGCCACATTCTGGAAAGTGAGCTGCCCCCAAGGGCTCCCCAGGCCTCAGGCTCCATGGGAAGGAGCACTCAGACCGCAGGCCAAAGCTGGACCAAGTGTGGTCCTTGCTCAGAGTGTGGCCCCACTGCCCAGGCCTGGGGAGGGAGAAAGCGGGGGACATTCCAGAATCCAAGCCTGGGAGGTCACAGGCCAGCAATTGCCTCTGGATGAAGATGTACTGGGTGGGCAGCAGAGGGCCAGGAAGGGAATTCCTGGAAGTGACAGGATGTGCCCAGCCCAGGACTCATTACTGGGAAGGAGCAAGGAAGCAACAGAAGTGGGTGGGCTCTGGAAGCCCGAGTGTCCTCACACTTGGGAACCACATTTCCCGGCTACACATCAGCTAGAAATCCCCACAGGCCCCACCCTGGAAAAGCAAACCCTTGGACATAGAGCTCACATCCCTCTCAGTAAATTCCTTGCTGTACAGGCGAGCTCAGCAGTTCTGTAGCAGGTAAAAACCTTGCCCAGATCCCAGAACTGGAGTGGGAACTCTGGCCCCAATTCCCAGTCTAGTGGGTTTCAGCACATTTTCATGGGCTGCCCAGGAAGGAGGCAGGGAAACATCTACAAGTTTTCCCTGGGGGACCTTGAGGGTCTGGGATGATCCTCACAGCCTCACAGCCCTGGCCCGTCCCTGGCACCCTTACTGGAGCAGGGCCTGCACTTAGGAACCTCCTGAGCCCCAGACTGTGTGCTGTATATACGAGCCTGTGTGGGCCTCACATGCTGGGACAGAGCAGTAGAGTCCCAATGCCCTTCCAAAGGGCTCGCTGACAGCCTGTGGACGCCTCCTGGAAGGCGAGTAGTGTGGCATTTGTTCCCCGTAGTCATCTGAATTCTTCCAACATTTTGGAAATTGATGCCTTTTTATTTCTTTTTTGCTGAAATGTCTTTAAATCTTGAAAGAGATTTTGGGGGGCAGGACAGAACCTTTTATGGCCCCACCACAAGTAACCGCCTGGTCTGAGGGCTCAGCCGTCTGAGCTCCAGCCTGGCACATGGCTATGAGCACAAAGGGAATGTGGACAAGAGCCAAGGATCTGGGTTCTAGTCCCAGGTGTGCCACTGCCTGGCTGTGTGAGTTTGCGCAAGCCCCTTAACCTCTCTGTTCCCTCTCCCTTCCCTATAAGATGTGTATGCCCTGTGTACCTCCTGGCATATGCAGAGTTATGAGGACCAAATGAGATCGTGTCGCAGAAAATACAAAGAAATGGGCTGCCTTGTCCCTTGCGTTTCATTGCAGACCGCGAAGAAAGCCAGTGGGTCATTAAGGAGTTGCCTTGCTTATTGTGTTTGTCTCATTGATTTCCTCCTGCCTGGCACGAAGAAATACTCTGTTTCCAGTCTGCGGAAGCATAGGGGCAGTGAGGAGAGCCCAGGTCCCTGCAAGCTGCCCAGTCTCTGGGCCGGGCGCCTGCAGTGCAGATCTCTTGAAGCCAGCAGCTTACTGTCAGCAATTCCGGGAAGGCCAGCCTCACCATCAATCTCTTGGGGCTCTAATCTCCCCCACCCATTCCCATATCTTATCTCATGAGCCCTTGGACTGCTGCAGTTGCTCAAGAGCTCACATTGTGGGTCTGAGAGCCATTCCTGGGACCCGTGAGGGGCTTGTCACTGGGTGTCCTCTCCACCCCAGGCACTAGGGCAGAGCCTCCAGACTGAGTGCAGACCCTCCCTCTGTGATCAGATCCTATTGCCATGGCTTTGCCACTGACCCCTCATTAGTCAGTTTGTTATTCTCCCCATTTTACAGCTGAGAAAATTGAGGTTCATGCTTCCCCAAGGCCAGACCATAAATAAATGGGAGAGCTAGTCTCATGCCCTTTTCCTCAGTGGTCCAGAACATTCCTTTCAGCTGCTAACATTCCTGGATGTACATAAGCCAAGTCCAGGATACAGTTAAATACCCATCCTGGAGGTTGTCCTGACTTTCTGAGCCCTCTGGCCCCCTTCCTGCCCACAGCTTTAAAAGACTGCCTTTGAGAGGTGAGAGCAGCCAGTCTACAGGGCTGTGCCAAAGGGAAGACTCAAAATATCCAGGAGCTATCCCTGGGGCAAGGTGGGGAGGGGAGCAGGAGAGCAGGTGCAGGCTGCAGACCCACCTGGAACTGGAATGCACAGGGCCTCCCAGGCTCGGTGGGAGCTGCTGGCCGGGCCTGCGTGGTGGGGAGGGGAGGGGAGGGCAGGGAGACAGGGATGTGGCCAGGTGCTGGACGGCCCCCTGCATGGCATGTGCAGGGAGCTCAGGGCCCCATTGGCCAGGGCCAGTCCTGGCCCCACCCCTTGCTGGCTGTTGGACTCTCACCTCATCTCTGAACCTCAGTTTCCTCCTCTGGAAAGTGGGAATGATACTCCTCACCCCTCCTACCTCAGAGGGTGTTGTGAGGATGAAATGAGCATCTTGCCAGCCAGAGCAAGCTTTGAATCTGGGGTTAGAAAGCTAGGTACCATGCTCCACCGCTGCCTCCTACAGCAGGTTGGTCCTGGCTGATTCCTGTGTGACTGTCTCTAGGTGGCACTGATAATGTCCCTACCTCGTCACTGGGCAGAGCTTGGCCCCCAAAGCACTTTCCTGGGCCCTGACCCTTCATGGAAAGAGCCCTTTTTCTTAAGTGAAAAGACTAAATAGGAATAATGATGTTAATAATAATTAGCATTTATTGAGCAGCTACTATATGCTGGGCTTCAAGTATATTTAGTCTTTATAATTCTATTAATTAGGTACTATTAGTCTGCCCATTGATAGATGAAAGCACACTGACTCAGAGACAGAGTAACTTGCTCAAGGCCAAATAGTGAAAATGGTGGAGTGAGGATTTGAATCCAGATCTGGCTCCCAAGATGGTACTATTTCTACTGCACCGGGCACCTCTCCCCAAACCCCTAACCTGTGCCCCAAAGGCCCCTCCCCCTGACTGTCCCTCTGCCGGCAGGGTATGACTTTGCCGCTGTCCTCGAGTGGTTCGCGGAGCGGGTTGACCGCATCATCTTGCTCTTTGACGCCCACAAGCTGGACATCTCTGATGAGTTCTCAGAAGTCATCAAGGCCCTGAAGAACCACGAGGACAAGATGCGGGTGGTGCTGAACAAGGCCGACCAGATCGAGACCCAGCAGCTGATGCGGGTGTACGGGGCCCTCATGTGGTCCCTGGGGAAGATCGTGAACACCCCGGAGGTGATCCGAGTCTACATCGGCTCCTTCTGGTCCCACCCCCTTCTCATCCCCGACAACCGGAAGCTCTTTGAGGCCGAGGAGCAGGACCTGTTCAAGGACATCCAGAGTCTGCCCCGAAACGCCGCTCTGCGCAAGCTCAACGACCTCATCAAGAGAGCCAGGCTGGCCAAGGTGAGGCTGCCCCGGGGGGATGGGCAGAATGGGTGGCTGCAAGTGTTTGGGGTGGGGGTCAGCTGCCAGAGCTGCCTGAAACCTTGAGCATCGCCTGCCCGTGCGAGCATGGCCTGCAGCTTCTGCGTCATGAGCGTCAGCCCTGCCAACACCGGCAGCCAGGGGGCAGGATACTGTGGTACATGTGACCGCAGGCCCTGGGCTCAGATGGCCAGACTGGGGCTCCACTCCACTGTTTGCAAACTGTGTGATCCCACCCCCAGCACCGTGCCCGTTTCCACGCCTGTGAAACGAAAGGTTGGAGGATATCGTAGGGTAAGAGTGTGAGAGCCTTCATTTCTGTGCCTGTGTCCTAGAAGTGCTCAGTAGATGTCAACTATTGTTACTGCCTTCCTCCTCAACGTCATCTCCAGTATCACTGCCTTGACCTTAACCTCCCCGCAATCTCGCCTTTCCCGTGAGATCTAGAAAAACAGCTCAGCACTGCAAGCAGGGTGAGAGCAAAAGGGCAGACGTAGAAATTATTTCGGAAGCAGGAGCAGGAGAAGGAGGGGTCTGTGGGAAGACATGGGTGCGAGCCACCTAGAGGGAAGCAGTGGGTCGAGGCCTCGATCTGGAGCGCGCTCTGCCCCCGTTTCTAGGTCCACGCCTACATCATCAGCTCTCTGAAGAAGGAGATGCCCTCGGTGTTCGGGAAGGACACCAAGAAGAAGGAGCTGGTGAACAACCTGCCCGAGATTTACGGCCGCATCGAGCGGGAGCACCAGATCTCGCCTGGGGACTTCCCCAACCTGAAGAGGATGCAGGTAACCGGGGTCTGGGGCCCCCGGACAAGGGACAGTGTCACATGAGCTGGCTGAGCAGCCTGAGTATGGAGGAGGCCACCCAGGGAGATGCCCTCAGCCTGTCCTCCCTGTTGGGCTGTCACTGGCCCAGCAGGTGTCATATCTGGGCCTGGGGAGAAACACGGAGCCCCAGTGATCCAAGTGGGACAGGGGTGTCCCGTGATGTTTGGGGTCTATACATCCAGTTTGTGACCTTCCCTAGTCACAGCCACCACGTCATGTGAAATGGGACAAGTCTCCAGCCCTCAAGTACTTATGTTTACCTCTGAGTTCCTACTTAGGGGCGATTGGGGACACACACACTGAAGAAATCCGCGCAGGAGCTTGCCATCTTTGGAGCCCACCATGGGCCCCTCTCTTGAGCCAGGGACCGTCACACAGGGTTTCTCATGTCATTCCCCAAAGCAGTCATCTGTAGGAGGCCTTTCACCCTCCTTTTACAGATCAGCAAACTGCAGTTTACAAGGTAATTCACCTTTGCGGTTAACTGACTGCAGTTTTCTGAGTGTAATATTCACACAGGCTGCTGGTAGAAAAGCCAGGAGCTTTCCCCACAATTCAAGCAGGAAACCACCTTACATACTAACTGAATCCTCTTTGAGCCTCTGTCTCTTCATCTGTAAACCAAGGCCCCAGAGCACCCAGCGAGGGACATTGTGAGCATCGGTGAGATGATATTTTACAAGGTGCTCAGTACAGAGCCTGGCACCGAGTCTGCCCTTGAAATGAAGTCAGATGGCACTGCCGGGGGAGGCTGGGGGTTGAGCAGAAGGGACCTACTATCTATACAGTGTTTGTAACTTCCCATGATTCTGTCATTATTTCAGAGTATAGTGTTTTTAAAAATTGGGGAATTCGAGAAAAATGGCAGATGTAGCAGTGATATTGCTTTTGCTCTTGTTGCTGACTTTGATCCTAAGCTTGGGAAGCAATTTCTCGTTCAAGACTGAGGTTTCAGAACTCCCTATAGCCCCAAACAGGCAATTTTAGTTTCCTATCTGATTAAAAAAAATACACATTCAAAATATACGCTTGTTCATATACCCATTCATTCCTGTAACCACGTACCATGAGCTAGTCACTAACTTCAGAATTACTGTAACGTAATTTGTGTTTCTCAGTCAGCTGTGGCCTAGAACATGTCAGCTCTTAGTTTCTCTTTCTGTTAAGAATTTAATGATCTGTAAGCAAACATTTGGGAAGATGACATTTGAAAGGGACCATACAACCCCCTTTTTTAATGGGAGGAATTCTTTCACAACGTAAATGATTTCATGTTCTGTTGTTAGGTGTGCTGAGTCAATAATGTAAGTATCTTCCCTTTGGGGAAATATGGGGGGGCATCTACTGTGCCCCTGAAAGATATTAGGAACCCATCAGACACACCTAGCTGTGGACAGAGTGAGGATGGACCTTGGGAGGTTATGCCCTGAGGTCAGGGGGCAGGAGCTAGTCTGCTGCTCCCCTCCCCTCCCCTCCCCTCCCAGCCCCCCCCCCCGGCCCCCGGTTCAGCCTGTCCTTGAAGGGAGGTGAGAAACGCCCAAGCTAACACTGGCTCTTGAAATGTAGCTGTGGGTGTTTTTGGAATTTTTCTACAGTGAACTCGATGTGCTTGTCCCTGTGCCGATCCCCTGTGCACTGGCCTCTGCCCAGTGTCCCGAGATTGCTGTGGCCAGAACCAGGGCAGAGCGGAGAGCTCTCACCTCATCACTCCTGAGGCCCAGGAGGAGCTGGGTGTCCTAGACTCAGGACCTTTCAAAATCACAGAGACGTGCAAAGTGGAGCATGTTTCTCTTACCGTGTGGCGGGGGTGTCGTGGGGAGGACAGGAGGGGAGCTTTTGCAAAATCCGCGTGCCCGCCTGGGTCTGCCACGTCAGAAACTTAGAGAGGGGAGCCGATAATTAAAAACTCTCTCCAGGTAATTCCAATGAGCATACTGATTAAGAACAGCTGGTTGGGGGTTGGCCCTTGGCTTCTACTATGAATTGTTTTTAGCTGCCTTGGCCTCAGTGTGTCCTTCCCTAAATAGGGATGGGACGGGATTTCCCTCCCGGAGGGCACTAGGGGAGCAAATAAGATAATGCAGTAAAAGCACTCGGTGGTTTTCCAGTATAACCTCATTAAAGTAGAGAGACCCACATGCTCCCTCTCCTTCCCAGCCCCTAAAACTGTTCTCCCCTCTCCTGAAAACTTCCAGCATCAACACATGTGCCTTTTTCCCCCCTCCTTTCTCATATCTTTTATTATTTTGATGTGACTCAGTTTAGCCTCCAAGCCAAGGCTGTGGACATCCCAGCATTAGTAGAAGACAGCCTCCCCCACAAGGGGAGGAAACTCCTTCCACTGCCCTCTTTTCCTCACCTTCTTTTCTCCCCTCTTCCCAGGACCAGCTGCAGGCCCAGGACTTTAGCAAATTCCAGCCCCTGAAAAGCAAGCTGCTGGAGGTGGTGGATGACATGCTGGCCCACGACATTGCCCAGCTCATGGTGCTGGTGCGCCAGGAGGAGTCACAGCGGCCCACCCAGATGGTGAAGGGTGGAGCGTTCGAGGGCACCCTGCATGGCCCCTTCGGGCGCGGCTATGGGGAGGGGGCTGGGGAGGGCATCGATGATGCTGAGTGGATCGTGGCCAGGGACAAGCCCATGTACGACGAGATCTTCTATACCCTGTCGCCGGTGGACGGCAAGATCACGGGGGCCAATGCCAAGAAGGAGATGCTGCGCTCAAAGCTGCCCAACAGCGTGCTGGGCAAGATCTGGAAGCTGGCCGACGTCGACAAGGATGGCATGTTGGATGATGAGGAGTTTGCACTGGCCAACCACCTAATTAAGATCAAGCTGGAGGGGCATGAGCTGCCCAGTGAGCTGCCCACCCACCTCCTGCCCCCATCCAAGAGGAAAGTTGCCGAGTGATGGGAGCAGGGGGAGGTTCAGAGCAGGCGGGTGTTATGGGAGATGGGAGGGGTGATCTCACTCACACTCACACACACACACACACACACACACACACACACACACACACGGGCACAGATCTTGAGAACTGCGCTGCGCAGGACAGGGATCAGCGATCCCCGGGTTTCCAGGCTGACCTTTGTTTGGATGCAAGTTCTCAGCATTGGTAGAAGCACAGGGCCACGCCCAGGGCTGCAGCTTTCAAGCCTCCGGCTCCATCCCTCTCTCCTGCCCAGCTTCCCCTTCCCCTGCCAGAGACCTACCTTCTCCCGCAGAGGCAGTTAGTTCACTTGCCCACATGGACCACCCACCTCCAGAGTCCCCGGACTCAGAACAGATGGAAATACTTTTCGCTTAATAAGCAATTCACTTGTTTCTGAGCTTTCTCCCCATCTTTGGCTTCCTGATATGAAATCTGCTCCGGGGCCTGAAGGTGTGCAGGAAAGGGGGCTGCTGCAAGGAGGGGGCGGGGAGGAAAGGCATCCTCGGGGAACCAGGTTCCAGCCTTGAAAAGACAGGGCCCTGGATTCCAGTCTTCCCCAGCCTTGGGTTCTGGCTGCCTCGGCAAACCTGGCTTTGAACCCCGCCAACACTTCATTTCAAAGAATCCCAGTAAGCTAGGGAGAGTCAGAAAATTGGCAGGAAAGAAAGCGAAGTAATTGTCTTGTCACCCTCTCCTCAAAGCCAGTCAAGGTGGTTTCATTCGGCAGATTTTGTGAGGTTTCTGTTTTTTCCACCTGGCTTCTGATGTGTGGATGTTCAGCCTCGACTCACATTGATCCAGCCCCTCCTGTATGTCAGGACCTGTGTTAGGAACTTTATAGACACAGCCCATGTGGCCCTCACCAATCCCCAAGGGAGTATGCATTGGCGCCCCCATTTTTCCGGTGAGGAGTCTGAGACTCAGAGTTTAAGTGACCTTCCCACAGTCCCAGAGGTCACACATGATGGGGAAGGATTCAGAGCCAGGGCCTCGTTCTCCCCTCTGCCGTGAAGATGTGTGCAGGATCCCAGCATAGATACCCCAGGGCCAGCCATGGAGAGCAAGCCCAGCTTGCAGGCCCCTCAGCCTCCCAGAGCCGGCTGGCGAGCGGGAAGGGCCATCAGTCTGGCCATCTGTCACATTACAGAAGCAAACCGTGCCTTCTGGCTATGCACCCCATGTTCCAAAAATTGCAGAAGTCCAACAGCACCAGCGGGAGCGTAGGCCTGCCTGCTGGATGCTGCTCATGTCTGTCCCTGCTCTACCTCCCACCCGTAGCTGAGTCACCCCAGCTCAAATGCAGCCCCTGACTCCATCAAGTGGGACCTCATGCTGACTCTCAGATGGCCGTCTGAGGTGTTCCCAGCAGGACCCCCAGCAACTCCAGTGTCCTTGACAGATCCCCACCATTCTCAGTGCCCTGCTCCCTCCATGGCCTCTCCCCTGGCTTGCTTCATGGCCACAGAACCAGTCACTTTTTATGCTATGCTCCTACTGTGATAGAAAACGAAAACAAGTGTAACTTATTTTATATCTATATTCTGACTATATGGAGAATATTCTATGTATCTATGATGTGCTCACTACTGTAGTGTGTTTGTCATTAGTGTTCATGTTAATACAGCACATTTATCCTTTGGTACCCAGTTGGCTGCAGAGCATCATTCCATGGGAGGCCGAGGGAGAGGGGCTGGGTTCTTTCCTGAGGGTCCTGGTAGCATCTTTGGCAGAGGATTGGGCTGCCCGTGACAGCATCCACACAGCATCCCATTGTCCTGATGACTGCCCAGTGATTCCATAGGCCTCCCTTGTGGATTCCCCTCTCCCTGCCCCTCTGGAGTGGAGATGGTACCCAACTCTCTGGGCTTCCTTCTGCATCTGCACATTCCTCTTTCTCATGAAGCAAAGGGCAAAGGAAGGCCAAGGCAAAGAGGTCTAGCTTCCCCTAACTTGAGTGCCGAGCCCAGGAGAGACCATTGGTCAGCTCTGTGTCTTTCTTTGAGCTGAAGGAAAATGGGAAGGACAACAGAGAGAGTGGTTTCTGTCTTTTTATTTTAGAAGGATGGGGGTGTCTTAGTCCCCTTATCCCACAGCCACTTGGACACATGCTCCACCTTCCTGCCCTGCCTCTCTCTACCTCTCCTTCCCTTCTCCAGACTACACCCAGAGAGATCTGTGAGGCATGGGAAATCTGGGTTGGCACTTTTCCCATCTCCCAAGAAAGGAAATGGTGCTTGAGGCGCCTCTCAACAGCTGGGGTCACTTTCTCTGGGGCTGTCCCTCTGGCTCTTGCTGCCTCAGCCTACTGACCTCTTGCTGGCTCCAGGGGCCTGGGGAGACCTTGTCCCTCAGCTGGGAAACATTTAATACAGAAAGCAGATGCATGTCATGGCAGTCTCACAGGCAAGAATCCCTACACACCCACTGTGCTGCAGGTCCTTCCCCACACACCACTCAGCTGGGGGTCACAGAGGTCATCAGATACAAAGAGCACACCCTACACATTCCCCAGGAAAGCCTGAGCCTGGCACTGAGAGCTACATCTTGACCAAAGTCTAGCTGTGTTCAGGGACACTGCTGGTGACAGTAGGGCCTGGGCCTTGGTTTAGAGGGGTGAGAGGTTGCCCTAAGTCATTCCCCCTCCCATTTGTCCCCTCTGTTCCAAGAGCTTGCATTGATGTGTTAGCTAGTCAGAATCAGCGGAGCTATCTGGAAGAATAGGTTTGTTTCTTTTCCCGAGGAGATGGTAACTGGCCTCTATGCATATTCAATTCTTTACTCTTTAATTTGCTCATCCATTCATCCATCTATCCATCCATTCTTTCTTTCTTTCACTCAGAAGACCCTGAAAGCCTTCCTCAGAAGAGGTCTAAGGGAACCCTAGTCATTTTAATGTTAAGCCACTGAGAGCCATGGGCAGTTTATCACCCAGCATAACCTAGACTTATCATGACCAAAAGACCTGGCAATTTCTTCCAATAGCACAGGTTAAAGAGAGAAAGGTTAGGAGACTGAGTTCCTGCCTTCTTCAAAACCAAGGCCACCCGAAGCTGAAGTCATGGGTGATTTGCACAGTCCTTTCACAGTGAGCCACATTCTGCAATGTCCCAGACCCAGTCCTTCAACATCACTTTTTAAACTGAATAACTTTGCATTAATGGAATTAAACACTGCTAGGCCTTGTCTTCTTCCTGCAATAACATAGATACTGGGGATTCACTTGGCATTTGTCTACCTCGTCAAAGGACATACAGTTGAGAAAGAGAAACTATAATTCCCAGACTCCCTTGCAGCTAGGATCAGGGTGTGATTTCAGGTCCTGCCAATCATATTTGCACATGGGAGTTTGCTGAAGCGGATCATGCCAGAGGTGAGCCCAGCAGCTAACACAGAGCTTCCTGACTTTGCAGTTTTCTGTGCTCAAGGACCTGGAAGTCTTATTTGTGAGGTCAGCTGAAGCAGTGACCTGCACCAGTGACAGCACTGTCAATGACCATATGCCATCTCATGTTTCCCTACCTGACTATGGAGCCTGAGCATTGCTGAAATGTGCAGTGGGAACCCAGGAGCAACAGGGAGGGTTTCTAAAAGTGTGTGTGTGTGTGTGTGTGTGTGTGTGTGTGTGTGTGTGTGTGTGTTGGGAGGATATGCTGAAGTAGTTCTTGCTGGATAAGTGAGAAGGAGAGAGAGGGTATGGTAGGTTTTTCCAGAGAGAATGATAGCTGGGAGAAAGGCCATATTAAAAATAGCAATTCCATCTACTCCCTTAGAATTTCACGAGGGGCAGTGCCCCACCCCACCCCAGGGACCATCATTGAAGCGTAATGGTGGCGACCACAGCCTGAGGGCAGTTCAGCACTAACACCACTCCCACACACCATCACACAGAGAAAAGGCTGAATGGAGCTGGGACTGGGGAAATCGGGCCACCTGAATTCCAGCATCAGGACAAGCCATGTGGCCTCTCTGTGCCTCTGCTTACTTTTCCCCTAAATAAAGATCATTTCAATCTTTTTGAGATATTGTAAGGATACTAAAAGACGATAGCTGGGAAACTTCACTAATAACATACAGTCTGCACAGGTGAGTTGTGCTGACATGTGCTAGAAGGGTCATGGTTCGGGAAAGAGATGAGGATCTTATCTACGGGAAGGAAGGAAAGCTAGCAAGCCTGGTAAAGGCACCGAGGGAGAAAAGAATGGAAGAGGGATGTGGAGGATCTGGGGAGAGCAGTGCTTACACTGCTTGAATACCTGAAAGGTGCTGGGGGCCTGGAGACTACCCATGGGTGCCTGCAGGCCCTGACCACCATGGCCCCTGCTGCCTATGTGAATGCACAGCCCTCAGTCCTGGCCTGGCCTCCAAGCCATCATGATCTGGTGCTGACGATGGGCTGTGAACACTCCAAGTGCACTCATCGGGGTGGGTTTGGGGCAGGGGGGAGTGGTGACATGATTGCCTGGCTCCCATGCAGACCACCTAAGAATTTCACAGAGAATAGCAGATCCTCCAATAGATTGAATGCATGACCCAAATGGCCAGTGTCTATCTTCACAAAGTTTCGGAACAACACTATTGTGGAAGGTGAAGCCTCCTATTCTGGAAATGCCAGCCAGTGTCTTCTCGAAGCATTTCTGAATCCTTGTTTTAAGACAAGGAGCTAAGGAAGTAGCAAAAACCAGATAAGTGTAGAGAGAACATAACCCTCCATGCATCTCATCTCATCTGGTGTTCGGCTCACTTCTGAGAGGATCGCTGACTTGTCGGCATGATGACACCGGCGAAATCTGACTTCAGTCCTGGTTTACTTTTTCACAAGCCACATCCTCTCCCTTCTTTCTCTTGTCTTCCTCCCACCTAACCCATCCCAGGATGCAGAGGGTCACCCCTCCCCTGTCTGGGCATTCTTTCCTCTCCAGGCCAGCAACGTGAACACACACACACACACACGAATCCCATCACGCGTCTGCTCCACCCATGGAGCTGGGTCTTGCTTTGGGACCACTGGCTGATCTGAGGAACCAAAAATCTGCATGTGTGACCCCAGGGTCAGACACTGTTGCTGTGACTCTGGTCAAAGGTGTGAGTCCAGCAGGAGCCCAGTGGGAGAGGTTCATGTCACTCCAGCAAAGAAAAATGTGAGAGATTCAGGGGCAGGCAGGTGTGGGACATGCCACCAAGCAGGCACCTGCTCATCACAGGCTTCCTCTCTGGATCTGATCTGCTCTCTGAATGCCTCCCCACCTCTCTTGGCAGAGCAGGACTATTTGCCTCATTCCAGAAAATTCTACTCCTCAGGGACATGCTGTGGAATGAAAAGATAGGGCTCCCTGCAGGGAGTCAGCTGGCGCTTCTCGCCGAGCAGAGCAAGGGCCCAGGCCGCGGAGGAGCAGATGCAGCCTGTCCTCCTGATGCCCGGGCATGTCCAGGGGGCCGCGGGAAGTGAGGCTGAGATAACTGTAGCCTGAACTCTTCAGTGGCATTTCCTGGAACTTCTTGAGATTAAGAGAAAACAAGCAAACCAACTCTGAGCCGCAGCACTTGGCCAGATGTCACTGCTAGTGGTCTGTGTAAAACAAGCCCCACGTTGTGCCCAGGGATTTCAGACTGCCTTGACGGGTAGTGACAAAAATCCTCAAGCCAGGATTTTCTAAGACCCAATTCAAATGCTCCCCCCAAGCAAATATAACACCTCCACCTCCACCTCTGCCATCATCCCCTCCATCCGCAAGTCCCCAGAGTTTTGGATCTCCATCTGCCTGCTGCCACTGTCATTCACATGCCTGTTTAATTTCACCATCCAGATAATAAGCTCTTTAAAGGCATAGCATGTGCTTAGCGCAGCAAGGTAGAGGCCCTGCCATGTCACCTAGATTGTCCTTGAATGCTCATTTCCCCAGCTACAGGTAGTGCTGCCAGCTGTCCCCAGAAGTTGCCCTCAGCTGCAAATATCCGCCTCCCTCCCCTAATGCCACACCTCTTCCCAGGGCACTGCATCCAGCGAGTGGTCAGTGAGGGAATATAAGGCCTGGCCCCATTGCCTGAGCCTGGAATAGTTCTGAAGGGCCATCCCAGCTGCAGACCTCCCCACGGGGTCAGCTGAGGCCTGAGACTGCACTGCAGCCCACTGCCCCCTCTGCCCACTCCTGCCTCCTCCCCTTCCCCTTTCCAATCTTCAGCTCTCCAGTAGACTTTCCCCGCGCTAAACTCCATCTCAGGGGCTGCTTCCCAGGGAACCAACCTGCAATAGCGGGCCTGGCAAAGAAGAGCTGCTTGATAAGTGCTGGTTGGCATAATTGAGCAGCCAATTGCTCAGCGATAAATCCAATCATAGGATGGCTGCGTGGGGACTAGTTAGTTGACCACGCAAATAGGAGCAGTGGCCTTGCCAGAAAATAAGTGCCACATGGCACCAGACCCTGCTCGGCAGGCAGGAGAAGCTGGAGCCATGGAAAAAATGGGAAAAGCCAAAAATGGTTCCATAGCAACACCTCAGGCAGCTCCAGCCAGAGGGCTGTTTGTTAGTGACTAACGAGAAGAACCAAAGGACTTTATTCTGTGCAAAACAAGACCATTATTCAAATCACTCTCAATCCATAAGTTCTTCTTCTCTTACCCAAAGCAAATCCCTCCCATTCTGGGACTTGCCACCCCTCCAGGAGAGACAGAGATCCATAGATGAGGGAAGAAGCATCCTTCCCTGGGCTGCAGCTCCAACCACAGCTTTTCAAACAGTAAAGAGCAGAGGGAAGGACGCTTCCTTAGTCATGAAACTGATGATGAAGTTGCTGTCCCTAAAGCAGAGTCCAGAACCCTGAACACAAAGACCAAGACTTTCCTACGTTTGCTGTAAAGCCCTGGGGATCAGAACAAAGTTTGTTTTAATTGCAGACTCATAGGATATAAAAGATCAGTTGGCCAGTTTTTTCTGGATGCAGTATCTTCCAACAATCACTATCCAGCTACTACAATACTTCGCTTCATGAACATGCACACAGAACTGCACCTGAAGGAAAGCAGGATCCATATACATTTGTCAGAACCCATAGAACATAGACACCAGGAGTGAACCCTGCCTGGCCAGCGTGGCTCAGCAGTTGAGCATCGACCTATGATCCAAGAGATCACGGTTCAATTCCCGGTCACGGCACATACCCGGGTTGCAGGCTCATCCCCAGGGCGTGGTGTGCAAGAGGCAGCCAATCAATGACTCTGTCATCATTGATGTTTCTCTCTCTCCCTCTCCCTTCCTCTCCCTGAAATCAATAAAGACATTTTTTTTTAAAAAGAGTGAACCCTAATGTACACTATGGGCTTTGGATAACAATGACATGTCAATGTAGGCTCACTGAGGGTAGCAAATGTACCAGCCTGGGGGAGATGTGGATAGTGGGGGAGGCTGTGCCTGTGTGGGAGCAGGGGGACATGGGAACTCTCTGTACTTTCCACCCAGTTTTGCTATGAACCTAAAACTGCTCTAAAAATAAAGTTTATTAATTACAAACAAGCAAGCAAATAAATAAATAAATCAGGGCCCTCTCTGCGCACATGGAGCTCCCTATCTGCACAGCAGGAAGGAAGTGCTCTCTGGGCAAGAGCTCGGGGGTCAACAGGGCTGGGTCCTCTGACGCCTTCCCCATCTCATGTTCACAAATTAAACTGATGACCGCTGTGTATTGTGAGGAGTTTGAGCTTTAAGTTGGGGGAATTAGGGTCTAAACAAGAAAGAAGATTTTCAAAGATGATCATTTAATTAATTACAGCAATGTCCTCATCTTTACAACTGCACCTTATCTTGGGAACACTTGGTTTCCCTTGTCCCTGTATCCCGGGTCTTGTCACCCCACTTCAGTTCTCTTTGCGAGGGCCTGCCTTCCCCCGCCGCCAAGCTCTGAGATCAGCCTGTCCCATCACTTCCCTTTGTTATTGGTCTCATTTGATTCATTCATGGAAAAAAATAACCCAAGAGGACTTATTGTTGAAAGAAAAGGAGATAAGTCACGAGAAGGGAAAGAATGTTTTTTCTTTGCAGCTCAGGAAATGCAACTCTCTAGATAAGTTGAAAAAAACTGGACTCTTCAATTTTCTCCCAATGCAAAAATAAAATTTCCCTTACAAACCAAATGCATCATTCATGTGTCCCAAACCACAGTCACTGTTTTTAAACAAAACAGGCAGATTTGACCGGGGGGGGGGGGGGGGGGGGGGGGATCAATTTCAGTCCATCCCGTTTCTGTGAGCCTTAATTAATCAAGGATGAAAAGGAAAAGAATCCTTCCAATGCCCTTCCCCTAACTCTTCCCACTGACCACAGGGGTTGATACAAAGCCAGTCCAGCTATTACAGTTTCTGACCCCAATCCAACATTCTCACGAAAGCAGGTATTAGGAGCACCGCAGTGTCTACAGGCCTCAGCACCTGTGTGTACACGCGTCCGTGTGTATTGTTATTTATATGTGTGTGCTTGTGTTTGTGTTGATAATTGTTTTGTCCTGTCTCTCTAGTAGTATAACAGCTTTAGAGGGTACCTGAGAACCACTTTGCACACCTTCCCAGAACCTTCCCAGAGGGAAGGGGGAAGAGGGGGACAGGAAGAGATTAACCAAAGAATTATATGCATATTTGCATAACCCATGGACACAGACGATAGTGCGGTGAAGGCTTTGGGGGTGGGGGAGAGTCAAAGGGGGACACATGTAATGCTTTGAACAATAAAGGTAAGTTTTTAAAAAATTAAATAAGGAATTTTTTTAATGCAGAAAGCACAAACTCTTTAGGAAAATAGTAAGAAATAAAATATAAGAAATTCGAGATTATTAACATACAGCCCTACTAGAGACCAGAAGGACAGACAAATTATTCTTCGAAGTCCTTTCTAAACTTGTAACACTAGCTACTAAAAATAGCTTAAAGATTCGGGTTGTTGACCTTGTTCATGTCTGAAACTCCTTGTGAACTGTCTGTTCATTAGTTGCTGACCCTCTTGTTCTCACTATATTGCCACACTCTGCCCACTAATGTCGATGGAAAGATGAATGAGCCTGTGATGAGTGACAAGACTTTTATCAGCTGGGGGAATCTATCCACATTAATAATGCTCCCAGGACTTGACCAGCTGGTTCCCACTTGTCCCCGTCAAGGTCCTGACTGCACTGTGAGGGCCTTTTGATCAGGAACGTCTTGATTACCTGCTTGGGAAGAGAGAGCGTACAAAGTGAGGTGAGGAGAGAGCCTTTTCATCCCAATGTAAGGCCAATGCAAGCCAAGTCAAGGATGGGATATTTCCAAAAACTCTGAGAAGTGAATTCTTGCCTATGGTATATCTAGATTTACCTCTATGCCTTTTTAGGCGAAAATACTCCATTTCCAGGTTGGCTCATGTGGCCTACTGTATATTTACTTTGTGTAACAGCTGGACCCCAAAAGTGCACACAAACCAAGGTGCCCAACTCTTTTGAAAATTTGCTAAAGTGAAAAATCGCTCTAGATGGAGCACATACACTCTGGGTGACTCCATCCTTATTAAGTCTGCCTATTGGATTGTATTACCTGCCTGACTCTTGTAGCCATTTGTGCAGATAAGTGAGGGCACAGCACCAAGACCTGAGCTTTGAGGGGTGTCCCCAAATGGGCACAGAGAGGCAAGGGAGCACTCACTCCCTAGACCTGAGACAGAGAAGCAGCAACTCAGAGCTGGAAGGAGAAAATGTGATCCCAGAGCCCAGTGGCTATCAAGAAGTAGGGCTGGTGGAGTTTGATAGGGGAAGGTTCAGGAGTCACCTGGAAGGTGAGGGGACTTAGTGAGATGATGGACTACATGAGGAAGAAGATTAGCAATCCAAAGAAGAAAAAGGGTGAGATAGGAGCGCAAGGGGGAGCAGAATTTCTTATCAGGGAGGTGTCATGGGCATATTCTCAGGTTAGGAAGGACTCGGTAGAGAGAAAAATCTTTGGGGTGACCTGCCGTTCTACTTTACCCATAATTGAGAGATTTCTTCAATGTGGAACTTCTGGAGCAAAAACTGATAAAGTCCCAGGCAAACCAGAAGGAGCTGGAAATCCATAAAATGCAAAGAGGACACTGTGGGGATGGAGAGAGACAATAATGGGGCCCTAGAAGAGGTGAGGCTAGGCTGAAGAGGAATCTTCAATGTATTCTAGACACAATGTGTATTCCACTGAGAAGGATCTTGGTGCACAAAGAACATTTCAGTTTATGAATTATAGAAACACACTCTCAGTTGCTCAGTTGGCTTGGCATGGGGCTGAAGGCTTGGTGTCTCCCTCATCTCAGCACTCTTAGCTCACTCCAGCTAGCTAAAGCCTCCTGGCCACTGGCCTCCCAGCTCTCTGCCCTCCAACTCAAGGTCCAGCTTTCACTCTCTTAGTCTTCAGCCCCTGACAAATAAAGGCCCATGAAGCCAAGGCCCCAGACCAGGTCTCTGTTTTGGATCAAAACATTCCCCTGGGCGCTGCCTGAGGAGGACATGCTCAGGCCTGCAGCATGTGCGTGCATTTGCTGGGATGTCCTGCAACCTTCTCTCGCTCCCATCCGGCCACATCCCTGCAAAGCCCACGTCCTCAGATCCCTCTGACACTTCATCTCACCCAGCCTCCCCCATCCTGGGTCCACCTCTTTTAATCGTTGTTTCACAGGAGCAGGGTTTAGATGCGCAATTCCTTTTTAGAGCATCTTAGAGTTTAGGAAATTCTCCAAAGCTGACAAACCTCTCCCCTTTATATCTGTCAGGAGTCAGAAGCAAGCTGGGTGTCCTAAAAAGATAGAACCAGGATATCAAGGAATAGCTGGTGGCTCTGCTGGTATTAGCCACATGGCTCTGGGTACGTAATGTAAGCCCTCTAAGCCTCCATTCTCTCATCTGTGAAATGGGTCTATGATGCCTACATCCCCATGTCAGCCTAATTAAATTAGAGGGGATAAAGAAAAACAGTTTGTAAATTCTCAGACAAATAAGCTAGCAGCACCAGAAGTAACGAGTTAAAAAGACACACTGGAAAGCCCTCAATAAACATTTGTTAGATGAATGAATAAATGAATGGATGAACATGGACTTGCTAAAGGCAATGAGCCCTGTGGGGGGCCTAAAAACCAGTCAGTGTCAACCTAGCAGAAGAACAGGGTGAGCAGCTCCAAGTCCATGGAGGTGGAAGTTTGAAGTAAGTTGGAGGCGCGGATGTGAGCTGGCAGGACACCGGGTGCGAACCACAGGCCACGAAGGTGGCCTCACAGCGGAGGAGGCTGCCCTGGCTGGGAGGAGCCGCACCAACGCCCGGCCCAGCAGAGGGCAGGCTGAGCGCCGCTGGAATCCTAAGCACAGAGGCTGTGGGAGCCAGAACAGGGTCAAACTCGAACGCGAACGAGCGAAGCAGGCAGGTGTTAAGACAATGGGCCTGCTGCCTGCTACTGAACTGGAGAACACATGGCCTTCTAGATGAAGGCATTTAAAAACCAGTTAAAAACAAAACCTTTGCCAGCCAAACACACACAGGTGAAAAAACAGGCTCAGAGAGTGGGAGAGCCTGCCAGTTCCTGACGGCCCTGTTACTGGAATCTATGTCTCCAGACCGCAGGCCATTCCTCAGCAAGACTTTAGGGGAGAGAGGAGGGTCTGTTCGAACCCAGATCTTCTGCTTATGGTCCTCAGCTCAAGATGAGCTTCTCACCCCTTTGAGCACCGGCCTGGCCCGATGCAGATTTGGAGATACAAGTGCAATGAGGAATGTGCGAGGAGCCCGCAAAAGGACGTGATGCCCAGTAGGTTATGAGACACAGAGAGACAAGCTGTGTCCCCTTGCTAGGGCTGCCATAATAACAGACCTTTATATCCTCACAGTCCCGGAGGTTAGAAATCCAAGATCAAGGGGTCAGCAGGGTTAGTTTCTCCCAAGGCATCTCTCTCTGGCTTGTCTTCTCCATAGATCTTCTCATGGTCTCCCCGCTGTGTGTCTGTGTCCCGACTGCCTCTTCTTATAAGGACACCAGTCATCTTGAATGAGACTCTTCCTAATGACCTCCGTCAACCATAATTAGCTCTTTAAAACCGTATCTCCAGTACAGGCACATTCTGGGGCACCAGGGCTTAGGACTTCAACGTATTGATTCAGCCCATCACACTAGCTCTTGGTAAAGATCAACAATCCTTCAACATCTTAATGAGATGCATCCTCTTTGGCACTGTGTATACTAGAAATAATCGAAAAACCTTATTGGAACAGAACAAGGGGGCCTAGTTACATGAGGTGGTGGCAAACCTCAGATAGTCAGCCTCCCCATTCCCCCACACACCTAATTCTTTCACCCAAGAACTATTCTTTGGGTTGAACCTACTATATTTCAGGCACTCAGCCCCATGCTGGGGACACAGTGGTAAGCAAGGTCGACCTGGCCTGGGTTCGCAGGGAGCTCAGAGGCTATTGAAAACATTGTTTATTCGGGTTCCACCCTTGATTACTTATGAGGTTGCTTAACCTCAGCGAGCCTCAGTTTTCACCTCTGTGAGATGGAGAAAATAATACCCATAATTAGAGAAGAGAGCATGACACATAAAGGGTCTATCGGAATATGCGGAACTCAGGCATCCTCAATAAATATAAATCTCCTCCCCTAAGTCTTACAACCTAAGATTCCACATAAAATAATACATAGCAAAAAAATTTAACATCTCACATTTAAAATGGAACATCTTTATTTTGCCTAAATATGCTACTTCCCATTCCAGGGTAGGACACAAACAGGACCATAACTTATGAGCGCAGACAATGAATATGTTATCGTCAGAAATGCACATTCCGAGATAGCCGGGCCCAGCCTCCCAGGGCCCGCGTGTCCCTCGCTCCCTGACGCGCTGGAGGAAGGACTGGCGCCATCTTGGGCCATAAATCATTTCCAGACGGTTCCTGGGGGCACAAACCCCCAGAGCGGTACCTTCCACGCCGCTCAAGAATTTCCTGACCGAATGGATAAGAATTTCCTGTTTTGCTTTTCATTATTACTTTAAATAATCACATGCAGAGTCTTGGAGAATCGAGAGTAGCAGGGGCTGGGAGGGCGTGTCGACATCTTTTCTAGATTAACTCAGCGCTGTGGTAGCTTTAAAAATGCAAGTTCAGATCTGGGCAAAATGCACAAAGTGGCCAGTGGGGAATGAGAGGACAGCTGACACACGGGGACCCCCTTTGTTCACACTGAACTCTACCTGTGCCTTGACCATGACTGCAGGCCAGGCAGGAGTGTCCTCCCCAGGGGCCTGGTGTTGCCCTTAGAGCTCGGGAGGGAGCCCCACGAGCCCCGTGCTTACCAGCTCTCCCCAGCAAGGCCCGGGCGCCTCAGGAGCATGGACCTCAGGGGCAGCCCAGCACCCCCCAAGCAAGCCTCCCCTGCCCCTCTGGGGCATTTGCGCGCACACAGAGAACACAGGCTGGACAGCTCGATGGTCCTTTCTGGGGGTTCTCGGGACACTGGCTGGAAATCTCACACCCAGAAGGACAGCTTCGCCTAACCACCCTCCACAGCCACTCTCCCCTCTCCGCAGCTCCCTCACCCGGAGACGGAACAGAGATTCCCCCTTTATCTCTACCGTTGAGCGCACCCACACCTCCCTCACTCCAGACCAACTCCCCACCCTGACTCCCTCTTTCTGCAGATGCCACCCTGTCTTCCAGGCGTCTGACCTCAAAACTTTCTGCTTATCTTTATTTCTCTCTCTCCCTCCTTACACATCGCCAGTCGTCACCAAGTGTAAGCCAGCTGAGCAGGGTGCCAAGGCCCGCGCTAGGTTCTTCCACATGTAGTCTCCCTTGCATTTGTCCTGTTTCTTCTGCTGTTCCCACCCCCGAATAGAGCCTCAGGGCCTTAAGGCCTTGTCACCTCCAGCCCCAGCACAGCAGAGGCCTCCACCTCGTCTCCCCCACTCCCATGCTATTCTTATCACCCCTTCTCTAGAGCTGCATCCACACACGCTTCATAAATTCACAAACCTGCTCGGAAATGCCAGGGCCTAGCAAATAGGGCACACGCCCCCTCTCCTGGCACTGAAAGCCCTGCAGAATCTGCTCTCAGGTTTCTCTTATGATCCCTCCCCTCATGCACACTTCAGCCAAACTAAGTAGTTCCCCACTGTTAGCATTCCTTGTCCTTTGCCATGCCCCTGGTTCTGTTCCTGCGACCCCTTCTAGATCCAGTGTTTTCTCATCTCTGCCTCCGGAGTGCAGCCTTCTCCATGAAGTCTTCCCATCGGGCCCACTCAGAGCAGGTGCTCCCAACCCCACTGCCCCACACAGCTCTGTACTGTGTTGTCACCATGTGAACACCCTATGGGTAGTAAGACTGTTGTCAAATACTTCGGGTCTTCTCTCTTCTGGCCATACAGTGGATGACTTTGTGACTTGCTTTGGCCAGCAAAATGTAAGTGAATGTGACATGTATCATTTTGTGCCAGAAGCTTTAAATGCTAATATATATTTTGCCACATTTTCTTCCCCAAGAAACATGTGTTGAGGTGGAGCCTCCATCAGCCAGAGGCCCTGCTGACCTGCTCTGATCACATACTGTGAGTGAGAAATAAGTCTTTGCTTCTTCAGCCATCGAGATGTGGGGGTTGTTTGTTATTGCAACAAGTCTAGCTTATCCTGACTACTCGAACATGAGACCTAAGAGACTATCTAGTCCCACCCCCTGCTTTATGGGTGAGGAAACTAAGGCTTAGGGAAGTGAAATGATTTGCCCAAGGTCACATCATTAGTAGTGACTCAAGTAGAATCAAGGTCCCCTAACATCCAGTCCAAAACTTCTTCCATGATACCCTCCTACAGGATCCTTGAGACAAGACCTAAAACAGGAGTCTGAGATCTGAGCCCCTTCCCTTTGCTACTTAGTTATGCAATACTGGGTAGTCACTCCTGCTCACAGGCCTCAGTTTCCCCTCTTCTAGAATGAGACTATGGAACAGAAGTCCTTTCTAGCCCATCTCTCTGTGTAGTCCTCTGTGCATCATCTTCCCCACAATGCTCCTCGCGGTGCCCTGCTGAGTGCGCGCTCATGTACTGATGTCCAACTAGCAGTCCCACAGGCACATCCCATCTCCCCTGTGGGAATAATCCACACCGCCTTCTCCAGGTGGGAAAGGCCAGACTAAGCCACTGACCCACTCTTCATTCACCCTTCACATCTCCCAGTTCCTCATACAATTGCCCAACATTATGAGATTATGCTCCACGCTCATCTACCAGGCTCTGCTTTAACTGTTACTCATTGAATTGACATTCACGGTCCCAACTGACTCCATAGAAGGACATGGCTTTTGGCAACGGAGTGCACCCCTACAATGAGAGGTGGGGGCTTGGTATTAGCGTGTGCTTGTTTCTTTTGTTGTGTCTTATCACACCCCAATTCTCAAGTATTCTAAAGCCTGTCAGGCTTTTAACAAGATCACTGGGGTTTTGTCCAGGACATGCTCTAATTCTTTGCTTTGTCCCTTTATTTGCTTTCCTTAGGCTACCTCTGCATGAAATAAAAACAAAAAACAGTCCTTTGGAAGTTAGGATACTTATCAAGTTTTTAAAATGCGCCAGGCCATTTCTTACTCCTGGACATAGTGTCAAAAGTTGAGGCTGCCCCTCAGCCATTAGCCACGTGCTTGGCTTTCATAAGGGGGTGATCAACTCCAGAGCAAGAAGGATCTGAGGGTTGGGGCGACCTCTCCCTCATCCTGGTGGCAGAGAGGGCAGGGCACAGCCTGGTGCAGCTCCTTCCAGAGCACACACTTGGCCACATACACTGGTGACAAGGTCACTGGCAGCTGTGGACTTCCCCTCTCCCCTTTGGGCCAGCTCTGTGAGGAACATTCGAGAAAATGACCAAGGGCGGCAGCAAGGGACAAGGGTCCCTGCAGCCACCAAAGGAGAGCCTTCCATGAAGCACCCCTTTCACCTAACCCTGGACAAGTGGGCTGACCAGACCAAAAATGGAAAGGAACCCAGAATGTCTAGTCTAGCCATCCATGAGAAACAACATGAATCACATATATATTTTTTAAATGTTCAAATAACCACTTTAGCAAAAAGAAGTAGGCGGGTAAATTTAAATTAACCAATTTATTTTATTTAACCCAATATGCCCAAAATATTATCATTTCAGCATGTAATCAATATAATTATGATTAATGGGAAAGTTTGCATTCTGTTTTTTGATTGTGTCAGAAAAACTCTGGACAAGTCACATTTCAAGGGCTCAACAGCCACTGTGACTAGCGGCCTCTGCACTGAAGACCTGGGGGTGTCTAGTTAAGCCTCTTATTACTATAGATGAGGAAACTGAGGCCCTGAGATGAGAAGCAAACCACATCAAGACCCCAGCTCAGAGGCAAGGTGCAAGGTATTTGCAATGCTCTTTTAGTTGTACCACTTAAAAAAAAAATCAGAACAGAACAAAAATACCACTCAGCAAGCAAATAAGGTATTGGTTTACACCAGCGATTTTCAACCTGTGAGCCGCAAGGATTTGTAAAACATGCAACACCTGGCTCTGTAGTCAGGGGCACTGACCTCCTTTCCCTTAGATTGCCAAATAAAAAAATGACAACCGCCAACACAACAATAGCCGTCCACTGTGAATGAATCAAAAGTATACCTATTTTTTTGTCAAATTGGCAAAATATTTTTTTTTTGTTGTGCTGCAGAATTTTAGTAATTAGTTTGTGTGCCACGAGATGAAAAAGGCTGGAAATCACTGGTCTATACAAATCCCAGACAAAAGGCTAAGGGTGCCTTCGCAGGGTCACAGGGAGAAGTCACGTGACTTTCAAGCTCAAGCCAGCTGGGCATTGCAGGAAAGTCTCTGCCCTGCGTGAAGCAGTTACTGTGCTATAGTCACGGCCGAGCAAGGGCAGCTGGCCTGCTAAACAGAGGTTCCTTCCCGGAGAAAGGCTGCCCTCACCCAGCCGGCAGGGCCCACGCTAGTGGCCACTGGATCCAGTCAGTGGGCTTCCAACCTGCAACGAGATGCTGAAAAAAACAGTGGAGGTAAAGAGGAAAGAGCGTGAGCTCTGGAATCTGGTTGACCCAGATTCTGCTCCCCAGCAACCTTTGAACCCTGCTCTCTCCTCTGTAAAATGGGCAAATGCAGACGATGCTGACACTCCCCACTGATGCTGCTGGACAGACCCAGGCCCTGCTCGTAAGTCCTTGGCACGCAGGCAGGCGTCAGTAAACGTAGCCTTTCCTTCCCTGATGGTCCTGAGTCTGGTTCCTCACAGCAAATCAATGCCATTCTCCCACCTGCTCTGGGAAAAGGGGTCCTCTGGCTTAAGGGTCCCTCTTGGCCAGGGCCACTTAGTTAACCTGAGAGTACTGCTAACTGGAGCTTTCTCCACGTTTTAATGAATGTCTGTGGTGCAGCTTTCCAGGCCCACTGTGACTTGCATGGAACTTCGATCATCCTTCGACAGTCATATGTGATCCTCATGGCGACGCTGCTATCTGGGGTCAGAAAGAAAACCAAGTGGGGATGTCACAGAGCTTTGTCACCTTTGCCATCTGGAGCCAGTGTCCGAGGGAGCAAGCCCTGAGTGCAGCCAAGTGCCTCGGTGGGGGATAAATTTAGTGCCCAGCTTGGATATGGAAGTTCCTCTCTGGTATTTTTAATTCTAACATCAAGTAAAAATAGAATTTCCTGTTGATCTGATAAGAAATTCCTGTTTTTCCAGGGAGCGTGGCAGCCTCTACTGGGGGCATGGACAGTGGGGGTTACCCACCACTTCCGAGACAGATGATTAAAGAAAGGAGAGGTCCACTGGGCCTCGGGCCACCCTTGTTTATTTGTAAAGTGTAAAGGCAGCTCATACCCAGAAGAATCACAGCGTGTAATTAACAATTTCCCACATACATTGAGGACCTGGCTGGCTTTGGACGATCTCCTTCTGCTGGTTCCCTGGATCCCAGATATGTTCAGCTGCCAGTCGAGTCCAGACTTCTCAGGCTGGGCTGCTGCCCCTCACCTGTGGAACATGGCACATAAGGACAGCACCTTGCAGGGGGCGCGCAGGTGACAGGCCCCAACCTTTACCCCAAATCCCTGGTCACCCCAATGTGTGCTCTGCTTCTAGGGTAGCCCCACGGCCTGTGGCTCAGCAGGGCCTGCTGTGCTTGCTTTTCTACAAATAGTTCAAGGAGTTTGTCTCTAGTGGACATTTGAGGATTCGGGGCTCCCCGCCTCCACTTTCTCTCCTTCTGTTAACAGCCCCCTCGTTTCCATTTGGGAAATCACCCTTCCCTGCAGTGTTAGGCCTGAGGAAACGCCCATCAGGGATTCTTGCCCTCCCCGAGGGGCTCATCAATCCGACTGTCTTCTGGGATTTGGAGCCCTGCCCCTGGGACCCCGGACCTCATCTGGCCCCTGCCCTTTTCAGCCCGATTATTGATGTCTCTGATTCTGTGAGATACCCAGTAGCCTTCTGAAGCTCTGCATTTTCAAATACTTGCAATCACGCAGTGACAAACACAAACCTGCACTACCGGTGAGTCAAAATGTTACCCTGCGTGTCTGGCTGGGGAATGATCACCATGCACATGTGTGGTGTGTGGTGTGTGGCACCTTGAGAAGCACCCCCACATCAGACAGCTGCGTTGTCCTTCCAGCAGCTCAGTGAGAAAGGCGAGCAATGACCACAGCACCTTTTGAGAAGTGAGGAGCCTGGGGCTCCAAGACCTACCCGGCTACACCCAGCCTGGAAGCAGCAGAGCCATTGCCTCGACATGAGCCTGTCCTCTGACTCCAGCCTAGATGGTCTCCCCCGCCTCCTGAGCGGAACTGGGGCTGCTTCTCCAGGACGGGGGTCACCCGTTGTTAGCCATTTCCGCCTGCCATGTCCCGGCTCACCAGTATCCGAAATTGGGAACCTGGCCTCCGAAATATATTTCATGAAGTCTGTACTGTCTGACTTGCCACAGCTTTGAAGCAAAGGACACATAAAGACACATCTTTGAAGTCATGTTTTAAACATCACCAGGACTGTATATGCAGGTTTCTATTGACTATGCCCATTAACGAATTAATGGATCAAAGATTTTGGTCATATTTATACAACAGAATGTTGTTTGGCCATTAAAATGAATGAAGCACTAATGCTACACGAAGTACCACAATGTGGATGAATCTCGAAAACACTCAGTGAAAGAAGCCAGACAAGAAAGGTCACATATTGTATAAGTCTATGTATGTGCAGTGTCCAGAAGACGTAAGTCCATAGAGTCAGCAGACAGACTGGTGGTCACAGGGGCTGGAGGGGGCGGAAACGGAGACGCTGCTTGATGGGTACAGGGTTTTACTTTGCAGTGATGGAAACGTGTTTGGCAACTAGATAAATGTGGTGGTTGCACAACCTTATGAATGTGCTAAATGTCACCGGATTGTTCACTTTAAAATGATTAATTTGATGTTAGTTAGGTACATTTCACCTCAATAAATTATATTAAAAGCTTAAGTTGATAATAAAACTAATTTAAACAAAACAAAATAAAACAAAAATGTCATCAAGACCCATTCCCTTTTTTTAATTCCTATTAGTCTCCCTAACCCATTTTCCCTCCCTCATTTAAGCCCTCAGACTCACCTATCACCACCAGCTCCCTTCATGCCATTTTTAACCACCATGAAGGTTCTCTCAACAATGACCAATGACACCCCACTAACTACACTGAAGGCTCAGGTGAGTGTTCAAAACCTTCCAATCTCTGCCCCTAAACTGCCTAGCACCCCCTCTGCTTTACCTGTGCTCTTCCTGACCCCCTGTCTCCTGACCTCACAGGAGAGATGATCTGCATGAATCTTTATCTTCTATAAAGGCGGTGATGATGCTGATGATAGTGATGATGGTGGCAGTGGTGGTGGTGGTGGTGGCAATGATGTCACTAAACCACTACTGTACTAATAATAGCTTCCACTTGTTCAAACCGTATATGCCCCAGCTCTCCGAGGTGTTTCACATGGGGGGGGATTTTTCCCATAAGAACTGAGACAGCGTTCTGAGCTCCCTGCTTATGTGTAGGCTCTGGTGTTAACTCTGCTCTGCTGACTATGTCACCCCCTCTCTTCTGCATTAGACACAGTGCGTCCTCTCTGACCCTGCATTGCTACTGCGATAACCTCTACTCTGCTTTGTTTCATATTTCCCCTTACCCTCTCCCCTGGCTGATACATAGGATGTATGTGGTTTTGATATTTTGTGACCTACTGAAGCTGGACAATGGCACTGGAGCCATGATATCAGGACAGTCACCACCTATCTGGAGCCTTCCCGTGAGAAGGTGTTGCAAGCAAACTGGCCAAGAGGTCTTAGGAAGAAGATAAAGTGAGGTCTCCTGAGAACAAACATCTGACCCAAGGGCAAAGGACCCAAGGGCAAGCTGGCTTCCCCTGGCCACTGCTGGGCGGAGGATTTGGCTTAATTAGAGCGGTGCTTAATAAATGCTTGTTGAGTGACTGGGTAAATGAAAAGGACAGGCACTTTTGGGACACTGAAGTGTCCAGCTCAGCTTCCCCTGTGGGGCTGTCGCTGCCTAGTCCTACCCCTCCGGGCTGCAGGCTCCTTCTGGCCAGCACCGAGCTTGTCTGAGCACAGCCCCAGGCCTGAGGCAACAGAGAAGGGAGCGGGAGCTGGAGGAGTCGCCCCGACTGGCTGGCCTGACATTACTGTCAGCGGTGGCCTGCCAACCCCCTCTTTAAAGCTCACATGTCTGCTCTTGTTCCGCAGACAAACCTGCCATTAGGAGCTTTCCAGACCAACCCCGGCTGCTCTGAAAAGCAGTAATTAAATCAGCAGCCCGAGCTGTCTGCTTTCTGTTCTTTTCACACCTGTCTGCCAAGGGCAGGATGACGGGGTAACAGAAGATCTTGGCTGTGCCCAGACTGGCAAGCACCCTGAAAAACACCCAGAAGGCCCGAGGCCGGCGAGGAGGGAGGCAGTGGTCAGTCATGCACAGACCAGCACCTGAGACCCACACTGCAGCTCAGGGGCATTGCTTTGGGGCTGCCCCGAGGCCGGCGGGGAGCTGTAGGTGGGGCTGGGATGAAAGTTCACATTCAGAGTCGGCACTAGACTGTTGATATCGCCAGGAATAATTGTTCTGTTCACTTCATGAGTGATTATTGGGGCTTCCATGCGTCAGGATTTTCCCCATTTCCCTCCCTAAGCTGGCCAGAGTCTAACGATTTCCCAGTGAGTCCAAAGAAACATTCTGGACATATTGCAGATTGGTCAGGGGCAGAGATGGGTGACAGCCAAGATGGGAAGCCAGGGCTGCGACAGGCTTGGCTGCCAAGTTACCCTGTCGTCCTTGCACAGCTCAGTGGCCTGTCCTAGACAGTGTCCTGGGTTTGGGGCAACGGGCTCAGAGGAGTGGAAAGGAGCTGCCTCCAGGCTCCCAGGGCTCCTCAGAATGCAGGTCATCATGTCACTTTCCTCTCCCGGGACCCCCTGTGGTCTTCCATAAACACACACAGCCTGGAATTCCTGACAATCCCAGCCAATTGTGGGGGGGGAGGAAATAACCAGAGCCCCCACGGAGCCCTGTCCCATTCCAAGTCCCACAAACACTCAACGTCTAAAAATACCGATAGCCCTTAAAGGGACACCTTACTCACCAGAGCCCAAGATGGGGCCACAGGCCCTGGACAGCAGGAGCAACCCCAAGCAGAGACAGCTGAGCCTGGGCACCTCTGTTGGGAGCACTGGGGGGAGAAAGTGGAAGTGGACATGCCCTGGAACGTGGAAGGCCCTAGAAGAAAAGTCTGCAAAAGGCCTGTTGATTCTTACTCAGAGCACCCACTAAGGTCTGCGTGTTTTCCTTGCAGCTGCAAGGACTAATGCAATAAAAAGCAGCAAATTCTGTTGTTATCACCAAGTGGGAAAAGCTGTTGCACTTTCTTCTCCAGTGGCCCCTCCACGGCTCTAACTGCCAGGCGGGTCCTTGCCTTCAGCCCCCGGGGAAAGGCCCGGCGCGGGCAGGGTGGCCATGCCCTCGGGAGGGGCGGAGGGGGAAAGGAAGGTTCCTGCCCTAGGGGGCAGCTGCGCTCCAAGCCACCCCACTGCTGGGGGTGGGGGTGAATTAGGGGATGTGACCACAGTCTACACTCCACGGCTGCTGTGAATCTGCGTGTGTTTCTGGTGTGAGGGTGTGTATAGGTGTGAGCGTTTTGTTTTGTCAGGGTCAGTGAGAATGTGTATTTGGTAGCATTCGGGGGTGGATAAATAGAGGTAAGAGACATAAAGTTGTAACCTCTTGTAAGTGCAGAAATTAGATTGAATCCAGGGCCTTGACTCCAAAGCTCAGCCTCTTTCCACGCTGTGTCAAGTAGTATCTGGGAATAAAAATAACCACAGTAATGCTGATTATAAACAGTCAAAATAGCTCTGGCCGCCCTGGCTGGGTGGCTCAGCTGGTTGGAGAGTCATCCCCGTGCACCAAACGGCTGTGGGTTTGATTCCCAGTCAGGGCACATGCTTAGGTTGCGGGTTCGATCCACAGTTGGGGTGTGTATGGGAGACAACTGATTGCTGTTTCTCTCTCACATAGATGTTTCTCTCTCTCTCTCTCTCTCTCTCTCAAATCAATAAACATATCCTTGGGTGAGGTTGAAAACATATAGCTCAGGTCATTTAGCACTTCTGTGTTCATTAGAGATGTCCCTTTGGACTGGGGACACAGCTTGGCAAGGAGAGCAACGTCTCTACTTCAGACCCACTGACCTCCCACCCCCTCTGCCAGGCACCCTTGGGCAGTGCCCAACCTGCCCAACTCCATGCTGGCAGCCCCTGTGGTTATCACCTTCAGTTTTTCTGCAGCTGTGTACTCAACATTTTCATAACTCCCAGGTTAGCCCTCATAGAACAGTGAAATCAGTGAGCCAGAGTGTAGACTCTGGCCAAGAAAGAGAAGTGCCAACCCAACAGAGAGACAGACAGACAGGGTAGCACCCTCCATCTCCTCCTTTCCTAGGAGACTAGGGAAGACAGTGTGGCCTGCAAGCAAAGGGAAGGAAGAGGGCTGGAAGGAGACGGGAGACAGGCATGTGAGCAGGATTTCGGTCAGGCAAGTTCTCAGCTCTCAGGGGAGGAGAGCTGTCACACTCGCCTTTAGAGAGGGGACACAGAGGGAAGGGAGTTGTGAATGTTCCCAGTATTCCCAGAAGGTCTTCTCCGTTGCTGATGCAAGCTTACCCTCCACAACCAGGGGGTCTGGCCACCCATGTAGCAGCCCAGACTCCCATGACCCTAGTGGGAAGACGAGCTGAGCCTTCCTGGGTGAGAGATGAGGGGCTGGGCTTGCATCTCGACTTCCCAGCACACTAGCCCAGTTTCCTCCCTGGCCCCTTCTCTCTCCACGTATCTCCCCACACCCATTTATTCTGGGCATGGACCAATGGCAAAGCTGGTTTCGTGCATTTTACCTTGATGCAGAGACATGACCCAAGTCCTGGGTCACAAAAGACTCAAACCAATGCTAGCAGCTGATAGAATAACAGCATCTAGGGAAAGTCACATAGCCACTGGTGGGTGAAGGCAGTTAGCCACACAGTGCTCTGCATGTGTTTCTAGGTCAGATGAGTTTCTGGGTCAGCAAAGTCAACAGATTACCTGATAAAAGCATAGCATCAAGTCAATTGACCTAGATTCAAGTTCTGGCTCAGTTACTCACCCACCCAACTTGTGACGTGAGTGAGTTAGCTAACCTTTCTGAGCCTATTTCCTTGCCGGAAAATAGAATTAATGCCCACATCAGGTTATCACTGTGAATTAAAGCCGTGAATTACAAACAAAAGTATTGTGAATTATAAAGGACCACAGTGAGGTAGGGTAGTGTGAAAATGAAGAATGGTATTTGGAATTAAGGAGCCTGCATTTGGGTCCGAGTTCCACTGTTCACTAGTGCTGGGCCCTTGGACAGGTCCTGAAACTTTTTTTGAAAATATGGGCTTTCTTTTTTAGATCAGTCTTAGGTTCACAATAACGTTGAGCAGAAATTACAGAGACTTCCATGTGCCCCATCTCCCACCTCACAGCCTTCCCCACCGACATCCTGCACAGAATGGTGCATTTGTTATAACTGATGAACCTACATTATCACCCAAAACCTTTAGCACCCAAAGTCTATAGTTGACATTAGAGTTCACTCTTGGTGTTGTACGTTCTGTGGGTTTTGACAAATTTATAGTGACGTGTATCCCTCCTTCCAGTATCATACAAAGTAGTTTCACTGCCCTAGAAATGCCCTGTGCTCAAATTATTCATCCATCTCCTCTCCCCCCTCAACCCCTGGCAACCACTGAGCTTTTTACTGTCTTCATAGTTTTGTCTTTTTTAGAACATCATACAGTTGGACTCATTCAGTAGGTATCCTTTTCAGATTGGCTTCTTTCACTTAATAATACGCATTTAAGGTTCCTCCATGTCTCTTAATGGCATGAATAATTTCTTTTTAGCTCCAAGTAATATTCCATTCTATGAACATACTAGAGTTTATTGATCCATTAACTTACTAAAGGACATCTTGGTTGCTTCCAAGATTGGGCAACTATAAATAAATCTGCTATAAGCATCCATGCGCAAGTTTTTGTGTGGATATGTGTTTTTAATCCGTCCGAGTAAATACCGTGATTCTGGGTCACATGGTTACCACAGTTTTTCTGAGCCTCATCTTCGTTGGTAACATGGAGATAACACAATCCTATGGGCACTGTGATGTGTCACTGAGCTAATGTACGTGAAGCGCTGAGCCCCGGGTCCAGTGCTCGAGTGTTAGTAACAACACTCATGTGAGGGATGTGACCCAAGCATTGACTGAGGGAGATGACAAATGGGTATGTCGCGGTCATGGATCATCTCCACAGTCTAAGAAGAAGCAGGGCAGCAAGAACCTCTGGAAGGCCATCAGGGTGCCACTGCCGCCACCGAGGAGGAACGTGGTGGCCCGCTGGGCAGCCTGAGCCGAGACAGGCAGCCGGAGGTGAACCCACAGTTCCACAGGACCCTGCTGTCCTAGGTTCAGCAAGTCGGGGTCTCGGGGGGACCATGTGCGCTTAGACATTTGCTGTCCTTCCCTGTGCCTTCCTCTCCTTCCCAAGCCGGCTCCTCAGGCAGCTTCCCCAACCCCCTTCCTCCACTTGACTCATCTAAAGCTAAGCCCTGCCCATGACCAGAAGCTCAGAGGTGACAAAAACAAGGCTTTTTTCTGCTTTCACCTACTTCCTGTGAACTCACTTCATTGTTCCCAGAATTGCCAGGTCACCAGGAAGCGTTGCTAGCTCAGGGGGTTTTTCTGTTTGTTTGTCTTTCTGCTTTTCTGGAATGAGGGCCTACTTGGGATCTAGACCGGTGTGTAAAGTGTGAGCTGGGGCATTTCTTTGGAACCCACTTGCTCGGAATGTCTCTGGAGAGGCTGAGTGAGGGGCTGAGTGACAAAAGGAGGCGCCTGCGTGGTGTGTGGTTTTCAGAAGGCAATGTGTTCTTTCCTGCAGAAGAGACTAAAGACACATGCCCTGAGTCTCCAGCGCTGGGCCATGTTAGCTGGAAACAATAACGCTGGTTGCGTTTATTTATATCCCACCCTTCCTTCTCCAGGCTTCGGTGGAATTATGAAGTGGCCTGAGTCAGAATCGGGCCTCAGTCTTCCAGGAGCCTTTGCTTACTCAGTCACTGCCAGTACCTCCTTAGTTTAGCCTTCTGCGAAATGGGGTCATCACGCCTTCCGTGTGCCCTTCACCTCTGCTCCCGTCACGTTCTTCATGGACAAAAGCTTGGGGAGAAGAGAGAACAGCTCCGCCCTTTCCTCTGGAAGCAAAGCCCTTGGAAAGCTGGTGTTTCCACCAAGGACATTTACAAAGTGTGTGCACGAAGGGGGTTGCCAGGCAAGAGCCTGGTGTAAGTACCACTCTAGTGACATCCCTTGAGAGTCCTCCAGCGCGTCACCTCTAAAGTGAGGGTGTTGGACTTGTGACCTCTTTGACCCCTTCTATACCCATTTTATAATACTTTTCCAAGTGGCCTTTGCACCAGACAGTAGAAGTTTCTGTCATGATGGAAATGCTCACTGAAGCTAACTACCAAAAAGTGGCAGCCAGTAGCTCCACGTGGCCATCGAGCATTTGAAATGTGCCTGGTGTGGACAAGCAACATTCTCTAATTCATTTAAATTTAAGTAGCCACAAGAGGCTAGTGACTACCATTTTAGACAACACAGGTCCAGAGAGCAGAATTCTGTCTTTAAAAACGTGTGTTCTCTCTATTCTACCTGGAAATGCTGCCACGAGTCTGTCCCCTTCTCACTTCTACGGTTCCACCCTTAGGCAGAACCACCATCTCCTCTCACCTGGCTTCTTTTCTCGCGCTTTCACTCCCTGTGGTCTTTTTCCCACAGCACAGAGTGATCTTCTTAAAACATAAAATCAACCAAGCTGCTCCTCTTCTCGAATCCCTTCAACTCATCCCTATGGCAATAAAATTGAAAACCGTTCATGAGGCCTGCAGGTGCCTGCACAGGCCGAACCCTGGCTCCTAGGGCCTGGCCTTGATCCCTGTCACCCCTGCACCCCAACGCTTGAGGCTCCTCAAAGCCACCAAAATCTTCTCTAGCTCAGGCCCTTTGCATAAACATGCCCTTTGTTCTAGAGGGGCGCTATCCAGTCCAATGGCCACTGGCCACGTGTGGCTTTTTAAATACATACATTTAAATGAATTGAAATTAAATCAAATTAAATTAAAAGTTCAGTTCCTCAGTCACACTGGACACATTTCAAGTGCTCAGGAGTCACATGTGACTTGTGGCTATCGTATTGGACAGCACAGATATGGAATATTTCCTTCATCACAGAAAGTTCCTTTGGACAGAGCAATTCTGAACATTCGTCCCCACCCTCAAGCTTGCTAATTCCTACCCATCCTTCAAGTCTCAGGTTAAATATCACAGACCCACAGAGGCCTTCTCTGATCCCCCCATCTAAATTAAGAGCCCCTACTGTCTTTCTTTAGAGCCCAGATTTTTATTTTTAGTTGTTACAACTGTTGGCAAAATTATAATTACATCTAATGTGTGCATCTCCTATTAAAGTCCAGTGTCTTTTTTGTTTACCAGTCTATCCCTGGCCCCTATCTCAGTACCTTACACTTAGTAGGAGCGCATTCATGTTCGGTGAATGAATGAAATAACGAAACATTATGGACTCGCCTTACAAAGCACTGGGTAAAGGGCAAGAGCTCAGGAACCACATGGCTCTGGAGTGAACCCCGCACTTCCATACTCATCTTAGCAGCTGAAGCTTTCGAGCCACCATCTCCCCGCATGTGGGGAGGGCCGCTGTGCCCCTGGACAGCCCCTCCGGGCCCTCCTTCCTGTCTGCACCCCTCTTTATTGAATTTACGTTAACGTGCTCAAAAAGAGCAAGATTCTGCTGGTTTGTAAATGGAGAACACGTTTAATCTTTTTTTAAATATTGAGGGCCGTTTATCTATAGTGAAATGTGTAGGTCTGAAGTGCACATAGTTCTCAAGTGAGTTTTGGCAGATGCTTAACCCACACCCCATTCAACAAACAGAACGCTTCCATCGCCCCAGAAAGATCCCCCTGTTCTTTGCCAATCAATCCGCACCCTCCAGAGGAAACCGCGGAGGGGCATGTTTAGTTTTAAGACCTTCCAGTTTGTTCTAGCAGCTGGAAGCAGCAGAAGGAGCACCGAGGATTAAGCAGAGAAGCAGAAGTTAGATAAAGTGAAAGAAGCGCAAATATTGTCGCTGTCGCAGCTGCGGACCACGCACCCTCCCTTCATCCCGTTGAAGCAACATGTGCTTTGCTGTTTTCTTCGCTTTTCTTCCGAAGGAAAACTTCCAAGAGCGGGTCCCAGGGAGCCCATGCGTGTCCCCCTGGTGGCTGCTCCCTCCAGGACTCGGAGCCTACCCAGCCCCCGCCCTGAGACTGAGGCCCAGCTGAACTCCCGCCGTCTCGACCTCTGCTCTGGTGCCCCCTCCTCATGCTGAAGCTTCGGGACCCCAACTGGGGCCCTGGGGTGCAGGTGGATCAAGTCAGCAGCAGAGAAATATACATGGATACAGCCCAGAGGGCCAGATGAAGAAACCGGGCAAGGGGCTGCTCACCCCCACAGCTGGGACTGCGCCCAGGCCCCCTCAGCAGTCATCCCTGCTGAGTCTGATGACATCCTGTTCAACACGTCTGTAAAAACAGCGCTTGTTCGTTCATCTCAGCGCTGTTTATGAGAGTAAAACGGCTTGGGAAGGAGCCAGATGTCAACACTGGCAGGTTCACTGAAGAAAGCATGGTGCCATCCATACAACAGAAAACTACGTATCCATTAAAAATAACATCGAGGACAAACATTAATAGGCACGGAAAGCTGGGTGGCTATACTGGTAAGTGTTAAAGGCATCTCACAAAACAGCAAAGCCTTCACCGTTGTTCTGAGTGTCAGGATTATGGGCGATCATTACATTCTTCTGATTCGCCTGCACTTTCTGCAACAAACATGCACTATTAAATAAAAGTTATTTATTGAAGGTTCTCAGAATTACACTGTTAAATCCTGAGGAACAAAGTACACACAGGAAGCATAGAAAGGTAACCACAGCAATTTCACTTGCAAAACCCAGGCAAGTGGCACCACGCTTCCCACACCCCTCACGCCAGGCGCCTGTGGCTGCCATACTGTCATCCAGAAGGATCCACTCTACCAAGAGCTCACACATGCATCTCATCGTTCAGGAGAAACTTGTCCACTTACAACCTGAGAAAAGCTGACTGTTTACACTGCTCCTTGCACAAGGTGTCCTGCCTCCTGATTTATTCCTCCCGTTCTCTGCCTAAAGAGCTCTGGCATGGCTCCACATATGTAAATTCTACCCATAGGTGGTAGGCAGGGTAATGGCTCTCCAAAGATGTTCATGTCCTGGACCTTGTCAATTTGTTAGCTTGCATGGCAAAGGAACTTTGCAGATGTAACTTAGGTTATAGACATGAAAATAGGGAGATGAGCCTGGCTTATTCAGGGGTGCTCGATCTAATCACACGAGAACTTTAAAAGCAGAGAACTTTCTCCAGCTGAGGTCAGAAGAGATGCTCCAGAAGAAGTCAGAGAGATGCAAAGCTGGAGAGGACCTCCACCCCCACTGCTGTAGGGACAACACGGGAAACGTGAGGAGAAATGTGGGTGGCCTCTAGGCCCCCAGCTGACAGCCGCAAGGAACAGGACCTCAGTCCTGCCACCACAAGGAACCAAGTTCAGCCAACAACTTGAATAAGTGCAGAAGCAGATTCATCCCCAGAGCCTCCGGAAAGAAGCACAGCTCTACCAACACCTTGATTTTCACCTTGTAAAACTAAGCAGAGGACCCAATGGAGCCATGCTGACCTACAGAACTGTGGGATAGTAACTCTCTTAACCATTTTCAAATACACAATACAGTATTATTACAGTACATAACAAGGTGTTGTTTTAATGCATTTAACCTGTCGTGACTTGTTACAGCAGCAATAGGAAACTAACACACCATCCTTCAGCACCAGTACAAATGCCACTTCCATGAAGCCTTCTCTGGTTCCTCCATCTGTCGGTGAGTGTCCCCTTTGGGTGAGGGTCCCCAAAGTGTTCTGCCCCTGAGTCTCTTCAGCCTTTACCATAGTCCACCTGGCCTTAGGGTTATTTCTATACCCATCGTATTACTCCTACTAGACTCTGTGCTCCTCAGGGCAGTATCTGAGGCATCAGATATGAATGCATCTTTATTTTTCTTCCAGGGCATACATAACAATACCTCATATGTAGCAAATGCTAAACCTTTGTCGGAAAGATGCTTCATGACTTGTATGGTTGTTATTTAATAAAATGAATTGCTGTGGCCATTAGGAATTGACAGACGGACCCTAGAAATATTTGCAAATAGAGGAAGGAATCGCTGATTGATGATGGATGCTGATAGCATAAAAAATCTAGAACGTGCATAAGTAGGATATACTAATTTTGGGATACTTGGAATCTGAGTGCTCTGGCAGTCAAAATGTAAATTCATATGCGAAATAAATAGGATTGAAATCTGGGACCAAAATGCTTTAGAGGTTCAACTTCTGGCAAAATAAAGTTTTAATTAAATGAATGTTCTCCTTCTGCTTCCTGTGGATATAAAAATTGTGGGAAATGTAATACAATTTTTAACACTCAGCTGAGATTAAAAAAAAATAAAGAAAGAAGAAGAAAAGAAAGGGAAACCCCCAAGTTCCAGAAAAAAGGAGGGAGCTCAAAGTCAGAATGTTAAGAGCAAGAGCTCCAGAAATGCCTCGTATCTCAGCTGGAACAACCGCCAGATGATGGAGCCCATGTTATCCCTGGTCTCCAAGTGGCCACAGAGGGTAGACCCACCCTCACCCTCTGATGCTGACATAGGAATGAAGAAACAATGTGAATCCCCAGCACAACGAAGAAAAAGCTAATCCCTATCCGGATAATGGGATACCTTCCCAGGAAAAAAAATAAAAGCAGCCAGCTAGAGAAGTTCTAGTGCCTGCAAAAGAAAGATAATTAGGCTAACATCAGAAAAATATTGAGCTGGGAGAAATATCTCCTACCTAGAATTCAATACCCAACTAAATCATCCTCTGAGGATAAGGGCAAGATAAAAAGATTTTTACAAAAAGATTGGGTTTACCAGTCACAAACTCTGACTGAAAAAACTACTAAAGGATGTGTTTCTAAAGGAAGAAAACTGAACCCAGAAGGAAGGAGTGGCTAGAAAAGCAATGAGGAGAAAAAAACAAAGGTCAGCATATGGTTAAAATGAAACATGTGACTGCAAAAAATAACAGCAGCAATGACTAATGGGAGAGCTGAAACTCGTGACAAGCCTTGAGCAGCGTGGAGGGAGAGAGGGCTGCAGAATTAACACGTTCTAAGGTTCTTACACTGTTTGGAAACAGCAAAGAAATGTTAATTAAACATAGGCCTTGCTAAACTCAGTGTGCATGTGAAAAATTTGAAGATTTCCTCTAAAAGAGCAGAAGTCGAATATAGAACTTCCAAACTAGTGGAGAGAACAGGGTGGGAAAAGAAAGAAAAAGCTTGATTAAACCAATGGAAGACAATGAGAATAAGAAAAATAAAGAATATAGTCCATAGAAAAAGACCAAATGAGATGACAGAAATAAATCAAACATAGTATTAGTCACAAGTGCTGTAAACACTATTTTGCCAGTTAAAAGAGAAATATCCCCACGTTGCATGTAAACGTACTTGCACACACACAACACAAACAATTTATAAGAGACCCAACTAAAACATGCCATGAGCAGTTGAAAATAAAGGAGCAGAGGAGACATGCCCAAAAATGCCAGTTTAGGGTATGAGCCTTAGACAAAAATTCTCAGACACTGCAGAAGCAGGGATGTTCAAGGATATGATTATAATAATGAAAGATTGGAAACAGCATAAACATCCATTAGTATGGGGATGGAAGAATAAATTTTGGCATATACATAGACGAAAACAATATAACAGGTAAATGAACTGGATGAAAACAGGCTAAAGAGGAAACATATTGAAAGCATAAAGTTGGATGGAAAAACAAGGTGCAGAAGGATATCTCCATAGATATCATGGATGGAGGTTTTTCCCTAAGGGAACTTGCTACTGCAGACTAATGTACATACATAAAATTGTACCAATCATAAAGAACAGTTCAGTGAATTTGTCTCAAAGTGACAAGCCCTTGAAACCAGCACCCTGATTAAGAAATCAAACCTTACCAAGCATCTCTTGCTCTCTTCCAGATGCTACATCCCTCCAGAGGTAACTATTATTGTAACCTCTAACCCTGTCAATTGGTTTTGCCTAATTTTGAAATTTATGTATATGGGATAAAAGTGTGTGCTCATTTGGTGTCTGTCTTCTTTGATTCCATGTTATGTTTTTTAGATGCATCCTATTAAAGCACATAGCTATGTTTGCTCCCCTTGCTCTGCTGGGGTCCCATTGTATGAGTCTGCCACGGCTTATTTATGCACTCTTTGGGTCATCTGCATTTGGGATTTTTTTTAGTTTGGGGCTATTTACAAGCAGAGCTGCTATGATTCATCTCGAACTTTTCTTTCGGTGCATCCCTGCACCCATTTCTCTTGGGAATACACTCAGCAATTGCTGGGTCAGGCATATGCACACTTGCAGTAGAGACTTCCAAGTAGTTCTCAAAATCGGTTTTACCAGTTTACTTCCCTAGCGGTGACTGAGAGTTCCAGACACTCTGTATCTTATTAACACTTGTTTTTTTAGTCTTTCTAATTTCAGTCATTCTGGTGGTTGATGGGTGTGAATTTTAAAACACACTCACACCTAAGTGCTGTACATTACCTGTGGATATATACACAGCAAAGATATAGAAACATGAATGGAAATGATACAGACCAACCTTGGACTATCCATTTCCTCAAGGCCAAGAGGAAAGTCCGAGGGTGGAAGGATAAGATGGAAGGCTTCAACTGTACTTTTAACATTAATTTTTAAACATGGGAAATAAACATGCGCAAGCAAACATTTTTAGAACTGGGTGGGGAGTATATATGTGTCTTTTATTTTTCTTCAAGTTACTTATGTTTGATACATTCTGTCATTAATATGTTTTATTTAAGAAAAAGTTCTCAAAGGAAAAAATATACCCTCCACAGGGAAGCAAACAAATTCATAATGTATCCAGTTATAAACACAATATTCAAAACATGACTAATAGACCAGACATCCCACTTTTGCATATAACTACCTCAATACATAGAACTGTTTTAAGAAACTATTCTACAAAATAAATAATTATGATAAAGGATTTGAAGCAAACATCAAAGTTGAGCATTACCATTTATAATTTTTTGCAGGAGGGCGAATTCACTATGCTGGGGTGGCTACCTCATGAGTGTCCATGTAGAAATGAGAATTTCTAGATATATTCCTATACTAGGAGATTTCTATTCTGTAGAGAGATTGCTATCACACACCTGTTACATAGGACTGATACCATGACGACATAGTGAGACAGCAAGATCAGCAGAAAGAACCAGGCGGGGTTTAATTCTGCCTCTGCCAACTCCGGAGTCCTCAGTCACTTCCCTGGCATCAGGATGGTAGGACGGACCAGGGTTTCTCAGCCTCAGCACTACTGACGCTGGGGCTAATTCTTTGTTTCATAGGTTCTTTCATTTAACATTACAACACTGATTTTCCTCTTTTTGTAAGTGAAGAACTGAGGCTCAGAAGGCAAGTAGTTTGCCCAAAGGACGAGAGCTCAGACCCTGTCCGAGAGGGCAGAGCACCCATTTGCAGCCCATGCTCTTTCCGGCACAACCCTGAGCGCAGCCTGGCCCCTGCCCTTAGGAAGCACATGGCAGGTGAAACTGAGGAGGGACAGAGCCTGGTTGTGGGATTTAAGGAACTGAGGACTGAGAAACTCAAGGGCAGTGTCCCCATCAGTTGAGGTCCACAGATTACCAGCAACGGTACCACAGCTACATCTCCCAGAGAGATGGCACTTCTGGCCCCAAGGACAGAGTAGAGGTCAGGGATGGGGGAGGGAGGCTGTTGCCAGATTAGAGGAGCTCATAGGAGAGCCTAGACCCATCCAAAGCCACCGGCTACCGTGGGACCAGTGCCACCAGTCCCAAGGAGTCTATGAAGTACACAGGATTCTTGCAAGAAGCCCTTTGCCTTCCTCCAAGGGGACAGAGATCACTTCCATGTGACATTTCCTGGGACCCCTGGCCATCCAGGAGAATGAAGAAATGGGGCAAGACCCCATACATACGTTCTGTCATACATACAGCCTAACAGGGCCTTCCTCCTGAGGTTAGGTGACGATCGGGGCCCCCAGTGGATGTGGAGGAAGTGGCCCTGGGGCACTTGTCAGTGGTGCTCTCCCCTCTCCCTCCTGAGACCATTCGACATCCTCTGGCCCTGAAGGGGCTGTTTCAGGTCTGGAAAGAGAGGAAGAGTCTTTCTTCTGTGGCTGGTACTTTCCTTCTGGCAACGAGCCAGGTCCCCCTCTTTGCCTTGGGTTCAGAGGCTGACATAGAGGGCAATGGGGGGGGGGTGCATGTGTGTGTGTGTGTGCGTGCGTGCGTGTGTGTGTGTGCGCGCAATTCCAACGCCTGTTACCCTCCCCACAAGCCAATGGAGGACCACGATTATCCCCATCTCACAGCTGAGAAAGCAGAGGTACACAGATGTAAGCAATTTGCCTCAAATCATGCAACAGCTAAGTGAGAGACCCCAGGCTGGAACACGTGAGTTGGTTTCACAGTTAGTGCTCTTGACCGCACCACCATCTTCTCCCCTTGGGCCTCTGTTTGCTCATCCATAGAATGGGTGTGACTGCAAAACATACCTCGCAGGTGTATTGCAAGAGTTACACGAAACAAAGCAAAGTGCCTTGCGTGAGAATGTCAGTCGTTGCCATTCCTGGGCAAGATTAAACATCATGAGTAGCAAAAAGGAGGGACCATCTCCTTCCAGTCTTTTGATAAAGACCTGGGAAGAGAGCTGGGTGAGCCTGGGGGCCTCTGTGCCCCAATCTCATCTGTGCCACTTAGCCAGCCATGGGGAGCAGAGAGCCAGCCCTTCTCCCTCCCCGGTGTGCTGGGAAAATCACATTTGTGTGAGAAGCCAAGACATGCTAATCAATCATTTTTGTCATTTGTGCTAAAATGTAATAATATGAGCTGGTCTTACCTGGTTTAAGACCACAGCGCTCCGTGTGCTGCCAGCTCCCCATCGCCCCGCAGCTCGTTACAGCCCATCGAGTCTCACTCGCTCTTGGTCATCCCTCCACCTGCGCTCTGATCAAAGCCCCGGAAACAACAGCTGTGCACCCTTGAACGTGCTTTTCAGCCCCACTCTCTCAGTCCTCGCAACAGCCCAGCAGGCAGGCATGGTTGGCTATCCAGGCCTATTTTACAGATGAAAAGACTGAGGTTCCGAGGAGCTAAACGACTTGCCCAAGACAGAAGAAGGGAAACGAGGAGAAGCGGAGGGGCGTGGCCAGCCCCACGACGGCACGCTCGGTTCCTAAGTAAGCAGGTGGCCTGCCCCTGCCCCAGAGCAGGAACTCGGCCAGCCTCGGCGGGAGCAAGGAAAGGCAACGCCCCTCAACGACGCCAGGCAGCCGGGAGGGCCCCTAGAAATACAGCACCCTGCAGGGCAAATGCATGGGCCAGTTTGATGTCTGTCAAAGCTCAAAGGTCAGGACAATTGGCTGCAAAAGGGATGGGGCCTGGTCTCCGCCCCCACTAGGATGTGTTGAGGATGGGAAGGGGAGGCAGCCACATTCTGCTTAGACTCAGAAATGTGCTCTGCTCCCCGGGCTGATGCAGGACAATGTCGGGGCAATGAGGGCAGCCTGGGCACCATGCTCTCACATCTCCCCAACAATCGGGGCTCAGGCTCAAGAAAGGGACCCCAGGTCTCACTCTCGGGCTGTCACAGAGGCACAGTAGAGAGCTCTGCTGCCTTCTTCCTGCTAAAAGGATGGGGGGGGGGCGGGGACACAGAGCAAGGATGTGTGAGTGTTTCTCATGGGCCACACTGAGAAAGCGGACCGAAGGCTATTTTGATCCCTGGCACAAGATGGTCCCTCCCTCTGTTGGCATGCCATCACCCCCACCTCCAGGTAGTCTTTCTGGGTGGCTTCCTCTAGTGTGGCCCCACCGGCACCCTTGCCCTGACACGGGGCAGTGCAGCTCACTATCGCCCCCTTCCTGTCTCAGTCTTGCTGCCTCAGGCTGATCCAACCACAGCTTCTCAAGCAGCTTTCATGGTTGGAGCTTAGCATTTGGAACGAGGGGGTGATTTGCACTTGCTGTTTTGTGCCCCCCTGTGGGGCTTGAGAAACAATCCCATGTTAGCATCCCATCCTGGGAGCTTAGGCAGCAGCAAGGCCGACGCCCCTCCTTGCCTCAGGGTTCACCTTGGGCCCCAAGCTCTCCATATCTTCCTCCCAACCAATGTAACTGGATCTCTGCCCTGTCCCCCAGCAATCTGACAATCTGACCCAAATACATGAGAAGGCTCACTTGGTGAGTGGATATGTGATTTAGTTTAGAGTCTGGACCAGGAGGCAGGCAGCCTTGTTGGAAGCCTGTCTCTCTCACCAAAGGGCGGTGTGACCCTAAACGAGTCAGTTAGCCTCTCTGGGCTTACATTTCTCAGCTCTAAACAAAGAGCTTGAACTTGATGGTCCCCAAGGTCCTTCCAACTCTGGGATGCTGAGCCGGTCTAAGGGATTGTGCAAGGCCAGGGCCAGGCCAGTTCAAGGGCAGAGATGATGCCAAAAATCCTTTGGGCAGTGCCTGACATTTCCAGTTCCCATCAGTGGGCTGCTTTGTTTCAGATGACGAGATTGTCACAGGATGTGTCTCCTGCCTTAGGAAATAAGTACTCCCCACTTCAGAATAAAGACAAAAGGGCAGGCCCCTGAGACTGGGGGCCCCAGGGTGATGTCAAACCTCAGCAGGTCCAGGAAGCTGCCGTGCTCCAAATAGCCTATCCCAGGATCTAAAACAGGCAGCAAATGGAATGGTTTTCCAGGCTCCTCCTCAGCAAAAGATAAAAATATCATGGGTTCGGGGATGTCCTCAGTCATAAATCAGCTAGGACTATTTCTGTCCTATCCCTTGCCGGGGTCCTTCCTACGACCTCCATCCATCCTGTCCTCTGCATCCATTCTGTCATCCCTGTCCTGGTCTCCTACACACCTTAGCTCTGAAGTAGGAGGAGGCTCATCCGCTGCCTTCGGACAATTCAGCAGCTTGGCCGAGGCAACGTGAGAATCCCAGCCCTGCCTCTGGGGCTTCCCGCAGCCTCTGTGAGCCTGCTCAGCATGAGGCCACTCTGATGGGCCCATCAAGTCCCGCCCCTGCAGGGCCCAGCGGCAGTCCACGGTGCATGTGGTTTTCCAGGAGTAAGTGTCCCTGAGAAACCCCTCTGCTTGGCTGTGGGTAGGGCTTCTCCTTCACGTCAGTACAGAAATTAAAGCTGCACCTCTTAAGGGCACTGGGAGGAATAAATGAGACCTTGTAAGTAAAGCCCTAAACTCATCACCTGGCAAGTTGCAGGCTCAGAAAATAAGACTTGGCCCACCTCGCCTGCTAGCCGTTGTCAGGAACCCAGACTGTCACGGCTGACCCATGTCTTCAGAGAGCTCCTTTGGGGAGATTTTTGTCCATCTGAAACCCTAAATCAGCTCCAAATCCAGTTCTTGGAGGGGCGTTTCAAGACATTTGGCCTATTCTGAGGTCCTAAATCAGTTCCCTAGTAACTAACCACGCCGGCGACGCTGCTGGGGCCGCGGAGACTGTGGGCTCATGTCCTGTCTTCCACCGCCCTCTGCAGGTCATAACGTGACACTGCAGGCGCTGTTGGCTGCATCCCTGCGACCAAGGATCCTCACTTTGTAGACTTGAGGCGGTTTATGGATCAAGACAGCAGGGCAAGGCCCCGTGTCTCAGGAAGACAGCACCTCAATTCACAAAACACTCGTTCGTTTCCTTTCAGGACCACTTTGCCTTGCCTCTGTTCCTGAGCTCAGGAGGGAATTCACAGTCATTGTTCAGCCCTTACGGCCTCACTAATAACAGCTAACATCTGGCTCAGGCTATGCCCTGGAACAGTCCAGAAAAGCACTTGAAACAGACGTCTGTGGATATCAATGTAAACACTGGTTGAATGTCTTTTTTTTTTTTAAATATATCTTTATTGATTTCAGAGAGAGGAAGGGAGAGGGAGAGAGATAGAAACATCAGTGATGAGAGAGTCATTGATCAACTGCAGCCCGCAACCCGGGCATGTGCCCTGACCGGGAATCGAACCCTGATCGCCTGGATCCTAGGTCGATGCTTAACCGCTGAGCCACACCCGGCCAGGTAACACTGGTTGAATTTCTAAAGCTCTTTAGTTTTAATCACACTGTCTAATATACTCTAAGGAAGGGAATTTTGTAGGAAAGTGTGTGTGTGTGTGTGTGTGTGTGTGTGTGTGTGTGCGCGCGCGCGCGCATGTGAGCCCCAGTGTGAGTGCATTCTCCAGAAATGAAGGCTGGCTAAAATATGGCAGACACTAGCATCTGATGCGGTTATGATGATTAATAAGCCTTTTTCATATGCCAGCCAGCTAACAGTTTCGTTCGTTAGTGACATCAAGCTCCAGCTCAACTGTATGGTTTCCGCTATCCCGTGGCCAGAACCTTGGACCCTCTCTGGCAGGAGGTGGGTATTTTATACAATGAAGGCACATGACAGTGTCACGCCATCGACCTAGTACCACGTGGTGATGAAAGCGCCTGTTACAGTAACTCCAGGGGAGGCCTGTCCTTCTCTTGTCCTCTTACCTACCTCAGGGTCTCAGCAGAGTTCATGAGACCCATAGAAAGGGAGCCAAGTCACCGGGAACTGCAGATTTCTTACATAACTGGAGTTTTCCGGTCCCATATTTATAGATTTTTAGAGCTGGAGAAGACCTTAGAGATTACTCCAGTCCAATCCTTTTGCAGTAAGTGAAGTACGGAAAAGGGAAGCGACAGTCCAAGGCCACACGGGTAGAGACACAGCTGGATGGAGAACCCAGGCTCCTTGACTGCTTTCCTTCTGGCTGGCCTTGAATTTCCGGTAGGGTCATTTCTAGATGGAAATTAGTCTGGCCTCAAAGGAGGATTTTAAAACCTGATATGTATTTTGAAAAGCACAAAGGGAAAGAAGAAACCCAGCACATCATAGGCGCCCAGCAGTTGAGTTTGCTGGGTTTGGTGTTATCGAGTAATCTTACTCTGTGCAGCTTAACAAAATTAGATCCAATTGACCTTGAATTTGTTTCATTCTTTATTCTCTCCAATGACCCGAAGGTGGTTAGAGGCTTGAATGTCACCCATTGCCCCATTGCAAATTTGAGTATCGATCAGAGGTTATAATAGGACATTCATTGATTCAAAGGAAAGGCTTTCTGAGGAAGGCATGTGGATTTAAAGTAGCTTTCGTTCAAGCTTCTGGAGGTCTGTGGAATTCCTCTTTAAAGAACAGACACTGTCAGTACTGGAGGTTATACAGTCTGTCCAGTGAGCTGGGACATGGCATAAGCACTTCCTAAATCTATTTAATTATATACATGATTAAAACATACATAAAATTACCCTTAATTGCATAGTAGCCACTTGGGCCTTGGGCCTAATAGCTCTGAATTTGCTTATCACTATGTTTGTAAATCACACTTTTTATCAAAATCTTCCAAGGCATGCAGTGTTCTTCCAAACACCTTTCTGATGAATCAGTGTTGTCATCCTGCGTCTTTTATAGATTCGTGTTCTGCAGGGCAAGCCCCGGAAGCCCCCGTGGAGAGCCACTGGGGTCTTTCTCTTCAGACCCTCTGAGACCAGGGTTTACAGTTTTCTGGTACATCAGTGACACCCTGAAAAGGAATGGTAGACAACTCACTGCCAGGGCCTTCCTTCCCCTAGTGGTGCCCCTCCCACCCGCTTGCACACACGCCACCTCCCACGGCTCCCAGCCACCATCCGAAAGCCAAACACCACTCTGCAGTCCTAGCTGTTGGAAATGCCCCTGGGGCAGGGCCCCTTCACTTCCTAGTCATTTGTTTATCTTTATTGAGCGCTTTTCATGTGGCAGAGACTCTAGTAGGCTCTGGAAATACAGGGATAACCAAATTCAGAAGTGGCCCCTTCTCAGGGGTACTCACAGTTCTTCAAAAGCATAGAACCAGCTGCTGGGGCAAATCCACTGCAGGGATTTTCAGTCATTGGTGTGCTTAAATCTAAGCAAAGGGGCTTAGATTTAGAATCTCTGTTTAAGGCCTGGCGCCTGGCGCCTGGGGCCTGGGGGGAGGGGGCTCATTAAGTCACCGAGTTGCGTATCAGATTGTTTGCAAGGAGCTAACTTTGCAGCCTGTGCAAGCTTATAGGGAGCCATGCAACACCTCTCCGCTCAGGGAAAGGGGTTTGGGGAACTGTCAGTACTCGGGCCATGGTGAGAGGTTCTGGGCTATGGGAAGGTTGTTGCACAGCTCTGGGCTTCCTCACTACCTGCCCTGGGGACTCTCCTGTACCCTCCCCATCCCTGGAACACTTTGGGTCCATAAGTACCCACTTCACCTCTAAACCCAAAAGGCCCATCAAATTTCCCACCAAATAACCCAGGAATCCAGTTTGGGAATCAGGAAGATCCTGGTCCTGCTACCTCAGCAGAGGCCGCCATTGCATTTGACAAGTCCTGTGTGTGCAGGGACCACTTCAGCGCAACTGAGAGCACAGGCTGGTTCCAAGGGTCCAACCATGGAAGAAACTGTCCTAGCCTGGTCTCCTTTTGCCAGGCATTGTCTGCTACAAGTATCACATAGGACCTTCCCAAAACAATCCCAAGGACCATGGAATTCCTGTTTTATTGTCACAAACATCTCCAAGGTAGTAACCAGTCACCATATAATGAGATCCTCTGGTTTCCTAAAAGGCTGCAAAGTCTTCAAGAGCACTGTGTGTCTCCAGTATCAGCATGGCACACGGTAATTACAGAATAAATGTGGGTTCATCCGATTAACTAATTGTTTCCTCTTTTTCTCTCCATCTCCACAGTACCTCACACAGTGTTTTTAACAGAGAAGGGTCTCAAAAAGCACGCTAGTGGTGGACACTAAAGATTAGGCTCCTCTGGAGTTCTATCCATCACCCCATCTTCATGGAAATTAACGGAATCTGTGGGTGATCACTGTGTATTAAACAGCCCTTCTTCCGCGAAGGAGGCCCAGCTACAAGCTGCAGCTTTAGGGGGGTTTCTTGTTATTTTCCTGCAAATTCAAGGGGGTGCTTCAACCGGAGAGTGGAGGGTGGCATTGACCAGAGGCTGCCCAGTTGAAAGAGAGCCTAACACCTCTCTCCCCCTGCAGAACCCTCCCCTGCAGTTCGCAGGCTGTGCCGGCCTCCCCCAGACTGAGTGGGTGCTCAGGAGGCATCTTACCAGGGTGGTGAACTTGTCCACGCAGGCGTTGCGGATCTTCTCCGGGGTAGCGGGGCTGTCTAGCCTGAACAGCGCCTTCGTGCTGTTATCTCCATGCTGAGCTCGTGATGCCTGGATGGCATCCTTGATGGCAAAGAAGATGGAGGCAGCCAGAAAGAGGGGCGGCTCCCCGACAGCCTGAGGGGACAGAGTGGGGGACAGGAAATCAGGCAGAGGGCCAGTGATGTGTGATGACGCACTAACTGGCCTCAGTTGATCAGGGGCTGGGAACAATCAGCCTAGTGAATGGCTTGACCTCCTTGGCATATTTCTTTGAACTCTTACTATGCGATTCCCTGATGGCACCATGCAAATGTAGTGTGCCATTAAAAGTAGTATTAAATAGTTATCGTTTATAAACAAACAAAAAAACTGACATGAATTTTAACCCTTTCCTCGCAGTTACAAGCCTAGGGAAATAATCTACCTGCAACTCTGACCCCAAATGTACAGGCACATAATCTACTGGAATATAGGCATCATGACAAGTAAGAATTGAAACAGCTTCCAGCAGAGGTGGTTTTGTCCCCCAAAGCACAAATCAGAGACTCCTTGTATCAGAATCACTAGGGACACTTGTTAAAAATGCATGTTCTGGGGCCCCTCACCCAGACCCTGAATCAAAATGTCTAGGGGTGAGCCCCCCAGAACTGCATATTTATCATGAGCCAATGGCAGGGATTAAAAAGTGTCCCAGATGCTCCCACGTCATGTAACCCATGAGATGAGCAAGCGGGTGGGTTTCACTGCTTATAGGTGATTATCTGTCTTCCTTAGACCTAGGACCATATCAATCAGCCTGGTTGGTTTTCTACCATTTTTCCATACTAATTGGGGACAGGGAAGAAGCAGGGTGGCTATCATGCCTCAGGCATCCTGATCAAGTCTGAGGGTCCGGGGGCAGCCGCTGAGGAGGTTATGGGGATGCGCAGAGGCACTGCCCATCTTCAGTGAGTATGCTGGTTCTCATAGCATAGGGGTGGGGAGCCTTTTTTCTGCCAAGGATATTTATAACATCATTCATGGGCTATACAAAATTATCAACTTAAAGAAGCTCCTAGATTTATTGAATTTCAAGACCTGCCTGTAGTTACCTTGGCAGGCCAGAACAAATTATTTCAAGGGCGGGCCATATATGGCCCACTATCATAGGACAACAGGGGTACTGTGTCTGGGGGATCATGTCTAGGACCAAACATCAAAGATACACACCTGAGACATGGGTGCAGGTCAGGGTTTGACCTACAGGATTAGATTAAGGAATTCTTCACTGTACTCAAAGGAGCTAGCTTCCACCCCACGGAGGTAGTGTCATGTTCAAACCAGTTCCCTGGCTCCCAGGCAGGACTGCCTGCCCCTCCGCCACCATTGCCAAAGCCAATATCATGCCCTCTTCTCTCTTCTCTCTGCCAGAGGAGCCCCCTGCAGACCCACAGGGCCAGAGCCCCTGTCACCAACCATGGGCTCCCACAGTGAAGACAGGGGGGCAGCCCAGCCCAGAGCAACAGTACCTTGGATGCGTAAATGGCCTTCTTGTTGGGACAGTCACGGAGCAGGGACACCCTGAACTCAATGGGGATGCTGCCAAATGCAGGGATCTTGTAGGTACTGGGGCCACGGGTGAGCAGGCTCCCCTCAGGGGAGTAGAGCAGCTCCTCCAGGGTGAAGAGGCCCAGGCCCTGGACAAATGCTCCTTCCACCTGCAGGGCAGACAGAGACCATGGACACACTGCCTCCCCACTCCCCAGGGATGGGTGCTGCTTCCCACATGGGCACCAAGCCACCCGGAGCGGGGCCTGGAAGGAAGCTGGAAACAGCCCCGCACTGCTGACCAGGCTCCCGTCCACCCAGGACGACCCCTCTGGGCCTTCGCCGGGCATTGGCGCAGGCCGAGCTTGGGCACTAGCACTGAAGGTCAGTTTCAAAGCTCGTCAGCGACTGCAGGAGATTCACGCATGGTAGGATCATCCCCATTAAAACCTGCCACAGGGCGGTGCAGATGCGCCTCCCATGTCGCCACTGGGGAGATGGTGACTCCTCACTGAGACAGAAGCTCACAGGCTAACAGTTGCTGAATGTGCCTCAGGGCCCCACGCTCCTCCCGTGTCCTGAGTGGGACTGCACACTTCTGAGCAGCCCCACGAGAGAGGAGGAATGTTTTGGATAGTAGATTCCAGGCTTTTTGAACTCCCAGCCTGCCTGCCTCTGGGAAAGAGAGTGCCTCTGCTCTAGCTTATAGCTCTGTGTGGGGGCACCTGCCACATCTACCGGCCCACTTCTCTGCTGGCCCAGCCGCACTCCTCAGAATCAGGTAGGTGGTGCCACGAAGCCAGACTAGAGTATTCGGGGGAGACCAGGTGCTGACCATCTTAATGTCTGCGGTGCCTGCTCAGAGCCTGCCCGTAGTAGGGGCTCCCCCAATGGTTGTTCAATGAACGAATGAACTGATTGACTAATGATGAGGTTTCTGTATACTCAGGAATTGTCCATTTATGAGAAATATAATTTACACTTTCTACCAGATGTTCAATACTTCAGGTCCTGATTCCTCCCTCTGTCTCCTCCTGCCCCACCTGCTCTGTCTAATACTCTCATATTTTCCAAAAGTGCTTTTCTTTGGGCCATCCCTTTACCCCTCTTGCTCAAACCCATGCTTAAGAATATTGCTGTCCTTGGTGGAAGAGAACGGAGAAGGGGAAAGCTCCCTGACCTCAGGCCTCACAGCCTGCACATCGATCCCAAACTCCATCTCCATCCAACTGGGCTTCCTCTCAAACTGTGCGTGTGTGCAAGCACGTGTGTGCACGTGCACACCCAATGTTTTCCCCATTCATCTTGTCCTCTGAGGTGTGAGTGCCCTTTCCAGGTCAATCCAAATTAATTTGCCTTCTGCCTCAGAAGGTGGGTGGGCTCTCATTTATCTAATTCTCACTCTGAGGAAGACACTCTTGGTACTATGTTCAGACTTGCATAAAAGTGACATTGGACAAGATGCTGTGGCTGGTGGCCCTAGGAAGGGGATGGGGCACATCAGCAGCCGAATCCATTGCCACCCAGGTTCCCCACAAGCCTTACTTGTCCAATATCGATGGCAGGGTTCAGACTGGAGCCAACATCCATGACGATGTCTGTGCGAAGGTTCTGCAGCAGATGGGGAAATAAAGGCAGTTTGAGAAGAAAGGGATGGGCGGATGACAGGTGGGCCTTGGTGACGCTTAGACTATGAGGTGCCAGACCAAAGAGGACTTCCACAAGCAGAGTGCTCTGGGTACGCTCAGGCAGGAGCAGTCACGCTCTCTCCGGGCTCCATTGCCATCGTCCCTGCTGAAGGCTGAGTTCTGAGCCGCAGCCGGGGAAGGGGTGAGAGTGGCATGGGTGCAGGTTCCTGGGGCTTTGAACCTGAGTCTGGGTAGATGGTGTAAGGAAGGGGTCAAAAACTATGTCCCATGGGCTGAATCCAGCCAGTCCCCCGTCTTTGTACAGCCAGTGAGCTACTAGTTGTTTTTACGTCATTATATAACTGACAAAAATAAAAAGAGGAATATATGCTGATGTGTGAAAACTGCATGACATTCACATTCAGTGTGCACCAGTATCATTTTATGGGCGCACAACCACGCTCATTTGTTTCCGTATGTTCATGGCTATTCTTGCGCTGCAATGGTAAGAGTTGAGGCAGCATCTGCCTGCCCAGGCGAAGCTCAGCGGTTGAGCATCGACCTAGGATCCAGGAGATCGGGGTTCGATTCCCCGTCAGGGCACATGCCCAGGTTGCAGGCTCAGTCCCCAGTTGGGGCCTGCAGGAGGCAGTCGATCAATGACTCTCATCATTGATGTTTCTCTCCCTCTCTCTTCCTCTCTCTGAAATCAATAAAGATACATTTTTTTAAAAGACTGAAAAAAAGAGTTGAGGCAGCATGTTTGTGGTCCAGGAAGCCTTACTAAAGTTTTTATTCTCTGGTCCTTTATAGAAACTTTGCCAGGTCTTGATATAAGTTATTATTTTCCCAACCACAGAGCTTATCTCTTGGTATTGCAATTCAGTTGTTCCTCTCCTTTTTCCCCCGTAGTACTGAAGTTTTGCGAACTTCTTACCTTATGGTCCCCTGTTAAGCAGTCAATTTCCACTTCAGAGCAAGCCACTCCGTAGGTGAAGTAGTGGAAGGGGTTCCCTGAGTTGGTCTCATAGCTGTAGCCAAGGTTGGGTGTTCTGGGGGAGAAGAGAGAATACAGTGCACGTGTATTCAGGTGACTATGTCCCCCCCATACACACGCAAATGGCTTGTCCCACAAGAAGGATGTGAAAGTCACACCCCAAAGTATCTATGAGCTAGAATTCAAGGCCTCAGAACCAACGCCCCTGTGCTGACTCCCCGGCTGTTGGCGCGGGCTCACCTGCCCACAGCGCTGCTCGCCTCCCTCCAGGGGACCGAGAACAAGATCAGAATCTCATGCCAGCCGGGAGCATCTTTAAGCAGCCACTTGCCTGCATTACCCCTCACCTACTGGTCCCCTCTAAATGTGAACAGATGCTCTAAGGAAAGTGTGATTAATAAAAGCAGATGCTCTCTTATACCTTTTTTTTTCATTTTCGATCCTGAGTATCTTACACAATTCTAATTTTGCATGAGTCATATATATATATGCGTGTGTGTCCTCACACTAGGATTTACAGTACTCTGTACCTATGTTATTCTAGACATGACACAAAAATAACATGAGCTGATGGGATCAGAATCTGCATGAGAAGAAAGCCAATGCAGGGCTAAGAGAGAAGGCATCTCCCAGAAGAAACGATCACTGTCTTTGATCTCTGGCTTTGCCACCGTCACCTGGGCGTTCCGGGATATTACCCCAGTTTACTAACTCCAAAAATGAAATGGAAATTTATGACAAAATCTGCACTAGTTTCTGTTTGTGTAGGTCAAATATTACATAACCCGGGGAGCACTGGCAAAACATTACTTTGCCTAAAAAATAAATATACATATATGTAAAAAAAAACCTTTTGAAGCCAACATGGAACTGTTTGCCAAACCCACTGATCTGTGAGAGAAAAGGTCCTAGTGAAATCTCCCAGAGAAAGCTAAAGCATATGGCTGACAGTCAATACGATCCTATCTTTTCAGTTTCTAAATCAAATGGGCAGTGTCTAGCTCTTCATGCAGCTACTGAATTTTAAAGTTGCAGAAGATACGTGTTCTTTTCTAAATCTCACTTTAAGTTCTGCTGAATGTCGCATTTTGTAATAAGACCTTGTGCTCTCAATCCTCTCATTCTTCACAAGGAAAGCCTCCGTAAAGAAATCCGATGCATAGTACAAAATAACACACATGGTAACTCAGAACACGGACGCCCCTGCTTCTCACAGGGGAGCGCTGACGGAGGACGTCGGTAATGTCCCACTCTGTCATAAACGGGGAAACAGGTTCAGAGGGAATCACTGTTCCCCAAGGGCAACAGTCCACTAAGACCAGAGCCAGAATGGGGTCTCTGATATGGCTGCTCGTTGGCACGTAGCTTGGTGAGCCCATGTATTTTAGAGCGTGTTTAAGTTGAAATGAGTGGACGTCCACTGAAGACATAAAAGCTTTGGTGGAAGTGCCCTCTCCTGACCACAGGCTGACAGAGTTCAGTGCTGGAAGGGACCCGGGAGGCCAGGATGGCAGCACAGTGTGAGATGGGGAGATGCCACCGTACATACCTGTAAAACCCAGTAGCGGACAAGCTCACTGCATCCTGGTAGGCAGCCACGACCTGGGGAGAAGAAATGGCCATCAGGAAGGGGTGGCCATGGTCCCCAGTGACCCCGGCCCAGCACTGAACTTTTATAAGCTCATCGCCCACACCTGGAAGTTGGCCAACACTCTACCGGTGACTCACTCCCACCCCGCCCCTGGCACTCTCACCGCCGCCCCTCCATCAGGTCCTTGGCATCGAAGCCTGGAACACTACAGCTGTCTCCTAACAGATCTTCCAGCCTCGAGGCGCCTCCCCCACCTGCTGCACAACCCAGCCCAGCCGGAGTGATCATCTTAACATGCCGCACTGTCCGTGGCGCTCTCCTACTCTAGAGCTTTCGATGACTCCCCTTGCCTACAGAGCCAATACCTGATGCTGACGACCCCAGTCTTCTCTGGTGTGGCACACACACCATTGCCACTCCAGCCAAACTCAAGGGCTCACTCTCTCCCAACCCTCCCATGTCCCCATACCCAGGCATGTTTGTATATGCAGTTCTTCTGCCTTATCGATCCAAATCCTTTGCTTCCCTCAACAACCAGCTCAGGCTTGCCTCTCCAGTTGCCTCACCTCGGTAATTATTCCCTGTCCTGGCCATTATAACAGCAACTCTCTGTATTGCTCATTTGGTACCTCGCTGTATGAACTAGATCACCATCTCCTATTCCTGCCCAGGGTGGGGACAGAGGCCCTGCTCTTCATTTCACTCGCATTTGCAAAAGCAAGTTGGATCAGCTCAGACTTACCCAGTCTTCCCAGGAGCCATTGGGATTCTTTCTCTTGAAGGGTTCCAGCCTCTTCAGGATGGTCTGACAAGCTTCCTAAAGAGAACATCCACCACACACCAGGCACGTCAGCCCTCTGCATGCCCCAGACAGGGACAACCTGAGGGCCTCCACAAAGCCACCTCCAAGTGATCTTGTGCCCAGGGTGCCACGCAAAGTCCTGTCACCCTCTAAGAAATCACCAAGGGTGGAAACCACTAGACCCTTCCCAAGGGACCACCACTGTCCTTTGCTTGGAGAGCACTTCCTGACCCAATTCTTAAGTTGACAGCGGGTGAAATGTTTGAAGGCACCTAAGGAGGTGGCTTCTCCCATCAAACTCCTTTGTTTGACGGTGTCCTCCACGTGGGAGAAGCAAGTAGGTCTGACCTGGCCAACCCCACAGTAGATTCCAATTTCAGTCCATTGTCCAATGACCGGTTCTCACACCAAGAGTATGTCTTCCCAGAACCCCCTGCACTTCACCAACTCTCCTCCCCTCCTACACTCATCCTTCCTGATTCCGATAGAGTGATTGTGGTCCTTGGGCCTCTCTTTTAGCTCAGCATTTGAAGAGCAGAGTTCTCCTGGATAAGAGAGCCAAAGGCATGGTCACAGCCAAAGAGCCTGCAAGGACCATGCCGGCTCCCACCCCGGGGACTCTCTGGACCCAAAGTCCTGGGCTGGCCCTCGGCTCTGCCGGTTCCCGAGGTTCCTTACGTAGACGGCCTGTCCGTTGATGTCAGTGCTGACAGAGGCGGCCGTGGGAGAGGTGTTGGGCACTGTACTGGTGCTGGTCTCGCTGATATAAATCTTAGAGATGGGGATTTTCAGAGTTTTGCTGGCCACCTGTGGAGAAAGATAACATCGCCCTTTAGGGAAGGGGTGAGCCCAGGGCCTGGCTGCTTCTTCCCCAAGGTAGGATTCAGGTTCACAGGTATAGGGGAGAAGACAGTTTTGTAAACTATAATTCCACTGAGCCCGGAATGCTCTCACGTCTGCCTGAACTTGAAGCAGCACTTTAGGAAATGGTTTCGTTAGAGAAAAACTTTTTAAACCTCACGGTGATTAAAAGTGCCTTTTAACAAGTTGGTAGTTACAAGATAGCCGGGGGGATATAAAGTACAGCATAGGAAATATAGTCAGTAATGTTACAGTAACTATGTGTGACGGCAGGCGGGCACTGGAAATGTTGGGGGGAGCACTTTGTAACGTATAGAATTGTCTAACCACTGTGCTGTACACCTGAAACCAATACACAATAATATTGAATGTAAACTGTAATTGAAAAATAAAAATTTTTTTAAAGTGCCAGTTAAAGCTAAGCTTTATTTTCAAAAAATCCAATTTGGCCAGTCCCCAGGAGCCAAGCAGTTGTGGCCATTCTAACCAGCTCCACCATCCAGCTCCACTGAGAGGAGTCTTCAGCTACCTTTATACATACAACATACGCCCCTTACACATAGTCTCAGAGCCCCAGAATGTTGGTAACGGAAGTGACCTCAGAGGTCACGTGGCAACCCCTTTGCACAAATAAGGAAACCCTTGCTCAAGGTCACATTTAAATGAGCAGCAGAGCCAGGGCCGGGGCAGAGGCCTGATTCTGCTCCCTGGATGTCCCACCCCTCAGCTTCTCCCAGCATCTCCTCTCACAGAGACCACAGTCCCCAGGCCGCTCACCTGGACCATCTTGGTGTGCAGGCCTTGGCCCATCTCTGTGCCCCCGTGGGTCAGCAGCACAGAGCCGTCTGTGTACACATGGATCAGGGCTCCACCCTGTGGAAAGAAGACACCAGACACAAAACTTAGTCAATCCTAGTTCATCTTAAGACTTGAGACAAAAGGTACAGCAGCCCAGGGAAAGGAGAACCAGCAGAACCATTTTGGATATAAACCCCAGACAAAAATTAAAGCAGCATCAATCTCACGATTTAATTCAATAGCCCTTTGGCACTTGGCAAAAATTTTTCATCTCTCTCTCTCTCTGCCTCCCATGCTCAGAGGGAGGGAGGTCAAATGTCTTTCTCTCTCTCACAGATGAAGAAACAGGATCAGAAAGCCAGCGTCCCTGTCCATGGTCCTGCGACCAGGAAAGGTAAGGTCTAGAATTTGACCCCAGGCCTGAGTGCCGTGCTCCCTTCCCTGTCCAGTGACATATTAGACCCAAAAGGATGTACACATTCATTGATACAGCAAAGAGCCCCTCTGGTCAGCTCCGTTACGGGGCAGTGGCTTTCCCCTGCAAAGAAGGGGAAATGGGGGCCCGGTCCCACGGAGATGGACAGAATCATATAAAGCAATTACCTGGTTCAGGAAAGGAACAAGGAAGGATATTCCGAACTTGGTAGGAATTATGCACAATCCCCTCTTTTTCCAACAGTTCTCCCTGGAGAAGAAAGAAAGGTGCTCACAGGATACTCTCTAGCACATTTATGTCAGGTTGAACACATTTTCACGCGGCAGCTTTGTACAACTGACACGAGGCACCCTCAGAGCTGCGCGTGTAGTCACCGTGATGCCTGCGGGATCTGACACCCCAGGGGGCACCAGAATGGACTCCCCCCCCCCCCGGGCGCCTACCTGTTGAACTTTTCCACCTCGCTTTTCCGAGCGTGATACTGAGAGCTCTCTAGACATTGGTCCCAGCACCTGGGCAAGGTGAACCCCTCAAGCTTCTGGTTGAAGTGTGTCAGGTCCCCTTCTTTGTACATGTTTTTCTGCCGCACCTTCCCAAGGAGAGAGACACTGGGGACTTTTCCGTGGCAACAGATGAGGGGGGCAAAGCCTAAAGGTAAGATTCCCCCACCCTCAGCAGCACCTGCCTGTCCTCTGCCCCCAGGGGAGATGCCCAAGAGTCAAAGCCCCTGTCCCCTCAAAGTCAGCTAACCCCTCTGACTCGTGCCCCAAACTCCCAGCTTACTTCCTCGGCAGGCAGCCCACAGGTCACCGCGACTTCGCTCATCCAGTGCTCGGCAATGAGCATCCCCTGGGGCCCCCCGAAGCCCCGGAAGGCCGTGTTGGAGGGCAGGTTGGTCTTGCACAGCCGCCCGGTGCCCCGGATGTTGGGGATTTTGTAGCAGTTGTCCATGTGGAATAGAGCGCGATCCATGATCTGAAGCAGAGGAAACCAAAATGGGAGAGAGCGGGGTGCTGATTCCCTTGGATCCCCGCCTTTCCCAGCCCCACCGTCCAGGGCTCCTCAGGCCCACGCGTGTCCCCCCTCTGGATGTGGCAGCGGCCTCCTTCCTGCGCCCCCCCCCCGTGCCTCCCCCTCACCTACACCTCACGCTGAGCTTCTGGGTCACACCAGGTCAAGCGCTCCGAAGACCTGCACGTAGTGTCCCCAGAGTAACGTCTGCACACCTCCGGCACGGGGTCCGGGCGCTTTGGGGCCTTTCCCCACGCTGATCACCCTCCTTATGAGTCCATGTTCCTCTCACCTGTCATGCCCCCCCACCATCTGCCTGCGAAACCCCCATTCCTCTGGGGGAGCCCTTCCCAGGCCCTCGAGTTAGAACTGATCACGTGCCTCTTTAAAAAAAAAGGCGACTTTATTAATTAGTTGTAAAGTGGTTTTATTCCCATTAAAGTTGGACTACAGCCCGGCCGGGCGTGGCTCAGCGGTTGAGCGTCGACCTGGGATCCAGGCGATCGGGGTTCGATTCCCGGTCAGGGCACATGCCTGGGTTGCGGGCTCCATCAATGACTCTCTCATCATTGATGTTTCTAACTCTCTCCCTCCCCTTTCCTCTCTCTGAAATCAATAAAGATATATTTAAAAAAAAAAAAAAAAAAGTTGGACTGCAAGTGGATTCAAGAGGCCAATGCTTCCCTAAATCGGGTTGTTCAACAGAGCGGCCCCTCCACCTTCCTTCCACTCCCCAGAAACAAGCGACTCTCCGGCTCACTGTCAGCTGCTTCATTAACTCCACATTTCCAAGAAACCTGCTTATCTTGTCACTTCTGACTTCTTCAGACTCCCAGGATTTAGTTCCCGCCTCGCCCCCCCCCTGAATGCGCGCCATCCTCCCCCTACGGCCCTATTTCAGCCTGACCGACAGTCAGGTTAACGTTATTCTGTGAAATCACTCACAGCTGAACCAGGTAAGACCGTGATTACTTCTCTTGCTTGCTAACATTTCCCCCGGACTTAATGAATTTTGTCTTTCATTTTTCCATTTGCTTAGTTTTACGTGCACTTATTACTAGGTCAGCTTAAAAATGTATGCTCATCAGTGGGGGAAACTGCTTGAATTACTTCTGGAAAGCTTCCTTCTCTCTCATTTCCATTCTTTCTTTTTTGGAAGTTCTACGACATGGGTCTTCCGACTGGTCCGCGAATATTTCTGTGTTTTTCTTTCCTGGTTTTCCACCACATTTTCTCTTTTGGGGGGAGAGCACCTTGAGTTTCTTTCATACCTTCTGCTCCCACGGTTTTAATTCACAAGACTTCATCTTTATTCTCTGACTGTACTTTCTTCCAGGTGTGACAACTCATCTCTCTGAAGCCATCGATGGCAGGTTTTATTTGTCTCATTTCGGCTTTAGCTTTTCTTCCTCACGTATAGCCTCTTTCCCACAGGTTGCTTTTGGCGCCTAATTATTTCAGTCCTAGTCGTCTGAAAGTTTTTGTATGTCTCAATTAATTCCCTTTTTGCTTTTCTTTAGCACTCTGTCAACTTGCACTTTTATTTCCTTTTGCCTGTTACTGTCTCCCCACCATGCTGTGAACTTCCCGGGGGCAGAAGCGATGCCATATGCTTCTTCATGATGCCACCCTAGGCGCTCTATAAATATTTGCTGGATTGAATTTAAGAGCTTGTAAGATCTTTGGGGACAAGTAGTACATCTTTTTCAACCTGATTTTTCTACACCACCAAGAAGCCAATGTTATAAGTGGTAAAAATGCTAAAAAACTTTCCCTTTTTGAACAGTTTTTACACCAGATCTCAGGTGTGAAGTTTCCTAATTGAGCTAATTAGAAAGCCCCGAGTGGGGGGCAGACAGGGAGGAACTTCTGCTTTTCCTGTAACATTTTACTTTTTCTTTATAACAAGAATCTATGCACAGGTAGCTAGTATGTTATAAAATTAAGATTTTAAAAAAAAAAATTTTTAAAGGAGTACCACCAAGGTAACTTAGTTAATTTTCAAAACTGACAAAAACATGTCTATACAAGACTCGCACGGGAATGTTCAAAGCAGTATTATCCATAAAAGCTAAAAAACTGAAAACAACCCAGATGTCCCTCAAGTGGTGAACAGAAAACCAAATATGGTCTATCTGTATCAGGAAATACGACTCATCAATAAGTCGGAATGAAGGGATGACGTGTGCTATAACATGGATGAGCCTCAGAGGCATTATTCAGAGAGAAGAAAGCCAGACACAAAAGGCTGCATAGTGTATGATTCTGTAAAGACTGAAAGTGGACTATTGGGCATCTGGGCTTGGGCATGGGAACAAGAGTGGCTGCAAATAGTCACAAGAGGTCATTTGGAGGTGACAGAAATGGTTACAAACTGGATTGTAATAATGGTGCATGACTGCCCGGCCGGGCATGGCTCAGCGGTTGAGCGTCGACCTAGGATCCAGGAGATCGGGGTTCGATTCCCGGTCAGGGCACATGCCTGGGTTGCGGGCTCGATCCCCAGTCGGGGGCGTGTAGGAGGCAGCTGATCAATGACTCTCTCATCATTGATGTTTCTCTCTCTCTCTCCCTCTCCTTTCCTCTCTCTGAAATCAATAAAGATATATTTAAATAAAAAAAAGATTTGAAAATAATAATAATGGTGCATGACTTTAAATTTACTAAAAACCATGACATTATATCATTCAAATGGGTGGACTTCATGGTATGTAAATTATATTTCAATAAATTACAGTGCATGTCTATCCAATCACTGTTCGGTGTATCTCTTTCAGACTTTTCCATGCACAGCATTATACATACGTGCACACATACACATGTCACTGTACTGTATGTAAAGCTTTGTAACTAATGTTGCTTGCTTGTTAAAATACCTTGCAAGAGAAGGATGAGCTTCCAATTACAGAAGTAAGATGACTATCTGTGTGCTTTAGAGATTAACCAAGGATGGAGAACCCGAAGGCGGGGACCAGCTGGGAAGCTATTCCAACAATAACAGGCAAGCATGGAGGAGGCCTGTACCTGGCTGTGTGAACGGGCTGTGGGGCATGCCCTTGACTGCCTAGTCACCCCGAGATGCAGGAGGAGGTCCCACTTACACCCTGAGAGAGATCCAAGGTGTTGCCTGCATTGCTGTAGTGCTCCACCTCCAGGGCCACAATCTTCCCTGTCTTCATGAAGCCAACCTGAGGAGGAGAGCCATTTCTCAACACCCGTCCGTCTATCCGTCTCTACCTCTCCCCTCCCACTTACACTACTACCTGAAGGAAACAGAAAGAGCAAGACACCACACCAGAAAAACAGTGAGCATAAGACATCACCAGAGCCAGAAGAGAGGAGCTGACACGTCCCCGGGGATGCACCCTGGGCTCCCCCCTGAAACACCTTCTCCCCACACTCCTCCTCCCTCCTACCTACTCCTGGCTTCTGGTTCCACCACAGGGAGTGAGGAGAGAGGAAAGAGAGTGCTGGTCATGATAGAGCAGGGAGAGGGCTAGGAACAGAAACCGGGAAAGAGACTGGAGTCTCCCCTCGTAGCTTTTGACCAGCAAACAATAAAAGCTACAGGTTGCAAGAGCTTCACGTGCTCTGACATCCCTCAGCTTACGTAATCATCGAAACAAACCCTTAGGGCCATTTCATAAGGGAGAAAACCGGGACCCACAAACACCAAGTTCCTTTCTTTGATTCCATAAGAATTTGGAAATAAGAGAAATATAATCTGTTTTGGGGAGTTCAGTGATGAAACAGTGAGAAGAGGGGGGATGTTCAAAGCCAGCTTGTGGAGAGGGAGGGTGCCCAGCGTTAGAGAGCTAGACTGGAACCTGTAAGGTGGTGCTGGTGTGTAAGGGAGCAGGATGCAGGGCCAGAACAGGAACTGGTCACCCACAGTAGCCCAGAAAAGGGCATATTTTACAGGGAAATTGGGCAGTGCCCAGCCACACGTGGTCTGGCAGAGCAAGTGCCCTCCCCTGACAACTTGTGCCTGTCCAGGTCCTGAGAAGTTTTAATTCTCATTGTGAATTACTAAGCAGTCATTCTGACTTTCACATCAACCTGGGGACATGTGACCATTAGGCCATTCTCCAGGAAGGATTCCCCCAGGTCTGCTAACAAGTCATGTTTCCGAGCCTGAGTGGACAAAAACCAAATTCGCAAAAGCTGTGAGCACCACCTTCCAACATCACCCGCCAGCGTCCCACAGCACAGCCCCTCTGTGCTGCTGTTGGCCGATTTGAACATCTCTTGTGGCTATTTCTTTGAACTTCTACAGAGAGTCATAAGGAAAGTGAGAGTCCATCCTAATGGGATGACCCCGCCTGCCCTGGCACCACTCCCAACATTTGGAACCTTGTATCTGGCCAAGAAGGGGTGTCTGCCGCCAGTTATGAGCATGTCCTCGCTGCGATCCAGCATGCAGCGCACGGGGCAGCCGGTCCTGGGGGAGACACCAGAGGGTCAGAAAACTGGGGTCTCCGCAGCAACCCAGCCCTGTGAGTCTCGAGGGTGAAGCCAGCAGAGACGTGTCCTTTCTCCACCTGGCACACTCAGCAGTCCCAAGCTGGGCTGCTTTGCTGTCTACGCACTGGGCCAGACAGGGTGGGGAATACAGGATGTGAGCTGTGTCCTTGCCTCAGGGCCCTCACAGCCAGGTAGGGGGGACAGATATGGACACATGCACCGAAGAACTAGGTGGTGTTAACTTCACCCTTATGCCCCGAAGTTCTAAAAACAGAAGGCCATGAAAATGCAAAGCAAGGAGAATCTATTTCCCAAAGGGGGAAATCCAGAAAGTCTTCCCGGCAGAGGTAGCCTTATTCTTCCCAGAGCCCACTAGGAGGACTGACTCACTTGTATGCAGCCAGGGCCACTGCCGTAGACACCACGGTGCTCCGGGTCTCCTTCCCTCCAAAGCCTCCTCCCATTCTCTTCACTCGGACTGTGATCCGGTTGGCTGGAACCCCCAACATATTTGCAACAAAGCTCTGTGGGCAAAAGAAAACACACTTGCTCTGAACACATCATCTGGACTTGCTTCAGCCTTGACCCAGAGCCTGCCTCATATGCACAGGCCTAATTACTGCTGCAAATTCTGAAATTCCCAGGTTTGAGAATCCACGACCCTCCCAGTGCTGCCCCTTGGGTAGTGGTGCTGGGGTCCAACACTCATCGGTCACTGCAGACTGAATCCAGACACTTGCTTTTAACCAGAGGGGCAAGCAGCTAGTCACAGCTCACTTTCAGAGCAAAACTCATCCATTAGGCCAGGAAATGGCGGGTCATGAGGGTAGAACCGGCTGCTAAACACACTGGGATCCACATTACAGGCGTAGTGAAACAAGGACTATTTGAGCAGTGGCAGATAATTTAGTGGTCCCTGTGGCTATCACTTACCCAACCTTCAACAGATGAGGAGGCTGAGGCCAAATACGATGTGACCAAGGTCATATAGCACTGGAATCATTATAGCTAACACTAGGCTCTAGCCAAGTACTAAACCTCATCTAATCATTACAGCCCCACCAGGCCCTCGTTTATAGAAGAGAAAGATAACATAACACGCGCAGTTACACTAGCTTGTAGGTGACAGGGTCTGGTCCAGGACCACTACTCTCCAAATCCCTTCTGGACCAGCCCAGGTCTCCCTCTTCCCAATTCCCACAATGCCAGGAGCTCCCCAGTGCCCTCCCCAGGCCCCTGAGCAGGACACCGACCTGGGTCTTCATGGTGTTCTGTGTGGACACAAAGAGCTCCATCTCCCCTGCCTCGCCTTTTGGGACAGCGATGGTGCAGTTCGTCTCCAGGTAGAAGTGCTCTTGGCCGCCAATGTACAACTCGCCTGGGGAAGCAAGGAGTCCCCCCAAGTGAGCCTGCTGCTGCAGAGGGGGCAAGTTCTTGCCAAGTGCCCAAGGCAAGAACCAGCTGTTCACAGGTAATCTCCAGGTTCCCAACTGGTGTGGAAAAGGGTCTCCACCTTGGTAATCGGGGAGCTGAGCCCCTCGCCCCAACAGAGACACTAGTATGACACTGAAGTGCACCAGGCACGAAGCTCTCTTCATGCCGCAGCCAGTGGGATTGAGGAGTTTCAAACTATTACTGAAAATTTTGGAAAAGATGAAAGAATCCACAGATGTGATCAGAAAGCTAAAAATACCTTTCAGAACTGAAGCTCTCGGGCCAGTGAGTGAGTTAACTTACTAGTGACTTAGCGACGCACAACAGACAATGAAGAAAATGACAGAAGTGGTCTTAGCAGCAGCTTCGCGCTGGGCTGAGACCTGCGCGCCTGGTTTCACGGCGGGGGGGGGGGGGGGGGGGGCGGCACCGGCTGGGACGGGTGAGGCCTGCCTTCGGGGGGCCGGGGGCGCCGGGAGGCCGTGTGGCTGGCCAGGCATCTGTGGCCGTTACCTCCCTAGACAGGCTTCCAAATCCGGAGCACGGGAACCTCTCTAGAATCACTTAGGCATCCCGCCTAGAGCCAGGACAGTGGAGATGAAGGTGACTGAAGTTCTCTCCCAGCCAACTGTCTACCGTTTTGTTACAAACACCAGAGGAACTCTTCTGTTGGGAAGGACAGGAAACCACTTCCCTGCCCCGGGGCTCGGGGTGCAGCGCTTTAATTTCGTTCACAAACCAGGGCTGGCCCGTGCCCACCGCGGCACTGTGGGGCTGTACCTGAAACAACGTTGTCTGCTTCTGAGAACCCCTTCTTGAGATTTCCTTTCTCGATCTTCCGCTCGGCTCCATAAAAGGAGTTGTTTTTTATCGCATCCTGAGGATCAAAAAGAAGCTTAGCAACTTGACTTTCAGAGGGAGGAAGGTGGTCTCCCAGTGTGGGAACTGTCGCCTCTCTTCTCACATAGGTGTTTCTAAAAGCCTCTCATACAGATTTAAAGTAAGCTCGTGTGTTGCCAGAAAGTCACATTCCTCCCTTTCCTTCCCTAGAGCTGGACAACTTTAGGCCTTGAGGAAAAGCAGAGAATCCCTCAAGGACCCACGTGGAGCTGAAAGCGGGGAGGAGGGACTCAGTGCGGCCGCTAGCGGACTGAGTCTAGGCTCGCGACGGGGAAGGTTTCACGGGCCCACACAACCCCAGGGCTGGAAGAGATTTTAAAACCTATCTAGTCAAACCCCACCTGCTGCTCGAATCTCCTCTAGAGGACCCTACACAGTGTGCTCCCAGAGACAGGGCGCTTGCCCCTCTCCACAGGCAGCCCGCTCTTCTTACCTCGATGGAGATAATGGCTGGAAGTTCTTCATAGGTGATCTTCACGCCTTGAGCTGCTCTCTGGGCGTGCTCTGGGGTGTCAGTGACCACAGCGCCAATGATGTGCCCAACGCAAGTCACCTAGGAGCAGAGCCAGGCTACTGAGGAACATCACAAAGCTCCTCAAAAAGCCAGTTATTTTGGATTGTTCAGAATGGCCAAAAGGAAGGCCCCTGCCCCCACAATTTCCTATGAAGGCACGTCTTAGGAATGCCCTGGGGCCTTTCCCTTCCCTCATTCTCTTATTTGGGTTCTGCTCTTTCATCCATGTTTAGAACCTGTGGAAGTAGAATGGAACTTGGAGATGACTAGCGTCAGGATGGCAAACTCACTGCATCTCCAGGGCCAGTCCTGTGACTGACAGCCTGTTGAGAAGCGGCCCAGGAAAGAATGTGGGGACTGATCAGTCACGTCTGCCATGAGCAGCAGAATGGGAGGTGTGGCCTCATGGCCTGTGTCTGTCACCTCAGATCTGCTACAACCCCCTACTCTTCATACAAAGAGATGGAGACCCAGGCAGCAAGATCACAACTGGCTTGTGACCAGACCACGATTACATCTGAGGCCCTGACTCCCAGTTTTATTTCTTTTCCATCACCTCACTCTCTTTTATCTTCTGTTTCCTAGATTTATACCAATAGCTCCTCAAAGGCAGCAATCATATCTTATATTCATCTAGATGCCCAGAAGCAGTAGTTTCCAAGTGCTAGTTCTTAAATTTAATGACTCATAAACTAGTTTTTTGTTAGATTTATAGAATAATGATTATTGTTTTCTCTTCATTTAATAGTTCAGTTCCTATAAAAGCTTAATAAATCTCCTTCAGAGATCATTTTCTTTCAACATCCCCCAAAAAATAAATGACAAAAAATTTATCCAACTCAAAACGTTGGAATATGAGGTTTCTGACAATAGGAACCAATGCTTAGCATGCCTGTCTCGGATAATTATTTCTTGAGCACCCTGTTAAGTTATTGACTTAATTGGTTAGGGTGATGGCTATTGATCCTGAATGACTCTCACTAACCACAATGCTAGCAGTGCTCCTAGGGCTCTTGAAGTTGGCAAAGCAATTTGTTTTTCCATCAAATGCTCTCCCTCTGGGGTCCTTGTGTCTTGGGTCTATAGTCACTTCTTCTCTTTTACAGCAATAATAAGGTGAACTTGCCCTTCAGCAATACTGACCCATTTCCCATTTGCAACATTTGATCTGTATTGGAATTATAAAGTGACTGTTTGAGAACTGCTCTGTAAGTATATGGATTTTGTAGCAGCTGTCTTGAATGTTTGGAAACTTGTTTTTTGGCAGAACTCCATATATAGTTGAAATCAATAGTTGGACGTTCAGATAAGTGGATTATCAATACACACATAGTGGTGATGTTGTGATTTCTTTCTGGTTCGTTTATTTCTATCTGGTTCGTTAATATATTTTTATTTTCTTTTTGTAAAGGAACTTAATATTGTACCCTTGAGGACCTGATTGTTACTTCAAATACAATCACCAGCCTTTTTTTAATGCCACTTTGGCATGGAGTCATCCTACCATGTCCAAACAGGGGCCATTAGTTAAATAAACAAGTAAACATGAAACTGAAAGTGCTACCAAGCATATTCTGTCCCCCTACTGATTGCCCTGAATACTGGCCAATTGGTTGATGGCAACAACATGTATAAATGTATAACCTTTACAATGGGAGGGATTTGGAGGAATGCGCACAAATTAAAACTTACTCGTCCCACTAACTTCATATTTTAAAAACCCAAGCCATACCTTATCCTTTGCAAAGACTGTTTCATCATTGGAAAGTCCAGTTTTGTTACTCCCGGGAATATCATCGGCGGAGATAAAGCAAACAAACCCCGGCACCTTCTGAGCTTCTGAAATGTCGATGGACCTGCAAGAATGAGCAGCGTGAGGGGCCAGCAGAAGACCCAAGTGGAAGACCCGTCACCCAACTGGATTGCCTTGTCCTCATTTCAACAGTTTTCCTCCACCATGATTTCTCCCTTCTCTGCTTCCTATCCTATCCTGTCCTGTCCTGTCCTGTCCTATCCTGCAAGTGTTGATTAAATGCTTCCCATGTGCATGTGAAGGCTGCTGTGCTGAGTCCTGCTGGGAAGGTGAGGTGACCAGGCAGGCCTGCCCTCATGGACTTGGCTGTGGCCTGTTCTGGTGTCCGAGTACAAGGGGACCAAGTCATAGTGAACAGCGCTCTAAATGCTGGCTAAGACCCACCTCACAGCTAATGCCCATCCAGAATGAGTGTGTTAGGGCCCTGACTGTACCACTCTATCCCAGAATGGCAGGGCACTGGGAATAATTAGATAATTCAGACCTCAAAGGGAGAATGCCTGGAGAGTTCATCAATTACAACAGTCTGAACCACTGAGCCCCAAATCTCTCCCACTCCTCTCCAGGCTGCAGTTTAAGATGATCCCCATCTCCCCTCTAGGCCAAAAGAGGTACATCTCCGGTGGCAGGCAGGGTGCTCCCAGCGCCCTCCTCTCCCAGTGTATTCACTACACTCACTTGATCTTGGCATGGGCCAGGGTGCTGGTGACCAGCCGGAGGGACAGCTCATTCTCGTAGCGAGGGATGTCGTCACAGTACACAGCCTCCCCGGAGGCCTGCATGGCTGCGGCCAGGTGGGGCAGGGGCCGGCCCACCATGTCCTCCTCAGATTGACCCTTGGGCACCTCCTGGAATAGCAAGGTCACCAGTCAGCCTGAGCTCTGGAGGGCACTGTTCTCCTACAGGCCCAGGGAAACCGTGGAGTTTCAGGCCAGGTGGCAAAGCAAACCTGAGGGGCGGGAATGGAGGGGGCACGGGGGCAACATGCGCAGGAAACAGAAAGGCACGTGGTAAGTAATCGGGACGGTGGTCACAGGACCGCCGCATACAGGAATAGGGGAAAAGCAAAAGAGGAACCTGGATGTCCAGTCACTGGGGATTAGGTGCATAAATTACGTTACTCTCATGTAATAGAATAGTTTGCGACTGTGACAACATACTTTTGAAGCCTTTTAACTAGAAGGATGGAAGCTCATGTTAAGTGTAAAAACAGGACATAAGACATATGTATGTGTGTATGTAAAAATGATTTCAATGTCATAGTAAAAGAAGAGCATGTGTTACAAATATGGCATATACATGTCCATATATACATAAAAACGCAAAGTACACAAAAAACTATAATGATTTTTTTTTCTTAGAGGTGGGATTTGGGGTGATTTTTATTTTCTTCTTTATACTTTTCTGTATTTTTCAAAATGTTCTAACTATTCATTTTGTTTTATGTGTTTTTCAAAGTAATTATAGTAATGGCTAATATTTCTTGAATGTTTACTATGTGCCAGGAACTATCTAAGCTGTTTACTTTTACTAACACATTTAATCCTCAAAACCATCCTGTGACACAGGCGCCATCATTAACCACACCGTGGGCGTAATCAGCTTGCCCAAGGGGCACAGAGGAGTTGGAGAACTTGTCCCAGGTTACACGGTGATGAGTGGGCAGAGCTCAGATTCCAGTCCGGGCAGCCCGGCCCCAGGGTTCACGCACTCAAACACTACATTCCACTGCAGGTTAGACGAGAGTAATCCCGAGAGAAAAATTTAGGTGCGTAAGGGGGAAATGGCCTCATTGACATTCACGTAACTCCCGTTTTCTTCACTGGATACTTGTGCACAACAGTCAGGGGCAGTTCGAGTAAGTGCTTTGCCAGTGGTCAGCATCACGATGTGGTCTGCAAGGGCTCTGACATTAGCCGGACACCGTCCACACTCACCTGGAAGAGCTGGATGTTGGCCGGAGGGTCTTTCTGAAAGAGTAAGGTGGCGCTGGCAAAGGTGGGGTCCAGTTCACCACACTTCTGTGGAGGCAAGATGACAGAGGCGACCTTGACTATCTCCATCACTGCCCCCGACCCTGTCTGTCCCCCTCTCATTTCACACTCCTTCTAGTACTGGCTGGATCCACCTCTGCACCTGCACGTGGGCTCTGCAGCTCAGTAGCTAATTACAGCCTCCTCTCGGCCCCACCTGTGCCCCGGCGCGACAAGCAGCTCGTCCTTCCTGCTACACCGGGCAGCCTCCCTCCTCCCGGCACTTACGATGCTGCCCTCTCCGGTGGACTAGTCTCCTCCCCGGCCTTCCTGGGAAAGTCTTCCTTTTTCTCCCAATATTGTGGGAAATCGTTAATGATATGGCAAAGGTTCACAATATAATCTCAATGGAATCAAGGGGGAAATAAAACTCTATATGCAGCATGACCCCACATTTATTTAGAAAACGATATGTACAGATCAAAAGATAGTAAGATGATAGATATATCGACGGACAGAAGGAAGGACGAATAGAGAGAGAGGTGGAGCCGACAAACAGAAGGGGACAGGAGGACAGATAAACGAAGGGAAGAGGTCAGAGGCATAAGGAAAAATACTAGCAGCGGTTTTCTCTAGGATCTGAGAGCAATTTGTTCTTTACACAATTCCGTATTTTTTAAAGTTTTCTACAGTGTCTTTATTACTTTTATATTCTGAAAACAGTAAGTGTCATGAATATTTTCAAAAGAGGAATTTTGCTCTGCTGCCCCCCCCCCGTGACACCTTCCCTCCTTTTACTCCCCCAGGCTCCATCTCCGCAGTTGTCACACTAGACTGGCCTCCAATGACCATGTTCTCTCCCACACGAGGCTGCCCCCTAAGTGCCCGGTGCAGTTGTACTGTCTAAAATGTGCAAAACACATGCTTGTTGGTGAACCCATCCGGGAAGCTGGGCCCCACGTCGGCCAGCGCCCCCTCCTGAATGCACATCCTTGCAGCGGCTATAGACGCCCTACCTCGCAGTCCCATTCCACGCTCTCCATTCCCATCACACTGCACATTTCCATTCCAGCTACAAAGCCACGGTTACATCAGCTATACTGCCGAAGGGTCGCCTGGTCTACCCGCCCCTTTTGCAGATTTTATAACTGAGACTTGGAAAGAGTTGTGACCTGTTCAAGTTCTCAAGTGAGATAATGAAACAGCTGGGACAAGAGCCCATGCCCCTGACTCCAGCCCAGTGCTCTGCCTTTCAGCCACCCAGTTGGCCCCCATCCCTGGTGTCCCAGATCCTTGCTCCTCTGCCCTTTCATGTCCAGAGGCAAGAAGCAAGTTCACCACCTGGGCCACAGCACTGTCTCACCCAGTCCAGCTTCCCAAATCCCCAAACAAAAGTGCCGCAGAGTCTGCGCCTTGCCCGGGCCCCACACTCACATCCTCCGGGTGCCCTTTGCCCAGCTTCTGAAGCACCGTCAGGTAGAATTTGAAGAAGAAGCTGAGGGTGAGGGTGCGCCGGAAGTCCACCATGCCCCCCGGGGCGTCGGGGGCCAGCTGCAGCTCCTCCGCCAGGCCTGCACACACCTCCTGCAGCAGCTTCTCGTTCCAGAAACTGCCGGGAGAGCGGTATGGGCGAGCGCTCCTACCCTGCCCTCAGCATCATTTGTGCGGGGCGGTGAGCACAGGGCCTCAGGGTCAGCGTGAACCTTGGTTCAAAATCTGGCTCAGAGACTCATAGTTATGTGACTTTAGGCAAGTTACTTAACTTCCCTGAGCCTCAGTTTTCTCATCTTTTAAAAACAGATACAATTTTAAAAGACCGTGAAAATCATAGTTAAGTCTATTAAGTCCTTATAATGTCCTAAGTGCTTTTTATGAAACATCATTTTTAATTTAAATTAAAAAGTGTAGTACGAAAAATTTTATACTCATTTTACCAGGGAGAAAACTGAGGCATAGTTGACTTATTATATTACCCACCTGGTAAGTGCCAGAGCCAAGAATTGGAACCAAACTCCAACGTTAAGCTTTATCAATCCATACAGTTATGCTAAGGATGACCTAGGATAGTGCCAGTGAAGTGCTTGGTACAACTGCTGCCATATAGTAACCATAGTAACTATAGTAGCCATAGTAATAGTGTAGCAAGAGTAATAGCAGAAGTAGAAATACCAATAGTAACAGTAGCAGCAACAATACTGGTAGTAGTAATTCCAGCATTGGCAAGTGCAGTCCTAGTGGAAGCAATAGTAATAGTGGAAACAGAAGTAATATAGTCATAGTAGAATTAGCAGCAGTAGTAACAGTAATAGCAAAAGCAGTAGTAATACTAGTAGTAGTAGTAGAAGCAGTAGCAGCAACAGCAGTGATACTACTGTTAGTAATAGTAGTAGAAGCAGCAGTAGTATCAGTAGTTACAATAGTTGTAGCTGTGTAGTAATCGTAGTAGCAGTAGCAACAGTAGCAGCAGGAGGAGCAACAGTAACAGCACGGCACCAGCAATCCTGTTAGTCATAATGCTGTCAGTAATAATTACTAGCAGTAATCGCAGCAGGAGCAGTAGCCAAGGTAACAGCAGTAGCAACAGTAGCGGCAGCTGCAGTCACACAGCGGCAGCGGGTTCATTTTGCCCGCAGCTCTTACTTCGACAGCTGCTTCCGAGTGGTCTTTAGGGCTGAGATGGTTTTGTCGGCCATGCCGCCGTAGCACAGGGCCAGCTCCTTCACCTGTGTGGTTCCTGGCTCGAACAGGACTCTCATGCCCGTGGTCACCTTGGCTATGTCATCCTCTCTCCGGGAGGCCTGCTTAAATGCTGAGAAAAACTCGCCCTGAAAAAGAACAGAAAGGTGCCTGTTTCCCACCCTGTTTTGCAAGGACTACAAACAAATTGTGAGCCTGGAACAGGGATAGGAGGTGACATGAGGAGACAACACCATCGCACATCAGCAAGGGGCTGGTGACAGGAAGAAAAGAGTGAGGCATAACTTTCACGTTTTCAGAAGTTCCATATACCTTTCCCAGAACCTGGGAGGGTCAGGATTTCTCCCTGTTGGTCAGGAAAACTGAAAGTCGGGGACAAAGGAACGGGGCACTCTCAACCAAACAGCTGGGAGGGGAGGGGGTTTTCAGTGTCCTCTGAGACCCCCGCAGGCCCGCGCATCTTCTCCATCCTGGTGCCTCTGGGGTGGGAGGGCCCTGTGCCCAAACCTCTGTTGGCCAGGCTGCCTCTCAAGTAGATACCGTGAAATGCCAAAGAGCGTTTGAAACAACCTCAGCTTGCAGCCTCTTTGCCTGCTCTCTAACCTGTCCCCCCCTTCCCCCATCCGTCTGTCCGTCCGTCCCGTGCCCCCCCCCCCCCATTGTCTACTGGCTGCCCTTAGAAAACTTGCTCCCTGTGCTTTGAGCATCCATTTCCTGGGTCTAGGCCAGGCTCAGTCTTGGGGGATAGGAGGGAAGAGTGAGTTGCTTTCCAGGAAAGAACCATCTGACTTCAAGCCTTCTCTGGGTCAGGTGCTGCTTGTGGTATGAACTCACCTGGCACCACAAATCCTGATTCACGTCAAAGGTGGGAGGTTTCCGGAAAGGTTTATTGGAGAAAGCAGGAGGCCCACTGCTGAGGTCCAAAATGACCACAGGCTTTTGTTTGAAGAAGCCATGGAGATCCCCGCCCCCATGCTAAAGCTAGTTCCGACTCAGGGTGTCAGACAAGCCCTGGGGCAAGGAGGCCAGACTTTGAACTTGGTTCTGGAGCAGAGGTGCCAGCTGCTCTCATCCAGGATTGTGCCAGACCCTGGCGACGTTTTCACTGGGGTGCCAGGAAATGTCAGTGCCAGGTCTACTGTTCTTTCTTGAGAAATCTTCCTAATTCTGGCTATTAACTTCTCCTTTCTTTTATGAAATATTTTTTATGTCCCTTGCCTAGCAAAATAAAAACTGGGCAGTACTAAGCCTGTTTTTGCCTCTTTTCCCAACCTCATAATTTAATTTTTTTTTTTTTTTTTTGCTGATCTGTGAAATACAGAACTCTGGGAATCACTGCCCAAGATGGTCTAAAAGGACAAGCTAGAGAGCCGCTAAGAAACTGCCTCAGGGGTGTAATTGCTCTCATTTAATTAGCATTTTCATTACGAAGGTTAAAATTAGAAAGAATGAAACATGCGCATTAACGCTTGTTCCAGCACCAGCTGCGGAAAGCCCTTAATACGATGCTGTATCGCTGGCTCCCCAGCCTCTCACACATCGCTTTTCTAAAAGGCCCATCACGGAACATGCAGCTGCTGAGAGAGGCCAGGCTCACGCCAGGTGAAGCCACCACAGGCCCCGAGGAACAAGAGCAAGGCGGCCAGAGGCGCCCTGAGCTGCCCCAGCAGGCTGGAGACCTGCCCGTGGAGCAGAAACTGTCATCCACGCCAACCCGGAGCAAGGTCAGTGAGTAAGCACCTCGTCCAGCCCGAGGTCAGCATGTGAGGAGGGTCTGACTTACAGGCAGCTTCTCCCTTCAGCACACTGGCCCCACACTTCACCTTATGAAACGGAGTCTCCTCCGACCTGGGCAGGAATACTCGACAGTGGGGTGCATCCTTGAAACCGTTGCTGGCTACCAGCTGGTGATCTCCACCGGCTCCCAGGCATCTGCCAGGAACCTCCTGCATTACTTTTCAGTCCTCACAATAACCTGCCCAGTACGTAAAATTGTGCCCATTTCACAGATGTGGAAATTGGGGCTCAGAAAAATAAAATAGCTCTCTCGGGATCACACATCGAGCTTCTGTCCATGCTCTGTACCCCCTACCCTAAAACTCCTCATTGTCCAGAGAGGAGTATGGTTGGTCAAAGGCAAAGTCCAGAGATGAGAAAATCACTGTTAAAGTTGAGAGATGCTAAGGGTGGTCCTGAGGCCACCTCTGGTCTCCTTGTCTGGAACCTAGCAGGTGTAGGCGTGATTCGGGCCCAGGATCTCACCTCCCTGCTGTAGGGGATCTCGATGGAAAGCAGTATCTCTTCCGGACCCAGCAGGGTCTTTCTGTAGCCAGGGAAGAAGGTGTGGTCCATCGGGACTGTTCTCCTAGTGCCTATAACAGCAAGATGAAGAGGGGCCGATGTGAGAAAGCACAGGGCAGCCGCCAGTGGGCTTCTGCATCCTGGTCTCTGATGCCCACAGTCAAAGGGGGTGGATGGCACAACTGGGGTCAAGGTCCTCCACCTGAAATCCTTAAGCAATGGTGTGGCTGTGAGTGAATGTTTAACAATCAGCATTTTGGGCGGGGTGGGGGGCACTCGATTTGCTAGTTTCTATGGTAGAAATACTCCCACCACAGCCAATTTCAAGCCACCGGAGAGACATCACTGCGTGTGGCGTGAGAAAGAAGGCAACAGGGTTGACCGCAGGCCTGCTATCCTCCGAAAGGGCTGTTGACAAGGTTGGCCGCTGGCTGGCCTCTGGGAACTTGGATCTCAGGAGGGTTCCTACCATTTCCTGATAAGAATGGCTCACGGCTTGCAAAAAAAAAATAGGTTTTATGTCGAACCCTTGCTTTCCTTCTGGGCATCTGGACTTTGGCATGTGCCAGTCAGAGCTCCAGGGCCTGAGCGTCTTCCACTGGACTTTGCTCCCTCTGCCTCTGCCTTGTCCCTCAGCTGGTTTTGCTTCGTGCCCTCCTGTAATAAGCCATAGCCATGAATGCGACTATATGCTGAGTCCGTGAGGCCCCCTAGCAAGTCATCAAACCAGGGGGCGGTGCTGGGGACCCTCCGACAGGGAAGGATGCGCAGCAGCGCACCACGATACGGCGTTTCCACTGCGGGTAAACGGAAGGAACCTCAACAGCACAGAAACAGCAAAAGGAAGTAAAATGATTAGGAAGTGGTGAATTCTGAGTACTCATTACCTTTGTAATTAACGTAATTTATCTCACTGTAGGTTTATATAATTTAATCTTTAACAATGGCCATGTTTAACGAATGCTAACACCCAGCGATCAGCCGCGGTGAGCGGGCACATTCTGGCTCCAGCACCCCACCAGGTAAGGCATTTTGCCACAGAGCCTGCTGTGAATTCTTAATAAAGAAACGGCCCAGCTCTCCTGGTCCCCAACATGAGCGATCCCTTGTAGCTTCCAGGAATCCAAACCGTAGGACAGCTGGGTCATTGACTTTGGACTCTGTGTCTCCGGAAAGTAACCAATCTTTGGGAGGCTTTTCTCCCCCAGGACCCTCTGCATGAGGCAGCTCACCTCTGGACACGATGGTCAGCTTGGTCCCACTGGCCATGAACACCGGGTTGAGGTCGGAGATGGGGCTGGCCGTAATGATGTTCCCTCCGATGGACTAGGACAAGCAGAGAGCGTGTGTGAGAGCCCACCCAGGAAACCCTTGCTCACCCAGCTGGCTCCCAAACGCAGGGCAGGAGGATGGCACCTGCTGAAAGGGGCCTGACCTCCAGCCCCTGTAGACACGGACGGGCACAGTGAGAACCCCGACGCTAAGAGCAACGTGCAAAATGTGAGATCAGGACGCCGGGGACTGGGGCCCAGCTCTGAAGTTCACCGGCCAGTGAACCTCAGTAAGCCGGAGTCAGCCCCTTGAAATCTGTTTAATTTCACCCATGCTTTTTCTGAAAGGGTTAAGGTGGTTCATCACAGAGGCCACAGAGAGTTAGTAAAGCAGAAACGGAAGATAAAGATCGCGGAAAAAGAGGAGGAAGAGTTAAAGATGAACAATTTTCTCTAACTGGATCTGAGCTCCCTGGCAACTGGGCAAGGAGCGTCAGGAGACCAGGCGCAGGGCTCTGGTTACTGGAAAAGAGGAAGGAAACCAGCTGCGCAATGAAAACAGGCTCTTCCGGGAAGAGATTCTGGCCAAGCTGGGAACTCACTGGAGATTTCTGAGTTTATATCTCATCTGCAGCCAGAAGGGGCAGGTGCTTGGGGTAAGGTGTGGGGAATGGGAGTAGACTGTTTGGCTTTATTTTGTTTGATGTTTTAGTTTTTTAAAAATAGTAAAAATATGGAATAGAAGGGCTAGCTCTCTTCCCAACACCATCAACGATTATGAGCCTCAAATGGCACCGGGTGTGTGAACGCCACCTGCACACTGGGAATTGGGGGGCTAGTTTGAAGGCTGATTGTGACAGTCAACAAGGGGCACCCTCCCTACTCTCAGGCAGGTTTACCTCTGGTTCTACCCCCAACTCTGAAAGACAGTGCCCTTCCCTGGTTTGGCTTCTCCCTAATTTCTCTCTCATCCACCTGCTGAGAGCCTGGGCCAAGTTCAGATAGGGGAGGCCGGAGACTCTATCGCTCCAACCTCAGGGAGCAGACAGAGTCAAAGTGAGTGTTACCTGTGGTAGCCCACAGACCACCTTCATCAGAAGTACCCGGGGGCTCCGCCCCAGCCCTTCCAGGCCAGAATCTCGGAGGGCAGGGCCCAGGAATCTGCATCGTTAACAAACACGCCAGGTAGTTCTAAGCATTAAAGTTTGAGGTCCCCGGGGTCTGCAGCAGAGGCCAGACTAGCCCCCCACTGCCTTGTGATGAAGGGCCCTATCCCCTGGGCCTGGAGGACCCCTGATCAGGGGACTCACCGCCACAGACTTGACCTGCTTCCCGGCAAACCAGCGCAGCTGCTCCAGGACACCTCTGAACACCTCTGTTTTGTAGGCAGGAAGCTCGGCAACGGCATCTAGCAGGGTCTTTTCCACAGTGCTCAGGGGGCAAGCAGCTCCAAAGGAGATACCTGGGAACACAGGCTCAGCATAGCAATCATCCCCTTCCCAGCTCAGAAAACACTTTCACAAACAGTGCCTATGATGCTTTACAGCCACCCAGGTGAGGCTGCACCAGGACTCACATCCTTATACAGACGAGGAAAGTAAGGCCCAGAGAGGTTAAGTGACTTGCCCAACACCACACAGCTAATAAAAGATCCAGGACTCAACCCCAGACCTCTTGTCCTATAACCAGAGTGCGCTTTCACTAAATCAGTGGTTCTCAACTCAGTAAAATCAGATCTCTGAGGGTAAATTCCTGCCTTTTAAAAAAAACAAAAAACACTCAAGCTCTACCACCTCTCACACACACATGACCCCTAACCTTATGAGCAATTCTAATGTGTAGCCAGGACTGAGAACAACTATTGGAAATCTCACAGGCCTTGCCCACTGGCACCCTACCATGATGGAGGAAAGCAGTGAAGGGTGCCCCTTCCCCTGGGCAGGGCGGCTCCAGGACAAGCAGGTGGCAGTGAGAGCCAAAAAGGGAGGGTGTCCTGGAACCCACTATCCCACTGTGGAGACCCATCCCCAGCATCCCAGCCGCTCTGGGGGCTCAGGTGAACCTCCCCTTACCCTCTGGTCCATGCTCCACTAAATTCAGCTCGGGGATCCAGGCTGGGCTGATGATCACAGGAAACAGCCTGTTCTTAAACTTCATCTCAATGCCTCGAGAGAAACAGAAGCCTAAAGTTAGAGGCGTGTGTGTGTGTGTGTGTGTTGTGCACGCTTAGTAACAATATTAGGAAACACAGGACATTAAAATATGTCAGCAATCCTCCCACACACTACATATTTTAACTCATTTACCCTCACAACAGCCCTGGGAGATACTGTAATTTTCTCTATTTATAGATGAAGAAACTGAGACACAGGCCTGGACACTTTACCTGCATTGCTCCCTCCTGCCTCAGGCTGGGAGATACGTGAGGGAATGAACTGCATCCAACTGCTCCTGACACCCAGACCCTCCCAGACTACCTGGCACAGAGCTGGCACTCTGTGAATGGCTGTAGAGACCAGTCATCAAGGGTCTCAGTTAATACTCAGAACAATCCTTGAAGGAGGCATTATCAACCCCACATGTGAAATGGAAAAATGAGAGGAGGGGAGAAGTAATTTTGCAGAGGACACACAGCCGGCAAGAGGTCAAACCAGGTCTGTGTGACTCCAACGCCAGGGGTTTTGCAGAAGTTCAAGTGCCCAGGGCTCCTCAGTGGGTCTCCTGCCCCCAGGTGGGCCCCAGGGCCACCTTGGGCCTTACCGATCTCCGTGTTCCCCACCACCAGCTTGGCCTCGGGGTGCTGCGCTTTGAGGTCTAGCAGCTCCTTCAGGGTCGAGGCCTGGATCCAGGTCACACGCTCCCCTTGGAAACACAGCTGCTTCTGCGGAGCGTCTTTCAGCCTCTGGAAAATGTCATTTTCCTACTGAGCCATCTCTTTCCCACTGTCTCACCCATCGCCCTTGCTGTTAAGTCCACAATGGGATCAACTCTTCCACGGACTTGTTTATTACTGAATTCAGAGTGAAAATCATGTCAAAGAGAAGGGAGGAAAACTACGGTGGATGGAAGCGGGAACTAGGTTGCGGCTCTTCCATACATTAGCTCACTGGGTCATGAGAAGATGCAGAGAAGGGGCATCGTGAGCCCCATCTTTTACAGGTAAGGGAGGAACCTGAGGCTCAGGGAAGTTATGTGACCTGCCAAAGGTCCCTAGCCACAAGGGAGCCTGAACTGCCCCTACTGTCTCCAGAAGGAGCAGTGGACAAGGTGAGGACAGAGAGGGCCCAAAGGAAGGGGTGGCAGAGGGAATGCAACACAGAGCTGGTTCCAGTGCGTGAGGGGCGATGCTGGGAAAGAAAACCCCAAATCAAACTAGGTTGTCAAGGTTGCACAGTCTAGAGAGAGATATGCTAGTGGTCTGCTGCAAAGCCCTTCCCTCTGCCCCTTGAATTGAGGGGGCCTTCGTGTGCTCAACAGCCCATGAGGAACCTGCACCTGAGACACTCTGAGGGTGGCTTGATTCTTTCCTCGCCATAAATGTTGGAGTGAAGGAGCAGAATCATCCAGGTGAGAAAGTAGGTGTGAGTGGTGTCCTTAAAACAGAGCTGCAGGCCATGGGTTGTGTCCTTTGTTTGTTTGTTTACTAAATGGGCTGCTTGCAGAGCGAAGGTGGGATGCTTGGGGAGCTTATGCATTAGATTTAGCCAGGAGGTCAGCAGATGCTTCTGGAGCCTGTTATTGTACACAGGGTGCCAGAGAGATTCACTTCCTGTCCTCAGAGTGACACATGTGAGAAGGAGAGAAATGTGGGTTCCTGTGGGAGTATGTGACAGAGGGAATTGACCCTGGGTGTCAGAGAAAGAAACACAAATTCAGGCTGAAACCTAAGGACAAGGAGAATACACAGTTCCCATGGGTGTGAAATAAAGCAGGTCTCCAGGGGCTCACAGCACAGAGCCTTGATGGGCCTCTCCCTGGGGCATCACCTACCAGCAACTCTGGGGGGAAGATGGGCTCCTGGGTAGGATCCAAGGGCATGAACTCCTCTGGGTTGAATAAGGATGGTGAGAGGCTGACCTGCTGCAGAAGAGAACGGATGTGTGGTACAGCATCTCCCCCCTTTAAAATGCCCCATAGGACCAGCCCCGCCTTTTGTCCGAGTGAGCTCATTCACAGCCCCCAGCAGGCGGACAGAGGGGCAGGCAGCTCCTGGAAGGCAGGAACAAGGAGATCTTGCCGGAGAACCCAGAGCCCACTTACTGTGTGGTCTTTCTTCTGGTTCATGCAGCAGTTTGGGTTGTCCACATTTCCTCCGCAGCATCCACCATCCTATAGAGATGACCAACATTCACACAAAAATGTTTGCAAAGAGTTTCCACAGAAGCTCAAGAACCTACATTATGAATGTCCAGTGGAATCCAGCTCCGACACCTATTCCAGCATCAACAGTATTAGTAGATACCCTGTCCCATCCCACTTGCCTTTGCGTGGAAGTAAGGCCTCTGCTTCAACTACTTCCTCTCGCTTGGTTAATGTAGACTAAATAACTTGTGAATAATAAATAAGATATCTCCTGGGAGCAGCAGGGAAACTTAATGTTAAGAACATTTCTCCATAAAGATAGGTCCTCCTACTTTATCAAAACATTATTTTTATGCCCATTTTCCCACTTCAGTGCTGCTTCCTTAGGAAGCCTCTGTGACAGAAATTCCCTTAGATCTCTCTACATTCAAGAGCCCCCTCTTCTAGTTCAATCAAGTTTTTGTCTGGGCATCTCCCAGGCTGGAGCCTTTGTGGGGCTCCTGACGAGAATGTCCAGGACTGCTTGCTGGGTCCAGAGATGTGTCCAGCAATGTGCCTGATGGCCTCACCACTGCCTATTAGACACTTCTGGCCAGAAAGCTAAGCACTCATTCATCCTCACTATGGGCCTGTTCTGGAGGAAGGGTACAGGTCTGATGACCCATTACCCATGGGAAAAAGACTTGCTCAGGACCTCTCGGGGTGCCAATAGCAGAGGACAGAGTAGCGCCCAGATTGCTGCCTCCAACCTGACTGATCTGCCCCCAGGAAAGCAGGAATCTCAGCTCAGGACCCCAGGAGACACTCCAGAATCATGAAGTTGTGCTGAGAAGCAAAGTGGGATAAACTTCCAGGCACAGCCAGGCACATTTCCAAGGTAGCCAATTTCTGGAGCAGCGGACGGGGACAGCCCTTCTGTTCGTGATCACAAGAGACACATTCTACCCAGACATTTCCCAACGGATGAGTCACAACCCACTATTGTTCCCAAGAAAGCTCTCAGGGGGCCATGGGGGCCAAAGGTGTGGTCTTTGAGGACTGGAAAGCACTGTGAGACTTGGCTTTGGGAGAGAAACCCCCTCTCACCTCTACCACCTGCAAAAGCTGCCCTAAAAGTGCTGACCCCTCAGGCATTCACGGCCTCGCTGTCAGATCTTACAGCTGCTCGGCCCTCCCCACCACCTCACCCTTGCCCTGGCCCTTTCAATTTAGACAGAAAGGAAGGAAGAGAGAGGCTCCTACAGGGCCTCTTCCCATCTTCTTTCTTGGAGGAATGACGTGGGGGAATCAGCGGGTCCCAAGTGCAGTGAGGGGCACCAGCCTCACTCACCCAGTCCTGGTGGGAAGGATGCATTTCACAGAAGCACATTTTCCAGGTCATTGAAAAGCCAGCACATTCTTACTTAAATCTTTGTTCTTGATAATTCATTGACGTGTTCATGGCATAAACTATTGTGATGGACAATGTGTCACTGCCTTCAAGGTCTACTGAGGTTTGGGTATGACTGTTTCTCCCCCCCAGAGAGATTTCCACTTTTCTCAGTAGGCTGAGCACATGGTTATTTTTATGGTTCCTTCATTTCCTTCCTTGCTGCTGGATGGACATTGTCATTTCTTGCTGGAGACAGTGTGCCTCCTAAAAGATGCTCCTCACCCTTTTCTAGTAAGTGCTATGGGCATGAAAATGAGATAATCAGGTTTGTTAGAGCTGTGTGTAAAGTAGGAGTGAAAAGGCTCTGAATAGTGGCCAGGGGTCTCTCATGAGTAATGCGCATGAGCTACTGAGGACACTATGTGCGGGTCATGTTGGTGGCTCAGAGCACTCACTCTGCTCAGCTCTGCTCAGCTCAGCTCAGCTCAGCTCAGCTCAGCTCAGCTCTGCTCAGCTCTGCTCAGCCTGCTCAGCTCTGCTCAGCTCAGCTCAGCTCTGCTCAGCCTGCTCAGCCTGCTCAGCTCTGCTCAGCTCAGCTCTGCTCAGCCTGCTCAGCCTGCTCAGCTCTGCTCAGCTCAGCTCTGCTCAGCCTGCTCAGCCTGCTCAGCTCTGCTCAGCTCAGCTCAGCTCAGCTCAGCTCTGCTCAGCTCTTCTCAGCTCTACAAGCTCTGCTCTGCTCAGCTCTGCTCAGCTCAGCTCAGCTCTGCTCTGCTCTGCTCAGCTCTGCTCTGCTCAGCTCTACTCTACTCAACTCAGCTCTGCTTGCTCTGCTCTGCCAGGCAGCTGGATGGGGAGAAGCACTGTCAAACAATGGAATCAGGAACCAGTTCGACCCTGGGAAGGAGCATAATTGTCAGCTACAGTCAAAAGCCCTTCTCTTTTGAGAAAGTAGAACTAAATTGTTTCTCTTTGAGAAGCCTCTTATGAAATAAATTCATGGACAAGATTAACAATTCCTGGTTCTCAGGGAAGCCTGAACAATTGATATAGATCAAATATTGAGTCATGGAAGAAATGGACCAGCATCATGATTTATAGTTGCCACTTACTGAATACTTAAGATATGCCCAGCACTGTTCTGAGGGCTCTGCAAGAAGTTCTTTCAACAAACATTACAAGATAGGTATTATCAGGATCTAAATTTCAGAAATAAGAAAATTTGCCCAAGGCCATGAATCAGTTCAATGATGAAATGGGATTTGAACCTAGATCTGTAGACTCTGGATCTGAGCTTTCAACCATTTTCTCTTAAATCCACACCTCTTCATTCCTCATCAGGGTGTTGTGTTTTCCATCCTTATAAGCCCCATCTCCATCTCCACACTTTGTGAATTATTTGGATGAAACACTCCTTTTTGTGACATAACAATCCTACAGGTCAGCAAGAAGCACGGAGTCAGTGACTACCCTCAACCCTGAATCACACTGAGAGGAGACGGTCTGACTGGAGTCAGGATCAACCTGACCCAGTTGGAGAATCAGGGAAAAATCTAAGGAGATTAAGCCATGAAAGGAGAGGCCAGACACCTGTCCTCTTTGCCAGAGGGCAGGTGTGTGTCTGTGTTTATATAAGTGGAGCCTGCACATCCGGCTGTGGCTTCTCACTCAGAGTTCTGTGCACAGCACAGGGCTTCACACAGCCTGGAGACCTGATTAGCAGTTTCCTAAGGCCAGCAGAGCACCAACTGCAGAAAGCAGGCAGGAGAGGAAAGGAGGAGGGTCCTGGGTGCTGAGTCGGGTTGCTGGGTGCTGGGTTGTTATTACATGCCACATTCAGCACCCATGCCACAGGCTGAGCATACCAGTCTCCAGGGAAGGCTGCCACACCTAAGGCCCTGGATGACGTTGGCCCTTGGGCACCATGCCTCTCCCAGGAACCAGTTCCCCAGGCTCTTCCTTGAGAAAAAGTACCAGTGCTACTGATGAGAACCCTCTCTGAATAAGAATGCAAACCCACTGCCCACGCAGGCATCCACAGTGGGAGGACCTGCCACCTGGCCGGCTTATCTCTCCTCTCTGTAATCCAGAGGCCCCTGGCATCCCTCCCAGCTGTGATTCCTGAGTGTTGATGCTTTAGGAGCAGACCGCTGATGTCCTGGGGCCCCCACTTACCCTGGCAAAGGTGCGGAAGCCCTGGAGGATGGGTCTGTAGCCCGTGCAGCGGCACAGGTTTCCTGTGGGATAAGGGGACAGGTGTGATGTCAGAGTAGGCCCCAGGGCAGGTGAGGGGCCAATGGCTTGGCTTCCGGCTCAGTGAGATCCAATCCATCTGAGTGTTCTTCAAACTAAGAGAGGGCCAACCCTCCAGCAGACCTTAGCCACCACGTGGGGGTGGTCTGAGCTTTTCCTCTGAAGGGCAGTGCCTCAGGCTCATTCCAGGCTTCCACTCAGGCCCTGCCCTGACCCCCACGGAGCCCATCGGCCATCCCACCTCCTGGGCTGTGCCCAAGGCCCTGTACCTTGGAAGGCATCCTCGATCTCCTCAAAGGTGGGCTCGGGCTGGTTCCGGAGCAACGTGTACATGCTCATGACGATGCCAGGGGTGCAGAACCCGCACTGGGAGCCATGGCTTTTGGCAATTCTCTCCTAAAAGGGACAGATGACATGGACACCTGTGTTGGCAGAACCCCTCTCAGACTCCCTGCATAACTCAACTGAAGCCAGGCCATGTCGACAGGCAATGTGAGCAGCAGCCACTGAACAAAGTCAATCCTAGTGCCACTGCTTAGCAACTGTGACCTTGGGCACATCACCAAGCCTCTCTGAGCCACAGGTCCCTCATCCTAGTTCCTACCTCTAGAGCTGTGGTGAGGATTCAGTGAGATAATTCACATAAGCCTCTTAGGAGAGGTCAAAGCTAAAGATATAAATGTGAGCACCATTCAAATGTAGATGGTATTAAACTCCCCTAGGGTGGGTGTGCAGATGGAGAAGGGAGCCCTGGGGCACTATGGCCCAGCTGAACTGAGGGGAGCCCATGCAGGGAGGCGGGAGGGGAGTGAGGGGAGCGCAGCCTCACAGAAACCAAGAGAAAAAACCAAGTGTACAAGGAGAAGTGGGGCCTGGCTCTACAGCTCATTTGGGAGCGGAAATAAGAGCATCAGGAATAAGGATTTGGATTTGTATCACTGAAAAGGCAAGGCTTTAGCCTTATATGGATATGATCTCAGGGTTTAAACTGTTCATTCTTTCTTTCGTCTGTTTTCCTCAAAGACAATTACAAGCCCTAATGAACCTTCTTACATCCCCTGCCTGTTGGACAAGTTTGGTAATTTTCCCTTTTCCCATCTAAGATAAGAACTGAAGTAACAGAGGTGAAGTAATACCACCCCACCCTGCTCGTCCCAGGTGCTCCTCCCAAGGGGTATAACCAGCTTGCTTAGCCAGAGGCCCTGGCTGCCAGATTCATACGGTGCCCAAGGAAGGCATGCCCTGAACAGCAGGTCTCCCCAAATGGTCAGTGCAGGATTTAGACCTGGGCCTGGCTCTGGCACCCTCTGTGATTGTAATCTCCTCAAAGACCCCCCTGCCTCAGTCTCCCCAAACACAAAGCACTGGGAACAATGGCCTTTCCTTCCCACAGTGCTTGGCTCTCATGGGTGCTCCATTTCACTTCACCTGAAGGCATCCTGCTTCTCTCCACAAAACCTCCCGACTAGCACGCACTCTACCCAAAAGCATTCCCAGTTTCCATCTGTTCCCAGGGGGCCTGATACCATCACAGAGAAAGCCTTGGTCAGACACTCTCGTGTCTCTATTCTCTATTCAGGTCTGGCTCACCTCCAGGTAATGAGGGTGGAGGCCAAGCAGCCCACATATGTATTATCTGAGGGTGGGAGGTGAGAGGTGCAGTGAAAATGCCACTTGAGGGAGGAGAGACTAGGGAGGGGGTGGGCTTTTCATCAAGGGGTGCGGAGCATTTGGAATCTTGAATCTAGGAAGGCAGGGGCGTTCCTAAGCACACTCAAGCTCAAGGTGAAGAAGTTCCCCACCCCTCCTCTCCAGTTCTGGTGCAGCTGGACTATCCAGCCACCAGGTCCAGCTGGCGTCTTGGTCCCATTGGAGTTATGCAATGTTTCATTCACTCCCCCACGGGAGGCAGCTGCGCTTGGGTGCCTCCTCCTTTACTGTCTCATAGCACCCACCTCCCACCCCCACCCCTAAGGAGATGGGGAAGTGGCCCAGCCGCGGGGCCTCCTCGGCCCCGGGGGACACTCCGCCCAGCAACCCAAAGCAGCTCTTCAGCCTTGTCGTGAGCTCGCTTTGCTCTGGTTACCTGCACGGGGTGCAGCCTGGACTTGGTGCTTCCTATCCCTTCCACGGTCGTCACGGCAACATGGTGCAAGGAGCAGATGGGGGCTAGGCAGGCATTGGCTGAAAAGTGGCTGCAACCCCAGATTAAGGTCATTCCATTGTCTACTTGTGATGCTGTGTATCATTTCTTGTTAATCTACATTGTTCTTTTCTCTTCTACAGGTGTCCTTAGACAAGACTCTTAAAGAGGGACAAATGACGCTCTCCCCACTGGTGGGCCCTCAGCCCCTCCAGCATCTTAGGTGTCAGGTATCAGTGCACCCTAGTACCCAGCTGGAGTAAGGGGGCCAGGGTCACTGTCAGACACCTCTTACTCAGCCCAACTCTGGAGGCTGAGTTAAAGGGAGGTTTCTGGCAGGTTCCAGGCCCAACATGTGCTCCTCTCTCCATAGGGCCCTTCCTTGGCCTCTTCAACTTCAGAACCCCCTGGCACTTCTGCTTCCCTGTTTTCACCCACCTCTACTCCCCCATTCCTCAGGGAACATGAGACACCAACCCCTTGAAACGTGCTTACATCCATTCCTTCATCCATGACTCATTCACTTATACAGTCGACATCAGTCAGTGAGTGCCAGCCATACACCAGGCACTCTGCTGAGGGCTGAGACATAAAGGTAAATAAGGTACAGTTGCTGTTCTTTAATAGCTTGCAGTGAAGCCAGGAAAGAGAAGCCAGTGTGAAGGTGTGATTTAAATATCTTATGGTAAGTGCTCAGGAGGGCTGTGCACAGGGCATATAGGACTAGCTCAGACAAAGGGCACCTAACACAGTCTTGGGAGATCACGAAGGGCTTCCTGGAGGAGGTGATATTTTTCCCAGTCCTAAAGAGCTAGTAACAGCCATGTAGAGAAGTCCTGGGAGAAAGGATATTCAAAAAGACTTGGAAAACAGCTTATGTAAAGACCAAGAAATTAGTGGGTAAGGAGTAAGTTGTTCACAATTGTCTCTGCATGAGAGACTAGGATATGCTGATGAATGGTGTGCTGGGGTCATGGAAAGAAAAAACTGGAGAGAAAAGGTGGGGTACATTGTAAAGGGCCTTGTGTGCTAAGCAAAGGGATTGGACTTTATCCTGAAGGTAATGGAGCCCTATGGAAGAATTTCATGGGGTGTGAAATGAGCCTGGATTTTAGAAAGGTCACATGTGAGCACGCACACACACACACACACACACACACTCACAAGCTGACCACTGCTTCCTAGTCCCTTGCATCAGCAATCAGCCAGCAGGCAAAGGATACACGATCTTGTTCTGGAGACGATCATACTTGGAGAGCATCACGGTGCAAGCTCCACAGCCCCCTTCTCCACAGCCCAGCTTGGTCCCGCTCAGCCCCACTGGGTGGTCAAGGGTTAAGGAACATGAACTCAGAGAAAAGGAGTCTTTGCTGGGCTGCTGGGAAACACCTGGGCAGAGCTGCAAGTGCGGATCCATCCACTGTCACGCACAGGCTCGGGCCCCTCTACCAGGGAGGCAGCAGGCACACACGGCCTGCTCATCAGAGAGGCTGTGCCGGGCCCCAGGGAGGCAGGGGACAGGGCCATGTCCATGGTCCCTAAGGGAACAGGCATCAGGGTCCCACAGAGAAGCACCCAAGTACCATCCCCTGAGACTTGGGATCTAGAACTTAAACTTGACCAGGACTCGAGTCCTGGAGACTTTTCTTGGTGTCAGGGTCTTCTAGGCATGGCCTCATAGACCCCCAGCCATGTGATCTACCAGCAAGTAAATCGGGGCACCTCAGAGCCTGAGCATGCGGGGCTGCTGTCACATCCACCCAGTTGGGGCTGCAATGACACCACTCGGATCAGAGTGAGACGTTGATCTGTCCAGGGATTTGCTGAGCATTGTCCTGACAACAGAGGCCTGGAGAGTTTCCAGGACAGGTAGAGTGAAGAGCATGGCTCTAAGCTTCAGTCCAGGCTCCACCAGCGTTTGGCCAAAACGCACAAGTGAGAAGCAGGTCCCTCAACATGCGCAGGCCTCACTTCCTCCTCTGTCAGAGGGACTGCTGTGGGGATCAGGGAGATAACCCACGGAAATCACCTTGAACTCCACCTGCACACAGGGAGTGCTCATTAAATGTGAATTCCTATTATATTCTCGCTATTGTTTTTGTTCCAGGGTCTCAGAATATTTTCTTACCCTGAAAGAACAAAAGTTGCAGGGGCTCATTACAAAATAGTCCCAGAGATGTAAAGTGCAGTGTAGGGAACATAGTCAATAATAATGTAATAACTATGTATGGGGCCAGGTGGGTACTGGAAATATCGGGGGAACACTTAGTAAAGTACATGATTGTCTAACACTATGCTGTACACCTGAAACCAATACAAAATAATATTGAATGTGAACTGTAACTGACAAATAAATAAATAACACAACTTTAAAAGATGCCAGGGCTCTTATAGTAAAGAGCAGAATTCTAAGTCCCCTTCAGGTATTCCCAGCCCAAGCCTCCCAGCACTGCCATTTCCACAATGATGGCGCCTCTACATAGTTCCCTACCTCAGGTATCCCTTTCCCAACAAGCAGCACTTCCTCTGACTTTCTCTCCACCTTCTCTGAGCTAGAGACTTTCCTAGGAAGCCCATCTATGTCTTAGGCAGAGGGGGGCTGAGGAAGGCCCAGCTCCTCCTGAGCCAGAATGGCCAGGAAGCCAGCCAGGGCTCATGAGTGCCTAATGGAGCTGTTTGTTTTATAGTCCCAGGGTCCACTAGAGCCGTCGCTGAAAGAGATTTTAAGGAATATCAAGAACGAATCTTCTTATTAAAGGCTGAGAATTGCAGACCCAGCGTTCAAATGACTTCCCAGGGTCGCACAGCAGCCGAGTGACAAACTGCAGCTAGAATGCAGGTGTCCAGAGCCCCAATCCAGTGCTCTTTCCTTCACACTCCACAGCCTCCCCAGCAGTCGCCAGAAAAACGCCATACAGCCCAGAGAATGAGTCTCACTGCCCCCTCTCCCTCACCCCCACTCCAAAGTCAGGATACACTTTCTTCTCAGGTAGGCCAAAAGGGTTGTTTCTGGATCTGCATTTTCCTCCACCACCTATAAAAACAACAGAAATAGATACATCTCAGAGGTGTACTCAGTCATCGTCTTACTGAAGAATTTGTAAAGTTAATGGGGATGTGTAAAATATCTTATGAAAACTAACGAGTTTTTTCTTGATAATGCCATAAGAATGAACATATTAACTACAAGCCAAACTGTGTAGGTGCTGACATCCTTCAATTCTAAGATTCTACTTTAGGACCCACCACAGAGCGCTCAGGTGTTGCACCTGCCGTGCTGGGCTGACCACGCAAAGCCCTCCTTCAGTCAAACATGTCACCTCCTTTCCGGCTGCTGGATCACACCTGTGAGCACCAGGGACAGCTCAGAGCAGCAGCGCGCAGACGGCTGGCTCTGCCTCCTGGTGTGTCCACGCTCAGACAGCGGCGAGCCAGTCCGCGGGCCTGTGCTCACAGCGGGGCGTTGTATGCATTGGGCTGTCACAGCCAGCAACACTGGCACATGTCAGAAATGCAGGAGAAATCTCAAACCAAGGGCCACAAATGGCATTTTCAATAAGATGGGGAAGGTCGTCTACAGAGCAAAGCACTAGTTCCCGTTGCCGGTTGTCAGAGGAAATCTATGAAAAACCATTTCACTCCTCTTCACCCATTATCAAGGGTGAAAGGGTTTGGGTGATGGGGATGGTTAAGGGGAGAGAATCTGTGATAAGGATTTCTTTAGAGAGCACTGTAGTATGAGTCCCGCTTCCTCCTACACAGGACAGGAGTATCTGCTCGCACCTCGCACTTCGCGGGGAGGCTTCCATGGCACCACGTGGGAGGCCAGCATGTGGCCTTTGCGGTGCCGGGCCTGTGGTGGCCTGGCCCATCTAAACAGCTAGAGGTAGGCAGGCTCACCAGGCAAGCTGAAGAAGGGTCAGTGTCGGAACTGGGGTACACTCCCAGAGTTCGGGAGAGCAAAAATGTAAAATGTTGGCCATGGACCTACTGTAGGCCATGCACGGGAGGGGCAGAGGGGGCCCCAAAAGACTGACTACAGGTGATGGGGCCTCCAACAGTCTGTGTGGAGTGGACCTCCCAAAACCGGAGGCCGAGAGGGCAGCAGCCTGGCCAGAGCACATCCCCATGAGCTCTGGCTGAATGTTTCCAGTGGTGGGAAGCCGTCTTCTACCAGCACCAGTTACATGAAAACCTCCTTGCTGCCCTCACCGTCCTAAACTGAGCCTGTGTTTGGCAACTTAGAAATGACCATAAGATTTTTTATTAACCGAAAGTATTTAAAGAGGTAACAAAACTGCCAGAATTTTCGTCTTGAATAATGTTTAAAGGAAAGTGAAAGATAAAGTGAATTTTCATTTTTTATGGCACCCCACTGGTCCAGCTTATTCAAAGCTTACACAAGAAGCTAAGTCTTCTGTTTGGAGAAGAAATCATGAAAGCACAAAACAAAGACCCCCACCACCTTCCCTGTAGATGGCAGCAAGAGCCTTATCTGACTGTCTTCTCCCCAGGTGGGACCTTCCTTCCGCCCTCCAGCTTGGCTTTAGTCACATCACAGGGTTCCCTCCTCTGCCTTCAGTGGCCTCCCACGTAGTCAAGGTAACACCCCGGTTCCCCAAGCTGTCTTCTCGAGGTCCTTCCACTATGTCCCCAATCTTCATTCTCAGCCCTCCCCTGCCAAGCTGGCCTTCGTACTCCAGTGAGAACACATCATATGCCTCCTGACTCCTAAGTTTTAGACCATTTTCTTCCACTTCCATCTGTGTGTTTACTCATCAGAAGACCCCAAACAGGTCCCTGGCGAAGGCTTTCCATAGCACCCAGTCGCAGGCGGTCCGCCTCCCTGAATTCCGACGGGACGGCTGTGCCACTCCCGCAAACCCCTGGGAACCCTCTCTCCTCGGGACGCCCGTGGGCCTCCCGCAGGCAAACCCTGTGGGGAAGGGAGCTGGGGAGACACTGGCTAAGCAGGTTGCTCTGGGAAACGTCAGCCACCAAAACAAACAATGGCCAACATGGGTTTATGCCCATTACATAAAATGAAAACTCCTGAGTCTGAATTGATAATTAGCAAGTAAACAAACAAATGGGAGAGAAAGGAAAGTTTTCTTGGCAGAAGAATGGCAACTAATAAGTATGGCTGGCCATCTTGAGATCTGCCCCATAATCATTAACATTAATGGAAAATAAAACTAGTGGGTGAAAGTTTGATGATTAAGATGTTTACACAGTCTCCAAGTACCTTCTCACGGGTCATTTATCAATTATAAAGGAAAAAAGAGAAACCTGGTGAACACCCCCTTCACCAAAGGATCCAAGTTCACATCCCAACTAATGCGGAAACTGACATCACGTCCCCCTGAGAAGGACACGCCACCTCTCTGGTGGTCCCTCCCAAAATGCAGACTCTGAAGCTAATTCTTAGAAAGCATGACACAAACTCAAAATGAGGGACATTCTAAAAAATAACTGACTTGTCCTCTTCGTAAACATCAACATCCCAAAGACAGGAAAGCTAAGGAGCTGTTCCAGATTAGAGGAGACCGACAAGACAGGACAATTAACTGCAAGACGCAGCCCAGGGCTGGGGCACTTGGGAAGGCGGTGGAGTTACAGAAGTTACCGGGGAAACTGAAGTAATGTTCCATAAAATCCATACGTTAGATAATAGTATTATATCAATACCAAATGTCCTGATTTTTAAAATCTCGTTGTAGTTCTGTCATAATATCCTTATTTTTTGTGGAAGAATGAAGGGGGCAAGATGTCTGAAATTTACCCTCAGATGATTCATAAATAAAACTTTATGCTTTATATATTTGTTTACATTGTTTATACACATAAATATAGAAAATATTTGTTTATTTATAATACATACATTGAAATATCTATGTATCACCTATAAATACAGACGTGTATATATGGAGAGAGAGAAAATAAAATGCAAATGTGGCAGCATGTTAACAGGTGGGTAAAGTCTGTTTAGTATTTCTTTGTATTCTTTTTGCAAAGTTTTTGTAAATTTAAAATACAAAGTTTAAAAAATAAATTTCTTTGCCAGAGGATTTGTTAGGGCTTCTAATGTTCATCTGTTCACTCTGTCCACATGAACTGGGCACCTACTTTGTGCCAACACTGGGCTGAGTAGTTTAAGACTATCTAAGAAGAGTATCTTATGGGGACAGTTTCTTGTGAAATACATTTTGGAATGTATTACTTTGCCTAACCTTAATCTACCTCTGCAACTAGTTCACAAGTTCCTGAGAAGCAAATGCCTCCAGCCCATAAACGTCCCACAGGCTCAGGGCAGGGAGAAGCTTGCTGAATGTCAATGATGTGAGAGTGGGAGGCTTGACTCACGGACACCGCCTTCTTGTGGGGATCACTATTGGACACCTTCATCTGCACCCTACACGCTAAATCTCCCCAGCTTCTCCCAGATGCCGCAGTCTTCATTAAACAGAGAATGATTGTTCAGAAAAGCAACGATCCTACCTTCCAAAAGGCCTATCACTACACTAATAGCAAAACCCTAGGCAGCTCTTTCCCTTCCACCCGGACTCTCCTCTCAATCAGAAGATGTGAAAACAACGGTCACCAAGACCGTCACCACCCCAGAAGGCCCTCGGGGTACTTGGTGGCCGGTATCTTACCTCCCCTCCAGGACCCCAGCTAGGGCAGTTCTAGGCAGCTGTGGGAAACAGGGGGAGCAGAAGGCTGACATTAGAGTGAGGCACCAGCTTCTCACCTCTTGTTTGTTAACTTCTTTACGTCACATCCTGTACCAAAAGGTCTAGAACATTTGGGAGTCAGCGTGGGAACACACTTACTCACGGCTGCTTTCATTTGTTTGGGGAGTCCTCTGCTAGGTCTTGTTTTTCTAGCACTGCTGTTACCTCATCGCTCCTTGCACTGCCTGTTGTCCTTTCCAGCAGTTCCTCAAAAGGCCACACGTTCACAAATTACAAACATGGGCATTCATCACAAAAACCGGCAGTGATAGATGGTAGGGTGTGAGGTGATAATACAATCTAAAAAAATTGAAATTGCTTTCCTAAAGTGAAACTAAAAATACATGGGAAAACAATTTTTGCCAAGTGGATTGCCCTTGAAATGCTCCAGTGCTTCAGGGCAAACCATCCATGGAGAAGGGAAGCCGGTGCTATCGCACAGGAATTGATGGCTTAATACATAATCAAACCCTAGAGTGAGGCGTGGCCCTGGAAGTCATTGAATCCAGCTGCTCAAGCGATGTAAAAATGGCTCAGAAAAATTCCGCAGAAGACGCCCCTCTACAAAGTCAGTTCAACAACTTTCATAAATCTCCACAGTGTGATTGCTGAATGCAACAAAAGTTTGAAATGTTGGACATAAGTCTTACTACTACCGATGTGGAGGCTTTGCCCTACCTCTGGGTGTGCCGCCAGATGCCAATCCTGAAAAGAAACTGGCACAGAGACAACTCTGAACCCAGAAGAGCACGGCTGACCCCATTCCCCAGCGCCTCCTGGGGACACCACTCCAATGGAATCCAGTCTTCGAGTCACTGATGTCACGATAGCTCATGGAATTTTCTTGCTAGTCACTCAAACACACCCTGACAATTTAAGCACTGGACGTCCTAGGGAGCACATTTTAGTTTTTGAAAATTACCTTGAAAGTCACCCTGTTTCTCATCTCAAAACTGCCAATACAGCAAAACAAATGAAATTGCTTTTGGGGAGCCCACTGGGCACACTATTCATTTGCATGGTCCACATGGCCGTTTACAACATGCAGCTGTCCCTCCTCCTGTCCCTTCGTTCCCAGCTGAGGAGCTACGGCAGACGCGAGCAGTGGTGCAGAGGGGAGAGGCCAATGGAGCCGTGGGATGTGCTTGCACCCTCTCTCCGCCCCGCATCAGGATGTGCAAAGATGCTCATCCGTCCAGCGCAACGCAACACGGACTGCTTCCCATGTCATAAGCCCCCCTCTGCCCCATCCACCCTCACCTCCCCTAGGTGCCTGTGCGCCAGTGAAGTTAATCCAAGCGGGCAATTTTTACCAAAGTGTGGGATTTGCAATATTTATATGTAGAACTAAGGAGGGGAGCGAACATGCCCCTCATGAAAATAAATGTGACTGCCACAAGATGTCAGTATACGCCCTCCCACAAATTAGCTGTTATATTTCCATACACGAAATATCAGGAGCAAAAGCTGTATTCCTCTTACATCCAGATGTTACCAAGAAAACAGGTGCCCGTTCCTTCCCTCAGTAAAGAGATCAACAGAAGCCTCAGGACATATCTGATTAAATACAGGAACAGAAGTGTGGTGAGTAACCTCCAGCCTCACCTAGAACCCTGCCCCTTCTCAGCCCCCTGCCAGCGTCTCTACAGCTGAGGGAGTGGGCAGGGGGGGAGGCCCCCAGGCACCTCTCTCCTCGATTCTCTCCCCCTCGCTCCTTTGCCACTTGAGTCTCTGGACTGTGTTCTAGCCCAGGGGAGGTCTTCTTTCCCCAGTGTCACCCCAAAGGCAGCCACACCTTTAGAGGGAGAGAGAGAAAGGAGAACATGAAAGAGAGAGAACAGCCACAGGACACAGGACACACATCCCTCCCCAGCGAGCAGGGAAAGCAGAGCGAAGGGAAGCCCCGCTTACCTTTTTGCCATTCACAAAGAAAACCAACTCGTCCGCAGTCATTGTCAACAGGTATGGGGCCCCTGAACTCCAGGTATCTCACTCCCGAGAGCACTGGCAGTGATCACTGCTCCGCCACTTGAAAAATACCTCTCCCAAAGAAAACGAAATCACATAGGCCAATAGGAGGGAACTAGCTGGGAGCCTCAGGGCACAAAGAGTTCCTGGCAAAAGCCACTAGTTTGCATAATCGAGGAAAATGAAAGCAATCATTCACAGCAAATCACACCCCCAGCCCCGTGTCAAAGAGCACGGAGGAAGGCACAGGTTCAGCAAGATTATCAACCTGTCACCCTGGGTCTTAAGCACTGGCCCGGTGGAACCTGCTTCATTCTCCCATTTGCTGGAGAGAGAAGGGGGAAGGGCCATTGTCACAGCCAGGGCAGCAGGGCTGATTCACACCCTCCCGTCTATACCTGTCATTTCACCATTTAGTCATGCAGTGCGGACTCAGCACTTACGGGCAGGGCTCGTCCTGGAGGAACACGGAGGCCACACGACTCGGGGCCCAGGGATTCAGAAGTAAAATCTCGCATGGGACCTCGGCCAGTTACCTATCACCTTCAGCCCTCTGTTCACCCCATAAACGGGCACACCAATGACACCAAAAGCAGAAGGCTGAGGGACATATATTTTTGGAAGTGCTTTATAAATTTGCAAAGAACCAAAATATTTATTGCTACTGCTAACGTATTCTCAACATCACAACAGAAATAATCCTAATAACTAACCATTTTTGACACTTTTCTTTTATTCATGTCTCTCAGGAATATGCCCTTAATAAGTCATCAGAGTCAGTCATAAAAATATTTTGTAATACCAAATAAATTAAAATGGGCACACAACCTAGGCATGGGCACGTTAGCTGAGAGCTAAAAACCTTCCCCCAGCCAGCATCCATTAACGCCGAATGTAAGCACACGCGTGCACTGCTCACCAGGGCAGCGCCAATGGGCCCTCTACAGTCCAGCACCCAACTGCCCCTCCCAGCTCACACTCACACACACACACACACACACACACACACACACACACACACACACACACCAGCGTTCCCTCTGGTCTCCTTCAGTCCTAAAAAGACCCACACAGTTACTCAAACAGCCCCCCTGACGGAGATGACTTTCCCTACACTCCTGGTGGGCGCCGTGGGGGCCTAAGGGGAAGGGCATGGGGTGGGCAGAAAGGAGCATTAAGCAGATGTGCCTGGGACAGCAGCAGCTTAGAGAAACTGAAGGCTGCCGGGACAACCACGTTGTCAGCACAGCTCCTCTCTCCCAACCACAGCTTCGTTTAAGCAGGAGAAGAAATTCCATTCGTAGGGGGACCAACCACCCCAGTGTGCCCCTGACTATCCTGCTTTTAGCACTGAATCCCTCCCATCAGAGCATACTGCATTGGTTGTCCGCCATAAAGAAAAGGTATTCCTAACCGGGGCAAGGGAGGATTCCCAACCCCAGGAGCCACTCGGCGATGTCTGGGGATATGTTTTATTGTTGTGACTGGGAAGCGCTGCTACTGGTATCAGATAGACAGAGGGCAAGGATGCTACTAAACACCCTACGACGCACAGGACAGCCTCAACGACAATCCATTATCTGTTCTTAAAGGTCAATGGAGCCCCGATGGAGAAACCCTGCCCTAAAAGGAAGGAAAGAAGCAGAAAGAGGGAGAGGGGCTGAGCCTGGGGTGGTGTTGGGTAATGTGCCAATTCTCCCTGACCCTACCCTCTGTGATGAGAGGCTTTTTCTCTAGTCACTGACCCGCCTAGCTATCCAAACCCTTTACTTCCTAACCAGTCTCCAGCCAAAGTCCCAAAAACACTCAAAGTAAAGGGGGAGGGGGAGGAAGGGCCTCAGGTTCCATGTTAGGTAGACTGGCTTGAATATTAGCTCCACCACTTGTTTGACCTTTGGCCTCAGTGTGACTCTCTTGGCCTCAGTATACTTATCTATGAAATGGGGGTGACTATACCTACTTCATAAGAATCCACTGTGGTGAGAAGTAAATGGGACTTAGGTTAGGTGTGTGACCCGCAGTAGATACATGATGATTTCCTTCTCCCCACTCAGCCGGTCCTCAGCCTCCTGGAGGTGAAGGTCCTCCTCTTACTGTGGAGCACTGAGAAATGAGAGCGAAATACATCAATAAGGGCTTATGTTGTCATTCAGATTTTATTTCTGTAGTCACTATAATAATTAACTTTTTCTATGATACTGAGATTTGACCAAAAGAACTTTAGCAGTATTAATTGATATTCAGCAAAATATTTATGCCATTTCTTTCTCTGTGACTTTTCCAGATGTTATAAATTAGGGATAAACAGTCTAAAATAAGCATCTTCTTCCAAGCTGACAACCTCCTATATATGCTTTCAAAGTTGAATGAATTCTCAAATGTTGGCTGAATTAATGGGATTTTGTGGTCTTGGAACAGGCCAACTATAACTTACACTATGTTAACTTACCAAATTTTCAAAAGAATGTCTCGCTTTATAATTTACACTGCGTTGGCAGGTGAGGTCCCAAAGTCCATGGAAAAGTCAGGTAAGTCTTGAGGCCCTATGGACGCAAGTCTTCCTCTTGGAGAAATACTTTCAGGAAACCACAAGAGATAAGAAGAGTAAAAATGCTGCCAAGAGCCAAGTCATTATTTCTGGAATAGTGAGCTCTTTGGGGCCAAGCAGTCCCTGGAAGAAGTGATTCGGGAAAGTGTTCGAGGGTTCTCTGAAGGCCAGTCAGGGCTGGTGCTTTGGCAGCTCATGCCCTGGCAGGTCCCAGCTTCCTGCAGAGGCCTCAGGGCCAGCCCTTCCCCTCCTCTGCAGCAGCACCTCTGGGCCGCTCACTCCCTCTCTTTGCACCCAATGTGCATCTTTGTCTGTACCCTACAGGTATCCCCTGTTCATTTTCTTTACTTACAACAAACTTTACTTGAGAAGTATCACTTCTTTCAAAATATCCCATTGTTCAGACTTTTCTTATTAATTTTCTTGTCAAAGACCCGATTTTCCCATAGACCCACATATGCCCATTCTGGATGAAAGATTTTGCCACCTTCTCAGAGCATCACTGCCCAGCACCCACGTCCACCCGCACCCCCATTCCCCAAACATCTCGGTTACTAACCAGTCCTCACGACAGCTCCAGGCACCCGAAGAGCATTTCTTTTGCACGTCATGTGATTTCATTTGCTCCTTAAAAGCCTGTGGGATGGGCAGGGAAGGTGTTACTGTCTTCCCTCTCCAGAAAAAGAAAATGAGAGTCAGGGAGGCTGCCTTGCTGTCTCACAGCGAGTGAGTGCCAGTTTCTACATCTGTCACCCACTGCCCAGCAAAGAAGTCATCGCTCTGATGGTTCCTAACTATGGAACAGAAAGCCCGGGAGTGCACATGGCACTCACAGCCCTTCTCGGTCGGGCTGAAATCCAGCCTTCTGGTTGTGAGGCCCCTGAGACCAGGAGAGAACCGTGTTCACTGCTATGTTGCTGGAGCCTAGCAGAGGGCCAGGTCCGTAAGGAGGATCAGAAATGCTTGTGGAAGTGAGCCCACAATGCAAGAAACGAGTGGTTTTCAGAAATATCTGAGCCTCTGCCTCTTACCAAATACGGAATTTTCTTCCATCTTCTATATATTAACACCAGTCAACTTCCCTCGCCAGCAACTTTCCAACTAACATTGTATCGTTGATATTAAGCACCCAGCTAGTATTCCTCAACAAAGAGGTGGCATTACTCTATTACTAAGAAGGAAATCAACCCTTGATTTTCTACCTGCATCTGGGAAGTAGGTCCCTTTAGCATCGAGAAGGGATTACTCAAAAGTGGACACAGAGTCAAAACTAAAAGGCTGTCAGCTTCAGCCTGGGCTAATACAGCAGCCCCATGAAAGCTGGAGGGATGGCAAAGGCCAGAAGCAAATGGGACCCCCCTTCATCAGTCTTCATTTGTTACATTTTTCATAATGCCTTTGGCATTCAGTCAGCTCTCTAACCCCAGGGTCGTTTGTGGTGATGACACTGTGGGCCTGTCTGGACACAGAGTAAGGTCTGTCTTTCCAATATGAGCTGCTCCAGGAAGACTCGCCTTTACTTCCCCACTCGGGATCAACTCGAGTGAGCTCTGTAGACAATATGGCCCAATAAGTAACCGCTGGGAAAATCATCACAATTGTTTGCACCGCCTGCTCCCCTCCTCTGACTTTTTTTCTTGTTAATCATCTGAAATACTATACAGTGTACTCACTTCCATATTTATTGTCTGTCTCCCTGCACCCAGTACAATGTAAGTGTGCAAGGCGTCTCTAGCTGCCCCCCAAATATTCAGGTCCTTCTCTATTGAAGAGTTTCTGCTGGGAAGTCACTGCGCAGCCAGGACTGACATTTCCCAGCCCCCTTCTGTGTGTAGAAAGCCGCATGATTGTGTTCTGATGAATGTAACAGGGGTGAGAGTGATGTTCACAATGTCCTACCCGCTCCCCTGTTCTCTCTCTCCCACTGTCTGACGGCCAACCCCAATACCCAAGCTGACCTTGGAAGCCAGACAATGAAGACAGCAGGGCTCTCAGTCAACCAAAATATTTAAATAAATACAGTAATCTGAGCACTTCCTTCTTCCACCCTTGTCGTGTATTGGACTTCATAGGGGCAAGAAATAAACTTGTATTGTGTTTGCCCACTGAGACTTCTGCGTTTGCCTGTTACAGCATCCAGTATTGCATTCACTAATACGTTAAGTTCCCCAAGGGCAGAGATGTTTATATGTTTTCTTCCGTGCAAAACACTGTGTGGACATGGTAGACACAATACTTATTCAAGAAGTATTTGTTAAATAGTGAATAAATGAATGAATTAACAAACAATGAATGACAGCAATGACAGAACCTGGGTTCAGTCAAAGGCAGGAGAGCATGGCTCATATGTCTGGCTTGACCCACATGCAAAGCTGCATGTGCAAAGGATATCACCGAGGATCACGGGCTTCTAAGCAAAAGACAACTTTGGTCTCATCCCCAAGTCCTTGACCTTAAGTGCCCACATCCCCACACACTGCTTGAAAGGTAAGCTTTAAAGCAACTTCTACACTAGGCAATATTTACACATCCGTTCATCTTACCAACTTTATGAGACTCTGCATGTCTCGCAAACTGTGCTGGGCATTGATTAACTATAGGGTGGGTCAAAGAGGCTTAAAGAGCACCCTCATTGTACCTTATAGATAATTCATGATCCCCGAGCCAACACTGTGGAAACTGAAACCAGGAGCATCACCCCCCCTCCTAAGTATCACCGCTCCCCTGAGCAAAAATGCAGATATCAGGCTTATATATTGATATCTTTAAAAGAGTTATCATATGAAAACCTGAGGGCTCCTTTCACACCTCCCACAGCTGCCTCCATAGTTTCATGACAGTGGCCTCTGAGAACTCAATTCAGAATGCAGAAGTCTACAGGAAGATCACCTGCTGTTCCCATTCTAATTTTGTCCTTGAACTAGAACACTCTCCACAGGAACTTAGTGTTACTAATACTGCTATTTGCTTTATTTTCCTTTTAAAAAGGAAGGAACCGCTTCTCTCCTAGAAGAAAAAATAAGTCCATTAAACCACTGTTCACAATCTGAGGCATACATCCCCAAAAGGAAGCACAGTCCCCAAAGTGATGAGGGGCAGAGAGCAAGCTGGACGCCTCAGGCCCACTCTCTAGCGCCTGCTCAGTTTTCCCAACGCTCAAGGAGAGGAAAAGGAAAAGGGAGTGACCTTCTGCAGAGGCTTCCCTACTGCATGAGTCCCTCCCTGGTGGTCTTGTCCAGGCCTGGTCGATGCTGCCCTCTATCAATGGGGCCTTCCCTTCTGTCCCTGGTTGCACTTTTGGAGGAGGTCTGCCCCTCTCTCCAAAGCCTTGAAGGCCAATTGATCTTTGGCACGTGTGGGTGGATGTTTGCGATTTCAGCTACTCATGAGTAATCCCAAAATTTCATGACATGATATTTGCCATTTTTCTGAAGCATGGATTTTAGTCTCGTGAGCTACAATGCTGCATCCATGTCAGCACAGTGAGCAATTCTCGTTGAGCAACTTAAGGGGATTACTTATACCGTGAGCTTTATTTTAGTGCCTTTTGTGAGGACTGGGTAAGTTAAGACATTCACATGTTCTTACTGACCTAGCAAGTAATCTTAAGCTCTTATGGGAGAATATAGCTCGATAAGTGCTACAATGAGAGGCCTCCAGTCCTGAGGCTAGTCTGCTGGTCAAGGCTAACTCACCTCCATAGTGGAGGCATTTGGAAGAGGGCATAGATAGGTTTATGAAGCTGCTAACATGTGCCAGGTTCCTAGGCTAGGCATTCTATCTGGATCTCCTTTATTCCCACAACATCCCTATGAGATAGATATACTGTCTTCTGTTATATATGTGGATGTTGGCTGGGCTCAGAGAGGTTAAGTAATTCACATGGCTGTTAAGGGGGAATTGGTATTTGAACCCAAACCTCTCTGATTCTAGACTCTTCCAACAGCAATAGAGAGCAGAGAATAGGCTTCCCCTAGCGAGATGCCACCCAGACCTGTCCTTTTACCCATGACAAGAGTCAGAGGCAAAGGAAAGTCCACTTTATTCACCCAGGTCTCACGCGATGCTGAAGAGGTATCAGCAGTGAGGAACTTCGGCCCGAGGCAGTCGGAGGGAGGGGAGTAGAGAACGAAACAGGAAGGAGACTGTGCGCAGCGGGGCAGAAGCTGGCGCGGGCCCCAGCTTCAGGCCTATCTTCTGAAAAACACAGTGATGATTTCTGTTTTACTCTTACAGTCCCTGTAAAGTGCTTTGAGGACAGAGGTCAGCCAGTGAGCAGAAATCGGGTATCTGACTACAAGAATCTTGGGAAATGCTGTGATCTTAAATGAAATAGAGAGTGTCAGAAAGTTATAGGGAGAGAGAAGAACCAGACCGTGGGAAGTCAATACAATCCTAGCTGCTGTCACCCATCAGACAATTGGTTAATTTGGGGACCTAGAAAAGGGCCCAAGTCCCAGCCTCACTCCACCAGGATAGGTAAATGAAATGCAAGTTGTGACTATTGCCACCTCCCCCAGATGCGCAAAGAAGGGGCAAGGCAAGGGTATTCTTGCAGGCTACCCAGCACTTGAACTTGGCCCTTTTTTTTTTAGGAGAATCGGGAGGCTTCAGGAAAGCAGTTCCCCTTGCTGGCTTCATAGCTTCCTGGAACTTTGAGGGAACATGAACCTGAGTGGGGAAGGTTTTAAACCTGTGTAACAACACCTGTGGACCTGAATAGAGGTATTGATAGACATAAGCAGGCAAGAGGAAGGCAGAACACCCAAAGGAAGGAATTATAGGAAAGGAGTAGGGCCCAAGGATAATGAACATAGAATGGCACCCATAGTTACCCCAGGGACCATACCACAGCCTCTTAGTCAAGTCCCCCTTCCCTACTGTTCTTGGCTGTCTTCTAGGTCCAGGTGAGTAGCCAGACCAGAAGAGGTAATGGTCCTTAGTGACCTGGCAACTATAATTTTTTAGTCTTGATCATAATCAGTGTTTCCACTCTGTTAAATGCATCCTATTAATCACCTCTATCTTGTTATCACCATTATTCTGAGAATCTCATATGGAAGTAGGAACTGGGATACTGAGAATCTTGCAAATAAATCACACAGCCCCATCTGGGTGCCAATGAAGCAGCAGCCAGAAGCTCCTGGCAAATGCATGAAGCACCTTGCCTGGAGCTAAATGGAAGTGTTTCAATGGTCAGTCTGTGAGCAGAGCTTGTGAATTTGTTCACCCCCTAGAAACTTTTTTCTAGATAAAATCTCACCCACTATGCCTTCATTACGAGCAGACAGAGGTCCCATCTAACTGGTCTAGAGAATTTTGGCAACACATTAGGTTGAGACGAAGCCACAGAGAGCCTAGGAGACAAGGGACTCGGGTGAGAGCCAAGGATCTGCTCCTCTCTCAGACCCTTTCAGTGAGACCCCTTCCCATCTGTAAAATGCCACAGACCTTTGCAGATGGGACGTTCTAGAGAAGTGCGGTGTGGAAAAACACTTGGACTCTCCTTTTTCACCCTTCTCTGCAAAGGCAAAGCCTACCCCAAGTGCGTAATGGCCCTTTTACTCATGTCCTCTGAGCCTCACCCGTCTCTGAACAGGTTGTGCCTTGTCACAGAACAGTCCCACTTCTAATCCAGCATCGGTGCAGCCAGAGTGTTAAGAAAAAGAAAATAGGATCAGGTGACGGAAGTGCTCTGGTGGACCTCATGCCTCTCATTTTCATGTAACTGCTTGGACCAGTATTTCCTGGTATACTGTATCCTGAGCAGTCCTCTCCTTAGCAAGCCTCCGAAATGTTCGTGATGGCTAGTGGCATTACAAAATATGTTGTCTGCCTGAGGCCCTTGTCCACCCATGCATGGAGTTGACTCCCTTAAAAGATCCACTGGGGGGTGGGGGTGACAAGAAGTCTTCCTGCAGACAAATCTGGTGCTCCCAGGAAGGTAGCCCAGTAACCCTGAAAGTGAGGCCCACCAAAGATAAGATCACAGCCCCAGGCTGAGGCCCAGACAAGGGGTGGCCCTGCCTTGGGCCAGCCCTTTAGATGTTATGGAATAAACACATTGCCAGTCATAGGACTAGATAAGAGAGCCAGGCCCCACCTCCCCAACCCAGGCTCCCTCGCTTTAGATCTTGGTTGATTTCAATAACCGATCATTTGGGCTACTTGGGTTGTTGTTTTCTTTCACTTCCCATGCTTTAAATTTTGGCTCTTATGTTTTAAATTCACCTATAAAGAATGAGCCTTTAAACTAGGCCCCCCACCTTCAACCCCAATAAAAGCAGAATCCCAGGCTCTGCTTTTGCCCTCACCGCCACCCTCCCCCACCCCGCTGGCCATACCCCACAACCTCACTGTGTGTGTCATGTAATTTCCAGGTCCTGTAAGTACTAGCCTTTTTTATTTTCGGACTTTCCTGACGGTTACTGCTGAAGGATGTTTTGCAACCATAATAGAAACCACAGGTGCTGGTTCAACCAGAAGATTGGTCACCGATAGGCTGCGACGTCCACACAATACATACCCCGGAACTTCACGGCTCCCTGTCTATCTCCCTTGTCCTTTATGCCTACCTCCTCTATGGCATATAACACAGAGAGCAGACCTCACTCATTTTTATACCTCCAGTAACACACCCGTGATCGCTAAATGTTTGCTCAATGGCCTCTGCTCAGCTGTAGGGGGCTGAAGGAAAGGCACCGGCTCTCGCAGGATCTGCCCGAGTCTGCTTCCCTCCCAGGCAGGAGCGCAGGTCCCCTCACTCTCGGCCTTATTCTAATCATTGCTCTTCTCCCTCTTTCTTCCTCTCGGCCATCGTTGTCACGGTGCGCTACGGTTTGCACAATATGAGTTCTTTTGTATTTTTCGATTCATGGTATCCTCCTAAGTACATGATGTCATAAGCCTGGTCTTCATCGGAAGACATAGGTTCTGGGAGTGAGTGAGGAGCAGAGTTTGGACTTAAATCCTGGTTTTAATTCCAGAGTCAATGCTCCTTTGCTCTACTGGATCCTCAAGGTTATCTCTTGAGCATCCGCATTGTTCTCACGGCCCTGGGAACTCACCAGCGCAGAGATCTAATCAACGCTGGCTGACAAACAAGGAAGCGGGCGGAAACCCTCAGCATTCATAAGACAAAACAGCCAAACCAGCAGTGAAAATCCAGGGATCAAGAAGTGAGCTCTGCTTGAACAAACCCCAGTTACCAGAATGCTGGTGTAAGTAGAACTTTCTAGAAAACAGCTGATCTTATGGCAGTGTCTCCTGGTTCGGGACTTGGTCATGAGCAATGACTGCAGGGTGTCCTCTTGAGGAACACATCAGAAGGGTGTTGAAAAGCATGTTTGCTAAGGAGGTGGAATTAGTCCATAAATGGGCAAGTGGAGACTATCAGGAAGAAAGAAAGGGACAGGTGGGAAAACTGGTCTGGGCAGAGGATGGGGAAGGAATCCAGGGAGCAGCTGAAAGGCCAGCCCCAGGCAGGGGGGGGGGCCGGGAGCATCTGCTCACCTCTGGGGCCTCGTGGTTTCCAGGGGCATGACGCCAACCTAACTATACTTCGTCAGGTGAGTTAGTTCTGACAGGAAGGGGGTCAGACCATGGGGTTGTCCGCACGTCCTCCATGAAAAGCCCTGGAAAGCTAAGATAATCTCTTCTCACCTCCCTTCTGGAAAGGAGCAGCTGTGCTGCTGGGCTGCTCGGTGGGTGTCCTTTCCCTCCAGAAGGCCCCACAGGTTCCCCCTCAGAAAGCCAAAGTCCCCACATTCAAGTCCCCTTCTGCTTAGACCTGGGGTAGGGAAGCTTTTGTCACTTTCACACTGTGTGGGAAGCAGCAGGGTGATGCACCGGCCTTTGAAGGGTGAGATAGGAATTAAGCTAATGCCCAGCTCCTGTCCCTAAAGGCCAGTGTTCCAGAGTATAAGGATAGGGTATGAGATGCAGACAGCAAGTCCAAGAAGCAGTAATTAGCATGACCTGAATTAAAGAGCCCAAGTACGCTCCCATTTGCTCATGCCTAGCACCTGCCTACTGCCTCAGTAAGGGCCTAGAGACCCAGCCCTTTTTTACCAGCATCCACCGAAAAGAAGGGAAATGTGGGGGAAGAGAGCAGGAAGATGCTGTTTTTCTACAAAACTTAACACAGACATGCCATTCAAATTCCCACCAAGAACTCCCTTAAGGCCCAAACGATTTGGAGGCCCTAAAATACCTGGTAGAGCCACCACCTCACAATTAGTCACCTTCAAGAGCTGGTAGACCAGCTTGAGGAGTCACAGCGGCAGCAGGCGGGAACAATGGGTGGCACCGTCTGAGATGCAGGTGCTGTGGCTGCCCCAGCACGTTCCCCTAACTATGGTGTGCTCTCTGCCGCGGGAAGCCCACAATTATTTCTGGCTGGGGAGAGGGACCCTGCAGCTGGCCTTGTGTCTGGAGCGTTGGCTGTTTTCGGATGGACACTAGGTGGTGCCTCCAGTGTCTGAAGCATCCCTGAAGGGACTGCTCTAGCAATCCCTGGCCTCACACAGCTTGTGCTGGGGCAACTGACAGGAGTTGGGAAAGAAGGTTTTGCTATTTGAGTTCTCAAAGTTTGCCCCGCTGGGCTCTTTCCTCACACTTCTAAGGACTAGCTTTTGTTACAAAGGTACTGTTCCCAGGAAATTGAAGAATGCCCTTTAATACCAGGCCAGAAAGAGCTTCCAAGGAAAAGGTTGTAGGGATTAGTAGTGCTGTGTGCAATGTCACTGCGGGGAGGGGAGGAGGGGGGAAAGGGAAGGGAGGGGAAAAGAGGGAAGGGGAGGATTCAAATATTTGTTTTCAAAGTCCAGGTTCTCCTATGATCTCTGAACCGATGTCCCCATCTGTCTAATAAAGATATTCTCCTTAGCTGGTGGTTGTAAGGAGATGATGTTTGTTAATTGCCAGGAATGGAACAGGCATACAGGAAATGTTTCTTCAGCAGAAGGTGAAGCTTGGCACTATTTTATACTGTATTTCAGCCACTCTCTCAAGAACCTCCTGGCCATGTACATTTGTCAATAAACCAATGATGTCAATTATGCACTTTATAGGGAAAAGGTTCTGAATCCCACCAGCAGGCAGGGAGGGAGCAGGGACTCTGCCTGGGAGTTTGCCTTGGGCCACACAGCTACAGTAAGTACACAACTTCACTTCACTGGTAGGGAGCCAAGGAGAGAGGGGACAAAGTGATCTCTGATATCCAGGACTTCAGGACCCTTACAGGTTGTGTGTCATCCAAGAAAATGCTGAGTAGCCCAAAGCCAGCAGTCAGGATATGGATGAGACAGTCAAGGCCCATCTATATTAGGTAAAAAAGGTCTCCATCCAGGCAGTCTCATCCTCTCTCTCTTTACCAAGCCATAAATATCTAATCTTCTCTGCATTTGGTCTCCAATTCTTTACTGCTTCACTGCATTTGGACCCAGAGGCGTGACTTCTAAAGCCTGGAGAGATATGGCCAACCTAAACCCCCCTAGAAGTGACCCATGTGACTTGTGTTTACATTTTGTTGACAGAACCAGTCACATTGGCCACATCCAACTTCAAGGAAGTGAGTCTATCAGTCTGCTTAGGTTGGGTTAAACTGTGACAATGGTTTATTTCTCACTCATGTGACATGCTTCCTGCAGGTTATCTAAGGCCCCAGGATCGAGGCCGGAGGAGCAGCCCCTATATGGGATATTGCCATTCTCATGATAAATGGAAAGGAGAGTTTGTGGACTAATGCAATGGCTCTAATGTTTCTGCTCAGGAGTGGCACACCTCACCTCCACTCTTAGGCCAAAATGAGCCACCTGGTCTATATGTGATATCAGAGAAATAGAATCCTCCTACAAGAAGAGGTACCACAGGTCACATGAGCAAGCCTGGTGGCAAAGGGTCAGGAGGTATGATGACCTTATCCCATGGAGGGGTAGCAGACATTGGAAATAATAATCTAACACAGTAGGAGAGCATAACCCTACCTGTAACTCTTAAGTGGAGGAGATTGGGATATTGGTGAGTGTTAGTAATGTCTAGCATTAGTAGCCTTGTAAATATAAATATAGATGGCTATAAAATAGACCTTTGTAGGAGGAAATGATACATACTGCCTGTGGGATTTGGGTATTTGGGACAGTTATACAGAATAATAGACAATTGATCCCAGCCAGGATTTGGAGAACTTACTGTCACCTATATTATACTCAACAATAAATTCATTCAACCAATATTTATTGTTGGGGCCAGGAACTATAATCACTGATATACAGTGGCAAACAAAACAGGCCTGTTTTCTACCCTCATGGAGATTAAAAATCTTGAGAGAAAACTGACATTAAACCAGTACATACAACAAATGTCTGTTTACAAAGTGGGCTGGTACAATGGAAAATACTGGGCTGTCAAGAGACAGGAAAACAGAGAGAAGGCCATACTGAGGAAATGATGTTGGACCCAGTGCTGACTCAGAGTTAGCCAGGCAAAGAATGTTCTAGGCAGAGTGAACAGGTTATACAAGCTCCCTGAGATGGAAAAGAGTTTGGTATACTTGAGGTACTAATGGGAGGGGGGAAATCAGTGTAGTGATTGAGTGGAAAAGCAGTTCAAGGATAAGCTGGTGAAAAAAGTTACATCATGCAGGGCCTTCAGACCACATAAAGGTTTTAGATTGTGTTTTGAGTGAAATAAGCTGTTGATAGCTTTCAGTGGTGAGGGGCAGTTACCTAGTGAGTGTGAGACACTGTCCTCTGCTCATCTAGTTCATCATTCTGGCTGCTACATGAAGAGTTAGATTGAAGCAGGGCAGGAGTTGAGACAGAAGGACCAATTTGGAGGTTAGGCAGGAGTCAGACAAGAGATGATGGCGGCTTGGGTGAGATCTGTGGAGATGGAGATGGGCTTGTCTGCAATAATTTCCAGACGTATTTTAAAGTTAGAATCAATAGCAATTTGTGATGAATTAGACTGTGTGCTGGGGGAGGGGAGCGGGGAATGGGGAGGCAGAGAGGATGGAACTGGTCCTGCCTGGGGCAGTTCTCCCAGAAGAGGAAGAATGACGGAGTGAGAATGGGGGACTCAAATGTTTATTTGGAGACATTGCAATTTTGAGACTTCTGTGAGTCATCCAGTTAGAAATATCAAAAAAGTCATTGTTGACTCTAAGAGGCTGGAGACCAGAAGAAAGTCTAGGCTACAGATATTCATTTAAGGGTCATAGTACATAAAGTAATATCCAAAGTCACGGGAACAGGTGGCAGGAGGGTTTAAATGGAGACAGAGGAGGGCCCTGAACTGCTCCCTGAGGGACTCGAATCCTGGAGCTCAGCGGGGGAAGGGGGCGGGCAGGGGAAGCGTTGGGAGGGGCTGGCAGAGGCATCTGAGAGGACCAGGGAGCTGGGAGAAACCCAGGGGAGTATGGCATGGAAGCCACGAGGAGACGCACAACGTTCCAAGAAAGAGGAAGTGGTTAAAAGCCTGGAGAAGGCCTCCGGAGGCCCCGTAGAAGGAGGGCAGAGAAGTCAACGTTGGCTCTGGGGGCATGAGATTGTTTTCTGTGGAGTGGAGGGGCAGCGATTCCCAGACGGAGATGCAGGAGAAACTCCAGGCATGAAATAAAAACTACAAAAGCAACACCATTTCTTACATTAGCTTCTCCATTTAAGCTGGACTAATACACCACTTATATTAGTCAGTGGCTGACCAAAAAGCCAGTTGTAAGAAAGTTACTGTCACCTGACTGATTTTTATTTGCAAGTCACATGCCTACAATCTAGGTTTCTCTCCCACCCCCCCCCACCCCACCCCCAGACAGTGGTTGTTTCCATTATTGGCAAAATCCAAATAACTAGTTCTCAAGTAGGTAGGCCAGAGGACCTATCTACACACTGAGAGCTTTTTTATATGGTCTCTTTATTAAACTAACAAAGCATAACAAGCTAATTAATCTCTAATTGCTAATTACAAAGTTCACTGAGTATATCTATAAAGAATTGAGCTTCCAAAGTCCATGAATAAAACCACCCATTACTTTCCAGACACACATCCTATATGGATTGGAGGAAAATTTAAACAGTACTTTTCAAACTGATATTTTGCAGAATAAATAGTTCGAACAGCATTTAAGAGCTCTCTAGAAAAAGGCGTTCTAGGGTCTAATACACATGGGAAATGCTGGACTAAACAAAGATTAATGATTTTCCATGCAGATTTTTGTCTGTGACTTTTCTGTGATGAATGTGCTTTGTATATAGAGGGTTCACTTGATGATTAATAAAACAGAATTTTTTCTCATGAGGGCTTTCACGGGACACACGTTGAAAAACGTGATTTAAACAAATGCAAACTCTTCCCAACAGCATAGTATCTTTCTCACTAAGCTTGGGGGGAGGGGTGTCAATATATGTTACCATTTCAACCATTTTTAAATGTACAGTTCAGTAGCATTAAGTATATTCACAGAGTTGTGCAAACATCACCAACATCCATCACCAGAATCTTTTTCAACTTTCCATACTGAAAACTTTGCACACATTTGTTGACTGTAAGCAAAAAGTCAGCCAAATTTTCCTCCAGCAAAATGGGATTATTCCGAAACAGCAAGGAATTGCAACCCACAGCATGCAACCATGATGGGCCTCTTGCAAGTCTGTTAACAAAGAAGAGAAAGTTCACTCGTAGAGGAGAAAAGGAAGTTTGGAAGGGCTGTTACTAAGAGTTTCCCCTGTTGTGCTTCAAGATCAACACAGGGCTTGAGACCTCCCTCTTTTGGCATCCCTACTTCACTTTGAATGCACTGTTGGTGGGAATGCAGACTGGTGCAGCCGCTGTGAAAAACAATATGGAGTTTCCTCAAAAAATTTAAAATGGAACTGCCTTATGGCCCAGCAAGTCCACTTCTGGGAATATATCCGAAGAAACCCAAAACACTAATTCAAAAGAATATATGCACCCCTATGTTCATTGCAGCATTTTTTACAATAGCCAAGATTTGGAAGCAACCCAGGTGGCCATCAATAGATGAGTGGATAGAAAAGCAGTGGTGCAGAGATATAATGGAATATTACTTGGCCATAAAAAGAATGGGGTCTTACCATTTGCAACAGCATGGATGGACCTGGAGAGTATTATGTTAGGTGAAACAAGTCAAACAGAGAAAGACAAATGTCATATGATTTTACTTACACATGGACTCCAAAGAGCAAAATAAATGAACAAACAAAATTCTTTAAAAAGAAAAGAAAGAAAGAGGCTCCAAGTCACTGAACTGACTTGAGTCTGGGATCAGGGTGAGGGGACACGATTACACTGTGATGACACAAGTTCAGTGCCTGCTGTCCAGATCTCTAGCTTTAGTTGGCTGCCCACCTACTAGTCTTAAGAATGCTGATCAAATAGCCACAATGGGTGACCGCGTTTGCACTGCTGTTCTGCCCCTACTCACCATTTCAGTGGCTGGTCCCATGGTGTCTCAGCCACTCTGGGGATGTATTGCAAAGTGGCATCTATCTCTTCCATCCCCAGCTAGCAAGAGACAGACAGTAGAGAACTTTACAGAATGATGGTGTTTCCTTCCTCAATGCATTTCTCAGTGCTTTGGGTCTGCCTGGGACATAGTGGAATGGGGGAGAGTCACACCTGAAACGTGCATTTCAACCTCCCTCGCTCTAAGCCTTTGAACTCCATCCTTTCTATTATACCAAGGAAGCTATGGCACCTCAACCTCAATGAATTGGTCCCCTGCCGAGTCAGGTTCCAGTCAACTAAGCAAGCAAACTGACAGTAACCACTCCAGCTGCTCAAGATAACACAGAGATTTCAAAATCTCTGGCAACTGCACCTACCTCAATACATGCCTTCATCCTTGGTAGCAAAGACTGCATCAGTCAGGATTTAGTCCGAAAAAATGGAAACCACCTTAGCTATTTTCAGCACAAAGGGATTTCATACAGGAGATATTACTTAAAAGCGTTGAAAGGACTAGAGGACTGAGGAGAGGGGGAGAGAGGTACTAAAAAACCAGAGACCAGGCACTGCAGGAAATCACTACCATCTGTATTAGTCTGCACCTGCTGCTGTAACAAGGTTATAAAACGATTGCAGTCTCAAAGGGAATTGTCCTGGCAGCTGGGAGAGAAGTGATAGCCGTGGAAATGGTTAGAAGAGGGATTCGTAGATGAATTCAATGCGGGGTGTGAGAGAGAAACTGTGGATGGTTCCAAGATGGCTCAGTGGTGATTCTTAGCACAAAAGCCAGAGTGGCCCTCGACCCACGGACCCCTTCTCTTCCCCCTCTACACTCACTCCCATAGTGATCTCACCCAGCCTCACGGATTTAAATGCCATGCATTTCTGTACATACCTCCAGCCCTGACAGTCAGGGCTGTTTCCCCCAAAATTTCACTGGAATGACTAATAGATATATCAAAGTTATTATATCCCAAACCGGACTTAATTCCTCCTCTATCTTTTCAAAAATATTCCTGCTCTGATATCCTCCCATCACAGAGTTAATCAATTGTTCAGGTAAAAAAAAAAATTAAAAAAAAATCTTGGCATTATCTTTGATTATCCTTGGCGTTATCTCTGTGTCACACGTAACCTCCAATCCATCAGCCATGACATTAGCTCTACCTTCGAAACTGTCTCCATCACCACGCCCCTGGTTCTTGCCGCCACCCTGCCTCACCTAGACACTGCCGTCGCCCCTGCAGGTTCGCTTGGTCCCGTAGGTGAGCCCCTACTATCTATTCCCCGATCGGCAGGCAGAGTCATTCTGCTGACGCTTAAGTCCAGCCGCACCCGACCTGCCCACCGCCTGCTCTGTCGTGGATACGACACCCTCCACCATCGCCATTACATCGGGCGAGACCAGGGCACCACGGAGCCTGCCCAGCATTCCAGCACGTAAGCCCACGCCTTCAGGAGGCCCCAGGCCTCCTTGGGCCTTCCGTCTGATGCTCAGCCTGTCAGCCTCACCTTAGCCCCAGCCCTCCCTTGCACAAGTTTCTCAGCAAACCCCTGAAGTAAGTGGGTCATAAGCTTTCCAACTCACTTCTTCTCACTTTTCCTCATTCTCCAGGTGGGAAGAGAAAGAATACGGGCCTGGGAGGCAGCCAGGCAGTCTCTTAAAATGTCCTTTCTTTCTTTCATCAATGGTATGGACACAGTTCCTACTTATCAGGGTTTTATGACATTAAGTGGGACAAAACATGCGAGACGCCTGGCTATAGTCAGTTTTCAATAAATGTTTCCTTTTCCACTCCCTTCTCCCGACATCTACTTACTTTCCCGTTTATTCTACTTTTTTCTTGGATCAAGAGTCGCCTTTGTATGCACTCGGCCAAGGGAGACCTGCCAAGATAAAGTGGAAATTGAAGCAGGCGGCCAAACTGTTGTGACACTCTCAAAGTCCACTTTGAACAACCAGAAGACACTCTCAGGTTGAAGTTGCAGGTTAGAGCAGCAGATCATGCCATTTGAGACTAACTTAATTCTCTGGCTCTGCCGGAGTTGAAGAGACCAGGTTTGACCTCCCTCCCTGTCCAGGCTGAATTACTGTTTAAGAGTGACCAGTTTTATTTCCTGCCGCCAAATGTAATAAGAGCTCAGGAACACGGTGGCTCGGGGAGGGGAATTCAGTATGGAGCTGACTTCTTTTGATAGGATACTTAAATCTCAGCGCCTGCAGAGAAACTCTATTTTGTTGAAATATGAGTGCATTTGGCTCACACCATATTTTTATTTATGCCCGATAGGTTAGTACAGTGGAAAAAATATTATAGGCTGACCTTTAAAAAAAGAAAACCCTGTTCTTAAAATGTACCTCCCATTTTCTGAGAGGAAAGGAGAGCAGTGCATAAACTTTTGTAATGGAGTGAAGACCCCTGAAATAATTAGGTTCCTGGGATCTTTATATGTAGAAAATACGCTTGCAAGTACACCCAGCAAACAGCTGGCAGGCAGGCGACTGTGGCCTGACTCTAGCACAAGCTGATTACACCTGCCAAGTGTTATCAGGAACTGAAACGGATTAAACCCACCATCTATCACATAGTAGCTGTTTTCTTTGTTTATAATCTGTTCCCATGTGTTATTTATCCCTGATTTAATCTTTTTTTTTACTTTTCTATTTTTAATTTTTTTAAATAGTTCTTTTATTTTTCAGTTACAATTGATTTATGATATTATATTAGCTTCAGGTTCATGTTTGGAGTTTTCGAAAACATCATTTTCTATTTTGCTTATAAAGAAGCGGTTGCCCAGGCTCGGCTCTGTGCTACTGGCGTCCCTGCTGCATGGGGCTCAGGCTACCAACCTTGACCCCGGGTTTGCCCAGCCTGGCACCATCTCTTACTGGAGGCACAGCTCAGGAAGGAGCTGAATCTCCCAGAAAAGCAAGTGACTGTCCCCTTTCCTGGGGGCCTGCTCCACCCACCAATGGATAAAGTCTGTTGTGTAGAAAAGTGACAGAGCTCCTATGAAAACTGATGACCTGGAGACATTTGCCTGGCAACAACCCACCTGACTCCAATAAATGGGTCCAACCCACAGAGCAGAAATCAGCGAGCAAACTTGGGTAACTTGATCATTGAGCTCGGGTGGGGTCTCACCATGGTCCTTGGACCAAATGTGCTCTAGCTTCTCCTTCTAAATGCTGCTCAAGCACAAACTAGCCTGGTAGTTTATCTGCCATGTTTATAATTAACGACTGCAGGGGCAGAGAGCAGCCACCACAGATACTCAAAGCAACCTGTCTTCCCTCCTAGAGAACTTGGCTCCATTTTCCTTTATTTAAGGGGTGAGCTAGACTCATGAAAAGCCCACGTTTCCTATACTATTGCAATAGTGCGTATAGTTTTTGCACATGCAATGAACACTTCTGCAACATTTTTTTAAAAAGCACCAGGATGTTTCCAAACAACTTTATGACTTTATGACAAGCCTTATGACAAGGTCTGTGCAGATAATTAAAAAATTAAAAAATCAAAGCATGCCAGGTATATTCTGGAGAAAAAGAGGCAGGAGTGGGGACCGTGGCAAACTGCTCGTCAGATTGAATGGCAGGTGCCTGGAATAGAGGGAGTCGCTGCCGCTCACCTCCCAGTTACTGCTGTCGTGTGGAGATTCGGGTTTCAAGAGTAGATGACAACCTGAATTTGTGTTATTTTTCATTTGTTGTAAATACTCATTTAAACAAACAAGATGTGTTTGAGACTCCTTGGTTTGCAAACTTTGATTCCACCAATCACTCTGACATCGCTGAGGCCCCCAAGGTCAGTCCCTGACATGGTGACCACAGAGGACAAGGTATGAAAGGAGGATTATGAGTTCAGGTTTGGGAAAGGAAACCAGGGGCCTGAGGACATCCTCCTGGGGCACATTCCAACACCTAGGAGGCAAGATGAGGATGGGGAGGGGCACTGGGAATTAACAGCCCTGGAAGTAGGAGGAAAACCAAGAGGGGGAAATCACAAATACCAAGAGAGAAAGGGGGTCAGGCAGGCAGGTGAGGGAAGCCCCACAGGGGGCAAAATCCCTTGCTTGGTGTGTCAGTCAGTTTGGCTGTGGTAACAAAAATACCATGGTCTGGGGGCTTGACCAACAGACATTTATTTCTCACAGTTCTGGAGGCTGGGGAGTCCCAGATCAAGGTCTCTGCCAGTTCCATTCCTGCGAGAACCCTTTTCCTGGTTATGAATTTTAAAGGTAAGCACACTTTTCTTATTCCTGAGTTTTAGCTATTAAATACGACGCTTGCCGCCGTATTTAAGAAGCGTTATTTGTCAAGTTAAGAGGGGAGTTCCTTTTATTCTAAGTCTCTTTTTTTCATGAATGAGGATGACATTTCTCAAATGCTTTTTAAGCACCTATTCAAATCATCACATAGCATTTCCTTTCATCTGTTAATGAGAAGAATTACACGAATAGATTTTTGAATGTTGAACCGCCCTTGCATTTCTGGAATAATCCCTCTTATTGTGATATATGTGATTTATAAATAGGTTATGCAAACATTTTATTTGAGATTTTTGTACCTATAGATTTGTATCTATATTTATAAGTTGACTATCATTTTGATGTCAAGGTTACTCTGGTCTCATTATATGTGCTGTGTAGCTTTCCATTTTAAACCATATATTAGTAGCAGCTTTATTTTTACACAAATATTAGTAGCAGCTTTATTTGTAGAGCCAAAATCTGGAAACAATCCAAATGTCCCTCAACAAGCGAATGAATGACAATGTTCTTTGTATTGCGGCCCATCCATTCAGTGGAATACTACTTAGTAAAACAAAACAAAAGTACTGATACACACAGCAGCAGAGACATCATGCTGAGTGAAAAGGAGCACACACTTTCTGATTCTATTCAGATGGAATCTTGGAAAAGACAAACCAATCGATAGTGACAAAAGCACCTCAGTGGTCGTCTGAAGTTGAGATGAGGGTGGGTTCGTTATTGACTGGAAAGGGGCACAATTTCTACGTGATGGAAATATACTATATACTACAGTATATATACTATATTGGGGTGGGGTGGTGGTTACACAGTGCATAAATTATTAAAACTCATCAAACTGTAGTTAAAATGTGTATTTTTTTTAAATATATCTTTATTGATTTCAGAGAGGAAAGGAGAGGGAGAGAGAGATACAAACATCAATGATGAGAGACATTGATCGAGCCTGCAACCCGGGCATGTGCCCTGACCGGGAATTGAACCCTGATCGCCTGGATCCTAGGTCAACGCTTAACCGCTGAGCCACGCCCGGCCGGGCAAAAATGTGTATATTTTATTGTGTGTAAATTATACCTTCATAAGTTCATTGTTCAAAATCACTATAAGATACCACTTCTAAGCCATTGGAAAGGTTAATATTAAAAGGACCAACAAGGATGTGGAGGAATTAAAGCTCTCATACATTGTCATATGGGTGTAAAATGGTACCTTCACTTTCGCCAACTCTTCGGCAGTTTCTAATAAAGATAAACACAAAGTTACCTTATCTGGAAATTCCACTTCTATGTATATACCTGAGAGAAATGCAAACAAATGTCCACAAAAAGTCTTTTCTCAAAATGTCTATAGCAGCTTCCTTCACAATAGCCAAAGATGAAAACAACCCAAACGCCCACCACTAAGTGAAAAGAGGCGAGTAAAGTGTGGTAAACTCCAGGCACGAAGTACCACTCATTTCCAAAGCAACGCGCTGCTGATGCGCCGAGGCGGGGGTGGCACGCATCGGGCCTTACACCCACACCGCGTGTGCATCTGCGTTAGGGGTGCAGCCGGCCCGTCGCGTGTTCAGCGGCCTAGGGCACGGCTCTCTATTTCTACCCATCTCCCTTGGGCTTTCGTATTTATTGTCTGTGAGTTGTTTTGGGGTGGGCTGTGAGATCATTCTGGTGTCTCCTCTTGCTTGGAAACCCCTTATCCTGTCCCCTGGCCAGCTGGGAAGCTTTGGACACCATGGTGAGAGTCACATGTGTATTGACTTAGGTGACCTGTGAGTCAGACCTTAGCAGGAAATCTTCCTCCTTTCGGCACTGATGAGCTTTTCCTGGGTTTTATTTCTCTGTCTTTCCTCACCTGGGAGGCGGAGCACAGGGAGTGGCCCGTAACAAAGGGATCCAGTGGCCCCTCTATCTGCTTTTGGTGTTGACATTAGCCCAGTGGGGAGCTCAAGGGGAAAACCGCAGTAATACAGTGCTCGTGGCCTGGAGTTTTTCCTCTGCGTTGCTCCCTGGGGAGCCCGTGCTGGCCCTAGGGACTAATCCTGTGGGACCCTGGGAGCTTGCGAAAGGTCAGCTGACTTAGAAATTCTCCTGCTCCAGACCCGTGCTCACTTTTACAACAATACAGACACCATGAGGACAAAAACGGCATGACAAGATCTGCAGTCCGGCTGGGCGTGGCTCAGCGGTTGAGCATCGACCTAGGATCCAGGTGATCGGGGTTCGATTCCCGGTCAGGGCACATGCCCGGGTTGCGGGCTCGATCAATGACTCTCTCATCATTGATGTTTCTCTCTCTCTCTCTCCCCCTCTCCTTTCCTCTCTCTGAAATCAATAAAGATTTAAAAAAAAAAAAAAGATCTGCAGTCCAACCTTCCCCAGACACTTCCTTCCCTTGCCTGTCCCCAGAGAATCAGCGTTGGTGGCCTCTTGCCCATTCGAAAGGATCAGTTAGGGGCAAACCAGCATTAGACTAGTCTCCTGTCTTCCAGGCAGCAGCAGGGAGAGGCACTCGGCCATAAAATGAATAGTGAAAAGAAAGACTCGGAATCAATGAGCCATCCTACTGATTATGATTTTCTTTGCACCAAATATGGGCTCTGCTTCTGGCAGGGAAGGCCACCCTAACAGAAAGAAGCCCGCGAGGGGTCACATCAGATTCCTCCTCATTAGATCTCTTGGCTGCAGAGCCCTTTGCCCTCCGAGCGCCGTTGTTTGTCTGCTGGACGCCTACAGCGAGCCACAGCTTTAGTCCGAATTCCCCCTGGTTATAACGTTTTAAGAAGCTAAGGCGGCAGGTCCTCAGTACAGAGTGAGCGTGGAGGGCAGGAGGTTCTTGGTGAAGATGGAACAACTGACAGCTGTAGGGCAGAGGCACGCGTTGCAAGAACACCTACCACCCTCCCACCGTCCCAGCAGGTGTACCCTTGGTCAGATTCCTACATTTCCCAGAAGGAAAAGGCCTGCTGTTTACACCTGTGGGAGGCAGGCGGGGGTCCAGTCTGCCACAGGCATTGGATCTACACGTAACAGGTTGGGGAGTGTTTGCAGGAAAGTGCTCGTGAACCTGCACAGCCTTGGGGGGAACCCCTTCCAAACTCTGCCTCGCGGGGACACCTAGAACCTATTGTAGAGTCCGAAGCTGATGGGTACAGGTTTGGTCTGAAACCAGGGGAGCCTGAGGTTAGGGATCGTCCCAGATCCGTGGATGAGAAGAAGAGCAGAGCCAAGAGTCAAGGGGACAGAAGTGCGCTGAGGGGCTCCTGCGGCAACCTGCCAACCAGCAGCAGTTCCAGAGCCTGCGCGACTTCACGCAACGCGTTGCGCCAAAGCGGTGCAGCAGGTGAGGCCTGGGCTCTGGACCGCAGAGGGGCAGGACATAAGCCATAAAGTGATCAAGAGACGGCCTCGGGGAGCATGTAATTCAGGGCCACGCTGTGTGGAACCGCAAATGACAAAGCGGCACAGGGAGCGGGTCTGGCCTCCTGCAGGTGTCAGGGGAGCTGCGAGGAGGGAGCGAGGCGTGAGCTGAGGAGCTTGGAGAAGCGGGGAGGAGCCAGGCCTGGGTCCCGGAGAGGGACACAGCCTGGGGGGTCTGAGCACAGAATATTCCCCGGACAAAAGGAAGGAGGTAGAGAAAGATAAAGGGTCTCGGAGTTGATGAGTTTGTTTGATCTCAGCTTTAGGAAATGCACAGCTTTATTAGTAAACCTCAGCTCAGGGGACTGGAGTGGAGCGAGGGAAAGGAGGCTCTTGCAAAATTTAAGGGGACAAAAAAACCTCAGTAATCAAGATAAATAATATTCTAGTGCAGCACTTAGAGGACAAGTTACTGTAAAAAACTCTATGATGAACAAAATATCAAGGTTTTAAATAAAGACAGGAACAGTCACAGCGGCATGATGCACCACATTAAAGCCTGAGACGAAAGCAAAAATAAAGCAATACTGATTTTGTCGTCTTTTTGGAAATTTGTAACACATATTAGCATATTAGCAGTTTTGAAAAATACTGCAGAAAAGAACCCTATTCAACTTCCTTTAACCCTACAGATCCCAAATGTATTTAACCACACAAGCTTTTTGCAAGCAACATCTCATATGTCCGTAGGATACCTTTCAGGGCAGGCCGATATAGTCTACCTCCTTTTTACTCATAAAGAAACCACGGCATTGGCAGCCAGCAGGATCTTTCTAGTAAACTAAGAGCAAATCAATGAAAAATGCCGTAATGTATGAGTTCTTTTCTTCACTAATAAGTGTAATATGATGAACAGTTTTTAACCTTTCTTTAATTCTTTTTACAGACTTTAAGTCATTATGCTCATGAAAACGCTTCAAGAACTTTCCGTGAATCTGACTGTATTAATTGTAAGGGATTAAGTAAACTCTGCTCTGACTTCAAGGTCAAATAATACCCTTCGTTTCTGCTTACCATACTGGGAAGTGAACACCTAAAAACCTGACCTTGCTGCAAGTAAGGGTTATAATATCTAGACAAAAATACAAAAACAACTACCCGAGACTCTACAGAAAAAACACAAGTAGGAAATTTTTGGAAGAGAGAGTTGAAGTCTGCCCCAAGGTACACAATGGAACACAATGTGTTTCCATCTTTCGTGGCTTTCCTCTGAAGGCCATAGCGAGAAGATGGACCAATAAAAAGTATACAATCTGAACAACAGGGAAAAAAAGACCAGAGCCTTGTGGATTTGTGGAACAATTTCAAAACTAACATTTGTGCAAACGCAGTTAAAGGAAGGAGAAAGGGAAGAAAGGGGGCAGAAAAAGTATTTGCAGAAATAATGGCCCCAAACTTCCAAAATTTGGTTAATGACTTACCTATACAGATTCCGTAGTTCCATAAGCCCTAAACAGAATAAATGTGACGAAACCTATCCCTAGGAACATCGTACTCAAACAGCTGAAAACCAAAGACAAAGAGAAAATTATAAAATCATAATCAAAATTAAAATAATCAAAACAATACCCATAGTTTCTGAGAACAGGACATATTACATTCAGCAACTATCTCCTCAGAAACCAAGGAGGCAGGCACACAGTGAAACATCTTTAAAGCACTGACACCAAAAAAAACAAAAACATAACCATGTTAGTGAAGAATTTTGTATCTTGCAAAAATATCTTTCAAGAATGAAGGAAGATATTTTTAAATAATGAAACACTAAGAGGATTCATTGCCACCACACGGGCACTACAAGAAATGTTACAGTGAGTTCTTTAGGCTGAAGGTAAATGATACCACAGAAAACTCAGTAAGTATAGAGACAGCGAAACAAGGCTGTTTCTTCTCTTAATTTAAATTCTTCCTAATGCTGTCTAAAGACATTCACCCTGACCTTCCCAACAAGCCATCTTGCAGCCTGTTCTGGAGCACTCCAGTGATGGGGAACTCACAGCCAGGTTTATTGTCTTCCTTATGGTTAATCAAATCTTTCTCCCTTGAAGTTTACTTTTTATTTCCTTTTTAGCCTCTGTCCCAGTCCCTGGGGTGCCCAGAGCTCTCATCCCAACCCCATTCCCCCCTCCTTTCTGCACACCCAGGCAGTTCCCACCAGAGGGCACTCCCAGCACTGCTCCGTCTCTCACCTCTGCTTTCATTTCTTCTCGTGCTCTCTGCCTTGCCACAAAGGGGTCCTCCAGACAGACTAATTCCTGCCAAGAGATATTTGTCATTTCAGATCACTTGGTGCTTTAACCCAATTCAAAGCAGATAGATACATAGAAGTAGAATTGCCAGGTTATATGGTAACCTATATTTAACATTTTCAGGGCCCGCCAAACTGTTTTCCAAAGATGCTGCACCATTTTATATGCCCAGCAGTGTAGGAGGGTTCTGATTTCTTCACATGCTCACCAGCCTGGTTATTGTCTGTCTTTTCGATTATGGTGTGAAGTAGTATCTCATGGAGGCCTTTTTTTTTTTTTTTTTTTTAATGTCTTTTTTATTTCAGAGAGAGGAAGGGAGAGCTAGAGAGAGAGATAGAAACATTAATGATAAAGAGTCATTGCTCGGCTGCCTCCTGCATGCCCCTGACTGGGGATCGAGCCCACAACCCAGGCATGTGCCCTGACCAGGAACTGAACTGCAACCTCCTGGATCCTAGGTCGATGCTCAACCTCTGAGCCACACCGGCTGGGCCCATGGAGGTTTTGATTTGCATTTCCTTAATGATTAAAGATGTTGAGTATCTTTTTATGTCCTTATTGGACATTTGTGTATAATATTTGAAGAAATGTCTATTCAAATCCTTTGTCAGTTTTTAATTGGGTTGTCTTCTTATTGAGTTGTAAGAGTTCTTTATATATCTGGATTTAAGTCCCTTATCAGATATATGACTTGTACATATTTTCTCAAAGTCTGTGGAATGTCGTTTTACTTTTTTGGTGGTGTCCTTTGCAGTACAAAGTTTTCAATTTTTATAAAGTACAACCTGCCAATCTTTCTTTTATTGCTTGTGCTTTTGGCGTCATATCTTAAGAAATCACTGCTTAACCAAACACCACAAAGATTTGTTTCTATGTTTGCCTCTACAGGTTTTATAATTTTAGCCCTTATGTTTAGCTTTATGATTCACTTTGAGTTAATTTTTGTTTATTGTGTGAGATAGAGGCTCACATTCATTCGCCTACATTTGGCTAGCCAATTATCTCAATACAGGTTTGCGTAATGAATGAAAAGTTTGATGTGACTTGTTTTCAAAGATCACCAGGCATCTAGTTTTTTCCCACCATTCTTATAGGCTAAAAAAATAAATAATTTATTAAACTGGCACAGGACAGAAAAAAAATCTGCTTTTACTTAACCTGTTTCTAAGGCTCTTGGAATGAAGAGGAGTGTGCATTAGAACTGTTGACAAAGTGTGGTGGCATTTCAGCTACATTATGATCTGCTAGGAATTCTGCTAGTAGCCAAGTGGGGGGTGGGGGGTTAGAGAATTCCTAGCATCTATAAATATGGGAAAAGGAATGCCTCTATTGCAGGAAGGGTAGACATCAGATGAATTGAAAAGACCAGATAAGGATTAGACAGAGTCCCCAGAGTCCAAAGGACTACTATATAGAAGGCTTTGGGGGCTTGATTTAATCTTTTAAAATTTCTATCCCAAATTATCAATTTAATATATTGGGAGTTTTGTCCATCTTTAAAATTCATCTCTAACATTATAATGGACATAATAAGGGCCCAGTTTATGTGACTGGCTCTCTGAACACTTCCCAGACTCCTCCAGATATCTCTGCCCTCAGCATTCTAGCTTTCCAGGCTTCCTCAAAGCTTCAACTCTAGTCTTATCAACTCAGGTTGACCATCAGCTCTGTTTGGGTTTCCCATTCCTGTGCTGTGGGCTCATGTTGCTTATTTCCCTTTGCTTAGAAGCCACTGTCATGCACTGTTTCATATATTTTTCTGGTATCTTAGTTGTAAATACAGTCCTGATGACTACATCGTGACCAGTTGTGTTATTTATTTTCATTTGACTCAAAATATTTTCTAATTTATCTTATGATTTCTTTGATATATAGGTTATTTGAAAGTGTATGGATAATATTCACAGAGAGGAGTATTGAAATTCGACTACAATTATGAATTCATTTCTCCTGTCAGGTATATAAGCTTTTGCCTTATATATTTTGAAGCTCTGTTATTTGGTGCATACAAATTTAGGTTTGCTTTCTTGAGAACTGGCTTCTTTATCATAATGCAATATATCTCTTTATCACTTATAGTCCTTGCTCTAAAATCTATTTTGTCTGATGTTAATATAGCCTCTCAGACCTTTTTAAATTTAATGTTTTTGTAGTACATCTTTTTCCATCCACTTACTTTTAACATGAGTGTTTGTATTTATAGCATATTTCTTGTATATAGCATAAAGTTGGATCTTGCTTTTTTATCTAGTCTGAAAATGTCTGCCTTTTCATTGGAATGCTTATACCATTTACATCTCATGTAATAACTGATATGGTTGGATTTACATTTACCATCTCACTATTTTCAACTTTGTTCATTTCTTCTGCTTTCCCTGCATTATTTGAGGATTAATGAGTAGTATTTTTATGATTCCTTTTATTTTCCATTATTAGTTATTAGTTATATCATTTTTTAATTGTTGCTCTAGAATTTATACAATATGCATCCTTAACACATTTACATTCAAGTTTACATCCCTCTCTCTATATATATATAAAATCTATATATATAAATAATCTTACTTTAACAATTTAATTCACAAACTGAATTAATGTATTGATGCACTAATGAATTAATTACTGAAATGGAATTGATCTTACAGTATTTGCTTTCTTGTCAATGCTGGGGAAAAATGTACCCCTATAAGGAAGCATCCTTTTCTATGGGCCTCTGGAGTAAAGGAAGACACTGGCCATGAGAAGGGAAACCCTGGTGGATGCTAGTCCTCTGGGTGCTCTCATCTCCCCACTGGCCGCACTGAACTTGGAACACAGCACACACGTCACAGAACAATTCCTTCACCACCTCCTCACTTGTGTCACGGCCACAGAGACTTAAAACCATCTTTACGAGGTGAGAGGACATAAATACAATTAAGTTGTTATTGTGCGGCACAGCCATCTGGCTGGCGTTTAAAGAAACTCAGCTTCCTCCCTTATGAAAAAGGAGCTGGAAGAAGAGCTTATTCTCTGTGCCTGAGAGAGGGTACTGGATATACTCCACCCAGACCCTGAGTCTACTGAGCAAAGCCAAACCCTGGACCCAAGAAGGCTGGGACAAAAGGAACCAATGCAGCTTAGTACATACTTTAACCTTCCCCAACAATGTATTTCATTCATCCAATTCCCAAGCTGTGGTGGTGGGAAGAAATGAGAAACAATACAAATAATATAGAACCTTTCAAGGTCACAGCTCAGCGGACTTATAGAGAGAATGAGAAATCTCTTTCTTAGGCATTAAATGCACTCAATGGCTATTAAAGCGTCCAAGCGCCCACATCACCACCTGGCACCATGCCTCTCCTTTTATCATGGGATGGTGTGGAGGCTATAAAACAATCAACAGCCCTCTCTAGAAGGTTTTACTTTACCTTTAGTGTTACCCTGCTTATTTGCCTTGCCCAGATCTCAGCTCACAGCCTATTAGAGAATTAAAGGTCCAGGCAAGAAAGGAAATGACTCTTTTTCTAATTAAATTTACTGGGGTGACATTGATTAATAAAATTACTATATAGGTTTCAGGTGTACAAGTCTAAAATACATCATGTATATATTGTATTGTGTGTTCACCACCCCAAGTCAAGTCTCCTTCCATCACCATCAATCCCCCCTTTACCCTCTATACCTCCCTCCTTCCTCCTCTCGTAATCACCATACTGTCGTCTGTCTATGAGGTTTTTCTCTTTGCTTAATCCCTTCTCTTCATGAGTCCATTCCTTCACGTACCGAGAGCTTTCTCCCTTGCTTCTTGGTGAGATGGCCATGAGGTCCCCACGAAGTCAGGATGGCTATTGCACCGCTACATGGCAGTGAAACCATGGGTGTATTTATTTGTTCCTAAAAGGGTTTAAACCATGTAGATCACTGTTTAATTGCAAGTTTCTCATTAGAGATCTTTCCTCCTTCAGAACACAGTGGCACTAATGTTGCTTATTATATGGGGGAGAAGGGGGAAGTGTGACTTAAAACCTTTTCCAAAGTGAACTCAAAATGTCATCTCTGCTACACCTTCATTTTATCAAACAGGTTCATGATAAGGCATCAGCCCGATCCTCCCCACGGAGGGAGGCACACAGGTTCCACTCAGTGGCCATGGCCAGCGGTGGGGATCTGAACCGTGGCACAACCCTGCAGCTCTGGCTGATTTTCACCAGCATGAGTTCTTCAGAACCCAAATGAAAATCCCTAAAGCGCAAGAATTATATCTAATTTAACAATATTCTCCCACCCATTTTTTTAAATCACAAGTACTCAATAAATGATTGTTGAGTGAAAACTGAGTTCAGGCCTTCAATTCACACCCATCTGTGTAGGCTCTACTAGCCTCTCTCTGAAAGCCTACTGTTCCCTAAGAAGAAAAAAGACTTCTGATCCTTAAAAGTACACGATTGGACGGCTGCTCTGACTGGCTATGGGACCTTGGAGGCATTTTACCGCTGAGGCTCTCACTGTCTCCATCTATAATATGAAGGGGTGGAACTAACTGATGCCTAAAGTGTGCTTCAGATCTTGACATTACAAGGATGGGGCAAATAACACTGCCATTTATTGTGCACCTGCTACATGGCAAGGACTGGTGTGGATGCTTCCTAAAATGGCTGTAAGATAAAGGATTTAGGAAAGGCTGTTTTCAGCGTCACAGAGAATACGGGAAGTCTTATTTCACAGAGCCCCAGCTACCCTTTTAGGTTCAAGGAGTGTCTCCCCAGCTCTGTGTATTCCTGAACACTAGGGGTGGCGTCTGCCTTAGCACAGTCCCCTGCGTCTTTATCACTCCTCCTTAGAGCTCTGAACTGTAGTGGAGGAGCTCTGTAAGTCATTCTTCTTTCTAGTTTCAGCTCAAAGCCTCTAATTTCAAGTTGGCAAAATGAAGAGGAAAGAAGCGACACTAAAAAACACACCAAAAAACCATTTAAAAACAAAAACAAAAACGGGAAAAAACACAGCTGAATACCTTATAAAAATCTTCATTAAGTCCAAGGGTCTTTTAATTCAAACAAAGTTATTTAACATCCATGATTCAGAAGGTATTTAATGAACAGCAAAAACATGTATTTACATGATTACAATTCGTAATTTTCAGTAATCTACAGCATCCTCGAACACTGGTGCTCATTTCTCAAAAGAGCTTGCTCAATCACTAGGACCAGTGATTGCTACAGGTCTAGGTCAGAGGACACAAGTACCTTCAAACATTCTGATTACAAGTTTTCAGCCCCTTCCACCCAGAGCCAACCGTCTCAGCACCCAGGCTAGGGCGACCCCTCCACAGAGGCTGCTGATTCTAATGAGAACTAGCTGATCAGTCCCGGTTCTTAGGCTCCATGAGCCCAGATCCTCCAACTTTTTAAAAGAAACTAGAATGTAGAAACCTCCTCATTTTTAAATTTTAGAAACATTGAATTAAAAATAAAAAAATAATAAAGAAAGAAAGAAAGAAAGAAAGAAAGAAAGAAAGAAAGAAAGAAAGAAAGAAAGAAAGAAAGAAAATCAAACTATATGTAAGTCACTGTCTGAGCCAAAAAACAAACAAACAAACAAAAACGGGCTTTGTATCCCAATTCCTCCCTCCAGTTGCAGCTCTCAGCTTCTGTTCTGGGGTCCCTTGAGGGCTGATGTTCAAGACGCACCTTCTTAACCAGATCCTGGGAGCTGTGGGGAAGAAATTCAGAGGAGGACAGTTGCTGGGTTCTTCCGACCTGCTCCACTGTCACTGTAGACTCCTTGCTGGGTCAAGCAGCAGCTGATGTGAGTCATCTCCTTATTTCACACTCGCTTGCTGTTCGGATATTTCCACCTGTTTCCAAGGACAGGGGAGTTTGCTTCTTGACTCTCTCAGTAGCCATCCACTGTCATGTCTTTTTCTTTGTGATCATTAAAACCTTCAGTCAAACCCACACCAGTTCTCTGGGTTGGGCTCTGATACCTCTAATGGGGGTTATGGAATCTTCAGGAAGACAGAGGCACTAAGACACTGCACGAATTCAAAACAGCAACAGGAAGAGAGAGCTCCTGTGAAAAGTCTGCCTAATCTCTTCGCATCTTTCATAACTAATTAAGGAAAAGGAATATGTGACAGTTTTCACTTGGCAGATTTGCTCTGGGGCTGTGCAGATTCAGAATGGAAATCTCTGCTAATCTGTATGAGTACAGAATATGTATCTTTAATTCTATAAACACTGCCCTCAACCCAAAACTTTCTTAACTACAGAGCTCTCTTATATAAAGCCACGCATACTGGGATCACACAAAGAAAAATACCTAGGGAAGCTTTGCACTTTCCAGGAAGAACAACAGCTAAGGGCCTTGTTGAAGCTTCAACAGGAGATCAAGATAGAGACCCCTGGTAGGGGTATCAGACTCTCTAGGCCAGATGGAAGAGCACAAAAGGCCTACTGTTAACCATATCATATATATATATGTATATATATGTATATATATGCTATTATATCATATACATGTGAACTTCAAAGGTTAAAGGTTAAGTAGCATGGTGATTTTCAACAGCATTGTGGGAACTTCGTTAGTTTTTTTAATTTGGTTTCTTTAAAAGACAAATGGAATGAGGGCTTTCCGAAATTTGGGGTAGTCTTCAAAGATCTTGAGGTAGAACCTAAAGGACAAGAAACAAATAATTATAAATATCATCAAGCAGTGGTCAATGGTTGAAATCCTCTTATAAGTCAACCTACATTTATCCAGGGCCCACCTCTTCCCGATGCCATTTGTGCCTCTTCTTTCTCCCTCCTGCACCCTGTTCCTATCAACACTGAAGCTTCATGGGGGGAATATAAATAACCCTTCCTGCCCTTGAGCACTGTGTGCACTTCTACTCATTTGTATCTTCTTCCATTTCTTTCTTCAGTGTCTTACAGTTTTCCAAGTACAGGTATTTTACCTCCAAAGTTGGAGGAATAGCACCACCTGATATCAAACTATACTGAGAGGTCATAGTAATCAAAACAGCATGGTACTGGCATAAAAACACCAATAAACAAACAAACAAACAAACATACACACACACACACACACACACACACACACACACACACACACACACACATATATGTCAGTGGAGCAGAATAGAGCCCAGAAATAAACCCATTCCTATTTGGTAAATTAGTATTTGACAAAGGAGGCAAGAACATACAATGGGGTAGAGACTATCTATTCAATAAATGGTGTTGGGAAAATTGGACAGATACATGCAAAAAAATGAAACTAGACCTTCTTACAGCATATATAAGAATAAACTCAAAATGGGCAAAGAACTTAAATGTAAGACTCAAAACCATAAGACTCCTAGAAGAAAACATAGGCAGTAAAGTGTCAGACATTTCTCTTAGTGACATTTTCTCTGATATATCACCTCAGACAAGGGAAACAGAATAAAAAATAAACAAATGGGATTACAGCAAATTAAAAAGCTTTTGCACAGCAGAGGAAGCCATCAACAAAGTGAAAGGACAACCCACTGAATGGGAGAATTTATTTGCCAGTGACAACTGAGAGAATAAACTATGAGAGACTAAAACCACTCAGTTTGTGGTCATCTGTTTTGGCAGCCCTGGGAGACTAATACATCTTGCAAAAAGGCTTTCGCCTTAAGTGACCCGGCTATCCTCTTGAAGCTGGTAGCTCACAAGTTATAATCATGACATACTCTGTTAAAGTACCTTAATTTGAACTGGGGGACAAATAGTAATAATACGTTACAAGAGGTGCCTGGATGTTGGAGCTATGATTAGAGAGGTGTGGTGAGCTGCCTCTCACAAAGCCCAGTTAGCCCTGTAAGAAAGACGCCTCTTGTCCTCCCCTCTGGGCACGCTGACATGAAAGGATAGGGACTCAGTTTGGATTCTGTTGCTGCACCAGCTGGAACCCTTGGGTGCAATTGCTGTCACCTCCCCTAAACAAGCCCAACTGAATCCATGCTTCTCAGGGCCCCTCTAACTGCTAATTGACACCCTCTCCTCCCCACACTCCCTTGGCCTCTGGTGGGCAACAGACCCTGCCTGGAGTGGAGAGAACTGTTACCCTGACTCTCTTACTGGCTGGGGACCCTCTGCTGCCCTCTACCTCCCCCAAGTCTAGGAGGTAGCAAGAATAGGTCATGAGGAGAGCTGTTGTTTCATTTATTTCTGACAGGTCTCTGCATAAATTCCACTCTGGGGGAAATAATCCATTCTTAGTGTAACTTTCAAGACATGAAATTAATCAGTAGCTGGATTAAAACACCTATGCAGGAACTTCAGAGGTTTTCTGGGTTCTGATTCCAAGTCCGTTTCCGTTCCCTCTGAATTTTCTCTCTCTCTCTCTCCCTCTCTCACACACACACACACACAATCACAGGCTTCCTCTTTCCCCCAACTACAAAAGCCATTTTAGAGAAAGGATCTGAAATTCACATTTAAAGCCTGATAACAACTTAGTATGTTACCCTTCTCCTCCCAGAGATACTTTTAGTTAACTCTCTTGTCCCCGCCCATCCCAGGTGCAGGGATTGGGAGGGAGGTGGAGTTAGGAAAGCATTAGGCTAGACCTACAGGGGAAAGGTTCTAAACCCCAGCAACTTCCTGGCATTTCCCAGGTGATGGGACACACCTTCCCAGGAAGCCAGCAATGACCTTGGCTGTGATTTATGTGGGTGAGGATAGGGGAAGGAGGGGAGTACCCAGATAAGCCCCAGTGTTACACAGATTCAGGGAAATGATCCTGGCGTTTCCAGGGCTCTGTGATTACCTGAACTGTTAGCACCAAACTTAGAATTAAAAACAGCAGACACACTGGGCACAGGGCTAGTGCTTTTTCTGGTGGGTGTCTATCCCAGGTGTACCTCAGAATTATCTGCGAAGCTTTAGAAAGTGCTGAGTGCAGTCCCACCCAAGGAACATACTTTGAGAAATGTGGTGGAAGTGAACTGAATTAAAGCACGGAAATGGAAGCTACTTCTCTTACCTCTTGACTTTTACCAACCAGTAGCCATCACCAAGCCGGCTAGAAGGGCACAGAGCCTGAGTTAGCCAACTCATGCGGACACTGGGCACTTTTCTCTGGGAAGCCTCTTCAACAAGGCAACATCGTGGCTTCCCAAGTCACCCAGAGTGCCTTTGTCTACATGGGTTCAGTTTTGCTCATAGGAAAAAAGGTGTTACTGCTACTGTCGCCCGGCTAAATTCCAACTTCAGTGAAAGCCCAAGAATTCAGAATTCCCCAGTACAGATTACATCATCAACCTTACGTGATAAAGATAAATGTCCTAGGTTTCTACATCTAACCCGGTGTACTAAAAGCCTGTTTGGAGTGGAGAGCTATGTGGATACTGCCACCTGGATTGAAGAGTTTACCTGTGGTGGTGAAAAGCTCGCAGCCCAAGGAAACAAAGTGTGAAAAATGCAAATGCAAGTGCTGGGAGGGACCAGGTGGCCAGCGCATAGCCCATCCATTCAATGATCTCACCAAGGAAATTGGCTCCAGAAACATACGTGAACAAGCCGCCTGCGTGCAGAAGAATCAATCATCAGAGTGCATCACCACGACATTAAAACCCCTCTGCTTCGTTCCAAAATGCATAAGGGTAGCTAGAACAAATGTGGGGCTGGGCACTCTCTTCCCAGTCATCTCAGTTTGCTGGAATCCACTTGGGGAGAAAGGAAAACAAAGCCATGGCAGCCTGTTGTCATCAGAACATCCTGCCACCGTGGGGAGTGGCCCCAACTCCATCCAGGTCTCTAACAACTGCGGGACCCCTGGCTCTCCACGGGGCCAGGAGAAGAAACAGGGGGTCTAGGTTTTGCTTCGTTCTATTAAGTAGCGCTTCCAGGCCACCTCTCGCCTCCACACTCTTTCCCTGCACACCCACACTGCTGGTCAGAATATTACAGGCTCAGTCACACAGGGCAAAACAACAAACGAGGTGAAAATAGCAATATTGGTGTGAGAAGTAATTTGATTCTCCTGAGGCACGTGCCCTCCCAAAGCAGTACACTCTGTTCAATTTTAAAGGCGGAGTAGGAGCTGCAGGTTTTTGATCTCCTGGAGGTTAGTGAGGTCTGATGCAATTGATTTTTTTAAGGTTTACTTTTTATTCAACCATGTATTCTGATATCAGAACTGTATTAGAAATCACCACATTTCTAGTCATAGTAAATGTATCTGCACTCGAAATTCCGCCCCACACTAAACTGGCAATGTGTCACCTAAAACAAATATTTTCTTTCCATGGTTACATAAAGAATGTTTGTTTATAAATCATCCTCTAATATAATTAAATTTTTGGAAACTAACCTCAGCAATCTAGCTTTTTTTTAAAATCCTCACTGAGGATATTTTTTCCACTGTTTTTCGGGAAGGGGAGAAACATCGATGTGAGAGACACATTGATCAGTTGCACCCCGACTGAACTGAGGCACACGTCCCTGGCTAGAATCAAACCTGGACCCTTCAGTCAGAGGGCCGATGTTCCAACCACTGAGCCAAACCAGCTAGGGCCACTCTAGCTTTTAAGAGCTTTCTCTTCTCTTCTTTGTCTAGTTACTAAGCAAAGATTTAAAAATCGAAACCCCTTAAAGTTACCTTCCTTAAGGATGGCACTGCATCAGCAGTTTCTAACCTGTGATTCCCCAGACCCTGGGAGGAACCACTAACCTATTGCAAGGAGTCCATAAATTGCCTATAAGTATAGCAAATGGTATGTCTCAATCTATGGTATTATTTTTATTTGATGTATATACTGTTAGGATGTTAGCAACACATATTTATTTAAATGTGGTACTGAATTCATAGTAGTGCTGTCATTATTTTCTTAATGAATATTAATCTGCAGTACCACCATGTCATAATTCAGTAAACTTTTTAATGTAAAGGGTTCCCATTTACATAAAAAATAATGGGAACCACTAACCCACACAAATACCTATCTAAAAATACTGAAGGGTTACATGACTGATTCACTGCCACCTGCTAATATTTGTCAGCTCACAGCCTGGTTTCTCGGGAGCAATTGGGATTTATCTCTGAAAATGCACTTGTAAGACACCTCATCCTGATGTTTGCTTAAGTAAATATGGTTCTCTACACCTTTGAGAATATATAAGTGGCAGGAACATGCAAGTGCTACCCCTGAATACCCATTAGATAAACCTAGTGAGACTTAACTCGCTGGAGAGGACACATTTGCTGGCCGTGCAGGACTCAGCTTTATTTGCCACCTAGGAATTATCAACACTGTATATATGATGGTTCGTTTCTTGTGTCAACCTGAATGGGCCACGGAGTACCCAGATAGCTAGTAGAACATTATTTTTGCGTATGTCCATGAAGGTGTTTTGTATGAGATTAATATTCGAATTAATGGACTCAATGAAGCAGATTGTCCTCCCCAGGTGGATGGGCCTCGTCCATTTCACTGCAGGCCTGAATAGAACAAGGTGAGTAAAGAAGAAGTCACTCTGTCTGCCTTTGAGCTGGGACATCGGTCTTCCCCTGCACTCCGACTGGAACTTATACCACCTGCTCTCCTGGGTCTCCAGCTTGCAGATGGCAGATCGTGGGACTTCTGGCTCCATACTCATCTAAGCCATATATCTATATCTTATTGGTTCTGTGTCTCTGAAGAACCCTAATACAGCACATGATAATCTCACCAACTTCAACAAGGTGGCAGCCTTCCCGCTACCCCACACCAAGCCTCACACTGCCCCCCATCTTCAGGGCATTGTGATCTTGTACCTTCTGAGAACCCTTTACCTCTCTTGAACTTCAGGGTTCAGATCAGAAATGCAAATATGTTGTGGGTGGGGTGGGGTGGGATGTAGAGGAGAAGTCCCCAGATATACCCCAGATCAAGGTATATTGTGTCATTTGTGCCCTCATCACACCCTCTCCATTTGTTACAGCATAATTCCTGGGACAGGCTCCCAAGGAAGACTGGGAATCTGGAGGGCAGGGGAGACATTACCTTGTGGAATCTTATAGGTGACTTCTCCAGGCTTCCTGAGCTGGCGCAATATATAGTCACTGTGAATGTTGATTCCCATCCCCAAAATAAATAAGAAGACACCTAGGCAAACAAGAGAGAGGGAAGTGAAAAACGTATCCTGATTTTGATGTTTCTCTCACAAGCTACGTTTTTGGGGGTTTTCTAAAAAGGAAGGGAAGGGCATTTAATTTTGAATTCTAAAAATGGTACTAAGATACAGCCAAAAAAGGGCTGTATCTTACATGAGCTGTCTCCACATGAGCACACATAGATCTTTCTTGTTTTTGTTTTTTTCCTTTGTTTTTGTGGAATCAGCATATTCCACTGTGCACATGTTTCAGCATTCATACAACTAATCCTCTGGTTGTTTGTGTTTCCAAATGTTCACTCTGGCTGCTGCATGGAGAAGGGGTTACTGAAGGCCAGTTTAGTTTGAAGGGCAATGTGACAGTCCAGGCAAGAGGTCACTGTGGCTTGGACGAGGGTGAACTTAGTGCAGTTAGGGAGAAGTAGGCCCCACTGGCACGTTTTGGAGTTACAGGCAGCAGTACCAAGCTGATGGAGAGAGTGTGATTTGTGATGTAAAGAGAGGAATTGAGGATAATCCCTAGATTTTTGGTCTGAGCCAAAATAACATATAAAGAGTTGAAGCTTCCTGGACTTTAGTTCCTCTTGCAGATAATGAAACAAATTCAATGATCAGCATTTTCTATGATTTTATATATACATGTAGCTGGGCAGGAAAAGTCTATTAGAGAAAGTGTGAATTGATAAAGACCTAAATATAGTGAGGGGCCAAGCTCCGTGAATATATAGGGTCAGAGTATTCTAGGCAGAGGGAGTGGTCTATACAAAAACACTCTGGAGCAGGACATGCTTGACCATTTAAGGCTCAGCAGGAAGGCCTCTGGGACCACAGCACAATGAATGAGGTGGATGGAGGCAGGAAATGAGGTCAGAAAACTGAGCTGAACCCAGGACACATGGGTTTCATAGGCAGTGGCAAGGAATTTGCATTTCATCCTGAAATCGACTGGAGAGTTTTGAGATAAGGAATGACATGATGTTTTTCAAAGCTCTCTCGGGCTGCTATATAGAGAAAAGATGAGGGTGGGGCGAGAGAACAGAAAATGGAATCACTGAGAGGTCCCTGTAATAGGGAGCAAAGAGGTGCCAGTGATTTGGACTGCAGGGAGCAGTGTTGGGTGGAGAGTGGTCAGATTTACTTACCCAGGATAAACCGTATGTCTGTGTACCACTCAGCAGGGTATTCAGCACAGTAAGTCAAATAGTAGCCTTGCAGGAATCCGTTTCCCATGCAGAAGACAAAGCCTTTGAAAAGTACCACAGTTGGGAAAGGCCTCCCTCTGGTGAGGACTGAGTAAACAAATGTCCTGGGGTATATGGTGAAGAAAGGTCAGGATCCAGGGTTACAAATACATATATCAACAAGGGAAACTGTTTCAAACAGATAATTATATCAAACCCCTTTTTAAAAACCATTTTCCCTTAAATCTGTGCAATGAAAGAACATTATCTGGCTCCAAAACAAGCATTTATGATATTATTTTCTAGTTTCATTAAAATCCACCTCAGTCACTATCATTTTATTCTTACAACAGTCTTGAAAGGTAAATGTCATGCCCATACAGTAGTTAGTAAATTCAATCCTAGGAGCCCAGGATTGGATACTGATGCTTTCTATCTATCAGGAAGTGAGATCCAGGTGATAGGGGAAGAAAGGTAAAGCCTAGCTCAGCCCATCTGCCAGTGGAGTAGCATTTTGATAGCAGCCACTTGACCATGTGGCATTCCATTATGGCTCTCTTAGATGACTTAATTACTGGTGCTGTAGCATTCCCTATAAAGTGGCTACAGAATCCCTTGAGAAAGTAGAAATTTCTCTAAATGTTCAGAATTACGAATATAGAGAAATCTAGGAAGAAGAGCTTAAAAAAATAACCTCAAAATAAAATACTGCCAAAGGCATATGCTAAATTCTATGCCTCGAATTATACTCTCTTTATAATTTTTCTTCTCAATGGTACAATATAACAGGAAAGCTCATAAACCTACAGGAATAGTTTAATGAATACCTATCAAGTAAATACCCATATAGTGCCTAACTAAAGGAAAGTAAAAAATAATGTCTCATCAAATAGAGAATATCAATGAAGAGACAGAAATTATAAAAAGGAACTGTGAAAAGTTGACATAGTGGAGCCATAGAGCTAGGGTAGCCCTGGCTGGTGTGGTTCAGTTGGCTGAGCATCAACCCACGCACCAAGAAGGCCCCGGTCAGGGCACATGCCTGGGTGTAGGCTCGATCCCCAGTAGGGGGTGTGCAGGAGGCAGTCAGCCAATGTGTCTATTTCTCTCTCCCTCTCCCTTCCTCTCTCTCTAAAATCAATAAAACATATTTAATAAATAAAATAAACAAAATAAAGTAGAGCTAGTGCAGCCATTTCAGGAGAACTGCTTGCACATCCTACTCCTCAAACCTTTGGGATATTTGAACTGGGCAAAATAACCTTTGAACTGGGCAAAACCAACAATGTATTTCGACCATTGCAAATATTTATTTTGTATTTGCAAATAAATTGCAAAGCAAACAGGAAAGTACATATCCTGACTACCCAACTAAAAATTAAAGACATTCTTTAGAATTATCATGACAGGAGGTCCAAGATGGCTGCAGAGTAGCTGGAAGCTGCACCCACTTGCTCCCAGCCTTAAACTGAATTTACAGCTAAATTACAGAGCAATCAACTTGAAAAACCCATGGAAAGACAGCTGCTCTGAAATGTTATAGCCAAGGAGTACAGAAGAAGCCGCATAGAGACTGGTAAGAAGAGCAGAGGTGCGGAGAGGGAAAGCCCCCTTACACAGGTGCAGTGGTGGCTGAGAAGCCAGGGATATCGCAACTGCGCAGCTCCCTCCCCCCTAGGAGCCTGGGGCCTCAACCTCATGCAGGGATCCATAACCCAGAGAAACAGAGATAGGAAGGAGTCCTCGTAGCATCTGGCAGTGGGAATCAGAGGGGATTCTGTTCACCTGAGAGATTTGGGGAGCACCATCCCAGGGAAAGAGCACCCCTATTATTAGCACCAGCCTGGGAGTTTACTCCAGACTTCGACATAAGTATAAAGAAAGAAATGGTAATAAATAAGTACCTATCAATAACAGCCTTAAATGTAAGTGGATTAAATGCTCCAATCAAAAGACACGGGGTAGCTGAATGGTTAAGAAAACATGACCCAAATATATGTGTCTACAAGAGACCCACCTCAGAACAAAAGAGTCACAAAGGCTGAAAGTGAAAGGATGGAAAAAAATATTCCATACAAATAGAAAAGAAAGCTGGGGTAGCAATCCTGACAAAATAGACTTCAAAACAAAGGCCATAACAAGAGGCAAAAAAATGTCACTACATAATAACTAAAGGGATCACTCCAACAAGAGGATATAACCCTGAAAAACATATATGCAGCCAATATAGGAGCACCTAAATATATAAAGAAACTCTTGGTGGACTTTAAGGGAGAGATTGACAGCAATACAGTCATAGTAGGGGATTTTAACACCCCACTGTCATCGCTGGATAGATCTTCCTGACAAAAATCAACAAGAAAACAGCAACCCTAATCAACACACTACATCAGATGGACTTAATCAATATTTACAGAACATTTTATCCCAAAGCAGCAGAATATACATTCTCCTCAAGTGTAAAGGAACATTCTCAAAGAGTCAGTTTGTTGTATTGGAAAGTAAGGAAATAACTGAAGATTAAAGGGGAGACAGGAGTTGTCAAAATTACTTAATTGCTAACTGGAAGGAGTTCCACTCACCAAATTTGTGACAAACCGGGTATCGAAAAGAATAATGACTGTAAACATCTGTAAACTGAGGTTAATTATTACTACCTCATTGGATTCTTGTAAAAAAATTAAATACTATGATGTAAGGAAAAAATGCCTGACACAGGATAGTTGCCCAATAATGTGTTTCTCTTTCCACTTAAACTCCATGAGAGCTTTAAGGCCCTAAAAGTGGCTTAAGTTCTTAGAGGGAAAAGGTCCTGGAAGACTACAGAAAGGCTATTTTAAAAGAGTTGCTTGCCTCCCAGTGTGGTCCTGTTCATGCCAACAATGCCCAAATAAGCCCAAAGACAAAGTCCTTGCCTTTCAAAAACCCAGGACATAGTGCTTTCAAATTAAACCATGTGTCCTCCCCACCCCTACCCTCTGGACCTGCTAAGTCTGAATGCAAAGTCAATACTTATCACATCTCAACCAAAGGAATATGTATTAATGACAGGCTCACTACTATAATAAACAATTCCAAAGTCTCAAAGGTTCCACATACAAAAGCTCATTTCTTGCTCAGGCCACAGTGCATACCTGTTCAGGGGTGATGCTCTGCTCCACAATTCAGAGCCAGGCTCTTCCCGTGCATCTCCCTCCTCCAGCTGGCGGACGAAGGAAGAGAGAGAGCATGGAAGATGGTGTAAGGATTATCTTAAGGGCCAGGCTGCAGGCTGCAAGTGGCTCTATTTCTCTCATTCTCATTGCTTTGGCCCTGCCCAGCTGCAGGGGAGCCTGTGAAATGCAGCCCAGCAGGTCTCCCAGCAGGAAAAGGGAAGTAGGTTGGTGAACACAGGGCACAGGCAAAAGACTCTGGAGAGCCAGGAGTCCTGGAGAACTAATACGACTCTTCTGATCTGAATGATTTTGATGTTGGAAAACTGGAAGCAGTTCAAAATAAATGTTTCAACACAGAAAGCAATAAAAACAATGACAAGGAAGCAGAAAGAGTCAAGCAGCCCAAGAGGCTGAAATTAGTGCTGTGGAGGGTTGCAAGTGAATTTCACCTTCAGATCCCATGGCCCACATATGGCCTGAGGCTCAGTTTCCCTGATTTAAGACCATTTCACTTTAATTCCCTCTTACATTTCTAACGTAAATTTTCACTCTTTTGTTTGTTCTGATGCAGAGACTGATAAGTACTCTGTAAATATAGAACTTTCTATCACTGCTAAGTAAATATCCTTTTGGGGGGACTCTCATTGGAAAGGGTTAACTGAAATTGCAGCTCCAATGTAAACCAAAGAAACAACCTTTAAAATTATCCATCTTGCACAGACCAATTCATATTTAACTAAATCTTCTTCAAATATAAATGCTATTGCTAAGATTACCAAGCCTATTGAAGACTTTTCACTATATGAAATTTTAGACTTCATTGTCAATCAAAATAAATTCAAGCTCCTTATCTAAATGCAAGGTTTCTCTCTATATATTTACTTGTTACGTATAGTAATAACTCCTTCCTCAGTCCCATCTCCTCTTTCAACTACGGCCCCTTTTTTCTGTCTTCCTTTACAGCAAAACTCCCCCAAAGCATCTTCTATACTTGTCACCTGTCCTCTCCTCCTCTTTCCTCCCTTCCTCCCCCATATAGAAACTCATCTTGGCGAGACCACCAGAGACATCTGCATTTCCAAATTCAAGAGCCAACTTTCAGCTCTCTTCTTATTTGACAAGGTAATCACTCCATTCTTCAGAAACACTCTCTCCCTCAGCTCCCAGCATGCTAGTTGCCCTTGGTTCTCCTGCATCACTGATTTCTCTTCATTGTCCTTTGCTGGTTTCTCTTCACCCCCTTGGTCTCTAAATAGTGGTGTGCCCCACGGCTCAGGGTTTTTCTCCTTTATTTACAGCTACTGTATATGTAATCACGTCTAGTCTCATATCTTTAAATATCTATAGAATGACCACTCCCAAATTTATGTCTTCAGACAGGATGGCCGCAGTCCTTGAACTCAGACTCATATGACCAACTTCCTACTGGACAGCCAGCTTGAAGGATGCCTCAAACTTTATACATCCAAATTCAAACCCCTGGTTCCCCACCCTTCCCAAAACCTGTACCTCCCTGAATCTACCTCATCTCAGAAAATGGCACCTTCATTCTTCCAATTGCTCAGACTGAGGACTTAAACCATCACTGTCCCTCTCTCTCTCTTTCCCTCCCTCCCTCTCTCTCTCTCTCTCTTTACACACACACACACACACACACACACACACACACACACAATCTATTAGCAAAGGCTGTCAGCTCTACCTTCAAAATATTCCCAGAATCTGGCTACATCTCACAAACTCTATCTGAGTTCAAGCCACCATTAAGCCTCTCTTAGATATTTGCAAAAGCCTCCTCACTTCACCTGGACTGCCTTCATTGCAATCTATCCTCCACAGAGCAGACAGAGTAAAACTGTAAGCTGGATCATACTATTTCCCTCTGAAAAACCCCTTGTTGCAAAGGAAAAACCCAAATCCCTATGATTGCCTTCAAGGCTCTATATAAATGTTACCCAGCTACATCTCTGACCTCATCTACAACTTTTCCCCTTGCCCATCTCACTCAAGCCACTCTGGCCTCCCTGCTATTGACTGAACAGGACCATATCATGTGTCACTTCAGACCTTTGTCTCTTACCTGAAGAGCTCTTCCTCAGATATCCACCATATGGTACTGGCATAAGAACAGACACATAATCCAATGGAACAGAATCAAGAACCCAGAAATAAACCCACACATATACAGTCAACTAATATTAGATAATGGATCCAAGAATACTCAATGGAGAAAAGATAGTCTCTTCAATAAATGGTTTAGGAAAACTGGATAGCCACATCCAAAAGAATGAAACTGGACCCCTATCCTACACCATTCACAAAACTTAACTCAAAATGGATTAAAGTTTTAAATGTAAGAATCAGTACCTTAAAACTCCTAGAAGTAACTGGAACATATTAGAATTTAATGACTGTTTCTTTCTTTCTCCAACCAAGGAAATATATCATTCGAGTTTCTCTGTAGAAAGGCTAGGACCAGCCTCAGATCAGTAGTGAAGCTGGTCCTTTTGCCCAGTCTTTGTGTCTGCTCATCTCATATCCCCCAGGGGGCCCGCTCCTCCTGCCTCCCTCTTTCACCTGCTTTCCCAGGATTCCAGTCATGCTTGACACAGACATGGATGCTCACACCAAAAGGTTTATTTTTCCTGGAAATTTCCCAGTCTTCAAATCTTTCTAGTTCTTTTCTGGAAACCTTACCATTCCTTTTTTCCAATCCTTCAGGATGTTCCACTTCCTATTATCTTCTAAGTGATAACTAAAACCTATGGCCAATAAGGTTTCAGAAGGAGTTAGCAACTATTGTGAATACATCTGCCACTGATCTTAGAAGACTAGAAAAGAGACCCGAGTATCCTTCCCAAAAAAACCTCTTACACCAAAATAGAAGATTGAAGATAATACTAACCCTTGAAAGAAAGTTGAGCCTGTCACTCATTCGTGTCTCACATGATGGCACTCACCCTACCTAATATCCACTTCACTGTGAAAATGAGAATTGTGATTAAGGAGGAGAGGTGTCATTTTGCAACTAGAGATCCTTGGGAAAAGAAGAACTATAAACATAGCTTTTCAATGTAGAGATTCCCTATGGCATCGGGTATCCCAGGGAACATGAAGGCCCTGCCTGAGGGACAGGAGAAGCAGTGAGAGAAGAATCCTAAAACAGATGTGGAAGGAAAGAGGGATCATTTCCCTCAAGGTCTTGATGATTGCCTTGCATGTGGCAATGAAAATCATCTCACAAGATGACTTTGTCTGGCTCATCCCCTCCAAGATGCCATGTGAGTAGTAGTCAGTGATGGAGGATTTCATGTTGCCTCTCCTTGGGATCTATTTGTATTTTTTACCTGGCTCTCTGGAAACACATTGCTTTAAACCAAATAAAACGCTTGAATGGTAGGAATTTCAGACATGTTTTCGGACCACAAAAAAAAGAGTTGTAGGGTTCAAAATGGATTTTTGTTATCAATCAGATTGTGTTCAGGTAGGCCTATTCTGTTTATGCATCCTGATGATGGATGCTTCTAATAAAAAGACATCTATCCTGAGGTATATATGTGTTACCACTGGGCCAGTAAAAAATATAAAGCTCACAGAGGTATGGTAATTTTTCTAAGACCACACAGCTACAAAGGGGTAGCAGAGATGGGATTTAAATCAGGGTCCTCTGCTTCAAAACAGCTTGTTCATTTCCAAATGGAAAGGGAAATTGAGATCAAAGTATAAAATTGGGGGGAAATCCCACATGCCCTTCAAGAGAATCCAGGTTTGGTTTTCAGTCATTTCAGTCCAAGGATCTTGTTGCATCTATAGTAGGCATTTGTTATATGTGCCACCCAACACTTATTCTTCCTTCTTATGGTAACTACCCTGTTTCTCCACCACGGTCCCACCTTCCTCCCCAGTCTTAGCCCATGAGAGGGTTTATCTTCTCCAGGCTCTCAGTCAATCAGAACAGGGGTTGTTTCAAGGATGGGCATGTGACCCAACAAACCCCAGTAAGGTTTTGTCCACATTTTTTATAGAAGTATTGTTTTCCACATGCCTTGGATCTGAGAGGATATAAGCTCTTAGATTCTACAATCATCTTGCCACCACCAAAGGGCAGTCTTTCTGAGAACAGAGCCAGTAAAAAAAGTAGAGCCAAGAGCTGGAACCACAGCATCAATCTGGACCTGAACTTGGAATTTTCCAGTTATGAGAGTTAATAAGTTCAGATTTTACTTAAGCCTATCTGAATTGATTTTTCTGTCACTTGAAACTGACAGTCCTGATTAATGCACCATCACTCTGTTCTCTTTTGACATAAACACCAAACTTTTCCAAGTTTAAAGCCAGAACTGGTGAGGTTAGGTTGCATTTAAATAGGGTTTCCCCCAAATTATTCCCTTTGGAGCAGGACACACCAAGATGTCTTTCCTTGTGGAAGCCTCTCCTTATGCCAAAGGGCATTAGACCAACCAGTCCTCTGAACCCTTGGCCCACTTCCCTGAGTCCTTCCCAACAAACACTGACAATGAACATTCACTTGTCTGTATATTCAGATCAGACCTGTCATTGTAAATAACGCTTCTGGACATATTAAGAGAGTGGAATGTGTAGGCCAAGTGCAAAGGTGACTAAACACAGAACGAATCAGTGGTGTATTCCATCCATTTACATTTTATTATGACCTTGTGTAGTGGGTTGAATGGCGGCCCTCCACTCTCTAATTCCAAGAACTTCTGAATATTACTTTATTATAACAAAAAAGTTAATATTATCTTATTTGGCCAAAAAAAGATGTGATTAAGTTAAGAATCTGGAGAAGAGGTTATCCTGGATAATTTGGTGGACCCTAAATGCAATCACATGTATCCTTATACAAGAAAGGGGCCGAAAAAGGTCAGAAAGACCCACCGAAGAAGAGCGATGGGAAGACAGCACAGGGATGCAACCACAAGACAGGAATGCTGAGAGCAACGAGGAGCCGACAGAGGCAAGGAATGGGTTTTCCTGGAGTTTCCAAAGGGGGCACAAGCTTACTGACATCCCAGTTTCAGACTTCTGGCCTCCAGAATGGTGAGAGAAAATTTTCTATTGTTTTAAGCCACCCAGTTTATGGTCATTGTGACAGCAGCCACAGGGAACTGAAACACCTTCTTAGAGTAATATTAGGCCATCGAAATTAATTTCAGTTCAGACATCCAGTTGAGGAAATAACAGTAAAGGACCACAGACAGGTAATTTTTTATAGTGCCTACTATGTTCTAAGTAATGTTCTAAGAATGTTGTACATAGTAAGTCATTTAATATTTATAATAACCCTAGGAGATAGGTATTCTAATTGTCCCCATTTTAAAAGCAGGGAAACTGAGGCACAGTGAAATTAACTTAGACAGTGATGAACTATCAGAGCTGGAATTCAAGTCCAGGTGAAGCTAGTTCTAGGGTTTATGTTATTGAGCATTTTGCTCTCCTGCAGTCACTGTATTTAAAAAAAAAAAAGGAATCAGTTGCATGAGCACTTGTCTACATCAGAGGTGCTTACCAGTTACATAATGAAGTCACTGAGGGGCTTCAGGAACACTGAAAGGAAAGAAGCACACTGAAGACAAGTTAATCAGAATCTAAGGCATAGGACATGGGCATTTTCCCAGAAGATTCAACTGTGCACTCAGGGTTAAAAAACACTGACATAATAACCTCCAATGGCTAACTTAACTAATTTTTTTCAAATTGGCATTGACCAGATACTTTGGCTTCTCTAAATTCTAGGTCCACACAGAGAAATTAGATTGCCAAATCTAGTAGAAGAAAGGCTCAGTTCAATAAAACCACATTTTTTTCTTTGCAATAGAGTGGTTAACCATTTTCTATCAAAGGCAGTACCATAGGAAAAATTCATTGTGAAGTTCCTGGGACTTCCCATCTTGTTCTGACACTGGATGTGAGGACAGCCAGGTCTCATTGTCAACCCCCTGCAGATGTCATCTGGTCATAATTCAGTAGCACTATTTAAATTATGAAAAACATTGAGATGATTAGCTCATGAAGACCTAGAATAGATTACGACATTTTTAAGTTTTCTGTTTATATGTTTTTAAATCTTTCTATTTGTGTCCTGGAGTATTGGGAGACCCTGGAACTGCTCACTCACTCATTTTTCCTCTTTCTTCCCGCCTCTATCTCAAAATAAAAGTTCAGTATAAACATCAAAGGAATTACCATGGTTTTAAGAAGCTTTGAGAATTCTTCTGAGTGATAGACAAGGGACTCATCATTGAAACACAACCTCCTACTAGAAACAGGCTACTGACCTCTGACTCTATTTATTTGTTTGTTCGTTCATTCATTCAAACCCCAGATGATCAAAATCTGAGTGTACAAAGAGACTTGGGTCAACCTCTTGGCCTAAGCAATACCAACTCATTTGAATAACTAGTTTATCTTTTCTTTTTCTTTAAATTGATAAATTTGGTATGGTTTTGGCATTCTGTAGGTACATCTGCTCAGCCACTCATGCTAACTGGTCATGATCCAATTAAAAAAATTATAAATGGCGGCATGGGGCAGTTTGCAGCTTGAAGTGCAAAGTTTAACAAACCTACTAAGGTAGGCTAAGGACAAGGCACATTCACTGCTGAACACAAATGCATCATTTTTCTAAGATGCAATTTTATCTCCTTTATTTCTCATTATTTGCCAAAAAAAAAGTCATGGTTTTCTAACTCCAGTTGTTTGGCTTCATACTGTAGCCCAAATTTACAGGGCTCCTGATGTCTTTTGGAAGCAAATGGCTCTGTACAGCTATGCGGCAGTGAGGCCTAGATGTTGCCATCATTTTGAGAACATTTAAGGAGTTTCCATCTTCATTTAAATATTGACTGGGACTCAATAGCCCCCATCAAAAGGTACAATATTCAAAGATGGGTCCCTCTCACACCATCTCCCTCCTATACCTCTATTTCATTGTTCACTTTGACCCCCCGCCCAAAAAAAATTCTGAGGTCATGGCAGAATTTACTATGTGGAAGTCTCAGACCTGTCATTCAAAAGCATCTGCTGATATCTCCCATACTCTATCCCCTATTGTATAACCTTTGGGCCACCTTGCCAACCACAGCTACATGGAGCCAAAGGACCCTGGTAAAGGAAACCACCATTCTCCTATCATGCTTAACTCTCCACAAGTTTAGAAACCTGTAACACAGGATCCAAAGGTTATTGCACATTAAACCTGAGAATGGAAAAAGCAATAGGGTTACAATGAAACAAAGGAGACTATTATGGACTGAATGTTTGTGTCCCCCCCGAATTCATATGTTGAAATCTAATCCCCAATGTGATGGTATTTGGAGGTGGGGCCCTTTGGAGGTAATTAGGTAATGAGGGTGGAACCTTCATGAATGGGACCAGTGCCCTTATAAGAAGAAGCCAGAGAGCTAACTTACTCCCTTTCTACGATGTGAGGACACAAAAGTCAGCCATCTGCAACCCAGAAGAGGCACCTCTCCAGAACCAGACCTTGCTGGCACTATAATTTCAGACTTCCAGTCTTGATAAATCTGAGAAATAAATTTCTATTGTTGATAAGTCACCCAGTTTATGGTATTTTGTTATAACAACCTGGGCTAAGTCAGTGACGCTCTGGAAAGTTTAGGAACACAAACCATTGGGCTTAGTCACAACACTGAGTACAAGCAGAGGCTACTAAAAACCAGCAAGTCAACCAGTTTTGCAACTAATCAAATTAGCAAAGATAAATACTAAAACACCTGCACTCCCTGTAGCCCCAAGGAGCAGAGAAACACAAACTTGGGGACTTCTGCTTCCAGTCAAGACAGAATAATTGGATTTACTCTCTGGGCTAAAAAATAAAAATACAAAACAACAAGACAAATTACATGAAATAATTTATAAAAGACATAAAGCAATGAAAGACAAGGATCCCCAATAGACAATTTTTTTAAAAAAGTAAGCCTTATAAACAACCTAGCTTAGTGTTTGGAGAGAATTTCCCTTTGGAAGGGGATCCCAGAGAGAAGCTAGAAGATTTCCTGAGATGACAAATAACAGAACTGATATTCCAGTAGATCTAAAATCTAGAATTCTCAGGACAGAGTACTGAAGAGAAGAAGATACACAGAGGTCTACAGAGGGTCCTCGTCAAGTATTCAGCAAAGAATTACTTAGAGCTCTTATGTGAGAAAAGGATCACCCAACAGGACTGAACAGAACAGTACCCAGTGCTCTCACACGGCCAGGAATAAAGTCCATTCTCACCAGCCAGGTAGAAAAACTCATAATTCTTGGGGCATTGGGTAGAGAATTTAGAAAGGTCTTCCATTCTGAAACCACCTAACAAATCAGATCAAGACCAGAAAGGATCAAATTATTTCCAAGTAACTTAACTGTTTGCCAGAACAAAGCTCAAGAATATTTATAGGAATACAAAAATATCCCACACTCAACAAGGTACAGTGTCTAACCATCCAATCAAAAATTTCCAGGCATGCAAGAAGTGGTAAAACACTGCCCATATTGAGAAGGATAATCACTCAAAAGCAACACAGAATGACACAGATGTTAGGATTAGCAATGACATGAAAACAGCTGTTATAACTGCCTTCCATATGTTCATAAAATTAAGAAGAGCCCAGCCGGTGTGGCTCGGTGGTTGAGCATCGACCCAGGAACCAGGAGGTCACAATTTGATTCCTGGTCCGGGCACATGCCCAGGCTGTGGGCTCAATTCCCAGTAGGGGGCATGCAGAAAGCAGATAATCGATGATATTTCTCTCTCATTGATGCTTCTATCTCTCTATCCCTCTCCCTTCCTCTCTCTCTAAAAAGCAATAAAATAAAATAAAAACATTAAAAAAAAATTAAGTGGAGACATAGCAGACAGCAAAAAAGACAAAAATCAAACTTCTAGAAATAAAATCTACAATGTCTGAGAAGAAAATACTCCAGATAGAATTAACAATAGATAAGACATTGCAGAAGAAAAGATTATGAACTTGAAGATGCAGCAATAGAAGCTATCCAAAATGAGACACAGAAAAAAAGAATCCAAGGAAATGAAAAGCATCCGTGAGCTATGGGCCTCACAGATATCTAATTGAAATCCCTGAACAATGGAAGAAAGAAGGGGGAATGGGGGTGGGGTGGAATCAAGACTAATGTAGAAAAATAGTCCAAATTTGATGAAAACTTAAACCCACATATCCAAGAAGTTTAAAGAACCCCAACATAAGAAATATTTAAAAAGTTACACCAAGAAATATAATAATCAAATTTCTAAAAACCAGTGACAAAGACAAAATATTAAAAGTAATCAGAGATAAAAAGACACCTGTACAGGACAGAAGAATGGCACAATGAGAGATTCCCCTGGTCTCACCCCTTGAAATTGCAACAAGTTGAACAGTTACAATTCAACAATGGATTCCCTGCTCAATACATGGACATGGCTGAGAGATTTGCACAAAGAAACACCTGAAGGTGGGTGAGTCTGAGTGAGAAAGGGAAGGAGGGAAAGGAAAGGAGCAGAGATGGGTGCCACAGATGCAATCCAGAACTCACTACAAGTCTCAAGAGAAGGGAAGAATCAGGTTGCCGCCTGCACTCCCTGCAGCCCTGCGGAGCAGAGAGATACAAACTCAGAGGTTCCTGCCTGAATAGTCAATATGTGCTATGGCTGATCCCAGTGACTGGGCAAAGAAAGAATGCAAAGGTATGGCGGAAACTGTCTGGCAGTTGGCATGGCCAGGCAAAAAAACAACAACACAAAGCTATGGAACCTGGCTGCCTCACCTCGCCATCCCAGAGCTAGCAGTAGGCCCCAGAAGAAGCTGTAGCAGTGAGTGTTGGCTATCGTGAACATTATCTACAGCCCTGAGAACTGGAGAGGCAGAAGTATTTTTCCCTGAGTGGCAGGTGCACACTGCAACTAATCTCAGCGACAGGTGTTAATATGGAGATGAGGCAGCTGAGGTCTGGCAGTCACCATTACTGGGAGGAGAATAAAGCCACAAATGCACTGGCTGGCCTCTCCCAAATCACCCCATCCCCACCCATCATGGTTGAACCTAGCATTGCCAGCAGTGTCTAGTTGCAGGTGACAGCACTGAGATTTTCAGACAGCACTGGGATTTCACCAGCTCAAAGTCTCATTGCCCACAACATTCCCCCACAGGGGTGGTGCCCTAAGACCGAGGCAACCTAGTCACATTAGAGATGCCCACCTCTCCAGGGAAAATAGGGCATTTTCCGCCACCCTACAGAGATTCAAGAAGCTAGAGGGGTGTAAAAGTAACTAAAAGACTTGCGCTTCAGCACCATCTACTGGAAAACAAACAAAAAACTTATCATCAACCTACTGAATAAAGAAAGACTGCCACTCTTAAAGAAAAAAGCAGATTTCATTCCCATAGAGCAGCAATTTTCAACCTTTTTCATCTCATGGCACACATAAACTAATTACTAAAATTCTGTGGCACACCAAAAAACATATATTTTTTGCCAATCTGACAAAAAAAAAAAAAAAAGGTATAATTTTGATTCATTCACACCAGACAATTATTGCTTTGTTGGCTGTTGTCATTTTTTTTTATATAATCTAAGGGAAAAGAGGTCAATGCCCCTGACTAAATAATCAGATATTACATGTTTTAAAAATGTTGTCACACCACTTGAAAGTTGCTGCCATAGATGCCTAAACAGAGAAAGACTCCTTCAAATACCATGAATAACCAAGATAATGAGGCACCTCAGAAAGAAAGTGAAAACTCTCCAGAAAATAAACTTAAATACATGAAAATATATGATTTAAATGACAGAGAATTCAAAATGGAACTTCTGCTTGACCCAGCAATCCCACTTCTGGGAATACATCCTAAGAATCCTGAAACACCAATCAGAAAAAATACATGCATCCTTATGTTCATAGCAGTGTTATTTACAATATCTAAGATCTAGAAACAGCCCAAGTGCCCATCAGTAGATGAGTGGATAAAAGAGCTGTGATACATTTACACAATGGAATACTATGCAGCTATAAAAAAGAGGGATTTCTCACCCTTTGAGACAGCATGAATAGACATGGAGATTATTATGCTAAGTGAAATAAGCAAGTCAGAGAAAGACAAATATCAATGATCTCACTTATAAATAAACTAACAAACAAAATAGGTTTAGAGACATGAAAGCATGGAACGGACTGACAGATCTCAGAGGGAGGGGAGTAGGGGTGGGTGGGAAGAGATTAACCAAAGATCTTATATGCACATATGTATAGCTCATGGACAGTGACAACAGTGAAGTGAAGGCCTGGGTTGGGACAGGAGCAAGGTGGAGGGGGGCCAAGGGGGAAAATGGGGGATGCCTGTAATACTCTCAACAATAAAAATTTTTTTAAAAAAAGACTGCAGTTCTGAAAAAAAACTCAACAAGTACAAGAAAACACATATAGGCAGTTTAATGAACTCAGAAATAAAATCAATGAACAAAGGGAGTAGTTCGCCTGGCTGGTGTGGTTCAGTGGCTGAGCATTGACCCATGAACCAGGAGGTCACAGTTCAATTCTCGGTCAGGGCACATGCCTGGGTTTAAGGCTCAATCCCCAATAGGGGGAGTAAGGAGGCAGCGATCAATGATTCTCTTTCATCATCGATGTTTTTCTCTCTCTCTCCCTCTCCCTTCCTCTCTCTGAAATCAATAAAAACATATTTAAAAAAAAAAAAAAGGAGTCGTTTACCAAGGAGACTGAAACTCTAAAAGAGAATTAAATATAAATTCTGGAATTGAAGAGCTGAATAAGAGAGATGAAGGATGAACTAGCAAGCTTAGGAAATAGAGTTGACGAGATGGAGAAAAGAATTAGTGACCAAATATAGAAATCTAGAAATGACAGATGGAAGAAGAGAGAGACTTGAGAGTAAAAAAAATAAAAGAACTCTACAAGAACTATCTGACCCCATAAGAAAGAGCAATACAGGAATAATGGGTATGCCAGAAGAAGAAGAGAGGGAGAAGGGAATAGAGAGCCTATTCAAACAAAGGGTCAAGAGAAATTTCCAAAGTTATGGAAAGAGCCAAATCCTCAAATCCAAGAAGCAAACAGAACATCTAATTATCTAATCCAAAAAGACCTTCTCCAAGGCACATTTTATTAAAACTGTCAAAAACTAATAACAAAGAAAGAATTCTCAAGTCACACAAGGAAAAGAAGATGATAACCTATAAAGGAAATCCCATTAAATTATCACCAAATTCTTCAGCAGAAACCCTATAAGCTAGGAGAGATTGGAATCAAATACTCAAACTACTGAAAAGAGATAAATTATCAGCTAAGAATAATATATCCAGCAAAGTTATCTTTTAGATAAGAAGGAGAAATTAAGATTTTTCCAGACATATAGAAGCTGAGGGAATTTACCACCACAAGACCTCAATTACAGGAAATACTAAAGAGGGTTATTCTACTTGAAACAAAAATACAAATGGATACAAAACTATGAATAAAATGAGTAACAGACAGACAGAAGCAGGAAACTGCAACCTTTTTTAGAATAAGGTGTTATACACATAAATATAACATAAAGATTAAAAGAGAAGAAAACATTTTCAAAAGGGAAGACAATAGCTACTGCAATTTGGAAATGAACTAAAAATAAATAGGGATCATTTGTGACAACAAAATGTAAAAGGGGAGAGGGTAAAGGTCTTTACATTCCATTATCAATATTAATTCATACACATTGATGTGAATTTATTCAGAGTGTATTTTATGTGTTATCTTTTCAGTAAATGACTATATACTTATATCCATCATAGATACAGTCCAAGAGACTAATATTTTTAAGTATATATAATATTCAAATCAATTACAATCAGCCCTCAATTATAGAGCATTTAAGTAACTTCCAATGTTTCAGAGTTATGAATAAAAATACTACAACTTTGTGTAAATTGATGTCTTTCTTTTGTATTATTCTCTTGAGTATTTCCCCCAAGTGAAATTTCTGGGCCAAAAAAAAGTGACGTTTTCAGCTATTGTTAAACTGAAAGTTTGAACAATTCTCAGTGACACAGGGCCACACATACATACAATTTTCTCACAGGCCTAACTACAGTATTTTTAAATCTCTTTTCAGGTATAATTAACAATCAACTGCACATATTAACAATATGAAATTTGACAAATTTTGAAGCTATTATGATTATATCAAAATAAAGAACATATCCATCACCACCAACAGTTTGCTTATACACTTCATAATTTCACTCTTCTATCCCCCCCCCCCAGGAAACCACTAATATTCTCTTTGTACTATAGATTAGTGTGAATTTCATAGAATTTTATACAAATAGAATATAAAAGCATACACTCTTTTTACTTGCCTCCTTTCAGCAACAATAATTATTTTCAGTTTCATCTATGTTGTTGCATACGTCAGTAGTTCATTCATTCTTTATTGCTGCATAGTATTCTAATACATGGCTATACCACAGTTTTACTCATTTATCTATTGATGGACATTTGGGTGGTTTCCAGTTTTTGGCTACTACAGATAAAGCTGTGCCCTGGCTGGCAATGTGGCTCCGTGGTTAAAGTGTCAGCCTGTGCACCAGAGGGTCTTGGGTTTGATTCCCAGTCAAGGGCATGCAATTGGGTTGCAGGTTTGATCCCCAACCCCCATTTCAGGCACATGTGGGAGGGCACAGCCAATCAATGTCTCTCATATTCATGTTTCTCTCTCTCATACCCCTCTCTCTTCTTCCCCCCCCTCCTTTCCACTCTCTCTGAAAATCAATGGAAAAAATATCCGCAGGTGAGGATTAAAATAAATAAATGAATGAATAAAAAATAAATCTGCTATAAATATTTGTATACAACTTTTTGTATGAACATGTGCTTTTTATTATTCTTAAGAAATTAGCTAGCAATGGATAGGTCATATGGTAGGTTTACATTTTTAAAAGACTTTTAAAATATCCAAAGTGGTTGCCATTTTGCATTCCCATCAACAACGTATAAGAGTTCTAGCTCCTCTACCTCCTCATCAACACTTGGTATTGTCAGTCTTTTTAATTTTAGCCATTCCAGTGGCTGCATAGTTTTATCCCATTGTGTTTTGATTGGCACTTCTCTAATGATGTTGAGCATCTTTCCATGTTCTTATTTGACATACATGTGTTTTCTTTGGTGAACTCTCTGTTCATGTCATGAGGAGCAGGAGAGATTTAATAGAGAAAGAGAAGTATTTTCAACAAATGTTACTGGAACAATTGGCTATCCATACCACCCCCCCCCCAAAAAAAGAACTCTGATTCATACTTCCAATCCTATATAAAAATTAATTCAAGATGGATCTTAGATATAAATGTAAAACTTAAAACTATAAATCTTCTATAAGGACATGTAAGAGAAAACCCTTGTGACCTCAGATTAGGCAAAGATTTCTTGGATGTAATACCAAAACCACAAAAACAAATAGAAAAATTGGACTTCATCAAAACTTGAAACTTCTGCTTTTCAAAAGACAGTTAAGAAAATGAAAAAGACAAGCCATACAGGCTAGAAGGAAATATTTGCACAGCATATATCTGGTAAAAGACTGTATGCAAAATATATATTTTTAAAAACTTTCAAAATTCAGTAATAAGGGAAAAAAGGACCCAATTCTCTAGTACTGAGATGTGTTTATCAGATATGTAACTTTGGGCAAACAAAGAGCATTTGCTGAGAGACTGAAGTGAGACCATGCACTGCTGTTAAAAAGGGGCAGATAGAGACAGAGATAAATCAGAGAGTGTACACAGAAATGCATCTTGGGATGTTTCCTCAGATGGGAAAAATGTCAAAAGCAAATTGTCATATTTTCTTCACAGTAACTTCTAGGATCAGCCTTCATGACATATAATGGAAGAATTTTTAAAATGGCCCAGAGCCTGATTTAAGGCTTAGATAGTAGATTTGGATCTTGCGGCATAGATACAAAAAGTATTTGGAAACTAAAAAGAGGAGAGGAATTCAAAGACAAGATGCATGGAGGGCAATTTTCAGTCATAGGCCACCAAACAGGCCCCTTTTCTTGACTGAACATCACATTCCCAAATAAAGGACTTGGTACCCATAAATACTCAGAGAAGTATGTTTATTACCAATTTCTTACCTAAATGTAGCAGAAATTTTCTAAAACATGCCCACTACTTTGCTATAGAATATAACAAAGTTTTATTAGAGAATTAGCAGGGCACTGAATATAAAGCTATGTCATTTACAGTTTTCTTTAAAAAGGACAGGCAAAATAGGTCCCACAGGCCAAATAGAGACCACTGACTGTTTCTGTAAACCAAGTTTTATTGAAACAACCATGCTCATTTGTTTACATATTGTCTGTTTTGCTTTCATGCTATAACAACAGATTTAAGTAGTTACGATGGAAACTATATGGCTGCAAAGCCTAAAATGGTTACGATTGGCTTTTTACAAAAAAAATGTTTGCTGACAGATCTGAAATAATAAAGGACTAATTCTCACTAAAAAAATAATAAAAATAAAATGGGCAAAAAGTTGATCATTTCTTCAATGTAGTAAAAGTGAAAGGGTCAAGATCTCTAAAGCTTGTTTAATTTTTTGGCAAACGTAGCTCTATATTTTTAAGATGTGCTTATGATGTCAGCCCATTTACAGTGTAAACTCCTAGACTCCTAATATTTCTCACAAAGGTTCAAATAAAGGACTTGGCACCCATAAATACTCAGAAAAGTATGTTTATTACCAATTTCTTACCTAAATGTAGCAGAAATTTTCTAAAACATGCCCACTACTTTGCTATAGAATATAACAAAGTTTTATTAGAGAATTAGCAGGGCACTGAATATAAAGCTATGTCATTTATAGTTTTCTTTAAAAAGGGCAGGCAAAATATGTCCCACAGGCCAAATAGAGACCACTGACTGTTTCTGTAAACCAAGTTTTATTGAAACACAACCATGCTCATTTGTTTACATATTGTCTGTTTTGCTTTCATGCTATAACAACAGATTTAAGTAGTTATGATGGAAACTATATGACTGCAAAGCCTAAAATGGTTACGATTGGCTTTTTACAAAAAAAATGTTTGCTGACCACCACCACCCCATTCTAAAGAACCCTCTAGTTCCTCTTAACTGATTCAAATTATGTTTCATGAATGTCCTTAACACAAGATTAAGTGACCACAAAAATGTGGTCTGGGCCTGGAACTTTCCTCCTTCTCAATCTGCAAGAGGAGAAATTTGTCCAGATGATTTCTAGCGTAGGCATTAATCACCATTCTGATTCTCAGCCAATGAATAATGTCCTTTGTGATGCTGATTACTTCTGAATATTTGAGACATCTGCACCTCATATGGGATTGTAGAAATACTGGCAGGGCACGTCAGGAGCCTCAAGTTCCAGTCCCCTCTTTGCCCCTAAGTGACTAAACCTCTTGGTTCTTTGCTTTTGTAAAATGAAGAGGCTGGACAGATGAGAACGAAATTTCCTTAAAGGCCACACTGGCTGCTATGAATGCCCAAGGAACAGCATCACACCTGGATTTACAGAGGAGAAGGGACTCAGGGAAGGTTTCTTGGAGGAAGTGGTGCCTGAACTGAGTCTTGAAGGATAAGGAGGAATTCATGTGGCCGGAGAACGACTGACCAATAAAGCAAGAGACATCCTATTGAAGCCACCTTTTTTTTATTTTTTATTTTTTACTGATTAGAAAATATCATTTGTTTCAGCATCTAAACCCCAGGAAAGATCTCTCTAAATTCAAATAGGCTCTAATGTGTGTATTCCACTCTGCTTCAGGTTGTGCATTATGGAAGATCACACTGCCCAGCAACTTTTCACAATACAGTCACATTTTTGTGAAAAGAGATTTCTTTTTCTTTGTCATCCTAATACTAAGGTCACATCCAAGGTTTGAATATGACATCAGCTGCTACAGGCATAGGACACATGATAGCCATTGCATGGGACACCAAGGCTGCTTGGGAACATAAAGACAATCAGAGAGTGTTGGACAAAGGGTCATTCCAGGACTTTAGTCAAGGTCAACGAGAGGTGAGAGAACTTTAACTTCAAACAATCTTGACAGTGGGATTAGGTAACATGCTTATGCAGCATTTTCATGTAGTTAAATCATCCAAACATCCACAACAATAGATTCCAAAGGGAGAGGAATTATCTGAGTTGACATAGCAGTCTCAGCAATAATGATTTCTAAGCAGTCGCTAGGTCTCCCACAGTTCTGTCTGTACAGATGTCAGAAGCAGAGGTCATTCATGCATTCAACAAATTTTAGTATCAACTATGTGTAAGCCCTTTGCTGTACACTGAGGACACAGCCATTACAAAATGAGACAAAAATCCTTTTCCCTTTTGAAACTTACATTCTAGTGCATCATCCTTGTATGGAGAAAAGTGCAAAGAGTTTTAACTTCTATCCAACTGGACATAGTGCTGTTCTGAACAGTCCCTAGGGAATATTTTGCAAAAGAGTTAGGCCACACCTGAGCCAGCCTTCGTCCTGAGCCCTTGTCCCTCCATCTTATTCTCTGTTTCTTATCTATGTGCAGGACAGGGTAAAGCCAAGGCAGCCTGATGCTTTTTCCTTACTGTACCCTCATTATCAAGCCACACAACTCTTAAATCCTTAAAGCAAAAGTGCTCATAGACTTAGAACCACTTCTGGGACTATTGACTAGGGATATAATCCTAAATTCTGAAAATAATGTAGATGAAAAAATGTGCATCACAGCTTATTTAACCTAGCTCCTTCTCTCCACCCATATCAAAAAAGGGGGAAATTAAATGTTCAACTATAAATTAATGGATGGGTGAATTATCATTTGTACTTGAGATGAAGTCACAAGCCGCCATTTAGATGATATTTCCAAAGACTCTATAATGTGTGAAAATACTTAGTATAAAATTTGGGGTAATCAGACAGAAGTAAAGTGCATTTATATATACTCAACATAACAAGTGTAAATATAACAAGTGGAAAAAATCTCCAAAAAAAAATTAAAACCTTGACTGCTAGTCAAGATGGTGGAGAAGGTAAAGTCTTATCCATTCAGCCACCCTGTCTTTTGATTAGAGCATTTAATCCACTTACATTTAAAGTAATTATTGATAGGTATGTAGTTATTGCCACTTTATTATTTATATTTTGATCTTTTTTTCTTATTATTAAAGAAGTCCCTTTTTAACATTTTTTGTAATACTGGTTTGGTGGTGATGAACTCCTTTAGCTTTTTCTTGTCTAGGAAGCTCTTTAGCACTCCTTTAATTCTAAATAATAGCCTTGCTGGGTAGAGTAATCTTGTTTGTAGGTCCTTGCTTTTCATCACTTTGAATACTTTGTGCCAAGCCTTTCTGGCCTGCAAAGTTCCTGTTGAGAAATCAGCTGACAGTCTTATGGGAACTCCCTAGTACAGAACTAACTGCTTTTCTCTTGCTACTTTTAAGAGTCTCTATTTGTCTTTAACCTTTGTAATTTTAATTATTATGTGTCTTGGTATGGGCCTCTTTGGGTTTATCTTATTTGGGACTCTCTGTGCCTTTTGGACTTCTATGTCTATTTACTTTGCCAAGTTCAATGAAATCTCTATTAAAATACCAATGGTATTTTTCATATTAATAGAACAAATAATCCTAAAATTTATATGGAACCACAAAAGACCCAGAATAGCCAAAGCAATCAAGAGAGAAGAACAAAGTTGGAGGTATAATGCTACCTGATATAAAACTACACTACAAAGCCATAGTAATAAAAACATCATGGTACTGCCATAAAAACAGACACATATACCAATGAAACAGAATAGAGAGCCCAGAAATAAACCCAAGACTATATGGTTGATTAATCTATGACAAAGGTGGCAAGAATATACAATGCGGTAAAGATAAACTCTTCAATAAATGCTGCTGGGAAAACTGAACAGATACATGCAAAAAAATAAAACTGGACCACTTTATTATACCATATACAAAACTAAACTCAAAATGGCTTAAAGAATTAAATGTAAGACCATAAACCATGAAAATTTTAGAAGAAAACACAGGTAGTAAACTCTTTGACACTGCTCTTAGCAATTTTTTTTATATGTCTCCTTGGGCAAGGGAAACAAAAGAAAAAATAAACTACTGGGACATCAAACTAAAATGTTTTTGCACAGCAAAAGGAACCATCAACAAAACAAAAAGGCAACCTACTGACTGGGAGAAGGTATTCACCAATGATACATCTGATAAGGGGTTAATATCCAAAATATATAAGGAACTCATACAACTTAGCACCAAAAAGACATATAACCCAATTTAAAAATGTCAGTGGACCTGAAGAGACATTTCTCCAAAGGGGACATACAGATAGCCAATAGACATAAGAAAAGATGCTCAATATCCCTAATCATCAGGGAAATTCAAATTAAAACCACAATGAGATATAACCTCACACCCATCAGAACGGTCATCCTCAATAAATCAAGTGCAGCAACTATGTAGAGAAAACAGAACCCTCATCGACTGTTTGTGGGTTTAAAAATTGTTGCAGCCACTATGGAAAACAGTATGACGTTTCCTAAAAAAATTAAAAATAGAACTACCATGTGACCCAGCAATTCCACTTCTGTATATTTATTCAAAGAAATCCAAAACACTCATTCAAAAAGATATAGGCACCCCTATGTTCACTGCAGCCTTATTTACAATAGCCAAGACGTGGAAACAACCTAAATGTCCATCAATATGCATATATACAATGGAATATTACTCAGCCATAAAAAAAAAAAAAAGAAAAAAGGAATGAGCCCAGCTGGGCGTGGCTCAGTGGTTGAGCATCAACCTGGGATCCGGGAGATCGTGGTTCGATTCCTGGTCAGGTCACGTGCCCGGGTTGCAGGCTCGATCCCCAGTTGGGAGTGGGTAGGAGGCAGCTGATCAGTGATGGCGCTCTCATCACTGGTGTTTCAACTCTCTCTCTCCCTCTCATCTTCCTCTCTCTGAAATCAATAAAGATATATTTAGAAGAAAAAAAAAAAGGAATGAAATCTTACCCTTTGTGACAACATGTATGGACCAAGAGGGTATTATGCTAAGTGAAATGAATCAGAGAAAAACAAATACCATATGTTTCATCTGTGGAATTTCAAAAACAAAAATAAACAAAACAGAAACAAACTCATTGATACAGAGAACTAATTGATAGTCACCAGATGGGAAGGGGGTTAGGGAGCTGGGTGAAAAAGGTAAAGGGATTAAGATGTACAAATTGGTAGTTACAAAATAGTCCTGGGAATGTAAAGTACAGCATAGGGAATATAGTCAATAATATTGTCATAACTATGTACAGTGCCAGGTGGTAACTAGACTTAGGGGGGATCAATTCATAAGTAATATAAATATTTGTCTAACTACTATGCTATACACTGAAACTTACATAATATTGAATATCAACTGTAATTGAAAGATAAAATTTTTAAAAGTTTTTTTAAACAGTGAAATGGATTAAGAAGTACAAATTGCAAGTTACAAAAATAGTCACAAGGATGAAAAGTACAACATAGGTAATATAGTCAATACTATTGCTAACTGAATAGTGTCAGATGGGTACTAGACTGATGGGGGTGATCACTTTGTAAGATATAAATGTCAAATCACTATGTTGCATGCCTGAAACTAATATGATATTGTATGTCAATTGTAACTGAAAAATAAATTTAAAAAAAGAAAAGCCTTGATGAAAATGTTCCAAAACTAACCACTGATATACTTAGGTGTTGAAATTATGGATGTTTTTCTACTTTTTGCATTTTCCATTTTTTCTTTAATGAACATTCATTTTTCTAATTAAAAAACATTCAAACCTCAATATCATTTTTAAAAGGCAAGGACAAGGCAGCAAGTACAAATATTAAATAGTTTATCATGGTAGCTAAGAGCCTGAATTCTGGATTTAAACTCTGGGTCTGAACCTGGCTCCCAAGTTACTGTATGACTTTTGCTTGCCTCAGTTTTCCACCTGCAAAATAGGGGTGATATTGGTGCCTATCTAAATGTGTTAACAGGAGAATTAGTAGATAATACATGTAGAGTGTTTACTACAGAGCAGAACACCTTGTAAGCACTCAAAATAATGACAGATCCAATACCACAGTGACTTCAAAGAAACAGCTCACACAGGAAAGGTGAGTAAACATCACATTTTCATGTCTCAGGGACAACTAATTCAGAGTTGTCTTTCAGTGGACAATTTCCCCTCAGGCAGAATCAATACCCAAATCCTTTACTGATATTTTAAATTTTCCCCTGAAGAAGATGAAGAATATGTTGATATTCATTTTATGGGTAATTACCTCTTTGTGTGTGTTTTTTTAATATGCCTGTCATAATTAATTGTACAACGTGCCTTTTGGTTTTAAAAACTAGTCTAAAAATTATGTTAATAAGATTGTCAGAAAACACTAATCATTACTCTAAGATAAAATGATCTCATAAAATATTGTATATGGTGCTAACAGACAGTAAGTAGTAAATTTGAAGATAAAAGTAATTGTCTGAATCATATTTTTCTGTCAAATGTCTGTTCCAAAAAACAGTGAAATCAAAAGACGGTCTCCTATCTCCTACACCCAAAGTCCTTCTTTCTATACAAATTAAAATACCTAAATCTGGGTAAAATAAAGTGGTTAATAACTACACCTTCACTTTGTCGACAATAGACTTTTAGTAAGTATCTGGGGAAAGGACACCCATTTCTGAAATTGTGGTTATTACTTGCCAATACCTCTTTTTAAAAGAGAATTCAGTTAAGATTGCATAAATAGTAAATCTTGACCAATAAAAAAGATCGAGACGATAAGAAAAGACTATAAGGAAAAACAGGTTGAAATTAGTTTCTCTACATTTCCTCCTCCTGAAGTTGGGCATCACTTTTGCCTTGAGGGAGAGAGGATTATGCCTTTCAGCTTCCAGAGACATTCTTTACCCTGATTCCTAACCTAGATTTCCTTGATCTTTGGATCCGAGAAATTCTCTACTCAAATAGAAGGCTGTGCTTCTACTCGGGGTCTTGGCCTGATTTGTCAACCTTCGGTGGATAGTCCATGGACTGTTTTCTCCTTGCATAGAGTACCTGCCTGCTTATTACCATGGTGAAAAGGGCTTGAACCACGGAGTTGCTCAGGCTTAGATTTAAACCCGGCTGGGCACAAGCTGTGTCATCTTCATCCAGGCACTTAACCTTACTCAGCCTCACCTTCTTTGTCTATAAATGCACATCTCATAAGGTCACAATGGTGCAAGATGAGATAATAGATGCTAAATGACTGGGCACAGTAGGCAACTAATCCAGTGTTCTCCCCTTCCCCTGTGTCTTTTTTGGAGGTTAGCAGTCATTTGGATCCTAAAAGCCCTTGGTTTCCTTCCTGTCTTTCTCAGACCAGAAGACAAAGTTCTTCGGAATTTGGGGTTTTTAATTTAGAAGAACATTTGAGCTCTAAGTTACCTTTGACCCATTCATACTTAAGTCCCATGGGAACTGGAAAGGTAGATTAGTTGGTGGTGAGAGCAGTCCCTTTTGGGTGAAGCCTGAGAAGCGGGGTGCTCTCGCTCAGGCCAATGGGTTCCCATCAGTTCTCTTTCCCACAATTGAAGTCCGGGTCTGGCTCTGCCCACCTCCCTCCTAAGACCCACAAAGATTAAGTTGATCAGTCCCTCTGAGCTGTTTCCTTCTGGAGGTGCGAACAGCTAAACACTCTCAAATCCCTGGACCAGCCCGCCCAGACGGCTGTGCCCAGACTGAGCTTTCCGGGTCCCTCCCGCCCCGCTCCACCTCCTTCCCTGGAGCAGCCGGATGATTTGGACTGGAACCCAGGCGTGCGTGGGGCCAGGGGCAGTGAAGGCGGCGTCTGCCCCGCCGCCGCTTCTCGGCTCCCCTGTGTCGGGCTGGCAAGCCCAGCCCGCACAGGTGCTGCGCGCGAGCCGGCCCTGCGCTCCTGGCAGCCGCGCCCGCGCAGCCCCTCGGCAGTCCTCGGCGCGCCGCGCCGCGCTCCTGGACACCGAGACGCTGGCCTCGCTCCGCACACCCCGCCCGCAGGGGAAACGCTACCTGTGGAAGTAATGCGCACAAAAGAGGCCCAGAAGCACAGTCGCAGGCGGGCCAAAGAGAGCGCGGGGCTGCCAGACGAGCATCCCCAACGGTACCACGAAGGAGGGCAGCTCCTGCAGGAACCAGGCGGCGCCTGCGGGCAAGTGGGCAGCCATGGTCGGGCTCCCCGCGTGCTTCCCGTAGCCTGAGGGCTCCCCGAAGTACAGTGTCATTGCTCCCAAAACCGCCAAAGTGATGCTGCCTGCCAGCACCGGGCTCTGCTGGCAGTGAACGGACATCGTGCCGTGCTCCCCGCCAGTGGCCACTGCCGGCGCAAAGGAGAGGGCGGCCCCACCGCCCCTTTATGGAGCGCGAGACACCACTCCGTGTCCGCCCCTTAGCTTTGGCTCCCGCCCCCCACCCTGCCTCCCTGCCTCCCGCCTGCGCGCCCAGCCCTGTCTCTGCTCAGCAGCAATACCCCTTTCGCAGGGCTGGCGCTTCTTCGGGAGGCAGCCGGAGTGGGGGGAAGGACCCAGGGTTTCATGGGGCCAAAAACGTGTCCCGGGCCCCGGGGCCTTTGACTAGCATGTATCCGCGCCTCCACCCACGGGGCCACTCTCTCCACCGCCCGCCACTGCTCTCCGCGTTAGACTGCCCTCCGAAAACTTGTTCCTCACGCATCAACCTCTGAAGCTGCAGCTTCTGGGACTAGATGAAGAGAGAAAACCACCCGAGCGATTGACTTAGCGGGGAACGTCCTCGCGCCCCCGCACACATCTTCTGTGGAGCCACGCGGCCCCTACCCTCGAGCCACCCCAAGCCAGGATCTCCTCAACCCCTCTGGTTCCCTTGGCTCCTCCACTGCCCGCTCCCACCCAACCGCAGCTCCTTCCTTCGATGCGCGGACCGTCATCCAGGCACTTTCCGCGCCCCGAAGCCCCTCTGAGTTGGGGCGCCGCGCTCCTTCGGCACTCTCAGTCTCAGCGCCCCTCTGCACCACCACCGCGCCTCCAGTCAGGTACCAGCCTCTCTCAGCCCTAATCCTCCACGGTTTTCTCTGGATCGCCCGGATGCGCCCCTGGGCCTCCTGACCCTGCCAGAGAGTCGCGTCTGCCGCGTGGGTGTGGAAGCACGGATTTCCGCGGGAGCAGCGACCCTGCCGGCCCGCCCTAGCCTCTCCTCCTGGGAACCCCTGGAGCCGCCGGCTTCAGGCCGACGTCTAGGACTTCTCCCGGGAGACGCCCTCTCCCAGCTCCTGGAGCGGATGAGCCGGGCTCCATACGGCGATGCCGTTGGTGACGCTGCTGCGTCCAAGTACGCGGACAGGGCTCTCTCCCGTCCTGGCCTCCCTTCTCACTCCCCACCCCGTGGTTCTCCAGCCTCGCCCGTTTTCTATTCCCTTCTCTGAACTCGGCATCCGGCCTTCCTGGGCTGTCCCTTCTGTGTTCTGTGCCTCCTCTGGGCCCGCCTCCTCTTCCCCCCACTAGGGTGCACCTTTGTCCCACCTTCCTCGTGGACTTTATCGCTGTTCATTTCCACCTGTGGCCCCTACCTCAGGCTCCAGCTCAGTGTGTGTGCGTGTGTGCGTGTGCGTGTGCGCGCGCGCACTTGTGTCCCTCCCTGTCCCCTTTCTTGGGCCCTTTTTTCATTCTTCCCCTTAGGTCCAACTCATGGCCTCTCAGAAGCCCCACCCAGTATTTCCTCATCGCTCCCACCCTGCTGCACAGGCTGTTCCAATGAAAGACACACTGTCCTGTCTAATCCCTGGGACCTGTGGTATGTGATGACCCTTTAGTGCTACAGGGCACCCTCCGTTTGTTGACCAAGGGGTGCTTATCATCTCCCTGTTAGGTAATACGTTGAGTAGCAATTGGAGCACTTCCGCTTCCAGCTGCTCACCATGTAAGAATCACCCACACTGACCCAAGCCCTTCGCATGGAGTAATCAGGTGTTGGCTCTCACAGCTTCTTGGAGCTGCTTCTGTACTGGCTTTACCGTGCAGACCCAGTCCCGGCTCCCTCAGTTACCACCTGCTAGTTGAGGACACCCCAGTCTAGATCTCCTGCAAAGACCTGCACTTCTGATCTGCACTTGCTCCTTGCTGAACAACTCCTCGAACGTCCTTCAGAGACCTCCAGTTCAACCCTACCCAAAGCTGAACCAATTTACCTTCCCCTCTGTGCCCTACCCAGGTCCAGATCCTCCCTCTGCCATTCCCAGTTGTTACATTTCCTCTGTCCTCATTAGCTATAGTTTCCCTGGAAGGCTGGCCCATAGACACAGGAAACTATAGATTTCTTGATGCCATACAGTATCAGGAGAATACGCAATGTGACATTTCAAACACAACTCAGTGGAAGAACTTTGTGATTTGACCCTCATTAATTTTCCCCCCACTACTCTACCAGTTAGCCTTTGCAGCATCACAAACTACCCAAGAAGTCAGTGGCTTAACAAAACCAACTATCTTCCGTTTACGCATTTTTGAGTCAGGCGGGGGGCAGCTGACCTAGGAAGGGGGTAGCTGATCTTCCCTGTGCACATATATTCGTCTGTGGAGCAACTGAGGGGACCACTCCCTGACGGGTTTGGATGGGGAACCTCAGCTGAGGCAGCTCTATTTCACGTGGCTCTCATCCCAGGATGAGTGAGCTAGTCCCAACTTCTCTCTCTAATCTCAGTAACAGAAGCACAAGAGTACAAGAAACATACAAGACCTCTTGGGATTCAGGTCAAGAGCTAGTACACTCTTACCTCCTATTGTTCTATTGGCCTAATAAAATCACATGTTGGATTCCAGAGTAAGAGTGGGAGAGTATTGCCAAGTTAGATAGCAAAAGAAAGGGATCCAGGGAGAGATAGAGAATCAGAAACAATAATGCAACTGTTCAGTATTATATACATAAAGAATGTACTCAAATTGTAATATACTGCTGGGTTGATTTGCACAAACTGAACACATCGTTGTAACCAGCACTTAGGTCAAGAAACAGATTATTAGCATACCAAAAGCTCCCCTCATGCCTCCTTATATCTCCTCCCAGAAAAATCACTACTCTGGCTTCTAACACCATAATTCATTATGCCTGATTTTTTAAATTTCATTTTTCAATTTCAGTTGATTTTCAATATTATTTTTATATTAGTTTCTGGTGTACAGCGTAGTGGTTAGACAGTCATAGAATTTGCAAAGTGAACCCCCCAATATTTCAAGTTTGAACTTTTTATAAATGTAATCATTTAGTATTTATTCTTTGTGTGCGTTGTAATGGTACCCAAGATTTGTTGTAATCAGGTATGGTGAGATACACAGACACAGAAATGACTGTCATGAATGAAACTTATACTCACAGATCCCTAAAAACAGGAGGCATAGCATGGCACACAAAATCACATGGGAAAGCACCAGGATAGGTCAGAAGGCAGAGAGAATGAGAGAAAAATGTAGACAACAGGTTTTACTGTGGTTTCTGCAGGGAAGAATAGACAAGGGAGGACAAGCAGGCTTAGGATTGTCTAGTTTAATTGTCTAGTTGAATAATTTCAGGGTGCTCTTGGTTTTAGAGACTATCACCAGTTTTCTGGTACTTGCCTCTGGGGTTATTAGAATGGGTGAGTAGTGGTCCAGAGTCAGCTTGAGGTAAGAAGTGGCTGTAGTATGGGGTGTGGGAGGGAGGGAGGGAGGGAGGGAGGGAGGGAGGGAGGGAGGGAGGGAGGGAGGGAGGGAGGCTGAGAAATCCCCTGGCAAATAGTCATCCCAGAAAGTCATGCTTTAGTGGTAGCAATTTTTAGACTGAAGGCATCCTTCTTAACAAAATGTCAAATCAGTGTCTTAAAGGAATCAAGGTGATTCCCAAGTAATTTAACAAAGTCCAGCCCTCTTGAGAGGCAGATGATTAAATCCAGACAAGTAACAATGTAGCCTTCACAATAACCAACATCCATCTTACAGATCCAAGAATATTGATAAACCCCTAGCAAAATGAACCCACACACCCAAATCATACCAAGGCATATCATTATCAAATTGCTAAACATGTCACCTTGACTTTTTAAAAATTCATTTATTTTTATTGTTGAAAGTATTACAAATGTCCCATTTTTCCCTCCAACTGATTCCTCCACCTCACTCCCACCCCCTCCCCAGGCCTTCACCCCATTATTGTCTGTGTCTATGGGTTATGCATATATGCATATAACTTCTTTGGTTAATCTCTTCCCACCCTCCACCCCCCTTCCCTCTTCCCTCTGAAATATGATCATCTGTTGCCTGCATCAATGTCTCTGGATCTACTTAGTTTATCAGATTCATTTGTTCATTAGCTTCTTCTTAAAGAAGACTCTTCAACTTTTCCTGTAGTACTGGTCTGGTGGTGATGAACTCCTTTAGCTTTTCCTTGTCTGAGAAGCTCTTTATCTGACCTTCAGTTCTAAATGATAGCTTTGCTGGGTAGAGCAATCTTGGTTGTAGGTTCTTGTTTTTCATCACTTTGAATATTTCTTGCCACTCCCTTCTGGCCTGCAAGGTTTCTGTTGAGAAATCAGCTGACAGTCATATGGGTGCTCCTTTGTAGGTAACTAACTGCTTTTCTCTTGCTGCCTTTAAGATTCTCTTTGTCTTTAACCTTTGGCTTGTTAATTATGATGTGTCTTGCTGTAGCCTCTTTGGGTTCCTCTTGTTTTGGATTCTCTGTGCTTCCTGGACTGGTAAGTCTATGTCTTTCACCATGTAGGGGAATTTTTCTGTAATTATTTTTTCAAACAGGTTTTCAATTTCTTGCTCTCTTTCTTCCCTTTCTGACACCCCAATAATATGAATGTTGAGATGCTTGAAGTTGTCCCAGAGACTCCTTACACTATCTTCATATTTCTGGATTCTTTTTGCTTTTCTGGTTGGGTGTTTTTTGTTTCCTCATGTTCCAAATTGCTGATTTTATTCTCAGCGTCCTCTACTCAACTGTTGATTCCCTGTAAATTACTCTTCATTTCAGCTCGTGTAGCCTTCATTTCTGACTGGTACTTTATTATGGCATCGATGGTCTCATTTGTTTTCTTAACAGTCTTACTAAGATCTTTGAGCATCCTTATAACCATAATTCTGAACTCTGTATCTAGTAGCTTGTTTGGCTCTATTTCATTTAGTTCCTTTTCTGGAGATTTCTTCTGTTCTTTCCTTTGTGAAATGTTTCTTTGCCTCCACATTTTGGCTGCTTCCAGGTGTTTGTTTCTATGTATTAGGTAAAGTTGCTATGTCTCCTGGAGTTTGTCGAGTGGCTTTGTGTAGTAGGTGTCCTGTAGGGTCCAGTGGCTCAGCCTCCCCAGTCACCTGAGCTGGGCCCTCTAGGTGCTCCCCTGTGTGGACTGTGTCCACTGTCCTGTTGTAGTTGAACCCTGGTTGCTGTTGGTGTCACTGGAATTGACCCCCAGACCAATCAGCTGTGAGGACCAGCTGCAACTACAGCCAAAGAGCTGCTGTACTGGAGACACCCCTATGGAGCAGGGTTTACTTCAGTGGAGCTTTGGTGTTCACCAAGTGCACCCCCTGAGTGTGACTTGTGGATGTGGTAGTGTTGTAATCCAACGTGGTCGTCTGACCACTGGGTGCACTGTCTCAGGGGCCTCCCGGGAGGTGCAAAGCCAGCCTCTGCCAGTGCCTTGCCCAGGGCCACCCAGCATGAGCTACATAGCAAACTGTAGTTGGCTGCTACTTATGCTGGGCTTGGCGTTGTCCAGGAGAGGCCAAGCTATGAGCCAATGCAGGCTGCCACTAGTGCCAGGCCTTGGGCCACTTATCAAGACAGATGGGGCATGATGCTGCTTGTTTGAGAGATTTTAGGAAAGTCCTAAGCATGAGGCTCGAGAGGCCATTTGCATAGAAAAGCCACTGGAAATGGCCTGGATGAGCCTGCAAGTAGGGAGGGGTGAGGCCTCCGGGAATCACCAAGGCAGGGCTAAAGGTGTGAGTCAGATGCTGGCGATTCAAATATGGCACCTACCTGCCCGCTCTGTAGGGGGAAGGCTCGCCAAAGGAGCAATTGCCTATGCTAGCCCTTCTGTCTGGGAAAAAGCTGCCCCTCCACCTCTTTCCCTGACTTCAGGCAAGTCAGTTCTTCCCCAAATGTCCCAGGTTCCTTTCAAGCTGCTGCCTGGCACTGGGGCTCAGATAGAGCATGTCCGAGTGAGTCTGTGCGTGGGCCCTTTAAAAGGAGCTGCCTGGGACTCCCACAGCCTCCGCATCCCTCAGCAACAGTCCCCACTGGTTTTCACAGCCCGAAGTTGTGGGACTTCTCTTCCCAGCCCTGGAGCCCTAGGCGGGGGGTCTGATGTGGGGCTGGGATCCCTCACTCCTCCGGGAACCCTCCACCGCCCAGATGTCCCTCCTGGGTTTACCCCGAGGCACCAGGTGTGGGCCAACTGCAGTCTCTCTGTGATTCAGCCCCCATCCGCCAGTGTCTCCGCCCCTCCTACTGGTCTCATTGCTTCTTCAGTTTCCTGATTTTAGAGCTTCTGTTCAGCTAGATTTCAGGAGGTTCTGAGTGATGGTGGTTCTGTATTTTAGTTGTAATTTTGATGTGGTTGTGAGAGGCGGCGGGTACCACGGTTACCTATGCCACCATCTTGTTCCTCCTCCCAATAATACCTGCATTGACTTCTGAGACCAAATACTGTAGTTGAACCAATTTTCACAGGTTTAGGACACAGTCCTGCATAAGACTGCCCTCACTTCCAACACCAGCAAATTCAGGGGTCTTCAGACCGCACACACTTCTGATCTGTCTATAAATTTGAGGGTTCCCACTAACCCTTCAGGTTCAATAATTCATTAGAACAACTCACAGAACTCAGGAAAGCACTGTAATTATGATTAGTTTTATTTAGAAAAAAATCAGAACCAACCAAGAGAAAAGATGGATAAGGTAAGGTCTTGGAGGGTCTCAAACATGAGGCTTCCTTGTCCTCTCCCATGGAGTCAGGATCCACTACCTTCCCAGCACATCATGTGTGACAATATGCAGTGTACTATTTACCAGAAAAGCTCACCCAAGCTTCAGTGTCCAGAGTTTTTATTAAGTTTCATTATGTAAGCACAATTGATTGAATCATTGGCCATGTGGCTGAACTCAATCTTCAGCCTTGTTCTGCTCCCCAGAGGTCAGGTTGATATCACATGGATCAAAGTCCCAATTGATAATCACATAGTTTGTCTTTCCAGCATCGCAACCCCCATTCTGAATCATCTAGTTAGTATAAATTATCAGGGACCCAAGAATAGCAAAGATACTCCTATCACTCAGGAAATTCCAAGGATTTAGAGCAACATCCCAGGAAGGGGGGAAAAGGCCAGCCAATTCTTTCACCCAAGGGTTTAGAGGCTAGCCCCAAGGAGCTGGGATAAAGACCAGATCTCTCTTTGGCTAAAGTTATTTCTTCACTACACGCATGTCAAGAAGCAGAATAATGCAACACATAGCCAAGAGGAAAATAAATCAATAGAAACAGACCTAGAAATGACAGGGGTAATGTATTAATAGAAAAATACTCTAAAATACTTATTTTAACTATGCTCAATATGCTTAAGGATTAAAAATTAACATAATGAGAAATGGAATATATAAAAATACAACCTCTAACAATGAAAAATGTTTTAAATGAAACATTCAAAACTGGCTTTTTGACAAAGAGTTTGCTGTCTCAACACAGATATATGAAAACCACCACTAAAAGCCAAAATGAGAAAGCAAAAGACTCATATCAACATTGTCATCATTGGACATGTAGATTCCAGCAAGTCTACCACTACTGGCCACCTGATCTACAAATGTGGTGGGAGTTACCAGAAAAAAATTGAAAAATTTGAGGAGGCTATTAAGATGGGGAAGGGCTCCTTCAAGTATGTCTGAATCTTGGATAAACTGAAAGCTAAATGTGTGCATAGTATCACCATTGATACCTCCCTGTGGAAACTTAAGACCAGTAAATATTATGTGACCATCACTGATGTCCCAGGACACAGAGACTTTATCAAAAACATGACTACAGGCACATGTCAGGCTGACTGTGCAGTCCCGATTGTTGCTGGTGGTGCTGGTGAACTTGAAGCAGGTATCTCTAAGAACAGGCAAACCCATGAGCATACCCTTCTGGTTTAAACACTGGGTGTGAAATAACTAATTGTTAGTGTTAACAAAATGGATTCCACTGAGCAACCCTACAGCCAGAAAAGATACAAGGAAATTGTTAAAGAAGTCAGCACCTACATTAAGAAAATTGGCTACAACCCTGACATAGTAGCATTTGCACCAATTTCTGATTGGAATGGCAACAACATACTGGAGTCAAGTGCTAACATGCCTTGGTTCAAGGTTTGGAAAGTAACCCATAAAGATGGCAATGCCAGTGGAACCACGACACTTGTATCTCTGGGTTGCATCCTGCCACCATCTCATCCAACTGACAAGCCCCTGGGTCTGTCCTTCCAAGATGTCTACAAAATTTGTGGTATTGGTACTGTCCCTGTTGGCCTAGTGGAGACTGGTGTTCTCAAACTCAGCATGGTGGTCACCTTTGCTCCAGCCAATGTTACAACTGAAGAAAAGTCTCTTGAAATGCACCATAAAGCTTTGAGTGAAGCTCTTCCTGGGAACAATGTGGGCTTCATTGCCAAGAACATATCTGTCAAAGATGTCTGTCGTGGCAATGTGGCTGGTGGCAGCAAAAATGACCCACCAGTGGAAGCAGCTGGCTTCACAGCTCAAGTGATTATCTTGAATTGCCCAGGCCAAATCAGTGCTGGATATGCACCTGTGCTGGATTGTCGCACAGCTCACATTGCTTGCAAATTTGGTGAGCTGAAGAAGATTGACATCATTCTGGGAAGAAGCTGGAAGATGGTCCAAAGTTTTTGAAATCTGGTGATGCTGCCATTGTAGATATGGTTCCTGGGAAGCCCATGTGCATTGAGAGCTTCTCTGACTATCCCCGTCTGGGCAATTTTGCTGTTCATGACAGGAAACAGAGAGTTGTTGTGGGTATCATCAAAGCAGTGGACAAGAAGACAGCTGGAGCTGGCAAAGTCACCAAGTCTGCCCAGAAAGTTCAGAAGGCTAAATGAATACCTGCTCCAATACCTGTCTTAATCAGTAGTGGAAGAACAGTCTCAGAACTATTTGTCTCAATTGGCCATTTAAGTTTAATAGTAAAAGACTGGTTCATGATTACAATGCATCGAAAAACCTTCAGAAGGTTAGGAGAATGCTTTGTGGACCATTTGTGTGTGTGTGTGTGGCAGTTTTTAAGTTATTGATTTTTAAAATCATCACTTTTTAATGGAAACAACTTGACCAAAAATTTGTCACAGAATTTTGAGACCCATTAAAACAAAGTTTAATAAGAAAAAAAGAAAAATTCACTTGGTATGATTAACAATGTTAGACATTGCACAAGAAAAGAAAAGAAATTTGAAGACATAGTAATAAAAACTATCCTAAATAGGCTTCTGGTCAAGATGGTGGAGTATATAAACATGGTACTTACATGCTCCCAAGACCACATCAAAGTTACAGCTAAACTACAGAACAGCCATCATTTATAACCACCTGAAATCTAGCTGAACAAAAGTCCTATACCTAAGGATATACACAAGAAGCCACATCAAGACTGGTAGGAGGGCAGGAGACACAGAACAAACTGGTCCCACATTTATGTGTGGCAATTAAAAATCGAGAGGGATATCTTGGCCTAGGAAGTCCCCCCTAAGGAGCGGAGAGTCCCAGCCCCACACCAGGCTCCCCAGCCCAGAGTTCCAGTGCCAGGAAGAAAAATCCCCACAACTTCTGGCAGTGAAAACCAGCAAAGATTATGGCTGAGTGAGACAAAGGGCTGCTGGAATCCCAGGCATTACTTAAAGGACTCATGCACAGACTAACTTGGACTCACTCCCTCTGAGCTCCAGCACAGGAACAAAAAGCTTGAAAGGTGCGAGGGACATGCAGGAAGGAAATGAATTGTCTGGTTTGGGGGCAAGGGCTCAAGGAGCAGCTTTCTCTCAGATAAAAGTGCTGGTAGAGGCCATTGACCTTTTGCTGAGCCCTCCCCTCTCACAGCCAGCAGGCAGGAACTGTGTATGAGTCTCCATCAACCTGACTAACACTGTTTTCCCCACCTTGGTGATTCCCTGGGACTCCATCCCTCCTAACTTCATCCCTCCTAACTCCATCCCTCGAGCCACTTTCAATGGCTTTTCCATATAAATTGCCTGTCTTGGCTCATGCTGCAGACTTTCCTAAAATCTCTCTAAGGTTCACAAGCCCCAAACAAGCAGCATCTGGCCTCAGCATGCCATATAACTCTTGCTAAGTAACTCCAAGCCTGGCACTAGTGGAAGCTGGCCTTGGTTCACAGATTGGCCACTCCTGGGCACCTCCAAGCCCAGCACAAGTAGCAACCATCTGCAGGTCACTCTGTAGCTCATGCCAAGTGGCCCTGGGCAGCTGGCCTTGACTGCACCTCCCTGCAGGCCCCAGAGCCAGTGCACCCTATGGACAGCTTCAGGCCATGCCAGAGCACCATACAACCACCTCCAAGAGTGACACACTCAAGGGGCAAACTAGGCAGGAACCAGAGCCATGTTAAAAAAAAGTCCTGCTCAGTGGGGTCAGCCCCTGCACAGCAGCTCCTCCATTATAGCTGCAGCAGATCCTCATAGGTGATTGGCCTGGAGGTCAATCCATCCCATTGATGTGCCAACAGCAATCATCTACAATAAGAAAGTGCACAGAGTCCACATGGGGGGACACACCTGAAGCACCTGTCTCAGGTGACCAGGGAGGCTGAACCACTAAGCCCTACAGGACACTTACTACATAAGGCCACCCTCCCAAGAATGGGAGATGTAGCAGCTCTACCTAATACATAGAGACAAACAAAGGGAGACAACCAAAATGAGGAGACAAAGAAATATATCCCAAATCAAAGAACAGGAGAAATCTCCAAAAAAAATAACTAGGTGAAATGGAGGCAAGCAAGCTACCAGACACCGAGTTCAAAATAATGGTTATAGGGTTGCACAAGGAACTTAGGGAGAAACTCAATAGCATAAACAAAGACATGAAAACAATTTTAAAAAGTCAGAAATAAAGAATATAGTAACTAAAATAAAGAATACATTAAAGGGAATCAACAATAGATTAGAAGAAACAGAGGATCAAATCAGCAATTCGGAAGGTAAGGTAGCAGAAAACACCCATACAGAACAGCAAAAAAGAAAAAGAATTTTTTTTAAATGAGGATAGTTTAAGGGGCCTCTGGGACAACATCAAGCATATCAACATTTACATCATAGGGGTACTGGAAGGAGAAGAGAGGGAGCAAGAAATTGAAAACCTATTTGAGAAAATAATGGCAGAAAACTTCCCTTACCTGGTGAAGAAATAGACATACAAGTCCAGGAGGCAGAGAGAGTCCCAAACAAGATAAACCCAAAGAGGCACACACCAAGACACATCATAATTAACATGCCAAAGGTTAATGACAAAGAGGGAATCTTAAAAGCAGCAAGAGAAAAGCAATTAGCTGCTTACAAGAGAGCACCCATATGACTGTCAGCTGGTTTCTCAACAGAAACCTTGCAGGCCAGAAGGGAGTGGCAAGAAATATTCAAAGTGATGAAAAGCAAGGACCTACAACCAAGAATACTCTATCCAACAAAGCTATCATTTAGAATCAAAGGTCAGTTATCTTTATCTTCAAGACAAGAAAAAGCTAGAGTTCATCACTACCAAACCAGTATTACATGAAATGTTAAAGGGTCTTCTTTAAGAAAAAGAAAAATATATATATGAACAATAAAATGGCAATAAATACATACCTATCAAAATTGTATCTAGAAATCAAAATAAATGAACAAGGAATCTAAGGAACAAAATAAACTGATAAATAAAATAGAACCAGAGGCACGGAAACATGGAACAGACTGGTGAATCTCAGAGGGGAGGGAGGAGGCGGGGCACAAACAGACTAACCAAAGAAGTTATATTCATGTATGCATTACTCACGGACACAGACAATAAATAGGGTGGTGAATGCCTGGGGCATGGCAGGATCCAGGTGGAGGGGGGAAATGGAGGGAAAGGAGGGGACATCTATAATAATCTCAACAATAAAGAGTTAAAAAATTAAAAATAAAAGGAAAGGAAAAACAAACTATCCAAAAGAAAGCACAGAGAGAAAAAAATAGGAGAAGGGAAAGAATGGAGACTTCTGTGAAAATATCAAGAAACCTAACATATATTGAATAGAATCTCTGAAAACAAAAGAAAGGAGACCAAAAAACTGAAGAAATAATGTTTGGAAACTTTTCAAATTTGGTGACAAGTCTATCTTACAGATCCAAGAACCTTGATAAACCTTAAGCAAAATAAACACACACACCCCAACACACCAAGGCATATCATAATCAAATTGCTGAGAACCAGCCAAAAAGGGGAAAGTCTTAAAAGCAGCCAGAGTGGAGGAAATGACATAAAGGAAGAAAGGCAATGAGTATAACAGATTTCTCAGAAACTGTGCAAGCCAGCAGATAATGGAATGATATATTTAAAGTGTTGAAAGAATTTTTTTTTTTCAACCAAGAATTTTATATCCAATGAAAATATCCTTCAAAATGAAAGGTGAGTTTTGCTTCCATGTATGATGGGCTAAGATTCTGGCACACACCACACACAAACACACACACACACACATCATGGCTTTCTTCAGCAGCCTCCTCTACCCAGAATGGAAACCTAAGCTAGTTAGAAAAGAAAACTCTGGTGCACATTCCATCTCAACCCTACTTTAAAACCTACCTATCCCTGTCCTATTCCATCAGGGCCCTATAATCTTCTAGAGAATGAAAATGTTGATCAGCCCGGCTGAGCGTGGCTCAGCAGTTGAGAGTCGACCTGGGATCCAGGCAATCGGGGTTTGATTCCCGGTCAGGGCACATGCCCCGGTTGCGGGCTCGGTCAATGACTCTCTCATCATTGATGTTTCTATCTCTCCCTCTCCTTTCCTCTCTCTGAAATCAATAAAGATATATTTAAAAAGAAAAAGAAAAAAAAAAGAAAATGTTGATCAAATAACTTCCTTATGATAGTGAACCATTCAACTATCTTAAACTATGTCAATATGCTACTATTCCCAGGTGATAGCAAATGTCAACAATTTAACTATTTTTTCTGGAAGACCCCTAAACAATGACTCACTGAGGATTTTTAGACATGGTAGCAGGTCTTTCTGGAAGATATTTGTGGGTTACACAGAGCTTTCAAATTGTATCATCAAATAGAATCTGTTCCATGGGATACTTTATGTATTAATGTGATCCTTTCCCTAGTACTTAGCCAAAAATATCATTAGAAAGAACAGGAGACATCCCCTTCTGTGTCCTGAAGAATTGACAGGCCATTAGTCAGGGAAGTGCAAACATCAAAGGATATAAGCTATGGAGGTGGACACAGACCATAGCTCTGCAGGGCCAAGTTCACTGTGTTCTTGGAGAAACAGGCCCACACAAGGGAAAAACTGGGTCAAGGCTAACGGCAGATGAGGTCTAATAAAGAAATAGTGCATGTGGGGAGTAGGAGCTGAATGAATCTAGAAGCAGGGAGCTTTACATCCACCTCTCAATAAACAAACACTCCTTCCCAGTCCCAAGCCTCTGGGGAAACATTTTTTCTTTGGAAAACTAAAAACAGTGGTCCCTACACTTTGAAATTTCAGAGACTACACTAAATTTTTTTTTTTAATTGGGATCCAAGAATTGACAACTTTTTACTTTGCTAATTGAATACAATTTTTGAAACTAACATTTGCCATTATAATTATTTCATACAATAAAATGTATTTTGGAATCAAAAAAAGGAAAAGTCTTGTGCTCTCTATAAACACAGACATAACCAAATTTCTTGCCCTACAAGGTTGACTACCATTTGAGAATCCCACCAAGATACCACCTGAAGGCTCAACCAGCCTTGCTCTGCACCTTTCTCCAGCAGCATCCTCTGACATCAGCACTCATTCCCCATTTGCCCTCTCTACATGCTGCTCTATGTTACAGGTGCTGTGACTCCTCCAATTTTCCAAGTAAAGCACAACCTTGTCCTTTAAATGTTTATCAAAGTAGGATGTAAGTTACAAGAGGGAGGAAACCTCTGAAGAACTTCTTGTAGTACGAGGGACGAATTCGGATGGAGGCAAAGAATTTGGAGCAACTGAGTAGGAAATAGATAAGTTGAAGTGCTTGCCCGGCCGGGCGTGGCTCAGCAGTTGAGCATCAACCTAGGATCCAGGCGATTGGGGTTACATTCCCAGTTGGGGCACATGCCCGGGTTGCAGGCTGCAGCTGATCAATGACTCTCTCATCATTGATGTTTCTATCTCTCTCTCCCTCTCCTTCCCTCTCTCTGAAATCAATAAAGATATGTTTAAAAATAATAATAATAATAATAATAATAATAATAAAATGTTTAAGTTGAAGTGCTTGAACTCAGAATGAAGAGACCTGGGTTCTAGCCCCAGCTCTACCACTAACAAACTCTTACTTTCTCGGCACCTCATTACCTTCATTTGTAAATGAAAGGATCACCTAAATTTTTCAGGTATGTACTACAGTGAATCTGTACATAATCCTCTGAGGTTAAAAATTAGGGGAACAGCACAGCCGGGCGTGGCTCAGCGGTTGAGCATAGACCTAGGATCCAGGCGATCAGGGTTCGATTCCTGGTCAGGGTACATGCTCGGGTTGCGGGCTCGATCCCCAGTCAGGGGCGTGCAGGAGGCAGCCAATCAATGACTCTCTCATTATTGATGTTTCTATCTCCCTCTCTTCCTCTCCTTTCCTCTCTCTGAAATCAATAAAGATATTTAAAAAAAAAAAAATTAGAGGATTATTTATTTAAACACCAGTCTCTATGTTTCTCAAATCTGGTGTTTTTGGTGAAAGGTAGCATTATTTAATTCTATAGGGGACCTTCATGCTTTCTCCTAAGCCCCAAGTTTCCACTGGGCCAGGGACACAGTATGTGAAGATAAATGACTCTCAGGGCTAGAGGTAATAATACAAATAATTGATCCCAGTTGAACCTCTACAATGGGGTAGAGGGAAGGCCACAAGCTGTGAAATGCTATCTGAATGACAGTTCCTCTGCTTAAGGGACTCTGTCCAGGACTGTTTGACCCCCAAAAAGGCAGAACTTGAAGCCTCAGGGCAGGATGGAACTGCAGAAGAAGTCCTTGGACACATGGTCACAACTGTCATGGCCAGTTGTCCTGCTGGCCAATTTCCAACCTTGTCACTAAGGGCCTTGAAGTTCACAGCCAGTGATGGAACAAGCCTATCACTCTAGCCAAAAACTTCCAGTTCCTTCTTCACTAATCTCAAAGGCAAACCAGGAGCACTCTCAGGCAGCCAGACATTCCAGTTGTCAGACATCTTTAGCTACAAAACATTTAAAAAATTTTTATTATTGCAACTTGCAAATATATAGAAGAGTAGAGAAAATGCTATAAAATGAACTCTCATATAACCATCACCTTGCTTGTTAGATGGTTAATATTTTGAAATATTTGCTTCCTTTAGTTTTCTTCTGCTAAAGTATTTTTGAGTAAATAACAGACATTACAATATCTCACCCCTATGTACCTTAGTGTGCTTCTCTGAAAAGGGCCTGTTTTTACATAATCACAGTAGCATTTTTAACACCTAACAAAATTCAAAATAATCTAATATCACCTAATACCTAGTCTATATTCAAATTTATCAGCTCTCCACCCACCACCCACCAAAAGATACCTTTTATAACTGGCTTATTCAAACCAATGTCCTACTGAGTACCACACGCGGCATTTGGTAAATGTGTCTGAAGTCTTCTCTAAGTGAGAACAGCTACCCCTTTCTTTTTTTCTGTTACTGAACAGACCAAAGTAATTGTCTTGTAGAACAGCCACATTCTAGATTTGTCTGTTTCATTGTGATTTTATTTCATTCCTTCCTGTATCCTCTGTATTTTTTATAAACTAAAGTAGATCTAAAGGCTTTACTATATTGAACATTTTAAGGAAGAATACTTCATAGGTGATGCTGTGTACATCACCCTGCATGGCATTGGGAGGCAGCACATGGTCTCTGGTTATCCCACCATTGGGATATTTAGTTGATCATTGGGGCAAGGTGGTGATTATCAGATCCCTCCACTATAAATTCTTATTTTTCCCCTTGGGAACAGCTCTGGCTCTGGGCAGTGATCCTTTGTGACCATCTAGTTGCCTAACCCTTTCTGTTTTTCATCAGTCATTCTTCAGTAAGGGAGAGCTCCCCTTAAAACTTGAATCAATGTAGCTGTCCTGATATAAGTCCCTCTCTGTGCTTGACTCTTTTCCCTTAATTACTAATACCCAGAGTAAGAAGTTGCTGTAGTAGTAACCCCAATGGTTAGCAAACAAGGATTTGCTTTGTTTGGAGCTTTTCCAGTACGATTAGATTCGTTGATTTTTTTATGCATTTAATACATTTTAATCACTTATAGTCATTATTCTTTTTGATCTTCAAATTGTTCCAACTTTGGCCAGTGGACACCCTCCAGGCTGGCTCCTGTGTCTTTTTTATATGATCTCATTACTCTTTGAGCACTTACTTGCTTTCTGAAAAACAAGTTATTTTAGGCTCATCCTAGACATTGTGTACCCCAGACCTGAAGCCAACCATCTCCCCGAGATGTCCTATGCCTTTTTATGGGAAATGGTACTTATAAACCAAAATCTGGCCACTGGGAATACTCTGCTACTGGAATGTCACTGAATAATATTTTCAGTACATATCTTAGCATGCTTAACATTATTTTGGCTTCCACTATTGGGTTTGACAGCTTTACATTATTTCTTTAATTAAACTTGTGTAGCAATCATTTAGTTTGTTTTTCCCTCCTCATTTCCTCTTCCTCTCCTATTTTTATACTTTTGATTTTTTTATACTTCATCAGACACATAACATTTTTATACTTTATCAGATACAAATTTATCTCACAGCTGTGAAGGCAATAAGTCTGAGATCAGGGTGTAGGCAGGATTGATTCCTTCTGTGATCTGTAAGGGAGAACCTGTTCCATGTCTCCATCCTAGCTTCTGGTGGTTTTCTGGCAATTTGGTGTTCCTTGGCTTATAGATGCATCACCCTGATCTCTGCCTTCATCTTTACATAGCATTCTCCTGACCTTTAAAAACTTGTCAAAATATTAAAAACTCTTTTACTATTGGTTATAAGTATAGGGAAATGAAATACAGTAAAACTAATATTTATTGAGTACACTATAATCTAGCACATTAGAAACATTGAGGAGGAAATCCAAGGCGGCGGCAGACTGAGTGGAAGCTACACTGATGTGCTCCTGGGACCAATCTGGATGTACAACTAAAACATAGAAAAACCATCCTGAAAACCAACTGAAGATGAGCTGGGGAGCACCCTCATAACCAAGGAGGAAAAGTGGAGACCACATAGAGACTGGTAGGAAGTGCAGACACAAGAGGGCTGGCTGGCTCCCACAGGCAGCTGCTGAAGGTCCAGAGGGAGATCTCAGCTGTGGGGGTTCCCACTGAGAACTCTGGGGCCTAAACCCCATTCCCAGCCAAGAGCAGCAGAACTGAGAAAGGTGCCCACACAACACCTGTCTGTGAAATGCACCTGGGTTTCTGTCTTCCGGGGAGACTGGAGCTGCAGGCCTCCTCTTAAAGAACCAACGCACAACGTTTCACGCACAGACACTCACCTTGGGCTTTGGCGGAGGGGGAGTGGAGTTGACTGGAGCTGTGTGGGGAAAGTCTGGGGTTGTGGGTTCTGGAAAGTGAGATCAGGGGATGCCTGTCTGGATTCCTGTGCTGAGTAATTCCCCCAGACTGCAAAGGACATTTCTCTCAGCGAATTTTCCGGCTTTTGCCTGAGGGGGGAAGCAATTGCCCCACCCCGCTGGAAAGCCTCTCACCCCGCTGGGAGGAGTTTCCATAGCCTGAGGCTTGTTAAGACACTAATAACAACCAGCCGCCCCACCCTGTGGAGCTTCTACAGCCTGACGCTCATTAAGAAAATCAGATTAATCAGTCTGTAGGCAGAGGCAGACCTCAGGGTGCTTTGAGTCTTTGCCTGATCTGCTTCAGGACCTGAGCCTTAGAAAAGCAAACTCTGGTGTGCATCTTGGTCCTGTCCAAACGCACCCAGCCCCAGCAGTGGAGACCTCAAGCCTAGGGTTGTTGCTGGCTCCAAATAGGGTACTCAGGGCCAATCACAAACTGCATCTGACATTGGCCTGTACCAGAGATCCTCCAAAAAGACTGAGAGTCCTAGCAGATCTACCTAACACTTAAAAACAAACCCAAAAAAGTAGCCAAAATGGGAAGACCAAAAAACAAGCCCCACATGAAAGAACAAGAGAAGTCTCCAGAAAAAGAGCTAAATGAAATGGAGATACGCAGTCTCTCAGATATAGAATTCAGAATACTGATTGTAAGGACGCTCAACAGCATAAAAAAAGATATGGAAACTATGAAAAATGACCAGCTAGAAATGAAGAATGGCATAGCAGAAATAAAGAATACACTGGAAGGAATAAACAACAGATTAGAGGAAGCTGAGGATCAGACCAGTGAATTAGAAGACAGGGTAGAAAAAAATCACTCAGAGACCCAAAAAGAAAAAACAACTAAAAAACAGGATAGTCTGCCTGGTTGGGCGTGGCTCAGCAGTTGAGCATCGACCTAGGATCCAGGCAATCAGGGTTCGATTCCCGGTCAGGGCACATGCCCAGGTTGCGGGCTCGATCCCCAGTTGGGGGCGTGCAGGAGGCAGCCGATCAATGACTCTCTCATCCTTGCTGTTTCTATCTCTCTCTCCCTCTCCTTTCCTCTCTCTGAAATCAATAAAGATATATTAAAAAGAAAAAAAAATTAAAAAACAGGACAGTCTAAGGGAGCTGTGGGACAACATGAAACGTAACAATATTCATATTATAGGAGTGACAGAGGAGGTAGAAAGTAAGTAGGGGTTATAGAACCTGTTTGATGAAATAATGGCAGAAAACTTCACTAACCTGGTCAAGGAAAAAGTCACGCAAGTTCAGGAGGCACAGAGAGTCCCAAGCAGGAAGAATCCAAAGAGGCCCATGCCCACACATCATAATTAAAATGCCAAAAATTCAAGACAAAGAGAGAATCTTAAAGGAAGCTAGAGAAAAGCAATCTGTTGCCTACAAAGGAGTCCTTATAAGGCTGTCATCTGACTTCTCATCAGAAACTTTACAAGCCAGAAGGGAATGGCATGAAGTATTCAAGGTAATGCAAAACAAGGATCTGAAACCAAGACTCTATCCAGCAAGATTATCAATCAAGATAGATGGTGAAATAAAGAGCTTCCCAGACAAAAAAAGGCTAAAGGACTTTATCACTACAAAACCAGCATTACAGGAAATGTTAAAGATACAGCTATAATTAGAAGTAGAAATAAAAAGAATGAGAAACATAGGCATAAAGAAACAAAACGGCAGTAGATAAGTATCTTTCAATAATAACCTTAAATGTAAATGGATTAAATGCCCCAATAAAAATATATAGGGTGGTTGAATGGATAAGAAAACATGACCCAAATATATGCTGTCTACCAGAGACCCACCTCAGAACAAAAGACTCACACAGGATGAGAGTGAAGGGATGGAAAAAAATTTTCCATGCAAATGGAAATGGAAAAAAAGCTGGGGTAGCAATACTCATATCGGACAAAATAGACTTCAAAATGAAGACCATAACAAGAGACAAGAAAGGTCATTACATAATACTACAGGGATCAATCCAACAAGAGGATATAACCCTGATAAACATATATGCACCCAATATAGGAGCAACTAAATTTATAAAAAAAACTTCTAGAGGACCTTAAGGGAGAGATCGACAGCAATACAGTCATACTAGTCACACCCCACTGACTTCACTGGATAGGTCTTCCAGACAAAAAATCAACCAGGAAACAGTGACCCTAAATGACACACTAGATCAGATGGATTTAATTGACATTTACAGAACATTCTACCCCAAAGCTACAGAATATACATTCTTCTCAAGTGCACATGGGACATTCTCAAAGACAGACCCACATGTTAGGACACAAAGCAAGTCTCTAAAAGTTCAAGAAGACTGAAATCATATCAAGTATCTTCTCAGACCACAGTGGCATGAAATTAGAAATCAACTACAATAAACACTAAAAAACATTTAAACATATGGAGGCTAAAAAGCACGTTTTTAAACAATGAATGGGTTACCAAAGAGATCAAGAAAAAAATCAAAAACTTCCTGGAAACAAATGAAAATGAACACACAACAACTCCAAATCTATGGGACACAATGAAAGCAGTCCTGAGAGGGAAGTTCATAGCACTACAAGTATAACTCAAAAAACAAGAAAAACTTCTAATAGACTCTCCAACCCTACAACTTAGACTTAGAAAGAGAACAAGAAAAGTGCAGAGTAACTAGAAGGAAAGAAATAATAAAGATCAGAGCAGAAATAAATGACATGGAGACTAAAAAAAAAAACAATACAAAAGATCAACGAAACCAACAGCTGGTTCTTTGAAAAGATAAACAAGATTGATGAACCTTTAGCCAGACTCCTCAAGAAACAAAAGAGAGGACCCAAATAAACAAAATCAGAAATGAAAGCGGTAAAATAACAGCTGACCCAACAGAAATACAAAGAATTCTAAGAAAATACTATGAACAACTATATGCCACCAAGCTGGACAACTTGGATGAAACGGATAAATTCCTAGAAAAATACAACCTTCCAAAACTCAATCAGGAAGAGTCAGAAAGCCTAAATAGGCTGATAACTGCTGATGAAGTTGAAGCAGTAATCAAAGGGCTCCCAGCACACAAAAGTCCTGGCCCAGATGGCTTCACAGGGGAGTTTTACCAAACAGTCAAAGAAAAATTAACACCTATCCTCCTCAAACTATTTCAAAAATCCAAGAGGAAGGAACACTTCCAGACTCTTTTTATGAGGTCAGCATTAGCCTAATTCCAAAACCAGATAAAGACACTATACAAAGAAAGAGAATTACAGGGCAATATCCCTGAGATCATACACCGTGACCAAGTGGGATTTATTCTAGGGATGCAAGGCTGGTACAATATTCGCAAATCTATATACATGATATATCACATAAACAAATTGAAAGACAAAAATCACATGATCATATCAATAGATGCAAAAAAGGCATTCAATAAAATCCAACACCCATTTTTGATAAAAACTCTCAGCAAAGTGGGAATAGAGGGAGCATACCTCAACATAATAAAGGCCATATATGACAAACCTACAGCCAACATCATACTCAATGGGCAAAAACTAAAACCATTTCCCCTAAGAACAGGAATAAGACAGGGGTGTCCACTTTCACCACTCTTATTCAACATACTACTGGAAGTCCTAGCCACAGCAATCAGACAAGAAGAAAACATAAAAGGCATACAAATTGGAAAGGAAGAAAGAAAACTGTCATTTGCAGATGACATGATATTGTACATAAAAAATCCTAAAGACTCCACCAAAAAACTACTAGATTTAATAAATGAATTCAGGGGCGCGCCGCACGAGCTGGGCCCCTCCGGCACCCGCCTGCCCACCCTCGCAGCAGCCCACATCGGGCCGCTGTCCGGGAGCTTCTCGAGGCGGCTGCAGCACCACCCGTGTCGCATCCGGTAGTTACCCCACCGCCGGCTATGGCCCCCGCGGGGGGCGCCGGGCTTCTGCGCGCCTCCTCCGCGGCCCTGGGAGGCGCGGCTGTCGGTGGCTGCTCCTCGCCGGAGCCCGCGGGAGCCGCCGGCTTTCCGGGAAGCCGGGGCCAGGGGCGGCCGCTGAGCGTGTGGGCACCGGCGCATTGCAGCTCAGAAGATAAAATAACAGTCCACTTTTTAAACCGCGACGGTGAAATATTAACAACCAAAGGAAAAGTCGGTGACTCTCTGCTAGATGTTGTGATTGAAAATAATCTAGACATTGATGGTTTTGGTGCATGTGAGGGAACCCTGGCCTGCTCTACCTGCCACCTCATCTTTGAGAAGCACATATACGATCAGTTAGACGCGATCATGGATGAGAACGACATGCTTGATGTGGTGTATGGGCTAACAGAGATATCCCGGCTGGGCTGCCAAATCTGTTTGACAAAGTCTATGGACAAAATGACTGTTCAAGTACCTGATGCCATGTCCGATGCCAGACAGTCCATCCATATGGGCAAGAACTCCTAAGATAGAATAAATAGGAATCTTTTCACAAAATTTTACCTATTTTTATAATTATTATTTCTTAATTAAATGAGAGCATGGATGAATGGGTTTACTATTATGACCAGCTTTACGACTTTAATTCACCTTGTATAATTACTGTGTTTTGTAGTCCGGAAGTATGCAATCTTTATTTTGGTTAAATTATAAAAAGCAAATAAAATATTAGAAATTAGTGTGATAAAAAATAAATAAATAAATTCAGAAAGGTAGTGGGATACAAAATTAACACCCAGAAATCAATGGCATTTTTATACACCAATAATGAACTCTCAGAAAGAGAAACTAAAAAAAAAATCCCATTTACCATTGCAACTGAAAAAATAAGATACCTAGGAATAAACTTAACCAAAGATGTAAAAGACCTTTACTTGGAAAACTACAGAACACTGAGAAAAGAAATGGAGGAAGATATAAACAAATGGAAAAATATACCATGTTCATGGATTGGAAGAATATATATCATTAAAATGTCCATACTACCCAAAGCAATCTATAAATTCAATGCAATCCCTATTAAAATACCAACAGCATATTTCACAGATCTATAACACACACTTTGAAAATTTATATGGAACCAAAAAACACCCCAAACAGCCACAGCAATCTTGAGAAAGAAGAACAAAGTTGGAGGGGTCACAATACCAGATATCAAGTTATACTACAAAGCCACTGTAATCAAAACAATCTGGTACTGGCACAAGAACAGACATATAGATCAATGGAACAGAACAAAGAACCCAGAAATTGGCCCACTTCATTATGGTCAATTAATATTTGACAAAGGAGGCAAGAACATACAATGGAGTAAAGACAGTCTCTTCAATAAATGGTGCTGGGAAAACTGAACAGGTTCATGCAAAAAAATGAAACTAGACCACCAACTTACACCATACACAAAAGTAAATTCAAAATGGATAAAAGACTTAAATGTAAGACATGAAACCATAAAAATCCTAGAGGAAAACATAGGCAGCAAAATCTCAGACATCTCTCATAGCAATATGTTTGTTGATACAACTCCTAGGGCAAGAGAAACTAAGGAGAAAATAAACAAATGAGACTGCATCAAGATAAAAAGCTTCTGCACAGCAAAAGGAACCAACAAAACAAAAAGGGAGCTCACTGTATGGGAGAACATATTTGCCAACAACACATTAGATAAAGGGTTAATATCCAAAATATATAAGGAACTCATGTTACTTAACAAAAGGAAGACAAACAATCCAATTAAAAAATGGGCAAAGGACCTAAATATACACTTCTCCAAAGAGGACATACAAATGGCTAAGAGATATATGAAAAAATGCTCAACATCACTAATCATCAGAGAGGTGCAAATTAAAACCTCAATTGAGGTATCACTTCACACCTGTCAGAATGGCTACCATCAACAAATCAACTACAAGTGCTGGTGCTGGTGAGGGTGTGGAAAAAAGGGTACCCTAGTACACCACTGGTGGGAATGCAGACTGGTGCAGCCACTATGGAAAGCAGTATGGAGTTTCCTCAAAGGAATAAAAATTGCCCTGCCATTTGACCCAGTGATCCCAGTTCTAGGGATAAATCCTAAGAAACCCGAAACACCAATAACAAAGAACTTACGCACCCCTAAGTTCGTAGCAGTGCAATTTATAACAGCTAAGGTCTGGAAACAGCCCAAGTGCCCATCAGTAGATGAGTGGATAAAAAAGCTGTGGCACATTTACACCATGGAATAGTACGCAGCTGTAAAAAAGAAGGATCTTTTATCCTTTGGTACAGCATGGAGGAAACTAGAAAGTATTATGCTAAGTGAAATAAGCCAGTTGGAGAAAGACAAATACCACATAATCTCACTTATATGTGGAATATAATAAACAAAACAAACTGATGAACAAAATGGATCCAGAGACATGGAAGCAAGGAACAGACTGAGGGATCTCAGAGGGAAGGTGGGGAGGGGGAAGTAGGTGGGGAAAGATTAATCAAAGAACTTATATGTTTATAAGCATAACCCATGGACACAGACATAAAAAAAATTTTAAAAAGAAACATTGAGAATTAAAGTGTTTTATCTCTTTATTTTAAAAAGTGTTATCAAGAGTAGTTCAAACAGTGCTTGCTTTCTTGTTGTATGACTTATGATACAGAACAAGGTTATTTTCTATTTTCTATGTTTTGGTGAAGAGTCTCTCGAACAGTGGTAGTATCAACATCCCCACAGTCGGTTATTTCTTCTCCAACTCCATTTATGTTCAATTCAAATTTCATTTCCACTGTTATCACTTTCTGTTTCCTTCTGGCACTTTCTTCTTTGTTGGGCAATTCTGTCTTTCAATTTTCATTCAATTTCATTTCCATTTTTTAAAATTTCAATTAAAAAAATTTATTGTCACATGGAACAAGGAAGAAACACAACTACAGATGGCACTCTTGTCTGTAGGTGACCTGAGTAACAGGGGCTCAGTAACCAATCATCAACAGTCTTTGAAGGAAGTGATGTGATTGGTCAGTGGTCATGATGTACATCTGTTATTTACATAGTGATCTGTGGACTGAAGAAGTAGCGGTGAAGATTGTACTTTATGCCGTTACTCACAGCTGCTATACCATGGTATAGTCATTTGAACTGTGTTGTTGTGAGACCTGTTATTTAACTAAATCGTGTCATGTTGGAACCATGCCCTAAAGTAAGGAGTGCCTGTCTATTATAATTGTACTGATTTTACATGCCTGATAGAAAGGAAGAAAGCGGAAAACTCCACAGTGGGTACCATGCTATATTGGCACCCCCAGGCCAGTGAAACTTCCTTAGATTCTGCAGGCCCAATACAGTCCTTCTTTTCACCACATTCTCCAGTATGCCAAGAAAATCACCATTAGGACACTGGGGAGTCTGATGACGGAAGGGATCCACTTTCTAATACATGTTCCATTCATCATCAAATGGATAGGTTGTGACTTCCAATTATCATTAATGTCTTATCAAAACATATTTTTCTCTTCACGTGTCTGATTTTTTCAGAGGGATTACTTTTGAAAAGTGCAATTTATTATTTGGGGATTAAAACTTCTGCTGAAAAATCATCTTCAGTTTAATTATGAATATTAGCAAGAAAATATACTCAATTCCAAAAGTCTGCTTTGGGACTAACTTTTCATAAGCACACCTCTATATCCATTCCAACAAATTAATAAAACAATTCAGCCTACCTCCCACCTCCATCATTACCTTTATGTCCCTCACAGAGCTCGGTGGGGTCTGAGACAAGTGCTGGGCTCGGTCAGATGCTGCTAGGGGGGAAAAAGCACAAGTAGGGTCCAACCACTTTAGAAGTATTTTTGTCTATTTAACCATGGAAAAATCTCTAAGAGAGACCTCAATCCTGATCTTCAAAACTAGATTGACAACTCCAGGTGGTCGTAAGGGACATGGGTAGGACACAGGACAGTGGTGGGCTATAACACAACTGGACAATTCTAGATCAAATCCTCCACGTCTGGGCATCCCCAAGAGGAATGTGTGTGAGAATGACTGGCATGGAGCCCATCTCATTATGTACAGTATACACCACATCTGACCTGGCACCGCCCACCCAGAGACAAGACACAGAAAGCCTCCTGAAGTCCCTACACCTGTTTGGGTGGCTTTCTGTCTGCATCGGTGAGAGTGGCTGGATCTTCTCTCCTTCAGTTCTCCTGTCATAATGCATTTTACAGCAATCAACTGTTTAGTCCAGAACTTACTTTATAGTGTTAGGAAACTACTGGGTGTAAAAACTACTTTGAAATTAAGTAAATTCAGAGTTCAGGGTTATAACCTTATATAGTATTTCCCTTTTCCAGGTCACCCTCCAGTCCAAAGCCATAAATGTTTTTACTAGTCTTCTCTGGCTACTGGAAAGTCACGCCATTTCTGCCTGGGTCCCAGTGACTCTCTCTGAAGCCACCAGAACCCAAGCTCAGTGGTAGCACCATTTTCTACTCTGAGAATGAGCAAATATGACTACTCACACTTGAATTTTGGTTGCCCTGAACTGTCCCTGCCCTGAAAACCACCTCAACCTACTCTGTCCCCACATTTCTCTTAAAGTCCCTTCAGTTTCTTCACAGCCCAATTGCAACCGTCTCTCTCAGTACTCCATTAAGGCTTCTGATGTCCTTGGGAAGGAGACCTGGGGGAGCACCAAGCCCTCCTCCCAGAGCCCCCTACCTTCCCCTCCCCAGGGCTTCATTCTATTGTCTTTGCTTCCTCTTCAAGTTGGCCAGTTCCACAGCTTCAGATACAGAAAAACACAGTCATCCTTCAAGCCCACTGAAAACCAAGGCCCAGCACCCTGGCGTCAATGGAGGACAGGAGTTACTCTTCCAGGATTCCAGATGGATCCTGATCAAGAAAGACACAGGATTTCCTTATGCCCCAGCACCCAGCCATGTGCTCTAAAATGACCACTAGATGAAGGGATTATCCCCCACGTAGAGCTGCAGAAAGGAGAAAGTTGAGGGCTGTGAGGAGAGGAACTGTAAAGATCTTCAGAGAGAAGGCACTCAGAAATTGGGTGGTGAAAGGCCATCCAAGTGTTCTTAATGCTGGGCCCCATGTTTGGAGATCCAGTTGTGGGGGTTCAGTATGATGTTCCTTAATCATGGATGTTGCCCTGGAAAGTACTGTGCTGGGCACTAGGCAAAGACAAGATGAGAAAGGCAGTATTCCCTGCCCTTAAGAAACTTCTGATCCTGCAGCTGAGACAAACAGAAGTCAATACAAAACCAGGCAACATTCAGTGGAACAGTCTAAGACACCAAGCACTGGGATCTGAAGTGGGAGAGGGGTAATCTCCATGTGAGGGATGAAAACTGTTCATGAAGGAGGGAGAATCTGAACTTCACCTTACAGAAGGAATATAAATTGATTAGAGAGAAAAAAACAGGAATAGCATCCCTGGCAGAGGGGATTTCATGAGAGAAGGTGTGGAAAGCAGAAAGCTCAGTGCACATTCCCAGAACACTGTGAAGCTGCAGAACAGGGTGAAAAGGAGGGGGAGGAATGTGCAGGTTTGTGCTCCCCTCAGTGTCCTGAGGCTGCTGGGCAACAACCGTGACTCGGAGGAAGCTGCCTCGGTTCACCAGGTCAAAGAACACAGCCTGCTGCCCAGTGAGTTGTTTGTCAGCCGTGGTCACCTCGCCACATTCCCTGCCCCCGCCTGGCAACCTTTGCTGTATTAATGAGTACAAGGTAAGTTTTCACAGGCAACTATTAAATCAAAAGGCCCGACTTCCATTGCAGGGAAACTTTTTAAAAGTCTCAGCTAAAAGAGCTAACTCATAAACATTTGCTTTGATGTAGTTTTCTTGGTTATTCTCATGTATGAGAAATAGCAAGGGAGGGAGAGATAATATAAAGGTCTGAGAGCACGGCAGAGAGACTTGGGCTTCAGGTTGGTCAGTGAAGCTAGCCAGGATGTGCACAGCACAGTCCAGAGTGCACACCCCCGGGGGGGGGGGGCACTTCACCAGGAAGAACTCTGTGCGGACACCTGGGGGGCGGCGGGCTGACAAGATCCCAGTTTCCTACCACAATCAGGCACCTGCAAGGCTTGATAGAAAGAGCCCCAGAGCAGGACCTAAGGGTTTGGGGATCCATCCTGGATCCACTATCACTCTGTATGACTCAGCAACTCATTTGCCACCTCTGTGCTTCAGTTTCTTCCTCCCCAAGATCAAGCGTCTTGGGGATCTCAAAGGCAATGTAACCATTCTTTTTTCAAAGAAAGGCCAAGATGTCAAGCAAACAGTGTTCAAAGAAATCTTAGCTTTGCCCCTGCTAAGTGCATGATTTGGGGCATGTTACTTAATCTCTGTTAGCCTCATTGTCCTCATGTGTAAGAGAAAATATTACCAACCCAAGGTTGCTGTGAGAAACAAATTAAATAATGAATGTAAAAGTGGCTGGCACACTATCTAGAAAGTTGTTGGTACTTGTCCCCTCTCCTGACCTTTGAAAGGGTCCTTTTGAGGCAGGAAAGTTAGAGCAGGGAACAAAGGAATCAAGCTCTACCCCTCCCCTTATCCACCCTTTCACTGACCACCTGTTCCCCTACTTTTCCCCTCCCCAATTTCCTGTAATTGCAAGCACCAAAGAGAAATTTCTATGTGGAGAAGAGGGGCAAGGGCCAGCCCCACAACCGTCAGAAGCAGAGGACCTCCCTACCCCTCCCTTGCCCACGTTTAATAAAAACCTTCTACCCAAGCCCCACTGGAGCATCTTGTTCTCCCAGGTCGCCCGCTCTCCCTTCTCAAGTGTGTCCTATCACGTTAATAAAGTAACTGTGCTTTGCTAAATCTTTCAGTCATGCTCTTGAATTCCTTCTTGTTCTGTGACAAGAAACTGGATTGGGTTGAGGCCTCCCTTGGCCTTCCTGGGTGCCGGCCCAGCATCACTATGAGTTACAGCAATCTCTATTTCCATCATTGTATGGCCCTCACATGTGACCACAGAGTCTGCAATCATAGCATGGATGGAAATCACCAGTCACAAATCAAGTAAACATTTTAGCAGAAGGCCAATAGAGGATTAGGTTAAAAGGCCAAATTGATTATTTAGAACCCACTTTCCTCTGTGCCAGTGTTTCCTTTAACATACTTGTTTTAAAAAAAAAAATCTAGAGTCATCACCCAGAGACTATAAAGCAGCAAGTATGGAGTTTCCATAAATGTAAGGACCTTTTTCTGGGCTCCCTAAACATATCCTTGGCTTGTTTTTCTATCACCCATCAATGTCAAAGTGTCATGATTATAATACCACATAATAAATGCTCCCACCTAGTTCTCCTTCAATAATGTCTTGGCTGTTCTTGGCCCTTTTCCCAGAAAAAGGCTTTTATTGGCCTGTTCTTCCATATAAATATTAAAATCAGCCTGATAAGTTCTTTGAAAAGTCCCATTGGAATTTTTATAATCTAAGTAGATGTATTTTTCTGTGATTTTTATGAAAATTTCAAACATACAGAAAGAATAGTACAATGGTCACCTGTATAATCACCACCTAGAGTCACTAATTTTTAATACAGTCCATATTTGCTTTACTTATATATGTGAATGTATTGTAGAGACAGTTTGCATTTCTAAATATTAGAAAATAATAGGCATTGTAACATTTTGCTCCTAAATATTTCAGTGTTACTTTGCTAAAAACAAGTCTCCTCCTTCATAACTATACCATTACATTACCACATCAAAGAAAATTAATAATTCCTATCATCACCTCATATTCAGTCCATATTTAAATTTCCCTCATTATCCAAAAATGTCTTTAGAAATTAGTATTTTTTTGTACTAGGATCTAATCAAGGTGCACACATCATGTTTTATTTTTATGTCTCTTGCATTCTAGACCAGCCCCCTCACCATTTTTTTAATGACACTGACTTTTTGTAGCTATCAGATTAGTTGTCTTATAAACTGGCCCGCATTCTGGATGTCTGATTATTTCTTGATAGTGTTATTTAACTTTTCTTCTAAATCCTATATTTCCTGTAAATGAAAAATTCGGCTTGAAAGCTTAGCTAAATTCAGGTCAAATTCAGGTCAGTTATTATTGGGTACTTCATTCTGCATCACATCATGAGTCACATGCGCCCCACTATTACTGTTAATTGAGTTTGCTCCCTGGTTAAGAAAGTGACTGCCAGATCTCTCCACTGTAAAAGTCCAATGCTTCCCTTTGCAATTAGCAAGTCAGCTGTGGCAGGATACCTCGGTATTGTGTAAATATCCTTTTCCCAAACAATTTTCACCTAATGGTTTTATAGCCATCGATTATCTTTGAGTGAGTCACTTGTTTCGCTGGGATGCAAAAATTATTTCACAGGAATGCAAAATAATGAGCAAGCTTGTTGAGGTTTTCGTTAGTTTGTTTTACAAGAAAATTGAATCTATAAATAAATTCAAGGAAAGCTGACGTGTTTGCAATATGGAGTCTCTTTATCCATGAACGTGGAATACTTCTCCATTTATTTAGATCTTTTTAGAAGTATTTTCATTAAATGTTATAAATTTAATAGTAGCACTGTTCATAATAGAACAAAATGGAAAATAACCCAAATATCCATTGATAGGAAAATAAATAAATAAAGTATGATATATGCATAAAACAGAATTCTATACTGGTAAAAATAACAAACTAGAGCTACGCACATGAACATGATGACACTGAGAAACAACTGAGTAAGAAAAGCAAGGTTCAGAACAATATATACCATGTGAAAAGTTTTCATAAGTTCAAAAAAGGAAACTAAACAATATATTGTTTAGAAATGCAAACCTGTGTGGTAAAACTTAATAAAAAGCCACCTGGGACTTCAGCTTCTGAATGGTAGGCTGAGTTATTCATACCAACCTGCCCACTAAAGACAGATTTTTAAAAAGTGGCGAAATATTCTTTTAATTTTTCTTTAAGTATCAAAGAGCTACCATGATAATAGAATAATTACTGGACCAAGATCCAGGAAGAAGTCCCTCCTGATTTTTATCTGATATAGGCGGGTGTGGGACGAGCCCATTGTGCGTCTCCGCCCCTCCTACCAGTCTGGATGTGGCTTCTGTATATCCTTAATTGGAGGACTTATGTACAACTAGATTTCAGGCAGTTCTGAATGATGGCTGTTCTGTAGTTTAGTTATATTTTTAATGTGGTTGTGGGAGGATGTGAGTACTGCATTTGCCTACATTGCCATCTTGACTGGAAGCCTGAATGCATTTAAATATGAAAATGAAAATAAGGAAAAAAACAAATCATATATATCAAAAAGTTAAGAGTGGTTATATCTGGTTACTTTTTAATCATTTATTTCTACACTTTGATCTATACTAAATACAAATTACTTTTGTAATAAGAACTGCTAAAATTCTAATATAAAATATGATCCATTTTTGAGTTTTCTAGTCTCTGATACTTCTCCATATTTCCTTTATAATCCAGTATTATACCATCTTCACCACTTTGCTTTATAGTAGCATTCCATTTTTTCCATAAGCAAGGAACTATATATGGGGCATCAAAATTATTTTTTGTCTTAAGGTTGAAAAATTCATTCATAAACTCAATTATGATTTTGAATACAATGATGAATTCATTACTAATTTCTCAAAATGTCCATTTTTTAGTTCAGTATCACTTGGAGCTTTTAAAAAGATACCATTGTCCAGCTTCTGTTCCCCAAAGATTCTAGTTGGTCTGAGAGAAGGTTCAGGCACTGGGCTTTTTTTTTTTTTTTTTTTAAAGCTACCAACTGATTCTTGTGTGCAGGCATGACTGAGAGCCACTGTCGCAGCACCTACTTTGGACAGTGACTCTCAACCTTGGCTATTCAATGAAGTCACTGGGGGAGCTATAAGAAACACTGATGCCTGGAGCCCTCCCCCAAGATTCTGACTTAATTGGTCTGGGCTGTGGCGTGGGCCTTAGAAATTTTTTCCCTACTCATATTTCCCCATCCAATATACACACACACGCACACACACACACACACACACACACACACACATACATACTTTCATTTACTCACTGATGTCTGAGATTTATTTCTTCACTAAGAATTTGTTTTTGTTAACATATTAACCCTCCACTAAGAAAATATCCATTAAGATAATCCTTGACAGTTTGATGACAACAAAAATGAGTTTAATCTGTCTTTTGCATCAACATTCTGAAACATTTCACATGTGGAGAAAGAGCAAAGAATGGTAAAACAAAGGATATGTGAGGGCATGATGAACATATCACACACTTAAAAATGATTATGACAGTAAATTTTATGTGTATTTTACCACAATAAAAAAGTTGGGGGGAAAGTGGAGGGTGACAATGACATTTGGAAACCTTGAGGTGGGATCTACATGACTAGCTGAGCTTTATTGAGCTATATCAAGTATCTTCAGAAGATCGAAAGTCAAGTTTCCTCATAAGATCAACTCTCCATTCTGAGCTTGGCAAAAGGAGCTTCTTTGAGGTAGAACCTCACTTCATCTTACTATTGTTTTCAGGATCACATTTATAAACATCTCTGTGGCCCCTAACATGATGAAATTGGCTACCCCATTAATCAAGACTTTGAACTTTGCAAAGCATGCCTGAAGACATTTTTCTGGTGTTTAAAGTTTAACACTGCAAAGACCACAACTAAAATCCAGAACTTACCAGGGTTTCTTTTTTCTTTCTTTTTTTAATTTTTAAAAAATATGTTTTTATTGATTTCAGAGGGAGGAAGAGAGATGGAAACATCTATGATGAGAGAGAGTCATTGATTGGCTGCCTCCTGTATGCCCTCCTCCCACTGGGAATCAAGCCCACAACCCAGGCACTGAACCAAGATCTCTTGGATCATATCGGGCGACACTCAACCACTGAGCCACACACGCTGGGCACCAGGGTTTCAATGATTTCCTAATACAACATGTGCTAGCCATTTAATGTTTCATTTGTTAATTCTGCTTCTCTTTCTGGGAATTCACATTTCTTAGGAACTCACTTTTTTCCAAGTATTTTGTTCCAATTTTTTGTTACCACTTTCATCTCCAAAGTTTTCCTATCATATTCTGAACTTAAAGTGAATGTGAATTTTGCTTGTAAACAAACTGAGCAAAATAGTAAAATGGAAAATTTCTTCAAGCAATGAGAGAAGCAATCACAGCTGACTGGGAAAACCTCCCTGATATCACACGTAATTTTCAGATTTCCTTTGTAAGATCAAAGTCTTAATCTAGTTTAGTAGTTTTTTATTGTTTTTCTCCTCCATACTCTTGTCAGTGTTTCCTAATCTTGTCTGATACAGATCACTTGGAATGCTTATTAAAAATGCAGACTTCCAAAGCCCTTCCCTGGAGATTCTAATTCAGTAAGTCTAGGGTAAAACCCAGGACTCTGTAACTGCCTGTATGACAGTTAAGCTGCATTAAGCTAAGTTGTCTACACATGACAGAGGAAAACAGCAGATACAGCTTTTTCTAACTCTCCCACTCCTCATTGCCTCTTGCAACCACTCCAGGATTTCCCTGCATTTTTTTCTGGACTTTGGTGCCTGCCCTCAGTCTTGCTATTCAAAATGTGGTCCTCGGACCAAATGCAGCAGCCTCACCTGAGAGCGCATTAGAAATGCAAATTCCCAGGCCCCACCTCAAACCTTCAGAATCTGCACTTTAACAAGAACCCCGGGTGATGTATGTGTCCACTAGAGTGAGAAGCACTGACAGAGGTGTTTCCCAAACTTTTTGGTAAATGACAAAATCATGTGGGGCCTTCTTACACATGCAGCTGTCAGGCTCCACCCCAGACCAGGTGGTGATTCTGTTGCATATCATAATTTCAGAAACAATGCCAAAGTGGCTTATCTTCACAATTTTAACTTTGGCTAAGACCAGATTGAAATTCTTTTATTTGCCAAGGAAAAGAGGAAATTTTCAGTATCTTCCTAAATGCTAAAGGAGTACTGAACAGTTTCTTCAGGTAGTAACATTTATACAGCACTTCCAACATGCCCTTTACATTCACACGTATTAACTCATCAGTCTTCACAACAGCCCCACAAAGCAGGTATGATTATTATCCTTCGACAGGTAAGAACACTGAGACAGCAATTCATTAACTCGGCCACGACCAGTTAAACAGGGCAGCCAGATTCAAAGCCAGCCCCTCTGACTCCAGAGTCCACTCTTAGGACCCTTCCCTCTAGTGCCCCCCAAGGCCCCCTCCATCTTCTCCAGGATTTTTCTACCTCACATCACTGACTAACCTGCAAAGCCAGGACAGTAGCAGATTTCTTCCTTTTGCTGCCTGGAGAAATGTCTCCTAAGCTGAGAGATGATGTCTTGATCATGAGCCCAGATGTGGCCTCGCCAGCCCTCTCCTCCACTGCTCTTGGCTTCCTTTCAGGGGCGTAGTCAGGATGTTAATTTTACAGAATTTAATTTATTCCATCTTAATTAAATTAACTTTAAAAATAGCTTTTTAGTACATTTTAATTTTATTTAGTTTATTTAATTTTATAGGATTTTAATGATGATAGTATCACAATTGTTTTTGTTAATCCTCACCCAAGGATACTTTTTCCATTGATTTTTTTTTTTTTTTAAGAGGAAGAGAGGGGGAAAAACACTGATGTGAGAGAGACACATCAATTGGTTGCCTCCCACACGCACCCCAACAGGGCTGGGGATTCAGCCTGCAACCGAGGTAAATGCCCTTGACCGGAATCTAACCTGCAACCCTTCAGTCTGTGAGCTGAGCAAACCAGCCAGGGTCACAGTATCAAAGTGAAGCCCTTACAGTAGCAGTGATGATAAATAAGAGTACAGCTGTTCTCTCATAACATAACCTAAGAGTGGAGGAGCTCATCTCCAGAAGAAATGGGCACGGAAGACTTTGGGAGCAGCCCTCTCTGAGCAGGACACAGGCTTGGTGACATGGGTTAAAGCAGTTTGAATGCAAATACCCGGCTCAGGACACAGAGCACTGCTCTGGCAAGGGGGCCACACTAGGTTCGCTTTGATGGTATTAACGCAAAGAGGAGAGACACTGATGGGACTTCACCCTCAGGGGCAACGGAGCTGAAAGTCCATCTCAGTAGCCATCCTGGGAAGAGAACTGAGAGCTGTGCAGCAGGCGCAACAAAAAAATAGAGCGGGGTTCCTCAAACTGCACTATTTGTCGTGCCTGTGTAACAAGCAAATGGCACTGAAACTCTTCACATGAAAAGGGCCGTGTGTCTGCCTTTTGGACTATGAGGCAACCAAGATCCACATTCTGCTTGTTACAAAGAGGAAAGGACCCCCTCCCCCAGTTAGAGAAGCTCTGACAGAGAGGTGGCTAAGCACTGCCACCTGCTTCAGGAGAGAAGAGAAGAACCTGAATCCCAGAAAGTTCATCTAGGGCTGAAAAGTGGGCCTGACACCTTGTGGAGAAAAGGTCGTTTCCTGGTGGCTTCTCCAAGAAAGGAGGATTTGAGTTGGCCAGTCCTTAAAAGCTGTGTAAGGATCTACTTGTCCTTCACTAGGTGGGAAAACCAAAGCAACCACAGTGGGCCAAGATGTACATATGAGGAAGTACACAGACCTGCTGGCCTGGAGCTGGGTTCCCGCAGGGGAGCAGGAGGTCAGGTTGGAATGCAGGTTGGAGCAGAGTGGGGGCAACATGTCTCCTCCTGAGTTAGGGACATGGAGTGAGCGGGGAAGTTGTTCCGGGGAAGCTATGCCAACCAAACCAACCATGCCCAGACAGTCTTGTGATGTAGGGATAAAGAAATCCCCCTCTGAAAATGCAATTTCCCTTCATTTCTTAGGAAAGTTCATCTTTACAAAATTTTGTCTTGGCCAAAGTAAGGAAAAGAAGGGTAAATTCACAGGGTATATAGGACTGAATAGACACTTCTCCAAAGAAGACAAAGAGATGGCCAGTAGATAGACATATGAAAAGATGTTCAATGTCACTAATCATCAGGGAAATGCAAATTAATACCACAGTGAGATATCACTTCACACCTGTCAGAATGGCAATCATCAATAAAACAAGTGCAGCAAGGATGTGGAGAAAAAGGAATCCTCGTGCATCATTGGTGGGAATGCAGATTGGTGTGGCCACTATGGAAGACAGTATGGAGGTTTCTCAAAAAATTAAAAACGGAACTGCCTTATGACCCAGCAATATTACTTCTGGGAATATATCTAAAGAAACCCAAAACAGTAACTCAAAAGAATGTATGCACCCCTATGTTCATTGAAGCATTATTTACAATAACCAAGAAATGGAAGCAATTCAAGTGCCCATCAATAGACAAGTGGATAAAAAAAAGCAGTGGTACATATATATAATGGAATATTACTCAGTCATAAAAAAAGCATGAAATCTTATCATTTGCAACAATATGGATGGACCTAGGGGTATTATGCTAAGTGAAATAAGTCAGAGAAAGACAAATACCATGTGATTTCACTTATATGTGAAATCTAAAGAATAAAATAAACAAAACAGAAACAGACTCATAGGTACAGAGAACAGACTGATGGTTGCCAGAGGGGCGGGGTTTGGGGGACTGGGTGAAGAGACTGAGAAGTACAGATTGGTAGTTACAAAATAGTCACAGGGATGTAATGTACAGCACAGGGAAATATAGTCAATAATATTGTCATAACTATGTACAGTGCCAGGTGGATACTGGAAATATTAGGGGGAACACTTTGTAAAATATATGATTATCTAACCACTATGCTGTACACCTGAAACCAATACAAAATAACACTGAAGGTAAACTGTAATTGAGAAAAAAAATTTTTTTAAGTTTTCTGAGCACCTACCAAAACATTGCCTTGCACAGAGCAACAGGAGTTTGACAAGGACGTGTCTGTACATTACTATCTAGTGTCTCTCGTTCTGAAAGAGGCTTTTTGTGAAGACTTCCTTCCCACTTTAAAACTTTTTTGTTTCTTTACTCTGAATCCTCCACTCTTAAAGAAGGCTCAAAGATTTCTGCTGTCCCAAAAGGACAAAGTCTGGAACTGACACTCCATTCATAAGCTTGGGAAATTCCTCTATAGCACTTGGGGAAGATGAAACAGCAGAGCTCTCTTGAGCATTTGGAGCAACCAGGCAACACCCTCCAGATGTGCCCTCTGGCTCCACCAGAACACCAGGAGCAGCCCCGATTCCAAGCAATAGTAGGCTGAGACCCAAAAATGCTCTTTGTGGTCTGGATCCTTTTGTGCACCATCCCAGATTGAAGAGAATTCAAAATTGTGCCTAACAGATTCCCTTGAAGTCTTGCCCCACAATGTCCTAAGTAAGCATTTAGCCTCCTGCTCACTTAGCGATGGCATGACACTTGAGAGCTGCAAAGTGCATGAAAGACACATGGTTATGTTCTGTAGGATTAGTGCTGGGCTCAATGCTGGCATTACCTCCCTAATAACCACATGCACAGAAATGGTTTGCTGGGGAGGGGAGGGTGGCTGGGTGCACTTGCCCTTCACACTAGAAGGCTCCTCAGCTGAAAGTTTCCTTCCTTGCAGTGCTTCTTTGCTCCCTGCCACAGGATTTGGAATTATGGCAAAATTATCCTGAGTTTTATCTTGATTTTTCCAGGTAACTGAAACTCTACATTAACCATCTTCCTTATACCATCATTTCCTTACACCAATCATTTACCTAACTTCAAATTACATTCCTGCTTTTTCTTCTTTGAGATATAATTGAGGAAACATGGACTTTGGAGTCTGATAGATCTGGTTAGAGCTTGACCCTGACACCTGACAGTTGTGTAAATTTCAGCAAGTTACTGAACTTCTGTTTACCTTGGATTCCTTATCTGTACAATGAAACAGATATGGAAGCTACTTTCTTCAGAAGAAAATATCTATAGCTACTAGAATCCTTGTTTTTATGACTGGTCCATCATAGGTATCCATAACTTCCTTCTTCCACCATCCATTCCATGTTCCCATTGCCCTCAGCCAGCCCCTCAGCTAGAAATGTTTCTTGATCTAACAGGGTAATTCAAAATTTCATTCCTGAAAAGTCTAAGTCACTGTATTGGTTTGCTAAAGTCTACCATTAACTTTTACCACTGGGCCCAGAAGCACTAGGAGATGCCCTAGATAATCTCTTACATTCCTAACATCTCTTCTTTACCTACATTTCCGTAGCAACAACCCTATTTCCCCTTAAAAACCAGGATCAACAACTCAACACAGTACAGTAATTCCCTTCTTTGCCTGTTGTTTCAGTTACATGAGGAATCCAAAGTGACAACATAGCATTTTCAACCTCTAAGTTAACTGAATCATTTTCTGTCCACTGGTAGAAATAAACCTCTATTGGAAAGTAAGACTTCTAAATCAACAGAGGCCAAAGTTGCAGAAATAGGAAGCAAAACGCATGTGTGTGGGTTATTAGGTACAATGGAGAGAGGAGCCAGGTCATTTCCACCCCTTGGTGAACTATGGGATAATGGAGGAAGTGAAAAGAAACAGCACCTTTTATAACATGCTGGCTCAGAGCATCTACCACATCTTGTAGGGCATCACCCCAACTTGCTAGTGTTGTCTTCCAGTGGGCCCATAACTGAGTAAACAACAGAGCACTCTTCCCTTACCGTCTGTCAAGGCCACCCATGAGTGGAACTCTGCTGCTGTAGCTGATGCCAGACTATCATGTGTAACAACTCTTTAAGCCAGTTTTTCTCCTTCATTAATCAGTCAAAGGGAACTTCGCAGAAATCCCAGCTACTTGCTTATATAACTTATTTGTACATTTACTACTTGTTCAAGCCTGATTACATATATATACACACATATATCTACACATACATATATGTATAAAACTATAAAATAATGTATATAACATATATTTAAATTATATATTATAATGTAGTATAGTGTATACATGTACTGTATATGTGTGTGTGTTTAATGTTCTTACCTAGAAAAATAAAAAGTTGTCCTCTGTGATAGATATCAGAGTTGTCTAATTCTTTTTCTTTCAGGCTTATTGGGAAATTGCCTTTCCTTGAGTTCCTTAAGATAAGATGTGACTTACTTTGGCCAAAGTTTAGAATAGAAGCCACATATTTTAATTTCACATGGAAGCTTTTAATTGCTGAGGCTCAATACTCCATCCCATTGTTCTACTGTTTGAGTAATCGTAGAAGCAAATATTGATATGGAAGTGAGATGTCAAACCATCATATGGAAGATAGATATCCTGGAGAATTCCCAACCCTTAATGGACTTTGCTAGAGCAAGAAATAAATTTTTATCAATTTAGGCCACAGAGATTTGGGGATTATTTAGTGTTATAATCTAACCTATTCTGACTGACACAGATACTGAAAACAGGAGGTGTAAGGGATATTACTAAATAATCTAAAGTCTGTGACCTTGGCTATAAGATTATGCAATGGAAAGTGAGGAAACTGATACTGGAGGCTGGAAAGGTGACAATTCAGGTGGCAAAACATTTGGTAAAACTAAAGCTAACAGTAATTTGGGAGCAGTCAATGAACTTGTTTACAGATTTGAAAATACAACAGGAGCTGAAGGTGTTTATTGCTAACTTGGCAAAGAATTGCAAAAAAGAGATGAGCTCATAAAAGAACTGGCCTTTTTTTATTTTCCAAACTAGACAAACTAGAACAAAAGGAAATGGGGAAAATCTAGCAGGATTGAAAGAGGCAACTGCTGCCCGACTGGGTGTGGCTCAGCAGTTGAGCGTCGACCTGGGATCCAGGCGATCGGGGTTCAATTCCTGGTCAGGGCACATGCCGGGTTGCAGGCTGCAGCCGATCAATGACTCTCTCATCATTGATGTTTTTATAGCTCTCTCTCTATCTCCTTTCCTCTCTCTGAAATCAATAAAGATATATTTAAAAAAAAAAAAAAAAGAGGCAACTGCTTCTCAATTCCAACAGTAAAGATAAATTTGAGAAAAAAACTTAATTAAAATCACACTTAGAGAATCACACCAAGAGCCATTATTCTGAGGGTTACCACCTGTGAATGGATTAGGGCATCTCAAATAAAATCCTATTATAGGTGCTCTGTGAAGGAAATCCTTTCACTTAAACAAAACAATTTAGGGAAAATGTGATAAAAGTGTGGCTCTCCCACTTAAGTCCAATAAACTCGAGGTATATGCAATTTCAATTAAGTCAAAAGAGGGATTAGGATGAGAAAGCAAATATAGAAAATCTGAGAACTATGTTTTTAAAAGAACTGTGGATATGACTATTTGGTGCATGGGGTTGATTTTAATCAAATTGATAGAGAGAGTACTAAGTTTTTGAGATACCTGAACTACCAAAGGAAGCATGGACTTGGACCAAAAGAGTCTCTGATTGTTCAAAACTTAAAACAACCCTTAGGACTACAAATGTCTACAGACAGCAGATGGTCCGAGAAAGCTGTTCACACCCTTTCACAATGCTCATTTGTGGCCAATGAGGCTAACATCAAGGGAAGAGACTTCCTTAAGGGTGGGGCCAAGGGCTACAGGGACTGGACTATACAGCCCTGAGAGTGCCACGCTTGTCATCCACATGTCTACACTGCCTGCAACTGGTGGGACTCACATCTTCCTTTTTCCTTTACTTCAGCAACACAAGCAGTAATTTCCATCCTTACTGGAATAAGCCATAAATTAAAATTTGGTTATCTTTAAATTCACATCATTTCTCTGGATTTTCATAGTATTAGTATGATTTAAAGTACTGACCAGCTATGAACATCCCTGATTCAAACAATATACAATTTATTAAGTTAAGAATTATCACACTTTTATTTCAGCAAATTATGTTTGAAATGGAAACTTGCACCCAAGCCTCCTGATCTTCCCACAAAAGGCAATAGTACTAGCTGCTAGATTCTCAATTAACAAAGTAACAAGATCTAACAGACCTGTTGACTCAGTGTCATTTCTTTAGTTTTTCATTAACTTTCGTACACTGGGAAGAAAAGGAACAAAAATGTATGAAGGGCAATTCTGAAGTCAGGAAGAAATATCAATAAATTTTAGACTGCTTGGCAACAGAATTTAGAAGCTACAGAGAAGAGACATTTGAGGATCTGTTCTCCCAAAGTTTATATCATTGATTTTTTTAAAACTGAATTTCAGAGATAAAGTCATTAAGATTTAGATCTTTGCCATCTTGATGGCTAGGTCTTTGGAACACTTTGTCCACATTTGTAATATTAATACTATAAAATGAATCTTCACTTAAAAAGTGAGCATATTGTGTACTTCGATGAGGCCATCAAGATCCCATTTTAAATGGTAGTCCGTCCTCTCTTAAAACTTAGCTATAGCCTAGGTCCTCTGCCTCTTAAAAAATCTTTGTGTAATTCTTACCCTAGAACATCGGACTTAACAATTTTGAGGTCAATTTCTCTGCTTAGATAACATTTATGGAGAGCACGTAATTAAAGAGAAAGTTTGGTTGCTTAATAAGATTAGTTCTGAATAACTGCATCAAATATATAAAAATTAAAATGCTGCCTTTAAATGCATATATGTATGGGTGATTTAAGCAGCAAACTCTCAGCTGTTTAAATGACTTGACCACCTAAGACTAAGGATCCATTTCTTTTTGTGTACCTGCACAGCAACGATGAGACAATGAAGAGCTCAGTAACTGAATGATTCTTAAGTTCAGTGCATGAAACTATGCAACAATGCAAAGTTGTTGTGTCTGGATGTTCACTAGTGATGATCATGTGTGAATTTGAAAAGTTTGTAAATGAAGTAGTAATCTTCACTGAATTGTTTTTAATAAGGGGAAAATTTGCTAAGTTTTATATTGACTTTTAAGAAAATACTTAAGTTGCTTAACCAAGCTAATGGGAAAGCATCCACTTTACTACATGGGTCGGAGAGTAGACACTCTAACCTCTTCCCCAACAACCTATGTTTCACCCATAGTAACTTCTTCCGGAACATAAAAGAGCCTAATAGAAACTGACGTTAGCACCCTTGGCCACATGACACCTCCCTTTATCAGTCCGAAGGTCATACTGAAAAAAAAATCAGTTTTTCTCTCCTTCCTTATTCTAATTATTCCCAAGAAAAATTACAAATGTTGCTTGGTTGGTATAATTCCAAATGTCTGTTAGCAGAGATACTCTATATGAGTAATTTCTCTCTCCTGACCTTTTGGTTTCTCTTTCCACTTTTTTATAAGCAGAGAAGCACTGTGAATTTATTAGCATTACCTCTTTGGAAGAACCCTTTCTCTTCAAGGAATGATTTATACATAGGCTTTTGAGCAATACAAAACAACCTTGTAACCACTCACAGAGTAATTGGGGCCATGAGTTCATTACACGGCCTCAGATTTACAGCTGGATGTCAAAATTGATCCACTTTCTTGAAGAAGACATTAAGAACATGTGAATCAACAAGTATAGTTTGTAAGGAGATAATCCTTTCCTTTTGGTCCTATTTCAATTGTTGTTCACCAATTTTTAACATTAAGTCCTGTCTTTTGTGACTTACTCCACAATTACTTTTATTCAACATCTCCTCATTATTTCTCTCGTATTCTCACCACACAAAATAAACACTAGCTATGATAAGATAAGGGAGAAAGATGGGTCAGAGTCCAGACCTGCCCTCACGCTCATGGGCTAGTTTATTTGTCCCCGGGTGTCCTCCCACTCATACAGCTGTCTCCTCTCAATCCCCTTCACGCTCTCCATAGCTTAAGTAGGACTAGCCTTCCAAGAGCCATCCTCCAAGGATTCTTCATCTAAAACTCCAACTTTACCTTGCTGCCCCCATAGCCTGCCTTTGTTCAGGACCCCACCTTCTTCTCTTTGTCATCTCATCATTTCCCCTTCCACACTCAAGTCCTAACAGTCTTCCTGACTCAAATGTGAGCCCCTACAATCCATTCTTCACGCTATAGTCAGATGAAGCCTTTTAAAGCCCCAAACTCATCACATATGCCACATCCTTAAAACCCTTCAATGGGTGGATCCCTGTTGCCTCCAGGATCAGATCAAAATTTCTTAGTATGACTTATGTGGTCCTTTGAGATTTGGCTGCTACCTACCTTCTCTCACCACTCAGTACCTCCTCCCTGCTTCCCTTTGCATTCTTTTTGAAAGATTTGCCTCCCAAACTCTCCATCTCTATTTCTCTCCCCTTCTTTTCCATCACATTGACACAGTGTTGGGGGGAACAAGAGCTAACTAAGAATGTATCTGAAGTTTCTAGACTGACTCAAAGTGGACGGTGCCATTCGTGGCATGAAGAAGATGCAGATTTAGGGGACATGAGGAATTGTGTTTGAGACACAATATGAAGAAAAAGACATTTACAAAAAGAAATTGGCAAACTATAGGCCATTATGATTGAGAGGAAACTTAAAATCATCTCCTCTGCTTTACTTCATAGTAAAGGAACTTGAGGTTAGAGATGTGGAAATGTAACCTATGTCAAGGACTATATAAATAATTTGTGTCACATCAGCATGGAGTAGGACAAGTATTATTTGAGAAGGTAGGACTTAACCAGATCACTGATAGAAGAGTATGGACAGGGCATTCCAAGGAAGAAGGGAATTCAATTTGCAAAAGTGTGGCAATCAAAAGGAACATGATGTGTTGGGGAAAACAAACCAGTATCCAGGGAGCAGAAGTTTCTTTCATGGAAGTAGTGGGAGATGAGGTTGGCAGGGTAGGTTGGGGTCAAAATCTGGGACCCTTAATGATCAAACACAGTTCAGACTCTATCCTGAGACACTGGGATGCCCTTACAAGTGTTTTGATATTGGGATGATTTGAAAAAGATGGTGATTTTGAAAGATAAACTAGATATCAAGAAGGTGAAGGACTACACAGGAACCAGAAAGACTAGTTGGAAAGTAACAAGTGATGACATCTGGCATAGGGAGACTACAAAGAATCAAAGAGAAAATGACTGGTTTACCATTAAAACTTAGGGAAGGATGAGGGGAGAGAGGAAAACATCAAGAATGATTTAAAGGTTTCCAGCTTACATGACTGGGAGGATGAAAGTCTAAGAAAAAAGGGAAGGCAGAGAAAATAAATTATTAGACTTGAAAAATTCCTTACAGATTATCTTATCCAACTAGATGTTTTGCAGATGATGACTCCAGGCAAAATTTGATGCTGAAGAAAATAGAAGGACTTTGCATTTCATCATAGTCTCATCACATTTCGTCTCATCACCCACTGATGGAGAACAGCACCAGCCCTAGGCAGAGTCACAACTGAGCCCAGGGTGGGGCTCATCCTGCTTTTCTTTCTCCCTCTGCACTGCCCAGGATCTGACCTGGACATCTTCAGCTGGATCTCCATGACTTCCTGATTCTCCTGCTTGGAATCACCTCTTGCATACAGCCAGGCCTTTTCACGCTGGCCCCAGGCTCATCCCCCCTGCTTAGACCTGCCCTGAGCAGATACATGCTAGTTCCACATCCTCCCTTTACCCATTCTTTTTCATTCATTCCTTCATATTAATTCATTCAATGTTTTTATAAATCATGGAAATACAATGGTAAGTAAGACACAGTTACTGTCCTAATAGGGGTTACATTCTAGAACTAAAGGCAGACTTCCCCCTAAACCTTAAAAAAAGGAAACAAATAATCAAAATAATATTAAGTGCTAGCAAGAAAAAAGGATTGAGACAGAAAATAATGGGAGGCCTGCTATCCATGTGGGGAATCGGAGTAGTCAGAGAAGGTGCTCTGGGGAGGTGTCATGAGCTGAGGCCTAAAGGATGAGGAGGAGCCAGCAGTCCAGCTACATGTAAAGACCCCAAAACATTATGCATTCAAGGGATTGCAAGGAAGCCTGAGAGACTGAAGCACAGTGAGTAAGGGGGAGACTGACACAACCAGGGAACTAGGCAGTGAGGAGAACTCTTTAAGAAAAATAATATGTATTAACTAATGTCACCCCAATAAATTTAATTTAAAAGAAAAAGAATACAAAAATTTTAATACAATATTAGGTACAAAAGTAAGTTTTTTCAGAATGAGAAAGAAATCATACAAATCATAAATTTGTAAAAGCTAACAGGAACTAAAATTTTAGAATTATTATATCTTTCTAGTGGTTTGAACCTTTTATCATTATGAAGTTATCCACTCTAATAATGCTTTCTATCTTAAAGTATACTTGTCTGATGCTAACTACACCAGTTTTCTCTTAGTTTTTACCATGGTATCTTTTTCCATTTTATTTTCAACCTTTTGAAACCTATGTTTTAATCTTTCTCTTATAAACAGCCTATATGGGTATTTCCTAATTCTACCTAAAAAAATATTTGTCTTTTAACTGGAACACTTGGTCCATTTACAGTTAATGAAATATTTAAATTTAAATCTATCATTTTGCCCGGCTGGGCATGGCTCAGAGGTTTAGCATCAACCTAGGATCCAGGAGATCGCGGTTCAATTCCCGGTCAGGGCACATGCCCAGGTTGCTGGCTCGATCCCCAGCAGGCGATGTATAGGAGGCAGCCAATCGATGATGACTCTCTCATCATTGATGTTTCTCTCTCTCTCTCTCCCTCTCCTTTCCTCTCTCTGAAATCAATAAAGATATATTTTTTAAAAATAAAATTAAATAAATAAATAAATCTATCATCTTACTCCTTCTGTTTAAGCAACCTGTTCTATGTTCCACTTCCTCTCCTTTCATGCCTTCCTTTGAACTGATTGTTTTTTAACATTCTATTTTTCCATCTTAGTTTGGAACTTGCATACATTTCTTCTGCTCTCTTAATGATTATCCTAATGCAACCTTGACATGTCAAAGTCTGTACTTATCTTTACTTTTCTTTTCCCCCTGGAAAGGTCAAGGACCTTAGAGTACTTTAACTACCTCCTACCCCTCCCCAAATTATATGTAATGTTGTCATCTATTTTGAATGAATATAGTTTTACAATATAACTGAGAATTTGAATACTGACTCAAAAGAATTTGATATTTTAGAATATTATTACACTTTAAGTACAATAACACTGTTGTGATATGTTTACCAAAAAGGAGTGTGTACACATACATATACATATGCGTATATATACATATTCATATGCATGCACTATACACACATACAGTAAAATAGTTATGGATGAAGATATCAAGATGTCTGAGATTTGCTTAAAGCTAACACAGGAAGATAAGAAGTGGATGGGGGTGTAGACCATTGTGTAGAAAAAAACTACAGGGGCAAAAGAGACTATTGTATAGAGAATGGAAGAATGGGTTGTTGGGGACAAGAATATAGACAAGGAGACCATCTGGAAGCCTATGGTTGTGTCCAGGTGAGAGGTGATGGTGACCCTGACTAAAGCAATGAAGCAAAGTGGAAAAATTTGAGACATATTGGGATATAGCCTTGACAGCGAAGAGAATATCTGGGTCAAGGAAAGGGAAGAACCAAAGATGACTTCTCAGTTTCCAGTTTGAATGACTGAGTAGAATGGTGTCACTTACTGAGATGGAGGAAACTGAAAGATGTGTGTCGGGAAGGGCAGGTTAGTAGGGAATATACTTCTGTTATTTTTTACATTTTTACTTTGAGATTCCTGTGAGAGATCCATGAATACGTCAAGTAGATAACTGCCAAGGAGAGATTATATAATTTGGGATAAAATTACATCAATGAAAAGACAACTTTTAAATCTAGAGAAATTACTAAACTTAGCCAGGCAGAGATTATAAAGGCAAACATTTACTGAACCCCAATATATCAGTCAATAGATCTACAATCTAGAGAGAGGAGACAAGTCAGTGGTAAATGCTGTGATAAAATATGCACAAAGTAGAGTGTTGCATGGTGGCGGGAGGCAGGACCCCTCTCTAGCATAGCTCCCTATCCAGTTACAGGGACATGGACTGTGAACGAAAGTCAACAAATGTAAACTAAATGGTATCTGAAATATTGTCACAATCTGAACTTTGCAACTTCCTCCCAAGGAAATCACCATTTTTATTGATAACATCATTCTTCTCACCTTTTCTTCTCAAAGACTGAATTTAAAGGGCTTTAGGCACTGGGTAAAATGTCATGCCCAGCATTTTGGATACCCTTCATTTCAGGAACAGATGGGGCCTGAAGCTGCTGGTCAGTGCAGCCATGAACAAACTAGGCTCCAATTTTCCTTAGTAGGAGGCCACTGGAAGGGCCAAAGAAGCTGAGGGGAGAAGGTGGCCCCAGAGTACATTACCACTGGCTCACAATTTCTGTTTATGCAGCCCCTCATGCCCTTCAAGTCTTCTCCCGCCCTGAATGCACGGGTTGAGTGAGCACTAGTTTATAGGCACGACTGATTCCAATCTCTTATTGTCATGTCCTAATGCTTTATGATGTGCCGAGAATACCCCTGGCAAAAAAGACTGTGTTTAAATGCCTTTTACTATTTTCTTGTTTATGATGTATCAGGCCAGAGGATGTGTGTAACCTGATCAACCTAGTAAAAATTTTAATCCTATTTTTATGGCCTTCCAGGAAAAATTCCATTTAGGGAAAAACTAATGACTTTCAGAACTGATTCTCAAACATCCTATCAACATGTTACCAAAAATGGAGCCCTGCCCTGTCAGGGATCTCAACTCCTCTACAAGTGTTCCTAATGGTTTCTGTTTGGAAAGTGTGTGTTTGAGCACTTGGGAAGCAGAGGCTTGGGGAGTAGAGGGGTGGAGGGGTCACAGAGAGTGTAAGTGTCTGTATGCAGGAGGGTGGAGGAAAACACACAGGAGTTAAGGGCATTGCCATAGGCTGTTAGGATGCCATTTTCCAGGGCCTTTAGTCCATGCATCCTAAAGGTCTTGCTTGCTACCTAAAGGTGAAAACAGTAATCACAGCTAAGTTCACAATCTCCTTTGGTTCTCACAATAAACCTGTGAAGTACATATAACACATATTACAACCCCTGCTCTACAGATAGGGGATCTAAAGCTGAGGAAAGCTAAGTGACTTCCTCAGGCCCTTGCAGCTTAGTGAGCAGCAGCTTTGATCTGGTTGCTTCTAACCTCCATGTCTACTTTGGTTCCTATCCTGTACATGAGCCAAGCTACCTTCTGCATAGAGGTTTGCTCCCTCTATTCAAAGAGCTTGAGCACCAAATCTCGGAGATCTGAGAGCAAAATACACAAGACTTGCAACATCCTTCTGCATAGAGCATCTTCAGTCTACTGGTTCTTGTTTCCACCTCACTCCCATGAGAGCTGATATACACCTAGCATCACTTTTTCAGTGTAGGAACACACTCATCTGCAACTCCACTAATAGCAATGTAAATAATACTTTCCCATAGTCATGCAAATTATGTCTAGTGTGGGGATTCCCAGCACCCCCCTACTTGTAGAAAAAGTCAGTTTTCAAATTTAAAATTTTTTTCTGGCTCTTCTTGCATGTCTGCCTTTCTATAGCATTCTGTTCATGATGATACATGTATTCCTTAAGACGAAAGAAGCTTTCTCTACCGTGCTCTTTTCTTTCTTCTGGACTCTCAACAGAATTACCTTTCACATTCACATTTTTAGAAAACCTAGCCTTTTTCCACTATGCACCTCAAAATTCTTCCAGCTTCCACCCCTTACAATTTCAAAGCCAAGTGCACATTTGTTACAGCAATATTCCACTTTCCAGTACCAAATCTGTATTAGTTTCCCAGGGCTGCCGAAGCAAATTACCACAAACTGGTGGCTTAAAACAATAAAAATATATCCTCTCACAGCTCAGGAGTCCACAAGTCTGAAATTAAAGTGTCAGCAGCACTGGTTCTTTGATGTCCCTTGGCTTGTGGGTGCATCCCTCCAGTCTCTACCTCCATCATCACATGGCTTGTCCCGTGTCTCCCTGTGTCTTCCCCTTTCTGTCTCTTATAAGTACACTTATAATGAGATCATCCTAATCCAAGATGATCTCATTTTAGTTACACCTGCAAGGCCCTTACTCCAAATAAGGTCACATTCTGAGGTTCTGGGTGGATCTCTATTTTGGGGGGACATCATTCAATCCACTACACTGTGCAACTCTGAATATGCTAAAACCATTACATTATATTCTTTAAATGGGTGAATTTTATGGTATGTGAATTAGAGACGTTTAAAAGAAAGATAAAATAAAACAATCTTTTTGAATTTTTTTGAAAACTTAATAGAATAATCATATACAACCATGTAAACATAGTAAAAATATTTCCTACTGAAATAAGCCACTGAGCCCAGAAAGATTTATAGAGTATATAAAAGAAGAAAGTATCCTATCTTTTCCTAAGAAGCTAGGATAATTTTTATGCCAATACAGAATAAAAATAATGCAAGTGGAAAAAAATACTAATTTTTCTCAAAACATAGATGCAAAGGAGAATGCCACATGATCATCTCAACAAATGTGTTAAAAATTATTCAACAAAATTCTACAATTATTATTTTTTTAAACCTTAAATTAATAAAGACTATCTACCAGAAGGTAGGTGATATATTATAAAGTCAGAAAGAGAGACAGAGACAAACTGATTGTGTATATACAGCATCCATTTACTTTTATGCTATTTGTGTCTTTATAGTTCAGGTACATAACTTGAGACAGCATATAATTGAGTTTTGCTTTTTTATCTAATTTGGCCATCTCTATCTTTTAATTGGGATAATTGGAACACTTACATTTAATGTTAATATTGGTATAATTGGGCTTAAGTTTGTCATTTTGCTATTTATTTTCTATTTGTTCCAATTGTCTTTTGTTCCCTCTTTTGAAAGATGATAGATAGCTGATAGATAGGTGATAGATAGATAGATAGATGATAGATAGATAGATAGATAGATAGATGATAGATGATAGATGATAGATAGATGATAGATGATAGATGATTAGATAGATAGATAGATAGATAGATAGATAGATAGATGATAGATAGATAGATAGATAGATAGATAGATAGATAGATAGATAGATAGATAGATAGATGATAGATAGACAGATAGATAGGTGATAGACAGAGACAGACAGAGGCAGAGATATTTCTCTTAGAAAACTGACTCATATGTATACAGGAGATAATAAGTCAGAAATCTGTCAGGCAGACCAGCAGGCTGGAAATTCAGGTAAGAGTTGATACCAGTCTTGAGTTAGAAATTCATAGGGCACACTGGCAGGCTAAAAGCTCAGACAAGATTTCTGTTACAGTGTCGTGGTGGAATTCCCTCTTCTCCAGGAAACCTGTCTTTGCTCTTAAGGTCGTCAACTGATTAGCTGAGGCCTGCACATATTATGGAGGATAATCTACTTTCTTAAAGTCGCCTGATTGTAAATGTTAATTACATCTACAAAATACCTTCACAGTAATATCTAGACTACTGTTTGACCAAACGACTGAGCAACACAGATTAGCCAAGTTGACACATAAAATTAATCACACAAGTGGAAACAGATATACCACAGAAAATCAGTAAGGATATAGTAGATTTGAACAACATTATTAACCCAAATTGAGTTAACTGACAGTTATAGAACACCTCACCCAAAAAACAGCAAAATATATATTACATTCATTATACACAAAACAATTACCAAAAAAAAGCCATGTGTGGGGACATGAAATAAGTCTCAATAAATTTAAAATGATTCAAGTCATACAAAATAGTGTTTTGTGACCACATGAAATCAAAACAGAAAGTTATCTGGCAGATCCTCAAATATTTGAAAACTAAAAACCATTTATAAATAACCTGTGAGTCAAAGTAAAAAGTCAAACAGGAACATAAAAAGTATTTTTAATAAAATGAAAATTAAAACCCAAAATATCAGAATTTGTGAGATGCTGTTAATACTGTACTTAGGAAATTTTTTATAGTACTAATTGCCTATACTAGAATAAAAGAAAGTTCTCAAATCAATGACCTCAGATTCCACCACAACAAACTAGAAAATGAAGAGCAAATTAAACAATCAGAAGTAATGAAATAATAAAGATCAAATCAGAAATCAAAGGAACAGAAAACAGAACAGAGAAAATTAATAAAACCAAAGTTAGTTCTTAGAGAAGTTCAATAAAAATTGACAAATCTCTAGTTATACTAATTAGGGAAAAAGAGAGAAGACCTCAATTATTAATTGCAGGAATGAAAATGTGACATCACCACATTCTATAGAATTAATTCTATAGAATTAAAAGGATTAAAAGTAAATATTATGAACATTTTGTCTAAAAACTCTATGCCCTGGCCAATGTGGCTCATTTGGTTGGGCATCGTCCCGTGCACTGAGGGGCTGCCAGTTCTATTCTGGGTAGGATCATATGCCCAGGTTGCAGGTTTAGTCTCCAGCCAGGGTACATACGGGAGAGGGAGCCAATCAACGTTTCTCACATCGATGTTTCTCTCTCCCGCTCTCCCTTCCACTCTCTCTAAAATCAATTTTAAAAAAGAATAATAAAAGAAAGTGCCACTTTTTCAAAAATCAATTAACCATAAAAGTTAGGGTTTATATCTATTCCATTGATCTTTAATCCTATCTTTATGGAATTACCATACTGTCTTGATTACTATAGCTTTGAAGTAAGTTTTAAAATTGCAAGGTTGAATCCTACAATTATGTTGTTCTTCTCAAGATTGTTTTGGCTATTCTAGGTCCTGTATTTCCACATGAATTTTAGGATCAGCTTGTCAACTTCCTGAATTTTGATAGAGATTATATTGAATTTATAGATCAACTTAGAGAATACTGTCATTTTAACATATTAAGTCTTCCTATCTGTGAACATGGGATGTCTCTTCATTCATTTTTATCTTTTCATTTTTCCCCCACAATGTTTTGTAGTTCTCAATATACAAGTGTTATACTTCTTTTGTTAAAATTATTCCTATTTTATACTTTTTGATACTATTATAAAAGGTATTTTTAAATTTTCTTTTCGTATCACTTACGGCTAATGTATTGAAATGCAGTTGATTTTTCATAGTGATCTTGTATCTGCAACCTTGCTGAAATTGTTTATCAATTCTATAGAACTTTAGTGGGTTCCTTGGGATTTTCTTTAAACAACGTTCTGAGACAATAAAAGTTTGCCATATTGAACAGTCTGAAATTTTAAAACCACATTAAGCCCCAAAGTCTGATATATATATATGAATATATATGTGATTTATATTTGTTGCAATGAGATTTAAGCTTATTTCTGGGTGATGCTAACACTTTAGTGCACTCTGCAAGACCATCCATGCTTCTATGTCCATTCAGACTGAAAAGAGAATCCTATTGTACCAATCACTCAACTTAAATGTGGACAACAAAGGTAAAGTCTTTTATAAAATGTTCTAATAATGCTTCTAGACCTGGGTCTATGCCTTTAAGTGAATGAAAGCTAAAATAAATTCAATTCACACCGAGTTCAAATTCTGAGTGAAAATTACAAAATCCAAAGTTGGCCTTCTTTATACCCTTTTCTCAGACAATTCCTTATTAACCTTTATTTTCCAATTTTAAAAGAAATATTGTTTATTTCTGTTTTTGTTTAGCTAGGGGGAAAAAAGCTGATGCAATCTGGATCTAGCCCTGGTGCTCTGAGGTAGGCCAGCTTGTTCTGTTCTGTGGGCTTCAAAGAGCCTTTTAAAGAGTAAAATCATAAAATAATTCAGTATCATAACTGATCCCAATGAGACCTCCTAACCTGAGATTAGATCATTCGCCTCAGAGAACATTGTATACTGTGTACTCTTCTTCCTTCCTTTGGAATTTTCAAACTGAGGACCACTTCAGAGTAAGGTTCATAGATAATTAATGCAGCTCCATTGGTTCAGTTGCAAAAATTACCCACAATTTTTGGTTAATTCTCTCAGCAAAATGTAGCTGTTTTTAAAGCAGTGGTTTTATGAGGACATACTGTACTTATTAATGCTATGGGGTCCTCTGCATCTTTTCTCAGCTGGCAAACTTTCTATAATCACATCCTAGGGATGAGACAATCAGAGAAAGAGATCACATCTCAATATTTACACGGAAAATAAATCCTTTCAATTAATATTTACCCCAGGCCAGGATGCCTTGGGGCCTGTGGGATGGAGTGAGGGAAGGTGGAGAATCAGGTAAAAATGATTAAGAAACAAAATGTTTAACTTATAAAACATATCTGGATTCTAATACCGCTGTCACTAACTGTGTTGCTTTGCAATTTTCTCATTTTCTAACCCTCAATTTTCTCATCAGTAAAATGGGACTAATATGTATCTTGCAGGCCTGTTATGAGAATTATGTGAGTTCATGGATATAAAGCATGTGGCATGTAACAGACGGTGATGATTATTATAAGCCAATTTAAATCTCTCCTAAAAAAGAAAACCTAAAATTTAAAGACAAAATAAAAAGTGAGAGCCAGAGCAGAAGCCCCCCCCCCCCTTGGTATAGGACTTTTCCTCTCCTTTAGCACTAAAGGCATAGACCATTCTATCTCCAGATACAGTGTAAGACATCTGAAAGTTTAAGGAGAAGCCGGATTCTCGTGAGAAGTCTGCCTCACCCAGGTTAGTATCCCATCTGGGGTAGTTCAGCAGATTTTGGAAATACCAGCTCTGAGCTCCCCGTGTAGCTTGCCACCTCACCTCAAACTCTCTCATCCACGACTACTCAACAACTAGAACCTGACTTGATCAGAGCACAGAGGCCACAGCCACATGGAAATATGGCCAAGGACATAAGGCAGTGGGAATAAAGCCAGCAGGTCACTTTCATGGCTACCCATACCCAAACCTGTACATCAAAGGGAGAGAACCTGTCTCACTCAGACTCCAAAAGAGGGTAGAGAAGCAGAGGCAGCAAAGAAGCAGAGACTGGAACTGGTTTATACTCTACAGCAAACTAACTGCCTGCACCCTAAACTGTCAGCACCAGTTATCCTGAGAAAGAGAAGGGAATAATCTGGGCTTGGCACTCTTTCAGAGATCCCTTCTCTCAATCTCTCACTCCTCACCACATCCTGTTGGTAAGATAGAAGCTATGCGCCCTCTTATGGAGGAGCAGAGGCTCAGGGAGACTGGCAAGCTGTCCAAAGTCACACAACTAATGAGAACAGAGATTAGATAAACACAGGTCTGTGCGACATCTTACAAATCAGTCAGCATAGAACGTTGTATTTGGTATATAGAGCACTTCTATTTTTCTGACTTTGGGTTTTGTTGGTTGATTTTTCTTTGGTTCATTCTCCCATGAACACTGTTAACTTAAGCCACAGGTATAAAATCCAATCCACTTTCTAATGACTTTGTATAAGATATTTTAATTTATTTTAATATTAAATCTTTCCTAGAATGTCTTAAGATTTCAATAATCATTTTTTATTACTGTAAGAGATTTAAAGAATATAAGAAAGTAGGAATTCTACCCCTGTTGGGCTCTTTTACACAAGTTCCTGTGGTTTCTCTGAAATAGCTGACTAATTTACCCTTGGTGCATTCGTATAATACAAATCTAAAAACTGAGAAGTTTTTAGGAATGATCATCAGGCCTTTTCAGGCAGGGCCAGCAAGAAAGACTGAAAAGCATCCCAAAGAGTCTGCAACCAGGACACCCACTTAAAGACCTCACTGGTGTTTCTGTATCATTTACTTTTTTTCTACTCTTGTTCTATAACATTAACTTTTTTTCACTCACTTTATGCCAACTATCAGGGGATAAATTACTACACTTCTTTAAAGGCTCTTGTCATTTCATGTGGTCTGAATTATAAAAATAGAAGATGCAGATTCCAAGCAACTATTGTTTGCTTTGTTGAGCTAGCTGAAGGGTTACATGTGAAATGACTCCCATCTGCTAAGGATTTCAGTTTTATTGGGGTTTAGTTTTGTGCTTTTTTTTAACAACATATTGCTCCACCAGAAATAATAGGGCATTAACTAGCACAGTCCCTGTGCTTGGCAGGTTTGTCCTTTATTTACCCCAGTGGACACATTCTCGAGCCCTGGAAAGATCAATCACATTCACAGAAATAGATAGTGCGAAGCAAAACCACAAGGTAGTCCACCCATTCCCTTCCACTCATTGTTTTCCCATGTGCCCACCATTCTTCCGGTCATACTGGTTTCTCTAATTCTTAAGTATTCCCCTTCAAACATTCCCCAAGTGTTTCTAAAGTTTCTTTCCTCAATAACCTTTCTTTGTACCCATTGCATGATGCAACCAGCCTTTTCCATACCTTCAACTACTGACTCTATATAAATAATATTTACCATCTCAAATCTTTATGGTGGTCAGATGAAGAGAGGAAAGAGAAAAGTAAGAAGGAAAGGAGGGAAAGAGAAGGGACGACTTACTTGGTCTTAAAATCTTTTTTCCCAACTCTTCCCCAAGTTCCAGATCCCTTTTATCAACCCCAACCTGGACATGCTCACTGAATAATCTACCCACACCTCCAATACTCAAATGGATATTGAAATATAAGCGATATCAAATAAAGTGCACATATTTTAAGAGTACAACTTGATAGATTTTGACATATATACACACCTATGAAGAAATCACTGCCATCAAGATAGTAAATATATGGATCATCACCCAAGATTTCATGTCCCTTTGTCATCCCTTCTTTGCCCACTACTCCTCTCTGCACCCCCCCCCCCCAAACAAACAGGTCTGCTTTCTGTCACTACAGACTTTTATAGAGTTTTACATGAATGGCACCATATAACACGTACTCTTTTTAAATTGGCTTCTTTCACCTAGCATGATTAGGGAGTCAACCTTGTTGCTGATTGTATCCACAGTACTTTCTAAATATACAGAATAATAAAAGCATCATACCATTCAATAAGGCTCTTTTAAAATTACTTATTTTTCAAATGCCATTCTGATGGCCCTGTGTAAGGCAGATAAGACAGGTATTACATTATATACCTGGCCAATAAGTAAGAAAGGCAGGATTCCAAACACAGTTCTTCCTTGAAAATGATTCTAAAACTTAAAGCCTAGAGATAAGAAAAATGCTAGTATCCTGGACAAAGATGAGATTGCTCTTAATTTCTTCTTTCTTTTTGTTATACATAATATTCTTTATTTTGCATTTTTCACTGAAAAAATATTGGAGGTCATTCCTTTACATAAGTACTTTCTAATTTCTCCAGCTACATAATATTCCACTGCATGAGTGTGTCATAATTTACCAATTTCCTATTCTTTTTTTTAATCTTTATTGTTGAAAGTATTACAGATGTCGCTTTTCCCCCTGTTGACCCCTCCACCCCACTCCTCCCCCTCTGCAGGCCTTCTCCTCACTATTGTTTGTCCATGGGTTGTGCATATATACATATGTTCTTTTTTTAAAAACTCTTTAAATTGAATATATCGGGGTGACATTAGTTAATAAAACCATACAGGTTTCAAGTGTACAAATCAATAACACATCATATGCATACTGCATCGTGCAATCACCACCCAAAGTCAAGTCTCTTTCTGCCACCATTTACACCCCCCACCCCACCCCGCCTTTGCCCTCTTCCACCTCCCCCACCCCCTTTCCCTCTGGCAATCACCATTCTGTTGTCTGTGTCTATTAGTCTGTTCTCTGTATCTATGATAAAAAAGAAGGAAATCTTACCTTTTGTGACGGCATGGCTGGACCTGGAAAGTATTATGCTAAGTAAAATAAGTCAATCAGAGAAAGACCAATATCATGTGATTTCACTTATATGTGGAATCTAATGAACAAAATAACTAACAAAATAGAAACAGACTTAATTTCTGATAGGCTGAGTTTCCTGGAGACAGCAGGAGCCAAATGAGATAGGCGGCTCTCTAGCTCTGAACACCTTGCCAGTTTGAAAAATAATTGGTGCATAGTGGCCTAAGGTATTACATTGTCATATCCTTCTTTTGCAGTTTTAGATCTGAATTTCCCAGGTCTGCTTAAGTATCTTTCTAGTCCAAGCCAGCTCAACTTGGATATCCTTTAATAAAATCAGAGTAGGCACTTTGTGTACATGACTATTTGAAGCACAATGCTGACACCTAGTGTACTGACTGAATTCTTTCTTTCATTCCATTTTTCTTTTCTTCTGTCCATCCCTCCATCCATCCCTCCTTCCCTCCATTTTTCCTTCCTTTCAAGAATGGCTTAGTAGAAGCATGGATACAAGGAAAAGACTGACAGATGTCAGAGGAGAGGGAGGGAAGGAGGGAGAGACGGAGGGGGGAACTGGGTGAAAGGAGGTGAAGGGATCAGCCAGAACACATATACATAACACACAGACACAGGCATCAGTGTGGTGATAGCGAGAGGGAAATCGGGGTGGGGGTAGGTGGAGGTGGGAAAAGGGGAGGGAAATGGGGACAGAAAGAGACTGCTTGGGGCGATGGGCACACGATGCAAATGATGTTTTATTGAATTGTACACTTGAAACCTGTGTGGTTTTGCAAACTAATGTCACCCTAATAAATTCAATTCTTTAAAAAAAGAATGGCTATTAGGATATAGCAAACAATGAGAACTTACAACATGTTAGGCATTCTGCTAAGCACTTTAAACATATTTATCTTCCTTAACTATGAATAATTCTTTATCATCATCTTTATTTTGCAAAAAAAGAAAAGAGTCTTAAAGAGTTATATCAAATGTTATTATTGCAAAAGTTAGGTTTCAAATGCAGATGTCTAACTCTGGAGGTAGAGCACTCAAGCCCTATTTTTAAAGGAATCAAATAGGATTGTTTTATCAGACAGTTAGGTTAGTTTATATGTATTCACTTGGAGCACATGTTCACACAGACTTCATTCAAAACTATTCCTAAGAGTTAATGTAGAAAATATGACAAATCTGAGGTCTGCAACTCTGTGCCAACTCTCTTCTTGATTTAATATCTTTCTATGGCAGGATGTCAGCCCTGGAGTACCCAGGTGCATTGCTCTCTTTCTCTCCCCAAGGGCAGGGAAGACTCTTGCCCAGTCTCTGGGTAGGTTCTGGTGACCTCTGGTGTTTCAAAAGAACACTTATCCTATGAGCAATGTACATTATACTGTAGCTCTTTGTGGGATAAGCATCTCTTCCCTCAAGTTGCCTTGTTTCTTCTTCTAGGCTGAGTGCTCCAAGAACCCAAAGTACGTGCCTTTCTCATTTTTGAAGGCAAAAAGCTTGGCATATAGTGAGTACTCAAAAATGTGCTAAACACATTTATGAAAGGCTGAGACTCTGTTATTTCTTTTCTAAAGTTATTTTCTTTGCACCTGTTATTTAGAAAACACACGTATTTGAGTTCAGTTGCTTAGCATCTGGTGCTAAATCTATGGTTGTGAGTATAATCCCCAAGTGAGCTGCTTAGCTTCTCTCTTAGAAAACACGGTCCTCAGGGTGTTACAGTGCCCGGCCCCCCCACCAGGGGTTTCAAGATGAACTTTTATTTTCCTATCTCTGCTCCTTCCCTCACTGTTCCCTTGTTTCAAATCCAATATTAAGATGCATCAACTGTTTTCAGACAGTGGGAATAAAATTGTTAGAGGGGCAAGGAACAAGCTCAGTATCACACTCTTCAGTCTGATTGAGCACAACCTGTCTGCTCCCAGGGCTTCCCTTTTGGATCAGCCTGATTTTAAACCTTTGTATTTAAGTCTTTATAATTAAACCCAAAAAGAACCTGTCAAAATACTTTCAGACCAGTTCTTCTAGACTAGTTTTTATCTCCCATTTCCAGTGTCTAGTATATAATGGATTCTCAATGAGAAGTTAATAGAATATTAAAATATAAGCTAACGTTGATCAAATAGTTGGCATATGCTGGTTCCTTGCTTAATACAGCACATGCAATATCTCATTTCATAATACTAAAAGAGATTATTATTGCCTCAGTTTTACAGTTTAGGAAACATTATCAGAGAAATTAAGTAAGTCATCCAACGTCAGGCTCCAAATTAACATTTGACTCTAAAACCAACACTTTACAACTATGAATTCCAAGTCAAAAACGGAGTTTTCATCTGGCCGGGCGAGGCTCAGTGGTTGAGCATCAACCTAGGATCCAGGAGATGGTGGTTTGTATTCCTGGCCAGGGCACATGCCCAGGTTGCCGGCTCGATCCCCAGTGGGAGCCTGCAGGAGGCAGTAGACCAATGACTCTCATTGATGTTTCTCTCAATCTCTCTTCCACTCTCTGAAATCAATAAATATTTTTTTTAAACTTTAAAAAGAAAACAAAACAAAAATGGGGCTTCTTTTTACCTCTGTTGGACGAGAGAGAAGCAAGTCTTTCCTAAGTGTCAGGCCTGGACTTCAGAGTGAAACTGTTCCCTGAATATATATGTGAAAACTGGTAGTTTGCCTTTTTAGACTCTACTCAAAAATATCCTCAACTCTGATGTCTAGTATCCTGTAACCCCTTTTCTAGGAAATGCTGCAATAAATTAATTAAAATTTATGTGAATAATGACTGCTATTTTCTTGATTTATGGGCTTTTTAGGTGAAGTAGAAATTTAGAGTTGACAATGCCATATTATTTCTACAAAAGCTGGACAAGTCCATAGTCAGTCATGGTTTCCTTTTACAGAAAATCAAATTCAGTCATATCAATGGCTAACATTCTGATCCAGGAAAGTAAACTTCTTTGTCTGAGAACTGCTAATACTAAAGCTATCTAATATTTGACAAGAGTAACATTAATTTCATCACACTACTAACTATGCACATTTTGTAATTACCTCAGTAGACCTCAAACTTCAATGTGTAAATTTAGATGGATGGTTTCGCTAAGAGCTGGGATTCCCAGGCCATTCTCAGAGAATTCTGATTCAGTGGCTCTAGTACAAAGCCTAGGAACATATAATTCTAACAGACACTCAAAGTAATTGTAATACAAGTGGTCCCTGAACCACATTCCAAATTTTTCAATTTGAAAGTTAAAAATGCAAGTAAATATTTGAAAAAGAATCCACACTAGTAATTAAAAGAATATGCTCAAGCAGATGTGAATATTTGGGAAAACTAGGCACATCGCCGCCCTCTGCAATGAAGGCTTTGGGTCACCTTGTTCAGTCTTTTGAAAGACTTGTCTATTTTTTTTACCTAACCAGACAGCCAAGAGTTTGTATGTTCCCAAGAGCTTGGCAGAAACATTGGCCTAATTAATTACTAATATACTGGGCAAATGGTAAAATATCCAATTTCATTTATGAAAAAGTTCCGAAATATCCAACTATGACTGTTAATTTGTTTACTTCCCCTTTCCATTTGATCAGTTTTTTGTTTTTTTAAAAAATATGTCTTTATTGATATCAGAGAGAGGAAGGGGCAAGAGAGAGAGTGACAGAGAGAGAGAGAGAGAGAGAGGGAGAGAGGGAGAGAGGGAGAGAGACAGAAACATAAATGAGTCAGTCATTAATCAGCTGCCTCCTGCACGCCCCCTACTGGGGATTAAGCCCAAAACCTGGGCATGTGCCCTGACTGGGAATTGAACCTTGATCTCCTGGATCATAAGTCAATGCTCAACCGCTGAACCTCGCGGGCCAGGCATGATCAGCTTTTGATTTTTCTATTTTGACACTTTGTTATTAGGCACAACAGAGTTAAGATCTTTATTTCCTCTTGATGAATTCACCAGGTCATCATAATGAAACGTCCTTTGTTACCCATGGTAATATTTGTTGATCAGAAGTATATTTTATGTGACTAACACAGCTACTCCAGCTTTCTCTGGATTACTGTTTACTTAAAATTGGCTCTCACTTTTTTTATCCAATCTGACAATATCTACCTTTCAATTGTGTTTGGACTATTTTCATTTAGTAATATTCATGTAAACAGCATTTTTCATAGCTGTTCCTACCTGCCTCAAGTGCTCTTTAATCCTTTCCTTTTTTCCTGACTTCTTTTGGGTTCACTGCAGGTTTGTTGTTGTTTTTTTAAAATAATTCCATTTTATTTCCATTTTGGCTAATTACTCTAGCTGTTTGTTTTGTTACTTTGTCTTAGTAATTGCTAGAGTAGGACATACAGTCTATCTTCAAATAACATTTCACCACTTCACACATACTAAGAACCTTACATGCATGCTTCCCATTTCCAACTCACACACTTTGATATTTCTTCCATTTCTACATATGCTATAAACACCAAAGGCATTAATATTTTTGCTCTAAACAACAAATTATTTTAAGATTTAACAATGAGTAAACATTCTTTTTATTTACCATTTCCCACATTCCCTTCTTTGTGTGGATCTAAACTTCCATCTGTTTTTCCTTATTTTTTCCCATTTGGAAAAATTATTTTTCTTGTAGTATTGTTCTACTGACAATGGGTAACCTCATCTTTTGTCTGGAAAGGTGTTTATTTTTATTTACTTATTTATTTAATTTAGAGGAAGTAGAAGAGAGGGGGAGAGACAGAGAGAGAGAAACATCTATGTGAGAGACACACATCGCACTTGACCAGGACATGGGGATGAAGCCTGCAACCAAGGTACACGCCCTTGATCAGAATCGAACCCATGACCCTTCAGTCCTCAGGCCAACACTCTAACTACTGAGCCAAACCAGCTAGGGCAAGGAAAAGTGTTTATTTTAACTTCAATTTTTAAAAGTGTTTTTGGGTCAAATATTCTGTTTACAATTTTTTCTCCTTCAGTAGTTTAAAGACATCCTTCCATCCTACTGGCCCGCATATTTCCTGGTTTTTTATCTTTGTTTCTCCGTACTTCCTGAGTCTTTTTTCCCCTGTAGTCTAAAATTTTCTTTGCATCAATGGCTTTCAGCAATTTGATTACAATGTGACTTGCTGGAATTTTGGGGGTTTTTAAAACATTTATTCTGTTTGCTTCTTGGATCTGGCTTCTAGTTTTTATAAAACTTGGGAAATTTTTGGACATTATTTCTTCAAATATTTTCCCTGTCCCTTCCCCACTCCCTCTCCTTTTCTGGGACTCCAATTACACCTTGGTTAAGCTGCTTAATGTTATCCCATAGATCACTGATGCATTGTTTATTCCTTCTTTCTTCCTCTTTTGTTTTTCATGGATAGTCCTGTCTTTAAATTAATTTAGTGCTAATTTGATGTTAACCCCATTTAGTGTATTTTTCATTTCAGATACTCTACCTTTCAGTTCTAGAAGTTCCAGTTCGGCCTTTTTTATATTTCCCACTTCTCTCACCATGTTACTTTCTTCTGCCTTCTTGACCATACATGGAGCATTATTTATGAGCAGTTTAATGTCCTCATCTGCTAGTTCTAGCACCTCTGGCACTTCTGGGCTTCCTATTTATTGCTTTTCCCTGCCTGGTTGTGGGTCATATTTTTCTGCTTCTTTGCATACCTGATTTTTTTTTTTTTACATCCTAAATCTTGCATTGTTGAACACCATGTTTTTGGTTTTTTAATTCCTCTAAATATGATTGGAGTTTATTCTGGCATGGTTATTTGGGGGTCAAGATCTAGAATCTACTACCTAAAAATGTGGTGATCATTAGAGATGTCCGTAACACTCTGAAGACTGCACAATTCAGCTGACCTCAGCAATCTATGCTTATAGAACACTTTATACATCACCACTCGATGATGCAGTCTCTTCTGGAATGAGGAAATCTTTGAGACTCATTAATATTTATTCTCTAATATTTATCCAATGGTAAATGATATTTTGGGATTAAAAAAAAAAGTAGGAATAATAGAGAATACTGAAATTCTGTGTATTTCCTAAAACTTGAAATTGAGATAACAATGCACCTTTAAAAAGATTAACCAAAGAATTCATATGCATATATGCATAACCCAAGGACACAGACAATAATGTGGTGAAAGCCTGGAGTGGGGTGGAGGGGAACAGTGGGGGAAGAATGGGGTGATTTATAATACTTTCAACAATAAAGATTAAACAAAAAAAGATGTTACCATCAGCTCTAGCCTGGTGGCTCAGTTGGCTGGAGTGACATCATCATGTACACCAAAAAGTTGAAAGTTCTATTCCTGGTTAGGGAACATATACCTAAGTTGCGGGTTTGATCCCTGATCAGGGCAGGTACAAGAGGCAATTGATTGATGTTTCTCTCACATTGATGTTTCTCCTCCCCCCCCCCTCTCTAAAAATCAATGAAAGCAGATCCTTGGGTAAGGATTTTTTTTTTTAATTCATTTAAAGATATTACCATCAAAATAACCAGAAAATGATCAGGCCATGGCAACTGTTTTAACATTTTACTGTTTCCCCCCCACAAATTAGAACACGGTTAGATAGTTTCTGAATCATATTTTCCATAACCCAGACAAGCTCTGTGCTTCTAGAATCTATAAATCATTTCAAAACACCGCAAAACAATGTCACAAGTTTAAATCCTCTGACTTGGCAGGAATATGGGAAGCAGCACTAAAGTACAGCCACATGTTCTGTTACTGACATAGAGATTACAGATTGGCACATGTAGTCATGCCTATCCACAGGAGTAGTAACCGCTTTTGTCTTTGGTTGTCTAGAGAGCTGTCTTAGAAAACATACAGATTTAATATGAATATGAGTATAAAAATAAAATCTTCCTTTCACCCTCAAGTTTAACTCTGCCAGAGGGCACTAAGGGAAACTTGTGAATAAATGCTCACCACTCAACTCTTTAATATATCACTTCAAAGTGGCATGAAATACACTGTGCCAGGACACCAAGAGACGCAGGACCACATAACTGCACTGAATCAGCCCGTAGGCAGCTTTCAAAGACTGAGCGTTTCTCAAATCAAACCACTGTAACCAGAGTTTGCAGAACCAGAACTTGTTTCACTTTTTGAGCAAGTGTAGGAAAGGCCTTAAGAATAGAAAAAGGGAGTATGGTAACAAATACTATAGTGAAGTTGGGTTCTTTATTTTTTTACATAGTTTTATTCCAGGTACCATAGTTTCTTTCTGGATAGGTCTCACACAAAGGACTTTAACTCTTCAGAGTTCTGAGTAAACAATCAAAGAAAATAACTTCTCAAGGTTTAAAAAACAATTTTTTTCTGGCCAGTTATTACTCTGGTTGAGGCCATGACATAAAAGTGTCCTATAGAGAGTGGTGTCAACAAGATGACAGAATAGGGAGCCCTGGACCCTCCTCCCCCCAAGGAACACACCAATTCAACAACAATGCATAGGTAAATTCCCTTTGCGGAAAAATCCAGAAACTAGTTAAGAGGCTAAATTCTAAAACACTGACACCACCAAATGCTGGGGAGGATGTGGAGCAACAGGAACTCTCATTTACTGCTGCTGGAAGACAGTTTGGCAATTTCTTACAAAACAAAGTATCCTCTTATCATACATCTTTTTAATCACACTACTTGGTATTTACCCAAATGAGCTGAACACATGTCCACACAAAGATGTTTATAGCAGCTTTATGCACAATTGCCCAAACTTGGAAACAACCAAGATGTCCGTCATCTTGGTGAATGGATAAATGAACCGTGGTACAACCAGACAACAGAATATTTTTCAGTGCTAAAAAGATATGAGCTAGCAAGCCATAAAATGACATGGAGGAAGCCTAAATGCATATTACTGAGTGAAAGAAGCCAGTCTGAGAAGGCTGCATACTGTTTGATTACAATTGTATGACAATGTGGAAAAGGCAAAACTACGGACACAGTATAAAGATCAGTGTTGCCAGGAGTACGTAGGAGGAAGTAATGAGTAGGCAGACTACAGGGGATTTTTAGAGCAGTGAAACTATTCTGTATGATACTTTAATGGTGGATACGTGTCATTACACATTTGTCAATACCCACAGAATGTCAAAACCATGAGTGAATCCTAATGTAAACTGTGGACTTTGGGTGATAATGGCGTGTCAGTGTTGGTTCATGGATTTGAACAAGTGTACCATTCTGCTTCGGTCCACTGATGGTGGGACAGGCTGTGTGCAAGAGGGAAAGGATAGGAACTCTGTACTTTCCGCTCAATTTTTCTATGAGCCTGAAAGTGCTTTAAAAGTATTTTTAAAATCAAATTAAATTAAAAATTAGCTTTTATAGGTACAGGTTATCTGACAAGAGCCTAAACTAATTTCTTAAATATCCAACATATCTCCTATCTTCCTTAGACTTGTGACCATTGAGAATAATCAGACTATCTTGCAAGCTATGAAGACAGTTACAGAAAGTACCAAAGTGCTGAATAGGTGGGCAACTACCCAAAGTATTGCCACAAGGACAGCAGCTGTCTGTGTACATGCATTCTAGTAAGCTGGTAGAAGACAAAGGTCTCTTGAATTGATAGGCTTATCTGACTCAAGGGGATTATAACAGTGTCCAAACTCTCTTTTACTAAAGTTTACTGTTTGTATATTGTTTGAACTGTGTATTAGGCAGATTTATAACAGTCCTTTTTAGGATGTGAAATGACCTGTATTACAGCCTACAAATTGTCGGAATATCACAATGTTATGTATCATTTTCAGTTACTAGGTATATACTCATAATGCTCATTAAATGCTTTTACCAAAAAAATAATAACTTTTGAAATGTTATGTGACATTTTAAAAGAAATTTTAAGAGTATTGCCAAAAAATAAAAATTTTAATTGCACTGCTATTTAAAAAGCACACTGACAGTTTTTAAACGACATTACTTCCTTAGGAATCAGAACAGCAGATGCTTGATTTCTGTGCCAGTTTAATCAGTATCAATTCATTACCAATAAACAAAAACTGAAAATTTTCAATTCAAATACCTCTTTTAAATTTTAATGAAGTAGAAGTTAACATTTCTCTGTATCAAAATCACTAATTCATATCTCCCCAAATTTCACAGTGGTTTTAAGGGATCCTAGTTAACAAAAAAAAACTTCAAATTTTAGCATTTTCCAAAGCTGTACTTCTGCATCACTTATCAATTTTATTTTTTAATTTTTTAAAAATATATCTTTATTGATTTCAGAGAGAGGAAAGGGGAGGGAGAGAGTTAGAAACATCAATGATGAGAAAGTCACTGATCGAGCCCGCAACCCGGGCATGTGCCCTGACCGGGAATCGAACCCCGGTTGCCTGGATCCCAGGTCGACGCTCAGCCGCTGAGCCACGCCCGGCCGGGCTCACTGATCAATTTTAAATGAAAGGTCCAGGAGTTTCACATATATAACCCTTAAGTATAGGAATAATTGGTATTGTTACACAGCCTAAAGGCCACCCATCAAGCTAAAACCTTGACCGTGCTGCTTACAGATCTGAATTGAGGCTAAAGCAACGGTTCCGGACCGTCTGAGGCATCTTCCTCCCGGCCGCCCGCCAGCCCGTCCCCGCAACACGCGCCACGCCAAAGGGCCCGCGGCATCGCCCTTGGTCAGGAGCTCTGGAGCCTCACCTGGAGCCAAAGGAGAGTTTTCAAGGCCTCTGACCTTTGAGCCTTCCCGGGCAGAACCTCACCGAAGCCTTCCCGACGGAGCCACCTCCCTTCTCGCAAACCTCCCACGGGCTGGAAACCGGTGACGCACCGACGCCGCCAGCAGCTCCCGCCGTCGCCGAGCCAGGCGCCTCCGCAGGCCTCGGGGCCAACCCGACCCGCCGCGCGACGCCTGTTTTCCCGTTCCTCCTCCAAATCCTCTGCCTCCCGGTCCTCACTCACGTGTGCCACTTACCTCGGTTTCTTCTTCCTCTTGCCACGCGTGGAGTCTGACACGCGCGCAGAGCTCCGAGGAGCTCGCCCGCGCAAGGCCCTGTCCCGAGGGGACGGCGAGCGGCAAGGCTCTTTCCCAGACCGTGGCTTTTCCTCTTTGTGAAAACAGATTTTCACGAATGAAAATACATCATAGACAGAAATGACCGACCGATCATTAGCTTTCCAATGGTTTAGTAAATGCTATTGGCCAAGCAGACCTAACGCCTCTAAAATATTTAAAGGGAAAGGCCCCCTGAAGGCAGGAGGGGCCGAGGCCCAGTGCCGCCCACGGCCCACCGCCGCACAGGGTCGGAGCTTCTCCCTGAGGAGCCAAGGGTTCCTACCCCACATCGGGCACCCCAACTTCTAAGACCCACACCTGAGAGGCGCCCCCCACACATCTGGCTTCGAACACCACCAGGGCTGGCATCGCGAGACCAAAGGGCGGCGGCGAACCACGAACCACCACGCGGCTCTTAAAGGGCCCGCGCGCAGACTCGCCGCCAGGGCCCAGCGCAGGAACAGCCCGTGAAGGGCCCAGACTTGGGTGCGAGGGACCTGGGCGCTGAGCCTAAGCGCAGGCCGTGGGAGGAGGGGCGTGGGGGGGACGGCACAGGGCAGAGGCCGCTGGGCACCGTGCTCGGCTCTTCTCTGCCACACCCAGAACCTCCCCTCCACTTGGCTCTGGTGGACAGGAGCGCTTACGTTCCTGGCCCCACGGGCCTTAACCCGAAAGACTGCGGCAGTCCTGGCCGACTTACCCCCCGGGGCGCTGCGTGGAGGCCGAAGAGCACGGCTTCCCGAGCCAGAGGCCCACGGCCGCGCGGCGGCGTCGGCCCGAGGGCAGGGCCCGGCCGCTGCACAGGCTGGGGCCCGCCCCGCCTCCCCGAGGAGCGCGCTCGGCCGCAGGCCGGCGCCGGCCGGGCCCCGGGGCCCGCGCTTGCAGCCCCACAGCGCTGCGTGCACCTGGTGTTTCAACGCTGCTCCGAGCGTCTGCCTCCTGCCACGCAGCCTGAGCGAGCTAGGTGCTGACCCTCCCCTCTGGGACACTGACAGGTCCTGACACGGCCTCAAATTAAAAATAAAACAGGTCGCTTCGACAATCGCGAAGGTTTGCGAGAAGCCCGAGGAAGGGCAGGGTAGAACAACGAAGCTCATCGCCTACACGCGGCCACTCCTTCAGGGCTGGAGAGGGGGTGGTTCCGGGGTGCATGCAAACAGCACCGCGATGAAACCGGACCACTCTTACACCCTGCACGGGTTAACTCCAAATGGATTAAAGACGAATGTGCGGCCTAAAACCATAAAACTCCAAAAAGAAAACACAGGTGCTTAGCTCATTGACATCAGTCTTGGCAATGACTTTTTTAATCTCACTACAAAAGCAAAGATCACAAAAATGAGTAATATATAAACAAACAAGTGAGACCACATCAAAATAAAAAGCTTCTGTGCAGCAATGGAAATCAGCAAAAGGAAAAGGCAACCTACTGAATGGGAGAAAGTATTTGCAAACCATGTATCAGCTAAGGAGCCAATATCAAGAATACATAAAGGCCCCGCCGAGCGTGGCTCAGCGGTTGAGCCTCGACCTAGGATCCAGGCCATCGGGGTTTGATTCCAGGCAGGGCACAGGCCCGGGTTGCGGGCTCCATCCCCAGCAGGGGGCGTGCAGGAGGCAGCCCATCAATGACTCTCATCATTGATGTTTCTCTCTCCCTCTCCTTTCCTCTCTGATGTCAATAAAGATATATTTTAAAGATATATATCTACATAAAGAACTCATACATCTCAACAGAAAAAAAAAATCTGAAAAATGGGCAGATTTGAATAATTTTTCAAAGAAAACACACAGATGGCCAACAGGTGCATGAAGGGAAATGCAAATCAAAACCAAAATGAGATTATCACCTCACACCTGCTGGAATGGCTAACATCAAAAAGACAAGAAATAAGTGTTGGAGAGGATGTGGAGAAAGGGAACTTTATGCATTGTTGGTAGGAACGTAAACTGGTGTAGCCACTATGAAAAACAGAATGGAGTTTTCTCAAAAAAATAAAAATAGAACTATCATATGACCAGAAATCCCATTTTAGGGTATTTATTCTTAGAAAATGAAAACACTACCTTGAAAATATATTTGCACCCTCCCTATGTTCATTACATGTCCATCAATGGGTAAATATATAAAGAAGATGTGGTATAAAGTCAGTCATGGGGATGTGATGTACAGCACGGTGACTACAGTTAATAATACTGCATTGCATATTTGAAAATTGCAGAGAGTAAATTTTAAAAATCCTCATCATGCCCGGCCGGGCGTGGCTCAGCAGTTGAGCGTGGACCTGGGATCCAGGCGATCAGGGTTCGATTCCCCGGTCAGGACACATGCCCGGTTGTGGGCTTGATCAATGACTCCCTCATCATTGATGTTTCTCTCTCTCTCTCCCTCTCCTTTCCTCTCTCTGAAATCAATATATATATTTTTTTAAAAAATCCTCATCACAAGAAAAAAATTCTATGTGCAGTGACAGATGTTAATTATACTTGTGGTGATCACTTCACAACATATACAAATACTGAATAATTATGTTGTACACCTAAAACTAATGTTATACATCAATTATACCTCAATAAAAAAAGAAAAACCAATGACATTCTTTCTTACATAAAAGGAAAAAAAACACTGGTTGATAAATGACCATAAGACAGAAAAAGCTGTACTCCTTCTAAGGTCATGTGTTAAAAGAAAACTCAGATTGAAGTGTTTTAGGATAAATTTGCCCTCCTATACACAAAGGAACCCCATTCCAGAAGAAACTAAAAATCCATTTTTATTAATGATTTTTGGAGGTAATAAAAACATATTTACATACATATTTACAAACATTTACATAAAGTGATTTTTCCTTTCCTTTTAAAATATTTTTTTCATTTGGCAAAAGAGTAAAACATTACTTATCATAAGCAGTGAACCCCATTACTGTTATAAATGGTAATTTCTTCCCTTCACCCTTTCCCTTGTATCCGATGCATTTAAAGGCTACCTAAATCGACACTGACATTTAGGAGGACAATGAACTGAAGTAGTATATGATTACCGGTAGGATTGCTGTTAGAAGAGAAACGCTAACATTGTAAGCGCTATTAATAAGAAACACAGTAATTGCATACTTACAGGTCTTATTCACCCAGATGTGTTTCCATGAAGGATGGAGAAACATAAGGGAGAGGGAGAAAGGGCAAGAAGGTGATTGGTGTGTGTGTGTTTTGGGGGGTGCAAGGGTTGGGGTTTTGTGGAAGGGGGGCATAAAGCATCCTAGAACAGCACTACAAGCGGAGAATGCCAGACCCCATTCCTGCACACAAACATGGGGCTGCTGTATGCAGGATGTTAAATCTCCTGAGCTCCAGTCTCAATAAATAAATAAATAAATAAATAAATAAATCCCAAAAGCCATGGACAAGGACACCAGAGAATGAATAATTACCTTCAGCCAGAAGCCACAGGTTTAGAGCTACCTTGAAAAAGTTTCCCCCAGATACAAGCAGCCTCCTCAAGACTATAAAATGAGTTTTTGTTGTTTTTATCATACAGGGAAAAACACAACAAAGAGGAAAGGAGGGTGGACACAGGTCAGTGTGTCTTCTCTTCATATCAGTATCTTCAATTTTAGAGGAAATGTCTTTTTAAATGTTAGGAGATAATGAGCATTACAGAATTACACCAGTAATACTATTACATAGTTACCTGTGTCAATGAACTAAAAGGGGGCAGAGAAACAGAAATCTTGGCACTTCCTGTTTTAGTTCTTAAATACAAAAAATTAAAACATACAGTATCTTTTTCCGAGGAATAACCAATTTGTCAATTGATTTTAAATTTAAAAAAATATTTTTAACTATTCATGTTTATTTCTCTTATATTCATTTACAAACCTCATTATCTTCACATGAAAGCACATTATTCTTCTTCATTGCACATGACAAAAATCCATGCTCAAAAAAACTCAATCTATTTTGCTACACAATCTTTTACTTTCTTGAGGGTATTACTAGGCTGATCTGCAAATAAGTACAAAACCTGGTCAAGGTTTATTCTTTAAGAATATTAAACGCTGTAAGCTCTCTTATAAGAGAGGGAAGTAAAGTATGTCTCTGTATCGCACCACTGCTCATCTTAGGCAGAAAAGACTAAAATTCAATGAACATAATTCCACTTCCAAATGTCTGGTTTTCCTAGAGGGAGCGAAAAAGTAACAGGGTAGAAATGAATTAAGAAAAGCTAAAAGATTCTAACCCGAAAGTTTTTTGTTACCACGCAATATTGAAATTACTGTAAAATTTCCACTAAAAAATATTTTTCTGAGCCATTTTATAACAGGAGTAACTTCAGTCATAAAACTGAAGCTATTATAGACATCTCTTCACTTAGAGATAAAATTTCAAGGACAAAGGAAATGCATTTGGTACCATATAAAAGCTATTACCATGCACTGAACCAAAGTTCCTTTCAAGTAACAAACTTATGATTTAAATATTACATATTTACCTACATTTCTATTATCTAAAAAGTTATTTAAATCTCCACTGTAGCCCTAGCCGCTTTGGCTCAGTGGTTAGAGCATCGACCTGCGGACTGAAGGTCCCAGGTTTGATTCCAGCCAAGGGCGCGTAGCTCAGTTGCAGGCTCGCTCCCCGCGGTCAGGGTGCGTGCGGAGGCAGCCAATCACTGTGTCTCCTCACACCAACGTTTCTCTCTCTCTCCCACTCTCTTTCCCTCCCTCCCTGCCTCCCTCTGCCCCTTCCACTTTCTCTGAAAAGCAATGGAAAACATATCCTCGGATGAGGGTAAAAACTTTAAAAATCTTCATTGTAAAAATAAGCATGAACAAATGCGGAATTAAAAAATAACTTGTTAATGCAAAATCTCTACAATTAGTATATAAATTACAATCAAACAATTTTTTTTAATCCTCACCCAAGGACATGTTTGTTTGTTTTTATTGATTTGAGAGGGAGAGGAAGGGAAAGGGAGAGGGAGAGGGAGAAGCATGGATGGGAGAATGAAACCTCGATCGGCGCGCCCTCCTCGGGGGATAGAACCAGCAACCTAGGCTTGTCCCTGACTGGGAGTCGAACAGAATGATGCTCCAACCAACTGAGCCACACAGGCCAGGGTACAATCCAACAATTTTGAATCTATTATTAACTCTCCAGTAAATACCTGAGTGGGAACTAATAACCTTTGGATATTCAATCATAAACTCTATGTAAAATACCATGCCTAAATTTCAGCCTGTTCAGTACGTACAATTGATTGAACTACCCCCATTCAATAATGTAAACACTTAGCTAAAAATTATTTTGTTAAAAGATAATAAATGTGAAGATTATTAAACCAGCAAAAATTGCAAATCAGGTACTGAAAGGTACGCTATTTTCCTAACACAAAAACAATTATGAGGCCCGGCCGGGTGTGGCTCAGCAGTTGAACATTGACCTAGGGTCCAGGTGATCGGGGTTCGATTCCCCATCAGGGCACACGCCCGGGCTGCGGGCTCAATCCCCAGTGTGGGGCGTGCAGGAGGCAGCCGATCAATGACTCTCTCATCGCTGATGTTTCTATCTTTCTCTCTCTCTCTCTCCCCCTTCCTCTCTCTGAAATCAATAAAGATATATAAAAAACAAAACAAACAATTATGAGAACCAGAAATTATAAAATTATCTGTGGCAATTGTGGAGATCTGATTTTTTAATAGAAATTTTTTAAATGTCAAAACATGCATCATTGTTTCATCCAAGTTAATTTTCTCCAACAATTATACCAAGAACTTTCAGGAACAGACTAATCTTGTAAGAGTCATCGAATTAACAAACATCCAGAAATACAACATTGTCGAATACAAGTACTTAACAATAATAAAAGGCAGGAGGTGTTTTTTAAATGTTAAAAAGACCAGGTTGTACTTCAATACTTTGCACACAGGTATCACTTAAGTGGCCTACTGGTGATGAAAAATATGTATACTTTTGCCCGGCCAAGTGTGGCTCAGCGGTTGAGCATCGACCTAGGATCCAAGCGATCGGGGTTCGAGTCCCGGTCAGGGCACATGCCCGGGTTGCGGGCTCGATCCCCAGTCGGGGGCATGCAGGAGGCAGCCGATCATGACTCTCTCATCATTGATGCCCCTCTCTCTCTCCCTCTCCTTTCCTCTCTCTGAAATCAATAAAGATATATTTTTTAAAAAAAAGAAAGAAAAATATGTATACTTTTAAAAAAAGAATTTCTGTCGAGCTTGTTTTACATCGTTATCATGAGATTGTTGACATTTAACACAAGAAATCGGCTTCCAGTAAACACTTTTAAAAGATATTCCCCACTTTTAATCACTTTGTCTAACATTCCTTATAGGAGGTATTTAGTGTTCAGGAAATGGGCCAGCTTTCTTGACACGTTTTTAAAATCATCTTTGGTTCTTACACTAGATTTTCAATCTACCATATTGAGATATTTGAAATGCCAAAAGCCTTAACTTGATTTAGTAATAAATTAGGTAGCTTTTTTGGATGTAATATGCCTAAAAAGTAAAAAGATTAATCTTTTTTGAAGTAACAGAACTTGTACTTACAAATGAGTATTTACTTTAACAGACTATACACTTATTCCAATATAGCACCACTGGAGATCTGGGGAAGTTACCACTTCAGAGCAGTTTAATGTCTCAGGAGAAAGGCAGACTCATTCCTTTATAGCAAACAAATTTTTCCCCTAAACCATATTATCCAATCTAATCACCCAAGTGACATTTGAGCATTTCTAACAGACAAATACAACCTCAAAAGTCAAGAAATGCCCTTCCATATATTCCAAAGGAAAGGCAGAATATGAAGGTGCCACAAGGTAACTACTACACTGGGGAGAAACACACTCTGTATACACTCTCTGGTAATTTTGCTTAAAAAAAATAGAGATGTTAAAGATGTCACTTTAGAATCAGAATAACTAATAAAAATATAGTCTTTAAATGTTTCATTTTTACTGTGGGAAAATATTTGTGCATGATAATCTTAGGGTGGCTGTATAAACAGAACTATAAACTTGCTTAAATTCATCTATGTTCCATCTCATAAACCTAGTCAATAAAGGATATGTTTCAGACACATAAATCACAGTTTTACGTGGGAAAAAAAAGGAGACGGATAACATGTGCCTAAAATGAATACAAATTTCCCATACCTTTTTAAAAAACATATAAAGCTAGTATTTCTAATTCAAAAAATATATCAAAGAACTATAAAAGATGTACTTACAATGCACTAAATTTAGAGCTTACTCAGTTTATAAAATTTCATATTCCTTAATCCTTAATAAGATCACAAAAAGTACGGATTTAACAAAGATCACAGAATACTCTTTAGGGAAATTATTTATCCTTATAGTCAATTTTAGGAAAGGCTATATAAATAAGCAAGTCCTGATAAGATATGATAAAGTTGGATTGAATTAGAAAATAATCTATAAGTTTGCTTCAACTAAATTCCATTTTAACTTAATTTCCACCCAAATGTCCACTGTGTCCTTCTGAAGTCATTTGGAAAATCAGCCAATAATTTTTTTAGAAGAAAAATAAATGTGATAGAAAGATTTCCACATAAGATATTTACCTTGAATCTTTCCACTGTTATGACATGAAGCTAAGAAAATTAAATTTAGCATGGATATGATTATCAAACTAAAATAGAATATTAAAATACTTGTTTTAGATCTTGCCCAAAATAATTGTCTTAAAGAAATTTTTCCTATCTAACAAGAACACCAGTAATGATTTATTTCCCAAATCAGGTATGTTTTAGTTTGTCCCAGAAACAGACTCTGACAAGGATTCAGACAAGAAGCTCATTTGGGAGGTTCCAGGCAAGATTAATAAAGGAATGGGAAGGGAGACAGAGAAGAAGAAAATTTTTAAAAAACACACTGTCTGCTGCTATGAGCAGAGGTCCATCCCACTGGAAGCTCAAGGAGACAACGTGAAACATGCCTCAGAGTGTTGCCAGTAGGGCAAGAAAGCTGGAATTATCCTCCAACACTCCCATCCATCACTGGCTGATGGCTGGCTCCAGGGGATTATCTTCCTAGCACTTCCACTCTGCCCTGTGTGCTGACGAGAACATCCAAGGCAAACTCGCAGGTGCTTGCAGGACACTATGCACGGACTAGAACGCAGAGTCAAGTGTCTGCGCAAAGTCTCACCATCAGTAAGACTCACATACCAAATAACTTAAATTTCATGTTTGTCACTGTCCCATTACAAAGAAGCAGTACATTTTAATGATGCAAGGCATAGAACAGAATTTTAAGTTCTAAAAGTACACCTCCCAGCAAAGAAAGCAGAAGTCTGCAGAGTCATTAAGAGTATTTTAACAGACCAAAAGAAATCTATTTTTGTCTGAATAATCAAAATAGACATTTACATGAATGATTCCCATTTTTATTGAATTTGTAAAACCCCTATTACTACTCAATTCAATATATCTCAAACAGGCAGCACCAAAAATAAAACATAGAATAATAATATGGTATACAGGATCGTATCACACAGGACTGGCAGTTAGAAGAGTGGAATTCTTGTCCTAGCTCTGAGACTAACGAGCCATGTAAACTTACATACGTCATGTTATCTGTATGGGCCTAAGGTTCTCTATCAGTAAAAATAAGATAATGTCTAGCTTACATATTGTTAAAATTAAGAGGAAAGAAAAAGTTGTAAAACACTTTAAATTAAAAGTACAACGTATTAAATAATATTTTTATTATGGTCATAAAATATCAAAGGTAAAAGGCTCTTAGGAGTCGTATTATTCAATTCTAACTCATATAAATAAAATTTTCTCTAGAAAACAACAGTGATTTATTCCAGCAAATCAGTAGCAACTCACTGGCAAAGCTGAAAATAGATCCCAGTGCAAAGTTTCTAGCACCCCCTAGCACCTCTCTACTTGAGATGTGGCAGGACATGTCATGGAGCAAGCAGCGAAAAGCACATTTTAATTAATTAGTTCTAAAATTTTGCAACACTTTCAAATAACAGTAAACACCATAGGATATTGCAAAATATGAGCTAAGAATCATGGGCCACTGATTTCAAATTTACCAGACCATTTACATTACCATTCACTTCATTTGGCATTACACAGAGTGTAGGAATATTAAAGTCTAACATCTTTTAAAATTCGTAAGGAAGTTGTTTTCCACAATTAAAAACTGAAGGGGGGGGGGACAATTTAAAAAGTGTTTCCAATTACAAGGTTTATGTTTCCTTTTCCTTTAGAAAACACCTCATATAAAGATGGTCTTTTGTTCTCCTGCCTTTAAAATTCATCAGTATTGAACAAACACCAATTAAATATCTATTATGTGCTAGATACAAATGGATAAATTTTAAATGGAAAAAACTTAGAAAAAATTTCCGTTTATAAAATTTTTAAGTTAAAAATACTTCTATTAGATCTAGTTCAACAGTCTAAGTATTAACTTTTAAAAATTCACAAAACTCGGTATTGTATCTCATTCTAGATTTTTTAGTTTTCATCTTTTTAATACTTTTTACTTAAATGTATATAACATCATATTCAGTGAGTAATTCAGAGAATATCGTGGTCAGAAAAATTATTTTCCAAAAGTTTACACTGGCAGATTTAAAGACCTGAACTCAGATCTTACTCATAGTCAAATACACTGGCCTTCAGTATCCTCTCAGTAATGGTATTTATATCCTCTTTGGCTTCATTATTAGGTTGACAGAAAAAAAATATGACTACATCTAGTAAAGTTACAAACCTCACTTTACAATATAAAATATGTATTTGAATATAATTTACAATTTATATGAAAAACCAATGGTGTTATATTATGGCTTTCAAAATCAGGAGAACTGGCTTTTAATTTTTTCCCCATTATTTTTATAGGGTGATTGGCCAAAACCTGACATTAGAATTAGACAGACACGCACACACACACTCTAAATGTAATACATCCTGGGTACAAACCACTCTGAGATCACTGTAGAACCCTTGGGCAAATGACAGGTCTAAAATTCTAAAATTCTTTACATAGTACCTAACAAGCAGAATATATCAATGAACTCATGATAGGCAAACAAAATCCATCCACAAAAGTGACCACTGAAAGGCAGACACCTCAGCTACCAGCACTGGTTGAGGGTAATTTTATCAATTGTATAGCATGGTCAATGATGATACTGTGACATGCCACTCAATTCTACTTACAGGGCAGGAGAAGAGGAAGAGTGCAGAGAAAACTTATCTGCCTGGTGCTGCTGGTCCCCCTCCTATTATTTTGACATTAATAGTTAAAAAAAAGAACAAGTTCCCTCAATACCCTTTTCTGCTAATGATATGGCTCTATTTTAGATTCAAGGAGCATCTGTGTTTAATAAAGCTAGGTCACTTATTCAGAGACCAACTTAAAATTATTTTAGTAAATGGTAAAACTTTACCTTATATTTAAATATTTTAACTAAAAAAAAAAAAAATACATTAATTATTCTAAAGGTCCAGTATCCCACCACTAACAATTAAGCAATAATAATCTCATCAATTAATAATCTGTGTTGAAAGTTAAGTGTTAAAGGATCAAAATCAATTTTTACTTAAAAATGACTTCCCTTAAGAGTTTTATACAAATGAAATCCATTTCATTTTACTTGTACTAATTCCATTAGCTTTTTTCAGCTTTGTGACCCATAATCTTAGATCTACACCAATCATACCCAGGTAATGCTGATGCCGAGAGTACAAGAAGCCTACTTTAGAAACCCTAATCTAGCTTTTTTTGAATACTTCCAATGATTTTATGAGGACAGAGTCAATTTTCACTTAGAAGTTCTCATACAGAACATTAAATATGGAACCAGAAACTTCCATTTCTTACAATTAATTTTTCCATCTGTAACAACACAGAATAATATTTGAAGAAAACTCCCTCTCTTTAAACTTATATTCTCCAAAATAATTATCACCAATTTCTTTGACTGCATCCCACTTTCCATAGCACTCAGGTCTTTCAACATTCTGGTTGCCTCCCTGTGAACATTTAATTCATAATGCCCCTCTTAATATGTGGCACATACAATTTAACACAATAATATAAAAGTTTTAGTCTGAATCTCAGAGTGCATGAGGTTTATTACATCTCCTAATCAAGAACAGTTTTATAACTACATTAGGTCTTTCAACAACTATATCACCACACTTCCCAACTGCCAGTCTATGAACTGACTGATATGTGATGAAGTTTTCAGTGATCTAGAGTAAATGAGAAAAGAACAGTGTAGTAATTTTTCCATCGACTTAAAATTATTCAGGTTAAATAACTCTTTTATTCTGAGTTTATGTCCTTCCTAAATATTGGGGGGGCAGAGGGAACGGGTAAATAAAGTGATGGAGATACAAGATAGTAGCTGTTTTTCCAAAAGTCTTTACATGGCAAAATAAAGACTCACATTTCACATTCTCTCTTAAATTACTGGTCTAGTGTCCTAAAATACTCAGGTAAAAAGGTCTATCTGATCCACTCTTTACTATCATCTAGGAAGCCAAGTGCTTAAAATAATTTATATAATTTGCAACAACCAATCACAACCCCCACTCATCACTCTTAATGTATGGCAGCAAAGCAAACCTCCAGTGGGCTCCAGGAAATAAAAGGACTTCAAAGTACTTTAACACAAGTTTCTAAGAGTTCCTAGTTTCCCTTACCCACTTTCCCACCTACCTTTATAATCCTAAATAACACTAAACCCAGCAAACTGAACTACATCAAATTAGGAGAGGTTGGGATGATAAAACCACTTGTTGCAGTTTAAATTACTAGCCAACATTTTGAACTACAAGTGAACTACACCATCTAGGACAGGGAACAGCACACTACCACCCATGGACCAAATCCAGCTCAATGTCTATTTGTATTTGAGTTGAACACATTGTCTATGGCAGCTTTTGTGCTACAATAGCAAAGGTAAATTAATACAACAGAGACTGTTGGCCTGCAAAACTCAAAATATTTACTATGTGACCCTTTACCCAAAGCATTTGCTAACCTCTAATCTAGGATAATGAACTATTTGCTACCAAAGAAAAATTTGAGCTCTGTAACAATAACCATTAACTAACTCAGGATGCCCACCATTCATATTGAAATATCTAAATATAAACACTGGAATATCTGAATAGTCCTTTATCCTACTCTGTATGAAGATTTGTTGCCCACCCAAGAAGAAGACTTTACTTACCTGCTCAATGAGCTAATTTTTAACATACATTTCTCAAGAACTCACTAGTGAAATAGTGAAGAATCCATGAATACATTGCTCTGTGTAATCTAAGGTTAAAAAAAAAGTTGCAAATAACTCAAAATAAAAATAAAGAAGAAACTATATAGAACTACATAATTTCCTTTACATTTTAGATTTCAAATACAAAACACTGTTAAAGGCACTTAAAGTAGGAAATTTTAAGTTCAACAATTAGGTAATATTAACCATATTAAATAATACATATTAATTTTCCTTTTCTGTTAAAGACTTTCATTTTCATGTACGTAGAGTTAAAAATCAAAAGATAATACTTTCAATCTAATTCAATCATGTAGCTTCTAAACATAAGTGACACCATAATTTCTAAAGACTAAAGTCACAACACTAAAGCACTTTGAAAAGTGCTTAAAAGATCACCTCCACATTTTACAAATGAGAAAGTTTTGACACAACATGAAATATTTAAGGTGAGAGAATTAATTAGAAGCAAAGGCAGAACTAGAACCCAAGACTCAACTGTCAGTTTGGAACTCTTTGTACTTAATGACCACGTATGAAAGATGTGCTCATATTCTAGGAAAGGTGGATGATATTGAAAATTCTAGAGTTTGTAATGTCCAGTAAACATACTAATAAGGCTACTGCCCACTCAACCTAAGCAACCCTCCTGTTTTTTATTAAACAATCACCTATAAAATTACAGAAGGAAAAAACTGATTCATTGTAAAGCCACTCATTAATTTGAATGATCAAAAGAACAAATATTTAACAAACTGTCAAAGATTAAAAAAAATAATAATCAATAGTGGGGAAGGAGCAATATGAACACTCCTACATTGCTAATTTGGCACAAACTTTCTGCAAGGTAATTTGGCCATATTTTAAGGAGCCAAAAACTTCTCAGCATTTAAACCAATCATCCCATTCCCATGAATATACCCTAAAGAACTGTGTATTAATACAGTTTGAATTTCACATACAAAGATGTCCATCCACTGTTATTTATAATTGTGAAATATTAGAAACAATCTAATATCCAGAGAGAATGGGTTCAATTATGGTATATTCATACAATAGAATATTAAGCAGACATTTAAAAAAATCACATTTTCAAAGACATGGAGAAGTATTTATGATGTCAAGTTATAAAAAGTAGGATATACAACTATATTGTCAGTATAATCTCAATATTGTTATTATGCACACACGCAAACACATATACACACTCATACATATAAATAGCATAGACAAAGACTGAAAGAAAATACAAATTATTATTAACAGTGTTATCTCTGGATAGTGAAATGGCAGATAATTTTTTTTCTCTTCTTTACATTTTTCAGTATTTTCTAAATTTTCCATAATAATCATGTATTAGTTTTATACTCAGAAAACATTAAAAATTCATTCTATAGTCAGTTTTGAAAATTTTATAGTCTATATAATAAATAAGGAATAAATATTTATAGCACTCAAAAGTGTATCTAAATGATGGGAAATAACCAGTAATATGTAAGAGTATAATTTCCACACATGTATAGGTGGGTAATTTTGAATCCAAAAGATAGCATTATTTTATCTCAATACTTGCATATAGAAAGTTGATATTTAGTAAATAAGAAATGCAATTTTTAAATAAAATTGGTGCAAGGCATCTAAAAATTGTGCTATTCTGGCATAACATTGAAGATATAAATGTTCTCCAATGTAATGAAGACACCCAGTGTTAGATTAAAATAGGTATAATCTAGTACATGCATGGTGGCCAATAATTAAACTGAATTACATTTTTTTCAATGTGACTAGAATTTGTCTATGCTAAGAAAGAAATACAACACCATACCATTATTTTAGTTGGAAGAGCCGCACCAAAAATCATGACAAAAAAATGTTAGAACTATAAAAAGTGCAGTGGCTTTTTGTTGTTATTGTTAACGATTTCTTGCTAAAAATTCAAGTCAAATTGTTTAAAAGCACTAAAAAAGCATAGCAGCAGTGTGTGGTCTGCAATGATTTGAAAATCTCTTAAGAACACTCTTCCATGTTCCCTCATTTGCAGACTACTGCCTATCAAACACGATCTTTGAAGGACTACATCTGTGTTCTTTTATCTATCTTGAATATACAATATAGTAATGACACAAAATGATGTCACACACACAAAAACAAACTGTATGTAATTTAAAAAGCTAACTTTAAAATATTATTCTAATATCTGTGATAAAAAAATCACATAAATATGCAAAATATAAAATACATCCGAACATATTTTATATAAGACCTGAAGTTTACCACTTCTAACATAAAAATTCCGAGATGAATAAAAAACAACTGTCATATGTACCACAGAGCAATAAGTTTAAATCAGACTATTTTGAGTTGTGTAGCCCTTTATTAGCAACTAAAATAGAAGGTATCTGTTGTACAACACGGGTAGTAATTGACTATAACTGGAGAATTATTATATTCTAATACAGATCATTTATAAATGCAATTTCTTTATTAAAAAGCTTCCACCTTTTTTGTTTGTGTACAATTTGCAAAACTATTCTGAAAGCGGAATATATGTGCACAAGTCTGCAAAGAGTGCAAATTTAGGATATGGTAAATGCTTTACAAGTTACTTTCAAAACACCGCCACAACTGGGCCATTACACGGCCATCGTTTTTGATCAAAATATTTGATGCCAGCCTTCCTTCCACTGCCCTAAACTATAAAGCATTTTTTAATGAGTTGAAATTAAGGAAGGACTACACCTACTAGAAAAGGAGAGAAGAAAGTTCTATTAGTTTGAGGTTTCAGAATCCCCCCAAACCAGGACCAGGATCTTGGTAAGGGCTAGGCTGGGACCCCGAACAGAGTATGAGTGTGCAGGTGGCATCCCTGAGGATTCAGAGCTTCAGTGGACCGTCAGTGCTCCGGCTGCATAACTCACTGAACTGTCTTGCCAGTTTCTACACTGGCTTGACTGGGCATAATTCAAAAAGGAAAAGCTCATATTCATTCCATTCTTCTGGAGCTCTGTGATAGCCTAGAAAAAGAAAAATGTGGTAATGAGACATCATATAAAGAAATGAGCACTCTCTGAACATGCTGGTGGCTTAATTTTGTCCCCTTCACAGCTGAAGCCTAGATCTCTCTCTCTTCTGTTCACTTGTTTTTTGAATTTCTCATTAGCTCATGTTAAATGGCAATAAATGAGAATTCCTTATTTCATTCTATCAAAGAACTTCTCCTAACATAGCTTCTAAATCAGGGGTGGGGAACATTTTTGCTACCAAGGGCCATTTGGATATTTATAACATCATTCATGGGCCATACAAAACTATCAACTTAGAAATTAGCTATGAGCCCTGGCCAGTTTTGCTCGGTGGTTAGAGCTTCGGCCCTCGGACTGAAGGGTCCCAAGTTCAATTCCAGCCAAGGGCACGTCATATCTCGGCTGCAGGTTCAATCCCCGTCTGAGCGTGGGAGGCAACCAATCGATGTGTCTCTCTCACATGGATGTTTCTCTCACCCCCCATCCTCCCTCCCTTCCTCTCTCTCTGAAAAGCAATCGAAAAAATATCCTCGGGTAAGGATTAAAAAAAAAAATTAGCTATGAAAAAAGCTCCTAGATTTATTGAATTTCAAGACCCGCCTGTGGTTGCCTCGGCAGGGCCAGACCAAATAATTTTGAGGGCCGTATACAGTCCACGGGCCAGACTTTCCCCACCTCTGTTCTGGATAAATATCAGTCATCTTCCACCCCTGCCTCTCTCCTTGTATTTAACAAGGCCACTTAAAAACAAAAACATAGAACTCATAGCATCTTTCCCTCTAGTCTCTAAACCAAATCTTAGCTACTCTACTACTTTGAAATGTTGGAGTCATTTCTTTGTCTGACTCTGGCTAAGGATGAAGTGTATACAAGCAATGTGCCGGAAGTTTTACTATAATTGTGTGCTGTTCATCATTTATTTTATTAAAATGTTATTTAATTCACTTCTGATATTAGGAAATTAGTGTATCTTATTCTAGTTTAAATTTCAGAAATTAGTTCAAGCCCTTAATAGGCTTTTCTTTTAGTTAGTCAATACTGCTTGAGAGAAAACCCTTCATAAATATCCACAATGTACCAACTTTTACATCACATCAAGTTAACCCTGGACTTCCAATCCCTACCCTAGACTATTCTAGATTATATTACCTTCTCTATTATTTCTGTCTTTCCAAACAATGACACTATTACTACTTCCTCCTCCCATTCCTGAGTATACACTTTCTTATTTCTTAAAAAGTCTTGCATTTTCTTTAAGAAAATCCATACTGTTTTATTTATTAGGGGGAAAATTAATGTTAATTCTCTTTCAAAAATCCAGCTAACTCAAACTTCTGCCTATTACCACCATTCCTTAAATAAATTTTAATTGTTTTTCTTGTAAAGAGAAAACAAAACATATACATGTCACCGGTCTTGCTTTATTAACTTATATATATATATATATATTTTATATATATATATATATCTAAAGTTGAAGAGAAAAACCTTCCATTTATTTTTTATAGAGCCTAGGGCTCTAAATAAAACCAAGAAATCAATAAGAACATATCTCTTGAAAGGTTACTTTAGTTTATATTTATAAACAGCATACTGGAATTGGCTGAGAACCTAGAGGAAATAGGTTTGTATTCTAAATAACTTTCTGAATTTAAAAGAAAGTATTGGCCTGTCTTTCAGTGATAACTTTATTCAAGTAACCAAAACAATGGAAATCCAAATTATCTTAAAGGTACTATAAGAAACAAAGAAAACTGACTATACGTACCTAAACCAAATGTTGATAAGGTATCACAGATACCCTAAAGATATTTTAAAATGTCACAAGATCAAATGTTAAAAATAAAGGCTTCCTAAGGATACTCACATTTAACAACACTCCAATGGGATGTCTTCCACATATAGTATTATGATATTTCTTCAAGTAATTGCTAAAAGATACAGGGTCTAATTGTTCTATAATACTCATACCCTAAAAGGACAGAGAGAGAGAGAGAGAGAGAGAGAGGGAGAGGGAGAGAAACAAAAAAATGAAAGAAAAAAGGACACTATTATTTCCCAGTTATATTTAAAAACTGTTACTTAGAAGCTAAACAGTGTAATTTTTCAATTAAGGAGAAGTAAATACATTAAATAAACCTTGTGAAATACCAAACTCATTCATTCAAAGCTAGTTTCATTACAGTCAACTCTCAATAATATGTACACTTTATTAAAAGAAAACGTAATCTGTTTAGTTTTCCCTGACGTCCTGTTTCTATACCACCCTCACCAGTTGTTACTTAGCTCATAATCCTCAAACTTCATAATTTTATGTTTTTCTTATATATATTTACAAAAGAATATCTGTTATGAAAATTTTCACAGGAATCTAAAATTAAATTTGATATGTGCCTGTTTTTCCCCATATCCACTATATTTCTCCTACCATTGGCATAATCAAGAGTTGATTTGCAATTTAACAATTTCCATAACTAAACTTAAATATTAACAGTGTGCAAGACATTTTAAATTATCAGTAATTATCTAGATATGTGATATAGAAGAAGATACGACAAACTAAAAAACATAGTTTACATATTTTTAATTAATTTAAAGCCCATAAAAGATCAATAAAAAGCTAATAAAATGGGTCATTCATGAACAAGTTGAAAAAGCTTTTAAATCTTTTTAATACTTTAAACTAGAATGATGCTTTATTTTCAAGATTTTCATTCAGAATCAAAGTTCTTAGACTACTATTAAAACAATCACTATGACTCAGACACTTGTTTACACTAAGTTCCATATTCTGCAAGTGCATTCAAATAATGTGCTCGTAAGACATTAACACAGAACAACTTCAACTCGTCTGAATCGGGGAAATAAATTAATGATGCTAACTCATTCACCATTCAGCAGTTACCTTACCTTGTTTTCTTATTCTGGGAAAAAACCTTATATTTGTGTTCAACAAACTGGATTAAAATCCGCTAGGAGCAATGTAAATGGTGGTTTAACTGGGGAATTAACTAATATATTGTTGTATGGCTTTAAAATTATATTTCAAAATGTTTCAACAAAACAAGCAATGTGTAAAAGCACCTAATCAGATGCGCAGTCATCCGAAAAATCACGGTAATGGTAGATGACATACAAATATTGCGGTGGCAGCATCAAAATGTAATTAATAAAGAACCTTTTTTCAGAATATTCTAGTCCTTCATAAACTTCATCACATTCTTCTACAACTACATCTAAAAGACAGGCATATGCGCTGGCCGGTTTGGCTCAGTGGTTAGCGTGGGCCGTGGACTGAAGGGTCTTGGGTTTGATCCTGGTCGAGGGCACGTACCTGGGCTGCAGGCTCGATCCCCGGCCCCAAGGCATTGAAAGGGAGGCAACCAGTCTACGTCTCTCTCTCACATCAGTGTTTCTCTGTCTCTCCCCCTCCTTTCCACTCTCTCTCTAAAAAAAAAAAAATCAATGGAAAAATATCCTTGGGTGAGGATTAACAAAAAAAACACAAAAAAATCAGGCACATGCAGGTATGATCACCTTTCAATTGCTTACATCGTTCAGCCCCTCTCAGACTCATGACAACCAGTGTGTAATGCTCAGCTGGTTTTCCCCTGCCAACTACAAGGCATCCACATCAATAGTCTCCACTGACATTTGGTGTAAGCTCAGAGACAAATGAGCTAACTTAAAAGTTAAACCTAAGATAAGCAATTAGTATTACAATTCTGGTGCAAAGAAAAATCACACAATATACTTCTAGGCCAAGTAGTAATACAGAGATGAAGTAACAAATCTCTTTTATAAATACAGATAATCAAGATATAACTCCTTAAAGATGAAGAAACTGAGACATAAAAAGGGTTAAAAGCTTGCTTCTACATTTCTAATCCTAAACTCATTCTCATTGACGACTCTGCTTTATACAGTATCACAGAAGACATACCAACAATTCTTTAAATAATCTCTTTAAATAATATGTATGCACATTATATGAGAATTTTAATTCTGCTGGATGTTGTCTAGGACAGCTTGCCTTAAATAGAATTCCACTCATTAATAAATTATGTGACATTGAGGTTCCAATGTATGTTTTAATATTAAAATCTCAAAGCACATTTTTGAACTTATCAAATATATATATTGACATGGGAAATTCAAAGAGAAGGAAACGAATGATCCCATTTTAGAAAACAAAGAATTCAAAGCAACTGAACAAGAAATTTCATACAGAAAAATATGAAGTTATAAATGTAGAAGACGCTACTAAATAAAGTATATCTTCAATGGTTAAATTACAACAATAAAAAATTGTGATGATGGATTATAAAGGAATAAATTTAAAATTTTCATTCCCAAAAGTGTGTTATGTACCAACTAGGGCAAGAATCAATGTCATTCCACTCCACTCCCCGCTGAGGACGATGGTCAGAGGCATGCTTTCACTAATGGGCAACAGAGAAGCTAAGGCTTTACAGCTGAAAACCTCATGGAGCACAGCAATCATGACAATGAAACTGCAGAACAGGGCATCCATTAGCTGAGAAAACACTGGTAAATATACTTTTGTATATATTTACGCTTTGATGCTAACAATTTTGAAATTACTATTACCAAAATTCCAAGATGATGAAAAATAAATGCTTCTCAAATATGCCTAATTTTTCTATTTCTTAAAATGCTGAAATATATCATCAGTGGATCTAAGGTCCCGGCAATGGAAAGCTTGTCTACAGCCTTGTTTACTGAGGATTTGCTCACATGAATTTAATCTAATATGAAGCAGTGAAGGGGATCACTACCCATTCAGCTCTAAGATACAAATCAGACATTATAAACACCACGAGTCTATCCGTCACAAGCTGAATGTCTTCAGCAAGAAACCCTCAGACTGAAAGCTAACTGTCTACCTTGAGGAAGACAAGGGCAAAAGGAATCTATTATTGTGCTCACCCTCCAAGCAATGGGTGAAAACTTGCAATGTCAAATCCCAGTGGCAATCCTAAACTAAATAGGCAGTTTTAACTGAGAGAATTGCAAATTCAGGACTCTGGTAAAACAACAAAAACCTCCACTTCTAAAAAAGTTTATCTATGTATAATAAAATGTTAAAATTGTATTTAATTTTAAGTATCATCATCCAGAAGTAATCTCCCTCTAAAATAACAAATACAAAAGAGTAGCTAAACTTTTTTAGAGGTCTTTAAAGAAATAAAAACTAGAATCATGTCTTTTAATTATGAACACATAATTAATCACGATATTATCAAGTCATTAGGACTCTTTCTTTAAGTAAGGATATACATTTATGTAGGAGAAATGAGTATACAGTTAGGGAGGTAAGATGAGAACAGGAAATATTCTAGTTTCTGTAAGAGGCGTCAAGATAAAGTTGTATAATGAAATACATTTTATGGAGGGGGAAAAATCACCCTAAAGATAGCCAGTGCTAAGAAGCAATATACTATCTTAAAGATCATATATTGCTATCTTAAATCGTTACCTTAAATAGCTATCTTAAAGATGTTTTAAAACTACTGAAGACTACTAAAGAAACTATTGGTCTAAGTTCAAGAGAAAGAAGTGTGACAAATGTGAACAATTTCACTTTCAAAATGGGAGGAAAAAAGGAGGAAAAGTAGTTGAAGTTCAAAGAAAATGAAGTGACTACTAGTAAGTGTGGAAGGAAAAGAAGTAATAAGATGACTACAATGACACTTTCAGATCCTCTCTGCCAAATTGTAAGTAATTTGCCAATGTTCATACTGAAACATTGGTCTATATCAAAAGTGGTACAGAAAAAATCTGATCATGTAATATATAAAATATGTGTGAGTATGGCTAAAGTTTCAAGTATGTGATCTAAGAGGTTAACAAAAATCGATGTCTTAAAATATGTTCTGCCTTTGTCATTGTAGTTACTGAAATTACAAAGTACTTATTACCAAAAAATCATGGTCAGTAGCCGATAACATTATGACTTTCAAAATCTACATCTCCTATAACTAGTTACCTTTATTCCTCGCCCCCAAATACAGCATTTGAAAGATCCAGTATATTTTCTTACATATTTTTTCTCTCTTGATGTATTTTTTTCACATAATTAATTTCCGAGATATTCAAATGCTAGAGATATAAACATTTTGTAATAAAAACAGCTATTTTTCTTTTGCTTTTGGAACCTAGAAATACTTTCATTTATTTTCTAGCTTTTTAATAACTACATTTAACAAGACTTTTCTGATAATAAAAAAGGACTGAAACTTAATTTTAAACAGGTTAAATCTAAAAATTGTATACTTAAAAATAATTTCTTTTCACTCTATCAAACTTTCAAAATGTATATAATTATTATAATTTCTAATTACTAACATTTTTGTAGCACTTATAAAGAGAACCATGGATGGCACTGTATTTGCTCTGAAAAGACTGCATACAGGAACTAAGATACTGGTTCTCAAATAAATAAGATTATGTATAACATAAAATGACACTTTAAAAAAAGAATATAAAGAGGAACAGTCACCAATTGGTTATATAAATCAATTAATAAAATACATTATATAAGAGTTTGCCTTACAGTGAGAGGACATATACACATATATGTATAAAAACATATATACATGAGTCTACAAACAGAGCTAACCATTATTTTAATCTGTTTGCTCTAACTCCCAGAATTAATTTATAACTTAACAGCATGCTAATCAAAGAACAGAACACTTATGAGCCATTTAAAAATTTCTATATATAAATAGAAATGTTTCAATAAATGGACCACAAAAGTCAACTCCAAGTCAAATGTTGTATCAAGTATTAAAATCAAGTATATTAATATGAAGCAAATTCTCAATATTTATTCAGAAATGGTATCCCAGGCTATTTAAATAAAATTTTTAAGTTATGCTCTGGTAACTTTGGACATCTAAAGTAAGGTAAATCAGATGCAGATTTAGAAGTCACCTAAAGCTTACTGGCTCTACTCAGACTTTTTAAGTTTCAAAGACTTAGAAGCTAGGAGAGAAGGCAACAATTTCAGGCAAAGTAATGAGAATATGCCAATGGGTAAATAATACTCTTTTCTGCTCTGCCTCAAAGTAAGAATCCAAGATCTACCTATTTAACTGATCCTATACATCAAGAGAGACAAATTAAGCTAGTACTTACTCTTAATATAAACTAACAATCAACACAGTTAAGCTAAAAGAATTGTTAAGTATGGATGTTTATATATAACACAAATACAGAATAATGAAGAATATTGAAGTACTTAGTTGTGATCACAATTCTAGAGAGTTCCAAAGGATGCTATTATGTTCACTCGAGAGCAATAGGTAAGCCAATGTTTTGGGGAAAACATCTTCCTATGCTAAAAGCATCATTCACTGATGTACAAATTCTTACATTTGCAAAATGTTGCCTGATTAAAGTTTACAAATGATATAAAGAGCTACGCAGAAAACAAGGGGAGAAAACAAGGAAATTTTGTTCTACTTCAACAGATCAGGAACCATAGTGGGCTAGTTCAAATTTACCTGCAAAGCTATTTTACGAATAAAGATGTTGGTACTCTTTCCACACTACTGAAAGGGGATCTCCAGGAGCAGGCATGGGTAAGTCTATTTTGAAAAAGTTCCATAGATTATTTCAGTTGTAAAAACGGAATTGATGACTACGGTTGACAATCTCATCTCGACCCTGGCTTCAACTACCATCTATGATTTCTCCCTAGCCCACTGCCAATGCCCAGTCACTACTCCTGACCTTGCTGTACAACCTATTTTCTGCAACAGCCAGAGAGAGTAACCTTTAAAATGATGTAAATTACATCTCACTTCCCACCGCACTTACATAAACTTCTTACGCTGGAATATAAAGCCCGGCAGGACCTGATCCCTGCCTATCCACTTACCCTTTACTATACCACTGCAACACTGGCCTTTTTTCTTTTCTTCTAATCAGCATCTTTCCCATCTTAAGGTCTTTACACTGGCAGTTCCTTCAGTGTAGAAGGTCCTCCCACTGATCATGACTTGGTGTGCTCTTCCTCCTCATTTATCTCAGTTTAATGTTCCTCCTCAGGAAGTCTTTCTCCAATCAGCCTCGAATAATTTACTATCTCAAAACCATCTAAATATTTTCTGTATAGCACACATCACTATTGGAAACTAACTTACATACTCCTTGCCTTTTTTAAAACAATGTGTTTCTCCCTCTCATTAGTATGAAAGTTCTGTGAGATCAAGTCTGCTCGTTCACTGCAGAATCTCTACCAGCACCTACACTGTAAACGCACCCAAAAGTAACAGGCAAGATGAAAACCCAAATGCCTACTTGACAGACATCTCCACTTGGATGTCTTAAAGGCAACAGCAAATATTCCCTAACAGGATTTATGACCTCTCCACCTCCTAAAAAATCTGGACCTATCTGCTTATGTTTCTGACCCAAGTGAACAGCAACGCCCCACCAGTAGCATAAACCACATTTAGGAGCCATCCCTGACACCTCCTTCTCCAACTCCTACCATAAATTTGTCTTTTAAATATACTGAATGCATCCACTCTGTCCCCCTCTCTTCCACCATCACTACCCCATCCACTGTTTAAATTACCATTTCTCACCTGAATACCCAACTAGTCTAACTCATTTCTACCCTGGCATCCCTCCAACCCCTTTGCTCCACTGCTGCTATATAATCTACTCAAATGAAATCTGATTTTACCACTTTCCTATTTAATCTTCTTTAAACAGTCTGTTCTAGATTCTCTAGCTTGATTTCTCACCACGCCCCCATCCATTTGTCCATCGATTCATTCAACAAATATATATGTGTCTCAAGTACCCACTGACATGCTGATACAAAACACAGATTCTGATCTCATGAAGCTTATAATCTAACAGAGTAGGTTATCACCAAACAAATCAACGAAGACTAAATCATAGTCACATACTAATAAGTACTAAGATGAAGAGTAAAGCACAGTAAGTTCATAGAACAACTGCTCACCACAGAGCCATAATGAAAAATTGTGGCCACATTTTTGGGTTGTCTCAATAATGAGAAGACGCTACTGGGGGATTTAGCAGTCGAGTCCAGGGATGCTGATTGTCCTGCATTACAGAACAGTCCCCCACACAAAGTACTGTTCTCATTCTATGACACGGTCACATGTCCATGCAGGTGAAAAACCTGCTTGTAACTACCTACATCCTAACTCCATTTTACATACAAACATAAAGAAGTTTTATATGATTTTAATGCATATACGGATTTCCCAGGAATAGAACTATCTTATAAAGGGAAGGAAGATTGTTAACTTCGTTTAGTTTACAATTTACTAAGTTTGCATTTGTAGTTGTTACATTAATGATACTATGTGTTTGTAAGCATCTAACTACTTCAAGATGTCTTAACTAATAGAGTTGTGCCTGGGCATTTACATTATTAAATATGTATTAATTTATATTAATTATTTCCATTTATTTCTTTTTCATTTACAATTAGGGTATTTATTTAATTTAATTATGTATATCAGAAGGTCATATGCACTAATTTATTCATTTGAAAAATATTTATTGAGTACCTACTTATTATGTTTTAATTACTATTCTAAGCACTTTGGATACATCAGTGAGAAAAAAATATCCTAACACAATTGTAATAAACAGGTAAAATACTTAGTTTGTTAGAAGAAAAAGTAGAGCAAGGTACGATGGCTTGGGAATGCTGAATGGGTTGAGTGTATAGGACACAAAATTAAACAGGGTGGTGAGCAGTCCTCACTGGGAAGGTGAAATAAGGTAAGTGAGACAGTCAAGTGCAAAAAGGGCAGAAGTCTCAAGCTAGGCATATATATGGCATTACTGAGGAACAGTAAGGAGACCAGTGTGTCCACACTACCTCCCCTAAATATCTCTTATATATCTATATTGTAATAACTTCTTTTTAAGTCTATTCAAAGACTAGACTGTAAGTTCCACTAAGTCAGAGACCATGTTTTCTCTTCTTAATATCATCAATACTACACAGAGTACCAGATACACAGTAGACACCCATTAACCATTTGGTGTATTAAGAAAATAAGTGATGAGAAGAACCAGAAAAGTTTTCTGAGGCAACTGGTAACTAAAGCTCAGAAAAATAAGATTAGAACTAGAAGCCAGAAAAGAATTAAATGACTGAAATGACAATATAATAAAGCCAAAAGAAAAGTTAGTAAATAAAATCTAGACAAAATCCCAAAGGTAAAAGTATTAGGCCATAATTGTATTTAAAGTAACAAAATAAATTTTAATATAATAAAAATCTTTAAGTAACTAAATGTGCATTCATTCCATCTGGTGTTTAATAAAATATACTGTGATATAACCTGTCTATAGGTTCAGATCCAGGTTCCTTACTAAAACATTTTATCTACTACAGACTGCATATTCTTGTACTAAAACATGTGCAGAAAGCTTCTTATACAGTGGTCACGTTGATTTTAAAAATCATAGACTTAAAGGCTGATGGAGTTTAAAGGCAATTCAGAGACCATTTGCTCCACTGCTCTCATCTCAGAGTGACAAGGTGAGGGCTAGAGGACTGAAAGAGCCTGTCAAAGGTCAGAGCAAGTTAGTGATATACTTGCTTGGTATAATATTCTGTTTATGAGTAGATATCAAAATGATTTATATGACTTCTTAAGTATTAAAAGAAGTACTATGACTACCATACTACTTCAAGAAAAATGACAGGATCGATGTACTATATTCCTGAGCTAGGTAAAAAATAAAATCGTTTTAAAATTATATATTTAAAATAACAAACTGAAATTCCATCTAAGAAAAATCTAAATGAACAAAAGTAGAATTAAATAATAAAATAAGAATTTGCTCTGGTTGTTCCTGCTTAACAGTAAGTATTGGCATTCACACCCTGTAGTCCCTAAAACTAATACACTCCCCCAAATAATATCAAAAGTCCGTATCTAATTATCCTTAGGTTGTCTCATTAATCAAATAAAAATTCCACTAACAGAACAGGGATTATTTTTATAATCAATATTAATATGATTACAAACTATATTTTGCACATTTAAAGATAAAATAATTATTAGTCCATTGTATATTTCAACATATTAAGTCTCGAATCACTAATCTGAAATTAAAGAAAAAAATCTTAGAGCATTAATAACCCCACACCTGAAAGACTTACCATTTTATCTAGATGTTCAATGGATCTATAAATCTCCCCCTGGGATTCATCATAGTAACTGTAACGGAACCTTTGACCTTGAAACAAATATCATGTACAAAATAAAATAGGGAAAAATTAGAAGCTAAAAAGAAAGCAAGCGCTTACCAAATAATTTCACTTCTCAAGGAAGGCAAAGCACAGCTTAAGCCTTTGAGAGAATCATTCCCAAGAGCCCTTGCACATAAAAATAAAAGGCATATTTGGGAAGGTAATAAAGAAATGATTATCACCAGTGTTTTATGATGTTAAAAACTATTTCAAATTGTAAAACCTTATAGTCACGAGCAATTCAAAAGACTAAGGAAACAAAACAGCTAAAAGTTAGAAGCATTGTTAAATATATTGTATCAGTCTATAATGGAGAGTAAACCCAAAGAAAATGATGCACGGAAATCTGGTTTAAGGAACCTCTCAATGTAACAAGTCAATGAAAGTGAGCTTCTGCTGTACAAATGCAAAGATTTGATCTCTATTACAGGAAGAAAAAAAAAGTGTAGATCAGAGATATGTGTGGCTTATGTGATTTTTATGACCTCAAAAAATTTTATCTCATTTTCGCAAAACTTTCTACTTGGAAAAGGATCAGTACAAGTGCCTTAAAATAGGATTCACAACAGAATAAAATAAACAGTCAACAAGGGTAAAAGCACAGGACACTCAGTGTTTAGCTGTTGTCCAAACAGAGGGTAAAATGGAAGAAGCTCAAAAAGAAGACAGAAAACAAGACTGAGGAAATAAATTTTGCTTCCTACTAAAGTCATAGGAAAACCAAGGCAACATATTCTAAACCCACATAACTAGTTGTGGATTGTTCTTACAATAATTATGTTGCATCTACATCTTTCGTTCAGCAACACCTTCATTTCCAAGCACTCGTTTTATATTTCCTTATTTTAAAAGATTCACCGAAATGCGTTTCTGAAGGTATCACAGCGCACCGCTCCTGTGCGCACCCACTGTGCGTCTGTGCTTCACTTTCAGAGCAGTTCACACATCCAATTATTATCCTCCCCCTGAGTAGATAGATTTCTTAGGCTGGACAATTAAAATTTTTAAGTTTTCTGTTTATCTTGCTAAAAAATACCATCTTATAAATAGTGAGCAGTGCAAAATTATAAAACCCTTTTAATGTCTTTTTTTAAAAAAAAAAACACAGACATCACGTTCCTTAAAGCTTCATTTACTTGTTGATGCCCATCATCTCTGATGCTCACCTTTCTACAATATACATGTTTCCTTATCTGTCACATTTTAACTTTTCACATTTATTACCGTGTACAATTACTCAATGTGGCAGTTCTTATTTTCCCCCAAGAGCCATTATTAAGTCAATATTGCATCTTACATGATATCCTAGAATCAAGCAATAGGTTCTGAGACAATCATCTGCTTTCTGAATATAAAAACCTTTTTTGTAAAAACTGAGATCCACTGTAGTCCTTGCACTAAAAAAAAAACCTTAAACAGTAACACTTCATCACTCAATGCCTCTATATTAAATAATTCATCAGACATTTCTTTCAAACTTTAGGATTAAGTATAGATGTGTTTTTTTTAAAGAATTTGTGAAATTCTTCTACCTAATAATTAAAACTACATAATTTACCCCATTTCTCCTATTTGCCAGGTGACTGTCAGAAGGCTCAAAGACAAATCTAAAGTCTGTCACAATAATTTATGAACTCAAATCATTGGTATTAAATGTCTAATTCAATTTCAAGTTCTTTTGGAAAAGCTGCTCAAAATCTTTAAATGAACAATTAAATGAATAATCTTAGACAAGGAAATTCTGACTCAATGTCACTGTAGTAAGAGTAATATCCTTGTAAGAAATCAAAACAAGCCCAGCTGGGCGTGGCTCAGCGGATGAGTGTTGACCTAGGATCCAGGCGATTGGGGTTCAATTCCTGGTCAGGGCACATGCCCGGGTTGCAGGCTCGATCCCCAGTCAGGGGCGTGCAGGAGGCAGCCAATCAATGACTCTATCGTTGATGCTTCTATCTCCCTCTCCCTTCCTCTCTCTGAAATCAATAAAGATATATTTTTTAAAAAAAAAAAAAGAAAGAAATCAAAACAAATATTCTTGGAAGCTGAACTGCTTCAGGTGTATACTAATGCATTCTTTGTTCTTGCTTCTGGAGAGAGCTGTTAACTTCAGCTGCCCAATAATCCCTGTGACCAGGACATAACTGCTTTTCTGAAGACTCCTACTCTTGGGTGCAGAGAAAAATGCATGTACTTTGTGACTGTCATTTGCTACTCAAAAGTCTGTTTTGCTTATTTTCAAGTTCAGAGCTACTATTCAAATGGTTGAAGGTGACCAAACCTATCTCAATCCTAAGTGAAAAATGTAACTATATTTTAAAATGCTGTTTTGTTCATACGGACTATTTTAAAGGTAAGTTTCACTTCAAAACTACTTCTGAAGTAGAAGTGTATAGAATGTTTGAAACTTTAAAATACTAAATCAACATGCAATTTAATAAAAGTACACAGAAAAATCAATGAGTCAGTGTTTAATATTTTGCTATATACTTTTTGCTACTCTTTAGTAGCCACTTTGCATTTAGTAGTTAAAGAACTGAGCAGAAATATTTGACAAGCTCTAAAGAATCTCTTTTAAGCTAAATCCACACTATATATAGCTACTACATTAAAAAAAATCTTACTTATAACAGCTCAAACTCTCTCACAACAAAATTTTTAAATTGTATGAATATTTAAAAAGTACTTCATTAATTCACTCTGGTCAATATACATACAGAAAGCATCTAATTTAAAGTAAATAACTGGCACCGGCTGGTGTGGCTCAGTTGCTTGAGCATCGCCCCTTGCACCGAGAGGTTGCTGGTTTGATTGGCCAGAGCACAGGTCTGGATTTTGGGCTTGATCGCCAGCAGGGGGCATGCAGGAGGCAGCCGATCGATGTTTCTCTCCCTCTCCCTTCCTCTTTCTCTCTCAAGTCAATAAAAACATATTTAAAAAAATAATAAAGTAAATAACTTCCATCATCCTAGCCTGTGTGTGTGTGTGTGTGTGTGTGTGTGTGTGTGTGTGTGCGCGCATGCACGTGCTAATACACTCTCAATTTTAAACACCGCTTGGAATTTGAGTTCAAAAGGTCTTTTTGGTTTCTAATTACTAAAAAAATAAGTTTATCGAGATTTTATTTAATAAGAAGTAAATGACAACACCAGCACAATACCCTGATCATAAATATCCTTTAATGAAATATTTATAGTTGATTTATAATACAGAAGTTCACGTACCTTAAAAGTGGCCTTGTTTTGTTTTAGAATATTGCTAACATTCAGTGAAGCCCACCCACCTACCCTGCACAGATACAGCTGCCTATGGCCTGGAGAACTGGGCTGTGCACTTTCGTAAGTATGAGTAACGCATATTACATAGTAAGAGAAAATTACTTACCTGAAACTTATCCTTTCAGAAGGTACACTGGGAAAATGGATTCTTTGAGCCCCTGTTTCAACTCCAAGTATGAGCTTTCTAGCTTTAAGAGCCATTGACACTGCCCCTAGGGCAGCACAAGCTTTGGAACTCCCCTAGTGAGTATGTCAGTAGTTTCTTCAGGTGCCTTCCCTCAGTTCTTTTCAAATTCAAAAGGTGAGAGAAAAAATAACCCAAGAAAAAAAGTCCTGTAAAGCAGAAACCTTACTCTTTGAGGGAAGGAGGGTAGCTCATTTGTGAATCCATTCCAGAGCACGCTTTCTGAGAAAAAGAAATACAGGTAAGTAATTTTCCCATCTCCAAAGGTGACTGGTGATTAATGGGTGGATTCACAGAGTGTGGAGAATAAGCTCCAGGGATGTCTGTTTAACACACAACAGTCAACTAATGAGGACAAACAGAACAATGAATGGTACGAGAACCAACACTGCTTTTTCAGTACCTCGAAACAAAAAGTAAAAAGAATATTATATACCTCAACATTAAGCTATAAACTGTATTGTGGAATTAAACAATGAGTTTGTAAAGTTGATCTGTAAAGCCCTCAAAAGATCAGTTAATAAGACAGACTTTCAGACATATGTCCAGTGAAAATTACACTGTTATATATTCACTTAATCACTTTATGTTTGTATGTTTAAATGTTTTAAAATACTTTAGTTAAACCTCAGAACCTATGAGGTAGATTGCCAAGGGCCTAAAACTGGGGACACTCATAACCGAAATCAGTATCAAAGGGGGGAAAAATGTATTTCACAAAGGAAATATATTCCGAATAGCATCAAATAAGGTAATCATTTTTATAAGCAAAATACTACAGTCCTTTCATTCTGAAATCTTAGTTATTATGTAAAAGTATTAGCCTTCTCTCAGACTTGCAAAAGGTAAAAACCTAAATATGAAATCTGTACTGTATAAATATCAAAGCTAGGATAAGATATATTTCAGGAATTAGCTAACTTACACTCAAACTAAGTTAAATATTTACCAAATAGTAATACTCTCATAACCCAAGAGACTGACAACAGAAAGGAAGAAGAGTATGTATAAATAACCACTTCTTAATACATATTAAAGTAGAAATCTGAATATAAAGATATAAATATTTAGGATACTACCATTTTTAATAGGTGGCACTTATTTATGAGAAAGAAATTATGTAAACCTAGGCAAATGTAAAAATCCTAAATTGCTAAAGTCACAGAAGTAAATTTTATTCATATTTTAACAAAATAATTTATCATAAATATTTACCACATATTTATTGAAACTGATTTGTACTTAAAACCACCATAAGACGAAAATTAAATAAAAGCATGAATCCACCTTTAAATAATCAATTTCTGTTAGATCCAGTTTCACTTAGAAACTTCTTTAAAGTTAACTGAAAATTGTTAATTAAAGTTGTTAATAATCTAAATTTGGAAATACAAATTTCAGGGAGGTCAGAAACACACAAATATTAACAGTATATATAGCGAAGAGTAAAAATGAAACTTAGGAAAATGAAATGAAAATCCTACTAATTACAAAACTAAAATAGATCCAGACAAAATTCTTTTTTTATAGAGCTATCCTACAGGATGTGGAACTTGGTAAGTACACAAAGTACTGGGACAACATCATTTAACCAAATACTAGCGGCAAATGTCCTTTCACTTATGTCACTCTTCCTGATAGTAACAGGAGAGATGAAAAGGGGTGGGATCATTATAAGCATTATCGGGGAAACATTATCCTATTGGGCCGGCTCAAGATGAGATAAAAGGCAAGAGCTGAAATGCAGGGTTTTTGTGGGGGAATTCAAATGAGGGGATAGAAAGGGCACGACCCAATCTAGTTCCCCACTCTTCTTTAGCTTGTCTCACCCAAGAAGAAAACTACAGAGTATTTTAGTCTTTCTACTTTTTATCTCTCTTAACATCTCTTTCAAGTCTGAATAAAGCTAACTGGGATCTGAAAGATGAACATCTTTAAAGCAAAATACACTTTATAAAAAGGAAGTCATTCCCCGCTTGGCATGGGTCAGCGGTTGAGCGTCCACCCGTGTACCAGGAGGTCACGGTCAGGGCACATGCTGGGATTTCAGGCTTGATCCCCATTGGGGGGGTGGGGGGGCTTGCAAGAGGCAGCCAATCAATGACTCTCTCATTGATGTTTCTTTCTCTCTCCCTCTCTCTGAAATCAATAAAAACATTTTTTTAAAAAAAAACAAAAAAAGGAAGTCATTCATGTAAATGGACATTAGCTAACAAAAAGTCAGTAAGGCAAAATTCTTCCAACTACATATAGGTCTCCCAACTGTCTCTATCACCAAGGTTCTCACTTTATTTTCACAGAAGTGGATAATATATAAAGAGAAACAATGACCAGAAATGAAAAATGTCACTGCTCTAATATATTATTCAACAAAACCAAAAAAATTCCACTGTATGTATCTAATTTTATCAACTGTACCATAATCCATTAAGTTCTTTTCTTTAAAAAAAAAAAAAAGAAGAAGAAAAAAAAAGCTATTTAGAAATGTGGAATGTGTCAAGAGCCTAACACAAGAAACTTGTTAAAGTCTCTAAGCACTTGAGGAACAGAATGCTTCCTGTGGAGGGATTTAGAATTCAATGTTATTACTTTGGCATGGTAAAATCAAACCATATATTATCTTTAAAAAAAGAAGAAGAAACCACTACATATTACCTTCATGAGAAAAGCTAGATTTTTGAGATGGGACTATAACATTCATTAATTTAGGAAAGATGACTAATGCCACTAAAGCATGAATTTGAGAAATATGAAACAATTTCTAGGACAGTTTAATCCGTATGTAGTCAATGATTCCTATTATTTCAACAGGCATGTTAAAGAGAAAATAAATCTTACTTTACAAAAATAACAGTTACTACTGCTATTGTAGGAAGGAGACTACCAATTGTGGAATAGCATCCATGCAACACCTTCAACTTACCCCCAAACCTCAATCAAATTTCCTAAAAAGAATTAGTACAGTGCTTTCCCTAAGTACAAAGTAAGCACTTAATGAATATTGTTAGTGATAGTAACACTGAAAAAACAAACAGCTGGAAAAGTTCTATTACTTAACCACCAGGTATAAATAAGTATAAGTATGTTTTAGTCTATGTTTAGCTTCCGATAGCTAACATATCACTAGAAAATCCTATCTTACAATTCAAATACCAAAATTTTCAAAAAATCAGGAGATCAAATGACCTAAATAATTTTCTGAGAATCTAGGTAGAATGTAAAAAATTCATTTTTCTCTTATTGTACTTAAATATAGTAGTGTAGTAGGGTTTGTTTACTTTCTAATTCATTAATGAGGTAAAAAGGATGATACCATGGAAAAGTAAATATTAAGATGTCCACTGATGTTTTATATGGATTTATTGTGGTTGCACATGGTGCAGACCTGGAAGAGCTTAGACTCTGAAAAACTGTATCACGAAAACCAGTTATTTAAATCACAGAGTGATTTGAAGTGATTCATAAGTGCCTTAAAAGTGAAGATCGAGAGAGCACATGCTTCAGGAATTTTTAATTTCTAAAGCATTATTACAATGCAAATTTATAAGATGAAAGAAAAACAGCCCTTTTTTTTCAATATGATACACCTTAATTTTTAAGATCAACTATTACTAAACTTCAGAATTCCCAAGAAACTCTTTTTAAGCATCTACCTAGCCCTCAGATATAAGTAATATACTTATATCCATAAAAAGTAACTTCTGCCAATGGTAGCCAATAGAATTTGTTATTAAGAACCCCGAGAGCCTCTGAGGAAGTTTGGCAAAGCAGCCCAGCTACCTGCGTACCCTAAACCAGGGCTTTCAACCTCAGCACTATTGATATTGTGGGAGGGATAATTCTTTGATGCAGGAGGCTTTCCTGTGCATAATAGGGTGTTTGTTTAGCAGCTTCCCTCAACTGTATTCACTAGATGCCAATAGCATCCCCAGGTCCCACGCCACCCCAGTTGTGATCAAAAATGTCTCTAGGCATTTCCAAATGTCTCCTGGAGAACAATCGCCTCAGTTGACAAATTAATGCCTTAAACAAAAATACTTATCTATACCATTAGGAAGGATGGTTCTCTTGAACTGAAATCTCAAGGCCACTCATAGCACAACATAAGAGAAGAAAAGTCCAGTCTAAATAGGCCAGATAAATGTTAAATCAACTCTAGCAATCAATGGATAAGATGTGAAAAGCCAGGGCTCCCTATATACCACTGAGGATGTTTTTCTGGCCATTCAAGCACTCCACCTTAAAATTTATGCTCTTGTGCCTTATGTTTTCTCTATAATCAAAGACATAACTGAAGGATGAACAGATACTGGCACCTTTTAACCAATGAACACACGAGTCAAAGAGATGTTCTACAAGGAACAGAGGTTCAGAAATATTCTAGAACAGTAAATGAGAGAAAATTTTGTCCACAAAGAATTCGAAAATTAAAATTTACTAAAAGAGGCATCCACAAATGTCACTTTATGATCTATTCACTGTGAAACTTCCTTATTCTTTTAATTCACAATAATAACAAAAATCGCTTAGGAGTCCTTACCCTTATGAACCATTACCAATGAAAACCACAGTGCTAATAGCCAATGTGTTACAATCTTTGGAGGGTATCTCTAAACTGATGGCAATTATGGGCAAAAATTAAGCATCAAAGGAGAAAGGAGAAAGAAGAAAGAAGGGAAGGGAGGAGAGGAAAGGAAAGGAAAGGAAAGGAAAGGAAAGGGAAAGGAGGGAGGGAGGGAGGGAGGGAGGGAGGGAGGGAGGGAGGGAGGGAGGGAGGGAGGGAGGGAGGGAGGGAGGGAGGGAGGGAGAGAGAGAGAAAGAAAGAAAGGCTAATTACAAAACAGAAATGTGGAAAAGGACTGCCATCGCACACAGTGCTCTTCTATGTTCTAAACAAGAAAACTTGTTTTATCCACCAAAAAAACAACTTCGGGCATCTACCACACAACTCTACCTGGAAATGGGGTTAACAGATCGTGACTCCCTCTAATGTTAAGTGTCTGAGCAAGGATGCCCTCACAGTGTGAATCCAATTATACCAGTCGCCTTTGGAAATGTATCCATAAACCACTATTATAATCTGATCCTTTTTAAATGACCAAAAGACTTTTTCTTCACTTTTAAACATTGCTGCTAAAAGTAAAGCTTTCCAAGGAAAGTAATAAAGAACTGAAACTCAGAGCTTAGAATGAAAAGATACCTTTAATCATAGTATATAATAGCTACCATGATATGTTAAAATCTAGGACTTACCCCAATGGCAGAAATCAGAAGAAACCACAAAGAGATTACTAGGATCCGCTAGATATTTACTGAAGAGTTTTCCGAATTCCTGTTCTTTTGACTCACTCAGAGCTCCAACCAGTACAGGAATAATGGTAAACTCATCCTTATGGCTTAAAGAAAACAGAAAAAAAAAGGTCACTTAAAAAGAATCAAAATAGTTTCCAATGTGTTTGCACTAAAAAGTGGAACATTTATTAATAGTGGTAAAGATAATACACATAATATTGTTGAGTTCTTAAAAATCTGTAAGTTAAATGCATAAAGAAGACCATTTAAAAATATGAGGTACAAAAAATGAAAGGTACAGAATACTCAAAATATCCAGTTAAATTACAGAAATGTACAATACTTCTTTAGGTAAACAAAGCTATTTTACTACCAGGTAGAATAATATCCTCAAAAATAAAAATAAGCCCATCAGACAGTTACCAAGTCAAGTCTTCTTATATATCCATCAAAGCTAGAATCATCTGCCCAATCCTTCTGCAATTTTAAAGGAACACCTATTTTAATCCTTTCCTATTATTACTACCACCATTTCTGGCACTTGTTCTATAAACCTGCCAAGTGAGACCTACAATACTTAATATTGGCTCCCATAAGATTCACCAACTACACTTACACCTATACTAATAAACAGAAGACAGTCTGAAGGTACAACTCAATTTTACTGGCATCTAGGGTGAACGTAGAACTCAAGAAAGCAGTTACTCATTTCTAGCAGCAAGAGAAAGACGCCACGCCCCCCAGTGTTTGCGTGACAGCCACAGGCCCTTCTTCACTCCATGACTGACAGGATTATGGAAAAGGAGCATAGCAGACTAATAAAGAAACAGTATAATGGGCTACAGAAATAGGTGTTTATCCACAACCTTTTAAAATGGTCATTGTAGTGAAATTTTACTTACACATATTCAATATTACTTATATTCTAAATGATCTCAGATTTGGAATTTTAGAAGAATGAAATCATGTTTGTCTGACTTGTTCTGAACAGGACTTAAGCCCCGGGGGTGGGGGGGTTACCATTATAATAAATGCTTTTTAATGTGATAATCTGAAACTTTACTGATGTAGGACAAACAGAATTCATAAAAGAGTTCTTTAAAATACTAAGTTTAAGTATTCCCAAAATAAATGTTACCCCAGCTTCATAAAGCTAAATTCAGGGCACCCAAGCGCCTCCCCCATAAAGGCCCCCTTACCCTTGTCAATTGCGAAATAAACAGATCATACAGATCTCCAGTCCCTCTGCAATGCAGGGGCTTCTTAGGCAGAATCTGCATCTATGGAGTAAGAAAAAAAGAGGAAGCTGGCAGAGGAAGCTGCCATGGGGTATTTCTCTGACTCTTACCACTTTGCTTAACAACTGCATGAGGGAATAGGGGGCTCTTCAATTAACTCAGGAGTGATTATAATTTCAAAGAAAAGAACTGAGCTCTAGTAAAAATTCAAGAAGATTATTACGACCTGTTCTAACTCCAAGTACCATCTACATAAATAAATACACTAAGATCATCAAAGAGTTTGCAAGTAATTATGACATGGTAGGAAAGCAGTTATATAGAGTATAAAAAACAAGAAGTCAGAAGAAATGGGTTCAAGGATTATCTCTAGCACATACAAATGTTGCAAGCATGGCTAAATTACTAACCTAAAACTTTCCGTATCTGTAAAATGATCATAATTACAACACCTAATTCATAAAGTGAGGAATACTACAGAAGTACTTTGTCAACAATAGTTGGCTTACTCTGAATAACACACATCTACCTTCCACAAGAGCCACCAAACCATTCAATTAACCTGTCTGAGCTTGCAAATCTATCTACACAGAGGTAAAAGTCTCATACCACTTAGAAATCTAAGCTTTGATTCAAGATTTATCCAACCACCCCTCTGTCATTTCCCTTTTTACACAATTATGCATAGCCAGAATATATAAAATCTCTTACAACTCAGTAAAAAGACAAACTATCAAATTAAAACTAGGGCAAAATATATGAATAGTCTTTTCACAAAAGAAGATACACAAATGACTACTAATCACATGAAAAGTTGCTCAACATCATGAGTCATAAGAGAGATGCAAAGTAATACCAAAATGAGGTTACATTACACATCTATCAGAATGGTTATAATTGAAAACATTGATAACAGGTACTGGCCAGAATGCAGAGAAACTGAAACCCTCAGGCATTGCTCCTGGAATATGAAATGGTGCCGTCACTGTGGCACAGTTTGGCAGTTTCCGAAAGAATTACAAAATAGGCTTGTCATGACCCAGCAATTCCATTCCTAACCACCTAGTCAAAAGAAATGAAAACATATGTTCCCATGAAGTCTTTGTACAAAAATGTTTATAACATCATTTCTAAGAGCCAAAAATGGAAATGACTCAAATGTCCATCAAATGGTGAGTGGATAAGCAAAATGTGGTATATTCATATAATGTTATAACTATTTGGCAATAGAAAAGAATGAACTACTACTGGTACATGCTACAACATGGATGAATCGCAAAAACAGTATGCTAAGCAAAAAGGGACAAACACAGATGACTACATCTTGTATGATCCCACTGATATGACATTTCCAGAAAATGCAAATCTATAGGGACATACAGCAGATAAATGGTTGCCTGAGATTGAGCGTAGAAGCAAGAATTTGCCCCCAAATAAATACAAGGTATCTTTCTTGGGTGATAAAATGTTCTAAAACTAGACTGTCTAGTAGTTGCACAACTTTCTGAATTTACTAAAAACCACTGAGTTGCACTTTTAGGTGGGTGAGTTTCACAGCGTGTAAATCACACTTCAGTAAAGCCACTTAGAAGACCCATCTTCGCCACTGCAAGCTGTGCTGTCCGCGGCAGGCTACTGAGAACTATCCAAAGCCTCCATTCTGTCATCACCAAAAACAGAGTTGATAATGTTCACGACAACACTCTCATGAGCTCTTTAGAAATACAGAGGAAAGTTTTATCCCTTCTTTTTCTGTCCTATATCTTACACCATGCAACAGAAATTTAGTATATCTAAGATGTGAAACAGACTAAAAAGAACTGATATCCCAAATCAACAGTGGAACACTCTCTTTAAAAACAAACAACATCCTTTTATCATCAAAGCTCCTAATGGCACAGAGCATGAAAAGTCTAAATTCTAATGTAAAAATTCTAATATAAAAACGTGAATTCTACAGTTAATGTATAGTTAATTCTACATTGCATATTTGAAAGTTGCTAGCAGATCTTAAAAGTCCTCATGACAAAGAAAAAAATATGGATTCTATTTAAGCATTCTAAGTTGATAAGAAAGTAATTTAACTGCCAGTGTTTTTACTTAATTAGCAGTACGTAAATAATTTAAATCTTAAAATGATGACACTTTAAGCTAGATGAAGTACGGTAGACTAACAGTTATTTGCTTAGTCTTCTTCTGGAATTAATTGGATATCTGTCCCCTGAACAACATTAATATGAGAATTTTCTCCATACAAATTCTTCCAATTCCCTAATGATTTTAGAAGCAGTCCAGAGCTTCTGATGTGAGAATTAAACAAATCATAGCAAAGCCAGTACGAAGAAAAATTATCCTTAATCCCTAAAGGTGCTAAAGCTGTTGCCACAATAATACCATTATATGATTTATTCTCTTTTCATTTTAGATAGAAAATATTCTCAAGGGGAGAAAGAGGGTAAAACATATGTAGATAAAAATAAATGCCTTACACTACACCTTATCCACCCTTTTCATGGTCATAGAAATTGAAAATGCTCCATTACGACAAAAATGTCTCAGGTCCTCCCTGTTCTGTAATTCTAAGTAATCTCTTACTGACGATGTCCAGGTATACATCAAAGCGTACATCTGTATCAAAGCGTATACAGAAAAGGGAAATGCAGAAACATATAAAGAAAATCCATGTTTGTTCTAAAAATCTCAGTAAATGACAACAAAAAAAGATTTAACTGCAAAACATATGCAGAAATGCACAAATAACCATGAGTATAAAAGCCACAGGATAAGAAGACATTTGAAAATGACACTGTTCTTGTGGCTGTCATTTAAGCTGGACAGAGGAAGAAAATCTCAGACTTTTTCTATGTCCAGAGACAAGCTGTTCTACTCTGTTAAAGAGGGCCTACACAAGGACAGATCTTACTTTTCCCTAACAGCGTCTAATATTTGAAGACCTTAATTCAGGCTACAATCAGAAAAGAAAGCAAAATCTTAAGAACTAATACAACCTACGCTGTAATAAGGGTTAAGACGGCACGTGAGTGAATCAAAAATTCAGAAAGTTGGAATGGCAATACAACCGCCTGGAACTGGGAAAGAGGAGTGGGAATTCTGCAGGCCAGTTAACATAGCAGGCCTGTTATGCAATCTTTAGAAGGGCCTGCTTGTAAGACTGTCCTTGGCTGACATCTGGGAACTTGACTTTTACAATGTTCCTTATGTTGATTAAGGCTGTTTTACCCCCTTGGGACACTGTACCAGATTGCCCAGACTGCTCATAAAAATGTGATTATGGCTAACACCTGCTTTCCCTCCGGAAGTCTAGCATTTCAGTAGTTGTTGCTAGTTATGCTGGCAGAAGAGTATCTACGTAAGCAGCCCCCCCAAAAAAACCTGGATTTTGAATCTTTTTTTTAAATATGTTTTTATAGATTTTTTCTTTAAGAGAAAGGAAGAGGGATGGAGGGAGAGAAAAAGAGAGAGAGAGAAGGGGGGGCAGGGAGAGGGAGAGAAGCATTGATGAGAGAGAGACACATCAACTGGTTGCCTCCCGAAGGTGCCCCAACAAACCCACAACCCAGGTACACGCCCTTGACCGGAAAGCGAACCCACGACCCTTTAGTGCACAGTCCGAAACTCTAACCACTGCGTCACACCGGCTAGGGCTACAGAGGGTCTTAAGGATGAGTGACAACAGGTGAGGACAGCATCAAGATGAGAACTAAGGTACCTCCGTAGACAACCACCGTCACAGCCCCGACGAGAAGTGGGGGAATCTTGGAGCCTTCAGCCTACGCCAACCTGCCTCAACAGGCAAATGAAACAGAAACAAGTTGTCACCGCTCACCCCTGACCAAATTTCTAGCCCACAGAATCATAAATAAACAAATAAGCTCTTTGAGGTGATCTGTCATGCTGCAATAAATGACTAAGCCAAAAAACAGTATTTGGAAAGGGTACTATTGTAACAGAAACCTAGAACATACAATATTGGCTTTCGACTCACAGAGGCAGGCAGAAAATGATACAGCAACCAAGGAGACTGGAAACTGGAAAGCAGTAAGGAAACTGCTATAGGAGGCTTGAAGAAAGGTGACCCGTACTACATACTGGCCGAACAATATGCATACTTGTCACATGAAGTAACTTAAAAGATTAAAAATATACCTAGTGAAACTGTAGAACTAGCTAAGAAGATCTCCAGATAATATATTCAAAGTGTCAATGATTTCTTTATAGCCAAGTCTGAGAAGGTATAAGAAGAAAAACATGAGCTAAACAATTGATTTTAAAGAGAGGAAGGAGGGGAGAGGGAGAGAGGGAGGGAGGAGAGAGAGAGAAAGAAAGAAACATCGATGTGAGAGAGAAACATCAATCGGCTGCCCCCCGCATGCGCCCCGACCAGGTATTGAACACGCAATCTATGTATGTGCCCTGACCAGCAATCGAACCTGCTACCTTTTGGTGTACGGGACAAAGCTCCAACCAACTGAGCCACAGTGGCCAAGGCACACATGCTTTACTTTGGAAATAATAACAAAAATGCTATTTTGTTAAAACCTCCTTAAAGACATTCCTGGCAGCTTACTGGTTCGTTGTACTGAAATCTATTAAGTCTGAAATATATATATATACTTTCTAATGACAAAACATGCAAACGTTTCAGCAAATAACAAAAGTTCTCTGATCCTATGTAGTTGAAGAAGGGAATGTTTCAATTACACTAATATTCCAAGAAAAAAACATCACATATTGCTTTAACAATTTCTGAAGAAACAGAATGTATTAAAATACAAGTAACCTAAAATTATACAGCTTTTAATTTAATATCACACAGATTTTTAGAAACTTCTTCAGACTTACATAGTTCCTCATAGTTATCAATGTGAACAGATATCAATAACATAAGACTGAGAGAAGTAAATATCAGAATTAAGAGTGTAAATGAGCCAAAAAGACTACAATAATGGAATAAAACCAACAAAATTACACATAAGTAATTGAGGAGATACATATATGTAGGGTTAAAAAGAAACCAACCAGAAAAGTACAAGTGGATAAAATAATCCAGTTTAACAATATGGAAAGGCCTTGGGTTTAGCTGACCACAGTACATTTGCCACAACAGCACAAAAAATGTTAATGTAATCTCTAATTTCATTAATGCAATTAACTAACAAATATATACTGAGAACCAAAAATGCACCACATACTCTACTAAGAGAATACAGTGATGAGATCCCAAGAAGGAATAATCTCATCATACTTAAAACTAGTCAAACTATATATGGAATATTAAGCCATATAAAGGAAAAGGTTGAAAAATGAGAGAAATGTGACCTACAAAGGGAAAACTTTCTAATTTGAATACTGACCTAAAAGTAAGCTCTTAAAACAATTCTTTTATTGTACCAAAATGAATTAATGGCTGCTATGGGACTGGCATTGTGCTAGGTCTGAGGTATAAGTGGAAAACAAAATAGATATTGTCCCTGTCCTCGCTCTACTAATAGTCTACTGAGTACCCTATCACTGGAAGACCGTTAGAAGACACCAAGTAATAATAATCTGTCAAGCATATTATGGACGAGATTCATGTACTTTGCGTAAGGCTAAAATGAATGACCTCCAATATTGTTCCCAAATCTAAAATTTTATTATTACTTACTCATGGCATCATACCATAAAACAATATAATTGTTATTTTAAGATAAATAAATGTCTAATGAGTAAAATAACAGGAAAACCAACACACACACACACACACACCACAGGTGGTGGTTGTTTTTTATATTTCCCCCTAATAAAACAACCAGTTCAATTCACATGTTCAGCTTTCACAGCCAAACTATTCAAAACCAACTTCAAGCCACATTAAGAAAATCCAACCTCGCCCAGCCAGGCGTTGCCCAGCGGTTGAGCATCGACCTAGGATCCAGGCGATCGGGGTTCGATTCCCGGTCAGGGCACATGCCCGAGTTGCGGGCTCCATCCCTGTAGGGGGTGTATAGGAGGCGGCCAATCAATGACTCTCTCATCATTGATGTTTCTATCTCTCTCTCTCCCTCTCCCTTCCTCTCTCTGAAATCAATAAAGATATATTTAAAAAAAAAAAAAAGAAAACCCAACCTCAAATTTTTATTTCATTTCCAATAAAAAATATTTTCCAGAACTGAGAGATTAATTTGCATTGTTTTAAGTCCCCCCCCTTAATTAATCTCCTTAGCCTAATGATTATCTTACCCTAGTTAAAATAATTCCAAAGAAATTAGTATCTATGATTTCTCTGGGATTTCTTAGATTAATCAATATACCTTTCCATGGCTTTAGCTGTATAAGGCAAATGCATTTCAATACTGTGTTCATCTTCATCTGTCTGCAGAGACATGCGTTCAAACATTCCTGTCTTCCATAGTTCTCCGTAAACTAAAAAGATTTCAAAATATAGTAAAACAAATATATTAATGTATATCTTTATCCTATGAGTCTCCACCCAGTAACACAGAACTGCATGCTTCAGCAAGAGACAGGCGCCCCATGTGATATTCTCCTTCATTTTTTCCTCCACTTTTATTTTTAAAAAAGAAAAAACTAAGTTTTAACATATCAGACAAAACAATAATATACGTAATAACTTACTCAGCATTTTTATGTTACATAGTTATATAGGTACTATTTTAAATTTTTCGTCAGTTCCTTTCATTATATCGCAAATCACCTCCAGGTCTAAGCCTTTCCTAACTTTAATCAGCACATGCTAACAAGAGCAAGGCTGATTACAACTCCTACTGAAATATGGGAAAACCACTGGTCCACCTACTCATGAAATTAATAATACAGTTTTTGCATTTTGCTTTGTTTTTCAATAAAATGTATAGGATTATTATTTCACACCTCAGCTTCTGGCCAAAGTAAGAACAGAAAATTCCCACCAAGAATGTTATTTGCCTCAATATTAAAAGTAAAGCTTGTAGGATAGACCAGAGCATAAATTTACCACAGTATCATGCCATAAATAATAGTAAAATGATCTAGTAATTCAGACCCTTCTGATGAATTATACTTAAAACTGAATACTGTACAGCAAGAAAATGATAAAATTTAATATGCAAAAGTGTATATATGAGTGTCTTTGTCTTATCATAGGACTGAACCAACATTTTTGTAACTACCTCGAAGAAATGGGCTTACCAGTATCAAAGAAAGAACCACAAATGGTACTAAGACTTTTTTCTACAAAAATATACCTGATTGAAAATCTTCCATCCCTTCTTTGGCAGGCTATCCAATACCAAAATTTTCTGAATGCCACAACAAAGCTTTAAAGTACACCCCATAAAACCAACCCAGAGAGTGACACTACGAATACTCCTGCTTTATTAATAAGATACATTCTAACAAACTGTTAATACTCCATGATACTAGTAAGTTTCTTAATTAACTTCCCCAAATTATGGAAATTTAGGCCTAAAAAATATGGGGAAAGAAGTGATCATTTTCCTTTGTAAATGGTTCCTTTCACACTACAGAAGCATATTTTGCAAAATTTCTTGGGATAAGCACTCAACCTACTTAAAATACAATTTGATGAACTAGAAGGATACATACCAAGTCCACAAATGTGGTTACTAGTGGAAACGTAAATTGAATTCAGATGAGGGGGAAATTTTGAGTCAATTGTGGACACTGATGAGTATTTGTAACACTATTTTCTATACTTTTCTGTATTTTTTAAATTATGCTCCCCCATCCTCCAAAAATAAGTCAAAAAGTTTTACTTTTTCCAAATATAAAATAATACCCAACTAAATTAGAAATGTGATTTCTGAAAGCGTATGGAAAAAGTAAATCAAATTAATAGGTATTTTTAAAATAAAATACACATAAGATTTATGTAACACCTTTCAGAATTTCACATCTATAGTCTCATTTTTTTCCCATAAAAATCATGTGAGAGGAAATAAAGGCATTATCACCATTATCTATTTACAGGGAGGAAAGTGATATACACAGAGGTAGACTAACCCACCTAGAATCTTTCATCCAGTTGTGATGGGAACCGATTTCTTGTCTCACAGTACAGTGAGTACATAGTACTTTCCTGAACATAAATGCCACCACTACAGTCTGGAGACTAGTGGATCTGACAGATTTTTGTGGCTGGCAAAAAAACTGTGGTTCTCTTTCAAGCATATAGAAGATTTCCTTTCTCTGTTTTTATTGTCGTAGATTAAGTACAACAAACTTTATTTTTAAAATTGAGATATTACTTTTGATATTCATATTTTTAAATTTTTTACATTAATTATAATTCCTATTTTAAAACCTTTAGCTGTTTTAAAGCTAGATGACTTCTATATACTTACTCTTTTGGTCAATACGGAGGTCATACAGAGGTGTCCTATATATATCCACACTGGAAAGTGCACATCGAGAGAGGGGCACATGGTGAGAAGGCCCAAGGATGAAAATCCTCCGGCTAGGAGATATACAACAAAGAACACAGAACAATTGCACTTCTACACAAATCTTATTAAATAAAAGAAAAAAAAAGAGTACATTTTTTAAATTACATGTAGTACTGTTTTCCTTGATTGATTTCATTGCCTACTGTCTGTTATGTGCTAAATTGCTGTCCCCTAAAATTCGTATGTTGAAGTCTCAGCCCCAGCACCTCAGAATGTAACAGTATCTGAAGATAAGGTCTTTAAGGAGTTGACTACGTTAAAATGAGGCCGTTAGAGTGAGGCCTGAATCCAGTATGATTGGTGTCCTTAAAGGAAGAGGAAGAGACACCAGGGGTGCACACGCACAGAGGTGACCCCATGAAGAGGCAGCAAGAGGGCACCCATCTGCAAGCCAAGGAGAGCCCCAGGAGAAACCAGCCCTGCCAGCACCGCTATCTTGAACTTTCAGACCCCAGAACTGTGAGAAAATAAATTTCTGTTGTTTCAGCTGCCCAGTTTGTGGTATTTTGTTATGGCAGCCCTAGCAAACTGATGTACCTACTAATGATTTGCTCCTCAGCTATTTAAGTTTACTTCTTTATCTGTCTTTATGTTGGAAGGTCTTTAAAAGAATCATGTTCAACACCTGGAAATATCAGTTACTAATTATCTACAGTAAACCAACCTGTTATGCTTAAAATCATGTGTGTATTTACAATGGCTAGAAAGTTTTCAATAACTATATTAATTCAATTTTAAACATTTCAGCTAGTAAATAAAATCTCAAAATTCTAATGCATTCAAAACTGGCCTTCTAAGGTCTAACACAACTTTAATAAAAACACATAATAGTACAGATTCTAAAAGTCCATGCAAAATGTCATTACAAAGAAGCCTTCTGATGAAGCTATTTTCACATGTCTCCCATGGCAGAGAAAAATGGCATCTTGTTGAGAATTCTGTACAATAAGCTTTCTCTGTTCCCATTTAAAGTAGAAGTCATTCTCCAAAACAAAGAAACTTGATGATGTGTTATCTGCACTGTAGGCTAAAGAAAAGAGCTGGGCTAAACTGTAGCTTAAATCTTTACAATCCTTTTATTTTGACATCAGGAGCAAAATTAACTTCCTTTCATTTTATCTCCAACAACTCTACAATCTAAATTCCAAAACTATCAATTTTCTCTGTTCTCCTAGATTAATATGAACAAAACTTACACACTTGCACACCACACTCACACGCAAACTTACAGACCCCAAAAAGCCAAACTTCTGAGAAAGAAGGGAATATATGATTGGCTATATATCTAGAAAATTAAGAACTGCTCATTGCTCAATCGACAAAGACTGACACATGAGCTAGTTCTTTCATATCAGAAACTAGCAGGCCAAAGAATGCATGCTTTAGCAATATATTTACTTTTATAAAATTCTACTACAGCTAAGAAAAGTAACCTATTGCCTGTTGTATGTTACTTGCTAGTTGGAGGGCTGGGAATGAGAAAGATATGGACAAGGAAAAGGTGATCTACGTTCAGAGTCCCAAAACCTTAAGACATCACACATCGCAAACATGTAAGACTGCATCCAAAGGCCATTTCTCGTCAGAAACAGAACCTCTTTTCCTGCCCCTTCCCCCACTGACAATACTCACTTCTTGTCATCACCATTATGATCAACTCAATAACCATTTCAGAAAAAAGATCAAATCTACTGATTCCTAAATGAACAAAAATAGATACCACTATGTTCTCCTATCTTAAACACCTTGCCCACCGGCTATTTAGAACCAGAACTCGCCATGTGGCTGGCTACTTTTCCATCGTAACCAGTCAGCAAGGTGTTTAAAATCACTTAAATTAATGTAAGTGCAGGCACGAGTTATCTCGTGACGGGGCAGCAACGTTCGGACACAGAAACACACGTACACACGTGACTGGTCAGCAAGGTGTTTTAACAGCACATCAATATCACCACGACTGTTGTAATTAATATCTAATGTGGAACACAGACAGTGGTAACTGAGTATTTAAGTGGCTTGCCTAAGGGCAAGAATCAAGGATGAAAAGAGGCATTTTTTATGTTTGAGGAATACATTTCTATGAAAAGAGAGGGGAGAGGGATGTAATATTTAAAATCAGAACACTCCTGGGAAATCCAGGATAATTAAAACATGAAAAGAATTTTAAAATATCAATCTAAACTCAAGGTATAGATATGTTTCATAGGTAAGTGTAACAAGATTCTCACAGTGGCCAAAAGATGAGCACTATCCAGAAATAAAGACGCATGGGGGGCCTGGAAAGCCTAACTGCCTCCTCTAATACTATTTACCTCGCCTGCCTTTCTGTCAGACCCAAACTAGATGAAACGATGAAGACTGCGGGGGAAAAGAGCTCCCTCGTCTGAATTATCCGGCTATATACCCAACAGATTCTCTCCAGTTTGGCAGAAACTCACCCAAATATGAAGTTCCACACTTGGTGAAGAGAGATAATAGGAAAAAAGAGGCTAAGAGGTCCCATCAGCATAAAACCCTTAAAAGTGATATACCCAAAAACAAACCAAAAGAGGCTAGGTATCACTGAAGAAAAAAGTGCATATTAAAACCAACAGTAATCACAAAATGGGTTTCTGTTAGCCATATGCTAACAAAAAGAATATTAATAAATAAAAGATAATGCATTTTCTTTTTCTTTTTTGGTAGATTGCTAGATCCAGAAACACCAAGGCCATAGAAATATTTTGGAGAGAAATGAGTAATAAATGCATTAAAAGAAATGTCACTTTCTGTCCATTTAATAAATCACAAGGTGCTCTATCTTTAAAGAAGTAACTTTTAAATATTAGCATGTCATCACAGTTGTCACAAATGTAAAAAAAACCTTTAACATAAAAAAATGGGGGGAAATTGGTAGGCATTCTCTTAGAAATAAATGTCACTCACATATAATACCTTCAGAGAATTCACATTTGTGGAGTTACTTTCTATGGGTGTTATCTGTGCACCCAATACATAAGTTACCTGAGTGCCCTCATAAATATTCAACTACTTATTCTAAATAATGTAACACCAGTAATTTTTTAAAGGAGTTTCATGGAAAGTGCAGATATTTTAACTAAATAATAAAAAGTTGTGTGGCCCCAAATAAGATTCCTTTTTGTTCTCTTTTTCTGCCATGCCAGACTTTCTGAAACATATGAATCAAGTTACTGTCTAAGTATATCCTGAGTTTATTTTTAATTAAAGTTTTAGTAATAGGAAAAGGCTTTGCAACTATAAATATGGAAAGAACTTAACTAAATGTATCATTTTTTAAATTTCTTAAACAGCCAGCCAGAGTGCTATTTTTGAAACATAAATTGGATCCTACACTCTCCTGCTTTAAAAAAAAAAAAAAAAAGTCTTTCAATGGCTTTCCCTAGTCAGAGGGTAAAATCCAAAACCCTTAAAATGGGTTCTAAAGTCTCAAGTAAACTGGCCCCTTTTTGTATTACTCTTCCCCTTGATCACAATTCTTTGTTACTGGTCGTCTTGCTGTTCCCTGATGATACAAACTTTGCCTACTCCAAAGCCTGCACACGTTCCCTTTGCTTGGTTTAACATCATTTCCTCAGAGATGCTTTCCCCAAAACCTAATCCACAGACCTTAACCACAATCTAAATCTGATCACCCTGTATCACAGCAGTTCTCAAAGTGTGAGCCATAAATTCCTCAAGACCCTTTCAAGGAGTCCGCAACATCAAAACTATTTTCATGATAATACAAAGAAGTTATGTGCCTTTTTCAGTGTGATGACATCTGCACTTACGGTAGAAAAGTGAGTCTGGGTAAACTGCTGGCACATCAGAACTATGATCAAGGCAATGGAATCAAAATGTGCTAGGAGTTATGTATTCTTCTCCACACGTTTCTGGTGTGTTTTTAAAGGCCAGTTTTACTTAATTTCATTAAATCTTGAAATGTGAGTATAATTTTATAAAAATATTCTGTATGACAAAACGCATTCAATTTGTGGTGATAAATGCATAAAGGCACTTCTGCTGCATACAGAATATGTCTCAGGGAAAAGCATTAGTGTGACTGTGAGTAGTGAGCTAAACTAGACTTTTTTTTCATGGAACACAATTTTTACATCCAAAAATGACTGTAGACAAATTATAGTTATTGCAATTTAGGTAGCTGGCAGAAATTTTCTAACAGGATGATCAAAGTGAGCCTGCCACTTCAAAGAAGACATCTGACGTATTTGTTGCCAATAATAAAATTGAAGTTTTTAAGTGAAAATTAGACTTTTGCAAAACTTCTAATGCTGTGAGATTGACAGCTTCCTGATAGTTAAATATTTTTCTGATGAAACTGGTGTGATACTAACATGTGGTATTTTTTTTACATTGTATGATAAATGTCAACATTTGAAAGATCTATATAACTCAATAAGCAAATGCTTTCCAAATGTTCAATGCAAATGTTACAAAAATCATACAAAGGTAAAAAGATTCCTTCAAAGGGTAAGAGAGTGCAAAAGATGATTCTGATTGACACGTGGAAAATGACTTAGAGCGAAAGGTGAGAATGGAAGCTGACAGTACAGAACTTAACCTTCTCTAGAACTATTCTTTATTACTCTGAGTTCCCAAAAGGATGTTTTTTCTCTGTTTTCTCAAAGCACTCTGAAGACAGTGCAAATCCCAGAGGGGCACTTTCAAGAGAATACAAATATGACTGTCAATTATTATTTTTAACACTCAGACCTTCAAATTAATTTATTCAGAATTCAATTATTATATACTAATTACAAAAAATAATGGGATTACATCATCACCCATCGTTTGCCTCTCTTTTTACCGATCTCCTTCGTCGTTTTCCAAGTCTGTGGTTCTCTTGCTTTTTTATGTTTTATCTTTTTCCTTCCAGTCTCATTTTCCATCAAATTATTTAACACAAGTTTTCACTTCTACTGATATTGGCTACAAATTTAATTCAAGGGTACCCTTCCAGCACATATCATCATCAATAAGGATTTTGCCAAATAGAAAAATATTTGGGAAAAGCTGTTACATAAACTAACCTTGATGATAGCTGGTTTAAGGTCCAGGGTTAAATAAAGGAAACTTTTGAAAATCTTTCCAATCTGTTATCTATTTGCTCTTATGAAATAATTTAGTTAAAATTGCATATTAAACATGTATCAAGAAATATTTGTAAAGATGCCCCTCAAAACATCAAAAATGAGGCAGGGCTAACCAAAGCCTCATCAATTTGGCAACGTATCATTTTGTTTATTTAAAACTTACTAAAAGTAATTTTCAACAAAGGTACAGTACAATGAGTACACTACATAAAAACAAAAAAAGAGCACCTTTTTTGTTTTAAAAAACAACAAATTGCTCAAAGGAAAAAGAGTAGACTGTGGGTGAGATTTTCTTTTAAACTCACGACTGCTGTGAGTTACTTCTTTTAAATGATTATGCTTCATCTCTACTAGTACAGACGTACTACTATTACTAGTACTACTACTAACAATCAACATTAAGCGGAATTAAGACGGCTGATTTTATCTATTCACATAGTATGTATATAACTAGCAATACAGACTGGACCCTGATACCGGTTCACATGTAGTAAATTAACCATTTAAAGAAAATGCTGGTCAGAAAATTAGTAACTTAGGTGGCTATTTCCAGCAGATATGTTTGAAAGTTCATGTTTCTCATTTTAGAGAGTGATATACTACTCAGTCTCAATTTGTGAGGAAGATTTTTATAAAGGTAATTTCAGAGCTGTCATCAATATTAAACGCTTATATGCTTCAAAAACCCTATGGAATACACTGTCCAATCCTAAATTCAGATAACCTTATCCTGTCAACAAGAAATTATTCTTTCATTAACCACAACTTAAACAAGTACAATAAATAATTTTAAATTACAAAGTGATTAAAATACAATAGAGGGCTTTGCATTTTTCTTAAAAATGCTCATCTCCAGATTTTCAAAAACATAATAAAAATTTAACCAATGTTTAACTGTTAGTGTTCCTGGACCCAATTCCAAAATGGGGGGGGGGGCTGTTCTCCACAACTCCAACAAGCAATTCTTGGACACTTTGCCTGGAGATAGCATCAGACTTCACAGATTATGGGTTCAGTCCTACAAGACTGCTCCCACAACCCCCACTTTACATGCCAGTCGGAAACCTAGGTTGTAACCTGTACTTCTGACAGACTGGCTATAAACCAGGGGTTCCATGACCCCCTCCTTAGGTTCCATTAATTTGCTAGAGCAGCTCACAGAACTCAAAGAAACATTTTACTTACAAAACCACTGGTGTATTATAAAAGGATGCATAGGGTGAGGTGTGGGGAAAGGAAATGGAACATCCGTGCCCTCTCCAGAGCACCACTCTCCCTGAGATCTCACCAACCCGAAGCTCTCCGAGCCTATCCTTTTGGGTTTTGATAGAGGCTTCAATACATAGTCATGATTGTTTAAATCATTGGGCACTGGCAACTGATTCAACCTCCAGGCCTTCTTCAATCCCCAGAGGCCAGGAGCAGGACTGAAAAGATCCCACCCTCTAATCACGTGACTGGTTCTCCTGGCAGCCAGCCCCTATCCTAGGTGGGACCCAAACATCACCTCATTACACCTCTCTGTAAGGAGACACCTTTATCATACGCAACACTCAGGGGAATTCCAAGGGTTTGGGGACCCGTGTGTGAGTCAGGAACTGTGGATGAATACCAAACATACATGAGAAATACATTTTGGTCATCTGGATTACCAAATATGTATTTCTTATAAATCACAATATCACATTAACCTTCTAACATTTCCAGAACTAAACATTTTACCAACCAAGGGGAAGGTAAAAACTAAATGTTCAGACAATGAAAGATAGTATTAAAGCTTTCTATAACCTATAAAAGATATAATCAAATTTATAAAAAGTCAACTTCCTAATGAAATACAGTATATAATAACAGTAAGTATACAAAACAAATTACTTCAGTGACAAAGCAATTATGATATAATTCCCAGCATTATCCCATAACAAAACCGTCTCTAACTTTATTACTTACGTAATAGATGGATCCACTTGTTTGTAAGCATGAGCAGCACAAGACCCACAGTACGTGTATCCTGCATGGCTATAAAACAAAATATTTTTTAAACTTAATAATCATCAGATTCAAAAATCAAGATATTCTGAAAAAAACTTCTGAAAGAAATATAACTCTGGTAAACATAAGTGAACAGATTAAAAAGCAATGTAACTAATAATGAACTTCTAGGTGATAATAGGAAACATAATTGTTCTGTGTTCCTATATTAAATTTTAAAAAGAAGTGTGCGATTTTTTTAGTCAGAAGAAAAGTTCGATCTGGAGATATCCAAAGCTTACTTGAAGATGCTAATGGAACACTAATGGAGTATGGGTTTTTAACATTCCCCTTCAATACCATTAACAGACTGTCCCGTAACAATGATCAGACCAAGACCAAGTCAAATCAGAGCAAAACAACACCCTACAGCTACAAGGCAGTCCCCGCCAGGTGAGAGGCCTGGCCCTCTTCCGTCCCCTTTCCACCTGTGAGGTGACTGCCTCCGCAACGCACTTTCCCCTCGTGACTCACTCAAGTTACCCAATCTAGGAACATTTCCCTGAGTGCTTTCTTATTCGTGTGTGGCCAGTGGTATACTGGTAAATATTTAACAACTGGCTCTGCGGGGGAAGTATACATATACATATGTAAATAAGTTCATTATAAATCTAACTTAATTAAAAAGATATGTACCACACGACTTACAAATAATGAAAAAATATGTGATACTCTTTATTGCAAATTCCACATAGCCAACTGTCACATAGTTTTCACTGATTTTACCTTGACTCCTTTATTCATAGCCAAAGACGGCTGCAGTTGACAAGAGTGAAACAATGACAACACTCATTCAACAATGACATGAATGACTTCTTTACTGATTAGATAATAGCTTTCAAATACTAGAAAGAATATTTCCTTCCTCGCTTTTTTGTGCCATTCATAATGTAAAGGCTATAGACACAACATAATTTTAAGTTGAATCTGCATTATTAACCTTCCCTTATTACTGTCTTAAGACAGAAAATCAAGCCCTGGCCAGGTAGCTCAGCTGGTTAGAGTGCCATCCCAACAAGCCAAGCTTGTGGGTTCAGTCCCCACTCAGGGCACATACAAGAATCAACCAATGAAGCATAAATAAGTGGAACAACAAATTGATGTTTTTCTTTCTCCCTTCCCCCCCATCTCTAAAAAGTAATTTGTTTTTAAAATCAATCAATAAAAATTTTTTTAAAAGATCAAAAAATAAAAAAAATAATAATAATAAAGCCCTAATTTGTAGCAATTTGCCAACAATATGGAGTAAATCACTCCTCCAATATGACCAATTTCAAGATGCCCAGTAACCTGAAAAGACAAAACACAGTCTTGAAGAAAATATTTGTAAACATATATCTAATAAAGGATTTGTATCTGAATACATCAAAAACACCTAAACAAACAACCCAATACTTTAAAAAAATAGGTAACTGTTTTTGCAAGACACAGAGTTCTGAAGATTGGTTGCACATCATGAATATACTTACCACTGTTCTGAGCTGTTCACGTAAATGGTAAAAAATGGTTAAGATGGTAAATTTTGTTATGCATATTTTATCACAATTTTTAAAAAATTTTAATAGGAAAACATGTGAATAGATACTTCATCAAAGAATACATTGGGATGGCAAATAAGCACATAAAAGAATGCTCAACTTCACTTAGTCATTAAGGAAAGGCAAATTAAAACTAAAATGAGCTACCACTCAACACTCACTACAATAGCTAAAATTAAAGAGTGACCACACCAAGTACGGCAAGGATGTAGAACTGAAACTCAATCTGTACTTGTGGAAATGTAAAACAGTACAACTACCTTGGAGAACAGTTGGCAATTTCTTAAAAAGTTAAACATACTCTGCCCTATGACGCAAGACATTCCACTACCTAAAAAAAAAAAGGCAACGTGTCCACATCAAGATTTGTACACTAAAGTACATCCCAGTTTTATTTCCAATAGCCAAAAACTGGAAACTAAATAACCCTCAAAACATGAATGGAGACCTAGGTGTTTGGCTCAGTGGTTAGAGCATCAGCCTGTGGACTGAAGGATCCCGGGTTTGATTCTGGCCAGGGGCACGTGCCTAGTTTGCAGGCTCGTCCCAGGCCCTGGTCAGGGTGGGGCAACCAAGCGATGTGCCTCTCTCACATTAATGTTTCTTTCTCTCTCCTTTCCACTCTCTGTGAAAAAGAACGGAAAAAATATCCTCAGGTGAGGATTTAAAAAAAAAAAAAAGGTGAATAGATAAATAAATTTAGGTATATCCATGCAATAGAATACTCTTCAGTAATACAAAGGAATGAACTATTGACACAAATAATTGTACTTAAAATGGTAAAAAAAATCAATAAAGAAATATACTAAGTAAGAGAAGGCAGACAAAAAAAGTTCATACTATGTGATTCTATTTACACAACTCTAGCAAATATAAGTAATCTGCAAGGTGGGGCAAAAGTAGGTTTCCAGTTGTTCATATGGAAAATAACACAATACTTAATAAATAACAATATAAGAATCAGCTGTTTTGCATACCCACAACTGTAAACCTACTTTTGCCCCACCCTGTACAGTGACAGAAAACATATCAGTGGATGTGGAAGAAGAATTACAAAGGGTACAAGGAAACCTGAGGATGGTGAATATGTTCATTATCATAACAGTGGTGACAGTTTCATAGGTGTATACATAGCTCAAACTTATCAAACTGTGCACGTTACATATACGTAGCTATATGCTAATCATACCACAGTGAAGCTCTATTTGTAAAATGCTCCTCACCTGCCCTGGCTGGCAGGGCCCAGTGCTTGGGGTGCCATCCCACACACCGAAATGTGGTCGGTTCCATTCCCCGTCAAGGCACACACACAGGTTTGGGATTCAATCCCTGGGAGGGAACCAACTGATGTGTCTCTCTGTCTCTGTCTCTCTTTTCATTCCTCACTCTCTAAAATCAGTAAAAGCATTTCCCTGGGTGAGGATTTAACATAAGTAAATAAATGACACTCATCTGAACCAGTCTAAGATGCGAATGTTAGAAAGAGATTCACGTAAGTCAATCCCAGCAACACAAAACAGGGATGTGCTTACTTGGGAGCTACATAATATGGGACACACACTAAGCACACGGAATTCACCCAGGGCTTTATCAGTCAGATTTATGGTAATCACTCTATCCAAGGGAGCCTATTAAGTTGCCTAATACAGTAATATTCCCAACAACGCCAGAAGGAAAGGTACTCTGTTCTATGGCTCAGCAAACACAGCTTTGTTGTCATCCTATACTGATCTGGATACTCTAGCTTAATCAGGGGCTGTATTTCACCTGGTTATATCCCCAATCTTTCAGGGCTCAAGAGCCCAATACTGACCGCTTCACATTCCTAACACCTGTTCCTGATTTTAACATTACTGGCTCACCCTTGTCAATTCAAAAATATGCTATCTTGCCTGGCCATGTGGGCCTTAAAAACCATCTGATCCATCTGGATCTGCTCTGGTCTCAAATCCAAATTACATCTTAGATTTTCAACACTGCTTTGCTCTCAGTTGTCACTCATATCCCATTCCTCCACTTCCCATCCTTATACCTTAAACTGGTCCTTCCATCTGAGATTTGCTTTTCAGACTCTAGCTCTATTTCCCATTCTTGAATTTAAAGGCCCTAACCCCCATACTCTGATCTCTAAATCAACCTGTCTTTCTAGGATGAGCCTCTCCCAGTTTCACTAATCCTGTTCCTACCCAAACTCAGTTCTTCAACATCAGAAAGTCTTCTTAGAAGCATTGGACTCTTGAAGTACTGGAAGGACAGAAATAGTAAGAATAGAAGGGCAGGGGCATGAAGGAAGAGCATAAAGCCTGAAGAAAGAACATAAGCAAATGTCCAAGTGTATGATGCAGATGAGAAAACATGAGACTGGCTGGAGTGGAACGAGAGGGGAATGCTAAGCCAGAGTCAGACAGGAACCTGGGGCTTGATAACACATGACTGGAAAACTGTCGCATGCTCTTGAAGAAGGGAGTGACAATCTGAAGCTTTTATTCGTTTACTACTGAGAAACACTGAGCACAAAGGACACGTCAGAAGCAGGAGTTAAGTAAAGCTCTCTTGGAAACTGTGGCATGAGGTAGTAACGTCATGGTCTACAATGGTGTCAGTAGCAGTGGGAAATGAGAAATGAATGCTCTAGTCTAAAAAGGGAAACTGACATATCTTAGTGACAGAGCAGGCATAGGAGGGTGAGGAGGAAAAGGAAGATGGCTCTGATTACGGTAAAACTACCGTGGACCGAGGGTCAGGCACCCTTCTGTGTAACTCACAGCACTAACTCATTTAATCCTTACACCAACACTATGAGATAGGAATTATTATTTTTCTCATTTTATAGATGAAGAAACTAAAGGAGAAAGGTTAAGAAACCTGCTCAGACAGTAAGCAGCCGCCCCAGGAATTAAAGCCAGGCCGTAGAGCTCCAGAACCCATTCTTAACCACATTTGAAGGAACAAGGGAAGGAGTCCATGGAGAGGAAAAGCAACAACCAAAAACCTGAAAGGATGCATAAATAAGTAAAACAACAAATCAAAATTTCCCCCTCCTAAGAAAAATCAACCAATAAATAGAAATTTTCAAGTAAAAATTAGAAATAAAAAAATTTTAAAATATAAAACCTAGAAGAATCATACCTCCAATAAGACTACAGGGAAGGACAACAGTTTTGAAAACATAATTGAGGTAAATATGTTTTATAAGAGAACTCAGATTTCATGAATTCAGTCTTTCTGAAGTTGAAGACTTAAGTCTACTTGAAGGAAAGACAAAATAGTTCTGAAGAGTGGAAGAGTCTTAGTTTGGAGTGAGGATACATTGCAGAGTATTTTTAAAAAGTCATTAAGTATACCATCCATCTTAAACTCCATGATGAGGAAATCTAATTCACGAAAGGACCAAGATCATAGTCAAAGAAGAGAATTCCTAATACTTTCCTTTATCCTGGCCCAGATATATGATCATGAAGAAAGACACAGTAATGATGATGGAACCTCACCACTGATCCTCTGTTCTTGCCTCCTTCTTTTGCTAATAGAATCTATGATTCTACATTTACGTGGAAACAAGTTTCATTAAGGGATCACTCCTAATAGAGGAGGCTTCACCAAGGGAACATCTAAGGTTTTTTTATTTTACACTTAATAGCCAGAAGACCAATAAAAATTTGAGTATGCATCGTAAAAGTATGTCCCAGTCAGTCTTTTAAAGGCTATTAAAATCCCAAACACAAAGTCACCCATGCTAACTTTTCCAGGTCACCCTGGCTCCCAATGTAACTTTTCATGAAAGCAAATACAAAATTATACTTTAATATCTACAATTATTAGGCTAAACCATGCCTCTAAAAAGTGATCCTGCTTTTAACAGGGAGTGCTTCTGCTTCTCCCTTTCCTCCTACACAGTAGACCCTTTGCACTGGGAAATCCAGCTCCTCTCTGTCCACAATTTCTGTGCCCCCCCCCCCAGAGCTGCAGTCAAAGGAGGGTACAAGGTCACTGTCCATGATCACTCACAGGTTAAGTGACAGTTTCCCACACAGCAACCTTGCAGTGTGCTGTGATTTAAATACCTATGTCAGGAAAATTACCAGTTACTACATGACATGAACTTTCATTTGTTCAGTCTCAGAATGCCAAGCCAAGGTTATAGGTGAATAGTATAAACTGTGAATGCCAAGAGTTTACCTCACATTCTATGAGAGGCTTTTCATCAAAGAAAATATAGGGAATAATAAAAGAAGCCTTACCTGGATTCAACAAAATCAGGCTCTCATACTCCTAGTTCGACTTAATAGCAGAAAAAATGCAAAATAAGAAGACTGGACTAGATGAAATGAGAAGACTGGACCAGAGGAACTAAGATCTCTATTAATAAGAAAAGTCTCTAAGATCTACTTAAGCTAAAGTATGACCTGGCAAGCTACAAAATAAATGTAAAAACACCTGTGAACATATGGAATCAACCTGATGACACTGGCCCTAAACAATCTGCAGAAGCAGCAGCCTCCACATTGCCTCTCTCAATTTTACTTTGCTGTGCCCAGCCTTTTATTATTTTCTTTCATAGGCACTGCTCAACGGCCCTCAAGATTCTTGCTTCAATAAACAATATGAACAGATGATGATATCCCCCCAAAATGTCCAGTTAGACAGTCATTATCCAGAATATTTTATTTTTACAAAATGGAATCTCACAAACATTAAGTAAACAATACTATGAGCTAAAGAAAGTTATTGAAGTTATCCAAGTCGAACAGGAATAAACTAACCACAATATTGCATATCTAGATATTTTCACTGCCAAAATAGATAGGACTTCAGATGCTGGCACGAATACCTATTGCTTAATGTAAACAAGGGTGAGAAATAAACAAGGTGACTACCTCCAGTACCTTAAATTAACTACATCATTTGTGGAAATTCATTGTCTCATGATGTACACTGGGAGAGCTCTACAGGTATGCTTCACTAAACACAACCTGGTGTTCTATATAAATGTTTCTAACCTTTTAACTTTCTTTAACTAGTTTTTACATTAAAAGTAATACAGGAACACAGTAAAAAAAAAGTCAAATAAAGAAGGGTAAACAATGAAAAGTGAAAGTATCCTTTATTCCATACTACTCCTACTAGGTTAACTACTAACAAGTTAAACTTTATTTTAAATGTATGAGGGGAGGCTTCAATAAGGCATAGTATCTGCTATATAGTAAAAATATAATTAAATAAGCCCCTTCCCCAATTATGATTATATTTTCATATTCAATAAGAGGTTTCTTAAGTGATGCATACCTGCAAGCTCCATTCTAAGGGTTGCTGAGATATCCCTGCATACTGCAAGACAAACAACAATTTTGGCAGTCACAGTAGAAAGGCTTTTGGAACTCCTAGTTCATGAGATCATTTCAATATATATATCCCTGAGACACATACTGTCTCCTGTGCCTCGAGATAAGTAAGGTAGTTTTAAATTTAAGCAAAGGATATTTTTTAATCAAATTAAATTATTTTGAATCCCCCAAATGTGCCTGCCTATATGTCATATAGGTTAGAATCTATTAAGATTGATCAACAGTTGGCTTATGGGTCAATATTTATTCTTTAATGACATTTTATTTAATCTACATCAATATAAAAATGAGCAATCTGTTTAAGCACTTTAAAAAGTGCGCTGCGTTCTGAGTTTGTTTTCTTAAGGTTCTCCTTATATGATTTATGCCTATAAAGCAAAATCTAAGAAAAGTTGGTTCCAGAGAGCTAGAATTTATAAAAATTTAAAGTATGTTTTTGATAGACTTGATTTACAATAAAAGCAGAAATCTTAAAATTTTAAGTTTTCTAAGTACTATATAAGCGTATTCTTACCAAAAAACCTTTGTGCCTATGTAACAATAAAATATCTGTTGTTACTTTTCTACCTCAAAAACAAAAAGTAACTCTGCAAAGGAAAATAATTACTTCTGGAAACTACATAAGATAAATGACTACTTAGTTTTCGTATGTTAACAAAATGGATTTGCCTATATGTGCACTACCGTTACAAAGTCACTATATAGCAAAAACATGCAAACCAAAGCCAAAACTATTTTCAAACTTTCTTTTTAAAACTTAAGGTAACTTGGAAATCTTTTCTAAATCAATACATTTATAACTTAGGCTCATCATTTCACTTCCCGGGCCACTGCCAATGATTTCAATTTTAAACTAACTACAAAAAGAAAACAAGTCTAGGTACTTCTTCATGAATAACTACCCTCAAGTTAATTACACGTTGACTCAGCTCAGCGCCCACGTTTGGAACAAGTTTTAACTAGGAAGGCAGCGTACCACAACAGTCCCATACCAGCGAAGTAAGGGACAAGACAACAGAACCTGGCTCACGCGTTACCACAAAGAGAGCCACTGTTTCTCACACAAAGATCTCACTTCAGTACCTTCCATCTTGAATAAAAATTCTCCCGACACCATATTTCCACTGCCCTATTTCCTTAATGTACAGCAAAATTCCTCAAAAAAACTATCTATACTCACAATCTTCATTTCACTCTGACTTTTTCTTGAACCCACACCACACCAACCATGCTTTCATCCCCACCACCCCAAAAAAATTGTTCTTACCAAGGTAACCGGCCATGTCCACACTGCAAACTAACGGCAATTCCGAGTCCTCCTCTCACTTGACCAAGTGGCAGAAATCCGCACAGCTGACCCCTTTCTCCTCCCCGACACGTTTTCATCCTTTGCCTCCCAGAATCACGCTTACCCTTGGTTTTCCTCCTTGCTCCCGGGTCTCCTTTGCAAATGCTCTTCACTCTGCCCCCTAAATAAAGTTGGCTTGCTAAGGGGCTCAGTCCTGAACCTCTTCTCTTCTCTACCTTTACTTTCCTCCCCAGGCAATTCACAGCCTGTGATATATACACCAAAACAACCTGGTCCTTCTTCCCGGTAGTAGAGATTCATGTATCTGGCTGCCCATGTGAAAGCTCCACCGGGGTAGCTGACAGGCATCTCAGCATTAACATGGTCAAAGTCAAATCCTCGATTCTACATAAACACTTCCACTCCCACCTCCACCCAGTTGCTCCTTATCAGTAGAGAAGCAATTCTTCCAGTTTCACAGGCCAACGCTTAAGTTACCCTTAACTCTTCTTCTATTTTATTGGTTCTAACCTTCAAAACATATCCAGAATATACTGCTTTTCATCACCTCCACCACTAGCCCTTAGTCAAAGCCACTGTGTCACCTCTTTTCTGTACTATTCTCATAAGCCTCCCAAACTGGACTCCCTGTTCCCACAGAACAGAACATCCATACAGCCGGCAAGAGTAATCCTTTTCCAACCTAAGTCAGGTCATGTTACTTTTCTGCTGAAAACTTCTCATGACGTGCCATTTCACTTGGAATAAAAACCAAAGTTTTTATGATAGCCTACAAAGCTCTCCATGACCTAGCCCCTGCTGCCTGTCTCATCCACTGCTCTTTCACTAACACGCACCACTCCGGCTGCACTGGCCTCCTTGCTTTTCCTCAAACACACTAAGCAGGTCCTGCCCCAGAGCCTCTGTCCTTGCTGCTCTCCATCCTGAAACCCTTTCCCTGGGCAGTGCACCATTTAGGCTCAAACATTACCTTATCTAGGAGACCTATTCTTATTACCATAAAAGTAGCAATTCCCTACCCAGATTGTCACTCAACCCTCTTTTTTGCTTTATTTTTCTTCTTAGTACCCATTAGCACCTGACACTGAATATAATCATTGAAGTGTTTACCGTCTATCTTCGCCACATACTAAAAGGCAAGCATTATGAGAGAACACATTCTGATTTATTCAAAAAACATCACAAAGAAGAGTACCTGGCATTTAGCCTGGTACATACTTGCTGAATGACTAAATAAGTCGCTGCAAGTCATTATGCTAAAAGTTCAATAAAGATTAGCTCATTTAATCATCAAAAAAACAACATGGAGGTACTATTATTCCAATTATACTAATGAGACAAAGGCACAAGAGATTAAATAACTTGTATGTCACAAAGCTTCCCTGTATCCATTAAATGAGATCAAGTTAGAACATACAAATCAAGTACTTAACAAAATGTTTGGTACATAAAATGCTTAACATTTATGGAACACTTATCACGTGCCAAACAGTGTAGGCTCTTGATGTGTATTTAATCATTTAATTCTCATATTGTTTAATAAGTGATTGCTATTATTATTTTCACTATTTTTTATTTATCAGGGTACCAACCTTAACTCAACAGAAGTCATAAAAGCTGCTGCTGTGAGTAGAAACTCCACAAACTCCAACTTTTACTCTTCTCAGAAAAATGTTAACATGTGCTTAAAAAACAATGTGTTTTTAATATTAGCACTGGAAACCAAATCAAAATTAACTGAATTCATATCATACAAACACATCATAAACTGTACATTTGCTCTCTCTTAGTTCTAAAAAACCCTCTAACAAAGACAAAACAGTCACAGATTTTCATTACAAAAGAAAATCTACCCCTCTGGCAAAACTCTGGTTGCTATTCCATATTGCACCGTATTATGGTTAAAGCATATTTTTCAAAGTTAAAAATTATCTGGATTAAAGTAGATCTTTTTCATGTTTAAAATCAAGCTTACTCATTTACATCAATTATTCACCAAAATCAAGTCTAACTAATGTAAAAAGCCCTCTGTTTTAAAAGTCAGTTTTATTACCAAAAATAAAATTTGAAATTACTGCATCTGAGAAAATTAAGTAGCCAATTTCCTTTATCCTTGAGTTAAAGTGAAAGCCACGGGAGTCATGAAATTTATTGAATATAATTTCGTCAGCTCAACATATCTTTTGGGTTTTGGTTTATAGCTCAACCTGTAGATACTCATTCTTTATTAACAATTAACATGTGAAATATTCTGGGTAAGAACCCTTAAAACTTACGGTGCAATTATGGCTCTAGCAGGTCTTTTTGTAGACTGTACTTGTGAAAGCCAACCTTCTAGCTGTGCGTTCAGCTGCGGTCCTATAAAGAGAGAGAGAGGGAGACGAGTCAGCAAAGCAATGTACTGTAGGTGATCATATAGGACACAAAACCCTCATTGAACCTATTTGGGACCAAAATAGCTTACTGGGCAGTGGGACATCAGTCTGGATGTTAATACCCGAAACTTAACCAGCTACATACCAAGTCTCCATAGAAGCAGTATGGTGGGGCCACATGCTGATTAAACTAAGCTTGCATTTAGATATTCGCTTTTTATTTTAATCCTCACCCAAGGATATTTTTTCCATTGATTTTCAGAGAGAGTGGGAGAAAGGGGGAGAGAGAAGAGGAGAGAGGGGTAGAGAGAGGAGGAGAGAGAGGGGGACAGAGAGGGAGGGGGGAGAGAGGGGAAGAGAGGAGGAGAGAGGGGGAGAGAGGCGGAGAGAGAGGGGGAGGGAGAGGGGGTGGAGAGGGGGAGGGAGGGGGAGGAAGAGGGGGAGGGGAGAGAGGGGGAGGGAGAGGGGGAGGAGGGAGAGGGGGAGGGAGAGGGAGGGGAGGAGGGAGGGGGAAGGGGGAGAGAGGGGGAAGAGAGAGGAGAGGGGAGGGGGAAAAAGAGGGGGAGAGGGTGGAAGGGAGAGGGGGAGAGAGGGAGGAAGAGGGGGGAGATGGAGAGAGAGACAGACAGACAGACAGACAGACACTGGCGTGAAAGAGATATATTGGCTGGCTGTCTCCTACACATGCCCCGACCAGGGCTGGGGATCCAGCTTGCAACCTAGGTAATGTGCCTTTGGCCGGAATCAAACCCAGGACCCTTCAGTACACAGGCTGAAGGTCTGACCACAGCCAAACCGGCCAGGGCCATTTGCTTATTTATTTACAACAGTATTCATTCCAGAACAACAACAATACGATCTACAATTTGAAGGGATATTTAAACAAAATAAAACAAGAAGCAGAAAACTGTTAGTATGTGAAAGAAAATAATTGAGTAAATTTTTTTAGAGCACCAAAACCTGCTCTAAAATCATTCCCACACCCAATAAACTTTTCTTCCATCCACTCCAGCCCCCTACTCCCATGATCATATCAATAGCCAGTATCTACACTACCTCAAAAATCTCAATTTCCAGCATCCCCTCTCTTCACTTCCTATCTTTGCAGTTCACTCCTAGAAATCTGCTGATTCAAAGACTCTGTTCTTACAACTGTCTCAATCTCCTGCACTAACTTGTCCCTCTTTACTCGATCATTGCCATTAGTGTGGAAGTATGAGACACTAGCAGACTGAATTCCCCAACTACCACCCCAGTGTCCACTGCCCACCATGCCCTCTCCTTTACTTCTTACCTGCCTAAGACTCAGTCATCCCCTTGCCTGTCACCTCACTCCCTTGCTCCTCTCCTCACAGGCAAATCAGAGCTAAAACCAACTTCCTACTCAACACAGTACCTCCACCCGAACAGCCAAATGGGACTGAAAAGAAACACAACCACATGAACTCTGAGATTATACCCATAAATTTCAGCAGACCATTAGCAAGGCTCAGAAATCATACCACATTAACCTACTGAATTCGCTCCCATCTTTAAAATATAGAATTATTTCATAGAAGCTTCTCCTTTTACCTTAAACCTTCACCCCCTTCTCACTCCAAGCAGATGATCACGTTTTTTCATTTCAAGAAAAAACAAGCAGATGTGGGTGGCCAACCATCCTGGTTTGCCCAGGACTTTCCCAGAGTTAGCACGGAAAGTCCTGCTTCCTGGGAAACCTCAATCCCAAGCAAACCTGAACATCAGTCACCCTATGTTCCAAAGAGAACTACGTCCTGTTCCCATCACTTAGTCTGCTTTCCTTCCTGTTTCAACAAATTGCCCTTGCCCCTATCAAAAGCCAAACAAATGACTTCTGCACTGGATCCCACTGTTTGTCTTACTCAAGGACTCTGCTCTTACAACTGTCCCAGTCTCCTGCACTAACTTGACCCCTCTTCGCTAGACCATTACCATCATCTTGCAAACAGTGATACGAGCAGATTGATTTCTTCCCAATTACCACCCCATTTCTGTGGCCCCCCTTTTCTCTGGCTCTCTTTTTAAACTTTTAATCATAAAATATTTAAACATTACTATAATCTAGATAATAATAATAAAAACCCATGGACCCACTACCCAAATAAATTAAATCTTAACACTCTATCTTATTTACCTAAGAAATAAAACATTAAAGACACAGTTGAATCTCTTGCTGATCCCATTTATACACTTCCCTCCTTAGAGGGAATGCACACTGGTTTTAGTGTTCATTACTGCATTATATTTTTACTAACATATGTATCCATAAATATGTATTATTTTGTTCTGCATGTTTTAAATGTTATATAAATATACTGTTCATGTCCCTCTGCACCATCCTTGTTAAACACTATTCATGTGGACACAGGCAGCTCTAACGCACCCATCTTCAGTGCTATAGAGCACTGTAACATATGAAGATACCCCGATTTATTCATCCTCCTGTTCATAGACACTTTGGTTGTTTTCACTGTTTCACTGTTAATAGACAATGCTTCAAGTCTCTTATGAATACGTGTTAAGAGTTTCTGTGGGATTTATCTAGAAGTGCTGAACCATAGGGCACACACATCTTCAACTCTACTACAACATGGCTAAATTGCACACTAAATCAGCTGGATCTATTTACCTATCAGTGTAAGGGCAAATAAAAATAACAAGCTTAATTCTCCCTGTTAAAAATAAGGGAAGAAAAACCCAACACACTTTCCTTAGAGCACTTTCTTTAGAAAAGTTGTAACTGTACATTCTTTCTCTATACCTCTGAAGTGTATATAAATCTTTTTAAAAGCTAAATCTTCTAACCAGCAACTGTCTTTCTCAAGGACCTGGTAGCCATCTCTTTGAAATGTGATCACCAAGGAAGACAGGGTCAGTTTCTGTGGGTGGATGGGAGCCTAATTTGAGCATACCACCTAGCCACAGAGATAACTTCAAAATTACCTCCTGTCATAAAAAATTTTTATTTTTCCTTTGGATAAGCCAATTAGCTAAAGGCAATATATATGGTCACCCCGATTACCAAATGAATTTAGGATAAACTATGTGTGACAATTGATGGCATCAAGTCTTCTTGCTTGAGAACTATTTAGTTTATCTTGAAAGCATGTATGTAATTGGTTGTATCTACTTAACTACATAAAAAGGTGAGTTCTTTGTAGGTCTTTGCAATCTCTTAGCAGACTGCCTGTGATGTGCATCACATTCTAGATTAATGCTTATTCAAAAATAAAATTGTTTTCTTTCTCTTCTACCTTTGAAGAGAGGTTTTCTGAGGTGGCAGGAGGTTTTGGTTTAAGTTATATTTCTCCAACATCAGCAATGGTTAAAAATTTCCATTTCCCTATATCCTTATCAATATTACATACTCTCAGAATTTTTAATTTTTGCCAATTTGATGGATAGGAAATGGTATCCCTTTGTTTCCTCTAATTTGTATTTCCCAAATATCAATGAGATTAATTGAGTACTGATTTGGAAATCCTCCTGTATATGTTCATAAACAAGTCAAGTTTATGATAGTCCATCTGTAAATATCAAAAAGTCTGAGTACCAAAAAAGTCTGATTCAGCAATCAAACAATGTAGTTTATTTCTAAAACTTAAATTTAAGAACAATTACAAAAAATATTATATGAAATAATCTCATTAACTCAAGGAAAAATAGTAAATTAAATTTTTAGCTGTCTAATAAATTTCACATTAAATAAGTACTGCTCTAAATATTTCCACATTACCGGAAGTTTGCAAAGCAGAAACTGAAAAACCTTTTAAGAGCAAAGAAAATATCTCCCAATTCAGACACCTAACTGCCACCAACTTCACTGACTTTAAGCATTAAACCAAGCTTTCTTATCAGTCCTTCTGGAAAAGAACCAATTTCTACAGAGGGATCCTAGTGTTAAAGCCAAACTCCAATCTATCTATTACATATAGTTGCTTAATTGTTGATCTATAAACTTTCAAGTAAAAAAATGAATCTGAGTTCTTCCATAGCGGCTGGCATTTGGCAATATGGTGCCCTTAATACATGAAGATCATGTGCTTTGTTTTTGAAATACCTCTGGGTTGGAAGGGACAACGACGAATGGAAAAGTTAAGCCAAATCCTAGCCAAACTCCACCATGGTCATGTGAGGGACAAATGGCATTACTTCTTAGAGTAAAATAGTAAAAGTAGGATCGCAAAAGATCAATGTTAAGGAATTTCCTTAAGAAACAGACAATAAACAATGTGCTGTTAGCAATTCAGCAACACTTCTGTTTAAATCCCATTTGAATCAAACAATATTTCACTAAGTTTATTCACAAGGAGACAGAACCACAGAGATATTAAACACACATACACACAAACACACTATGCAATTAATTACAGAACCATTCTAAGATATTGTAATTAAATAAGCCAAATTGTCTTTTTTTTAACTGTTTGGCCTGCTCCCTTTTTGATCCCTTTTTGATCCCCACATGCACCCCTCCCCCAAAAAATTCAATGGTCTTCTCAACCGGAGCAAAAATCATTTGTTGGATGAACTCTTCTCAAACAATGTGCAATTAAATCACCTGAGGACCTTGTTAAAATGCTAATTCTGATTCTGTAGGTCTGGAGTAGGGCCTGAGATTCTGCATTTCTAACACCTTCCGCAGGTAACAGCAAGGTTTGCCGGTCTGTGGACTCCACACTATTAGCAAGTCTAGGTCAATGGTTCCCAACCAAAAAGGGGTCTTGACCCTGGACAGTGTGGCTCAGTTGGTTGCAATGAAGTGTCACCAGTTGGATTCCCAGTCAGAGCACATGCCCAGGTTGCGGTGCGGGCAGGAGGCGGCAGAAGGCAGCAGGAGGCAGCAGGAGGCACAGGATCAATGTTTCTCTCTCCCTCCCCCTCACTTCCTCCCTCTCTAAAAATCAATAGAAACTTAAAAAGAAAAAAAAAGCGTCTTGGGCCCCAAGAACTCTACAAACCTATATCCATACCAAGACTTAATATAGAAATAAATGTCTAGATAAATTTAAGATCTATCAACTATAAAGAAATATTCATTTAAAAGTGTTAATGAAATCGTTTTACCTTTTTAAGGCATATATTTTCTCAGTCAACAGATAATAAAGAGCTACCGTCCCATAGAAATTCTGTACCTCCTGACGTGAAGAAGGTTCCTAAACGAGCGGGCAGAGGATGCAGGTGGAAAGGCCTGAGGAGGACTACAGACCCATCACTTGGCTTTCCTAGAATTTACCTGCCTCTGTGCCACTTAAAGAGCTAGTGATGCACCAGCCATTTTGGCTCAGTGGTAAGAGTGTCAGCTGCGGACTGAAGGGTCTCGGGTTCGATTTCGGCCAAGGGCACGTGCCTTGGTTACAGGCTTGATCCCCAGCCCCGGTCAGGGGGGATGCGGGAGGTAACCAACTGGTGTGTCTCTCTCACATTGATGTTTCTCTCCCCCACTCTCTCTGAAAAGCAATGGAAAAAATATCCTCAGGTGAGGATTAAAAAAAAAATTAAAAATTAAAGAGTGTTTCTGAGAAGACATACCAACTACAACAATCTCTTTTAATTTTAGAAATAAATAACATTTCGTTCTCCTGAAATCCTTTTATTGATGCCCTTCTGTTACCACATACTTAGAATTTATTACTATGCTATTTACAAAACATAGTCTTATTTTTAGATACATCTCAAGGGATGTTGTTTGTTTTTATGTATCTATGATAGGGCTCCTCACACAGAAAGTTATACGCCCTTGGGAAAACAAGAACTATCACACTAAATCTAAAGCAGTACTGCCTCAAACCAAACCCCTGCTGTGAAGAACAGACACTGCTCTCCTTGATAGAAGAAGCCTCAAAGGTGAGGCCAAATCCAAATATCTTGGATTCCTTACTATCCACTAATTTATTTAAACCTTGTACGAATTAATTTACATTTTGCCCTAGCCAGTCTGGCTCAGTGGTTAGAACATTAGACTGTGGACTGAAGGGTCCGGGTTCAATTCCCACCAAGGGCACATATCTTGGTTGCAGGCTCAGCCCCAGTCAGGGCATGTGCAAGGAAGCAATCAATCGATGTGTCTCCCTCACATCGATGTTTCCTTCCTCCCCTTCTTCTTCCCCGCTCCCAATCTCTCTGAAAAGCAATGGAAAAATATCCCCGGGTGAGAATAAATAGATAAATAAATAAATAAATAAATAATAAATAAGTAAATAATACCACAGTCATTAAAAAATAATAATTCATTTACATTTTTAGCTGAACTTTGTAGTTCAGAATACAATCCATAGGAGCAAATAACCATCCAAATGAACAATCTTTAGCACATACCACTGGAAACCATTTAACCACTTTTCTGCTCACTCATACACAGTTTCACAAAATTTTTATACAGTTAATACCAATTCCATTGGCATTTCACACCTAAAAGTCCCGCAAACTTGGAGGATCACAAGGTACATCTCCCTGCAGGTCATTTACAAAATTGAAATCTGAAAATAGGTTTAGCATTAATCCCTTTAACAGTCTGTTAATTTGGATTCTCTATTCCCACTCCTATTCTCTGTTTATAAACAAATTCCCAATCAAATTATGCCATTAAGTCCCTTTATAGTGCCTGGTTATAGTATCTTATCTAAACTCTTTTTTAAGGCTCATAATGATTTATCTTTTTTAAGAGCAAGATACTGATTTTTGTGTGCCATTTTTTTCATTATTAAAAAAATATGTTCAATACAGAAAACTGGGGGAATAAATATTAAGAAGGGAGAAAAAAAGTAATCTCACAATTATAAAACACCAAAATTATATTTTCCAAATTTCCTTCTAGTCTTTAAAATAATATACAATTCTATAACCTGCTTTTATTTACATACTATTTTAGCATAAGCATTTCCCTGTATTATATACTCTTTAAAGAAAATTTTATAGTGGAATAATATTTCTTTATGTGAATGGATCACTGGTTCCTTAAACACTACTTATATTAACAAGATGCTTAGATTGTTTCCCATTTTTTTGTACTATTGTAAAAAATTATATAATATGTATATTTCTAATTTTAAATTATTTCCTTTTGAGAGTCTCAAAAATAGAATTACTATATTAATCATTATGAGCCTTAAGATTGCAATACATGTATTTAAAATTGTATCCAAAATTGCATCCATTCATAATGACCATGAATGACCATACACTTACTACTCAAAATAGTATTTTAAAAGATTAAGTAATTTAACCCATGCCATTTGATAAAAATAAAAATCTAATGCCCTATCTTAATTATATTTGGCATTTCAAAATAAACGCTCTATCTCTTTAATCAAAACAATTTTAATTTCTAAGAAAAATATTTTTTTATTTCTAAGATTTTTTTTCTATGTGATTGTTGAGTACTCTTGCTAGCCACAAGTTATCTATTACTAATGTTTAGCAAACAACCACTACTATTGGCCTTTACAGAAGACAAGTCAAATTTAAAACCAAGCCTATTATGATATATTGTGCTGCTGTTTTAAATTACTCACAATCCTGAAGATTTTCTATGTGCTCCTGCAATTAAATCTTTTTAACTAATGGGATATAATTTTTCATTCTTTTAGAAATCATAATTCTCTCTCCTATAATAGACAAAAAGTGGTCTACAGACCAGATTCTTCTCATGTTTATTTAAGAGAGAGATCTCTGAGTCTTACCCCAGGGCTCTGTCATCACCACCTCTGGGGATGGTGACCAAATGTTTTTAGCAAGCTTCTAACAAGCTCTCCAAGTAACTGTGATATACATTAAAATGTGAGGCACACTGCCATAAAGGAGTCTATGTGCACATGCTATATGAATGAATGAGTATATATGAATGAATGCAGCTGACAGATTCATGGATGGTTTACAACTGAGATTGTTCATTACAATAAATCAATCACATAACCTATCAGTTAGCAATACAGAAATGCATGAGTTTTTACCTCCAAACTACTTTGAAACCATAAGTGATCAACTGTTTAAAATTTACTTAAGTTTATTTTGAACAGTGTTTCTAGCCTCTCACTTTAATCAACGCCTCCCCAGCTTTGCCTTTCAATTCTGATGACAGAGGAAAATGAACTCAGATTCATAGAAACCAAGGAGTACACAAACTCAAATAATCTTTCAAATCTTCTGCTTTAGTCCAAAAATTCATAAGAACATAGTAGATGAACAATACAACATCCAGTCACTTCAAAACTCCCCACTTTGGGTTATAATCAGCCAGTTGATACTAGTGAATATGTATAATTTAGTACCAAATCCAAAACATAATCTGTGAAAAAATAAAACAAGTCTGTCTTATTGGAATCGGGACTAGGATAACACTTCCCACAGAAGGTAACACTTCTCAGGCAATTGCTAAAAAATAAAAGTTTCTTATGATAAAAGAAAAAGTTAGAATTTTCATTTTTCACATATTTTCACCACAAAACAGATTTGTAGACATTATCACATTCTCATCTACTCTGTGTAACAGATTTTCTTCTCTAAGAGATTTCACTAACAGAGTCTGATCAGAACAAGTGGATCAGGCCCAGTGTAGTACACCAAATGAAACGTAATACACCTGCATATGTGTGAACTAATAGAACAAAAGATGTTAAACAATCTAAGCAGTCACCAAAAACAAAAAAACAAAAAACTGGCTAAATAAATTTTGGTAGATCCGTATAGTAGAATATTCAGCAACTGGAAAACAATGAGACAAAATTGTATGACCCTCTATGGAAGATGTCTTAATTGGAAAAAAAAAAAGAAAGCAAGGTACATAACAGAAGGTAGGTATACTAGCATTTCTGTGTGTGCATATATATCATACATGATTATGCACTGGTTTGTATTTATGTAGAATAACTCGGGACAAACACAAAAGAAAAGGCTAACAGTGATTGCATCCTGACAAGGGAAATAGGAGAGGAAAAGTTGACTTTTCACTGTACATCCTTTTGTATATTTTGCATTTTGCATTATGTGCATGTACTACCTATCAAAAATTAAGTGTAAAAAAAGATGGTGCCTTCACATAACATAATACCATGAAGTCATAAACAACAATACTACAGACATGTTTATCGACATAGAAAAAAGCTACTAAATGCTATTCCAACTAACAACAAACCACTGTTAGACCTAAGACAATACCTAATCTGGGTTATAATAAATAAAACTCAACTGCTGAGAATTGGTATTTGACCAATAGTACATACATTAGAGTAAAAGGATATATATGGACCAATGTGACAAGATTTCTCTGTTAGCAAGGAGGGATTTCCCCTTTTTACTTCACTCCCCTAAGAGTGATACATCCATCACCAAATTTCTGATAGACGGAATCAGACCACATAGAAAGAGTGCAGAAAAGAAAGATTTAGAAAAGAGGAATTTAAAAACCTTATTAATAACTTTCTTTATAATTCTCCAATGAACAAAATGTGAGTTTCAACAGTTCGTGTTTCTCAGGTTTGGTTTGGTTTTTTCTGTCTTTGGTCTAGCAAGGACTTCTTCAGCAATCATTTGCCAGATAATCTAGAGGTTAATTGCTTTTTGAATCAATTAAGTATAATTAATACAATTTTTGTTTTTGTACTTTTGTTGTGGCATGTTTGAGGCCTGTTTCCTTCTTTCACTAAGCACTGGTACTGCATGTGCCAGCTCATCCATCTAAAGAATTGTTTCTGATTTTGCAACCATAAAATGCAAACAAAAACAATCTCAGCAAGTTCTTCCTTGATAACTAGCCAAGAAAACATGCCTAATGTAGCCTGAACGATGGCATGCCAGGTATTAGAGATGCATAAAAGAAAAAGTAGTCAGGCATAACAAACATCAACACAAAAGGCTTTCCAAGGAGTTCTGAGACTGATGATTTAGGGGGAAAACTAAGTTTGGAGACTAAGGGTCACAGTTAACATGGAAGTTGAGCTACATATTTGCACCCACTCTGCCAAACCCTTTCCATATCCCTCTGGACTGTTTTCACTGAAGCATATGTGTTAGTGTAAAAGCTGCCCAAACTGAAGAATACTTGGGTTCTCCCATGCCCAGAAGATTATACCAGAAAAGTTTTGAGAGCCACAACAATGTTCAGGCACTAGCACCTTTAAGAGGCCTTAGACAATTGTCACTGGCACCTTCTTTTGAACCACAGCAGCCACAAAAATTCAATTAAAGACATAAAAAATCCCTCCCAAAACCATCTACACTTAGGCCAATTTGATAGATGACAGGCAGACACCACTCAGCCAACGTTAATTCTATAAACCAGCATTTCCCAGACTGTGTTAAGTGAAATTAGAATAGGATTTTGTTCCTAAATAAATGGGAGAGGGATGAGTGAAAGAGTCAATGATGAATAAACTTGGGGGCTAGATGAATGCTAGCACCAGTGCCAACGATGTAATTAAGAAAGACCATGAAAGCCCGGCAGGCATGGCTAAGCGGTTGAGCATCAACCTAGAATCCAGGAGATTGCAGTTCCATTCCTGGTCAGGGCACATGCCCGGGTTGCAGGCTCGATCCCCAGTGGGGGGGCGTGCAGGAGGCAGCCGATCAATGACTCTCTCATCATTGGTGTTTCTATCTCTCTCCCTCTCCCTTCCTCTCTCTGAAATCAATAAAGATATATTTTTTTAAAAAAAGAAAAAGACCATGAAGTTTGTTTTATGATGAAGACTGAGTTGGACATACTAAAACTTCCAGGAGACAATAAGGCAACTAGTTAAAGATGTAGAGTTGGTAAAGAGTAAGAGCCTTACCTGCAGAAAAGGGATCGAGGACAGAAACATAGATTTCAGTCATTTAATTAAGGTGGTTAAAGACAAGACGATGGGTAAGAACCATGTGAGTGTGTATGGACTGATGATGACAGCACAAATGGTAAAATTTTAGTCTTAGAATGCAGACACTGGCATATGAGTAACAAGCTGAACCAATGAGGGGGAAAAGGGGTGCAGGGCAAGAGAAAGAGGGAAAATACAGTACAGAGAAGGCAAAGAGATGAAATCTTCAAGCACATTAACAGAATCTGATGCTCTGCAATGAAAAGAAATACTAATCAGTATATTTGGTGATTATGAGGAATCAGTAACCTTAGGGTAATTAGTTTTCAGTGATTAATGGTAATAATTTAGTTTACCATTAGTTACAGACAAGATGAGTTACAAGAAAACGGAGAGAGCAAATGAAGCCAGTCCAAGAACTAAAAGCAGCTGATGTGGCCTCCTTTTTCATTATCTCTAGGTCTCCCAATTTTAAGTCTCCAATACCTCAAACACATCAGTCACTCACTTTGTAAAATATAATCTTAGGCATTTGCAATCATATTTTTATATCTCAACAAAGAAAGCCATCTATTAATGTCATGATAAAGTCAACGTCCAGGCATGCTTTTGGAATTTTATCCAAATAGATACCAAACAACCTGAATATGAAAGTGCATTTTTTGGAAGATAAACTGTTTCTAAGATTTCTCTACACATTCACATTAAACATGTATTACAGGTGTACAATCCTGTAGCTAGCTCTACAGAACTCAAGCCAGTATCTCATGTTATAAAGGAGAGTGATAATGAAAAATACTAGCATCTGGTATTAGCGGCATAGCTTTCATCTAAGGACATCAAAGCAACTTTTAAACATCTATGAATTATGGCCTTTCTAAACTACCGTTTGCTGCAGCAGAATACGAGCATGAACATGATGACATTCTACCCTGATGACACATAAAATATAATCTAAAACATCTGTGATTAATATTCAATACTTACAATAAATGGGTATATAGCAAGAGTTACTTTGGATAATGTACCTCAGAATGAAAAGTAAAATCTTCTCAATCTGAACTTCACTGTCATCCAGAAAAATTTAGAAAAGAACCAGACTAAATATTTTTATTCTATTAAAGATTTGTAATTTCTTCCTATAAACCTTAAATATCTTCCCCCAGCCAAACCATGAAACCATCACACATCATGTAAACAGTTCCAGGCATCTCAACTTGTGAAGTAATCCTAGTATCTGATTCTGCCTCACTTGGCAACAGAATGCATCTGCAGACTTGAGCTCCTTCTGGCTTCAACTGACACCAAGGGCCTCAGGGCTGCCTACACCCAGGCAGAGTTGACCGCAAACAGCTTCTACCCTAACATCACCAACTCTGCTGATCTCCTGACCTGCAAGTCTCTGACTCTTGCACTGCCTAACAGTAATAGCAGATGTCCATCTCCTAGGAGCAAACCTCCTAGATACCAGAAAGCCACTATTCTGTTAGTGAGCAAACTGTGAGCAGCAATTTTCAACCCGTGTGCCACAAGAATTTGTAAAACATGCAATACCTGATTACTTAAGGGCACTGACCTCTTTTCCCTTAGACTGTCAAATAAAAAATGACAACAGCCAACGTAACAATAGCCATTCAGTGTAAATCAATCAAAAGTATATCTATTTTTCTTGTCAGGTCAGCAAAAAATATAACATTTTTTGGTGTGCCACAGAATGTTAGTAATTAGTTTGTGTGTGCTGTGAGCTGGAACAGGTGAAAACCACTGCTGCAGAGTGACAAAGCCTCCAAACACTGCCTCAGATTAATCACAAAGGAGGCTGCCTTCTTCGCCTTTCATCTCCTTTCATTTCAGACCCTGCATTCCAAGCTCTATGCTTTTAACAATGACTTGTGAATGGATACCTAAGATGCTATGTACTTTTCTAATGACTCAATGAAAAGACACATACATGTATTCAGTTTGTTCTGTCATGGCTTCATCTGAAAATTCAGCATTTCAAACTACAAAACAATGAAAAACTTATGAAACAGATGGGCAGATGTAGAGTACCAAAATGTAAATCAACTCAATCTTGTGTTTCTAACTGGATGCAATACAGAAAAATAAAACAATGGTCGTAACAGAAATAGATAGTGAAATCATAAAAGTTCTAAGGGGGTACACTGATTTGTCTTAAGCCATAATAGGAATGCCATAAGAAATAAAGTTTCTCCCATAAAGACCAGCTTGGCAAGCATGACACCTAAATTATGCATTCTCCTGCGACAAAACTCCTTTAACTAAACAAAGCCAGGGTTTGAGGAAAATTCTCATCTCCAGATCTGTGTGACAGAGAGCAGACTCAGCAGACAATGTATATACCATAGGGTCTTACTGGGCTCAGTTAAGTGAAAGCCTACCCTCCTAACCCCGGGCCCCACCACCTAGACACACGGGAGAGAACACCCAGACCTCAAGACTACTTAGCTTGCACATCCCTCTGGTGGGTGTCTAGAAAAAAGCAGAAGTGCCCTATTTCATTTCTTCCCCACCTCCCATGTGGGCTGAGTACTAAAAAACAAAGTGTTTTCGCCTAGAAACAAACTATCTCCAGAGAGACTGAAAGGTAAGAAGAAAAAAGAAGCAATGATGAGCAGAGAAAGGAGTCTACACTCTCAAACACATTTAAAACGTGGCAAAAATTAAAATGCTGAAAATAATGTCAAAATATATACATTACAATGACCTAGCATTAGTGGTCACTAACAAACCACACTTCTAAAAATTACTAAAAATATGTACTCGTATATTGAAAATATAAAGAGACTATTAACACTATCAAAAAAGAACCACAATGTCCAGATGCTGGAGTGCACACACAAATCACTTTCTCTTCAAGTGGCCTATAAATTGTGAACAAGGTATTTAACTTCCAGATTCTTGTATAGCTATTTCAATTACTTTATTAAAATGAGTGCTCCTCAACTAAACAGGGAAAAGGAGGGAAATAAAGCGGCAAATGATGAAGCAAATTCTCAGTAAAAGTTTAAAATAGAGTTGAAAGTAGACAAGCTCTCAAGAACAGCACAAACAAGCTGAGCTTAAAAGCTTCCCCATGTACATTCCGAATTCAGAAGGAAATATGCCAAACTTATAAAGAATATATTTTCAAAACTAATATAAGGTGTTCAAGAAGACAGCTCTGATGTATGAATAATTAAATATATCAAATGTCAAGGGAATACCCATTTCTAAAAGCCCACGATATTAATCACTATGAGCATATTCTTGCTATTTATACACACCAACACAAAACACACCTTTTTTCTTACAGAGTTCCAACCTTTCATTTCCTGATTAAATAATCTTAAGTACAAACTTGAAACTTATGAGACAGGATGAACAAAATGAAAATGTTTGTCGAAAAACATTACTAATATTGCATATACAGCTCTTTACCCTTTTTCCACAGCAAGCAATTATTAAGCCCCTTGTACATATAAAACACTAATTACAAAAAAGGTATTAGTGACAGCCATTTCCATCAAACTGCTGATCTAGTGGGGGAAACAGCTAAATAACACAGGATATATACAGCGCTGAGGAGGGATTTAAGAGTTCACAAAGAAAAAGGCTTGGAAGAAAAATGGACTTAAATTAGGTCTTAAAGTAGAGCCAGAGCAGCAGAAAATGGCAGGGTATCTCCAAACAGAAAGAAGCTATGAACAAAAGCACGGAAGTGGAAATGACAGTTCCAGTTGCGTGAAACAGCTCGCGTGGTTGAGAAGGGGAGAGCTAGAACAAGTGACTCCTTAAAACCTATGTTAAGGAGTCTGCTTGCTTTTCCATGTAGGCAGACAATGGGGAACCACGGAAAGTTCTTATGCTTGAAAATGTGTTTTAATTACAAGAGCAACATATTGAAACACGTGCACTGTATAGTTTATGTAACATGCATGACTAAAAGTTTAATTTTATGTATTTTGGATTTTTAAGATTATCTTGCTTTAAAAAAAGGATTATCTTGCTTTTATTGATTTGACACTATGAAACTCCACAAAATAAAATGTTATACAAGTCAGATGATTTCCTAACATTTCTTTTCAAATAACTGTACATGTTTAATAATCTAGAATGGTAATTTATGAAAAGCCTTGTATGGGGAGCAATATGCAATGGTGGTTTCTAGCTCCAACTGTGGAGCCAGCTGGTTGGAACATCAGCCCAAACTTCGTGACCTTGAACAACCTAAGCCTCAGCTTTTTCGCATGGTTGTATTAAAAGAGAAATACAAGTGTAAAAGCCTGACATACAGTAAGTAAGAACACAGTAAATGTTGGCTATCATCATTAAATAGAATCCAGATGCCCTAGCACTAGTTGTTGGCTCATCTGAACTTTGATGAGGATTCACATGTACTTATTTTCTGCTTCCCAAAATTCTTAGTGAAACATCCCTGTGTTTAATAAATACCGACTGACTGAATAAGTAGAAACCAACCATTTTTTACTGTACCAGATAATGAACAAAATAGTAGGCAGACTGTACCCAAGTCCAAAACACAAAATGTCTATGCCCTGGCCAGTGTAATTCAGTGGTTAAGGTGGTAGCCTGCGCACCATAGGGCCAAGGGTTCCATTCCTGGTCAAGGGCAGATATGCCTGAACCTCTCTGCTGGACTCTTAGACTTCCACAAAGACTCTCTCAAGGGCCTCCCTACTGCATTCGAGAGGCTGGAGCTGGGACCGAGGTCTGTATGCCTAGTACTTAATGCAGGATGAGCGAGCCTCCTCCTGGATCTCTTGGTATACCACAGCCTCCACAAAGGAATTTTGTTCATGGATGGATGTCAAATTGTCGAGTAGGGATACAGGTGAGAGACATCTTAATTGGCCATCTTGTGGACATCATTCCTCTCGTTTCCTTTCCTTTTTTATTTTTTTTTAATGGTTGGCACTATTAGAGATGTCCCATCCGCCCCTTTGCCGGCCTCCACCCAGCCCCGGTCCACCCTTCCCTCTCGTTTTCGTAAACCACCAGTGACTCTCTCAGGGTTAGGGAGAGAAACATCAATATGAAAGAGAAACACCAACCAGTTGCCTCCTGTACGCACTCCGACTGCCTCCCGTGCCCAGACCAGGGATCAAACCCACAATTTAGGTATGAGCCCCAACTGGGAACTGAACTGGAGACCTTTCGGAGCACTGGACGATGCTCAGTCAACTGGCCACACCAGCCAGGGCTCCACAGGCAATTTTGTGAGCCAGAAACCCTGCTCTCCATGTGATGTTTAACTTAATCTAGCAAAGTTATTAGTGTAAACTCCTTAATTACTAGTAAATACAGCCATTACCTTTAAGTTTATGATATTTATTGAGTAACCAAAATAATTTTCTTCCATATAGTCTCATCTATTTATTTAATGAAATTTACAAAATGCCCACTGCATGTCAAGACCTTCCGGTGCTGGGAAGACGGGAATAAAGGAGACAGGCAGGTCGGTGCTCTCAGGAGCTGCATCTGCAGGGAGGCGGGCAGGGAGGACAGAAATGAAGCCCCCGCGGACTGGTAAGTGCTAAGTGAGAACGGGCAGAACTACTTATTTCATGGCCGTTCAAGACACCAGGGCGGAAAGGCAGCGCTGCTGGGCCTGAGGAACACCGGCCGGGAGGAGCCGGGGGAGAGCCCTGGGAAGGGGGGACGCGCGGGAAGGAGCTGGGGGAGAGCCCTGGGAAGGGGGGATGCGCGGGGAGGAGCTGGGGGAGAGCCCTGGGAAGGGAGGACACGCGGGGAGGAGCTGGGGGAGAGCCCTGGGAAGGGGGCACGCGTGGGGAGGAGCTGGGGGAGAGCCCTGGGAAGGGGGGACGCGCGGGGAGGAGCTGGGGGAGAGCCCTGGGAAGAGGGGACGCGGGCCGGGAGGAGCTGGGGGAGAGCCCTGGGAAGGGGGGACGCGGGGAGGAGCCGGGGGAGAGCCCTGGGAAGGGGGGACGCGCGGGGAGGAGCTGGGGGAGAGCCCTGGGAAGGGGGCATGCGGGCCGGGAGGAGCTGGGGGAGAGCCCTGAGAAGGGGGGACGCGGGCCGGGAGAAGCCGGGGGAGAGCTCGGAGAAGGGGGGACGCGGGGAGGAGCTGGGGGAGAGCCCTGGGAAGGGGGGATGCGGGGAGGAGCCAGGGGAGAGCCCTGGGAAGGGGGCACGCGCAGGGAGGAGCTGGGGGAGAGCCCTGGGAAGGGGGGACGCGCAGGGAGGAGCTGGGGGAGAGCCCTGGGAAGGGGGGATGCGGGGAGGAGCCAGGGGAGAGCCCTGGGAAGGGGGCACGCGCAGGGAGGAGCTGGGGGAGAGCCCTGGGAAGGGGGGACGCGGGGAGGAGCTGGGGGAGAGCCCTGAGAAGGGGGCACGCGGGGAGGAGCTGGGCGGGGCCTTCACACACAGTGAGCAGGGGGACAGCAGAGACGAGGGAACAGGCAGGGCTGTCTGTCACCAGAAGCTTAACTACAAGAGAAGTCGCTGCCTGGCCGGTGTGCTCAGCGGCTGAGCACCGACCGAGGATCCGGGGGCCGCGGTTCGAAACCCGGTCAGGGCGCAGGCTGGGGCTCCAACCCCAGCGGGGGGCGTGCGGGAGGCAGCCATCGATGACTCTCCCATCATTGATGTTTCTCTCTCCCTCTCTCTGAAATCAATATATTTTTTAAGAAAATGCTAAAAAAGAAAATCAATGAAGCAGTAATTAAGCAGTACATTAACTGATTTAACATATATTTTAAATCCTAAAACATATACTTGTAAAGTAAGCACACTAAGAAATATAATTAAATACATAATTTAAGGCTAACTTTGTCATCAGATATTTGGCAAGTTGCTGTCAGACCAATAACATAATAATCTAGTCAGATTAATCATTCAATCATTCATAAAGAATTTAGTGAGGTCCTGCTCTGCACCAGACACTGCTCTGGGTACTGGAAATACAACCATAGTGATGTCACCTTCCACTCTGAGCAGTAAATACTAAACTAATAATGGTGATGTCTTCTTCTACTGAGCAACCCAGTTTTCTTCTAAAGACTCAAAGCAATCTATTGCTGTGATTACAATGCTGTGTATTAGAACCATTTTTGCTGTATGGTAAAAATGGAGATTTGTGGGTCTCACCTATCAGCAATTCTAATTCGATAAGTTTCCAATAGTTCCACACTTTGAGAAACAGAGGTGAGGGAAGTATATCAAAATCACTAATGATTTAAAAATCACATCTCCCCATTATCCTCTTGAAAATCACACCAAAATGAACCACTGTAAGTGATGGAAGGAGTATGTAATATGGTGTAGGGTGTACTAGGGTGTGTGTGTGTGTATGTAGACATTAAGATTGATAATCACTACAATGGAGTGTTCTTAGTGTTATTGTGGGGTCTAATTGCCATGGAAGAAATAACTTCTATAAACCAGCAGTTTTCAAAGTAGCATCAACATATTCCTAGGGAACCCCAAGACCCTTTCAGAAGGTCCACCAAATCGAAACCACTTTCACAATAATTCTAAACATGTTATTTGCTTCTTTTACAGTATTGGCTGTTGCCTTGACGGTCAAAAGTAAGTAGGTAAAAACTGCTGATATCTCATTAGCAGTAGCACCAAACCATGCTGGTGGTCATCATCTTCATTACCACACTCACTGAACTTAAAAAAAAAGTTAGTTGCATTTAAGAATATCTTTAACTACAGCTATAAATGTTACACATTTTATTAAATCTCAACCCGAGTACCCACTTTTTAATATTCTGTGCGCTGAAATGAGAAATAAATGGTTGTCTCAAGGGAAGCACTTATACGGCTGAGTTCAAGCCAACCTAGCCACTTTTTTATGGAACACCATTTTTCTTGAAAGAACGACTAACAAATGGTGGTTTTCTTGAAAATCAACAGTAAGCCTATCACATAAAGGAAAACAGCTGTCAATATCTGCTGCTAACTATATAAAAACTCCAGCTTTGAGAAAATTTTGCAAAATTTGTTTCTACCGTCGTGGGCTTAAAAGCTTCCCAAATCAAAGATTTTTCTGATGAGAATGGTGATATTAATAAATGTGATTCCTTGACAATGAATAATGAAATGTGTAAACATTTGGAAGATCTGTATAACCCAAGGAACAAATATTTTCCAAATGACTAATGCATGGTGTTAAAAAATCCTGCATGGATGAAAGATCCATTCAAAGTAGAGGATAGACCAACTGGTTTTAATGAAAACAAAATATGAAAACTTCATTGCCATGATTTCAAATTCCACATTACAATTAATCTTTCCAAAACTGCTTTAGATTGTGCTAACAGTTTCACAGGCATATTAAATATTTGTAACTTATTGTATGTCAACTGTATTTCAATAAAAGCTTTTTTTAACCACCACTTGGGTTTTAGTATAGCATCAAAGAAGGACATCCACAATTATGTGAAAAGTCTATTAAAATAACTCTGCCCTTTTCCAACTACGTATCTGTATGAGGCCAGATTTTCTTCATAGGCTTTGAGTAAAAGAACCTATCACAACAGAGTGCATGCAATAACAGCTATGAGAATCCAGCTGTTTTCTATTACACTAGACATAAAGACAGTTGCAAAAAAAGTAATAAATGCCAATCTCACATTTTCCTTGTTTTGGCAGAGACAGTGATTTCCATTTAAAATGAAAATGGGTTTATTATTGTTATTTTTAAGTGACAGATACTGATAGATATAACCTATGTAAACAAAAGCTCTTTGGCGTTATCAAGAATTCTAAAGAATGTAAAGGGATTCTGAGACTAAAAAGTTTGAGAACTGCTGAAGCCCAGCCCGCATGGCTCAGTAGTTGAGCATCAACCTAGGATCTGAGAGATAGAGGTTCAATTCCCAGTCAGGGCACATGCCTGGGTTGCAGGCTCGATCCCCAGAAGAGGGTGTGCAGGACACAGCTGATCAATGAGTCTCTCATCACTGATGTTTCTCTCTCTCTCCCCCTTACTCTCTTTGAAATCAATAAAAACATTTTTTAAAAAAATGAAAGAAAACAACTGCTAGAAACCTAATAATATTTTATTATTTAGCTATTTAACTCTGGGTCACCTTACAGAATGCAGGCTAACTATCTTCCTTTGAAGTTCCAGAATAAGCAATAACCAAACAAAAGGATGTGATAGGTAGAATGACTGTTATAATATGAAAATATCTTCAATTATTAAATTTGTTAAGTACAAAAAGGCAAAGAACAAAACAATTATATAACATGCTATTTGCTGAAAACAGGGAGGAAATTATATCAGATGCACGTGTGCTTGTATATGTATAAAAAAAACTCAGCTGACATTCAAGAAATTAATAAAAAGCAACCACCTATACGGGGAGGGGAATATGGAATACTCAGAACAGTACAGGAATGACACTTCTCAATGAATACCTTTAATTTTAAAACATATTGAATATATTCAGTTTTTTTAAATTTAATCTAAATCTAATTTAATCTATTTAGAAAATAATTCTAAACCATTATTCAGCCACAATTCAAATATATTTTTAATTTCTAGGTTGCTCTGATCTCCGGGGGGGGGGGGGGGGGGGGTGTTGTCTTACCCTTTTTATAGGCTCTGAGGCAAAATAATACTAAAAATATTTATGCCAGAATAAGCATTGGTAAATGGGAGGTCTAGGACACAAAACAAATAGTAATGAATAAAGAAATAAATTTTAAAATATTCAAGTGAAAACAACAGTTCTTTTATTAACTTTTTTATACTTAAAATATGTCACTGGTGGAATTAAAAACAAAATTGGATACTGCAAAAGAAAAAAAAATCAGTGAACTTGAAGACACAAAGAAATTACCCAAAAGGAAGCACAGAGAGATTGCTGAACTGTGGGACAATATTAAGCTATCTAACATACTTTTAATTGGAATCTAGAAAACAGAGGGTGACAGAAAAAATATCTGAGTTAATATTTTTCCAAACTTGCTGCAAACTATAACCTGCATATCCAAGAAACTTGGTGAGTCCCAAACAGGATAAGCTCAAATTATTCAAAGACACATGATATAAAATAACAGGAAAATGGTAATAAGTTTTTTTTAAAAATCTTAAGGCAACCGGAGGAATAAAGACACACTGTATTCAGAGGGTACAAATATTTTAAAAATCACAGACTTCTCAGAAGCTGTATAAGCCAAAATACAATAGAACATTTATGAAGTGCTATAAAAAAAAAAAAAAAAAAGTAATGTCAACATACCAACTGAATTCAATGCCTACCAAACTACCTTTCAAAAATGGGGTAAAAAAAGCTATAGTAATCAAAACTGTGTGGTACAGACAGGTTGAGCAATGGAAAAGAACTGAGAGTCCAGAAATAAACCCAAACATTTATGTCCATTTGACTTGAACATTCAATGGGGAAAGAACAGTCTCTTCAACAAATGGTGCTGAGACAACTGGATATCCACATGCAAAAGAGTCAAGTTGGACCCCAACCCACCCCACATACAAAACTTAACTCAGGATGGATCAACAATCTAAATGTAAAAGCTAAGACTATAAAACTCCCAGAAGAAAATACAGAGGCAAATCTCCATTATCTTGGATTTGCCAATGGGGTTTTTTTTTGTGGAGTTTTTAAATATATCTTTATTGATTTCAGAGAGAGGAAGGGAAGGAGATGAAGAGATAGAAACATCAGTGATGAGAGAGTCGTTATTGATCTGCTGCCTCCCACACTCCCCCCACTGGGGATCGAGGTCACAACCTTGGGCATGTGCCCTGACCGGAAATCGAACCACGATCTCCTGGATCCTAGGTCAATGCTCAACCGCTGAGCCATGCTCGGCTGGGCCCAATGTTTTTTGTGGGGTTTTTTAGATATAATACCAAAGCATGAGTAACAGAATAAAAAAAAATAAAACTGAATTTCATCAAAATTAAAAACTTTTATGCATGAAAGTATTACCCAGAAAGTAAAAAGATAATCTATAGAAATGGTAGAAAATACTTACAAATCATGTATCTGATAAGGAATTCCAGAAAATATAAAGAATTCTTACAACTCAATTAACAAAAACACAACACAATTCAAAAATGGACAAAGGATGTGAATAGATATTTCTGTTCAGATGATGTATTAGTGGCCAATAAGCATATGAAAAGTTGTTCAACATCATTAGTCATTAGAGAAATGCAAATCAAAACCATAGCGATACAAATTCACACTCAGAATGGCTATTACCAAAATAAGTAAGTGTTGGCAAGGATGTGAAGAAAGTAGAACCCTTATGCAATGCTGGTAGGAATGTACAATGGTCCAGCTGCTCTGGCATTCAGTTTGGTGGGTCCTCAAAAAGTTAAACATAGAATTACCATATGACCCAGCAATCTGACTCCGAGATACCCAAGAGAAGTAAAAGCAGGGAACTCAAGCAGACACTTGTACACCAATGTTCATAGCAGTATTAATCACTAAAGCCAAGAGGTGGAAAAAACCCAAATGTCCATCAAGTGAGTAAATAAATAAAATATGGTGTGTGTGTATACATTAAAAGACAAATATTATGAGTCAACTTAAATGAGGCACCTAGAATAGGCAAATTCATAGAGTAGAACGGTGGTTAGAAGAAGCTGGGGGAAGAGTCAACAAGGAGGTTAATGTTTAATGGGTACAGATTTTCAGTTGAAGATCAAAGAAAACATTCTGGACGTGGATATTGGTGATGGTTACAAATAAAGTGAATGACTTAATACCACAGAAGTGTATTTACAAATTGGTAAAATAGTAAATTTTATGTTATGTATATTTTATCACCAAAATAAAAGTGTCTTTGTGTATCTGGAGCCCTGCCGGATAGTTTATGCTAACAATGTGATTGATGGTGAACTGGTTGTGTTCTGGTACCGCGCTGTCTGTCCTGGGCCACACTGTATCAATATGACCTCTGCAGGAGAGAGGAGGGCTGGAGACTGAATACCTAAGGTGCTGCTCCATGCCTACAGGACTGACCCCCAGTAAAACGCCTGGAACCAAGGCCGAAGCGAGCTTCCCTGGTGGCAGTTCTTCATACTTGATTCACACAGCACTGATGGGAGATGAGCGCTGTCCAAACAACTTCACTGAGAGAGGATAGCGGGACATTCCCACCTGGTTTCTGCTGGACTCCACTGCATGCACCTTTTCCTTTCCCTGATTTTAATCTGTATCTTTTCTCTGAAATAAATTTATCTATCAGCATAACAGCTTTTCTGAGTTCTGTGAGTCCTGCTAATAAATCATCTAACCAGAGGTGGTCTCAGTGATCCCTGACACAGATGAAAACGCATTTACCATGTAAATATTAACCATAAGAAAGCTGGGTTGGCTTTATTAATATTAAACAAGAAACACATCAGAAGAAGAAATATTACCAGAAATTAAAAGGTACATATATAATGATAGTCATCAAAAAAACATAATCCCAAACATGCACATCAAATAATAGAGATTCAAAATACATGAAACAACAAGTCAACAAACTAAAAGAAAAAAAAAAGACAATTCCAGAATTGTATTTAGAAATTTCAACACTGCTCTCAGGATTTGACAGAAATAATAAATGGAAAATCATTAGGAATGTAGAAGATTTAAATACAGTAACACAACTTAACCTAATTAACATTTAGAGAGCATTCCACCCCACAACTACAGAAAACATGCATTATTTTCAAACAAACACGGAACACTTACCAAGGCAGACCATGTAATGAGCCATAAAACAAGTCTATTCTTAGTTGTCTAGGCCCAAAGGAAAAAACCAGCTGCAACATTTCCTAAACTTATTTGACCATAAACCCTTTTTGCAAAGGCTTCTCTCCAAGGACTACTGTTTCTCAGAACTTTTGGGAAAAGCTATGCCACCCATTTTCAACACCTCTTCCTATTCCTCCTCTTGTGACTATCAAAATAAGGGACTCAATAAAAATATCCTTTCCTAGACTACCAAGCCAGAATTAATCAATCATATGAAGTACATGCAAAAAGTTCTAAGGCAGGCCCTGGCCAGTGTGGCTCAGCTGGTTGGGTGTTGTCCCGGGCATCAAAGGTTGCTGGTTCAATTCCTGGTCAGGGTACATGCCCAGGTTGTGGGCTCCATCCCCAGTAGGAGGCATTCAGGAGGCAGCTGGTCGATGATGTTTCTCTCTCCTTCTCCCTTCCTCTCTCTCTAAAAATCAATAAACTGTTCAAAAAAAATCTATTTTAAAAAAGTCCTAAGGCACGAATAAGCTTGACATATCTGGAGAACAGCACGGGAGCCAGAATGACTGGAAGAGCATAAGGATAAGGGTAAGTGGAAGGAGATGAAATCAGAAAATTAAACAGAGGTCAGAGCATGTAAGACCTTCTAAGCCTTGGTGAGGATTTTGAATGTAATTCTAAGTATGATGGGAGGTTTTTGAAAGAAGATTATTATCTTATTTACCTTGTTAAAGAATCTTTCAGGCGGCTATGTAAAGAACAGAAACTAAGCAGCTGGTTAGGAACCTTTGGACATAGCATGAAAGATGACTAAGGCCAGAGTGGCTTAGACCAGACATAAGTGTGTTTGCCAGGGAAAAATGCCCAGGCAGATCTAGATAAATTGTGTTCAGATGCCTTAAAGCATTTTCTTTTCTTGGATCTCAGGACATCCCCTTCTCCTACTCATGAAATACTTAATCTGTTTCCTTTGCATGATCACCCTCACCTGCCCAACCTCTTCAAGTTGGAAATGTTTGAAGGCCCAGTAACTGAACCTCTCTTTTTTAGCTACTCTTATTCCTACGGTGATTTTATCCAGACACTTGGCTGTAAATATCATCTATGTAATGATAATTCAATTTTACATCTCCAGTGTAGGCCTTTCCCCTAAACTCTAAACTGACACATACAGTTGACTACATAGTAAACATCTCAAACTTTAAGAAAAAACAAAATTGAGCTCCTAACCTTCCCCTTCCAAATGTGTTTCTCTTAAATCTTCCCTCAGATAATATCAACTCCAGTATCACAACTGTTCAGGGATAAACCTTAGGAGATATCCAAGACTCCTCCATTCTCTCACGCCCCACTTCCACGTCTGTCGGCAAATCCTTTCAGCTCTACCTTCAAACTATACCCAGTGCCCAGCCGGGCATGGCTCAGCGGTTGAGCGTCGACCTAGAATCCAGGCAATCAGGGTTCGATTCCTGGTCAAAGCACATGCCCGGGTTGCAGGCTCAATCAATGACTCTTTCATCATTGATGTTTCTATCTCTCTCTCTGCCTCTCCTTTCCTCTCTCTGAAATCAATAAAGATATATTAAAAAAAAAAACAAAACTATACCCAGTAACCAACCACTTCTTACCCAACCCCACTGCTATGACTCAATCCAAGCCATCATCATCTCTCACTTGGATTACTTCTTTCTTTTTAACTGGTCTCCTTGGTTCTGCCCTTGCCACTGCCTTCACCACTCCCCAACTGTAGTCTACTCTCAACAGAGTAGTCAAGTGATTCTTGTAAGTCTAAATGAGATCATGTCATCAACTGCTCAGAACCTTCCATGGCTATCTCACGTAAGTAAAAATCCTTACAATGGTCAAGACCTAGTACAATGGTCAAGACCTAGTATCATCTGACCACATGTTTGTGCCTCCACTCCTGGGATTTACCTCTTAACCTCCTATCAGACTACTCTGCCCCAGGTCACTTCACTCCACCTTCAATGGACTACTTGCTGTTTCTCAAATACTCCAGGTCTGCTCCAGTCTCAGGGCCTCTGAACTTGCTGTGTCCTCAGACTTAAAGTTATCTAGCCCCTAAAGTAATCTAGAATGCAAGCCTGTTCGTTCACCTCCTTCAAGTCTTCACCCAAATGCCATCTCAGGGAACTTCCCTTTCCACACTATTGAAAATTGCAAGCTTCTCACCCTTTAACTGCGAACACCCTGGCTCTGTTTTATTCGCTTTGTAATGCCCTAGAGCCTCTATTGAACACACTGCCTATTTTACGTATTTACCTTACAGTCTGTCTCCTCCAACTAGAATGTAAGCTCTAGGGATTTTTGTTTCGTCTCCTGCTACATACATACCTCATCCCTAGAGCAAGCAGTACCTTTCACACTGAACTCCGTTTGTTCCATACTGAAATAAGGCCTCTCCAGAAGTGCCAGGTATGTTAGGCCCAATACACATTCTGGGACTAATCTAATTAAAATATACCAATTCTTTTGTCAGTATTTATAGTATATGAATAATATTCAAAATTCATAAATGTTTTTAGTTATGCTTTTATTATTTTATAATCTAAGCTACTTACCTGACAATTACAGATTGCTTACTCATTCCAAAACAGTTCAACTTCTTACTCTGGAATTACTATAAACAGAAAGAACAGAGGGCTTCAGCTACAAGGCCTAGGTTCAAATCCTAGGTCCACCACTTACCAGTAGTATGACTCAGGCGATTTAGCCTCCTCTTAGCTTTTCATCAATAAAATACCAAGGTGGGGGTAAAGACCAGCCTGCCTTACCTATCCTACATCTAATCATAATATTATTGTGAAAATAAAAAATGTATGAGAAAATGCTTTATAAGCTCTAAATGATATGTAAGTATGAGTTAAATGTCCACACTGTACTCTGGAAAAACCTGAATGGAACAGAAAAGTTCAGTGTTTGGGGCAGCATATCTCACCATACCTCCCTGCCGCTAACACTAAACTCTAATTTTGGAGTCAGACTGGCTCTTCCACTTACTTGTACTTCAAACAAGTTACTCAACCACTCTGAGTCATTGTTTCCACACCCATAAATGGATATAATATCAACCCTGTAGCATCCTTTTGAAGATGAAAGATTATACGCACACATATGTAATGTACCTGTAGAATACAACATTTTCATTTGTTGCAGTCTTGTTCTTCTTTCAAATGGAGAAAAACCCAAAGACAGATAATATAAACTATACCTCAAGATAGAAAGTTAATTTTAACTTGGAAATTGCATGTGAAAAGACAAGAAGAAAAGTGAGAAAGAGCTAGAATTAATCAAACAATAATTTCAACAGTTTTCCTATTAAATTTGTTCTTTCCTTCTTGCGTTTCTCTAAGATAAAATAATAGGATGAGCTGCAAAGAAAAATCAACATATGGAAAACCATATTTAGTATTCCAAAAAAGTTCATTTCAAAACTAAACACTATAGCCCGGCTAGTGTGGCTCAGCAGTTGAGCATATACCTATGATCCAAGAGATCAAGCCCAAGTTGCAGCTCGATCCCCAGTAGGGGGCGTGCAGGAGGCAGCGAATCAATGACTCTCTCATCATTGATGTTTCTATCTCTCTCTCCTTCTCTCTTCCTCTCTCTGAAATCAATAGAGATATATTTTAAAAATATATAATAAAATAAAAAACTTTGATTCACCAAGACACCAAATCCGGAAAGAGCTAACTACAAAGTAGTAGGTACTTGCAATAGATATATCTAACACGATTGTATCCAGAATATAGAAAGAGCCCTAGCTGGTTTGGCTCAGTGGTTAAAGCATTGGCCCACAGACTAAAGGGTCTTGGGTTCTATTCCAGCCAAGGGCACATACCTCAGTTGCAGGCCCAATCTCTGTCCCTGGTCAGGGTGCATGCAGGAGGCAACCATCGATGTGTCTGTCTCACATCAATGTCCCCCTCTCTCTCCTCTCTCTCTGAAAAGCAATGGAAAAAATATCCTCAAATGAAGATTAAAAAAATAAAATATATAAAGAGCTACAAATCAATATGAAAAAGTAAACAGTGTAATATAAAAGGGGCAAAAGACTGAACGCTTCAATAACAGAAATCCAAACGGCCAATCAACATGTTGTCCCTAATATGAAAAGGTACTCCATAAGTCATCAAGAAAATGAAATTAAAACAACAGTGCAATACCACTACAAACCCTTCCAGAATAACTAAAAATAAAAAAGACTGACAATACCAAGTATTGACAAAAATGTAGAAAAACTGGCACTCTCATACACTGCTGGTGGGAATGTAAATTTATAAAACAACCCTGCAAAACTTTAACAAAATCTACTAAAAATGAACATACCATATAACCATAACTATGACCTAATAATTCCACTCTAAGATATATACACAAAAAAATACATGTTCACCAGGTAAGAATATACAAAAATGTTCATAGCAACAAAACTATAAATAACCCAAATGTCCATTACAGTAGAACGGACAAACTGGCACAGTCACACAGAATATATGTATACCATCTCTGTACACCACAGAATATAGCAGTGAGAATGAACCAACTACAATACAACATGGATTAATCTCATAATGGTAATGTTGAGCAAAAGCAGCTCAAATAAGATATATCAGCATATGGCTCTACTTATACAGAGTTCAAAAACAGACAACAATTTTCCACAGTGTTAGAATACAAGGAACACAAGGGTGGAGTGAAAATTGCTAGACTGATATGTTTCTTGAGCTGGGTGCTGATTACATAAATGGGCTTATTTTGTGAAAAAAGTTCATTGATATGTGAGTCATACTTCTTTAAAAACCTTACATTAAATGAGGTGCCCAAATGGGGGATCAGAATTTCTAATCCTTTCTTATCACCAAGATTTTTCACCCATACTATGGTCAGAGACTTAAATGAAACAGTCCTGTATCACCCCCATTGTTCTTCAGGATTAAACATCAATACCTCTGTCCATATCTACCATATGCCAAGCACTCCGACATTCATTTATTCAAATACTTACTGCCTAACTACTATGTATAAAACCTGAGCTGAGTATCTAGGGTACAAGAAAATGAGGAAGATATGGTCCCTGGCTTAAAGTTTTAATTTTAGAGAAGACCACATACACAAATTACAAGGTAAATAGATCGAGATAAGCACAGGATATTATGGGAGCACAAAGGAACATCAAAAACTGTCTGGGGGGAAAAAGGCATCAGGGTAGGCTTCTTGGAGGTGATAACACCTGAATCTTTAAAAGGTACATAGGAGTGACCTAGCCAGGTACCTCAATTGGTTGGAGCATCAACCCTGTATGCCAAGGTTGTAGGTTCCACCCCCAGTCTGGGCACATACAGGAGTCAACCAATGAATGCATGGATAGGTGGAACGAGTCAAAGTTTCTCTCTCCTCCCCCTCCTTTCTTCTCTCTCTTTGAAATCAATCAATAAGATTTTAAAACAATAAAATAAAAGGTGAGTAGGAGCTATTCTGACAAAGTACATTCCAACAGAGGGAACAGCTTTGGCAAAAGCACAGTGATAAGAAACGGTACAGTGTATTTAAAGAAACAAAGAACAGCTGCTGAATGTTGCTTAAGGGAATAAAGGCAAGAACTGGGATGGGTGGGGGGGAAGTGGCCAAAGAGATAGAAATATGCCAAGTCACGAAGGGAGTTATTAGGCCTTAACCAATTGGCTAGATGGGACAGTGAGGTTTATGTAAAGAAATTATGTAGTCAGATAGACTATTCAGGGAGCAATGCAGAAGATGGAGTTAAGGGGGATAAGGCTGGCAGAAAGAAGGCCGGTTAGGAGGCAGTTATAACTGTCCTGTAGGAGATAAAAAGGCCTGAAATGATGAGATGCAAGCTATAACAAATCTGGAGAAAAATACAAAGTACAGACACATTATGCCTCTGGTCTAGAGATCACACTGTGAGAACCACTAACCTACACTAGGGGTTAGCAAATTTTTTTCTGTAAAGGAACAAATAGAAAGGATACTGGGCTTTACATATAGTCTCTATTGCACTTCCTGGTTTCTGTTTTTTAAACCCTTTAAAAATTAAAAACCTTTCTTAGCTAGTGGTTTTTGTGGGGTTTTTTAATCCTCACCTGAGGATATATCTTTCCATTGATTTTTAGAGAGAGTGAAAGGGAAGGAGGAGCAGGACAGAGAGAAACATCGAAGTGAAAGAGACACATCACTGGTTGCCCCTGGCACCATGTCCCGACCTGGGCGGGGGATCAAACCCGAGATACTTGCCCGAGACTGAGAATCTAACCCTCAACCCTTTGGTCCAAGGGCCGATGCTCTAACCACTGAGCCAAACCGGCCAGGGCTGGACTTTATTTTTTTTTAAAGGCAGCAGGAGGGATTTGTGAGCACAGTAAGTTTCCTGATCCCTGCTATACACCCATAAAGAAGTGAGGATTAACCTTCCTAGAGATTAATTTTCCTAAAATGCTACGCTAATATTAGTTCCCTACTCAGACACTTCTCCATTGGTCCTGATGGCCTCCAGAGTAAGTCCAATCCCTGTGATGCAGCATCCATAGACATCTATGCTCTAACTCCAACCAGGCAGATGTACTACACCCCTGTGAATCTTCCATTCTTATTAAATTGACCTACTTATATTTACCTGCCTCTGTATCTTTGTGGCGTTCCCCCATGATCTTCCTCCTTTCCAAAGCTACACAAATACCCTTTCTTCAAAGCACAATTTGAATCCTACACTGAAGGGATTCCATCTCCTCAGAACTCCTAAGAGCACTGTCTCAATTACTGATATTTACTGGCTGTCCTGAGCTATTGCTTACTTCAAATAAACTTTATATTCTTGAGGGCAGGGAACAATTTATACTTCTCTCTAGCATATAATAAGGGATAAATATAAATGAAAATATATGTGTATATGTATGTAACATGTATACATGCACTTCTTTTCTAAACTAGCTACTAACTGAAGCAAATGTGATTTCACCCTTACCTTGCATCAGTAATTGAACACTTTAACTCCATAGACAATCTGAATGCCACAGAACCACAGAATGAACATCTACAAGTACATGACCCTCCTGTCACATGGTTTGAGGACTAGTTTACCAGGGAAACAATAATAATACACATAGAATTTTTCCAATGGTCAATGTTATCAATAGAGGTACACTGGGATAATATTAAATACTTAAGTTACTAGATCAAGTCAAAGTTTACTACCTATATTTTCACTTAGTTTTAAAATGCAAAATAAGATTTTACAACTAAATTACTTTAACATCACCCTTAATTATTACTCAAATTTAAAGTCACATATACATACACACATACATACACATATACAAAAGCCATGCACAGTCTGAATTTTTTTTTAACAATAAAGTTCTCTGTGACAAGTCACATTACCAAAATGGCATTAGTGATTTCATTCATAATTCAGGAAAGACAATATATTTTAAAATTTTAAGGAAATAGTCCATTTTAGTTTACTATTGAAAAATAGCTATAATCACAGAACGTTTCAAGCTGGATTGATGGATTCTTCCATTTGAGATCACTGAAGAAGTTTTTTCAAGTTCAAAGCGTGAACAACTGTGCCTTATTTTACTACACAAAGAACATTCAAGAAGCTATAAAAATTCCTCCAAAATCATTTGTCCACATTTCAATGCCAACTACAAAGAAAGTTTAAAACATTTATAGAAAGGTATAAAAAAACAAAAGCAAAAGAAATTAACCAGAAGATGGCTATGAAAGTGAATACTGATACTTTTTAACTCTTCAAAACACATTGAATAAAGTTTAGTATTAACAACCCTGAAAAGACTATTATTTACTGATAAATTTAATATTCATAATGTACTAAAGGAAGGACAAACCCAGGAACCAGGGACTCCCGTTTCTCAATTCCTGTTTGGCCACTGGCTTAGTAGTCTTGGGCACATCCCCATATGTTGAACAAGAAAAGCTTAACTGGCATTCTAAGGTTGTGAGAATTGATGAAATGTTTATGAAGTACTCTAGGGCCATGAAGGAAAGCCACTGTAACCACTAAATGTCATTTAGTTAATACAAAATTGTAGCTACCTGTTAGGCCTGCAAATCCAAGCGTAAGATTCTTTTGTGTCTTTTTAACAGAACAAATCTTCAGTGAGTCAGTAAAGTGTGTGTATTTAATGAGCTAGTTTAGCAACCTCAGAGAAATGAATTTTCTTCCAAATCTTTGTTTTCCCACAAACTCTGTCACTATCCAACCCAACTATTTGCAAAGGGAGACATGGCCTGATTCACATTACGGTTACGTCCAGTTATTGATGAGCCAATACCAAATAACTGAAAACTATTAGGAATCACAGTGGAACTTCGTTAACTTACCAGAAATGTGAAGCCTTAAAGTAACCCCAGAAAACAGTCATCCTAAGAAGAGCTTTATTAAAGGGAAAGTCCCTACACTTTTTTAAAGAGCTGGAAAGTGATTTTAGACAGTGTGGACATCACACTAAATCCGCTCAAAACCTAATTTGTTAGGTAGTTCCAGAACCTGCGCGGTTTTGAGTGACGAAAGCCTGGCGAGGTTGCTCAGGAGAAAGTGCTGATGCCACCTCTCCCGAATGCCCCTCTCCTGAATGACAGTAAAATGCGAGCACTGACAAAAGAGCAGGGAGGCCACCCCGAGCCTGGCTTAGCAATACTTCCACCCTACCCCCCCCACAGAGCCACACACCCCAGCCAAGGCCCTCCCCTTCCAGGGCTCACGCGCGCAGACCTCGTCTCCAGTTTGGCAACGTGGGAAAGTACACCCCTTCGCTCCGTTCAGGACGGCTGAGCACTCGCGGGCGGGGGGACCTGCCGCTCTCCACCCGCCGGGGGAAAGGGGACACTTCCTCCCGCGGCCGGGCGCAGCGGCGGGCGACGGCGCTCCGGGAACTCCCGGGCCTCGGCCGCCGGCGGGCGGGCGCGGCGACCCTCCCTCGGCTAGAGGCCGAGGGTCTGGAAGCGGGGCTCGGGCGCGGGGCACGCCGCCCTCCCGGGGGTGGCGGGCTCGGGTCCGGGAGCACGGGGCGCACATTCCTTCCTCGAGCCCGGCCCCGAGGGACGGCGCGGGCGGCCGGGTCGGCAACTCTCCCTCTCGCCCAACTCTGGGGTGAGCGCGAGGGCGGCCGGGCCGGGCTGCCCGGCGCGATGCCGCCCGGCGGGGAGGCGGCGAGGCCGGCCTGGGGTCCGCCGCCGCCCCACGCGGTCCGCGGCCGGAGGAGTCCGCGCCCGGGTCCCTCCCGCCGCCGCGGGGCAGGGCCGCCGACCTCGGCCGGCCGGGCGCGGGGCCAGGCGCGGCGGCGGCGGGCGGCGGGCGGCCTGGGGCCCTACCTGAGGCTGTGTACCAGCTCCCGGCGTGACTGGCTTCCCGGCAGACCACTCGGTTGGACATCTTGGTGCCTGTGCCGCCTATGGTGCACGAGGATGAATGAGGAGGCGGCGGCGGCGGCGGGAGCGGCTCCGCGAGGGGACGAGACGCCGCGGGCCCGGCCCAGGAGGAGGCGGCGGCGGGGAGGGGATCAGCCCGGCCCAGGAGGAGGAGGAAGAGGAGGAGGCGGCGGCGGCGGCCCAGCGGGAGGAGGAGATGGCAGCCGGGGCGGTGGCGGCAACAATCAGCACAAACTCCGGCGACCGCCGGAAGATGGGGCCCGCGGCGGCGTCCCCGAAGCCCGGAAAGCCCTGGCCCCGGCCCCCGGGGTCGCCGCTGCTCCCCGGCGGGGCTGGTTCTCGCCGAGCCGCCCCCACGAACCCGCCCCTCGCGGTCGGCCGCCCGGAGCCGCCGCCGGTGACCCCACCCCCGAGACTCCGCGCCCGCCCCCTCCCCCCACCCCCGCGGGACTCCCAGCACCCACCCCCACCCCGGGCGGGCCCCGCCGCCCGCGCGGCCGCCGGCCTGCGGCCCCGCCCCGCCCCTCCTCCGGCCGCGCGGCGAGGCTAAAGGCGGAAACCGGACCGGCCGGGCGGCCTCCGGGGTCGCGCGGGCCCGCGAGGAGGGAGCGGAGGCCGCGGCTCCGCGCACACAAAGCCCAGCGCCGGGCCTGAGCCGGGAAGGCAGCCCCGGAGCCGAGCCGACGCTGCCTCACGCGCCGCTCTGACGGGCCTGCCCACTGAGCATGCCCAGCAGCGCGGCCGGGCCCGCCGGGGAGCCCAACGTGCTCGCTCCGCGCTCCGGGCTTTAGAGGCGGCAGCGGCGGGGGAGGGGAGCGGGACGCAGCCGCAGGCAAGCCCCCGCCCCCCGGCGGCCCCGGGAGCGCAGCCCCTAACCCTCGGCCCTGGCGCGGGGCCTCCCGCGCTCGCACCCGCGGGCCCCGGAGCGCGCCCCGATGAGAAGTTCCCGCGTGCGGGCAGGTACGTGGTGTCCGCCTGAGGCCCGGTCGGCGCTGGGCTCCGCTCCGCGGGCCAGCCCGACCACCTAGCCTTGGCGCTCACACTGGAAGCGCTGACCTCGTTTCGTGGTATATTTACGTAGGTGCATGTCTTACCCCCCTACCTAGACTGAAGTGTGGGAGAGCTAGCCTGTCTCACCTGTAAGATGGGGATGACAAAACTCGGGCGTCCCTAAGGTTATGAGTTAATATAGAGCATGACAGTAGGCAAACAGCAAACGTTATTTCCAACCCTCCATTACTTTATCAACCGCAGTATTTCACGTAAGGGTCAGGAGCAAAGAATCCCTTTAAAATCATAGAAGAGCCCGGCCGGGCGTGGCTCAGCGGGCGAGCATCGACCCAGGATCCAGGAGACTGCGGTTCGATCCCGGGCAGGGCACATGCCCGGTTGCGGGCCTCAGGCCCCCCAGTCCGGGCCTGTAGGAGGCAGCTGATCAATGATTCTCTCATCATTGATGTTTCTCTCTCTCCCTCTCCCTTCTTCTCTCTGAAATCAATAAAGATACATTTTTTTCAAAATAAATAAAAATGAGATAAAATTATAGAAGAGTCACAGAAAGTAAAGGTGTCTTGGACCTCCAAGGAAGTGTTCTTACGAAGTAAACCATTCCAAAATTGGTAAGACAGTAAGAGAAAGTTGGATATCTTCAATGAAAGATTTGGGGTTAGAAACCATAAAGCTGTTTTATCAGAATTTCACAGCAAACAGATCTTTGGTAGAGTCCAAAGCAGACAACTAGCTAATATTCAAGCTGCCTAATAGTCAATTTTCCCTAGTGCCATAGTAATATATATGTATTTTAATGTTCTATCCTATTCCTACACCTCCCACCTTTTTCAGCTTTAATGACCAAGGTCTTGTGTGAGATCCCAGCCCTAAAGCCTGGTCAATTACTAAACCACTTCTGACTTTCAAACCTTTTTCTAGTTATTAGGCTAACATGTCTCCACTGAATCTATATACATATTTCTTTACTCAGTGTTTGACCTCTCACTACGCCACTATCCTGCCCACATATTAAGATATGAAAAAAAAATGCAAATGCCAAGTAGTCACTGAAGTAGGACTGGAGCTCTGATTCTGTGGTACCCTTCCCTGGAGTACCAAAACTCCATGAAAACTGATGAAATGGTAAACTTTTCACTGTAAATTTCAAGAAAAGTAAACTGTTGATATGGTTGATATGGTGTTGATAACAGGGGATAGCTCTTGAAGTTAATTATTGCTGATTTGGTTTATATGGCCCAAAAAAGGGAGGGGGCACTGTATACAATGAAGCTTCATATTTCAGGCTGGAAAATCAGATTTGAGTTCTGTCTCTGTCACTCAACTGTGTAATCATTGGCATCTAGTAATTTAACATTTTCAAGCCTCAGTTTTCTCATCTGTCAAATGTAAACAGCAGTAACATCTAACAGGCTTGCTGTGAGAATCGAGGTATGTGAAAACAATTTATAAGCTCTTCTTCGCAAACATGTTATCATTATCCTCTGCTCCTAACAACAATCCCAAATCTCATTCTAAACTAGTAATCTAATTTAAAATTAAGCTTCCATCCTATTAAAATACTCATTTGGAGGCTTCTTTCCCCAAAGGGTTTTTCTTACTGGTCAAACTTAGCAAATACCACACTGCCAAGCAAAGTGAAAGGTTAGAGGAACTTCTATTATCTCTAGAATGCTCTCAATATATCCCATCATTACTCTCCTGTCCATCTTATTCAAGGGTGGACTGTTAAATAAGTTGAAACTATTCACTTACCCACCTCCCCTGAATTAAGAAAGATCCATATAATGCAGAATACCAGGAGAAGTGAATTTGGCAATACTGTACAGTTCCTATGTTACTAACAATTTCCATTATATCCCCAGGGACTTGGGTTTGACACTGCATAAGCATCATTCATAGGAAAGGGCAAGAAGCAAATCTTCATTAATAGAAGGCTTCCTTATGAAGCACAGACCTTCAATAAATAAGGTGCCACTAGTCCATCTTCTGAAATAGCATGTTGGATATTTACTGCATCAGTCTGTACTAGCAAATGACCAGAAACAACCACAATGTCCATCAGTATGAGGTGTTAAATTAGGATGTATCACCCAGCCGGGCGTGGCTCAGGGGTTGAGCATCGACCTACGATCCAGGCAATCGGGGTTCGATTCCCAGTCAGGGCACATGCCCAGGTTGTGGGCTCGATCAATGACTCTCTCATCATTGATGGTTCTCTCTCTCTCTCTCCCTCTCCCTTCCTCTCTGAAATCAATAAAGATATTTAAAAATAAAAATAAATAAATTAGGATGTATCCATACATATGCACCCATTAAAAAGAATGAGGAGGGGTATAAACTGGTATGGAAAGAGCTCAAAAAAAAAAAATGAAAAAAGCAAATTGCAGAACAACATGCAAAAGTATGCTGCCATTTGTGTAAAATGAGTACTTTCTCATACACTTGTATATGTATATACATGAATACTGTTACATCTATTGTGTATACATGAAGGATACACAACAAACCTAACAGTAATTGTTTGGATGGCTGAGGTGCAAGAATAGACAAAAGATTTAAACTTTTCAATGTACAGCTTTGTGTCTCTTTTGAATTTTGTGTCACATAAACATACTACCTATACAAAAAATAACTTGTTTACATCTTTAGGCTTGATGTTTGGAATCTATGTGGCAATATTAAATTGACCATTTTAGATTTTACTCATCCACAGGTGACAGCTTTAGGATCCCCCTAATTCCTGAAAACTCTGTATCAGAAAAATATCCTAGAATACCAAAGGTTTAACCAACCTTTTGAACAAATAAAGGTTGAGAGAAAAGTTTAGCATAAAGATGCCCTTTTGATTTCACTAAAAACTGGTACTCCAACTTAGTCAACTTTGCCTTTCTTCTTTAGAAACAAAACTTCATAAGTAACATTTATGTACCTTACAGTGGGCTAAGTACTTACATATTTAATGATTCTTATAAGATGAAAATTTGTTCATTTCCAATTTTTTGGAATAAATTTTGTACATAAAACTGTTTCAAAATGTATTATTAATATTATTTAGGATTCCTAGAAATGAAATAACTGAGTCAAAAGATTTAAAGTTTTTTTTAAAGGCTGACAATTTTTTTTTTTTAGTGACTTTCTCTTTTATCTCTGGTGACCTATTTTCCACTACTATGTACAGGGGTGGGCAAAAGTAGGATTACAGTTGTGAATACCCAAAAGTTTATTCTTGTCTTATTAATTACTATATTATTTGTATTCTTAAATTATTATCATTATTTCGTATCCTTATATCTTTTAGATAATGATGGCTGCTAATTTAACCAACAGCCAACAAAAGTGGCCTCTTAAACCTACTTTTGCCCATCCCTGTCCTTTCCTACTTTTTTAATTTAAATCCAGAGACTTTTAAATTAGCAGATTATCAGTGATAGTCATTTACAGCTTTCACCGTTTGCCCCTTGTTTCAGGCCTCAAATTTGTTAATGCGTTTCTGGAATCCAATACAGGAAAATATCTGGCTACAATATTTTATGCTATCCCTACCACCATTCTAACATGTTTCTAATGAGAAGTTATCAGTCTTAAAATCCTACTATACCTTCTAAATGGGATTTAAACAAAGGTCCAACATTCTTCCTTGTAGGCTCATCAGAATTAGGTAGAGGATCTCCTATCCAAACTACATTTCTTTTTTTGCAATTCAAGGTCTGTTTCCTCTAGGAATCTATTTCTGATTTACTCTACCAGTCCTCTCACTAACCCACCTAGCAACATAATTCAAGAATTCACTCTATAGAATATAGTACTTCTTACTCTATTTCTGTATTTGTTTACCAAACAATATCTTCCCCATTAAATTAAGCGGTCAAAGGGTAAGAACTGTTTCTATAATTGCTAGCTACTTATAAAATACCTCATCAAGCCCTAGCCAGTTTGCTCAGTGGTTAGAGCATCAGCCAGCGGACTGAAGGATCCTGGGTTCGATTCCAGTCAAGGGCAAGTACCTCGGTTGCAGGCTCAATTTCTGGCCCCAGTCGATGCTCAAGTGGGAGGCAACCAATCGATGTGTGTCTCACATTGATGTTTCTCTCTCTCTCCCCTTTACACTCTCTGAAAAGCAATGGGGAAAAAAATCCTCGATGAGGATTAAAAAAAACACAAAACCTCAAGATATAGTAAAAGCTTTAACTGATTTCTATTTAAACAACTTACTGGGGTAAGTGATGCTTACCCCAGTGATTTAGTTAAACAAATCTCACTTCCCTCATCAAAAAATGAAGTATTAAACCTACCTCACAAGGTTTTGAAGATTGACAATTCACATGAAAAGTATTTACCATGATGCCTGGCACATGTTAGTTGCCATGTGCTCTGCCAGCAAAAGACATGCCTATTCTCAGCCCTTACCAAAAAAAAGTATCAATTTCAAGATTAATTTAAGCCCTATCTCAAAGATAATTCAATAGGACACTAGAAGTAATGGCAGCACGAGGCAGAGTACTTCTATATTATTTCTAAGTGATCGTTAACCAGAGGTGTATATGAGAACACCTTAGTTTTTGTCAAATTCAAAAGCCCAGGCTCTATCCCAGTTGAATCAGGCTCTCCAGGGCCCAGATATATATTTACACATAATACATGTACTTATTTTATATGTACATATTTACATATTAAAAGTTCCCCCAAGTGTTTTTAAAAAGTACTAAAAATAAAGGTTCAAGCTGCCAGGAAAAAAAAATTAAGTTCCCCAAGTGGCTCTGATGTAAATCGCTGAAGAACTGTTAAGAAGATAAAATTATTGATACTTTTTAATAAAAGATTACCCAATTGTACTTATTCAACTGTTAAAAAAAAACTTGGGCAGATTAAAATATGAGTTAGCCAAATAACCAAAATAAATTTGATGGAATGTTTGAGAAAACTACTTATACGTAGAAGATCTCAATATTTCCAGCCCAGCTGGGCGTGGCTCAGCAGTTGAGCATCGATCAGGGTTCGATTCCCGGTCAGGGCACATGCCCGGGTTGCGGGCTCGATCAATGACTCTCTCATCATTGATGTTTCTCTCTCTCTCTCTCCCTCTCCTTTCCTCTCTCTGAAATCAATAAAGATATATTTAAAAATATATATATTTCCAGGTTTTCCTGTTCAAATATATGTTGCAGATGTAAACCAAAACCATAATATCACCCTGCAAGTGTCACTCCTACTGAAATGTTTTTTCTGTATTAAAGAGAACTGTAAGGACATAACTCATCAGCATTAACTTTCTGTCTTCATGTGTTTAGGTCAGACACAAGTCTTTAATATACTTCCAAAGCAGGGTGTCTCAACCTTAGCACTATTGACATTTTGACCTGGATAATTCTTAGGGAGGGGTAGAGCACACAGGCTATCCTGTGCATTGTAAGATAATTAGCAGCATCCCTGGCCCTTACCCACTAAATTCCAGTAGAACCCCACCTTACTCCAATTGTGACAACCAAAATGTTCCTATGTTCCTAGACATAGCCAAATATCCTCTGCAGAGAGAGGGGCAAATCACTCCCCACTGAGAACTACTGCTCTAAGGAATGTTTTTCCTGCCTTGCTCTCTTCAGTTTTCCCTTTTCTTAATGAGTTATCTCAGTTTCTTCAGACAGGACAAAGTGAGCAAAGTGAGCAAACCCCAAAAAAGGACTGGCTCTTTTTTATTGTAAAAAGCAGCAATGATGTGAACTAGCACAAGTAGTTCTCACTTAGCTATAAGCAACATATTGGTAGAAGTGGGTTTCAATGCCCATTCAAGCACTTACCAGTGTGGTCTTGAGCAAGTCACTTATCCTCTCCAAATCTGTTGCCTCATCTGCAAAATGGGAATAACAATATCTACTTTGCAGAGTTGCTATATTAGAGTAATTTAAGTAAAACAGTACTGTGCCTGACAGGTAGTAGAACTGCAATGGTGGTTATTACATTATTACAAAGGTTGCTAGCATGGTAGGATATTGTACACCCTCTGTAGTGCTTATACCAGTGCTCCAACTTTATCGTGCATTAGAATCACCTGTGAGAGTTGTTCAACATTGAAGATACCCAGATCCCTCCAAGAGGTACAGGAACAACACTGAAGAAAACTGAGATTTTTTAATATTATACTAGGTTCTGATATATTTTCTTGCTGTTGTAAAACTCTGCTGCATTCTAAGACACAAAAGCAAGTCATAAAAGTAACTGAACCACATAAATTGTTTACCACATAGAACAAAAACTACAATAACGACATTTAACAGTTTATTTTGAAGGTCATTTTAAAAACAAAGTTAAAGACAATCTGAGAAAAAATTGCACATAATACACTCATTAAATAAGTATGGTGATTAAATCAAAATAAGGGAAATAAGTTTTCTTCTGCAACTCCAAGAACAAGTTGTTGTCCTGAAGGTTCTTATACTTCCAAAAAGGCTGGGGGGGAAATCATGGCAATTAAAGCTGCCTCTTAATCAGTAAATCTACAGTAGAAACCAAACATTTCTGTTCTTCCCAGTAAGTCAGTTTCGATCTTCAAACTGTGCCTTGTTTTTTAAGAGATATGATGCTAGAAATTCAATGGGATTTGGTGGTCTGTAAAGGAAAAGAAATCCAAAATTTAGCAATTTATATTCTAGATGTGTTCATATAAATATATTATTCCATAATAAAAATACATCTTTTTTTTTTTTAAGATATCTTTATTGATTTCAAAGAGAGGAAAGGAGGGGGAGAGAGAGAGATAGAAACATCAGTGATGAGAGAGTCATTGATCAGCTGCAGCCCGAAACCTGGGCATGTACCCTGACCGGGAATCAAACCCTGATCGCCTGGATCCTAGGTCGATGCTCAACAGCTGAGTCACGCCCGGCCAGGCAAAAATACATCTTTTAAAGTCTACCTGTCTTTTTACACTCAAAGGCCATGTGTAGTAAATATAGTAAATGAGATAGGCAAGCAGGTTAGCCAACAATGCAGTATAGATTGAAATTTTTGTATGACTGAAATCTGCTTATGAACTCAATTCTAGAAAAAAAGTTTGAAAAATGTACTGACAATGGGATCATGATCCCCAGGGGAATAATGACTTGAAGGGACCACAAACTGAGGCTTCTGAATGCAGGTTACATAGGCATGCTTAGTTTCTGAGAATTCACAAGCTGTACACCTATGATATTCTGAATTTTCTGTACAAGTGTTAATCTTCAATAAGAATACAAAAATACAGTATAGGAAAATGGCTAAGCCGTCACTTAGGGGGTGCATGCAGATGAGCTCCCTACGGGACTAATCAAAGGAAGCAGTATTCACTTGAACAAGTTCTGTTTTGTTTCTTTTTAAAAAGTCATTTCTATCTTCAAATAATTTACATCAATAATACTGTCACCACACAACACACCTGAGAAGTTAAACATATTTTAAAATTAAGGGGTATTATTTTATATTTATCATTTCTATATAAATTATTCTTGCTGAGAAAACAAGTCCAAAGATGAAAAGTGGGGGAAACACCAATTTAAACCCTAGTAGGAAAAGGCATACTGAGAATTGAGTTATAATGATCTCAAAAAATATTCCCTTAGCATGTTAAATAGTCTTTTAACTGGCTAGTCATAGACAACATTTTTCAAGATTTGATACATCATTTTGCCAGACTCCCTACTTTAAAATTGTATTTACTACTAGCATATTACTTTAAACTACTTCAAATTTTTTCTTCTAGCTCGTAAAATAATATTTAGAATTTCTAATTATTAGCCTCTTTTAGAGAAAGAACAAAAAGATGTCAATACTTCAACTGTCATCAGTAGTAGAGCCAAAAATAAATCCTATTTTATAAATATAACAATGTAAAATATTTAATGTTTATAATTTTACAAAAACAAATTAATATACTATTCTAAATCAATAAATCAACCTAATTGTAAGATATAATTCCATCAAGTTCCTTATCAAGGTTACATCTGACTGCTAGTACTCATATTATTATTCTTTGACTAAAACATAATCTTCACCCTAGTCAGTTTGGTTCAGTGGCTAAAGCATCGTCCCTGGGCCTGAAGGGTCCGGGGTTTGATTCCAGCCAAGGGCAATACCTCAGCTGCAGGCTCAATCCCCCAGCCCTGGTCAGGGCATGTGCAGGAGGCAACCAATTGGCATGTGTCTCTCCCATCAATGTCTCTCTCTCTCTCTCTTTCTCTCTCTCTCTCTCACTCCTGCTCTCTCTTGAAAAGCAATAGAAAAAATATCCTTGGGTGAGGATTAAATATATATATATATATCTTTAATATCCATAAATTCTTTATATAGGAAAAAAACTATATATAACTAATGATATTTCAATTAGAAAAGTCTTTCTCTGGTAACTCCTTCTGCAGACACTACTTTCTTACCTTTCCTTTGCAAGCACAGCAAGCCCCTGTAATAAGATAGGCACAACTGTCTGATCCAGGTAGGCACGAGTTGGCAAAGCCTGTAGATCCACTTTCTGTTTTGATGACTTTTCTGCATTAATCTTCTCATTTTCTACTATCCTCTAGTGAATCCAAAAAAACATGCACGAATATTACAAATACTTAGGTTATTTTGAGTGCTAAACAAAAATTAATGGAAACATGACACTAATAGAAAAGACAAGCCATTGACTAAAAACTGGTGTTAAACTGCAAATCTCTCTGCCAAAATAAAATCAGACCCATCTCTAAAATGCATTCAAGCTTCTCCTCTCTGAGAGCACCATAAATATCTCTTTCTTTTAATGTCATATCTTCAGATCCTACTCTTTCTCACTTTCCTCTGCCTTTTTAGAAGTAAATACAAGTCCTTATTCTTTTTTCATTAGACTACCTTCTTACAGTGTGCTTCAAAAAATCTGGACATGACACTAAGTAGCACTGAATCACAGTGAGAAAACTAGTCCTATTTCAATTCTTTCATCACAGATAATATCAAGGACAAAGTTTCAGTTTGGTGCTAATATGTCTGTAACACTTCTGTAACACTTGCTTAACTCTCTTCACAGAGCAAGTAGACCTCAGGCTCAGAGCCTTCCAATGGCAACAGAATCCAGCTAAAATTTATTACCACTGTTTAATATTCGGTTTTCATTTTTATAATTACCCTCTATCCAATGAGAATGCTTTTTCCATGTTTGTTTTTTTTTAAAAAAGAAATTTATGTATGATTTTCAAAGTGAATAAAGAGACTTGCTGGCATGGCACAGTGGTTGAGCATCAACCTAGGAACCAAGAAGTCACAGTTCCATTCCCCGTGAGGGCACATGCCTGGGTTTCAGGCTTGATCCCCAGTAAGGGGCACGCAGGAGGCAAGCTGATTAATGACGCTCTCATCATTGATGTTCCTCTCTATCCCTCCCCCTTCCTCTCTCAAAAAATCAATAAAAAAACATTTTTTAAAAAAATTGAATAAAAATAGTAAGTAAAAAATGGGGGGGGAAACGGAAAAAGACTAATAAGAAAAAGATGATTAATGTGATATTCCAATGATGCTCAGGAAACAATGACTTAGACTTTCTACTCCTAAGTAACCCCAAATCTGAGGCCTTTCACACAAATTCACCTGACATCCAGTGCATAAATAAAATACTTTAGTGAAAAATTTTGCCTTCTTTTGAAATTTTACCAATTTAGAAATTTAGAAATACATGGTTATCTAAAATACAAAACACTATTAAGAGCATTTCCATTTAAATCAACTTTTGCTCCAAACATACTCACTGAATATGAATAAATCAACCACCAAAAAAACACATTTTTCTACATTTAATATTCTTAGATTTAATTTCATTTTGTAAAAAGTGAGAAAAAACTTTAACAGCATAGCTACTATACCATGGTATTTCTAAAGCTACTTCCCACAACTGTGTCAAGCAACTATTCTAGTTTTGCTTATGATTTCTCAGTCTAATTCTGGGAATTAATAAGAAAGTTGAGCATCTACCAAGAGGTCTCTGGTTCAATTCCTGGTCAGGGCACATGTCCAGATTTCAGGCTTGATCCCCAGTAGGGGGCGCGCAGGAGGCAGCCAACAGAAGTCTCTCTCTCATCGATGGTTCTCTCTCTATCCTTCTCCCTTCTCCTCTCTCTAAAATCAATAAAAAATATATCAAAAAAAAATTTTAATAAGAAAATTTCTATACCTAATAAAATAGCTATTTATTTGTCCATAGACTTATTGGTTGTCAATAGATTTCTACAGATAATACCTATATATGACAAAAACTAGTCAGTTACATGACATTCCAATGCCTTCAGTAAGAAACAGCAATGCCTACGCAACTCCTATAAATACTATAATAAACTCCTTGACAAGTCCTCTCGTTTGTTTCATTCAAATATTTACTGAATATTCACTATGTGCCAAGTTACTATGCTTAATTTTAGTTAAGAAAAAATCCTGCCTGGCCAGGCGTGGCTCAGCGGTTGAGCATCGACCTAGGATCCAGGTGATCAGGGTTCGATTGCCGGTCAGGGCACATGCCCAGGTTGTGGGCTCGATCCCCAGTAGGGGGCATGCAGGAGATAGCTGTTCAATGACTCTCTCATCATTGATGTTTCTATCTCTCTTTCCCTCTCCTTTCCTCTCTCTGAAATCAATAAAGATATATATTTTTTTAAATCGTGAATTAATCTAAAAACATATATGCAAACTATTATAAAATATAATAAAATGTTAACAGTTTAGAATAGTGATCACAAAAAAGAAAAAAAAATGAGGTGAGCCTATGATTGCCCTAACTTACTGCTTCCTGCCTGGAGAACTTACAGGATGCAGTACAGGAAAAGGGAACCAAAGCAGAACCCAGCAACCTCCCTGAGTTGAGAAGTTGAAAATTCAGGGGACAAAGCCATCTAGAATTAGCAGGGCAGAGTACTGAAGATGAGTTGCAAGGAGAGGAGAGAGTTGCACAGAAAGACACCTAAAGAGACTGCCTTCCAGTCCTTTGGTGAGCACCTATCAGTGCATGGATATGAGGAAACTACCGAAGACCAGGGAAAAAAAACCACATGGAAGGAGCAGGTGGCACAATCCCTGGCACTCACACAAGCCAGGAGTACTTCATGTTTCTGTGACCTAGAATGGGAAAACCTCGTAATACATGAAGCATTGAGTAGAATATGAAAGAAGAACGAAGTGAAGCCTAAACTAAAGCCTGGTCTGGTCCTACCTAAGGAAGCTCAAACCTAAAAAAAAAATCTAATTGTTTCCAAGTAACTTAACTATGCCCTAGGACAAAGCTCAAAAATGTTTGAAAGAATAAAAAATAACCAGTACACAGCAAGATAAAATTTAAAATGCCCAGCTTCCAATAAAAAATTGCCAGGCAGGCCCTAGCCAAGTTGCTCAGTTGGCTGCACTGTCGTCCCAAAGAATTGGGAGTTCCATTCCAGGTCAGGGCACACACCTGGGATGCAGGTTCAATCCCTGGTCGGGGCACATGCAGGAGGCAATCAATGTTCCCCCCCCCCCGTTTCTCCCCCGTCCTCTCTCTCTAAAATCAATAAATCCTCAGGTGAGGATTAATAAAAAGGAAAAAAATTGCCAGGCAGCAAAGCAGCAGGAAAATACTACCCATAATGAGGAGAAAAATCAATTCACAGAAAGACCCATAAATGATACAAATGATAGAATAGGCAGGCAATGCCATTAAACCAGTTGTTATAAGACATTCCTTCCATATGTTCAAGAATATAGAGGAAGGCACAAGTAAGTTAAACAAAATACTCAAAAATAACTTGAATAATGGCTGAAATTATTTTAAAATTTCATAAAAACTCTAAATCCACAAATCCAAAATACTCAATATATCCTATGCACAAGAAACATAAAAAAAAATTTTAAGTATACCAAGAATATAATCAAATGATTTAAAACTTGTAATAAAATTGTAGTTTTTAAATTTTTTAAATGAATTCAGAGAAAGGAAGGGAGAGGGAGAGATAGAAACATCTATGATGAGAGTCATTGATCAGCTGCCTCCTGCATGCTCCCTACTGGGAATGGAGCCCACAACCTGACCGGGAATCAAACTGTGACCTCCTGGTTCACAGGTCGACACTCAACCACTGAACCACGCCAGCAGGACTGTAATAAAATTTTAAAAGCACCAAGAAAAAAGGCGTTAAATATGAAGGAGTAAAGATAGGAATGATAGCAGACTTCTTGTCAGAAACAATGTCAGCTAGAAGCCAGTGGAATAAATCTACACCCAGCAAAGATACCTCAAAAAGGAAAGCAAAATGACCTTTTCACACATTCAGAAACATAGGATTCCTTACCAGCAGACATGAACTACAAGAAATGTTAAAGGGAACCCTTCAGGTGGAAAGAAAATGAAAACAGATGGAAATCTGGATCTACACAAAAGAATGAAGAGCCCAGAAATAGTAAATGTACAGGTAAATGTGAACTATTCCTTTTCCTTATTGTTTAAATCTCCCTAAAGGTAACTGACTTTTTAAAGAAAAAATTTAAAAAATGAATTGTAGAATTTATAACATGTAGAAGTAAAACATATGATAATGATAGTACAAAGACCAGGATATAAAGGAAATGGAAGATTACTGTTGTAAGGTCCTTATACTATAAATGAAAAGATATACTACCACTTGAAGGTAAGTTAAACTTGCATACTATAAACCCTAACGCAAACACCTAACAAAAATTGTAAGGCAATAAAGAATATAAAATGTTATCATGAGAGAAAAAACAGCAGCTGTAGAATAGTGGTTTCCAGACTTTTATATATTGCAAACAATTAGAAATAAAATATTACAATAAATGAAGAAACTAACAGGGTTAATTCTATTTTGCCAAGTAAAAACTTAGAAACATAATTATTTTACTATCACTATTAATTTATAAAAGAACAAGCATTTTACAGTTATAGAAGGAGGAAGACCAATCACCAAATAATGTATCATTATTAAACATTCACTCCACTCTTATTTTTTTTCACTTTACCATGGAAATTGGTCTGAGGGTTTAAGAAAAAGCATGTGGGTATCACTGCTCTACAGTAGCATGGTTCTGGCCTCATATACAAGCACCATCAAGAAGAGACTGCTGGTGTCTAAAAAAAAGTCTCAAGTGACCAGAAAACAAAGCGGTGGAGAGTATCTTCACCTGATTCAGCAGGAAAAGTTCAACTAAAAACTGCATTGGGGAGAGAAAGATTCTCTTACCAGTATTGATATCAAAGCTATAAACCTGCCTAGCAATTTTATAGGCACAGAGTAGTCATTCCATGTGCCAGCAAACTCTAGGAGTTGGTCAAGATCATCAACACAATTTAATTGTACTTTAAAAATGTCAACCTGCCTAGGTTAAAACACAGCTCCACTTACCTCCTGGTAACCTTTGACAAGTTACTCAACTTGTAAGTCTTATAGAACTGAAGATAATATACAAATTACTTAGAAGTGTGCCTGGCACATAGTATAGGGACTAAGGAAATATTTGCAGCTGTTACTATTATTACTCTCCTCAGAAATGCTCCTGCCCTCATTTATTCGAACTTAATCACCAGTAATGTCTTTCTTTTTGTAGTAATACGTACACATCTCCTTCAGGAAGCCTCCGTTTTCCTAAACAATTCCACCCAGCTCTGAGTTAATTCACTTGTTCCAGCATTTACTCATTCATTTACAAAGTAACTTCTTCTACACAATAACCTCTTAGCACTTACTAAAAAGCTCTCTAAAAGTTACCTTTCCGTGTTTTTTTCACATGTACTCTCTGAATTCAGACTTAACCATGTAAGGCAAAAACAGTGTCTACTATGTATGTTATAGTTTCCAATGGCACCTAACTACTGAACTCTGCAAAGAAATCAACATTTATTAAATGCTGGCTACACCAACATAATTCTGCTACAAAGACAATGGGGTTATCTTAATGTGCCGTTTTTCTAAAGCAATGCCCCAACAGATGCATTAATGCCCACCAAACAAAACAATCCTAAGTCTCCACTAGCGATGTATATATGTTTGTTTACATCCCTTTCACAAGTTCAACCTGATTCAAAACTAATTTGTACGTCCGTATACCACGAAGTGTTAGTACCGCTAATAAAACAAGCCACCCATCATTTGATAGTATTTACTTCACGACGAAAAAGTTTCCCCTTATGCAAAGCAACCTAGTAAAAATGGACCCCGAGTTCTCTCCGGCTCTTGAGAGACGCGCAGAACGGCACGGGAACCGGGCGCGTTACCTCCACGTTGTCCGTGAGGCCGTACTCCGAGTGAGGATTTTCCGCAACCTAGAAAACAAAACCCAGGTCAGAGCCAGCGGCCACCCTTCCCCGCTGCACGCCGCCACCCTGAACCCAGGGCCTCCAGGTACCTGCGTCTGTCCCTCCAGCATCTGCTCCGGCTCCATGGCGGGCCCTGCAAGTCACAGTCCCCGGATACCAGTCTTGGAAAACAAGAACCACCGTGAGTTACCCGGGAGGTCTCGGCGCGGGGACGCGGCGAGGGAGTCCCGGCGAGCAACCGACCCCGCCCCTCACCCCCACCTGGGCGCGGGATCGCCGGGAGCAGCGGAGGAGCGGGGTGCGGCCGTCCCGCCCCGGCGCCCGCATCAGCTCCGGAAGCTCCGCGGTCCCAGGATCCTACCAGAGGGGGTGGAAGGGGTGAGGGGAGCAGATTACCCGCGCCCGCGCCGTCCGTTCCCGAGAGCCCCGCGGCGCGCCACCAACTCCCAGCACGAACCGTTTCCGCCGTAAGTGACGGTTGTCGCACGACTACCGCGCGTGCGCAGAACTCGCCCGCGGGCCTGGGGTGCGGACGCTCCCGGAGCGGGCTGCCCCGCGCCGGCCGGGCTCTCGCGGAGCGTCCCAGGCGGCGCCCGGCCTCCGCGGCGGGGAGGCCCGTTCCCGCGCCACCGCGGACCCCCGGCCCGCCCGCCGTGCCGCCGAAAAGCTGCTGCCGCGGCTTTTCCCCGCGCAACCGACGGCGCTCGCTGGGTAGTTGTAGCTGGAAAATCTCGGAGCCGAGCTCGCGCCTGCGGAGGGTCGCGGCGTGGAGCCGGACGGAGCAGTGTGTGGGGTGGCGCAGTGGGCTGTTATTCCAGTTCGTAAGCCTGTGAATGTGAGATGTTAATGCGGCCTTGCGTTTGTATTAACGTCAGCAAGGTGCAGCTGCCTTTCCGAGCCGTGATACTATCGATACTATTGTTTTTGTAAAAAATGCAAAAGACAGTCTGCCTCCGACACATAATTTGTAAGTGGCAAACAGGATCTAGTAAATGGGATTGCTTTAATTCCAATAAATTCCATGTATTTTGATGTAATTATAAGTAACAAGTCATTCAAGTTCCTGCCTTCGACTCAATAATCTCATTTGTAGTTGCACTTTATCATATGAAAGTTTCAGCCATTCAAAGTCATGACTCCAGAAATATGGAAATATATTTATAACTTTTTTTAAAAGGAGGTAGAAGACAATTTCATTTTGCTATTGTAAAAACTGCATGGATAAAGATATAAAGTAAACAAAATCTGTTTAGGAGCTAAACTTGGGTGTTTTAAAAGTGTCATTTTATAATGTACACATGAGTATTGTAATTGAGTGACAGCCACCATATGTCACTTTGAGGATTTTTCATGTGACACTGATGCAAAGATGTGGATGTATAGGTACAGGATATAGAAATTGACTAGTACATATATTAACTCAAATTAAGGTTAAGTGCTTTTCAGGAGTGGGAAATAAGAGCAAGTAAGACCAGAGAATAATTGGGGAAACTCAGGAAAATAGTTACGTGCACTATAATATATCCATACACTTCCCAATACGTAGTAGGCTCTCAATGTACATTACCAAATTCCAGAAAGTAACCAAGACCTGCTAATTTACGTTTGCTAAAAGCTGACAGTTTTAGTCAAGCAGGAAGCTAGACTGAGCTCCTATAGAGCAGGGGCCTTGTCTTACATATCTTTGTACCTCACACAGTGCCTGGTACACTGCAGATGCACATTAATTGTGTTGAGTTGATCCATAGTCAAAATTGGATATTAATATATACACTGAAACTTCTGAAAACAAAAAAAGAATGTAAAAATGACTACTGAAGGGAGCAGCACAGAACAATTAAGTATCAGTCAGGTTTTTCTCAACCTAGAGAAGAATTAATAATGTGGTTAAAAAAAAAAAACTTCACCAAAGTTTTTACATTTACAACTTACTAATTGAAAGAGTCAGAAAACAAGCTGTTGCAGCGGAGAGAAGGGCAGGAAAAACTGACAGCTAGAAATTATGTAAATGAATTAGCAAGGAAGGAGTAGGAAGTAGGAAGTTAATGGAAGGTACTGCAGAATGCTGAGTTTTGATATGAATTAAAGATTCTAAAGACTAGGCCCTGGGAACCATGATTATGAGAGACTTTTCAATGATGTGTACTGTCTAGAGAGCAATATATTATAAGAATGATAAGAACGTTTAACTCTTATTTGGACTCGTATCAAATTTTGTTCAAGACTCATCTGCTTCTGTTATGGTACTTACTCTGCCTTGTATTTTCTTTACAGTTAAACACAATTAGACTTTGAGTGCTTCAAAGACAAAGATCTTATTATATTCGTCTTTACATTCATTTGTTTATTCTGTAAATACACTTTCAAAAGGAGTGACTATATAGGGAAAGCAAGCACTTGCACCAAAGTTCTACTCTCTAGATGTCCTGTCTTTCTTGAGGTTTTTAAGAAGATAGTAATTAGAGATTCTAGAACCTAGAATCGTAAAGGAAAACGACTGTGCTTGACCCCCTTTTTACATACTTGGTGCAAATTCCATTCACAAAACATTAACCTATCAGGCAATACCTATTTAGAAATAATACAATGTGTGTAGTAGAGAAACACTTGATTTGGGAATAAAGATTAAAACCTGGTTTCTTCACTTGTTTGCCATGTGAAGTTAAGCAAATAGTTTAGCTCTTCTGAGCTTCATGTTTTTTTCACATTTAAAATTAGGATAACAATTCTTATTTCACTGAGAGGATCAAATGAAATAAGATAGAAGAAACTGCTTCCTAAACTGAAATTACCTATTTTATCTATACCTAACTTCTTCAATATTACAATAATGTTCAATTTTTGTTGTTGTTGCTTCTACTTTTTCTTTTAAGTAATTTGTGGAAAAGAAGGTGCTCAGAGAAATAAAAAATGTGATTCAAAACACACACACACACACACACACACACAGATGTGTCTGCAGAGAAACTATGGTAGAATTTATTGAATGTAAATGGGCCCCTCTGAGCACAGTTTGGGGGGACACCAGCCACCTCTCAAGACCTAGAAATATATATTCCAATTCCATAAATCACTTTCCAAGGAAGTATCTTTTGGTGGCTAATATAGGAAGACAACTACTCAACCCGTAGCTCCCCTGTCTCCATTATGAAACCCCATACCCAAGCACCCTTACCACCATCCCCATCTCAGAAATGTTGCATATCAGGGAACATACAAATTAGGCTTTTTAAAAGCATGAATACAGTGCATTCTTCTGATTTTTATGATATAGACATGATCTCAGAAATGAGCGTAATAAAAATGAGCTTATCTGACAAGATGGGGAGGAGGGTCTCAAAGATAAAACTTTCTGAAACCACTGCAGCTGGTAGAGAACACCCTTGAAAACAGACGACGCCTTTTATATTCCAACATTTATGCTGTGCTAACAATTCCCATTACTCTGCTTTCCATGTGCACTGGAGTAAACACACCCTGCCCACCATAAATAAAGAAATATATACCCAAATACTTTGTTTAGAGTAATTGAATACACCCTCTGATAATCTAGACTGCCACTTTAGGGCATTCATTTATAATTCTGTATCAACTGACTGTGCTTATGCTTCCATAGAATCATAGCTTTAAAAATCAAGTTGAGCAGGTTAAGTAACAATTTATACTCTACATCCACTACTATTTCAAAACCATGAGCTCATTCATACTTTCACTAGTAACAAATCCTCTGTAACTAGAGAATCTCAAACTGGTGTCTCTGTTTTGTTTTGGTTTTTAAATTTTGAGCCAATATCAATTGAGCAATAGATTCACATAAAAATCAGAATTCTGGTTTCTCTCAAAATGTTTTTAAAATCTGGCAACAGTAGACCACACATTCCTGAAAGGCAAAAATCAGCGTAAAGAGGTGCTCCTCTTTCATTTTCATCATTCACACCATATATGGATTTTTGAACTTCACACCCATATGCTATGTCTGAACACTGGTGCTAGTTGTTTGAGTTTTTTGGCCACTGCAATAGACTGTAAACTTGATCTTACTCCCTACTATAATCCTGGCACCTTCCTCATTGCCAGACATGTTGTCTATGCTTAATACCTATTTGTTGAACAAGTGAATCAATAATATGCACCATAATGTGTACTCAATACAGGAAAATGGTTAATTGTCCACAGTTACGTTTTTGCTTATTAACACAGACACAGGATAAGAATCACCTCATTGTTACTCTGCTCTTCCCATCCTTCGCCTTCAACTATGACTTTTAATTTTTTCTTTCAAGTTTTATGCCTTTTTCAGAATCAGTCATCTCCCCTGTTGGTTCTAGGTGTGCCATTTTATTTTACTTTTCTTTTTTATTTAAAAGAGGTCTTTAATATCTGCCATTGGTCCCTACTTCAAATAATCTAGCATCTTTCAAACTGAAGGTTTAAGGAGTTCCTTAGAAGTAGAGCTAAAATATAAAATAAAATAAAAACAAAAAACCCTATTTGGTGGTAGTCACTTTGTAAATAGATTAATGGGTTAAAGTGATAAAGTGACTGAATGTCCTGGATTAGTTAGAGCAGTACTCAGCTCCTCTTTTTTGTCCTGGTGAAACTGGCCCAGATTCCGTTCAAGATTAAGTGTTCTCCAAGTTCTCACCATCTGAAAACGGGGAGGCTGTCAAACTGTAGGTTAAATAGCTGAGAAGGTTAGGATCTTCAGTCCAGGAAGATTATAAGACCAGAGTAACTGCCGGAGACTATTTCCCTTGAGACAAATTTAGAAAGATGTTCATTCAGGAAATGAGTTTGACTGGGATGTAACTCCAAGAGGCAGAAAATGTGGATTGGGGTTACTAAAAATCGAGATCCCAGTAGATTCTGAATTCTGAAATGGTTTTGTAGTTGTAAGAGACAAAAACAAAACGTATCGAGCCCTCCTACATTAAGGGTATTGTGCTGGAGGTTTTAGATGTATTCTTTCATTTTGTAATTCTTATTCCATTTTACAAAGGAGTTATCTAGTTAAAGAACTTGTTCCATATCACACAACTAATAAGTGGCAGGACCAGAATACCAACCCCAGTCTTTCTGACTCTTAACCTCATATTTTTAACATACCAAAAAAAAATGGTCAAGGTACAGAAAAGCACAGTCAATATTAAGCACAACTGGATAGCAGAGTTAGCAAGTGGGAAGCCACTCCATCAACATGTAGAAATTATTTTCCCATCTCTTACACTGTAGTTAGCCTTGTGACGTACTTTGATAAAAGAATGCAACAGAAATGACGTAAAACTTTGGAGTTTAGGTTTCAAGAAGCATTGCAGCTTCTGCTTATATTCTCTTGGAAGCCAGATCCTATGTAAAGAAGTCTGGAATACCCTGCTGGAGACATATGCCCCAGCCTGTAGCCACCACCAGCATCTGGACATGTGAGTGAGGTAGCTAGGCCACTCAGCCCCAGTCAAGCCATCAGAACTACCACCCAGTTGAACCCAGCCCAAATTCCTGACTCAGAAAAACTGTGAGTAAATAAATGGCTGTTACCTTAAGTTAGTAAGTTTGAAGTGGTTGATTACACAGCAACATAGATCTGCAATAATCACTATGTTTGAATTATTTTTCAAATTATTAATCTTTATTAAATGAATACCAAAATCAAGGCATCCTGCAGAAAGTGAGCCACGGCCTTGAAGTAAGTTTGTAATCTATTATCAGGAAGCGATAAAATATTTAAATAACAATCATGCAAGTGAATATATGAGAAGAGCCATAGAGTAACACAACCATATTGTCATAAGAATTAAAAATCAATTGCTCTGGCTGGTGTGGCTCAGTTGGTTAGGCATCCTTCTATGTGTACAGTGAAAGGTTTCTGGTTCAATTCCCCATCGGGGCACATGCTTGGGTTGTGGGCTCAGTCTCTGGTAGGGGCTGTGCAGGAGGTAGCCAACCAATGTTTCACTCGCTCATCAATGTTTCTCTCTCTCCCTCTCCCTTCCTCTCTCTAAAAAAATAAAAATTTTAAAAAATAATAAAATAAAAATATTTTTTAAATAAAATAAAATAAAAATAGTACCATATGATTTCACTCATATATGGAATCTAATGAAAATAAAATAACAAGTAAAACAGTGACAGACTCAGAGAGCAGGCTGACAGCTGAGGGTGGGTAGGTGCGGGGTAGAGGGGTGAAGGGATTGAGCAAAAAAAGAAAGAACTACTCATGGACAAGGACAACAGTGTGGCCATTGTGGGGGGGGGGAGGTGATGAAGGGTAAGGGGGGAATAAATGGTGATGGTAGGAGACTTGACTTGGGGTGGTGAACACACAATACAGGGTACAAATGATGTAGAATTGTGCACCTGAAACCTGTATAATTTTGTTAACAGTGTCAACCCAATAAATTCAATAAAAAGGAAGAAAATAGGATTGTTTCTGCTGGAGGTGATAAGGGAAGAATTAATCAAGAAAATAACATTAGAGTTAACCCTTGAAGGACTCTTACAGTGGAGGCAGGAGGAGAAGCAATTGTAAGGAAAAGAAAAATGACATGAGGATAGCTGTGGTCTCGGGAAACGGGAAAGAATGCTCAGAAACTTGCCAGTGGTTCTTTTTAGTTGGATTATAGTATATGTATAGCTGTGAGAGAGCCATTCTTCGTTCAAAAAATAGCAAGTAGCAACTTCATTCCAGGCACTGCCTACTTCTCTGATATTATGCAATAGATGTGGGAGCTGAAACACAGGTGTAGAAGCTCAGTCACTCGTCTAAGGTCACAGAAAGTGGTGGAGCAGGGATTTGAATGCAACCAGTCTCCACTCCACTATTGGGCCACCTCTTGGCCAAGTTAAGATGTTAAGAAGAAACAAAAAAACTAGCACCGAACTAAAATAAATTGTAGTAAATTCATATAATGGAATAAAGCAGTGAAAATAAATGTACTATAGCTATATAAATCAACAAGAAGGAATCTCAATCACTTAAACATTAAGCAGAAAAAGCTAATTAAGAATACATGCAGTATGGTTACATTTGTGTCAAAAACAGGCAAAACTATGCAATATATTGTTTAAAGATAACTACATACATATATGCAAAACTAAAATGAAAGACAAAGTTCAGGATAGTGGCTTTCTGTAGAGGGGCAGAAAGATTGAAATTAGGGAGGGCCTCACAGAATGCTTCAAGGAACTGGTTACACTAGTTTTTCTTAAACTGGATGCTGTTTGTTTTATTATTTCCCTTTAACTTATACATATAAGTTATATTCATCTTGTTTACATGTTATATGTATAAATATAATAGATTTCACACAACAACAAAAAGTACTATGGAGTTCAACAGAGAAGTCAGGAATTGAAATGAATCAAGATGTTAAAGAGAGGGCATTTCACAATGAGGAACTAAAATAAGCAGGGAGGCGGGAAAGGGGGGAGGGAGAAGTACTAGGGGAACCGGGAACAAGTAATTTTTGCAGTAACTTATACTTGTAGGGGAGCAGTGATGGAGAAAAATTATATAAAGTTTATGCCAGAGATTCAGAGATTCTCGGAAGCTGCCATGAAGTCTTTATTTGTAAACCTCACGCTGTAAACAATGATGACTTTGTATCCTTAGGATCCTTAGTTTTAGGCAACAACAAAAGACAATTATGGCTGACCAAAGTAAAAAAAATAAAAACAAAACAGAAAAGAGGGAGATGGATGAAGAGAGAGGAGAGAAGGAGAAAGGGGAAAAGAGGAACAGAAATAGAGAAATAGATTGAACAGTTTATTGGGTAGGTTACATTATCAAGTAACCGGTCCAGGAACCTGGCGCTCGGGCCTCGGTGCGCTCGGCTCCGACCACCTTCTCTCCAGGGCGCCTCCATCCACGGGTCCAGGTCCTGGGGCAGGATGACTGAGCTGGCACCTCCTTCCCTGTGATCTTCTGTGCTTGCAGCTTGTTAGGATACGGGCAGCAGAGGTGAGTAGGTCCCCAAAAGAAGGGATGTCAAGTAGATTTTTTTTTTTTTTAAATAAAAAGGTCCAGCGTGGATTCCTCAGTAAACTATGGGACAATTACTGTGTACAATTTAAGAATTCCCTTACTCAAATAAGTTAATTCTTCATCTAAACACGTATCAATTTAGTTAAACGTATGGAACCGTTGACTTCATCCCACTGAGCTGACATGTTCGTTCTGTCGACCCTAAAACGTGAGTCTCCACTACTGCTTCCCTCTCAGGTAATCCCCAGGTGGGTGCCCACTGCTTCTGAGATGGAACGCAGGTTAATTATCGTCTGCGGAAGATCGGCAGAAAATAGATACGAATATGAAAACATGGACACTCCGAGACAGAAACCCTCGAGCAAGCCCGGAGACCCCACACTGCAGCCGCCCTCCTCTGTGAACTGGCCAACAAGGTTCTCGGTCAGGATCCCAGGGGCTGAGGTCCGCCGGCGACGGCCCCGGACGACGACGACGCAGAGCCGAACTGCACATTGGGAACTGTAGTTCCGCGGGAAGGGACCGAGCGGCGGACGCTGCACACGCGCACTGGGAGCTCAGGGCAACAAAGACGGCAGCGTGCGCGCGTGCGCCGGAAAAAGACACGGGAGGGCGTGCGCGCGCGGCCGCGGCTCTAAGCTACTCGAGGCAGCTCGAGAGGACGGACAGAGGGAGGGGCAGAAGCCACCGACCTCAGGAAGACGAGAAGGGGTTGTGCTCCTGGCCGCCAGAAGAGAAAGGGGCGGGGCCGGCGAGCAGTGCGCGGAGGTGCCGAGCTCCCGGGACCGGCCGGCGCGCGGGGGTCTGTGGCCCTCGCCGTCCCAGTGGCCGCTGCCGTCCCTTGGTCGCCGTCGGTCTGCGGGAGGCGGGTTATGGCGGCGGCGGCAGTGGGAGCTGTGGATGAATTCTCCCGGTGGACGAGGGAAGAAGAAAGGCTCCCGCGGCCCCAGCAGCCCGGTGCCTCCCAGGCCTCCGCCCCCCTGCCCGGCCCCAGCGCGGCCCGCCCCCAGGCCGGCCCCTCCGCCGGAGTCGCCGCATAAGCGGAACCTGTACTACTTCTCTTACCCGCTGTTCGCAGGCTTCGCGCTGCTGCGTTTAGTCGCTTTCCACCTGGGGCTCCTCTTCGTGTGGCTCGGCCAGCGCTTCTCACGCGCCCTCATGGCCGCCAAGAGGAGCTCCCCTGCCGCGCCGGCCGCCGCCTCGCCCCCGGTGCCTGCGCCGGGCGCGGAGGCCGAGCGCGTCCGAGCCTTCCACAAGCAGGCCTTCGAGTATATCTCCATCGCCCTGCGCATCGACGAGGACGAGAAAGGTAATTGGGGGGCTGGGGAGAAAACCTTGGGGTCGCCGAGGGAGGGCTGCACCTGCGTCCCTGCCCTGCGGCGCGGGCGGTGCGCCCCCGGAATTGATTCTCCCCGCGAGACTGCCTTCCCGCAGTCAGCCCTTCGTGCTCTGCGATTCTCAGTTAGAACCTCTCCCTTTTCAGGGCACCCTGCTTGTCGACTTTGTTTCAGACACCGGCCTTCCCTTACACTTCTCATGACCCAGGTCCCTATTGGACATCCAGACGCGCTGGTGACAGTGACAGTTGTCCTAGAGTGACCACACGGATCCTTCCTAGCGCTGTAAACAGTGTGTGGCTTCCTCGGAGCCAGGTTTCCGAAAGGTTTTGATATGGAACAGGCTGTGACTTGTTAAAGGCTTTTAAAGAAAGCAGAGTGTAGTGTCAGAGAAAAAAAAAAGAACAAATAGTGACTTAATTTTGAAAGGAACAGCTGCATATGATTACAGCTGACTTTGCATTTTTTTTTAAGTTTCTTGACAGTCACTTTATCAGTGTAATGACTCCTAAGTATTTTTCAGTAAAGTTCTATTTTAGCATAAAACTTTTGCCCCTGGTTAACTTGATTTTATCTAAATTAGTATTCCAAGGTAGCCTCTAAGTTTCTAAATTGAAATGTTAAATGCATGAATAGGATAAACTTATACATATCATTTTACAATAAAACTTAAAGATTTTAGAATAATATATGATAGCCCTTCTGTGTGCTAGGCACTGTGCTCTTAGCTTTGCTTGTGTTATCTATTTAATCCTCTCAATTATCCTGTGAGGTGAAATACTGTTAGTGTCACTTCACAGATGAACAAACTGAGGCTTAAAAGATTAAAGCAAGTCATTCCAGACCTTTGCTAATTGATAATGAAAATGTTTTATGGAAGATGATAAAGTTAGCAGGAACCTTACAACATTTTGAAAATCTCTCCTTTCATCCTAATGCAATCCGCACTTCATTTGTAGTTTATCTCTCCACTACCAACTCCAGAAACTGTTCTAGAATTTCAGTTTTGTTGAAACCTATTTCCTTTGTGAGGCCTGAGAGTGAGAAGTAGGCTATAAGGAAAGAGGCTGGTGTTCATGGTTTTAGAGCATAAGGACAGAGTGAAGGTTAAGAGAGTTCAAGGAAGGAGACACATTTAAGAAAAGAATGCCCTGTATTTGTGGAAGGAAGTGTTTTGTTAACTGCTTCATTCTTGACCGCCTCTTAGGAATGGAAGGATCTCTTGGGGAGAACGAAGAAGGGTACCATCATTCCTTCCTAGAGAAGCACTGTTTTATTTCAGTAGCCTATTCAAATAGGTCCTCTGAATTTTACTAGTCTAAGTCAAAGATGTTTTAAAATAGAGGTAATATGTTTAAGGGTAGATTCGCTGTGTTTAGGAAGAGAATGCCAGAAAATACAAGGAAATTTTAGTTTAACACTGGGTGATGGGAGTTGGGAGGTATGATAAGAGGAGAGGTCAAGGAAAACCTAGGTATGAAAAAAAGGAACCTAGGCACTTAGATTTAAAGAGAAATCAGTCCTGTGTGAGGGATAAGTTCCAGAAGTAGAATTCAGACCTTGGGTTTCCTGTTAGTGACCTATCTTGGAGTATTACATATATGCCTATATCTATTATATTTAAATCATCGTAATGTTTTAAGTATAAATATTTTCATCAGTGTACCCCATATTTCACCCTCTTTTTACTGATAACCTATTCAAAGGTTTTTGCTTTATTTATGCTTTAGTTTCTAAAGTGGACATCAGAATGGGCTGTGATAACTAGTTTGAATTCTACAACTGATGCATCATATGCTAAAATAAATTAGTTATATATTCATTTCCCTTTAAAAATGACGTAAAACTGCGTTTATAGTGTCATGGTTTTTTTCTATCTTTTTCCTTTAGCATATTGAAAGTTTGTGTACTTTAGCCTTAATCCGGTAGTGTAAGAGTTCACATTTGAAGTCTATTTGCCTCTCAGCCTTCTTAAACAATGTAAAACTTAATTCCAAGAGAATTTCGTTCTTTCCCACTGCATTGAAATATATATATGAACGAGTAGAAATGAATCTGATATGCAGCCTTTCAAGGTTTCCTAACTGTGGTAAACCATTAAGGGGCTTATGATGTCATGTACTTTCATTCCCTTTAGCAACTTGACTTAGCTTCTAAATGTACTGAGAGCCACTTTATTTCATCAGGTCAAGTGGATTATTTCAGACTGTAGTGGTGTTAACTAAAACATATGGTGCCTTGAAATAAAGACCAAATTAAATCTTATTTTAATAAAGTAGTGTATAAATGTGGTTAACATGGTGACTATGTTCATTTTGAATTCTGTTCTTTCTTATGAATACTCAACTTTGACACTGAATTTTTATAAAGGCCTAAGTTTGCCTGAAACCAAACTATTTTAAATAGAGAATAGCACAGTAAGTTCTGTTTACCTAATATAGGGCTATGTGAGGTCTATTCATTAAAGCAAACATTTATTGGATACCAGTTAATTTGCACAGCTCTGCATTCTAGATGCTACTTGAGGAAAAAACACTTCCTTTCCAGTGAGATGTGTTAAGGCAACGTTTGTTATGTGATTAATAAGTGTGTATATATTTTCATGTATATTATATATCCCTCATTTTTTTCAAGCAGTTTTGTGGATATATTTTTTTTAAGATATAAAAAAATTTATTGCTTGATTGATTTTAGAGAAAGAGGAAGGGAGAAAGAGAAAGAAAGAGACAAACATCAATTTGTTGTTCCACTTACGCATTCATTGGATGATTCTTGTACATGCCCTCACCAGAAATCAAACCCGCAGCTTGGCATATCCAGACAATGCTCTGACCAACCGAGCTACCTGGCCAGGGGTTATGGATATTTTCTTAAATTGTTGAACATCCTTGGAAAACTGATAACCTATGATATCCATTGTATATATGGAGAAACTGAAATTTAAAGAGTGAATTCAGCATTAGCAGAACCAGAAACAGAGGTTAGGTGAACAGACTCATAATTTTATACTTTTTGTTTTATACTAAGCAGGTTCTGTTTTGTAATGGTAATATTGGACCCCTTGGATACTTGGGGGAAAAGAAGTGGTTGTAATAGTGGTTCTTTGAATTAACCAGAACGTGACCTGGCATGTTTCACATGGCTCCCGCAGGAAGACAAGCCTGAGACTTTTTGGATAATACAGTGCTGCAGGTTGTCTAGGTGTGGTTCCCAATATGTTAGGACTTGACAGTACGGGTTCTAAAGGTTGTATCAGAGTGAGAGCTCCAGTTTCTCAGGATGTTGTAGGACTGAAGAATCTAGCGTCAAGGACAGAAATTGTCTAAATAAAATATTTTTTTATTTGTTTCTCGTTAGTTTATATTAAAATATCCGGTTTTATAAAAAATAAATTTCCAGCCTGGCCGGGTGGCTCAGTTGGTTGAGCATCGTCCCATGCACCAAAAAGGTTGTGCGTTCGATTCCTGATCAAGGCACATACTCAGTTGCAGGTTCGATCCCTGACCAAGGTGCATGCTGGAGGCAACCAATTGATGTTTCTCTCCCTCTGCTCCTCCCTTTCTCCCCCCCCCCCCCGCCCTCATCCCTCTCTCTCTAAAATCAATAAAAATGTTCTCGGATGAGGATTAGAAATAAATACATTAATTAATTAATTAATTTCCGTATAATTTCGTAATTCCATATAATCCAACCTTGGGCACTACTTAAAACACACACAAAATACTTGTTTATCCATATCTATCTTCAGAAGGGGAAAATGAGTAGAAATCAGATTTGGTATAATTTCTTTTACTTCTAAAAACTACTAGACACCATTTTGAAAGTATTGATTTCAGATAATTTTCTTGGGCCTAATGATTCTGCTTTAAAGTTTCCGTGATTAGAACAAGGAAATAATTATTCAGTGGATGGACATTCAAATAATAATATACTTTTCCCAGAGAGTAACATTACCTTTTATTAAACACACAATAAGCATTTCACATTTCAAGAATATTTAGTGGCATTTGCACTAAAGAGACAGAAAGGCAGCCACTGTTATGAACTTTATCCTTTGTTCTGTTTTTAGCTGTGTATTAATTTTTATTGCAGCTTATATTTTTCTTTAGTTAAACCCTCTAAAGCCCACCTGCTGACTAGATTCCTAAGATTATTGTTAGTCATTCTGATGACAAGTAAGGGATTGTCAGTAAATGGATATTAAGTTATTGAAGAAGAATCTTCCCTAACCCACTATCTTATTTCCCCAACTACTAGTAGCTGCTCACCCAGTAATAGCTGGATTTTTTACTTCTGGCAAAGTATAGCTTCTCTCCTTTTCTACTAGTTTTCCTCTCCTTGACCTATATGATACCAGTGAAGGTATTAGTATGTTAATGTACCCTTTTTTATTTTGCTTTATGATTTGTTAACAACTGCTCATGCTAGACATTCTAAGCAATAAAACATCTTTGAGCACACTCACATCTCAGCAATTGTTCATTCTGGTACATGAGGGAAGAAAAATGTCAAAATTTGTGATTTCTTTGGAGACTGTTAAATGTTTAATGGCTACATAGGTATAGTATAGACATGCTATACTTACATATCTCTTCTGTTGTTCTGCAGATATTTTATGCTACAATAGAGAGGGAGAGAATTAACTGTTGTTCTGATGTGGGCTTCATCAGTGCCTTTCAGTCAGCCATCACTAGGAACGCACACACCTGTGGTTGAACAAGTGGGATTTATTTTACTTATTTTAACCAAGAAGAACACATACCATAGGAAACTGCAGTGTATCTCAGGAAAAGGGTGTTGGAAAGAACTTTTTATAGGACTTGGGCCTATGTTAGGTGATTTTTGAAGAGGATTTAAGGCAGCAGGGTTTTTCTCTGCATTGGATGCTGTCAGGAACTGGGTATAATTCTAAGTATTTTTAAAAATCTGATCTAGAAAGAGGGAAGACTAGAGTGAGGCTAAAGTTATAATGGGTTAAGAAGCACTCCTTAGCCTGAGCAGAGGGATGTTTGATATTTTGTGGCTTGGACATTGTTCATGTTTCTGTGTTTAGACATGATTATAGAGTGGTCTTGTTTTTGTCTTAGTCCGTTATGGGCACAGAGTAGCCTTGTGTGAAGTTGATGTTCTGTGAAAGTGTTTATGTTCAACAGAACAAACACCAAGGGCTAGCTATAATGCCGGGTCAGCTCATAGTTGCACCAAGGCCTGCCTGATAGTACTAGGCCAGCTCCTGATGTCAAGCTACTTTTCTCTTTCTTAGTTTTGAGGGTTTTATTTTATCCTTTCAAGATTGTAGTGCCTCTTCTCTAGATTGACATTTGAGTTGCAACTATACAGGATCTTGGACAAATTACTACATTGAGATAATGTTTTAAAATGCTTAGTGTCTGTGCATAGTAGATCCTCAGAAAATTGGAACTATATTATTATTAATTCAACAATCCTTTTTAAAGATTACAACCTCTGGAGGTTATATTAGAACACTGTTAAACCTTGATGCCTAGTTTATATAACCCCTTTAAGGAAACAACAGCAGGGTAAATGAGATTTGGGGAAGAAGAATCACTAAAGAATGATACAAAAATACTTTTGCTAATTGTGACTCTTAGCTCCAAAAAAAAAGAGGGAAGTCTCCTGCTAACCTCACTCCTCTCTTAGTATCCTAGCTTTTTATTACAAAAGAGATAAAATGAAATTTTTGTACTCATGTGTACATAATGCAAGCTCCTGGTAGAGAATTCAGGAAATACAAAAAATGCACAGAAGAAATTAAAATTACCCACTGCCCATAGTAAATATGAAAGACTTCAAAGAAGATAAATTAATTGACATTCTTAAGGTTTAAAGAAAATGTCCAAAACTGTTTTGAAAACTCCTATCCTTGAAACAGATATTTAAAAAAATGTTTTTCTAGCTTTTCTAATCTAATCTTACTCTTGTAATCAAAATTTTAGTTCTGGTATAATCCAATCTACAACAAATATCTTTATACATAAATATTGTAGTATTGTACTTTTTAAAAAGCAGATTTATTGAAGTTTAATTTATGTACAGTAAATAGGAGTGTGTAATTCAATGAATGTTAACAAACAGTTGGGTAACCTTCACTGCAGTGAATATGTTGAATATTTCATCACCCCAAAAGCTCCTTTGTGCTCCTTTTGTAGTCAGTCCCCTGTCCTTCCCTTTAGCCCCTGGCAGTCATTGGCCTGATCTGTCTCTATAGTTTTGTCTTCACCAAGTGACATATAAATGGAATCATACAGTATGTAGCCTTATGCGTCTAGCTTCTTTCACTTAGCATGTTTTTTAGATTGATCCATGTTGCTACATGTATCTGTAGTTTGTTCCTTTATATTGCTGAGTAGTATTCTATGTACTGATGTACCACAGTTTAATTCATTCACTAAGTGATAGACATCTGGGTTGTTTCCAATTTTTAGTTCTCATAAATAAAGCTGTTATGAATATTCACATACAGGTCTTTGATCTTTTCATTTCTTTGGGTTAACACCTAGAAGAAGGAATTGCTGGGTGATGTGGTAAATATATGTTAATGTCATAAGAAACTAGCAAATTCTTTTCCATCGTGGCAGTACCACTTTGTATTCATACCTGGAAACATATGAGAGGTTCATTTATACTTTAGCTTGTAACTTATTTTGCATTTTAGATTAGGTGAACAGTGGTACCTTGTGGTTTTAATTTGTAGTTCGCTAACTAATGAGCACATCTTTTCTTGTACTTATTTGTCATTTATGTTTCTTCTTTGGTAAAGTATATGTTTCAATCTTTTGGCCACTATTTTTTAAAAATATGTTTCTTATTGATTTTAGAGAGGCAGGAAGGGAGGGGGAGAGAGAGAAACATCAATTGACTGCCTCCTATACTCCCCTGAGCCCGAAACCCGGTGCCATGACCGGGAATCGAGCCATTCCGGTGAGCTCTTGGCCCATGGGACAAGTGCTCAACCAACTGAGCCACACTGGCCAGTGCTGAACACTATATCTATATATATGTGTATATATATATATATATTTTTTTTAATCCTCACCCAAAGAGTGAGGATATTTTTTCCATTGATCTTTAGAGAGATTGGAAGTGAGGAGGGGAGGGGAGAGAGAGAGAAGAAACAATGATGTGAGAGAGACACATCAATTGTTTACCTCCCACACTCGCCCTGCGAGGGGAGGTGGGGATCGAACCTGCAACCCAGGTACATGCCCGTGATTGGAATCAAGCCCGAGACCCTTCAGTTTGAGGGCCGACACTCTAACCACTGAGCTAAACCAGTTAGGGCATAGGTGGCAGTTTTGTACACCAATAATCAACTGTCAGAGAAATTAAGAAAACAATCCCATTTACAATTGTAAGGAAAAAAAATAAGGTATCTAGGAATAAATTTAACCAAGGAGGTAAAAGACCTGTACTCCGAATATTATAAGACACTGAAGAAAGAAAGTGAAGAAGATGCAAATAAGATGAAGCATATACTGTGTTCTTAGATAGGAAGAATTAGCATCAATAAAATGTCCATCCCACCCAAAGCAATGTATAGATTTAGTGCAATTCCTATCAAAATACTAATGGCATATTTCACAGAATTAGAACAAATATTCCAAAAACATATGTGGAACCACAAAAGACCCCAAATAGCCTCAGCAACCTTGAGAAAGAAAAACGAAGTTGGAGGTATCACACCACCTGATATCAAACTATACTGCAAGGCCATAGTAGTTGAAACAGCATGGTGCTGGCATAAAAACAGACATATATATCAACAGAACAGAATAGAGAGTCCAGAAGTAAACCCACGCCTTTATGGTCAATATTTGACAAAGGAGGCAAAAACATACAATGGCGTAAAGACGGTCTATTCAGTAAATGGTCTTGGGAAAACTGGACAGATATATCCAAAGAAATGAAACTAGACCCTTACACCATACACAAGAATAAACTCAAAATGGATTAAAGACTTAAATGTAAGACCCAAAACCATAAAAATCCTAGAAGGAAACATAGGCAAGAAAATCTCAGACATTTCTTGTAGCACTATTTTTTCTGATATATCTCCCCAGGAAAGGGAAACAAAAGAAAAAATAAACAAATGGGAGTACATCAAACTACAAAGGTTTTGCACAGCAAAAGAAACCAACAAAATGGAAGGATAACAAAAAGCGCTTCTGTTGTGACTGACACACGTAAGACAGCTTGATTGCTCTACATGTGGAATCGACAACAAGAAATTTTAGAAGCATAATTTTTTGGTATCTGGGCAGCCTAGTGATCGCTTGTCCTGGCGCCCATGAAAAAACAAACAAAAAACAAAATGAAAAGACAATTCATTCAATGGGAGAACGTATTTGCCAATGATACATCTGATAAGGGATTAATATCCAAAATTCATAAAAACTTGTCACCAAAAAAACATGCCAGTTAAACGTGCAAAGGATTTGAATAGACACTTCTCCAAAGAGGCCATACAGATGGCCAGTTGACATATGAAAAGATGCTCAACGTCCCTAATCATCAGAGAAACACAAATTAAAACCACAACAAGATATCACACCTGTCAGAGTGGTTATCATCAATAAATCAACAAACAATAAGTGTTGGCAAGGATGTGAAAATAAAGGAATCCTTGTTCACTGTTGGTGGGAATGCAGATTGGTGTACCCACTGTGGAAAGCAGCATGGAGTTTTCTCAAAAAATTAAAAACAGAACTGCCTTAAGACCCAGAGATTCCACTTCTGGGAATATATCCGAAGAAACCCAAAACACTGATTTGAAAGAATATACTCACCCCTATGCTCATTGCAGCACTGTTTACAATAGCCAAGTGTCACTTGGAAACAGCCCAAGTGTCCATGAGTAGATGAGTGGGTAAAAAAGCTGCAGCATATTTACACAATGGAATACTACTTAGCCCTAAAAAAGCAAGGAAATCTTACCTTTTGCAATAGCATGGATGGACCTGGATGGTATTATGCTAAGTGAATGTGAAATAAGCCAGTCAGAGAAAGACAAATACCATATGATTTCACTTATATGTGGACTCTAAGGAACAAAATAAACAAATTAGAAATAGACTCATAGATACAGAGAACAGACTGACAGCTGTCGGGGTTGGGAGCTGGAGAACTGGGTGAAATAGGTGAAGAGATTAAGCAAACAAAAACCAAAAACCCTCACAGACTGATATCAATATGGCGATTACCAGATTGAAGGGGGGTGGAAGAGGTGGAAGAGGTAGAAGAGGGTAAAGGGGGAATAAGTGGTGATGGAAGGAGACAAGGCTATGGGCGGTGAACACACAATACAGTGTACAGATGAAGTATTATAGAAGTGTACACTTGAAACCTATTTAAATAACCAATGTAACCCCAATTAATACAATTTAAAAAGAAATGCAAAAAAAAAAGCCCAGTGAGATTTGCATGTAATTGTTACCAGTTTACAGAAATATCCTACACACATTTTGATTGTGCTGAATTTTTAGATCCTTTTTAAGCTCTGCTTGGAATTAAGAATTAATGTTGTAAACCAGTCATTTGTTGCAAAGAAAATAGAAGTGTGTTACTAAATGCCACATCTGTAATCTCATATACCAGCTCTCATGATGCAAAATCATTTGCTAAATAAAAACTAATTCTAGAAAGGAGGCACCCAACAATGACTATATTACATCAGATTGTAATACAATTAGATTAAACAGTGCTTTTTTCCCTTCCTCAATAGTATTGAAATCATGTTTATATTTAAAAACCTTTTATTTAAAATAAGTTCTCCCTAAATGAAATTCTTCTATACTTCATTTCAGTGGTTATAAGCATCAATACCATGAAATGATAAATAAAGAACACACAGCCTTAAAATTTTGAGAAACATTGAAGTCTGTGTCCCCTTCTTGGAGATTCACATATATGTTAAGATGCTAATGATACTAAGAAATCATGTAGTAATAGTTCTCAAATTTATTTGATCACAACTCTCTTTTTCATGTATCACCTAATAACAGCAGGCTTTGGGAGATGTTTAGTGTATTCTTTATACTTGTAATATATACAAATAATTATTTATCTTTAAAGCAGGACAAAAGGAGCAAGCTGTGGAATGGTATAAGAAAGGTATTGAAGAACTAGAAAAAGGAATAGCTGTTGTAGTTACAGGACAAGGTAAGGTTATATTTACATTTGTTTAGGAGCCAAATTATATTCACATGATTGCCCTGATTTTAGATCCATTTGTCTTAACAAAAGTATTTAAAAGTTTTTAAAATGTAATTATTAATGTATACTTTACAGTTAATGTGTTACTACTTATGCCAAAAAGGAAGGTATAACCAGAAATGCTCAAACTTGATTGATTGCCTGTAGCAGTCAGGCAAAACCAGTATATTACTTGGGTCTTTCTTGGATGTTTTACCCTATGTTCAGCCATATTTTTGAAACCTGTCCTTTCCTCATTGTTGAGGCAGGGAGGAGTGGTTAATCCATAGACCCCCCCTTTGCACTTGTGAGTATTGTCTGATTGCCTGTTAGAATATGAGCTGTAAATGTCTTACTTTGATTCATACTTGGCTTTTTAAAACCAAAGCAGTTATTTATTATCTTTACTTTCTTATCACCTCAAATAAAAAATTAAGAGTCTACTATTATCTTGAAATATATAGATAACACTTATTGTACATTTACTGTGTGCCTAAGCATCATTGTATATGCTTCATATGTATTATCTCTTTAAAAAGGTTTTTTTTTCTCATTGATTTTATTTTATTCTGTTTTAATCCTCACTGAGGATATTTTTTCCATTGCTTTTCAGAGAGAGTGGAAGTGGGGGAGAGGGAGGAGGAGAGAGGGAGAGGGAGAGAGGGGGAGAGAGAGAGGGAGAGAAAGAGAGAAACATCGATGTGAGATAGTCACATGGTTGCCTCCAGCTCGAGAGTGCACCAGGGCTGGGGATTGAGCCTGCAACCGAGGTACATGCCCTTGGCTGGAATAGAACCTGGGATCCTTCAGTCCATGGGCCGATGCTCTAAACTGAGCCAAACTGGCTAGGGCTTTTAATTGAATTTAGAGAGAGAGGAAGGGTGAGGTATATATAGAGAGAAACATTGATGAGAGAAACATAGATTGGCTGCCTTCTGCACGCCCCCTACTGGGGATGGAGCCCACAACCCAGGCATGTGCCCTGATGGGTAATGGAACCAGGGACCTCTTGGCTCAAGGCTAGATGCTCAATCACTGAGCCACACCAGCCGAGCTATATTATGTCTTAATTTTCACTACAACCCTACACACTCATGCTGCTGCTGTTACCATTATTTTTCAGATGCATAATTTTAAGTACAAAGAAGTTAAGTAATTTGCCTAAGGCCTCATAACTAGCAAATAGTGGGGTCAGGATTTGAACCTAGGCAGTCTGACTTCAGAGCCTGAATTCTTAAGTACTACTGTACTGTGACTATTGTGTAATACATGGGTACCACTATTAAATAGGTGAAATACTTCAGTTTATCATAGCTAAAATAGAATTAGAAGCAAAAATAATAATATGTAGGCTAAGAATCAGTCTTGTGGATCAATCCACCCAGTGGATGTTTGTTGTCTGGCTGACTGATACTTATATCAGCTAATCTCCAATAAGTACAATGCATCCAATATTTGCCATGTTTTTTTCTGTCCCCTTTTATTTTGACTGGTTCACTAGCTACTGGTATCCTGCGTAAAAGAGAGCAGAATAGAACAAGTAAATATAGATGGTTGGGCTTTGGAGACCTTATGAGTTTATGAGCATGACAGTGAATTATGTACAAAATATATTTGCTGTTTATCAATTACATAGAAGAGTTTGAAGAAAATGAGTTGGTTATAAGAATAGTATTTCTCTGAATCAAAAATGCTTTCAATTCTACCACAAAGAAAAAACAATGTCAGTTAAACTGACACATTCTCTTCTTATCACTTAGAATTTGAATTTTAAACCTTATTGAATTTGCTGTCCTATCTTATTTAGACATAGCTATGACAGCAGTGTTAATATCTATTACCAAAGTGGTACATGCACAGGCAGTGACAAACTATGTTATGACTGCAGCCTGGCTGATAGCAGTCATAAGTTGGCACAGGTTGTAAAACACATCCCAATTTCAAAGATTTTAAAATGGGAAAAGGATGTCTGAAAATCCATGGAATACTGCCCTCAGTAGGTCTGAAACCAGCATAAGGAACTGTAGCTTTTTTATTTTTATTTTATTTATTTTATTTTTTATTTTTTAGATATATCTTTATTGATTTCAGAGAGAGGAAAGGAGAGGGAGAGAGAGAAACATCAATGATGAGAGAGTCATTGATCGGCTGCCTCCTGCACGCCCTCGACTGGGGATCGAGCCCGCAACCTGGGCATGTGCCCTGACCGAGAATCGAACCCCGATTTCCTAGATCCTAGGTCGACGCTCAACCGCTGAGCCACGCCCGGCCGGGTAGCTTATTTTTTTTAAAGAAATTACTTGAAAATAATATTTTCTTAATTTTTTAATAAAGACTATGACTTCCCATGAGATTAGTTGGGGTAATATTTTATCTTGAAGCACTATTAATAGGGAAATATAGATATTTTAATTCTTTTTTCTTCTTCTGTTCTTTTTCAGGTGAACAGTGTGAAAGAGCTAGACGCCTTCAAGCTAAAATGATGACTAATTTGGTTATGGCCAAGGACCGTTTACAACTTCTAGGTATCAATGAATTATATAATTGGAATGAGATGTATCTGAAATGTGTGCTCAATGAAACTTGTAATGTAGATGGAAATAGATCAATGATCTTGAAAATATGATCTAGGCTTTTTTCTTGCAGAAAATTTCTAACATACAAAATAGAAGAGTATATTGATAATTATCCATCACTTAGCTTTAATAATTACCAATCCATAGTCTGTCTTGATTTATCTATACCAAGGGGCTTGCAAACCACAGCCCATGCGCTAACCCCAGTTCACTGCCCATTTTTATAAATTGGCACACAGCTACTCTTGTTTCTTTATATATTGTATGGCTGCTTTCATGCTACAGTGACAGAGTTGAATAGTTGATATAGAGATCATATGACTCTCAAAGGCTTTTAAGATGTAGTTTTAAAAAATATTTAAATGTTTACACCTGGTTCTTTAAAGAAAAAGTTTGTCAGCCCCTGTTTATATTCCTACACACTTTCTCCAACTTTATATTATTTTGAAACAAATTCTCACATCTTTTCATATATAGGCATTATATATTGTATCTCTAAAAGATAAAGGTGCTTTAAAAATAAAATCGCTGAAATACCACTGTCACACCTAAAAGTAGCTAGTCATTTCCTTTAATATTAAAAAAAATGGACCAAAAATGGCCAGTGATTAAATATAATTCAAGTATAATATATAACATAATATCCAGTCAGTATCTCGTAATTGAATAACCTTACTACTTTTTTTTTTTTTAAATATATCTTTATTGATTTCAGAGAGAGGAAGGGGGAGGGAGAGAGAAACATCAGTGATAAGAGAGTTGTCATTGATCGGCTGCCTCCTGCACTCCCCCAACTGGGGATCAAGCCCACAACCCGGGCATGTGCCCTCATGGGGAATCGAACCATGATCTCCAGGATCCTAGGTCGATGCCCAGTCGCTGAGCCACGCCTGGCTGGGCCTTACTACTTTTTTATAATTGTTTAAGTCAGGATCTCAAGAAGATCCATTCATGGTGTCTGTGGGCGGTGTGGGAGAGGGACTCAGAATAGGGACATTGGTGTCTGTCCCTCCAGCCCTCTCCTCAGGCCACACAACACAGTATAAAAAAAAAACCCCATACAGTGTATCTATTTTAATATAAAAGTCCATCTATTTTTCTTGGAGTTTATTTGTTAATGAACCAGATCTTTGCCACATGGTGTTTCCTACAGTATGACTTGCTGTGTGGATCTTCATGGTATCTTTTAATATGTTCTACTGTCCGCCCTGTAAGTTGATAGTTGGATATAGAGCCTTGATTGATGTAAAAGTTAGGCATTAAAAGAATTAATTTTTAAAAACATTTTTATTTATTGAATTTTAGAGAGGGGAAGAGAGAAAGAGAGAAAGATTTGATGTTCCACTTATTTATGCATTCAATTGCTTGCTTCTTGTATGTGCCCTGTTTGGAGATCAAACCTGCACCCTTAGTGAGTGAATCAGGGCCAAGCTCTAACCAACTGAGCTACCTGGCCAGGGCCAAGAATTAGTATTTTGGATGTTGTTGTTGTCTCTTGTCATCCTCAAAAGTGCTGTGTACCCATTAGTAAAATATATTACTTTTTTTGTTAATTTATTGATTTTAGAAAGAGAGAGAAACATCTATTTGTTGTTCCACTTATTAATGCACTCACTGGTTGCCCTCTTATATGTGCCCTGACTGGAGATTGAACCTGCAACCTTGGCCTTATGGGGATGACACTAACCAACTGAGATACCTGGCCAGGGCTGAAAGATGTTACTTTCAAAAGTAGCGGGTGGGATAGAATGCATCAACATATTCCTGTCTTCTCAGAACTCAGATAGTCTGGGATTATATATATTAACAGCAGTAAAAAAGAGTTATGCACAAGTGCACAGTAGAGCAAATTTGTGTATTATGTGCTGGTTAAGAAATGGAACTTTTCAGAAGTGGGATGCCAAATAGGTATCTAATTAGAAGGAGAATGATACTGGGAGTTCCCCAGACAGGCTGATTTGAGAGGATGAGGTCTTTCTGATAAAGTTGGGAAGAGTTCATATATGTTATATATAGTAGTCCCTCTTTATCCACAGGGAATATGTTCCAAGATCCCCAGTGGATTCCTGAAACTGCAGATAGTACCGAATGCTATGTATACTATATATACTGTTTTTTTCCTATGCATACAGACTTACGATAAAGTTTGTGGTGACCACATGTGAATGTGGTCTCTCAAAATATTGTATTGAACTGTACTCACTTTTCACTTAAAGGAAGCGGTTTAAGCGTGGCTGGTGTGGCTCAGTTGGTTGAGTGTGGTCCCATGCACCAAGTATTTTACTTAATAATGGCCCCAAAGTGCAAGTGTAATGATGCTGGCAATTTGGATATGCCAAAGAGAAGCCTTAGAGCGCTATCTTCTCTCTCTTTTTTAAAAAATATGTCTTTATTGATTTTTAGAGAGAGAGGAAGGGAGAGAGAAACATCGGTTGGCTGCCTCTTGCACATTCCCTACTGGGGATCAAGCCTGAAACCTGGGCATGTGCCCTGATCAGGAATCAAACCTGTGACCTCTTGGTGCCTAGGACTGTGCTCAGTCAACTGAGCCACACCAGCCAGCACAAGATTTTCCTTTTAAGTAGATGGTTATATGGGGGTTGCATGTCAGAGGATCAAGAAGCAAGGTGACAGTTTTTTTAAATTATTAATTACATAATGTTTAGTCATTCTAAAAAGAAGCATGAAACTAACTTTGTACTCTTGAACAAAAATAAATAGGAGCAGGCTCACATTAATAGTGTACTGCTACTGTGGATGTGTGTGTTTCCCTGCATATGAAACTAAGCCCTATACATTAAAAAAAACAAGTTCTATGGCTTTTATTCCTAGTTATTATCAAAACTAAGGATTTAATTTATTTTTTCTGAATAATGAATGTTTATGTGAATTTTTGTTACATTTCGTTGAAGAGAGTGTTAATTGATAAAGAAGACATGTCAGTTTTTTTTTTCTAATACATATCTTTTGCCAACACAAATGGTTTCTTTCTCAGTATGGTGATTTGAATAGTATTATCATTGAGAAAAATCAGATGACCTACCTGTTAACTAACAACAACAACAAAAAAAATCCCAGCTCCAAGGTATATTGTATCAGCCGGTTCTAGGATACAAAAGCTGTGCAGTACTTTGTGCTTTGTGCAAAAAGGGTAGCTGCTATTTAACCTGTCCCAAAGGCGTGTGTGGTGTACCATAAACCAAGCATGGCGCCTGCTTGTCTGACCTTAGAAATGGAAGTTTAGGAGACTTAGTATATATGTGCTTTATTTTTGCATGTATTCATTGACTTTCTAGTATTAAAGAAAATAATCAGTTATGACAACTTGGAATGTTTCAACAATATTAATGTAAAAATTGAGCTTCTATTGTGAATGAGGCATAGAGTAGGTACGTTATGTATATTATTTTCTTTAATCCTTGAGACCATCTGCAAACTGAAGCTAAACTAAAGCAAGTTCATGCTAGTGAGTAAGTGGTGGAGCAGGGTGTTTGTCAGCTAGCAGTATGGATTGACTTGAATGGGGGAAAAGAGCGCAGCAGTGATGTAGAGTGGCAAGGAATTTCAGACGGCTGCCTTCTTGGGCTTTAGGTGCTAAGTAGACTTAGAGACCTAGATGATGAGAAAATGTGTTGTTATCTGAAGTAGGGATAGGGGTGAAATAATCCTTTAAAATTTTTGGTTAATTTTAAAAATAGATGATATAGGCACATCCCACAAAATTTTTAAAGTTTTATGTATGAAAAGCAATCATCCCATACTATGCCCTGGCTACTCCTTTCCCATCACCAGAGGCAGCTGCTGTCACCAGTTTCTTTGGATCCTTTTTAAAGATAATCTTTGTGTACAGTACTAGTCCTCCTCTTACTCATGGTTTTACTTTCTGAAGTTTCAGTTATCTGCAGTCAGTTGCTGTCCAAAAATATTAAATGGAAAATTCCAGAAATAAACATTGTATAATTAAATTGCATTCTGTTCTCAGTAGCATGATGAAATTTCACATCTTCTCACTCTACCCCACCCAGGATGTAAATCATCTCTTTGTCTAGCGTATCCACACTATATATGCTACCTGCTTGTTGGTCACTTAGCCATCACAGTTATCAGATCAGTCATTAGAGAGAGAGAGACCACATTCACATTACTTTTATTACAGTATATTTTAATTGTTCTATTTTGTTATTGTTGCTAATCTGTTATTGTGCTTAATTTATAAATTAAACTTTATTATAGGTTTGTATGTATAGGAAAAGCCATAGTATATATAGGATTAGGTACTATCCATAGTTTCAGGGATCCACTGGGGGTCTTGGAACGTATCCCCTGCAGATAAAGGGGGACGACTGTATACAAGTGTGCACAAATAAATGGTAGGGTACTGTACACACAGTTTTGAAGCATGCTTCTTTCATTCTGCTTTATTGCCTTTATCTTTTGCTTGCCATATGTTAAAGTACCTGATATGGCATTTTTTAGACACTCCTTATAGTTTCCTTCTGTGTCATTTTAAGTGCTGTTCTTCTTTCCTGAAGTGTTCTCTCTTTTCATCTTTTCAAATCCTAGCCAACTCACAACCCACTTTTTCTGTAAAGCCTTTTTAATGTTCTATTTCTTCTGTGCTATATAATCTTTAAAAAAAAAAATATTTGTGTTGTAAGTTGCCAATTTAATAAGCATATGATGGTACAGACAATATTCATTTATTTATCTCTATGCTTCTCTTTCTACACAATGACTTGGACATACTAGATACTCAGAAAATATTTGCTGGTGATAACAGTGATATGGAACTGCCTTAAGTTACCAAACCTGAATAAGGCATATTTTTAACATAGCCATTCATTTGTTAACTTCTGTTGCTATTTTAATGTCTGAGTTTTTACTAATTATATTTTTAGGAGATGTTATTGATGTTATATAACTGTAAAACGCTTCATCATGTAACAACCTTGTAACACCTTAAATCATTTTTCATTTTCACGTGTACCTTTTTCATTATATATTTTTTCTTTTTGTTTATTTTGTTCTTTCATACCCCTCCTCTGTTGCATAGAGAAGCTGCAACCAGTTTTGCAATTTTCCAAGTCACAAACAGACGTCTATAATGACAGTACTAACTTGACATGCCGCAACGGACATCTCCAGTCAGGTGGGTTTAGGTTAATTAACGTGTGAAATAATAAAGCTTGCATGCAAAGTAAAGTCCCACTTAACCTGATAATGTTGACTTGGTTTTATAATGATAGTTTCGATTGGTTTTTGTTTGCACAGAGCTATGTTGAAAATACAGTATTCCTATCATTCATAGTATAAGACCATGTAACAAGGTATAGCCATTCTCAACATACTTTATTTGCATATTTTACAGCCTATGATTTTTGAAATTATAAAATTTGAAGGTTCACTTTTCTAAGTTTAAAATAGTCTTATGTTTCTATTGTATTTTCAGCTTTTGTGGGGGGGGTTTCATGGATAGCTAAACGAGGTTTTTATGAAACGGTATTTTTTAAGAGAAATTTTCTCTTTTTTGGGTATATATCAGCTTTCATCATGTATCAATTTTCATGTATACTATACATGAATGTAATACCTGTTAGAAAAAATTTGAAGCTAAATTCACAAAGTGAGGAGAAAACATTAGAGTACTATTATTTATTATAGGTTAAATTTGTTTTCCGTGAACTTTTGGGTATGAACTTTTTACAGAACATTAAATCCTTTTTTTATTTTGTTTGGGTGGGAAGAATCTTAATTTCCTAGGTTCTCTGACATCTTGGCCAGTTTTATTGGTGACTTCTTCAGCATTAGTTTTATGTCCAGGGCTTAAATTTTATTGAAGTAAATATTGCTTTGTTTAAATTGTAGCAAAACAAACAAAAAAATCCCTTAGTTCAGACTATAAGACCACTGCCTTCTGTATTCATATGTAATACAAAACTTTTAAGATTTCAAAAGAGAGAAGTTAGTGTAAGCGGATTTCTGTGGATGAAAGAGACAGTTGGTCATTAATGAAATCCTTCCCTGTGGCTTCAGCTATCCCTTAGATTTCTTACTTAGGTTTGGTTTTCCAGTACAGAGCTCCACATCAGTAGCTATATTCCTTTTCTCATTTCTTCCTGTACCTGATTTAAAATACCATTTCAAGTATAGAGACAAATATTTTGCCTGTTTCTCTTAGTGCTGCAGTGAAACACTGATATTTTCATAAGGAACTTTTTGAAAAAAAAGAAATCTAAGAATGCACCACATATTAAATAGTTAAGCTTCCAAAATATAAATTTGAGATCCTAATAATGCAGGATAAACAGCAAAAATTTTCTAGCCTTGAAGAGCTTGTATGCCTTCCCATTGTTATCTTGATTCTCTTATACTTCTTTCCACTTGCACGATCCCATTGTATTTTTCTGCCAAGCACAAACTTTTAAAAAGTAACTTTCTCTTTTGGGGACCCATTAAAATAACAAAACTATCATATATCAAAACCCTAGTAAGTTATCTGTTCTTTAATTCTGTTTTCTGGTTGGGCGAAAATACTGACTTGCAGCTAATCTATGCAGCACTGGTGTTTATTACTAGTGAATGCACCCACTTCTGGAACATTCTGTGATGTTTCACTTGAATGAGCTACTTATCTCTCTTAGGAAAAGTCTATTTATTACTTCAATGTGTTATCTACAATGCCCAATTTTCTACTCAAAATTACTAGACATACAAAGAAACAGGAAAGTGTGACCTTTAGAACTATTGACTGGGCCCACATGTTGAATTTAGCAGACCAAGGTGTCAAAACAGTAATTATAAATATATTCAAAGATGTAAAAGAAAATACACCATCAGTTAAAAACCTGCAATCTCGGTAGATAATATAAACTACACAATAAAAATAATGGAAATTCTAAAGTTGAAAAGTACAACTGCTGAAATAAAAATTTGCTAGATTGCCTCAACAGCAAATTGGAGATGTCAAATGAAGGTTTCAGTCAGGTGAACCTCGGTCAATAGAAATGACTCAATCAGATGATTTCTCTTCTGTCAGAAAGCAGATTGCCTAGGGCCAGGGACAGCAAGGGATGGAGTGCAAATGGATACAAGAAGACTTTTCGCTCTGGTGGAAACATTTTGTAACCTGATTTTAGTGGCTCTTTCACTGTTATAGGCATCCTATAAACTCATCAAATTGTATTTCCTAAATGCTATTCCTAATCTCTCAGGTTTTGGTGTGTATCGACTTCTTATTCAGGTGGAAGGAGGTTTAATTCTCTTATGCCACCTTTTGTCTCCATAGATATAAGATAGATTTAGATACAGATATATACATATGTTGCTATTTTTAGTTGTTTAAAAATCATATTTAACATTATTAAGACAGTAAATAGTTTTCCCAAAACCAAATAGTATATTCTAATTATATTTCCTTTTTTCCCTACCCACAGTTTTGTGATTTTCCTTGTTCTCTAATTTTGTATTATAGTTTTTTGCTCCTTTCTATGTTTATTTACTTTTTCCCCACATCAAGATAAGTCCCAGAGGAAACGACCATAATACTTAATATTGGAAAAGAAACTTCTAATATAATTAATTTGTGTTTATGATTCATGAACACAAAATATGATTCATATTTTTCTGCTACACTTTTGTGCCATACGTGTAAATATTTCTGTAGTCAGAGGTTCATTTGCCTTGCCCAGGAATCGCTGGAAGACCCGCAGTCCCTGGATTCATCACAGGACAGATTCTCAGGAAGCCTTGATTATCCTTAATCGGATTTGCAGGAGCAAAAAATGGACACAGTGTCTCCATAGCAGAAATTTTAGGGGATGGAAAAACATGGGATCCATCACCAATGTGATAAAAAATGGTCCCCGTATTCATATCCAAGAAAATCCCCACTCAATATAAGCAGGGCTAACGATGAGAACAGTCAAAGGCACAGTGCTGAGAAGACACCTCTGTTCCTTGAACCCAGGATCCAGAAGCCAAATTATGAAGACAGTAGAATTACCCCTTGTCAATGAACAGATTCTTTGCAAACACCCACGTCCCATTCTTTGCTTGTCCTCCCGGTAACGGTGACCAGAGGTGAACCGAGGAGAGCACAGGACAAAAATTGCATAGTTGAATCTCTCAGCACAAGCCCTCCAGTTCTCTTTGAAGCACCCAGAGGGAACATTCCTCAAGTCCTCAGAAATGATGTAGTTTGTTGGCTGTGTCAACATGCAAAGTCATATCCACGTGGAACTTCTGCATCCATGGGTTCATCTGCAGAATAGTTCTTAGCTGAAGCTCTAACTCCTTGACTTTTGAAACCAATCTGCCCAGCTGGTTTTTGGATCTGATGTCCTGAGAAACCACGGAACAGGAGCACAGTACATGGGCAGCAGACATACCCACATTTCAGGTTCACAGGGTTTTCAAAATAAGTCAGACAGGACATTTACGTGCTGCTTTAAAGTATTCAGCCATGGCCACTGTCTCTCCTCCACTAGGTCCTCTTCTGGCCTCTGACTGTTTTCCCATATAACTCAGTTCTCTGATTATTTGCTTTTTAACAACAACAACAAAAACCCCCAAACCTCCTTTAGTAGTTCATTTAATGTGGCTTTGTAGACAGTAAACTGTGTCTTTTTTTTAATTTGATTTTGATTTTGATTTTTAGAGGAAGGGAAAGGGAGAGAGAAACATTGATTTGTTGTCTCACTTATTTATGCATTCATTGGTTGATTCTTGTATGTGCCCTGACCAGCTATCAAACTCACAACCCTGGCGTATGGGGATGATGCTCTGACCAACTGAGCTCTCTCAGTCTTTCTAATGTCTGAAAATACCCTCATTCTTATGTGATAGGTCACCCATATAGAATTGATGTAGGTTAACACTTCTTTTTCTTCAGCATTTTGAACATACTGCCTACTGACCTTTATTTATGAAAAGCCAGTCTGCTGTCATTATCATAGTTCCATGTGGAAATTTCTATCCATTTGTAGTCTCAGGACTATATATTTTTGTCTGGAGAAATTCTGTCTCCTTTTTGTTCCTCGGAAATGAAGATTATCTTCACCCTAGACAGATCTTGCTTTTATTCACATCTTTGCTTTTGCTTATTGTCATTCCCTTTTCTCAGTTGCCTTCCTGCTCCTACCCTTAGAATCACTATCCATTAGTTCCTTGAATATGTGGTTCAGAACTTTACACTCATCTGCAAATAAACGTAATCAAACTTCTTGATCACTTTAGTCTACTCTGAACTTTCTTCTTTTGAGTTTCCTTAAACCATATTAAGGGATTTGATGACAAAAGCAAAAATAAGGCTTTTGTCTTTTCTCTAGGCTACTGAATTTGCTGATTTAACATTTGTCTGCAGAGTAAACATTGTATATAAAAATATTATTTGGAAGCAGTGAGATTTGAACATTTAAAAGCCTCTTTTTAATTTAGAAGAGAACTGTAGGTAAGTCAGGTAATCTTTTAAGACTTCATTGAAGGTGTTCTGTACATATTTATTTACATATATACAATATAGAACATAAAATAGTTGGCTTACTAAAAACCACATCTTTATACTCTTTCCATTAAAAATTGATTATTTTTAAGAACTCTTTTGGTGGGCACAGATTGTGGACCTTCTTACTATTTTGTCGTCTTAAAAGTTTGGACCCAAGGTAATGCAGTGCTCTTTTCTCCCTCTGTACAGCGTATCCCTAATGCCCAGACTATATTTTCTTTAACTATTTGGCAACTTTATTTGCTTGGTAACTTTTTCATATCCTCCTCCTGCCCCACAAATAAAGTTCTTATTACAAATACTTTTTTTTTTTTTAAATATATCTTTATTGATTTCAGAGAGAGGGCGAGAGAGAGAGAGAGAAACATCAATGATGAGAGAGTCATTGATCGGCTGCCTCCTGCACGCCCCCGACTGGGGATCGAGCCCACAACCCGGGCATGTGCTCTGACCAGGAATCGAACCAAGATCTCCTGGATCCTAGGTCGACACTCAGCTGCTGAGCGACACCCAGCTGGGCTACAAATACATTTTTAAAAATATGGTTTTTTTTGTTTTAGAGAGAGGAAGGGGGAGAGACATATCAATGTGAGAGAGAAAAATTGATGTGAGAGAGAAACATTGATCAGTTGTCTCCCATACAGATCCCAACTGGGGATCAAACCCACTATCTGGGTATGTGCCCTGACCAGGAATCAAACCAGGAGTCACACCCAGCCAGGCAAATACATATTCTTTATAAGAAAATTAAAATATACATCAAGAAAGGGAAAAAAACTAAATAACCATAATCTCATCCACCCAGTTACAGCCTCTATGAGCACCCTAGTATGTATTCTGATTGAATTCTTATTTTCAAATATTGCTGAAGTTAAAAAAATTTAGCTTAGTTTTGCAAATTTGTACTGGTCTTTGTTATTTTATGATGTTTAACCACAATTTTCTAACTACAATGATTTTATTATTTTCTTAATAGAAAGTGGAGCAGTTCCAAAAAGAAAAGATCCCTTAACACACACTAGTAATTCACTGCCTCGTTCAAAGACAGTTATGAAAACTGGATCCACAGGTCTTTCAGGCCATCACAGAGCACCGAGTTGCAGTGGTTTATCCATGGTTTCTGGAGTGAGACAGGGACCTGGTCCTGCAACTGCCACTCATAAGGTATTTGGAGACAATTTAAATACTATGATTTTGCAAATAGAAAAATTTGAACATGATATGTTTGCTTTAGTTTATTACAAGTATTTTATAATACCTTAAAGAACTGATAAGTTTCCATAAAATTGAATATAATTTTTCTTTTTTTTTAAATCTATAAGGGGAACTTGCTATTAAAAAGCATATCTTATTTCACCTCCTTTTGGACCTAATTAGTTTTTATTTTATAGTGTTTGCTTATCCAGTATTATATAAAGCTATGTGGTTCATTTTAAATTTGTTATTCTTTTATCTATGTAAATGTTTTGTAACATTAGACGTACTTAGAGTTTTGTTACAATTCTAACAGGGATCAAAATTATATGACTGCATTGTCATAGAGCATTTTTATCTTATAGTAACTAAATCTCTATGGATAAAACCCTCTATGAACCCACTTCGTGCCAAATGTAGCTCTATAGTGAATATCATTTTACCTTAGAGTAAATATACATTTTTTTTATTTTTATATTTTTCCCTATTTTTAAACCTTTAATTCTATGAACTTTAAAGTTCATTCACTTGTGAAAAGTGTAAATGTAAGGTTGTATTTTCACATTAAATTTTTGTGTCATTTAAGAGTACACCAAAAACAAATCGAACGAATAAACCTTCTACCCCTACAACTGCTGCTCGTAAAAAGAAAGACTTGAAGAATTTTAGGAACGTGGACAGCAACCTTGCTAACCTTATAATGAATGAAATTGTGGACAAGTAAGTTTTGCCATCTAAAGTGTTTTATTTTACAGTTTTTATTTATTTATTTAATATATTTTTATTGATTTCAGAGAGAGGAATGGAGAGGGAGAGAGAAAAGTCAATGAAAGAGTCATTGATCTGCTTCCTCCTGCACACCCCATGCTGGGGATCAAGCCCCAATCCTGGGCATGTGGCCTGACCAGGAATCGAACCGCTATCTCCTGGCTCATAGGTCCATGCTCAACTGCTGAGCCACACCAGCTGGGCTACAGTTTTTATTTTTGAATTTTATTTATAAAATGTATCATGAGTGAAATAGATAATACCTTTTCTAATATACTTATTTAATTTTTATTATGGTTTTTAATTACTATACAGATAGAAAATCATTTACTGATTTAACTATAGTTTCACAGTTAACATAAAAGTGACCACGTTTCATAAGCTTAGACTTAATTTTATAACAATTGAAACATATTTCTGTTGTGGAGATAACTGAAATTCTGTTTCCTAGTGGAACAGCTGTTAAATTTGATGATATAGCTGGTCAAGAGTTGGCAAAACAAGCATTGCAAGAAATTGTCATTCTTCCTTCTCTGAGACCTGAGGTAGGATTGTATATTATCATTTTTCTATAACATCATCTATTACTAAATCTGTAGTAGTAGTAAAGAAATGTTAAAGCTATGCTAGAACAATTAATTCATGTAACGGTAGATTTTTTTTAGGGCAGTGAAATGATTCTGCATGATACTGTAATAGTGGATTACATGAGACAGTGAACCCTAACGTAAATTATAGACTTTTAGTTAATAATGATTTAACAGTGTTCGTCCATCAGTTAAAATAAATGTACCACACATAAATGCAGTATGTTCATACTGGGGGAAATGGGAGGTGAGGAGTTATATGGGAACTCTCTGTACTTTCCATTCAATTTTCTGTAAACCTAAAACCACTAAAGAGTATTTTTTAAAAGTTGAATATCACTCACTTCAAATGGTCACTCACTTCAAATGGTTCAACTTAAAAGTTCATACACCTTCACTATTAAGTAAAGTGTTACCAGTCTGGTGCTTCACCCTTGTCTCCTGCCACACCCGATGTCCCTAAGTCTGGAGACTCTGGTTTAATTTCTCTAGAATAAAACTTCTGCCTCCTTTGGTTGTGAAAGAGGAGTACTTGCCTAAGTACTCTTGGTGGTGGAGTTATGGGCGCAGAATCATAGGTTCAGTTCTTCATACAAACTATTCATCTGTTTTGGGCTGCCTGCCTTACTGGTGCTTTCTCTGGTACCTGATGCCTCCACTTCCTGAGCTATTCCAGGTTTTTAAGTTCATTTTAGCTTGCTCCTTGTATCTAGGTGTCCCTTCACAAGCAGGCACTTAGATTTTAGCTCTCTCAGCTCTGCTAAATAATTCACCACAATTTATCAATGTTCCATCTACAAAAAGTTATTGTGTTCTATGTTGTCTTCCTGTTCTTTCTGTTTTGAAGATTTTTATCTTTTTTTTACTCACTATTATTTTGGTGAGATTTCTAAAGGAAGTAGAGAAGCATACCTATGTTCAGTAATAGGGCTGCTTCAACAGCTCTGCTTTCATTCCCCTCCCTGCTTTTTTTCTGCTTTCATTTTGATCAGTGAGGATTTGGTTATATTTTATTTTTTCTTCTGGTTTTTGTAATTATACTAGTTTATTGGTTATGTGTTCTCTTTAGAGCTCTGGGCAGCCGTTTTGGAGGATGCTACTGAAAATGGTGCTTTTTAGATGACAAATAATTCTTAAAATGTCTGGAAAAAAGTGTCTCCAGAATCATAATTGTGTGTATATTTTTAAGTTGTTCACAGGGCTTAGAGCTCCTGCCAGAGGATTATTACTCTTTGGCCCACCTGGAAATGGGAAAACAATGCTGGTAAGAATTCCTTTTAAATTCGAATGTTCTATTAAACACCTTGCTGACCGGTGGCTATTTTGAGCCAGAACTTGCCCATGCAGCCAGCTACTTTTCCATCATGACCGGTCAGCAAGGTGTTTAAAATACTTAAATTAATGTAAGTGCAGACACAAGTTATCTCATGATCAGTAAGCAACATTCAGAATAGAAACACCTGTAAACTCGTGGTCAGTCAGCAAGGTGTAAGATATTAGGGATAATAATTTTTTTAAAAACAGCTTTCCATTGTCCCTGAGTCTATTATTTATGACTTGCTTTTTGATATAATATACTTTTCTTAAATTTTTAAACTAGTTTTCAATGACAAAATAGATGGAAAACCATATATGTTAATTTCAGTCATAAGTTTGGGATAAATTTAACAGTGTAATTTTTATTGTTTTCCCAAATTAAAAAATAAAATTTTTACCTTAGAAGAGCTTACCTTATATTATCTTCCTAACCCTTGATTTTTTTTATTATCTTAACAGCTTTATTTAAATAATCAGCATGATACAGATATTTTTTCTTTTTTCTTTTGAAGTATAATTGACATACAACAGATTGTTTTTTCTAATATCCTTTTGCCAAGTTTTTACTAGGATCTGTATACCTCTTTTTCCTGGATAGCTCTTCTAGAGGGAAAAAGTAAATCAGGAAAGAGTAACTTTTTTCCTTAATTGTTTATTTTTCTCTAACTGGTTATCTTTCTAAAACTAGATAGGAAGAGAATAATACTCTCTGTTTTCATTTTTTTTTTTAACCTCTCCCTATCCATTCTCTCTTAGAAAAAAACATGAGTGGAAAGCAGCACAGCTCTTCATAGATCTTTTTCTCATTACTGAGAAGGAAACACATTGCCATTTACTGGCCTTACATTTTTAGAAATTCTTTCCTTGTACATAAGTTGATCAAATGTGTTTATCTTTTTAAAGCAAGATATTGAACTAATATAATATTTGCCTTTGTGATTTTTAAAGGCTAAAGCAGTAGCTGCAGAATCTAATGCAACCTTCTTTAATATAAGTGCTGCAAGTTTAACTTCAAAATATGTAAGTATTTTTTCCAGTATAGTAATGTTTTAAGTTACTGTCTAAATGTTAGTGTTGCCCAGCCGGGCGTGGCTTGGCGGTTGAGCATCGACCTAGGATCCAGGCGATCAGGGTTCGATTCCCGGTCAGGACACATGCCCGGGTTGCGGGCTAGCTGATCAGTGACTCTCTCATCATTGATGTTTCTATCTCTCCCTCTCCTTTCCTCTCTCTGTAATCAATAAAGATATATTTTTAAAAATAAATAAATAAATAAAATAAATGTTAGTGTTAAGTGTAAATGGTAATACCATTACACAAAAATATTTGTGAGTTTTATATCATTCAGAGACAAGGAATATCACTCTTCAGAGTAGAAAGTCATGTTCATTTTGTTAAGTTCTTTTAAAATTAGAATTGTGCTGTCAAATACTGAATTACTTTGCTAGGGCTGTATAACAAAGTACCATAAACTGGCTGGCTTAAACAACATAAATTTATTGTCTTAAAGTTTTGGAAGCTAGAAATCCATGATCAGAAATTGGCAGGTTTCTCAATTTTGTAAAGTAATTAAAAGTAACTATAAAACAGTACCTCTGTTCCTGGTTACATTTTGTTTCCTATATGAAATTTTATAAGTAAAATTGTTGTTAATGTAGGTTTATCCACATTATACACATAGTATAATGGAAAACACTGTCTTGGAAGTTGGAAGAATGGGATTCCAGCCTAACTTTTATATACTGAGCAGGTCTTAAGAAAGTATCACTTCAGGCCTTACTTTACGTATAAAGTGTTGATGTCATAGAGGTGATATTTTGCAGTTCCCTCCAACTCTGAGAATATTTGTTTTGATGATTCTAAATCTGGGGCCAGTTATTTTTTCTTTCTTTTTTTAATGAAATTTTTAATAAAAACAATAGGTGCCATCTAGAAGATAAAGAGTTTTTATAGTAGATTACCCCAAACCTCATGACCCTTTCATAAGATGGTTTGGTGCATAGAGTGGCTTTGTTTATTTATTTTAAATATATCATTATTGATTTCAGAGAGAGAACAGGAGAGGGAGAGAGATAGAAACATCAATGCTAAGAAAGTCATTGATCAGCTGCCTCCTGCATGTCTCCGACTGGGGATCGAGCCCGCAACCTGGGCATGTGCCCTGACCGGGAATCGAACCCCGATTGCCTGGATCCTAGGTTGACGCTCAACCGCTGAGCCACGCTCAGTCAGGTTAGAGTGGTTTTAGTATGATGTCTCAAGGGGTGCTCCTAGACTTCCTGGACTACCTAGAAATATTTTGATATTTATTGACAGTGATATTGGGAGAATAAGTTTTCAAGGTGTTCTTAACAGAGCATGTTTTGTTCAGTAGAGCACTTTCTAATTTACCTGCTTCTATAAAAACACCCTGCAACCTAGGACTAAAGGAATACATACAGCATCTCTTTCTCTCCCCTCGTAGTTTTTCTTCCCACTAGTTTTACCATTGACTAATAGCTATTTCATTCTCGAGTCTTAGGAATGCAGTGTCATGCAAAACAGATATATTTTATTTTTTTATGGTACTTACTGGACTGTATTAAATAATAAACGGTCAATTTTATAAAATTTTAAGGGATATTTCAGTAAACTTCAGTACCCTCTTCCCAATTCCTTAAATCAAGTCATTGGTTATTGCAATGAAAGGAAATTAAATTCCTAGGTTCTAGACTTTCAGTCATGAAAATTTAAAAGCTAGAATAATGTTGTATTTTATGAAGTGATAATGCAAAATGCCTTGTTTTAGGTGGGAGAAGGAGAGAAGTTGGTGAGAGCTCTTTTTGCTGTGGCTCGAGAGCTTCAACCTTCTATAATTTTTATAGGTAAGAACATGTTTACCAATTAAGCTAGTTGAACCTTTGTGAAATTTCCCTCTCCAAATATATGAGGTATTATAGGAAAGGTTATTCAAAAGGAAGAAGTTTTTAAGAGGCACAAAGTTAAAGACTATCTAATGAATTGAGTAGGACCCACTGTATTAATAAGTAGTAAACTAGATTAAGCTCAGATAATTCATATAGCGTGGCTTTTAATTCAAGTCTTGTCCTTGTATTTCCTCTAGATGAAGTTGATAGCCTATTGTGTGAAAGAAGAGAAGGAGAACACGATGCTAGTAGGCGTCTAAAAACAGAATTTCTAATAGAATTTGATGGTGTAAGTATTGATTATGATATTTTTAATGTGGTAACACTTAATGTATATATTTTCCTATTAAATGACCTAAATTAGAAATACAGATATCTTTATTATGTTTTTCTTTGTTATTGCTTTCTTTGAAAGTACTGAAAAAAAATTTGCTTGGCTTATAGGTGCAGTCTGCTGGGGATGACCGAGTGCTTGTAATGGGTGCAACTAACAGGCCACAAGAGCTTGATGAGGCTGTTCTCAGGTAAGAAGATATATGTAGAAACTCACGCATTTATTACAGATCTGTTTAGTCATGTGTTCATCTCACATATTTCTTATTTCCTTCACTCTCCGTTTGAAAGCTAAATTCATTATTTTCCTCCTTATATTCATGCTCTGGCCTCTTGTTACCAACTAAAGATTTTGAGGACAGGGCCAGCAGGATATCAGGAAAACTGCTCTTCATTTTATGGCTTTAAGTAAACTGCTTATTTCTTCTGGGTTGGATTAAATTATCTTAAAACTTCAAAACTCATTCTTACCCTCTTTTATTGGGTCTCATGAGAAGCTGATAAAAGCAGGTTTCATGGGAACTATGTCATGTTCTTTGATCTCATGTGTTAGAACAAATGTCCCCTTCCTACCGGGAGGACAGTTTGACTCAGCATAAAATTATTGAGCCTTCCTTTCTTTTCCTGAGGGGTCTATAGCATTGCCTCATTGTTTTTAGGATTAGATGTTGCAGTGTAAAAGTCTGAAGGCAGCCTACTTTTATTCACATTCATGGATTAACTTAAATTTTTCTCTTCTTACTGGATACAGTTTCCAACTATTGAAATCTAGTTATTTGAAAAATATGTTGACTAATTTGTGTTTATTTTTCCTGGGATTTGATGTTTGTTTAAGTTGATAGTTTGCAACCTCCTTTGTTTTGGGAAAGTTATTTTGAATACTACCTTTAATTTTTCCCCCTGGTTCATTTTTCTGCTTTTTCTTCTATACACAATTTATGCATTATGTTGCATCTTTTTCTCTTCCATATCTGTAATTTCCTTTCCAATTCTTTTAAACGTTTAGGTCTTTTTGTTTAGTTTTGTCTATTTTCCCGTTTGTTGTCCTTATTTCTTACTGGGTTAGTGTCTAATTTCCTTTCTGCTACTATTTTTGTAACCTTTGTTTCTCTGGTGGTCTTTGCTTTCCTTCTCATTGGTTTCCTGATCTCTGTGGTCCATTTTTTCATCTTCCACTGTCTTCTTTTCTTGAGCCTTTGTATATGTCATTTTCTTGAGCCCTTATATCTCAATGAGCTCTTGTTTCATAGAAGATTTTTTTCATTAAATTATTATATTTCATGGAAAGATATTTGGTTAAAAGTTTAATTCACTCTGTGGCAGAATCCTCTTGTACATGTTCTCCATTTTATCTATGCTTTATTGTATTCTTTTCCCGTATTTTGACCCTTTTTTTTAGTGCCCTGACCAGGAATTGAACTGGCCACCTTTCAGTGAATGGGACAGTGCTCAACCTGGCCACACTGGCCAGGGCTTTTGACAGTATTTTTTAAAAAATAAGTCTTGTGCTTTTACCTGTTTTGCTTATTATTTTTATTTGAATAAGAATTTTCTTAAAAAACTAGTTTTGGAAGGATAATGTAGGAGGGGAGCTAGAAAAGTAAGGTACCAAGCAAGTATTTTGAGTTGTCCTATGAATACCCTGGACTGACAGTCTCCCTAGTTCAGTAGTAAACCCCTATTTGATAAACAAGTGTGTGTGTGTAAATAAGACATTGGGTTGATCAAGTCTTTCACTAATAAAGATTGGTCACTGTAAGACAGTTTATCATCTTGCCAGACTAACTGATGTCTTCTTACAAAGACGATGTGTGTTTGAGTTCTTTGTTCAGTCTCGCCTCCCTTGCCATTGCCCTGTTATTGATGAGAGTTCACATGATCTACGGAGCCAGTCTTCACATGCTTGTCTAAGTGTGGGGGGTTTGGCTTTATTACCCCTCAGAGTATGCTCTCTCTGTTTCCTCTGGAAAACTGCCCTGGCATGCATGTCTGTGATCCCCAGTGTGTACCCTCCTTCGTCAGCGTACTTTTCACTGCCCTAGGCAACCCTCATACATTCACATTCTGTAAATGTTACCTAGTTCCTCCCTCCCTCCCTCTCTCCCCGCCTCCAGGACATTTTTTTCCATTGCTTTTCAGAGAGAGTGCAAGTGGGGGGCAGAGAGAGAGAAACATCAGTGTGAGAGACACACCGATTAATTGCCTCCTACACATGCCCCAAATGGCCTGCAACCGTGGTATGTGCCCTTGGCTGGAATTGAACCCTGGACCCTTCAGTCCTCAGGCAGGCACTTTAACCACTTAGCCACCAGCTATGGCATTACCTAGTTTCTTTATGATGGAGTTTAGATTTCTGTTTCTGTTGCCTTCTTGGTTTTAGTTTTGGGTGTTTTTTTTAGTTTTAAAAAGACAGCAAAGCCCTATCTTGTGTGGCTCAGTTGGTTGGGCATAATCCTGTGTACGGAGAGCTCACCAGTTCAGTTCAGTTCTCAGTCAAGGCATATGCCTGGGATGTGGGCTTAATCCCCAGTCTGGGGCATGCAGGAGGTAGCTGCTGAGTGTTTCTCTCTCATCGACGTTTCTCTCTCCCTCTCCCATCCTCTCTCAAATCAATAAAAACATTAAAAAAAAAAAAAAAGACAGCAAAGATGTCTTTGTTGAAATTCTTATATCAGATATTTTGTTTTACAGTGTTACTGCTTTTAAAAACATGCACATACCTAAATGGTTAACTTGATTTTAACAGTATTGAATTAAGGATTTTAAAATATTAGAGAGTTTTAAAAGAGTAACTCTAAAAATAATTTTTTACATTGATTACTAAAATGCATTCACATGACTTGAGCATTATACTTAAAGCGTTTTCCTTGTCATGTGCTACTTAAACTGAGGTACCTTTACATTCAAAACTATGTTTCTAAATTGCTTGAATCCTTCTTTTAGGCGTTTCATCAAACGGGTATACGTGTCTTTGCCAAATGAGGAGGTAGGTATCTATTTGTGATTTTTTTTTTTTTTTTTTTTTTTTTAAAGCAGAAACAAGAACTACCACCTTGACAATATTGAGTATTCCAATCCAGGGTACAGCCACTTTGACAAACAGTTTGGCAGTTTCTTAAAAAGATAAACATTAATACCATAAGACCCAACAATTCCATTCCTAAAAATCTACCCCCAAAAAATGAAAACATATACATACACCAAGACATGTACAAAAATTTTTATAGCATCATTTTAAATAATAGCCAAGAACTGCAAAGAACCTAAAATATTTGTCAATTGGTGAATGGATAAATAAATGAGGTATATTTATTTAATGGAATATTATTTAGCAATAAAGGAAATGAGCTACTTTTATATGCTATAATGTGGATGGACCTCAAACACATTATACTAAGTGAAAGACACTGGATGTAAAATATTACACACTATGATTCCATTTATATGAAATGTTCAGAAAAGGCAAATCTGTAGAAACAAAGCAGATCCATGATTTGCTAAGGCTAAGGGTGAGAATGAGAATTAACTGCAAACAAGCATGAGCAAAATTTCTGGGGTGATAAAAATGTTCTAAACTGGATTATGGTGATGGTTGCAAACTAAATTTATTAAGTCATTGAATTACATTGAATTACAATGGGTGAGATTCATGTTATATGAATTTATACTTGTATAAAATTTTTTTCTTTTTTTTAATTACATTGTCTAGCTCAGACCCTGAACACCCTTGTTAGTAACAGTAGCTATTCCTTAGTGCTTTATTTGGATTATCTTTACCTCTCTCAGGAACTCTCAAAAAATGGTAGTTTTAAAGGACATGAATGAGGCACTAAATGGTAAGAGTGATTTGTGTAAGGTCATTCAGTTCCTAAATGAGAGTTAAGATTTGAACTTGATTCCTGGTATTTTATGAAGCTAATTCTTAGAAGGACTGATATTTCTTTAACATTTCTTTTCAGACACGACTGCTTTTACTTAAAAATCTATTATGTAAACAGGGAAGCCCATTGACCCAAAAAGAACTAGCACAGCTTGCTAGGTGAGTAATTTGATTTGGTCTGTGTTACGGCTTTTTTTTTTTTTTTAAGAAACCCTTTTCTGTTTTGCTTAAAGTAAGCTCAAATATAAAATGAGTAATGTATTAGAAAACTTGTCTCATCCTCTGCTTCCTTACCTTCTTTCTTATCTCTTATTCTTATACATATGATATCTAAATTTCAATTTTTAGATACAAGACATGACCTAAATATCTATGATAGTACAATATTCTTTCTATAAATTTGTTAAAACTTGTAAGTGGTATTAAAGTAATTTTAAAAATTTAAAGTATCTCATATCTGTCCATACCAGCACATATTTTCATATAAACTTCTTTTGCATTACACATAATTTTCTTTAACTTTTTCATCTTTAACTTTTTTTTTATGAATGGTACACTTAAGTAGAAACTGAATATAGGAGATGCATTCATGAATTTTAATCACTGGAAAAAATATAAAGTAATATAAAATCTTCAATAAGTTATGTGAGTAGCTAGTAATTTTAGTAAACACTGAGTTCCTAGGTAACTATGAAAAAAGAGCAAACTCATTACTTTGAAATATTGAGATCCTTCTTTTTCATTCCAATAAAGAATTCTGCTAATAGCGTTTGCTCTGTGTAGCTATTTAACGTAGTACACGATAAGTAAATGTTTTCCTGCCCTGTTTTATTTTCCTTTTCTCCTTTGCCTCCCTAGTTCTTAGTTCCCTTTGGCAATCTCTTGGCTGCCCAGGTTCTCCACTGTGGCTTCCCATTCAGGTGTGCCTATTTTTGCCAATGTCTTCTACGGAAGATCCTTCCTTAACCCCGTTTGTCCTACATTTAAAGAAATCTTTGTGATGTATTATAGAATTATACAACTGAAATCTATATAATTTTATTAACCAATGTCACCCCAATAAATTCAATTAAAAAGCTTAAAAAATAAAAATAAATAAAAGCAATAAATAAATAATTTAAAAATAATAAATTAAAATTTTAAATCTACTTTGGCCCTCATTCCATCAAGTCAGTGCTGTTTGTCAAGACAATGACTCATTAACTTATAGAGAAGTAAATGTGGTTACGTGTCAGTTGGCCAGCAATGGTTTATAGATGTTACATTTCCAGGAGACATGTTTACAATTTAATGGAGCCTCCTGGAGATAAAGTGTGCCTTAATCTAAAGGAATGGTTATAATGATGAAAATTTGAGGCATTATAAGAAGGAGCCAGCAGTAGACGGCTTGGTTTGTTTTTAGCAAGTGGGCCTTTCTGTGCCCTTAAATCATACAGCAGTCTGCTTAATGACAAACGCAAAGTAGGTTTTACTCTTAGTACATGGAGATTTTAACTCTGCAAAGATGAAAATAATTTGCTCTTTCTTCCCATTCTTAGAATGACTGATGGATACTCAGGAAGTGATCTAACAGCTTTGGCAAAAGATGCAGCTCTGGGTCCTATTCGAGGTAGGTATACAAGAGCCTGAAACATCTATACCACCTCTTCATTAGACCACTTTCAGAAATTTATAAGAATTCCCTATTGAGAGCTCTTTATTAGTAGGAAAGCAGTAAAGCTGTATCATTGGGAAACTTGAAATAATGTACTTTCTAGACTTAGGGTCAGCAGAGTTTTCTGTAAAGGGCCTCATAGTAAGTATTTTAGGTTTGTGGCCATATAAACTCTCCATTGCATATTCTTTTCTTTTATTAACAACAAAAAACCCAAAAATGTGAAACTGTTTTCAGCTCACAGACCATACAGTAGTCTGTGGGTCAGTGGACCATGAATTCTGTTTTAGACAACAGGTTTCACTTGTTGATAGTAGCTAAGCAGCAGAAAACTCAAAGAGGAGGAAACTTTCAAGCAAGCAAAAAAGAATGATAAATGGAAAATGGGTTTTTTTGGTGCTTTTCATTTCACTATTCTAATGTCACTTGAAATTAATGTGTCGAAGGGAACTCATATAACTATTTATACTTTTATCATTATATATTAACTTTTGAGGACTTGCAGCAAAATATATCATGCATTATGTTTTGATTCAGGGTAATTTGTTGATTCTGAAATACCACAACTGATCATTTTCAGGTTAGGTTAAACTCACTACACTATAACTTTAGAGTAGATGTTCTCAGCTACTTTTCCACAGACAGCATAGACAAGTATACACTCAGATTACTGGCTATGATGATAAAATAGAACATGGAACATGCAACTTCCAGAATACATCTCCTACAGGGAAACGAGGTCCTGGTTAAGAACTGATGCTTTGGAGAGTAATAAGTGTAACTTTGAGAATGTATTTTGAAACACTGAATAAAGCATTTTAGTCAGACTTTCTTGTTGCAAGCCTTGTTCAGATAGGGACGCAAACAATAGCTAAAGTATAAATCATTTGTAGTTTTAGAATATTTTGGCTATTTTCTGAAGCAGACAAAAATTGTTAGATTTAAATAAAAGCTAATGCCTTTTGCAAAGAACAAATTGTTTTATTTTAAATTTACTCTCAAATTTGTAAAATCTGTGGTTTTTGTACAATATCCAAAGAAATTGAATGCCTTCCAGTTACTCCTAAAAAGGAATATTATTCCAAGCATGTATATACTGCATGTGCTCTAATATATATCTTTTTTAACATAATGATTTATATTGAACACATACTTTTAGGTCATTGTACCTGGTTTTACTCTTCAACAGTTTAAACTTCAAAAATTTTTCTTAAGTGGCTGCCTTTTATATTTTGCAGAACTGAAACCAGAACAAGTGAAGAATATGTCTGCCAGTGAGGTATATACCATATTACAATTACCTTTTCTTGGTTTTGGTCCTCTGTATTATAAGACATATGTTTTGTCTGGATTTTATAGTTTATTTAATTAGAAACTAGAAAAAAATAACTGTTTCATTTCAAAATATTGAGGCCTAGCCAATTACAATACCTTACGTTGTTCACTGGTATTGAACAGAAATACTGTACACAGTGATTAAGTCATTTTCTAATGATTCATATTACATAAATACTAAACAAGAAAATTGTAGGAAATAAAGATTTTATACATTTTGAAAATAACTTGTAACAGGTTAAGCCTTTGATATTCTATTTTGTTAGTTTTTCATTGTTTTCCTCCTTATAAAAATAATACAGTTACCATTGTAATGTAATTTATTATGTTTTCTTAATATGGTAGTCCCTCTTATGAGATACTAAAGAATTTCTTTTGAAAACTACCGCCTGCCTAAGAAACATAAAATTGGAAATGCAGAATGATCATAACTGTGTGAACAGACTTTTAAAATGGGCTGAGCATGGCTCAACCTATGATCCAGGAGATCGCAGTTCAACGATTCCTGGTCAGGGCATATGCCCGGGGTTGCAGGCTCAATCCCCAGTAGAATACATGCAGGAGGGAGCCGATCAATGTCCCTCTCATCATTGATATTTCTATCTCTTCCTCTCCCTTCCTCTCTCTCTGAAATCAGTAAAGATATATTTTAAAAAATAAATAAATAAAAAATAATAAAATTATATTTGTAACTTACCTGTCAGAGATTTTTTTTTAATGTCTTTAGTGATTTTTTTTTTTTTAAATATATCTTTATTGATTTCAGAGAGAGGAAAGGAGAGGGGGAGAGAGAGATAGAAACATCAATGATGAGAGAGTCATTGATCGGCCGCCTAGCCCTCAACCCGGGCATGTGCCCTGACCGGGAATCGAACCCTGATCTCCTGGGTCCTAGGTCGATGCTCAACTGCTGAGCCACGCCCGGCCGGGCTGTCTTTATTGTTTTTAGAGAGAGGAAGGGAGAGGGTGAGAGAGAGATAGAAACATCAATGATGAGAGAGTCATTGATTGGCTGCCTCCTGCATGCCTCCTACTGGGGATTGATCCCGAAACTCCGGCATGTGCCCTGACCAGGAATCGAACCATAACCTCCTTGTTCATAGGTCAGTGCTCAACCACTGAACCTTGCTGGCCAGGCTCTTAGGGGTTTTTTAATAGTTTAAGTATAATTTATTAACAACATCCCACAAATACATTATTTTTTAAATGTTCTTATAGCATAGATCTAATAGAACTTTTCTACCCAAAAAGTAAGCATCAAGCATGAATTATTTCTTCTCCATGCACCACTCCCTGACTCAGATCCAGGACAGGTAAACTTGATATCTCATACTCTGGCCCCCTAGATTAAAGTTGAGGAAAGGCCCATTGTGTGACATTTTAGACCTCTGTGTTTGTCCCTTGGAAAGACCATACAAATAAAGGGACCAATCAAGGCAGTAATGAGCTAATACCACCAACTGGCAAATTTTAGTAAGAAGTAGTCTGCAAGTTCTCAGTTGACTTCACAGGCAAAATTCACTCATCCCCACATCTGCAAGTGTTCTGCACTCTGTCTCAAGCTCCTAGCCCATGACATTTCCTATGGAGATCCACTAGGAAGGCAGCTTGCTTGTACCTAAAATGGAATGCTTTGATACATTAATATTTTATAATAATTTTATGAAAGCAAGTAGGTGACTGCTTGCTAAACTAGAAAAGTTGCTTTTTCCTATTGTATACATTAGTCTCTTACTAACTTTAAATAACCATATATAAATTTCATATGTATACATCAAATTACATACTTAAATTAGAATTTCATCAGAAGCATTTAAAACCTTAATTTATGTAACAGATTGTTTTCAGGAACTATCACAGATAATGCCCACATTACATTTCGCCATTCTTCTACGCTTTTGACGTTAGGGAGAGCCCGTGTGTTTTTTACAGTTAAATAAGAAACATGCAGGGCCTATCTGGTGATTGGGTGGAAATAATATATCCTTTTTCTTTTTGACTAAGATTTTCCAGATTAGGCTACAAGTTACAAGTGTAGGTGATTTTCTTTCTCTGTGCTTTTGGAGATACCAGAGAGGATGTCAAGTAGTTAGACTGGGTTTTATGAGTAATAAAAAGACTATAGACAGATAAGATTTTTTTCAAGCTTAGTCTCAAATTCTCCTTTAACTTCTTATTTTGGGGCAAAATATGCGTGTATCTACTAGTGAAAAATTTTTAATCCTCACCTGAGGATATGTTTTGGTTTTTTAAATTGATTTTGAGAGAGAAAGAGAGAGAAAGAAACATGGATTGGTTACCTCCTGGCTGCACCCCTACAAACCTGCCATTTCTTGGTGTACAGAACAGTACTCCAACCAACTGAACTACCCAGCCAAGGCTAGTGACAATTTTTAATACTAGTCTTTTGTGCCAAATTCCATTTTGCCTTTTAAAAATCCTTAGGTAAATACAGATATGTTTTAATTCAGCATTGTTTTATTCTACATTCTCAAAGCCAATTACAGTGTCATAAAATAAGACCAAGTAATATAAAAATACATTATAAGCAATATTAATATTAGAAATATTAGAAAATTAATATTAGAAAATTTCACATACAAGCATCATACATGTTATAGTTAAAGACATTTTCTTAAAAGTCCTATATGCTTCTTATAATCCCCCTTTCCTTTCTAGTAAACCTAGCATGAATTTTAGCTAGAGTATGTAGTGAGTGAGACTTGAGAATGTAAAATTCTGTGAACCTATATACAGAAAAAATTGGAAAGAGATAAGGAGTGGTTGTATATCTCAATGGTGGAACTGTGAGTGAGTGATTCTTTTTCTGCTTGTCTATATTTTGTCAAATTTTCTATAATGATTGTTTCTTGTTTTGATAATGGGAAAATATGATTTAAATGTTAATACCTAAGAAACTAAACATATGTAATAAAACTATATTAGTGTAGCATTTGTATAAGTTTTCTTATATGGCAGTCTTTCCTAATATACAGGATGGGGCAAAAGTAGGTTTACAGTTGTAAGTACGGGAAACAGTGTTTACTCTTCTATTATTATTTATTAATTATTGTATTATTTTCCATATGAACAATGGTAAACTTACTTTTACCCCACCGTGTATCTGTAAAAAAAGATGATTGGCATGATTTTTTAGGAATTCATCTATATATATTTATGACATGAATAAACATCATTTAATCCACTATTGGGTTAACTACTGTATATGTGTTCATCATTTGTATTGCCATGTGCTTTTTTAAAATCTAGATGAGAAATATTCGATTATCTGACTTCACTGAATCCTTGAAAAAGATAAAGCGCAGCGTGGGCCCTCAAACCTTAGAAGCATATGTACGTTGGAACAAGGACTTTGGAGATACCACTGTTTAAGCAAATACCTTTGTAAGCCTGCAGAACATTTTCATACCAAGAGAGAAACACACCATCTTCAGTGAATAGTTATCAGCTACAGACACTCAGCCTAAGTTTACAGGACTTTTCAGAGTCTTAAAATTATTTGAGCATCCCAGAAGATGAACCATAAAACAAATTAAAATAAAATATACAACACAAATGGAATATTTTATTCAAGGCCTTCTTGCCTTGATGGTCATGGTTATCCTGATGGGCACTGTAAGTTAGAGCACAATAAAAACTGGTTCCAGCCTTCTTTACCAATATAATCAGATGTAAATAATAATTTGTATATTGTGTTGCAGATGAAAGTATTCAGAGACAGTAAATGGTAAAAAGATACAACAGCCGTTGGTTGTCTTCTGACGTCTTTTTTAAAATAGAAATTTTACCTATTTTCCTCTCCTACTGTTGTCTTTACTATGGGTGATTGGAATGCCAAACATTAAGTTTCCTTTTCTTTCTACAAATTGTGTGCCAAATGAAACTTTTTTCTGTGTAACAGTAATAGGAAAAAGGATTTTGAAGGCTTTTCCTCCATAAATCTACAGACATTAAACAATTGTATTCTTTTCACTTTTTATTTTCCTAGTATGTTTCCTACCAAACAATTTAGAAAGTAACAAAACAAGTCTAGTAAAAGAGAAATTCGGAAGTTTTTGAGTCACTCTGTCATACAACATGTAGATCAATCTTTGTGTGACCACAGTATTTTTTTCTAATACATTTGTTAGAAATCTGTTGTAGACTGTTAACTTATTCCTAATGGAATTTATCTTTTGCTAGAATTACTCTAATATTTAAGAAAGTCAATTTTAACAGCTGTAAAAGTGGTTCCTGTGTGAGAAAAGGGAAGTACTGGGAGCTAAGACATTTCTAATTTATTGCTTATTACTTTCTTACTGTTTACAGGATAAGGATAAGCCAGTGGATCTACCATCTTTTAGTCTTAGTAATTATTAATCCCTTCAATGAAACTTTAAAAAGTTACTGAATTTTTATAAATTGCATAATTTTATAGGTTTCTTGTGCTCACTTTGTTAACAAACAAGTTGTAGTCTGTTAATCTGCCTTTTGTTCCTCCAAAATGTACAGTAATTCTGTTTCTTGTTTGTATAAGTATGCCTGATTTTTTGTTATAAAAATGTCATTGTAGGAAGTAGAGATTCGTATTACAGCCTTTTAAATGTTGTAATAAAGGCAAATGGATATTTGCCCTTAGTTTACTGGTTAAAAGTTTGTTTACAGAAATTTTATTTGGTGCTTTTATGTAAAATGTCATGGGTGAAAAGAATAGTTTTACAGTAGGAACAAAGATTTTTTCATTTAGGAAAAATATCTTTGGTTTTGAGAGAACACATTAAAGTTAAAACCTTGCCCCTTGCTAGATAAGAATTTTATGATGATATACATTATTATTATTTTTGTTCTTTTACATTCTTCATTTTAATCTTGCTCTTGTTAAAGGTTTATCTAAATATAGATGTATGGTTTCTTAACATCATATGGGGTTTGTAGACATAATTTAAATCAACATGTCTTCTAGTCATGACTTTTGAACTCCCTGGATAATAAAAATTAGGGTTGAGATAAACAGAAAAAAAATTGTAAGCCAGAACCATGCATCTTTTTAAGGTGTCAAACATTAAAGCATCCATTATAAAATTGGTGATCAAAGATGATGAAATATACATGATGACAAGAATTGGAAACATCCCAAAATAAAACATTTTCAACAAAGCTCAAAATTTCATTTTGTATTTTCATTTGGAAAAGGAGGATTAACATTATTGAAATTTGGATAACTGGTTAGTCATATTAAAGGTCTGTGTGCTTAAGCTCACCTTTTAAAATATCTTTAAAATTATAATTTATCAGCAATAATTTAATATAGGTCACTTTTATTGGGAAAGTTTTTAAATAAAAATTTCAAATGTTAAAATATGTAAAAGTCAGGTTACTATTATCATAAACATTGAGTCAGATATATGAATATCCATCTGTGTATAGAAGTGGTTTTACTTTCCTGATCAAGTCTGAAGTTGAGCCTAGTGCTAGAGAACTATTTTCTGACTTACTATGACCAAGTTTTATTTTCAGCTGTGTTTCTTTCATAGAAGGACCATTAAAATAGGAGAATAATAATAGTAGGATGTGTAAGAGGTTGGTTTGGTCTTTTTCAACATAGAAGTTGCTGAGGTTTTTTGAATTAATATTAGACGTAGATTGTAACCTTTTAGATTTTGCATTGAGCTCTGTGTCATATTACTTCCTAAAAGGTAATGCTTAAACGTTAAATTTTAGTGTGCTCTTCATGTTAATATGGCAGAGTTTTGTAAACTAAATTAAAACTTATTGATGTACTGGACTCTAAGCCAAGGGAAAGAACCGATACTATCTTTCAAGATATCTTAAGTGTGAAAGCTTATTCTAAGACAATTTGCCCATTGAGGTTATCAGATTCCTGACCTGCAAATATGCTTTGTGCTTGGAAAGAATTGGAGGCAAAGCAGATGCTAGAATTCTAACATGTAAATATACAGCAGTTTTTGTTTATAGTGTAAAATTCTTTATATTTTGTACAAAAAATTCTTTTGGTAGAGTGAATTACTCACAGTTTGTTTTTGGACTCTGAGTCCAAGGATTTTCCTTTAAATGCTTGTCTCAATTTTAATCTGGTCTTTTGTACTTTTCTTCACAAGAAATGAATTAAAAGGTTTGGTTGCACAAAGTGGTGTTTATCCTAATGGACTGGAAATAAATTACAAACTTTATTTTGCCTTTAATTTTTTTATTTGAAACTCTGTTAGATTTCAGAGGTTGCAGTCTGGTAATGAAGGAGTAGCTTGTATTGGGCTCTCTTGCCAACAGCAATTATAAACTCAGAATAAAATACAAAAATGATTAGAAGACTCTATAGAGTAATCAAACAGGCAGCAACTGCACAAACTAATATACTAGGAGAGGTCCACATTCACTAGCTTTAGAATTCAAGCAGAATGTGACCGTCTTGTTCAGCTGAGGGGTCATTAGCGTCTTCTAGGACAGCTGGAAATTAGGAAGGAAATCTTAAAAAGGAGAGAGCTTCAAATATATAAGCCAAAATCTGCCTACAAATTCCTTTCAAATTGTACCTGTGCAATGTGATAATTCAGAGGAACCCAGCAGAAAGCAATAGTCAAAGTCTAAGGAACTGAGTGGAGGTAGCCACTGCTGGGGTAATAGAGTTTGAAATTCAAATTCCACTAAGAGGAGTTTACACTTCAGGATATCCATTGAAACCAGAAGGGCAATACCTTAGGAGGAAGGACATCCTAGAACTAAGGACTGGACTGTGGGCAAAATCGGAAAGCTCACTGTGACAGCTTAAAATCAACCTTTCACAGCATCCAGGTTATTATAACCTGGATGCTGTGAAAGGTTGATTGTTCTCACTGTCAGAGAAAGTTGCTATGAATAGAAAAAGGGCAAAACCTAAAATGAAACCTGTGAGGTTGGGTTGGGATTGGATTTAAGAGTATGAATTCATGATTTAAGATATATAAAAATAGATGAAATGTAGATGTGTGTGAATGTACATATGTGTGTATGTATCCATATACATATATTCCCTAGTTTGCTCCATTAAGGGGCCTGGGAGCAGTTACACCCTCCAAAACACACACAACACCCATGTCTTGCCTTCCAAATTCTTCACTGTCTTAGTCTGCTACAGCTGCTACATTTTTAGGTGTTTTTAAAAGCAGCACCTCACTTGGTATCAAAATCTTAGTCTGGCCCGGCCGGGCATGGCTCAGAGGTTGAATATTGACCTAGGATCCAGGCCATCGGGGTTCGATTCCCGGTCAGGCCACATGCCCGGTTGTGGGCTTGATCAATGACTCATCATTGATGTTTCTATCTATGTCTCTCCCTCTCCTTTCCTCTCTCTGAAATCAATAAAGATACTTAAAAAAAAAAAAAATCTTAGTCTGCTTGGACTTCTCTAACAAAACTACCATAGACTGAGTGGCTTAAATAACATTTATTTTCACATTTCAGAAGGGTGGGCAAATCCAAGATAAAGTTGCTGGCCTATTTGGTTTCTGGTGAGAGCTCTCACTGGCTTGCAAACAGCCACCTTGTAGCTGTGTCCTCACCTGGCAGAGGCAGCAAGTTCTCTGGAGTCTTATAAAGGGCACTAATCCCATCATGAAGGACTCATCCTCATGACCTCATCTAACCATGATTATCTCCCAAAGATCCCATGTCCAAATACAATCACATTGGAATGTACAGCTTCAACATATAAATTTTATGGGGAACACAAAAATTCAGTCCATAACAGCCACTAAAGGAACATGGGTTCCTTGGTGAAATGGCCAATTCCAGGGTTGAGGCAGAGAACATACAGTGGTGAGCAAAAGTAGGTTTACAGTTGTACCTGAAACGGGTTATCCTTGTGTTATTTAACAATTATTGTATTATTTTCCATACAAACAACTGTAAGCCTGCTTTTGTCCATTCCTGTACATGATGAACTTGGAATATGTTGTGCCAAAAAAGAAGAAAGTGCCCAACGACTCGCGAGGATGGCTTTGGCTGGTGTGGCTCAGTTGGCTGGAGCATCTTCCCATGCACTGAAGGGTCGGGTTTGGTTCGGGTCAGGGCACATACCTAGGTTGAAGGTTTGATCCCTGATCGGGGTGCAGACTCAAGGCAACCAGTCGATGTTTCTCTCTCTCTCTCCCTTCCTCTCTCTAAAAGCAATAAAAAATATCCTTGGATGATGATTAAAAAAAAAAAGACTGGCAAGAGTGAGTCACTGGAGTGGCTCCCACTGGGCAAATTTGAACATTAAAATAAGTAATTATAGTAATGGATTATAAACCATCATAAAATAAACCAGGAGTCAATGTGGCTAAATAAATCCTAAATACAAGAACAAATTGAAAGTGTGATGATGAATGAGATATTTGCATGGTCTCAAAGTACATCTCCACAAAATATTAGAAAGGAGTTTTTAGTGGAAAAACCTGGCAGATGCCACCTCAATCTAATGATGAAAATTATCATTAATGGGCCAAATTTCACATAATAGGTCAACGAGAAAAATGCAGTATCACCTCAGTAACATTCCTGTCCAAGATGCATAACCTGAATTTACTCCAGGAGCATGCTACAAAATAACTGGCATGTGATTTTCAAAAGTGGCAAGGTCATGAAAATCAAGTAAAAACGTTCCATGCTGAAGGGATTAAACAGAACAACTAAATGCAACCTGTGATTGAGGCCCCTGTTTCTCCGATCTTAACCACCCTCCGCTTGAAAGCCCGGCTCGGAGTCCTTCTAGCCGGCTCCTTCGCCTCTATGGAACACCAGGGCCGCCGAGAAGGTGGGGCGGAAACCGGAAGCCAGGGCACGCACTTGCGTCCCCGCGTTGCTTGCAGCCAATCGGCCTCTGACGCTCCACCCCTTCCGCTCTAGGAAAAAAACCAGCTCCCAGAGCGTCTTCCGGCGGGAGCTGTGCCGCTCCTTATCATGGTGAGTTGGCCGGGGGGTAGAGGGTTTCTGCAGGTAATTCCCTCTTACCTTCTCTCGTCCTGAAGCGGCCCTGACACGCCTCAGCCGCCCAGAGGAGGGGTCGTCGGAGTTGTGCTCGGGCCCCGCGGGAGAAGCGGCTGGAGCCCGAAAGATTTCCCTCAGAGCTCTGATTCCCCCTCTCCCCCACCTCGTTCCTTGGCCCCCGGCGATCCCCGGCCGCTCCAGGCCAAGGTGTCAGCTCCTGACAGCTGACGGCTTCCCACTGCCGAGGTTTCCCTTCATGTAGAAATAAGTCTACCGGCGTCAGCGTCTGCAGCACCAGCAAAATATCTGAAAACAACGACCGTAATAGTGGTGTTCACAGCAGCGATGCTAACGCCGTCATAAGTAAATAGGGTTATGGGCAGCATGTTGAGGCGCACACCCCACTCCGCAACTTGGCTTTATCGAGTGCCACATAGTCTGATCTGGCAGCAACTTTCAGAAGGCCAGTGACTGGAGAAAGTCAAGGGGTTGGTGGAGCATCTTATGGTAGGCAGCTCTTTCCTGTGATTGTAGATCCCAGTATCCCTATGGCTTGGGGGATGTGGTGTTAAATCTAAATTTTGTTAGAGGGATTCATCATTTTATTCTCGTCGAAATCATAGTTCTCTGAATTTTGTCTAAAGATACGCAGTTTGTGATTTTAGGGTCAAAAGAAGTACAAATTATTTTATCAAAAAAATTCATCTCTTGTGGGTAGCCTACATGTGAGAAAAGGACTGCATTTCTGTGCCTAAGCCATTGTCACTCTATTAAATTTTTCCTTGAATGGATATGGTCGAAAAAATGTTGTTCATGTACTCTATCTTTTGGAAATTACCTGTAATCCCTCTTACACACAGACAGTGGGTAAAGTTTACCTTTTTTGGCTAACCAGATAGCTCCCAGTTGCGCTCTTTAAAACATTCACCACTGTGCAGCCAAAGTTAAATTTATCAAAGTTAAGTATGCCACTCCCTTGCTTAAAAGTTCTAAAAGTTTTTTTCTATAGCCCTCAGATAAGTTCTGTTTAGCATGGCCTACAAAGCCACCTGCAGTGAAGCTTCTTACCTTTACAGCCTTTCTACTACTCATTCATACATCCAGCTACAGTGAGCTACTTGCAGATCTCTCTAAGAATTAGGCCTTCCCACCTAATTTGTACATGCTGTTCTATCTGGCAGAATCATTCTCCATTTCCTAGCCCCCATCCTTATCAGTATAACCCTTACATGTTCTTTAGTCTCTTTCGTGAGCCTTTCTGCCATGTGTCAAGATCCTGTTAGGTTCCTCCTTTATGCTTCCATGATAACCTGGGGTTTTGTACCCATGACATCTATAGGCCTTACCACACTATGTTAAAATTGGGTATTTACTTGTCTTTCTTCCTAGACTGTAAGCTCTTTGAGAGCAGGACCTATGTATTCACTCCTCTTCCCAGAGCCTTTTACAGTGCCTTGTCCAGAGGAAGTTTTCAAAAACACTGACGAAATAACTATGACACTAAGTTTTTATGCTTGAAACAGTAATGTAGGGAAATAGGAGCGTTTAAGTTTTATTTTTAAAATTTTGGGGAAGAAAGATCTTATGGGTCTCTCGTGTATTATTTAAGAACATACTATGTATGCAAAGCACAGTGCTGTCTTAGAAAATGTAAAGGAAATATAACCCTTGTCATAGTGAAGTTACTAAAAAAATAACTTACAATGCAAAATGACGAGATGAAGGCTATCCCATGGTTAAGTAAAAAGTAAGCATAAAGAAACACACTGAGGTTTGAATAATCTAGAAAGGATTCATGTAGGAAGTTAAACATGCAATTGAGTACTTCCTGCCTTACTCTCATACTCTTAATCACTATTCATTACTCTCATTTGATCAGGAAACCGAGGTCAAGAAACTTGCTACATGTTATAGGGCTATTAGAGCTTGGGTTGGACAAGTCTTGCCCTTTCCCTCTAGAGTGGTATAATGATCAGACACAGGCACACCAGTCTAGTTGGAGTTGAGGATTCCCCTTTTGGAGCAAGAGAGAAAACTGAAAGGGAACTGAGGCTAAACCATTGAAAGCTTTGATTTCCAGATTGTAAAATTTGGAGTTTATGCTGATTGCAATGGAGAGCCAATAAATTTGGGAAAGAGTGTCATGAATGTTAGGATTTTTGTTTTATTTTTAATATCAGATTGGCATTAGAAATGGCCCCCTGCCTTTTAAAAACTCCTTATTGTCTTATCTTAAAACTTAAAAGTAAAAAATAATTGTAGGTGGGCTGAAGTTAGAAGATACCCATTGGTAACGGTAGTAATCAGAATTACCTTTGGGACCAGACTATCCCACACATAGTTCTTTTTTTCTTTGAAATATATCTTTATTGATTTCAGAGAGAGGAAGGGAAAAGGAAAGAGAGAGATAGAAACATCAATGGTAAGTCATTGATTGGCTGCCTTCTGCACACCTCCTGCTGGGGATAGAGCCCACAACCCCGGCATGTGCCCTGACCCAGAATCAAACCTTGATCTCCTGGATTATAAGTCAGAGATCATAGGTCGATGCTCAACCCCTGAGCCAGGCCAGTGGGCCCCAAATCCAGTTCTTTAAGAACAAAGTGTACTGATTAACATTAGCATTTATTACCATCACAAAGGAAAATAGTATATTGTTTCTTTTCAAATAAATTTCTTAGCACCTTAGGGTTACACATGTACACTGGTCCTTATCTAGATACCAAAATTAGTAACACTTTTCTGATACTTTATTTTTACATTTTAAAGTCATTTTTTACTTTATTACTTTCTTATTATGGAAAATTTCAAACATACATAAAAGTAGAGAAAATGTAATGAGTCCCCATGTAGCCATTACTCTTCCTCAACAATGATCAACATTCTGCTATTTTTCTTATGCCAGATTTCTAATGCTCAGTCTTATTTTCTGTCTCTGAATCTTAACTTACTGTAACCAGTGGCATGTCTATGCTTAGAAGAAATAAGCTTTACCTTTCTACAGTGAGATGTTCCTAGATGCTAACTGTAGGAAAATTACGCCTCTGCTTGAATTGGATCTGAAAGTTTTTCACAATCTTAATCTGATACCCAGCTCCACTGCTTTCTGTGGAGTTTCAGTGTTTGAGTGAAATTGGACAACTTTAGTAATGTAGAAATGGAGTATGACTGTTACGGTGACTGTTACCTTTACCATCTAGGAAAGTATTTTGTTAAACTTAAGACGCAAACATCGCACTTAGCAATAGAATTATGTATGACCATTGAAAATTATGAAGTTTTTCCCCTAGAGACAGTTACTTTGCTTTTGATTTTTTTCACAGTTTATCTTTCCTGGGTTTTTGTTTGTTTATTTTTAGGCTATTGTCTTCCCAATGTGAAAGTATATAGTAAAATTGATCAAATTTTTTTCCTTCCTAGCCTCTTTGTTTTATATTCTATTAAGAAAAGTTTTCTCCAACTCCAAGCTTATAAAATTATGCATTTGTAGTTTCTTCAAGTACTCTATAATTTTGCATTTTAATTTAAAATAATAAAAAATTAGAGTATGGAGTATAGAAAGGATCCAGTTTTACCTTTTTCCAAACACCATTTATTGATTGACTCATATTTTCTCCCACTGACGTTGGATACTACCATAGTCATAAGCTAATTTTCCATACGTGCTTGAACTCTCCTTTATTCTAAGGCTTTCTCATGTGGTTTTCTGATCTTGAAGAGCAAATCCCACTCTAGTCACTGCTCAGTCTCTTCTCTGATTGGTAACCCTACTGCCAGGCCCTTTTTCTGCTAGCTTTATACCACGTACTAGCAGGAGCCATGGATGTCAGGTACTTTGAATGCCTAAGAGAGAACCTCAGAGGCTTTACTGCAGTAACAGTTACCAGACCTTTCATACATAAAGCTTTGATTATGTAAATTGTAATATTTTCTTTCCAGTAGAGCATTTTAACAAACTTTTTGCTCTTCTGGTTCAAAATTGCCTTACCCATTTAAAAATGAAGTGTGGTATGGAGCTAAAATGACTGGGTTTGAATTTCTGCTCAGCCATTTACTATCATTGTGCCCTTGGAAAAGTTACTAAAAATTATTTCCACCTCATAGGATTATTGTGAGAATTAAATAGATAAATATGTATAAAGTGTCTAGAATAAGTGTTTGGCATGTATTGAGCTTTCAATAAATGTTAGTTGTTATTTCTACATGACATCACAGGAACTATGAAGAATAGATACTTATATACTGATTTGTATATTTTCATTTGTTTTAAAGGGGACAATTCATCTCTTTCGAAAACCACAAAGATCTTTTTTTGGCAAGTTATTACAGGAATTTGGACTTGTAGCATCTGACCGAAGGGTAAGTTATTTTTATTCCTTAACCTAACTTTAATTATTGCACAAACATGGTGTTGAAAAAACAGTAATTTTTAAGGCAAATAGAAATCATTCTCAATCCTACCACCCTGTTTTCATTTTTTATTTTGGATAAATAATTTTTTAATGTACAATTTTAGTACTTCAGCATACAGCTATTTTGCTTGGGAGGAGGCTAGGGTTCAGGTTTTTTTCTAACTTTAAAGAGTCTTAAAAATTATTTTGTGACTGCCTTGTGTTAATAATTTTTAAAAGAAATAAATGGATGTAATCTGAAGCCATGTTTTCTCATTTTTAATGTAAGGCAGAAAAAATGTGCTTTGAGACCTAAAATAAAAAGATATAGCCCTAGCCAGTTTGGCTTAGTGGCTAGAACGTTGGCCCACAGACTCAAGGGTCTCGGGTTCAATTCTGGCCAAGGGCATATACCTATACTCAGATTCACCAGTTGCTTACATTTTTGCCCCATTTGCTTTCTCATTGTCTCTCTATACATTTTTTATGGAAACAAAATGATATTTGAATTTATGTGTCAGAATTTATTTTTTCTCTTGAGTAATTCTTTTTTTGGAATTATTCTTTTACATTTATATATTATAATAACAACTTGGTTGATGGTAATTTTGATAAATTTAGAAAATGTGACACCGACTTTTTGAAGGAAGTTATAATTATTCCTTTAAATATTGAAAGTATGAATTATAGCAACTTGAACATATTCAGCAAAGTTTATCAGCACTGTGCAAATAAGAATGATTTTCTTTTTCACAGTCCTGGAAGATATTGCTCTTCGGTGCAATAAACTTAACATGTACTGGCTTCCTGCTTATGTGGTGCAGTTCCACTAACAGTATAGGTACGTCACCATTCTTATTTTTACTGTGTTAATTATTAGTTTTACTTTTATTATTCTGATTTTTTTAATTGATTTTAGAGAGAGGAAGGGAGAGAGATAGAGGTAGGTAGTTAGATAGATAGATCAATTTGTTGTTCATTTATATGTTTCCTGATGGGGGATCAAACCTGTAACCTTGGCATATCAGAATGATGCTCTAACCACTTGAGTTACCCAGCCAGGGCTAATATATCACAGTAAAAAGAATTTTTAATAAAGGTACAGCTTCCTTTACCTAGAATATATTATTCTGAAATAGAACTCAAAAGATTTAAATGAGAAAATCAATTTGAAAAGTGCCTTGAAATCTATAAAGTTTTGCTCAATTATTAGGCATTATCTTTTTGAATGAACTATTTTTTTTTTTAAATCTTTAAATCTATTTGAAAAACTATGATTCCTTTTTACTGTGATATATTAGTACTTCTGTCTTTGCAGTTTATAAGTAGACTTTTGAGATTTGTTGGATTTTTTTGAAAAGGGAAATCTGTAATTTTTTTGTCTTGACTTCCTATATTTTTATGTACTATTATTTACATCCTGCTATTCAATGAATATATTTAAAATAGTTCTCAGATGACAGAAGAAGGCAAAAAATATGGTCACAGGTCTTTTGAGCACATACTGCTTTATTTTTCCAATGGAGAAATAAGGTTCTGCCCTGGCAGGCTTGGCTCAGTGGTTGAGCGTTGATCCATGAACTAGGAGATGGCAGTTTGATTCCCAGTCAGGACACGTGCCCGGGCTGCTGCCTCAATTCCCAGAAGGGGACATGTGGGAGGCAGCCAGTCAGTGTTTCCCGTACATGGATGTTTCTCTCTCTCTGTCTTTCTTCCTCTGTCTCTAAAATCAATAAAAACATACTGTTTTTAAAAAAGAGAGAAATAAGTTCCTAAAGGAAGCTTTTGTACTAACCAACTTTGACTACATATAGTAATCAAATTTATTGAATAATTGCCAACATACGAGGTTAATCAGTGACTCATTTTTTTTGGGGGGGGATGAGTACCCCTGGTATGAACAATTTTTGTGATTTGCTGTATTTCCTAACAATGGATTCAGTAACATTTTAACCAATCTGTTTTGCAGCTTTAACTGCGTATACTTACCTGACCATTTTTGATCTATTTAGGTAAGTTTTTAAAAATCTCCTAATATTTGGAAGCTAATAAAGAATTTGTCCCGTTTTTATGAAGCTTTCTTGGCTTAAAGGAAAGTAATCTGTGAAATAAGTAAAATTGTCAATGTAGAGCATATATGCAAACAATAAATTATCATATATACTAGAAGAAAGTATTTCATTTACACAGCAACAGAAAAGATAATATCCTGGCTCAGGTGCTTCAGGTGCTTACCTGTGGGTGAGTTAGCTGTGGCCAGGGAGCAGGGTCACATAAGAACATAGCAGTTCCCACTGTAACTGTATATGGAGAAACAGATGAGGGGGCATGAATAACTGAGAAGTAATTGTGAGCTAGGAAGACAACCTATGGCTCCCTGCTTCATGGGGCCTTTCATATTTCCATTTAAGTGTTGCAAAATACCTTGATATCTTCAAGGTCTATGCCATATGAGTACATCATAAGGGTGTCTTTAATCACCTAATTAAATCGACTTGATTGGTCTAAAACCATCTGAATTGAATTACCTCAAATTCACATGTAGTAAGTTGTTTTAGAGTCCATCTCCACTATACTTAGAAAATGAACATCATTTTGTCCTATCCAGAATGTTGTCAAGGTGTTATTAATATCTTGCTTAATTTTTATAAAAGATTAAAGTTTATGAAAGTTAAACTTTATTGTTTATGTCTAAAATGAAATATATTACCATTATTACTGTGTCATTTTTTGCATGCTCAGTTGTGGAAACCATTTAGTGTGGATAACTTACTGAGCAGAGAAAATACGGGTTGATGTTCTGTTTAACTAACTTGATGATGTATCAACCTCTTTCAATTTCTCCACATATTAAAACTGCCACTTATTAGGATGTTCATTGTGAATAAATTATAAATTATTTAATAAGTTATTAATTTGGTCTGTATAAATACTGATAACTTTCAGCAACTTAGGGATTCTGAAAACTTAATTTCTTCCTACATGTTATGTTCTCTTCTAGCTGTATATCTAATGATAAATTTATTTTTCTTTTTACTTAGTTTGATGACATGTTTAATAAGTTACTGGGTAATGATGAGGAAACCTAGCCCTGCCTATTCATTTGGGTAAGTTCAGATTATTTTCTGCTAATATTGCTATTAAAGTAATAATTGTACTAGGCAATAAAGAGCTGGCTATAGTAGTTCTAGAAAACATATAGCAGTTCATTCTTATTCATTGCTCTAGTATTCCATTATAGGAATACACTTCAGTTTGTTCTTATGTTCTGCTCTTGGTAGGTAAGCCTTTAGCTATTATAAATAAAACTCCTTATGCACATTATTGTACCTGTCTTCTAGTTTGCATGTGTTCTCTTTATGTTGAATATATATCTTTGAGTTAAATTACTCAGTTTATCATTAGAAGATAATACCAAACAGTTTTCCAGAGTGATTTTACTAGTTTACACTTCCACTAGCAGTATATGAGGGTTCTAGTTGCTTCCTATCCTCACCAGTGGTTGGTATTGTCTTTTTTTTCTTCACTTTTTCATATGTTTGTTAGACATTCAGTTGACCTTTTTGTGTGAAATGTTTGTTAAAGTATTTTACCCATTTTTTAAAAATATATTTGTATTGATTTGCAAGAGAGGAAGGGAGAGGGGGAGAGAGAGAGAAACATCAGTGAGAGAGAATCATTGATTGGCTGCCTCCTGCATGCCCGCTACTGGGTGTCGAGACCACAACCTGGACATGTGCCCTGACCAGGAATTGAACCGTGAACCTCCTGGTTCATAGGTCGATATTCAACCATTGAGCTCTGCCGGCTGGGCTGAAGATAATTATTTCTTTGAGAAATTTTAAACATTGTGTTTTGGAAAAACACACATTAAATTATGTGTTTTGGAAAAAAACAAAATGAATAGACAAAAGCCCCTGACCTCTAGTTGATAGTTTAGGGATTATAAGACATGCTCATAATTAACTGCAATTAAGTATAATAAGCGATTAAAATCATGAACTCTGGAGTCAGAGTGCCTGAGTTAAAAACCTTACTCTTCCACTTGCTGGTCATCTGACTCTAAACAGTTACCTTTTTTCTTTGTGTTTCAACTTTTTTTCTCTTTTTTTTTTTAAGTGGATAAAGTAACCCTCATAAGGGTTGGGAGGTTTAGATGAGGTAATACGTTAAGCACTTGGACCAGTATCTAACACAAGATGAGTCAATTAAGTGTTAGCTGTTAATTAGATAATGGTTATTTCTAGAAAAATAAGAACCATAAGTGAGTCCTGGTAATATATGTTGTACAAATAGGCACTCTTTTTACTCTGTGATATTCATTCTTGAAACTCTGTAGTCTGTTCTAACAGTGTTTGGCTTATAGTAAGCAGATATGTATATTGAATAAATGAGTAAATGAAAGTAAATGTGTTATAGAGGTACTGGTTTGTGAATTGAAAGAATTATGCTGATCTAACTGAAACCAGACAAAGAATGGGTCCAGGCTGCCTGTCACTACTTGAGCCAATTAAGCTGAGACAGGGTTGAATTGTGTATTATCGTTTATTCCAATAATGCCGGCAGCATGGGAGAGCAATGGATCATCCTCGAAAATCTGCTCTACTGCCCCCATAAGCCAACTGCTTATGTTGGGTAGAAGGAAACGATTACATGGGAAAGTAGGAATTACAGGCATGGGGTGGTAAGCAAGGTATAATACTAACAGGTTACAGGCAATGCAGGCCAGACACCTCTGGACTCCATTGTTTCAGGAACAAGGTTGTTAATCTTTCCATGATGATAGGCAGTTCTAAGAAAAAGAGAACGGACTTTTCCAAGATTAACTCCCATGTCCCAGAGCGTACAACTCTGAGCCAGGTTAGAATGTGCTTTCTCTAATCAGAACAAAACAGTCATGGTTAACAGAGCATGATTAATATTTCTTATAACTACAGCTAGTCCCCACTATTCTACTTCTGCCTCTAACATAATGAACTTTCTGATTTCAGATTTGAAAGATTAGAAGTCCTGGCTGTATTTGCCTCCACAGTCTTGGCACAGTTGGGAGCTCTCTTTATATTAAAAGAAAGGTACATTTGTATATGATATTACTGTCAATCTAAATTCCACCTATGGCACCTTTGGGAACATAAAGAATCCAGTAAGAGACACTTCTGGTTTGTAGGGTATACAAATTAAGATGAGCTGTGCTGGAGTTTTGATAGTACAATTTCTTTATATTTTAGACTTTTCTCCCTTCTTTTCACCCTCTTTTATTACTTTCTTTGAGGCCACTCCATTTAATTATACGTAGGTGTGAATGAAAGAAAGGAATTTAATGAGATATGTTGTAATGCTTAGTACTACAAATCCATTGAAACAGGTTAGGTAGAGATAGATTGACATTACGTATAGAGGATAATTTGTAAGTCTCCTTGCCCTATCACTGCTAATAAGCAACAATTGGTTATCATATTAAAGATTTTGTGAATTTATGGGGTTAACTATATGTTTAATAAAGCTTTTTAATTTTATAATTTATAGGACTTATTTTAATACATTATTTCTTTCTTTTAGTGTAGAACGCTTTTTGGAGCAGCCCGAGATACACACGTAAGATTTTGTTTTTGACATAACATATAATTTACTATTAAGTTTAATTCCCAAACTTAATTGTTGTATTACTAAGTAACTATTACTTTAGCCAATATTAGAGTTCAGAGTGTGGCAATGTACATTTCATTGATATTTCACAAACAAAATTTCCAAATCCCAAGCCTCCTTCTCTTTACTCTTAACTGTTCCCAATCCCATGTGCTCCAGAGGAAGGCCTCTCTACCCTGAATTTAGGTCCCTCATTGTTTCCAGGCCCAGGTCAACACACTAAACCAGCCCCGTCTGATCTTCTGTATTTAAAATTTGATTCTCAAAATCTTTTAGTAGCACCTATAGAAAAGATGGAATTGTTATTACCTTCTGCATAGTTGCCAGCTATATGGACTTCACCTATTTGGTCAGTTTAATTCAGGACAGTCTGACCTGTCCAGTGTACTGTAAACCACATGCCATTAGCATTTATACAGCAATTACCTGTAAGAAGACAGTGTTAATGCTAAGAGTCTTTTTTTGCCCTGTGTAAGATGGAGCAACAGTAGATAGGACATGGGTTATAGGGCTGGAAACCAAGTTTAGATCCTGGCTCTGCTAACACCAAACCATAGAAGCAGACCACTCTGCCTTCCCATCTCTTTCTTAGTCTCTCTACATGCTGAAATTACATATTGATATTACCAAGAAGAAAATAATGGTGAATGTTATTTTTGTTCTTTTTTAGGGGAAGATTATTAGTTGGTACTTTTGTGGCTCTTTCTTTCAACCTATTCACGATGCTTTCTATTCGGAATAAACCTTTTGCTTATGTCTCTGAAGGTACGTTTGTCATTAATAAAAAATTTAATTACTTTCATAAAAACAAGTCTTTTGTTTGTTTCGTTAACTTATAAATCAGTGAGAAAATATATTCTGAAGAGAAGAGAGAACTACCCCAAAGGTTTTCAAGTCATCCTTAAGCAGAGAATTATAAAACAAAATCTAATTAGTTCAAGCTGTAGTACTTATAAACAGGTAGGACTGACATATATTAAATTAGATGTGATGAAAAATTACATTTACCAAATAACATGAATGAAATTTAATATGTATAACTTACCTACAAAATGTCTATTACAAGCATTTTAGATGCTTCAGGATACTTAGAATAGTTGATGTGCTCATTGAAAAGAATAGAATTCTGTTAATTAAATAAGTTCCCAGGTACTTGTCTTTGGCATTGTGGGTAGGCATATATTTGAAAGTAACAAAACTTTTTTCTTTTCAAATACTCTTTTATTTTCAAGTCTTTACAAATTCAGACTGATTTTTTTACTTCAGAAGTATAACCCACAAAGGGTTTACCAGTGACTGATGAAGAAGTACAGTAGAAACAGAGTGGGCTGTGGGCACAGAGCTCCATTTTGAAGCCCAGATAGTCGGAGATGGTTGAGGGTCTTTTTAGGTCTCACTGACTTAAACACCAGGACAATCAAGGGAAGAAAACTTTCTGAAATGCCCATTCGAGTTTAAACAACTTCGTAAGTGTCTCAAAGTATGATTTATATTTGTATGACTGAGAGTTTAAGAATTCACTGCATGAACTCGAAAATTAAATAATGATATTGTGATGACCAGAATTATTTTGAAAATTTTTTACAAATTGTTAAAATAGTATAATGCTCACTCCAGAAATTTTAAAAAGATACAGAGATTTGGAAACAATATCTCTGTAAAGATAAAGATACAAGAAAAAAAGAATACAGCCCGGCCGGGCATGGCTCAGCGGTTGGGCACTGACCTAGAATCCAGGAGATCTTGGTTCAATTCCTGGTCAGGGCACATGCCCAGGTTGCGGGCTTGATCCCCAGTCAGGGGCGTGCAGGAGGCAGCTGATCAATGACTCTTCTCATCATTGATGTTTCTATCTCTCTCTCCCTTCCTCTCTCTGAAATCAATAAAGATAAAAAAGAATAAAAAAATAAAAAAGAATACTGATAATATCATGAACTAAAATAACAACTGCTAACCTTTCTATTTTACCCTTTTATTTTTATTTTTTTAATACTCACCAAGGATATTTTTTCCGTTGCTTTTCAGAGAGAGTGGAAGGGAGAGAGAAAGATTGATGTGAGAGAAACATATCAATTGGTTGCCTCCCAGGCACCCCAGCCAGGGCTGGGGATTGAGCCTGTAACCAAGGTATGTGCCCTTGTCCGGAATTGAACCTGGGACCCTTCAGTCCGTGGGCTGGCACTTTAACCACTGAGCCAAACCAAGTAGGGCTTACCCTTTATTTTTTATGCACATTTACATACATATTTTTGCATACTTAAAATTGTATGCATTTACAATTTTATATCTTTTTTTTGCCAATTAATAGTGTCTGGAGTATTGCCTCATTAAATACTTTGGGAAAAAAATGCTTCACTGCTTTTTGGGATATTGATTTAAGCTGTTTATTAAGAAACAAAAGACTCAGAAAGAACCTTTGGCCCTCCCCTCTTTTCTGCCCTAAAGATTTAGAGAAACCTGCTTCAGGTAGGAGAATTTAGGATGTCATCTTAGCCTAATTTGAATTAAATATGGTAAATAAGAGGGCTTCCAGCTATTGTTTCTGAGTCACCTAGCAAGGATTTGCATACCACCTGTGTTCTCTTCTTTCTCAACTGTCTGTAAATTGCTCATTCTCACTTCTGAAATGTAATACCACATTTCTTCTTTGTCCAAAAATGTCATATACCCAGTGTTGCCTCTCTGTGTTTAGAATTTTCATGGATTTATCGTGTCTGTGTGAATTCCCCATGCACATGTATTAAATTTTTGTTTTCTCCTGTTAAAAAGAAAGAACAAAATGCTTTCATAATATGTCATATGAATATTTTTAAGCATTAGTCTATTCTTTTACATTCCCAGGGTGGTTTTGTTTTTTTTGGGTTTTTTTACAAATAATTCTCTAATCAGCTTCTTTGTATTAAATTTCTTGTATGTATTTATGATTCTTTATGATAAATTCCCAAAGAAGAAATTATAAATGAATTAAAAATACAATATTTTTAAGGCTTTGATAAATATATTGCCAAATTTATTTCCAAAAGGTTTCTAGTTTATATTTTCATTAGTTGGAAATGAAAGTTCTCAGAAACATCAAGATTTATGCCATTAGCTGAAACTTGAGTGGGAAATAGTATCTGCCAGGCATTGTGCTAAATGCTTTGCAAAGAATAACCTATTTAATTCTCCCTATAACCATAGGCAATAAATGATTTTATTATCCCCATTTTATTTTATTTTTTATTAAATATATCTTTTTTGATTTTTGAGAGAGGAAGGAGAGGGAGAGAGAGAGAGAGAAACATCAATGATGAGAGAGTCGTCATTGATCGGCTGCCTCCTGCACGCCCCTGACTGGGGATCGAGACCTCAACCCGGACATGTGCCCTGACCAGAGAATCGAACCCGGATCTCCTGGATCCTAGGTCAATGCTCAACTGCTGAGCCACACCTAGCCGGGCTCCCTGTTTTACACTGAAGCACTGAGACACTAAGTCACTTGCCCCAAGCCTCACATCTAGTTAAGGGTTGAGATGGAATTTGAGTCAGGTATTCTGGCATCCAAGGCAACTCTTAACTGTCCTACTATACTGGCTTTTGTGTAAGGCTTGTCAAATTTTTTTTTTAATCAGAGTGCACATAAAAAAATGAATATTCCCGGCAACTGGGATAAATGTAAGAGGACACTTGAGCCTGGAAGCAGGCTACTTACTTGTCCAGGGACACTATTAAAGGTCTTTGATTGTAGCCAGGCCCCCACCTGGCCTTTCTGAGCACTGAAGGAATTAATAATTGGTGTACCTATAACCCATTCTCAGCACACTGGCTAGGAAACTCCACTTAACAGTATAAAGAGCCTTGAAAACTTCAAATTAAAAGTAATGATATATGTAAGTTCACTAATTCCTGAAACTAATGATATATGTTTCACTAATTCTTGAAACTACTTTTGATTTATTATCTTCAAAGTATAAAGGAGGCAGAAGTTCTATATTTGAGGAGTAACATTTTGTAATGTTATGTGGGTTGTTGCCAAACTTATTTTGAACTTTAAAGAAATCAAGAATTTTTGCTAGTGATTTATGCTGTATAGATAATTTAAGTATTTTCTTCTTAAAGCTGCTAGTACGAGTTGGCTTCAAGAGCATGTTGCAGATCTTAGTCGCAGGTAAGGTGTTATGGGTTTCACGATGTACGTGATTTTAAAGGAATACACAAGAAATGCGTGTGTCATGGGAACTTACACGATTCATTGCTGAGGTTAATACATGAATTTCACAGATCAGATTCTCATCCTTCCTTTACTTTTTCCTACTTTTTAGTTGATGATACAAGAGAGACCTTTATGAGTGAGCTTTGTACCCAAATCCTCTTTGCTTTCTTTAAAAGATACGTGATACTAAAATACAAGTCATCTTTTATAAGGTTTTCATCTGTATCACATGAGTTCCGCTAATGAATACTCTTTTTGTTTTACTCATAGCGTGTGTGGAATTATTCCAGGACTTAGCAGTATCTTCCTTCCCCGAATGAATCCATTTGTTTTGATTGATCTTGCTGGAGCATTTGCTCTTTGTATTACATATATGCTCATTGAAATTAAGTAAGTATTTTTTATTTCTGTAGTGTGTTTCCATTCCTGGGACCTGACTGTTAAGGGCATCGATGGGATGGATGGGGTTAAGCTTATAGCACATTTGCTTATGACCTATGTAACTTTGGTCATGTCTTGTCCTCAAGTGTCTTCATCTGATGAGTGGAACAAAAAGAGGGCATTAAAAGAGAAATAAGCAATAGCTTGCTATTCCTGAGAGAGGGAAGAGAAGAGCAAGTAGGTGTGAAGCAATTTTTTTAATCCTCACTGAAGGATATGAGTTGTTTTTTTACTGGTTTTAGAGAGGGGGGAAAGAGTGTGAGAGAGAGAGAAACATTATTCTTCCAGATATTTACACATTCATTGGTTGATTGTTGTATCTGGCCTGACCAGAGATCCAACCCACAACCTTGGCGTATTGGGACTACGTTCTAACCAACTGAACTGCCCGGCCAGGGCTTTGCACATGCTGCTTTCACTGTTTACAATATCTTCCTTCCATCGTCTTTTCTTTGCAGGCTCAGTTCAAATGTCTCCTCTTTTTATATTTAGTTTTTCTGGATTGTCTCTACCCCAGTAGCTATGACACTCACTCCTTGACATTCATGATTCTCTGTAGGGACTACTCCTTTGCACACAGAGGGCTTTATTATGCTTTCCACATGTGTATCTCCTGCTATTTCAAAGGCAGGAACTATGTCTTATCTCACGTTTCTATTCCCAGCATGTGGGGAAAGTTAAAAGGCGTGCTTGTAACTATTGGCTTTTTGGTCTGTCTTAATAGAACAGTCTGAACTATTGTTGAGATGTTGCACCTCAGTCACAATGTTGCGGTAACAGATTTTTGTAGAACTCACCTTGTAAAATTCCTGAGGAATTTTGAAAAATTTTAATTGGAAAGTTATTGTTTACAGGAAAATTGATAGAATCACTGATGAAATCCATTAGTGTCTCTGTAACAGAAATTACTATTGGAAGGTTTTATTTGTTGCAACAAGTGAACATACATGAAGTCTTCCTAGTTGACAAGTAGATTGATTGAAAACAGATAGTAGGGAAATGCTCATGTTATTAAGTTTTTCCCCCCCACTAAACTTTGACGAGAAATGATTCAGAAAACTTTTTTTCCCTTAGAGATGATCCCATTGTCAGTAGTGCCACTTGTGATAAAATAGTCTCTTTGCTTTAGGTAATTAATGTTCGGTAGACTGAATTGTAGGAAGCCGAATGAGGCATGTATTTAAGATTTAGAACTGTTTTTTCTTTTTAGTAATTACTTTGCTGTAGATACTGCCTCTGCCATAGCAATTGCTCTGATGACGTTTGGCACTATGTATCCCATGAGCGTGTACAGTGGGAAAGTATTGCTCCAGGTAAGGGTCTTCTTTCACCGTGCATGCTTAATATTAACCACATTCTTCTACCAGATCATAAAACTGTATGTGTTCTACCAAACTGTGAAACTTAGCTATTGGAGGGCCCTGTGAGAAATGAAACCAAACAATAATCTATGAAATTTGTAAGAACTAGATGAAATTACGTTGGCCCATAAAATAGGCAAAAATCTTCCTATATTTGTAATATAAAACTAAATCATAAGTTTTAAAAAATTGCTTCTAATAATGTTTCAACTGAAAACAATGTTACTTCAAAAAAGTTTTTAGATATTTATTTTCCTCTGATAAATGTGTATAAATACATTGTATAATCTGGTTATGATTTTCTTTTTTTCCTATGATTGAATCAGTGAGAATTTTAAATTTCAAACTTAAAATTAAAAATGACAAATTATCAAAGAAATCACAGTTTTAACAAGGTTTTGAGAAAACACTCAACGTAATACAGGACAGTCTTTTGGGTCAAGTTCTAATAAGTTGTGCTAATCTTGCTTCATTAAGAAGGGGGGGAAAAAGACAAATTATTACTTATTAAAACAAGGGGAACACCTATAGACAAGTACCTGAATGAAGAGGTAGTTTCTCAGGACTGGGTGTGTATGTATGTAAGCACTGTTTTTCTTTCTGTCTGTACCTCACGCCTTGTCTTAAACTTATAATTATCTTCATCTCCAGGATCAGTAATAACAATATGATAATTATTATTTATAAAGTGCTATGCTCTATACAAAATGTTACTTTCTTAAAGATTTTTTGTTGATTTGTTGGTTCTTTAAAGGCTTATTTGGTTCTAGAGATAGCAGCTTCTTTGTAAGATAAAAAGTGAGCATGAGCTGATTTTTTATGTTGCCCCACTACTGGGGCCACTTGAAACCTCTCTTTCCTAAATCATGATAGGGCATATGTCAAACAAAGTTTCTGGACCATTGTTGCAAAAAATTTTTATCTCCCTGATGCATGTTTTATTTTTTCCCCAGACAACACCACCCCATGTTATTGGTCAGCTGGACAAACTTATCAGAGAGGTAAGGTGGAATAATAAAATCATTTAAATTTATAATTTAAGAATACAAAGAGTAGGTACAAATAATACTTTATTTAACCCAACCCTATCTAGAATTTTAGGGGAGTTTGTGTTTTTAACTCACTAGGAGACATAACATAGTGGCAAAAGTAGAAAGATTGAAGAATTGCTCAGTCTGGAAGCCAAATTCACTTGAAATAAATGTGGAAGGTAATGGTACAAAGACCACCTTCCTACCTATATTAATGCTGTGACTTTTATGATTCTGTATTCAAACCTAAGGGTTTGATTAAGTCAAAGCTCATTTTTATCTGTTGTTTGCTTCACCATCTAACATCTAGATTTGTGGGTTTAGATTTTGTATTGTTATAAATTTCTACCTGTTAACTAATGAAGGAGCAAGATAACCGAATTATTTGGATGTAGAGAGTATTTTAAACTATTGGTTGTCAATATCACAAAGGCCACTTTTATCAATATAGCTGGCTACTTGTCTCAGCTGGTAGAGCCTTTGCCACTGCACCAATGGGCCACACACTATTTCCTTTTGGCCCACATTCAGATAACATTGTCTGTTGTACAGACATTTGTTAAAAGGGAATCCAGAGAAAGAGATGATAGAGAAGAAAAAAAACTGATAGCATAAGTGCTGGATATAAGTATATGCCATATTGATAAAAAGAAAAGAACCACACACTCTTGAATAAGGTGGGGTGGGGGTGGGCGTGTAAAATCCTGACTCTAGAAGGATTGGTGCAGACAAGAAACTGGGGAAATAAGACCTTGGCTCTACTGAACATGCAGTAATGGTATCTTAAGTGCATGGTCTAGACTTCTCTCAGCTAATGAGTGCCCTCGTGCAGGATTTGGCCGAGTCATTTCTAGGCTAAGAGCAAGCCCACAGTGTGACTGAACCATGTTGGATTTGTCAAGTGCAAACAACCCTGTTTCTGTGTGTTCGATCAGGTATCTACCTTGGATGGAGTTTTGGAAGTACGAAATGAGCATTTTTGGACCCTAGGTTTTGGCTCATTGGTATGTATTCTACATATTAAGTTATAGTTTATAGCATACTTTATAATTTTCAAAACTGAAAAAAATGTTTCTTTAAAAATTTTATAGAGCCTTCAATTTCCGTTTTTGTTGAATAGAGTCTAAAATATAGATGGATTCAGAAACCTAGTTGAGATTGATGGAGGGATGTTTTTTTTTTCTTTCAAACCAAATCATCTTAATACTGAACTGTCCAGAGAAGACAAATTCATAGTCACACATTCCTAAGTATGAAAATGTTGCAAAAGTAAAAGGTGCAGTTATTTTCTTTTTAATTGCAGTTCTAATTTTGGAGATTTTGTGAATATGTTAAAGAGTTATAATAACACAACTTGCAACATAAAATTCCATGTTTTCTAATCCAATGTGGACCTTGTTACCAGAGAGACTTTATTATGGCATGCTTTCAAATTTCTGCATCAGGAATGATGAGGAAGTTAAGAAAAGTACCCAGAAAAAAATTAAATCACCGTAAAATCATCTCATGTAGAGAAAATTGCTTTTGATATTTTTGTATTTATATTTACACATTTATTCTCCATAGAAAATGAGATCATGCTATTTTATAATTTGCTGTTTTCATTTAACATACCATGAACAGGTTTTCATATCACTAAATATTACTCTTCTAATTAAAAAACATCAAATAGGATTTGATTTTTCTAACATAACACAAATTCCAGAGGTAGGCCGCTGAAAGCTGGTCTTGCAGCTCAGTGGTAGCATCCACATGGCAGTTTTTAGTTTCAGGTTTATGCTCTTTCAGTGGAAAAATGGCTGCCTCGTCTCTACCTTCCCCTGCATTCCCCTCTAGTCACTTTGGGTGTCTAAAACTCATCCTCTAGTAAATTCTTCAGGAAGGGCCTTGGGGAACAACATTCCCTAAATTCCTGAATCTTGGAAAAAGTCATGGACATTTTACTTGGAAATCATTTTGGCTGGATATAAAATCCTGAGCACATGTTTTGTTTCCTTGAGTTTCTTAAATGTACACTCCATTTACCTCTGGCATAAAGCATTGCCGTAATAATAAAAGCCTGATGACTCATACTCTGGTTTTAGATTTTTTTTCCCTTTATATGTGACTTGATCATTTTGCCTGAATGTGCAAAAATTTTTTTAAGTCTAGTAATTTTACTAGAATGTCTTGCTGTTGGTCATTCTGGGTCAGTTATTTCAGGTATGAGTATACCTTTCAGTAATGTTATTTCAAAAACAAATTTTTTAAACATTCAGGAAAGTTTTCTTTAATTGTAGTTCTTAATATTTATTCTGGTCTCTTGCTTTGATTTTTTTCTTGGGGAACTTCTATTATAATCATGTTGGATTTTTGCCTTTTTGTGTGTGTGTTTTATCTGCATTTCCTTTTGAGGTTTGGAACTTTCCTTCTTTTCACCTTTCATTTCTCATATACTTGTATGTTTACTTGCTTTTGTACTCTTTCCAGTTTAGCCTTCATTTCTGAAGTGATTTTTTTCGTTATATTATATCTAATTACCATCTCATTTCTGAGGTTTTCTGGTTTTGATTTATATTGTTCTTGCTTCATGTTTTTTGGCTCAATTTGATAAAGTGAGGTATAGTTCTCATCAGTTTTGTAGGTAAATCTTTCTGGTGATCTTCTAATCTGTTCTGTATTTCCTTTTTTTTATAATAACTTTGTGTGGGATTTGATTCAGTCCTTTTGTATGGTTCCTTTTTATCTGAAATTAGTTTTCCTGAACTAAAAACTAAGGTGTGTCCTAGGTAGAATGTGTGAATTCATGGCTCTGGAGTTCCTCCTCCTGGTGAGCCTGTGAAGTGAGAGTTGTTTCTGCCCCTGGCTCCGCTCCTCTTCCATCTGTGTCTGAACCTTCTTTATCCTTTGTCTCTCCTGTGCCGCTCAATGGGGTTCTGTTCCCAGCTTCTTCTTAATGTGGGCTTTGCTTGGTTACTTTTGAGAGTTCTAGGGTTCAGACTAGTCCAGCTCTTCATATCTTATTGCAGACCTAGCTGCCTTTCTCAAATTCGCTGTCCTAGATTCCCATTAAGTACCGATTTACTGCTTGGAGTTTTTAGGTCAGTCAGATGCCCTGCTGCTTCCTCCTCCACAGAAACGGATACCTTGCAGGTGTATACCTTGTATTTGAGGTTTCTTAGTAGAACCATGTAAGCTAGTGTTTTGTAGATGTTGCACATAGGTTTTTGGATTTGCTGTCTTAATTTCTCTGTTTTTATGGGGATATTTAGGACATTTCAAAAAAGTGCCACTACTGTTGCTGTCTTCCAAGAATACCAACATAATTTTTAATGTTTTACAGAGTTTTTCATTATATGCCATAGTTTATTTAATCATTCCTCTGTTGGACTAGTTGTTTTTCATTATTACCATGTAAACTGGCTGAGATTGATTGGTGTAATCTTTGTATATACTCATGACTATTCCTTAAGATTAATTTTTAGGCTTTCCATCATATGAGGATACAATTAGAAATCTGAGAACTAACTGCAAGAGAGACCTCATCCAACCATGCTGATCTTCAACCACTCTGATCTTGGGCTTCCCAGCCTCCAGAAATAAATTTTCTCTGAAAAGAGGTGGGGGATGGTGGTCCCTGTACCAGCTCAAGTCCTGAGGTGGGCCTGAACAGATGTACCCACATCACCTCATTTGATCTACACCACACAGTCCACCTGGAATGGCTGGACACCCAAAGACCCCTTCTTGTCTGAGATCATCCTGAGCTGCATGTATCTGTCCTTAGGTAGCCTCAAGGCCAAGGCCAAGAGGCCCTGGGGCCTCTTTCTTGTGAATAGGAGTCAGTGGAGGACTCAGTAGTAGTGTGTCCCAGTGCTCAGTGAGCTGGGGCACTCAGAACCCCCCATTTGAGTGGTGGCCGTCCTCTCCCTTATTAAACCTGTGCCTCTCCTGAGAGTAAGTGGTGCATTAGGTCCAGGTGGAGCCCAAGCAGGTGGGTGGGGGGTGGGGGGATGCTCAAGCCACTGACACACTGACAGCCCTGGCCACACAGAAGCATGTATGTTCTTTGGCTAATCTCTTCACTAACCCTCATTGTAATGCCTGGTGCTCTCTGTCCTAGTAACCTAAGCTAGAAGCCTTGAATTGTCTTTGATGAGCCCATCTTCTTCATCGATTACATCCAGTTGGGTATCAGGTCCTCCACTAACCCATGGAATATCATGAATCCATCCTTCCCTCTCTGATCCCACTGTGTTTGTCCTATCTCAGTCCTCTTCATTTTTAACCTGGACAGTTGCAGCCATTTCCTACATAATTGGCAATCATCCATACCTGTATTTTTCTGAATTCTTATTATTTTATTGCTGTTTTATTGTCACTGTTAAAACTTACTATGATGCTATTTAGATGCCTCTTCTAGCTCCTTTTTCACCCCATTGTCTGCCTTCCTCCTTTCTGTTCACTCTTTGTTTCCTTTTTTCCTCCTGTCTTCCTTTGTTTTCTCTCTTTTATTCTTTTTCTGCCCCCTGAAATATTTGTACTTCTTGATATATTAGTGACATTGCTTAATCTTGCTCAAACATGCCATGCATTTTAATTGCTATTTCCTAAGCCTGTCTCCACCTTTTGAAATTTCATTTAACCATCAACCCTAGATCATCAAATGTCATATTTTCTTGAAGTCTTCCTCAATTTGAATTAATATCTCTCTTTTCTGCCTTTCTATTGCATTTTTTATATACTTCATTTATATTCTGCCTTATGTTATAACGTGCCTGTCTTTACCTACCTGGATTTATCTTCCTTTATATATATGGCTATTTTAAAAGATCATGTTTTATTTAAAGAGTCAGACATTATTTCATTAGTTCTTTACCTTGATAATCACTACTAAGTAGTCTTTAAGGAATATCAAGACATTAAACTTTCTCTTGTATTAAAGAAAATACCAAGTATTGTTACAACAAACTCATAAGTAAACTGTTCATTTCCAGTGGGATTTTTCAGTAGTGTAATTCTAAGCAGTCTCTTTCTTATGATTTTGCCCCTTTTAGGCTGGATCAGTGCATGTAAGAATCCGACGAGATGCAAATGAACAAATGGTTCTTGCTCATGTGACCAACAGGCTGTACACTCTAGTGTCTACTCTGACTGTTCAAATTTTCAAGGATGACTGGATGAGGCCTGTCTTACCATCTGGGCCTGTTGCAGCTAATGTCCTAAATTTTTCAGATCATCACATAATCCCAATGCCTCCTTTAAAGGGCATTGATGAGTCGAACCCTGTCACATCAACTCCAACTAAACCCAGTAGTCCACCTCCAGAATTTTCGTTTAACACCCCTGGAAAAAATATGAATCCAGTTATTCTTCTAAACACACAAACAAGACCTTATGGTTTGGGTCTCAATCATGGACACATACCTTATAGCAACATGGTTAATCAAGGACTTGGAGTTCCAAGAATTGGAGCAACCCAAGGATTCAGGACTGGTTTTACAAATATACCAAGTAGATATGGAACTAACAATAGAGTTGGACAACCAAGACCATGACATACTGTGATTTAATTTATTTTATGAGGAATATTAACTCCTTGACTTCCAATTTATTTAGCAATCCAAGTTTGCAATGACTGTTCAATCATTTGTTGTAAATGTTAGAGAATAGTAGACTAGTTCACATTATATGAAACCAATGAAACTATATTTTTGTAAAATGTATTTAGAATAGTGAGAACCTTCTAGATGTTGTAGGCTTAAATAGGCTTCCTTTAGAAAGTGTATTTCTTTAAATTCGAATTTTGCTATCTTTGGCTTTGTAGTTGACCACAGTGTGATATGGGATTACCTTTACAAGAAAACCATTTGATGGAGTGGATCTGGCACATTATATTTTCTTCAGTGAAATGTATAAACCTTCCTGAGTAATGATACTCATTTTAGGAAAGGAGAAGAAGGTCTGTCCTAAAAGTAAAAGTCTCTTTCCATAGCTTCTCCAAACTTAACTGCTACTTTTTTCTTTGAGATCCTCCTGAATTATGTTTTACAAAGTAAAAGCAAAAATTTTTATCAGAAATTTTAGAATATATTCTACTACCTAGTTTTTGTGATTTAAAAATTTCAATACATTTGTAAATAGTCCATGGTTCTCAAAGTGTTTTATTCTGGTTAATGAGTTCCAAGTCCTTTGGTGGTGTGCAATAAAGGAATCCCAGTTTTCTGTCTTACACACAATCAGATACGTAATGATGAAATTTATCTTTTTTGTCACTTTTTCTTTGGTTGGCTTTTTAATTTCCCCTTTTATTAACAAAACGTATCAAATATGTTACCAAAATATATGGAATTCCATGTATGGTATAATATGTGATTTGATATCTTTTCAAAGTTGCATAATTAATTTGAGATTATATTACATAATTTTAACCAAAAGATCATGGACCTTATATTATAGAATACAGTATTTTCAGATCTGCTTACAGGCAGTTTCTAACTTACTTTGTTTTGCTTTGTCAAACACATGAATTATTAACATGATGAAGTATGAGAATTATATAGATTATTTTTTAATTATTTTCCAAGTGCAAATGTTAAGGACTTTCCAGTTTGGCCAGTATTACTTATAAGTAGCAGTCACAAATTACCTATGAGATTTTTTCCATTATATTATGAATTTTATGGTTAGGGTTTTAAAAAGGAATTTTAAGAGTGGATTCAATTTTTCTGGAGTCCAGTGACTGCTGGAGATTCATGACTTTTCCAGCCATCACCCAGCTATCTAGAGAAGATTTCTGTTTCTGTAGAATTTGCAACAGTTTCTTCAATCAATTCATCCTCTTTTAAATACGAGCAACAATTCTAAATCCTATTTCTTCACTGTGGAATTACAAACATCTAAGAAGCCATCTCTATCAAGCAGAACTGTAGTTACCCTGTGACAATAAATGGCCATGTCCCAAATACCTTTTGTCTGGTGAGGAGTTGGTCATTGTCTTGACATCTGCAACCCTGTTAACTCATTTGACCTACTGAAGAATTAGAGGCCACGCTACTTTGACTGCTGGAGAAAATGAAACTGTAAACTGTAATAAGTCAACCTGTTTCTTGTCCTTCGTCTTATGTTCTCCAACTAGTACTATGCCTGTTATTGGTCTACCATCACAGGGTGATTATTCCTCCATTGACCTCATCTAAATGTGAATTCGGGTCATGCATGAAATCTGAAGAACTGTCATGTACTCAGTGATGATTCAGAGGTATGTGCTGCCACCCTATGCACATCTCCATCCCTATGGGATTTTCAAAGTGTCCAGGTGCTGAGCACAGTTCTGTGTGAGGTTAAAGGCCTACTTCCTCAACACCCATTCAGAAGCAACACCTGTGCAGTTGTCCCACCAAAGGTGCTTTCATGCCCACCTACACTGTTTGAAGTTGCCTGTGGGTTCTGAAGGATTTGGCTCTACTTGCTGAAATTCAGTAATGCCAGCTGCCATGGGTGACTTTTGTCCATGCTTTATTATATAAACAAGTCTCATTTGCCAAGCTCTGGCCAGCTTTTGGATATGAAAATAAGAAACTTGGCCAGCATAGGCCTTTAGACAGTAGCCTTACTAAATCTTGCCATGGAGTTACTTGAAGCTAGACAAAAAAGAGGAAGTTCAAATTAAATACTTGGCCCATGGTTTGTGATTAAGAGCAAGCTTCATGGAGTGTGATTAACCCTGTTTAAGAAATCGCTGTTTGTGATGGAAAAAACATTGGACTGGAAGACAAGAATTGGATTCCAATCCTGATACTGCCACTGTGTAAGTAGTTTTGTAACCATGGGCAAGGCAATTTAACTTCCCTGAGCTTTTTCATCTGTAAAGTTAGGGTGGGGAATGAATTAGTGGATCTGTAAACTATCAGCTCTAAAATTTTATGACTAAATTTATAGAATATATGCCCACTTGCTAAACAAAATATTGTGCCCAGAATTTCTTTCCAGTGACTACCTCAATGTACAGGCCAAGTGTTACCTACACCGACACCCAAGCCATTAATTTGAGGTGCCATGAGATTAGAAGGTGACTGCAGGCTAACACCAATTAGGATTTTGTTTATTTCAGACTTGCCTTGAATAAATCTTTAAATCTGTTTAAACAGATTTTTCTTAGTCGTCTTTCTTTGTGGGAAAAGATTATTTTTGCGGGGTGTTGGAGAAAAGATTAGGACAGAGTACCCTTAGCTTCCATAGGGTATGAAAGAATGGGGTGCATTTTTATTTCTTCCTTCATCTCTGAAGTCACAGTTGTAATTACATGTATCAGCAACTGGGGAGGACCTGAATTTCAAGCCTGTCATTTAGCTGCTTGTAAACTGCCAATTTTTTTGCTTGACTAAAGAATCCCAATCTTTTGGGGGAATCTGACTGCTTATATAAGAAAATGCTTTTCACATTCCAAATTGTTTGAATTAAACTTTTTAATAAAGAACAGAAATGGAGTTTTCTGTGGTTTTAAGTAATTTTGGCTTGTTTCTTTATTCTATTTGTTGGTAATTTAATTATCTCATATTTAGCAAATACTTGTTGAGAGCCCAGTACAGGTCAGGCACTGTACTAAGTCGGTGTGCGTGCAGTACATCAGTTCTCGTGATCCGCTGTTCCCAGGGGAACCTAGGAAGAGTGAGTCCCCCTCGAATAGCTGATAATCCCAGCAGGAGGGATGAGACAGAAGTACCGCCCGGGTCACCAGTAACCTCCCTCCCCCTCCTCTCTCCTTTGGTCTCATTTGCCTGGCACCTTCATTTTCCTGAATGGTGAAACTAAGAAAGTAGATTTCCGTGCAAGAGGCCAGCTAAAGAGGTGGTGGCACACCACACGTCATCCTGGTACCAGGAACGGAAGAGAACCTTTGAGAGGGGTGAGTTGGGCAGACACTGCTGACACGGATAATTTTTAGGTGGAGAATAGATTGCCATATACTTTCAGGCCCTTGGACTATATGAGCAAAGATTTTTAAATCCCCAGGCTGAGAGTACTGGAGTCCCCAGAGCATTCATGGGCTTGGGCTGCCCTTTAAGCAGTTACTAGTTTAAAAGCACCTTGAATAACACTGAGATCATCATCATCAAATTGCCACCCAACAAGCCTAGCTTCTTGCAAGAAAGTTAACTTAGATAACACATGGCCAAGTTTTCTGACTAATGCTGCATCAGGCAAAAATCTTTTAGTACTGAAGTCAAAAAACACTAATTGCTTAAGATTTTCAAATATGCCCATGAAGGTAAGCCATCCATCACTGCTCACACAATTTCCTGCCAAATCCAGCTGCTGGAAGTTTTTCAGAGGGTTCTTTTCAAAAAATGCACCTGGTAAAAAATAGAAATTAGTATGTTAGTTGGAAGCAAAACAATGTATTAAAGAGAAATGGCCATGTTTGGACCAGTGCTTTGCTTTAGGAATTCTCTAAAGACAGGGCAGTGATTGTGAATCTGGCCCATTGTATTTGCAAATTATTCCCAAAGTGTAAGGGAATCCGATAAATAGTAATTAGCATTTAATTAATCAGTATAATTAATGTAATTATAATTGATTTAATTTGTAATATTTAAAATGATAATATAATTTATAATATATAGTTGGTTTAATTAGTATAATTCCTTTATATTAGCAAACCATTATAAATAAGTTATATATATTTTTCCCTTTTTCTGATTCTTCCAGGAAATGGAAGATTGCTTAAAAATTGAGGCGAGAGATGCTATTAAATTGTCAGTACTTATTTTCAAAACTGGAGTCAAACTCCCAGCAATCGTAGGTCATTTCCTCCCCTGAGAAGCAAACACTACCTGTTATTTCTTGGGTATGGAATGCCCCTCACTGTAAACCTGAGTAAGTAAGCCGCCTTCAGTATCTCAAGATTTGGGTTTGGGAGGGTGGTTGTTTTTAACCCTCCCGAGACTCTTCAAGAACTTCCTCCGCTCCTTACAGAACAGGGCCCTCTACCTCCTACAAAGGGGAGGTAGGTGTTCTAGCCATGACCATGAAGTCAAAGATGGCTCGCTAAGGAACAGAGGAATACAAAGGGTAGGTCTCGGGTGTGAGACCACGCAGAGCAACGCCTCCTGCGTGCCTGCTCGCTCCCGGACTGTTGGAGGACAGGGAAATAAGCTCTCTCCTCTGTAAGCCCTGCTGGAGTGGGTCTCCTTACACCAGCCTCGCCTGTGCCCGCCTAACTCATTCGCAGGGCTTCACTGTCCCCTCCATTTCTCCCTCCCATGAAGAGCCCTTAGGCCTATAGGGAGAGAGCCTTCTGCCTGCTCTTTCTTTCCTGCTGCTGCCTTTTTCACGTGCTTCCCAGTGTGGCAAGGACGCAGTCAAAATGCTGGTTGTCAGTTAGTGTCTGTTAGTCGCCCCAGAGAGCAACTGCTTTTCTCCTCCTTGACTAGCAGACCAGACTTCACCACCTAAAAGGAACTTAAAAAAGAATTTAAACCCATTCCGCCCTCCGAGGGCGAGCTGTTTATTCAGGCCGTCTACCGAGGTTTCAGCAGGGATCAGTAGGAGCGCCTGGATGGCCGTTAGAGTGAGCAAGCACAGGGCCGAGAGCAAGCACCGCGGCCGCCCCCGAGCAGAAACGTGCATTCCGCTCATTTAATCTGCAGTGCTTTTGTCATCACCATGAGCAGGCTGGTCCTGAGAGAGAAGGGATCTGACATTTAGAGCTGTGGGCTGTACGTGGGCTATGGAGAATGGAAGTGGCTTGATCCGAATTCCAGGCAGAATCTCAGATGCTCTGGGTAGGAGGATTCTGATCTTTGAAGGGTTCCTGCATCCTCAACAAAATTCTAGTGTTGCCAGAGCTCTTACCAGTTTTTCATTCAGCAAACATTGCTCAGTGCCTACTATGTACCACAGATTGTTCTGGGGGCTGGGACAGATGTAGTCCCTGTCTTCTTGGGCTTACAACATACTGTGAAAACATGCATTATAAATTAGGTGGGTACTAGGTGCTGCGGTAGGCAGGGTGCCCTGAGAGCACACAAAGGCAATAAGCCTTCCAGCCCCACTTTGTTTCCAGAACAACGGCATTGGGCTTACATGCTCCAGGAGGAAAACTGAAGGATACTTCTCCAGACAAATGGAACTGCCTCTAGGAGAAGGCGTCCAAAGGAAGAGCCATTTTTCTTTCCTATCACCCACAGCGAAGCCAACCTGTTGAAAATTCACCCCCTCCCTCAGGCACAGAGCTTCTGTCAGCTTGAATCTCACTATAAAACGTCAAGAGAAGCCCGGCCAGCGTGGCTCAGTGGTTGAGCATCGACCTATGATCCAGGAGATCGCAGTTCGGTTCCCTGTCAGGGCACATGCCCGGGTTGTGGGCTTGATCCCCGGCGGGGGGAGGAGGGAGGTGAGAGATGCGGCCGATCAATGACTCTCTCTCATCATTGATATTTCTATCTCTCCCTTTCTATCTCTCCCTCTCCCTTTCTCTCTCTGAAATCAATAAAAATATTAAAATAAAATGTCAAGAGAACAACACAGGAACACCAGACCTTTGAGAACAGCCTCCAACAAGGAAGGTGGACTAAAAGCCAAACAACTCCCAAGAGATGAGGTAAAATAGGGAACAGGAAAAACAAACTTCAAAACTTTTAGGGGCGCTAAAAAAGTACTGTATCTACCCAACAAAAATACCTACAACTGGAGAAGAAGAAAGAGCTCTTGGAAAATAAAATGTGATATCAGGATTCATATGGCGAAATGACTGGGTCCAGGACTTAACCAAAGAGCTTCTAGGACGTGAGTGGACCTTGCAATGGTGCTTCTGTGGAGAACAAACTGGATCATGGAGTTCAGATGTGATGGCTCTTTTTTTGAGAAGAGGCTGGATAATAAAGTTCAGCCTCAAACATTTAAATGGAAAGATGCCATTTAAAAAAGGGTTTTGTTATATCAGGTAAAATAGATCCCTGAATTAGTAACAATTTCTTTCTGGTAGTCCCAGATTGCTGATGGACTAGAAACAAAATTTTGTGAGTCATAATTTTTAAAAATGGCAGTTGAAAGCTCTAAGATCGAATGCAATCCCTGAGGAAGAAGAGCAGAGAGCCTAGGACCAAGGTCTAATTGGGAGCAGTTACTTTTTTTTTAAGCCTCACCAAAGGATATTTTTTCCATTACTTTTTCAGAGAGAGAGAGAGAAACATGGATGTGAGAGAGACACAACTGGTTGCCTCCCAAATGTGCCCCGACCAGGAACAGGGATCTGGCCTGCGACCAATATACGTGCCCTTGACCGGAATTAAACCCGCGATCCTTCAGTCCAAGGGCCGATGCTCTAACCACTGAGCCAAACTGGCCAGGGGTCATTGGGAGCATTTAATATCTGGGTAGAGGAACTGCCATTGCAAAGGAGACTTGAGAAGTAGCTAAGGTGGCGTGGAAGTCAAGAGAACGTTTTGAAATCGAGGGGAATGCTCAGTGTCAACTTCTACAGAGGGATCAAGTAATTTAAACACTTTTGAAAAGTGTCCAGTACATTTTAATCACCCCCATAAAAGAAACCCAGTAGTCATTAGCAGTCATTCCAATCCCCCCACACACACACCACCCCCCCAGACACTGGCAACCATGAATCTACATTCTGTCACTATAAATTTGCCTATTTTGGACATTTCATATAAGTAGAATTATACAACGTGGTCCTTTGTGACTAGTTTCTTTCACTTAGTATGATATTTTCGAGGTTCATCCATGTTGTAACATGTTCCAATACTCCATTCCTTTCTATGGCTGAATAATATTCTATTGTGTAGATATACCACATTTTGTTTATCCGTTCATTAGTGGGGATATTTAAGGTTATTTATACTATATATATGGCATATATAGTGTGTATATATATTTCTATATGTAACTATCTAAATTGAGCTAAACATGAGATGAGTTCATACTGCTGTCTGCAATTCTAATTTATTACCATGAATCGTTGAAGCTTCCTCCTGCTGTAAGTCCCTGCCCCAACACTGAGGGACCTGCTTCCACCGCCTGCCATCTATGTACTTGACTGTTCAATTGCAGTGTAAATTGCAGCAGTATCAGAATTGTTCACCTGCACCCCAGTTGGGTATAACTATCGAATCAGCGCTTCTGTACAGTTTATTTTGCCTTTAGTTTTACTTATTGTTTCCAAAGTCCTTTAGGTCCATTTCCTGACCCCTCACTCCCTGCAGTGAAATTGCTTCACAGTTCGTAATATGGTTAGATTGTTTCGCGCTCTGCATTTTGTTCTTGGGTTTCCCAGTCCTAAATAATTTTTTTTTCAGTTTGAACTTTACTCTGTGCTGCAAAGTTCTATGGGTTTCGACAAATGCATAGTGTCATGTATGCACAGTTACAGTATCGTACAGAATAGTTCCCCGGCCGAAAAAATCCCCTGAGCTGCATCTGTTTGACCCCGCCTCCTCCTCGCCTCCCGAGCCCCACACAACTACGGAGCTTTTTACTCTCTCAGTTTTGCCTTTTCCAGAATGTCATATAAATGAAAGCATACATTCTGTAGCCTTTTAGGACTTGCTTTTTTCACTTAGCCACATGTATTTCAGTTTCTCCTATGCCTCTTCAGGGCTTGATAGCTCGTTTCTTTCTCCACTGAATGATGTCCTGCTGTATGGTGCACCACAGCGTGCTCATCCATTCGCCTGCTGGAGGACATAATCGCTTCCAGTTTGGGGCAATATTCAGTAAAACTGTGACGAACATGTGCTTGACTTTTATCTATTTTGTTACTCTTTTTAAAGAACCAATTTTAAGCTTGACTAATCTTTATTCTTGTTTTCTGTTTCATTGCTTTATACAGGCAGGCCTCGGAGATGTTGCGGATGTGGTTCCAGACGACCGCAATAAAGCGAGTTGTGACCTTTTTGCTGGTGGAAGGTGTTGCCTTCAATTTGTAAAAACGCAACATCTGTGGAGCACAGTAAAGCGAAGCGCAATAAAATGAGGTACGCCTGTACTTTTATGTATATTAGCTTGTGGTTTACTCTGTTGTTTTTCTGGCTTCTTAACTTAGACACATTAATTTTCAACCTTTCATCTTTAACATAAGTATTTAAGGTTATGAGAATTTTATTCAAGCCCTGCTTTTGCTGCATGCCACAAGTTTTGATATATAGTGTTTGGTTTTAATATTTTTATTGAAATTTGTCACTATGAACTTGTAGTGTATCTATCTGCCAAATTGTGTGATTTTCCCCCAGTAGCTTGAGTGTAGGTACAGAAAAAGTGGAAAGTTAGCGCCAATCCAGGCTTGGAGTTTTCCTAGGAAAGCACATCCCAACCACTGTATCTAATTTCATACCTCACATCCACATCTCATGTTCTCGCTGCATCTCATTAGGTAGTCTTTCTTTAATTAGAGACTGCCTCTCATTACACTTTCTTCATTTCACTGCGGCATCCATTACACATATCCCTCACTCAGTGTCACTGCCTAAATTGACTGCTGACCCTTGGGCCAGGAGAGCCTCATGGGGGACTGGAGGAGGCGGAGGTGGGAAGAGGGTACAGCCATTAACAGGCAGCTGGAGCCCGGAGTGGCAGAAATGGTCAGGCATGTCTCTGAGAATGTGGAAGGGCCAACGTTGAATTTAATTAATCTGCCATTCAGAACTACCATGTAATCCCAACAATGATCCACAAGCGCTCAGTAAGTGTGCTACATCCATAATTATACTGGGGGCTTCCTGTTATGCTTATTTTTCTCATTTACATATGGAGGCAATAAGGCACTAGGCAATTAAAGTCGAATTACCGTTACCACCTAGCTCACTTCTTATTTCATTAAACACACCATCTCCCTCTCTAGTCATACAGGCCAGCCTCGGAAGGAGGCAGATTAGGCAGCTACCTGCTTAAAGATTTGGAAGATGCTAAAAGGTCTCTACCTAAAAATGCCTCCGTCACCTGTAATGCTAATTCTACACACTACCCACTGGTCTCTTTGAAAAGATACACCCTTTCCAGCTCCCTTAAGGTATGAGGTTACCTGAGAGGGGCTATTTAATAGCTAACTAATGAGTCTGTCACAGAAGCCACCTGCCTCCACTATCACCCAGAATAGAGGAGGGGCCTAAAGAATGACACCCAGGATGATATGATTTGATGGGTTAAGGGAGTAGGTAGAGGAGATGGAAGTGTAGTTAGGAATTAAGGGAAGGAAAATCCAAAACTTGAAGCAACTTTAGGGAGGGCAAAATGCTTGGGCAGCGTGAAGGACTTGGAGACACACACATTTCTAAGAGAGAAGGTTTTAGAAAGAGGAGCAGGTGGGGAGTTAGTGTTTAAAGGGTGCAGGGTTTTATTCAGAAAAGATGAAAAGTTCTGGAGATGGATGGTGATGTTGGTTGCACAAGAATGTGAATGTAGTTAATGCCAGTGAACCGTACACTGAACATATGTTCACTGCAAATAGACTCTGACCATCCATGGGGGACTGAAGGAGGCAGGCGAGGCTGTTCTCACTAATCCTTTGCTTTAGATAGTATGATAGCCTCCAAGACAGCTCCAGTGATCCTCACCTCCTAGAATTCACTCCCCTACACTGTCCCCTCCACACTGGCTAGAGCGAACCTGGGTAATTAATAGGATGCAACAGAAATGACCTTTCCAAGACTAGATCATAAAAGACGTTGCAGCTTCCAACTGGTTCTCTCTTGGATCTCTTGCCCTGGGGGCAGAGCCGCCATGTTGTGAGGACACTCAAGCAGCCTATAGAGAGGTCCAGGGGTGGGCAACTGATGCCTGCAGTCGGCAGCCAGCAGTAACCTGCCAACCAAGTGAGGAGCCAGCTGCCCAGGAAGCAGATCCTCCAGCAGACCCAGCCGACATCTGGATGTCAACTTCACGACAGAGCCTAAGCCAGAACCACCCAGCTAAGCTGCACCCAAACTTACAGGAACTGTGAAATAATGTCTATAGTTGTCTTAAGCCACTAGGTTTTAGGGTAATCTGTTAACACAGAGCTTAATACCTAATACAGATAGCACAAGGATCCCTCATCAGCTGCCTGAGGCTGGTGGTGTCTTCAGTCATTTTTATATCTCTCCTTGTTCCTGGGATTCTATTCTGTGACCTCATGTAGATTAAGTCGCACTTACCTTTATATGTTTTGAATACCCAACAGGTGACTTAAAAAGTTTTCCCAAGGTTACAGGGGCATTGCTGAATTTCAGACAGTTAAGGCTATTGAGAGCAATTTCCACATAATGCACCTTGTCAAATAGTGTAACTGGTTTTCCTTTAATACTAGGTGAAATGCTTAAAAACCTGAAGGCAGGCCAGTGTTTTAAATCGTTTTACTCCTTAACATATATCAGCTCTCTTTAAATATATTTGTATAAAAAAAGAGGAAGCAAATAAAGTCATGAAAGAAAGAAAGGGAGGGAGAGAGGGAGGGAGGGAGGGAGGGAGGGAGGGAGGGAGGGAGGGAGGGAGGGAGGGAGGGGGAAGTCAACTTAAGAACTTTGTTAGGATCAACCTCTTTTCTCCTGGCTCTGTGAATGTACCTACCTAGAATTCCAATCTCTGCATCTGTGAGTCTCCAGTTTTTCAGCCCAAGTTTGACGAGTTGTGGGGCCCCCTCCAGTTGCCCCAACAGCCTGGTCAGACTGCCTCGTACATCACTGCCCCAGGGCAGCATCAGCACAGTGAGCTTTTCCAAGATGCGCAGCCTGTCAACTGGAAGAACCAGAGATGGTTCAGGAACTGGATCCGTCTCGAAACTGATGAAGGACAAAGGACTATGGGAGGAGAGTGGTCTGCTCAACGTGCAGTGAGAATTGACTGGTTTTCTTGTTAGTGTTTTATGGGAAGTGCTGAAGGATATACAAACACAGCAGGATGGTGTAACGAAACTGTGCGTACTGACAAGCAGCTTTCAACAAACACCAAAACCATGGACAGTCCTGCTTCATCCTCATCAAGCTCCTACCCTTCCGTATTATTTTGAAGCAAGTCTCAGACAGTAAGTACCAGGTTTTTTGTTTGTTTGTTTTTTAAACATAATCACAGTATTGTTATCACATCTTTAAAATCTTATTACTAACTACTTAAGCAAATTTGTCTTAAACATCACCTACTCCCAGACACTAGCTCCCTAGAAGGAGGCAAGCCTAGGAGCGTGCCTCAGGTGCAATGAGCAGGCAAAAACTGGTTATTCAGAAGCCAAGGGCCCGTGTTCCTTAAGGACCGTTTAAGAAAGGGCTGCATGACTTCCTTAAGGTGCATCTAATAAGGCCAAGTGGTCACTCTTACTCAGTTCACGGAGAGCTTCGCTTCCATCCTCTTGCAGGTGATTTTCAGATAAATCCAGAATGCTCAGTTTGGCCAAATTGTGAAGATTCTGAGCTGGAAAAAAAAATTTAATCCAAAATAGGAAGACTATCAGGGAACTATATATGCATTTTAAAAATATTCCTACAAGAATTCTGAGCCCTTGCCTTCTTTATTGATAGTAGATGAATCATTATTTGACCTGATTAATTATTCCCAAAAGTCTCTGGATAGTTTTACCCCAACTCCCAGGACTGTGACCAAATGGACAGATACTTCGTCACCCCGAGTTCTGACTAATAGACATCAGCTCAGGTAAAGCCCAGAGCGGCATGGAATGCAGCCATCAAGTCACCCTGGGAAAGTCACTCCATTTCTCGGAGCTTCCATGTCTTCATCTTTGGAATGAGGAAGATGAACTAGGTTAATCGTGAGGTTGCTTCCAATTCTTTAATGCTCTTATCGTGCAGGAGAAACGAACAATAACTGATGGGAAGAGCTGTTCCTTGTGCACCTCAGTTTAGATGATTTTGTTAATGTTATAGGTGTGATGTTAATAATAAAAATTTAATAAGAACATTAGTCATAAAATGCCATCACTCTAGCTAAGACGTAATCTCAGTAATTCTTACAGACTCCCAGCAGTTTTATATTCTGTTTTTAAAAGGGTTATGCCATTTCCCTCCAAAATCTAAATTTAAAAAACATCCAAATTGAACATAATCTAGTTTATCCACTAATATGCAAAGAGTTTTTCACACTTGGTATGCACACTCTTTGGGAACTCAAAAAACTCAATTCCAATATTAATGCATATTAACTCTATCTTAACAGAGCAATGGGTAAGAATTGGAAAGCCTGTGAACCTTTAAGGAAATCCCTCTGTCTGCTTCTCAATCATTTATTTATCCATTCATGCAAATGTTTAGTAAGCTGTTATTATATCACAGGACATGTGCCAAGTATCAAGCACCTACTTCTTATTTTTCCCCTCTTCACCTTCTCTTAATATTATAACATCTTCAATTAGTCTCTATTATCCATCTATAATCCATTTTCATTCTCATCGTGGAGAAAATAATTAAAAACAGACTAGATATTACCTAGAAGTCTTAATTATCTTTTCCAGTTTCTCTAGAAGTTGAGTTTCTGCTTGAGACACTTAACATGCATTAATTACTGGGAAAGGATCACATGCTCTCTTACACTGTTCTCGGTCAATGCAGGCAACGGTTACCTAGGGTTTTCACAGCCTTTGTTGACAGGCAGCAGGAGACTAATTGGATTTCTTCAAGGTCACAGGGTTCAGCTGACAAAGACTTTACTATATAATCTATTCCCTCCCCAATGTCAGACAAGTGGGTCAAACGAAGTAAACACATTTTCTTCAGGTGTGTCAGACCTTCAGCTGCGAAAAGATGGAAAGGAAATGCATTAGGATACCAAGTTCAAGTTCATTTTATTTAACCATAGGTTAATGGGCCGAAGAGAAGGCAAAGAACAACTGCACAGAGCCCTGTCATGCTCTTTCTGTAGAGACCTGGAGCTATAAAAAGCCAGAGAGTAGATTTTCTTTCAACTATCATTTTCCAGTCTCCTGGACCACATAGTCACTTATGTGGAGGCCATTCTCTTAGTAGCATGAGAAAAACTGTAGTAAATGTGTAGTATTTTAATGGATATCAGTGTGCACTTTTACCATAACTTTTTTCATAGAACTAAGTCTTCTGAGTGAGCACTGTCTCTTTAAACCCTTCAAAAATCTTAGACGGGGTGGAGGCTGAATTCCGAGGGGCAACGTGGGACTTGAGTTCCTTGGTGTGTTTCTAATGCAACTCTTCACAGCCTCAAAAGAGCCCTGCTTGTGATTGCACGATACGGGGCCTGCCTGGTGCTTTACAATGAAGACCGCGTCCAATGCAGCGCGCTTCACCGGGAGAAAGATTTATCTTATATCAATAGTACAATTGAAAACATTCTAAGATATTCCTTGGGTTGATTAGGCATGCCTTTGTGTTATTAAAATAGTTCTTTGTCTTGATGGTACTCTAACCTAGAGGGAAGAAATGTGCTGTTTTAATAATAGCTACCTTGCAGAGCTTTAGGAAGATTGCAGATAATGTATGTAATGTGTTTAGTATGGTGCCTGGCACATAGAAAGTGAGTATTAATTGTTGTCTTGGGAGGAGTAGACATAGCATAGAGGTTGTGAACGTGAGCTTTGTAGTCAGTTTGACTCCTGAATCCCGTACTTAATAGCTGTGTAAATTTGGGCAAGATATTCAACCTTTTAGCTGTGGTTTTAGGAGTAATTATACCTATGCACTAGGACTGTTGTGAGGATCCGATGAGAAGTATGTCAAAGCGCCTGGTATAGTGTCTAACCTATTGCACAGTAACTCTTTGATGAATGGTCAATTTAGACTTGTTTATTCAAGCCCAGACTTTGATTCCTTAATAATAGAACCAGACTGTCTCAGGTAGGTGTTTCTGCACCCTTTCTACTAACTGGTGAGAAGTTGGGCAAGTCAATAAACTGTTCTAGGTTCCAGCAGCAGTAAAATGAAAGAGTTAGACTCGATGCTCTCAGGCTCCTTTGAGCTCTGATATTCTGAGTAACCCATAGGCACACAGTAAATGTTTGCCAAACACTGAATTAATTTGATGATTCTCATGTAGGTTATATGGTGAAAAAATGGTCAGTCATGTTTTAATTATAGGGTAGGGTTTTCTTTAGGCAAACAGAATGACAAGGAACAGGGCTGAAGAGTATTTAACTGAGGTCTCAAACAGGAGGAAAATAAAGCCAATAAAATAAAGAAAAAAATTCGTGCCCCCAAGAAAGCTGTTGAAAAATAGCTTCAATAAGGAAACCTGCTTGTCCCAGGAGGCAGATCACACACTTTGCTTGTGTCTTTGAAGTTTTCTTCAACCACATTCCTTCCTGTGTTCCATTCCATTTTCGAGGTTTAATTTAATTGTAAAACCACCATGTAAACCTTTAGATATTGTTTATATGCTTTAAATACAAATATAGACAATAATTTATGAAGCTTTACTTAATTATGAAACCACAGTTTAAACATTTACATTGTTTCTATGCCTTAAATACGAGCAGCGTCAATCAGCCAGGGAGATAAAACGTGTCGCGACTTATGGTCTCCAAAGGGTTACAATAGAGTGGCCTCGGTTTGCGCAAAACCCTGCGGAAGACCAAAGATCAGAAGAGGCTGGGAGAGACATGCCTGGGAAAACCAGTGTAGCCTCGAAGACAGGGGGGCACCCTTGCCTTGAATAGATACGGCCTCTGCCCATGAGCCTTGAGTTAGCTGTTCTTATTATCAAATGTATATTAATTTAAAAATTAGAGAGAAAAATCTAACCTAGTTTTATAGCATCTTCCTCATTCATCTTAATGTTGTCCAGTACAAGCTTCATAAGGTTCTTCAAATTACCCAAGCTGTCAGTCAGACCACCTGCCAAAAGAAAAGAAATTGGACTGTGCTCAGCTGTCATTTACTAAATTTCTATGACCAATGAAAAGACTTTAGTTGTCACCACGGGCAAGAAATGCTCATGAAATTGACACAAAAATGTGTGGCTTTTGGTCAGAAATGGCATCTTCCTTAGCTAAAAGTGTGTTCTCTGAATATAATGGAATCAGACTGGAGAACAATAACGGAAAGATAAGAGGGAAATCTGTAAACGCTTGGAAATTAAGCAACACACTTCTAAATGAGCATGAACCAAATAGGAAGTCTCATGGGAAGTTAGATAATATTTTGAAAAATACAGGAATAAAAATATCAAAATCTACAATTAACATATTACTTAGAGGGACATTTATAGTATTTAATGCTTATATTAGAAATAAGGAGCCCAGCCAGGCATGGCTCAGTGGTTGAGCATCGACCTAGGATCCAGGAGATCAGGGTTCGATTCCCGGTCAGGCCACATGCCCGGGCTGCGGGCTGCAGCCGATCAATGACTCTCTCATCATTGATGTTTCTAGCTCTCTCTCCCTCTCCTTTCCTCTCTCTGAAATCAATAAAGATATATTAAAAAAAAAAAAAAAGAAAAAGAAATAAGGAAAGGTCTCAAATCAATAACTTAAACTTGCTACTTAAGAAACTATAGAAAGAATAGCAAAATAATCCCAATGCAAGAAGAAGGGAAAACTTAATAAAGATCAGGGCAGCCCGGCCAGGCGTGGCTCAGTCGTTGAGCATTGACCTAGGATCCAGGCGATTGGGGTTCGATTCCCGGCCAGGGCACATGCCCGGGTTTCAGGCTCGATCAATGACTCTCTCATCATTGATGTTTCTATCTCTCTCTCCCTCTCCTTTCCTCTCTCTGAAATCAATAAAGATATATAAAAAATAAATAAATAAAATAAAGATCAGGGCAAAAATCAATAAAAATTGCAAACAGATAAACAGGAGAGAAAAATCAGTGAAAAAAATTTGAAAAGATCAATAAAATTGATAAATTACTGGCAAGACTGACAAAAAAGAGGAAAAACAAATTGCCAATATCAGAAGTGAAAGAGAGGATACACGAAGACTGCAGATGATGAGAGAAAATAATATAAACAAATCTACACACATAAATTTGACTACATAGATAAAATTGCCCAATTTCTTGAAAACCACAAACTACGAAAACTCACCCAGCGTGACATAGGTAACCCGAATAGTCCTATAAAACGATTAAGAAAATTGAATTGTAGTCCTAGCCGGCGTGGCCCGAGGGCCGCTGCCCTAAGCGCCGAGGCAGACCGGCTGGGGCTCACCTACACGCCTTCCCGTGCTGTTAGACAGATGGACAGACGGGTGCCTCCATGTGATGGAACCCTGGTCAGGAGTAAAAGGAGATGAACTACAGGATTCTGGAGAGACTTGCAGGGCCAAGTGAAAACCAACCTTCGGCATAAAGGTCAGCGAAGTGCATTTCAGCCGTACGAAAGAATAAGCACTGATACAAACCCAACTGTCACAAAGGGCCAGGGAGATAATGTTAGAATTACGAGAAGCAGAGCGCTTGGGCTCTGTGCCCAGCTGAAGGCTTTGTGTCTTGTCCAAAGAGCATAGGAGCAGATCATGAGGCTCTAATAAATTGTTACCAAATGAGGACATGGGCCCTCAGTTGTCAAATCGACAATATTATTTTATGTCTTTATTGATTTCAGAGAGGAAGTAAGAGGGAAAAAGAGTTGAAACATCAATGATGAGAGAGTCATTGATTTGCTGCCTCCTGCACGCCCCCTGCTGGGGATGGAGCCTGCAACCAGGGCCTGTGCCCTGACCAGGAATCAAACCGTGACCTCCTGGATCATAGGTCGATGCTCAACTGCTGAGCCACACCGGCCCTGCCAAATTGACAATTTTTTTTTTTTTAAATATATCTTTATTGATTTCAGAGAGAGGAAAGGAGGGGGAGAGAGACAGATAGATCAAGCCCACAACCCGGGCATTTGCTCTGACCGGGAATCAAACCCCGATCGCCTGGATCCTAGGTTGACGCTCAACCCCTGAGCCATACCCGGCCGGGCCAAATTGACAGTTTTTAAGAGAAATGAAAAACTTGTATTTTCACATGATATCTCCCAATTTCAAAAAGCTGGCAACTCCTTTAGGAAGAAGAGTCATGGCTAGGGGATGAGGAGGAGAAGGAGACTTTTCACTGTAGATTGTTTTATAACTTGGACCTGTGAATATATTACTCAAAAATATATATTTTAAAAATTAAGAACAAAATATTGGCAAACGTTAAAAAGAGAACACTCTGCAGGCCAGTTCAGCACACAGGCGACCAGTGTGCAGGATCCTTACAAAGGAACAGCCACGAAGAGGAGATAGTGAGCTTCCTGACACAGACAGTAGTCTAATAAAGTCCGGGTGACTCTCTAGAATCATATAGAAAGGATTCCTGCACTGAGTAGGAGGTTGCAAAAATTATCTGTACAAAAGATTCTAGATTCTTAAATCAAAGCAAATTTCCTCTGCTGGTGACACGTGCGGCAGAGCACAGTGGGAAATCACAGACAAGCAGGGCGAGGCTCCTGCCCGCCACAGCTTCACACCACACAGCAGCCCCTGCTGCTGGCAACCGGGTGATCTACAGGGGTAGGGCAGACACTCATCTTTAGTGTTATTTTGAATTTGGGGAACACTCCCCTTTACCCAAAAAGATTGCCCCTGCATGTGTGTGCCTGAAGCCTGAAATTCATGTTAAAATCTTTTTTCAAAATGAACAATACTTGGGGTGGAGATGTGCAATTTCCTAGATGAGAATCTAGTAACACAGTTAGCCACTAGCTCCTGCAGGTGATTACTTTACAGGCTGGATTTCCTCCCAGACATGAAAGGGGGAGGGGAGCCACCGGCAGGGAAGCAGTGGATGGTGGGTTGGAGATGGAGATGAGAAAGGGGAGAGTTCACTACAGAAAAACTTAACCACTGGGGAGGGGGCAGTCCAGGAGGTTTACAGTTGACAGTACATGAAACACAGATTACGTACACACAAACACACAAACCCACACTTTGCTCTATAAACTCTATAGCGATTCAGTCAAACTGTATAACTTCAGCTCTGGAAACCCTCCCTAGTGCCTCCCAATCTGACAGCCTTCCCCCCACATGAATCCCCCTCCAGCCCTCCCACCTCTCTTCCAAATCCTGACACCTGGTAGAAACTATTAGAAAATTTAAAGCAAAACAATATGATATCTAATATTTCCACGGTACTTAGCCAGGTTCGATTATAGCTTCAGCTGCTGAGGATTACAATACCCGGCAGCCGTTGGGTCTGCAGGTTGTGGATACTCAAGGTCTTCAGGTTTGTCACGGATGTGATGTGCTGCTCGTCTTCTGCGGTGAGGGGACTGGCTTCCACCACGAGGGAATGAATGTTCTTGCAGGTGTTGAGCACCAAACTGAGGCTTCCAGCCACGCCGGCACACCTCTTAATGTGCAGTCGGAGGCTTGTGGCCGAGCTGAATATCTTCCCCAGGTATTTGATATCTTGCTTATTCAACCTGCTGAAGTCCCGGAGTGTGACCTCCAGAGTCTTGAACTCCTGCTTCCAGTTGAAGAACAAAGACACAGCCCTGCTGGGAATGTAGGTTCCAGAGGACTCTTCCTTGTGGGTCCTGCTCTTGTCCTCTGTGGTCTCGTCGCACGAAGCTGTGGCTCCCCCATAGAAGTCCAGTTTAATGAAGTCCAGGGCACTTGCACAATTAGGCAGGTGTTCAAAGAAGTCAGATAAGTAATCAGGGATGTTCTCTGAGTTGATATATAAGCTTTTACCACGAAAGAACGCCTCAAACTCTTCACTCAGGTCTGCCTCGGATATACTCTCGTGAAATAAGTTGATGCCGCACTCTGTGAAGGAACTGATGTTTATGGCTTTCAGGATTTCTTGCACAGTAGTGCTTTTCACATTTTGCATAGATTCCTGCCTCCAGAGAGGCCTCTTGCGGACGGGAAACTCGAGGAGGCTGCCGTGTTGCCGCACTGCTGTGAGGTGTTTCAGGACAGTCCTGGTGGCCTCTGCAGATGACCCGCACGTGTACAGGAGCAGGTTGCTATACTTGGATGTAATGTCTGAAATGGAAGCTATTTTCTGCAAATGACTGTTTCCCTTGGTCACCTCCTTTGGCTCCTGAGAGGCCAGCAAACCGCTGAGTCTGCGCCCCGCTACGTACTCCTGGAATGACTTATGAAAGAATTTGTACTTGGGCTTGAACCGTTGAGCTGTGTATTTGCACAGGAGGCCAGTGGTCAGTAGGACATGCTCGTTCACACTGGACACGTCCTTTGGTTCGAAATCAAACCTGTGGTTGAACACGCCCTCCAGAGCCAGGTCTCCACAGTGCTCCAGGCTCCGGGTGAGGTCACTTGCAGCCACCCCTTTATGTCTGTGCTCGTTTTTCTGTATCAGCAGGTCATAGAAGGTACAGAACAGCGTTGTTTGTGTGTGAGAGTGGAACTCACTTTCCCCCATCTGGATCGCACAAGTGATGACCACAAAGAGCGGGGTCTTCATCAGATTCTTCAAGCACCTGGATTTCTGAATCTGGAGCACCAAGCTTTCGGCAGTCTCCTTGACCAGCACTTCGCGGATGAGGGCCTGGGCGCTCTCCTCCGTCATGTCCCCCACCTCGGCAGTCAGGGCCCCGAACTGCCTGATGTGCCTCAGGCACTCAGTCGTGGTGGTGACCATGACCATATTCTTGAAGCGGTGGTTTTCCTTTATCAGGGCTTCGATTTCTGGGCAGTTCTGGGCCTTGAATTCATTGTAGCCATCGAGGAGAAAGAGGACCCTCTGCCTTAGCTTCAGCAGCATGGCCATGAAAGTCGGCTTTCTGATCGTGTCAGGTACATCCAGGAGTTGATCACACAGGGTTTCAAAGAGTCCACCCTGGGCCCTGCTCAGGCGGAGAAAGAAGACTAATTTGAACTTGGTCAGAGCCCCACAACTTCCTGAGGCCCAGAGCATGGCAATTCGCTGTAGCAGAGTGGACTTCCCTTTGCCCGACTCCCCCTCAATGATGCAGGGGCTCTGGAGAGTGTCCAGCAGGCTGCCCAGGGTCAGCTGCTCCAGGCGGTGATGGCGTTGGTCCTTCCTCCACAGGACAGGTTCTGTGAAGGTGCTTTTCAAGTTAAAAATAATGTCAATGTCTTCACCCAGGGGATAGAAGTTCAGAAAAGGTGGGGAATGGTATAAGTCTTTTAGGTTCTGAGCCAAGTCTTCTAGGTCCTCTTCTGACAGCTGATGAAAAAGGCCTGTGAGAGAAGACGTGAGATTAAGGAGGACCCAGTTCTGTCTCCCCAGAGCCTAGGGCTTAGGAGAGTGAAGGGGGAGTGAGGCTGAGAATCTTCCATTGGTGATTTTAATTTCCTTCCCCAGTTCTCAGCTGGCACAAGGGGCTCCAAATATTCACTCCTGCTTTTCCCTGTCACCTTTTACCCTTCCTCCCCTTTTGCCTTCTGTCTCCTTTCCACCATCAAATCTCATAGCAGCGGATGGGAAATGGGAGGAGCCGGTGTTTGGGTTTTTAAAAGTGCATGAGAATAGTGAGAAGATGGCTGAGAATGATGGTGAGGGGTCACTTTCAGCAGATCAAGCCTTAACCTTGATTAAAATCTGTCATGAGCCTGGCTGGCGTGGCTCAGTAGTTGTGAACGTTGACCTGGGAACCAGGAGATCATGGTTCGATTCCGTGTCTGGGCACATGCCCGGGTTTAGGGATCAATCTCCAGTAGGGGGCGTGCAGGAGGCAGCCGATCAATGACTCTCTCATCATTGATGTTTCTCTCTCTCCCTTGCTTTTCCTCTCTCTGAAATCAATAAAAACATATATATTTTTTAAATCTGTCATGAAATAATTTATCAGTTTATTGAAATAAAAAACTAAATATTTCATGAAAAGCAGAATCATGCTTCTTTAGTCAGCCAGGTTCTCGTGGAGCAGGTAGCTGGGCCACTCATCAGACTAAGGAACTTAAGAACCACGACTGCATGGACTTCTTAGTGCCTTCATTGTCCAGTCTGATTTTGAAGTGAGGCTGAGTCATCTATTTCCTGGCCCTGGAGTTACCAATATGCTTCACCATCAAGCGATCTAATGGGAGCGTTTTCTGAGAGGGCCTGAGCTTTTCCTTACCATGGACAAAGTCCACCACCCGCGGATATGAAGAGGGAGGAGAGCAGAGGCTCTGTCATGGGGATTGTGGATCTTCACCATGGTTTAGTCTATTTGTGGAACAGATACAAAGCAAATTGATACTTACTTTGTCCATTCAGGTCCTGAAACAGAGGATAGTTGCACTTCTCAAGGGATTTAAGAAAAAGATTACAGGCTTCTGAACCCTTCTTCAGAATCATGTGAACGATCCCTCTCGCAGCATCCTGCTCGACCTTCTCGGAGCAAATGATGTTTACTTCTTCAAAATTCAGAATATTCCACACAAAGAGCTCATCCGCAAGTTGCTTTGTAACAGTCATTCCCAGCCTTTGAATGAGGGCTTGACTGTTCTCCTTAATGAAATTCACTGAGGAGGTGGGGAAATATATACACATTTATTCATTTATATAAAATATGAATGTCATGTTGCCAGAGCATTAGGGTCATGACCTTTTTTCCTTTAGACCCATCTTGAGTTACGGAAATGGCACATGCTTGTATTCCCGGCCCTCAGGAAAAGCCCTGCAAAGCCTCTTATCCCCAACCCCTTGGTGAGCAAGACGGTTTTTCTTTGGTAATAAAGTGAGGTGAACGATCCTATTCCCTAACATAAGAGGGTCCCAGTGAAGTCATAGTGGGCTTCAGAGTGGTGAGACTGGCCTAGGCTCTGCCGGTCGCTACCATCTGTGTAACCTCGGCAAGGTGCTAAACCTCTTTGAGTCTATTTCAGTGCTGTGCTGTTTAGTGTTGAACACACTGGCTTTCTGGGGTAAAGGCCCTAATTCGTAGCACTCAGCAATCTCTGTGTTATAAATATTCCCACCCTGGTCGATTTCAGGCTAATGTATGTCAACTGGGTAACAAAAGTCATGAAAATTCAACAAGGAGGTCTCACAAAACAGTAAGAACCAGCTCCAGTACACCACTGGTTCCTTATCTCTGCAATGGTGTTGAGAACAGTTTTTAACTTACAAAAATGCTAGAATTCATGTATAGTATCTCATACAAAGTAATAGCTCAATACATATTAGCCACTATTTTTAGGCATTATTCAGCGGTCATCACTCAAAGGAGCAGCATATTTTATCTGCCATAGAATTTGGTCTTTTCAGGAGAGTAGCACTGCAGGAAAGTTTCTGTATCCAAAGTAAACACTTAGCCTCTTGTAGTCCCCCGGGAAGCTATGTCATTTCTGTGTATAGCTCTCCAAGCTCTAACTCTCAAACGCAGACCACGCTGCACCCAGGCAGTCCATGACAGCTCAGTGAAATGTCTCCCTGGCTTTTCATTCTTCGACTAATTGTACTAGTTTTCTTCCTGGGCTAGGCTGCTTTTGGTTTTCAAATCTTTCTTGACTCATCCAGGTAGATATGCTCTTCCCAAAGGACCTGGGGCCTCTCTGGTCCAGAATGCACCACCAGGCACTCCGACCCTGAGGATCCCAGCCCAACCCACCTTTCTCTCAGTCACAAATCTCTCCTACTAACCACATTCCTGTTTACATGTCCTGTTCATGAGTCTCCTCTCTCTCCCCTGGGGTCTTACCTGTTCTCTGGCTTCTACATCCTCTGTAGAGAAATAATCTCTAAGTCTGGATCTAGTCACAATCTTCATTTTACAGCTGAAGAAATGTTGCCTCGAAAGGCCTGGAGACCTCCGCAAGGTTACAAGACTAGCCTTTTTGATGCTACCTTTCTTCAGTTGTAAAATTAAGACATTGACTTTATTTAAAAGACTCATGAAAAAGATTGAATGAAGTCACATACATTAAAATGTTTTAAAGTTTGAAAAGTGTACTGCTATGTAACTGGAAGATGTTCTTATTACTAACCATGGTATACCTTGATGTGTGGACTACCATACTCCTCTCTTAACAAGTAGTTACGTGAAAACAATGCCACTTATTCACTCGTTCTTTCTTTCATTCATTCAGTTTTCATTCTTATCAGAATGTCTCTTTGTCTAGACCAGCACTGTACAGCAGAATTTTCTGAGATGATAAACATGTTCTATATTTCTGCTGTCCAATAGCATAGCCATTAGCCACATGGCTATTGAGCACATGAACTGTAGACAGTGTGCCTGTGCAACTGAATTTTAAATTTTATTTAATTTTTATTTATTTAAATTCACATTTAAATAGACACATGGCTAGTGGCCACTACATTGGTAGCATTGGTAGCCAGTAATCAAAGTGCAAAGAGTTACATTTTGGTTGCCATTTAGATCTATACCGTGTTTCTTCACAATTCACTTGTTAGGAAAAAATTTCTGCTGTTGGGCTGGGAGGCTATGCTAATAGGTGATGGCAGGGGACCAGTATTTTAAAATATACACGTGATTACTGTTTGTGTAAGTCCTATCCCATCTGTGGTTCTGCCTTTTATCATGGGATGCCATGTTTATAACTGAATTCTCAAAACCACAGAAGAATATTTACTGGGAATTCCACATATAACTGGTCAGGGGAAGGCATGAATTGATTTTCCAGTCAAAATCATCAGCTCTGGTAGCACACTATATAACCAGATTTTATTCCTAGTATACTTACTTGTCCTGAATAAAAGCTTTCCCCCCTCCTATAGCTCAGTGGATGTTATTATTTCCAAGTGGACGGGTCAAAGATGGTCCCGGTGTTGGCTGCTTCTTTCGGTAAAAATGCTCCTCATTCTGTGAAATTAACAAAACAGAATCAGAAGCTACTGGGCAGCGGCCACGGTCACTTTCGTACTCATTCCTTTCATTTCCACACCCAGTAAGGACACACTATGCATAATGTTCAGCGCCTGATGCTATTTTTTCATTTACTATAGTTTTGAGACCTTTCCATATTAGTTAAGTATTAAACTGCCTCATTTTAAAAATCAACCTCATTAAGGCAGATGACAGAGGCAAAAAAAAAATTATGAAAAAAGTATAGGAGTCTACAAATTACTTCTTAAATGTTTAAAATTTTACTCTACTTTCAGAAAGTCTGAAACTGAAATTTGTAGACCACACATTATGTATTGTAAAAGATGATACAGAATTCCAATCAAAGAACCCATACTCAGAGGAAAGACTGAAATAAAAATACTGTATTACCAAGGTAATATAAATATTTTTAAGCTTAAAAAAACCTGTTCAGTGTCATTTTTTTTAAATTTTCACCCTAGGACATGCTTTAATTGATTTTAGAGAGAGGGGAAGGGATAGGAAGAGAAATATATGTGTGTGTGTGTGTGTGTGTGTGTGTGTGTGTGTGTGGAGAGAGAGAGAGAGAGAGAGAGAGACAGCAATGTGAGACAGAAACGTCAATCAGTTGCCTCCTACACGCACCCCAACCAGGGATCGAGCCCACAACCTGGGTATGTGCCCTGACCGGGCTTCAAACTGGTGACCCTCGGTGCACAGGATGACTCTCAACCAACTGAGCCACACCGGCCAGGGCCAGAGTTTCAATTTTGCAAGAAGCAAAAGTTCTGGATATTGATTGTACAACAAAATAATGTGAGTATACGTAACACTACTGAAATGTACACTTAAAAATAGTTAAGAAGGTAAATTTTATGTTACCTAAATTTTACAATTTAAAAAATTGTTAATGCCTGGTTTTCTTTTATGATCATTACTATTATTAATTTTGTTATATGATTATTATTGAAAATAATGTTGTATAAAGGAGGGAAGTGTTTGAAATGATTTTCCTAAATGTCAAATATGCTAGGTACACCCAGCCAAGATACAAATCGTCATGCTCTTAAGGCCACCTTTTCATCACTGGAAAAGTAAATAGGATCAAACTGGAACTTCCTCTTAGATGGCTACTGGATGGGGCACCGAGGAACTGGGTCCCAGCGCATCTTCCTGAGGGGCCAGAGAATCTGAGGCTTTCAGAGGTAAGAGGAACAAAAGCTGTCAAAGGAAGAAAGAACATCTTCTAGGGAAGTTTTTCTTTTTTTGAATTTTTATTGAATTTATTGGGGTGGCATTGGTTAATAAAATCCTATAGGTTTCATGTGTACAACTCTATAACACATCACCTGTGTATTGTATTGTGTGTTCACCACCCAAAGTCAAGACCCCTTCCCTCACCATTTATCCCCCCTTTACCCTTTCTGCCTACCCCCACATGGGCAGTTTTTCAAACTGGTCAACTCAGCAGGTCATGAAATCAATTTAAGTGGGTTATAATTACTATGTTTAAAGAAATTAAATAGAACTAAAACTATTGGAATGCACTATATATTTTTTTTTCATAAAAGTTTTGTTTCAATTGTTTGTATATCCTAGTGATGTAAATGTATTTATTATGGGTTAAGGTCAATAAAAGTTTGAAGGTCAGTGTTCTAGGGTAACCCCCACAGAGGGATATTTAATTCTCCCTGGAAGAGGTGGCTTTCAGCTTGTTCTCAAAGGAAATGGAAGTTCGCCAGGCAGTAAAGGGGAAAGGTTATTTCTAGGCAGAGAACACAGCATAGGGCAGGAGCCATGGGGAAAGAGCCTGAAAGCCAGGATTGGGACCGCCCAGGAGTGTAAGCAAGGGCCTATTTTGGTGTCAGGATTGAGTTCAAATGTCAGCTCTACCATTGGCAAGCTGGGAACTTTGACTGACACACAGAAAATACTCAGTAAATAGCAGCTACTATAATTTTCCCCCTTCCTTTCCACTCCCCCAGAAAAGGGATGTCTGAGAGGCATTGGACCTCCACCAACTGGGTCAGAGTTTAAGAGAGAACAGAGAAAAGAGGAAGAAGATAGAGGAAGGATCTAAGAAGTTCCTGATACTCACTTTTGAACAGAGTAGTCTCTGGCCATGACTTGGCCATGTAGTCACTTTGTCCGCTAAAATAATCAATTAAAATTGCTACATGGACCATCAGGCAGGAATCTCGGCTGATTCTGAACATGCCAGTAATTCATATTCAATTTGGATACTGGTAGTATTCTTCCTACCCACAGAGAGAAGGTCTGTCACCAGATCAGAGAACCAAGTCAAAGGTAATTAACTATTCATTATCCTTGAGAATAAAATCAACCCATAATCTGAAGCTCAGGTAGTCTACTCTCAGGTACCCACTGTCATAAAGGACAGGGTGCGACGAGTTTGCTGCCCAGGATGGGGCCATGGCTCTGAACATTTCCCACCTTCTTAAGCAAGCTGTTCAGTAAGTAATTGAATTGCACTGAAGAAGTCGTCTTCCTACATTTGTACTTTGGAAAATAATATTTAGAACTACAGTAATTCTAAAAAATGGACATTTTATTCTAAATGTTTACATGAGTTCCTTAGAGAACTTAAGTTCCTTAGGAGCCATATAGCCCGCATCTATGGATTCACCCTACAACTTAGGGATGAAATGAGGGAAAAGTCATATATAATGGGATCAGAGAGGCAGCACCCAGAAGCGGCAAGTATGTGTGAGCATTGACATTGCAGTCCTGAATTCAAATCCTCACTCCGCAGTTTATTAAATGGGTACCCTTCCCTCACTGACTCTTTCTTTCTTTTAATGTTTTTATTGATTTTTGGAGAGAGAAGAAGGGAGAGGGATAGAGAGATAGAAACATCAACGAGAGAGAAACATCATTGATCGGCTGCCTCCTGCATGTCCCCACTGGGGATGGAGCCAGCAACCTGGACATGTGCCCTGACCGGGAATCGAACCACCAACCCCTTGGTTCCTGGGTCAACGCTCAACCACAGAGCCACTCCTGCTGAGCCTGAGTCTTGTTTTCTTCATCTGAAACACTGACATGAATAGTACTCATCTCCTAGGACTGTTGTGAAGATTAAATGGGAAAGTGATTGGGACAGAGATGGCCAGTGGATGCTATCGGTATTCCTTTCTAATAAGAAAGCTCAAGACCAGAATGTTCTTAGATCTCCAATAGGCTCCAGAAATCTCACATATTATTGTTAACATTAGTGTTGTGGGTGGCATTGTGGTCCTGTTGAAGCCCTAACCCCTCAGGACATGACTGTATGTGGAGATGGGGCCTTTAAAGAAGTAATTAGGTTTAAATGAGGCTGTTAGGCTGGGCCCTCATCCAATCTGACTGGTGTCCTTAACAAGACAGTGAGATTAGTGCACAGAGACCCCAGAGATGCAAGCTCAGAGGAGAGACAGTGAGAAAGCAGACATCTGCAAGCCAAGGAGAGCAGCCTCAGGAGAAACCAAACCTGTGGAAGCTTTTATCTTAGACTTCTAGCCTGCGGAACTGTGAGAAAATAACTTTCTGTTGGTCAAGCCACTAGTCTGTAGCATTTTGTTACGGCAGCCCGAGCAGACCAGTACAAAGTATTATAGAAGTGGGCTGAACTGGTAAGAGAACAATGAGAGGAGACGGATTCCATCCCACTTCTGTAGACCTGAAACGTGTCAGGTAATCACCGCATCTTCCACCCCTCTAAGCCACGGCTATAAGGATTAATTGAGATAAAGTATGTAAAGACCCCATTATCAATAGGTGTCCGTCACTTCTCTCTAGATCAGTTATTTTCAACCTTTTTCATCTCATGGCACACATAAACTAATTACTAAAATTCTGCAGCACACCAAAAGATATATTTTTTGCTGATATGACCAAAAGATAGGTATAATTTTGATTTACAAAATTACCTACCCTTTTTTGCTCCAAAAGTGTTTTTTTCAAAAATCAGGTGCCTATACTTGTATATAAGGATTTCTGGTACCAAGAATCAACGAGCCCTGGCCAGGTGGCTCAGTTGGTTAGAGCATCATCCCAAATACACCAAGGTTGAGGGTTTAACCCCGGGTCAGGGCACATACAATGAATCAACCAAGAAATGCATAAATAAGTGGAACAACAAATCAATGTTTCTCTCTCTATCCTTTCCTCTCTCTAAAATCAATTTTTAAAAAATGAACTAATCAGACACAACCTTATTATGCAACTTGACCAATAAGATGCAACTCTATTATATGACCTATATATTTAAAGTTGAAGACAGGGCATTCACACCGGACAGCTATTGTTGTGTTGGCTGTTGTCATTTTTTTACTTGACAATCTAAGGGCAAAGAGGTCAGTGCCCCTGGCTAAATAGTCAGGTATCACATGTTTTAAAAGTTCTTGTGGCTCACCAGTTGAAAGTTGCTGCTCTAGAATCAGGTTTCTCACCAGTAGTGCAGGGGATTGGATGGACTCAGTAGTCCCCCCAGGTCTTTTCAGCTCACCTTCTGTGATTCTAACAACAGTTTTAGAAACAAAAGTAGGTTTCCTTCCTATAAGCCCAAAAAGTATTTTCAAAGTTCTTTCCCTCACTTTATCTCATAGTAAACACAAATGCATCCTTCTGACTTCATGTACATTTACACATCAATTCCAAGGAACCTAATGAAACCCCACCAGCCCAGACTAACCACCCCTAAAAGTTCCCCTGCAGGCAAATCCAGCCACAAAAACCCACAGTCTTCAGTGTTAAGACTTTTATACCCCAGGCACAAGTTTAAATAAATGTAAACTGAAATTTTAATATTTGGTTCCAAAACCCATTTAAAATCTCATTCTCTCTCCGCGCATTACCTGGCTGAACAATCCAGTTGCCCTGTTCTTGGTGGATCAAATGCTTTTAAAATAAAGTTTCTTTTCATTTGCTTTCTGTTTCACAGTGTGAGGCCTGGTGTCCTGTAGCTCTGAGGTCTCTTCTGTTGCCGGGGATTGTACAGGCAAACACTGACAAGTTCTCATTTCCCCGCCCCCCCAAAGCATAGTAAGAATGGCTTGGAAACAAGTATTACTGTTCAGAAAGGGAAGATGAGTGTTAAGTAGCCAAAGAAGTGAAACTTGAGGCTTAAAGATGCAAAAGCTAGAAATTTACATTCGAAAGGAATTACTCATTTGTTCATGACATTTATGTCCTATTGCTGTTGGCTTATTCTATAGCTTAAAATGAAGCAGTGTGTTTTGAACAGTTAATTTGAGTTAATTTTTATGGAAGAGAGAGAGAAACAGAGTTCGAGAATGAGCCGGCTTGGCTGGTTAAAGCACATTGCTGCTGCAGTCAAAGTCACACTTACCACCTTGTACCTTGGATCCCAGCAGACTTCTAGCAAGTGCATACTCTCTGTCGCCAGGGTCCCGGGCAAGGTTAGCACAGAACAAATGGATCACCACTGTCGGTCCACTCCACTGGTGATGCACAGAGCATTTTCCCAAACACAAAGAGCCACAGCCTCCCACTGGCACACACACATTCAAAGCTTGAGCTCACAAATTCCAGGAGGCCAGTTTACCCTAAGCTCTGGAAATGGAGAAATCTCCTGGCACTTCTCTTGAGAATGACGTTCTTGCATATTCTTTCCCCTATCATTGCACAAATGACCACAGGCTTTTTTATGTTACTTAACTTCTTATTTCAAAAAGGGCGTTCTGACATTAACCTATCTGACACAGAGGAAGTTTTCCCTTAAATAAATTTCTGCATTTTTAGGTTTTCTATGGGAATAACAGCAGTGTTTCTCAACTTGCGAGGTGCACTTCTGTGAAGTCCAGTCAAGGGCTGTGTTATCAGCCGGATTTTTAAAACTTTAGTGGGACCTACATGTAAATGTACAGTCACAGAGAAAAAACTGTAAAGATAGGTACCAAAATATTAACGGTGCTGATTTCTGCAAGTAGGATTATGGGTAACTTTGTTTTCTTCTTTTGCTTATCTGATAGTCTAATTTTCTATTACAAACACCTATTACTTTTGTAATAACAAATGATATAATACAGGATAAAAGGGGAAAACGTCAAAATGTGGTTGTAGTGGGCCACCCAATATATCAGGTCTTAAACCCTAGAACCTGTAAATGTAGTATCTTTGTAGATGTGGTTAAACCAAGGATCTTGAGTTGGGGAGGTAATTCTGGATTATCTGGGTGAGCCCTAAACGCAATCACAAGTGTCCTGACAATTCTGAGTTTTTATTGTATAAACTGCCTGTTAAAAGTTGTTTTGCCTCTTCTCTTGTAAATCAACTTTATTGAATTATAATTTATACACATGAACATACACCTATTTAAAGTTGTACAGTTGGATGAGTTTTGATAAAGACCATTCAAAACATAACATAGAACATTTCCATGGCCCTAAAACATTCCCTCAAACTTATTGTAGGCAATTTCTCTGGTGCAGACAACCACTAATCTGCTTTTAAAAAATGTTTTTATTGATTTCAGACAGAGGAAGGGAGAGGGAGAGGGAAACATCTGTGTTAGAGAGAAACATGGATCACTGCCTCCTGCACGCCCCCTACTGGAGATCAAGCCCACAATCTGGGCATGTGCCCTGACCTGGAATCAAACCGGCTACCTCTCAGCACTCAGCCAACTGAGCCACACCAGCCACCGCTAAAATAAACTTTATTTCTTAGAACATTTTCACATTTACAGAAAAATTGTCAAGATAGTACAGAGAGTTCTCATATATACCTATACCTACTTTTCCTATTATTAATATATTAGTATGGTAAATTTATCAGGTTTTTTATATATTGTTGTTTTAAGGAGTCTGTAGTGGTATCTCATTGTGGTTATGTATAATTTACATTTCTATTGTGACTAATGATGTTGGGCACCATAAGGTGCTGATTGGCCAAATGAGTTTCCTCTTTTGTGAAATATCTATTCAAATCCTTTGTCCATGTTGTAATGACAATGAGATATAAGTATTTAAGTATTTTAAAGATCAACTGTTTGTCAGATAGACGGATTGTGAATGTTTTCTCTCAGTTCATGGTTTGTCTTTTCACTGACAATGTCTTCAACAGTTTTTAAATTTTATGAAGTTCAATTCATTTATGTCATTTATGATTTGTACTTTTTGTATCATATTTAAGACCTTTGTTAACCCAAGAGCAAAGATTCAATCTACAAGCTTCATTCTTTTTAAAAAAATGTTTTTATTGATTTCAGAGAGAGGAAGGGGGAGGGAGAGATAGAAACATCAATGATGAAAGAGAATCATTGCTAGCTGCCTCCTGCATGCCCCCTACTGGGGACCGAACCCACAACCCAGGCATGTGCCCTTTCTGGAACTCAACAGTGACCTCCTGGTTCATAAGTCACTGCTCAACCACTAAGACACACTGGCCCGGCTCCAAATACATTTTTATCCCTTCCTGTCTCAACAAAAACTTTATGGAATCAATACCACCATGCTCTGTGGGGAAAAAAGAAAACCTTTTCTGTTCCCTTAACTCTGCTGGAAGCTGGAGGGTACTAGTAGTGCATAGAATTCTTTTTCTCTCCTTTCTCTGTATATTGGGCCCAGAGATTACACTGCATCTCAGAGATTACACTGAATATGGACAGTTAGCACTTACCAACATGTATCTGTCTACTTTCTTTTGTTTAAAAAAAGAGAGAGAGAGAAAAAAACACTTTAAAAAAAGAAGAGAGGCCTGGCCGGCGTGGCTCAGCGGTTGAGCGTCGACCTAGGATCCAGGCGATCGGGGTTCGATTCCGGTCGGGGCACATGCCCGGGTTGCGGGCTGGATCCCCAGTCGGGGGCGTGCAGGAGGCAGCCGATCAATGACTCTCTCATCATTGATGTTTCTCTCTCTCTCTCCCTCTCCCTTCCTCTCTCTGAAATCAATAAAGATATATTTAAAATAATAATAGAACAAAAGAAAAAAAGAAGGGGGTAATAGAAGTGGGGAGTTAAAGAAATAAACTGGCTGGACTAACTTCGTAAGAGCTCTCGGAAACAAAGGTCTACAGCAACCATATGAATACTCACTGAAGAAAAAGTTACCTTTAAAACGATAGGCAATTTCGTGGCATTTTCACTTGCCTTTGCCCTATCCCCTAGCAAAATCTTGGGATCCTAAACCGGGGCTGCCCTCTAGAAACGTTCCTAGTTCTAAAATTCTTTAACCCACCCAGTTAACAAAAACGGAGGAGCTAGGTAAAAGCAAGGCCAGAATAGATGAGACTTAAGGAAAACAAACAGCCAAGAGCTAGGAGGAAGCTAGACCGGCCCACCAATTAGAAGTGAACTTCCTGTCCCGGGGAAACTTCCGGGATCAACCATAGGACGACCCAATCAGAACCTTTCTCCGGGAGCCAATAGGAGAGCAGATTACAAAGAGCCAATCGCAGCGGCGCTGTCACTGTTATGGTCCTGTCAGGGCGCCGGCGTCGTGGTGCTTGGGCGGTCGCCACCGCCACCGCGGAGACTTTGGTGGGGCAGTCTCAGGGCAGCCCCGCAGCCCGCTGCGCTCGTCGCCAGCCTCGCTTCCCCGGCTCGCGGGCCGCACCGTAGGGCGCGTGAGCGGGTCGGCGCCGCGGCCGCCTCGGGGCCAGGGCCCAGCAGCAGCCTCGTCCGCCGCCGGCGCCGAGCGGCCGCGAGATGCAGCCGCCGGGCCCGCCCCCGGCTTATTCCCCCACCAACGGGGACTTCACCTTTGTCTCCTCAGCAGACGCGGAAGGTGAGACTGAGCTCGCGAAGGGCCCCTCACCTCCGAGCACGCCGGGCCCTTCGCGGCGGGGTCTTTCTGCGGCCGAGGCGGTTGTCGCCCGGTGGGGACAGGCCGGAAGCCGACTGCGCCTGCGGGGCCTGTGGCGCGGGCCCGTGGGGCGGAGGTCGGGGTGTGGGAGCTCCCCGAGGGTCTCGGACCGCGCCGCTTGCCCCACTTCATCCGGGGCGGGTTTTTCTGGGTGACTTGCCCACCTCAAGTGGACCCGCGGGAGCCGAAGATTTTTTAATGGAATGACTTGCTGTTCCTCAGAGACGCGAGGGTCAGCTTGGCCAGGGCAGGTGTCAGATGAGAACGAGGAGGGAGAGCGGTGCTCCTCTCATTTATCATTCGGTAGCTTTTGCTGGGATTGGATTCGACGCTGCAACTACAGGGAACCTGATATCCTGCCTCAGGCCTAGTTTCCTTCTGTTTTTTAGTGGTTGACCTGATATTCAGAGAAGTAGATCCAGGTAGATTTGAAACTTTTTGTAACCCCGCGAGGTGTTCACAATGGCTTCTGCAGATTTCCTTGGGACCACTGTTGGACGAGGCAGTTGTGCTGGAGAGGTTTTTCTACAGCACCGAGAGTTCGGTCTTCCTCCTCTGCTCTCTGTTCCTTACCAGACCCTGAAATTGGAATCTTTCTCTGCTAGTCATTTTCAAATTTTAGTTCTGATATACTTTGTACATACACCAGTGATTTTCCAGTGACCAGACTTGCCTCATATGAAAAAAATAAATTATACTTAGGTATAGAGATTTCAGTCTACAGAAGAACATAGTATTTTCTCAGAATGCGGTTTCATAGCGCATCATTTAGTATAGCTGGTCCCCTTATTTTGCTTTTTGGTTGGTATTGTTTAAAAAATAACAATAGTGTTGGTTATAATTTAAAATGTAAAATAAAGTTTTAATCTACCATAAAGAATGTAACTAATACATTTCTTTTTTCAATTACAGTTTACATTTAATATTATTTTGTATTGGTTTTAGGTGTACAGCATAGTGGTTAGACAGTCATACGCTTTACACAGTGTTCCCTCAGTATTCCCAGTACCCATCTGACACCGTACATAGTTGTTACAGTATTATTGACTATATTTCCTATGCTGTACTTTACATCCCTGTGACTATTTTGTATCTACCAATTTGTGCTTCTTAATCCTTTCACCTTTTTCACCCAGTTCTCCAGCTCCTATATTTGATCAAATATAGCAACCCAAAATATTTGTTTGTTTCATCTACATTTTCTAGCATAGTGCTTAGCGAGGAATGCCAGTTTTAATTTTCCAGACTTTAAAAAAAAGAAGTCTAGCCCAGCTGGGCGTGGCTCAGTGGTTGAGTGTCGACCTAGGATCCAGGCGATTGGGGTTCGATTCCTGGTCAGGGCACATGCCTGGGTTGTGGGCTTGATCCCAGTCGGGGGCCTGCAGGAGGCAGCTGATCAATGATGTTTCTATCTCTCTCCTTCTTCTTTCCTCTCTCTGAAATCAATAAAGATATATTTTGAAAAAAATAAATAAAAAATTTTAAAAGTCCATCATTGAGTATCAGAACCAGATGCTTGTTCAAATTCCTCTATCTGTGTATATATTCATATCCTTCCTCCCCCCAGGAATTTCCTTTCTTAAATATACACCTAAGAAATCCGACAGAATAATATAATGAGCTAAGCCATTGACTCTATATAGTAAATCAAGAAACCTGAAATAATAAAACCCATAAGGCTTATTCAAAATTTTCCATATAGCCTTCAAGAATATATAGGCTCCGTGTATATCCAAGGATATATAGACATACCAGTTACTATCTATGTGGTATTGGGCAAGTTACTTAGCTTCTCAACCTCATTTTTCTTATATACAAAATGGGAATATTAATACCCAAGTGCTCAAATATTTTGCAGATGCAAAGCACTTATTACTGTATCTGGCAGAGTTAAGTGCTCAGTACATGTTAGCACTGATGCTGGCGCTTGGGTTTCAGTATTAACTAGCCCCACATTTAGTTTTTATTCTCCAACATGAACATTTTATTCTGCAACTCAAAGTCTTTTCTCTGATTCCTAAGCATATCGTGTATATTCTTGCTTCTCCCTTTTTTATGCTGTGTCTTTAATCATGCATATTTTTGGCTCATAGATATTTTCAATGTATACCTTTTTTCTTTCCACAACACTTTTTACTAAAAAAAAATCTTTTTTTTATTTCAGAGAGAGGAAGGGAGAGAGAGATAGAAAAACCAATGATGAGAGAGTCATTGATTGGCTGCCTCCTGCAGGCCCCCGACTGGGGATCGAGTCCACAACCCAGGCATGTGTCTGGACCAGGAATCGAACCTCGATCTCCTGGATCCTAGATCGATGCTCAACCCCTGAGCCACGCCCGGCCGGGCCTACATCTCTCTTTCTTAATGATACACGTCCTTACTATTTGACCACACATATCCTTTGTCCAAAAATCTGCCTTGATGTTAAGCTCCATATCTATGCATATACTAGTCCTCATGCTTAAAATGCTACTCTCCTCCTTATCCCAAGTTGACACCTAAGACTGAACTCAAATGCTCCTTCCTTGGTGAAACTTTGCTTAAGTGTCGCACAGAAACAGAAACTTCTCTAATCTTTTCTATACCCCAGCACCTACCCACAGAACCCAAAATATAAACATCACAAAATTGTTGGTTGTTACAGGAATAAATGACTTCTGCTTTCATCTCATGTGATATTGATACTTGTGACTACAAAACGTAGCACATTTTGGATGGTATAACTAAAAATTACTTAATTTAGAGCCAGAAGACTTCAATTAAAATCCCAACTCTTATAGTAGCTATGTGATATTGATGCTTCTATAAGCATCTATTTTGTCACCTATAAAATGAAAAGTACACCACTTATAAGAATATTGTGAGAATTATTGAAGTTAATGTGTATAAAAGCAAGGTCCATTAGTAGAGTTGAAAGAACATGAGCTATGTGTGAATAAGCCAGTAAATGAATGTATAAATGAATAATGAAGTACAGACCAAATATTCAAGTATATGGTATAAAATTATATCCAAAAGCAGTAATAAAATGCATGTATATAAAAATGCAAGAATGTAGTGATACTGTTATTATATAAAGTCTACTATAAAAGTCTTTAAGGCAATCTTTTGAATTTATTTTGTATCATACAAATAGTAATTCTTTGCCTGGTTTATATCCACAGACCATCAGCATTGGCTTTACCTGGGCACTTAGTACTGTAGACCCTGCCTTACGCATAGTTTGCATTTTAACAAGATCTTTAGGTGATTTATATGCACATTAAAGCTTGAGAAGTACTCATTTAGAATGTTACAAAAGATCAGAAGAGGAAGAATTTTATTTTAGCTGAATGATCAGGGACAATTTGATAGAGGTGATATTTTGCAAACTCTGAAGGTTAGATAATGTTTTGTATGTATTGGATGGAGAGAGTACCTTCATGTGCAAGGGACTGCATGTGAGGAAGTCCCTGACTACAACAAATAGTCTAATAGATTTAAAAATTTCATTGTACAGCTCTGGCCTGTGTGGCTTAGTTAGTTGGGTGTCATCCCATGCACCGAAGGGTGGCCAGTGTGATTCCCTGTCAGGGCACATGCCCAGTTTGCAGCCTTCATCCTCCTTCAGGCGTGTGCAGGAGGCAGCTGATGGATGTTTCACTCTCATGTCGGTGTTTCTGTTTCTCCCTCTCTCTTTAAATATCAATAAAAAATCTTTTTTAAAAATTTCACTGTACATAATAAATGCTATAAAAATATGGTTAAATGGAGGAAGTAGTTAATTGTACAAGAAGGGTTCAAGGAAGTCTTCAGGGACAGATGAGGTATATTTTGAAGGATAAATAGGAGTTTTTCAGATTGAAAAGGTAGAAGAGCATTCACTTAAGAACTATGCAAGTTGCCCAGCCAGGCATGGCTCAGCGGTTGAGCGTTGACCTAGGATCCAGGTGATCAGGGTTTGATTCCCGGTCAGGGCACATGCCCGGGTTGTGGGCTGCAGCTGATCAATGACTCTCTCATCATTGATGTTTCTATCTCTCTCACTCCCTGTCCTTTCCTCTCTCTGAAATCAATAAAGATATATTAAAAAAAAAACACCACCAAAGAACTATGCAAGTAAAATAACTGATGGAGGCAGTTCCTGCATCTTATCGTTCTCAATCCACAGAGACCTAAAAGATTACCAATGTAGACCATGAGCTCTTTGGGGTTAAAAACTGCTTTACTACCAGTATCATACTCAATGCCTAGCACAGAGCCTGGCACATAGTAGGAACTCAGTAATGTTTGATGAATGACTACATGTTACTTCTTGATTAACATAAAGATGTTGTACTACTAGAACTGGTACCCTGAACTTGGGCTTCCAGCCTCCAGAACTGTGAGAAATAAATTTCTATTGGTTATAAGTTACCCAATCTGTGGAATTTTGTTATAGCAGCCTGAACAGACTAAGACAGTCCTGTATAAAAATGATAGTATCTACAACTCATAGTACATTATTGTGATCAGTAGTTGTAGACGTAATAATCCAGTAATTATTGTCAGTGCCCTTTTGAGTGATAATTTTTTGTTTATATGTTAAGGTGACCAAACATCTAGCCTGCTCTTTTATGAGGTTCCCCCCCCCCCGAAAGGATATCACCACTAATACAAGTTAGTAGTATAAATAGAGGAATCTTTTGTTTTTCTTTTTTAAAAATTCCCTACTTGATTTTTAAAAAATTATATCCATATAGGTATTATCACAAATACTTTCTCTAATATGCTAATGAAGCTTAATATATGGTGGGGTTTTTTAACCTCACCTGAGGATATTTTTTCCATTGATTTTTTAGAGAGAGTAGAAGGGAGGGAGGAGGGGGAAAGAGAGAGAGAAACAGAGACATCAATCACAGGCCCTGACCAAGGCTGGGGATTGAACCTGCAACTTAGGTACGTGCCCTTGACCAGACATCAAACCGGAGACCCTTTCGTCTACAGGCTGATGCTCTAACCACTGAGCCAAACTAGCAGGGCTAATATATGGTATTTAATGGGTGCAAGAATAGCTTTTCTTTCCTACTTGAAAATTGAAAATGACTTTTTAGCTAACCTTTCTTGGAGAGAAAAAGGTAGTTAAGCAAGGTTTAACAATTTCAAAAGTTAATCTATTTCTTTTAATAAATTTTAAACTCATAAGGCATTACACAAATCTATAAATGTGATAAAAATGCATAGAACTACACACATGCAAATAAATACATGTAAAACTGGTAAAATCTGAGGATCTTTCAGTGTCCTAGTTTTGATAGTTACATAAAGTGGTGCTGTGGGGGAACTGGGTGAAGGGTACATATAACCTCTCTGTACTATTTTTGCAACTTCCTGTGAATCTATAATTATTTCAAAATAAGTTAGAAGACTCATAATGCAAATAAAAGAAATTTCTGTTAAATAATTGGTTTATGCCAAATGGGATTTAATTTTTCTAAAGATAGGTTTAGGAGTTTTTAATTGATTTTAATTAATACCATGCACATTATGAAAATTTACTGACATTATTGAATAGTAAGGCAATTAAAACCATAAACCAAAACAATATGAATAAAATACAACCTAAGAGACAATTTTATACAAGGCTTTAAAAAATTTCTTTATGGTGTGTCGTGATCAAGCAAGCTCCAATATACTATATGTCTAGCACTTGTAAAATCATTATCTTTCGTTGGCCTATATATGCATTAAAATGTTTTTAAAACTAAAATGGAACAATGGAATTTATCCCTTCACTGTGAAACGTGCTGCTTTTGTTTTGCTGCACAAATTCTCAGTTCTGGTTTTGATTTAAGTACACATGGATTTTAATATATCTTTATTGATTTCAGGGAGAGGAAGGGAGAGGAAGAGAGTTGAAACATCAGTGATGTGAGAGAGTCATTGATTGGCTGCCTGTTGCCCCTGACTGGGGATCAAGCCCGCAACCCAGGCATGTGCCTTGACCAGGAATTGAACCTCGATCTCTTGGATCCTAGGTCGATGCTCATCCACTGAACCATACCCGGCTGGGTGCACACATGGATTTTATTTTCAAATGAAATGAGATGATTTTTGTCTTTGTTCTTATTGCATGTTAAATAAGGAAAAGCTTCTTCACATATATAAAAAGTTGGCAAGTGCCCACAAAATGTTCATTATTCATTGCAGGATATTTTTCTTTCACAGAAATCTAGAACTTATCTAGGGGCAGATTAGTAATCTTATTCTGAATATACTATCATACTATACTTGACCGAGTTCTTCCTTATCTTTCAAAGTGAAGTTCTCAGGCTGAATAGAAAATCCAGAAAAGGATCCTTCACCCATTCATACGCTTGAATTGAAAGGGAGAGAAAATTACTGTTAAATTTTGTTCTGCAGTTTTCCCAGGTGGCTTATAATAAAACTTGAAACTTACTGATATTCTTCCTCACTCTGAGCCCAAACAGCAGTGGAAACATTTTTAAGAGATCCTTTTGCATAAATCCACATATTTATTATTATTTTTACATTTTTCTTACTTAGAAAATGACAATATTTTACGTAGTGTAGTAAGAAAGAATTAATTTAAAATTAGTGTTTTTAAGTTCTGAAGACCTATCCTAAAGCTGAGAACCAAGCTGGCTGGTCCTCACTCTGGTTTAATTTAAGACTGCTGTGCTCCTGGAGTGATTTGGAATCTTTTTCCTTTTGTTTTTTGATGTTTTTGTTTTAGTTTGCTAACATGTTAGGCTAACTACCAATTTTTGGACTTTTCTGTTGGTTTTTTGTTCTCACACTGATTGTGTCTTGTGGGTACTGGAGGATGTGTCAAGCTGCTGTCACTGGCATTCCTACATATATGTCCCTGATACTGTCCCACTTTGCATGGAATGGAAAATACTACAAAATTATAAGCTAAAGGTGTCTTTTGGAGGTTCTGGCATCCACGCTATGACAAACTGCCAAACATATAATTCTTTATCAGTATTCCTTAGCACTATAATTTATAGATCCTTTTTTTGGTTTAGATTAAGAACTTTTAAGTGTAGTCCCTTCTGCAGGCCAGGAAACAGTTGTTAAGGTCCTTTCCTGCCTCATAATTCCAAAACCTTTAATGTCACTGCTGTACTAATGACCTCCTGATCTAAATCTTCCTCTTGTTAAATCAAGAAAAGCAATCCTTGTACCTAGAGGAAATGGAGTTTCAGTTAAATTTTTAATTCATTTTCAACGGAGGTTAAGACAAAGAGGCAGAAAGTAATTTTGAGAGAATATTTTTTAATTACAAGATTTGTGGTGACATCTACAGGGACTCTTTTTAAACCTGAAGTAGGAAAGAACAGTGAATTCAAAAGTACTTGCATTTTATCTCTAGCCGAGTAAACTCCCTTATAAAACCTTTTTAAAATCATATAATGTTAAACCTGGAAAGGAACTTAGAATAGGGAACTGGAGACCAGAGGACATTAACGACTTGCTGTATTAATTAGTAGCTAAGCTAGGACTTAGCTTCATTTTACTGTAATTAATTGCAGTTGTCACAGCCAGATCAGGATGTGACTCATAATTGATCTACTCATTGATTGAAGTTTTAGCCAAAATTCTAATGGCTATTCCCAAAAGTTAACCTAAAATTTAGGTTAAAAGTAAGCTTTTTTTACACTATATATGCTCTCCAGAGAAGGCATGTCTGTGTTAAGAATGTTTGAATTTTCTGTTGCCAAAGTTATTTTCTAAAATACCACTATAGTTGTGCAGCTTCTAGTTAACAACATTGATGGTTGTTTACTAGTGCATATTGTCTGGTTCTACAGATGTGTTTTTTTCTTCTTAACTCCTGTATGACCTCAAGCAAGTCCTCTACTCTTCCCAATTTTTTTTGACCAGAATATGTGGTATTTGTACTACTGTGATTATCTTAACCTCTAAGCTACTGTGCAGACTATGAATGGAATTTATTTTGTAATCTGAGTAACTGAATCTCTTCACCTTTTTTTTTAGAACTGACCTAGAAAACCTTTTATTTTTGCCAAAACTAAAGATGAATGACGTAATTATATAAAGAAAAAAGTTAGCTGAAATAGCAGGGAACTCTAACTAGTCAGATTTATCCAGAACTAATCATTAACATATGAAGCACTTAGCATAGATATTTGGTTATTTAAATGAAAGAATGTATGAATCAGTACATTAAAAAGTAGAGAAAAATTATCTGTAGTTTTACTTTAGCCGATAAGTTATGTCTGAGGGTTTGTGTATATACATATGTAATGCCTTTGAAAAGAATTTATAGTCAATTTGTTCTGAAGCACGTTATGTACATAGTAATGAAGATAATCCAAGATTTATGTAATATATTTTGTATATATCTTCCATTTAAAATTTAAAGTTGCTTGGCTGGTGTGCTCAGCAGTTGAGCATTAACCAGTGATCCAGGAGATAGATCATGGTTCGATTCCCAGTCAGCGCACATGCCCGGGTTGTGGGCTCGATCCCCAGTAGGGGGTGTGCAGGAGGCAGCCAATCAATGACTCATCATTGATGTTTCTGTCTCTCTCCCTCTCCCTTCCTCTCTGAAATCAGTAAAGACATATTTAAAATATAAATAAATAAATCAAATTTAAAGTTATTCTGAAAGCAACAAAATGAATGAACAAGAAAAGCTCAGACACAGACAACACAGAGGGAAGCGGGTTTGGGGAATAGTAAAGGGTAAAGGAGGTCAGATATATGGTGATGGAAGATTTGACTCTAGATAGTGGGCACAGAATGCATTATACAGATGATGTATCATAGAATTGCACACATGAAACCCATATAATTTTATTAACCAAAGTCACCCCAATAAATTTAATTTAAAAAATAAATAAAATGAAACATAAGCATTGAAAACTTTTTTAACTTATTGTTGTAAGTCTAGATTAGAGTACCAATCCCGCTAGTTAGCTGTGAGACCATTCATATGTCTTCACCTCACTCATCTTTCATTTTCTTGTAAAATAAAAGGTGGTATTTAGATCTCTCTCTGTAGCTTTAAAATATGAAGACTGTATGTAATTGCAGGTCTTCAAATGATAATTATCTTGGTTGAACTTACGCTTGTATTAGTTATGGTTCACACATTTTACCTCGGTTTACAGTTTTGTCCCGTTTTCTCCCAAGAGCTCAGTGGTTCAATAGGAGCCCCAGATGTCAAATTAAACCTTGGTGGAGATTTTATCAAAGAATCTACAGCTACTACATTTCTGAGACAGAGAGGATATGGCTGGCTTTTGGAAGTTGAAGATGATGATCCTGAAGATAACAAGCCACTCTTGTATGTAAAAATATGTATTTTTTGGTTTTTAGAGCTAGTCTGTGGGATGATTATATTCTTTCATTATTATTTAAAGATAAGTATGGAAAAGCTAACCTTTTTGGTCAAAAGTTTTAGCTATTTTCAGTTTTACTAGTGATTAGAAAGACTGAAATAATGAGAGAATATTTTTAACGTAGTAAATTGCAAAAGTTAAAGGTTGCGTGTTCGATTCCTGGTCGGGGCACATACCTAAGTTTCGGGTTTGGTCTCCTGTGAGGGCACTTATCACTTGGAAAAAACCTGAAGAATTTAACAGTTTTGAAAAGAAGAACCTATAGCTTTATAAAATTGAGGTATTACCAAGTTATTCTCTGTAGTAATTATTGGTAGATGAGGTGCTAAAACATCTTATTTCTATGTTAATATACCATATTTCATCAAATCTAAGACACTATGGATTATAAGGTGCAATTATTTTACATTTATCAATAAGAAAGAAAAAGTGCTTAAAACAGCATAAAGCTAGGACATCAAAGGGCTATCTCGTTGGTATAAGGATAAATGAGAAATAACTCAACATACAAAAAAGACAGTAAGGGGGTTTATTTGTCTCAATTTGGCACTGGATAGGTGTTGGAAGAAAATTTTCACCTGAGAATGTAAACCCTATACCAGTTCTCATATAGGATTGCAGTCTTAGTTATTAGTATGATCAAAAAAAGTCTCAAGCAGAGAATTTTATTTAAAGTCCCAAATTGGTAGTACCTTCAGGAGATTGGCAAAAGAAAAGGCAGATCTTGGGAGCACTTGGCTTCCCTTCAGGCTGACAGCAATTGTAAGACACCAGCGATTGAGATTCATCCCAACTTTAGAGATGTTGAAATGTTGAAAATATACACCTTGGAATCAGTGATATATGGTACTTCTAATGCAAATATTTTGTTGACCAATAGAGACTATACCATTATATTTAAATTTAAGTTCTACAACTGTCTCAGAATTCATGAGTGTTATGTGCCTTTTAAGAATTTTTACTTTACAATTACAGGGAAGAATTGGATATCGATCTAAAGGATATTTACTACAAAATCCGATGTGTTTTGATGCCGATGCCATCACTTGGTTTTAATAGACAAGTGGTGAGAGACAATCCTGACTTTTGGGGTCCTCTGGCTGTTGTTCTTTTCTTTTCCATGATTTCATTATATGGACAGTTTAGGGTAAGTATACCTTTATATAAATTCTAAACATTTGGAAGAGTTTTAAAATTAAAGATAGCCAAATATTAACTATAATAACTATATTATACTACATTTGAGAAATACTTTACCTCTACCCATTATTTCTCATTGTTCATCCCTAGAGCTATTCTTTAATATGTGGGGAGTACCTTAGATTAATGCTTTCCAAACTTTCCCACATCACCATTCACATAGAAAATATTCATATTCATATAATGACTGGGGTAAATAGATGGAACTAATCCCTTTTGATTAGAAGTGACCGAAAGGGCTGCCCATGCCCTTACTGGTTTCCCCAAGGGATGAAGAGTTTGAAACACAAAACTTATAATCATGTTCTTACCTTTTATTCATTTTTAGTTCTGTTTTTTAAAATAAACATTTTAATAAATAATTGTAGGGATTCCATCAGTATTTGTTTTTATGTAATACTTTGTCCTCCTCTCAGGGGCTTTATCTTTATCATCAAAACTCAATATATACAAATCACTCTCATCCTGTTACTCTTTCAGCTTTAGTTACTGGAAGCTCTTTCAGATTAGCTTCTGTGCCCTTTCAACATATTCCCATCCTTTTTTGAGCACTTTCTTTCTTTCTTCTGACTCTACAAAGTGTTCTGGACTTTTATTTTACCTGCCTCAGCCCTGGAATCACCCATTTTTGTAAGGAATCCTAGTTCCTTTTATTAGGGAATGATATTTAGAAACCAGAACCTGAGCAATAAGCATACTTATGTAGCTGCTGGGGTGTCATCAATTCTAGACTCCCAAGTAGACAGAAGTTGGAAATATATGCAGGTATCATTATTATGCTAAATCTTAGGAGTTAAAATTGTCTGAAATGTCTTTCATTCTATTACTTGGGTAAACGTGTAAGTAATAAACTTTAAAGACCTCCTGAGAAGATTGTTAGCCTGTTTCAGGGATGAATTTTCCGTGCAAGTGGTGTAACCCAGGGGGTTTGGAATAAACACTTTGTTCTCTTTTTACAGTAATCTTTTATGATAGTTCTTGAAATACTGAGGTTTCCTTATGCAATTGATTGTTACTAAATTTTCAATTTGGATGTAAAATTACTACACTGTATTCTTACTAAGTTTTGGAAAGATACCTGGGAACCCAATCAAACTCTCTATGACCTGAAATTGGGTATTTCAAAGTATCTTACATGGCAGAGAATTGAGTTCCTAGGAACTTACTAGCTTATTTGGTACAAGGATATTAATTGCATGAATTTTTTTTCCCCTTAGGTGGTATCATGGATTATAACTATTTGGATATTTGGTTCACTAACAATTTTCTTACTGGCCAGAGTTCTTGGTGGAGAAGTAAGTGGTTAATTTTGAAAATAGCCTTTGTTTTTTATGGGAAGCTTTATTTTTGATACTGCAGATACCATCAGTGGCTATATTCATCATAAATGTTTCTTGTCCTAGAATTGCTTTTAAGTTGTGCTACTTTAACAGGATCAACATATTAGTGTTGTACATATTCAATAATGTATGAGAAATTAAGTAGAAAGAATATCCCATTCCACTCATAAGTAATTGACAGCTTTTTAGGGAAGCATACAATTTATTCTCTGTTACAACAATTCTCAAACTTTTTGATCTCAGGTTCCCAAAGCAATTTATTTATGCAGGTTATATTTATCATATTTACTATGTCATAAATTAAAATCAAAATTTTAATATATATTTATTCATTTAAAACTAAAAAATAAACCAGATTCACTTTAACATAAATAATACATTTTAATGAAAAATGACTATTTCACAAAACAAAGAAGTTAGTGAGAAGAGTGGTAGTGTTTTACATTTTTGCAAGTACTGTAGTTCCCTCTTATCTGCGGTTTTGCTTTCTGCGGTTTCAGTTACCTGCAAGCAGCTACCATTCAAAAATATTAAATGGAAAATTCCAGAAATAAACAATTCATAAATTTTAAATTTCATGCCATTCTGAGTAACATGATGAAATCTCATGCCATCCTGTACAGGGAATGGATTCATCCCTTTGTTTAGTATCCATGCTGTATACACCTGCCTGTTAATCACTTAGTAGGGTACTAGAGTATCAGATCAGTTATCAGAGAGAGAGAGAGAGACCACATTCACATAACTTTTATTACAGTATAGTATTGTTAATAATTCTATTTTATTGTTAGTTATTGATGTTAATCTCTTTTTCTACCTAATTTACAAATTAAACTATCGTATGTATGCATAGGAAAAAACATAACACAGTATATGGTAATTTGAAATATAATGGGTATAATATATCATGATCTCTTCTTAATTCTCACATTTCTGTAAGTATAACAAAGAATACATAATGTTCAATAGTGATTTAAACGAGTATCTTGATTTCTATGACATTTATTTAAATATTTAAAAATTCACAGGTTGCATATGGCCAAGTTCTTGGAGTTATAGGATATTCATTACTTCCTCTCATTGTAATAGCCCCTCTACTTTTGGTGGTTGGATCATTTGAAGTGGTGTCTACACTTATAAAAGTAAGTAGTATGTATTATAAAAAGTAGTTTACTATTTTCCAGTAACAAAAGCATAATAGTTCTCTGGCTGAGAATATCATAATCCATAATTCTTTATCAAACAATTAATAGTATTTTGGAACAATGATCTTACTCACTGATTTTACCAGTGGTATTTCTTTTATTTTCCCCTTTAATTATCAGAGATTATAATGTATGTCTGGGGGGATAAAGAACAAAGAGCAAATCAAGCCTCAGTCTATTACACTCAGATAATTTTTTTTATTGTTGGATTTTCTTCTTTATGCTTATAATACAAGTTTACCTGACTTAAATTTTGTGGGAAATACTTGTTTAGAAGTCCACTGGTCATTTAATAACTGTTATTCCTATTTGAATAATAGCCTCCTTATCAGATATGATAGACATGGTTCTCATAAATTCGTTTTTCTGTATTGCAGAGGTAAGGAGGACATTAAGCTGTGTTAAATTTACATTAACATATACACCCATTTTAAACATTTACTGATAATATTAAGTATTAATCAGTAGTAATACAACTTAAATTTTGGCATTTATTAATTTTGAACAACTTTGGGGAATAAATGACAGTTAGCACATGTATGTGTATTACACAGTGAATGTGACTTTTTTCTTCTTCATGGAAAATAGAACTTTTTAAGACCACCACTTTCAGAACTGCTATTATGTAGCCTCCACACTAAAGTATTTGTTTTTAAGTAGTACCACTTAATTTTTATGGTATTTAGTTTTATTTAAAGTATATTACTCATTCCAGTATAAAAGAAATTATTTCATTTAGAATTGGGTAACTACAGGCTACTACAATAGTGACATTATATAAGCGTTAGGTATTGAGTAGAATGTGGATTTTGGAACCTGTCATTTCTGAATTCAAATCCTGGTTCTGCCACTAACTTGTTGTTTACCTTGGAGAGATACTTTTTCTTACCCTTCTCTGCAAAATGGGAATGCTAACAACTGCTGTTTAGGGTTATGAAGATTTTAAAGTATGTAGAATGCCTAGTACAGTGCTTGACACAGAGTAGGCACACAAGTGGTAGCTATTATTACAAATATTATAAAAGAATATTTTGAAAACATCTTTGTATGTTTGAACACTTTAGAGGCCAAGGAGATCTTTCTTTCCTCTACATTCTAATCCTAAAAAAATTTTTAATTGGCACTTATAGCACTTAGTTTAAAAGTCTTGTAGTGTAGGAGCTAGACCCACGCTGGCATTTAATTATCTAGCCTTAGTGAACATACCACTTTACTGACTCACTCAGAGTCACTTCCTGTTTGTTTTTTTTATTTTGTTTTGTTTTGTTTAAACTTGGGTTAAAGCCTGTTTGAATACTGCTGAGACTACACCCAAAATTGCTAAAACTGTCTTCTGGTCATTTTTAGTCATCAAGTTCAACTGAAAAATTGGCCCTTAATATTCTTTATGGAACATACGAATATATTATTATGAAATGGAAAATCTTATTTATGTCATTAAAAATTTAGGATAAAGTTGCTTTTAAAATTCACGTTTTTCTTTGCCAAGTTTGTTTTCCTAATCCCTGAATCTTCTCTGTGTAGTGAAGTGAAACATGTTCCTTGTTTCAGTCCAAGTTTTGTTGAGGAATATGTTACAGAACTCTCATCATTTAACTATAGCATTAGAATACCATTTATTCTACAACCACTAATTTTTAAAAAATTAAATCTCTATAATTGTATCAATCATTAACCATTTATTTACAACAATAAAAATTGAAACATGACATACAAATGCAATTTGATCATAATTTTATTTTATATATTTTCTGTACTTTTTTGTAGGCTTAAAACGTTTAAGTGGTTTGTTTTGTGTTTTTATCTTGAAAAGCGTAGTGGAAGATTGGACCATCTCAAATACATTTTCAATCAGTCTGCCAGTATTTATTTTTTACCTTTGTACCAGTGGCTCTCAGTTGAGGGTGACTTTTCCCCCCAAGGACATTTGGCAATGTCTGGAGACATTTTTGGATGTCACAAATTGGGGTGGTGGTGGAATGTTACTGGTATATAGTAGGTAGAGACCAGGGATACTGCTAAACATCCTACAATGCATAGAATAGCTTCCCATAACAGTTATCCAGCCCCAAAATGTCAATAGTACAAGGTCAAGAAAAGTTACTGTGTGCCAAGTCTGTTTCTATCATACTTTCCCTGATTTCTACCCTTAAAGTTCTTTCTTTCCTTTTAATCTGTAAAATGGCTTCGGTAACTATATCAGTATATAAATTTCCAGTGGAAATAATTTAAAATTAAGTTTGTGTATACTTTGAAAACCACAGTATATTTTATTTAATTAAAGTCTTCACCAAAATGTTATTTTTCTCCATTTTATTTAATTCTATACTTCTCCCTATTCCTGGGAAAATGCTGGGATACATAATAAACATTGTATAAAATTTGTATTTAATCTGTTTTCTTAATTCTTAGAAGAAAAGAAAGTAAAGGAAAAAGTGCCTTCCTGTGTCAGTTTTCTTTTAGTGAACAAATTTATTTTAACCATTTGGCCCAATAATAGTTTTTCTAGAAGTTGCATTATCTTAAGTCACCAGGGATACTTGTTAAAAAGTTAATAACTAGACCCTTTTCTTAGAAATTCTGATTAATCAGAACTAAAGTGAATCTCAGGATTTTCCTTTTATAATAGGCACCCTAGGTGATTCTTTTTGATGAGACAAGTTTGATGATAAAACGCTTCAGTTCCAGAAGTCAAGGAGCAGAGCAAGGACTAACATAAGATTTAAGCATTCTCCATAAGTTTTATTGTTTACCACAGTTGGTTGTCAAGGTTGTTTTAAACAATATTGTGAATATTATTTTTACTCTGTAATACACAGAATGTGAATGGACTTGCTAATTTGCTGCTCTGTGTCTTCTCTGTCTGTTTTAAAGCTGCTCGGTGTGTTTTGGGCGGCTTACAGCGCCGCTTCACTGTTAGTGGGTGAAGAATTCAAGACCAAGAAGCCTCTCCTGGTTTACCCAATCTTTCTGTTGTACATCTATTTTTTGTCCTTGTACACTGGGGTGTGAGCTAAGTCATGTATAAGCAGAAAAAGACAGTGCCACACTTGTGTGAAGGCTGGGAATTCTTGCTGAAGGGATTGAAGAGAACCAGTTGCTGATAAAATTTTACATGTTCCAGATGTAAAGACAGGTTTAAGGGTTTTTTTTAGAAACCAATATTTTTTTCATATTTAATTAAGCAATTGCAATTATCTGGATTTTTTTTTTTTTTTGGTCAGAATTCTAAATTCTGTTTGAGTCTTCATATTCCAGTAAATAAAATATAAAAGAATTGTGTTTTTAAGATTGTGTTGATGTTTCTCCTAAAAATTTGTGCCAAAAGCACCTGGAATGGTAATTATACTTCACTTAAAGGGTAAATAAGACAACATCCTGATAATCTAAAAGTGCAATTTTTTTCTTTAAAGGGTTTCTCCTGCATTGCAGATCCTGTAGATATATATTTATATTTATACGTATATATTTATGAAATAATTCTTATTCACAAAATATATTTCTGAATAGCCAAAAATTAAGATATTTTAAATCTGATGCTTAAACTTTAATTTGGCCATTAATCTTTTTATTTATAAATTTAAATTTGTTTTTTAAATTTTATATAATTTTTAAAATCTAATACATGCTTCAGTATGTCCTTGTTAAGAATTCTTAATAACAACTAAAACAAATTTTGACATTTGTTGGTGTAGATTTGGTTTGTTTGGGTGCTTTTAAAAACCATTTTTAATATCTAAACATTAAAAGTTTCTGTTTATCTTTCTGACCAAAGGAGCAAAAGGTACAATGGATATGACATTCATTAAAATTGTCAATATGTAGAAAAGCAGTGATATTTATAGCATCAGTAAATATTTTTAAGTGGTATTCCTAAGTCATAAAAGTTGCTCAAAAGAGACCTACAAAATCTTGTGGTCCTGAACAATGTTATATGAAGTAGAAAAAAATAAAATGCTTCCCAGCTGTGTTTTGCATTATAACACCTTGTCCTGTATTACTTGATATTTTAGCAAGTATCAGGTACTCTGACAAATGTACAATATTTGCTAAGGGAAATAGTAAGAAATTTTAGCTGGTGAAATTTTGTTGCAAATAATTACATAGACTCTATATGTACCTTTAATATTACTTTGTAGATAAAATATGTTTATAAAATAGAAAATGCCTAATAACTATTAGCAAAATATTGTATTATTTGTTCTGTTCTGAGCTGGAAGGGTTAAACTGCTGTCCTCAATATGATAACGTGGCCACCTCTTGGTATGTATTCCTTTAGCAGTCTTATCCATCAGGGAAAATCCAGCAACTCTGAAGCTAGCCTATAAATTATCAAGATATCAAGCCCATCTCTCTTCCTCCTACCCTCTCCTCCACCCAAAAAGAAAGAAAAAACTTACTTTAGGCTGCAGGAAAAGTGTGAATCTACCTTGGAACCAGAATAATGTGGAAAGTTTCATGTGCTGATTTTTTAAACAAGTTTAAGAAAACAGATTGGAAGCACAAGAGGGATGGAACTTCTAGAACCTAAAATGATATGATATAATGAGGAAAGATCTATAACTGCAGAAGCAGTAACTGTAAAGTAAATACTTGTCATACCTAAGGAGTTCCTGAGGGCCAATACTTTGTTACGGTGGATTATTATATTTGATGTTCATATTGTTGACCCTAGAATCTTTTCCCTAAAGCTTGAGGGTCCATACTAGGGGATAGAATTTCACTAAGCAATAAGTCAAGGCACTTTAGGACCAACTATATCAAAACTGTGGTTTAATATTTTTAAGCTATCATGTTTATTCATAATGACGTAAGATAAAATGAGGTATTTGTGTTTTTAAAAGGTATTTTAAAATAACAGCATTCAATCTTGGAAACTGCCCTGTTTAGGGTATATATAAGTACAATTTTAATGTTTCAAGCTCAGCCAACATCTTCATGTGCTAACAAGTAAAGCAGTGAAAACACATTGTCAGTTTGAAAACATGATTTGTAAATGTGTACAAGATACAGTACTGCTACAACTAATAATGCTAAAATGACCATAACAATTTCTTCTCCTTGAATTTTTATATGATAATATTTTCTAAGTCATATTGATTTTAAATCATGATTTCCAACCTAATAGTTCATTAGTACTTCTAGAACAGAACTAGCCAGATAGCCTCTTCTAGTTTTATGTGTGTGTATGTTTTAGGTGTTATCAGCTATAGTAATCCTGATAAATGTTAACCCTCAAAACAAAAGTCTATATATAATTTTCATTGTATTAAAAACAATTTAGGAAGATTTGTAAAGTTTTATGAACCATTTCTTATTCCTAAGGTCTTATAAAACAGTTTTATATATAATGTATCTTTCCAAAATTCCCCAAATGTTAATTTGCTAATACAGAGTTCTAAATGGGTGAAAATTTGCATTGACTTAAAGTGAGGTAGATATTTTTGTTTAAATATTGTTTAAAATTTAGTTTCTTTTAAAATTTGATGTAATTAAACATTGAATAAAATAATTCTTCTACAAACTAATAAAAACAGAATATTTTTCATAATCAACAAAACTAATTGAATATTTTTAAGTGATTGTTATTTACCTTTTACATTTTTATTAAGGCATATTTAGTTAGTTTTAGACTTTAGGGAATTGTGACACATTTGTTTTGCCTTTTTTGTTTGTGTGTGTGTGTGTGACACGTTTGTTAAAATATCTTACTTCCATGCAGTTCTCTCTTTTTCTGGTAGTTGAACAAGTTGCATTTATTGTTTTGTTCTTTGCAGCAAAGGAGAACAACGCACACCATGGGGAAGCATAGGATGTGTCTGAGTGTTAGAAATGACCTGTTGCAGGATTTAGGCTTGTGTTCTACAGTTCTTTCCGACTGCACGGATGGCAGTCTGAAGGAAGTCTGAGAAACATTTGCAACATGTTGTTGGCTAGTCCCATGTCGTAGTAAATGATGTTGCTGCATTGTGCATCACCTATGAAGCATTCCGTGACCTAACATAGCTACTGCTTCTGAATAGTTTTTTTTTTAAATTGGTTTTACGTTTAGTGTATTGTAATTCTTAGGTAAAAAATAAATAGTTTTTGAACATTTTAAAGTAGAAGACTTTATAACAAAATATTAATAATGAGCATCCCCAAACTGTTTGACACTATCTGCTATCTATCAGTGTGGAACATATGCATACCCTGTAACCCAGCAGTTCTCTATGTTCACCAACACATGAATTCAGCACTGGGCAATGGAACTTTCTACAATGATGGGAGTGCTCTATATTCTTTGCTGTTCATACAGTAGCACCACATGGCTATGGAGTGCTTGAAATGTGCTTACTGCAACTGAGGAATTGATTTTCAATTTAATTTATTTAAAGAGCCACATGTAGCTACCGTATTGGTCAGAGCAGTGAGTGTTCATAGCAGCATCATTAGTAATCTCTAAAGTTGGAAACAACCCAAATAGACAAATTATGGTGTCACAAGAGAAAACAGTAAGATTGAAAGATCTGCATGTAAGATTATGGATGATTTCAGAAGCCTAATGTTGAACAAAAGAGGCCAGACACAAAAGAATACAAGCTTTATGGATCTATTTATGTCAAGTACAAAAACAGGATGTTGGTTACTCTTGAGTGGGCATGAAGTAACTGAAAGAGAGTACCAGGGTTGGGGCTTCTAGGATGCTAGTATGTTCTGTTTCTTCATGTGATTATTAAATATGTGTTCAGTTTGTGAAATTTTATTAAGCTTTCTACTTGTAACATGTACACCTTTCTCTAAGGATATTGTGTTTAAATTAAAAGTTGTAAATTGGAGAGAAAAAACACAAAGAATGAAGTGTCAGCAAAGTGTTGATAAGCTTCTTATCATTACTTTTAAATGTCGTAAGTGTTCATATTCTAAAACTGTGGAAGAAAATGGTAATGAACTATATCTTGAAACATCCTGAAGTGTCTTTTGATACTGGGCAAGTATTTTATATAAAATAAAATATGATTTTTATTTCTGAAATGAAAACATGACCTATGGCAAGTGATATGAATATTGAATTCAAACAGTGATCAAAATTGTAGTATTGAAAGTTGAAAGCACTAAACTCATGTTTCACCTGAAAAGCAATCATGTTCACTTGAAGTTTATGGTTCAAACAGATGTGCAGTTATCAATGAGAAAACTAAGAGGATATAAATAATTTACAATAACAAAGAATTTGAAATAATAACTTCTATATATTTCACCTAAGAGTTTCAATTGGCCAAACAAAAAATATCTTTAAAGGACCATTTAAATAGTCACCGCCATTGCCCTGGCCTGTGTGGCTTGGTTGGAGCATGATCCTGGATACCAAAAGGTCTCGGGTTTGATTACTGGTCAGGGCATATACACATGATGTGGTTTCAGTCCCCCGTCCGTGGATGTTTCTCACCCCCTCCCTCTGTCTTCCTTCCTCTCTCTCTAAAATCAAACTCTCACGTCAGTGTTTCTCTCTTCCTCACTCAAATCAATAAAAATATATCCTTGAGTGAGGAGTAAAAAACCCCCCACAAATTGTCAACACCATCTACTGTGGGTTGTTTTTTTTTGTGTTTTTAAAAATATATTGATTTCAGAGAGAGGAAGGGGGAGAGAGAGAGAGAGAGAGAGAGAGAGAGAGAGAGAGAGAGAGAGAGAGAGAGAAACATCAATGATGAAAGAGTCATTGATTGACTGTCTCCTGCACGCCCCCGACTGGGAATTGAATCTCGATCTCCTGGATCCTAGGCTGAAGCTGAACCGCTGAGCCACGCCCGGCCGGGCTACTGTGTTGTTAATGTTAAATAAAATCCAGGATTTTTAGGTATGAAATATTTAATAAAACTTAATACAGATTTATTGCCATTTAGATTTATGGTCACACTTGTAAAACATATCTGACAAAAACAAAATATTTGGCCTGGCCGGGCGTGGCTCAGTGGTTAAGTGTCACCTAGGATCCAGGCCATCGGCATTCGATTCCCGGTCAGGGCACATGCCCAGGTTGCGGGCTCAATCCCCAGTTGGGGGCATGCAGGAGGCAGCCGATCAATGACTCTTCTCATCATTGATGTTTCTGTCTCTCCCTCTCTTTTCCTCTCTCTGAAATCAAAGATATTATTTTAAAAAAACAAAGCAAAATATTCAGTCATTACTGCAAAACTTCAGCTGGTACACATAAAAGTGTCTTAATTTACTTAAAAGGCAAAATATCACAATTTTTAAAATAGTTTAATGACTTTCATTGATGTGGAACTGAAGGGATCATCTAGAGAAGATATGAAACCCTATTACAGGTGTTCAGGAAGATGATTTCAATCATCTAGATGATTCGTATGTAGAACTACTACATGAAAACTTGGGTTTCGGACAGAAAATACTACTCAGTGCTACGGAAGAAATTTGGAATTTTAGTCAAAGTTTTAGAAAGATTTCCAGATGTTTTAATTTGGCACAAAGTCACTTAATTTGAATTCAAATAATGCAATACATATGTAAATAAATGAATTCCAAGTATTTTCCCAATAAATTATTGCAATTACAGTTAAAATTTTTCTGAGAAAGTCAATATCTGAAGGAGTCAATTGTGATGATAATAATTGGAATTATATTTTGTCTCAGTGGCAGTCTATAGTGCTAGAAGTACAAAAGTAATTTGGAAATAATATCAATTTAGCCTTGTATAATTAGAAACTTGAAGTCAGACCAAACATTTAGAATATGAAAATATTAGATGTGTGGTCTTATTAAGAATATTTAGCAAAGATGTCAATTCTCTGTTTAGGTTTTCCAAAGAGCAGTGTTTTAGTAATTAAGGTTCATAAACTAATTTGACTAGAACTGAAAGTGATTGAACATATAAAACTAAAAGCATGAAAAAGAAAAAGGAATTATTTAAGATAAGAAAGTGCAATATGCCATTAAAACAAGGGAAATTTATGATCTAATAAATTGTCTGATTAGGAATTTTGGCGTATCAGGATGATGCTCTAACCAACTGAGCTACCGGGCCAGGGCTGATAAGGAATTTTTATATATTCCTTTCTGTGGTGGCTAATTTTATGTGTAAACTTGACTGGGCCTCGTGGTGCCCAGTGTTTGATCAGACATTATTTTGGGTGTTTCTGTGAGAGTGTTTTTGGATAAGATTAACATTTAAATAGTTAAAAGGAGTGAAACGTATCGCTCTCCCTAAAATGAGTGGACCTCAGCCAATTAGTTGAAGGCCCCATCCTCCTCCAGTAAGAGAATTCCTCCTGCAGGCTGATTGCCTTCAAGTTGGGACATCTCTGTTTTTTTTGCCTTCTGACTCCTGAGTCTTAGCCTGCAGGCCTTTGGACTGGAACTACTCCAGCTTGCTCCCTCACCCTGCTTACGTTGGGACTTGCCAGCTTCCATAACCATGTGAGCTAATTCCTTATAATCAATCTCTTTGCGTATACTTCCTACCCATTCTCTTTCTTCGAAGAATGCTAATACACCTTTTTTCCTATGCATTGTCTTAAAACATGGACATTTTATCTAAGTAATTTTTGTACAGTCTTATTCTAAGTATACTGTAGTGCTCATTGATTTTCAGAAACTATGTTAGGGAAAATGGTCTTAAAATATTTACCTTTTTAAAGTACAGGGGATCCAAGACTTTCTGTAAGAGTTAAGTGTCCTTGGTCTAGGGAAGATAGGATTTACTAGACGGCTGCAAACTGCTTGTTTTACTGTCTATCTCAGTTTCCCTATTCCACTTTTCCTGGCTTACTAGCCTGTCTCATGGTGACCTGACCCTGTAAGCTCGTCGGTGCAGTCTGCTGTGGGATTTATTTTCTTGGAAGCTGAATCACACTGCTGGCTCAGCTTATAGGTTCTGTTGTGCAGAGACCATGTTTTAAGACTATGCATAGGAAAAAAGGTGTATTAGCGTTCTTCAGAGAAGCAGAATGGGTAGGAAGTATATGCAAAGAGATTGATTATGAGGAATTCGCTCACGTGGTTATGGAAGCTGGTAAGTCTCGAGGTAAGCAGGTGAGTAGGCAAGCTGGAGTAGTTCCAGTCCAAAGGCCTGCAGGCTAAGACTCTAACGCTTCTGTTGTACAAAGCTACTTATTTGGGAACTTCTTTCCTTATTTTACTATTGGTCTGCCTCATTAGTATGGAGATTATTTTCCTCGGGAAGACAGGAAAAAGAGATTCCTAGCTCTGTTACTAATATCGTACTGTTTTTCTCTGTATTTGGACCTGTTTCTAATAGTCCCTAGCCTTTGCTTGTTCTGTATTATAGCTATAATTTAACGTGTAATCATTCACGGACAAGAAACATCACATTTCTCTGTTTTTCTAAGTTAAATTAACTCTAACCTGAGCTACCTTGGGCCTGGCTAAAGGAACTTGCAATATGAGTGGAAAATGGGATTCCCTAACCCCTTCATTGGCTCCTAAGAGAACCTCTGACCTTAGCAGGTGTCAAGGATGGGGTGTGGTTTATTGAGTTTTCCTACTAGAGAATGCTTTTGCTGGGGGAAGGCCCTCCTCCATCTAGTAGGCCCTGTTGTTCTGTAAGTGTCTTCCAGGACTTCTTGAAGAAATGGTTGCTTCCAGGACTGGGGCAGGGAAAATACAAAGGGAGCTGGGAACATCTTTTTGTGTCCAAGCCACAGGAACCTATTTGAAGGAGCTCTCATTGACCAAATCTGTAACAATTTGAACATCAAAATAATGAAAGCAAAGGGATATAACCTATTGAGTGAAGAATAGGACCACAGTGTGAGAGACGGTGTGTGTGTGTGTGTGTGTGTATGTGAGAGAGAGAGAGAGAGAGAGAGAGACATTTTTAAAGTAGAAAGCCATGTAGAAGAAATGATGGAATTAGAAAATCATTTGGCAACCATCATAGTAATAATCACGGATGCTAAAACTAGTGGGTGAAAATTTGAGGAATAACAGTAACCAGATACCTATTAAATACAAAGGGTAAACTAGTAACAGCAGGGAAACCTGGCAGATACCACCTTAACCAATGTAAAAAATAGTATCACTAATAATGGGACAAACTGATATTACGTGCCTCCTGAAGCATCGCTTCTGTGGTAGTTTTTCCAAAGACTACCTTCATTGTCATGATGGTTTCACAGGTGTATGCATATGTGCAAACTTGTCAAATTGTATACAGTAGATATGTGTAGTTTTTTTGTATCAGTAAAGTGGAAATTTTAAAAAATTTAAATATATGTTAAACAGCTTAGAACGTGCCTGTCACATAATGAGTGTATGTGTGTTTGCTGTTGACTGTAAGGCTATGAGAAGCCCAGGTGACATGACGGTATTAGAAGGTGAAGTAAAGAACATGACGGTAAGGGACATTTTCTTTAGATTACCCAAGTCCCAGGAATCCCCCGGCTCGTGATAGTTTACTTTAGTGTCTAATGTAGCCTAGATTTTTTTTTACTTGGAAAAAATCTAAAAGCATATGATATTTAAGTGGAAAGTAGAAAAATAGCCTTTTATTTGACAAGAATGGAAAGATTTTGTAGGCAGATCATAAGCACACCATCTGGTTAACTCGAGAAATCCTAAGAGCTTAGATTTCACATTTATATCAGCCATGCATGGTTTAAGACAGCCCTGCCTAAGCTAAAAATATCAAGTCATATTTGCTCTGCTATTTATGAGTTCATTGAAAATGGCACTCAGCTGCACTGCTGAAGACCCCATTTATCTTACCTAGGAATCAGAGTCCATTGTGGTTTATAGTTCTCAAGTTCAAATGTTCAGCGGTGTGCAAGACAAGTTAATCACATGAGAAATAGGCAAGGTCGGTGTAGTAGTATCTCTGAAATTAAATTTTAGTTCTTTAAAAATAAAGAAGGGGAGGGAGAGGGCATGTTACTGGCATCTGGTGATGGAAACCAGGGATGCTGCTAAATATTCTGGAATACGCAGGCAGTCCTCCATCACAAAGAATTATCTGATCCAAAATGTCAGTAGTGTCAGTGTTGAGAAATCTTGCACTAAATGAAGACATTTTCCAAAACTTCAGTTAAATTGCTGCTAGGCATGGGATAATGCTTCTAGTCCTGTCTGTTTTTTTTGTTTTTTTTTTTAAATCCTCATCTGAGGATATTTTTTCCATTGCTTTTCAGACAGAGTGGGAGGGAGAGAGAGAAACATTGATGTGAGAGAGACACACTGATTGGTTGCCTCCTGCATTTGCCCTGACTGGGGCCGTGGTACATGCCCTTGGCCAGAATTGAACCCAGAACCCTTCAGTCCACAGGCCAGTGCTCTAACCACTAAGCCAAACTGTCCAGGGCTCCAGTCCTGTCTTGATATAGAATATTATCAGCCATCCTACTCCCTATACATAATATATACTCCATAGATATTTGTTGAGTCAATCAAAAATCTGTGCTGCTCTTTTCCTATGAGTATTTGTATGGTTTTACCTTCATTTATATATGTACTAAAACTGAACCAGAACTTCATTACTACCTGCCTCATAAGTAGTCCACCCTCTTCTCAAAATATAGAAAGGGAGGAATTTTTATACAAAATTAGAGATAAACTAGGTTACAGAAAAGTGGGGGAAAGCCAGTATTCACTAGAGGTTGAATAAGAAAGAATCAATTTTTGTGTCTTCTGGTATGAAAGAATTTTAAATGTAATAAAGACTTTATTAGGCAATTTCGTTAAAAACAAAAAATTCAAATGATATTTAAAACATGACTAAGACTTCAGCCCTGCAACGGTTCACTACAAATCTCCACGCTGTTCAGGCCGTAACCACTTACCCTGACGACTGGGAGAGGGTAAGTCTGTCCCTATCCTTGCTTGTTTTGCGCTGGAGGAAAATGACGTGGCAGGAAGTCATCGCTGCTCGCTCCCCGGAACGTCCTCTTGAAGGTGCGCCGTGGCCCCTGCTGCGACAGAGGCTGTGAACCGCCCAGCTCCACAGAGCTCATCAGCTTGGCAGAACCTCGGGCTGGCTGCTTGGTTCGAAGTCATGTTAACGTGTTATGTTCAGTGACTTGCCTCATCTGTCTAGAAATCTCTGAAATGAGACACAGGTGCTAATTGCTTAGGATACACAATAGAGAAAAAAGCGAAAGTATTCATACTCTTTAGAAACTATTATCAAGTTATTTGAATGTATTTGATTATGATGTTTTTTAATTGGTTACTATATTCTAAAATATCCTGATTGATATGCTAGAGACAAAAAATTATTACATCTAAATTCAATCCAACTTGGTTCTTTTGTTTTTATTAGCTGTTTTAAGAAATTAGATTAATATTTAGTTAAAAAAAAAGAAGAAAGAAAAAAAAAAATTGCTGATCCCGAGGACTTGAAATGTCACAGCCCAATGCCATTCCTTCTCACCCCTCATCCCAGTGCTGCCTCTCAGGGGCAACTCATTTTGTTTTTGTTTTCTTACTGTATCAGTTATAGACATTTACTCCAACCTTTGAAATGTAAGGATTTAACTGCTTACGTTATCCTCTCTCCTATCCATTTTTGGTAGTTCTATAATCTTTTGTTATTTTATTGGAAGTCTTCATAACTTAAGATATACTCCTGTTGTGGTTTTTTTTTTTTTTTTTTTTTTTTATTGATTTCAGAGAGAGGAAGGGAGAGGAAGAGAGAGAGAGAAACGTGAATGATGAGAGAGAGTCATCGATCTGCACGCCCCCCACCGGGGACAGCCCTAAACCCCTGACCTGGAATGGAACCGTGACCTCCTGCTTCACAGGTCGGCCTCAACCGCTGAGCCACACCGTCCCGGCTACTCCTGTTTCTTGTTCATCAACTTTTTTATGTCAGCCCTTGTCTCCCCGATGTAGGATGAAGCCATTATCACGCCACCCTTCCCTTCTCGCCGCCTCTTCCATCTGTTCTCTGCCGGCTTCACTTTTGCTTTCTGTCTTTTCCTTTTATGACATCAAGGTTAGTGACAGTGACACTGATCTGTAGCTATACATAAACATCCAGTGTTTTGTCTATGATTCTGAACTTTGAACGGCAGTAGGCAACATTTGCTTTACTATCACTATGTACATAGTGCAGAGACCGGTGCTGCCCCAGGAAAACATTTCCTCGTTCATGGGTCCACTTTTTGACCCTTCTGCCACCCAAGAGAGAATGCCGCTTTCCTTAAATTCCATTAGTTGTTCAAAATCGAGACATATTTTAGTTTGCTTCATATCTGGACTGTGGCTTTCTTGTGATGTTTTTCTTACAAATTCCATTTGCCTTTCTTTTTCCCTACCGAAAAGAAGAAATATGAGCCTCCCTTACCCATCTACGACATGAAACGCACCCCATCCTCACTGTTGAATACATGCTCCGTGGGCCCTGCTGACTTTGTCCTGGGGAGAGGGATGGCCTCCAGCTCTGCGTCATCTTGGCTTTCCTTTCCACTGGGCTTTTGGTCGATTGTTGTGTTCCTGTATCCTAATGGAGATCATCTTCTTGATTCCTCTTTCTGGGGAAAAAAAAAGTGATACGCATCCATGTGAATTTCTTGTACTTAACTTCCAACTTCCTTCTTGTATTTTGTGCAAGAAAAGCTCCAATTTGCTTTTTAAGGTAGGTGTAATATGAATTCCTTAACTTAGAGCAACCATTGGTTCTCTATTTGGTAGGATAATAATTTAAATAAAATGAAGAAACCTAATATATATTTTGCAGCATATAAGTTGCCACCACTTTCAGAGATGGAGGGTTAGCCTGATTGATTTTGTCAAATGATCTTTAACAGTATTTTCCAATAATGATAGATTGACTCAATTTAAGGGTGTTGATACAATCATTACAGCTACGTAAAGAAAAGACTTAAATTATAAACAAAATTTTTATTTTTAAATAATGGACATGAGATAAATTGTTATTTAGCCTGAAGAATTTAAGCAATTTTAACATTGAAATGTTTTAAAAATACTGTTTCTTAAAATGTTAAAGTTTACATATATGTAAATATAACTTAGAATAGGCTTGATTTAGGAGCCTGGGACTAAAGGCATGTAAAGTTTGAGGCTTTTCAAAGGGATCTATAATCCCAGGGCCTTTTTTTTTTCTTTTTCTTTTTTCTGTTTCTGTTCTGCTTGTTTGTTTATTTTGTTTTATAGATTCAATTGTTGATAGATATGTATTTATTGTCACTTTATTGTTCATATTTTTAATCTTTCCCCCCTTATTTTTAAAGAAGACCCTTTAACATTTCTTGTAATACTGGTTAGATGATGGTGAACTCCTTTAGCTTTTTCTTGTCTCGGAAGCTATTTATCTATCTTTTGATTCTAAATGATAGCTTTGCTGAGTTGAGTAATCTTAGCTGTGGGTCCTTGCTTTATATCACTTTGAATATTTCTTGCCAATCCTTTCTGGCCTGCCAAGTTTCTGTTGAGAGATCAACTGATGGTCTTAGGGGAGCTCCCTTGTAGGTAACTAACTGCTTTGCTCTTGCTGCTTTTAAGATCCTCTCTGTGGCCCTGGCCAGGCAGCTCAGTTGTTAGAGGGTCATTCTGATACACTTAGGTTGTGAGTTTGATCCTCAGTCAGGGCACAGACTAGAATCAACCAATGAATGAATACGTAATTGATGTCTCTTTCTCTCTCTCTCTCAAATCAATCAATCAATAAAAAATAAAATAGATTCTCTTTTTGTCTTTAACCTTTTACATTTTAATTATGATATGTGTTGATGTGGGTCCCTTTGGGTTCATCTTGTTTGGGACTCTGTGCTTCCTGGACATGTATGTCTGTTTATTTCACCAAGTTAGGGAAGTTTTCTGTCATTTTTTCAAATAGGTTTTCAGTGTTTTGCTCTTCCTCTTCTCCTTTGGCATCCCCATGATGTGAATGTTGGTGTGCTTGACATTGTCCCAGAGGCTCCTTACACTCTCCTCATTTTTTGGATTCTTTCTTCATCTTGCCGTTCTGATTGGATGCTTTGTGCTTCCTTACCTCCCAAATCGCTGATTTGATTCTCAGCTTAATCTACTCTACTGTTCATTCCCTACAACATATTCTTCATTTCTGACTGGTTCTTTTTTATCTTTTTTTTAATCCTCACCCTACAGTATTTTTTTCATTGCTTTTCAGAGAGAGTGGAAAGGAGGGAGGGAGAGAGAAACATCAATGTGAGAGAAACACATTGATCGGTTGCCTCCTGCACATGCCCCACCTGGGGCTGACGTACATGCTTTTGGCCAGAATCGAACCCGGAACCCTTCAGTCCGCAGCTCTAACCACTGAGCCAAACCCACTAGGGCGCTCTCTCTGGTTTTATATTTTCTATCTCTTTGTTGGAGTTCTCACTAAGTTAATCTACTCTTCCCGTAGTTCATTAAGCACCCTTATAACCAGTGTTTTGGACTCTGCATCTGGTATATTACTTCTCTTTTCTTTCTTTTTCTGGAGTTGTGTTCTTTTCTTTCATTTGGGACATGTTTCTTTGTCCCACAAGTCTTTTCTACAAGACAGGAGCCGATGAGGGTAATCAGCCCGAGGAGATCTGTCAGAATGATAAAAGTCTTGGACATCAGTGGAAACTAGAATCTAAAACAAATGAATGCTTGCCGAGATCAAATATCTAGATAATGTTCTAACCATCTACAGCAGGAACTCCCTTCAAAAATCCAGTTCTTCAGAAACTGAGTCACGCCCTCGTCGGTGTGGCTTAGTTGGTTGAGCACCATCCCATGCACTGAAAGGTTGCCAGTTCGATTCCTAGTCAGGGCACATGCCGAGGTTTCGGGCTTGATCCCTGGTGGTAGGGGACATGCAGGGGGCAACTGATTGATGTTTTGTTCTCCATCGATATTTCTCTCTCTCCCACTCCCTTCCTCTCTCTCTCAAAATCAATTTAAAAATCTTTAAAAAAACACACAAAACAAAATAAAACTGAGTCAGAAATGTAAAAATTTAGCTCCAGACGGGAAGTTATGCCACATGCTGAGAAACTTGGAACAAAGTTCAGGTCAGGATGAGCAGCAAAGCCAGAGGGCTACTGAACACGTACTCTGCATATCTTATTAGCCTGGGGTCAGGGTTGGAATCACCTTCATGAAGGGAAGGCGCCAGGAATGGGGGAAGGGAGGTAAAAATCTGTTGATTTTATCAGCCAGGGTTCAGTGCAGGAAACAGAAACCATTGGAAGTATTTTGAACCATTAGAGGGATTTATTGTACAGATTTATGTGCTTAGAAAATCTTTGAAAGGGTTGAAGGAGCAGGTTCTCGGTTGGGACTTTAGGAACAACTCCTAGAACAATACAGGACTGACTGACTCACCAGGACACTGCCATCTGAGGCTGCTCGCTACTTGGGATGACTGAGTTCAAGACCCCAATACCATGAATGCCTTCCAGGGTTCAGGAATGGAACATGGTTCCTGTTGCCACAGAAACTGCACCCCAATCTCTAGGAAGCTATAGAAGGAACACTGAATGTGCTACTGTAAAAGGTAAATCCCACCTGCATGTCCTCACCTGTGGCAGAAAAATAGGCAAGAGAAACAGGAAAATAGCTTCCACCTGAAAAATTCCTATCAAGTCTCACTTGAATGTGCCTAATTGTGGAAGCCAATTCACATCCAGAGCTGTGCCTACAATGTCTCTCCAGTACAGGAAGGTACCCTGGAGGAGGGGAGAAGGTAGGTTGAGTAAGTTTCAAAGAGCACACTTTAGTGTAACTTGTTGCTTGTTTTTGTGAATATGTATTTTTGTTTGAGTACTTGCTGAGACCTCAAGACTGCAGTTAAGTATTTCAGGACCCAGGTTAAGGTTCCTTGACTTAGTTTTAGAGTGATCATAAAAATGAAACTGGGCAAGACTAGATAAAGTTCAACATCAACTGTGTTGTTTGTTGATGTCTTTCTGCACTTAGAGTTGAGAGCAAATACTTCCGACATTGAAAACATGCTAATTTTCATGGCTAGTCTATTTTTTTTTTTTTTAATATATCTTTATTGATTTCAGAGGAAGGGAGAGGGAGAGAGATAGAAACATCAATGATGAGAGAGTCATTGATCTGCTGCAGCCCGCAGCCGGGGCATGTGGCCTGACTGGGAATCGAACCCTGATCACCTGGATCCTAGGCCGATGCTCAACCGCTGAGCCACGCCCGGCTGGGCGGCTAGTCTATTTTGAAGTGATGGCCTTTTGGAAGTCTCCTGCCAAACCATTTGGGCATAGGTGATGTGCCTTTAGGTCTAAAGGAAGTACAAATTCTCACCAACAATCTTTCTGGAAAGAGGAATTTGCTGGAATCAGAAATGTGGATTCAGAAAGCAGGCCTGATTGACATGTTGGATTTGACAAAATCCAACATCCATTCAAGGGGGGGAAAAAACCTCTCAGCAAACTAAAAATTTTCTCAACTTGATAAAAAGCATCTACAAGAAAGCCTACAACTCACAGCATATTTACGGGTAAAAACTGAATGCTTTCCCTCTAAAATCAGGGACAAGGACGTCTGTTTTTTTTGTTTGTTTGTTTTTTTAATATATCTTTATTGATTTCAGAGAGAGGAAGGGAGAGAGAGAGAGAAGATAGAAACATCAATGATGAGAGTAAGGACATCCATTCTCACTACCTTTCAACACGGTATGGGAAGTTCTGGAACTTAACAGAAGTCACTGCAACAAGGCAAGGAAAAACAATAAGCAGAGAAAGAGGCAAAACTGATCCTGGAGCTTACAGAGAAAACGCTATCCTAAGAATTCCCTAGTAAATGCTAGGGGAACTCTGATTGGGTGGCTTAGGTCAGGCCATGAGAGCTAGAATCTGGACACATTTATAACACACTCCAGTGAAACCCACCACACACACACACACACACACACACACACACACACACACACACTTGAGCCACATACAAACATTGCATAAAACAAATGCTTGATACAGTAAGGGACTCTAAATTTAGGGAGGAAAAACTTTTATGTCAATGAAGGAATCTCTAAACAAAAAAAATTTAGAAATCATCACCCTAAAACCTCTCTACTTAAGTTTACAGCAAGATTGGCTTTGTCCCAAAGCAGAACCTGATGAAGTTCTAATGATTACTAATAGAAAGGCTGATCTCCTAGGAATTCCTACTATCTGGCCTGATATTGACAGTCAGTATGTGTATCATTAAAATTTACTCTTAGGCCCTGCCCTGGCTGGTATGGTTCAGTGGTTAGAGAGTCAGCCTGAACCATTGCCGGTTTGATTCCTGGTCAAGGGCATGTACCTGGGTTGCAGGTTCATTCCCTGGTCAGGGTGCATGCAAGAGGCAACCAATTGATGTGTGTTTCTCACATGATGTTTCTTTCTCTCTTTCTCTACCACTCCCTCCCTCCTTCCCTTCTACTCTCTCTAAAAAAGTCAATAGATAGCAGTTCCTCAAAAATTTTAAATAAAATTACTATATAATCCAGCAATTCCACTTCTGGGTCTAGACTCAAAAGAATTGAAAGCAGGGTCTCAAATATATTTGTACACCCATGTGCAGAACAGTATTATTCGCAGTAGCCAAAGTATGGTAGGAACCCAAATGTCTTATCAATAGCAGTGTGGATGTACCTGAAGACATTATGCTAAGTGAAATAAGTCAGACACAAAAGGACAAATATTGTATGATTTGCTTATATGACATACTTGAGTAGTCAGATTCATAGAGACCGAAAGTAGAATTGTGTTTGGAAGGGCTGGGGCGGGGGGGAGGGGAGGGAGAGGGATGGGGGGTTACTATTCAAAAGATAGAGTTTCGGTTTTGCTAGATAAAAAGAGTTCTGTGGATGGATGTGACTGTACTTACTGCCACTGAACTGTGCACTTAAAAATGGTTAAGATGGTACCTGCTACATACCTATTAGAATGGCTAAAATCCAAAAAACTGACAATACCAAATGCTGGAAAACTGTGAAGCAACAGGACCTCTCATTTATTGCTGGTAAGAATGCAAAATGGTACAGCTCCTTTGGAAGACGGTTTGGCAGTTTCTTACAAAGCCAGACATAGTTTCGCCGTATGATCCAGCAGTCACACTCCTGGGTATTTACTCAATTGCACCCACACAAATATTTACAGCAGCTTTATTCATAATTGCCAAAACCTGGAAGCAACTAAGATGTCCTTTAATAAGTGACTGGAGAAACAAATTGTGGTATACCCATAGAATGGATCATTGTTCAGTGATAAAAAGAAATATACTATGAAGCTGTGAAGGTCATGGAGGAAGCATAAATGCATATTGCTAAGTGAAAGAAAGAAGCCAAACTGAAAGACTGTATACTGTATGAGCCCTACTATATGACATTCTGGAAGAGGCAAAACTATGGAGACAGTAAAAAGATCAGTAGTGCCAGCAGTTTGTGGGAAGGAAAGAGGGATGAATAGGTAGAAGACAGGACTTCTAGGGCAGTGAAACTATTCTGTGTGATACTATAATAGTGGATACATGATATTATGCATTTGTCAAATATACTCAAAAAGAGGGAATCTTAATGTAAACTTTGGACTTTAGTTAATAATAGTGTATCTGTATTGGTTTGTTTACTATAGCAAATATGCCCTACAAGTGCAAGTTGTTAATAATAGGGGAAAATGAGTCCAAGAAGAGGGGTATATGGGAATTCTCTGTAACATATGCTCAATTTTTCTGTAAATCTAAAACTGTTCTAAAAAGTAAAGTCTATTAGAATGATAAATTTTTATCATAATTTAAAAAAATATTAAAAAAATGCACTGTCAGAATAAAAGAGGAACACAATCCACATTTGTTTCTCATCATTAAGAAGGGATTAGTCTCTCCCCACCCCCAATTTTTCTAGATACAGTTTTGTTTCATATCATTGCTATCCTGGTGTCCTGGAAAGAGGCCAAAGCTAGGGCTGTTGCAGGATGTGTATGTTTGGGATGTGAATCTGATGATTTACAGGAGGAAAATGCTGTCAGGGGGAACAACAGCATGTTAGCTCCAAATATTGCATGCAGTGCAAAAGATCAGACTTATGAAGTTCATGCATATTTAGAAGGTATTGTTTTTTAAAAATGTCTCTCTGTAGATTGAAGTCACCACCACCCAACTGCATTCCAGGAGACAGGAGTGGAAGGCCAGTGAGAGTTAGTCATAATGGCAGGAGAGAAATTAATGAAGACTACCCAGCAGAGCCCTGGCCAGTGTGGCTCAGTTGGTTGGGTGTCATCCTGTGCACGGCCTTGATTCCAGGTCAGGGCACAAGCCCAGGTTGTGGACTTGATCCCCAGTGGAGGGTGCACAGGAGGCAGCTGATCAATGTTTCTCTCATTGATGTTTCTCTCTCTCTCTTCCTCTCCTTTCCTCTCTCTGAAATCAATAAAGATATATTAAAAAAAAAAAAAAGGCCACAAATGTTGTGGGGATGGGGGGAGAAAATGACTCTCTGTAGTGATTTGCATAAACTTAATAGGTGTATGTTAGGTTTTTGTACACAAAAACGAGTTAATCATCTTCAAATGTGCCAATGTTTCTTAATAGCTTTCTTTTACATGATTTTACTGTTTTTGTTTTTACTTCTGCTATCCTCATGGTTTTCTTGCCTTTCCTATACTAAGTGTGGGCTACGCTATAAAATGAGAAATCAACAGATGATCTCATATATATGATGCACTGTTTGGGAGAATGTACTGATGTGCAATTTACTCTGAAATGCATCCACAAAAAATGGATGGATGGATAGATGGATGGATGGATGGATGGATGGATGGATGGGTGGATGAATCCAAATGGATAGATATATGATGAGCAAGTATAAAAAATGTTAGTGGTGGAATCTAAGTTGTCAGTATACAGATGTTTACTATGAAGTCTTTCAACATTTATGTTTGAAATTTTTCATAATAAAATGTTTTTTAAAAGTGCATACCAGAATGAAAAAATAAAATGTAACACTTATAATCTCTCTCCACCTCCTTCCAAAATAATTCTTTTCTAGTGCAGCTTTGTCACTATCTAGTGACTATGAGCAAGCTGCTAAAGCTTCCTAACTCAGTCGCCTCCTGTGTTAAATTATAAAACTGGACAAAATCGGCAGTTTCCAAATGTCATTTTGTGTGTTGGCGGCATCAGAGTCATTCTGCAGCTCCACCCTAGACCTATAAAATTAGAATCTCATGGAATCTATGTTTTTACACTACCCCTCATGGTGTTTGATAGCAGCCATGGTTGGAAGCGTTTTGACTACAATCTCTTCCTATTCAGGAATGAGTCCCTGTTTATATTTAACCCTTCCTAGGATATAATTTTGTTAATTTGATATTAATGCTCAGAGGGAACACGGTGTAGTGAGAGGAATGCTTGGGTCAGAAAACCTGGGATCTAATCCTGACTTTTCCTGGCACCCCTCACTCTGTCCCCCTGAGCAGTAGTTTGCAACCATAGGAGTCCCTAAAGTTCTCTAGGGGCACTGAGGACTCCAGGGGAATTTCCTTACTGCACAACAGACCTTCCGAGTTGGAATTGTTGCCACATGGAAAAGCAGGACCAGTGTAGGAAGATCTGATTCTTTTAAGCAAAGCTGTCCACTTGGATTTATGTGAAATCTTTCACGTTTTTTTAATTTGGCAAGGAATTAAAAAACAAAAAAATGGCTCGGTGTGGACAAATTGCATGCTTGGGCCTAACGTAGCTGGGCCTCTGCTTTAAGAGCTGCCCACAGAATCTTTATCCTGAAGAGAATATGCTTTGTTTTAAACACATCTTGATGTTAAAAAAAATCAACAAAACTGAAAGCTAAAATGGAATATAAATTACAACAAAGAAACTTAACTGTATTACAAATTAGCATAAGCACACTGAAGGAAGTGGAGCAGGAAAGAACCAACCTACGTAACTTCGGAAAACAGTATTTTGACTGTATACTGTAGGTTCAAGAAGAAAATGACTGCACCAAGTACTGCAACCCAGTTAGTAAACTTGTTTCTCACAGGCAAATGCATTAGCTATTCTGAAACTGCTTATCTGTGTCATGTGCCCCCAATATGACACGCTGGGAAGGACCTCACCTTAAAGTCTCTTGCTAAAAATGCACAACCTCCATTTAATCAAGAGAAAAACACCAGACAGATCTAAACTAAGGGGCATTCTACAAAATAACTGTAGTCTTCAAGTTTCAAGGTCACGACGACAAGGAAAGACAGGAACTGTCACAGACTGGAGAAGGCTTAAGGAGACATGACGACTAAATGCAATGTGGGATCTGGGATTGGATCCTGGGACAGAAAAAGGCCAGTAACAGAAAATCTGATGAAATCCAAACAAAGTTTGTCATGTAGTTAATAATATTTTACTAATGCTGATTTTCCTGGTTTTGATAAGTGCACTATGGTTATGCAAGATGTTAACATTAGGGAAAACTGGGTGATAGATATTCAGGAACTTTAGGTATTAGTTTTGCAACTTTAGTGTAAGTCTAAAGTTATTTCAAAATAAAGTGTTCACACACACACACACACACACCCTTTAAAGGTTGGTTGAGGTCCTTTGGAATGGACTGAGAGGCAAAAAGAGAGCCAAATTGCATTGCCTAAGAAATTCAGAGGAATTTTGGGAGTGACACTAGAGGACAGGGGGAGAAGGTCAAAGAGGAGATAAGTACCCAGCTAGAAGGCTCTTTGTGGAGAGGCAGCCACAAGGATGGAGTGGCTGAGGAACTTTTTAAAGAACAGGATCTAAGTTGAGGTTGTTTGTGGGGCCACAGTGTGCTATAATGTACTCCGTTGAGTAAAAGTGTGTTACATACAGGCTGTGGTGGTGCTTTGGAAACTGAATAAATCACCCTGATGCACAGCTGTGACTGCAGAGGGCCACCACCCCATGGGAGGTAAGAGCAGAGAAGAAAAGGGAAGTCAGCAGAAGCAAGAACTCCAAGACGGGCAACCAGAAAGCACGTGGGCACCACAGGAATTTCCAGAGGTTTTAGAGGAATGTTGGGTTTCCCAGTATATTGTCCTCTGGACTATTTTACTTAAAGTTTATTTTATGCTTTTTCTTAAAAAACAAAACAAAAAACAATCCTCTCTCCTCTTCCTTCCTTTTCTCTCCTTCTTCCGTCTTCCATTTGCCTGGCTTTCCTCCCTTTCCACTAATGGTGAATCACTGTTGCTAGTTTTGTATTTATCATTTCCAGAAATTTTAAATGTTCATTTACAATCAAATATTAATATATATGTATATCCTCTTTATCGTCATACAATTAAAAGCACATTATACATAGTTACCTGCACCTTGCTTCTTTGCTTAATGATGTTTCTAGAAGATCTTTCCATATCAGTTTACAAAGATCTTCCTCATTTATTTTTTTAATATGTCTTTATTGATTTCAGAGAGGAAGGGAGAGGGAGAGAGAGAGAAACATCAATGATGAGTCGTCATTGATCGGCTGCCTCCCTGGGAATCAAGCCTGCAACCCGCGCATGTGCCCTGACGGGGAATCGAACTGTGATCTCCTGGATCCTAGGTGGATGCTCAACCGCTGAGCCACGCCCGGCCAGGCAACTTCCTGCTTCTTTTACACAGCTAACAAGTAAGCCACTGACTACACGAACCACAATGTTTTTTAGCTAGGCCCTACTGCTAGATATTGAGTGATTCTAGTGGAATTGCTGGGTGAAGTGTACATGTATTATTTATTTTGATAGATATTGCTAAACTGTCTTATAAAAGGAAATTTTACTTTAATTTTAAAGGAAAAGTTGATCATAGTAAATTGGAGGCTTTAGGGACAAGCAGATAAATGAAACCTGGTTTTCACAAGGTCCTAATGAAAGTCCTAGAGGATCCACCACAGGGTGATGCAAATCTAAGCACATTAGGGTGACCCTCCTCTACAGAAGTGCCTGAGTGCCTCTGGGTCTACCTCATCATTTCTAGTCCATGTTCTTTTTAAATAATGAAAATACCAGCAATTCCACATCTAGGAATATCCTATGGACGTGCCTGCAGACTTATGTAATGGCATGTGTACAAGATTATTTCTTGAAGCATTATTTGTAATAGCAAAAGAAGCAATCTAAACATCAATTGATAGGGGACTGATTAAATAAATACATTATGGTATGTAATCCTACAGTGAGTACTAGGCACCTGTAAATAAGAATGGAGAGGCTCTTTTGTGGTGATATTGCATAATCTTCCAGACCTATTGGGAAGTGAAAAAAATATATATCGTGCAGAGCAGTGCACATAAAGGCCATCATTGTGTAAAAAGCAGGGGAGAGTATGATACACGTATATACTTGCTATATGTAAAATATCTGTGGAACAATACACATAAAAAGAGATGATTGCTTACTTCTAAGAACAGTATATGAAGGCTGAGGGACAGTTACTGTAAAGTCTTGTGAACCTTTCAAATTGTGAACCAGAGGAACGCATTACCTATTCACAAAATAAGTTTTCTGAAAAGAGAAAAACTGGACCAATAAGGTATTAACAGTTAAAAGCAAATCAAAGCCATAGTGATTGTAAACACCACAGAAAAATGTTTACTCTTGGGTTCAGCACCCCTGCACAGCATCTGGCCATTGGCTGACACCTGGAATCTTCCTTCCTGTATTTCTCTGTATTTCAAAATTGGTGTGTCACCTTAATGGATAGCGTAGATTAATGTTAAAGTTTGGCCCAAATGGGTCTTGAGAGAAGAAAAACCCTTTGAAGTGGCAGTTTTTACAGTTTCTGCATATGTCCTGAGATTTAAAAAAACGTTTTAGATTTTAAAAAAACACCCCAGTTACATTTAGATTTGATTATTTGCACTCCTTTACCTGAAGGCAATAAAGTTTTGAGCAGGAGGGTTAAGTTAGGAGTATGGGTTCTGCAGTCAAACTACATTTATCCTTTCCTCACAAGCTGGGAGACCTTGGGCAAGCCATTTAACCTCTCTGTGTTTACATTTTTACAGTTTACAAGCACTTTTACATGTACTTGTAACAAACCTAAGCAAGGAAAGTAATGATAAAATTATCATTTTACACATTTTACCAGTGATTATTAATTCTCACAACAGCACTTTGATTGGGTTTTAAGAAAAAGGGATTGAGGCTTTCCAAGATAAAATAATGATCCCAAAATATAGTTCTGTATCTTGATTTCGTTGCACACATCTTCACGTGATAAAGTAACACAGAACTAAACACACATCATATAAACGTGAACCCCCTGCTTTTGTAAAATTATGCAAGTGTTGGGGAAACTGGGGAAACTGTACCTCCCGGTGGGGTCCTGAGAAGCGCCCGCAGGTATTCCACGCGATCCCTTCAGTCTGGGTCTGCCCGGTGTTTTTCTCACAGGGTTCGTGGGTTTTGGGGGGGCAGACCGCAGAGGTCTGTACTATATTTGCAACTGTGAATCTAATAATTAATTCGAAAAGTTAAAAAGCAAATCAAAAAGCAGTTAATTCTCCAAAGGGGATGAGTTGTAAGTTTACTTGACTGGAGTCCCCACAAGACCCACGCACACTTAACACTGCACGTAACTGGAGCCGAGTGGAATGTGGACCGAGAAACTAGACTTAATTACACGCTTCCAGCACCTCAGCTGGCGTTTTTGTTCAACAAAAGTTGGGGGGGGGGGCGTTGTAATTGGCACGGGCCCGGGGAGGCCGTTCAGTTTCTCCACATCCCGACCATGAGTTTTTCAGGCTGTTCGTTCTCCGATTAGGGCTCGGCCGGGGCCCTGAGGTCCCCCGCCGGCCACCGGGAGGAGCTGCGCCGCGCGTGCCGGGGGCCGTTCGGCGCGGCCGGTTCGGAGCTAAGCGCCGGGAGCGTCGGGCAGGTAGACCCGGCCGCGGCCCCCGCCCAGCGGAAGCCCGCGCGAGCCCAACCTCCCGCCGCGAGGAGCCGCGGCGCGGGGCGGGGCCCGGCAGCAGCCACGCCCCGGGCTCGCTGAGAGAATCTGGGACGTTGAGGACGCGGAGCTGGCCGGACCCGCGGCGCGTGGCACCCGCGAGCCCTCCCGCGCATGCTCCGCCCGTCCGCCCCCCGCCGCCCCGCCCCTCTCTCTCCCTCGCCCCCTCGCCCCCCCTCCGCCGGCCGCTCGGAGCCCGGCAGCTCGGAGCTTGGCCCCTCCGGGCGCGCGGCCGACGTTCCTCGTGCGTGCCGGCGCCTGACTTCACTTCCGGCTGAAGCGCTCCGCTTGCCCCCTGGCCCCGGATGGTGACTGGCGGTGGTGTTGCACCTCCCGGGACTGTCACTGAGCCGCTTCCCAGTGTGATTGTGCTGAGCGGAGGCCGGAAGATGGCGGCTGCCGCTGCGGCGGCCTCGGGCCCGGGCTGCTCCTCAGCGGCGGGGGCGGGAGCGGCCGGGGTCTCGGAGTGGCTGGTGCTGCGGGACGGCTGCATGCGCTGCGACACCGACGGGCTGCACAGCCTCTCCTACCACCCGGCGCTCAACGCCATCCTGGCCGTCACCAGTCGCGGGACCATCAAAGTCATCGACGGCACCTCAGGGGCCACCCTGCAGGCCTCGGCGCTCAGCGGTGAGTGTGCGGCGCGCCGGGCGGGGGCCGGGTCCGCTGCGGGAGGAGCCGGGCCCGCAGGATGCCGGGGAAGGAAGCCGCCCAGCCCCGGGGCTCGGCCTCCGGAGGAGGGGAAGCGGCGTAACGGGAGCGGGGCGGCGGGAGGGCAGGGCTGGGGGCTCAGGCCTGGCTGCGAAGGGGGGCCCGGAAGCCGGTGGAGGGAGGACTGGAGGGCTTGGCTGTTTCTGCGCTACAGCTGGGAAGGAAGGACGGGCGAGTTGGGGAGTGGTGGGAGTTGCCTTTCGGGCCTGGAACGTCCGGTGTAGGTTGGTCCTGTGGGAGAGGTGAGGAGGCCTCGGATCTCGACCCGGGAGAAGGCCAGGTCCCCAGCTAGGTCCCGGAGAAGGTGTCGGTACTGCCTTCGGGCAGATCAGAGAGAGAATGGGTCGAAGGGTTGGTCGCGAAGAGAGAGGCTGGTGGCCGGAGGCAAGCGTCCTTGCCGGCATCCTGGCTGCCCCTTCTTGAGGATAGAAGTGGGTCCTCGGCTGTTCCTAGGACCTGCGGGTGCTGGGACCTGCCGCGGGCTTCGGACCCGGGGTGGGGGTAGGGAGGGAAGTAGGTGGGCTCGCTGCCTGCACTGTTCCGTCGGCAACTGGAGGACTCTGGCGGACGCCAGGGAAGACTAGACCTTGTCCCCTAGCTCGGGACTTCCAACTTCTACCCCTCGGTGGCGAGAAACTGGGAACCTGCGGTGTAGGAAATGCAGATTCCCTGGGGTTCGTAATGAGGTGAAACTTCGGGCTCTTTCTATTTGTTTTCCCCCATAGTGAGCCGAAAGTTGGGATTCGGATGTATGACCGAGTCTCACCAAGGGAGGAGAGAAGTTCTGGGTGGTGTGCACGTTGGCCCACGGACCGGACTTTTAGTCGGCGTGAGGTGAACGTTCGTGCACCGAGTGGAGTGTTTTGGAATTGCCCTGGCCACGCTACGTGTGGCTGAGATGACATTTCACGTGCGGTTTAATGAGCGACTTAATTTTGATTTATAAATTGAGATTGAAAACTGAGTATATATGAGTGAGTTAGACTCATGCACAGATTTATAATATATACGACTGTGCATTTAGCCAAGTAGAAATAGTTAACGTGGTCTACCAATTCACTTGTATTTTAACAGACAAATTAGGAAGGGTCTTTATTCTAGTTTACTATGTGAGTGATAAGGCACTTAAGTAAATGGAAATTTAGGGATACAAAGGTAAAGTAAGGGATTTAATTTTTTATTTTATTTTATTTTATTTTTTTTAATGTTTGTTTATCTTTATTGTTGAGACCATGACAGATGTCCCCCTTTTAACTCCACTGATCCCCTCCACCCCACATCTATCCCACCCCCATGCCCTCCCCACACCAATGTGCATGTCCATGGGCCATGCCCATAAACATACAAGTTCCCTGATTAATCTCTCCGCACCCACACCCCCCTCCCAGCCTTCCCTCTGAGATCCCTCAGTTTGTTCCATGCTTCTATGTGACTGGATTCACTTTGTTCATCAGTTTATTCTGTTTATTAAATTCCACATATAAGCGAGATCATTTGGTACTTGTCCTTCTCCAACTGGCTCATTTCACTTAGGGATTTAATTTTTGTTGACGTGAGAGTTGTGAGAGAAATGGACTGTTTATAGTTATAGAATATAAACCTGGATCATATCTAAGATATGTCTAAGAGAAACTTTTTGGTTGTAGGCTTGTAGTTTTTCCTTTCCTTTCTTGGAAAGACATCTTTGTTTGAAGGTATTCTAGATGTAGCAATGAGCAGTTACTGCAACTTGGACATAACAGCTTGTTTGAGAGAAGGAGATACTCATTAGTAATTTGATATCCTCTTAAACTTACAAAATATTTCAAATTCAAGAAGGTATAAAGAATAATTATGGTGTATCCCCAACTCACTTTAAGAAATAAAACTTTACAAAGATTGTTGAAGCCTCCTCTGTGTCTCTTCTGGATTGTATTCCTGCAACCTTCACTCTTCCATGAATATTATTTTAAATTTGGCTTTATCATTCCATACGTGTCTTTATGTTTTTTAGTATATGCTTGTATCTTTAAACAATATTCCATACTGTCTTTCATGATTTTGAACTTTGAATAAGTGATCTCATAGTATATGTATTTGGATTTCTATAAAAACTTTATTAGCAGAAGTCTTAAATGTTTTCAGTAGAAAGAGGAGTCTCATGGAGTTTTATAATATCTGGAGGCCATGTTTGAGAAAAGTAATATGTGCTAGAATTTGTTATAAGTGGTTGGGGAAATTGGACATATATATATGTATGCCTGTCCATGAGAGGGAAAAAAATAGTCACTCTAATGGTAGATTACTAAAGGGGAGGGTTTTAGGTACATAACATAAGTGTAAAGGTAGATACATAAAACCTAGCACTGATTTGGCATGACTTAATTGGGGTTTGCTGGGGCATTTGTTAATTAGAAAAGAATGGGATTGGATACAATTGCAGATGCCCATACATTGAAGATTGAATATGTAAATAAAAATATATAGGCCCTGGCCAGTGTGGCGCAGTTGGTTGGAGCATCACCCTGTACACTGAAAGGTTGCGGTTCAGTCCCAATTGGGGCATCTAGGAAGGCAACCCATCGATGTTTCCATTTCCCTCTCTCTAAAATCAATAAGCATGTCATCAGGTGAGGATTATATGTATGTATACACACACACGCACACATGAGTTACGGCAAACAAAATAAGAGGATTACAGAAAATTTGAAATGGACAATGAACAAATTCTGAAACGTTTTCATCTAAGAGAAGTGCAGTTTATTAATCATAATCACCAGAAGTGGTATAGGGTCATGCATATGTCATTTGTTCAGATGATTTCAGAGGGAGTGCTGCATTTTATGTTTTTCCTGGAATATGTAGGTATTTAGTAGGTTTGTTTTTAAGGATTAATAGAGGGTTACAGTCCTATAAATATAATGGGGAGAAGGTGCCAGTAATGACCATGGTCCTAATATGACCCCTCTTTCCAGTTCATGGGCAGAGAGCTACCTTTTTTTTAAATTTATTTTTTAATTTATTTTTTATTAGAAATTTTTAATGTTTACATTATTATTGCATGTGTATATTTGGCCCCCTCCCCCTTTTCTACCCCAGAGGAAAGATATCTTTGTTTGAAGGAATAAAGAGTGGTTTAACCAATCCCATATAGTTTTATTGGTGATAGAGTAGTGTGTCTGATGGATGAGTTCAGCTTATAGCATTATGGGTAGCCTATTAGTGTAGATTGGAAGATGGGAGCAGGATTTGTATGTATACATATTCATTTGGGTGGCAAAAATGGTGAATTTTTGACTGTGTCTACTAGTATATATTTTCAAAGTATCTATATCCTGACATGAAATGTTAGAATGACATTCTGACATGAAATTTTCATTAGATTAAGGAGCTGTGTGTCTATATCGGTTAGGCAAGTATTTATTCCCTATTAGTGTTTAAGAGTTAAGATTTCTGATTCCTTGGCCTGGCATTAAGTGACCTCCATGATCTGGTCTCTACCAGTCTCTCTAGTCTTGTTTGTTTCCCTGTTTTGTTTTGTGGAACTGGTTCATTTAATTTCCTTTCCTAACTCCAGTACTTTTGTCCTTTCTTGGAATGCACCAACTCCCTCCAGACAATTAGATCTAATCTATTTTTCAAGACCCAGAGCAGATCCTAACTTCTGATTCTTTTAGTCTGAAGTGATCCACTGAACCCCTAAGTACGTATTGGCCGATTAATAGCTATTTTAGTAATTTTAAAAAATATATATGTTTTTATTGATTTCGGAGAGAGGAAGGGAGAAGGAGAGAGAGAGAGTTGAAACATCAGTGATGAGAGAGTTGTCATCGATCACCTGCCTCCTCAGGAATCCGACTGGGGATTGAGCCCACAACCCGGGCATGTGCCCTGATTGGGAATTGAACCATGATCTCCTGGATCCTAGGTCGATGCTCAGCCGTTGAGCCACGCCTGGCTGGGTGCTATTTTAGTAATTTGGCAACTTACTATTTGTGGTATGTTTTCTGTTTTAAACTATTTAAGTTCCATTTAGTTTAGCTTCTTGTGAGTATATGATGTCTGTTTACCTATATTTCAAACTTCTTGTGAAGGGAACCTTGTCTGCTTGTTTATATCCCTTTCCAGGATGCCTAATACAAAATATTTTTGATTTGATGTAAATTAATAAGCATAGTAAATGGATGCTTCCTTAACTGCTCAATAATCACTTTTTTTTACATCTTCACCTGAGGATATTTTTCCCATTGCTTTTCAAAGAGAGTAGAAGGAGGAGAGAGAGAGAAAAAACAAAACAAAACATCGACGTGAGAGAGACACATCGATTGGTTGCCTCTTGCATACAGCATACACCCTGACCAGTGCCAGGGATGGAGCCCGCAACTGAGGTATGTGCCCTTGGCTGGAATTGAACCCAGGACCCTTCAGCCTGTGGGCTGATGCTCTAACCACTGAACCAAACTGGCTAGGGCTAAATAAACCCCTTCTTTGGCTTTTTTTTCCCCTTAAATACATTAAATTTTTATTTTATTTTTAGTTTTTTTTTTTAATTCTTACCGATGCTATTTTTTGTATTGCTTTTCTGAGAGAGTGGAAGGGAGAGAGAAAGAGAGAGAAACATCGATGTGAGAGAGACACATCAGTTGGTTGTCTCCCACATCTGGCCCCTTGGGGCATGAGATTGAGCCTGCATCCGAAGTACATACCCTTGGACAGAGTCAAACCCAGGACCCTTCAGTACCAGGGCTGACACTCTAACCAGTGAGCCAAACCTGACAGGGCTCTGAAATAGATTTTTAAGAGCAGTTTTAGGTTCATAGTAAAACTGAGCAGAAAAGGCAGCTTTCCACATACACCTTGACCTCGTGTGCACACACACAGCCTCCCTCACTATCAATATTTGGCACCACAGTGGTATGTTTGTTACAATCAATTAACCTGCATTAACACATCATATTCACCCAAAGTCCATAGTTTACATTAGGGTTCACTCGGTGTTGTACATTCTATGGGTTCTGACAAATATATATGACATGTCATACAGAAGAGTTTTCACTGTCCTAAAAATCCCCTGTGCTCTCCCTGTTCACCCTTCCTTTTTCCCTCCCCTGGCAACCGCTGATCTTTTTACTGTCTCCATAGTTTTGCCTTTTCTAGAATGTTAAATAGTTGGAATCATACAGTATGTAGCCTTTTCAATTTGACTTCTTTCACTTATTAATATGAATTTAAGTTTTCTCCATGTCTTTTCATGGCTTGATAGCTCACTTTTTAGCATTGAATTATTTCATTGTCTGGATGTACCACTTTTTTTATCCACCATCTAAAGGACATCTTGGTTGCTTCCCAGTTGTGTCAGTTATGAATAAAAAAACTGCTATAAATATTTATTTGCAGGATTTTGAGTGGACATAAGTTTTCATTTCATTTGTTTAAATACCAAGGAGCATGACTGCTGGGTCATATGATAGGCTTATGTTTAGTTTTTTAAGAAACTGCCAAACTGTCTTCCAGAGCTGCTGTACTATTTTGCATTCTAGCAGCAAACTGAGAATTCCTGTTGCTCTAGGTCCTCATCAGCATTTGATGTTGTCAGTGTTTTGGATTGTGTCCGTTTTGATAGGTGTATAGTGCTATCATTGTTTTAATTTGCAGTTTCCTAATAACAAGATGTTGAATATCTTTTCATATGCTTATTTGTGGAATTTGGGTTTAAAAAAATCAAAATAGCTCTACATATACCACCTGACCATATTATTTATATTACTAGATGTGTCCCTCTCTTTAGCTGTTTGTTCCTGCAACTTCTGGTATCAGTTAGGAGGAGCCGGGTTTTGGAGACAGATGGCTTGCAGTAAGATCCGTTTCTTTTTTTTTTCTTTTTCTATTTACCTCTGTAGCCTTGACTAAATTACTTAACATTTCTGTTCCAGTTTTCCCTTTCCCAAATGGGGATGATAATTGTACTAACTTTGAGGATTAAGTGTTAATACATATAAAGTCCTTAAAACAGTGTGTTTAATGTTCAGAAAATGTTCCTCTTAGGACTTGTAAATCTCTGTAAATACTCCTCTTTTGTTCTTTTTTACTTAAACCTTTTTACTTAAAACCTGTTAAATTTTTTGAACTTAACTACAAATTTGAACTTCTTAGGAGTTTTTTCTGATTTACCAGCTTTTACTATCCTGAAGAATTCATCTAGTTTTTGCTTTGATATAAGAATAAAGTATTATTGCCCTGGCCAGTGTGGTTCATTTGCTTGGGTGTCATCCCATGCACTGAAAAGTTGCTGGTTTGATTCTGCATTAGGACTCAAATAGGATGCGGGCTCAATCCCAGGTGGGGGCGTACAAGCAGGTAGCAGATTGATGTTCTGCTCTCACATTGATGTTTCTCTCTCCCTCTCCCTTCTTCTCTCTCTAAAAATCAATAAAAATCTTAAAAAAAAAATAAAGTACTGTTAATTTGTTCAATATTTTCTTATTTAATTACTTAGTGGTGGTGTTTTCTGTTCCTGAAATAGCTCCCCTCCCCCTCTAAATGTAGTATATTTTGTTTATTGTTTTTATAGCTTTTTTGAGAGCATGTGGCGAGAGAATGGGCTTTTTATGTTTTAGGTAGTCCTGAATTTTGAACTTTAGCTCATTAAGTCACTGCCTAAATTTCATGAACTTCTGCTTCCTGATTTGTAAATTAAGATTAATATTTCAGCCCGGTGGGGCGTGGCTCAGCGGCTGAGCATTGACCTAGGATCCAGGAGATGGTGGTTTGATTCTCAGTCAGGGCACATGCCCCGTTGCCGGCTGGATCCCCAGTCAAGAGCATGCAGGAGGCTGCCCATCGATGATGACTCTCTCATCATTGATGTTTCTCTCTCTCTCTCTCTCTCTCTCTCTCTCTCCCTCTCCCTCTCTCCCTTTCCTCTCTCTGAAATCAAGAAAGATATATTAAAAAAAGATTAATATTTCATAGGATGGTTGTGAAGATTAAGTGGTAAACATAAAGTGCCTAACACTTCTTGGCATAATATAGTAGGTACACAATGGATGCTAAGTGCTCATAGGTGCTTAACATTGCCATGCTCCTCACTATTACTTTAAAAAATGTTCATTGATACAGTGTTTATATTCAGAGGATAAATAGATATCATTCGAGTGTAGATGAAAATACAAATATTGGTAACAAATATATTTCAGTGTGTTGATGTGGCTGTCAAAATGAAGTTTAGTCTGTTGTAATATTAGTTCTATATATATATGGATTGTTCATGTAGCATACATGTATGAGTAAGTGAAAATACATGTGTGTGTTAATCGATGGATATTGTAGTGTATGTGTAAGATGAATTCATGTCTCTTCAGTTTCTGAAGTGGGTTCAGAGTCTTTGTCACAGTGAAAAGGGAAGCTGCAGAGCTGTTCCTTGTTTTTAGATACTCTAGTTTTACGTCTCTTTATCAGTCTCTGCTGTTACCCTTTTCCTGGATAGACATTGATTGATTTGATTTGAAGTTTGTGCAGTGATCATAAATGAGAAAAAGATCACTGTACTCGACTCCAGTTGCAGCAAAGTTCAGATTGAGTAAATTCTTACTGATTGATTGATTGTCCTGATTTGACAGCTTCTTGTTTAGACTTAAAGCCCGAGCTGCCTGCTCGAGGAAGTCTTGGGATATAGAAAACTAACTAGGTTAACCTGCATAGTCCTCAAGAAGTACATTTTATGGATAGAGCTCATACTTAACACTTTGTTAGAGGTAGGAAATATTTTTCTTACTCCTTCTGAATTGGCTTGCATTAATTTGGATAAAATGCAAAATCTTTCTTTATGTCTCTGCTTTGGAAATTGTAAATGATTCAAACCACTTCCTGTTTCCTGACTAACCTTGGTACATGCAGCCTTCCTAGTTTCAATTATTCTATGAAAGGTAATAAACACAGTTTAGAGTTGGGATTTCAATAGCCCCAGAAGGTAGTCTTGTCTTTATATGAGTTCTATTTAAAAATTAAATTCAGCAAATCTCTTTGTGGGCTATGAGTACATACATTGGCTTTGTTCCAGTTGACTGACTTCAGTAATGCTACATGATCCCCTATTTTATGTCAAAGATTTGCTGTTTTTTAGCAAAACATTTTTCTAGAATGAATGAGTGGATTTATATTACAATTTTATTTTTTAATTGATTAAAAAATATTTTTATTGATGTGAAAGAGAGGAAGGGAGAGAGAGAGAGAGAAACATCAATGAGAGTCATTGATTGGCTGCCTCCTGCACGCCCCCTGCTGGGGATGGAGCCCCCAGCCAGGGCATATGCCCTGACTGGGAATTGAACCTTGATTTCCTGGATCATAGGTCACTGCTCAACTGCTGAGCCACACTGGCCTTGCTTAATTGATTTTTAGAGAGAGAGTAAGGGGGGGAGAGAGAGAAACATAGATGTGAGTGAAACATCAATTCGCTGCCTCCTGTACTCCCCCAATGTGAGAATCAAGCCTGCAACCGGGGCATATACCCTGACCTGAATCGAACCCACCACCTTTTGGTGTACAGGGCGTCGCTCCAAAGAACTGAGCCACACTGGCTTGGGCCATAATATATTTTGCTAAGAAGTCAATGATAGGGAATCATTCTAGGTTATGACATGGTCAAATTCGTTTTTAGAAAGAGTTGAATCTAATGCGCAGGTGTGAGAAGTGATGAGAACAGCATTAAGTTTGTTTGAGAGGCAGGAACAACATAATTTGGTGAATGTGGGGATGAGAGAGATTGACAGGGTGAAAATTATTCATACTTAGGTTCCTACTTTGAGTAATGGATGGTGTTTATTAACCCCAATAGGCAATAGAGTAGTCCCTCTTATTTATGGTTGTGCTTTGCATGGTTTCAGGTACCCGTGTGGTTAGCTGTGATCTGAAAATATTAAATGGAAAATTTCAGAAGTAAAGAATTCATAAGTTTTATTTATTTTTTTATTTTATTTTAATTTTTTAAAATATATCTTTATTGATTTCAGAGAGAAGAAAGGAGAGGGAGAGAGAGAAACATCAATGATGAGAGAGTCACTGATCAAGCCCGCAACCCGGGCATGTGCTCTGACCGGGAATCGAACCCCTATCACCTGGATCCTAGGTCGATGCTCAACCGCTGAGCCACAACTGGCAGGGCAAGAATTCATAAGTTTTAAAATGTGCCCTGTTCTGAGCAGCATGATGAAACCTCAAGCTGTCCCCTCCATCTTGCCCTGGATGGTAATCATCCCTTTATCCCACATATAGATACTATATACTCACCCATTAGTTACTTAGTACCAGCTGGGTTATCAGATCAACTGTCATGGTATTGCAGTGCTTGTGTTCAAGTACTCCTTATTTTATTTAATAATGGCTCCAAAGCACAGGAGTAGTGATGCTGGCAATTTGGATATGCCAAAGAAAAGCTGTAAAGTGCTTTCTTTAAGTGAAAAGGTGAAAATTCTCGACTTAAACTTGCTAAGATCTGTGGTAAGAGTGAATCTTCTATCTGAAGTTGTGAATAAGGGAAAAGAAATTTGTGCTAGTTTGCTGAGAGACACCACATTCACATAACTTTTTTTATAGTATTTTGTTATAATTGTTCTATTTTATCATTAGTTATTGCTGATTTCTTTCTGTGCCTAATTTATAAATTACACATTAAGTATGTATGCACAGGAAAAAAACAGTATATATAGGGTTAGGTGCTATCTATGCTTTTAGGCATCCACTGGAATATATGCATGGAATGCATTCCCGTGCATAAGGGGGAGACTACTATACAAGAAAGTGTGCTGAGTAGCTTTTGTTGGAAAAAGAAAGTGGGAGATAAGGATTTTAGTGGTAGTTTTGAAGGACAGTCAAGTAAAGATATCTAGAAGGCATTTGGAAATTCAGGGTAGAAGCTTGAAGATTTGGGAATGCAGAGAAAGCCTTGTCTCGTGGTTAGGAATATTGGCTCTGGAGCCAGACTGAGTTCTAGTCTGTGATTCACCACTTAGTAGCTGTGCCCATAGCAAGATGTTTAACCTCTCTCTGCACTTCATAATTAATACCTAACTCGTTGGGTTAAGTTAACTGATATGTGTAGACACTGCTTGAACCACCCACCAAAGCACTCAATAAATGTTACTTTCTGTCTTGGTGCTTTTAATTGTATTTATATAGTTCAGTCAACAAGTGTCATTTGAGGTAATAAGGTGAATTTGAAAGCCACTCATACCCCCAAATTCAGAAAGCTTTCTATAAGAGGTGATACCTCAGCTGAGACTTGAAAGAAAACTAGTCAGAGAGAGGGAACAACATGAACAAGAGTATAGAGGCATAAAGTTGGTAATATTTGTTACAAGCAGTTTGGCATTAGAGTGCATAGCATGCAGAAAGGAGTGATGAGAGAGCCTGAGGATCTTGGACTTGGCCCTCCTGGGCTATACCTCCCATAGTTTTAAGTAGTACAAGAACTCCCAGTTTAAGGTAAAAAAATCTAGGGCCCTATTTTGATTAGGAGCTACATTTTCAGTATCATTTAACACTAACTCCCTTTTGGCTGGCTTAGCTTTGAGATTTTTAAGGGAACAAGTCAGTTAACACTCTTCCATCTGTGCTCCAACTTCACAAATTTTGTAACTGTCATCTTCTCCCTTGTTCCTTTTGTCTTTGTGGGATTGGTTAATGCCCTCTTTATTTCTTCGCTGTCTTTGCAGTGGGAGCTTGGGAGGGAGCAGGGATAAATGTGAGTATATTATATAATCTTGTTGTTTAACTGGCAATTTGTAGTTGTAACTGTACCTAAGTTATTGCACATTTGTTACTCTGTACTTAGGAATGTTGACTATAACTGTAGTTGGAATGTAAACAGTAATAGAGTTCTGTAATGTAGTATGTAAGAACAATGGGGAGGTGGGTTGGGGGTACCTCTCCAATAGGTGCACTGTACCTCTTATGAACTTAAGCCTTGTGGTGCATTTGGCATGACACTTCTCTGACTTACTATCTTTAAAGTGGGCTAGTAATTCTTGCCCAGACTACTTTAATATCTGATAAGATAATGAATGGAGAAATTCTTTGTAACCTGTTGAACTTTAAAAAATGTGAGGTATATTGCCCCGCTGGGTGTGGCTCAGCGGTTGAGCATTGACCCAAGATCCAGGAGGTCGGGGTTCGATTCCCGGTCAGGGCACATGCCCCGGTTGTGTGCTTGATCCCCAGCAGGGGGCGTGCAGGAGGCAGCCGATCAATGATTCTCATCATTGATGTTTCTATCTCTCTCTCTTCCCCTCCTTTCCTCTCTCTGAAATCAATAAAGATATGTTTTAAAAAAAAAAGAAAAAAAATGTGAGGTATAAAAAAAGTTAAGAGAAACTTCTTGGGTATAGAAGAGGGGATAAGAGAGGTACAAATAATAAAAAGAAGGAAGTATAGAGAGGAGGAGATAGTGGATGTACAAATAACAAAGAGAATAAAGTAACTGCTATATAAAAGAGATTGTGACTAGGGCAGTGCTCCTAAAAAGAAGTAGTGTGGTCTAATTTGAGTGTGTTAAATCAGGGATGTATTTTACAGGAGATAAATACTATGCTTAGGAAATGATAGAAATGTATTGAGGCAGATAGGAATTCCTTCTTTGAGATTTATTGTGGGCGCCAGGAATTTAAATCTTTGTGATTTGTTTCTCTACTTTTACTTTGATTTATGAAGTAGGAGAGAAGTAAGACTGGGGAGATGGTACAGGGCAGTGGTTCTCAACCTTGGTTGCTCATTAGGATCATCAGGGGAGCTTTTAAAAAATACTCTGGGCCTCAGTAGTCTGACTTAAGTGGTCTGGAGTGCAGCCCAGGCATATTTTTTTTTCTTTCTCCAAAGCATGCCCGGTGATTCTAATGTGCAGCCAAGTTTAGAGGTTCAAACTAACTAGGACTCAGACAAGCACATTTTTTTGATATGCCTGGGGTAAATGAGAGACAGGTTTCATTTGAACTGAATAATAACTATTTTGTCTTAAATTTCTTTTTGTAAGAAAAACCTCCCAAATTCGTTGGTCTGCTAATAAAACCTATCTCATTGTATTTTAAATTGTATTCAGTGAATATATAATGAAATAATGTGTGAAAGAGCAGGGATTTATCAAGGGCCCAATTTCTGTTCCTTTCTATTTTTTCCTTTTATACTGTAATTCAGTTTTGGTTTGTTTGTTTGTTTATTTATTTGGCCACTGAGTGCTCTGGCACTTCTTCACTAAAATGCCACTACAGCTTAGGACAGTGACCTTAAACTGGCAGGAGGAGGGGAGGTAAAAAGGGGCTAGGGAGGGCAGGGCAGGCTGGGGTTATCTGTACCAGATCACTAGTTTCATACCTAAAATATCTTTGTTACAAGTTGTATTAAAGTAAATATGAGAATACTACATTTTACCACATTATAGTTTAGTTTTAATATATTAAAAAGTTCTTCAAAACTATAGAAAGTACATTTGAGACAACATTGATGGACCTGGAGATTATTATGCAAAGTGAAATAAGCAGTCAGAGAAAGAGAAATATCACATGACCTCACTCATATGTGGAATCTAATGAACAAAATAAACTGACAAACAAAATAGTCCAGAGACATGGAAACATGGAACAGACTGACAGATCTCTGAAGGAAGGGGGTGGGGTGGGGAGAGATTAATCAAATAATTTATATGAATATATGCATAGCCCATGGACACAGACAATAGTGTGGTGATTTTTATGGTTTGCTACCTAATTATACATCCTAAAACAATAAAGTAGATCTTTGTAGTTTTTATTTTTTATTTATTGATTTGAGAGCGAGAGAGAGGAAGGGGGGGAGAGAGAAACATCGATTTGTTCCACTTATTTATGCATTCATTGGTTGCTTCCTGTAGGTGCCCTGACTGGAGATTGAACTTGCAACCTTGGCGTGTCAGGATGATGCTCTAACCAATTGAGCTACCTGACCAGGGCCTGTAGTTTTTTTAAATTACAGTTAAGTGAGGGATATGCAAGCACATATAGGAAACCTCTGTGCCTGAACCTAAATCTGCTCTATAAAAAGAATAGTCTCTTTAAAAAATTATAGTAATGAGTTTTGAAACTACCTTTCTAAGTTTTTACCCAATTTTACTCTGAGTTTCTATAACTTGTATTGTTTTCTGTGCTTTTTACCTAGAGATTAGAAGTGCTGGGTATATATTCCTGTTTTATTGTGTTATAGAGGTGGTTTTCCTTATATACTAACATACATTGTGAATCTCCAGATCTGGGGCTGAACTGTAGAAATTCCATGAATTTTTCCCTTTTTTAAAATATAGATGATGAATTAGTTCCTAATCAGTTTTGTAATACCCTCAAATTATTTATTAGAACCCAAGGGATCTGTAATAACCTGGGATTAAGAAAACCAACACTAATAGTCATTGATTATAACATGTTTATAGTTGTCCTAGAGGTTGATGGTAGGACTCTGATTTATTTTCATTTTCCTGCTTTTGTATTATTAGGCAATAACAGTAATGGTAACAGGGATCTTTTATATAGTTGTGGTAGGAATTTAGATTGAGTTATATAGTAGCAGGATTGCTTGCCCACAGAGAAGGTTTTTTAATGCAATAAAATTTCACAGTTTGTCTGGCTGGTGTGGCTCAGCGGTTGAGCATCCACCTAGGATTCAGGAGATCGAGGTTCGATTTCTGGTCAGGGCACATGCCCGGGTTGCGGGCTCCATCCCTGTAAGGAAGTGCAGGAGGCAGCGAATCAATGACTCTCTTATCATTGATGTTTCTCTCTCTCCCTCTCCCTTCCTCTCTCAGAAATCAATAAAGACATATTTAAAATATAAAATTTCACCATCGATCATTCTTTAAAGTCTTTTTACAGAATCTTTGACTTTGTGCCACAAACACTTAACATTAATCTCCTTGTACACTCCTGGGGTGACATTGGTTAATAGTATCATATAGGTTCCAGTTGTGGATTTCTATGTTACAAGATCTTTAATCTCCTTGTACAGCTCTTTTAAATGTAAATGTAAAAATATGATGTTATCTTTTTTTCCAAACATTTTTTGGTACTTTATTTAAAGTTTTTGACTGTTACTGTATTTTGTAAGACTTCTTGAAATTGTACTGTAACTTACTCTGAGAAATCTTATGGTTAGTATATTCACTGACTTTTCCATTTTTATTCTAATATTGACTCAGCAGGAACTTCATCAAACATTGATCTTTAGTATTTGTTGCCTGTTTTCCAGTGGTATTTGAACTAGAGGCTTTATTAATTCTCTTAACTTAGCTTATAAACTTTTTGCATGATTTTATCTCAAATATAAAAGCCCTCAAGAACTTTTGAGGTAATTGCCTAGAAACTATCTCTGCTGACTTTGTGCTTATTGAGTTTTGCAAACTATGACTGAAAATACTGAATATTTAAAAAATTTGTTCCAAACAATTTAATTTTAAATTAGTATAGTACAAAGAACTTCCTTTACCCATTCAACTAATTTTAATTTTAAATACTTTGTCACATTTTCTTACTATTCCCCCACATATACATATATATTACTTTCATTCTATTGAGTCTAAGTTGTGTATATCATACTTACCACTTACTATTTCGGTTTATTTCTAAGAATAGTGATATTCTGTTTTATAACAGCAATGTAGCTGTCAAGCTGATAATTTCACACTGGTATTTTATCTGATCTACAGTATATATTTAAATCTAATCAGTTCTTATAATGTCCTTAGAGCAATTTTTTTTCTAGTCCAGGATTCTGTATTGTATTTAGTTGCCATGTAAACATTTATCTTGGACTATTGGTCTTAAAATCTTGTGTTCAATTTTTGTTCTTTTAACAGCTAAACCAGGTGGACAGGTGAAATGTCAGTATATTTCTGCCGTGGATAAAGTTATATTTGTGGATGACTATGCAGTAGGGTGTAGGAAGGACCTCAATGGAATCTTGTTGTTAGACACTGCTCTGCAAACTCCAGTTTCAAAGCAGGATGATGTGGTTCAGCTTGAATTACCTGTTACAGAGGTAAGTTAAAATACCAGTGTACTTTTCTACTTAATATGACCTCAGACCTATTAATGAAATTAGGTTGCCCTTGAAGGATATATATATATCCTGATAAGAACAAAGACTTAACTTATTGATCTTAACTTTATTTAAGTACTTGTCTTTCCTGTGCATAATTGATGCTTGTTGAAGTGGTATTTAAGTGTGAACTGTATAGGTTAAAACACTGTAACAGAGACCCCAAAATACAATGGCTTAAACAGGATAGTTTCTTTCCAGTAACAGTGCAGGGCTAAATGTAGGGGCAACTTTGTTTACCTCAGTACTTATAGCTTTCATCTTGTGAATCTAAGACAACTGCTCCAAGTCTCATTATTTCCCATTCATAGGGACAGGGAGGGCAAAGGCCAGGGGAGCACATTGTGACATGACCTTCCCACTTTCCCTTTTCTTTCTCCCACATGCCCTGTTTCTGTCTCTCCCTCCTCCCTCTCTGTCTCTTTCTCTTTCATTCCTTCTTGTTCCTTTCACAAACTCTCTTACATATGTCCTTTTCACATTTACCCCTTTGGCCAGAATTTAGTCACATGACCACATCAGACTGAGAAGATTGGGAAAGATGTAGGTTTTTTTGGGTTTTTTTTAAGTATTAGAAAAGGGGAGCATACATATTAGTGGACAACCAGTAATCTTTGCTATGTATTATATCGCTTAACAATTCTAGTCAATCCCAGTTTAAAATTTTAGCTATATGCATTTTTCTGTAGTGTTACATATTCATTACTTAATTTGTAAGTGTATCCAACTTAAAATTTTTTGTGTGCACTTATGTTCATATGTAATTTGAAAATACATTTTTAAAAATTTTGGAATTTAAATAGAATATAAAAGATTATAATGTGCTCCCTAAAAAAGTGAGATATTATTTCTGTCTTCATACCAAGTTGTTGATTATTGTTTTGCATTTGGAGATTTATATGGTTAGTTGATAAAATCAATGTAGTGTACTTTCTATTTTGGACATGAAAAGTACCAATGTGCAGTTTAGATGTTTTTATTCTCTCTAGAAGGCATTTAAAAAAAAGATATTGATACATATCCACTTAGCTTTCACATTTAGTGTCATAGCACAGTCTTCTATTATGTGTTAATATTAAAATCATGTGCTTGGAAGTTAGAGTACTGAAAACAGAGTAGCCATCTTTTGTTATTAGAATATCTGGTTTTGGGGCATGCCTAAGATCTTTAAACAGAGAATTAAACAGTTCTGCTTGTTTTGAACAGATTTCCTCTTTTTTTTGTTTTTGTTTTGTTAATATATCTTTATTGATTTCAGAGAGAGGAAGGGAGAGGGAGAGAGAGAGAAACACCAATGATGAGAGAGTCATTGAACAGCTGCCTCTTGCAGGCCCCCAACTGGGGATGGAGCCCGCAACCCAGGCATGTGCCCTAACTGGGAATCAAACCTCCATTTCCTGGATTCTAGGTGATGCTCAACCTCTGAGCCACGCCCAGCCAGGCTCCTCTTCTGATTTAAGGAGTTTGTAGATCAAGTGATATCTTAATAAAGCTGATGCCTTAATAAAGGATTTATATATTTACAATGGAAGATGGTATCATTGTTCAAATTTTTTGTTAAAAAGACTACAGAGTCACAATAAAACATTTGAACATTTATATGAGATAGACCCCCAAGTCAGTATTTTTCCTATTACACTGACTGAAATGCTAGGTATTTAGCTGTCTTCTACCACTTCCATGACCTTGCTGATTCTTACCATTCATTGCTGGATTTCTCTCTTTTTACCTAAATAATTACAACTCTTATTCACATAATATATTGTTTGTAGACCATCCAACATCCCAGGCATCCTTTACTATACCACATTAGTGTGTCACTCTCTTGCCTGAAGTACGGGGTCTTACGTTTGGTTGGATTAATGCGGATGTATTCTTTTTCATATATCAACCATATATTTCTGTTAAGGTAGTTTATATGGAATATATGGGCAACAATGCAAAGGGCTTTTTGTATATTACCTGCCGACCTAGTGAATGAATGCCTTCTTGTGTGGTTTTACATAGTTTGAGTATTTAAAGTTCATTGAAGGACTATACATTCATGTCTTTAAAATTTCACCTTGCCTGGCCGGGCGTGGCTCAGCTGTTGAGCATCGACCTGGGATCCAGGAGATCGGGGTTCAATTCCTGGTCAAGGCACATGCCCGGGTTGTGGGCTAGGCAGCTGATCAATGACTCTCTTATCATTGATGTTTCTGTCTCTCTCTCTCTCCCCCTCCTTTCCTCTCTCTGAAATCAATAAAGATATGTTTTAAAATAAAATAAAATTTCACCTCTATTTTTGTTCATGGTTTCAGCTTGTCCAATTTATTATTATTATTATTTTTTTTAATCTTGTTTTGGTTTATAATAGCTTCTATCTATTGAAACTTTTACTGTGTGGTAATACACTGAATACACTGCTTTATGTAATTTAATTTTGTAGTAGTCCTTTAAATCATTAAATTTGTTAAGAAAAGTAAAAGTAGGCAAGCTTTAGTATAGTAACTGTCAGAATCATTACAAATTAAATTATTTGAATGAGGATCTGAATTTAACATTTTTTTGTTGTTTAATTTTCTGTAATCATCTTTTTCATTTAGGCACAGCAGCTGTTATCAGCATGTTTAGAAAAGGTAGATATTTCTAGTACGGAGGGTTATGATTTGTTCATCACACAGCTTAAAGATGGTTTAAAAAATACATCTCACGAGACTGCAGCAAACCACAAAGTTGCTAAGGTAAGAAAGTAAACAATGCCTTGTTGGGCTACAGTGGGAAACACCTCCGTGTGCCCACCCCCTGTCCTCTTCCCTCTCTCCACCTGCTCTGAAATAGTCCAGCTGCACATTTCCTCTCTGCTTTAAAAAACGTGCTTATAAGTCATCTCAAAGTTGAAACTATTTTTGCTTAAGTTTGACATCAGTTTGTGTGAACTGTTTTGCTTCCTTTGTTCCCAAAGCTTCTGTGCTTGATTGGTTGAGAGTTCTGATGGAAGAGACCTTGTCAGATTATGAGCGTTGGTGAGAAATGGAATATGTCTTAGGAAATGGGACCATTTTGGGCTTTCTTTGAAATGAAAAAAATATATCTATATGTATATGTGTATATATATATATATATATATATATATATATATATATATATTATTTATTTATTTATTTATTTTTTTGCATGACTAGGATGTCTGTGGGAGATGGTGCTTTGAATTAAATCCTTGGATATATTTTGTTAATTTCTTTTGCATTTTTCTTTTAAGATCTTTTCTAAGTTATAATTTTATACTACCTATAAAATTTCTGTACTGAAGGATATAATGCAGAAGGTAAAACCCATTTTCTGAAAAATAAAATTTGCATTTATAAGTTTTTCGTCTCAAGTATTATATGAGAATACTGTGATATACTGTCTTAGTTTGTTTGGACTGCTGTAGCAGAAACTTGTTGCACACAGTTATGGATGTAGGGAAGTTCAAGGCGAAGAAATCAGCATGGTTGCCTTCTGGTGAAGTCCTTCTTCCTGGTTCATAGCTGGTGCCCTCTCATTGTGTCCTCACATGGTGGAAACCGCAAGAGATCTTTCTGGAGCCTTTTTTTGTAAAGACATTAATCCCATTCATGAGGGATCAAAGGCCCTACCTACTAATATCATCTTTGGGGGTTAGGCTTTTAACGGGTGAATTTTGGGGATAGAGGGGACACAAACATTCTGACTATAGCTTATACCTTGTTTTTTTAAATTTAAGAATGTATCTTTAGTATCTTTTCATATAAATCCTCATAGATTAGCTGCATTTTTTCTAATGTTTATATTGAATTTTATTCTGTAGATTTACAATAATTTTATTAACCCTTATTCCATTGATAGGACTTTTTATTTAGTAAAACAGAAACCATACTCTGCATTCCAACAGAGAATTTATTGTAAAGAATTGATTTAACATGTGTTTGAGAACTGAAAAAGTAAACAAGAAATGCTGGCTGAGGTGACACACAGATGGTAGCTACAGGAAGCAGCTCTCACCTAGGTCTGGGGGGAACAAGAAGTTAAGTTTGTCAGACCCTACAAACTTAGAGAAAGGACTCTGTGGTCCCAGGACCCAGATTTCTGAAGAGGAGCTGCTGCCCAGCTGGTGCCTGTGGAACTTGTAGCTTGTGAAATTGAGACTCCTAGTTGAAGAGAGGTGTCCCTTTGCTGATGTTAGTACCTCTGAAGGAGCTCTATGAGACTAGTTCTGGGAATGCTAAGAAAACAAACAAAAAACTGCTGGAAGAATCAGCTGCTGCCATCAGGTTCTTTGTTGAAACAATCCTGATAGCAATGACAAGTAGTAGCAAGGAGCAAGTTTTCCTCCCCTTATGCTTTCCAGTTTCCATCCTGTGTTCCTTTTGTGAGAACCCATCAGCCAGAAACTGGTTGGCAAAGAAGAAACAGAGTTTGTAGATTCCCAGCCCCAGTATGACAGAGAACTAAAGGGTAGGCCTGGCGCTTAGAGACAGTAGTTTAATAACAGGCATAGCCTACCCTTTGCCTACTCAGCATTTCCATACACATTATCTATATGTATGTGAACTTTCATACAACAAAAATATGCTTTTACTTAACAAGAGGCATTGTTTCTTTTTACAAATGAAGAATCTCTTTCCCTATTCCCCTGAAAGAGATACAAGCTTCCAACAGATATTTTATTCATCCTTAGATATTAACTACTCCTAAAATTTAGTTACAGTCTCAACTGTTTAAGTAATAGAGCTCTGCTACCCAGACTAAGTTAGCTATAACTAAAAATTCCTACATAAAAAGTCTACATATATTTGTCTATATTTTTGTGTCTGTATCTATCTAACTCATCCATCCATTTATCCATCAAATGTGTAATAAGGGAAGAAAAATATGCATAGCTGCTCTGTCCCTCAATTTTTTAATGAAGAGGATATACTTCACATTTATAACCTCCTCCTTCTACTACCTATTCCATCTTCTCTTTGTCTTGAGCCAGCACTGCAACTAGTCAGTTGTCTTTATATGATGGAGTGACACAAGTCTCCTCTTGCAGGATCCAAATCCTCAGTGGTGCTGTGTTTAAGTTGTAGTCATCCATTCACTTTTACTATTAGACCTAGAAGGACTTAGAGGCATCCTAAAGAATCTCCTGGATTCTAATTAAGTTCTCCTTACCCCTGTTATTTAGCACCAATCCAATTTCCTTTGCTGGTTTTAATCATACCAACCAGTAGAATAACTTCCTTTCTTCCTGATGCTGGTTAGCAGTATTATCACGTAATTCAGTGGAACCATTGTTGTACCTTGGTGGAACCTTCTTCCCTTGGGACATAAGATCTTCAAAGCATAAAGTGTAAAACAAAGTTTGAGAATGGGTTATTAAGTATAATACTGACCCTGCTTAGGAGAAACTGTATCATATATTTTTTATTTAAAGCATAATCCTGTAAGGTAGAACTCCAAACTTTCAGGCATCTCTCCCAACTAGTACTGAAAATGAGTCTTTAGTAGGGTATTACACTTTTTTGTCACTCCAGCTCCTTCTGGATGATACCACTGTTAGACCAGTCAATTTTATGGGTAGGAGCCTGTTGTAGCTTTTTTCTTTCCTTTGAAGTGCTTTCTTGGTCAGAAGCAAAGAGTTGTGTGGAAAACCATGATGGTGCATAAGTCATTCTCTTAGTCCACAGGCAATGAAGTAATATGACAGAAGCATTGTGGGCGGAACAGGTAAATACATATCCAGAATACATACCTGTTACAATGAAGACAAATTGCTGCCCAGACCTTGATGGAAGGAACTGAAATATAATCAACCTTCAATCAGATAGCTGGCTCTTCCCCCTGGAAAATGGTGTCATATTGGTGGCTCAGTTTTGGTATCTGCAGATTAGGCAATTAGCAACAGCTGTAGCCTGATTAGTCTTGGTGAGGGGATGTTCATATTATTGCGCTTGTACATACTCTCCCCATCTCTTTTGGGATGGCATTTTGCATACAGCTCCATTGAGCAAGCACTGGATTAGCTATGGAGAGAGGGTGAGTGACATTCCTATAATGTGTATAATTTGTCCATTTCCTCTGGAATGGATGCCTTTTGATGAGGATTCATGTATTTCACAAATATTTTAATACTCTTTATTTTGATAGGTCTAGCTGTAGACCTTTACCCTTGACTTCCTTGTTAATAGTCTTCTAGTCCTGATCTGCACAAATCCCTGACCATCCAGTCAAAACATTAGGTACTCTCCATTAATCAGTGAGGATCTTTATTTCTAACTCTCAATTCAGGAAAAGAGAACAGTCAAATGTACTGGTTGAAGTTCTGCTTACTGAGAAGATTTACCTTCACCACTGTCCTGATTGGGCTATGATGCTGCTGCCGTCCACTTTGGGGGGTGGTACCAGCATAACATGCAGAACTATCTGTAAATCAGAGCCAAGGGTTTTCGTCCTTAGTTACCTCATCATAAGGAGTTCAATGTGGAATGAGAAGGAGGCATTATGACAAGAGTAGGTATTGTAGAAGTCTGAGTTACTTGCTTATTCACCTTGTCCAAAACTTGCCTTTTGGGCTTTCTCAAGACTGATCTCATAAAAACCACTTGAGCCCTATCTGGTTTGGCTCAGTGGTTAGAGCATTGGCCCTTGGACTGAAGGGTCTCAGGTTTGATTCCGGTCAAGGGCGCGTACCTTGGTGGCAGGCCCTGGTTGGGGTGTGTGTGTGGGAGGTAACCAATTGATGTGTCTCTTTCACATCTCCCCCTCCCCCCTTCTCCTCTCTCTGAAAAGTAATGGAAAAGTTTCCGTGGGTGAGGATGAATAAAAACACACCATAAAAACAACCACTTGAAAGATACTTATCGTCTTGTGCCCAGTATTACAGTTTAGTGTGTCAGGTAACACCTCCTTCGTGATGGATAGCTCTGATTGCATAGATATTTGTCTGATGTTTTAGGCCAGTCCAGTGTTACTATCTTGTAATTTGTGAAAGATCACAACATTTTCTATTCTTCACTACACTCACTGTGTAGTGAAGTGCTGTGCTACTGTCTTGTGATGCCTGAAAGATCACAGTGTTTTCTGTTCCCCAGTGTACAGTGACTGTAGTGAATGCCCACAGATGCTTTTGAGGGGGAGACTTATAATTTACACTGATTAGTTGAGACGTTGTTGTAGCATTCTTTCTCAAGGGGATTCAGCCCTCCTTTCAACCAAGAGGCTCTGGATGTATGAACAGGTTAGGTCTAGAAACAAAGAGGCTTTCATTCTCTCTTTTAAAAATTTTAATTTTAATTTAATCAATTAATTTTTATTAAACATATAGAGAGAAACATCAATTTGTTCCACTTACTCATGTGTTATTTATGCATTCGTTGGTTGTGGGGCCCGAACCTGCAACCTTGGCATATTGAGATGACTCTCTAACTACCCAAACTACCCAGTCAGGGCCTCCTCTTTGTTTTTTTTTGTTGTTGTTTAGCAATTCAAGTCATATTTCTGGACACAAGTTTTTCCAGTTATATAAATAAGTAATAATTTAAGTAGGCTGCCTAGGGTGTATTTCAGAGAGTGGGAACCATAGGCGAGCAGGGACAGGATATAAAGGTGAAATTACTTTATAGACTTCTAGGGGAATACTACTTATCATAACAGTTTAACCTTTTAAATAATTATTTTAATATTAAATAATTATGGCTAACATTTATCAAATATCTACTCTGTTAAACACTGTACCAATTCTCACTTGAATTCTCATGAGAACACTATATGAATAAGTATTTGTTTTTCCCCATTTCACATAAGCAGGAGATTGAAGTTAATTTGATCAGGGTACCATAGTAAAAATGGGCTTAGAATCCAAGTCTGTGTGACTATAGATCTATGCTTTTTAGTTACTTTTGCTGGATTATGGTGACAACAACAATAAATGCATAAGAATCTGCTAAGCCAAAGTAATTTCTCATCTACCTCAGTAGTGATAAATTCTACAACTATATTCTTATGAATGGAGATATTTGAGTGCCTAGTTTGTGCTTAACATTGTATATGTGCTGGAGGAATATTAAAAGTTACAGATGATTTTAGTTATCCTTAATTGTGGATGGGATATATGAGAAGGTGTGCTACCATCTGGTTCTAAACTGTGTTTTTGAGGGTGATAAATTGAGATTTCATTTTTTGCTAGTTTCTGCTTTAACTGGTGAATTATTGGAGTAAACTGACTTGAGACTGATAAATAGTTCTTTGTTTTATAATGTATATGTATGGTTTTGGTTAAAACTGTTGAGTACATTTTCCTTTGCTTACACTCCCCATTTTCTTTCAGTGGGCCACAGTTACATTTCATCTTCCTCATCATGTGTTAAAGTCCATTGCCAGTGCCATTGTGAATGAACTCAAGAAAATAAATCAAAATGTTGCTGCCTTACCTGTGGCGTCCTCAGTGATGGACAGATTGTCTTACCTCTTACCTAGTGCACGTCCAGAACTTGGAGTGGGGCCAGGCCGTTCTGTGGACAGGTATAGCTTTGCTTATAAAGAGTTATGACACTGAGACTGAATTGATTAGTTTTTAAATTAACCAAGAGCAACTGTAAATTTGATGATGATTAAAACATTTTTCAGAATGTTTTTGAAAACCATTCACATTGTCATTTCTATCAAAATGCTGAAGTGAAGTAAACTGCCACTTGAATTGTTGTTTGTTTTGGTACCTGGAAGGTATTTAAAGGGATCGTAAAACTATATTTTCAAACTTAAAAATACTATAATTATTCACTGTATAAGAATTATTTTTCTCATTGAAATTTTGTGATCTCTGAGATAAATTTTTAAAAATTGATTTTAGAGAGAGAGAAAAGGGGGAGAGAGAGAGAAACATCAATTTGTTGTTCTTATTTATGCATTCATTGGTTGATTTTTTTTTTTTTTTTTTTCTTAATATATCTTGATTGATTTCAGAGAGAGGAAAGGAGAGGGAGAGAGAGAGATAGAGACATCAATGATGAGAGAGTCATTGATCAGCTGCAGCCCGCAACCCGGGCATGTGCCCTGACCGGGAATCGAACCCTGATCTCACCTGGATCCTAGGTCGACGCTTAACTGCTGAGCCACGCCCGGCCGGGCCATTGGTTGATTCTTGTATGTGCCCTGACTCGGGGTCAAACCCATAACCTTGGTGTATTGGGACCATGTTCTAACCAACTCAGCTACCTTGCCAAGGCCTTTGAGATAAATTTTGATAAACTAAAAAACCCATACCAGAATCTTAAGTATAAAAGCTATCTATTACTTTCTATTTAAAATAATGAAAATATTTTTAAAAAATTAATTAGGATAATTTTGAAGTAAGATTTTTATGCTGCCTGTCCTTTATTTAAAGAGTATTATAAAAATCATACCTCAGCCATCATTTTCTTCAGTATTTACTGAGGTTCTACTTTGTTTAAAACTAATTAAAAAGCCAGTAATGCATTCATTTAAAAACATAAATGATTTGTTATTTGAAATAACATTTATAAGATTCTTATAAGTCTGATAAATGAAGTTTAAAAATGCTATACTGAAATATTAAATTGAACAGTTTTGATTAAGTTCACATTTGCTTTCACATGTAGCATTTTATGTTTTCACATTTTCATTGATGTGAATTATAACTTCCTATGCTTTTTTCTGAAGTACATTTGTAAATTGTACATGCTCATGTTAGCAAAGGCACTACTGAATGAATTAACTTTTAACTTCTATTATCTTAAGTCTGGCTTAAGTTTGCAATATTTAGTAGTTTATCTCTTGGTAAACTGCAACTTTGCTTAACCAGTTGCCTTTTAAAAAAAGTGATCTTATTATATAAATAATACTCCTACTAGTTGTATTAAAATTTGCAAAGAATTTTTATATTCCATAGTAGTATTGTTATCTCTATCTTTTGGGCAAAATGTAGAAACTAATTTTTAATGTGAATAGCTATTAGGTGATAATGTGCTGTGGCTATCCTTAAAATATCCTTTGGAATATCTGGAGAGGGGGAAAATGTGTACTTAAATGTTTCTTGTCTGAGAGCTATAACTATCTTGAGATTATAAAACACCTCAGAGCTATTTTCATTGCAAACAGTAGCAGGATTTTTAAAGAAGTCAGTGCAAGCTGTGGTAAATATTTTAATTTAGGAAATGCGTTGATTGGATAGGATATTCAGTGTTTCTGGAGGTGTTAAATGTATCAACATTAATTTTGATGTAGTCTGTGTTTGTTTCATTATGAGGACCTTGATGAACTTAGATCTGTTGGAGGTTTGAATTAGGTTTGATTAGGTGTTATTGCTGTTCTGTTTGGTAATGTAACTAAGGGGACAGTTTCCCAAGACTGACACAAGTCTTGAAGACATCTATAGCCTGTAAAGGAAAAGGCTTTTCTAACCCAGTGGTGGTGGTGTTTTTTTTTTCCAAACCAGAATACAACTATGAGTTAAACCTAAGATCACTAGCAATATTATAGGAAGTCATGTACTAATTTAAAGAAAAATTGTTTTTCTGATCTCATTGTGATGACCTTTACCACTTTCTCTTTTTTTTTTCTTTCTTTCCATTATCAGTTATTGTTTGTGTTAGGAGGAGTAAGCTTTGCCTACCAGTTCTTTCTTACTTGAAGCCATTTGGACTTTTTCTAATTTTGGTATGATCCTTTAAAGAAATACTCTAATGCTCTATGTTACAGATTCACGCTCGGTGAACTCACATATTTTAATATGAAAACATATGACGATTTCCTTTTTTGATAATTCTGTGGAGAGTACAACTTTCCTGGAAAAGAATTTTTCTGGAGAAAGAACAAAAAACTACCTTCTACTTAAAAAATATTAAATTAGAAAATACTTTCTCAGTATGGTTGAGATAAAAACCACTGTTTCTTTTGGTTGTGATTTTGTCCACTTATACAGAACTTGGCACATGATGAAAGCATACAGTTCTCTGCCTCTACATTTTTAGATTTCGTGTTTTCTGCTTGATAATTATGCAACATTGGTTAATTAAATCTACCCCTGGAATTGTTTGTCATTTGTGACCATTAATCAGGCTTCTTTTTTCCTACCCTGTTTAAGAGAAATTTCTTATAGTGATCATTTTTAGTTTAAAATAAGAATTTGAACATGGTCATTAGACCATTCCCAATTTTTGTTAAAAATCCAGTAAAATTTTTTCTTTAGTGTGAAATAGTGTCACTATCATTTGATGTCTAACTTCAGTTACATAAAGTATTTTTACTTTTAGGTCATTAATGTATAGTGAAGCTAACAGACGGGAGACATTTACATCATGGCCTCATGTAGGCTATAGATGGGCACAACCAGATCCCATGGCTCAAGCTGGATTTTATCATCAGGTAAAAAGGATTATCAAAAAAACACCATTTTTTTGTTTTGTTTGTTTTTTTAACTTTTTCAAAAACTTATTTTGTGTACCCTCGGTGTGTACTTGTGTGTATGCCTTTATGTGAGTTTTTCTTGTTCTTGTTATACCTTTGATCATAATATCTAGACTGGCTATTTCCTATGTCATGTATTGTGTATGAAAAGAAAAAAAAATTGTTAAAAATCACTAACAACTGAGTTAATGCTTCATAACTATTTTCTTTCAGAAAGTAGGCAATATTCTTCAGATACACTTTTTAAAAAGTGTTCTCTTTTGGATGAGTGTTTATTTTCACTTTTTGACTTCTGCATTCATAACAGAGAAATTACTTAGGGTAATTTAATAAAAGCAACACATTACATTTACTACTGAAATTCTAATTTTATTTGGGATATAAATTACCCGTATACTAGATAACTATAGTAGCAACATTGTGTGTGGCAAAATGCAACCTGAATCCATAAAGTATTGAAAAATTAAGCATTGCACAGAAAGAGCAATAATTAGTCAAGGAAAATAGTCATAGTTTTATGTAGGAAAAGAGGCAGGTGTACATTGTAAGGATTAGTGTGACAAAAAGACATGAGAATAGGACATTATGGAGAGCTTCACTGAACTAAAGTAGAGGGAAGTTAAGAAAAATGGGTAATATACTGTTTAAAAGAAACACCAACTGAGTACTGTATAGACTGGCTTGCCACTGTTTTTACCCCTGCTAAAGAATACAAGATATCTAACATATGTCAGTTTTTATCAAGCTTGCTTATTTAATTTTAGATTTCAACTAAACTTTGAAGTACATTGAAGTTACTGCCCTTAAGAATCTGCAGAGTGATTATTCCTTAGTTATCTTGAAGTGTTTCAGAATATGTTAACTAAAATTAAATCAGAATATCATATATATTTGAATATTTTATTCAGCGTTTTTCAGATTTTCAGTTAGAATCATTTGGAGACTGGCTAATATTAGAATCACTTGAATTATTTTCTTAAATTAAGAGTTAAATATGGACCATTTTCCCTAACAATTTATCTTCCTATTTGGTGTCATTTCCTAAAATAGTCTCTGTGACGGGATGACTTAATATTTTTCTTGTTGAATTATTATTGTATTCCATCTTTGCAAAGAGATCGAATCATAGGTTTTCTGGAATCTTCTGCCTGTGTTGGGGCTATTTTTAATCTTCTAAAATAGATAATAAATTTGCACCTGCAGACACAATAATTGCAAATTAGAGTGAGTGATCAGAAATAATACTACTTGTTTTTAGAGGTATGTTTCAGTTCAGGTTTTGTTACATAATTTTATATATATATGTAGCATGTTGTGCCATGTGTCTTGAAGAATATTACATGACTAAGGTTCACTAGTTTGCAGTTCCTTTTTACTTGCCCTTTCTTGTGTGGTTGTATGGGATTCAGTTTGTAATAATAAACCTGCTAGACTATTTCCTGTCTTAACTGTATTTCAAATACTTTAGTAATATAATCAGTAAATGCTAAATTAGAGATTACATGTGTGCTTCCATGTTTGATTTAGTTGCCATTTTCTGATGAAACACAACTTTTCAAATAAAGCAGCAAATTTATAAACATTTGGGGATTCAGTGTATTGCTGGAACCTAATAGTGGAGGCTAATTTCATTTTTTCAATATGGAATTTTACCTGAATTTATTAACTTTTTTAGAAGAATTTTTGTTACAAAGCTATTTTAATGTTGATTAACCTTGGCTGTCTTCTTTATAAATTTGCAGCCTGCCTCATCTGGAGATGATAGAGCCATGTGTTTTACTTGTAGTGTATGTCTTGTTTGTTGGGAACCTACTGATGAACCTTGGTGAGTCTTGATTATTCTGGACATAACAGACTAAATTAATTCTATAAACTTTGTACTTTTAAATTTTACTTTTTGATCTAGATATGATAATATTCATGTCTTTCTGCCATCAATATTTTTGCCTTTGTCCCGAGAGGGTGAGGTAGCACTCTTTCACATCACTTGACATACAGTATCTTTAAGGTCTTTCACTTCCTAAAATCTGTACTTGAAAGTGCCAAAGAATAGCATCAGACTCTGAAAACCAGGAGATGATGATAAAATAAATGAAAAGAGCGTGATTAACTTCAGCTGTTTAATATTGATCTCTTGAGGACAGGCTGTCAGTGGGGAACCTACAGATGAGGGTCTTACGATTTACGTTTAAAAATTTTTTTAAAATTTATTTTATTTTATTTTTTTAATCCTTACCTGAGGAAATGTTTTTTATTGATTCTAGAGAGAGGAAAGGAGGGGTAGAGGGGAGAGAAAAACATCGATGTGAGAGAAACATTGATTGGTTGCTTCCTGTACGTGCCTCAGCTGGGGGAACCAACCTGAAACCTGGGTATGTGCCCTGACTGGGAATCAAACCAGTGACCCTTTGGTGCATGGGACTATGTCCAATGGAGTCACACTGGCCATGGTTCTTCTTTGCAAACTTTAAATATAAAATACAGTATTAACTACTGTTACTGTACTGTACATAAATGAGAATTTTACATTGAAACAGAGTAGTTACTCATTTAAAGATGTAGGAAACCAGTGTGAGGAAATATCAGAACTTGAAACAGTTTTATCAGTGTGTTAATACAGCATAATTTACACTGTCGCATTTATTTCTCCATTTCATCTGAGACTCTATTTGTATTGAATTAAAGTATATAATAACTGCTATTATAAAGCTCTGGTTGAATGTGTTAGAGTGATGTTGATAAAATTGAATGATTTGGTATTTGAGTGTTTTTAATAAGGAATACCTGTTTTTTTCAAAAAGAAAAGATGATCCCATTGTTCTGTTTTAATGTACAAACTTTTTCTTAATTTATGTAAAGGTCTGAGCACGAGAGACATTCCCCAAACTGCCCTTTTGTGAAAGGTGAGCACACACAGAATGTGCCATTGTCAGTCACTCTCGCAACAAGTCCTGCACAGTTTCCTTGTACAGATGGAACTGACAGAATATCTTGCTTTGGATCGGGGAGCTGCCCCCATTTTCTAGCTGCTGCAACGAAACGAGGAAAGATCTGCATATGGGATGTTTCTAAACTTATGAAGGTATATTTTAATTTTGAAGTAACAGATTAGTAGTTTAAAAAAAAGTCAGTTATAAACTTAGACTTTTCATTTGTTTAGGTGCACTTAAAGTTTGAAATTAATGCATATGATCCAGCAATTGTACAACAGCTTATTCTGTCGGGAGAACCAAGCTCAGCAGTCGAATCAAGGAGACCAACTTTGGCGTGGCTAGAAGACTCCTCTAGTTGCTCAGATATACCAAAATTGGAAGGAGATAGGTATGTGAATTTGTTTTATTGGTATTTATAGAAGTTAAGTATTTTCTTTTCCTAAATCGTATATTTTCTTTTTATATATATATATATCTTTATTGATTTTATAGAGAGGAAAGGAGAGGGAGAGAGAGATAGAAACATCAATGATGAGAGAGTCATTGATCTGCTGCTTCCTGCATGTCCCCAACAGAGGATCTAGCCCGCAACCGGGCATGTGCCCTGACCGGGAATTGAACCCCGATTGCCTGGATCCTGGTTCGACGCTCAACTGCTGAGCCATGCCTGGCTGGGCTAAATTGTGTATTTTCTTAATTCTAATTGAAGAGACAAAAAAAATTATTAGGTCCACAGTTTAGCGAATAAATGTTTGGTTGGAAACCTGAAATAGATGTGTGATTCTTTCAGAAATGCTATAGTCTATAAAATGTACTTAATTTTCTACATTAATATATCCAATTAATTGGACATAATTGCTGCATTGGAAAGTAGTCTAAATAATGAAATGAAACCCTTGGATTAGACTTGTACTTTCACATTCTACTAAATCTTTTCATAAGGCAATTGAACCAAATGGTTTTAGTTTCCCCCTTTTTTCAGTAGCACTGCAAATTATAGACATACTCCTGAATAATGACATAACTTGTGGCTAGGGAGGATGACCTAATTATTTAAAACAATTTATCAGTAGCCAGCAGAGTTTAGGCATGATAATTATTGCTATAGAAACATTTTGTTAAAAATTCTGTGCTGGATTCTCTTCCATTCAGCTTTTCTGACAGATTCCTGATTTCTGTAGCTTTATTTGATCTATGTGGGTTTCTTTGGATAAATACCCAGAAGTAGAATTGCTGAGCTGTGTTTTATCTCTTTGTTTTAAAGTCTATTTTGTGTGGTATAAGTATTGCTACCTCAGCTTTTTGTTATTTAGATTTTGTGAAAACTCCTTTTCCATCCCTTTGCTCTCAGTCTGTGTGTGCCTTTCTATCTAAAGTGTGTCTCTTATAGACAGCATATGTAAAGGCCTTGTTTTGTTACCCATTCAGTCACCCTATGTCTTTTGCTTGGAGCACTTAATCTATTTACAATTAAAATAATTTTTTATAGATATGTATTTATTGATATTTTATTCATACTTTTGATTCTTTTTTACTTATTCTTAAAGAAGACCCTTTAATATTTCTTGTAATATTGGGTTCATGGTGATGAACTCCTTTAGATTTTTCTTGTCTGGGAAGTTTTTTTTTCTTCTAAATATGTCTTTATTGATTTTGGAGAGAGGAAAGGAGAGGGAGAGAGATAGAAACATCAATGATGAGAGAGTCATTGATCGGCTGCCTCTTGCACGCCCTGGACTGGGGATGGAGCCCGCAACCTGGGCATGTGCCCTGACCGGGAATCAAACCACTATTGCATGGATCCTAGGTTGAGCCATGCCCGGCCGGGTTGGAAAGTTCTTTATCTGTCTTTCAGTTCTAAATGATAGCTTTGCTGGATAAGAGTAATCATGGTTGTAGGTCCTTGCTTTTCATCACTGGGAATTCCAGCAATCGTCTGTCTCAGCCATAATTCTCGCTGTTTTTCACAGCTAGAAGTTATGGGACTTCTCTTCCTAGAACTGGAACCCTGGGCTGGGGGGCCATCTGTAGGGCCAGGACCCCTTGCATTTCAGGGGGAACCTCCACAGCTGACCAAATTTAACCTTAGTGAGCATGTTTGGTCTCTGTGATTTTCTTAGAAGTTAGTGAAAAATTAATAGAAGATAGTAAAATTATTATGTTTTCTGAACACTAATTTTAATTAGAAATTTTATCTTGGGGATTAAAAATTGAATCAAGATATACTTTTAAGATTATACACATGCCAACATGTGACCTTAGATTAGGGTTAGGGTTATAGTATTGATATATCAAAGCTAAGGTGCTCCTGTAATATTAATTTGTTAAGTTTTCAAAACATTTAAAACATTCAAATATCTTATTTTTTATGTTTTTTTTTTTTGTAGAAGGTTTTGTGTCATGTAAAAGGCTTTAGGAAATCCAGTGGCTATTACATAAGTAATGCATGCTTATTGTAGAAAAGTTAGAAAATAACTAATAATTTGGAGAAATTTATGGTACCCATTATCATGTCATTTAGTTATGTTAACATTTATGTGTGTTTTTTAATGTGTGTGTAGTTTTTTTTAACCTGTGTGTTTCTAAATGTTTTGTTATAATTACATATCATGAAATTTACCCTTTAAAAAGTATACCATTCAGTGATTTTACTCTTATGATTTTATCATATAATAGTATGAGAAATTTTCTATCATAGAATAATATTTTCAAAAGATTATTGTCTTAACTCCTAACTTCTGTGTTATAATAATTTTCCTGCTTGTGAAGGAGTTCTTAACAGCTCTTCCAAAACAAATACACCAAATACAAAACAAAAAAGAAATGCATGTGTGTGTGAGTACATATATACTCACATATTTATACAACTCTTCTGTTTGGTTTTAGGGTAACTTTATTGAATTTAGTAATACAATAATTATTAAAATTTTACTAGTAAAAGCTTGTGCTTGATTTTATTAGCTGCCTCTCTTTTGTCCTTTTATTTAGCCAAACTATCCTTAGTCACACCTTAACAGTCTTCAAATTCCCACAAATTCTGTTATAAATTTTTAGAGTCTTCCACACCCTATTTCAGGTAGACATTTATTTAATGATTTAAGATGATATATTATCAGCATTGTTAATCAGTTATGATCTCAGAGTACTTATATATCATTTAAGCCAGTTTTAATAGTCCTTATGATGCTTATATTCCAGATATAAAGCAGTGGTTGTTGTAATATTGTACTTTTTTTCTCCCCTCTCTCATGTATACAATTTTTTGAAATTCAAATTATATTTTTACTTTGTCTTTTAAGTGATGATTTACTGGAGGATTCAGACAGTGAAGAGCATTCCAGATCAGATTCTGTGACAGGTATGTAAAAAATGTTAGATAATCTGTTTATATCAGAGATCTTGAATTAGTATTATATAGTGTTTCATACTTAAATTTTAAATGGTACCTATTTGAGCCAGAGGAAGTAAAGGGACAGTTTTACCAAATTTTTGTCACAGATATCAGGGAGTTGACATTAAGCTCCAGAATATGTTCAATTTATTTGCTTAATGTATTCTCCTATTAAGTAAAAGTAATGTTTAAATTAAGGTTTTGTATTTCCAAAAGAAAACAAGGGAATAGAAAATGCATTTTTAAGTGTAAATTTATAGACATTTAGGCTTCAACTAAATGCTGCCTTGTTATCCTATGAAATACTAAAGCAAATGAATATGCTTCATATTTTAATGTAGTTATGGTACAGGTAAGGCTAATAGTGCATCTCAAAATAGTTTACTATGTCAGAATTCAAATCTATCATTTAATTATAGTCTGATAGCATTTTCTAATATATAAAATAGTTATACTAACATCTGTTAATTAGTGTTTTGGGGATTAAGATAAAAATATGTAAAGAATAATGGAATTAGCCAGTATTTTTAAAAAGTTACCATTATTACATTGTGGCTATTCTCTAATGTCAAATCTCATGAATTAAGGACATGTATAACTTGTTAAATCTCTGTAGAAGAGACATGGTTTTGTATGTGTAGTTGTCAAAAGTTATAGTTAGTATAGAGTAGCAGGTGCTTTCTTAAATTATAATTTGTCATGAAATCCTTTTTAAATCCACCAAACAATACTGCTCTGGTTTTGGATTAACCCGTAGTTGTCTTTTGAGGTAGTTCTTAGAAATGAAGAAAATTAACAAAGATGTAGGAAAATGCCCTAAATGAGGTACAGTTGTGTAAGTAGCTTTTGAATAATTAAGATTTCATTTAAACACGTTTAGTCTTATGATGTTAATGTTCTTTTCCATCTTTGTTGTCCTTTTGCAAAAACAGAAAAGGGCTACTATTGCGTACTCTGAATTTGATAAATAATAAACTGGTCATTGGTCACCTGGAAACTTGGTTAGAGCTTGATCTCTTCTACCAAATAGCTCTTTGGTCTTGTCAAGTCACTTTAACTCTCTGGCCCTCAGTGTTTTCTCTGTAAACTAGTTGAGCATCCTTAAGAGTTATTATGGTGTACTACGTGTTATAAAAGTCTCACTATTGACATTTAATTTCAAGTCAAGATTAGTAAATTAGTAGAGTAAATATATAAATATTGTATGGCAGTATACAGGCTGCACATGAATATAGCCAAATGAATGGTAAATAAATGAACAGCTCCATTAGGACAATTAAATTGTTGAGTTTATAACTAAAATTTTCTTCTGCTTAGCTAGAAATGGTTTCAGTTTTAGGTGGTCACATTGACATTATGTGAAGTAAGAAAATCTCAGAAAATTCTAGATAAAGTTGTCAGTGAGCATTTTGAAGAAACTGTTAGTGAACTAGTTAGTAAACAAAAATGGTACAGAACTCTCAGTATATCTTAAATGTTTGATGTTCCATGAATCTTTCTTGCTGATTCCTTTACTTGGGCAGCATTCAAACTTTCATGCAATCACCTTGAATTATTTTATATTTCTGTTACTCTTCTGTGTACTTGCCTAAAATTGTAAGGCCAATTCCACTTTGTTTGTTTTTTGTATTTCCACAAGTTACCTAGAGTGGTCATTATATTGTTGTTGCCTGAGTGATAGTGGTTTGTTCTATTCAGAAAAAAACAGATTGGTTGAAACTTTCAGTTTGGTATCAAGAGATTTTTACCTGGTTCAGGGTTGACTGATATCTCTCCTAGGGTTTTGTGTAGACAGAGATGGCACATTTGGAGCATTGAGCCAGACATGACTTTTGTACTATTTGTAAGGGGACAGCTTGAAGAGAATAGACTAGATAAAAGCTCAGTAAGGTGTACTATGATGTAGTTAGTTGACTTTAAATGAACTAAAAATTAGCATATAATATAGAGACGTTACAATTTAAAAAGGACACATTTTGGGAACATTTTTCTTCTTTTTTGTAAGCTGAGGTTAGAATTAAATTTCATGCTATGACAATCGATTGATAATTAGTATGGTGGGATAGGAGAGAGGAGAGGATGCTATGACTTCTAAATGGTAAAGGAAAGGGAGCTGAGATTACAATAATGTTTCATGCATATTCAAAGTACATAAGTGACAGATACATAAATAGTATTGAGTGCTTCTGGTTTAGAATTAAATGGTAGAATTCCTATTATTTTCATATTAATGATGTGTTCATTCCTTAACCCTCTTATTCTCCTAATTAAAAAAAAAAAGGTTTTGCTAACAAATTGTCAGGTAAATATATTCTGAATTGGAAATGATTTTCAGTTTCTTGGTTACCATTATGGTTTTTCTGGGTAGGTTCATCTCCAATTTGATTAAATTTCCTTTAAAATACTTTAAATTCTTCTACTTATACAATTATAATTCATGGACTAGATGAGTGAAAATAAAAATTAACAAAAACCTCACACTAGAGATTCTGATTTACATTCACAAGGCCATTGCTAATGAATATTGTTCTTTTTCAAAGGGCATACATCACAAAAGGAAGCCATGGAAGTGAGCCTTGATATAACAGCACTCAGCATTCTCCAGCAGCCAGAAAAACTTCAGTGGGAGATTGTTGCAAATGTGCTTGAAGATACTGTTAAGGATCTTGAAGAACTTGGGGCAAATCCTTGCTTAACAAACTCTAAGAGTGAAAAGACAAAGGAAAAGCACCAGGAACAACACAACATTCCCTTTCCATGTTTATTGGCTGGAGGTTTATTAACATATAAATCTCCCGCTACCTCACCCATTAGTAGTAATTCTCACAGGTCACTGGATGGTTTAAGTAGAACTCAGGGTGAAAGTATATCAGAGCAAGGGTCAACTGACAATGAATCCTGCACTAATTCAGAATTAAATTCTCCTCTAGTGAGGAGGACTTTACCCATTTTGCTTCTTTATAGCATCAAGGAATCTGATGAGAAAGCAGGAAAAATCTTTTCACAGATGAACAACATAATGAGTAAAAGTTTGCATGACGACGGTTTTACAGTTCCACAGATTATTGAAATGGAACTGGATAGTCAGGAGCAGTTGTTGTTGCAGGATCCTCCCGTGACTTATATTCAGCAATTTGCGGATGCAGCGGCCAACCTTACCTCTCCAGATTCTGAGAAGTGGAACTCTGTGTTTCCCAAGCCTGGGACTTTGGTTCAGTGCTTGAGGCTGCCAAAGTTTGCAGAGGAGGAGAATCTTTGTATAGACTCAATAACTCCTTGTGCTGATGGAATTCATTTGTTGGTAGGACTGCGGACATGCCCTGTTGAATCCTTGAGTGCAATAAATCAAGTAGAGGCCTTGAATAATTTAAATAAATTAAATTCTGCGCTATGTAATAGACGGAAAGGTGAGCTGGAGTCCAATCTTGCTGTAGTGAACGGTGCAAATATTAGTGTAATCCAACATGAATCACCAGCAGATGTACAGAGTCCTTTGATAATTCAGCCTGAGCAGAGGAATGTTAGTGGTGGATATTTAATACTTTATAAAATGAATTATGCCACTCGGATAGTGACTTTAGAAGAGGAGCCAATAAAAATCCAACATATCAAAGATCCCCAGGACACAATTACCTCGCTCATTTTGCTTCCACCAGATATATTGGATAATCGAGAGGATGACTGTGAGGAACCTATTGAGGAAATGCAGTTAACCTCAAAGAATGGCATTGAGAGAGAAAAAAAGTCTGACATTTCTACTCTTGGACACCTGGTAATAACCACTCAGGGAGGATATGTAAAAATATTAGATCTTTCAAACTTTGAAATTTTGGCCAAAGTGGAACCTCCCAAAAAGGAGGGCACTGAGGAACAGGATATGTTTGTTTCTGTCATTTACTGCTCCGGCACAGACAGGCTGTGTGCATGCACCAAAGGTAAGCGATTGGTTTGTTTGGTTCATCTACAAGCCTTATAAAGTTACTGTACATTGCATTCGTTGATGTGCATACCTTGTATGAATTTTAGATCCATGTAGATAGAAATTTGTTCTTTTATAATGAAGTGGTAAATCTTTCTACTGTTTTAACTGTTTTTAAAACTTTTCTACTGTTCTAGATAAGGATTCTAATTGTAAATAAGTTAATAAGTATCTCAGAAAGTTTTTTCTCTGCTTTAACCTCAAGAAAACCTGCTGCTGTTTCTGTGAGTCTTGACTCTGCATCTGTTCAAATTTGTGGCCTTCGGCAAGTTACTTTAAACTCAGTACACCGTTGTTTATTTATTTATAACCTAGGATAAAAAGGCCTGTTTCCAGGCTGGTTAGATGAAATGATGTATGTAAAGTTTCTGGCACAGGTATTGGTTCTTATTTCCCTCTGAAATAAAAATATTTAGCAAGTAATTACTACTTTTGCCAATTTTTAAAATTTTATTTACTTCTGACCTCTGGTTGATAGTGAATCAGTGAGTCATTGATGGGCTGCCTCCTGCATGCCTCCCACTGGGAATTGAGCCAGAAACCGGGGTTTGTGCCCTGACTGGGAATTGAATCGTGACCTCCTGGTTCTCAGGTCAACACTCAACCACTGAGCCACACTGGCTGGGCAAAAAAGCAGTGTTTGAAAAGGATTACTGACAATATCAGGATGATAGTTTCGTAGGAATTTAGGGCCAGGAGATTGAAGCCTAGGTAACTATAGCCAATACTTGGCAGAGGAATTGGTTTTGAGAAGAGTTATATATCTCATGTGGTTCTGGTAAGAATTAACCTGTTTTTCCTCTCTTTAAAAAGATTTCAAGCCCAGCCAGGTGTGGCTCAGCGGTTGAGCGTCTACCTAGGATCCAGGCGATCCAGGTTCGATTCCCGGTCAGGGCACATTCCTGGGTTGTGGGCTCGATCCCCATTCGGGGGCGTGCAGGAGGCAGCCAATCAATAACTCTCTCATCATTGATGTTTCTATCTCTCTCTCTTCCCCTCCTTTCCTCTCTCTGAAATCAATAAAGATATATTAAAAAAGATTTCAAGACTTTAGCTAAGAAGGATAATGGTGAATGTCATGGTTCAGATTGCCTTCTTTGAAATACATCAAGTGAAATAACATGGGGAAAACATCTTCAAATAACATAAAAACCTAACAGAGTTAACTTGAAAAATGAGCAAGACAGAGTAACTTTAGACTAATAAAACTTTGAATTAGAATTAATAAAGTTCAGAAAAACCATTAAAATACTATGTAGTATGAAGGATAATATGAATTTATTGATCATGTATAGCCAGTTCATTATTGTTAGAGCTTTACCTCTATTAATTTGTTTAGTCATCGTACCAACTTATGAGATATGTGCTATCATTGTCTCCATTTTATAGGTAAGGAAACTGAGGGAAAGAGAGGTTAAGTAACTTGCCTAAGTTACAGAGCTAATAAATGACAGAGTCAGCATTCAGACTTGGCAGTCTGTCATCAGAGTGATTATAACTATGTTATACTGCCAGAATGTACCAAAATCTGAAGACTCGTGTGTTGACTTTTTTGGAGACTTAATCTGAAAGATTCAGACACTGAAAACAATTTTATTTGCCATTTGGCATGATGTCACTAGTGCCTGTGTTAATAATTTTAAAAATATATGAGACGATTCTCCAACTTAAGATGGTTTGACTTAGGATGTTTTGACTTTAAAATGGTGCAAAAGTGATATGCATTCAGTAGAAACCAGCTGGGCTAAGCTATGATGTTCAGTAGGTTAGGTGTATTAAATGCAATTTCAGTATTTTCAGTTTAGGATGGATTTATTGGGAAGTAACTCCAATCATAAATTGAGGACCGTCATCATTCTTATTTTTGGAGTTATATTCTTAGTGGTTTAACTTACCACAATCTACTTCAGAATAATGCTGACTTAATTCTAGTGAAGCATGGAAACTTTTCTGTAATCTTTTTTCTTCCCTACCTTTGTGCTACTGTTGTCTTATGTATTACATTCAGATAAGTTATAAATCCAACCAAAAAAAGTTATTTTATAAAATCCTTGTCTTGTAAAAAAGGCAACAAATGAGAAAAAATATTTTGTTCTCAATTATTATTTCTGTTTTCTCTTGTGAATTTGGTACTGCTTTCTTTTATCTTGAAGGACTTTCTTCAGTATTTACTATAAGGCAGGTTTGCTAGCAAAAAATTCTCTCACTCTTTATCTGGAAATATCTATTTCACTTTTTTTAATCCTCACCTGAGGATACTTTTTCCATTGCTTTTTCAGGGAGAGTAGGGGGGAGAGAGAGAGAGGGAGGGAGGGAGAGGAGAAACATCAATGTGAGAGAGACATATTGATTGCCTCCCGCACATGCCCCGGACCAGGGCCAGGGGTGAGCCTGCAACTGAGGTACATGCCCTTGGCCAGAATAGAATCTGGGACCCTTTGGTCCGTGGCTGACGCTCTAACCACTGAGCCAAACCAGCAAGGGGCTATTTCACCTTCTTTTTTGAAGAATAGTGCTGTGTATATGTAGATTTAGTGGTTGACTACTGCTTCTGTACATTTCATTCTATTTCCTCTGGCTTTCATTGTTTCTTTTTCTTTTCTTTTTTTTAAGTATCTTTATTGATTTCAGAGAGAGGAAGGGAGAGAAAGAGAGAAACATCCAATGATGAGAGAGTCATTGATTTGCTGCCTCCTGCATGCCCCCAACTGGGGATTGAGCCTTCAAACCCTGCATGTGCCCTGACCTGGAATTGAACCTCGATCTCCTGGATCCTAGGTGGATGCTCAACTGCTGAGCCACGCTGGCTGGGCCCTCCATTGTTTCTGATGTCAGCTGTTAATTTCCCTTGTAGTTTCCATGTCTGTGATGAGTTATTTTTAACTTGCTGCTTTGAAGATTTTTCTCATTGACTTGTTTTTCAGCAATTTGACTGTAATGTATGTGTATCTGTGGATCTTTTTGTGTTTATACTACTTGAGAGTAATTGAACTGTTTGGATTTTTCACGTGATTTTTTTCATCAAATCTTGGCAGTTTTTGCCCATTATTTTATCAGAAATTTTTTCTTTGCCCTTCTCTTTTTTTTTTTTTGAATTTCCATTAGATGTATGCTGTTAGATTTGTTCTGTCCCATAGGTCAATGAAATGCTTTTCATTTAAAAAATATTTTCTTTTATTTAGATTGGTTAATTTCTCCTGGCCTATTTTTATTTCACTGATTCCTTCTACTGCCATTGAAAATGTGCTTTGAGCCCCTCAAGTGAACTTTTAATTTTAGTTATTTTACTTTTCAACTCCAGAATTTCCTTTTTATTCTTTTAGAATATTTCTTTTTTGTCCTTGAGATTATTTCATGAGTCATTTTCTCCATTTGTTCCCTTAATTCTCCTACCTGGTTTCTTATTTTATGAAAATATTTACAGTTACTTATTTGAAGTTTTTGTCTGCCAAATCTAATCTGGGACACTCAGATATTTCTCATTGATTTTGTTTTTTTAAAGCATGGATTATTCTTTCTTTGCATGTGTTATAGTTTTTAATTTAATACTGGAAATTTTAAATAACATTGTAGAAACTCTGGATTCTGATTTTCCCCACTTTGATGGTTGTTGTGCTTCGTTTGTTGCCCACCCTGGTTGAATGACAGTTTTGTCCAAGTTTATATATTCTTTTCAAGAAGAGACTTTATGGTCCTCCTTACTCTGTAATTCTGGAAGTGAATCTTCAAAACTCTTCTTAGAATATACTTTTATTCATTCATTTTTGTCTTAAATATTTGCTAAGTTCTTAGTTTTTTTCTTTGCTAGAGATGTAAAAAATAGAAATTCAATTTGATTTCATTTCATTGTGAATTTTAAGAGTTTTTATAAAGTCTCCCCCCCACCCACCACCACACACACACACTGATTTTGGAGGGAGAGGAAGGGAGATGGAGAGAGGGAGAAACATCAGTGTGAGAGAGCAACACCGATCAGTTGCCTCCTGTATGTGCCCTGACTGGGGGATCGGACCTACAACCTGGGTATGTGCCCTGACTGGGAATCGAAGTGTGTGACCCTTCAGTGCATGGGACAATGCTCCAACCAGCCTAGCCACAATGGCCAGGGCCTCTGTTTTGTTTTGTTTTGTTTTGTTACTGCTGGGATTAAGATATCGGCCTATGGATCCCACTATAGCTAATGCATTAGTTTCCTCATCTGTAAAGTGGCCACAGTAATTGTCCCTATCTCAGGGTTTTTTTGTGAAGACTAAATGAATTAATTTAAGCATTAAAAGTAGTACCTTACACATAGGAAGTAAGTACTCGATGAATAACTAATTTCACACATTTGCGTATTTGCTGTTTTCTTAATTTCCAGTTTGTAATTCTTTGGCAGTTTAACTTCTAAATTCTTGGAGATATATCACTTTAGTAGCCTTCTTTATCTGACTATCAAGAGATATTAAAATAAATTTTCTTAACTAAATAAAGTACGCTTGTATGTTTACCCATTTTCCATGTATCTGTATTGATGGAATTTTACTACACTGTAGGTGGTGAGCTTCATTTTCTCCAAATTGGAGGAACCTGTGATGATATTGATGAAGCTGATATACTAGTGGATGGATCTCTTTCTAAAGGAATAGAACCATCTTCAGAAGGTTCCAAACCTTTATCAAATCCTTCAAGTCCTGGCATTTCAGGTATGATATTAAATGTTTTATAAAAATGGGAATTCCTGTGGTGTTGGGAGTTTTCTGAGTCTGTCTTACATATTTAAAACACTGTTTCAATTTTTATAGTCAACTCTTGGTTACTTTGCTGAGGACGTTCATTTCCTTATTGGCATTCTTTTACTAGGCTTGTTTTTGTGTATTATTATTTTTCCAGTAGTTGGAAAACGTTGCAAACATTAAAATAAGAAGTGGGTCTCAACCTGTGAGTAGGTTGACCAATATTGGTTCAGTTACCTAAGGTAAAAACATTATATTGGTTATTAAGGAGCTTTTGGTCTAGCAAGGGAGGAGAAAAAACATGGAAAAGAGAAGAGTCCATTAAGTAACTGTGTAAAGTTAGTGGAATGGCCAATATTACTGATATTACTACAGGAGTTGAAAAGCCAAAAAATACTCTTTCCCTGGAATAGCATATTCAGACCCTCATTGCCCCATTGCAAAACTTTAGATAATAGTGTATATTTAGTTTCATGCTCTCCCCACTGAGCTCTCTTTCCCCAACCTTTATGCGTGCTGTTAGTCCTGTTGTACTTCCATAGAACCGTTATGTTTTACTCTTAGCATTCGGCACATTTTATTCCCCGCATCTAGCATTTAAAAGTTTATAAATCTGTAGTGAAAAGTATGTTTAAACTTAATTATATTCTAAGTAGAAATAATACATAAAGTTGGTATTTGATCTTAATGGGCACTAATGTTTGGGCGTTTGATCCTTCTCCTGTGCATTGTAGGCAAACTCTTAGTGATTGCTAATATAATACACGTTAACTTTAGTGATTATCATAATAATATATGATAGTCTTCACTACCTTATATACTAGGGTTCTCAGCCTCATCAGTACTATTGAAATTTTGGACTAGATCATTCTTTGCTGTGGGAGGAATGTCCTGTGCTACATTAGCAATATCTCTGGCTTCTGCCTACTAGATTCTAGTAGCACACGTAATTGCCCCCATCCATTTGGCTCTTGGGAGTATCTCAGGTTGAGATACACTGACTCATGTCTCTTGCTATAATTAGTCAATACTTGATTGTCTTGATTAAGTATACAACTTGGCTCAAAAGCTAACATACTGAATGTTTCATATTTTATAAGTTATTGGTATAATGAATAATTTTCATAAAGTTCATAAAAATACTATTTGGTAGAAAAGCTATGAATTACAGATTATAAAGAAGGAAATACAGTCATGTGCCACATAATGATGTTTTGGTCAACGATGAACCACATATATGACAGTGGTCCTGTATGATTATAATGGAGCTGAAAAATATCTGTTGCCTAGCGACTTCTTAGCTATTGTAACATTACTGTTACAATGCATTACTCAGGTGTTTGTGATGATGCTGGTATAAACAAACCAACTGTGCTGCCAATCATGTAGAGTGTAGCACATACAGTTATGTACAGTACATTATACTTCATAATGATAATAATTGATTCTGATACAGATTTGTGTATTTACTATTCTATATTTTTAATTATTATTTTAGCAAGTCCTCTTTCTACTTACAAAAATATTTGCCAGAAAACAGTATGCTCTGTATCACTGGCAGTTGCTTCCTACAATCTCATGTTTGCCATGTTTCCTGATTGCATTATTTTCTCTTGTGCTTAATTTAATCTTATGTTGTTTTGTACAGTAACATGCTATACATACAGGCTTCTAGCGCAGGAGCAGTAGGCCATACCACATAGCCTAGGTGTGTAGTAGGCTATACTATCTAGGTATGTGTAAGTGCACTCTATGGTGTTTGCACAATGACAAAATACCTGTTGATGCATTTTCTCAGAATGTATCCTGTTGTTAAGCAGTGCATGACTAATGTAAAGGAAGGACATTGATATTATTAATATTTACAAACAATTTAATACAGTTTCAGTCAGATTTATAAAGCTGTAAGCTTTGAGAAAAAATGTGGTTTGAAGTACACTTATAATAATTTACGGAACTTGGTGTAAATTTTCTTTGTGAAAATATTTTCAACTTACCAGATTTTGTATTTTAGTCTTTCTTTAAGCTTTTGTTAATTGGAACAAGAATAACAGCCTTTCACCTTTGTCTAATGTTAGACATTTCACGAATGTGAATACATACATTTATTAAAAAAACTAATCATTCTGAGGCCAGTTGTTATTCTTAAATGCTGGTATGTATATATGATATTCTTAACTACCACAGAAGTGGAAAAACACTGTTTAAAACGGCAGATGTTATGTGCTTGCTGATGGTTAGCATTTTGTTTTCATGAATAAGAAAATCTAAAAATTAATATTGATCTGATGTAAGTTTGACTTGCATTTTAGCACCATTACTTTTGTTCCTCTTACTAATTTAGGGCTAGTTAAAGCTCAGTCAGGACTCTTCTAACAGGTTGAGTTTGGGTTTCTCCAGTAATGAATACCCTTCCTATATTTAAAATATTCAAGATGGATTTTTCTTATGTTTGTCATGTAGTGACCTGCTAGATATCTCAACCTATATTATTAATTTTCAGGGTATTTAGTAAGTGTTGCAGTTGAGTAGGCAAAAACATGAATTAAAACTACTTTTTTTTTTTTTTTTTAAATCTATTTCAAATTCTACATTCACTGTTATTAAGGAGTTGATTTATTGGTGGACCAGCCATTCACCCTTGACATCTTGACATCTTTAGTGGAGCTAACCCGCTTTGAGACTTTGACTCCACGGTTTTCAGCTACTGTTCCTCCATGCTGGGTAGAAGTTCAGCAAGAACAGCAGCAAAGGAGGCATCCTCAACATTTGCATCAGCAACATCACGGAGATGCTGCTCAGCATACGAGAACTTGGAAGTTACAGACTGACAGGTAAAATATTCTTCCAAGGTATTTAATTGTAAATCCATATTGTATTATTTGTTAGAGGTAACATAGAATTCTTAGTATAATACTGTTTCTCTTAACTTTTTTAAATTAATAGCTTTTGTTTCTTTTATTCATCACTTTAATTTTGGAGATTGCTGTATTCTTAGTTGTAGAATAAAATAATGAGAGTAATCCACCATTGCTGTTAGTTTGGTCTCTCAGTCCACAAATTTATTTGACAGTTTATGACTGATGGAGTTTACATTGTAGTGGGGATAGATAGACAGCAAATATATACTATGTCATATAATCATAAAAGCTATTGAAATATGTTAAAACAGTATGGTTGTAGTTTTTAGGTGTGTACATATATATGAGAATGAGATAGAGCAAATGCGTATAATATTTTTAATATGAGGCCAAAGAAAGGCCTCCATAAAGACATTAATTTGGAGGCAGTAGCAATGCAAAGATCCTGAGGAGTATGTTTTATGAATTTTAGGAAGAGCAAGAAGACCATTTTGTCAGAGTTCAGGAGCGTGGGGGGAGTGGTAGGAGGCAAGGTCTAGAAAGGCAGCTGGTAATCAGTTCATGAATGTGTTTATAGGCCATAGTGAGAATTTTATGCTGAGTGAGGTGGGAAGATGTTAGAGGGTTTTGAGTTACAGGGGTGATGTGATATAATTTACATACTCGAAGGATATAGTAAGACTGCTGTGTTGAGTATAGATCTAGTCAACAGAGACTAGTTTGGAAGCTATTGTGGCAATCCATGTGAAGTGGTGATGGTAGCTTGCTGATAGTTGATGGCGGTAGGGAAAAGAGTGATCAGCGTCTGGACATGGGCATAATTTGGAGGTAGAAGGAACAGTATATGCTGATATAATGACCATCTGGTGTGAGAGAAGAGTCAGGAATGACTTTAAGGTTTTGAGTTGAGCTAGATGAAAAGTGGAATTTTGTTTACTGAGATTGGAATGGATAATCGTGAAGTTGGGATTTATGATAAATGTGAGCTGTGTGGTAGACATTTGGATATGAACCTGGAACTTAGTGTAGGAGTATGATTTGGAGATTTTTGTTTTTGTTTTTCAGCACATATGTATATGGAATTTAAATCAGAATGCACATGTATAAGAAGTTCTTGTTTTAAAATGCAGATTCCTGGGACCCTACTCATAGATTTAGGGTCGGGCCCTGGAATCTGCAGATAATTCTGATGCATAATAGTCCACACTTTAAGGAACAAGGGGTTATTATAATGTACAGTTTCTAAGGCGTGTGGATTCCTAAAGTAAGGTAATTCATGGCCCTAAGTTTACCCTGTGTTGGGAGCTGCTTGTCTCCTCTCCTGATATCATTGAGAAGCATTAAGTTTTGTTGGAGGCTAAAAATCAGAGTGTAAAATTGTGATAGTAATGGTAATATGGTTATGGCTGGAGAAAGAGTTTTGCTGTATTTAGCATGTTCTTCCTTATTTGACAGCAACAGCTGGGATGAGCATGTATTTGAATTGGTTCTTCCTAAGGCTTGTATGGTTGGACATGTGGACTTCAAATTTGTTTTGAACTCAAACATCACCAATATTCCACAGATACAAGTGACACTGCTGAAAAATAAAGCTCCGGGCTTAGGGAAAGTCAATGGTAAGAATGAATCAAAATATATATTTGAAGATTTTATCTTGTTGGTTTCTTTAAAAAACTAATTTTCAATTGATTGTCTAGATTTACTGGTCCCTCCCACTCTCTCATTCCCCTCCCCAATATTTTCCTGCTCTACTTTTGGTGATTTTATTTACAAAAGTTAATCCCCGGAACATTTTAGACTTCAGTAGCTCACTGTTGTTCAGAATTGCATAAACTGAAGTAATTTACTTATGCTTTTTTGGGAAATGGAATTAGTTTCCTTTGTGAATTTGTTTCACTTTTAGCATTACTAAACTTAATACATCACTATTCTTGAGACTCGTTTGGGAAAAGAACTTTGTTGTGGAGTCACATATTCTTTTAAGGTGATTAGTGAAACCCACCCTTTCATGTCATCCAGAAATACACCCATCTTTATCTTTCTTGCACGTTCAGAATTTGATGTTTTGAATTATTAAAATAGATTGTACACATTTAACATTGGGAACTAGATGTTACTTCTCAGGGTCTTAATAGGTTAATTTTAAAGGCAGGCAGTAATTTTAGAGTAAAATGGCTACTTTACCCAGGGGGTTAAAAACATTGAAACTTGAAAAATTTCCCATTTCAGAAATACATATGTGTGTTTGTGCATGTATGTGTGAATTTTTGTGTATGTGTTAGAAACATGATAGATTCTCATTTGATTGGGTTTAGACATTGCTGTTTTTAAAATGCTGCAGGTGCTTGTACTCTGCAGCCCAGGGTAAGAACTTTTAGTTCAGTTGCCAGCAAATTATTTCTTTAGGTGAATATTTTACTACCATTAAAAAAGAGATGAGTGTATGCAACAATTAATTGAATCTAATTTTTCTCCCTCCTGACAACCATTTTGTAGCATCTGTGATGAAATCACAGCAGTTCCCAGTATAACAATAATTTTAGGATTTTAGGCATGTAACTCATCGGTATTAAGTAAAATTAAGTCTGCTAATATTTTTATCCTCTAGAAACAGCAGTAGATAGGCAGATCACCTTTCCTTTGTCTCCAGCTCTTAACATTGAAGTGGAACAAAATGGGAGACCGTCCCTGGTTGATTTGAATGAAGAAATGCAGCACATGGATGTAGAGGAATCACAGTGTGAGTTAAATTATAGAGCTGTTGTCCATGACAGTAAAAGGAGTAGTGATCCAAGTGCATCATGTTGGGCAAAGATTTTCTTATGGCTTGCAAAAACTTGGTTTTTGAGTACATGATTAAAAAATAACCTATGATTCTGCTTTGGCCAAATGCTTTAACTTTCAGCTCATCTTTGTGAACACAGCTGCGCTGTTACTTGCATTCCTGTTTTTTAATACCTTGGGATTTCAAATTATGTCATGGCTTTATTATTTTTGAAAATCAAGGTGAATGTAAATAAAATGGGAATGGAAAACACCATAATATATCAGATAATTGATTATAGCTCCTTAGCATGATAGTGAATTCTTACTTGAACACATTCTAAGTGTGGTATTTTGTGTGGTGGTATTAAATGTAAATGGGATGGGTATTTTCTTATTAAATATTGCATTTTAAGTTATCAACTAATTTAAAAGAAAATGTATATTTTTCTTTTTAGGTCTTAGATTATGTCCATTTTTAGAAGATCATAAGGAAGACATTCTGTGTGGGCCAGTATGGCTTGCTAGTGGCCTTGATCTATCAGGGCATGCTGGGATGTTGACATTAACAAGCCCCAAACTTGTTAAAGGTAAAGTAAACATATTTTACCAAAGCAGAATAAATAATGCCACAATTGTAAAAATAGACAAAAAAAGAAAACATCTGATTTTAAAAAAGTAAGATATTGTTTTGTTTGGGATTTTCATTAGCAATTCCACCAGTTTCCTTGTAGCTGAGATCATTTCCCCCAATTGCCTGGATCCCAGATTGATGCTCAACTGCTGAGCCACGCCCAGCTGGGCAACAACTATTTTTATGTGAAATTTTCTGATCCTACTTTGTCATGGAGGTTTTAGTGCTTTTTTTTGAAAAAGCACAAAGAAAGTGAACACAGGGTGACTTTAGTGTGACATAACGAAGCTCTTGAAAGTTACCAGATACCATGCTCTGGTATGTTTGCCTTTCCCATCAATTTAGAGAGTTCTGTGTCTTTGGCATGTTTATTGTATATTGTTATATTCTCTTAAGAGGGTTTTTATAGAAGAGTTTTGATAGTATCAGATGTAACAATTTGAGTGTCTCAAACATAAATGATAATTAATGTATATTTTAAAATAATTGGCAGTTATATAGATAATAGATATTGCAGTACAGGACTCTTATTTCAGCTTCTATATCCCAGGGGTGAAAAAAAAAGCAACAAACAAAATACCTTGCTCTATTATTAAAGTAAATTTGGAGGTTGTGTGAGGGGTGGATGTCCTTCCCAAACCAAGAAAATATCTGACCATCTAAATAACTATTAATTTAAATACATTCCCTTCATAATGTTTGTTCATATTCACACATTTACCTTTAGTTGCAGATATAATACACACACACACACACACACACACACAGAGACATTTTAATATGGTCTCTTGATGACATCTCATTAAGTTTATGAGAGCTTATGATGTGTTAGGCTACATACTGGGATACAGTAGTGAGCAAAACTAAAAAAATCTTATCTTTCATATTGCTTAGAATATAAGTTTTGTTGAATGAGTATAAAACTTAAATTTTTATATGAAAATAAAAATGTTGGCTTTGATAAAGTGGAGGATACAATTACACAACATATTTCAAAAGGCTATAATTTTAAAGTGTTAATTTTCCTAGAATTTACTAAGTGATTATTTTTCTCATCAAATCCCCCTCCCCCAAATCTTTGGGGAAAATGATTGCTAAGTTTTAATGCAACAATAAAAGGATGACATGGGTGAAATAAATTTGGAAAAAGAAGATTGAGAGGGTGAGTGATGTCAGAGAATAATACAGCGATAAGAGGGTGACAGTGTAGTGCTAGCACAGCAGGCGCGCAGATTCGTGGAAAACAACAAAGGTAGCTTTCATAATCACAGGAAGATTTAATATCTGTTGGTGCAGCAATAGGCTGATGGTTTGCTGGTGAGTGTATTAATTTGATCCATGCACAGTAATGTGTTTAAGTTACCTTTGGGGTAGGTACTATTATTTTCATTTTACATTGGAAGGAACTGAACCACAGAGAGGTTAATTTGTCACATGCCGTATAAATGGCAGAATCATTATTCAAACCCAGCTAGTGACTCCAAAACCTATTTTTTTCTAGCTGTTAATACTCTAATGCTTGTTTCTACGTGTGTGCATGGGTGCATAAAAAGGATTGGGTTGATACACATATGGGTAGTGCCTTGATGACAGTTTTTTCTTTGTGTTTTACTGTAGTTCATAAAAATTTATGTTACTAAAATCAATAACTTTTTTGGGGAAAATATGCCAAATGTTTATAACAATTAGTCAGAAATTTCTGTCTTATGCTATTCATGTAACTCCTGTGCTTTTTGTTCTTTTGCTACCAACATCTTGAAGGTATTCAACTATATTATGTTCATATAGCAGTATAATTTGTAAAACTTCTGAACAGTGGGGTGCTTTTTTTTTGAGTTAATTTTTTAACTTGCTTTATGAAGGAATGAAAAACAGTTTGCTCTTTTGGTGATTCAGTGATTTATCCCATTCTATGCTGCTTCTCTAGGTATGGCAGGAGGAAAATATCGTTCATTTTTAATCCATGTCAAGGCAGTGAATGAACGAGGAGCAGATGAGATCTGCAATGGCGGTATGCGTCCTGTAGTAAGACTTCCATCCCTAAAACACCAGAGTAACAAGGGTTATTCACTTGCTTCACTCTTGGCAAAAGTTGCAGCAGGCAAGGTATGAAACAATGTTATTTTGAACTTTAACAATTCTGTTTTAAACATTGTAGATGGGATTTGACACAGTATTGGAAGTAGTATAACCCTTGTTTTTTTTCAGTAGACAGTTTGGTTTGTTTGTATTTTTTTCTTTACAGTGACTTCAAAAATATTATAAAGAAAATATTTTGAATGAACTGTAAGCAAACTATGTAACTTGTATAAGGTATACTTAGTGGGGAGTGATTCTTAGGCGGTACTTCCCTTTACAATTATTTTAGGTCATAATACTTATTTCCTTAGGTGTGAGAGTTTGATTCTATGCTTGTTACTGGTAACTCACCACTTTTTTTTTTAAAAATATATCTTTATTGATTTCAGAGAGAGGAAAGGAGAGGGAGAGAGAGAGAGATAGAAACATGAACGATGAGAGAGGCGTTGATCGAGCCCACACCCGGGCATGTGCACTGACCGGGAATCGAACCTCGATCGCCTGGATCCTAGGTCGATGCTCAACCGCTGAGCCACGCCTGGCCGGGCGACCACTTTTTTTTTAATTTGGTAAACATTTGGGAGTATGCAGGAAGAGAAGCTGGGAAGTGATTTTAGAGATAAATTGTAATTTTCATGGTTGATTTTCTGCAACTAGCTGTGTACCATGCAGTCTCTTCATAGTTGTCTGATCTTGGATTTTCTTGAGGTCTAGAGATTTTTTTTCTCTATTATCATTATTCATAAGCAACAGTAGCAATATCAGTAAAACCAATCATCTTTTATAGATCTTCTAATTTTTTCAAGGACTTCTGTGTACTTTATCTGATCTAATCCTCAAAATAAATGAGATAGGCAGAGCAGTTGCTACTATTACCTCCATTTTCCATATCGAGAGTCAGTGAAACTCCCTGGCCGGGTGGCTCAGTTGGTTGGAGCATCTTCCGGTGCATCAAAAAAGGTTGCAGTTTCAATTTCCGGTCAAGGCACATACCTAAGTTGCATGTTTGATCCCCAGTCAGGTTGTGTGTGGGAGGAAACTGATTGATGTTTCTCTCTTTCTCCCCCTTCCTCTCTAAAATCAATTGAACAAAACATATCCTCCAGTGAGGATTAAAAAAATTTTTTTGGAAAGTGAGTAAACATTAGAGATTAGGGAGCTGGCATATCTCATATCTAAGTGATGTAGCTGGGACTTGGATTCAGGATGCTCGCTTTGTAATCTTTAATCATTGGGTTAACTTTAATAACTGTGTCTTTTTTTTCTTCTGTTATAATTCTGGGGGAAATTAGTTATTTACTGCATATAAGGTAAAAGCTATCATTTTAATTTGAGATGTATGTTTTGATAGTTGTGATTCAGTTATTGCTCTTTATTTGAAAACTTTAATAGTAAAGACTTTTTAGTATCATTTGTTCATTCAATTATTTATATTTGTGTATTTAGGAAAAATCATCTAATGTTAAGAATGAAAATGCAGGTGGCACCCGTAAAGCTGAAAACCTCCGGGGTTGTGACTTACTTCAAGAAGTCTCAGTCACAATTCGAAGATTTAAGAAAACTTCAATTTCTAAGGAGAGGTAACTTCATTTCCTTTTCCTATTATTCTTTTTTTTATTATTGTTATTAAATATATCTTTATTGATTTCAGAGAGAGGAAAGGAGAGGGGGGGAGAGAGAGAGAGAGACATCAATGATGAGAGAGTCACCGATTGACCACCCCCTGCATGCCCCTGACCGGGGACTGAGCCTGCAACCCGGGCATGTGCCCCGACCGGAATCAAACCCTGATCGCCCGGATCCCAGGTCGACACTCAACGGCTGAGGCATGCCCGGCCGGGCGCTATTATTCTTATAGTAATAAAAGTACATACAAAGGAATAATTGCAGTAAAATACTAACACACAGTCAGAATATAATACATTATTATAAACTTCATTTTTTTGTAAAACTTTCCACAAGCCAAGTATTGCTTACGTACTATTTTAAACCTTTTAATACCATAAAATTAAGTTCAGAGACTGACATTTCATTGTAATATTTAATTTTCCAAAGTTTTTTTAAAAGAATTGTGATATTACCCTAGCCGGTTTGGCTCAATGGCTAGCGTGTCCGCCTGTGGACTGAAGGGTCCTGGGTTCTATTCTGGCCCATGGCACCTTGGGCTTGATCCCTGGCCCCGGTTGGGGTACCTGTGGGAGGCAACCAGTTGATGTATCCCCCCCCCCCCCCGAAAAGTAATGGAAAAACACCCTCAGGTGAGGATTAAAAAATAAATAAAAAATTGTAATAGTCCTGATTTTTCCCTGGCTGGTGTGGCTCAGTTGTTTGAGCATTGTCCTGAGCACCAGAATGTTGCCACTTTGATTCCTGGTCAGGGCACATGCCTGGGTTGCAGGCTTGATCCCCAGTAGTGGGTGTGCAGGGGGAAGCTGATGGATGTTTCTCTCTCTCATCAATGTTTCTCTTTCTTTCCCTCTCCTTCCCTCTCATATATATAAAAAATTGTAATATTTGTGTTTTAAAATGAAACATGTAAGCAACCAGGTTGTGATAACTTTAATCTGTTTCATTTTGGTTGTTAATGTACTTATATCTTCTTTTTTGTAGAGTGCAACGATGTGCCATGTTACAGTTTTCAGAATTTCATGAGAAGCTTCTTAACACCCTTTGCAGAAAAGCAGATGATGGCCAAATCACAGAACATGCCCAGAGCCTCGTGTTGGATACTCTTTGTTGGTTAGCAGGAGTACATTCAAATGGACCTGGAAGGTTAATAATTAAGATATTACTTATCACTGATGATTGCCCTTTGGATGTTATAATTGGAAGTTCAAATGTTTCCTATTGTTTTTCAGCTCAAAGGAGGGAAATGAGAGCCTGCTTTCAAAAACACGAAAACGTCTCTCAGATATCATACGTGTTTGTTTCTTTGAGGCAGGACGAAGTATAGCCCATAAGTGTGCCCGGTTTCTAGCCTTGTGCATTAGGTTGGTGTTCTTTTAATTTGAAAGTATACTTTGCAAGTGCATCTGCAGTTTGGCAGGTGACACCTTGTCTCTGGTGTATGTGATCCTTGTTGAATATATGTAACTTAAGAGAATTTGCAAAAGCTGACGAGGGTTATTGAGATTCTAAGAAAGAATTTAGGGTTTTTAGGGGGAAATATTATGTTAAATAAATCTATCAATAAGTAGGCTTCTCTGCCTATTAGTAGCAGTTTGGGGAGTTTGGTAAGGGAACTTTTCCCTCACCTTCACTCCTATTCTCTCTGGTTGTCTTTGGATCCGTCACCTGAGGCTTTGTTCCCTGTTCTATGACAGTCTTATTTGTGATATTGACAAGATCATTTTCTCTAGATCTTGAGACTCAACCTATCTAGGAAGTGTTTAAAAGCTAACAGTCAATATTGACCATACCTGCTTGTCAGCACCTTTTGGTAAAGAGAATGAAAGAAAACAGTTACAAAGACCCTTAGTATTAGTCCCTACTATCCTTTTGCATGTCTGTGGGCCTTTAAGGCAGATTTTTCTTGTGATCAGTATGAATACATTTTGAAGATTTTAAAAAGAACTGCAATGTGTTTTGGTTGAATTTGGACCTTGAATATCAATGTACTTAAATTTTTTCTTTTAAAAAATTTTTCAGTAATGGCAAATGTGACCCATGTCAACCAGGATTTGGATCTGTTCTGTTGAAGGCTTTACTTGATAATATGTCATTTTTACCTGCAGCTGCAACTGGTGGTATGTGAAATTAATTTAATCACTAGTAACTGTTGTCATAGGAAATATTTCACAATGTACTTAGGATTATTTAGTAACTTTTTTTCTCTGTTATTCCCCCCTTTTTCTGTAGCTTATCTTTTTTAAGTGGTTGTTATATTCTGATTAGGTGGGCAGGTACTTTCTGTTTAGTAATATTGCTCGGAAAAAGTGGGAGAGATAAGTACAAATAGCAAGTTATCTTAATTTATACATTTTCTGTATTTCATGAAAATCATTGAGTTGTTTGGTTGTTTACTGACTATAGATTAGATATCACAAACTAAAATGATCAGTAAATGATCAGAAATTTGTGTGATTGGTAGAGGCTATAGTCAACTGAAAGTCTCTAAAAGGGGCCAGTGGTTTTTTTCTGCACCTGAAGAGTGTGGAAATATCATTCAAGAATGAATGTAATTATCAAGTAGCAACTGAGAAAGCAATCCCCCAAAGTAGCATATGCATAAGGTAATGAAGATTTAAAAAAATGTTTTTACTGTCTTTTGCTGTTTTATGTTGTTACTGTGGAGGGATACTGATTAGCCCTTTTAAGCCTAATGCTGCCTTTTTGTAGACATTTCTGGCTATCTTTTCTTTTGTAAATAACCAACCCATTCAACATGTTATCTCAGTGAGATAAATATTTCACAAGGATTTGATCTTTGTGGTATACCAGAAAAAAAGTTTTCTCAAAGTTATTTGGTAAATGGGTATTTTACCACTATCTTAATTTAGATAAATAATCTGTTTATATTTACCTGGAACTTATAGTGGATAAAACTCTTAACTCTGTGTTATAAAGAGTAGGATATTTTGGACTTGGTTGATCACTTTAATTGTCTTCTGTATTTGAAATAGTTTGTTGACAGTAGTCTTAGAAGTAGGATGCTTATATTTTGGTGTGTACTTACTTAGATATCTCACTTTTTATTAAAGAGTCTGAAAATACATCACCACGATCACCTTTTTAAAAAAATATATCTTTATTGATTTCAGAGAGAGGAAGGGAGAGGGAGAGAGATAGAAACATCAGTGATGAGAGAGTCATTGATTGGCTGCCTTCTTCATGGCCCTGACTGGGGACCGTTCCCATAACTGGGGCATGTGCCCTGACCAGGAATTGAACTTCGATCTCTTGGATCCTAGGTTGATGCTCAACTGCTGAGCCACACCTGGCTGGGCACCACGATCATCTTTTAAACCATGTTGGTCTGCATATAACTGGCAGTATAGAATAACTATACTTCATTCACTTGCTAAGGTGTGTTATTTGTAGCTCAATGATGCCATCCATTGTTTTTGAAAATTTTAGTACTATAGAGAAACACTATTTCAAGGATGGATGGTTTGAAGGCCCTGACATCTTTACACATTTCCAATTATTCTAAAATGTCCCTCACAGTCATCTCATGTTATTCAAAACCTGAATGACTAGTTAACCTGATATACTCCTCAAAAAATATGTTTGAAATTCTTTGTCACTATCCTCTTAGAGTCATCCAACACAGTTGGTCCTTCTTTGTAAGTTGCAAGTTGTAGAAAGCCTTTCTAGGAAAAGGGGACACACTGATAAATATGTAATCTGAAGTTTTCTTTGTTAGAGAAAAATGAGGAAAAGAAATACTGATTTTTGTTGTTGTTTTCAGGTTCTGTCTATTGGTATTTTGTCTTACTGAATTATGTCAAAGATGAAGATTTGGCTGGGTGCAGTACAGCTTGTGCATCTTTGCTTACTGCTGTGTCCAGACAGTTACAGGACAGGCTAACACCAATGGAAGCTTTACTTCAGACAAGGTATTTTAATATATGTAATGACTAATTCTGGGCCTTTCTGGACATAGGACCACCTTTGCACAGTACTGTCATATATATACATTTGCTATTTTTCTTACAAAAATATATTTAACTTATACCTAACCTTTTTCCAAATGATATTAGCCTAAGGTTTTCTTTTCCCCTGTTTTTTCCTGAAATGATTCTCTTTAATAATTTTGGGAGTCCTGACGATTGTTTTTCACAAGGCTAATGATACTAAAATACTCAAAAGTTCTGTTTCTTGCTAATGGAAGAAAGACTTAAGGTAATTTGTTTCTCTATTGTTAAAACTTTGTAGGTGGAATTATGTAAGTCACTTACAGCCCTTAACTAATATTCTTTGCTGGTTTATTATCTAAAACTTAAACGTAATGAAATAAGAAATAGAGTTACACAGTGGCTTTGTAATGTTTTTAAATTGGAAATCTTGATTTTGATGAAATTTTACTAAAAGCCTTTGTACTTTCTGCTGAGCAATGTAGTGATTGAGGTGAGGGAGTGCTGCCTCATATCTCTTCCATGCTTCAATCTACAGAAGAAGATTCAGTCTGGGTTCATTAGCTGCCAGTGTATTGGAATAACGTTTGTTGAGTCTCTCTGGAACATGTCTTTTGGAGTATAGGTTTATAGGGAACACAGCTGAGAGTCACTGAATTTAATGGGTTAAATCTGGTTATCATTTTTTTTGCTGTGTCAAACTTCTTTTAAAACGAAGTAAATAGATAATTTCTTAATTATATGGCTGACAGGAAAATTTTTAGGATATTATTTTGTTTTTCAGATACGGATTATATAGCTCACCATTTGATCCAGTCCTCTTTGATTTAGAGATGAGTGGCTCTTCTTGTAAAAATGTATACAACAGCAACATTGGTGTTCAGTCAGATGAAATTGATTTGTCGGATGTCCTTTCAGGTAGTAACTTCTTTTATTAAAGGAATTTCTGAATTTTAAATCTTGGATTTAAGCTACTGTTGACTTCATAGATTATAGTTATTACATTTTATCTTTAAAAACTAGAACTTAGAACTTGACATGTGTGAATCATTAAACTATTTGTCTTTATTACCTAATCCCCTGCCCCCTAATAATAAGGTTCTTTTTGAAAGAGCTGAGCATGAACCCATGAAACAGCTGTGAATTAGTTTTTTATATTTCATTGCATGTCAGTGTGACTTTAATGCTCATAAGAGACTATTTAAAATTTGATTATTTGTCGTAGTCTTTTCACTTTTATTTGGTGTGCTTTTGCTGTCTTTAAAAATCAAAGAACATATTTCATATTTCAAAAAGTAAAATTATACTCATTGTAATAAGCAAACATACAGAAAGAAAAATAATTTTCTGCACCTACTATTATACTTTCCTGAGGAAAACTTTGTACACAGTGTTACATGTATTCTCGTATACATTTTTGAAGAATATGCTTTTAGAGTTGAATGGACTATAACATTCTTTGTATAATCTTCTCAAGTGATAGAATTTGGTGTTTATCTTGTTTTGCTAGGTAAAGCAATGGCCATTTTATTTTTTATTTCCTTTTGTCTTTCGGAACTTAACTGAAAGTGTTGCTAGTAAACCAAAATGTACGAAAATTTATTTGTAAACATAGTGTAAGATAATTAGTACCTTAAAATGAGTAAATTTTGGGAATTAGTCTCAATTTTATTTTAACATGAATTGTGGAAAAAAGCAAAAGCAAAATCAAATATAGAAATATAAGTAAAATATAAAATTTCTTAACTCCAACCTCTCTACCCTTTTAGGTTACTAGTGTTAACAGGATGTTTGGCTGTTTAGACTTGTTTGCTGTACATGCTTTAATGAAAATGATCACATTACAATTATTGGCCTGTTACTTGCTTTTTAAAGACTTATGCTGCCTTGGGTATATGCCTCTTTTTGATGATTTAGGCTCTGACTACTTCATGGCAATCTGGCTTTTCCCAAGTAACACATTAATTTATGAGTGGAACTCAGAGGAGAGGTTAGAACTAGATATATAGATGACTTCTGTATACCTTAGGATAGAATGAGAGATCTGTTACAGAGAGAGTGTAAGGAAAAGACCATAAAGCTTTAGCAAAGCCAAAGGAGTTAAATATGCAAGAGTAGCCACACTCAGTATAGAAGACCCTGAAGAAGTGACTTAGAAATCATAATATGTTGCCCTAGCTGGTGTGGCTCAGGGCTTAGAGCATCAGCTTGTGTACTGAAGGGTCCCGGGTTTGATTCTGGCCAAGGGCATGTACCTCGGTTGCAGGCTTGATCCTCGGCCCTGGTCGGGGCTCATGCAGGAGGCAACGATCACTGTGTCTCACATCGATTTCTCCCCTCCCCCTCCCCCTGCCCCTGCCCCTCCTCCCCTCCCGCTCTCTGATAAACAATGGAAAAAATATATTCAGGTGAGGATTAAAAAAAGAAATCATAGTATGTCTCCATATGAATGTCTCATCGTTTTATTCCTTACCATAGCTCTTCTTCAGTGTTCCTTTTCTCAGCTAATTGCATCAGTGGTGCAAAACCAGTCTGAACGTCATCCTTGATACCTCTGTCCTTCTCATCCTTCACATGGAGGCTATTGCCACAGCCTGTCTGTTTCTCCACCAATGTATAACTCAAGTCTGCCTACTCTCTTACCTCCCATGATCACATGATGACAGGTCAGGCCACAACAGTTATCTTGAACCTGGACTACACAGTAATAGTTTTATTTTCTTCTTTTGAATTCTCACCCGAGGATATTTTTTCCATTGCTTTTCAGAGAGAGTGGAAGGAGGAGAGAGGGAGGGAGGGAGAGAGAGACATCAGTGTGAGAGAGACACATTGATTGGTTGCCTCCCGCAAGTGCCCCGACGGGGGCTGGAGATGGATCCTGCAACTGAGGTATATGCCCTTGGCTGGAATCGAACCTGGACCCTTTAGTCTGAGGGTTGACACTCTAACCACTGAGCCACACTGGCTAGGACAGTAATGGTTTTCTATTGGTCTTTCTGCATCTTTTCTTGCCTCACTTCAGCACATTCTCCATATTGCAATGAGTATGATAATTTTTGGATGCATACCTGATCACTTTACCTCTCCGTAAAATACTTTTCATGTCTTCTCATTACTGTGTAGTACAAAGTCTGTAATATAGTTTGTAAAGTCTTGTGTGATCTGGCTCTCTTTCCCTTGCCTTGTGATTCATTAACCCCCTCAAGGTTCCTGAGATCCTTTCATGGAGTCCATGGGTCAACTGTTTTCATAGTAGAATGATATTATTGCTTCATGGAGTGCATGGGTCAACTGTTTTCATGATAGAATGATGTTACTGCTTTTTTAACTGCACTGACATTTGTACCATTTGTGCAAAAGCATGATGTTCTTCACTAGGTACTTGCAATAAAAAAAAATGCCAGTTTCGCATTCACTTACAAATGTCCTTAATGAAATAGTAAAAATTGTTAAATTAAGTTTTGAACTCACGAGTACTCATCTTTTAAATATTCCATGCTGAGATGGGAAATATGCATGAAACAGACACTTTTGCTGCATACTGAAGAACCATGCTGTTTTGGGGAAACACATTGTGTGGTTGAGTTACAAGCTGAACTAACTGTTTATTTCATGGAAACCCATTTTTATTTGTAAAATATGTTTATTCAGACTTGGTTATCTGGAAGTGTTTTTCCACAGATTCATAGAAAGAGCCTATCTGTATCCATCCAATTGATAGTATTTGTTACCAGTGTTAAAAGTAGAGCTTTTAAGCAAAAATTAGAATTTTGGAAAATGTGTCCTTCACAGTGAGCTTGACAGCTTCCTAGTACATGTAGCCTTTTTTTCTGATGGGTTATGATGATATTAATATCATTTTCTGATATTATATAATGAAATGTATTAACATTTGGAAGATCTGTATATTGTGGTGAACCAATATTTTCCAAATAAATGGGTAAAAGATTCTTTAAAAGTATAAGATAGACCAATTAGTCTTGGTGCGATAGAGTTTGAGAAGTTCACTGATCAGATATCAGAATAACTGGACAACTTATCTTTAAAAAACTGTCAGTTGTCAAGTTTTTGCATATGTAAGTCTATTAAAATCTTGCTTCCTTTTTCAACTACATATTTGTGTTGGGTTGAATTTCCTTCATATACTTCTAAAAAAACAGCATATTACGACACATTGAATGCGGGAGGTAGGAAAATGCAGCTACCCTCTATTAAGCCAGATTTTAAAGAGATTTGTAAAATGTAAAACATGCTGTTTTTCCCATTAAGTCTTTTTGTTTTAGAAGACAGTTACTTTTCATCAAAGTATGCCAATTTTGTATCTAATGAGTTTATCACTATTAAATAAATATGTAAAATTTCTCATTTTAAAATTTCTGCTGCTAAGTATCAGTATATATACAACCAACATAAAAGAAAGCTCGTTAGAGTTCTCAATTATTTTAAAGCTAGGAAGAATGGTGTTAGGATTGAAAAATACTCCTTTAGCTTCTTTCAGTTCAGTTCCTGTAATATGCCTTGTTCCTTCCTAGTGGAGAGAGTTCATTCAAGTAATTTTGTCTGCCTGGATTCCCCTGCCTCAATGGAATAAATACATAAAAATCTTTTTATTTTTTTCCCTTTAATCTCATTACCTCATCATGGAAATATTTTATTACCCTTTGACTTAGACTGATTTCCCTTTATTAGTCCTTTGAACTTCCCTTAAATAAAACATAGCACTTAAAAAAAAGTTCAGTTGTACAATTAGTTGTTTTATGCCTAGTAACGTCTGACACAGAAAATGTATTTCATGAGAACTGGGGCCTGTCCTTTTACTCTGATATTAAATGCTCAATAATTTAAAAAAAACCAACGTATCAGGCCCTATGCTGAGCACTGATGGAAGGTTGGAAAACAAAGTGATGGCAGTTTAGTTTTGCTTTTAATTTAGTCCTTCAATTGTTGATAACAGTTTTTATAGCTCCCCATTCTTTCCATCTTGAGTTTCTGTTTTACTTTAGCTGTTAATTCTGTTTAAAGTAGTGCTAAATCCAGAAAATTGGAAAGTACTAAAAATAACCCATTCCCCCATACCACTTACACCCTTAATTCTTTTGTGTTCATTCTTCTTGCTGTGGTTTTATTGCTATGCTTTTATTTTTCACATAGTTGTGACCATGTGAATTTTTATTTTTTTATTACTATATATGCTAACTTAAACTATATTTGTATGATTATAAAGTAGTAGGCCTTGTTTTAGAAAATTGAGAATATATACAAAATATAAAGAAACATTTACAGATAAATCTTGTTTATACTTTGGAATGTTTCTTTAGTTTTTATTTAGTGTCATATTTGTACAGTTAATGTCATAGACTGTATTCTGATTTTATGCATACTTAACAGATTGGGCAGTGGCTATTGTAAGTAGCTGGTTTATTATTTTTTCCTCACTTAAGATCTATATCACTTGTTATTGTTTCTTGTTAATGTGAGTGGCCACTGAGTTGCTTTTATGCAACTCTGCTTTTATAGCAAGGACAGTAGTATCTCCTGCTTGTGAGTTTTCTTAATATGTCCATTGTTGAAGCACTGTATAAGGGTTGTGTGCTTGTTTATATGTCTTCTGTAATTAAAATTGGAGTAGCATTATACTTCACATATGACTGTTGCCTTTTAAAGATTAATTCACATGTTATAAAACTTGTCTCTTTTCTGCATTAGGAAATGGAAAGGTCAGTAGTTGCACAGCTGCTGAGGGTAGTTTCACATCTCTCACTGGACTTCTAGAAGTTGAACCCCTACACTTTACTTGTGTGTCAACTAGTGATGGAACCAGGATAGAAAGGGATGATGCAAGTACGTTTACTGGTATATACCTTCTTTTATTATATATTATATGTTATAAATAAATATAAAGTGATATATAAGTACTTAAATATCTATTTATAGTATATGTAAGTTTCTTACTGTCCTGTTAAGTAGAAATTTATTAATAGGGACATTTTGGGGGAAGATCATAAGTTTTATATTCTTTTTTAAGTCTATTCATAGGATTTTTTCCTTACCCTGTAGTGCACTATTTTAAATCTTTTTTTATGTGTGTGCCTATTTAGTTGACTTTTAATTTGGAAAATATCAAACATAATGAAAGTAGGGGGAAGAAGAGGAGTACAATAGATTCTATGTTTCCATTACCCAGCTTCAGTAGTCATCAATTGATGCCCAGTCTTGTGTGTAGTTTTGGCATGATACTGTTTTATTTCTTTCAGTTGATTTAAAAGTATATTTGGTCTAGTGCCTTTGAGAAGGGTGAGATGAATCAAGAGAGAATAACATTTTTCCAGCTAGTTTAAAGCAACTTCGAATATATGAACCAGTATTTGAATGTGTTGAATAGTGTGGTATTGTTGATGTTTTAAATGAATAGTCAATGGGAAGTCTCATTTTGTATATCTTTCTTTATTTTCTTCAGCACTTTAACAGAAAGTAAAAACAGTTTGCAAGAGAAGTCATGAAAAATTTAAACTTGTTCTTGGCTTCAGAATGGCAAAAAGTTTTAAATGAAACTTGTTAGTTCTTTATTTGAGTGCCTTTTTATACAGAACCATCTTATATCTTTCAATTGTGAAAGTAACCACTAAGTGAAATTCATGGCTTATGTAGTGATGATGATAGTTTCAACTTAAAATTAAATTGTAATGTTTCTTTTATATGGAGATGCCAAAAGGGTCAAAATTTATTTGTTTTTGTTTTCTTGGACTATTATAGTCATTTTTGTGCAAATGTATATGGTTTACACTGGAGTAGACATGCCATGACAAGAAATTGAACTTTCAGAATATTCTTTAATTATAAATTAGACTCTTTCTTGAAACTATCATACAATTATCAAATATTTTTATTTTTAGAAAATGTGTTTGAATTAAGTAATGCTTTCAGAAGTTGTAAAAATTAAAACAGATAAAAGATTACGTTTGAAAAATAGAAGTATTTCTTCACGTTGCCCACCATGTCCTCTCCTGCAGAGGAAGCAGGAACCAGGTTTTTGTGTTCCTAAAGGCAGTCCATGCCTATACTGTATTCCGTTCAGACTGACACCACCACTTGCAGAAGGATTTTTATCGAGTGTTAGGGCAAAGTCCTGCCTTCCGGTCAATGTTATGATTATAATTATGATTATTTTTTAAATACATCTTTATTGATTTCAGAGAGAGGAAGGGAGAGGGAGAAAGAGAGAGAGAAAGAGAAACATCAATGATGAGAAAGAATCATTTATCGGCTGCCTCCTGTTTGTCCCCTACTGGAGATGGAGCCCACAACCAGGGCATGTGCCCTGACTGGGAATCGAACCTTGACCTCCTGGCTCTTGGATCAGCACTGAACCACTGAGCCACAGCAGCTGGGCTAGTTTCCTTTTTAAGTCATTTTGATTTTCTGTCTTTCAGTTGGAATATTTAATTTACATTTAGTGTAATTACAGATATATTTGTGTTTAAATCTACTGTGTTATTTTTTTTTTTAATTAATACATTCTATTATATTTCTCCTCTTGCCAGATGTATCTTTTTCTCCTTTTTTTTTGTTTTTGGTGATTACATTTTTATTGTTCTATTTTTCTACTTTTTACTATTTTTAGCAGTTGTCCCAGAGACCATACATAGTGTAGACATACTGTCAACATCTAGAAATTCTGTTGCTGTTTTTACCATACAGTGCAAATATCTTGAACATTATTTTATCATCTTCCCGATTTATATGGCATTCTGATTTTATACTTTAACTTTAGTTGTATTTTAATTTCATACATTACTATTATATTTTTTTATATTCAGTATTCATTTGGATTTATCTCATAATTCCGTTTTCATTTTTCTTTTGAGCTTTTATCTAGTATGATTTTATATCTGAGGACTGCTCTGTAAGATCTCTTTTTTGTACTTGTCTACTTGTAACTTAGTTTTACTGGAAATTTTTCAAAATTTTTTGTTTAATTAGATGAACAAACTACATTGCCGTTATTCAGATTCCATTATTATTGATATTTTCCACATTTCTTTTTTTTCTTTGCTTAAGTACTTCAAAACAGATATTAGATGTTATACATTTTTACCTCTAGGTAACACATACGTATCTTAAACGATATGGATATCCACTTTAATAACTGATGCTGTTTTTATCATAATCATCTAAGTTAACTGTAATGTGTCACGATACATTTATCTTAATTAGATTAGTATAATCAGTTCTATGGTATTTGATTTTCAGTACATAGTTAAATTTATTTGAATATCGCAATAACATTTTATATTTGGTTTATTTGGATCAAGAGGTGTCATTTTCATTTTTGAAATATATTTTCACATTATAGAATTCTAAGTTAGCCATTATTTCTTCTAGTCATGTGAAGTAAATATTTCCTTATTTCTTACCATAACACTGTTTTTGTTAGATATCACCTGTCTTACTCCTTTTTTAAGGTCACTGTCAGTACTCACGCTGTCTGTGAGATTCATTCGTATTTATTCAATCTCTTTATCCTGCTTGAAAATCATAGGGCTTCTTGAATCCTTACTTGCATCAGCTATAGAAAGGTGCCAACCATTAGCTGTTCAATAATTGTTTCTGCTCTCTTTTATATCTTCTCCCTTTTTGTGTCTAATTTCATGCATGTTACACCTCATCACTATAATTGGCATAATTTTCAATTTTTAAATCTCTCCTTATATTGTGGGTATTATCTTCTAGTTTGTCTTAGTTTACTAGTTCTTTCTTTTGTTATGTAATCATTTATGGAAAAAAAACCTACCCTTTTTTTCATTCTACTGCAGTGTTGCCTCTGTTAAAAGTCATGTGGCTACTGTCTGTGCACATCTATTTTTGGTCCATTGTTTGGTTATACTAGCCTGTGCCAGGACCTCATTGTCTTAATTACTGTGACTTTGCCCGATGAAGTGAAAAGTCAAAGAAGTTTTTTACGTGTAGGATTTTATAGACCATTAATGATGGTAATGTTCATGGGTAAGCAGTATATTGCCTACTTATTTCACTGTGCATGGGACAATGCCTCTCTCCATATTAGTGTTCTGGGTAGCATATGGTAGGAAACTGTTTTACATATTCTGTGCAGACCACACTCTCTGTCTGGGCTGTGCTTCAAAATGAGGAAGTTAGTGTTATTAGTCTTTTAAAATGATATTCTTATAATTGAGGGTTTTTTGAGCTTTTTTGTCGGGGGAGGGAGAAGGAAGTGTTTCTTGTAAGAAATCTTAGTAAAGCAAATTTCAGTTTATTTCTTATGTTCAAATTGTCTGATAAGGTCACTCTCATTTTGTATTTTCATTTTAGCCATATTAAATGAAATTTCTATGCTGAAAATATTTTTTTAATAATTTTTTTTTCAATTACAGTTGACATGAAATTTTTTTTAATTTTTAAAATTTTAAAAAAATTTATCTTTATTGTTGAAAGTATTACAGGTGTCCCATTTTTCCCCCCAATTGACCCCCTCCACCTCGCTCCCACCCCCTCCCCAGGCCTTCACCCCGTTATTGACTATCTCCATGGGTTATGCATATATGCATATAACTTATTTGGTTAATCTCTTCCCACCCTCCACCCTCCTTCCCTCTTTCCTCTGAAATATGATCCTCTGTTACCTGCGTCAATGTCTCTGGACCCATCCGCCCACATCTCTGCCCCTCCTACCGGTCTTGGTGCTTCTTCAGTTCCCTGGTTGTAGGGCTTCTGTTCAGCTAGATTTCAGGAGGCTCTGAGTGATGGCGGTTCTGTATTTTAGTTGTAATTTTGATGTGGTTGTGGTTGTGGTTGTGGGAGCTGTTACCTACACCGCCATCTTGTTTCCTCTCTCGACATGAATTATTTTATTAGTTTAAGGTATACAACCCAGTGGTTATACATTTATATAACTTAGGAAGTGATCACCCTGTTAAATCTAGTATCCACTGGACACCGTCCATAGTTATTACAGTATTATTGACAGCATTCCCTGTGCTGTACTTTACATCCCCTTGACTATTCTGGAACTACTGATTTGTTCTTAATCCCTTCACATTTTTCACCCGTTCCTCCAAAGCCCCTTTAATTTAACACCCGTCAAAATGTTCTCTGTATGTGTGAGTCTATTTCTGTTCTGCTTGTTCATTTATTTTGTTTTTTAGATTCTACATATAAGTGAAATCATCTGGCATTTGTCTTTCTCTGCCTGACTTACTTCACTTAGCATAAAACCCTCTAGGTCCATCCATGTGGTTGCAGATGGCAAGATTTCTTCATTTTTTATGGCTGAGTCATATTCCATTATATATATGCACCACTTCTTTATTTATTCGTCTACTTTTTTAAAAAATACATCTTTATTGATTTTAGAGAGAGGGAGGGAGGGAGAGGGGGAGAGAGAGAGAAACATCAATGATGAGAGAGTCGTCATTGATCAGCTGCCTCCTGCACACCCCCAACTGGGAATCCAGCCCACAACCTGGGCATGTGCCCTGACCCCTGACCTGGAATCGAACCTCAATTTCCTGTATCCTAGGTTGATGCTCAACTGCTGAGCCACGCCCTGCCGGGCTATTTATTCATCTATTGATGGACGCTTAGGTTGCTTCCATATCTTGGCTATTGTAAATAATGCTACAGTGAACATATGGGTGCATGTGTCTTTTCGATTTACTGTTTTGGGTTTCTTTGGATAAATACCCAGAAGTGGAATTGCTGGGTCCTTTTTTGTCTCCTGTTTTAGACTATGCTGAAAATATTTTAAACGTAAATGTATACTGACTAATTTTTATTTGATTTAGAAGTCATTCCTGAGCCCCTTAAACTTGAATACTGTTATTATCAATAGACTTTTACTGTTAAGATTCTCTTGTTTACACTCTCTAGATTTTTGTCTTTCAGATGGAAGTTAACTATAGCTTTAGTGTCATGACAGTAGAGTGCTCTGAGTGCATTTCCTTTGAATGTTGTCTTCATCCTGGTTTTTTCTCCCCTTGTCTTGTGCCAGTGAGTTCCTTCGGGGTTACTCCTGCAGTAGGTGGACTATCAACTGGGACAGTTGGGGAAGCTTCGACAGCCCTGAGTTCAGCAGCCCAGGTAGCTTTGCAGTCTCTCTCTCATGCAATGGCTTCAGCCGAGCAACAGCTACAGGTGCTGCAAGAGAAACAGCAGCAGCTTTTGAAGCTTCAGCAACAGGTTGGAGACTCTTTGGCTCTTTGTTCATGCTGTCTCTAAACTTCAAAAGCTGAAACGTACTGTAAAAATGACCATTATTTTCATAAAGGAAAGTAGGTTGGCTGATCTGAACTAAGCATTTTCTACAAAAATTGAGGTAAATTCTTTGCAATATATTTAAATTTAAAAAATTATATAAATACACGTTATTTGATATAAATCTTAGGGAATATAGTTGATAATTTGTTTTGCAGTCTTTGAGTAAAACCCAGTCTTATGTATATGCTTACATACTCTCAGTCAAACATTGCAGTTACCATTTACTATTTATATGGATTGAAGAACCTAAAACAATATTTTGAAGACCAGTTAAATTAATGTGATTTAAAATTTAGTAATAATTGCATGTTTTGGAGAATTTCATCATGGTCTAAACACAACCTATGCAATTCCAGGTGACAAATTATACCAGGTTAGGCAATTTAGGAGAGTCCATTTCTTGTTAAAATTTTGTTTTTAGGAGAACTTTGTGTTCTTATTTATGTTTAATTTTTCTGCTTCCTTTTCATCTTTGATTTGAGAAAGTCCTAGTTCCCAAATATTCAGGAAATTTTATATCAAATATTTAATGAAGTATACATAGCAAAGAAGTACCCTTTTCATGCTGTCCACTTTTTATTACTAATTTCATTTTTATTTAACTGGGATCCAATTATTCATGTTTATCTTCATAATATATACCCGTGTAGTATTCCCCACACTTTAGTTAGGCAGGGTTAGTCTATATTTGTTTTTTTTACTTCTTTTACAGAAAGCAAAGCTGGAAGCCAAGTTACATCAGACAACAGCTGCAGCAGCTGCAGCAGCCTCAGCAGCAGCAGCAACGTCAGCAGCAGCAGCAGCAGCAGTAGCAGCAGTAGGTCCTGTTCACAACTCTGTGCCTTCCAACCCAGTGGCAGCTCCTGGATTCTTCATTCATCCATCTGATGTTATTCCGCCCACTCCAAAAACAACACCACTTTTTATGACTCCACCACTCACACCACCCAATGAAGCGGTTTCTGTTGTGATTAATGCCGAACTTGCACAGCTTTTCCCAGGCTCAGTTATTGATCCCCCAACAGTCAATCTTGCTGCACATAACAAAAATTCCAACAAGTCCAGAATGGTAAATTATTATATTTTAAATAGGTGTTTGCATAGACATCTAAAAAGAATTTGAAATATATGCTAACTTTAGAAGGCAAAATTTTATTTTACCAACTTGATACAGGAAATTTGATTATTTTTTATAAAATATTATAGAGTGTGCATTAGACAGTGAGACTTGTTTTGATATTATGGTTATTAGTTTTTCTAGAGCAAGAAATATCAATATAGAATTATACTTTTTCTTTTCTAGAATCCACTTGGTTCTGGCCTCGCCCTTGCAATTTCTCATGCTTCACATTTTCTTCAACCTCCACCTCACCAGTCCATTATTATAGAGCGAATGCATTCAGGTAATCTTTGTCTTTCTTAAAATATTTTTCTTGCCTAGTCTGTTGGCTTTTTGAAGACTTAATATTCTGTAGTTTGAATTTTCTTTGCAAATACATTTGCTCTTGGGTAAGTACCCTTTACCAAGGGCTCAAGATAGGTGCTCACCGCAGTGAAGGGGCAAATGCTACAGAATAGATTACCTAGCTCTGTCCAGACAATGGATTTGATCTGTGTATGAATCTTGCCTGTTGAACTATGGTTAACATACTTGCCTCCATTGTAGCTGTTCAAGTACTATTACAGTAGAAATTACACTTAAAGAAGTAGTATTCCTAAGACTAGCATTCAGGTATTGGAACCATTTCTTGAGGCTAGCAGGCAGAATTAGTGCTAATTATAATGACCGAATAAGATTAGTAACACTTCATAGTCTCTGGAAAATGGCAATTCTATCTAAGCTTGTACCCTGCTTATATGCTAGAGACCTGTAATCGGTATAGGTGCTTTCAATTAGATCATGTTTACTAATAAGCCATAGGCAGTTTTTACCTTATAATCCTACCAACTCTTTGTTGGGCTTGAGCAGCAGTGGAATTCAACAAAAGCCTTAGGCGTGTTTTATAGGAGGCGGTAGTGAATGTAGTGCATACTGTATTACTTTTCATTATGTAAGCAGTTGAACCATATTTACTTTATTGCGATGGGCTATTTCCTCTTTGGAAGAGTTTTTTTAAAAGCAGCAAAAGTCAAAATGGTGGTGTTTTCTGCCCTACTAATCATTCATTGGTAACAATATTAGTGTGTATAACATTGAAACTAGTTTGTTGTGCAATCTTATGAAATCTGAGCAGTTGTTTATACTGTGATTTGTTTTTTATGTGTGGAATTGACTGTAGCACATACACTTTCTAAGGAGGAGAATTATGTTTTTTGTAGTTTATTATTAATGATTCTGCTTAGTGTTTCACTAATTGAGCTTAATCCTGAAGTATGTGTGAGATGAGCGATGAAAATCTGCTTTCTTCCATTCCTCTCAGATCATTCTTGCCTTTCCTTTGTGTGAGCATCTCATGCTGAGTGTGATTCTAGTTCTTACACAAAAACACACATACTACCTCTTTGTGTGGCCCTTAATATTCGAGTAAACCATCTATTTCATGTGGTACTGCGCCAAAAAACAGTGATGTGTCAGTACTGGGGGGGGGAGAACACTATTTGAGATAAGCTGTATCTGTCTCCATTAGAGGACCTTCCTAAGGGATTTTTTAGTGGTAGTAATGACTACATGTTATTTCAGCCTTATAGTTTTACCTTGCGTTTTAACCCCAGTGTATAATATAACTCCATAAGAAGTGAAACAAGGCTTAAGAAAATGAAAATCAGGTATTACAATGTGATATTATTAATGCATCTAGTTATGAAATTTTTAAAGAAAGACCAAATGACTGAAAGAAGAGTAAGATAAGTACTTTATAGACTTAATCTATATACTATTTTTGATGTAACTTTTTCATCTAATGTTTTAAATTAAGTTTTTAATATATAGTTGATTGCCTTTATATTAACAGACTTACTATTGTATGTTTTTTACTTTAGGGGTTCAGACTAACATAGATTGAGGTTTCAGATCTTTCTTGAATGGAAATTACTATTCTCATTTGTTTGTAGTTTAGTAAGTTAATTTCATTTTTTAAGAACTGTTTTTGAGTATATGTGGTCAACTGCTTCTCTCTTTCTTTCTCTCTCTCATAGGAGCAAGGAGGTTTGTGACCCTGGATTTTGGCAGACCAATACTGTTGACGGATGTATTGATTCCCACTTGTGGAGACTTGGCCTCCTTGTCAATTGACATTTGGACATTAGGAGAAGAGGTGGATGGGAGGCGATTGGTAGTGGCAACTGATATAAGCACCCATTCATTAATTCTTCATGACTTGATACCACCTCCTGTATGCAGATTCATGAAGGTAAAGAACTTCAAGAAAGTAAATTAATTGATAAGCTTTCCATGTTTCTGATGTTATGAAAAATATTCAGACATAGAATTAAAAAGTATAACTATATCAAATTTTTAAATACATTACTTACATTCTTATTGTTGAAGATGGGTATGTATGTATATTTATTTCTCATTACAGATCACTGTCATTGGACGTTATGGAAGTACAAACGCCAGAGCCAAAATCCCATTAGGCTTCTACTACGGCCATACGTACATCTTGCCTTGGGAGAGTGAACTGAAGTTAATGCACGACCCTCTGAGGGGAGAAGGGGAGTCTGCAAACCAGCCGGAGATTGACCAGCATTTAGCAATGATGGCTGCTCTGCAGGAGGACATACAGTGCAGGTTGGTAGGAAACTGCAGAATATTTTAATCTTATTGAACCCTATATTTTGTATAATGTCTTGCATATATTTGTCAAGTGATGTATTTGCCAAGTGATATCTTTTTATAAATGTATAGAGTAGAGCAGAAGGAAGTAGGATAATAGCATGTTATAATAATGTTTAATGCATTAATGTATTATTTAAAAATTGGCTCTATTTAGTACTTAAATGATTAATTCTTTTTAATGATTATGTATTAACATATTTTTAGAAATTTAATTTTTAGTGTGTATTCATGTACATTAAAGAACATTGCAGGAATGATTTTGTTCATTTATTTTTTACTTATAGGTATAACTTAGCTTGTCATCGACTGGAAACTCTTTTGCAAAGTATTGATCTTCCTCCTCTCAACAGTGCTAATAACGCACAATACTTCTTGCGAAAGCCAGACAAGGCAGTCGAGGAAGACAGTAGAGTTTTTTCCTCCTATCAGGATTGTATTCAGCTACAACTTCAACTAAATTTGGCTCATAATGCAGTGCAGAGGCTCAGAGTAGCTCTAGGTGCAAGTAGGAAGATGTTGAATGAAACATCAGATCCAAGAGACTTAATTCAGACGTCTTCCACAGAGCAGTTACGTACTATCATCAGATATTTATTGGACACTTTGCTCAGCCTTCTTCACTCTTCCAATGGTTTGTATTTGGCTTAAATATTTTAAAGACAGAATATTTGATGTGATCTCGTTGAGTATTTTGTTGTTGTCTTGATATTTCCTAGGTAGTGTTAATTTTGATATCCTTTCTAGTGTGAAGATGAAATCTGCTCTTTAAGTTAACTCATTGTCCCCCTGTATTTTTGTTTTTCTTAAATGGATTTTTTAAATTATTTTTTTTCTTGAGTTTCTGCCATTGATGTGCCACATCAAATTGTGTTACTGGCAAAATAATAAACATTGTTTAGATGTGCAGCAGTGAAAACTTAATAATTGCTAATCTAATATAGAGCTGTCATTCTGTCCAGGGGCTCTTTTTATTATTACTGATGCACATAAAAACACACATACACAGCCATCTGATACACTAAGCTCCACATATAAGAAATATAATGAATTTAAGTGCTAACTCTTCCCTTCCTCAAATATTTAGCAATTGAAATCCTACATAGGAGAAGTCAATAAATAAATAAATAGCAAAATAAAATTATGTAATTGTGTATCGATTGCTGGTAAAGAAGAAAACATGTCTAGGCATGCTGATTTTGATATTACAGCATATACTTAAATGGGAAATTTTACTGTTTTCTTTCTTGTAATAGGACACTCTGTACCTGCAGTTTTGCAGAGCACATTTCATGCCCAGGCCTGTGAAGAGCTTTTTAAACATTTGTGCATCAGTGGAACCCCAAAGATACGGTTACATACTGGTCTTCTACTTGTTCAACTCTGTGGTGGTGAAAGATGGTGGGGTCAATTTCTCTCTAATGTTCTTCAGGAATTATATAATTCAGAACAGCTTCTCATCTTTCCACAGGATAGGTAGGTCAGACAATATTGCACTTGTTATTAATGATTTATACTTCTCACGGTCTATGTTCAGATTTTGAAATTTTCTATATATGGATACTGAGTGGAAAAGTGAAGCATGTCTATTCAGAGTTTGGGGAATACTCAGTGAAGGGCATATCAAAGAAGATTATACATGATATATATAACTAGACTATATTCTTTAGTTTCCTTATTGAATCTGTGAATTTTATAGATCTTTGTTTACAAGTATTTCCTATCACATCATGGTATTTTATGTGTTAAATGTGGTTTTTTTGAGGCTATGCTACAGTTCTCTCTACCTGATTTCTTGTGGTTAAAGTTAGAAGATACAACTGATAGCTTGCTTAGAACCAAATAGTCTATCATTACTCTATGAAATTTTAATGTAAATTATTTTTTAAATGAATACTTTAATTGAATCATAATGGGTATTTTATTTTTATCTTCTTTTTAGGGTCTTCATGTTACTTTCCTGCATTGGTCAAAGATCACTTAGTAATAGTGGAGTATTAGAAAGCTTACTTAATCTATTGGATAATTTGTTGTCACCTCTTCAGCCACAGTTACCCATGCATCGGAGGACAGATGGTATTATTTAAAGAGTTATCTTTAGTAGAAACATAAGATTCCTGTAAATATTACTTTATAAATTGGCTAGTCTGAAGTGCTTTTTAAAATACTCATTGCTGTACATTTTGTTACTATTTTTATGATGTAGACTTTTTAGGATGACCAGCCTTTATGTGATTGATCTCCATATAGTTACTGCTTTTTAAATCTTTTTATTATTTGAATTTTGAACTTGGAAATTATTATGTTTCTTCTATACTATCAAAATAAAAATCAAACCTTATTTAAGTTTAAGTTTTAAAGTACTGTTGCTATTGTGGTCATTGAAAATGAGTTTCATTTGAGGGAGAAAATTGTTACTGAAATGAAAACCTTAGAACATATTAATTTAAAACTTCATAACTTTATTAATAGTAAGTTGAGAGTTAGATTCTTTATTTCAGTCACCTGTAAGCCTAAGAATAGTATCTTATACCTTGTTTCATAGTTTATAATTTATCTGTTAGATTTAATCTACATTTAATAAGAATCTATTTTTTTACTATGAAGCATTTGTCTTCCATTAGATTTAATGTGTTACTTGATTTGTGGTCTTAAGTTCCAATTTTGAGGTTTATTATAAATAAATGTTGGTGTTAGTAACGATATGGTATGTTTTGGATTTATAAAATGTTTTAATTCATAATTATTTTATTTGACTTTATCAGGACTTTCAGAGTCACCTGATTATTTTTCCCCTCTCATCTCTGTATATAGGGGTACTAGATATTCCCATGATTAGTTGGGTTGTTATGCTGGTGTCCAGGTTGCTGGATTATGTGGCAACTGTTGAAGATGAAGCAGCAGCTGCAAAGAAGCCTTTGAATGGTAAAGACAGGGAGAGGTTTCTGACAGGTATCTGAAGTTTATAATAATTTGTTGGTGGGGATTTTGAGAGAGTCACTGTTGTTCCAGACTGTCTGTTGGCACGGAGATTCCAGCTGTATGCAGTTTATGTAAAATAAGAATTAACTTTACCAGGAATCTGTGTAAGGGTAGAATTCATTTTTGAAGGATGCGATGGACAAACTTCTTGTCTGAACATGACTTTAGTTTCTAATTACAATCATGTCTTTCATGAGGTTTTCCCCTACCCATTTAAACAGTTTATAATAATAATATATAAGTGAAGTTACCAAAAGGAAATCTATGAAGAGTTATTGTAGTTTTATGTTACTTTAGTATAGTGTCATTCCATTTACCATTATAAAGTATAATTCTACTAATTAATTACAAATGGCTTTTATGCTTACAAAAAATTCCTAGATTTTTTTTGTCCTAGCCTTTCTTCATAAACTTGAGGCACTGACAAATTTAAAAATGAAGGGAAACCAAATTGCAAGACAAATTGTTTTCTTCCCCTCTTCCAAGTTAACACGACTTTTAATAAAGGATTTGAAATAGCTACATACAGCCAACAAGTGCCATAAAATTTGGAATTTTAAACACTGTCAGGTTCCTAGTATTAGAAAAAGACCCCTTGGGGTGTCTTACAGGTGAACCGATAGATGGTGGAGAGCGTTAGGCTGGGAAGAGGGTGACGATTCTTTTCCTGTACAGAGAATTTCTCTATTTAGGTTTTGAACAAATGCTGTATATCAGTGGCCAGTTTACTCAGTTATAGCACATAGGTGTAGGACATACAATTAAACATGACCGTAACATGAAGTTGGAATATAACAGTGAGTATTGGAGGGCCTCGTTTTTATTTATATCATTCAGAGATTAAGGAAACATATTGGTGGCAGTCTTTTTTTTAGGCTTTGAAGAATTCGAATTTACTTGACAAATGGAAAAAGATGTCTTTAGGTTAGTCAGATGAACAAATAATTGAAGGTGAGTTAAGTGTCGGATTAAGCCTGAGCTGAGCAGAATGACACTTAAAGAATTGTCTGGATACATTCCAAAAACAGACTAAGTAGAGCTACGCAACATGAATTTTGACCTATTGGACCTTATTTTTGCAGTCAGTATGTCATGTTATTGAGTACAGTTTTTGGGGGGCACCTGCACAAAAACATAAGATTTTGAAATTTAGGCAATATTAAGCATTTGTTCTTGTTGGATTTGAGTGACATTTTCAAAGTTGTATTGTACAGAGATTAATTTTAATTGTGGAAAATGTTGGCTGTTATCTTAAAGGAAGGATTAGAAACAGAACTCTGGTCTTAAAGCCACTTGGGTCTAGGTTAACCTTTCTAGGGTAAAATGTTAGCAATTTCTTTACAATTGTGGTTGTTTTTTAAAAAAAAAATATATCTTTATTGATTTCAGAGAGAGGAAGGGAGAGGGAGAGAGATGGAAACATCAATGAGAGAGTCATTGATCGGCTACAGCCCACAACCCGGGCATGTGCTCTGACTGGGAATCGAACCCTGATCCCCTGGATCCTAGGTCAGCGCTCAACCACTGAGCCATGCCTGGCCGGGCTAGTGTTTTGTTTTTTTTTAAATATATCTTTATTGATTTCAGAGAGAGGAAAGGAGAGAGAGAGAGACAGACAGAAACGTCAATGATGAGAGAGTCATTGGTCGAGCCCGCAACCCGGGCATGTGCTCTGACCGGGAATCGAACCCTGATCGCCTGGATCCCAGGTCAATGCTCAACCGCTGAGCCACGCCCTGCCGGGCATAGTTTTAATTTTTAAAACTGCATTGTCATGATTGACACATTATAATTTTGTGTTTACTGGGTACTAAAAGTACTTTAAAATTACATTTAACAGAATTATTAATAAAACTTTTCCTTGTCCTATAGGTAACCAGTGGAGTTTTATTAACAATAATCTGCACACTCAGAACATACATAGGTCTTCCAAAGGCAGCAGTAGCCTTGATAGATTATATTCCAGGAAAATCAGAAAGCAGCTAGTTCATCATAAACAGGTAATTTTTAATACCTTTTTCATTTTAATGTTTGAGAGCATTGCTTTAGAGGTTGCATGGGATAGACTTGAATTCGGTATGATTTTAAAAGAGCTACAGAGGCAAATTATTTAACACTTTGACACTGAGTTTTCTTATTTGTAAGACTGCAACAGTATGTAGTTTACAGATTTTTTGTGTTGTTTTTGAGACAGTCTGACTACCTCTTCATATCTCTGTTACTACCATTTTTGAGGCCATCATTGTCCTTTGGGTAGTCCAAAGGCCTCTCTGCCTTTCTGGTCTAATCCATTTCTCATGCTGCCCTTAGGGAGTTCTTTTAAAATACAAACTCTGTCATCTCACTCTTTTCTAATTCTTAGTGACTTCCAGTTGACCTTCTGGTGAAGATCAAACTCCTTAACATGGCTTCAGGGCATCTGTTATCTGCCCTTCTGTCTTAACTTTCAGGTTTGAGTTTTGGTCTAGCCACCTTGAGTTCCTGGAGCACTTAAACCTGTTTTCTCATACAGGATTTTGCTTGTGTTAATAAGCTTTTTCATTTTGTTTTTTCTCCCAACCTCATATGTGAGTCTTTCTCTTGGATAACATAACTTATTTTTCAGGTCTTCCCTGGTTTCTAAATTAGGATAATACTGCATATAATGTGTTCCTTGTGTAGCCCATATTTTTCCTTTTGTACTCATTATATGTTTGGTAGGGATTCTTTTATTTTGTGAACATGAGATTTGTGTATTTCACTGAGTAAATGATTTCTTAAAGTACTATTAAGAATCATACAGACTGTTTGCTCTTTTATGCTTGGCCTCTTTTGCTCAAAATGATATTTTTGAGATTCATATATATTATTGAGTGTATTAGTGGTTCTTTTTTATCCATGACTTCTATTCCATTATTCGAATGTTCTAAAATTTGTTTTCTCATTTTCCTGTTGATAAACCCTTTACTTTTTGGCTTATTCTTTGTTTATTTTTGAAATATAAACAGATCTCTGCTTCATTGTGCAAATGCATGTGAACACACAAACTCACTTTTTCTTTCACAGAAGGGTATACAGTTGTCAAAAGTAGGTTTACAGTTGTGAGCACTTGAAACTCAGAGTTTATTCTTGTTATTATTTATTAATTATTATTATTAACCTACTTTTCCCCATCCATGTGTGTTAGGATGTGATTTTATTGTAGGACATCTGTGGATTCTTGTGGTTTTGATCTCAATTGGTTACGTGATTTCTCTTGAAAATAAAGCATAAAATTTATTAATGTTCATTTTACTCTGTGAAAGTGAGTTTATAGCTGACCTCAGGTTCTTATGAGGATGTACTTCATTAAAATTACTTTTTTTCTCCCCCAGTCTGTGTGGCTCAGTGAATTGAGCATTGTCCCATGCACCAAGAAGTCACTGGTTCAATTCCCGGTCAGGGCACATGCCGGGGTTATGGGGTCCTAGTAGGGGGTGTGCTGGAGGCAGCTAATCCATGGTTCTATCTCTCCCTCTCCCCTCCTCTCTCTCTCTAATCAATAAAAACATTTTTAAAAATTACTTTTTTAAAAATAAAGATTTTTTTCATTTTTTAAAAATTTGTTTTTATTGATTTTAGAGAAGAGAGGGAGGGAGAGGGGGGAGAGAGAGAGAGAGAGAGATACATTAATGAGAGAAACATCGATTGGCTGCCTCCTGCACGTTCACTACTGGGGATGGAGCCTGCAACCCAGGCATGTGCCCTAACTGGAAATCGAACCAGTGACCTCTTGGTGCATGGAAGGACTCTGTACTGGTCGGGCTTTTTATTGATTTTTAGTGAGAGGAAGGGAGATGGAGAGGGAGAAACACCAATCAGCTGCCTCTGCATGCCCCCTACTGGGGATCTAGCTGAAAACCTGGGCATGTTCCCTGACCAGGAATGGAACCAGCAACCTTTCAGTGCATGGTATGACACCCAACCAACTGAGCCACACCAGCCAGGGCTGCAGTTACTTTTGAAAGTGTCTTCCTGTTTCTCTTACAGCATGTGTTTTATTTTGTTTTGTTTTTAAAATCAGCAACACAGTTAAAATTAGGCCTTTCAGGGGATTATAGTCATCCCTCGGTATCCACAAGTATTGGTTCCAGGACCCCGCAGATACCAAAATCTGCAGATGCTCAAGTCTGTTAGATAAAATGGCATAGTATTTGCATATAACCTGCGTTCTACTGTATACTTTAAATCATCTTTAGATTACATATAATACCTAATACAATGTAAATGCTGTGCAAATAGTTATATTGTTTAGAGAATAATGACAAGAAAAATAAGTCTGTAATCAGTATAGATGCAACCATGGTAGGTGGGCCTAACCACATAGTGCGCGTCAGCCACAACGTAATATTTATACTAATTCCATTAGTTTGATGTATGAATTCCATGAGGAGTATAATAATTTGCTTTGTTGTTTTTAACATTGCTGTCTATGAGATTAAATTTTTTTTTTTTTAAGCAACTTAACCTACTAAAAGCAAAACAGAAGGCTTTGGTGGAACAGATGGAAAAAGAAAAAATACAGAGTAACAAAGGATCATCATATAAACTTCTGGTAGAGCAAGCAAAACTAAAGCAGGCTACTTCAAAGGTATGACTTTTAATTTTCAATGTAATTATCTTAGAAAAATCATTGTCCCTTTTAGTATTTTAAATTACTTGAGTAGTTAAGGATCTTTAATAATGATCAGGATACTTAAATATGTTATTCTGCTTATCAACAGAAAAATTAACTCAAGGAAATACATAATAAATATGGAATTAAAGTATTTTTCTACAGATCTGCTTCAACTTATGATGGGTTTACATTCTGATAAATCAGTTATAAGTTGAAAACATTGTTAGGTTGAAAATGCAATTGCTCTGTCTGGCGTCTTTCTGTGATGCCATAATGGTATGCATAAATATCCTGGCTGATGCTCTCAAGAGTATCAGTAATGCTGACAAGAGAGAGCCATGCCCAGGTTCTTCTCAGGCCATGCTCAAAAGTCATTTTCCTGTTTCTCACTGTGATAATGAACCGTGGTGACATTGGTGAATTTGAAATTATTGATGACCACAGAGCTGGGAAAATTATTGTGAAGATCACAGGCAGATTAAACAAGTGTAGAGTAATTAGTTCCAGAATGGATGTGCAACTCAAAGATCTAGAAAAATGGCAGAACAACCTGCTTCTGTCCTATCAGTTTGGTTTCATTGTACTGACAACCTCAGTGGGCATAATGGACCATGAAGAAGCGAGGCAAACACACACAGAAGGGAAAGTCCTGGGATTCTTCTTATTTTTTTTCTTTTAAATTTATTTTTATTGTTGAAAGTATTAACAGATGTCCCCCTTCCCCCCCCATTCACCCCTTCCAACCCTCTCCTGCCCCCTCCCTAAGCCTCCACCTCACTATTGTTTGTAGGAATGTAATATATATGTGCAGATAAAATGCCTCGATGAAAAAAAATGCATTGAGTGCACCTAAACTATGAAACGCCATCGCTTAGCCTAGCCTACCTAAAGTGTGCTTGGAACATAATGTCCAAAAAATGCTGGCAACACAGTACATTGTAGAGTATTGGTTCTTTGTTGTGATTGTGTGCCTGACTAGGAACTGTGGTTTGCTGCCACTGCCCAGCATCATGAGAGAGTATGGTACTGCATATTGCTAGCCCAGGTAAAGATCAGTGCTTATTGCTTTGCATCATCTTAAAGTTGAAAAATCGTAAGTTGCACCATTGTAAATTGGGGACCGTCTTTAGTGTTTTTCATTGAAAGTGGATTGTGTTCCAGTAAATTGAAGATAAAAGACTCAAAGAAACGTATAGTTTTCCTAATCTGTTCTTTCTAAGTATAATTAAGTGCAATGACTTGTAAATAAAGTTTAAAAAATAGCTTTATGTAGTTTTAAATTTGTCAGAATAACACATACATGTAGCAACCAAGTTTGTTTATTATGTTTCTATAAATACAAATAGATATTCCCTCAGATTTTGAAATAAATTAATACTCAATACTTAAAATTATATAGGTTTCTTTACAACCCACCTTTTATGAATTGCGTTTAGGATATTTTGGTAATGTATTTTTATGATGTTAGTTTTGACCTAGTGTAGCCTTTCTGTAGAATTTCACTTTTCTGAAATTCTGTTATGTATCCTATACTTACTGTAAAATAGGCCCTTAGGTGTATTGGTTAGTATAGGTTTTAAATCTTACTTTTTGAGACTTACATTTTTGAAAAATGTGTTCCTTAGCAGTTGTAAGTTTTCTGAGTGAACATTTTCATCATATAAATACATTTGTACTGGAAGAATTTTGATTCAGTAAATATTGATTTAAATATTGTACGTTTCTGTGCACAGCACTTTAAGGACTTAATTCGGTTACGTCGGACAGCAGAATGGTCTCGTTCTAATTTAGACACAGAAGTTACAACAACCAAAGAGAGTCCAGAGATAGAACCACTTCCATTTACCTTGGCCCATGAACGCTGTATTTCAGTAGTCCAAAAACTTGTCCTGTTTCTCCTCTCCATGGATTTTACATGTCATGCAGACCTTTTATTATTTGTTTGTAAGGTAAGTAAACTAATAGGCATAATTTATAATTATATATTTATAGGGTAAAATAGAATTGGGGAAAAAGAATCAGTTTTTAATTGATTTTTGATTAAGAGAAGTCATAGTGCTTTTATTGGTTTTCCTTTTATACAGTTTTATTGTTCCTTGAAAAGTTTAGAAAATATTTTGTCACTGATTTCTCAGGAGACCTGATTTATATTTTAATCTAGTTAAAACTAAATTAACGTAGATTTGAAATGTATGTAATTTGGGTATATCTATTTCGAACCTACCTTTTAAAAATAATTAAAATAGGAAATATACCAATAAATGTCAAATTACAGTAATGAGGGGGTTTTAATGCCCTGAAGGCATTCCTGTAGCATATTCATTGTTCATAGAAATTATTTTTAACAATTCAATCCAGATTTTTAACCAGATTTTAATATTTGATTCATGAAATTACATTTCTTTTTCATTCTATGTCAGTCAATTATTTTGACACCAAAAGCATATCTCATTGCAAACTACTACTCCAATCTTTGATTTTGGAGAAAACATATGTAATTGCTCTTTAAGCTTATGATTTTATAAAATGTATTACAGGTTCTTGCACGCATTGCAAATGCCACGAGGCCAACTATACATCTGTGTGAGATTGTGAATGAGCCCCAGCTGGAAAGACTGCTGTTACTTTTGGTTGGAACTGACTTCAATAGAGGAGACATATCTTGGGGTGGTGCTTGGGCTCAGTATTCCTTAACTTGTATGCTACAGGATATTTTAGCAGGTTTGTCAGGACTTATTTTTCATAGGAGTATGTCAGAATTAGCTTATCATTGCTTGACTAAGTAATCCTTAAAGGGAACTGTAACCCCCAAAAGTATAAAAGATTTTTTTAATGTTATAGCATTAACAGCCATTTAAATTACTTTTGTTTAATTAAGTTAACCTTTGTGATAAATGTCTTTTTGGAAGAGTTAGGTTATTAAAGTACAGGGATATTGGAGCTAGTCGGCTTCATTATTAATACCAGCAGTGGGCTGCTTATTAGTTCTCTATGATCTTGAGGAAGGTACTCTCTGTGCCTTCATATATATTTAGAAGAAAAAAGAGTAATAATAAAGTCTTTTCGTATGTAAAATAAGAATAATAAAAGTACCTTTCTAATAATGTTGTTTTGATGAATAAGGGAGTTAATATATGTAAAGTGATTATAACAGTTCCTTATTCACATTACACATTTTGTGTTTTCTCCTACTTACTTGTTTTTAGAAATTGAGGGTAACGCAATGGGTCCTAGCATTTCCTTAGGTAGGTGAGGTCTCATTTGTCTCTGAATGTTTTATAGTTGGTAGTGAATACATACTGTCATTCTCTATACTGGAGGAAGGAATATGCTTTAATATGTTTTGAATATCTACTTGAATATCTATTGCTAAATTATTCAAGCAGTTAGAACTGTCTTATTACTTATAGGAGAATTGCTGGCTCCAGTAGCTGCAGAAGCCATGGAGGAAGGAACAGTGAGTGATGATGTTGGTGCAACAGCTGCCGAATCTGATGACTGCCTTCAGCAGTCTTCCGTTCAGTTGCTAGAAACAATAGATGAGCCTTTGACACATGATATAGCAGGTATATTCTTTGAATTATGTTTTATTTCAAATATCCTGTAGCTGTGTTTATTATTTTTAAAAAATTTATTATTGAGAGTATTACAGATGTCTCCCATTTTCTCCCCTTTAATCGCCCCCCCCCCCCAACCTTCCACCCCTCCCCACTTTTTCTCCTGTCTATTGTCTGTGTCCATGGGCTGTGCACATATGTTTATAAGTTCTTTGGTCAATCTGTTCCCCCTCCTTCCTGCCTTCCGTCTGAGATCTGTCAGCCTGTTTCATGCCTCCATGTCTGTATTCCTGTCTTGTTCGTCAATTTATTTTGTTCCTTAGATTCCACATATAAGTGAAGTATAAAATTAATTTTTATATTTTTATATTAGGTCTTTTTGGACTTAGTAACCATATCAGTTATTTTCCTAATGATTATGTTTTGCTTTGATTCTCTGAATGAATGCTCATTATAATAAACTGCTATCTTTTCATAATGTCCTGGTTACTTTGATGTGGTTTGATTTGACTTTGTTGAAGAAATTTCACCCTAGAAAACTGTTAAAGATGTTCAGTGGTTAAGAACACAGGGTTAAAGGCTCTTGTTTAAGATTCACTTTTTGGGGTATATTTGCTTTCTTTTCTTCCCTTTGTTTTTTTCTCCTGCTTTTTAAAAAAGTAACTATGTTAGCCTGCACAATCATTTGTGGGATACTCCCTACTTTTTAAGCCTATTTTAGTTACTACCCTATATATGTTGGATGGTGTGGTCATTTCAATTATTTGTCTTTTTTGTTTTGTTTTTAAAAAGTTTTTAAAAATTGATTTTTAGAGAGAGAGGGAGAGAAAGAGACATCATTGGGAGAGTAGAACATCAATTGCTGCCTCCTGCACAACCCCCTATAGGGCATTGAGCCCACAACCTGGGCATATGTGCTGACTGGGAATCAAACCAGCAACCTTTCAGTGCACAGGACGATGACAGACCAACTGAGCCACATAGGGCAGGGCCATTTGCCATTCCTTAATCTTACATTCTCTCATAATTTTACCCTTTCTACCTGATACTCCCTTTATCTGGAACAGAGTGTCTCCTGTTTGCAGGATGAACTTCTTATCTACTATTCACATAATACGTGCCCTTTTCCAAGAAGCTTTTCCATCCATCACCACCAGCATGTTGGAGACTGCCACTAGTGGTGCCTTACACTCGATTCTCTCTAATAGCACTTACTATGTTGTAGTTGGTTTAATATCTGTAGTGTACCCTCACCTCTGAACCTCTATTAATTTCTTGGAGGGTGGAAATTTGTTTTATGAATCTTCATATACTCAAACCCTAATACAGGCTGGCATTTGCTAGGCATTCTATAAATATATGTTGAATAAGAGGGTGGGAAGGATGCGAGGATAAGAGTTGTATGGCATAGAAGGCTAGTTAAGAATTTGGAGACCTCTAAAAGCAAAATACTTTATAATTCACAATAGAAAAATAAGGTGAATAGCAGTCTTACAACTTGAATCTTTTTTGCTTTTTACCAGTATCAGTTCCTGAAAAATTAGATGTAACATAATGAACTTCTTATTGGAGGTAAAAAAAAATTAGTAGTATTTAAACTTTATGCAACTTGATTCAACAGGGGTTAGTGCCATGGTCTTTTTCCTCAGGAAATCAAATACTGTTGCATTGGATTCTTTTTCATTGTGTTATAGAGTGATACATTTGCATACCTATTAATGCCTAATTTTCAAGAATAAGAATTTAGAAATTTTTATTCAGCAGAAACATGTTACGTACAAATAAAATAACTTTTTCTGTAATTGAAAGCAATATACTGGTTAAAATCACTTTCATTTATTTGAAGGTGCACCTCCTCTTTCCTCTTTGGAAAAAGATAAAGAAATTGATCTTGAGCTACTTCAAGATCTAATGGAAGTTGACATTGATCCTTTAGATATTGATTTGGAAAAGGACCCTCTTGCAGCCAAAGTTTTTAAGGTATGATGCACTATAGTATTCTTTGCACATAAAACCTTTCATCTTATACTTTAGGTTTATTCATTACTCAAAAGAAGAAAGTGTACATATTTATCACCAAATGTAACCCGTTATTTAATGTACTAAAAATACATTAAATTGCTATAGGTACTATACTATATACCAAATGCATAGTATAAGGAAAACTTACGTCATTGTTAATATGTCCACTAATATTATATAAGAACCACTGATAAGCATGGAGAAGTATACTTACGGATTATAAACATTTCAAGCAGCATTTAATCTGATCCAAGCTAACTTCATTGCAGATTTTACTTCTGTGTTAGCCTCAACTTTTCTAAAGGATCTGATATACCCCTGTTACTTTATTTTGGTTCTTTTTGTGTATAAGAGATTTTATTAAGGATAGTAGTTATCTCACAGGTTTTAAATAAGGTGTTTTTTATATTTTGTATAAATAGAGAATATTACTCAACCATTCCTCTAGATCATTAGGATTATACATATGTTTTGGGGAATTTAAAGGGTGGAGAGAACGTTTATTTTGTAGCCCTGTTTAGATAATGTAAATAATAATGTCACTCTCTCTGAAGAGGCAAAAATAAACCTCGGATGTTTTCCTCTTTTTTTTTAAGCCAATAAGCAGTACCTGGTATGATTATTGGGGTGCTGATTATGGCACCTACAATTACAACCCTTACATTGGAGGTCTTGGAATTCCTGTAGCAAAGCCACCCACAAATACAGAGAAGAATGGATCTCAGACAGTTAGTGTTTCAGTGTCTCAGGGTAAGTATATGTTTATATTTTAAGACATACGCTGTTCTTGCAACAAGTCTTTAGTTTATTCTTTGCTCTTGAGAAGTTGAGCCTGAGTGTGTACTAGCAGGGTTTAATATCACAGATGTGCCTTAGGCTTCATTTTATTTATTTTTTAATTTTTTAAATATATCTGTATTGATTTCAGAGAGAGGAAAGGAGAGGGAGAGAGAGAGAGATAGAAACATCAATGATGAGAGAGTCACTGATCGAGCCCGCAACCCGGGCATGTGCCCTGACCCGGAATCGAACCCCGATTGCCTGGATCCCAGGTCGACGCTCAACCGCTGAGCCACACCCGGCCGAGCCTTAGGCTTCATTTTAGTTGTCTCCGTTTGTATAGTTACATCTTTTGTTCTATGACAGTGAGGAACCTGGTTCTCAGTGTTTCCATTATCATTGCTTCACTTATCTGATCCACCTCTTACTACATATTCACTCTCCTATCCCTGGCCTGCTGTGGCTCTGACAGCCTCATGCCAGGTTGTTCTTATGTGAGGACACATTTCTCACCCAGTTTTGGGTTTGGGTGTAGAACATGAGTAAGAATTATCGTATAGCTTTTTAAAAAAATCTTTCCATTGCTTTTTTTTAGCCCTAGATGCTCGCTTAGAAGTTGGACTTGAACAGCAAGCAGAACTGATGTTGAAAATGATGTCTACCTTGGAAGCAGATTCCATTTTACAGGCATTAACAAATACATCTCCTACATGTAAGTGAAAATCATCATTCTTATAGTATTGCAATAAATGATTTATCTGTTGATTATTTTCAGGTGTACTCAACAATGACAGATTTTTAAATTTTATGTCTTGTATGAGTCTGAGTGGGCTAAATATATAGCATCTCTCTCACTAAATTAGAAGCAAGTTGAGAAATAAGACAAAAGATTAACAAGTTGGGAGAGTGGAGGGGAATAAAATACCTCCATGTAGTACTCTTAAATTCAAACCAAAAACCTGAGTCATGTTTTTGTTATTGTAGTGTGAGGTTAAGGAAATTCCTAGGCTATTAGCTAGTTGCCTGTGAGTTTATTGCATTATATCCAAATTATTGATAAAGTGGCTTTTGTTTCAGTAACATCTTTATTATCCTTAAAGACTAGGGCTAAAGACCTAGGTAAGGATGAGAGCCAAATGGGCCCAATTGTACTGCAGAATCTAAAGGATTTACTATCTGATTATCTTCTGCAAAGGAAGGCAAATTTTTTATAATAAAGGACCAGATAGTAAATATTTTAGGCTTTCTGGGCCATGTGGTGGGTATTGCAGCTACACAACTCTGACTTCGTAGCATTAAAGCAGCCACAGGCAGTGTGTAAAGGAATGGGCATGGCTGTTACAGAATCAGGTGGCCTGCCAGGTCTGGCCATCAGGCCATGGTTTGCTGACCCTTGATGTACAGTGCTAGACTTGGGTAATCTCCTCCTGTCAGGTGAGTACAGTTTAGATAGCAGCCTGTCTCTCAAAAGACAAAGATTGAGGAGATGTGCTGAGAAAATGGTGATGGATGTTTTTTGTGTCCTCATGTCCGTCATCCCCCTCCCCCCAGGCCTTTGAATCACTTTACCTTTTCTGGGTAGATGGTGATTAATGGGGTAGTTATAGTTAGAACCTAGGAAGAGCATCATGTCCCCTCTATGAAGAGAAGTTCACCATCCATTTTCGTAGAAAACTTTGGGTTATTAGATCTTCCTATGTTAAATTAAATTCTTTTGTTGCAAACTTTATAAAAATAAAAGATGGTGTCCTATAATCTTAGTATTGGTACACTAATGTTGTTGTATATTGTCTCCTATATAATAATGGGGACCCCTTTCTGTCACCACAGACATCTCAATACTGCCCATAGTAGCTCTTTTCTTTGATAGACATTAAAAACAAACATTTATTAGAATATCCTTTTGTAATTTGTATCTGCTTCTCTTTTTCATACATGTGTGTGTATATATATATGTGTGTGTGTGTATGTGTGTGTGTGTATATATATATTGATTTCAGAGAGAGAGGAAGGGAGAGGGAGAGAGAGAGATAGAAACATCAATGATGAGAGAGTCATTGATTGGCTGCCACCTGCACACCCCCTGCTGGGGATCGAGCCCCCAACCCAGGCATGTGCCCTGACCGGGAGTCAAACCTTGATCTCCTGGATAATAGGTCAGTGCTCAACTGCTGAGCCACACCAGCCAGCTCTGCGTCTCTTAATATAGTCTGTCTTTTGATTATTGTCATGTACAGAACTGTGTCCCCCCTTTTAATATCATAATTTTCTAAATATATGAAGAACTGCTCTTAGAGTCCCTATATTTCTCTGCTCCCCATGAATTACATTTTTAATTCATTTGAGGGGTGGCCTGGACATCAGGATTTTTGGATGCTTCCCAGGTAATTTACTGTGCAGTCAGAGTTAGGAATCAATAGACTATATTATCCATTCTAATCCCTGCTGGCCAGCCTGTGGCCTGCCAGGCTTTGCTTGTGGACCAGAGTACCCTAGAAGCCTCGCCCAGGAAAGTGAGCACAGTTTCAGTTGGCTCATGCCACAGGCACTTCTAGACATTCGTCGCAGGGGTGGAAGAAAGAGAGAAAGAAAAAAAGAATCAATAGACTAGACTGTAGATTATTCTAAAACTACCTTCTTAAGAATTAGTCAAGGTTCTTCTTTCTCTCCCTTTTCCTCTTATTAGGAAAAATTTTGAAAATAAAAATTGCTAGAGAGTAAGATTCCTTTTCTTTGGTGGACAAATCCTTTGAATTTGGGAGCTTCTCTGTTGATTGTCTTTTCGACTTTCAAGTAAAGTGGTAAAAACAAGTTTTCAAATAATAACGAATCATTTTAAAGAATGCAATTTTAATTTTTTTACAAAAATGATCTTCACTTACCTATACATAGTAATAGCTAGTTAGCATTTCTCCTGATTTGTGTATAAAATCATAATTGTGTTTAATTTTCAGTATCACAGTCTCCCACTGGAACAGATGATTCACTTCTAGGGGGTTTACAAGCAGCGAACCAATCCAACCAACTTATTATACAGTTATCATCTGTCCCAATGTTAAATGTTTGTTTCAACAAACTTTTTTCCATGCTTCAAGTCCATCATGTTCAGGTATGACTTCAGGAGAAATGGTACATTTTTAGACATTACCAGCCTAATAAAAGATGAAAATGACTGGGGAGATCATTCTCAACCTAACAGGGATTATTTCTTTATCATGCTGAGATGGAAAAATATTGGAGATGCTTTGATAACCACAGCTCCTCAGTGATAGGTCATATATAATGTTTATGATCCTAAGCTTTATTGATTAGATCCAGCTACAGTTGACTCTTGAAAAACGCAGAGGTTAGGGGCACTACCTCCGCCACACAATTGAAAATTCACATATAACTTTGACTACCCCAAAATTTAACTACTAATTGCCTGATGTTAACCAGAAACCTTACTCATAACAGTCAATGACACATATTTTGTATATTTTATGTATTCTATACTGTATTCTTTTTTTTTTTTTAATTTTTCTTTTATCTTCACTCGAGGATATTTTTTCCATTGCTTTTCAGAGAGAGTGGAAGGGAAAGAGAGAGAAAAATATCGATGTGAGAGAGACACATTGATTGGTTGCCTCCTGCACGTGCCCCAACCAGGGCCAGGGATCAAGCTTGCAACGGAGGTATGTACCCTTGGCCAGAATCAAAGCCAGGACCCCTCAGTCCTTGGGCTGACACTCCAGTCACTAAGTCAGACCAGCTAGGGCTATACTGTATTCTTAAAATAAAGTAAGCTAGAGAAAAGCGTTACTAAGAAAATCTTAAGGGACAGAAAATACGTTTACATATGTACTGAAGAAGTCTGCATGTAAGTGGATCTGTGCAGTTCAAACCCGTGTTGTTCAAGGGTCAACTGTATATATATTATAGTTTAAATACACTTGTATTTAAACACTTGAATCACCTCTTTTAAGTTAGGAAAACATTTCTATTCGGTAAATTATAAATTTTAATTAAGTTAAATTTTGATTCATCAAGAACTTTAAGATTGCTTGCTTGTCAACTGAATTGAAGTAACCAGATGAAGTATTTAATAGAAAAATTAGACTTAACCATAGGGATTCATACATAAGATTTTGTTTAAGTAGTATTTCATAATATAATAGATACTATTTTTTTTTCTGTCAATTTTCATTCTTTTTCAGTTGGAATCACTTCTCCAATTGTGGCTCACATTGAGCCTGAATTCTAGTTCATCTGGAAACAAAGAGAATGGAGCAGAAATTTTTTTATATAATGCTAATCGAATACCTGTCATTTCATTAAATCAAGGTAATATCAGAAGGAAAATAATTCATATAGCCTAAATAATAAGCTAACAAGGTAATGATTAGGTTAATATATACTTAAACTTTGTCATAAGGGTTATAATATTTTAGTGAAAGAAAAATATTTTTATACCCTGACTTAATAATTAGTAGGAAAGAGACTAGAAGACCCTTATTTTCTTGGTTGTATTATCTTATGCCTGTGTACAACTAAAATTGACAATGTTCTGTTAATCTTTACATTGGATTCCCTTAAAGTATTGTCTTGTTCATAGGCTGTTTTGTTGCAATTAATGTTTTTTTAAAATGTGAATTTGCTTCTAGGGAAGTAGATAAATTGGAGAAGGATATTAATTTGCCATAGAAATTGTGTTTATTTTTTTCTTGGCATATGCAAGAATGTGGAAACTGGAATAATACCTTCAACCGGACTAGAACTAGCCTTTAGGTCTGACTGTAAGAATCTATTTTAGTTGTATTTTAAGAAAAGTGAAAATGATCTATTCCTGGTCCTTTCTCCCTATTGAGGGGCATCCTTACCATGCACAGCTCTCACACCTGTCTTTTCAGCCTAGTGACAGCCACATTGGCTAATAGTTCCACTTATGTCTGCATTGTTTCAGCAAGACCAGCCTAACTTTAATTGGTTCTCATTTTTTCCCTCTATTAATAATTATTATTATAAATTTTGCTCCCATTGCTTTTTTAAACTTTGTTATTGTGAAAAATATTAAAAAAGAGTTGATAGAAAAGTAATGATTCCTTACTAGCATCAGATATCTGGTCAGTATTTAAACAATTGTCTCAACTTTAACAAAATTATTTTTTGTTTAGTTGAATTAAAATCTATATAAGGTCTACACATTGTAGTTAATTGTGTCTCTTAAATCCCTTTTAATCTCAGTAGGTTCCCTCTGTGTCTTTTTTGTCCCCTTGCAAAATCATTTGTCAAAGAAATTTGGCTGTATGTTTTCCAGGATTTCCAAGGTCCTGTTTCTTAGTGATTATATCTCCATGATGTCCTGTGTATTTCCTGTAAATTGATAGTTATTATAAACTGTAGTAAATTAAAGCTTGATCTGATTTGAGGTTTTTAAGACATTTCATAGGTTGTCTCTCTTTATGATAATAGATATTGATGCTTAATGCATAAAGTCATTAACATTTCACTAGATGTTTCAAAATGAAGATAATCTGTCATTCCTTCTTTATTTATTAGGTAAAATACTCCCATAAAGAGAAACTTCCTTTTATATGCTATTATGTCACCTTATGATATAGTTTGTATAATAAAGGCAGGAAAATGCTGGAAATTTTTTTCTTTTTTAGAATTAGTTTTAAAAATGAACCATTTCACAAGTAGTCTATATTCATAACGTGTAAGTTTCTTTAGTAAATATCTGTATAAGTTTATGGAATTAAAAATATTTTTTATGCTTCTGTTACAATTGAAATTCGTATTGTTGCTGATATTGTGCTATTTATGGCCAGTAAGATACTCCTTTTTTAGTTACTTTTTTGGGGGGATGGGGGGGTTTAAAAAGAAATGTTTCTGTTAGCTTTTAGTATAATAGATTCCCCAGACTCTGTATTTCCTGCCTAAGATCTAGAATGAGCCATTTTTACAGGGTGTTTTAAAAGTACAGTCTGGACACACTATTATGTTTGTACATTTTGAATAGCTGTTTTGGCTTCTTCAGCTGGTACAGGTGCTTCTTATCTTATCTGGGCCTTGCAAGCAACCTGATTACCGTTGTAGTTTGTGCTTGGTTGTGAAGTTACATTGGTTTTGATTGGTCTACCCCATCCCTGTTTTTCCAGTAAGCCTTATTATTTTCAGTTTTGCAGAATGTGAGGATTTTTAGTAAAATACAAATTCTGTTTCAGTAGAAATGCCTGAAAAGGACAACAAATTTATAATGATAACATTAATTTATGTGTCATGGGCTGAGCTTTTTACTTAGCCATAAAATGTTATTGACTCTTAATGCTTTTGTACTTTTTAATAGGGAACTCTTTCATTTGTATGTTTTGGGGACACTAGGTAGTGAGTTGACTTAAGGAAGTATTTTTGAATTCATTCTTTTTGCTTTTAATTCTTAGTGTACATTTGCTTTTTCTGAGTGGAAATTTTCCCTTTTCTTTTTTCTACATAGCATCAATAACTAGCTTTCTCACAGTGTTAGCTTGGTATCCCAATACCTTGCTCCGGACGTGGTGCCTTGTACTTCATAGTCTAACGATCATGACGAACATGCAGCTTAATTGTAAGTAAAAATTTATTCTTTTAAATCCATTTATTCTTTTAAATCTATGACATATACATTGTTCTTGCTATCAGGGTCTGTAAAAAGCTTTTTCTAAGAAGTGGTATAGTTATGAAAATGATTTTCTTATTTGAATATGTGTCTTCTGAATTTGTTGTTACATATCATATACTTTGTGCTTCTTTACACTGATAATATACTCTAATATATGTACCATTACGAATTCAAATCATATTTTTACCTACTAAAAACTTAATAATATTAAAATAAAATTGATTACTTTTAGAGTAGAAAGTCAAATATTTAATACTAATCAGTGTTTTATGTTAGTTATTCTATTAAAGTGCCTTTGTACTTAAAAATGATTTATTCATTATAATATTTTTTTAATATATCTTTATTGATTTCAGAGAGAGGAAGGGGGGGAGAGAGAGAGAGAGAGAAACATCAATGATGAGAGAGTCATTGAGCGGCTGCCTCCTGCATGCTCCCCACTGGGGATCAAGCCCGCAACCCGGGCATGTGCCCTGACCGGAAATCGAACCGCAATCTCTTGGATCCTAGGTCGACGCTCAGCTGCTGAGCCACGCCAGCTGGGCTATAATATTCATTAATATATATAACTAGATTCCTCGGTTTTTGTTTTTCACATCCTATATTAACTAAACATAATTACTTTTTCTCAGATTCTGATGTCCTATTAAGCTTTTTTCTTTCCACACCCCACCCCTTTTTTTCCATTTTAGTTAAGATTGTGAAATAATTTCTGAAATTCTCAGAAAGGAACTTTTAGTGCTTTCTGTGGCTTTTGTGTCTCAAAAGTCATGAAAATACTGTCCTGTATTATCTTCTATAGTGTTTATTGGTTTTAATTTTCATGGTTAATTCTAGGTTTTTATCTGGCATTCTTGAGGTGGTTGTGAGTTAGGGATCAAAGTTCATATTAGAGGGCGAGGACTAGCCATTGGTGAATTGAAATCTGTATTCCATTTGTAGATTACGACAACAGGAGAGTGGATTTCTTCCCCATTCTGTTTGGACTTAATTTCATTAAATAGAAAGCTCTATGACATTGATAAGATATTAATTTAAATCATTGCTTAGCATCAAAATTCAATTTTCTCATTTGGAATGTGTTTTCGAAGTAGGAGATCAAAGGTATTACTATATGATCCTGAAGATAGATTTAACCCAAAGGATATTTTATTCAGTTCAGAAAACTGGTGCATTGCCCGTCTATCATTTAATGTGTACAACCTTCAAACAGCCCACGTGCAAAAATGAATAGTTTTTGCCTCGATTTATCTTAAAAAGTTGGTTTAAAATTTACCTGCAAAGTAGATATCTATTTCTGGAAGAGGGTTAGGTTCATCAAAAGGACATTAAGCATTTAGTTATTTATTTTCCACTTGATTGTTCAGAAAACTGGGCATTTTTCACAATTGAAATAGTAGAGAGGAAGGAGATTGGTGGTAGATGAAAATAGAGAATGAATCCATCTCAGTTAGTTCATACCCTTTTAATGACCTGTAACACCAGGAATATGTGAGTTTTCCCTGGAACTAAAAGATGTTTTAAATACTACATTTTCATTGTTTCAGGGTCCATTTTTTAAAGAACTTTGGTTTTTTAATGTTTTATAGCTGGTTCCAGCAGTGCCATTGGTACTCAGGACAGTACTGCCCATCTGTTGGTTTCTGATCCAAACCTGATTCATGTTTTAGTGAAATTTCTTTCTGGCACCAGTCCACATGGAACAAATCAGCACAGTCCACAGGTAATGTGACTTGAAAACCAGTGATAGGCCCATTCTATAAAAATGTAACGTTTGTAAAGAAAAACTTTAATGCACCTAAATATATAAAGTTGTTATTGCCACAGTATTAAATGATAGCCTTTTATATATCAATGTGGTAAAATGTTTTGAATTATTTATAATAATAGCTATGTTAAAACTGAATTATAGGGGGCATTAAGTTTTCTGTTGGATTTTTGGCATCAATTTTGTATAATTTAAGCAATATTCTGAATAAATACCTGAAAGTCAGGGAAGCATTTCAAAAAATTTGGAATTAAGTTTTTAAAAATAATGTATCATTTGTAATGACTTCCATCAGAATTGACAATTCACCTAACTTAGTTATTTTATAATGTTAAAAATTTTATTTAACAAAAAATAAGATGTATCAGAGCTTATAAACAGTTTTAGTTTTGCAACGTATTTCCTTTATATCATGTTAATTTCTTGCTGTATTAGTACTACTTTAAAAAATATTTCTACTTCATTTTATTTCTTTTCATATAAAAATATATTTAGTGTTCATAGCATCTTTTTAATGAAGTTACTCAAGATTATCTTACAGTGTTATCTTTTAATTCTTAGCTCTGTGCTAGGTCTAGGGACTGTTCTAGGTGCTAAGGATAAAAGCATTTACTAAGACCAAGTTTCTGCCTTCTTGGAGCGTAAATTTTGGTGGAATCATACTGAATATACTTTAATTTTGTAGATCATAATAAAATAAATTAGACAAGGAAAATAATTAGAAAAAGAAGGAACTGCTTGCAGTTAGATTGGGTCAGAGTTTTGGTGAGAGCAGAGGCAGGTTATCAAGTGGTTTTGTATATAAAGATTGCATGATTTTGAAATGTGGACAATGCTGGTATCAATGATTCTAACTTCAATTATTTAACATAAGAGAAAACATGCATTATCTGCATTGACCTCAGTTGTGCAGCTAGTTAGTGGTAGAGCTAGGAGTCAGGGAGCATGCCACTGCATAAAATAGTGTTTTTCCTTCCTATATATTTTTTAAGCCTGAGTAAGTTATTGAAAATAAAGCTTTCCACAGATGTCTTGGTTTTATAGAGGAAGTTTGGTTACGAATGTTACAATATATAATGCTCAGTATTAACAATTAAGTTTATCTAACTTTAAAATATTTTGGAGCATTAAATTACATTTTATTTTTCCAAAGCTCCAGTTGTTTTATGATTATATCAAATTAGAATGGAATAAAATAATATGTATAAGTATTACATAACACCTGAACATACCTCAGGTTATTTAGTGTGATTCTATCATTTCTTTCATTGATGAGATAGAAGTTTGGGATAGTAGTTTTTTAGAAATTGGTGCAGGTTTGTTTTCAGCTTTAGGTTTTTTGTTTGTAGTTTTGTTTTTTTCATTTACTTTAGTGTATGCTCTGCTAGTCATTAGAAGCATGACTTTTTGTGGATTACTTAATCTCTGAGTCTTAGTTTTTTTGTTTTGAAATGGGATATTAATAAGGTTGTTTGTGAAAATCAGTACATAAGTTCTCTGTACTTTTGAAAGTATTATGAAGATATTTCTTGTGTAATTAAGGTGAATCTTTTTTTTGTATTGAGTTAAATAAACCTAATATAAGTTGTTCTGAATCATAGTGAAACATTATTAACAATAGAATATAATTTTTTATTTAAGACCTAAAATATTAATTGGTTTCCTGCTATCAATGTTAATATTTTTGTTCTTCATATGAAAAGTTACAATACTATAGTATTTGTTTAACACTTGCTACTTTTTAAATGAATGTTCTGTAAATAGTATCAGTAAGCAGTTTTCAATGAAATTTCACATTTTTTCAGGTTGGGCCAACAGCTACACAAGCTATGCAAGAATTTCTTACCCGATTACAAGTGCATCTTTCTTCAACATGTCCTCAGATATTCAGTGAATTTTTACTCAAGCTAATTCATATACTTTCAACAGAAAGGTAAATTTCAATGTATGCATATATTTCTTATGTGTAAGTAATATGTATTTCTTTAAATGAACTTTACCTTACCATTTTTGGGGTGTGTGTCTGGAAATAGATAAACAGTAGGATATTAAGATTAAGGGGGAAGAGTCTATTGATTTTTCCCTATTTGTTTCATTTTATTTCATTATAGCTCTCTCAGATTGTGAACTTTCAATTATAAAAGGAATATATTGCCTTTAATGTCTTCATAGATTATTTATCATAAACCCTTTAGGGGAAATTTATTTGAATTCGTTTAACTTGTTCTAGGATATAGAATCAGAATTAAAGCTACCAATGATTTTATTTGAAACCAAGATATAATAAGAAAACCTGAGAGAGAAAGAAAATTACATGCTAATTTCATATAAATGTTATAAGTAAATTTATTAATAAAATCAGGCAGTATGTTAAAAGAATATACTTTGACCATGATGGGTTGCTTCTTAAAATGCATGAATGGCTCAGTATCACATCATATTACATGAGTTATTTTCATCATACTATAGACGTTTCATAAAACCTAACATTACTTTCTAATAAAAACTTTTAATGTAATATAAACAGTATCATCTTATTTAATATTAAAAAAAAACCCCAAGATGATGAACAAATCAAACTCACATATTTGGTTATATTAAAAATTTTCTTTAATATCAGGGATAAACCAAAGGCACTATTTGCTATCTTTATTACTTATTTTCATTCTGAAAGTGCCAGAGAATTTAAAACTGAAAAAATATATATATTAGGAAATGGTAAAAATTATTTATAGATTACATGATTTTTGAAAAATTAATTTTAAAATGTTAGGAATCAGAAAAGGATGTAGTTTATAAAATTTAACATAAATAACTTGTTCATAGTAGTTTTTTTTTTTTTTAATATATCTTTATTGATTTCAGAGAGAGGAAAGGAGAGGGAGAGAGAGAGAGAAACATCAATGATGAGAGAGTCATTGATCGGCTGCCTCCTGCACTCCCCCGACTGGGGGTCGAGCCGGCAACCTGGGCATGTGCCCTGACTGGGAATCGAACCCTGATCGCCTGGATCCTAGGTCAATGCTCAACCGCTGAGCCACACCTGGCCAGGCTATAATAGTGTTTTAAAAATAAAACAAAATGCTTAATGCCTAGTACAAAAACTAATGTGCAAAATGTATATGGAGATATATTTACATAGCTGCAGAAAATTTAATTTCATAGCTACTTTCCTCACTTGTGTTTACTTCCTCCTTTATAACAATTTTAAAATACTAATTTGGTTGTAGTTGAACTTTTTTGTAGTATATACATAGTGAAGGATAGGGGCAAGGAGGAGTGACAGTCACAAAACCAAGGGCATGCCTTTATCATTTTTGCATATATTTTGCAAAATAAGAACGTGAATTTTTTGTGAGATTTTGGATGGTATATATAAAATCAGCTGACAAGCAAAATCAGTTACCATTTATTTCATTTTTATTTCAACTAGGCTTGTGTTTCTTTTTAAGCTGAGACCTCTAAACATATTCGTTAGGTATAGGCTTTAGTATAGTTCAGTCATGTAGGTTAGTATAACAGGAAAGATTTTCATATGAAAATTCAGTACATTTACTCTAACATTTCTTACAGTAATATTAATCTTGGTTTTAGTTACATGGTTTTCTTTTTTCTAATATATCTTTATTGATTTCAGAGAGAGGAAAGGAGAGGGGGAGAGAGAGAGAGAGATAGAAACATCAATGATGAAAGAGTTATTGATTGGCTGCCTCCTGCATGCTCCCGACTGGGGATCGAGCCCGCAACCCGGGCATATGCCCTGACTGGGAATCGAACCCCAATCTCCTGGATCCTGCTGAGCCATGCCTGGCCAGGCTGGTTTTCTTTTTTAAGTGAGAATATTTATCGCTTTACAGTCCTCAAAAACTTAATTAGGTTTTTTTCCCCAGCTACTCTTCCACCCTCTTTCATCCTACACAAACCCCATACATTTTCTAGCAGTTTCTTTAATCGTATTTGTAAGGTTGTCCCCTACGAATACTCTTAGTTTTTGTTATGTTTGTTTTGAAGCAAGTCTCTGGAATCCTGTTGAATTAGCCAGCAGCTCCTCAGTTAAATTAATAATATAGATTGAAAGGACATACCCAGTCATAATATGAAGAGGGCATTCATTATTATCAGATGAGCATTTTGTAGATATTTTCTACTATTCTGTGGATTATATTTTAGTTTTCTTGACAGTATCTTTCAGAAAGCAGTTTTTAATTTTGATTGTCTTGTCAAGCTTCTCTTTTATATATCATTAATTTTGTGTCATAAAAGAAATCCTTGTGTAGCCCAATGTCATACAGATGATCCTCTGTTTTCTTCTAGGAACTTTACAGTTTTAGGTTTTATATCTAGGTTTATGTTAAAGTTTGCATTTAGGCTGAGGTTTATTTTTTTGCCTATGGATATCCATTTGTTCCTATACTGTTTGTGAAAAGGCTGTCATTTTTTCATTGAATTCTCTTTGTACCCTTTTAAAAAATCAATTGACCATATTTGTCTTGCTCTATTTCTGGACTTTCTTCTATAGGATTGATGTTTATTTCTGTTCTTTTCCAGTGTCATACTGTCTTGATACCTTTTTGTTGTTAATCTTCCCGTGAGGAAGGAGAGAGAGAGAGAGAGAGAGAGACAGAGAAACATCAATGTGAGAGAGACACATTGACTGGTTGTCTCCCACATGCACCCTGAGGTGGGGAGGCGCAGGGGTGGTTGGAGTGAACCTGCAACCCAGGTACGTGCCCTTGACCAGGAATTGAACCTGAGGAGAGCCTTGAGCTACACTGGCCAGGGCTGCCTTGGTACTTTTATGTTATTTGTTGAAATCTGGCAATGGATTTCCCAGCTTTGTTGTTCTTTTAAAAATTGTTTTGGCTTTCTATCTCCTTTGCTTTTCCATATGAATTTTAAAGCAGCTTATTGCCTCTTACCCACCTTACAACCCCCTCCCCCCCAAAAAAAAACCAACCCACAAAACCATGCTGGATTTTGATTGAGAATGTGCCAATCTATATATCTATTTGTGAAGAGTTGTAGCCTCTTTGGGATTTTTCTTTGTACACAGTCATGTGATCAATGAAAATAGTCTTGTTTTTTCCATTGTGTATGTCCCCTCCCCACCATCCTAATCATCCTGGTTAGGACCTCCAGTGTGATGTTCAGTTTAAATGCAAAAACTTGTCTTCCTTGTCTCCCCCCACTTTTACTGGGGTGGTTTCTTTTATCTTATATAAGCATTTGACAATATCTGTCTCTTAATTGGTCACCATTTCGCATTAAATGTAATTATTGATACGGTGGACTAAAATTGTCACTTTGCCAGTTTTCTGCTTATTCTTTGTTCCCTTTTAATAATCAGTTTCTGCATACTTTTTGGATTAAGTATTTTCTTGATGATTTCGTTTTGTTCCCACTGTTGGCTTATTATTTATTAATAACTTAATTTGATCATAGTGTTTGCCTTAGCTTTACATCATGCATCTTTTTTTTTTATCACAGTCTACCTTAACTTACATATAATCACACCAGTATATTTCCAATTTCTCACAAATGTCAGAACTTTACAACAATATATTTCTCTTGTCTTTTCTGATGTAGTTGTCAAATGTTTGCTTATGCTGTACACACAAAATATGTTCCTACAGTTTTTTGCTTCAGATAAACTTGTATCTTTTAGATACTGAAGTGAGTAGTATTTTTGCCTGGAAAGAGACAAGTCTCTTCCAGGGAGATTAGTGTGAATATTTGAGTCACTTTTCAGGAGTTGAGTTGGATTTGGGTTTTGTTGTTGCTATGGTTACCTTTAATGTTACATCAGCTTCAAATGGAAGTAGTTACCTCTGTTTCTGTAGGGGTTGGGGTATAGGGGACTTGTTTCCAGTGTTCTTGCTCCATCCTCAGCTTTTGTTGTGAGCAAGGAGAGCATTTCCTTCCCTCCACGCGGTGGAAAACAGCTAATGGTATTTGAGGGTTTGTTCTTTTTTCAGACACCAAATGCCAGTGTCTTTCTAGTACCATTTCTCTTATCTGACATCAATTGATGTCCTACCATTCAATCCTATACTGACACTACCAAAAGTTAGCATCAAATTTACAGGTTTAACTGCTCAGTTCTGCAAGACTGCTCTTATTTCAGAGGGCAGTTGCAAGCCTCAGTTCCCCAGGTTACCCACACTATGTCCAGTTTTGCTACAAATTGAGGGGTTCTCACAACTCCTCAGATTCGATAATTCTGTAGGACAACCCACAGAACTCAGGAAAAACACTTTACTTATGTTTACTAGTTTATTATAAAGTGTATAATTCAGGATCTGCAAGTGGAATTGATGTGTAGGGCAAGGTGTGTAGGGGTGGCGGGTAAGGAGAATGCCTTTGAATGGATGTGAACTTCAAGGGTTCTGTGTTATTACTCTCGCATTCTTGGTGTTCAGCAATTTATTAAATATCTTAGCACAATTCTCCTTAGCTAATATATATCGTCAGTGTCTCTTTTTATTAAATTCTGCCACAGGAAAACCAATGCTGATATTCTTCTCCTTGGAGGCGCCTTTTATTGATATCAGGCTTTTTGGTACCCTTTGACCTCAGCTATCTAATGGGTTCAAGAAGAGTTATGACTTTATGGTCAATTTAGCTTTTTCTTGTTATGTTGGGGGCAGCATAAGCAGAAGTTAAGAGCATTTAGTTTTGATGCATAAGAATTATTTGATTGAATCTTAATTTTTGAAATTAAAATCCATGGGGAATGATTTAAATAGCAATATTTGAGGATGTAACATAATAGTTCATTTTATTATGAGGAGTGCCTTGTGATATTTAAATATTTTTGTCTGTACCTTCAGAATCACCTCTTACTTGTCCTTTAGTTTTCTATTTTAAAGGAGGTCATTTTTATTTTGTATAAAATAGAGACAAGAAGAAGGATTTAGGAAAACATGGAAACCATTTGCCACAAAATGAAATAGTGAATACTACGAGTTTAATTATTGTTTGGCTTTATTGTTCTATGTTGTTTACTTTTTTTTTTTTAAAGATCTTAAAATGGATTAATTTTTAATTCTTTCTCTTTTTCTCTAGGGGTGCCTTCCAGACAGGTCAAGGACCTCTTGATGCCCAAGTAAAGCTCTTAGAATTTACTCTGGAGCAGAATTTTGAAGTCGTTTCAGTTAGTACTATTTCTGCTGTGATAGAGTCTGTCACCTTTTTAGTGCACCACTATATCACTTGCTCTGACAAAGTCACGTCTCGAAGTGGATCAGATAGCTCAGTGGGTGCTCGAGCATGCTTTGGGGGACTCTTTGCCAACCTCATTCGTCCAGGTGATGCAAAAGCAGTTTGTGGAGAAATGACAAGAGATCAACTCATGTTTGATTTGTTAAAACTGGTTAACATTTTAGTACAGCTGCCTCTTTCGGGCAATAGGGAATACAGTGCAAGAGTGTCTGTGGCCACCAATACAACTGACAGTGTTTCAGATGAAGAAAAGGTTTCAGGCGGCAAAGATGGTAATGGAAGTAGTAGCAGTACTCAAGGACCGCCTGCATATGTCGCTGACTTAGTGTTAGCCAACCAGCAGATTATGAGCCAGATTTTGTCTGCTCTGGGCCTGTGTAATAGTAGTGCCATGGCAATGATAATTGGTACGTATTGAGGATATTTCTCTTATTTTGTATCTGCTTTCCTGTCTCTTCTCTTTAGCAATATATGAATTCATTTTCTTTTTACTTTAGACTGTAGAGATAATTTATTGTAAACTTCTTAACATAATTGATTTTTATTAGTGAAAACTTTTATAGAATGTTTCAATCAGTAAATTGAAATATTGAAAAATTTTAGGTGAAATTTTTAAAAATTGGAAAATACATAGTAACGTCAATTAAATTAAGAAAAAATATCATTATCCTAAGGCAATACCACAATATATAGCCCCATATAGCTAACATTTTAAAGATGAAACATTTCGCATCAAATTTTGTATTAGCGAACCAGTAAGATTTATTTTCATTTTCTTAAAAAAGTGAAATATAAAATTTTATTCAAAGTGTAAACAGTTTCTATGACACAACTCAATGTAAAATTTATATATTGTTGCTTAATTTTTCTACCTCTTTGAAAGCTAATGTGTTACGTTCATTTTTTTAAAAATAATTGAACTTTTGTAAATTGTGACAAAATCCATTCCTGATATGTTTTTACTTGTTGGTATTTCTTTTTTTGTGTGTGTAAGGGAAACAGTCATGTTCTGTTAATCATTAGCTGTTTGGAAGTATAGTTACATAACAATATCACTTATTTTTCTCCATTTTCTTTCTGCTTGATATATAGCTAATATGTGGAATTATGTTCCTCACTCATATAACAGCAACTTCTTTGTATTGTTACCAGCAATAGAGATATCTCATGTATCTCAGATTACAAAAAAAAATGCTCTACTGAGTAGTATGATAGATAATTTAATTTCTAGGTATATGTACACATACACCTACACAGACAGCTATTAATGTACCTATTCTTCACTGGTTTCAGGAAAAATGGTCTTTAAGCCTATTTTAATTATTACTGGTTTTTAAGGATATACTTTTTAAAAAAAAAAGTGTAATCTTTTTATTTAAACCAGGGGCAAGTGGATTACATCTCACCAAACATGAAAACTTTCATGGTGGATTAGATGCAATATCAGTTGGGGATGGACTATTTACCATACTGACAACCCTTAGTAAAAAAGCTTCTACAGTCCACATGATGCTGCAGCCAATTTTAACCTATATGGCCTGTGGATATATGGGCAGACAAGTAAGTTCAATCCAGCAACAGTTGTAGTAACTTAAGTAGTTTCTAGCAATGGGAGTAGAGAATTACTTATAGGACAGAGATTAATAGAGTATTCATATTCTATATTGGAAAATGAATAACAACAGATGAGAACTACAGATTATTAAAGAAGTTGGAGTGTCAAGTTCCTTTGAAGTGATGACTGTCAAAGACGACTACAGTGATACAAGAATAAAACATTTAACATAGTCTTAAATTTTTTCCCATTGTCCCAAAAAGTTCTTTCCTCCCCCCCCAAATAGCATAGTTGAATTCTAAAATGTCGTCTGTAGATATTACATACGAAAATTTAATGAGTACTTTTTCAAGCTTATATTGCATATTTAGTTTCCTTTTAATTAAAAGAGATTAGGATAATTTTAAAAGAAAAATGTTAGAATATTACTGCTTTTTATATTTCCTTTTTAAAATGTGATTATTTTAACTTTTATTCTTTCAAATGTGGATTTTAAAACATAATTTTTAAAGGAATTTTTTATATGCTAATTTGTAACTATCATTTTCTTAAGTATGTATTGCATATATATGTCTTCATTGGAAGATACAAAGATATTTGGGAAGGATTAATTTTTAAATGAAGTTAATGTCTAGTGGAAAACAAATCAGTGCACATTAATTTAAGGTAAAAGTTATAACAGTAGGTAAAGACAGATGCTCTTGAGTTTAGAGAGGAGACTGTTCACTTCCTTTTTGATTCTAGTAAGAGTTGTTATGTATTTTAGGGGACATTTTGTATTTAGTGACTTAGATTAAGGCTGTCATTTTATAATAAACCATAAAGGAATATTCTATTCAATAAGAAATTTAGTTGTCCTAATTCACTGTAAATTTTTTTTTTTTTTTTAAGGGCTCCCTTGCTACTTGCCAGTTATCTGAACCATTATTGTGGTTCATTTTGAGAGTATTGGATACTAGTGATGCCTTGAAAGCATTCCATGATATGGGTAAGATAAAATTCCAGTAATTGTCATTTAAATGTAATTATTTGATAGTACTTTATGTTCTCATTTTGGTAGTCTTCTGTGAAAGTTAGCTTGATGTCAAACCATTTAAAGATAACTTTAATATTTTTTTGCCAATTTAGGTGGTGTTCAGCTTATTTGCAACAATATGGTTACTAGTACAAGAGCTATTGTTAACACTGCAAGAAGTATGGTATCAACTATTATGAAATTTCTTGACTCTGGTCCAAATAAAGCTATGGACAGCAGTTTGAAAACAAGAATACTAGCTTCTGAGCCTGACAATGCAGAAGGGATTCATAACTTTGCACCTCTGGGTGAGAAAATAATTATTAAATCTTATTGGTATGAATTTATATAGTTTATTAGCTGTAATGAAACAAAAATAGTTGTTGAAGTAAGTTGATCATGTTACAGTATTACCATTTTAATTAAAAACACTTGATTTTAAAGGTAGTGGGTTTTTAAACATTCTACTGATTAGAGGGAAGTTTTTAATAGTTCTTTAGCAGTAATATTTGTTTTTATTTTGATTTTAAACAAAAAGTACAGTTAGAAAACTAAATAACAGAGATATGTCAGTTTTCATAAATGTTAGTTTTAAAGAGCTTGTTCCTTCTCACTTTGTGTGGTATTTCCTTCTTAAGAAGCTTCAGGTTTAGCTATTTACTCTCTTTTCCAGTCTACATAGTTTCTTTCATATTTTTCTTTTCATATTTATAACTCATGGGCATTGCCAGCTTAAAATAAAGGTGATTATTTTCAAGTTGAAGGCTGTATTGAACATTGCTTTTTAAATTATTTGAGGGTTATTGTGCTAGATTTCTTATTACTTTAGTTTTCATTTGATATGTGAGTATAAGTAGGTTAGGCAGCAACTGAAAATAAACTTGTCACCTGCCAGTTGGCTAGATGTGATGTTTTGTTAATATTGTGAAAAATCATGCTGAGTGTATTGAGTACATTCATAGTATCAAATGTTCACGTTTTTAACTATTTTTTCTAGTGTAATTATGATAATTTGAATACTTCCTGATGCGTTATTGGATTTCTTTTGTAAGTTTTTATTTTAAATGTCTTCTGTAGGTACAATCACATCTAGCAGTCCTACTGCCCAACCAGCCGAGGTGCTTTTGCAGGCCACACCACCCCATAGAAGAGCTCGCTCTGCTGCTTGGTCCTACATCTTTCTGCCAGAGGAGGCTTGGTGTGACCTTACCATTCACCTTCCTGCTGCAGTGCTTCTTAAAGAGATACATATCCAGCCTCACCTTGCATCTCTTGCAAGTCAGTAATATTTTTTGTAAAGAAGCATAATGAAAGTAAACTATAATTGCATAAAGAACTATGGGAGATTGTGTAGATCCCTGGCAAATTTGGAAGAATAAATTTTTCACTTATTTGCAAGATCAGACTACTATTATACCCTAATATAGTTGTGGAATCCACACTTTTTGATAGAAACAGATATATGAATAAAATGGCAGAAGGAAAATACACTAATCCACAGGGTTTTAGCAGGTCAAAAAATAACTATGTTATATGGTAAAATATATGTGAATATAAGACTTAATCTGAGGAAGAAATTGCTTTTATTTGGAAGGAGAAAGAGTGGTTCATGTAAATGGTGGCTTTGTAGTTGCACATGGGGATTGATGTAGGAAGAACATTATGAAGGAGAGTTTAATAAAAACATTTTTATTTTATTATTGGATTGAAGCAGAAATTGAAGATATATTGTGTTCCAGTAGAATTAACATAGCCCTTAGAATCAAACATGGGCTACAGTGTAAAATGTGCCATTTGTTAATGTGGGAGTTTGGGTTACTTAATCTCCTTGACTCTGTCAACTTGTGTAAAATGTAGATAATACTTATCTCAAAAGGTTATGGAGATTAAATTTAATAATTAATATGACTTGTCTAGTTCTCAGTGTAAACCTGATGTGTAATTGGCATACAATAAAAGTTACTTCCTAATTTAACAATCGTAATTAAAACCAGGTTTCAAAGTTTGTTGTAGTTGATAGATAAATTTATTATATGGGCTTTCATGTTATGTTAGGAAAAAATACTTTTCCAATAGCAGCTGCCAGTTGTTACGTAATTGGGCCTCCTTAAATTTTAGAAGGAAATGTTTTAAAAAACTCTTCTGGATTTTTGGCTAAGTTTTGAAAGGGAAACAAAAGATAAGAGGTCAAAGACATTTCTAAACTTAGCTATGTTTAAAATCATTGCAACATGGTAGTAGCAAGATAATCGGTGGAAAAGCAGTTTTTAAGAATTACATTCTTCCCAAATTATTTCATTAATCAAATGACCCATAGTGTTGCTGATAATTCTAAGTAAAATAGAAGTAATAGAAAGTCGAGTACATGTGGATTGTATATCTTTACTCTTTTTTGAAGTGAATGTTAGAATTTTTTAAATACAACTTTTATTATATTGTGGATTTCATATTGTATGTTGGAAAATAGCTCCAAAATCAATTATGATGAGAGTCAGTGAATGATTTGGTGTATTAATGTTCTTTTGACAAGTTCATAATGAATATAACCGAAAGCTGCTGTTTCACTGGGACTTCCACTAACGTGTGAAGGCTAGTTTACTTTTTCTTTAGTAATTGTTTGATTTTCTCTTCTACAGCCTGCCCATCCTCAGTGTCTGTTGAAGTGAGTGCCGATGGGATAAATATGCTACCTTTGTCCACTCCTGTTGTCACAAGTGGTCTTACCTACATAAAAATTCAGCTTGTAAAAGCTGAAGTAGCCTCTGCTGTCTGCCTTAGACTCCATCGTCCACGAGATGCCAGCACATTAGGCCTTTCACAAATTAAATTACTGGGCCTCACTGCTTTTGGTACCACTTCTTCTGCAACAGTTAACAATCCCTTTCTTCCCTCTGAAGATCAGGTATCTAAAACAAGGTACGTTTATTTCTCCTTAAAAAAAGCTTTCTGTGAAATTGTTCTGTGGTTTATTTCTTTGTTTATTTTAAATATGTTTTTATTAATTTTAGAGAAAGAGGAGAGAGAGAGAGAAAGAAAGAGAGAAACAGCCATCGGCTGCCTCCTGTACGCTTACAGGGACTGAGCCCACAACCCGAGCATGCACTCTGACCGAGAATCGATCCAGTGACCCTTTGGTGCATGGGAAAGCGCTCAACCATCTGAGCCACACCAGCTAGGGCTGTGGTTTATTTTTTAGGGTTTAGGAATTTCTTTGTTTCATAGGTATCTATATAATAACATGATTTTTTAGTGTAATAGAGACAATTCTGTAAAAGCAGAACCCTGAGGCTGGTTAAAATTGAGATTTATGTGTATTTAATCCTTGAGATGATCTGCAGTGTGGTATATGTGGATGTAGTCTTATTTGGTAATTTCTAAATGCCAATCAGCTGAAGGGTTATATCTGAACCAGACAAACTAACCAAACAAACAAGGAACTGAATATATTCTTTAATTTACATTTTTCTGGTATATTTTGTTGTCTGAAAATTTTATGGACTGGTTTTACTGAAAGCTTTGACTGATAAAAAAATTTAGGATTTTTTTTATTCTCAAGCTTCCAAGGCTTTACATTTTTGCAAGTCTGTGATCCTTATACAGTTTGTATTTATGCATATAAATATGTGTATGTATAAAAACATTTTAAGAAGTTTTGTTTTACCCCTGAAATAATTTGAGCTATATAAATTTATCTTATAAGTCACTGTGTTGTGTATTTCAGTATTGGTTGGTTACGGTTATTACATCATTGCCTTACTCACATAAGTGATCTGGAAGGAATGATGGCAAGTGCAGCTGCACCTACTGCTAATCTTCTACAGACTTGTGCTGCCTTATTGATGTCCCCGTACTGTGGAATGCATTCACCCAACATTGAGGTCGTGCTTGTAAAGATAGGCCTGCAGTCCACTAGAATTGGCCTGAAGCTTATAGACATTCTACTGAGAAATTGTGCAGCATCAGGCAGTGATCCTACAGGTGACCATTAACTTTGATGTTTTAATTTTTACATGTTTGCAAAGCATTGACTGTTGAACTGTGCGATTTGTGGTCAATTCTGTTTCTGAAATTAACTTCCATTTATGCCTTTATTATTTTTTGAGTTTGTTTTTTGTTAGAGTTTATAGAAGAGCTATTTTTAATGAATAACTTTATAATTAAATTGAGCATAATCTTCTCATTTCATTTGCTTATTTAACAACTTTTTCTTTTGGTTCTTTATTGCAAGATTTAAATAGTCCTTTACTTTTTGGAAGACTGAATGGCCTCTCTTCTGACTCGACTATAGATATTCTTTATCAGCTTGGAACAACTCAGGACCCTGGAACAAAAGAGAGGTACATAATGATATCATTTTAAAATTAAGGTCACACAAACATACAGTCACTTGTAGTGAATGTATTTGTAATTCTTTCTCTTTAGATCATTTTATAAAAGTTAAGGCTGTTGTTTATTATAGTGTATACTCACCTGTATACTTTATATGATGCAATTTTCAGAGATTTTTGTGAGCATAAGCATAAATTTTCATATGTACCTTCCTACCCCTATTTCTTTTACCCAGAAGAAAAGAATCTGATGATTTAAAATAGAAATTTGAAAGCAAACAAAAACAAACATAGTGTTTTAAGAACTTGGCAATGAATCTTACCTGTTTCTTAAACAAATTTTAAATCACTATTACTTTAATCATTCATTTGCTCTCAGTTAGTGGTCCCCAGCTCCAGGGGATTGAGTGTAAGGTTGCACTTGAAAAAGTACATGTGTTGGGTGGGTGGCTACTACTAGTATTAATGGATGGGAGCCAGAGTATGAAACACACTATATTGCATGTGATTCTGCACAATGAAGAATGCACCCCAGATTACTGCTCTAGGGTGTATGGATTTGTTTTGAGAGAAAATTTAGAAGAGAGGGTGAGTTTGTTAAGCTGTATATCCTATAATTCTAGTTATATATTTTGTTATAAATTAGGTAAGAATTAGTCAACACTTATTTGTTGAATTATAGTTATCTCAAACATTTTCATCAGTTAAGATTGGTAAGGTTATTGGGAAACTAGAACTACTGTATTCTTGTTGCTTATATAATTCCTTTTCTCATCTATTTTAGATTAAAATTAATGAGAACAATTAGTATGTTATTCTCATAAATACTTTTTTTTTTTTTTTTAATTCTTACCCAAGGATATTTTTTCCGTTGCTTTTTCAGAGAGTGGAAGGGAGAGAGAGAGAAAGAGAAACATTGATTGAGAGAGACACATTGATTGGTTGCCTCCCACACATGCCCCAACTGGGGCTGAGCGTGCAACCGAGGTACATGCCCTTGACCAGAATCGAACCTGGGACCCTTCAGTCCACGAACTGACGCTCTAACCACTGAGCCAAAATGGCCAGGGCATAAATACATTTCTTACATGCAGCAGTGATGCTTATCCATATATTAAATGTCAGTTATGATATAATTGGTTATTTGAATTCATTTTCTTCTTTTAAGAATTCAGGCTTTGTTAAAATGGGTCAGTGATTCTGCAAGAGTGGCTGCTATGAAGAGAAGTGGCAGGATGAGCTACATGTCCCCTAACTCTTCGGCAATAGAGTATGGTCTTCTAATGCCATCTCCTTCTCATTTGCACTGCGTAGCAGCAATTCTGTGGCACAGTTATGAGCTGCTTGTAGAGTATGATTTACCAGCACTGCTGGACCGAGAGCTCTTTGAGTGAGTATGATTCCTAAAATCGCTTCCCCCCCCAATACTAAATCACTTTCACTTGAAACAGTATTTTATATGCTTATTGGGATAAAAATAATATTTTGAAAGTAGTAGTTAAATATATTCAGGTACCATTTTGAAGTGAGATTTTACCAAAAAAATGTAATGTATCTTCATATTTTAAGAAGATATGGTAGTGCCATTGTCTGTTTTTTCAACCTAAAATTGGAATGTTTAATGTATATGCTCCTACAGTTCATAGTGTTTTTCCTATTTGCATGTTTACCCATTAGATTGTTCTATGTTTAAGTAACTGTGAACGAAAAGTATAGCTAGAAATTTTGAAAGACTTGCTACTTAAGATAGTTTTTATGATTAGTTGTTCTTACTACTACATTTTAGACAGCTGTTACGATTGTTCTTTTGATAAGTGGTTTCCACTACCCACATTTCTTCATCATACTCAGCTAAGGTGTTGTTGAACTTACTGCCTGACAACTACTAAGTTTGTAGCAGAATATTATATTTATTTTTGAACAGTCCTATGACTCATAAAAGTTGGCCTTATGTCTTGTAGTCTGTCACTGTCATATTTGTCCTTACCAGTTGGTATAATATGTGACTTACTAGTGAAACTAATAGTTTTTGATTTGCAAACATGAATTTAAGCCATCAATCATATCAAATTCCATCTAAACAGTTCCTTGGTATAATTTTTCATTGTTTCTTTGTCACTTTTTTGAGGTCACACAGAGAATGGTAGAAACATGTTAATATAGATCTCTTAATTTTCTCTACTCATTTTACATTTCTAATCCAACTTCTAATTTACCTAAATACTTAAATAACCTATACCACAATCTTCCTGAAATCCTGTAATGTAATAATATTTATGTCAAATAAACAATATAGTTTTCGTCAGAGTGTAAATTGATCTCTAAAAGAAATATTTGGAACAGTGTGGTCTTTCTAAAATATATATATTTATATGTATATATGTATGTATATATGCATACACATTGTTAACGTGGTATCTTTTATTCCCTAGGTTACTCTTTAATTGGTCCATGTCCCTTCCCTGCAATATGGTTTTGAAGAAAGCTGTTGACAGTCTACTTTGCTCAATGTGCCACGTACACCCAAGTTATTTTTCTTTGCTGATGGGCTGGATGGGAATTACGCCTCCCCCAATGCAGTGTCACCACAGACTATCAATGACAGATGATAGCAAAAAGCAAGATCTTAGTTCATCTTTAACAGATGACTCTAAAAACGCACAAGCACCTCTTGCACTAACTGAGTCACATTTGGCAACTCTTGCTTCCTCTTCTCAATCTCCAGAAGCTATCAAACAATTATTGGACTCCGGTTTGCCTTCTCTCCTTGTGAGGAGTCTGGCTAGTTTCTGCTTTAGCCACATTTCTTACTCAGAAAGCATTGCTCAGTCAATAGATGCTTCCCAGGACAAACTCAGGCGGCATCACGTTCCACAGCAATGTAATAAGATGCCTATCACAGCAGACCTGGTTGCTCCTGTTCTTAGGTTTTTGACAGAAGTTGGCAATAGCCATATTATGAAAGACTGGCTCGGTGGGTCGGAAGTCAATCCACTATGGACAGCACTTCTGTTTTTATTGTGTCACTCTGGGTCCACGTCTGGAGGACATAATTTAGGTACACAGCAGACCAGTGCAAGATCAGCTTCTCTTTCTTCAGCTACTGCAGCAGGATTGACTGCTCAGCAGAGGACGGCAATTGAGAACGCAACTGTGGCATTCTTCCTGCAGTGCATTTCATGCCACCCGAATAATCAAAAGCTGATGGCACAGGTAATAGTGGAAAACCTGGCTTATGTTTTAGATGTCTCATTATTTTAATATATTGTCAAATAGTACTAGTGAAATTAATTAAGAAAGGGGATGTATTATATAAGGTCAGGTGGTGGTAAAGTTTGGGATTGGATATGTTTAATGGTTTGAATTTAAACCGTAATTAAAATACAGTACTAATGTCTTCTCCCTCCTCCCCTCAACTGTTGCATTTATCAGTTATTCTTTTTGATGGGATAATGGGCAAATTCACGGTAATTCTAGCTACAGACCATACAGTCCTTCTTTTTAAAAACACCCCAAATATAAAGAACAGACCCAAAAACACTTTAGCTGCTGAAACAGGATTGAACACTTGAAGGTGGTCATTGACTGCCTCATCTGCATTGAGGCATTGTGTTTTGTTGTAACCAGATTGCTACAAGTGTTGGTTCACTTATAATGAAGGAGATATTATAGTAGGTTTAACATAGGGGACTTCTGACAAATCACATTAAAAATGTGAAAGATGCACAGCCGGGCATGGCTCAGTGGTTGTGCATGGACCTAGGATCCAGGAGATCACGGTTCGATTCCTGGTCAGGGCACATGCCTGGGTTGCAGGCTCGATCCCCAGTCAGGGGCGTGCAGGAGGCAGCCGGTCAATGACGACTCTCTCATCATTGATGTTTCTCTCTCTCTCCCTCTCTCTTCCTCTCTCTGAAATCAATAAAGATATATTTTTTAAAAAAAGTGAAAGATGATTCTATTCTATTAAGTCTGTGGGGCCAAAAATCTTGGCCCCAAAGCTAGAATCATTTCAAGAGTAATTCTAGGCCCTGGCCGGGTAGCTCAGTTGATTAGAGTGTCTTCCCAGTATACCATAGTTACGTGTTTGATCCCGGGTTGGGGCACATACAAGAAGCAACCAATGAATGCATAAATATAAGTGGAACAACAAATTGATGTTTCTCTTTCTCTCTCTCTGTCTGACTCTGCTTTCTTCTCTCTCTCTCTCAAATAAATAAAAAATTAAAATAAAAAAGTAATTCTAGTTGCTTTTTGCCAGTTTCTGCTTCTGTCTGATTGTTTCTAGCTTTAATAAGTTGTTTGACCTAAAATGGGGTTAATAATGCCTCCCTGAAAAGTTTTTTTAAGAGAATTAATTATTGTATATAAGGTACCTAGCATAGAGTCTGTCTGAGACATGGTAGCCATCAGCTCCTTTATTTACCTTTTTACTTGATAGTGCTTATTCAGGTCAAACTTTATTAATATTTAAAAGGATAGCTATCATACTTTTCAAGAATACTGATTGATTTAACTTTATGAAGAGCAAGATACTTTACTGTCTAAAGTCATTATTGGGAAATTATTTCTGCTTAATGTGCCTAATTAAAAGGAAATGCTTAAATTACCATTGTTAAAATCAAGGCCATGAATATGGTATTTGAAAATTTGGTTTGTGCCTTTGGATAGCATGAAACTTTGTATCCCATTGCTTTCTGGCCTAATTATTATCTCAGCTTCTTAATATGGCTTGGTTCTATACGTTAAATATGTTTTTCATATATTGTATTGTAACCACATTGATACTGACCAAAGTTAAAAGTAAGTTGGTTATGCTGGGTATTTATTATATATTATTATTACTACCCTACAGTAGTAATTTATCCACAGAAATTTTTGTTGTACTTTTAACTTCTTATCTACTTCTGTATTCATGTAATTTTAGATGCAATAATGTATTTAATTGCTGTGATTTGATGCATTCAAATATACTTGTTAATTCACATTCTTAATTTTCATTTTTCATTTAAAATACAAAGCTGCAAATAAATACCTCATTTAACTTTAAATCTCTTGCCTTGCCAGGTTCTCTGTGAACTGTTTCAGGCATCTCCTCAAAGAGGGAACCTTCCTACATCGGGGAACATTTCAGGGTTTATACGTAGATTGTTTTTGCAGTTGATGCTAGAGGATGAGAAAGTGACAATGTTTCTTCAGTCTCCCTGTCCAGTGAGTATTTAACAGTTAAATTAAATTTTAGTGATTAGCTGTTTGTAAAGATATTTTATAATTGCACACCAAAGTTTGCAGTGATATCTACATTCTAATTTCTAATAAAGCAAAGTGAAATTAGAACAACTTTTATACTTCATGATAGGACTTAAAAATCTCTTTCAGATAACCCTCTCTGCCTGGAATAACCTGATTATACATTACCTAGAATAGTATAACTTGATCTGGGGAAAAGTAACATAATATTAGGTACAATATTGCTAATGCAGAACTTGACCAACAAATCATAGGCAAGTAAATGTGCCCCATTGAAAGAAGCACATAAAACAAGCCCTTTATATTTTGTATGCATTGTTGAATTTTTTATTTTGCTTTTGAAATTTTTTGATGATATGCATTTCAAAAAAATCACATATTGATTTCTTTTTAATTAATTTTCAGCTGTACAAAGGTAGAATAAATGCTACCAGCCATGTCATCCAGCATCCAATGTATGGAGCGGGCCACAAGTTCCGGACACTTCACTTGCCAGTGTCAACAACATTATCAGAAGTTCTTGACAGAGTGTCAGGCAAGTCATATTTAAGTATTTCTCTTTAACCTTATTGTAGATGTATTTGGAATTTCATTACTTTTATCACTTTATTTTAATGCATTCATTCACTCAGCAACTATTTAATGATGGCTAGAAAAGATCAAGATATCTTCACATTGAGAGGCGTGAGTGAATAGCTGAAAGAAGACAAATGTATAATACATTTTAGCACCTTTCTTTTGGTGTGATGTGTGTTATGTGTAGTAATGACAGAATGGATTATTGGATATGTAGACAAGCTGTGGGAAACCATTGATAGAATTTTCTCACAATAAGCCATCTGGCTATTTTATAGTAGGTGAATTCCAGAGTATTAGCTTGGATGACAGTAGTAAACATTTACTAAATCTAGGGAATAAATGAGTGTTCAGAAGATGAAAATAAGTAGGTAGAATTGATTGGTGACCTTATTGTTTCTTACTTGTATTTCAAAAGCTCTCACATGGTGCCTTTCAACAACATTTACTAACTTACTGAAAACATAGTTTTTGATGGCAGAATGCAAGTCTACTGTGGATGGTTTGAGTTTATTGCCCCTCAGCAGTCCTAATCAGTGGAATGAATTCATTGAGGACCTGCTATTTGTAAGCACAATAGTTTGTACTAGGGATGTAATAGTAAGCAAGACACATATTCTGCCCTTCAAGGCATTTATGATCTTATGTATATTGTCAAATTTAAAAAGAAGGTGGAAATTTAACTGTTTACATTTTTATGTAAATATAAGTATGTTTCCATACATTAAAGGGAGTGCCTCAATTTTAAACAACACTGATAACTGAATGAAATTAGTATGTCAGAAAAAAGTTGATGATGTCTATTTATCAGTTGTAAATACAAATCTAAGCTTAAAATAAAAGGCTGGGTTGAAGAGATTGGGAATTGTTACTGTATGTAAATGGTAAATTAAACCATGTGAATTGATGTGATCACTATGAGAAAATAAGGTAGAAAAGATTCTTTTCTAGTTTTAGTTACTGCCTCTAATACAAGTGTGTGCATAAAATTGTAATTCTTATCTTTTTATAAGTTATACAATAAAATGATAGAACACCTATATAAATGTATAAATAACATTTTTCTTATTTGAAAATGTCTGCCTTATTTGTTGTAGCTACTTTTCTGAAAATTGGATTTTACAGGCCTTTTTCTGACAGAGCCCTTCTATGATGAAGGGAAAAAAAAAAAGAAAAATTAATTAAATGAAGGAAGGAAGGAAGTGGGGAAGAGTACTCCCCACTGAGATTTCATATGTTTAATTTGATAATGGAAAAGGATAGATATTATATTGTGAAGTAATTGGAAATTTAACATTTTTGGCTTATCTATGTTATAAAAGAATGCTAATTTCTAAAATGTCATATACTAGCCCTGGTTCAATTGGTTGGAACCCAAAGGTGGCGGGTTCAATTCCCAGTCAGGGCCCAGGCCCAGGCCCAGGCTGGAGGCAACCCATCAGTGTTTATCTCCTCTCTCCTTTCATCAGTAAAAATTAAAATAAAATGCCATATTCTATTATTATTGCAGATAAGTTCCCTTTATCACCTAAAATTTTTAAAAAAAATAAAGTGTTTTGGAAACACTACATCCTAGTTAAAAGTCCCAACAAAGAGTCTGTCTTGAGGCAACATAAAAAAAAAAAGCATAATTTAACTTGTACCGGTGTTTGGTTCTGTGAAAGTGTGTTTATGATTATTGATCTTTAGCTAATATATCTTATGATATATTTACATGTGTGTATCAACATGTATAAAAACAAGTAATCCAAAATTTAATCAGTAATTTTACCCACCTTCTAGTGCTTTTGAGAATACTGTTTTCAAATAATAAAGGTTGTGTGTCAATATTTTTGGTTTTACAAATATTTATCATTGGTTTTAAGCAATTTGAGTGCTATATGCTGTAAGGTTTTCTTCATGTTTTTTATGATTTGGTTTTGTTGACTTTCTTAAATCTATCAGTTTATAGATTACATCAAATTTGTAAAATTTTTGACCTTTGTTTTCTCAGGTATTTTCTCTCTCCTATATTTTAGTTATTCGAATTCTAATTTATTGGTCTCTTGAAGTAGTTCACAGCTCAATGAAGCTTTGTTTCACACACACACACCCTTTTTTAAAATTTTGACTAATTTATATTGTTTGCTATCATCTTTTCCCCCTGACATTGTGCCGTGCAAACAGTAGCCAGCTATCTTTGTGTTCCTGGTATCCCCACTCTGTATCCTCACCTTAGGTAACAACCTGGGTTGTGCTGAGCCATGGCCTGGGAAACTCTCCAGGCAATAAGCTGGAGCAATCCTGGCACTCACCTCATATGATTTCACTCACGCCATATCACTGTCCTGCCTTCCTGATTCCCAGGGTCTGAAGACTATTATTCATATATTTTCTTAATTTCTAGTCATTTCAGGTGGTAGAGTAAACCTCATCTTTGTTATTTCATCTTGGCCAGAGTGGAAATGCAAACCAGAGCAATTTTAAGTAGAAAGTTGAGAAAATCTTTTCTTAGTGGTATCTTTTTATTGTTTGAATGGGATAACACTATATTAATTCTTATTACTTAATGATCTTTACATGTTTCCTACCTGATCATGCACAATGAGTTAATTTTGTGAGTTTTTTATTCAGTGACTTGTGTAACTATTTTTGCCATTTGGGGTTGCTTAGTTGTTTTTGTATGTAAGTAAAATGTATTGTTTTATGTATATATTATTTATAGTGTTTACAAAATTGGTTAATTTTGCCCAAGCAGAAACTGTCTAAAAACAATCTGCAGTTAGGAAGAATCTCTAAAAATTGATATCACTGGGACATTTTCAGATACTTAAAAGAAAGCTGTAAAATAGTGGAATAATACAAAAGATGCTGTTGTATCATATGATCTTTCGCCTTCCTAAAACATTATAGTAACTCATGGGATCATAATTGTGTTAAATTAGAAAAGTAAAAAAATATTAATCATACCCACTTAATGAAAAACATTTCTAATATCAGAAAAGTTCATCAAGCTCTTTGGATTTCTTAAAGGCTAAATCAGATCATTGTATGGTCTCTATTTTTTTCATGATTTTCAGTAGCATGCCGTATTCAAAAGTAATGAAAGAAAACATTCAGAGAGTAATAACTATCTATGAAAGTACTTAGATTTCATCTTAAAGTACTAGTAAAACATATTACTTTGTTATGTAAGATTTCTAACTAAATAAAAATAGCAAAACAAGAAATCTCTGTTAATAAAATATGTAGGATAACTAGAAGTCTAATATAATGCTTTAGAATCTGGAGCTTGAATTTTGTATTTGCCCTTTACAGGTTTTCACTAACCTTGCCAAGGCTGTTCCCTTAGTTTAAAAACAATATTCTTTCTTGATATGCATGTTATGAGGAACAAATTAGATTTAGGTGGCAAGCAGATTGAACTATACCTAAAATAAAGCAGATTTTCATGGTAATGGTTTTCTTGGCTCTAGAAGTAATATGTAATATTTTGTAATATGTAATATTTTCTAGTGATTGGATTTTAAGTATGCTGATTTAAGAACAGTGGTGGGTCCCTTTCATTGATATCACAAGGATTGAATATCAGACTTTTGTCTCATAATTTTTCTTCTAAATCCATTTACCTACAATTAGTGATAATGTAATCTTATATAATCTTTCCTTGAGATATTTATCACATCCCTTCCTGATGACTTTGAAAAGCAATGTATTTTACATATTATTTTTTTACAGATACACCAAGTATTACTGCTAAACTAATTAGCGAGCAAAAAGATGACAAAGAAAAGAAAAACCATGAAGAGAAAGAAAAAGTTAAGGCAGAAAACGGATTTCAGGACAATTATAGTGTTGTTGTTGCTTCAGGTATACTTTCTGTTTTTTTATAATCTTTTTATATATATAGGTTTAATCTTTATTGTTTTAAGTATTTGTTTGGGTTCCTATATAATATAATAATTTATATTTCTAGGAACTTCATGTAATAAAACGTATTAATGCAAAAAAGCTGACTTATAATGATGTCTTAATACTAAATATAAAGTTATTATGCCAGAAATCTGTTACTCTTTGGCAGTGGAATTATTAAACTTATTTTATGTCCAAAGCTTGTAATGTGTCATCAGATATTGAACATGTGTAAATAGTTTACATATTGCATTTCAACTTTACATTGTACAGAGAATTCTACTCTTACAAATCCACTGTGTTAGGAATTTTTGTATAACCTCCCTGTTTTTTTAAAAAAGCAAAAGCAAAATGAAAAAATATTCACCAGTCTTTATTCCTTACATAAAATTAGAAAATAAAAATAATTGAAAGAAAATTGGTTGAAAAATGAGTTTTACTTTTAGGTGCAGGAAGAAAAAATCGCCAAGGTAACTGGTAATTTGGAGGATATATATTCCTTGACATAAGTGTGATGATTTTAGTTCAAAAGGCAAAGCCCACTTTACTCCTTAAATAGTAGACCTCTGTATTGGTTTAATCTATTCATCCTATCAGAAAAAATTAAGAACACAGGATTTCCTACACATATTTGCACAAAACTATTTTATAGTAAATGGATAGTCATCTGTATCTCATAGAATATAGTAGTTGACAATATTTTTTACTTTCTTGGAAAATATTTACAAATGCAGCTAAAGTTATTCATGGAGTTTCATGAAGAACAAATAGAATCGGGACATCAGATGTTAGATTACAAGAAATATTTCTATCATTTGGTATTGGTTAGGAATGTGGTGCTTTATTAAAATATTATAAAAATGCACTTTTACTTCATTAATGTGTTGGCTATACAGAATCTTACTGATCTTTACTTTTAGGACTGAAATCCCAATCTAAACGTGCTGTGTCAGCTACACCACCTCGCCCACCATCCAGGAGAGGAAGGACAGTGCCTGATAAAATAGGAAGTGCTTCCTCAGCAGCAGACACTGCCAGCAAAATAATTACTGTCCCAGTGTTTCACCTGTTCCACAAACTTTTGGCAGGTAATGTTCACAGTGATAAAACATTTAAGAAATTTTAAAAATCTTACAACTATATAATTCAGACATATAATTACCAGAATCATGTTTAATCAGGTTCTATTGATGAGATAAATGAATTACTGACTTTGTCCATGCAGTTCCAAGAGAAGTGAGAACATACCTCTTAAACACAATTATGTTGCACATTTATGCTGTTGTAGCTTTCTAAATTTTGCTGTCAATGTGCCATAATATAATTAGTAATATTAATGTTTTAGAAAGTTCACAAGTTATATAGGAAGCATTGTGAGGCAAATTTTAAGTAACTAGTTCTAGTAGTAAAACTCTTACATATATCACTAGTTAAGCAATATTTTCTCCCCAGCTAAAACATGTTCTTTGACCAATGTGCTTTCTATTAGACAAGGTGATATCCATTTTGTCTCCATTTTTTTACTGTATTGTTACAATCAAATTTCCAACTAACTTTGAATGGGTTTTCCTTCTCAGCTTTACATGGTTTTTTTATAGCAGAAGTCAGCAAATTATGGCTGGTGAACTGGCTACTGCTTTTTATAAAAATTTTTTTTATTAGATTACAGCTAACCCCATTTATATATTTGTCCATAGCTGTTTCCATGCTACAGTGGTACAGTTAGTAGTTGCAGCAGAGACCCTATGGCCTCCATGGAGTGAAATATTTATTATTTGGCTTTCTATGGAAAAGATTTGCCAACCACAGCTTTATAGGAATGTCTGTTTTTTTGTTTTTATTTGCTAGCACTCAGAAGATCCTGGTGGGATTGGTTAGTGACTAATTAACACTTTCTACAGACATTATTTATTGTTTACATGTGTCAGAAACAGATTTTAATTTTTGTCAACTTTCCAAGGACTTATTTTAAATTCTTTTGAATTTGGTGTCAATCAAATTACTACTGATAATTTAGTAAAAGCATTAAGTAATTGAGTAAGTTGAATCTAGTAAATGTCTCCCACTTGGATTCTAGGTTTAACTTAGTTCTGTCATTTTTAGGCCAGCCATTGCCTGCTGAAATGACGCTTGCTCAACTTTTAACCCTCCTATATGACCGAAAACTTCCTCAAGGTTACCGCTCAATAGATCTGACTGTTAAACTGGGATCAAGAGTTATCACAGACCCAAGTTTGTCAAAAACAGATTCTTTTAAAAGACTACACCCTGAGAAAGGTATGTGTCTGATATTCCTTTAAAAAGTATAGTTTGTAATCTGAGGAGGCGAGGATTTCTATAGCTGGTGACTTAGTTTACCATTGTTTTTTCTTATATCAACTTACCATAAAGATATTTTTCTTTATGACTGAGTTATTTGTAAATATGAAAAGTTGCTATTATTTTCATTAGTAATTAATCTTAATACCTTGTACGTATAGCACCACTTACTTTATAAATAAAGCACATGTACTTTAATTTCTAACATTTCTGCATGAGCCATGTGAATTATCGTTTTGTAATCAAAGTGAGAATCTCAGTTCAGGATTCAATTTACTGATAACTTAGATAAAGTAGTACTTTATACTCATAAACATTTATTCCAAACAGAAGTGTGATAAGACATTTTCTTACAATTTTATTTTTACTTATTTTCCATTAAATATTTCTAAGTGTGCATTTATTATTGCCTGTTTTTCATATGTATAGAACAAAATTGATTTGTTCCCCAATTGTTGAAAAATTCTGATTGTTTCCAATTTTTTACTATTATCAATGCTATTTGAGCAGTGATTTTCATGATGTTCATATAGTATCATCTTATTTTAACTTCAGTTTTTCCCATGATTAAAGTTCAACATTTAATTATCATTAGCCCTTTGTATTCTTTACTAAATTTTAGTACATTTTTTTAGCCCAGGATTATTTGTCTTTTTTATTGTTTATATGATCTGGTTATTGTGAATATACTAACCTTTTGGTTTTCCTTTGTGAGTGATGCAAAGCTGAACCAATATGGTATAATTTTTAGTTTTCAGTAAGAAGTCTGTCATTTTCAGTTTTTCCTAATTGAATGCTTTAGAGTCCAACATGTGCATAAATTACTATTTGCTGTGAGCCTCTAATTTTCACATAGAATGCAACTAATGACTATGCCCTAAAGGACAGTGCTTCTCAAACTTCAATATGATTATAAATTACCTATAGACCATTAAAATGCAGATTGTTATTCAGTAGGTCTAGGGTGGACCGGAGATTCTACATTTCAGAGCTTTTAGGCGATGCCAATGACACTGGTCTCTGGACCATACTTTGAGTAGCAAGACTATAGGATGCAACTTCAGAAGTCATTTAAACATTTTTGTAGCATGTAGCCTTAATCTAGCTATGTCTGAATAGTTTAAGATATTATGCTCTTTTTTTGATTAGAGAGATAGGCCCTTATCTGCTTTGTAATTGAAAGAGTACTATGAAAACAGATTCTTTCTTACCTATTTTTTATATTTTATTCTAGATCATGGAGATTTACTTGGTAGCTGTCCAGAAGAGGAGGCTCTCACTCCAAGTGATGACTGTATGGATGGGATATTGGATGAATCTTTACTTGAAACCTGTCCCATTCAGTCACCATTACAAGTTTTTGCAGGAATGGGTGGACTGGCCCTTATTGCAGAAAGACTACCCATGCTGTATCCAGAAGTAATTCAACAGGTAAGATAAGATTCCTAATTGAGTATTATCCATGGCAAAGCCCTTTTTGTTCTTTTGGTTGGTTTTTCATTTACAGTAAAAGTTTTTTTCTCAGTTTTATTGAGAAATATTTTGTTTTGTTTTTTAATGTATATTAACCTTTTGGAGGTACCTTTTCACTTAGTCTTTGAGTGTTGTACAAATCTTTGTGTGAATTAGTTGGTACTGAGGAAGTGTTGAAGACTGAATGTATTTGCCAGACTCATTACACTATAGCTTGTGCCTTGATTTTTATGGTGGTCTCACAGTAACATTTTTGTTTCTGTGCTACTTTAGGTGTGATATTAATTTCTGGTTCTTACTGCAAATGGGAGAGTAAAATAGTAGTATATACTTCTGTCCAAATACATTGTCTTTTTGTTTAATTTTTCTTTTAGATGCCATTTCTGTTTTAGGTGGTTTATAAAACATTACTTTAACCTCTTCAACTGTTCATTAATATTACCGTTATTCTTTTATTAATGGGGGGGAGAGTGTGGTGCATGGAGAGTTGTAAATATAAAGCTCTTTGTTGACTAAGGTGGGAAAATGATTCTCTCTGATGTCATGTACTTAGTGTATTATATATGCCTGCATCAGTTTCCTAGGGCTGCTGTAACAAAGTACCACAACCTGGTGGCTTATACCACAGACATTTTTCTCTTAAGGTTTAAGAAGCTGTAAGTCTGAAATATGGTGTTAACAGAGCCTTGGCTCTCCGATGGCTCTTGGGGAGGATCCTTTCTTGCCTTTTCTTAGCTTCTGGTGGTTGCTGGCAGTTGGTGGCCTTCTTTGACTTCCAGCTGCATCACTCTAGTTTCTGCCTACGTTTTCACATGGACATGTGTGTATCTTATTCTCCTCTCAGGACACCAGTCATTGGATTTAGGCTCTACCCTAATCCAGTATGACCTCATTTTAACTTGATTACATCAGAAAAGAACCTACTTCTGATTAAGGTTGTGTTCTCAGGTCCTGGGCTCCTTGGAAAAATTCTAAGATTGGGGTAGGGAATATACAAAACCAGCCTAGATACAGAAGCCTACTTTAACAGGGTCCCACTGACCAAGTCTGATTCTACTTGGGCATCAAATAAAGTAATAGAGTATTATAACTTATAGGATAACATTAGACTCTATACTGGTATAAATTAATAAATGAGTGAATAAATAAATAGGTGGGGAAGAAGGGAATGTTTATAGTTCAGTACCAACTAATAAATGTAGAAAGAAAGAATCAGAAAGTCACCTCTTGGCAACCACTGTAGTAATTATTGTTTTAGGCAAGAATTATAAAAACGCTAGTTTTGATGGATCAGAGTTTGGTGAGAACCAAGATGTTTATATAGTCTCAAAGAATCTATTTAACTAATTACAAAGGATAAAATAGAAACTTTAGAGATACTTGGCAGACACCACCATACTCATGATATCATGTAACTCTATGTTTGGAAGCTTTTTATTTAAAAAAAAAAAATCCCTTTACTGATCTTTATATTTCTATATTTTAAAGAGATAATTTGAAGTCAAGTGATTAATTTGAACCTTGTGTTGAAACATGCAGATAGCCAAACAAAAATTTTTTTTTCTTTAGGTGAGTACCCCAGTTGTAACATCCACCACTCAGGAAAAGCCAAAGGATAGTGATCAGTTTGAATGGGTGACCATTGAACAATCAGGGGAATTAGTTTATGAAGCACCAGAAACCATTGCGGCTGAACCTCCACCTATCAAGTCAGCAGTACAGACCATGTCTCCTATTCCGGCCCATTCTTTGGCTGCTTTTGGATTATTTCTTCGTCTTCCGGGCTATGCTGAAGTGCTACTGAAAGAGAGAAAACATGCCCAGTGCCTTCTTCGATTGGTGTTGGGAGTGACAGATGATGGAGAAGGAAGTAAGTATTTAGTGGGTTGTGTAAAAGTTATTCAGATCATTACCTATTATTCCTCACTTATTTCTTTTAAAATTAAGCTACTACATGATTTGTTGGTGGCAACTTAGTTCCAGTAATAGATATAGTAAATCTTTTTTAAAATCTTCATTTTTCTTTCTTTCTTTCTTTGTTTGCTTATTCGAAATGTGTTTATTGAGTGCTTCTAAAACTGCTGGGCATCATTGGAGGGATTTAAAGATGAAGCAGGTATTTAGACCCTGCCTTCAAGTAGCTGGTATCCTCCAGTAATAGCATAAACATACAGACTTCACAAGTTATAAAAGCCTTGAGAGCCCTGGCCAGTGCAGCTCAGTTGGTTAGGCATCGTCCCACGCACCGAAAGGTTGCCAGTTCAATTCCTGGTCAGGACACATGCGGGCTCAATCCCTAGTAGGGAGCTGTAGGAAGCAGCCAATCGATGTTCCTCTCTCTCTCTCTCAAAAAAAAAAAAAAAAAAAATCAAATCTTAAAAAAAAAAAAAAGCCTTGAGAGAGGTACAGCATTGTGGAGACTCTTAGGTGTGAGATGATTTTCTTACTACCCAGTGGTGTGAATAGAGTGGCATAGCAGTTTTTAGTGGGACCATGAAGGATAGAGTCAACTGAGGTTGAGATGTATTATTTTAAAAAGAAAGAATGGTTTGAGCGCTATTTGTATGCTCACAATACAGGATATCCCCCCAAAATGCATATACACTTTAACGGCTGATAGCTTAATTTTGAAAATGAAATGTATTTTCATAAACACTGCCTTTATAATTCAAAGTGTATGTATATATTTTGGGGGGACACCCTATATATGGGAAATGATAAGGTACCTGATGAAAATTTGCATAAAAAGCGGCACTCGGAGCTCATTTTAAAAGCTGATATTGGTAACATCATGGAAAGGCTTATAAAGAACTTCAGATTTTATTCTGAAAAGCTATGAAGATTTATTAAAACATTAAAGTAGTGATGTGATGAGAATTTTTTAAAAAGTGAATTTGGTAGCAATATTTAAATTAAAGAGAACAAAATGAGGAAAATATATAATAATGTATTTTATAATATAATAATAAAGGATGATAATAGAAAACTATGGTGATTGTTTCCAGTGGGCTGGGTAATTTTATTTAATAGAAGGAAACAAAAATCCTAGTAAGGGTAGCCTGGCAAGTAGATTGTCATTTGGTTTGCCTCTAATTTTCAGTTAATGACTATTAAATTTGAAAATTGATAACATTTTTGTTATTTTAAAGTCACATGGTTTTGATTAGAAGTAATAGCTTTCGCATGCCATTTAGAAAGAATATGCTGTTGGACTCTGTACTACGAAGTATAATTAATAAAACTGTATGAATTTATTTGTGGGATCTTGTAACAGTGAAGCTATCAAATATTCAAAGTACATATTTTTTCTTTTGTATTTTCATATTAATGGAATGCTTCAAAAGTGTTGAACATATTTTAAATGTTTTTTGTAATAATTACAGCTTCTACATACTAAATAGTCCTTGTTTGGTTTCTTATATAAATTGTATGTGCTTTTTAGATCAGGAATTTACAGTTACTTGATCTGATTTTTTAAATATAAGTTGATAGAAGGGTAAGAACCATTGTCTTTTAGAATTCTATATCACGAGACAGTAGATGTAACACTAAACAGAAAAGAAAAAAGAATTGCCTTTCTGCATTTCAGATTTTTTTTAATTTGATATACAGTGAGTGTTTATTAAAAAGCGTAATTCTCACAACTCTTTCTGCAGTGATTATCTCATCCACAAATTCACATGGCTTATGGTTTTTTTGTGTTTGTTTTTGCGTTTAACACTCCTTTGTAGCTACAACATATTAGAAAACTATATTGCAAACAAAACAAAATAGTTTCATTTTCATTACCTGTTCAAGGTTGAAACTGCTCCCAAGGCAAACAATTTCTTTCATACTGTTGTAAGAAACTTTTAATGTTTCTTTTTTAATTGTTAGATTTTAGTTTAAATTCTAGTTTATAATAAATTTAACATAGTCTCATTATTAACTACCATATGAATATATTTCAACTTTCTTTTGTAGTTTATATATATGATGTCTCACAGAACTTTTTCAGACATTGTTTATTATTAATTTTTAAGTTAGACACTATTATATTTCTCTTATTTGGGTTGTTTTTTAATAAATATGACATAATTTTCTAATTGTCATTATTTGTGATCCTGTATGTTATTTCTTATTGTGTTTTTAAATATTTTTAATTTTGAGTTCTCTTTTTAATCTAGGTCATATTCTGCAATCTCCATCAGCCAATGTGCTTCCAACCCTTCCCTTCCACGTCCTTCGTAGTTTGTTTAGCACTACACCTTTGACAACTGACGACGGTGTGCTACTGAGGCGGATGGCATTGGAAATCGGAGCACTACACCTCATTCTTGTCTGCCTCTCTGCTCTGAGCCACCATGCCCCTCGAGTTCCAAACTCTAGTCTCAATCAAGCAGAGGTAGGTTAAGCTTTAAATCTTCAGATTACGAAAACTGATTCACAGAGAACAGAATATAGTTTTTTTCTGAAGTAATCAGAAAGGCAAATTAGTTAATGGCATAAGTGAGTTTTATGAGGATACACATACAGGTACAATAAATAAAAAGTAGTTACAACATAACTTCCAGCATTAATGATATTTTTTAGACTAGCAGCAAAAGTAGAAAATATATATGAATAAATCTGAAAAATGTGTGTAAGACCTCTGTTCATCAAAATTACGACTTTTTTAAAAAAGAAACACTGTTACAAACTTTTTTCATCAAAAGCACTACTAAGAGATGAAAATGGAAACCACAGAATGGGACACTATGTTTATGTATATTTGATAAGCAACTTATATCCAGAATATTCAGAGAAATTAAAAAATTCCAAAAGGAAAAGGCAGGAAACCCACTACGAAAATAGGGAAAGGTTAGAATGGGCACTTTATAACCAATAAATGTGAAAAAGTGATCTGTTTCATTGGTTATCAGAAAACCTCTAATACGTTACAATTATACATACCCATCAGAATGTGTAAAATTTGAAAAACAACACAAATATTGTCCCATCATTTGTAATAATGTAAAAATAGTAGATTGGATAAATTAATTTTCTACTATTTAATGGAATACTATACTGTAAGGTAATGAAAGAAAACAGGTACAGACAACTACACATAACAGTATTGATTAATTTCACAAGCATAACTAAAATTCCGGACATAAAGGAATATATACAGCATGATTCCACTTATATAATGTTCAAAAATTAGACAAAATGGAACTGTAGTGACTAGGGTTTCGTGCTTAGGTGGTTAAAATTATAAAAAGAATAAGGTAGTAATGAGTATAAAAATCAGGAGGCATGAGAGAGTGATGAATAGGAGATGGAATGACGGCAAATTCTTACATGCAGAGGTCACATTCTTGACCTGCATGGTTTAAATAAGTGTTTGCAATTAATTAAATTTAATCTATTTGTTTTTTGTTCTTTTTGTATATATATATTATACTTCACATTTAGAAATTTTTAAAAAATTGCTGTTTTTATCAGTAACCTTAATTATTCTACTGGTAAATGTTTATATGGTAATAAAATTTTTATGATTCATTGAAGAGTTTATCTTACAAACTGAAAGATGGAATTCCTTAGTCATAGATCCATAAAACAATATTGTAGATCAGTTTCTGAAAGTATTGTTTGTACATAATATTCTTCCCTTTATTTTTTAAAGTAAAACTTAATTGTAGTGTTTTGAGGATACTAATATACTAAATTTAATGAAAATTCTTTAAAGGAGGTTTGATGTTACAGAATTAATTTTACAATCCACAAAAATAATAATAAAGAATTGATCTTTATAGAGTTTGAGATTATTTTTTAAAAACTAGTAGATCTCAGGCATTTTTTTCTATCTATCATTCACATTTTTAATATGTTCTCTGTTCCCAAGATTTTTTTACATGTCACTTTCTGAACAAGAAAGGAATTAAGAATTACTCCTTCTTTAAATAGAAGCAGTCGTGCTTACTGTGATTGAAAACGTGACACCATCGTAGAATTCTCCTGATGTATGCCTTTACCATACGTCTTAAAAGATCTGGTTCACATCCCCATTTCTTTCACTGTTTTCTCTATTTAGTTTTGAGTCATTGACTCTTTAGGCCTTAAGGTGCTTTACTTCATTTTTTCCTAATAAATATTTTAAATTTTATTTGTTTTTAAATATAAGCATTTGTTCCCCTTTTTCCTTCCCCTAACTCTTGGCAACTACCAGCCCATGTGTCTTTGTGTATTTACCCACTCTGAATATTTCACATCAGAGGAATTGTACAATATGTTACCTTTTGTGCCTGTCTTCTTTGACTTAGCATAATGCTTTTGAGGTTCATCCACACAGCATATATTAGTATTTCATATGGCTGAGTAATATTCTATTTTATGTATATACCACAATTTGTTTATCCGTTCATCCATTGATGGGTGTTTGGGTTGTTTCCACTTTTGGCTATTGTAAATAGTCTTCCTATGAACATGTTTGTACATGTATTTGAGTATCAGTTTTTATTTCTTTGGGTATATACCTAGGAATGGAATTGCTGGGTCCCAAAGTAATTCTTTGTTTCATTTTTTGAGGAATTCCCAAACTTTTTAAATAGCGACTAAACTATTAATATTCCTACTGATAAATACTTTTGAGGATAAATAAAACCAAATAGTAATACATTTTTATGTTTTGTTATAAGCCTCAGGTATCAAGCTCTCATAACCCTACATCAACAGAAGAACAGCAACTATATTGGGCCAAAGGGACTGGCTTTGGGACAGGCTCTACAGCTTCTGGATGGGATGTGGAACAAGCCTTAACTAAACAGAGGCTGGAAGAGGAACATGTTACCTGTCTTCTGCAGGTACATTTGCAAAGTTGATATTATTATTGATAATAGTTAAATTATTTTTTGTACTTTTATTGATTTTTTCAAGTATTGATGACTATCGAACTCATCTTCAGCAACTTTTATGAAGCCCATTATGCATTCTGCTTTCAGTTCTTTTAAGATACCAATGGACAAAGATTGCTTTTTCCTACTTGTAACTCTAAATTTCTTCCCTCTCAATTACTTCTTCACTGGGAGGAAAGTGACAAGAATAAAATTATTCAACAACTGGAAAATTTACCTTTTTCCAGTAATCTTCTCATCTAAAGTGCTGAATCTGGACTCTTAAAAAAACAATATTATTTATTTATATGTTTTTATATATCTTTGTTTCTCACACTGTTCTATGACTTTTCTAGAATCAGGGAAGTTAAACTAGTAGAGAAAGTCTTTAATGCCACAGAAATGAGAAGGGGAGGTACACCAATCAAATGAGTAAAATCACTCAAGTCTTTGAGCATTTGTTTTCTGCAATTCTAAAGTGAAAGGGTCATTTTAGTATAAAAGTCTAAGATTCCATCACCCTCGAACTGTATAGTAAATTTATTCAATAAAATAAATAATATCAGAGTTGCTACTAAGGATTTAAGTTTGTGTTCTTAGGTGGATTGCTTCTATGTGTCTGGTCATATACAGGGTAGGTTTATAATTGTACATGAAACTGAGTTTACTCTTGTGTTGTTATTATTTTTTTTATGTCTGTATTAATTTCAGAGAGGAAAGGAGAGGGAGAGAGAGAGAAACATCAATGATGAGAATCATTGATTGGCTGCCTCCTGCACACCCCCTCCTGGGGATCGAGCCTGCTACCCGGGAATGTGCCCTAACCGGGAACTGAACCCCGATCTCCTGGATCATAGGTCGATGCTCAACCGCTGAGCCACGCCCGGCCGCGCATTATTTATTAATTATTGTATTTTCTATATGAACAACTGTAAACCTACTTTTGTCCCACTTTGTATGGTGCCTCATGCAAAACACATTCTTCTCTTTTGAAAGTCTAAAGAAAAATGTCTTATTTCAAAGCATATAGTGCAAGAGATTGATTGAGTTGAAAATATATACTCTTGGTATTCAGACTGAATATCTAACATAAAATATTTGCTTTTTAAGTATGGGATGCTTAAACCCAATTTAAATCCAGCAAATTTTTTTTTATTTACCTTTTTTAGGTTCTTGCAAGTTACATAAATCCTATGAGTGGTGCGATAAATGGAGAAGCTCAGTCATCTCATGAGAGCAGAGGACAGAACAGTAATGCTCTTCCTTCTGTACTTCTAGAGCTTCTCAGTCAGTCCTGCCTCATCCCAGCCATGTCATCTTATTTAAGAAATGATTCAGGTAAATCACATTTTAATATTCCCCTAAGATATCTTTGTTGGTGAGTACTTTTGTTTACTTTTTTGTCATTATCAGCTTAAATAATAAGGCTCAGTTAAAATATTTGTTCTCCTCCTATATAAGTAGGAATGAATGTGATGGATTTATTTTTTAAAAATTTTTCTGGAAATATTTAGTTCTTTGAAGGGAGGGAGGAAGCTAATTTGATACTATGTAGTCACCTGTCCTAGAACACAGAATAAAATAAAGACCTCAAAGATCTCTTAGTGTTCTTACTTGGTTTTAGCACATTGGATTAACATGAAATTAGCAATATAACTTAACTGTTGGACAACTGTATGTAACAAACTTAGTAATTTAAAATATATAATTAAAAAATTTCTTCAAAAATTTTAATTCAATAAACTATTTGTATAAGATTAAGAGAGTTGTTACAAAAATTATAAAAAAACAAACTTTGCAGCCATAGCGTCAAAGTAGGTAACTGTAACAAATAAGTGAATTATGTATTTATTAGGATATTTTATCTCCAGTATTCTTAAAACGAATGATAAGCCTTAAAGAGAGAAAGTAATTGCTTTCAGGAGAGATTTCTTAGGTAGATATGAAAATCCTCACATAAAGGATGTGTTCATTTCATTTTAATTTCTCTCTTTCAACATTCTGACTTCCATTTGTCTGCCATGTATTCTGAAAGCTGCATTGTAAACAAGGATCATTTTTCTGAGGTTACTGTCACAATTATTCTAAATTATTTAGTGAGCCTGCAGATAACACCACTTGCCACTAGATGGTGATCCTCTTTCTTTGCTGGAAATAAGTTCATAAAAATGTATGAATGTGAGTTAACATGTAGAATGTTACTTTAGAGTTCCTTACCCTCACCTCATCTCACTTCCATTTTTGAAAATGACATATTTCTGTTTTTCAAGGACAGCACCACTGAGCACATTCAATCACTTACCATTGATTTTGTGGAACATGCTAAAAATCCTTTACCTGAAGTGTTAACATCTTTTTAGTGCTAGTTTCATAGTATAGAGGTAAATATAAATACATCCCAGAGTGAAAGGGAAATTAGAGTTATCCAATTCAGTCCCTTTTAATTTACAAATCAGGAAGGAACAAATGAGAAAATTGAAGTCCAAAAAATTTATTCATTTGGCCAAGTTTAGCTTATTAGCAGTAATATGGCTATTATTAAACTTAAATATTTTCAGATTCAAAGGTGAGATATAAATGAATTTTGTCAGCATGGAAAAGAGAAAAGAATGAACATGATATGTTACAGAGGAATGTAGAAATGAAAGAACAAGCATAAGACTTTTTTTTTTTTTAAATATATCTTTATTGATTTCAGAGAGAGGAGAGGGAGAGAGAGATGGAAACATCAATGATGAGAGAGTCATTGATTGGCTGCAGCCCGCAACCCAGGCATGTGCCCTGACCGGGAATCGAACCCTGATTGCCTGGATCCTAGGTTGACGCTTAACCGCTGAGCCACGCCCAGCCGGGCAAGACTTTTTTTATTGGGAACATTATGAAGTATCTATTAATTTGGCTGGTTGTCTGAGCTAAATGATACACTTGTATTAAAATTTTTTCATTTTCGAAGTATTAGTTTGGCAGTTCCATAACTAGCTCTAGTAGCACAAAATCCATTATTGCAACCTTTGTTACACCTTCTGATTTTCCTCACACTGGATTTGTGTGTCTAAAGTTGTTATTATATCTTCTCTTTGGTTATACTCCTTACAAAGTCAAGATTTCAGTTTTACTATTTGAGAATAAAGTTAATTTTGTCATGACAGATGTCTTAATTTAAATATGATCATTCTTTAAATCCAAAAGTTATTACTAAAATGTTACTTAAAAATAAGTGTACAATGGGAAACCCATCTTTTTATGCCTCAGGGCAGTAAGAGGGCTTAGAAATTGTATTAGTGCTGTTACATGCAAAGATACTGGTTTGTTACCAATAAAAATATATAATTTTATCATTATTTATGGAAATAGTTATTTTGCTTGATACACATGCTTGAGAAACAAATAGTTAGAAATTATTGAGCAGTCATAATACATAGCACTTAACTTTATATCCATATTTATAGTTTTGTTTTTTAAATTTTTAAAATTTTTATTGATTTGAGAGAGAAGGAGAGATTGATTTGTTTTTCCACTTATTTGTGTGTGCCTTTATGCATTCGTTTCTTGTATGTGCCCTGACCAGGGATTGAACCTCCCCTACCTTGGCATATTGGTGCTTTATAAACATCGGTATCAGTCCATTTGCCAACCAACCAATTAATCTTAAGATTCAAATAGAAGCTATATTGCTGTGAGCTCACTGTTATATTGTACTTGTTCTCATTTTACGCTTTTCCCCTCTTCCTTCTTAAGTTCTCGACATGGCAAGACATGTGCCACTCTATCGAGCTCTGCTGGAGTTGCTCCGAGCCATTGCTTCTTGTACGTCCATGGTGCCCCTGTTGTTACCCCTTTCTACAGAGAATGGTGAAGAGGAAGAAGAGCAGTCAGAGTGTCAAACTTCTGTTGGTACATTATTAGCCAAAATGAAGACCTGTGTTGATACCTACACCAACCGGTTAAGGTACTATACTTTATTCATTTTTCTTGTCCTTGACTCTGTCTTTTTATTTATATCGCTTTGAGGGTTTTCTAAACAATATATGCTAATTAAACACAAATATGCCCAGGCAATATATAAAACTTCAAAGAAAAAGTATCCACCAAATTCTACACTCGGGAATGTTTATTTACATCTGCTTACCTAACATCTCCCTATGTGATATTATTGCTATGGGTATAGAGTTTTTCTTAAATACGGCACATTCTACCTATTATATAGATAGATGCTAGTTTCACTCAATATTGAAGCCAAAGACACCTTTCGTTGTCAGGTGTCTTTGACTTCAATATTGAGTAAATACATATTGCTGACATTGTTCTTAATACTTCTAATTATGCATAATATATAGATGCTATATTTTACATAACCATCTGTTAGTGGACACTTGGGTTATTTCCAGTTTATCACAACCTCAGACACGCATGTTTTGGGGCTTGTAGAAATCTGCAGAGTAGATTCATAGACATGGAATTACTGGATTACGGGTTACTCCTGTTTCATCTTGATACATATGCTGTAATTCACTCTATAACCTTTTTAGAAGTCAGAGGTTCAGTATTTCTTGGAGTTACAATAAAGTATTTATCTTCACGGAAAGTTGAATTTTTAAATGAAGCTTTGGTTTAAGTTTATACCTCACTAGATTCAGATGATGAGTTCTGTTATCAAAAACTCTTTTAAAATAACCTAGTAAACCTTTTGTTTTGGCAGAATCCATTCAGTGGTTGTTAGTTTTACTTATAGATGGCCTACTTAAGATTTTTAAGGCATTTATACTGCCTGCCAGTGGAAGTTTATTCTTTTGTCGGTGGTCTTTTCTTTTTATCTTTTTAAAATATATCTTTATTGATTTCAGAGAGAGGAAGGGAGAGGGCGGGAGAGATAGAAACAACAATGATGAGAGAGTCATTGATTGGCTGCCTCTTGCATACCCTGGAACTGAGGATCGAGCCCGCACTCCGGGCATATGCCCTGACTGGGAATTGAACCGCGATCTCCTGGATCCTAGGTCGATGCTCAAACGCTGAGCCACGCCCAGCTGGGCAAAACATGTAGTTTTTAGCAGAGCAATTAATATAAAATACACAGAGCTTTGAAATTGCCCTGTGTATTTTTAGGAGGAATTTTGTTCTGTGTTTATGTACCTTATGTTTCTTTATTTTGAGATGTATTGTAGTACTTTATTACAGAAAATTGAGGATTTATGAAACTTTGAGTGTGTTTTTCCCTCTGGAGTATTTTATTTCTTGGGTTAAAAATTGTTTAAAGACTTGGGCTATTGTTATAATTACCTCTGGTTAAAAAAAAATCACAGGTTTGTGTTATAAATGTCAAAATAAGGCCATTAAAATAATAATAACTGTCTTTATATTGTGTATTTCCCTATGCTATAATTTCTATTTGATCTTGCAAAAATGTGGTTCCAGTGTATTGAGTTCTAAGGTAATTATAGAAGATGCTTTTTGCAGTGAATGGAATTTTTGCATCAAGTGTTCCTTTTTGGTTGTTTTCCTTAATGTATTTTCTGTTCAAATAACATATTGTGGTATAATTTTTTTAAAGTAAACTTGACTTCAGTACAAATGTATTAATTATTTACTATAAAAATTTAATTTCAGATAGAGGATAAATGAATTTCATTTAACTGGAGCTCTTTATTTTTCTACTTGGTTACCTGGAAAAAATTATTCTTCACATTCTTTCCTTCAACATGAAAAATGACACTTTAAACTCTTTTGTACCAACAAAACGTGTAAAGATCATGACTGTTCATGCATGAGCTCATTTGTTATTTTTTTCTTTAAGGTGACTCTGCACAGTAACTATTTCTAATAATAGGTTTTTTTTACTGATGAAGGAATACTACTAGTGACTTCTGTATTAGAATTTGAATATGGTTCTTAGTCTAAATCACTTATATCTCTTATACAGCTTCTGTTAGGAAAAGAAACCAGCAAAGACATACATGATACAATGATACAACACCCCTACTTTCCTTTTAAGGTATTGGCACATTGAGAATTCATTTTCCACCTTACAGAGAGAGGGTAAAATCTGTTCTTTTCCAGCGTGTCAAGACTAAAGATAGATTTTTTTCATATTTTCGTTATAATAGAGCTGAAATCAAGTGAACAGTATAGTCCAGCTTCCTAGACCGCTTATACATGGAGAAATTGGTCTAAGTTCAGTTATTTTTTTAATCGAATTTTAGAGAGATGAAGGAGAGGAAGAGGAACATCAGTGTGAGAGCAGCTGCCTTTTGCACACCCCCTACCCAGGATTGAGCCTACAACCTTGGGCATGTTCCCCGACGGGGAATTGAACTGGCAACCTTTCAGTGCACAGGATGACCAACCAACTGAGCCACACCGGCCAGGGTGGCCTAAGTTCAATTTTAGCACTGATTCAAAGTGCAAAGCTTTCCCCTCACCCCACCCATCTACCCCATTTCCATCTGTAATTTTCAAAAAACCCAGGATACTCAGAGTTGTCAATGCAAGTATGTCCTGTTTATATATCACTTAGAGGCTATGCTTTAGTGCTTTATCAGGGTTTGAAGTTATGGTTTAAAAATAAAGTGTAGGTGTACCCCAACTTAGAAGAGTTTTACATTATTTTTGTCTTTGCACTTTTAATATGAAATGTAAGGGTGAATAAAGTACATCTATTTAGTATCAGGATTTTTCTAAAGTAAGTCAAAGCAAGTACTAGTTTACTAGTTATGTTTATATACCTTACTGCCTTAGGTTCTTCCTCTGTTAACTTTTCATTTGTTCCTTTTTTTTTTTTAACCAAGTATGCACAAAAGGCATGCAATTGTTTTTTATTTTTTATATTTTGCTTCAAATGAAGTTTTATATATTTTTAACTCTTTGGTTATCTGAGAGGAAGTTTATTTTTGCTGGTGGGAATAGCCTAATTGAGATTATCCTATATTGAGGCCATTGTCTAAACTCAGCTAATCTGGATCTCAGGATTCAAAGAATGAAGGCTATGGACTCTCCCCCACCCTGAAACCTCTGTAAGAGGAAAGAGAAGCTGTAAAGGCAGGTCAGGCATCTTGCTTTTAGCTAGTTTGTGCATTAGAAATTTGTGATTATAATTAGATAGGTGAGATCTGGCCAGGTTACAAGAGCATGACTGATTTATTCACTTAATAGATATTTATTGAATGCTTATAGGAGCATAACAAGAAAATTGCATCCTTTTTCTGAGGGAGTGATAAATGATGGAAATAATAACTAGACAGTTTTAATAACACAGTCTGTGGTATATTAGTAGTAGAAGACAGTACTGGAGAATCAACCCAGATTTGGAGGCCTGAAGATTAAGTAGGAACTAGCAGGGGCTGGTATATGGGCTGCGGGAAACATGTTAGCAGTAACAGAGCAGCACAGATTCAGGGAAGCCTAAACTAGTTTGCTGTGTCTGGGTGCAGAGGGGCGGGAGGGGGGGAAGAGATGAGGCTCTAGAGGAAAGGAGGGGCTAGAAGAGGAAGTGGGGCATATGTAGTTACTTACTCTTGCATGTGGTGATGAGCCACTGAAAGGTTTTCAGCAGAGATTGATCAGGTTTCCTTGTAGAGACTGTCTTGCAGTGTAGCTGAATGGTTGGGGTGGGAGCTGGAACAAGACTGAACTGCCCTGGAAGAGATTTTCATCCCTTCCATCTCAGCAGTAGAGATGTTTCCTCCCCATCCTGCCATTGCTGGGGACTGAGGATTTGAGGTCATTAGCATTTTTGCTCTTGTATTATGGACTTAATAGAAAGTTAGTTCCTAAGTAAATATACATTCTGTGTTCCTGACATTTGACTTAAAAAAGCAATCATGTAAATCAGGCTTTAAATCACTTATTAACTGCATTGTTCTGCGTATGTTAATATTGGAAACTGCAGATTTATCCCCGCGGATCTCCAGTAGAGTGCAAGTGCCATAGCAGAGATGGGTCTTGGAGCATGGTTTCCTTTGTTCACACACAGGACCTGAAGTCTGTCATCCCAGGCAGAAGTTTTCCAAAACTAATTCTACTAGGTTATTTTACTGTCATATTATGAAAATCTGATAGAAAACTGTCATCTTTTGGCTTACCAGAGCCTCAGGGTCTTTAGCGGAGACTATTTTAAGGCTCAGGGATTACATACATGTTCATAGATAACTATTTTCTTAAAGCTATTATCCAGCTAAAGTTGTAGATGTGGAAAGTAGGTTTTAGATGAAAATTTTTCTGAAGACTTTCATCTATATTATTTTAGAATTCATCTAAATCTAAAAAGAGTACTCATATAATAATGGGATTTTATTAATCTGATCAAATAAGCCAAACAATTTTCATGATTGAAAACTGCAGGAAATTTTTCTTGGTAGAAATTTCTGATCAGGGCAAGATCCTCACCTTTTATGAAGAAGACCTTTCAGATCTTACACCACCTATGCTATTGCTAAAATCTTTCTTTAGATTAACTGACACTTAAGAAAAACACTTGTATTTAAAGAAGAAACTTCAAACTACTGCCATATCAGAAGAACCAGTATCATTTGCCATAAATAGAAATAAGTGTAAAAGTGAATAAACAAAAATAAAAAGTTAGACTGACTCCAGACCTGTTTTCTGTTTAAAAGAGATGATTTAGCAAATACCAAAGGTATACTGAGACCTTTCTTTTCATTGGAAAGGGACTAGCTTTCTCACAATATAGTTCAGTTGTCCAATAGCGTAGCTAATTACTACTCAATGTCTTCTTACACTTCGGGAAACACTGTTTAATAGAATATACTACAAGTCCTCTAACAGTAAATGTGTTTTACAGATATAAGCGAAATAGAAAAAGATGAAATGGGAAGATGTCCATTAGCTCTCCTCCCCTCTAGTCTGTACTTAAATGGGAGAAACTAAAGTTAGCCGACAGCCAAAACCAGCCTAGTTTTGTGTTTACGTGTTGTTGCAATGGAGAGTGGTATTGCGGCTTTCATCATCACCTTAAAAGTTCTGTGAAACAGAGCTGTAGTTTAACTTAACACGTTTCTCTTCCTTTTTATTTTCCACTTCCCTGTGTACTCGGCTTCCCATGCCCTCTTTGGACCCTCGTCTAGCCAGAACACTTTCTAGCCTGGTTTGCCCTGCTGTTCTTTTTTTTTAAGACCCACCTCATTTCAGAATATTTCCCTGAAGGTGGACTGTCATAATTTCTATAAAGAAGAAAATGACCCTTTAGCCTTTCAGTGGGGCACTTGTGTTTTAAATAAAGGATAAGTCAGGTAATCTTTGGGTGAAGGAGTGTGGACGTATTCGTTGTGCTGCGTCCACGCTGTGCTCCCTTTTAGGTGGTCTTCTTCTGGGAACTAAACCAGATAGAGTCAGTATTGTAACCATATTACCAACCTTTCTATACATCCAAAGGCTTCAATGAGAATGACTGCTTAGAGAAGGACCTTGAGTTGGCACAGTGCACACCACCATGGGATGCCTTTTAAGCCTTCTAGTTCTGTAATTACCACTGAGATTTTGCTATTCTATATAATATAGTAATATATGCGATATATAATTATATGCACATGTATATATCAATGTACACATATATCTGAAAAGAGCTGAATTTTAATTTCTGAAGTAATACACTCTAAGGCATTTCTAATTTCCCTCCATTATAATTATACCTTAATAATGAAATGATCATCTCTTATGGTTGAGGATTAGTTTGGTGACTAATAATTGCAGTACTATGATGGGGTTGGTAGTTAGTGTAAGCCAGAGCATTACTCAATGAATAAACCTGTTAATGATGTTCATCTTTCCTGGCTTATCTGGTAAATTAACCTGTTGACATGGTAAGGTGGCAATTAGGAGTGATTTGCTATGATTTCATCTGTTTTTTAAAAGTTGACAGTTCCTAGGCTGTTATTAAATATTTACTGTACACAAATTGCATTAAGAGCTTCCTAAAGATGACACTGTTTTAATATTCTTTTACTCATGATTCTGTGGTTTTACTATCCAGCACCTCTTCTATATCCTTCTGAGATTCACAATTAGTAATAACTGCAGAGTTAATTGAGTCTAACAGTTAACGTAGACAAATTAATATTGCTGTTAGCTGGTTATTACTGAGCATTTCGATTAAGGTAAATCAGAGATAACATTCCTTTTGGAAATACAAAAGGCTAGGCAAAAGTGTATTAGTTCAAAATAGAGAATTTTACATTCACCACTTTCCAACTTGTGTCTGAAACAGATAATTATCAGCATTTTGGGGGAAATCTTTAAACGATATATGACAAGTTTGTATATTAGTCTTTTTTTTCCCCAATTACAGTTTATATTGAATGTTATTTTGTATTAGTTTCAAGTGTACAGCATAGTACACAAGGCAGTCATACTTTACAGAGTGTTCTGTGTTCCCCCTGATACTCCAGTATCCACCAGGCATCATATATAGTTTGTATATTAGTCTTAGAGCATTTGCAAACATACCTTAACTGTACATGTAACGTAAAAATATTGTTGTACTGGCTGTTGTCATTTTTTATTTGATAATCTAAAGGAAAATAGGTCAGTGCCCCTAACTAAATAGTCAGATATTGCATGCTTTAAAAATTCTTGCAGCATACCGGTTGAAAATTGCTGGTCTAGTGTGAAAATTTATCTGTTTTCCACAAAATAATCACACTGTGACAATATGACCCCTTAGCTTTTACGTACCATCCTGGTGAAATTCATCTTCTGTTGGCCATTCCAACCTGTGCTATCTTAAGATGAAGTCAGACTACAGCCGTAGTCGTTTGGTTTCACTTTTGATTAAGTGTCACACTTCATAGCTTCCTTGGTGCAGGAAAAAATGCATTTATTTTGCCTTTGATCTTCTGTTGCAAGTAATGGACTCCAGTAGGCAAGTAATCATATTTAGTATTTGATCGTTTCACCAAAAATTTGAAAGAGGTACTTGCTGTCAATCAAATGGTCTTAGATGGTTATAAGGACCCAACACAAATGAGTGTGTTGAGTGTAAGGTGTTCTGGGTATTGAACACTTAAAGCCAAGTGTTCTTTATTGCCATTGCCCTTGGCTATCTTGAAGCATTTTCCTGGTGCAAAGATGTTGATCATATTTTAAAATTACAGGATTCTTTTGTAGAAATAAAAGCCCAATTCCTTTTTATCTAACTAAGCAATAAGATTAGTTGACCTAATTCTTCAAAGGCATATTTTCTACCAAACTCTCTTATTTTTACTCCCTTAAGCTAGTTATCTAGGGCTCAATCAGTTAAGAATTTCCGTTCCAGTTCTCCTACTTTGTTTCCATTGGAAAAATTTTTCCTAGTTTCTTCTCTTTTTCCCCTGCCTTGTAAAACCTACAAAGTGAAAAGGGCCTGACTTCCTAGCCAAGAAGCATTTGTTGTGGCCATATCTTTTTAAGTTCAGTTGTTCATCCATCTTTTACTGGGTGATGGAGATAGCAATGCCAACATTTATTTTAAAATCCTTGCCTCAGTTTGATTGCCCTTTGGAGAAGTATGTTATTTGAGGCAACTCCATTGCACCCAGTACTTTTATTGTGTCTTATGATGTTTAATCTGACCTAGAAGTTATTATATTTTTATCTGATCTAGAAATTAAGGTTTTATTTTTGAAGACTTCTCATACCTCTCTTTTGAATATTTCTTCCCTCATACTGCTTATTAATGCTTCCCAAGAAAAGGAAGATTTTGTTTTCAACTTTGATTTTAAACCATATTGAAAACTAAAAGTGACAGTTTTGTTTGAAAAAAGCTTAAGCAAAACCAAAAGGGAATCTAGAGTTTAAAACTAATATTTAAATGAATCACAGAAAACATTCATCTTACAGAGGTCTTTGCCCCATTTACTGGTGCCTTTCAGTGATCATTTTCATGTTTTCTGGAGACATGAGAAGCAAATAATTGTCCATAGTAATATTTTAAAAAAATCTTTCTGCTTACTTTTAATTTGTTTTAAAATGTAATTTCTAGCAAAGAGCTTTAGAACTGTGAAGTGTGATGTGACACATTGTTTCATAGGTAAATGTAGAAGTTTCATTCTCCTGTAGTTTTAGAGTCTTCCCCTAAAATGCTGATTCTTAATAGTCTGAATCTGGACGTTTCAGGACGTGGTCTCCATATTACTTTTTCAACATGGCTCTGCTTTTTAAATGGTATTTCAACTGCATGAAAGTTTTGACTTTTAGAATTAGGAGTGCAGGGGTTGAAGTGGTGGTCTTTTTAAATGTTCTAAGAAATAGCTACATTATGCTGTTTTCAGTTGAGAGATGATAAAAGAACATACTTCTAATATTTTGTATTTAGTCCTAGAATATCCAACTTAATTTGGGTGATAGTATTAGCAGAGACAGTTGAATATAACTGAATGTTGAGTTACAGGGTTTTTCCCCTCCCCCTTTTGTTTTCATGAGAAAGATTTGCCCATTTTGCTCACATCCTAGTTCAGATTATGTCACAGAGCAAAAATATGCTTAATTTGTTAGCTGTTTAGTTGGAATTCACAGCCTAGTGGAAAATGTTTGCAGGTAATTCTGTGCAATAGTAGAAACTTCAGTTGATTCCTCGTATTTCTTCAGGGCAGTGATCACAACCAGATTCAACGTATGCACAGAGCAGCGGATGCCATGGTAGCGGCCGTCGCTGATTGCTTTTACCATGTTGGATCCATTGTCAGTCTCAAAGACCTACTTCCAGCTAGGTGCCTTGAACTCAAATAGCTTTTCACACAGACTTCAGGATGTGAGCTAAGGTATGGCCTTTTTTCATGAGCTGGGCCTACATATGGGTTGACAGTAACCTGCAACTTTTATAGAAAAGAGACTATTGGCTGTAGTTCAATGTCAGACAATGACTAGTTGTAGTCATCAGTAGGCAGGTAGTGCGTGTTCTTCATATATTTGAACTGCTTTCCTTTTGGAGAGTATTCCTTTTTCCCCCTGTATGTTTTTGACAGAAAGACTATTCATGTAGAAATTTCTCATTAGAACGTGGTTGTAAAGGTCTAAGATATATCAGCTTTATGATTGAACCATTGTCTTCAATATGAGATGTATGTGATTATTTCTTACACATTTGGTGTAAGAAATATTTTTTAAACTTCTGTGGATGTTTGCACTTTTTCATTGTTTTATTTTGTTGTCAAAAAGTCATAATATAGAATTTCCCATCCTAATTATTTGTACCATTTTAAGAATAGGGATTTCTCCTACTAAGCATCTTTCCAAAATGAATTAGAAAATTGGTATTCATGAATAGGGCTTGAAATTTAGAATCAGTAGTTTTCCAGGATAACTTGCCCTAAATTGCATTGATACAGTTTAGTCTCCATGCCAGAGGTTCTTGTTTCTTCAAGGTGAAAATACCTTAATTCTGGAAAACAAGCTTTACTCCCAGATCTTACTTCTCTGCTTGGTAAGATATGTCTCTTTAAGTGAAATCTTTATTTGAGAGTTCAGTGGGTCAACTGATTGATGATAGATTTTTAGGAAACCATCTTTTAAAGCTATCACCATGACTCTTCTGTTTTCTCAAACTGTTGTTTTCCTGTTATGGTTCAGTGGCCCTATTACTTAAGAATTTTTTAAGCACTGGTATAAAGATAGGGAATTATTTGTAATTGGGGGGAGAGAGTCCTTTTAAATTCAAAGGGGTTCTGTCAAGCAATTTAAACTTACTTTTTTTGACTCTTGGTGTTTGAATCTGATTGTGAATAGCTATTAGTAATTGAGACTGTTTGAACTTGTCTACCACAATCATATCTTTAGTAAGAAAATTTTCAGACTCACTATTAAACTATAGTCTCAACTTTATTTCATAGCTGTAAAAGATGCACTATCTTTGATTCTGGCAGTAAAAATGATATTTCAATTTTAAAACATTCACTATGTATTTTCCTCACATACATATGCAAACATATATGTTTACATACACCTGCACACACAGAAGTTGATGGACTAAAATAGTATACGGTATGTGATCTGTGAAGTGGTTCCTGAGTGGCAAAGGAAAATTCGCCATGTTTTCTTTCTGACTTCTTACAAGAAGTCAGGGAAGATGAGAAGAGAGCATAGGAGAAAAGACAGTAACCCAGTGACACAGTATGTGAGGTAGGATGTATCTTGTGGTTACAAATATATGTGGATACCATGGGAGCCAATTCAGAACACATGAATAATACTGGATCTGTCTACCCTTGCTACCCACTGAGTGGCTCTTCTTAATTTACCTCCTATTTTCTGAGCAGGTTTTTGTCTTTGTGATAAAGAACTGTTCATTTGTACATAGATAACAGTAATTATTTTGTTAAGGACTCTTTTACCTTCTCTTAGTCATTTATAGTTCTCTAAGGCTCCGTGCCCACTTTGTGAAATACTGTTTTAATTTAGTAGTCAGGTCCTTTTGTTGGTAGTTATACAACTAGAAATATAATGTGTAGCTTAGATCATACCTTTGCATACATATTTTAAACACATTTATTTACATGTGATTTTCATTTGTTTTAAATTATTTAATAATGATTTAACAAAGATGTAAATGCTTTTGTATCTAAGCAATAGTGTAATGACGTTTATTTGTGAATAACGAGCTGAGAATTGAAATAGAAAAAAGGCAATTGATATTTAGTTGTTATTGTCAATGAATCTTGTAGTAAAATACTACTACATTCATCTAGAAAATTTAAAGAAACATTTTGGTGCCCTACACACTGAAACCTTGCCGTAACACATCCTATTATGATATACAGTTTGATATAAGGTTGGGTACATTTTAGACCCTGAATGGTGATAACAGGATTATCTTGTAAATGATTATGCCCTAGAACTTAGTGTTTATATTAAGTTTTGGTATATAGAAGCACATTATGTCCAAGATACATTAATAGTGAACCTATAGTTTACTCTGGAATATCTCTCCCCCTACCCCCATCCTGGAATATTAATATACTCTGAGTGAAATATAGAGAGAGTGAAATTTAAAAGTATATATGGTTCTTTGATTCCCAAATCTTAGAAGACGTGACAGTTACCTGTGACTTTTAGATATAGAAGTGATTTTTCTATTTCTAGGTATTTACTGTTACTGTAAGTATGTTTTTGAAGGTGTAATTCAAGGACACATCAGGTATCTGGGTCTTTTTACAGTATGGCATTTCTACAGTGTTTATCTTTTGTTTGTTTTTGCATTTGAAGGGAAAACCTACGCAAAACTTCATTTATTCTAGTTAGGCATTATCTTATAGCTTCAAAAGCAATAATAAATCTAAATTAAACTACCCCTGATACATATCATGTGTATGTCAAATGAAATGTACACTATCATTTTGATTTTTAACCACTATTGTTGACTTATGGAGGTGTTTATTTTTCAGTCCTAAAATCTTAATTTTCCTTCATTTTTTTTCCATATTAAAATTTTTCTTTTAGATCTAAAAGGGAAAATGCTAAAACAGGAGTAAAACCAGATGCTTCTGATCAAGAACCAGAAGGACTTACTCTTTTGGTACCAGATATCCAAAAGACTGCAGAGATTGTTTATGCAGCCACTACCAGTTTGCGGCAAGCAAACCAAGGTACGGCTATGCTTCTTTTATGCTACGTAATTACTTAGTGAAAACTGCCTTTTTCTTTCCTCTATGTTAATAGTGTTCATTTACCTAAAAATTTTGTTCTGTGTCAGGTTTTCAAGTTAATTATGAGTAATCTTTAATTGTAAAATATTTATCTACTGTGTATGATTGCCAACACTAAATTTTGTAGGCTGAGCATGCATCATACATTTTTTCTCCCATTAAAAGTCATGAAATGGAAAAATGCCATTGTATTAGATAGAAGATAGCATGTTAAAACTATGTGTGAGAATTTGGTTAAAATTGGCATTTTCATGTTCATAAAAGCAACAGAAGATACAAATGATTCTGAATTACCTATTTTACTTCGGCTGTCATGCCTGAGTGGGTGAAACCTAATTACCATTACAAGAATTTGAGCTTTAAAGTTGGTGAGGTTTTTAGCCCTATTAGTTATGTATATAAAATAGAAAGAATTTTTTATTATTTTAAAAATGGTATATAATAGGAAGGTGATTGTAAAGAGTTTGGTAATTTTTTGGAATTCAAAATTTGAAATCTAGAACTTAATCATTTTTTGTTTTAATCTTCTAAAATTAACAGAAAAAAAACTAGGTGAATATTCAAAGAAGGTGGCTATGAAACCCAAACCTTTATCAGTATTGAAATCACTTGAAGAAAAATATGTGGCTGTTATGAAGAGATTACAGTTTGGTAAGTTGAAATTTTAATCTCCATTTTTTTTAAGATTTCATTTCACATTTTTAAATAGTGCTGTTGAAATGTGTTCTGATAAATTAAAGATTTAAAAATTTGCTTGTACCATGAATTATTCATAGTGTCTCCCCCCCCCCCCCATGTATATATACAGACACACACAAAATTTTATCATCTTTTTATCTCTTGGAATTCATAGGTATATTTATAGTTATATTTGGAAATCATGATTCAGTAGAACCTAGAAAAAAACAAAGCCAGATGTCTAACAAACAGACAAAAAGTTGTTTTCTTTCTTTACCTCTCCCTTTCTGTATATTCCGGCCTGGAAGAAGGCAAGACCTAGGTCTTTGAACTAAGTATGTCACTGTTACCATTTTAGAGTTCCATGAGATTTACCTTTGGAAAATGTAGTCACACATAGTACTTTCTGGAATTTCTTGTTCTGAATTATTTTGGCAAAAATAGTTTATATCATGTATTTTAAGACTAAATTATCTACTACTTTGCATTGTTGTTTAGCTACTTGATATAATCTACCAGCGTGTCCCCACTGTAGATTAAAAGTCATTTCTTGTTTTTGCTTCCATTACATATTCTGCCCATGAAGTAGTAGGTGTTACATGAACGTTTATAGTTTACTATACTTCCACATTGCAGTTCTTTCCATTTTGAGTGGAAGAAGAGTTAGTGATTTATTTGTGATTTTTGTCATTTTAACAACTGTCCTGCATGCTGGTTCTTTTTTTTTTTTTTTTTCAGTTTTTATTTTCTCTCTCTTTTTAGATACATTTGAGATGGTTTCTGAAGATGAAGATGGGAAGTTGAGTTTTAAAGTAAATTACCACTACATGTCTCAGGTGAAAAATGCAAATGATGCAAATAGTGCTGCCAGAGCCCGCCGCCTTGCCCAGGAAGCTGTGACACTTTCAACCTCACTGCCTCTTTCATCATCATCTAGTGTGTTTGTGCGCTGTGATGAGGAGCGACTTGATATTATGAAGGTAGACAAAACAACTTTTTCCAAATCTCTCTGACTCTTCAAATAGTCATACAAATCACTAGATATATCATGAATTTTAATAAGTTCAATAAAATTCTGTTGAACATTTTGGAGGTCAGTGAAAGGAGCCCTTTTCTAATGTTCAGAGTATGAGGAGGAGACTGCTGTTCAAAGTAAAGATTTAGAAGAAAATACTAAAATACCTTCCTTGAGCAAAGGCTGTGTGCATAGTATAGTTTCATAGCATAGCATCAAAGGGTTTAATGCTGGTCAGTAGGAAAGGTTACAGGATTTCTTCCTTGTCATCAAAGATACTTCTCTCATGTTTTATACTATCAGACTTCAAAAATTATTTTTTCTTTTCTTTTCTAGGAAATTTATATACTTACAGATTGATAAGGTCTATGAATTTAATAATGGTAGTACAATAATAAATAACTTGCATCTTTATGTTTTAACACTGGTGATTTAAAGATTTGGCACAGAAAAAAAAAGATTTGGCACAGGGGGTGAGGAGGCTTTCTTTACATTTATGATTTTATTCATAGGTTAAATATTCAGTCTTCCTAAGATACTCTGCTGAAACTATTGACTCATTGATTTGGGGAAGCTCTTTTGTTTGCTTGCTGGTTTTTTTTGTTCCTTTGGATATTTTTTAACTAGAAATTTCATAGATCTTGCCTATTTGGCCACACTCTTACCTGTTTCTTGTTAAAAACAATAGAACTGATTACTGGATGATTGCCTAGGCAAGTATGTTATCACTGAATAGATCACATAATTCAGACTCCTGAGTTTGTCTCTGTTAAGCAGTAAGTTGTACCTAACATAAAAGATCCCAAAAGGAGCCCCAAAGCAAAGGCCAAAGTTATCACAGATGGAGACTAGTGCCACTTGCCTCCACACACAGCTATTCAGAACCAGAGGTGTTGCTGCTCTATGCCTTGCACAGTAAATATCCGTTGAGTGGCTCAAACGAAATTTGTTAAATAATTGTGACACTGTTGGGTTCCCTGCTATTTTTTGCACTACCAAAAATCCTAAGGGAATACCTACTATTCTCTTAAAATCTTTTTGTCATAAATTGTCACATGAGAACTTCTATTTCTGCTATCTACTTGTCTCTTCCTAGAGGAAAATACTAAAAGTAAGTTATTTTTTTAAAACATTAACTTATTTGAAGATTTAAAGCAAAAAATTAACCTTATACCTTTGAGATATGATAATGAATGTACCTAGAATCTCAAATTGTTGAAAATGCTACAGAGAATGTTATGAAGGAAAGCTCTCAGGAAAAAAGTAACTTAATAAGTAAGCAAATAATTTTATCCTATTCTAAACCCAAGTCCTAATCCTGTACTCATTTTTAACAAATTCTACTAGAGATGGTTATATAGGATGTCAGCAGTAGGCTGTTCTTATTTCATGTTGGATTGTGTTTTTCTACATAGCAGTGTTGAACAGTAACATAGACTTTTGTGTGTTTGTATATGCATACTAGGTTCTGATAACTGGTCCAGCGGATACCCCTTACGCAAATGGCTGCTTTGAGTTTGATGTATATTTTCCTCAAGATTATCCCAGTTCACCCCCTCTTGTGAATCTAGAAACAACTGGTGGTCATAGTGTGCGATTCAATCCAAACCTTTATAATGATGGCAAGGTAATGTAATTACAATCTTCTGTTTCTAGTGCCAGAGTGTTGTGACCAAAGGTTCTTTGTAATTTGAACAAAAATTTTGTTTTAGTTATCTTATTTCTGGAGTACATAGCTTTCTTCAGGCTTCTCTACCCTATGTGCAAAGATTAGCTTTAGGAATGAGAGAGAAGGAACCGAAAGGCACAGAAACACGCAGTGTTAAGAAGCACTTACCATCTTAAGTTACTGAGGGACTAACTTATTTAACACGTTCCTTGGCCAGTTGAGAGCTTTCTCTAATCTGGAGATAGTAGAGCCAGATGTCTGTCTTTGCCTCTCACTTTACTTTCCGTAGCTCCAATTCCAGTTATCTTTTCACAAGTATCTGAAGGTAGATGTATGGTAAAAGCCTGGTGTTATCATCTATATTCCTTTTTTATATATAATAACTTACTTTTGCTATCATAACTATCCAATTTTTTTATGATAGAAATAATTGTGAACTTTAATTTATGTTAAAATGTTTTATATTTTTTTATAAATAGGAAAATGCATTCCTATCACCAGCCCCCCCCCCAAAGTTGGCAAATGGGTATAATAAAAATTATTTCATATGACCGTAAATCTTCTAAAATTTGATTCAAAAGAACACTCATCATTTTTCAAGTAATTTTGGACAGTTGGATGAAATTTCACCAGTAAATTCTATGCTGAGAGTATTTAATGTTTGAAAATCACTAGAAGGTTAGAAAAAATTTGTAGACTTCATTGCGGACTCTACTTTGATGATGTGAAAACAGCAAGTACTTGAAATTGATTGGTATATTAAAGATGACCCAAGTTTTCCCTTGGTTTGCCTTCCTATTTTCAAAAGGTGCAGCCTGCCCTAGATCTGGGCTTACAGGTTTCATTTTGTGTTCATCATAAGCGCATGCCATAAAACTGGATTTTGTTTTTTGTGTTTATTGCAGGAGATTTAACCACACATAGACCTACCTCCTTTGGGAAAGCAAAGAACAGGTCCTATATAGCTGAGCAGAGAAGAGGAAATAGCAAGGCTGACTTTACTCAAGAGAGAGACTAGAACCTGAATAGAGTTTAAGTGTAATATGTTAAAATTTATTTAAGAAATAACTTTCTTAAGATTTAGTGGTATAGAGAAAAGGGTAAGGGCTTGAGAGTCCAGTATCCTGAATTATATAGTTTTTTCTATTACAAACTGGTAACAACATTTAACCTTGGGTTCTAGATCTGTAGGGATAAGAGTACTTGCCATTGGTAGTCACAGGGATGCTCTAGATATCAAATGGGATAGTGTGTCTGACAGTACTTTAAATAATAATACACAGTCTTTTAAAATTATTAATGAATTTACCTGTCAATGAATGAATGAATTTTGCATTATTGCTTTCACAGAGCATTGAGAGAATAGCAGGCTGACGGACTACTCTGCTTTCTTAAGAACTGCTTATTTTCCAAATCTGTTACCCGTTATATGAAACTGTTAGTTTATAAGAAGGGATAAAATGTCCCTGGTTCTTTTTCCCCCCCAAAGTGACCTATTGAACTGTGTTTGGCAGATAATTTGAGTTCATTCTTGCTATCTGAATGAAAAAGTATATATCTTGAAGTTGAACTCTCAAGACCCCTTCATGGGATCTGTGAAGTCCCCCCCTTTCCAAATTCATGTTTATGTGAGGCCAGATGTTATCCATATACTTCAACAAAAACAATAGAGAGACTGTTGCAGGAGATTGAATGCAGAGGCAGATGTGAAGTCAGGGTCTATTAAGTTATGCCCAATTTTCAAAATTTGTCAAGTTTTGAAAGAGATTTTTAAAAATGAAAAATAGTACCACTTTTTCTCACTGATGTTTTGTTTTATTTGGAAGTTATTTTTTATTTAAAAATTTATTTGTATTAATGTGTAGTAGAGTAGTAGGTCCTGATACATTTTTCCTTATGACAAAATTGTAACATCACACAGATTTGGATCATACCCGAAGACGCTAATTTGTTTTAACAAACTGGCCCTTAGGGTTTAGATTGGGGACATAAAACTGAGATACTTTGACATAATAGCATTTCATTTTTACTTTTAGTTGCACCAGGTTGCTTTTAAAAAGCTCTCCTTAAAGCTGTCTGTGCTCTTCTCCTTTTTCCTCAGGTTTGTTTAAGCATCTTAAATACGTGGCATGGCAGGCCAGAAGAGAAGTGGAATCCTCAGACCTCGAGCTTTTTGCAAGTAAACAAATTTCTCTGACAGTTTCACTTAGAAAATGCAGAACTACTTATGTTTGAAAAAATTATTTTAGTGACTGAGAATAAACATAGTAAACCAAACAAGAAAAAGACAGATTTATAGGAAATAGGAATTAAATATTAAATAGCTTCTAGGTGAGCAGTTAGTACAGTGGCGTCTCATCTTACCTGGAGTTTAGAATCTTAAGTTAGGACAATAAGACAGAATTTGCATTTTGTCAAAATTGCCTTTTAAAAAATCCCTCAGTTGCCTTTAAAGCATACTGTGATGCAACAAGATAAGCCAGATTATCCCATCTCCCAGTCACTATGGGGCTTGAACTCGTGTGAGTAGACTTTAATAAACTACTAGTATTACATATTTCTATGATCTAGGTCTTGTGTAATCTAGTGAAGAATGGGGTTCATTTGAGGCTTAGAAGTACTGTCTCAAATTTTCTAAGTTAATTTCCACAAACCATTTGAGCACATAAAATAAAATGTTATATAATATCCCATCCAGTGTTTTTTGCTGATACTTAATAGGTCAGAATCCTAGCAAAGAAATGAGAAAGTAAGCATATTAATAACACGAATTAACTTTGTTGCTTGTTTATTAAGGAAACAAACAAATTATTGCTAAATAATAGTTTAAACTCACATAATACAGTTCAGTGTTTACTTTAAGAAAGACCATCATAAATTATCCTTAGGTAAATTTATTAAGGTTGACCAACCCTGAAAGGATTCTTTTCCTACATCCGTATTTTGAATTAGGATAAAGAAGATATGAAATATAATTTTTTAGGTTGTCACTTGTTTTTGACTCTCTGAAAAGACCTTGTAGCATCCCATGAAATAGAGATAATCAGCCATTTAAGAACAGTTATAAATGTTAAATATAATCTTATGGTTATAAATGTTAAGTATATAATCACTCTTAAATGGTTGATTATCTGAACCATTAAACATGTTTAATTCCTCTTGCATATGACATCTTTATTAACATCCAACTAGAACAAACTGTTCACAAGGAATTATATCCATTACAGCAATATTAAAAACCAGTTACATAAGCAATGTCAAAATTTGGTGCTACTGATAAAATGTAATTCTTGGTGACAATTCTAATGAATAATATGACTTTTGATTTTAAATTATGCAAGTAGTCAAGACGATGACTAGGTTACAGCTAGATATGAGACCTATGGCATAAGACTAAAAATGTGATATTCTTATACAAATAAATATTATTCTTTTAAGAGTTTCTCTATAAAGAAACTGAGCAATTGTAATAATGCACGTTACTCTTCAAAGTATTTTGGAAATCTTTTCAGTGATATATAACCTTCAAAAATTTTTGTGATGTTTATAAACGTGTTTTATAGCAGTTTCGGGAAATAAAATCTTCATATCTATTTTAATTTTTCAAGGATAGAAAATACAGGATACATAAATATTATATAAGACTCTACCCATTTTAATTTTGCTTTAATAATAAAGTATTTGAGTTACAATTATTAACATTAATTTTATGCTGATAATAATATGTGGAAGGACATATTAAAAGGAACTCCTGGTTGCCCGGCCAGTATGGCTAAGCGATTGAGCATTGACCTATGATCCAGACGATTTTAATTTGATTCCCAGTCAGGGTATATGCCTGGGTTTCGGGCTCGATCCCCAGTGCGGGGTGTGCAAGAGACAGCCGATCAATTTCTTGCTCATCATTGGTGTTTCTGTCTCTCTCCCTTTCCCTTCCTCTCTCTGAAATCAATAAAGACATATTAAAATGTGAATGAATGAACGAACGAATGAATCTATCAATCAATCAGTCAATCACTCAATCATCTCCTGGTTGATAAAGCAGATATCAGTTTACTGGTAGTCAAAATTTCCCATTATAACTATTTTTTTATTTTTTTGTTCCTCAGGTGTTGGTGTCTGTTCAGTCCCTTATATTAGTAGCTGAGCCTTATTTTAATGAGCCAGGATATGAACGGTCTAGAGGGACTCCCAGTGGCACACAGAGTTCTCGAGAATATGATGGAAACATTCGACAAGCAACGGTTAAGTGGGCAATGCTAGAGCAAATCAGAAACCCCTCGCCATGCTTTAAAGAGGTATGTTCGTAAATTAATGGAATACTTTATTAAAGATGTTATAGGATATAGTTTATTAGAATTGTACTTGCCTTTATACTTGGTGTATTTATGGCATACTAAACTTTGCTATAGTTTTTAATAATAAAACATCAGTAATAATGTAGTGTAGATGAATTGCAAAACCACCTACTTCCTACAAGACATGTGACTACATTTTGACAGTTTTCTGTTGCCAGTACTTTTCCAATGCGTTTCTCCTGGCCGTTTGTTCACTTACATTCGCCTTCTGCGTGTATCGCATTATATGCGCCTTATTCTCTCTGGGTGGGTTAACTGTTTGAATCTGATTGAGATGGGTGCTATTTGCTGCTGTAGAATTGGGCGACTTAACATGTGCCCGCTGATGGCATAACCTAATTCTTCCCTGTTAATAATGTAGAGGTCACCAAATTGGGTTTCATGGAGAGAAAAACACAGCAGTGTCCTTTAAATTTCATTCCTGTGTAATGCTACATACTTTGTCTTTTAGTTTCTGACCCAAGCACATTTTACTCACTTGCGTGTTTTATTCTTAAGGTTATACACAAACATTTTTACTTGAAAAGAGTTGAGATCATGTCCCAGTGTGAGGAGTGGATTGCTGACATCCAGCAGTACAGCAGTGACAAGCGGGTAGGCAGAACTATGTCTCATCACGCTGCAGCTCTCAAGGTGAGTAAGCCTCTGAGCATGAGCCCTGTTGGTGGCTTTTGAAGGAGAGCTGTGTATATTCACTGATAGAACTATGGCTGTCTGATGGTAAAGGGTGGGAGGGAATCAAAGAAATGTAAAATGTATTTTAAGTTCAGAGGCCTAAATTGCTACCCAGAAGTCTATAGGAAAGATGTAAGATGTTCATTTTGACAATGAGTCAGCAGTGCCTAAAATAAAAAATGGGTACAGGAGCTGAGTCAACAGAGCTTATCCAGTTGTTTGAAGGTGATGACAACAAATGACTTCTTATGCCTTTAGCTTTTCCTAGGCCTCTTACCTTGCAGAGTTTGGAGTAATGAGGGAGATGGTAGCTGTAGAGTCTCCAGCAGCCGTTTGGTGGCAGCGTCTGTGATACACACCTGGTTTGGGGGAGGCGAGCTGTTGTTTTCAACTTGGGCGTTCACGAAGTGGAGTGTCGGACAGGATGGTTTGGAGGTTTTGCTGCCTCCTAACACCTGTTCCTACCTGCTTCTCTCCTCCTCCACCAGTTGTCCTCCCTCTTCCTGCCTTCAGTTTCCTCCCTCTCTGCTGCTTCTTCTAACTTTGAGATTTCCATTTTAAAAACGTTAAAAAAGAAAATTATTTTCCTCTTTAACACTTGCACCCCAAAGCTAGTTTTATTTTGCCTCATTATTATAAAACTGTCTCTCTTCTTTTACTATTAAACTAGAGCAGTTAACACTTCTGCCTCCATTGTAAAACCCCGCCTTCTCACTAACCTTTTGCCATTTAACTTTCATTCTACCAACGTTACACTCTCCAGTTCTCCAGAGCCAGTGGCCCTGTGTCACCTCTCTATTCAATCACCTTTCTCTCCCCTCCAGGCCTTTTCAAATGCTCTTCTCTCTACTTCTCACCTGCTCTTCTAGCTGACTTTCATTCGATTTTCAGCTTAAATTTCTCTTCGTAGAAACCTGCCATGACTTTTAAATTAGATGGTTTTAGTATAAGCTTTTCTAACACCCCATGCCTACCTATTAAAACACTCATAACACTGGTGTAATGTTTGTCTTTTCTACTGTACTTCTCATCTGGAGACTGTCCTGGCTCCTCCTCTTCTCTTCCTTTCAGTGTGTTTTTTCTTTCCCCTTCTCCTGAATGATCGTGTATATGTTGGTTAGTTAATTTTCAAAGTCAGCTGTTGACACAACTAATTTTCAAAGCCCTTGCTGTGATATTTGAAGTCATTTCTTTCCCACTAGAAAATTAGAAACCATAATTAAATGTTCGTAGGCAGTTTTCCACTCTCTTATTACACCTTTCCCTAAATGGCAGTAAGGGATCATACACAGTTAGGTAATCTCCCTAGATCTTTTTCATTTGCTTAACTTAAAAAATTCTGACAATAAAATTATCTCTAAGGTTTGTTCTGAGCATTAAGTGAGACAATTAGTGTGAAACATTTTGCAAGGATTCTACATAGGACATAGTACCTGATAAATACTTGTTTTCATTCACTAAAATAGCAATGGTTTTAATTTATGGACTTGTGTTTTTTTCAAAAATGTTTAGCCAGAGGAAGCCTGTATTCCACATCAAGAGGTTACTCTCTAAATTAAGAGAGTATATGTAGCAAATAAATCATCAGTAATGCTGTTTCTGTACAGGGTTGGGGGCATGGGCAGTCTCTACAGGCATGCTACGCAGGGCTTTTCAACAACATCACTCTGAGGGATGTTTTGCCAATTTTGTCCTTTCTCTGTTACAGTAGCTAGCATAAGAAAGGTACTCAATAGTTATTTGTAGGTCTTTGCTTTAGATTTTGTTTTAAACTCAATTCTTCCCTCAAATGATACTGTGTTAGAATCCCTGGGTTTGCAATTCTAACATCACTCATTTCCCCGTGTAGCGTCACACTGCTCAGCTCCGGGAAGAGCTGCTGAAACTTCCCTGTCCTGATGGCTTGGACCCCGATGCCGATGATGCCTCGGAGACGTGCAGTGCCACAGCAGGTGCTGAGGAGACTCTCATGCACGACCAGGTCAAACCCGGCAGCAGCAAAGAACTCCCCAGTGACTTCAAATTATGAGCTGCATTGACATGGACTTCATAGACACAGAGGCTTTGAAGCACAAGCCAAATATGTCAATATTTGTATGTAAGAAACTAATTATGTAATAGGTAATGAAACTGAAACTATACTATGCCCTTAAGGAGATCCAGTTTAATTCAAGGTGATCTTTTATTTACCTGTACAAGAGTGTAAACTTTTTTGTGCTTTTATTTTTCAATTGTGAGAACCACTGATTGGTATGTTGAACAAATTTGTGTATACAAAGAAATGGATAAATCACTGATATATAAGGGAAACTACCTTAGGAAAGAATGTTTACTGAATGTTTATTTTATTTTTTTTTTTACTGTAGAGTGAGAGGTTGTTAACAAAGAATATATATTGGTCATTCTTACAACTGCTATTTGAAGTCAGCAACTTTTCACTGAATTTGATAGATTTTATGTTTGGCCATATCTTCATGCTCATATTTGATTTCTGAAGACCTACACACACTTCAATAAAAGTTAATTGACATACGCCCTCTTTTTTGATTTACTGGTACATTTTTTAAATGATAACCCTGCCATAAAAATGTGTTATAGTTGGAGACTTGCACTTGTATGGATGAATTTATTACATTCAACATATTTAATTTTATGCCTTCTAATTCTAAGATGCAGAAAAATAAATGAACATGATTTTATTCTATGCCAACATTTGGGCTTGTGAATGTATTTGTTATTTGAATTTAAGTATATGGAAAGGAATGGTCAGTTTGAAAAGTCACTCTTAAACTGATTTTTCCTAAAGGGCTCCTTCTTTTCCTGGACTCTGGTTTTATTACTAAAGTCACATGTATGCATTAAACACTGAGGTTCTGTAGAGCAGCAAGGATGTACCTCTCTGGTGCTGTTCCAGTACATTCTGTACCTGCCATATAGGCTAATTTTCATGCAAATTCTTCCTAGAGCCAAATAAATAAAGACTTAGGTGTGTTAGTATGTCTTCTTTCTAAAACAGTTTGCTGTGTGTGAAATGCTATTTCTACAAAGAAATGAACTCTTTCAAGACCTAAGCAAGGGAAAGGAAAGGATACTTTTTTAAGACCAGTTATCACAAAGGAAAAGCTAAGGTGATTCTTGACAGTATTTATTTAAAATAAAGTGGCACGTGGGATCCCTGAATCTGGAGCTGACCAGAAGAAGCTCTATTCTAACAGTGAGTTGCTCTTCGAAGTTTAAAAAGGGGAACTACAAGGTACAGAGCTCCTTAAGCATGAATAAAGGAGGGACAAGCAGTTTGTGACCAGAAAATCAAAGGTTCTGGAACACATAGTGTTAGGTCTGGTGGGTGGTGAGCTACACCAAGAATGAGAAAATAGTCCATTTATAAAAAAGAAGAGTCCATTAAATGTAACCACAGACATTAATGCTAGCTAAAATCTAAGTATAAAATTATCAGCAATAAAAGGTAAAAGAACAGTCATCAATCCATTAGCCTTTGTTGTTCCTGTTTGGTCTGTCAGGGTCCCATTAGGATGGATGATAAAGCTGCTATGAAGTGTATTGTTTTCCTCCAATTTTGGATTTTAATCATTGAGCTTGGGTCACACTTTCCACTCCACACCATTAGTCCACACCAGTACTATAAGGTCCAACTCATGTTTTTAAAAAACCAAGGCCCGAAAGTCTAAATTTAATACCAGTTACATTAAAATTGTTCCATCTTGACCCGGACTTGGCGCCAGCAAACATTTGAACACTCACTCTGTACTACGTGCAGGTTCCCGCACGGAGAGCTGAATGACGCCTGGAAACAGCGTGGGCGCAATGCGCCGATGGCCATAGTACCGCGTCCTGTTGGGGGCGCAGAGGGGCTCCTCCCTCAGGGAAGATGCTGGGGGGCGCCGCGGTGATGCGGCCCGGGAAAGCTCCCCGCAGCGAGGCGTGCGTTCTGAAGGGCGAGGGTCAACTAGCCGGGAGAAGCGCCCCAGCCCCAGGCCCGAGTAAGGGGAGCGCGAGTTAACGGCTGCGTTAGGTGCGGTTGGACCTAAGGGACCAGGAGGTGGGCTGTAGTGTCGGGAAGGCGGAAGGGGCAGGGTCATGTGAGACCTTGTTTGCCCTGTGAAGGAGCCTTGACATCCTCACTTTGGACAGCTCTCGAGGTTTTAATTAGGAGAGCAACGTGGTCAGATTGCATTTCAGGAAGATCATTCCGCCAACTCTACAGGTCATAAGCTAGGCCAATCAGGGGCACAGACAACTCGGGGAAATACAAATTTGTTGGTGTGAGAATAACTTAGATACGTTTGCAGACTGAGGAGCCAGCCAGTGGGGGGAGGGTGAGTGCGAGGGCCTTGGGAGGAGGGTGGACCAGAGGCCAGCAGACAGGGTGGCCTGGGTCCACGAGCACAGGCAGAGAATATGAAAATGTTCGGAAACAGTAAAGCCAATTGTTTTCATAAAATCGAAGGTGATATCTAAAGAAAAGTACAAAAATAAACTGCTTAGATACCATTCTTGCATAAAGACCAGTATCTCCAAAGACATGTAGAAAGCACTAAACTTTTCTTTGATGTCCTATAATTTAGATTATGTAGGATGAGGTTGGTTAGGTGAGATGCTCCAGTTAGTGTGTCCTAAACTGCAATGAAAATGCAGCATTGCCACACTGTTCACTCCGTTCTGTACTTAGCCTGTTGCTGACTGGTAGTCCCTAGACCATGACTTGAGCAGCACTGGGTTAAGTGCCTCAAGTGGGGGCTGGTTCCCAAACTAGAGCTGATTATTTAATATACAATCTTATACAGTTTCACTTTTTCAGCATATTATATACTCTTCCACAATTAAAAGTTAACACTCTGGTGTCCTTGGATAGGTGCTGAAATAGTACCAATTTGCTGAAACAAGCTTCAGATCTTGAGAGGTAATGAGACTGGTTAGACGAAGATTACAAGATGGAAGGAGACGCTCACTGGATCAACCTACACATGGGAACAGGCCTGACTGCAGAGCTGGAACAGGCAGCCGAGGGTACAAGAGGACTGGAGTGGTGCTTGGGTCTTGGGCAAGACGGTCAGAACACGGCAGGGCCTCGGGCTCACTTAGTTTCAGTAATGCTAAGGGGTTTTATGATGGTGATAGTTAACACTCTAGTTTTCCTCCTGAACTCAAGGCTCTTTCCAAACTTCAGCAATTTTTTCCTACATGAGGGAAAAGCCCTCCCCATGCCATATATGTTTAATTTTGTGATAGGCTAGCTATGGCCCTGATGTTACCTTTGAAGTGGCTTTCCTTTTAATGCATAGAAGCACCTGTCACCTTGGTCACATTGATCACTTGGATAGAGAGATGTCTTCCAAACTGTAATGGAGGCAACAGGAAAGGGAGCTGGAAGGGAGAATTCTCTAATTTTGTTCCAAACTGTAAAAGGGTCAGGTCACATGGAAGTTTGCCCATAGCATTTACAGGCTAAGAGGCAAGATACAAATGGAGAAACACATGCCATATGCCTAATATTTAGGTTAGTAACCAAACTAACAAAATGTAATGTGATATATGTGCTATCATCCTACTTTGACAGATGTACCTTCATAACATTAAAAACATGTTAAACTATGTTTTTAAATAGAAATTCTAGTCATTAAAATAATTCAATTATTGGGCATGTTGAAATATTCTATCGATTGGCTGGCACTGGTTGGATAAGTAATGAAATGACATACATAATTAACATTATTATATATTTATTTCACAAAAATGTATCTTAATTTTATTTCTACAAAATAATTTTATGTTTTAATACTTGCACTAGTTCTTAGGGTTGCTGTAAGAAATTACCACAAACTCAGCGGCTTAAAATAACAGAAATTTATTTATTTGCAGTTCTGAAGACAAAAAGTCCAAAATCAAGGTGATGTCAGGACTATGCTCCCTCTGCTGGCTCTAGTGGAGAATCCATTTTCTGCCTCTTCCTGTTTCTGGTGGTTGCTGGCATTCCTTGGCTTGTGGATGCATCACTCCAGCCTCTGCCACCATCTTCACATATCCTCCTGTGTGTGGATGTGCATCACTACTGGGAAATAACAATTTTGCAAGAATCTGTTGCATTCATGCTGAGAGGGAGCATCTGCAATTCAAATCCTCCCTGTATTTCTAATTCATCTGCCTGTTTCCCACGTTACCTGCAGCACAACCCAAAACCTTTACAGCGTTTCACTCAGGAGCCTTTTGTTTCAAGGACATAGATAAGATGTGGAGATGCCTTTTCTCTGGAAACTGGGCTGTGTAAATCAAGAGAGCAGCTGATCAAGGTCACCCCGTGTCATTGGATCTTGAGTGACAGGAACCCCCAGGTCTTCTTTTATTGTGTTTGTGATATATGAAGGTCTTTAAAAGCACAGCACCTATGGTAGGTGCTAAACATCTAAAAAAGAGTCCCAGAGTTGAGGGAGGAATGGCACATCCCTAAAATAGGACAGGTTGTATCAAACCCATATTATGTGAGCCTTAGTGGCATCATTCCTGACAAATACCATATGATTTCACTTATATGTGGAATCTGAAGAACAATATAAATGAAAAAACAAAAAAGGAACAGACTCATAGGTACAGAGAACAGACTGAAGGTTGCCAGAGGGGAGGGGGGTCGGGGGACTGGGTGAAAAAGGTGAAGGAATTGAGAAGTCCAAATTGGTAGTTACAGAACAATTACGGGAGATGTAACGTGCAGTACAGGAAATAGTGTCAACAATATTGTACTAACCATGTATAGTGCCAGCTGGGTACCGGACATATACAGGGAACACTTTATAAAGTATATGATTGTCTAACCACTATGACGTACACCTGAAACTGATCAACATGATATTGAATGTAAACTGTACTAATTGAAAATAAATAAGAAAAGAATTGTTTTGCTTCCTGCTTGGAGTGGGGTCCTTTCAGAAAGGCTTTGCCCTTAATGTCCCCACGTGTGGTCAGGGTTACCTCGCCGCTCTCCCCGGCGAGCGCATGGCACACTCACCGCGCAGCTTCGAGCCCCGGGGGCACAGTCCCACCTGCCTCGCCCGGGCATCCGGGGCTCGGCTTTCCCGTGGAGCGCGACCGTGGAGATCAGAGGCGCCCTGTGCCCGGCAGCAGGCACGCAGGGGGCCGGTCTCCGCGGTGCTCCGTCTGCCCTCCGCGCCTTCCCGGCGTCGGCTGCGGGCATCATTTCTCTAGCGGCGGCGTCAAAACCGTGTACGTTACTTACACTTCAAAGAATACTTTTTTCTGCTGCCGGAATTCTTAACTTGGGGTTAAGGACTCCACCGCACAGGGTCTCTAACTTCCATACGAGGTACCCAAATGTTGGTAGTAAGGGCCCACGTGCACTTTGCGGAGAGAACCGCGTCTTTCACCAGGTAGTCGGGAGGGTTCAGACGCAGAAAGACTGAGGAATCGAAGCGGCAGACCTTCCAGCGAGCGCGGCCGCGAGCACCGTCCGGCCCGCGCCCCAGCCCGCGCCGCGCAGAGACTGTCCGCCCCCACGCCTTCCGCCGCCCGCCGCAGCCTCCCCCCGGGGCGGGGTTGAGGCCGGCCGCGCCCGCCAGCCCCGGCCGTTCCCCTGTGGGGGCGGGGCAACCCACTGGGCATGCTCAATATCCTGGCCTTGGGTTGGTTGTCTAGGCGGAAGCCGGCGCAGTCTGTGTGTTTTTCCCAGGGTGCCCCGCGCTGCTGTCATGGCTGCCTCCTTGGGCCGTTAGCCGCGCATGAAGTTCTAGAGTTACGGTTTATCCGCAGGAACTGTCGCCACCAGACTTCGGCGCCTCTGGACCCTCTTTCTTTCACTTCCTTTTGTGACTCCTGTGTGACCGGTCTGGGAACCCGTTTGGCTGGGGCGATGTCCGGGGTGACGTGGACCCCGGAGCTGGCTGTCTTGAGGGGCTTCCCCACGGAGGCTGAGCGGCAGCAGTGGAAGCAGGAGGGAGTCGCTGGCTCAGGTGAGAGAGGCGCTGGCCCGGCACTTAGGCCAGCGTGGGGACTGTGAGTAGAAGCGGTGGCGGTGGCTGGGTTCTCATACCTCCTTGTTTAGTTTTTCTCCTACCAAAAATCTTGGATTAAGATTTTGGGTCGCTGCGTCCTTGACCTGGTGGCCGTCGCCGCATCTCTCACATGCTGGGCGTGGCTGTCAGGTTCCCCGCTTGTCTTTACCCCAAACTTCTCACCGCCCACGTTCAGAAATAATGACAATGGCAATATCAGTGACTTTCCCAACATTTACTTAGTCGTTTAATCCTTGTAATAGACACGTAAGGTAGAGGCTACTTTAGGTTCGGTTTGCAGATGAAGACATTTACCTACTGATGGGTTCAGTAATTTAGTCAGGGTCGCACAGCTGGTAAGAAGAAATGCTGAAACCAGACAACAAAGATATAATTCTTGCGAGCAATGCACATTTACCGCAGAGATAAAGAATTAAAGGGCACATTTACTAGTGGGCTATAGGCACATCTGATTGGAACCAGAAGAGAAGTAACACTTAGGACAGTATATAAGTGGGTATAGGTAGTTTTTGAAGGCTGGTCTGGAACAGTTTCATGGAAGAAGTCAGACTTGAGCTGGTTTCTGATTAAAGGATAAGACTGACAAGTGGAGAAGAGCTCAGCAGGAGAAATCACAAGTATAAAGTGTGAAGGCAGGAATGTGCATGAGATACTAGGGGAACAATGAGTGAACCCACTTTTCATCAAGGAGTATAGTGTGTGTTGAGCGGGGTAGGGGATAAGAGGAGCCACCCTGTGAAATGTCTTAGAACTCTATGGAAACTTTTCTGTTGTCAGTAGGAATCTTTGAATTCCCAGGAGAAGGGTGAGAATACTTATTAGTGAGAAATATTATTCTAGGGTCTAACTTCTACCCTACTACTCATCATATGGACGAGTGGCTAATTCTAGGAGAAGTAATGTTTGTAGAATGGTGAGAATTTGTTCAGTGCTTTTTGATTAATGTATAGAAGCATTCTAAATGTATGCTTTTTCCTTGCATACTAAAATGGTAGGTTTACCTAATACTGCTATCCTTTCAAGTATGAAAAAAATTGTTCCTTTGGATTATTGGACTAATTTTTTATATTACAGAGAGTGGATCGTTCCTACAGTTGCTGCTAGAAGGGAACTATGAAGCCATATTCTTAAATTCATTGACTCAAAATATTTTTAATTCAACAAAGATGACTGAAGAAAAGATTGACAGCTACCTAGAGAAGCAGATATTAACATTCCTGGATTTCTCACCAGATTTGGATAAAACCCAAAGGTAGAATTTTATTTCAAGTTTTCATAGGGAACCAGCCTCTTAATACATTTAATAGAGCTTTGACAGTGTAAGGCACTGACTTTAACAGTTATTGAAAAACCCTACTTTACATTTAGTCAGGATTCATAATGTACTGAATAATCTATGTGAGAACTTCTGTCCAGAGGACCATCAGAATGAAAAAGTAAAGTGGTGTAGGATATAAGGGTTTTGTCTATGAAACTGACATGTAATTGGTAACTGCTAACCCACTGAGCTTCCAAATGCTTAGGTCTTATAGGTTTAGCCACAGGCAAGACTTTAGACCTTATTTCCTTTTAACTTGAATGCATACCCTGTCCATCTTGCTATTTCTAGATTGCTGAGTGATACTTGTAACTACTTATATTATGTTTTAGATTGTTAACTTTCTAGAGGTCAGAAAACTTTATGCGTTACTTATGGAACCCTTGTTTTACCTTCTTCCACTAAAGTTTATGTAATTTTATAGGATTAAGTATAATAGGTAGTTGTACAACAGTGAAACCTAAATCTTACTGTTGTAAATTTGTTAATATACTTATTTCTTTACTATCTTGGCATCCACATCAAGCTTTAATTTTCTTCAAAATGCATGCAATTTTGTTTTACCATTATTTCTAGGGAATGGCTTTGCTTAGTTCTTCAACAGATAAACCAACTACTGTAGTAGATGTTGAGAATGTAAACAGGAATAAGACATAATTTGTATCCATAAGGAGTTCACAAAAGAATGTTACTATAGGCATTTTATTTTATTTTAAAGATTAATATTACTCCTTTTAATTTTTTTGCTTTACTAGCAGTTTACATTCCTGTAATGACAGTCCTGATTCTTATTTAGCTGTCTGAAGTGTGGTATTATAGAAACTGGCTTTGCAGTGCACAGTAAAACACACATGCACATACACGCGTTATTCACTGGGATAGCTGAATTCCAGCTTGCCAATAGAGCTCAGAAGAGAGGTTTCAGTTGCCTCATTTTGAGGAATTTGAAATTAATCTGCATTTGCAGTTCGCCTTAGGGATTTAGATTTTTGGTTGTGATGGTTATATTAAGGCTTTATGATCTTGCTACACACCTGTTTTTTCCTGTTTCCTAACTTCTTACTACAAGCAGGCACTTTGGTCACCTGTTTTCTCTAGTGCTACTCTTTCTTTGCTCTGTTCTTAGTTGTGCTGCATCCAGCACTTTATATTCTGGCTGTCACAGGCTTGTAGGATTGATTTTTTTTTTCTTAAAGAATTGTTTAATGTAGGGCCTAGGGACATAGGGAAAGAGAGCTTTTACTTTCTCTTTGGCATGAAACTTCAGGATCCTCTGACTGTTATTTGGTAGAGTTGAATCCCCATGTATTTTTGTCTTAATCCTGGGGTTGGCATATTACAGCTGATGGGGCAAAGTGGCTAAGGATGGTGTTCACATTTTTAAAGGGTTGGAAAAAAGAAACATGTGTGACCCACAAAGCCTAAAACATTTAATATCTGTCCCTTTGCAGAAAAAGTTTACCCACCCCGTGTCTCAAGCCAAAGCAGGATTGAAAAAGATATGTTCAAGTGAAATTTCTAGGGGTCTTTTTGTTTCAGCATGTGGTAATACAGGATTAGTAAAATGTTTTTTATTTTTTTAAAAAATAGGTTTTTATTGATTTCAGAGAGAGGAAGGGAGAGAGAGATAGAAACATCAATAATGAGAGTCACTGATTGGCTGCCTCCTGCATGCCCCCTACTGGGGATGGAGCCCACAACCTGGACATGTGCCCTGACCAGGAATCAAACTGTGACCTCCTGATTCATCGATCGACACTCAACCACTGAAGCTACGCTGGCTGGGCAGTAAAATGTTGTTTAAAAACAAGTTTTTGTTGTCAGTTTTCTTTCATATAAAACCAGTTTAACATGTCTTCTGGCAATGTCAGAGTTGTTAAATAAAATGCAGGAAAAGTTACAAGTGCGGGATCAGGATCTAAACCAGCACTGTTTGAAAGAACTTTTCAGTGATGATGGAGATGTTCTGTATCTATGTCCAGTATGGTCGCCCCTGGCCACATTTGCTCTTGAGCACTTAAAATGTGGACAGTGTGACTGAGGGACTGAATTTGAAATTTTGTTTAATTCTAATTTAAATTTAAAAGAGCCATACGTGGTTCATGATTACAATAAGACAGTGCAGACCTCAGTTGCGTAGGTTTCAGAAATTCTTTTTTTGTACTACTCTAGGATAATCTCAATAAATGTTGGTTGATATCTTAAATTTTTCTTAATAAAACTGAAGTGAAGTAACATGTTGGTGGTTATACAGTGGTAGCAGTTTACATTTATTTCTTTAACTATTCTTATTTGTAGACAACAGCTGATATTCCTAATTGGTGTGAGCAGTTTGCAACTCTTTGTTCAGAGTAACTGGACGGGGCCTCTGGTTGATTTACACCCTCAGGAGTTTTTGCCATCTGTTTTGTTCCAGCAATTCAGTGAGGTATGCTTCTTGGAAATGCCATATGTAGTTATTATTGTGTTATTTATTCTTCAGGAACTTTAGAAACTGGAGTTACTAATTGGTAGGAATGAAACATGATTTTATAGCTTGTACAAAACCTGCTAAGAATGCTTGTTCCTCGATCAGATTTTCACGTTTTTCCAGAAGTTTCATTGCTAGTCTCAAACTCCTCTTCATGTGTCCTCATTTTTTGGAGCCCTGTGAGCTGCTGTTTTTTTAAAACACCAGCAGCTGCACCAGTTTTTTTTTTTTATACACACACACACGCATGCATATGTTACTGCAGTTACATAAAGATCTTTTCTGGCAAAGCAGCAGATCTGGAAATCTGTTGCAGGTAAGTTTTGCTACAGTGCTTAGAAATGGATCCCAGGGGCAATTTCCTTTATGTTCCAAGTACTTTATTAAGTGCCTGGCACAGAGATCTCTCTGTTGATAACAATTATTATTATCCGTATATGAAGACAGTATCATTGACTTGCATCAGTAGATCGTCAGTAGAGTTTTCAGTTCGAATTCCTCAGGTGTTTTTGAGCACATATGCCTAGGGCTTGGTAAGTATGATGTGTTCCAAAAAGAAGTATGGTAACGTTGACTTATCCAGCCACCTCAGAGATCTTGAACACAATGAGTAATCACTCAGCCTGGAAAAAGGATCCCTTAGCAGCCAAAGCTTATGCAGCAAAAGGGACCTGTTTACTGTTAACCAGGTTTCTCAGAGTTAGAAATAGCAAATGGAATGGAGTTATTGACATAAAAGTTAGTAATTTGGTGGTGAGGTGGAAAGAGAAGAGGTACAAAAGCAGCCATAACCTGAAGCCATTATAATGAGCTGTGTGTGTATCAGTTAGCATAATACTGACCCTAAATCATACCCTAAATCATTATTGAAAGGTTAAATGATCAAAGACCTTTTAGCTGGGAGTGGACCGTGAATTAGAACCTGCAGGGTGGTGGAGAGTAGAGAAGAGGAAATACGTCTAGGTGTAGTCATAAGGGCAGACATAGAGAAGAGAGTGATGTTTGTGGGAAAGGGATGCACTGAACCTGTTGGAGTCGCAGTAAAAGGTCAGACTTGATGGGATTCTGGCCAGATTGTAGGAAACTTTGACTAAGACCTTGGTTTTTATTAGAACTACCTCATACATTTTTTAAAAGCATATAAAAGGTGTACAGTTTAAATAATAAAATCCTCGTCCCCACCACCTCACTTGAGAGAACATAACTGTCATCGTAGAACAGCTTCCCAACTGCTCTTCCCAGGTGCTGAGCCCCTCTGCCATTGTGCTGGCTGTGTGGGGCTGGGCTGGTGAGAGCCTTTGATCTGGTCTCTTCTGGTTTAGGAGCCTTCTCTAGTTCGTAGTGTGCGCTACAGATCATACCATCTTCTACACGTGCTCTGACTTGGACAAGCTTGGGAAATACTGCCCTAGAAGGTCCCCTTTGTATGCTTCCTGAGAGCATCACTGGCCCCCTTGTCTCATGAACCACTCTCATGAATCATTCTAGTGCTTTTCTCTGTAGTTTTAGCACCTCTCTATGTATCCCTAGAAAACACAGTGCTTAGTTTTGCCAGTTTTTGAACTTTATATAAATGAAACAAACCATGTATTCTTCTGTGATTTGCTTTGCTCAGTGGTATATTTTGAAATCATGCCATTACTCATTTTTACTGTTGTATAGTATTCCAATTATGTGATTGTACCTCAATTTATATCTGTTTTATTCTTGATGGCCATATGGGTTGTTTCCATTTCTTGCAATGTATTATGTGCAATGCCATTAGGAACACATCTTCTGGATATCATTTGCAAGAATTTCAAAGCACAGTGGACTTAAAAAATGATAGTATTTGGTGCAGTGCTCCAAATGGAGGAGTTGTTTTTACTGGCCCCAGGCTGTAGTTGGGCTGATGGGATCAATATTTCAGCACAGTTGTAAACCCTTGCCAGCACTGTATGGGGAAGCTCTGCTGAAGTTGCGTCTGTGAGTAGAGTTTCTTGCCCTCACATGTTCAACTTCCCTTGGTAATGTCAGGATGTTTTAAAAGGATTATACAATTTATACTCTTTACCAGCAATCTGAGCATTTGGAAGAGAGAGGGAATTGAAGATTTTAAACTGGGCAGTATTTTCTAGTTGTCATTTTCCTGTGCTGATTAATCTTTTTATTTATAAAGGTTTAATGGCTTTATTTTATTGTTTTAAAATTTTATTATAATTATTAGGGTGACATTGATTATTAAAATTATATAGGTTTCAAGTGTACATTTGTGTAATACATCAACTGTATATTGCATTGTGTGCTCACCACCCAGAGTCAAGTCTCCTTCCATCCCCATGTATTTGAGACCCTCTTTACCCTTTTCTACTGCCCCACCCCCTTTCTCTCTGGTAACCGCTGTATTGTTGCCTGTGGCCATGAGTTTTTGTTTGTCTTGTTTGTTCATTTGTTGCTTCTAGTTTTACAGTTCTTATTTTGCTAAGTGAAATGAGTCAGATGGAAAAAGTCAATAACGATATGATTTCACTCATATGTGGGATATAAAACTGATTCATCTTAGCTCTTGCAATGCACAAGTATTTGTGAATATACTTTATGGTCATGGATTCTAGTCACCAAAGCCAGATTAATTTCTCCTGCCTCTAGTTTACAGCCTTGGCATTGCTAGCACTGTTTTCTGACCTCTGGTGCTGATCAGCCCCCGAGGACTAGCGCTGAAGGCCATGTCTGAGCAGTAGATCACCTCTCACACATAAAGGCGCTCTCCTGGTAATCTGGTTTTCTGTTAAGTTTAACTTGGGCTTCCAGGTGTTGAACTTTTCACTGTGATGCTGTTAAATAGTGTTCTTATGTGTAAATGCTCTTTTGGCTGAGAAATTGCTCTTCAGGGAGTTGGAACCTTTTTCTTTCTATTTTTATTGAAATATAAACAAGCCTTTTTAAAAATGGATACTTTCCAAAACCCCGGGAAGCACATTTAGAACTCAGTTGGAATATGAGTGTTTGTTATGCGATGGGCAGGCAGAGGCTGATTTACTTAAGCAGAGCATAAAAAAGCATTTAATTTTGTCATGAAGAGGCGAGGCTAGCGCTAGGGAGAGAAATTTACTTATTTAATGGCTTAGTCATTTAGTCGCTCATTTAGTCATTGTTATTTGCCTTAACACCATCTCCAGAGAATTTTGGGTTGAAGGATAGGTGGGAGGTTTAATAAACAACCCCTGCCTTTGAGTATCAGAGTTAATAATCTTCTGGTGGTATATTATGGGCTATCTCTGTATAATTTATTATTTATTTTGCCCTATTAAATTACATGTTTGTTATTTATCTTTAGGGATTCCTTTTAGAAAATAATGATCTAAATTTGTGCTATAACAGGCGGACATATTTCTCAACGTAATTAGAATAAGGATTCTTTTTGTTAAAGGCATCTCATATCTTCTTGAACTTCACCAGTTTGCTTTGGACCTTAGGAAATAAAGATTATTCTATCCATTTAAATGACAAGGTGATTCAATGAGGTGGCAGGACTAGTTTGGGCACATTAGACAGGTTCTTCCCTTTAGTTCTTAAATCAGTATATTCACTTGTGTTCTGAGTATTTCCATTTGGAGGTCTTGCAAGATACCTGACTCAGTGTGTCCAAGACTGAACTCATGGTGAGGTTCTTCTCCAAACTGGGTCCTTTTCTGGTGTTCATATCTCCATTGCCCACCCACCACCATGTAGTTATGTCAGTGCGAAGGCTAGGACTGATCGTGGTCCTGAACTTGAGGCCTAATACTTAGCACAGTCCTGACCTTGCTGAGTGGCAGGAAGAGGTAGAGAGATCTGTGTGAAAGGCAGCATGTGGTGGGAAAGACATTGGTTTGGGAGTTGGCAGACTTGGGCTCTGATCTCTATTCAGAACCTAACTTCTGTGTGATTTTGGGTTTAACTTTCTTGCATCTCTTGCTTCACTTCTAAAATTGAGGCAGTTAAAATCACTTCAAAATAGTTCCTTAATTTTTCAATTAAAAATTGTTTTCTTCTGCTTTTAGTGGAGGTAACAGTAATTAAGCTTTATGTGTAGTTTGGTGGCAGTCATTTATGTTGTCTTGTTTCTCTGTTATACTTCTCAGTTTAATTTGATCCTTATAAGAATTAAATGAGGTGTGGTTTCTGTTATTTCATTTTATAATTGATGAAACCAAGGCTTCAGTTAAAAAATGTATCTGTCCACAAACTGATAAGCAGGTAAAGGACACTATCCTGTGTCTCTGCAATTAGAGCCCATATTCCTGACAGTTAAGTATTCCTGCTGTCTGTTTTGTGGCAGCTGCAGAATTATGCAGGTCACATTTTAGAAACATGAGGTCTTGTCCATTGAGGGAAATCTCTGTGTAGTCAAGGGGTGAATTTTTCACAGGCCTCACTTTTTTGCAGCTTTCTCTTCTCTGCTCCTTGGCTGTGTGCCTGCTCAGCACTTGCTATATAAAACCTTGTTGTTGGCTTGATAGTAATTATGGAGCAGACGTGCTTTGTAGTGACACTTTCCAGCTGGGGAAGCATATGTGAAATGTGTCTACTGTAAATACTTTAACATAGGGATGCTTTTTATTGAGATGACATTTCGTTGTAGGTAAATCTGTAAAGTCATGATACCTTTTCAGTACTAGCATTGTCTTGAGTTCCCTGTTCCTCTGAAGCACAAGCAGGTGGGGGCTCTCTGTCAGGGCCGACTGGATTTGTAGATCTCTAAGGGCATTTATGATGTTATGATTCTGCCCAGTGCCAATTGCTGTGTAATAGAGCAGTGTCTTTGCTTCAGGGCCTGAGTAACTGGAAAATATGTATAATTACAAGACATATAAAGATTAATGATATTTTGTGAAATTATATCATCTTAGCTTACAGTGTTGTGTGTTTTTTTTTCAGGAGAAAGGACTGGATGCAGTTGTTCTGAGTCTGCTCATTCTAGATGGTGAATCAGTCTACAGCCTGACCTCAAATCCTATACTGCTGTTATTAGCACGAGTTATCCTAGTGAATATAAGACATAAACTGACAGCAATTCAGGTAAGGGAAGAAAAGGAGCCAGGAGATCCATACCCAGGTGTGATTTTCATGCTGATTAGCATTAGACTTTAGGTGTTATGTTGACAATATCTTGATATATTTGTTGTCTAAGTTTCCTTCTAGGTATTTAACATTAAAGTCTGATGAAAATATGCAAAACTTTCTCCCTCTTGAGATTCATCTTATGTAAAATGAGCTTATATTGAGCCTCTTTAATAGGATTTTATATATGTGTGTATGTATGTGTGCATGTGCATAAATGTTCATTCTCTGAATCTGAAATATAGGTTAAAAACGTCTTTCTTAGTCTTTTATGAATCATGTAAGATTATGAGCAATAGGCAGACTTGAGCATGATCTATTGCAGCGGATCTTAGTTACTGTTTCCTGGCTCATACACAGCCTTGTTTCATTATTTGGGTTGGATTTAGTAGAGCATTTGTTGAGTATCTGTGACATCGATTCTTTAGGTCATGTATAGATTAGTGAGAAGATGCACTCAGACTTACAGAAGGCTAACAGGCAGTAGTAGGAGGTGACAAAAACCACAAGAGATACAAAGAGAGTCTTTGGAGGTTTGGTGGAGGTGTCAGCTGTGCTTTGTGAAGTCTCTGTTTTAACTACTCAAGTCTCTTAACTATTCAGCTTTGCATTGTGGTGTGAAAGCAGCTGTAGACTATATGTGAACAAATGGGTATGACTGTGTTGTACCAATAAAGCTTTATTTATGGACACTAAAATTTTAATTTTAGCTCGGGCCAGATGGCTCAGTTGGTTGGAGTGTTGTCCCATATACCAGAGGTTGTGGGTTCAGTTCCCTATTAGGGCATATACCTAGGTTGCGGATTTGATAACCCATTTGGGGTATATATGGAAGGCAACCGATGTTTTCCTTTCACATGGATGTTTCTCTCTCTTTCTCTCTCTTTCTCCCTTACCCTCTTAAAAAAAATCAATAAATGTATCCTTGGGTGAGGATTAAAAAAAATTTAATTTGATATATTTTCATGTTACAAAATGTTATCCTTTTTTTAAATTTTTTTTATTTTTATTTTTTTATTTCAGAGAGAGGAAAGGAGGGGGGAAGAGAGAGATAGAAACATCAATGATGAGAGAGTCATTGATCAGCTGCCTCGCCCACAGCCTGGGCATGTGCCCTGACCGGGAATCGAACCCTGATTTCCTGGATCCTAGGTCGATGCTCAACCGCTGAGCCATGCCTGGCCGGGAATCTTTTGTATTTTTTAATGATTTAAAAATGTAACACTATTCTGACTTCTTGAGCTGTACAAATACAGGTAGTGGGCTGCATTTGGCCCATATCCATACCTTGCTTACTCCTGTTCTGATTGTTGCAACTTGGGGACTCAGATCCTGTATTGCCAGTAGTAAATCTAAATTTTATGTGATCTCTCAATTTCTAAGTGTTGGCTGAAAATGTTAAAAAACAATATTTCTATGAGCAAAATGTTGACTTGGTTTGTGCTGTATGAGGGCTTACTTTCATGAGCATTTAAGTTTAGACAGACAAGACGCAAGAAGGGAACTCTCAAGAGAGCCAGATATTTATTTGGAATCAGTTGTACTAGAAGGGTTTTTAATAGATGGGTTTCAACATGTCCTAGCAGATATAAGGTCTTATCTTTGGTTTTTTTGGTGACATTAGTTTGAATTAAAAAATGTTTCCCAAGTTGATCAGAGTTAAATGGTCCTATAGATTAACTAGGACTTGGCTCTGAAGAAAGTATCACCAAGAATGAGGCTGCCAGATGGCAGTATTTTCTTTCTGGTGAGACTAATGGTCATTAATGAATGAGTGATACAATTTTAAGTTTTGTTGGTGGAAAACTTTCATCAGCAAGTGTGTGAAGCATCACTTGAATAAAGATACGTGTACTATCAGCAACTAGGAGGACAAGTTAATATGTGAAGTCATACTTGGTAGGGTTGGAGAGACAAGTTACCTGAATTTCTTGGCATATGCTTAACAACTTCTTACTTCAGCTTTTAACCCTATTTTCTCATACATCACCATGCAAAACAAAGATCATTCTATGCCTTTCAATTGAAACATTGAAGTTTTTTTTCTTTGGGTCTTGAATATATTATTCTCTAAATGATGATGTTTAAGAGGACTCCTTTAATAAGTGGAGGTAAAATGATTAAAAAGCCTAGCATACTTATCCAAGTTAATTTTAATCTTTTAAATTAATTTTGAATAGATTGGCTCCTAAGAAATGTGTCAAATTGTTTATTGCAATATTATTTTTGTAGAACTGTAAAAGATGATTTTCCCCAACCCTCTAATCTGTGAAATATGTAGACTGGTATTAGTAATATGTAAATGTTGAGTGAAGGGTCCTGGTGTTTAAGTCAGACCAGAGTTAGTCTGGCTCAGCCACTTAACAACTGTGTGACCTTATGCTAGTTAATGTCTTTGAATATCAGTTTCCTTATTTATAAAATGGAATAAGTCTGCAGGCATTTATTGGGCATCTTTTTTTTTTAATCCTCACCCGAGGATATTTTTTCCATTGCTTTTCAGAGAGAGTGGAAAGGAGGGGGGGAGAGAGAGGGAGAGAGGGGAACATGGCTGTGAGAGAGACTCATCAATTGGTTGCCTTCCGCACTCGCCCCTACTAGGGGCCCGGGGATCGAGCCTGCAACCAAGTTACATGCCCTTGACCAGAATCAAACCCAAGACCCTTCAGTCTGAGGGCTGACGCCCTAACCACTGAGCCAAACCGGCCAGGGCTATTGGGTGTATTTTGAGTACACGAATGCTCCTTGCCTTTTAGGAGATTATTGACTAGTGTGGCTTCTCAGTGAGACCATTCTGTATTAAGTCCTGTAATCAGGAGACAGGATATAGAAACCATCTAAAACAAGGCTTCAACTTTTCTTTTTTAGTAATGACTCAAATTTTCTATTAAGCAGTTCTTGGCAAGTAGAAAAAGCACTTTTATTTTCTAGTAGAACATAGGCTGTGCTTTATTTGTCTTACACTCCCCCTTCTATGTAAAGATTTTGGGTTAAGAGTTAGTTTATAAATCTGATCTTATGCTGTATGATTTTTTAACAAGGGCAGTCTCTTTGGATCTATCTAAATTCCCATGTCTAGAAAAGGGAAGAATCTGCTGCCAAACCTGACTCACTTATTGCTGACAGAGGATAAGGGACAGATAATTGATGTGTACCATGACTTCATTAGCTTTACTGATAGGAACAGAGTGAGGCAACACCTCAGGGAATTACATTAAAAATGATGTGAAACGTCTATTAGATAATTCTACCTTTCTTTACATGGACTGAGGAAACTGCACTAATAATTAGAAAGCGCTTTGTCATAGAGTCAAAATTCATTTGTGATTGTGTCATTGTTGCAACTGTTGTGGCAGCTTTACCTCTTAATCAAATGCAGAGGTTAAGTTCAAGTAAAATAAGACGTTTGGTAATTAAGCATGATCCCCTATTAGTAGATATTGCTTTTTAAAAAAAGGAAAATTAATTTCTCACAGTTTCACACAATATAATTCAAAGTAACAGTTTTAATTAATTTAGATGATTCAATGCATGATCATGCTTGATACTTTAATGAGTTTTATCAAAAATATAACTTGCACACACACAAACATGCAGAGAGGAAGATGTAGAAGAATCTCAACCTCCGTCATGGATTTTTCTGAGGCAGAAGGGTGGCATTGGGGCAGCAGAAGAGAGACTTTCACTCTGCACTGTGTTTGCTTCTGTATTGCAGGTTGTTTGTTGTTTTTCTGTTTGTTTGTTTTTTTAAATAAGGATGTATTGACCAAGTAAGATCAAGTGTTAGAGAAGAGAGAAAAAGCCACTGTGTTCTCAGCCTGTTGGTCAAGACATTGTATAAAATGCAGTCTCTATCCTCAAAAAAATGTTTAGACTAGGTAGGGTTATACACTTGAGAAACAAGAGCGGTCCGATGTGGCCTTACTTCTAGGAACAGTGTAGACGTTCAGAAGTGAGAGACCAGGGTGTGCTATACTAGTGGGAGAGGGCTTCATGGGCGAGGTTTCACAAACATGCGAGGGAACTTCTGGCTTGCTGCAGTGATGGCTGAATCTAGCGAATTTCTCACTTGGTAGTTTGTGCGGAGCATATTGCTTTGGGAAGGATACAGAGATGAGTCAGACATGACTTCTCATCTTGTTGGGTAAACAGCAGACAACACCTGAAATTAGGGATGACGTACAGGGTCACAGTGGAGTGTGTTTGCAAAGAGTGGTACAAATATCTGCTGGAGTGCAGAGGAAGGAAAATATCCCCCCCCAGGAGGTTCTGCGGGAGGCCTCGTAGAGTTGTTGGTGCAGGATGGTTACAGCAGACTTTTAGCGGAGGGCATGGTGAGTCCAATTGGTGTCAGGAAGCCCAGCAGACTGAAAACAGGCTTTGAGAACAGAGGAGAGGGGTGTTCTTGTGGAAGATGGAGAAGTGGATTTGAGTATTATTACCGAAGACATAGCCGTGGGCGGGAAGCTATTGAATAAATTCAATTTCACAAATGTAAAAAGAAATTCTAAAAATTAATTTTAATTGTACAAATCTTTTTTCTAAAGGGTCCTTTTATTTCAACTGACATGGTGCTTGCTTTTTCTAGAGCTTGCCTTGGTGGACTTTGAGGTGTGTGAATGTTCACCAGCAGTTGCTTGAGGAACGCTCACCTCAGCTTTTTGCTCTCGCTGAAAGTTGTATTGATCAAGGTATGTAGCAGTTTTTTATTTGATGTGTAGCTCCATTTTTTATTTTTATTTTTTTAAAATAGGGCTTTATTGATTTCAGAGAGAGAAGCAAGGAGAGGAAGAGAGAGACAGAAACATCAGTGATGAGAGTCATTGATTGGCTGCCTCCTGCACGGCCCCCACTGGGGATGGAGCTTGGAACCCTGGCATGTGCCCTGACTGGGAATTGAACCAAGATCTCCTGGATCCTAGGTCGATGCTCAACCACTGAGCCACACCCGGCCAGGCTCCATTTTAATTTCTTGGCTGAGACATTCATTTGTAGCTTATTCTGTGACAGGTGCTAGTGATTTTATTTGAGGTTGTGTCTTTTTTTTCTGGAGGTGTAATATCACAAATTATTAGGGTGTCAGATTATAGAATTTTTTTATCTTTGAGTTTTTAAAAAAGGCAATCATTATCACTTGTGTCACCTACTTAGAAGGAATGATTTGTTCTTTGTAGGTCACCATGATTTTATCATGAATTGCTTAAAGGTATTTTAATATGTTCTCTGTTCTTTAAGAGGCCTCATTGGAAACAAATGTAAACTCTTTTAAAAAAGATCCTTAACTCACTTAAGATGGAGTAAATTGTGTCAAATTGCTTTCAGAATAGGAAATTATTTATCCTATAGCTTATTAAGTACATGAAGAAAAACTTTTTTTTAACTTTTGGTAGAAAATACTTTTTACTGAGGATGACAGTAGATAGACATTTTTACATTTTGTTTTATTTTTATTTTCTTCTTTTAAAACTGATTTTTTTAAATCATTTTTTATTTTCAATTATACTTGACATATTAGTTTCAAGTGTACAACCTAGTAATTAGACATTTATATAACTTACAAAGTGATCACCACGATAAATCCAGTACCCATCTGACACCATACATAGTTATTATAATACTATTGACTATATTCCCTATGCTGTACTTTACATCCCATGACTGTTCCGTAACTACCAACTTGTACTTCTTAATCCCTTCGCTTTTTTCATCCAGCTCCCCAATCCCCCCTTCCATGTGGCAACTGTCAAAGTGTTCTCTGTATCTGTGTTTGTTTCTGTTCTGCTTGTTTGTTTATTTTGTTTCTTAGATTCCACATGTAAGTGAAATCGTGTGGTATTTGTGTTTCTCTGTCTGACTTATTTCACTCAGCGTAATACCCTGTAGGTCCATTCATGTTGTTACAGATGGCAAGATTTCATTCTTTTTAAAACTGATTTTTAATTATAGTTGACATACAATACTGTATTAGTGTATAACATAGTGATTTAACTTTTATATACCTTACAGAGTGATCACCATGGTGAGACTAGTGTCTGTCACTGTACATAGTTATTACAATACTGACTCTCTTCCCTATGCTGGACATTACATCCCCGTGACTTATTTATAACTGGTAGTTTGTATTTCTTGACCTCCTCCCCCTTTTCTGCTGAATCCTCCATCCCCTATTATTTTTTATTGTAATATATAATGTACATATAGAAAAGTGCCTAAAATATAAATGGAAAATTTACCACATACTTTTAAACCACATACCCCTGTAATTGCCTCCCACTGCCTTTGTTACAGATGCCACCCCCCACCTGCCATGTTTCCTGGGGAAGCATTTTGAAAAAGAGGGAAAATCTTGGGTACCTTGATACTTGGTTTCCCTGGGCTTTTGGAATGATTGGTCTTGGCAAAAGTTGCCAAACAAAACAAAAATAAAAACAAATTCTCTTATAGTGAAGGAATACTTGAACACAAGTGAATGTGGACCTAGTAATGCACTTCTGAATTACAGGGAAGGGATTTGACTTTAGGTGTATCTGATTCCAAAGCCCACACTCCTTTCCTGTCACAAGAGGATAGAGTGAGTATGTACATGTAAGGATTGAGGGGAGTGGTGGGTGGCGTCACTCTGCGGGGAGAAGCAGTGATCGGTACTTGATGGAGGTAGCACATCCATGAAGCATAAAATAATTGTTTTGCTTGTGCCTTGTGTAATTGCAAGATGCTCCTGTACCTTTCTGGAGTCTGTTTCCTTCAAGGTTACATCTGTATAGTAACAAGGTAGGTCAGAGTACATTAGACAGGACATTAATTTGTGTAGTGATAAATATTACTAAGCTAGGTGATCAGTTGAAATTAATTTCTCAAGTTTTATTTTGTTCTAGGACAGAAATACATAAGTATATGCTAGTATTAGATAAATGAGCCATCTATATATAATTCAATAAGGAAAATATTTAGGCACATAATAATTGATTCATTTATGTTGTTTATATTAGCACTTGGTTTATATTCTTTCAGGACTTTAAGTAACTTAAGGTTATGGAACAAGCAGAGAAGGGCATTTTAGACTAAACTTCGTCTATATAACAAAATATCTATTTTGAACTTCAACTTTGTATGTTTAAAAAATTTATTTTGTGACCAGATTTAAAACCTGAGTAGTTGTTTGTTTATTTACTTATTTGTTTTATTTATTTTAGAAAGAGAGGGAGGAAGGGAGAGAGAGAGAGACATCTATTTGGGTTTTTTTGTTTTTTGTTTTTAATATATCTTTATTGATTTCAGAGAGGAAAGGAGAGGGAGAGAGAGAGAGAAAACACTAATAATGAGTCATTGATCGGCTGCCTCCTGAACGGTCCCCACTGGGTATTGAGCCTGCAACCCGGGCATGTGCCCTGACCGGGAATTGAACATTGATCTCCTGGATCATAGGTCGACACATTCAACCACTGCGCCACACTAGCCTGGCGAGACATCTGTTTGTTGTTCCACTTATTTGTGCATTCATTGGTTGATTCTTCTTTTTTTTAAAATATTTTTTTAATATGTTTTTATTGATTTCAGAGAGTTCAGGAAGGGAAAGAGAGTGAGAGAAACATCAGTGATGAGAGAGAGTCATGGATCAGCTGCCTCTTTCACTCCCCTTGCTGGGAATCGAGCCCGTAACTATGTGCCCTGACTGGGAGTTGACCGGTGACCTCCTGGTTCATAGGTCGATGCTCAGCCTCGGAGCCACACTGGCCAGGGCCACTGGTTGATTCTTGTTGGAGATCTAACCTGCAGCCTTGGTGTTTCGGGACGATGCTCCAACCAACTGAGCTACCAGGCCAGGGCTGATAGCTAACATTGTTTTAGCCCTTTCTACATGTACTTTTTAGGGGGGAACTCTCTGTGTCCTCCATCTTGATTGCAGTTTGGATCTAATTTAATTTCTGTACCAGAACTTTTCAAAAAGTGAAATATTATAGAAGTTATGAGGAGACTGCTCCTACCCAGATACCATGTGGGACTGAGTCATCTCATAGTAGTGTTGCCTGGGTGTGGCGTTCTCTTCAAAATGGAATACGAAGTAGGACTTGGAGAAAATGAAGGCCCAATGCCCCATTTAGCAGATGTGTCTTGTCTTCTTTCTGTTTTTAGTGAAATGAAAATGTGCAGACTGAGTCTTCCCCCATTCATGCCATCGCATATTTTTGAAATTAAGTGAGAGACTCTATAAACAAATTTAGTTCAAGGGAGAAGAGGAGTGGGATAAGCTTCTAGTTCATGAAATTGGGTAAAGTTTTGAAATCCAGGGGTGAGTTGAATGTCATTGATAGAAATGGGTTAAAAGTTGATTTTTTCCCAGAGGATATCAAAAGCATTTGAAGGAGGAGGGTTATCAGGATTCAGCGCACTATTTAATTTTGAAACAAGGTAGTTACATTATTCTGCATAGGATATTATACAGTTTCCTATTTTTATTATACTTTTATGGAAAATTGGTAAATGAACAAAAAGCAAGGTATCACTAGCAGTTTTGTTTTTTTTTTTAGGAAGCGAAGTTTGATATAGCCATTAATGCAGATTTATCCCATATTATGTAAATCTGCATTATTGGCTATCTCTATACCATATCACTGACTAATGTTCATAATGATGACCTTTTCTTAAGAAAAGAAGCAAATACCTTATGTGCTATTTTTTTTTTTGTTTTGTTTTATTTTTGTTAAACCTCACCAGAGGATTTTTTTTTCCGTTGTTTTTCAGAGAGAGTGGAAGGGAGTGAGGGAAAGAGAGAGAAACATCCATCTGAGAGAGACACATTGACTGGTTGCCTCCCCCCCGAATGGGCCCCAACCATGTGGCAGGGAGTGAACCCTCAACCCAGGTATGTGCCCTTGACTGGGAATCAAACCCACGACCTTTCGGTGTGCAGGTCAATGCTTTAACCACTGAGCCACACCAGCCAGGGCCTTATGTGGAATATATGTAAAATACACCATTATATGTAAAGGTAGGAACCATAGTGGTGTATTTTACAGAGAATTCTAAGGGGTAAAATTAAATTTCCAAACAGGAAGGAAAGGGTTAAGATATCTGGAAATATGACTGTAAGTGACTCATTCCCCAAATGGTCTCAGTTTCTCTCTGCAGTGTGTTGCAGCATATAATTTGCTTCGCCTTGCAAATCAGAATTTTTTATGTTGCTGTTCTAGGCTAATCAACGACATTTTTTATTTTATCTAGTCATAAATTGGTCCATTTTGGCTATATCTAAATAGGTCTGTAGTTAGTCTTAAACTGCAACATTTCATAAACAATTTTATTTAAGAAAATGTTTTGTTCTGGGATTTGACCCAAGTGTTAACCAAGCAGTCAGTTACAACTGAAATACTGTTCAGTGTCCAGAGAAGAATATTATATTTGAAATGTTGCCCTTGAGGGATCATCAGAAAGTTGGCAGGAATTTTTTTCAGTCTATGAAATGGAGCAAGTATATTATGAACAACTGTGATCTTTATATTTTCGTCCAGGAATGTTACATCAGTGCAGTGTAGTGGAATAGAGCCCATCAGAGTGTCAGCTTAACTTTGCTGGACTGATCACTTCTATGAAAGGAGTAAGTTAGAATCTTGAAGAGTGTGTTCCTCAGCACGATGCAAGGCACTCTTGGATGTCACACTCATGAAACCATGGTTCTCTAAAGACTGCTTAAGGATACACAGCCATTTCTTTTAGGATCTGATACTAAAAATGTGTTCCAGCTCATGAAGAAGTAACCATCTAAGAGAAAACAGGTTAAAATGCTTTTTCGAAGAGTTCCATTGTGACATCTATAGGCAGTTGTGTGACTCTAGGGTTAGACTGTTCCCACATAGAAAGAGTTCAAGAGATTAGTCTCTTGGTGACTGATATATGCGTTGATTTTTTAAATAATCTGATACTTTAGAATGAATGTTATTAAACATGCTAAATATGATTATCTAATTATAATTATCCATTGGGGTTTCATTTTAACAGCATTAACATCTCATGAGAACAGATTTTGGTTTTAGCATATGTTTTAAATGTACTGGTTGACATTTTTATTCAGAAGGTCATGACTATTCATTTCCATGGAGTACCTACTGATTTGTTAAAATAATAAATGTACTCCTATTGGGTCAACATGCTCTTCTTTTTATTTAAACCTTGAGTCATCCAAAGCTCAGAACTTTGTGTTCATAGTTGGTTCAGTTTTCCTTCGTTCTGCATATCTAGCCAGTTCTTACCAGCTCTCCCCCCAAGGCCCCTTACCCATCCTCTTCCATTTCTACAACTCTGAAGTCTTTAGTTTGGAAAGACCCTGTAGAGATGATTTTGTCCAGCTGACTAACTCATTTATAAAGAATTGAGACTCAGAGAGATTGTCCAAGAGCCAGAACTATGATCTGGAGTTTCTGACTCCAAATTACATTTCTCCAAACCGGTCGGTAGGGCAGAACTCTAGTATCTAATAGTGATAATGCAGTTAACTTTTCTATAGTGCTCAGTTCATACCAAGCACTGTTCCAATCTTTAAGTATATTAACTAATCTGTTCTCAGTAACTCTTAGGAGATGGTGCTAGAGAGTCAACATAGGATGGTATAGTGGTGGATATAGTGTGTTTTTTTTAAACAGCTGTTTTGAAGTATAAATAGCCTATAATAAGTCTCATTTAAAGTGTACAAGTGATGACATTTTACATATGCATATACCCATGAAATTGTCATAGTCAAGACGATTAACAGAACATAGTGTTTTAAGATCTGGCTTTTAGTTGCTATCCTGTCATTGACTCCCTGCGCGACCTCAGGTAACTAACTTACAAACCAAGGTTCTCTTCCACGTAAAAATGATCTTTGAATCCTTTCCAGGTGAAAATAATGTGATTCTTTGTAGGCCATCTTTCCACCCATCCTAATGCTGGAATCTATTGGAATATTGTATCCAAAAAAGTCATCTCCTCTTTTCTTGGGCACTTTCCAAAATGACTTTGAGAGGGAGCCCATTTCATTTTTAGGATCCATAAGTGCTACAAACTGCTTCCTATTATTAATTAAAAATATCTGCTATTTTGCCACAACTGCTAGCTAGAGCTCCTGTCCTATATAGTGGGCACTAGCCACATGTGACTATTTAAATTAAAATAAAGTGAAATAAATGAAATGAAGACTTGAGTTCCTCAGTTCCACTAGCCACATTTCATGTGCTCAGAAACCAGGTGGACCTAATGGCTATCACTTTGGAGAGTGCAGCTGTAAAATACCTCATCACAGAATGCTTTTTGGAGAGCACTGCTGTGGAGCACCAGAATGACAGGGTGGGTCTAGCCTGCCTTCTGCTTGGCCAGCTCTCCGGTTACTTACGGCACTCCCATTACCTCTTCATGTCCGAAAGGCTGCACCTTTTCCTTGGCCTTTGTCCCTTCTCCCTGTACTTCGGTACTGCATTGGTTTTTTCTAAATGTCAGTTTCATCATGTCATTTTTTTTGAATAGGGAAAATCTTTAATTCCCAGTTTTATCTTTGACTTTCTATTGCCTGCCAAAATTGATATTTAGTAAAAAGATTTTTTTGAATGCTTGCTGTGTTCCGGTCACTGTGCTAGGTGCTAGGGTTGTCAGTGAACTCAGTGGGGTAGGTGCTAGAATATAGGAAGAAAAAGGGCATAAAGAGGAAGGAATGAAGGAAGGGATGTGATTAGTCTAACTAAACTTGAGAGATCAGAGAAGGCTTCACAAAGTGGCTGATGCTTGAACTGACTTTCGAAGAATTGGTGAGAATTTGTTAGGCAGAGAAGTTGGAGGGTATACAATATGTATAGAGAGGCACAGAGACTTGAAACGTCTTTATGTGTTTGGGACTTGCAGGGTTGGGAACTGCTGGAGCAGAGCATGAGGGGTTGAGTGGCAGATCGAATGGGTAGATAGACCTTAGCTCACTAGGACATTGGATTTCCAATGTAATTATTTTGATTCATCTATGTAGTGACATGTAACCATAGTTCATTCCTTTTCATTGCTGTGTAGTGTTCCATTAAATGGAAATAGCAGTTTGTTTATCCATTTGTTGTTGGAAATTTGGACTACTTCCAGTTTTTGGCTTGTACTCTTTATAATTAATTAGTGTTTATGGTGAGGTACTTAGAAACCATGTTGCTGTCCTTTATCAAATTTTGAATTTATGTATTTATATATTAATATTAGTATGGACTCATGGATCCCTAATTCAGTCAGTGGATTATAATTGATTGCTATTATTATTTTGATGCTCAAAGTATCCCAGGTTTGGCCAGCAGGAGCTTGTTCAAACTGACTTCTGTGCTCTTTCAACATGTCTTTGAGCACTTCTTTATTTTCTGATACAAGAAGATATCTTAGCCTCATTTTGTATTTCCTTGCTCCAGCCCTAGAATCAGTAATTTCTCCAAAAAGCTCTGGTTACTTTTAAAGCCTTTCAACAGATGTAGCTGGGAAGTATGTGTATATATATACACACACATACATACATATTTACATCTCTATCTATTCTGTATCTATTTATATATTGAAAAGCATGAATTTACATCATCTCTTGTTCCGGTTCATTATCACAAGGTTTATTCTACTCTACTCTTCCAATTTTGTAACTCCCTTCTCTGATAATGAAAAACCAGGCTCCCATTATCTGCAGTGGATGTACAATCCTCTTCTTCTTTTTTTTTTTTTAATATATCTTTATTGATTTCAGAGAGAGGAAGGGAGAGGGAGGGAGAGAGATAGAAACATCAGTGAAGAGAGAGTCATCACTGATCGGCTGCCTCCTGCATGCCCCTGACTGGGGATCAAGCCCGCAACCTGGGCATTTGCCCTGACCGGGAATCGAATTGTGATCTCCTGGATCCTAGGTCGATGCTCAACCCCTGAGCCACACGCGGCCAGGCTACAATCTTTCTTTATGCAGTGAATCTCCCAGCCATGTAGACTGTTTCTTCAACTCTAGCTCAACTGTGTAGCCTGTTCCCTTGGCCCTGGCCCCATGAAACACACAGCTCAGTACTTGACCAGGCTCTGTTGAATGCTGGGCAATACCTGGCCCTGTCACATAACACCAGTTGAGACCCTAACCCCAGACATACTGGTCTAGTCCCAGCAAACATTTGGGTGAGCCCTGGGCTTTGCAGACTTGCTGGATGAGCCCCTGTCAAGCCACCAGTCCTGGTTTTGGCAGATGCATAGCTCGTGTCTGCAGCCTCTGCAGTCACTCCAGCTGAGGCCCCTCTTGAGATGTTGTTCCTGGAAAACCAAGACCAGGCCCCAGCAAACGTGCCTGCAGTCCCTGACCCCGACCAAGGAGCTCCAATTAAAATTCAACCTGGCGTGCTCTCCTCTCCTTTTCCAGAGCAAGCCCACGCCTTTCCTCTTCCTTTCCTCTTTCTTTCCTCTCTCAAGGCCCATCTCTCTCTCTCTCTCTCTCTCCCCTAAGCTCCAAGGGCCCTTCTTTTGCCTGAGTAACTGCTTTCCTGAGCCAGTTTCTTCTATGGCTCACTTCTTCTACCTCTGTGACTTTCTAAATAAACTTTCTCTTATAGTTTGAAAAAACAAAATTAACCTTGCAAAATGTTTATATCCTTGATTGATACCTGTATTAACATAATTACTTGCTTTAGTCTACATATTAAATGTTTCAGTAGGGGAAAAAATAGTCTTTTCAGCAATTGGTGTTGGGCTACTGGGTAGACACATGCAAAAGAATAAAATTGGACCCTTATCTTACCTCATATACAAAAGTTAAATCAAAATGGGTCAGACACCTAAATGAAAGAGCTGAAACTATAAAACTCTCAGGAGAAAATATAGAAGTAGATCTTCATGACGTCATATTTGGCAATGGATTCTTAGATACTACACGAAAAGCTTGAGCAACAAAAGAAAAATTAGACTTTCATCAAAATTAAAAAAACTTTTGCTTTGAAAAATACTATCAAGAAAATGAAAAGACAACCCACAGAATAGGAGAAACTATTTGGAAATTTTATATATATATATATATATATATATATATATATATATATATCTCTCTCTCTCTCTGACAAGGGACTTGTATCTGTAATACATGGTGGGGCAAAAGTAGGTTTACAGTTGTTCGGTTTCGGAACAATCTGCTCTTTTTCTTAAGGATCACCTCAACATGGCAGGGAGAGCTCATGTACCGGTTAATGTGCCCATGAGCTCTGTAAGTTCTGTGCCACATCTTGGGAGCTTTTTTCACCTGGAAGTACTCAGTGACCAGAGGATCTACATCTACACCCTTAAGTTCAGCCATTACTCTGCATTTTTAAGCATGTGCAGCAAAAGTTCAGCACTCTTTGGGCCACTGACCCTTTGTCCAGCCCCACTATTTGGCCAGGGCGCACCTACCAGCTCCACCGTTGTAATGACAATGGCACACATTGCTTCTGTAAAGTGACATCCTTCAGATACTTGGTGGCTTTTTGGATACGCATGCCCTTTATGTCCTGGGCAGTTTCATGAGCCTTCTTAAAGCGAGCACAAAGATTTGAACATCTTGGTTTGCATAGTTTTGTGGGTTTTTCTGGGTCCAGTGAGTACTGAACCATTTTCAAAGGTTACGTCAGGCCCCTTTTGGGAAAAGCTTTCTTTTTTTAAGGGAGAAATTCTGCATTCTTTATGAGTTTAAATTGTAAGCCGATCTCTTCATCAGATTTTTTGTATTGTTTAACTCTTCATAGATTCATTTGGTACTTTGTATCAACACCTTGTGTTGCCATATATTTTTTTAATAGGGTGGAGACAAGTACTCTAAAACAAGAAAGAGCAGGGTTATGAATCCTACCTCCTAGGATTGTTTGGAGAAAAGGAGGTAATGTATATTAACATGCTTAGCTTCGTGCTTGGAACAAGTGCTCAGCGAATGTTCCTTACATTCCAGATTTAAAATTTCTTTAAGAGCAGGGCTAATGTAATGTATACTTCACATATTATGGACTTAACATTTTACTCATTAATATAATTTTATTCTCATCATAGTTTTTAATGTTCATCTTTTGTCTTGCAGTGATAAAGCTGGAGCATCTGTTTGTAGATGACTCGGGTCGATATTTGGCTGTTCAATTCCATCTGGAATGTGCATATATATTTTTATATTATTATGAATATAAGAAAGCAAAAGATCAGTTCAGCATTGCTAAAGACATCAGCAAATTACAAATTGATTTGACAGGTAAGACTTTTTATCTTTTGATTTATTTTTATCATAAAACTAATATATACATCGGCAGTTTGGTTATATTGTTTGGGCATATTTGCTTTTCTGTTTCCTATTCTTTGCTTTACAAAAATAGATTTTAATTTAAAAATTTATAGTTTTGCAACAAACTTGAAATTATACGTTTTCTTTATTCCTGAAGACGCCCATTTATTTTCTAATCTAGTTAGACACATGCTAGTAGTAGTATAGGAGCCAGGCAGAACACAAAGGAACTTTTGACCATTTGGTTGTGGATGTGGGTCTCCTAAGACCCCTCCCTCCTGATTCCCAAGTTTGGTTTGTCCTTCCCACATTGTCCTTTCTTGTAAATACCCATCTATGGCTTTTATCCTGCTTTTTTTGTATTCCTTAAGACCACATTTTTGACTGTTTTGTGTAGATGTTTCTTCAATGCCTTACAACACTATCTGGCATATAGTAGTGACTCAATAAACATTTGATGAGTGAACAAATAAATTACAGTATTTCTTCTAAAACCTCTGTGTTTCTTCTGAATACCAAATAAGAAACATTGGTTTCTTTTCATGTATTGCTCTGTCCCTCGTGTCTCACAATATAAGTGGCTCTCAGTATTGAACACAGTAATGAAAGTCAGACATCATTAGCTGATTGCACTGTTTACACTTGCTGGACATGGGCTGCAACTCCCAGTCTGTGAGTATTCAAATGCTTGAACCTATTATGTCTTCCCTAGGCTGGGCCTGGGCTATTTCTACAGCCCATTCTTAGCCTCCAAATGCCATCCTTCTTACTCAGCTACATAAAATCCTTCAGATATATTATGAGTTAAATATGACTTTGTGGCCTGGTCTGGGATCTTAGTCATCTTTTATTATTGTTTTTGTAGGGAAAATTTTTAAATATTCAGTTTACAACTTTTGGAACAATGGTCATGTATAAGTTGGAGTTTTGTCTGTGTTGAAAATATGTAATATAACTTGTGAGGTTAGTTTCAGAGATTGTGATTTTGAATATTGTGGACTTAGGAGACTTTTTTGGACTACTTGAAAAACTAACAGTACAGTAGTACCATGTATGGTTAGCTTTAACTGTTGGTGTATTTAATACCTAGTGTTCATAATTTTTTCCAAGCTAAGAGTGAGCAACTTAAATACAAGTGTGGTATTCACAAATAATAGGTGAGAGTCAGATTGCTTTTTCCATTTAGCGATAGCCTTACTATAAAAACTTAAGTTGTGTTAGACCATCTCAGTAGCTGTTTTTAGTGTAATGTGTAAAAGGTTGATGTATAACTTAGAGCCAGAGTCATAGCAGGATGAAGTCCAGACTTCTTAGACTGGTCTGTTATCAAGGGTCTTTGTAATGTGACTCTTACCAGAAGATGGATGTGAGAACTTTTGTTTCTCTTAAAGCTATTGTGCAGCAAGTTATTTCAGTTACAAAATGAAAAAAAGATTGGTGTTACCTGAGGCCAGATAGAAAGACTGGGATTTAGAACCTGAAAACCCTGGCTTTAAGCTCTGGCTCTGATACTGAGAAGCCCCATGATCGTGAGCAAGTGACTCTGTTCTTCAGAACCTCCGCGTTTTCATCTGTTATGTGGAGCTGATAATATTTCTTCTACCTACGTTACTTAATGAGTTATTCTTTTGAGGAAGTAGGAAATGCGATGCAAAAGTAAGTATGTGGAATCTGTTGGCAGAAATCCTGGGTTTGAGTTCTGGCCCCATGGTTTATTGGCTTTATAACTTTACAAGTCATTTAAAATCATCATTGGGACTCAGGTTTCTCTTTGTGAAATGGAGAAACACGTTATAAACTCTAAAGTACTCTGAAAATATTGCTCTTTATGATCATAGATTTGATTGACAAATCAATAAATATAATTTTATATTTTTTTCAGGGGCTTTAGGCAAAAGGACACGGTTCCAGGAAAATTATGTGGCGCAACTTATTCTTAGTGTAAGAAGGGGAGGGGATGTATTTTCACATTGTGAATTCAGTCCGGCCCCGACTCCTCAGGAACATTTAACCAAGGTGAGTAGGATCCTGAGTTATTTAAATTAGCCTCCAAGTCTAACACTTTCGATAGGTGAGTTTCATAGAAACACTGAATGGAGTGGGAAGAGGCGTTTTGTCCCCTCTCTAGCTTTTTTAAGGAGCCCGAGGGTTAAAAATCCCCTATGTTTATGCCTTTTTTACCCTTAAGTAGAGAGAGAATGGTGTTCCGTTCTTCAGTAAGCATGAATTAATAATGCAGTTAGTTGTGTGTTACCCGCCACTCCCCCTTGAAGAAATCCAAAAAGCAGGCTCAGTAGAGACTAATGTTTCTAGCTGCTACCATGTTTCTTGCCTTATTTTTGCCTTCTGTGGGTATTTATGAACACTAAGACTTAAAATTTCTTCAGCTTCTAAATATATAAGTACATGATCCGAATTCCTTTTTACCAGTTTTCCGATTTGTCTTGTTACTGTTATTGGGCTTGTTCTTGCCTTAGTATGTTTTTCTTGATGTGGCTAATGCTTTCTCTTTTTGACACTTGAATTTATGGCCCTTGGTCAGTTTACCTACTTACAGGCTTTTCCAGCTGCTTCCATGGAAACCATTAGCATTTATATTTTCTTATCCCAGAGACCCCAAATCATTTTTTGTTGTTCATTGGTTGATGTTACTGCCTGTGAAGCCCATGTCTTCCTGCTCTTCGTTCTAGAGCCTGCAGACACATTTACCGTGGATACATTGAGCAAAATTCTATTTTGTACTGAAAATAATGCCAAGGGTAGGGGCTAGGGATGGCAGCAGTCAGGAGCCCCAAGGAATATCTTTGATGAGATACTGCACACCTCCTGGGATTGCTCCAAGTATGCTGCTTGCTTTGCAATAACTTCAGGGAGTAACAGCAATTGGTTATAAGAGGAAAAGGAAGGCAGGAAAGGAAAGATGTAGAAGCTTAGGGATAAGACTACACAGGGTGCCCCCTACACTTCCTGAAGTTGGCAGGGCCATAGTTGAATGAGCATTTGCACTGCTGTGTTGATGCTGGTCAGGAAACCAGACTGATAACTGCTTCCATCCTCCATAGAATATTCTGGGCCCTCCTTCTTGAGCAAGTAACCCAAGTCCTTCCCTAAGTCTTAGATTAACTGTCATCAGCCTTGTTTTTATTTTTTTATTTTTATTTTTTAAACATATCTTTATTGATTTGGTACTGCAGTAGACCCATTTTAATTTCAAAAAGAGCTGAGTGGGAACATAGAGAATCTTGGGTGGAGATCAGGACTGTTTTGATCACCTGATTGTGCCTGGCACATAGAGAATACCCTGTTGCTAACACTGACATGTCTATTCTCAGGTCTTCTGCGGTGGAGGAGGAGACTAGGGTTCCTGTCACATCCTTAATGTCCACCCTGGGCGAGAACCTGGGACAGTTTTTAGATTCTTAGTTTCCTCATTTGTTTTCCCCATACCACTTTGTTAAAGGATCAGATTAGGTGTCTATAAAGGCACTCTACAAAGGTGTTACTGATCATAGGGAATTTACCAGCAGGTTGATACAACCCTATCAGGATGCAGAAAAAATGAGAGTTTAGGGGTTCTTTAGAGCTGACCTGTCCAGTTGGTAGCCATCAGCCACGTGTAAAGTAAAAGGCACACTGGATCTGTAGACTGTGTACAAAAAAGGATATATAGTATCTAATTAATAATTTTCTGTTGATACATGTTACAAGGATAATATTTTTGATGTATTAGGTTAAATCACTTTATTTTTATTTTTTAAGCTTTTAAAATTGAATTTATTGGGGTGACATTGGTTAATAAAATCATATAGGTTTCAGGTATACAATTCTACATCATCTGTATATTGTATTGTGTGTTTACCACCTAAAGGCAGGACTCCTTCCATCACCATTTATCCCCCCTTTACTCTCTTCTACCTCCCCCACCCCCTTTCCCTCTGGTAACTACCATACTGTTGTCTGTGTCCGTGAGTCTTTCTTTTTTTTCTGTGCTTAATCCCTTAAGTGTGCCATTTAGAAAACTTAAAATTACATACATAGCTCTTTTTTTAAAATTATGAAAGGTGTGTGTTGAAAATGGATGGTCACCAGGGTGTGCTGTGCGCCTGCCAACCCTGCCTTTTGAAGGATGCTCAGTCAGGGAGGAAGAGGCATTTTTTCACGGGAGACTGAGAAGCAGACCAATTTCTGTGTTCCTAGATGTTCTTGAGGGTGCTGTACTGTTTCTTGAAACCTTGTAGATAGATCTGGACCTATAGTTAGGATGAATTTGAGGATAAACAAGGAAAGCTGTCTTTTTGGGCTGTGATGTGGACAGAGGACTGTTATCAATTAAGAGATTACCTGTTAAGAGGTTGACATTTTAGTCATAAACAGTTTTCAGCCTCCTGAAATAGGGGTGTGAGGAGGTTCTGCTCAGCTCCATTTATCTCCTAAAGTCTTCCTAGGTTTAGCTGCTTTTATTAAATTAGAAAAAAGTTAAATCAGCTTTGTTGAGGAAATATTTACATAAAATAAAATGTATCTATTTTAAATGTACAGTTTTGATGAGATTTGGTAAATAGACACATGTAACCACGAGCATAATCAAAACAGTTTCCATTCTGCCGAAAAGTCTGCGCATATTCCTGCAATCACTTTCCCTCCCACTGATCTGCTTTCTGTCACAGACTAGATCTGTGTTTTCTAGAATTTCAAATAAATAGAATCATACAGTATGACAATTTTGTGTCTGGCTTCTTTCACTTAGCCTGATGTTTGAGAGTCATTGATATTTTGATAGCAATAGTTAGCTTCTGTTTATTGCTCAGTTAGTACCACAATGTGTTTATCCATCCCCTGTTGGTGGACGATTGAACTCTTTCTGGTTTTTGGCTATTATGAATAAAGCTGCTTGGAAAATTTTTGTGTCAGTCTTTGTATGTACATATGTTTTTAATCTCATGGGTAAATATGTCGGAATGGAATGGCTGGGTTATGTGATAAGTATATTTTTAACTTAGTGAGAAACTGCCAAACTGTTTTCCAAAGTGGTTATACCATTTTGCATTCCCATAATCGGAGTATGAAGGCACCAATTGCTCTACATCCTTGCCAATGCTTGGTACTGTCAGTCTTTTAAATTTTTGCCATTCTTCTGAGTGTATCACATTGTGATTTTACTATTTTTTTGATAACTCGTTAAAAACAATTTTATTGAAATATTACACACAGAAAAATTGACCCATTTTAATTGTACAGTTTGATGAGATTTGACAAATATATACAACCATTACAGTCAGGATGTGTTCCACTACCCTAAAAGTTCTATCATGCTCTTTTCAGTTAACCCTCCACCCCCCTGGCCTTAAACAATCATTGATCTGCTTTCCGTGACTACAGATAATTTGGCTTTTCTAGAATTTCATATGAATGGAATCATACAGTATGTACTCTTTTGTATCTGGTCTCCTGCTTAGCATGATGATTTTGAAGTTTATGTGGTTGTGTGTGTCACTAGTTTCTTTTATTGCTGATTAGAATCCCATTGGGTAGATATACCATATATATAATTTTTAAAAATTTGCTTGTTGACAGACGTTTGGGTTGTTTCCAGTTTGGAGCTGTTACAGATAAAACTGCTGTGAACATTTAAATACATATGTTTGTGGGGACATGTGTTTTCATTTCTCATGGGGAACTACTTAGGAGTGGAATGGATAGCTCACATGGTAATGCATGTTTATTATATGAAACTGGCAAACTGTTTTCTGTCGTGGTACCATTTTAAGAAAGTTCCAGATCCTTGTCAACATTTAGAATTATCAGTCTTTTAAATTTTATCCATTCTAATGTGTGTGACTACTGTTGTCCAGGATATTCTTGGGTTGCTTGTTGGCTGTTTGTATATCTTCTTTTATGAAGCATCTGTATAAAACTTGTCCATTTTTATATTGGGTTATCTTGTTATTACTGAGCTGTAAGACTTCTCCGTATTCTATACACGAGCCCCTTTTCAGATACTTCTTTTGTGAGTATCTTCTCTGAGTCTGTAGCTTGTCTTTTCATTTTCTTAACAATGTTTTCAAAGAGCAAAAGTTTTTAATTTGATGAAGTCCAGTATTAAGTTTTTCTCTGATAGTTCAGGTTTTTTATTGTGTCTGCCTACCCCAGTATTGCAAAACTTTTCTTTTAGGATTTCTTTTAGAAGTTTTTTACTGTTAGCTTCTACTTTAAGGTCTGTGATCAATTTTGATTTAATTTTTGTATAGGGTATGAGATAGGGGTGAGGGACATTTTTTTCCTAAATGGATATCCGGGTTCCAGTCATTTATTGAAAAGACTTTCCTCTGGTCAATCACCTGTGCACCTTTGTTGAAAATCAACTGACCATATAATGTGGATCTGAAATTTTGGACTCTATTCTATTCCATTCAGCTGTATATCTGTCTTCATTCCAGTACCACACTATTTTTGTTTTGTAGTAATTTTTTTTTTTTTTTAACATATGTTTTTATTGATTTCAGAGAGAGGAAGAGAGAGGGAGAGAGAGAGAGAAACATCAAATCATGAGAGAGCCATTGATTGGCCGCCTCCTGCACGGCCCCCACTGGGGATGGAGCCCACAACCCGGGCATGTGCCCTGACCAGGAATCGAACCATGATCTCCTAGATCCTAGGTCAATGCTCAACTGCTGAGCCACACTGGCCGGGCTGTAATAATTCTTAAAATCAAGTATTCTGTCAAGTACTCTAAGTCCTCAGACTTTATTCTTTTCAAATTGTTTTGCTCTTCCAGATCCCGTTGAGAAGAAGAGTTGAGAGTTGTTGATGTTTTATAGTTTAGAGGCAGAGTAGAAAGAGCACAGTAGGCTCAGGCAGTGATAGATGTTACTCTGTTATCGATATTGTCAGTGCATTCCTGAACTATAGGTGGCATGTCCTGTTTCTAATAAATGGTCCCCAAACCTATGTTTGAAAAGAAAGCCTATTGCCCGGCCAGCGTGGCTCAGTGGTTGAGCATCGACCTATGATCCAGGAGATCGCGGTTCGATTCCTGGTCAGGGAACATGCTGGGGTTGCAGGCTCGATTCCCAGTGCGGGGCATGCAGGAGGCAGCGGATCAATGACTCTCTCATCATTGATGATTCTGTCTCTCTCCCTTTCCCTTCCTCTCTCTGAAATCAGCAAAGATATATGTAAACAACAACAACAAAACAAAAGAAAGCCTATTGACTATATGTAAGCATTGCATAATCTTAAACAAAAAGCTATCTTATCCTTCCCTAGCAGGCAATTGCATACAGTCTGTTGAATGAATCACATTTAATTTTTGGTCTTAGTATTTTCTTTTGTATTCCACCAGAATCTTGAGCTGAATGATGATACTGTTCTAAATGAGATAAAGTTGGCAGATTGTGAACAGTTTCAGATGCCCGACCTGTGTGCTGAAGAGCTTGCTGTTATCCTTGGAATCTGGTAAGTTAATGACTTGCTTGGCAACATTGAACACCTTGCCTGTTGGTTCTCTTGTGTTAGGAAATCTTTATTCAGGAGGTCCCAGGAGTTCTTGGTGAAGAGGGAATCTTGTAATGCTTCTGAAGATCAACACTAGTTGGCCATCCAATGAAAAGGTTAGAGATTAGGGATCTCCAGAATCTCCTGGAAGTTGGCATTCGTATCCTTTCCCTCCATAAGCAAAATTTCTTTGTTTAGCTTTAGCGAGGGATATACTTAATAAAGTATTCAGGATAGGTGAGAATGAGTATTTTGAACTTTGAGGATATTTACATCTCAAAAACCAGACTTATTTTAACACTGTAGGAACTTATGTACAGTAGAAATAGTTTTTCCTTTTATTTTTATATGTTTTTTCTATTTGGAAGTAATTTCAAATTTGGAAAAAAGTTGCCAGGGCAAAGCATTGCAAAGAATTGAAGAGAATCATTTTCCAACATGATACTCTATCTCCCTGAAACAGTTCAGTGTGTGATGACTGCGAGCAGGGTGTTTTTGTACATTGTCACAATACAGCTACCAAAACCAGGGAAATGACTTCATAACTTGCTGTCATTTAATACTGACTCCATTCACGTTCACCAGGGTCCCGGAAACCTCCCTTGTACACAGGAGCCAGCCTGGAAGATGTATTGCTGTTAGCTGTCATTTCTCCTTAGTTTCTGTCAGTCTGGAAGAGTTGCTCAGTTTTGCTTGACTTCTGTGATATTAACACTTTGGAAACTCAAAAGCCACTTATTTTGTAGACTTTCCCTCAGTTTCTTTTTTCCTAGTAAAATAAATTATGTTGACATTTAGTACACCAACCACATTTTGTCAGTATTTTTACTAGTTTCTGTACTTATCTTTGGCAGGCTCATGTTACACTTGTATATAATATGGTAATATTAAAATATGTGTTTTCAAGTATATGAAATAAGTTTACTTTGCCTTTCAAAAATTATATTTCATTAGATACAACATACATTTTAGAAGTAATTTGCCTTTTTTAAATTTAAAGCACCAATTTGCAAAAGAATAACCCAGTACATAAGTTAACCGAAGAGGAGCTGCTGGCATTTACTTCGGTGAGTCGTATCCCCTTTCTCTCCAGTTTCATTTTTTTCCTTGTTGATATTTTGCCTCGGGTATATTCTTGCCTCAGGTGCTCACGTTGAAACGCTGCCACTTAAGGAAAGGGAACAAAAACTCATCATTTTAGTTTCCAAACTGCATCTGTCTTGCTGCTGATTTAGACATAAGTATTTTTCTTTGTTCTTGCTTGGCTTTTAGGGCAATGACCCATTATTTCTTGTTCCTTGTTTGTTCCCGGAGCATAACACAGAACAGGTGCTCAGTAAATGCTGATCGAATAAATGAAGTGATGGAGCAAACGTTTGAATCCTCACTCTGCGGCCACTCTAGCATAAACTCCTCTGTAAGAGCAAGGGTGGTGCCTACAGGGATGTGATGAGTAGAGGCCTTCAGGGAGCCGGGAGCCAAACCTGGAGAGCGTGGGCTATAGAGGCTGCGGAGGGAGTTGTGTCAGGAGAAAGGCTGTGGGCTTTGATAATTGGCATGCGTCACTTATCTCTAAGGACAGTTTCAGTGGAGTATCTGGGTAGTCATTCCAGAGAATGGAAGAGGGAATGGGGTAAGAGGAAATAAAGCTGATAAATGTCACAGCTGGAGAAAATCGGCAGTGGGAAGGAGAGAGTCAGAGATGTTTAAAAGTTCAGAGCAAAGAAGGCTTTTCAAGAATATGAAGAGCTCGTCAGCATCCTTTCAGCTTTAGGGAGAAAACGAAGATACACACGTCTTTGCTGAACACAAGTGGCTTAAGATACATAATTTTTTCCAAAGGCATTTTTGTACCAGGTTAGAATTCTGGTGTTTTATTTCTTTGTTATTTCTCAGATAAGGCAAAAAATATTTTTATCTGGTAGAAAAACTCACTTTGTACTGTCATATAAATTTTGCAAGTTACTATTTTCTGCCCGTGGTTTTGGAACTGGTTGGATGCTAATCTTTTGATCCTCTGGGTGCCTTTTATTTCCCCCCTTGTTAGAAATCTTGGGTGTTCATCATTATAGCACGTCTGTGTTGAGGTTACTATGTAAAAATGTTTTCATTCGTTACATATGCTATCAGGAATTTGATAAGTAAAATGTTACAAACGTTTCTAAAAAGATACATTAAAAATGTACTTGCCATTTATTTATGCAGCTAATACCTATTGAATACTTAATATGTACTAGGCATTGTGCTAGTCATCGGGGATACAGTAGAAAACACTCTTTTCCTTGTTGGAGTTTACATCAATTTACATCCTTGTGGGGGAAATACACAGTAGACAAAGAGAGAAATACATATTTAATAGAAGTGCACAGGAGAAATATAAAGCAGGGTGGGGAATAAGCATGGGACAGGGACTTCGGTGTTAGACATGGTGGTGGGAAGCTGCAGTGGGAAGGTGACATTGAACTCGGGTCTGCGTGAGGTGAGGCACAGGGAAGGATGCAGGGCTCTGGAGCAGTGCTGAGCTGGATGGGGACAAGTGTCCAGATGATAAATGATGACTGGGACACTTGGGATTCTTTGAGGTAAACAGGATGTAGCATATGATAGGAAGTGTTCCTGTGGCCTCTTGTGGGGGGAATGGCTGGTAGCAACATCCCCTCGAGTCTGGGTCCGTAAGCACTTTATTGTGGTATATATATTGTCCACAGTTATCCTGAAAAGACACTAAAATACTCTATTTCCATGCAAACAGTTACTTTTTTAGCTTTTCCTGTGGGTGGGGGTATATTTATTCTCATTTCAACCTTTTTCTACTTCTTCTCTGATTCTTTATTATTATTATTTCTTTCCCCATTGTTGTTCCTCTGAATTGTGAGGCACTTCTGAAGGAATCAACTCCGATAACTTCTGCTGCTCATTAACTCATCCCTCCTGGCTCTCAGTGAAGGTCATAAATTCAGGCTTCATACTTTTCCCCAAGGGCTCTGTCGTACATAAATTTTTTTGCTCTCTCTGCTCCTCCAGCTCTTTTCCAAATCAGAACTGACGGAGGGCTGATCTCCGTTAGGGGGAAAGCTGTTTGTCACAGTGAGCTTAGTGCTAGGCCACTTCCTCTAAAGAGATGAGTTTGTGAATCCCAAGGAAATCTTTAATTGGAAGAAGTGGGGTGAGGAACTTTTATGTGAGGAAGGCTTTTAGGAGTCCCGTGCACACTTTGGGCTCTTTACCACCCCATGCTTTCTTTAACCCCAAAGGAAGCATACAGAATACAGAAAAACCCAGATCAGCCCTCGTCAACTCTTCCTTCCCCTTATCCCTTCTTTGTACATGATACTGAACCAGATAATAAGATGAATGAGAAGTGACTCCTGGAGTTAATGAAGAATTTCAGTGACATTGATATCTTGTATAACTATATATCCTATATATAAGTATCCTTTATTTATAGCCTATTATTTATAACTGCAAAAGAGTATTTAAGGCAAGAGGGAATACATTTCGGTGCTACCCCACTTCTGAACTCTTGAACTTTTGTCTGTGCTTCTCTTTTAACAAGAGTCATATTTGGGCTTATATTATAACTATTTATGTATATGCCCTATCTTCCCCATAAGACTATAAACTGTTAGCTGTAGGAACTGGGCTCCGTTCTTCTCTGGGTCTTCTGCGAAGCCTGGTACAGTGCTTCAGGGCTTTACTCATAGCTGTTGCTTAATAAATGTATGCAGAAGAAGGGAGTGAATGAAATGAAGTGGGTTTACAGTTTTCCTATGAAAAATAATACAATAATTAATAATAATACAAGAATAAGCCCTGTGTTTTGAGTACTCACAACTGTAAACCGACTTTTGCCCCATTCTATATCCAAAATCTTGCAATGGGATTTATTTCTGCCCCACAGCTTGGTGCTGCATTAGGCCACTTAGTTTGGACTTTAGGTAGCACTGCTTTAACCCACTGTACTACCTAGCGCATCCGTACCCAGTGGGAAGGAGAACTACGCGGTTCCTCTTCTCTGGTGTACGAGGGCGGGAGGAGCCACCTGCTCCTCCCTCGGCGCTGTTTCAGGATCAGATTACAGGATGGGTGTGGAAGGACTTGGGGGGGGGGGTAGAGGCACCCGCCACTTCCAGCGAAGGGCCGGGCTATTGGAGGGGAGCATTTCTGTTTGGAATTGGCCATAGCTGTGGGAGAGAAGGGAGCAGAGAGGAAAGAAGCAGCATCCCCTTTCTCGCTGGGCATCCATTTCCCTGCCCTGCAGCAGCGTTGGTGGTTGGGGACTGGGGTTGTGAACCGTTGACATTATGCCTTTGCTGATAGAAGAGCAAGTATAACACAAGTCTTAATACTCCCACCAGAGACTTGTAAGCATTGGAGGGATAGACCGGGGTTTTTGGGCATTTGGTACATATTTATTGAATAAATGAATGACCTATTGGTCCTGAGTTTCATTCAGTTTTAATGACCTGTACTGAAGTTTATTAAAATGATGGTGTAGTCTCTTTTTTTGGAGAAATTTTTGCCAGTGTTTCATGTTGGTGCAGCATGTTGAAATATATGTGCGATGTGTTGGGAAAATGTTTTAATTCAGCAATGTCAGAAGCTTGTCCTAAAAGGAATACTTTACTTTTTTAAGTTGTCATTATGTAGTGCTTTTCCTGAGATATTATATTCGCACATTTCAGGAAAACTGAGTAAGTCATAGCAAAAATAACCCGGTCTGTCTTAGAGAGCCTTTATGTCATATTGGCTTGATAATTTAAAATTAGCTATGTTATCTACCTTATTTCCTTTCAGATGAGCCATGTCAGTGACATTCAGTAATGCTTTTCATTTCCTCTCATTGTTGGAAATGAGAACAATTTTGTTAATTCAGACAGGTGTTTTAGTTTTAATTGGCTGAAGTTTTGCTTAAGTGTGAATTGATATTGGCAGCCTGCCTTCTGACTGTCTGCCTGAAATCCCGAGGTCCCTGGAAACGAAAAAAGGAAAAGTCCTCTGGAAGTTACACATTATATTGTATATATTTTCTCTTTCTGCTATTAACTTTAAAGCTATTTAATAAATATTTACTTAATGAACATAAAATAGTTTGCTAATCACTTTTACAGATTAAAATGATCACCTTTTTTTTCTTTCTAGAACATACTCATTTCTTAATTTTAATTTTTTAAGATAGGTGATAGAACTTTGTGAGATAGCCACAACACTTCTGATAGTTTGTGTGAGCATTACATGATGGCATGTTCTGAATTATGCAGGATAGCTCAGAATTATGATTTTCCTTGTGGTTTGAATACTTGTCTTCCAAAATGTTACTCTGCACATTTTAATTTAATAGGTATTTATTGATAATGATCTTTGTAGCTACCTCTGGGTTATAACTTGCTCACTTTTAAAAAAGCAGGAGATGGGTATATTTTATTTCTTGTATCAGTTTGTAGGTTAACTGTTACTAAGCAGAGGCTTAATAAAAATTTTTTGACTGGAGTTGAACTGAGTTACTTGTACATATCCTATTTCAGGACCAAAGGGTCTTGGGTTCGATTCCCAGTCAGCGCACATACCCAGGTTGCGGGTTCGACCCCTGATCGGGTGCATACGAGAGGCAACTGATTGATATTTCTCTCTCTCCTCCCTTCTTTTTTCCTCTCTCTCTCAAATCAATAAAGGCATGCTCAAGTAAGGATTAAAAAAAAGAGAGAGAAAATTTACCAGGAAGACATAACAATCATAAATAGGTATGTGCCAAATAATAGCTACACATAACATGAAGCAAAAATTGACAGAATGAAAGTGAGAAATAGACAATGTCACAGTCATAGTTGGAGATTTTAACACTCCTCTCAGCGATTGATAGAACAAGTAGACAAAAACAGTGAGTAAATACGTAGATAATTTGGATAATACTATCAGCCAGCTTGACCTAATTGGTATTTATAGAGCAGTGCATTCATAATACAGTCATCCCTAGGTATCTGCCAGGGATTGGTTCCAGGATCCTTCATGGACACCAAAATCCGCAGATGCTCAAGTCCTTTATATAAAATAAAATAGTATTTTCATGTAACTTGCACACATCCTCTTACATACTTTAAATCATTTCCAGATTACTTATAATGCCTAACAATATAAATGCTGTGGAAGTAGTAGTTATTCTGTATTGTTTAGGGAGTAATAACAGGAAAAATAGTCTGAAAATGTTCAGTACAGACACAACCCTTACAGGCCTAAGTACATAGTATAAGTCAGCAACAACATAACATTTTTTATTTTTAAATATATCTTTATTGATTTCAGAGAGAAGAAAGGAGAGGGGGAGAGAGAGAGATAAGAAACATCAATGATGAGAGAGTCATTGATCGGCTGCCTCCTGCATGACCCCTGCTGGGGATCGAGCCCACAACCTGGGCATGTGCCCTGACGGGAATCGAACTTTGATCTCCTGGATCCTAGGTCGATGGTCAACCACTGAGCCACACCCGGCCGGGCAAGATAACATTTTTTAAAGAATATTTTCCATTCATGGTTAGTCAAATTCACAGATGTGGAACCCCTGGATATGGAGGGTCAGTTGTTACTTGAATATGTTTATTTGCAGGTATACATGGTATGTTCAGCAAGACATATGCTGGGCCAATAAAACAAGTCTCAATGGATAAAAAATTAACATCATAAGGAATATATTCCCTTTCTACAACAGAATTAAATTTCACATAAATAACTATTAGATATCTATAAAATCTTGACATATTTAGAAACCAAATAATTAAACAACAGACTTAGTTGGTGGATCAATGAAAAAATCAAAAAGGAAATTTATGTATACAAAGACAATCTTTAACCTAAGTCATTGACCCCAATGTTACAACAATCTTCGTATGTTTCCTTAAAGTAAAATTGTAACATTGGGGTAATGAGCAATTTTAACTAGGACTCTTTAAGTTCATGAACCATAAAAGAAAAATTGGATAAAAAGATAAATTAGACTTCATTAAAATTAAAACCTTCTGCTCTTTGAAGGACATTATTATTAAAATAAAAAGACAAGACACAGACTGGGAGAATATATTCACAGTACATATATCTTGTAAAGAACTTGTATCCAGAATAAATACTCTTTCCAACTCAGTAATAATAGGACAAACACACCAATTAGAAATGGACAAATAATTTGAACAGACACTCCACCAAAGATATAGGAATGACCAATAAGGACATGAAAAATGCTTAACAGCATTAGTCACTGGGAAAATGCAAATTAAAACCACAACAAGATCCCACTTTAAAGACTTATAATACCATGTGAGGTAGTTGGAACTCTCATACATTGCAGATGTAATGTAAAATGGTACAACCACTTTGGAACACAGTTTGGCATTTTCTCATACAGCTAATCATCAGTTCTACCTCTAGGTATTTATCTATCAGACAAATCTACCATTGTTCACAGCTGTTCAATCCATAATAGTTTAAATCTGGAAATAGCCCAAATGTCCATCAGCAAGTAAATGATAAACTGCTTTATATCCATCTAAAGAAATAATTCTCAGCAGTAAAAAGAAATGAAGTGCTGATACATGTAACAGTGTGGGTGAATCTGAAAAACATGATTTTGAGTTAAAGAAGACAGATCATGTAATTCCATTTATTGGAATTCTAAAACAGGCAAAAATAAATCATAATGCTAGAACATAGGTCACATATTCATTGCAGAGGGGTGCAAGGGAACTTTCTGGTTGATGGAAATTTTGTATACCTTGATTTCATGGTGGTTACATAGGTGTATACATTTGTCAAGAGTTCAAACACTACCCTAAATATGGTTTTGTTTTATTGTATCTGTCTTATATTTTAATAAAGTCACTAGGAATATCCTAAAGGCTGAAATGCATACATATTATTTAGAGCTCATATGTAAGATTGATTAGTTTATTACATAGTTTTGGGTGTCCTCATCATTAGTTTCAGAAGGACAGCACAACCACGAAGCCTGACTACTGTGTTAAGTGGAAAGAATGCAGAGGAGAACAAATTCCCAATAGGAACATTCAGCATGAAGCATACTCCCTTTTAAGAGCAAAATCAGGCTAGTTTTTCCCAAATATTTTTGGAAACCTGTGTTCAAAAGAAACTCCATAATTTAAGTGGCGGAATATGCTGTATAGAGCTCTAGGTGGATTACTTTTGACCCTTAGCATGAACCAGGTTGTCAATTTAAAAATTTTTGTTGAATTTTTCTCCCTCATGGCTAAGAGTCAACATACACAACAAACAGAAGAGTAGCCAAGACGAGTGTAAAATCGTACGAGTTCGTAGGTCAGGAAACTGTATACAATAATATAGGTAATTGACATCTAAAATAAAGTGAGGTATTAATATAAGATTTCAAACAATGTCTTGTGTTAATGGATATAAAAATAGCTAGTTAGTAGAATTTAATTATTTTAAATTTACAAATGACATTTTTAGTAGAATCTGTATCAGGCCTGGAGATGAAGCTACTGGTTGGTTGTATGGTAAAATGTTAACAGATGGGTAAAGGGTGTATATACAGGGGTTTTTTTGTATTACTCTCCCAATTTTTCTGAAAGAAAAAATAAATTTGAAAGTAAAAAGTTAAAGAAAGAAACTTCTGGCACAAAACTATGTAGAAAATTAGAAAGCCCATCATTGCCTCATGGCTGGATAATCATTCTAATTTTGCGTTGAAGATATAAGCAGGTTATCTGGGACGTGCTCAGGCCACCATTAAATGTCTGTCAATCTGCCTTTGTCTCTTACTAGGTTTCAACCTTGTGTCTTGCCCCATATTGTCTTTAGGAGCAAAGGAAATGGGGAGGAGTTAGGAAATAAACCTAATGTCTTAGATGAAAAGAAAGACAGGGGACTCAAGGACCAGAGACCAGAGCCTTCCACTTCTGCCACTATGGCAGAGAAGGTGCTCTGAGGTCCACCAGCTGCAGAACAACTGACCCCTGGAAAGTACACTCGTTAAGACATTGCAGGTCTCCCAAGAGGTGGAAGAGGTATCCAAGGAGTCTTCCCACCTGACTTGAGTACACAGATGTATGCACAGACACACAGAGAAATTAGCAGCTAGGGTCGGGGCCAGAAATGAGAGTCAGGAAGCTGGGACCTTGGCAGGCAGCTGGAAGGGTGGAGTTACCTGAAATAATCTCACTTTCAGAACCTCCCACTGTGCCAAGGCCCTCAGGATGATGAAGTGATCCTAAATCATGGCGCTGCCTGGCTGTGGCAGCAGAAACCAGTCTCTGGAAGAAAACATCTCTAATCCCAAGTTAAAATAGAGCAGTGAACTCACAATTAAAGGTCAGCAAACAGAAGAGAAGACAAGCCACTATGATTGAGTCAAAGATACAATTAATAGACTAAAGGACAAGTTGCAGTTTTCTGATTCATACTATAGAACAGCTATGTATAGAACATTTAAAGAAAAAAAGATATAATTACAAAGGTAGCCGAACAACTTCTATCATTAGACTTTTATGATTCGGGAGAGAAAATATAACGTCTAGAAATAATTTGAAATTAAAAAGCAGATTGAAAAAAAATGTAATCCATTCTTATCCATACCAGAGAGATGTAAAACACCAAGTTGTGTATAACAGGTATCCCAGAAATTCCAGTCTTTGGAGTATGCCTAAGAAACTCTTGCACCTGCATCAGAAGACACGGACAAGAATGTTTAATACCAGCAATGTTTTGTAATGGCAAACAAACTAGAAGCAAGCTAAATGCTTGTTGACAGGAGAATGGATAAAGTGTCTTGTGTCACACTTTATACAACAGCGAAATGAGAATAAATGAACTATAGCTAGAAACAACAACACAAATGAATTTTATAAATGTAATGGTAAGTTTCAAAAAAACAGTCCCATATTGACAGGTTTTTTTTTTGTTATACCTTATCATTTAGGTTTTAATTACTTTTAATCTTCTCTGTATATCAGATAATAAAAATAAAATTAAAAACTATTTTGAGCGATAGCAAGATCATTTAAATGTTATTTGATAAGCCACTTTAAAGATTAAAAAGTACTGATTTCATGGCACACATTTTACTTTGAAAGTGAACCTTACTGTGTTTCATCAGGCTGACGAGAAGCAGAGTCAGTGATGATGGAGAGCGGTCATGCCAGGTAAAGGAGAAAGCCTTTAGTGGGGCTGCGGTCCGCAAACAGGAGAGCTGCATCGGACTTATGTCAGCTGGCAGTACATTTAATAGTAAGGCGTCTTGTTCAGACTCATGGCTGTGTACGTCTGCCTTTGGCTGTCATCAAAGCGAAAGCTCTCAGCCTTTTGACGTTATGAATTAACATGGTGTTAAAGTATGAAACTTCAGTTTGAAAATAACATATGTTTTAATAAGGTCTGCTTTTCATGACAGTGGTGCCTCTGGCAGTGCCGATGAACTGGCATCTCCAGCGCCCAGAAGATATGCCTTTTTGAGGCAGCCAAGTGACCAGCAGCATGATCTCTCAGCATGATTTTCTGTATGAAAATTTGCAGAACATAGAAAAGAGCTCTGAAAGCATTGTACTAGCAAGGAGGTCCAGAATCTCGGGATTTGTCACACATGCTACTAGATATGGTGGGAAAAGTAAAGCTATAAAACAGGACTCACCTTTATGGAATTTTTAATTTAGCCAAGATTAGATAAGCTTATTATAACATAATGAGCAGTATCAGGCAGTTTAAACTACAAATTGGTAACACAGGTAAATAAGTCCCTTAACCGTTCATAAAAGGAGAACCTATTTGGGACAGAGCAGTCAAAGGAGGCTTTGTTCGCTAAGCGGGGATTTGAGTCAGGCCTTGAAAGACAGGTGGGGTTTAGATGGAGTGATAGCAGGAGTGAAGGGCATGGGGAGGAGTGAGCTACACTGGGTTCAGTGAGCTGAGTTAGGAGATTTGTTTGGGGCAATAATGAGTCTTGGGGAAAATAGATTTGAGACGGATTTTAAATGGTCTATAGAACAAGGATGGGGAATTTGGAGTGCCAGTCTACTTCACGGGGAATAACTTACAGACTCAATCTAGAATTGAAACTTACTATCATTTGGTCCTGATTTGAACAAGAAATGCTCTTTAAGATTATTAAGAGAGGGAGTGGTTCTGCTCTTTATAGCATTTCTTTGTTCCTTGCTTTGTAAGGTTAGCCTGACCTGGGTGGGCATCATCCAATTTGGCTTTAGAGTAATAGCTATAGAATCATGGACCCACAAGGAGAGCCCTGAGCTGGCTTTGATTTATGTGTGGAAAAGCAGCTATCTGAAAGCTCCTTCATGTTTAAAGGGGCAGACTGGCTGGCTGTCATATACAGGACCCGACTGACCTCTAGAAGAAGATTCTGTGAAATGTACAGTGATAAGAATGAAAAGGAAATTTGTTTTTAATAGAAACAACACTCCAGATCTTCTTTGATGGTGTTACAAAATTTTCTTTGTTACTTTTCTGGGAATGTGAGTTATGTTGGATATAGTCAGAAATTGTTAGCTAAATTAAATCATACACTCACACACACACATATATGGTGTGTCATAATATTAAAATTTTCTTTTTAGTGTAAGGTAAAGCATATTCACTGACCTTTTCATTTCAAGCAGTTAACAGTCTCCTCAGATGTTAGATTATCACAGTTCCTTTTTCAGTATGAGTCCTGGAGTCAGCTCAGGTGACATATCTTGAAGTGATATGCTGTGTTCATGGAGGACTCAATATTTTAAAATGTCAAGTCTCCTAAAATTAACCTACATAATCAATGTAGTCCCTAACATAGTTCTAGCAGTTTGTTTTTTTTGTTGTTACTGTTGTCTTTTGGTTTTGTAGAACTCAGACTGACTTTAAAATTCATATGGAAATGCAGAGGACTAGAGTAGCTATGGCAGAGTTGAAGAACAGAGCTGGAGTACTGCCAGGTCACAGCCCTGTGAGGAAACTATTAGTTAAGAAGGTGCTCAGGTGCCAAGGTGGTTCTTGGACTGGCAACCTCAGTATTACCTGGGAACTGGTGAGAAATGCAATTTCTCTGGTTCCACCTCAACCCCTAATGAATCAGAATCTCTGGGGCTGGGGCCAAGGAGTCTATGTTTTAACACTCTCTCTAGGTTATTCTTGTACTTTAAAATTTGAGAAACACTGAATTAAGACATTCTGACATAAGGAAATACAAGCCAATCAGCGGAACAGATGGAGAGTCCAGAAACAGATTCATGCATGCATGGTTCATCTGACTTATGACAAAGTTGGCACTGCAGTACAGTGGGGACAGGGTAGGTTTTTTGATAAACTAGATGTTTAAATCCATCTGGAAGAAAGCTATCTTAACTCCTATATAATACTATATATGCAAAAATCAATTCCAGAATGTACAATTGAAAACTATAAAGTTTTTAGAGGGAAAATATAGGAGGACATTTTTGAGACTTTTGGACAAACAGGACAATAAAGCTCTAACATAAAACAAAAAAATGGTAAACTGGACTATATTAATATCAAGCACTTTTTTAAATCAAATGATACCATTAATATTTGTAAAGCACTTTGACCAGGATTGGAATATTTTTAGGCTTTAAGGTAACTAACATCAATGGCTTCTCATGGGCAGGTTGCTAAGCCCTGCTCCGGCAGGTTGAGGACTGCACATGGAGTGGTCACAGCTTAATTGTATTTTGGGCGATTTGTACTTTGTGCCTTCAGAAAGGTGGCAGCTTGCTCCCCTGGGTGGGTGAATAGAATTCTGGTTAAGAACCGCTTTCTAGCCTGGCCTGGCGTGGTTCAGCGGTTGAGCATCTGCCTAGGATCCAGGTGATTGGGGTTCGATTCCCAGTCAGGGCACATACCTGGGTTGTGGGCTCGATCAATAACTCTCTTATCATTGATGTTTCTCTCTCTCTCTCTCCCTCTCCTTTCCTCTCTCTGAAATCAATAAAGATATATATTTTTTAAAAAACCCCACTTTCTATAGGCTTTTGCAATTAAGTAGTTTGTGTATTTCCCTCAGAGCAAGAAGTCAAGTCTCCATTTATCAACCTTTTAATAATTTCTGTTATTCAGGACCAGTCTAGAGTAAAATATTCAGAAATTTACAGAGTATTTTTGGAAAATGAGTGAATTATTGGAAGTAAATGATAAATTATAATAATTAGAAACATGCACTATTTTATATCTTATTAAAAATGTATTCTTTGGGAAAAATCGATGAGATGATTAAAAATAGAGTGTTCACTCTAATTTAATGACTTAGAAATATATCAGAACCTTTGCATGTACTAACATCACCCAGCCTTTGGGAAACAAATTCTGAAATTTAGAAGATGTTGAATATATGTACAGGATGTCACATCCAAGAAATTAGTGGCTTTAAAATAGAATGAAAGTTTGTGCACAGTTGTATTTTCACCTTCTGTTTTCCGTTTTAAGTTTTAGCAACACTAAACTTGACACTAAGGTTGCTCTGTCTTTTTAAGGGCTTGGTCAGTAATGATTTTGTAATACATATGTGCTATTTTTTTATTATGGTAAAATATACATTACATAAAATTCTACCATTTTAACAATTTTTAAGGGTTCAGTTCAGTGGCATTCAGGACATTCCCATTGAGGTACAATTATTGCACCGTCCATCTCCAGAACCTTTTATCCCTCCGGACGGACTCTGTGCCTATTGAGCAGCATCTCATTCCCCCTTCCCCCAGCCCCTGCAGCCACCATTCTGCTTCTTGTCTCTGTGAGTTTCACTCTTCTAGGTCCCATCATATAAAAGTATTTGTCCTTTTGTGTCTGGCTTATTTTACTTAGATTAATGTCTTCTGTGTGTATCATAACCTCCTTCCTTTAGGAAGCTGGATAATATTCCAAACTGGATGCAGCCGTAGAGAATCACTGGGGAGAGACGGAGTCACTTAGGGGGGTGGTGAAGAAAGCCTCTCTGAGGAGATGGCATTTAAGCCGAGACCTCAAGGGTGAGGCCGAGCCAGCAGTGGTCATTTTCAGGTCCCAAACTGAGTGGAATTAAAGCAGCGACCCTCGTTGGGACACATTAGAGACTCTGGATCAATTCCACCCATCTAGCTGGACAGATTACAGCTTGAGTCCTTGCCAGCGGGGCTGGCCTGCTGCTTAGGTAGTTGGGTTGGTGGTCTCTCCATCGGGTTTGCTTGCTGGACTGTTAGACTGGAAATTTTAAATAATATAATTTTCTTTGTAAGTCAGTAAGGTTAGCATTATAGCATCTATCTCCTGTTTAGTTTTCTTTTTTTACCTATTATATCGTGATTGATTCTTACCTTGTGAGCAGCAGTGTTTTATAAAATGTATGAAGTATAGCCCAGTTGCTGTTACCTCCCTTCAGAAAGCCTTTCCCAAGTCTTTCTATCTCCCAGCCAAATGGATATAAGATAAATGCATTCTTCAGCGATATCGTTATCCAGTCAGCTCCTTCTTTACAGCTTTTCAAATGTCTACTTGCCAGATTGCATTTTACTTTTAGTGTTTAGTGAGAATGTTTTGCTTGACCTCCACATAAAAGTCTCAGGCAAGCTCTTGTTCTTGTGCCAGCATAGAAAACAGTCTGACTTGGTTGTTTTTCTGGGGATAATTTCTCCTCGCTTTGGTGTGTAAACCTTCTGAAAGCCAGGCCTTAACTTGGGCAAGCCCTGAGCCAATCTGTGGATTTTGACATTGTTGGTAAAGTAATTGGTGCGATTGGGAGGTGAAGGGTGGAAATTTTTCTCCCACCCTCTTAGGGTCCCTGGCTGGGTCTGAACACACTGACGAAGACAGATTAACAGGAGAAAAGCACACAAATTAACTTAGTATTGGTTTTGTGTGACATGGGAGTCTCATAAAGAAATGAGGACCCGAAGAAACAATTAATCCTGAGTATTTTTATGCGAGGTTTGATGAAGAGTGGGCAGTTGTGGGGGAGTGCGAGCCATCCGAGAGCATGAGGGAAGTGTGGGAGACGGGGCGTCTTAGTGAGACCTGTTGGCTGACATTCTTCTCAGCGCCCATGTGCCTTCAGAGGTAGGGATGTTCCTTTCTGCCCATTATAGAGAGGGCACCTCTCACGTCAGGGTTGTATGAGCTGTTTCAGGGGAGAAGGCCAGGGGCGGGGTCACAGGGATCTTCCTGCTTCTGCTTCCTGAAACTGCTTTAGCTTAAAGATATATATATCTTCAACATGCCAAGGTGCCATATTTTGGGAGTAGTGTGTCCTGAATCCCCCATCAGACTTAAGTGCCATCACCTGTACCCACTCTGGATGATGATTTTTGTTGAGGATGAGAGAAAGTATTGTAGGAAGAGAAATCTGGGAGGGGCCCCATGTGCTTTGTGTGGGCACCTGGGAGGCTTTGTGAAACGTCACCAATTCATTCTTAATCCTCACAACCCTGTGAGAGATGGGCATGGCTAGTCCTGTTTACAAAGAAGGAAAGTAGACCAGGGAGGTCAAGTAGCTTCCCCAGGTCACACAGCTAATCACCTCACTTGGTGGAGCTGGGCTTCCAGTCAAGCTCTGTCTGACCTGGAGACTTTACCCATTGTTCCGAAGAGCCCTGTCCTGAGTGCTCCGTCTCCTATGTCAGGAGCTTACAGGTGACAGTCCTTCAAATAAGGTGGAGAGCGAAAGGACAGTGGCACCACCCACTGTGGGTAGTAGAATCAGTTTGCAGATTTACTGAATGAAAAATGTTCTTTCTTTTGAAAATTCTTGAGATCATATTTTATAATAAAACCTGTCAAATATTGTTACACATTTTAAAGAATTAGCTTTTAATGTCTTCTATTTTACCCTTTAGGCCTTCGTAGTGCCATGTACACCTATTATGTTGGTAAATTCATTCTACTTGTAGATTTAAGTAATGGAGGCTAACAAGGTTGTGCACTAACCTTGTAAAGTGTATTTCAAGGAGATAAAAGTATTTTGGTTTGCAGAGTCAGTTATGGAAGAATAGGAATACCTAGTAGACATGGCATTGGAGTGTAAGCTTCATGGGCAGGACCTGTCTGCCACCCTGTCCCTGGGGCCTTGTACACACTGCCTGGCACTGAGCAGTGAATTAGTGAACAAACACGCTTCAGCAGGGCCCTGTTCTTTGCAGCTTCCTCCCTTTTTTGTGTATTCTGTGTCTACCCGTCTTCTTCCGCTATCCCTTCAACAGTTTCCCTTCACCCTTTACTATCCCTTCCCCCTTTCCCTCTACATTTATTTTTATGTAGTTTATTATCTCACATATTTGTAATCTGTGAGATAAAAAGAACTATGTATGAAATATTCTGACCTGATAGTATGGGAAGATTCTGCTTCATTCTTAAAGTGATTTATCCAATAGAATAAGTCAACTAGGTAAGTACTGACTCTGCTCCAATGACCACATTCTTCAGAAAACTGTTGGAAAGCACACGTTTTGTTATTTTCCACTGAGATTTTCAAATCTGCATTCAGCTGTATGCTGATATTTTTGGAAGAATTAATTTCGTTCTATTCAGAATGGGATCACCCAGCTTATCCCTTCTTTCTGTCGTCTTTATTTTGTTTATTTTTTTTCTCTCCCATCAGTGTTTGCTTTCACAACCAAAGTTCTGGGCCATTCAGACATCAGCCTTGATCCTGCGGACAAAACTTGAGAGAGGAAGCACACGCCGAGTGGAACGGGCAATGAGGCAGACACAGGTAGGAATTCACATGGCAATTTTTGTTTTTCTTCTAACTCTTTACTGCTGTCAGTAAGCACACATATATGTTATGAATCTGAAAGGGTCAGATGGCTTTCATTTTGTTCAAATGCTTGGTTATTATTTAGAGCGTGGATTTTAAAATTTGATACCACATGTGTGGGTCTTCCACACCAAGGAATTCTCTACTTCCCTTTGTGCATTAGCTGGGTGCCCTGAGTTTTACTTACTATTACTGGTTTATTATGAAGGATATGAATGAACAACTAGATGAGGAGGAACATAGGACGAGGTCCAGAAGGGTCCCTAGCACAGGAGCTTAAGTGCTTATGTACCTTAGGGTGTGGCACATTCCCAGCACTTGGGTACATTCACCAACCTGAAAGCTCCCTGAACCCGTTTGTTTTAGATATTTTATGGAGGCCCCATTATATAGGCATGATTGATTAAGTCCTTGGCCTTGGTCATAACTCAACCCCTAGGCCCTCTCACCTCCCTAGAGGTTGGGGATGGGGCTGAAAGTTTCAACTCTAGTGTTGGTTCCTCTGACCACCACCCCTATCCTCCAAGAATCACCTCATTAGCATAAACTCAGGGATGGTGAAAGGGGCTTATTAGGAATCACAACGTCACCTCTGAAAGAAGGTAATGATAGTAGTACTTACAGTATAGGTTTATGGTGAGCATTAAAAGAGACAGTGTAAGAGTTAACTTAAAAAGATAGGCAGCTCCACAAGTACAGATTGTATAAGGACATAAAACTCATTCTAGCACAAAAGTATTCATTAATGTACTGATCACATGTACAGTTAATCTTCATTCGGGCATCGTTCTCCATTCAGTACTAATGTTTGTTCCTGTCCAGTGACTCAGTAGCAGGCAGCTTCTGTCACTGATTTTCTGATAAACTACATGTGATGCAAATTGGCAAGAAAAATTAAAAATTGTGCAAAAGATGTAGGATTTCATGTGGTTAATGAAGTAATATCTAAAAAAATTTTTTATTTTTTAAACAATTCCAAACCTACATAAAAGTTGTAAGAATAGTGCAAAGACTCCCATCTATCCATTTCTAGAAGGCCCCATTTGGGTTTTAGTAACGGTCCTAATAATGTATTTTGTTGGAAGAGCGTCCGAGCATGACATGTAGCTGTCACATCCCAACAGTCCCCTTTAGTCCACAAGGTTTCCTCAGCCTTTTCTTGACCTCTGTGGGTGTGATGTTCTTGAAGATTACCCGCTAGTTATTTTGGAGACTGTCCTTCAATTCGCGTTGGTCTGTTTCTTTGTGATTAGATTCAGTTCATACAGTTTTGACATTTTTATAGAAGTGTCGTTGTGTTCCTCTTATGCACCTCCTTCAGGTGGCACATGACGTGGTTTGTCCTGTCCCTGGTGATACTATGTGATCACCTGAGTAAGGTCATGTTTGTTGGGCTTCTCCCCAGTGTTAAGTTACTATTTGCCCTTTGTAATTAATAAGCATTTTGCGGGAGTTACTTTGAGATTATCCTGTTTGTCATCCAGCTTTTACCCACTAGTTTTAGCATATGTTTCCTGCCTGAGGAAGTTATTACCATGATGGTTGCCAAGTGGTAATTTTCTAATTATTTAATGATATATTAATTGGTATTGTGCTGTAGGAAAGAGCTTTCTCTTCTTATTTATTCCTCCACTCATTTGTTTATTAGAGTGTGGACTCATGGATTTCTATTTTATTCAGTGGGATGTATTCTTATACTACCATTACTTATTTACTTTTCTCTTTTTTTTTTTTAAATATATCTTTCTTGATCTCAGAGAGAGGAAAGGAGAGGGGGAGAGAGAGAGATAGAAACATCAATGATGAGAGAGTCATTGATCGAGCCCGCAACCCGGGCATGTGCCCTGACTGGGAATCGAACCCCGATCGCCTGGTTCCTAGGTCGACGCTCAACCGCTGAGCCACACCCGGCTGGGCTACTTTTCTCTTTTTATTTTGACAGAATGTTAGTTCATGTTAGCAAGATAAGCTTAAGAATAGAGCATATTATTTGTTACCATATTAAAAATAATCCACAGGCAGGATGCTATGGTAAAAGCAGAAGTGGATTCTGTGCCAGAGAATGCTGATCGTACCCAATTGTCCATTCTCCCATTCCTTCCTTTAGTAACAGTCCTCTTGAGTTTTATCCGGTAGATGCCTTCCCATCCTGCTCTGCAGGTAGGAGGGGCCATGTGACTTAGTTCTGAATAGTGGAATAGGAGCTGTTACAATTAGTACATAATCTTTGACTTCAAGGAGCTTACATTCTAGAGGCAAGGTTATTTGTCTTGGAATTATTTTCTACTCCATCCTCTCTCAGACCCTGCACTCTCAGTAAAATACTGTGCAGTTACCATGTCGATTTGCTTTTCTTCCTGCACAGAGCTAGAATCAGGAAACATTTTAGGGAGGCCTTAGCATGTGCTTCATAGTTTGTCTCATGTTGTAGTCATCTTACCTCTTTTTACTAATTACCATCTTCAGGCCCCTTTATATTACTCTCACAGCTTGTTGTCTCCAGAATAGTGAGACAGCTAGGGGGGCCAGCCTTATTAGGGTTCAATGCCTGTGAAGAGAATTGGGAGGAAGCAGGATAGGGTAAGGAAGAAGTTGCGCTGAAGTACAGGCCCGGCACAGCCCAGGCATTTCCCACCCGTTGTCTCCTTTACCTTCAACCTTCCCTTCCCATCCACTGGATTAAGGTGAAACCTCGGGCCAGGTGCTCTCTGGAGCTGGGGGGACTCGGCAGCAGCTGGGAGCCTGAGGCAGTCGGCTGACTCACACCCCACAGTTGGGCCTCAGACAGAGTCAAGAAGGGAGGTGAAGCTGTGGTTCCATGGTCAGCGTCTTACAGACTTCATGATGAATTGCCCCTATTGTGCTGAATTCCACTTATTAAAAATTCACTTCACAGTAACACAGCAAAGTGTCGAAAGGACCAAAGTGTTAAAATGACCAACTGTGCATATTTTATTAAGGTAAGTGTATGACTTCTTGTTCAAGGAAGTCACATAATACCTTTTTTTGGAGGGGGGAACAGTTTAAATGTCTTAAAATTGTGGCCTTCTGAAACAGAGCACTAGAATACATCCACCTATCAGTGAAGGACGTTTTGACTTAGAAGTGATTGGCTTTGTCTTCATCTCTCCCATTAACTTTGGCATATAAAATAATCGAGTCAGCATTCAATTTTCTATTGTAGCAGCAATTAAACTAAAAAGTACAGAAGTAAATTTGTTTACAAGTATATAATATATCTTTTCAATTCAAAACCTGCATCATTCTGTGAACTGTGCAGGTTATGTTTTTAGGTAATGGACAAGGATGTGCTTTGGGGAAAATGGGTTTAAACGAAGAGCCGAGTCTCTCCACTCTAGGATTCTGTCCTGTCTCGGCCTTTCTAAACCTGGAGTCTTTTCATCTTGCTGTTGGAATGCTGCATTATGGAGAGAGTTGTACCTCTCAACCTGTGAAACAGAATGAGGGAGTTGTTATTTCTGCCTCTGCAGCATAGTATCTCAAAACAAAATATTTCCACTCTCCAACCCAGAATTTTTGTAAATTAGCCAGATCATGTAACAAGATGGATGAGAAATTTGTCTAATTTTCTATCATTGTTGAGCCATTTACCTCATAATCTGAACTTTTGCCGATTCCTCTAGTTCAGAGTTTGATATTACCGTGTGTGTCGAAGTTACTGTGTCCCTAAAGACTAGGAGGAAAATGATTTAAAAAATACATGTGTGTATAAAACAGTGTTTCAGAAAATTTCTGTTTTTGTTTCTGTGAAATCTGTTTCCTTCCTCAGCTGTATAAAGTGATAAAATTGTCATATTACAAGTTGGAGAAATGCAGGTGTGATGAGGCCAGGTGACTGGCCCCAGGTTGCCTGACTAGTTAATGACATGGTCTGGACTGTAACTTACACAGTGACAGGCAGTTGCATGGAAAGATCCAGTGGCAGGTCCGAAAGATGGCAGGTTTGGAAGGGATTTCTAAGTGAGACATCAAACTTAAAAAGGAAATGGTGCATCGCAGCACAAGGTGAATAAATCAGTGTTATAAGATCACAGTATTTATGTCCAATATTTATTTATACCCTGCTTTTTACCAGTGGAGTATGAAGTAGTTGTATTCCCTACTGTCGTTCAGCTTCCCCTCCCTGTCTGATCCAAATCTAAATACTAACTTTATTCATAAACTCATGTCTTTCTTTTTTCCTTCATTATGGTGAAAGCAGTATATTCTACGTATAATCCAAATACGAAGCAAATTAGTTGAAACCACATACATTCAAAGGGACCATCTTTCTTATGTCCAAGCCAAAAAGCTTGTGCAAACCAAATGTCATCTTTGTCTTCTGTCACATTAACTGCTTTCATTTAGTGTTCGATAAACTGAGCTCAGTCATGGAGGGTTACTATGCGATTATTGTATGTTCATTATTCAAATAATCTTGCTCACGAATGTTATCTAGTTGTCTCTTAAACCTGTTAATTTGAATTGGAAAGATCTGCCCATGTCCCGGTGGCTTTGCCTCTGAAGATGTTAACCTAGCAGGGACCTATTCCTTCTCCCTTGGATTTCTGGGAGGACATTGCCCTGAATTGGAAATTTGAGATTATAGCCATTTTCTGTCACTAGAGACTATTCATACTGTAATTTGACTTTCTTAACTGTGGTAGCTAATCGAGATTTCACAATTTTTAAGCAATTAAAAAAATTGTTCTTGATACTGTAGCTTCACTTGTCTTTGGCAGAATCTAGGTTTTTATCATGGTTAATGATCGGAGGGAGGGGGCCCAGACCTGGGTGATTGGTACCATTGTGGAGATTATTGCTCCTGTGTAGGTTGAAAGATTTCTCTTTAGAAGTTGGGAATTTATACGGCTGTTTGATTTTTAGTAATGATTAAAGGCATGTCATAACAAAAGCCTTAATTGGGGGAAAAACTGGCCACAGTAACATACTGTCAGGCTTTATACATGAGCTTTGTACTTATGTTTGAATAACTCGAGGCAGAGATCCTTTGGATTATTTTTGTATGGATGGAATGCCACACTCTCCTGGGCATTATGTGTAACATCTGGACTAAGCATATGGTTAGTAGTGGCAAAGTGTGTTTTGTTTTTTAAACTATGTCACTGTTCTTAGTTGTTTTAATTATAGAAATGATACCTGCTCATTATGAAAAAATGTAAGCAATACAGAAATGGAAAGTAAAAAGAGCTTCCCCCCCCTGCTTGCCTTCCAGTTTCAACAGTTTGCACCCTCCTAGACCTCTTTCTATGCATAAGTAAACAAGTATGCTTTAACATCACTGCAGTCACACAGTCTGGATTGCGCTCTGCCCTTTTCCTGTTAACATAACAGCTTGATCAACTCTGCGAGCCAGTTCCTGTGCATCTAGCTCATTCACTCCAACAGTCACATGTCGCTTTGTTAAATAGAGCTGATATAATTTATTTAACCAATCCCCTATTTTTGATGGTACTTTTAAACTAATATATTTTTATTTTAAACTGCATAGAAAAAACTTTATTACTGCACATAATAATAAAAAAAGAACTTAGTTCACTCAGAAGAATCTCAAGTGAAAGATATAAATTCTCCTCTGAACCCCAGTTTGTTTTTTAGCACATTCTTTTGTTGTTATTTTAGTGGTGTCCATTATAACTTAAAATATTTACACTGCTATTATATATCTTTAGTTTTATAGTTTATACTATAGTTTTGTTTCTTGATTTATCACCTTTGGATGGACTCTGTGCTGTCCACACTCTGATGATGATGTTTAGTATGCTGAGATATGCCATTGAGCTTTCAAATATCTGAGACATGGAAATGTGTCTTCCGTTCTGGTTCTGTTTGTACCTGCACTGATAACCATGTGCAGCATTGGAAAGTTATTGGCAAGTATTGACTCATGTGACTATAGCTATGCTTTTATTTGTTGGTATAATTATAGCTACTACTGTTTATTCAGAACTGTGTATGGTTAACTACCATTTACTGAACACTCATATGCCAGGAGCTAAATAATCCTAGTAAGTAGGCATTATCTACATTTTTACTGATGAAGAAACAGAAGGACAGAAAACTGAAGTGACTTACTCAGGGTCTTATAGCTGGGCTGGAACTCAAACCTGGTCTACCTGGGATTGTGAAGTCCGTGCTTTTATCCACAAGGCTGCATTATTCCAAGGAAGCTGTGAAAACTGGCTTAAAAAAGAACAAAGCTATCAGTATAAGACATCACCTGTATAAAGCACCATCTAGGGGAAAGGGGCTGAATGAGCTTAGGCAGGACGAAGTGAGTAGAAGCTTCTGTGAGAAGGGTTTGGGTTGCAGAACTCAGCTTCTCAGCCTACGATTTAGGTGGTTGGGGAGGAAACTGCAGTGCAGAGAATATCAGGATGTGGCACTGTGGGAAAAGGACACTGGGTCCCGCAGAAGCCAAGGGGGGGCTGCTGGAGTCATGCTGATGGGCTAAATCCAGGATCTGAGCTTCATGAGAGTGGTTTAGGTAAGTGGTAAAAGAGTGGGACAAGTGATATACAACACAAAATAAGCTTTATTATTGATGGTAAAAAATTAAAAAACCCTGGTAAGTTACAGGAAAGTGAAAAAAATAGGTAATAGCCAAGGAATTTACTAAGGGGCGGAGTAAAGTGCACCCACTTAAAGCACCCCCCCAAAGGCACTAAACGATAAGGCAGTCAGGCTCCAGGCAGGGGCACATGAAGTTCTTGGACAGTCAGATTGCGTTGATTGAACTGACACACTGACCTTTCCTGGGAGAGCACCCTGTGTGCATCTTAATAGCCTTATGCAACATTTCCCAAACTTGCCTGAACCTGCAAACCACTTCCAAGTTGCTTGTTCACATAGGGCTCTCCAGCCTAGCTCTCAGCTTCGGTGCCGGGAGGTGGCGGTGACGGTGGACACTTTCGGAGAAGACTGCTTTAGGCAGAGGCGCGCTGTTAATCTTGAGCAGCTCCGGCATGAGACCAGTCATACCTTTCAGATTATCGGCTAATTTCTGCTTGGCTCTTCAGAAAGCTGATAAAGACTGATATCATGCTAGCAACAATGAGGAGTAGCCTTCAGTGCAAGGGTGGGTCTGTTCTTTTGAAGATACGTTGTTCCATACTTTTAGATATGAGCACACAAAGCCTGCATCCTACCAGACCTTGTTCAGAATTGCCCTTCTGTACCAAATCATTCTCTCTGTGCTAGCTTTAAACTGCAGTCTTGAAATTCTCTGGGTTTTGGGGCAAAGCTCTCTCTCTGCTGAAAACAGAGCATTAAGAAGAGAGGACACATCATTGTTTTCTGGGGTTTATTTCTTCGTTCCCCTTTCATAGTGATATCCTCTGACCTGTGTACTGTGGCTCTTGGAACGCTGGTTTGTTATTGCATAGGGCTGGGGAATCCAGGTGCACAAGTAACTTTTTCTCAAAGGACACTCGAAGTATAAGTGCTTCAAGGTGAGGTTTGGGGAGAACAGCTTTTTAAAAGGGGGTGTCTTAAAACTTGAAGACAGTCTTGTATCACAACAGTGACGCACCATGAAGTTGTCTTGGTGTGTTCCAGTGGTTGTGCCGGGACTGAGCCCTAGACAGTCCCTCTCTCTGCTCACCATCACTCCCATCGGCCCTCCTCTCTGCCACCCTCCTGGACTGCACTGTCTTGCTTTCCGTTCTTCGTGATTGGTTTAAGGTCTGTTTGCTTCCTTCCTCCCTCCTCCCTCCTCCCTCCTCCCTCTCCCTCTTCCTCTTCCTACAGACCACCTCCAGCTTTAACTATGACCAGTGCCTGTGACTTTCAGGTGTAACATTTATGACATTTAGAAACTGGAAAGAGAAAATGACAGGTGAAAGGGTGGGACACTGGTTTAGAGGCCATTTGCCTAAATTTCTGGGTGTATATGAAAGCTCGCAAAGTGCTTATTTCTCCCTGAGCCATTGTTTACGCCCGCGTTCGTGAACATAAATATACACAGTGGTAACTGAGGCTTCACTTTCTTTCAGTCCCATTCTTCTAGTACCCGCCGCCCTACCATTCTTTTCCACACTACTTGGGTACTTGATGATACTTGTGTTCAGCTAAGGGCACCTAAAACTAACTAACAAACATCCTCAAGTGCTTGAAATAAAACAGAATACTCTTGATAAAGCCGTATACTCATAGAATGCTGGAATTGCAGAGATCATGGAGGAAATCACCTCATAGACGAGTGCCATTGTGGTTAAACGACAGCTCGGTGGAGATACACCTAGAACAGAATCCATACCAGCACTGTTTCTTCTGTAAAGGACTCCAGTTTATTTGTATAATGAAATTATTTTCCATGCCTGTATGGGATTCTAGTTTGTTTGAAATAATCTCTGAAAAATCTAGAGGTGTGCTATAAATATGCCCCTGTATCTATAGTTAATTTGCAAATAGAAAAGAGTACTTTGAATCCAGTAGGGGATGTACACCGTCAGCCCTTTCTTTTGAATATTAATTAAATGTTCTTAGTTTTGTTGGTAGGTGGATCTTACTTTGGTGATTGTCATGCTTAAAGTGCAAAGAAGTATATTTTGTGCAGGAGAGAAGATAGGTTAGAATCCTGTTTTTAATCTTTATCATGCGTATAGCCTGATCAAGTTCACGAAACATGACTGTACTTGCACAGGGGCTTATTCATGGGCTCCGGCTCAAATGAGGGTTGGTTCTCTGCCCTCTCTCTCCTGTGGTCTTTGCCTTTGGACAGTATCTGAGACTATCAGAGACACTTACTCTGAGATCATCTAAAAGTATCTTAGAGTATCTGAAATACATAACAAATTTGTTTATTAATAAATCAGGATGTATTTACTGAGTGCTTAATATGTTTTAGCTAGATGCAGTAACTATAGCAAACAACATGAGTTTTGCTTGAAAATAAAATGTTTTTCATGTAATTAGGACTTCATAAAAGTAAGTGCTGTGATGTTGCTTTTGGCTTTTGTATTATTATTAAATAAGCATTGGTTATTTTTTTTCCTTTCAGAGAAAGAAAAAAAATTTGATAAAAAGAAAAATTTCCTCCCTTTTGATGAAGTAATTCAGTGAATCTTTTATTTATGTATTGTAACCATATGTATTCAGCCAGAAGTTTTTCTTCTCTTTGCTCCTTCCTACAACTAAACAGCTTTGGGCAGAAGCATGCAACCTTTTTGCTATTAAGTTTCTCTGAAGTAAGGCCAGAAAAGTTTTAAAAATATTTTGACCATGATAGTTTAGAAGTGCGGTTATGTCTCAATTTGTTCTGACTGACTTGATTGAATAACATCTTGGATTGTCAAACAAGTGATGTAATGAGTATTTTCTCATTCTACAGGATATTCTTAGGCTGACAGATATATTTCCCACCTAGTAATAGAGAGATTCCCCCAACTGAGGAGCACTTTCCTCGCAGAAACTGGTCTCCTTGTCTTGTGCTTTTGCTGGGATATGTTAGATTCTTGTCCTTTTCTTCCTTCTGAGGAAGTTTGGACTTGCTACTTCTTTCTTTCTCTCCCTTTCTTTCTTTCTCTCCCTCTCTTTCTTAGAATTTAAGTTTTAAAAATTAATTTTGTAAAAACTTGAAACAATGTCAAATTTACAGAAAAGTTGCAAGAACAGTACAGCTATCATTTGTATCTTGAAGTATTGGAAACTAAGTTGCCAACATGGCACTTCACCATCCTCAAATACAAGGACATTCTCCTACATAACTGTAGTATGTGTATTAACACCAGAATATTAACCTTGCCATATTGTTACCATCTAGTCCTCATGAGACAGGGCTGTGAAAATTAGTCAGCTGGCAAAAAAAGAAAATTTCAGTATGGTATTTTGCAAAAATGCTTTTAGTTTAGAGAAGATCTAAGTATATATCAGAAAAAAAAAATATATATATATATATTTGCTCTAAACTGAATGACAGATTAAGAGACAGGTGAAGATGATCATGGTAATAGGACTGTTGTCCATGTGTTTGCTTAGGAACTCCAGAGTGTGTCTGTATTCACTTTGATGCTGAATATGTGAGCTCTTTTGATGGCTGATCACTTGACCACTGCATAGTGCCAGCCTTTGACTTTGCAGTTGGCTCTGGCGTCTCTCCTGAGTCAGCCGTCCTGGTCTTCTTGGTAGCTTCCGGATGTTCAGCTATTGATACCCGTGGGGGTGTTTCAGTACAGACAGGGCGCTTCAGTGCATGTAGCTGCTGCTGTCCACTGTCCCCTAAGGGTGGTCTTGCATGAATGAATGTCCAGCCTTACAGCTCTGTTCCCAAAGAGGAAGAAAGCTCACTGCCTGTGATCAAATAGATCCACCTTTCACTTTCACCTTGTTCCTGAGAAAAGAGCCCTAAATGAAGTTCTCCATATAATTTTTCTCTGATTCATATTAAGACAATGCCTTTGTCAAAGTGACATTAGGGTTGAGAAATAGATACACTAAAGGACAGTTTTCATAGAAAAAGTAAAAGGGCTGATTAATAAGGATAGTTCTTTGAAAGAACTATTATAGGAAATCTTAGTTCTAAAAACATTTTTTTGATAAATTTTTAATGCACATGTTTTCATAAATGTTGATTAATTTTAAGTTTTTTCAAAATTTTAACATTTATAGAAATTCAAGAAAAAATTTATACATCCATCACCTTATCAAAGTGTTTTTTTATTGTTTACGTGTCCATTTGTATAATGTTTAATCAAAATCTTGTTTATATTAAAAAGTTATTATACATATAGATTCTGATTGTGATGTTTGTTCTTAAGGCTCTTGCAGACCAATTTGAAGACAAGACTACATCTGTATTGGAACGTCTGAAGATTTTCTACTGTTGTCAAGTACCACCTCACTGGGTCATTCAGGTACTTTTGTTATTTGTTATTGGGTATACTTTGCATTTGAGAGATAAATGCATTAGAAAAGAATGGTTTTCAATTTATCTCTGTTTTCCAGTATTTTGGTGAAAAGAATAAAAATAGCTGGGGATTGTCAGTTACTTCAAATAGCTATTTTGATTAAAGTGATATTAGGCTTTTAAAACATTTAAAAAAGAATTTAAAACTAGATAAACAGAATCCTTGAAATTAAATAATAGGAGAACCACAGAAGCTTTCATTTTCAAAGTAACTTTTTATATTTAAAAGCCCTGTAAGGACTTTCTGCCAGAGAATGAATATTTAAACCAAGCTATTTGCAGAATGTAAAAAAAAGCATTTACTTCGTACTCCATTGTGAGGCCCTGAACTACTTTCCTCCTAACACCCCTTGTTGGGGAGGAGATTCTGCCCCCCTCCCCATTGATCCATAGTTCTCCTATGTTATAGGTGTGGTCCCCCTATTTTGTAAAATTTTTAGTACTGAAGGCGATTTAGGCACCTGGTCCAATTTCTTAATTTTACAGAGAAGAAAATTGAAGCCCAGTGCAATTAAGTACCCCTTACCACTGTTGGTCACACAGCTGTTCGTAAACTAGACCTCTAGTTTCCCAACTTTTAGTCCAGGTTACCTCCTTTTCTTATCTCTTCATTACAGCCACTAATAACAACCAGCTTTGACTACGTGCTTAGTATGAGGCATGCATTTTGTTCTGCATCTCACACACATTATCTTATTTTATTGCAATAATTTTGTGAAACACCCTCATTTTACAGGTAAGGAGCTCTGGCAGAGATGTTAGGTGGAGTCAAATGGTGCCAGCCAGAAATTTCTAGATGATTTAGTAACTATTGTCATTTGAACCAGCTTTAGAGTTACAAATGCCACCTCCCCATTCAGTGGCTTAGAATCCCCATTGTAAGATTTCTTAGAGTCACTTATATTCTAAGCCCAGGGGGTTCCAGGGGGTTTATTACACATTGGAGTTCACATTGTCTATTGAAGGAGTCCCAGTAAAATGTAGACACCTAAAAAGCTTTGTTATATCGTCTCGAAGGAGTAGCTTCTTCATAAAGAAAGTTTAACAGCTGGAACTTTTGGGCATGTTGCTGACCATGATCTGTGAAATTTTCCAAGAGCTTTGTACTGTGTGGTTTGTGGTAGATAAACGTCTCAGACTCTCAGCTATTATGACAAAACATGTCTGTTGAGGGTGTAGCTTTTAATCTCCTGTACAGAAGCATTAGGAAAATTAAATACTGTTCAAGTAGAATTTAGGCTAAATGTTTATTTTATCTGCTTAGGAAGTTGTGGATTTTAGAATTTTTAGGCAGTTACACAAACATTCTCTTTCATTATGAAATTAAATCATTTTTTCTGTTGTTATAGGAAGTGGCACTATCTTTATGTATTATTTTTAAAGATCAAGAAGTAGCATAGCTTATTGTAAAAAGAGAATTAGTCTTTCTGCTGCTGCTAGCCAGCCACATCCTTAGATGCCATAACTTTCTTTATTAAATGAAAATTTTAAGCTGCTAAACTGCACGGGCACTGGGTTTACTCTGCCTCCCACATCCCATGCCTGTTTGTTGAAAATGTCCAGTCAGATATCCTAAAGTAGCCGAGTTCTATTATACTTCATGGGATGCAAAAGAATTGGACCATCCCCTTTATTTATTTTGTTAACATATTAACTTATAATTTTCAGGTTTATTTCGATTTGTCAGTCCCAGATTTTCCTTATCCGTTAGCTTCTTAATTCTTAATGTGCACTGACTTTGAGAGGGTAGTAAAGTGCACAAAGAGAGAAAATACAGTTCTAACACGAAACCGTAACTTACTCAAGAGCCTCACCTACTGTTTAAACCTTTCTAATTTTTTTTTCATTCCTGTTGGATGGCCCAGTAATAAACCACGATATTTTTATTTTGAATATGTTTAACCTTCACTGACCTTTCCACTATTTGTCCATTTTTGTTTGTCAAAAACTGGGAAATTGAGTAGCTAAGTTTTGTAGAATGTACTTAAAATAAATCTAAGTAGACCTGAGTGGGAAAGAGCCAGAAATGCCCTCATGAATAAAGTACACAAGAGCTAATACATAGATTTTATGTCACTTATATTGACTGCTTGGAATTTTTATTATTTATTGATCTATTTATTTGAGTTCAGTTTCCTTTTATTTTTTTTCCAGTTTCAGATATAATGAAATATAACATTGTATTAGGTTTTTTTAATTTTATTTAGGTTTTTTATTGATTTTGAGAGAGAGGGGAAGAGAAACATCAATATGTGACCTGCCTCCTGCACACCCCCTACTGGGATAGAGCCCACAACCTGGGCATGTGCCCTGACGGGGAATCCAACCAGCAACCCTTCAGTGCATGGGACAACGCCCAACCATCTGAGCCACACCGGCCAGGGCCTGAGTTTACTTTTTAATTTCTTCTGAGTTCTTGGGGGGGGTGGGGGGGGGATGATATATTGAGTATTTTGAACAGTTTCTATATTGTTTATCCTTTACTTTCTGTAAAGTAAAGGTAAGTATTGAATCATTGCAAATTCCTAATTAGTTGAGGTTGAATTATATAAATTATGCATTTATTACAATAAGCAGACCCTTAAAATGGTATATTGGATAAACATGCAAGTGAAACAGGAATCTGTCTTCACATAAAAAAATGTTCATTATTTTAATTTGATTTTTCTAGCGCCAACTTGCAAGTTTACTCTTTGAGTTGGGATGTACCAGTTCAGCCCTTCAGATATTTGAGAAGCTAGAAATGTGGGAAGATGTTGTCATTTGTTATGAAAGAGCCGGGCAGCATGGGAAGGTATGTAATGGTGAAATCCTGTGTGCTGGCAAGAGCCCTCTGTCTTTGAGCATCTTCTCACTTGGTTTGTTTTTTAAGCCTACTTTTGCCAACAGTTCACTTATATTCCTTTTTCTACTTTTTTCCCCCCAGGAATCTTTTTAATGTTTTCTTTTTAATGATTTCTGTTTACGTGCCTGCATGGGTATGTATATATAAAAGACAAGCCGGCCGAAGTTGCTATGGTATTTGATGTCTTAAGAACAAGTAATTGAAGCTTAAAGACACTTCAGATTTTGATCTCTTTCCTTTACTGACTCTCCTCCTATAGGACAACTTCACAGGGAAATATTAGGAATTATTTTCATCATTGCTGGTTTTTCTGATGATCAGAGGCCGTGGGCCTGAAGAAAGGTTGTCTAGGAAGGAGAGCAGCTGCTGGTTCTGTAGAAGAAAATCCGACCCACCCCCCATCCTGGGGCTGAGGAGTGGTTAAGTGTATAATGCACATTTAATCCCACTTTAAATTCAGTCAGGAGGGAAAATGTTGCACTGTTTGCACCCATTATTAATTTATTGTTCTTCCCCCTCATAAATGAGCAAGATTTTTAAAAGAATAAGGAGCTCTGTATTGGGCCTATCTATTAAAACCAACACATTGAAATCATATGTTAATTTTGAATTAAAATTTGAAATCACTTAATTTCTATCATAAGTACAGTGTGAGAGTAAAACCCACAAATTGGGTCATTTATGTCTATAGTCAACCTTTTCCCCTCACGGTAAAAAAGAGAAATAGCAGTACAAGTACATGTGTGCCTGTTTCACAAATACCTTCTAAAGTGTGTCAATTTTAGGGTAGTAGTAAAAGTTACATTCCTTTCACTAACCACTAATGGCAGTGGAGGTCTTTGAATTGTATTGGCTTAAGGAAAAACTAGTTTGGGAATAAACTTTTACTGTAGAAGGTTATGTAATTATAATATTTTCATTCTGGGAAAGAGCTTCATGACTACCTATTCCAGTTCCCTAGTTTTCCACATAAGGAAGGGAGTCTCTAATGATTTGCCTCAGGTCACAAGGCCAGTTATTGACCATTAACTTGAGAGGTTGCATGGCGCAGTGGTTAAAAGCACAGCTCTAGGCCCAGGCTGTCCTGATTCAAATGCTGGCCTTGACCCATTCGAGCCATGTGATATTGGGCAAAGTACCACCCCCCTAATCCCCTTACCCCATGCCCCGGTTTTCTTATCTAGAGGCAGATAATCTATGACCTTACAGGTTTACATGACATAATGTATGTAAAATACATAGAGTGGGGGTTTCCTCATGGTGCTACATGAATGTTTGCTGCTATTACTGCTGCAATTCTAAGACATATTTTTTCACCTTTTAACATCTCTGAATTTGGAATATATCTAGCACTTGATGGCACCTCCCAGTTGCTGTCAGTCAGGTGGCCACCTGACCAGGTTGTCATGGCCTGTGCTTGTACAAGCTAAGTTGTAACCGTATTTCATGCCATCGTTTTGATTGAATTATGTGCACAGTGTCAGTGCTGCATAGGTTGGATGTAATTGCCATTTAAAATTTCTTCAGAAAGATTCCATTATAACTTGGCACTGAAACAAAAAGTTATTGAACACACAGAAAAGGACAGAAGCAAAGTAGAGAAATGGAAATTTGATATTAGGGAAGTAAACATTTGTTATTGGAAAAATCCTCACAATTCCATTTACTTTTCCTTAAAAAACAACTAACTGCTTTGTGGGAGCCAAGAAAGGAAGACACCCCAAAGCAAATGAATTTTGTTCTGCACTGAGATGTATAAAGAAAGGCTGCCATTTAAAATGCCAAGCAATATATCGAACAAAGGCTGGAAAAATTACCAAATTTACCCGAACAGATTGAAAAAATATCACAGCAGCAAAAGGTTGATGTGGTTCATTCAAGCAGTATGTCTTTATTGAAAGCATTTTCTCTTCATTAAAGAGTTAGTCCTGCAATTGATGGCATCTCAAATTTGATGAAATACAGTATTATGTTTCTTCCGGGACTTAAAAATTTTTTAGGGCCCATTGTCTGGCACTGAATTAGTACTCAGCTATTTGTTTAACAAAGGAATGAATCAGCGAATGAATATCTTGACACCACCCCCTTTGAGTCTGATGTAGTTTCCATTACATCATTCTTCAATGCACTAGACTTTTACATTGGTCAGTAAACATAAATAGTACTATATATAAAAATACAGTAATTTTTGAAATAGTTAAGCAAGCTGGTGAATCACAAAACCCAAAGCCCATTTTGAAATATTAAATTCATTTAATTATTTTTAGAAAATATAGAAAGTAGAGAACTTCTCTAACTGTAGAAGAAAAAAATATAATGAATCCATCTCTTTCAGATAATAGATTTGACTATGTCCCTAAAGTAGTTGTGGCATTATTTTTTTTTTAAATTTGCACATAACCTTGTAAGAAATGTCTTATAATAATGATAAATTTCCATGTTTCTAATTATTCTAGAAAATGCGTATATTTTAATTTTTAGTAATGTATAGTTATTTACTTTTTCTTGAGTCTTTTGTGAGTTACAGCCAAACATTTCTCAAAATCTTGATTTTAAAGGTTGATTTTAGCATTTTATTTGCCACAAAAGACTTCCCTTACCTGTTTTTCTTATGCTATATTAGCAAATCAGTTTAACCATAATTCCTAAAAAGTTTTGCTTCAAGTTGGAAGCAAATGTTTTATTTCTAAAACAGCTGAGATTCTTTTAGATTTGGTCAAGTGCCAGTGGTTGTCACTACATTTTGACTTAACTAGAAGTTTGTGAAATTTTAATCATTGAATTCAGTGCTTACTGGCATAATTTCTTTTTAAAAGGCAAATTCGGAAAAGTACCTAGTTCTAATCATTGTGTCTGGTGCTCATTTTTGCACTTGCTATTGTAAGGTCTCAGATTTTCTAATTTAGAAACTACTACAGAAATTCTCATTATTTAATGACCATTGGCAAAACAGTAAAGATTAATTTGGCTTGACCTTGGGGTCAGACCTGGTTCTCATCTGATAGCATGTAATTTTTAAAAGTTACTTGGCATACTGTAGCAGTTTCCCCAAGCCATATGGATAACTTCTTAATTTGTTGAGCAAATTTGGTCCCTAAATGAAGGACAAAGACTGAGCTGGTTGGCATAAGGTGGTTGTAAGGGATGGGGGTGAAGGGAAGGGAGAGAGAATGGTTGGGACCTCTCTTGTTTTCTTGTTTCTAGCAAACAAGGTTTACCTGAGATTATGTAGCCTTTTCTTTCATTATGCTACATTTGCAGATCACTGTAGCCATGAGCTCTTAAAGTATTTTTCTTTAAATTGTAAGTAAATGTTTTTAACATCTTTTTTTTTTTTTTTAAATATTCAGTAAACAAAGACTTTCTCAAGGGAATGAGGAACCAACTGTTGTACCTTTTTTCCTTTTTCTAAAAAAATACATTTTATTGATTTTTAGAGAGAGAGGAAAGGAGAGGGAGAGATAGAAACATAGATGAGAGAAATATCAACATCGATTGGCTACTGGGGATTGAGCCCAAAATTTGGGCATGTGCCCTGACTGGGGATTGAACCAGTGACCTCTTGGTGCATGGGTCACTGCTCAGCCACTGAGCCACACCCGCCAGACACAACTTGGATTCTTTTGGCAGTTGGTTTGGGTTTTTTGGTTTTTTCTGCTAACATAGTTTCTGTATATGATTTAAAAGATTTTCCACAAGTTATTTTCCCACACTTCAGCCAGAGTGATTTTCCTAAAAGACTAGTGTGGTCATTTCATTCCCACATTCTCCAGGATTAAGTCCGAGCTCTTCAGCATGAATGGAAGTCTTTTATGCGACACAATGCACACTGCTTGATGGTCTGACTCCTGCTTACAGTGCTAACTGCATTGTCCCCCACTCTTTTCTCACTGCTTCACCCCTGTTTGTGCTTGCTCATCCCGGTTGTGTTGAAAATTTCAGCAGGACAAAACCATTTCTAATTTCTTAACTTTGCAGCATTGCTTCACCTGAGGACCTTTGTACATGTTGTTGTCTGTCTGGAACTTGCCCCCCAGCTGACTCCTTCCTTTTCTCCAGGGTTCTCCTTAGTGGCTACTTTCTACAGGGAATTTTCCCTGATTCCTCCCTCCCAGAGTTGGTGGTGCTCTCCTGTGTGCGCCTATGACACCTTGTCTACTCTGATTTCCCACTTGCTAGCTTCTCTCACCTACTAGCCTGTAAGCTGTTTAACAACCAGTCTTGCGTCTATCTTGTTTCCAGCTATCTCCCCAAAACCTAGGATAGGCCTAGCATGTAGTAAGTACTCAAAAGTATTTTCAAATGAATGACTGGTAGGTGTTTCACTGAATAGTTATTGCATTGAAGCACATCTCCAAGTAGACAGCCCTTATGGACTTTACGTGTGGTGAAGATACCTCTCCAACCCCTTCCATGTGTTCTCTTTCCAAAAACAAATTATGAGAGCACTCCCCTCCCATTTAAACCTTTTAACTTTAGGAATAGAAATGGGACACGTTTAAGAATAGAATTTTTATCTTGCTCAGTAGATGCTAAAGATGCTGTGAGCATGCTGTTATTACAGAGTGCAGCTTTTGAGTGCCTCTCATGTACTCTGTTCTTTATATAATTATTTTGTCATTTTCATATAATATCTGTAACAACTTATAAAGTATGAGTTGGTAAACCATGCCTTGGTGCGTTGCAGAGTTTGGAACCTGAGCTCAGGCCTTTCTTTTCTCTGAATCCCACACTTTTTCCCCATACCTGCCTTCCATCATGATTCTTGTTAACCCTTAAAAAATTAGATATTCCATTTGTCAGTTAAAACCTGTTGGGCTCACTTGAATGCTAAAAGTAGGCAATGTAGCTGAAAACACTCTATAACTTGGTAATATAAATAGGAGATGATCAGCTAATTGGGTAACTCTGCCTGTTTTTAATTATTCTGTTTTATCTTGGGCCTGGAATATTCATGTTGCCAAGTAGCCTTTGAAAAATCAAGCCCCAGAGCTTGGTGTCGTCACACACATCAATGTAAGAAGCAGTCCGGGAGCAGTTCATGCTGAGTGAGTAGGACTGGGCGCCACGCAGAGGAAGCCTAGCTGGGAATGACCGACGGGGCCGAGTGGAGTGTTTTGTACTTTTTACCTCTCAGTGCTGCTCCTAGAAAAGAATTTAGACTGCTTTCTGCTAGAAGGATTGTCTGGGTACCATCAGAGTGGAAGGTGCTTTGTGCTCTCCTGGCTCTGTCCTGTGGGCCTTACTCACTGTGCTAAGGATGGTAGGTCACCTTTCCAGGGGTCAGTCTCCATCTCTGGGCACCAGCCCCTACTCTGGCAAAAACCAGAATCCATCTTTGCTTCCTGCTTCAGGGAGGAATGCTGGAATTAGAAAATGTGCCTCAAGCTGTTTGAGTTAGCAGCACACACACACACACACACACACACTTTTTAAAGCCTAAAGCTATTGTCAGGTGGCCATATTTGACCATTAGTGCTCCATTAAATTCTTAACCTTGCCTGGCCGGCGTGGCTTAGGGGTTAAGCGTTGACCTATGATCCAGGAGATCTTGGGGTTCAATTCCCGGTCAGGGCACATGCCCGGGTTGTGGGCTTGATCCCCAGCAGGAGGCATGCAGGAGGCAGCCGATCAATGACTCTCTCATCATTGATGTTTCTCTCTCTCTCTTCCTCTCTCTGAAATCAATAAAAATATTATTTAAAAAAATTTTTAACCTGCCTATTTTTCTGTCCCCTTGGTATAAACTTCTAGCTGTTAAACCCACTTCTGTCATTTCTGTAGTCCTCAAAGACACTCTTTGTAGTTAGTACCATCTCTGGGTCTAGAGCTCATTTTCCCCCTTCATTCTTTGCCAGGAGGGCTTCTTACAGTTGTTGGTGTGCCAATTCCCCATTTCTATACACTGACCAGAGGCAAAGTCAGATGAGCACCACTCTTACCATACATTAATTTTCATTTCCTTCTGCTAATTCACAAAATCAAGGCACAAATCACAGCCAAGAAGGGCATATAATGAGTAAGTAGTAGAACTGGCATTTGAAGTGCCTTTCTGACTAAAGGCACCTACATCCATGCAGATCTTCTTACTGTTGGAAGACTAGAATGGATTATGCAACAGTTTTCTAGGGAGATGTTAGAACTGTTTTGCTTGTAAGAAAACCAACATATCCTAGCTTAGGCAAACACAAACCAACCCCACACACAAAGAAACGGGGTGGGGGAGAGGACTTATTGATTCATGCAACTGAAAATTCTTGTAGACCTGTCGTGATAGCTACATCCAGGGGCTGAGATGATGTCATCATGACTTCGTAGCTGTCTCCATGAGGCAGACAAGATGGGCCCAGAAAGCCCAAGTTTAGTAATCCCAATGGAAAAATAGTCAATTCAGTGGCTCTAAAAGAAAGGTCCTACTGAAGACTGAAGGGGGTCATGTGCCCTCACCTCTGATAGAACCACATGGAAGGGGTTCTCTTCGGGCAAGAGGAGTTCTGTTATCAGGTCAGGGAAGGGATGCTGAGTGGGAAAAAGAGCAACTGGTGTCCACTGTAGGGTGGGAGTTGAATGCTCCAGGTCTGAAGTTGTAAGAGGTATTTTGTTTCGCTTACAGAGTGTTTTGAAAAAAGTCAGAGTAAACATTTTCAGGCTATTTCATTAAAAAATCTAGATTTCTTGGCTTCTCTTAAAGAATCAATTGATGTGGAAACACTGGGTCAAATTCCCACATTATTGTACTAATTGGTTGGAGTTGAGCTGTGGCTCCTCTTTTGTATGCTCACTCACCAGCCTGCTTTATTCATTCTCAGCAATTGGCAAAGATCTCTGGGCATGTGAGTGTGTGACCCTTGCTGTGAGCAGTGCAGGTTTCTCAGGTAAAGTAAGTTGAGTGTAATTTATTCCAGCCATAATTGCAGGTTTTCCTTAAGTCTTGGCTAACTTAATTTTAAACTTAGATTCACTATGTGGTCATAGCCCCAAACTTGTATTAAGAATAATAATTAGCTCCATACAATTATAAAATAATACATTGTTGAAACAGCCTAGATATATAAGATATATATGTGTGTGGGTAGGACAGTGATCTTTGGGGTTTGCAGCTGACAAGGTTCTTGCAAGCACCTCAGATGCATTGCAGCCAGTTGCCCATGTAATTCTGACTTTGTATGTCTGGAAGTGTATTTTTGTCCTGTTTAACAGACACTTAGGTGATAACCTCATAGCCTGTAAGGGTGCACATCTGTATTTTCCCAGAGGGAAGCAGCAGCAGCCCATAGCCATAAACACCAAAGCTTTTGCATCCTGCGAAGGTTTCTGGCCACCCATATTTAATATTGCAAAAGTGCTATTACAATCCCTGTGCTTTATTTATGTTCACTAGGCACATCTTTTGTAATTTTTTATTAGATAATAAATTATGTAAATGGAGTAGGTAAGTGGAGGAGGTAGGAGAGCATTTGGAGAGCGTGAAGAAGACTGAGGAATGCAGTGCAGTGAATTGAAGGAAGGAAATATATATCCTGCAAGCATTGCCCAGGGGAAAGATAATTCTCTTGGCAGGACAAAGAGGTGGAGGATCTCAAGGAGGAATAATTGACTTGTAACAGGAAAGTGTGGGATAGGAATTTGAGGAAAGAAGAGGCCAGTTCAGACCAAGTCACTGCTCTGGCATTTCTGACCTTTAGAAGCTGCCTCCCTCTGGCCCTGCAGACCTGTCTTCCAGTGGATAAAATACCTGGAATTGATGTTGTTTGGTAACAAGAAGTTGCCTACCACCCACTCTCTATGTTCTTCATTCTTACAGGCATTTAGGTAGGTATGAGTTGGTGGAGGAAGTATCTGAAATCCTCAGTTACCTTAGCATTTCCAAATGTGAAGTTTCTCATGATTATTTAATCTTTCATTTGCATTTTTTGCCTTCTTTGACAAAGGTTGCGAACACTAGATGTGTTATATGTCTTTGGACTCTGGTGAATCTTCATGGTCTATAATACAGTCCAATTAGAAGTAGAATAAATATTTGTAGAATGGTAGTTTTTGATCCTACAGGTGCTTTAAGGGTATGGTTTGATATTCTGAGTCTCGGATCCTGTTTTAAGTGCGGAATACCTATGGAGTATAATATTCTCTTACAATCCTTTTTATTGCTGTAGGAGGGTGGTAATTTCTCATCTTTTATTTCAGATTTTAGTACTTTAGAGTCTAAAGAACCAATTTTGGTTTGTTTATTTTTTCTTTTGTTTTTCTATTTTCTATTTTATTTATTTACACCTTAATTTTATTATTTTCTTCCTTTTTCTTCTTTGAGTTCAGTTTACTCTTCTTTTTCTAGTTTCTTATCGTGGAAGATTAGATGGTAGATTTGAAATCTTTTTCCTTTTTCAATATAGGCATTTATAGCTATAAATTTTCCTCTGAGAACTGCTTTCACTGCATCCCATAAGTTTTGGCATATTTTATATATAAATTATATATATATATTTGTAATTTATCTCAAAAGTGTTTCTAATTTTCCTGTGATTTCTTTTTTGACCTATTGGTTATTCAGGAGTGTGTTAATTTCTGCATATTAGTGACTTTACCAAATTTCTTTTTGTTAGTGATTTCTAATTTCATCTTACTGTGATTGAAGAGCATACTTTGTATATTTCAGTCCTTTCAAATTTACTGAGACTTGTTTTACAGCCTAACAACAGTGTATCCTGGAGAATGTTCTGTGTACACCTGAAAAGAATGTGTATTCTGCTGTTGTTGGGTGGTGTGCTCTTTAGATGTCTGTTAGGTCTAGTTGGTTTTTAGCATTTTCAAGGCTTCTATTTCTATCCTCTGTGTAGTGTTCTATCCAATTATCCTGTTTTTCAACTTAGTATCTTTGGTTTGGGGCTGACCAGTTGACCAAGGAATCTAAACTTTTATTTCTTTGTCTTAAAAATGGGCATATTAATATCTACCTCTCAGAATTATTGTAGGGATTAACTGAGATAATGTCTTTATCAATGTAGAAGATAAGATGAATGACTAAAACATACCTGAGTAACCCAATCAGATGGCTTACGTTGCACATAGAATGGTGAATCTGAAGTCATCCTATACTGTGACTCAGCAGTCCTGCAGGAGTAGTGTCTGCATTTGTCTTTTGTCTATACCAGCTTAATAGTTACAAGGGAATAGAATTCTTTTAGGCAACCATAGCAATTCCCTGGTTCTCTGACTGTGAAGATTTAAAACACTGAGCGTCACCTGGCCGGGCGTGGCTCAGAGGTCGGTTGAGCGTCGACCTAGGATCCAGGTGATCAGGGTTCGATTCCTGGTCAGGGCACATGCCCAGGTTGCAGGCTGCAGCCAATCAATGACTCTCACATCATTGATGTTTCTATCTCTCTCTCCCTCTCCCTTCCTCTCTCTGAAGTCAATAAAGATATATTTATAAATAAACAAACAAACAAATAAATAAATAAAAATAAAACACTGAGCGTCATTTCCTTTGTTTGAGCTGTGCAATGAATTTAGAAGCAGCCACCCTACCTCACAGTCCTGTGTTCCCTCACAGTGTCTTATCACTCGAAGCACAAAGCCTTGCCTTAGCTGGGTGCTTTATTCTATGTAACCACAGGTGGTAACTTAAGTAATCCTGTTATCACTGGATTATCATGGTCTAACAGTGTTCTACTCTCAGATCACTGAATCCTCATTGTCTTCAAATCCAACCAGATTAGATAACTAATCACAAATGTTCATTTTCTGCTGGGTATGTGGCCTATGAGCACTTCAGTAACCAGTTACTATGATGGGCATTGTTTAATTGCAGACCACAGAATCCACAGAACACTAGAATCCACTAAAGCAGGAAAGAAAGTGAATTAGCCTTCAGAATTTCTGGGAGGGTGTGTGTGTCAAGTTTCAGTGCCACGCTGCCAAGAGAATGCCTTCAAGTACACGGAGTATTTCAGCAAAAGTCCTGCTGAGGCTACAGTCTGTCACACATAATTTGGTTGAATATATCTACATATATGTGAGAGATATATCTATATATATATATATATATTCAGAGAGAGAGAGGTGACCTTACAGTTATTGTTAGATACATTAATAACTTGTATTTTCTGCAAATAAAGGAATTATAGGGGTAACATTTTAAAACTTCATTATTTATTTTGGTTGTTTTCTTGTTCGGCCTGTGTCCTAGATGCATGAAATAACCTGATCATCTCCAACTTTTAAAATAAAATTTTGCATCATGTGGGGTAAAGGATGTATATGTCCTAAAAAAAATAGCAGTTTAGTTATTTCTGTTGTTATTTCTAGGCAGAAGAAATCCTTAGGCAAGAGCTGCAGAAAAAAGAAACGCCAAGTTTGTACTGCTTGCTTGGAGATGTCCTTCGTGACCACCGTTACTATGACAAGGCCTGGGAGCTGTCCCAGCATCGCAGTGCTCGTGCTCAGCGCTCCAAAGGCCTCCTTCACCTGCGAAACAAGGAGTTTAAGGAATGCGTGCAGTGCTTTGAGCACTCGGTGAAGATCAATCCCATGCAGGTTAGACAATTCACGAAACCCCAGCTGCTCTCAACACTGACAGTTTTCTTTGATTTCGATTCTTATGGAATGAGTACCCATTTTCTGTCCTAATGGCTGGTGAGATAGTCTTTTGAGAGCTAAGAACTTAGTCTCTGATACACTTCTTATTTGTCAGCAAAAGTGGACTTTATGTTGTTTCTGTCTTACTGAGTTTCTGTTGTGTTTCTCTTAGTGACTTTCTGTTTCATTTTGTTACTTGTTAGTTTTCCTTAAGGCAAATGCAACTATTAAAATTAGGTTCCATTTTGGAAAGATAGGTTAGGAAGGAAATGTATCAGAAGTAAAATTACAGACAGTATAGGACTGCAAGGAATTGCTGAAATCAATAATGAAAGAAAAGCTTTTATACAAATGGGGTAACAGAATGGGTTGTTGATTATTGTAAGAGAAAATGTTTACCAAGCATGTACTGTGAGCGAGGCACTTCATTGGACATCTTACCAGTATTTGAACCCAGATGGTCTGACTCTGGAGCCTGCACTTCTTTCTTTTAAGTTGTGGTAAAAAGCATGTCACAGAATTTTCCATCTTAACCATTTCTAAGTGTACAGTTCAGTAGTATTAAGTATGTTCACATTGTTATGTGAGCATCACCACCATTCATCTCCGCAATTTTTTTCATCTTGTAAAACAATCTCCTCTTCCCCCTTCCCTCTAGTTACTGGCACCCATTCTTCTTTCTGCCTCTGAATTTGACTACTCTAAGTACTTCATATGAGTAGAATCATACAGTATATTTCCCTTTGTGACTGTCATAATGTCCTCAAGATTCATCTGTGTTGTAGCTTGTGTCAGAATTGCCTTCCTTTTTAAGGCTGAATTCCATTGTATGTATGTACCACATTTTGTTCAGTCATTCATCTGTCAACGGACACTTAGGTTGCTTCAACCTCTTGGCTGTTGTGAGTAATGTTCCTATGAACATGAGTATGCAGAAGTGGTCATTTTTTAACTAGTAGGCTCAGAGCATGTCTTTTACGTTGAAAAAAAATCAGAAGTACATTTTTTTATGACAGGTTAAGCTAATTGCTTACTTTCCTCACTCTGAGTATTGAATATCTTCCAAGTCAGCTGGCTGGGAAAAGCCTGGAGAAGAGAGTAGGACAGGTGTAAGCACAGAATATCAGCAGAAATTGACAGTTGCATTTGGCAGCAAGGATGCTTAAAGCATGCTAGGGGCTGGTTTTTGTTGACAAATTGCTCTAAGTCAGTGCCTCTCAACTGGGGATACTTGTGCCCCCCAGGGGGCATTTGGCAATGGATGGGGGGCTCTAGTGGCATGGTAAAGAATTATCCAGCCTGAAATGTCAATCATGCCAAGGTTGAAAAATCCTGCACTAAGTTGATTATATCTAGACTTTTTTTTTTTGGTAGAAAATAGAACTCAATATTGTGCTATTAAATTTTACGTTTATGGGAAACTATCATATCCTTGCTTATCTTAGTAGCTACCTCTGCCTGTTACCTAACCACAGCTGCCATAAAGAGTGGGGGAAAAGAATTCCCCCCCTTAACCTCCCATAGTCTAAGTTAAATCAGTGCCAGGCACCTCACAGACATGAGTCATTCTCTCAAGCACTCTTTCCAACATCTGAGCATTAATATTTCCTCCTGCCTCCCTGGCTGCTCTTTCTCCGTCTTTGTTGCTTCCTAGGTGTGCCCTAGGGCCTGGTCCTTGGGCCTTATCTCTGTCCACACTCTCTCCCTTGGCTCATCTAGTCCATAGCTCTTAATACCATCTTTACACTCACAACTCCCAAAGGTTTATTTTCAGTCTAGCCTTTGCTCTGAATTCTAGACTTCTGTATCTAACTGCTTCCCCAATTTCCCCATTTGTTACTCTAACTTACACTTCCAATATCTGAAATACTGTCCTCTCCCTCCTGAAAACTTTCCCTGCCAAGGTCAGCTTCATTTGATCTTAGAGGCATCCTTGATTCCTCTTTCTCTTCTACCACACATCTGATCTTAGCAGAGCTGACTTCCAAATACATGTAGAATCAGACTATGTCTTACTACCTGCCAACATTCTGATTCAAATCCCTAACTGTCTCTCACCTAATAATATATTATCTTTAACTGGTCTTTGTCTCTATGCTTGTCCCCATCTGTCTGTCCTCAACAAACATCCAAATCAGTCCTTTCAGATGTGAGTCAGATGTGTCATTCCTCTGCTCCATCACCTGATGACAATAGCCAGAGTCCTTCAGTGGCTCTCAAGGCTTTCCCCAGCTTGGCTCCTGTTGCTTCCTTCCCTTCCCTCCTCCCATTTCCCCCCTCACTCTCCACATGTTGACTTCTTTGTACTCCCCTGAATATTTTAGGCACATTCCTGTGTCAGGTTTTAGTGCCTGCTCTTCCTTTGCCTGGAATGTTCTTCCAGATATCTGTGCACCTTGCTTCAAAGCCCCATTCAAGCCTTTGCTTAAATATCACTTTCTCAGAGAGGCCCTCTGTGATCATTCTATTTTAAATCACACCACCGCCTTATACTCCTTAATTTCCTTCCCTGCTTTATTTTTCTTCATAGCACTTAGAGCCTTTAATATTACGTAGAGCTTATGTTTAAGAAATTTTGTTTCTCCTCCACTAGAAATAAGTCCCATGAAGGCAGAAATTTTTACCTGTAAGTTTTATTTGTATTTTTCTAGTGCTATGACAGTGCCTAGCACATATTAGGTATTCAATAAACGTTTGTTGAATGAGTGAATAAATAATATCTTTAACCAATTATTCAGTCAAATATATACTAATTGTCTGCTGTGCACACAATGTTGCGCCAAAGGATGAAGCCGTAACAACGGGTCACCAGGCAGTTCTGCTTGTACCCTCTGGTACCGTCTAGTGAAATGAACACAGATAAAACTAGCCAATTACATGAGGCATCAAAGAAATATCATGTGAATTACTTGTAAAGCACTAGTTATATAGAGGCCACAGAGAATGTTTCTGCCCTCAGTAGACATTGGAGAGGATGTTGAACTTGGCCTTAAAGGACAAATAGTACTTAAAGAGGCCAAGGGAAGGGCAGTGGTGATGGGCAGTCCAGGCAGGTGAACAGTATGAGCAAAGCCCTAGAAACAGAAAAAGAAGGGGTGTGTGTTGGAGGAATGGAGGGGTAAGTGAATAGGCTAGTTTTTTAGAGTCAAAGGGAATAGAGCAGCTCCAGTGGGAAAGCTAGACTGGAGCCAGATTACAAAAGGTCTTAAATGTGAGGCTAACCTCTCTGACTTTTTATTTGGCAGATAGGGGCCATTGAAGGGCTGATTTATGTTTGGCTTCGTTTTGGATGAAGGAATGTGGTGCACATAGAGGTAATTTAGGAATATTGCCTTGGCAGCGCGATGGCCACGGAGGATACTGGATGGGGCAGGGTTAGGAGACTGCGGCGGCAGTGTAGCATGACCTGGTCAGTGTGGACGGGGAAGGAGGAGAGGGGATGGGTGTGAGGGAATTTGCAAGGGAGGACTTGACAGGGCTTAACCGTCTTATTATATAATTTTGAATTAATTACTTAGCGAGACAAAAAATAACAATTGTTCAAAGCAGTACAAACAGATGTTATGTGAGGATATTTTGCAGTTTGTCATATGGATCCAATTCAGGCAGGCTGGAACCCATGCCAAGATGTGCAGGCATTTGATGCTGCAGTTGTACAAACTACTGCGAGAGGCGAACTTGGACACCACGGACTTGTTCTGACTGTGGTCCAAGTTTGAACTGTCTCTGAAGGACAGCTCCTACATGCTATTATCTCCTTTAAGTCCTGGAATAAACGGAAAACAGGAAAACCGAATTTAAAACATTCTACTCTCTTCTCCCACATGTCTGTGCAGTTAGGTTTAATAACAAAATTTAGGCAAAATGAGAGTGATAGCTGAATGGCCTTTGTGCATTATAATGACTTTCTGAAATCAAATTGGTATAAAAATATGAGTGTTTGGTCTTTTATATCAGGGATGGTCTGCAAAACTAATCGCATCATCTATGGTGTTTTTGTTAGAGAACCAGAAGACGTGTGCACCATTTACAGCATTTGTGCTTTGGAGATAGCTAGCTATCATTCACTTAGAAATTCATCAGATAATGTCAGTGACATGGTATCAGAATTAGATATGACCAAGGAACTGATTAAAATATATGAATACCTAAGCAAAATTAAAGTAATATTAATTCTGTAAAACTGCAGAAATGTGCAGATATCACAAATGGATAGCTTGATTAATGTTCCTTTTGGTAGTTTTAAATGTTCAGGTAATCAGCATTAAAACATTTTTAATTTTAATGTACAGTGTTTTTATTTTTCAAAAATAATTTTACTTTTGAAAAAGTTTTTAAATGTAATGATCATATAGATCCCTGACAGAGTAAAACCAATTTATTTATCAACAGTTTGTTGGCCAATAAATAAGATCTTTTTTAAGTCATACAATTTTAATTCTTTTTAATGTCCCGTTTCCCTTTCAAAAATGTTGCAGTTTGAACAGTACATTATGTGGTTGCCTAACCACGTGTTACCGCGATCCTCTTGTGTACTAGGCATGGACGTGGGAACGAATTTGGCCGAGTCAAACTATCAGCAGGGAGCAGAGCGTTTCCGCTGGGAAGTGATAGGGACAGAACTCGTTGCGGAAGGGTCTTAAATGCCTTTCTTCAGGGTTATCTAACCCTCTGGATGTGGAAGTCTGTTGTGGTTTTGAATAAAAGAGTGAAATGACAAGAGTGGTATGATAGGGTGTTTAAATAGAGAACGAGTGTCATGGGTGAGTGGCCAGGGGCTGTGGCAGTGAGGGTGGAAAGATGGAATGGGTGGAGCCTCATCGTAAAGGGAAGCTTTCTAGGCCTTACTCATTGAACCGGCAGGATTGAGGGAATCCAAGAGGATGTCAGTGTGCTCAGTTGTCTTATTAAAAAGGAAAATGTCCCTATTGATAGATACAGAGACTTCAGGAGGACAGGAAAATACCTTTTGCATGGGAAGATTGTGTGATTTTGGATGTTGACTGTGAAGACATGTTGCTGTGTCTAAGCAGAGATTTCTGATAGTTCACTGAAGCCCCTAGAGAGGCCAGAACAAAGCCTACAGACTGGGCTTCTCTGTGGAGTGAGGCGCAGCCTTGCGCGTGAGTGAATTCTGTACAGAAACTGTGTTGGAAGAGACCACCAGGCAAAACCCGACTCGGGGCATCTCCAGCAGTGGGAGGCCGGGAGAAGAGAGCACCAGGGACACAGGAGTCAACCCAAATGCTCCAGAGTTTTGATCAGAGAGACAGAAGGAAACCAAGGGAGGGATTCATGGAAACTAAAGAAGATTATTGGTGTTTTGGGACAATCAGCACATGACAGGGAGTGAGTCTCTGCGAGACCAGGGAATTTTAGAGAAACTGAGGTGGCCATTCCTAGCCCTTCTTACATAAGAGCAGACTTCTGTGATATAACTCCATGGCTTTAATGATCCTGGGAGCTTATACCCTCTTGATTTGTAGGGGTTAGCTTTATCTTTCATTTTAGTGTTTGAAAGAAGAAAATGTTTTTTGAAATAGATTAGAGAGTTTCTCTTGTGAACTTGTATTTGTTGTGGTGGGAAGGCTCAAGGAGGTTGGAGCTTACATTCCAGTGGAGAAGACAGGATGAACATATGTGAATAATATGTAGAGAAAAAAGAGATTCTTTCCTTTTTGTTCTTCATTTCTCATATTGGTAAGCAATAAAAAAATGAAACTCTTAAGGTCTAACTCGCGTAACTGCCAAGAAATACAAGCCCTGGGATAACATCTGGGCCGTAGCTGTGACGGGGTAGAGAGGAGGGCAGGAGCTTTGCTGCAGTAGACCTAGTTCTGAACCCTAGTAATCCCAAGGAATGTGACAAAGGTGAGTCGCTTCATTTTCCTGGGCTTCAGTTTCCTCATTTGTAAAGTGGAGATTATAATCCCTATCTCAGTTTGCTGCTGGGAAAACTAGAGCTAAGGTATGTCAAGTATCCCATGTAATTCCTGGCTCATAGTAAGTTCTCAGTAATCGATGTTACATAGTGGGATTTTCCCATCCTACCTGTTACAGTGTGGTAGTAATGGTGCTGGAAAATCATTGTTGCCTCTTTATCTGGAGCCTAAAAGTTGGGAGACATCTCTTAACAGGAGAGTCTCAAATGTGGATGACACACCAGCGCCTGTATTATATTACCTCGCACCATGCCTTCTCTGGAAAGAGTGGGCAGATGTAAGAACCAGGATAACCAAATCTAGGACAGGAATAAGAGGAGGGCATTAAACAATCAATAGCCTGTCTAGTGAAAGAAAACCATGTGCATAAAATTCCCCCGATCCTTTAGTTTAGAGGAAGGCACTGAAATAGAAAAGCTGGCAGGTGACTTAGTAAATGAGAAGTCTGGTTACAGAAGAGTCGGTGGTAGACATTTTTTAAAACTGAGCACCCCACACCACTTTAGGAAAAGCTACCAAAGAACATTGATATCACTCTTGGATTTGGCTACGGTCATTTCCTGTTTAACAAAACCACATTCAAGAACTTATCTGCATTTGGGGTCATGGGAATGAGTCAGGGATGTAGAAAGGAGAGAATGGAGCGTGAAGCTTGGCTGTAGGATTCCATTAAAGCATGTTAAACTTTATTATTTGTGACCTGAGAGAAATTCAGTCAATCCTGTAAGGAAAATTAGCAAAAAGTGTGTAAGGAAACTGATTATTCATTCATTCTGCAGAAACCTTGGAGGAGGAAGGAAATTTGAGCAGGAGGCTCATAATGAAAGAAAGGAAATTGTAACATACAGGCTAATGGCACCTATTGCGGATGTACTTTAAATGCCCTTGTAAAAATTAACTTTTTAATTGTGAAACTAATCCACACCATTGTGTAGCGGTACTTAGTCTCAGCTAGCCTTCAGAGTCGCAAGCTTTCATTTCCACTTTAATTATCGAGGGTTCATAAGCATTGCAGTCACTCTCTTCAGCACACATATCGCACACCAGGAACCATTGTGTGGCTTTGAGTAAATTACTTCCTTTCTAGGCCTTGTCTTCCTCTTAGCCTCTTTTGGATTGATTCCTAAGGCCTCTAATTGAACAGATTCCCTCCTAACTCCTCCTCACACCTGCTGATCCTAATACTGTTCTATCTGCATAACCAGTGTACTTATTTTGCCACTAGATGGCACTAATGTACCTTTGAACTCTGTCACCTCTGGGTTTTCAGAATCCGGTCTGAAGGAGCCTTGGAATTTTTGTTCTGATTCCAACCCCCCTATGAACCTGGAGATTGTGGTTTGATTCCTGGTCGGGGCACATGTCTGGGTTGCAGGCTCCATCCCCAGTTGGGGACGTGCAGGATGCAGCCGATCAATGACTCTCTCATCACTGATGTTTCTCTCTCTCTCTGTCTCTCTCTCTGTCTCTCTATCTCTCTGTCTCTCTCTCTCTCTCTCTCTCTGTCTCCCTTCCTCTCCCTGAAATCAATTAAGATATATTTAAAAAAAAAAAAATTGAGGAACCGAGTCGCAAAGGTTAAGTGACATGGCCAAGGTCACATAGTTACTTAGAACCTCTTGAATCCCAGGCATCCATCTTTCCATTTCACTGTTTCTCTAGGGAAACTTATTAGGGAAGTTTAAAGAGAGACCATGTTCTTAACCATTCCTGTTTTTTGTTAATTATTTTAAAATAATTTAAAACCCTTCTTTAAATATACATATTATCACATTCAAAATAAGTAGTTGGCCTGCTTGTGTTTCATGCTGGTTCCCTCAGGAAAGAAAGCTGCAGTGTCAGCTTGTAGAGATGATCGCCCAGCCTGTGACCAGCTTGCCCTCCCAGTTTGCCCTGAGATAAGCCTGCAGAAACCTCAGACAGAGCCTCTGTCAGATGACCTTTCTGTGTCCTTCCCCAGTCCCTTTGCTGAGAGGTTCGCCTTTCAGCTTTTCCTTCCAGCCACACATGTCATCGATCTTCTGTATCATCTTTGTCCACCTGCCTACTCGAGAGTTTCGGGGCAGGGGGAAGTAGATATACCCTGGATCTTAAAAAATTGGTCTTCTCAGTTTTCCAGCAGCTGTTCACTGCCTCCCCACCTCAGTCGGTGACAAGGGTGGTATTGCCATAAATCATGGCTGGGGGGCAGAACAGGGTAGTGGGGCAGTGTGGCTATGCAGAGAAGATGCGGACTCCAGAGTCTCACAGACCCGGTCACATCTCTGTACCCTCTTGCTGGCTGGCTGACCCGCCCTCCTCTCTTGGGAGGGCGATGGTTGCTACCCTGAGAGGCTGCTGTGCGGATTGGTGGGGTGATGCACCGAAAGCTCTGCTGCCAGTGCTTGGCACACAGGTAAATGCTCATTAAGTGCTGATCATTGTGGTCGCTGCTGTATAGAGAGGAACAGGGCACTGTAGTGTGTGACAGGTAGGAGCCCAAAGGTGGGCTCAGCCAGAAGAGCTAGCTTTTTATTGTAGAAGGAGGGAGGGATGCAGGGTATGCCAGGCTCTGTGCCAGTGTTTCAGACAAACTGTGTTGAACTGTGCTGCCCGATATGGTGCCCACCGGCCACATGCGGCAGCTGAGCACTTGAGACATGGCTAAAATTGAGATGTGTGTTGGATGTGCATCAGATTTCAAAGATGAAAAAATGTGTATAGTATGAAAAAGGAGTGTAAAATATCTCAATAATTTTGTATATTGATAACATGTTGAAATGGTATTAAAATTAATTTTAAATATACATATTATCACATTCAAAATAAGTAGTTGGCCTGCTTGTGTTTCGTGTTATTAAATGTTATTAAAATTAATTTTACCCATTTATTTTTACTTATTAAATGTGGCTACTAGAAAATGTAACAAGGCTAGCATGATGTTTCTGTCTCATAGCACTGGGACAGAAAATAGAGATCTTTGGTGCTCAAGCATATACAACTCTAATTTGGGGAATCATGAGGTTTTGGGGGGGTTTTTTGAGGTTTCTTTTGGCTTTTTCTTTTATGATGTTCTCCTCTTAACAGCATGACCATCCCGAACCAAGATGCCAGTCGCTATTGGTAGTAATAGTTTAAGTACTGTTAATAGTGTACTTTATAACTGATGAAATAAATACACAGATTTTGACACTTCCAACTTGGTTAGAATTAGAGACCTTGTTTGGTATGTTGTTTTGTAAGTTAGCGTCAGATTTTGGCCCTCTCAGGTTGTGTCATGTTCAGTGAGTGTGGTTTGGTGCATCGGAGCTCTTTTCATTTGATTCTATACCTAACCAGACGAAAGCAAAGAGTAATGAACTAATTTTTAGGTTGCCGTAAGTCCTTTCATTCAAACAGGTGAATTTCTGTTTCAACCTGGTACCTCTGTTCCTCCCCCCTCCTACCAAACACACCCCCACCCCCTTTTAAACTGTCACCTAACCCTCTAACTGAATCTGTTCTCCATAGAACTCTTTATAGCCTCTTGTGAATTCAAGGCAAAGTGTTGTAAACAGCCCAAGGATGTTTGCTTTCTAAGCCTTATCTCTAATTACCAGCTCAGAATCTTTACCTGCTTAAAGAACTTTCAGGCCTCAACTAGCCATAGGGAACAAGTTTTGTGAGAGTTGCTGGGGAGGAAGGATGTGGGGGTAGCCTCCCACTCTGCCTCTGTGGCAGGCTATGGACAGATAACCGAGCACCTCATTTCCTCTCCCACCCTGAGGTGTTCAACCAAGTCCACCTGCTGGCTCACTGCCTTTGTCCTGGAAGTCGGGGAGAAAGTGGACTGCCTTCTACTGGCCAGATCTGAAAGGAAAGCAAACTGACTGTAACAGCTGCATTCTGACTAATTTCATTGAATTTTTATGAGCTTTATCTTTACTTTGATATAGGCTATTGAATTTTAAGGAAACTCTGTGAAGTAAAGATTTCGTTTGTAATTTCAATAGCTACTACCTAACTTACCTGTTTTCTAAATCTCTGTGTTTACAAACCTTATTGACTTAAGATTTTGAGATTCTGAGCCTACTTTTTCTCAGTTATTTTCAGGCATTCCTCAGCGGATACACACTAGGGTAGTAAGAGTAGGCAGTAAACTGCTTGTGGTCTAAAGATGAAAGCAAAAACTTTCCTCAAGTTTGTGGTACTCTCATCATCTGTGAATCTGCTGATACTTTGTATACTTTTTACATAGTTGGTGCTCAGTAGATTAATCCCACACTTACAATTTCAGGGTTTATAAACAGGGCTCTCCATTGCATTCATGGAGTTTGGTTAACATACAGAGTGGTCTTGCTCAGCAAAAGATGTGCAGTGATATTGCACATGCTTTCAGTGTCATACTAGCTTTGAAAATTATATGGAAAAATTCATCTCCATTTGCAAAATTTCCATACATGTACATTCCTTATGAAATGTAAGGCAGATATTGATTATATAGCTCTGCGTTCTTTACAGTAGTGTTTATTGATAGTATCTTGAATAATGTTCAGATTACATCCTATAAATGTCTCCGTGTGTTCGAATGACTGACTTTCGGTCTTACAGCTCGGGGTATGGTTTTCTCTCGGCTGTGCCTATTTGGCCTTGGAAGACTATGGAGGGTCTGCGAAGGCGTTTCAACGTTGTGTGACTCTAGAACCCGATGTAAGTGTGTTTGGTTTTCTTATTACAGCTCTAAGTTGGTACTCTTTAAGTTATTCAAATTGTACTGTAGTTAAATTAGTAATTCCTGTGGGTGTATGGTTTAGTTGGAGAAATCCACGGTACAACATTGTATCACGTTAACCATGCTGTATTGCTCACTTGCATTTTTACAAACAGGGAAGATATCATGTGTTCTCATCACAATGAAAAAAATAGAAAAAAGAAGGCCAAAAAATTCAATTGTTCTATATTGTATGTTAAAAAGAACAGCATTTCTTTTTGTGTTGGAGGAAAGTCTACCTTGGACAGAAGGTCACACATTTAGGCATATGATTTCTAAATCTAGCAATAAATGTCTTCTCATAATGGCTGTTATTCATGGTTTCCTTTAGAAAATAATTTTGATAAAACAATTTTTTAACATACTTTGCTGAAGTATAAAGTGGCACATATATTTTGTCACTCACTAACATGTACTGCCTTTGTTAATTACATTATTAGAAAGCTCTTTTAGTTTACAATCTTTTAATATTTAACAGCTTTACTGAGATGGTAAGTAATTCACATACCTATAGCTCATCCATTTAAAGTGTACAATTCAGTGATTTTTTTCGTATATTCAAAATTGTGAACCATCACCACAATTTTAGAACTTTTTTTTTTCTTTCTGGTTGCATAGGTATTCTTTTTTTTTTTAAATTTTATTTTTGTTTAAAATATCACAGATGTTCCCCCCTCTCCCCAATGACCCGCTCCACCCCACCCCACGCCCCTCTCCAGTCCCTCTCCCCACCACCGTCCCTGTCCCCAGGCTGCGCATATATGCACACAAATTCCCTGGCCACTCTCCCCCCCCCACCCACCCGCCCCCCTCCACCCTAGAACATTTTTATTATAATAAAAAGAAAACCTCTGTACCCATTAGTAGCTACTCCCCATTTCTCCCAGTCACATGCCGCCTCCCACCATAGCCCCTGCCCCCAGCCCCGGGTAACCACTAATGTACATTCTGTTTGTGTAGATTTGTGTATTCTGGACATTTCACATAAATGGAGTCGTATGCTATGTGGTCTTTGTGACTGGCTTCTTTCACTTAGATTGTTTTTATAGTTCACCCCCGTTGCATGTATCAGTACTATTCTTTTTTATGGCCAGGTAATATTCCATTGTGTGGGTATATTATATGTTATTTATCCATTTATCAGTTGATGGACATGTGGACTGTTTCCACTTTTTGGCTATTAAGAATTATGCTGCTGTGCACATTCATTTACACATTTTTGTGTGGACATAAGTTTTTGTTTCTCTTGGGTATATACCTAGTGGTAGAGTTACTAGATCATGTGTTAAGTCTGTGTTCAAAATTTTGAGAAACTGCCAGACTGTCTTCTAAAGCACCCATTTAGATTCCCACCAGCAATGTATGAGGCTTCCAATTTATCAACATCTTTGTCAATACTTACTATTTTCTGTGTTTTTTTATTATAACCATCCTAGTAGATAGTATATCATTGTGGTTTCAATTTCCATTTTTTTGATGGCTGATGATTTTGAGCATCTTTTCGTGTGCTTATTGGTCACTTGTGTATCATCTTTGGATAGATGTTTATTTACATCCTCTGCCCATTTTTATTTATTTATTTATTTTTATTTATTTATTTATTTTTATTTATTTATTTGTTTGTTTGTTTATTTAAATATATCTTTATTGATTTCAGAGAGAGGAAAGGAGAGGGAGAGAGAGAGAGAAACATCAATGATGAGAGAGTCATTGATTAAGCCCCCAACCGGGCATGTGCCCTGACCGGGAATCGAACCCTGATCGCCTGGATCCCAGGTTGATGCTCAACCGCTGAGCCATGCCCGGCCGGGCCACATCCTCTGCCCATTTTTAATTGGGTTGGATAGCTCAGTATTCAGCCAAAACTCAATGAGATGCTTATTGAGATTCCTGGAGCTTATTCTCTGTGCAGATTTCTCTTCCCTGGTATTTTGTCCTGCAAATTCCAGCTACCTTTTCAGCCCTGAACTTTTAGACTTGCTGTACTTTGTTTGGTTTCTACCTCTCTGGAAATACCTCTAATTAGAAGCCTCGGTTGATTGTTAAGATACCTCACTTGTTTACCCTGCCTCAAGGATCACAGTCCTGTGATCCAGCCAGTTGTCCAGCTTCTTGAAAACAGTTTCCTATGTTTTGTCCAGTTTGTAGCTTTTTATGGTGATAAGGCTACTCTGGTACTAACTGTGCTGTCTGCAAGCAGAGGTCCATTGCCATGTAATTTTTAAATTGTGTATGGAACTTGAGAATTATATTCTCTACATTTTATGAAAAGCAGAACAAAGAGGAACAAACATACTCATATTGTTCTCGTTAGAATCAGCATTTACATAAAAGCTTTAATGTATTTTTGCCATTGATGGAGGAATGGGTAGAGAAATGCGTTTGATAAAATACTTAGGAATAGCAATGGAGAACACATGCTCCTCCATTCTCTTCTGATGAAGGATGATGGTAAACTAGCAGAGCCTTTTAAGATAGGAAAAACAACATTCTGCATGTTCTTGGGTTTGCTGTAAATCTATATATTGTGTAAAGTATGTTGTAAATTGTCCCACTATTTTGTAAATCTTAATTTGGAAATAAAATCTTAACTAAATTTCAAATTAGTGCTTAACAGTTGTATCAACTTGTTGACTATTTTTGTGACTTTTTCATGCTAAATTATAAAAGTTACATTTAATTTATTTCATTTTCTCATACACCTGTAAGCATACCTCAGTGAAAATTCTGATTGTAAGGAGCACATCTTAGACTAGGAAAATACGTTATAATTTTGGTTGTAGCAGTTATTTTACCTAAATGAGAATAGTCTATAACTGGGTTCTCTGTCGTTTCAGAATGCGGAAGCTTGGAACAATTTATCAACTTCCTATATCCGACTAAAGCAAAAGTAAGTACATCAGACAAATATGAATAACTTTGCTTCCAAAATAAGTGAATGAGATTTTCTTCAACTGAATACTGGAACATCGGGCCTTAGAGTCTTTTGACTTCTAAATATAGTTTGTTTCTTGAAAGCCTTTAGTATGTAATAAAATAAGAAATGTTATTTGAAGCCTTCCTTGCTACAGGTTTTGCATCCACAATTTCATTACGTGAGAAGAGCAAGCATGCTTTTTAGTTGGTTGACTCAACTGACAGATTCTTATTGATTACTAGACATTATTGAGAAATAGAAATATGAACCAGTGTCTTTGGGGAGTGTAGGTTTAAAAAAATAAAACTGTATGCCATATTATTTTAAAAATTAATAAACAATATAGATAGTGTGTGGTAAATATTAAGTGAGAAATACTAAGAGGGCTATAATAATAGTGGGTGGTATTTGCAGAACACTTAGTCTGTGCCAGACATCTCAGAAGAGAGCAGGTGTAATGATTCTGGTTCAGACACGCTTCTGAGAGAATATTGGAATCAAGCTAAAATTTGAAGAATGGGTAGAGGGCACAGAGGAAAGATGCTCAGACAAGGGGTTTGATCCAATGCAGAGTGACAGGATTGAATGCGACACCTTAGCAGAGAGGAAGTGAAAGAATCAGCTGTAGACTCCAGAGAGATGCAGTGAGTGGTAAGGTTGGAAAAGTCATTTGGGGTCAGATTGCAGGATGCTCTGATTGCCTGAATAACAAGTTGAGACTACTCTGTTGGAATTAGAAGCCAAGATTTCAGTGGGGTAGTTTCATGAAGAAAGAAGCTTTTGGGAAGATTTATCTGGTGGCAGTGTGTGAGACAGACTAGAGAGGAAACTGCAGGCTGGGAAACCAGTTAGGAGACAGCTGTTGTAACAATCCAGGCAGGAGATAACTAGGCTGGAAAAAGAAGGGGCAGATGCCAGTTTATAAAGGGGACAACCAGATGGGCTTATTGACTGGTTACAGGAAGCGAAGGAAAGGGCAGACAAGGACTGCTGTTACCAGAATTGTAGTAAATGAATTAAAGGATGGATATATTTCTACTTTCATTTGGCCTTATTTTCAGACTTGACTTAATTTTTCTTTGTGGATTCACAAGATATTTCTAAAGATACCGTTAAATCCACATTGCATTGAGATCATGAAATGCTTCCGCTGCTCTTGGATGACAGTCTACAAAAATAAAGGACTGTTTGTTCTACTGTTCTCTTCAGAAAATAATATTATGTTCTTGATTGCAACTGATTGTGTTAAAACTCACTAGAGACCCTTTTGATTGAAAGCAAGGGGTGAAGGAAATCCCTGCTGTAGTTGTGGAATGATCTCAGTGGGTTTTTCCAGTAACCCTGATAATTTTACATGTAGTGAGTCTCCTGATACCCAACCTTGTCTTCCAGCCCAACAGTCCTAAGAATTCTTTCTTCTTAGGAGTTTTTACACATTGTTCCTCAGCTGCTTTGTGATGCTTTCTTGTCTTCATGCAACTCCACGAATAGGTTTTTATGTAAAAGTGGGGTTGTAAGAAAGAGCTAATTTTTGACTCAAGGGTGTTATTACTGTTCCTCTTGAATCCTATCCATGCCTTAAAGTGACTCTTTAAACTATCTTGTCTATCCCTTTGCTGTCACAAGGTTCTTCATTGAAGTTCTTTTCTCTGTTTCATCTGATTCCCCTTCACATTATGTCCTGACCTTGGGAAAATTTTCCATCTCCCTACACAACTTTCATTATGCAGTGTTCCTAGCATGTGGGTTTGATAAGTGAATCCTGACTTGAAGTTCCTTATAAAGAAGCCATGTTTACCAAAAAAGAATTTCATCACAAAAATTTTGAGGCCAGGAAATTGTGATTAGAGGATGGAAGGACATACCGGGAAGAATCTACCGCCTGGTGTGGATTGCTGCTTGCTGAATTCTTTTCCAGGAGGATAGCCTCGCCCCACTCCTATGTGGGTGGGGGACTGGGGTCTCTCAGATTACCATTGCCGAAGGCAGCTGCTCTTACATGGGAGTGGGCACAGAGAGTGGAGTAGAGAAGGAAAAAAAAGAATAAAATCCCATAGGAACAAATTGTGGCTGAATCTGAAGAAGTGTTAGTGTAAGGATACTTTCATTTTTATCTGTAAAGGATGTGGGCCAAGAGATAAATGAATCAGTACAGGGATAAGTGGCTCAGCAGGGAAAGTAAGGTGGCCCCTATGGTCTTAAGTTAGCAAACTCAGAAATGATTATTGGAAAGGGAGAGTGATAGCATACATTTGAAAAAGGTTACTGTAACTATCCAGTAACAGTTGCAGTAACTGTACAGTTACTGTAACTTAAGGTAGATTTTTTTTAAAGAGAATAAAAAATCAAACTGGTGGATTGGCTATTACGAAAAGTCTGAAAGAACTTAATTGTAAGGAAGTTATTTTGATCGATACCATAGGTATATTAGAGAGTAATCAAATGATTTGTATGTTCAGTGACTCTTGGGGGAAATTACTGATGACATGGGCACACTTCTTTGCAAATGTTTAAGGGGGTGACTCAGAACAATGGCTTGGGAAGAAGAACCACCATCCTCCCCTCCAAAATTTGCCTTGAAGTCAATAAGGAGGGAGGGGCCTCGATGATACACTCTGAGGCTCAGCAGGGAAAGTAAGGTGGACCATATGGTCTTAAGTTAGCGAACTCAGAAATGATTATTGGAAAGGGAGATCGATAGCATACATTTGAAAAAGGTAACTGTCCAGTAAAACATTTATGATCTGTAAGGGAACTATAGTCTTTGTCCAGGCAGCAGAGTAAAGCATTAAGAATCTTTTTGTTTGCTGAGAGAATAGGGGACATGAACTTCTTTTGATTTCCTTTTCAATGACAAGTAATAGTCTTTCTCTATTTTCTGAAGTGGCTGGTATAAGACAAAGATTCCATGATGGTTTAGCAAACCTTGCCTGTGAAACTACATATCCTGTTTTAATTTTTATTGATTTATTTGGCTTGTATTTCTTTAGCTCATTTTGTATGATTTGCCCATGTGGTCTCATGATTTTTTTTTTAATTACTATTCTTATTTGTGCCATTTTCATTCTAAATGGAATTTAGTTAGATATTTTTCTGTTTCACTAGTTATTTTCAAAGAGCCAGCTTTTGGTTTAGTTGATTAGTCTATTCTTCACTATTTTACTTCTTTATCTTTTCTTGTTTCTTAATTTATTTGATATTCTTCTTACACCAAATTTAAATTGAATGTTTTGACTCATTTATTTTCCATCTTTCATATCTTATAGTTAATGCAGATAAGAGCATAAATTTCCCTCTGAATACTGCTTCAGCTATATCCTGCATATGGTGGTAAATAGTACTTTCATTAATTTCTGAATATTTTCTACTTTCTAATGTGAATCTCTTGTTTTCCTCCACTGTGGGTTTGTTTTTTAGGAGTGCATTTTTTAAAGTTTCCAGGCATATAATTTTTGTTGTTGTTTTTTAAAATATTACAGATGTCCCTTTTTGTCCCCAATGGCCCATTCCACCCTGTCCCATCCCCCTCCCCAGTCCCTCTCCCCACCATTGCCCATGTCCTTGGGTTGTGCATATATGCATATAAATTCTTTGGTTACTCTCTCTTCTTCCACCCACCCGCCCTTCTCCATCCCTCTGACATTCGTCAGTCTGATCCATGCTTCCATGTCATTGAATCTATCCTGTTCATCAGTTTATTAAGTTCTTTAGATTCCACATATAAGCGAGATCATGTGATGTTTGTCTTTCTCTGACCAGGCATATAATTTTTTTAAAATATATATCTTTATTGATTTCAGAGAGAGGAAAGGAGAAGGAGAGAGAGAGACAGAAACATCAATGATGAGAGAGTCATTGATCGAGCCCGCAACCGGGGCATGTGCCCTGACCGGGAATCGAACCCTGATCGCCTGGATCCCAGGTCGACGCTCAACCGCTGAGCCACATCCGGCTGGATAGGCATATAATTTTTAAACTGTCTATTGACTGTTGATTTCTTATTTAGTTGAAAAGAATATGGTCCATATACTTTCATTGTTACTTTTTTAAAACACAAATAACTCATAATTTTTATTCTCATATTTAAATTTACTGGCATATTTAATCAATTTCTGTTGTCAACATTGATAACTTCTTGTACCCTTTCGTTCTCTTTGAATTTCCTTTTATTTTTGTAACAGAGGATCCTGTATTAGTGTTTTTAAGTTAGGGTCAGTAGGTGGTAAAGTTTCTTAATCTCTATATCTGAAAATGTTTGCTTTTGCATTTACACTTGAGTGGTATTTTTAGCTGGTTGTAAAATTTTAGGCCGACAATTATTTTCATTCAACACATCAAAGGTAGTATTCTATAGTCTTCTACCATCTTTTGTTGCTAATGATAATATCTGCTGTTCTCTAATTGTCATTGTTTTGTAGGTTTTAGGATTGACTTTATGTTCTGCAATTTCACATAATATGTCTAGGTGTTGGTTTATCTTTATAATGCTCAGTATGCAAAGTATACTTTTGATCATAGAATTTAGATCTTTGTTAAGTTCTGGAAAAGGCTCATCTATGTCTTTTCAAATATCGTATCCTGCCATTTTCTGCATTTTTTTGTTCTGGAATGTCTACCAAATGTATGTTTGAGGCTTACCTCTCTCATCCTGTCCTTTGTTTCTTTATTACTCTCTTACTTTTAATTCTGAATTCTACGTGAATTCCTCACTATTATCTTTTAGTTCATCTGTTTTCTCTCTGACTGTATGCAGTCTAGTTTTTGTCACCTATTGAGGTTTTCTGGTTTTGTTCTCATGTCTTTTTCAATTCCAAAATTTCTAGTTTGTTTTTATTCACATCTCCCTATTCTTGTTTTATTTCCACCTGTTTTTGTTTTGTAATTGCCTGCTTCTTTTAAAATTTTTAAAAATTTGTAGTGAAATTTGAGATGGTTTGGAGTTGTTTGAACCTCTAATTCTATTTATTAATATGAGTAATTAAGGACTGACAGAAAGTCCACATTAATGTTTATACACTTAGCTATGGCTTATTTAGCTGTGGTTATTCATGTTGTTCTCTCTCAACTTGGACCTTCAATAGAGCGAAAGCTTTCAGAACTTTACAAGAAGCCCTCAAGTGCAACTATGAACACTGGCAGATCTGGGAAAACTACATTCTCACAAGCACTGATGTTGGGGAATTTTCTGAAGCCATTAAAGCTTATCACCGGCTCTTGGACTTAAGAGACAAATATAAAGACGTTCAGGTAGGATATTAATATTTTGTTTCAGTTTGTGTTTGGCATTAATACTTGATTAATGGATATAAATTGTTTACTTGATTATAAATAGGAAAATGTTCAGTTTACAGTAGGCCCTGTTAATAACTCTCTTTAGAAGTACCATAGGATGCTGGTGGCAGTAGTGGGCAGGATCGCTCCATAGTGGGTAAGTCATCACTGAGGGAACGTCTTGATGGCTAGTGATGAGCTCAGTCATATATAGCTTCATTGCATATTTCTGTCATCATGCTTTATGACAACTAGTCAGTGTGGACCTAGGTGATTGATAGATTGTCTGGAATATTTTTATCTTGGCTAAAAAAATTTAACCTAATTTGACTCTATAAGTTCAGCAACAGGTGTCTTTCATAAAAACCTCTGATATTATTATGTTTGATACCACCTTACCCCATTCTATTTTAATTTGCTTTAAAATTCTCTTTTTATCTATTCTTTTTCTACTTCTTTATAGATGTGATTATTGTCCTTTTAATTTTTGTGTGTGTGTGTGTGTAAATTCACACTCATTTTAATACAGACTTAGGGTAAATTAACTACAAATTATTCTTTTTCCCCACTATTTGTAATAAGACTAAGTGGATATACTACCTTTTCATTTTCTGCCTTTTTTATCTGTCTTAATTTTGACTAATGCATAAATTAGTATAACTTAAGAATGCTTTTCTATAATAGTTCATATCTATATTCACATCTGGATTATACATGTTTTTGTTAATCTATCATAAAACTAACTTTCATGTACCTGCCTACTTAGTCCCTGTTCAGTGTTCCAGTTTCCTGCTACTGTAAACAATGCCATGGGCATCCTTGTGCTCCTTGCAGCCCTTGTCTGTCCTTATGCTTGTCCTCAGGGTGATTCTGATGTCAGTTCTCCCCTGGCCCCTTCCTCTCCCTGTCCCTCTCCCTCTCCTCCTCCTCCTCTGATAACTTGGCATTTTGGTAAAGAATTTAAACAATGCGTTATTATACCCCACTTGCTCTTTATAAATAGAAGGGAAAGGAAGAGGGTTAACATATATTGACTGCTTACTGTGTTCTTAGAACATCACACAGGTGACCTTTTATAGGACATACAGTGTTTGAGGAGGATACTGAGTATTTCTCATTTAACAGCAGTGACCAGTAGCCCAGGGAGGTTATACAGCTTGACCAGTCTTATGGCCGCCGGTAGGAACTGAAGCTAGACATCACATTTCGGCATGCCCGTTTTCTTCTTCGTGTTGACTTGAAGTCTGTGGGAAGATTTATGTTAAAAAGCACATTTCCCCATCATCTTAATGTGCATATGAGAAATTGGTGTATAATGCACATCATAAAATGCACAGATCTTGGGTGTAAATTTGATGTGTTTGAACCATTACACATTCTTATGCAACCACTTCCCAAAACAGATATGGACGCTGCCATCACCACAGAAAGTTCTCGAGAGCCCCTTCTAGTCGGCTGAGCCACCACCCTTCCCCCCAGCCAGGCATTACTTTCTAAGTTCTGTCACCACAGTTTAGCTTTGCTCTTTCTTGAATGTCATGTAAATAGAATCATATACTATGTGTTCTTTTATATCGATGCTCTTTGTGTGGCTTTCTCTGTGGAGTTTTCTTTGGGGAAGGATTGAGGTGGTGTTGATGTGCTTGGGGCAGGTTGCCAACCAAACGGAAGTCCTGAAACAAGTGGTGGCTGAGCATTACCTGAAGGAAAAGAGGGGAGGGAAGGAATGTGCTTTACACAAACACTATCTCTGTAGAGTAGGTACTATCTCCACTTTACTGCTGACATGCTCACTTAGGTGAACTAGTAAGGCCAATGTTTCATAGCTCGCAAGTGGTAAAGCCAAGCCTTAGACTCTGGAGTCCTGCCTGTTTACCCTAAAGCCTGTGCACACCTTTTCCACACACTAAAATTTTTTTTCCCCTGAAGAAATAAAAAAGAATATGTTAAACTGCCTACCTCATTCTGATAACCAGGGTTTGGGGAAGGCAGGGGTCAGGGTTATCAGACCAGGAAACAGAGCAAGTTCTTTGGAGCGGTCCAAGTGGAGCAGGGTGCTAGCCAAGCTGGGAGGCGGGAAATGGCTTTGTTTCTGGCCTTGGGCCCTCCTGGACGCTTTTGTTACTGGACCTGAGGCAACCCAGTTCCTTCCTGCTTTGAAGACCTCCAGGACCAAAGGCCAACACCTTGTGCTTTAGGCCAAGATTTAGGTGAGACTTGGCCAAGGACTTCAAGGTTTGTGTTGGAGAAGAGGGTAGTTGCGCTTTTCTCTTTGTGGAGACTTCAGCATTTATGAGAATTGCTTCTCCATGTGAGAAAACGTCAGCTCTCTTCAGGCCTAGTGGTGGTTCCCCACCACTATCGCCTGCTTGCTGCATCCTCCAGGCGTGGTCTATGATGGGGGTGAGAAATAGGCTCAGGACAGAGATGAAACAAAGTCTTTATCACCGAAATGAACTAGAGGTCAGGTAAGGGATTCAGAAGTCATTACAGGGAATCAGTCATGTGACATTGGTTTAGGTAGGATGCGACAGACTGCAGGGCTGTTTATACTGATAAAAATGAAATCCCTCTGAGCATCTGGGCTCAAAAGTAGGCTTAGATTATTTGGTGATATACCAAATGAATTCCAAATGGACTAAATATATGTGAACTATTTTTTCATCTCATAGAAGAATTAGGAATAGAAGTGGATACTTACCAAATTTTCTAAACTTTGAAACAAGAAAAGAAGCATAAAGGAATTTTTATGACTTCATTATAAATATATGTTACAAAAATATTTGTAACAAATAGTAAGATAAAAATCTAAGAATATCCTTGTTATATAAAGAGTTAACATCTGCTATAGGGATGAAATGGGACAGAATAAAGGATTCAGAAACAGACCCAAGTAAGTGTGAGAATTTAGTATGTGATAAGGATGGCATTTAAATCTGTGGGATAAAATTAGAGGATTCAATATGTATTGGAATAGTTGGCCAAGCATTTAGGACCAAAAACTGAAGCTCTGCGTCACTCCTTAAACCAAAATAAACGAAAATGGATAAAATATTTAAATTGAAATGCCTTGAGAAGCAGGCCTCTGTTGTAGTAAGAGCATAGATTCTGGGGTTAGGCAGCCTGGGCTTATCGCCTGCCTCCGCCAGTCACTAGCTATATGGCCTGGGGTGAGTTTCCGCGATCGCTTTGTTATTTACTTTCATAAAGTAGGGGTGATAATAGTACCTGCCCCACAGGCTGGTTGTGAGGGTTACATGCCATAATATATGTAAAAGGCTTGGATAGTGCCTGGCATAGACAAGTGCTATTTAATTGCAGCTGCTGTCATCATCACTGTCTTTATCATCATTAATGAAAGAGTAAAATCATAAAAGCACTAAAAGAAAGTATGGTAAATATTTTTATGAGCTTGGGGGTGGAGAAAACATTTTTAGTCATGACACAGTGCCATACTTCATTAAAGAAAAGATGGAGAGGCTTGATATTTTAAATTTCTGCATGTGAGGAAAGAATGACTGACCAGTGAGTGGGATGCTGGAAGTCATAGCCCTTTGTAGGGGCAGGCTGTGATGTGACAGCCATTCATGCTGTGCCCTGGCGAGAGTTTGTTTCAGTGATTTCATTTTGTCTTGATCTTTCTACTTAGTTTCCTAAGGCTGCTATAACTAATTACCACAGTGTTGATATCTTCAAACAACAGAAATTTACTCTCTCCATTAGTTCTGAAGGCTAGAATCTGAAATCGAGAGGGCTGGGCCACTGCTCCCTCTGAAGGCCTCTCCCAGCTTCTGGTGGTGCAGGCGCTCCCCGGCTTGTGGTGGCATCACTGTCTGCTTCTCTGAGTCCTCCCGTCTTCCTGCGTGAACATCGGTCGTTGGCTTTAGGGCCCATCCAGTCTGCTGTGACCTCAACTTATCTAATGATATTTGCAAAGACCCTATTTGCAAATAAAGCTCACATTCCGAGGTTCTTTATAGGCAGGAATTTTAGGGGGACACTATTCGACTCACCACAACTGTGGTGCTCCTTTTCAGGGAGAATGCAGCCCCCCCCAATTGTTTCCTCATGTAGGCTACAGTGAGGGATGGGATGTTGGGCCAACTGTGAGATCCCAGAAAAAAATCAAGTATTTTACTAATTTAGTATGCTTCTTTTGTACGCTAGTGATTATTTTAGTAGGCTATCACTTTCAAAGCACGTTAATTCTTGAAATGTTTACAGAATGAGCACTTAAAATGAGTGGTGCATATTCATACACTTTCTTCTGTACTGGTACTTTCAGGTTTAAAACCATGTATGGGATTGTAATATGAATTTCATTCCTTTCAGATTTAAAACTACACATGTGGGATTATAATATGAATTTATAGGCAGAGATAATGTACCTTGTCCAAACAAGAAAGAAAAAACAATTGAATCTTCTCTTGTCCACTTTTATCACTGCATGTTATTAGGACTGTAAGTCTGAGCTCACCTTCTTAAGTGTTCACGCTCCAGAGGAGCTTCATTTCCTCTGCCACATGTCATGCATAGGTCAGAACTCATGAGCAGGGTGATGCACTGGTTGTGTGTCTGTTAGCCACACTTTCTGAAAGAGATGTGTTCATTCAGCCTTTCTTTTAGGCACAAGTATTTAATGAGTCAGTACTGTGTGCCAGGCACTGTTAGACCCAGTGATAAAAGCTGATGAAACATGGTCCTCTCCCTGAAGTTCAGAGTACGAATAAAGATACGGGCACCCTCTCTTGGAACACAGTGTGGTCTGCAGACCATCAGCATCAGCATCACCTGGGGGCTTGTTAGAAATGCAGAATCTCAGCCCAAGATGGGTTGATGTCTCCATCCAGGATATGTAGCTGACAGGCTCCTGAGTGTTGCCAGTGCTGGGCCTGTGGGCCAGGTCAAGCTGGTTCTTTCAGTGGGTCCCCCCTCACAGCAGTAGATGATTGAGGATGCACTTTCTATGCCTCTAGCAAGCTGTCTTGAGATACATTGTCTAATGTAGATAGATGTGCCTTGTCATAACAATGTAGCCTGCTGTTGGACTCAACCCATCTGTCCCCACCTAAGCATCTGGGACAGAAGGTGTAAACAAATGAAAGCAAGATGACAAGGAGTTGCCAAGTGGTGAGTGGCCCTGGGGTAGTTGGAAGGACGAGATGCTTTCCGGGTACCCTGCATGCCTGATGCAGGTGCGTTAGCAGTTTATCATTCAGCAGTTAGGAAAAGCCAGGACCTCGTCAAGGAAGAGGGATGGATTTGTGTTTCACTCTGGGATAGGAGTGTGAGATGTTGATGGGACATGCTGGAAGGTTTGAGGTGCACCATCATGGAGTCCGGAAAGGAGTCAGGCTGGAGCTGTGCTGACACTGTCGGGTAGACTTGGTAAAATATGTGAAGTTACGGGTGTGGGTCAGGCCATTCACAGAGCACTCAAGGTGAGGAGAAAAGAGCCCTGAGCACAGTGCCCTATGAAAGAAGAGCACTCCAGGGAGCCTGAAAAGGGACCCCAGAGAGGTAGTCAGCTTGCAGTTCTGGAGAGTGGCTCAGGATGGCTTGACTTTTATTTTTAAGAAGTGTAAGGATGAGCCCGTGTGGCTCAATTAGTTAAGCAAACATCATCCCATGCACCAGGAGGTCTCTGGTTCAATACCCAGTTAGGGCACATGCCCGGGTTGTGGGCTTGATCCCCAGTAGGGGGCATGCATGAGGCAGCCGATTGATGTTTCTCTCTCATCAGTGTTTCTGTTTCTCCCTTTCCCTTCCTCTCTCTGAAATCAAGAAAAACATATTTAAAAAAGAAAAGTGTAAGGATGATGTTCTAACAGGTCTCATGAGGTTTGTCATGGTCGTTGATGATCGTGATGGTTGCCTTTGTTTTGTGTTATTGTTTGGTTGCTTCTAGCTTACCATTTTCTTCTGTGCATTTTTTTAAGGTTCTTAAAATCCTCGTGAGGGCAGTGATTGATGGGATGACTGATTGCAGGGGAGATGTCGCAACCAGCCTCAAAGGAAAGCTGCAGGAGTTGTTTGGCAGAGTGACTTCAAGAGTGACAAATGACGGGGAAATCTGGAGGCTGTACGCCGAAGTGTATGGGAATGGGCAGAGCAAGATGCCTGATGACAACGAAAAGGTAGGTCCTCCTTCACTCCTGGCTCTTGTCTGGACGTGTGTGTAGTGGATGTGCTTTTCTCGTGGTTGGAGGAAAAGTTGAATGATTGGAAAGATAAGTTTAATATGCTCAAGTTTTCAGTTTTGATTGAGTCTTTAACATAAGCACTTTGAATTGTGGGCAGGTTAAGACTTGTAAGCATTCATCTTTTCTCTGTCCATGAATTTTTCTTATATAATTGCTCTCTGTTTCCTGTCAAAGGATCGCTAAGCTGCTTTCTTTCCTATCAGAGCTGCGGCAAACAGCTGGCGCTCAGTGTTTCCTCTGCACCCTTTCTACAGGCTCCTTGCAAGGACGAAGGGAGATTGGGAACCAGGACAAAAGGGTGTTTAAATCTGAGATGGGGACTATGAAAGCGAAAAAGAAAAAGGAGCCAGATAAGAATATTGGAGAAGAGCTTTTAGAGTCTAAACATGAAACCTTGACAGAGGTTGCCCTGAGGTCTCACAGGCACACCACTTACACTGCAGTTATGCCTCTGGCCTTTTAGCTTAGAACGTGCTGGAGCTTCCAGGGTTTCCAAGTTTGGAATGATTGTGTTCTTTTCAAAACATCCACAACAAATCAAGTGTAGTCCGGCATGAGTTTGGAATTAGCCACAGCACAGCTGATCTATGGGATCCTTAGCTGCCCTCTCCTCCCTCGGTCCACCCAGCTGCCTTCTCCCAGGACCTTCTAAGCTGGGGAACGCACGCACGCACCCGCTCCCGCCTTCTGTCCTTCCACATCTTCCTGAACTATGTGCTCCCTTGTCTGTCTGAATTCTTTCATCTGTGACTTCTCCCTCAAGAACCGGGTTGTAAAAGGAAGAGTCTTAAACTCTTGTGAGCTTTCACACCTCCCAATAATTCTGTAGTTTCACCAAGTTCATACCTCATCCTCTTAACTGGTCTCTTAAGCTGATGGCTACGAATGGTAAGCACATGTGTACACTTCCTGTAGATTTCCACGTTGGGCGTTTGTGTATTTCTGTTTGCAGGGAGGTGTCTCTGTCCAGATGCATCACTTGACTTCTTTTCGGTGCTGATCACTGTTGGATGTGCTTCGTGCCCCTGCTTTGATGAGAGTGAGGGAGACTGTGCTGTGTCCCATGGACACTGGCTTTCCAGTTGCAATTAGTTCCAGGAAACAGTTTGAAATGTGAATTCTGCTTGTTGTTCTGAATGTTATTCTTTTTCTTTCCTCAGGCATTCAAGTATCTCTCTAAGGCCTATAAATGTGACACACAGTCCAGTGGTTGGGAGAAAGACACTGCATCATTTAAGGAGCTGGTTCGGAGAGCCTTAGAACTTGCACATGGTACTGATATAACATTTGCTATCCATGCTGTATTTGAATGTATTTTTACTGATAAGGCAGTAGTCAAGAGCAAAGTTCCATTACAAATAATTTCAGATTCTTTCATTATATTGAAATTGTTGTATTTAATTCAGCAAACATTTATAGATCAGCTACTGTGTAGCAGGCATTTTTGAGCAACAAGAAGAAATAGGATGGAGGCTTAAATATTTAAATACTTATTTGAGTAAATGATAGGTATTAGAAATTTTAGAGATGTGAGATATCTTTACAACTCTAACCTTCATGTCACACAGAGTCTGTTTGCATTGATACATAGTATTAAGGATATATGTTAAATTTTCCTGACTCATCGTCTTCCTTTGTAGATGAAAATATTTATTCATAAAATATGTAGATTTCTGGGATACATAGCAGTATACAAAGAGCTATTGCATATATAAAAGAAATTAAAAATATAATCAAATATCTTGGAGAAATGTAGTGGGTGATATTTGAGGGGAGGAGTAACCTTATATATAAAGTTGTATACCTGTGGGGTAAATATAGTTCAGATAAAGGCTGTTTTTAATTGTATGCATTAATGAAAAATATACCAGTTAAATTTAGTGATGCATTTTTATATTTATATTTGATTATGGGTGTATGATGCCCTGGGATTGCAGTTCAAATAAAATGATGACACCACAATGTTAAGAACTGAATCACAAGCACTGTGAAGCCATCCTAAAGTCCTCCTCTAAATTCTTCTGCAACTAATAGTTACAGCAAGTAAGAGACTGTGAGGGACGAAGGAAAGGGCAGAGCTCCGGAATCAGGGGGGCCCGAGTGCCAGGATCTGCTCTCCCGCACACTTGCTGGGTAACTCTGGGTAAATTACCTAACTTCTCTGAGCCTTAGCACTCTCATGGGAAAAAGGGGATATGCCAGCCTATTGTAGTTATGAAGATTAAATGAAAACACAAACATAAGTGAAAAAGATAACATTTAAAAAATACTTACCGTTATCTTACACATGGTTTAAATGCTAATCCCTTGCTTCCCCCCCCCCCCCCCCCGGTTCTTCTGGGGCAGAAGATCTCAGCTGTGTGATAAGGGACTCAAACTAAAAGAGAAAAATGAACAGGATAAAGTTTAACTTGCCTTTAAAGATGTAACAATATTCAAACAAGCTAGAAATGGATTTAGTAGTTAATAATTCTACTATGGCCTTTGAGATCATTGATAAAAATATATAAATATCCAGTTTCCTGAGTCACCTACACCTTGGCAGATAAGGCAGAAGTGTAGCTGAGTAGCTGTGTAGCTGAGATTCAGTGTAGAAAGCCTGACACAATTGTGAGAGACCAGTGGGAGGACCGTCTGCCTGGCTAGAATGGATGTGGATGTGCTGGCCTCGTGGCAGGTGCGCTCAGCTGGAGTTCAGGCCTTATGCCTTTGACCTTGTGTCTGGGGAGACCCATGCTCAGCTGTGTTACATACATAATCATAGCAGGGTGCCATTTACTTTGAAGAATTTATCTACGTCACCCTGCCAGCCCTAAGCATTTCTGTGAACGGCTGGCTGTGGAACAGTTAAGGCCACGGTATTTTCTGTCTTCACTAAGTTATGGTATTAAGCCTGTCAGATATAAACAGGCAGCTTAAGGGGTACTCTAGGGAAAATCTTTATTTTGCATCTTAAAGTTGGTTTTACACTATTTTTGATACTTTTTTCCATCAGAGCAATACTTTGAGAAAAACAACTTTCTCTTCCTTTCAGTTCTCCTCTGACTTGTGGGTGCTCCTGCAGCACTGTAAGCAGAGAGTGTGGGTGCTCAGCTTTCATTTCTAGTGACAGTTTAGATTTACGAAGATGAGTCCTAATCTGCTCTTTGTGGCTCTTGTGTCCAGTGCTCAGCGGGAGACGAGCTGGCTCTCTCATTCTCTCCACCACTATACCTCCCCAATGCTGCTCTCCACCCACCCAGTTCTGAAAAGGAAATATAACATTAAAAAACCACATCATTTATTCCTTGTTGGATTGCTATTTTTAGGAGTAGCCATGTGCTTCAGAAAGCTTGATAAGACATTGCCGCCTCTCTATGTGCTTGAGACCCTTCTGTAGCAGCGCTGCCACTGTGTGCCCGTCTGCTGTCTGCAGGGTCTTCCCCGACAGCCTCAGCGGTTCCGGTTTCTGGGCAGGGCCGGCAAAGGTGCAGTCTTTCTTTGCCATCCAGGAACTTTTAAAATAATAGTTTTTCATTTTACCTAAAAATCTGCCTGGAGGAAAAACACTGCTCTCCTAGGTTTCCTGGTGATTTGGAACAGCAGGTTCTCTCTCTTTCTCTTTTTAATTCTCTATCTGCCTGTCTATTTTGTCTGTCGGTCTTTCTCCATCTCACATGCCTTTTGGAGACAGGCTTGGGGAACGGGACTAATAGAGTGTATGTTTGTCTTTTTGCTCTATTTTTGTTTTTCTCAGAATGAAAATAAAGGATTGAAAAAAGAATCACAGCTGTTTCTGATGTCAGTTAGGCATTAATCAGCCCAAATGCCTCAGCCGGGGTAGTTACAGCTTTCCTCTGCTCAGGGACACAGACATCGTATTGCTCACCACCTCTGGGTTCAGCCCTTTGGGAATGAGTCTGACATGGCCGATTACCATGCATCCTTTCACTCCTTGGCTGAGAAAATGTCAAAGCCTAATCATTATTTTGAAATAGTAATGTTAAATCCAGTTTTCACAAGCCATGGAAGATATTATTAATTAGTGACCAAACTATTTTGCCAGGCGCAGGTAACCTCCACCAATTGATTAAAATTTGCATGCAAAAAGAAACCCATTTCCTATCCCTGGTCTAAGATCTAGAGTACTAAGTAGACTTCAGCAGCTACAGGCTGTAGTGTAGTTTTAAAATGCAGTGTAGTGATTGTTCTGCTTATAGTTAGCATCATTCAGGGCAACAAAAATGAGAACAGATCATACAGAAACAAACACCAGCATTATGTTTTTACAAAGCCCTTCTCTTGTTTTTATAAAGCATTAATAGCTGGTCTTCTGCCAGGGAGGATCACGCCCCTTCATAATTTCAAGTTTCAGGAAAAGGGGCTCTCCAGAATGCTGGAGGCAGAGTCCTGGGGGTGAGGACTTCCTTCCCCCCCACTCCCTGCAGATGCTGGGCCAGGCGAGGCTCAGCAACCCCAGAGCCTGGCTGTGTTTGCATCCTGAGCACAGGCACCTAGGTTGTTGAGATCAGTTCTCCCAGATGGTGATGTAAACCCTGAGTGTGAAACTGCAGTAGGAACTGAGCTCTGACTATTTGTCATGCCACTTCCATGGACGAGTATCATCAACAGTCGTGAGTCCCCATTAGGGACTCAGTCCTGGGGAAGCCACAAGAGTGATGCATCTGTGGGCACTTCTGTTCAATTCCATCTGTCAGTTTCTGCCTGATTTCTCTCTTTCTCTCTCTCTCACTCTCTCTGTGTGTGTTTGGGGGGTGTCTCTTCCCAGTGATCTTGTAACTCACCAACATTTACCTATTTTCTTCAAAATTCTCCTTTTACCAATAAGTTGTCCTTCTTAAAGAAAGTTAAAGGGGAGAATTTTGCACGTAATTAATATCCTCCTTTCAAATTAAAAACTTCCCATGGAGAAATGTTTCTAAAGCCTGTTATTATAAACTCTTAATAAATAATTGTGGAGTTGTTTTTTTCTTACCTCTGAATGATCAGCAGTAGTTTTTATGGATGTTTTCCCTGTGTTTGTCTTCAGTGGCTGTGAAATGCAGCGAAAACAAATCCAGCCCCCAAGAGGCTGTGCAAGCGCTTTCCTCAGCTCGGCTCAACTTACGGGGCCTGTCATCTAAAGCGAAGGTGAGAGTGGAACGTGGATTAATTAGGATTGTCCTATAGAAAAAGGCTTTAGTGCCAGCCAGCTGCTCCTAAATCTTCTTTTACATTGGGGTAATTTTAGGGCCACGTTACATTTTTTATATTAACCCCCAGGTAGTTAGTTACTTGTACTGGTGAGGATTTTATTGGCCCAATGGCTAGACCACCCTAAATTTGAGTAAGTTAGAACTCTTAGAAATTAATACTTACAGTCCAGCCCTTAATGCTTTCTCTAAATTAAATTAAAACTGTACTCTTCAGTTTATTATGACTTTTCCCAAAGTGTGGCATATGTGCCACTGGTAGCACTTGGGTAGCCTTAGGATTTTAATATATATTTATTTCAGTGCATATTAGAAAAAGCATAACTGGCACATTAGACTTACAGTATCATGAATGTCATGCCTATTTCTCATGTGCAGTAATGCTGAAATGTTTCTTTTGAACAAGACTTTTATTATATGAAAATTAAAGAAAAAATAGTAAGTAGATTGTATGTGGATTTGACAAAAATTGTTAAGGTAGACGGGTGACTCAGGTTTGACAATGAATGTGCATACCTTCAGCTTACACTTGTGGCTGTGGGTGGGTGCTGGGGGCTGGAGCATGGGGTGCCTGGAAATCACCCAGTTCCTGGGCTCAGTAGGCAGATCCTAGAGCGGCGGCCGTGGAGCATATGGAACTAGGCTGCAGTGCACCTCCCAAGGCAGTTCCTTTTACAGGAGAGGGGCTCATTCATTTTTATTTCATTTTGCTGGGTTTTTTTGCTTTTACCAAATCTTGATCATCTTTGTGGCCTCTGAATCCTAAGCTATAATTAATTTTCCAATAATTAGCATAAAGGGTCCTTTTTATATGACCATGAATATAAAGTATATTTTTTGCTTGTATACACAATGAATAGGTTTGTTTTGTTTGGATGATAATATGTCTTCATCCAAAAACCATTCTATGACACTGAACTGACTGATCAATATTCATAGCACCAATTTTGAAGGCAGAGCTCATGTGAATTTACAAGTTCAGGCCTGTTGTTAATTACTCCATTACTTGTTGCAGCTTGTACATTTCCAGGGGGTGAGCAGAGCCAACACTGCCATTGCTGCTACAATGTTGCCGTATCATCCTGCAAAGCGAGCTTTCATTCTGTACTGTCTCTATATTATTTTAAAGAGATTTTCGTTGTTTTGATAGTTCTACTTTGTTCTTTATGCTGCAGCAACTTTTTACAGATGTGGCCAGTGGAGAACTTTCCGGGGATTTAGCTGATGAGATAGCAGCTCTAGACACCCTAGTACTAGACCTCCAAGACCTAAGCAACCAGTTCCGAAACCAGTATTGACCATCCTGGGTCTGGAAAGGGTGCCATCGCCTTCTGGAATTTCCCTTCTACCTGAAACACAAGATACTGATTTTTAAATAAATTTCTCTTTTATGGCTAACATTCTTGTTTTTGTGATTTTTCCAAATGTTTGAATTTCCTGAAGTACAGTAAGTGAAAAGTCCCTTATTTCCTTAGCTTAGTTACAGTTGAATTCAGTATTTTTTATTATTCTTGAGGTATTTCAGCAAAAAGCAAAAAAAATTGTAGTTTTCTTTCTTAGCATGGGGTTTATTCTCTCTTAGCCTGAAATGAATTAGATCATTGTTTGGAAAAACTTGGTCTAAACAGGAAGAAATCATACACTACAAGTTTGTGGAATCATTAGATTGTGTGCTTCATTCTCCAAAAGTGATAGAAGAGTAGCTCTGGTGATGGAAACCTTTATACTTCTTGAGATTTTATCAGTGTCATAAAGATTCAGGCTTGGCCGAGTTAGAAATGTGGGCGTGGTTTAGCTTCTAAATCCAGAAAATGCAAGAAAAAAATGACATAACTTAAATTTTGTCTCAGCCATTAGCCACTAGTAACCAGGCCGACCCTCATCGTGTATCCCGCCAGCCCTGAAGATGGTTGTTTAATAAGGGTATTATGAGTGAAGACAGCTATAAACGGTGCCATATTACAAAAATGCCAAAGTAAAATGCTTTCTTAGTAATGTCTATGGAAACAAGTATTGAAGGCAGCAGCTGAGCTTAATAATCTTGCTAGAAAAGTCACAGTGAGGAATTTTGAGTCCTGGCCTGGTTTGGTGAATTTTGGGTCCCATGCATAAGTCTTTTGACCCTTGCCTTTTTCCATGTTCTTTTTTATAAAATGTGAATAATTTCTGTTCTTTGCATCTTTGTAGAGTTTCAACTGCCTTTGGGAATTTAAAAATCCATAATCCATAAATATAAGTATCCCGAACATTAAAAAAAACAGTCTTTAAAAACTTGCAACGATTTTGGTGATGAATGTTTACCAGGGCATCCCTTTCTTAACCACCCGCTTCTCTTCTCTAATCTCATAAGAGCCTAAAAAAGTCGACGTATGCCCCAAAGCGGTTTCTCTTACAGGAGACACAATAACTATGAGAAAGACCAAGAAATGAGGTGGTAGCATGAGTTAACGTTAAATGTTCACTCAGGCTTTTATGGCAGCCGTTGGGGAATAGGTGGGTGGGTGGGTGGAGCGAGGTTTGGAGATGAACTCTGTCAGTACCTAGTTGTGAACCCCAACAGAAAACAGATAAATACTAGAGAGTACAAAGAGTTCAGGAAACAAGTGACTGAAGAAAGGGCTCACAAGTTTTCATTTTCAGTTCTCAGTTTATTCAACTTTGGGTTCAAGGCAGGAAGGCACCTGACAGACCGAGTCACGAAAGGCCTGTCCCCTTCCAGGCCCGTTGTCAGATTCCGTGTTGGGCCGGAGTCTCCAGGACGCAGCTGTACACCCTCTTCTCTCTCGGAACCATCTCACAGCGGAGAGAACTATTAGGTGTCTTCTTTTAAAGACACAACCTATTAGTTGTATTTAGTAATCTTACTCATGTGAATGTTTAACTTGATTCCTTCATCTGTAAAACTAGGGGTGACAGCAGCAGCTTCCAGCAGGTTCTGAATCTCGTGCAGCCTCTCACCCAGCCTGAGAGCCCGTAACAGTGTCTGTGTACACGGCTGTATCTCATTTGCTGGAGCGTCCTTGGTGCTTCATATGGCTACATTATGATTTAAATATTTGCTATTTCCAAACGCCTTACCTTTTATAAATTCCAACTTTCGTTTTCTAGTAGTAATACTTTTGTTTTCAAAATTACTTTTTTTGTTTTGTCAGCTAAAAAGACATAGATGTGATCTTCCCATCTTTACTGCGTTCCTCGCATGGATTATGATGCTGATGGTTACACAGTATTGAGTTCTCACTGTGTACTAGGTAATCTGTGATACCACCGGGAAATTCAAGGTCACAGATTCTAGAAAGAGAAATGGCCAGAATTCAATGCCCAGGAACTCCTGCATTCTTTCTCCTTGCTGTGTTGGGGCTAAAAACACTTCCAAACGTCAGCTGACGTCAGTCTTCTCACAGTGGGGTACCTGGAAAACTTGCCTGTCATTGTTTATAAGGTTCTTCAAGGAGAGAAATTCTGGGAGCTCTCAGTTAAGATTGTCTTTTAAAAAAAAAAATTAATAAATTCTTTGTTAGCCTTTTTTCTGAAGAAGTAGCATAGTAAATGGATCCCAAACTATAAAGGAGTTAATATAAATCCTGATGGAATAATAAATCCCTTCTCTACACCCACACTCAAAACCCAGGAAGCTTAGAGAGTGGCATTGAGTCTGGGAAGCAGAACCATGGGGGGGTGTCGGGGTGGCGAGTTGAGTGGTGGGGTGCAGAACTACAGAACCCCAGAAAGAATCTGAGGTTCTCGTTTGGGCCTGGAGAGCTTGGCCTTCCCTCAAACAGAGGCTCAGATGGTAATGAGAACCCCAAACATTGAAAGCATTGACTTGCTTAATTGCGTATCAGGGCTCGTCTCTGCGGGCTGGTCTTGTTTCTGTTGGACATGCCATTAGTGTGCTAGTCATCAGAAATGCAGAGAAAAAATGATACCCAGCATGTAGAGTAAACCCACCTACTTTCCAGGCGACATTCAAAGATTGTGACATAAGCGGAGCTGTGGCCGGTTCGGGCTGTTGGTGACCATTTCCCCAAATCGTGGTAAATCTATTACATTTACCATCTGGGTGAGTCTGAATAAAAGTATTCTTTTTTCCATTTCTGTTTTTATAACATCCACATCAATCTGAATCGCTGTTTAGATAAGGTGACGCTGCTTTACTGGCCAGGAGTGAGGAATAAAACCTGTTAAGTGGATGCAGCGCCCTTCCCTTCTGCCCGCCCCTCGGCAGGCCCGTGGTGAACCGGCAAAGAGCCTTTATTCAGCGGCGGGCGCCACGCTGTGGTGATACAGATGGAGTTTTCACGACGTGCAGAAGTGCTTATAAATAGATAGGTTTCAATCAACAAGTAGCTCATTCAGGCATGTGCTCAAATATAGTAGCTGCATTCATTAGACAGACATTCCCACTAATCCCAAGACTATACTAATAAAAGAGTAATCCCTTATGGGCTCAAGGTAGTGCTGACTTGCTTTTAACTCTTGGAGAGTCTTTCACAGACCAAGGCCTGCGGATAATTGTAGCTGCATTAGGTTTTCACCAAGTGAACTGTATGCTGAGCTTATCTTGAAATTTTTTCTGTCCTTATTTCTATAAATTGCAGGGGCCTAATGGACAAAGAGGTACTTTTTACTCTCAACATGCAGCTTGCAGCAAAGCCAATTTAGAAACCAATTATGTGTGCGCGTGCGCCCTCACTATCACGAAGCACCTTCTCTCACCCTGGGTAATAAAGTGGTGAATAAAGAGTTTGAGTGGATTTTGTTTTTTCCTTTGACTTTAGGATCAATAAGTTAATGTCCATTTTGAGAAGATTTGCACACGTTTAGCAGAGCGGGCGGACTCTTTACACTGCCCTTCTCTTCCTTGGGCCTGGCTTTGTTCGGCAAGGCCTTCTCTCCTCCCACACCATTCAGAGCTGGCTGTAATTAATTCGCTTAGCACAACACCCAAACGTGTCCCTTGCCAGTGATGTCAGACCTGCCTTCCCTTTTATTATTCTGACTTCTCATAAACTGCAGTGACCTGTGAGTCACCCACACCATCTCTTGGCCCTGTGCCAACATTGTGATCCCTGAAGGGGACTCCTGCCAAGGACTGGGAGGCAGGAAACTTAGGTAAATGTGGGCTTCTGAACGGTAAGCATCTGCCATTTCTGAAACTGTTGTGGTGGTGTCTCCAGAAGAGGATGTGGGGGTGGGTGGTGGTAAATCATGTTGTTAGGAGCTAACCTGTGCACTGCTAACTTTGCAGACTGAGGGCCCAGATGAGCGTCAGTATCTATAGGCAGACAGAAGTTACTACACAGTGCTCCTCCAGACAAGTGTTTGCTGAAGACTCTATTACTGCGGGACCTGAAGTCCTTACCCCTCTGCAGCCTGTCAGCGATCCATGGGGCAGAGATGTTATAACAAGATCAGTGGGGAAGATGCATGAGCAGTGCTTTGAACAGAAACACAGGTAAGAGATCTGAGAAACCCCAGGGTAATAAGCATTGACACACCTTTTCTGTTCCCCAACCAGGAGCTGGGTGACTCAGTGCTGCTGGGCCATGAGGCCAGTGTCATGATTCTCAGCACTTTCACTCTAGCGACCTTTCCCTGTTTCTGGGCAGAGCGGGGAAGGGGTGAAACAGGCAGTGATGGATTTTGATGGAGTATAGGAGAAAGAAAACCAACTTCCTGCCATCGGAATTTCTCAGGTTAGTGGTAGGAGAAGGGAAGAGGGAGGGTGAGACGGAAGAATCCGTGGGAAAATGACAAAATGGGAATTGGTTGATTGGAATGATTGCGGGGTTAGAAGACCTGGATTTCATGCCCACTTCCTAGCCATGACCACACCTGAGCCCTGAGTCTCTTTGGGCCTCAATTTTCTCAACTATAAAATGCAAATAGCCACCCTACAGACCTGACAGAATTGCCGTGGGGGTCATATTAGATGATGTGTGTGAAGGGTTTTGTGAGCAACTGGCACAATTAGTTCTTGTTATGATCAGGAGAAAGGGGCATTGTGGATGGTCTTTCAGGTCCTGGGACTGGTGGAGTCCCTGGGGTGGGCGTACAGCCACTTGGCTCCAGTTTCCCTAATCCCCGGGGGGCTATAACCCTGGGGTTTGGGAAGCAATGCTGCGGGCGTTTTCCAGGTTCCTGTGCCCTTTGTTGCTCTCCTTACTGAAATCAGTTTGGCCTATAGGATGTCTGGTTCCAGGGCGGCTAAAGCCGTCTTGGTATTTTTACAGCTGTGTGCCCAAAACATCCTGCTTATGCCTCAACAGTTCTTTTTCACAAAAAATGCAGGTACAGAACTAGGGTGGCTGCACATAGTAAGCAGATTCCCCGACCATAACCGGCAGGACACAGGGTTATTGTTTTCACAGGTATGCCCTGCTTAATGTTCACCTTCCCCCTTTAATAAGTTACACACGTGTTCCATCCCATGGTCACTGTCTAAAAGGTAGAAAATACAAATAAGCAAGAAGGAAAAAATTAAATCACCAGATCCCACCCCTGAGGAAGATAACCACGTTAGCATTTTTCTGCACATCCTTGTAGACTGAGATATGTATGTCAGAGAAAGAGGCCTTTTAGAAAACTCATGAAGCCTTTTAATAAAGGACTCGGATGTAGGCCTGTCTTTAACCTGATGGGGCTCAGAGCTAGAGGACAAAGGGAGGCCCACACACCACATATCTAAATATTGAATGCTATAAATCAAGCTGAGACACTGTTCAATAAGATCTGTTTTATGCTTTCATCTTGACAAATACTCCTTTCTACTGACTTGGGAGGCCATATTTTAATTTAGGATCCTCAAAACCTCAGAATTCCAGGCTGGGAGACTGTGGTGCAGGGAAATCGGCCCCCCTCAGCCCACCCCACTCTGCAGGGGTGCGCATGTGCACATGGGCCCACCGCAGCCAAGTCTCAGGTCTGTCATACCACCGCCACCAGCTGCCCCTCTGACCTGCGAGGACACGGAACAGCCATGCTACCCTCAGCAGCGTGGGTCCCAGGAAGAGGCCCACGCCGCCCCACGATGCAGGCCTTGGGCCTTTGCGCAGGGGGCTCGGGGGTCCCAGGTGCCTGAGCATGGTCTGGGTGGGGTAGTACAGGCTCTAGGTGAATGCATCCCTCTGGCCCTGTGAGCAAGGGGTGCTGGGGGAGGGACAGAGGGGCCTTTTAGACTGAAAGGCCCACCGCAAAGCCACTTTTTGCCTGGCTTTAGAGTGGGACTGATAGGAAAGTGGTGTGAGATGCAGGAGGTGTGGGGAGGAACACTTATTCCCCGCTCCCCAATTTCTGTAGAAGAGGAGAATTTTATTCCACAAGCCAGGAAGGAAAAGAAATGGAGGGACAGTTTAGCCACTTAGCCTCCACTCCTTCCACTCCAGTGGAGCGGCCTAAGGCACCAGGCAAGGCTGACTCCCTGCCTGTCTCTCTCTCTCTCTCTCTCTCAAGACTTTTCTGCCAAGAGAGAGGCTGCACTCTCTTCCCACCTGCTCCCCATGTCAGCACAGGTGCGCGAGGCCCAGGCTTGTCTAGGAGACCCCCCCCCCCCCCGTCTCTTCTCCCTCACGGGCAGTGGTTCTGGGTTGATGTGCATTTGCTCTACAGGCCCAAAGTCTTCCTTCATGGATTAATCCCAGAGCCAGACTTCAGGAGTATCCAGGGGCCCAAGGTGACAACACATCAGAATAATAAAACCAACATTTTGATTTCCATCTGAGTCCAGCGCCTGTACCTTAATTGGTTTCAAAATTAGTTCAGAGAGGGGAGGGGTGAGTGGTTAATTATGAGTCAGAATTCTTGGATTCAAGCCCTAGCTGTGTTCATTGAGTTGTCTAGTGGATTTTTTTAAAAGGTCTGGTGGAGTTTTAATCATGGCTGTGAATCAGAATCATCTAAAGAATTAAACCCATATAAACACACACACAAAAAACCCAACAAAGAAACTGGGCACCTCACAAAAAGAAAATAACCAAATGGCTAATAAAACTACAAAATAGACTCAGAAACAGTCATCCGAGAAATGCCCCTGAACGTCACGACGAGAAGACACATGCCGAGAGTGACCGATACGGAAATGACTGCGCACCACGTGCCGGAGAGGGTGGGGCGTTAAGCAGCACAAACAGTGCTGATGGGAATATAAACAGACAAACATTCTGCCAAATGTTCCCCGTGACCCGGCAGTTCCCCCTCGGTGAGCACATGCTCACAGGCACAGATGCAGGCCGGCACGCTTGCACCGAACTCTCACCCGAGTGTAGAGCAGCGCCAGTCCGCATGCCTACCAGCAGTAAGTGGACGTGATGTGGCGGGACAGCCGTGCAAGGGAGGGAGACGTAGCAACGACAATGAATTTCCCACGGCGACGCCACAGCAACAGCAGAGGGAATCTCAGTACGTTGAGCAGAGGAAGTCAGACATTAAAAAAGAAAATGTGCGCTGCAGGTTTCCAACATACATATAATAGGAAGCTCAGGAAGCAGATGACGTCAAACCAGGTTACACTGTGATGCACGCTTGGGCGCTGCCACTAAAGGAAAGCGAGGAGGTGTTACGGTGGAAAACAGGACAGTGGTTACTTTTGTGCGCACTGGGGATGACCGGGAGGGTGCGTGAGGGTTCTGGGCAGAGGCCGGATCACTGGTTAACTTGGTCATGGTTAACATTGTTCTTTGGCCAAATCATCGAGCTCTACATTTCCGTTTTGCACGTTTTTCTGAATGTGGATTATATTTTGTAGTGAAAAGACCTTCAAATATTCGGAGCAGCTGAGCCACTTTTACTGTGAGCCGAGCGTTTGCTTTCCCCATTCCAGGTTTTCACGTGTTTCTGTCTCTGGGCCTCTCCTTCTGGAGGAGACCCAGCTCCTCGAGGAATTTTCCTTGCAAATCATAAAGCTGACTCTTCAGAACGCATACCGCTTTTCGACGTGAAACTGCATCGCAAACTCAAATTTAACCCCATGTAACTTTAACTCTCCTCTTCACCTTCCTCTTTACCAAACACCTCTTTAAGCAAAACATAACGTGTTACATACAACTCTAGGACAGAAATGTGGATAATTTGACGTTAGACTGGAAGCCTTGATTCCTTCTGTCTCACACAGTTAAGGTCCTGTGCTTTCCACGCTGCCGGCTGCGTAGACTGTGGGCACCGACCTCGGGAACCCAGCCAGCACTGAGTCATTGATAGAGTGTGGCCATCTTGGTGACCAAAGCCAGCTTCTCACATTTCTTCTCGAAAAGCATGGTGTTGACATGTTTAATATCCTGTGGCATTTCCTCTGGGCTCCGTCGTTTGATGGAAAAAGTCCCTGTTGATGTTTGATGGCCAAGTTGAACAGCAAGGCCCTGGGCCCCTCCACCTCACGGCTCTGGCTGGGCAGTGACTTCCCTCGAGGCTGTAACGGGAATCCCGACAGTCGTGTCTTGGCAGGGTCCCCACACCACCCTTTCAGGGCGAGCGCTTATGTGCGCCTGGATGGCTTCTGAGCAAAGGTGAAATTTCACCCACAGCTTCACAGGGGATGATAAAATCCAGACCACTGCAGAAGAGAAAAAGATAACCCAGGGCTTTAAGCTTTTCTGGAAGAATTCCAAAAACACATATTTCAAGGGAATGTCTCAGGGCGACCCTAAGTAAACTGGTGACCTACAGATCAAAGCCACTGGATTTTATTCGCCGTCTCCTGACCCAGCCGATCGCACTGTCCTCCCCTGTTACACGTCCAGATAAGCCCACCTATCGCTTTCCTCTCTTTTTTTGAGAATCACAAGAATCACAAATCACCCCTGACAGCCTTTGGTCTCTCATCTTCAGGAATGTAGCTGGTACATCCTTTGTGTGAAAGAGGCATTCCTAGGAAGGGGCTTGAACCAGACAGAGTGAAGAGTATCCTGTTTCATCCGCATAGAACAAAAGAGTGTCTTTCCTGCCCCAGAGCCGCACGCGTCTGAGGACTTGAGTGAAAACAGACGGGCTGAGCTTGGTCCTGGGACAGAGACTCGGTGGCAGGGAGAGGGGTCCACTCAGGTAAGGGCTTCACTCTCTCTCCATAGTTGTTCTTACACAATGGAATCCCCATTTGTGAGGGGGTCAGTGATTGACATAGGCGTATTTATCCTTGACTGTGGCCTTCCTCCAAAATAAACTGCTTCCTTCACTGACCTCAAGTTCTATAGGCTCTTTTGAAATATAATTATTAAAATGTTAACACATTGTATGTGGGAAACGTATTTATATGTTTTACGTTGACTGGTAGTAGAGCACGCGATAAAAACTACCCGCAAACAATGTGTTAAGAGTTTCTCATAAATTGATGTTAGGGTTTTAGTGAACTGTAGATGAGTCAGGCTGACTCTGAGATGGTCCCCAGTGATCTCTGCCTCCTGGTATTGTTGCCATTCTGCAGTCTCCTTCCCTTGAACAATTGGTTTCTAACCAGTAAATATTGGCAACATTGACAGGATGTCACATCCAGGATTAGATTACCCAAGACAGTGGCTCTGTCTTACTAGCAGACTCCCTCCCTTGCTGGTTTTGATTAATCAGGTTGCCACGTTGGGAGGTCCATTTGTGGTCAGGGACTTGAGGGTGGCCTTGGGCTGACAGCAAAGCCTGGAAGGAAGGAAGGATCTGAGGAAGTCCCTCAGTCCAACAGCCCCAAGAAACTGAATTCTGACAAAAACACTTTTGCTTGGAAGCAAGCCCTTCCTCAGCTGAGCCTTCAGATGAGACCTGACCCTGGCCAACTCCTTGGTTCCCGTTAGGTGAGTACCTGGTTCAGCGTCCCTGGACTCTCGTCTCACAAAAACTGTGACATAACATATGTGTGCTTCGAGTTGCTAAGTTTGCCTTGCATTGTGTCATACAATAGATAACTAAGTAGGTTTCACCTGTCATTTTTTTTGTAACATAAATCCGTAGTACTCACTAATAATCACAAAATATGTCTTCTTTGGAAAGCTTTCCCACTGTTATTCCTATGGCATACAGATTAAACTCTACATGCTTTCCCTGTATACCATATTGTGCCAAACCCTTTCATTTCCTTAGTTGTTGTGAACTAAGAGATCGTACAGGGGTTAGCATTAAGAAGCCTCTGTGCTCTAATATGTGGCTATAGTTATGTCACTCCTCTGCGTAAAGACCTTCTGGATTTCTCCATGAAATACACACTCTTCTTGTGACATTGATAATGTGACCCCAAACCACCTGCCCAGGCGGTCTCCCCATTCCACGGCTCCCCGCCAGCGCCTGCGCTGTGACCTGTCCCTGCCCTCGTGTGCGTCTTCTCTCCTGCTGCCCTCGTGGTGCTGCTCCGCCCTCCCCTCCTCATGTCTGCTGTGGAAAACCTAGCTCCTCCATGAGGTCTCTCCCCGGTCCTACGTCTGCCCCTAAGCGGGGTGCTGTCTCCCCACTTTACAACCCCACACCACTCGGCCTTCCTTAGCGTATTTGTCAGGTGCTGCCTTCATCCTGGTTGCCTTCTGATTCTGCCCTCTTTGATCTCCCACGTGAGACCAGGAGCTCCATGGGGCAGAGGCTGTCCGTCATCTCCGTGTGGTCCTTCTGCACCTGGAACATCACCTGGGCACAGTGAGGAGGAGGTCGCCGATGCTGTGGAATTGAATGTAAGGAAGGGCAAATCGGGATGTGGCGCATCACCCAGAGGGTGTCGATAGAAGTTCTACTGAAGAAGGACTCTATGGCTGGAAAAGTTTGGGGAACAAGATGTGCCCTATCCCTTCACAAAGAGCCCACACAGACATTAGATCATTAAAGTCTCTGAGAAGTCCTGCAGTAAAGAAAGAGGCACCCAGCTTTTAGCTCTGCTCTCTGTAATGCGGTGACTTGGCCAGGAGGTTGGAAGCAGCCTAGACAGGTGGCTACAGGGTCCCTGCCAGTTTAGAGCTCACCTCCCGGCCGATGCAGTTCTTTGGTTTTTTTCTTGGAAAGGCTGTGAGTTTATCATCTTCAACCATCTATATTCATTCCCCTCGCTTAGTCACAGGTGATTCCAAAACTATCTCAATTAACAGTACTCTGGATGGACACTCGGCGTCTAAACATACCTAAGCCCTATGTAGGAACGAGCCACCTGTGCTGGGTGGAGAACCACGTTTGATAGCTCGTTTGACTTGCCCTCAAGGGACTTTCTGCTCGAGTTGCAGAGACTGTGTTGAAACGTTTCAGATGTTGAGAGACTCACTTTTTACCGTCTTTGCTGGAGTCAGTCCTAATGAATGGATGTTTAGTAGGCATTTCCTGTAGGTCAGGCACTCTGCTAGGTGCTTAGGGCACAGAGCTTGGTAACAAACTGTTCTTGCTCTAAAGGAACATAAACAGACTCTCTTAATGCAATTCTGTGAGTGCTAAAGCCCTGTTAGCCCAGGTTCATGAGCAGGGATGGCGGGAGGCGCCGGGGAGGAGGGGAGGCCTAGCCTGAGAGTTAGATGGAAGGTGCCAGAAGATCACCCTGGGAATAAAGGTGGAAAAAGAAAGTCCATTTCAAGATTTGTTTTTTTAGCATTCGCTCTCTGCCAGTAACTGTCTGCTAGGTCCTAAGGGTCCTGAGATGAATGGGGCACACTCCCTTCCTCCAGGCCCTCAGCTGGGGTGGCGGGGGCAGAGGTCAGGTGAGGCTCACCCGGACTGATTATGGGGACAGAAAGAATCCAAGGACTGTATGATCAGTTGCCAGTGTACAGACAATACCTTAAACTTTAATTAAAACAATCATTTCGTGCCTTTAATCTTTTTTTTTAAGAGCAAACATCCTCTGGGTGTTAAGCCCATAGACCTAAAGACCTCGTAGCTATGAACTTAAGATTTTCTATATGGTCCCTGGTGACCTCCTCGTGCCTTAAACACTGACCCTCCCTTCTGTCTCCTCGTGCTCTGTGCTTCGTTTCCGTGAGGGGTCATTGGAAGGACGGAAATGAAGAGGGCCTGCCTCCTTTTGTGGTCTTAACGACTCTTCCTGGGGTTCATCTGTGAGTGCAGGACCCACAGGAAAGCAATGGCAGCTAAACCTGGAATCTCTGTTCGTCGGAGACTGCAGCCAGGAAGACCCGATGGCAGTTGTGACTCTCGCTCATCTGTGGTGTGTCCTCGGACACATTTCCTAAGGCTCTGTGGGTGTTCACCTTGTCTCTAAAGTGGGTAGAAAGATACAGTTCATGGATTCGGGTGTGAATTAGTGCTTGTGTGCTGAGCACAGAGCCTTCATAAGGCTGCATAGTATCTGGTGCTTAATGAATTCTAATCCTCTCCCTCTGTTTCTTTAAATCAGGGAAGTTGCACTTGTTTTGAGTGAGAAGCACATTTAATTTCAGCTCAGGAATTTAGCCGCCAGGACCATTTATTGTGGCTTTTACAGATGGATTTTCCTACAATGTCTCCTGCTATGTGCAAGCGTTGTATCTAGTATTCTGTTCAGGTTGAGAAAATTTTAGTCATTGGATGTGTGCCTAAAACAGGTGATTTGGACATTTTTGTTCCATTCCACCTTCTCATTTCCCTCCAGGTTTCCTTGAGGAACTCAAGGGAGTTGGTGGTTTACATTGGCACGCAGGATTCAGAGAGAGCCCATAAAAGTGGGTGGGACACATATTCAGTGATGGATGGAGATGTGAGCGTTTTTGGCTTAGAAATCAAGTTTCCTTTGCTATTGTACTCAAGCCAAGGAAGCACCAATTACTTCAGGTCTTTCCTGGAGTAATTAATTCACCTGGAGTGCTTTCCTCTCCTCCCTTCCTGGAATCCTATCCCAGTAACTTTTTTTTTTTTTTTTTAAATATATCTTTATTGAGTCAGAGAGAGGAAGGGAGAGGGAGAGAGAGATGGAAACATCAGTGATGAGAGGGTCGTCATTGATCAGCTGCCTCCTGCAGGCCCCCGACTGGGGATCGAGCCCGTAGCCGGGCATGTGCCCTGGAATCAGACCGTGATCTCCTGGATCCTAGGTCAACGCTCAACTGCTGAGCCACCCCTGGCTGGGCTATTTTTTTATTTTTTTTTAACTCAAAGAACCTTTACCAAGGGCCTGTCCTGGACACACACTGTCCTAGGGACAGAGCTACAGACAAAGAAGGCAGATGCAGAGGCAGTGGGGAGAGGCAGGCACGTGCTCCCCGCCCCCATGCCTCGTTTGAGCCTGGCGCATCTGGCCTGCGGGGCTCTCGGGGCAGGGAGAAGGAAAGGGCCTGGGACCCGATGGTCTGGAGGCGATACCTTGGAGAAGTGGAGTGAGTGGGCGCAGGCCCCCAGGACCAAGAAGGAAATCAGGAGAACCAGGATGGGCAGCGAGGATGGGGCAGGTGGGCGGAACCGAAAGAAGAAAGGCGGTCAGCAGGGATGACATGAGGGGCAGGGGAGAGAAACGCAGCCGTGCAGATGGCAGTAGGCAAGGTCCTCTCTCCTCGCACATCTCTGCGGGCCTCACCTTCCTCTGGATCATTTCAGCTGCAGACAGTGAGCTGCTATCACTTCATTTGGAGACGGAACGGATGTGTCAGGCCCTGTTCTAGAACTGGGGATAAAAGCAGACACAGGGGAGTCTGCATCCCGGTGCTGGGGTTCCCAGGCAGGGCCATGCATCAGAGTCACCCTGGAGTTTGAGAATGTGCGGTACCCAGCGATGGCGATTCAGTAGACGGTGTGGCTGCCGTTTCTCCACCTGACAACCTCTGCGCACCGAATGAGTCATGAGCAGGAGGAGCCAGCGCTTCTGTTCTTCGGGCACTGCGCTCAGTGCCTCGTGTGCGAGAGGGCAGAGTGTATAACCAGTGGTGTGCCTGGGCAGGCTCAGCGCGCTCGTAAGAGCCAATCGCACGTATTTCTTCTCAACGGGACCTTCGGTGACGTCACACTGGTGCTTTGAAATCAGCCCCTGTGGGAATGTTTACACTACAGAAATTGGCAAATGCTAAAAAATCTGGGCATTTTCCTCTCTAGAAAGCCAGTTGTTAAACATTTACTGGAACACACTGTGTGTGTGTTTATATATGTTCTCATTGAATTTAATCTTCCTAATAAGCCCGGATTTTAGGCGTGGAGTAACAGCCTTCACATCTCTTTTACATATGTTATGTTACTCTCACCATACACCATGAGAACAGATGGGGCAAGTATCATTATCCCCACTTTTATTTTTATTTTTATTGTTTCTAATCCTTACCCGAGGATATATTTTAGAGAGAGGGAAGGAGAGAGAGAGAGAAACATTGATGTGAGAAACATCGATCAGTTGCCTCCCTTACGCACCCCAACAGAGGGTGCCCTGACTGGGAATCGAGCCCACAACCTTCTGGGGTATGGGGTGATGTTCTAACCAGCCGAGCCTCCTGGCCAGGCCCATTGTCCCCACTGGCTCAGAGGGTCTGGGCTAGGAGGGCAGACCTGATGTGAACTCCCCGCGGCTCTCTTCCTGCAGCGCGGGCTCTGGCCCGAGGTCAGATTGCTGGTTCTGAGTCAGTGTCCTGATCATAAGGCTGGAGGGCCCAGGCCTGGCTCCATTCTCAGATATCTGATAACAGGAAGTTGCCCCAACACTGGCCGGCGTGGCTTAATAAATAACCTCGCAGTTCTGCTTATTTTTGTACCTTGAGTCTTCCCATGCAAAGTTCAGGGCCGAAATGGGCGGGCTTGCAGGGACCCTATCCCGATGAGCTGATACTTTGAGGGGGATGTGATGTTGTCCTGGGGACATGTGCCCTTGGCTGGCATAGGAAGAAGGGAATCCGGAACTTTTTAAACCCACCCCATTAAGGTCTTGGCCAAGGCCATGGGAATTTCCAGACAGTCTGCTTGTTCTAATTGAGGTAACAATGAATAGACTTTGCTTGTGTGAGGCTTAGAGATTTATGTCACCATGGAAAATCCCCAGTGAGAGGGAGCTACTTCTAAAATGGTGAAATCAGCAGCCAACTCCACCAGCACCTCAGGCACTACCTGAGGTGGAGACAGGGCATCCCGAGAGAAAGGAAATAGAAATGCCTATTCCCAGGCTGTGCTCCCCACACTCAGGTTTTGTCAGGACCTGGCTGTGTTGCTGGGACACACCACTGAGTGGACAGCTCACCACACGTGAGAAAAGCGCAGCGAGAGGCCTTGTTCAGACAGAATTTTCCTGTAGGTCCAAGGCTTGGGTGGCTCAGATGTTCCTCCCACATAAGCACCTACTGTGTGTTGCCACACTCAGAGTCCTCAGTGGGTCTCTCACTCTCTGACCACTCCCTGGAATCTCCACAGCGGGGTCAAGGGAAACTTCCTCTTTCCATTCGGAAGGATGTCCCGTCTGAGAGATGGGCTTCCAGATGGCACCAGATGGAAAACTTGGGAGAAAGTGACCCATGTTGCTGTGGGCAGGAGAGACGATGTCAGGACAGCAGAGGCTGTGGATGGACAGTGGCCTGGGGCCTGTGGTGGGAGGTGGATGATCCCTTTGCTGAGCTGGGCCCCCCACAGCCCTCGTGTTCCCTGCCACGTCCATGCCGTGCTCCAGAGTAAACATTTGTTTTCTCTGGAATCATAAACACAAGTGAGCCCTGAAGTGTTTCAGACAATGCGGGTTTGTGCAAAGCCTCCCCCAGCCCGCCTCCTGGGGTTGAGACTGGTCGCTCGCTGGGACACTGGGACACTGGGACACTGGGACTCAGCGCTCCCGGTGGGTGCGCCCTGCTCCGGGGGGAAGCCTTCTCAGGAGCCCCGACGCTATAGACTCAGAAGTCCAGGCTCAGGACGGGAGGGGAGATCGGAGGTGACTCGTGTGAACAAGAGGAAGGCGCAGGATGAAGCTGATTTGCCGACCAGATTCTCAAAAGCCTCGCTACAGTGTGGCTCTCAGACTAGCAGCCACCAGCCTCACTGGGGAGCTTGTTAGAAATGCAGAGTCCCAGGCCCCCTGGACCCCGAATCTGCATGTTAGCTAGAGTCCAGGGGTTCCTGTGCAGTGAGAGCTGGAGAGCAGCTCCAAAGGAAGCCGGGCCCTTGCCAGCCCCCAGCTTCCCCACCGACGGGAGTATTTATTGTACAGTCACTTACAGATGTTTACAATGAGCCCAGTGGGAAGAATCAGTCTCCCTCCCTCCCTCCCTCCCTCCCTCCCTCTCTCTCTCTCTCTCTCTCTCTCTCTCTCTCACACACACACACACACACACACACACACACACACACACGATATCATAAAAACCTGGATTCAGAAAAGATTTAAGTTTCACACCTGGTTTTGTCACTTAATACTTGTGGGACCCCAGCCAAGTCGCTGACTTCTCTGAACACGTTTCCATATCTCCAAAAAGGAGCTCATCACACGACACCACGCGCAGGTAGCAAGCAGTGAACACTTCACACCGCCGATTCCGGCCGTCCTCTGGGCAGCCCATCTGATGCTGGCCCGGTTCTTACCCACATTTCCAGGGGCGCCCGGGGGCGCGGAGCGTTAACTGACCTGCCTGCGGGAGACCACACAGCTGTGGCGGGCAGAGCAGGGCTCGGCCCTCAGGGGTCTGGCTCCGGAGCCCACCCTCTGTCCACACCCTGTGCTGGGACACAGTGGAGTGACCAGTAGACTTGTGCAGAGTATGTGGAATAATGGGTGTAAACCAGGCAGCCCTAAGTGACTGCTTTATTTACGGCACGGCGCAGGTGAAGGGTGGGGAAGCTGCACACCTTAACAGGTATCGGTGATTTCTCCAAGATGAGGGAATTCTGGGTGCCTTTGCTTTTTCTTGTCTGTAGTTTCCTGACATTAACATGTCTTGCTTTTGTCATGAGAAATAAGAAAGAAATTTGAAAAATTCCTTTTGACTTCCTTGTATGACTTGCTCATTTCCAGCATGAGGGAGGGGAGAGAAACCTTTCAGAGTCTGCGCCCAGCTCCTGGCTGTGGAAGCACAGAGAACACTCACTCCACCTCTGAAAAGGAAGCCCCCCCATCTGCATCCCACCCCCTAAAAGTCACAATAAACGACCTGCCAGAGGGCAGAGCCAGGCACTTGCCACAGCACAGAGGAAACCCCCTTAGGCCTGCATTTAGCATCTTCCCCACACCAGGAGCCAGAACCTCTGGGGAGGGGGGACATCCCGCATCTCCTTCGTTCCACTGTATCCAAAATGAACATTCTCAACAGTAGACCTTTCAATGCATAAAGCAAGGGCATGGACGAATGTATGTATTAAAGACGCAGAGTTAACGACTGAGTGTGGAAAATCTCCCCCCAAAGTGCTTCCAAATATAGAAAACTCACATCATAAACGAGGAGGGCTCACCCCGCTGGCTGGCGGCAGCAGGGGGCAGAGAGCAAGGGGAGGGGTTCCCAGTTCCCAGGGCCGGCCCCACACACCCCTCTGGGCGGCTGAGCTACCAACGGTTTCCTGCCCGCACCTGCCCAGGGGCTCTTTAGAGAAATAACCTAAGTGGGAAATCAAATGTATTATTTTTACGAAAAGTCATGGAAGGCCCCTAGGATAGACTGCATTTCTCCCAGCCCCTCAGGGAGGTTGGGAAGGTCACTGGTTGCGTTGTTTTCTCTTGTGTCCCTAAAGGGGTTTGTAGGTTTGTTGATCACTGTCAAAGACACACACGCCTCTGGCGTTTTTAACCTGCTGGTTGGACCCAACTAAAATCACCCCCATCCTCGGCTGACTTCATTTACCAAGATAAGGTCCTATAATTACCAGCTTATTGCCTGAGGCCACGGCTGCCCAGCCTTCCAGCTGAACCATCTTTAGCTTCCTGACAGCTGTGAGCCTCCTTGACCCCAGGGTGGAAGAAACCAGCGGGGGTACAGGAGGTGGAAGGACTGTGGACACCAGCATCTCTTTCACGCTCCCGGAGCCTTCCTTCCCTGGAGCAAGGGAGGGCCTGGTCTTGGCATAGAAAGGATGCTCAAAGATGTATCGAAAATTCCTAACTGACTGGAAATGATGAACTAATGTCCCTGGGATCACAGCTGCCCAAACAGGTCTTTTCCAACTCTGACTAGTCCCCAAAGAATGAGGAACCTGCCAGAGGCTCCCAGCACATCTCCTCAGAAATCAGAGAGGCCCCAAGGAGCCCCGGGCCTAAGTGGGCCTCAGAAAGAATGGCCAGCTTCGGTCCTGGGCTGACCCCTGGGCGTAGCATCGGGACGTGAGAACCGAATGGGAATGGACCAGGGGCTGCGAGGGCCACTTTATGAACAGGGTGGCATTCATCTCCTGAGACATTGTCAGGGAGCTCTGGGCACGTAAATCCTGGGAGAGTGGAGGCTAAGGTCACCCTGCTATTTTAAACTCTAACTTGATACTGGGGAGTATTAATGGCCTGGCATATGGGTTGAGAAATCACTCCCCACTCCTCTTGCCACCGCTCAAGGCCCCACCCACATAACATTTCGAGGTTTGGGCTCTATATTTTGAGAAACATTAAACTATCCAAAGAGATTCCCCAAAGAAGGAAGAAGGAAGGGGGAAAAAAAAACACAGTACAAAAAGAAAGGAATGGAATTAGGTCTTATGCAGATGTTTAAATGTGTTTGGAAGAAAGCCACAGGACAATGAAATCTCTGTGTTTAAGTAAAAGAAGGCTGGTTATACAAACAGTGCCGATCTGTTTTCTATTATCAGCTAATTAAACGATTTTATTGCCAGTCTCCCATGAGGTTCCATGTAGGGCCGTCTGGGCATAAGTAAGAATATGTTCGAAGGGAAGGCCCCGAGAGCCCAGCCCTGGAGAGGGACCTGAGGAGCGGTTCCCCCCGTGACCCATGCAAACAGGGCCTGTCGGTCCCATTGGTACTTCTGAGCCGACCCGCTGACCTCAGGTGATGGGGAATCAGGGTTCCGCTCTGGAGGGGAAGCTTGGAAACACGGGGCTAGCAGAAAAACCAGGACATGCTCCATCTTAGAGTTAATTAACTGTTGAAGAAAGGAGATGAAAGAAAAAGTGGGATTTGTTTCCTTGGGGAGTCTTGAGCCCGATGGCCGCCTCGTTTTAAGGATCCGCTTGCCTGGAGGCAGAGGGCTATCCCAGGCGTCCTCTCAGAGTCCACCGATTTCTCTGAGTCTGATGTGTTAGAACCCTGGGGACAGAAATTTAACCCTGGCCGGCCTGGGCAAAGGGGCAAGTGTGGGACTCACATGACCAGCCTCCAGGGGGAAGCGTGCGATTGGCCTACGGACCCCGGGGCCAGGCGGGCCACCAGCACTGTTTCACCTCTCCTTTTCTCTTTGTTAGTTTCAGATTTTTGCTTTTATTTCTAACCCAGCAGAAAACACAACCATTGAGAGGCCGGGCTTCATGTCTGACTCTCCGCCGTGAGCAAGGGGCTGCCCCTCTTTCCTTGTTTCCACAGCGAAGCCTCCTGGAGAAGGGCTGGGCCGGGTGCACCCCTGGAGGCGGGCAGCCCGGTGCGGCCGGGAGAGGAGCAGATCCCGGGAGGGCCGAGCAGAACAGCCCCGCGTGGCGCCGAGCAAGACGCCCGATTCTAAGCGTGCGTGAGCTGGAGACAAACAGAAGACGTCAGGGCAGGGTCGTTCTGTGGGGTAAGCATACTAATTGGAAGGACATTCAGTTCTACTCTTGAGCAAAGATGCCTCAGGCCATATACATTTCTTGCCAGTTTCCTTTCAACCTTAACTAATAACTTTTCCCCCTTCAATTCTGTCTGAGCTAGTTGGCAAAGTGCAGAAACACTTTCTGTTTATTTGTGCTTGGCATAGCTGGAAGGATTCCTGTGAAGTCCGTAAATTTCTACCCTGCCCTTTCTGAATACCTTACCTGGGCCATGCGAGACGGGGCCAGGTTTGTCCGGTGCAGCTACATCTTTTTCCTGGGGGAATGCGTCTTCAAACTCTGACCTCCGGCGGTGGGCGTGCTGGGAGCATGTTTGCCCTTCAAGCTGGTCTCAGCGGCAGGGCCTTCGCGTTCCCAGAATATTTTCCAAGTGAAAAAAATTAGTGTCACTTAAAATGAAACAAATTGACATCTTGTGCTTCCTAATTTGAAACAATGGGAAGATAATCTCCTTTATTATCTCCTAAAAGTTATTTTAGGACTATCTAGAATTGGTTTTTGTATCAGCTGCCCACGTAATTGTGTTTATTTCTGGATTTCTATTCTGTTCCACGGGTCTCTGTGTCTACTTCTACTTGACTATTGCACCAATACTGCACTCTTCTCATTACTACTATCCAGGGTAGTGTGAGAAAGATGAACAGATGCTAAAAAGCCCTAAAAAGAGAGTAGGAGATTCAAGAAGGCAAACAAATCCTAAGTTAAATAAAGAAGTAATAATATAAATAATAAAATAAGCTGAATAGCAAATGAAGAAAGGAAAGGCAATAGTAATAAATTCATACCAAACCCATCAACAGAACTACAGAAATCTTTTTTAAAAGAATATCTTAAAAGAAGCTAGAGAAAAGACAGTCGTGAGTGAAACGACTTCTTAACAGAAAGCATGGAAGCCAGAACACAGGGAAATGATGTCTGTGCTGTGCCGAAAGAAAACAACTGTCAGTTCTGTACCCAGCGAGAGTATCCTTCAAGAATAATGGTGAAATAAAGCAAGCCATTTTCAGACCAACAAAAAGTGGTTTGCCACCAGCGGAGATGCACTAAAAGACATTCCAAAGAATATACAGTCAGGCAGTGCTGACGACGGGGCTGCGTCCTGGGAAATGTGCCACTCGGCGAATTCACCACTGTGCGACCGTCACAGGGCGCACGCACACAGCCCTAGAGGCCGGCCGCCGCCCACCGCGCACCCAGGCTGTGTCGCAGACATTCGCGACCTTTTCCAGCTCGTGGCACACATAAGTCAATTACTAAAATTCTGCAGCACACCCAAAAATATATTGTGTCCTTTGCTGATCTGAAAAAAAAAAAAAAAAGGTATAATGTTGATTCATTCACACCAGTCGGCTATTGTCATTTTTTTTTATTTGACAATTTAAGGGAAAAGAGGTCAGTGCCTCTGACTAAACAGTCAGGCACTGCATGTTTTAAAAATTCTTGAGGCTCACCGGTTGGAAATAGCTACAGCGGGTGCTAGAAATGTTCAGCTCCTTTATAATCTGTGGGGCCCGCATTGTATACGCCGCCCAGCCTCGGCTGACGTGTTCTGCAGCACGTGACTGCTTTATCCGAAAGGAAGAGCATCCTAAATGGGAGTCTCAGGTGTAAGCAATCGAGAGCAAAAAGCTTGGCGAATGTGTCTATCGTAATTATAATAGTAATTTGTGATTTTTTGGTGTTGCTGTCTTTTGGGGCGTAGTGTCAGCTGTTTCATTCTCTCTCGTGATTCTGTGTGTTCTGAACTCAGCCAGCAGTTCTGCTCGTTTCACTTGGAACGTCTCATGTGGTTTCCATTAGACGTTTGCTGCAGTCAGAGTCACCCGGGGGCTCAGCGGGGCGCCCTCCTATGCGGGCCTCACTCTCTCCGCATGGGGTCGGCCTCTCTTCTTCTCTGCGGTCTCTCTAGCAAGCTCATCAGGTCTTATATGGTAGCTCGGGACTCCTAAAAGGCCAACAGTGGAAGCTGCCAGGACATCTTAATGTTTGGTTCAGAAAGTCACTTCTGACACCTTCAGTATTAGTCAGATACAGGGTGGCACAAAAGTAGGTTTACAGTTGTCTGTATGGAAAATAATACAATAGTCAATAATAACATAAGAATAGGCTCTGTGTTTTGTGTACTCACAACTGTAAGCTTACTCTTGCCCCACCCTGGGCACTCTGTGGCCTAGTCAAGTTCTTTAATAGAACTAATCATCTCACCTTCTACTGATTAATTCAATCATGGGCCAGAACAACTAGACAGAAGACCAACGTAGAAATGAAAAACTTGAACTACACTAAAACCTACCAGATTGAACAAAACAGCTGTGGAACAGTCCACTGAAAAACATCAGAATAGGTTCTTCTCAAGTGCATGTGGAACATTCTCCATAACAGACCATATTCTAAGCTATAAAACAATAAGTTTAAAGGATTGAAATCATATAAATGATATACTCAACCACAGAGGAATGAATTTAGAAATCATTAACAGAAAGAAACTTAGGAAATTTACAGACGTATGAAAATGAAGCAGCATATTCCTGAACAACCAATGGGTCCAAAAGAAATCGCAAGGGAAATTAGGAAATACTTTGAGATAAAGGAAAATGGAAACAACGTAGCAAAACGTACGGGATGCGGCTAAAGTTGTGGTCAGAAGGAAAATTATAGCTGTGACTGCCTGTGTTAGGAAAAAAGAAAAATCTCAAGTCATTAATGTAACTTTCAACCTTAAGGCCCTGGGAACAAAAAAGCAAACTCACCTAACACTGTCAGAAAGAAGAAAATGATGAAAAGTAGAGTAGGAATTAATGAAATAGAAAATAGAGAAAAGTCAACAAAACCAACAGTTGGTTCTCTGAAAAGATCAACCAAATGGACAAACATTTATCTAGACTGACAAAGAAAAAGAGACTAAAATTAATAAAATCATGAATTAAAGAGGGAATATAACTATCAAACTTACATAAACAAAAAGGGTTGTAAGGAAAGGCTATTCGGTGAATAACTGTATGCCAAAAAATTAGATAACTTAGATGAAATGGGTAAATTCCCAGAAAGACACAAACTACTAAAACTGATTAAAGTGGAAACAGAAAATCTGAATAGACCTATAACAAGTAGAGGTTGAATTAGTAATAATAATAATAATTCCACAAATAAAAACTCAGGCCTAGATGGCTCCACTGGTGAATTCTACCAGACATTTAAAGAAGAATTATTACTAATTGTTCACAAATTCTTCCAAATCACAGGCAGCCCTGTGGGACTTCACAAGAGTGAGACTACCAGGTGTTCATTGGGGATCATCTGTGGAGACCAGGTACCAAAGGCCACCTTCTGCAACATTGCTTATGGGCCAAAAGAACAGACAGTTTTCAGCCTATAGCTGGCTGCTTCCTGAAACATCTGTGGCCAGAGCTTTTTCACATTCAGGCTTTGAATCTTCATAAATACAAAAGTCCCTTGAAGAAGTAACACAATTTCTATTAGCCATTTACATCTTCGTACAAACCAAGGACTTGAGAGACGTGATCTTTAATGATGTGATAAAAAGAGATATTTCGAAGCCTTGGCACTCAAGGTGGGGGAGAAAGGGACTGTATTGAACGATGGGTGGGGCAGGCTGGAAGGGAAGATCAGCGTCAGAAACTTACCTCACTCGCTGTTCAAGTTTCCATAGTAACTGAGGCCTGCTCAAGTCCTTCACAGATAATGATAGCCAGGTGTCTCTCCTCAACGGGATCTTTAGTAGGAACCTCAGGCCAAAGCCATGAAACTATAATGGCCCAATCCTGGACATGTACCAGCAGGAGGGGAATGCATTTGGGGGCATCAGAGCCCCTAAAAGCACAAATGTGTTCTGTAGCGCGGTCTGTTGACAGCGTCCTAATGGACACTCAAGCTACACTTACTACAGAACAAAGATTGTGTCCTTTCCCCGGAGATCATGCTTCTCTTGGAGAACGGAGCACATGAGGTTTGGAAACTGCTTTATAAATATTGACATCATAGTTGTTTTGGCCTCAGTGACCCAAAGCTACCAGCAACGGCAGAGGAGCCAACGGGTTGAAAGTCATTGGCCAGTCGGACGGCTTTTCTCTTGGGTTTCAGAAGGCCAAGGATTCCTCACGTGGGCTGGCAACGGAAACCGTAAGCAAGAGACCTGCCTGCTTCTTACGTGGTGTGTTTCGTCTTACCCCACCTCGCTCAGCCTTTGGCATGAAATATTTCAAGGAAGAAATGAATGCTTTTAAGTGGCTCGTTGCACTCTGTTTTTCTGCACCCATTCAGTGAACTAATTCTATTAGCAAAGGTTGTTGATGGTCTGAGAAACATTGAAGGAGTTCATTTTTGGCAGAGATTCCCAATTTGTAATGTTGGTGGGTACCGCACCCAAGGCTTCCAACTTAATTGGAAACAGTGGAATGTGATTTAGTCGTGACTGTTTCTCTGGATGTCAATTTAGCTGATTTGAATGTCATTAAGGTTTTAATGGAAACAACTCCTCACTAATTACCCAGAACCCCCGTTTGCTGGTAGCCGGCTGCAGGTAATACGTGCACCATGGTTCGCTCATCACGCTCCTTAAAGCAAACTCTGCCAGGGCTCCTGGCCCCAGGTCTGGATGCGTTTGGCATCTAGAAACAGATCTTTGAAACGGCTGGTGTTTATAATCAAAACCAGAGTCTGTTCAGTGACCAAACACTAAAACTGCCTGAGTTTTGTTTTTCTAGCTGAATTCCCAATGACAAAATATTGAAGGCGTTTTGTTTATTGGCTCTTCCCAGGCGATCGGCTGCTAAGAGAGATTCAAGTTTTACAACATTGTTTAAAAAGAGAAGTATCTTAAGAATCTTCTTTTAAAAAAAAATAAAGATAAAGCCAATACCTTTCACTTCATTATTTTGTTAGGACTAGGGTGAGTTTGAAAGTCTGATATCTTCGTCTGCTAACCCCTGTGGGTCGATCGTGGGTTCCCGAGCTTTCTGTTGGCAGCCCCATGACCCCAGCTATTTCCAAGGTGGGGTAACGGGCCACCTCGCCCAGTCTGTCCCCAGGTTAGGAACCACTCTCGGCTCCCTTCTGAGAGAGCAGACCTGGGCCCAGCTCTCCCTGCTTCGGCAGGCCTAGAAGCTTCCTTTCCCCTTGCACAGGTCACAGGCGCTTCTTCTACAGGGTCGTGGCAAAATATGAACTTGAAATGTGGTCCATGGGAGAGCCCCGTGGCCGCGCTTCCCGCACCTTCACCCCCGCAGGACCCCCCTGCCCCCCACTCGTGAATTGCCTTGGTTTCCAGGGGCAGCTGGTGCTGGCGGAGCGTAAGCAGCCCGGGGAAAGCCCGCGGCACCTGGCGGCTGGGGTCTGACGGGGGCACACGCGACTGCTCAGCGGCAGAAGGGACCGCCAGCCGGCAGGGGGACAGCCACTTCCCAGGGGCTCCTTGAGGGAGAGGCTCCTGCTAATTCCCGCTTTCGTGGGCCCAGTTCCCGCTTTCGTGGCCGCTGGGCTCAGACGGCGCGCTCGGCTCGCCTCGCCTCGGAGCTCGGCCTGCAGAGCGGAGACCTGAGGGCCGCGCGTGGCCCTGCTGAGGGAAAGCAAGTTCTCCTCCGCTCATTAGTCACCAACCACTGTCTCCTCAGGGATCCCGTGGTCTGCATTTTTCAAGATAGCCCCACTGAAAGAAATTTTTATATTCTCCATAAAGGTGATTTATTATGGTCATAATATTTGAGGTTCTTACAAATATCCAAATTAGGAAACCAAAGGCGCTTGAATTATGTGTTCCATGTTTGAGGATTGACTATCTGATCACCTTGGCTGGGTGCTAACATTTTTTTAAAAAAATGTATCTTTATTGATTTCAGAGAGAGGAAGGGAGAGGGAGAGAGAGAGAGAGAAACATCAATGATGAGAGAATCATTGATGGGCTGCCTCCTGCACACTCTGCTCTGGGGATCGAGCCCGCAACCCGGGAATGTGCCCTGACCGGGAATCGAACCCCGATCATCTGGATCCTAGGTTGATGCTCAACCGCTGAGCCACGCCCGGCCGGGCCTGGTGCTAACATTTTTGTTAGAAGCCAAGATGATTGAGGCATGACTTCTGCTTTAAATGTGTTCACATGTAGCAGGGACAGGAGGGGTGTTTACTAATGACTCTGATAGCAAGTGGAAAGGGACCAGTGGCACAGGTACAAAACACTGACTGGGGAGTTGAGATTATGTCGAGTTGGAAAGAACCCCAGGGGTAGCACGTTAGCCACCAAGCCTTGGAAGAGCAGAGGTGTGTTGTAGGGTGTTGAAGGCAGTCCAAATGTGTGAGCAAAAACCTGCAGAAGGGTAATGGGGTTCGGGGCACGGGAGGGAAGCACAGTGAGATGAAGAGGGAATGATAAAATCGGTAAAGAAATCTCCAGCCAGGGAGCCTGGCATCATTTAGTTGGCGGTGGGGGTGGGTGAATCCGAATGTTCAGGCGGGGGCATGATCAGAAGGGCCAATATGGCATCATGGGGGGGGGGGCAGGGAAGGTCCGAGGAGAACAGGAGGAATGAGGGGCCGTGAAGGGCGGGCATCGCTTTCCAGGTGTGCAGGAAACGGGCGGGCCCCTGTGTAGGACAAGGAGGGTTGTCTGTGGAAATCTGTGGCCATGTGGATCGGGGACCTGGCACCGGGCAATGTGTGTGGCGTCAGCCTGGCGAAACACTCTGGCCAGGAAGAAAGGAGCCTGGGCGAGCTAGAGCAGCGCTTCTCAAACTTGTAAAAATGTGGATTCTGAAGACGTAGGTCTGGGTGGGGCCCAAGATTCTGCATTTGTAGCAAGCTCCCTGGGGAGGCCCATGCTGTTGGTCCGGGGACCACACTTTGAGTAGCAGGGAGTGAGAATGACTCACATTTGCTAACGTTAGGCAATGATTTATAACAGCTGAAAACCTGTGGGAGTGACACAGTTGTTTCTGTGTGTGTTTATTTCTTTAACTCTCCTAAATGTGTCGAGAAGCTGGCACGTGGTGCAATTGTGTTTGGGTTTTAGGTTCTAGCTTGACCCCTGCAAACTGTAGCTCTCTTCCCAGGGGGTTGCCAATAGGCTTTCTGTTGTCAAAGTCACAAAGAATAGTCCACCTGGCTGTGAGAGACCCTTCCAGACAATAAGCATGGCTGCCCTGGGTTTGAGGAGTGGGCCCCTCCATTGTTCTAGAAGCTTCCCTTCTGTGTTTGGGGTCTAAAGGAGTAGAAGTCAAGGAAGGAAGGATAAGTGTCCAGAGGGGCAGATCCTCCTGCCCATCCTGACCTGGAGTTCAGTTGTAGCCTGGGGCTAATGTCAAGGTGGTGTGGTGGTAGGTCTTTGACCAAAACGGCAGCAGGAACCCTGAACGCCACACTTGGGGAGGGCCATGCAGGCGGTGGCATCTCCATCTCTGGAGCTGCTCCATGTGACTTCGAGGAGTGTGGCCAGCTCATCCCCTGCTGCTGCATGTGGCCCTTGGTTCACGGGGAGGGCCGCCGAAGCCTCAGGCCAGCCCTTCTGGCCGCAGGGACCCTCCACCTCTGCGTGAACCGGGAGAGCTGACTGAGCTTCTCCTTCCCTCGCTGGACAAGGGTGTGCGTGTGCCCATTCATTCATTTTGAGACACCCACTTACAGGTATCTCCCTTCATTATCTTAGGCGACAAAGAAGGTCATATTCCTTTAAATAATCTAGTAGTAGGATTCTGAACCACCATCCACTAACTTGGGCCACCGTAGTATCACCTTTCCTTTCCTGGGACAGTCTCACCTCTGAGTCAGAGCTCCAGCTGGACCCAGCGAACCTGCAGGAGGACTGGCACTGCTCTGCACCGTGGGGCTGTGTCCCTGTGCACAGCCCATGCCCAGGGCTGTCTGGCCAAAGCGTCGCCCAGGTTTGCTGCACCTGCGGGCCAGGAGCTGGTTGATCGGCCTCACTGTCACATGGGATTTGTGCCCAAGCCCGTGGCTTACACAGTGTGGTTGTCAGGCCCTGCTGGACAGCAGCAGCCTCCTCGGAGTGGGGGAAGGGAAAGGGACAGTAGAAGGTTCCCCCTCCAGGCCTGGCCCCAGTTCTGCTGCCGCCATTTGGCTTCTGCTCACACAGGTCGTTAGTGTCTAAGGCCAGTGGCACTGCTCGAGGCCCCACCATATGGGTCCCCATCACAGTTCATTCCCAGACAAGCCAGGGCCTGGCATGGCACCGGGGCCAGGGGTCACCTGCCTGGCCTCTCCCTCTCTCATAGGGTTCCTTCTGGTTGGGGGGTTCTTGGTGTCACTTTCACCCGTGGATCAGGAGTTGGGAGGTGCCCACACGGAGGTTCTGGAGTTGAGCAGCAAGGGTTCAAATCGCTGCTCTGCCAAATAGTTCGTGGCCGTGCACGTTGAGGCTAGCCCAACTGGGGTCTTCATTCTAAATCCTGGTCGTCAGACCCTGGGCAGGCCACTGAGGATGCTGGGCCTGGGATTCACCGGCCACACAGCAGAAACGATGGAACGCCATCCACGTCACTGGGGCTTGTGGTAAGACTGAGGGACAGAGCACAGGGGAGCACTTCACACTGTGTGTGGCACAGGGGAGGCACCCAATAAATATGAGCTATTACCATTAAATGATGCTTATTTAATAAGGAAGGAGTTCTGGGTTTTATTAGAAGCAAAGTAGGTCCGTCTGCATCTTAGTCCCTCATCCCTCTGGGAAGCCAGACCACTGGCTCGTAAATGCCGGGCATGGCGTCCACCTGGTGGCCGCATCCCCAAATCTCTCATCAAAAACCTTGGAGGAAATGAAAAGGCTTGTAATTTATAAACCGAGGCTTCTCAGGGGGGTGCGGGGAGCAGAGGGGAGCACGGAGCACGCACTCCGGGGCTTCGTGGGGGCCGCGCGGGCAGCTTGAAAACAAAGTGGTGCTTTGTCCTGTGGCTTTGCTTTGCTCTTTGTCATAATATTTAATTAATTTTGAAATTTCAAATAACATTAGAGGAAAGTGTGAGATATTTACATCTGTTAAAGAAGGGAGCATGGGTTTGAAAGGTTGAGAAACCATCTATAGCCTGTAAAGCGCAGCAAAGCTCCAGGCCTGTTGCAGCCGCGGGGAGGCGGGGCGCCCGGCACCTCGCCAGCCGCGCCAGGAGGTGGCAGTGGGTGGCAGTGGGCGGGGCGCCCTGCAGCTGCCCCGTTGGCCATTGGAAAAAGCTGGCACAGGCCCAGGAGCTTCTGTGCCTGGATCCTTCCCTTTGCTTTATAATGCTAATGAGTAAAACCAGAACCATTGTTCGTTAAAGCGTTTCAGGTAAGGAACGCAACCTCTCGGGGGCTCGGTTTCCTCACCTGTAAAAGGAAACCAGTAACACCCACTTGGTAGAGATGCGCGTGGGCCACACACAGCGCGTGAGGGTCTGCCCTGTCAGAGGCGCGCCCCGTGGTCAGAGCCTTACCGCCCGCCCAGGCCGCTCACAGGGTCGCCCTGGGACCCAAGACGCCAGCCGGGGCAGGGGGAAGAGCTGAAATACAGCCGCTGCAGCGCAGGGCCTTGGACGAACCTGCGGGGAGCCGAGAGGCCCTAACCTAGAGTCGTGCGGGCCTTTGCACCCCTGTACCCTCACTATAGCGGGAGGGGGCTCTTGGGGTGGGGTGGGGGTGTAACCTTAGGCAGGGGACTCCCTTTAGCCAGGGGCAAGGCCTGAGGACCCACTCGGCTGGGAGCCCTCAGCAGCAGCCCTCCCTGCTCCTGGGACAAGTGCCTCGCTCTGCAGGGCCACGTGGGCAGCGCACCAGAGCCTCCACTGTGGTCACTGTCGTCATTACGGCTCTGAGGAAGGGGCCAGTCACGGGGAAGCAGCCACAGGTCTGCCATCCTCCCCGCGCGTTCACCGCATTAAGCCCAGGCACACATGCATGGCTTGGTAACTCCAGAAAAAGCTGTTTCCTTTCCTGTTGACGTCTTTTGGAAGAGCTTGTTTGGGAGAGAGAAAAAAGCAACAGATCCCTCTCTTCCTTAGAGCTGCGGCAGGGAATTTCCTAAAACTCTCCTTGCCAGTCCCAGCAAAGATCTCCGTCTTGTGCGATCCTGCCCTACGTAAGGCTCGCCTTGAAGTGAGATTTAGAGGCAGACTTTTAATGACTTTTCAAGAAATCCCTTCTTGGCCTGCCAAGGACAGGTTGGTATCAGTGACATTATAAAGTAATTGTGTTTGTTTAGTAATAGCTGGAGGCCGAGCTAAGGCCCATGGGGGCTTCTAAAGCAGAGACACTGAGTCTCCAGCTAGAAAGATTCCATTCTGTGCCTTCTTCCATGCACGGCCGCCCTGAGACGGAATAAATGATGGAATTTTGAGAGCACCCACCTGAGTGCACATTATGGTTTCAAGTACCCAGTGGATGTGGCTTAAGATCCTGATGGTGGGAGAAAAAGGGACATCTGTAATATTTTAAACAAAAACAAACCAAAAAAAATAATATACAACATGTATATGACTTGATTGAATACTATAATAGAGAGTTGCTTCAGAAATAAAGTTGCTCACCAAAGTGTTAAAAAAAAAAAGATCCCGATGGTTCCTAGCTCAGTTTGACTAGGGCAATTGTTCTATGAGGATCACTGTATCACGTCTGCTTTTGCAAGGGAAAGATACTTTATGTTAAGGTAAAGCAGACATGTTTGGTACAACATCATGAGTTTGGGGTGGACAACTGAAATATGTTTTCATGATTTGTTAAGTCTCTTTGGAGCACATTTCTTCAGCTAGCTATCCAAGTCCCGCAGGGGACTTAAATGACACGTATCACCCCTCATCCTCTCGCTCGAGGGAAAGGTCTGCGGGACAGGAGCCAGATCTGATTTCCCTCTGTATCCCCAGAGGGTCTTGCACAGATATGGTTGATGATTAATAAATGTTGGAGACTGAATGGACCCTCATGAAGGGTGCCAGGAAGTGAAGATATGAGCTAATCAGCAGTGATGAGCACTGCAAATTAGTCCCATTAGAGGCAGGAGGACTTGGACGGTTACATCAGAGATCTGGGTTCGTTCCTGGAAACTTCACTGGGCAATTGTCCTTTTTAAAATCAGAATCTCTGGTGAACTCATCTAACGAGTAGCTCAAAGCTCTCTGGTCTGGGAGGCAGGAGGCCTGGGCTCAGATACTTTCCCAGCTACGTGACCTCGGAGAAGCGTCCAAACCACCTTAAGGCACAGTTTCCTCAACAGTTAAGGCTCGTTTTATAGGTCAGATGAGCTAACGGCTGAGAAGGGTCCGGCTCACCCCAGGTGCTTAGTAAACGGTGACTATTATTATCATTACCAGGGTAACCGCATAATGTCTTCCAAATTGAGATACTTTGACAGTGAAGCGGAGGCCTAAAAACAATCCGAATGAGAACTTTTCAGAAAGAGTTACTTATTGACCAACAAACTGGTTTCTTACGTCGGTGGACCTATAAAATGGTTCTATTCAGGAACTGTTTTCAAATATAGAATCCTTTTGACGATAGAGAAGAACATGTATCTGTGACATTCAAGCAAATCTGAAAACTTTCTTTGTGCTGATGATCCGGATGTTAAAAATATTTAAGCAGAATGTAAGTTTTTTGGTACAGGGTGGGGCAAAAGTAGGTTTACAGTTTGTATGGAAAATTATACAATAATTAATAAATAATAGTACAAGAATAAACTCTGTGTTTCACATACTCACAACCGTAAACTCCTTTTGCCCTTCCTGTATTTATGTACTGTAATCAGCTTTTTAGCCTATCTGTCACAGTGTTTTTATGCAGAATGTATTTCTCGATAGTTTTATTTTTTTAAAGTTTTTCCACAAAATTGTCTGCATTTTGGGCTAAATAAATTTGAAATCGCTGGTGTTTTCATTGACTTCTCTATAGACCACAGTATATTTCATTGAGAAAATACTCTCTCTCTCCAGGTATTGAAGTATTTGGTAAGCTGAGAGCAATTCTGTTCAATTAAGGCTATTCTCAATGGTAATTTTTAAAAATATTGAAATGTGTAAATAATTCAGTCTAAATATTTTCCAGGTAATTTTGGCCTTTATTCGAACTACCTTTCTTTAACAAATATTTTTATGATAAAGTGTCCAGTAAGTTGTTTCTATTTATGATTCTTTTGAATGGTTCCCCAAATTTAGATGATTCAAAATTGTAGGTCTTCTCAATTACATCCAATTCTGGGACAGAATCTAAATTTGTCTAAATAAAAATAGGAGCTCCATCAAAATATTCTTCTCACAGGTTGAGATTATCCAGGGCACAATTATAGAATTTCAAAATGAAATCTCATACTTCATTAAAGCACTCATTATAACACCCCCCCCCCCCTGCAGGATACATTTCAGAGTTTTCCTGTCTGCAGAGCTGGCTTTATGGGCTTGTGACTTGTGCAGCAGCCCAGAACCCAGTGCTTGGAAGACCTCCACACCTGCTTTATTGCCCTGCTGTTGCTATCTTGAAATTCTTCATTTTTCCAGGTTTTAAAAAATATATTTTTATTGATTTTAGAGAGAGAGGAAGGGAGAGGGATAGAGAGATAGAAACATCGGTGGGAGAAACATCAATTGGCTGCCTCCTGCACGCCCCCTACTGGGGATCGAGCCCGAAACCTGATCATGCGCCCCGACCGGGAATCGAACCGGTGACCTCTTGGTTCATGGGTCGATGCTCAACCACTGGCTACGCTAAATTCTTCATTATTATTTTTAACCCTCACCTGAGGATATTTTTTCCATTTCTTTTTCGGACAGAGTGGCAGGCAGAGAGGGGGGTTGGGGGAGAAATGTCGACGTGAGAGAGACACATCAATTGGCTGCCTCCCACACCGGCTCCAGGGCGATCAAGCCTGTAACTGAGGTGTGTGCCCTTGGCCAGAACTGAACCCGGGACCCTTCAGTCCCCAGGCCGATGCTCTAACCACTGAGCAAAACTGACTAGGACGATTCTTAAACAAGGGATTGAGTTTTCATTTTGCGCTGGGCTCCGCAAATTATGTAGCTGGTCCTGCCTGTTTGTCAGCTTGGTTTTCAACAATTGTAATTGTCTAAAAGCTTCAAGCTCAAAAACTGAATTAAAAAAAAGTCATTCACTCAATATGTTGACGACTTCCAAATGATGTTGAACAAAATGCAGCTAAAATCCAGAGCATTGTAGGACACTTAGGTTGGTATTAACAAAGTAGCTCATCATAAAGACTCAGACATTCTAAATCCGTTGGTGGACAGGAAGAATTTTGTGATCCACTTCTGTGTGTGCGTGTGTGTGTGTGTGTGTGTGTGTGTGTGAGAGAGAGAGAGAGACAATTCAGCTTCCTTTTCCATTGGTAGACAACCAGAGCTTATTTGGACAAAAGTACTAGTTAGATATGTTCCACTACCCAGTCCAAGTACATTTCTGCTCCACAGGTTCTTAATTTAATAACAAGATTGTTTCTACCAGGATTCCGGTCATGAACATTTATCACCTCAAAAACAAAGCTCTTCTCCAATGATGAACTTTTAAACTGGATATACAATAGCAATCCGAATAATGTCAGATTTCTCACCTTTGACAGAAGGAACTTTCCGAAGTTTTAATTTTATTCCATGAATTCGGTTTTTAAAAAATCAACCATTATTGGAATCAACGAATTTCTCATTTGAAGCATCTGATGGCCCTGATATGAAGTGGGTGTCATATCACTATTTCCATGGTTGAACTTCTGCCGACCGAGACTCACTAGCAGCGAATGCTTCACTTTTGGGGCTTGCACAAGAAAATTTGGAATTGGAAATGAGAAAATTCGTTTAGGAGAACCGTCATTGCATCTAAATGAAAAATTAGGCCCTACAGAGTGATCTGAAAACATACCTAGTGCAGCTGCTTGTGTTCATTCATCACTTTCTAGTGTGGTTTACTTAGAGAAACAACTAACTTTTGAAGTAAATTTGATGCTTCTTAGTGAATTTGTGTTTTCTAGTTTTCCTGGATGCTGGGTGTCAACAAATATTTTACGCAAGTTATATACATTTAAATACAACATTAATATTTTAATTCTCCCCTAAAAACGTGTTTTGATCTTTTCAAGATGGTTGCTGCTAAAAGATTTATTGCAAAAGAAAAATGTTACCCAATACAGTAAATAATAGTTGTAGATACACTGTGCAGAAAATGACAGAACCACGGTGAGCAAGAATATTCAAACCACCGTCTGTTTGCTCTGCCGCAGGGCTGCTCAGCTCCCACTTCCCGCAGGCGTGTCACCTACACCCGCCCTGCGCTTCCCCACGCTTCCCACGGGTCCTGCCCGCGTGGCCTCCACCTCCCAGGCCACCGCCGGGACAGGTGAGAGGTGACGGCAGCAAGCTCTCTCACTACCACCGCGTCCCCAGGCACTGATGGCCGGGCACCCCATATTTTACCATGCTGTCCATCAGATGGAGGGGTAGTCGTGCCTTATCAGGGAACAGTTGGGAAAAGAAAGGACGTTGCTGCTCAACCTTCGGATTGTTCCAGGAGGAAAAATTGAGAACTCAGTTTATGCACGTGTCTCATAGCTACTGTTCAGGATGGGTGGAGGCTGGGAATGTTACATGGAGGACAAATCCCATCCCAGTGTGTTTAATTCCACTATTATTAATAGTGCTCTGTCGTTTTTAATGCACTACAAGTAACTTTTCTACCTATTTTTTATTGATTTGTTTCTTATTGATTTTAGAGAGAGAGGAAGGGAGGGAGAAAGAGAGAGAGAGAGAGAAAGAGAGAGAATCATCGATTTGAGAGCAAAACATCCACCAGTTGCCTCCCGTATGTACCCGACCTAGGCTCGAACCCACAACCTACGTATGTGCCCTGTCCAGGAATCCAACCTGCAACCTTTTGGTGTACGGCCGATGCTCCAACTGACTGAGCCACCCAGGCAGAGCTGGTTTTTGTTGTTTGTCTGTTTGTCTGTTTTTAAATCAAGCATCTGATGTATGTTAAACTGCCCAAGACTGTTCTGGAAAACCTGCACACATGGTCACCCTGGTTACCCATCATTGCTTTGGTTATCCTGTGACTTCCTGATGAAATATAATATTGAACTAATTTTAGAACAACTTCTACTTAATAAAAATGACCTATCATTTGGATGTGAAGGAAAGAGCAAGGTTGGTGCATAGCGCAGCGTAGAGCGAGAAGATGAATGGCCGCTTGGTGGGCTCCGCTGCGCATCACAACCCCGCTCTCCTGGAAGCCAGAGCCCAGGGACACTTTCTGATCACTCTCGCCTGGTCTGGATCGGCTTTCAGTTAACGCAAGCTGAATTCTTGAGGGGAAAGGAAACCCTGGGTAATTAATCTTACTCTTCCTAAGTCCAGGTCTGACACAAGTTTGGGCCTACAGCACTGAAATCTCTTCACTGCGCCCCAGGTGAAGCTCTGGAGGCCACTACTTTCTTTGTTTGTGTGTTGGAGGGGACAGCGTTGGAAGTGCAGAGGTATATTGGACACCCGCTGTATCCACGTTGTGTCGACCTTATTGTCTGAGGCTTCATCACCTGTGAAATGGCCCTCGCCACGTGCGCTGCCAACACATCTGGGGCAGGACAGCTGGGAGCAATTTTCAGTTGGAAAAATAACTTATGTGGAAAAGCAGCATAAACTTTCATCATATACTGGCTGGTTGTAAACGAAGGTCACGTCAGGGAGAAATCCTAATGGCTTGTTTTCCTCGCGGGCTGTGGTCAGATACTTCTGGGGCACATACGGCGCACGTTTCCCGGGAACGGGCCGTCGTGGGAAAATGAACCGGAGCATCTTCTTACCTTTCTCGAGTCCTTTGCTAGTGGGTTTGGGGAAACAGATGCTAAATGTTTCACAAAACTCGTACACGGCTTTGTTGGGGCTTTTCCACCAGAACCTGGCCCACACAATGTGCCAGCAGAAAGAGCTTATCGATAAACAAGTATGACCCAACACCGACTCAAGCTGTGGTTTTTTAATATGAAATAATGCCATATGGACTTGGGCGACCGTGACTGGAGGTGTCCAGATAGGAGGAAGCAACCGAGAGGGTCTTGTCCAGAAGCAGAGTAAAACCATATTTGAAATTTGGAATTGCTTATAGCTTTAATCACCAGATATCCTGCTCTCTTCCTGGTTTAGGAAGCAAAAAGCACGAGTGGACCTCAGGCCACGGGGTGTCTGAGAAGTAGAACTGCACGTGGTACTTGTGAACGCTGCCTGGGCTTGCATCCTGTCAACCTGACAGTGCTTGCTGTTGGCCCAAAAGGCGGGATAAACGCTTAGTTTTTTACCATTTCATTTGGCCTATTGTTCCACCATTCCTTGAATGGGTCCTGAGACCTGCTTTTAAAAAAATTGGTAGGAAAACATATATAAAATGAAATTCACCATTACAATCACTTTTAAATGTACAATTCAGTAGCATTAAGCACATTCACAGTGGGGTGGAGCCGTCACCACTGCTTATTTCCAGAGCTCAATTTCTAATTTTCTAAGCTTCTCCAAGATGCAATGCTTAGGCAGAAAGAAGGAGAGAGATGTGATGTTGCTTTAAAGAGGAGCAATAAGCAATTGTTTGCTTTGTTCCTGCCTGGGAACGAAGACAATTACTGAGGCGGCCTTGTCAGGGATGCCCGTGTCCGTCAACAGGACGTGCGTAACCCTTGTGTGAACTCCGCTTTTATTCCAGCACGGTTGTAAACCGGGGAAAAGCTACAAAAATCTATAAATGCTTTGAAAAGAGATTTCAGCAGGACTGTGTGGCTGGTACAGGAGCCGAGGAGAACTTTATGATGCTTATATATGAGGCAAGGAAAGTTATCCAAGCCCCCAAAGGTTAGATAGGACTGTGTGTGTTAATTACGTTTGCAAACTTCTGCAGTTCAAATTGTGCATGGATGTTATTTAAAATGAAGATGCTTGTAAAATGAAATCTTGGAATAGGCATGCATTAAAAGGAAATTAGCAAAACATAGACCTGAGTAGTTTTAGACCCGCAGTCTCCCCGAAGCACGAGATCTTCAGATCTGGCCACTTGGGTGCTTACAGAGCATTTATCTCTTTGAAATGGCCTGTGTTAAGGTCCCGCGCGGGCTCCCTCCCCGCCACGGCCCACGCTGCGGCGGGAGCAAAGCCCGGTCGGAGTCCTGTTTGGAGTATTTATGGTCTCTTTCTGAAGCCTTCTCTTCTGTTTTGAAAGCGTGGTTACAAAGGAGCTCAGAATTGAAAGGTTTCATTGAAAATGCCCATAAAGAGAAAAATGGAAATGGGACAATTAGTTTAACTTAACAATTTATCTCATGAATCAAATAGAGATATCTATCATTATAATTATATGTAACAGAAATATGGCAAAATGTTAGCATTTGTTAAATCATTACAACTGCTATATGGGTGTTGGTTTCATTATTAGTCTCTGTACTTTTCCTGGATCTACTATGACAAAAATCAATAAATACAATTTATAGAATTAACAAAGCAGGGGACACTATCCTTCAGGGGCAGGCAAAGGAAATGTCAACATCGTGTTAATTTAGAGTTGGCTGGGCTTCCTAGAATGAAGCTGCTTCAGAACTCCCAAGCAGTCTTATCTGCACATCTTTTGAAAAAGGCTTAATTGTTGCCTCCGGCCCACAGGACGATCTCATCGCATTGCTCCAGGGACACTACGGTTTACCGTGAAAGGACATTTTCAACAAGTACTAAAGATCGTCCCCATGTTGGCTGGTTGGGAAACTCTGGTGAGTGAATTCAGAAACTAAATTGTTCTGATTCTTTCAAGCTTTGAGACTTTGGACAAAGTAATGAATAACCCTTAGTAATGAACATGCCTTGTTTATTTTTAGTCCTTTGAATGCAATCAAGGAAGGGAAAGAAGTGCTCAGGAGGCCCCCAAAGGCACTTTGGCACTCACCAAAGCAGCGGGTGGGTGAATGAGGCAGTGGGGCCTATGACCGAGTCCTATTTCTATGTTATTCAATAACACAAGGAAGCACGCTGCTAGTTCAAAGCATTATTTCTCTTCAAGTGTCTCCCCGTAGCTTTTGGTAATGCTAGAGCAATTTCAATGTACCAAGTGTCTTTGAGTAGTTGTCTAAGGGGGTAAAGGTAAGAAAAAGGAAAGGGCAGACAGAGAGCATTTGACCACGAAGACCGAGGATGTCATTGGTCTGTGGAAGAATTCCTTGGCTAGTGCTCTGGGAAGTGGGGTGCTTCATAGCATACATGCTCTTAAAAGCAAGGGGGCTTTGGGGATGCTGCATTAGTGAGGATGCTTATGGCTGGCAGTGACCACAGACCCAACTCAGGATGGCTTAGCCCACGAGGGGATTTATGACCTTGCCTCACAAGTCCCAATGCAGGCAGGCCCAAGGCACAGCAGGGCGCTGGCTCCACTTCCGTGTGGGTTCTGGATTGTTCTCTGTGTTGCCTTCATCCTGCAGCAGCACCGAGCATCCCGTCCATTCACGACAGTGCCTTGTGGTCTTTAGCCCCAGCCTTGGCTGGGAAAGTACATATTCATTAGAGAATCCCAGGAATGGACTCTTTTGTGATGAGGAGGTGCTGGAACCAGCTGCCACTGAGGACAGCTGGGGTTGAAAGGCTCAGGGTGCTACAGAAGTAGGAAAGGCACGTGTAACGGCAATAGGTCAGCTCCGGTTCTTGAGGACACAGCCACCCCAAGTCACTGTTTTCCGACTTCTGAGATAAAGCAACCAGCAAACCAAGTGAAAGCAACTCTGTGCTCCATAGATTACTGCTGGCCTTGAGGACACAATCTCTTCTCAAAAGTGGTCTTCGAAGAGGCTGCTCTCAGGAGACACACATTTTTCCTGTCAACACTCTAGAAATGTAAAACTATTATAAAATTTAAAGTTTAGTAAAATTAAAATAATCAGGCTAGTAGAATAGCAACAATAACAAGAAGAAAGGTGTGAAGAAGAAAAAACAGGACAGAGGGGCAAATAGAAAATAACAGCAAATGATGGACTTAAGCCCAACCATGTAGATAATTATATTAATTGTAAATGGCCTAAATACTCCAAATAAAAGCCAGATATCATCAGATCGAATAAAAATAGACAAGATCCAGTATCTGCTGTGTATGTAAGAAACCACTTTAAATAAAGACATAGATTAAAATAAAAAGATGACAACACATATGCCAATCAAACACTAAACAAGAGAAAGCTGGTGCAGACACATTAATATGGGACAAAGTTGAGTTTATAACAAGGAATATTTCCAGGGATAAAGAGGAATGTTTCATAATAATACAGAGGTGAATTCATCAAGAGGACATAACAATCCTTAATGTGTACGCACTTAATAACAGAAATTTGAAAAAGACAAAACGAAAACTGAAAGGAGAATAGAGAAATAGAGAGTTTCAGCTGGAGATTTCAACAGTCTTCTCTCAGTAATTGATAAAACAAGTAGAAGAAAGAAAATCAGTAAGAATACAGAAGATAAATGAAGATAGAGAAGATCTGAATGAAACTATCAATATTCCTCCCCCAAACAGCAGAATGACACACATATCTTATATCGATGGCTGTCACTTCTTTATTGTCTAAAAGTCTCTGCCTCTTAATTGAAATGTTTAGTCTCTTGATATAATTTCTTATTTTTACAGGGTCATATTTTTTAATCAAATGTATTGGGTTACATTGGTTAATAAAATGATTTAGGTTTCCGGTGTATAATTCTATAATACATCATCTGTATATTGTATTGTGTGTTCACCATCCCAAGTCATGTCTCTTTCCATCACCATTTACAGGGTCACATTTTTAATTCCTGAGTTTTACGGTTCCGCATTAATATCACCACATGTATACAAATGGTATAAAACAAGTACAGTGGTATTTTAAATACAAGATAAACATCTGTTTTATTGAAAAACTATACCACAGACAACCCATCTTTTCCAACCAACAGTCAAAATTAAAATTAACTACAAAATCTCCAAAAGGGAAAACTGCTTCAGTTTAGGCTATTCCAAGAAAAATGGATGCATAACATATTACAAGGGTGATCTGAAGATTGTGGCTGGAATGGCTATTTTTAGCTTTTTCCCCCAATGCATTTGAGGGATGTTTTTCTCAGTATTATGTCAGATCATAGATGAGCAAACTAACATTAAAATATTTACAGTTAACTTGCTTGCTCTAAAAATAAAACCTCTTAACTGTTTGCCTCAAATTATTATTTTAAATTCATTTACGTGCATGGAATGTGCTTTTACTCTTTTAAAAAAGCAGCTTTCCTATTTCACCCTTGTTTGTTTATGGAAAAGCTTCATGTGCTGCATACTGACTTCGACAGTGAAGTAACTTCTTGGATCACAATGGCCTCTAGATATTAAATTCCACTTAATTCAGCACGATTCTTTGTATATTAGTCTTTATAAATTACGCTTTAAAATTGCCTGCAGCTCTGGAGAGGCAATTTACTAACAAAGCAGAAAGTAACTTCAAAGTATCTTCCACAAAAGCCTGTACTGGTTGAAAGCATTCTGTTCAATCTCCTTCTGTTTCTAGAGAAAGCCATTTTGGACTGAATACTACCGGACTGATTCCTGGCATGTTATCTCTAAAAGTGCTGATCTTAAATTTACATGAACAAAACTGTCCATTTTGAATCCAGCTTGTTTGTTTCCATCAAAATACATATGAAAATTCCTGGTGTAGAAAACTCAACATGTGCGGTAATGCAGGGTGTACTTTCCTCCAACTACATAGAAAGGCTGAATTTCTGTTAAATCTTCAAAGAAATGGTCCCAACAGCTTAACTTCATTTGTTACGATAGCTGAATTTGTTTTCCATAAAATTTCTTTTAAGAAGAGGCAACTGATTGAAAGAACAGCATGGCCAGCACCGTTACACAAGTAATGTTATTGGGTGTTCATCTGAAGTTGTAGAATTGTTTCTAGATGGATAACCCTGCATTAATATTATTTTATCAACCTCGTACTTCCCCTAAAATCATCCCAAAACCCTGAGAATTTCCTTGCTGAGAAGCTATCTCCCAGGTTCTGGTTATTTACATTTTTTGTTGTTTTTGATAGCCTGTAAGGCAGACCCTTTAAATACTAGCAAGCGATCAAGTTCCTGGGAAGCCTGTTTTTTTACAGAACTAAAGTCTCCTAGCTGGTATGCCAGGTGTCTTTTGCTACTCCTTGTATATTTAAAAGTTGAAGCGAGAAAGCTTTCTGATTCAGATGTTCAGCTCATTGGACAGTTGAGGCATTTTAGTTAGACCACATGTTGAGGGTCCCCAGTAAATATTTTATGAGCTAAGATGAGGTCTTTTCCTGGATGGTGTGTCTTCTTCTCCATCTTCCTGTTCATCATCTGGATAATCCACTAAACCTACCAGACTTCCGTTGGTGGCTGTTACTGATGTGGCCAAGTGTGTAGTTTTGGAAGAGGACCATTGGAACTTGCTGGTGGTGTCGGCACCACTACGGGTTTACTGTCTGCACTGCTTCTCCATCAGCAGCACCGGCGGAGTGGACGAAAGTAAATTAGAAGCCACCAGAAGATGTCCTTTTGGGAAGGTTTTCGTTGTCTTCACTTTCTTTGGTTTTCTTAGTCTCTGTGAATTTTTCATAACTCTCTGGAAAATCATCTTCTGGCTTAGATGTTTCCACTGGTGCCACAGCCGCTTTTCCCGCCTCCTCTTCACCTTTGTTGAACCACTTTTCTTCATTCTCTCCCAAGGCTCTTGCTTCTCTGTGAAATCTGTTACTATGCAGTGCAGATGGTACACTGATCAGTTTCTCCTTTTGTCTGCCTTTGTCTTGTTCGTAGTTAGTCCTCAATCCTTTGAATGTCTGAACATATTCAATCGATTCAAGAGCTTTATAAAATTTTCAACTATATGAGCAATAAGAGGCTTGATATCTTCCATTCTTATAAATTCAAATAACTCAGTTTAACAGCTTGTCCCCAGTTCCATTATCCCAGAGAGTACTTACAACTGGTTTCAAAACACTTCCCTTGGTGATGTAACAATTATAAATTTCATCTTGAAGGCCAGTTATCTGCCTCATAAAACAAAGAGCACACAAGGCCAGGAAAGTGTGCTTTGAATTCATTAAGACCAAGACTCTTCTTAGCAAGTCCTTGTTCATAATTTGGTTTTTTATGTGATATGTGTGATATTCCATGCAAAATGTGAGTAGCTCTAAAATTAAGGCAAGCAGCTGTGCTGTTTGCTAATTATCAGGATAAATCATGCTGTTTTTGTTAGATCCAACTGCATTATCCTTTTGACATTTGTCTTCTTAAGTATTGGTCAAAAGTGGTGCTGTGAGGACATGCATACAATGGTTGTAGAGGAAATTTAGAAGTTCACTTTTTTCAGTTTTATTAGTTGTAGCCAGCATGTTCTCTGGATCAATTAGAGTACAAAAAAGTCTCATTAACTGAACAGCATGTCCTAGATCATTTGTTCAATTACTACATCAATGAGAAGAATATCATAGTCACTCTGCTGGGCTTTTTAAATTACAAATTCTGGAACCATGGATGGACTAAAACTCCACTAGGTAAGAAAATGTATCTGTAGCAGCTGCTCTGACCTGCAAATCATTCATGCCCATTACAATTTCAAGAGCAGGAAGAATCCCCAACTTTGCCAAAGTTTTGAAAAATGCATCCCTCTTTTGAGGTGGTAATGTCAATTCAAACCTTTTATCATCATCTGTAACCTCACGCATTAATTGTGCAAAACCTTCAGACAAAAACTCCTCATCTTTCTGCAACATGCTGACAATCTCAACTTTGTGGAAGAAAAGAAAAGATCTAAGAGTAGAAAGAAAATTCTCTTCAAAAATGGATGGTGTAGGCAAAACAATGTCCTGAATGTACAGCACCCTGCAAGTCTGATGCACTTTCTACCTTAGTCCAGAGTCGGTTATTGGTATGACTTCCTTAAGCTTTGCAGTTTTGGTCAGGAGTTCTCTACGCCTTTTTGGCTGAGCCAAAACAGGGTCACACTCAGGGCATCCAACGGCACCCACGTTACACTCAGCAGAAAACATTACCTCGAACAGAACTGCCTTAGTTAGGAACAAGGTTCCTCTAATAATTTCATACAGTGGTGTAAGCCCTCAGTGTTTTCTAGGTTCTCAGAAGCTTGGAACTGCTGCAGTAGTTTTTAAACGTAGCCTTCAGTTTTCAAGGCCAGATAGGTGAGGAGAGAACTGAGGTAATCTCTTCAAGTTTATTGAGTTTACATGTGGGCAGGCCAACCAGAGGGCTGGTTTCAGGCATTTCTTCAAACCTTTTTTTCATTCATTGACGAGGTCCAGTGTGACTTGTACTGATGGATCCTTACCTTGAACCTGACCAATTTCCCCCCAAATCTTATCACAGCCCAGCTTTTTCCTCAAAACTTAGAGCCAGATCACAGTTTTCAGCTTCTGACCAAACAATGAATGTATCCTGTTGCTTCTGATATGCAATGTTTGGATTTATCTTTGATTCCAAGAGTAGTGATCTCTCTGCCAGAACCAGCAGCGACATCCCCTTGAGCTCCTCTATGTAAGTGGCAGGGACATGCCCATTGCAGGTCTTCATTCAGGTGCAGACCTTCACTCCCCGACACCTGCTGCAACTACTGCACATGTGCCATCTTGATATAATTTCTGATGGGGTGGGTTTATGAATCATCTTGCTTTGTTTTATATTTGTCCCATGTGTTCTTTGTTCCTTCTTTCCTGTCCTCTCATAGATTATTATTTCATATTTCTTTTATCTCCTCTTTTGATTCTTAGCTGTGCTTCTTTGTTTTATTTTTTAAGTGGTGGCTCTAGTGATTTCAATATGCAACCTTAATATATCATTGTCAGCATTGAATAACCTGAAAACACTATATGTCATTTTACCCCTCCATTCTTTAGTGGTCTTTTTGTCATGTGTTTTACTTCTACATATGTTACAAACCCACAATACTTGCTATTATTTTTATCTAAACACTCAAACATCTTTTAAAAATTAAAAAAAAATTAAAAACAATCTTTTATATTTACCCACATACTTACTTTTCCCACTGCTTTTCATTCCTTCCTGTAGGTTCAGTCTTCCAGATGAGGTAACTTCCCTTTAGCTTACAAAAACCTCTAGATTATAGTGATGTAAACAAAATAGCACATTTCTTGTGCTTTGGGTCTGTTGGTAACACAGTCTCTCAGATTTTGTTTGTTTGAAAATGTCCTTTTATTCTCTCCCTCATTTTGAAGTATATTTTCACTGGATGTAGACTTCTAGGTTGACATTTGTTGTTTTTTATTCCATCATTTTAGTGATGTTATTCCATTAGCTTCTGGGTTTTCTTGTTTCTGATTAGAAGTCAGCTGTCATCTATGTCTCTCCTCCCTTCCCCCAAATACAAAGTTTCTCTTTCCCTTCTAGCTTCTTTTACAAGTTTCCTCCTATCTTTGATTTGTCAGTAGGATGCGCCTCGGAGTGGTCGATGGTTGTATTCATACAAAGCTGGGGCTTTGCTGAGTTTCTTGAATCTGTGGTTTAATGTCTTTAATTAATTTGAGGGTTTTCTGACTATTAAATCTGCAAATAATTATTTTGCCCAGTTTTGTTTTTTCTCTCTTTGCCTGGGACTTCAATTCCATGTATGTTACATTATTTGATATTGCCTCCTGAGTTTCTAATATTTTTGTTTTTAATCTTTTTCCCCCTTTGTGCTTCTGTTTAGATCAGTTATATTGACTTGTATTCAAACTCTCCAGTGCTTTTTTCCTTGTATTCAGTGTTCGCAGGAATGTGGTTCATTTACCCTTCTTTGTGTCCGTAGCTCTTCACTGTTCACTGGCTTTAAATAACTAAAGACACAGATATAGATATTCCCCTTCCCTTGGCAAGAGCACCAATCTTTCACAATTGCCTACATTCTAATTGGGAGAGAAACCTGCAGTGGTTCTTAAATCATCTGAAATCATCCAAGGAACTTGTCAAATTCATATTTCTGAAAAACACCACCAGACACCAAGATGATGCTGATGCAGGAGTCCCCAAGGCACCCTTTGAAAAATATGAATTTAGTGTTAAAAGCCTGACGTAAAAAAATACAAATCAGCCTCATTTGAGACCAAAGCTATCAGATGACTTTACTAAACTCAAATTTAAAAACAAAACATTTAAACAAACTGGTGCACATGGAAACAGGCACAGCCTAAAATTGCCAAAGCCAGGTAGCTACTTCATTTCATAAGGTATTGATCTCATGTTGGGCTGTGGTTCCTCAGTGAGCCGACTGGAAACTTAATTAGACAGCTCAGGGAGACAAGAATATCTTCAGAGATGCCTCCCTTTGTGTAGTCGGGCTTGTATGACCCTTTAGAGGATCTCTGAAGGGGAATGTGAATGATTGAGAACACCTAGATTTACTATGTGCCAATCAGTCCTAAGGTTTCATGGCCTAGAGCAAATACCAAGAGCCAAAGACATTAGCTGGCATATCGTGTGGCTATCAAGTAAGGATTCTAATTTTTGAACAAACATACCCGAAATTGTTGTAAACAAGTGCTGCCCTCTTCAACAAGGTACAATGAAAAAGAACAAATAAATTGAGCATCGACTCACTCCATTGGTTTGGGACCCTGAGGAGGTATGCTGGGAACTCAGGTCAGTCTGGCCAAGCAGGAAGGGAGCCTTCACCTGCCAGCAAGGCTGCCAGGAGCAGGCCTGGGGTCAGTGGGAGCACAAGCGCCGCCTTCCTGGTCTCACAGTGGGTCTGTGGGAGAAACTGGACTCCCGTGGGCCTGTGGGAGAAACTGGAAGCTTCTCCCAGGGGAACAGTGAGTGCAGAGGCCCCGGGTGGGTAGGAGGCCGGCCAGCCGCAGAGCGGGTGAGGAGCCGAGGGAGGTGTGCTCGTGAGCTCCAGTGGGCCCGAGGGGGGCTAGCTGCGCAGCAAGGGCGTCTGGGGAATTGGCGAGAGCAGCAATAACGCACTCTCGGTGACTCTCATAGCTTAGACCTAATTCCGCTTTATCTAGAGACAATATTTTTTTTTGGGGGGGGGCATGGTTTTAATAGATGCTTTGAATTTTCCAGGAAAGCAAGCCCCTCATCAGCGGGGGAGCGGGGTCTGTGTTTTGTCTTTGCAGAGCCTTACCACGAGTCGCTTTCTCTTTCTGCTTCGTGGACGCGACAGTCGCCTGAGCTGCTGGTGCAGGCTCCGGCCGTGCGCATTACTGCAGGATCCTGAGCTGGCGGTGAAGCGTGTGTTTTATTCTAAGTCACTATCCTTCGTTTCCCCTGACATTACAGTTGGGCAAGTGTCATGGGTGCTTTACAGTCGGGGCGGATGTTGGTTGTGTTGTCTGCCAGCTTCCTTTCGGGCCGGTAGAGGGGGTGCCTGTGAAAGGACCTGTGCAAGGGCTCTGAATTCACGTGTGGCGTTTCTGTCGTCTGGCGTCCTCCAGGCCCCTCTTGCTGGCGCTGAGAACACCTTGTGGGGTGGGAGCTACAGGAGGTTGAGATGCCAGAGGGGAGATGAGGGGGCTGCTTGGTCTGACAAAGGGTATTTTCCCAACAAAGGGCAGGGTGGAGGGTGTGTGGGGGGAGCCAGAGGAGGGGGAAGGAAAGGAAACCCCGCCCTGTGCCACTTAGAGAGTTTAAAGTGATCACACAACCCACTCTCCCCACTCATTCGTTCAACAAACGCTTATCGAGGCCTTGCCTTGCGGGGGGAACTGTGTCGTGGGGTGTAAGCATGAGCAGGATAGAGTCCTTGACCCAGGGGAGTTCAGGTTTAGAGAAAGAGGCAGGTTCATTTTAAAGTGGGTGGAGTCCCCGTGAGAGAGAAATGCCCGGCTTGTCGCCAATGAGGGGCACCTGCGGCCCGAGGGAGGCCAGGCTTCCTGGGGCAAGGGAGGCCCCGACGGCTCCATTTCACAGCCGAGGAGACTGAGGCTCGCCAGAGAGCCTGTGGCCGAATTAGACACCGCAGCACTGGCGGGGGAGGGCGCCGCTCCCCTCAAACGGTTGTGGCCGAAGGAAATCTGGCTTCGTGCACCACAGGGAGAGCCTGGGGGTGACGGGAGCGAACCTGGAAGCGCGCAGTCCAAGGCCAGAGGACTTCCAGACACACGGAGAGGATTCCCAAGAGGTAGCGGGAGGGACAGATGTGAGCCCTTAGGCGATTCCAGAATGAGCTGCCGGGGCTTTGGGGCTCCTGCGGGTTCCCGCGGTGGGGCAGGGGCAGGGGAGGGAGCTGAAGAGCCCGGGCTGGTTCTGTCGCAGTTCAGTGCATCTCTCCCTTCGCTCTCCCCGCACCCGCGCTCCCCACGCAGGCCCAGGGCCCTCGCAGCTCCTAATCGCGGTGCGTGTCATTCATTCCCACAGCAGCCCTGCGAGGGGGTTCTCCCTCCCCCCTTCCCTCTCTCTCCCTCTGATGAGAACACTGGGGCTTCAGAGTTAAGCAGCTTGTTCCACGTTGCATCTGGAGTGTGAACCCTGGGCCCTGACTTCAGAGCCCAGGTCCTTAGCTGGAGCGTGAACCCTGGGCCCTGACTTCAGAGCCCAGGTCCTTAGCTGGAGCGTGAACCCTGGGCCCTGACTTCAGAGCCCAGGTCCTTAGCTGGAGCGTGAACCCTGGGCCCTGACTTCAGAGCCCAGGTCCTTAGCTGGAGCGTGAACCCTGGGCCCTGACTTCAGAGCCCAGGTCCTTAGCTGGAGCGTGAACCCTGGGCCCTGACTTCAGAGCCCAGGTCCTTAGCTGGAGTGTGAACCTTGGGCCCTGACTTCAGAGCCCAGGTCCTTAGCCGGAGCGTGAACCCTGGGCCCTGACCTCAGAGCCCAGGTCCTTAGCTGCCACACTAACACTGAGACCACGCGAGAGCGAATCCCCGGATGCCTGGTGTTAGGCCAGTACGCAAGGAGTGTGCTAGCTGCTACTTAAGGACCCCTCCTAGGAGCTTTATCTTCTCAATCCTCACATCTCTATGAGCACAGCACAGCCATTGCCCCATCTTACAGGGGAGGAAATTGAGGCACAGAGATGTTATTAACTTGCCCCAGGTCATGCAGCTGGAAATGCGTGGGCCGGATTGGAATTCAGATGTGTCAGATTCCAAAGTCCCCGTACTTGCAGCTGTGATATGGAAATTATGAAAATCAGCTAATGCCTCAAGTGATGTTTCGATATTCTAAATCGGTGGTTCCCCATTGGGGCAATTTTACCCTCTGGGGGACATTTAGCAATATCTGGAGATATCTTTCATTGTTGTAACTGGGAGGGGAGTGCTACTGGCATCTCATGGGTTAGATTCTGCTAAACATCCTGTACTGCGCAGGCCAGCTCTACAAAAAAGAATTAACAAAATGTTCATAGAGCTGAGGTTGAAAAACCCTGTTCTAAGTGGGCCCACCCTAGCCCCCAGACCTGGCCAAAACCACAGGAGCACACCTCACCAGCCTCCAGGTCAAAGCATGAACACTGACCCTGGACAAGGCCAAGGGCAGAGTTCCTCAGAGGTGGAGCATCCATTTCTTATTTGATAGTTGTTGGGTGTTTCTCAGGATAGAGTTAAGGCTTTTCACGTCTGAAGGACTTTTTGAATATTAAGCTCTGTCAGGGCTGCAGCTTGCTGTTGTTGGTGCAGGTCATGCCCTTGGGATGAGCCAGGGCTTGAGTCCCTGGCATATCTTGTTCTAATTTGCACAAAAGCACCGAATGAGCTAGAAAACACCCATTGCCCCACAGGGCCCAGGTGCGAATAGCTGAGTGTTAGATCCTGTTGATTGAAAAAATATACAATGATCCCGCACTATTCTGAATTCAGTAACACTAAGGTGAACTTACAACGTATTAATCAAGCAACACTATCCTTTTGAAAAATTGTAATGCCAGAGGTTATTTATTCAATCTACAGACAGTGCTTGGCCTGCAAGGATCTGGGGACTCTTTGCAATAACTCCAAGTTGCTCCAAGAGTCTGGGGCTACAGGTGAAACAGTCCTGCACTAGATCACTGTACACGAAAGTCGTTCTGTTCCCCAGTTTAAGAACTTATTTTAGGGGCAGAAGGCCAGTTGGCAATAGATGAACATTTTAAATATTATTGTTACCCAATGAAAAATTCAAGCTTTAAACATTTTCAGTTTTCCAAGTTGTTTGAAAAAAAATTAAGCCCTTGGATAAAAACCAGAGCTATAATGGCACAGTCACCCCTCTCCCAGCCTCTTCTGCCGGGTCTGCCTCAGCTCTGTTCTTCCTACATTTGAAGGTCTTCAGATGTCCCATAGGTTAGCACCATCCAATAGGTTTACAGGGCGGGGCACAAGTAGGTTTACAGTTGTTCGTATGGGAAATAATGCAATAATTAATAAATAATACAAGAATGAGCTGTTTAACATACAATTGTGAACCTACTTGTGCCCCACCCTGTATAATGCAAGCCACCTGTGGAATGTAAAACTTTCTAGTAGCCACATTAAGGCAGTAAAAAGAAAGGTGAAAGTAATTTTAACAATATATTTCATTTAACCCAACATATCAAAAATATTATCTTTTCAACATGTAAACAATATTTTTAAAAATATGAAAAAATACTAGAAATAACGTATGTGCTGACATGAGCCCCACAACATGAATATCTTCCATGATGTAACAGTTAGAACCAAGTGTCGTCCCACCAAAACCAGTTTGTATGTAATAGAAAAACGTTTTTCACTGCTTCCATTTTAAAATAAAATGTAAATTAATCGAAGCTGAATAAAATATAAAACTCAGTGCCTCAATCCAATCATGTGCCTCAATCCAATCATTGTGGCCACATGAGGAGTGGCCACTGTACTGGACGGCACAGCTCCAGACCTTCCACGCGTTTTAACAGGCCTGTTTCTGAACCTCATAGGCCCCATTACCACATGCCCGTGGTTTGGAGAGACGTTCTAGAACCTTCCCTGTGCAACATGATAGCAAAGCCGTGGTGGTTGTTAGCATGCTCTCCCTGTGGCGTTTGTCCATTTCATGCTGATGTTCCCCTGCTGCTCTGAAGAGTGTAATCTGCTACCTTGGCCCCATAGTGATCACCACCCACAGTTGAAGGCCATTCCCCAGCGGGCTGGTTTTCGGGGAGTAATGGGGCTTTGACCTTGTCTCCAGGAGTGTGATTTTCAAAAGGATAAAGGAAAGCAAACTCGCAAGGAAAAAATTCATGGGTGAAGCTCAGGCTGAAGCTGAGTAGGGAAGAGGCTGGAAGGGTGGCGGGGTTCCATCTGTGAGGGAAATCCAGCCCCCCACTTGGAGGAAGGGCTGTGGTGTGGTCAAAGCCGGGAGGAAGAAAGGATCTGTAGAAAAAACATTCAGGCAGAAAAGTTTAAATGGACACAGAGCAGCAAACCCAAGGTGTACACAGTTACTATGAAATAGGACATAGTCAGTACCTCTACTGACCTCTCTCGGCTATTCCAGAATATTTTAGTAATTAGACACACCCCAAACATGTTTAGCATCGCACCACCTGCTGCTTCGCCCGGCCAGCGTTATTTGTCATCACATCTGATCTCAGTGTTTGCCATATTATTGGATATCCTATGAAACAGAATCTAAAAATACCTGTTTTCCCTCTAAATCATCCCTAACCTTGCGACTGGGGTCGAAACTATAACATTGGTGTTGCCTATTTCTTTCACTTTCAAGGATGCGGTGATAATACTGAGTCCCCGTCTCACGCTAGTCTCTGCCTGTGTGCGCCTGGCTTGGTGCTTGAAGGCTGTATCTCCCAGTTAGAGCCGTGCAGGGATCCCACGCCCGTATGGGCTACGGTTTCCTGCCTTAACCTGAACAGTCCCGTCTCTCCCAACTGAAGGTCCTCAGCTGAGGTTATTTTCAGCTCTGAGAATCTCTCCAGAGCTGTTTCTGTTGCGCAGGACGGAAGGATAAAGGCTCCACAGCTGCCCACAGTCAGCTCAGTGCCTCTAAGTCGGGCCCCGCGTCCAGCGCGGCTTCCCTCTCGGGAGGGGCCCTGTAGGCCAGGCGCCGGGGCAGGGCAGCTGCAGCAGCGGGGTCCCCTGGGCTTGCGCTGTGCCCCGGCGGGCCTGCGGTGGGAGCACCTTCCTGCACGTGCTGAGGAAGCCAGTTAAAGCAGAAAGGCCCTGACGACCGCCACTGTTGCCCCCAACGTAGCCGTTAAGCATACGGCGTTCAGAGGGCAGCCCGGCGCTCCTTGTGCCCCTGCAGCAGATCACGCATGCTGCCTAATGTTTTCTGCAATAGTCTCGAAAACCCTCTTTATATTTATCAGAAACCAGAAGGGCAGGAGTATCGGCTGCAAGGTCAGTTCAGAGAGAAACGCACATTTCCCTGTTTTCATGTTCTGCAAAGCACTTATGTCAAACATACAGTCGCCTCCAGGGCCTACGACCATATAACCTTTTATCGGCGAAAGCTAGATTGTTTGAGAACTTTATTTCTTAAAGTTCTTGAACTATTTTTCCCGCAGAAATGTACATCGCCCCTGACTCTGAAAATAGAAAGTGCCTGATTTCCTCCTTGCTTTCACTTTGAACTGCTGTACACTATTTGTTTTCATTTTCCAGAAAGGGTTAAGCTTCTTAGAGACATTGACCCCGAGTGGGAATAATTGGGCAAGGCCCTGAACTGGTTCTTTATGAGAAATACAAGCCTCTGAGGGATTCTAGCCTTTGAGAACCATCACGGAATTTGCCCAGGAAGCATGACATTGGTGAGAAGGGAATATAGGTGCCTTTTACCATGTTTACATGGACATGGATTCTGGGTTTTACAAATGGAGAAATTTTGTACAGGTCCGTGGGGATTGTGGACTGAAATGTAGAGAGAGAAAAGAAAGATTCTTTTGTATTTTAAGACCAAATAGTATAGTGAGAGTAGACAGGCAAAGGTATAATGACATTGTTTTCTTTCTTTACTTCTCTTTTGGGGCATCTCAGAGAGAACCCAGTTTCGCAACATGGATCGAAGGTATATTAAAAGTTTTTAACCCAGAGTAGTCAAACCACTCTGAAAAAGAACAAAGTTGGAGACCCATACTCCCCATTTTCAAAACCTACTGCAAAGCTACTGTGATTAAGACAGTGTAGTGTTGGCATAGGATGGGCACATGGACCGATGGAATAGAATTGAGAGCTCAGAAACAACCCCGCTGATCTACAGTCAACTGATTTTCAACCAGAGTGTCACGACCATTCAATGGGAAAAGAGTAGTTTTCTCAACAAATGGTCTGGGACAATTGCTTATCCACATGCAAACAAGAGAACCTGGAACCCTCCCTCACACCACCCATGAAAATTAATTCAAAATGGATCAAAGATCTAAATATAAGGCCTAAAATTATAAAACTCCTAGAAGAAAACATAGATGTGAATCTCTGTGACCTGGGATTTGACAATAGTTTCTTAGATATGATCCAAGAGCACAATATAACTGGAGGAAAAAAAGATAAACTGGACTTAATCAAAATTAAAAACTTTTGTATGTCAAAAGACACTATTAAGAAAGTAAAAGACACCCCAAAGAATGAGAGAAAATATCTGTAAGTTCTGTATCTGATAAGGGTCTAGTGTTCAGAATATACACAGGATTCTTACAATTCAACAATAAAGAGAAAAATAACCCAGTTTTTAAAGTGGGCAAAGGATATGACTAAACACTTCTACAGGATTCAAATGGCCAATGAGCACATGATAAGATGCTCTGCGTCACTGTTTTTATTGCCAGAGGACAGTCCACTGTATGGATACACTGCATTTTATCTACTCATTCATCAGTTGGCGGGCATTTGGGTGGTTTCCACTTTTTTGGCTCTCGCGAGGAATGCTGCTGTGAGCATTCCTGTACAAGTTTTTGTGTGGTCGTGTTTTTATTTCTCTTGGGTTCTTGTGTCTACTTTAAATGCAGTAAAAAAAATCCTGACTTAGAAAATTGTCATTTCTTTCTTGACATGTATAAAACTTTCTCATCAAAAGGCAGAAAATGGACTCTGTTCTGTCACAACATCACATCCATCCTTAGGCCATTTTGAGCTCGAAGGAACCTAAGATACCTTCTGGGTGAGACTGGTTCTACAGACAAGGCCCGGAGAGGTGAGGTCACTGCTCCCTGTCAGCCAGCCGGGGGTGATCATGGCAGGCATAGAGCCATGTCTCCTAACTCCCACACCTCCTTCCATCTCGATGTACATCGTGAATGCCTTCACCCCATGAGTCTTACCCGAGCGAGCCATCAGCCGTGCAAGAATCTGAGGGGGAGTGCTCCCATGGAGAAGACAACTCCTCCCAGAGAGGGATCTGAGAGGGGAGTAGGCCTCCCTGACTTCCTCAAACCACCCCCCTCCCCATAACTTGCTGTGGTGCTTGCAATTCCACCAGCAGCCAGTCCCCTGGCTTAATGCAGAGCTTGCAAATGGGAAGGCCTGGGTGAGCAGGTGGTTACAGGAAAGAGTGAGCTGGGTAGGCTGGCATACACATGCCCACATGAAGGAGCTGTGTTCATGGAAGGCCTTGGAATCTTCGAGTTGAGCACGTGGCTTCTGGACCCAGGCTACAAGATCCGGCATTGGGCTGTGCTAGCCTCCCTGATCCACGGGCCAGCTCCATCATTCCAAGGGCCACAGAGATGCCAGGCCTTGTGGGGCGGGCTCTTTGAGTGGCACCAGCATCTCACAGAGGCTTGAGACTAGAGCTAGTGAGGGAGGGAGTCTCGTTCCCGAGCACCCCTTTGTTCACTGGGGGGAACCTTTGAGGAGGTGCTGGCTTAAGTCCCATGTGCGGCCTATAAGCCATTATAGCTTGGGCCATAATACCACATGTGAGAGCCAGCAATCCTGGGCCACTTCAGATTCATTTTTAAAACCATGTTCTCTGTTCTGCAGCACGTAGAATATTTCATAATCCAGACGGGCCGATTGCCTCTTGGCTTGCATTAGTGAGATGCTATTATCTCAAAAGTGTAAATCTCGGCTCTGTTAGCTCTGGAGAGATTCTGGGGCCTCAGACTGCTGTTCCCTGGTCTCACTCTGAGCTTTGATACGAGCGGATGAATGTGCAGACAACAGGAACAGATGTCAGAGCCCCCAGAAGATCAAAGTGTCGGCACTGCCTTAGGAAATCTGCCTGGGCCACGCAGCCCTCGGAGTCTGTGGGGAGGCGGCCATGAAGATTCAAAGCAGGTTCGTTCAGCGGAGTCGGCTCTAAAGCGAACATGCTCTTAACCGCCCCATGGACGGCGGGGACCCAGAGCCCGTCATGGTCAGCGCTGGGCCCCCTCCCCCTAGCTTTCGCCCATTTCCTCAGCATCGCAAAGAACATTTCCTCTCCTCTGTCCTAAAACTACCCTAAGATTGTTTTCGTGGTGGTTTGTCTTTTCAAAACTGAAAATAAGAACCCACTGTTTCTAGCCCTTGTGGACAGCGATTCCAGACGAGGGGAAACCAGAGGGTTTTATGACTCAGGAGGGAGAGCTCCCAGGGGGCCCCAGGCTGCTTTTCTTCCATCTTTCCCTTTACCATTTTCTGACTTTCTTTCTGATGATTTTTAAAGGTTTCTCAACATGCCCCTCCACCTTGCCAGCCATGTCCTGGCTCCTCCCCCGTCTCCTCCGGATCTCTTTCCTGCCCTCTGTTGTTTCTCCACACTGGCAGGCCCATGTTTTTTCCTGGGCTTCTCTCTCACATTCACTCAAAAGCTGGTCATTGTTTTTCTCTCATGGGTGAAGGTGAGCAGAATGCTGCAGGGTGATTTTTAAAGAGCAGCCCCACCGCCCACCGCCGATGGATTGTTTCCCAGAGTTTCCTTCAACTGGCCGCCTCCTTTATCTTTTAAATTGTGCACTTTTCTGTAAAGATGCTTCATCGGTACAGCTGGATAAAACAAACGTCGAATGGGGGAAAAAATCAAAAGTCGACATTTTTAAGACTTGTCTCAACATCGTTAAGATTATCTATGCCAAAACCTGCATCTGCTAGTAAAATCTTCCTTTTTCAAACACCCTTTTCTGAAAACACCCACCCAAAAGTTGCTACTGTGTGACAGTTCTTTAGCCACTTGTACTTTGTGGTTTTTAACAGGCGTGTCTTCCCGGTGGACTTTGCCGGGCAGAGGTTATCACCCAGCGCTCAATAGACACTGAATTCTGACAAGTTCATGACGCCCAGTCTAAGGAATCACCTGCCACCGAGGGTCGTAATTGACAGGGGTGGCGCATTTTGCCATATGGTCTGAGCTATCTCTGTCCCCACATATGCAACGCTCACGGTGTGACAAATTGTTTGTGGGACAACACACGTTATAGCCCAGACAGTTAGACAAAACAGCCCTTTGCAGTTGAAACCACAGTCTGGGCCCCTGAATGAGAAACATGCGAAATCCCACCTGCTGGCCAACTTCGAGGCCTGAGTTTTCCTCTCTCTCAACAAAGAAAATTAAATGGCAAATGAATGTAATGCTGAGAAAAGGACCCAGGGTGAGGTTCCCACATGAACTTAATTCAGCTCGTGATATTTTAGGTGGCCTAACTATACGCAGCTTGAGTGGTGTGGCCGAGGTCAAGCTGTTTGTGATTTGGAGTTTAAACCCTGGTGTTTAATTGTTGCCAGACAGATGCAGCATCAACGGCTAAGGACACAGCAGATCTAGTCTCAGCAGTTATCTATGGCTTGGGCCTGGCCGATCTTTTAAAGATTGCTATACTCGAGAGGAGAATCCTTGCCTCAATTAAATTCTCATGTGCTCTGCCGTTTGTACCCAATGTTTATGGTACTTGAAGGTAGGAATTTTTCCACAGGTGGAGGGTGAGAGTATTGGGAGTGAAATAGGAATGAGAGGATTGATTTGGGGGATCCATTCTGTCATGAAAAAGTCTCAAGGTTTTATTACATTTGAAAGACCTCTCTTTTCAAGAGATGGCTTCTCCTGATGATGTAACAAGAGGAGAATGTTGTGCTGTCTTTCGTAAAATGTGTGGTATTTGTGTTTGCTGAGTATTAATGTGCATCATGTGCATTGAAAGCATGGGTACTGTCTATATTTTAAGTTATGAGCAGAGATCTACAATTTTATTAGCTGTATGTATGTGTAATATATACATGTGTATACAATATACATATAGCAAAGTATATATACAATTTTTCTTATATTCTTGTTTTCAGTGGGAGCACTGTGAGTTGCCATAGAAATGGTTTATTGGTGCTTGTGGTCAAGTTTATAACCAGTGACAGTTTAAGAGTTGTGGCCCTGGCTGGTGTGGCTCAGTTGGTTGGAGTGTTGTCCCACAAACCGAAAGGTTGCGGGTTCCATTCCCGGTTGGGGCACATACCCAGGTTGCAGGTATGCAGGAGGCAGCTGATCAAGGTTTTGCTCTCAAATCAATGTTTTTCTCTCCCCATCTCCCTTCTCCTCTCTCTAAAAAAAAAAAAAAAAAAATCAATAGAAAGGGGAAAAAAATCTCAAAAAAAAGAATTGTGCCAAACGCAAAGCCTGTTTTCTGGAGCTTTAGGTAGACCTGCAGCACGGCACTGCTACTCAACTCCTGTTTTTAGGAGTTCTGTCGTCATCACCAAATCAAATGCAACCCTAGTCTTTCCAGCCCGGCCCATCAGCCCAGTTCCAGGTCCCATTTCACAGCGTTCTCTCAGGTGGCCAGTAAACGCCTGCCACCTGAGTCCATTTTTGGATCATTCTAGTCATTTTTCTTCCAATCCCTCTGACTACACATTCAATTCATCATTAAATTCTGTCTCTGTCACCTCAAAAAAATGTCAAATGAACTTCCCTCCAACCGGACTCCACGCCCTCCAGTCACACTATGGCCTCATCTAAACGCAACAGCAGGCTCCTAAGTGCTCCCCCTGCTTCGCTTGCCCCATTCTGATCCATTTAACACAGAGCAGCTGGAATCATCATCAACACACACCTCAGTCAGACCACATGCCTTTCCTGCTCAGACTCTCAATGGCTTCCCATATCTCTCAGAGGATATTTTAAATTCCTATGATGGCAACACCTTGTTCCCTGAGTCCTGTCCATCTCCAACCTGTTCTCACAGTCTCACAGTTTGCTCTCTCAGCCTAGCTCCTTTCAGTTCTGGGCACAAGTCAAACTCTTTCTAGTCTCAGGGCCTTTGCACCTACTGTTCCCTCCGCCCCAAACCGTTGATATAATTCCACCCTTGTTGTCATATGGGTCTGAGCACAATGTGACCTCCTCAGTGAAGTTTTCCCAAAACCATCTTTAAAGTAGATACTCTGTTACTTTCAATCTTCTATTTTCTCCTTCTTGGCTTTTGCTATAACCCGTGATTATGTTTCTCAGGTACTCTATTGTTTTTTCTTCCGTAAGACTGTAAGTCCAATGAACGTAGGAACCACACACATATGTATTTTTTGAACAGGATAATATAATATTTTGAAAATATTTTAATATCTGTCATTTTTCATGTATCCTCAGTGCTTAGCACAATATCTGGCACAAAGTAGATGCTCAACAAACACTTGTCGAACGAAGGAACAGAAAATACTTTTAAATGTTGCAGAAAAAGCCACCTACTGAAATTTCAACATTGGTTCTACTTCCGTCTCCTAAGGCAACATAAAGCGATCCTACAGCTTCTTATACACGATCCCATTTCAAATCTTTGCCACCTTTCTGGGTCATTTGATGTCGGCGCTGTGTACACCTCTCCACCCCCCGTGTATGGCATGGATTCCAGCGTCTTCACCGCAGTGATCACGTTCTGTTGGGAGGCTCCAGCTTGACAACATCCCTCGTGAAAAAAGCGTGTTCTGACCACCACAGAGGCCAGTTGGACTCCCCCCTTGATGAGGATCATATCTAGCTTATAGGTTTTTCATTTTCAGGATCTGTTGGGGTTTCCCCCCAACATGTTGCAAAATAGAACATTTCCCAAGGTTTCTGGCCTCTTTCCCGTTTTCCATGACTTCTCAGACTCACTGCCAGTGCCTCTGAGATTATATCTGCAATTTTTTTTTCTTCATACTCTGGAATATAATTCATCCGGGCCTAGAGCTTTGAAATCATTTCTTCTGCCAAGGGTTTTTTTCTTCCCTAACTTGTTGTGGGCTCCATTTGTCTCCTTTCATGGTCGTCTTTACACATTCAGAATTCAAAATCTATTCTCCCTGCTCCGTAAGATGGGATTTGAGTATTTGGTAATTTGGACATTTTGTTGTCTGTTAACATTATATCTTGTTCTCTCCTCCCCCTCCCTCCTCCCTCCCTCCCCCTCCCACTCCATTCTCTCTATCTCTCTGTCTCTGTCTCTGGGTCTCTCTCTGTCTCTCTCTCTCCATCTCTCTGTCTCTGTCTCTCTGTCTCTCTCTGGGTCTCTGTCTCTCTCCATCTCTCTGTCTCTCTCTGTCTCTGTCTCTCTGTCTCTGTCTCTCTGAACTGAACCTTTCGGGGACACCTTTTTAATCGCTCATGTTTCTTGGACTCCCCGTTAGCTGAGCTGTAGCCTTGCTGAAAACCTTCCTTTTTCGTATTGTCCTCCGGCACGTGTCCCTCATTAGCGCTTGTGAACTTGTCCTTTAAAAAGCTCGAGTTCCCGAGGAGGTTCTCTGCGGCCCCGGCTCAGCAGCCAGTTACCCTCCTCGTCGCTAACGCTCCTCGTCGCAGCGCCCTGGCGGTTACCTAACGCTCCCCCTCACTCTCAGGACCCCCAGGGGACATGGCCGCTTTCTCCCAAAGTCCCTGTAGCTTCTGTACAGAAACCAGGTCTTTCTTGTTGGTTAAAATTATATCTGGAATGGCAGTTTCTCCCAAAATTGTTCGCCAGGAATGTTAAAAATTTTTGTAAGTGACTCTACTTTAGCCAAAGGCGACCTCCAACAGACATAAAGATAGTGCAAGCCCTGTCCCTGTGCCGGCTTGCTTGTGGTCGCCTGGTCAGCCTTCAGAAAGCCTCGATCTTGCCGGGCACCCGTGGGGACCCCTCCCCGGGAAGGACTCTTGCTTCTCCTGTCACTCTGTCCTGCTTCCTCTCTTGCTGAGCGGCACTCTGTGCGGCCCATGCGGTCGTTTCGCATCCCGTTTCCACATGCAAGGCTGCTTCCCGCCACTGCTGCACTGCAGCAGGTGTCGCCTGTCACCTATGGCCAAGGTGAGATTGGCCAAGCTTCGGTTAACAGTCCAAGTTCTCTTGCTTTGCCTCCCATCCTCTGTGGATCAAAGTCAGAGATATTTTAACACATAAGGGTTTTTCCTGATGACTTTCTCTCGTTTTCAACCAAGCATTAGGCGTGAGGCACCGGCTACAGTGGCCCGGCAGCTTCTACAGGTTGCCTCCGTCTCGCCCTTGTTCTGCGTTTCCTTTATCCCTTGAAACCACTTTCCTTCTGACGTCCTAGTACTCCACCCTTTAAAAAATTTTGCACTAATGATTTTGTGCGCGAAAGGTGCTGCTGTAGGACTTCGCTTGTGCCCCTGATCACAGCAGAGTGCGGGGTGGTCACTGCAGGAGCGGGTGTGGAGTGGCCCCCCACAACCGGCACGGGGGAGCTGGCGGGTCTGCTCATTTCACTGGTACTTGAATCTGATCAGCAGCCGCATGGGAAGGACAGATACAGGAGCACAGCGTGTAGAAGTGGCCCGTCGACTGCAGCGTGGCCCACTTTGGGGTACAAAAAGCAGCTTTCCCCTTGTCCCTGGAGTAGGGGGAGGCCTGTGCATAGGTGGGAAGGAGGCTCTAGGAAGGAGGGGTTGCAGGAGGGATATGGGCCTTGGGGAAGGGGGAAGCCTGCAGGGCTGGTCTCCCCGCCCTCCTTTCTAGCAGGTAAACCAGGCTGTCCCTTGGGCTCCCATGGGGCTGAGGGATGTCCTTCCCTTTCTGCTCCAACAAAGCCTCCCGTCTTCCTGCTAGGCTTGTGTCCCATCCGCACACATCGCATTTCCTGCACTGGCTTCCCCGGTGACCTCCCCCGCCCCCCGGGACCTCGGGGAAGCAGCCTGCTTAGTCGCCTAGTCGCCCGGCCCCTGCACCAACAGTCCCGCAAACCGCCCCCTCCCGTCTCCTTTGCGTCCCCCATGCGTGTCTGCATCCCTGCTTTTCCCACCTGACCTCACAGAGTGAACCTGACGGTGCAGACCTGGGAGGTGGCATGTGTTTATGGGCTGCAATTCGAGGTTATTAAAAGGCCCATTCGTAGGTAGTTTGGGGTGTGCAGCTGAAACTAGATACAAGCGTGCACATGTGTACTTCCTGGCATGTAGTATGTGCTCAACTGATGTGTCCATGTCTTCTCACCTATAAAATGGATAAAATAGCATCAGCTTTGTGCATTTGTTTTGAGGGAAGATAGATGAATGTACTAAATAGTACCTAAAATTAATAGCTATGTTGGGGAGATGAGTAGTTTAATTAAGTTTGAGAGCTGGTTCTGCCAGGAACTAACTGCGATGTTGGGCAAGATCCTTACCCTTTCATTTTCCCCAACTATAAAATGGGAGCAATTACGGCACCCACTCTACGGGGTTGTCACAATTAAGTGAGATAATCCAGACAAAGCATCCAACCCAGCTGCTCAGCGTTTAGGGAGGGCCTCAGAGTTGTTACTATTACTGGTTGTACCCTTCATGTTGCTCAGCCTGCTGCTCTCCCCAGCCCTGGGCAAGAAGAGGCCTTGGCCGCCGGGTGGGGGAGGCGAGGACCAGGACCAGAAGGCCAGAGAGATTCAAGCCCTTGGAAGGCAGGGAGAGTGGCCAGCAGGAGCTGTTGGAAAGGACACACTCAGAGAGGATGTGGGCTCGGTCAGGATGAGCACCTGGCGCTCCGCTGCTTTTATTCTTGCCTTGTGCCTTTCCATCATTTTTATGGGCTGGTGTGGAGACATTTGCTGAAAGGGCTATTCCACCTGGATCTCATTGAAATCCTGCAGCCTTTCCCTTTGCTGAACGTTTTTCTGTCCCAGGGACTATATAAACGTTCCACTTGTGATGTAATTGTTCTGTTTCAGATTTTCTCTCCTAAACTAAAAACCTGAGTTCTCCAAAACGTTCGAGACGATGGCTTGGATGCAATGCTTCATATGACGAACTCCATTTCCTACGGCTTACATTGCCTTTTCCTCCTTAGTCGTTACGTTCCAGCTCTGGGTGGAGGCTCCACAGGTCAGGGGCTACATGTGAAGAGGCTGGAACGATGAAAATTACCTGTGCTGTAAACTTCCCCCTTTATAAGGAGCAGGGCGAAGCACGAGCTACGCAGAGGCAGCTTTCCCTTGTTAGGAAACGCAGTCGCGATCCTTACTCTGGTTTCTTAAAATGTCTGCAGGAAACGATCAGGTTCTGCCAAAATTTCTTTCGTGAAGAAATATTCTATTGCTTTAGCCGCCTGTGGCAGTGCCTGCTTCTTGAGGCCAGTGAACCTCTCTTCCACTTCTCAGTGCTGCCAAATAAACGCACGTGGGAAGAGAAAGGCGGACTCAAGAATGGGCCGGAGCTGATGTGCTGAAAGATAGAAAGCGGGCTGGTCTTGTTCAAGGAGGAGATGGGGCGGAATGTTAGTTGTTTCGTTGTGGTGAAGTGAAGGGAAGGGTGGTTTCAAGGTCAAAGACTTGCATTCAGGCTCCATTTCTCCTATTCACTAATTTACATGAGGTGTAAACCTTCATTTTCTTGGCCGTAAAATGGGAAGACAATGCCTAGATAGCAGGGCTGTCTGAGGCTCAGCAGAAATGGGACTGAGGGCAAGTGAGCCTTCCCTGGAGCCATGTGGATGACTGCTATCGTGTGTAAGAGCGTTTTCCCTTTTCCCCCGGAGGAGAAGGGAGTTCCTGGGTGTCCCTTGCCAGACAACAGGGCCTGAATCCTAATGTCTCCTCCCTCCCTGCCCAGCATTGTCCTTCCTGGAAAAGGCTGGGGAAATGCCCGAATGTGCTATGGATCCCACCCTTCTCAGACAGCCCCTGCTCCTGGTAACAGCTTGTCCTCAGCTTCGTTAACATCATTGGCTAAAGGCTGCAGCTGTTGCTAGTAACAGGGGTGGACTATGAACCTAGCTGGCACTTTTGATCTTTTCCATTGCTTATTGCTTTTACGGGTTTATTCTAGGGGGGAACCTTGCATCCTGGTGCTCAGGTTCTCACCTGCAGCTGACAACCTTGAGCTGTGCTCTGGTGGAGGCCTGGTCAAGATGCAATTTGACCACAGAAAGGAGTGAACTTAATCCTGGCTGAAGGTTTGGGAAAAGGGCTCTCAGAGGAGATGACACTTGATATGGGCTTAGAGGAGGAAGAACAATTTGAGAGGCAGAGTAGTGGGAAAATGGCATCCAGGCAGAGGAGAAATGCGAGCAGTCTCGGAGGTGGCTGACCAGCCCGAAGACGGGAGATGAGGCAGCAGAGATCGAACCGGACTGGGAGGAGCCTGTGTGTTTGGACTTTATTCTGAAGGCAACGGGAAACATCAGAAGTTTTGAGCAAGGTGGAAACATGATGTGTTTTGTGGTTTAAAAAACTAAATCCAGCCCTGGCTGGTGTGGCTCAGTTGGTCAGGAGTCGTTCATGCACTGAGGTTGCCAGTTCAGTTCCCCGTCAGGTGCTCAGGAAGTGCAGCACCCAATGGAGGCCCAGGTTATAAAAGGACTCATTGCAAAAATTTGGAAAATAGAGTATAAATGACTCATTTCCCCATTACTCTTAATATTCTGTTGTTCTTCCTCCCAATCCTGTTTCTAGACACATTTTACTACATTTGTGATCATTTTGTTATCACAGCTTTGTATATTGTTTTGTTTACTAACTATACCGTATTTCCCTATATCTATAAAATAGCTTTGAGAACATCTTATACACATGCTTCATACTTTAATCATTTCTATGTTACTCATTTAGGTGCTTTCTAATCTTTCTCTATTTTTTAAGAATATGTTTTTATTGATTTCAGAGAGAGAGGAGGGGAGAGGGAGAGGAAAACATCAATGATGAGAGAGTCATTGATCAGCTGCCTCCTGCACGCCCCCTACTGGGGATCAAGCCCACAACCTGGGCCTGGGCCCTGACTGGGAATCGACCCCTGACCTCCTGGTTCATGGGTTGATGCTCAACCACTGAGCCACACCAGCTGGGCTAATCTTTCTCTATTTTAATGTGCAATTATCCACCTTTATACATAATTTTTTGACCCTGAAACTTCAAAATAGTCAAATCCACTCACACTTAAAATGTATTAATCTATTTTCCTGAAACTCCTTATATTTAAATAAATAATGTCTCATAAATTTCAGCAGAATTAACAGTTAAAAGTGATCACACTGTCCTTTGTGTGAAAATGCAAGTTATTTTGCAATGTTATCTTATTATTACGTAAACTCCATTTTTAAGTCAAGAAATTTGAGCCAAATTGTAGTGATGACAAAATGAATTTATTTTTGGTTTACTATTAAACCCCAAGTTTTCAGCAATGCTTGCTTCGATTCCATAGGTATACCATATGTGGAACCATCTTTTCATATTTTTAGTTTTTTTTTGAGAATTTTGAACCCATGTCTTTTCTCATTTCTCTTTTTACATTGAATTCTTATCTTTGTTTTATTATAATACATCACTGTCTATGAGGATTCAGAGGTTACATGGGAAAGTAAATAGAAAGGGTTTTTGTTTGTTTTTATTTCTTTGCTGAAAAAATTTATTTGCCTTATATAGCTTTTCCTACTTTACTCTCAAACATTTGATGCACTTCTGTTTTAAGTGAGTTTCTCATTAGAAGATTATAGCTAGATTAAAAAACTATCCTATCATTGGCAAACTTAATTCATTGTTATTTTTTGTGATCATTGGATATATTTGGATTTATTTTTCCTGTCTTTTTCATGCTTTCTATTTTTTCTACAAAGTTATTATTTTTTGTCTCCTCTAGTTGTTTGGAACTTACAGAATCTATTTCTACTTTTTTTAATGGTTAAAGTTATTATATTTACCCTCCTCCTAAAATTTAGAGCACTTTAACTCTTTCCAGCTTATAGGCCATTATTGTTCGGTTTCTTTATTAAAAATATTTTGTGAACTGTCCATAGGAAAGAGTATACGGCATGAATACACATTCACACTCATGAACACCATGTACCTACTATTATAAGAAACAGAATAGTGTCTGTACTTTAGAAGCCAGTGTACATCCCTCCCAATTTTTTCAACTTTACAAATTAGATGTTGTTATTAGCGTTGATGTTTATTTAAATTTACCGTGATTACGGTTTTCTTTGCTCACTTGCTTGTCATCCTTCTTACATCCCCAAAGTATATGCCTTTAAGAAGTTCCTTTACTGAGGGCCTGTTGATAATAAATCATGTTGTTTTTGCTCCTCTGCAAACGTCTCTAATTCACCCTCATTCTTGAGTCATAAATTTTGTTGGGTATGCGATTATAGATTGACAACTATTTTCTTTCTGCACTTTGACGGCGGATCTGGCAGTCTTTTGGTGTCTGTTATTGCTCATAAGTCAGATATCAAGCAGGTAAGCTGTCCTTCATTCAGGCTGTTTTTAAGCTATTTCACTTGTCTTTCATGTTCTGTAACTTCACCAGATGTGTCTGGGTGTATCTATCTTTTGGAATTTTTTTGTACTTCCTAAATATAAGGATCCTGAATCGTGTCTCTCTTCCATTCTTTCTACTCCTCTGGAATTTGAATTAGATAAATGTTAGAATTTCTCACTCAAAATTTCCGTATTTGTTAAGCTCCCTTGTATAATTTCCTCCTCTTTGTTTTTCTGTACTATATTCTAAATAACTTTGTTTGTTGTTTCCAACTTTCAATGTACTAACTATGTTTTTCACTTCTGTCTGCCGGTTAACGCGTTAAAATTTCAGCTATACATTTTTCTTCCAGAAGATAAGGATCTGCTTGGATATTTATGATAGTATTTTATTCCTTGCTCATGTTTTAAATTCTTTAAATATTGAAAACATACTTACTTTATAAACTAGGGCCTGCTGGCCAAACCTGGCCCACTCCCTATTTTTGTAAATAAAGGTTTATTGGAACACAGCCAAGCCCACTGATTTCCATATGCCTGCATCTGCTTTCACACTAGAATGTCAAGGTTGAGGCTTTCTGATAGAGGCTGAATGGCTTGCAAAGCCTAAAATACATACCACCCGACCCTTTGGAAAAAATGTTTGCCACGATGTGCTGTATGTGATAATTCTAACGTCTCAAGACCTTGTGTGTGTGATTCTGCTGCTTGACGCTTCTGCGAACTCTTGTCTCGTGCTGTCTTACTCTGTGAGCGGCCTTGTGATTTTTTATTGTGAGCTCATTTTGTTGGGGTATCACCTCTTACAGTGTTAGGAGACTTAACTCGAGAGATTATTCCTTCTGTTTGTGTTTACTTTTGCCAAGTGCCGGGGAACCACTAATCTAGGACCATTTTAAATTTCTTTGGCTTAAAATGGTCTCAGCATAGGCAAGAAAGTGAATTTGAACCATAGGTCTTGAGGCCTGGTTTGTGGTTATTATTCCTGGTGAGGGGGTAGAGACTTTTTTTTCTTCCAACCCAAATCAAAGCTGAGACGAAATTTTCTTTGGTGTCTTCCTGTACAGGGCAAATACTTTCCAGTCCACTCTTTGACTGGAAATGTGGTCTTCGGGGATTCATTCCAAAGTCTCTGCGCTGACAGCTACTACCGTGTTCCCTGCCTCCCTCCCAGCAAGTGCCCTGAGGGCTCCAACCCTTGTTTAAGTGAGCATTTACCACGCTCATTCTGGATTCTGGCCTCTATTTCATTTTTGGCCTCTGAAGATTTCCCTTAATTTCTTGCCAAGTCAGCTCTTCCTCCTATTCAGCATTTTATAGGCGTTTTTTAGGGAATGACTTTTTAGGATATGAAGTCTACCATATTGCTGGAAATAAATGTCATGAAAATTTTAAATTAAAAAATGTACAGTTAGGATAATGGATATGGAAAGTTTTATAACACCCTACAGGCTCCAAGCCTACTTAGTGTTTACTTATATCTGAATTATGAGTGTTGTCTCTGGAGGGAGACAACCTGGGTTTGGAACTAGGCCTCATGTAGAGTGGAGGGCAGGGGAGGAAGAAAGAGGGTGGGCAATTTTTCTCCGAAATGAGCCAGATGGTGAGTATTTTCAGCTTTGCAGGCCATAGGCAACTATTCAACCCTGCCACAGTATCATGAAAGCAGCCATAATTACATACTACGTAATGAATGGGCATGGTTGTATTCTAATAAAACTTTATTTTCAAAACCGGGTCATGAGCTGGATTTGGCCTGTGGGTTGTAGTGTGCACACCCCTGGCCTTGTGCAAGCTAACGAACCTCTATAAGCGTCATCTCTAAAATGAAGATAACAGTAATATCTGTGTCTGGTACAGGTTGCACAAGCATTAAGTTAGTGAATTCATGAAATGCTAGTGTTTGCGATGATGCTGCTGCTGGTAATGACGATGATGGTTTCAAAGTGGTTCCTTGCTTTTTTTTAAGATTATAAGGGTATCTTCAGTTTAAAACATTCAAATACATCCAGCGCAGCCTTCTCTGCTGCTACTAGGAATCCTATAGAAAACTAACAATACTGCAGCAACAAATGACCCAAAAATCCCAGACTAAAGAACGCAGACTTAAGTCTTGCTCACCGTTGTCCCTCTGGAACCCAGGCTGATGGAGCAGCCACCACCTTGAAAGTGCTGGTCACTACAGAAGAACAGATTTCTGGAGAGTGTTGCAAACAACAATTAAATACCTGGGCTACAAGTGGCATGTGGCATGTCTATGCACAGTTCAAAGTCAGAGTCAGTCACATCTTCTTCCCCTCTTGTCACCCCAGTTGCTGGGTGTGCTGTCAGCAGAGAGGCTCACCTGTCGGCCCCTCCGGGAGTGCCCGAGCTGCAGAGATGCCTCACCCTGCACCTTTTCAGGGCAGCCAGCGACTGCTCCAGGTGGGGATACCGAGGCCCAGCCACTTTGATCCAATGTGGGACAACTCTGAGGGCCATTTAGCTCCAGGGATCCCTGTGGACTTGATTCAGCCTGTTGTTGGGCAACTCCACCTTCCCTTTGCTCAATCCTGCCTTCTTCTCTCTCTTTCCACAGGGTTGCTCCCAAAGACACTCTGTAATAAACATGCTGTACACTAAACTCCATCTCAGGGCTCTTCTCAGAGAACCCAACCGGTGACACCCCCCATATGCCCAAGAAGGGGAGGGCTGGAAATATCTCCCGAGGAGCTCTGAGGACCGCGTCCCTCACTGAAGTGAGCAAAGGTAGTGGGCACGAACCATGGGAGAGCCCCAAATCAGAGCAATGATAACAGCTAACATTTACTGAGCACTGACCTGTGGTCTGCGGTGGTAGTAACAAGTAAAACATGTTACTTGGACAATATAAACAAACAAAACAGAAACAGGCTGATGATTGCCCGAGGGGAGGAGGGGCTGGGGACTGGGGGAAAAAGGTGAAGTTAGTAGTTACAGAATCGTCATGGGATGTGAAGTACAGCGTAGGGGACATAGTCAAGAATCTCGTAATAACTGTGTGTGATGTCAGGTGGGTATTGGAAATATCAGGGGGAGCACTTTGTAAAGTATATGATTGTGTAACTACTGTGCTGTACACCTGAAACTACCTCAAAATAACATTGAATGTAAACTATAATTGAGAAAAAAACAAAACAAACAAAAATATGTTACTTGGACTAGCTTATTTAATTCTCACAATACTCTATGTAGAGCAGGGGATGGCAACTATGGTCTGTAGACCAAATCTGCCCACGCCCATCCCTTTATGCATTGTCTCTGGTGACTTTCATGCTACAGTGGCAACACTGAGTGGTTGTGACCAAAACTGTGTGGCCCAAAATGTTGAAAATATTCACTCTCAGGCCTTTTTCAGAAGAAGCTTGCTGAGCCTGTTAGGTGTTGTTCCCATTTTATAGGTAAGAAAATAGAAACCTAGAGAAGTACATGGCTTGTTATTTTGCAGAATGCTGATTTTTGGTTACAAAGGCAAACAGCCATAGAAAGGCCCCTTTGATGGCAGGTGCTGGGCCCTCCCTCACCACTTAGGGGCCTTTGTAAGTGCTCAGTGAAGGAATATGCTTGATTCTCTCCCTCTCTCTTCCTCCCACCAGCCTGCTTTGTAAAACGAGGCTCCTCTTTCATCTGTAATCCCTCCCAGCCTGGTCCTGTCCTCAGCCAGAGCCCCTGAAACAGTCACCTTGTGACCTTTCTCCAGTGAGTGAAAAACTCTGGAGGCTCATCAGGTTTTGGTATATTTGACTCTAAATCCCCACCAATGGCTTTTTCCTACTGGAAAGAGTTCGGAAAGTCAATGTGTAGAGACTGAGCTGGCTGCCAGGAAGCCTCATGATCACTAAAAAATTATCCTCCGTGTTGAACCGTAAAGTGATAAAATAGAATGGCAGCCTCGGCAGCCTTAGGATCTAAGGCTGAGATGATCCATTTCCAACGGCCTCCAGCTGAGTAGTTCCCAGGACAGCACTGAGGAACTCGAAGACATTCCCTCATAAAAGTGATTGTTCAGGAGATTCAGAGGTTAAGCACCTTACTGCCCAGACAGCTGCTTCCTAGGTTCATCCAGAACATGAGGCGACTCTCCAAGTTCACTCCCACACTCAGGGGGACTAAGAAGTGAGCCCAGGTGATTCGACACCAAAATTTGTGCTCTTGACCATACATTCTACTCCTTTCTGGGATGTAGATAGCCAGGATTATGGGTTTACCATCTATAGATGTTGTATGTGCTCATACAGATTTTCTGCTAGCCATTAGCTGCAAGAAGATTGCAGGAAGAGATTCTGCCTCTCCATGTCTTCATCACATGCCTTCCAAAGATAATTTCCCCAACTTTCAGAGAAAATCCTGGGTCTAGTCAGGAATATTAGATCTCTACGCAAAAACTTCTACAATCTCGTCCCCATTTTTATTAACTAAAAAGCCTTTGGCCCTCAAAAATGTCCAGTGAATGAATGAAGGAGGCAATGGATGACTGAATGAGTGAATCTATCTCCAGTTCCTTGACAACTTAAGGATCTTGGGCAAGGTTTCTTGTTATAGATCACCTGCTGCAATTAGGCATCCAAAGGGACAGTCATTCTCAACAAACATTTTACAAGCATTTCCTGTGACTTGCACTTTGGGACAGGCATGGGGGATAGGACTTGCAAGGTCTCTGTTCTCACCACAGGCCTCAGGGATTAGGTGGAGGCATGGAAGTCCGTGTGGGCTCAGGCGGCATCACTGGGGGCTTTGGCTGATTACTTGTATGTAGGGGAGAAAACAGGAAAATGTAAGGACTGAAGATGCTCTTTCTAGTAAGTGAAATGGCAGCATTAACATCCAGGTTGTGGGGTGCAAAGGGTTAAGTGTAAAGTTCTTGGCAGCTGGCAGCCGTAACCCGATCCCTCTCAGCAGTAGTTTGGGCTTTATAACTAGGAAACCTGGAGAATCAGACACTGGGCTGGTTTTACTGGTCTCCCCTCGCTGGTGAGAAAGCCAGGCCTCCCCTCGCATAGCTGGGGTTTCCTTGGTGGTGTGAGTTACTTCTGTATATTGCTCAGTTCATCCATGTTATGTGGGTTTTTACTAGCTGCACTCCCAGAGTATGTCCGGGTCTCCGATAATGGGGTAAGTTGAGAGGGTCACAAAAAAGAGATGTTATAAAAGCATTGGCTGTTTTAATGATATAACTGGCAGTGTAACAGTTTTCAGACACAAATATGACAAAATTCTTTCTACAGAACTTTCCAAACCATTCATTCGGAGGTGGGAACCTTCCCCCCCACCCCCCAAACAGGGCCACTGTTTTATGCAACTTAATTTAGGTTGGGGGAAATTTTGGGCAAACCCCCGCTGCTCAGCGGAACCCTGCCTGCAGACAGCTAAAGACAAGAAACCAAACCTCAGCTATTGTTAACCATGACTCGCCTGAATTCTGGTTTATCTCCGGACCGAGAAGAACAAAAGGAGTCACGTGCAGGAAGCGTTCGGTCTATTACAAGGCGCGATTCTGTGCCCGCCGGGGCTGGGGGCTGGGCGCTGCTGGGACAGGGGGTAGGAGGGTTGGGACGGTCCAGAGGGCTTCAGGGGAGTACAGGCTCTCGGGCTCTGTTCTGGAGGAGGGGGGCTTAGCTGAGGAGCTGAGGGTACTTCGGGAGGCCCATGTGAGCAAGGGGAGGCTAGAGGTGGGAATATGGGTGCCCTGTTTCCGCAGGCTAGCGGCTGACCAGTCTTTTTATTTTTCCAAAGAGAAAGAAGAAAAACAGGTACATAAATGTTGTTGGAACAGAGGTTCATTTGGGGGAGCAGCCCAGGATGTGGCTGAAAAAGTAAGAAGAAGGCAATCAGTGAAGGGCCTTGGGACTCAGAAAACCAGACAGGCTGGCTGGTAATTGATACGGAGACGGGGTGTAGTAACCTTGCATTTTCTTCGTTTTTTTTTTCTCTAGGCTGTTATATTTACTATATCATATCTTCATCAATCTCATGGCAACAGAGAAAATATTTTGGGGGGGAAATGCATGTTAAACCCAGGCAACATCATGTTCTATTGCCACTGGGTGAACATTAATGTAGACAAGAAAAATGACAATCACCAATGTCCAGAAAGTTAAAGAAAGAAGCAATTTCAGCTACTTAGCAACCTGGGAAGCGCTAAGGCTGAAGCAGTGCAGGAGATGCCGGTGAAAACTGGATCACAGGTTGTACGTAGCCGCATCTGAATGGAGAGAACACAGCTTTGCTTGGCCCACCTGGCACGCAACCAACCTTGCAGGTGTCTGGGCACCTTTGAACTTACATATAAGCGAGGAAACCAGAAAAACTTCCGCTGACTGAATCGAAGCTCAGAGGGGTTTGTAACTGAGATGCCACAGTGAAAGGCAAGCAATTGGGAGCCTCTTTGCGATCAAAAGACAAGTTTTCATAGGTTGCCCTGTTGAGGTGTCCCTCAGTTTGGTGTGCGTCCCAGGGCTTTCCAAGATGCAGACTCCATGGGAGCAAAAAGGTGATGCCTTTCTGCCCTCCTGTGCTCGGACTAGCCGGAGGCCCCGCGAGGTTTGCGGAGGCTGTGAATGACAAGTGGAAATCAAATTGTATCGACAGCTATTTAATTATTACGTAGTTTCATGTTCAAAGGTTCCGAATCAATGGGTATGAAAAAACCTCAGTGAAGGCTAAATTAATGAACAAATTCTGGTTAGCTGTAGACAGAGTCATGTCATCGTCTTTAGTGGCCGCCACAGTGGGACTCTCACCCTTGATTATACATAAGGCAAGTGAGAAGGGGACCAGAATAATCCGAAAGCGAAGTTTAGTATACACAGAACTTTATTTTCAGAATTTACTTTTGTTGATTTACTCTTCGAAATTTGTAGGAAGGCAGCCCATGCCCCTGACCCTCTTTCCGCTTAAGGGTCTCATGTCCCACGGTCCTTTTTCAATACTCACCACACATGTAATTACCTGTCCCAGGGCCGTTGTCCCCGTGAGACTGCATGCTCCGCGCGAGCAGGGCCTGTGTCCCCAGGCCAGGCGCTCAGGGCCAGCACCAAGGCCTTCACTGGCCCAGGGGCAACTCTGGGCTACAGTTCACCAGGTATTATTTTAACTTCCTTGCCTGCAACTGAATTCTGTTTTGATTTTGCTTTAATGCTCTACACAGGCTCGTGGAGGGCTCTATGGTTGTTTAATGAATGTTTGTTAGTGACAACTGAAAATACTTAAATGTCAAACCTGAAGCTTTAAAGGGAAGGGAAACCCTGGGGGAACCACAGTTCCCCTTGTGGCTCACTTCCAGGGGGCGCCTCATCTCTCTCTGCCCATTAGCCCCGTTTCTGTCTTGTCACACAGCTTGGCAGACACACTGACCCTTCATCGGGGAGTCTCAGCTTCAATTCTTCATCTGTAAAGTTTCATGTGAGTTTCCATGGAAGCGGGTTAAATGTGGAGAGGGCCACACGCTTCTAATCTCCTTCCTCCCCGATTTTTGATGAAAGGGTGGAAAGAACAAGGGAAGAGAACCATGAGAGTGACTGAAGTCCGTTTCTGTGGGAGTCTCGGGCCGAAGCTGCCACTGTCGTCGGCCACCTGCCAGTGGGGGAGAGACTTCTGTCTCTTCCACTTTGCACGAGGGGGCGGCAGCCAGCGGGCCTAACTGCGCTGGCACCTCTCAGGTCACGGGTTTAATTCTAGCCAGACCCGGGCAGGCTGACATCAGGTCAGACCCAGCCCATGCTCAGCAAAGGCTGCCGGCACCTTAGTGAGCAGCCTCAGCACACTGGCCTCAGGTTCCGGGTACAGTTCTCCTTTCCCTGCATTTCATTTTAACTCTTCCCTTTCCCCTCTTCCTACCTGTTTCCTACCTCTCTCCTTCGCCGATGCCCCCTTCACTTGTGGCCTCGCCAGTGCATTCCCCTTCGGGCCTTACCTCCCGCCACTGCCCGACCCCCCTCCTGCCTCCCCTCTCTCTGTCTTCACACTCTTTTTCTTTTTTTAACCTGGAAATTTAACTTTACTTACAAATGCTCTCCTAGGAACAAAGATGCCATTCCACCCCCTTTAAAATATAACTTGATAGTTTCCAGAAAAAAACCATTTACATAGTTTAAATCTTTCCGCATAAAACTGTATTATGGGATGAGCAATGGTCTAAGAGATAAAAACACAACAAAAACCACTTATCTAGCATGAATGTGCTGTTGACAGAATGAAGAATTAAGAATCATATCCCTCGATGTGCTGTTCCAAGAAACTGAAACATGTGATAATTTGGGAGAGGTAAATGCTTCACAGTGAATCTTCTTGCATAGATAAGTCTTACACAGTATAGTTTGATTGTGATTGTATAGATTGCTCTTGCAGGCCAATATTTATGCTGATTTTTAAAAATAAGGCATCATTGTAAAACGGGCATAGACTTTTAAATATGTTTTTATCTTAGAAGAAGGAGAGGAAGAGAGAGAGACAGAGAGAGACAGAGAGAGAGAAACATCAGTGTGATCAGCTGCCTCCCGCACGCCCCCTACTGGGGAACAAGCCTGAAACCCCAGGCATGTGCCCTGACCGGGAATCGAACCGGTGACCTTCTGGTGCATGGGAGGCTGCTCAACCAACTGAGCCACACTGGCCAGGGCGAAAAAGGGCATAGACTTTTCTACACAGATTTTCCTATCAATGAAAATAAGTAGATATTGATCTCGTCTCATCATTCAGGCTAATTAATAAAATAAGAAATGCACAAAAGGAACTTAAGACCAAAAAATATAATCATCATGTGACTGACAAAATTGGAATTCTTCCTGAAATCAGAGTATTGCCCCTCAACAGTTACTATAAATTTGCATTTTCATAGTCAAGATAATATATAGACAAACCATTTAACCCAAGAGTTCAAAATAAAATTATCCAAGTTACCTATTTATCATTTTATATGTAGTAATTACTTTTTAAAAGTCCTTCAAATCTTATCTAGGAAGATGATCACTCTCACATCATAGCTAAGCCACAAGGAATTTCAAAACTTTGAAAAATATTTCATCCCTGAGAAGTGAGAGAGGAAAAAGCTCTAAAAACGCACAAGTCACAGTCCTGTCCCCCTTTCACAGTCGTTATCACAGCAGGAACTTTTATTAACAACAAGCAAGTGGATTCCAACCCTGAATTGTTACTGCCTCTGATGAGTTGACCTTTTTGTAATGAAACTATACATGTAGCACTGAAATTAAAAAGATAAGTATGGACTCTGGTTTTATTATCAGGTTTACGTTTTTGTCAAGTCCAAGGACAGCCAGCGAAGATATGTATATTCCAATAAGGACTGAAGTAATAACTCCTGGTGGCAACTCTTCTGAGTCTCTTTCCCCCGTTGATTTTCACCCAAATAGTAAAAGCAATACAACTGCAGTTGAGTTTACTGTTACTGATGGCATTCTCCTCACGGCTCCTACAGATTGAACAAGGTCTATTAGCTACGATTTAATTCCTGGCTCCTCTCCCCACCCGCCAATTCCCTGGCAGCTCTGCGCCGGCCCTGGAGCGGAGCAGCCCGCAGCAGGGTGAAGGGTGAAGGCCTTGGTCGCTGGGAGCCACCCCGGGCTCCTCTCCCTCTCCTTCCGTTCCTCAATCTCTCTCTCTTGCTCTCTCCTATTTTCTCTCCCTTTTCTCTCCAACCTTATTGACTTCCTGTTTCTCTCTTTCCCTTCTCCCTTCCCTTTCTCTTTCTAAGAATTTCTTGATGCAACTAGAAGGAACTGAAAGGTGCTCCACGAAACCCTCGGCCGGAGGAGAACATGAGTGGAAGCAGTTCTCATCACGGGCAGCCACTAAATTTGATTTGTAGCCGATCTGAAATGTAGGAAAAGATTTCCAATTACAAAACTCATCAAGTGTAAGGATGAGGGAACCTGGCTGCATTTTAAGTTTGACTAATGGTTTCAAAGTGCTTTAAAATGTTTGGCATTTGCCAGCCTTCCTTTCTTCCCCTAATCCTCTAGCTCAGGAGTTTTTATGGGAAATATAATCCTCTTTTCTGATTCATTTACACTTAGCTCATCTGCGTATTGTTTTGTAAAAATCGTCTGAAATCCAAGACGTTTTATGAGATCTTTAAAGGCTTGTTTTTTGAACCAGGAAGTTGTGTAGTGCCAATATAAATAGACCTTGAAACCTGGGGTTCGGGGGGTTGGGGGGAGCAGACCCATGGCATTAAACTGGCTCTGGACTTGGCAAAGGCTGGTCCCCATGTGGGACAGAAACTGGGCTTTCACTCAGAATAATAGTGAGCCCCGTGTTTTGGGTGAGTAACCATCTTCTATGATAGTACACAGGGTGCATGACACATTTTTTTCAAGAACTGTCTGTGTAAATAACGAGATTTATGTGCAAAACTGTGACTTTGCTAGAGTTTCCCCACTAGGGTGGGACTGCTTACTTATGTGGACATTGCCACATTAGTGATTGTGTATATACACATGTATACAAAATGTTTATGGGTCCTTTGGGGATGAGATTAACATTCACACTAGGGAGTCTTCCTGTGGTTATGCTCCACAGATGATCTGACTGTGACATACCCAAAGCTGTCATGAGGCAGGTTGCACTCGGGTTGAAGATTGGGGTGAAATACCTACCTCTGCATTGCTGTGGGCCAAGAGCAAGGAAAGTTGTATTGCATTTTTTGAACAGTAGAAAACATTTTTCTGCAGAGCCACAGAGCATTGCGAATTCAGGTCATTGGTTTCCCCAAATGCAAGGACCTGGGTTGATCCCTAGGCTCTTTGGAAACAGACTCAGAGAGGTGAAATAACTTGCCCAAGTTCCTACGAGAAGTAAAGTGGGGTGCTCCCAGACTGAGAGCTCCCTGTCCAGGCTCTGTCCTCTGCAGGCAGTTGCCTCTCACTGACAGAAAGAGGCCTTGATGTATGTGACTAATCTAGGTTCTGTGAGTGACACATGCACAGCCCACCCACCGTTGCACTGAAGTCTGGTCCTTTGGTGATGCTGCGCTTAATTATTTCCTGAGCCTTCACCCGTGTGACACCTCTCCTCTCCTGTCCTGACTCTTCAGAATGGAGTCAGTGCTTCTAGACACCCCCTTCCCCTATCCATTGCGACTGCTGCTATATGATCCCGACCTAAGAGGTCAAATCTCTGTAGACTGACTTGAACTGCAGGCAGGAAGGGTTTTCCCTACATATTGTGAATCTTCCACAAGATGGCAAAGGTTTTACTGGCCATTCACAATGTACAAATCAGGTCCTGTCTTGTGAATTCAGTATTATCTCACAGTGTTGCTTAATTCAGTTGTTGTTTATCTTTTTTAAAGCTTTCATTTATTTACATCTTGTCTCCCTCATCAGATAGGACAAAGGGGTTGTGCCTTGTGACACTGTATCTGCAGAGGGTCAGCCTCAAGGTGCTTGGATAGTGACGAGCTTGTGTTGTGTCCTTCCTGCAGCACAGCTTTTCCACCCACCCTCCTTCCTCAGTCTTAGCTGGTTCCCTTTGGCTCAGAGGCTGACCCGGGGTGACCTCACCCATACTGTTAGGGCTGGAAGGAACTGTTAATCCAGCTTCTTAGTATTGTGAAGGAGGAAGTTGAAATTCAGAGAGGAGAAGTGAACTGCCTGTGGTCTTACAATTAGCTGCCGCGTTAGCACTGAGCTGAGGTCTCTCCCTCCTGTGCAATGCTATTTATTTTAGGACGGTGGCTCTCAGAGAGTCTTCTCACATGAAACTGGTGTTCAGGCAGATGGACTGAGACCCTCTCCTGCCAAATCAAATACTGGAGATCTTCCTTCAATTCACAGAAAAAAGTAAATGGATTTTTCCTCAGCTTAAAAAGTTATTTCCATTAATTCTTTTTGAATCATTGTGACCTGCTACCAATTGTCTATTAGCCAATGTAGGCAGACAACAAATCAAAGGGTAAGCCACAAATAAATATAAGCAAGGACAACCAAAGTCTTGGAAACCATCATTTTTAGTTATAGGGCTTTAAAAAAAAGACTGCTATAACCATGGGTTTCTATTGCATTCATATAATAAATCGAGCATTCCTACTGGAGACATTGTTTTCAAATCAAGTGCTAGAAGTAAATATGCCATTATTTCGTGGTTTCCCCCAAAGGGCACTATGATCCCAGCGACTCTGGAACATTCTGCAGCTCCCCTAATGTGATTTTGGGTCATTTCTAGTGAGCGATTCTTCCCTTTTGGAGAGAGCCCCAGGGAACTGACCCGACTTAAAAAAAAAATTACTAATAATGGCTTGGGGTTGTCCTGAATCCTAAACCTTGTACTTCTATCCCAAAGGCCTTTTCACCGAGAGGAGGGCAGCCTCCGGGGTGAACTTGCGTTGCGGGTTTCCCCGGCTACGCGGGCGCCCCCTGCCGCCCGCGCCGCGCACTTGCACAGGCCGCGCGAGGAGCAGGGTACCAGGGGCTGCGGCCCGAGCCGCCCGCGCGCCGGGCTCAGCCCGCAGCCATCGGGACGCTGTCCCGCCCCTCGACGGGCGGGCGCACCTCCAGCAGCCCTTCCTGGGGCCCCACCTGGTATCTGAACCCAGTCCCCGCAGCAAGCATCCGAGCAAACACCGATAAGAAAATGCCTGGGAATGCCTCCCAGACAATACCTAGCGAGCCCTGTGCGGCTTCCAGAAGGCAAGGACCGTTCGGGGACTTTGCGGGGTCCTTTGTCCCTTCCCGGGACGCGGGATCGGGAGCGGGGACCTCCGCCTCGCAGGAACAATCTGGGGGGACGTGGAGGGTGGCGGCGCGTCCTCGGGCTCTTCGCACGCTCTCCCCAATTAGGGCTTGCTGCCTGACGTCACGTCTGCCGGAGATTGGCTGCTGGGCTCTGACACTGGGCTGCTCGGCGAGGGGAACTTTTAAATACTCTGCAGTCGGGGCTGCCCGCGAGCGTCCCGCGCGCTCACGCCCGCCTTCGCCCGCTCTCGCCGAGCCCCGGGGCGGCGCCCCTCGCGCGGCGGCTGGGCCGGGGGACCCTCACCTTGCACAGCCCCTGCCCTCGCCCCTCCCCTGCTGGCTCCCCGCTCCCCACCCCCAGGCCTGCCCCCTCCTCCCCGCCGCTTTTCGGCTGGGGTCTGGGGCCGCTCCGGCGCCCGCCGAGCTTCCTCTCCCGTGAGCGAGTTGGCCTCCTCCCCGCCTTCCCGGGCTCTCGCAGTTCTCCGGGGAGGCTGAGCGCGCGCAGCGGCCGCACCGGGCTGGCCGCGCGGCTGGGGGCGGGGGTCGGGGTCGGGGTCGGGGTCCGGGCGGCGATGGCGGGGGCCTGGCTCAGGTGGGGGCTGCTGCTCTGCGCGGGGCTGCTCGCGTCCTCCGCGCACGGCCGGGTCCGCAGGATCACGTACGTGGTGCGCCCGGGCCCCGGCCTGGCGGCGGGCGCCTTGCCCCTGGGCGGGCCCCCGCTCCCGCGGACCTTCAACGTCGCGCTCAACGCCAGGTACAGCCGCAGCTCCGCGGGCGCCGGGGCCCCGAGCCGCGCCTCCCCGGGCGCCCCCTCGGAGCGGACCCGGCGCACGAGCCAGCCCGGGGGCGCGGCCCTGCAGGGGCTCCGGCCGCCCGAGCCGGCGCGCCCCGGGGGCTCGGGCGCGCAGCTCCACCCCAAGCCCGGCGGGCACCCGGCGGCCGGCCCGTTCGCCAAACAAGGCAGGCAAGCCCCGCGATCCAAAGTGCCGCAGGAGACGCAGAGCGGCGCGGGCTCGAGGCTGCAGGTTCACCAGAAGCAGCAGCTGCAGGGGTAAGGCCCCCCCCCCTCGCGCACCGCCCGCGCCGGGCCAGCCGGAGCCCCGCAGCCGCCGCGGTGCGCGGCCGGTCGGCTCCCCCCCGCCCCTCGGCCGGTGTGCGGGCGGAGCGGAGTGCGGGGAAGCCCGGAGACTTTTTACCCCGGATAAACCCGAGCGCATTGTTGCTGAGCTGCGGATAAACAAAAGGCATTTCTGCCCGGGGCGTAACCTCCTGTGCGCGAACCCGGCCACTCTTAGAAGTTGGGCGTAAACATGAAGTCACTACAACTTAATCCCTCAGCATCAATTAAACTTCTTGCAACACAGTTTTAATTTTAATTTTTTTTTTTACTCTCTAGCTAATGAAAAAAACGTTTTGGTTCCTGTTCTTTGGCCTAGAGCCTTTCAGCATCCTAGAAATTCTGGGCTTGGCTTTTCTGCACCTGTGGGGCCAGCTTTCCAGGGCGGTGTGTCTTAGCACAGACAGAATTTCCCGTTGCAGAGTTTGTTATCGGGGGGGCTCTTAAACATCCTCCCTGACCCCCCAAGCCATAAATCACAGGTTAGGGGTGTGGAGAAAACTGGTTTAGATTATTTGGTGTTTTTCTTCAAGGGTGTTTCCAGGCATTGTGATCTCACCCCTCCTTGTTTGTACACTTTTTTTCTAAAACTCAGATGCAATTTAAAATGTGAGCACAGATAGTATACAAAATACATTTGTCTCTGCTTTAGGGCTTAAGGAAACCACTTATTTGGACCTCGAGCTCTCCTTCTGTAGAGCTCTTGGTTTTCCCACCCTTTCCTGATACACGGGCCTTATCCTTCTAAGTGGGCAGCTGCGGGTTGGGCGTCCTGGGCACCCGTTAGGACTCTCTGGAAGCCAGAGGAACATGGAAGCAGGATGCTGGGCTTCCAGGAACCCCCTGGAAGCTCGGGTTCTCTGGAAGAGAGAGTTGCAACTGCTGGACTCAGAAGTCTTGCTTTGTTTCAGGGTCAATGTCTGTGGAGGGCAGTGCTGCCACGGCTGGAGTAAGGCCCCTGGGTCCCAGAGGTGCACCAAACGTAAGTTTCCATGTTCACAGCGGCCCTGCACAGGCAAAGCGGGGCTGTTCACCCAGGGACGACCCAGCAGGGGTCATGTGAAAGGGGCTAATGCTGTCCTGGATAAGTTGGTGTCCGGAGTACAATCCACCCCATTATCTGCAGCCTTCGTTACCCCCTGGGAAGGGCTGGGCCAGGGCAGTGTTGGTATCAATGCCAGCAGCAAACTGTTGTTTGAGCCATGCAGCCAAGACTCCTCTGCACTCAACTCACTCGCTTTTAATCACTGGGTCACACCTGTGAATCAGAAGTTAGGCAGAAATCCCCACTGGAGGGTGTGCCATGTGACAGAACCAACACAATTCATTTAAACGTGGATGTCAACAAACGAAAACATTCCTTAAGACGATGGCAGGAGGGGAATGGGAAGCAGGAGGCCCTATTTTGGAATTAAACATCAGTAGTTTTTAAAGCTTTCTGAAAAGAGCAGCCAGAATCCTTGAGGCCTGTTTCCCAGGAGGTAACCATTCCGCTGTCTTCAGAACCGACAGGTGGGGTTTCCTGCAATTACTACTCGTCCTTAGCAGTGTTTTAGGCGAATGGATTAATGATGCACATGGATGGGGAAATATTTCCCCTATGCACTGTGAAGTTAAGGATTAAGTTAAAACATATTTTGAGGCTCCCCTTGATGAGTTGCTTCTGTCTGGTGTTAATTGGAAATAAAGAAATTGTACTTCCACTCAGAAAAAGGTAAGCATTCTTAGGTGTTCTCTACATAGAGCTTGAGCCGTAACCGTGTGGACTGGAATCGTCCAGGATTTCAGCCACCGATTAGTATTCGGCATAATAAGTCAGGTTTAGCAATTTGTCCTGTATATGGTTGGGATTTTAAAGTACTGGTGGATGAGATTGTAAAAATTCTAGTCCAGTCATTCTGGTGAACTTGTTTGTTGAAAAATGCCTTCAGTCCTTGAAAGTAACAGAAGGACTTTGGCACGGTGGCTTTAATTTTGTAAAAAAGGAGTGTCCAGGTGGGTTGTGGTTTGGCTGTGATCAAGGAGTAGTGGCAGATGAAACTCGCTGTGAGCCTCCCGATTACTGAACTCAAACCACTAGATCAGAAATGCTCAGGCTTGTAGGCGTTTGCGATTAAGCCATAATATTTCACTTCTTAGATTACACTTGACGGTAGTGCACCAGTATTTTCCTGAATTTACAGTTGCTCAGGTCAAATTATACACCCTCTACTTCCTTCAGTAATTTCTGTTGAAAACCTGATGATATGGTTTATTTAAAAAATAGAGACAACCCATCCATGGCAGCACCATTGGGGTGGGATACTGCTGTGTACAGATTAAAAATACAAAGCGGGATTAGAGAGATTATGGGCGGGTGCTCCTCCATGCCTGTCGGAGAGAAAGCATTAAGACTTTAAGAAGTTTACTTGGCAAATGATGCAGTTAAGGGCCCTCTCTGGAAAGGGCCTTGTTCTCAGGTTGTCTGAAGATTTAGGGACCCAAAGATGTTCTAGAAGATCCAGAGGTGCTCTAGATTCTATAGTCTAGAAGGAGAACGTCCAGATCTTGAGGAGTGGCCACATGGCTTTCTGCTTTTCCAGGTGAGAGAGAGGAAAGGGCATGTGTGTGCCTGGGTTTAGCTGGGTGTACCCTCTGAGAAGCTAGGGTTGAACAGTTACTGCAGAGAAAGTAGCACCATTCATTTAGCCTCACAATACCAACAACAAGTGCTTCTGGCTTTTGGCTCAAGTTATCCTTCCAGGTCCTAGAAGGTAGCCCTTGGGCAGCACTGGGATCTAAACAATACAACATCATTTTCCTGATTAGCCTTCCTGCCCAATCTGACAAATGAACTCAGGCCCGAATGCTAGAAACCCAAATCACAAGTCCTTGCAGGAATAATTGTTTTTAAAAGTGATCCTGGGGTAGGTCAGTGCTCAGTCCAAAGTGATGTATCTACTAGATGGATCTGTTTCAATGGAGAACTTGCTTTGTGTGTGTCTAGCATAGCCAGTGAGATGAGGAGCCTTCTGCCTCCAGATGGGACAGCTGGGGTTACTTCTGATGCTGGAAACTTGTGTCCATGGCTGAGCAGTGTGACACCAGGGAAAACCCTTGGTTTAGAAGAAGAGTGAGGTCAAATCCTCAAGCCTTCACTAGCTGTGTGGCCTCGGGGAACTCATTTGACCTCTCTAACCCAATTTCCCATCCTGAAATGACTGTGCTAAAACCTTGCCTGCTTTGTAGGATTATTGCAGGTGTCGCAGTTAAAGGATGGCGCGCGAGCCTTGGTGAAACCAGAAAGATGCTCAGTTTATTATTGGATCAGGCCACGTAAATCCTGTCTCACTGACCTGTTACTTGGTTTTCTTCTTTCCCTGTGTGTTTCCCCAGCCCTTGTCCTTGTCGTGGTCTTCTTTTAAAGTAACTTAGGGTTGGGGGGTGGGTAGGTGGGGAAGATGAATAAGTTCTGGAGATCTAATGCCGGGCAATGTGACAATAGTTAACAACACTGTGCAGTGGACCTGGAATTTACCCAGAGGTTGGATCTTAAAGTGTCCTCACCACAAAAAAGAAATGTTAAGTATGTGAGGTGATGGGTATGTTAATTAGCTTGATTGTGGTGATTACTTCACAACGTATCGAAACAACGGCATACGCCTTAAACATGTACAAGTTTTTATTTGTCAGTGATACCGTAATAAAGATGAAAAACAAGAATGAATGAAAAAGCCAGTCATTCCTGTTCCGTTCTGGCTTTAATTACCAAGAAAAAGGAAATAAAGTACTTTGGGTTGTTCTGTGCCCTGGAATAATTTATTTTGAAAGAACTTTAAAGGAGTCTAAATATTAGATTATTTGTGTGTCTCTGGCTCTCCTGTGTAAAAGCTTGCTGTCTAAGGGGGGAAATGCTCCCCTAAGGTATTCATAAATTGAGTGGAAAAAATCCTCACACCCGTTTTTGTCACTGTAACCACTTCAGTGAATACTTGGCATTGAGATTGCAAAAGAAATTGATTTGTGGTCTCCTTCCTCTCTCACTTATTATGCTGAGATTGAACAATTGCACTTGGGTATGATGTATTACATTTAAAAACACAAAAACACCAATGGCATGCCCACATGGCGCTCCTCCTTAATAGAGCAGTCATAAAATGTGTGCACATTCAGCTGTATCCCCCATGATGCCTCCTCAGTGTCGTTGCATTTTGAGGATAATTGAAAGGCTTTTAGTTGAAGAATTTCAGGTCATATCCAATTGATGCAGAAAGTATTTCTGTATAAGAGATTGGATGTGTTTATGTTGTTTTGTTTCCTTAATCCAGTGAAGAAATAAGCTACTCCTTCGAGGCAACTTGAATTGTTTTTAGTTGATTATAACTGAATTTAAATAGGCCACAGGCAAATGCTTCTGAAGACCGAAGACTTAGTGAACCTGAAATTGCAGATCAGAGACGTGAAACAATCAGGAGCAGACCCACACAGGCAGAGAATGGATATGTCACCCCCAGAGGTGGTCCTGGGGGCTCTAGCGGCCCAGCCTCTCTGGACGGATGCCCGATTGCATGTTAATGTGGTTTTTCCAGACACCCTTTGTGTGTGGAACTCTAGAAGTTGAAATCACAGAACAAGATGTGTCTATTGTTATTAATAGGAAGTGACTGCTGATGATACCAGCTTTGGGCAAAAGAGAGTTCCATGTTTGCCCCCTTTTCAAAGAGTTAGCCTTTAGAGGAGGGCTTTGTAGCTGAGAAACTTTGTCTTTCAAGTGGGGCATTCATGTTTTTGCCTCCCCATTTTTGCATTTTTTCCCCCTCTGTCCAAACTGACCCCCCCCCCAATGGGTTCTTTCAATTTTTTTGTTCCCCTTTCAGGGTAAATGCTGGCCAAAGAGAGAGACCTTGCTGGTGGGCTTGGCTTTAAAGGGGATTCTGGATGTGGGAGCGCCCACCACAGGGAACAAAGGGGAGATGAGGGTGAGGCTGGGTTGGCAGAACCAGGTGGACGGAGGAGGAAAGGTGGCGGAGGGCCTGGCACACGGCAGGCCCTGGGTAAATGCGCGGATGGTGCTTTCATTTGTTTAACGGATATCTGTTTGCTTTTACCATGTGCCGCGTTCTATGAATAGAGGAGAAACGCAGCCAGCTGTGGGGAGGACAGGGTCTGTTTTTACTCACTTAACTCATGGCACAGCAAGTGACTTGTTCTCTCCTTAGCAAGGAACAGAAGAATCGATATTCCATTGCTTTTCCATTGGCACTCAGCCCACGCTGCTTTGAAAAAAGGAAACCCACACCCAGGCACGTTCCTTAATTTTATACAGAGAGGAAAGAGTTACGTGTACCCTTGGTACTCAGAGATGCTGCAGTCCGTGGCATCGATGGCATGGTCCTGGAGGGTGTAATGTGGCCAGATTCCAGGTGACCGAGAGGGACTTCCAGCTGTCTCCTGTCCCTTTTGGCTCAGTGTTGTGCTAGCTGAGCTCGGGAGTCAGGCCTGGAGTGATTACACATTTTTCGTGTGCCTGCTATGGCCATTGACAGCTGCTTTGCCAATAGATCTGCAGCGAGGTTTACCATGGCAGCTGCTGGGGGGGCCACCCTGGCCCCAGAGCTGGTGGGAGCTGGGGCGGGAGGGCGGGAGGCCCGGCTGGAAAATGTGGTCATGCTGCTCAGACAGCCTGGCGAAGGGAGAGGGACCCAGAGGTCAAGTTCACACTGGGTCAAATATGTGTTCTCAACACTAGTTAAAACAAACATTTAGGAGCCATAAATTCTGTGTTGTGATAGTACTTAAACCTCCTCTGTGAAGCCCTCCCCCAGCCCCTGGGCCAGCCTGAGCACACTGCCCGCCCAGCCCTCCGGGCCCTGCCTGGCCTGCTTATTGCAACGTTTCTCTGCCCAGTGAACCCCGGGCCCTTAGGAAGCCTGACTTGCTGACAGGACCTTTGGCAACCACAGGGTTTTGCTGTTTCTGACCCTGTTATTTGTTGTCTTGGATATTCCAAACATACTCAAACATGTTTGGGAGCTCCAATGAAATTTTCCTAAAATGCAGATTTTGCTTCCAGGTCCTAGCTAGCAATGAGCAGGGTGACGTGGGGCGCTGGGGCTGGGTCACCACTCTCGTAACACCCACCAGGATGGGAGCAGGGACCGAGGAGCTGCTGATGGAGTGAGGGGAGCTTGTGCTGTGCTTTGTGGTGCACTGAGAGCATTTTGTTATCTTCACACCCCGTGGGGGTTGGCGAGGCAGGCGTGATTTGTCACCCCCTTTACAAACAGGGCAGTGTTCAGACCCCCCCAGACCTTGAGGCTCTTGGCTCATGGTTCTTTCCACCACCCTCAGCTGCCTGGATGTCCAGCACTGCAACATTCTCTCTAGAGGTCTTGGTCTCTTAACTGTCCATCCGACAGCCCTGCCTGGATTGGCTTTCGCTGCCTCAGTTCCCTTTGTGATCTCCTAAGCTGTATTAGTTTGCTACAGCTGCTGTAACAAAGTGCCACAACCTGGGTGGCTTAGAAGAGCAGACATTGATTGTCTCAGAGTCTGGGGGCCAGAAGTCCAAAATCAAGGTGTCAACAGGATGGGTTCCTTCTGAGGACTACAAGGGAGGCCTCTCTTCTTGGCTTGTAGAAAGCTGTCTGCCCCCTGTGTCTCTACATCGTCCTCTGTGTATGTCTATCTTTGTGTCCAAATTTCCCCTATTTATAAGGATACCGGTCATATTGAATTAGGGTTCATTCTAATGACCTCATTTTAACTGGATTACCTCTATAAAGATACGATGTCCAAATAAAATTCAACTGAGGTCACATACTATGGTACTGGGGGTCAGGACTCCAACATATCTTTCTTCTGGGGGTGGGGCACAATTCAGCTTGTAACAGACCCATAGATACTGTGCACTTGGACTTGAGAGGTGGGATGCTTGGAGGTGGGTCACCCCTGGGGCACTAGGGAATTCCCTAGAGCAACCGGGGATGGGTGGGTGGAGCCTCGGTTGGCCCCTTCCACACAGGCAGTGACTGCGACCCTAAGTTGGCTTCATCCCTAAGGCAGGAGCTCTGGCTGCTCCAGGGAGGAATTGGCTACTTATGATTTTGGTTATGACTCTGGCCCATTTTTACTTGGTGTGTTTTAAGAAGTTCTGGATTGGTGGTTCTTAAACATGAATGTGCAGCTGATCACTGGTGGAGTTCGTTAAAGTGCTTTATTTAATCAGTCTCGAGTTTTTCACAAGTGCCCCAGTGACGCTGATGAAGGTGGCCCCCATTCTGAGAAACAGTGATTCAGAAGGAGCCTTGTCCTGGGCAGTATTTATGACCTTTGTTTGGGTATTTAAGGGCCAAGCCCAACACTTAACAATTCAGAAACTTCTCAAGGCGGGGGTCCTCTAAATATTAGTTTAGCTCAGTTTTGAATAGTGCATACAAAGATTGCAGCATATAGGGTTATGTCATCCAGTTTTTCTTTAGTTAGTTGAGTGTTTGATAAGTATATTTATTTTTACAAGAGTTGGAAAATTTCAAAATTGTTAATGATATGTAGGTGCTTAAATAAAATGATTTTAAAAGGGGTTGAAACTCTCTGGAACACACTGAGTGTTTTTTTCCACTAAATATTCTATTTTTAATTACAAAATATTTTTAAATACACAAAAACAGAGAATACTATATCCAACAGAGTCGTGTTTTTAAAACCTCCCAGATGCGGTAATTAAGCAGAATGATTTATAGATAAGGGAGAGACTATGATCTTATCTTGCTCTAAATGCGTGTTTTACTAATGACGTTTCCTGTCTTGTTAGTGGAGAGAAAATAGCACATAATTGGTTGGTGTGACACAAATTGGTTGTTTTGCTTCTTACGGAAAACTACATCACAGCTGTATTTATCTGTATGTGCCCATGTGCACCTATTCATTTGCCTTCCTTATTACTCAGGATTGAAGATTTCTGGTTGGCACAGTCCGTTGGACTGGGAGACCTGGGGCAAGGCCCGGTGACCCCCTTCACAGCGCAGGTACAGTGACCATCTGTACCATGATTCGGAGGCTTGTTGGGGTGCCGCACAAAGTAATATGTGAAAAGTGCTGAGAGATTGGGACGCCTGCCCAACAATATTTGAGCTCTCAGGGGCTCCCATTCTGCTTAGGCTCGCCCCCTCCTGGGTGCCCCAGCCTTCCACACACCCCTTGGAGTTTCTCAGATCCCCTGGTGAAAATCGTGGTGCGCTCTCCTCTCCTCGCCTCCCCGAGCATGGATTTCGCTCTTACCTGGCTCTTCATAGGGCTGGACCCAGTGGGAGAGGGATCTGTCCCCCATCAGTGAGGATCTCCTGGGGAGCAGGATGTTCTTTGTGCAGTTTTAAGTACCCGGACGCTGTTCCTTGCCGTGGTCCAAAGGTTGACTGACTCCACTAACGTGGAATTGAACTAGCACGTCTGATCCGGTTGTGTTGTAAATACCGCCCCCTAAATCCCACATAAAGAACTCCGCTTCCTTTGTTTACCTCACCTTCTGGCGATCGTTTCCACTGGTTTTCTTTCTCCCCTCTTCCCTGTGGGGTTATCCGTGCCCGGCAGGCCCTGCTGATTCCCGCAGCTTTTCGCGGGTGGGCCACCGCCACCTTACTCTCTTCCTGCCGCTTTCTCTCTGAAGGCCGCCCTGGCATGGCCCAGACTTTAGGACAACTTTTCCTTTCTTCCTGCCAATTTTAGAATCTTTCTGCTCAACATCATCTGATAGAGATTTGGGACTGAGTAAAGTGAATGTTGTATGATTTTCCCCCTGTAATTTTAGATCCCCAAATACTGCTCTTGGCCAACTCCGCTATTCCCTGTGGCTTTTCCACTCCACCACGTTTGAGTAATATTGTTGGCACGGACATAAGTAAACAGTTTGCGAAATGTTGTGTTTTGTAAATTAGGAGGTGGCTGGGCTGGTTTTTGAATACGGGCCTTTGGTTCTGCTGGGCCAGAGGAAAGATGAGCTTGGTCGATGGGTGGGGGGACACAGGGGAGGAAGGTGTCGCTATCTGAAGTTGATGTGGTCAGCTTTTCTGAGCGGACGAATCAGGCGCTCAGCGGTGAGAACAGAGCCGCTGGAGGGGGGCCTTTATTTCCTTTGGGAATAAATTAAGGGGGAATCTCCGCAGAGGAGAGAGGATGTAAGCAGTAAAAGGCCATTGGAGGGAAATAGGGTCATAAAATAAGGAAAATATAAGAATATGGATGTCTTGTCTTTATACACTTAAAAATGCTTGACTTTCTTACAGGATCACCAAGCGTTTCCAATCTCACTTGCAATCTTGCAGGAACTTTGTTTCATTATTGTTATTATAAATTAAAAGTGGAATCTCTAGCCTTTCACCCATGTGATTTCATTTTAGCAGCACATCCAGTGGATAGTTAATAATTAGCATCTTCAGAGTAAGTTTCCTTGTAAAAGCTATTTAAATCAGCTGACACCCCACCTCACCTTGATGAATTACTTGCTACATTGATTCAGGAGAGGGGACTTTTCTGCCTCTGCCGTTACCCGTGGAGGTTCAGGCAGCTCAACTCAGTAATTCTTCTGCGACATTTCAAAACCTAAATAAAATGGGTGGGAGAGTGCCATTCATTACCCAGCCTCATTCAAGTTACTCTCGCGACTCTCAGGCATGCGACTTGTCGCCTCGTGGCACAGCCACACGTGTGCTTGGCTTCCCGGCCTGCGTGCGAGCTCCGCGGGCCCGGGAACGCACCCGGCCGTCCTTTATCCTCAGCGCCCACGGGCTTCTGCACCTTTTCAGAGCCCCTGTGGACTAGGTACAGCACCCCGAGGGGTTAAGCACGGTGAGGAAAATAAAGCAGGCGCAGGCTGGAGTGATGGGGGCCGGAGGAGGGGAGCGTGGTCGGGGAAGGTCTCTGCAGGGGAGGGACATATAAGACTTGTGTGTCGCGAGAGGGCCTGGAGGAAGAGTCTCTTAGGCCAAGAGAACAGGCAGCACAAAGGCCCTGGGGTGGGGATAGGCCTGGCCCGGTGCAGCGGCCCAGAAGTGAGTATTACGGGGTTGCAGTGAGGGCCAGAGTATTGGGTGATACGGGAGACAGGGCTGGATCCCGAGTCGGTTCTCGTGGGCGATACAAGGCCGTAAGTAAGATAATAAAGGGGACTCAGAAATGCAAGTGGGTTTGTTATTAAGGGATTGGTGTTTTTCAGCACTTCTTTGGAGGCCTGGAGAGAGAATGTTTAAATTGAAAATTCATTCAGTCACTTTTATTGCTATTTTTTAACTGATGAGAAAAACTGCACGTAGAACAGTAAATTACTCAAGACCACAACAAATTATTGTCATGGCCTGACCACCTGCGTTGTGCCCCGATAGCCAGCTGAGCCCCATGCTGATTGGACCGAGTCCTGTCCCCACCCCTGCCCAGGCCTCTGTGGAGCTTTGGCAGAGACAGGTCCTTTCACCAGGTCGTGGGCCAGACTCAGGATGAAAGCTTGAGGGTTAAGAAAAGTCTCTGGTCACAGCTGTGTTAAAAGGCAAATTATTGGGGATCCTCACGTAGTACTAAACACACAGTAAAATGTATAGTCCTTTAAAAATTCAAGATGACAGTCCCACTCTGGCCACCCCAGAAAATTCAGAGAGCAGTTAGAATATGTTAAAGTGAGAGTATAAAATATTTGGAATACATCTGAATGCTGTAGGAGGTTTTGCCCCCCAATCTAATTTACAAATTGTGGGTGAGCTGAGTAGAGAGGTAGATGCACCAGCAGGCAGCCTCTGCTGTGCGTCTTGGACACTCACCACCTCCGGGCCATGCTCCTCCTGCCTGTGGAACGGGGTTAATAACACCCCTCGGCTACACCTCCCATTTCGTAGTACATACTAAGTCAAATGTGGTTCATGAAAAAGCTTTCTAAAAGAGGAACGTAAGGTGATGCTACTGATGAAGTTTCTCTGGCTGTTTTGTGAACATTTTCTCTGTAATGTGTTGGTTTGTCTTGAGCAATAGAACGCGTTCCCATGTTTCAGAGGGATCTCGAGGCTTACAGATCTTGTGTCTCAGGTCTTTAAGTTGATAATCCTGTTTACTGATGGTTTAGGGTTTCTCAGGGCACCTTCTGGAAGGTGGTTTGGAAATAAACAAAACTACCTAAATCCCCAGTGTAACCCCCGTGCCCCGCTGCAATTTTCTTTTTTATCCTGCAGGTAGAGGACAGGCGAAGGCGAGACCTTTTCTCGAGAGAGCTCTGTTTCTTTCTTACGGTGATAGTGAAACAGTTAAATTAGTCCAGAATAGCTTAGTAATTGGAGGTGAAATAATACAGATGATCAGTAAATTACAGGCAGGGACCCTGTTTTGTTTTACGTTTTATCCATTGGAAAGTTGGCCTTCAGAGCGGTTCTGTGCATACAATAGGCCCTCAGTGAGGTTTCTTGATTAATAAGCATGACCAGTCACTTTCGTGTCTGAGGGGAGACCAGCTGAAATTCATTTACATCAGTGGATCCCAAGATTATGTTATTAACCAGTTCCTTTTGTTATGAGAGAATGAATATTAGCAAGCCTCCCTGTGGAACAGCTTTTAAAGCTCAGTTTTGAGTATTAAAATAGCCACGTTTGTCCTGTAATACAGACTGCTTTAATGGCATTTCACAGCCCTAGTGGTCTTAAAATGTGGTCCCTGGACCAGGGGCAGCAGCCTCACCTGGGAACTTGTTAGAAATGCAAATTCTTGGGCCCTACCTTAGACCTCCTTCCTGTATGAGAAACTGGGCCTGGGGTCCAGCATTCTGTGTGGTAACGAGCCCTTTGGGCAATGCTGATGCAGCTAGAGTCTGAGAAGCACTGCTCTGGCCAAATCTGCCTCCTCTTTTCACCCCCCATCTTGTTCATGCATAGAGGGAGGAGGGGTGCAGGGACATTGGCTCCTTTGGGCTCCAAGCCCTGGGGACCAGAAGCTTATGCTTTCTCTCCTTCCCGATGGAATGGAGCAGTCCTGCAATCTCCAAAGGGAACCTTGTGATCTGCGCAGGTACAGTGTGCATGTTACTGCACATTCCATTTCTCACGCTCACCAGTGGGACTAGAGAAGCCGTCTGTCACCCGGTGAATGTGAGTCTTATACCTTTGGGCCTTCCTCGTCCTATTCTGTTCTTTAACATGGAAGATGCTCAGATCACACTTCTTCATATTTTTTAAAGCTGCATGTATCCAAGTGTGGTCCTTGGATCTCCTGTGCATCACAGCCCCCAGTGGGATGTGTAACAAATGCAGCTGTGGGGCCCCACCCCAGACCTACCGAATTGGAACCCCCAGGGACACCCCATGACCCTCGTTTTCACAAACAGCCAGCTGACCCATCCGCACTGCAGCCGAGGACCAGTATAAGAGATGTCAAAGGCAGGGGAGGGTGAGAAATTTATTGCAAAGTTCATAAAAGTAACAGGAGCAAATGTGACATTTTGCTGTACAGGCAGGTGCCATTGCTCGTTTCCAAAATAGTTTAAAAGTGAAATGAAGAGCAAGCTCTCGTCCAGAGCATGCCCTCAGCGTTGGCAGGAGCGAGGCTTCCCCTGGACATGAGGAAGTTCAGACAGAGGGAGGAGGCAGTGCTGCTCGGCCACTCCGCGGGGTCCTGCTGACTCAGTCCTGGGAGTCGCTGGGGGAATGCATCAGATGTTTTGGACACGGCCTAGCTCAGAATTTCGGGAACGGCACACACTTTTATTAGCTGTGTATTTAGGAAAAGAATGGCTTGTTCGAAGACTATGAGTCTTGGTAGGAAGAGCTGAAGGAGTTGGTTTGCTTATCCTGTGAAATAGACTATTTTCCCTACTATGTATCTTTTTTCTTTCTGCAAAGAAAATTAATGCAAAGACGCTTTACCCGAGTACTGAAGAAGTATTTCCAAATGGCTGCATGTTATTTTTTTTTAAATTCTCACCTGAGGATATGGTTTTATTGATTTTTAGAAAGAGGAAGGGAGAGAAAGAGAGACAGAAACATCGGTGTGAGAATCATCGATGTAAGAGAGAAACGTTGAGTCTCTGCCTCCCACGTGTGCCCCGACGGAGGATGGAACCCGCAGCCTAGGTATGTGCCCTGATCAGGACTCAGACCCGAAACCGGCTGAGCCCCCGGCGAGGGCAGAGTGTTACTCTTGATGAAGCATCCAAATGTTGAAATACCACGTCGACAGGGCTACAGTCTTAGACAGTGGTGTTCAAATTTTGTAAAGACCACATTTGAGGAATTGCTTAAAAAAACTTCAGTTCTCACTTCTTCAATCTGTGTGGGCAGACACTTAAAAACAAAACAGTCATTACCGTTTTTATAGCTGAGTTACCTCGGTGTGTATCTCGTTTCAATTCCCTAACTTTTCGTGACGTGCCTGCTATAGTCAAGGCGTTGCGCTGTGGGCCGAGAAGACAATAAGGACCCTGCTCCGTGGAGCTGACAGTCCCCCCTGTTTCGGAAGGAAGGACGTAGCTAATTTGAGGCTTTCTAAGGGTGGTTTCTGCTGTCAATTCCTGATGCAAAAAGGTTCCTTTTATCTCTCCTGTGCCTCATACATGGTACGTACTCAATAAGTGTTTTTTGAATTAGTGAACGAATGAATTTTTCACGTTTTTCTGACCTTGTTGGGTCAGTTCGTTGAGTCTTAGAAACCTAGAAGATAAAATTCGAATTGTTTGTATTTATGAGGGAAATTCAGACTCAGCAGCCAGCAGAAGATCAGCTAGGGCTTTCACGACGATGTTGGTGACGTGGACTGACTAGATGATGAAGCAGAGGCAGCCAGGGCTGAGTGGAGCCGGCGTCTGCAGTGTGGTGGGAGAGGGGGTGACCCCGAGGCTGTGTTAGGCAGGATCCTTTGGTTGTAAGCGAAAGATGCACAGACTGGCTAAAGAAAAAGAGGCTGTTTATTGCCAGGTACCTGCGAGGCCTGAGGTTTATGCTGGCTTCAGGCCTCTCTGGATCTAGGGGTTCCAATGGTCATGTCAGGACCAAATTGGCTGCATAATATGCAAGGCTCAGTGCAAAATGAAAATGTGGGAGCCCTTGTTAAAAAACATTAATCTAGCAGTAGGTTAAGTGAGCTACTGTGGATTTCCAAGGATGAATAGTAACACGGGTAAGTCCTGAGGTTCGCCGTGGGGGAGCTGCTTTATTGATCCAATGCTGCTTGTGTTCGCCCATACCCTGTGCGCACGCAGCTGACAGACGTCTCGGGCCGGTTAGCTCACAGTCTCGTGTCTGCTGTGGGTTGTCCCGAGCACCGGGCATCCGCAGGCCGGAGCGCTTCCAGAGCTCGCACTTAACGTTCACATGTCAACCCAGCGATGAGCATTTATATGGAGACAAAGTATCGGGCCGGTAAAATATATTTTTTAGTGTGATTTCAGTTTCAGTAACTTTTCTGTAAAGTTCTAATGGAGTTCCATTTAAACATTTCACTTGGAAACACATGGAGTGAGTTTCCCAAAGCTTTATGCGGTTGCGTTGGAGCCCTACTATTGTTTGCTTTCTGCTTATGTTGTTTACATGAAGACTAGCATCTCAGTCATTAACCACATTTTGCTGAGTTGGGATGCTTTTTAGATAGGTTTCTTAAATACCCTTTCTGATGGGTGTTTTACAGACTGTTAAGTAAATGAGGATGTGTGGGGGAGCGATCCCCAGGATTACCTGGACTGATTCCCGATTCACAGCACAGCACGGCAGGGCTGCCGTGTGGAGAAAGGTCTACGTTTCGTTAGTAATTTTTATGACTCAGTGTGGTATTATGATTCTGCGTGTCTGTGCAGCATCTTTGTCTGGGTGGGAGACAAATTGACTAAGCTTTTGGGTGACACATACAAAAGGTGCACCTAAGCGTTTTCCATGAAGGCGTTAGTCACTGCTTGAACTGTGTCAAGGCTGTAGAGTGCCTTCCTTTCTCAGGGAGCATGGACATTCGTTCACGTCTCACAGACAAAACAGTTTCCTTTCTAAGGTTATAATAGCTCCTACCTCTGTCGAAAGGAGGATTGCGCAGTTAATGAAGACAGCTGTCACAGATTTTTGAAAACGTGATGGCAAAATTGTGGCCTGAAAAGAAGACAGTGTTTGTTTTCTTTTGCTTGAATGTTACTTGTTTTGATTTTTATCATTTCATGGAACTTCTTGCTAAAAGTTACAAAACAAAAATATGACCTCAGCTTATCTTATCTTTCCTTTTTAGTACTTCCCCACATAAATACCTGCAACTACAGGAGATTTAAGCCAACGCATTTAAAAAAATATTTTTATTGATTTGTAGAGAGAGGGGGAGAGAGAGAAACATCGATGTGAGGGTGAAACATTGATCCGCTGCCTCCCACACGCCCCCTACTGGGGATCAAGCCCCCAATCTGGGCCTGTGCCCTGACTGGGAATTGAACCAGCGCCCCTCTGGTGCCCAGGACAACGCCCGACCAACTGAGCCACACCAGCCAGGACACCAGCACACTTCTTAATGGACCTCAGGTGTCAGGACTTTCATTAACCATATTTTTTGGTTCATTACACAGTTGTCATTATTATTTACAAACTTTTATGGTTCTAATGACTTGAATATTTTTTCTTGACTTACAGTGGTATAATTTAACTTTTCTCTAAAGTTTGCAAAATAATTGCCTCCTGAACTATTGGAATATTAAGCTGGTGTTTTTGGAAAATTTTTAAAAATCACGCACAGACTTTCCTGATAAAACCAAGGGTTTGGGATCAGAGGTTGAACTCATTGGCTTCTTTGACTTTTTATTGTTGCATAGCTTCAGGGTTACATGACACAGTGATGGTTGTCTGAGTGACGTGGGGTAAGGCTTCAGGGAACTGACGTCAGGTGTTCTAGCACGACAGACATGCTTGTCATCTTCAGCACGTGTCCTGACAGTAGGAAGCGGGCGGCTTAGGATCATATTTGGAAAGGATCCAGGAAGTCAGTCATCTAATCTAGCCACCCCATCCTGTGACAGCCCAGTACTCCTCCAGGCACCACTGCCACTGGCCACGTAGACTGTCCTTGGATCCTTGTAGAGACAAGAAGCTCACTCCTTCATGACCAACCCTTTTCTTCTACAGACAGCTTTAATTGTGAAAAATAAAACTGGTGGTGTTGAGCTTAAATGTACTTCCTTATAACTTCCATTCATTTGCTAGTGTTGTCGGTTTCTATTTGTAGGTGACAAAAAGAGCCCTTGTGTGTGTAAGGAATTCTTTTAGATATTGGTAAAGGTGGGATAATTACATATAATTCTGACTCTTGTTTTCTCAGTGAGCTTCTCCTTGATGCCCAGTTTGGCAAGTATTTGTTGAGTCTCAGTCCTGTGCAAGGGACTCCCCTCCGTGCTAGGGTGGGAGGCACTGGGACACAAAGATCTGCTGGTTCCTGCCACTCAAGAGTATGCTGCAGTGTGAAATGAATTGGAAAATCGCACAGATTGATACAAGAGGGAAACCAAGTGCCACCGGGGCTCCAAGGAGAGAGAGTGATACCAAAACCAGCTGCATTAGACAAGCTCGAGAGCAGGACGCCGAGGGAGCTGAGGTGGGAGGGATGTTTTTGCAGCTTTTTGTCTGGGAGAAGGGCGTTCTGGGCAGAGAGAGATGTGAACAAAAGCCCCCAGGGTGGGAAGCATGAGTTGTGTCCACAAGATAGGAGTCTGATTTGCTCAGATTGTGGGATGCCCGTAGAGGAAGGGACCGTGGTAAGGATGCAGTGGCAGGCCGAGCCAAGAGCCGGGGGGCTTGGTTCCCTGCCTGCTATTCGTCCAGCATCATCTTGATGCCGCTGCAGGAGCTCAGACCCGGAGGTATTGTCACGGAGCCTCCGCATCCCGATCTGAGAGTGGCCTGTGCTCATGGCAAGGATTGCGGGACCTGTACGTGAGTCCAGCAGAGGCCCGGGAAGCGACAGTTGTCAGGGTCTCTGAGTTTGCTAGGCTTAGGGAAGCTGGGAGCCCCTCGGGCAGATCCTGCAGCGGGCTGCAGGGCAGGAAGGAAGGTGAAAGGACAGGGGTGGCAGTGGGGAATGGGAAAGTGGGGACAGGGACACTGATCGAGGAGGTGGAATCGGATTTAATGTTTTGGGCCGGAAGGGGAAGAGAGATGTCACCGCAGGCTTTTGTGGGGGAGGAAGGTAGGCAGGAGGGGTGCGGTTGCTGTGGGGCCTGTTGAGGTGGAGGCCCTCCAGGTACAGAGAGGCTGGGCTTGGGGACTGGCTGCGGAGGTGGGGAGCTTAGCCAGGGGCTGGTCTCTGCCCCCAAGGGAGGGTGCTCGGGATGCTGGGGGGAGCAGGAGCCCTGAGGCCTGATAGCAGGGAGCCTGCGGTCCAGCCTTGGATGTGGGCACGTGAAGCCAGAACCAAAAGGGGGGCTCATTTAAAAGCAAAGAAAGGAATGAATTCAAGAGACAGTGAAAGGAAAATGGGCGGAGACAGCCTGACACATGATTCGCAGTGTCTTAGCATTCTCCCCGAAAACCAGCACAATTGTTACATTGTACACACACACACACACTTCATATATACAAGTTCATCTATTATTCAGGCCTGTTAGTTTCCTCAGAAAAACCCTTCGGGAAATCCTCTGTGCTCTCAGAGTGTGTCTATATTTAGAAGACTTTTGGAGAAAGCCCATTGTTGAACCTTAGTTTACTGCTGTTACTGAGAGACCATAGAAATGTCAATCACACCTCCCGGTCCTGAGCCCCGGTGGGCAGGAGGCCTCCTGCTTTGTTCTATTGATGACCATGAGGTGTAAACAGGACTCAGTCCTTTGTGACCCTGGAGGACCTGGAAGGGCGGAGCTGGAAGGGACCACGGGGACCTCAGGGACCACCGGTCTTGCTCCCTGTGTAATGCGTGAGGAAATTGAGGCCCAGGCCATTGTGACTGGTCCAGGGTCACACAGCTCACTGGAGGCAGAGCCTGTTAACTACTTTGCAGCGAATGGAAAGCCGGACACCCCAGAAATGCCCTTGGCATAGGTCATAGTCCCTTAAGACAGTGACTCTAAAATATGACTGTGCATGTCTAGGAGATCCCAGCTGCTGTTGCTGCTGAGGGCCCGGGACCACGCTTCAAACCACTTATGATTCATGAATGTGGGTGCACCCGGGGCCCAGTTCTCCTGCCGGGTGAATTTTCTCATTGGGTAGCTTTTCCTTGGGTGTTAAAAGTATACAAGGAGAGGAAATGTCCTGCCTGAAGAGTAAACAGTAACCGGCACTGAGAACTCAGTGTAAATCAGGATTATGGCTCAGTCCCATTCTTATTACGTTTTGCTCAACTCACCAACCAAGCTGACGTCGATTTGCCACATGGTTTCTGCAGGAAAGTGCACTGCACAGTGTCCCCTTGCTGCTGGTCATAGAGACCCTGCCAGAAAGGGTGTGGCGGTGACAAGGATTGGCAGGAGCTTCTCATTGCCCAGGGCTTGGCCAGGGGAGATTATGGCAAACCGTTGCTGAGCACAGGTTATCAGAAAGATAAATAGCCTGGCTGGGCGTGGCTCAGAGGTTGAGTGTCGACCTAGGATCCAGGAGATCGAGGTTCGATTCCCTGTCAGGGCCATGCCCAGGTTGCGGGCTCGATCCCCAGTCAGGGGCGTGCTGATCAATGACAACTCTCTCATCATTAATGTTTCTGTCTCTCTCTCCCTCTCCCTTCCTCTCTCTGAAATCAATAAAGATATATATTTTTAAAAAAAGATAAATATTTTCTCTTTTCTGAAACAAGTAGTAAAAGAATGGAAGTGTCCTGTATTAGATAGTCTTCTGAAGGACTCCCCTCCGTAGAGTCCAGGCTCTTTCCTAGAGCTGGGCGCGATGGGTGTGTTCCCAGTGGCCAAACAGACACAGATAGGCTCATGGTCCCTGCCGTCGGGGTCAGAGGTTATCACCTGTCATTGGTGGGAAATCCCCCTCATTGTCCAGTGGTTGGACCAGGCAAATGACTATTATTATTGTTACATTAAAAAAACCCAGCCCTTGAGCTTCTTCTGTAGTGGTTCAGCTCTGCGGTGGAAAATATTTAATTTCAGTTTTCAACAGTACACCTGGGTGACACCACTGACTACCCTTGAACAAATGCAGAGGTTTTGTTAATGAGGTAATTACATCGCGCAGGTGGTGGGGCCGGTGTCTGTGGGCTGGCGAAAAGAAAGTGGGTGCCTTTAATGTTCATTGGGGTGGGGTCAGGCGCAAAAGCACTTTCGCCTTTCCTGCGGGTGTGGGTGGGTCCGGAGCTGTCTAAGAGTGAGGCTGAGTATTTCCAGGTGAGTTGAACCCAGCGGCTGCCAGGAGGTGCTTGGGGTGCCCTGGAGCGGTGGGGCCGGGGCCCATGTTCCATGGTGCTCTTGCAGGTGGATTTTCCAGCCCCCTTTAGCCTGCCCACTGAAGACAGTGGAAGATAATAAAAACGTAAAACGAGGCACTGGGCATGACATTAAAAAAACCACTGCTAACACTGTCCTCCTCAGAGGTCTGCCCCACTCCTAGGGCTGACACTTTTGAAACATCAGATTGGATTTTGTGCTTCCCTCCTAGAATCACAATAGATAGAATAATAAAAATGAATAATTTGGGTGGGTTTCCTGTGTTCCAAACCCTGTGCTAATTGCTTAACAATGAAGTGGGTTGAGTTCGAGTGGAGCTGCATCGTTCACACGCTTAGTGAGCTTGAAGGACTACCTGTGCTGGGCAGAGGGAGAGAGATTGTGTTAAAAGAAGCAATGGTGACCTGTTCAAATGCAGAAAGACATTTTGCGAGACAGCATGTTGGCCATCTTAAATAGATTTGTAAGAGTAATTTTGACTACGGGTGCCTTTCATCTTAGGTACTGACTTACAACTCCCTTCATCTCCAAAAGATGAGATGGCTTTCTACCATCCCCATTGTACAGATGATGCAACTGAAGCTTAAAATGGCTAAACGGCCAAAGCTCATCTGGCGAGTAAGTGATGGAACTAGATTTAGTCCTAGGCCTTCTCACCCCAAAGCTCATACTGGGACCAAGGGTAATATACTCAGAGCTGGGCAAACCGGTGCTGGAGGAACTTGAATTAGTGCCCATGCAAGGAGAACTGCAGGCCTGGGTATGCTGAATCGGGAAAAGAAGTCCCAGGCAGGATGGTGGCGTCCTCTGCAAATGCTGTGGGAAGGGGAGTCAGTGAGTGGAAGCGAAGACAGGTTTTCACTCAAAATAAGGAAAAGTCTTTTTAAGTTAGAGTTGTTCAAAGGTGACCTGGGCTGTTGTGGGGGGAGGTCTTTATTGGAGGTGCTTGACTTGGGCAGAGAGATTGTGGGGAATTTTAATCCTTGGATGAGGTCCTGCTTGTTTTGAGAGTCTGTGACTTAGGCTTTGGCCATAGCCGGGCCACCTTATTTATATCTGTTGTCATAGATTTTCTTGAGTTTTACGATAAGCTGTCTGATGGAGTTGTCTTAAGTGGGCACAGTGATTTTGTTTTAAACAGCTTTATTGAGATATAATTCATATACTGTATAATTCACCCATTTAAAATGTACAACTCAAGAGCTTTCTTTGGTGTATTACATTATTTAAAAAAATTGTGGCAAATATATATAAACATAAAATTTGTAAACTAGTGCTCACTTGTGGCTAGTATTATCAAAGGTGAGTATTTTCTGTACTTGGTAATGTGGCTGGGAAACCATTGGAAAGCCAGCCTTGTCTGTGATCATGTTGAGTGCTTGAAAATGCACAAGTATGGAGGCCTGTGCTGGGTCTTCTCCCTGCTCGGAAGGATTGTGAGGTTATTAATCATGTCTGTGCTAATTTTTATTTTGAAGACTTGGTCACCCAGGCACAGTTTTAAGTGATAATGTGGGGTAATTTAGCCTGGTAGAATTAGCAGAAGCCGGGGAATGAGGTATGACGACTCTATCTATTCCTGCAGGACAAATTATCCCAATGTTTAGTGGCTTAAAACAAACAGGATCATTTATTTACTCATGATTTTGCAGTTTGGCAGCAATCAGTAGGGATGGCTTGTCTCTCTACCGTGGGGCATCAGCTTAGGCTAATCGACACTTGCGTGGCTGGCGAGATGATAATGGCTGTTGCTGGTCGGGAGCCCAGTGGGGGCTGTTGGATGGGGGTCTCCACTTTCTTCCACATGGGCCTCTCCACGTGGTTGCTTGGGCTTCCCCATAATGTGGCGGCTGGGTTCCAAAAGGGAAGAGCTGCTGGTTCCTGGCCTTTTTAGTTCCTGGGCTCAGAGGTGTCAGATGGCACTTCTGAAATGTCCTTGGCTTAACAGTGACAGGCCCGCCTCGGATTCAAGGGAGAGGGAACACATGTCCACCTTTTGATGGGAGGAGCAGCGTGTACTGATAGGGAGGGATGGAATTATTTGAGGACATCTTTAGAGATACCAGGAACCACAATAGTCTTTTTTTCTTTTTCTGCCTCATTCACAATCCACAGGAGCCTGCCTGAATCATGGTATGAGCTGGCGATGACAAATAATGGGAAGAAATCTAAGAAAATATAAAAATGGGTACCAGGAATACATGATCTTTAGGGGATTGTGGCTTGAGAGTAAATTACTGCATAGTCAACCTGTTACACAGGCGGCTGTGAGAGGTTTGTGATTACGGTATTTTCTCACAGCTTTATTAAAACCTCTACTTTCAGAATCATTGTGTAAAATTTTCTTTCTCTTAATGTTCTTCCAGAATTGATTAGCAGAAAATTTAGCAGTTTTACTTTGTCAGAAAACAGAGACAAATACAATTATTATTAAGTAGGTTATTCATGGCATACTTTGAACAATAAAAAGTTACTTGGACTAAATCTTTAAAACTTTTATGACCATTTATTTTCTTGGAAAACATAAACACATTTAGAATTTGGGGATCGCCTGACCGGGTGTGGCTCACCGGTTGAGCGTCCACCTGGGATCCAGGAGATCGGGGTTTGATTCCCAGTCAGGCCACATGGCCGGGTTGTGGGCTGGATCAGTGACTCATCATTGATGTTTCTATTTCTCTCTCCCTCTCCCTTCCTCTCTCTGAGATCAATAAAAGATATATTAAAAAAAATTGGGGGATCATAACACCCAATTATCATAACCTATTATTTAACAAGTTTTTGGCATAGTGTTTTAGATGGAAATAGTTCGTTTATTTTAAAGTTGACAACTTTTAACCGTAAGATAATTCTTTATAATTTTTTATCTTAATAATTAAGTTTCTCTTTGTTTACTCATTAAACAGCTTTTACTTTTGAGATAGTCAGACATTATAGAAGGGATCTTAGCGATCAATTAAGTACAAAATTTAAGTGCATACGGGAAGCTAGGCCCAGTATCTGGATAGAAGGAGCATTTTGCAGTCCCAATATTCCTAGAATAATTTCTCCATTCAGAAGGCTGTCGGAAATGAGAAGAGCCATTTGAACAGTTTTAATTTCATATATTAATGTTTTGAAAACAGAGCATTGCTTGTTCCTCCCACTGCTTGCAGATGAACCCTTGAAGTCCACGGTTCTATTTCAGCTGCAGCTCGGAAAACGCTCGTATCACGTTTCACAATCGTAGAGCCAGTGGCCAGAAGACTCACTGCCAGTAACATCATCTGCGATGCAGCTTCCTTCCATTTAGAAGAATGACTGTTACTCCTTTTGGGGGTGAAAACCTGATTATTATGGTCTCTGTAGCTGGGGTCATGTCCATGCCAGTCAGAGGTTTGTGTCCCACAGTGAGGCTTGGGCATCAGTGACATTTGCAGGCATTTTTAGCAAGGAAAGGCTTTGGCACGGCTCGGAGTCTATGTCTTCCAGGATATTCCCATCCCTGGTCCCACAATTCTCTTAATGTGCCCTTAGGAATGCTATTCAAATAAATCAAGTGGTAATTTTTAAAGGCTCTTGTCTCATGTAGCTATTACCCTTTATTCAGTTAAGAAAATTAATTTGGAAATAGGAGTCTTGAGCGTGAGAAAAGTGGCACAATATTTTGTCTTAATTTAATGAGGCTCTGTCACTTTGTCGTCACCCACCCCAGCTTTATCCTGAGTGATGAAGTGTGGGAAAGAAAGAAAAAAAGGTAGCTTATTATGTTTGATTCAGTGTGAAAGGCGGTTTCAGGCACATGTAAAATTCCAAGGGTAGAAATAAAATTCTATTCCCGATATAGATGGGACCTGCTTCTCAAAAGCTTCCTTAAGGGCTATTTTGGGGCATGTGTGGGATGAATTTGGGGCATGAGATAGTTATAATAGCTGACATCTGTGTGGGGCTTTTCTGAACCAGGCACTGTCCTAAGTGCTTTGCGTATGTTCATTTAATCCAGACAGAAGCCCTCTCTGTCTTTTAAAAACGCGTCCCATTTTACAGATGGGAAAACTGAGATGCGAAAATGGACACAGAAATATACCCAAGGGCATTCAGCTAGTCGGAGTCTGAGCTGGGGCTTGGTTTGGGCAGCCTGGCTGAAGTGCTTTCCCTGCCACTAGGTGACACTCCCTAATCAAAGTAAAGTTTAAAAAGTAAAGTCGTAGTGTTTTCTTTCCCTTTATTTTAATCCAAGTCTCAGAGACTCAGTTCTCAATTTGGCAGTCGTTTCTGCCGTATAAAGTTTATTTTTATTGCTGTGATTTTTCAAAGGAGCTTCTCTTGTTTAACATTTTTGGTTGATGAAAATAAAAGAAGCCAGCTTTTCAAACAGATTAAACATGTTAATAATAGTGCTAGACGTATTACCCAATCATAGTACGTTACAAGGAAGTTTCACAGTAAAACTAATGTAAGTTCCAGTATAGTACAGTTATCATAAAGTCTAGTGTTTGCTACTCTGCCTCACATTTTGTTTAGATTGTAGAAATTACAGCCCTTAAAAATTTAAGTATGTTTAAACTAGACTTTAAGTGAATTTACATATCTTTAAAAAAATATTGTTGATTTTTGCCATACTATGAAGTAATAAAATTTTAGAAAATCCGGAAAGCATAATGTGGCATAAACAAAATATTTAATAACTTGTGTAATTTCACCACTCATAGGTGCATAATTCACATTAGCCTTTGAGTGTATTTTTCTTCTGGCCTTCAGTCACGTGTTCATTCAGCAATCACGTGTTGATTTTCTCCTGTGAGCCAGACATTGCTCTAGGCCCAGGGGAAAAGCAGTGACCAAAATCGTCTCTCTGCCTGTGGAACTGATATTTTAGTGGGAGAAACAGACAATGAGTAGGTAAATACATAATATAGTGTCAGGTAGGAATACGTGCTTTGGAGAACAGTGAGGCAGAGTGAGGGAATCGAGGCCCAGGGACGGCTGGCTTGGAGCTGACAGCCACCGAGAGGCCGAGCGCTGCGAGGAAGGCAGCCTGGGAGGCTGCGGGGAGCGTCCCAGGAATGGACAAGCCGGTCGGGGGTCCGACGGTGGAAGCAGGTGTGCTGTGCCCAGGGACTAGCGAGGAAGCCAGTGTGACAGGAGAATGGTGTTTGAGAGGTGCTAGGATGTGACATGGGGGGGGGGGGGGGCAGAGACGTGCAGGCTATAGAAATAAGAGCTTTGCATTTCCCTGAGCGAGATGGACACCTTTTCAGGTTTGAGCAGAGGAGTGATGTGACCTGACTTTGGTTCTATCAGGCTCCCTCTATGGTGATAACTTGGTGTTATGGGTTGAAATACTGCTGACCCCCAGTCCAGTTCCTATGCTGAAGTCTTAACCCCGAGTGCCTCAGAACGTGACCTTTTTTGGAGTTAGGGTCATTGCGGATGGAATTAGTTAAGAAGTCACACTGGGGTGAGGTGGCGCGACTGGTGGCCGTATAAGAACTGGGTATCTGGACACAGACACACGGAGAGGGACACATGTAAAGACATACAGGTAGCAGCTCAACAGGCCAAGGAGTGCCTGAGGCTGCCCGAGGCCGGGAGGGAGGAATGGGCAGATGCCCTCGCAGCCCTCGGAAGGAACCAGCCCCCTCGACACCTCGGTGTTAGGCCTGTAGCTTCCAGAACTGTGAGACAGGACTTTCTGCTGATGAAGCCACCCAGTGTGTGGTACTCGGTCACAGCAGCCCTCGCAAACTGACGCAGTGTGAGCAGCCGGGTGAATCATGGTGCACTGCAAGGAGGCGGTGCCATGGAGGAGCACGTTGTGAAATTTGGGGTGTGGGAGGGGCGTCAGCAGGTGCTGAGTGTGAGAAGCCTGTTAGATCTTCACGGGGAGCCGTTGAGGCAGTTGGACATGAAAATCTGGAGTTCGGAAAGGGGGGCCAGGCCTTAGATCTTAATGTGGGCACAGCCTAGCTGGAAATCAACCCAGGGGACTGAGTGGAATCACCAGGACAAGGGCCCAAGGACCAAGCCGGCCCTGGGGAACTGCAGCAGTTAGAGATCAGCAAGAGAAGGAGCCAGCGGGCCTGAGAAGCGTTGGCGGGGAGGTCGGGTGTGACCTCTCAGCAAGGGAAGGAAGTGGGGGGGAAGGAGGGGGACTGACGGATCCACCCCACTCTCGCTCAGGAAGAAGGCCCCGCTGGATGGGCGGCCTGGAGGCACTGGCAACTCCAACACGACCCATTCCCTGGGTTCCTGTAGGCACAGGGCTGACTGGGATGAGATCTAGAGAGAGGAGGGCTGCTCTGAAGCGTGGCGTTGTCATCAGCGTTATTCCAGGTCGTTAGAAATGCCTCGTAAACATTGGCTGTAATGACTGTAGCACATTCCACGATTGTTATCTGTCCCTTATTGTTTCAGGGGTAGGATGTTTCTGTTTTTCACCACTGTATTAATCGCTATCCTGCTGTGGACGTATTTGAATATGAGATGTCCTAGGTTAGGAACCATAACACAGCAGGCAGGAGAGTTTCCAGAGCTTACTCCTGAAGCATGGCCAGCGCTCTACAGACAGTCCGCGCCCTGGGGCCCCCTGTGGGCAGTGCGGGGGGGCTCGGCGCACCTCTCCCCCACGCGGCACTGCACCGAGGGGAACTTCCAGGGCAGGCCCGGTTGCCGTGGCGTTGACGTCCTGTTCCTGACTCACGGGGCAGTGTCGGTGCGGGTTAGATCCAGTCGGACTGAGCCAGCGTCCGGATGCATTGAAGAATATACTGTAATTCCTGCCCCGCTCCCCTGAACCTGACCTCCTAGGAAGTACCCTTTGTGAATCAGCAGAGCCCATTGCATTTTGCTTCTTAGTGGCTTCGTGGCAGGCGTCACCACTGACATTTGGTCCCCCACTTGGGGGCCAGTCTTACGTGCTACTTACCTCGCTCAGCTTTCGGATCTGATCTGAAGGTCATGGTCTCAGGGAGGGAGGCCCACCCAGAACTCCACAGGGGAGGGCCCCCACTGCGCCCCATCCCTCTCTTCCCGAAGCGCTCGCGGTCATCACCATCACTGTTCCTGTCATCTGGCCGCGAGTTCCGTGGGGCCGAGGGGCTGCCGTCTTGTCCACAGTGCTGCTCGTACCCATGTGACTGTGCCTCGTGCAAAATTGCCGCTCAGTGTTTTGCTCAGGGAAGAACTAAGGCTCAGGTCAGACGTGACAGCTGGCCCAAGGGCGCAGAGCTGGGGCGGTCCAGACTCCGATCTGCGTGCTTCCATCACAGGTGAGCCTGGGCAGGCGGGCTTCCCTGTGTCCTCACGGAAACCAGCGATTCTGGTCAGTCCTTGTATCCTTTGTGACCCCCTTGAAGATAATAATTCACAAATATTTGTCAGTTGCCCACTCGGGGCCCCTCACTTCTCATTTCTTCTGTACCTTTCTGTTCCATCACAGAACTGTATGGTGATTTTCCCTGCACTTACCCGCTTCCCTGCTGGGCTCTGATCTCCTTGACAGCAGGAAGTTAGTCTCTTTCATCTTTTTATTTGCAGTTCTTGGTACGGTGCTGGCATGTAAGGGGGAGAGGCTCAGTGTTTAATGAATGAAGATAATATGATAGGATTAAAAAGGCCTTAGAGTTAGTGTTTAGAAATATATGGTCTTCCAATGAACTATAAAGATGTTAATTATAATAATACATTATATGTGCCTAATAGTTCACAGTGTAAAACCCAAGATTTGTCAAAAAAGTTGTAGTTAGACGTACGTACTAATAGTGCACAAGGTGAAATTATACTATTAGAGGTGTTGAACCAATAACTTAACTGAATGAATAGCAAAGTAACCTTGTGTTTTTAGTCATTTTAATAGTATCAGCTTTTAAACAGCTCATAGTATCACTTTATAATTCTAAGTTTGAATGGCTATAGTACCATCCTTTACTTAACACGTATGGTTCTTTTGCATTTTTCGTTGGCATAAATAACACCGCTGGAGAAATGTGTGCATAGTTATTTCCTCTTTTGACTCTTAGATTAAATTTCTAAAAATGAGGCTACTAAAATATTTAAAACATTTCATTAAACTTCTTTCTAAAAGGTGTGTAGCCTTTACATTACCATCTTTGTAGCAGTTTGTATTAATAATTTTACATGCTTTTTTAAAAATTAAGTACCTGTAATATTGTTTCTTCTTGTTTGAGTTTGCATTTCTTTTGATGATTTAACTCATTTGGACATTATCCTCCAAGTTTATTTACTGATTTCATTTTCTTTTGTCTTAATGGCCTATTTCTGTCTTTTTCCCCTTTTTCCATTTGGGTCTTAATTTGTCAAAGAAAACTTTTAGTAATTCTTTCTGAATAATAGCATTTTCGGAAAAATTTTTCTGCTTTTTCTCACCTTACTTTTGCTACTTTTAATTCCATGTTTATATAGTCTAAATTGTAGATCTTGAACTTTGTTTTCTTTTCCCTTTTTCCCCACTGACTTCAAAAAACAAAACAACTTCATAAATTGGCAGTAATAAGACCAGAAACAGAACCCTGAAAAACGGCTGGTGGTTTCTCATTCACATAACTTATGACTTTTAATTATGTTACATTCCGTGAGTGATTTCACAGTTATTGATGGCATTGGGAGGAGTGTGTTTGGCCCCAGTGGACCCCCTATCTTAAATTCGGTCACGTGGTAGCAAGTCACTCCTGCTGAGCTCAGGCTTGGAGGACCTCCGCCTTCCAGAACGCAGCTCCCGGGGAATTAGGCCCGTGAGGGCTCCGCGCTGGACATCAGGGCCCTCGGAGATTCTGCACACACCTTTGTGAATTGCATTCTGGGTAACTTGTGCTGTGTTTAACCACCTGACTGTCGGCTTGGTTGTCACTTGAGAGGAGAATAGAAGAGGAGGGGGTAGGAAGTAAATAAACGGCGGGGAGAGAGCCTGCGCTGTATGACGGCCTGGCTTGGAGGGGAGAGAGCAATCTGAGCACACACCCCCCCCTGAAGTATTTCATGTGAATTTTCATAATAATTGAAACCCATACGGGTGATTAAATGTATTGGTGTTTGGTTCTCCTACCTGGAAAACTCGCCTACATTATTGAATCCTTCATTATTATGAATCCTTCATTATTCCACAAGGCTGGGTAGAAAAGGCGTGGGGATGTTATGCTAATATTCTGTGCTCATTAGGGATCTCGGAGGAAGCTGACCCAGCGTCATTCACAAGGCAAGTACAGCATTTATTTGGGTTGGGTACAAGGAGCAGACGGAGTTGGAGTAGACCGAAATGTGTGACCTCATGCTATGTTTCTTGTGATCTGATATCGCTCAGTGTTGCTGAGTAACTTCAAAGGGCAGCTGGGAATTACTGTGAAGACGCACAGAGCAAAGCAATTTCTCACCTGCTGTCTGTGATCACAGAAGACACAGTTAGACTCATATTTCTCCTGGGACACATGCGGGAGACATGCTGCAACTTGTTTGGAGAGAAAGGCAAGGGGCAGGGAGTCACGCTGTTTGCCCTGTGTGAGCCGGGACGAGTTTTAAATATAACTGGGACTTTCTTTTTTAGAATTAAAAGCAACAGAGGCTGGGCTTCAAGGGCATGGGTTACTTCCTAAAAATACAGCCACCGAGCTTTTATATAACATTAGGATCAGCTTGTCAAACTGGAGTCGGGTTCAAATGTGGAAAAATCCGAAGGTATTTAACCGTTTGGGGCGAACGCTGAGAACTGGCCTGTTGCAGATGATGAAAGAATGTTTTCAGAAGGCGGCGGGGCAGCCCGGATGGAGGAGGATTTTGTTGCCGATCCTGCTCACCCAGGTCTTGAGGTCCGAGTTCTGCAAGCCCAGTATTTGCAGACGGAGCTTTCGTTGTCATGGTGGCAGTTTCTGCCACAGCGACTGACCTCATCCCGGTCATCACCCCTTCAGCCTGTGATTAAGGAACAAGTTGAACTGCCGTTTGGAATGGAGGGGGTAGTTAGAGGGGTAGCTCAGCCTGCTTAAGTCCTTTCATGGGATTATCTACTTTATGAATTGGGGACCCCCCCCACACTTCCTTTTCACAAACTGAGTATCAGAAGCTCGCTCTCTCTTTTTTTCCTACTGCACTTGAACTTCTTGGACTAATTCCCTTAATGTGTGTGTGCGGGAAGGTCAGCAGCTTGTCACAGCTCCCCCAGCCCATTGCTACCTTCTTTTCTTAGTCCTAGGCCAGTTGTTTCAGATTCTCCCAGAGCCCACTGGGCCTGCGCGCCTGAAACTTTTTTTTAACAAGCATACTGCTAAAGGCCACGTCAGCTCTTACACCTGAGCAGAGTCTATTTCAGTATTCATTGTGATTTTAAAACGTCTTCAAAGGATCAGGGGCTGCTTGATCAAACAACATGCAAACCAGGTGGCGAGGTGTGGGTGTTATTATGGGATGGATCAAGAGCCCATTGATTGGTTGCCTTCCCTCTGCAGATGTCCTGACCTCCCAGCATCCTTTGCACAGGAGCAGCTCTCCATTCGCATCAGTCACTCAACCAAGATGCGGTTCAGGCCCCCGGCCTTGGGTGTATAAAGTTCTGCAGAAGCCAGTGGTCTGACCTCACAGTTTATAATCTAGTTGGGCAGTGAGAGAACCTTGTTAAAAGATGATGAAGTCAGTGATGACATGGCACAGGAGTGCAGGTGATAAAAAGATCATGGTGGGGCGGGGGCATTTGGGGAGGTGCCTCAGGCCCCGAGTGTCAGGACAGGACATCCCATGTGCAGACACCGGAGGATGAGCTGCTGCAGGGGTGGGCCAGGGGCAGTGAGGGTGGAGGGGCATGTGGCTAGAAGTAGAGCATCTAGATGTGTCTCGGGGGCAGCTACAATGTGTTGAAAGTTGTTGAATGAAGGAGAAAAATCCAGAGGGCTGCATTTCAGGAAGACTAGCCTGTCAGCAGTCTGGATTAGGATTTTGTTCCCTCATCTACTGGCTCTCAGGCTTGGCTGCACGTTGCAAGCACTTGGAGAGTGAAAAAAAATAAAAATACTGATGCCTGAGCTCCATTCCCCAGAGTTTCTGATTCAGTTTGCTGGCATTAGGCCTGTTTTGTTGGTTTGTTTGTTTTTTGTTTTAATTTTTTATTTTTCAATGACTCTTGACATATAATAATTAGCCTCAGGTGTACAACATAGTGATTAGACATTTATATAATTTACAAAGTGATCACCTCGATAGATCTAGTACCCATCTGACACGGTACATAGTTATTGCAATATCGTTGACTATATTCCCTATGCTGTGTTTTACATCCTGTGACTGTTTTTATAACTGGCAATTTGTACATCTCAGTCCCTTTCCCCTTTTCACCCGTCTCCCGTCTTAGCCTCGGTTTTTGAATTTTAAAATCTCCCTGGCTGATTATAAGGTGCAGCAAAGCCTGAGAACCACTTCTGATAAGATCTTGATGTAATGTTGACTCATTGTGTTGACCCGACAGCCAGCCAGGAAAATGCAGAATCAACTGGTGGAAAAAACATTTTCAAAGTACTTCTGGGATATTTACTCATAATATTCCACATAGTCCCACACCTCGGAATAAGTTTTCTCATAAATGCCTACACATTTTTACATTGGCCATGAAGTAGATGGTGACCATATGTATAAACTCTTGGAAGGGACCCATAATTATCTTGAGAATTTGGGCACAGGGAACATTTTTTTACTTTTTTGCATTAAACATAAAAGGGCAACATAAAACGAACACTTTTATCACAGCAAGAATTCAATGCAATGAAAGCCCTGGTAGTGTAAAAACATCATCCAACTTGCAATTATAAAAACAGAAATCCCCCAAAACTGGCTGGCGGGAGATTGCGTTTCCCAGCGCTGCCCCGTCCATGGTTTTCAAACTCGCGGGTGCATCGGACCCACCTGGAGGGCAGTCCGGCTGCGGGGCTCCGGCTTTGGACAGAGCAGCCCCAGAATGAATGGGTCTTTCTAGCGTTTCCAGGTGATGCTGCCCCCGGTCCCAGCACCACACGTTGAGAAGTGCGGTGTGAGAACCACTGAGGTCCAGATACGGTGGGAGAGATGCTCGATAAAGTCTGGTCGCAGGACGGGAGTTTTGCTTCTCGCGTCAGGCGAGGGGCTGGCCTCGGCAGTTGGGGACCCCCCGGGTCAAGCCAGCGCCTCCTGTCTGCGTGCTCCAGGGGCCGCTGCCAGGACCTCGTGGGGTGGGAGGGAGAGGAAACTGTCAAACCGCCCTCCCTATTGCCCTTTTTAAATTCACTGCAAATGAATTTAAATGAGGGTGGTATGTACATAGCCATCCGATTACATGCCACCCTCTCTTTCTTCCAGCAGGACATTTTTGTGGTTCTCACTGTTTTATTATTCTTTCCCTGTCCCCCCCCCAATTGAAGAGTTAAAAAAATCTCTACCCTTTTACACTTCTGATCTCACCACATCCCCTCCAGACAGCCCTTGCTGTCCGTCCTCAGTGGTATTGGGGGAGATCCCAGGCCTGGGCCTCCCTCCACCTAGGGACCAGCTGGTGTGGGCTGCTCGGCTGTGCAGCCTTCCTGGCTCAGCCGGCCTTTGCAGTACACCTTGGGGGGGGGGGGGAGCGGAAATCGCTCTCACAGGCTCCTGAAGCAGCCTCTTGGAAAGCACGAGGGGAATGCGCGGAGCGAGCTGGGGGGTGACCCCTGGCAGAAGCCCAGCTCCCAGAGCCCGCCCCAGGCCTCTCTCAGGGCCGCGCCTGTTCCTGCGGCGGCCCGCTTCCCTTCCTGGGACTTTCCGTAAATACCCGTGGCCCAGAAGGGACCCGGTGACTCTCCGTCAGGAGAACGCTGATGAATTAGAATCCTGAACTCTAGGGGTGCGTGGCTTTGACTTCGAATTCTAGAAGCCTAATAAGGGAAGAGCCCTTGGGGACCATCTCAGAACAGGCAGCTACTGCCCTCCCTCTGCCCCCAAACGAGTACAGGTGCAGAGGCCAAGGTTAAGTGACTTACCCCAGGTCACCTAGGGAGCTGGCTGCATTTTTCTTCCCTCCCCCCCCTCCCTCCCTCCCTCCCTCCCTCCCCCCTCACCTCCCTTCCTCTCTCCCCCCCCCCCCCCTTTCTTTCTCTCTCTCTTTCTTTCAAGAATCCTTCTTACCTTTTGGAAAATTTGTCAGCTTAGCTTTCTGACACTTGACACCCATTTCTTGTCATTATTTTCTATAACGTATGGGAATCATATTGTACAAGGATGGGAAAAGTGTCCTCTCTCTTTTGTAGAAAATCAGCGGAGTTCAGGGCTTTTCCATCTTCTGTAACTGAGCCTCTTGTGCCCATGTTTCTCGTCGGTTTTGTAATTGTTGGTGGACTGAATCCTGCATTGAATGTTATGGGAGACTTTGTACTCTGGTCCTCCTCAGGACCAAGAGTTTCAGTCAGAGGTGTACTGAGAGCCAGAGGTTGGGATAAACACCTGTATTTGGACAAATGAAGAAGGGACTGAAGAAATGGTGTCCGTAGGCCCATGACATTAACCTAATAAAACTTACGTCAGTAGCATCTGAACTCCCGTGGAACCTGCGATAAAATCTAGTCACCTTCTCCATGATGCAGAGCCCTGCTGACTTTAAAACTCTGCTTGGCCACAGCCTGGGATTCAGAGAACACACGTCCTAGCAGATAGGAGATAAAGAGGTGGTTTCTTTTGGGTTACCTTTCATTATAAAATTAGGGATGGTGTACAGCACTGGCAAATGCGTGAAAATGTATATTGGACAACTCTCAACCTTTTTAATCTTGAATTTCTCTCATGTAAAAAAAAAAAAAGGTGGGTTGGACCAAATTTCTGAAAAATGGTCTCTGAGCTCTGATAGCTTCTGCAGAATGAAATCTGGGGCCCTTTTTGAGGGGGCTGGGGGGCTTCTGTTATTTTGCCAAGTCTTGTTTGGATACCTAAAATTTAAACGTAAGCCACAGGACACAACTTAAAAAGGAGGTCAGAGCATTTTCTTAAGTCTTTCTTGTGTTTCTGGTGCATTTCTGAGAGGCAGTTATAATAAAGTGATGAAGATGATGGCTTAGGAGCCAGTTTGCTTGGATAAAAACCCCAGCTCTTCCATACACTAATAACTGCGTGACCTTTGGCAGCTACAAAACCTCTATGTCTGTTTCTTCTTCAGTAACATGGGCCACATAAAATATCTACTAAAACAGTTGCTGGGGGATTAAATTTGTTGATATACAGGGTGTCTCCCCCCCCAAATGTATACACACTGTAACACCTAATAGCTCAATTTTGAAAATGAAATGTATTTTAATAAACACTGTCTTTATAATTATTCAAAGTGTGTGTATACATTTTTGGGGAATACCCTACACATTAGAACTGTGCCCGGCGCCTAGGAAGATGTTAATAAATATTGGCTGCCATCACTATCATCATCATCATCTTGACGTCGTGAAGCATAGTTTTATTTCCTTGGTGACTACCTGGCTGCTGCTGTTGAGCCTTTGGGAAAACTGGTGAAGTCTGTAATGCTTTCCGACTGTGTTTTCTGTTGTTTCTCTGCAGCAAGCTGCGTCCCTCCATGCCAGAATGGGGGGATGTGCCTCCGGCCTCAACTCTGCGTGTGCAAACCAGGGACCAAGGGCAAAGCCTGTGAGACCATAGCCGCCCAGGACACCGCGTCCCCAGCCTTTGGAGGACAGAGTCCCGGGGCTGCGCCCTCCTGGGTCCCTCCGGAGCAGGCAGCGAAACACGCGTCCTCTAAGAAGGCAGACACTCTACCCAGAGTCAGTCCCGTGGCCCAGATGACCTTGACCCTCAAGCCGAAGCCTTCAGTGGGACTCTCCCAGCAGATTCATTCTCAGTGAGTGTTCTGAACCTGCCTCCAGCTCGGGAGCATCGTAATGACTCTCTCAGATGAATCGCTTTAAACCGCTCCCCTTTCCCTGCACAGTGTGTAGAAATCACTTGCATAATAACATCTGTCTTTCCTTTCCTTAAGGTTTTGCATGTGATGCTTGCACCCCAAGTCTCTGAAAAATATTTGATATATATGTTTAGCCTCTGCAGGGAAGATTTAATAAGCACAAGCCAGAGCAATAGTGAAGATTACAGGGATCCAGGTTGGAAAGGGAGTAATAGAGATAATTGTTTGATTGAGGTGGAGCTTTGAGTTTAAAACATTCTTTTTTTGGGGGGGGGGTGCTCTAGAGTTTTGAAATAATAATTTAAAAAGAAGAAGTGTGATTTCTAAAGATATAGAGAAAAGGTAGGAGCTCCACTTGGCACAGAGAAGGTATTCAAGTGAAACCGAGTCCTCGGAAAGAGCGAATTTCCCAGCCTCAGTCGCAGGTTAGGTGCATCTTCCAGGTGCCGTGCGGTTCTGCCCTTGGCGAATGAGCTTGTGCTCTATTTATGGGAACGTGGTCTTTTCTTAGCATTAGGAAATGCTGTTCTGAACAAAATGAGAACCCTGGGATAAAGGACAATTTTCCCTCTCCTCCTCTGAGTCGCATGGGAAGCGGCCCCTGGGCCGCCCGGGATCCTTACCCAGATTGTTGCCTTTTAATTAGCTGCTCCGCGTGGGCAACAAGATGCAGGATTTGCTGCAACTATCATTTGTCATTTGTCTAGGAATGTAAAATACAGGAAGCTCTCGGCTAAGAACGGGCCTGACCCCGCAGTTCATTTGTAAGCTTGGAGTTTCCAGTGTTTTCTCCCCCTGGAAACAGCTTCCACGCGGGATCGGTATCCGGCAGCCCGCAGACGCTGTTTAACCTGCGCCTGTCGATGAAATGCCCCCACTTCCTTCTCCCCTCCCGCAGGCCGCCTGCTGTCCCTGCCCAGTGGGGTCCTGCTCACTTTTGCTTCCTCCCTCCATTCTCTTCTTTCTGTTTTCCTTCCTTTCCCCTCTTTTCTTGTCTCACACTTCAGTTCTGCCCTGAGAAATAGATTGGGGTGGGGGGACTAGTTTGAAATCTAACCACTTTGCTAGCATTTCAGTTGGAAAATATCAAAATATCCTGCAAGAAGGAATGGTAGTTATCACTAATGCTTAGTAAACATTTTCCTGACTGACACTTCATAACTTAGGGACTGTTTCAAATGCTTTGTATATGTTATTAATTTACAACTCACAATGCCCCCGTATGGTAGGTACTGCTGTTAACCCTGTCTACAGATGAGAAAAGTGAGGGGCAGCGAGGTTAAGTAATTTGTTTCAGGCCACACAGTTAATAGGTGAATAATAATAATAATAAGTGTTTGGATTTAAAAGGGGGCAGAATCTGGAAAAACAGCTCGAGGCTTCACGCGGAGGTGGGCAGCACCCAGGACCCACGCCCTGAAGTGGAGGGTGGCACACTTTTCCTGGCAGGGGCCAGATCTTTTCGGCTCTGTGGGACATATGGTTTCTGTTGCAGCTCCTCGGTTCTGCGGTTATGACACAAAATCAGCCACAGATGATGCCGAAATGAATGAGTGTGACCGCTCCAATAAAACTTTATTTACGACTATTGAAATTTGAATGTCATATAAATGTCACATGTCACCCAATATTCTTCTTCTTTTGATTTTTTTTTTTTTCCTCTCTCCCCTTTAAAATGTAAAAATCATTCTTAGCTTGTGGACCATACAAAAATGGGCCGTGGGCCAGCTTTTCGGCCCCCGAGCTGTGGTTTGCTGGCCCGTCTCTGAAGGATAGTCGTGCATGTCTGAGCCAGAACACCGATGTAACTGTGCCCTTCAAATGAGGCAAAGCTTTGGTTATATCATAGCGAGACATCTCCCTTCCAGCATTGTTCTGGACCTTAAAAACAAAGAACAGTCCTGCCTTAAACTACGCCTTGGCAATTAAGAGTCAGATGACCGTGCACTGCAATTATGATGTTTTTTTCTAGCATCATTACATAAACCGTGAAGTAATGTACAAGCGACATCATTCATCTTGAGTAGCACCGTCCGCTGTTAGACGGGCCCTCCGTGATGTGTGTATGTGGGTTGTTAGTGAGAACCATATGTCAGATGTCAAATAAAGGAGCAACCTTCCTCTTTTTTTGGTAGCAGGGGTACAATTTAGACAAGAATGTTGTGAGTCGAAGAGAGGCTGAGGTTTCAGCTCTAGCCTGGCTTTGGGGACATAGAAGTCGTTGCAGGCAACCCTTGTTTTGTTGAGCTCCCTCTTATTGCACTTTGCCTTATTGTGCTCCGCAGATGTTGCGTTTTTTTTTCTTTTTTTATGAATTGAAAGTTTGTGGCAACCCTGTGTTCAGCGAGTCTGTTGGTGCCATTTTTCCAACAGGCTCAATGATAGCATTTTTTAGCAGTAAAGTATTTTTAAAGTAAGGCATGTACACTTTTTTAGACATAATGCTATTTATTGCACACTTAATAGACTACAGTATATTGTAAGCATAACTTTTAGATGTACCAGGAAACCAGAAAGTTTGGTGACTCACTGAATTGCATGACACAGTTTGGGGAACCAGACCTGCCATATCTCCAACGTATGGCTGTAGAGGATTTGCTTCCGAGACTGAAGATGCATTTTATGATAGCATTATTACAGCCTTGTGTATGTGGCATGTCCACTGTGTGCTTTGGGGTAAGGAGAAGAGATGGTTTAAGATACTAACAATTCTGGTATTTTCTTAATGAACTTTTAAACTGTTATCTGGGCACTGCAGGGAGTACTAAGATATACAAGATCCAGTTCTGTTCTTAAGGAGATTTTGAAATGATAGATGAGCTATAACTTGAGAGAGATGCGCAGACAGGGGGGTGCAGTGCAGTTGGCCCCCTGATGAATTTAGGCAATGACATGATCACCTGAAATCATATTTAATCAAATTGCCAAGGAAGCACATCTGATAGGACCATTTTACCTACTTTTGAGAAATGCAACAAGACTTAAGTTACCTTTTTAAGATTGCCTATTTTTAGGCAATCAAACTTTTGTTTTGTTTTTCTCCAGTGAAAGAGATTGATTAAGTTCCCTTAAAACGCTTGTAGACATAAAGACACATAAAATATCAAACTGTTTAGGCAGTGTGACGTTCATTGCATAGGTTACGCAGTGCTGCAGTCTTATTGTTTATTCACCAAGTTTTATTGAGCACGTTCTACGTACCATGCACCCTTCTAGGGGCTTTGGATGCAGCATTGAACAACTAAACATACTGTCTGCCCTCCTGGAGGTCACAGCCTGGGAAGGGAGATGGTTGATAACGGCATCATTAAAACATAGGCTGGATTGTGGTTAAGTGCTGTGAAGAAACGAAAACTGCAATAATAGGGAGTGGGTAGGAAGGGTGAGGGTTCTGGTGGTTTGAACTATGCTGTCGGGAGGCTCCACTGAAAAGGTGACGTTTAACGAAAGGCCTGAGGAGGTGAGGGCGTGAACCATGAAGATATGGGGGGGGGGTGCAGATGGCTTGGGGAACAGCCACATTAGTAAACCTGGCATGTTAGAGCCACACATTTCAGGCAGGTGGGTATTAGATGAATTGGTTTTACCTTTGGCTGAACTGGTTTTTGACAGCTCGACTTAGAACTAGATACAGGGTTGTTTAGGCAATCAAAGGAAGGAGCGATTGTTTCCAGATTTAGGAAAGTAGGGAAATGGAGGTCCAGGGATGTCTCTGGAGAAGGGGGTCTGTGAGCTTGAAAAGACAGTTAAAGTTGGACACAAAGATCTAGAGAAGAAGGGCATTTCCAGGAAAGGTAATGATGTGACATCAGAAAGTACGGAATATTAATTATCTACTGCTGTGCAACAGGTCACCCCCAAAATTTAGCAGCTTAAAACAGTAAACGTTTATTGTCTGACAGTCTGGGGTCAGGAATCCAGGAGGCAGTTGGCTGGGAGTCGTGGCTCGGGGTCTCTCGTGAGGTTGCAGTCAGCAGGGGCGGCTCGACTGGGGCTGGAGAATCCACTGCCCAGGTGACACCCCTGTGGCTGCTGGCAGGAGGCTGTGCTTCTGCTCCAAGGGACCTCTGCAGAGCTGCTTGAGCATCCTCACAGCATGGCCTCCGGCTTCTCCCCGGGCAGGCGACCCCACACTGGAGAGAGCGGGACACAGCCACAGGGCCTTTTTAGTCTTAGGTCTTGAAAAGCACACACCTTCACTTCTGCTTTATTCTGCTCGTTAGAAGTGAGTCACTAAGTTGGACCACCCTCAGAGGGGGAGGAATTAAGCTGCATTTCTTGAAGGGAGAAATATCAGAGAATTTGTGGACATATTTAAAAATGACCACATATAGAACGTGATTTGATTGGAACTTGATATAGATAAAGACTTAGTGGTAATAAAAAGTTTTAAAGATTGGTTGCAAACCAAGTTAAAGACTACGATGTCAACAGAAGAATTCCAAAAAGATACAATGAAACAGAACTGAAAAGAAAAAGTAATGGAGGGGGAACTCACAGTTTCAAAGAGGCTTAAGAAACATATTAACCAATCATAATATTTGGATTGTGTCTATCCTGGTTCAAACAAACAAACAAACAAACAAACAAACAAGTTGTAAATAAAAGAAAAAGACGATGATTTTATAAGATGCTCATAAAAATGCTGATATTGGAGATTTGAGGGTATAAAGGAATGATTGTTGATTTGGGGGCTGTGATGATGGCATTGTAGTTATGTGAGGGGGAGAACCATGTTAAAGTATTTACAGATGAAATTATATGACGTCTGAGTTTTGATTGAAATAATCCAGTGGATTGAGGTATAGAGGTAAGATTGGCCATGAGGGATAATTATTGAAGCTGGATGATGGGCACATGGTGTATTCTTACACTATTTACATCTTTAAAAATTTCTGTAATAAAGAGCAACACAGAAAACATGAGAAAGTTTCACGTTGGGAGAACGCTACGATTTTTCTTCTGCATTGGTAGGAAGAATGCTACAATTTTTCTTCTGCGTTGGAAGGTTAATCTGGCCATAGTATCTAAAATGGATTAGAACTCGTCGTAATTGGAGAATGGCTTTGTAACAGGTGTGGTAGTGCTGGTAATGTAGGGGAAGGAAGGGAACTCGGGAGTTATTGTAAATGAAGAACCTTGACACCTATTGAATGTGGGAGGCCAGGGTGGAAAGAGAATCGGGGATGATCCGGGCTTGGGACTGTGGGGAAAGGGCGGGTGTGAGGTCTTTCCATCCTGCTGCTGTTGAAGATTTCTTTGGGAATTTCCTGGCTCTCCAAGGTCTTGGAAGGTGGCTGATACTTGGAGAACAGCTGGCCTCTGACAGAGCTTTATGATTGAATAACCCAAACTGTCCTCTGTACCCTTTAGGGACCAAAAGCAAGTGGGCATTAGTGAGATGTGGCTTGCCACTTGGTCAGGTGTTGGTTTGGAAAGACCCTAGCCATTGTCATTGCTGTCGGTAATTTCGCTCCTGCTTTTCGTGGAAATTTACTGTCATGGTGTTTCCTTGTCCAGTTTTGGGGGCCACCGTGGATACTCCATGAGCTGAAGACAAGACCAAATGAAGCTTCATCTTTCTGCGTGCACATTTTGGCAGTCGCATTTCTTTTTTTTTAAAATATACCTTTATTGATTTCAGAGAGAGGAAAGGAGAGGGAGAGAGAGATAGAAACATCAATGATGAGAGAGTCATTGATTGAGCCCGCAACCCGGGCATGTGCCCTGACCGGGAATCGAACCCCGATCGCCTGGATCCCAGGTCGACGCTCAACCGCTGAGCCCCGCCGGCCGGGCGGTGGTCGCATTTCTGATGCCCTAAACCTTACCTCACTATAATACTGGATTCTTTTGAAAGTCCCTATTAACCCTTCTGGTTACTCTCACAATTGCATCTATAGATGTTGTTTGTACGTAGCTGTCCACATAGTCTCCGGATCATGGCCGCAGGCCCGTCTTGAGCCCTCTGTAGAAAAGGCGTTGCTTCTTCTAAGTTAGAGCCGGGAGACTCCACAAAGGAGCAAAATTCAAAACTGTTCAGCTTTCCGGAGCCATCCCCTGCCAGTATCATTCCTCACATGAATACACCGAAGCTTCCCATGGAAGTTTGTTTTCACCCCTCACGCCGTCGAGGAGGCTGTTCTGACCTGTGTGAGATTCACCACCTGCTTTACAACCGGGCAGCTGCTGTCTGCTGTGTCAGGAGGAAGCGCTTTTGCAGGAGACAAGGTACCCGGCCCCTCTTTCAGCCTGAGGAGGAAGCCTGGTTTTACTCAGGATGTGGTGTCAAGTCTATCCAGAGAGCTCACACGGAGCAGTCTCTTCTTCCCTGGCGCTGGCTGTTTTCATCGTAGTACTGGGTCCTGATGTTATAAAGGGTTGTGGTTAGTTCCTTGGAAAAACTAGTTTTTTCCTGTCTCAAGCCAGTCGAGGAGACTGAATTTATCCAACGGCATTGGCTGTCCCTCTGTGAGTCATCTTCCCAGGGCTTTCGTGACGAGAAAGGAAGCAAATTAAAAATGTCCTTTTAAAAGACAGGAGCAAGTCACACGCATCGTGTATTTACCAGGCGAGCCTGTGGTGTCCCAGGTACTCTCTAAATATAGAGCAGGTCCCTTCCGATCCACATGGAGTCGATGGGTCCTACCTTCAAAGCCTTGAGAAATGAATACTTGACATTTTACCCTGGGTCACTGGGTAGGAAGCGGTGCTGGAGGACGTCTGTGCCCAATTCTCGGCTTCCTCTCGCTGTGGTTAAGTCTTAAAAAAATCAATGGGCTGTGATACCGACAAGGATGGGAGACTGTGTGGAATGTTCCTTGAGGAATTCCGCCCTCCTAATTCACAGCAGCAGCAGCAGGGAGATGTAGGGTCGTTCCTTTTGTTTGGATTCTCGTGCCCCTAAGGAAAAAAACAACCTCGTTATAAAGCTACACCAGCAGTGAAAACTTCAGGGAGAAGCTTCAAGCTTTTTATAGCACTAATAGCCCTTATGACTCTTATAAAAGTTAGATTTAAATACATCAATCACATAGATTTAAGGCCTAAATGTGGCCCCCCCTGTTCTCGGAAATCTTGGCACCGGCACATGCATGCACTTGAGGGTGGGAGAGGGAGAAACCAAGAAATCAGAGATGACCAGGCACCGGGGGGGGCCCGGGCTCTCCCTGTGCCTCTAGCCTCTCGGGTCTAGGGATGGAAAAGTCAACACCACTCATAAATAAGTGCCTTTTGACATACAGGGGCCCCACCCGCGAGACAAAGTGGCCTCTGGACTCCGACTGGGGAGTTGGGAAGGGGTGGGCAGCTGTGGACAGGAGTGGGAGAGGGCTGGCAGTGTCCCTCTGCAGCAGTTAGCCTGTGGCCCTTAAGCCCGATAAAGTGTTTCCATATGATGATTCTTCTGTGTGGAAATAAATCTGTGCACCGAAAACAGAATTAATTAGTTGTCAGAGGACTTGCTGCAAACTGACAATAGAGCTGGGGTTGAGACGCCCGTGAGTCCACTGAGAAGCGGTTGGAGCGGAGCCCAGCTCGGCCGACCCGCGGGACCGTGAGCTCTGGGCCGGGCCTGCGTGGCTCCTGTGAAGCCTGAGAGGGACTGTTAGAGCCTGGCCGTGGGTGCCGCGCAGGTTGCAGTAAAGGTTGCGTTTGGATACGTTCGGCATTCCGTAGGTACTGCGCCCGAGTCCTTCCCAGGTACCTCTGGGGTTGCACAATTCCTCTTGCCTTGTTTTCCTTGGCGTGGGGGTTTGTTTTCATTTGAGCAGAGTGTAGACTAAGTTTTAAGACCAAGTTTTTATAGCAGTTCTTTGCCCCAGAGTTGCCCGGGATCCGAATAAAGGACCGATAGGATGCGAGCTCTGTGTGAGGGAGCGGGCGAGAACACCCCGGCCTGTATAAAGTGGCCCAAGTAGGAAATAAAATGCAACGTGAAGCAACTCGCATGGTGAGTGTGCTTCGGGTTAGTATGCTTTCCCTGAGGTTCTTGAAGTTGAGTTTATGTTTTACGCATTTATTTGTGCCTCAGGTGTGTTAGGACCGAGCAGAGAGAGCGGATCTTACGGTCCCGGAGGCAAGGACTCCTAGGTGGGAGGTGTCCGCTGAAGCACAGCGGGAAAGCCGAGAGAGAGTCACGTCGGGAGGAGGTGCCTGCCGGTAGTCAGGGCTGCTCCTCCCAGAGGGTTGGTGTGAGCGGGGGAGCGGGGGGCCGGCCGGGCCAGCGGGCAGGTGAACCGGGGCTTGGGGCATGCTTCGGTTCCCGCTGGAGCTGGTGACTCTCCTGTGAGTGGGGCAGGGACGCTTTGGCTGTCCCCTCCGTCCCAGGCACTTGGGGCTTTATAGAGCATGAGAGAATCGAGTCCAAGCCTGTGTCCACAACGAGACTGCCTGGTCTCATTTTGTGCCCTTCCCCAGGTTGTCCCGTACACCACAGGCAGCTCCTTGGCCCTGCCCAGCTCCTTGCTGACACGCTTTCTCTGCCTGTCACTCCCACCCCCAGCACTGCGTTTCCCCTCCCCCTTCCTTCACAGCATCCATTTCCGTTTGTGTGATTTTTTCCGCCCGGCACAGCTGGCGAATGAATGAATAAGGGTGATGTGACGTGACTGCTCTGAATCCAAACCTCCAACCGTGCAGGAATGCAGACGTTCACCCAGCCTCAGTTTCCCCAAAGCGATGAGCAGGGGCCAGTTCAGGGAGTCCCTGAGGAGAGCAGGCACTCGTTGGCTGTCATCCCACCCACCTGGGCAGCCCTGGCGTCCCCCCCCCCACGGCACCCGCAGGTGCGACCATGGGCCCCGCTTCCTGTTGACCTGTTGCCAGGGTGTTACCAGGGTTCCTCCTGCATCAGACTCCGTTCAGTGTTCGGGCTCTTACCGTCTGGACCCTGCAGTGCTAGGGCTCCTTGCACCTCCTTAAAATGCCTGCGATAGCCCGGCCGGTGTGGCTCAGCGGATGAGTGTCGACCTGGGATCCAGGCGATCAGGGTTCGATTCCTGGTCAGGGCACATGCCCGGGTTGCGGGCTCGATCAGTGACTCTCTCATCATTGATGTTTCTGTCTCTCTCTCTCCCTCTCCTTTCCTCTCTCTGAAATCAATAAAGATATATTAAAAAAAAAAAATGCCTGCAACAGACACAAGACACAGTGACAAACAGAAAGTGACCCCCCCGAGCCCCGGCCACCAGTCTCTTGGGAAAATCCCGGACATTGACATTATAAACCCAGTTTATGAGCTTGAACTTTTTAGTACTCCTAAGTATTTAATGAAACAATAATCTGAACTTTGATGTGAGATGGGCTCAACTCCTGTAGAAAGCAAACGGCCGTCAGGCAAACTTTCTTCTCCACGTGGAGTTCATGTGATTGCAGGGGGTGGATGTGATCCGTGGGGCGAGCTGTTACCAAAACAGAGACACGGCATCTTAGCAATACCAGGGTCTTTGAGCAGAGTGAGTGTGGATACGCATCCTGCTGGGAAGCTATTTGAGTGTCGTGGAAAACAGAATGCGCGTAATTAGGCTCTGGTTTGGTTTGTTTTTACATCTTCCAGCGCTTTCAGCCAGCCGGCCCTACAGCTTTAGAACCTGCGGGGTGAGCGCCTCACCCAGCGTCCCCGGGGAGGTGGGGGCAGAGCTGTGACCCTGACCCCTGACCCCTGACCCGTGCTCTCCTCGATGTCTCTCATACGCCATGGTCTGGCTCTTTTTACCAGAATAGTGAAAAAAATTGGCGCGGTGTTATTGAAGCACGGTATTGGGAAGTATTTTTGTAAATAAAATGGAGTGAAAATTTTTAGTTACATAAATTTTTAAGTAAACCACTGTTGCCTGACAAAAAATTGTTTATTTTCCAAACAATCAAGGCTCGCTTAGTCAAAACACATTCTGTCTCGTGAAGAAAGTGCGACAATGACTTTGTTATAGTAACTTACCGGCGTCCAGCGTAGAAGTTGTTGCCAGACATTTAAAAATCAGCCGCACCGCTGGTCACACGTGCGGAGTTTGCTTGCAGGACTCCCCGTCGCGGGCTCTCCCGACCCGCGCCCGACCTCCCACGCGTGGCCCTCTCCTGCTCTGCCCGCGGCTGGGCCTCGCCAGCGCTGGCCTTTGGCCGTTTGACGGACAGAAGCTAAAGCGCGACGTCGTTCGTCCTCACTTTGTTCGAGGCCTCCTTAGGCGCGCTGACCCTTCCTAATTACATTTCTGGGAAGGATGTTCGGGGAGATGGCACAGGCGGTTGGGGAGGCCAGGGAGCATGTGCTCCGGGAAAGGGCGCTGGAGAGGGAGCCGCCCCCTCCCGCCTCGCTCCCGGGAGCAGGCGGGCCCCCCCCCCCCCACGCGGGGCTCTCCTCGGCGCCTCTTCCCTTCCCGCGCCTCCGCTTATCCCGGGACTTAGCTAAGCTCCTTTGAAGGAGTAATAAAGAGTTTCTAAAAATTTCATCTCTGTGTTGGAGGCAAGCGTTTCACAACTTACTTGCCTAAACGTCCTGAAAGGTGACCCAGGAATCTGAACTGCTGGAAAATTTAGTGAGTGTGCGTATTAGCAAAACTTCCCGTGAGGCTGACACGCTTTGCAATCCCCTGAACTAATTACTTTGTTGCCATGTTGCTTTGTATTAGTTTAATGTAGTGGTTTTTAAGTAAAAGTAAATGTTAGGTGACAGGTGTATATTAGATATTTAATATTTTGGACAATAAGTGTGGTTACTGTCAAATAAGTCTTTGATAAGTTAAATTATAGTTTGTAAAGTCTTAGTGGTCTTAAATACTCTTATGATGTGTGATTTTATCACATTGCTCATGGATGTATTTCTATTTGTTTTTCTTAGATTTTTTTGTTTTTTTAGTGAGGTTGAATACTGTTTACATGTTTATTAGTCCTTTGTATTTTTATGTGAATAATCTACTAACATTCTTTATCCCGTTTTCTATTACATGGTCTTATAAAACTTTTTTATTGGTAAGTGCTCTTTTCATATGGAAGTTCCCATTTGTCAGACATCTCAAGAACGCTCAAGGGAGGCGGTACTTGTGTGCAAAGAATGTTATTAGTCCTTATTTAATTTTTTATCCCCAAATTTGGATAAAACTTCTTAAATTGGATTTTTGGGGGAAATTGCCACTTGACCACGAGGACAAGAATATAATCTAGTATTCATTGAGTGATATATTTCAGAATTTTTCTGTCTTATGAGAGGCTGTCGATTGACACAGACAAAAGTCTTCATGTTCTACGGAACCACCTGTAACCTTCCAAGCCTAAAGAGTTCTTGGTACAGTTCTAACTGGTTGCCTTATCTCAGGTCACCACCATGAAGATCGAATCACGATTCTCCTCACCTCCACTACACAAATTTTCAGTCTGCTGTGGTTGATTCATTCAGTCTGTCAGCAAATAGTTATTGAGTGTCAGCCCCATGCCAGGGAAGGTCCTAGGCACTCCAGTCCGAGGGATCAAGCTAACATGCCTGAAAAGTAGTTAATAATATAAGTTCCTAATTGCCTGGTACCTATTAGAAATGCTAGTGGAGAATTAGGAAGTGGAGACTGGAGCAAAGGATCGCTTACCAGAGTCGGGAGGACTTGGGAAAGTGCAGGACAGGCTGACCTTTAAGTGCAGGAAGTAATGGGATGGAAGATATGTCGGGAATGAGTCTCCTGTTTCCGCAGGACAGGTGGGGGATTGATCCGTGTAGGAGCTGAAGAGCAGTGGGAAATGAGATTGGGTGGGTGGGTGCAGGTTATGGAAGGAAGGCCTTGATAGTCAGAGAGAGGATCTTTGGATGAGAAATGGAGAGACACCTCCAGTAGCCACGAAGGAAGCACAAGACCTACCTGTGGGAAGCTAGGTCGGGGGGTTGATGGGCAGGTTAGAGAAATGGATGCTCACGGGAGCTGCTGTGTGGCCGGCCTACCTCTCACAGTAAGTTCTGGAGAGGAAAGCTGATTTTCTTTAAAACAGAGGGATGCAGAACTATCTGCCAGTCAAGGAGATGGTTCCTTTGGATCCTGGCTGAGGAATTATGTGTAGTCTAAGGATTCCCTCCCTCTCTCCCTGGATTGCAACTCACCAGCCCATAATCAGAACCAGATTCTCTCTGTTAATCAAACTAACACCCTTGAAAACATATTTTGTGACAGTTCATCGTGCTCTGTAGAAAAATCAAGGTCTTGGTTTCATCTTCACACATTCATCAGACTCTGATGTTCTCTCTTTACCTTTGTTGGCTCTATAGCTTTTGCCAAAACCATTTCGTGCTGTTTCTGTTCCTTGAACGCAGATGGTTTTCATGCTGTACTCGGAGTGCTCAACCCACTCATGTTCCTCCTCCTTGAGGGGACTGATCCCACATCTTTCAGGATGTCTTTGCTGATGAGCTAGACATGAGCCTTGGAGAGAGTCTAACCACCTTTATGTTCATGGGCTCTACCTATCGTTCTAGTTAGTTTGCATTTTCTAGTTTCTATTTGGATTGTATTGTCATTGGCTATTATTATTTAACATAATTTAACAAAAAAATTACCCCTAATTATAGTCTGTAACAAACATTGCATTATGTATTGAGTGATGTTAAATAATAAATAATGCCATTTTGTTTCAGACCTCACTTATATTTGTTGTTTAACTTAGCTGTGGAGCCAAAGGTTGTGAGGGAAGTTTTTATGATTTGCTTTGTGAAGTAATCAGTCCGGGAACATGCTACCTGATAGTCATAGTAGGATTGTCTTTCACGGAGTCAGAAATACTTTCCAGTACTTTTTTGCCTGATCGGAAACACCGAGCAATTATCGTGCATGAATTAATAGCTTCTGTAGAGTTTTTGAAGGAAAGGGTAAGCCAACCACAGCAAAAAAAAAAAAAAAAAAAAAAAAAGGGCGTTAGTGTGTGCGCCGTATCCCAGGAGCAGCGTAGCCGCAGCTAACTGGCTGCAGCTGGACACGCTTCCTTGCTGCCTCTAGTGCTTCGGGGAGGAACGCACCCTAGAAAATAGCGCAACGTGATGGTGCCATCTATCTGGAAAATGAATTATTTTTTATTGTCTGCTTCATAGTCGTTGCCAGACGACTAAAAAACTTCAACTTGCATTGGTGCGATTTTGCATTTGGACAAGTTCATCCAGGGAAAGCCTTTAAAACGTCATTTCAGAGGGGCCTCGGTGCGGTGAGATGAGTCCATTTCCCACTAAGCTTCTAGGAGCTTCGTGCCTGTTCCTCTTCCTGGGAGAAATGAGAGCGTAGGGAGGTGCCCTTGCACCTCTCTCTCCCGATCCTTGTGATGGGTTTTTAGGACATTACTCCTTCCCTCTCCCCTCTCGGTATTTTTCCCCTAAATTCAAAGCCTCACTTTCTCCCTAGGAGTGTTTGGCATTTCTTTTTGGGGGCGTGATGGCTTGGATACACAGATCCACGGTTATAAAAATGAGGCCAAACTTGGAGGTGTGTGGTTTTCTTTAAGGAAAAAAAAAATCTGAAATGCTTTTGCCTCTCATATTTGCTTAGGATGGATCCAAATGGAAAAAAAAATACTAGAAATATTTTATTTAACCGATGAAAACGCTTGTTACTATAGCACAGTTACGATATTTAGAAGTCTGAATATTCAGAGCTGATAAAGCAGCGGTGAAGTCTTGGAGGTGTTTTTCCTTTTTGGTGCTGCTCCTTCGCATTTGGTAATGTAAATGTGTATAAATTAAAGTTAAACTCTTACCGTTTGCGTTTTAAAGTCTGCGTGGATCAGGGGATGGATTTGGTCTTCCGTATCATCTAGATCGATGGCAGGCCGTGGAGCCTAGGACAATGCTGGCACGCTTTCAAAGGAATTCTTCGCTGGTCTGGATACTGTAATAACCACAACTGCACATCAGCCTGTTTATTACACACACAACATGTATAGTAGTTTGCAAGAGTTTTGTTTTTTTTTGCTTTTGTTTTTATTTTAGGCACATTTGTTATAGCGGATTATGTAAAGGGTTCGAAACAGAATTGGTTAAAAAACCTTGGGGCTGACATTCTCTCTTTAAAACACACAACAACTGGTGAGACCTAATGAAAAAAACACAGAAAATGCAAACATCCATACCAATCAGTTCATAAAAGGATTTAAATACAAAACGTGGACCCAATTTGAACTTTTACGATTATGCCATCGGGCAGCAGGTGGCAAGCTTTGCTTTTCAATGAACTTCGGTTTTATTTTCGTACTAGAGATGGCCAAAATTTGAAGAGGGTGGTTTGCATCCGCTGGAATATGTCATTTCTTGGCAGGGCCCCCTCGACCCACCTTCTGTCCTCATCGTGCAGAATTGCCTTTCTTTGGATGCCGAAGCCAACCTTTCGGTTCCCCTTGTTGCGGATGAATTAATTCACATGAGCAGTGCTTTATTCTCTTGTGATTTTAGCAACACATTGCTAATGGAGAAAATAAATTAGAAACAAATGAGTTTCTTGAGGCGATCCTGGTATGGTTTTATAAGGCTTTGTTGTACAGTCTTCCTTAATACGAAACTACATGTAACTTTTTTGTTGTTGTTTCCACTTAAAAAAAAAATCCCTTCTAACCGGCTAGATGCCGTGCTATCGTGGTGTGAGGTGGATAGGCACAGCTCTTTTGACTGTGCTTAGTTCATTGTGCTTCACAGGTCTTGTGTTTGTCACAAGTTGAAAGCGAGACCCTGCACCAGCAAGAAGGCTGCCGGGCGCCCTAGTGCGACACGGGCCTCGGGACGGCGGCCTGGAGCCCAGCCCGCAGCGCCTCCACGGTGTGCCTGTAATTACAACCGAACAGAGCTCCGTGCAAGTATTTTTGGAAAATTCGAGAAGAAAAATACATATCGAGACCAAAATTGAAAGCTATTATCTTCCCTCAGGCAAGAATGGGAGCTTTGTCAGGGCTGGGAGCTTAAGTCTGGAAAAAAGACTAAATAAGCTTAGAGATGGGAGCGATGGGGGGTGGGCACCAACTTACTTTCTACGCTGCTCGCACTTTCTGTATAAAAAGTTTCCTCCTGGATAGTTATTTTGCGCATTGTGGAAAACCTGGGAGAGCAGAGAAGAACCGGGAGGCGTATGACTCACTGTAAACAGTGAACAGTCTACAAATATTCGATACCTGCAATTTATTCAGCCGTGTTTCCCGTGGGCTTTTGTTAGAAACGAGTTCAGGTGGGCCGTTCTCTTTTCTGTTGATCACGTTTTATATGTTCTTAACGTTTGACATTCCTGCCCTGCATTTTTATTTTTTATTGTTAGAAAATAGATCACTTACAAAAAGACATATAATTTGCAGCACACACAGCGTTTAAAGGATCGTAACGAAAGCCACAGTCCTCACGTGCGCTGGAGAAATCGGGCACGATTGCTGTCTGGGCGCGCTCTGGGGCCTTCTCCATGCCTCGCCCTCTCTCCCCCACAAAGTCGTTCGTATTAACCATACCCTGTTTTTCTTTATAGCTTTACTGTATTTTTTGTGCTTTTGAGCTGTTATTTTGGTTAGCCAGTTTTTGACTTTGAAATAAGTGTAATCGTATGTTTGTATTCTTCTGAGACTAGCTTTCCTTGCCCAGGTGTTGACATTCATCCGTAACAGCGGCTGTCACACTCGGGTCGTCAGATTCCCCCGGAGGCCGGCAGAAGCGCCACTTGCGCGCCCCCCCCCCCCCCCCCCCGTCTCTGTTTAGTTAGATCTGATGTGGTAGGTTTGGGAGAGGAGTTTGCATGGTTCAGGGTTTGCAGGTGACGCTCAAGTGCTGGTCTCAGGACCACGCTTTGAGAACCGTCGGTTCTCCCGATGCTTCATAGGTGGGTCCGTTTGTTTCCTTCGGATAGTGTCCTGTTATGTGGACACACCACAGCTTACGTAGCCCCCTCCCAATGACGGGGGTTTGGGTGGTTTCCAGTGTTTTGCTGTTCCAACAGTGATGTTTTGAGCATTTTTTGTCTTCTGATACATATTTTTAAGAATTTGTATAGAATAGGATAAAAAAAAGTGTTTCACTTGTGTTAAGGGGACATTTTGTATCGTGAAACTTTTGTCTGAGAAACACGCACCCTGCTCTGTGAAACTCCCGTTTTTCAGGGAGCTCTTGGCCAAGTTGAAAGCTACTCTTCGGGTAGTTAAATGGGTCCGTGTTTTCCTTAATAAATTGTGTTACCTTGTGTAAAAAGCCCTCCCTGACCCATTGCTCTAAGATATTTTTCTGGATTTTAAGCTTTTCCTTTCCCGTTTGTTTAACGCACCTGGAAGTGATTGAGTGTGGTGCGATTTTCTTCGCCGTGTGGGTGACTTACTGTCCCCTCCTCACTGAGCTGTGGTACGTGTTTGTCATTTCCAGGTTTCCAAATGTGCGCGCGTCTGCTTCTGAATTCTCTGTCCTGTCACACTGGTCTGTCCTGGAGTCAGCTGCATTTCCCTATGATGATAGAATCCGTGGGTCACTTTTTTTTAAAAAAAACCTGGCTGGAATTTTGAGTATTGTATTGAATCGGCATATAATTTTGAGATGAATAGGCATCTTTAAAAAAAAATTCCTCACCTGAGGCTATGTTTTTTTGATTTTAGAGAGGAAGGGGGAGAGAGAGAGAGAGAAACATCGATGTGGGAGCCAAACGTAGACCTGCCTCCTGTGCCCACCCCACCCGGGAACTGAACCTGCAGCCTGGGCCTGGGCCTGGGCCCTGACTGGGCCCCCGGTGACCTTTTGGTGTGCGGGACAACTCTCAGCCAACCGAGTCACACCAACCAGGGCCAGTACGCGTCTTTTTGGTATTGAGTATTCCCATGCGTAAATATGCTCCTCTATTTATTTAGACCTTTAATGTCCTTTAATACAGTTTTATAATAATCTTTCCCATCGTTGGAAAGATCTAATATTCCTGGTTTCTATTGTAGGGAAATTGTTTCTAAAATTCCATTTTCAAACATGCTTTCATATAGAAATGAGGTTGCTTTTTTTTTTTATATGTTGAGACTTTGCCGAATTCGTTAATTCGGGTACACCGTCTGATTCTTTGGGGATTTCTATAGAGAATGATATGGTCGTGATGAGAGATTTCCCCCCTTGTCTTCATAGCTGTAATTTTTGCGCCTGACTGCGCTGTCTGGGGCCTCCAGGTCATTGTGAAACAGAAGTAGTGATAGTGGGCATGGTTCCTTGTTTGAAAGAGAGTTCGGTTACCCTGTCCTCGTCGAGTACCCGTTGGCTGTAGGATCTTTGTAGGTAGCCTTTAGCAACTTAAGGGGAGTCCCAGGATTGCCAGGTTGCCAAGAGTGTCAACAGATGTTGAATCCGATCATTTGGCCTGTTGTTTCGATCCTGTGGTTCGCTGTTACCGTCCGTGTGGGGAATTATATTAGAAGGTTTGCTAACGTTGGAACAGCCTTGCATTCGTATCATAAGCTTCACTTGGCTATTGTGTCTCTTTTAAATCTTTCAGCGCTTTCAGTTTACATCTGTATTCATGAGTGAGCTGGCGTATGATTTTGTTTTGAGACGGTTTTGGTATTAAGGTGATGCTGGCATAACAGAACGAACCCGGGGGGTCTTCCTTCTCCGTATGTTTTTTGGAGAACATTTTGTATAAGGTTGGATGTTATGTAGAACTTGCTTATAAAAAACTATCTGGGCATTTTCCACGAGGGCGATCTTATTTTTCCCGTCCTTTTGTGCTCCTTATTTGTACGTAAATTTTTTTCTTGAATTTTTCTGCTTGCCTTTTGGAGCGATGTTTCCTTTCTTCCTCTCCCCTTTTTCTTTCTTTCCTCCCTCCTCACAAATGACTTTGGGTCACATGTACTCTGTTCCTGTTCTCTCAGTGGTTCTTCCAGATGTTTACCCCAAATGTGTGTGTTTAAATTCACAAAGGCAAAAGTTGTCCAGTATTTTTACCTTTCTGCCAAATAACATAAGGCCTTAGGACATCTCACCTTTGATAACTGTGACCAGGGGTCGGTGCTACGACTTCCCAGCATTTCCATGAAGAGACCTCAGTCCTACAAATCAGCGGTCGTGTCGCCGACCCATGTCGTTAACGCTCCTGTAGGCCCTTCGCGCATCTGTTCCCCTTGCTGACCATTCCCGCTTGCGCTTCAGACCTTCTCTCTGGGACACATTTTCTTAAAGTGCCTCTTTTGGAAATTCCTGTGGCGAGGGTCTTTTTATTTCATTGGGTTTTACCGGGCGTGCTGTTGAGCTTGGCAGCGGCTTTTTTTTCTAAGCATTTTGAAGCCGTCTTCCAGGGCCTTCTGGCTTTCCTCGTTAGTTATTGAGTCAGCTGCTGACCAGGTCAGCGGGTGATCGGTCTGATTCTTACTCCTTTATAGTAATCTTTTTTTCTCTTTGGATCGTACTGATCTTGCTTGGGATTTGTTGGGATTATGATGTGAGAATTCATGTTTCTCACTTTGGGAAAATTCTTAGTCATGTTTTGTTTCTCTTTGGACTGTTACCTCTCCCCAGGTCTCTCGTTTTGCAAATGTAATTAGACAGCTATGGTTCCGCACGTCGTCCAGCTCTCTCCTGTGGCTCTCTGGGCTCCCTGCGCTGCCTACGGGCCAGTCTCTCCAGTTCCTTTCTCCCCGGAGCTCGGCCATACCTGCTGCCATCCTCTGGGTTACCCATCTCTGTTATTTATTTTTATACCTAGACGTTCTTTTCGGTTCTTTTTCGGATCTAGCCTCTATGAATAGTCCTTTATTACTCAGCCATCCTTTCAACGTCTTTATGTATGTTAAACACACTTATGTTCTGTAGCTTACAATTCCAGCCTAACCTGCGGTTGTTGCTGGACTGATACTGCTGTTGGATTTTTGTCTAATTCTGGCGTATTTCCTTGCGGGTTTTGTGACTTCTGATTGCGAGTAAATGTTCACTGGAATTTTTATCTCTAGAGCTCCTTAAGATCTCATTTTAAGGTATGTTCCTGCGGAGGGCGTTTGTGTTTGCTTTTAACAAGTTCTTGGGGGCACTACCCATCCGGGCCCACTTGTAACTAAATTTTGGAGTTGCTTTTGTTTTGGTTGTTAAGATATTTTTTATTTGACTGCCAAACCTGCACTGAGCAGGACTAGTAATTATGAATTCTCAGCCTCTAAGCTGTGATGGGCATTTATCCTCATGCTCACTCACCTGTAGGCTGGCTTTCTTTGGTTCACCTACTAAGCGTATTGCTGTTTGGCCTTATGTGGGCATCTCTTACCTTGTACAGTTACCAGGCTTTGTCCCTGTGTCCCGTGCAGCGTATTAAAACCTGTAATCTAGGTGCCCAGGAGTGACAGATGCCCCTCCAGGGAAAGTTCCTATTGTGGAGCCAACTCATTTCCCTGCATTCATGGTCCCTGGTTGTTTCTGGCCTCTGAGAGTTTCTCTTACTCTCCTTCCAGCTCAACAATAGTTTGATATTCTGTCCAGTAATTTTAGTTGTTTGATACTAGCAAATGCTCTCTGGACATCTAACCCTCTACTTTGCCAGAAGTCGCGATCCTGGTTAGTTTATATAAAAGGGTTCTTGTTCTGAGAAATGAGAAACCTAATATTTGGAGTGTAAACCATCAAGCTCCTTGTTCTGCGGGAGCTCACATCACAGTTGGTAACTACCCCCCGGTCCTTGAGGGCTCCGGGCCTTCTTTCCCTTGTCGCTCACGGCGCCGGAGTCTTATGAAAACCCCGTGGGGTGGGGCTTATCCAGCACGTGGCCGGAGCCCCAGGGGTCTGTAGGACTCTCTGCAGCTTGTCCCCAGGCCTGCTCCTTGGCATCCTGACCGGGGCACCTGTGCTCTTGGCTGTGCCTCCGTTTCCTGTCCTTTGTCTTTCTGTCCCCAGCCTAGCAGTTAAACCTTGTCTCCCGTTGCTCCATTTGCCTCAGTAGTTTCATGCGGCGTTCTCCAGCCCTCACAAACTTGTGCTCTTAGAGTGTATTCAGAAGTAAAATGGGCTTTGTGTGTTATAACCCCACTCTTCTCTGAGGATTTGAGAGAAAATTGAAGTTCTGTTCGTTCTTACACTGGGAGGAGGAGAGGGGTAGTGATTTGGGGGTAGGAGAGGGGCAGACACATTGTTGCTCTTCTAATGGTATCTGATGGATACAAAACACAGAACTGCTGTTACAAGGGAGCGCCCAAACCCCATGGATACATACTTCTAATCCAAGACTACTCCTGAGCTATAAATTGTAACAATATTGTATCTATTTTGAGTGCGCTTTTTCTTGGCTCTAAATTTATCATCTTTAATGCTGTTTTAGACTCATCCCTTGCAATGACCACCTATAACTTGGCAGCCTGTAGATTGCCAAATATATCAGGACACCAAGTAAAACATCATTTCTAACCAAAATTGAAATAAAGTGTATTTTAGGCTGACCAGTTCTAATCACAGACTTGTCTAAATCATTGAGAAATTACATGTTATGTTTGTGGGGGGCTATAATAATATAATCATAGGCAATTAAATTTAAATTGAGGGAGTGAATGAAGTTACATTTTTTTTGGCCCCCTATTGTTTCTTTTTGAGGAATCTGAGTTGGAATTTGATAACCGTCAGTTTAGTATGTCAGTTTCAAACCTGGGGTGATCGTGGGTTTGGAAAGGCAGGTCCTGGGGCTAGGCAAGGCTGATATTGGTGGCTAAAAGTGAAGGGCTTTGCCCCGGCAGACGAGCTCAGTTGATTAGAATGTCGTCCCAGTACACCAAGGTAGCAAGTTCGATCCCCGGTCAGAGCACATGCCAGAAGCAACTACTGAACTACTGAATGCGTAAGTAAGTGGAGCAACAAATTGGCGTTTCTCGCTCTCTCTTTCTCTCCTCTGCCCTCTCTCTCTCTCAAATCAATAAAAAGTGGAGGTTTTCAATATGAAGTTGGTTTTGCATGTGATCCACGCTAGGACTGAAAACAAGAAGTGGAGAGAATCTTGGAGTATTTGAGATCAGATAAGAGATCTAAGGGACAGGTTTTGGAGTCTGGGAGTGGTTAGGGCGGGTAGAGCCTGGGACAGTGTGCAGGGTGCAGAGGACAGAGGCTGTAGAGGTCTCATCTCTTGGCATAGAAGAAAATAAGCCAGTTACTTGAAGGATACGCTTTGAGTTGGCCATCACGAGTACTGACTATGGGAGGTGATCATCAGTAGTTAGTGAGAATCTGCTTTACAAAGCGTTCCCTCTGATTTTTCCAGTACCCACTGCTGTAAGGATTTCATCAGTTTTACGATGTAACATCATACTGGTACCTACTGGCTGTCTGTCAGACTGTCTTCCAACAACTCCATCATTATTACCCTCTCTTTATAGATCAGGAAAATTAGTTCCAGAAATGGCAAGTAACCTGCCAAAGGGCCAGCTAGTAAGCAAGAGTCTGACCCTGCACCCAAGCCTGTCTGACTCTAAAGAGTGATTTTGAGCTTTTTACCACCACGCCCTTCACGTCGCTGGGAGTTAGTCATTCATTCTCCTGTTCACCATTTCCTCTGGGTCCGGCCTGTTTCTCCAGCTAGACGGTTCCCTGGAGGCAGAGAGACCACCTATTTTCTGTTTTCTTATATTCCCAGTGCCTAGTCTGGAATGGAGCTCATGGTTAAATATCAGGAAATTCTTTTATGTATTATGCAAACACTTGAACACCTACTATGTGCCAGGCTTTGTATTAAATAAGAAGTAGGGGGATAAACAGATAAATAAGACAGAGTTACCCTTAAAGAACTCACAGTTTACTGGAAGAGCACTCACACACTCACACACACACACAGAATTACAGTGCAGTGTGATAAATATGATAGAAACTTATATGAGGTACGTCTGTCGGTGTCGGCTTGAATAGGTGTGCCTGCTGAGGTCATTTGGGAAGAGTATGCTCAGCTTTGTAAGAAGCTTCCAAACTGTTTCCCACAGTGACTATGCCATTTTATATTCCTTAAAAAAATTTTTTTTTTATTGTGGTAAAATATACATAACATAAAATTTAACATCTTAATCACTTTTTTAAAGAACAACATTCAGTGGTATTAAGTACATTTACATTGTTGTGCATCCATCCTCGCCGCCTAATTGGTTTCGTCTCTGTGAATTTGTCGGCTCTGGGTGCCTCATGTAAGTAGAACCGTGTACTGTTTGTCTTATTTCCCAGAGCATCATGTCCTCAAGGTTTGTCTGTGTTGTAGCATGGGTGAGAAATCCCTTCTTTTTTAGAAAATTTTTTATTTTTCAATTACAGTTGACATACAATATAATTTAGTTTCAGGTGTTCAGCGTAGCGCGTAGACATTTATGTAACTTACAAAGTGACCACCTGGGTAATTCTAGCACCCACCGGGACCCTGTGTAGTTGTTACAGTGTTACTGACTGTATTTCCTGTGCTGTATTTTGTATCCCTGTGACTGTTTTTGTAACTGGCAAGTTGTACGTCTGGATCCCTTCACCTTTGTATTTGACCAGCAGCGCGTGAGAGTTCCGGGAGCTCCACGCCCTCACCAGCACTTGGTGGTGTCGGTTTTCCTTTGAGCTTTTCTAATAAGTGTATCATAGTAAGTGGCTCGTTGTGGTTTTAATGTGCATTTTCCTAGACATCGAAAATGTTGAGCATTTTCTCATATGCTTACTTGCCATCCACATATTTTCTTTGAAGTGTCTGTTTGGGTTTTTTGCCCGTGGGTTTAATTGGGCCTTTTGCTTTCTTGTTGATGTGACTGATTTTTAACAGAACTTCCTTTTCAGGGATTTGTTAAGGTTTTCAGTGCATTTGGTATAAACAGTTTATAAAGTGCTTCAAAGAAGATGCTCTAGGAGTGGTTGCCAAGAAAAACGAAAATGGACTTTGATTCTGACCCGGGCAGGAGTGGTGGGGATGTGCTTTTCCTCCACGTGTTTTCGAAACAAGAGGGCAGAGAAAAGGGAGAGAGAGAGAGAGAAGAGCCAGAGAGTACGGAGGAACTTTGATCTTCAGTCTGAAAACGAAAAGAGGGATTTGTTTGGTTGCCAGTGGAAGCCGGAAGGGTTAGAGATGGCAAAGGGACGGTTTAACTCTGATGAGAAAAGCAATTGCACAACAACACGAAGGCTGGTCAGTGCCCATCATTTTCAGCCCAGGGTTGCAGGAGGCACACCAGCCAGACCGTTCCTACCACGGGGCAGTGGGGGCAAATTATTTTGTAACCCTGGAGTAATCTAAGCAGATATCTAATACTTCTAGGAAGGGTAAGGGGCCTTAACCTGTTCCTAGATGTTGACACTGTGTCTGTGTTCAACATCTCTATTGGTATGTTAATAAATTAGTGTTTATTTAAAAAATAGTTGGCTTATTATGTGAAAACTTCTGGGAAGGAATCGCTGTAAGGCTACAATACTCCCTTCCTGCCACCTGATTTGTAGGCCCTGCGACATTGGAAAAAAACAACCAGGCTTCTTGTACTGGGGTTCAAGGCCTTCAGGGCTTTGGACCCTGCCCCCTGGCATTGTCTACACACTTTTGTGTACATGAATGTTTTTATGGGGAATGTTACACAGCTCTCGGCAGCCTCCAAGGGGCCTGTAATCCCCAAATGGGTCTGAACCTCTGCTCTAGAGGGTGTGATTGGCAAATTGACCGTAGTGATGGCACAGCAAACATTCCGCATCTCAGCTTGGAAACATTAGGGCAGGAAGTTCTGCGTCAGATGAAATTAGGTGTACATTAAAGCGGTGGGATTGAGCCCAGAGCCTCAGCTCTTGTATAGGCAGCTTTGATTCTGTTCCTGACATAATTAACCACTGGCTGAGAAAAAAACTTGTTTAAAAAAAATAATTATTGGGTACCCAGATAATGTGTGTTCTTGATTATGTAGCTATGATGATAAAAAAATCTATATTGTGTCTAATAAAAAAATCAACCCAGTGTATAGGGTGGGCCCCATTTACATACTGGAACGCGCTGTACATCGGAGAAGACAAAACAGTGTGAAATATGATCCCTTTGAGAGGAGCGGGGCCTGCGGGCGGAGCCTGAGCCTGTGAAGGAGAGAGCGGCCCAGGCTGGGTGGCAGGTTTTCACTGTGGATGGCTGAGGGGGGCTGACAGGCTGGAAGGGAGGAAATGGCATTTTATTTGGGAGGAAATCTGTAAGCAATTGCTTAGCGGAGGGAGTTTAAGGAGAAATTAGGCTGAGCGTGCTTTTCGCGGAGTGTTCCTGTTAGGGACGCAGATGCAGGTGGCGGCGAGCCTGCGGCACCGGGAGGTGGCACCGTGGAGGGTCGGCCTGGCTGGGGAGAGGAGGGAGGGGGAGCCGATGATTCTAGGGACTCAGACTCTGTGTTCACTATGGATTTATGCTCCTTTAAAAAAAATTTTTAATGTTTTTATTGATTTCAGAGAGAGGAAGGGAGAGAGAGGGAGAGAGAGAAACATTAATGATGAGAGTCATTGACCGGCCGCCTCCTGCACGCCCCCGACTGGGGATCGAGCCCGCAACCCGGGCATGTGTCCCGACCGGGAGTCGAACCCTGACCTCCTGGTTCATGGGTTGACGCTCAACCACTGAGCCACACCGGCTGGGGCTATGCTCCATTTTTAAAATGTTCAAAAGGAGAAGTGCTTGGATCTCTGATAGAAAGAGGTGGACATTTATTTAGCACAGGGAGGCTTATGGCTGTAAATGAACTTGCTCCTTCGAGTGCGGCCGAGCACTGACAGGAAAGACAGCAGAGCCGTGCCTGGGTGCTGGGGGTGCGGTGCAGATCCCCCCAGTCCCTCCTGGGCGAGGCCAGTATCATCTCCTGCTAGTGAAAGGAAACAAGGGCCTGGGTGAGAGCCCTTGTGAGAGTTACAGGGTTGACCTGGCCCGTGGGTGTCTGCACAGCACTTTCCAGAGTCAGCCGCTCACACCCCGGGCCTGTGGGGCACGTTCCACTGGGATGCAAGAAAAAAAAGACATTGTGCTTATACTGATTTCTGTCCAAAAACAGGGATTAGATTTTACTCATGGTTGATATACGCACTGACCCTTCGTGTGGTCCAAGTGCCAGAAGGTGAGCCCCAGGCACTTTGAGAAGGTGGCATCCTGCTGCCGGAGGGGGGCCGACTGTTGGTGGAGGTTTAGCTCCGTCCAGTTAGTAGGTTGACAGATGACATTACCTTTAATAGCCAAAAAATTTTACCACACGTCATAAGGACCTGGGGGATGAGCCTTAGAATCGTTTGTTCCCCAGGCGCTAACCGCAGCTAATTACTTAACGGCGAGTTAGTGAGGGTGGATTAAGATTTTTTTTTGCAAAGACAGCATTTCAAAATTGTCGGCCTTGTACATGACATATGGCTGTGGTATTGTTACCCTGCAGGTACTTAAAAAATTAATACACATAATCTGTCCTTTCAAGGTAGAGGTGATATCTTAATGAGTAAGCCAGTAACTTTTTTCTTTTAATAATAATCTCGTGCTACAGAGAACGTTTGTAAAGTACGCTTATGGAAATACTTCCATTGTTATTTGATTTTCATTGCTGAAAATGGGAATTGGGTGTTACGTATAAAAACTCATACCTGCATACTTAAAAACCTGGAAACAAACTAAAATCTTTCAGACAAAGGGTTTCAAACCCGACACAGAATTTTGTCAGAATGTAATAGCTTCCAATTAGTTTGCAAGACCACCTGACAGGGTAAATGGAAAGTTATTAACTTTAGTAAAAGAAAGCCTTTGAGTAATTAGTATGAGACTGAACTATGAATACTATGCCTCTGTAAGTGCATTTCTTCTATTTGGATCTTTTTTTTTAAAGCCAGACCAGACGTGGAAGCTAAATATTGAAACACACTGAGCTTAGCTTCAGACCTTTGAGCTGCTCTATCACAGTGTTAAACCAAGATTAATAACAAAGCACATTGTTACGATGCAATCGCTGGAAAATGTTTTTAGTGAGAACAGAAAGGATTAACAAAGCAAAATTGTTTTTAAAGTTCTTAGTTTTATCTTTATCTTCAGCTAGGCCCAGGGCAGCTTTCTGGGTGCCTGGAGGAGTGCCATGTCTCATGACCATGGCCGTGGAAATATCCGTGAGCTCTCACATTCCAAAATGCACTTACGGCCAAAGACACACACGTGTGGAATTTGGAAAGCGTTGGGCGGGAACATTGTTAGTGAGGCACTGATTCCTCGAAAGAGGTGTCTGTTAATGTTCATTTTTCTTAATTGTGGACCAACTTTAATGTTCATATCTAGCTAAGAATAAAATAGGTTATTGAAAGATATTTAAACATTGTCTATTGAAGGATGAATAAGAAAATACTGGACAAAACAAACAAAGCCCTTTTACTGGAACCGAAAGAATGAACCTTAAAAACCCTGAATAGTTAACGTCTAGTTTTATGTGTAAATTTCTAGGCAGCTGATTTACTCTCTGGCAACCATGCTTTTTGTTGACAGTAAACTTATATTGTCTCAAAGAAAGACATGCAGAGTCACATTCTAGGACAAAGCAGAGCAGAGACTGAGATTGTAAGAGAAATCAGTTTACTTAAGAGACTAGAACAGTCAATGGTTTTACTTTTTACGCATTGCCATTTTAGAATCGTGCTTTGTTAAAACATGATTGTTGGTCAGATTTTTGGGTCACTCCCAATTTTGAAATTTCAGTCTCATGCTGGATTAAAAATTTCCCTTTCCCTGTCCCACTCGAACTGCGGAGCGGTGGAGCTAGAGGTGGTGGAAGGAGGAATGGTGCGTGGCCCACTTTCAGTCTTCTGAAGGGCAGGGAGAAGGGACAGGTAAGACACAGGTGCTGTGCTGTCTACGGGGAGTCACCTTTGGTAGGGTCTTACCCAGACGGTGCAAGCTATCTTTATATTAATGAGGACGACCAGGTTATGCTGTGATAACAAAGATCTCAAAGGCTTAGCACACTCGTGCCACGGTCCCGGGTGGCACATGGGGCTCCCCCTGCCTTCTCGCGTCCAGTAGTGAGTCAGAGCCCCAGTTGGTTCCTTTTTGCAGCATCTCTTCTCGAACTTTACTTTCAACTCTCAGTTCCAGAGGGAGAGCCCTTGGAGTCCCACACCCCCTCTTTTTTTTTTCTGTAACAGCTTTTTTTGAGATATAAATAAATATGTAATTTATAGTGTACCGTTCATTGGTTTTAAAGTATTTGCAGAGTTGCCTCATGCCCACTCTTACTTGCCTATTACCGCGGATGGAAAGTTACTCCCGCTCACGTTCCCACTGGGCAGAACCTAGCTATGGGGTCCTAACCTAACTTCCAAAGAGGTGGGAAATGCAGTCCACCTGTGGGAAGAAAAAACAACCCCCGATGGCAAACACAGGGCTGTGTCCGTGCCCCGCTCATTTTCTCTGGTGTCCCCTTGACTCCTGGGAAGGCCCCTCTTCTTTGCTCCACAGTTGACTGAAGTGCAGCTGTTCTCCCAGCGCCACCTCTGTTCTGCCAGGTCACCCCCTTTCCTTCTCCCCTGTGTAGCCGGGTAGTGGAGGGGGCACAGGTCACCCAGTGCATCGCCTGAGCAGGCCTCTGGCTGGGGAACAAGTGCCTGTCTCCCTGGGCTGTTGGAAATCCCAGATTCTACAGGAGCTGCAGTTGGAGTGTTCTGCATCGCTCGACTCGGAGGAAGAGACGGTTCCCCGCAAGCCCGCCGACCTGACTCTGCTCCCCTGCGTTCCGTTCTCCGCCTTCCCCGTTGCAGTTTAGGCCTGGAGGGAGTGAGAGGTGGGGAGAGTACCTGTCTCTTGCATTGGGAGAGTTTTCATTTATGGAAGTTGGGAGGATTTTCTTATTTTATAATCCCACAAATTCATGAATTACTGTGAAACAGTACATCAAAATTATCAATGTCTCCCTTACGATTTTCTTTTGGGAACATTTGCAAGGTGCTGAAATGTTTATTTTATTCAACGTATCTCTAAATGCCTCAGATCACTGGCATATTTTAATTCAGTGAGCTAATATTGAGTCTGAGTCACCAAGTAACACATTTGACTCTCAATATTGAAAATAAACATTTTGATTTGTTTATATTAATAAACTTTATTTGGATTAACTTTAGATTTACAGAAACGTGGCAAAGATAACACAGGGAGTTCCCATGCCTTTCACCCAGTTTTTCCTAATGTTAGTATTTTCTGTAACCATGGTGCCTTTGTCATAACTAAGAAATTAACATTGGTAGAATGCTATAAACTATAGATTTTATTCCCATCTCACCAGTTTTTCCACTAATGTTTTTTTCCTGGTCCAGGATCCAGGCCAGGGTCTCGCTTTACGCTCAGTTGCCGTCACGTCTCCTTCATCTCCTGTAATCGGACAGTTTTTCAGTCTTCCCCCAACGCTGTTGAAACCACTTTGTGGGTTGTGTCAGTTTGGGTTTACCGGTGCCTTCCTATGACTCGATGGGGCTGTGGTTTGGGAACTACTGCGAAGGTGAAGCCCTTTCTCATCACACCCTCCGGAGGGTCTGTCATAGGAACGTGACTTTCCTCCAGTGACATTCATCTTGACCGCTTGGTTAGTGGGTGTCCGTGGGCTGCCCCACTGTGAAATGACTGCTTCCCATTCCGTACTCCATTCTTTGAAGCGAGTCGCTAAATACCGTCCACACTCGAGGGGCGGGGATTAAGCTTTACCTTGGGGGGGGGGACACATCTTCATACGTTATTGGGAATCCTTCTGGAAGCATCTGTCCCTTCTCCCCACTTACTGATTCAGTCTTGTATTTATGCTACGTTAGCCTCGTTTATTTTATCCTTTGGGTTCTATGGTCATTTTGTTCCAATTATCCCACCTTTGGCCATTGGGAGCTCTTTCAAGGTGACTCCTGGGTTTTAAAAAGTAAGAAGGCCAAGAGTGTTTCTGTCTTTGGTTTCCAATTACTGGATAAATTGGGACTTCTCCACTTCCTCCAAGGGGTACCTGTTCAGTGAAAAGCATTTTATGGTCTTTCCAGAGTTCTTGTAGCCCGATAATAACTATAAAGAAGTATCCACAAATTTGCCAGTATTTATGAAAGTAATAAGCATTTAGTAGTGGAATTATATTTAGCATTAAAAGCTATTTCAAAGAGACTAATTCCTGCAAAAGGCCATTGGTTATCGATTCTTAGAGGCTTAGAGGAAATTAGAAGTCAACTACTCTACCTGCTTTATTTTCTAGATGAGAAACAAAACTTCCTGAGTTTAGGTGACTTGCCTGTGTAAGGCCAGGATGGAAACTCGACTCTGAGGACATCTGAGTCTCATTCTTTCCATTGAATCAAGCGATTGGTCTTCCTGTTTTCCTCTGTACTTTTTTCCTCTCTTTCCTTTTGCAAAAATCAATATTCTGGGATATTTTCTAGGTATGGAATCATAGTTGCTATGAATGATAAATAGGCAAAAATATCAGTTTTGCCTATTTTCTTATATTTGCATTTCAAGTTGATAGTTTCTATTAATAGCATATTAAGAAACAATTTTTGTTCAATTTCATATTTTGATATGGCTTTCGTCACAGAAAAACAATGTCTTAGTGTTTTGGTTGTACTTTATTTATTTTTTAAAATATGTCTTTATGGATTTCAGAGAGAAGGAGGGAGAGGGAGAGAGAGAAACATCAATGATGAGAGAGTCATTGATCGGCTGCCTCCTGCACGCCCCCGACTGGGGATCGAGCCCACAACCCGGGCCTGTGCCCTGACCGGGAATCGAACCCTGATCTCCTGGATCCTAGGTTGATGCTCAACCGCTGAGCCATGCCTGGCCCGGCTATACTTTTGATTCCAGAATTTCTGTTTAATTGATACTGACTTAATTGCTCCTGTTTTTATTTTATTTTGAGAATGTCAGCTTAGTATAAATGTAGCAGAAGAGAAAGCATTTCCTTTGAAGCCCCAGGTGACGGGACATGCATGCATTGAAATGACAGTGCTGCAAGGACAGGGTGGAAAACGTGTGGTGCCCATTTGTTAATTTCACCTGTGGCCTATACACACGCAGGCATTTCTCCTATCGTCACAGCCATACACATTAGCTGCCTCTTGGAGTTATCCTTACAAGTGATGATCATGGAACTTAGTTTGTGTTTCAGGAGCAGAAGGTCGATGTGAATTTCATCTTTAAAAGGCAGCATTAGGTGGTACAGCGTTTAAGAAGTGTTTTTCCTGTGCTCAGAAAGAGCTATACCATTATGCTGATGGATTTGCTACTTTGTGTCTTGTTAAGTATAAAAGGTGACCATAATATTTTGGATTCCAGGGTCTTTTCTGCTTTGTTGAGCACACTGGTGCTTACGATGGTGATTTAAATTAGTTTTAATGTACTTGAGTGCCCAAGCGTGCAGTGCTTTGAAGCCTGGAGCAGAGAGGGAGGAGAGCTGTTTCAGCCCTCCCCAGTAATGAGACCCATAAATCAGAAGAATGAACATGGAAACTTCGAGTGAGCCTGGGGATCTAATTTCAAACACCTTCAAGGGACTCCTTTTTCGGTTCAGACTCGCTAGGATCACGGTGCCCAGGGTAATGGCCGGCCTGGAAAACCTAGATCTAACACAGAGAACCTCTCTGTAGGACTAAAGAGCTGAGCCCGGCGCTCCCCTTCCAGCCTTCAGATTTGAGAGGCTTGTGGTTAGGAAGTCCGGGCCTAAGGGGGTGGAAATGTACGGGGTCTGTTCAGTGAGGCGTCTGCCCGTATTCGTACACCAAATGTGCTGCCCGAGGAAACCGTGAGGTGCTTGTGCAGGAGACACTGTCCCGCGTGCAGCCTCTGATTCTGCTGCGCTTCTGAAACGGACCCTGGGGCCGTGTGCTTTGAGCATAAAAGCCTTTCCACCAAGACAAAGGGTCTAAGGCAGGCATCTCCCTAAGAAATGGAGAAATACCCTCTAGATGGCAGATCCGTCTAAGGCAAATACAGAGACGGGCTATTCGTAGGCTTCTGGCAGCCCACTGGCCGTTTCACTCGGCTCTGAGAGGAAGGAAAGTAGGCAAGAGGCTGGAATGAGAGGTCCAGCATCCATCTTCTGGAGGCTGCCGGTCCAGGCCATGGCAGAAATTCTTCCTCCCTCCGCTCTGGCAGGCTGACGTTGGACTGTGCACATAGGCCTATTTTTAAACTGCAGACTCCATTTCACATGCCTCACCTCCTGCTCCAGCGCTAAACCCAGGGGTTATTTCAGCGAGTGTGCACGCTGCTGGCCGTGAGGGGAGGAGGGCCTGGGATTCCGAAATTGCGTTGGGAGTGGGACGAGAGGAAATAAATGGGGAGAGGCTAAGAGCATGGGAATGTGGATGTCTTTCCTTTTAACTTTCCCCCTTTAAAACTCACCAGTCCTAGGACACACAGATACTGGATTCTAATATCTGTAGGAATCTTTGCATTCAGGGTAGGTATCTTTGGAGTTGAGTAATGTGTTGTTTTTGATGATTATTGGGAATAATTTAAGCCCAAGATATAATGGCACAATTATTTTGCCACTAAGGTTGATATTTTAATTTGGGTTGTGCGAAATCATCTTGAGAGTGTGTGTGTGTGTGTGTGTGTGTGTGTGTGTGTGTAGGAGGGGTAAGGTGGGAACTTCTAAATGGCATTGGCTGCTCCAAGCTTAAAATTCAGATTTTTTTGTATGTGTGGAAATAATTGCATTTCTGATCGCCAAAATTAAAATATTTGTCATCTTTCATAGCAAAGAACTCAGAGAGAGAAGATTGTTCTTATAGTCAAAGGAAATTAGGAGGTCAGAAAGGCTTCGGGCTTTCATATTTTAAAAAATACAGTGTGTACACTTTTTTTACACTTGTGTTTTGTAGCTGTTGGAATTTTCTTGTGTGGCAGGTTTTTTAAAATTAAGAAATGGCTTTTCATAGAGTCTTTTCTGAAGTGGATCTTGTAGACGGTTGGGGAAATGAAAACTGAAACCTAATTGTAGCCATGTGCTTGATTAGGTCACATCACATCACAGGACAGTAACAAGGGTGTTTGCCTGGTTCTGAGGCTGAGGCACTGCCAGCCCTGGTGGGCATGTGCCTTTCCCTTTCGGGCATAAGTAGGGACAAGGTGATCAGGGTGGTTATGGAGTATAATTTAGTCTGGATTTATGAAAGGTGTCATTTCCTAACTAAATATCCCATAGTTTTATTTTTTAATGTAATTTTTTTTTTTTTTTTTTACCTTGGTAATACAGTGTTCCCCATCAATCCATTCTGGTTTATCGATGCTTTGCAGACCAAGATGCAAACATCACCAGCACGTTTTACCCTTAAACATGTCAGCATGCATATCATTGCCTAGAGCTCAATATCTGCTTGTGTGTAAAATTTACCTGCACTGAAATGCACACTTCTTGCATGCACCCTTTGAATTTTGAGAAATGTAGACATAGGTTACCTAGGAGTTCTTTCATGCCTTTTCCCACTCAGTCCTACTCTCCACCCCATAGACAGCCCCCATTCTCACCTTTCATCATGGATTCGTTTTCCCTACTCTAGAACTTTATATAAATGGAATCATACAGGGTGTACTTTTTTGTGTAAGTCTTTTACTCACCGTATTTATTTTGAAATTTATTCATATTGTCACTGAACAAGTAGTTCATTCTTTGTCATTGTTGAGTGGTACTCCATTCTATGAACATATCACAGTTTGTGTTTCCATTCATCTGTTGTTGAATACCTGGGTTGTTTCCAGTCGGGCTATTATGAATAGAGCTGCTATGAGCATCTTGTGTAAGCCTTTATGTGGACGCATGCTTTCTGTTGAGTAAATACCCAGGAGCGGTATTTCTGTGTTGTAAAGTGGGCGTATGGTCAGTTTTATAGGAAACTGTCAGACCTTTTCCAAAGTGGTTTTACTGTTTTACTCCCCCTGAGAGTGGATGAGAGTTCTGGTTGCTCCGTACCCGCCCCAGCATGTGGTATGGTTAGTCTTCTTAATGTTCATCTCCCTTCTGAGACCTCTCCAAAAGCAGATGGGCTAGACCTAGGCAAAACTGTGCAACGGGCAAGGTTTATCTGTGGCATCTCTAATCCCTCTCTTCCTTCTCTGTTGCCATCGCCTCTCCTTCACGGGACCCAGGGGCCTTCTCCTTTCTGCCCACGTTCCTGAAACAGAAAGGGTGAGAGTCTGTTAATGACATAGCCATGCTGATGGATCCGAATCTCACGTAGATCAGCGGTTTGCAAACAGTGGCCGACTGCCTGGTTTGTACAGCCCCAGGAGTAAGAATGTTTTTTTACATTTCAAAATAACTGAAACAAATCAAAAGAATATTTTGTGATATATAATGTGAAAATTGATAAAGCTCATATTTCATAAACTTTGCCAAAAATCAGGTCTGTTGGAATGCAGCCATGCTCTTGCTTCATTTGTTTACATATTGTCTACAGCTGCTTTCTCACTACAACAGCCAAGCGGTGGCAGAGGCTGCATAGAGCTCCCCTGTCACTTCTCGGAGCTGCCTGATGCACTGAAAATTAGTGATGCGGGAGCAACGGCAGTGTTTTTAGTGCTGTGTTATCACCCGACAGCGACATTTTATTTATTATTTTGATATCCTTGATGTCAAAACAAGGAAAGAAGAGAAAACTGACTCTGAATATTATGCTTTAGAGGCACAGTGGAGTGTGGGCTATTTTGTGATTGATGAGATGGTAAAGCATTGTGTTTATTACGTGATGACCCTGTGGCTGTGCTCAGAATGTGTACTGATTGTCTCCATCCTCGGAGTAAACACTTAGTACAACGTGCCCCACTCTCAGGAAAGCAACAGTTAATAATGAGAAAAATTTAAACCACATATCTCGTTACAGCAGTTTCTCCCCAAAAATGAAAAATGAAAATGAGGTGTAACCAACGTAAGTGTCCAAGTGGCTTGTTTATGAGCTAAGCCAGAAAAGCCATCTATTGCTGGTGAGTTAATGAGATCATTTTTGATTGCAGCAGCTGCAGAAATGTGTTCAGAGAAAACAAACTTGTTCAAACGATTAGCCCTGAGGAGAGAAGAGCTGCTAAAGGAGTTGAGGACTCAATGTCAGTAGTTAATTAACAAGGAGTATAGTTTTGTATGGTTTTCCTTGACCCTTGATGAGTTGACAAATATTACTAGTACTGCTCAGTTGTCTTCTTGAGGGTCAGTGTAGAGTAAGAAGTGACAGAAAGGTTACCCTCTATGAATGGTCCGTATAGAGCAGCTACCGGTGAGAATATTTTCAAAGAAGTTAAGAAAACATGGGGTCTCTACAATCCGAAGTGGAATTTGCTAAGATGGTTTACGACTGGCGATAAAATACCTGTAGAGCAGGAAAAGGCTTATTGGATAAATTTACAAAGCTTGTGAAAATGTAAGGTGTTTAAAGCCTATGGCTGTTGTTTTTATCACCGGATACTTTGCAGATATTTGAATTTGTCTTGTGCTATTGAACAAGTGATGCCAGTGGTTGACTTGGTTTGTTCTCTTAGACGTGTATGAGGTAGTTTGTCAGAAACAGAAGCTGAGTATCCTGATTTGCCTCACCACACAGCAGTCTGATGGCCCAGCAGTGGCAAAATGGTTTTGTTTTGTTTTTTTTTTTTTTGAAAATATATTTTTTTAAGGTCAGGGTCCAGAGGAACTGCCTTTGGCTACTGTTACTGAACACTGAACGGCTTTGGACAGTAGCTTTGGCTATAGACTTGATAATGAAATCAGCATAAAACTACAAGACACAACAGTGCTTATATGTGAAATTTAATACTAAAGTAGTCATTTTAAATGGCAACTAATGTTGTTTGAATCACTAGTGATATCAGGCTGCTTTGTATACTTCCTATGCTATTAAAAGTTAAAATAAGAAATGAGATCTCTGTTCCTAAAACCATTTATAGCAGATATATTTTCTTAGTTTAAGCTATGTACCAGTAATGCTTCTCAGACGTCAGTGCAAGTACAAATTTCCATGTTTCAAAACCCATAGCTGTGCGAATGATGAACTTCTACCTAATTTCAATCAGAAGTGAAGAATCTACAATGTAATGATACGCTAAAAGAAAACTATCAAGAGAAGCATCGAACAGAATTTCTTAAATGCTATCCAAGCGATAAATATGCTTATTTTAAAATGTGCATGGGTATCAGTGTTTGGTATTACGTATTTGTGTGAAAAGACATTTGATAGAGGAACTAATACAAAATTGCATTACAGATCAGCATTAACAGGTTAACATTTGCAGTTAATTTCGATGATAGGGAACACTAACTTTTAAGCAAATTATCACCCCATCCCCAGTAGAATGTCATTCTTAACATTGGAAGACTTGTGTTACAATAAGTGTATCATTGTTGTATTTTGAATTCTTTTAGATTTGTAGGAAGTTTTCATTTGTTATTTAAGTACTTATATAAATATCCTTGATATGACTTCTTGGCCTAAAATACTTAGTATGTGGCCCTTAATTGAAAATGTTTGCTAACCTCTGATTTATATCAGTGCTCATGTATTGTAAGTATCCATATTCAGGGAATAAAAGCTTTTGTGTCTTGATAAAAGTCTATTTCAGAAACCGTTAGTGATGAAGGAAATTGTTTGGGGCTGAGGTTATTTTGCTCTAGAAGTTATGCTCACTTAAACTTTACTTTTGTTCTTAAATTGTGTTAAACTGTCTAGAAGAGGGCGGAGCACAAAACAGGACAGTCGAGCCCTCTGCGTGGACTTGGGCGCCCCTGCTCCCTGCGAGGAGGGCCCCGCTCAAGGCCTGGTTTCTGAGCGCGGGGCTGAGGAGCGGGGGACACTGCAGGTTCCCTGCCTGCCCCCCCCCCCCCGCGTTCTGGAAGCACCTCTGGTCCCTGAGGTCCCAACCTCTACAGATGAGCACCCATTCTTGCCATTCCCCCTGGACAATCCCTTTTGACCTGGAGGATCATGTGAGCTCAAAGGAAGGTAGAGACAGGTCAGAGCTGCCTGCCCCAGAATTCCTGCCGTTTCCTACGGCTTCCCTGGGGGGAAGGGGGAGGACACAGGTGACAGTAGCTCTGCTGCCCTGGACACCCGTGGGGAGAGGGAGAGTGTGTGTGCACACAGCCTGGAAGTCCTGGTTCAGGGTTATTCTCAAGCCTCAGAGATTTAGGTGCCCACAGAGCAGACCATTGTTCAGCTCATCAAATAAACAGGAATGAGACAGTGCGGCTTCAATATTTGCCTCTTTTTCCCTTTCTTGTCCACAAATGACTACTGTTCTGTTCTTAATATTTTGTGCAATCTTAATTTCTCTGGGCTATAGATGGGGGATAGATAGCTTCTGACTTAGTGTCCAACACTACTCTCCAGAATGCTGGAAACAGGTCACAGTCCAAAGGAAAACCTTTGAGAACTTGGTCTGCTGATCGTGTTGAGAAGTGAGCATAGCGTGTGGGAAGATGACTCATTGATGTGACTTCACCATGGCTCTTATTTTAAACTTCCGACAGTGAGAGCATCACCCAGTCCTGACAAAGATTTGCAGCTAGGGCTGGGCCTGACCTGCCTGTGACTCAGCCACGTGTCACATTCTCTCCGCCGGAAACCTGCATTCTTAACAGCATTCGTCATGGTCCTGGCAAGAAACCTTTTGGAGAGGTGTTAGAATTGGGTAGATTTAATTTTTCCCTCAGCTGCCCACAGAAAACAAACTCAGAATTACCTGTTTTGGTTTTTTCTTTGAAGAGTGTGTTGGAATAGCTTGTCGTTTCTCCGTCTGGAGTTGTTCGTTGTTGTCCTGCCAAGGATAGTTTGCTTAGGGCCATGGTGAGGTGACTGTGGACTTGACTGAGGGGTCAAGTAAACCGGGGCACAATGCCCATCTGGGGAGCTGAAGGCCCTTCCCTGGTGCTAGGTGGTCGGTAGCAAGCCATGGCTGGTGGCCACAGCCCCCCCTAAGGGTGTCTGGGATTTTCTTAAAGAAGTCCTCTAAGTGATGCCCGTCGGTTACTCACCTATGAGGAGGCCTCTTTACTGTCCACTGGTTTTGTGCCAAGAGAATGCCTTGACTTGCTAGCCCACACGGAGAACTTCCCAGCCCACACTGGGAACTTGCCCAAAGCCTGAGGACCACACCTGATTTACAAGAAGCGGAGCCTTTGTTCCATTCTTCGGTTTATTTGTACAGCTCACGGAAGAGGCATGTCCTAACGGGCCTCGCACTGCTGATTTGCAGATCTGGGCAAGCAGTTCCTTGAAGGCAGGGCTATTTCTTTTCTCCTGTGTTTCTCCCTAGTGTTTGGCTCAGAGCCTACCCCAATATGGTGATATAATCACTGCTAGGACAAACCCATCAAGGTCATTTAGGCATTCTTGATGTCATTTTTACTGTGGGACCTAAACTGGCAGAGTTTGTGAAATTTTCACTATTTGAAACAGCTCATTGCCATGGCCAGAGGAGAAAATTATGGAGAACCGTGCATTAGCTCTCAAAACTTCAGCTTATGTTATTTCCTTTCACATTTCATTGCCCAAACAATGCCCTGTGGCCCACCTCCCCTCAAAGGATCACAATCCTATTTGTGTTTAGAGAGTGGAGACTCGGAGACAGTTGGTCATCAGCACCAATGAGAACCCCGGAGAGAACAGATAGTGGCATCACCCTCCACAGAGAGGGCAGCCAGACTGTTGAACACAGCGTCGGGATTGGCAGTGAGGTGGTCATGGGCAGTCTTGGCCAAAGCATTGGTTGTGGAGAGGTAAGGTCTGTCCTGATGGCGGTGGGTTGAGTGAGGAGTTGGGTGAGCGAGAAAGCGGAGGGAGCTAGGGGGAAGAAATTGTAGCAGTTGCTTTAGCAGGCAGAGAAGCGGCTCTGATCACCAGTCTTTCTCCATTCTTTTTTATTTAATCATTGCTGTCATGGCGATTGTTTTTCACTGTGTATCACACACTTGTCAACAGCTTCTTCCTCGGCTGTGAAGCGCTGCTCTGCTTGTGCTTTGATGATAATCCCAGACCCGACCACCAGGAATCGACTTAATTTCGCATGCCGTTCAGCGCTGACTCTAAACAAGAAATCCCTCTTTATTTTTATTTTTTTTTATAGGTTTCTTGTGGTGCCAAACAGAGTCGGGGTGTTATGAGAACCGCCAAGCTTTTTGAAGAAACTTACTTTCCATTTGTTTTCTATGTTGCTCTTTTTATTAACTGTTTTTGGAAGTTTGGAAATAATTAAATCTGATTCAGTCTCCAATTTTGCCCCGAAACATCAGTTTTCCATTTTTTGCTGAGTTCGGTATTTCAGGCAGGATATGTGAAAGCACTTGGTAAATGGTAAAGTGATACACAGATACGCTGCTGTTGCCACTTTCTCCATTCATTTTCCGTGGCCAAGAAGCAATGCAGTGCCGTTTTGTTCCTATTGCGAGCTAATAGTGGTCTGAAGTCAAGACGCAGGTGGCTGGCAATGGGTGTTTGAGACATTGGTTATAGTTGACATCTCAGAAGTTTGAAAAGTAGATTTTACATAATATATGTTGTCCTGAACTAAATATTTAAATAAGTGGTACTTCATTAACCTATAAGAATTGATAAGGTCTGATTTGCTCAAGTGCAGTGAGGATTTTTTTTGCCACCACTTTCTTCTCATGAGTCTCCCGTTGGTTTCATGGCACTTGTTCCTCCAGCGGTTCCAGTTGGTTCCGCTGCTTCCTCTGGGCCCTGCGCTGGGTGGAGAGGCAGGGAGGGTCAGCACTTCGACTCACATATGAAGGGATGATGCTGTGGTTGTAGAATTTCAAGCAGCAGGTGGGGGCTGGAGACAGCTGACTCCTGAGTGACCCTGAAATCTCTCAGGCACCTGCAATTCTGTGTCCTTAGGAGGCTGACCTCACGCAGACGGCCCGGGGTGCCAAGGAAACGTTCGCTTTGATTCAGACATTGTGCATTTCCCCCACATTGCAGCTTTGCGGTGACCTGTGGCTGATTGAGATTTGATAAATGCGAATGATTAAAAAAATATTCAGGGAATAAATCTTTCCATAAAGTAAATACGTGTTAGGTGTTTTAATTTCTCACTGATTAACTTGGCATTGTGATTTTTAAACTTCAAGATTTGAAATGTAGTAAAGTTCCTAGTATGATTTAAAATAACTATCCTGAGATATCTGCAAAAACCACTCATTTGTTGGTCCTATCAAGGAAGTCGATATTATTCAGCCAGGAGAGTTATGCGCGATTTATGTTTATGAAAAATTCCTTCCCACCTTCTTGGCAAGATGCAGGAATGATGGGCTGTAAAACTGCACCATTAAAATGGCCTTGTGTGTGTTTGAACCAGCATCTGACTTTGAAGTTGCCCAGCTGCCTGTTACCATTGTCCCTGTTTTACTGGGTGTTGTGTTTTTTTCAATGGGGGTTATTAAATGTAATGCTCTAAGCCCGTGATCTAATCCATACTTCTTAGATTGTGATGGTTTTCTGATGAAAGTTATTTCCAGGTGCTTTAATGTGAAATGCTTTAGTCAGCAACTCTTTCTCAGGGTCTTTTTTTCTAGTTAACATGAACATGCTAATTTTTCAAGACCCTGGGCCTTTTTTTCAGGTCATTCTATGTGTAGATCAGCTTTTGAATGGTGGCTCTCGGTGCCAGTGTGCCGTGCCACCAGTCCAAGAAAGGGGTGTCAAGGATAGGGTTGGTGTTGTGTATATTTTGACCGTGAGTTGTCGGAGGAGATCTGTGTCTTTACTCTCCGCTAGTGAAGATAAACCGATAGGACTAAGGGGCGATACTGCTCCCTGCTACATAGGGAGGGCGAGCTGTGACTTTCAGAGGCGGACACAGTGAGCCATGACTGGATGAAGACCACGTGGCTGAGGGGAATGTCTCACGTCAGCGTCCCAGACCCGTGGCCAGGCCACAGTTCTTCCACCCACTTAGGAAGCTGTTGCACTGCTCAGGTTCTTTCCTTGAGCCCAGCTTTCCTTGTGAGCCAAAGACTTACTAAGGGTGATTCAAACCTTCTTCCATTTGCTTATTTGCTTTTGGGAAAGCATTATTCTTATTTAAAAACAGAAACTCTCGAAGATAATGTTGTTTTAACAAATCCTGTTGAAACTGTAAATAGGCAATACAGATAAATCATGTTCTTTTTTGAACTTGATTACTTTTTGGTGGGCATGGGCAGTGAGGCAGTTGGGTACCAGCCCACTGACCCAGGGAGCCTGGCAGGAGGGGAGGCTGATGGTTCATTGAGGCTGAGTTGCCTGCAGGACTTTCATTCAGGTAGAAACGCCCAGGGTGCAGTTGTAACTATATGGAGCTTGGAAGGAGGTCACATCGAGATTTATATAATTTGGAGATATTTATAGGTAACTGAATAATTGAGATGTATTGAGGCTGCTCCTTCATAATGGAATGTGATAACCACTATGGTAACACCACAAACTTGGTGTTAATCACATAAATAACATTATCGAGGGATAGGAAGTGGTGGGAACACAATGTTTTCTCCCAAGGAAATGGAGAGGCTGCATTGTTAACCTCACAATGCTGAGCAGGGCGGAGTCAGCGGAATTTGAGTGAAGCAGCCATCCTCTTAGCCACATGCCTGCAGACCTAAATTGTGAAGCTAAAATTAACCATGCTGTTAGAGAGAAGGGTAAATCATCCTAGTTATGTGACAGAATGCAGTGTTCAAGCCAAGCTCATTTTGATTACACGTATCTTTACTGTGAGACACATAATTGTGGGAATAATTATTTGAAACGAAATTGGGGAGCAATAAATAATCTTTATGTGGATGATTATTTTAAATTCAGAGCAAGACAACTCAGTAGTGTTATTTATAATCTAATCTGATTTTATAGTCACAATTTAGCCAGTGGTGAGCTTGAATTAATTTTAATGAAATTCTTTAATATTTATTTTTGAAAGAAATTTAAGAGTAGTTACTCACTAAACTGGACTACACAAATATAGTCCATTCAGCAAGATGAGTGTTTTTGCCCTCCTGCAGCATCAAGATAGGATCATCATGTTTTCATTTCACCTGTTAATTTTGTCTTCTGTTTTGCCATTTGTATATTCTGACTAGTGTTATTAACACTATTTATTCAACAACATTAATTGAGCACCCACTTTGCACCAGGTGCAGGAGATGCATAGATGAATAAGTGAGCATCTCTGTCCTCAAGGATGAAACATTCTAGTGGAGAAAACAGAAGAATAAACCAGAATCTCAGACCACCTTTTGAGATAGAACCAATGTCCCCATTGGCATAAGCCCTTGAGACATCCCAGAAGTTCTATTTCAATTCGCCATGTCTTTGTCCATCATTTGCTTAAATCTAAGCTCTTGCTTTTATAACTTTTGTGTTCAAGATAAAGACTCTAATTCACTTCTATTGTTTTTATATAAAATCTTTTAAAAGTATGCATTTCCATTATTATATATTTTGTATTACATATATAAACATTCTTTTTTTTTAAAAAAAAAATATTGATTTCAGAGAGGGGAAGGGAGAGGGGGAGAGAGAGATTGAAACATCAATGATGAGAGTCATTGATCGGCTGCCTCCTGCACGCCCCCCACTGGGGATCGAGCTCACAACCTGGGCATGTGCCCTGACCGGGAGTCGAACCGCAACCTCCTGGATCCTAGGCCAACAACTGCTGAGCGACACCTGGCTGGGCTAAACATACTTTCTATGAAAGAGTGTTTTGTATCAAATAACTGATGTACGACTTAACCCTTGAAAGCAATCAGTTCTTTTTATTAATTTATTCATTTCTTCTTTCTTTCTTTCTTTCTTTCTTTCTTTCTTTCTTTCTTTCTTTCTTTCTTTCTTTCTTTCTTTCTTTCTTTCTTTCTTTCTTTCTTTCTGTCTCTCTCTCTCTCTCTCTCTCTCTCTCTCTCTCTCTCTCTCTCTCTCTCTCTCTCTCTTTCTTTCTCAGTCAATAGTAATTGAGGCTCTCATCTGAGTACTAACATCTCAGCTCTGTGCGTAAAGATTCTTCCCAGGATAAAACTTGCACGCGGGTGTATATACACAGACTTCACACACTTTATACACCCCTCATGTACAGCGGCACTGAGCCAGGAATGGAAGGATTTGGCAAGAGGAAGCGGGTAGGAATGTGGGAAGGGCATTCGGTGTGGCAGGAACACCAGGCTCGAACGCGCTAGCGTAGGAAATCTCAGGGTCTGTAATGTCAGAAGCTCGTCTGGGCTCAGGCTTTGGGACATAAAGTCAGCAACACTTAGAGGCTAGCTGGGAAAACCAAGAACGTAAGGACCTAGCTTGTCTGGGGAAGAAGGAAAGGGGATGTACCAGGAGAAAAATAATTTGGTTCATGTTTCCAAATAGGCCCCCACCAAACTTCCTCCCTCCCCAGCCAGTGGCCCTTAGTGGAGGAACGTCTTAGATGGCGACCGGAGGAGTCTACACTCCACTGGGGAGGTGATGGGAAGCCTGGAATGACAGTGTCAGGGCTGTGCTTTGGGACGATTCACCCGGAGCAGTGAGGGGTCTGGGAGAGGGAGGGGTCTGGGTTCGGGAGCTGCTTCACGTTCAGGAGGCGCCTGTGGTCTCCGCAGGCGTGCGGGTGGTCGGTGATTCCTGTGCCCCAGCGAGTTCCCCCGGCGTGCGCTCCGTTGGGGTCCTGCGAGCCTCACCCGAGGGTGTAGTTCTAGGAACGCTCAAAAAGTTGTATTAACTAATTTCTTTCTGTGACCCGGAGGCAGGGCTGGTCGTGTTGCAGAACCATTTTAAGGGGAAACTTCAGAGCCAAGAAACAATCCATCACTGAAAAAAGGAAGTTCCAGAAGGTCACTTACGAAGGAAATGGTCTTTTTTGCCATGACCTCCTGATGGACTGCAAATTGGAGGAAGCTGGAATTCTGAATGGTTTTCTTGACCTGAAAGGACATTTGAGCCCCTTCCAGAGGAAGGGGCTCCTGATAGGTCATTAACTTGCGTAGACTCTGCTGAGTGTTAATTAAATTGCATTACAGGGGGAAGAAGCTGAGGTCTGGAAATGCTTTCTCATTCCACTCGAAGGGCAGCTGCAGATCTCCAAGGCTCTCTTTGTGACTGTTCAGAAAACAGACAAAGAAGGCTTTCATAGGATAAACAAACACGAGCATTTTCTTGGCGAAACTCGAGGATCCTATATTTGTGACACATATATGGATCTGATTTTTTTCTGTGTGCCCAGATAGGTATTTACGCATCTGAATTTGCGGCGGAGGTCTATTGCGCTAAGTGGTCCACATAGGCCTGTGCCCAGGAAGCTGGAGGAAGGATGCTGTGAAGTTGTGGGAGGAACCACAGCAGGCGAGCCGGGAGCTGGGAAGGTGCCCCCAGCGGGGTGTCGAGGCTGGTCTGTATCCCAGTCCTTTCTGTAGCAGTCAGGCACGGGCTGCTTGGGACTCCGGGTAATAGTAACAACCTGGCTTTAGGGAGCTCTGTTGGATGCCCTGCAGGCAAGCAGATAAAAATAAAAACTGCTCAGAAGGTTGTAACATAAAAAGTAAGAGTCCCCATTGCTGGAAGCCTCTTTCCTTACTGCATCCCACTCTCTAGAAGCCTCTGTGGGTGAGAGATTCCTGTTTATTCCTGTAAAACTTCTCTGCCCAAACAGGCACACATGTTTTTAAAAGACACGTGAATTTTCTTTATTACCATCCAAACTGTACCACCCGACACAGGGCTCTCCTTGGCCAGTGACGTCCTCAGGTGCCTCCCTCCGCAGGTCAGCCCAGCTCAGCCCCTCCCACAGCTGCGAGTGTCCCAGCATTTGTTTGACCATGTCTCTGTGATGGACACTCAGCGGCCCCTGGTTCCCAGCTTCCGGTGGGTTGAATGCTGGCTCTCCGGAAGATGTGTCCCCGTCCTAGATCCTGGAACCTGTGACGGTGACCTTATTTGGAAAGTCTTTGCAGATGTAATTCATTTAAGGAACTTAAGATGAGATCATCCTAGGTTAACCACGTGGACCCCAAATTGAGTCACAAGTGTCCTTATAAGACAGAAGAGCTGGCTGATCAGGACTGTCTCCCTGGCTCCTTCCCAGGGCACGGGAGGCTTTGCCTCCTGGTCCTTAAAACCGTGTCCTGCTTCCCGAGCCCTCCTGACTCTCCCCCTGCCCTTTATGGGCCTTTCCTCTGAACATTGCCTGTTCTCTCACCAGCAGCTTCAGATCTGTCCTCTGGCTCCCCTTCTGCACCCCAAACAGGATGTGGTGTGAGGAGGGCAGGCAGGGCAGCTCCAACTTTGCCTCCAGAGTGAAAGTGTGCCCTGGGGTCTGCAGGGGGCCCTCGAGAGGCACGCCCCGAGTCCAGGGCTTCTTTGAAGTCTGCTTTACCTTAAGAGTAGATGCCACACTCATATACTAGCGTACGATTCAGATTTTTCCAAAACCGTGTTCGAGTGAATATAAAGATATTTTAAATAACTTAGTTTTTGCACCGAATCTGTGACTAAAACAGATGCTGTAAAACAGGGGCCGGCAGATGTTTTCTGTAAAGGGCCAGACAGTGAATATTTCCAGCTTGCAGGCCCTGTGGTCTGGGACCGCGATTCCACTCTGCCTTGTGGGGTGGACATCCAGGAATGTGTGTGGCTCTGCTCCAGTCAAGCTTGGTCCATGGTCTCGGGGGGGGGGGGGGGACGGGGACAGAAGACAGGACACAGGGAGAGGAAGAAAAGGCCACGTGAAGACAGGCAGGGGTTGGGGTGATGCAGCCCCAGGCCAGGAGATGCCTAGAGCCCCCCGCAGCTGGAGGAAGCAGGGACGGATTTTGCCCTGGGGCCTTCAGGGGGAGCAGAGCCCCGCAGGTGATGTCGAACCCCCAGGGCTAGGACCCGATGGTCACAGTGACAAGCGTTAGGCCCGAAACGGTCTTGAAGATTCGTCCTTGCTGTCAGTGTGGTTTGTTCTCGCTTATCTCTTCTTTCTGACCAGGGAACAGAGGGCTCGGCCGTGAAACCTCTGGGCAGCACCACCCGGCAGGCCTTCTGTAAGCTCGATGATGTAATCGTTTGGTTCCTTTCTGTCTTTAGTGAAATTATCTGTCCAGCTTTTATGTTTTTTTTTAATTCCCTGGAAGCGTGGAGGACAGTTGTTGATTCAGCAGCCAGAGTCATTTTACTTCCTTGACTCATTGAGCCCTGTTCCGTCTTTTGTTAACTTTTGGCAGAGGAAAATGGAGTAACACATTTGATTTTTGTGTGTGGGAGAATGTCCCCATCTTGTGGCTATTTGTGTTGTGTTTTCGCTTCTGGAGGTGTACCTAGGAGCTGACTGGCCTGGGCACTTTATCGCAGGCACGCTCCTTGGGGGCTTCTCGGGTGTCCCCGGTTAGGCTGCCCTGATGGTTCTGGGCACGTGGGGGCCGGGCACTCTCACTTTCGCTGCCTCCATTCACCTTTACCCGGGTGTTTCACTTTCAGCATTTTCCTAGTCCCTGGGAGAGGCTGGTTTCATCTGTTCCTCTGGATGGTCTTAAAGAATAGGTTGTGTCTTCTATTTTAAGGTAGGGGTAGTGAGGTAACATGTAGTAAATCCGTGTTAGACCCGAGGTTAGAAATCTCTCGGTTCTCTTTCCTGTAGGCCACCTGCCACCTTCATCGCCTGCCCTGCGCCCACCTTCAGGCCTGGGAGAAAGCCGAGTGTCAGTGATGGCCGTGTCCCAGGCGATCTTTCAGACAGGTGGCTACAAACAGAAGTCATTTTGTTTATAAAATGCCAACAGAGTTTATACAAACAGAATTTGCTTTGCCTTAATTATTTAAGTAAATTTGCCCGATTGGCAGAAACTGAAATGAGTTTACTTTATCAGCAGTCCCAAAATATTCTGATTCCTATCTTAGGAAGAAGGGAGCGTCACAAATTGGATGTGACTTGTGGGTAGAATGTATGGTGTAGGGGTGCAGATTTGTCTGGTGCACAGAAAATGCTATTAAATACAGTTCAATGAATTTGAATTTGCTGGCGCTAAAGTAGTAAACTTCAGTGTTTAGGCATTCACGTTGGAAAAATTCCTGGATAGTATGAGGCACATAAAGTATAAAAGTTTTTACAAATAGGGAACTTGGAGTGGTTACCTTCATTGTACAGAAAAATACAAGAGAAGCCTCTTGTTAAATATGGAAAGTGCATTCCTGGAGACCTGTTTTGAAGCAGAAAATCCGGAGGTAGACTTTTCGTTGGCCTGGGCGGATGTCTTCATGTCTAGCATTCTGTGTGGAAACAGTTCGCTAAGACTTATAAGTGGAATCTCAAAAAAACAAACAAACAAAAAAACTAAAATAACCCTTCAAAACAGAAACAGACTCATAGATACAGAGAACAAACTGATGGTTGCCAGCTGGTAGGTGGTTTAGGGGGGTGGGTAAAAAAGATAAAGGGATTAAGACGTACAAATTGGTGGTTTCGGAATAGTCTCGGGGATGTAAAGTACAGCATAGGGAATATAGTCGGTAATATTGTAGTAAGTGTGTATGGTGCCAGGTGGGTACTGGACTTGTTCGGGGGGGATCACTTTGTAAGGTATATAAATGTCTAACTACTAACACCTAAAACTAATACAATATTGAAAATCAACTGTGATTGAAAAATTAAAGAAAAAGAAGATAGTGAGCTCCACGAGGACAAGGACACCCTGTCAGTCGTCACTGAATCCCTTAGCCCAGAGCAGGGCAGAGAGGGACTTAATATGCGTTTGTTGAGCGAGTTAATGAATGGCTGGGTTTATAAAAGTGGCAAGAAATGGAGGTAGGTCTTTATGGTGACAGATTAGGTGAAACTCTAACTAAGAGGGGACTTATATGGTTCTTGATCGTACTCATGGTGATATGAATATATCGTTGAAAATAATATATCATTAAAAAATGCAGTGTACTGAACATGAATGACCAGAGGGGCAAAGCTTGGATGTCAGAGCTGGAAAGACTGCTCTGACTCTGTCTTCAGGGGGCACAGGATACGGTTGTGAGACTGGAGATGATGTATGTGGAACACCCAGCACAATCTCGGCTCCTTAACAGCCGTGTGGAACAATTGCCTCCCTTCTCATGACTGTTTTTCGTATAAAACTGAGAAGGAAACCATCACGTCTCAAGTTGGGATTCTCAACCAGGGCGACTTTGTCCCCAAGGGACTTTTGGCAATTTCTGGAAGTATGACTGATTGTCAGGACTTGGGGGGGGGGGGGTTCTCCTGGCACCTGTGGCCAGTGGCCAGGGATGGTGCCAAACATCCTACAAAGCACAAGACAAGCCCTGCAACAAAGAATTATGTCGCACAGGCCATCGGGAGTGCTGAGGCTCAGAAACCCGCTCTGAGTCAGTCATGAAAATGTGACATCGAAGTAGTGAGCGAAATACGAAGTGTGTGTCACTGTATCTTAAATTGGACAAGATATTACTTGAATAAAGTCTTTTAACATATAGCAGATGAATTTTTTCAGTTTTTTGATACTTTGGCTCCTGGCCTAAGTTAGTTTTCTCAGTTTCTGTCAATATCAGGGATCCATTTCATCAGCATTTTTATATATCTTAACAAGTTCCCCCCCCCAAACACTAGAGTAAACATATGCCTAATGAATCATTGCTGAGCTCAGCAAACTGCGCTGTTATTTAATGTAGTTACAACCACCACAGAAGACTAGAACTACTGACTTGTTAGCAGTGTGATCAGAATACATTTGACCAACTTGTCCACGTTGATGGACATGAAACTTGACGTTATCCGCTTCCTGTGCATTTAGCAACCTGCATTCTAATTTTGATAATTTTTTTTCCACATTAAAATAAGATTTCTATTTCCTGTGAAAGAATATTGTGGATTTCTGAGACCGGAAGAGAAAGTTGGAAAATTTGGGTAATTCCACGGTTTCATTTGCTTTCTCACTTAGACGTTGCACAATGCACTGTGTTTGAATAATTGTACCGAGTGGGAAAGACTTTGAAGACATTCTTTGTGTTTATTATTATTGGCCTGAAAGTTGACCCTTTCCCTGGATTTTTCGCGATGCATCGGCTACTCGCGTGGTGGGATAACAGATGCCGCCTTTGGTGGTCTGATGTTTCCCCAGGGGGTTCTGACGTGTGCTGAGCCTGGGGGCTGGCTGCCTTGAGTCTAGTTTCTTGGGGTGAAATGGTTGGCACTGAGCGCTTTGTTTACATCAGGTACCTTGCTAAATGCTCTTCGTGGATTTCCCGTTTTGTCTTTACCACAGTGCCAGGAGGTGGCTGCTATTATGACTCCCCTGTTAGAGATACGGAGGCTCGGAGGCAAGGTTGAGTGACTTGGGCGTGGTTGTGCGAGTAGAGTGGGGCCAGAAGAGGTCAAGTTACCCCGCTGATGGTCTTTGCTGTCTTCAGAGGAGGTGTGGTGGTCCTGGGAGTGGGGTAAGACACACAGAGAGGTATCGGACTTTAAATTCCAACAGTAATAGCATCAGTCAAGTGTAAATCGACACCATTGCCAGTAGCTCTGCACCGTCAGAGGGGTACTTACTGGTAGAAGTGAGGCTTCAAAGGCTGACCCTGTGAAGTCAGTTCCCTGCTTCCCTCCCTTCGGCAGCAGTTGGGCAGAATGTGGAAGTATGGACTTGGAGTGACACCCGTGACCTTAGGAGAAGCTGCCTGGGGCAGGCGTGGCTTCTTCAGTCCTGACAGACCTCTGCCTGCCACGCGGTGCTCCAGTTGTGCCTAACAGCTGTGTGGGGTGGCTGCGTCTCTGGGTGAAAGCGCTTTGATGGAGCCCCCTTGTCCCGGACTGGATGACTTGAGGTTTGTAGCATGCCGTGTGTGTGTGTGTGTGTGTGTGTGTGTGTGTGCCTGCATGGCTCCCGTTGGCAGTGATGGGGAAGGCACCCGGTGTGTACCTGATAGAACTTGGGTCCCACGGGACTGGAGCTAGTTAATTCTTCCCAGTTCTCTCCGGCCTGTGAGCTCCATCAGGACAGATGCTGCGTCGGTATTAGTAGTAACAGACCACCTTGGTATGGGTGAGGGACTGAGCGTTAGGGGGTCAGTCACTGCCCGAGCTCATCAGCCAGTGAGTAGAGGAGCTGGGATCCCTACACGGGCCTGTCTGATGTCAACATCGGCGCCCTCTGCTACCTTTTCATCGGTTTTTCATTTTGTACCTTTGCATCTCTGGCACATAAATGTTTGTCCGATGCGTGAATGATACCTGCACACACTTCTGGGTGCAAGTGAAGCATTGTTTTTACCTGAATATAATACAGAGTTGCAGTTTATGAGACCAGTGACAGAGGCTCAGGTATCTGAGTCAGAAGGAAGCCCTGTGCTCCTAGTCTCCGTCCGGCCTCCGAACCTGCTCCTGGGGCCCTTCCAGGGAACGCTTCCCAAATGTTCCCTGATGTTTGGACTTGGACTTTCAGGAGGATTTTTCTTTCTGACAGTCTATGGTTGTGTCTCCCCTGTTGCCCTGGACCGGGAGTCATCACCCAACCCCAGCTCCCTGGAACCCCGCTGGCCAGGCGTGGGGCACCTCGGGCATTGTGGCTGCAGAGAGGTTGGCCTTTCTCATCTGCAGTGTGAGGGACCTGAAGTGGTAGGTGATCTATGTCCATAGCTCTTTACCAGTTTTTTAAAAATAATTACTGACCTCTTTAAGAATCTGCTAAACACACAGACACACACACGCACGCACAATTTGTTGCACAATTCTGTGGGTCTCAGAGACTCCTCTCCCACAAAGCCGATCCATCTACCGGTTATCCCACGCGGGGGAACTCTTCTATTGGGTTATCTCCAGTTCTAACAGTGTAGGCCATGCCATGATAGCACTTTTTAAATTGGGAAAATTATTGTAAAGAGAGTTGTGTGTTAGAACTTGTAAAATTCACAAACCTTTCAACCGGGCTTTGAGGCAAAACAGTAGATTTAGGTTAATGGCTTAAGCCCCTGTCAAATAGGCGCTGGCAGCTTCAGACAAGGTGTGGACTGTCCCTTCTGACTTCACCCCGGGCTCTCGTCACCCCGCTGAGTACAAACAGTGGGGTCAGTGTGGTTTCCTCGGAGGAGTAAGTAGTGGAGAGGTGTTTCGTAGGCAGAGCTTTAGCCTTAGAGGAAACATTAGTCATTCATTTCAGTTGTTACTGAGTGAAATATCTGAGGAGCTCCTGGGTCCCATGGAAAAGCTTCCCCCGTTATTCTTGATTTCTGCCAACAGCAACCCCCAAAGAGTCCCCATTCCCTCATGTCCCTGAAACTGTTCTCACCCCATGTCCCCCTGCCGGACCTGTCTATTGCCGGCCTATGCTTCTGTGTGCACAAATCCCACCCATCCTTACCGGGCCTCGGAGACCGAGCGCCTTCCTCCCCCGGCGAAGGGTTCAGCCACTTCCACGTTCACGTATTTTCTTTCATTCCTGTCGTAGGGGGAAGGCGAGAAGTCTCAGGGGTGAGGGAAGGAGACCACCCCCAGGTCATCCAGCGCATCGAGACCATGTGGTACCCACACCCCCTGGCGCAGACGTTCTCTAGAGGGGAACATATCTTTCAACGAGCTGGCACTTTATTCATAACATTCTAACCAGTCCCTCGTAAATTTGAATCAAACCTTTGTTTCACTTGCATGTATTTTCAAAGGGAAATAAGTGAGCGAAATCAAATATTTGGCTTACAGCAGTTGAGATGGTTAAATGCAAACGGGCTTGGCCTGCCCTTCTTTCCCTCCGCCGTCTTCTGCCTCTGCTCTCCCGCCCATTCGGTGAGATTGATAGGATTTTATTTACTGCCTGGTGGAAACAGTTGGGGGGCGGGGGTGGGGGAAGCGGTTAGAACAATCCAAGCATTTTGAAACAGTTTCTTGGCAGGTTTTTTTTTTTTTTGGCAGCTAAGATAGGCCTGCTCCAAATATATTTTTTAAATGTTCTACCTTCGTGGGCTCTGTGTTTGCCAGTGTAAATGTTTCCAAATTGTTCTCTTGATTTCATTCTTAAGAACCCAGACAACTGCTATAAAATATGCGTGTGTGTGTCGATACGTCTGCTCGCACACACCAAGACGATTGTTCTTTTGATTTTAAAAATGCAGTTGTTTCTGTTGAAGAGAAATAATGATTGTGAAACTGCACTTATCAGAAGCCAACTAATTGAACTCCATGGAAGAGAGCTATTACAGTAATATAAAGTAATAATCATGATGATGATCTCATAGGACTTGCCGTGGCCTTCTTGGAAAAATCTCATAGAAATGAGGAAATCACCACTCCTTTTTATTTTCTTTTCGACATTTCAACAAATTAGGGCTTAGAACTTAGCATCTCCTGGGTCCCCACATGGGTAGTTTAATGTGGGACTGAAAGATGTGAAAAGAGATTTTAACAGGATAAATGGGTTCTGGCAAGAAAAGGTAGCAGGTTAGTCGTGCGAGTTAACGATACACAACTTTCAGGGGAGCATTTGTAGTTCTTTGTGTTTGCGAACTGTTTGCAATGATTTTTTATTAATCGTTCTGCAAGAGAATTCTTTCGGGAAAGGTTTATTTTGCTGTCTCTATTTTTTTAAAGGCAAGGAGGTTCAATGCCCCACTTTGCCAAGCAGCGAGAGACTAAAAACTGAAGGAGTTTTGTTTCTTTCCCTAATACTTCTGCCTCTGATAGGACTTTCATAATGAACTTTTCCTACCCAGATTTAGGAGAAATAGTGTAAGATCCTGGAACAAGGAGCTGGCTCTAGATTTGTTTCTCTCATTGGTGATAGTTACTTAACTTTTTGATCTTTGATGAGTTACGTAATTCCTCTGGCCCTCAGTTTCCCCGTCTGTGGCATGCGGCGAATGGACTGGAATATGTGCAGGTCTTTCAGCTGTCTGAACACTGCCTTTCGTCAGTCAGTGAAGCTGTGACGGTCCTTGCTGAACGTAGAATACCAGACCATTGTCGCATGAATTGCGGACCAAGTCTGGGGAATTACATGAAGCCATTTGCTCTAATTGGCTTGCAGCGCCCAGTGCTCTTTGAATGTGTGGTGAGTTAGATCTTAGGGGTTCCCCAGTTGCCAGAAATGTGATGAGTCCTGCTGGCTGTGGCAGACAGACTGCCTTCATGAGTTGCATTGCACATGGTGGCAAACCCCGTGGTTTCCTGTGCTACGTACGAGGTATTGCCATCTTCCAAACGGGGAAAAAACAAGCCCTGCTGGTTTCTCTAAAGAGGACATATCTTTCCCTATTTTAAAAGTAACTCTGTCACCAAATGTAAATATGCATATGTGGTCATTTCCAAGTTTATTCTCTGTGCCTTTTATGTTAGTGTAAGCAGATAGTTGCCATGAAACTGAAAACTAAGATCCTTACTTTTCCTTAGGTAGTCTGTTTACTTAAAAACTGACAAGGAATGGTATTGCTGTTCCGTGCTGCTTAAAAACAATGATATATGTAGATATCAATGTAAAATAATAGTGATCTTGACTTAAAGAGACCTGCTTTTTAAATATAGATGGGGAAGGTTTTTATTCTGGCAATGCTAATAATAGCAAACTTTCCTTAGACTAACCTTCTTGCAATTAATAATTATAAACTCTGGGCAAAAATGTAAAATCGGTGATTTGAAGGCTCCAGATAACAGCTGAAAGCCGACAGAAACTGGAGGGGAGTTGATGCTTGAGAGGAGTGAGTTTCATGGGTGAAGGTAACATTTATACATTCTGTCTTGTTTTTTGCCTGATGGCATTTCCCAGCCTACGCTAAGTGGGGTGGCTAGACGCAGAGCAGAAAGTGGCAGCTACTGGCTTGAGGAGTCAGGAGATGAATGGCACTTGTGGCTGGAAAGGAGGGAGCCCCTGCGTCTGAGTATAAACTCTGCCCACATTCTTGGCTGCTCCGCGGGGAGACTGTGACGCTCCCGGTGAAAAGCAGCAGCTGGAAAGCTGCGAGAACAGAGCGGTTCCAGCCGCAGCACCACCAGAAGGGAAACAGAATTGGAGTCAGAATGTAGCCAAGGATCTGTCTGGTGGAACAAAACATTCTTCTGAAGAAGATACAGAGTCTCTGCAAAACAGCCTTCACAGTGTCCTTCCCGTAGCAGCAGCCAGGAGAGGCGTGTGACTCGGCCCAGAGAAGCAGGCGGCAGGCAGCAGACACCTCGAGGTGACCGAGGTGCTGGAACTGCTGCACAGGGACTTTCAGAGGAGCTACTGTAAAGGGGCTGGCGTCATGAAACAACCAGTGGGGAATTTTAATAGGAAAGTAGAAAGCAAGGAAAGTAGAAGTGAGACAGGATAAGTAAGCTAGACGCCGGATCGATAGAAAGTATCCCCTATTGCGAACAGAGAGAAAAAAGATTAAAAATGGACAAAGTCTTGGCGCTTTGATCAAGAAATTAATCTTGAACAATTTAATGTACCTGCCATTGTGTCTCCGAGGGCAAGAAGAGAATGCGGCAGGAAATATTTTTGAAGAAATAGTGGCTGGCAGTTGCCCAGGTCCCGTGTAAAAAAACCTTACGAGGGACGCTCAGCAAATCTCGGGAACGTTAATACGAAGAAGACCACACCTCGGCCCTTCATAGTAAACGAGCTAAAAATCGAAGATAAAGGGAAGCTCTGGAAAGCAGCCAGAGTAAAAAGATACGTTAGATACCCTGGAACGATGATTTAAAAAACGGTGGGCCGCTTCTCATCAGGAACGAAGGAGGTTATAAAACGGTGGAACATTTTTAAAGTGTAAAGAAACCGGTTTATAAACTCCTGTAAAGAATAGCTAAAGAAACAGGTTATGGACTTGGAATTTTAGGTCCAAAGAGAAACCCTTCAAAACTGAAGGTGAAATAAAGTATTTTCAGAACCGTGAAAATGGAAGATCTGTGCCATAGGAAGATCTGAAGACAGTTCCGCAGGCTTGCGGGAGGTGACAGCAGATGGGAGCTCAGTATAACGTAGTGTGGCGTTTATAACATATGTAGACGTAATATATTAAAAAGTGTATGGCTTAGGGGGGAAAGGGGGACATTTGTAATGCTTTCAACAATAAAGATAAGTTTTTTAAAAAGCACGGATTTTTACAAGTGCCGCAGAGATATCAAGGATAGTGAGATGTGTGAAACTTACTCTTGCAAGGACAAGGGTCTCATTAATGACAATTTTATGGTGCTTTGTGGTTTTTAGAGGTTTTTTCCCTAACGCGTCTCATTGTCCTGCAGACATACTGAAATAAGCCGTATTTTCCCACCAGGTACATTGGCTGTAGAAAAGTCCCCACATTCCCGGCAGTGTGGCTCTCTCAGGTCCTGCAGGCCAGTAGGTATTTTGTTTCTGCTGGATCAGGCCCTAAAAGAAGATTGGAACAGATGTTTGAATTTGGTTAAAGGCTTTCAATATTTATTACTTAGGTGACCTAGTTTAGTAGCAATCGTAATAGGGAGAAATAAGAGACCATTTGGGAAAAACAGAGTTTATTGCATTTGATTGTAAGAATTTGTAAAAATTGTAAGAATTTTTCCTTCTTATTAATTTTATTTAGCTTGAATGTGGGAAAGCAAAACCCTGACAGGTCGTCTTCCTACTTTGAACAGATACCTACATGTATACTGCATTGAAGAAAATACTTTCTTATAGGAAATATTTGTTTTGATGTGACTAGAGAACATTTGGAGCTACTGTTCCTGTAACTGAGTTTCAGCCTCCAGACTTCGGAGGGCATCTCATAGAGCCCTCCGGCCCTGCGCTCGCTTTATAAGTAAAGACACGGCGACTCCGAGGGCTTTGATGTTGGATCCATACTCACAGAGGCTCAGTGGCGCAGGCAGAAGGACGATTTGAATTTCCCCTAAACCGCCTCAGTGCTGCTCTTCCTCCGCCGCCTTGGGCCCTGTGGGTGCCCCACCCTGGAGAAGCGAGCCGTGGGACCCAGTACCTGTCCCCTGCTTCCTTGACACCCTCTAGAAGCTTCCACAGAGCTCAGTGTAAGGAAGACGCTGGCTAGGAAGAGGGCGGTTGTAGAAGGACACGTCGTCTGGGATGCTCCCGCCAGCTTTTCCACCCTCCAGGTTGCAGGTGATGGGAGGGCGGGTGTCAGGTTGGCCTCCAGATTCAGAAGCACGGATGTCCCTTCCTGCGGCCAGGGCGGGTCCGTGCCGAGGGAGAGCCCACTGAGGAGTTCACAGGGAGGCAATCACCGCGACGACGAGGAATGCGGAGGGCGAGGGACGCTGGGCTGGAGGGCTGCCCGGGCCAGGCGGTGGCTTCCCGCCTCCTCGAGGGCAGGGTCGCGGGACGGGCGCCGGGGAGCACGGCCAAGGCCGGAGGCCGAGCCTCGCGTGCGGCTGAGTGTGGAAAGCGGGAGGGGAAAGGGTGGAAATGGTGGTGTGGGGATCGAATCATGGCCTCGTTACGGCTGTAGAATTGGCATCTTAAACGGGCGTCTAGAAGGGACAGGAACGTTTGGAATTGGCTGGGATGAGCAGACCTCACACTGTGTCATCCCGAGCTACTGAAGGACCGGGGCGGGGGCGGGTGAGAAACCCGCCTTTCCGTCCTCACACGCAGGGCTGTGTTTTCAAGGAATCGGGGGTCGTTTTCATACAGGTTTTTAAAAATTGTAGTAAAACATCTGTACCTAGCTTTGCCATTTTAACCCTTTTAAGTGTACGGTACATCGGCATTAACTACATTTACCCTGTTGTGCAGCCATCGGCTCTCTGTTTCTAAAGCCTTTCATCGCCCCAAACAGAAACTCTGTCCCTGTTGACCAACAACCCCCCCCATTCTCCGGTTACCTCTGCTTTCTCAGTTCGCCGGTTCTCAGTACCCCCCCGAGCGCAACCCTATGGACTTGCCTTGTTGTCTGGCTTATTTCCCGCCGCTCCTGCGCCCAGGGGTCACGCCGCTGGAGCGTGGGCCAGAGCTCCGTTCCCGTCGTGCCGAGGAGGGTTCCAGCCTGCAGTAGATGCCACGTGCTGTCCATCCATCCGTCTGCTGCAGGGACCCCGGTAGATGCCACGTGCTGTCCATCCATCCGTCTGCTGCAGGGACCCCGGTAGATGCCACGTGCTGTCCATCCATCCGTCTGCTGCAGGGACCCCGGTAGATGCCACGTGCTGTCCATCCATCTGTCTGCTGCAGGGACCCCGGCTGCCGTCTGACTCCAGGCTGCTGTGAACGATGCAGCGGACGCTGGTGTGCGAGTATCTGTTTGCGGCCCTGTTTTCAGTTCTTTGGGGTCCACACCTGGGTGTGGAATCGCTGGGTCGTACGGCAGTTCCGTTTTGAGGAGCTTCCAGGCTGCAGCCTAGTGTCGTGGTTGTGGGGTCCCTTGACTCGCGTGCGACCTCGGGAGGGCTCCCTCCCTGGGTGTGACGCGCCAACGCTGACCCTGGGGTTCTGGATGCAGCTGTGAATTTGGAGCTCACTGTTTATAAATAACTCGAGTTTTTTTTTTTTTTTTTTTAAATAAAGCTTTGAAACGAGTTTTGCTTTTAACTGTACCTTTGGGCAGCCTCTGAATGTGAACTGTAATGCTACGAGAAGGGTGGAATTCTGTTTTTGCGTCGTCCCTGGATTGCTGGAGGAGTGGAAGAGCCTGACACCCTGTGTGTGCATCAGGTGTCAGGGTAAATAAATATTTTCACACATTTAAAAAAAATCACTTTCCATGCTTGTCCTCATGTTAACTGTGCGAGGTGGAGATCACACCCGCCCAGCGCAGTGAGGAGACCGAGCCAGTTCTTCCCTCCCTTCCCGTGGTGATAGTGCTAGGATTTGGGTCTGAGAATTGGATTCAGGGGCCTTGAAACTGGCCCTTCCCCAGCAGGGTGTGGAAGAAGCCTTAATTACTGTTTACAGTTTGGAATTTTCTTGGATTGTTTTTAGATTTTTCTCTGGCCCCTCTTAGTTTAGGTAAATGGGAGATGGCTGCAGTTCCTTTCTAATTTGTGTTCAGGGACGCTGGCCCGGGTCACCAAATGTAGCTGCTCGTTTTTGACAACGCAAAGGGCTTCAGTATTAACAGTCTCTCCTTCCATGGGTACTTGCCTAATAACTTCGTCATGTTCAGGTTTTGATGATTTTAGTCTTCTGTGCCTTTTCAGAGCTTTCGAATGGTTACCTCATCCTTGGCAGATAGCATATCTGCCCCATGAACATGTAGCTTCGATAATTAAAAGTAGAAGAACTGCCTGGATGTGCATGTGCATGGCTGGAGTTTGTCTTTTCTTTCATCTCCACTCGCCCTTGCTATCTGTCTCCTTTTTCCCTTCTAGTGAATAAGAAGGAATATTGTTATGTAATGTTTTCTGCTTTTCAAAGTACTGGTAAATAAATACATGATCTCATTTAATACATGTTTAAAAAATGACAAAGATCACTTCATATATTTGTGTTATGTAAACTCTTATAGACTAGTTTAAACATATAAAGACTAGAGGAAATAGTATAAAGAAACCCCCGAGTATCCATGTCCCAGCTTTCATAATTATTAACTCAGAATCCACTGTGTCCATTTACTCTCCAGGCCCCTTCCCTTCCTCCCCCTGATTATGTTGAAGCCTATCTGTAAATATTTCATCACATATCTGTAAAAGATAACGGCTGTTAACAATTAGCCTCAATACCGTTATCCTATCTAAGGTAAATAATGACTTAATATCATTAAAAATTCAGGTATAATATTTAAATTTCCCTAATTGTTTAAGAAGTTTTTAACAGCTTATTTGTTCAAATCAGAATTTAAAAAATGTTCATTCTTTGCAACAGGTTTATGTCTTTTACATCTCTTAGAACCTGAGAGTTCTTCTACCAACTGTAGATTTTGTTGACAGCACCCTTGTGATATTAGCATGGTCTCTGCCCCACAATTTCCTGTAAAAGTATAGATCTAGAGGCTTGGTCAGGTTCAGGTTTGGTTATTGACTGTGGTACGTCACGGCTCTTCCATCAAGGGCCATACCTTGTCTTATGATACTAGCAGCCGCTGATGATCACGGCCCACATTTTATTCCTGGTTGCAGATAATGGTGTTTTCATTCTATCATTCCTTTTTTTTCTTGCTGGAAAAGTTTTCTAAACAGAAAAATTCCTTTTCTCAGTGAGTTGGTTGAGGATCAGTTGGTATAAGGAAAGTCACAGGGTATATTAGGTTCCTCAGAGAAACAGAACCAGTATGTGTGTGTGTGTGTGTGTGTGTAGAAAGAGATTTATTGTAAGGGGTTGGCTCACGTGATTATGGGGGCTGGAGAGTCGAGATCTGAAATGTGGGCTGGTGGGCGGAGACCCAGGAGAACCAGTGGTGCCGGTAAAATTCAAAGTTAGTCTGCTGCAGGATTCCTTCAGGCGGGGAGGGGAGGCTGGCCTTTTTTGTTCTATTGAGGCCTTCAACTCATTGTATGAGGCCCACCCACATCATGGAAGGAAATCTGCTTACTCAGAGTCCACCCATCTGCATGTTTATCTCATCCAAAAACACCCTCCAGGTTGATACATAAAATCAACAGTCACGTGAAAATGCGCTTGATTCTTTCCTTTCATTGACCAGCTTCGAAATAGAGTTGATGGCCTAACATTGCCCAAAGATGACCTATGACGTTTTACTAATGAATAGATGAATTTAAACATATTTAAAATATTTCAGTCCCTCATAATTGTTTCTGTTGATGGCAGAAACCGTGTTGTCGTTGGTTAATGGGGCTTCTTCAAATTGTCCGTTAGACCTTTGGACCTTCTCCAAGGGTTATGATCATTTCATTGAACTTTGCGGGGGAGGCCTTGGTCATCCTGCGTCCTCGTCTCTCGTCTGTCCCGGCTCTCTTCCTGTACCCCTCTCCTAGGAGCTTGGGATCGCAGGGACTGGAGAATTCCTTGACTGCGTGCATAGAGCAGTCATGTCCAGAAGAATCTCTCCCGACCCGTCCTTCCGAGGCTTGGAGCACCTCTGGGAGGCCAGTCGGTGCCTCTGGCGGGGCTTCTGTGACCCTTTGGGTTAGACGCTTCTCTAGAGGAGAGGCTGGGGACTCAGAGGGAAGAGTGGATGTGCAGGATTGCGGGTGCAGCGCCCAGCCTTCCTCTGTTTTCCCAGACAGTTCATGTCCAGCCCTGAACGTGTGTTGACCTTCTTGGCATAACCAAGGCCATAGGGTTGATTGGACTCACCCTCCTTAGAGAGCAGTGTAGCAACCAACGGACCGTCTGTTATTTCCCACCACGTCCTCGCCACACCCAGCCCAGTGCTAAGCAGTTTATCAGGGGCTCTCTCCAACTATGTGCCGTACTGTTCCTGCGAAAAGTTCTAGTAAAAATGCTTACAAAGGTTTCTTTTTGCTGTCCCATTACATTCTCAGAGATAGTCTAGCTTCCCTTGCGGGCTGCCGGGCAGGTGACCTGAGTACAGGTCTACCTTCCTGTCCTAATGGGGCTTCCGAAAGGCATGGGGGGAAGGCTGACAGCTTCTGCCCCTTTCTTTAGTCTAGAGTCTGAGTCCTTGTGTGCCGGCCCCATCGTTTCTGGAGACTTCGTCATTGTAGCTCCCAGAGGCAGTTGGTTCTTTGCTCATACGTCGGTTATGCTTGTTTGGTGGTGATAGTTCAGGTTTACAGCAGTGGTTCTCAAACTTGAGACTGTCGACGTTTTCTGCCAGATAATTCTGTTTTGTGGAGCACCGTCCTGCACATCGTAGGCTATTTAGTAGCATCCCTGGCTGTGGGCACCAAACGTCCCTGGGGGCAAAATCACCTCCAGCTAAGAACCACTGGCAGGAGGCAGTTGGTTCCAAAACTCCTTGGTTGTGTTGAGGATGTTTGTTAACGGTGACACCAAAGTTGCCTTAATTTCCCCCCCCCCCCCCCCCCCCGTCTTCGGTTTCATGTTCTCAGTCCCTTCTGTGTTTTTTATCTCATTGGAAATCAGAATTTTTACCGGTCTGTCTCCCACACTTACATTTTCAGTGTCATATCTCCTTCCCTCCCGTCCCGTGACTGTGAGCTGGCCTGTTCCGTTTCCCTCGGCTGTTTGTTTTGGCGCCTGGCGCCCCCCTTTCCAGTCACCGGCGGTCTGCGTGCTGTTGTGCTGACTGTCAGCCTCGTCGTGGGCAGCCTTTTGCTTACCTCCTGGTTCTTTCACGGTCCGACCGGTAATTCCCTACGAGGGGTTGCAGGCGGTAAACACGCGTTCCCCGCACGTGCCCGCACGCAGGTGCCTTAGCGCCCCTCGCAGGAGGGAGGTTTTCTCCACCACCCGCGGCTTGCGCTCCTGCCTGGGTGCCCTGCCCTCCCCCCGAGCAGCCTTCGCCGGCTTCCGAGCAGCTCGGAGCACAGCTGGGCCACACGATCATTCGGAATTTATCAGCCGAAACTGCCCCCACATGGTTGGCGGGATGTTTCTGCGGCTTCTTCCTGCAGCACTGTTTTTTCTCAGGCCCGATTGCAAACCCGAGTCCGCTAATCACAGGGGCGCAGGGTGGCTGTGTGAGGCCTGCCTCTCGCGGGAAGCCTTTTCCGGCCTGCTGGAGGCTCCCTCCTGTGAGGTCCCGCGCCCTTTTCTTCGGTGGAAAAGGGGCGTGTGTTTTGCCAGGTCCTCCCAGCCGCTCCACAGGTCAAATAATGGATTTAGTAGAAATATGGAAAATTTTAGTTCATTTTTGTGCCGGAAACTGCCACTCTGAAGGCAGCAGTGTAAACAGTGTGTGACTAATCCTTTCTTTGAAGGAAAGAAGTTTTGTGCAGTTGTTTCCCTCTGCTTACGGAGATGCAGAGGTTTCCGCAGATTCAGCCTTCAGCCAGCCATGCCCCTGCCCCCTACCCCCTGCCCCCTGCCCCCTGCCCCCTGCCCCCTGCCCCCTGCCCCCTACCCCTGCCCCCTGCCTGCTTTCGCGTCTGCCCTTTTCCGTGAGTCACCAGTGTGCCACCGGCCCAGGGGTTCATCCTGTGTGGCCACAAGTCTCCTGTCAAGACTAAAACAGCCTTGTGGATGGGACCAGTGACTTGCTGCCCAACCCAGGGACCTTTTCTATTTTTTTATTTCTCTGTGTTGGTTTTCCTTTCAGCAGTTAACAGGTGGCTCTTCCTCCTTTATCCAAGAAACTTTCCTCCACGTATCGTGTCTGGACCTACGTTGTTCTTGCCTTTCCCTTCTTCTGATCCCCCCGCCGTTTCCTCTTTACTTCCCACCATGAAGTAAGTGTCCTCCAAAACTGTGTGGCTCCGTATATTTTTCCTCTGAAACGCTTTTGCCTTTGGAGAAGTCGGCCCCACCTTGACCATCACTTTTCCTAAACTTGGAGGCTCTTCCTAACTGCTTCCCGAAGATCCACCCCAAATTTCTGTCTCTGAAAGTAACACAGTCCCCTTCGTCACACACTGGCCCTCTCCTCCGACTGCCGTAACCCTGCATATTTCCTTCTCTTACTTTTCTCCTTGACCTTGAACCAAAATACCCTTCTAGTCAGCCAGGCCTGAAACCTTCCTATCGCCGGACTCCGTTTCCTTTGTCCCTGCCCCTCCCTCATTTAGCCTCAAGTCCTGTTGGCCCTTCAGGTAGTCACCCCCATCCAGCCATTTCTTGATTTATTTCCCTTGAGATGTTTTCTAAAACGTCTTGCGGTTGGCGATGGGGCTGAGCTTGTTTGCTTTACCTCTGCTCTCCACATCTTTATTTTGCATTCCTAGCTTCTGTCTGTGCAAACTCCAGCAGCCCATTTAAGCCACTTCTTCTATCAGCTTCCCCCGTCAAGGTCACGAACGCTATCTGATGACCTTCCATCCTGTAAGATGAGGGTCCTGGCCCTCTCAATTTTCCTGCTGCTTCTCTTCCTCTTCCAGAATTTCCCATCCTCCAGCTAATTCTGTACATTTATATCCTCAAAGATGGTAACACGGGCTGTTGCCAGCAGTTACAGCCTTTGACAGTTACAGCATTTGCAACATTGTGTCTGTTGATGGACCACTCAATGCAAGGCCTCCCTCCGCATGTATCCACTGCTGACATCTCTGTGCTTCTTGAAGGGGAGGGTGTTTCTGGCTCCCAATCGAATGCATTCTTCCTATTTCCACTCCACCAATTGCTTTCATCACCATGTAGTCAGGTGTCTCTAAAACTTCAATTATATTTTCCATGCTCATCCCCACCCCCCCGCAGATCATTCTCTTGGAGCTCCCTGTCTTCTTGGTTGCCTGGCAAGCTTCCTTTTAGGGGAAATGTGAGAAACCACTTTTTATGCTAGGGGAACCCAAAATTCCAGCGTGAGAGGGCCCTTCTCTGGGGAAGGAAGTTTTGTGGTTTTAAACCACATAGGTCCCATTCCTTCAGAGAATACTCATTTCTTTCCCCGAGGGAAGTAGTTTGACTTCTGGATGTCCTGTTTGCTAGAGTGGGGACCAGTGCCTTCGCATACAGGCACGCCTCATTTGATTGCGCTCTGCTTAATGGCACTTTGCACATACTGTGTTTTCATCAACGTGGAGGCAAGACCCCCACCAGCAAAAAGATCACGACTTGCCGGAGGCTTAGATGATGGTTAGCATTTTTTAGCAAAAATGTATTTTTAAATAAGCTGTGTAATTGTTATTTTTAGACATAATGCTATTGCATACCTAATAGACTACAGGATAGTGTAAACATAACTTTTATAGGCACTGGGAAACCAAAAAATTTCTGTGACTCACTTCATTGCGACACTTGCTGTATTGCGGTGGCCTGGAGCCGAACCCGCAGTATCTCAGAGTATGCTGTACAGACTTTCCAGTTACGGCACCAGTGTTCAGGCCTACTTCGTCTCATCACCCGTGGCTTTACTTGGTTTCAGCATCCATGACAACTCTGTGGCTCCTCAGCAAGACTGCTTCGTCTGCCTGTGCCCTCGCAGGGCAGTTTTCCACCAGTGCCCTTGAGCTACTGGTTGCATCTCATTAGGGAATCACGAGGTCATGAAATCAATGTAGTGGTTCCAAACTGTCATTTAATAAATAGACTCGAGGAGAAAATACTAGAGTGTCCTGCACATAGTAAGGGTAAATACTGTCTCGTAAGACTTGTTTTAGTTATATCAAAACACACACGTAGATGTGTACTGAATCTCCGCGTAAAATGTGCTTCATTCTGCAGGTTGAAGTAAAACAAGTGAAGAAGATATATATTTTTTGGCCATGGCTTGCCCCCCGCTGCTACAGTAGTCGGCATTTCTCAGTCCACTCCAAATCCCTTACGGATCTGTTGAAATCTCTCTTCGTGTGTTTGTTAGTGGGTAATACGAACCATATTGAGTATCCTGTGTGGCACAGGTATTGACTGATCAGAAGGGATGCTGGAGCAGAGACGCAGGGGATGTCTTGGGGCGCCCTGTGGAGGAGGGCAGGGAGAGGCACTAAGGAAGGGGGTTGGGTCAGTAGCTTTTTATCAGAACAGAGTATTTCAGTACTTTAATGACTGGTGTGTCTGTACTGTTGTATAGCAACCAAATGTCAGCTCTGGCTTTATATCTTTTTTATTCCTTACTTATAATTTTAAGGACATCTTTGGAGGAAGAGGAGATATATAGGTGCCCCCCAAAAACCATTTGGACTAGAGGTCCTTCCACTTTCATTTTTAACCCAATTCTTTTCTCAAACATTTTAGTTTATCCTTTAAAAAAATTAATGATAAACGCTATGACAGATCTGACCTGGTCTTCACTGGTGGTAGGTGAGCTTTTTTTCCTGGTTCAAAGTGGAAAGAACAGTGAATAATGAGGTTAGAGGAAAAGGTAGACCCTAGCTGTGAAAGGAGGGGGCGAGGAGGAGAGAGTGGTGGGATGGTGATTACACTTATTATACGTATTGGTGGAGTGATGGGACAGTGTCCTTTACTTGCCCTCTACCAGCCCCCTGTTTGTGGCTTTGCCTCTTTCTCTGTGGGGCTGTCAGGCAGAGTGGCTTTGGCCTGTGCGTGTCTGTATGAGCCTGTGTGAGCCTGTGTTTACACCCTTGCATCGGGGCAAAGGGAAGGGGAGGCTTAGTTCTGTGTAGCCCCACATTTATAACGTGCTGTAACCTGCAGAGTAGTTTACTGGAGTAAGACTTAAGTACCGTTACGCTGGTAATTTCTTACCAGTCATTTCCTTAAGTTAGCAATGGCTGAGCGTTGCTACTCAAGTTCTGGACCTGGTACAGCTTGGTCTTCTTTGTTCATTACCTTTCTGTTGTGTTTAGGGAAAAGGAGCCCATATGGACATACACTTTCAGCTCATTTTTTTGCTGCCTCTCACTTCCTTGACTCAGAGGGAAGAGAAGCGGGAACCTGAACTAGAAGGCAGACCCTGCAGTCTCACCTACCTGGCAGTGTTCGGAGCAGGAAGTGGTGGTAGCAGCCCCAAGGTCTCCTGGAAGGCTGGGCTGTCCTCTTCTGCACAGGAGCGAGCCTGCACTTCTCCCAGCAGGTGCCAGCAGCACAGTGACAGGGTGGCAGCATAGCTGGGGAGCGAGTTGCCCCTGGGATGAGAAGGCGGGCTTCCCGTTGTCCCAAGGTTGACAGAGTAGACTTGCGGTTCTTATCAACCCCACCAGATGTGTCCAGCTGTTTCACTTTCTACTCCATCCCAACCAAACATACTTAAAGTTCAAAACAACACTTACATCATTGAAACAAAAGTGTTTACAACGTGAAGCCTTGCCTTAGGCTTTTAGTAACTTAAGTCATTAATCTAGTGACAAAGGGAGTGGAGTACTCTTCTATGGCATTGAGTCTGGGAAAGTCCAGGCCCAAGATGGGTTTCCATGGGCTCTCCTCAGACTATAGGATTTAAAGTGACAGATCTAGAGATCAAAGATGACAGCAGAGGAGGTGGTAGGTACTCTCACCTCTGTTCAGGACCAGACTGGAATTATGGCTAAAATACAGAGCAATCAACCTGAATAACCAGCTGAAGACTAGTTGAAGAGAGGTCTCATAACCTAGGAGTTACAGAAGAAGCCACATATTGAGACTGGTAGGAAGGGCAGAGATGGGAAAAAGGCTTGCTCCACTCCCACTGGCGGCTGCTGAGATTCCAGAGGGATATCTCAGCTGCCAGGGGCTCCCCCTGAGATGCATGGGGTCTCAACGACAAACCCAGAGCACCAGAGCCAGGAAGAAGCGCCCACATAACATCTGTCTGAAAATCAGCAGGGATTCTGTCTGCCAGGGAGAAACAGGAGTCTGCTAGAGACACAGGTGCCCCTTTAAAGGATCAACACACAAAATCTCGTTCTCAGCCACTTACCCTGGGCTCTGGCAAAGGGAGGGTGGAGTGGACTAGAGTTGTTAGAGGAGAGACTGGAGTTTGTGGCTCTGGGGAGAGAGCTGAGGGGACAACCGCCAGGACGCCCTTGCTGAGTCACTCTAGTGCACTATGGATGCCATCTTTCTTGGGTGGCGAAAGGGACTTTTGAGACAATATGAAGTGTAATGACATCCACATCATAGGGGAACCAGGAGGAGAAGAGAGCAAGAAATTGAGCACCTAAATGGAAGAAATAGTGACTAAAAACTTTTCTAATCTGGTGAAGGAAAAAGACACACAAATCCAGCAAGCATAGAGAGTCCCAAATAAGATGAACCCCAAAAGGCCCACAACAAGACACATCATAATTATAATGGCAAAGGTGATAGACAAAGAGAGAGTCTTAAAAGTAGCAAGAGAAAAGCAGTTAGTTACCTGCAAGGGAACTACCATAAGACTGTCAGATGATTTCTTACCAGAAACATTTCAGGCCAGAAAGGATTGGCATGAAATATTCAAAGTGATGAAAAACAAGGACCTGCAACCAAAACTACTTTACCCAGCAAGGCTATCATTTAAAATTGAAGAAGAAATAAAGAGCTTCCCAGAAAAGAAAAACCTAAAGGAGTTTGTTACCAGCAAACCAGCATTACAAGAAATGTTAAAGGGCCTTCTTTAGGAACATTTTCTAGGACAGACCACATGTTAGGGGTTGGTGAGGGGATTAAGCAAAGAAAACAAAACAAAACTCATAGACACAGACAACAGTATGGTGATTACGAGAGGGAAAGGGGGTGGGGGAGGTAGAAGGAGGGTTAAGGGGTATAAATGGTGATGGACTGAGGCTTGACTTGAGGTGGTGAACACACACTACAAGATTCAGATGCTGTATTGTAGAATTGTATACCTAAAACCTATATAATTTTATTAACCAATGTCACCCCAAAAAATTCAATAAAAATTAAAAAATAAACAAATGAAAAATGGAAGTAAAATCCTAGCAGTAAAAAAAAAAAAAAGAGGAGAGAATGCCCCTCTTATAATAGGTTTTTAGTTTTACACTTTTGCTTTAAAAAATGTAAGAGAATTCTGTGACCTAGTTTATTGTAGTATAGATAGATGTACCTACATTACTAAGCAAATAACATTCTCCAAGACTAAAAAGAGACATTTTGAAAACCATCTCATATTACATAGCATTAAAGAAAGCATAGTACTGTCTCTTAATACCAACCCGATCATAAAGGAGTCTTCCTGAAAACAATTTAAATGGCAATAGATCTTTAAGTAGCATTTATGATTTCTTATTTATGAAAATGCTCCCAAAGTTTATGAGCTGAACAGACTGCCAAGGATGTGATATTATATTTAAAGTTCCTCTGCAAACTGTCAAAGGATAAAGAAATTCTCTCCTCAAAAAAAAAAAAAAAAAAGTGATCTAGATCACCAACTAGTTAATGGGGAAGAACCCTTAATCCTAGCTTCTTAAAAAAATTTTTCTTTAAATTTATTGGTTGATTTTAGAGAGAGAGAGAAAGGGAGAGAGAGAAATACTGATTTGCTGTTCCACTTATTTATTGTGTTCATTGGTTGATTCTTGCATGTGCTTTGACAGGGGATGGAGCCTGCAACCTTGGTGCATCGGGACAATGCTCTAACCACCTGAGCTACCTGGCCAGGGCCCAGCTTCATTTTTTTCCTCTGTTTCTCCTGGACACCTTGTCCCCCTGAATAGCTCATTCATCAGCCCCAACTAGAATTACTCAAACAGACCGAGTTTTTTTAGGACTCTGTGACTGAGACTTTGCGCGGTGGTGTTTTTGGTGGGTTGACAATTAACCTTTTTTACTGACCTGTCATGGTGTCATCTCTTCCTCTTGTTCAGAGCCCCTCCTTTGGGGCAGTCTTTACAGTTTGTGGTATCTTTTTAGTGTAAGTATAGCTCAGTGAACCATTTTCCTAAGTTATAGTATCATAGTTTGGAAAAATTTTGTTCAGTTTAGATGACTTTAATGTGCCACAGTCAATAAAATTTAAGATTACACCAGAGAGCAGGTTTTCTTCCAAAGGCTCAGTTTGTTGCTAAAATGCTCTGTCCATACAAATTTAGTAGCAGTTCAGCCTTTTCTGGAATTAGCTGGTATACCTTCTTTATATTTTTCATTATTTATTAGTCTTACTTAGCTAATGATTTCAGTTCTGTCTCTCAGGGAATGACTAAAGCTGGGTGAAGCTTATTATTTTAAAGTATACATTACATGCAGCAGAAGAGAACAGTCATTGAAAATAAAGGGTTGGGCCAGGAGGGTGAAAACCCAGTAATTGTGTTCAGGAGTCTCCAGAGGTCTTGACTCATGCTATTGAAGAAATAATGAGATTATGATTAGTCATTCGTATTATTCTTAGAAACTGGTAATTATAAAACATTTAACCCGAATAGTACAGTTTTCATCATTATGAGATACAGCATAAAATATTTAAATGTTACCTGGAATGACTGTTTTTCCTGTCATCATCATAATTTATATTTCAAAGGACCATTTGAACTGTTTTCAGTTTCATGTGCTCCGAGTTTTACAAGCAGGCTCCTCTCAGCCCTGTGTGGCAGATTGTGCGGGTCAGGTCAGGAGGGCGAGGCTCAGGGCGGCTGCTTGCCTTCCCTTCTAGCCTTCGGAAGGTCCCACTGTCTGTTCTACGGGTTCTAATAGTTAAGTTTTGCTTAACTGATCACTCTTGGAATTTCTTACATAATCCCTTTTATGTCTTTTATTCCCCCTTCTCTTTCCGTCTTCAGTGCCGCCTACTTATTTATCTGTTTATATAAAATACACCTTTTTATATATAGGGTTTCTCCCAAAATCCATACACCCACTTTCAATCATTACAAAGGCAGTGTTTATTAAAATACATTTCATTTTCAGAGTCGAGCTATCAGCTGTTAAAGTGTATACTTCGTTTGGGACACCCTGTAGGTGCCTGTCCATGTATATGCCTTTTTATTATTTATAAATGCCATGTGTTTTGCGTGAAGGCTATGGCCGCTGTGCTCCGAGTCCTCTGTTGGACTCCCCCGGTGGTGGCCTGCTTGTCCTCGGTCTCTTGACTGGACAGGCAGAGTCCCTATTATGTTGGAGGTTTCCACGGGTAAGCTGTTAATTCTTTGTACGTTGTAAATATCCGGCTGCAGTTCATGCGAGGGAAAAACTGAGCCCGGTGTGGAATTTATGCCCCTTTCTAAGTTTAACTAATTTCTTATTCTTTCCTTCTCAGTTGACTTTTAAATAGCCATTATTTATGGCCTTCCCCTCACTTTGTTTCTCCGCAGAGTGACACCCCTCTCCTCGCAGAATGTGGTGATTCATCACGGCCAGACCCAGGAATATGTGTTCAAGCCCAAGCACTTCGCGGCCCAGAAGGTGATGTCGGGAGAGCAGTCCACCGAGGGCTCGTTCCCCTTCAGATACGGCCAGGACCAAGGCGCTGCACCTTTTCAGTGTGAGTACCGCCCAGCCAGTCACCTCTTCAAGTTATGCTATCCTAGTCTGAAAGCACTGTTTGGTTTCAGTGGCTTTAATGTGTCACAGTAGATAAAATTTAAAAATCATTTCAAAACCCCCACACTGCTTCCTAAAACAACCAGACAGCAGCACTGGGCCCTTGTTCCGAGGAAAGGCAGTTTTCTTGGCTGTTGGAAGAGTCTGAAGTGGCCTGTAATTCCGTTTCTGCAAGATGGTTCCATGCCTGAGACATACGTGTTCTAATTTTAGATGCAGTTATAGGCCTGCCGTGTTTACCTTGATAAATATTTAGTGAGCTGGCCAGGACTCGTTCCCCGTGAAACGTCTGACATGCCACGCTGTTCTCCCAGGGCACCCACGGTGGGTGTTTTCCTGTTTGAGGCCCGCTCTTCGGTGTATCAAGCGGGTGGCGTGGCAGGTTCGCCTCTGCGTTTGTGAAGAGCCATTGTATCAGTGGCCAGCGTGGTTAAGATCGCACCACGTGGGAAGCTCCGGACAGGCGCTGGCTGCGAGGCGGGCGATGTGATGATTTGTGGTTTAGGTATTACAGAGTGTCTCCTGGCAGCATCTGGGAAAACGTCCTGCCTGCGCGCACGGTGATTGATGGCCCGCGCCATCGCTCGGGAGGGAGTGCCAGTCGGGAGGTTGGAAAGGACGGTCCTTCACCACCCAGACTCACGCGGATAGCTGAGAGGGAATATTTACTACTGTTTGGCACTTTAGAGGCCTGTGTCTGTGTGGATTTGATTCCCTGGGCTCACCTCCACCTCCCAGGACCACTCACTCCTCTAGAGTGATGGATTCTTCCCTTCGAATTGGTCACTTGACAAAAAAAATGTATCTGATGTAAGGTTTGTTCATCCCACTTTGCATCTTGTGAGAAACTTCTGCTCAGTGACCTGAGGCTGGGGGACCCCCAGAGCAGTAGTTTGATGAGGTGTATTGGGATGATGAAGAAAGCAAGCCCTGGGGATTATATTTTATTTATTTTATTTTTTTATTGTATTTTTAAAATACAATGCAGATGGCATGGCAGGTTTGCCTCTGCGTTTGTAAAGCATCACCTGAGGACATGCTTAGAGAGAGAGAGAGAAGGGAAACATCTGTGTGAGAGAGAAACATCGATCATCCATCGGTTACCCTCTATATATGCCCCGATCGGGCATCGAGCTGACAACCTTTTGGTGCACAGGACGATGCTCAGTCAACTCAACCAGCCGCTCCAGCTGAAGCCCTGGGGATTTGAGAGATGAAGAAATTAAATAGCTCATCTCTTTGCCCTTCAGCCAAGACAGCTGCCAAGGCATGGGCAAAACAATAGATGTGTCATCTTGTTTTTAAAAATCCTGTGACTTAAGGCCCCATAGTCTGTTCTGTGTGACTATCCCAGTTCTGTGTGTTTAGTATTTTTCTAATCTTAATTTAAAAAATAAAAAAGAGGTACTTCTTATTTCCTTGTGCTTTTACATAGATCAGACATTTTTTAGAAGCTCTCCAAAATTAGGATGTGATGGGAGGAGAGTTTTTGACAGCTGATGACCATACCGATAAGGAAAAGAGTTTATAACTGCGTGAAGGTGTGGGGGAAAGATGGTCTGAGCTTCACTGGTATTCAGACTGGAGACTAGACTGTGGTTTTGGTTTGTTACTTAAGATTTGTTATTGGAAAGAAAATTCCCACTGCTTGTGTATGTATATATTTTAAACTCCCAAACTTCTGTTCAACTGTCTCCTGAAAGATGAAATTATATTTTAGAAGGATGCGTAGATAAGTTTCTTATCTAAATTGTCCATAAATTTCCCCACCTATCCTGTTTCAATGTAGTTTCTCCATAGGTGGGAGCTGGTAAAGTAATTTAGATTAACACCTGATCACAATGATGGCGTTCTCTGCTCAACCCTCCCCGACCCCCAAAGTTGGCAGTCGTTCAAAAAAAGGCCCGGGAACTAGCAAACAGGCAAATAGGGGGGGCGGGAAAGGAAATGGGGCTATTTTTTTTTTGCTGAGACCAGAACTCTACTGAGAGCTGGAGGGCTAATGGAAAAGTTTTAAAAAGAGGTAGTTTGGCAGGATCATTAGGATACTAAAATAGCGAAATTGAGTAAAAACAACAATAGAAAGATTAAAACTAGAAAGGAGGCATGAGTAATAGTAAAGATCAAAAAGTATTGTGTGTCCCCCCCCCCCAACTTTGCATTAGATAAAAAGGAGCCCCCAAGGAGACCTTAGGTGCAACAGGAAGGAAGGGGTCGCTAATGAGGGAAGTCTGAGGAAGGGCAGAAACTTTGTCTTCTTTCTGATCTTTATAGGACAGATCAAATGCCAACAGAAAACTCATTTTATTGAAGGATTTGGAGGTCCAACCCTAGGAGTCAGATCATTCTGACTTTTTAGAAAAATAGCATTATGATCCGGAGGGCATGGTGACCCGTGGGACGAGACGGTCTCGCGTGTCCTGACCGTCCACTGTCATTACTTTGAGAAGCTGTGGGGACTAGAGAAAACATTTCGGTTGGCAAAGAAACAAGCTTTGTTTTCCCCCTGTGAGCGGGCTAAAAAACGTGGTCTACGGTAATTACCAGTTGGTATGTGTAATACTACCTTGCAGGCGGCAGTAATGATGTGTTCCCCGCGCTGTAAGCTTTGTGTAACTTAATCAGCTCGTGGTCGGAGGCGGCAGCGGCCCTCCCAGCCTGTGAGCGAGGGTTTGCTGGTGGCACCGGCAGGCAGGAGAGCTGGTCAGAGAGAGCAGGGAGAGGCGGGGGAGGGGGCATGATGCCCTCGGTACAGCAAACTGTGGTAGAGGGTTAACTCTCACACTGCAGAGGGAGGCGCAGACTGTGAAGCTGCTAGCGAGATGGTCTCTGTTGTGAGGAATAGATGTTACTGCAATGTCCAGAGTTTCAATGACGTAGCTCACCCTGTCCCACGCGTGCCCACGGCGTTTTCTCTTTCAATTCTGTGTATTTACCAGCCTTCTCAGTGACTTCCTGGGTAACTTGACATCCTCGGCTGGGTGTTCTCTGAATACTGGGCACCTCTAGTGATAATAACAGTGCTCTGCTTTATTCATTGGTCTTAACAGAATTTAATTGGCATGAGTATCATCCAGTGAGGGGCCCACAGACTTTTCCTTAAGGATCTGATAGTAAATATTTCAGGCTTCATGAGCCAAGACACACACTGAAGATGTTTTATATAGGTACTTCTATAACTATTTAAAATGTAACCATTTAAAACTGTAAAAATAATTCTTAGCTGGGAGGTTTTAAAAAAGTCAGGCAGCTGGCTGGACTTGGCTCATGGGCTGAAGTTTGCCAACTGCTGACCTAGAGACTGAGAGTCTCTCAGTCTACTAAAAATATCTGGGTTTTGGACCTGATTGGTGCCTGGAACATGACAATTGAGCCGTAACCAATTGTCCTTTGTTGTCACAGCAGCCCACCTTTCTCACTCTGGAAATTCTCAGATGTATCTCCACTTAGTTTGAAGGCAGACAGGAAAGTGCGAACTACCAGGAAAACACTGGTAAGACTTGCCTGGTGTCACATACATCTAGTTCCTTTAATGTTAGAGTAGCAGCCAACTTAGCAATTGGGCAAGTAATGGATGCTACTCCTGGGTGTTTATATAAAGCCTTTTGATATTAATGGAAGTAACATTTTCAACGGACAAATCAGTACCGTCCATACAGCTAGATCAAATACCATTAAGACACCGCCTGAGTTCCTCAAAAAGTTACATGTAGTGTCCGGCCAGTGTGGCTCATCGGTTGAGCGTTGACCTATGATCCAAGAGATCACGGTTCGATTTCCTGTCAGGGCACGTGCCCGGGTTGTGGCCTCGATCCCCAGCGGGGAGGGGGGGGAAATGCAGGAGACAGCTGATCAATGACTCTCTCTTATCATTTATGTTTCTATCTGTCCCTCTCCCTTCCTCTCTCTTCATGAAATCAATAAAAAAATATTTAAAAAAAAAGTTACGCATAGAGTTACTCTATGACCCAGGAATTTCACTCCTAGGTATATACTCAATAGAATTGGAAATATATGTGTACACAAAAACTTGTATACAAATGTTCATAACAGTGTTATTTATAATGGTTAAAAAAAGCAAGAACCACCAAAATGTCCACCAACTGATAGTGGAAAAACAAAATGTGGTGTTTGTATAATTGGCTGTTTAGCCATAGAAAGGAATGAAGTATTGATACATGCCACATGAACGAACCTTGAAAGCATAGCATACTCAGAGAATCTAGACACGAAATAATCCAGATCCATCGGCAAATTATAAAATGTCCATACAGAAAGGAAGCATATTAGTGGTTACCAGGGCCTGGGGGAAGGAGGAATGGGGTGTGATCTTTTATGGGTAAGGAGTTTCTTTTGGGCGGATGGAGTTAGATGGTCATCATGGTTGCACAACCTTGTGAATAGACCACAAGCCATGCTATGTTAAAAATAACATGAAAATACTTACAAAATTATTTCCAAATAGGTAGTTATAAAAACTTCAAGGGATGGAGCTCATTGGCTCTCTTGGAAGTCCTAAGGATGTCTTGGGTTGAGGGATCTTTTTTGTTAAGCCTCACCCAGGGATATTTTTTTCCATTGATGTTTTAGAGAGAGTGGAAGGGAAGGGGAGAGATAGAGAGAGAAACATCGATTGGTTGCCTCCTGCACAGGCCCTGGTGGGGGATTGAGCCCACAACCAAGGTACGTGTTCTTGACTGGGAATTGAACCCAAGACTCTTCAGTCCATGGGCTGACACTCCAACTACTGAGCCAAACCAACTAGGACTCAAGGGGTCTTCTTTATCCAGTATTTTCCTTGGTGACTTGTAGGAAAGGATTAAGTGTGTAAACCAAGTTCTATTGTGCTTGGTTTAGTAGCATTTGTAACACAGAAAAAGAAAGGTTGAAATGACATGATAACATTTGAAAGGCAATCTTATAAAAACAGTTAAGATTATTAGAATACCGTATGCTCAGGAGCAAACCCAAATAACTCGTGCGTAAAGAGATTAGTTTGGCACAACCCTTTAGAAAAAGACCTTGAGGGTAATAAGTATCCACATCAGACTATCTGCTGTTGTTGTAAAAATACCCTGGAATGCTTGATAATGTTAAAACCAGAAAATTATATTTCTGTTATAGACTGCGGTGGAGGGACATTTTTATCGTGAGGGTTATAAGTACTGGAGAGCTTACGAAGGGAGAGTGTAGAGTTACTTATAAAGGAGATCATTAGGGTGAGCAGAAATATCCATGTAACTGAAATGGTTCCCTAGACAGCTGGTTTGCAGATGAGGCCCAGTTCCTAGAGCTAAAAGATTGAGGAATCTCATTTAAATACTCACCTGCTTCCTCTCTTTTTCTCTTTTATCACTTTAATATTTGGAAATATTTAGAAATTTAACTTATCTAAATGGGATTTCTCATTGCTAATTCCAGCTGTTTTCCTATCAAAATAGACTTGGCTTTTAAATAGGTTATTTATATTTTGAAGTTGCCTCCCAAAATGTTAGCTCTTTCGCCTTGGCCGGTTTGGCTCAGTGGTTAGAGTGTCGGCCTGCGGACTGAAGGGTCTTGGGTTTGATTCCAGCCAAGGGCACGTGTGGTGCATGCAGGAGGCAACCGATCGATGTGTCTCTCGCACATTGATGTTTCTCTCCCTCTCTCTCTTTCTCTCTCTCTCTCTCCCCCCCCGCCTTCCACTCTCTCAGAAAAGCAATGGAAAAAATATCCTCGGGTGAGAATTAAAAAAAAAAAGTTCTTTCAATTCAGCTAAGCCGGAACTTTAAATTTCAGGAGCGGCAGATGTCCTCTTTTATATACTATCTTCCTAAAGTTTGTTAAACAGATGCAAGTCAGGCTCTGAAAAGAATCTGCCAGTTTATCTCATGCTGTGCTGAAATAGGAAGAGATTGAGGACTGGCATTCCAGACATACGGTGCTGGTAGATACAAAAGGAAGTAGGCAGAAGCCCACTTTTTATTTTCACTTAAAGTGTTAAACGTAATCTTTCTGCTTCAGTAAGCAGCCATAGTGGTGCAGGAATCACGTGCACCCCTATTAGGCCACTGTGACCGCAGGTGACATCTTAGCCCTGGATGGGACGGCCTGTGCCAACCTCTCCCGGTCCTTGTGGGAGCCCAGTCAGCTCCACTTCCCCCCAGCAGCCAGTCACGGGGCTCTGTTTGAACATAGGAGAGCCTGTCTCAGCCCTGAGCAGGAGGCTTGCTGCCCAAGTCCCAGTATCCAGATCTGGCCTGGCTACAGTCCGTGGTCCCAGACTGGGACCCTTTAGGCACAAGACCCTCTCTTTACGCTTTGAGTGACACTGTGGTTGAATGTGCTGGTATCAGCCTTCAGGCTGTGTTCACACTGACATCAAGAAGTGTAAGACACAAAAGCATCTCAGGGTTTTGTGGCAAATGGTGTATCTCCCCTTGGAAAAAAGTAAGTTCATGTGTCTGGCGTGAAGATTTTATATGGTTACAAATTGGTGCAGCAAAGAGGCTCCCAGCACAACTGTGCGTCTGCTTGGTTGCCCTGACTGAGAGAAGTGAGTGATTCTCTGCAGGCTTGGAGGAGACACCCAAGGTTTTTGCTTTGGCAAAACAAACCTGAGGGTTAGGAGACCCAGGCGGTGTTGGCCTGGACAGTTCTGCGTGTGCCCGCCGCTTCGGGGGGTGGCAGACGTTGAGTAAGGCGCTGGGCACCCAATGCCAGTTACAGAATCCCCACGGGGAGCGTGCGGTGCGCTCAGCCCACCCGCCACGGGGCAGAAGTTGGCCGCAGAGTGTGGGGGCCACATTCATCCTTCACTCGCTGGGCCCTGCGAAAGGGGAGAAGCCTCAGAGCGGCGGCTGGATACGGCAGACGGAGCCGCAGTGAGCCCAGAGGAGAACAGCGGGGCCAGGTTCCTAGCGTGGGGTGGACGCAGCAAGCAGCGCTTCAGGGAGGGAGCGGCTTGAAATTGGAGGTGAGGAGGGGCCGGTTCTGAGAACCACCTCGTCTCACGGAGGTGTTGAAGTTTGGGGTAAGAGCGATAGGATCACGTGAAGAAAGAAAAAGAAGAGCAGGAGACGCTGCGTGCGCTGGCACCTCCAGCTCTGGGGGAGGCCTCCTCTGATAGTCTCTGATGGGTTGGGAGCCCCGCTGGGGCACAGCTCTGCGGATGGACAGGGGGCACCTGCAGGGAGAGTTCTGTACACACGCATTTGGTGGCACTGGAAGCCTCCCTGCATGGGCACTGCCTGTAGCCTGTGGGCCCACGGACGTGTCTTCGGGATTGGGCCCACCCGATCCAGCGGGTGCGAAGTGGCACTGGAAGTTGTACCAGCCAGAAATGGTCTTACAAGAAGCTGATGGAAACGAGCAAGAAAGTGATTTCGCGTCTAAGAGGAATACTAAGTATGAAAACACCGCTTTAGAGAAGGAACGGTGGTAAAGCTCCACGCCTTCGTCTTTGCCAAAGCAGCAAGTTCCTACAGCTGCGGGGTCACCCCCACAGTGCCGTGCGGGGATTAGGAACCTCGAGCCAGTTTCCCGGTTACGGGCAGGGTGGGTGCTGGCCTGAATGAGGGCTGGAAGAAAATCACCCGCTCTTCAGTCATTTCTGCCGACGTCTGGCTTACACACCTGCTCAGGCAGAGCCACAGCTCACTGTGTACAAGCTAACAACTAGGGAAGCACTCGGGAGGTCACCGCCAGGGCTCTGCCGAAGTGGTGCCTTTAGGGATCCAGATTCCGTCGAAGGACAGGGTGTTTCCTGTTGCAGAGGAAGATCCGTATGTGGTCTGGTCACGGCCACCGTACCCCAGTTGGGGGTGAAGGCGGTGGTAGGTTTTATCCAGAGGCGGTTCGATCCCGTCGCAGCCCGGGAAGGTGCGGGAACATGAACGCGCTCTCTGCCTCCCGATTGCTCACACTCCATTTGAGATAGCTGGGGACGGCGGACGTGATTGATTATAAACACTTCCAGGAGGCTTAGCCAGCAACGTGAAGCAATATGGAAAGAGCCGTGGAGGAAAACCTAGAGCGAAGGATTACGTCATCTAAATCCCCCAAGGGGCAGCCTTTCGTGCAAGAGAAAGGAGGCTTCAACCCCATGGGCCCACGATTTCATCATAAATGAACAAAGCAATCCAAGGATGTTTCTGGGTGTTGAGGCTGAGTTCAGGATATTGAGAAATAAACACTGTGGGGCTCCACAATATTCTATGGTCAAAATGTGCTATTTCTAGGGAAAAAAACACATAAATTTACAGGTTGCCTGGTTGGGGCACGGGGTTACTAGAAAGCCGCATTTGGGAGAAGAAAACTGCATTTGACAAAGAAAAGAGATGGTGCCTACTCAGCCTTAGCTTTTTAAAAAATATATCTTTATTGATTTCAGAGAGAGGAAGGGAGAGAGAGAAACATCAATGATGAGAGCCATTGATCGACTGCCTCCCGCAGGCCCCCGACTGGGGGTCGAGCCCGCAACCCCAGCATGTGCCCTGGCCGGGAATCGAACCGTGATATCCTGTATCTTAGGCCGATGCTTAAGCCGGGCAGCTTTTTTTTTCTTTTGCTTTTTTTGGCCAGGAAATGAGGGCTTTACTTGATTTCACTTCTGAGTGGGGAAAGCAGTTTCTAGGGCATTAATCCCTATTGGAGTTGCAATGATAGTTTCCACTCAAAATGAACAAGATTGCACAAAACACTGCTCACGAGGCGTTCTGGAGAGAAAGTAGGAAGCCGTGTCCGCTTGTGCTTTGGGCTCCTCGCAGAGGGTCCCCTTAGTGTTGAAAATGCCTTGCGGTGAGTCTGTCTGTCTCCCTCTCCGACGTAAAGACCTCAGTAGCTTTCTTGTATTTTATAGAACATTTCGTAAGAAGGCCTTTTTGCTGTAATTGTCTGTGATTGTAGTTCTGCATTATTTTTCAGCGTTTACCTAGTATCAGCCCCTGTGAAGCTGAAACGTAATTAAGCTGAAACCCAGCCTCACGCTCCTCATTCCCGTGGGAAGGGAGCAGACGTTCACACACGTCCCGAGTGGGAGGAAACCTCTGCTCCCTAAGAGGTAGCTGCAGTGTTGTTATATTGGAGTGATTCTCTCACAGGCAAACATTACTCCACGAGATACACGTCTGCATGGATGATGTATGTATATGTCTCTATACACACACATGCATGTGCATTCGATCATTTATAAATATGTGTATTATTCCGACAGTCACTTTTTGGGGCTTCCTTTTTTATCCACATATCAAGCACTTTTAAAAAATACTTGTAGCTCTAACTGCACGTCACAAGTTTATTCTTTCAAGGTTCCAGCTTTTTTTTTTTTTTTTTTACCTAATGAAAACTTTTTAATAGGCAGTGGTCACTTTTGTGAAAAACCTCACCGTTACTTGAAAATGCCTGCATCCTAGAAACAGATTTAGAAAGCTTTGGTGAGAGAAAGAGAGGCACCCGTAGAGCAGGTGAGGTCCCCGTTCCCTTGGTGGGTGGTGCCTGTGGGATTGACTTTTGGAACCACGCGCCCTGGCACCTGTTGTTCCATAAACACCCCTGAGTGGCTGCAGGTGCATCTCGTGTTTGCACCGCCTGCCTCAGATTCAGCAGAGACCGATCTCTTCCTCCCACTCATTCCCATCTTATTTATGCCTAATTTCCTTCCCTCCTGGACCCTCTTGCCATGGCTTCCCTGTGAGTATAGTGGACTTTTCCACCCCGTTGACTTTGACCTGGGCCATGCAACTTGCTTTGACCACTGGAGCGTGGGTGGAGTGACAGTGCGCCAACTCTTAGCTTTAAGGGGCCTTGTATGGTTGTGTTCTTCCTTCTACCATGAAAAAGGCCCGGATCCCGTCTGCTGCCATTCCAGCTCCTTTGACATCTACGGCTTTTCTGAGATTATCTTATTAACCGGGCTGAAAGTTTACTCTTTAAAACAATCTGGACAAGTCATATGTTAGTTTCAGTCGAGTAGATAATACTGTTTTAATCAGCCAGGATACATACAGATAAAAATGCTATTCTTGCCATAATGAACTAAAAAATGGGTAGATACTTGACTCAAGAAAAACCTATCTGAGCCGGCCAGCTGCCTCTAAGGCGGCTTGGTAGAAGAGCAGCTCCACCAGAGATGATACTGATGAAACTGGATTAATCGGACTCTCTCAAGGAACTTGTAAGTCAGAGTTGAACATGAAGCCGCTAAAACAGAAGTGAAATACCAAGTACAAGCAGAAACACCGGAGAGAGGCCTGGTATCTGTCATGTTAATGTTGGGTACAAGACTGACGCTCCACAGCATTTTCTGAAAAGGGCTGAGGACAAGGCGGCATGTCATGGGTTGCTAGAAGTACTTTGGATTCTTAGTGTCTTACCAATTACTGAGATATGTCTTAGTCTTCGTGAGGTCTGGCTGTTCCTGGGTCTTCTTGAGGCTCTGCTCTCCCTCGTTGCTGCACCACCCCATCGCTCGGGGTCCTGGGCGGCCCTCACATTGTGCGGTAGGCGGAGACCCCAGCTACCTCATGTTCTGTTTGTGCCCTTCCCTCCGACAGCTGCGTGTCCTGAGAGCTGAGCACCAAGGATGGCTTTTTAGAGAGGGAAAGCCCAGCTGCTTTTGTTCCTTCTCTTCGCTGCCTTTTTTAGCTCTTAGCCCTGTCCACACCCCCTCCCTTCTAAGAAAGCTTGGGCTGGGTTGGAGAGGGTGGATGGGTTGGTTCCATCAGTTCCCAAGGTCACGGAAACACTTGGAGAACCGTGCTGCCTGGCCTGGGCTTCGGCAGGGCCTCCTGTGGTGTTATTTATGTTCGGGCACCCATTCGGATTTTTAAGAGCATCCTCAGGTCTCAGGGGTTCTTGCTCACAGGAGATGTCCAGTTTCAGCTCAGTAGCATGGACAGGAACCTTTTCAGGAAGACTCCTGTCCTTTCTGGTAGGGTTTCCAGGCAGCTGTGATGGGGTATGTGTGTTAACTATCAGACACACTCTGCCGTGTCTCAAACATGGAAAAATCGCAAAATCAGATGCCTCTTTTTCAAGGAGTTTTTAAAAGACTCTTAGTGGAGACTATGACTTGTAATGTTTCTTGTCAGAGATCCCAGTTTCCAAACCGTGCCTTAATGTATATACCTCGAGAACGTGTAATATGTATTTTTAAAAACTTGCTGAGGGTATTGTAAATTATCTTCTTGCCTCTGAAGGCCAGGCAGTTAGGAAATTTGGACATAGGCTCATTTGTCCTCACCAAAGACTCTGTCAGCTCCATCTTCTTCTTCCTCGGTCTGTTTAGCACCTGCTGTGGGCCAGCCACTGTACTCAGGGACTGATAGGCATTCATCCATCGTTACATTACAACGTTAGCACGTTATTTGACTATTTAAAATATAACCGGCGTGTTATTCATATAAGTTTGTTAGGAACCAAAAATACAATGAGTTAAAAATTGTCAAAACAAATCTTATCTGTTGAAGAGAGTGCTGCGTAAGTCACTTTTAGGTGAGTACAAAGTCAAACTTTGATTCTATTTTAAAAATTTGTCAACTTTATTATATGTAGGACTTTTATAACAATAACATATTTTAAAAATTATCTAAATATAGAGCTTCTGGCAAGAATTGTTTAACTTAACAAAAATTATTCCAATGCAAAATTCGCCTTTCCAATAAGTGGGTTTCTACTGCCAATTGAAATCCGACTTGATATCTTTGAAAGTCAAGCTATCAGGTGTTATCTGGAAATTATGTAGAAACCAAAGTCCACAGTAGAATTTTACTTTATTCTAGAGTCCGTAATAGTATATATAGTCATGGAAGCAGACATCTTGAGATGAAATATTCCCCACATTTTGAAGCTCTTGGGTGTTTTGCTGTATAATGTAGCAGGAGGTAAATGTCACTACTAGTTTCGGTTTTTCTCAGTTGCTCCACTAAGAGCTGACCACATGTAATGATATCCTCTTCTATTTGCATACTGCTTAGCAGCTTATGAATTATATCTTTACAGATTATTCCACGTGGTCCCTGCCACAGTCTTGTGAGTTAAACGGGTTGGGTGGCATTGTCCTGTGTGTCTTTTTCTCCACTCTAGATGGCAAGATCCTTGAGGGTGGAACCTGTGACTGGTTTTATTGTGTCCTGTCTCGTTAAACCTCTGAATATTAGTTTCTCTGTCAAATAAAAAGCTTAACACTCCGCAGGACTGTTGTAAGAATGAAGTGAGATGAAGGATATGATACTTAAGAGCCAGACACATAATATGCGCTCAGTCTATGTTTGTTTTTCTTTTTTGTTCCAACCTTCCCAAGTACTTAGTGTCATATAATTTTCATAGTAATGCTCATTAAAAGTATAGGAGAGCCACTGGGGGAGTGAGGAAAGCACAACGGCTTGTTTTAAAATCCCAGCTCTACCATTTCCTAACAAAATGACCTTGGTCAAGTTTCTGATGAAAGTTTCTGTAGAGCTCCTGTCTGTGAAATGGGCATGAGTGCCACGTACTTGGTTGTGGTGCGTATTTTGAGCTTCGTAGCTTGGCAGGCGCTCAGTACACGTTTCATGAGTCCATCCAGCCTGCGGGCAGTGCTCTGTACATTTAGAATGATCCATAAATTCTGCTTCTATGTTCTCAGAATCTAGGCAAAAACGAAAAACAGAGAAGAGGGGTGTGTATGTGTTTATGTTAGTTATCTACTGCTGTGTAACAAATTACTCCAAACCTTAGTGGCTGAAAGCAAAAAAGGAAGTTGAAATTAAGTAACCTAAAAAGAATGAACTGACAGCTAGAAGACTTACAATGTGTAATTGAGCATCAGCCAACTAATCATTTTTAAATTTTATTTATCACATGATACTGGAGCAGAGCTTGGTCTAATATAATGACTTCGAAAAAATGAATTTTTTAGACAGAAATAATTTCTAATAATGAGATCTATTGAATTAGGCAGTAATCCCCTGGGGAGAGAAGTTGGGGCCATTTGATGGAGTCATTTAAAAACTGAGCCAAAGAGACATTTGTGCTGGGAGGGGAAAAAATAAAAACAGACAGAATGCGTATTCTGCAAGCTTGGATATCCCCGATTCTATCATTCTAAATTACTCCAGAGATTTCAAAATGCCAGTTTTGTTCTGTATAACTAATTGCTTCACCAGATCAAATCTGAGAGTTGTTCTGGCAGTTGCAAAAATGTTCGTATCTTCAGCTGCCTTCGTGCTTCTTAAAGTAAAATGCATTCAAATTACAGTATTTTTGTTTGCTCTGGATTTTGATTGTCTGTGTGAAAGACCTGGACTCGCTCACAGGCACGGTGAGGTGTCTCCTCCTGACCCGCGGTCGCTGTGACTCAGGATGCTGGGTCCAGATGGAGAAGGTCCTAATTTGTTTTGAAGGCGTTTGATTTTGTGAGAAATGCTTGCCAGGGCAATTATACAGACTCTGGAAATCCGAATTCCCAAGGTGTATGGTAGAGATGATCTGGGACCTCATGAGAAAGGGCCCCACTTCGTCAAGCTCGTGAATAAGTCATGGGATCCGCTCCTTGGTAAACACATAGCTCAGGAGATATCTATCCTTTTAGTCAGACGTGCTTCTCCGCATGCAAATAAACAGGGGCTATTTATGGCAACGGTGAGTGATAGACCCATAGCAAATGCCTCCATTTACTTCTCTTTGGGAAAACAACAAATGTGGGGATAAATAAATCCTAATCCAGTTCTGAAATTAAGGGGCAGAAACTTTGAGTCATGCGAAGCGTGTATCACCCACTCTTTCCGTGGGGAGCCCCCGCAAACTAGCCAGATTGAATGAGTATTAGAGGTGGGAGGCGGGTGTGTGGCGACTGCTCTGTGACTTGCTCTGTTCACTCAGGGACAGTGGTGACGTCTTCCTCTTACGGCTGGTACTTCAGCCTCTCCCCGCGTGGCCATGAGGTGGCATCGAGAGCTGTGCTGCTGCGAGGAGCGGCGTAGCTTCTTAAGGGAGGTGGAGATTCTCAGTGAAAAAACGCATCTTTTAGCCCGGCCGGGCGTGGCTCAGCGGTTGAGCGTCGACCTAGGATCCAGGCGATCGGGGTTCGATTCCCGGTCAGGGCACATGCCCGGGTTGCGGGCTGCAGCCGATCAGTGACTCTCTCATCATTGATGTTTCTGTCTTTGGGAGACACTCGACAAAGAGTAACATCTTAAATGTTGATGGTAAAAACCAAATCCCGTGGCAAACTCATTGAACCCTTTCCAGATACGGTTCCCGTGATGGTCAGCGTTCTAGATCCAGGTGGAAGGTTGCATTGTCCACTCAGAGCTGAGAAAACAGGTGCAGTGAGCGCCTTTTCCCTCCCTCCCTTTCTTTTTAAATTATGAACTGATTTTAGTCCTGTTGTCTTGGGGATGTGTTTCTTCAACTCTTTTTTTTTTTTTTCAAATATGTTTTTATTGATTTGAGAGAGAGAGGAAGGGAGCAGGGAAGAGAGAGAGAAACATTAATGAGAGAGAAACATGGATCGGCTGCCTCCTGCACGCCCCCTACTGGGCATTGAGCCCGCAGCCCGGGCATGTGCCCTGACCGGGCATCGAACTGGTGACCTCCTGGCGCGTGGGACAAAGCTCAACCAACTGAGCCACACTGGCCAGGGCTCTTCAGCTCTTTATCACAGCATTTCAAACGCCATGGTCCATTGTGGATGGGATGGCAAGAGGAGTCTCTCTGGTGTTCAGGGTTAGGAGGCGAGGAGAGAGTTCCAGATGTGTTCTAGACAGGGGAGGTTTTTAGAGCCGCATTGAAGACAACGCGGTGGGACCACCCGCCACGGCTGCAGGCCACTAGGACTGTCCCCGCTGCTGCCTCTAATTGCGGTGTCAGCCTCTCTCCTCAGACGGCAGTCCTCGGCCTGTCCTGAGCATTCCTGGGCGTTCCTTGTCCACAGGCTGAACTAGGTCTAGACAGTGGGATCCCCTCAGGGTCTAGGATGTTAAAGAAAAATATCTTAGGAAAGAGGTCAGAAAATGAAAATGCCCCAAAGCCACTGGTTTGTTTTTCTAGTTCTCCACTTTTATTACCAACTGTATTTTCTTTCTCCAAACACTGGGTCAGATTCTGCTGGGTAAGTAAACTGCTATTAGTCTCCTGACTGTAAAATATATTATACCTTCAAACATATTTGATTTTGTTCCAGGGATAAAAATAGGACCTTTAAAAATATTTTTAGAAAAGAGAACTTACGATGATTAGTATTTAAAGAGGGAAAACGCCAAGGAAAAAACGAAAGACAAAATCCCATAGTCTTAAGGTGTGTGCTTTTAAAGACCCTACTGGGGGCACTGGTGTCTGGATGCAGGGCAAGACGAGCGGAGAGAAAATGTGACTCTCGGTGCAAATCTTAGTTCTTAAACCTCAAGTCAAGGCAAAACGGTGATAAAATGAGTGAAATGGCATTAGACCGAACTCCTAAAGTTAGTGGAAATGTGGGATGAAATCTACTGTCTTTATTGCTGGATCTCTGCTTAGTCCTTCAGCCAGTCTCCCCAAGCCGGGAACCAAAATGTATTTCTCTTCTTTGGTGGTTTTTACGTCCTGGTGACAGTTCACATCAGATCACAGAATCTGGGTTGCAGTGTTTTTAATTTCCAAGTTGCTCTTTCCCTAACAAAGGGACTGGATACTTAGTAAATCACAAATATGTTTATTATACACTCAGCTCTTTACACATCATAAATGTTATTTATAAAATTAGAAGAAATTTCCAACATTTGTCAATTTTGTTTTTTGCATAATACATTGTGAAATTTTGGGAGCAAGTAATTGTCTGTTTTGCTATTGAAAAGCATTTGAGAAACTCCTGTTTCCTGTTTTTAATTAGTTATTCTCTCATTGCGTGTTTAATTGAAAATTTTTACTTTTTTATATCATTCGCCGTTTTGGGGTAATGTTTTAATGATTTTGGGAAAAATGTGTTTTGTAGTGATTGCAGGGTTTCCTGACTAACAGCTGTGCTTTCCCTTGACCTGAAACTTCTATGGCGAAAACATTTCTCTCTGACAAATATAGCATATGACAAGTATATTTTGAGGCTAAAGGTTTCATAGGAGTCGTCTTTGTTGTTGTTTTTTAGCACTACTAACAATTACCCCATAGGTAAATATTATTTGTGATTTAGCTTCCTGTCAGTGAAGTTCATTCATTTATTTCTTGAGCACTTACTATGAGACACATGCTGGGTATAAAGTAGTGACCAGACACTCGTGGAGTTTGTGTTCTGATGACAATAGTCAAACACTAAATATATAAGTGTTTTCATAGTAAATAGGAAATGTGAAGTAGGGTATGGGGGTTAGGTGTGGGGGGTGTTGCAGTTTTATGTCAGGTAGTCAGGAAAGGCCTCTTGATAATGTGACATTCTGGAGAAGTCTTGAAGGAGGCAAGGAAGGAAGCTGTGTATATCTGGGGGATAATATTCTAGGCAGAGGGAACAGCAAGTGCAAAGGCCTGAGACAGGGGTGCGCCCAGTGTTTGAGGAACAGCTAGGAAGCCAGAGTGAGAGGGCCGGAGAGAGGTGTCGCAGGCGAGGTCAGGGAGGTCACAGCTGTGGAGGCCTCATGGGCCATTGGCTTGCGTCCTGATTGGGATTGGGAGCCATTGAAGGGAGAGCACCGTGATCTGACTGACATATGTTAAAAAAGGGTGCACCGAGTGCTGAGTGGAAAGTAAACTGTAGAGGGCAAAGGCAGAAGCAGGAAGTCCAGCTGGGAGACTGTGGAACAATCCAGACCAAAGGTGATGGTGGATTGCACCAGAGCGTGGCCGTGGAAGTGCTGAACAATCGTCAACTTCTGGAAATAGAGCCAGGTGACTAAAGATCAAGAATGGATTTACTATTTTTCTGAAATGAGGAAGACCTGCAAAAGAACAAGTTTGGATTTGGGTACATGAGATATTAGACACTTAGCAAAGTTCCAGATGTAGTTGGCTAGTTGGGTTCTTGGACACACACACACACACACACACACACACACACCATCAGTACCCATGCGTACATGCATACACAAGGGAGAGGTGGTCCAGACTAGACTTCAACATTTTCGATACAGAAGTCTATAGATGGTATTGAAACCCGTGAGCTAGGACAGGGTATCATCATCTAGGGAGTTAGTAAAGAAAAGAAAAAGCTATAAAGGCCGAGCTCCGGGGCCCTGCCTGGGTAGTGTCATGAGGAGCAGTGGCCATCGAGGTGGGAGAGAGAAGCGTGAGCGACCAGGGTAGCCTGGAAGCCAAGTGAAGAAAGTGAATTTTATGAAGCAGTGTTCTACCGTCAGATAGGCCGAAAGTTAGAGTATGAAAGAGCCGGAGAACTGGCCACTGGATTTCACAACACTGAGGCCACTGGTGACCTCCAGATGGGTGCCTTTGGCGAAGTGTTGGCAGGGAAAGCTTGACTGCAGCAGGCTCAAGAGGGAATGGGAGGGGAGGCAGTGAGGCAGCCAGTAGGGCAGCTCTTTGGAGGAGCTTTGCTGTAAGGGGAACGGAAATAGAGCATTATCTGTAATAGAGTGGAATGGGGACATTGAGAGGTGGGGTATAGAGAGGACCTTCATCAGGAGGAAGGGGGACAGCTGCAGATCCCCGCGAAGTTGGGTAGGCCTGGGCCTTTACCGTTTTTGTCTTCTCTGAAGCAATAAGCAAGGCCACACTTGATTGTGCGTGACCAGTGCCTGCACTTCTGCCCACATAGATGCTTTGGGACTCTATTTACATTTTCAAACGTGGTATATACATTTCATCCCTGTTCTTGATGAGCAGTAAGCGGCTCTTTCAGAAACTCAGAATATATCCAGAAATTGATTCTTGTGTGAAACGACTTAACATACTCTCTCCTTCTCTGCCTCTCTATAGGGCTGTCTCCTTAGAGTGTAAAAATGGAAGGAAACCATAGACCCATGTGCAAGAGAGTGGTGAATAGCTGACAGGTCCCTTCAGAGACGGTGAAGGGAGAATTCGGAGGAGTAGGAAGCTCAGACGAAGTTTGAATTTCTATCACCGATGTAGCAACTCTTTATCTCAGTCCCTCCTCGTTTAGTTGCTTCTCCCTGGAAAAACTCAACAGATGCCGTTGGGCTGTAACTCTAGATTCTTACCTGAAGGAGCCCCCCCTCCCCCCAAACTAGCCATCTCACCCCAGTCCCCTCTTGGAGGGCTCCCGCGACTGGAGCTGTCTGATGAAGTGACAGATGTGATAGAAATTTCTCTTTGCATAGCACCTTTCCCGAGGAGCCGGAGTATTCTGTGGGCATCGTTTTAATAATCCAGGAGGAGTGTGCGAGCCTGGGGGGCTGAGCCACCAAGCCCTGTATTCTGAGCATTAGTTAATATTTTGATGATTTGTCCTTCAAAGGATTCTTGGCCTTCAGGCAAGCAACGGACTGCAAGCTGCAGAATTAGCTAGTAGCTCAGTTTCTGTCACGGGTGACCTGGGTCCTGAGCCGGCCCCGAGGCCTCCGTGCACTGGCCCCGCTCGTGGGCAGGGTGGAGGCCTGTGGCGGGGGCGGCTGCTTCCTGGGGTGCGGCCTGGTGGGTGGCCCCCTGGCTGGCGCGGGTGTCGGGTGCGTGCTGGGTGCCGTCACAGCGATCTGGGTGAACGCGGGGACACGGTGTCTGTTCACGGCGTCGGATGTGAGTCTTGAACTTGTTCTACTTCTTTCTTTGGTCACATCTTTGTCTAATGACTGCAAGGGGGCAGCTGTGCTCTTTTCTAGACTGAAGTCTGTTTGTCGGGAACAGTACTTCACATTTTTGCATTTTTCTCTGTCATTAACGATCGGGAAGCAGAAATGAAAGCTTTTTTTATATGGAAAGGGTATCGGCTTCCCTTCCATCGCCGTCGCCGTTCACTCGGAATATCTGTGGTTTGTTTTAAACTGAGTGCCAGCGCCTCTTCTCGGAGGTATAAATTCACACAGGGCCTGGCAGAAGCTGCAGACAGGATGTTGACTCTTGAGTGTCTTGACTGACGGACTAGGAGGCCCAGTGGAGGTGCTACATGGCTCCAGGCGATCTACGTCTCTAGCCAAGCCTCTAAAACCCAAGGTCTGAAAGTGCTTGCTGGAGATTTCTGGGGCCTGTGGACCTACAGGGATCTAAAAATTACATTTTTTTTTAGTTGGAGGGACCGAGCATATGAAAGCTGTGCCAACAGTCCCCATTAACTCCTGACTGGCCTGACTCTTGCTTCTCAAATCTGTGATCCCTAATCGGCCCATAGGTGCCACTAGGGACCAGCTTCTACCACCGATTTGACCGTGGCCTTCAGTTTCCTCACTGGTGAAGCGTTAGGCCAGCCAGCATCCAGGGAGGCCCTAGTCTCTGTGGGGCCGCCCAGTCATCCCTTGGGTCAACTTTATTTATTTCATGTTTATTTGGTAACTACTCCATGCAAGGCACCAGGGGGCCTCAAGTATTAATTTAGTCAGGGCATTTGAGGGAGAGGCTTCTTAAAGGCCAAGTGGCCTCCGCGGGAAAAGCCACTATTACTCAATTCTCAAGTCTTGAGAGATGAGTGGCGGTGTCTTCAGCTTGTCCCATGTGAGGAATTTGAAACTTGGAGCAGTGCTAACTTAGTTTTGAGAGTTACCAAAATAAAGTGTTTTAAATGCACCTAAAAAAACAACACAAAAGACTTAAACTCTTTACACGATACCCTAGATATGTGGAAATGATTTTAAAGGAGTGTGGATAGGAAAGTGTGTTTTCTAGCCCATTCAGTGTTTATGGAGATCCTCTTAAACCTATGAAGGACGATCTGGTATCAAATAGTTGTGAGCTTTTCAATACCGATTTTGAGCTTGACTGAAGTTATTTATAATGAAGGAATAAATGCTTGAAGACACAGGAGCACCCGCCAGAGAATACAAGTGTCTGTTTTAGAATGAGATTCCTTTATACCAGAATTCTTGTAAAACACAAGGGGAAATACAACATAAAACGTGTCTTGTGCTTCCAAGAAGATGCAAACATTGTAAAAATCAGAATTAAGTCATATGAAACTGTCTCTGCCTTTTTGAAAATCCAGATGATTCTAAGCCAATTTTTTTTTTTTTGGCAAAGAAATAGAATCAGTTTTTAAAAACAATAGGCTTGGAGATTCTCAAGTGCCTATAAAGAAACTACTGTAGCTGGGAGGGTGAAATGGGAATGCTGATCAAGTGCTTGCTTTTTTTGGATGTCTCAGTTTGCCGAAGTGAGCATAACGTAGGTGACAGTGTGAGCATCTGCAGGGCAGGTGCTGCGAGTCAATGCCAGAGAAGACAGAATAGTTGGCACACCGCTTCTAATTTCGTTGTTGTACCCAGAGCCAGAAAAAATATAAGTTTATATTCTTTTGAAGTGGGATGATGTTGTCTCTTTTTTTTTCTTGGGCTTCACACACTTTACACAAAGTACTCTCGGGATATTTGTTAAGCATCGTTTGACAACAGAGTGTAGGCTGATTTTTTTTTTCTCCCTATTGTGAAAAATAAAACTAGGTGACTTTAGTCTGATCAGGAAATCAGAATTCTCTTGTCATTTGTAAAACTTCTGAGATACAGTCTTAGAAAAGTTGTGAATGTCGTAGAAGCATTTAAAGCAGTGGTCGGCAGACTGTTGCTTTAAATAAAGTTTTATTGGAACATGGCTACCCCCATTCATTTGCATATTCCTGTGACCCCAGCAGAGTTGAATAGCTGCAGCAGAGTCCTTTAGGCCTGGAACCCTGAAATAGTTACTATTTGGCCCCCGATAGAAAAGGTTTCTGGCTGCCTTTTTGTAAGGTGTTGGAAGACCTGGTCGGCCAGTAGGACATCTCCCTACCTCAGATTATGCGTCCCAGTCTCCTGTGGTAGAACCACGGGTGAATGAATGAGAAGTGGTCTTGGAAAACATTTGAAAAGAACTGTGAGGGTATCTATCCTCTGGAGGAATTGTTTTCTTCTGTCAAGTGAGAGGGGCAACCCAAGCTGACGTCTTCAGTCCCTCTAACGACAGCTTTCTCCACTCGGCAGTTACCTCTGAGTACTGGAAGGGCTACCTTATGGGAGAGGCATTGGATTGTGAGCCGTGGGAGCTGGATTAGGACGAGTGGGTGCAGCTGGCTGTGAGGACACACTTGAGCTCAAGGAGGAAGGGCACTGGCTGGGGACTGCCCATGACTAAATGTGCCATCTTAGTGGACAATGAGTTCCCTGTCAACAGACATGTTTAAATAAAGGTTGTGTCTGAGGACTTTGGAGGCCCCATTCCAGCCTTGAAACTCTAATGGCTTATTTGGTTAAGGTTCTTTGTTTCCAGGCTCAGATTGTGATCATAGTTTATTTTGTCGAGGGCCTATTTTGGCCTCTTGGATGATTTTCTGAAAACATAATCTTGGTCAAATCAAAGCTGTATAAGGGAGGAGACTTGCTTCTTGCAGGCAGGGGATGGCAGAGGAAAGGGTGGCCGAGAGCCGGTCTCCAGCACAGTGGCTGCAGGAAGGGCACTGCTTCCTACTGGCCCCAAAGCCTCAAAGATGAGCCATCTGTCTTCAGCCGCTCTGCCATCTTTGCCTCCTGCCGGGGCTCCAGCAGAGAGGCAAGACTGGCTCCCGCAGATGTAGAAGTCAAAACAGGGTTTCGGGGCTGTGCTTTGCCGGAGAGTTTATGTTGGGACTTGGCTGTGAACAGCAGTTCTGGGTGAGGCCATACATTCTCTGTGCAGCTTTGCTGCTACGGGATAAGAGCAGCCGTGGACAGTGCACAAGTGAATGAGTGTGGGCGTGTTCCAACTTTATCTACAAAGGCGGGCCGTGCGCCAGATTTCATCCCGGGGCCGCAGCTTGCTGACCCCTGACATAGACACTGAAAGTTAGAGCTGGCTGGAAGGCATCCGTTCCGGTTCTCTCATGTTTTAGAGAGAAGGGGAAATGACATGTCCAAAGTCACACCGTGGCTGAGCCAGGATTACGGCCCCGAGTCTGACATAGATTCATGCCCATTCTGTGCCTTTGCCCTGCCTCCGCTGTGCAGTCAGGCTCTAGCGTTTGGTTAGCAGGGGGCCACCGAGTGAAAGAAGTGCCTGCCTCAGGTGGCCTCTGAGTAGCAGCAGTGACAGCTCCAGGGTGGTATTTGAACAGAGGCAGCCATGTAGCCCTGTGAGCTGGCCTCCCTTTCCCCGGGATGGACCCTGTTCACGGTCAAACAAAATACACACCGCATACATTTACAGGGAGAAATAACGCCCCGGAGTCGTGAAAAAGAACTGGGCTCCCACAGCTGCGTCACAGGATTCGATCACTGGAGCCGGGAGTGCCAGGAGATTTGAGACAGATGTTTTCAGACATGCCGCATGCCTAAAACATTTCCAGGGGTCGGGCTGCAGCGGTGACTTCATACGTGGAGAAACAGGGAAAGTATGCAAGGCGAGGACACAGGAGTTTATTCACCACGAGGTGCACGGCCAAGCTCTTTGCATTACATCTGCCTGTCAGGGTTGGCCCTTTCATCTGTCGTGCCCTCGGTGCTGCTCTTTGTCCGCCCGCGAATAAAGTACAGCATTGTGGTTAGTAATCCCACTCCAGTGACTCGACTTCAAATGTGGTTTTGGAGCGCATCCCAGAGCTCTGTTTGCTAAGCTTCCTACTCCTGTTTCAGAGACACCACTGGATCGCGAGCCGCGAGCACGGGAGGCTTCCCTCCTTCCTGCGACCTGTCGGGCTGTGGGCTGCTCTCTCTTTCCCCCTCTCGCTCCTTTCCTTTCTTTTTTTCACCCTTTTTTTTTTTTTTTTTTTTAAAAAAAAACAAAACAACCTTCCAAGGCAAGTTCATGGATACTAAGCTGATGTGTTTGTTGTTCTTTTTCTCCCTGCCTCCGCTCCTAGTGAGTAACCACACTGGCCGCATCAAGGTGGTCTTTACTCCGAGCATCTGTAGAGTGACCTGCACCAAGGGCAGCTGTCAGAACAGCTGTGAGAAGGGGAACACCACCACTCTCATTAGTGAGAATGGCCATGCTGCCGACACCCTGACGGCCACGAACTTCCGAGTGGGTGAGTTCCTCCACGGCCCCTCACCGTCCTTACCGGGTAGCTTTACGAGCTCGTAGCATTTAGACCCCCCCCCCGCATACCCCCCCCCCCCGCCGCCCATTCGCACACTGCTCTCTGTTTGAATGGGTTTCTGTCTATGAGTCTAAAAATGCTTTTTTTTTTTCCAAGAGACCTTTTAAATGACTTTCCGAATACATTTTAGCCTGGTGATTGGCTTCTTAGAGAAACGGCAACTAGCATATTGCCCCTTATTGCTTAGCACGGACGCAGCCGAGTGGCACTGGGGACGGGTCCGTGGGACAGGAGGAAACAGTCTGAGGTGAAGACCGTAAACCACAACTTGCTCTGATCGACTTCAGATCTTCTCTTCTCGGTGATACGTAGAACTTACGGTAGATTTGACTCGTGCTGTAACATTTGGAAGGTGGTGACTACATTTAAGTTTTCACTCCACAAATAGGACCGTTCTAAAGAAATTTAAAAAATTGTCAGAGCCTTGTATTTTTGCTTGTAGAAACAGACACAGGCTTGCATCTTTGGCTACATTTCTGCTCTGCATTAAAAGACCAAATTATAAATTGATACAGGACATGGATTTGCGGGGGGGCGGGGGGGATAGATGCTGGTGGATTACTGTCAGCACCGGAAACCTTTTACTATTTCATAAATAATTTAAATATGAACCGTAGTCATTACTGACTGCAAAAAAAAAGGCTTTTTACTTTTTTAAAGAATTTTTGTTTCTTTTTTTACTGTTTTGTAAGTGGAGAAAGTATTGCGGTCCACCGACTGCTGTCACCCTGCCAGGCTGTCATTCAATACAGTATTTTTGTCACGGAAAAATGTCTTTTATTATTTTTTTGACCAATTATGGTTTGCCTTGTGTACTCAAATAATCACAGACACCCACGTTACTTTAGGAGTTACTCACGGGGATAACCCAAATGTCAGACAGATAATAACACTGGCTAGATCTGGGCTTTTTATGGAATATTGCTGTTTAGTCTTGGGAGCGTACGTCTGGGGGGTAGGAGGAGGGGGGGTGTCTATTTCAAACTGATTTCCATCAAGACAAAACACAGCGAGGCAGCTCGAGGTCCTTAGTTGCTCTGCGATCCTTCTGCTTTATTGCAAATCCTAATCCCTATGAGGTCTGCCTAGGATTGTTGTTCGTCTGTACTTGGAAAAAACATGCCCCGTAGATGCTGTTTAGAAAGGCATTGTGAATTTCCTGGCTACGTTGGGGTACTTTAGGCATATTTTAAAAAGAATTCAGCTGCGAGGTGCCAAATGGCACATTACGCTTGGCAGGGCAGAGAGCCGAGTCTAATGGGAAGCGTGTTGAACTGATGATCAGGAAACCGGATTCTGGTCCTTGCCCTGCCACTAATTACCAGCTAATCTGCAGGATGTGACAGCTCATGTTTCCGAACCTCTGATTTTCTCATCCATAAAATAAATGGCTCCTATGTAGTGACCTCTAAAATACAGTGCGCCTCTAAAATCTTAGGACTCTTTAAGAGGAATAAGGAATATTATTTTCCGGCTTTTCCAGAGGGCTATCGACAAGGAGGGGAAGGGAAAAGACAATCCCAAGCAGGTTGTTATGGGCTTAATGGGTTTTTTCACTTTTACTTTCCTTGTTTTCCTTACTCTCATTGCTCTCCCTCCTCTATCGCCAGCACTGTCTGCTCCCCTCCTCCTTGCATTTCTCACAAATCCTTACAGTAGGAATGACAAAGTCATCAGATGGGTGGTAATTTTTTTGGCTTACAGTGTATTCATTTTGAAACTAAATATTTAAAGACTTTGAGAAACAGAGGAAGTCTGCTTGTTAAAACACGCCACACACTTTCCTCTCTGACATTTAAGCAAATGTGTAGGAACAGAGTACACGTAGCCCATTCAAAGTATAAAATGCAGAAAAATTATTTATAAAAATATTTCCAAGCCAGAGCTCAACTCTGCCACAAAAGACTGGCAGAGTAGTTTAATAAAAATAAAAAATAAATAAAAATGGGGGGGGCATAGTAATGAACAGTTTCACATTGGAAGTCATGGGAAATATTTCATTGACATCCTGAGCTATTTCTCTCATCTCTTTACATTTTAAGTCAAATACTGGATAATGTGAGGGACAAGTTTTACTTTTTTAAAGAATGGTAATTTTGTAAAATTTATAGGTTATGGTTCTTCAGAAAAACAGAAAATTTTAGAAATTCACTTTTCGGGCATACATCTTTGCGGACTTTACTGGTTTAAGTTCATTAATTACTTAGAAAAAGTGGTTTTTCGAATTAATTGCTTTTCTCTATATATGTTTGTTTATAGTGTGGTAAACCTTTTGACAAATAAGGTATGTATGTGGAAAATAGTACAGTGTGAGGAAAATCCAAAATTTGTTGTAACTTGTGAGCTAGTTTCCTTGGCCTCTGATAACTTGTCAGTTACTGTCTTTGGTTACTAAAGATGGAGGCTGGCAAAATTTTTCTGTAAAGGGCCAGACAGTAAATATTTTAGACCTTATAAGCCATGCAGTTTGTGTCCCAACTACTCAACTCTGTCCTGGTCATGAAAACAGCCATAGACAATATGTTTGAGAAGGGGCCTGGCTGTGTTGCAAAAACAGTCAGCTGGACAACTTTGGTTTGAGCTCCATAGTTTGCTGACGCCTGCTCCAATGAGTCCAGATAACACGGGGAAAACCATATGGACTTCATAGGGCACCTTCGTTAAGTAATCCATTTTGATCATCAGAACAGCAGAAATAATTTTGAACATTTACGTGGCGATTTACAGGGTGTTGTTTTTTTAAAGAAGTGGAAGAGATATTATTGTCACCCCCTTTTTCAGTAAGGAAACTTAGGCACAGTGGCCTGCCTATGTGAGTTTGCCTTAGTGTAGAGGGAGGGCTGGAACGTAGGTCCCTTTATGGCCCCTGTTTACTTGACTCCCTGAGGTCTGTCCAAGATGTGTAGGCGGGACAAGGTGAGGGACCTCAGGGAGGGCTGAGTTTGTGGGAAGGCTCGATGGTATAATAGAAAATTAACAACTGAGAGGCCAGTAGCCCTGGGTTCCGAGCCTGGCATCATCATAGCCATCGGGCACGTTCTGGCTCTCGGTCCTCTGGGGCCCAGGCCACTCATCTCCACGACGCAGGGAGTAACAGGCGTGCAGAGGCTGGTTCTGTAGCAGGCACGGGTGGTGCCTTGTCCTTCTGTTGGGCTTCTCCTGCGGTGGTCTTTCGGGTCCGTGGTGATGGTGAGTCTGGGCTGTTCAGACGAGAGAGGCAGGTGCATTTTTTTCATTATGATTAAGCACACACTCTGTTCTCGAGTGTTCAGTTGGGGAAATCTTAAATATAACTTCCACTTCATGTGACTTTAAAAGTGAGGCCCAAATGAGGATATCCAAGGGAAGTAATCAGAGATTTTAGAATAAACTCATTTTTATGAATGTGATATTAGTATAATGTAACAGAATATTTACATTAAGTGGCATTTCCTATAATATAAGCAGATTTTTAATTAGAAGAACTTTTTTTGTGTGCGTGGCATTCTGAGTGCTGCCTCCTTGCTCTCCCTGCCTTTTTAAAACTGGAAACATGTCCCCAGATGGGTGGGCCAGCAGGTTAGCTGTTGTTGCTTTAATGGATTCCTCCCATTCCATAGGGATATAATGAAGATGACCTCCTGGTATTTTTAAGTTGTTTATAGAATCGTAAGTTCCTCTAATAAGAAGAGCATAGGAATTCATGCTGTCACAACTAGAGCATTTCAAATAAAATAATACTGTCCCCTGGCAGAAGTTATTTGTAGAGACATTGAAAAGCCATCAGGATTGCTAAAATAGCACATTCAGTTTATACGGTGCTTTCTCTGAGGAGTTACAGGGGACTCACATTCCATTAGCACCAACTGAATAATTATAACAAGTATTTGACAATTTAAAAAGTATGTTCCCATGCATTACTTTATTTATGCTTATTTCCCCTGAGAAGAGTAGATGGTGGTGTCATATTTTGTAGATGTGAGTACCACGGCTTTCGTGTTGATTCAGGGTGACTGTAAGTCAGTTTTCCTGTCCAGGAGTCCGCACACCCCTGCCCTCCCACATTGCCTCCAGGGACCATGTCTTGGGGGTGATTATGTATAAAACACGATATTAGATTTTTCCAGGAGAAGCAAATCCTAAAACTGCCTGTGCTTGAGGAGGAGCTGAGGAGTGTCTGTAAATGGCCCCGATTAAGGTAGAAATGTCTCAGCAGGAGCCCAGGGGAGCTGTCACCTCCAGCTCCGGAGGGAAGCTTTCAGGGAAAAGGGATGGCCTTTTCTGTTTCGTTCACCAGGCCGCCCGGCTGCTCAGCAGATGGGCTCATAGTGGGGGCTGGGTCAGTGCGGGATGCCTGGGTGGGGACCGCTGGGGGCAGCTCAACTCGAAACGGTGGTCAATTCCAAAATGAGGATGGACGGGAAGTGCAGGGAAGGGAGGACCTTCCCGTCCACATTAGGCGTGGAGACAAGAAGGCACAGGTGGTGTCTGGGAACTGCGAGGAGTTTCCCTTAACTGTAGAAAGAATGAAAGGTAGTGACAGATGACAAGTCAGACAGCAGATTGGGGCAAGGCGACGAAGGCCTTCGATTTCAAGCTTAGGAGTTAGGACTTCACTCTTTCGGACCTTACTAATGTCCCCTGGAAAGGGGACATTGATATTTATCATTTTGGAAAAAAAAGAGGGAAGTTCTATTTTTCAGGTAGGAAACTAGTGTTTTAATAGCCTAAACAGCCCATCATAAGGGCGACGACCTGTAGGCGCTTTGAACTGTCCCGAGGTTGGCTGGCTGCTCTGTGGGAGCCGCCCGGTCCGCCAGCAGCAGGTTAATCCCCGGGTTTGGTGGGGAATGAAAGTGGGCCACGTTATGTAGTTTCTCCTCCTAAGGAGGGAAGGAAATTCTCTCGCCAGGAGGCATTAAATAAACCAACAGAACTGCCCAAGGAGGAGGCGGCACTGAGATTTTTTTTTCTGGCAACTTAGTTCAGACACCGAGTCTTTCGTCGTCTGCCAGTTGTCATTGTTTGGATCCCTTGATGTTTATCCAGCACAGAAACCAATCCAATACCAACATGTCACTTTTTGATGAACTGGGGTGTATATTTCCCCTGTAATGCATGGGTACATGCTTTATGTTTTTTAAAGATAATCCAGGGTACAGGTTTTATGTTTTTTAAAGATAATCCAGTGCAGTAATAAAAGAAAGAGGTTGCCTTTTTCTTGGGCACTCTAGAATGCCTAAGAAGCCGTCAAAGAAACTACTCCCATATATAATCTTTTCAAATGATTTTATTTTCTAATAGTGAATAAATGTCACAATGTAAAGCGTTCCCTTTTTTCTTTTATTTAAGCTGTGGAGCACCCATAAAAGTGGTGCTCCACTTATGGTATTGGGAACACTGATTCATTTACCATATTTTTATTGAGCACCTGCTATGTGCTGAGGGTTGGTTTAGGTATTAGGAATATAGCAATGAACAAAATAGACAAAGTCCTTGACCCTGTAACATTAAAAAAATATAAGGTGGCTCTACAACATGTATGAATCTTGAGGACACTATGCTAAGTGAAATGAGCCAGTCACATAAGACAGTTACTGCACGATTCTACTTGTACGAGGTACCTGGAACGGTCAGATTCACAGAGGGAGAGAGTGGTGGTTTTCCGGGGTTGGTGAAAGGGGTGGAGAGGGAGTGATTTTAATGGGTGCAGAGTTTCAGTTTTGCAAGGTGAAAAAGTTCTGGAGATTGAATGCACAACAGTCTGAATGTACTTAACACTATAGTGCTAGATACTTAGAAATGCTTAAGATAGTCAATTTTAAGTTACATGTATTTACCATAATTGATGAGACTAAAATGTATACTACCAGAAGTAAACTGTAAGAAGCATCTATATGATGTAATGTCAGGGAGTGGTCAATTTTGTGAAGAAATACAGTGCTGGGAGGGGGACAGAGAATGGGGGTGTTGGTGGAAGGTGTGGATTGTTGTTTTGGACGAGTGAGGAAGGGCTTTCGGGTGCGATGATGTTCGAACAGAGATCTGAGTGGTGTGAATAGTGAGCTCTGGGAGGAAACATCACAGACTTTACAGTCGAGCTCTGTGATTGTGTTGGTTATTCTATTTAAACTGTCATGTTAGGAGAATTTATGTGAACGTTTCCAATACGTCCTGTTGGGTTAGGCTTTATCCAGGTATTGGTATTGGTTTCCTGTGTGTGATCTCTGTTGATAAAGAACCTTATGCACAGTAGAGACAAGCAAGTCATTAGGTAAAAAAAAAAAAAAAAAGGTCTTGGAATTATTGCAGAAGGAATCTTGGTTCTTTATAATAAAAAGTACAGGGACTTCAATAAAGAAATGAATGACCAGAAACGCTGTCTCCACTTTCTCCAATGTTATTTCATGTCAGACAGACCATAAGATTTTGGTATGGAGCTTTCTCTTAAGGGAAATGAAAATGGCTCCTGCTTCTGAGGGCAGGGGTGTGTGTATGCGTGTGTGTGCATGTGCGTGCGTGTGTGCATGTGCGTGTGTGTGCATGTGCGTGTGCATGTGTGTGTGTATGCGTGTGTGTGTGCATGTGCGTGTGTGCATGTGTGTGTGTGTGTGTGTGTGTGTAGGGGAGAGCACCCAGTGATGAGAGCTGCATGGGAAGGTGGGTCCAGGGTTGGTAGGACCAACAGGGGGTAATAGGTTGACCCTAAGAGCCAAAATCAGGAGCATGAAGTCCTGTTTGGTTGAAGAGGAAGATTCCTGAAGGTGAGAAGGGAAGGGTGTCTCAGCGGCAGCATGAGACTCTGTCTGTAGTTGGGACAGTTTTGAAGAAACTAACCTTCGGTAAAAGAGGGTTTGGCAGTCTGCTTGCCCAGTGAGGAAGGCGTGTGTGATTGATTGTCCCTCTTAAGCCATGCCTGGCCTGTGTCACGGGTCGGACAGGACTCCATAAACGGGTTGTACGGGGCTAGCTTAGAATAAATGACCTTTCAAAATTCCTTGGAGCCTGTAACGCGATGTCACAAAGTGTGTATTCTTTCCTCATCTGTCAGCTCAGGCATATGTGGAACGATCCTTGGAAAACTCCAGACTGCTTAGCACGGCATGCGAGGCCCCCAGGATTAGCTGCTGCCTGGCACAGCGGGCCGAGCCCTCAGGACGAGCCGCTGCCTGCTGCCTGGCCTTCGCCTGCGCCCCTTCCTCCGTTTCTGCCAGACTGAGCTTCCAGGGAGACCAAAGGGCCCCGAATGCCCCAGGCCTCTGTGCCCCCCCCCGCCCGGCCAGCGCCCTGCGCAGCCCGCCTGGGCAGCGCCCCACCGCTGGCCCGAGTCGGCGAGCGCCGCTCACGCCACAGAACCTCCCTCCCCTTCCTTGTTTTCGCACCGGTTTCTTCCACTACACTCCCAGCTGCTTGGGGACAGGGGCCTGTCTCCTCCAGTGCCAGCATCGTGCCTCACTTTAGAGAGGCTTAATGCATTTTTGTTGACAGCAGATTGTCCGTGCAGGTGCCTGGGTGATACACGTTTTTCCATCCAAGGTTCTCAGACAACTGAAATCAAAGGGGTGAGAGACTCATCTGAGAGGGTGGGGGTCACAGGAAAGGAGAAACACACTCCAGTGACTGCAAGATGCATGGAAAGGGCACCTTTGTAGCACTCCGCAAGGAGTCGAATTGGACATTTTGAACACTGACTGCGGTGTATTTCCCTCGCACGGCAAAGTGCAGTCACATTTTCAGAACTTCAGCTCTCCCCGCTGCGTGGAGTTGCGGCTCCCCACGCCTGCCGCCTGTCTGACTCTCAGCCTCAAGTTCCCTTTCAAACGTTTCTGCCGCCGCCGGGGTTCTCTTTCGGGTCAGGCCGCTAGTCATTCCCGCGTCAGTTGACACGTGGCGGCCTGGCTCAGGTGGACCGTGGCCTGGCCCTGGCAGCCTGGGCCGGCGACCCAGCCTCGCGGATCCCACCCGGCTAAGATGGATCCGGTGATGCCCCGAGCTGCTCGCAGGGCTGTGCTGAGGCTCCGGAAAAGCCACAGGCTGAAGGTGTCCTTGGGCTCCTTGGGCTGATCTGAGGAGGCCCCTTCTCTTCTGAAGAAAACACATCCTGTGCTTAATTCGCACCCCCTTTCTCCCGTGATGTGGGGGAGAGTGCTTGCGCTCCCCTAGCTTGGACGGGGTGTGTTCCCTGTGTCCCACCGAGACAGGCTTTCCTTCCTTTACGGACCTGGATAGCACAATAGCTGCAGGAAAGACCTAGAAGGGTGATTCCATTATGTGCTCACTTTGCCTCTCTGCTGCTAGTGCACAGAAGGCTCTTTATTTGCTCACACAGTAGGGCCACGCCCCTCCGGCTTGGATGCGGCATCTCCTGGGGGCGGGGTTCACTTGCCTGCCTGCCTAGAGGCTCCTGCAGGTTGCCAGCCTGGCTGGCAGTGGTGAGAGCATCGAAACAATGTAGCTCTTTTTGGAACCAGAAGCTGTGGTCGGGAGGAAAAGTAATCATCCCAAGCGGATGGGGCATCTCCAGGGATGTTTGTCACGTTCGCTCCTGCTCTGTGCGGTGCCCTCTGCTGTCATCTGCCTAATGCACCTCCGGGCTCCTAGGATGGAGTAAATTGGAGGAAGCTGGACCTAAAGTAGATGCTGAAGTCACGTTTATGCCATGCAGCGTATACCCGCCTCATTTATTGGCTGTAGGCGTTGGGCTTTGGCATCTTAGTATAAAAGTAGAACATTTGTATCGGCTTTTAATCTCGAGGTATATATATTTTTTCCAAGTGGAGAGGAATAATGCATTTGTGTACTGTTGGAAAAGCCTCCTGGAACTAACATCACAGATGATGTGAGAATGTTTTTGAGGGCAGCCACACAGTCATCTTCATGCTCCGCAGTCCAGGAAAATCAAATAACTACCAAATGGGGCAGGATGAAGTTAGTGAGGAAGTTTGAGATTCATTCCCCAAAGTTATATCAGACACAAAAATGAGAAGAACCAGATACCCTTCCACTGCCAATTTAATAGAATGCTGTCATTGATGCACTTATTAAAATTCAATTTTCTGTTTAGTTGAAGGGAATGGGCTGAAGGGATGGTTTGCCGCTCAACTCCGTTACCTTGAATTTAGACTCAGGCAATAATTACTGAAAAAAATTGGCACGACTGCACTGTTGGCTTTTTGGGTAAGATTTGGTGGAAAAAAAGCAACAACTTTATGCGGTAATGAGAGATTTCTTCACTCAAAGACCTAACTTCAGATGCCCATCAGATTCAATCAAGTTTTGTTCTGGAACATGGGGGCTTTCTAAGCTTTCCTAGTGTGAAAACTCAGCCTGATTTTCATCAGATTTTCCCTCAAAGAGGTAAAAGGGGAATTTGACCTTAAAATCTTTTGCAGTGAGGAAAGGTGACCACTGCCCCTTTCCTGGCAAATTAGGAAGCGCCCTGGGGCATTCTTAATGAAAGTCTTTTTTTTTTTTTTTTAATTTTATTTTTGTTTAAAATAAAGGTTCGAACGTGTCACTTTTTGCCACTGCATTGTCTCTTTCTGAAGAAAGGGTGATTTATGAGCCCTCTGGATCTTCTTGTGGTATTAATAACATCTTGAGCCAGCTGTTTTATTGGGTGTACACAGAGGGTAATTAGAAACATCTGAGAGTCCCATAATGTGCCCAGAAAACCATGACGTTGTATGGAAAAGAAAAAAAAAAATTCATGCCAAAGTTGTGTACTTGGTAAATAGATGAATTAGTATTAAAATTTACTCTGTATTTTACCTTTTTTTTTTTTTTTTAAAAAAAAAGCTAAGCTCTTCAGACTGGAAATACCCTTTTATTGAAATGCACTCACTGCAGAAATCATAACCTTATTTGGTAAAAGACTTCTGACCGTGCTGTTCATACAGTAATTATCATTTCCCTTCTGTCAAGCTTCATCATATTATAGACCATTTTCTGCCAGAGGAAGTCTTTCTTCTTTTTACCTGGCAGTTACTTGAAAACTTCAGAATTCTGAGGGATCTCATGTAAGGAAATTAACTCTTAGGAACATACTGCACCAGGGACTAATAGGGCCAATTTGCCTAATAGTCTATCCTAGAAATCGGCTTGGGATCCAAGAGTTTGGGCTCTATTTTAGCTGGTTATTTGAAATTTGATCTATTCCAGTGGTGGCCGAGTTCGAATATTTGGGTTGTAGCAATAACAGAGGCTGAGTCAGGGTCTGATTTAAATCAGGTCCTGTTCTTCCTTTGAGACAGAATCTAGACAAGAAAACCTAACAGTTTAGTGGTGGCTGGCGAATGGTTCCTTTCATCTTCATTCACAAATAACAAGCCCTATGAGAAGTCCATGCTGAGTCAAACTGACGTGTTCCCAGGCAGCCGTGGGCAGGATTCGAGTTGGAGGCCTCCAGTATCTTTTAACCTGCATTGCTTTGTGTGTCCCCACTGGGTATGGCTTTGTCCTTGCTCATTTTGAAAGGAATTCCTCATCGATCATGGAGACAAAATTGTATGTTTTGCTAGAGGTTGACAGTGACCAAGGAAGGAGAAGTTGATTCACCTGTGGGGAGATGTTTACGGTGGGGAGGCAGGTCAGGAGGTAGGAGCTCTTGCTGAAACCTGACTTTAAATGCCTGCCTTCTCCAACCCCTGAGTCAGTGGTTCCTAGTCCTGGTTTTATACAACAGAATAATACCCCAGGGGTTACCCAAGAGTACAGATGCCCAGCCCACACCCCAGGCTTCCTAAGTCAGAATTTCTGGGTGGGCTTTGGGTATGTATAGCTTGAAAACAAATGATGCAGGCGGTTGTTTTGTATGTATAGCTCTGATGGAGATCCTATGGTCTGAGCCAGTGCTCACCAGCTTTTACCGCTCATAGGAATCACTGTGAATCTTGACAAAGTGCAGATTCTCTTTCAGTAGGTCTGGGGTGGGGCCTGAGATTCTGCATTTTTAACAGGTTCCCAGGGGATGGGTTGCTGCCTGGCCCATGGATCACCCTTTGAGTAGCAAAGATCTTAAGGTACTATTAATTCATAATAAATAATGGTTCCAGAAAGATGGGTTATTATGAATTAATTATACTGACTTATTGAGTTTCTGCATGAGGCTGATACTGTATTAGGAAGTGATGTATAAAGGCCAGAAGAAAGTCAACCATGTGATCAGAAGCTGTTCACCCTTTGCAGCAGCCCTACCTCAGTTCCCACCGCTCCTGAAGCTGAGGTCTCCTCACCCTGCCAGGCAGCCTCTGGGCAGGCTGCCCCCAGGGTACCATCCTTGCCACATGAAATGCTGGGGGCAGGCTGCCTTCTTTCTTTATCCCACTATTTCAGCCTGCTCTAGCCTGCCTCCTGCCTTGTACATTTTCCAGGGGACAGTAAGAAAGTCTCTTTGCTCATGTCCCCCGAATTCTGGGGGATAAGTGTCAGGCTCTCCAAAGAGTTTTCACCTCCTCTGCTCCAGCGCAACAAGCTGGTTTCTGTAGCTCAGCCAGCATCCCGGGAACTGAGGTGACTGTTACTGACTTTCGTCCTTAGCTTTGGGATGTTGCCTAAATCTCTTACCAAAAATTCCATTCCATGGCCTGGGCCACGGTATGCAAGAGCGACGCTCTTGGCCTGCTAGTAACAGGACATGGATTTGTTCTTCCAGGAGAGTGGAAGGGGAGATCTGTTTGCACAGATCCACCCTTATCCTAGGGAAGCCCTACTGGGAATTGATATTAAGCACGTTGAAAGTATTTGAGGACAGTCTTTAAGAGAAGATGCACTGGGACGATACCAAGTTGTCTAAACCTGCCTTGCAACCATCGCCCTAACTTTCTGATAACACACAGTCCGTATCCTGAACTTCCTACCCACAGGGCTTAGATTGTGACTTATGAACGTGATACCCAGGAGCACTTTCAGCACAGGAAAGAACTTGAATGAATGGAAAAAGAGAGTGAACATGTCAGCTCATTAGCTGGGATAGCAAAGCTGAAACTCTCCCTCCTTGTGCCATCAAAGCCCATTGTATTTCCTTCACTGACCTCTGGGTGCCTCCTCTTTCCAGCGTGGCCTCCTGACACCAGGCTCCGTGTCTTGGTCCCTGCCTCCGACTCCCCGATTTCACCTACGTTTGGCAGGCTTATCTTTTGCTGGTGCTCACTCAGTTCCCTCTCCTACTCTGAAATATCTGTTCACACCCTTAGTGCAGATGGGAAGGCGAAAAGCTGAGTTTGTCTGATGGTTCTCAGTCAAAGGAAGTTTGGCCCCAGGTGGGACGTTTGGCAGGGTCAGGAGACACTGTGGGTTGGCCAGACTGGAGAGCGCTCCTGGCATGTAATGGATAAATTCCAGGAATCCATCTAAATATCCCACAGTGCACAGGATAGCCCCACGACAAAGAATTATTTGGCCCAAAATGTTGCCAGTGCCAAAGCTGAGAAACCCAGCGCTAAGCATTGCCTTTTTTTCCTATTGGACAACGTCTTGGACACTCTCTCTGACACTCTGTCCGGGTCCCTGGAGAACCCCGCCTTTCAAATGTCAAGATTGTTCTCTAGGTAGAACCTCCGGCATCTTGTCACAAGCGTGCTCCTTTGGTGATGGTACTGAGGCTGAAAGTGACAGCGAACCCCTGCGGCCCTCCTTGTACGCCTGCTGCCTGGTCAACTGGACCCTGACCCCTGGAGGCTTGATTTGCAGCGGACGACGTGTGTGAGATGATCTCGCCGGTTGCAGAGAGTGCAGGATCCTCGAGGTGGTTTGGGAGGCCTCAGGATGACTCAATGAGCGAGCAGGATTGGCCTTAATTATGGGGAGATTTGGGAAAGGAAAGTAAGAAATAACGAACAGGAAAAGGCTGAGCAGAGGAGGCGTTTTTTGCACATCTCAGAAGTGATTGTATAACACAAACCACTTTTCAACACCGACCTTTGCTACCGTGGACACCCGTTTGCGGAGCATCTGCGCTGTGGCCACCGGGAGGGGAGAGACAGCTGAGTGTTTATTTGAGCCATAGCATCGTCACACGTTCAAATAAACACAGCACCTTGGGAGGGTACAGGTTGGTTATTTCTAACCCAAACATCTGTCCGCATGCCTTTTGAAGGGTTATTTTGCCAAGTTAGAAAGAAAAAACTATCCAAGCATTGAAAGTCTGACACATTATTTAATTTATTGAAAAAAGGAAAACCTCTGTGGCTGAAGCACTCTAGGTTAGCCGGACAGTGATGTGTCTCATGTTTCCCAGCGTTTGCTCCGGGACCGAGAAAGAGCCGAGAGCAGGTGAAAGGCATCGCCTCCGCGCATAGAACCCCCCCCGCCCCCGCCCCCCTCAGGATGGTCATCTTGCCCAGGAAACTTGGAATTTTCACGGTTGTGTCTTTTGGGCTTTTTTACTTGAATGAAATGAAATGTTCTCAATTCACCGGTATAGGGGTGATCCATTTTATTGCCTGTCTTCATGAGACCCCAGGCCCATAATTCATACGGCTGATTTCTTCCTGTTGTATCTTTTCATTAGTTGTAGCAAAATATAACTTTTACCATTTTGACCGTTTTTGATTGTACACTTCAGTGGCGTTGAGTGCGTTCACGGTGAGGCGCAGCGGGCGGCTGTTAGCACGGCCCATTCCCAGCGCTCACCGTCCCGGGCAGCCCCCGCAGCCCCGTTGAACCGGCGCCCCGCACCCCGCCCTCCAGCCCGCCGGCCTCTCCTCTGCCTCCCGTCGCTGTGCATTGGCCTGTTCTGCGCACTTCATACAAGTGGAATGACGCAGCGCTTGCCTTGTTTGTGTCTGGCTTTTCCCTTAGAATAATGTTTTCAAGATTCTTCCTTGCTGGAGCATGTGCCAGAATTTTCTGCCTTTTTAAGACCGAATAATATTCCCTTGTGTGTATATTGCTGCCTTTTGTCTATTGATTCTTCTGTTGATGGCGCTTAGGTTGCCGCCATCTGCTGTAAATCAGGCTGCAGTGAACATCTGTGAACGAGTGTCTCTTGGAGTCCCTGCTTTCATTTCTTTGGGGTCTAGACCTAGAAGTGGAATTACCGGTAATTCTGTTGAACTTTTTGAGGAATTTACCAAACTGGTTTTTTTCCGCAGCAGCTCTACTAGTTTATATTTCCACCAGCAGTGTATTCGAGTTCTAATTTCTCCACATCTTCACCCATACTGGTTACCTTTCTTTTTTTTCTTTGATAAATAGCCATCGTAATGGGTGTCCAGTGGAATCTCATTGTGGTTTTGATTCGCAGTTCCTTAATTACTAATGGTGTTGAACTTCTTTTCATGGGCTTATTGTCCATTTGTAAATCTTCTTTGTAGAAATATTTATTCTCATTCTTTGCCCAATTTTGAATTAGTTTGTTGTGGTGGATTTTTTAAAAACCGGGATTTCTACTTACTAAGGTAAGTACTTAATTATAGTGTTATCTCTAGCTGATACTGATTGTGACTCTTTTGGGATACCTGAGTTCTAATCCTGATTCTGCCACTGGGACAAAACTCATTTTTAAGTCTTTTTTTTCTTTTAATCTGTAAAAGAAGAGTTTAGGGAGTAGATGTAGATCCCTTGCAGCCCTAAAACGCTATTATATTATCCTGTCTAAAATAAAGGCCGTCCTCTGAGGAGTATAATAGTATAAATGGGATTAGGCTATTTTTAATATGTTTTATTCTGAAAATATTTATTGTGATTTTCAAGTATGTACAGTGTGTTCTCTTTTGTACTTTTTTTTGGCTCCACGTTGCACTTTAAATCAAAGGACGATTTTACACAAATCCCATGATATATTGTGTGGTGACGTGTCATTGGCCCGACAAGTTTGATCAGAAAGCTAGAGGCCTAAAACGTTTGACAAGCTTACAAATGACTGTATTTTTTCTTGCTTAGTTTTTTAAACCAAAGTGCTCAGAAGAGTTTGGCCAGAAACAGAGGTGGCCTGAAGGAAGCACAGCTTGTATGGAGTGGACAGAGAGGTTAGAGTTGGGCCGGGCCATCCAGGTTGTACAGGGCTAAGTTGCTTTGAGTTTCAGTTTTTTGGTTTTTTTTGAAGGAAACTGAAATGAGAGCTTGCATGCCTTAGAATGTGCTAGAGCCCTTCTACAAACTGTAACAAAGAAATGATTTAGGATTAAAAATCTGAGCTACAAGGAATTAAATCACCTTACTGGGGGGATAAAGTCAAGAGCAAATTTTACATTTAAGAAACATAGTGTTTATAGTAACCCAAGAGGTAGTTCTTTCACATGATACATGTTTGAGTTTATTTATCTCTTGCTAGTTCCCCAGATTCCTTCATTTACTTGGATTAACAGCTCCTTGAAATTTTTCTTCTTGTGGAAGGAAAAGGCCAGATGCCTGAGCTTTCTTCAGTCAAAATATGGTGTTCAGTAGTGCTTGTGCTGGAAATCCGCGCTGCTCCGTGTCCCTGCAGGCATCAGTGGGCTCCTATTTTCTTTAGGAGATCGGAGGGAGAGAGGTTGGGGTGTTTATTTCCAGCTCCCTCCTTCTGGGCCCCTGGGGATCTGTATGATCAGAGCAGTATCCATACAGGTGTGATTGTTAGTTATTATTAATTGCTTGATTACCATTTATCATACATTTGATGACATCAAAATGTAAGTCCTTGAGCTACAACCGAACATATTTTAACACGTTGTAAGGTAAGAGATTGACTTACTTAATTTCTTATGTATTTGAAATTTACAAAATATCATAAACCGATAGCATTGCCTAGTACTTCAGTATTTTTATGTCATTTAGCTGCAGTTTCAAGTCTGATACAAAGAAATTATCTTCTCTTTGTAGTTTTAATAAAGTTTAGGAGAATCCAAAGGATTTTGAATCAATTTAATTTACTACTTGGGGTTTTCATAAAGAATTTAAACATTTCGTAGCTTTGCAAGTGACAAATTTTAGCCAGTTGATAATCACTCCTTTGGTGACTAAAGAGCAGATTTTATTTGGAGTCAGGGCGTGCGTGGAAAGCACACATAATTTCTCCTCTTCTGAAGTACTTGGCCTTTGAAATTTAATATATAATCTAACCTTAGAATTATAGATGCTATAAAATTTATAAGTCAAACATCAAAGGTGTTTGGATTCCAGAGACTTGTTATTGTCTGGGATTATTTAAGAAGTTGTTAGTGCAAATAGTATTAAAATGTGGCTAATGCACGTGTGGGAATGAAGAGCTGTGAGGGTGTAAGCAGTGAAGCCAGGGAAATGGCATTTCAGAGGTGACTTATTTGCTGTCATCCATGTGTTTTTCTGCAAAGTCGAACACTAATGATTGTAGGATGGCACCAAGTAATCCATGTGCAAGAGTTGTTTTCGTGGAAACCTGTGGAGAATTGCTTTGGGAAACGAATGGGAAACCCTTAGAGCTGAGAGCGGCTTGCAGAGCATCTGGTTCACCCTTTTTGTTTTATGTGTCAGAAAATCGAGGCCCAGTGTGGGAAGGTGACTACCTCAAGGTCACAGCTAGTAGCAGTGCTCTGGTTCAGACCCAGGCTTGTGATTCTCGCTGCGTTGCCGAATGAGATTTTGAGGTTTAACATTTTTATATCTGGAGATTTCTTAAAGTGGCCTTCCGTTGGACAGGGCCACTGCTCGATGATTTCTAATGCACTTTGCCCATGTGAGAGGAGTGTCAGAGAGGGGGTCTGCTCCAGCCCTTCCTCACTGACCCCATTCCCACCCAGATAAGGTGAGGGTGCGAGCCACTGGGTAACTGGGAGGAGCTGGGATGACCAGACTGACAAAGAACATAGCGCAGAATATTCCCTAGTTATTCTGTAAACCTTTGCCCAACAAAAGAAAACGTAGATTATGCTGTGTAAGCTTCAGGTAGAGATTGATGTGTGGAATACCGAACCCGTATATCCAGGGACTGGGGATTAAAAATGCAGGTAGTCATGCAGAAGGAATATCCCCGGGATCTAGCAGACAGGCCCTCGGTCCCACCACAGGAGGCCACCTCCTACCCACACCACCTTCTGCAGGGCCATGCTGAAGAGCATTGGTTTACCTACTCAGCACAGTCCCATGCCATCTGCTGGAATGAACCCAGCGGAGAAATTAAGAGAGGGTATCCCAGGTGAGCTCAAGTCCCGGAGACTCACTCTTCCCTAACTAATTCCCGGAGGGGGTTCCTGAGTAACACTTTCTCAGCTCATTGAGAGGAAGTTGAGTTAATAAAGAATCTATGATTCATTGAGTGGTTATCGAAGGAGTCACCTTCTAGTCAGAGACTGGAAGATTTCTTTCCAGTGATTCACATGTATTACCCAGAACACTCGGACTTCCTTGAATTTAAGATATAAACTCAAGTCCCTCAGAAATAACGTTGAAATACCAGAAATCAGGGAATCTTCCCTCTTGTCTCCTTCTCTCCCCAGCCTACCCCTCTCCTCGCTTCCCCCCCGCCAGTAACCTTGATTCTCCTAATTGCCTGGTGTGTACCTAAATGCTGGGTAGCTGTGAAGACAAAACTGTGGGTCTTCAGAATGGCAGAAGCCCAGAGTGGACCTTTTTTATTTTCTGCAAAACTGATGACACATTCTTAGTCTAGCACATCCTATAATGAGGCAGGAAATGCACTTCTTTGGAGAGCTCAGTTAAGGTGAGATGAAAATGTCTGTTGCGCTGCTTTGTCTCACGGCCAGACAGAATGCAATGAGATGGGAATGTGGGGGGCTTAGGGTCTGCTTAATCCCAGCCTCGAGTGAGCCCCTGTGAGTGAGGGAACAAAGCTGCAGCCTGGTGAGCCGTGGCCGTGGTAGCAACAGCTGCACTTAGCTTGGCTCCCCTCCCCTTGGCCTTGACGGAGCCCCGCCACTCTTCGCAGAGAGGAGCAGCCTGCTGCCGCTGTGGCCCCGCAACTCAAGGGCTTCCCATCACGAACGATGAAAAATATGGTTCCCACCAGGCTGCAGCTAAATTAATAATAATAGTCCCTCTGAACCTTGAGTGCTTGCTAGAAAGCCAGGGCTCAGCCAGCTCAGCTGCCACTTAACCAAGCTGTTGAGTTTGAGTTATCAAAAAGTGGTCACCGTTAGCCCTTCCTGTCTAGCACCTTTTAAAAGTAACATCACTGGTTTTATTGCCAGAGAAAGAATTTCTGCTCTTCTGTTTCTTAATCTCTGTGCCCGATTGTTCAACTCTTTAAATAATACTTTTAAATGATAGAAAGACCGGAACTCCAGTGGCTGTGTTCCGTTTGAAGGCCCCTACCGAAGGTATTTACTCACTCTGCCCCTGGGATCTATGGGTGGGTCTAATTTGGGCTCCCTTGGCTTCTGTGTGATATTTCAGTGGCTTATTGAAGAAAGATAACCCAAGTAAAACTATAGGAAAAGACTCAGTTTGGAGCTGGAAGGAAAGGAAAACATGATGTTTATTGAGTACCTCTGTGTACCCAGCATAGTTCCAGGCATTTTCATACTTTGCCTCTTCATCCTGAGAACAGTAGGTATGTTCCGATTTACTGATTAGATAACTGAGGCCTAGAAAGCTTACGGACTCAATCCAGAGAACTGTAAATATTCAATCCAGCTGTAAAAATAACTGTTGTGGACAATTTCCATTTGTCTGGCCACACAGAGAAAATGTATTAGGGTCTTGAAGAGACTTGCCCCTTCTGATTGTCGGTAGATGAATAGCAGGACCTGAGTTCAGTGGGATCCAAGTGCTCGGGAATTATTTCGAGCGGCTCATTCATGTGGTTAGGGCAGTGCTGTTGCCAGGGGAATATTTTGATTGATTGTGTCAGTGTCCTTGGGTGGCCTTTCTGAGAGCTTGAATGACTGTGTAAGTTTGGTTTCCTCTAAGCTTTTACAGATGAGGCACCACATCGTTGTTTTGTTCCTCTAATAACGATTAATATAGTAAATTGAAAAGTATGGGAATTCAGTACAGCGGGTTGACCTACTATGGAAATAAGCTTTTTCAGCTCTATTGAGAAGACTAAGTACATATTACAGACTTTTACTGGTAACTGGCTGTTGGGCCCTTGTGGTTAATAACAGCTCCTATTTCTGCTTCATTATTAATGATCATTACAGTACTTAAGGATGGAAAGTAGATTTTTACCTACCAGCTCTACCGTGCCTGACCTGTGAAGTGTTGCAGAGGATTCAGAATCTCTATCTAGGCCCTGTAAGAGCCATGATAGATTAGTCATTTTTTGTTAAAGATAGAGGAGGAGAGAGTGTAGCAACTGCCCTATCGCTGCTGCTTCCAGGGGTGTTGGCAACAGTCCACTAGTCCCAACAGTGAAGACACGGCCTCCTGATCTCTCCAGAACCTGCTGGGAAAATGTGCACACTCTGGAGAGAGCGCGGTAGACTTTGAGTGTTGACTTGGCCATTTATTGATGATGCGCTTTAGGAAGAATACTGAGGGCCTCAGAATCTCAGTGCTCCATATAGTTTGGTATAAAACGATGTCATTCACAGGGTTGCTGTAAAGAGTAAATGAGATAATGAAGTCAGTGCCCTATAAAAGGGTAGCCAACAATTGTTAGTGCCTTTCCCTTACATAGAGCCAAATAGCCATTTCCTTGTTGAAACTTTATTGTCCTTGCCTTCTGTGAACAAATAAGACTATTTTATATGGATGAATAAATGATGTCAATATTGACATGAAGGCATTTTAAGATAGATATGTTATCATTCCTATCACTTTTATGTATGTATTAGCTAAAAATTAATGTATTTTAATTTATTAACAAAATGACTGGAAACCTTTCAACAGGTTTATTTTGGGTGTAAAGAACTTGCATCTTAGACTAAACATTCATGGCAGCTTTTACCGATCAGTCTTAGAAATTTTGAATCATTTGGTGAGCTACTAAATGATCTCTTCTGTACTTCCAAACAGTTTTCATTACTGTTTTCCTTTGTTCTGTATCTCCCAAGGCTTTTGAGTTTTTGTTTAGATGAGAAGGGAGGGACTTGGTAGAAGTGAGCATACTTGCCAGCTTTCCGGAGAGCTTCACAGGAGCCTGAGGAACATGTCGAGGGACTTACTTGATAGTCATTGTTTTCAGAGGAGAGTGACAGTCGTAGATAAGTTATTTCTGTGTTTCATCAGGCTCAAGAGAGCAGATTTGGAGGGAGACAGTGATATTGTTACTGTTTACCTTTTGTGCCTAGAGTATAGAATTGAAGGTACCAGAATAAAGGGTGAAGTTTATCAAACCTGAATGTTTACTTAATAGATTTGTAGTTGTTCATACATGTGTCAGTAGAGTCATACAGAATAAATGAGCATGTAGTGATAGCGGTCAAGCAGTATCTTAAAAATCAAAAGGAATTCTGTATTATTTTTCTTGTTTGCTTTAGAAATTCTGACTGGATGTTATCATATTTCTAATAACTACTTGGGAAATTCTATCAATTCTGTTTTTCTTTTTTTTCATGGGGTATTGGGCAATGAAAACCAGAATTCTCCATTTTATTTTTTATTTATTTATTTTTTAATCCTCACCAAGGATACTTTTCCATTGCTTTCCAGAGAGAGTGGAAGGGAGAGAGAGAGAAAAAACATCGATATGAGAGAGACACTCGATTGGCTGCCTCCCGCATGCACCCCAACCATGGCTGGGGGTCGAGCCTGTGACCAAGGTACGTGCCCTTGGCTGGAATTGAACCCAGGACCCTTCGGTCCAAGGGCCAGTGTCTAACCTCTGAGCCAAACCGGCCAGGGCCAGAATTCTCCATTTTAATTTAAAGAACTCTGTCTAGTTTTATGGTAATGGTGGAAGCAGAAATTTTGTTCTTGTCTTGAAATCCGGTTTAAGCTTTCCTAATCTGGACCATATTGATGACACATGTAGTTGACAAGTAAGATTCACTGTTTCCTCTGCTTGGCTGTTGATCGGCTGGCTAGCAGCTAGAAGATCTAATCGTAAATCACTCATGGAGATTATGAATAGGCTGTAAGTTTGTCTGCATGTGTAGCCTTTCTTCTTCAGCGATAGAAGTTTCGTATAAGGAGAGCAATTAGTTGAACTTTGAAGGAAGAGTTCAGAAGAGATCTGTCAGATATAGACAAGGACTGTTGTCGTTGAGCCCATGGCGTTAAGTGGTGCAAATGTATGTGAGGAGCCCAGGCAAAGGGCTTTGGGAAAGAGAGTATTCATTCCTCTTAGGCCCAAGAAATAGGAAGCTTTAGGAGACTTTAAATCATCGCTTACCATTGGAAATATTCCATTATGTTAAAAATGATGGAAAAAATACAAAATATGGTTTTAAAAATATTCTGGATATAATATTTAAAGTTTGAAGACAATTCGAAGCTTGTGACTAAGTTTGCAGAACTGTTCAGTGTCTCCAGGATCGCCGCTACCAGTGTATTGGAAAAGCGTTGGAAGCCTTCAATATATCATGGAAAGCTAGCTGAAAATCATCACTTCACTCTCAGCATTATCATTCAACTTACTTGGGTGTCATTTGGAACAAAAAGAAACACAAAAAGCTGTCCTGGGGGAAATCTTAATCGGTCCTTGCATAAACCCAGAGAAGTTTAACTTTGGGTCTTCTGCCTTTTGTCAGAGGGCTGGAGAGTTGGCCCCACTGAGGTTCGCGAAAATCTGGGACATGCATCGGGACTGCTTCGGGTTTCTAGACTCAGAGAAGCAGGAGCCCCTAGGCCTGCAGGGAGCAGTCAAAGGAGGCCTCACAAGGAGACTGTGGAGTGGTGGGAGCAGCCCAACAACTGAAGGAGGAAGAGTAGGAAGAGGAATTTTTCCAGAATCTAGCCACGTGCATTGACATGGATTCGACAGAGAGGACGGTGTGTTCTTGGAATCACAGCTTTCTCAGTTTAGGGGTCTAAAATGCCCACAGCCGGGCATGGTGGAGTTATGCCTGGCAGCACTGGGTACTTAGTGCACTGTGACCATGAGTGGAGCCTTTAATTCTCACCACGAACCCCACGAGGCAAGTACTCTGATAACCCTATAGGGTTATTACCAGAATTCCACTGAGAAGACAGGATTTTTAAATTTTTCTTTTAGACAATAGAGAGCCATAGAAAAATCACGTAGGGAAATGAGCTTATATTCATGTCAGAAAGTACATTCTGGATGTGATATGGAGAGACAATACTGGAGAGAGGTAAGAAAGGAGGTAGGGCCCGGCCAGGCATGGCTCAGCGGTTGAGTGTCAACCTAGGATCCAGGTGATTGGGGTTCGATTCCCGGTCAGGGCACATGCCCGGGTTGCGGGCTTGATCCCCAGTTGGGGACGTGCAGGAGGCAGCTGATCAATGACTCTCTCATCATTGATGCTTTTATCTCTCTCTCTCTCTCTCTCTCTCCCTCTCCTTTCCTCTCTCTGAAATCAATGAAGATATATTTAAAAAAAAAAAAAAAAAAAGGTGGTAGGGAGCCTTTCAAGAAGGCTTTGCCATAGTCTATGCAAATTAGAGTAGCCTGAACTTGAACTACTCTAATTTAGGACTTGATCACCCTGATGTGCGGGTTATGGGACTGAGAAGAAACCAGGCTTCAGTGTTTATGGCTCATAAGTAGTATTTTTAAAAACTTACTATATTATAGGACCATAAAAGTTCAGCACTGAGAAGGAAATGTATATACCAGTTAGATCTGTTGTTTTATCAGAAAACCAAGTTCCAGAGAGCTGAACTGAATGACTGAAGCTCAGTTAGCTGTGTGATGCTGACCTAGGACTGGAACTCCAATCTCTCGGCTCCCAGGACAGGGACCTTCTGACACACTAGAATTTAAACTTGTACATGAAAATCTCTGTTATTATTATTGTCATCATCGTCATCATCATCATCATCATCATCACTACTACTGCTAGCTGGATCTCTTTCCTGATAAAAAGTAATGGACTAGAAAATGTGAATCATGTGGCAAAGTGCTTAGGTCACATGGTGAAGTTGCTTAAATACATCAGGTCCATGAAGAGAATTAATAGAATTTTAGAAGGGAACTGTCACAAGGCTTTGCTCCAAATGGCTTGTGAAATGTGTTTGAAAGCTGCTCTGTTTCAAGCTCTGACGGTATTGAATCTATTAGTAAGTAGGAAAGTTGTAAAATGCTTCCTTCTTTCCTCATTAGGGTTTTTCAAGTTGTGGAAATGGCCTCTTCCAGAAAAGCTGTAACTCTGAAAGTACATACACATCTCTAAGAGTAGCATATGGGCTTTTCCTTCTTGTTTGGATCAGACACGTTATAAATTATAAAACTTTATATTTTGAACTCAATCTGGCAGATTTTTTAGTTTGTAAAAATTGCAGAAAAATGATCGTCGCTTGTGAAAACATTTCATTTTATGTCACTAAAAATCACTGTATGGTGCATTTTAATTCTGAATTAAAACATCCTTATATAGTTTTCTTAACTTCAGTGTCTGACTGGCCATAAAAGGCGAGGAGAAAGAGAAACAGGAGGAATACTAGGGAAAAGTTTCTGAAATTCTTCTTTGTGTACCCACGTAGTTTCCCTGATGATATTTGGTTTATTTAGGAAAGTTGCCAGAAGGATTTGGAAATTTTTCTAGTCCTGATTAATGATGGTAGTTTTAATTTACTTTTCTCCCATGTCTCTGATTCTTATCCTGTACAAAAATCTAGACCTCCAATTGTTTTATCGGGGTAACTGGGAATTAGATATACACTAGGATGTTTCAAAAGTCAATTTAGTCTAAGTCTGAGCTGCATCTCCAGGGAGTTAATTAGAAACATACCCGTGGGCCAATGCTGGGGATTAGAAGGAATTATCTTCAGGAAGTCAGTTTTGATACATATTGTCTTGATTTAATGGAATGTTCCAGATTCAGGAAGCATAGATGGAGCCCCGAGGAATGTATAGGCATATTTTAATAACTTGAACTTGACATATCAAGTTATTTAAGTTAAATGGAAGGAGACATCTTGGCTCATCTCATCTGTAATGAATCACATGGCTTTGAATAGCTTTAGCATTTGACTCTTGAAAGTTCTGTGTGATTTTAAGCAGTCTGCCATAGAAGCTGTCTAAAACTACCTCCGTATAACTGACTTTCCAAATTAAGAAATTCCCTCCACCGCTTTTTTAAAATACCCCGACCAATGCCCAGGGCCTGCTGAATATCCTTGGCCGATAGTTCTTCCCACATACTACCCCTCCCAGGTCTGAGTTGAATGGAACAAAGGGTCAGTTCTTTTGTTTCTGACCAGAAGTTACATCATTTAATTAAATATTATGTAAACCCATCAGAAATGAGTGCAAAAAGAGTTTTTTATGAAAATCAAAACACAATAATATGACTTGGAAAGACAATAATAGCAAATGACTAATATAAGACTGACTGTCCATTTATGGGTAAGGCAACATTAAGAAATTGGAAAGCAAACTCTAAAAAGACAGAATTTGGCATTCAGCTGGCTTCATAATAAAAAATGTTTTATAAAAAGCTCCATTTGCTCATTTATTCATTCAAAAACCATTTATTAGGTACCTACCATGTGACTAGCATTTTGCTAAGCTCTTGGGATGTGTCCCTGAATAAGGCAGGGTCCCAAAGACAAGGTTCCTTCCCTCCAGGAGCTCGTGACCTTTCCGAGAAGTCAGACACGCGTGCAGACGGTCACAGTGCAGAGCTCTGGGCTGGGTGTGCGCACGCATCCCTTGCTCTGAGCATGTGGCGGGGTAGGAGCCACCAGCTGTCCTCTGGCATCGTCGGGAAAGGCCCTGGTGATCGGGGGAAGCTTCAGCCCGGGTAGGGTTGGGTGGTGAGCTGGGGAGGAGAGAGGCCGAAGCCTCTCGGGAACCACGCATGGATGAGGGAGCGCGGGGCGCTCGGGACAGCAGCTGTGCGGGGGACTCGCGTCCCTCGGAATGGAGGCTTTCCCGATCCTGGTCATTTGGGCCCTGCCCGCGTCCCAGTCACCGACCTTTCTGCTTCTCGGGGACTGCTTAGTACCCAGGAAGAGAATGCTGAGCTGGAAGGGTTCCTTGCCTTTTAAAAGAAATACAAGCCCAGGACCAAGACGGAGGCCTCGCTGGAGGCGGTGGCAAAGTTGGGGGGGGAGCGGGAAGGGCATGACCTGTGGAGGGAGGGCGTGAATTAAAGGAAGGGCCTGAAGGTTTTGTTTATTGTAGTGGTTTCCAAACGTTGTCTACCCAGGATTTATCGCTTCTGGCATCAGACTGAGCCTTACAGACCCCATTTCACTTGATCGCCCGGCGTGTGTTTCTTCATGTCCCGCGGGGAACGCTGCTGTGCTGCGCGGGCCCTTCCTGCCCCGCTCGCCTCCCGGTGTCCCTGCAGCTCCAGCCAAACGGCCGCATTTCCCCGCACACTGTCTTCCCCCTTTTGAAACCTATTCAAAGTACCTGCTTGTCTTAAAAATATGGGAAAGCAAGTTTTATTCAGTGTAATACTAAGATCGTAGGTTGCAGTTTGAAGCAAAATTAGTTATAATCCGTATCTACTCACTAGTTGATCTCCAGATGGGGTGAGTGAAATGGTTAAACGAGAAAGAGATGAAAATAACCTAAAAAGCCAGCATGAAGTAAGTTACTTATCAGATACTTGGAGGGATAGTAGCTTTTAAAGAAATGAGACTGCAGAACATATTAAGAGAAGAGAACTTATAAAGTTAATTACATGAAAGTAACAAAAGAAATATGTGTATTCAGCAGTAAACTTAAATGAACAGGAAATACATTGACCAAGATATTTTCATTAATATGACAAATAAGATCTTAAAATCTATTATCCATAAAAAAAACCAAACTGTCATGAAAGTAATTTAAAAATCATTAAGGTTTTTAAGGGGTTTACCTAAGGGATAGGTAAAATATATGAATAAAAAGATAGTTCAAACAAAAGGAAATAAAAATAAACAACTATGTAGGGTAAATGTTAAAAATCTTTACTAATGATTTTTATAAATAACAATATAAGTAAAGACCTGCAAAATCAGCCATGTGATAGTATAATCTGATTGCAGGTAAAATGCTAGAGCTCAGAAGTTATTTCAAAACTATTAAATGAATATAAATTTTTAAAAATACAATTTAATTTTGACAAGAAGTGAATTCGGTATGTTTGTATACTGCTATTGTTGTTAATAACGGATACCTGCTTTTGGAAGATTCCTCTGTTGATCTACTCAGCAATTCAACATCTCCCTGACAGAGTCTGGGAACAGAGCAGTGAGTGAAGTCACAGGCAGTGCAGAGCAGGACCTGGCTGGTAATAAGGGTACTTATGTCCTTTCTTTGCCAAATGCTGGTTTGGTTTCCCCTTTTATATGTTCCCATTGCCCCAAGTCATGAAGTTGATGCTGATGGCTAACATGTGCTGAGTGCCTACTATGTGCTGAGTTCTAAGTGCTTTGAATATATGACGTCTTTTTTTTTTTTTAAATATATCTTTATTGATTTCAGAGAGAGGAAGGGAAAGGGAGAGAGAGAGATAGAAACATCAATGATGAGAGAGCCATTGATCGGCTGCCTAGCCTGCAACCCAGGCATGTGCCCTGACCGGGAATCGAACCCCAATCGCCTGGATCCTAGGTCGATGCTCAACCGCTGAGCCACGCCTGGCCGGGCTATATGACGTCTTTCAAGCCACAGAACAACGCTACGAGGTGGTTTTGACTTAGCAAATGTTTTAAAATGCTAAATTTAGCTTCATTTCAAGTCCTTTTCTGAAGCTAAGGATGAAACAAGTAATAAGCAGGTATTAACGAATTTAGCAGGAGTATGAACTTGGTTTCCAGAGACACCTTAGCAGAGTCTGCAAATTATAGGGGTGAAATAAATACAGATAGATTTTTAAGTTGATTTCAATCTAATGTATGTACACGTAGGTCGTATTACTTTTTGAGAAAGTGTTTTGCAATGATACTAAAGAAAATGCCAGGCTACAACTACAGTGGCATCGTGTCCCAGCAGATTGTTGCAGTTACCCCTGTAAAAGGATGAAGCGCGACACTGTTTCTATGAAACCTGTTTCACTGCCCATGAGGCTTCAGAATCATCATTTCCCCAACTTGGTGTGTTCCTTCAATTCTCCCAGAGGAAGTCAGCTTTTCATAAACTCATGAGCATTTTATTAACTGCTATGTCAGTAAGTATGAAACTTACATTTGAATTGGTGCCTGATCATACATTCAAAATCAAAGTCAAAACAAAGCACATCACCCATCGGCTCAACCCCTGCCCCTCTCTACAAATTGCAAGTGGCTGGGTATACATTTCCCCCTGTTTTAAAGCTTAAACCCTGGCAATCATTAGATAAGAGGAGGACATCTGAATTTCACTGTATTTACAAATTGGTTAGACTTTGGAGAACCAGAATTTCAGGGATGGAAACGAACCTGTGGGTTGTATCAGTGGGCAATTGGTGGACACTGTAATCCACCAAGTGAAATGATTTGCCCCACTTTTCAGAGATTGTTACTGAAGGATGCCCTAATCCCCAGGTGTCTGGGATTCCTGTGTTTATTCTGCAGACTGCAAATGTTGCTTTGTTTTTCCTAAGGGTGAAAGAGCCTTGGTGTTGGGGAATTTCTAAGAGATAGCACCACACAGTGCCTGTGGATGAAGGGTATGAGTGGAATTTTGTGATATGCTCGATATATGGAGCTCCTTAGGTTATGCAAAGTGCAAAAGGAGATCAAATTAGATCGCCCACAGCCACAGTGAGGCTCCTGATAAAGGAAGAAAAGCCCTAAACAAAGCCGAGGTGATGAATGGCCTCCTCCCGAATTAGAAGCTCTGGTATGCGTGTGGGGTGGGGTAGGGCCTCCTATCTCTGGGTTATAAACAGAATGTGGTATCGAAGCCCTAACAACCAGGGACGTTCTTGGAATTTTTGTTTGTATTAAGGTTGATATTTGCATTCGTTGAAATCTGCCGTCCAGTGCACTTCGGTGTTTGATGGGTGGGATGGAAATGGTCTTATTCATGTCTAAAGCATGAAAAGAAAGATTCTGGCACAGAGAGCATGGTGGGTGCATTTTTAACTCTTATTAGGGCCTCTTCCCTTTGCCCCAACATTTCTTTGGATTCCCATTTTCCCTTCTGCAGGTATGATTGAGAATACTAATCGCTTCCCTCACACATGAGAAAAATCCTTCAACCAATAGAATGATTATATGTTCAATGAGTTTTAAGTGAATCTTTCTGGAATTTGACTTGAATCTGCCTAAATAGTTACTCAAAAGTGGGAGAGGAAGGCCAAGGCCAGGAACACAAGGCACGTTTGCAGCGCACGTTTCACGTGTGTGCAGGAGAGGGTCTGTTGACCCTCACTTAGGCTTGTTCTTTATTTTTCCCTGATTCTGATGCCTACGATTCTTTTAATTTTTTAATCTACTTATTTTTTAATTTTTCAACTACAGTTTATTTTCAGTGTTATTTTGCATTGGTTTCAGGTGTATAGCACAGTGATTAGACAGTCATATACTTCATAATGTATTCCCCTATATTTCTAGTACCCACCTGACAGCATGTGTCATTATTACAATATTATTGACTCTTTCCCTGTGCTCCCCATGACTTTAAAATATATATTTATATATACACACATACATATATATATATATCTTTATTGATTTCAGAGAGAGGAAGGGAGAGGGAGAAAGAGAGATAGAAACATCAACAATGAGAGTCATTGATCGGCTGCCTCCTGCACAGCCCCTACTGGGGATCAAGCCTGCAACGTGGGCATGCGCCCTGACTGGGAATCGAACCTCAATTTTATGGATCATAGGTCGATGCTCAACTGCTGAACCATACCCGGCCTGGCCCCCTATTTTGTAACTACCAATGTGTACTTCTCAATCTTGTCACCTCTTTCATCCAGTCCCCCAACCCCCATCCCCTCTGGCAATCATCAGTCTGGTCTCTGTGTCTGTGTAACTCCTACAGTTCTTATCTGTCCTGGTCCTAAGTTACAAGTTTTCATTTATGTTTTTTCTGTTTCACTGCATTGATTTTTATAGGCAGCCCTGTATGCTGTGGAAAGAAATGGGAATCTGGCCCTTGTCTGTCTGTCTAGCCAGCTTTTCTCAGCTTCTCCCTGTCTCCTATGCTCCTGCCTTCTCAGCCTCCTTTCCGTTTCTGGGCCTTTCTAAACCATGTCTCATCTCAAGACTTTAGCTCCTGTTATTTCTTCTGCAAACACTCTTTTGCCAACTTTTCATGTCACTGGATTCTTCTCCGTTTAGGTTTAGCTCAAATGTCACCTCCTTGGTCAGGTTGTTCTAGACCACTCTATCTCATGTTTTCTTGGTGGAGTCTGTGAGTGAGTCAGTATATGCTGGCAGACAGATCATCAAGAACTGGCCGAAGGCAGTGTCAGAGCACAGTTGCAGATCTCTACATTCCATTACCGCCCCCCAAACCTAGATTGTAATAAATGCCTGCTAATCTCCGTGCTTCCTTCCTGGGCTCATGTGTAGGCTTAGACCTCCTCTGTTCCTCTGTTCTACCTTCAGAAGAATGGGGGGACCTCCATCTCTGCTTTCAGTCCCAGGTTTCTGTCTATCTGTCTGTCTGTCTGTTTTTGTGGGAGGCATAACGGAATCACAAGGCAAGCCTACAGTTTTTCTTGTTTTAAGAGTAGGATAGGTTCTTGAAGTGAGCAATGGTTTGCATCAATTAATTGTTATCTAACATATTTGTTATCTGGAAGCTTTAAACAGCTTCAGTAGGAGCCCACTGTCTGGCTGAATAGAGTTGAAGGGTGCCCTGTAAAAGAGGCCACTGTAGGTATGTTTAGGGCAGGGGTGGGGAATGTCTGGCCCGCGGGCCGTATGTGCTGTTCTTCTAATCAGAGACACGTGGCAAAGTTGCAGCAGTTATGTGAAGCAAAGTTGTGTGTGTGTGTGTGTGTGTGTGTGTGTCTGCTCTGTGAGGTGACAGGTGCAGGCTTCCCTCCGAGTGGAGGTTTGTGTCCCAGTTCTGCCCCAGCCACAGTGACTGTCCGCTGGCACAGAAAGCAAGAGGATGGTGGTGGGGCCTGGGCGCTGCTGCAGGAAACTCAGGGATGTCCTGAGAGCACCTTTTGGGGATAAACAGTTGACGTGTTTTTATAGTGAGCTAAGATAATAGGAAAGACAGAGAGGGTATAGCTTTTCATAGTGCAAATCTTTACAAAATTCAGTTGGCCCATATCCATATACAAGTCACTCATGTCTATTCATTCAGACTAGGTTCCAGTTTGCGATATGGATTGTGACTGTGATTCCATCAGCCCAGCTTCTGCAGGGCTGCGAGCTGTTTTATAAACCAGAGCGGATGGTGGAATGCATGGAAACTTTTGACATATTTTAAGCCCCCGACGTGGTGTTCCAGCCTGGGCCCTTTCGCTCATGTCAACCTTTTATAGTAGTGCAGGGAGATAGGTCGAGGGGTTGTCATGAAATGATGGTTTCTGGAATAACAGGCTGAGGGCCCATAGACCTCTTGTTATTTGCAGTAGGTCCCGGGTGACCACAGGATGCAATGTAGTGAGTTATGGGGATGGCCAGCTGAATGGTAACTTATAAAGTTCTGGGCTTTCTCAGCCAGCATTCTGTGTGGCACCTCTGGTTACACTTTCTAAAATGTGCGTGCCGTGGCTCGACCTGCAGCCAGCATAGCACAAGCTTCGCAAGTCCGCCTTACAGATAACTCACTCTTTTCCCTCTCTGTGTGTTGAGAAGGTTTTCTAGAACACTGGCAGCCAGACTGTAGATCACCAGGCAATGTTTTGAGAGTGGCATGAACTTTTGAAACAGAAAGAAACCATTCATCGTTAAGTCCTTAAGTTTGTAGGTTGATTTTCAACTTGTTTTCTTTGATATAAAAGACTATTTAGGTATAAAAAGATCACCTGCCACAAAGGACTCAATGTGTATTTATTTAAAGAGCTGAGGAAAAGAACTTTATGTTGTAATTTAGATTTTAGAAAATGCTGGAACAGGAGAATAGACCTCCCCCCATTCATAAATGTTCCGGGATTATGGCTGTGTCCACCTAGACTCGTGCAGTCCTTGAAACTTGTGTGTGGAAGCTCTCTCGGGTTTAAAGGTAGATTGAAACAAAACTAAATTCCTTTAGATTTCAAAGTCTGCTGGTGGTTCTAGAACTATCTAATAAAAGTCAATTGTTTTTTGTTTGTAGAAAGATGATTACAAATGTGAAGTTATTTTAGTGTAGATTATAGATGGTCATCTTTGAATGGTAGTGCGGGGCCGTAAAAATGATCCCACGAGCTAATGCAAAATGACCACATACAGAATGATCTTCATGATCAGTGAATTATTAAGTTCCATGACCTTGAAAATTGTTTTTTACTAAAACTCTCTTACTGTAGGTTATAAATGTATCGGGGAATGAGAAAAAAAAATAGTAAAGCTAATATTTATTTAGTGCCCTGTAATTCAAATGTTAGAAACACCGAGAATGAACGTGTTTTGTTTCTTCGAGTAGAACTTACCAAGAGCAGCTGGAGCGTGTTTGCCGCTTTCTTGCCGTGTAGCTTAGGGTATGGAGCGTGTCTTCTCGGCCTCAGTCACTGGTCGCACCCCTTTCGGAGCTCGGCCCGGCTGCCAGCGTCGCGGCCCCGGGCTTTCGCAGCGGAAGCTCTCGGGGCGCTCCTTCAGTGTTGCTTCCTCTGGCGCATCTTTGTCTTTTTCACCGCAGCCGCTTTCCAGTTCCATTCCAGTGTTGCCTTCTGTCATTTTTCCCCCTTGCACTTTTTGTTGTTGTGGAGCCTTTTAATTACCCGCTTCCGTAAAATGTTATTGATTTTGCCACTGCGCTATGAGGAGGCGACACACCTACACGCTTTCCCGCCTGTGCCTGACCCGGGAGCAGATGTGCAGGGATCCGTCACCAACAGACTTTGGAGGAAGCGACATGATCGGTTACCGATCGCAGTGCGCATCTGTTACTCACGCAGCGTGTGTGGACCAGAGAGCTCGCAGCGAAGCTTGAGCTTGATGCGGTTGCTCACCGTTAATACACTGTGGCAACTGCAGCTCCAGCCATGCTGTTGGGGGACTGGTGTTAATTAACTAAACGGCGGAAACTGAAATTCATGCGTATTGGAACCATGCAGAGTGAGTGGTGCCTGTATTCCAGTTATAAATTATTTGTAGTACATTTAAATCTTGGCCTGGCTCCCCTTGCCCATGACACATTGAATCCGTCCAGGGAAGCCAAGCTGTGACTTAGAAATCCAGATCAGAGTTGGAGTGGGAGTTAGGACGCCTTCGACTCAACCTTGGAGTCCGCTTTGAGGCGTCTTCCCTTACCCAGCACCTCAGAGGACACCAGGCGCTGGAGAAAGCTCAGTTCAGACCCCGTCCAGCATGGGCAGTTTGGGCTCGAACTGCCGCGTAGACGCTGGACGTAGTTTCTCAGTGGTCACCCTGGTCCTTTTTCTCTGGCTCCCTCTCTTCCTCCACTGCCTCCCCTCTGTCTTGGCCTGCTGTGCACTCTCTGTGTCCCGTCTTCATCTTGCACCAGTTCTCCCTCTGTCATTATAGTGCTTCGTGTTTCTTTCAACTCTGTTGCCATCGTCCTGATCCATGTGTTTTTCAACTTGTATTTTAATAGTCTCCTAACTGGCTCCTCCACCTAGTCACTCTCCATCGCAACTAATCCATCAAAAGAGTCATCTTCCTGGAACACTCTCTCAGCCTGTTTAATTCTCTCCTTGGAGCCTCCAAAACAACTTACTAATTACAAAATAAAACCCAAACTTTTTATTGAGGCTTTATCCATAGTTTGACCCAAGCCTACATCTTCTAGTTTATCACTTGACTCCTCCCTCAGGAACTTGGGGTTTCAACAACACAAACTTTCTCATTTTCTCCTAAATATCCCTGCCTCCCCTCCTTTCCACATAGTGTCCTGCTAGGATGCCGTCGGTTGTTTTTCTGAATCTTGCCCAGTTTCAAAGACTTACCCCAAATGATCCCTCCCATAAAGTCTATTTTGACTTCCCAGAAATGACTCCTGTCTTCTCTGAAGTTCCACAGGATTTATAGTTTATATTTTCCAATTGTCACTTATTTGCTGATCTGTGCTTTTAGTTACCATGTATTATCTAATCTCCCTGGTTAGCTAGCTCTTAACGCTCTTGAGGGCAGGGACTGAATCTTCCGTAGTACCTAGAATGGCATTTGATAGAGCAGTAGGCATATATTTTTCATCCAGTATTTTTTTGAGCTGCTGCATTTATTCTAGAAGCTGAGTTACATGCTAGAGGTAAACATAAACAAGATAAAGTCCCTGACCTCACAGGGCTGTAGTTGAATGAGGCATACAGAAAGGCCAGCAGACACTTGTAACGCAGTAAGCCACGTGGCATGGTGAGCAGTGCGTCAGAGTCCACGGAGGCATAGACAGGCACCAAACCTAGGTGACAGGCAATAGCACATGCTTCTAGAAGAAGTGAGGTTTAAGCAGGGTCTGAAAGGCAGTAGATCGACTGGTGAGAGAGGCTGCAGGGAATGAGTGCTCTGGGCCAAGGACACAGCGTGGATAAAGCTTGAGAGGGGCCAGAGAGCCTTACACGCTGAGGACCTGGACACAGCTCTGTGCAGCGGGATTGTAGGGAATGAAGCGAGATCCTTGAGTGATGCGGTTCCAGAGGGAACGAGGCCCTGTGGTGGGAAAGAAGGGCATGTATTTGGTGAATGTTGAGAAGGGAGGACTTCCAGGACTGGGCGTTTGTTTGGACGGGAAAAGCGGTAGAGTTGCCGTCAGGTTTCTGTGAAGGCCGCCTCGCGCGACCAATGCGGGCATCGGGGAGAAGACGGCGGGTTACGGCCAATGCGGGCATCGGGGAGAAGATGATGGGTTACGGCCAGTGTGGGCATCGGGGAGAAGACGGCGGGTTACAGCCAATGCGGGCATCGGGGAGAAGACAGCGGGTTACGGCCAGTGTGGGCATCGGGGAGAAGACGGTGGGTTACGGCCAGTGTGGGCATCGGGGAGAAGACGGCGGGTTACGGCCAGTGTGGGCATCGGGGAGAAGACGGCGGGTTACGGCCAATGCGGGCATCGGGGAGAAGACGGCGGGTTATGGCTAATGCGGGCATCGGGGAGAAGACAGCGGGTTACGGCCAATGCGGGCATCGGGGAGAAGACGGCGGGTTACGTTTTGGACTCGTTGAGTCTGAGATGTCTGTGGACTGACTATCTGTGTGGACGTGTGTAGTAGTAGGCAGTTTGGAGCCAGCAGAAACCTCTTGCTGGGAAGTAGAACTTTGGGAGACGTCAGCATATGAGGGTGAAATCGTAGAGGAAGAGTGTGCAGAGTTAGGGAGCAAGAGGATTTTAATACCAAATCTTAAAGCCCATGAGTGTTTAGAGGACAGGGAAAGAGTGGCCTCTGCAGAGGACATTGAGATGGGCGAAGAGGAAGGCGCAGCCGATGAGTGGGCCTTGGAAACCAGGGGAAGACGGAAAGCCGCCCCTTTGCTTCAGCAGCGTGGAGCCCATTAGAGATCCTTGTGAGAGAAGCTTCCAGGAAGGGGTGGGGGAGGGGAAGCTCCACCTGGCCAAGCTAGACCCTAGTGTGTGGGGAGGTGAACAGATGATTCTTTGGGAAAGTGTGGTCGTGGAGGGGAGAATTGAAACACGGCAGAAGCTGGAAGGAAATGGGGTTGTGAGGGGCTTTTAGTTTTTAAGCCGGTAGAAATCTGCTCATGCTTAAAGGCCGGTAGGAAGAATTCATTAGTGAGAAGGAGCTTGGCCATAAGCAGTGTTTCGTCAGACTTTTAAACTCCTCTGAAAATTCCTCACCCAGTGTGCCCTTTTATCTTTCGGTATTCTAAATAAATTAAATTCCAAACTGCTAATCACTGCATCTTCTAGGTTTCACTGTGGTCTTGTTATCCCAGTGAGATTGCAGATTCTGGGCATGCAGGATTCAAACCGTCTCTCTTACTAAGGAGTCACACTCAGTTCGGTGTGTTTCGGATTGTATTCTCAACAGATATTATTTTTAATATTCTCCTTGGCTTCTTTGTTTTTTCTTTGAGGAAATGTTTAATGGCCACTGTGTACCAGGCATCATTCTAGGTGCTAAGAACCTAAAGGTCACTAGGCCAGACATATCCCTTTATCAAGAGTTTATAATCTAGGAAGACAGCTCATGAACTAGGAATTCAATAGGAAAAAGTAATTACAGAATGCAGAAGACACTTAAAAGGACACTGAGATAGACAGTAATCCTGAGTGGCTCCTCTACATGTTCCCTTCTCATGAATTCTTTCCATTGTTGGGGAGAGCACCGCAAGGAAATGGAGAGTTAAATGACTTAAGATGGAAAGAAAAAGATCATGAATAATAGCATAGTTATTTTTTTGCCATAGTGTAGTTACTTCTTTGTTTACTGGTTCAAATGTCAGTAGAAATATGGACTGTGAGTTTTGGGAGCTTTGTTGGTTGACTGTTACTTAGCATTTGAGAAACTGACCAATTCTCCGCGATTTCTCTTTCCCTTTCAGTGATTTGCCATCTTCCGTGTATGAACGGTGGCCAGTGCAGCTCCAGGGACAAATGCCAGTGCCCTCCAAACTTCACAGGGAAGCTCTGCCAGATTCCAGTCCACGGTGCCAGCGTGCCCAAACTTTATCAGCATTCCCAGCAGTCAGGCAAGGCGTTGGGAACGCATGTCGTCCACTCCACCCATACCTTGCCTCTGACCATGACCAGTCAGCAAGGGGTCAAAGGTGAGCCGATGGTTTTGATTTTGCCCATCCGTCAGACCTCAGCTAGCCTGCTAGACCCATACAGGAGCCAAGTGTCTGCAGATGGCCAGGGCTGGTTATTGGAACAGAATGGAGTATATGATGGTCTGTGGCCTGAGAAATGGCAATAGGGGCAACATGTGGGCCCAGGTATGTGGCTGAAGTGCTTTCTAAGCCATAGAGATTTGGTATCTAAGAAACAGAAAATAAAAAGGAGCCCATCATTCTCTGATGACTCATAGCACCAAGAGCTGCTGAATGGGCCTGGCCCTGTTCTGGCCGGGCCCGGGGAATGGAAAGGACAGCAGGGAGTGATCTGGCCCTTACAGTGTTCATGAACTTGTGGTCTCGCTGTTCCTGCTGGTGAACACCATGTCTGTTGACTAGTTGAAGAGTGCCTGGTTTTAGTTCTAAACAATCACTTATCCTCACTGGGCTTCAATTTATTCATCTATAGAGGAAGGTAAACTAGGTCACTTGGAGCTCAGAAATTCTATGACTCACTCATTCTTTTAAACCTGGCATCTCTTACACATGCACAGTTTTCAAAAAGGGATCAGAGAGTGTCACTGCTGTTACTCTTTAAAACTTGAATGTTAGCATCAGAAGATGAAATTGTGTTTGAAAGCAGCGGAAAGTAAATCTTGTTACAGATATAAAATATCAACATTTTGGTATTTCATGTGTGTCCCAGTAAGCACCAATATAGATCCACAATATGTTGTTTAAGGGTAAGAGAACTATGCTCTATGAAATTATACTTTGTCTTTTAGTGGAGAGATTGTATATCCTACAACTTTGCAATGGAAGCTTCATGAGAAATTCAAAAGTAATCCAATTCTTGAGTCTTTATTACTATTATTTGATAAAATACACCTCCCTGTGACCATAAGCAGCATGAATTTCATAGTTTTATGACTCTCCTGAAAAAAAATTTATCTTACGAGTATTTTACTGTGAGAGGTTTTAATTTTTCTTTATAGTTAATTTTTTAAAATATATAAATTCTGGTTTAATTTTTTATTTTAAGTCTACCCTTTTATTCTCATTTACTTTGATGGCTTTGTGGCAAATATATGTATACATTGTATATGTGTAATTTACCCTATGTATAGTATATATGCATATAAATATATATGTGTGTGTAAAATTGACTTTCATGCTGACTCACATGTTAATCATTCATGATTAACAAGTTTTCCTCTCAATCTGTTTTAGTGAAATTTCCTCCCAACATAGTCAATATCCATGTGAAGCACCCCCCTGAGGCTTCGGTCCAGATCCATCAGGTTTCGAGAATCGATGGTCCAACAGGCCAGAAGGTGAAAGAAGCCCAACCAGGCCAATCCCAGATCTCATACCAAGGGCATCCCGTCCAGAAGACCCAGACGGTCCACTCCACATACTCCCACCAGCAAGTCATTCCCCACGTCTATCCCGTGGCTGCGAAAACCCAGCTTGGCCGGTGCTTCCAGGAAACCATTGGGTCCCAGGTAAGCCACATTGCCCAGCCTCTTTTAGCAGTGTTTTCTAGAAAGGGTCTCATATTAACAGGAAAGCCAGACTTGGGAAAATGCCTTTCTGTAGAAGGGGTTGGCAGACTGACCCATGGGCCTAGTTTTGTAAATAAAGTTTTATTGGAACACAGCCACATCCATTCATTTACATGTTGCCTGTCCTGTTTTCATGCTCTTGATGGTAGAATTGCTTAGTTTCAACAAGATCATACAATCTGCAAAGCCCAAAATACGGTCTGCAAAGCCCTTTAGAGAAAAGCTTGCCAACCGCTGCTCTTTAAGATGAACTTCCAGAAATGCGGCTGGAAGTCCCTGATTACTGTTTATGTTTTTCAGTTAAGGTGATCTGTGTGTAAATCGTGCCAGGGATGAGGTATATTCTGCAAAGCATTTGAAAATACTTATGCCTTTTTGCCGTAGTTGTAGGTTAATAGGTATAATCAAGTTTCGAACCCATCACGCAATAAAAATTTGCCGTTTTTTATTTTCTTATAAAAACTCCTAACTAGAATGGCAATGACTGAGTAGTTTGAAGTACATTTTAACTCTCACTGAGTTTACATGTAACTTTAGGCCTATATCTATATCATAAAGTAGGAGGAAGGCTGATTTTTCTTTAAAACTCATCCTTGAAAGTGCATAATGAAGGCAACAGAAATATTGGCTCTTTTACCCATCCGCTTGGTCTGCCTGCTTCGGGTTATGTGGTAAAGACTAGCTTTGTTCTGTGGTTTCAGCCCCACGTGAGAAGAGGAGGTGAGATGAATGTATTAATATCTCTGTTCTTGCCTGAATATTGAAAGAATATTGTGTGCGAAATATTTGGGGGTAATAAGCACCCATTGTTATTGCTTTAGAAACCTGGAAAATACTTTCAGGTTCTGGGCAAGTTCTTGGTAGGGTATCACCTTTCTTCCAGGGGAAGGAGGCAACATCGGTTTGCAGACCTGCCTGGAAAGAGCGCCCATGTGGAGTTATAAGATCTTGGCTAGAGCCAGGGGCCCAGCACTGGGTGGCAGGGAACCAGCTTTCTTACCTATAAGGTGGAGACAGGAATATGGGGCTTTGTTAAGATGAGACAAGATAGTGTGAGCACTGCTTGGCAAATTTTATAGAACTATGCAAATACTAGCTTAGAAGATACCTATCTGTCCATAGTGTCAAACTTAGTAATAGTCAGGAAAGGTGACTGCTTACATCATGTAACTTCAGTAAGGCAGGGAAGGCTCGATCTCCCCAAACACAACCTTCGTCTGCCTGCAGGCACTTGAAATGCCCCCTAAACCTGCCACAGCTTTTCATTCCTTAATTGAAGACCAGGTTTAAACAAACACTTTTGGGAGAGGAGAGAATGGCATCAGTTTAAGTTTAGCGTAGAAGTAAAGTCTAGGTTCTTGTGCTAAGAGCAGCTTTTTGTAGGGACAATGGGGTTGAAGATAAACTTCATACACTTCACAGTTTTGCCCTGGACCAGCCTTGGAAAGAGAGGATGAGTTTGGTGCCATTTGCATTGTTTAGTCATTCCAGCTTAGGTTGGTCCTGAGAAAGGAAAAAGCAGATCCTTTTAAAACTGTGTGCCCAGTGCCTCTCTCCCGTTTCCAAGTTGGAACACGGATGATAAAAGGCAAGAAAGTGAAGTTTTCACAGACTTGTTATTCTTGTGTAATATGAGGCCAGTGATTGCTAATGAAAAAGGATTTCAAAAATTATTTACTTTTAAGCCTAAGCTGGACTGTATAATCAAAACAAACTGGCTAATTGGCAGAGTTACTCAAATAATTCAGACTAGGTAGAAAACTTTTGCTTTATCTGCATGCCTCTCTGGCTTTTGGTCTGAAGGATCCAGACAGTGATCTTGATTCTTAATTCTTTTTGCAGGTGTAGTCACTAATATGAAGCTTCAAAATAAGACCTGTTTTCACAAAAACATTCTCAGTATATACATTTGTCTTCCTGTTAGTGAGACATGTTGCTGGATGCCTATGATTTCCCAATTAATTAGTAGAATTAAGATGACCAAATTATAGAAAATAACCATGAATATGCTTGAAAAAAACAGCCACACATTACTGGCAAGTAGTTACTAGTATTTAAGATGTATCCTATGAAGATGTTTGAAAACATTTGTGCTTTCTTGCTGTGGTTGGTTTGCATACACAGCTACAGAGGGAGGTACAGGTAGATGTTAAATGAATGGTTAAAAACAGCTCTATAAATGCTCACGAGTGCTTTGCCCATGGGGATAGTCCTATTAGCTGCAGATTTCGACTATGGAGACTTCTAATGCCATAGAGTTATCAGTAAGCATCTGTGTTGATGCGTTGCAGTAGGAGGGCATATACAAAACCAATTTTGCAGAAACAGCCCTTGTTTCTGTGGCGCATTTTAATAATTAGGCTGTAGGCTTGGGGTTGAGAACCCAGCATGAACTGTAATTAATGTATTTAAATTCAGGGAAGCTTCACAGAGTTTCACGAATTGCTTGAATGGTGGGGGGAAATGGGTGATTGGTTAGGAAGCCAACGTCACAGGGGAAAGGCGGAGAATAATTGAACAGAGGAAAGAGAACTTGGCAAGAAATGAGTGAGGAAGAAATGCTGGGGAGACCGGAGCTGGGCGGCAGGTTGGGACCCTGGCAGCGTTTGCACAGACATGCAGCTTCCTGACCCGAGGCCTAGTGCATGTGAACGACAGGCGGCAGGGTAGAAATAGCCGAAGCCCCTTGAGCCAGTGATCAAACTCAGAATCATTAAAAGCAGGACAAACAACGTTATCTGTCTCCTGATGTGATAGTGTGAAGTTTGCATATCACCCTAAAAATGTTCTTACCAAAAATGTTTAACCTGAGTCTAATCAAGCCTTTGTATCTAACCTCCAGCTTATAGGGAACACTGAGAGTAAAGAAACAAGCTGAAAATATAACCCCCATCGACCCCCATCAGACAGTCATAGTGTAGGATATTATTGCCTGGTTTCTTAAAAAAAAAATAATAATATAATGGAACTAAAGTAGAATGACTTTTCTAGAAAGAAACTAAAGAGTCACAACAACAAATGTAATGTATAAAGCTTAAACAAATTGTGTGTTTTAAGAAAACAAAACCAAAAACTCACCTCTAGAAGATATGGGGAACAATTGGGGGATTTTAAGTATGGACTAGATATTAGATTATATTTTGGAATTGTTAATTTTTTAGGTGTGATCGTGGTATTGAGGTTTTAGGACAATATCCTTATTCTTGAGAGAGAAATGCTGAAAATTGTAGGGGTAAAATGCCACGATGTCTGTAATTTATGTTCCAGCGCATTCACATACAAATATTGCAACATTGTAACCATTGTTGACTCAGAAGTAGTATTGGATATCTCAGCATATTTGAAATTTTCTTGTGAGGAAAAAGGGAAAGTAAAAATTTTCTAAATGTAAAAATACAGGCATACTTCCTTTTATTGTGTTTCATTATATTGTGCTTCCTAGATACTGAGTTTTTCATAAATTGAAGGTTTGTGGTAACCCTGTCTTGAGCAAGTCTATTGACACTGTTTTTCCAACAGACTTAGATGATGGTCAGCATTTTTTAGCACTAAAGTATTTTTAATTAAGGTATGTACAGTGTTAGACACAATGCGATTGCACACTTGATAGATGACAAGTATAGTGTAAATATAATATTTAAAAATATATATATCTCTATTGATTTCAGAGAGAGGAAGGGAGAGGGAGAGAGAAACATCAATGATGAGAGTCATTGATCGGCTGCCTCCTGAATGCCCCCGACTGGGGATCGAATCCACAACCTGAGCATGGGCCCTGACCAGGAATCAAACCAGATCACAACCGCTGAGCCACGCCTGGCCGGGCATAAATGTAATTTTTATATGCACTGGAAAACCAAAAAACTCTTGTGACTCGCCTTATTTTGCAATATTTGCCTTACTGTGGAGGTCTGGATCCGAACCTGCAATACCTCTGAGATATGCCTGTGGAACAATATAATTTTAAGCTGAATTTAAATCTTGTACCTTTAAACAATCAGTGAACTTTCAGAAAATAATTTAAAATGTTTCACCTTTTGGCCCGGCCAGGCGTCTACCTAGGATCCAGGAGATCGAGGTTCGATTCCCGGTCAGGGCACAGGCCCGGGCTGCGGGTTCGATCCCCAGTTGGGGGCGTGCAGGAGGCAGCCAGTCAATGCTGACGCTCTCATCATTGATGTTTCTCTCTCTCTCCCTTTCCCTTCCTTTCTCTGAAATCAAGAAAGATATATTTAAATAAATAAATAAACAAGTAAATAAATAAACTGTCTCAGCTTTTGAATGAACGGGGCGCGATGCTGGATGCAGGGCGGACACTGAGGCGGGAGGCGGAGTTGGCCTTGGCCCAGCTGTTGGAAGCGAGGCGATGACGTGGGGCTTTGTGAAGCGTCAGGCGGCGGGACTGGTTGAGGGCTGCGTGAGGAGAAGGCTGGCCGTGGGCTGCACTGTTCTGAATTTCCTCCCTTCAGAAGTCAGGTAAACGCTCGCGCTGGTGGACCGGCCCTTGCGGGAGGAGTAGGAGGGGAGCCGAGCGGCGGCTACGTCTTGTTTTAAGCAGCCCCGTTCTTGATGGGCGTCAAGAGCGGTGCATTCTTGGGCATCGGTCAGGCGACCCCGTGCTGTGCCAGAGATGGAGTGAGAGAGGGTTAATGGGAAAAATTCAGTGGTCAGCGAGGAGATCTAGTGATGATGAGAGATTCCTGAGGACAGAGAACATTTCTGTGGCATGTATGGGAAGAGAAAGGAGCAGCAGTAATGGAATCGGAAACAACTGTAATGTTTCCCACCTTGACCAAGTGTCAAGATGCTAGCGCTGGTAGGAGAATCCTTCCTGTGGTAGAAAGTGATGTTCCATCTCTCAGTGTCCTGAAAATCATTTCTTGTTCTTAAGATCATATAAAGTATTGATTTTTATGTGAATCAGGCTGGGTACAGACATCATTACATTTACTTTAAAGGGTTAAAAGAATAGAAATTAATAAAGATGTGGGTGGCTTGGAGGGATGGGATGCTTGAATGTAAATCAAGTTTCAAGTACTTGACAAGTCCCAGCTTTGACCGAATATTGGTGCTGCCTGGAGCAGACAGTGGTACACCAGGTATACCTGAAAACATTTTGGAGAGTTTGCTCACCATATAGATCAAGTTAGAATTAATTACATCTCCAGTGGTTACAGTCACCAGCTACTTTCAGGATAACCTCATGTTTTCATGTGCCTAAAATGTGACCGTTTCCATGCTAGTTTTCATCTGTAAGAAGAGGCCGTATTCCAGAAACTACCCCTGTGCTCTACGTTTGCACCACAGGGACAGTGATATACGTACACCTTTCCCATTGTCAAAGGGCACCCTTTGCTTTAAACTGTGGCCTGAGTTTGAAACTTATTTGGCATCTGAGTTTTTGGTTGTTCCCAACATGTTTTATTTATTGCCTAGTTGCTAGAAATAAATATTTATAGTTATTAGTGATGCCAGATGGTATGAAAAGACCTTGTCTGTGGGGAGTTCAGGATCGTGACGTAGGGGTCAAGGTCCGGCTTCCACGCTGGGCCCGCCCCGGCCAGGCTGTGCAATCCTATGTTCTTCCTTAAAGGGGGCAGGGGAATGCTCCTTTTTCAGACACAGGCTGTACAGGATGGGACAAAAAATCCTTCAGGACCATATTGCAAACACCAGAAGAGCAGAAGAGTCCACATATTATAAATGCCTGAGTTAACTAAGAGGAACAAAAATACTAGAAAAGAGAAGAAAAGGTATTTTTAGTCCAACACTCTTACACACATAAAGATCAAACAGTAGGCCAACCGACCCCTACAGTTTGCAACCATAGACTCCCCCAGAACAGTAAACAAAAAGAAACTGTAAGAAACAAAGTTGCCTGGCTGGTGTGCTCAGTGATTGAGTGTCCCAGGCTCTAAGAGGCCACGGGCTCGATTCCGGGTCAGGGCATGTGCCTGGGTTATGGGCTCGATCCCGGTGAAGGACATGCAGGAGGCGGCCGATCCATGTTTCTCTCTCGGCGATGTTTCTCTCCCTCTCTCTCCCTCTCTCTTTGTTTCTCTCTAAAATCAGTAAAAACATATTTTAAAAAGAAAGAAACTCTTAAGATTTAAGTTCTTTAATACACATTCTGTAGAAGACAGTAATCTTTATGTGGATTAGGAAGAAAGGATCAATACTTGATGTGAAATCATGAAACCATTGGAAAAGCCTTTTTTCCTTTAATTATTGGTCATGTAAATAATAAGGCCTGGGGCAAAACTGAGTTAAAGTGGCAGGAGAATTGTTTGGGATCCCCTTAGAACTTTCAGAAGTTGTTCCAACAGTTCTCTTTGGACAGGAAAAATGGAAACAGAGTGGGCCATTGGAGAAAAAGATTATTTAATTGGAGATAGGTCTCTTGGCAGATAAATTCAATAACATCATCAATTCTAAACCTTAGCACTGGAACACACACACACACACACACACACACACACAATTCTGAAGGGCCAAACGGATGCACTTAGCTTTTGATTAAATTTTTTTTTTTTTAAAGAAGGATCGTGGAGAAATTAACAGGAAAGTGTGAGCTCATTGAAGTGGAAAGTATCCTAATTACATGGTTGAACGTGCTTTTTAAAAAAGTCTCCCTATTTCTGTCACAGGACTCTGAGGAAAAATATTTCTTGGTTTTCACCCATGGAAGCCAGTGAGAAAGGAGGGGAACAGATACCTTGCCCATCCGATCCGCTCGGCAGGGAAAATGGAGCTGCATGAACAGATGCAGGCGTAGATGCGGGCCGGGCCGCAGACCTTGAAATCTCTGCTCGGTGGTGGGAAGAGACTGTGGTGCCCAGCTAAGGGAGCTGGGAGAGTAAGCCCTGCTACTGAATTTCTGAAGGCTCTCCTGTGCCCTGAGCATTACCGAGGAGAGGCCCAAAGCTCAGCAGTGTTATTTCAGGGGTATAATTTAGGACAGGGATAATGCCAGAATCACTGTAACATTTGCACACTGGTTGTTTCCCTGCATTGAGACCAAACCCCACAAAGATGCGAAGTCTAACGAAAGAGTAACCATCAAACACCAGAGGCTCAGCCTCTCACGTATGAATTATTCTTTACGTGGGAAGGAGAGCTGAGTGGCCAGGCTGGGTCAGCAGGCAGTGGTCCCCATGCCCAGCTCAGTGCTGTAGGGCAGGGCAGGGCCCTCCCAGGTGAACTGCCTCTTGCTGGGGCGCTGTTGGCGGTGCCTAAGGAAGGCAGGGCCGGGGCTCCCAGGCGTCTGCCTTCTCCGTGAGCAGAGAGCCCCGTTGGGGTGTGCTGATTGCATTTACTGAATTTTGGCCTCCTTCAGGTGGAATAAGTCATTAACACCAGGCCCTTCCTGTGCCATCTGGGTTTTTCTTCAGTGTCCCACTCAAACGCTCCTTTGGCACAGTCTGAGAAATATTTAATTGAGTGCCAGTGAGTCTGGTTGTCTCCAGTGGCTCTCCAGTGGCCGTCCTTGCCAAGCCTTACCTGTGTCTGCAGCAGAGGCATCGCTGGAGGTGCGAGGCTCATCTCAGCGACAGGGCCTGGAGCCCCGCCGTGCTGGCCGATCTTGCTCCCTCCTGCAAGGCCTGCCGCACCGACTTCGTGCAGGGGACTCTTCCCTGGAGCCGAAAAAGATCAGTGAAGACGGGGGTTGGATCCAAAAGGGGGACTGGTGCATGAGAAAGGGAACATGTCTGCATGTCACTGAGCTCCTGCCAAGTGGCGGGGAGGACTGCTGGCTTTATTTGGATGGAGAATGTGGGACTGAACTGTTAGGATAATCAAAACACACATTCTTAGAACTGAAGTGGAGTACTTCAAAGAAGGGGTGATGACCCAGACATTACCTTCCTACCGCCTAATATCCAGCCTTTACCCAGACCAGTGTCCTTGGACACCAAAGAGTCTGTCAGCTTCGAGTGCTCACTTACCCTGACTTGTTTCATAGGCAAGAGAGTTCATGCGCCTTTGGTCCCTCTCAGATGGTTTGCATTTTATTGGCAATGAAAATGCCTTTATCATGACACGGGATATCCAGTTCCTGTATTTTATACCTCTACAGCTCACTAAAATAATGCACCTATTAATAACCAGACTCTTGCCTTTGCAGAAGATAGGCATTGAAAATAAATATGGGACAGTGTGTTAACAGAGCGGAAGTGTGTTACGTCACTTCTGATACTGGCAAAGCTGTAAGATCCTGTGGTCGTTACATTTGAAGATGATAGTTTTGAGCATGTTGGAAATAGTATTAAGAGACCATAGCTTAAATTGATGGTTGATTTAGGCTCTGTAAATTTAAAAAATGTTTAAAGAGTCACAGCTGGTATTTCTAGGGTCTGATGTTGTTTCTTGGCGATGCCTAAATGATGCTTTGGAATTGAGATATGTTCAAATGAAGTGGAATCATCTGGTTTACTAACCCCCCCCCAAAAAAAACAACAACAAACCCAGTCCTCTGGAATCTGACCCATAAAGTTGTAGTGAAAAAGGCAACACGCCCCCGTGTTGACTGCCCTGCTCCACCCTACGCCTTCCCCGCCACGATGATAGTCCTGTTTCCTTTTCTTTCCCATCTTTCCATTTTATTCTTTCTCCTCTTGTCTCCTTTTGTGTGTGAAAGAATTTATCCATAAAATTGGAGACTCTCTTTCAGCAAGATCTCTTTATGAGACTGTGCATTTACTCTAGTAATACTGCGGTTGTACAAACAATTCTGAAATTTCTGTTTCGAAAGAATTGTTTCTGAACCAGTGTATGAGCGGCACTGAGAAATTAGTCTTTCTTTAATCTCCTGCAGCTCCCTCATTTACTGCATCCTCAAGGAACCTCAAACTTCCCCTGGTCAGTTCAGCCTCCAGGGAGCAGGGATTTGCCACCATTGAAGATATTGAAAATAACCCGTCTTTAGCCCCAAAGAGGATCCTGAAATCCAGACAGAGGACTTCTGAATATTTTGAACAAAGATAGCAGTGCCTTCAAGATGAGCACCTTGAAGAGGGCGGGTTTAGACTGTGCAGGACTTAAAGGAGTTGTTAAGAAAATGGCCTTAACATTCTGTGGCTTTGGGGCAGGCATCTTAGTAAGACAGTGTACTCTTATAAAATTGATAGCCGATAGAGAACATTCACACTTATGACCTCAGTTGACCTTCAGAACAACTTCAAAACAAGGAAAAGTAGGTATTCTTGTCTCCTGTTCACATAAGTGAAACTTGAGGCTCGAGGAGGTAGGGACGGGCCTGTGTTGTTACTTCCAAGTCGATAGCCCTGTTTTCCTTTTTGGCAAACCCACCATTCTCTGGCCCTCGGTTTCCTTTATTTTACAAATAACTGGTTTGGCGGAGAGGACTACTGAGGCCTCTTTAGCCCTGCAGTCCTTTGATTATGATTTTTTTGACATTTTTCTTTCCCACAATCTTAGATGCCACCGATACTAACAAATGCACAGGCTCTGGACAGAGCGAATACGGTCAACACCTAGAATGATCTCTCCCATCCGCCCTGACTTAAGAGACTCCTCTCGGGTGTCAGCACCTCCCAGGAGCCTTCTAGTCTTCTCCAACCCACACTGCCCCCCCTCCCTGACTTCTTACTGCATTTTTAATCCAATCAGACTGTTTTGAATGAATTGTCTTAGAGTTGTTGGTTTTGTGCCTTTCTTCCCTTCCCCATGGCCTGTCCTTCCAATGAGGGCAGGGCTGTGTGAGCTGAGCTCAGTGCTGGGCAGATGGGTAGCTAGCGAATATATGCTCATCGGTCGGTGAGGCTCGGCTGTGCTGTAGTGATAGACACCCCAGCAGCTTCTGTTTTGTACCCACTAGATGTCTAACAGGTGAGCAGGGGCCTCTGTGCTGCGCATCTCCCAGGGACCCAGGCTGACGGTGGCTTCACCATGTTACTGCTGTGCTGTCTACAGAATACACGGCCACCTCGGTTCCTGCAGCAGAGGAAGAGAGGGACTGCAGGGGACACACGTGACTTCTCCAGGGTCCATGATGCAGAGAGGGTCACATGGCCCATCTCGCTATTAGTTTTATGGCAGTGTTATGGCTGAATTGTGGTCCTCCTTCAAATTCTTATGTGGAAGCATTAACCCCAAGGTGACTGACTGTATTTGGAGATGTCTGTAAGGAGGTAACTAAGATTAAATGAGGTCCTAAGGGTGGGGCCCAGAAACAATAGGATTAGTGTTCTTTTCAGACACCGACTGGCTTGCTTTCTTCGCCATATGGCTGACACAACAGGATGGTGGCCTCCTGTAAGCCAGGAAGGGAGTCCTCATCCGAACTGACCCTGCTGGCACCTTGAGGTTGGGTTTCGACCCTCCAGAGCTATGAGGAAAGGAGTGTCTGTTGTTTCAGCCCCCCCGTACCCCACTCCGGCTCAGTCTGTGGTATTCTGTTACGGCCGCCTGAGCTGACTAACACAGTTAGGAAGCCGGGACCGGGGGGAGCAAGTGGTTCTTAGGTGCGTTGTAAATGTTCCTGCCAAGGGGCCGAGCAGTGATCAAGACAGACTTGATTCCCTGCTTGCAGAGAACTAAAAAAAGCTATTAATATGATTTGTGGCATTCAGTGTTTCTATGCTACTTGCAACCAAACCACAAGTAATGATTAGTTTTGAGTTCTGTGTACTTGGATAAGACACAAAAAACAGAAAGCTTAACCCAGTGAGGCACGTGTTACAGTTCACATAGCGCTGTGAGGCCCAGAATGGTTTTTGTTCCTTTCAGTATCTCTGCGTAGACCGAAGGGAAACTGATGGACATTGAGGTTTCATATAGACTATTTCGCTCAATGCAGTTGTAGAAATAAGCACTGGGGAAAAGAGGTCTTTATGTTCATCATTTGGGAGTGATCTGGTTGCCATAGTAATAGTAACCGCACCTCTATGCCAGTCTTTGTTCCCTCCCTCAACAGGAGTATATCTTTTTAGACACATCCTTGGTAATGGAACTTAAAATAAATTTTATATTTCCCCCGTTTAGTACTAGGATTCATGATGTGATTTGTGTTGTTTTGCTTCAAGGAAAGGCTAATAGGAATGAGCGTGTCAGAAATATAGTCATGACAATGCTTAGTTACACTTTTTGCAATTTAAGAACAGCCAGACTCGCGTGTGCCACAACCTGGTGGGCTTGGCTGCGGAAAGGCTGAAATCATTGTAGAGGTGGAGGAAACAGGCGGCCCAGATTTGATCACTTCTTCAGAAAAGATGTCAACTCAGAAGTTTCACGCTTAAGAATTTTTCCCCTTTGTATGTTACTTTAAGACCGTTCTTGCCTTAGTGTAACTTTTAAAGTACCGTTTCATAAACTAAAGTAGTTGTCTGGAATTCCTTGAAGCCCATGGTTTGGCTTCAGCGGGCTTTAAACAAATACACTCTCCGAAATCGATGTGGATACATTTCCAGCAGTTAATGCCCGCGTCACAGTCAATACTTTATAAAATCAATAGCCTGAAATATCAGAGGATTAGGGTTGTATCCGATACCCCCAAATACCTAACATTGTTTTAATTACTCTAATAAAAGAAAGCTGGGTGGATTATTAAAAAAAAAACACAAAAAAACACACAAAACCAACCTTGCTTATAAAGAATGTTCTGCTCAAGCCAAAGCAAATTTTTTACAAGTTCTTTTAGAAAATCTGGAAGTATTTAAGCGCTTTCCTCCTCTTCTTATGAGACAATGCTTGTTAGCCTGCCAGTGCTCCGTCGTACAATATTCTCCTTCATGACAACGGGCCTTTAGAACAAGTTGATCAAATAATGTTGCCGTAGCTGTATTAGTGATAGGGTTCAGAGATTTGGACCCTCTTTCTTATTGGCACATGGCTATAAACATATTTAACGTTCTGGTACACGGACATTGAAGAGCTCTCGTGGGGTTTCTCAGTTTAATTTGGAGCCATAGTTGGTCCAGAGGCTAGAAGAACATCATTTCCTCGGAAGATGGGCAAAAGTCACTTTGCCAGAGGGGAGATGTGTTTATATCATAGCAAAAAGATTGATGATAGGAACAACCAAGGGCTGCGACAGGAGTTTGGATTAATCCGACCCATTACGTACAGTGAGAACTTTCCCGTAAGGAAGCTCGTTCTTGTTTGTATGAAAAGAAGTCCAAGATTTCCAAAAACGGCGTTCACATCCCTCAACCAGATTCATTGTTCTGAAGCTGTAAGTTCTGTTTGCCGGGATACCTCAGAGGTTTCCTGCAGAGCATTGGAATAAGGTGCTTCTGAGTGTGGGCAGAGGTGAGCATGGCAACCGCAAGGGGGAATAACTTATGGGACCCTGTGCAGCATGGGTCGATGGACCATAATGTGACTTTATAATGGTCACAGCTCACGGCACACAGCATCTGACTGTCTTGAATAATTTCTGATATTTTGCCTATTGATAAAAATGTATCATTCATCATAATCGGTTATTATAGCTTAATCTAGGAAGGAGCCGTTGAAGAGCCGTGATGACTTTCAGGAAGACAGGGTTGCCTTTTTTGTGAGTATAGACTGGTAGGAAAGGGGTAGCCATGAAGTAGGGTAGAGGAGGTCCATTCTGGTCATCACCCATCAAGTTGGCCCGGGTCAGGGTATGATGTTAGGACTAGATAACAGGTGGCATCACGCAATCTAGTGTATCAGCCTCGCAGGCAGGTAACGTTTAAGGAACGCTGACCTTCACAGGTTTGCCCTGACATAGGGCACCATTTCACCATAGCCTTTGTGAAACCATAAAATCAATACTCATTGATTTTAGGCACATCAATGAGTATTAGCCATTAGCCTGTACTTAAAAATTTTATTGATGACAATGTTAAAGTCTAGAGAAGTAAGTTAATTTGCTTCAAGTCTTGTATCGAGCTTGTGGTTGTTGAGGGCTAAAACTGAAGCTATCTGGTTTTCACTCCATCGTTCTTTCTACTATCCCATCCTGGCTCTAGGCCGTCTCTTCTGGGCATGGAGGATTCACAAGAAACCATTGCTCTTCATACATGTTGGCTCCTGCTGCCATAACAATATACTATAGACTGGGTGGCTTAAACAACCAAAGTTTATTTTCTCTTAGTTCTGGAGACTGGAAGTCTTAAGACCAAGGTGCTGACATTCATTTCCTGGTAGGCGTCTCTTCTTGGTTTGCAGACACCCACCTTGCGGTGCGGCCCTCAGCATGGCCAAGAGAGAAGGAGCTCTGGTCTCTTCCCTCCTTATAAGGACGCTGATTCCGTCACGAGGGCCCCACCCTCATGATCTCATCCACACCTGATTTCCTCCTGAAGGCCCCACCTCCTGATACCATCACATTAGGGGGTCAGGGCCTCAGCCTATGAATTTAGAAAGGGGCACACAAACATTTAGTCTATAACACTAGCCGAACATGAGAGGACAGATGAATTCTCTGGGATCTGTGTTAGGGAGTTCTCTGTTCTCCAGTGTTTTATGATTGGGCTGTGGATGCTTGTGGGGAGGGGATGCAGAGTGGGCTCCACTATTTTGGCTTCATAGTGTTGTTCTTCTGGCACTAAGTCATGATGCATGACTAGAAGGATGTCCCCAAAGTGAAACCGTCTGCTGCTTGAACATATATATGGACTGATTGAATTATTGTAATTCAGTGATACCAGGTGATGCATCGACATCAATATAAATACCAATCCTTCACAGCATTTAGTCTCTCAGCATTTCTTTACTAGCCAGAGCACTTTTGTGAAAACCTGAACATTTTAAGTAGAATCTTAAGAATATCTTATTTTTCCTACTTCTAAATTTAACTTAATTATCTATTTACGTATCTCTTCTTCATAAGTTGATTCTGGGACATTGTATATCGAGCAACTATTAGATTCCTTGGTCCTTTGTTAAAAAGCCCAGGTTCTTAAATGAGGGCTGTGGAGGAAGGAGCCTAATATTGTGTGTGAGCCTAGCACATGCTGGCCCTATGGCTGTTTCATGTAGAACCTGTCCCCTGTGTGTAATCTTAGTCCTCTTGAAAGCTCTGTGAAAATGGACATTCTTAGTTCCATTTTCTGGAGGAGAAAGTAGGCAGAGGTTGAGAATTTTGCCGACAGTCATGTAGGTGGTCATTGGTACAGTGAGGATTTGGACCCATGTTGGTCCAACTTCAAAAGCTACGCTCTTGTCATTTTCTCAGTTACTGTTATATTTACCCCTCTTTTTATGGGGCCCACAGGGAACATGATTGTGTGGAAAAGTCAAGTTCTCATTCATAAAGCACTAGCTCTGCCGAGCGTGGACATGCCTGGGCATTTGCTTTGTGTTAGATCATTGCTCTCTTGTTCAAAAAAGGGCTCATTTGTGCTGAACTTACGTGCCCTTCTGCTATTCATTTGAGGGGAAGACTAGCCAGTGTGCCTTGAATAATTACTCATTTTCATTTTTTTGTCCTTTGATGGTTACTGTTCATGTTTACCCTAAATATAATTTCTTCCTTCCCCCCATAAATGATGTACTCTATCCCAGTGATTCTTTATTTTATTTTTACTTTTGAGGGGAAACACCAGATGTAAAAAACTGTACTTTTATAAAAACTTCCTTCTCTCCTACCCACGCACCCCAGGTCCTCTCCCTGTTGGTGGTGGGCCCTGGGTGTAGCTGGAGGCGCGCCATCTCTTTGGAATCTCTTTCTCCCCAATACAGCGGTTGAGTCACTGTCTGTTTCAGCTCCTGCCTAAACACCGTCCTGTGTACTCTTGTAAGAGTTGCAATGAATCAGCCTTCTCTCTCTTTCCATGATTACTTCAGTACAGTCTTTAGGAACATTTAAAGAATCTGTATGACTGTAACATTTTCAGTTTTATTTGTTCTTGGCTCAGTGCCATGTTGTCTTTGAGAAAATAGTCTTTATTCAAACTCAAAATATTTTATCCATCGTATAATGAGAATAAAATAAAATGAGTTATATACATGGGTGGGCAAAAGTAGATTTACACTTGTTCCTATGGAAAAAGACATGCAGATTATGACTATTCAATAGTTTTATTAACTGTTTTGCATACTCACAACTGTAAGCCTACTTTTGCCCACTCCTATTTATGTGATAAAGAGAATTCATAAGAGTATTTCAATATTATCATTTTTTAAATGCGTTCATTGGTGAGACTAAATTGTAGTCCTTGGTATGGTGGCCATCTTCATGGCGTGGCCCTTTCACTAGTGAAATATCTGGACCCTTTTCATGTGTCCTGAGGGCCTAGCAAACGGCCAGCACTTTAACACTTTATAGGTTATACGTACACCACACACCAGCTGAGGAGGCAAATGGGGATCTAGCCTCTACGCTGCTTACCAAATGCTATGTCCTAGTGCAGAACACATCTCAACGGGTCACCTTTTTCCAGTCCCCACAGAGGAGTAAAAGCAGCCCTGCTTGGCATGTGTCATTTTATGTGTCAACTACAATCCTTTGAAGTTGGGATTATTGTTCCATTACTAGCACAGAGAGGCTGGACTCTGTCAGACATCTCGCTGCTCATCAGAGAGAACTGGGATTCAGATCCAGGCCTCCTTTCTTTTTTCCATGATTGGATCTTCCTTCCCCAGAACCTGGCCCAGTGCAGCAAACATTCCTGGAGTGAGGATATTGTAGGTACCAGTATACATTAAGCATAGAACCCTAGACCTGGCGGACTCTGTAGAATTCACCGGCTTTATATCCTGGGAATTCTTGAGAGAGGCTCTTTCAGCCTCTGCTCCCAGGGAAGATGTCAGTGTCTTCCACTGTTGAGTGTTAAATGTTGAAAAGGCCTCCTGCTTAATGAGTTGAATCCTCTCTTCCTGTCATTTGCAGCCTTGAGTCCTGCTAATACCTTCCTCATGCCACTAACTTCAAGCAACAAGTGTAACATACCTGACTGAACTCTGCCATTGTGGCTGCTTGCATTCTTATTATTTCTACTTTCTTTAATTGATACTCATGGGACCTGGTTGCCAGAACCTTCATTGTTCTGTTTACATCGCTTTAGGTGGGTCATGCCTTGGCTGAGTCCTGACATGGATGTGCGGAGTCATAGTGTTCCCTAATCTGCAGCCCAAAGTCATGTGACCTTCTTGGGGAGCCATAGCCCAGTGCTCATTTGATGGATAGATTTTTCTTGCTGACTTGAAACAGATAAACATTGGTTGTACTTTAGCACGCTTCTGGATTGCTTATGCACAAGGTATGCCTTGAAATGAGAAACTGGCTTTCTCTGAAAATGTGGTGAATGACGCACCGAGGAGAAATTCCACTTGTGTTTTTCACTTGTAAAACTCACCTCAGTCTGGGCATAAAAATGCAGGGAGGCAGCATCAGCCCGTGTGCATGTGACTGTGCCTCATGGAGAAGCAGACCCTTCCCGCCTGAGCTCTGGCCTCCTCCTGTGAGTGCTTCTCTCCCCTGCGGCCCTTTGGCGTGGAGGGGAGGATCCTTCGTCTCCCTGCTTTTCATCTAGGTATTTCCAGCGTCCAGGGAGGTGTTGCGCAGTCTCGTGTGAGAGCCCCGCGTGTGGCCCCAAAGGTCTCTCGGTGGAGTTTCTGGCCGCACGTTGGAAGCTCTTTACAGTTAAAGCACAAAGGGGTGAACCGGAGACTTTGTGCCCGCTGCCAGCCTGCCTTCAACCCTTGCAGCCCGGTCTCGGGCTGTGCACACCCAGTTTGGAGAAGAACACAGTGGCGTGGTACCGCCTACGTGGCCGTCTATTTAATCGATTTGGGTGGCTTGTGCCGCTCTTGGCTGTGGACCTGCAGCAACAGAGCCATGGGATGAAGCGGCCTGAGTCCTGTAATGAAAACCTGGTACCTTTTTTGAGGCCCGGTAGAGAGAGATGATTTATTTTCGCCATACCAAATAAAACATTCTAGGAATCCAAGGTGAAAATTGGATTTTAACTGCTACTAAACGTTTGAGCATATAAAATCAGCCAGCGTTGAGCGTCTTGCTTGATGACATAGAGAAGGACCTCAAGAGTCTGGTACAGGAACGATCAGCGTGGGATGTTCACTGGTCCCTCACGTCAGCCTGGGGGATAAACCTGGAAAGAAACATTAACACACCCTGACAGCACATTGCAGCAGTGGAGACCTCTGTGTTCCTTTTTTTTTTTTTTTTTTTTTATATAATTTCTTTTAATTTTTTCCAATTACAGTTCACTTTCAATATTATTCTGTGTTGGTTTCAGGAGCACAGCATAGTGGTTACACAGCCATAACCTTTACACAGTGTTCCCTCAGTATTCCCAGTACCCACCCGGCACCATACGTAGTTATTACAATGTTATTGACTGTATTTCCTATGCTGTACTTTACATCCGCATGACTATTTTGTAACGACCAATCTGTATTTCTCAATCCCTTCACCTTTTTCTTTTTTAAAAAATATATCTTTATTGATTTCAGAGAGAGGAGAGGAAGGAGAGAGAGAGAGAAACATCAATGATGAGAGAGACATTGATCGAGCCCGCAACCCGGGCGTGTGCCCTGACCGGGAATCGAACCCCGATCGCCTAGGATCCTAGGTCGATGCTCAACCGCTGAGCCACGCCCGGCCAGGCCCTTCACCTTTCCTTAGCAGAACCGTTTTGCTTCTAGCCTTATGCCTGGAGCCGTGCTTCCTCTTCGTGCTCTGCGTTTCGGACCCAAGCCTGAGATTAAGCCGAGGGCGCCTGGTGCTGCCTGAATCCGCCTGCCTGTGCCTTTCTTCTGTCCATTTTGGTCATGAGTCCCTCTCCCTCTCTCTCATCTTATACCAGCTTCGGAGAGCACACAACATCCTGCCAGAATCATTAAAAACCATTTAGAAAAACCCTAAAGACTTCAAAGCTATGATGGAACTACATGAACTGTGCCGGGCCATCTCTGGTTTCGTTTTACGATCGGACACTTAGGGCCTCTGTCAGAGTGCTGCATGCCCGGTCCCGGTGGGAAAGCAGCGCTGTCCCTGGAGGCCTGCCAGGTGACCGTCTGCTCCCTGCGGCCCTGCGAAGGCTCACCACCGGCCCGGACTTTCTGCCCATGTCCCGCTCACCAGCCTCTGTGCGTTGGCTAATTTCCACTGCTTGCCTGGGTGGGCCTCAGTGGGCTTCCTTCCTTCCTTCCTTCCTTCCTTCCTTCCTTCCTTCCTTCCTTCCTTCCTTCCTTCCTCCCTCCCTCCCTCCCTCCCTCCCTCCCTCCCTCCCCCCCCCTTCCTTGAGCATCTAATGAGCATTTGCAATGTGCGCTGTGTATTGGACTATGAAGATAAACAAGATACATCCACGTCTAATTAAAATGCTCCCTGGAGGTTGTGGAACTGTGAGAAAAGTGCCAGAGCAAAGAGGAGGCAGGAACTTGCTAAAACTGAGGAGACACGAGGCTTCGCTTGATGGCTCTGCAGAGCTGGGGCTCACGAGATAAAGAAAGTGTCCCTGGGCAAAGAAAAAGGGAAGGCCACCGGGGAGGGAAGGAACAACTTCTGCAAAGACGGTTTAGAAAATTGTAGTCCTTCGACATGCCTGAAGGATGGGTGTAGAGAGGTGAAGGGGGGCAGAGAGAAAGTCAGAAAAATGGCCTAAGGCAGAAATAGGCAGGAACTTCTGTGTCACGCCAGGGAGTTTGCAGTCTTCAAGCAGTGGGGCCTCTGAAGGTTTCTCATCCACGGGGGAATGTGACCAGATCGGTCTCTGGAAAGATGAAGCTTGAAACTGCGTAGAGGATTTTGTAGAGGTTGAGGCAGATGAAGGCTGAGGGACTGACCCCTGAGATGTGGGCGTGAGGTGGGCTTAACCTGCACTGTAGGGACAGAGAGGCAGGTGGCTCTGTCCTCAGAGCAGGGTCTGTTCTCCTAGTCCTTTCCTGACCCCACTGAGTCGGTCTCATTCAGGCCCCTGCCTCTCGGCCTCTCCTGACCTCCTGTGATGGACCAAGGTCATGAGATGGGTCTTTACATTTGACGACTTGAGCTGTTCAGCAGCCCCGGGCCCTGCTCTGCTGCCTCCGGGCTCGTTTCAAGCTGCCGCGTCTTCCTACCTGGGCGACCTCCCTGGGTCAGCCGCTTGGCAGCCTGGAGCCCTCAGTGCCAGAGCTGATCTGGCGCGGCCGGCCACCGTTTCTTGTATTGTCCCGTCCTGTGCTTTCCCTGCCCGGGCCGTGGGTTTATAGGGAGACTAGAGCCTCTTGAGATGGGATCTGTGCCACATTCTCAGGGTTTACACACCCGCCATGCCCTTGGAGCCCTCTTTCCTGATGATCCACAGGAGAGAGTTCAACAGATGGGCGAAACTAAAATTTTAAAAGTTTATATTGATCTTTTAGTTTACAGGTTCTAATAAGAAAAAAAGGCATCGGAAACTTAAGTTTTATAAAGTACCCTGAGCAGTGACAGATTTTCATGATACTAGCAATGCCAAGAAGCTCTAGTAAACACGCTTGATCATTTCAGTGTCGTCTTGATTCTGTTACGGTGTTTGTTTTGAAGTTTTAGGGGCCTTTTCCCCCTCCCCTCTCTAATTCTGTTGGTAACAATGTCACTGTTGTATAATGTGGCTGAAGCGCAGCAGTGCTTGGAGCTGGGCGTCCTGCAGCGGCTGACCCTGTGTTTCGCCCTGGTCGTTGCAGTGTGGCAAAGCCCTGCCCGGCCTTTCCAAGCGGGAGGACTGCTGCGGCACCGTGGGCACCTCCTGGGGCTTCCACAAATGCCAGAAATGCCCCAAGAAGCCGGGTAAGTGACATTTCGTCATTCCCCTGCAGGTTAATGTAGCCTCTCTGTTTCCTTATGATCACCTTTTTAATGGTGAGACATTAGACTTTCAAAGAACTCTTACTGAATTGTAGAACATCGTGCTATAATCTGCATTTCCAGAAACCTTACAGGTCTGAGAAAAGTTTCATACCCATTCTGTTTTTTAAAAGTGCAGTTATCAGTTGCCTTCTTCAGTTGGATTATACATTTAAAAAAAAAAAAATCTTTTAAGAGGCCATATGCTAAATAAAACAGGCTCTATTTTCTCAGTTGAAGAGAAAATAAGATAGCTTTAAAATAATAATTAAATGTTTCAAATCCTAGAAAACGTCCGTGCAGTTGTGGTTTCTTAGGTTAACTTCCTTAAATGAAATTTTTATTAACAGCCACAACTTCTGTTGTCGTTTTTGTTTTACTGTAAGTTTTCAGAATTCACTTCAAAAAAAAAGCTCAAATGAAGAAATGAGTGTGGCTGATTTGCAAAAGAGAAATTTATTATAACTAGGACACAGTTCTCTCCCCTTTTCTCCTTAGTTGCGCTTTTATACCGTCCCAGTGCTCGGTGACATGACTCTGTTGACACCCACATGCTTTGATTAATCTTTAAAATCTGTTTTTCAGAACCTGTTGATTTACAGCTCTCATTTGCTCTTAAGTCTGTGGATCATGAAAATGAGAGTCTGTATCCAAAATGTTAAAAGAGTATTGCCTTTTTTTTTTTTTTTTTTTTTACTGCCTGCCCTTGTTGGCTCTGTGCTTGTCTGTAGGAATATTGGGGGGAGAGGGGGGTAATTCCCACGGCTCAGTCTGAGGCCTGGAGGAAGACAAGCCCCGTTCTTTCAGCTTGGTTGGGGGCCAGACTTTGGTCCTCTAACGCTTTTTTTTCATCTTATACCTTACTTTTCTTTTTCGTTTCCCCCTTTCTCTATATATCTCTTGCTTAGTTCCTTCTCTTTCCTCTCTTTTTCCAAACCCCAAAGTTGCATGACAGGAGTAAAGGGAATCATAAGTTTTTGTTTATTTTTGCTTTTTTTAATCCCTAACTTCTACTCCCAACCTTTTATCTTTCTAACCTAGAATTGTGTCATCTGGGGATAAATCCATCTGCTGTATATGGTTTTGTTAGCTCTATATTTTAATGTTGATCATAATTAAGACAGAACGTGAAAGTACAAAGTTGCTGACACTTTTAACTAAAGGTTGTTGAAAAGAAATTCATACATCGGCTCATTTAATGTATAAAGTTGAAGAGACTGATTCCACTTGAGGGAGGCAGCATGGATTATGAATGAAGTCAACTGTTAGCATCTTGACATTTACTTTGGTTTGTGTCACTCCCACGAAACATGCTCGGGGTCACCTTCTTCCCGTGTCATTCAGCAACTTTCCTTTCCTTGGTTGGTGCTACTCTCTAAACCATGTTCCTCTTGGAAGACGGCAGACTTTCCTTGGCTTTACATGCTATGGTTTTGTGTTCTGTGTCTTTTTTTTTTCCCACTCAAAATAGTTCAAACTTCAGTTTTCACATGGCTTTTATTTAATATTTGAAGTTTTTGTTTAGCCACATACAGAAAGACCTTTCATTGTTGATCAGTTTATACTGTGAAAACTGAAATTTTAAATCTGCGGATGATTTCATTAAATAGCCTGCAATCTTTTAAAAAATGTACTTAGTGTGAGCAAATCACGTGCCCTTTGAAAGATTTTAGAAGAAAATTAACATTGAATCCTAAGCTCAGGAAGACTTCAGGAGTTCCTCCGCTCTGACCCCCTGCCTCGAGGCAGATGACTGTAGAAACTTTTTAAACAAGTTGTCATGTCTCTTTCGCCTTTTAACAATTCACAGAGAGCCCACAGCCTCTGTCGGAAGTCTGCTCCAGAACATCTTTATTATGTGGAGACGACTAGACATTCGGCCAGGGAGCTGACGGGGCAGCTTCCCCTTGCCGACCTCTCCCTTTTAACTCACTCGTCTAAGACTCCTTCCTTCCTCTAACCATTTTCCAGCATCCCGAAGGATCTGAGGGTAGAGGAAATATGGCAAAGAAAGGAAATGGAGGAGAGGAACAACAGTAGTAAATACTCACCCTGTTTCATTAGTGCCGAGAAAGCAAAGTAATTTTATTTTCCATAAGATTATTTTTTCTTACTTCAGCTTCCCCTTTCTTCAGGTCTTTTTAGTAGTCTAACCTATGTTGATTATGGCCCACTTTCTGTTGTTCATAATCTTTTTAATAAAAGAATACCTCATTTCAGGAAACAACAGCGACATCTGTCCCTCAGCGCGTGCTTGCTTTTGCCAGGCACTGTTGCAGGCATTTGCGTGTATCATCTCGCAGCTCCACAGCCCCCCTGGCGTGCTCGGCAGATGTGATACTCTCATGGCACAGAATGGCCGTTTGAAACCCGAGGTCGCAGAGCTGCTGCTGGGCAGAGCCAAGATTCCAACGAGGTCTCCTTGGTCCCAGAAATTACACTAGTTCGACTATGCTAAGAGGTCCCTCAGGTTTCACTTTAGAGTGTCCAAATTTCAGCAAATAGGGGTTTATTGGCAAATTGATGACTGCAACGTTTGTATTGTTGATGAGTTTTCCAAGTGACGAATCCATGCAGCGGATCCTAGCCTCTCCTCCTTACCTCCTGTTCTTTCCAGGTTCATACTGGTAAGAATTTGCTCCTAACTAGGATACGTGATCCTGCGGTTACGGCGAGCATATCATGCACCGTCTAAACTGCGGCACCTTTGAGACGGAAATGGAGTGTCATTAGTGAACTCTGCTGGGACATCAGGCATAGTTCGGGACTGTCCCAGGCCGACTAGCGTGTAGTCACCTGCCCTCCAATAAGAAAATCCCAATGCCTGTGGCAGACCATCGGGAGGGAAGCGATCCTTTGTAATATAAATAAGGAATCACTAACTGGGAGAAAATATGAAAGGCTTAGGATTCATTTAACACGATCAGCATTTACTGAAAGTAATCGGGACTAAGTCTGACGCAAACTCTGAAGTGTACTGAGAAACGGGTGATGTGAAAGGAATGAACTTGCATTGAATTGGTCTCTTAGAAATGAGTAAGACTGCTGGTGCCTTAAGTGAGTTGGTTAGCACATATAGTTCAGGATTGTAAGAATTTAAACTAAGCACGTAACAAAGAATTCTCTCTTCCCTTCCAGCTTATCATGGATATAACCAAATGATGGAGTGTTTACAAGGTTATAAGAGGGTTAACAACACCTTTTGTCAAGGTAAGTCAGGTGCGCCGAAGTCATTGGTATGGACTCAGCAGTCGATTTGGCTTTTGAGAAACCTGGGTTTTGTCACATTTTGCTCATTAGCTTAGCAGGTGACGGTCACACGTGAGTCACCTCTGCTCACTCCTTCAGCTATGTGGAAATACAGAGGGTTAGTGTACAGTTGCTAGAATTACTTCACTACCATTTAAACTTTATGGAACTCTCTTTCCTTCTATTAATTTGCAGTGAAATCCGCAGGATATTGGGTTACATTACGATCACTTGGTGGTCTCCATGCTTAGTTACCTCCTATCCATGCATGGGCGCATGTGTGTGTGCACGTGAGCACACACATGTACCCAGCAGTACTCCTTCTTTGCTGACACCTGGTTGGGCAGCAGAGTTCCTTTTTTCTCTCAGAGTATGGCTGGCCACCTTGTATCCAGGCGTTAAACATCAGAGGGAACACACATTACCTATGCAGTAGGTAAAACTACGAAGCTAACTGTGAAATGCCCTGAGTGCTTTCGCTCAGTTTATTTGGAACCTGCAGTAGAGCTGTACAAGCAGGGGGAACCTCAGAGATCATTTAGCCCAGTGTCAACACTTTACAAATGAAGGACATTGAAGCCCAGGCTGGTTAAATGACTTTCCTTGTGGCTAAATAGGTAGAGCTGAGGTTGTAACTCAGGTTTCCCAATGCCTAGTTTAATACCCATATAGATAACAAATTCTGTTTGTTATTTTGTGGGCTGTGCAGTTAATGCTCCTAATTTCCCCTTACGTGTCTAGGATGAAAATGTTGTTATTAGTTACTGGAATATGTATACATTGAAATAAACAGAAACAGCTTCTAAGAGACTTATTGAACCAAAACCCATGTCAAAAATGCAACCTATGTCTTCTGACCTGTGGTCTGGGGCTCTGTATCCTTGACCCTGTGTTTGTAGAACAGTAGATTGAGGTAATGTTATAAAATACAGAAATGCTCATGTCAAAAGGATATCTTTTAAAAAATATATAGATCTTTATTGATTTCAGAGAGAGAGGTAGAAACATCAAAGATGAGAGAGTCATTGATCGGCTGCCTCCTGCACACCCCCCACTGGGGATTGAACCTGCAACCCCTGGCCTGTGCCCTGACCGGGAATCGAACCGTGATCTCCTGGATCCTAGGTCGATCCATGCTCAACTGTTGAGCCACACCCGGCCGGGCAGAATATCTTAATTAACTGAGAATTTTCTCAAGGAAATCATTTCATACTGCATCTGTGCAGCTTTTATGACTTGCAGAGCTTGTGCTGACTTAAACAATTATTTTGGAATGCACATAGATATACCATGTCTTTAAAATTTTTTGCCTTAAAATATTCTAAGCCCTTGTTATATGTGAAAGAATTTTGGGAAAGTTAGAATGAACTGCTCAAGTCCAAGGCACTTTTTGAAAAACACCTGCAAACCTCAGTGGCATGGGAATAATGGGTTAGTCAACATTATTTAAGAATCAGTAGAATTTAAGATGTCATTCAAAGATTGATGTGATAAATGGATAAAAGATTAATTAAATGGGTGGGAGAGTGAGTTACTGAGGGAATAGATGGCTAAGTGTATGGACTACGGTGTAAACCACGTTATCGTCTCACAGATTTGGATACAAATCTCTCTGAAAAGCCCAACCCTCTGTTACGATGCATTATAGCAGCTGAATGAGCAGGGCATTAGAAGTAACGACCTTTCACTCTGCCAGTCAGACTGAATTTGAGGTTTGGGTATTTGGTGTTCATTGTCTTTTGACTAGTAAGGTCAACCAAGATTGTGAAGGGCCTGGAAACCCGAGAGAATAATGGCTGATTTATAAACATGCCTTGAATGTTTGTAAATGGGCCTTTAAATGTTTGATTAACTGTCTTACAAGCAAGACTTTTACGAGTCGCTTCAAAAGCCAAAGTCAATAGGATGGTGTTACAGGAGGCACATTTAGAACTACAAGAAACCTCTTCTGTGGAATAGAGCTCCCCGCCATTGCGCTGAAAAGTCTGTGGAAGTGTGAGCTTCCTGCACGCAGAAGTGACCCTGGAGATCCTTAGGTGTTGGCCGGGGTCCTGCAGGGAGTCTCGATCCTGCGCAGCACGTGGGGTTGGATGACTCTGTGGGTACATTGCAGGCGTCCAATGCTGTCACTGCTCCGCCTCCTGGGATGGAGGCTGTGCATGAGAAGAAAGAAGCCACATCTTGTCTGTCACACAAGTGGTTTCCTGAAGTGTCCCCTGTGATTAGCCGTGTTCTTGTCCATTAGACTGTAGACAGAGGAGGCTCCTTCTTTATTCCTCACCGTTCTGATCCTTCATGGCTAATTGTCAGAGAGGCTCCAGGCTGTCAGATGCTCTTAATTTTTCTGAGTGTTCAATGATGGAGAATATACATGTTTTCTGGGGGTGGGGTGGGGTTGGGGGTGGCGGTGGGACTTGGACATTATTAATCCCAGTTAGAAACTGAAGCATAGAAACTTTCCCAGGTCACGCATATGGAAGGAGGCCCAGCCAGGAGTGGACTCGCAAACCACCTGGTTCTCTGTGCAGTACGGCCCCTTACCGTCTGCATATCTGTGAACTGTGGCTCATCTGGATGCTAGCTAATTGGAACAGAAGATACCCCTGTGTGCTGGACTTAGTAGGAGTCAAAGCAATTCACCTTTGTTTGGTTTTGTTTAACAAGAAAGGGCAATTATCTAATACATTCCTTCTACTGGCTGGTTCCAGGTTCTAAGTGTTCGTATTTATAAAAATACTGTAGAAACGGAAGTGAAAATTTGCAAGTAGCCACTTGCTCTCTCATTTAATGAATCTCATTTAGCAGGATCGAGAATCTTCTAAAGACTTGCTCGAGGGTGGGGTTTTTTGTTTTTGTTTTCCCCTCTCCTGGGTATGGCCGGGATGAAGTGGCCCTTAGCAAGTTTTGTTGATACTGCGCATATCAGATGGTTCCACCTCGGTCATTTGCACTGATGGTCAGTGACACCAAATCCTGGCTTATGTTTGTCTCGGGAGGATATTTGCAAAAGCAGTGTTATCTTTTTCAGCATAGATTGTGGACTGAAATGTCACAGAAAACTATCTCACGGTGCCTCCAGAAGCCACCACTAAATTCCACCACGGACGAGGCTGACTCATAAAATAATATGATTTCATTCCACGGAATCTATTAAAATTGCTTCTGGGAGAAGGTTTAATTCACTCCCTTTGTGATATTGTTGGTCAGTAGAGTTAAACAGACCTTCCTCACGTTACATGTGTCCCTGAGTTTTCCTAGGGCCTTGAAGCTTTTGCATTCTGTTACCCTCCGGGTTTCAAAAGGAGCCCATTCAGCATCTAATTACTTGTGCATTCCACATTGTTCTTACGGTTTCATGCCCTCTCAGTTTACCAAGCACATTTAAAATTAAAGTGATTAATAACTAGAATTACATTATTTTCTTCAATGATACAACTCGCACTAATGTGCGCTCAGGAACAAAGAACCAACTGTGCCCAAGTTAATTTGAGGAGCTTTCAAATAATTGCCCTCAACGTTGGTTTTTTCTCCTCTCTAGCGGTGCTGCAATTATCTTTTCAAAGGAATGATTTATTACACACACACACGGGCTCTAAAACCTCCCTCACTACCCTCAACACTTCAGAATTGTTATAATTTGTTTTATTTCTCATAACAAACAATGCAGTTCTATTTCCTTGTGGATCTAGAGTGTCATTTGTCATTTGTCATTTCATTACTATGCTACAGGTCTGAATTAAATGAAATAATATATCATGGCAGTGATGACAGTAGGAGCCTCCTGCGTTCATACCGCTTTACTCTAAAGCTACATTTCCCCCCAGATTTTGAATTCTCTCACTTGCCCATAACTTTGGCATGAGATGAGTTATTAAATTAGGTGTAAATCTAAGTTTTACAAGTAGAATTTATTTCTGAAAGTTCTTGGGCACCAATCTATTTGGTGAAATCTTTTATTAAAAGCAAATATCTCTTGATTTACCAAAATCACTTATGTGGTTCATGAGTGTTTAGGTATAAAATCAGCTTAGTATTATTTTCTACATTGTTAGCGTGTGTCCAGGTGCTGTGGCAGTGCCAAAATGTACAACTAGAAGGCGTCCACACTTTTATAATCCAGCGTATGTATATTCCATTTTCATAGATAATCTGGGGAACTTTGAAAGAGACTCAGTATTACATCAACATTAATTGGCAGGGCACTCCTGAGCTGCAGACCGAGGATGTGTAACGGATGATGCATAGACATGGCTCCTGCCCCTGGGTTTCGTGTAATTAAATCCGTTTGAATCAGCAGCATGTAATTCGCCTTACTTACTGTCCCGACTAACTGAACTGTAGCTGACTCCCGAGGAGCCCGTTAAAGCAAATATGAGAGAGCTGCCCACAGAACTGTCTTTTGGCTTCACTTCGTTACACTGGTCACTCTACTATAGTGCATGTACCAAGCAGATGCATTAGGGCGCAGTGACACTCATTACCAAAACTTTTGCCAGAGGGCTCCTTTTAGAGAGCTCCCGAAGTGCATCTGAAATTGAATTCTGTTTGGACCATAGAAAAGATAATGCACATTGTTTTCAAGGGCATGTCTCTGTGTCATGAAATGAGACTCACCAGTCTTGACTAATATTCCGTAGAAGCGGGCCTTTCATAGGGCTTTCTGGCTATGAAGAGCCTGCCTCGATTGTAGCTTGCATTTCAGACCCCTTAATGATTCCCAGGAAAATTGATTGTGACTGCAGTAGGGTGAGCATCTAAAGAACTATTGGCCTTTGAGTGTCTTGAAGACTAGAAAGTGCAGGTGAGCCCCTCCAGAAAAGCCCCATGGCTGGAGCAAAGAATGTGGGAAGATGAAGCGCTTTGGACTTTGAGGCAAGGCCCCCGGGAGTGATTGCAAGGCCTTGAACAATAGCACAGGCTCTGTGACACATGCTGGGAAAACTCACACTTCTTTCAACATGGAAATGTCTGAAGGCCATTTATGACAACGTCTTGCATATTTAAAAGAAAATGGATCGGTGGCTTAGGCAAGAGTCATCACTTTATAATTCCTTTCAAAGGTATAATGTAAATATAGAAAGGTGGTTTTTTTTCATGCAGTTAATAGATACATGAACTTACTGGCATCTGATCAGTTTTTGCACTCACCATGGTTTCTTGTATCCTGTGTTTTCTTTCTGGGTTCGTGTTTTCTTTTGAGGTAGGTTTGCAAGTTAAATTTAAATTTCAGATAAACAGCAAATAATTTGGGACATACTTATACTAAAAGGCATACGTTGTTTTTCTGAAATTCAAATTTAACTGGGTACCCTATATTTTTATTTGCTAAATCTATATTTTTAGATCATACCCTTTAACAGTTCTTTTAATGGGACTCACTGAGAAGTGTGTACTTTATATGTCTGAAAACTCCTTTATTTTGAGCTCATTTTATGGGACTTGTCAGGTACTCAATTCTAGGTTAACAGTTTTTCAACAATTTTTTTCAACAGTAATTTTGATTGTTATACCGATGTCGTCTGACTTCTATTTTTTTTGATACTTTCTTTGTAGATAATCTGTCTTTTCTCTCTTTGAAGACAGTCTCTTAATTCTGTATGTTCTCTAGTTTTATCATGATGTGTCTCCATTTGGATTTATCTTGATTTTATGCAATAGACAATACATTGCCAATCTGAAGGCTCGTGCTTTTCCTCAAATTTGAAAAATTTGGAATATGGCATTAAGCTAATGTGCATATATATATGATTTTTTTCCTTTGAGTATGTTGAAAAGGTTTTCAGGAAAAAAGCTTAAAATTATACAGTCTGCTATCCACAGGTAAAATTTCTACCTGTTGTAATGAAGCGGTCTGTTAACATAAATTTTTTGACCACCTGCCACTCATACACTTGCTCATCTGTGTTACAGACATTTAATGATGACTTAAGTAGGGGCATCTGGGAAATAGAGTAATGAGACTGAATTCTCACCCTTACGAAGATCGCTGTTCTCATGCAAAATTTAAAAAATCAAGGTGACATGTAGTAAGTACTTTATAAAATGAGCCAAATACTATGCAATTTCAGAGGAAAGTCCTCATTTAGTAGAAAGTCACAGATAGCATTTAAAAAACGTATTCCTTTTAAAAGTCACACACTCTTTTCTATTTATAAAAATAACTCTTACCTATTGCTTAAATTTAGAAATGAGAGAAACATATAAAGGGGAAAAATGGAACCCACCATCATCTCCTACAAAAATTGATATATTTTGCTATATTTCCTGCCAATCATAATATATATATATATATAAAAATTTGAAATTTCATGGCCAGCTGTGAAAGCTATTTTTTACTTCATATATAATGAATACTTTCTGATGTTATTAAGTAATCTTCTAAAATTTATTGTAATGTTGACGTGGCATACCAGTTCATGGATATGGGATAATTCATTTCCCCATTCCCCTGAAGCGGGGCTGTCTGTTTTCCTCATGGTGTGGACCGCTGTCGGGCACCGTGACCGTGAGCCTGTGTGACTGTGACTGTGCTCAGGAGAGAAGGTGCTGGTTTCCAGGCCCCACCGCGTCCTGCACGCTCCCTCCCAAAGGACGCCCGGCCTCCCGTCCCCCCAGCGGCACAGAGCCCGCTGCCTGGCCCCTCCCCTGATTCCTTCTCTTTACAAATTTGAAAACACCACAGGGGCAGTTAGTTAGTATGTTTTCCTTCACATAGGCCCTAGACGTTTCTATTTAGGCTTTCCCCAGCTATTTTATATGCCTGTGAGCAAGATGATTATTTTTTAAATGTATATTGTGTTACTGCAACTAACTCTTGCTGGTTTCAGTAGTTTTCTTCTGAGTTTTGCATGTGGGAATAATTTTACCTTCAAATAATTATAATTTGGGAAAGATGAGGATGGGGTGGGGAAGATATTGGGGCTGGAAGAAACCAAGACCCAGGCGTGGGAGAGCGGGTCCCGGGCGGTGCCTGGCGGGTCCCATAGGAGGAGGTGGCTGGTAAGGTGATAATGGTATCGGGAGGGGACCTAGGCTGAATTTGAAGTTTGCTATAGTGGTGAATGAGTGTAAGCTTCTTTTAAGTTTATATTTTAAATAAACAAAAAGTTGATATATTTTGTTATTTACGCTAGCTACTCCATTGACATTTGTAGTTTCTGTTAAAGGTTTCGGAGAAAATTTTCATGGAGTTAAGATAAATGTTTAAAGCTCTCTTTATTTAGCCTGCTGGATGGAGATTCACACAATGCTCTGCTGTATTTAGTGACTTCATTCCAGAAACTGTCGGATACTTCATGTGAGGCCAAATCACGTTTTACAATAGTGGCTAAGAGGGAATCAATAGACATTTCAGCTGTTCGAAAGGGCATCCTCTTGGAACTCCTACTCCAGTTTCTAGTGTAAATGGCACATTCTTTTCAGATAGAATTTAAATGGTTTTGATCTGGACCTGAGCGTCGTATTTCAGCATTTAAAAGTCAGTTTGGGACCCATTCCTTTCCATTTCAGAATCACTTTCTGGTGTGTCCTTTACTGTGCTCAAATCACTGGGATGGGATTCAAAAAGGAAATGTCTGTTTATTTTATTTGCTTTTCTTCAGGAAAGACAGTGGTGAAGTGAGTCATTAGCACATTATATTTTCCAATAGCTCTTTGACCTTAATCTCTGGGGCTGTAAAATCATTGGGAAGATGCCTGTTGTATCCTGAATGATGAGGAGAGCCCATGTGCCTGGATGTTTCGAGGAGAAATTAATTCAGTATCTGTAGACTAGAGTCAGATCCAAGATGAACAGAGATGTGTGTGCGATTAGCATCTCCCATGTATAGTACACATGTGTCAAAATTCAAATACAGCTGTTCCCTGGGCTCTGATAATTCTTTTATCATGTTACCCTGAACAGGGAAGAATCAGAAAGAATGGAGCTGCTCCCACAGTGGCTCGCCTCCTTTTATTATCGAATCCATCTAATGCTAGGTTATCATCTTATAAGGGCGGGACAGTTACAGGTCAGCAGGGGAGGCTCTGGCGGCAGTGAGGCCTTGGTCAAAGCAAATATTACCACGGAGAGACCCGTCCAGTAGTTTGTGGGCCAGCCCCAGAGAGCACCGCCTCACACCAGTTCCGAGGGATGTTAATAGATGGTATGCAGAATGGGTTCCATGGCCAAGTGTGTGGAACATACCAAGTTAAGGAAAACCAGGAGTCCTTGCCAAAGGACTTCAGGGACTTTCTTTAATGTGCTCATGCTTGTAGAATATGCAGTGTTCCTGAAACGTATTTGGCCACAGAATCCTGACAAAGCTTGGGATTTGTGTAAAATTGCTGGATAATATTGCCCTTCAGACATTTTTTTCGCTCACGTATCTCCTAAATTAATTTTGAAAAACTTACATTTTTAAAGCTGACATCTACATTTTTTTTGTCAAACATTAAGTGGATGCAGTAGATTTATGTTTGGTGTATTTATATTAGATATGTGCTTTAAGCTCAAGATCTAGAATTTGAGTCCCTTAAAAGCATCCAAGCTGGTATGTACCCTGTAGAATATTGTTATGCGACCCAGTTTAAAGTGCTTCTGCGGAGGTTTAAGGCATACACCTGTCCTTTTAGAGATCCCTGTTCAGTAGCCAAGTGGCTTGTCTGGCCAGGAAAATGTTTACCTCAAGAGGTATTTCTTTCTGCTTTTAAGGAGAAGTTATGTTGCTAAATTGTCTGATGGGATCTCTTCACCAGCAGACGCTGAATATGCACGGCATCATCACCAGAAAGCTTTGTATTTTCACAGTACAAACATCTTCATGTCCGGTTCTCACCTTGTGCCTAATTCCTGTTGACTGCTGGACATGTGTCATTTCCTGTATGAACTTGCGTCACTAAAAAGGCAGTAAATTATTACTTACTTCATTAAATGCACAGAATAGATACATAAAAATGTGTTTATTTCCCATCAGGGCACTTATGCTGTTTATAATATATTACCATAAATGTCACAATTTTTTCTTTGTCATTTTCAACCCTGGCAACTGGTGGATTATTTTGAAGTCAGAGTATTTGAGCTAGAAGTAATCCTGGGGATTGTCTGCTTCAGCCCCTTTGGGTTGCAGGAGAGAAAATGGAGATCAACAGAAATTAAGTGATGTTTTCCAGGCGACATAATTTAGCAGCCTGGGTAGACCCAAACTGGATTGTAGTGAGATATTTCTTCCATTCAGTTTCCCCACTCCCTCTTAACCCTTCTAAAAAATATGATCTTGAACAGAATTATCTCCATAAGGTGGAAATAACTATTGTGTGGCTCACCGTCCAGGGTTGTTGTGAAGTTACAGCGAGACAGGGTGTGCCCTGTAAATATACAGGACGAAGGTGGGGGTTCTTGCCTCACTGTACTAGATTGTCATTTCCTTCCCTGGTACTGACATATGAAGGCTGTGTTACATTAGGTTATTTAATGGGTCTCTCGTTGTGCATATTTCCAAAGCACTCAGCCCCAGACTCGGATTTGGGGGACCCAGTCTCTTTTTGGCTCTTAGCTAAGCCTCCCATCTATCCTACGGCCAAAGCACAGTCTCAGAGACAGCAAGCGACTGTCCACATGTAGAAGATACAGACACTGGGTCGAGTGAAGGGAACCCGTCAAGTCCTCTCACGTAACCAGCACCCACCTCCCCCCATGGCCTTCAAAAGGGTCCCTTTTGCACTTCCACACATAGCTCCGTCACCCCGTGTGAGTGTCTCAGCGAGGGCATTGCCATTTCAGCAGGACACTTCTTTGTCCAGGGGGACTTAACCACACCGTTAGAAAGCTCTGCCCCAGTGTCCGCCCACTGTGGTTCCCCAGTCCTCCTGACAACCCAAACCATGCCCTAGGCGGCCACCCCCCCTCCTTGAGAATCACCCAGCGCTTAAAGGGAAGCGGTCGGGTAGGCCCAGCCCACAGCTTTCCTATCAGCATTTACGTCTGAGCAGAGAACGGTCTGTTCAAGCCAAAGGGCTGATAGATACATGAGAAGGGAGCGCAAGTGGAGCCCTCAGTGAGATCCCACCGCGCTTACGCCAGAATGACTAAAACGAAAGACTGACAGTGACTCGGCAAGGATGTGAGCAGTGGGTGCTGGGAATGGAAATTGGCATAGCCACTTTGGGCAAGTATTTGACAGTATTTATTAGAGTAAACATGGGCCTTCTCTAGCGACTCAGAAATCCAAGAGCAATGAGTACCCAGGCCTCCCGAAAGACACGTAGGCGAATGTTCGCAGAAGCATTGTTAATGGTAGCCAAACACTGGCAGGAATAAACTAATTTAGGTATCCTCACACAATAAAACACAATGCAGCAGTAAAAGAATGAACTGCTACATGCACAGCATTGATGAATCTCACAGGCATCATAGTGAATTAAAAAGTCAGGCAAAAGAACATACACAATATGATTCCCTTTGTATGAAGTTCATGAGCAGGCAGGTCTGGTCGGTGATGGTGGAGGTCAGAATAGTAGTGACCTGTGGGGGCAGACATGTGGACTGGGGAGGGGCATGAAGGAGCCTTCTCAGGCAATAAACAAGTTCTGCAACATGGTCTGGGTGCTGGTTACGCAGTGCATGCACACACACACGTGTTCACATGTATGCATATGTATACATTCACAATATGTATGTGTAAAATTCACCTAGCTGTTTACTTAAGATTGATAACTTTTCTGTATGTACATTTTTTAAAACTTGGAAATTTAATTTCTGATCTATGGTCTTTAGAGAATGTGATAAAAATAAATTGAGGCAGCTGAGGGAAAATGGAAGTTTTTCTGGAAGCTGTGAGCATGTGTTGTGTAGAAAAGGTCATGCTTTTGGGTGACTGGGGCCAAAATTAGGGGAGTTGGAGTTGCTAGTGCCGGTGGCACAAGCTGCTTAGAGCAGAGACGGCAGGAAAAGGGAGAGGTTTGCATGGTTCCCCTGCCTTGTGGATTTTTCTGTTCCTCCCTGTCTATAGCCATACGTGTGCTCTTTAAAGAAGCCTTAATTCCTGTCCTCCCGTCTCATGGCATCATTTGAGGCAGTGAGCAGTGTCCAGGAGAGGCAAAGAGGGGGCGGTGACAGGGCGCATCCATGGTCGCGCACCAGGCCTTGTACGTTGGGCGAAACCCTTCCCCTTAGGCCGGCAGCCGGTGGTAAGGCTGGGATGGCGTGTTGGAGAAGGCGAGGGGACACTGGGGCTCAGAGGGGACCCTGGACTGCGCAGCGGCGCAGGACAGGCCACTCAGAGAAGGAGGAAGGCCGGTCATCGCCCCTCGGCGGGGACATGAGCGGAAAGGGAAGAGAGACGATTTTGTGCAGACTTCTCGGCCACAGCTGGCTCGCTACCCAGCCTCGAGGTTTAATTGGGGACATCCGATAGGGGCCTTGCTCCTGCCACGCGCTCTCCTGTCCTTCACGGTGGTTTTCCCAAGGAGAGCGGGGCGCAGGCAGTGCTCTCGGTGCGGTGCGCGCTGCGTGAGCCCGGGCACAGCACAGCGCGGGGGCGGGGAGGGAGCCGGTGAGGTGCGGGCCGGGTGGGAGCCCGCTGACCAGTTCCCAGCTGGACCCCACTTGGAATGCCGTGGAGCTGGTACAGCAAATGAGTTAATTTGTCATTTGAATGTCACTGGAAATGTATTTTATCACTAAAATTAAAAAACTGCCTGTGTTGGATAAACTATGGCCATATTGAATAGGTATCTATGGCTACTTAGAATATGAAATATAAGCAAACACCGATTTATTGAGGGCTGTATTTGCCTTTTTATGTGACAGTTCTGCTAGTAATGTTTTGCTACCAATATGTTCGGTTTTAATTTAGAAAATTAATATTTTGGAATCTTTAATAAAAGCTTATATTAGAATGAATGATAGAAGGAAATGAATATTATTTCAAAACGAAATACTAGTAGCCAAGTTTGTTAACCCCTGAGCTTCATAAATTGAAATACAAATGACTACTGATTCTTCTTTTTTTTGGGAAAGGAATTGTAGCTTTCTTTTCTTTTTTTTTAAATATATGTATTTATTGGTTTCAGAGAGAGAAAAGGAGAGGGAGAGAGAGATAGAAACATCAATGATGAGAGAGTCATTGACTGGCTGCCTCCTGCACGCCCTCAACTTTGAATCAGGCCTCAACCCGGGCGTGTGCCCTGACCGGGAATCAAACCCCTATCGCCTGGATCCTAGGCCGATGCTCAACCACTGAGCCACACCTGGCCAGGCTGATTCTTCATTTTTAAATTGTCACATTCTACCTTTGCTTGTTAATTAATTGCCTTTGCAAATGACTCTAATCTTTTTAAAATCAGCACATTTTTCTCTCTCCTGTTCCAAATCGCTTTGGTTTCCCTTGGATCCCTGTCTTTACCCATTCGGGCTGCTACAATACCGCCAACCGGGTAGCTTATAAACCACAGATATTTACTGCTCACAGTCCTGGAGGCTGAGAAGTCCAAGATCAAGGCGCCAGCATGGTCTCCTTCTGCTGAGGGCCCTTTTTCTGTTTGCGGACCTCCCTTGTGACCTCAGAGGGAGTTAAGGGACTGGGAATCCTCTGGAGACTGTTTTACAAGGCACTGATGCCATTCCCGAGGTTCCACCATCAAGACTTAAGCTCCCCTCAAAGACCCCGTCCACTAAGCCCATCACCTCTTGGTGTTGGATTCCAGCAAATGAATTTTGGCCTGAATGAATTTCAGACTTTCAGTCCGTAGCAATCACCATATACAGAGGACCTTGTCTCCATTTCCAGCTCTGGTTTCCTTTCACTTCTTGAATCCTCCCCTGCTGCTGAATATTTACGCTTGAGTATCCCAGCGTGACCTTCGAGTATCAAACTAACCTCTTCCTATGCCTCTTCCCTCCTCAGAACTTTCCACAAAACCAGCAGTGTCTTCCTCTTTTCTCAGATTCGCAGCCTCCCGGGCATCTTCAACTCTTCTCTCTCTTTCTAATGTTGTGTTGGCCAATCAGACACCATGCACTGTCAGTGTCCTTTTAAAACAATTCTTTATCCCTTCCCTTCCTGATTATCCTCGCTGTCACCAACCTGGCTTGTCACCAGTCTCATCCTTGCGTTACTCCTTCAGTGATCGAACTTTTAATCTTGTCTCACCAAGCCATGTGCTGGCCAGATGACTTTCCCCCGAGCCTGCCTTCGATTATGTCTTCCCTCCTGCTTAGAAACCTTTAGTGTAGCTTCCTATCTCCATCAAATTGAATCCAAACCTAGCCTGGCTTTACCCAGCTCTTTTTCTAAATATATACCTTCCTGAAACTTCTTTTGTAGACAGCAGCTTGAGTCACTATTTCCTGATCCCCCTTCCCTTCTCCAGTCTCTGTTTATGCTTTCTCGGCCAACACATAAATCACTCGCCCCTTCCTCCGCATCCATCCAGCTTCCTCCCGGTTTCAGGGCCTGAAGTCTTCCCTCCTGGTCAATGCTGCGGCCTCCAGCTTCCTCTAATGGCCCTTCCTGTCTATAGGCAATTTCATACTTTAACTTCAAGTGTAGGGCCTTTCTCCTAACTGTGATAACTTAAACCCAGTACCGCTTCTTGAATTTTTTACATAGTTTTCTGTACACCTAGACTGTCAGTGTCTCCAGGTGAGCTGTGTGCTCTCCCTCCTTGCTCTGGAGCACCTAACATACACTAACACTAAAAGGTAAGCTCTGCGAAGGCTGGAACCTCCTGTCAGTTTTGCACACTGGGAAATCCCTAGTATCGAGAGCAGAGCTGGGTACACAGTAGGTGCGTAATAAATATTTGTCGTATAAATTGCAATATGTTCAATAATGTCTGATTTCATTTTAGTTCATTCACATCTGCTGCGTTAAAAGATGCTAGCTCCTCTTGTTTACTGTAACCCAGCAATTGTGATGAAAAAGAAAGTGATGCAGTTTATGGCCAGAATCTGTCCGGCGTAACAGGGCTTGAGTGCTCCCTCTGAAAGAGTTGTGTTTCCCCGCAGACATTAATGAATGCCAGCTACAGGGTGTGTGCCCTAACGGTGAGTGTTTGAATACCATGGGCAGCTATCGATGTATCTGCAAAATGGGATTTGGGCCGGATCCTACTTTTACAAGTTGTGTTCGTAAGTAATGAGCACTTTTTATTCCAATTTTGGATCTTTTTGTTTGTCTTTTTTTTGAGGGGTTGGGAGTGGGAGGTTATCCAAAATAAGGTAAATACTCAGTGGTCAACTGAATATTGTACGTGTGCAGGAAAACCTCATTAAAAGGATGGAGGAAGCAGGGACTGAGATATTAAAATAAACCTATGTTACGGAACCAAAAATGCCATTTTTATTCATTCAGAAAAATAGAATAGCTAAAAATCAAGGTAGAGAACACGAACGCGGAGGAAATAGACTGATGAGAAGAAAAGAGTTCCTTAAAGTGAGTATACCTGGGAGATGAGACGTTTTCTCCGTCATGAGTATTTTAAGCATTATTTAGGCTGAGTTCAACGTTGTCCCAGCTTCTGTTTTTAATTAGCCCAAATTCTGAGTCACTAGTGTCCGATTTAATGAGGTTTCACTGTACTTTCTTAGCTGGAGAGTCTGGTAAATAGTTTTGGATTTTCTGTTCAGTTCTAATTTCAAATATGCTGTTCTGTTGTCCTCAAAAACCACCAAAAATGTGTCCCCGAAGTTATACTATTTTGCCTTATAAATGTTGTCTCTTAAGATTTTCTCTTATATCTGGTGTGGGTAAAAATCCTCCATCAAGCCACGTATTCTAATAGTGGACAGAAAATATAGTTTCTCCAAAAGACTGTCCCGCCATAAAAGCTAATCCAGTGTAGTCACTACAGATCACCTGACAGTTAGAGATGGATGCGTTTTAGATGTGAAATTCTCAAATGCAGACGATTAAAGGTTGCTTTTTAAAGATATTTGTGCCCATTATTACAAAGCAGGTAAGCACTGCAGATTTTTTAAAGCCGTATAGAACTAAAGTTTAAAACATTTTAAACTAACACATGGCAGAAAATAGGATAATTTTAAGAACAGTTCTGTATTAATTTCTGTCCCACAAAGTTTTGTTCTTATTTATCTATTTTTTAATGTGGTTTTGGTATATGTTAAGCTGCATGCTCTGGTCCCCAGTTTATAAACTTGCCATTTGGTCAAGATGTGCTCTTCATGATGATCCCATTGTTTGCGTCTAGCTGTGCATTTTATCTCTAACTCTGTGCCCTAAGCTGAGCTTGTAGACATGATGAAATAAAAACAAGCACAGTAGAATAAAAATGACAGGCTCGTTCATTACGTCTAGATGAGTTTGTTGAGTCTTTTGGAACATTGTTACTAATTACTGCTATTTTCCTTCAAAAACTGTCCAATGCAGATTAGGAAATTTTGCACGTAAGTTCTTTCCTCTACGTTCTTTCGCAGATAGTTCTGATCATGAACAGACAGACAATTATAGAGCTTTTTGGCAGGTGGTAAAATTAGACTGTAAAATTATGTTTGCATACGAGGTACATTGGAAAACTGATGCAAGAATTTGGAAATTTCAGGCCAAAAATCACATGGTTGACAATATCCAGAAAATTTAGAGGTGATTTCTGGTTGATTTGAATTACATGAGTAAATATTTTAAATAGTTTTATAATTTAAGTATAAAAGATTTTGCAGAGTTTGGGAATAAAATTTGTTGTGAATGTTTTTTCCCCCCTTAAATAATTTCACTTGTCCGGTTAAAATTACTACATTGAAGGTTGTAGATTAGTAAACTTGGAGAGCTGGTCGCAGAGTGTTTTATTAAACTTTGACTAGATCGGATGTCTAGTGTTAAGGGCAGACATCCAGGTTTTAATAAGATTGTTGAAATTTGCCAATGAGATTTTTGAAACACTTACACATTTCCTTAGCATTTATTTTCCCTGTCATTGCCCAAATAATACTGAACTTATTAAACAACCATCCATTATTACTTGAAAAATAAATAATTCAATTTTATGGTTCAGCTACAACAGCTGAAATGATAAGTATTAGGAGACGTTCGTTGCTAGCTAAATGTTCCAGTTGAGAATTTGAAGTTAAAACCTGGCCTCTGTACCAGTATCGAGAGGGCAGGTTTATTTCTCTTTCCTCTGAATTTACCACGTGGAACGTCGCAGAGATACGTAGAGTTCCTTCAGGGTTTGGGACTTGCTTCAATCCAGTCTGACTTGGTGGTGAACTATATTTGGAAGGAATTGATGGGGAAAGCCCAAAGACAGCTGAGAAGAATCGGGGACGAAAGTGATGTTTACAGAGTCAGGGCAGAAGATACTGGCAAGATGGGGGTACCCTTGGGGGTCATGGGGAAGCTGTAGATCTGAGCGGGGAGGAAGGAGAGGGTGTTTTGGAAGCATCAGGTAGAGGAATTGGGTGAGGAAATGGCAGTTGGGAAAGTTGCTTCATTTGCACACTGATACAGTAGAGAAGAGCGTTGGCTGATGGGAGAAGGGACAGAGGGGACCACCAAGCCTAGTGTCCCAAGCTTGATCTATTCAGCAGTTCTGACATGGCCCGGAGCTGGCTCTGTAGAACATGCTCCAGCCACATTTACTTAGAAAATGGACTTCAGGAAGGCAGGGCTGGGTATCACTTGTCCTCACATGGGCCCTTTCTGTCCAGCGGAGGCTCCTGAAGTCTTATCTAGTAAACTTAGCTAGCAGGCTCCTGAGGACTAGGATGCAGGCTCTGGATGAGTTAGGCTGCTGAGCTTTTGTGATGGTTCCCAGCGGCCTGAGCACACCTTCTGTCCATCTCTAATCTGCTGTCCGGCGGGGGCCGCGTGTGGCACTGCAGTCGGAGGGTTTGCTGCCTGCCTGTCGCTGTTCACTGCCCTGCGGTGGAACCCGATGGGGCCCTGCAAGCTCTCACTGTCCTCAAAGCTAAAAGAGCAGCAACAGCGGGCTTGTGGCATGAACTGTGTTCAGTTTGTGAGCTTCCGCAGTGCCTGGGTGCTCACCAAATTCTCCCCGAGAGCTGCCTCGATTGTGGCCAGCTACAAGAAAACAGACACCGTGTAGTGATTTTGATAATAGGTGACTGGGTTTATTTGGGAAGGTAGATTTGGGGGGGACATTGTTTCTTTCCCACATCCCTGATTTAATGCTTTTTCTAAAATGGAAGAAGGAACTGGACAGGGTCCGTTAGGTGCCCAGATTCTAAAACTCATTTAGTAAACTGACTCTAACTGAAGAAAAGTTTTGTCCTAAATCTAGATAGATGTATTCCGAAGTATGGTTTCTGATCCAGACTGTATGGTTATTTTTACTATTGTGTGCAAAGTCGATCTGGTTCTTGTTGTTTCTTGGGTGACGTCAGGCCTTATCTCTCTGCTTCAGCGGATACCCCTGTGATCTCTGAAGAGAAGGGGCCCTGTTACCGGCTTGTCAGTTCCGGAAGGCAGTGCATGCACCCTCTGTCTGTCCACCTCACCAAGCAGCTCTGCTGTTGTAGCGTGGGCAAGGCCTGGGGCCCCCACTGTGAGAAATGTCCCCTCCCAGGCACAGGTAAGACACGCCCAGCGGCGCACTCACGCTCATTCCTGGCCACGCAAGGACACAGGGCAACTTTGGCAGCTAGAGTTATTTTCGGTTTCTGACTCTAAATTGAGTTTTTAGTAATACAATGTGTTTTTGTCACTTCTGTAGAAACCATGAACATAGAAAGGTGAATTGGTGGAAAAAATTACATGCAAAGAGATTTTCCCAATTCTGTGTAACGTTAGGTTTCTTTTGAATGTTAAGAAAATCCATTGCAATTTACCCTCACTTCCAGGACTCTAAGGCTGCTGTTTAAAGTGTAGCCAGATCAGAAGGCCCTGCTGGGCCATGCGCTTTTCTAATGATTGGCTGCTCCCTTCTTGCACAGTAACTAGACCTTGTGCAGGTCGTCCCATTCACTCATTTATTGCTCATGTGCTTGTCAGGTTCTGTTGTGAATACTGTGCTTAATTTCTCCAATTGGAAATGCAGGGGATTTTAGTAACATAAGGGCAGACCCTGGCAAAGCCCCCATGAACTTCCAGATGGGAGCTGAATACTGTCCTTCAATTTGGTACCTAGTTGCCTAATGCCCGAAAGAGCAAATTCATATAAGTGCCTTAATTTTACCAAGGAGTCACCAACTTCTCATGCAAGATTAAGTAGAGTTAAATGGAAGAGAAAGGAACATATCCTGCAAAATACTGGGCACCATGATCTTATCAAAGAAGGAGTGGCCTCAATTTCACTGGTGTGGGTGGTCATAAAATATTTACTCAACTGCATATCTGAGAAGATGCTTCCCACCTGGGAAAGTGCATAAACTCTCACACGGCTATTGCATTCTTAAAGCTGTAACTTACAGGTTAAATATAAATTTCAATATTATGATCCACCCTTGGTGGTGGGTAGGATCAGAAAAAACTGGTAAAGCAGAGGGTAGTGTAATGTTGATGGTATTTTGGTAGACCAGATAATTTTAGACATCTCCAAAAGGTCCTATTTTCCTTCTACAGTGTCTGACCCACCCATAATCAAAAAATAAATCATCTTTATAATTCATAGACACATTTCTCTTTAAGTTCAATTTTGGTAGCTTTGTAACCTTTACATGAAACATAAATCAGGATGGTGAGTGTCATGAAGGGATACAACAGCTAAATTTGAAAATAATATTAAAGATAAAATTTTTACACTTAACCAATTTTTGGTTATGTGGTGATTTTCATAAAAATAATATTTAGTTCATTAGTGCTTCAGTTATCTGATAGAAGGCCTTGTTTCCTTCTGGAAACATCTATTCTGTCCAGTGAGAATCGTATTTCATAGTTAAACATAAGAGTGAGACTCCACCATGTGAGGTGGGAGCCTTATTAAAACAGTATTTTAGCGTGCTTTCAGGTGTACTTTAGAGTTTCCTTTTCATTGGGAACTCATTTTAGGTCCAGAACATTCAATAGGAGATCTTTTGTTCAGGAGAAGTGAGAAATGACTTATTTTCTTTTTAACTTTAAAAGTAGAAAGAAAAAAGTTGACCCTAAGCTCCTTGGTATGTGTGCATTTGGTAACTTGCCTCCAATACCAACACCAAAAGGATTAGGTGGGTTTTTCCTCCTTGGGCCCCGTGACGCCTTGCCACCCTCGTCTTTCCCCTTTACTTATTCCTGGGGATTATGCAAAGGGCAGCAAGTCACACATGTCCAGCCTACTTTTTTATGACTGTGCTAAGCCACTTTGCTGGGGAGGATGGCAGTTCCAGGCATGGACTGTCGCCTGCCCGCTGGAGAAGTTAGCCGTCCGCTCATGGTCTGCCACTTACCATTCCTTCCCTCGAATAGAAGAACATGCTAATGTGGCATGTCCTTTTTAACTCGGTTCCTACCCATCACCTCTTTAGCATGTTTTAATTCACTGGGTTCCCTCCCACTCTCCTGAGACTCTATTCAAACACACTCCCCTTTCCAGCCCCTAACCGGCCTCTCCGTCAGCTTACACACTCCGTTCGGGCCGAGTCCTTTGGCTTCTTCAACTGCAAACAGGTTATGAAGATTTCAACCCCTCATTTCCATGAATAGTGATTTAAAAAATTTTTTTCTTTCCTCATCTAACTTAGAAGTTACTGAGCTTCTTGCTAATAATTAATGAAATTAAACCATAATAGAAGAAAATAACCCTGATTTTTGCTGATATTACACACACACCTCCAATAAGATATGTATTATATAGTGTCTTTTATGCATACATATCTAATATATTACATATATTTTATATGTGTAATATATAATGTGACATATAAAATATTAAATATAAATGATAATTATCCTAATTCATTGCTGAGACATATGATATATAAAATATATGCTCTTATATGTGCTATATATGTAACTGGATTGGGTAGGATTAGGAATTAACAGATGGAGAAATGTTTAGTAAAAGAAAGGGTTGGGTATTTTTTTTCTGTAACTATGCAAGTTTAACAGGAATTCAAGCATTTTGCATCTGTTTTTGAAGATTTTAAATGTAACTATATTAGTGGTTATTTATTAAGAGATACTCATCATGATATTTTCCTCTGTATCAGTTTGCACTTTTAGATTTTTAAAAGGAATATTTTCCCATCCCAAATCTAGCTGCTTTTAAGGAAATCTGTCCTGGTGGAATGGGTTATACGGTTTCTGGCGTTCATAGACGCAGGCCAATCCATCACCATGTAGGTAAAGGACCTGTATTTGTCAAGCCAAAGAACACTCAACCTGTTGCTAAAAGTACTCATCCTCCACCTCTCCCAGCCAAGGAAGAGCCAGTGGAGGCCCTGACCTTCTCCCGGGAACACGGGCCAGGAGTGGCGGAGCCAGAAGGTGAGAGTGGACGTGGATCGTGGGCCTAGCCGTCTGTCTTGTGTGCCTTTGCTTCGGTTTCCCTGTTTATGCCCTTCCAGAACAGGGGCTTCCCGCCTTGGCACTATTGACGTTTGGGGGCAGACAGTTCTTGGACATGGGCCACTCTGTGCATTGTAGGATGTTTAGCCACAGCCCTGGCCTCTGACCTCCAGATGCTCTAGAATACTTTTTCCCTTACAGTTGTTACAACCCAAAAAAGTGTTGAAACATTTCCAAATGTGCCCTGGTGGGCAAAATTACCCCTGGTTGAGGACCACTGCTCTACAGTAATATGAACCTAGAAGGTAACAATATCCCATGGTAATCTCAGGGCATAGTCTTGTGTTTGGGGCCCCTGTGTCATGGTGTTTAGCCCTGGAAGAGTGATTTAGATCCTTCAAGGAATTGCCCGAATTCCTTTGTCTCTGGGGCCATTTAATAAGTAGTTAATTACTTTAAAAAGTGGAATCCACAGGCTTAAAGTTAAAGCATCAACTGAGCGTCCATGAAATACAGTCCAACAGGCCTGGGTTAGTGGCAGGCAAAGGAGAGGAAGACAGAATCAATTGAAGGGCTCGTGGAGATCACTTAGAGCAGCCCTTTGGTTTACATTTTGAGAAACCTGAGACCTAGCAAGGGGACCTGACTTGCCAGATGTCATGCACAGAGCAGATGATGGGACCAAGAGCACATTTTTCCAAGGAAGTGGTTTATACTCCAGAGGGAGTCTAGAGACAGTTGACTTTGACTATCTCTCCGACATTCAGAAAGAGGATTATCTCTATCTCTGTCTCTATGTAAACCAGCATATCTAATACTTTGAATATCTCTGTTACTACAAAAATTCACACCCCCAACAGAAGGAACAAAAATCTCAGGTTTGCATGGAATAAATATTGGCTCTCCTGTTGGCTTGTCACACTTGATTCTTAGGTCAGAATTCAGGGTGCTCAGTTGGGATTTTGTAAGGAGAGAAGGTTCCCAGGTGAGTGAGGAACTGGGGGCGTGCCAAGGCCTTCTTCCTGGTGGAGGTGTCTTTTTGCAGGGCTGTGAACCTTCGTGTGTTCCAGCCTATTTTATTCCACTCTTACGTGCTGCACGTCCCCCTTGGTTAGGCAGAGCAGGTGAGACCTCACTGAGAGGTGACGGTGTTGACCAGTTTGCTCCTATCCACTTGGGGCGTCATAGCCAGATGTTTGCAGCCCCTCGCCCTCTGTGTAAGCAGAAGATTGGCTCTGGTTCAGGTTCTGCCTCAAAACTTCTTCTTGGTGGATTAGGCAGGACAGAATGGTAGTTGAGTTTTTCCAGTCACAAGAATATTGCAGCAGTGGTAGCAATCTGGCACCTGATTGCTTTTAGGCGTTAATGCACCTACTGAACCTGTATACTAGTGTTTCTGGGGACATGGACTCGTGAGAAAAATGTCAGTGAATGTTCACCCAGGGCTTAAGGACTGATTAGTGAAAAGCAAGCCTTGCAAAATACGAAGGCATAAGCACTAACACCCTATAATAATGTTTATAATTGTGTCACATGTAATTGGTTCACCATATTGATGCTAATCACTCCTTGGGCCTTAGTGGCTTGTGATCGTTTTCTCACAGTTTCATCAGCATATCTTCCTGGACATGCTCACAGGGCTTCATTAAGAATTTGTGTGCATCAAGAACGCAGACCCATTCTTACGTCCCGTTGAAATAGCCGCATTTCTTTTTTAACGTTGACATCAGAAAGCATTTCAAACATTATCTGTTATGTTGAGGATACGTATGTGACCAATTAAAGAAAATGTTTGTTTTCTAAGATATGAGAAGTTCTACAAAATTGAGATTAGGTGTAAAATAATGTACCAGAACGTGTTGCTTCCTCTGACTTTTTTAGTTAATGAGAGACATGGAAAGAACTTCATCACACCCGTGACCTGACCTCCTGTGACTGAGGCAGGACATAGCACCGATAGTGTTTCCCTGTCAGTCATGTGTAAAATTCTCCCAAGTCGTAGTGGCCACAATTCTGCATTTGACTTGGTTTGAGTCTTAATCCTTTTGGAGAGATGCTAGACTTTTATTGCATTTTAAAAATTAAAATATTATGTAGTAGATTGTTTTAAATGATACTAACGTCTTCCTTTCTTTTCTGATTTTAGTGGCAACTGCACCCCCTGAGAAGGTAATTTATTCATTGTTTGCAAGTCACTCTTTTTCTTTCACTTCACGATGATTTCCTTTTGGAATACGTATGGGTTTTTTAAGGCTGAAATACCAGAACATGTCCATTCATCATTTGGTGAGAGGAAATGTGTTATTCATACATTCAAGAAATATTTAGTGAGCACCTAATATGTGACCAGCAGTCATGTTTTTTGAATGTTAGGAAAACAATAGAGAAAAATATCAGACAAGACTTTATGTTCTCATAGAACTCAAGTTCCAGGGGAGGACAACAGTGAGACAGATGGGAAAGTTAAACAGACTTCAAGGAGCCAGCTCATGGCCTGGGCCCTCCGTGGAAAGCAAGCTTCTGATGTGTTTTTTGCAATTGTGTCTTCTTGTGGCACATATGTACTGAGCGGTGTACTTCTTAATTCAGTTAAAATTTAACATGCGTGTTTGAATTTGTTAGAGTAAAAACAGAGCTTACCCTTGACAGTTACAACTAATACTAGAATATTGTGTAGAGAGTTTAGAGAAATTTTTATCAACCTTTGCTTTTGGCATAAAATGGGACTTTGAATTGTGAAATTTATTCGTAGGAAATCTAGCAATTTTCTGGAACTAAGTCCTATTTATGGAATATTGTTCCTTGTCTGAATCTTGCTTTGATTCTCTAATAACAGGACAGTGAGGTAACTATTAAATGTTTATACATTTATGTGTCATTTATTCAGTTGGCAAGAATACAGTAAGTATTCAAATTTAGGTCGGGCAAATCTACCTATCTATATATATATGTAAATTATTACAGTTTCAAAAAATCTTCATCTTGTGGATACAGGCTAGAATAACATAAGTGTTATACGTGCCGAAAGTATCCAGGAAAAAAGAAGTATGATTTTAGAGTGATAGCTTCCAACAAGGAAGGCTGTTATTCACCCCCACCGAGCACAAGAGATCTGCATATTTACACGAGCATTTGCAGCTGTTGGCAGCGTCTCTGAGGTCCAGTGACTGTTTTGTTTGCAGTTTCGTTGATTTTGAATTTAGTTCGGGTGGTGCGTGCGAGCAGCCATTCAGCGTGGGGGCCGCGCCCCGACGGCGTCCCGCCGGTTTTGCCCGGTCCGTGGCTGTGCCGGGCTGCCTTTCACAGGCGCCCGCGAGGGGCCTGCGCGTTTCCCGGCCGCTCTCACTGCGGCTCTTTGGAGAGGCGGCCGTGGGCGGGATGCGCCCGCAGCCTCTGTGGCCTTCATTCCTTGCGGAGGCCTCAGGATCAAGATAGATGATGGGAAAGCAGGGTGCCCTGGGGTGGGAACTCACACGGGCAAAGGTGCAGGGGGCGCAACAGACCCGTGAGGGGCGCAGGAGAGACTTGGTGAGAAGGAAACGTGGAAGGCTTGGGGTGTCCAACTGCAGTGTCATGTGTGGGGAAGGCCTCTGCTCCCCAACTAGACCCCCTCTGTCGGTGGCGACGTGGCATCGATCAGGGAGGCTGCTCCCTGTGCTGATGGGGGAGCTCTCCCTGTCAGCTGGGGGAGTCCTCTCTGTCAGCTGGGGGAGTCCTCCCTGTCAGCTGGGGGAGTCCTCCCTGTCAGCTGGGGGAGTCCTCCCTGTCAGCTGGGGGAGTCCTCCCTGTTAGCTGGGGGAGTCCTCCCTGTCAGCTGGGGGAGTCCTCCCTGTCAGCTGGGGGAGTCCTCTCTGTCAGCTGGGGGAGCTCTCCCTGTCAGCTGGGGGAGTCCTCCCTGTCAGCGGGGGGAGTCCTCCCTGTCAGCTGGGGGAGCTCTCCGTTAGCTGGGGGAGTCCTCCCTGTTAGCTGGGGGAGTCCTCCCTGTCAGCTGGGGGAGTCCTCTCTAAGCTGGGGGAGTCCTCCGTGTCAGCTGGGGGAGTCCTCTCTAAGCTGGGGGAGTCCTCCGTGTCAGCTGGGGGAGTCCTCTCTAAGCTGGGGGAGTCCTCCGTGTCAGCTGGGGGAGTCCTCTCTAAGCTGGGGGAGTCCTCCGTGTCAGCTGGGGGAGTCCTCCCTGTCAGCTGGGGGAGTCCTCTCTGTCAGCTGGGGGAGTCCTCCCTGTCAGCTGGGGGAGTCCTCTCTGTCAGCTGGGGGAGCTCTCCCTGTCAGCTGGGGGAGTCCTCCCTGTCAGCGGGGGGAGTCCTCCCTGTCAGCTGGGGGAGCTCTCCGTTAGCTGGGGGAGTCCTCCCTGTTAGCTGGGGGAGTCCTCCCTGTCAGCTGGGGGAGTCCTCTCTAAGCTGGGGGAGTCCTCCGTGTCAGCTGGGGGAGTCCTCTCTAAGCTGGGGGAGTCCTCCGTGTCAGCTGGGGGAGTCCTCTCTAAGCTGGGGGAGTCCTCCGTGTCAGCTGGGGGAGTCCTCTCTAAGCTGGGGGAGTCCTCCGTGTCAGCTGGGGGAGTCCTCCCTGTCAGCTGGGGGAGTCCTCTCTCTAAGCTGGGGGAGTCCTCCCTGTCATCTGGGGGAGTCCTCTCTGTAAGCTGGGGGAGTCCTCTCTAAGCTGGGGGAGTCCTCCCTGTCAGCTGGGGGAGCTCTCCCTGTTAGCTGGGGGAGTCCTCCCTGTTAGCTGGGGGAGTCCTCCCTGTCAGCTGGGGGAGACCTCTCTGTCAGCTGGGGGAGTCCTCCCTGTCAGCTGGGGGAGTCCTCTCTGTCAGCTGGGGGAGTCCTCCCTGTCAGCTGGGGGAGTCCTCTCTAAGCTGGGGGAGTCCTCCCTGTCAGCTGGGGGAGTCCTCTCTCTAAGCTGGGGGAGTCCTCCCTGTCATCTGGGGGAGTCCTCTCTGTAAGCTGGGGGAGTCCTCTCTAAGCTGGGGGAGTCCTCCCTGTCAGCTGGGGGAGTCCTCCCTGTCAGCTGGGGGAGTCCTCTCTAAGCTGGGGGAGTCCTCCGTGTCAGCTGGGGGAGTCCTCTCTAAGCTGGGGGAGTCCTCCGTGTCAGCTGGGGGAGTCCTCTCTAAGCTGGGGGAGTCCTCCGTGTCAGCTGGGGGAGTCCTCCCTGTCAGCTGGGGGAGTCCTCTCTGTCAGCTGGGGGAGTCCTCCCTGTCAGCTGGGGGAGTCCTCTCTGTCAGCTGGGGGAGCTCTCCCTGTCAGCTGGGGGAGTCCTCCCTGTCAGCGGGGGGAGTCCTCCCTGTCAGCTGGGGGAGCTCTCCGTTAGCTGGGGGAGTCCTCCCTGTTAGCTGGGGGAGTCCTCCGTGTCAGCTGGGGGAGTCCTCTCTAAGCTGGGGGAGTCCTCCGTGTCAGCTGGGGGAGTCCTCTCTAAGCTGGGGGAGTCCTCCGTGTCAGCTGGGGGAGTCCTCTCTAAGCTGGGGGAGTCCTCCGTGTCAGCTGGGGGAGTCCTCTCTAAGCTGGGGGAGTCCTCCGTGTCAGCTGGGGGAGTCCTCCCTGTCAGCTGGGGGAGTCCTCTCTCTAAGCTGGGGGAGTCCTCCCTGTCATCTGGGGGAGTCCTCTCTGTAAGCTGGGGGAGTCCTCTCTAAGCTGGGGGAGTCCTCCCTGTCAGCTGGGGGAGCTCTCCCTGTTAGCTGGGGGAGTCCTCCCTGTTAGCTGGGGGAGTCCTCCCTGTCAGCTGGGGGAGACCTCTCTGTCAGCTGGGGGAGTCCTCCCTGTCAGCTGGGGGAGTCCTCTCTGTCAGCTGGGGGAGTCCTCCCTGTCAGCTGGGGGAGTCCTCTCTAAGCTGGGGGAGTCCTCCCTGTCAGCTGGGGGAGTCCTCTCTCTAAGCTGGGGGAGTCCTCCCTGTCATCTGGGGGAGTCCTCTCTGTAAGCTGGGGGAGTCCTCTCTAAGCTGGGGGAGTCCTCCCTGTCAGCTGGGGGAGTCCTCTCTGTAAGCTGGGGGAGTCCTCTCTAAGCTGGGGGAGTCCTCCCTGTCAGCTGGGGGAGTCCTCCCTGTCAGCTGGGGGAGTCCTCTCTAAGCTGGGGGAGTCCTCTCTCTAAGCTGGGGGAGTCCTCTCTCTAAGATGGGGGAGTCCTCCCTGTCAGCTGGGGGAGTCCTCTCTAAGCTGGGGGAGTCCTCTCTCTAAGCTGGGGGAGTCCTCCCTGTCAGCTGGGGGAGTCCTCTCTAAGCTGGGGGAGTCCTCTCTAAGCTGGGGGAGTCCTCCCTGTCAGCTGGGGGAGTCCTCTCTCTAAGCTGGGGGAGTCCTCCCTGTCAGCTGGGGGAGTCCTCTCTAAGCTGGGGGAGTGGGTTAATGGTCTCCTCCTTGCTGCATTGACCATGGGCTGCAGGGATTGGGGTGCAATCGAGGCTGACTGAGGTCATCTTAAATAGCTAATAGAAAGCTAGTGTGTGTTCTTGAGAACGGGGGAAGCTGTGGGGAAAGGAATCAAGCGCTCAGTACTTTTAGAAGGTAAATCGCAGGGGGATTTCCTGAGATGGCTGTGGCCACAGACGGGTGGACGCGCAGGGCTGGGCTGAGGAGCGGAGGGGCCCAGAAGGGCCTGCGGCCAGGGCGGGCCCGTGGGTGCCGCGGGGGTGCAGGGGAGCTGAGCTGCGGGCGGTTTCAGGAGGCGTGGATTTAAGGAGTTCGTGGACTCTCAGTGGAGTCGCCCTGTACGGGCTCATGCTTACAAATTGGATCTTGGGTGAGACGTTCAGGCGGGATTTCTGTTTTATAAAAAGTAGGAAGGCTGAGGGCTCGGACCAGGAGGCAGGGTGCCGGAAGTGGAGGCCGGGAAGCAGCTCCCGGAGGGGACGGTGATGGAAGCGGGGGACGAGCGGGCGGCACTCTCACCCCCACGCTGTTCACCTGCAGCCGGTGGAGAGTCATATTGAATGTCAGCCGTCAGTGGGAACTAAAATGAAACAAAGGGACAGCAGGAGGGGTCGCGAAAGGGGAAGAGCAGAGATTATTGAAGCAACAGGGGCATCAGGAGCGAGGGACGTTATAAAGCGAAAGGAAAGAACATCAAGAGGAGACTCAGGCCTCTATAAGTTTGGTTTTTTAAAAACCCTCCAAATCAGGGTAAAAGGGAAGTTGAGAGGAGGGCGAACAGTAAATAAAGGAGTATGTAACTATAGCCACAGAAAGGGGGGGCAGAGCGTGCGGGGTAACAGTGGCCGAGCAGCCCGAGGAACCTTGGGCGAAGCGGTGAAGCGCTGCCCTGGGCCGCGGGGGGGCGAGGCCCCAGGTCCTGGACAGGCCTGGTCCGGTCTGCACGAGCCCCGGGGGTGTGAACAAGCTGAATCATGAGTCTCTTGCTTCGCCGGGGTCCAGGGGACGCGAGTGGGCCACGGGACGCAGGAGGCTGGGGCGCCCCCCTGAGGCCCTGCCTGTCTCTCAGCCCGACGCCGGGCCTGGGGTAGAGGTGCGGAGCTCCTAGACGGGAGGTGCGGGCGGCCGACGTGAAATATCTAATATCGTGTATTTTCTAATAGCACATCTGCTACAGCCATTGTCTAACCTGGGACAGAGCCTCGTGCGAACGAAGTGATGGTTTCATTTTCCCTCGGGGTTAGTTTTGTTCCAGACCAAGTGGGGGCCCCTGAGCCGAGGCATTTGTTTAAACTGCCCGGAGGGACCCTGCTCCGGCCCGCGGGAGACGGGCAGGGTGTGCGCATGCTGAGCCCCGCAGGAGAAACAGTGCTTGCCGTAGCAGTGGCACGCCGATAGTTCATTTAAAAAAAAAATATTATACTACTGCACAGGGTTTTGTCTAATGTCTTATGATATTTATTGCCTAAGAGTAGAATTAATTAAATAAAAATAGTTACAAGTGGAAACTAAAAATAATACCTACTTTCAGTTCTCTTTTTGTTTTTTTTTTTTAATACAACCATGCAGGAAATACCTTCATTGGATCAAGAGAAAACCAAACTTGAGCCTGGTCAACCCCAGCTCTCTCCAGGCGTTTCAACTATTCATCTGCACCCTCAGTTCCCAGGTAGCTTTTGTTCGCCTGTACTGTTCGTAAGAGCATTCTCAAGAAAAGAATAAAATAAGAGTATTTTGTGTCTTTGATTTTAGAGTTTAATAAGTCATTAGAATTATACACAATGTATCAACATACTCATGTACTATTAGTATTATAATGGTATTGTAAGTATTATAGTGGCAAAAGAAAAGTGTTTTGCTATTTTCTGTGGTCGGGAGTAATATATATTACCAGAAGATTATTGAGGGTCAGCATTTGATGAATGGTCATTTTTCTCAGCTTCTGAATTATTCCCAGCTATTCCTGCTAAATGTTGAAACCTATAGCCTAATACCTTGAGTTTTAGGAACCTATAACAGTTCTTACTGTCCAAGAACTGCCGTGGTATGTTACTAGACTAAATTACGCTTGCATTTTTAAATGGCATCTCGGTGCATCTAACAGGCTTTCATTGCCTTTTGGTCCCCTCCTTCTTTGTATAGTAGTAATTGAAAAAACATCGCCTCCTGTGCCTGTGGAACTAGCTCCTGAAGCTTCTACGTCCAGTTCCAGCCAAGTGATCGCACCTACTCAAGTAACAGGTAGGCGCAGCGTCTGTTGTGTGATCGTGGGTATGAACTTCATTTTAAATAAAATATCAAAATTGTGTGAGATACGTGAGATGCCTTATGGCAGGGTTAGTCCTCATCGCAAGATTTGGAAATAATCTAAATATTTTTTAAAAGGAGGAATTTGTTGAAATAAACTGTGGTACAGTGGACGGACCTCTTGCAAACTGGCTTTGTGAGGGTCAGCTTGGCCAGGTCACTGCAGCGTCGTCATTTCAGCGCAGCTGTGCGAGGAATCACAAATCGAAGTTACTTAGCTTCAGCGGAACTGCGGAGCTGAGCGAGAGAAATGAGAGCAGCTATGCTATATGAAGATGTTAAACGAGTTTAATTTGAGTTTGGCAGAAAGACAGGGCTAACATCTGCTATCACATGTTGGAAGCACAAACATTTCCTTCCAGGAAACTAGTTAACATTGCAATTTCATTTTCATCCAGCATTGGTAGATGCTCCCCCTTCCAATAGTAAAAAAATCTGAAACAATTCATGGGGGGGGGAGGAACATTACAAATAATCTTTGAATTAAATGTGTTTGCAACTTTGGGGCTACACTGTAATCAGTAATCTTCAATAGAACAAGAAGACTGTTTTGTATCAAATTTAATTAAAAAAAAGTACAGGGTGTCCAAAAAAATGTATACATACTTTGAATAATTATTAATTCCAATGGGTTAAATCTGAAAAGAAAGAAACATCAATTGAGCTATTAGCTGTTAAAGTGTGTATACATTTTTTTGGGACACCCTTTCCTATTTATTGGCTTGATATGAGAGCCAGACATACAGATTGAGGGAGCGAGGCGATCAATTCTCTTAGGAAATGTTATGCAATGATTTTCCCCCCTAAAATACAGAAGAGTTTAATGTTATTTGTCACTATTAGTTTCTCTCGTAAGTTGAAGAAAGGACTAGAATAATAATGAGTCTAAAATAAATACAATCAGTTCCACATTGCCTAGTGATGATATCTTTATGATGGTGAGAGTGGAAGTAGACTTTTCAGATTTTGTCAGACACCCTTTGACATGCAATAATTATAAAGCGAGCCACGTATTTGCAGGAAATACGTGTGATATTTTCCACTCTTAACAGCTGAGTTGGTGACTTGCAACATTATTGGCACGCTGTTTCCAAATAAATTATAGATTTCAGCATATAAATTCTTGATTTCGCATAGTGTCTTAATAGCTCAAGGATAGATTGGAAAATGAAACCTTTATTTCTCTGGCAGATACTTGCAAAGTGGAAACATCTGTTTCAGCTGTTGTGGGACAGTTTCTGCTCATTGTGTGGCAGTTAGGAAGCCAGGGCATTTTGCAAACCTTTCCGTGAGTTAACATGTGATGCTTCCTCCTGCTCATCCCGAACTTTCTCCGTGGCCCTTGCAGACCAGCCAGAAATTATCCTTTGACATCAGGACTGCCTTTGCGGAAACCTTTGTCATGATCAGAACCCAAACATTATAAAAACTGTTTGCTCATCAGATCTTTTCAGAGCTCATAACTGACCCCTTTAAAGAGACGTTTGTCCCTGAAGCCTATCACCAGTGTCATTACAGCCTCAATAAACTACGATGATGGAAGACAAACTCTTTTTTTCATGTAAAATCATCATGCTTTAATATTTCCAGGCCCTCTTTATTTATTTTGAGTAATCACATGATGAAAAAAATCTAAAGGTCAGCATACTCATTTTCATATTTTGCCAAATGCTTTTTTCCCCCCCTTTTAATTCTAGAAAATATAACAGAGCTAGCAAACTCAGATCCACTGTCAGCTTTGTTGCTGGGATAAATAGAGTGGTTTTCCTTTGGTGTTCCATTGTGGCTCTTTTTCCAAATTCGAAATGGACTGTAGCGGGAAAAAGACAGAATTAGTTCCTTGACCCGGTGAAGGTGAAGTTGTTCCAGGGGCACACACCTGGGGGTCGGGGGGTCCCGACAACCCTGGGGGTGGGATGGGGATTGTGAGGGACACACAGGAGGGTTCGGGGGAGCCGACTCTTGACTCCCTGGGAAACCAGACATGCTGAAGGAGACAAGACACCCCCATTATCGAGAGCTCCCAGAGACCAGTGAGTAATGCTTCCTGCGTGAGGCTGGGCCGTATTTCCAAGGCTGATGTCGACACAGTCTAATCCGAGAAACGTATGTTGTGACTGATCTCCTCTCTGGGGACAGCTTCACACACCCACGTGTGAGTGACCTCTTCACAAAATAAAGAGCACAATGTCTTTTCCCTAAAACACGTGGGAAAGGCAGAAGGCTCCCCTTAGTCTTCAAGGCCGTGCCCTCAGGACTCACCTGGCTGGGTAACCATGTGAGCTGGAGAGGAGGGGATGCGGGAGGTGGGAGGAGACGTGCTTTTTAAAGTTTCGAGATAGGAGTACTCGTGACTTATTTTTACCTTAATAAATGGTGACGATTAACTTTGGTGACTAGTGAGGAGGAAGCAGCCCAGGCGTTTTGAAGGTGGTGTGACTCTTCTTTCCACGTAGAGGGTGGAGATCTGCCAGGCACAGGGGGTGAAAGGGGTTTCTGGGGCCAAACTGATGAAAGTTGCATGAATTAATGACTTGGGTAAAAAGTGGGAGGAGCACAGAGGAAATCGTGTATATTTTAGTAAATGTCCCTTCACTCCTGTGATGTATCTCTTAGTACCCTCTAGTGGTGTCAGAGGGACATTTCTTACCTACGTCAGTCCCCTGCCCATTGGGATCAGCATTTTCAGGCCGCATCCTGCTAGACTTACTAGTCTATGAGGCCGTCAGCTAAAGATCCTCAAACAGGCCTCATAAATACAATTCCAACCTCACAGCTTCCATTCAAGATACTAGATTGGAAGGAAGGGCTGTTATTGTTCATTTCATTTCCTGGGACTAAGGAGTTATAATTCTTAAACATTTCTTATATCTTAGAGCTAACTTAAGAAAAAATATGTTGGCCAACTGTGGTATAGGAATGTATCTCGTGTGAATTAAACATCACATATTTTTGAAGACTTTTGAAGCTCCATTCTGATATGCTTGGAAAGTGACAAATCTTTAGTAATCAACAAATTAGTACTGATCAAGCATTTCATGAAAACTCCAGATATTTATAGGCTTTTGATTTGTTCTGATTTTTTGTCCCTAGTTATTAATTTATCTTCTACTTTTTTTCATTTTGCAAATGTGATCAGTATGTCTTTTCTTTCATAAGAAAATGAGAGCAAAGAGTATAAAGGTCAGTAATTACAAAGAAAACTGAGAAGTGTAGATAGCAGTAATTTTCAAAGAAGGCATCTAACTGCATTATGGATTAGGTGGTTAGAGGTGTGCTTTTCACTCTTCTACAAATAATGCCCGTAAATAGAAAAGAGAATTCTTACCGGAGGATCTAGGAGTATAACCTGGACAAGATTACCTTTCACGTTCAGATTTTGTGACACATAGAAATGATCATTTTTTTTAAAGGAAGACCTTTCTGATTATAAAATTACATATCCTCATTTTAGAAGTTTCGAAAAATATAAAGAAAAAAACACCAATTCCCCATAATTATGACTGCATTTGTTTCATTACAATCTTATTTTCTCTGTGTAATATAATTTAGATGATATTTATATGAGTTTGTACCCAACTATATTTTGTAACAAGTAAACATTTCCATATCCTGTTACTGACTGCATAATAATCTATGCTATATGTGTATCATAATTTTTTTTGTTATAATTGCTCATCACTTAAATGCAGTCATGTTAATCACCCATGTTTTTAGCCTTTTGAATTATTTTATTTTTAATGGAATTTTATATTATACTGAATGTAAACAGATCTGTTCATCTGAAAGTGAATTAGCATAACTGGGCTCACTGAGATATCAGTAGTTTGTAAATGTGTGGTTTTTCCCTTACTCCCAAGGGATTCTATGTAAACTACTGCAGCTCTGTACTCATGTGCTTTCTTTCAAAGTCTAGCACTTTTGGTGATTTGCATCTTGTGCCTTAAAGTCACAGCTCGGTGAATAACTCTTGATGAAATGTGAAGACCGTGGTTTGGGTTTTGGAGAGTGACCTTAGCCCCATGGAGGTCCTTTCCGTGGTGAATCTTTGTGAAGGCACTGTTTTCACACCCTTCTGCAGAGTGCTTGGGGGTTATTGGTGGCAGCAGGACACCCCTTTTCCTTCTCATTCAGGTTGCAGAGCCAGCCCTCTAACAAGGCTGGGCTTTCGCTTGCCAAGCTCGGGGCCCCCATCTTACCCTGGGCCAGTGGGCTCTTCCATGTCAGCATTGCTTGCTGTGTGATGACATTGAGCACTTAGCTGTTGTTTTAAATGTGCTGTTTCTTTGTCATATATTCTCAAGTGACTTCCACAGGAACAGTAATAATGATGATAACGGCTGACTTTTATTGATCATGTATAATGTGCCGGGCATTGGTCCCCATGTGTTACTGATGTTACCTCTTTTGAACCTGGCAGCCTGAAGTTGGTGCCTGGATTACTCCCATTTTACACATGCAGAAAAGTGAGGCATAGACTTTTTGAGCAGCTTGCCCTCTGTGACAGAGCTAGGAAAGCACAGCAAGATTTGTACCCATACTGTCTCCCAGACTAGACTTCTGACCACTGCCCCATTACACCTCCTTACAAAGGCCATTGAAAGCAGGCTATTTTAGGGGAGTAAGTCCTCTCAGAAGGCCACCTTTGAGTCCTCAGGTCCTTTTCCTGGCCTTTGCCCACCGTGGACTCCTTCGATCCTGTCCCTGTCACAGCGTCTGTCTGTGAGTGGAGTGAGGACTCAGGGCTGATCTGCTCAGGCTTACAGAAGCAGCAGGTCTCAGGCAGGAATCAGTGGAAGAGTAAGTGAGTAACTTAGCAGAGAAGATTTGGAAGAAGATTCTACTTTACCAATGTAAATAAAATATGCTCATGTTGGGATTAGCAAATTAAAGTTACACCCAGAAGTTTTGCTCTGATTAGAAGTGATATGTCATTCTTGAGAATTAATGGGAAATTTTGGAGGAGATAGGACATCGTTGTTGGAACCTGAATGTGGCCTCCTAAGAAATGCAGAGTGAACATACGTTTCTTATCAGGACAGATCACATGATGATTCAGAGTCCGTCTGAGATGAACTTGGGTGGATGGAAGCTCACTGATAGGCCATCTTAGAATCTAGGAAGAATTCATTATTTTACAACTTCCACCACGAACTCTTTCTGAGTTTCCACCAGTTCCAGCTCGTCTTAGAAGTTGTTTCATTAGGAATTATTGATGACCTTAGGTGGGCCTCATGCAACAATTATAAAGTAATCAAATTATTACTTGATTTTAGAGGTAGCCACCTCTTGTCTTTTAATAGCATACCTGGCAGTAAGCTCATAGGAAATGCAAAGTAATGGTTTATAAGTAGCAATGAAATCTTTATATCTGTTTCTCCCCCACATTTATTTATTTTTAAAGAAATCAATGAATGTTCTGTGAACCCTGACATCTGTGGAGCAGGACACTGCATTAACCTGCCTGTGAGGTACACCTGTATCTGCTACGAGGGCTACAAGTTCAGTGAGCAGCAGAGGAAATGTATTGGTAAGAGATACTTTTCATAGATGAAATTATTAAATAGCAAATATTTGCACATGAACATTTTTTTCTGTAATTATCATAGGAAAATGTTATTGTGCTTGCTATTTTAATGTTTATCCCTGAGCTAAGGTTGCTCAAAGAGAGGTTTGCTAAATTCATGGGAACCTCTTACCTCTTGATTCAATACTGCCTACCTTGCCAAGTGTAATACAATTATGTAAAGGTGAAATGATTCCCAAAAGTTTTTCAGGTAAAGTATATAAAATAAGAATTCTAGAAATAGCTAGCTACAAACATATATTTAACAAAATCAAATTAACATTAATCTATACTGCCATAAAGAATTATATTCTCTAATTGCATAAAATCCGATTTCTACTAGGGATTTCTAAATTGAAAATCAGTAAATGCTGACACATGCATGTTTCTCTGGAGAAAACTTTCTCAGCAGGAGATGTGATGGTGTTGTGTAAATCATTTTAATGTGTTAACACTAAATTTAGGTTTTAGAAGCTCAGAGTTATAAGGTGGATAAGAGCAACAAAGGCATATAGCTAATTAATACTTTAACATGCTAAATGCTATTAGACAAGACTTGGACTCTTGCTACTTGGTTTTGTATACGTCCGAGGGGTAAGCGGGCATCCGCCTTTCATACTATGCCTGTTTCTCCTTCATTTGCACACACTGTCTGTATTTTTAGAACCATAAAGTTTCACGTTGAAAGGCCAGTCACGATGACCTAGTCCAGCTCGCCTGTGCGCACAGCGGGGAGTCCCTTTCACGCCACTTCTGTCTGTCCTGCCGTCCCTGCCGTCCCTGCCGGGAGTGGCACAGCAAATTCTAGAGCTTAGCTGACTCCAGTTATCAGGCAGGTCCTTCTGTGTTGACCTCAGATCCGTCTCTTTGAAACATCAATGTCACGGTTGTAGTTTTAGCGTTTGAAGCAACACACACGGCATATTGTATCCCCCTTCCCAGTGACAGCCTCCCCGGTGTTACGGAGGACAGCCACGTCTCCTTGTCCCCTGTGAAGGTTTGTGGGCCGCAGGGAGCGTGCGCGTACTTGGTGAACAGGGAGACTGCGGATGTCACACTGCGGCACACTAATCCTTTCATCTGTCATCTTCTTAACAGATATTGACGAATGCAGCCAGGCCCAACACCTCTGCTCGCAGGGACGCTGTGAGAACACGGAGGGAAGTTTCTTGTGTATTTGCCCAGCAGGATTTATGGCCAGTGAGGAGGGGACTAGCTGCATAGGTAATGGCAATGTTCTTCCCGACGCATAAGCCCCCGATCCGGCTTTTTACCTCCCCTAAGATCCGGTTGGTTCGGTGCTTATTCAGACAACGCAGAATTTTTATCAAACACCTGCTATGACGCAGTAATCAGCTAGATGCTGAAAGATATAAAAATAGGATTCTTTTTCTCCAATACTTTCTTTTTACATTTAAAAATTTTTTAAATTACAGTTGGTATTCAATATTATATTAGTTTCAGGTGTGCAGCGTAGTCATTAGATATTTATATAACCTGGGAAAGGATCTCCCCGATTAGGTCTAGTACCCAGCCAGCACCATGCGTAGTTATTAGAATCTTGTTTCTCTGACGCGTTTAAATGAAGAGTGTCAAGTGTATACACAGACCAGAGGCGTCAAATGTTTCTTCTGGATCCCACAAAAATCAAAACCGCTCACTTTTGAAGCAGGTGAAAGCAGGAATCAGTTCATTCTTAAACTCGAACTAAAGTGGGAGATGGGAGGGGTTTGGAATTTTCTTTCGGGAAATCAACCTGGACAGTGCTTTCTGCTTTCTGCTTTCTGCAGATGTTGATGAGTGCCTGAGGCCGGACGTGTGCGGGGAGGGCCACTGCATCAACACCGTGGGAGCCTTCCGGTGCAAGTACTGCGACAGCGGCCACCGCATGTCCCCGGGAGGACACTGCCAGGGTGAGCCTGCTGCGGGGACGGGGCCACCGCCCCCTGCTGAGTGCGCAGTCGGGCTGCCGGTGGGACGCGGGCCTGGGTCGAGCCGCCAGCTCGTCCAAGCGCCTCCCGCCCTCCAGGGTCACAGCCTCTTTGCTGCACTTCCGTGGGACCGTCTGGATTGTTTTCTACCTTTGTTGCTCCAGTATCTTCCTTCCCCGGCGTTCAAGTGAGATCACGTTAGCACAGTGCCTTGCAGAGTTAGTACAGACCAGACTTAATTACAGTGTCTGGAGCATTCATGTGAGGACACGGTGCAGGTGTAACTGCCGCTCACTTTTTTTGTTGGTCTTGACCTTTTCACCTTGGCGTGTTCCTTTGTCTCAACTTGTTTCTTTTACGTAGGCTTTGGGACTTGTTTGCAGGCTCTCCACAGAAGCTCTGTCTGACCAGCTCCAGGTCAAATGTCAGTTGTGCTCCATAAAAATGTCTTTATTCTTGACCACGGCAGTGAGTTTGCTTTCCTTATAAAAATGTTCCCAAAAGTTTTTATTGCATGGTCAAAACGATGAACCATTTCATATTCTCATGTCTGGGTCCAAATTGCACACAGGTTCTTTTCAAAACCACGGTGGTACGTTCCTTTTAATTATTTTCTTGAAGAAACCAGCATTAACCCAGATACCCAAACCGGACAAAGACATTCCAAAATAAGAAAATGACATTGAACTTCGGCATAAACCCTGCCGTGGAAACGTGAGGGTAAAGGCACGGGAGTCTCTGAGCCAGTGCCTGGGAGCCCCGACGTGGGGCTGGGGCTGGCGCCTTGGGGTTCGCTGCCCGGCTGCCCGTGGGGGGCGTCGAGAGCAGGGAGGCAGAGCCCGGTCGGGGCGGGCTGCTCCGGCTGTCCCTTGGCTTCTGCAGGTTGGTTTTCTTCACAGTTCTAAGGGCCCGGGCCTGGAGGGAGAGCTAATTAGACGGATTTTGGCAGCCTGCGCCTGCCTCCTGCTGGCCCCTTGCCTTGGCCCTTTGGTTCTAATCAAGAGAGAAGTGGGAACGGTTTATGTTCCCGGATCTCTGGTCAACTCAGAGCAGAGCTGCGAGCCGTCCCCGGATGGCCGAGGGACATGGTAGAGCGCAGATGTGACACGTCCCCGCTTTCCTCTCCTCGGGAACCCTCTCCACGCGGGAGAGGCAGTGTGGAAACGGCGGAGAGAGGAGCCGTGGCATCAGCTCACGACCCCCACGTGTAGGAACCATCTGCCTTGGAGCCAGTTCCTTGGCCCCTTTGAAGCTCCTTCATGCGTAAAGTGGGAGCCACGAAGTTAACCTTCCTCCGGGTTGTTGAGAATGCAAATGCGGGTCACAGTATCTTGTATGGCCATGCCTGTCACCTTGTTAGTTCTGAAGAAATGTGAGTTTCCTAACCCCCCTTCCCTGCACAGATCTCAGGACATCTGTAGTTGTGGGAGTATTTTTTTAAAAAGAGAGGGGGGGGGGTCCTTGACAGGCATTTATGTGCAAAGCAACACTCCCCGAAGACATCAAATACGGATCCTTACATCCCGCGCACAGTCTCAGAGTGGGAAAAGAAGACGTTTGAGTAACAACAGTAGCGTAAGGGTGGAAAGTGGAAAGGGGTAGAAAAGAAACTTGAAAATTATGTAAGGAAATGGAAAACAAGAGACTGTTTGGTAAAATTCAATGTATGCAAATTACTTAACAGAAATATCACCCAAGTTCCCTGAGTAAAAAATATATAATTCTATCCCCACAACAAGGCTTGAGAAGAAGAAAGAGCCAAACAACAGAGCCTGTTTTCTAATTTTGTCATTGGACCCGAACCAGAGGTCCCCGGGCTCCTGGCTCACGGAAGGTTTTCTCAGCTGTCACTGACAGAGTTGCTTTCAAACAGCGCCAGTCTCCAAGGAGCCTATTGTAGTTTACAGACATTATCTCATGTATCCTTACTTTATCCCGTTGAGATATTACCAGGCAGGTAGTCCCTAAGTTATAGACGAAGGGACAAGCAAACAGGCCAGAGCAGCAGGGACATCGGGGGTGTTATCTTGCGCTGCGCAGCCTTGTGTCGCGTTCGTCGGGCCGGCCTGTCTCCGTGACCTGCCCTCACTTAGCAGTTGCAGCTCTGGGTAAGAAGAACCCCATCCAGAGAGCAATGTCATGCAGCTTGGAAAGTGAAACTGGCAAGCATCATCTTTTTGGAGAACAAGAAGTCCCAGAACATCTGACCTGAAAAAAACCACACCAAGAAACCACTGCGTGTCATTGTCTCTTGGCAAGAATTTTCTGCTGATAGGAAAAAAGAATCACAATGCTGACCTGGTGTTTATTGTGCAGATATCATCTTCAGCTTTTTTACTTTGAGCTTTTTTTTTACACACACCTAGGGGTATGTAACGGGAGGTCGTTTTTTAAGAATTTACCGGAATGAAGACGTCAGAAGCCCATGTGGGTGTCCGTCACGTCTTTCACTTTTCAGCTTATGTCCCAAAGTATCTGCTTATAGTTGAAGTGCTGATTATATACATTTTATACTGGGACACGTAGACATTAAATGCACTCACTTGAATTCAAAATCCAACTCCAGAAAAACCCTTATTTCCACTGGGGCCAGTACCCAAGGTGTTACCACGCGTTTTCAACTGTCGAACTGTCCCCCACATCCTGCTTCCGTCCCCGTTTTGTTTGACCATTCGTAAAAATGCCTCAAGTTATTGGAATGGTTGCCTCTCCCACAGTCCCACCGTATTTAAGGGTTTTTTTCCTCCACACATGGAAGAAAACAGTGATTAATAACTTTAGTTAGCTGCAAACATGAAAAGAAAATGCGACCGTCTGATCATATCACCAAGATTTCTGGAAAATACTGGGAGTATGTGATGAGTGCATTCTCTCCTAATGTCTTTTGCTCCCTGCTTCCATGGAATTCCTATCATATGAGAGGTTTTAAATTATTCAAACCCAGGATGCTCTTGGGCCATGAAATGAAAGTGAGGACTTCCCCAGAGCATCACGTAGTCTGCAGAGCCGGCCTGTGGCCGGGTGGGTACTCGGGGTGGGGCAAAAGGAGGTTTACGTTGTGAGTATGCGAAACAGTTTATTCTTATATTCTTATTTATTAATTATGGTATCATTTTCCATATGAACAACTGTAGACCTGCTGTTGCCCCACTCTGTGTGGCTTCCTCCCTCTCATCCGCATTTCTCGTGTGTGTGTATTTTCTGGCAAGCTGCACTATTTATTACTTGAAAGGTTTCATGTCCAAAAAGTGGCCCCGGAGAAGTTGCCAGCTCCCAGGACAGGGAGTTCTGGCCCTGCCAGTTGGAGAATTGGGTCCAAGGTCTCCCTTGGAACATGTGTAGATATCTCAATCACCTGGCCGTGCTGTGTGTTCATAGACTCTGTTTTCCCCACCATATACAACGTGCATTTTCTCCCTTTATCGCAAAAGTAAGTCTTCGCTTTAGTATCCTAATAAAATGTCCGTGACCTAGCTCTTTTGATTTTTCAGATATTGATGAGTGTTTGAGTCCAAGTACTTGTCCGGATGAGCAGTGCGTGAATTCTCCTGGATCTTACCAGTGTGTTCCCTGCACAGAAGGGTTCCGAGGATGGAATGGGCAGTGTCTGGGTAGGTACCAGGGAGTTCTTATCATGGGCTTATTTCTTCTGCCTGGCCTGTTTTCTGACAGTGGTGTAATGCCAAGGGAGCTCCCTCTTTCAAAATGAAAAATAGATATCTGCCTGGCTGGTCATGGCTCAGCAGTGGAGCATCGACCTAGGATCCAGGAGATCGCACTTTGATTCTTGGTCGGGCACATGCCTGGGTTGCGGGCTCGATCCCCAGTGGGGGCCTGCAGGAGGCAGCCAGTCAGTGACTCATCACTGATATTTCTCTCTCTCTCTCTCTCCCTCTCTGAAATCAATAAAGATATATTTAAAATATATATATATATATATATATATATGTATATATATATATAGAATGTAACAACATATTATTTTGAGAAAACTCTTAAGTTCTAAGCAAGTTTTAACCCTGGAGAAAATAAGAAAGTGAGTTGGCATGAAGAATATGAGATTTTACCTGAGACAAGTAAATACATTATTTCCCCTGATGTGATGTAAATAACCAAAATGAAATAAAATCATCACCACAGGGAGGAAAATGGTAGAAAACAAAATGCTTAAAAAGTGGGAAAAGGCGTAATAAGCAGCTACCAGCGACCACACAGAATCAGGAAACTTAGAAAACACAGACTTGCAGCAGAAGTAGCCCAAGCACAAAGAGGAACCTTGGTTGAGTGCTCACGTTTCTTATGTAATGCATTCATTCATTCGAGTATTTAATAACCACTTAGCACCTACGTTCGGCACCGAGGGGGATAAGTGATACGTTGGCTCCAGTTCCAATTCCCTGTGCCCTCGTTAGCTGTCCCCTTTCATGGCTTTCCTTGGTGTTTCTCCGCCGTGTGATCTTTTCCTTGGAAGGTGGACCTTTCGCCTGCCGTGCCAGACTCCGACAGTGCGAGTTGGACTTTTCATTCCTTCCTACCTTATGTCCTTTCTTTCGCAAGTGCTGGAGAACCTACTGTATGTCTCCCAGAGTTGAACCGAGTGCCAGGGTACATGAGAGTCCAAAAAAAAAAAATGCCTTTCTCACTTGCTGTCTAGTGGGGGAGGCTGGCACTCACCCAGACATGTCATAAGTCAATTCAAGTCACGGGTGATGCCGACGCTGGGAAGGGGGGCCCTGTGGCACTGCAAGAGCCTGCGGCGCAATGCGTGGCCTCTAGGAAGATGCTTGAGTTCATTTTTAACTGGGGAAGAGACTGGGAGGGAGAACACTTTGGACGCAGGGAGCGGCCCATGCAGGGGGCTTGCGGAGAGAGGAGGCCATGCTCCAGCAGCTGGAAGAACAGAGGTCAAGGGGGGACTGGCTACAAGATGAGAGGGACCACGCCAGACCCTCTCGGTCTGTTGAAAACGGTGGCCCATTCTTACACCTCTGGGAAGACGGTTAGGTCCTTTAGAAAGGGTGAGGTAAGAAAGCTCGGCCAGAAGACTCCCGATTTCAAGCTTTGGCCTCCCCACCAGGCGGCATGAGCTGTACCTGGTGCAGGTGGCCCCGGGCCCTGAGCCTCAGGCCCCGAGCCTCATGCCCATCCCAGGAGTCTCCATCAGTGGAACTGTGAGGTGTTGATCTTTGGGGAGAGGGAAAGATTTTTTTTCATTAATTGCTTATTTGATAAGAATTCGTTTATGTAGTCTGCTTTGGTCAGAAAGTGCATTTGGTTTTGATTTTCCCATTGGGTGTACATTTTATAGCCGCCTGTGAAGGTTCCATTCGTGTTCTCATTGTCACAGACCTGATGCCTGTTGTAATCCAAGAGCAGAGCCTGAACTTTACCTTCAATAACTAACGGGTGGTGTAAACACAGCCCTGATTCATGCATTTGCTAATGGAATGTGACCGACCAAACTGGCAAGTGATTGCTCTGGAATATAAATGCATTTATCTAAATTGGGCAATAATAATAAATGACTTCTCATACCTGGATGTGTGCAATCAATCTAATTGCAACCACTTTGCCCCAGTTTTAGTGACAGAAACCCAGCACCTCGTTTAAAACTAATTTCACTCTGCCAATCAGATTAGCAGAATCATAAGCAGAAATATTAAGTCACTGTTGTTACTCAACCGAAGTCACACACGTAGCCGCTCGTTCCAAGCAATAGCTTTCGTCTTTGCAGTCCTGTGGTCATGCGTTTTCTATTAAAAGTAGGCAGCGTGCTTTCTGCTTCTGGGCTGGGTAAAATGTTAGGCTCTTTGTCACCTGTAGCTCAAGCTTCTCTGAGACATAATTTTAGTTCCATCCATTGCTTGATTGGACTTGCACTTGTTCGAAATTTCTCATGAGGGCTTTTGCAGATTATACCAAAATGGATTTTCCGTCATAATTTTTTATGGTGGTAGAGCTTTCAAATGTTGAAAAGTCGAGTGTGACAAAAAGCAGATAGATATTGCAACGTAACTTTCTGCTCATATCGAACCTGTGAATGGATTGGATTCTTCTGCTCGACTCTGACGGTGCTCGCGAACACCCAGCCGTGTCTCTTCATTTCTGTTCCTTTACAGAGCTTCGTTCCCACCTTTGGACTTGTGCGTGGTACTCTAACGTACCTTCCAGAAGGCGCAGTCCTTACTTAAGCTTGTCTCTGAGTTTTGAGCTCGTTGGGAGCACAACTTGATATATTTTATTTTCTCACTTAACGATTGAGTGTCTGCGATGAGCCAGGCGTTTTTGTAGGCTGTGGGGATTGAGAGCACAAAATAAATTCCCTGCGCACACTGTCCTCCTGCTCCAGAGCCATCGCGCCCACGGACGGCAGCGGGGTGCCCGCGTGTCAGGTGGGCGAGGGCCCCGAAGCGGGGAAGAGGGAGTGCCGGAGCTCCCGTGCGCTCAGAGATCAGTCGTTTACAAGGTGTCCCCGGCTGACCGTTTGCTTTTGTCTCTTAACAGTTACTCGTGAGTCGTGGCGTTTTATATCTTCTTAATTCAGATAATTTAGGGTACATCGATGAGAACTTTTTTATCCAGTGTTTAATGCGCAAGAACATTGAAGACTTAAACAAAAAAGGTTTCCCGATCTCACTGTTTGAAGAAAAGTCCTGCCCTTGGCACCCGCTGGGGTCATCTCTGGAAGTCCCTGCTGCGGCACAGGCCTGTTCTGGTCCCTTCATCGTGAAGCTCCTCTGCCTCCTCTCGCTCGCTGCGCATTTTAAAATCGTGTAATTCAACCTGTACAGGGTTGTGCATAACAGCACTTCTGTTTGGCATTACACGTGTTTTCTTTTATTTAAACCTGTCCATCTCCATTCCGACTTGGCTCGTTTTTCTGTGAAATGGTCTAATTGGGGATGTAGAACTGCTCTTCGACCCTTGCGTCCTGCAGGGATACCCTCCTGCGCCTCCCCCAGCGAGGCGGTGAGCTTGCTGACACCGCTGGTGGCCTCTGTGCCTCCGTGCCTGGTACACTGGGTCTTACTGACGGACGCGCTTTGATTTACGAAGTAGAGCAGGGGTTGTTGGGGCAGGAACAGGTAAAATGTCAGCAGGAGCTGTCACTGGGAGCACGCTCTCTCCTCCTGTTTAACCCGGGACACACAATCGGCCCTTCATTCTCAATAGTTTATTGTCCGCCTTGAAAATATCTATCCCTTGATATTTTCTGGCAACTCTCGTTGGCTTCTCTGTCAGTGTAGTGTCTTCTTTTAAGTGGTGGGTTTTGCCCTCCCTTGAGAGCCCCTTTCGTCACTCGACACTGTATCCCTTGGACCTCACATTCAGCCTGGAGTGGCTGCCATTTGGTCCCCGCCCCCGATGACGATCTCATCACCCCGGCTTCTGTCAGGTGCCAACTGGCTGCTCCAACCAGCACTTTTCCTAAGGGAAGCCAGCCTGACAGGTACTTGATTTACAGGTTTCTTTTCACTCATAGAGAACTAGCCTGACTCCAGCCCGACTAGAACCATTCCCCAAAGGAAATTCTCTCATATTTAGTTGTTTACAGGTACTTTTTAGTAGACACGAAGATCACATTTCCCTGGGTTTAGACAGATTTGGGACCATGTGACCCCTCTGAAGCTGAGTTTTAATATCTGTAAGATGGGGATTGAAATACTTTCTTCATAGGGTTTATTGTCAGAATTCAGTAAGCAACGCAGATCGTCCAGTTAGGTGTGTGACATAAGGAAGGACCCGGTCAGTGTTACATCCCTTCTTTTCCCAGCCCCTTACCTTTCCTTTTCTCTCCCTTGTTCTGCAAAACAAGAAAGGCAGTAATGCCTGACACCTGTTAAAGTCGGTTACATGTTGCACTTTTCTGTGTAACTGTCTTCTTTCTTTAAGTTCATCTCAGGTCGTTTTTAACTCTTCCTGTGTTATGAATTTCTCTTATGAATTTGAGCAATCTTGTATCTTACAGTTTCCTTTCAACTGCTGAGCATTTCTGTTTCGCTGGAATATGCATCTCAGAGTCATGGTGCTTCTCTGTAGGGTCGTTGATCGCTCCTCACAGGCGTTTCAGCTTCTGCAATGCTGCCATTTCCACCCTGCGCTTCATTTTCTTTGCTCACCTTCATGAGGCACAGTAGCCACCCCCTCCTGAATGTACATGCAGCCCCGTCGCCCCTGTGGGGGTGACTGTTGTCTTGCTTTAGAGTTGAGTCTGTGACAGACCATGTGACCCAGGAACACAAGTTTCTTAGATTATCATCAGAGTAATCCTTCTTTGTCAGCCCGTAATTAAGTTGATGATGACTTTGTGACTCCCACTTAGTTTGTTTAAATGTCAAAGGACTTAGGCATTTGAAGAACTTAGTATATCATTTTATCCACTGACAACTGGTTTAGCCACAACCTTAACCAAAACCAGGCTCAGAGAACTTGCAGAGTAAACATGGAGAGCTCATTGTTCTCCGAGTGCCTTTCACACCAGGATTTCTTTTCAAACGTTAAGATTCATTGTTAATTTTTATGGCGTATATGAATAGTCAGAGACTTATCTGGAATTTCAGACTTCATCCTGCATTTTTTATGTATGTACAAGATGGCAACTGCGCTTATCATCCGCCTTTTGCAGATATTATAAAATGTCAACACCAGACTTATCCCTAAACCATTACATGCTAGAGTTGCTAATCAGTCAGTAAGCGGTTGTTGAGCACCTGACTGTACGTCTGCCAGATGCCAGAGGAGGATGTGGTTACCTGGGCTGGGAGGAGGGGGGTCGAGGAGACGGTATTTAAGGTACAAAGTTGCAACTGTTGGTGACTGGAGGCAGCAGCCCTCGATTATAAACTTCAGAGAGACGAGGTCTTAATTGTGACAAAGGTGTTAGCTAATGCTACTGTTCTGTAATATGAGTGTATCAAAGTATCACTTAGACTTGTACAATGTTATATGTCAATTACATCTCAATTTAAAAAAACACACACAACAGCTAATTTTGTGAAGGAGACATGCCTGTGTGGGAACAACAACAAAAAAACTTCACTTTGCCTAGTTCACAAAGGGCTTTGACTTAGTTGTTTCATTTGACCCTCCTGGCCATCCTCTTTGTAGTACAGATAGAGAAACTGATTCCTAACTAGCTTCATAGGCTTGCTCAAGGTCAGAGGTCAGAAATGACAGCGCCAGGGCAAGATCCCAGGCCCTCTTTCTCCAGAGCGAGGCTCCTGTTTTGTTCTATAGAGTATCTCCTGCCTCTCTCATGTCCACCCAAGAACATTCAGGAACAAAACAATATAATTAGCATAATAGGGAAAGGAAAGTTCACAGAAGGGAGAAATCTGTGTGGGCTGGCGTTGTCCCTGGCAAGATGTAGTAATAAAGGCTCAGGGATTCTGGAGTCTGAGGTGTCAGACCTGCACCATAGGTAGCCTGGTTAAGTTTTGCTGAAAGACAAATGTTCCCTGGGAAAGGCGAGGTAAGAAGCCAGTGATTTGGTGGCATCAGTGGATTAATATTCTGAAGTTGTCCTTGACTCTTTATCTGGGGTGTGCATAGCATTGGCTGGTTTCCAGTTCTGAAAAGCAGCGATGAGCCTTCAAGGAACATATCTTTTTGCAGGCAGCTCTGCTGCTGCACATTTTGACTTGGTCAGAACTGACAGTGGGCCTGAGACCCTGAGGACTTACAGTACCTCACCTGCGGTTGAGCTTGTGATGTCACACGGGCCTCAGCAGCACGTGTCTCCCATTTGCCAGGCCTGCTTTTCTGTCCAATATATTCTCTCATCACCTTTAGTATAAAAGACTATGCATGAAGAACAGTGACGGGATAATTAAAGAAGTGGCATATTTGCGGCAGGGAGTAATTACTCCTAGATTTTTGTGTAGCTGTAGTGATCGAATAAGGTGTTTTCTCCCCGCATCAAACGGCGCTCACTCAGGAAGTCCATGTTGGTCCCTAAGAAATTCAAGGAGGCTCAACAGACTCCAAAAAATAACTGGTTTGCAGTGTGGGTAGACTCATCTCCTTGAAAGGACAGGAGGCGGTGCAGATGCAGGCAAACTTGCTGTGGAACCAGCCCTGACCCACCCCAGGGAGCTGACACGTGACGTGTGTGTGGGGTGGGGTGGGGTGGTGTTTGCAGCACGGCCTTGGCTGACTGGTGTAAAGTCAGCCTCTGAACACCCCCTGTGCCTTAGCGATCAGGCCCACCACGGTGGGGCTTCAGGCGGTCCAGCGTGTTCCCAGGATATTAGGAAGGGAAATTTCCAAAGGGTTCCTGACCCAGATGAAATACATCCCAAGGCAGGGAGAGAATTTGCAGGTGGGATTGTTGGCCAGCTGGGAGTCATCTCTGTGAAATTGTTGAGAATGGAAAGTTGCCAAAGAGCTGGAGAGAGATTAATAGCCTCATTTTCCCCCAAAGAGGAGAGAAGGTGGAGCCGGGAACTAATGACCAGTGAACTTCATATTGATCTCGACAAAGAAACTGGAGACTACAGGATTCAGAGGCGAGGTGAAACATTTTTAAAGGGAAGCGGTGATCATAAGGATCAGCCCGGGCTCAGTCAGGGCAAATCATACCAGACGGCCTTGAGCGCCGCTTCCGATCGAGTTCCTGGGGAGCGGGTCAGGGCCTCCACGGGCGCGGCACGTCCCTCTCAGCACCGCGCTTGTAGGGCCTGTCAGGGTGTTATGAGTGACAAGGACCAGTTGCGATGGGGTGATAGCCCGGTGAGGAGGGTTCATAAACTTTTGGACTATGATATCCACAAAGTGCTGGCCTCATGAGCTGCCAGCAGCGTCCTTACTGCGGGGAGTTTTAATTCATTCATCGACTGGCAGATGCCAGATTTTGTCCCGAAAGTCCACTGGTAATTTTTTTTTTTGGAGTTCGGAAGCCATTCTTCTGTGGACATGGTGTTTTTCGTGACACATTTCCCTTTTGAACTCATCATGTATATGCGTTGTAAGAATTTGGGTAACGTGACTCTTCTGTAAGACCTGTGATCTTAGAGTGAGGTGAGTTTTGATCTCCAGCGAAGAAAGCCACCGACATCACCGGCTCCCTCTGCGGCAGGGGTAAGGGGCTGTGAGTGACGGGTTGTGGGGGGGCAGGAACCACCTTGTTTCCCACGGCATTGACCCTCCCAGGGGTCGGAAGTAAGGATTGTGGTGCCAGCCTTTCTGTCCATACCACTCGGCCCCCACAAGTTCGTGTCCTTAACCAAACCGAAGAACTCTGGGAGCCGAGGAAGGTTTTTAAAGTAGAGGAGGAACCATTGATTGGATTTGTGTTGTAGAAACCTTACTCTGGCTGTAGGTTAGGTGATGTTAGAAGAGGGCAGGACTTGAAGTAGAGAAAACAATGAAAAGACTATGGCAGTAACCCAAGTGAGAGAGAAATGGTAGAATAGGAGTGAAGTAAAGTGAGGACATTTGAGAGACATTTGGAAGGTAGAATTGATATGACTTGGTAGTAAATTGAATGTGGGGAGAGAGAAGAAATCTGGAAAGGTTGATGCCCATGTTTCTGACTTGGGCCCTTGAGTGGGCACTGGCACCATATACTGACATGGGGGATGGCACGAAGGAGCGGCAGTGGGAAAGGTCACTTTAGGCCACGAAGACGGAGGTGTCTGTGGGACATCAAGTGGAGACGTCTCATAGATTGCCCAGCTGGATGCAGGGATCTACGGTTTAGGAGATAGGTCTGGGCTAAAGATACAACACTGAGCTGATTTTGCATCCACTAAGTGAGGCCCCGTTCTAGATACCTTTCTTCTATAGAGAGATTCTTTTTTTAATTGAGGTATGATTGACATGTAATGTTGTATTAGTTTCATATGTATAATATAGCAGTTCAATATTTGTTCACATTGCAAAATGCTCAGAATAGTAAGTCTAGATAATATGTATCACTATACATACTTACAATTTTTTTTTTACCTTGTGATAAATTACTTTTAAGACCTACTCCGTTAACAGTTTTCAGATATGCAGTATTATTAACTCTAGTCACCGTGCTGTACATGATATCACAGTGACTTACTTATTTTATAGCTGGAAGTTTGTACCTTTTGACGCCATGTAGAGGGACTTTAGTGATATTTTACTATATAGTTTTTTCTTCGAGGGCATTAGCTCCATTAAGGCCAAGTACTCATTGAATTCAGACTGTTCTGTCTCATGTCAGTGATTGACTTGAAAGGATTCTGGGTCCACGCAATCACGTCTGTAATAAGTAAAGAGAAGATTAAACACGTCAGACTACCCTAGGTATTTCCAGGTTTTCTGCTTCGTGGTTAATCAGGGTAGTAGCCTGACAGAATAGAACTTTTGTAAGTATCTCATGAATAGTAATCTGCAATGTCTGTTAATTTACTTTAGAGAAATATGGCCTGAAGCTGATTTTGCTATTACATTCTGCAGCCCTGTAAGTCACATTCCTCGGTGCGTGAATAATTAAGGAGAGCGATCCATACATTTTTCAACTTGTTAACATTGTTGCAACAAAACCAGATGCTAGACTTGACATTTTCACGTTGCTGTCAGGAATTTCCATACTTAGTATCGAGGCTCATTCTGTCCCGTTATTTACTTTGGCATCAGTGTTTGGCTCCTTTCAAGTTGCTTGCTCTCCATGTGTACCAGAGTGGACCCGCACACAGGAAGGATGGTCAGTGCGTGGGTCTGGAAGTGCTGTTTTTGTTGAGTGACGCTGGGGGAGGGGGAGAGCGCCGGGGCAGGCCAGTTGCTTGGCTCGTCTCAGTGTGCGTATGGAACCCACCTGCGCGCAGTCACCCGTTTCTTTGCCTTATTTTTAATGCTTTATTTCTGAATTCTCCTGTAAGAAAGGGAGAACACCGCTTTAATGAAATGCAGCGCAAACGAATGCCCGCTGAACTCTGGCTTGCCGACGGAAGATGAGATCTCTGTGGCCACCGTGTTCATGACACTGCCTGTTAACGTCAGGAGGCTGGAGAGCTGCGCTGCTTTTGCCGTGGGCGCGTCCGGTGAAATGATGGAATCGAGAGCCTCTCCTCCTTGCTGTTCGCCTGCCTCGTGATTAAGAAGCGTCGGTCAGCCTTACAGCCGGCTGCACAAGGAAGCCTGAATTTCGATGCTCTGTGTGTGTTCTTTTAGCACTTGGGGCTGTTTGTCCTCTCCGTTTTTGGTCACTCGTGCTACGTTATGTCTTCCCACGACAGCCTGCGGTGGACTCACCCAGGGGCATTCAGATGGGGCCCAGGACTCCAGTTTTTCTTTCTGAATGAATGATGTTCTCCTAGGAGCTTAACGAATGTTTGTTGAATGAAATCAATGAACAGTTAGATGATTAGTTTTTATATAACTGCTGTGTTACCGAATAATAAAAATGAATACACATTCTCTCTGTGTTTCTATCACTAGACTTAACTTGTCTACGATAGAAACAGTCAGGTTAGAGGGATGGGCTTTGGGGTTAACGCTGACTGGATCCCAGTCTCGGAGCCGCCGTTGTCTAACGGTGTGGCCTTGGCAAGCTATCGGGCTTCTCCAAGTCTCGGTTCCTTCCTCTCTGTAAATGGTTGGCTGGATTTTGTTAGGATTCAGTGAGATGATACAGGCACAGCCTTCCGTGCCTGCACGCAGGAAGTGCTTGGTAAAGGTTAGTTATTATTTTATCTGCCTCTTCAGCCCATACCATACTTTCAAACTGCCCACATAGGCTTATGTCTGTCCCCAGACTGGTTATTGTGATACTGATTTTATTAGTTTTTTTCACCTGACTGTTCCACTTTCTCTTGAAGTTTCTCTGGGTCATGAGTCATACCTTTTGCTTCTGTGAACCTCATCAATTCTCCAAGTACAACTTGACGCATCTTTGATTCTTTGGAATATATATATATATTTAAATATATCTTTGATTTCAGAGAGAGGAAAGGAGAGGGAGAGAGAGAGAGACAGAAACATCAATGATGAGAGAGTCATTGATCGAGCCCACAACCCCAGCATGTGCCCTGGCCAGGAATCCAACCCCTATCGCCTGGATCCTAGGTCGACGCTCAACCACTGAGCCATGCCCGGCTGGGCTGGAATATTTTTTTTTTAGGGGATGTTGCTTTAAAACTACTCTCTTTTGCTCTCCTGTCCACAAGCCTTCCATTGAATTTATTCCAAGAGCATGTTTGGTTCCTTTCTTGAGTTACTTTGTAGAAAGTAAATTAAGGCATAGAGCCGTCATATATGCAGCTCGCACCAGAGCTTTTCCCTTCTAAGAGCTAATTTGAAAGCGTATCTTCAAGGGTCCGCCCCTTTTTTGAAGATCCACTATTGTTTTTCTAACTAAATTTAACTTGATTCGTGTTTTGTTTCTTTTTTTCTCTCTTCATCTGGTCTGTTCTTTTTTTTTTTTAATTTCCCTTTCCAACATGCAACCGTCTTCAAGATGTGGATGAGTGCCAGGATCCAAAGGTCTGCACCAACGGTACTTGCTCCAACCTTGAAGGCTCCTACATGTGCTCATGTCACAAGGGCTACACCCCGACCCCAGACCACAAACACTGTAAAGGTAAATCCTGGGATCAGATCTCTCATTTTTGTTTGAAATTCTGTTGAGAATATATCAGAGTAACTAGCCTTAGAAAAGGGAACCACGCTGTCATTTATTTTCACGGAGCCACTCGGGTAACATTTTGGTTGGTATCTTTGAAAGTGGCTCCTCATTGTGGTTAAATACAGACCGTATCTATTTATATAAAGGAAGACAGTGTGTTTCTACAGAGCGTCTATAAACCATAGGTCTGATTATTTAATTATTTTCTGGTTATATAAATAGTACATGCCGTTGCACAACCCTGCGAATATACTGAAAACATTGAATTGTATACTTTAAACAGGGGACTTGCATGGTATGTGGATTATATCTCAATGATGTTGCTATTAAAAAAATACATACAGTCATTGTAGAAAATTTAGCCAATGCAGAAAGGTAAAAAAGATAAGGTAATATCATCTCATTCATAGATGTTTATATATCATGGGTATTTTGTATAGTTACGTTCTGTGTATATTTTTGAATCCTGCATTTTGTTACTTAATAGTATATGCCAGGATTTTGCATCTCATTCATAATGCTTTTCAAAATTATTTTAAAAGGCTGCGTAACATCCAGTGTATTGCTGTGTCACTCTTTTCTTGCTATTCTTCAGGTGTAGAACAAACACAAACTTTAACAGTCCCATTTTTAAAAAAGAAACCTATGCCTGAATTTTAGGATTATTTCTTTATTCACAAAAGTGGAATTATGGATAAGATGTTCTGAATGATTTTACTATTTTGCTAAAACACTAATTTCTAATTGTTAAAATGTATGTTTTTTATTGTAAAATGTTTAATATTTCTATGCTTATTTCCTTTAATCCTGAACACTTCTATTAAACATTAATTTCATTACTAAATAATATAACTTAACATATTTTAAGTTATATAATTATATTATAATAAATAATATCTTCTAATGAACATTAACTAAACATTTTTATTTACTCTTTTGTAAATTTATGTTAATATCATTTCTCATTTAAGTATATGAACATTTTACATATAATCTTTATAAGCCTGTGTATCTGTGCACATATATTACGTATACCTTATTTTCCAGTATATTGCTATAGTTTGTCTGAGGTGTCCCTAATTTTCCTTTCCACACTTTTTTTAAAGAGATTTTAATTATTCCTCTAGCTAAATCTATGGGTTTTTTCTTCTCCTTTCTACCACTGTTTTTATACACAAAAGCATGCTCTTTCAAAGGGAGAAAGAAGGACATAAATAAAATGCTGCTTTCCCAGGTGAGTGTCCGTGTAAGCGAGGGACGGGGTTAGTCTCTCGGTGGCGGGCAGTCGGTAACGGGCACCCAGCTGCCTGTGGCCTTGGCGCGTCCCCCACGGGGGTGGAGACGCGGTGACGCGGGGGTGGAGCGTGACACGCTGTCGTTGGCAGTGTAGACGACGGTTATTTGCCAGATTCGAGGCCTACGCAAAGGCGCTAAAGCCACGAAGCGTGTGGCTGGTTCCGCTTGCATGCTTCTGGGAGAGCTTCGCGGGGGGCTGCTGTTTGAACTTGGTCTGAAAACACTGGGCACACAGGGGAGGAGAGGAGAGGTGAGCGGGCGGCCAAAACAGCCCGCGTCAGAGCCTGCAGGTGGGACCTGCTTGATCCCCGCTTGTCATTTAGCCTGCCCTCTGCGCCCATCGCCCTGGTGTCCTCCCCTACAGCCTGCAGTACGTCAGGCAGGATCCGCATCTTGTTCTGGCCGGTGGCTCAGCTGGTTGGAGCAGCATCTCGGCCACCGAAAGGCCGTGGGTTCAGTTCCCGGTCAGGGCCCATGCCCAGGGTGTGGGTTCAATCCCCAGTTGGGGCACATACAGGAGGTAAACGGTCGATGTTTCTCTGTCACATCACTGCCCCCCCCCCCCCCGCTAAGTCAATAAAAACTTATCCTTGGGCAAGCATTAAAAACAAAAGATCCCTCTCTTCTTTAAAAACCTACATATGTGCTAAATATTTTCCTTACTCACCAATCAAAGCACTTCCTTTTTATAATAATAAATCATGTATCACCGTTTTTCTTTAATTATTTCGTAATCTTTCCCAAACCGCATCAGCTCGCAGATGTCGGACTCTTCCTGGGTTGTAAATCTCTCCCTTTCCCAACATTCCAGCGACTCTGCTAATCTCACCTTGTTGATGGCCCTAAATATTGACTTTGTCTTCGCCTCGCTAAATGTACTGACAGCCTTTATCAGGTTGTAAACACATTACCTAATGTATTAATTTATTTCTACTTATTTCTTTGCATCCCTTTGCATCTGTACATTTTAGCACCATATGTCCTAAATTTACAAATAACTAGAGGTAGTCTCTATTTTAACTCTGAGCTGGACTTGTCCTAGGAGTATGTGCAAAAAGTTTCTCAATTATCTCTCACAGAGAAGAATATTTTCTTTTCATCTCTTGGCACAAAAGAGAGAAGACATTTGTCCTGCATGCCTGTTTTATTAGAAAGCGTTCTTTTATCGTAGGAATTTTGTCCCTCATCCGAAAAGAAAAATGCCTTTTGATCTGTAGAATTAAACTGCCTCTGTTCCCCTTGGTTATTTTAAAGACCCGAGGATCACATTATTCAAGATAACTGGGTTGCCTCAAGTTATTCCAAATGTGTATGTCATTACTTATAATGAATTACTTCTGACATCTTCACAATACAAATGAGCAACTTATGTAAGATGTCTGTCTGGCTTACCCTGCCGGTTCCTGGAGTGGAGGCCTCTCCTTGTGGCGGACTTCTTCACGTGGGAATGCTTCATTTGTCATCTTTGAGAAAATCAAAAAGGGTCCAAGGCACAAAAAAACGTTGTCAGATATTACATGAGGTCCAGCAAGCTGCACGAGCTGTCGTGGGTCTCAGGTTCTTGAACCGAGAGACCTCAAGTATTTTTTGGAGTGTGCTGAAAGAAAATACGGTGCAGGCTGTTCTTTGCTGTCAGCCACTCCTAGAGCTAATAGACTGGAGTGCGGGAAAGGCCTTCCCTAGTTCTTCAAACGCAATCCAGCTCACTCATTTAGCTCCTTTTGGCAGTCAGTGCTTGGCAGCCAGGAATTATTTATAAATAAAAGGGATCAGTAACACAATAAGTGAAACATACGTTTCCAGCAAACTAATTTCTTTATAAAATTAAATGAGTAAGAAACAAATTCCTGAACTCCCATTAGATTAAGGGTTTATGTGAGCTTTTTTAGGGTTACCCGTGACTTTGTATCAGGATAAATTCAAAAGGTGAATGCCTCAGAAGAGGTTAAGACCTGCCGCTTTGCTCAGGAAACAGGTAATTGTCAATAATACCTCAGGGGAAGGACGGTACAGTTAACTGTGCTCTCCTGGGAAAAGCTTTTAGATGCATTTTAACTGATATTTTTGGAAGAAAGCAATAGTCAGATATCGATCGCTAGGGCTTGGTCTCCTTAAAACAAATTCTGCTCCTTTTAGATGACTCCTTTCTCCTCTGTGGTTTTCTTCTGTTCAAGAGAGAATTACCTCATCAGAGCAGAACAACCTAATGGCCACACGAAAGCACTTAGCAAACGAACTACTTCTGCCGCAAGTGTTCTTGTGTATCGATGAGGCCGGTCCTTTCTCCGCGCGTGCAAGCTTGTATACGTATTTGCATTTTCTAGAACCACTTATAAAGAATTATGTTCTTTCTCAGTCATTTGCTTTATGTTTAATTAAGGCATTTAAAAAATTCTCACCACCTTCTCTTTCGACATTCCAGGAGCCGTCAACATGACGCCAGCATTTCGCTCGGCTTCCCTTGTTTCTTTAAAAACAAGCAAAACTATGCTCTACTCTCAGAATAAATAATAAGGTCACTGTCTTTTAACACAGTTGTTTGCTCTTATACTTTTTCAGCTTCTTCTCAATATAGGAGAAGTGTTTATTTCTCTCCATTGCCGCCTCCGATACGGTTTTGTTTTTAAAATTCTTGGAAGAGCCTGAATTCCACCTTCTTTCATGAACTTCCACAGGTCTACAGCCACCGATTGTTGCTGTTTTGCGCTTGAGGTTCTGTCTTGTCTCAGATTTGAGCTAAGGGGGTCTTCTAGATACGACCAGATTTAAACCAGTTGTCATTGTTTGTGTTTGCAGATGTTGATGAGTGTCAGCAAGGGAATCTGTGCATCAACGGGCAGTGCAGAAACACCGAGGGCTCCTTCAGGTGTACCTGTGGGCAGGGCTACCAGCTGTCCGCAGCCAAAGACCAGTGTGAAGGTAGGAGCGTGGCAGTGTGTGGACCACTGTGACTTAAGTTTCAGTCCCCTGGCCTGGAAAATGTGCACACAGTCAAGTGAGTGTGTCCTTGACAAACGACACAGACGACTGATTGCTTTAGAGGGCCAGAAAGCAAGGGACTCAAACTTATGTCAGGAAAGTGAGTGGAACAGGATGGAAAATGTTTACATCTGAAAAGTGTGTCATTAGGGATCAAGCGGTTGGGCATTAATATTCGTAAGAAAAATTACTGCTCTCTAATTCCTTGCTACAGAAGATCAATTCAGTGGAAAGTTTTACATACCTGGACTCCTGCAACTAGAAGGTCGTTACATCAGTCTGGTGTGTGCTGTGGAATGTTAATGACCTCACCCTTTATGTGTATTCAGCTTTATAAAAGTTTTCCTTTTCCAAGGAATATCGCTAAGGAAGACTTTTCAACAAGGCTGAAATAGTGTCCCTCTCCTACTCAGGGATAAAGTTTGTGAAGTGCAGGACATAGTGAGGATTTTTGGATCCTGCTGGGTTTGACCTTAGACTTAAAAGAAATGTCACTGAACTAAATAAAACATCACTTCCCAATAAATATATACTTCAAGGTATTAAGTTATCACCTGTGACTAAGCATGAGTGTCCAGAGTTCTTGAAATGTCATTTATTTAAGCACAGAATACACACTGTACAAAATCAAGTCATATTCCCATTTACATGCAACCTTTGCATGTTTAATGAGTAAAATGTCTCCTGAGATGGTGTCATCAGAGACACAGTATATGGCGGCACTACAAAGGCATCTACCAATATTATTGTCATCTCCCGCTAATCCCTTTCAGAGTGTAGGAAGTGTTTCCAGCGCCTCGCCTAAGAGGGGGCGTGTTAGAGCCACGCAAGCACACTCACATACACCAGTAGGTAAAGCACTTGGTTCTGGATTCTGTGAGTCCCTCTCAAAGGCTTATGTTTGCATGACTCCTGACCTCAGTTAGCCGAGCATTTATCAAATGCCTACCATGCAGAGAAAATTACAAATGAATGTATCATAAGAGAGGAGGTCTACACGTCATGGAGGAAGGCTATAATATTCGTGGTCCTTTGTTTTGAAGGGTCTGTGATATCACTATCAAAGAAAAGTCAGATACATGCAGAACCACCCACCAGACTATCAATAGGGACAAGTCAGTGTTGGGTGCAGAATGCTGTGACAACCAGAATGATGCTGTTAACCAGTTGGGGGAGAGCAGTCACCCCGGGCCCCGGTGGGAACGTGCGTGTTAACTCACAGCATCACGTTGCCAGGAGCAGATAAATATACCCAACCGCTATGAAGAAAGTCTACCAACAAACATGAGTTGAATGCCGGCTAGTTGTAAAACACTGTCATCCAAGAGATAATAAAGGCTGTGGGAGACGTAGCCCCTGCCCTCAGGAAACTAAAACTCTAACGAAGAAGATTAGATTAATGGTGGATAATTACACTGTAATAAGAGGATCAATCTGGTCACATGCATGCAACATATTACTGTGCCTTTTATGTGTGGATATAACATAACACAGGTATGTGTGTGAGCCCGCACTCAGGATTGTGGTTATAGAACAAATAATCTCCCAGCCAGGGATGTGTGGGTCCGTGTACACATCAGGTGGGCTGAGAGGAGGGAAGGCCACTGGATTTAGCCAGAAAAGCATTATCGATTGACGTGGAGCCAGAAGCCTGATGATTAGGGGGCTGACGGGTAAATTAGCGAGAAGGAAATGACGTGTGTGCGAAGAGGCTTATAATCGGGTCGGAGTACAGGTCCCGTGGCCAGTGAAGCTGCGGTGCTCGTTTCCGGTAAAGCTTTAGCCGTAGCCTGCAGCCCTCTCACTGTTGCGATGTTACCGCCAAACCTTTAAAGAAATCTGAGGAGTCCGGCGGGGGCTCAGATTCCAGCAGGTGTCTGCCACTCACCAGTGAACAGCGGGATGAATATGGACAGGTTCTTAACACGTTGATTAAAATCTTAAATTTATCTGGATTTTTCCCTGTTGGGGGATGAATGACTTTTTATTAGAGGAGAGTTTCATTCACACAATGAAAACTGAAATCTAAGTTAATTAGAAGCCAGAGAGTGTCTGAACTCCTCTGCGTGAAGGATTTAAAATATGTTGAAAGCCTCGCTCCTGCAGCGCTGTCCCTCTCCCGCCGCAGATGTCGACGAGTGCCAGCACCAGCACCTCTGCGCCCACGGGCAGTGCAGGAACACGGAGGGCTCCTTCCGCTGCGTGTGTGACCAGGGCTACCGCGCGTCCGCCCTCGGGGACCACTGTGAAGGTGAGAAATCGCTCCCGATCTCACAGTCAGAAAACGCCAGAATCACACGGAAATCTGCATGTTACCCCAGCCCCTGTCCTCTGGCCCAGCCTTTTGACATCACAGTTGAGGACGTGAGGCCCCTGCAAAGTGTTTTCCCCAGGGTCACACAAATAACGCCAAGAGGCTGTCCAAAGCCATCGAATCAGTTTTAGGTCATGGGCATGTTCTCTATTTTGGCTGTTATAACATGTAACCACCTTTCCCAAGTTCAAGATGTATTCTAAAACATCCATTGCCCTAGCTGGTTTGGCTCAGTGGTCGGAGCTTCGGCCCGTGGACTGAGGAGTCCCGGGTTCGATACCGGCCAAGGACATGTACCTGGGTTGCAGGTTCGATCCCCTGCCCTGGTCGGGCACGTGCGAGAGTCAGCCAGTCGATGTGTCTCTCTCACATCAGTGTTTCTCTCTCTCCCCCTCTCTCCCCCCCTTCCACTCTCTCTGAAAAGCAATGGAAAAAATAACACAGAAATAAAAACATCCATTGCACCAAAAGCCAAACAAAAACTGTTCAGCCAGCTCGCTCTTCATTATTAATATATATGTTTATAAGATACTGTTATGTTCCATGAGAAAGCCTCCTTTGGAATATATTCTCAGCTCTCTCCGTGAAGCCGGGGCTCATTTCCCTACTGCTCTAGGTTATAAATAGGCCTGGAGCCCCCCCAGCTGAGCCTGAGCTCCCCCTGGAGCTCTCCTCGCGCTTCAGCCGCCGATTCCCATCCGGTGCCGTCTCCCGCCCTCCCCGGCGGCCTTAGCCGCAGTGACTGAGCTGGGATGGCTCGCCCGCCTCTACAGCTGTGGGAAGGAGAGCCGTCTTCCTTGTTGGCTTTTACACTTACATGTGTAGTTTTCCCCTGAGAATTCTGGCTAAGACGTTGTTTTCTTACAGTGCTGTCCTGCAGTCCCGCTGCCTCCTCTTAGGGTCGGGAGCCTAAGTGCTGTGGTCATTCCTGTGTGCAGCTGACTGAGCCACTTCGACTCAGATAATGGGGTCAGCTCAGTTGTCCTGGTGATTAGAGGTCCCGGCGTCTCACCCTTCAGAGGCCCCGCCTCTGAGCTGTTCCCCTTCCAGGCACAGTGTCTAATTCCCTGCCCGTCTTAGCACCTTCCCCAGCCGCTCAGTCTGGCTGCTCCCTGCTAATCCCTTGCAAAGCCTGAGAGAGAGACTCCCGATTCACTCTGACTTCCTGCGGCCCCTCTCCCTTGGTCACTGCTTTGTGGACCAAATCAGAAAAGGTGGGAAGAAAGGATTTCTTTCCTTGTCAGAATCATTTTATTTTATACATTTGTTCAGTGAATATTTATTGTAAGCACAGGACATACAGTAATAAACCAAACTGACAAAAATCCCTGCCCTCATAGAGCTTACAGTCTAGTGAGGGAGCTAACAGTAAACTTGGTCAGTAAAGTATCTAGTTTGTAAAATGGCAGTAAATTCAGAAATGCCTACGCCTTGATTATGATGGTGGTCACAAGAATGTATCTACATTTGTCCAGACTCACTGAAATGGACTCTTAAAATTAGATGCATTTATTGTATGTAAATTATATTTCAGTGAAGTTGGAAAAACACACTGAAGAAAAAGTGGCAACTCACCTAATTGGCTACAGAGCCACGTCAGCTGTGTTTTATGTTTTAGGATCAGTATTCAGAAACACTTTAAATCTGGGTGAGCATCATACTAACTTGTTTTTCTTCTGATAGAATGAAATTATGAAGTGCTTATTTTTCTTTTATTTCCCCATGACTGGCACAGAAGCCAGTTAATTGGTTGATTGGGTTCGATGAAGAAAATTTAATTTTGTGCCTCCATATTTTTTTTAAATATGTTTCTATTGATTTTTTTTAAGAGGAGAGGAAGGGAGAGGGAGAGGGGGAGAGAGAGAAACATCCATGTGAGAGAGAAACGTTAGTCGGCTGCCTCCTGCACGCCCCCTACTGGGGATGCGGCCTGGGCCTGGGCCTGGGCCTGACGGGAATTGAGCCTGGGAGGCCCGGGCTGGTTCCTCCAGACAGCAGGGAGAACTAGACTGCAGCAGTCTCCACATTTACTTCCTCCTGGAGCTTCTCATACATTTTAGCAGCAATCAGAGTTATTTGCAAGAAATGCCACAATAGGCCATATTCTGAGAAATCAAAGGTTTGGTTCCTTAGCTTTCGTCACTGCTAATAATTTAAATTCTCTACAGACAGAAGAAGAGGGACTCCTGGAGTGTGTTAGAAGTAATGAGCTCTGACTAGAAAGTTCTGCGTAGCGTTCATGCGGTGGGGGGGTCATTAATTGTCTCACATGCTGAGGGTCAAAAACTCACTGCTGGTTATGTAAACCGTTTTCAGTTGCACATATGCGATAGATGTGCATATTGAAAAATCCAGGCAGCATCAGACCTGTCCGTGACAGCTGCTGAGTCAGGGACTGCAGTGACGCTTTGATCTTGCTGAGCCCCTTTCTGCCAAAAGCTCCCCTCCCCCCGCCCATCCTGCTGACAAGACTCCCGGTAAATTCCTTTTGTTCCCTGGAGCCTTCTTTGTCCTTTATATCTCCTCTAAATTCATGTGACACCTGAAGTTGGTGGTACTGGTCTTTTGGTAAATAATTATATTTTCAACAGTCTTTATGTTAAATTGTTTTTGGACTTCTAAATCAATTTATTTCACGTGTTTATTAATACAAATTGCTTTTGAGTAGTCATTTCTCGTGAGGGGCAGGGACCATGCCAAATACTTTTAAATTTTTCCTATAATGCATAATCCAGGGTCTTGTATAAATAGATGCTCAAGATATTCTTAGTGGTGCGTATTTAAAGAATATTGATATTCTCTATCACCACCAAGAATATAGCCAAGTAAATTATTCTTTGTTAAGGAATTTTGACTTTTCCCCTTCCAGTTAATTTCATTTGATGTTAAAACTTTAGATTATATATTGTTCAAAGTTAAAGTTATTTCAAAATGTTCCATTGTTAAGAACTCTAAAAGTTAAAAAGCTGTCTCTCGTTTCAAATCGTGCTGTGAGTGATGTAAAAAAATGCACATTTATGGGATTTTTGTGTGTAAAGGTAAAGAAAAATACCTGATTGTTTAAGATATAACTCATTTAATCTTTTCAATTTTTAAAATTGACTTGTAGATATCAACGAATGCTTGGAAGACAATAGCGTTTGCCAGGGAGGAGACTGCATTAACACCAAAGGGTCCTACGATTGTACTTGTCCAGGTGGATTCCAGCTAAATGACAATAAAGGGTGCCAAGGTACTTCTCTCCCCCCTTTGTCAGAGTTTACATAGTTCCTCAGTTCTTGATGCTTCCTGATGGTGATCTGTGGTTTTACCACTTGCTTTATATGTATTAAATGGGCTTTGCCAATTTGTATTATTAAAATATCTTTCTGATCTGCGTCAAGTACAGTCAGTGCCAGGGCAAGGATCGTAAGTCATCGCAGCTGGTCCTGATGGCAGGCGTGGCATCTCCCCACCTGGCCTTGCTGCTTTTCTGGGCCTGGAGCAGAAACGCAACTGAGGCCTAGATGTTATTTCTAGTTTGACTGAAATGCTGTCTCCATGGTCAACAGACCTGAGCCATTTTCCCTGAGATGATTTGATGGGGTCACAACCTCATTGCCCTGGGGGCTTAGGGGAGTGGTCGTGCAGGGGCTTGTATGGTTGTCCTATGGGACTGTTCTTCAGCCCCGTGTTCCTTCTTTAAGGGGGTCTGTCACATGACTAGCGTCATGCCAGGGGAGGAAAGGCCACCCTGGGGGCAAAGTCCCCCCTGCAGTACTTTCTTTTCCCACATTTGCTTATTTCTAGGTACCAGGGGCTTTCGGCCTGATGACCTTCTGTAACTGGCCTGTCTTTCCTGCTGTGCTCGCATCTGTCTAACTGCCTACTGTGCCATTAGTAAATCCATTGGAAACTCTCGCTTGTATTTATCTTTACGCATATTTATTTCTGATTCTTGGAAACATTATTTTTTCTTATTGTTCTTGTGCCATTATGGAGCTCTGTTTTGTATCTCCAAGTAACACTGAGACAAAGGGCTGTCGAAGTTATTCTTCATGCACTGCTACTGAACGTGTCTGCCTGTAAATTCTGGATGGTCATGAACTACACCTCCTCTCACATGTCCCCAATTGCAGTATTCAAGGAAGGAAAGATGGTGTCTACTCTTTAAATGTGGTCCTGGAATGGCATTATATCCTCTGTCTGGATCACACACCCAGCTGTGTGTCACTGAGGCACCAAAGCATGGGTCTTTGCCTCAAGATCTTTTAAAATTAATTCCCTTACTGATCCCAAGATTTAAATACACTGCCGTATACCTCATTGAATATCACGTATTTGCCATCGTGATTCAATAAGGTGAATTTTAGTTTTTCAGTATTTACAAAGCGGATTTAAACGTACTTGGATTTAATGCAGGAGAAAAGGAACATTTGAATTACAAATTTATGTGAGAATATCCACTTTGGGATGTTTACATCTCAACAAAATGAATTTTGATTTATGTAAAAATGCTAAGAGATGCCCCAACACAAACAAAAACAATCTGAAACCTGTTTTGAATGCTAATTTTTGGTTGAAAGGTAATACTTTCTTTTCTGACGTCTCATCACAATTTTTTTGACTGAATAGAGGCAAAACCGAGTCTTAGCATAAATGGACCATGATTTGATACTGCAGATTTTATTATTACACGTCTAGAGTTAAATCGCAAGGAATTAATTTAGTCTTTTTTTACCCTCACCAGAGGATATTTTCTCCATTGGTTTTTAGAGAGAGTGGGTGGGGGGACATCGATGTGAGAGAGACACATCGATTGGTGGCCTCCCGCAGGTGCCCCAGCTGGGGATTGAGCCTGCAACCGAGGTACATGCCCTTGACCAGGAGTTGAACCCAAGACCCTTTGGTCCATGGCTCGACGCTCTAACCACTGAGCCAAGCTGACCAGGGCCAGTTTTGTCATTTTTTAATTAAATTTGTTTGTGATTTGATATCAACTCTCAAATATGTGACAGCTCCAAACATAGGATGTTTTATTGACTATCATTAAGTTGACTTTATTCTCTGTCGCCTTGGTGATTCCTGTTTTCCAGAATATATTAACATGTCTGCTTAAGAAAATGTAAATCCATACGAACGAAAAGTATTCCTGAAGCGGGTTTTAAAATCTTTACACAATAGCATCCATGAATCTGCTCTGTCACCCGCTGTCTCCTACCAGGGCCTGTTTACGTGGCATGTTCGCTCACTTTCTTTTGAATCATCTTTTTTTTCTTTGCTATGTTTCTGGAGGCAACTTGGTGATTTTTTGACTCTGCTTGAAGTTAGCAGCCTGTTTCTATCTAATCCCATGGTCATGTCCCCAGTCTGTAGATTGGTGTAGATTTCAGTTTATTTTAATGCTGAAAATGTAACGGATGACAATGCTGATCACCACGGGGCGTGTTTTAATAACAGTGCGTGATCGGCATAAACTTTAAACCTTACCTAATAATGTGAAGAAAGCTCCATATCAGTAAGTCTCTTTCCAGTGGAAGTGTGTTTAAGAGTCTCTGCCCCCAGCAAAATTAATGATGACGTCCAGACAGCATGGAAATTCCATGTTCATCGTCTCGTTAGGGATGCGCCGCGTACATCGGAGATTCGGAGCACACTTCGGTTTCACGTTTTGACTTACACGTGCCAAGTTGTGCGTTTCTGTGGAATCTCCGGCCCGTGAAAGAAACCCAACTTCAATGCAGCCGGCCTTCCGCCGAGTTACCAGCAGCACAGTTTAGAAATGGCCCAATAAGTACAACCCAAATTGAATGCATATGTTTCTCTGGTTCCAGATATTCGTGTTACTCCTTCTCGGTGGTTTCCTGGAAAAAAGTCTGGGAATTCGTTTTCAGTTCCTGTCGTCAAACTTTTTATGCAATTATTTGTTAATCAGTGACTTCTTTTGAAGCACGAACTTTATGCACATTGTCCCCTGTGAGAAGCTACAAAGCAGGCGGCTTTGAAAGGCCACCTTGAGGACCTGGGTGACATCAGGAGGTCTCCAGTAACCTCCAGGGCATGCCCATGGCTTGACCTCTAGACCGGTGGAACCTTTGGGCACCTCTTGCCCAGGTAGAGATAACTCTAGGCAGCAGATTGGGAAGAAAGAATGGAACTTAAGGCTAAGAGAAAGTCGGAGTTCCAAAAAGATTACCAATCTAAGATATTAGCAGCAGTTAGAGACTGAACATAGACGCTATCAGAGATTTTTATAAAAGATGGGGATTTTCCAGTGTGAAATCATATTGAGAAATAGTTAAGTAGGAAATAATTCATTCCCTTTCCTCGGACTATTTTGAAATTAGTGACAGTAACAAGAATGGAAATATTTTTTCAGAAAAATGAGTAATTCCTGCTTGGTTTCTTGCTTTGCTTTCGCCATGGCTAGGCCAGCTCGTTGGAATTATATGGCAGACTGAAGGGTAAAGAGTTCAGGACTGATACAGAGAGATGGATAAAGCAGTGATGTTGCCAGAACTCCCGTTGTACAATGTCAACAGGACAAAAAGAAGAGCCTGGGAGGTCCTGGATGTAGGGAAAGGGATGACTTTCTTGAGAAAGAAAGGTTGGTGGCTAAGCATGTTCTAGAGATCACGAGGAAGGTCTCAGAGCTTTGCAGTTACTCATGCCGGTTCCTGCCTCCCCTGTTATATGTGAGCATCATAATGTCAAGGGCCCCATCCTGTTTAACCTTCTCATAGGAAGCATTCGGTAAGTGCTTTTCAGTGAATTAAAGATGGACTTCTAAGAGGATGTATTGAGAACCTCTGTAGTAAGAGATAATGGAAAGACCAGGATACTGTAGGAAGAAGGAAAATGACCTTAGTAGGATGGCTTGTCTGGATGGTGCCAACGACCTGTGATAGTTTTTATGACCCTCACCCCTTAATTAAGAGAACTAGCTGAGCGCTGTTCAGTTAGTAGAATATGAACAGAACAACAGACATTCATAATACACTGTTAAAGTGCTGTTCTAGAAGCTGGGGACTCGGAGTTAAAACATTCAGTCTCATCAAGGAGCAGTCAGTGTCGTGAGGGACCCAGGAGAATAAAATAGCAGTTAAAACACGGTGTAAATAGGCAGGTCCATGTGTTAGTACCAGTGTGAACGGATGAAGCGTTCTCCAGGATTCCTTGTTGTTAACCGGGGCGCTCTTACAGTCGGTGCAGTTAGAACTGGCTTGAAAGGACACCGTGGTTACACCCACCCTTCGTGCTCTGTCGGTGCGTCACGACCCCGGCATGGGCGTGCCAGTGCTCCCCACTGGGGCAGGCAGGGCGCAGGGCGGTCAGCACAGGCTGAGCCACAGCGTGCTGTGCCCACAGGTCGTAACAGTAGCAGCCACCACTCTTCCACCCTTAGTTAGTGCTGCACTAAGCGGTTGACTCTCCGTCACCCATGTCATCGTCACGAAGCTATGCAAATAATAGCTTCCTGATCTAAATGGCCCTCTTTCTCTCGTATTTTCTTTCTTTCATCCATTTTCAATGAAATAAAGATCGGAGCCTGTTTCATTTTATGTGGTCAGCAGACATTTGTGAAGGGCTGTTTGTGAACCAAACACTATAAATCAGAGGGGCCCAGCCTTGCCCTTAAGAAGTTCACGTCCTGGGGATTGACAGGCATGGATGTGACAAGGTGTTTGGGCTACAGCAGAGTTGTGTGCCTGGTAGCAGACAGACGGGAACACAGCTTTCTCGCCGACGAATATTTCACAGATTCGACGAGACGGTTCCTCGAGGCTAAAATAAGGTAGCTTTGGGTTGAACCTATGAAATGGCTTTTTTTGGTAGGTCAAAAATGGTTGGACGTTGGCTGTTTCGTGTGATTCAACCTAAATAGTTTCATGGCAGTCCAACTTGCCTTGTGGTCTGGTATTTGTACAAATGGTGTATCGTGCCGCAAAATCAGTGTCCAACCATTTTGTAATAGATTTTTTTTACTGTACATCTGATATTATGGGAGAAAAAGATTTTTTTCATGGCACTCCTCTTTTCAATTCCAGATATTAATGAATGTGAGCAGCCGGGACTCTGTGGTCCTCACGGAGAGTGTCTAAACACAGCCGGTTCTTTTCACTGTGTCTGCGAACAGGGTTTCACCATCTCTGGAGATGGCCGTACGTGCGAAGGTAAGACAGACCTGAGGAATTCTGTGGTCGCTGCGTGATAAGGCAGCGAGGCCATTGCTTCCTATGCAGCACTCCAAGCCTAAGACACTAAGAGATAGTCCCAGCTGAAGACCTCCAGGCATCACCATGACTCCTGCCTGAAGTCATGGCTCAGGGTTGCTGGGATTTATAAATAGCATACCCTAAGGTTATGGTGGTGAAAATGCTCACAGATGATTTCACTGCTGGTACTGAATCAGTGAGTCAGAATGCGCAGGAGGTGATGATTGAGGGACACGTGGGAGACCCAAAGGAAAGCTGGCAACTCCTGGGTGTAACTCGACACGGTGCTTGTTTTGATTGTGCTTTGTATAGATCACCTCCATCATTCTGTTTATAAAAATAATGTCTTGCTTGATTTCTCTGCACCATTGCCAGTAGAGATTTTCCAGAGTTATTCGTCTAATATCCTTAGCCCTAAGCCAGTATATTTTCTTACCTGTCAGTATTTATTATCCCCTAAAAGCCAATTAAGTTAAGATAACACTGTTGGCTTCCTGTTTGCGACCTCTGTGTGTTTGCAGGGATACAGCGCTGGTTATAGTCATAAGATTTATGTTCTTGATGACATTACAGTTTGATAAATTGAGGAATAATTCATCGGAGCCTTTTTAAAAGTAAACTGAGAAGATTCCCATAATCATAATTTCAATCGACCTCTTGGAGAATGTCGGCTATGAAAACCCGGCTGTGTTTTAAAGAAGTAAATTGCGGAGGGCCTGCCCTGGGGCTAGGATAGTGCCTACATTCTTTGCTCTAAGGAGCGGAGCAGCAGGAAGTATCCGCTCCCCTCGCTCATACCGCGGTGGAACCGGGCCGAGGAGAGCGACCAGGTTCATCTGAAACTAATTATTATGCTGCGAGGACTACACTGATCTTGTAAAAAGCAGGAGATCGTGGAAATTGCTCTCCTGCTGAGCAGACGAAACATCCACGCCAGATTTGGCTTCAAGTAAAAAAAGAGATAGTGCAGGGCGCGGCTGGAGCAGGCAGTTTTCGAGGGCTTTGAAATCGATCAGAAGTTGGGAAACGGAGTGAAAACATCATAAAAAGGTGGCCCTGAGAAATTTACAAGGGCGCCACGTTTCCGTGGCTTGGGTTTTGGGGTGATTTGATGTTAAGAGCTCTGGGACTGAGGCCCCGCGTGCAGGCGTGCGCGTTCCCAGCCGCAGAAGGCACGCTGCCCTGCGTTCCAGAGGTGCGGGTTTGCCTCGCAGCCTGCCCTGCATCCTGGCCGGTGAGGGCTCCCTTCCCCGGAAAACAGTTCCAGTGGCCACTGCCCGTGGTCGTGCCACGAAAAAACTATGTTCAGAACAAAGTAAGTAGCCTCAAGTGCTCACTTGTCAAGACTGTCGTTCTGGAAGAATATACCAGGATAAAGAAAGTCACATTTATTTTTCCTCTTGGACCTAGTCATTGTCCTTTAGTTCTCTATCTTTTTTTAATACCGATTTCTGCAACTCGAACATTCTATATTCACTCATTGAGTTGCAGTTCTACTTTTGTTAGGCATTTACTTGGCCAAGACTTGAACTTAAAAGTGAGTTTTTCGAAAACGTCTAGTGCTTTGTAAATTACTGTGCCTTAGTATACTCTCTCTGGTGCTTGCTTGGTTCATTTTTTCTTTTTACTCCAGAAACTGGACAATTCTACAAGTGATAAAATAGGGTATTTAGAATATTGTGCTCATATATGGAATCTTCTAATTATTAGGCACGGTATTCTCTTTCCAGAATAAGCTCTGCAAAGCTTCCATTTATTTGGGGCTTAATCCAATATATTAAACTGCTCCAAATTTCCTTCTGTTGGACTGACACTTGTGGCAGCAGCAGCATGTCCTGACTCCGTCCCTGGCTTCAGTGTGGGACGAAGCTAGCCCAGGGGCTCGGGGTTACCTGTGGAGCTTATACACATAGGGTCCTCGTTTTGTTATTATGTTGATGAGCTACCACAGGAACTTAACTCTTGTTTATTATATCAATTAGCCGATAGTAAAATTGGAAAACATGCCAAATGCAGGTGGTCAGGGTGGCTGGCTTCTCGATGTTTACTGAGAACAGTATCAGAAAGACTGAAACAAGTTGGGTTCAACTCTCAGGCCGGTTTTGTGTTCATTGGAAACCAGAAAACACAGTAAAGGCAACTTTTGCCAAATCAAAGAAATAAAATTGGGAGCAAGTGTGGTTTTGTTTTCAGACTTTTAGGTACATTTTCTACAAACAGTGTAGAAAGTATAAAACCATTGTTGACCACGCTCCAGGGCAGTTGGCGGTTTTGTGGCATGGAGATAGAACTCTACATCTATCACCAAAGAGAAAATATTTTCGAAAATGATTCAGCCAAGTAGGACATCGAAGGACCCTGACACAGTACTATGTTACATCTGGCTGCTTGGCCCGACGATTTTTACATTTTATAGTAGTTTTGGGGTCGGAAACTGAAAACTCTAGTAAGAGAATAGAGCCTGAGTGTTTCTTACTTTTCCAAAGAAAGGGAATTTAGGTTAACAATAGGACTCTTTCTCTCCCATGTGTGAAAAGAACAGACTCATAAGACATTCCAGGTAAGGAAGGGAAGTAGCTCCCTCTGTAAAGGCTACTGTTCTTCAGACTCATTCCCCCTGCGAATGTACTTCTGCAGAAGTGAGTGGAAATGGATGTTTAAGTCATTAGGGAGAGAGCTGAGGAAATTTTGCTGGAATATGCTGCTTTTGGATCCAGAATACATATTTTCCATGCATTGCATGATCGTCTTCTGTATAGCAACATTTGTATGAAAAAATTCATAAGAGTAGCAAAAAAAATCCAAGAGCTCTTCCGAAGCCGTTTATCACTGCTGACCTTTTAAAACCCCTGAGCTGTAGAAAATCATCTGTTCATAGAAGGAGAAGTAAACACTTCCCTTGCAGCCAAAAAAATAGACGTGAGACTTCCAGAAGGTGAAGCTTGCAAATAGGCAAGCCACCCGTCACACTTTCCACGCCACCCAGCTCCTCGGGGCACCCGGCTTCCCGCATCTCTGTTTGGGTGAGTCTTTTGATGTCATCGACAACCCGAGTACTTGACAGGTCATGGAACGTAGTTGTGACTAGTGGTTTTATACTTGAGACCTAAATTGTAATGCTTTAATATATTGATTCCAGGATCAGTGACTTGTTAAGCATCCAACTGATAGACTGTTACGTGGTCGTCTAGGACTCCCAGTGTGAATGGACTGCAGATACTTCTGATGTATCTGATTTCATGACTTCATTAAAACAATAGCAATAATAATAACAGCTAGCATTCACTGAGTTCTTGTTATGAGCCAGGCATACTGTGCTACCTGCATAGTATCCATTTTCTCATTTAATCTGCACAACAAACCTATAGGCAGATTAAGTATGAATTGGTATGCTTTGGCTGCAATGGACAGTTTAAAATAAAGACATTTGTCCTAGTAATAAATGCAGAGATTGTCATCTCTCATCTACGATAGGTCTTTATTCGAATGTCACTTTCTCAGGGAACCCTTTTCTGACCACCCTTTCTCACAGTTGCTCAACCCCCTTGACTCGTGTATTGTCGATTGTCGGGCGCCCTGCTAGATTCTGTAGCTGAAGAGACAGGAATCTCGATCTGTTTTGTTCCCAACTCTGTGCCGCTGAGAATCATTAGGGCACAATAACTATTTGGTGAATGAAGGAAGGAAGGAAGAGATGGTTTGTAACTCAGGAGACACGTAGAGAGGATGACTCCAAATTGAGCGTGTTGTGCCCTGTCGTGGAGGCCTCCCTATTTTTTGAAGACTTTCTTCCCCGAGGCACACCCTGCGTAATCATTGGCTTCAGCAGAGGTTGAGAAGTTAGGCTGTGGGGTCCCAGCACGCGGGCTCCAACTCTTCCTTCAGACTCTTCTAAGGCGCGTGAACTTGGGTAAGTCACTGAATCTCCTGCCTCAGTTCCCCACGCCCATAATGAAGCTAATAATAGTACCTACATGGAGTTGTCGTGAGAATTAAGTATGTTGATGGGTGTCGGCAGGTATCAACCTAGATTGGGGCCTGGCTCGTAGAACGTGCTCAGTGAATATGAATTACTGTTAGTGTTTTAAACTTCTTAACACTCGCACCCCTGTTACTGCCATTGTGTCCTTAATATTTGGGCACCTAGAAGGAGGGAGCATTTACATCTCTTTGTTTTTATTTGATCAGTGCTTACAAAATATACATCACACAGTCAGAATACATAAGCAGTTGTGGATTAAATTGTCTAGTAGTTCTTAAGTCCAGGTCTGGATATAAATTGAATTACTATATTCTGTCTACTTTTAAACCCAACATTTATTTTAAGTCATACAGAATACAGTACAGCGACTCATTTATACATAATTGGCTTTAATTCTTACCCTTGCTTTCCCCCCAAAGTTTCTGTGACTGACTGTGCCCATTCACCTCCTCAGTATTTCAGGCTTTAAAATGCTTTATGTGTCCATGGCCCGTAAACTGATGGCCACGGCGGATGCTCCTTTGCATTTCAGCCCCGGGGTTATTTCTAGAGGTACACTGTCTGTTTCCTGTGGTTTCAGAACTGATCTCTCTTGGCCGCTTATTTGAATGCGGAAAGAGAAAAATTAGAATAGTGAAAAAAATGGGAAATTTTTGGCTGATTTGATATTGCCTCTGGGGCCTGAGAGTCAAAAAGATGGATCTGGGGCTTGATGTGTTTGGCCGGGGCCGAGGGCTCTCTCCCAGGCCTCGCTGGCAGCGCCTCTCAGTGTGAAGGGCTGTGCGAAAAGCCAGCGGAGAGTCTGGCTCTGAAGTTAGACTAAGGTGTTTATTTTTAAGCAAATCTCAGGTGTAAAAATGTAAAACTATTAAATTAATGCAAAGATAATCCAAGTGGCTATAAATAAATATAAGACAAAATAGTAGTGCATTTAAAAAACGTATACGGTGTAAACGCACAAATGTATCTTTCACACGTACGATCTTTTGCAAGTAGTAATTATGGTAGGAGAAATATGCAGTGAAGTCCAGGATATTTTCCGCAAGTATCTAAAGAACTTTTTCTGAATGGCATAGAATTTATTTATACTGGAGAATTTATTCAAATATTCTACTTTTTGTGACAGTCCATTATGTAATAGCCAATTAAGTGTTTTTTTTTTAACCTTCTAGAGTAGAAATGTTCTTTTAAAGCTTTCTTCTCATTTCTTTCCTTTAAATTTTTAGACATGTTTCTTTTCTGTAGCAAATTCAAATCCTTCTCACTCACTTTTTCAGTTTTTATGTAATCTGTTGATCCCTACTGGGAAGAAATAGGAAGAAAATGGCTTTTTAAATTCAGAAATCCACTTGGATTCTCTTTTTCTCGAAAGAAGCAGAGATGACTTCATGTGTTTACAGGTTTGGCCTTTGTGACAAGAAAAAATACCTTGTTTCTCGTTGAAAATATACTACTTTTCAGCGTCATTTGGAATTTTTCCTTTAGCTGCCCCAGATGCTGTTTCCCATCTTGCCTGTAATGCTGAGGTTTCGCTGTCACTGAGCAAGCGTGTGCCGTAGGCCGTGGCAGCCCCTCGGCTCCGCCCGTGCCCTTGTTCCCCGAGTGGCAAGGGCCCGGCCAGGCACACAGCAGGCTTCCCGCCTGTTCAGTGACACGGCGCCCTCCCAGCCGCAGAGCCCGAGCTTCCTGAGCCCCCTCCCAGCACAACTGAGGCAGCACCTGCGCTGTTTTCTTGGTCTTTCACTGCATGAGCTTGTTAGTACAGTTGAAAATGTAAAAGCCAAAATACTCTACTTGGATTTTTTTTTAAGCATTTAATCTAAAATGATTTTGTCCATTAGGATTTTCATCCTTGGCCTTATTTTGGATGCTAACGAGAGAATCTTTGTCTTAAAATTTTCATTTCATAATAACTCTCCATCACCTTTTGCAAAACCAAAAATAGCATATTTGGGACAGAGTATTCAAATAATTCCCTTGACTCGTGGTGGGTCATATAGAAATGTTAAATTTTAAGGAAAGATGCATTGTGTTACATATGGTCTCTTATTTTCACCTGTATTGCTATTAAAAACAAAATCAGAAAATAGTTTGATTTCATTATGCACTCAGGAGAAAAGTTTTTTGGAGTATTTGAGTGGCTTACAATGGATCGATAGGGAGTGGTGATCAGGATTACTATTCAGAGACCCTTAATATTTTAGTCTCATACATATACTTCCTACCAATGGGAAGAAGAGAGAAAATGAGCTTTTAAAATGGTTAAGATTGTCTTTAATTAGGCAATATAGCAGTTATGGATTGGCTTTTATTTTTTTTTCGGTAAATTTTTTAATTGGTTAAAATGCTTAAAGGAAAGTCCGTAAATCACAGGGGTAGAGCCTGATAAACTTTACTGAATGAGCACACTTGGTAAGGAGCCCCCCGAACCCTTCCTCTGGCTTCCTCCTGATTGTTACCCACTGCCCTCGGTACGCACAGCCGGCTGTGACCATTCTTCTGTCTTCATTGAGGTGCCTTTGTTTTGCGCGCTGGTAACCATTAAATCAGTGGAATCATATCGTAGGGACTCGATGTGTCTGGCTCACTCATTCAGCATTATGCGTATAAGCTTCATCTGTGTCGTATGTAGCAATACTTCATCCGTTTTCACTGCTCTGTAGTGTTTCACTGTGTGAATAAACTGCAATTCTATGTTACCGTTCTATTGTTGATGGACATTTGGGCTACTTCCAGTTTGGGACTGTTGTGAATAATACAATTTTTGTGGCTCTTTTTTTCGTTGTTGTTAATCTTCACTCGAGGATATTTTTTTCCATTGATTTTTAGAGAGAGGGGAGGGAGGGAGGGGGGGAGGGAGGGAGGGAGAGAAACATCGATGTGAGCGATGTGTTGCCTCTTGCACTTGCCCCAACCAGGGCCGGGGATTGAACCTGCCACCCAGCTACGAGCCCTTGTCCGGGAATCAGACCCGCAACCCTTTGGTGTGCAAGCTGATGCTCTAACCACTGAGCACCACTGGTCTGGGTGACTGTTCTTAACCATGTCTTTTAGTTGACATAATCACTAATTTCTATTGGATATTACCCAGAGGTATAATTCCTAAGCCGTAGAGTATTTGTACATCTCAGTTTCATAGACACAGCCAGTTTTTGAGTACCAATTCATTAGTGTGAACTCACATTAGTGTGAGTTCCAGCTCCACATCCTTGTCGATAGTGGGTATTGCCAGTCCTTTAAATGGAAAGCCATACTGAGTAATTATTTCATCATGGTTTCAATTTGCATTAATCTTGTAAGTATTGATGTTCAGCAACTTTTCATACCCTTATTGGCTTTCTGGTTATTGCTTCAGTTATCCAGTTCTGTACAACAAGCCTCTTTAAAATGAGGTGCTCAGTACAACAACTCTCTTAACGATCATTTCCAATGTAACCACATTCTTAATTTTAACTCAGAGTCCAGTGTTTTAATTATTTCATTTGCGATCAGTACTTTTTGTATCTGTAATCTTTGCAAATCCTAAAGTTATTATGACAGTCTTCTATGTTGTCATCTGAAAACTTTGTTATATTTTACCTTGGAATCTGTAATCAGCCTGACACTGATTTTTGCAAGTGGTGTGAAATAGACATTTACATTTTTCCTAAGTGGATGTCCAGTTGGGTCATGACCAGTTATTGAGAAGATCACCTTTTCCCCACTGATCTGCAATGAGAACTCTAGTGAACCATGTAATCAAATATACAGTTGACCCTTGAAAAATGCAGGGATTAGGGGTGCCCAGCCCATCATCCCCAGGGCAGTCAAAAATCTGCATGTAACTTGACTCCCCCAAAACTTAACTATTAATTGTCTACTGTTGACCCAAAGCCTTACCAATAACAAACAATTGATTAACACATATTTTGTATATTATATGTATTATATACTATATTCTTATGATAAAGTAAGCTAGAAAAAAGAAAATATTATTAAGAAAGTCATAAGGAAGAGAAAATACATTTACAGTATTTATATTTTTTAAAATCTGTATATAAGTGGACCCCCACAGTTCAAACCTGTGTTGTTCAAAGGTCAGCTGTATATGGGTCTGTTTCTTTCTTCCTCACTACATCCACAAGTTTATCCATCCTTGCACCAATAACATAGTGTCTTAATTATAGTAGCTTTATAATGATTTTTAACATAAGTTCTAAATTGTCTAATTTTATTTTTAATTGAGATTGTCACTGCTATTCTTGGTCTTTGCATTTCTATACAAATTTTATAATCAGCTTATCGATTTCCACAAAATACTCTGCTAGGATTTTTATTAGAATCGCATTGAATCATTTGATCAGTTTGAGGAGATTTGATATTTTACAATATTGAGTCTTCCAATCCATATTCCTCTGTTTATTTAGGTTTTCTTTCATTTGCCTTGGTTTTTGTTATAATTTTTTTGTGTAAAGTCTTACACAACGTTATTTAGACTTATTCTTAGGTTTTTGATATTTTATATTGTTGTAAATGGAATTTAATAGTTTTTTACCCTTATAATTGTTAGTAGTGTATAGAGCCGTCATTGCTTTTTGCACATTGACCTTGTATCCGTGACCTTACTAAGTTCACCTGTTATTTCTATTAGCTTATCTGCAGATTCTTTTGGGGTTTTGTACCTATATAATTATGTTGTCTATAAATAATGTGGTGCAAGTTTTACTTTCTTCCGGTAATTATACCTTATATTATTACACCGCCTGGGACCTCCCCTGCAGTGTGGAATAGAAGTGGTGATACCAGTGCATCTTTCCTTTTTTTTTTTTTAATCCTCAGCTGAGGATATTTTTTCCATTGCCTTTCAGAGAGAGTGGAAGGGGGAGAGAAAGGGGGGGGGGGGACATCGATGTGAGAGGGACACATCCATTGGTTGCCTCCTGCACGCACCCCGACCAGGACTGGGGCTCAAGCCTGCAACCAAGGCACCTGCCCTTGACCGGAATTGAACCCGAAACCCTTCAGTCCTCGGGCTGACGTTCTAACCACTGAGCCAAACCGGCCAGGGCCGGTGCATCTTGCCTTTAAATCTACTTTGTCTGTTATTAGTGTAGCTACATATGGTTTCTTTCAGTTAGATTCTTCATGGTTTATCCTTTCCTGCCTTTCCATGTTCTCATACTCAAAGATTTTTGTGAGCAGGATAATATTAATTTTTTTTTAATCAAGACTGACCATCTTTGTCTTTTGATTAGAGAATTTAGTTTCTATATATTTAACATAATTACTGGTATTTTCTTCAGATCTGTAACTTACTCTTTGTTTTCCATTTGTCTCATCTCTTCAGTTTTTTTCCTTTTCTTTCTTTCTTTTTCTTTTTTTTTTTTTTTTTTTGCCTTTTATTATGTCATTTCTCCCCTGCTTTTTCATATGTATTTTTTGAAAGAATGTTTCCCTGTGATTTTTTTTGGCTGAGTAGTGTATGAAAGGGAAATCGGTGCACCAAAAGTTAAGATAATTTTGGGATCTGAAACACGTTGGCCCAACGTCTACTTCACATAATAAAAAGTGAAATTGTATGAAATACTTATCTGTATACAGAAGAAAAGTCAATATTCAGATAAAAAACATTTATAACTAGAAATTTATCATTCGTATTTCGGAAGGGATTAGGGCCAAAGTGTTTCTATTTTTCATTGAACACAATCTCTGAATTTAATGTTCAGAAGACTGTACTTTTGGACAGTGTGTCCAGAGTTTTTTAAACTAAACAAATATAGCTTTGTATGCAAAAAAAAAAAAATCCTTGGCTAGATTGAAAAGAATTTAAGTTTTTTTTTGTCTTGGGGAATTTGGTTTTTCGTTTGCTTGTTTTCAGTTGCAGTTGCAAATGTTGAGAAGTGCTGTGGTTTCCTAACTTAAAATATGTGTTTACTATTAATAATAATTAGCAGCATTTTCTCATATATAATTTTTGTCCTTTAAAGCAAGGTCAGTTTTTTTAAAGATCAAGAGTATGATTAGGACGTATTCAAGTACAGTGGTCTATGAAGTCATTCATGTGGGTGCATCAGGTAGGCAGTTGGGTCAAGTTAGATCTAACACATGGGTGGGAAGTTCAGGCTGGAGATACAACTGGGGGTGCCAGCTGTAGGTGGCATTTGGAGCTATTAGAATGAATGAGGGCACTAAGAGACATAGTAAGAAAAGAGGGCCTGGGACTAGAGAGTGTGAAACTTCCAAATCTAGGGGTCAAGTAAAAGAGAAAGGCTGTGTGGGAGTCGCCGAAGGATTAAGAGGAAACCCAGGAGCATATAGGACCTTGGAACCAACCCATGGGCAGAGGGGCCAGCTAGGAAAGCAAATCCCTTGAGAAGCTACGTTGTCCGTGGAGGAAGCTTGCAGAGGTTTAGGGGGAGAATTCCTTGCTTGGACTGTTCCACATGGTAGATCATTCTCTTATCACGGAGGCCTGGGTTGGAGTGGCAGTGAGTGGCTGGAAGCACAGGGCCCAGCTTTGAGGCCAGTGCAGGAATCCTGGTGCGAGATGGTGAGGCCCCGACTAAGGATGAGAGGAGGGGGCAGATTGGAGACAGAACCAAGAGGTAAAATCAGGAGAGCGTGATGATTGGGTGCAGGGAGTCATCGAGGATATCTCATGTGTTTGGATAAGATGACTGGGATGATGCTTGTGATTTTAGGGTGGTTTTCATTAGGAGTTATGAATGGTGACTATACAGTGTCCACGTGATGTTAATTAAATCAAAGCAAATTTTGGTTTAGTTTCTCTAGAACTTCTAGCTGTTTTCAGAAACCAAATGGGAGGCTGTTCTCGGTGGTGGTTACGGAATAATTTAAGTAAATCATTTTTAAAGTAGTGAATTTCAAGGCTGGATTTAAAAAAAAAAAAGGACTCATTGGCCAGTGTTGTTTTCTAGAATTTGTGTTAGAAAGTTGGACTTGAAATAACTCTTACCTCTGTCATTTCTGTTGCTCATCTTAGGTTGCAAGCTTTCAAAGCATGCGTGTGACCGTGGAGGCCCCAGGTTCCCCCCTCTGCGCCAGGCAGCAGTGTGGCAGGGAGCCTCTGCGCAGGGACACCGTGCTGCATGGCTCTCCCCCATTTCCCAGAAGGAAGTTCTTTTCCGTAACACATAAGGCCCATATTCTTCAGCCTGGCCGATGCTGCCAGACCTCAGTGGCCTGTTTTTTAAAGGCTCTTTCCATATCCTATTGTATTGTCTGGACCAGCTCCAAATCCAGTTTTTAATTTCCTATTGGCTAAATTTTATTTTTTTCTCTAAGGCCTCTCGCTCATCTTCATTTAATCCTGGCTTCCCTCCTCTGCCGGGAGAGAGACCTTAATCTCTTGTGGGCCAGCAGCCATGCCATTTAAAAATTCCTTTGGGCAGCAGTTCAGCTGGTTTAACATTGTTCAATCCCACTTCTTGGCTGGGACTCCCTGTCTCCCGATCTGCTTCTGTTCCTTTCAGCAGAGGAGTGTGAGGGCTGTGTTCTTCCTGAAGCTGGCCCCCTGCCTCCCGTCAGTGTAAGCCCCTTTAATTAGGCTCTGTTTTCCTAAGGTTCTGGCACCAAATATTTAACCAATTCCAGTTGGTTAGGAGGCCTTGGGCTGAGAGAATCGGTCATTTCCTCTCTGTGAAGAGATCCAGAGAACAATGCTGGACGTGGTCCTGGGACCTCCTGCGGCTTCTACACTCTTGGTGCCCATTGGGCCTTTCTTCCCAGGTTCTCCTAGAAAAGTATCTTCAGGGCAACAATACCTCGGGTATTTAGATTTCAAGCGTGATGATGCTTGCTGACGAGGCCTTGTTTAAAGACGAGCTGGGGGTGCTTGGTTTAGACGGCCAGTCAGTGAGCGGCCGTCGAGGAGTGGGCTCTCTGACTCCCACCTTTGTAGTAGGCAAACTCCGGTGCGCCTGGTGGGCTCACAGTTTGGTTAGTTCTGTTCACGCTCTCAGACCGACCTCTTATGGCCATCACCATAGTGGGAGGCAAGACGTGGATGGAGCCACAAGCTCAGATTCCGAACATGGTTCCTGCCCTGGGCCCTGTTCGATGCCAGCTCCACCGCTGACTGGTTGCACAGCCTCGGGCAAGTCGCTTCCCCTCCCTAGGCCTGCCTCTGGCTCTCCAAATGAAGGGTTTCCAACCCAATGACCTTGAAAGTCCCCTCAAGCGGAGATGAACCCTATCATTCATGTCAAGATGCTTTCACGACAGGAAGGCTTTTTGTTCCGAGCCGCGCAGGAGCTGCGGCGGTTTTTCCGTGAGCGGCCCCTTTGCTAGCACCGGGCTCTGCCCCGTCCGCTCCCCGAGTTCCCTGCGGGCGCCCAGGAGGCTCGGCCGTGAGCCCCTTCCTCCCGCAGGTAGATGCGTCCGGCTCAGAATAAAGGGAAAAACCAACAAAGGTAGGACGTGTTAAAATACAAAAAAGAAGCAATTTTTTCTTAAAGAAAACAGACTGAGGAATGGATCTGAGAGAAGGAAACCAAATCATTTAACTGAAAATAAAAAGCCCCTGTCTCCCCATACACATACTCTTCTGTACATAACACAGAGAACCTAATGGAACTGTCGAGGCTTGGTTACGGATCCCATGGTTGAGGTCTTTGAACGCAGTTGTCTTTTTTAGTGAGTAACTAAGGTTTGCCTGACCCCAGCCCCATTTAGAAAATCATCCCTCCTCTTCATACTTTCACACTTTCTCATGGTTCATCTTATTACTTAAGCAAGAGGGCGATGCCAAGTGTCTGGCCTTAAATCTTTATTTGAGAATTAAGGGTGTATGGTTAGAGTTCTGCTTCCTGTGGAGAATCCCTGATAACAATCAGTAGGTTTTTTGAAACTTTCCATCCATTGAGAAAAGGTACTAAATAAAAAGCATATGGATCTCCCACGTAAGTCAGTGATTAAGACCCTCCGAGTGTGGGCCTGTCAGTCACTTACAACATCACTACTTTAAAAATGAGCTCCCGGTAGTTCTAGATGCCCGGGACTGTGCTTTATTTCTCTTTCTGACATTTATGTAATGTTATTATTGGAGAATTCACATCAGTGACCCGCTCTCCTTGGACTGTGCAATTCTTTGTTGAATTCATTTCCATTGACACAGTAATATTTATATCTGCCTTGCTCTGTAAAATATTAATAGCAAAGACTCGCACGATAAATCAGCAGTTCTTACAGCAGTGCACCTGACTCACTCGGGTTGCCAGCCAAGAGATAGCTGGATGGTCACTCCTCCATCACTCCTCTGGGCAGAATGAGTGGGGAAAATGCCACTCAGGGTTCTTCCAGGCGCCCGAGGAAATTGCCTTAGTAATGTAATAGACTCGCCTTCTTCATCAAGCGAAAAGAAAACTTGTGATATTTGTTTGGATCATTCAGATTTTAGTTTCATATTCAAAATTCAACTTCAGCAAAACACAGGATGGCTTTCACTGTCCATTTCTGAAGCTTGCACCTTGATAGGGCTTTTATTCTTATATAATCATAAATCTCCTTAACACTTAGCTTTATTTTTATAGAGCTAATCTAAGTTGTAGCAGTTCTTCTAAGTCTCTTTATAGACAGAACTGACAATGGAAAAATATCTCAGAGAGCTCACGTCAAAGAAAAATCTAATTGAAATAATGTTTTTTCATACAGATCATTAGTCAGAGAAGTGAAACAATGTTGTCTTCTTATTAAAGTGATTACCTCACCTCATTGTTGAAAACATGAAACTGCTGAGAGCTACAGCCCTTCATTTTTATAAAATATTAGTTGCTGAAGAGCTAGTCTCCAGCAGGCATTCCACGTTATTTTTTCCTATTCATTCAAATCCAAAATATTGCTCATCTAAACTCTGTTAATCACTGTTACAGTAAGTCTGAGACTGCAAGACGCCCAGTAATTCATAACCGTCTCAGCACTTGTTCACCTTCAGGTCAGTTATTCAGTTCCTGAGCTGGCGATCAAGAAAGCATCGTCTGCCGTAACGGCATGGAGTTAATAAAAAAGGAAAGAGGAGATTTTATTTCAAGGATCGGGTCTGAAAAGCCACCAGATTTCTAGCACTGCTTCTCCTTCGCCACCCACCATCCCATTTTAGTAGGGAAATAGGGTACTGGGGAGGTTCAGGGGAAGGTTCCCCACCCTGAAAAGTAGCCCTGAGAAGCATAGCAACAGCACAAAATGCTCTGGGAGCAGAGGAGGGGCCCTGAAATCTGCTCTTGGAGTAGCTACAGAAGGTGCCACGTAGGAAGTGCCCTCGGATGAAATCCTGAGAAGCCAGGAGGAGTTTCTGAGCAAAGTGGGGGGGGGGGGGATTTCTAGTGGAGGAAGGGATGTGCACCAAGTCAGTGAGAAATTAAAGACCATGGGGTTTTCGGGGAGCTGCAGCGTACCGGTGGGGACAGGCATGCATCGGGAAGGAGGCTGGCTGACAACGGTGGCACACTTGCCGCCAGGAGCCAGGTGATGAAGGGCGCTCTGGGCCCCGGTGGGGAGAGTGCTTGGTGTCCTCTTGCCCCGGAGAGATACTGAACATCTGAGCAGGAGAAAGTCCCTCACGGGGTGCAGTTGGGTGGAGAAAGGATTAGAGGGAGGGAGGCAAGACTGGAGGCAAGAACACCAGTTAGGAGCAGGAGAATCCGGAAAGTTAGATAAGTGGGTGCGACGGGAGGGCCGGGGAGGGGGCGCAGGAGGGGGTGACTGAGTCTCCTGGCCCAGGGGACTGGTTGGACTCTCTGACGAGGGACTGTGGGAGAAACGGAGGAGATGGGAGGTGGGAGTGATGGTAAGTTCATTTATTATGAACGTGTCCAGTAGGTATTAGATGAATGGCTCTGAAGAACGGAGGGCGACCCCTGAGGAAGGCCGGGGATCAGTGTGAAAGTGGCGATGGAAGCATTTCTGACTTTCTTTCCAGCCCTTAGCGCCTATGGTTCAGTGAGTAATGTCATCTCTTGACAGATGCCCGTTTCGGGACGTCTGAAATCAGCAGTGGCCCGTGTTGAGTGATCTGATGACACGTGCAGTTACTCCTCTCACGGTTGTGATCAGTAAATAAATTGTAATCCCAGCTTGATGCTGACATTGAGCATCTATCAGAACAAATTTCTGGAGTGTCCTCTTTGTGTTCGATGCTACACAGAGATTCCTTGTTTTTAGATGTGAAATAACTTCATGGAGTTTCCTGTCCCAGTTGGGGAGTGAGCTGTAGAGGGGCAGGGAAAGGAAGGCTGGGAGGTGAAGGTTTCTCACTAAGGTCAGGACGTGCAGGGTGGTAGGTTTTAGACTTGATAAGTTTGACGTTACAGCAGGAGATCAAATGGGTGTATGACTGAGAATGTGAGGGATCCTGGATGGAGAGGGAGAATTAGGATCCATTCCCAGGACTGTGGTCGCTGTAGTTGGGAGGGTGTGGAAAGGGTGGGGAGGGGACTACTGAGGCCTGAGTCCTGGCAGGCGCCACCTTCATTCAGGCTGTGACAGGTGAGGGCCAGCCATCGTGGTTACAGGTAGAATGAGAATAGTGGTCTGTCTGTCTGGTTATGAAAAGAAGGGGATGTTGACCAGACGTAAGAGGTCAGGGGTGATGGTGGCTGGCAGATGATCATGGGATTTAATGATGGGTCTGTCACTGGTGGTTTTTCTCAGAGGGGTTTTGAGAGAGAGTTAGGAAGTCGGTCATTAAGGAGCAGGAGGAATAGTAATAGTGACAATAATAGTAGCTGACATGTATTGGATGTTACATGCCAGGGAAGGTTCTAAAAGTAACATTTTTGTGTGTGTTGTTTTGTTTAATCATCACAGTAATTCTAGAAACACACCCATATTATTATTAATATTAGTATTGTTGCTATTATTTCCTTTTACTGATAAGATATATTAGGCAACAAAGGCGATGAATTGTAGACAGTTTTTTTGAGATGTTTTGCAGTGGTAGAAAGAATGGAAAAGCACAGTTGGTGATGTTATGGTTAAGCAGAAGCTTTTCCAAGAGCTTTTGTAACATTTTTGAAGGCAGTGAGGGGAGGAGCCTGGTGGGGAAGGGGAATAGTCGAAGATGCTGGAGAAGGCTGAGCAGGTTGGGCTCCAGGGAGAAGAGACGGGTGGGGCTGGGAGAAAGGGCCCAGCCTTGAAAGTCTTCTTTGAGTTGGGAAAATTAAGAAAACTCTGATGCAGTCACTCATATTTTGCAATTCCGAAAGTTGGACAGTCTCTGAACTTGATGGTGCCAGTGTTGGAATGTTAGGAAGGGAAGTGAGACAGTTGCCGAAAATCGTCACATGTTTCTTCTAGAAAACTTCTTGGACTCAGCTTTAAAAAAAAGTAAAACAAGAAAAGCTCAATTTTATAACATTAACTCTCCAAACCCAGTTCTGTCAAGTGCAGGTTAACTTGCCTTTTTCTTTATCATTTGTTTTCTTGTTTCATTATTTGAACATAAAAGCACTACTTCTTCAAATGTATTTGGGTACGGTAATTGCATTTTCTTTAATTATTTCTCCCCAAACCTGTATTTTGGGACTTTGAGGTCCAGAGGTGGACAGGACAGGGGGCCTGGCCAGTGGAGGTGTGCAGCAAACGGGGGGACCGGCATGGGAATGAAGGATCGGCTAGGAAAACGGGTAGCTAAGGTAAAGAACCGTTCAGAAAGGCCCTGCAACTGAGACATCGCTTTGATGAGAACATTTTTATTAATGGGGGAGGGGGCCAGGACCACTGTCTATCATCGGGTTTATAGAGACCAAAAGGAAATTGCCAGTTTGGCCGCTCGCTGGCTAGTCAGTTGCAGCAGCATTGACGTTGAGGACCTTGAGGGACTGTACTTGGTGACAGGAAATCTTTCCTCCTGAATAACTGGCACTGGCTGGATACACCGCTGAGCTCCTCAGATCCCCCCCCCCCGGGAATGCTGGTTAGGCTTGATCAAGGTCACCTGTGGAGCTGAGGAGCCGTGGCCCAGGCGGGCAGGTGCTTCTTTCGCCCCCGACTCTGCAAATAGAACGGTTGGTATTTCCCACAATCAAAACGGGGGGCGACGCCTTCCCACACCCCCCTGTAGAAATACACCGTGTTTTCCTTCGAAATAAAGAGTTAAAAACACAGACCGTGACCATGACAGCAGTTGTTTCCGTTTGAAAACATTTCCTGAGAAAAAGCGAATGTTTTCTCCCCAAACCCGGTGTGTTGTCTATTAAGACATGTTTATCAAAACATTTTATTTCAGTGTAAAATGTTTGTAGAGCTCATTCTGTGTAAACATGATCATCTCGTACTAACCCGGGCGTGCTGAGCTCCCGTCTCTGCGTTCCGACCTGGTGTTTGTCAGTCTGTGCTTTGTGTCTTTTGCAGATATTGACGAGTGTGTAAACAACACTGTCTGTGACAGTCACGGGTTCTGTGACAACACGGCTGGCTCCTTCCGTTGCCTCTGTTATCAGGGCTTCCAGGCCCCGCAGGATGGGCAAGGGTGTGTGGGTGAGTGTTTAGATTTTTCTTCCCCAGCACATTTCGTATCTCCGCATGGAAAAGAAATCAGAGTTGTCCGCCACAGGAGAGATTGCGAGCAAGGTAATTTGGACAGAATTTCCTCATGATGTGATTTTGTCACACAGTTTTGGGATGTGCAGAAATGTCCTGTGGCTTCTGAACTGGTGAGGGACGTTAAGAAATGGCAAGTGTAACTTTGAATCTAAACGGAAAGTAAGGAGAACGTCTGTGGAAACTCTTAGCTGAGCGTGCAGAGCTGCCCAGTCCCTCCGCCCAGGAGAGAGAGGCTGGTGGGGGTGGGGCTGTCTGTCCTCACGGGGCACCTCCTTGGGCGGTGCCTTCAAGGAAAGGTGTTGGCAGGAGTCTCCGTTTCCAGGAACGACACCCGCAAAGTGATGCTTTGAGTTGTGCACCTGCATCTCTTCACTCCTCCGATTGACGGAGTGGAGGACTCTTGACTCATCAGGTGTCCCAGGCAGGATTCGGTCCAGCACGTGCTCGCATAGAAGAGGAGACTTTGCATTTCATTTTCTCACCAGCTGTGATTTGTTTAAATCAAATTCACCGTGAAACACATTTGCGGTTTAGAGCAATTAATGGGAAAGAGAAGAAAGTTATTAAATTCAGAACTCCACAGATAGCCAGGCTCTTTCTTTATTCTTAATTAAGAAAAAGCTCTGTTCGTTCCGTGGCAGGTGGCACGTGCTCAAAGAGGGGCCATGACTTCTTCGTTTGGAAATTTGCAATTAAAGTATTAATTCATGTCCCATCCAGATCAAACTGGGAAAACAAAACCTAAGTATTTTGAAGTTTAAGGATAAAATCACTTGACTAGTCACCACTTTTAAGCTAACACTATCATAATCGCTACTTCCAGTTACTGCTTTCGTCTCCACTGCACTAAAATACAGCGATAAGTCATCTCTCTGACCTTCACTAAATATTCTGACCAAATAGGTCATGCGATCTGACCTTCTCAGCCCCACCACGTCTCTCCTTTCCTTTTAAGTTCCAGCGACATAACACTGCTTGTGTTTGCTTGTGTGACTGCGCTGTCACTTGGCTGTCGCTCCCTCTGTTGAGAATGTCCTTCCACCCCCCTTCCCAGAGCCGGGACTCACCCCTCTCATTGCTGAAGCTGGAGGTTAGAGGTCGCCTCCTCCCACAGACCGTCCTGTTCCATCTCTCACTCTCCCACTGAGCTCTGACCTCAGAGCTGACGCCCTCTCTTTGGAGTCATTTAATCACGTGTGCAGCCTGCAGCCGCCTTCTCCAAGGCAACAAGCTCCGTGTGGTTGAGAACTTTCTGTCCCCCTGGCTGGGCCTAATGTTCGGCCTGCCGCAGGTGCTCAGTAAATATAGTTTTACTGTTGCTTATTGAGATATGAGATGTCGGACCTCAGACTCCACACAGCTCTCACACCCCTGGTCAGTGGCCACGTCTAAGCAGCCAGGTGAGCTCACTGAACCCATCAATGTTTCACTGTGGCACACGAATCGCTACCCTCAGTAAAGGAATCGTTTTATCATTTTAGTGAACTCGGCAGGTGTCCTTTTGTCTGTTCATTCACTCCTTCAAAGGTATTAACTGAGCACCTGTTATGTGCATTTCGCCACACCAGCGTTCCATAGGATTTAAGGGATAAGTCAGCCTTGACACCAACCTTTGGCCACGCTGTTTCCTCTGCTAGGACCCTGATCACCTCCCCCACCTCCACCCTTTCTTATTACCACCTACTCATCCTTCAGATAGAGCTCAGTCCCATCATTTCCCTAGCCCACCCCTGCACTTAGGGCCCACTGTCTTGTGCTTTCATAGCTCTCTGTGCTTTTTGTTCTTAGCACCCATCACAGCTTATGTGATTTATCTGATTAACTTCCCTGACTTGACTGTAAACTTCATGAAGGCAGGAGTTGGGCTGCCTGACTCATGATTTTTCCCCAGTGCCTGGCCCCTAAAACTAGAAAATGTTTTTTGATTGAGTGAATGCAGCCTGATGCGGAAGATTTCAGTAGCCCTGTCGCTAATACCAGTATGAAAGTAGAAAGTTCCATTTGACATTTACCTAAAATTGATAAATGTGAACTGGCAGCTTTCTGAGGTCAAGTTTTTCTGGTCTAAATTATGACTGTCTAGGTCGATTAAATATACCAAGTCTTTACTTTATGTTACAATATCTTTTGACAAGGGAAACTCAGCTCATTGGGTTTTTATCTATTTCTATACAAAGTGAAATGGAAAACTGAGTAATTATTCAAATAAGTCAAGATACATAAACTTTTTGTTCAATTAACTGATTATAGCAGGTGAAATGTTTTCTGAGTGATTTGGGTAATTGCTCAGATTTTTAACTTTGTATAAACGGCCTCAGAATATGCTCAGAATATGCTCAGGAAAGCTGAGGTGGTACATGGTGTCTGTGTAACATGCATGAGCATTTTGGGTGTCAGTCAGGTGCTCTGCCGAGCAGGGCCCTCAATAAAATCTCTTAGGAGGAGTAAAGGTAAGAGGTAGTCTTGGGCAAGGTTAGATGTAAAATTAGCCTTTCTTGAGGGCTGTGCACTTGCATGATGTTGACTAAAACATACGCATCAGTCGATGCCTCGACTATCTTTTAATTATGTTTATTTAAGTACAGAAGAAAAACACTTAGCAAAATAGAAATGACACTGTGGAACACCCGCAGAATTTTCAAAGGCGAGGTGAACTCAGTGAGAAGTTACTGAACCAGCTTGTTGTATGTGAATGATTAATGTGACCCAGTGCATATGTACAGGGCCTTTACACAGGTGGTTAAATTATGACGTTTCCGCTGCTAGAAAACTATTTTCAGACATTTAAGTGGATTTAAAACCATTTAAAAAAAAAAAAGAATCTAAAGAAGTGTATGGTTTCTGAAGTGCCAGTGATGGTAATTTTCCTCAGATGAAGGACTGAGGGTGAGAGTGTTGGGTCATGTAAGACCTCATTAGGTCAAAAAGTTAGGGAAGAGAAAACTGAAGAGTGAAAGGGTGCCTGGGTGCTTGTGATGCAGCTCTCGGGTGTTCCTCAAAGCGGAAACTGGGATTTGGGAGCTTGGCTTTGCATTTTCACGGTCCTTGCGTACAAACCGAATCATGCAGCCCCCCACCAGGAGCGCGGGGTCTGCCTGCCCGCTGGGGTCACTTCATTTTCAGCAAACACTACCGGCCGCGGCACAGCGGGTAAAACGAAGATTTAAAGCGAGGCACCCGTCTGACTCGGCCTGTGCTCCCTTTTGCAGATGTGAACGAATGTGAGCTGCTCAGTGGCGTGTGTGGCGAAGCCTTTTGTGAGAACGTGGAAGGCTCCTTCCTGTGCGTGTGCGCAGACGAAAACCAGGAGTACAGCCCCATGACCGGGCAGTGCCGCTCGCGGGCCTCCGGAGGTGAGTCCGCTGCTGCTGCCAGGGGCCGAGGGAGGCTCCGCTCGGGGGTCTGTGCGTACCCAGGTTTGGCCAAACCCTCCGGGAGTGAGGTAAGAAGGAACCAGATGTCCTGGCACAGAACCTTCTGTGCTCTTCCTGCACCTGCCTTATCAGTGGAATTAGGAGGTAAGTGAGGACTCTTTTGGGCTAGGTGGCCTCTCATGTGCTTTCCAACCCAGAGGTGCCATGAGTCGGTGCAGGATCCAAAGGAATGAGAACATTTACTGGGAATTGCTTAAAACTCTGAGAGCCATCGCTCAGGGTTTCACATGCGTCACCTCATTGAGTTGCATAATCCTGTTTCTTGGCCCTTGGGGACGTGTGTCTTGCCGCGTCTCTAAATTAGGAGCAACATATCAGCCTCTCAGGATCTACAAAGACTTCCACTTGGAATTCTTAAGGTGTTTTTTTCCAGAACTTGGCCTAGAGAGTGGCTGTGTTTGCATTCGTTTAAAATTTGATTTAGGCTATGTCATCAATGGCACGAATTGAAACGGAGAAACGATGCTTTTCCAGATAAATTAATCAACTTCCAGATCGTCCTTGTAGTTCGGGCCATGTCGCTATAGCTTGGTTGTGTTTTAAGAAAAACAAAAAGACTGAATTTCCTTAGAGAGCCAGATAAAATGACACACAGACCATTTTGCCTTCTCGTTCCATCTCAGTTGATTTCATCCATGGTTCCAGGAAAGCTGACACTATTCCACAAAGGGGTACACGTGTTCGGTGTGAAATAATTATCTTTGCAAGGTACAGGGGAGGAAAATATAAAAATGCATGTTTTCATCACACATGTTTCACTTCTCAAGGACTAACTATAGAAAGGTGAGGAGTGCAGATCTCAGTGAACAGACGGACACGCAGACATGGCAAAGGGAGGGGCCGGAGCGTTTCTGGAGGGAGGCGACTGTAGCTCGAGAGCTGCAGAGAAAGCAGTCACTTCGCATCTGAGTCACACCTGTAACAGCCAAAACAAACACACAGGAAATCCAAGCCCTGCGGCCAGAAACGGGATGGGTTAAGAAACTGTCCTTTTCTTGTTTATCTTAGGTTTTATAGAGTAACACCTCACCCATAGTATTATTTTGGCTGAAATAATTCACATGTCATGATGTTGAATAGTCATTAAATGAACTGCATGAGGATTAGGTCGACGTGACGAATGCACGTGATACAACGCGAAGTGAAAAAATAAGAGATTTCAGTGATCGCAGCCCACGGAGGGAGGAAAGGAGAGAACACATAAAGTGGTTATTGGAATTAATGAAAATTTTCGTTTTTCCTTTTATTTTCCAAACTTATTATAATACTTTAAATTGGAATGACCAGGGTCCTGGTCTGCTAACTACTTTCCAGCTGTGTGAGCTTAGACATATCATTCAACATCTGTGAGTTTTGGTTTTTTTCACATATAAATAGGAAAACTATATTTACCTCGCAGCGTTTTACGAATTTTAAAAAAAAATCATTTACGTAAAATCCCTTTGTCAATGGCAAAGTACTATATAAAGTAATAAAATAGAAAGCTGTAACCCAAACACTTAAGGGATGTGCATGTCTCGTCTTCTGACGAGCTCTTCTGGAGTGGTGGACCATTTACTGCACATATTTTCATCCTCAGATGTTTTAGAAGTGGTTCGTTTGGTTCGTATAGCTTCAATTTGGGTATATGTCTGCGATCCTAAAGCCTGCCCTTTTTTTAGAGATTTAACAATGCTTTAATGGGACCGTGAGACCATTGGAACCGTTTTTGATGACCTGGACTGGCTCACTGACAACTGCTTCTTAAAACTTCACTTTTTTTTTTTTTTTTAACAAAAAGTGACTCTTTTGGTAAAAGCCTTTTTCCTGTTTTCTTGTAACCAAATCCCTTTGCCTTTTTCCTCCCTGAATCTCCTTTCTCTCTGATTGACTGATCCCCTTTCTGGAAAGTTCTTCCGGTCAGAGCTCACTAAGTACTCTCCTGCTTTTTCGAAGAACATTATTTTGAATATCGAGCTTCATAAGGCTTGGCCGCCAGTGAATACATAGTTTCCTCCTCTTGCTACGTGCAATTCTTTTATTTCTGGGTTTCTTGCATCTTTTCCCAGAGTTCTCTGGCTTCTGCTAAGTGCTCTCCCTACCCAGTTGTTTCATTGGTTTATATCCATATAATCTGACAACACAGTAACTGGTGACTCTTACTAATGTCTATAGTTCCCTGCAGCTCTGACTTCTGCCACACCTCAGTTGGTATAGTTCTTGGAAAACTTGGATTATAGGGAGTCTGAAGTGTCCTGAGACACAGGTCAGCTCTAAACTCTAGCGGGAACCTTCTCCCTGACTTCAGAGGCAATAATTGATTAGTTGTCAGGAAAAGGTGATTAAAGCTGGAAATCATAAAAAGGATAATACATCTTTTAAATATTTAAAATTTAACTTAAAGCACATAAATGGACATTCATTCACCACTCCTTGAGGGAGGGCCAAGGTCTTTCTTTGAGTAGAAGTTCACTGTCGAGACCTTTGCCTGGCTTGTCTTGCATAAACCATATGTATTATGCATTATCTATGCTGCCAACATTAAAGGGATTGAGAATTTGAAGCCTTTTCAGAAGTTAATGAGTGAAAAATTCTTCTAGATTGGTACAGTTTTTGTCAATTTTTTTTGGCAGTTGTTCTATCCACACCTGTTTGATAGCATTCTTTTTATTGAATAAACTGTAGTTCTAAAGCTTTAACTTGTTCTAGAAACAGCTCTTCTACTCACATTGGTGTTTTATTGGTTTATATGCTATTGAATTATGGAATTACAATAATCAATACACTGGCACAGAAGGTTTGAGAATAAACATGGCTGAGTCTTGGTCAACACAGTGTTCAACATGTAAGATCAGAAGTATGTGAGCAGCTGACTCGTGAGCCTTCTACCTGCTGTGAGCATTAGTCTGGATCTTTTTCAGAAGGCCAGAGATCATCAGTTAATCCAAGTTGGTTAAATAGAGGCTGGTTGAAAGAGTTTGTATTCTACTCTAGCCAAACAGTCTGCTGTTACATAGAACAAAACATTTTGTACCAGGTTTAAGTTCTTAGTAAAGATTCAAAGTAAATTTATTATATACATGATAGACTAACAGGTCTCATCCTTCATGAAAAGTGGTTAGGAAAGGAAAGATATATTTGCAGGTTAGGCTATAACATTTTGACTCAGCTGTAAAGTTTCCCAGGACGATGGATAGTCCTACGATGAGCAGTAACAATAATTTCAAGTGGTTTCATACTGAGGACAGAACTGGGCGTAAGGGGTGAGTGTCAGGAAGGCAGGTTTCAGATCAGGATGCAGAAGAACTTTCCAGTAACTAGACAGTTAGCCAGTACCTGTCCATTAAATCGTGGATATTTCCCAAGGGCAGCGATTTTCAACCAGTGAGCCGCAATAATTTATAAAACATGCCATACCTGACTGTTTAGTCGGGGGCACTGACCTCTTTCCCTGTAGATTGTCAAATTAAAAATGACAACAGCCAACACAACAATAGCTGTCCAGTGTGAATGGATAAAAATTATACCTATTTTTTGTCAGATCAGCAAAAAATATATTTTTGGGTGTGCCACAGGATTTTAGTAATTAGCTTAAGTGTGCCATGAGATGAAAAAGGTTGGCAATCACTGCCTTAGAGGCATCCAAGGACAGGTGGGACACCCACTGGCTGAAGGACACCCACTTCCTGCAGGACATTGTTCCAGATGACCTTTAAGGTGCTTTTGAACTTTAATGTCCTGGGATTTTTATTTCTAAACTACTTCTTGGCTCTCGACTAATTTTTTTTTTTAGATCTGGTCTAATGTTTTTCACCGCCTGGGCCTTTGGCCACTAATCTGCGTTGCTGTGCATTGCCTAAAAAACCTGAAACAGAAATAACTAAGAAATGTCCAGACCAGGCCACTCATCGCATGTAAGAGGGTATGGATATGAAATATGGCCTGATGCTTTTATGTCCTCAGTGCCTGTGATAATTGCTCAATAAAAACTTTATGTCCTCGGGCACTCTGAAGGAAGCAGTAAATATTTAGTCTTGGCAGCTGCAGCCTTCGGACCTCACCCACGAAATGCTGGTCTCTGCCTTGATTAGTACAGAGAGGGGATGCCGTGGTAGGAATGGAATTTTATTTTTAAAACAAGGTATAATGAAAAGAATACAAAGGGATATATATTATAATCAATGTAGGTGTTCCTTACTTTAAGAAAAGGAAATAAACAAGATCAAAAATTCTAAAATATATGCCCTGGCCCGTGGGCTTCGTGGTTAGAGCATCACTAATTGTTGTGACTCTTAAGTTGTTGTGTTCTTTACTCTTAAAGAAATGCAAATAGACAAGATCAGAAATTATAAAACATATAAACTGGAGTATTTGCTTTATGGAATAATTGGCCTTCACAAAATGCATTATAGGGTTTCCTTAAGTATCAATTTTCTCTACATATTTGAGAGCTTATTTTCACATCACAAAGCCAGACCCCAGACGTCGACATCTAGAACCCACCTTCATGGTTTTCCAGCCCAGCTACTTTATTTACAAGTCAGGAGGCCAAAGCCCAGAGGAAAGTTCTAAACACTGTTCTTGGGGGCACCCTGCCAGTGCTGGGCAGAGTTGGCACAGGAACCCAACCCAGGCCTCTTTCCACTTCTATTGTACTTCTCAGGAATGAGCACGGCGTGGCACCAAATTCTCCTAAAAATTGGCTTCCCTTTCACTTCATTTTTCACTTCATTTCTTTGTTTTGTTCCGATTATTAAAATAATGCACATTCTTTGTAGAAAACTGACAAATGCAAAAATATATCAAAAAAGAAAACCCCTGCAGAGTCACCGTGCGGGGGGACGCTGTCCCCGTGCTGACCTGCGGAGTCCTTGGAGGGCATCCACGCTCTGGCCACCTCAGCTGAATGTCTTCCGCCGGGTGCTCCGCGCTCGGAGGTCAGCGCTCGGGCTCCTCATCTGGGGGCCCCCCTTTCCCTCGGCTCATCACCGACCCTTGGACTGTCTCACGCAGGCTCCGTCTTCGGAAACAGTGCCAGTGGACTCTCTTCTCCCCTCCCCTTCTTCCCCTTTGGCCGATTGGACATCGGGCCCCCCTGTACTCCTGGGCTGTCCTTCGCCTGCCTCATTCTCAGGCCTGCTTTCTGCGGCCCATTCCTTAAATAATAACGTTGCACATCCGGCCCCCTTTTTACTCTGTGTTCTCCTCCGGGGGTAGTTTGTCTTCTCTGAGGCTGGCGGCCAAGTAAACACCTTCTGCCTCCAGCTCTGTTCCCAGCTGCCAGTTACCGGACCTTCCCCGGGGTGTCCCGCAGGCTCTGAAATTGCCCAGAGCCGGCCCAGTGACGGCTCCTTCGCCAGCCCGTTACTCTCCCTGTGTTCAGTCGTTAATTGCCGCACATCAGAACGGGAAACCCTGAAGTCGTCGTGGCTTTTCCTCCCCTCCCATCGAAGCCATCCCGCCGCTTCTACTTCAGGAGCATCCTTCAGCCCTGTGCCCCTCCTCGGTGACCACTGCCCGGCCGGTCCCTCAGCATCTCCCGCCTGGACCGTGGCAGGTGCCTCCTGACTGCTCGCCTTGCCTCTCCCGTCCGTCGATTCCTGCTCCCTGCTGCCGCCGTTGTTTATATTTTCTGACATACACCTGGTTTTAAACCCTTCTTTCAACTCTCAGCTGCTTCCCGATGCTTACAGCGTGCGGTCCAAAGCCACTGGCAGGCAGCATGGCCGTTTTTCCTCGGTCTTATTTCTCTTTGAGGCCCGGTGACCGCGCTCACTGCTCAGCACGGTGCCCGACCGACGGCAGGCGCTCGCGCTGTTGAATAAAACCGCCTCCGCACATTCCAGAGTGCCGCCCTGTGTGCCCGCCGCCTCGTTCCCAGCTGGTGCGTAAAATAAAAGTAACTATTCACTTGGTCAAAGTTATGAAGGGGCCGCACTTAAATGAGGAATTACCTATTCACTTCTGTGTTGGGGGACAGGCCCTCTCTGTGCTTTGGTTACTATATTACAAGTGGCCCGAAAGCAAAAGGCACATTTCCCTGCCTTCAGGGGACACGTGCAGATCAGTCCTCGTGGTTCTGACAGCTGAACCCAAGCAGCATCCTTGTTCTGTTCCTAGAGAGGTCCACTGCAGGTTCTGTGTATGTGCATATTCTTTTTAAGGCAGGAAACCACATAATACCGTTCAACTGTTACATTTGGCAGAGGTGGATTATTTTTCTAACGTGTTTAGTTAACCTGTGAAATCAATTAACATTAAGAGAGTTTTTTCAAAATAATTTCTGATTGGAAAAACAATTAAAGACAGTGAGACCACATGATTTAGAATGCAGACACTGTAAAATGCCATAAAATCCCGAGGTCTTAATGTGTATTTGTAGTGGGTCTGTACCCTAAGTGTAAGTAAGCCCAAAGAAAATGTGCCCATTTGGGGGGGGGGTGTTTGTTTTTATTGTGGGATCAGATTTCTTCTCACATTCAAAGAGAATAGCGAGAAGAGTTTACTAATTACGAAGCCATGCTTTTATTTTTATGAAATTTTTCTGCTTGTTATGTAGAGTATCTAAAATAGTGTCTGAGTTTTTACTAAAGAGATACCGCTATTTGAATGAACTGACCTATCAAAAGAACAAAGTGACAGACTCAAACTATATAAATAAGCCCTTTTTTCTTAACACTACAAGAGATGCACACATTTTTGCATTAGAAATGCATTTTGTATCCTAGAATTCGCTATAAAAAGGGCCTCCAGAGGAACGGCTCGTGCATTTCCTTTTAAACGCATCCCCGCACTTTACATCTCTCCCAGTGTGGCTTTGCTGGGTCCCGTCCCGCCGGGGTGCGCACCTGTCTGTCGGGCCTGTGCCGCTGTGACGTCCACGGGTGCTTCCAGTTCCCACCCGGGTCAGCATCTCTCCCGTTTTCCTTGGGGCGCTTTGCTCTGCTTCAGGACTTCCTTCTTTCCCCCATCTGCCCGCTTTTCCTACCCTCTCCATAAATGACAGGCTTTCTCTCCTCTCCCCAGCTCATCCGTATTCCAGACTCACTCCCCCATTGCCTCCTGACCCCTTCACCGGGAAAACAAAAACAAAACGGCCTCCGCTCTGTCTGGCCAGTACTGATTGCCCACCTTGGAAATGGGAGGCCTTGAGGCCTCCAGGAGAGCCTGGCATTGTCCTCTACCCCGGCACCTGTCATGAACACAGCTCTCACCCGTTCACCTGTTACTGCACCCCTGGCCCATCCTCAGGCTCCTGCAGTCACGATGTCACTCCCTCTGCAGGCCGGGCATCCCTCACCCCGCTCCACCCACACAGAGCTGAGTGCGGGTGTGCTTTAACTCCTCCTCACCCCTAACACACCTCATTTGCTGGCCAATTTTTTTTGAATTTATTTTTCAAGAACTTTACTCAACTGTCGACTCCTCCAGGGAGCCTTCCACGATTGCCTTGCTCATCCCCTCCTTCCGCAGTGTGGCTTAGGTGCCCAGGTCTTATTCTCACAGCATTGTTAGGGGCTGACTCCCCACCTGGCTGACCTCTTTAAAGATGGGAACTGTGTGGAGGAATCTTTTTTCCAAGTAATTTTTCTCTTGTACTTTGCTCTCTAACCTTTATTGACTTCTTTCATATCTTTGGCCATCTGAAGTGATCTCCCTTCTTCTTTGCATCCCTCCATGCCCAGTCCATTCCTATTGTGTGTGCTTGTTTTCTGAAACTCACGGATGGCTTCTCCTGAATTCCACTGAAAACACACGCACACGCACACGCACACGCACACACACACACGTGTCTCATTTTCCAAGCCCTTGAATAAGAAAACTAGGGGCGGGGGTGGGGGTGGGGAACACATGAATTGCGACCAAGTTCCCTTCTACTCCTCTTTGGAATATTACACTAGAATTCTTTTTCTCAGAACAACATGACTTGGTAGAAAACATTCATGCCTGTTGTGATTTTAAACATAAAAAGCGAATAAAGCTTCCTGAGTGACCCTGTTGAAAGTAGCTTACAGAGCAGGACGCCCACCCTCGCAGTTCCATGGCCTGGTGTCTTTCTCGGGACTGGCAGGCAGGTGTTTCATCTGGGGACGCTGTTGACTCTCAGGTATTTGTGAGACTGCCCTTTGGTCATTGCCCCGATCCTGACTGCCCCAGAGGGTGTGAGAGGATGAGCTCAGAACCTTCGGAACACACAGCAAATGGAAAGTGAAAGCAAAGGCGGGTCCGTTGAGAATGCTCCAGTCCACTTTACCCAAAAACAGGTCCGGATGTCCTGACGCCAACCGCAAAGCTAAGATTTGCATAAAGAAAGAAACAGTCCTGTAAGTGAACAGCCACACCCTCTTCTGTCTGACGAACCGAGAGAGAGAAGCTTCGGGAAGCTTCTAGGAGCTCCAGAGCAGCATCTGCAGCTGCGACCCACTCCCTCCCATTTGGAGCAAGGTCCCCGAGCGCGCCCTGTGGCATCGCACCTGCGGGAATGGCCCGCTGCCCCCCGCTCTGGCCCAAACAGAAAAGACGCGAAGCGAGACAGATGCGTGCTGGCGGGGCCGCGGGAAGCTGAGCCGCTCAGGAGTCCAGGGAGGCACGAAGCAGGGACGGTGGGCCCGGGCTCAGCTTCTCTCAGGAGAGGATGCTCTGTGATCTGCACCGTCTGTCCCATGTCATGGGGTTACCTTGTAAAACCTTCCAAAAAACGCACGTGTGGGAAAGGTCCAAAAACGCAGTTTCTTGTCGCCAGTCATACCTCCGGGATTAAAATACACAAAGTGCTTTCTATACACAGATGTGAAGCCAACGTCTTCATATAAATTGTGAAATCAAGTCTGAAAATACTAGAGAAGTAATATATTCCTTTTTTTCTTTTTCTTTTTTTAAAAAAAATATATCTTTATTGATTTCAGAAAGAAGAAGGGAGAGGGAGGGAGGGAGAAAGACACATCGATGATGAGAGAGTCACTGATCGGCTGCCTCCTGCACACTCCGCTCTGGGGATCGAGCCCGCAACCCGGGCGTGTGTCCTGACCGGGGATCAAACCGTGATCGTCTGGATCCTAGGTCGATGCTCTACCGCTGAGCCACGCCCAGTCGGGCAATGTACAATATTTCTTAGAAGTCCGTAGTATGAGACAAGTAATATGGTTAATCTGATTCATAACGTATTTAAGAAAAAAAAAAATCATTCTTTTTCATGCTTGGCACTTTTTATAACTATTGATCTTTTAAAATTATTTTCCGATAGGAACATTCCTCCCCTGGCAGCGGTGACCTGAACTCCTACAGAGATTCTTTAAAGAAATACCATTGCACGTATTTACTGATCAGTGTTCCCCTGGTGGGGAAATGCTCTAGGAAGGTAATTATTTAAAGGTTAGGAAGAAAGGGAATTGTAGCTTTTCACAGAGTGACCTTTGTGGACCAGTTTTAGAAAAAGAATTTGCTTCGCTTTCCAAACGCGGATGAGGGCCTGACTGACCCTCGGTTTCAGCTGTGTAAACACTGAGCTTCCAAACTGCTTGGAAAGAAAAATCAGAGCAAAACTTGAAACAACCAAAGTAAAACCAGAATAATACAGTGATATTATTGATTGTTTCCCTGTGCAATAACCTGTGAATTTCCTTCCAACGAAAAAGGGGTGGGGGGGGGCAAAGATAATTTGATTTCTTAGTTTCTGCGCTGTGGGGATAACGAACATTGTAGTAAGCGGTATTTGATATAATATGATTTCTGACATGCTTTGACTTAGAAGCCTCGGTTTCTGATTACCTATGAGTCTAGCAGTCTTCTTGGGCCACTGTATAGTATTTCCTTTTGCAATGCAGACCACGACATACCTACGGCTTCATGTGCAAGGGAAAAAAACAGTCACGGGGCCCTCTTTTAGCACAAACTGTAAACTCGACTGGCAAAACTGCTTGTGTTGCTGATTTAATTTATATTTCTAAATGCGCTCATTAATAGCTGCATTTTTAGGCAACTGTATAAAATAATTGAGCTGAGTTGTTAACAGTAGTAGGGTGTCAGTTGGGGGAAAGTTTATGAAATGGTCCATGGAGTTCATGATTGATTTAATAATAATTTAAAATGCCTACCCCTAGTGTTCCCCGGTGACTCCATGGGTACGAGCTCGGAGCCCTCCCGAGGAGAATGAACCGGCGGTGGCCTTGCACGGGCGCGGGCCAGGCACAGTGCCGTCCTTGGCACACGTGCGAAGCTAGATGAGATGAGGGATGTGGCAGGTTTCATCCAACTTCACACGGGAGGGAATGATTTCAAACCACTTCATGAGCTGCTTCTTGGGAATCAGCATTTCAGTTTTTTTCCTGGACACTTGTTCTAGGTTTGAATTTGTCATCAGCTATTAACACAAACGTAAGAGTCCAAGCTGAAATCTGTCAGACAGAATAATCCGAGAAGGGGCCAGACGCAGGCGTGCGAGGGATCTTTTCCGTTCCCCGGATACCCTGTGAGAGGGAGTGTATGTTACAGGCTTGTTTGCCGCCTTGCTCATTTTTAAGGCCAGAAGGGGAAAGAAAGGGCGGCAGCTTTTCCGAGAATTTTATGAGCTTATATTTTAAAAACACCTTTGATATTTGGTATATTAATCAAGATCCACGGTCAACCCGACGCTGCCAAAAGAAATATATAGGAAGCTATTGTGCCAATAACTCCTTATATTTTCCTAATATAATTATCTAACAACTTCAAAAAAATAAAAGGTTAAGTGTTGACATTAAAGTCTTATCCTCACTGGCAAATGTTTCCCTTTGTCCCTACAGTTTCTTTGGGTCCAAGAATCTAGAAACAGCAGAATTCTGAAAAACTTTCCTTAGAATTAAGTAGTCGTGACGGTGGTAGTAAGCTTCTTATCTGATATATCACAAAATAAAAACTGAATAAATTCTAACTGGACCATAGGCAGTAATTTGAACTTCATGGTATATGGCAGGGAAGGGAGTAGATCACTTGCCAATTCTAGTCACAAAATATTGATCATTTCTTAAAAGCACAAACTGGTTCATGACTTCAAATCCGATGGGATGAAATCATGTCTGGTATTATCTAAGAGCAGGTGGATTATGTTGTTATCATTTGAATTCTGTCGCATCACTTCATCCGTCTCTGTCACAGTGAGTTACACTGAGTCTGGTAGAACGTATTTTCCTCTAGTTCACACTTGAGCCAGGACGAGAGCCCAGCCTTGAAATTCTACCTTGAGCCTCACCTGACACTCACGATTTCATTCAGAGCCTTGTATTTGTAGCCTTTTAACTAGTCAGATTTTCAGTAGTGAAAGGTTCCTTCCCAGATTCCAGGTTCCTGCAGTGCTTTTTCTGGTGACCATCTTCTGCTTTGTTCTGTTCAGGAGAGATTGGGGGCGTGGTGGATTCCAATAACCATCCGAGGGTTAAATATGATGTGGTGGCCTCACGTCTCTGGTCAAGTGTTGGGGAAAATTTTCATTGATTTAAGTAGGTGTTACAGCTCCGTAAAGAATGGCCCTGTGTTTGGCAAGAGAGCAAGTATGGAAACTCTCCTCACAGCCAAGTGTGCAAGAGTAAAGTAATCGGTTCACGTAGAAGGAAATGATTTTGACAGATTGGCGCTCTTGGGGAGCGGGAGGCAGCCACCAGAGTCGGGATCCCAGCGCACGCCCCTCGCGGCGGAGGAGCCCCTGGCAGTGGGGAGCGGCTTTCTGTGAATGAAATGCTCGTGTCGCATCTGGTCCTTTGGTCACTGTGTCCTCTCCTGTGTCGTGCGACCGGTAGATCCGATGTGTCCCGTCAACCCTCTGCTTTGTCCGCCCTGTTTAGACGTGGAGGTAGAGCAACCCGGAGAAGAGAAGAAGGAGTGCTACTACAACCTCAACGACGCCAGCCTCTGCGACAACGTGCTGGCCCCCAACGTCACCAAACGGGAGTGCTGCTGCACCTCCGGGGCCGGGTGGGGCGACAACTGCGAGATCTTCCCCTGCCCGGTGCTGGGCACCGGTAAGCGCCCGCGCAGCGGCGGCCCGCGCTGTCCCCGGGGCGGTGGAGCGTCTCTCTCGGGTCACCGCGGTAGAGCTTGGCCATGCTGACGCCCGCTGGTGGGTGCCGGGCTCGGAATCCGAGGGAGATCCCCCGATAGTGAGTTCCATTCAGATCTGGAAAAAGCACTTTCATCCCACCTCAGGGTGAATTCTTAGAGTTCTTTCCATCGCCGACTGTGCCGTTACAGTGAGGTTCAGTATTATATTTGGCAGGAGGATAGTTCAGTTTTATTCCATTTTTTAAAATGGAAACCAATCTTTTTTTTTTTTTTCACGACGACACAGCGTGATCCATAACTAGGGATTGCATGTTTAAGCTAAGATTTCGCTTGATGGATTCCTATTAAAACGTTAAAATGCTAGAGACCACAGTAATGGAGAAGTAAGTCATAACACCAAGTAAAACATGGGTAGGTAAAATATGGGTGAACTAGGAAGGTTTTTTAAAAAATTATAAATAAACCTCTGAAGTCATTAGCTTTTTTTGGGGGGTGGGGGGTTGCACCTAATCCATAATTTTTGAGATTGTACTGAATTTATTTGCCTGAATTGGATGGCAAAATTTGTACTTTAAAGTTGCTGAGTCCTGGGGTGGGACGGGGGCTGGGTGGAGGGGGCAAGAGTGGGGGAAATGACAGACGGCGATAATACTGTCAACAAGTTAAAAATAGTAATAAGATAAAATGCGATACAATGCACATTCATGGGAAATGTTGATGTTTTCCTCTTTTTAACTTCTTTCTTTTTTTTCTCATCTCTCCTGAAATCAGCTGAATTCACTGAAATGTGTCCTAGAGGGAAAGGCTTTGTCCCCACTGGAGAATCCTCTTACGAAGATGGTGGCAGGGACTATAAAGGTCAGAATCCAGCAGGAACGGATTCGCAATGTGTGTGCACACCAGGCATTCGAATAAAAGCATGGCCGGGTTAGGCAGAATTACAGTTCTTTCGCGCCCTGGGAACTGGTTACAAAGCCTTTATCCTGCCCTTCGAGGGAAGTCCCTGTGGGTCCGGGCAGAGCCGTGCGTGGCCTGGGAGTCAGAACACTTAGGGCTGCGTGGCCTAAGGCTGGTGGCCGCGGGACATCACACAACCTTCCGAGTTTGCAGCTCTGAGATGGGAACGGTGTCTCAAAAGTTATCATGAGGATTAAATGAGATAATATATGTAAAAGTGCCAAACACAGAATTCTGTACTTAATAAATGTATTCTTTTATTCCAGAAGCATGTTAGACATTTTATGTTACGACAGTAAATTTTATCATCATGGTGACCTTTTTTTTTTGAATCCTTGCCTGAGGATATTTTTCTCATTGCTTTTCAGAGAGAGTGGAGGGAGGAGAGAGAGAGAGAAAGAGAGAGAAACATTGATGAGAGAGACATACATCGATTGGCTGCCTCGCACACGTCCCGACTGGCACGGGGACTGAGCCTGCAACTGAGGTTTGTGCCTTTGCCTGGAATCGAACCCGAGACCCTTCAGTCCGCAGGCCGAGGCTCTAACCACTGAGCGAAACTGTCTGGGCCCAATATGTTGGTCTTCAATGGTCATCAACAGAGCTAACAGCCTGGCTTCTTTAGAACTCATCCTTGTATTGTCAGGACCTCTTATTTATGGCCACAGATTCATAGTAAGGACTGGAAAAGAAGGGAGCGGACGTTGGTGTGTTCGATATCTTCAGTGCTATTAGTCTGTGATTCTGAAGTAAAGTGCAGCCTTTTTATTTGGGTAAAATTTAAACCACACGTGTGAATGTTTCCTTGTTAACCACTCACTTCTGACATTTTCACGATAGAGATATTAAGTCTTTTTATATATAAAGTGATTTTTTTTTCCTGTAAAGTTTAATATCGAAAACTGCTAAGTGGATGGAAGACAGACTAAAAACATTTTTTTATTGTTCATCTTTTTTGGAAAAATAGTGTTTTAATAATTTGGTATAATTCAGTAGCTGGGTAAGAAATTCCATATGTGTTTTTTAAATACATCTATGATTTAGTCCAATTAAATAACAAGACTTGGTTAGTGGTATGTGTTTAATGGTTTTTCAAGTTCACAAATATTATATACTCCATGTTTGCAGGGACGCAGTTAAATCTCGCTTTATATTTTGGGGTGAAGCCCTGATTTCACCACAAAGTCATCCCCTTTTTTGTAGAAAAATAAAGTTCCTCCTCTCCCTGTCTTAGCAGCGCTGTAAATGGTTGGAAGACTATTAGGTTCAGATCCAAACAGCCACCTATTTGGACTTGGCTTTGCCATTTTCCAGCTGTATGACTTGGAGCAATTCACCTGTGGAATCTCCAATTTTTAAAACAAGGACCAGGTGACATTAGCTCTAAAATGTGAGAAGGATGGTAATAATAGCAGCGGTTTAGGTGTAAGTAACGCTTTTAGAGAGTATACTGAGTTCTCTACGTGGACTGTCTGTCACTTAATCCTTCCAGTCCTATCGGGTGGAGGTCCCTGTTATCTCCAACTTACCCCTGGGGATAGTCTTCTCATCTCAGCTAATTAATGGGCCAAAATGCATTTATAGAAGCGCACATTTCTTCAAGCGCATGTCCTTCAGAGTATGTTGTCGGTGCCACTGTGGAATTTCAGAGACCGTTCCATCAAATACAAGGGAGCAGCCCAGAAGCCGTATTTACAAATATACCTCCCCGAATAACGTGTTGGACTTTGTTCCTTAAATATCACAGACAAACCCGATTGGGTTCCTACCTCTGTGAATTAGTCCCAACTTTAAGAATTTTGTGTTGCTGTATCTTTAAGAATCTTTGGAATATTAATATTGATTAGATGCTTCTTAACGGAAAGACCAGAGCTAACTGGTCTTTCCGTTGCTCCATTTCCCACCCCCACCCCACCCCCACAGATGCGGATGAATGCCTGCTTTTTGGACAAGAAATCTGCAAGAATGGCTTCTGTTTGAACACCCAGCCCGGTTACGAATGCTACTGTAAGCAAGGGACCTACTACGATCCCGTCAAATTGCAGTGCTTTGGTAAGTTCTAAGGGGACGTAGGGTGCTGCGGAAATACCCAGGTGGAAGAAAACAAGCAATGCTGTGTCGGACAAAAACTATTTTTTTGCATCTAAATCATATGTTGGAAAGATTAGTAAATGTTTTATGGCTCTTTTTCGTGAGCAAGACTTAGGAAAGTAAAGAGCCTCCATAGTGCCGTTTGACTCGATTTCAGACGAAGGGTTACTATTCAGTGTGGAATTATAATTCAGGTCACTGGCTTGAGTGACGTGCTCTCTCGGTCCGGGGAGTCTCCTGCGCCATCGCTCATCCCATGCGAGTGAGAGTCATTTTTAAACACTGACCCAGACTGTAATGCTTAAGCAGAAAACCATGTCCACTAGGCAGAAAAACACAGCAAAAGGAAATAACTTTAAAACTATCCTAGAGTCATTTCATCTTACATGTCTGAGCATATTCTGCTCCTCAATGTTTTCTTTCCTTATTTAACGTCAGCATCGGCAGGACAAGGTCACTTTCCCAATCTGTACAACTTCAGTTTCATGGTCAGGCTCCTCTCTTGGGTAATGACACGTAGTTAACTACACTGTGGCCGCCCCTGGAATCGGGACTGAATTGAGCAGTGTGGAAAGCTGGGTAAGTGTTGAGGCGCAACTGATTACTGATCTTCTTTAACAATCTTCTCTCTCTTCAGATATGGATGAGTGCCAGGACCCCAGCAGCTGCATCGATGGCCAGTGCATTAACACAGAAGGCTCTTACAACTGCTTCTGCACCCATCCGATGGTCCTGGATGCTTCGGAGAAGAGATGCGTACGGCCAACTGAATCGCACGGTGCGTTTGGGGGCGAGATGCACGTCTGTGTCCAGACAAATGTCATAAGGTTTTCCTTTCGACTCACATGTAAGCTGTTGGAAAAGAGGAAAACTGATTCCGTGGGTACTTCTGAAATAGTTAAAATGAGATGCTAAGAGAAACCGTAAAATGCGTATCATCGGTACGCAGGCGATTTAACACCCTCAACCTACTCATACGATGGTCAGTAGCTCCAGCTGCTGAGCAGGTGGCAGAGCTGTGCCATGCTGAGGGTGCATCAGCTTACCCTTCAGAGGCCGCTGAGGAAGGTGTCGGTTCAGGGGAAGGTCATTTTGTTTCCAGATTGCACTGGGGGACCCAGGGGAAGCTGGGCAGAGCAGAGGGTAGAGTTCAGCAAGGAGCCGGAGAGCCCCGAGGCCCATTGACAGGAATCCCTGTGCCTCCCTCACGAGCTGATCTGCCATGATAACTGGTCTGATCGATGATCGATCAGCCCGTCTGAAATCAGCTGAAAGGTAGAAGGGGTGGGATGGAGGACTCCAGGGTGAAGTGTCACTTAGTCCAAGGCTTTGGCAGGTGGAATGGGTGAGAAAGCCTGAGTCCAAAAAGGAGTATGTAGAAAGAAACGGTGGGATTTGACAGAGGGGTAAGTGTGAGAAAGGAAAGACTGAAAAAAGGAGAGGTCCCAGGAATGCAAAGCGCAGGCAAGGCTGTGGGGCTTCACGCAGCGATGGCGGCTATTCAGGCAGGGACGGGGCGTGACGTTGGGGCGCGAGGGGCCGGTTGACCTCAGCTGATGGAGTGACACCAGGTGGAGGTGACGCGGGCTCGATCCGTGAGAGGACCAGGCCGGCGTCAGGCCTCTACTGGGACGTCACTCTTAGAAAGCGGGGAGCAAAGGCGGGGCCTCGCCGGCCTCCGCCCCGGCGTGCGGGAGGCGGGAGCAGCGGTGCCGTCGTCGCGGACCCACACCTTCCCTTTCAGAGCAAATCGAAGAAACGGACGTGTACCAGGACCTGTGCTGGGAGCACCTGAGCGACGACTACGTGTGCAGCCGGCCCCTCGTCGGCAAGCAGACGACCTACACGGAGTGCTGCTGTCTGTATGGCGAGGCCTGGGGCATGCAGTGCGCCCTCTGCCCCATGAAGGACTCAGGTGAGCCCTGCCCCTCGTCCCTCTGCCGGGGACCTTTCGGAACAGGTCCCTGTGCCCTCCTGCGGAGCCTGACTACTCTTTCACTTCGATGCCTTCCCCTTCACCTCTGATCCGTCGCCTCCTCCAGAGGCGTGTGTGTCAGGAGGGGACCAGCAGCGTCGCAGAACCGCCTGGCTTCTGGTTTACCTCCTGTCCGGACCCTCTTTCCGTTTCCCCGGAGGCCGATAAATGACCCAAAGAAACAGGGCAGCTTAGCGGTTGGTGGCGGAGGTCTTTAGGCTCCATGTTTCCTGATACCGTTTTTTTCTTACAACCTTCCTCATTTCTCACTTTCTACTTAGAGCAAAAAAGTATTAGAGACTATACAAAATTAGACGATAAAAGTCTTCAAATTTTTATGTCAGCCTCTTTGGGAGAAAGAGAAGGGGTTAGACCCGTAAAGGAAGGGGGGAAGGTAAGTGGAAACATCGTTGAACGAATCTCCTCTCCTTTCAGCCTCGGCCTGGGGTTAAACCTTTGGTCAGCTGGGGAGGGCGCAGCGGGCTGAGCCCTGGGCTCCGTGCCCTGTCCTCGGGCTGGGGGAGGACCGGCCGGGGCCGCCGGGCTCCGGGCTGGGCTACGTGGCAGCCGACGGGCTGTACGCGGGTGGCTGCCCTCTGCTCGCCCCGCGGCTGCTTCCCGCTGGTCAGAGGAAAGCACTCAGCCCTGGCTGGCATATCATTTTCTCTTCGACGATAAGATCAGTTTGTCGAAGCTAGAAAAACGCTGCGTGTAACAAAGTGAACGAGTTCATCACGAACCAATTCTCAGGACGGTCAGGAGGGGAAGAACTGCTTGAAAAGGGGAAATGCGTTGCCTTTTAGTTTAATTAGAATGCAACTTCCAAGCTGTTCTATAAATTAGCCACCCAAGCCTTTTTCTCCACACGTTAGTTATTGTTATATATTTGCATTTAAGAGAATATTTTAAACGGAAATCCATATCTTCGAGCTAAGGCACGCTTTGTGTTTTGTTCTACTCTTCAGCATCTCTGAAATTGCAGGTATCTTGCACTTGATGGCATCCACCAGAGGCCACAAGCCACTTCTTTCGCATTTTAATGTCTGTTATATCAGGATGCATTTTACATTATAATAATAAATGTCTTCTATTCCTTTCTAAAAATATTGTGCAAATTTGACACTCACGTCAGTGTTTGAAAAGCCGCTTTCCTTGTACCCTTCTGCCCCTGGATGTTTGGTCTTTAAACTGGTTTCTGTCAGATGGGCAAGAAGGGGATATTAGCAGCTCTTGCTCTTCCTGCCAGGTGGCTGCGGTCCAGTGCATTTTCAGATGGGTCTGAAATGCAGGGATCCTGTAAAACCTACAGTTGCCTAATAGCATCTGAACATGAATTAAGGGTAGACAGATGCAGAAAAAATTGTTCTCATATAGAATGTCCTCCTCTAGACCATTGCTTCGTAAACGTGAATGGGAATGCCAGTTACCCGGAGCTCTTATCAGAAAACAGGGAGGCGTCTGCCTTCCTGACAGTCCCAAGGTGAGGCGGCTGCTGGTCCTCAGGCCCCCGAGCAGCGCTCTAGAGACATCTGGCAGCATCCACCTTGATTTGATCAGAACCGGCTCTAGTGTCGTTACTACTTTTCCAAAGAGGAAGCAAAGTGTGTGAGTTTTAAAACTGGTTTGCTCCTCATTTCTGTCACTGAGCCTTTTACAGTATGCTGTCCGAGGGTATCCTGATAGCTGAGGAAGCACCATGCCTGTTTCTGCAGGCTCTGGCTGCACCCAGCCTGCCGGCTGAGCCTCCCCGTTTCCTTGGGAGCGCAGCACTGCTGTGGGGAGCAGTCAGTTACTGATGGGAACAGAGCGGAGGAGTTGGGGGTAAATCGCAGCCCTTGTCATCAGCTTTGAGCATGGAAGTGCAGCGTGAAGCGCTGGCTCCGGAGCAGGCCTTCACACTTCCGGTCCAGCAGGTCCCGGGCACCGACGCTTGCGGAGGCTGCGGCCCCATCTGAGAGCGCTGGGAGTTGGAGGAGGCGGGTGGCTCCCAACTAGTGTCCTCCGGAGTCAGAGGGCGTCCTGCGGATTGGAGCCGCAGGCAGGGGAGTGAGTGCAGGGGGATGGGTGGTGTCGGGGTAACCCGACGTGAGAACTGCGTGGCTGCAACAGTCAGTACACTTCTGGGGGCGCTCAGGATTCCATTCCAGTCCTCAGCTGGAGTCTTGGAGGCCAGCCTGGGCATTAGGAGAAGGTTCCAGGCCATTGAGGTGGCATTGCAGATGCAGCAGTGGGCAGTTTGTTGAAGTGGTCGCAAACCGACGGCCTCCCCTCCGCGGCTTCTGCAGGCCTGGGGGGAGGGCTGAACTGCTGGGGGGGGACCTCACACCTGAGCTTCATCCTGATGTCATGCCAGCCTCTGGGGGGAAAAGCCGTTTGGAAGACACCAAGTCAGGAAGAGCAGACCGTTGCACCCGTAGCATAGATGAGAGAGGGTGGTTATGCTTGGTCTTTCTGGGGACTTTCAGCGCCATGCTAGAAGACAGTCACAGGAGTGTCAGAACTTTGAAATCTTTGGTGGAGTTTGTTGGGTTTTCTGTAGGTTGGTTTTTCTGTCTCCACCGTAGTCATCAATGATGATAGCTGGGTTGTATACAGCACCGTACCAGGCGCTGTTCAAAATGCTTTCCATCCATTAAGATAATTTCATTCTCCAAGCCATGCCCTGAGGCGGGGCATAGTTGCCTCCTTCTCTAGGAGAGTGACTGAGGTAAGGAGGCTGTTCCCTGCCGTGGTCATCACCAGCAAGCGGCAGGTTCCGGTCCAGGCAGCCTGGCCCAACCGCCAGGCATCCTCACCAGTTCAGTGTTTCTCCAGCCTCCCGCCTCAAGGTCTCAGAGCTCATCTTAGGTAAATAGTATCCCTTAGAATATAAAAGTAGCCAAGTGAAAAGTTGAAGCTGAGATTTTTAAAGCTTCTCATGCATTGTATGCCTAGAGAAGAAAAAATCTATGTCTTTAGAGCCAGGCAGTCAGTTTCGCAAGATGAGAGGTGGGGCCTCATCCGTTACATCCGAGTTTAGCACACTGATGGGCTTAGTAGATAATATAAATGTGATGATTTACTGGATTAAAGCAAGTCAATAATTCTTGATAACTGAAATTGTTGACAACCCTTGCCCATATCTAAAATGAGTTTTTAATGCTTTTGTCGACACTTTTAAAAGTATAAAATTAAAATTTCTGGAAAATGTACATATGGATTACAAGATACGTAGGGTGCCATTATCTCATGGGAATAAAAACCTATTGACTTGTAAATGAAAGAAAATTAGACACATTTAAACACTGGAATCTGAAGTACCCAGTGTCTTGGTTATCATGTTAAAATAATTATACTTCTTTTAAGTAAATTATTAAAATAATTAGACTTAGTGTAAGTAAATTGAACCTAATGACTTGAGAAAGTCTTGATCTAAAATTTTGAAGTTAAATTTTCTCTATGGGAAGCTTAGCGTGTTGGGAGAGTGCCACCTATAGGTGGTTAATGTACTGCATCACAGGTGTTCTAACCCTAAGTATTTTTTGTTAGTTTGTTTAAAATACTACAAATGTCCCTTTTTCCCCCCAATGACCCGTTCCATCCCGTCCCATCCCCCTCGGCAGTCCCTCTCCCCACCATCGTCCGTGTCCTTCGGTTGTGCACATAAATTCTTTAGTTACTCTCTCTCCCTCCACCCACCCGCCCTCCTCCATCCCTCTGACATTCGTCAGTCTCATCTATGCTTCCATGTCATTGAATCTGTTCTGCTCATCAGTTTATGTTCTTTAGGTTCCACATATAAGCGAGATCATGTGATGTTTGTCTTTCTCTGCCTGGCTTATTTCACTTAGCATAATTTTCTCCAGGTCCATCCATACTGTCCGAAAGGGTACAAGATCCTTTCTTTACAGCTGCGTAGTATTCCAAAACCCTAAGGATTCTTAATGAAAGTCAGGCATTGAAAGGTGAGAGCTGTTTTTAAAAAAAATCTCGAAGGAAACAGAAGTGCCACAAAAGAAATTGGTACATGTTTAAAAAGTTTTGTAAAACAAGGGCATTGAGTGGGATGCAGAGGCGTGGGCCCTCTCTGTTCTGCCGAGAGAACAGATATATTTGACTGAAAAAACTTCTAGTTCTGGGAATACAGATTAGCCTTGGACTTGACTGCCAGGAATAAAAATATAACCATTACAGCATAAGAAAAAGTTGAAATCACGTCTCTCAGTAGGGAACTGGTTGATAATTTTTGGTTCACCCGTACAGTGGAAAATACTATACAGCCTTTTTTTTTTTTAAGGAGACATATCTATAGATTGTAATACAGAATTATGTCTAATCCTAATTTTTTTAAAAGGCAAAAAACAACATGTTTATTAAAGAATTATATGCAAGGTGCAGTTAGGAGTAAGAACCATGCCTGAAATGCATTCTGAATTATTTATAATTTACCTGTTTTCAATTTTAGTTGAAATCCTTCATTTCATTATTTACTATACACCTGTTATGTACACTAGGCAACAAATTTTGAAACAGATATGCAGTTTGTATTTACATGAAATTTACAACTTAATTCTGTAAAATAACATACCATACAATTACGTTGTATTGCTAAGTTAGAATAGTTTATCCCTAAATATTGTCTCATTTAAATGTGCAAGTGATTCTTTTATTTAACACATTTATTATTCGCTATGACACAAAATGTTGGGGTACTTCCTAACAGCCAGTCTACCCCCAGTGTTTTCATCAGTTTCCATAGAAGTGACAGAACCTGGAGCCTGCGCTTGAGCAGCTGAGCTCGTGACCTCGCCCACGTCTGTGCCTGGCTGGCCGCGCGCGCTCACACGTTCCCGAAGGTCGCGGTGTAAGGACTTTCATGATACCCTGGGAGGTGCGCAGGAAGACGGGGATTTGACTCATGGGCTAAACTTGAAAAAATATTGTAACTGGGCAGTGGTTGCACAGGCCTTTCAGCAGTCATGGTTTAAAGGCTTTTCCAAGAAATATGTTTCCAAAAAATGTTAATAATAACTTTGGAACGGCGTGCGTGTGAGGCCCAGTGCGTGGTGGCCCGTCGGCCTGGGCACCCAGAGCGCTCGTTCCGCTCTGGCTCTGCTTCTGTCGGTTGCACTGGACAAGTCACTTCAGTTTCCTTTGGCCAAAGCTGAGAACTGCTTTGTGAGGTTGCAGTAATTAATACTCGAGCATGAAAGCATTTGTCATTTTGATCCTAAGACCCTGAATACTATAGTTAAAGAAAGTGTAGCTCTTAATAAACTAGAGTAGAGACTACAAAATCTAACGGGACGGACATAAAAGGCCCCTAAACCGAGTGGCCACCGTGCCTGTGTACACTGTGTACACAGTCTGCTCTCAGTGGTTGGTGGGCCACTTCCTTTGGGACCGAATTCTTGGTATCCGTGGAACTAGATCCAATTGGATACCACATGGGATGGCAGCTAAGCAATTTATAGTTCTTATTGAGGAGATTTTCATTTATTTAGAAAGCTTCCCCTTACTCCCCCCTCCAAAAGGGGTAAAAACACTTTTCTTACTATAAAGGGGTTATTGAAAATTAAAATTCCTAGTGAATTATGCACCTAGAGCTTTGTCATTTCAGGTCCTCGTTACATTCGTTTCTTTATTTGTAAAAGGGCAATAGCAACGACACTCCCATCAGGGGCGTTGGAGGGTTAACTGTGATAGTGTAGGTGGGATGCTGGCCATGAGTAAATGCTTCATAGGTGTTAGGACGATTGTCGGTCACACCCTGTTCCGGGAAGCGGGCCGAGCTGCCGGTCAGCCCCCACCGCGACCTCGCCGGACGGTGCTGGGCGTCCCTGTGGAGGCAGGGACGGGTCAGAGACTACGAGGGATGGGAGGGTAGAGATGTGGGATTTTCTAGTTCAGTGACTCTCAAGGGAGTAATAAGGCAAATAAAGGTAATAAATAAGAGCTTTTCTCCAGCCACACGTGCCCCCCTCAAGAATCAAGTGCCTTCTCCTGAAGGGATGTGCTCACCCCGTCGGGATTCCCGGCCACGCTGATGGCTCAGGGCTGGGGAATTCTCCCCCCCGTAAGGGAGACTGGCGTGTAAGTCGGGGCGCTCCAGAAAACGGTACCAGGAGAGAGAGACTGAGTCATTCACTATAAGGAGCTGGCTCCCCCGATTACAGAAGCTGCTAAGTTCAAAATCTGCAGGTGGGCTGATCCTGTGGGAGGCCAGGAGAGCGAGGTTTCCGTGTAGAGGCCACCAGGCCGGACGAGCCAGTGTTGCGGACGGAGCCTGCAGGCAGCCGGCGTGGGGGGGATTTCTCTCCACTTGGAGGAGGCTCAGTCTTTCTGCTCTGCTGGGCCTTCCCCTGTCCTGAGGCCCCCCCCGTGACAGAGGGCAGTTTGCGTTCCTCAAGTCCACCCATTTAAATGATGTTTCACCAGCTACTCTGGGCGCCCTGTGGCCTAGCCCCGTTGACTCATGAAATTGGCCGTGGCAGCTGGGGCTGAGAAGAAGCTTGAGAACCAGGTAAAGAAAATATTTGCATTTTGTGGAGCTTCTCCAGCCCCCGCTACCATCCTCAGTGGACACCATCAATTAAGGAAGGGCCTTCATGCTCGGTTTGGAGCTAAATGTTGTCCCGTCTCCCTCTCCAGACACACGCCAGGGAAGGAAAGGCAGGCAGGGGGTCGGATGCTCAGCACTGGACAGGGCTGTCGACGGGTCAGGGCTTCTTGACCAAACTGGGAAAGAGATGCAGACTTGTGAAAACAGATGAATGACAGGAATGAATGACAGAGGAGCCAGGTACAAAGAAGGGGACAGGACATCGGAGGAAGAGCACTAGAAATGAAGCTACCATGTGGGGTTTTAAAACAGCCGTGTCTGCAGCAGGTGCCTTAGAGGAAGACACAGCAGTGGGCACGTAAGTCCCATTTAGGTTAGGATCCCGTGGTGGCCACTGATCTGTACTCCTGTCAACAATAATGTAAAATTAAATTTTTAAAAAACATATTGGAAGAAAAGGAAACATAGTTTGCCTTCAAGTAGGGAGTCAGAAAGGAAGAAAACACACCCTGACGGGGGAGGACACTGACTCCGCTTCCTGCTGAGCCGCTGGAGGCAGCGCTCGGGTGGCTTGGAACAGGCTGCAGGTCCCCGGCCCAGCTCCCTGGAGCGGCCTGAGCCAGCGAGCCGAGCGTCTGAACGCCGGCCGGAGGCGCTCGCCGCACTGCAGGCCCGAGCAGTAACTCTGTTTTGAGAACCGGTTGAAGCTACCATCTCAATAGCCTCAACAGTGATTAGAAAACAGTTAAATGTGGGGCATTTGATGAAAAGATCTCCAGTTGGTGTCACGGCACTTCTGAAATTTTAGTCTGTGGACAGCTTGGACGTTTCATTCAGTGCTTATTTTCTTAAAAGCTTTACTACATTGATGTGCTTGGAAAGTATTTGTCTGGCCAAGTTCTGTTATATACAGTATTCTAAAGGAATAACTTTCATTATGATTATAGTCACACTGATGTCCTATTTGAATTTTCAAGTTGAGAGCCAAAGTAGAGAAATTAAGACATGCATGTAAAATGAACAATCCGATCACAAAAGCAGCACTTTTATTTTTAATTAGCAAGTGATCTAATTTGTCTCAAAAGTAAAATGTTTAGCAGTTTAAACTTTCCCCCTTGAAATCAGAGCTTATGCATGGGCACTTAGTTTCTTAGAATGCCTTTTCCGTGTGATCTTTTAGTAGGTTATTCGCTCTTTAGTGGAAATTTTGCATTCATGTATTTTAAATTTTGTTGCTGCTATGATTTTTTTTTCTCCTCAGTGATAGGAATAGTTGAAATGTACTCTAAGAAAAATGAACTATGATGAGTGGGACTATAAGAAAATCACTGTACACAATTGTTTTAAAGCCCTATTGTGTTCGAGGTTTTGAATTCAAAGAATGTATTTATTTCCACCCTCTCCTAATTAACCTTATAAGACAACAGTGGCTAGAACTAAGCTGCCGGATGCCCAAGCCTTTTAAACATGGGCCTCTTGGCCAGACCAGGCAGGCCTGCGGAGGGGTGAGGGAAAGATTATCTGCTCCCCCTTCATGCAGCAGACAGATTGTGCCTCTTGTAATTGGGAGAAAAGCATCTAGAAGAGCCATTTTCAACCTTTTTCATTTCATGACACATATAAACTAATTACTAAAATTCTGCGGCACAGTGAAAAATATATTTTGCTAATCTGCCCCCCCCTCCCCAAAAAGTATAAATCTGATTCATTCACATTGGAAGGCTGTTATTGTTTGGCTGTTGTCATTTTTTAATTTCACAATCTAAGGGAAAAGAGGTCAGTGCCCCCGACTAAATAGTCAGGTATTGCATGTTTTCCAAATTCTTGCAGCCCACCAGTGTGCCAGAAGGCATATTTATGAATAGCCACATAGACTGTTTAATATGCCGTGCATTACCTAGAACTTACTCTTCAGATAACGGTAATGGATTCAGCGGTCTATCTTTACCTCGTGACCTTGAGGTTTGTACCTCTGAACACTAATGGAGACTTTCGAACAAATATTAATACAGCTTCCGCTGCTGCAGAACGTAGAATAAGGGAGGTTAAAACAATATCCTTACAGCACGTCTTTACCCTCATTTTAATAATGTATTGTTTTTAGTAAAAGAAAATGTTCTATTTTGAGAATTTATCCTGACTTGGCCTTTGGAATATCATTAAATTTCTCTGGAGCTCAGATTCCTCAGAAGAATGGAGAGGGAGACTGTCCGAGCTCACAGCGCGTTGAATTCCGTGGTTCACAGTCAACCTGAAAGCCTCCAGGTGAGCACCACCTGAAGGCAACAGCATCATCTAGTGGTGGTCACCTCACGTTACAGCCACAAGTTTCAATGACAAATGGTCTTTTGAAGACTTTGCAGCCTAATAGTAAAAATTTCCTATTTAGAATCATAGAATATGTGAACTAGAAAGGACCTTAGAGATCAACTAGTGTAGCTTCCTCATTTTACCAATTAAAAATAGAAAAGTTAGAGAAATTCTAGACTTAATATGTAAAAAAAAAAAAAAAAAGTTTTCCCCATGCATTTTTTGTTTCTCTGACTTTTTTTCAAATTGAGATGAAATTCATATAACATAAAATGAAGCATTTTTAAGTGAGCAAACAGTTCGGTGGCATTTAATACATCCATTATGTTGTACAATCTCCCCTGTGTTCTTAAGCACACCCTTAGCTCCTATTAAAAAAAAAAAATCTTACCTGGTTAATGCAAAACATGTATTAAGAGAGAAGACAAAATATATTCCTTATATATAATACATGCTTATTTATTTTTCCTAATGGTTGAATTCTCAGATTGCTTCTTCAGAGTGGTGTGGAGAGCAAGAGAGCAGAATATGAAACAGCCTGTATCTGTCCTTGCAGACAAAAATATGAAGTAGATCAGTTTAGGCAAGTAACATATTGAGCTTTCCTCCTATTTACCACTCTGTTATATTGTCCAGTCTTGTCTCTTAATTATTAGAGGCTACCTCATTCCTAATTTCCTCTGAGATTGCCTGAATATAAGACTTAGTGAGAAATGAGGGAACCCTTTTATGTAGTTTTTAATGAGACATTTATAAGTTGTCAATTATTATTTTAAGGTTTTCATGTGTGGCATAACTTCATACTATTACGAGTGTATAAATTTTGAATCCAGGTTTTAGAAATAAAAGAGAGCCTTCACGCTGTGGCATTCGGACCCGACAAATCTACTTCTTTGGTTAGAGCGGCTAAGTAAACGGCAGTCTGGTGGGAAACTCCGGGAGTGGCTGGACTTGGAGGGGGCAGCGTTGGGAGAAGACGGTTGGGTGGGGGAACTAACTCGGTTGGTGTGAGGCCCATGAGTTTCCTTCACATTTACAGGAGCCCCGCAGAAGGTAAACTCTGCCAAGACTTCAGCCTTCATTGCTTCCCTGTTCTCAACAAGTACAATTTAATTGAACATTAAGCAATTCGATCTCTTTCGCCTAATAAATCGAGCAAATTCAATACACATAAATCCTAATGATAGGGCCGCCCCGGGGGGCTGAGCTCAGCAGCACGCGTGGTTACTGCTCTCCCTGGAGTTACAGTCGCAGGTGCTGCCGCTGAACCACCACCTACCTGATGCTTGAGGTCTAGGGAGCATGTGTGATCGTCTCCGTAGGGTTTCAGGAGGGCAGCTGGGGCGTAGAAAGAACATGGTTTTGCAGATAGACCAGGTGAGGTTCAAATCCCTCACCTGACTTTCTTATCGGAAACCAGAGGAGCCAATGACAGTGGCAGTGTAGGGCTGTTCTGAGACTTACAGGAAAAGGTGTCTGTGGAAGTCACTCCCCTGGACAGAGCTTCGTGGGACAGGCCGTCGACCTTCCTGCCTCCGACCGTTCCTCGCCCGCCCCTGCCCGGTGCGCCCGTCTCCCTAGCGCTTTCTTCTCCGTCGCACCGTGGTACCCCCTTGTTCGTGGGGGATTCCTCCCTAGCCCCCGAGTGGATGCCTGAAACCACAGATAGTACGAACCCTATACAGTCTGTTTTGTTCCTCCACATACCTGTGACGAGGTTTCATTGACAAATTAGGCTCATTCAGAGATGAACAGCGATACTAATACCATAGAACAGCTCCAGCCTGTGCCCTAATGAAGTCAGCGAGCGTGGTCCCTCTCTCTGGAAATTCCTTGTGTGCTGTGCTCACCTGCTTCCCAAAGGGGGCGCCCTCGGCTGCCCCCCGGCGCATCCGAATCCAGCGCGCTGCTCTTGCGCTTTGGGGCCCTTAGTCAGTAGAATCAGGGTTGTTTGAACGCACGCACTGCGATGCCACCACAGCCAACCTGATAACCACGACGCTGCTGCCAAGGGGACGAAGGGGCGGGAAGCACCTACCGCGTGGCTACGCTGGGCAGAGGGGACCCACGCCCCAGGCGGGACAGAGCGGGACAGCGCTCGACTTCATCGCACTGCTCAGAACCATGTGCAGTTTCAGACTTACCAACTGTTTCTTTCTAGACCGTGGTTGACCTCGGCAACTGACACCACGGAAAGTCAAACCGCGGAGAAGGGAGGAGACTGTGTCTACCTGGGACTCTCTCTGAGTTACCTTCCCTCCTCCTCCACCGGTCGGCCTCCTTCCTGTAGACGGCCACCTCCCCGGTGAAGCCTTCCCAGCTCTTCCTGGCTGACTCTAGTCATCGCCTCTTCCATGGCCCTGATAAGCTATTGCACATGCCACAGTGTCCTGTCCTTAGAGCCCTTCTCTCTCCCGGACCCCACGGTGCCCGCAATATTCTCAGCCTCTGCTTCAACGACTGAGTCCGTCAATCCTGACTGGGACAATGTCTTGCCTTTAATGTCACTAAGGCAAAGTGTGATAATCCTGTTCTCAATGGACCAAAAAGTGTATGTGTCCAGTCCAAGGAACTAGGAAGTGGAGAAGCAGGACTAGAACCCAAGACTTTTGACTCTGGGTCCTTTTATGTTTTGATTATGCCCAATTTTTTCTCTCAATTCAGTAAGTTTAATATCAGAGAAGCTGGGTTCTTGCCAGTTCACCAGGGACTGTGGGAAATAGTAGGTCCTCTGAGAACGAGGCTAAGTAGACAGACACCCAGACAGATGTCCAGCGACACAGGGTGCAGCACTGCCAGTGTATCCTCGGTCCTGGGTGGAATGTCCTGCAAATGGCCAACGATTTTCTAATGGCATAGCTTTTGCTCATTTCAGTCAGAAAACAACACGCCTGCTCCCCTGCCGGCTCAGCATGCATTGGGCTAACCGCTCATTTTGTGTTCCCCGTCTCCTTTCTGCCTTTCCTGGTTATTTGTGTATGTTTTCCAAACACTATCATCGATTTATAACACATTTGGGGACCTGGTAAGAGAAACACCTGGCCTGGAAATTTAAGCCAAATAAGAGCCATTTTTCTAATGCATGGGGATCGGTCCTTGTTCCTCCTGTGTTGGGAACGTTGCAAGTCCAACTTGAGAGTCTTCGCCCTGCTGTGTAGGGGACGAAATGCGGCCTCTTCATTACTCCTAAAAGCAGCTGAATTTAATCGGCCTCAGGCCGAGCGAAAACGTCACCTCCCAGTTTCCCCACATGCCAGAGTGGCATGGTGACATGTGACTGTCCAGACCAGCCCTGCAGATGTGTCTGTCATCAGGAACGGAGGTTTCCTGCCAGGACCTAGTAATGTGCTTCCCATTGTCTCCGACAGCAGGGGCCCCAGACCCGCTGGCTCCAGGGGGTAATTTTTAAACTGTTTTTTTTCCCAATTTAAAATTAAAATCAAAGCACCATCTGTTCTGTGAATCTGCCATGCCAGGGAAATGAGTTTGATCAGTGGCCTGGATCTTGTTTGGACCACTTAGCGATGGTGTCCCGAGCCATCCCATGTGTGTCTTTCATGGCTTTGATCAGGAGCTTAGCATCTGTGCCGGGGGCAGGGGGGACTGCAGTGGGGCGGGGGCTCTGAGGTGTGAATATTTCCATTTCCTGTTTTGTTTTACATTCGCATTTGGCTAGATCCCGGGCAGACACATTCTATGGTGTCTCTTAAATAGTGTTTGTCTCCCAAAGTACAAGCCCTGCCCGGTAAGCAAAGCTAGTCATTTGCACCATGCCCCTGGCGACTAGGTGCCCCGTTGTTGTTGGTGACATAATTAAAGGGTGTTTTGGAGTAGGAAAAATACCCCAGGGGCAGAATATATGTGTCCGTCTGCACACGTTGAGCTGAATGAAGTGACAGCCAAGAGGTTCTCATGGGCTGTCACGGGAAGTTGTGCCAATAGTTCAGGTACCTGCTACCCTGGGCTCTGTACCCTCAGCCAGCCGAAGTTCACTGTGTCCCCAAGCTGGATGCAGCCGTGACCCAGCCCTAGAGACAACCAGACCAGGCACCTCGAAGCTAGAATGGGCTCTGGTTGTGGCTTGGGGTTTGCTCAGAGGCCCAGACATGCTAGAAAGGTACACGTGCCCAGATCCTGAGGAGGGCGCCTTGCCCAAGACTCGTTAGAAAATACTGTGATATTCCAGTTGCTCCCCTGGAAGACGGTGAGAAACCCGTTCTCGGCTCCACACGTTTCTGACCAGTTCGGACCTATAGTAAGAATTGTTGAATGTCGGTTTTTCCCTTATAGTCTGAGTTCTGTGTATCTAGGGCTAAAGGGTGCTGTTGTTCATACCTTATCAGTGTTGGACCAAGCGATTATGTTTGCTGAGGCTGTCAGTAAGGAAGCCTTAGGTCTGAGATGAAGGCTTCGTTCTCTATTTACTGAATTAAAGTTTTCCTCCATCTATGAGAAAATTCCACACAATCTTGCAACAATCTCTAAAGACATCTAGAGCCTGTGCTTTCAGTGCTCTCAGTTCACTGCACACTCCTTTGCCCATTGACAACAACCTTGAAGTTTTACTAACATTACAATTTGTGTCAATCATTCTGATACTGTCCTTGAAAACCCTCACTTATTTCCAGTCGTTCAGTGGGGACTTAGTGATTTTACCTATGAGGAAAAAAGTTGCACCCTCCATTGTCTAGGTGCTCCAACATTTATAATGTCACCTCATTTTTATATGTCAGTAACACAGAGGTAGGCAAACAGGAATTGCTGTCCACATGTGACAGATGTGGAAACTGAGGCTTGCCCAAAATTGCTGAGCTGAAAGTTAAGTGGCATAATCAGGCCTCGAGGCCTAGTTTCTGCCTCCAAAGCCCACATTCTTTCCATTACCTCATCCCCACCTCACCCCTGACCCTGGCCAAGAATGAGAGCAGATGTGCGGGGCTAGAGAGGCGGCAGGGGTGGAGTAGGATAGCCCCATCCGTGCCCCCAGAAAAAAAATCACTCCAAATGCATATCCTGGTGATGATGGGACTGTAGCCCGTCTTCAAATACAGCAGAGACTAGATTTCATGCAGAAATGATGTTTTGATAACTGACCAAAACTGTCTTGAAGTTTGGAATGTTGATATGGTAGAGAAAGTAAAGCAGCAAAGGACAGTAAGTTCTAGAATCTTAACAGATAAACGCATGGCCGCGGGGAGGGGTGTGTGAAGAAGGTGCCCCAAGTCCCCCAGGTCCCACCCTCATTTCTCTCCTCTGCCCCCCTTCACCAGCCGAGGCGAGTTAGAAGCCTTCCTAGGAGCACCTGGCATTCCCCAAACCCAGCTTACAGTTCCCTTTCTTGACACCTTGGGGTAAGCTCTTTTTCAAGTCAACCCAAATATCTTCTCTTGCAAAGTAAGTTCTACTCCTCTATTTAGTTTCCGATCAAGTACCACCGTTTCCAGGAAGCTGCTCGTCAGCATTTCACGGAACAGAAGTCTGTCTGTCCCTCCTCACTCCTCTCACCCTTGGTCCCTTCCTTTTGATGTGCTAGACGGCGAGAACTTGGGGGTGGCCACCAGCGCGCAGTGGAGGAGGCATGGTCTAGGCCAAGGCCATGGGCGGGAAGGTCGGACAGCCCTGGGGCTGCCCTGGCTCCGTCGGTCCACAGCCCCAGGACCTCGAGTCTCAGCCGGGCTTCCCCAAGAGCCACATGTCAGAGAGGAGCTTGCTCAGCTGTGCCTGGATTTAGTTTTACAAAATAAGAACATGGATTAATTTATTTTTAATATCTATTCTTGATCACAACTGTTGCTTGGATATGAAATATGGAACAGGCTCTCCCTTTCGGATGTACAACAAATGTATATAAAGATCCCTGAGAGAGAATGACCTCAGCTCTTGAACTTGGAAGCATCTCGGCGATCTGGCTCTGGCCTGGAGACCCTTCATTCTTTCTCCGACGTGAAGCAGAACTTGATGGTTGTGTGTGTTCTCTTTGTTCGAAGTTGGGTTTTTTGAGTCAAGGGTCTTTTTCCAGGTTCAGCTATTTCCTCAATGAAATTAATATTTCTCACAAAATGCTTTTTTGTGCAAGAATATTGGGCTGTGTGGGGTCTGCATGTTGTTCCTGGAATGCTTCTGCGCGAGGAGAATTTGAAGCAGGGGCGACCAGAATGCTCCCCTACCCCGTGGTGCAGGGTCTTCTCTGGCCTTTCACTTCCTTGAGAGTTCTGGGAGCCGACGTATCCTTGTGCAAGTGCACACACACCTTTGACTCCTTTAAGTTTAGGGATGAAAGAAAGCCTTGAGGGTTCACGGTATTGCCGTAGTGCATTTGTTTAGTTCTGTCACAGAGGAAAGAAAATAGAGGACAGCTCTCCCTGTCTGTGGCCCAGGCAAGTGGTTGTTGCCCTGTGTGATTGCCCTGAGAGCGCCATTCCTGAGAGTCCTGGGGCCTGCTGACCTGTATCTCACAGCTCGGGCGGCGCTGTAGGGACCTGGGGAGCCCCAGGATTTTCAGCATCTGCTGGATGAATCCTCAGGTGGCATATTTCTGTGGAACATGTGTTCAGAACATGAAGCCATCCCTTCTGAAGCTGTCATCGCTGGACCTTCTGCATAACTCTGCTCCTACGTGCAGGCAGGAGCCTGGGACCATGAAATGCACTGAGAGCTCGGTCGCCCCACACACATGGGGATCCCAGGTCCCATGTGCCGGGTGGGTCCTGTGAGGAGGACTGCAGGGGAGTTTGGGGGTGAGGTGGCCATGGGGCTGACCCAGCTCAGAATGGGAACATGGGCTCGGGGAGCGGTAACCACAGATGAGTCTGTCTGGGGTGCAGAAGACGTCAGGACGGGGGTTACACGGGAGCTGAGATTGTTGTGGGAGCCGGACGCTAAACGTGCAGCTGGAGCTTCACTGCCGAGTCCCAGCTGTCGGTCAGCCACTCCCTGTGGCTGCTGCTTCATCTGCACAATGGGTGTGATAGTCGTGCCTTCCATAGGGTGGTGTGAGTAGTGTTTTAGTGAATTAATATGTATTTAGAACAGTGCCTGGCACAGAGCAAGCATTGTACGTCTGTTAACTACTATTACTTCTGCTCCCTTTACTTCACGATGATGATGATTACGATGATGATGATGACCATGACGTCATCGTTACTGTAATACTGTTCGTAAGGACCAGGTCTTGAGTATAGAGTTAAAATAGCTACTAAATTTAAATGGTACCACATAGCTTTCTCGCCTGCTAGTCATCTGATTTCTGGATCACCAGAGACACGTGTTTTCTCTCTCTCGTGAGTGGAAAAGTGCCCGTGTGTAAGAACGACTACTTTATACCTTTCAGATGCTTTGATGATAACACCCGATGGGTTCAGATAAAGCCGCTCTTCCCACAGGCCTGCGTCACTCTCGGGTGGCCCAGTTTTTCAGTTCGTTGCTCTCCTGGAATACATTCTGCCAACTGTTCAGCTACTGTTTTTGATTTAGAATTCAAGTTAGAACCTTAACCATGTTTTGCAGCCCTCACTGTGTGTGGATGGCCTGGGCCCCCAGGAAGAATATTGAGATGCGTCCGGGCCCAGCGCTGTGTGGGGGCCCCGGCCTGTGGGGGCAGAGCCCTGGCAGCTTCCCCGTGCTCTGAGCTGGAAGCGGGCACGTTCGGGTGCGAGCAGACATGGAAGGGGTGTCACTTTCCTTGCTTCTTTCGTAGATGACTATGCCCAGCTGTGCAACATCCCTGTCACAGGACGCCGGCGGCCGTATGGACGGGATGCCTTGGTTGACTTCAGCGAACAGTATGCTCCGGAAGCCAACCCCTACTTCATTCAGGACCGTAAGCAGACGTCTTCTGTGACTTTGACACTAAACTGTGGCTCCAGATTAGCCAATGGTTCTCAAAATGTAGTCCTGGGAACTTGTTAGAAATGCGGATTCTCAGGCTGCACTAGACCTGCTGAATCGGAAATTCTGGGGTTTCGCGGCCCCTGGGGTAACCTCCTGCATCCAAGTGTGAGAACCATTGGGTCAGATGATCAGTCTTGCTGGCGGGGATGCTGTTAGGTTCACCATCTGTAAAGTAGATTACCTTGTTGTTACAGTTTTCATAACAGTCATTTTGTACCCATTGGGTGGTGGCCCAGCTTGAGGGCTTTCTCGAACAGCCGGTTAGGATCGTGGCCTTTTTCACAGAAGGAACTGGCGGTGGTTGACTGTACTGAGTTGCTCTCACAAGTACCTCAGAGTGGGAAGTCAAACAGTTGCCTGGTCAGAAATGAACTTTCAGAATCCTCTCGTGGGGGGGGGGTTCAGGACTACGGCGTGCGCTGGCTTCTCCCGTGTCTTGGAGCGGGGTTCTCCTGTGGGAGGTGGGGTGCGAGAACCCTGCTCCTATTTAGCGAGTAACTGTCTGGTTTCAGTGGGGGAAACCAGGGCTTTCACGTAGAGACACTAATTATTGAAGTCTGAGAAATAGGGCGACACAGAAATGAAATATTCCCAGATACTAGGTTGTGTCCCTTTAAGAACAGGACCAGGGACGCCGGCCCCAGCTCCGCGTCCGTGTCTCACCCAGGGGCCCTCGTGGCGGGGGGCGTCCTCCGCACCAGATTTTCGGGACAGGGCTCCGGGGTTAGGACTGGAGAGGCTGCTGAGTCACGAAATACAATGAAGCCTTTCTTCCTTCCGGCCCTGACACCTGCACAAACCGGGCATGGCCTCGTCCCCGAGGGGCGAGTGAGCTTTGTGGCTGCACTTGGATCTACTTCAACCCTGAGTCCAGAGTGTTTTCCTCTCTCCTTCCCCTTTCCCCTCTGTCCCGCCCTTTCTCGTTCCTTCCTTCCTTTTGTTTTTTGAGGATTGTGGTGTATTGCTCATCCAGTGGAAGTAAGTGCTTAAAATCTACACGAACAGCCCTGGCTGGTTTGGCTCAGTGGTTAGAGCGCTGGCCCACGGCCTGAAGGGTCCCGGGTTTGATCAGGTCAAGGGCATGTACCTCGGTTGTGGGCTCAGTCCCCCATCAGGACACATACAAGAATCAACCAGCAAAGGCGTAAATGAGTGGAATGACAAATTGATGTTTCTGTCTTTCTCCCTCCCCTCCTCTCTCTCTCTGAAACCACTCAATAAATAAAAATTTACATGAACAGAGCATTGACACACCTGTGTAACCCCCCCAGGTCTAGAACGGGCCAGCATGTTTTCCCGGCCCACTCCCTGCAAGGGCAACCACTCTCCTGACTTCTAACACTTGGATTTCTTTTCATCAACAACATGTAACCATACAGGACCTCACGAAATATACCTGATTGCACTGACCGCTAGGAGACTGTGTGCACTTATGATTTCTACACTTCTCTGTGTTTATGCTATAGATCGATAAACATTTACCTTAAAAAGAGAGAGGAAAAGAAAGGAAGAAGGAATATTAAGGTTGAAAGGAAGCCAGCTTACCTGCCCCATAAATCCGGAATCCCAGGTCAAGTTTCTGTGCAGCCCTGACACAGCCCACAGCGCCTGTGTGTAGCCCCTGTCACAGCACAGTTCAGATTTCAGGAATCTCAGCATTGAAATGTTCTGGCTTATGTCCCTCTTTTTTAATGCTGACATTGCCTTAAAACTCTTTTTTCATTCACTGCAAGTGGCAAGAAAGAAACAAGTTGGTATCACTTTAGTTTCCTATTTAGCAACATAGGAAGTTGAGCTGCAGTTCCAAGGCCTCCAGCTTTGACCAGTAAAATTTCGAACGAGTTACAAGAAATAGCTCCTCCTTCTCAGGCCAGGAGCAAGGGCGTTCGTCCCTGCTGAAGAAATGATAATATTGGGTAGATGGTCACATAGGATTCTTATCACCTTTCTGCTTCACCAACTCCTGCCTTCTGGTTATTTAAAAACGTTAGCTGATGGCCGGTGGTGCCTGTAGTTAGAGCAGTAACTATAAAACCGGAATCGCCAGGAGCAGAGAGAACTTTTTCTTATAAAGGACCAGACAGTGAAATGTTTAGGCTTTGCAGCCACATCGTCTCCTTTGCAGATACTCAACTCTGCTGTGGTCTCACGAAAGCAACTAGAGAAACATCAGGGAGTGGGTGTGGCTGTGTTCCAATAAAACTTTATTCACAAAATAGGCAGCTGGCCAGACTTGGAGCAGGGCTGCTGCACTTTCTGACGCCCATTTTAGAGCCCTATGGAAGTATTTGGGGAGTATGCTTGATGTCTGTACAGGAGCTTCAAATTTAGCTTCATGTTTTAATTTCTAGGATAAAAAATGATTTTACTAGTTTTAAAGTCAAAATGATTTTGCCGTGATGCCTGGAATTTGACTTTATTTTCTTAGTATTTCTCAGACTGGCTTTGGGGAATCTGCTGACATATTCTTTATGACCTGTAATATATTTTTTCCTTTAAAAATTTTAAAAAGGGACTGTTGTGGCTGCTAAATGTTATAAGTCCCCGAGTTCTGGACCTCAGAGCCCCGCATAAGCAGTGATATTTTGCTGCCCCCTGCAGTTCCACTGGAGAATTACGTCAAAGGCCTAAATTCTGACCACATTTTGATTTTTTTTTCCCTTAAAATTTTTTTTCAGCTACAGTTTACATTCAGTATTATTCTGTATTAGTTTCAGATGTACAGCAAAGTGGTTTGGAAACATGTACTTTACAGAGTGGTCCCCCCTGCCGCTTCGAATACCCCTCCCGGCCCCATACTTAATGATCACAGTATTATTGCCTATATTCCCTATGCTGTAATCTATCTCTGTAACTACCAATTTGTGCTGCTTAATCCTTTCACCTTTGTCACCCAGTCCCTCCTCCCCCTCTCCTCATTTTGATTTTTTTTAAAAGCTAATCTTGGGTGAGGTTTGGAAGGTGGGGAGGGGGAGGGGGGAGGAGGGGCCGCCTAAACTGTGTGTTTGAGTCACCGGTTTCATATTTACAACTTTTTTCTCTCGAAAGAAAGCTAAACAGTCTTGATGCCTAGTTAAATTGTTTTTATATTATTAAATCCCAGCCCTGAATCAGTTTAAAGCTATCTAAACTATACAGGGAGCCAAACAAGAGCTTCTTTGTTTCTGTACAAAAAGACTTTTGGTTTACTAAACACAGGCATGATGTACTTTTCTCATTTATCAGGATGTTTTGAGTCCCTTTTACTGCCTTTGTCCTTTGATCCCCAAGAGTCCTTTTGTCGGGCTCCTTCCAAAGCCAGAGCAAACAAACAGACTCCACAGGGCTAGGCCTCCCTGGCCTTTGCTCTCCTGGGAACTCCAAGCAGAAAAAGCACCCCCTCCAATGAACTATCCTGGGTCTTCTGAGCAAATGTCTCCTGAACTGATAAATTCACTATTGGTTCCATGCTGAAAGATGTCCTGATGTTTGCTAGTGAGAACTCAGGAAATTTGGAATTGTTGATCAAAACTTTAAATAATTAAGGGCAAAACCAAAAGCCATACTTGATTTCTCGTTTTAAGACTTTGATACAGAACATCAGAATTCAAGATGTGGGGCTGATCCGTACAACATACATAAAGCTTTTAATATTTTACATTTCATACTGTGTTGCAGTTATATTCAGTATTGGATTTTAATGCCAACTTTAAGGGGTCTGAAACATGGCTATCTGAGGAACCGTAGGCCTAATAATCATATGGTTTTTAGAAACGGTTTAAAAGGGTGAATGTGTCTAACTCGGCTTCTGCCCTGTCTTTGCCAGGTTTTTTGAATAGCTTTGAGGAGCTCCAGGCTGAGGAGTGCGGCATCCTCAACGGGTGTGAAAACGGCCGCTGTGTGAGGGTGCAGGAGGGTTATACCTGCGACTGCTTTGATGGGTATCACTTGGACATGGCCAAGATGACCTGTGTCGGTAAGAATGGTGTCTCATGGGAAATAACTCTTTTCCTGAGTTATTTTTAAAAAATAGAGTTGCTCTCTCATTTAAGAGCTTCTATAGAATTCTTCACATATGGAGGAAGGGCCCGAATGTTCCAGGGAGTGACTTTGACTCTTTTAAGTTTAGCTTTTGACTGTGTAGCCAGCAATGTTTTCCCTGAATGCCTGACCCAAGCAGAAGGGAATGTAGATGTCTGAAAAAATGCAACTCCCACGGCCATCATTTGGGAAAAAATTCCTCCTAAAACTCGTTGCCTTCCCTCGTTTTGTGTGTTTTGTTTTTTTAATATATCTTTCTTGATTTCAGGGAGAGAACAGGAGAGGGAGAGAGAGAGAGATAGAAACATCAATGATGAGAGAGTCATTGATCGAGCCCGCAACCCGGGCATGTGCCCTGACTGGGAATCGAAGCCCAGTCGCCTGGATCCTAGGTCGATGCTTAACCCCTGAGCCACGCCCGGCCAGGCCCTCGTATTTTTAAAAGAGCAGTAAACACACACTCATCCTGCTCCGTGTGACCGAATGATCTTCCAGACAGTGTTCTAGGGCCCTTTGGCCTCTACGCTAAAAGGCCCTGGACTCAAAAGTTTTCTTTCTCCATTTTTTGAGGCTTTTCTCCCTCCCGTAGCGCCCCTCTCCTTGTCTGAGTTTGGTTAGTCCCCATCGGCGGTGGGTCTGGAAAATAGGAACCTGGGTTATTGCAGGTGTTTCAGGTGCATAAGAACCTTTCTTTCCTGTGGAAAGACACCCGAGAAGGTAACTTCAGCCTCCGAAGGGGCTGCTCAGAGGCTCTCGGCCCGCTGGTTCCTTCCCAACTCTCCTCCTCTTGACGGATCTCCCCCGTCTACACCCGCAGGAAGGCATCTCCCAGCAGGGTGCTTCTTCCAGCTTTCTTGAGGTTTGACTGTGAAGGGTCAGGCTACCAAATTGTTCATGTGGTGTTAAATAGCAGGGAAGGAAACTCTAGAACTGTCCTGATAATCTACCTTCGCAGGATCTAGATAGTCCGGCTCCCCTCTCACGTGACTGAAACAGACGAGCCTGGGAGAGTTCGCGGGGTGGGCGAGAGGCCAGGCCGTGGGTCCCGTTGCCCTCCCCGCCGAGCTCGTCACCGCCCGTTCACCTGCGTGGTCTGGCCCCTTGCAGATGTGAACGAATGCGACGAGCTGAACAACCGGATGTCCCTCTGCAAGAACGCCAAGTGCATCAACACCGAGGGCTCCTACAAGTGCCTGTGTCTGCCCGGCTACGTTCCCTCCGACAAGCCAAACTACTGCACCCCCTTGAACAGCGCCTTGAATTTAGACAAGGACAGCGACCTGGAGTAGGAGGACATCGCCCCAGCCTAAGCCCATATACTCTGCACTGTGTAAAGGAAAAGAGAAATGTATTATACTTGAGACATTGCACCTGACCCGGCCTGTGGGAGGCACGGGCACGTCCTGGTCCCGCACGTCCTCGGACGGCAGTGAGGACTCGGCGTGGGCCTGACCGGTGCGGCAGACCAAATGGACATTTCTCGGGAAAACCAGTATATATAGTCTGTTCATATGTAAAATTCAGTGGAAAAGGGGAGGAGCAGTGCTGTTATTTTAAACAGAAGGTTGTATTATTATATTGTTTGTTTATTTTTTACTCTTGCTCGATTAAATTTGGCATTTAAATAGTGGTGGAAATATTTTATATAATTTTCATTTTTTCGGTTGTGCAGTTCCTTGGCTACTGTTTCTCTTTTCATTCAGATTTTTTTTTTCCTTCTAAATCTCAAGTGCACACGTCGTTGATGAGATGATTGTGAGACTGTATTGTAAGTATTGTGACACAGGGTTATGCTATGCCTAATTCAGCGTGTCTGTCCTGTGGAGCAGGCAGTGGTGTTGTTTCAAAACTTTTATACACATTTGGAGAAAAGTACTTTCTATTTACGGTGTATTGTCTGATTTTAATGTCCATTCTTAGCCAAGCTGCTAGTAGGTGTCAGTTGGATCCCTTTCCTGCATTGAAATAGAAGAAACAATGAGCTCACATGAGTATTGTAATGTGTGAAGTATGCCCAGCGAAATTTTTGGAAAACTTGATGATCTCAGCATATTTACCATTGTATGTTAAAACAAAATAAATCACCATTTTTTTAGAAAAAAAAATTCTACCGGAGAGTAATTGTCAATGAGTGCATGTGTTTAAGTTGTATCTCTCCCCACCTTTATTTTTACCAATGGTTCCCTATTATTGTACAGTTGTTTGCAGGCTTAATTATTAAATTTGCTAGATGCTGTCAAGGACTGGATTGTGTCCCCTCAAAATTCATATATTGATGTCCTAACTGTGCAGTGCCTCAAAATATGACTTATTTGGAGAGAAGGTCTTTGGAGAGAGGGTCTTTAAAGAGGTGAGTCAAGTTAAATATGGTCGTTGGGGTGGAGCCCTAATACAGTGACCGGTGTCCTTATAAGAACAGAGTAGGACACACAGAGAGGAAAGATCATATGAAGACATGGGGGAAGATCGCCATCTACAAGCCAAAAAGAGAAGCTTCCAGAACTGTAAGAAAATAAATGTGTTTAAGCCACCCAATCTGTGGGACACTGTCATGGCAGCCCCGAAACGTTAACAAAGAGGCATATCTTGGGAAGAAGGAATAGTAACTTTCAAAGTTCCACTCCCTGGTTAATACAGATCCACAGTCATGCAATTGTTTTAGAACTTAAACTGAAGTTTAGAGTCCTGTTTTTTACTTAATAAAAGCATCTGAGTTTTTTTAAAAAAAATAAAGTGCATATGTATGAACATACTCAGCAGAAAATCTCCCAATTTAACATTTTCCTGAAAAACCAGCTTTTGGTTTTTAATACCTGTAGTAGACAGAATAATGGCCCGTGAGAGATGTCCATGCCCTAATCCCTGGAGCCTGTGAACTAGTCACTAAATTTGTGGTAATTCATTGCAGCAGCAACAGAAGCTAAACTAACATCCAAGCATCATATAATGTACCTCTCTCTTTCACATTTTTCAGTTAATGTTTATGTTTAGGAGAAATTTATATCTTCAAAATACTGTATTGGCACAGTCTTGAGTTATACTCTGAATATAATAACAGTTGGAATCACCATGGATATTTGAAGACACAAAGACTAGCAATAAAGTGGACATGCCCTAGGATGTCGCTGGAACCGAGAGGCCCACCTCAATATAATCAGTGTGACCAGCCTCCAGCCCACATGCTCATCCTGAACGCATTTCCACGGGGTTTTCCACGTCTGTCTAGCCCTTATTTTTACCTAGTGTTGTGTGAGTCTCCTCAGAATAGAGCAAGTGTGGAAAATTGTGAAAAGGGAGCCACGTGAGTGAGAAGAGTAATTACAAAGGAAGAGAGGCTATTTCTGCACACAAAGCAACTTTGTAAACATCACTGACAATCAAGAAGAGATGTTTTAAGCATCTTACATTCCAACATGGGTGTTTTTACTGTTTCAGTTATAGTTTTAGGAAATAGGTTAGGGGACTTTGGTTGAGGTGTGTCATAAATTCTGTTAGCATTTCCCTACCGCATTACGCAGGAGACGCCTGTATACATAATAAAATACATAGGTTTCAGTGGAACTTGCCTATTTTATTGCATACATTTTGTTTCATAGCCCTGGAAGAAAAGTTTTGTGTTTATAATACATATGATTCTTTTAGTTCCTTTTAGGAGTTACTTTGAAAGCGCAGTTGTCCTCCAGATCTCGGGTTGGGGTTCTGTGGCAATGGTCCTGATTGGCCCATGAAGAGACAGACACATGGTGCAGCGCATTCCAGTCACTCGTTATACTAATCACAGATCTTCCGTTATGCTAATACATGTATTTTCCAGCTGCTTGTGTGAGAGTCAGGTCTCTTTCACTGTCCATCCACAGAACAGGACTCTGTACTTTAAGATGCCAATAATCAGTAACATTCTATTCTTTTGTCATAATAACCAAACATTGCTCCGAAAATATGAGACCTGGCTGTGTGATAAAGGGCTATGCAATTTGAAGTTAAATGCCTGAAATCTGCCATGTTAGCTGAAAGGAGCCCTGGGTACATAGCCGGCAGACCAAACCCTTATTAAACACATCGAAGTGTTGTTGGATGGTTTCATCATATTCCTGTAAAAAATACAGGTTAAAAGAATACTGCCCTTTAGCTGTAGCATTCTCCCGCACAAAGGACTGACTGGCTCCAAAATGTACTTGAATTCTGGTAAATCTTAATGCCCCGATAGTGGCAGAAACGACACATCTGATAGGCTTAAATGAGGTTCATGAACATTGCATTTGGCTCAACTGTTCCAGAAAATAGTAACCAAGCCTGCCAGTGCTGTATGTCCCCGGAGTACCAGGACCTGACCACCCGGGCGCCGTCACCCACTGCTGCGGAGACGGGCCCGGCACCCCGCCGGCGCCCGCTCAGTCCAGGTCACGAAGGAGACCGTGGCCAGCAAGTGCCACCCACTAGCGGTCAAGCAGTTCCACGACTCCAAGATCAAGTCCCCGCTGCCCCACCAGGTCCTTGTCACCAGCACGGGCCACGCGTCACCACCAAGGGCCCCAACGCCTTCCTTCTTTTGCTGCTGGGCCTCCCTGTGCCCTGGTTTGCCCAAATAAACTTCTTGGGAAAACCAAAGTAGAACAAAAGAACCCTCTAAGTCTGGGACATGCCTGAACTGGCCTCTTTGGGAGGGCTACCCAATGGGTCGTCCAGGAAACCCAGGCCACTTAAGATTATATAACATTTTCCATCGATTAAGGTAATAAAACCTTTTATTGGTCTCCCCTTTAAGCAGGCAACTAAGCCAATTACTGGCTATTGTAACTCAGCTTCTCTCCAACAGCACCCGACGCCCCGGGCGTGCCTTGGTGCAGAATTCAAACCATGAGCCAACTGTCTCGGCCGGGGGGTGTCTGGGAGCGCTCGGCCCGGGCGCTGGAACGGCGAGTGCGGCGCCCGGGCGCGGAGGAAGCACCAGCTGAGTGATTTGCTCCGGCGGCCTACATACCCCCCCAGGGTGCCCGTAGTAAAGGTGGGAGGCCTGACGACGTGGGGGGGAAGGGATGAAGACGGTAGCGGTAACGAGATCCCCTGGCGGCCCACAGCCGCGATCAGAGCGAAGTGGACGCTGTCCATCTGTGAGCCCGCGGGGGCATCGCTCTCATCTGAAGGTCAAGTTCTTCGTGTTAGAACACATCTGTCTCTTCTGTTCTTTACCGTATACTCATACACGGCGAGACTTTTCCTTTCGCTCTGTGTAGGAGTGTGAAGTAGGTATTCTTTCATACGTATTTTCCTGCTGTACGTTTTGTGCCAACTTTGTACTTACTCCTTTGGCTGCTGTACAGAAAATTGTTCTTGTGTATCTTGTTTTGCCAGCTGATTTGTACTAGTTTTTGTAGAAGATTTATTCAAATTTATTTCATGTTATGATTTACTTTTGGTCTCCAGTGCTCATTGGAAGATCGCATTGAAGTCTATTTATACAGTATTCTGTGTGTATGGGATTTCATTTGCCAGTAGATTTTTGTTCTGTAGCTTGCTCGGTATCAAAAGTCACTAATACTGATATACTCCGTTTTAGCCGTATGATTTTACATTCTGAAGGGTTAGTAGAATATTGTCATGTAACCGTAACGAATGATTTCCATCTGGACTCCTGTGTGTAGTATACCACATCTACAGAGCCACTTAAAAATCTCTTTAAAACCAGTGAGATGAAAACTGTTTCAACTTTTCCCTCCACATTTCCCTGCTCCCCCAGATTTTCTTATAAAACTGGCATATCTTCCCTGCCAGTAAATACAATATAATGTATATTGACCTTTTATTGGATGCCAACTGCATATTTTGGTCTTCACACCCTCATGAATTATATAAGTAGAGCTTGCACAGCATTCTCTCGAAGTGTTGTTGTGTTTTGTTTTGTTTTTTGTTCTAAGCCAGTCCCTGGAAGGCAGGAGCTCAAGCCAGTGGGCACGAGCGAAACCCTGTGGTCTCCTGAACCCCACCCATCAGCACCTCTTCAATGGACTGCAAACCTGCAGGAGAAAGGAAACAGAGATCTGGGTAGTGTTTATTTTTAGTGTCAAGGAATGACATCACTGCCAGAGATGATGACTTTGGACAAGCTGGTGGGTGGGCTTGAATTTACAGCGCAGAAAGGTCAAACCTTGGTTAACAGGCCACATTATTAGTGCACAGAGAACATTACATGTATGTTTTTAAAGTAGGAAATAACACTTTTATGAGCTTCATGTAAACTGAATGGTGCTGAAGTCCAAAAAGTGCTTTATATAAAACTTACATGCTATGTGTTTCCCTCTCCCTCTCCGTCCCCCTCTCTCCAGTGGGTTGGCAAAGGCTCCTACTTGGTTAAAAACATTGACTTGGGGTTTGGCCAATTCCCTTTTTTATTTCTATGGGCTCTAAATAGTCAATGTAGGAGCTCACATTTATAAGAGCACAGATAAAACATAACTTGGAAATGGCTAGTAGGGACTGAAAGCAAAGGTGAGTGAGTGGCGTTCACTCTCCATGCAGGCGTGTACATGGGGTGGGCGAGGGAGACAGGGAGACCAGGGCAGGAGCTCGCTGGGTCATCAAGACAAGGGCTTTATTGGGCCAGAGCCTCCCCCATTGAGTACACTCAAAGTAAACTGGTTGCTATGGAAGTCTATGATCTTCAGGACTACAAGAGGGCCAGTGAAACTATTGTCTTGAAATCGGAAAAACATAATTTTCATGGCAAGTTAGCATTGCAGGTTAATCCCTAAGCTTGAATGAATGGCATTTGGGACTTCGCTGTGGAAAACAGAGATGAGCTATGGGTTTTGTACCATATGTGTCTGAGAGCACCACCACTGGATGGCAGTAAAAATCCTTTGATTTCCCTCTATTTTTTTTTTTTTTCCTGATCATTAGCTAGTCCTTCTTGCCCATTTTTAGAGGCCATGCTTTTAGAGTTAACTTTTACCAGAATACCTTGATGTGATAGGCATATGACATGTTAGGTTCAAGTTAAAAAAAATAAGAAGGAAAAAAAAGGAAAGACAATTACATGTATTGTGGCCAAAACAAGATAAAGAAATTTGGATGACCACAAAAGTCAGGCAATTTCCCCATTAGTGAAGGTCAATACTCAGTCATTTTGTCATTCCAAAATCAAATTAGGTCCAAAGTGATGAGATATTGATTACACACGGTCTCGTGGGGACTTCAGACGTCTAAATACTAGGGAGGATAGTGGCCTCAAAATTAGTCACAGGCATTTTCTTTTCACTGGATACCTTCAGAATTGAATGAAAGGTTATATGCTCCCCAGTGTGGACTTTCAAAAGAAGGCTCACAGGCACTCAAAATTCTCCACATCCCAAAGTGAACTCACTACCTTAACTTCAAGGTCACTCATTCGTTTATTCAACAAATATTTATTGAACACCTACAGCTTAGGGCTGAGCATTGGGAATATAACAGTGCCCAAGGTCCCTGCTTCCCCGGAGCTTAGATGTCCCTGCCTCATCTAGCTGTCCAACCCAGGACCTGAAAGCCACCCTTCCTTGCCCCCAGCATCTCCCACAGCCCATCAGTAGCAGGTGTTATTGACTCTACATCCTAACTATCTCCGGCTTCCATTCACATCTCCTCTCTCTCGTTTCCACTTCTCTGGTCTAAGTCGCCCTCCCATTGCCACACCTTTTCTAACTGGTCTTCTTGCTCCTGTACTTGCCTCCCTCCAATCCACTCTCCACCGAGTAGCCAGAGTGATGTTTCAGAAATAGAAACCTGATCAGGTCACTCCCCTGTATAAAACCACTCAGTCGCCTTCCACTGTCTTCCAGATAAATTCCAACATGCCCCCCGCTTACCTCCTCAGACTCATCTCAAGCCGTGTTTCCCCTTGCTGTGTGCAGGCCAGTCGCCAGTCACCCCGTCACAATACACTTAACCCCATGACTGTAACTCACTCTCTCTTCCTCTGGGACTTCTCCACAGCGTCCTTTTGCTTGGCATAGTCCCCTTGTCCTTCCCATCAATACTCCTTCCTTGGATTCCTCTGTAAAAATACCTCTTACTCTTTTGAATTCGGTGGTTACACGTCAACAGGTTTCCCATAAAAACATTTTTTTATTTGTGAAATCGTTTATTATTGGGATATTCTTTAGTAGGATTTTTTTCAGTAGGGATTTTTTTAAATGACTCACACAAAAAAGCATTTTTTCAGGGATGTAACTATTAAAATAGAATCTAACAAATACTGTAAGCTGAGACTTATTACAAAATTTGTACTTTCACCCAAATGTGTGGCCAATACTGAGTAATATGGCCTAATATTTGTTTTTCTTATTCTCAGCAATGTTTTCTATGTGACTTCCCCACAAATTTGCTGACAAAGTAATGCCTCATAGCTTGTTAGTCTTTTGTGTGACAATTATTTCACCCCCTTTTTCTTTTTCTCTATTGCAAGAAGAACCAGAGACCTGTGACTTTTGTCCTTAATTGTAAAGTGAGAAGCCTTTAAAAGAAGGTCCTAGGTAATTCTCAGTAGGTTTTGTGAGTTTTGTTAAGAACTGGGTTTATTACTACACATAACCCTAAATATCTCTGAAAAACTGCTGGAGTTTGTCTTCCAGTTCTGGGTGCTCAGCTTTTAAATGCCTTGCTGATCGCTGGACTTCATTTATTACTAGCCAATACTCCAGACATAAAATGCTAGCCAACTAGGCTGGATTTCATCGCTAATGAAAGCGGCTGTAACTCCGTGTTTCAGATGGTCGTCTTGACCGTTTTAGATGCTGGTCTGATTACACCACTGCCTCACAATGTGGCTGATGAACAGTTTGTACTCAGAGCACAAAAATTTGCTCTGCCATTTTCTTTAGGTGTATTTTGCTATTATCTTTCTTTCACTTGCTACTTTTGTGCAGAAAACTTTTAAAGCCCTTTTTCAGTATGAGTCCTAACTTAGTTAAAACGAGATATTATCTAAACATCCGCTTACTGGGCACACATTAACAGAAATGTCTGAAGGCTTGCTAGAAGCAATCGGTGGACCGAGGCAGCACTGTCATCCCTCTGCACGTTTTTTCCCCATGGGATAGTATCTTAAAAACACTGAGGCTCAAGAATTGTAATTATAGTGATTAGCAAACTCTAACTGATACAAAATGAGTAACAAGATTAAAAAGTACAGGGCTCCTACTAGGTTGTGACTCCCCATTCTGGGGTTTGGACCTCAGTGCGGAATTTTGCCTTTACCCCAATTAACTTTACCTTCTGTCCTTTGTCCCTTAACTTTAACCTGTCAAGATCTTTTGAGAGTCTGATTCTAGCATCCAATGTGGTTGCTACCTCATTTAAGTTTGCATCCCTCTACATCTTTATTCAAGACGTTAGCATAAATATTAAGAAGGATTTCTCTTGCTTGGCTGGTGTGGCTCAGCGGTTGAGCATCGACCTAGAATCCAGGCGATCGGGGTTCAATTCCCGGTCAGGGCACATGCCCGGGTTGCGGGCTCGATCCCCAGTCGGGGGGCCTGCAGGAGGCAGCCGATCAATGACTCTCATCATTGATGTTTCTATCTCTCTCCCTCTCCCTTCCTCTCTCGGAAATCAATAAAGATATATTTTTAAAAAAGAAAAAAGAGAAAGATTTCTCTTTAAGGTGAAAACAAAACAATACAATACAGCAACTTCCTTTTGTTCCAGTTGTTGCTCGCCCCCCGTGGGACCGACAGTGGCAGGTCGGTTTCGTCTGTAGCCTCCACGGGGTTTCCTGCCAGGGACTTCTGTATTTCACAATCAAGCCGCGTGAGTCAACAGCTCTTGGGGTCTTTGTTCTCAGACGCCTCCCTCAGATCAGAGCTGGTGTTCAGAATTCCCTCCCTGTGTTCCTAGTCGCCAGCACCCGGATTTCTCAATTGCTTTTGATCCCGTTCTAAGAGAGACATTTGAATTAAAAAAAAAAAATGTCTCTTCCAGATTTACCTTTTACTGATTTTCTTTTTTCCCCCCAACTACACAGCAACACTTTATCTTATCCACTGAGATGCCGCAGAGATTACTCAGACGGTGTGAAGCCAGTAAGAAGGAAGAAGGGAAGATTCTAGCATGACGCCAGGTTTCTGGTTTGGGCAGCTGCATTGAAGGAAGCTAGTGCTTCCTACCCACTTTCCACCTGGAAAAACAAGGTCCAGAGTAGGAAAGGCACTGTGACTGTGAGACTCTTTCGGCCCACCGGGAAGTTCCAGGACATGGGGGTGGGGAGGTGGGCTTCCCCAGGTGCACCAGGGACAGTGCCAGGCAGCTGGGGGGACCACCTCCAGGCAGGTGTGTTGAGTGCGTGCATGTGAGCGTGTGCACATGTGTGTTTGTGCATGTGCATGCATGAGTGTCTTCCACACACACGCCACCAGGGAGGTGACTGAGGACCAGGCCCAGCTCTGGTCCTTTGGCTGGGAAGGCGGTGCCCAGGCCCCAGGTTGTTACAGTTTAGGGAGCCTTGGGCAGCCACGGGCCCAAAGCAGCCAGGTGAGCTCCCCTTTCCACCAGCCCCAGCCCCCCTCTAGTCCTGGGGCCCAGGCACGGGGCCAGGAGGTCCCGAGCAGAGCGGCTGCTGCCTCTGGAGGTGGAGAGGCCCTTCCCACGCGGCACACTCAGGTGCGCGCACTTGCCCAGCCTCGGAGGGACGTGGCTCCCGCCAGCCATCGCCCTGTCTCCCCGGAAGGGGAGGGGCGCCGGGTGCGGCCGCGGGCCCGCAGGGAGCCGGAATGAAAGGTGGCTGCGAGGGGCGCGTGGGCTGGAGTCCGCGACAGTCGCCTGCTCCATCTGACGACAGGAAGGTGCCGGCGCAGGCGGTCGGGCTGTGGGGATGCAGGACGCAGCCGGTGGACGCCGAGAAGGAGCCAGGGCCTCCCCAGCCCTGAGCCGCCTCCAGAAAGGACAAATGGCCAGACAGGTAACGTCAAGCGGGGCCGTCCCTAGAGCCGGCCACCTGGGTAGGCCCCGGGGAAGGGGCCCTGCAGGCCGGGGACGGGGGCGCCAGCTCTCAGAAGTGGTTGGCAGTCCCCACGCTTACTGAAGGGGTCACTCTGCTGTGAGCGGGTGGTGGGTGGCGGACCACTGGTCACCCACCGTAGGGTGGGTAAGGGTGACACCGTGCAGATGGTGCGTGTCCTTACAAACTTTTGCTATGCACTGATACAGGAAAGATAACATAAGTAAATAAATACTGGGTTAAAAATCAATTAGACTCTTTCCATTCTAGACCATATTGTATTTTCCCTCTTTATTGGTATTACCTGCACGAATATGGCCAGTCATGGTATGGTCCAGCCCCATAGCTGCTTGTGGAGACCTTTCTAGATTTTACTTCTTGGTTCATGAGTATACATGAATATGTTCCAGTATGTACAGGTTACATGAAGCGGGACTCTCAACATTGAATTTCACGTGTGGCTTGTCAAACATCTTGCTGCTTTACGTTTGGACTTTGGACACAAATACGTGCGCACACGCTCGCTTTCGCCGGTAAAGGCCACATTGCCCTGCCACTTTCATCTGAGCACGAGCTTTGAGTTGTTTTTCTAATGGTTGTTTGAGGTTTATAATGTCGTTCCCTCTCAAGTGGCTGCCTTGTGACCCAATGCACATGTTTCCAAAATTTCTGGCTGAAGTTACATTTTGCAGCTGAGAAACAGTTTTCCTCAGTGAAAAGCTAAATGCTTTGGTAATAATAATTATAAGATTTATTGAGTGCTCACCATATTAAGCATTGTCCTCATGCGTTATTTCAGTGAACTCATTTAATCTTGATAACTCTGTTATGTGGATCCTATTATTAATATCATTATTATTTCCTTTAACATATGGACAACACTGAGACACAGAGAGGTTGGATAACTCACCCAACAGCACACAGAAAGTAAAAGGAGCCAGGATACGAACTCAGGAAGTCTGGTTCTAAGGCCTGTGCTCTTGATAACTAAACTACTATTACCATTGCATTGTTTTCTACATTTGCTATAAGGGAAATCTTTCACAACTGGTATTTTAAAACAATGAAATAAAAGGTAGCTGTCTAGACAAAAAGGTTAGCTAGACCGAAAAGACATCAGGGTCTGATGGAAAGAATTCCTATTATACAGTCAGGAAGGTCTGGGGTCGTCTTTGTAGTATTGACATGTGCTGCTCATTAGATATCCAAGTGCTTTCCTACATTTTCTAGGCCCCAGGTCATAGTTAAGGCCATGTAACTAGTCCGACCATTGGCTGTGAGTGGAAGTAATGCAGGCCACTTGCAGACTGAAAGATTTAATTCCTGAGTCCAGTGTGTGAGTCTCCAGACCTCTGTTCACCTGCCACGGTGATGGAGAAGGCCACTTGGTCCAGATGCCGCAGGAGGGTAGAGTCTCAGTCAGCCTCGGTCTGTGAGAAAGCGCATGGAACAGGGCCCCTCATAAGCCCACTTGGACGTGAACCATGAGGGTGAAATGAACCTGCGCTGTGTTAAGCCACTGAGGGTTAAAGGCTACTGTGTTTCTGATGCTATCTGGCTAATATAGTCTACACGTTTCAGCAGGTTTCTGAGTATTCATGGAAAAAGGGTTTGACCTCTCTGAGAAAAAAATTTATTTTTAAAATATGAACACCGCCCGGTCGGGCATGGCTCAGCGGTTGAGCGTTGACCTAGGATCCAGGCAATCGGGGTTCGATTCCTGGTCAGGGCACATGCCCAGGTTGTGGCTCCATCCCCAGTCGGGGGCGTGCAGGGGACAGCTGATCAATGACTCTCTCATCACTGATACTTCTCTCTCTCTCCCTCTCCTTTCCTCTCTCTGAAATCTATAAAGATATATTAAAAAATAAATAAATAAAATATGAACACTAATGCTTTCTCGGCAGTGTTGACAGAATTAAATGGGAGCTTTTGGTGCGCTTGGCAAATAGGCGCTCAATAAATGTTAACTATTGTAATTATTCAGTATTACACTATATAAAGTAATAGAAATGCTCAAGTGACAGAGCGCACAAGGAACATGAAGGACATTTGTTTTAGTGGAGCCTGTTACTGGATTCCCATGCGTGGCTGTAAAACAGCTAGAGTATTTTCAGCGTAATGCTTAAGCAGGGCTATCATTTGCACCTGCTTTATAAATCCCTCTTCTTCTGGCCCCAGCATGCGCGCTCCTGTCCCGATTAGCTGCAGTCCCACTTCCCCGGGAAGCCCCCCTTTCCTGCCCTTGCTCTCGACCAGCACCCCTCACCAGCACCCCTCAGGCGAGCTTGGAAGCCAAGCCCCAGGACGGAGCCCGGGACTCGAGGGAAATCAACCGCCCTGGGCCGCAGTGGCTGGTTCTCGGGGCCACCGAGGGGCAGTGAGAATGCCGGCAATCCTGGAAAACAATGCTGGGGGGAAAAGAAAAAGATGATGTTATTCTTTTCTCATTAGAACGGGAGATATTGAAATATTTGGAGATATGGTAGTGATGTTGAGCTACAAGGGAAAAGCCTGTGTGAGACTAGAACCAACATTGGGGTGAATCGTACCAAGTGGATGGCTGTGATGGAGAAATTAGGGTCTTGTGACGTTGTTCGAGCCCCTGATCAAGTGGCACCTGAAACGGATAAGAGGGTTAGTAGGATAAATTACAACCCGGCTGTAAGCAGTTAGGACCCCGGCTGTTAACTGCGGGAAGGCAGTGCCTCTGGCAGGTGAAGAAGCTTCGCCAGGAATGGGAAGGAGACTGGAAGCACCAGTCCCCTCCTTCCTCCACCCCCCCTCCCCCCCCCCCCCCCGCAGGCTCCCACAAGTGCCCCCTACAGGGACTAAAAGGGAAATGCCATTTGCAGTTTCGCCCCCAGCAGCGCAGAGTGGGCTGTAGAGGCGTGTTTGGGCTCGAACGATATTGACCTAAAACTGCACAGCCTCACCCTTCATCTGGAGCCCAGCGCTAACCCTGCCCACCTTGCCGGCTCCCACTCCTCCCCTAACTAATTACTGCCCACCGCTACCACCAGTGGAGAATGACGTTACCATTTCGGACTTTAGTGCTCAGAGGCTCTGCCCTTGCTCTGGCAACTGGAAGCAAAATTTTAAAAATATATATCTTTATTAATTTTAGAGAGGGAGATAGAAACATTAGTGATGAAAGAGTCTCATTGATCGACTGCCTTCTGCGTACCCCTAACTGGGGATCAAGCCGCAACCCCGGCATGTGCCCTGACCAGGAATTGAACCTCCATCTCCTGGATCCTGGGTCGATGCTCAACCGCTGAGCCACATCCCGGCCTGGCGGGAGCAAATTCTTATTATCACTTTCCCGTTCCAGACACCATCACGCTAGACGAGTCACTTAGGCAAACCTTGTTTTATTGTGCTTCGATTTATGGTGCTTCACAGATAAATTTCACCCTGAAATTTAGCAGCTTAAAATAACAATAAGCATTTGTTGTTTCTCGTGGTTTCAGTGGGTCTGGAAGTAGGAAGCTGCTTTCTGGGTTGGGGTCTCTCATGAGACTGCTGTCAGGTGTTGGCTGAGGCTGGGATCATCTTGAAAGCTTCTAACATCTGGGCTGGGAAGATTCAAGGTATCGGCTGGGGCTTTTGTTTCATCTGAGGCTCAACTGGGGAAGGAGCTGCTTCCAAGCTCATGTGGTTGTTGGCGGCATCCAGATCCCCGCATGCTGTTGGATCGAGGGCCTCAGTTTCTTGCTGGCCGTCGGAAGGAGGCTACCCCTCAGTTCCCCATGCGGCACTCTCCACAGGTAGCTCACAACATGGCAGCAAAGCCAGCAAGGGAGAGAAAGCGGGTATATTGAATATGACCAGAAGACTCAATTGGTTTTTGTGTTTTTGTTTTTTTTATTGATTTCAGAGAGAGGAAGGGAGAGGGAGAGAGAGAAAAACATCAATGATGAGAGAGTCATTAATCAGCTGCCTCCTGCACACTCCCTACTGGGGATGGAGCCTGAAACCTGGCCATGACGGGGAATCAAACCATGACCTCCTGGTTCATAGGTCAACACTCAACCACTGAACCACACCGCCAGGCAAGACCCAATTGTTTTAACTCACTGTATCTAATTGAGGTGAATTTGCACCATATAATTTATGTTAGAATTCAAAAGCTTGTGATTGTGTTCACCTTGACAATATCAATGTAAACTCGGTTTAAATTTTTTCATTAATTGCATAATTGTATGGTTCAGGGGATTATGTGAATTTAAACTAATCTCTTGTTTAAGCAAGGGACCTGTACAGACTGTTAAATCAGCAACCGACCTCCCACTCGGCCTTTATTAGACAGAGTGTCTGCCAGAGCAATAAATTTTACTCTTTGATGGGTAAATCAATTTCACCGCCATGCTCTTTCCCCTACTTCCTTCCCTCCCTCTGTCTAAATGTTGTACAAAAATAAGGTAATGTTGGCACCAGCTCTCTTGGAGCCCCTGGTAGTCTCTGTCTGCCTTCAGAAGTGAGCGAGGCACTGTCCCTGCAATGACCTGTTTTCTGCAGATTTTCCTCCCAGGAATGGGTTTGCCTCTTCTTGCCTCCAGCAGTGATTAGCTTCACAACCCACCTTATGGTGGAGTCCAAAGGCGTTTCCCAAAGGAACATACCTCTGGCAGAAACAGCAAAATGAGGGTCTCCATGCTTCCAAATCAGGAGGCAAAACTTTTACCACAACACCAGTTAGAATTTCCTTTAGTTACTATGACATCAGATTTTAGCCTTGACAAAACTGAAAAAGCTCTAGGGATTATATTATGGGAGAGTCTCAAGATCCCACCCTTTTTTTTTTTCTTCATTACATGGACTAGTGCTGCTTTATTTGAGGTGCATGGCAAAGTGACAAAATACCAATAGAGGCCAAAGCCAAAGCCAATGACTGCAGTCTGGCTTAGATTCCTCACTAAACTTTACCAAGGCTGGGCTTCTCCTGGGAGATACTGCAAATTGTTTTATTTGTGCCAGGATCATTACAATTCTGCAAAGCAGCTCTAATGTTGTTGTTTACTAAGAATTAGGCTAAATAAAAATGAACTACTGGTGAACATAATTCCATTTTAATGAAGTAAATGGAAAAGTTTCATTTCTATATCACTGTCTTCTAGTTCCTTCAAAGAGTTAACTTTTATATTTTATTTCTAAAGCGTAGAACTCCTTCCTAACTTTCAATCATGTTTTCAGTGCTCCTGCTAAAATTTAGAACCCCATCCCTAACCTGCCTCCTCCTGACAAGTCAGTCCAGCAGTCTGGTTTATTTTCATTTCTATGACACAGTTCAAGTCAAAGGGACACAGGTCCCACAGTTTGGTTTATCACCTAGACCTGCAGTTTGCGAACAAAGATGGGCTGTCATTAAAAATACCTACAAGGCGTACAGGTTCGGATGCATACAGTGCATTGAGCGCATTTGAGCATTAACATACAGACATTTTATATTTTTTTGAGGACTTCTGCCTGGGTCTCCTGTACCTTGTATATGTACATTGAAATTCTTTGTAGTTGACCGCCACTTAAAAAATCTATTTTCCTCCAGTTACAGAACCAAAATAGTTAAAGAAAGTCACGTCACTCTTCCTCACAAGGCCTTTGCCCTTTGCCCTCGATGCCTTTTGAGAGCAGCTGTCATGAATTTTAGATTGAAAGTGCAGAGCCTCGCTGTCCCCAGAGATGCTTCAGTGCTTCATTTCTACAAATGGGCTGCGCAGGGAGCTTGCGAAGTTGCTCTTTCTGGGGAGTAAAACATGTCCCCACAGAAAGAGAGGGAACGTTTCCAGGGAACGGGAGAGCCTGGTGAATGTCCTTGGAGTTTCTTAGACGAGTTCATTCTCACTCCAGAGCATGGTTTGCTCCCAGAAACATATCACCTGCCCCGCTGCCGACCAATGTCAACTCATGTACCTTGTAGCCACATCAGGCCCCTGCAGCTGTGACATCCTGGCCGCCACGGGCTTCCCTTTTCCTTCTGCCATGACCAGGAGGCCGTTCACTCCTCTCCCCCCTCCCTCCTCTCCCCCACCCCCTCCTCTCTTTAAGAGATCTTTCCCTCCCCTTCTGCGCCTGGGGTGTAGATATTCTAGCTTTTCCTCGCCGGCTCTGGCCGAGCTCACTGGTCAGTCGTTTCTAACGCAGGTTTTTGAGCGATGGCCACAGATGGGGCAGAAATGGCCAGGTCAGGAAACAAGCTTCCAATCCCTGCGCAAGAGCAGGGACTGGGGTGTTTCGCTTCCATCTGGAGGCTTTTAATTTCTTCACCTTTTCTTTCGTTGAGTCTTATTTCGGGCAACTTGTAATTTTCAAATATACATATCAGTAAAGTGGGCTTTGAACGTATCCGTTTATATCACGGCCTGCCCAGAGCGGGAGCTCTTCGGTCGCCGCCTCCGATGCCCTCAGCCTGCCTTTCCAGCGCTCTTGCCTCCCTCCAAGGGTCCCTGCTCGCCAGGGCCCCTGGCAAACGAGTGTCTCGCAGCCTTACGCGCAGGAGCTCTCCTCGCCTCCTAAGTAGGCGTCGCCAGTATGAAAGGCATTCAGAACTGCCTTACTCTTACGTTGTAAAAATCAGTTGTCTCAAACCCTTTTTAGGAGGTGGACTATACACCAACAAACAAGCAGTTCTGTAGACCAGTGCTTCTCACCATTTAGTGAGCAGCAGAGTCAGCTGGAGTCAAAATACAGATTGCTGGGCCCCTCGCCCGAGATTCTGACCGAAGTGTTGCCGATGCTACTGGCCAGTGAGCAGCGCTTAGAGTAGCCCCTCCTTCGGGGAAATTCTCTAGCGACCCCTGAATTGCTTCTCTAAATATTACCCCAATATCAAGAGCAGCTTGTTGACGAGCATTAAGTGTGTGATGATCAGTAGCTATATAATAGCTACCTATAGAATCAGACAAAGTAATAACACTTTTTAAAATTCTGTCTTAAAAATTACTGTTTTAAAGCACACACAGTGTAAAAATTAAAAGAGCACAAAGTACATACATCACCAACGAAACTGTCCCCCATTGCAGATCTACACTCCCACTTCGCGGAATCGGCCACGTTAGAGCCTCTTGTTAGAAGAGTGTGTACACTAGGGTTTTGAAAGAAGTTGAGAATTGCCCTCCAAATAGCTTATTCCAGTTTCCACTTCCATCTCCCAGTGTATGGGTGCTTATTTCTCCACACCTCAGCGGCCTCAGGCCACATCCAAAATGTGGATCTGCTGATCTGACATGTGAGGAATATCTAATTTTTATTTTCATTTGTGTTGTGATTATGAGAAGTTAAACAACTTAGAGTAGCAAGACTGTGGACAATCTATTAGTTTCGTGCCAGTGAACGACTAGTTTATAAACTCAAGTTCGTAATTTCTTTTAAACAAAAGTGCCTGCTTTTCTTGTTCACCTGATTAATTCTTCCTTTTGTTGGACTTTGCTTCAAAGAGTGCTGCACCTCCTCTTGCTGAAAAGAAACAAATATGGTATCGCCCATTGTCCGCCCCTCCCTAATTTCCCCCAGGAAATTCAATTGATAGGGCATTCCTTTGGGAAATAAAGGTTTAGATGTAGGTTTGTTTATGGTATTTTACATAGAAAATGATACATCTCCAAACCTAATCTCTGCTTATGGGAAATGACAATTTATAGAGAAACCAAGACTCTAAGCTTAAAGTTAAGAAAATTTTGAGTATGGCGCACATAGCAAAGCTGAATTTTCCTTAGTTTGTTTATTGGTATCCACTTGCAAGAAACACACACACACACATACACCTAAGACTGCTTTTTGAAATCAAATGCATTTCCTGCCTTCTTCTTTCCTCAGTACTCTTACGACCAGCCTATTTATAGCCCAGGAAAGGAAAAAGCTCCACTGGAAGCAGGAAAACGAAGTTCAGAAAGAATAGGAGGAAGTGTGCCTGCCATTTAGCCAAGCAACCTTTAATTCATTGAGCTCAAAGCTCAGCGGCTCCTGTCGTTAGGCGTAAACAGCTTGCAAGTTTTTTTCTCTCTCCCTGTTTTTGAACTGGATTTGGGCGACGGAGATCATGGCAGCATTTTAGAAGAGAGAGCAGGGATCTCCAGGTGTTTAGGCATGTGGCAGAGAAACTCGTTAGCGGTTGGCAAAGTGGAAAGAAAGAGACGATTCAATAGAGAGAGGAATTTGCAATGATTCCACGTCTGGGAGGTAAGGTAAGTGTCATTTTTAAGACTGTCCATCGGTGTGTCTACGTGCATATCATGAGCTGGGATATTAGCTGCAGACGGTGTATGTGATCTGAGGGCAGGTCCTCAAGCAACTTTTCGTTGAGCTTTGCTTACATCTCGGAAGCAGTGTAGAAATCAGCCTCAGTAATGAAATCTTCCGTTGTTAACAATAATAAATATTTTTTTAAAGTAGTTGTTTCCTTAAGGTAATTTTATGTTTACTAAGTTTTCCCTCGTTTCATGATCACAAGGGTATTGAATAATATAAGTAATTTCACTGAAGATCATCTTTGAAAAATAATTTCTGGATATTTGTCTGTTTTCCTATCTTTTTCGAAGTACTGATTAATAATCCATGTGTCGTTTCTTTGGTCAATATATTTAGAATGTATTTACTGGGTCATTGAGCACAAATGGTCAATGTTAGAAAAGTTATTTTAACTAAAATTTAAATTTTGCATAAAATTAAGTGAAGATAAAGTTTTTTTGTGTTTTTTTAAAATACAAAGCTTCTTCTCCTAGACATCATTTTCAGACAAAGGAGAACCTCCTAGAAGCACAAAACACAGCCCTGAACAGCTCCAGTGATAGAAACTGTTCACAATAATTATTTACATTTAAATTATTATTGTAAAACATTGATTCAGCATATGTTTTCTGTGGGATGTGAGAAATGCTACTGGGCTTTGGAAGTGGAAAGGTCAAAAGGGAATGGAAGAAGTCCAAGAACGGTTGGCTTTGCCCATAAAAACTTGAAAAGTTCCTAGGGACATTCCAAATTCTTTCAACATTCCTTGACATCAAACAAGTATGATCGTTTCAATGATGCACTGCATTTGCGTCCACTGCTGCTGGTCTCTGCACCTGCGCCTTGATGAATGTTACCGCAACATCAAACAAAGGAACAGAGTTCTGGTGCTTTATTGGAAAGGAAGAGCAGAAGGAAATACTCTGCTGTTACTTTGGCTTTTCCCAGTTTGAGATTGATATGTTTAGAATCTATCGTAAGAAGGTGGCCAAAGCTGGAAGCCAGAAGAGCTGAGCCAGCCAGGTTGCCACTGGCGCAGGAGGCCAACCCTTGGTCTTACTGTGGATTTCATTGGCTCTTCCCTTTCCTGGGAGAATTTAAGGGTTATTTTTTTCTGATTAGAAGGTTATATAGTTCATTCCATGGAAACTGCAGCAAAGTATTATATTCTTGAATTGAAAGAGCAATATTTTTTAGTTGAACTTAGATTGTTAAACATAGAGGGGAATACAATTAATCTGGACAAATATGATGGATCTGAAGAAACAGATAGAACAGAGTCTTAGCACTTATTTCCAGGACATTCTAGTGCTGCAAAGTCAATTCTGAATTTATTGTATTATTCCTGCCAAATGAATATAAGGCGACCTAATTAATCTAGCGATAGAGACCTTGTCTGCCGTGATCCTGTTGGCGCCGAACTCCTGCCCTCACCATTTCGAAACAACTTTCTCACTTGACACATTTGTCCACATTATGAGAATAAAAATGCTTTAAACACTGTCGAAGACGTAAAAACAGACAAAATTACGTTATATATTTTATTCTAAGAACATATATTTTTAAGTTTTATTGTTGGTTATTGGTTTCTGGATGCCCATAGATGCTTATAAATATATTCATGAAATGTCAGTTATTTGAAATAGATTTCTTGGGAATTACTTAATAGTTTCACAGGTTTCTTGATGTATTTTCAAACTCCTGAGAATATTTTACGTGATTCAGAGTTTGGTATTTTGGGGGAAAACTGCCCATTTTTTTTAGCTTCTCTCTCAGTTAAAGAGAAACGTATTTCCCGGTTTCCAGCATAACTGCTATAATCACTATGCGCTTCCAGCTTACATAGTATAGCCACCCCTGGCCCTCACATATAAATACAAATGAAATCAGATTGCTGAGCAGTTAGTGTGAAGTGGTGAGAAATTACATGTCAGCAGCAAGTCCACAATGTGTTGGATGTGTTGGGGGGGGGGCTAGGGAGAAGATGCCTATGTCAGGCAGCCATACCTACCCGGCCTGTGTGGGGAGAGAGTCGCATGTTGACTTTCGTGCCAATAAGCACCTTAAATCCAGATTAGTGCCTTCTGGAACTTTTTCTCCTGTGCTCTCGTCCCCTCACATGCTATATTGTAGGTCAGAAGCAGCACCATACCACCAAACTATGTTTATTAAATTCTCCTACTTATACAATCTCTACCTTTGATCAACTTAACGTTTACTTAGAGAAAGAGAATTATAGAGGACACAAGGCATCCTACATATAGAGGCAGATGAATGGAGTCGAGGAGGAGTACCAGATAAGAAAGGCCCGGTGCAGGCAGGCTTCACGGAGGTTCAAGGCTGAGCTGGGCCTTGAAGGGCAGAAGCAGATCTGCTGGGCATAGCAAGAGATAAGAGCATCCAAGACAGAATGGAGCTGTGTGCATGGGCAGAGACAGGAATGTACTTGGGTTGACAGATGAAATACAGAATTCCCATTTAGATGTGAGTTTCAGATAAACAACAAATACTTTTTTTTTTTTTAGTAAAAGTCTGTCCTATTGCACAGGTGTGTATGATGCCCATTGCATGGGACATACTTATACAAAATATTGTTTGTTGTTTATCTGATTCACATTTAACTGGGTGTCCTGTTTTAATTTCCTGAATCTGACAACTATTCCAGGGAACTGTGCGTCATCCAGCTCGACAGGAGAAGAGGCAATGAGTGTATGGAGCAAGAGAGATGCATCTGGAGGCAGCTGGGGTCAGACTGTGATGGGACTGGAATGCCAGACTAAGCAGTTTAGAATCTAATTGAAAAACACTGGGGAGCCACTGTGGAAATGGAAATGACATCATTAAGATCTACCCATTTGAGGCAGGACCTGGGGGCAAAGAGCAGTTCTCTAAGGCCTGGCTACTGGTGACAACAGCGAAAAAGAAACCAGATGGAGACACATTAGAGAGCAAATCAACTTGTTTTGTAAACTAATTGAATATAGTTATGGAAGGAGAGGAAGTGTTAGAGAGGATGATATGTTTTATGTCCATTTGAAGAAATAGCCAATCGAAAACAGCAGCAGGTCAGGGAGTTAGTAAGGGAGATGAGGAGTTGTTCTCAGACATGTTAAGTTTGAGGCAGTGATGGGATAATTAGGTAGAAATAACAAGTGGACAGCTGGAAACAGGAAACCGCTTAGGAGGAAGGTGAGAACCAGAAATAATAACAGTGGCCAACACTGACTGAGCATTTACTGTATGCCAAGCCTTTTGTATCCATTGTATTATGTAATGCTCACAACCACCTAAGAGCAGGTCCCATTGCTAGCCACATTTTATAGATGAGAAAACAGAGGCTTAAAGAGGTTAAGTAACTTGTCCATAATTACGTAGCTAGGGAGAGAAAGAAAGAAAATGGAACCCAGGTGTGTATGAGGTCAGAGCGCATGTTCCTGCTAATTCCCACAGAGAACGTCGAGTATCTGCTCTGGATTCACTTTCTCCATTTGTAAAGATCTAAGGGCACCAGTTGCTCATGCTGTAACCCAATTTTTAACAAGATTACTGGTCCTCACTTCCTAATTGTGTCAGCTCTCAGAATTCTGCACCTTTTGCTTAATCTCTCTGGGGAAAAGGGAATAGTTTATAAAGAGAGATTTTCTTTATTATTTATTTATTACCAAGCTTGTTTTTCCCTTCAGTGCCTCATTTTTGATTTCTTCTCATTTATCTGGTGAGATAAAGATTGTGGGGAAGAGAAAACAGGACCAAGAAGGATGTTAAACGCCTCTCTCTGTCCCTGGGTGCCCTCTAGTGACAGTACAAGGTCACAGTGCTCAGCCCAGGCCAGGGACAGCACAGCCAGCCACCAGGAGCAAGCTCCTTAGGAAAGCAAGAGTTCACAGAATCACTGCAGAATGATCTGTGGGCTCCTGAATAGTATGGAGGCTAGTTGTGCTAGGAGATCCTGGTTAAAGGACTTCGTGGAATTACATACACCCTTAACAGCTGGCTCACCAGAAGGACGTTTTGCATAGACCAGCTTTAGGTTTATCTTAAACTTAGTAGTCATTAAAAGTATTTCACTTGTTGAGATCCAAGATGGAGGTGGAGTAGGTGGAAAGTACACTCACCTCCTGCCAGGAACAAACTGGAATTACAACTAAAATATAGAATATCAACCTGAAGAACCAACTGAAGACTAGCTGAAGAGGTCTTATAACCAAGGCTTATACAGAAAAAGCCACATTGAGACTAGTAGGAAGGGCAGAGATGGGAAAAGGCTGGCCTCACCCTGACAACTCCCTGAGACCCCATCCCACCACAAGGGTCGGCAGGCACCCAGTGGGTGGCAGCTAGCCTAGTATCCCCTGGGACTTTTGCTGAGTGGCCTCAGACCCAGCACTGGCATTGAGTTTGAATCTGTATCAATCTGGTGAACACCACTTACCCATACCTTGTGACTCACTAAGAACCTACCTCATGCAACTCGAGTACCACCAGAGGCTCTTTCAGTGACTAAGTCTAACAGGCAATTAGCAGGCAGAGGCAGGTAGAGACAGATCTTGGGGTGCCTTGGGCATTTTGCTGACCTCCCCTGGGCTCAGTGCTGGAGGAAGCTGGCCTTGGTGTGCAGCTTTGCCCTTCCCACACACACCCAGACCCAGCAGAGGCAGCCACAAACTTCGTATTGCCTTGTAGCTCCAAACAGGTTGCCCAGGGCCAGTCATAGGCAGCGTTTGACATTGACCTGTACTGGAGTCCCTCCCAAGAGGCCCCAGAACCTACACACCCATTGATAGGCTTCAAACAGCACCAGAGCAGGAGGACCCAATAAGTTCTACAAGCGGCACATCTAAAGGTAGATTGCCCTTGCTAAGGCAAATTCCACTTTGTCTGGTCAGCACCCACACAGTAGCTCATACACTGGTCAGAACTGTTCCCCACAGTCAGGCAACCTAAAGGTTGACCCTACTTACAGAGGGGAAAACAGTAATTAAGACTCAACTACAACAGGAGGGCTCACATAACCCACAGAAAGGACATTCCTGGAGCACCTTGCTCAGGTGATAAGGGAGACAGTGCTGCTGAACTCCACAGGATGCCTACTATATAAGGCCATCCTCCCAAGACTGGGAGACGTAGCAGATCTACCTAATACACAGACACAAATACGGAGAGGCAGCCAAAATAGGGAGACAAAGAAGCATGCCCCAGATGAAAGAACAGGAGAAATTCCCAGAAGAAGAATTGAATGAAATGGAGGCAAGCAATCTACTAGATACAGACTTAAAAACAATCGTTATTAGGATGCTAAAGGAACTTAGGTGAAGAATGGGTGAACTCAATGAGAACTTAAAGAGATAGCAAGCATAAAAGAGAACATAGAAACCATAAAGAGCCAGTCAGAAATGAATGCAACATCTGAGGTGAAGGATACACTAGAAGGAGTCAACAGTAGGTTGCATGAAGCAAAGGATTGAATCGGTACTTTGGAAGACAAGGTAGCAGAAAATAACCAGTCAGAGCAGCAAAAAATAAAAATAAAAAAAATTGTTTTTAAAAATGAGGATAGTCTAAGGGACCTCTGGGACAACATCAAGTGTAATAACATCTACATCATAGGGATACCAGAAGGAGAAGAGAGCAAGGGATTGAGAACCTATTTGAAGAAATAATGGCTGAAAACTTCTCTAACCTGGTGAAGGAAAAAGACACACAAGTCCAGGGTGCACGGAGAGTCCCAAACAAGATGAACCCAAAGAGGCCCACACCCAGACACATTATTATTAAAATGGCAAAGGTGAAAGAAAATTATAAAAGCAGCAAGAGAAAGACAGTTACCTACAAGGGAGCTACTGTAAGACTGTCAGCTGATTTCTTAACAGAAGCATTTCAGGCCAGAAGGGAACAGCAAGAAATATTCAAAGTGATGAAAAGCAAGGATATATAACCAAGACTGCTCTACCCAGCAAGGCTGTCATTTAAAATTGAAGGAGAAATAAAGAACGTTCCAGAAAAGAAAAAGCTAAAGGAGTTCATCACCACCAAACCCAGCATTACAAAAAATGTTAAAGGGTCTTCTTTAAGAAGAAAGAGAGAGAGAAACATAGTTATAAAGAATAAAATGGCAATAAATACATGCCTATCTGTAATTCCTTTAAATGTAAATGGCTTAAATACTCCAATCAAAAGACATTCAGGGTGGCTGAATGGATAAGAAGACAAGACCCATATATATGCTGTCTCCAAGAGACCCACCTCAGAATGAAAGATACACACAGACTGTAAGTAAAGGGATGGAAAAAGATATTTCATGCAAATGGACATTTTAAAAAGCTGGGATAGCAGTACTTCTATCTGACAAAATAGACTTTAAAACAAAGGCTATAGTTAGAGACAAAGGCATAACATAATGATAAAGGGAGCAACCCAACAAGAGGATATAACCCTTGGAAACATTTATGCACCCAACATAGGAGCACCTACATATATAAAGCAAATCTTGGTGGACACAAAGGGAGAGATCGATAGTACTGTGGTCGCAGTAAGGAATTTTAACACCCCATTGACATCAATGGATAGATCTTCCAGACAGAAAGTCAACAAAGAAACAGCAGCCTTGAATGACACACTAGACTAGATGGATTTAATTGATATTTTTAGAGCATTTGATCCCAAAGCAGCAGAATATACATTCTTTTCAAGTGCACATGGAACATTTTTCTAGGAAAAGTATTTCATTTATCTTGTTAGGAAGGCACATATATCAAGTTTGGTTATTAAACTTTTAATGCACACATATCTTTATTGTTAAGAAAATGTCTTAGGCCTTTTATTCTAAATGCTTAAAAATGCACAATGTCTGTTTTAGTAAAAAGTAAATATCATTTAGGAATGTAGCCTAAGGAAGTATGAATTGATTGAGACAAAAACGTATGTAAGAGAATGTTTATCTATTTGCAACTGACAGATTTTGGACAAATATGCAAATAGGAAAATTGTTAAATAATATTTCATAATATAGGCAAAAAATTATATATATGGTTTGACCTCACTGTCTTAAAATTATATATGTACCTGTAAAAAAAAGTTAAGAACTAAACGTTCCTATACCGAGATGTTGACAATTGGAATCTCTGATCAGTGGCGTAATGATTTTTATTTTCTACTTTGTCTCCGGGAAAAACATGTACTACTTTTATTGTCAGGAACAAAACCCAGTTTGTTTTTCAAAGGCGGAGCGCTGAGTCCCAGCGCCCTAATTTCTCGCTGTCACGGCTGACCATCATGCTTCTGCTCATTCAGCCCCCTCGCAGCCTCTGTGCCCTGGGGAAGAGCTGTATCCTGTTTGTGATAGCATAATTCATTGCAGTGGAAACGATTCTGATGCACTAGCCGGCTCTATGACTTCACTGTATTCATTAGCAACAGGAAACAAAGACACACACTCTTTTTTTCTTTTTCATAATTGTTTTAGTAATAATTGACAATTGGAGGAAATGAATGGCAGAAAACAATTATGGGCAGAAAAGATGGTCAGCAAATCAGGCTGGGAAATGCAGTGGAGCCAGTCTCATGCAACAACTTCAGAACATTACAAAGATATTACTGTTTTGTTCTCAGCATACTCCTGAAATCACTATTGTTTTTTTTACCAGAAGTTACACAATTCTTTGCTGGCAGCAATGACCCCCAATATGCTTTTAATTCGGTAATCTGGTAATCCCACATCAGGGATTCGGGACTGCATTTTTTATGTATATTAATATTCAGGGTAAATGTGAACTCCCTGTGCTCCTGTCCGGGAATAATGCTCCTACAGTGACTAGCCACATGTTGACCACAAAGTCTTAAAAGTTTTTGTTTTCCATTAAACTTTTAAAAATTAAATTCATGTTTCTGTTCTCTGCAAAACGATTCCTAGTCTTCATTTTAGCAGCAGTGGAGGCGGAAACAAACAACAGATCCTCGAAACAAGTGAATTCATGATTCACTTTCCAGTGTCCATGCTGTGAAATGAGCACAATCGATAAGGGCTGAGATGAAAACAAGGGCTGTGTTATCAATTAGGAAAGTGCTAAATAAATCAGGGATTACATGCACTAAGGTAACATTTCTCTCTTGCTGTGTCCAAGACATTTAACCATCTTGGGTACTATTAAAATTCTCTGGGTGGGAGAACTAAACATCCAGCGGCTACTCTGACCTTTATCCTAAGTCGTCGTCTCCTCTGATGAGCCTGATTTGGAGTAAAATTCGGCAGTAGCTCTGACTTCCTATCTAAAGACCGCTTACTGGTCGTGCTATTTATTGCCGAGGCCTCCAGACCAGCACCGTCCAATTGAAATATGATGTAAGCCACAAATGTGAGTCACGAATGTCATTTTATGTTTTCTAGTGGCCACATTAAAAAATGAAACAAAGAGCTAAAATTAATTTTAATACATCTGAAATGTTATCATTTTAACATACAGTCAATACAAAAGATAATTAATGAGATACTTTACATTATTTCTTTTATAGCAAGTCTCTGAAATCCCATGTGTATTTTATGATTATACGTACCTCAGTTCGGACAAGCCTCATTTCATGTGCTCGGTGGCTTCAGATGCCTAGTGGCTATTGTGTTGGACGGTTCAGCTCTAAACAGAAGAGCCCTCGTGCTCCCAGTTACACACACAGCATCTGAAGTTCAGGCTGTGAGATTCTCCTGCCTGTCAGGACTCGCCGTCCTCATGATGACACATTCAGCCGGCCACTCCCAGGGACACCAACTAAAGCTGGGCAATCGGAAAGCAAGCGAAGGGTGGGCAGTTTCTGAGCTTCGGCCAGTTAGAGCAATCCAACTGTTCATTTACGTTGCCTGACTCTGGGTCCCTCAGTTAAAAATAATGGTAACAGAAGTGTTAAAAAAACTCCCAGTTTTGAAATCTGGACTAGAGGATTGTAAGAAACTTAATTTTATCATTATGGTTTCAAGTGAATTTAGGCATAGGAATAGGTTACATTATACAGACTAAACTGAACTTCCAGGAAGCATTATAGAAATGGTGCTCTTACCAATACATAAAACTGAGTGCAAAGAAAGAAAACTTTAGTGATTCTCACACACACACACACATACACACACACACACACTCGCACAGACACTTCTGACATTGTGACCGCTTGCTGATGTCTTTTCTGCATTCTCCATTGTCCTGTTTGAAGGGTAGGAAGTACGCTTCAATAATCTTGTGTAACTCCTCTGCCCTGGGGACTCTCACGGCAGTCAGCTGGAGCGATAAAGATAGCTCCGTGTGCTAAACATGGAGATCCCAAAATAGAACTGGTGGACGGGACAAAGCTAAAAGACACTGTAGGTTCTTACGGCCCGCCCATGGCAGAGGCCTGGAGCAGGGCCCCGGAGATGCTGGCAGGGAGTCGCGGCCAACTGGAGCGATCATAGTTTGGGTTCATTTCTTATTCCATCAGGGTTTGGTTATGAAGCTAGATTTAAAGCAGTCAGAAAATTCTGAAATCAAAATAAAAGTTAAATACCTTTAAAGTATAAATAACAGCCATCCACTGCATGATTTACAAATTGGTAGTGCTCCAGAAACTCTTTTTGAAGACCGTTCTTGGCCCTCTGAATTCACTTTTCATTTTCCTATAGAAACAAAGTCATAAAGAGTAACTGGTATGTGCACCTAAAATACCATATACTTACAATAAAATTGTTACAATGTGTTAAAAATGTATTATGTTAAATTATTGTTTATTAAATCATAATTCATTATAAATGTATATTATGAAATTATTACAATGCATTTATAATGAAATATTAACATATTGTTTCTACATTGATATACCATACATTAATACTATGTTAATAATTGTGTTACATTAATAATATATTCATAACTAACTGAAACAGAAAAAGACTCTATTGAATCAGCCCACAATCGCCTTGTGTCCAAAGCCCTGAGCACTGATAAAGAATCTAGGAAGTGCCAGGGGCTGTGCCAGGTGCCAGGACAAGCATAAAATATCGATTATATTTCTTTTGTCCATTGATCTTGGTGGGAAAGGAGGTTTACTAGAGATGAGTGAGAGGAGAGATGAAATCCTTTTCTAAGGAGCCTGCCTTATCCATGTGCCTCTTGGGTGGAGACCTTTTCATTTCGGCGTCATCTTCTAAACATTGGGTTTGCCTTTTCCTTAACGACGACGCACCTCCAGGACTTGCCTTAGTTGTGCAGCCATAAGCAGGAGCTTTGGTTCCCAAACAGGGTGAGATTTCCCTGCGTACATTTGGACGTCAGGCAGAGAGGCAGAAGAGAGGGAGGTGGAGAGAAAGGCTCTAACGCAAGAGTCTGTGTCTGCTCGTGAGACAGAAGGGGAAAAGGAGAGGGAGGGAGGTGTGTGGAACTGGCCTTTGCACGCAGTGTGCTTTCCAAGCCAGTCTTTGACAGCTTCATGAGTGCCATTAACTACTGGATCCTACATTTGCTACCATTGATTTTTCTCATCACTAGTAAGTGAGGAAGGGGTGGCAAAGTCAGGCGCTAACTGGCCTTCAGGCAAGGTCAAGGAATCTGGGTTGAGTAGGGCCACTGGTGAGTCTCACTAGTCAGCAAGAGGATTCAGGGACATTCAGGTGAATTGAAGTATGTGCGTAGCTCGAGGAAGTGGAACGAGAGTTAGGCCTGTTGAATAATGTATCCCTGTGGCTCACCTCTTCCGAAATCTGAAACCACTCCCATCCCTCCCAATCCTTTCCGGTGTTCTCTCTCAATTTCTTTAGCTTTTAGGGCATTTTCTTCCAAACATCCGTTTCTTCTTTTCCATGGAAAACTACAACCCCACCTACCTGTATCTGCTGCCCCTTTTAATATATTTCATCACATGATGCTTGGTGATATTTCTTTCACCGATTCAGCTATTATTGCCTCTATAGTTAATTTCCCAGGAGTTTTTTCTCTCATCAGCTTAATTCCTTGAGCCATGTTTTATGCTTTTTAAAAAAATCTCTTTGGAGTACGTCAATGTTCAGAGAAACATTATTCACATAGCCAAAGAATGGAAACAACCCAAGTGTCCATCCACAGATAGTTGTAAGAGGTGAGCATACTTTACATTTCTACAATAACTTACAGGTTTCTAAAGTACTTTTCCCTAACTTATTTCATTTGCTTTATTATTGATTATTAAGGGGGACTCACTGGTGACGAGATGGACTCACTATCCCTCAACTAGATGAAGGCAGAGCTGGCAAGAGAAATCCTGTCTTTTGTTCCTTAATCTGACAGGATTTCTATTTTAGCATCCCGGGGGTCAGGCGGGATCACAGATTCCTAGATAAGGGGGCTGGGAGGGGCATTTGGAGAACTTTGTTACCGGCAATGAACAGCATGACTGTTCGGTCTCCCAGGGTCTTGAGTACAGTTCCCTGCACATGGACCCCAGCACGTGTACAATCAGCGGGGGCCGGCAGAGCCACTGCCAGACGCACACAGCCAGGGTGAGCCACGTGGCCTCCTTTTGGAAAATGACTGAAGGATTAACTTCTGGGAAGAATTTTCCATCTGTTTTCCAGATAAGCTTGATTAGAACCATCCAGCCCGTTCCGCAGGCGCCGTGGAAGAATGAATGAGTTGTCCAGTGTGGTCTGGGTGGGCTCGGCTCACGTTTCTCCCAGGCTCCGGCCCCACCGTGCAGGGAAGGCCTCTTTGCCTTCAGACCTCCTCCAGCAAGAGGAGCTGGGTTCCCGGCGCGAGCCCGCCCTGCCCCGAGGGCCTCACGATTAGGGGGAAGGGCTCCAAGGTCCTCTGCAGGCCAGCTGGCCATCGGCTGGACAACTTCACAGGCCTTCCATTCACCATTCTGCTGAAGTTACCATAGGGAAACTTTATTTCCCTTTGCCAGTTCTCTTCCTCTCCCTTCCACTTCCCTCCCCACCAAGTCAGTTTCCTTTGTTATTTTTGGTATAAAGAACTTTCCTTCAGTTAATCTCAAGGCTTCAGAAAACCAGTTAAAAGAGGTTAACTTGGGGAGAGGTACCTGATCTTCTTATCTGTGTATATACACACACACACACACACACGCACCCCACACTCGCACACACACCCCTGTGGAGCTGCGCTGATTAAAAATAGATCCATGTATTTGTTATTTTGTCAACGTAAGGAATGTCCAAACCTGTGGAGACTTTTGATGAGTTTCTTTGAGCCAAATTGATGACAACTTTCAGGAAGCAAACTCTCAATGAACTGGGAAAATACTCTGGAGAATGGCAGTTTTGCAGCTTATTTTATACTTTAGAATAAAAGGAGGAGATGTGAGGAGGGTCACATGAAATCCGCCGGCGGTAGATTAAGGGGGAGGGAAAAAGCAAAGCAGGGAAATCTCTGAGGCTGGATAAAAAGCCACGCGGACGTGGGTGAGCACAGGCCCGTTAACCTTTCCAGCCCGTGGAGGTGGAATGCGGCGGCGAGAGGAGTTGGGTGGCCCCTGCCCTGGCGCCTGGTGGCTTTACCCTGGGGGTCTGGAAAAAGGTAACTGACATTTCCAAGGTATGTCATCTTAGATGCAAAAAAGACAATAGATGGGCTCACTTAAGGTAAAAATCGACCTTTGTCGAGGGGGTGGGACGTGACCACCCACCAGGACCCCCTGTTAGTTAGGGACTTGGATGTTCAGACCGCCCTACGTGGTTAGGCCCGCGGCGCTGGCTCCCTGAGCGTGTCAGGTTTAGCGCGGCCCCTTTCCATCCAGTTTACTGATAGCCTTGGCAACTTTATGGTGGGTTCAGGCCACCGGCCCTGATTGCGGATATTGGGGTGCTAATTTAATGCCGTTTTTATTTTCTGTTATCACTCTTTTTCTCTCTTCTCCTGCCTCCTTTTGGATTTTTCAAATTTTCTTTATTCCAGTTTCATCCCGCTAGTGTTTTGGAAGTTATGGGATCCATTTCTCTTCTTTTAGTGACTATACTTTGAATATTTATTTGATTTAACAGTGTCTCATATTAATCTTTGTACTGATACCATCTGAATAATATGAAGACCTTGGACACCTATCATTCTCATCTCACTCTCTCATCTTTCAGGCTACTACTGTTGAAATATTTAGCTCCACTTCCCTCCCTTTTTAAAACAATTTTGTTGAGGTGCAATTGACATATAATAAATGGCACTTATTACAAGTATACACTTCAATATCTTGACGTACATAGGCACCCATGAAGCCATCACCACAGTTGAGATCATAAACAACCACTTAAAAAAAATGGATCCAGTTCACACAGGAGCATAACCGGGTGCATGTTGCCAAGTTCTGCGAGTTTCCTGCAAACTCGTCTTCTTTGAGTCCTACAGCTTCTGGACAGAAGTAACTATGGTAATCGTTCATGGAAGCCCACTGGGCAACGTGCTAATTATTTCTCATTGCTTTCTTTATTGACCTTAATTGTTCATTATCAAAACAGTGCAGGCTTATTGTAAATGAATGTACTCGATACCGAAATCAATAGGTAACAAAGGAGAGACTCGTCACCCTTGCGACCCTCTTTTCTTCAGAGCGGATATATGTCTACAGCTTGTCCATTACCGCTCTGAACTCAGGCAGATGTTTGTGCATTTGACAACATATGTGATTGTAATAAAAATGGAGCTAAATGCATAGTGGAGTTTTTTGGGGGTTTTTTTTGGCTTAAAACAATATTTATGCACAGTGATTTTGCAGCTTGCTTTCTAAACTTATTACATCAAAGTCATCTTCCCATTTCATCTTTTTCATGACTGTGTGATGCAGGTAGCATTGAATTAATGCATTGAAATTATTTTGGTCCATCTCCCCTTATTTTTAGGGTGTTTCCCTCTTTGTTATTATTATGAGTGACACATTGTACTTGTCTTACATACATCTTTTTGCACTTATTGATTTTTTTTATAGGATAGACTCCGAAATGCAATGCACTATTCCCAACCCACATAGCCACCCTTTGAGTTGGGGGATACCATTCCCTTTTGCAATTATGGATTTTATACTTAAAGGGTTAAGGGATTCAGCTCATGAGTGGCTGGACTGGGGAGTGAGAATCCTGATTTCCCGGTTCTCCAGTGTGCCAAGATCCCCCCAACTCACCACACTACCTTGGGGGTTTTCAGCTAAGAGTAGTCCTATGGAAGGAGAAGACAGGGGACATATTTCTGGCAATTTATATTTTCACGTGGCCCTTCAGCCGAGGACATTAATGTGAGAGCTGAGGGGCTATTTTTAGCTGGTTGCTCTAAAGCACCCTGGGAGGTTGTGCAATCCACTGTCGCCCTCACAGGCAGCTAGGAATTGCTTGCCCATGTTTTTTGTTCGGAAGGAAAAGACACAGACCATCTGGGCCAGTAAGTTGGGTCCAACATCGGACTCATGTTTATTTTACTTAACAAATGTGTTCTTGAATAATATGAGTTGAATTTTGGTTGGTCAAATGCCACTTTGAATGCACTCAGGGGTGCACACATTTCTTGCAATCCTGCAATGAGTGGCTTTATAAAACAAAGAGTGCTTTGATAATGTGAACAGATTCCTTGAATTTATGTTGAACATAATTTATTTTTTCTTTTAAGGCAGGGAGCCCTGTGCTCAGTCGTTTGTGTCTTAGAGTGTGTTGGCTGGGTTAACCATATTAGCTAACGGTAATGTGGAATATATATGTTGTTAAAAATATAGACAAAGAGAGTCCAGCCTCTCCCTCCAAAGTTTCAAATGAAATGACATGGCGAAACCGTGTAATTTAGAAGAGGTAGTTTTAGATAAACACCCCGAGGCAGGAGGAGTGCAGCTGTAGACACGGGGTGCCCCTTACCCCTGGGTTTGGATCGTGGGCCCCATTCCGGCTTCACTGAGATGGGCTCTTTGGTTACTAAGTTCACAGTCCAGAAAACAGATGAAAACAAGTGAGGCCCTGACTGGCCGTTTTTTGCAGTAACACCATTGCATGCTTTGAAAGTACAATAAAATATTTTTAGTGTGATGTTACCATTTCTTCTTCTTAACGTATCAGTTCACATGGGCTCATACATTTTTTAAAAAATGAGTCAACAATTGATTCAACAACTGGAATGCCTTTAGAGCTCATGAAATTTTTGGTGTGTGCAGATCATAAGGATTAGCTGGGGGGGGGGGCGGGGGGGAATAGACCCACTTGTAACTTTGACAGGTTTTAATCAGTTTGGCTTAAGATGCTTTGATTTTGGAAAATATTATTCTACGTGAAAAGCAAGCAAGAGTCAACATAGTTAGTTAATATGCCTGGCGGGATATGATTCTGAAATGAGTTTTTGGTGCATCTCATCATCCTGATCCTCTGAGTTGACATTTATCAGTCTTTTTAAGGCCATGCATTGCTCTTAGTTTGGTTTTGGGAAGATAGCTGAGTGTGCAAAGGAAAATGAATAACTTTGCGGTCCTAATAATCCCGGTTTTGGAGATCTAGCCTATGGAAATAAAAGCACTAGAAACTAAAGATATATGTGTGTGGATGTTTAGTCAACACTATTTATAGAGGCAAAACCCTGGGAGTGTCAAATACACACTACTACACTATGGAGGTGTACGCAGCCACTAAAAAGAATAAATTAAATCTATAATTATTGACTTTACCCTATATACGTGGCCATGATACATTGTTAAGGGGAAAATCTAATTATAGATTAATTTTTTAAATGGGAAAATAAAACCCCATATACAGGGTGTCCCCAAAAATGTATACACACTTTAACAGCTGATAGCTCGGTTTTGAAAATGAAATTTACTTTAATAAATACCGTCTTTATAATTATTCAAAGTGTCTGTATACATTTTGGGGGGATACCACCCTATATATGTATATGTCTTTATGAGACTTATTTCTCATAGCTGTGTGTTATCTCAGCAAGAGGGGAATCATGGGAAAAAGAAGTTAAACATTTTTCTTTATGTATGTCTCTGTATTGTTTGACTTGCTATAATGAGCAGTATTGCTTTTTAAATTTAAATATCTTATAAAGTAAAACCACATACATAGGTGTCCTACTTTTCTTATTTTATAATGGGAAACAAGACTTCTTCAATATGATAATGTAGTTATTTTGACCAGTAGAATATATATTTAAAAATTATAGCCCAGCTGGCGTGGCTCAGCAGTTGAGCATAGACCTGTATGATTTAGGAGATCATGGTTTGATTCCCAGTCAGGGCACATGCCCGGGTTTCAGGCTTGATCCCCAGTGGGGGGGGGGGGGTGCAGGAGGCAGTCGATCAATGACTCTGTCATCATTGATTTTTTTATCTCTCTCTCCCTCTCCCTTCCTCTCTGAAATCAATAAAAATATATTTAAATAAATAATTTATAGGTTCACCATTTAGGTTGGCATTTTCCAGCTGTTTTAGCCCATGCTCCCTGTATTGATTTCTTACCACACGTGTTTAACTCCACCAGCCAAGAAGCTTTGTTGAGCTGACTTCCTATGTTTATATTAAGGGAACAGCACCCACCTCTCAGTTCTCACGCCTCCCCTCAACTTGAGAGTTTTAGCGCAGCTTAAATGGATCTACGGCCTTTTGGTCATAAGGCTGACAATCACAAAGGACAATAAACACTCCTTGTTTAATTAAAACATGAAAAAAAATTGGAAATTTTTCTACCATTTAAAAAAATGTGCTCCTAGAAGTGTCTTTTCGTTGGTGGTGGTGTTTGCCTCCCTCTGATCTGCAAATAAGAAAATCCTGTTGCAAGAATACGAGGTCCTCCTTCGTCAGGCGGGTCCCCACTCTGCTTGTGGCTGCCTCTGTGTTCCCAAGAAGCCCCGAGAAAGAAAACCTTAGCCGAAGGCTTCCCGCACACAGAGGGTTAGGGGAGGAGGGATCCCACGGCCCTGGCGGAAGGCTGAGCAAGGCCCTGTAAGCGGCCGGCCGTGTGGAAGGACGCGGGGATCGAGGCGACCGCACCCCGGAGGGGCTCTGGCCGTGCGCTCCGGGCTCGGCCGCTCAGACTTACAGCCCGGAGGCGGCAAGGGCTGGACTGGAGCTTGAGCGGGCGGTTTGGCAGCGAGGAGGGGAAACAGGGCTCGCAGTCAGCTTGCTGGGCTTGGATGCTGCGGAACCCGAGGACGGGGTTAGGCAGAACGGAGAGAACTGTGAACAATTTGGGGCAGATGGATCTGGTCTCAAACTAATAGGGCTATTTTCTAATTACAACCATGGTGTAAACATTCATTCATTCATTCATTCATTCATTCATTCATTCATTCATTCATTCAGAAAGTGTACACTGAGCAGCGGCTTCCAGCCAAGGCCAGTGGGCTGTGTGTGAATCCTGACAGTTTAGCAGACTCCGAAGGCCAGTGCTGGGGGAGAGTGAAGGGGCAGTGGGGGGTGGGGGTGGGGGTGGGGGATGGGGGTGGGGGATGGAGGTGGGGGATGGGGGATTCTCATAGGCAAACTGTACGAGGGGCCTACAGTTTGCCTGTGAGAATAAGAGGACTTAGAGTTTCTAACCGCGCTTTTTCTATGATTCCTACAGACTTAACTGGGCCCCACCTCATGCATTTAACTATCAGACTTTTCGAGAGAAAAATAAATTTAAATATTTTCTTTGCCTCACTTATCCCTGAATCAGCTTTGTATTTTCAGCTTTGAAAGAGTAATGATGCTGGAACTTGAATAGAAAGAATCATGACCTGAAAACTGCCCTTCTGTTGTCTTCCGAACACTAAATGATTCTCGGAAAGCACAGAGGCGTAAGGTGCTTTGCACCATAAATACTAAATGCTCCTTCTTGCGTTTTACTGAATGAAGCTTCTGCTAGAAATCCAACCTAAACTAAGAAGCTGACAGTAACAGGGAAAATGTTGCCATAAAGGTGAATAGAAATGAATTACATTAAGTAGATACAGCTATGCTAATATGTAATGTGTTTTCTAAAAGTAAATTAATTTTACAAGAAGGAAGAAAGAAAAGAGAAGAGATAGAAGACAGGAAAAAGAGACTAAAAGTAGAAGTCTATTTTTAATCTGGGCAGATCTGTCCAGAAATGGGGAATTTCTCCAGGGATCCTGAAGAAAGGCAGGGGGTGCGGACTGGGGTCAGGAGGCACCTTCCGCAGGGGCCGCCTCGGTCAAGGCTGTCTTCCTTAGTCATTAGGCTAAGCAGCTTCAACTAGAAAAGGTTGAGCCGGTCTATGAAAAACTCCTGTGGCTACTAAATCATTTTGGGGGTAAATGTGCGAGATTTGAGGTCAGGCAGGACTGGGTTCACATCCGTATCTCTCTCTCTCTCTCTCTTTCTCTATTGCTTACCAGCTGTGGGCAGGCTAGTTCATCTCACTAAGGTCGCTTAGGGTTAATAAGAGTATCTCCCTGAGCATTGCTGTGAGAATTAAATGAGCATTGTGCACAGATGTCAGTTTGTTATATTATATAGTAGTAATAATATATTAATTTAATACGTTACCATGTTGATAGGTACTCATTGTTATGATAGATAATAATTATTATTCCTTATGTATGGCTTCCTACCTGTTCCACTTTCCTCCCAGAGAGATCATAAACTTGGAGAGCAGATATTTTTGTCACTTACTTTGGTAAATCTCCAAATGCGACGTGCATCGAACACAGACACTGTATTTTTTCATGAATGGACAGTGATTTGCTTTGTACAGGGTCTTTAGAGATTAAAAACTCTACTCTCTGACTGTTTCACAATTTTTCTTCCTCCCTGTTACAGGCATATGCTAGCGCTGCTCTTATCTTAAGTGGCTGTGCCTGGGTCTTTATTTAAGAGAGTCGTGTTGTGTGAAAGGTCCCCCTGAAAGAAAGGAAGGTGGGGGTGGTGATGTGACGTGGCAGCTAGTACCTCAAATTGACCAGCAGGCGGCGTGCCACCAACCTGGAGCAGCTTGTCTGGGGTTTGGAACTAGGTGGTGGGTGGACCGGCAGCTTCAGGAGGTGGCAGCTGGCAGGGGAGGGTCACGCCGCCTGACCATGTGTGCATGGGGTGCACAGATATTATTTGGGAATTTCTACCGAAGGGAATGCCTCAGATAGGCACAAAGGCCCATCAGGACGTCTCTGAGAAACCAGAGCCGAGGTGCTCAGGGAGGACGGTGCTTCCCCTCCCTTCCTGCATCCTTTGAACCTGGTGGTTCCCCCACTTCTGGTGACTTGCTATCAAATATTGGGTCCTAGACCAGAAAATGGGAAACTGAGGCGGCCCGGAGGAAGTGTCTGGCTCTGTTAATGGATGGCCGGGCCTTTCTGCTCCGGGTCCTTATTTCTTGACCACATTTCTTACCAACGTCTCACTCCTCTTTGGGTAGCCTACTCTCTCTTCTCCTACATAAAAGAGATCTCAGTTAAAAATGAACAACTGACACATTTATCACCGAAGCAGGAAAAAAGCTGATAAGCATAAAAAAGGGAAGAAAACCTGTAAATGACCCCAACTCCCAAAGATAACTACTATTAAAAACTTAAAGTTTACTGTTTCAGACTTTTACATATGTTGACATATTTTCTTAGAAAAATGGGATCATACTGAATTAACTGTTTTGTAACTTGTGGGTTTTTTTTTCACTTAATCTATGCTGAATATTTTTCCATGTTAATATAGCTCAAACATTATTTTATAATGATTGCAAAGTGCTACCTCTTATGAGTGTGTTACAATTCAACTACTTTTGGCACATGGATTGTTTCTAATTTTTAACTAGTATGAACAGTACTCTGTGAACATCCTTATACATGTGAAAATCCATATTATTTTCTTGGGATATATTTCTAGAACAAAAACATATTTTTAAAAGCTTTTGCTACATATTACAAAATTATCTTCCTTACATGTACCAATTTATACTCTTGCTAGCAGAGTATGAAGGTGCCATTTTCCAAACCTCCTGCCAACATCGGGAATTATCAATTTCTTATCTTTATCAAGTTTAGAGATGATAAATGGTATCCTATTGTTTAATTTATACTGTTTTTTAGTATGCTAAATTATTTTTCATATGTATTGATCAGTCATATTTCTTCTAATATCCTTTGCTCAGCTGTTAATTATAAATGCTATTTATATGCTAAAACTATTAACCCTTTACCATTTTAAAATCTCATTTTGTCATTTGTGACTTAATATTGGTTATGGTGGGGTTAATTTTCATATACATCCATTTTACATTTTATTCATTTAAATATTTAAAATTTTTCTTCATGCTTTCCGCTTTTGTGATCATCATTAAAATAATTTTCATGATACAAGTATTTAATCATGATTTAAAATTTTAAGATTACAAAAATAATCGCATGATTTTCTTCCAGTTTGCATGTGGTTATATTTTCACATTTAACTCTTTAGTCCACTAGGCATTTACTTTGTGTATGGTATGAGGTATAATTGCATCTTTATTTTTCATAGTAATTATTCAACCATTTATTGAAAAATCCATTTTCCCCCGTTGGGTTTAACTGCCATATTTAACAAGTAAACATTTTAATATAGTTCTTGTATTTATATTTCTGGGCTTTCTGTTCTGTTCCATTGCTCTGCCTCTTTTGGCACCGGTATCAAACTTTTAATTTTTGATGGTTTTAGCCTATTTAATACCTAGTAGCCTCCCCTTGTTGTTTTCTAAAATTTTCTTTACCCTCCTGTCAAACATAAGAAACATTCAAACCCGTGAAGAATTTCTGTGAGTTTATTTGAGCCAAACTGTCAACAAAGGCCGGGCAGCATTTAGTTTCTTTTTCTCACCTGGTTGCAACAGCTCAAATGCCCAGAACAGTGCTAAACGGTGGTAGTGACAGCAAGCACCGTCCCTTGCTTCGGATTTTGTGTTTGGTTTGATATAGATAACTTTAGCAAGCTAAGAAAAAGTCTCCTAACTCCATTTTATTACCTTAAAAAAACTAATATCGAATTTTATCAAAAGTCTTTTCAAGATTACCTACTGTGCTAATGCAGAATCGTTTCTCAGTGGGCTCATTTGTGTGGCTGTGCTAACGCACTCCTTAGTCTTGAGATCTTTCTACGTCTCCAAGGTCAGCTGTGCTTATACGTGAGATTAGCCTGTGGTTGTCTTCATTGTGCGTTAGCAGTTTAAGTCACAGGCATTATGTCGTCTCTTTGTTACTTCTGTCCACGTGAACATTTCATATAGTTTGGAAATTATCTGTGGCTTGAGGATCAGAGACAACTTGGTTATGCAAGGGATCTGTACCGAAAACATTTCTTAGAAACAATTTCTCAATAACTTTTCCATTTTTCCATGATTATTGATCTGTTCTCACTTCGTCTTGGTTCGTTTTGCTTCTCATTAACTCTCTTGGCTCTGCCACACGATTTGATATGTGGTGTTCTCATTATTAAAAACTTCTGAGCACCCTGTAACTACCTTTTTTATTTCTCCAATCAATGAATTTTTTAAAAGAAAAGTTATAAAATTTTCCAAGAGCTTGGCTCTTTTTCAACTTATACTTTCGTAATTATTTTATAGTTTTATGACAGCGTGGTCATAGAATGAGGCCGTCATTTATTTTGGGGGGAGAAATAAGACTTTTCAGCGGCCTAATATAAAATCAGTTTTTGCAAGCTCCTCTGTTTCCTTAAAGGAACAGGCAGGAGACCCTTCTCTTCCATCGTTCACTTTTTCATTCAGCATGGTTTCAGCTGTGTGTCTCCTGCATGTCAGGCACTGTATTAGGCATTGAAAGACATAAAATGAGTAATTCATAAACTTTCTCTAAGGTGGTCAGAGTTTAGATGGAACATAGGCGCTTGAAGACCTAATTATAATACAGGGTAAGAAGTGCAGCAGCTGTGAACTGTGCAGAAGAGGCACCCCAGCCTGCCGTGGGTTCTGGGACCACACGCATGTCTACACACCACCTTGGCCCCCCGGAGGTTTTCAGTACAAAAGTGTGTAAAATAAATAAATTAATTAATTTTAAAAACTGAAGGCAGAGACAGGTTTTTGGAGGCAAGGCAACCAATTAGGAAACCAGTGTAGTCATTCAGTCATAAGACATATGAGAAATGTTAGAGAAGGGAAAGAAGGGAGGGGATTTTCACATCTAAAGGGCAGGAAGAAGGAAAGTCCACATAAGAAGTGGGAGGGGGTAGGAGTAAAATTTTAAGAAGCCCCAGGAGAACATTCTAAGGAGCTTACTCAGATGGGTCAGATGTAGCCAAGAGGGTGAGGAAGGTAAAAGCCAAAGCCATGCCCAATAACCTGGGTCTTCGACGACCTGGGATGGGAGCCCGGGAGGCAGGCGCTCGTCCAGGGGCTGGGCTGCGAAGGGCCGGGGTGGGAGGCATTGCTGTAGGACAGGCCCGAGCAGGCGGGAGTCCTGGGGTGACACTCAAAGCCCAGGGGCGGGTGGCCTCTGACCTGAGGGGAGGCCTCCTGGAGTGCAAGGAACTGAGGGGAGCCTGCAGGCAGTTTGGGGGAGAGGTGGGCTCCCCTGTTGCTGTGCAGGGAGGAGGCGGCCCTGCAGAACCTTCCACTGCACTGTCCCCTGGACCTGCGGGAAGAGGCCAGAGTCTCCATCTGCGCTGACGCTCGCTTCATAGATACAATCAGGACCCATCCCTCCCTCTCTGCCAACGGAATGAGAGAATCTCTGCGCTTACTTTTCTGGAGGCTTTTTTTTATATGGGTCATCAAAGGGTTTCAAGAAGTCTCTCACCATGTGGTATGAAATGAATTGTGAGAGTAATGAACACAGTCAGCCCTGGCCGGTGTGGCTCAGTGGTTAGAGTGCCAGCCCTTGCCCAGAAGGGTCGCAGGATCGATCCCAATCAACGGCACGTACCTGGGGTGCAGGTTCGATCCCCAGCCCAGTCAGGGTGCATATGAGAGGCAACCAATTGCTGTGTCTCTCTCACATCAATGTTTTTCTCTCTCTCCCTCCCTCCCTTCCTCCCTTCTACTCTCTCTAAAAATCAATAGAAAAAATATCCTCAGGTGAAGATTAACAACAAAAATAAATTAACAGTCAGTTGAAAATAAAGTGATGGATGGATACCCTAAGGTCACAGAAGTTTCTGTTGTGTACATACAAAGTATATATAAATCAAAATAATATTTCAGATCTTCAGTAGGTCTTCTTTTCTGTTTCTGAATAATGACTGGTCACATCAACACACGAGGAGAAGTGTTTATGATGCTGACATGAATTTTAGCACATTGTATTTTAATATTTTTCATTTATTTGTGTTACTAACTTTGAATTCTTAAAAAGGGATATGTTTTGAAGCTTGCAAAAAAATTTTCCATTTGCACATTGGGCTCTCACATGTTGATAACAAATTAGTTACCTGAAAGAATGGCTAGACGAAGGGGTTTTTTTCTGTTATTTTGGGAAAAAAAACATTCTCCTTTATATGGAGGGAAACTTCTGGTTTGATTAACACTGTAAATAATTATAGGACAAAACTCAGATATGAAAAATTGCCCACACAGGCTTCTTTATTAAGATCTCACTTATTAAAAATCAAGGTTGACAGTTTAACAGGCTCTTTAAGGTTCAGAAATCCCCTGGGGCATTTTAACCTTCAGACTTTTCAGATGCTCACATTGCCAAGCGAGCCGACTCTGTAGTAGTGCACTCTACCCTGCTTGGGCACGGAGTTTGGGAAGTGTCATTCTCACTATAGCAAGAAGTCAGATGCTACGGGAGGTCAGATACCATCCAAAGTGAGAGTCCAAGGGCTTTCCCTGGAGAGGGGGAGGGTTGGCAAAATCAGCATAGGTAGGTGAGAAGTATGAATTCAACACAGCGTCCAGGCGGTTTGCCCCTTTTGCGAGCAGCCCAGGAAGCAGCCGGTGGGCCCAACTTCCTAGCACCCCAAAGGGGGCCGCCTCACCCCCGTAAGAGTGCTTTGTAAATGTCATGATAATTCCTGTTTTCACTCCCATTCCTCAGGGGGTCATCTCAGCTGCTCTGCTATATCCCAAAACGCTGACACAATCCAGCAGGTCACCGTGCGGAAGTTTGGTTTAAACAGCCCGAAATCACTTCCATTAGCTCTTTAGATAAACCGGCATTACCCCCGCACACATCCGCCCCCCTCCGCATCACTTGGCACAGCAGCCCTGGCTGTGCTGCAATTAAGCCTAAGCAATCTTAGACTCTTAGCCTGCCTTCCTCAGGACAGTCCACTCAGTCTGGTGGCCCTTCGGACAGACTGGAGCCTGGGATGCTGAGAAAAATGAAACCAAGACGGGACAAGGGACAGATGGATGTTCTCCGGGCACCTGGAAGGTGGAGCAGCTTCCACCTGTGTGCGGGGCTGTGCTGCCTTCGTTGCCGGTCCTGAGCCCCAGGGAAAACAGTGAGATGGGAGAGCACGGGGACTGGCGGGCTCCCCACCCCGCTTCCTACCCTTGCTCCCCCACAAACACATCAACTTTCCACGGGCGGGGACCTGCCCTCCAGCGGGACTGATCAGCTGCTGGGGGCTGGTGGCTGAAGGAAAACACACCGAGGAATGCGCTGCTCTGCATGCTAATGAAAGGGCCGAGCCAGCGGGGAGGGCGGCCTGTGGGTTAGGACGGTGGTGACTTCAGCTTCTGGCCTCCTGGCTCCGCGCACTTATCAGGAGGCGCATGTGACTGCTGCAGACACACAGCCCCAGCCTGGAGGAAACAGCTGCTGGCTGCTCGGCGCTTGGCAGCCGGACAGGCAGGGCGCCCGGCGACCAAACCGCCCCGTAAGTAACTGGAGAACGTGTGTGTGTGTGTGTGCGTGTGTGTGCGTGTGTGCGCGCTGCAAGCCACTGACAGGTTTTCATTTTGATTTCTGTTTCCCTCTGGCACTCAAGGAGGTATTTTATTCCTACCTGTGATGAAGAGCCATTTTCATTTCTTTAAAACATTTTTTTAGGACCTGTTATTTTCAGCAACTTTGTTGTCTGATTTTAAAGATGAGTGGGGCACCTTGCTTGACTCCCGTCCAGAAAACAGCAAGTGTCTTTCCTGGTGTCCGGGGTTATCATGGTCTGTGGTGTTTAGGTTCAAAGTCGTGGTTCAGGTCATGAACCAGAGAAGCTCCTGAAGCGGGTTGAGATTTGAATTTAATCAGTTTTACCATTGCAACTTGAAAAACCGTGTTTTGAGAAATAACTTGTTTGTTTATGGTGTGTTTGACTTGCCCATTCCTAGTCAGTTTGGAAGACTCTCTCATTTAACCGTGTATAACAATCTGCAGTCCAGAGAGTTAACAGCCTCATCTGTAGATTTAGATTTGAAATCATATCAGATTTCAGACACGCTTCCTAATTAATGGAAGCGATAGTTTATAGCTCTTTTCTTCAATAAGCTAATTCACCTTCCTTACTTTAAAGCTAAGGTTTTGAGTTGCCTCTGGTCTTCCTTGGTGTTTTTACGATGCCCAGAGCCTTGCTTCCTTGCTTGTGCCCTGGATTATACACGTGTGGCCTGAAGCTGCTGATCACCTCTGGGGGGACCTGTCTTTCTCTGGCTCACTGGGCAACAGTGGAGCTCACTATGGGGAGAACCGCAAAGCAGGCCCTATCCTGGAACAGAGCCATTGTTTGGGGACTTTTGTCCTTTCGTGGTCATCACAGAAAGAATGGTTAAGAAGAACGGAAAAGGCAAAAGGGAGACTTGATGATGTAAACCTCTGGAAGGGACAGGACCCGAATCAGAGTGTTGTGGGGAGATAACCCAACCAGTTCCTTTCTCTGGATCGCCTACATTCTGAGGAGGGGACCAGAGAGTGGTTGCTTTAAAATGAGTTGTTACCGAATAGTTATTTCACTTGTGACAAGCCCGGGGCACCCTGAAGTGTTTCCCCAGGTGACTGATGGCCTGTCATACATGCTTGGGTTGTACAGTTTTCTTGCAATTTCGATCCCTTGCTGGAGGAAGGACTGCTCCCCCGCCTCTCCACCTCCCCGTGTTGCATGTGGAGAATGGCTGAAAATGACCCAGAGCACACCGCTCCTGCCACCGTCTTCCCCAACACAGCTGGTCTCGAGCCCCACGGCAGCCAAAGACCTGGGAAGGAAGCCGTTTCAGATACCCAGTCTGCAGTGACGGCTAGTCTGGCGTTGGGACGTTCCCTGCCTTCTTTTCCTTCCAATGTAGAAAAACCCACAAAACCTAGAATGTTCAATGAGAAAAAATACTCCCAACTTCTTTGACCTTCCTTACGCTGCTTCTGTGAGGTCCCTGGGTCAGCCTGTGGCCGTGTGGCCCGCGACTTCCCTGTCTGACTGCAGGCGTGGGCTGCGCACTGGGTCCCGGTATAGTTCGCTCCTGGTATAGTTTCACTTTTTCCACAGGCTGATAGTGGAAAAGAACTTTCTGGTGCAATCATGTCTCTTGAGTATGAGAGCTACTCGCAGATAAAAAGGGGGCCTATGTGGCGGGGTCTCCTTTGCATTAGTCAAGTGCTGAGGTTTTGAAAGCCCGTAGATTATTTTGAAAAACCCAACGATCCCCTGACTTTGAAAATATTAATAACAGAATAATAAAAATAATTATTTTAATGGAGATAGTATGTCAAGTCCGAGACTTTTAGGTCTGGATAGGAATCGTAGAATGTACCATTTAACGCATTCTTATGAAGATGAGGAAATTGTAGTAAATTTATCTGGGTCTCAGTGCCAGTTGGTAGCAGAGCCAGGAAAGAGAGCTCAAAGCTTCTGCTACTCCAACCATCATAATAATAACACTAATCATTTTAACTTACATTTATTATGCACTTACCATGCCAGGCGACACGCTACGCAAGTGTATTTATTTTCATATAACCCTCACAATCAGTCTATGTGCTCTATATTATTATTCCAGTTTTATAGCTGGAGAAACTGAAACCCAGAGACCCCCCCCCCCCAGCCACTCGGCTATATTTGGCACAGGCAGTGGGTGGCACCTAGGTCAGGCCCCAGAACCTGTAACATTAAAAACTAAAAGTGGGGCGCATATGCTAATCCCACATATTTAAATGCAAAAGCTCATGAAATGCAAATGAGACTATTTCGGCACAATACAGTCAGACATAACATGTGTGCGAGGGCCCTTTTGAACTGTCCGTGGCAGGAAGGGTGAGGTTTCCCCTGGAGACAGCCCAAGCCTGAGCCGTACAGCGTCGGGGCCTGGCGGTGTTTTTCTTTGACAGCAGTTCACCGATGGCCCTCACGTTGGTCAGAGCAGCAGCCGAGAGCTTTACTACCCTGAACACTCTGCTCTCACCGCCCCCTCGGGCCCTTTCCTCCGTTTTTCCTGTCACTCCTTTCCTTTGGAGGACAGCCACTCCACCCAGGCCCCACCCCAAATAGCCTGCTTAGTGGTGATAAAACTAGTATCAGACCTGGTTCTTGTGACTCAGCCCGGGAGGGTGGTTGTCCACATAGGTTGTTGTTGTTTGTGAACAGAAGAAATACAGTCCTTCCCTTTGTTTGCTCTTTTTGTTTGTTCTGAGCTGTGAGGGAGGGTTGCAGGCCAGGGGCCTGGCTGTGACGGGGAGGGAGGAGAGGTGTGCTTTTCTCTGCTGACTGGGCGGTGAGAAAGAGCCCTGAGTAATTCATAGGCAGCAGAAGGGTCCTTTGGTTAATCGGGAGGAAAATTAAGTAAGTAGACCATTCATGGATGTCTTTGAGAAAGTTACCAATGTGTTCTCAAGGCTGTTCTGACAAGATGACGCATTTTGAAGATCAAGCTATTGATAGCAAGAAAAGGGAATTTTTAACCCGCTTCTCACCTGCCTGGTGTTTCTAAAACTAAGAACTCAAGAGTCATCAGCAATACAGTCTGCTAAACCAGAACCACTGGAAATTACCTCCAGTTCTTGCTGGGTATTGCTTATTTCCATAGCCATTGGCGTAGTCCGATGGTATCATGCGGAGACACGTAAGATGGACACGAAATCACAGAGGAGTCCACCAGTCATCCTTCAGAACTAGTTTGAAGCAAAATTGTGTTTGACTCTTTTCTTGGGTCCTTTTAGGGTAAGGAAACAAGTTTCTTGAGGCAGGGCTTATTTTGTTTCTTTGTTTTTACCAGGATTGCGTGTTCCAAAGAACCTGTTCCCAAAGAGTTAACTCCCTTGGATCCCTCTTTCCCTTTGAATGAATTGCTCATATACAGTTCTTGGAGTTGTTTGCTGTTTGTGATTCACGTTTCCGTGTTCTATGGATTTGGAAGTCTGGATTTATTTGCTGTTTTAAATGATCGCAGTAGCGCCTCTGGAGACTGTGGTGTATAGGTTCGCTGTGCTTTGATCTTCTTTGAGCCCATCTATGGTATCGAGCGGACAAATTCCTACATTTATATGGGAATTTTCTGGTATAAGGCATTTTTTTTGCATTTTGCTATAGTCCTATGAAAGAGAGGGGCCATCATCACTATTGTTTACAGTGAGAAAACAGAGTGAGAGAAAGTGAGTGACTTGTCCATGGTCATGGAAACAGGAACTGGCACAGCTCTGCTAAGTCCCCAGACCTCTGACTCTGAATGATCGAAAGTGCTATAATTTTATATTGTCTTCTGACGGACACGAGCTAAATGAATGGCTGGTTTCATGATATGCCGTTTCATGCCCATCAGTGATCGTATTTCCAAGCCTGTGGATACTTGGCTTTGGAAACAGGGTCAGCTTAGTTGCAGACACAATAGTATTTGCTTAGGGTAATATTTTAAAAGGAACTTAGTGGTTATTTTCTTCCCCTGCAGACCCAATGTGGTTAAGTTGGAGTCAGACCAACTATAGCATGATGTAATACTCAGCATTAGAAGAAATCTGGTTGTTGTTTTTTAGATCCAAAAAAAAAAAAAAATGCAATCATATGTCCAGCACTCCTCTTACCCAACAAAACCATCAGCATTCTTGGAAGTTCTGCCTGGTTACAGTACCCTTCTGCCCACGGGAACAGTGTCCACTGTGACCATTTCCTTCTGCAAAGCCATCTGCCCACCACTGAGAGGTCTTAGCTTGCTCGAATACTTGAGAGCCTTCACTACTAGCCAGCTTTCTGTTGTGGCAACCAGTTCATTGTGTAAAAGCATCATCAGTATGTCGGCGAGGTGGTAAAAATGACAGCGTGATGCAGATGAGTTTACAGTGCAGCCACACGTTGTCATGGCCAGGGCCTGGGGGGGCTGCGGGGGCGGGGAGCGGAAGCCAGGGGACAGCTTTATGATGACAGAGGCTATTACACTTTGCTTTTTCAAGGAACTTTTCTGGAGTATGAATGCGAAAGGGAGCTGCCTTTGAATTTAAAAAATCCTGAAAAACATTTAATTCATGAACCCACTCACAGAGCCTGTTCCTTTAGTGACTGCTGTATTAATCTGCGCCGCTCAAGAGAATGAAAGGGAAAGAAAACTTAAAAAGAGAAAAGAAAACGCGATGGTGGGTTAAAGGTTCCCAGATAGCAGTCTGTAGAATTTGAAATTATATAAGCTTTGATGCCTCTGTTGTAAGTGGAGAATTCAACTTAGTATATGAATGCTTGATGTCACTGCAGATATCCCAACATCTTTTAAGTCTCTCTGTGATCAGATTTTTTTTTTTCTGGAGGCTTCCCTGTTTGTCACCTGCTGCCCCATCCGTGTCCTTAACTTAGTATCGGTTTAAGTGGACCCATCCCCAGCCCACAAAATGTTCCAAGACCCTCGCCCGGGTCATGATGCCATTGATTTGCTTTAGTATTAGAAGTGTACTCAGAGTTTCATCTTTGAACATGTTCTAGGTTCAATCTTTGACAGAGAGCTAGTAAGGAGGTGGAAATAACATGGAAAAGGTTAGGTACATGGTGAATTCCAGAAGTTCATGTCAGTGACTGCTTAGCTGCTGCTTGATTCAAAAACTGCAGACAAGTGCTCACTGAGGCAGCAGCTACGCTAAAATTGGACCAATACAGGGCTTAGCGTGGCCCCTGCGAGGATGACATGCAAAATCGTGAAGAAAAAACTGCAGACAAGCAACTGCATTTGCATGTGCGTAAAGGGATTTTAGTGGCTTCTCTTTTTTTCCCTGAGAGGCATCTGTACTGTGGTAGAGTCTCAGCAATTGATGAACTGGCCAAAGGGGAGGCAACGAGCTGGGGAACTCAGGCAGAGGCGGTGAACCTGCAGTGGAATCAGACTTCTTATTAAAAAGAAAGAAAGAAGGAAAGGCTGTTGTCTCTCCCCTATTTTGTTTTGAGAAACTAATATTTTTCCTTTTGTCCAGCGATTCAAAATGGGCTGAGCTGAGGGGGTTTTTTGTTTTGTCTTTGACATAAGTTCACTTTGAGAAGATAGCACTAGGGATTTTTTTATTTTTATTTTTATTTTTTGAGGAATTTATGCACTGTTAAACCGACCGACCTGGTTTTCCAAAACTCCTTAGACCTGGAACCAAGGAGCTGTGAAGAACAAGTGTCCTTTCCCAGCCACGCTCTAGCAACTCGCTCTGTGACAGTCAAGGATGAATGTTCTCCAACCTCAGGTTCATACAGATTTCTGCGGCTCAGAAACTACTTGAGAATTTAAAACAGTTTTAAAATAGAAGAACTGAGTACAGTTTCCATATTTGGTTCTGGAAAACTCATATCAAAGGTTCAATTTGACTGACTTTGGATTCGGCTCTACTTCAGTTCTGCTTTTTAAAAGCAGAAAGTATCTCATCTATGTATGGAATGCCTGCTACTCAAAACCGTACGAGCTGACAGATCACTATTTTTTATGGCAAGGACGGCACTCAGTCTATAAAAGGTGGCGCTTGAGATTTCCCGTCCCTTCTCTTCCCAGTCGCTCTGAGTCTGAGGTGACTGTCACTCTTTTCCTCCTGTGGTAGGCCTTTAAACTGAGCCCGCTCCTGGGAGAGGAAAGAACCCAGTGTTTATTTTCACAGCTCCCAGAGGTGGACACTACTGTTGACACTGCTGCAGAAGTGATAACGACATTTCTGGGCGGTTTGAGTCACCAGCCAGCGAGTCGGGAAGCCAGGGTCCTGGTCCGAGTCTGCCTGGAAACAAAGTGTGTGTCTTTTCTATTCCAACCACACTGTCTCTGGCTATGTGTATGCTAAAGACTGATGCTCAGCCCAGCCGGTGTGGTTCAGTGGTTGGCCGCCCACCCATGAACCAGGAGATCACTGTTTGATTCCCGGTCAGGGCACATGCCCGGGTTGCAGGCTTGATCCCCAGTGGGGGGCGTGCAGGAGGCAGCGGATACACGGTTCTCTCTCATCATTGATGTTTCTATCTCTCTCTCTCTCCCTTCCTCTCTCTGAAATCAATAAAAACATATTTAAAAACAAAACAAACCGGTGCTTGCTACACAAAGGGCAGCCATTGTGCGCAGTCGGAATCCTGTCCAGCATCACGTCGCACTCAGTACACATCCGTTTCCATCAGAAGGATGATGTAGGACAAAGAAACATCCTAGGACCCTATGGAGTCATGACTGCATCTTGCAGTCTCCCTTCAGCCCCTACCCAGAAAGCTCTCATCCTGCTCCCGTTGCTGAGGTGTGCTATCAACTGCGATGCTCTGCACCTTGGGCGGGGTGTTCTCGCAAAGCTAACCCTCTGGCAACACTCAAAAATCATTCTATCTCACGTGATGACACGTATAGAAAAGATCATGACGGTGGGTCCTGACTGAGGGACCAGCAGTGACGGCTTGCTTGAAGTTATACTTGGTTTTCACGAGATGTGACTTCATATTGGAACCGAGTGAGGAAGGCATCCTTACTTCATAAATTGTTTCTTGGGGCCATGATTGCAAGTAGATAAAAGGGCCAAGGGGACCTTGAAGCAGGACCCGTGGAATATAGCTCGTGCTGTTTTAATTCTCTATGCTTCTGAAGAAATACTGCTTCCATCCTCTCATTGGAAGCTGCAGGAACTTTGCTTGACTTAGGCCAGTGATGGTGGTTTTGTTCTGTAAGAATTGAGGCTTTATCTTTTTCAGCTATAAGGATGAGTGAGAAATGTGCCATGCATAAGATTCTGCAACCATTTGGAATACTATCTCACACCAAGCTTGAGGAAGAGAGGCTAATGTGTTTGAAAAATTGTTTTGAGTTACACCAAAAGTTATTAAAACCTCAGTAAATACAGTCTAGTTCATGGGACCCCTTAATGTGGAAGCCAGAATTTACATTTAGATAACAAAGTAAAAGAAAAAAATCCAGAATTTTTTTTACTTGATTCAACGGCAAGTATTTTTAAACAGATGCTTTGTATTGCATATTGCACAAGCATGAATAGTGGCACAGACTTTACCCTACAGGATATCACCACCTAGTTAAGCGGATCAATATTTTAAAAATTATTACAACAATCATCTTACAGTACACATATATTTGTTCTATAAAAAGAGGTTTGTACGGAATTCTATGAACGTCATCTATGGAGACAGCTCTATCAGGATGACTCAGGGATGGTTCTCTAGGGTTGGTGACATTTGAACTGGGTATAAAAGAATTAGTAGTCATTGTTCAAGAAGGAAAAAATTATGTTTTGAAAGAATCCATTATTCCAGGAATGACATGTAACTTGGTAGATGGGAATCATAGGGTATATGGTAGAGGAAAAACCAGAGAAAAGTCTCAAAAGACAAGGTGGTTCCGGGGTAGGGTAGTGTTTGCCCTTCTGAAGCATTTAGGTATTTTTGAGAACCATTTAAAATTTAAGTAAATCCACTTCATTCCTACACGCTTCGTCAGACATCTCATTAACCAGAGTTCGGTGTCTGTTTATGCAGAATTTGTATTTTATGTAAGTGAAATTAAACTTGTACATTTATTTTGCCAAAAGGAAAGGTTGTGATTCAAGAAGGATGAACATAATCCATGGCTGATGCTTACTGGGTTATTTATAAAAATGAGAAGCTGTTTGAGAACCTCTTGATCCTCAAAGGTTGTTGCCATATGGAGCAGCTGCACCTATGACAGGACAGCCTTTGTCACAGTGCCGAGTATTTACCTGTCAAAGCCATGTGCCTCTCAGTAAATGTTAAATGAATTTCAGTGTAAAGAAATTGATACCCCAAAGTGTATGCTTCCTGGCAGTAAGTGATAGAGCTGATATGAGGACAAATCACTCCTAATAGTTTCCTGCTGAGCATCACTCCTTGCCTACAACTGCTCTGCAGAGTGAGAATGTGATGTAGTGGATGATTTAAAAGTAAAAACTGTAATAGAAGCAATGCATTCCATAAAGAGTCTCCCTGAGATTAAGAGGAGCCAATACTTGTGCAATAGGAAAGGAGGTAAAGTGTTCTCACAAAATAGAACTCTTTATTTACATATTGCCCAAAAAGGGGGGTGTGTGTGTTTATAAATATTTATCCCCTGACTTCCTCCCAAAACTATTAAAGCAGTTTATGATAAAAGCAAAAATAAAATGAAGCTGCAAGTGATTGACACGGGGTCAAAATATGTCAGTTAGTAGAGTGTGGAATAAATTGAGACTGAGAAAGCTTTGAAATGTTTTAAATTAGTCATATTCTGCCGTGGTCAATCCTGCCAGTTGGCTCAAGCATCGAAAATCAAGCTGAGATGATATCCGGGAAGATGCACTTGTTCAAATGTTTGTTGTTGATGAAGGTATCTTGTATTCATTTGAAATCTGAGAAATTTAGTCAAATCGTCAGGCATTTGCCTACACAAAAAGTAGACCTTCTGATGGTGGAAAAACATTTAGGTGTGTGCTTGACTTTTCAGCTCCGGGGTGATGTTATGACATCAGTCTATACCAGTGGTTCTCCCTTGAAGGTAATTTTACCCTCTGGCGTACATCTGGCAATGTCTAGAGACATTTTTAGTGTATCTACTGGGGGTGGGGCGGAGTGCTCCTGGCTTCTCGTGGGTAGAGACCAAGGATGCTGCTAAACATCCTACCGTGCGTAGCATGGACGGACCCCCACAGCACACAGTTATCCATCTGAAAGGCCAATAGCACTGAGGTCGAGAAACCCTGACCCGCAGGAATCAATTACAAACCTCACTCTACTATGCTTTGGAAACGCTTCAGATGACTTACATGCACCAGTCCTCCTGGAAACCAGTGCTGAACAGCAGGCGGTGATGACCTAACACACTCGCTGAGACACCGCTGCATCGGCCCCCGCGCGAAGCCGAGATGCGAAACGGCTCGTCCTTCAGACCGGGGCTCGCCAAAGGCCAGGCGGAGCGGCTCTCAGCGCAGGGTGGCGGCCCTGTCTGGTGTCCAGGAGCATCAGGACAAGGCTGGCAGGCAAGGACTCAGCTACTTCACCAGCAGAAGGGCGCTCCAAGGAATTAGGGCCACGTGGCTTATCCGAGCTGGGAAAAGGGCCTGCCCCTGCCAGTTTCTCTTCGCTTCACGCGCGCGCAGCCTCATTGAACTCATATTCCACACACACCGCCTTTGTCTCTTTACCTCCCATTTACTCTTCAACTCGCACCAGCCTGGCTCCTGCCCACAGCTCCGTGGAAGCTGCTCTTGCCAAGGTTACCTGTCATCGCCTCGTAGCAAAAATTTTAAAAAGTGGATAGTTTTCTATCCTCCTATTTGACCTCTTGGAAGCATTCAGTACGGTTGATGGTTTCATCTCCTGTGAGCATGTTTCTTCTGGTTTTCCTTCGGGTTTTCCTTCTGTGTCTCTGACAACTACTCAAGGTGCTTTGCTGCTCCGTCGCCTCTCTGACCTCTAGATGTTGGGTTCCCGAGGCTTCAGGGTGGGCCTCTTGGTCCTGTCCTTTATCTTTATACTTTCTTCTCGCGCAATCTGAACCATTCCTGTGGCTTTCAGTGCTGTTCACATGGAGCTGACTCCTGATTTTAAAGTCCATCTCAGACCTCTTCTTGGAGCTCCATATTTGAATAAATAACTGCATTTTGAGACCAACACACAGGAGTTTCACAGGCATCTCAGCCTTCACACATCTAAAGCACAATTCTAGATTTCTTCCAATGTAGGTATCCACTCATTCTGCCAATTTTCTTCAACTCAGTAAAGGGAATTAGGTTCCAGCCAGTTTTTCAAGCTTTTTATTCCCTCACATTTTTCACTAAATTGATCTCCAAGTTTCAGCTCTTGGCTTAAATATCACCTCTTCAAAGAGATTTTCAAAGAGATCTTTCCTACCACAAACCTAAAATGACCCCTCTTGTCATTCTCTGTCCTAGAATCCTGTGCGGGTTTTCACGCATAGCTCTTATAACACTTTGTAATTATACATGGATTTGTCTGCCTACTTATTTGATACTGGTTTTCTTCACTAAGCTGTATACTCCCCTGGACAGGGACCAGGTCTGTTTTGTTCATCACTGGATCCCCAGGCCCTGGCATAATGTTTGGAAGGTAGAGGTGTGTGCTCAGTCAATATTTGTTGAGTCAATAAAGGACTATTTGGGTACTGGGCCTAAAAAATACTCTCCCCTTCCCCCACCTCCCACCAAGATCAGAATTGGGTTCTTTTGTTAGAATCATAACTTTATAATTAGATTAAAAGTTAACATTTAAACACCACCTGGAAAAACACAAGGAAAAAAGATAATATTTAACAAGTGCTTGTTGATTAATTAACCAACTGAAAATACACTAAATTTCTTCGTATTGCAATTTGTTTATTGATAACATAGAGATAATACTATTAACTCTTTTTTATAGAATTATTTTATAGGATGAACTTAAATTATTGCCCTCTAATCTCCTTTGAAGAAAAACATTCAATACATACCAAGCCCCTTTCAAGATGGTGTAGATGATATGTCCTGTCAATTTTCTCTGTCTGAGGACTACACTGCGCACATGTTTGAACACTTGTGGTTTGTGAGCCAGCAACCTGTCAGTTTTTAAATTAAATGTTCAGTTTGGGGTTGCTCATGGACTTTTGGGAAGGGGTGAAAATTTTAGTATCTCAAATTTTTGTGACTCAAAAAATCTGATGGTGGGAAACAGGGAATGATTTTTTCCCTCTTCTTTTGCGTTGGGCAAGTCCGTGTTTTTTAAGGTGCGGAAAAATGGCTCTGGCTGGTGGGACCTCAGGAAATACTGATTTCCCTTTGTCTTCTTCTGAAATCTTCTGGGGCAACCAGTCTTTGTGCATTTGAGTAGTGGTTCACAGACGCTTTGAGGGCCTGCGCAGGTGGTCCATCTGCACCCAGGGGTCTCCTTGAATTTCTCTCAAGCATTTAATAAGAGTCAGGTATCCTCCTGAAGACAATAATCTCATTTTGTAAAGTACAGAAGTCTCCCTGCAGCGTTAAGATTGGAGCCACCCAAGCCCTAAACACACTGCTGAGCATGTGAGGAGTATTTACTCCTTAAAAATCCACTTACCCCATTCCCATCCCTCCTTGAAAAGCTGTCACTGATGTAGGTGGAGCTCGAAGACACAGACAGTGGGAGCTGCAGTTTGTAACCTGTTTGATCCCAAACCTGGGAGCCCAGGGGCAGAGTCTCAGAGCCTACTGGTGTTGAGGGAGTGGGTTCAGAGCGGGGAAAGGGAGCACGCACAGGCCTTTTCTGGGAGATTAAAAAAGAAAAGTCAAAGTGTGAGTGACCAAAGGTAACCAACACAATATGTAGGGTTCCATGTGACAGGAGTAGATGAACAGACAGGGCCCAGGACCCACATGTCAGAGCCAGGGAGCCAGCTGTTTGTGCTGAGAGCCTTTTTGAGCTCCAAGGCGCCACCCGCTCGAGCTCACCTGCACCCACACATTTTTGCCCGTCTCAGAGTTACCCAGAACTGCTTCCGATGCCCAGCACCGGCAACCAGGAATTTTAGCTTCTTACTAAAACCCCCATATCTTCCTAGACCGCTGAATACAAAAACTCTTTTGACAAAGGGAGATGATAAGGTTGAAATATTTTTTGCCAAGTTCTCTTGAAGTCAGACTGGTGAGCAGAAATTCCATGATGGGCAGCAAGATCCCTGCTTCATTTCGCCGTATCTAAATGGCAGGAGAGCCGCTTCCTGGCTGAAAACTCACACTTTTTAAAGCAGATGCATTGGTCCAAAGTCAGCCTTCTGCCACATGTACTTTTTATGTCCCCGACCTCAGCGCGAGTCTGGATTCTATGGAAGCGCAGGGTGACCGTGTATTTCTCTTTCTTCCATTAACTCACTGTTTGAACTCGAGCAAATTATATGTTATGTTTTTGGCCCCGGGGCTCCTCTTTATAAAATGAGGTTACCTGGTAAATAAAAGATCCCCTTGAAATGGGGGAATGTTCTCTCCTGTACCACAATCTCTTTCTCTATTAGAACTACAGAATTTCTCTGTATAGACCCCAAAAAGCGCTATCAGAAGACTTCAATGAGAGAGCGGATTGAAACCAGATGTGTTTAGAGACCAATCCATGCAAATGCCCTGACCTGTAAACCCTCCCCTGGTTTCTGGTGTCTCCTTTTAGCATAATAAACAACAACAAAGGAATAATACCTGCTCAACTTGTGTAGTCACTAATTATCCAAGGGTCTCATTATCTAAGAGCTGGAAATTACCCCGAGAGCCCAGAGTGATGAGTGCCTGATTCACTCCAGTGTGATGGGGAGAAAGCTGATCCTAGTTGCTGATCCTAGTCAGCAAATCCAAAGCAACAGAGAGAGGGAGTGGGAGAGAGTGAAACTAGATACTGGAGTGTGTGGAAACTGAAAATGTATTTGCCTCTCAGCATAAGTAGGTACATAATTTTTTAAATAGAATGCCCAGTGTATACTCTGTTTTCCCTTAACCTTTCCAGAATGTACAAATGAAAGCATTATGAGGGGAATGGCACGTCCCATGCTCTCTGGGAATCATTAATGAACACTGATTTTATTGATTAAAATAACTTTTCTGTGAAAGAAAACCACAAAAGTCAGAGGCAACTGCAAAACTTGGAGGTAATCTAGACATTTTAATTATATTACAAATGGAAATGTGTAATAATGTATTAGCCTAACCAAGCTTGACAAATGCTATAGAAATCCCCAAACTTACTTCCTTGCTTGGGTGAGAAGTGAAGCTTGTCTTGCAATTCGAACCCACTTGTTAAATGAAAATATGCCAGAAGGCAAAGTAGCTGCCTTGGGATTCTTCCCTGTCCGATCTACAACTAGTAACATTCTGAAGACTGGCACGTCGAGGAGTCCTCCTGAGCTTTAGCTTAGCATCTCTGATGTCAGCGATAAATCCGAGGCTGGGGTTCACGGACGCAACTGTCTGCAGGGCCAAGAAGACACCATAGGAGTGAAGTGGATTAGGGGCAAGACAAGTTCTCTATCTGGAACAAGTAATATTTCACTTTCCTCTTGAAGCTCCTACAAAAGAAAAGGCACAGAATGGGATGGGGAATGGCAGTGACACTTGGCTTCAGCTTGGGGAGACGATAGAAGGTAGTGGGGACTTTGGGGAACCGAGAGATAGTTGCTCCTAAGCTCCAGCTGCTTCACTGGGATGTGGCCCCAGAACTAGCAGATCTGGTTTTTCTGCAAGAATCTAGAAAACTGGATTTTTCATGTGAAAGGCTAGATTTTTATATTTTTGCAACTACTTCAAAATTTTTGAAACTTGGTGAGAGCCAGTTTTATGTGAGCCTAACAAAAAATTACTTCCACGGGCTAGTTCTCTGTCCAGGCGTCTCCGTTTTCTGGCCTGTGGATGCGGAGCGAGGAAGAACTTGTGCCCTCTGCACGTCTTCCGCTTGGAGGGAAGCCCAAGACTCGTGGTTTATTATCTGCACGTCTTTGAACAGGCTCTCTGAGATAAAGAGAAAAACACACAAAGTAAAGGGCATTTGAGCCCAATCTTTATAATGTTTACACTGCCACCGACTGTACTTATATACTTAACTGCTGTAGCACCGAAGCCGGAGCTCTCGGGTTATTGTGGAAAGCGGTTTCGTGTGAGGACCCGCAGGCTTATCTGTGTGAGACACTGCTGATGTCGAGCACTTGGCGTCTGGACAGTCACCTTGCTGTGAACACGATCCTCAGCAAAAAACTCGTTGGGATGATTCTGATTGCTCCGCACGATAGCAAAGATAGGGAGCTTTGAATAGATCTAGGCAACATATGGTATTTTCTAGTTTTTATAAAATAGATGTTTGGCACTTTGCAGACATTACATTATCAAAGTAAAGACTCCCATATTTAAAAGCAAAATGAGAGCCCTGGACGGGTAGCTCAGTCGGTTAGAACATTGTCCTGATACGCTAAGGTTGCAGGTTCGATCCCCGGTCAGGGCACACACAAGACTCAGCCAATAAATGCGTAATTGAGCGGAACAACAGATCTCCCCTCTTCCCCCCACTAAAAAATAAAATAAAAGCAAAATTTAAATTTGGAAAAAGAAACTATAATACCTGAAAAAGAAACAACCACTTACAAAACCTGGGCTCCAGTCATGTTGCCCTAGATGCATGAAAGTAATACACCTGGGGTCTTGTGCACACCCCGAGTTTTCAGTCTAGACACTGCCTCAGATAGTTCTGCACTTTTCCCCAGTCGTTGATGTTTTTATGGTGCCTTTTGCCTTTCTCTCTCAAACCAAGTATTTCTACCGCATTAGTATGCAGTAGTAACAGTGAGAGATTTAAACATTTTCATTTGTATTTTTCTGTGTTAAAAATGCAATGAATAATTTGTCTTGCATTTAGTGGTGAGGAAGTATCTTTCTACCTAAACATGTGGTGAGTGCACCCAGGTTTTGTGTGGTGGGTAAAGAGTGCTAAGATAATCCAATAAATAAATGCATGCTCTCTCTCCTGGACTAGAAATTAGAAGCGCGTAGAAAAGGAGCCGCTGAAGATGAGATATTGTGGTGAGAGAAAAATTGGCAAGGGTGAAAGACTGTGTGAACATGCAGATTTGTGAAATCCCCACAGATTACCACAGAAGCCTAGGAGGTTTTTGTTCTAATTTTAGTGCCCAGTTTGGTTTCACTTACTATTTCAACTTTTCAACATCCTTATTGTGACTAGTAGATCCATAAGCAAAACTTTTCTTGGAAATGTTTTTGTGTAATACCCACTCTCAAGAATTGTCTTTAGGGATATTAATCAGGTGACATGCATTTATTTCCGTTTGGCAGAAGAGTGAATGCCATCGTGAAGACTTAAATCCCATTCACGACTCAGTGGCACACATGAGATGCCACTGGGTTTTTTCTATATGTACCTACTGAAATCTCTTGCCTCCTCTTTGGGGCATGTATGTGTCTGTATCCCCTTAAGTACTTATGATGAAAAGTAGATTGCAACTGATCAATACAATATAATTGAGCCCTGCGGGTGTGGCTCAGTGACCAGGTCACGGTTCAGTTCCCTGTCAGGGCACAGCCCTGGGTTGCTGGCTCGATTCCCAGTAGGGGGCGTGTCGATCGATGACTCTCTCCCATCATTGAAATTTCTCTCTCTCTCTCCCTCTCACTTACTCTCTCTGAAATCAATAAAAACATATTTAAAATATATATAATTGAAGAGGTTGAGTTGTATGTGTAGAGACTGCTAGCTTTGTCCTTCCAAAATGCTGAATAGTGCAGGGTGTGAAGCTGATTACAGAATCTTTTGGGGTATGTAAATAAAATCTATGAGAGAGATGACATAAATAGGAATTATTTCATCCCTTGGGTAGAGAGCAATTCCGGGCCACTTACCAGGAAAATAATAGTCACGAACACTTTTTGAGAATACATGTTGTGCCCGTTAATGAGCACTTGACCTATGTTAACTCTTTTAATTCTCATAACAACCCTACAACTAGATACTATTAGTATCCTACTATTGGGATAAAGATACAGAGACACAGACTAAATAACTTGCCGTGCAGCTGAAAAGTGCAGGAGTGGAACTGGGTGCCAGTGGGCTGGCTCTCGAGCCGGGTGCTGAACGTCAAGCTGTGCTCAGGAGGGGACTCGCTCAGCCCACGAGGCGTGGGAAGCCCGCGCAGGGCCCGGAGAGGGCGGCCCTGGGCTGTGCCCGCGGGTGGCCTTCGCAGAGCTTTGGGCTGTGATGCTCGCACCAGGGCCGCTCCCCTCCTCAGCGCTGGGAGAGTAGCAGAGCTGCACACACAGACTTTCATCCCAGCTTTAGGCCTTCCCACCGCAGCGTGGGGGTCCCCTCTGTAGACCCTGAGCCTTCCGAGATCATAATCTGTGCCTGGTATATGCCTGTACTTTGACCATGGTGTTAAGCACAGTGTCTGGCCAGAAAAACTGTTTATTAAATAGAAGATAAAATGACAGGGAAAAGTACTCAGTGTATCTTTCTTTCTTTTTTTTTAAAATATATCTTTATTGATTTCAGAGAGAGGAAAGGAGAGGGAGAGAGAGAGAAATACTAGTGATGAAAGAGTCATTGATCGGCCGCCTCCTGCACGCCCCTGACTGGGGATCAAGCCTGCAACTGGGCATGTCCCTGACCAGGAATCAAACCCTGATCGCCTGGATCCTAGGCCGACGCTCAACCACTGAGCCACGCCCAGCCGGGCTGTATCTTTCTTTAACATAAATCTGTAATGCTAAAAGTCTGGAGGCATGTCCTGAAATTCCATTATGGGCATGTTAATATAAACGGAGTAAATTCGTTTAATAATCAAAAGAAAAAAATTCAAGACAAGAATAAGACCAGAGGAGAAAATGGGAGAAGAATCGAACTGGAAGCTTGAAGGACCATGTCGGAGGAAGATGGCAGAGAAGGAACCGTGTGAAGATATCAGACGCACTTCTCTCCTGGGGGCTAGAAAGACAAAAGACATGGTCTAGTTCTCAAGAGCCCGCTCTGTGACACAGGTCATGCCAGGCCTCCAGAAGTCAGTATGTCGGGTGCCCAGTCTGCCTGGAAGAGCTGGGCGGGAGGGGACAATTCAAGGAGCGTGTGAGGCGTGCGTGACGGCCAAGCCGCCTTCTAGGGGAGGGGAGACATTTGTGCCGAGAAGCCGTGTGTGCAGAGCACGATGTGTTAGCTCAGGCTGGGTGTCTTCAACAGCAAACCACCTTTGTCACTTAATTACCTTTCAAAGGCTCCTTCTCCAGATACCATAAAATTGGAGACTAGGACTTTAACATATGGGTTTTGGGGGGACACAGACATTCACTCCGTCCCCAGGGGCGCTATGAAACAGAACTTCATTTTACAGCAGCGTGGCATGTGGTGGAGTAAAGCAGAGTTAGGCTGTGGGTGCCCAGAGAGTGGGGACCATTCACGAGAGGCTTTGTATGCCATCCAACGACTTTAGAGTTAGGTAAGAGGCAATGGGGAACGGCGGGGGAATTTTGAAAATGGGAGTCATGTGATCGATCTAATACTTTGGAAAGGCTGATTTGGCACCGAAAGAGTGGAGACTGACGGGAGGTGGGCGCTAACCCAGAGGCCTCGTGAGTGAGCCTTGCAGGGGGCCCGGGCGGCAGCTGTTCTGAACCCGGGAGTGGCAGTGGAGAGGAAGAGGCAGGTGAGAAGCACTTGGGGGGCAGAGGAGAAGACTTGGGTGTGGAGGGGTGGTGAAAGGAGGTGCTAGGAAACCTCGGGTGAGTCCCAAGTTTCTGGCATAGAATACTGGGAGGCAGGTGGAGGAAACAAGGAAGGACGTCTAGGTGATAAAGCAGTTCAGGAAGGTAAAGAGGACATGATCTTTAATTAAGTAAAAAGTTTTAAATTGAGATAATAATTCATATATCATACCCTTTTAAAGTGACAGTTCAGTGATTTCTAATACATTCACAAGGTTGTAAACCGCCACTATCAAATTCCGAAACTTTTGGGTAAGTTTTCACCATGGAACCATCATATGTTGCTAACGGAAATGTAATTAAGTAAAAAATCTTCTGGGGCGAAGATTTCATCGCCCCAGAAAGAAGCCCGGAACTCTGCAGTCACTTTCTACGCCCGTCTCCCCCAGCCCCTGGCAGCCACTGACTTTCTTTCCATCTCTATAGATTTGCCTATTCTGAACGTTTCACATAAATGGAATCATACAATATATGATGCGGCCTTTTGTGCCGGGCTTCTTTCGCTTAGCGTACAGTTCTAAAGGTTGTCCCTGTCGTAGCCGTGCCAGTCCTTGCTGCTTTCGTGTGGTTGCATATTCCATGGTCTAGATAGCTCACTTTGTGCAGCCATTCATCAGGCCATGGACATTTGGGCTGCCTCGCCTTGGGGCTGTTATGAATAATACTGCTGCGAACATTTGCGTGCAAGCTTTTGTGTGAACGTAAGTTTTCAGTCTTCTTGGATATATGCCTAGGAGTGAATTTGCTGGATTGTATGGTAACTCTCCGTTTAAGTTTTTGAGGGGCTGCCAAACTGTTTTCCAAAGTGGCTGCATCATTTTACATTTCCGTTAGCAACATATGATGGTTGCATGGTGAAAACTTACCCAAAAGTTAAGCAAAAGTTGCCCAAAGTCACACACTGGTAGTAGCAGAGCCGGGACACAACCCCAAGTCCGCCTGTCTCCAGACCCCGCCTTGGCCTCAGTTTGCTTTGGAGTCACCGACTTACAGGTGGAAGTTGAAGGAACGACTGTGGATGAGTTTACCAGAGACAGTTTGAGGTGAGAGGAAAGGCCAGGCAGGGAAACCTGCGAACCCCGAGCAGCAAGAGAGGAGTCTGCACGTGAGACAGAGAAAGTGTGCCCAGCGGCACAGGAGGCCAGCTGGGGAAGAGCAGGAAACCATCCAAGGATAAAATTTTAGCGGGAGTGTGGTCAAGAGCAACACGTGGCTGCTGAGCACTAGCCTGACGTCCACCAGAGCAGGTTTGGGGAAGTGTGGGGTGCGGAGCGGAGGGAGACTTGGACAGAACTTGATTTTGGTGGTTTCGAGAGGGATGGAATGGGCCAGCGAACTGGAACTGGCCCGAAGGAAGGGCAGGTAGGAGAAGCCGCCCCTAGAGAGCTGGTGTTTTTGTTTGTTTTTGTGTTTGGCCAGAAAAGACACCTAGTGTTTACTTAAATTGCTAACAATCCAGTTCCAATGAGTTAACTCCTCCCTTCTTTTATAACTGCCAACAAAAGCCATGTCCCAGGCCTTCCCCCCTCACTCCTTATCAAAAGGCTCCTTCCTCTCCCTCTCCCTCTCTCTCCCTTTCCCCTCCTGTGTCTCCCTGGATCCACTGGTGAGTGGAACATGCCCGCTGGACTCATGTTTCAGGAGCTACGCAATTTCTGAGGCTGATTTGTCAGACAAGGGGCCAGTAACTGTCAACATCTGAACTTCCTGAGAATCCCAAAGTTCTTTTCAGCATTTTTGACAGTGCCCCGCAGATCTCCTTGTCCTGTGTGTAGGTCGGCTATTAATCCATTTACATGGTTCTCGCTGGGAAACACACAGGGTGTGGCACAAGTTGGTTTACAGTTGCGAGGACACGGAACAGTCTGTTCCTGTATTATTATTTGTTAATTATTGTGTTCCTTCCCATACAAACAACTGTAAACCCGCTTTTGTCCCACCCTGCATCCTAAATCCTCAATAACCACTTTGCAAATGTAGTTTGCAACATTTCATAATTTTAGGACTTCCCTTTTTTCATTGTGCTTTATGCTCTTAAATCCTTTCACAAATGAATTTTTTGTTGTTGTTCTGATTAGAAAGGCAGAGTACTATTATGTCTCTCATGTTAGAAGTGATGAAGGGGAACCGTAGAGAAGTTAAATGGGCCCTAAGATACTCCTGACATTTTCTAGTCACTTATGCTCCCTCTTTCGTTGGCATGTGCTATGTGTTCTTTCCAGGAGTCAGGTGAAATTGGTGTCTTAGATGGAAGGAAGAGAAATGCCGCCACCTCTAGAGATGTGTTTTCCTTTTTGAGACAGAAAGACACATTTGCTGTAGGAGAAACATCTGACGTAAAAGAGGGCAAGGTCATTAAGCACAGCCTCCTAGTCACGGGCTTCAAGTTGTGTGAATATAATGAGAGGACGGAAATAATTTTTAGAACTTGTTTTTGTTCCTATACTTTATTTTTAATGGGTTCCAATAAAAAGCCCAGCTCCAAATCCCTGCTTCAGAAATAATTTCAAGCTGAGACTCTACCATACCATAAGAGTGCTGTAAACATACTGGTTTCTAAGCAAGAGCAAAATTGTTTCACTCAGATGATAACATAAAAGGGAAATTAACATTACATCTTCAAGTAGCTACCTGTACAAAAATTAGCATAAAATACCGTAATAAATTTAGCTTTTTGCCCAGCGGGCGTGGCTCAGCGGTTGAGCATCGACCTATGAACCAGAAGGTCTCGGTTCGATTCCCGGTCAGGGCACGTGCCCGGGTTACGGCTCGATCCCCAGCAGGGGGCGTGCAGGAGGCAGCTGATCAATGACTCTCATCATTGATGTTTCTCTCTCTCCCCTCCTCCCTTCCTCTCTCTGAAATCAATAAAATGAATAAATAAATAAATATATTTTTTTAAATTTAGCTTTTAAAGTTTATTGCTATCAATAGTGAAATTGCATAATCAAATGAATAATAATTATAATAATAAAGCAGTATTGTATAGCCCCAGTGTTTTCCGTAGTGCATTCATTTACTTATGATTTTTTTAAATCCAAAGCTAGGTCAGAACTTATATTGTCCTACCTGACCCCAACCGCTTTACTGTCATCAGCTCTTGCTCTAAATGTTATCTCCTGTGCGTTCTTATTCTGTTTTTCTTGTGGTGAGTTTCCTGATAGCAGATTGGTGATATCTATTTCATGCTCAGTTCTGGAGCTGTGCTCAGGTATTTCCAGCCACTTCACTGGCTGACACCACTGAATTTAGCTGGTATTTTCTGTTTTAGGTTTGTGATCCATAAAATTTAATACTCTTGGGTGTCTTCTTTCAGGGAGCCCTCCTAAATCTCTTCAGTTGAATTCGGTCCCATTTCTGTGCTTTCATAACACCCTGGGCACGAGTCCCTGACACTGGACTTAACAGAATCATTGTTTTTTAATAACCGGTTCAGAATCTCTCTCCCACATGGTGACGTGGGTCCTTGAGAACAGGTTCTTTACATCTCCAGCCTGTAGCACATGCTTAACGTCTAATAGATAGTCAGTAACCACTGGCCTTTACCAAATAATGCCTTTCTCTGAGAGCATGGAGGCACTTTTGAGAGCAATCTTGCATTGTCAGTGCTTCTTGCCGCATTCCTGCATAGCAATTTAGAACTCAGGATTTTAAACCCTTTCCTGGTATTTTCAGAGACAGGCAGTGTCCACTCCCAGCGTGGAGTGACAATAGCTTAGAGAGAGAGTCTGTCCCCTAGGCTGTCCCTCCTGTTCACATTCTCCTGCTTCTTAGAGGCTTGCTCTGTGAAATCTTCATCCCCCTGGAGCCTCTTTGTGTAGATTCTGCCCTCTGAGATTGCCATCTGGCCCCAGTAGGAGGATGCCTGAGAGTTTTATTTACTTATGACAGTATTGAAAATGCCTTCTTGCTCATGGCGGGCACATAAGGCATGAGCATATTCGTGCTGGCACCGAGTACTGAACGGAAGTCAGTAACCAATTCAGAGCTCATCTCACAAGGCCTCCTTGCTTTTTTTTTTTTTTTTGTAACAGTTACTTAACATGGTTTAGCTGCGTTTTACATATTGCTGGATTTCTGGGGTGGAACCTGGACCCCCAGAGTTCACTGGGTAAAGTGCTCCGCACAGTGACTGGCACAGGAGCACTCATAAAGATGACTACCTCTTCCCCCCCCATCATCATCATCATCATCATCATCATCATCATCACCGTCACCATCATCACCATCTACTTCTGAGCTGAACGTGTCTTAGTTTTGGACCTTATTTTGGGGTGTTATTTACAATTTGAACACTGAAGTTGCCATAGTAGGTCATAACTCTTCCATGTGGTTGAATGTGTCCACCTGATTGCAAATGTCTAATATGTATATACCTCGGTCCTCTTTCACGTCAAGCTCCAGCCAAATGGCAGGAAAATACTTCCTTGATGGGACTTCGGAATTCCATGGTATTTATTACTAGAGCTCTTCGAGACTTTCTTTCCTCATTCAACTCATGTCAGATAGCTGTAAATATGTTAGCTTGGTTACCAGTGTTAAATCCCAGTAACCGAGAAAAAATAAATAAAATTTGTTACTTGATTGTTAACCAGAAAATGCAAGGAGGTCTTGTGAGATGAGCTCTGAGCTGGTTATTGACTTCTGTTCAGTATTTGGTACCAGTGAGTCCCTGAATTGCCAACCTTGCTGTAATAATGCTGGTCATTCAATTTTCAGACAATAGGGCCTGTGACAGAATGCTTCGAAGCCAAGCACAGAGAATAGTAAACATTTGTTCTAGACAATGCCTATAAACTGATCTAATAGGCAAGCCTTAATAACAGCTAAAATTTGTGTGGATAAAGTGGAAAAAGTTTAAGTTTTGGAAGTCAGATGGACCTGGCTTTGCAAACGAGTAACATGATATGAACAAGTAATTAACGTCTGTAGGCCTCAATGTGCTCACCCATGAAGTAAACAGAATAATACTTATCTTTCTGGGTGTTACAGCATTTAAACATAATAGAGGTAATTTTTCAGACATTATGTTTATCATATTACATACCACCAGCAAGTAGTATTTGTAGAGATTATTATTTCTTCATTTTCTAAAATCTAAGACAACACTGAATATTAATACTCCATTGATTTAGTAAAAGCTCTGTGCAGGAGAAGATCAGCTAGAGCTTTTAGCCCCAGCCTGTTTGGTTCAGTGGTTAGAGCGTCGACCTCCCGGACTGAAGGGCCCTGGGTTCGATTACAGCCAAGGGCACGTACCTCGGTAGTAGACTTGATCCCGGGCCCCGGATGGGGCGCGTGGGCGAGGCAACCAATTGATGTGTCTGTCTCACATCAATGTTTCTCTCTCTCCCTCTCTCTCTCTCTCTTTCTCTCTCTCTCTCTCTTTCTCTTCTATTTTCTCTAAAAAGCAATGGAAAAAATATCCTCAGGTGAAAATTAAAAAAAAAAAATACTTTGGTCATTTAAAACATTTTTCATTTGTCATCTTCCCACCCACTCTGCTGAGCTTAAACTCCTCTGGCTCCTAGACTAAATTAGTGCCCCGCCCCTTCATAGGATCCGTTATTGTAATTACTTGTTTAATTCTTTGCTAGAATATAAGGGCAAGAATTGCCTCTGTCTTGCTCGCCAATTCAGCCTTCTCTCTCCTCACCCCCAACCTCCTGCCAGCCACTCTAGTACCTTGCTTAGTACCGGTGTCTAATAGATTCACAGTAGGTATTCGTCAAATGAAATATCTTTTAGAATTTTGTTACCATTTCTCTTACTGAGCTCAATAATCTTGATTTTCCTATGGAGTCTCAGAGAATATAATCGCAAAACTTTTTAAATCTCATGTCTGTGGTTAGAAAGGGAGATTAAGCCTGAATGTTGCCAGAACAACAAATGCTATGACACCTCAGTCATTATTAATCCTTAAGGCTTAAAGGTTTGTAACATTTACCACCCATTTTCACAAAGGATTTAGGCAGTTAGAGAAACCCTCTTGTTTCCATATGAAGGTCATATGAGTGTCAAGACATATGTATGGTAATTTATGTATAAATTCAATATCTGCTATTAGGGGGAAAGAGTTTTCAAGGGTTTTCAGTGTTTTTTTCTTCTTGGAATAGAGATAATGCTATAGGCAAGACAATCTTTGGAAGTTCTAATATGGTCAACATCATTTCAAAACCATTTGTTGAATACTTATTAGATATAATATCTCACCTTATAAATTCTGCAACCCTAGAGCCAGGAGGAACCTTTGCTGTCATTTGGCGTGCTTCCTGGACGCTGTCTGGGAATTTTGTCTGCAGCATCTCTGACAGTCATTACCTCGCTTTGGCTGGAGAAATTTCAGGAATGGGCTTCCATTACCGATGAGGCCACCTGCTCCACTACTGGATGCTCTAGGGGCACTATATTTTTTCTTCTATTTCCTTTTCCCTTCCCCAAACTACCATCTCTCTTCCTGTCACTTCGACACATTAATCCTCTACTGCAACTTAAGTCCTCAACTTAAGAGCCTTTAAGGATTGGAAAGGAAGAAGCAATGCCGGCAAAGGGAGACGCCTCCCCTGAGCACACAGGGTTTCGCAGGCCACATGGTGGGCACGCTTTATGTGCTACCTCACTAACTCCTTACACAATCTAGTACAGCAAGCAAATTAATAACATTTTACTCAGAGGCAAGTAAACTTGCCCCGTTTGGTTATCCTCATGTTGAACTCCAACTTTTTAGAACTCTAAACGTTCTGAGTCATGAGCCCGTGGGTGCGCATTTATATCTGTTAATAGATAGTTGCATGGCATCGGCTCCTGTTCACTCTTTCTAAAATTGGGAGCACAGTTCTCATTGTCCTAGGCAACCTCAGAAGGTGGTTTTTTTTTTAAGATAGAGGCTTCGCCAGTCATGTTAATGAAAGTCTTCTTGCTGCACGAACACACCATGGCCTTTGGAAATCACACCCAACAGAACTCTGTTGCCCTTTTGAAGTGAGAACTTCTTTATTAGAAATGATTCAACCCCTGGGGAAATTTGGGTTTATTGTGTCCTTTCCAGACTTGTGAGAAAATGTCTATGGTGGGGAGTGACAGTGTCCATTGCAGCCCGAGGGTACCTATCAGCATCAGAGCAACTCCTAAACCACTGGGAGACTAAACAACCTGGACTAAAATAACATTGACTTTCACGCTGAGACAGTCAGGAGTGATTAAGAGCCAGAGCTTGAGGATCACCACAACAAACTGTTTTAGAGGTTTACTAACATCCCAAAGTCACTGTTTGGAAATTCTTAGTGAGTAATCCACTGATAGAAGTCCGTTTGGACTAAAGTAATATTTTACACTATGTGTATACATTTTGGTTTTGCAACATCTGTAGGTTTTTAATAGGCTGATTTGTTTTTTAAACTGCTTGACTTGTAAAATATCAAGTCACCAAGTAACTATGTTGAATGTTTTCTCTTTTTTAATTCATTTTATGGGTGAAGTTGAGACCCAAATCTCCCAAAACACCTATATTTCAAGGTTTTTGAAAATGCTTTAATACTAAGGGGATCCTTTGGGGTTTCTATTATTTAACTGTCTGGGTTTTGTTTTTTCTGTTTTTCTGTTCTTTTATCAGGTTCTCCAAAGTACTTACTGTTTAAGTTGGATAAGCCAGTACTGCAGACTACATTCCCAGTGCAATTTCCAATGATGAAAATGGCCCTTAAAATCCTTTCAGACCTGGAAATCTGTGTGAAACCAATAGGTAGGTATTTCTTTAAACTATTATAGATTATGTCAGAAACTCTGCAAGACAAATATGCCTAGAGAAACTAACAGAAACATGCCGTGATATACGCAAGAGCTATCTTTGGATGCTCAAATAAACAAGTGAGCTATATAATAATGGGTAACTGTTTCCCTTTTCTTTCTCACTGTCTGTTTTCAGTGATGAATGCACATTGCTTTCGCAAGAAAGGAGCTTTCCTTTGGAAAAGGCAGTTGCAGGGAACAGTATCCGCATATGTGAAATGAGATCTCAGGTGAATGTGCAGGCGACGGAGTGGGAAGCAGGGACACAGGCACAGCTACTGATTATAGAAGCAGATTGGAACGGGATAGCCCAGCCCCCTGGCTCTCCTGGGCTGGCTCTTTGCAGGTCACAAATATAACTCCAAACATGGTGACAGGGTTTCAGTACCAGGTTATTTCTAACCCCTCGTGAAAGGTCAACAACTTCTCCACACAGCTTGGCTGAGTAATTTTGGATTTGACCTGAGAAACTAGTTGAGTTAGTCTAGGCTGTTTGATTCTAAGTAATAAATCTACTACTCAGCAATAAGAGTTCACAAGATAATAAAAAAGTCTGAACAGACACAAAGGTAACCGGACTTGTCAATTGACTTTTAATGGGATTGGCAGGATTTACACCAGGGAAGTCAGAGAAGTGCTGCCCCAAGATGTCCTGGAAGAGGTACCAAGTTCGTGTTATAAATATAGGCAGATCCGATAGTCTAGAAAGCTGGCAGAAACTTCTGTCCTAGCCATGTTTCCTAAAAGCTGATTTAAGTTAGTAAAACAAACTAAAAAATAACCTCTTACAATTGGTAGTACACATTCAAAGAAATATACACATATTCAGCAACATACCTTGTACGATTTTTCTTTTATTAATTTCTTCATCTAATCATCCACTCGTTCATTAAGTTAGCACATGCTGTTTTGAGTATCGCCCATGTCAGAGGCAAAATCTTAGGAGCTGGAGAATACATCAGAGGAAAAAGACACAACAATCCCTGAATTCATGAAACTTATGTTTATAATGCTAGAGAAATTTTTTTAAAAACCCAAATAAACAAGTGAGCTATATAATAAGTCAAATGCAGATACATGTAAGAAGAAAAGGAAATTCAGGAAGTGAGGGAGGGCATGCCAAGTGGGAGCTGGACACGGGGAAAGAGATTGTTTTAACTGGTGGTCAGGAAAGGCCTTGCCGGTAAGGTGACCTGGTTAAGAAATGTTAAGAGGGTGGGCTTCAGACAGCTTTAATATTCCCCTTTTGCAAAGTATTTGAGCAGCAGGAGTGGGAGAATATGAATCAGTGTTTCTATTCTTTATATTATACATGTGAAAGAGCCCTTCTTTTTATGCTTTAAGAGTGTTACCTTCCCCACAAGAACATGGTTCTTACACAAAAATAATACACAGTAAAGACGTTTCCTCCAGAGTTACATGCCTGGTAAACAGACTCACTCAAGTGTCCCACTGAGTTAATACAACCGTGCATACGGACGTTAGTTTTTCCCCCATCCATTCACGTGTTTGCTACTGAAACTGACTGTAAGGGCAGGGGTGGAACAATGATTTGTCCCTGTCACCGGCCTCAGTGCCTAGCCCAGGGCCTTCTACATAAGCACTCAGTGATCACCAGTTGAACAAATAAATTTCGAGAGTAAAATAGACATTGACTTCAAATAGTTCATAAGATGACTCCCCAATGGCCACAGTTGCCTACTGACTGTCCAAAGTGGGTAACTGTCTTACATCATGATGACATCTGGACTTTTCCAAGCCCTATGTGGACCTGGCATCAAGAACTCACTCTGGCCCGGCCGGGCGTGGCTCAGCGGTTGAGCGTCGACCTAGGATCCAGGTGATCGGGGTTCGATTCCTGGTCAGGGCACATGCCCGGGTTGCGGGCTCGATCAATGACTCTCTCATCATTGATGTTTCTCTCTCTCTCTCCCTCTCCTTTCCTCTCTCTGAAATCAATAAAGATATATTTTTTTAAAAAAAACCACAAAAAAAAACCTCACTCTGTAAAGAAAAGTGATGGTGTGCCCCCAACAGGGATTCTTTCAGTATAAGCGACTGAGAGGTTGTTTCCAATCCCATTTTCCCCATGACAGTGCGGTAAAATGAGACAGCTGTCATCGCCACATTTTTCTTATCTCTGTGACAGATAATCTGCTTTATACCCTCTTTCTGTGATCGTGTGGAAGAGTGATATTTTCACATCATATTAGGGGGCACAATTATGACAGTTTATGGTAATTACATTGGGGCAAATAATAAAAGGGGAAAAGGGAACCCAAAAGCTTGATTTTATAATAGACTCCTGATTCTAGGCCTTAATAATAATTGTGTGGTTTTGGACACGTTGCTGAATCTCTGTGAATCCCATGACCTCATCTGTAAACTGAGAATAATAATTACTACCTCACAGTAATATGATGAAGTTCAAGTTGGATAATATATGTAAAGAATTTGGTATAGTGCCTGGTATATAATGTGGGTATTTAATAGATTGTTCCTATTTTTACTACTACTAATAATAGTGTTGATGGGATATTGCTCAGCTATAACAAAGAATGAAATTTTGCCCTTTGTGACAACATGGATGGACCTTGAAGGTATTATGCTAAGTGAAATAAGTCAGACAGAGAAAGACAAATACCATATGATTTCACTTATATGTGGAATCTAAAAAACAAAATAACTGAGCAAACAAACCAGAACCAAACTCATAGAGATACAGAGAGCATTTCTGATGGTTGCCAGATGGGAGGGAGGTTGGGGGAATGGGTGAAAAAGGGGAAGGAATTAAGTTGTAAAAATTCCCAGTTATAAAAACTATCGCAGGGATGTAAAGTACAGCAAAAGGAATATAGTCAATACTATTGTAATAATTATGTGTGGCGTTAGATGGGTACTAGCCTTATCGGGGCAATCACTTCGTAAGGAATATAAATGTCTAATCACTATGTTGTACACTTGAAACTAAAATAAAATTGTATGTCAACTGTAATTGCAATGTTTTTTAAATTACAAATAGAAAAATATAATAGTGTTACTATTGGAGAACTTAGGCAAATAAGATTTTTTTGCCAGTTGTTGAACATTTATATGATCACTGAGGATAAAGCTCATAACTGTATTTGCACTTTGAAGTTTATCTTCCTCTCTATACTCATAATATTAAACCAAATAATGTTTATAATATTTTTGGATGTTTTATCACTTAAGAACATGAAGAAGATGTTTCCAAAAAAGTTTGAGCAAAATGGGATGGTATTTAATAGAGAACATGTCTGTGGACTCAGAGCACCACGTGTGATAAGGGTTAGCTTAGCAAGCTTTTTGCCACCATTGTGGTTAATCCTTTCCCTGTAGAAAAGCCATTATCATTTTGGGTAGGAAAGTGATGCTTTAATGGAGTCTGAGCTCTAGCCTGATGACTTTCTTTTCGTTTCTTTAGAGTTTTGAAGCATAACTAAGGACAGAGACCACCGCTAGGCACAAACATCACCAACTTGCTTGATTATGGAGATGGTCTGTTTGATGCTAAAAATGTGTCTAGTTTTTTGACAACGGCTGAATAACCATGGGGTCCAGTGGACTTGGGAAAGCTGCAACATTGGATGAGCTGCTGAGCACCTGCATTGAGATGTTTGGTATGAGCCTTTTCCCTCTATGTGTATCTTGATACCATCACTTTCTCCTATTGAGAGGCAAGTGTTGCTGTAGAACAGAATTCAATCTTCATATCTTGGTGCTAGGGGCCTTTTTGATCGACCCCAATCTGTCTCCCCAGTATCACTGCTCTCTGCATTTCCTTCGCTTTACTACCCACAACTCATACACTAGCCATACTGTCCACTTCATGTTTCTGGAACATTCCCTGCATCTTTCTACCTGCATGCCTTTATCACACCCCTTTCACTGAAATTGTGCTTCAGGGTTCATCTCAGATGTCATCTCCAATGTTCATAATACCATTCCTAGTCTCCCCTGTCAGGAACGTTCCCTCCACCCCCCCACAGTCCTTTGAAACTTTCTCATGGCACATGGTGTATGCTGCTGTGATCATTTCTTGGTCTTTGACTTAGACAAGTGTGGGTAGCACAGTCTGCTGCATTCTCTATATTTGTGTATATGTCTTTTATCTTCTACTAGGTTATAGACTTTACAGCTATGTTCTTATGTTGTTTATGATCTACCTCAGCATTTTGGATTATTCCTTGCACAATAGAGTCACACAAGAGTTTTTTGTTGAATTGATTTTAAAGGAAAAGTTAAACCAGAGTAGGGTTGCCAGATAAAATATAGGATCATCAGTTAAATTTGAATTTCAGATAAACTACATTTAGTATAAGTATGTCCTAAATAATGCATGGGACACACCTATACTAGAAAATGATTTGTGTTTTACCTTAATTAAAATTTAACTAAGGGTCCTGGATTTTTATTTTCTAAATTCTGGCAACCCTAAACCAGAGGAAAGGTGAAACCTACCCACTTAACTTGCAAGAAAATACCAGTAGAAGTAGGAGGAAAATGATAATTGAGCCTATGAGAAATTTTTAACGTTAATGTCTCTCTACTGATACTAAAAACAGAGAAGAGTAGTACTGTTACCTCCTCACTCCTCATTTTATTTTATTTTTTAACAGATGACAATGGAGAGCTGGATAATAGTTATTTGCCAAGAATAGTTCTACTGATGCACCGATGGTATTTATCTTCCACTGAATTGGCAGAAAAACTTCTCTGCATATATCTTTTCAACTACTGTATAATCATAAATCAAATTATGTATTTATGTAGATAGAATGCCTAACCAAAGCCAGTAAATTAAGATGAATAAATAATCTTCAGTCAGTTATCCAGCTGTTTTGTGAATATATTTAGATGTCTAGACAAAACATCTGGGTGATGGACCAAACAGTTGACTATCCATCTGGATGTTTTGGCTCTACTTGAAAATAATCGCTAGATTTAAAATGAAACAGGAGTTGTAGACTGAATGTCTCTAACCCGCCTTTAACATTTCTGCTGTTAGTGCAATGAAAGAGTATTTACCACTGATTCAGGACCTAACTCATTCCTTTTAGAATGGCAAAATGGTAGACCTAGAGGATATGATTTAGACATTTAGAAATGCTAGCCAAAGTAATATGATCTGGCTTAGGCACAGACACCACCTAAGTTTTTATACCTTTCCTTACTGGCAAGACACAAAGGACATTCCAGCAGGTTTATTGTAATTTGTTGATTGATGTTCATTCTAGATATCCTTCTGACATAAGAGAAAAAAATCCATTCTGTGAGGGCTTTTATCAGTTCATCAGCTGTTGTACATAATGCAGTCCTAAAAGGTAGTTGAAAGCCAAATGACTGAAAATGGCAAAATAGTCTCACATTTACAAGAAGATTCCATTCCCAAATATCTAATGGGTATTATATAATCACTAATATTGGCTCCTACAGTCTCTGCCTGCTTAAAGCACAAGGGGCTCTGCAGATGAATGAGAAGCCCTACAGGTCAGGGGAGCCTGAGGGCAAGGGTCCATGGAGTGTCATTAGGGCCAAGTGGGGCTTCCCCCTGCTCACTTTAAGATTCCTCCACTTTCCACTTCTTCTCTCCACCATCCCACAACCTCCAGGGAGATGAGGGTGACAGGGAGGATAAGGGGACATTCACCATGAATGGAGGTTCCTGGAAGTGAGCTGGATCCTGATGCCCAGTGGCCCAGGGGTTCCACGGGTCCCACTATTGAAGGTAGCGCACAGGGAAGGATGGATGGAATTGACTAAATCTGGTCTCATCTCTCCTCAGGATCCAAACACTGTCCAAAGAATGTGCCCCAAACAGCATTCTTGTCATTAGTATGCCTGCTGATAATATGAAACACAAATTAAAATGGATATTCAGTCAGTAAAGTCTAATATCTGAAAGTACAGATGTATAACAGTTGAAACTGCCTTTGAATTGACATTTCTTTAGATTTCCCCCCCTTTAGATCACTCGCTACTGTATACTCACAGTACCTGGCCTATAGCAGAAGCTCAGAAAATATTTATTCAGAAGAATGTGAATAAATAGACTTAAGAATAAATTGCAACACACCCTGCCAGTGACATTTTCAAACACTAAAGAATAATTTCTTTAGTGAAGAAATTATATATATTACATATATAAGGCATTAATCCTAAATACAAAATTGTTTTGGGTAAAATGGTGCTTCTATGTGCTGCCAGTTTTAAACACTCTCTAGTTGGTGGTATATTTGTAATTACAGTTGACAGTCGTCACTTGGTACGTGCTCAGGAAGGTAAAATGAATTTCATAAGAGGCTTCTCTTCTAGACCAAAAGAAGGGCATCCCAGAGCAATAGATTATTCAGTGCTGACATCATTAGAACCCACTTCTTCACTTTAATGCCCACATGAGCCAAATGTTCCCAGTCTGGCTGTCTTACCAGGAATCCATCTACATTGATCAGAGAGCTGCAGGTGTGTCCAAAGGCAACAAATTGCGAGGGGTTTTTCTTTAACTAGTGTACGTATCGAAATGCCAGTGGAGAAAGCTGCGATGAATTTCGACTGAAGATCTGCTACTTCATGAGGTAAATATACTTACAAATGGAATTGTCTTGTAGTTTCTGCTCCTGGAATGGCTGACACTTTCCTTTTCCTCAAGCAGCAGATCTAGTTTGACAATAAAACCGACTCAGATTTTGTTGTATTGATTTTGTTAACATGGGCCCTCCTCTGTTCTTAGGGGTAGAATTTATCTTTCTTTGGGACTAGAGCTGAAGTAGTGATAAATGTGATTGGGGAATGAAACCAGCTCTTAGAGTAAATTCTTTTTTCTACTCCCTCACCATACACATTCCATCTACTTGCCATGAGTTGAGAGAAGGGTTTCCTTCTGGAGAGAGTTGGAAAGAAAGGCTTAGCGTGGGCATGTCCTTGGGTCCTTGACTGAAGGGAAGGAGTGAGACTAGATGTGATGGGTGGGGGATAGGAAATTGCTAATTGGGGGCATGGTCCTGGAGTCTGTTAAATGTAATCTATAAAATGATACTACAGTTTACTCAGGGGTCCAGCTTGAGATCTTCTGGTTGTCAAAAATATTTGATGCCTTTCAGGTACTGGATTCTGAAATTTCCTGCAGAGTTTAATTTGGACCTTGGTTTGATCCATATGACTGAAGAATTCAGAGAAGTAGCTAGTCAACTAGGATACGAAAAACACGTCAGCCTCATCGACATATCCAGCATGTAAGAGCGGCGCAAGCTTTTCAAACATGATGAGCCCTCTGTTTTTGGGGAGGGGCCAGTGATGACCCCACTAGACCTCAAACCATGCCATTTCAGAACCAAGGTGTGCTTTGAAAGGCCTGGCTGCAGGGAGCACCACTGCACGTGGTTCCTCTCTCCCAGCTATGATTTCTTTCTTTGTAAAATGGGAATAGTACCTTTCTCATCGGGTTATCATGAGCACCCAGTGAATACATAAGAGAGCATGGAAAAGCATTTGGCACACAACAGATGCTCAGTATTTACTAGAAATCTAGTTAACAGCATAGGAATGTGCCGTTGCCACTCAGTGTGGTGTATGGATGGGCAGCGTTGGCATCACTCGGGAGCTCAGTAGAAATGCCAACTCTCGGCCCCACCCTAAACCTGCTGAATTGGAAACTACTTTGATAAGGTCTCCCAGTGATTCATACGCTCATTCCAGTTGGAGTACCATGATGCTTCTGAGGCTGTACAAATGTTGACCACAGTTGTGCCAAGAACTAGTCAGCTCAGTTACTAGGAATGTGGTGCTCATTAGGCTAGCGTTTTAAATCAGCTAGTTAACCTTCACAGAGAAAACTATTTTATGACCCTAACCATGGGTTTCCATCTTGCAAGTACACACCCCTGTGTCCTAGACATTTTTACTCTAGCCTGTTTTCCTGGACTACTTCTTCAAGAGTGATCAACAGTGAGTGATCCAGGAATCATTAGGGATGTTGTTAAAAAAATAGAGATTATTCAGGTTCACTCCCAGTAAATCAGAATCTCTGGCACTGAGGTCCAGACCTCTGTCTTTATAACAGACTTTTTAGATTATCCATATCATCTTGCTGAAGGGTGAGAACCAGTTCGTAGTAGTTGCCACGTGCCTTAAATCACTATCTATGTATTGATAAACTCCCAAATTTATATATACCTAGCCCTGACCTCTCCCTTATGATCCAAACCTTACTGGCCACAAGAAAGACCAAGTAAGAGATTCTGGATGGATCAGTGTAAATCCATCCTGTCTGGGAAAACAACTCGAAGTTTATGTTCTGTTGGCGATGGGTCGGTGGTTTTCTCTTCAAATACACGGGACGGGACGTGTATTTTGCACAAGACCCTGGAAGCAGACCAAGAGTTACAGAGTCGTTAGGTTAATAGCTTCCATTGAGTGAAACAGGCTTTCGGCACACTGACCAGACCCACTCTACTTTTATAGACCTTCCTATGATTGGATGAGAAGAGTCACACAGAGGAAGAAAGTGTCAAAGAAGGGAAAAGCCTGTCTGCTGTTTGACCATCTGGAGCCCATTGAGTTGGCCGAGCATCTCACTTTTCTGGAGCATAAATCGTTCCGAAGGATCTCGGTAAGGAACTTGACATTTATTCTTCCAAGGACAACAACCTCTATGCCAACTTTCTTAAGAGCCGCGCTTTCATACTCTGAAGCGTTGGCAGCTCTGTCGCTCTGCTCTCTTGGAAAAGTGCCCTTAATTCACAGGAACAATCCCTTTCCACCAAAAATAAATATTAGCCTGTCTTTATTTTATAGCTAAGGAGCTATATTTCTGTCGCTGTACGTTCAATGTCCCCTTTCATAGGATTAAAGCATGACTTTCTGATTACGCAGTGGAGACTCAACCATTCAAGGGTTATTTAGGTCTGTTGACTTCTCCAAGCGAACGTGTTTTGCTGGGCCCTTTGTTCAGGGAAAGAGATATTTATTGAGGTTGTGATTTGTATAAATGGGTGCAGGTTGAAAATAGGAACCATAGGCTTTGAGGAGAGTCTCACCATCCAAGTGCTTGTTTCCCAGGGTGGAGATCCTGAATTAAACCCTTCTTCCTACTCGATCTTGAGAGTAGGAAGACTCCCTCCTGTGGTCTCTTACTAGCTACCTACCCACCACCCACTCGTTATGATAACATTTCCACAACAGTCCACAAGCAGCCTTTGTCTTCCTCTCACCAAGCTCTGGGGCGGTCTCCCCTCTTCCAAGATGCCAGGCAATGAATCGCATTATCCCTCGCTCAGAAGAACATGAGATTAGAAACATGGATTTCTGAAAGGCTGGTTCTTTTCACTGAGCGATCCTACGTGGAGAGGCCCTTGCTGACTCCCTGCTGGCAGGCTCTAAGAGGAAACCCCTGCTGTGTTTCTGTGGCAGCAGGCTCATACGCATTTGATGACATCCATACCGACTTCCTGAAAATGTGTCTGCTTTACTAAAGAGCTGTCTTCAATTACTATTTTTTTCTTTAAAAAATCTTGATAGAATTTGAAATCATTATATTTATATGCATTTCCTCTTTTTTAATGTACGCTATTGTATCTCAGACTTGCCTGACCATTGGAATCCCCAGCCGTGGGTGGGAAATGGATGTTCTTAGGCTCTTCCTCTGGAGATACTGATCCTTCAGGTGTGGGGTGATCCCAGAAACCACTATTTCAGCAAGTGTCGCAGGTGAAAATTATGACCCAGCAATTTAGGATTCACTGGAATGTGACTTGGAGTCTTACCCCTTCCTTGCCCCACCAACACTGTCATGTGTAATGAGTATATGTCTATGTCGGGGAGTGAAACGCAGCAAAAGGACATGCTAAATGTACATGCGTGTTTAAAATGTGAATGAAAGAAATCGTTACGCTGTTATAAAACAATATCTCACCTCTTTCACGAAACATTCTAATTTCTGATTTTGCAAAGACTTCATTATAATTCAGAGTCTCTTTTACTAGTTCACCGATTACCAAAGCTATGTCATCCATGGCTGCCTGGAGAACAACCCAACCTTGGAGAGATCTATTGCTTTATTTAATGGAATCTCTAAGTGGGTCCAGTTGATGGTTCTTAGCAAACCAACACCCCAGCAAAGGGCAGAGGTCATCACAAAGTTTATCAATGTTGCCAAGGTATGTATATCTGGTCATGAGACTGGGGTTCTTAAAGTATTCTAGATGTTATACACTTTATTGAGAAAAGTCATTGGGGAAATTTGGGGTTCACAATATAAAGGACAATTAAACTACTCATAAATGTCTAATGAACAAATCATAGTTCCCTTAAGCAAGAAGATTGCTTTTAATTGCCCATACCTACAAGCACTTAATGTAGCTATTTTTCTGTGAAATGATTGATATATTTTTCTAGTGAATTTTATTTGCCCTTCATTTTAAATTGATATTATTTTCCCTCGGTCCTTGTTATTAAATTGTGCATGCATTCACCTGTAATTCAGAAAGCTCAGAATAACCGAAAAATTGTTACAGAGTATTGATGTTAACATTTTTAATTGCAGAAACTCCTTCAGCTCAAAAACTTTAACACCCTGATGGCGGTGGTGGGAGGCCTTAGTCACAGTTCCATCTCACGCCTCAAAGAGACCCATTCTCACCTTTCTTCAGAAGTTACCAAGGTACAGTGATTGGACCCTAATCCCAAGTCAGAACTCACTTGTGAACTGTTTAGGGGTAGGATAGTCTTGGCAGGTGCCACTTGGAGGGGAAGCTTTCCTCTTAGACAATGGTAGGTCACATGGGGGTTAAAATAAGAAGGGAATAGACTTGGCACCTGGAAAACGGGGTGGCAAGTGTCTGAGTAAGAGTACTTTGAATACCATCACATGCTGTAGCTGTAAATATTCAACAAGTATGCATGGGGTGCTTCCTCTGTGACAGGCACTGTGATACACACAGGGGGACAAGGCGAGTAAGACAGAAATCACTCCTCCCCCCCTCCTAAGATGAAGTCATTGAACACCTGCTCGGTTCATGGCACTGTGTTCAACTCCACAGAAGCTACAAGGGAAGGGGAGACATAGACCTTGTATAGAAACGCCTCCAATTTATTGCTGATTTGTCAGGAATAAAAGTATATATTTTTTTAAATGATTATTTCCAAAATCAAGCTTTCTGCCATATTTATTTCCAGAAAGCTCTAATAATAGTTTTCCTTACTGAACAAAGCGAAACATTTCATTCTTATGAAGAGATTTCCTTGTAAGAGTCTACTTTGAACACTTGCAGCTGTACATTTTTAAAAACTCTTACTGCTTAAACAGTAGGGAATTGGGTCATCTCACACACCTGGAAGCCCAGAGGCAGGGCTGGCTTCAGGCGCCGTCTGATCAGAGCTCTGGCTCGGTCGCTCCGCCTTCCTCTGGGCATCGGTTCTCGCTTTGTTTCGCTTTGTTGTGTGAGCGGGCTGGCCTCCCTTCTGATGGGCCTGTCTGCAGGAAATTACGCTCTCTCGTTCATGAAAGGTGGAGGCAGAGAGACCTTTTCTCTTCAGCCCTGACCCCATGGAATTAAAGACTTTCTTTTTGGACAGATTGGACCATCCCAAGTCACATGCCCACTCCTGAACCAGTAAGAGTCGCCAGAGGAATACAATGTATAATGATTGGCTTAACTTTCTATTTCTGAACCGATCACAAACCAGAGGGGAGGAATTAGGATGAAGGCAAATCCTTGGACCTAGGGATGGAAACCGCTGCACCTGAGTCACGGGCTGCTTTGGGAAAGAGCAAACGGATCGAAATAAGGGCCTATTAGGAAGGTCTGGTTTCTCTTAGGCAACCAACAGTAACTTGTTCGTGTAGACAAGAGGATGTAAACCACAGAAGCACTGCTGTCTGACCTCAAACACTGCACCCCTTCCAAGCGTGCTGGGCTCGTGATGTGTTTCATGTCCCTTTAGCTTTGTGCTGAAGTTCAAGTAAAGAGCAGCGCGTATTTTAAATGTCGTGAAGACTATGAATTTGACAGAAGCTCAGAGGCTTGGAACCACCAATGTGTCTTTAAAAAATATTTATCTTAACTCCTCTTTCTTATAGAAAAGGAAACTGAGGCCCTAAAAAAGTGAAGTGACTTGCTCAAGTTCACCCTTCTAGTTAGTGGCAGAGTTCAAAACCATAGCTGTCTCACACCTCAATGTGCCACTTCCCACACTGTCCCCAACTAACCTTCATGGAATTTATCTCAAATGCAACTTTCTTGCAATAACTAGAAAATTTTAATATACTATATACTTAAATATAATACAATACATGCTTGTGTTTGTGGACCCTAACATTTTCATTAATTGCAAAATATTTATACAGACGTGATAGTTAACATCCCAGCTTCCCTAGCAGGTCGGCAGAGGTGCGGGCTGCTTGCGTGTCGTAGCAGGATGGGACAGGCTGTCCAGCTCCTAGCCAGGCCTAGTACATTTTCCTGTTTAATGTGTCCTTGCATCAACATTGGTGAGATTGATAATGCTCTCTGTAGCCGAGGAATTTCCTAGCCACACACTGCAGGCCTGGGGTGGGAAGATGGGAAGGCTGTCTGGAAATTCTCCTTTCCATCTGTTCCCAGAACTGGAATGAAATGACAGAGCTGGTCTCCTCCAACGGCAATTATTGCAATTACCGCAAAGCTTTCGCCGACTGTGACGGCTTCAAAATCCCCATCCTGGGCGTGCACTTGAAGGACTTGATCGCAGTCCATGTCATCTTCCCGGACTGGACGGAGGGAAACAAAGTGAACATCGTGAAGATGCACCAGCTCTCCGCCACCCTGAGCGAGCTGGTCGCCCTGCAGAATGCCTCCCACCACTTAGAGCCCAACATGGACCTGATCAACCTGCTCACGGTGAGTGCAAGGCCCTGGCGCGCGTGCTCATAACTCTTCGCACCTCGCGTCCCAGGGGATGCAGAGAGAGATGTGCCTGCGATTCCCTGGGCTGCAGGGGGCGGTGAATTCAGGGTCATTGGACAGGGAGGAATCTCAAAGGCTGAGGGGAGGGGACCCCGTTCTCATAACCACATGACTTAAGACTCTGACCTCAGAGCAGCCCCGTAGACGCTCTGGCCCTGCAGAGCTGCCTTCAGCCCCTCACTCTCCTTCATCACACTCATGTCACAAGTCACCTCCTTCTCTATGTCCTCAACGCACCTGCTTCTCTCCATCCTCACCGCACGGCTGTTGTTGAGGCCCGAGCAATGCAAGGACCTCCTTTGAGATGTGCCCCCACCGCCAGCCTCCCCAGACCCCAAGACGCGGTTCCCAGCCTGACGCTGGAGGCCCTTCAGGACTCACGTTCTGACTCTCAGGCCAGCCTCGGTCATCGCGTGGTCCCGCGTCACAGCTGCCTTTGAGGGAGAGTGGATTTCTTATACTTCCCACCACGAACTGCTGCCTCCTGCCTCCTGGTCTTGTTAGAAAATCCCTTCCTTACCCACCCCTGTGATTAGCCCCAGTTCAAAAGCCTCTGTCTTTCTGGAGTGTTCTCTGTTCCCCTCCAGAGCAGGAATGCATCCATCGCATGTGCTCCCCTTGTACTCTACGCCTTCTTAACTATAGGAGGTATCCCTTGGCATTAGATTTTATTTTTCTGTTTACCTGACTTATACATCACAGGTCCCCAGCACCTTTCACAAAACCTGGCGTATTTAGGAGCTCAGTAGGTGAATTAAATGCTGTACTTAGGATGATGGAGGTCAGACAGAAGTTGGCCTACCATTCATACTTTTGGGCATTTGTGACACACACCTTTAGCTGGTGTCCAGGTCCTAGCACCTTTAGACACAACAGGTGTGTAGAAGAAAACATTTCCCATTGGCTGCCTCTTGGTCAAGGGGATGAAGCAGAACCGAATTCTCTCGGCCTTGCCAACAAGTAGAGGAGCAACTTCCCTGTTTAGGGTTTTCACACTGTGGCATCTAAACTTGGCTGCAATACTGAGTCACTAGTTTCCTTTAATGGCCGTGGGAAATAAAACCAGCAGCCTTTCTGAAGCTCTGAGAGCCTAAGTCCCTAGGACTGCAGCACTGGGATAGAGTGTGGCTCCTAGACCTTCTCACCGACTGTTCCTAGAGCACGTAATTGTTTACCAAAGAAGAGAAACCCTGCATGTACAAAATGATGCCAGCTGCACCCTTAGTATAAAGCAGAAGTAGCCACACACAGAAACACAGACCTCTTAGGGTCGACTTTGTGTGACAAATAGTAAACAGAGACAGTCTCTATTGGGGGTGGGGCAAAAAAACTCACAATAATCCAGGCACCTGTGTTTATTAATCATTTGCCTTGTAAATCTGTTTCCACAAATAAGTGCCCAGAGTGGCAGCTTCAAACAGACTGCACACCCGCAGACACAGGTGATGCCGTCTGCAGACCGCCCTCGGTTTCACATGCCCGTGTCCGGGCTGCCTCGGTGACGCGGGGAACGTCACCCAGCAGAGGCTGTGCCTCAGAGGTGTCTCATCAGGCAGAAGATCGCGATGGCACAGGGAAGTGATTCTGGGCGACATCGTGACAGGTCTTAGAGAAACACTGAAGGATTTGGGAATAGAACTTTTAGGATGCAAATCGAAAATCTAGAGAAAGAAAAGCTAAGACATAATTCCTTTTTTGCTGGAAAGAAAAGACAATAGGAAAAAAATGCCAACTCACCCTCTGTCTCTCTCAGGAAGGGAAACCTAGACGCCAGCATGCCCCGTCCTCGGCGGTGGCGAGGCTGCAGTGTGGTGTGGCACCAAGACCCTACGGGGCGCCTGCCTCCGCAGTCGCTTAGCTGTGTCTCCTTGCCAGCGAGCCCTGACCTGGGATTTTTGCGAAAGGATTTTGCGCTCACTCGTGAGGTCTCTTCCAGCTCTCAGCCTCTGGGATCCTAGGTGTAAGGAACGTGGAGCCTTGAGAACAGGGACCCAGGTGTCCACGGGGTGGGGTGGTTGCAGCCCAGAGACTCAGCAGACAGCACCGCCCCTCGCAGGGGCATCAGGCCGGCTCCTGCTTAAAGCCAAGGCCCTTCCTGCCTCTTCGCAACCGGGAGAAAGGCAGTGCCCGGGGACGCGGGGCCCTGGGGCGCTGGGACGGGCATCCTTTCTGCCTGGCCCTCCCACAGTGACGATGGGCGACTCCCTGAGCTGCCCCCGAGGGCCCCTGGCATTTCAAGGAGCACCCTCCCCCCTGTGGGACCGACCCGAGGACCTACTGCGGCTGCCCGGTGCCTGGGAGGGCCTGTCAGCGCTTCAGTTAAAGGGCGATTCATTTTGCCCCAAGACTCAAGATGAAATTCCTGCCCGAAGTGACTGTTTGCTTCTAAACGTGGCGCCAGCGAGGAAGCGCCGTGTGGCCGAGAGCCCTGGGAGGTGGAACACGAAGTCTTACGTTAACCAGCAGCCGCCGAACGCCTGCTCTGCGCAATAGGCCGCGCGGCGATGCATGGCCTGTCTGTAACAGTCGGTTACAGTTTTCTTTCTTTTATTTTTAATCCTCGCCTGAGGATATTTTTTCCATTAATTTTTCAGAGAGAGAGAAACATCGATATAAGAGAGGCACATCCACTGGTTGCCTCCCGCACATGCCCTGACTGGGGTCCAGGATCGGTTCGAACCTGCAACCCAGGTACATGCCCTTGACCGGGAATCAAGCCCGTGACCCTTTGGTGCGTGGGCTGCCGCTCTAACCACTGAGCAACGCCAGCCAGGGCAATTGATTACAGTTTTCACATCACTTCCCACATACGTTTTCTCGGTAGATTCTCACAAGCCCCCTGAGATGCAGGCCTGGGGAGGGCAGAGAGTGTGGCATCAGCCCTGCCCCTTCCTCTTTTACAAATGTAGAAGCTGAGATTTATAAAGGACCAGAGGCTGCAAATGGCAGACTTCTAAATCCCAGCTTGGTCGGTCTCTCTGTGGCTCTCTCTCTGATGAACATTTACTCTGTAATGTGGGAATACTGTTGGCATTTATTTTATTTTGCATCCATAAAAATTACATAAACTCTCTCTCTCCTTAATGGATATATAAAGGAGTTGATGACAGAACAGAATTCGTGAGGGCAGGGACTATGGATGCCATTTACATCACTGTCACTTTAGCCCCCCGAGTGGCCCTGGGCACATGAAGGAAGGAGAACCACACCCCTGAACTGTTGGCATTTAGATTGTCCTCTCCTTGGGGAAGATCTGGAGATGACATTTTTACTGTCATCCCAGCTGACATACCAGGAGCTTAAAACTGACGCTTCTTGTTTTGTGGTGTGCAAAATAGTCTGATGCTTTCCATAATATTTTTAGCTCTATCAGTTACTTTTACCACTCTGAGTATATGCAAATATCTGGAAAGCCCCTGCATTTTCACAGTCTCATAAGAAAAAGAAAGAAGAATTACAAAAATGGTGAGTGGAGATAGTTTGACGACCAGGTGTGTTCTGTTACAGTCCTCCAGTCCAGGCCATGCAGGTCCTCAGGCCCAGACTGAGTCCGCAGCCGTCTTTGCCGATTCGCTTGGGTGTAAATGCAGCAACCTGAAATGGTGACTCAGCATTTTTCAGAAACAACCAGACTTAAAATATGTTCGACACAAGCAAATACTCTTTTTTCTTTTTTTAAAAAATATATCTTTATTGATTTCAGAGAGAAGAAAGGAGAGGGAGAGAGAGAGAGAGAAACATCAATGGTGAGAGTCATTGACTGGCTGCAGCCCACAACCCGGGCATGTGCCCTGACCCAGAATCGAACCCGATCGCCTGCATCCTAGGTCCACGCTCAACCGCTGAGCCACGCCCAGTCAGGCGCAAATATTCTTGAAATCCATTGACAAGCTGCCTGTGTTACAAAAATGGTATAGGAAGTTGAACAGGTCGTTTTGTGCAGGGCCCAGAGGAGATCCAAAAAAGCAAATATGCTCATGGCTGGGAAGCAGAAAGTTGGCAGGGGTATCCCAGAGGGCAGCTTGTGTCCACTGATGAGAGCAGTGGCCTTTGGCTGCTACACTGACTGGAAACCAAACCCTGCAGTCCCCATCTGTGTGGCCCTTTCAACAATCCCCACTGGACACACATGAGCTCATTTAATCTTCACAACAGTCCTGGGAGGGAGCTATTATTTGTGATTCCATTTTATAGATCAGGAGACTGAGACTCAAGAAGGTTAATGACTTGCCCAGGTTTACACCTAAGAAATGGAGAGCAAACATTGGGAGATCAAGATGTTTCCATCATAGGCACAATTATCTGTCCATTTGACATATGAAAATACCCAAGGATGTTCTGCGTCCTCTGAGAGAGCATCTCCCCTACTCAGTGTCGGTTATTTGAATTTGTGGTTGGGTGTCTGGTACTGCTGTGAGCTCCTCGCCAGCAGATGCCAGCACCAGTTCTCAGAGGCAAGAGGACAGGGACATGCTCATCAAAGTCTGGATTCACTCTTTTTTTTTAAAAAAAATAATAATTTACTTAGTTTATTTATTTAAAAATATTTTTTTTTCAAATACAGTTGACATGCAGTATTATTTTGTATTAGATTCAGGTGTACAGCAGAGTGGTTAGACAAGCATATCCTTTATAAAGTGTTCCCCCTCATATTTCCAGTACCCAGCTGGCACCATACATAGTTATTGCAATATTGTTGACTATATAACTCTACCTTACAAGAAAGACACCCAAGTCAATTACGTCGGCGAAGACCCTTTTTCTAAATAAGACATTGTTATGCCAATATCGCTATCAAAATCCCCCTTTCAGAGTCACCCAAGTAGAGCCCTGGAGTCTATTTGGTTATTAATGGTTGTTGGCACACCTGATGCAATATATTGAAGTTGAATTATGGTATCAGATAAAAATCATAGATGAGAATGAAGCTTGTGTATCATCCACTGTCATGTGTAATCAATAAAACGTTTAATATCCTCTTGGAAAAAATCCCTTCCATGCGTCCCACTTCACTCTTCTGTATAGTGGCTGGTTCCTTAAGGCACCTGTGGCGTGGGATGGTCCTCAGGGGGTTGGATACAGTGTGCATTCTTTGTGAGCAGGACTTTCATGATCTGAAATGATGCATTGGTCAAAGAAAGGGCAACATTTGGTTACCTTCCCTGCTGAACTGGTGTGAATAGTTGGGCGTCTTAACATTGAAGGGCATGGGTGAGAATTATCCAGGCTTATTTTAAGCCTCATGACTCTTCTGTTTTTGGTGAATGGGACCGTGCATTTTAGGCTTTCTAGATTCTACCCATGCTCTCCAATCTTGATTTTGTTATCCTTCCCTACCCTGGCCTTTCTCTCCCTCTTTCTTTGTCCAGGCCCTCCCACTAGGCCCCAGTTCACAAGTGTCTGTGTGAATTACTCCTGATCATTTCTGTCTTCAGTGGCTCCCCCCACACATAATAATCATATTAGTAGTAACAGCTATATTACTAGCACTAACATCAACAACACTAAATTACATTTCTTGGATTGTACCATGTCCCAGGTCCTGTGTGAAGTATTTTATGTGCATTATTCCATTTGACCTTGATGAAAACTCAATTCAGCAGGGACTTTTATGATCATGCCCATTTTACAGATGTGGAAACTGAGTGTCAGAAGGAAATAACTGGCTCAAGGTCATAGAGTTAACCAGCAGCAGGCTCAGCATTTCAACTCAGACCCACCCAATTCCATGCTTTATACCCCGCCTCCCTGAGCAATTTGTGTAGCACTTAGAGTGGGACAACCTATTTCACATTTAGTGTGTGTTGCCTTTGTTGATATGAATACTTTTGTGTGTGTGTCCAGGTCCTAGTTATTCCAATAAATTGTCAGGCCCTTGAGGGCATGAATGATTTTATACCTTAATATATCACCAGGACTTAGCACAATGCCCTAAAATAATAGAAACCTAGTAATTTCTCCTTAATTTCTACAGTTCTTTCATCACACCTCTAAGACAGCATTTATAAATAACATTTATAGGTCTTATTTTATGCATGTGGCCTGCTGTTAAACACCAAGGATGCTTTACCTCCAGCTCAGTGATTAGTACTTAGAAGCTGCTCCATAAGCATTATTGAGGAACTGAGTCAGTGGTTCTTGTCAATGCTGATGACCACACGAGGCTTAACATTTTCTCTTTTTGGTATCATTTTCCCCCTCTGCCAGCCATCTTCTTACTGTTCCATATTCACTCACATGATTAGACATTGACTCAGATGTTTAGTTTGAAAAGTATTTCAGCAATTCAAGTAAACAAATAAATTTTGTGTCCATTCTAATTTCTTGTAGCTTTCACTGGACCTCTATCACACAGAAGATGATATTTATAAGCTGTCACTGGTGCTGGAGCCTAGAAATTCTAAATCGGTAGGTATTGCTTCCTCTCTGAGAATCAGTGCCCAGTACTATGGATTCTCATTTACAGTAATTGACTGTTGTGGTGGTGCTTTATGATCTAAAGATTGAAGAGTTTAAACATCTATATTACTCCCCTTTAAGCAATGAAACATCTTAGCCCTGACAGTTCGAGAATTATTTCTTTACCTGGGCTAATAAAGAAGAACATTATTTGCAATTACTCTGTTATTGTTGATCTTCTATGGGCTGTGCCCCCTCTGAGAACTCACCTACATATAGGATAAAAAAAAGTGAACCATAACTCATCTTAATATTAAAGATCATTTAGACCCTTCTAGGCTTTTTTAAAAAAATCCCATTCAACATAAAATTAGATTTAATAATTTTAAATACTCTGGTCATAATTCACGAGTTTCTCTACTAATGATCGACTCAGCTCAGAATTTTAATATTACATTGGATGGTGCCTCACTTAATTGATGGCTGACTCAGTAAAGAAACATTATATATAATGAAATTCAGGAAAATGCAGCAGTTTTAGTGAGTGGACGACACCTTAGGTGTGTTTTGCACCAATAAAAAAATATCTGGGTGAATTTGAAATTTACAGTGAGGGTGAGTTTGCATGTTGAAGGAAAAAGTGTCTATGTTTGCCTCTCATACCCATATCCTGAGATCGGTTTTTAGAAACGCCTCGTGCTTAGCTTCTTACCAGCCGAGCTCTGCGGCGCACGCCCAGCAGCTCCAGGCCCTGTCTGTCCACCCGTTAGTGCCCACAGTGACCTGCCCGAGGGGCTGGAAGGGGCGGGATGACTGTGAGCGCTGCTCCCGGCTCCGGCAGGGCGTGAACCTGAGCCGGCGTCAGCTGACCTGGTGGCATCTGCCCTTAAAACAGTGAGTGTGGTGGTTCCACCAGCACTTCCCCGCCTGCCGGCCCCCCAGGCTCACCTCCTGGGGACACTGCAGAGCGCAGCCCCGTGGGAGGGGACGGCAGAGACAGAGGGAGGAGTGGGGACCCACACTCTTCAGAGCTGTCATGACTCAGGGAAAGGCAGGGTCCTTGGGGGGCCTCGGTCATGGCTTCGAGGTGAAGCAGGCCTGGCGTGGCCGGCTGCGTGGCCGGCTGCTCTGCGGGGCCCGGCCTCCGCCTCCGCCGCCTCCCTTGCCTGTAAGCAGGCACCTTCGTTGCTGCCCGCTGGCCGCTGGACGCCTGGTAGGGCATCGCCGACATGCTCTCCCATTAACTCTGCCGAGTAGACTGAGTCTGGTGAGCAGCGGTCTCCAGCAAGCGGGAGAACCGGGACTTGGCCTCAAGCCCGTCTGTCTACCGCCCATCGTTTCCCCGCCACCCCTTGTGGGAACAGGGTCCGATCGACCGGCTTAGCACACTTGCCTGATTTGTGCTCTTTAGATCCACCTCAGTTTATTTGCAGATAAATTTTTGCCGACCTGGGGAGACATTTCCATCAAACATAGAAAAGTCATCGGATTTTTTTTTGGTAACAGCAGAGACTTTCCAGCCCCTTCCAAGTGCTAAACTCCTGGGATTCTATAAAACACATTTCCCAGCCCCTTTCTGTCTCCTCTCAGTGCAGTTCCACCCAGTTCTGTGCTGTGTTTGGCATGTGCGGATCCCTGGAGAGCAGGGCGCCCTGGGGACATATTCCTGAGAGCCTGTGCTTCATGTGCTCACCACTGGTGCTGGCCAACCTCAGCTGACTCCGTCCCACTGTGGACCCGTTTCTGTTCATGGTGGGACCCTCGTGCCTCACTAGGTCTTTGTGTTTTACTTTGTGTCTCAGATTTTGCGCACGACCTCTAGGTCAAACACAATACTTAAGAGTTCCACTTATAGAACAGTCAAGTCCAAACAACTTAATAAATATTTATGTTCTAATGACGTAGTACTCGATTGAAAAAATAATATGCATACATTGAAATAAAAATATTTTTATTTCATTCCTTAAATAACCACAATTACTTACTAGTGGATGTGTGTGCCTATTGGACACTGTATAATTTCTAAGTCTTGGAATCAGATTGGATCCTGCCACCCTTAGTTTTTGTCCCGCATGGATATTTTGCTTCGGGAATATATATCATTGAAAAGCGATGGAGCACTGTCTAATGGAGGACCTGTGAAATACTTCCAGCTGGTAGTTTGTGGTGTCTGACGAGCATTGGGTGTCGCTGTATGTCCCCTGGAAGTTTGAAGTACCTTGTGGTGCCCCTCTGAGCTCTCTGCAGCACTGTGGGCAGGCTGCCTTGTACAGTTTGGGAACTGGGGGCTTCTCCTTCATCAGATCAACGAAACGAAGAGCCACAATATGTGCAGGTGTGAGTGTGACTGTGTGTGGAAGTGACCATATCCAGACGGCAGGTAATTTTTGGTCCCGTGGGTAGCCGACAGGATGCCAGCAACAGCCACCCCACAACATTCTTTGGGGCTTAAATCAGTACAGTTACTCCTCAATTCCTCATGCAAAAATGTTTATCCCCGATTTAGTATCAGAACACCTGTTCGTGCAAGTTTGCATGCGCGCCCCAGCCTAAATATTTACATCGTGTGGGGTCCCAGGGAGGGGGTGTAAACTGAACAGCATTCTTGGCTGGTCTCCCGATAGGATTGTGTTTTTCACTTGTGTTGTGTAAACATGTTATGCGTTATCGCCAGCATCCCCTCCACATTGTTAAGTGAAAATGTCTTGCAAGAAAGTGGAAAAACCTGTGCAGAAAGTTCACGAAGAGGGCTAGAGAGACCTAATAATTAGACCAACAGTCAGAAGTGATTAAGTGTATTAAGAGAGATGCCAGTATAAGGACATAAACTTGGCCAACCACGGGGAGCCGTTTACTGCACACACCTACTAATTTATCACTAACATCAAGTTTTAAAGAACAAGGCAGCTGGTGTTTTATATATTTTGCGTGATACAAAACCTGTATGGATTGTTACATAGGGGTTTAAGGATGTTTTAGTAATATTTGGGTAACTTGGATAGGATTTTGGGATGTGCTGAGAGAGCAATTATTTCTTCCCATTATTTTAAATATTTAGAACTTAGGTTGCTGCTAAACAAAATGCACTATTCCAATATGTATTTCATTACAGATTAGATTCCATTGACAAAAGATATTTGTTTTCAAAACATTTAAGTGCTACATACATGTAAGTTTTTACTGGGATTATTGATATACAAAATGTAACTGTCTTTCTCAGTGTCCCTGGTCCTAATTGTCCAAGGCCCCAGATAAAGGTGAAAAATGTGTGTATTTTCTATCAGCAGCCTACCTCCCCTACAACGCCCACCAAGCCCGTGGTGCCCCTGGAGTGGGCATCAGGAGTCATGCCAAAGCCAGACCCCACGGTCATCAACAAGCACATAAGGAAATTAGTTGAGGTAAGTGGTTGAAGGAGTGTTAAGAGTGAGCACTAGAAGGCCGCTTTCTCTTTCCAGAATATTCTTCGGTTGCTCAGGAATCAGATGGAGCCCATGGCAACAGCCCCCGGCAGGTAGGAGCAATGTAGCAGACACTTAGCTCAGCCTGGCGTCAGCCTCTGGGGCACAGTCTTCAAGAAAGGCCCCCTCTCCCCCTCTCCTGTGTGTTCCCACCTGCCCAGATGCCCTCAGCTACTTCCAGTTCCTCTCTGCAGCCCTGACACCTGTCATCGCCTCTGCAGCTTGAGGGGCTGTGTGGGGGTGCACTCATTCAAACCCCGCAGGGGTCACAACAACACCCACTATACACTGGTACCTGAGGGTCGGGAAAGGCCCCGCAAGCGGATAGCAGCTCTTGCCGTGTGCATCTGGGGCCCTGGGACACCGCAGCACAGTGGCATTTAGGGAAGAACCGTCACTTAATGGAGGGCAAGGCTTCAGAGTTTTCCACACACAGAGGAGAACCCGCCCCGATGTGGGGAAGATGGAAACATTTGCTTGTGCCGTGGCCGAGTCTGTCCTCAACTTCCACACACCTGTTCCATCGCCCTCTCCCGCCCTCTCCTCTTGTACAGTTGGAGTCTGTGTGTTTTCTTTCTTTTTTTTAAATATATATATTTTTATTGATGTCAGAAAGAGGAAGGGAGAGGGAGAGAGAAACATCAGTGATGAGAGAGTCATTGATCGGCTGCCTCCTGCACGCCCCGCACTGGGGATCGAGCCCGCAACCCGGGCATGTGCCCCGACCGGGAATCGAACCCCGATCGCCTGGATCATGGGTTGACGCTCAACCACTGAGCCACACTGGCCGGGCCTGTGCGTTTTCTTGGATGTCTGAGGCAGCTTCACCTTGGACTTTGAATTTCTCAGCAGCTGCCAGCGGTGCTTGCTGAGGTAAATCCCCGATCCTGGCCTCCCCTAAAGCAGACATCTGGTTTGTGACCAAGAGGATATTCTCAGATTTCCCAACAGTGACCCGAGTGGACCCCGTAACCTGCGGAAGAGCCCGTTCGGACACAGCCTCCGTGCCCCTGTCCCCTCCGCCTCCGTTTTGCTCTACTGACTGGTTGTCAAGGATTTCAGCTGCCGCCAGCTGGGCTGTGGTGTGGTGGCCTGTGTGGCATCTGTTCCTCGAGCTCTCGTACCGACTCGTCACAGATTCTGTTCCAGGCCCTGTCTCAGCCTGGGGCCATGGCGGCTCCTGCTCTGGAGCAGGGGCGAATTCTGTGGCTTCACCAAGCATTTTTGTGGGGACCAGGGAACGAAGATGGCTGTGGCCCCATTACCTCCTACCTTAAACAATTTTAGGCTATTCTCAACGCGTTCACTTCTGTTTGAACTCTAGAATTCTTTTGTTCATTTAAAACTAATTCCCACTGGGATTTTGGTTGGAATTACATTAGAAGTATACTTTTCAAGTTTTGAAAAATTTCAGTTTATAGCTTCATAAATTCTATTGTTGTGGTGCTGGCATTTGTGAATTCACCAAGCCCAGCTCCTACTCAAGCCTGAGGTCTCAGTTTAGATTTCACTTTCTCCAGGAAACTTTTTAAAATCCACCCCCCGCCCTAGCACTGTTTTTATCATTAGCATTGCACTTATCTTGTTATACCATAAAGGCTGTTGATTTTGTTATCTCCCGTGAGATTCTAAGCAACTTGATGGAAAGAATAATATGCTAGTTATCATTGCTTTCCCAATAGTAAGTTCAGAGCCTGACTTATAAGTGGTCATTCAATAAATATTTGTCTTTCCTTTGCAGTCTGTGTTTAGAAACTATGACCATGACCACGATGGGTACATCTCCCAAGAGGACTTTGAAAGTATAGCTGCCAATTTTCCCTTCTTGGATTCCTTCTGTGTGCTGGACAAAGATCAGTAAGTCTTAATTTTGTTATATTTCAATGCAATTGTCTTGAAGCAGGAAATTATTATCTGAGGAGAGCAAGGAAATTGTTCATTTACATCTTGACAGCTTCCATCCTAGTGCGTTGTGAGTCTAGCTTTCCACTGAAATTTTTCTTGGTGACCATGATCATGACTGGATGGAATCGCAGGACAGATGATATCATCAGTGCTGAGTATAAGAACCCACTTGCAAATTAGCCCAGCTCTGCATTTCCCACATTATTTCTACTCTTTAGTTAGTTCATCAACCCCACGACTCCATCAAAAAACAGTAGAAGAGAAATAGTATTAGAGTTGGCCTGGTACAGTCCTCAGCATCAGTGAACCTGCAGGCGATCTTCAAACTCACCAAGAAAGTAAGATTTTATTATTATTATTATTATTACTTATGGTCTTCATGAGAGCAGGTTATGGCTGCACACAGCCAAGCAGTGTCCATGTGCTTTTTTCTTTTAATTTGCCAGCTCAAAGTTTGTCTTCATAAACAAATAACATATTTTTCTTTCTCTTCAAATAACTCTTGAAAAGTAAATGAGTTTAGAAGCTAAAACCCAGCTCATTAAAAAAATGGTTAAGAAATAATTGCCAAGAAAGCCTGACGTTAATAATTTGATTAATTTTTAATTATATGAGATTAATTCATAGTTTTAAAGTCATCTTTAATGAAACGCCAGATTTTATATTGGTGAAATGTCCAAATTATATCATATTAAAATCCTCTAATACTTTTGTTGGTGTAAGAATTTTTAAAAAATTAAATCTGTAAGTAATTCAACACACCAAGGAAAGCCTTGGTACTTTATCAAAAGTGTCTTAAACCTTAATTCACCTTTATTGTATATCCAGAACAAAGAATACTTTTTAAATGAATTAAATTATTAGCAACATAAACTTCCTTTACAAAATAACATTTAAGTTACCCAGGAACTGCCCACTTCTCCCCTCTGTTTGTCGCTGTGAGTGGCATGTACACTTAAAATCAACTTGAATCAAGTGTGTGAGGCCATAAACTTAAAATCACTTCCCAGTCTCTGTTTCCTTCCTCTGCTGGTTCTTTAGGGGGAACTGAGGCTGCCCGGCAGATACGTAACTTTTTTCCCCCAAAAATGAAGGTTTGAAGTGTCCATAGCCATAGCTTCCATGATTTCTTTAGTCAGAGAGTGAGACGTGCTGATTTTGAGAGGAAAGCGGACCACGTCGGAAAAGGTTCTAGCAAGTTGCCGAAGATGCTGCAGCGGGACTCCCAGCCCCGGGCTGGAGGTGCGGCCCCGGCCTCAGGCGGGGGCACCCGGAGCTCGGCCTGGGGCCGAGGCGGGGCGGGGGGACGCCGCTCGGGGGCTCCTGTCCCCAACGGAGAAGCGCAGGGAAGAAGGAGCGCGGTGGACAGCGAGGGAAACCAGGGCAACACGGGGTCCGCGCAGGAGACAGTGCCAACGGGGGCAAACTGTCCCCATGTCATGTGCTGCCAGCAGGCCACCGAGCTCGAGGGGTGGGAAGAGGCCACTTGAGGATGCCGTTGTGACAGTCCCGTAGAGTGGTAGGGTGAGAAACCTGACCGCGTGGAGTAGGGTGACGGAAGGGATGGACAGACGTCTAATGCCTCTGTCCCTGAAAGCATTTGGAGCAAGAGAAGAGAGAGAGACCAGACGAGCGTGGGAGCCTGCGGCGGGGTGGAGGAGAGACGTTTTTAGGAGGAAAGCCTGACATCTGTGACCAGGGGAGGGGGTGGAGAGGGAGCAGAGCCTGGGGGGCCTCGAGGGGGGGCATGACTTCCTCGGAGACGGGATGACGCCAAGAGAGGATTCCCGGTGGCACCGGCCGGATGACATCCTACCCAGTGAGTGGGAGAGTGGCCGTCCATGTGTCGGCTTTCTGCCTCCCGCAAGCAGCTTGGTTCTTGCCAGCTCTGCTGCGAGGCACGGGCTAGGAAGGTGTCCTTCTGGAAGCTCCTATTTGGTAATAAAGGAGACTTTCCGTGCGGTGGTGCACAGGACACACACACACACACACACACCCCCACACACAGACACACAGACACACAGACACACACACACACACCCCCACACACAGACACACAGACACACAGACACACACACACACCCCCACACACAGACACACACACACACACACACACACACACACACACCACCCCCCCGCTGCCGACTGAGCAAGCCTGTGGCGCTTCGAGCCTACGGGAGGTCCTCTCCCCCTTCCAGGTGTAATGGGGCAGTGCCCCTCCCTCACTGGTTTTGGCCACAAAGGTTTGGGGGGGCAAACGATTAAAGTGTGGCAGCCACCTTGCAATCAGGTATTCAGAGACCCCTCCCTTCTTGGATTCTCTTCACAGGGACGGCCTCATTAGTAAAGATGAAATGATGGCTTACTTCCTGAGAGCCAAGTCCCAACTACACTGTAAAATGGGACCAGGATTTGTGCACAATTTTCAGGAGATGACCTATCTCAAGCCAACCTTCTGCGAACACTGTGCAGGATTTGTAAGTCCGTCTTCCATTGTTTTCTCTCCTGTCTGTCGTTATTTGTGCCGCCTCCCGGGAAGGTAGGGCAGTGATACACCGAACAGAATCCGCTGACCGCCTTAGGCCAGAAGAAAACAGGATGGCTCCCCGAATTCAACAGTAAATTAAAGACCAAAGCAAGATCTGCAGGTTGCGTTATGTTCTTTCTAGGAATGCAGGGCTGGCCACGGCGGGGAAGGCTGGTGAGCCGCTAACGAGAGTGAGCAGTTTCTCTCTTCAGCCCCTGCCAGGGAAACGTGCCACCCAGTGAGCCCTGGCACTCCTCACTGATCCTCATAAGCGCTGCAATTAAGAGGAGTATTCATCTTAGCCAGTTGCTCCTAGTTCTTAGTGCATGTGGTGTCAGTCACTAGAAACCCATCGCGGCCGGGCTCAGTAGTTTGTGGCTCCAAAAGAAAAAATCATAGTTTTGGAGAGAAGATGGATACACCATTTACCTGGCGCCTGACAGTGATGAAATGCTTCCCAGACGTTGGTGTAAGTGACCCTCATGACTAGCTGCGACATGGGCCTTTTCCTCTCCCCATTTGCCTGTGAAGACAGTGAGAGGTCACAGAGGATAGCCCAGGTTTCCCAGGACGCACAGCCAGTAGTGGCCAGAGCAGGATCCGGTGCATCTCCCCACATTTGGTAATTCCTTGGCAACTAAGGTCAGTTTGGGGCTGGTATTAAACAAAGGCTCTTGGGCCCTGGACATCTTCCCGGTGATACCCAAATTATAATAAGATGGAAACTGTGGTACGCTAGGTGAGGGTGGCCCAGCGGCCAAGTGAACCTGACTCTTGCTCCTGTACCAGATGCCAGAGCTCAGTTTTGTTGGCTTGTTCAGCAGTCACATCCCACTGCAGGCCCACATTGAATCCACAGCCGATAGTACAGGCTACTACTAAAATTACATTCTCCCCATCCCGTTCTTGAAGAACTAGCTCCTCCCCGAAGGCAGGAGTTGGGGTTTAAGCACACACCCCTCTGACAGTGGGTAAATGAGAGGCAGTGGTGACCTCCAAGGTGGCCCCACGTGGTCACAGCAGCTGATGTGGTCAAGGGGCAAGGCCAGCCTAACCACTCTCCTCGCCCACCGCAGGGAAGGAGAGCTTAACCTATCAGCTTCTCCACTGAGGTTGTATTACCAGACCACTTTATCATAAAATCAATATGTCTTCTTTTTCATGTTCCTCTCTTCCGATGGGAATTTTAGCATGTATCTAGGCCTGAAAAATGCTGCAATGGGATGAGGCCATGTGTAGCTCTCTGCTGCGGAGTGGGGCCCAGTGAACCTGTGAGGCCACCGCACAGCTCCGCCAGAAGTCAGGCTGAGATATCTGTCTTTCGGTGTGGTGTGAGAGTTGGAAGGCCCTTACCAAGTCTCAGGAGCTTATCTCTGCTCTCCAGTCCTTCTGGAAGTCTCTCCCTTTCATGGAGGCACCGGTTCTAGAAAAGCAACAAGGTAGTGTTTCTGGGGAGCATCCACACTCCTCCCCCAACTCCTCAGAGCAGATTTGCCGGCACTAGGTTGTTGGTGCAGCTGCGATGAGTTAGAAAGCTCTGGACTTGGAGTCTGGCTTTGAATCCCAGTTCTGTCCCTTATATTAACTCTGTTCTTGACCAAGTTATTGACTGCCTCTCTGCCTTCCTATCTGTAAAGGGGTTAAGACTTACCTGTTATGTTGTTATGATGATTAAATGATATCAGACATATGGCATGTCACATAGCTCAGGGTAAATATATATATATATATATGTGTGTGTGTGTGTGTATATATATATTAGTGTTCCTTCATACTTTTGGAGTTTAATGGAAATTAACTCACTTAAAATTTTAATAGCCCTTTTTTATTTTTCAAAATATATTTAATCATTGGTACAATTTGATTTGATCTTTACTCACAAACATTTTAAAAAGTCCATTGGTTTCAAAGGGATTTATAAATATAACTCTTGCCCTGGCTGGTGGCTCAGTTGGTTGAGACCATGCACCAAAAGGTTGCCAGTTCTATTCCCTGTCAGGGCACATGCCCGGGTTGTGGGTTTATCCCAAGTAGGGGGCATGCAGGAGGCAGCCGATCAATGTTTCTCTCTCTCCCTCTCCCTTCCTCTCTCTCTAAAATCAATAAAAACATATTTTAAATAAATAAAACCCTCTAGATATATCGAGAGGCATCGTAGGGGGATGCAAGGAAGCATTTATCAGTGACTGGACTACTGGCTTTTGAAATAAATTCCATTTTAAGGGTAAGGAAGACAGACAGACACTACTTAAAAGACACTTATTTTAAAACAAGAATTCCAGAACTGAAAGAGAGTTGCTAATTCCCTTATTTCAGGGTCTTGAGAAGTAAAGTGACTTCCCTAAGGTCACATGGATCTTTAGCAGCAGGTCTGTGACTCATCTCCAGGTCTCCTGACTCCCGGTCCAGTGCTCCTCACACACAATCAATCCTCCAAGTGTTACAGCAGCCCCGAGGCCTCCAAGCAGAGGACCGTGGGAAGTACTCCTACACACGTCCACATGAGGCCCCCCCTGCCGTCCCGGGCTGGCACGCTGACCCAGGGCCCCCTAGTTATTGAGCAAGCCTTCGCGAGCAATGCCCCGACTTCCCCTCCCGGGAGGACTCGGGCTTGACTACATCTTTTTCAGCAGTTCCTGCAGCTGTGCGAATCATGTGCCATATCCAGATATTAGGATGCTGCCGAAACCGTCTCCTTTCTTGTCCCAAATCAGTGGCTTTTCTCACACCCAGGACACCCGGGAGCAGCGCCTTCCTGTCTTTCTCTCAAGTGGCACACTGTCCTTTCCCTACGTACACGCTCTGAGACCTGGCCAAGTGATTTCCCCCACGCTCTGTGGCTCAGTCTCATCTGTGAAAATGAGGAAGTCATGATTTCCTCCCCCAGAAGGATACTGTGAACATTAAATGAGCTAATACACACAACGAGCTTAAAACTGTGCTTTTCCCATAGCAAGAGCTCAGTACACCTTAGATATCATTGTTGTCATTGTTACGACTATTACCAAGGGCTCGGTGAGGAAACAGTTTCTTACTGCTACAAAGTTTCCCAGACACGGGACCTTGCAACTTAATTTCCTGGATCATCACACTTACCTATTATAAAAAAGAAGCCCACGATGCCCTGAGGTGAGGTCATGCCTGACCACCCACTTCCTTTGCCTATTGTCTCCTGCCTGCCCTCCTCCGGCCATCCTAGGCCCCGAGGCCTTGCTTCCAGTCAACTGCCTTAATAACCCTTCTTGTCCCCAAGGTAGAACCTCGCCTTGTTCCAGGAAGCATTTTCATCGTAATAGTGTATTCTGGAAAACCAGATAACTTTTTAAAATTTATTGTTGACGAAATAATGCTGCTAAGGCTCAAAGGAATCACTGTCCACTGGGAGGATTGTTCTTGTCAGAAGGAGGGTAAGAAGCAGCCTTTATAATGCCCTTGAGTCACTTCACATTGGTGGCAACTTATTCTTGTCGCGGGGGCATCATGACACCCCCATCAGCCCCGGAGGCCACCAGCCCTGCTGCTTTCAACATTATTTTATGAAGTAGGTGTCAGTCCCCTGGCCTCACCAGGAAAAGGTTCGGGGTGAGCTTCTCCAGCTTAAGCTCAGCCCACTTACCTCGCCCCACGGTGTGTGCCTGGTGTCCGAGACCCACGTGCGAGTGCTGTGAAAGGCATGAGGAAGAACAGAGGAAGGTCCCTTTTCCACCAAGTTCCCAGTGTGTCAGGAGGGCAAGGACACGGCCGCCGGGATGTGCCCCGGAACCACGCGGGCAGATGCCTCCCGGTTGAACTGCACCCTCACGTCTCCCCGGCGACATGTGGCACTGCCCACACCCACTTCCTACTTGGCTGGCAGAGTCTGAGCCTCCTCTGTGCCCTCGCCCGAGCCCTGGCACAGGCAAACGCTGAGTAAATGCGGGAAGTAAATACACGAATGCACACCGGATGCTTTCCTCTTCTGGGTTCTTTCAAAGCACTGGCGTTACTCAGAAAATAACCCAGAAAACAGAAATGCGTTAGTGGGATGGGCGCCGCTTAGGTGGCTTCGTTCCTGCAGGGGGGCACCAAGAGCAGCATGAATATCATGAAAGCCCAAGACAAAGAAAGTCTCCCCCCTAAATTGTGCTGAGAGCGCAGATGCTGAGGTCCCGTAAATGCACCCAGCGGTTCCCCACCCAGCTCGCTCTTGGCTCCCAGGTGGAAAAGGGAAGCAGGATTCCTGTTGTCACCCGGCGGGCGGGCTGGGGGAGGTTCCCCTATCTGGCAGGAAGGGTGTCGGGAGCAGCTACATCCTGTTTGTGCTCCACTGGTCATCTCGCTTCCCAGGACTTCCTTCTTCGTGGCCTTGTTTTCTTTCCAGATTTTTCTTCAGATGCCCTGACATCCCTTTGTCTTTTGTTACAGCTCTGGGGCATAATCAAGCAAGGATACAAATGCAAAGGTAAATAAATGCGACTGGGTTAAAACATCTTTAACGTGACATTTGGGATAGGAATCCAATTTGTCTGATGAGATCGCCAAAGCCCTTGGCACCCTGGAGGACTTGGGGCTTTGGGGCCACGGGAACTGCATGCAGGGGCAGAGTGTCTCGGCAAGCGCTCCCTGGAGGCCTGGAGAGCCCAGGCCGGAGTTTTAAAGCTTGTTAGAAGGGGGCAGACCCCCTCCATCAGCTGCCTGCATCTAGCCCTCATCTTAGGAGCTGTCAGCTCAGAATCCTCGGCACACAGGTGAGGTGGGGATGCCAAGGTGGGACAGGCCTCACCCCCGGGCTGCACTGGAAGAACTTTCTCTCTCAGGGGACACCCATACGCAATACACGTGCAGTGCTTCCCACTCTCACGTCGCAGCTATTCCTTTCTCTACTGAATCACAGGCGATGGTGAGACATAAGAGAAAGCTTGTCCCTTTCGATGAATTCATTCATATAGCTCCCCCATTTAATGAAAATTTGTAACAACTGAATAAATGCATGTGACGAATGCCATGCACATGCCAAGTACTAGGCAGCTAGGCCTGAGTTGCTGCTTATTCACATAGGCTCATGACACATTGTTGATATTTGATTTGAGAAATTGCTGAATGTTTTATGCAGGCACTTTATACTGGTTCTTTTAAGAATGTGATCATGCTCTTGAAAAATATGATAAAACTGTTGGTGGTAGTGGGAACGGCACTGGGTGTTAAACCGGTGGGGTCAGACCCGACCTGGGTTCAGCAACCCCGGTACTTGAGTTCTGGCTAGGAAAGAATTCAGAGCCATGACTTCAACTGTAAGAGAACATTTATTTATTACATTACAGAGTTAGAAGAAGTAATCTGTAGAAGAAATGGGCTTAGGAAACTGTTATAAAGGCAAAGGAAGGGCCCTTGGAGCTTGGGGGTGAGGAAGGTAAAGGTGACTCGCCTGGAGGAGAGGGAAGGGAAGGAGAAGGGAAAGAGGCGAGCCACTCCCCTAGGGTCCTCTATCCTAAGGGTTTTAAGGGTGGAGATTTTAGGGGAGGTCCCAGGGGAAGATCTCAAGAGAATATTCAGCAGCTTTCCAGGTGTGTCCTTTCGGGGTTGGGTCCCCACTGGCCAGGACAGGGGGATATTATCCAGTGCAGCTGGTCCTGAGGGCAGCCGTGGGGTGGTCTTGCTCATCTGGTTTTGCTGCTTTTCTGGGCCTGGAGCTGAAATACAGCTGAGGCCTAGATGTTATCTCTAGGGAGGAAAGGTCAGGGGTCCAAGCAGCATGGCCACTGACAGGCTAGGGGAGGAAAGCTCGCCTGGGGGCGAGGTCCCACCCTCCTGTTGCCCTGCTAGGCACCCAGGGCTTTCCACTCTGGGGACCTTCGGCACCTGGCCTTGCTCCGCTCGTGCCTAACTGCCCACCGCGAAGCTACAGGAGGAAACATCCCGATCACAGGCGCCCTTCGGGTTAATATTGCTCCTGTGTGATGCGTTTTTCCTCCAGCCACCTCTCAGCAGTTGGCCCTCATTTCGCATGAACACAATGATTTCCTGACCCTCAGTAGGGGCCACATTTTAGGGCTCAAAACGAAATTCTTCCCTTTAGCTCTTTGTATCAGTGTCTTCGTCTAACTTGGATTTTTACCTTCAGGCAGCGAAGACACTGCAGGATCTTACTGCCCATTAGTTTTATCCTGAGTTCTGCCCCTTGTATCTTAAGGACACACACACACACACACTCACACACACACACACACACACTCACACACACACACGCACACTCACACACGCACGCACACACAAACACACACATACTCACACACTTTTATGAAGATAGTATCGGTTAAACCCTTGGATCCTCTTTGCACATATGGTATTTTCTCTTAAAGGCAGAGAGAGTGAAAATATGAAATCACCTGAACATTCATTACAACGTGACCTTTCTGTGATGTCATTACAAGACCATTTGAAACAAGGCCATCTGGGGGGGAATAGGTATTGGAAATCCTTAGGTCCTCTGATGGTGAGAGAGAAATATACTCTTTAAAATGATCGTATCTGCTCAGTGAATCTCAGGGAAACGTAGGACTTCAGATGAAACAATTGTGTGGCTACCTTCCAAAGTGGCCAAAATTTTCTACACCGAGTAGCAATTCATGTTCTACTTTCTTAACTAAAGCATCCTAATGGGAAACATCACAGAACCTGCTGCCTGCCGTCTCAAAGCCACAGTCAAATCTGGATCATGTTTATTGAGCATATGCCCACTACCTTTTTAGTTTCTATGCAAAGAAAGGAGGCGGAAGATATAATCGCTTGCCCTGGAAAAGCTTTTGGGAAATGAAGAATAAAAAATGCAGACAGAGGCTGAATGGAGGGCCACCTCGCTGTAAACGGTCAGCGTCCGCAGCTGGTCCCGAGGGGGGAGACCTAGAAGCTGAGGCTTCTCACTCTCGTTCTGGCTCAGGGGCCCCTTTGTCTGGGATCCGTCTTGCCTGGGAAAAACCCCAGGCCCACGTGACTTGCATTTAGTTTGGGGCCAGGGCAGCTCCCCACTCAGCCCAGCCCCTGCTTGGTGGCTCCCCAGCAGGTCAATGAATTGTGTAGAAGAAGCTGAACAAATATGAGAGAACTTGAGGAATTGCAGGAAGGCAAGAGTCCCACTGGCCCCTTTCCAGCCTCTGGACACACCCTGTGGGCCTGAGCCGGGCTCTGGGATTCAATTCAACACAGAATACAGGGGGTGGGGTGGGGGGACCAGCTCAAGCGCAGCCCCGGATGCCCAGTGAGCACCAGAGGCGCTTGCCTCTCACTAATCATCTGTGATTCTTTGGGATTTTTCAGACTGTGGAGCCAATTGCCACAAGCAGTGCAAAGACCTCCTGGTTCTGGCCTGCAGGAGATTTGCCCGGGCCCCCTCCTTGAGCAGTGGTCACGGGTCGCTGCCTGGAAGCCCCTCCTTGCCCCCAGGTAATGTCCTCTGCTTTCCTCCCAATAGATGGTCATTTCTCTCTGCTCACCTTCCCACACCTGGGCCCTGGCTGAGTTCGGGATCTAAACCTGGGCAGAGTCACTAACCACCAGGGCATTCTTCTGGGTGAGCAGCAGCGGCTACAGCCTTGAGGTCCCCTCACTTCTCTCTGCTTTGAGGTGTCACTAACATGCAACTCGCCTACAGCCAGTTCATTCTGCCTCTGGCCTGTTGCTCTGGGACCTTACCTGTCAGACTCCTGTTGTTTGCACCAACTTTGATGGTTTGCTATGAAGCAGTCAGATGCCAAATGATAGAATCATCTTTCCCCTTCCAGCGCAGGATGAGGTGTTCGAGTTCCCTGGCGTCGCTGCTGGACACCAAGACCTGGACAGCAGAGCCATCACGCTGGTTACAGGCTCCTCCCGCAAGATCTCCGTGAGGCTGCAGCGGGCCACCACCAGCCAGGCCACCCAGACTGAGCCCATATGGTCAGAGGCTGGCTGGGGGGACTCAGGGTCCCACACCTTCCCCAAAATGAAATCCAAGTTCCATGACAAAGCAGCAAAAGACAAAGGCTTTGCCAAGTGGGAGAATGAGAAGCCCAGGGCACAGGCCGGCGTGGATGTTGTCGACCGGGGCACGGAGTTTGAGACTGACCTGGACGAAGCAGACATGGATGAGAGCAGACAGGATGGCGAGGTCAGTGCTGGGCCAAGCGACAAGTAAAATCAGGAGAGAAACGGATGGGCTGAGAGGAGTGGTACAGCAAGGCCAGGAGGCAGCCCGGTGGCTTTGAAAGCAGAAGGGCTGGGAATCAAGATATATCACTTTTTCAGTCTTGCCATTGGCTAGTTACGTGACCCTGGGCAAAAACAGTTTTCTCTTTAGACCTCAGTTTCATCGTGTATAAAACTGAACTGGATGAGTTCTAAAGCCTAGTGAAGGTGACCGTGTCTGTGCACTGAAATGACGTCTCGGGGACCCACGGCTGGTGCGTGTATTCATTACACCAGTGTGCTTACTCCACCAGTCGGCCTAGATTTCCAAGTGAGCATCAGGAGGCAGTGGGAGCAAGAGGCTGGTAGGTAAAGGAGAGTTGGAAGCTCTGACCCGTTTCGAAAGGAGGTTTTGACAGCCTCGTGGAGAAGGGAGTGGTGGGAACGAGAGACCCGGGGACCTCGAGCTCTCTGAGCCAGGCTCTGCCTCCGCACAAAAATTACACTGAGCCCCTGGATGGCAAGAACAGGTCAAGATTACTCTCTGGCAGTAAGAATATGTATATTTTATTTATAGTGCTTCTTTTTTTTTTATTATCTTCTGCTAACTTAAAATAATTGACCAACATAGAAGGCTAGGAAACGTTGGACTAAACCAAGTTAAATATGTTTATCTATATATACCTATATGGACAAGTATACATATATATCTGTTTCCCTTATAAATTTTCTCAGTTCCCTTATACTAATTTATATCGTGACTTTCTGAGAGGGAGACCTCAACAAGGGGCTTGGGGCCCAGTGCTTTGTGGAGCACACTTTGGGGGAGTGCAGGGGGCATCCTTACCGGTGGGAGCTTCAGCGTGGGAGCCTTACGATTTCACGTGCTGGGTGGAATCGTGATCTTTTAATCCCCTCTCAATCGTGAGAGCACAGGTACCGATCCTCTGAGATGTTCCCGCAAATCAGCAGCGTTCTAGGAACCCTCTCCTTCTGCTGAGTGAGGCTCAGCCGTGCATGAGGTTCTCATTTGTGTTGCAGGATGGCTGACTTCGGGCCGGGGACACCAAAGGCAAGAACACTGACCTTTAGAAGGAGCGAGGTGACAAGCTCGGGGAAACAGCCCACCTCTCGGGAAGTGACCTGGAAAGATATCTGGACGTTTGCTGCTTTGTGACACCGTGGGACCTCCCTGATTGGACTACGGGGCCGAGGATGCGCCCTACGAACTATTTATTTCCTCCTCGCCCGGCCCTAGTCAGGTGCCGCGAAGACTGCGCTGCGCGGTTGGTGTTTCCTCGGGTCTTTCTCTGGAGCCATTCGTATGCGGGTGAAATGACAGTTTTCTGCATGTACTTGATACTCTCTGAACTCAGACTTTGCTTTTTCTGTGAGACTATTATTTCAGTATTTTTATCAACTTTTTGAGGGGGGATGTTTAATGAGAAGTTGATTTTGAGGGTTTTCTGTATGCTTTTTGGATGGGACCAGAACTTCACATTTTCTTGAGAGGCAGGAGCGCTCTTCAGACCCTGGAATGCGGTGATTCTTCTCATGACCACCTGTTGCAAGGAGACGTTGTTTACACTGTTTTTATCACATGGTTGCTATTAGGATGTGTAATAAGTCACACATTTATATATCACGTAAGTCTTACAATTCTACATCAGTAGGAAGCTGTTAACACGCCATGAGAACTCTCCTAATATTTATAATTGCCGTAAATTATGAATATTATAATTTGAAAATTAACTCTCCTTGTCTCACTTGACTAGGGTTAGCCATCTTTCTTAAGACTTCTATTAAGGCTGCTATTAGGAAATGTGGCCCAGCCGGCGTGGCTCAGAGATTGAGCGTCAACCTAGGATCCAGGAGATCATGGTTCGATTCCAGGTTCGATTCTCCGGGTTGCAGGCTCCATCCCCAGTAGGCGGCGTGCAGGAGGCAGCCGATCAAGGACTCTCTCATCATTGATGTTTCTCTCTCTCTCTCTCTCCCTTCCTCTCTTTGAAATCAATAAAATTATATAAAATTTTTTTTTTTAATTTTAAAAAAGGAAATGTGAATAACAATTAAAAAATAAATTTAAGTCTTTGGGGATAAAATATAGAAGGAAAAACAAACCATTTAGTGAAATGCAAAACAACCAGCAATTTTTAAAAACTCAAAATAGCTCTAAGTATTTTGTTTGTTAAAAAAGACAACTTGGGGGTTGTGAAAGAGAACCCTTGTGCTCTTCCTAAGAAATTGCCATCCATAATTGAACAGTCACAGAAAGCAAATCATCACAAACCACCCTTGAAAAACAACATTTCATTAAAAATACTAAAGTATCAATACTTTTAATATCTTCCTCTGACCCAAAATAACTACATGTGTGCCTGTTTGTTGCATGATGAGAGGAGAGAGCACTTGGTTCAAGATGTTCAAAAGTAGAGATGGGATTGAGCCTGTGGATCAGGACAATGACCTGCTATCGAGTGACCAGTCAGCAACTACCCACAGAGGTGCACCAGAGCTGTCCTGGTCTACATTTGGGAGTTTAAGTGTATATACCACATAAGGTTGAGTTCATTTCTATTTGGGGCAGTGACTTCAGCAAAGAAATGCCTTCCTTCTCTCTTCCCATTAGGTCATTGAGGGCAGTTCTGCTCAGCAAACATTTGTTGAGCACCTGCTCTGGGCAGGTCCCGTGTTAGATGCCCAAAGACAAGCAAATGCTTGGTCTCTACCCTCAGAAGCTGAGAGCCTGTGGGCATTAAAGCAAGATGGTTGCTTAAAATACAGTCCCAAATTTGCTAGAACTGACTTAATTGTGTGGCTCAGAGATCAATTTGCAGAAATATTGAAAATTAAATGAAGTTATTCGTTGAGGGAGCTGTGACTAAGCCACGTAATGAGAGAACTCACTTAACCATATGGAAGCACCACAGAAGGCAAACCGCCACCCCCAAGTGTTGGTTCTGTATATATATACTATCTATTCCTATTCATAAATGCAATGAAATACATGTTAACAAAATTAAAAACAGAAACTGGCAATTTAAGTACAAGCAACCTTTCTTGTGTGTGTGTGTTTTTTTAATTTAAGAAAATTCAGGAAGAAACTTGTTAATAAATGTTCTACTGTTCGTTTTCTTTTCAGAGCAGTGGTATCACTTGCCACTCAGTGGGTGCTAATTTTGAGTATCACATATAAGAAGAATTTTACATTGTCAGTCTTCCTATGACAAAGATACTCAATGTACCTTGAGTAAAAAACAAACACAAACATAAAATAAAATAAATAAAATAAAATAATAAACGTGTGTGTATATGTATATAAATATACACACAAACACTATTATTATTTGTATAAATCTGAGTCCATAATGAACATCTTTATAATTTTGATTACATCATTTATGCACAACCAATGGGGACTGTGATGTTTCCAATCTGTCAATTTCCCATAATCAGCAAATGAGCAAAATAGGCAAACCAGTGGTGAAGCAGAAAGATATTCCCCCAGACTGTCCTTTATGGTTTTGATGATCATGGCCACCTTTTAGGTGAAGAGCAAAAACAAAACTCTTAACAGTGAACATTACAAGGTACCAGGAGAGTACATGTTAGATGATGCAACTGAGTCTTCATGGAAGGGTGTACAAATTGGGTTGATGCGTTTTGAAAGACTTAGGTTGAGTGGCTGTCTCCTGGAGCAATAATGTTCCCAGATTTTGATGGTAACAGAGTCCAAAAGTCAGAAGGGTCCCCTGTTTAATAATGCAGGACTCCTACAGAAGAGAGCTGTTAATGATGGTAGGAGCGTGGTATTCCTAAGATAAACACATTGGTTTTGCCAAAATATACAAGACTCTAGAATGACTGAGGAGGTCATTCCAGTCAAATGAGATTACCACAATATATCTTCGGCATGCAATCCACAACCAGATTTAAATTCCGTCTTTGACCGTTAGAGTCATGAGATCCTGGGCAAGTCATGTACATCTATTTGAGCTTCAATTTCCTGATCTGAAGAAGAGAGATTCCACCACCTTCCTCAACTACCTCATAGAGTTGTTCTAAAGATCTTGTCGAATGATACATGTAAAAGTACATTGCGAAGACCTTTTAAGTGAGTGAATGCTGTTTTTCAATTAAGCAGGGCTCTACTCTAAAATTGCCTTCCAGATCTCAGACTCTGTGACACATGGCTGCGTACTTTAGAGGCTCTAAATACAACATTGAACTAAGTTTTGTGTGAAATAAGGCTTATTTAAACAAAGAAGTATACATGAAAAGTATTCAGAGGAGTTTTTCTTACTCCTGGCACTAAGAGTGTGTGGAGCTAGTTCTGGTCTGTTTTCTAACATCAGTTATTCTTGCTCTGTTTGAAAACAGGCAAGATGAAACCAAATGGGTAAAACATAAATGAGTTTAGAGAAAAATAGGGCAAAATATAAACCTGGTTAAGAGGCCAGCTCTTAAGCCTGGCTGGGTGTGGCTCAGCGGTTGAGCATCGACCTAGGATCCAGGAGATCGGGGTTCGATTCCCAGTCAGGGCACATGCCCGGGTTGTGGGCCTGATCCCCAGTCGGGGGTGAGCAGGAGGCAACCGGTCAATGGCTCTCTCATCATTGGTGTCTCTCTCGCTCTCCCTCTCCCTTCCTCTCTCTGAAATCAATAAAGGTATATTAAAAAAAAAGCCAGCTCTTGAAAGAACTTAGTTTACTACAGGGAGACAAGAAGAACGCAGAAATTAACTTTTAAAATAAAAAGTACGTCATTTATTTTACAGCCACTCAAGGTGATAATGTTAGGAAGCTCCTTGGAATTTAAGGCTCATCAGGAAATAGCTTTCTCGGACTGCATCCCAAACCTGCCTGCTGAAGTCCAGAGAGTAGCTGGGCCTCAAAAATATTTAGTTAATTTTCTTTTTTAAGATGTTAATGGCAAGTACGTTGGAATTCACATTCAGTGACTTGCAGTTTATATATAATAGCACAAGGAGAGAAAGCAAAACCCAGGCAGCTGATCCGAGCCCTTCGAAAATAAAATGTCATAGAAACCAGAAAAGGGAAGGGAGGAAGAGTTTGGGATCAGGTAAAACACATGAATCAAATGAAACAACCACTCAGTGCAACTGTAAACCTTGATTGGAATCTGGGTCGAAAAATAAATAAAGCAGACACTGTGGGGGAGCAATCGGGGAAATCTAAATATGGACTATACGTTAAATGACATATTGAATGAATATTAATTTACTTCAGTTGATAGTGATTTTAGGGTTATTCAAGAGAATGTCTTTTTTTTTTTTTAGGAAATGCCTGCTGATGTAGTTAGGGATGAAGCGTCAGTCTCTGTAATTTACTTTCAAATGGTTCCGTTTAAAAGAAAAGTTTTTACGTAGAGAGAGAGAGAGAGCAAATGCGGCAAGATGTTGACAGCTGTGAATCTAGGTGACGGGTACATGGATGTTCATTGCACTATTTTTTTAAACTTTTCTGAAGCTTTGTAGTTTAAAACAAAGCTCAGGAAAAAAATCATTAATTCTTTTCTGACTGGAAATTATTTAAAAAGCAACAGTGAGAATAAAAAACAGAAAACAAATTCCATTTGCAGGGAAACTAGGGGAGACCTGGCCCCCTGGGTGTGATGGAGGGAAAATGGCCCGAGGGGGCCGAGGTCGCCCAGGGAGGCCCGCAGCAGGGCCTGGGGAACTGCAGGAGTGGAGCGGGTTCCTTGACTGCAACACAGCGAACAGAAGCCGCGTAGCAGCAAGTACCCTCCTCAGAGCGACAGGGCGCAGGCTGGAGCGCGTCCCTCGGTCCCCTCGCCCGCAGAAGGCAGGGACACCCGGGGCCGCGGCTCCTCCTGGCCCGGCTGGGTTCTGAGAAGCAGAGTCGGAGCGCACAGTCAGGGAAAATTTGGAAGAAGTGATCTGTCTCCAGGATAGTAGAGTGCGGCTCGTCCTTTTGGTGGGAAAAAATATTCCTGCACTTGCCAATCCGCGCCAGAGGTGAAGGCTGACTGAACTGGCGTGCAGAATGGCGTAAGGCTCGTTTCGCTTGGCTCGAGGCCCTATCCGGGCTGCTTCTCTCAATGAACTTCCCACAGAGTTTGGGTAGAAGCTCAAAATTAGAGTTAAGACAGAACAAAACCCAGGGCAGAGTAGAGAAAAAAAGGGCAGTTAAACAAATGTCAGAAGACCTCTTACCTGAAAAAAAAACCCCGCCACAAACAAACATGCTACAGGGCACATGAAAAGAGCTTCTCCAAGAAATGAATTAGTTCATTCATTTAATGAATTCCTGATCCACAGGAACCATTATAGTAATAGATGCTTATTGTTGTTTTAAGCTATTTTTAGGATATTCTGTTACACAGTAGATAACTAATGCAATTCCCTACTGGGGGATCAAACCATAACCTTTGGGTTATCTACTCTACTGCACAGAAATAATTTATATCTCTATAAGATAAAAACATCTGCATTTCAGCAAGTTTTCTTCAAGATAACCTTTGAATTTCTTACTGCGATCCCCCCAAAACACTAAGAGGATTTTTTTTTTTTTTTTTTTTGCATTAGCAAATTGATTTTAAAGTTCATAGGGGTGAAATAAACTTAGCTAGGAAATATCTGAAAAAGAGTAAGGACTGAATACTACTTAGCCCTGTCAGATACTAAAAGAAAGTAAAAGAAGAGGAAATACTGTAATCAAGTATATGATAAAGTGGGCAGTTCATGTCACCTCAGAAAAAGATATCATTCAGTAACATGATTTGAGACAATCGGATAGCAATCTTAAAATAAATTTGGATTTATAGCTCAAAGCTTACACCATGATTATTTCCAAATGAACGAAAGATTTAAAATGGAAAAAAATTAAACCATATTATAAACTACGAGGTAATTATTTCAAATTATTATTTTGAATAGGGAAAGCCTTTCAAAGTATGACACGGTAGCCAGAAGCCATAAAAGAAATTGATAAAATCAGTTATGTAAAAATAAATAAAAATTCTGAGTGGCTCATTACACCAAAAGTTAAGCCAAAAGGTAAAATATATTTCAGGATATTTTTCAAGTCATATCACCATCACAGACCTAATTTACCTAACACATAAAGTGCTACAAATTCGTAAGACAAATTCAACATATTGGTTTCAAATTCACACCGAAGCAAATCCAATGGACTCATGAAAGCATGTCACCCTCCTCACTAAGAAGAAATGCAACCTAAAACTACACTGTGATAACAGCTGTCACTCATCAGACTCAAAAACTAAACACAACTTTGTTGGCATGAGTGTGGGGAAACAGATTTACTATTATTCAGAGATCACTGTTGCAAATGTAAATTTGTGGAAGCTCGAGGAAGACCATTTTGGCAATATCCGTCTAAATTAGATGGTCATTCTTTCAACAATAAAGATAAATTTGTAAAAAATTAGACCAGGCCTGGCTGGTGTGGCTCAGCAGTTGAGCATCAACCTATGATCCAGGCTATTGAGGTTTGATTCCCGGTCAAGGCACATGCCCGGGTTTCGGGCTCGATCCCCAGCAGGAGGCGTGCAGGAAGCAGCCGATCAATGACTCTCATCATTGATGTTTCTATCTCCCTTCTACTTCTCCCTTCCTCTCTCTGAAATCAATAAAATATATATTAAAAAAATTAGATCAGTGTTTTCTTTTTGACCTAGTAATTCCACGTCTGGGAATTTATCCTAAAGATTGATAATAGCAGGAGCGGCAGCAACTAACATACTGTATGTCAGGCTGCTCTAAGTAGTTTACACTGGGTGATTCCCTGGATCTGCACTAACCTGAGTTCCTGCTGCTGAAGAACTTGGGGCACGGACAAGTTAAGTTATAGGCCACACAGCTAGGACGGAAGCAGGCTTCAAACCCCAGGGGTATGTTCCAGAACCCAGACTCTTCTTCCTAGTGACCTCTCAAGATACACTTGGATATAAGGCAAATACAGAGTGAACATGGTTTTCACAACAGTCCTGTTGGGGGTAGGAAATGACTGGACATCACCCGGGATCCATCAGGAAGGCTCTGGTTAAATAAATGGTCACATCCATACAGTGTAGTGCCATTCAGATGCTTACAGGAAGGGAAGAAACTCCTTATGAGTTGATATGGAAACGCCTTCTAAATACATTTTAAATAAAAATCAAGGTGAAAAATAGTATGTGTTGCAGGCCATCATTTGAATACAAATGGGGGAAAGTGAATATATTCATATTTTTCTCTCTCTTTTTTTTTTTTTCTGCAAAAGCTTTATTGTTTCCATTTGGCCCGATGCATGGGCGAGGGCTCCGGGGGGTTAAAAGGATGGCTAGTGGTTTTGGGGAGAGGCCCAGGCAGAAGCCAGACCCCAGGGGGAGGCAGGGGGGCCCTCGGCGGCCTCTGGGCTCCAAAGGCTCCTGGTCTGCCTGAGGGGAGCCTTTGGGAGACTCGCCCAGCCCAGCCCGGGGCCGGCCGCGGGTGAGTCAGGTGTCGCCCATCTCCTGAGGGGTCTCACCTGCCCGCCTGCTCGCCTGCCCGCCTGCTCACCTGCCCGCCTGCTCACCTGCTCACCTGCCCGCCTGCTCACCTGCTCACCTGCCCGCCTGCTCACCTGCCCGCCTGCTCACCTGCTCACCTGCCCGCCTGCTCGCCTGCTCACCTGCCCGCCTGCTCGCCAGGACGCGGGTCCCGGGCGCAGAGCTGCGGGTCTGCGCGCAGCACCCGGCCTGCAGGTCCGCGGGGCCGGGCCCCTCCCCGCGCCGCGGCCGCTCCCGTGGCGCCCCGAGTTCTGCCCCGGTCACCCTGGAAGATGGTGTGACCCTCCGGAGCCACGTCCCCGCGGTGGAAACGGCCCAGAGAGGTGGGTGCGGGGCCCCGACGGCCGCCTCCGCCGGGGGGGGGGGGTCACCCTGAAACCCGGGAGCGCGGGGCTGTGGGCAGCGAGGCGGTCAGGTCTGAAATCGGTGTGGCTGGTCTCGGAGGCTGAGCACGGCCGAGGGGGTCCCCGGGTGGTGAGTGGGCAGAGGCTGGAAGAAGGGGCGCCCCGGGCCTGTGCCGACCGGACACTGTTGAGGCAACCGCGGGGGGCACTCTATTATTATTTTTTATATTTTTACAAAATCTCTGCAAGAGGACACACACCCCACACACCCCTTTAGCGCGTTCAATGTCTTGGGAGGAAAACTGTTGGCAGAGGGGCAACAGTGAGGAGGCTTCCTTGAATGACTTATTTCTGCATTGAAAATTGTGAGCCATGTATTTATTACCTACTCAAACATTTAACGAGTAAGAATAATAAACGGTCGGGACCCTCCTTAGGGCCTGCGGCACAGAGGAGCACGTTGGGGCAGGTGACGAGGGTGACAGCCCCTCCTGTAGACTCCCGAGGAACGGGTGCCCAGCCGTGCTTTCAGTAATCACTCATGAAACAGGAAAATCACAGACCTACTTGGTAGCAGAACTGAGACAAGAACCGATTTTTTTAAACGAATCTAGTCTTCTTTCCAGTAATTTCCCTAGAGCTCTTATTATTTCCTATAGCTAAGAGCACTTCAAAGGCCATGCTCGATATACTCGCAAGGTGGCAGAGGTTATATCCCCAGAATGGGGCTGTCTGGGTACAACATGCAGAGCGATCTCTCTGGCCTAGGACCCTGGATGAATAATGTGTGTCCCTCAGATACACGAGACATCGACAGTTAGTGGTCGTTAAGCCTTCTGCTCACCTGCACACTTCCAGGTTTATACAGTCAACCATCGATTTTGCAGACCTCGATTTAACGGACTTCGGATTTAAGGGACATATGTGAAAGTTAGCACCCTGTTAATTTTAAAATGCTTTTAACCAAGAGACTTGCTTAGAATTAATATGGTTTTTTCAGTTGATTTAGAGAGAGAGAGAGGAAGGGAGAGGGAGAGAGAAACATCAACAATGATCGGCTGCCTCCTGCACACCCCCTGCTGGGGATGGAGCCTAAACCCGGGCATGTGCCCTGACCGGGAATCGAATAGGCGACCTCCTGGTGCGTGAGTCAACCCTCAACCACACCAGCTGGGCAAGATTTGTTTGTAGTTAAATTAACAGGTTATTTTTTTGTTATCAATTCACTGTTATTTTTAACAAATTTTAGGGACTAGGCCATATGTTGGAAAAACCTAGTAATTTCGCCGGCATAAATAAATATTGCATATCTACAATTAGAGTCTACATATTTAAATCCAAGGGTCACCGCTCGGAAACAATGTTCCGGGAATGATTAGCATGTGATCGCACCTCATCTCCGGCGGTAATTGGTTGCTGTCACGTGGCGGGACTTTCTGCTGCAGTTTCAACGTGTGCTAGGCCACGCCCAGCCCTGTGCACGTGTTTACTCTGACTGATGAAGCCTGCATTTGCTAGACCTATTCGGTATAAGTTTAAAATTGCAGTAATACATATGGAAAACTTTTATGTGAAACTTTTCGTACATGCTTAATTTTAATTACACAAACATGTTTACATGAGTAAAAACAGGTAAACTAATTTGTCAATATTTTAACATACGTATTGGGAAAAGCTACTTTATTATATAATGGACTTTAGGCTTTAACAGACACCTCCTCGCCTGAATTAGTCTGTTATATCGAGATTTTACTGTATACAAAATATTTTATCATAAATGTAAAAAGTTTATTTTCCATAAAATGAAATGAGTAGCAACTGTGATTGGAGTATCTCATGACATGATCTGATAAGTTTTAACCTCCTTATTGCATAAAGACCCCTGAATCTGAAAGAAGTCATTTAACATTTGACCTGTGAGTTTTATCCAATGTATCTTACTAGACTTAATTTTTGTAAAATAGTTGTATTTAAAAGAAGCTGTATAACTAAAATAGACTGTTTTGGTTGCTCTGAACTCAGACTGTCCTTAGGTGGCCAGTTTGATCAGTAAGGGAAATAAGTGTAAGGGGATTTAATGGGCTAGAATGCTTTGAGTAGATGCTAAAGGAGCCTTCCTTGAACCAATATTTGGAATTGCCTGTTTGGCACCTTGAGGATGTTTACACTCTGGGGCGATTCACAAGAGGAAGATGTGCGATTCGTTTGTGTTTTGTTTGTTTGGTAAAATTTTCTCAGCTACTTTGGGGAAAGAGAACTTGTTGAAATAAGAATCAGGAAATTGATTCCCTTGTTTCAAGCAACCCATCCAAGCAGCATATCTCTTGCAATGACGTGTATCACTGCTTATTCCATTTGACAAAACCACTATGTTAAACCCAGGCATCATCCTACCTTTCTTACCCAGATTGATTGGGGGGGATGGGAGGACCCCTTGCCCAACTAGAGGGAATATTCAAATGAGGGTATAAAAAGGATTCTGTGACATGAGCTGGTGACCAGTGAGCCTCCTAATCTTCAGCCTCGTTGCTGCCTTTGCTGTCCTAGACAGTGCTGTTACAAAGCTGCTCTGTTATCAAAAACACACTAAATACAATAACAAAGATTCTTATATTTGGGGAAAAAACCCTAGAATTTAAAAGCAAAGGATGCCTAACAGGTAGATTGCGCATGTAGGTTCTGTGTTGTGTGGGCAATCAGGATATTTTAGGCTGTTTTGAAGTTGTAGTGAGAACTGAGTACTATGCACTTTGCAGCATTTGTTCCCAACTTGAATCAGGAAGGGACGAGAGAGTCTCTCTCAGGTTCTGTTTAAGGTGCTCCTGAGTAGTAATTACCTCAGGATTGATAACTCAATAGTAAGTGCAGATGATGTACCATACATTGTGGTAAGCATTTTACAGGTTATCACACTTAAAATACACAGCGACTCTACAAAGGCAGGGATTACAATCCGCATTTTACAGATTGGAGGATTGTGTTCAGCTAGGTTAAATTACTTGCTCAAGGTCACCTAGCTAGTGCACCAAAGCTCTCAGTCCCAATCACCTGCCTCCTGGTGTCCTAAATGAATTGTTAGGCAAGTATTTGTTGCATCCACCCACGGATTTTGAATTTTAATATGGGTACACATTTCATTGCCCTAGTTTGTTACACAGTTAAGTTCCTCTAGGGAAAACATCTTATTACTTTGTTTCCCATAGTAAGCACTAAAATAACTGGGTAAGAAGTTAACTGATAGAGAACAGTTAGTTCCACATGACCTAAAACCATTTTATTTCATTATCATTGTAAATAAGATTATAAAATAACCCACACTTTTAAGTTGAGATGGACTTTCTGCTGGTTTCATTAGAATTTTTCCCCCATTGATTTCTGGTAATTGAGGTGATTCTAGGCCAGTTTCTCTGTAGTTGCACATTAGTGTAGCTGACTGGTGACTGGTCTTCTACCCCACGTGAGCAGATCTCTATTAAAAGGATTCTGGAGCATATAAGGCCTTAGGAGACATTAGAGACGGTGTTAGCTAAGGCCTTGATTAAGCATGGGGAGCTATGTATAACTGGGGGTAAATTTATCTGCTCAGAGGACTTGATAGTACTTTTCATACCTTTCCCCAAGAAAATCTGATTTATCTCAACCATCTTCGTAAGTGCCTCAAAAAAGCAGCATGGATACAGTGATTGCTAGATAGATATAAAGATTAGAAGAATTTTTCCATAGATTGAAATCGTTCACCCACCCATACCTTTCCCCTCTTCTCTTAATTTTGGTTACAAATAATGGTACTGTCACCCACTCAATGTCAAAACAAAGAAACCAGGATTCATACTACATTTCTTATTCTTATGCCAACAAAATAAGTCTTGTAGTTTTACCTTTTAAATATTTCCCGAATTTGTCCCTTCTCCATCCCTACTATTATCCATTAGTTTAAGCTCTGTGCTCCTCATTCCAACCTTTGCCGCCTGCCTTAAACCCGGTCTCTGCTCTTTAGCCAGTGGCTTATACAGAATCCAGATCCGCCCATGCCTTGGCACACTAAGGTACAGAAACCAGGTCCAAGGAACACTAAACTCGGGAAGGTACGTGGAGCCCTCTGTTACCTGGCTCCTGCACCCTTTCCAACTTTTCCTGCCAATTTCCACCTCACCTCGTATGAGCAACAACGAACACTCTGCCATCCTAATACCCTGGCATCTTTTTAAAATTTTTTGTATCATTTTATGCTACAATTATCTGTTTCTGGCTCTGTCGCTGGACATTATCCAAGGCAGGGACTTTCTAGTTTACCTTTGTGCTTCAAATGCCTGACACAGTGCCTAGACTGTAGCAGGCACTCAAGTGTTTACTGAACTGCCGGCCCTTTTCCTCTTCTTGAAGAAAGTATAACATAATTTAATAAACACTGGTCATTATAAAACTCCCTCCCCCCCCCTAGGTTTTCCCTCCAATTCCAGGCTTCTTCATTTATATGTAGTGGGCAGCGAATGATTTAATGTGGAAGTTCTCATGCCAACAATTATGTTTATGCAGCGTTTTGTTTTTTTAATCCTCGCCTAAATGAGAGTATTTTTTCCATTGATTTTTAGAGCGGGTGGAAGGGAGGGGAGAGGGGGAAAGAGAGAAACACCAATGTGAGAGAGACATGTCAATTGGTTGCCTCCCACACGGGCCCTGACTGCAGGTGGGGATCAAACCTGCAATCCAGGTATGTGCCCTTGACGGGGAATCGAACCCGAGACCCTCTGGTGCGCAGGCCGATGCTCTAACCACTGAACCACACTGGCCAGGGCATATGCAACGTTTTTCACCAACATAATTTTGCTGGTGACTGCAAGTACCCAAGGGGAATGAGTGAGCTCCAACATTGACATGCGCACCTGCTTCAATTCTGATTTGAAATGCAGAAACGCAGTGCTAACCACCAGATGACCGTTTCTAGGGATCAGAATCACGTTAGTGAAGATGAGAGAAATGAGAAAAGCACAGAAAAGGAGTTTTGTGTTATTTTGTGATGTTATTTTCCTATTTCGATCAACCTAAATAAAAGGCTTTCTGTTAGAAAAGTAAATGAATAAAATACTATCCAACTTATTTAAGGGGAAGATGATTCAGTACACATTTAAAATATATTTTCAAGGCTTGAACAAGATGCAGCGTAGGTAACCGCAGTCAGTCCCCACCTCCCGCAACCACATCAAAATCACAACTAAAATATAGAACCACCCTCACTCAGAGCCTCTTGAGATCCGGCTGAACAGAAGCCAACAACCAGGGGGAGCTGAAGCAGCACCGAGAGCGGGAGGAGGGGCGGAGACGCGGGCGGGTCCGGCTGAATCGGAGAGACGGGGCCGCGGGCCCACACCCAGTGCTGCGGGTTAAACACTGGCAGGAATCTTGGTGGTGGAGGTTTCCCAGAGGAGTGAGGGGTCCCAGCCCCACAGCAGCCCCCAGCCCAGGGCTCCAGGGCCGGGAAGAGACTTCCCCACAACTCCGGGCTGTGAAACCAGGGGGGACTGTCCTGAGGGTCGCGGAGGCTGCGGGAGCCCCAGCAGCTCCTCTAAAGGGCCCGGCACGGACTCACTCGGACGCTCCCTCTGAGCCCAGCGCCGGGCAGCAGCGGGAAAGGACCCGGGACACTCGGGGGGGAACTGACCTGCCTGAGATCCGGGTGAGAGGCGGAGGGCGGCTTCCTCCCAGGCAGAAGGGCTGGCGGAGGCCATGGCTCCTGTGGCGAGTCCTCCCCGCACAGCCACAGGCAGGCGCCATGTTTGAGTCGCCAGCACGTGACTCACCTTTGGCACCGCCCCGTGGTTCCCGGAGGCCCTGCCCCTCCCCACCTGCAGCTCATCCGGGCCATTTCCAGGGGCTTTGCTGTGCAAGTGGCCTCTGAGCCTCATGCTTAGGACTTTCCTAAAATCCCTCAAACAAGCAGCAGTGGGCCCCATACAGCTTGATAAGCGACCCCAGGCCTGGCACTAGCGGCAGCTGCACTGGCCCATAGCTTGGCCTCTCCTGGGCACCTCCAAGCCCAGCACAAGGAGCAGCCAACTACGGTTTGCTGAGTAGCTCATGCTGGGTGGCCCTGGGCAAGGCGCTGGCACAGGCTGACTTTGCACCTCCCGGGAGGCCCCAAAGACAGTGCACCCCGTGGTCAGACTCGACCACGCTGGGTTACAACCCTACCACATCCACGAGTGACACTCAAGGGGCACACTTGGTGAACACCAAAGCTCCACTGAAGTAAATCCTGCTCCATAGGGGGGTCTCCAGCACAGCAGCTCTTTGGCTGTAGTTGCAGCTGGTCCTCACAGCCGATTGGCCTGGGGGTCAATTCCTCCCAGTGATGCCAACAGCAACCAAGGCTCAACTACAACAGGACAGTGCACACAGCCCACACAGGAGCACCTAGAAGGCCCAGCTCAGGTGACTGGGGAGGCTGAGCCACTGGACCCTAAAGGACACGTACTACACAAAGCCACTCCACAAATTCCAGGAGACACAGCAGCTCTACCTAATACATAGAAGCAAACACCAGGAAGCAGCCAAAATGCGGAGGCAAAGAAACATGTCACAAAGAAGGGAACAGAAGAAATCTCCAGAAAATGAACTAAATGAAATGGAGCCAATCAAGCTACTAGATACAGAGTTCAGAATTATGGTTATAAGGATGCTCAAGGATCTTAGTAAGACTGCTAAGAAAACAAGTGAGACCATCGATGCCATAATAAAGTACCAGTCAGAAATGAAGGCTACACGAACTGAAATGAAGGGTAATTTATAGGGAGTCAACAGTAGAGTAGAGGATGCTGAGAATCAAATCAGCAATTTGGAACATGAGGAAACAAAAAACACCCAACCAGAAGAGCAAAAAGAAAAAATCCAGAATTATGAACATAGTGTAAGGAGCCTCTGGGACAACTTCAAGAGGCCCTACATTCGTATTATCGGGGTATCAGAAGGGGAAGAAAGAGAGCAAGAAATTGAAAACCTATTTGAAAAAATAATGACAGAAAACTTCCCCTACCTGGGGAAAGAAATAGACTTACAAGTCCAGGAAGCACAGAGTCCCAAACAAGAGGAACCCAAAGAGGCCCACAGCAAGACACATCATAATTAAAATGCCAAAGGTTAAAAACAAAGAATCTTAAAAGCAGCAACAGAAAAACAGTTACCTACAAGGGAGCACCCATATGACTGTCAGCTGATTTCTCAACAGAAACCTTGCAGGCCAGAAGGGAGTGGCAAGAAATATTCAAAGTGATGAAAAACATGGAACTACAACCAAGATTGCTCTACCCAGCAAAGCTATCATTTAGAACTTAAGGTCAGATAAAGGGCTTCACAGATAAGAAAAAGCTAAAGGAGTTCATCACCACCAGACCAGCACTACAGGAAAAGTTGAAGGGTCTTCTTTACGAAGAAGCTAATGAACAAAAGAATCTGATGAACTAAATAAATCCAGAGACACTGATGCAGGCAACAGACGATCATATTTCAGAGGGAAGAGGGAAGGGGGGGTGGAGGGTGGGAAGAGACTAACAAAATAAGTTATATGCATATATGCATAACCCACAGACACAGACAATAATGGGGTGGAGGCCTGGGGAGGGGGGTGGGAGTGAGGTGGAGGGGGTCAATTGCGGGAAAAATGGGACACCTATAATACTTTCAACAATAACGATAAAAAATAAAGTAAAATAAAATATTATTTTCAAGAGGCTAAATAGGTAAAGTATCCAGAAAGGTAGAATGGGCACAACCTTAAAAAATAAAAAAAATCTAAGTGCTTGGGCAGCGGGAAAACAGTTAAGTATGTATAGAAATGATTTTAAATGCTCTTTCCTTCAGCAGGAATTTACTTTGTTCTATGCCCACACAGTTGGACACTAGCTCGGTTTTTGGATCTAGAGCAAGAGATGAAAATGACAGTAGCATATCCTTGACAATTTCTGTAGTGTTGACATCCTGTTCTAGTTCCTGGTATAGGGAGGAAACAAAGCACTGACAAAGGTACTGTTTGTCTCAGTCAGTGTAAGAGACAATATTTTGAGATTTCAGGTCAAATACTTCCTCCTAAAATGTTGTTTCTCTAGGAATTCCCACATACCCGATTCCAGTGAATTATTAGTCACTGCCAGTTATGGTTGGGAATGTGTGTGAGATGGATAGGCATGCTCTGTTGAAAATAACAAAACTAACTTGTGGCTTGAAATACCCTGTTTCTAGAGAACATAATCTATGTCAAAGAGAAAGTAAAAGACAATTCTTTTATGGTTCCACAATGGGAAAAATTCTAGTTTGAAGCAGAAAATGAAGATATAAATTTTAGAGTCATCATGGAGAAATATATCACTTACTTACCTTTTTTTTTTTTAAACCTCACCCGAGGATATTTTTTCCCACTGATTTTTAGAGAGAGTGGAAGGGGGTGGGGTGGGAGAGAGAGAAACATAGATTGTTTCCCTCCTGCATGCGGTACTTGAACCTGCCACCCAGGTACATGCCCTGACCAGGAATGGAACCCTTGACCTTAAAGGGGAAAGGATGACACTAACCCACTGAGCCATGCCAGTGGGGCTCATTTACTTTCTTATATGCTCATATTTGAAGAGCAATCTATTAATCATAAAAATAAATAAAAATTATATGTCAAAAGAATGCAACAGTCACTAGATATACCGCAGAGTTTGAGGCTATGACAGATGTGGTAAGTGCTAAGGTAAATGTGGTATCTTAAGATATGAAACCTTGACAATTTTATTTTTAATAAATAATACTAAACATTATAACAGCACAAAGAGACCAAAACTTAAAACTTTCAAGACAGAACTTAAAATCTTTAATGATAAGTTTTTAAAATTGTTTTCAAGTTTGAACATTTTAGAATGGTGATGCTAGCTGAAAAATCTAACCCACAGGTAAAGTTAACAAAATGATTTAGGGAGGCTTTCAAAAATGGTTTTAGCTATCAAAACAATGTGCTTCTCTCAATAGTAAATAGAGTATTTTTAATGGTACGACAAGTTGATTCCTTACTCTAAAAACCGAATTTAGTAGAAAAAGGAAATACTATTTCTCCTTTTTACAAACATATATTTATAATTCCAATCCATTCCTTTTAAGGAAAATGTCCCTCATTCTCAGGAAGGATGGAGAAAGAGTATAAAACAAAATCCCTAAAAGATTGGGGCCATAATTTACCTTTGCTGAATACACTGTGTAGCAACAGCTACACCCAGTGGCCATATATGAGTAATGATGCTTTCTAGCTATAAGAGTAAAAGGTAAATTTAGAAACAACTATTTCAATTTATTTAAGGTTCTAGGGTAAAGGTTATCTTTCACCACAAATTATGTTTTAAGGGAACACTCAGGAATCTCTGGGTGGAGGCGACAGACAGACAGACACAGGCCTTAGCTCCTAAGCTCAAAGCAATTATACAGAATAATTCCATTTAAAAAGCCGCTAAAATAAAACTCAAACCAGAGAGAACGTACAGATACTTTATTGCTCACCTTTCACACACAGCACACCTCCAGCCACTTTCTTTCACAGCTTGACAATGTTTAAGTACACAAAAACCCAGCGAGAAGCGTCATGTAGATTTCAGCAAAGGACAATGTAAAACATCAACTCAGCCAGGCTTTTGTTTTCTGCAGCAATAATAAAGGGCCTCCTGCACTAAGCAAAAATCTCTCCCCTTTCTCTGTAGTGCATTTCTTCCGTTACAAAAAAAGTCTCCTGCCCAAAGCAAACTAACTTGTATTTGCTGAGCCAGTGGTATTAACTCGTGCATAAAACAAATTTTAGTTTGCTGTTTCTTCTAGCAGATTTCAAGTAAAAATAGTGTTGAAGGAGGAACTTGTTTTGAATGAATGCAGGTCAGTTTGAATCGCTATACTTAACTAAATGCCTATGTGTACTATAGACTCACAACTTAGTTTGCTTTTATAATCTTGACGGATTTTGGCCGTGTTCAAGGTTTTCAGAGTTCAGCTTGTGGTATAATATTCCATCAAGAGAATAAGGCTACTGAATGTGCTATCTGCAGAAGAGCTCATTTAATAGGAACTGACCTAAAAGTTCTATCATGAAGCAAATGTGGCATAACCTCTCCAAATAAAAAACCAATCGGCAGAAACTGTGCTTGGAAAATAGACATTAGAATAGTATAAGGAAAACACATATAAATGGGTTAATATGAGGAAGGCTTCCTAGTTGTAAATCTAAAAAAATCTAGGAGAATCCTCATTTTCAAAACTGTATATTGAAAACATGAAAACTACTTATTCAAGTAACTTCTTCAAAAAAGTATGCATGTTCTGACTGTGGAATTAGTCTACTGGTCAATTAAAGGCAATTTTCATTACCTTTAAAAAAATTCTTTGTACAAAGGAGAGATGTGTGTTTCTCAAATAAACAGCATTATGTAAGTCCATTAAAAAAAACCCAACAGAACTGAATGAAGACCTACAAATGCTTGTGCCAGGCAGAAATCTGCCTGCCACCTGTGGTCTCACATTCGAAATTCACACTGGACTCAGGATTCTTAAACTAAGTTTCTATTACTTGAGCTCTAGCAAAATGTAAGGTTCGGTAGCCTCAACTAGTATAATGTCTTCCCTGTCCAAATCCAGAGTGATTATACTGATAACCTCCGTGCTGGAAATGCTGTTCAAACTGGCCCCCCTGGTGGTAACTCTGCCCCCTCCCACCCCAGCCTCCTCCCTGGCCTCCGCGCCCGCCACGGCCTCCGCGCCCGCCCCTCCCTCCCCGGCCGCCGCCGCCGCGATCACCATGATGCCCACCATCCTGGTATCTGCTGTCCTGCTGGTATCCACCGCCCTGGTATCCACTTGCTGTGTACGTGGTGGTCTGGAAGCCGCTATAGCCGCCACCTTGGTAGCCACCACCGTGGGCAGCATGGTAGCCGCCCGGCGGGAAGCCCGCGTCGCGATACCCAGCGTCCGGGTAGCCACCGCCGCCCCCTCCGTCCGTCCAGCCTCCCTGATGCTTGCTCCCTCTTCCTCCCCCGCGGCCGCCGTGGTCGTAGCCGCCGCGGTCGTAGCCCCGCGCCCCGCGTCCACCTCGCCCTCCGTCCTGCTCGTGGCCGCCGCGTCCTCCGAACGAGGGCTCGTGGCCCGCTCTCCCCCCGCGGCCCGCGTGCGGCTGCGGGCCGTCCTGCCTCTTCTGCCAGGGCGGCATCTCCGGGGGCGGGGGCTCGATTTCATTGGGTCTGCCGCCTCTGTCGGGCACCCTGCCCATCAGCACCTACAGGGCCACAGCGACATTTTAAACAACTTTATTTTGTAAACAGAAATAAATGTATTTGAAAGAAAATTAAAGGTACGCTAATCACCTTATTGATGGCACAGGCAGACTTCTCTCTTATAGAACCACTACTTGTCCTTAAAATCTTTGACAAGTCTTGTCTTGCAGCCAAAAGATGAGCAATAGAAATAGTACTTTTAGAAGATAAGACTGAACGTTTCGGTTGGTAAACCTTTGCTAATTTCTCTGTTTGACTCTGTTGAAAGAAAGTATTCAAAAGAAATGTCAGTTTTCAAAATGACATAGAAACACTCATACTAAGTAAGTTCAAGATTTCCAAAATGTCTGACAATAATTTTTACTAGGCTCCAGATGGGAGGGGGAAGTTATATACTCACCATTGCTCCAACCTCATCAAGAACTGTATTATAGTACAGCTGTCTATGTTTTAGGGGTAAAGGAGAGGAAGTACCCAGAGGGGAAAGGGGCCCTTTTGGACTGTGAAGCTATAAAAAAGGTTAAAAGGTCATTTGCTTTTTAATATTCCCATCTTTGCTTATTATGAGGTCAAAATGTTAGCTGTGACTAACCTGTACTAATTACGTTGCTAATACAATAACATGATACATTTCTTATAAAAGTGATCCCCCTATTTAATACTTTCCTCTAGTATAAATAATAAATAAGAACAAAGGGTCTACCATAACTATTTAGTAGAAGTGTCAGTTAATGATTAAGGCTGTTAGATCTAATAAGAAAGACAAATCACTGGGAAATTAGAAAACTCGGACAAGTCATTTAAATCTATTTCAAACACAAGACCACAAATGACAGATAAAAAAAATAAAGAGAAAGTTCACACAAGAGAATGTGAGTTCAAATAAATATAAAACATTGTTTCCAGATAGAAATTAACAAGTGCAAATTAAAGTAACCTATGTTTTGGGAAACAGCAACAATCCCCTACCTACTAAATTTTGGAAGCAACAGCTACAACTACAACATACAGCAAGTCAGCACAAGAACAAAAATATTCGTTAAGTCTTTTGGTTATATGCAGGTAATCAAATATTGATGGTAAATATTTGGATTACATTAAATGAAAAAATAGAATGTAAAAAGGTACATTCACTATGATATATATGAACAATGAAAGATGTCAATAGCTGTTGTGGTTAAGACAATGAGATGATCTGTGACTTTTAAAAAATTTCTTTAATAATTAAAAGAATAAAAAGATTGTCATTCTATGTTTGTCTGGGTAATGTTTCCTGAATGTCTTATATTTTTCTTAAGAGTCACTATTGTACCTAAATAAGTGCTCAATCAATGTTTGTTGAATGGAAACAAACACCTTTGAGAAAATGGTTTCATATGTTTCAAATAAAACTGATTTAATATGCAATTTCAAAGCGCGATATAACTGCACAAATTTCATATGTGAGATAAAAGTTTACTTTGTGCATATGAAAGTAATTTCTACCAAGTAATTTAAAACGAAGTTTCAAAGTGAGGTATCAGTTCATAAATTCCATTAAATGAAAAAGTAGATTTGTACAAGTAATTTGTATAGTTCAACAGAATCTTAAATGTCACCTAGATTAAACACAGCCCATTAATTCCCACTTACTGATCATACAGTAGATATCTAATAAACACTTGTTGAATGACCAAGACCTCTACCTGGATTATCTAATTTAAACTGAAATAAGTCTTACTCTCCAATTCTATAAATCATAATATTTGGTCTTTCTAAATCCAATGAAATTAAATTGTTAGCCTAACGTATAATTTTAAATCCAATAAAATTCTTACTCTCCAATTCTATAAATCATAATATTTGCTCTTTCTAAATCCAATAAAATTGTTAGCCTAAAATAATTTTAAAATTTATTACTTTAGTAATTTTCAGATACTCTCTCCACTTCTCTCACATATGGGTACTTCCTGTAAGTAGGGTCTATAACATAGTTTTGTTGAACAATATTTAAAAATTGAAAAATACATGTTTTCACTATTGCTAAATAGCTGAAAGAACTGCTACTCAGCAACTTACTAGAAAAAGGTTCCTGTGAGTGTTGCCTATATAGTTCTCTTGTAGTCTCCACGGTATCTAAACTGTACTAGGAAAGCTTAAGGATCAAGTCTATAAATACTCTGCTCTTCTAAATTATTTAATGTGTACCTTGGCTCGGTCAGACCAACCAAAAGACTGGACAGTGACATCCAAACGTTTTATTAGCAGCTTTCTCCGAACTTCATATTCATTAGCAATGGCTTGGTTAATTGCTTCTATCTTTTCCTGAAACAAAATTTTTTTTTAGAAGTTAGAATTTAAATTTGCTTGACCACTGTTCTAAAAGGGCAGAAACTGCCTGTCTCATTCACAAGTGAATCCCAGTACTTAGCACGAAATAGTTACTTAATAAATAATAAGTTATAATAAATTAAGGAAATGATATGCAAAATAATGTCTCAAAACATAATAAAAATATGTAAAATACAAAATTCTCATTTAGCTTTCCCATAATCCATTGTGTGAAGCTCAGCCCAATGATGTTTTTGGCTTGAAGGCAACCCATTTGGCAATTAGAAACATGCATCATACTGAACTTCTGTTTATTTTAATCAGCTGTGTGAAATATTTACAAATTATGAGATAAGTGTTTCTAATCTTACACAAATACAATTATGCTGCACAAATCTTAAGGTTCACAAAAATGATTCTAAGGATGTCCACCTACGAAACTCCATATCAGAAACTATAACGTAAAAAGCACCAACTGTACGTGTCAACATAAATATCTTAAGATAGATGGATGGTTCCTTGCAATTTCACTCCAGATGATCGCTACTCACCCAGTGGGCTGGTCCCAATGACTTCTTCAATAAAGGCTTTCCCACATGATTAGGTGGAACTTTTGCTAATGTTTCCTTTAACTGACACAAAAACATAAATGAATGAATAAACAAGTCTAAAAGTTACACATATCCTCCTCATCTTCCCAAGTCCCATCATATCTTGCCATCAAAAGAAGATTCCTGACAGAGGCAAAGATGGAGGATGTTTTGAAATGTACAAGACCCACACAATAAAGACACTCACTGCCCTCTCCTCACGTGCCTACAGAAGCATGATTTCTTCACTGCACCTACAGCAGTGCCTGACAATGGTAGGCACTTAATGGGTATTTCCTGAATGGATGAATGAACACACAGAAAAATAGGGACTATGGATATACTGCTGCTCCCCTGTAGAGTTCAGCCAGATTTGTGCATCATGGTGTCCATCTGCCCCACAATGCAAATGTACCAATTCTGTACCATGCATACAGAGAGTAACTCTGCTAGAGCAAACATCATTCGCTTCTATTCATTAATTTTATTAAAATTGCTTGTTCCTAATAAATTATAAAAAACCTCCTCACTGTTGATCATGTGTGGCATGAATTATTTTCACGTACTAGATGACTTTAGCAGTCGAGAAGTCTAATTTGCCAATTGAAACTTGCAAGACTCAGAGTGAGTGGATTAAGAACCAAGAACGTTAACATCCTTTCTGCCCAGTCAGTGTGGGAGGAGGGTGGCAACAGTTAACGATGATAAAGACTTTAAAAGTAATTGCATCAAAGTTCAATGATAAAATAATTTTTAAAAGGACTTAATTCTTTTACATTATATCTAGCTTATTTCAGCTCATAAATCAAAGTGTCAAGTTTCCTTTTTGAAAAAGAAACATGCTAACATGTCAGAAAAACACTAAAATACTAATTTCTCTTTAAGGTATCCAGGATTTAAAACCCAAAACTCATTTAGTAACAATTACTTAATAATATGCACATTAGGTTCCCATTAAGAGAAATTAACAAATGTAGGACTATGCCTTTAATACACTACAATCTGGTACTAAAGGTCTTACTTTTTTTTCAATCCCGCTGAAGAATTGGAACATAGTTATATTGGCTGGAGGTTTGGACATTCCTAGAGCAATACATATGCCTTTCAACTCTTGAAAGACCTCACTACCGCCTCCTTCTTGAGCTTTTTTTTGAGGAGTATTCACACAGAGCATTCTGGCAGCTTCTAGTTCTGAGATGAGGTATGCTGAAGTAAACAAAATAAGATTTCAAAATGAGATACAGCTACGGTTAATAGTCATAAGTCTGGAGTCACAACTCTATAGACCTAATGATATGTAAGTTTTAAAGCTGCAAGAATGGACAAAAACAAGAAAGGAAAACCATTTTTACCTCAAATGACATAGCACATAAACTGGTTCTGTAATTCAGGTACTTAACCAATATATATTTAAAGGGTGATTTAAAAATAAGCGATTCTTTGAAACCAAAAGGTAGATCACATCTAAAAATCTGGATTCTTGCATTTCGCTATTAAGGAATCTACAGAACAGGGGTTGGCATCTGTTGACAAATTTGCAAAAGGTGGCAGGTGGCAAATTTTCGGTGACAGTTAAAAAGGTTATTATTTATTTTACTTCTCACCACTGACATGCACCAGTGATAGATCTGTTCCTCTTACCTCCCAATACTTAGGAAGTCTGTTGAGAACTGGCGTGAAACAACATTTTTAAGCAGAGTTTAACTTATAGGAGAAGGGGGAAGGCACTAAACTCCCCAAAGTTCCTTTTTTATGGTCTCCAGTAGCCTAATGTCACCCTCTGGCTGTTCAAAATAACGCCCCCTCTTCCATCTATATTCTTCTCTGTATTCCCTTCCCCCCTACTTTCTTCATTCTCACACTCCTATGAAAGCAACAACAAAACTTTCAAATCATTTCTTGGCAGAGTCCTTTCGTATCAGTATCATCCCGTGTGTTAATTTCGGTCAGGTATAATGAGGGCTGCAATCTGCTTCAGGTAATTAAGGTGACGGTATCAATAATCAGTCTTATTCCTTTAACCTTCCCAAGGACATTTACATTTTTATAAAAGATGATTAGTCATCATTTGGATCTCAGGATTTCAGGTATGTGACAAAGTGAGAACCTCCTGATAATATTAGTTTTGAAAAAAGACATTTTCTGGGTTCTTAAGTTTAGAAGTACTGAATGATCATTATACCCAAGGTGTAATGCTAGAAGTATAGGAATCATAATTTTGGCAGATCATTTCTGAAAAGCTTCCAACTGCTATTCTAGAACAACAAATACAGCTAAGTTTCTGGAAAGGTCATTCTAAACGAGTTTGATAAAGTCTTAATGTGTTCCATACAGCCAACTATGTGAGTTAAAAGATCAAAACAGTAAAATCCCACTGTCATGAGAATAATCACTGTTTTTATAAATAAGGTGTTACTGGAACACTGCCACATTCAGCCATTTCCATATTGTCAATGGCTGCTTACACGGTACAGCAGTGGAGTTAAGAGTTGTGACAGAGATCTTATTATGGCTCATGAAGCTGAACATATTTATTATCTGGCCCTTTAAGAAAGTTTGCCAACCCTTGTTCTAGAAAATCATATGTTATATGATTTAATAAATGTGTTCTCTAAATTTAGGACAACGTGGCTCAGGCATTCACAAAATCACTTCACCAATACAATTACTATCAAAAAGCATTAACTGTAGCTGATGTGTTCAAAGTACTAGGAAAGGCACTGACTGGGTATTTAATACAAAACAAACAAAAACGATTACTTCTACTGAAAATCCAGTAAAGAATAAAGAATAAATGCTTAAAAAGGTGAATAGTTCATCATCTACTAGAAACTTAGATACGACTTATTTAACCTAAGGGCAATGAACACCTAAAATAGTTCTTAACTTGACATGAATTTTTCAGCTGCTTATTCTAAGACTTTTATTTTACTAACAATTCTAATGAGGGTGGTTTATCTCCCCCCCTCAAAACACAATGTATTAAAAGATTCAAATCAGAAAGGTAAGGGGGCTAGAAGTAAGTAAAATTATAGCATCAAGATGTGACAACTGATATTGGAAAGACGAGTATTCACATGGAGCAAGCAGAGAATGAGGACATGTACATAAACATTAGCATGAAAGAGAGGAAACAAACTGGGCAATCTTTTAGAAAAGGGGAAACAGCAAAAGCAGAGACTAAGAGGGAAGCAAGTAGTGGGTGCGTGTGTGTGTGAAGAACTCAGAGAGCAGGGTGACCTTTAGCTGACTCAGTCAGTTGAGGAGCAAATAGATGCATATTCTTGAAAAGCTTTTGAGGTGATAGCACATTAAAACAGTCAATTAATATTGACCCTGAGTTCAAAAGAATCATGTTCTGTGCAGTTGGCTTAAGAAAGAGGAAAGAGTTAAAGGTGTTTTATAAAGATTTATATTCAAAGTGGGTTTTATAAGTATCAGCACTAAAAAGGCCAAATTCTCAGCTCTTTGGAAGAAGTGGCTATTCAGGGTTATTGCTAACCTTTCCACACAGCTGTTGTCTTGCCATGTAAGATAACATATTCTAAGTGCCAAATATTAGGTGTTGGTAGAGATAAACAGTGCTGCCAAGGAAGAATCACTGAGCACACTGTGGCTGAGCCAGTAACAGAAATTACGATTTGAGGGTTGCTGAACGCATGCACACAAAAACCATGTGCAGCAATATCAGTATCTAAAGCAGTATCTGATCTTAGGGGCACAGCCCCCCAGCAACAATCATCTGACAATGGGGAAGTGAAGAAAGTGCTTCTGGTGCTGGCGTTGGCAGCACATATTCTAAAATTGGAACGATACCAGAAGATTAGCACGGCTCCTGCGCAGGATGACATGCATATTCGTGAAGCGTCCCATATTAAAAAAAAAAAAAGTGATTCTGGAATAATTAGTGCTAAGTATAATGGATATGAACATATTTCTTTTTTAAATTAAACTTTCAAAATTAGAGTTGTAGCATTTTCTAGAAACCATAGTATGGTTGTAAAGACAAATATTTTTAAAATCCTCTAAGTTGTGTTTGTCATAATAAAAACTATACTATTCAGTTAACCAAAGCTTAATCTGAATGTGTCTCAGAATGCTATGAAAATTCTGAGTTGAGACTACTGGTTGAGTTTACTGGAGAGTTTATTCAAGATAACAAAATTTGTGAGTCTACTTACTGTTTTTCAGGGTGAAGAGAGAAATAGTAGTTAGTATAGAAAAAATATGGAAGGAAAGAATTTTTATAATTTATTTCCCACAATGATCAGTAAGTACAGAAACAAAGCAAATATCATTGCAGAAAATTTTACATTTACAAACAAAACCAACACCCTTAAACAATTACCCAACCACAAAGAAACAAGACAAGCTATTTTAATTTAAAAAAGAACTTCATTATTCCCACACTGCTTTCCAGTCTATTTAAAATGTGCTTCCAGTCCAGAACGCCAAGATGTAACCATCACACATTTGAACAACATTCCAGCACTACCTTTGGTCAAAGTAGGTGAAGCACAACAGCCTGAGTACCTCCAATTAAATGATAAAAGAGTAGCAATTACAAAACAACTCTGCTACCAGTGCACAGAAGGATGAATAGCTTCTAAGCTGGAAATTTAATGACGTTTTCTTTAAAATAAGTAGTATTCTGAATTAAATCCATAATGATACAGAACAGTAACAACTAGTTTATTAGTCATGGAAAACATAAATAGAACATAATAGCTACATTCTAGTAGCCATGAACTTACTGAGCAACAGGAGGCAGTTCTTCTGAACCAGAAGGCGCTTCGTAACATCCCCAGATGTCAGTGAAAGATATGGACAGTTCATCTCCCCTAGTAGCCCACTCACCTCAAGCTGGAATTCTTCAGCTTCATTCGGGCCTTTTAAGAATTAAAATAATCTTACTTAATAAAAATGATTGTTTTCCCCATTAGTATACACCGATACACACACATGCTGAAATTTTTAATATGATTTTCCTAACACAAGTTCCTTTTTCTTCTAATTTATCCTTTCTCACACCACTGACAAATTTCTTAAATACTTTCATTAGGTTATTGCCTTATTTGAGACTCTTTAATGGCTTTCTAATTTCTACCTCACCTAATCTAATTTTTCTGTCTTTTAAAGATCTTTATAGCCTCTCTGCTTTGCCATTCCCAGCAGATTATTATATATAAAGTAATTATTTACTACTTCCACAAATATTCCTTCTATTTGTGCTAGGCCAGTCTCCTCATGGTCCTAGGTCAGTCGAATTTCAACTTCTCTGCTTACATTTAATTATTTCCTGTGATGGATATGCCCCCTCCCCTCCCCTCCTCTATCAAATGCCACCTATCCATCAAAGCCTAGTGGTCTTGCTCCTTGATGAAACCTTCCCCAAGTACTATCATACTGATTTCCTCTCCCTGTGAACCACAAAGTAAAGCATTTCATTACCACTAATATCCAATTGTTTCATTTGTGCCAAACATTTCTAGTTTCCAGACTAAATTTGAAGGTAGTGAACATGACTTGTAGTTCTGTATCCCCATAACATGTATAGAGTGCACTGGGTAAACCAAGGACAAACAATGCTATTTCTTCTTACTATTTTCATGGCTCTCTATTCAGTATCACAAAGGGGCAAACATTAACTGACAAACTCTGGGAGTTACTTGACCTCAGACCTTTTCTCATCTATAAAGTGAGAAGACTGTCTTATCAAGGTTTTGCAAACTGGGTTCTGTGAACTCCAGAGTTCCACAGAACTCCTTTAGGGGCAGCTGGGAGGATGAGGAGAGTTGTGCTAACAGTACTCCCTCTCAACTTCAGCTACAACAGCTACACTATTTATCTGTTTTATATGTTGGCTTTTATAAAATGTTTCATGTGAACAAAGGGGTTCCAGGTTATAAATAGTTACCATCTAGCACAGATGTTTGTTCAAAAGTTCTTATAATCTCTGAAATGTTAAGTCAAGAGACACTGTTAAGAGCACTGGCTCCCAAATTTGATTGCTGGGGTTGAATCCTGGCTTTATCACTCACTGGTTGTATGACCTCAGACGATGTATTTAACCTCACTGTGCTTCTTGTTTAATGTATAAAAGAGTAATAATACCTGCCTCACAGGACTGCCCTGAGTTAACATATGTAAAGTACTTAGAACATAGTAAGTGCACAATAAATGTAAGCTGCTGCTATCATTACTTTTGTAGTATACTTTCCTTAAAAATTAGAATTGGGTGCAATTAACATGTACACATTAAATATACTAAACATGCAAGAGTGAGCTCTTCACAATGGAATTCTGGAAAAAAGAAAATGGGATTATGCATATAGTTCTCCATAACAGTGGGTGAGCATTCTGTCTCCTATTATAGGTTTACCTATGGTAGGAGGGAATCAGGCGGTGGAGTGCCAGGTTCCAAACCTTTGTCTCTTTTGCAGAATCAACAAAACAACAGTTGTTATGGCTAAAACACTGACAAAAATGGCAAATATAATACAGCTCTCAATGCCATAAATCTGATGGTATTGGATCTGGTTGTGGTATGTCTAGTGATATCCTCTTATGATACAGAAAACTTCTTAGTAAAGTGTTCTTTCTCCCTATATGTAACAATTACAGTGCATTTACTTTATATTTAGACATTCTTCTAGAATCTGGTAGTCTAAAAAGAAAAATATCCAAATTTCTAGTGCTAGCCACCAATTTAAGATCTTGCAAGTCAAGTTTTACAAAGAATGGAAAGTTCATATGTGCTATTACTTGTCTACATTTTTCTGTATCACCAACTTCCACAAATTTTTAACAGTTGTATGACTATATTTTAGTTTTTCAACTTCTGAAACACCTGTCTCTAAAAACAATGAGGCAAAGAATTTGGTTGCTTTGTAAATTTTTTTTATATTTACAAAGAACTTGAAATTTTAGCTTAAGTACTGACAATGTTCAATTGACAATATGCAAATTTTATTTTTCTATTTTGCACCTAAAACTGAACGTTTACTCACTGTTAGTTGCCTGCACATTTTCCTCCAGTTTGCAGAGCACTCTTAATTCAGACACCAGCCAAGCGCAGAGTTTGGTAAACTCAGGGGAACTGGCTCCAGCAGAGACTGCCTGGGACAGAGCGCCATCTTCTAACAATGGACCCTTGTAACTGGCAAGTTAAGAAATCACACTTCAGAAGAATATAAAATCACACCTAATATATTACAGACACAATATATTTATGTATTATTTGTATATAAGCAATAGTTTAATAAAGATAAGTTATGATCACCAATTCCTAAACTTGCAAATATAAATAAGAATTAGAATTATACCAAGCCATTAGAAAAATGAGCTAAATGGTAACTGCATTTTATCCCTTCAAAATATAGGTGAATATTTATGTCAAGTTCATACACTTACTGAAAGCTCCTACTGTACCAAGATTTTCTTACTTTAACTGAACTGAGGATTAAAACCAGATTAACAAGTGATAGCTAATTATACTATAGTTTACTATTTCAGAAATAAAACTTAGGTTATCTTTTCTTGATTATTTTTCCAGAAATAAACTAGGTTAGGTTTTTAATTACTTCTTTAAAAGCAAAAACTTTCCAATTAATCATTTATTTCCTTTTTCTATATTAATGACGGTTAAGACTACTAGTACCAGAGAAATGTCAAGTTTAATAATTGCTGGTGAGTTGGTGTTTGGGTGAACAGGTACAACTGAAACCTAACCCTTTGTAAGTGATTCAAATGTAATTTTAAAAAAATTACTAAATGTTCAAACATTCATAAAAGGCAATAATAACAATGAACCCCAATCTAGGCTATAGCTATAATTAAAGACTTTATCATTCTCCGAATAATTTTAAAATATAGATTCTTCAGAATATTACTTTATCTTCTTTTAAATAAAATATTAATAAAAATCCTGCTATTAAAGGTGATACATTAAACATGCTTAAGATAATTTGATGTTTAGTGGTATAAAGAAGTTAGAGAAATGACAATACTTGATCCTTTTAAAATACAATTATGTATGTACACACTGAATGGAATGGAAGTGTTACATAAAAAAATGAGGTTATAAATCTCACATCTAGATTTAAAACCACGTATTAGAAATTTCTCCTGGTGTTACACATTTAGATTTTGCTCTTTTATTTTACAAGCAGTTACTGAATTCCTACTGTGTGCCGAATTAGAGATAAAAGGTAGCCATTTAATTCTATTATTTCTCAGTGAATCCTTTAAAAGCACACATCAATCAATTAAGGCTAAATTTTAATGAATGAATGCCACCAAACCCAGTAGTTACGGTTAAAATGTATAGCAAAGTTTTCAGAAAATCCCATGGTTAACATTACAACCCATCTTAACTAATTACTTGATCACAATTATTACAGTAACAATTACTTTTACAGTACCCAATAGAAGAAAAGTGTAGTTAAGAGAGGGTAAAAGAGCAATAAAGGGAGAGACAGCACCCAGCACCAATTGTTAGGCGACCTCTGCCCCTGCAGAATGACTACATTTAAATAAGGTCTACCTGATCCTTTCATCCTACAGCTCTCTGAACACTAACCTTAAGCCTTACTTCTTAGGAGCTTCTAGGATAAAAATAAATAAAAAATAAACATTAAAAAAAAAAAAAGTTTTTAGGACTTCCATTTCCTTTTGCAGTCCAGGGGCCTTCCTCAAGTCTCCTGACAGCACATTCTTAACAGTGTGAACGTCTCCCCCACCTCACTTTGCACCCCTAAGTGCTCAGCCCAACACCGCCACCCAGCAAGTGCTCCTCAAAAGTGCTCCCTGAGGGGTGGCTTCAGGTGGAGCAGGCAACTCCGCCTCAGACGTCCGCCGAGAGTCCATTTTGCTGAGCCACTTGTACTCGCGCTCTATTCAAAGAAATAAGCCCCCTAAAGTCTGTAACATTCATGAAAATTCACAGCAAGTTAAAAAAAAAAAAAAAAAAGAACAATGGTAATTCACTTTGACAAAGAAAGGTGGTAAGCCCTGCGGCTTCCTTTCCTAAAAATCTCTACCCGGGCAGCGAGTCACCTAAGCGGGCAGACTTTGGGGACCCTCCGTGTCTTTTCTCAAAGAAGAGAGGTTTCCCTCCAAGGTCCCCACGTTATTCAAAAGCCTAGGACAGGTTTGGATAAAGGCCTTGTTTCTATATAAATACAGCTAGCCAAGTTTGTCAATCTTTTTGACACTGTTCCTATAGCCAAATATTTAATCACTTGTTAATCATTTGTTTCCGAAACCACGGTTATTCGCAAGGGGTTCTGAGTTTTCAAGTTTGAGCTGCGCGCTCCGGTCTGGGCGACCCAAGTCGGACACGAAGCCCGATTCCCATCTCGTAGATGAAATGAACTGCGGTCAGTCAACTGCCGGGGGGAGGGGGAGACAAAAGGCGCCGCAAACACGCAGGGATTCCGCGGGTGACGACGACCCTAAGGGTAAGTCAGGGCCAGTAATGGCTCAGAGGAGTGTCCGCCGCGGGAGCGGCCCGCGGTTCCCGGAGCTGGTGACAGGTGGGCGCCCGCGGGCCGGCGGCGCGGACACGCGGCTCCGGGAGCTGGGTGCGCGCGGAGATGACTGGGCAAAGCAGGGTGTCGGGGAAAGCGGGTGGGGTAGGGGGGCGCTCCCCAGAGGAAGTTTGGGGGGCGAGTGGGAAATCGGGGGATCAACTTCGGCAACCTCTAGAGTGAGGGGGCAGAGCGGGAGGATGGGGGCAAGGAGAGCGGCTCCGAGAGGGGGTGGCGAGAAGCGGCGCCCAGACAATGACACGCGTGACTGACAAGCGCTGCGGGTAACTCGGCGGCAAGGAGCCCCGGCGGGCCCAGGGGAGTCCCACACGAGGGCCCTGACCCGGAGGGCAGACCGTGGACGTGGCATCGGGGTCCCGGCGCCTCAGGGAGGCGGCAGGCGGAGCGGGGCGGACGGGCAGGTGCCTCCGTGTGGGACTCCCGAGGCGCGCCCGCCGAGGCGGCAGTGCGGGGACCGGGACACCCGCGCCCCGGTGCTCTCACCCGAGATCCTCCAACGCCTCCAAGATGTCAGTCTCCATAAGGTCGCACTCCATGCTAGTGGTATTCAAATTTCCGAGTCGTCAGGCTCCCGTCTTCGCCGGCAACGCGAACATGAGCGCATGCGCTGCCTCCCCGGAACTTCCCAATCGACGTCTGGCGCCTCAGCCCCCGCACTGCGCATGGCCCGAGCGTGCGCAGGAAACTTGGTCCCGCCTCCCGCCCCGCCCCCGGCCGGCTGAAGGCTCGCCGGCGGCCCAGCGTGTGCACATGCGTATTACGGACTCGTGAAGCCGGCGGCCCAAAGAAGGGCAGGAGGACTGGCTGCGTGGCAGCTGGGCGTGGGGACCCGGCGAGGGGGGCGGGGGGCCGCGTTCTAGCCCCTCCGAGTGCGGTTGACGCCCGTGCGCGAGGCGGGCGGGGGAGGAGCCGGAGGGCCCTCGGGAGTCTGCGGGGGTTGGCGGTGAACCGGGGATTATTCCGGTGCGCCCCCTGGGTCGCGGGCCGCGGCGGGAGCGTTCGCCCGGACCCCCCTCCGGCCGCCGCGGGCCGGGAGGAAGGGCGAGCTCGGGGCTGCGGAGGGGCGGCCGGGCGGGGGCGGGAGCCGCGGGGCCGCGCGTTCGGTCCCCCGGCGGCCGCGCTGCAGGCGGGGAGGAGCTCCCTTCCCGCTGCCCGGCGCGTTCGGAAAGTTGCTGCGCTCCCCGCCTCGCAGGCTCGGTGCCCTTCAGCCCTTCCCAGGCTGAGGACCTCATTTCAGAGGGTGGGGCAGAGGAGGGCTTCGCTCCATGTTAAAAAGAACTAGATGCGTTTAAGTCCACGCCCTTTAAACAGTGAATAATTTTTTTTTCTTTTTTTTTTTTTTTTTCTGTAAAGCAATTGCTTTTGACAACGTTTGCCTGGGTGTAACATTCATTTCACGGTGGGTTCCGATTTCTTGACAACTTAGTTATTGGCTGGGTATATGCTTAGAAATCATTGAAAAAATGGAAAAATCGTTTTCAAAGTGATGGCATATTTGGACAATTCGTTTTCAGTGATGGCATATTTGGACAATTATGTTGAACCATAAATTGGCATAATGTTGCATTGTGTAGGCATTTAATTAAAGAGTTTTCTAATTGGTCCCAGTACATTTTATTTTGTAGTTCTCAAACATTTTCGTGTCTAGTGGATAAATGCCCCCTATATCTTATTTTAAGATCCTTAATTTGCATCATCTGAGTGTGTTTGTGTGTGGGGGGGGGGGGTTAACTTATGCAGCTAGTGTGTACTTGACATGGTATTACTCCCTTCACCCATATTATTTTACACAATCATCATAAGGCTGAGCAAGTATTACTCCCGTTACATTAATGAGGACACTAAGGTCAGTAGCTTCATGATCTGTCCAAATGGTAAGACCAGTAAGGACTGGATTTTGAGACATACGTGAATCCATCCCATATTCCTTCCCATTTGATTATTCAAATAAGGATTTATAAGCAGGATGTGAAAAGATAGGAAGATAGAGCTAGTTGAATTTGATAAGCTCATATATATTGTACATGGTTACCTTATAATAAAAATAGAATAATCATTTGTTTTTGTAGGGTCGTTGAAGGTGCGAAACAAAAAATAATGCTTAATGCAGAATCAGTTTGGGGAAAAAAAGTTTCATTCTTGGCTCACTTATCCATGTAAGTTGTAACACATACTATTGGTGAACAAGTGATGACTCCCCTAAATTTATTTTTCTAATGCAAATTGTTAGAGTAAATGGGTAACCAACCCAAAGGGATTTTAAAAATATTAAAATAATTATGTAATGGATTTTGCTGCATTGAAAACAATGCTTGTAAAAGTAAATATTGTCTCAATAGAAGGGAAAAAAATAAAAGTAAACATTGCCATCATTTCTATAGGATCTACTAGAAATCTTTCGCATTTTATTTTGTGCTTGTTTATATTTATATTGTAACCTGGATATCTAAAAATCTCATTCAAGCTGAAATTTAATAGAATGAAAAGAACACTGATTTGGGAATTAGTGAGCCCTGGTTTTTGCCTCAAATCATTACAAGAAAGAATTTTCCAGCGTAGTTGTCTCAAGTCCATCAGGTATCTTTGAGAGATGAATTTTCTGTGTAGAAGGTATGCAAATTGAAATCATGAATGATCTCAGTTTAAAAAACAATCTTTCCAGGTCTTCTTGAAAAGAGTAAAGAGAAATTATATTTTATACTTCTGAAAAAAATATACAGGGGAAAATTGAAATGAAAACTGGTATCAATTTTCAGAGGAACATCTTTTTATGTATAACCTTCAAGTTTATTATAAGGGAAATTTTTAATTATGTAGTAGTTAAAATTTTATGCAGCTGAGATTCTTAAAGTTACTACTAAAATCTATAGAAGGGTAATTTTTAATTTTGTTTTCTTTTTTAATTGATTTCATTGGGGTGACCCTCTTCTACTTCCCCCCTCCCCCTGTCCCTCTGGTAATCACCCTGCTGTTGTCTTTGTCTAGGAGTAGTTGTTTTTTTCCTTAATCCCTTCCCCTTTTCTGCTCAGCTCTCCAACCTTCCACCCCCACCCCCCAGCTGTCAGCCTGTTGTCTATCAGTCTGTTTCTATTTTGTTTGTTAGTTTATTTTGTTCACTAGATTCCACATAGAGTGAATTCATATGATACTTGTCTTTCTCTGCCTGGCTTATTTCACTTAGCATTACTCTCTCCAGGTCCATCCATTGCTGTTGCAAAGCGTAAGATTCCCTTCTCTTTTTTTTACAGCCAAGTAGTATTCCATTGTGCAAATGTCCCACAGCTTTTTTATCTACTCATCTATTGGTGGGCACTTGGGCTGCTTCCAAATCTTGGCTATTGTAAATAATGCTGCAGTGAACATAGGGGTGCATGCATTCTTTAAAATTAGTGTTTCAGGTTTCTTTGGATATAGTCCCAGAAGTGGAATTGCTTGGTCATAAGGCAGTTCCAGTTTTAATTTTTGAGGTAGCTCCACACTGCTTTCCACAGTGGCTGCACCAGTCTGCACTCCCACCGACAGTGCGTGGGGTTCCCTTTTCCCCACACCCTCGCCAGCACTTGTTGTTTGTTGGTTTATTTGATGATAGTCATTCTGACAGGCATGAGGTGATATCTCACTGTGGTTTTAATTTGCATTTCTCTGATGATTAGTAGCATTGAACATCTTTTCATATGTCTACTGGCCACGTGTATGTCCTCTTTGGAGAAGTGTCTATTAGGGAAATTTTTATAATAGCAGTGAAGTAGTAGGTATAAACGAACGTAAGGTTTGTTGTTTGTCACAAAGTGGTTTCTAAGACAATTAAACAGGCACCTAAAATAAGTAACTTTTCTTTCTCAAATAAAAGAGTCTGAAAAATAGCAGCATTTTCTGCTTTTAATGAATTTGCATTTAGCATGGCCCTCCAACAAGGAGAAAATGAGGAAGATCATAGGTTTGTTCATGTTGCTTATGAAATGAGAGCTTGTTTGTATATGCTGCTAAATGAAGTCCTCTTCATCTTGCATAGTGAAAACAGTACTTTTTCCCTTTAAATACTAACATGTAGAATTAATCTTGTAGGATCTAAAATATGCTTGTATTATTAAATAATGCTCTTTGAAATCATGCCTCTGGCTATGTTAGTATATTTTATTTTTTTAATTTTTATTTAATGATATTTTTAGAGAGAGAGGAAGGGGGAGAGAGAGAGAAACATCGATTTGTTGTTACACTTATTTATGCATTCATTGGCTGATTCTTGTGTGTGCCCTGACTGGCGATCGAACCTGCAACCCTGGTGTATCAGGACGACACTTTAACCAACTGAACTATCTGAGCAGGTCTCTTTTAGTATATTTTCTGAACCTGGCCAATTTTTAGAGACTGTTAATGAAGTTTGAGAGCATATCTTGCCTATGTTTAAATTGAGGAAGAGATATAGATATCGATAATAGATATAGATATAAAGGAGTCTTTCCAGAATGAAAGCTCTAAACTTGATTTCTGTTGTTTTCCCAGTGCAGCTTAAGCCTGGTTGCCACGTTCTGCCAACCTGTGACTCAGGGACATAGTGAACCAGATAGACACTGGTCTAATCTGGATGTAGAAAGAGTTTATTAGACTCTGTCCCAAAGGTGATAAACTAGCATCCATGTCAGGCTGAGAGTTGTGTTTTATTTGGCTGAACTAATAATTTAAAGAATTTTGAGTCATCATTTAAAAGTTTAGAGATATTTTGGGGTTTTCTTGAAAAAATAAATCAGGCAGCGTGGTAGCACTGAAGGCCTCGTGTCCATCAAGGCCGTGATCGCCTTGGTAGAGAAGGCTGCCCCTTCTGCAGTGGGCGCGAATCTTCCAGGCCTCTGGCATCTGCGTCCTGTCACTCACACCGTGCATCATGTGCATGTACACCCAGCGCTTTTCCTCACCCCTTATGGGTTTGGGATTTTCAGTCCTTTTATTTTCCTTCTTAATCATGTTAATTACTTCTCCTAATTACCTCTCATAGGTTTCTCCCTTCTCTGCCTATTCTAGTGTAGGGGGAGAATCTTTTCCCCCTACATCCTTAGGTTGATGAGTGGGGTTTGCAAATTACATTGACAGAGGCAGATTAACAGAAGAAAAGGCATACAGACTTTTATTGATGTTGTGATGATGTTTTATATTTGTGGTACTTCAAAGAAAAGATGTGAAAACCCTAAAGAGGTAGTTAGCTTCAGTGTTTATAAACCATTTTAACAAACAGTGATATATTGTGGGCAAGTGACTAACACAAGGAAGCAGGTTTGAACTGGTGGGGGTGGTAACTATGGGAAGGTAACTATGTGGGGAAAATAATGGAAGATAAGGGTTATTTTAGTAAGGTTGGTCTGCTCAGACTTATCTCAAAGCCAGCTGTCTTTCTTCTTCATGGCCATGAAACTCCCCTGTAGTGGGGATTTATGGCAGTCCTTGTTTCTTAGTAGTTTCTGCTTTTAATCAGGTAGGAAGCTCTGAGAAGGCTTCTTTGTGCACCTGCTGATTTTCAGTTGCCTTCAGCTCTAAATAATCCATATGCCAAAGTGGTGTATTTGGGGGTGGGGAGTATTCTGATCCCCTTCACTGGTCACGTGGAACTTCTATTCACTAACACACCTTGCCCTTCTATGCCTGTATACTTTTGTACAAGGTTTTTTGTTTTCCTCCCTGGAATCCCCTTTTCCTCAGTCTCCTCCTGGCAGATTCCTCCTGCCCCTTCTTTAAGATTGGGGAAAGCCTTCTCTCACTGCTTTAGGCACTCGTTCTGTACCTCCAAAGCTTCCTTAGCACCTTGTCCCAGATAACATTCCTGGTCCAGGCAAGTCCACAGATGCCCTCTGCTCTCCCTAATGTTTTGCTTACATTCTATCCCATCTTCAAGGCTTAGCCAAGCTTCACTGTTCCACAAAGAAGGTGTTCCCTGACTGTTAAAATTAAGTTTCTTAAATTCAGGTTCCTGGGCCCTGCCTCTGATGAGTCTTATGTCAGCCTTCCTGGTATTCAGTTTAGGAATCTATTTTTCTTAAAACCACTTCAGATGGTTTTATAATTAGCCCTTCATAATTTAACATTTATTAGTGTTATAATTGTATGTTGCTTTTAAAATATGTTCTGGTCTTTTCTATCCAGTTGCTATAAAACCATGCATTTTCTACATATTGCTTAGTACATTGATGTATATACAATAGGCATGAAAAATATCGATTAGTTGATTGACAAGAAAGTTTTCGCTTTCTCCTGACCAGACTTTGCTTTCTTCTGAAAGAATAAAGCAGTTCTTTGCAGGGAATGAATAAGTATACAATGAGTTATGCTCTGAGCCCTTGGATCATTCTGGAACTCAGTCAATGCCTATTTAAAACTAGGCTATTTTGGTAGGATGATATGTTCTCTGCTGACTTAGATTGTTATTACCAGCTTTGTCTTTTATCCTGGTGCAGTGATTCTTTATGGTGGGGAGTTAGAATCCTCAGGGAGACTTTTCAAGCTCTGCACCCCCTCCTCCCCCAAGGGTCCCTATGAGAATCAGAGCATTGTGTGATGAGAGATGCTACTGATTGGGAGTGTGCTGTGAACAAAACAGGAATTGAGCAGAATAAAGGCTGTAAATCACTCTTCTAGGAGAGCTTGTCAATGTGACAGTTATGATTAGACTGATTTTGAATGTCTTCAGTAAATCTTAGTTTCCGATCCCTGGTAACATTTATATACTTAATTTCTTTATTATCACAATGGGATCATTGTTTACAAACACAATAGAGAGAAGAAGAAAATATATTTTAAGCAGAAACAGTCATATTCAAATCCTGTGTTGGATTACTTTCTCTTGGGGTGTCACATAAATTTGACTCTGAGAAGAACCTTGGGACATCATTGTAGACCAGCCCTTCTCAACACTTCCGAGAGGGATTAAGCTCCAATGCCCAAAGGCATCCATGTTTGTAAGTAATAATTAGTTTCTCTCCTATGTATCTGAAATGCCATCTATCAAATACTTGGGAGAAATGAGAAAATCACTGAAATAATTTTCTCAGTGCTCAGATCTCTCCTGGGGTTGAGAAAGGCTAAATTATAAAGAGCCCAGTGGTTTTCAAACTTTTGTGTGTTTCACAATTACCTGTAAGCTTTTTAAAACAGATTGTCGGGCCCCACCCCTAGAAGTTTGATTCACTTGGGTCTAGGCTCCAATTTGCATTTCTAATGAGTTCCCAGGTATAGTGGAGGCTGCTGGTGTAGAAACCTTGACAGTGTGCTTTGTACTGTTTTTCTTCATTTGTTTTAAAACTCTAGATCATTTATTTAAAAAGTTCAGCTCAGTGGTTAGAACATCGGCCCACTTACAGAAGGGTCCCAGGTTCAATTCCTACCAAGGGCGTGTATCTCAGTTGCAGGCTGGATCCCCAGCCTCAGTTGGGGTGCATGCGGGAGGCAACCAATCGATGTCTCTCTCTCACACTGATGTTTCTCTCTCTTATTTCACTGTTAGTAAAACTCTCTCCATTTCTACCAGTAAATTGATATCTATAGTCTGCTTTTGGCTTATAATTATAGTGAGTGCAAGTCTTTATATTTAATGAAGAGGCTCAAAAAGAGGAGTAGGACAGGCTTTCTCTGCCCTAGAGCTTCTGGGGAAGAGAGAACGTTCTGTGCCGCCAAAGTGGTCAAATCTAATTTGATAAAGCATTGGAAACATTCATTAGACTCTCAGTCTTGCTTTTCTGTGCAATAAAGAGATTTCTGTGAATATTTATCATTGTTGCTAACTTGTTGTTTTCTGCCAATATAAATCTGCCCTTTAAAGCAAAATTGAAACAAAGGGAAATTATAAGATTCCAAAGACCTCAGAAAATAGTGCCACGTCCTGGGAAAATAACCTTCGGCGAGAAACCTATAATTTGGCTGCGTTGGACAGCCTGACTTGTCCATTCCTTCACTGATGCCCTTCCTGCCACAGATCCTTGCAGAGGCTGCCGCTGGTGCCCTGGCTTGGGCTCCAAGCTTACAATGACACGCTCGGCCGCCTTCCCCACATCATGACACTGTGCCTCAGGGGCTCCAGAGAGGCTCCAGACTCAGCCCCACTGTGTGCCCCGGTCCAAGTCCACACTGTGTCTCTTAGTTGAGCCTGGGTTACCAGCCCAGACTCCGTTCCCCCATAGTGACGCCAGTGTAGGGATCTTGACATCTTTTCCCGCTAGTGGACTATTGTCTGGGTCACCCTGATCTCTCCAGGTCACGTGGGGCTTCAAGCATCTTCCCCCAGGGGTCTTGGGCTCCTTAGGCAAAGTGCTCAAGCTCTCCTCCTGAGCACCGCACGCAAAGGAGACAGGTGGGGACCTTTGTCGCGCTGCTTAGGATTCAGTTACATTTTCCCGAGGACAGGGCTGTGTGCCTGCCTTTGGCTACCAACACTGGAAGAGCTACCGTTCAAATGCTAGCTCACTTAGGACATCTGCCCCCAGCCCTGGCCCGGTGGCTCAGCTGGTTAGAGCGCCATCCCATGCACCGAAAGTTTGCAGGGTTCACTCCCCGGTCAGGGCCCAAACCTGAGCCCCGAGAGGGGTGCAGTCCCCAGTTGCAGTTAGTACCGGAGGCAACTGATTGATGTTCCTCTCTCACGTCAGTGCCCCCCCCATCAACAAAACATGTCCTCAGCTTGAGGAATAAATAAATAAATAAATAATAAATAAATAAATAAATAAATAAATAAATAAAATTTTTTGAAAAGACAGTCTGTCCCTAAATAAGTTGTGCCTCAAGGAACTGCCATAATTTAAAATTTTTCCTCATCTGAAACTCCAAACACCTATTCAAGGCCATGTGCAGCCAAAAATAAGGCAACAAAGGATTTCAGGGCAAGCAGAAGGAGGTGAGTTTTTAAACCTGCGTATGCTCATGTTGTTGAGTAGAAATCCCCGTGTGCACCCCAAGATGAACCGGACCTCTGTCTGGAAAATGCAAGGAGGAAGAATCTATTCCTCTGGCCTCTCATGTTGGGTGCGTTGGGGCCTGCAAATTAAACAGACAAAGGACACATAAGAGAAAAAACAGTTTACTCGCCGGTGCAACATGAATACACATTGGAGTTCTTCGTGATGAAAACTCAAAGGGGTGGTTAGAATTTGGGGCTTATATACCCTCTTAATAGGGGAGGGGGAAGGGGAGGGGAAGACAGTGGAAAACAAATGACTTCTATAGAGGGGTGGGAGAAAGGGCATTTATGAAGACAAATAACTTCTTTGGAAAGATGAATGGGCTCTTAGGAGACTAGATGGGAACTATGATAGTCTTGAATGTCTGCCTGGATGTGGTGCCTACTTCTTGAGTCCTAGCCTCCGAGAAAATTCAGGTTGTTCCCAGGAGAGGATTTTTGACAACTGAATTCTTTTGGGAGTGTCTGCAATTAATTTACATAGGAGGGTGAGGGGTTTCAGGAACTCAACCTTCAGCTCAAAATAATTTTTATGCCACAATGGGATATTTTGGGGTGGCATGTCTTTTCTTTTTTTAAATATGTCTTAATTGATTTCAGAGAGAGGAAGGGAGAGGGGCAGAGAGAGAGAGAGAGAGAGAGAGAAACATCAATGATGAGAGAGTCATTGATCGGCTGCCTCCTGCACGCCCCCGACTGGGGATCAAGCCGCAGCCCGGGCATGTGCCCCGACCGGGAATTGAACTGTGACCTCCTGGATCCTAGGTTGATGCTCAACCGCTGAGCCACACAGGCAGGGCTGGGTGGCATGTCTTGATCCCCTTCAAAAAGGACCAAATCATTTGAATATTATAAACTATAACAAACTTTTAAAATAAACAGGATAGTTTCCTGTTCCTTTTGAAGAAAAGTATAATTGATTTTAAGAAAGTTCGGTTAACCCAAATATCTCCTAATTACCCTAGAAAGTCAACCATGGTTGATTTTAACCCCAAACATATGTTCATTTCAATGGATCTTTTTTAAAAAGACAGCTCCTTTTTAAAAAAAAAAATCTATTTATTGGTGAGAGAGAGATTTGTTGTTCCAGTTATTTATTCATTGGTTGGTTGCTTCTTATATGTGCCCTGACCAGAGATCGAACCCGCAACCTTGGTGCGTCTCAACAACCCTTTAACCAACTGAGCTACCGGAGCCCCAGTGGATCTTGAACAAAGGAGCTTTGTGATCTAGGAATTCCCTTTAGTGTGAAACCTCAGCCAAGTAGCAGGAGTAAATTCTTACCTCAATGGACCTTGACTGGTGGTTCTCATTGGTCAATTCCATGGTGCCTCGTGGCATAGGAGGGAAGAGGGGGCTGGTGGCCCAGGTGGCACTTTGGTATAGAAAATAAAAATGCAATTAACTTACACAATAAACATACGGTTTTTTGCTTTTAATTTTTCTATTCTTTGGTTTTTAGTTTGTAGTCACTAACAACTAACAATATTCTTTCCTGCTTGACAAGTTTTTATCGACCTGATGGTTCACCAGATTGGTTTAGTCTAGTCTCTACTGAGGAAAGGATGCACAATATTTTTTTTAATCTGAAAGATAAAATTTAGGGAAAGTATAATTTTCCAATTGATTGTGTGCCCGTGAGTGAACCTAGAAAAGATAAAAGATGAGTTGACTAAACTCTGAAGAAGTGGAAAACATTTGTATTTTGTTGTAATACCTCTGAGCCCCAGAGCCTGGGGGCCAGCTGGCTTTTATTTTTGCTGCTGTAGGTACTCAACAATGGCTTTGGAAAAGCCTCTTGGTTCTGTGGCCAATGGGGTTTTCCTGCAGGTGGCAGATGGCAATTTATTTTTAAACTGGCCTGAACAGCTATACTTTTTTCCTTGTCTATGGTGATCATTTCCAGAAGACAAGCCCCATAGAATGTTAATTCTGGCAGGTTAGATTTTGGCATGTAATCCTAACTGAAAGACTCGGGAATGATGACTGTAAGTTAACCAGTAAATACGTCCCACAGGGTAGATCCGTTCCGAGTGGTTGCTGATGAAGTCAAGGTCTCCAGCTTCTTCTATAGCTGTTGACCGTTATAATTCAGACTTTTCTCTTGTGTCTTATCTTGGTAGGTGTGCTCTGAAGACCCTTCTCTCTTTGCTACCACGAGGCCTCTGCACATTCTTGCATAACTGCGATTTTATATTTATGTTTCCTTGATGACTCTCCTGAGCCAGTCTGAGCATCTGCTCCCACAGTTTGCAGGGCATAAAGCAAGCTCCTCTTGACACTCTGTGATCTAGGACATACGCTTCTCATCGACTGCATTTTAATCAAGTTCTCTCTCCTTTGCCCCTCAGGAGAAGTGTTTTCTGCATTGTGGCATTGACAGGTAGAAGCTCCCATCAGCTCTGTCCATAAATTCATAAGAAAATTAGTTTACAGTTATGAAAGAACACTTTACAATTTTCTTACTCAGATTTGTTTTTAGCAAAAGAGGAAGATTTGCTATTGGCCTAGGAAGGACTGAACTGGCTCTGTTCTTTGTTAGAATCCCGAATGACACTTGAGCAGCGCCTCCGTGTCTATTTCTCCATTTCCAGATAAGACAATTATCTGTTATGTGGCTTATGCCCCATAAACAAGTTTTGGATAAAACAATTCTGTAGATCCAAGCTGTGCTTCATTAGTTTTATGGGAATTTTATTTCATAAATGACATTTATAACCTCATATTAAATGACTTCTTATGAAGTTATTTCACAGCACTGAAAAAAGAAATCAGAGAAAGAAATTATTTGAGTATGTGCTTTTTCCCAAATCTGTCGCTGATCCAAGGGCTACTGTATGATTTCTGTAGAGTCTTATTAGAATGAAGGAATCTTAGAGTATTCATCTTAGAAATTATCTTAGGATAGTTTTATAGACTTAGTGTTTGTCCCCCCCCACCCCCCATTTGTGTGTTGAAATCCCAGTTCCCAATGTGATGGTGTCGGGTGGTGGAGCCTTCGGTAGGTGCTTAGATCATGAGGGTAGAGCTCTCATGCATGGGATTAGCACTCTCATAAAAGTAACCTCAGAGAGGTCTCCTGCCCTCTTTCTTCCACGTGAGGACTTAACAAGAGGACAGCAGTTTGCACACCAGATCAAGGATCTCCCCAGAACCTGAGCATGCTGGCACCCTGATTTTGGACTTCCAGCTCCAAAATCGTGAGAAACAAACTCCTGCTGTTTGTAAGCCACCCAGTCTGTGGGACTTTGTTATAGTAGCCTGAACTAAGACAGGCAGCATTTAAGTTTTCTATAGAACAATAGTTTAGAGAACTGTCACTAGGCTCAAAGAAAAAACACAGTGAGAAAATATGGTTCAAGAGATTTATGAAGCAGGCTAAGAAAATAGAAAGTTTTCTTTATTGTAAGATTTCACATCCCTTCTAAAATGTTAATGTGGACTGGAGACTCCAAGAGACAAATAAATTATATTGTGTTTCCCAAGGGTGTTTGACCACAAATTAAATTTTTCCCAACATATCATTTTTTGAGCCTATGTTTAGTCAAACATATGGGCAAGTGCTGGCCTAGTGTGGCTCCGTTCTGCTTCAGTGGAAGCAAATTAACCTAGAAGAGGGAACTGACATTCCCGAGATCACCCAGATGGTGAAGTGCTGACTCAGGGCTGAAACCAGGCTCCCCAGGTCTGTGTTCTTTCCACAGTTCCACACCGGCTCTGCTCAGTGATGCTTTCCTACATGAAGACTCCTGTTAGAGTAGCTCTATACTTTTTGTTTCATGACCTGCGTTTTGCAATATACTTTAAATTTTTTTAATTGATTGATTGAAGAGAGAGAGGGAGAGAGACATCCATCGGCTACCTCCTGTGAACCTGCAACCTAGGTATGTGTCCTGACCCTGAATCTGCCACTTTTAGTGTATGGGACTATGCTCCAACCAACTGAGCCACACTGGCCAGGGCAAACTTTATTTTTTTAGAGCAGTTTTAGGTTCACAGCAATATTCTTCCAATGCAGTCTACAGTTGTCTCTGGTGATTAACTTCTGTCCTTCCTGGTAGAAATTTATATCCCGTTTTTACAAATTTATGCCCTGTTTTTTTGGCAAATAAGGGAAGGCAGGGAGCTTTTCTTGTATCTACTTCTTTTTAACTACCATTAGCTCAAATAATTCTTAGGCAAAGTGGCTTCATAATGTTCCATTTTAAGGCTGAATAATATTCCATTGTATGTATGCATCACATTTTGCTCACCCATCCATCAGTGGACACTGGGTTGCTCCTGTCTTTGGGCTCTTGAGACTAATGCTGCTGTGGACCTGGATGTACAAATATCTCTTCAAGTTTCTGCTTTCAGCTCTTTCTGGGTATATACCCAGAGGTGGAATTGCTGAAGCATATGGTTCTCACTTGTTTTTAATTTTGAACTCCTCTTAGTTGGATGTTGGAATTCTTAGATTGATTCTCCAATTTTCTTATCTTTTTTCCCCCTCCCATTTGACTTTCCTTTTAATGCTACTTTTTGGAAGTTTTCCTTTATTATGGTTTTCAACTCTTCTCTCCTAATTTTCTTTTCTTTCTCTCCTTTCTTCCTTTCTCCCTTCCTTCCCTCCCTCCCTCCCTCCCTCCCTCCCTCCCTCCCTCCCTCCCTCCCTCCCTCCCTCCCTCCCTCCCTCCCTCTCTTACTTTCTTTCTTGGACTTCAGCTCTATTCTTACGTTGAACAAGCACTGCTTTGGAGTTAAATCATGAAGCAATTTTATTTTTGTCTACTAGTCTCCTTTTATTGTTCTATGGCGCTATTTTTTTCTTTGCCCTTGAATGAAATTTAAGGCCATTCCCATAACTTTTCTCATCATTTTCAGATAACCAAAGGTGTTTTCTAGTCCCATGTTGTAGTTAAATGTTTAATCTTGATTTAAAGATAAATCTTTCTTTGTCCAGCTCGGTCTGTTTCGGATGGGAAATCTGAAGTCAGGAAAGGGAGACTATAGTCTCCTTTATACTTGACACTTTTATGACTTCTGCCCCATCACTCAATCGCATTTTCTGATCTCCATCCCCTCCAGGGTAGAAATCCTGTGAAGGGAAGGGAGGAGAAAGAACCACAGACCCGACTAAGATGACAGTAGGGTCAAGGTGTATAGTTTCTTGTAGGTAATACTTTCCTATAGAATTTTTTAAAAAATATATCTTTAATGATTTCTAAGAGGAAGGGAGAGGGAGAGAGAGAGACAGAAACATCAATGATGAGAGAGTCATTGATCGGCTGCCTCCTGCAGGCCCCCTACTGGGGATGGAGTCCACAACCCAGGCATGTGCCCTGACCGGGAATCGAACCTCGATCTCCTGGATCCTAGGTCGATGCTCAACCACTGAGCCACGCTGGCCGGGCTCCTATATAATTTTTATAAGAAAACATGGTCATTATTTTTTAATGAAATAGTTTCTGTATTTTACAACCTTATTAGCAGATATAAGTGCTAGTATTTAGCCGGAATACAGCGCCTCAGCTCCGTCTCCAGCAGGGTGGGCCTCGCCCCGTGCCCCGCCCCGAGCCTCGGTGTTTTATGCCTCAGATTACATTGGAATCATCTGTTTGCTCGTCTGCTTCCCTCCCAGGCAATTAAGCTCCTTGAGGGGCCTCCTTGCCTCTCCAGCGCCTGGATTAATAGTGGTATTAAATACATTTCTGTTGAATTAAACTGACAGAATTCGAACATCAAACGTTCAGCAAAAGATTCCCCCAAACCGAGTGCTGATTCCAGAAGAAAGGCCGCTTGTGTGTTTGGGAAGAAACGTCTCGGGCTCTGGTTATGACGTCTGGTCCCGTCCTCTCCTGGGTGAGTAGGGGAGGGGTGGCGGTTTTTTCTGCTGTGAGCGCAGGGCTGCCCCCACCGGTGTTAGGCCACAGTGCCAGGAACGGTTTCCTCTTCAGGAGGAAGTTCTGATTACAGTGATCATGTCAGATACCTAAAGGTTCGCTGGAATCTGACCTCCAGTTACCCGGGGAATTACCATATCTTAGAAAAAATTACTCTGAAAAAAAAAAAAAGGTAATGAGATAGGCTTGTTTGTAAATATTTGGCTTACCTTTATGAGAGACATATCTTTAAGCTATAAAAGCGTGGAGTATGTTTTATGGGTTTTTATCTTCCTTCATAGCTCTGTAAAATCAGAGCTTTATTGGTGTGGGCTCTCAGTGTGAAATGAATGATAGATAAACAGATGATCTTTTTATTTCATAGTGGAGACAAAATGTGCTCGGCTTTATTGCACTTAATCTCCCACTGAAAGAAGGGTTTTCAAGTGCGTAGTAGTTAATTCTCTTTGGCAGGATATGAGCTGTAAACATGTTTTCAATTGCTTTTTCTCTTTATTAAATTAGAAATTTTCAGTGATTATAAGCTTTTACTTCTCTTGTGGGGAACCTGGAAATAATTTTTTATATCTATCTTTTCTATTTTTTTAGATGCAATTGCATTGTTACCTGGAGTGACCTGGGATACAATTTTAATTGGTTTTAGCATATTACTACCATGGCAGAAATGGCATTTTTGGCATAGAATACAAAGAGTAGTCATCCTCACTATTGTCAAAACAGTGGTTCCTAATTGCGCTGACCAGAAACGAGCTCCCCCATGTCGGTGCTGTTATCACGGTGTCTGCACTTAGCAAATGAAGTTCCTTCACTGGGGAGGCCTATATTATAACAAGGCTGATTCCCACCCTCTTTATCTCTCTATCCTTACAGATGGGACTGCCTAAATTTGATTAGTATAGGACAGAAAGTTCATTTTCTCCTTGATACTAAGTCTGACAGATAGTTTGGGGCTTTGTGGAGCATGGATCCTAGAAGGTAATGAGGCCCCATTGAGACTCAGTAGGAAACAGAGCTAGGATTGGTTAGAGATGCCTCCCGGGTTCAGGAGTGGGAGCCCGGTCACAGCTCACATTATTAGAGTACATAGCGTGGGGCGGAAGGGAGTTGGAGATCACCCTGAATTCATGAGCTTTAAGACAGGTAACCCTATTCTATAGGAGCACCATGAGTCCAAAGGGTCCCCATCAGGAATGGCCTTCAGTTTCTTCCTTCTGCATTTCTCTAAGCCATCTCCATTTCCCAGTCAAAAGCATGTAGTCAGAGACAAAGAACATGTAGCCATGCCAGGAAATCTCACATTAAAAATGCTTTAGAGGAAAAGAGGCTCACATACAGTGGGGTACCTTATGGCAAGAGCCTCTGCTCCATCCCAGATCGCTCCAGGAAGCGGGTAGGTCAGCAAACACAGGCTGCCTAAAGTACTGAAAGGGCTGGGTCTGGCTCTGGCTTTCAGGCCTTTGCTGCCTAAAAGAGAGAGATGGTGGGGGGAGAGAGACAGAGACAGAGACAGAAAGAGCGAGCCCTAGACGGTTTGGCTCAGTGGTTAGAGCATCAGCCAGCAGACTGAAGGGTCCCAGGTTCTATTCCAGCCAAGGGCATGTACCTCGGTTGCAGGCTCCATCCCCAGCCCTAGTCCGGGCTTGTGCAGGAGGCAAGCAATCAATGTGTCTCTCTCACATCGATGTCTCTCTCTCTCTCTCTCTCCCTTCCACTGTCTCTGAAAAGCAATGGAAAAAGATATCCTCGGGTGAAGATTAAAAAAAAAATAAAGGAAAAAAACAGAAAGAGAGAGAGAGAGGATGCTTTGGAAGAACACGAGCATTAGTGCAAAGCTACTAGCTAAGCTTGTGAGTCGGTGTGTTTTTGTCCGCTTTAATTTTGATTTCTCAGGGAAGCACTGGTCATTTACTGAACCTCTCTGACAGACAAATTCGAAGCAGGTTTGACCTCTTTCTTCCAGATTCATAAACTTTGGCTTGCAGACAGACAAATCTATTTACTCGCTGGCTCATGACCCACTGTCATCGTCTTACACTGCAGCGAGGAGCGAGGAGCCTGCCCTCTCTTCATGCTCTCCATGCTTTTATTTATTCCGCTCCCTTTCCTGGGCCTTTCCGCTCGCTCTCCCTGCTGCTCGTCAGCCATTCCTCCTGGGTCCGCCCAGTCTGCAAAGTCCCTGCTAGCACGTTAAAATTTAGCTTAGGGGTTGCCTTGTCCAGGATCGCTTCCTAGTTTCACACTGGGGCAGGTGTTGCTTCCACATAGCTTCTGTCCTTCCCACTGAACAACGTTCTGATTTTTTTTTTTTTTTTTTTAACATCATCAATGGCTGGGCCTCTTTCTGGACCCAGGGGTTGAATCTTGACTGATTTAAGCCAATAGTAATAATTTTCTTCCCTTTACCAATGACCTTTGTAGGAGAAATCCAGTGATACAATCTGATTATTAATACGTGAGGGAATTTCTGCTGGGAGCTTCTGGGAAAGGGAATCTCACTCTTAAAAAGGGAGTCCAAAGGATTATTCTATTTTCTAGTCCATGCATGTTGCTGGTGAGGAAGTGAAATGTGGAGCTGTGGCAGCCGCCTTGTGATCATGAGGGGACGGTCCTGAGGGCAAAGGCCAATAGTCCGAGGATGGAAGAATACAAAGATGGGAACAGTTGGAATCCTGAAGATGCCACTGAGTTGCTGACTTAACCACCTTGGAACATCCTTGTAGACACCTTGATATGTAAGTAATAAATCCCCTTATTGTTGAATCCAGCTTAAATTGGATTTTCTGTTATTTGCAGCTGAAGTCATCCTTATTGATACCGACCAGACTCCTCACCTGTACTTCCTTTAGAAACTTGTGCATTTTTCTGTCATGCTTTCGTTATTTAAAATAGCTTTATTGAGGTATAATTTTCATTCATAAAGCTCACTCATTTAAAGTATGCAATTCAATAGTTTTTAGTATATTCACTGAGTTGAGTAAATATTGCCACTATCTAATTTTAGAATATTTTATTAGCACCCAAAAGAAATTACTTCATCTGTAATTTCACCCCTACCTCACCGGCTCTAGGCAACCATTAATCTACTCTCTGTCTCCATGAATTTGTCTGTTCTGGTCATCGCATATAAGTAGAATCAGTTGCCATCTCTTCTGTGATTGTCTTCTTCATGCAGCATAATATTTTTAGGGTTAATCCATGTTGCAGCAGGTGTTAGTTCTTCACTGACCTCCTTCTGTCTATCCATTCATCAGCTGATGGACATTTGAGTTGTTTCCACTTTCTGACTTTATGAATGATGCTGTTAAACACATTTGGGAACAAATTTTTAAGCGGACATGTGTTTTTATTTCTCTTGGGTATATAGCTGGGAGTAGAATTTCTGATATGTAACTTTGTGTTTAACCTTTTGGGGAACTGCCAGTCTATTCTCCAAAGTGGCTGCGCATTCTTACAATCCCTTCAGCAGTGTAGGAGGATTCCAATTTTTCCACAAGCTCGCCAACACTTGTTATTGTCTGTGCTTTTTAAATTTTAGCTGTTAGGAGGTGTGAAGTGGTGGCTCATGTGGTTTGATTTGCATTTCCCTGGTAACTAATGAGGTTGAGTATCCTTTGTATCATGCTGTTTTAATAACCCATTTCTGCGCCAGTCATCAGTTTCTACTGTGTGCAAGGTACCTAAGCACAGATACATTAAAGGAACTGGATCAAACTTCTTTGTAAATTAGGGATATAATACGTATCTCATAGAGTTATTACAAGGACTGAACTGGTTCACAGCTTGGACATAAGAGTAAATCAGCCGAGATTGTAACCTGGGGCCTGGTCTGCCTCTTACTATCTGTAACTTCGTATATTACTTAATGTTTCTTAGCTTTAGTTTCTTCATTAGCAAAGGAGGAAAGGTTCTCTCTCCCTCCGCAGTGTTGTGAGGATTAAGTGGGAATATGCAGGAATATTTTTGAGCACAGTGCCTGCCACTTAGTCACTGAAAGAGGCGGCTCTTCCTCCGGATGCCAGTTACTGCGGTAGACCGTGTGGAGCCCTCCCCAGACCCCCTTTCCTGTGCCCCCCGCCCCTTGGGGTTGACGGCTTAGAGCCCACTGCTGCCCCCTTTCTCCAGAGCACTTCCTGGCAGTACTGCCCTGGGACTCAGCCCCCCATTCCCCACTGGGGTGGGGAGAGGGCAGCCGACAGTCAGTGACTGACTGATTCCTTATACAAGAGGCTGCCCCCGGCCTCAGAGCAGACCTTTCTCTGGCGGGCGAGGTTTCTGCTCCCGAGTTCTCTCCCTGGGAGTCAGGCCCAGGGCAGTGTCTGCTGGAGGCCACATCCTTGTTGGCTCTCTCTCTCCTCCCCTGCCCCCTCCCCCCCCAGGCTTTTCCCGAGCGCATCCCTTCAAAGATCCCATGCACCCCAAACCCGGTCTCACTCTGCCCCTTGGGATCCTGCCCAAGACAGCGCCCTGCCCGGCCGCAGCGTGCCCTCCTGGGCCCACCTGTCCTGCCCATCCCGCCCTCACCCACCTTCCCCTGCAAAGAGAAATGGAAATAATGGAGGAAAAGGCAGCAGGGGAAGAAAGGGCCCCGGGCCCCGAGGAAGCGCTGGAGGGAGGGGAGGTGTAGCCACCTGTACAAGGGATGTGAGCGACCTGAATTCAACAACAGAAGTTATGGCTGAGGTGCGACAGAAAAAAGTCCTTACAGCCCTCCCAGAAAGGCCTCTCTAAGAAGGACTGCCCTAAGCATGGCCTTTGTTTTAAGAGGTTAGCGGCTGATGAGAATTGGGAGGGGAGGTAAATTACTTTGCATAAAATTGGGAGGCTGGGGGCAGGGAGGCGGGAGGAAGTCCCCCGGGGGGTGGGGGGTGAGGGGGTGTGCATAGTGACCTGAGGATTAGATCAGAGCTCTTTAAAGATGATTTAATTTTTATTTTAATGAAGTGGTTCTTTTAAACCACAGGTGTTCGATGTAAACCCAGCTTCCAGCCTTCCTCAATAAATCATTAGTAAATATCCATTTCTTACTAAGGTGCAGGGGCCGGGGGAGGGGGCAGGTGGGAGTGTCGGTCTACTTTTGGAACAATGAGTCCTGATTCAGATGCAGATGTCGGGGAAGGTTAGGCACTGTCCCCTGGGAGCCCGTCTCCCGGGGGTCACAGCGGTGTACCTGCCCTGCTTCTAAAGGAAAATCCTGAGAAAAGGGAAGGACACACTGGGAGCTTTGCATGTATATGTACTTCTTTCTTTCAACAGAGATTATTCACTAAAACAGAGCCGAGGAGAGAGGAGGAGGGAGACAGAGGCAAGGGGCCATGCAGTGAAAATCCCCGGGCAAATCCTTGCGAGTTTCACTGAGCTGCTCTAGGAAACCTGGAAATTTCCACGAATGAGGGCTCTGGTGGTGTTCCATGACTTGTGTCTATTTCTGGGATTTTCAGTGATTTCAGTAGCTTCTAAGTAATTACAATTTTTTTGTTGTTTTCACCACAAGCTCTAAAATCCCGTTATACACCAACGTGAGGCATCTGTCCTCAGGGTCCCTGGAGGAGCCTGCAGCTCCAGGAAGGAGGGGGTGGCGTGAGGACTGAGCCTGCTTCTCAGGAAGCTCTCCTGCAGCCCACCGAGTCGTTCGCTTCTGTCCTGTAGGTGAGAGCGGGCCCCGCAGCCAGCCCGGTGCAGGGGCCTAGGAGAAGGCGAGCGTTCTGGCTGTCCACCCCCCTTAGCAGAGGACACAGGCGAGAAGCAAGGTGTGAATGGCCATTGGGTGGCCAAGCTATTCCATCTGCCAGAAAGTGGTACCCAAAAAATCAGGAAAGTGAATAAATGTGCCATATCTGACAACCCAGCAAAGAGCCTGCAGCCTGGGCCCCCCCAAGGGGCGGGGGGAGCTGAAGAGGGGCATTGGTGGAAGACACAGAGCAAACTGCCAGGTTTCCTCTCAGTACCTTTACACAGAAGAGTTTGGTCTCTGGAGAAACTCTATGGGAAGCTGGCGTTCTGAATCATTGTCCCTCTCTTACCCCATGACCCCAGGACACTGGAGCCAGGTAGATATACCTCAGAAAGGAACTGGAGAAAAGTCTTGATAGACACTGACATTTGGCTTTTCATCTCCCTGTGGTCTCCCTACAGCTTGGCAAAATCTGAGTCCCTGCTCCAGAGCTGGGAGCGGTGACCGGTGCCTTCTTCGGTCAGGGTGAACTCCCCGCTTTCTGAGCTGGGTGACGAAGGGCAGCATCTTGGCAGCATGGCCTTCCTGGCTTGCTCTCCTGACACAGAACTGCAACCCCACGAGTGGGTGAGGGCGACTGGGACCCCCGTGTTCTCGGCCGGCTGTGCTTGGGGTAGAGACTTCACCCTATGAGTGGGGGCTGGGTGAACTGGGCGAAGGAAGGGAGCCCTCAGCCCCTCAGCTGCACTCACCTGGAATCGGGCCTCTGCACAGGGAGCAAGTAATGCTGGCAGCACCCCCCCCCCCATCCTGAGACACCACAGATTCCATAGCCTCTGACTAGGAACATGGGGGACAGCCCCATATTCTTGGCTACACCCACCCAGCTGGGGGGATGAAGGAGGGAGCAGGTCAGGGCTCTAATGCCAAAGACCCTCACTGTACTTGCCAAGATTTAGTAGATGTTTTGAATGAATGTTCCTTCATTTGCTGTATGCCCTTAGAGCAATTTCAAAAGACTTTAAATGGTTGTATTTTTATAATTTTCACCGGTTGAATGCTTGTTTTGCTGGGAGGGGGAGGTCTGGAACTTGTCCTCATTTCGATCGTTGGTGGAAATGCCGGGGGAGCTTCCTCAGAGCACCCACAGCCCTGCGCCTGCTGTGGAGGAGATCGGAGGGAGGCAGTTTGCTTTTATGGAGGAGACATGAAACTCTGAACCCGAGTTCGCTCCTTCCCCTCCCTCCAGACTTGGGAGTCACTGGGCAGATGGGAAGGATGTTCGAATTGAGCTGCATACTATAAATGAATGTCGTGGGAACAGATTTATTAATAGACAAGGAGTGTCTTCAGCCTGCTCTCCCTCTTCTCCTCGCTAAGGTACCTTTGTCGTCGCTCACACAGATTCCCCCTCCCGTTAGTCTCTAAGGGCCCCCTGTCTCTCAGCCTGATTCTGGGCTTTTAGGATGACCTCCAACTGGGAAACTGGCCGAGAAAGATCACACCAGGAAGGTTAGAGGGAGGGAAGAGCGGTAGGTAGAGAGGCTGAGAGCCAGCTGGGAGTAGAATGGGGGGGTGGGGGGGTGGGGGGAGGGGTGGGGGGGCATACCTAGCTAGCTGGGTGGAGAGAAAGTTTTGGGGGAGGAATGACAGAATCATGAAGAAGAAAAGAGATTTTTAAAGTTTCGCTTTGAGTTATGGTGGGTTTCCCATCACGGCCTAAAGGAGATGCAAGGAGAGTTTCTAGTAGGGTTGTAGTTTCATTCGGCTGTGGCCCATCCTCTGTATACAGAGGCTGGTCCATGTAAAGCCCCTGTTCTTCATACAGCTAAAACTAAACATACCTCCGCCCCGCTTTCTTAGTCCGTTTCTGTCGGAACTGATTATGAAGGATGCTGAGCTTTTATCGGACTCAGGAGAACTGGGGGAGAATCGGATCCTGTCTGAAGAAAAGCACCTGTTTGGCCGTGGTTCTTTCTCTCGTTTAAAAGATATAAAACTTGTAAAACATATGTATTTTTATTTGATTTGCATATTCAATTCCGTGGTTATATAATGAGTGTTTCATTGACAGCTGTTAAAACCGAGGCTCTGCAATTCCAGCTAGGAGAACGTTAACCAAAAGTGTATGAAATGGCACCGGGCCCACGTCCCTCCAAAGAGTGTGCCGCCTGAGGAGTAAGTGGGGGGCTCCCCCTGCACCGCTTCAGGGCTGGGGGGGCGGGGAGGGAGCAGCTCCAGGGACTCCTCCTGCTTCCCACTCACATAACCGCGGGGGGATGACTTCAGCAAGATGCGAGGGGGGAGAAGAGCTGCTGTTTGGGGTGTTGGGCTGTCTGTGCCTGTGGGACACCTGGGTGGGTATTCCGTGGACAGGTGCGGAAACAGGTTCGCGCTTTGGAGATGCTTGAGTGAAGGACGTTGAGTTTGAGGCCGGGAGCATAGTAACAGCGGTAACGTAGGAGGGAATCAATCCGATGACCACGGGAGGAAGTGAGTTTGTGGGAGAGGAGTCTCATGGGAAGAGGAACGGAGGGTAACACACGGGGTGAGATGCTGGAGGAAGGAAGAGACTCAGGCTTGGGGCTGAAACGCACTGAACAGCAAAGCAGTTGGGAAACTCTGGGAGGCGCGAATTTCTAGAAGAAAAGAAATGGACAGTATCATTGAATTCCAAAGCAAGGCTGAATAAACAGCACTGAAACAGAAAAGCATCATGGCCATTCAGACCTGTACGGAGCATTGCGCGGATGGGCTTGGTGGCCAGCAGGGGATTATCTGTCTTTAGAGTTAGGGGCAGTGGAGGGGACGCAGGGCTGCTGCAGGCTGAGGCATGAACTGAGGCGAGGACGCTGACAGATGGACTGAGATCTACTACAGCACTTCACAAATTGGAAGGAAAAGGGAAGAAAAGCTGGCTCCTGAGCTCCTCTATGGGATGCAAGCTCCAAGGTTATCCTAAAAAAAAAAAAATGAAGCCCGGCCAGCCATGGCTCAGCGGTTAAATGTCGATCTAGGATCCAGGCGATCAGGGTTCAGTTCTCCGTCAGGGCACATGCCCGGGTTGCGGGCTGCAGCCGATCAATGACTCTCTCATCATTGATGTTTCTATCTCTCATCTCTCTCTCTCTCTCTCTCTCCTTTCCTCTCTCTGAAATCAATAAAGATATATTAAAAAAAAAAAGAAAAGAAACAGCCAGTTGTCATACCAGCGAGATGGGTGTATTCAGGAATAGCAGAGAATTGAATTTTGGGACAAGCATACTAGAGCCAAAACCATAGGCAAGTGCAGGGATCACAGGAGAGGAGCTTTACGGAGAAAAAGGAGGGAGTTGGGAGTTGTTGTTTTGAAGGAAAGTCCAAATGTTTAGGGTGGTGATGGCTTCTCGTTGGCTGAGTTGCTGGGCAAGAAGGAAAGCTTCCTTCCTTCTGCGGAGTCAAGTGCATCAGCTCTCAGGTGTGTCCTTCCTGCGGAGGGTGACTGACCCTCCCCCTCGGAGTTGAATCGCTGCGTGGCTGTGCGCGAGGGCTCCCCCTTCTGGCCTCCGGCTCCGTTTTAAATGAGGCTTTTCTTTATTTTCACAAAGGGATCAGGGTTCAACATGGTTTTTTTCCCCTCAATTAAAAAAAATTATATGTCTTTATTGATTTCAGAGAGCGGAAAGGAGAGGGAGAGAGAGAGAAACATCAGTGATGACAGTCATTGATCGGCTGCCTCCCGCACGCCGCCTACTGGGGACTGAGCCTGCAACCCAGGCATGTGCCCTGACTGGGAATCGAACCTTGATCTCCTGGATCCTAGGTTGATGCACAACCGCTGAGCCACGCCGGCCCAGCTTTTCATTTTTTTTTAATGAAAAATGAGTGCCCTTAATTCAACGTATCTGCCCTAGTAAGTGAGGACTTGGAAACAAAATAGTCAAGGGGTCAAGGAGTCAAGGACAAGAGAGGAGTCTGAAGTCTGTTCTGCTCCCACTTTTCTCATTTCCCCCACTCAAACCCTTGCCTGGCTCCACTATACCCAACAGACACCACCTGGCTAGCGGACCTTCTGGCGGTGGCCGGGCTGTGGTCTATGCCTATAAGTGGTGGGTTTAGAAAGCTTTCCAAGGTGTATGTTGAGAGTACCATGGATTTAACCTCCCAGCATGCGAATGGATCATTCTGAAGCCTGAGAGACACTCAAAGGACTGGTTGATCCCTGGTATTTCCCCTCCCTGCCTGACCCTCACCACAGAATCATCTCTCTGTAGCCACTTTAAACCCCGGTCACTTCAACCATTCGTTCCAGTGATTCTCCACACTTGAGCAAATGGTTTCCTCTTTAAGTTACATTCAGTTGGTCTTGTCTTAAATGAGAGGTTCTCAACTCTGACTGTTAAAGTCACCTGGGGAGATTTAAAAAAAATACTTATATCCAGGTTATATCTAAGACCAATTAAATCAGAATCTCGCAGCATAGTGCCTGGGTACTGGTATTATTTAAAGGTCCCTCATTGTAAAATGGAACTGGAGGCTGATTTCCTGTAAATGCCTGATTTACAGAAGACCAAGATTTATCTTCTGACTGATGAGCATGTGCCACGAATATCTTCCCGTCCTCAAGCCAGTGAACTTACTGGTTAGATTCTGAACTTCCCGTAAATACAGCCTGCCCCAGATCCTGCGCAGACCTCCTGCAGCTCGCCACAGCCTGCGCGTCCAGAATTGCAGTCCCTCTGCTATTCCTGAATAAACTCAAAGTCCGAGCTTGCCTCAGTTTACCTCCTTATTTAGGTTGGCATAGTCAAGGCCGTGGAAGCCCACACATTCAGTGAGAATGCTAGATGTAGGAGAAACATCAAAGAAAGGAGATGGGTGCAAGAAAAGGAGAGAGTAACCAGGATAGTGAGAAGATTGAAAAATCACCCTGTGGGAGAAATAGTTGAAAGAACTGGTAATGATTAGCCTGGAGAGAAAAAGGATGATGTTTTCAGATATTTTCAGGACTGTCATGTATAAGCAGGAATGAATTAGTTCTGTGAGACTGCAGAAAGCAGAACATGCACCATTGGGTGGTGGGAAGCTTCAGGGGGAAAAAAGCTTTTGGTTCAATTTAAGAAGTAAGTTTGAAATATTATAATGGGCTGCCTCAGGAGCTAGCAAGCTCCCAGCCCCTGGAGATGTTGAGCCATTGCTTTGATGACAGTGACTTATTTATTTCTTCTATCCTTTCTTCCTTCCTCACTCATTCAATTTGAAGATTCATTTTAATTTAAGTAAAACCATAACTTTCATCAAATAAAATTAAAATTTGAGTAGCTACTATGTGCCAGATGAGTGGTTCCTAACCACAGTGCTGACTGAGAGATGTATCACGATTAGCTGTGAAGTATGTCACAAGAAGTTAATTTCTAATAATAAATTATTAAAGTTTGCAAATGATTAGCTTTAAAATGAATGCCACATTAGAATGGATTCAGTGTTGTACCTAGACTACGGTCACTTTCATTCTTCTGTATTCTGTGATCCATATTTAAGTGGGAGAACGATAAGTGGGTTATTAGCTAAAATGTCTAAAATTAATCATAACATATGTCGTATTAAATTTCATTGAACCTAGAGTAAGTGGCTGATACTGATCTACCATGAAAAAGTGTGGAGCAATGTAAGTTCTCATATTGCCTGTGTAAGAACGTCCAAACCTATAGAGAATATTTATAAGAGTTTATTTGAGCCAAACTGATGACATAGGCTGGGAAGCAAGATCTCACATGCTCCAGAGAATTACATTTTCCAGCTTCCTTTGCCCATTGGACGTTAAGGAGGGAAGTAAGGAAGATTAGGTGGCGGTGGGAGAAAGCAAGGTGGGGACTGGACTGCAGAATAGTTACAACATTAGGTGCGTTCCTCAGGGTGGTTACAGTTTATTTCAAAGGTATTTTATTTTATTTTATTAATTAATTAATTTATTTTAAACATATATTTATTGATTTCAGAGAGAGGAAAGGAGGGGGAGAGGGAGAGAGAGAAACATCAATGATGAGAGAGTCATTGATCGAGCCCGCAACCCGGGCATGTGCCCTGACGGGGACTCGAACCCCGATCGCCTGGATCCCAGGTCGATGCTCAACCGCTGAGCCATGCCCGGCCGGGCTCAAAGGTATTTTAATCCAGATGCACAGAAACAATGCACGGGGCTTGCTTAAGGCTAAGATAAACATTTTACTAAAAAGTTATAGACTCATAGGTAACAAACAGGTTGACAGCTGTGGGGGGCATGTGGTGGGGTGGGGGTGGAGGGATTGAGTAAAAAAAGAGAAAACGGACTCAGCGTCGCAGGCAGCAGTGTTTATTTGAGCCAAACCGATGGCAGTGGCCCAGGAGCAAGTGTTCACACAGAACAGCCCACGTGCGCTCCTGGAACGTTCAGGAACGCCGCTTCCTTGCACCCCGTCAATAAGCTAAATGTCGTGGAGATGAAAAAAAGGAGGGCCTGTGACGAAGAACGTCTGTGGTCCGTTGTGTGACGGATTAGAAATAACAGGTGATGAACTGAATACTGCCAGGTCAGAGACGCTGGTAACCACGGCAGTGAGGGAGATTTGGGGACATGGCCCCACTCAGGGTATGATTGCTTTGTTCTTTGATTTACAATTCATTTTGCAGAACATCAGCCGTGTTATGCTACCCTAGAGACTCTGCCCTGTATATATATCAAAACTGACTTTATGAGAGGTGCAGATGATGAAAAATCAGTGGCGATTAGCAACTTTTTCAAAAAGTGAGGTTCAGCGATTAGGACTTGTACACTTCTGTGTTCTTCAGACCTGCATCTACAGGTACAAATACAGCACTTTATAGTTAATTCAAAGAGAGGTTAAATTATATCAATTTTATGTCATATAGTAAGCCTCTGACCTTGGGTCAAAGAGAGATTCAAACTGCTATTATAGTTGGCTTAGAAAAAACTAACATCAAAAGTCAGGGAGTGTGTAAAACAGAAGTTAGGGGGAGTGTCAAAAGTGGCACACAGAAGAAAATGTATAGTGTCAAGTGCTTGGAAAAAATCAAAATGAATAAATTAAATATTCAGGGAGCTAGGGAAAAAAATAAAACATCTTGTGAAAAGTAAGACAATATATTAATAATGAAAAACAAATCTGTATTGCTTGAAACAGTCAGAACTTGACTCATCTAACAAATACTTATAATTTGCCTACTCATATTATTTATAGTCATATCTCATTTTGTTTCCTAAATACTTTCTATAATGAAGATAAATTTAAAGAAAAAAAGAAACTTATACTTGCCCTGAATCAGAACATAGAATTTACCAGTTTCCTGTATTTTAGAGGAGAAGCCACTAGAGGGTACTATTACCTAAGTGATCATCAATGAACCGCACACTGAAAATTTCTCCGTTAAACTGAAATATTTAGCTCACGGAAATATTTTTGTTTTTCAGCTCAAACTAAGCCAGCTTGATTAATAATATAACTCGGTCTAGAGCGAGGAAGTGAATTGTCATTATTAAGATGTATGGTAAGTTCCTTGCAAAATAAACGAGTAAGGTGATCCATTCGCCGCCTTCCAGCAGTTCGTAATGCGCGGAAATCGTGAACCACAGCACGCTGAATTTGAAAACTGAACCCCTTTCAGAAAACCGTTGTGGTGCTTAGGAGAAGGGAATTGCTTTTGGTGTGCGCTTAAAACCTCCTGCTCTGTAGATGGTAATTTATTGACTATTTGGTGTTTACAGGGCTTTGCCAGGAAATCAGCCTGTAATCTGGGAAAGTCTAAACATCACACACTGTTCAGTTAGAAGCAGGCCGAGTCAGTGGAGCAGCTTCCTGGGGCCGCCTTGCAGTCCTTTCCATGGAGCTCATGCTCTGGATTTGCCTCGGAGTTGGGGCCATTTGAAAACAGGCCGTTTTGATACCTAAATATCCTTGGAAGTAATCCAAGATGAACCTGCTTCCTATGGAATGCACTTCATAGCATCATTCTGACAGAGACTCCCAATCACCAAAGTCATGAATTACGTATGGAGAATTCAAAGGCTTCTCTATAAAGGATAATTCTGTATTTCTATTAAGAGCAGCAATTACATGGCAGCGCTGAAGTTACTACAGTTATTTTAACACTGGGAAATGTTTTCTAAGTGACATATAACGAAGGGAGTAAGCTAGTGCTACATTTTTTTCTTTAAGCTATTAAATCCATTTAACTCAGGAGATCTTAACCCGGCCCATGGACTCCTGGCATGTTCAAGGATAGAAAATAGGGCCCAGGAACTTTGAGTGGAAGAATCCTATCTACTTGAAATTCAGCATTTTAATTACAAATGTAGACAACAAGCCGTGGGCGTATTATCAGTGCCTGTGCTTTTTAACATCAACGGAAATCGCAGGTATTTTCATATCACATTACAGTTGTTTCAGCATCTCGAAATACCTTTCTTGTCCATCACTACTTTAAACGTATGGGGGTTACTCGACTCTGCTGGTTCTTCTTATTAAGTTGTTGATAAAGAAATAAATGTGTTACTCTGTAATAGTTTAGAAGTATTTTGATGATTGTATTTCCGTATAATTAGTGCCCTTTATAATCCAATACATTTTACTTTATTCATTTAGGAATATTAACATCATAAGTTTTACAACAGACCACCAAAGGGGCCCGTAATACAATAATGTTCAGAAACCATGCTCCAAGTTGTGCTTTGAGATAGAACATTCTGGCAAAGCTGCACATTGCTTCTCTTCCTAAAAAAAAAAAAATAATAATAATTGTAACATTCCTTGAAATGTCCTATTTAAGGGCACTGAATGACCCAGAGGGTGGATGACCTTAACGAAAACGGATGATAACCCTTTCATTTAGCTATAGAAGCCTAGGAGGTGACTCTCTCAAGTAAGAGAATATTCTGGATTTCTAAGTTTATTAGAGAATAAAGCTTTTAAAATGCAGAGCAGTAGACTCTGCCCTCTCTAGCAAAGAGGATGGAGACTTGAACTAAATAGGCGGGAACCTTGTTTTTCACTATTCACACACACACACCCCCCCCCCAGCGCAACTCAGAGGTTGGGGAACTGGACCGATGTCCATTTCTTTCTTTCTTTCTTTCTTTTTTTTTTTTTTTTTAAATATATCTTTATTGATTTCAGAGAGAGGAAAGGAGAGGGAGAGAGAGAGATAGAAACATCAATGATGAGAGAGTCATTGATCAAGCCCCCAACGGGGCATGTGCCCTGACCAGGAACCGAACCCCACTCGCCTGGATCCCAGGTCGACGTTCAACCGCTGAGCCGCGCCCGGCCGGGCCCGATGTCCATTTCTTAACCAACGCACGGGTCCAGGTTACTTGAAGACATTAAGAACATTAAGTAAATTTCCACCAGGAATGGAATCAGAAGCTAAAATAGAATACAATAGCCTAAAGCTATAAAAGGAAACAGAATAAAGCCAAACTGTATCCAAACTGCTTGGATTTGGCAGGCTCATGGGTAACTATGTCTGCAGACGCACCGCATGTATATATAGTAACTGTTAGGGGCGACTAATGGCTTACATGCGTTTGATCACACATCGCCCGCATCTCATTTCCGTTTAACTGTGAATCTTGGCAAAGTTTATGTCACTGATAAGTACAGTGTGTTCTTCGGGCTCTCCCTATTTCCTGCTGAAAATGCCAGTGTAGATTAAACAATGTGTTCCAAGTGAACTTTAAGAACTCAGGGGAGTTGAGAGGGGAAAGAAGGGAGACGGCCGACTTGTCTGCTTGGTAGAAACACTGCAGCACTTTCCCTGCCCTTGTCACGGCTCCTGCACTCTCTTCGTGAAGTGCGAGTGATTGGCTCTGTGTCTGCAGAAGGGCCCATGGCCCCGAGTGCCCCTCATTCTGCAGGTAGCTCATCGGTGGGCAAGTCAGAGCTTCGGGGTGTGGGTCAGTGCCCTTCACCGGGAGGCTCTGTCCCTGGGGGAATCAGGTGGGAATCAGCACGAATGCGCCCATGCCTGGTGGTTCCTGCAGGGCCATCTGCATGTGGAGGGTCCCCAGGTCTGCTGCTGGGGCCCTGAACTCCTCCTGTCCAGCTGGTGGCTCACCCACTGGGCAGATCTGTTTCTGCTCCCTTGAGCTTTTCCTTCATTTCTCTCAGCAGCTTGTCTCCTCAGGGTCTCAGGGGCACCACTATTCCTCCAGGAGTGCACGTCCGAGTCACTGTTAACATCATATTTCCACCTCTCTGTTACTCAGTCCTTACATCTTGATCAGTTAGGGTTTTTTTTCACTTCTTGGTCTGTGTTGCCACGTTAGTTCGCCAGTGCCTGGTCATTTCTGACCTTGTGTGATATACATAATGTGGCTATAGACCAGTGAAACGGATTTTCCTTTGTGGCTTCTAGAATTCAGTCTTACCACCTTAGCTTGGAGTCACTCCATGCATCATCTTCGCTCTATTAATTTCTTTTCCCCTCCATTCAGTACTGAATGCAATGCTAGCCATCTTGATTGCTACTGAATTTATGTCACTTTAATCCCTTAAATCCTTCGGTGGCTTCCTATTTCCCCTTTCATTGTCAATGCTTTCGTTGCAGCCAGCTTTTTGTCAATATGATTTTCGTCATATCCTAAGATACACTTTCCTGTTCTTTCTGCACCCCACCAGAAGTCTTCCATCGATAAGCCATTGTTCAAACTTTCTCCAAAATGTCCCTTCCATAATGCTCTAGAAACATGATCTCAGACATCAATCCATGCCTTTATAAAATCTTTCTCAATTATTTAGAAGAAAATGCAGGCTAATTAGCCTCAACCAGTTAGTGTATTTCCCTTTTGTTATAGCAAATAGAAATTGATCATTGCGAACATTTCAAGAAAGAATTAAGCCACCTAAATCTGTTTAAGTGGCGGCTTCTTTATGTACAACTGGTCCTACCCCATGAAATATTTTATCAGAAACTGCAGAGGTGGTTTCTGAAGCTATAGTTGTATGTTGCCGAGTTGAGTTACAGACTGCATCCCCCGGGCTGGCCAATAACGAATTATTCTTCTATATACTCTTCACCTTTAGCAGCTTCTCTACAACCTGTCAGACAAATAATTCAACAAGAAAGTGATAAGGAGTTTGGGAAATTTTTTGAAAACATTTTGGCTGAGGTGTATATTCAGGGCTGGTGTCTTAGCTCAGACTGCTGTGACAAAATATCATAGACTAGGTGGCTTAAAACACAGGCACTTATTCCTCACAGTTCCAGAGACTGGGAGTCCAAGGTCAAGGTGCTGGCAGACTTGGCTCCTGGTAAGAGCGGCTTTCTGGCTCATAGACAGTGGACTTCTCACTGTGTGCTGATGTGGCCTTTCTCTCCTTCTTCTCATAAGGACACTAATCCTATCAGGAGGGTGGAACCCAATTTAAACCTAATCACCTCCCAGGAGGGCTCTTCTCCAAATACCATCGCAGGGGAGGTTAGGGCTCAAACATACCATGTGTAGCTATAAGCGTTCCTTACAGTTAGTTACAAGCTCTGAAGGGCCCTGGACAAGATGAAAATGAGGGACCCTTGTTTAAAAGCAAGAACAAAGTGCCATGGAAGCTACTAAAATACAGGGTGGGCAAAAGCAGGTTTACAGTTGTTTGCATGAAAAGTAATGCAATAATTAATAAATAATAATAGTACAAGAATAAATTCTGTTTTGTGTACTCTCAACTGTAAACCTACTTTTGCCCACCCCTTTGTAAAACTGTCTCTGTTCTTCAGTCTCTCTTGACCTGTCGTAGTGTCTTTTTCTTGCTACTTAACGTCACAGCCCCTTGGGCACTGCCCTGGGATACGTGTCGGATGAGTGCAGGCCCTCACAGGTGCTTAGGGTTTGTACGCGGCCACCCTGGCCCCTGGCTCCGTCTCCTGTCAGCCCTAGAGCTCGGGGGGGAATCATCCCCCTTTCCCACGGGATTGCTCTCTTAACCAACAGCGGACAGGTGATCCCCAGGTGACTGCAGTTGCCACACTGGGATGTGCCAGGTACCTGGATCCGGGGCAGGAGAAAAGCTTGCCCTGGGCAAGCCCGCTACTAAATAAGGCACTGCCGGCCTAGAAGGGGTGGCCATGCATGCCCCTCATGGATACAGGGGCCGGGGTGCTTTTGCGCACATCACCCTGATATTACCCAGGCCCACACCCTGGGGGGGGAGGGTGGCAGCAGTAGCTGGGTGAGGATGGGGTGGGAGGCTGATTGGGGCCTGCAGCACCGCGGATCCAGGATTGGGCAGCTGAGAACCCCTCCCAGGGAGGTACCGGGGGGCAGGACTGCACCCCAGCCAAGGCTCTAGTCCCTGGCACGTGCTCCATTGTCTCATCAGACAAATTCAACAATAAAGTTATTAAGAATTTTAAGACAAAGACTGCATGCAGTGTATTCAACTGCAAACCCGTGTGCAGCTATAGGGTCATGCGCCCATAGTGCCAGCCTTTCCTGCGGTCCCCGAGCCTTGGCAGTTACGTAGCTCAGCACTTCAGACCAAGCTAGTGAATCCCCCGAGAAGATGGCATAGGGAGACAGCGCAACACCGCGTCACTCCTCAGGAGGAGCTAGGGCACATATTCGTTGTCTCTGAACCCCACAGTCGCGCTACAGGAGCATCTGTGACAAGGTGATTCACTGAACATTTATACATCGAAACAGCGAACCAACAACAGCGAGCCAAAATTAAATACTACATCAGTGAGCACTTCTTGGCAGTATAATTTATGCTTTAAACAGACATTTCAGTTTTGCACACAGATGTTCTCAAATCTGAGGATCTCTTCACAAAGTGCCACTTAGATTATTTTTCCTCTAGTAAATCGATCAATGTTTAGAAGGTGCAGCATTCACAGATAACATCCTCAAGGAGGAGCTCTGAACCCATCTAAACATCAGGATTTGAAGTTTCTATCTCACGAGTGTATCCATGGAGAGTAGGATTGCCTCCAACTGTAATTAGTTCCAAGGCAGAATGGTATCAGCTGAGTCTTTAGGGAGTTGTAACGTAAACACATTAAAATGCTGCGGTGGGAGGGGGCACAATCCTGCATAAGTCAAATTAGACAGATGCAAATAAAACCAAAGGCTTCCTGCCCTCTGGGATGATTTGTTCCTTGGTTGAAGATATCCGTCTGTCATATGGTGGATTTTCATCCATGTTAAGAGCAAGGAAAATGTAAGGATGTTTTTGCAGTTTTCAAATAGCTCTGACAAATGGAGATATAAACAGTGCAGCTCGCAGAACCTAGTATTTTTCCCAGGGCATGTTTAGGGGAAAAAAGAGCTATTGTGTTATGTTTCCATATATTATGTTCTCATATCAGGAAAGCCTGAATTAAAGTGTATTGTGGGCTGTCTTGTACAAATATAAATAAATTGATAAATAAACAGCATATTATAAACAAATGAGGTAAGGCTTATTAAATGTATTGATTGCTTTTCTGCTTCTATTTTTTTATCTATGTAAAACCGCTTAGTTTCTTGAGCTAGAAAGTGAGTCTCACGCTGAGTCAGGAGTATGTTGGGATTGCAGCAGGTGAAACTTGTAGGATGTAATCATTCATTCCTTTGATCTTTCTGCTTGGTTTCCAGCCTGGCTTTGGGGTAAGGACTACATGCTTTGTAAAAACTGGCAAGCTCTTCCTGGTGTGGCTAAATATTCAAGACTTGGTTGGTGCTACACAGCTGAGGAGTTTGGGAGGGTTTTTTTTTTTTTACCCTGTTGTAAGGTTAATAGAAGTGAATTGGGAAGGAGTTGTATTGATCGGCTTTGGTACTTTCCAAAAAGGGGGTGGGTTAGACTCATAAGGTAAAGAAAGCCCAGAGGTCTTTTCTGGCAAAATAACATCACCCATTCTCCTATTCGGCTTTGCCTTGCTTTTATTTTTTACCATCTGGCCTTATGATGTGTATTTATTTGCTCTTAATCTATTTCCCTTCCTCTCCTCCCAAAATGTAATTATCACCCTGGGGGCAGGGACTTTGCTGTTTTTAAGTTTATCACCAGAGTGTAGAACTATGCATAGCACAGAATAAGTAGGTGCTTAATAATTACTCATGAAGTGAATCAGTGAGTGTGTGATGTCACATGATTTATTTTGTCACCTTTTTTTTGGTATTTGGGATCAAACATGATGTAGTGTGATGCCATTCCTACCTTGATGCTAGAAAATAGGGAAATTCTCAACGCTATCTGGGCGGGTATCTAAGGTCTCCCCTATGGAGGGAATCTCCCATGCCTGGTAGAAGTGTGGTTTGCAGATCTGCAGCATGGACCTCACCTGGGGGCCCAACGCAGAGCTATTGAATCAGAATCTGCATTTTCTCAAGGTGCGTAGGTCATTCGTGTGTATATTAAAATTTGGATGGGTAACTCAAGATAATTGGAAGTTTTAGCCAAACGTGATTAAACAGTCTGGCTTTCATTCTTCCTTTGAGCAAAGCAAAGAAGGAAAGGAAACAGCAAGTGGGGTAAAGTGGAGTGTTTTGCAGTGTCTTTTACTTTTTCTGCCTTTCTATCCCCTTAAATTCCTTTACCTAAACTTCACTCAACTGTAAATCTTTCTTGCTGGCACCTTTCATTTCTTTTCCATCTTAATTTTTTTTTTCTGGCTCTCCTATATTGTTATAGTTTCACCAAGTATGTCAATAAGCAGGTAGAATGTTTTGTATTTCACATGTTGAATGAATATTATTTAAATAATGGCTTGTCCTAAAGATTTTTACCTCTCTCTGTGTAAATATTTTCTTTCTCATTTTCTTAGATGTCAGGACGAAAGGTCTATATATATAAGGGAGGTTCAGTTCCTCCAATCAACATTTTACAAGGGACCCTTCTCTGTCTTTGGACCACTGCCTACAGCATTGCCCTCCTTGGGCCTGGGATCTCTTGTCCTTAGTGATTTTTCAAGTACTTATTAAGAATGTTAGAGAGAGTTCTGCCAAGAACTAGGTGCTCAGTATTTTAGTAAACATTACCTGAAATGTAGCCTCATTTCAGGTAATGTTTACTACCTGAACATAATTTCTAATGAATATAATTGAGAGTCAGATGGAATGTCACTTTAAGGGAATGGGGAGAGGAAAATGCCAACTGTTGTTTTTTTTTTTGACCACAAATGTCCTGGATCAACGTACTAAAATTTGGGGGTAGTAAGTATTAATATACAGAATAAGTACTCCCCTTTCCTCCACCGCCACCTTCTGCTCTCTACTTCATCTTAGTTTCCTTGAGGAGAGAAGCTCTACCTAATATTTTGCTTTGTGGAGTTTCTAGCCAGTATTGACACTTCATAGTGTTCAATCTATATATTTATGATGTGAAATTTGAAAAGAGAATCAGCTGTGAATGGAAAGAATTGTGAGTAAGCAAAAGACCTAATAAGGCAAATAAACCATACATTTAGTAAATAGAGCATGAACCGAAAGGGTAGTTTATGGCATTTTGTATGGGCATTTGAAAGCTGTATGAATCATTATAATCAACAATCATTAGAAATATTTCACATTGTTTAGCAAGTATATTTTTATTTGTAATGTGTAGTTGGGTTTAACTATAGGACTACACATGTTTATTCTTGGAAGCTATATTCATGTATTCATCTAGATAAAAATTCATAATGCCAAGATAGCATTATTTGGCTTCATTCACATTCCCTAGTGATGATCAATACCATCTTTCCTCTGCTGAATAACAAAAGGCAGGTTCTTTGTTCTGTCTCAAAAGGTAATATGGAAGGAACAAACAGCCTGCCTTTGTTTGTCTATATCCCATGCTGTATTATTCTTAGTGAGCAATATAAAGCTGGGACAGGCTCTCCTTTCTAGCTCTTGGTGGTGCTGACTCACATAGAAACACAGTGTTTTACATTTTACAACTTTAAGAGAATACTGTGTGTAATACAACCTCACAAAAATAAGGTAATACAAATGTGCAATAAATTAAGCAATGCTTACATGGAGGTGAAAAGATATAGATAGGCAACACCAAACTGTTAGACTTACTGCTGTAGTTTATTTTCTTAACTGATGCAAAATGTCAAGTCCCCAATTTTCATGTCATTGGATTCTATCTTACTATAATTTCCCCCCTTCTATTTCATCACGTCCTTAGGTGTGTTCTAAATTAACCCTACACGTGCTTACTATTTATGTTATGTATAATTATAGATACAAAGTTTGATCCAATCACACTTTTAGGCTGATGAGAGAAAGTCAGTGATTTAAATAAAACTGTCTTCTGAGCAAATTTTCATTAAAAGCAAGCCTCAAAGCTATGGTAGAGGAAAAGCTATTTAAATTTAGCTTTTCCCTTCTTTGCTATACTTGTATTTACTTTTTCACTGCTGAGAAATAAGAAAGATAAAAAAATAAGTGTGTTTAAATTGCTTTTCTTCTGTCTACTTTAGTAAAATAAGAAACTAAAATACCAGGGATCACAAGACTTGGTATCTCCTAAGCCAAAGAGAATAGGAGAGGGCCTGGTAATGTAACTTAAGGTCAGGAAGGAGAGAGACACTTTTAAAATGTAATGTGATCTAGGAGAGCACTCCTAGAATAGTGGAGTAAGAACTCTTGAAAATCCACTCCTCTATAAAAGCAATGAGAACATTGACAAAAATTGTCAAAATCAACATTTCCAGAACTCTGGAAATTTAATTAAAGGCTTGCAATAATTTGAGGACCATATACTCAAGAAAAAGATTTAAATCTTGGTAAGAACAGTGAGCTTTGTAGTGTTTTAATTTCCGAATTCTATCCCCCTCTCACAAGCCCTTAAATAATAGTACCCAAGAAAATCAGTAGCCTTGTAGCCAGGAAGGGGCAGAATGGGTTTGAAGATCCTTAAAAAGCCACAGTTCTTGGACAGTTATCATTATTTAGCTTGTCTATCAGTTCTGTGGAAACCCCATTGTCAGGGCTTGTCGTTAGTTGACCTGATTGGCTCAGTGCTAACATAATTTCCCCCTGAAGCATTTATTAAAAATAATCAGTGGCAATTATTTAGCATTGCAGCTGCCTGAGGTGGTGATGATATTTGGGCCACACAAGAAGCTGGCCAAAAACTTAAAAGGAAAAGCTGGGTAATGAGATGTTCATGGGGCTTTGAAAAACTCTGATATATTCCTGGGAATCTAGAAGGCCATGCATATGTGCAAAGCTGTGTTCTCTAGGAATAACCCGAGAAGGCCCTTATCTCTCACTTCTTACTGACCTGAAGTTCTGTTCAGGCAGAAAGTGGAGACTAAGACAATGTAGTAAATTACTTGCCAGGTGTTGAAGGTATAATCCACACAAAGCCCCTTAGCAGATGCTGGGAGATTTCTTGGTTCTAGATATTTAAAAAAATATCTATCCAATTATTATCTGATTCAAAGCTAACTGAGCAGACATCAGTGGCCACATGTAACAAAAAATACAGATTTTATAGAATTAGTTCAGAAAAGCCATTAAAGAGAAACAGCAAACCTTAGGTGGAAGATCTGATTTCCAATGTTGCCATATTATTTAAAATATTTAGTTTTTGACTAAAAGTTCAAAGTTCAAAACATGTAAAGAAAAGGAAAGTATGGCCCATGCACAGGGAAAAAACAAAGAAGTCAATAAAAACTGACCCAGAGGAAGCCCAGATATTACTAGAACACCATAAATTACTAGGCAGACTTTAAATCAGCTGTTATAAATATATTCAAAGCACTAAAGGAAATCATGTCTACAGAACGAAAGGAAAGTATGGGAGCAATGCCACATCAAATAGAGAATATCAATTATTTGAGATAAAAAGAGATAAAAATTATAAGAATCAAATAGAATGCCTGGAGTTGAAGAGCACAATTGAAAATGAAAAAATTCACTTGATGAGCTCAATGGCAGCAGTTTTGAACTGGCAGAAGAAAGATTCAGAGTATTTGAAGGTAGGTCAATTAATATTTGCTAGTCTGACAAACAGAAAGGAAAAAAAAAAAGACAGAGCCTTAGTTATATAATGGGAGTACCAGAAGGCAAGGAAAAAGTGAAAAAGGCTGAAAGAATATTTGAGGAAATATTGTTTAAAAACTTTCCAAATTGGGTGAAAATAATTAATCTACACATTTAAGACGCTCTGCAAGATTCAAGTAGAGTCAACTTAAAGAGATTCATATCTAGACACATCCTAATCAAATCTTTGGAAGCAAAAGACAAAGACAGATTATATTGAAATCAGTGAGAGAAACAACTCATCACATCAAGAGATGTTCAATATGAATAACAGCTGATTTCTTAGAAGAAACCATGGAAGCTAGGAAGTAGTGGTATGACATATTCGAAGTTGTGAAAGAAAGACTGCCAACCAAGAATACTATATTTGGCAAAATTATTCCAAAAATGAGAGAGAAATTAAAACACTACCAGAATAAACAAAACTGAGTGGATTTGTTGCTGGCAGACCTGCCCTATAAAAAATACTAAAAGAGAGTCTCTTCAGCTGAAATGAAAAGACCCTGGAAAGTAACTCAAATCCACATGAAGAAATAAAGAGCACTAATAAATAAAATAAAGATTGGAATGTAAACGAATAGGTAGAGGATAGAAAAATAATAGAGAAATCATTCAAACAGTTGTTTTTTTTTACAAAATTGACAAATCTTTAGCTAGATTGACAAAATAAAAATCAGACTCAAATTACTAAAAACAAGAAATAAAAGTCACTAGTGACTTTAAGGAAATTAAAATGTTTATAAGGGAATATATAAATGACTATATCTTAACAAATTGGTTAATTTAGATAAAATGGTTAATTCAGGTTTATAAAGAGACACAAATTACTAAACTGACTCAAGAAGAAATAGAAAATCTAAATAGACCTATAACATGTAAAGAAATTAGATATTTAATTCTAACTTTCCCCCCAAAAAAAGTTTAGGGCCAGGTGGCATCACTGGTGAGTTCTACCAAATGTTTAAAAAATAATATATATCACTCTTTCACAGATTCTTTCAAAATATAGAAAAGGAGGGAAAGCTTTCTGTAGTACAAGGAAACATTCACAGGCTCCAGGGATTAGGCCTGGATATCTTTGGGGACCATTATTCAGCCCACCATAACATAAAAAACATTGTGCTTTTCTTTTCAAGGACACTTACCCCTATTCCTGATTTGTGCCAGTGATTTTGAGGGGACCAGAATACCTAACCCCAAAATATGCCATTTTGGCATGTGGATCATTGTGAGCTGAAGGCAGTCAAGACACAGCAGATTCAAGAAAACATTTACTTCTCCCTTAACTACCTAAAAGAATTTAGATTGGGGGGGGGGCATACCCAGAAAGGGAGCAGTTACAAGAAATTACTTTTATTTGAATGACATGCCTGTATGATAGGACAAACATCTCATTACCAGACATCTGTTCTTCTTATGGCCCTGTGAATTCTCCTCCTCCCCCTCGATGCCTCAAGCACCTACTCCATTCCTTAGCTCAGGATAGCATACATAAAACTTCAATTGCCCAACTCGTCCTTGGTGCTCATATTCCTATGGGGCCTCATGTGTATGTAATTAATCTTTTTTTTTTTTTTTTTTTTTTTTTTTTTTTACTGTTAATGTTTTATGTAAATTTAGTTATTAGACAATCCAAAGAACCTAAAAAAGTGGAAGGAAAATTTTCCTCCCCAACTTTCCTGTCCAAAATGTAAGCCACCAGACCTACCCCATCACTATAACTTTGGATCTGAAATGTTTCAGAAAGGGCACTCTGGCATCTATTGCCCTTTCTGAGATTACCCTTGTTTATATAGTGCTAAGTGCTTCAGCTTTCCAGACACAAAGGGCTCTGCAGCTATGGATACATTAAAAAGAATCCTAAATTCTTTCAAATGTAATATCCTAATTTTTCTCCACAAGAAGTATCTCTTTTCTGTGAAACACTTTGCTTGCTCTGCTTCTGGTTGGTTCTTGGCTCACAAATTCCATTTAGATAGTGTCATGACTTTCTCTGTGTTTGCTCAAGCTCAGTCTGTAGCTGTGCTATGGTTGGAGCCTGGTAAGAGGACTAGAACCAGGGCTGAGCATTTTTACTCCTCAGGTCCAAAAATGTGCTCCCTTTGCTCCACTTTCTTGGACCTTGCTTAATCCCATTGTTTCCTATTTTCCCCCCAAAGAAGGACTCCTAACGCATTTTCCTCCTGCCAGTTTCTAGTTCTTATGATTCTTTTACTGGGGACAAGGATTCCTTTCTTAGGTCTCAGTCATAAAGATAAGGGAGCTTCATGAACCTTTTCATCAACTGACTCAGATTAAATTAGAAGCCTCTTTATTATAGCAAGACTTTATATCAGAAGAAGAAAGGTGATATAAAGTAAAATATACAGTATTTGGGGGTGAACAGCAGCAAATCCAGATATCCCTCAATTTTGGGAAAGTGTATATGGTCTATTTCACTTGAGCATGGAGACAATAGGTTCTGGAAATCCAAATTAAATTATACTGGGTCTGTATATAGATTAAAAAAGACCCTGAAAAGCGAACTGGAATTCATAACTAATTCCCTGCACATAATTCTTTCTCTCTTCTTATTTTACTGTTGGAAATGGACTAATGTAACCTACTAATCTTAGGTAGAATTGCTGATTTTCTAGGACAGTAAAATCATTAAATAGTTGTTTTTATCAAAGGGATTTATTTGTACTCCTCTCTGGAATAGAATAAACAAAGATCTAATTTATGCCAACAAAACACTTTACAAAGCTGGGCAAATGACAATGTCAATAAACACTTGAAGATTTGCTTTCAATTCACTGTGAATAATTGAGGTGACAAAAATCTTATATCAATAGTTCCTTCCTGAACTAAAGCTTTGGATGAAGTAAAAATGTGCTGGCATGCTCTTTTGGCCTCTGTCTTCTTGCATCCTGACTTCTCCCCATTTCCCCCCTGTAGCAGCAATGTGACATTCAGGCAACACCAAGATTGGCAGCAGTTAAAAAAGGACAGGACATCAGTGTTCGGTTATACAGTTGGATACTCCTAACATCAGACTACTTTATAAAAAGCACCATTCCATCAAGCACATTATCCTGAGCTAGAGGCATGGAGAGGTCACTTAGGTGGGGACCTTCCCTGGTAAAGCAATTTCTTAAGGACCAAGAAGGAAAGGCTTGAATGTGGACTGATACAGAGGATTTCCTTTGTTCTGTGAAACAGTCAGAGGTGCAGGAATGATTATTTACACAGGAAGTTTCTAACAATAGATTCTGATTCTGCTATTAGGGCTCCTCTTTGTCATGATTCTAAGAGATTTGAAAGTCAAAGAGAAAAGAGAACTGTGAAAAAGCAAGATATCTTGAATATGCCATTGACGCAAAGATTAACCTTTAGAATAGGGCATCTGCTATGGGACAACTCCATGCCCCAAAGTCTGTTTACAAAAGAAGGCATTAATCAAGACATATGAATCCATTTATAATGTCTTTGCACCGCTGCTGACTCCGGAGTGAGCCTGTGAGTGAGATGGCTGGAGCCTGACAGCTAATTTAAACCCAAGGCCTTCACTGTCCAGAGATTTATCAGACAGTCAAGCAGCCAGTATCTTTTATGGCCTGTACCTTCTCCTTTTCCTGAGATAGTAAATGAAAAACACTGAAAATGAAGGTGCCATCTATTGCGGCTGCGTAAGATCGTGCAAACACCTGTGCCCTGGGCTGTCATTATAACACTCCTTCTTAGCTAATTATTGCCAGCATTAAATTACAGAATCAGGAGGCCCCACTCAATACCAATTCATTCATTTCAAGTCACAGTTTGGCAGAAAACCTGTAGTAAAAGGCCAAACCGTGATCCACTAAGCCTTTTATTTGTGACTAAACAAAAGTCTTGACAAGTAGTATAATTTGCACCAAGCTGGGCTACACCAAAGGCTTATTAATAGTTTTGGGGGTTTTTTTAAATAAAAATTTGCTCTAGCCTCAAGTCCACTTGACTGGACTTACCATTTTGGATATCGAAAGACACAAGGGGGGCAGACTATTTTCTCCCCACTTAAGCATTGTATCCTCTAGTATTATCAACCTTACAACTGAGTAACATGGTTTTTTGAACAATAAGCTCAACATTTTAGATGCATCAGATCTTGAGAGGTAGTTTTTTAATGCTGTGCTAGAGAGATGGATTTTTTTGTTGGCATTGGTTTTTATAACATGTTGATTGCAGAAATTTACCACCTTAACCCTTTTCAATTTCATTATTGTGCAGTTCAGCATGCAGGTGGTCAGATCAAAATGCGTTTTTAAGAAATGCAGAAAGGTTTTCATCTCCTAGGGAATTCTGGGATATAAAAGTAAATAAAGCTACTAACTTCCTGCAGGGTTTGATTTTCTTTTTTACTATCTAGCTATCATTCTTCAAACAGCTTACTAAGGAAAAATAAACCAAGTGTACTAAAACCTAGTACATCGAAACAGTTTGATGCAGTTTCTTAAACGAACTGACTTTCTGATCATAGAAATAAGATAGAAATGAGAAATTCAAAAATCAGCATATCTTAAACTCATTTAGGGTAGAGTGATGATATTAATCCATAGAATCGATTTCTTCTGATCTGCAGTGCTTGGGTTTTATTACATAAAGAAAATGCTTTTGGTGAAAATATTTGTTGCTTGGAATGAAGAATTCTGTGGCCTAGGTGATGTCAGAGCCTGGACTAGTCACTTTCTCACATATGACCTGTTTATTTAACTCTCACAATTAGGAGTTAGGAATAATTGCCATCTTAGAGATGAGGAAAGGCAAGCTAGGAAAAGTGAAATATCTTGCTCAAGATCACATGCTGCTAAGAGGCAGAACTAAGATTGAAGCTCAAGTGTTCTGTCTTGGAAGACACTGACTTCTGTGCTACACGACACCTCTTCTGCAGAATTGTGTCATCAGGGGAAGATTATGTTCCTGATAAGCTCATCATTACCATGATCAGTGGTCAATGGTTAAATGCAGTGGCCCCCAGCAAGGTTTCTAAAGGGATAGCCAGCTCTTTGTTAATTGAAAAATCAAGAAAACTCTAGTTTTTCTTCAATTCATAGACTTTTGGGGGGCAGTGTTTACATTTATGAACAAACAAAACAAAGAAGCACTTAGAGTGTTGCTCTAATATGCCCACCGCCTTTTCTCTGCTGACTGGAGGAATGAATAAACACTCAGGATAATGTCTTCGCAAAGTAGGAACCGTTAAGTTAGAGAGTTTAACTGAAGTGGGTGAGTGTGGAAATGTAGTGGTCTATGGGGATTCTTAAGATTCTAGATGCATGAAACATGCAGGGACTGGGGCATGGCAGTTACATTTGCAATACAAACAGCATCAGACATAAGATACTGCAGCTCTTTATTTTTCCCCTATTCTCTCTTAGGGACCAGTGAAATGTAAGTTTTCATTTAAGATGGATTTTATATTTGCAAAATGGTTGCCAACAGGCATCTATTTTACAGATATGTTTTGTAACTATGCCTTTTTTTTCAAGACTAAATCAGAATGAGTATCTACAAAGTGCTTGGCGCTGTGCTGGAGGCTGGGGGGGTGGGGGGTCAGCACTAAATAGGACATAGTTTCTGGGTAAATTTCTATAGGAGATGGTAGTGCAGTTGGGCAGCTGAAATGGGTGGGTGTTTACAGTGACAGCTACCACAATATGAAAGTACACAATATAGAATAGAAAATGATTTGCTAAGCAGATGAAATTGCAGGTTCAAAAGTAAGCATGAGGATGTGAAAAGGCGCAGGCAAAATGCCATGTTCCAGGATGAGAAAAGGTGAGGTGGATGGAAAGGCCACCATAGGGAGGCAGATTTCAGGTCATGCAGACACTTGTGGACTCTGAAGCTCAGACATTGCCTTGAAGGTCACTGAGAGGCATTGAAGAGTTGGGAAGCATCAGGCGGGTTTTAGGGGGACAAAATCAGAAGCATAGAGACCAGTTAGGACCTTTGTTATCTTTCAACCCAAACATAGATTAAAAGAGCACCGACCTTCTTAAATGACTCCTAAATTTAAGTTCTATTATTATATTTTAATATATATAAGTGCCTAAAATGATCAACTTAGATCTTAGCTGGATTCCCCAGGGACAGACCAATTAAGGGAGACCTGCGTATAGAAAGTATCCTGGAAGTGCCCTCAGCATCGATATGTGTAGGGGGGTGAAGGAAGAAGGACTGGGTAGAAGTAGGAGTTGAGTTGTGATGTAATCACATAGAACCAGTGCATGGGCTGCTTGGGAGCTGACTTGCCCTTGGAAGCAAGGGGTCTAGGTCTTTATACCCCTGTGGCCAGTCATTGGATGTAGACTGTCCCCAGGGAGGAGGAGAGACTCTTGGGCTGTGGGCAATTCTTGAAGTGGGATTCAGCTAAGAGCCATCAGCTGCAACAGTGTGATAGCTGGGGGGACGAGTACCTCAATCTTTGAGCACTCAGTTGAGTGCTAAAGATGTTACCACCTTCGCTAAAGATGTTAGTATTCTCCTGAGAACATTCCTGTGGTCATGCTCACGGACCACCTCTCTCAGGCCTTTGCATTTGTTTTTCCTTCTACCTGGAATGTTCTTTCCCCTTGTTTTCATGGCTGGATTTTTCTTGTCACTTGGTCTTCACTTCTAATATCTCCAACAAAAAGGCTCTTCTGATTACACTCTGTCATCGGTCCTGAGCCCCAACAGTCACTGCCTAGGGTGTCACCCTGTTTTATTTTCTTTATAGCAGAATAAGGTACAGGCGCATCTCACGATCTGTCTCCCCACCCCTAGAATGTGAGTGAGCTCCAGGGTCATTTCTGTCTTGTTCACTATTGCGTGCCCTGAACTCAGAACGGTGCTAGTCACATAGTAGATGCTCAATCAATATTTGACCAATGAATAAATAAAAATTAAACTTAAGAGAATGGGTATGAGGAGAGTTAGCATTTTTAAGATGAGAGATTCTGAGGAATTCTTATCCTTTGCTTCTGACACTGGTAAAACTCAAGTTTAGGAAGAGTTTGTGTTTCCTCACTTTTCTTCAGCTCTCAGTCCCCCGCAGAGAACTACTTAGAATCTCTTGATCATGTAAGATGGATAGGCCTCTGGTAAGAGCTTAGCTCTTCCGTCTCGCATTGAGTATCATTTCCTCCCCCTCTGGGAGGTTTGAGGGCTTTTATTATTCTAAAAGAAAACTATCTTAGAGGAACATAAATTAAATATTAAAGAGACTTTTGGAATTTTAGCATAAAAATCATGAGTAGAATTTGTGCAGAATTGACAAGCTACTCTTCCATAATCACCTAAACCATTTTCTTTCCAATAGAAACAAACTGAAAAAATGTAGTAATTTTCAAGTGTAAAGGCAAAAAGGCACTTAGCACAGCTTGAAGATTCAAATTATTCTGGAAACAACGCTGCTGTACTTGGCTTTAATTTGAATTTCAGCTCTTTGAGACAGGTTTAGAGTCTAGCCTCATGACCACTGCTGACTTCACAAGGGCCTATGAATGCCAAGACCTGGGGGCAGAGCCTTTCTTTTCCCTTCTTTCCCCTTCCGTTGCCTGCTTCACCCCTGCCACTGTACCCTATGTGGTGACCCAGTCCAGGAAGCACTCACTATGTTTGTTTCAGAAGAACGGAAGGAATCTTTGGAAGTCATTTATTCAAATCCTTGTCACTAGCTGGTAATAAATGGACATCATTCCATATAAATTCACTTTTATTCATATTTAAATATTTAGATTCTTTACTAGAATGTTGGGTTCTCTGATTCAATTGAGAGGCTGCAGAGAACAGACAGCTAAGCATTTTGGTAATTATTAAAGGCCCTGAGAATACATAGGGCAGATCCGCGATATCTTCAGGCAACAGTAGAGAAAGTAAGAAACTGCGGGGTAGATGTGGGGCCAACGTGTAGGCAGATTTGGCTTTACTCGAGGAAATCCCATTCAGTGATTTGAGAAGCTCAAGGTAGGAATGGATGGAGTGCCTCAGGATATGGCAAATGCTTAGCCACCTAGGTGTCCCAGTAGGGTGTGGATGGACAACTCTGGCAAAAGAGATTCAGTAAAGAATTCGAGAAACAGAAGCAAGGCGATCTTTACGGGGCCTTGCAGCCTGGAAGCTCTACCCTTGATCTTGGCCAAAAGGCCGAGAAGCGATGCAGCCTTCAAGTTCTGTAAGCGCAGAGGTGGCTCTGCATGATACTGGGTCGCTAGGTAGTTGTTGCCATAAATGCTAGGTTTTTAAAAATTATGTTTGTTACTCACTTTAAATGCAAGCTTTCCTATGGACTTCCCTATCCTCCCAGTCCCTTAAATCTAAAAATCGGAGTCATTTACAAATCAGTCTGTCTCTTCCTTTTTCATACACGTCTCTTCCTCATCAACAGCCTGTTCATTTTAAAAATTAAAATAGTCCTTTATTTAGTCTTTATTTTTATTAAAGTCATATGTACACACAGTTTGAGTCAAATGGTTTTGTGAGACTGTGAAAGCAGATGGCTCCCCTACCCTTCATTTCCTCTTCGCGATGGGCAGCCGCTTGAACGCTCTTGGCTGTTTCCTTGGGCGCGTATCACCAGAGTTCCAAACAGAGGGTTCATACATGGAATCCTTCGTTTTTCAGGCTTAGGAATGACTTCTTGATTTCCCACTAGGAAGAAGAGATTTGGTTCTTTCTCACCACTTTCCCCACCGTCTTTCTCATCCTGCCCCCTCCATTATTACTCAGGTTAAAGAATTATTCAGCCTTATATTAATTTGACTATTTAAGGTGAGGCACACAGCATTTTCTTTCCTTCCCAACTTTTGCTTTCCTGAGTTAATAATTGTGTTTTTTGTTTGCATGTGTGTTTTCTATGTACACACTCATCATTAATTCAACTAAAAATTCTGCATTTTTCCAAGTCTTCTCAATTCTTTGTTGAGATACATCAGGTGATTTATGAGTTTCATCTTCTTGAAGAAATGCTCTCCAGGATTCTTCTGGCTTGTTCTGACCTGCTACATTCTGGACTGATTTCCTCGGTAGCTGGTGCACAGCTGACATCCTGAGATTTCCCTTTTTCCTTCTGAATACTTAATGGATTATTTTCTGGTTTCCAAGGTTAATGTTAAGAAATTAAAAGCCATTCTCATTCCTGAACCTTTGCATATCGATTCTGTTTTTCTCTCTCCTAACCCTTTGGAAAGTTATAAGATTTTCTTTTTCCCCCTCAATGTTTTGAAATTTCATGAAATCTATTATCAGTTGTGCTGGCCACTGGATTGGGCCTTCAAAGTCTAGAAACCCATGTTCTTCAGTCCTGGGCTATTTCCTTGAATTAATTCTTAAACAGTTTTTCCCACTCCATTTTCTCTTTTTTCTCTTGCTAGAAACTGTACTATTTGGGTGATGGATCCCCTGAGCCAGCTCCCTAATGTTCCTGTCTTTCTATTTACCTGTTTTGGTGTGGTTGTTTTGTCTTTTTGCTCTCCTCTCTGGAATATTTTCCAGACCGTCTACTGAGTTTTTTTCTCTCCTATCACATATTTAATGAGTTTTATTTTGGCTCTGCTTTTCCCTCTATTTTATCTTAATAGCATTCATGGATATGATATCACCTTTTATTTCTTTGAGTTTATTAACACTAGTTTTCTTCGCCTTGCTTCCGAATAAAGAGTTCATTTTCTACAAAGTGCTTTTAAAAATTAATTTGCTAATTAAGCAATTAAATTTTGGTTTCTAACATTCACGGCACTTTTCTCATGTGTCTAATGATCCTATATGTAAGGGAAGGAACTTCGACTTGACTACACAATCCTAGTGGGTGGTTAGTGATGGTCATCAATGGGATGGACTATAGGATGGCCCTGATTTGGGGAATTGGAATGTGACTCAGAGTTGTCCTTTTTTTTTTTTTTTTAAATCATGGTGGCTTAGGAAAGATTTTTACTTTGATCTTTACATCTAACTTTTTTTCAAGTTGTATGAAGACCAAATGAGATTGCAAATGTAAATATATTTGGGGGAGAAAAGGTCTCTCAAAAGGAATTTATCATTATGATTATGCTTGTGCTTCCTTTGGCGCTCATGTTAGTTCCACAAATTTCTTTCTTTGTAGAAACAGAGAACAAGGTCAGACATATTCGCCAGTGATCTACTCAGTGCCAACGGACTGAGATGGCTTAGCTGTTGCTGCGCACGCGGCCTGTGCGTGTCCCCTGGACCGCTTCCAGATGTCCCGAGTGTGTTTGCAGGGGCTCTTCCTTATTTAGTCTATTGCTTAGTGTTTGTCCTCACTGAACCTTAATGAGTCATTAAGTAGAAGAAATTACTTAATAAATGTCAAGGTTAATTAGTGCTTGAAAGCATACATGATTCATTCAGAAGAGCCCTGTGAAGTTCAATAAAACAAATATGATAGGACATTTTGGAAAGTTAATAAAAGATCTTTCTGGTTCATAGACTCCAAATACTTGAAGACCCCAAAGCAGGGAAATCTATTACCTCGCCAATGTGAAGGATTTGGAAACACTTGCTAGCGCTTTCCCAGATGATTAAAAAGGGCTTTCATTTATTCATCTTTTGGGAGTAAATTAACTATTTAGAAAATATCAGTAATGAGGGACAGTCACTCCCACGTTGGTCTCTTTTTTATGGCTTCATGTTACAAGTCTCTCAGCAAGTAGAAAAATGTTATATCCAATCCATTTGAGTGATCTATTTACCCTGAAATTCAATTTCACCTAATTTGGAATTAAATTTGTCAAGTAACATTTTACAAAAATGATACATTTTATTTTTTATTCTTCACCATACTCATAATTCAAAGCTGAGTTCAAATGTCACAGCCCATGTGCTGATTTCCCTCCTTCTCTTCTGCCTGGCAGAATTAGGCTCTCTCCCCTGGGCTCAAACAGCCCCTTCTCCTCGCCTCCAAAATAGAATTTACAACATGATATTGTAAAGTTTTTGTTTCCTGGAGGGAAATTTTTTTCTGTTACTCATCTTTGTAGCCCCTGTGCCCACCAGAGTTCTTGGCCCATAGCTGGAGCTCAGCATGTTTGTTGAATGAATAATGCGATTTCCCCCAAAGCACATGAATTCATTTCATGCTGAAAAATTTCACATTCAAATGTCTATTAGCTAGTTTCTGTGACAAACTCCAAAATTTCAGAGGCTTACCCGAATAGAACTTTATTTTGTATTCGTGGAACAGCAATGTGGCTGTTCCTGGTCAGTGGGTAGGTGGCTTTCAAGGACCCATACTCATTTCTTACAGTTCTGCCTTTCTCTTCGGGCTGCAGAATCCTAAATTTGTGGGTTCTACACCTTTGTGATAGAAATTCCTGGACGTACTCTTATATAATACAATGTATGCTGCCTTAGGCAACCACTTGTCTCTCCTTAATTTATCAAACTAATATTTACTTGAGAGTTACTATATGCAAGACAATATTCTAGGCACTTCGTGTGGAACAGTGAACAAAACAAAGATCTCTGCCCTGCGGAACTTCCATTTCATTGCAGATAGACAATAAGTAGTAAGTTAAAGAATTGAAATCTTGTAGTCTGTTAGAAGGTCGTAAGTGCTAGGGAAAACTAGCCAGGTAAAGGAGCTCAGGAGTATTTAGAAGGCTTGTTGCAAGAGGACCTTACAAGAATTTAGGGGGCCGTTTGGAAGTCAGATGAGATGGAGTATTGTGAAATCTTTGTCAGCCATAACCAGCATCCAGATATGAACTTCCTACACACACTTTTTTTTTTTTTTCTTTAATATATCTTTATTGATTTTAGAGAGAGGAAAGGAGAGGGAGAGAGAGATAGAAACATCGATGATGAGAGAGTCATTGATCGAGCCCGCAACTTGGACATGTGCCCTGACTGGGAATCAAACCCCAATCGCCTGGATCCCAGGTCGACGCTCAGCCGCTGAGCCACGCCCGGCCGGGCCACACACACATTTAGAAAGCTCACCGCATAGTCTTCACCACTCGTCCTTTACCAGCTCCCTGTTCACCCGACCAGCCCAGCACCTGGATGTAGGCTCCAGACTCCACAGCTACCTTCCTTTCCAGTCACTTTCTTATACTCTGCCATCTGCAGCTCCTGGCTTAAGCCACTTGTGTCGAGACCCTGACCACCTCCAGCCCGCTATCACCCCACCATGCACTTGTCTCTTCAGTGCCCTGTGCAAAGAGTTATGTCACCTGGCACATGCTGATATATTGCTTTGTAGCTACGGGGGCTACGGCTCTCACCCTCCTTTAAGCACCCCTTTAATCCTGATCATCTCCTCCCCTTGCCCTACTGCTTCCAGTCGAAGACACACTGTCCCCGGCGGCTTTGACCACCCCAGACCCCGAGCAGCACGGTGTCCCTCCGCTGTACCCACTTGGCGCACTCTGCTCACCTGATTGCAGGCTCTGGCCGTCCTGTGGGCCCATCCAAGCCTCGCACCCGCCTTGAAAACTCCTTTGACTTGCAGACCTGCTGCCTGAGCTCGGGAGCCAAGGGCTGCCCATTCTCTCTTCACTGGGCTTGCCTTTGAAAGCGAGCGAGCCCTCGATTGCACACTGTGTGTGCCGTTTACCAGCTTTAGCTGAGCTTGTGTTTACTTCCCAATTAGCTTGCAGGCTTCTCAAAGCACAGCATTTCTGCACCCTCCCCGAAAGCCACCACGCCCCTAGCGGGCCCCAGGAGTCTGTCCCTCTGCTTGTATATGAGGGACAACACTGGAATCATTGCGAAAAGAGTTGCGAGGGAAGTGATTTATGCTGTGGCATTGAGCTCTGCTGCCTTCCTCTTTGGTGGCGGGCATTCGGGTGGGTCCTGGGAATATCAGTCAGAAACTTAGGCCATTTTTTCACTCGTTCATTCAGCAAATAGGGATGGAAGAGCAGGGCTTAGGCCCTGGAGATAAAGTGATTGGTCAGCCTAGTCCTTGCCCTCAAGGGGCTGCCCTTCAGGGGCTGGGGAGAGAGCCAACCCCACTTAAATACACTAATAAATAATGTACAAAGGACTGAGGGGGGCTGGGAGGAGCTGTAATGGGATCGTGGGTTAGGGAGTGACTGAGGGGCAGAGGCGCTCCTTCAGCGGGGGTTGGAGAAGACGCTTCTGGGGAAATGACAGCTGAGCTGAGATCTATAAGAAAGAAGAGGCAGCCATGTTAAGGTGTGTGGGGGGGAGTGTTTCCGAAGAAACAAGTCAGAAGTTCCCAGTATCAGAGTGCTTGGCGAGCTTGGGGGGGGGAACAGCACTGGAGAGTAGGGCCTGAGGGCAAAACTGGGGAGAGCCAGAGAGAAGAAGGCTGGGATGGGCTGAGGGAGCCTGGGAATTTATTCTGTGATGGGAGAGCAATGGGCGCATATTTTTAAAAATTTTTAAATTTTTGTTTAAAATAGTACAAATGTCTCTTTATCTCCCAATGACCCATTCCATCCCATCCCACCCCCTCCCCAGTCCCTCTCCCTGCCCTGGTCCGCCTCCTTGGGTTGTGCATATGTGCATATAAATTCTTTGGTTTCTCTCTCCTCCTCCACTCCCCACCCCGCCCTCCCCCATCCAGTGGGGGCATTTGAAGCTGAGGAAAGACAGTCTGACTTGTGCTTCCGAAAGCTCGCTCTGCCTGCTGTGGGCGGTGCTGTGGGGCGGCATGGGACCACAGCAAGCGTTGCACCAGGGAAACCAGTTTAAATTCTCTTGCAGGAGTCCTGGCCAGTGGTAACAGTGACGTGTGTAACAGGGTTGTAAGAGCAGAGAGGCTGAGAAGTGGATGGATTCAGACTATTTTCTAACTGCACGATCTCAGTTAAGTTACGTAACCTCTTTGGTGCTCAGTTTATCCACCTGTACAGTGGGCGTTAAAAATAGCACCTGCCACATAGGACTGCCATGAAGATTGGATAAGTATTAGCCAAGTGCTTAGAGTGTATCCGTTACAGATTAAGTGCTATATGAGTATTTATTAAATAAACAATAAAACAAGTATCTTGGAGGTACGGCTAATAGGAGGTTCTGCTAGATCGGACGTGCCGTGTGAAGGAAGAAATCAAAGTGACACACAGATTTTGTTTTTAACTTGGGCGACTGCATGGATAATGATGTTATTGTTGGCATGAGAAAGGCTTGTTGGTTGCAGTGGGGGTGTATTTACAGGACAGTGCAGGTCAAGAGTTCGGTTTGGCCCACACAGATCACTGAGTAGGTGTCGAGTAGGCAGAATCCCCGAGGAATCTGCAGTTTATGGGAGAGGACTGAGCCTGAGATGGGAACTTCAGAGCCATCAGTGTGTGGGTGGCGTTTGCAACCTTGAACACGCCTGAGATCTCTTAGGGAGTAAGCTTATGCTGGAAGGAGGAGAGGCCTGAGGACCGAGCCCAAGGGATATGCCAACATTCAGAGGTTTGCGGAGGAGGCAGAGCCTGCCCGAGGTTGAGGAGAGCCTGGTATTGCAGCAGGAAAACCAGGCGAAGGGGTGCGCCCAGGAACCTGGTGCAGAAAGAGTGGCGGGGAGAGTGCGGACAGACCACACCGAACGCTGCTGGGACGCAGCAAGGCGGAGGCTGGGAGTTGTCACGGGCTTTGGAAGAAGGAGGTGCTTTTGATTTTGGTAGGAGCCGTTTCTGTGGGACGGTGGGGAGGAAAGACCGACTGGAGCGGGTGGAGGAGGCGCGGGCAGGGAGGCGTGGGGATGGCAAGTGTGCAGCGCTCTCCACGGAGTTTGCTGTGGAAGGCAGCGGGATGGTCGCTGCTTGTACATATGAGGACAGGGAAGGTGGTTTAGTTTTCCCTTTTCTTTCTTTTTCTTCTCTTAATTTAAAAAAGATGGGCGTGATATTAAGACACGCGTGCTGCCAAAGGGAATGACCTGGTAGAGGAAGGAGTGTGTTGTTGAGGCAGGAGAGACAGGTAATGACACACGAGCGAAGCCTTCAGGCCGCAGGGAGGGTGCTCCCCCAGCTCAAGGGGAGGGTCTCTCCTGAGAGGAGTGAAGGGCAGGGCACTGTAGATAACAGAGCTGGGCTCTGGGTGAGCCCCCCCCCCCAGTTTATGGGATTGGATAATTCTCTAGTTCATCTGCGCTGCAGATTTAGGGGATTATCTGGATAAAGACAGTGCGAAGCTGCACCGCAGTGGCCACCTGGCTTACCCATCCTTTCGCCTGTTTTCCACTTTCTCCAGGCCCCGTGTCTGGCTAGACGATGCTCTGCTATTTGCTACTAGAGAACGTGTACTTTGCCCATTCTGGCACCTACAACATTTGTATTTTTATTTTTAGATACGTTTTCTTCGTCTTTCACTGAGCTGAAAATTCTATAAGGACAGCAAGCACATTTATCTTTCTCCCCATTGTGTCCCCAGCACCTGGCACAACCTGGCATCCAATAAGCACTTAATACAACATGACTGGCATGCAGGAGAAGCTTACTGCATACACTTGCCCAAGGAATAAACTGAGATTGTGTACTAGAGAAAGTGTTCACAATTTAAGTTAAGTACCTTTCAGATGTCTCTAGCAGGGTCCCAGGAAATCCTTTTCTAATTCAATGAGAGGTGGAGATTTATGTGGAGAGGGGGCTGAATGATTCCCACCCAGACGCCCCTTCTCCTTGCATTGTCACAGAGCAATCTGTGTTAGATTATGGCTGAAAAATATAATTGTATTACATGCAAGTGGATTTAGTGACACAAATGATTTGTTAATAAAATAATAAAATTTCTTACTCATGTATAATAGATGCCAACTTCTTCATAACATTCAGGAAATAACTGCATCGTTTTAGAGAGTGGCTTTATTGGAACCGGTAGGCGCCCCTCCATATCTGAATTGGTGAGAAGTCCAGTGTTCCTTATGTCTAGGGGTCTCCAGACTTGTTTTGTACTGTTGTGCTGTGGGCTTCTCTCATGCTGATCACGCTGAAAACAGGTCTTACAACATCCAGATTTTGGGATGGGGCAAACCCCTGTTCCCGGTCCAGGGTTGCACTATGGTTGTCATTTCTTATGGTCACATGATACTGTGGCTCAGGGCCTGGCCCCATTTGTGGGCCCAGCATGGCCGTTTCATGGCTTCAGATCCAGGTTCTCACCCAGGTTCTGCAGAGACACCACATGAAAGCATCTAGGGGAGGCGGCCCAGGCTGGGCTGCCTGTGTCCAGTCCTGTACCCTTTATGGGCCTCACACCTCCAAGGCCCTGCCCCTTTACTTTACTTTAGGAATCCAGAGGCCTGATTCCTTCCTTTCAGTTGAATCTGTAGCAACGGGAAACAAAGCACAGATTAATTTCCCAGCTGGTCACCGCACTGTCTCGTGTTCTCAATAAATCACATAGTAAACACTCAATCCACGTTTGCCCAACGCACTGGGTCCTAACATCATGGAAGAAGTAAGCAAGCTCTCCTTTAATATGCAGATAACATGTTTGATGAGCACTTTGCATAAATGGTTGGGTTTACAAGTTTGTGTTCTCAAAAGTAAAATTAAACCTTACCTTTAACCCTGCTGTCTTTAACATTCTTGATTTGTTTGAATCATTGTTTCCATAAAACTAACCTATTCCTATATGCCCGACAAAAGATACTAAGCTAATGTAGGATCCAGCTGTTAACATTTTATCTTCTCTACTTTACGAGTGGAAATACTCATTTTAGTAGCCTGAAACATATTCCTACAGTCTCATATTTTGGGGTTTGTAAGCACTGTGTTTGCAGGCAAAGAATGACCCAGCTCTTTCATTTCTTTTTGTTCCTCTCTGGCATTTATTGTCAAAAGCTCATGCTTCTCTGGTCACAGTATTGCTTGGTTGGTCTGGACTGAGTGGCCGGCTGTTATTTTCCTCGATTTCTGGGATTAGAATGAGTGACCAGAAACACATTCTGTCTCCCAAGATACAAACCCATTGAGGTTGCTGGGAAATGAGCACAATTAGGATCAGCTCATTAACTGCAATGGTTTTCAATGCATCACACGGAGCATGTGTCCCTGTGCAGTCAGAAGCGTTGCCCGTTAGCCTGCATCTGGGCCATCGCCTTTCCATTTGGCTTCTCTGGGAAATTTCGCCCTCTCTAGAACAGAAGCAAGGAAAATAGAGCACCTTTAATGAGTGATTCGAGTTAATGCACTGACTCACTGTATACTGTGTTAACTGTTAGTGTATATATTTGTAGTCATGTTTAGTTTTTATTTCTTTCTGTCTTTCAGTTAGCACTTTCCGAAGATAATTTTATAATACTTTTGAGAAGAAGCCATAGTCCTGGTTCAATGCAGATTCAAGGGAAAGACTTCTCAGCCCTCCCCATGACCAACTGAATGGCCTCAGGTAAGGCATTTTACAGGTAATGAGGGGCTGGGTTAAATCAGTACTTCATCATAGCTGAAGAGGCCTCTGGGGAGCTTTAAAAAATACCACTTCTCAGGCACTACCCTGGAATAATTAAATCAGATATTGTAGTGTGGGATCTGGCATTATTGTTACTAACATCGTCTGACAGCTTCTCCAGGTGCTTTTACTGTAAAATCAGAATTGAGAACCATTGGACTGGATGATCTATAAATGTTACCCCAACTGTCTTTCACTGTCTTTGAATTAGTTTGTGTTCCCAGGGAAAGAACTTTCTATTAGACTTCAGTCTTCTTATTCAAATTATTGATGGCATTTCCCTTGTCCAGTTTGAAATTTAAATATTAGATAGGCAATCTGAAGAAGTAAACATAATGATTTTACACTTTTGAGATCTCTACCAATGTTTAGCTAGAGAGGTGGGCAGTTTCGGCATTAGCTGGGCTGCCAGTTGGTATGCAAATGAGAGGCAGTCCCGCACCCCAGTCAGTTACTTACCTAGTGTGTCTGTGTACCCCAGGGCCTGGCTGACTCCTTGAAGGGGTGTTCCTGACCCAACACTGAGATCAGGACCAAGAACCAGGAAACAACTGAATAGCACCCTTTAATTTGGCCTGTAGGAAACCATCAAGTAGAAGTCCAAATATGAAGGCTGTTAGGTGGTACTAATGTGCAGCTGGGATGGGAAACATTGATCTAGTCAAACTCCTTATAAAGCTAGAGTTTTGATCTGTAACGTGGAGCTAATAATAGTACCTTTTAATTGAAATGCAGTGACATTTGGTTGAGATAATTTATGCAAAGAGCTTAGCTTAGTGCCTCGCACTTGGCAATCACTTTAACGTGTTATTTATTGTTACTACTTCTACTGCTATTATTGTTGTTGTTATTTTTATTATTGATCTCTGCCAAGGATGGCTCCAGGTAAGTTCTCAGCAATAAATTTATCTTCTCGCCTGTCATTCCTTGGGATCCACACTTTAAAACCTAGAGGCTGCAGAGTGTGGAGAAGTTGGGGATTGAGAAGCACAGCCATGTGCTGACCTTTAGCCTTTCCTCTCATTTGCTTTGTACATCTCTACTCTCACTCAGGCCATCTGCCCCTTGGATGAATCACAAATGTCCTCTTTCGGAGATCCCATTCTCAAAGGTCTTCATATATTCATTCCTTTATAAGTTTTTTTGTTTGTTTGTTTGTTTATTTATTTATTTATTCTCTAATTCCAAGTAATACTTATGAGTTAAATATTCTGAAGTGTTTTTCCCGAGGCAGAAGTCATTTGTATTCAAGCCTGTAAACATAGCTGCTTCATTCTCTGCCGCATTGAGTGTGAGAGCATGTCTTTTAAAAGAAATAGGAAAAGACCTCCCACAGAGCAAACTGCACGTTGCTTGCCGGGTCCTGAAAGCCATTCTCTCATACCCAAAATCACACATGCAGGAGACATTTCCCTCCTGGGACCCCAGGAGAGGCTGTCAGCATTTAGACAGCAGACCCCAGCCTTCTATCCAGCAGAGAAGCAACGGTACTTCTCTCCACCTTATATTTGTATGAAACTACCACCTTTATCTGTCACATTGGACGAGTGGGACGTGCTCAATACTATTGACTTACTTGTTTGGCAGTGTGACCAGGGTTTGACATCCTGAGGGGAAAAATGTTATTTCCACAGAAGGGAAAGGATGAAGGAAGTTTGCAGACTTGTGTTTGTGCTTTTGCATCAGTGAGACTCTCTGTCATTAGGGTCCAGGAATCCAGGTGAGACCTTTAATATGCTTGTTCATGTGCTGAGTGCTGCGGGAAGTGACGAGCCGCTGGTAATGTTACCACGCAACGCAAGGTGTTGAAAAGACTCTTCGTGTCCTTTCCACATGGTGTCTAGTGATGAAAGAGAACACTTGGGGGCCCCGGTTTGCCAGTATGTTCTTATTTATCATTTTTCTTTTTAAATGTCTGTATAATGGGCCTATATAACTGACCATAATGACATGTTTAATTTGTTCATTTTTTTATGTACCTGCTATTTTCCTGCCTTGCTGATTTTAAGAACTGACTCCACGTGTGTTGCCTTCATTAATTGGGATGTTGTGTTTCTGTAAATCTTTTGAGGCCCACCATCTGTTTTTGCATCTTGTTTTTGAGCACCAGGAGTTTAGTTTGCATCTCTCCCTTGGGGGACCTGAATGGAGCTGTAGTTTAGGAAGGATGCCTGCCTATTGGCACACTCATCACATTCAAGGGTTGGGTTGTGGAAAATCTTGATTTGACTTAAAAATAACTTTCCTAGTTTCTATAACAGAATACATGTTTATTGCAAAATTTTTTGAAACTAGAAGAAAACATAATAAGGAAAATAAAATTACTTTCCATCTGACTGGGTGTAAACACACATAACTATCACCCTCCGTAACCCTTCTTCCCTGGGCCTATTTAACAAAATTATATCCTGTTTATTCAGTAGTATATCTGAAACTTTGATCATGTCATTACACTATTTTCAGTTTTATTGACATATAATTGACATACAACACTGTATAAGTTTAAGATATACAGCATAATGACTTGACTTACGTATGTTGCAAAATGATTACCTCAGTAAGATTAGTTATCATCTATCACCTCATATACTTGCAAAAAAGGAAATGACAAAAAGAGATTTTTCCTTGGGATGAGAACTTTTAGGACTTACTCTCTTAGCAACTTTCAAATATACCACACAGCAGTGTTAACTATAATCATCATGTTGTTATACCTTTTGAAAGAATTCTATTTAGTGGTTGTATATTATTCTGTTCTTTGGATGTTTAACTGACTTATATGTTCCCTTGTGGTTGGTCACTTAGGTTGTTCCTGAATTTTCACAATTATTAATAATGGCATGGGTAGAAAATATGTCCAGGTATGATTTCTAGGCGACACTGATAATATTCCCACATGTTAGTTCAAATCTGGATCAGGACAAAGTTTGGTAGTTGTGTTAGTAGAAGGTTGGAAGTTTATGCCTTGTTATTAACCTTTTTTCCATATTAACATGTAGCTTGGTTTGGAGCTTATTACTAAGCTTATGCAACAATCAGATTTTAGAACGTTTTCTTACCCCCAGAGGAAACCCTATACCCATTAGCAACCACTCTCCATTCTCTCCAGTCACCAGCCCCTGGCAATCACTAATCTTCTGTCTCTATGGATTTACCTCTCCTGGGCATTTCATATAAATGGAATCGTACAATATGTGGCATGTTGACGATATGCCTGTCTGGCTTCTTTCACGTAATGTTTTCAAGGTTCATCCGCTCTGTCATATGTATCAGTACTCCATTTCTTTTTATGGCTAAGTAATATCGCATTGTGTGCATGCAGCGTATTTTGCTTAGCTGTTCATCCATTAATGAACACTTGGGTTATTTCCATTTTTGGTGGTTATGAATAATGCTGATATGAAGACAGAGGTTTGATACGGTCAGTAATTTTTCATTGTCATGCAATAGATGAAAGATCTTAAGAGCAAAGACTTAAGATAATTAAAATCAAAGATGACTCAGAGTGTGAACTTGTAACAACTATTTTACGTTACTTCTTGGCATTTTCACAAACTCTGACTTCATGAAGTCTCACATCTTTATGCAACTTCTTGGGTCCAGTTGAACTTGTTGGGTTCTTATTGATGAGACCCAGGGTGGTTATAACCATGTAAGTGGCCCCCTCTTTGCAGAATTTTGCCCAAACAACACATATTACTGGCTGGAAAGGCAACGAGTTACAGATTTCCATATTTTACCTCAAAGAAGGAAGTTGAGGGACATCCCTTCTGCTTTCCCTGTTTACTGGCTCAATCATAAACCCTCTACTTCTCAGTGCCTAGGTTAAAAAACACACAAGTTACCTAAAGTAATGTTTTGTGGCTTCTTGTGGAGCTTCACAGAGTTTAATACCTCATATCAGTCTTTCTCTCTTGTGTTGTCAAGGAACTGAAAATAAAATCAAGAAAATAAACACCCCCCCCCCCCCCAAAATCATAAAGTAAGAGGGAAATGGTTTGAGGGCCACTGTTGTTTTACTGCTTGTGTCAGTTTCTCTCCTTTTACACCATCCAGCTGTGCAAAGGCCCGCAGCTCCTACAAGAGGCAGCGCGGAGAACAGCAGAGAGCCAAGGAGAGCATCCAGTTTCACTCCTCGGAAGCTACTCCTTGGAGCCTCACCCAATGTAAACAAGAGCCTCAAAATGCAGAGTGGAAACACTGTGCTGGTTTTTCTCCTTTACAGCTCCAATTAGCCAATATTTAACCATTCAGCTAGGAAACATGCATGCTCCATCCCGGTAACAGCCTCTTTTACACAAGGCTTGGTTAGGGGAGCCTAGAAAGGGGAGCGTGTCGGAGTAGAGCTGAGCCATCTGAAACGAAGCCCGCTGTGCCAGCTGGCGGGAAGGAAGGCAGACTTCCCCTGGGCACGATTTCAAGCAGGGGCAGCAAGCAGAGGTAAAATCTTGAGTTCATATTTCCATTAAAAACAGGGATTATGGTTTCGATCCTGCTGTTCAATGTTCTCACTCTCCTTTTTTCCAATTGAAAAATCCCCAGTCTGTCAAAAACAAAACTTAAAAAGAACTTTGCTGACTCCCTGCAGCAGGCCACATAGCTCAACCGTACGTTATAGTGCCCGTGCGACGATTCTGCTCCAAGGCCCGCGGAGGCTTTGGTGTTGCTCCCACACAGCAGTGGGTGCCAGGAACTCTCTGCTCTCGTCCCAGGGCTTATGCGATGGGGGCAAACCACTTAGCTTCCCAGGGTCTGGATTCTAACCTGTGAAATGGCCAAAAGAGACTTACCCACAGGGGTTTAAGGAAACTGATTAGGTTTATAAAGACCGACTTGGATGAAAGACAATGTAATTGTTGCCGTTAATAGTATGACTACAGATTTCATGGCATCCCCCCCACCCGACAGGACCCCACATACTTCATGCACATGGGTCTGTTTCAAGGTCACAGTTCCCCCGCCAGGCAGAAGGAGGGCCTCTCGCCATCACCCGCTGCAAGGGGAGGCCGAGGGCCTCAGAGGTTAAGTTCAGCACCCGCAGTCTTGTTGCCTGACTCCCAGGGGATGTGTTTTTTTTATAGATTCATACTGTATTTTAGGTAAAATCACTGAGGAAACTTCATTTTATGATTCAGATTTGTCTCCCAGGAGATCTGTGTGAATATTTTTGCTATTCAGTAATTTATGGGAGGAAAACAGGGTGCTGACGTACTTGCTCCATGATATCGTAATATAATAGCTGATATGGAGAAAACAAATAAAGATGGAAGAGAATAATCCCTTATTCTGACTGGGACATTTCTGACCCACGCAGACACCAATATGCACGCGCTCACAGCCTTTAGGGAGTGACAAAGGCTGTATGTTTATATATTATGAAAATAAATTACTCTCCAAGTGGCAGTTTAACTTATCTTGATGAAGTATTACCAGTATATTAAAATATTCCTATAAATTACTCAGCTGGCTTTTACAATACTGACCCGTCCTATTTTAAATATGTAGAGAGTTATAGTGTGCTTCTAATTGGACTTGATATGATAAGTTGGAAAGAATGCACTGCTCACTTGGAGGAAATATAATGACTCTCCTGGGCAGTTTGGGTGCTACTTAGTACCTTGGATGAGGTGATTTTCTAAATGGCATCCTAGAATTAATGCACATTTGAAAGAGAGACATCTACGCCAGGCTTCACAATGGAATTCAATGGCTGAATCTAAATAAAGCACCAGTGCTGTGATTTTTTAGGCTTGATCAGTCCCCGTAGGAAGAGAACCTGAGTAAGACTTCCTCCGCGGGGCTGCGAGGTCCTGTGGCTCTGGTCTGTGCCGTTTACAGTGTTTGGATGAAAGAATCCATGAATTCTAGTTCTTTCCTGAACAAGCTGTGGGAGTCTAGAGTGGATGGAGTTATATCCTCTGGGGGAGATGTTGGAGTCCCCCTTGCCTTTTCTTCCCTGCTCTGTGGGACCCGGGAGTTGGCATGTCCTCAAGCCGCAATATGTAGCACATCTCGAAGTTCGAATGAAGAGAGATTGGTTGAGAAGGTAAGTTGCCATCTGTGAACCAGAGGCCAGTTGGCGGGGGGGTGATGTTCACACAAGAAAGAAGTGGGGTTAAGGACCAGACCATAGTCTACCTTGGTCTATGTCCCGTGGGTGCTTGAAAAGAATGTGTATTCCGTTGCTGTCAGGTGCAGTGATCTGTTAATATTGATTAGATCTTTGTTGATTGATGTGTTTGACGTTTGAGTTCTGCTGTATCCCTGCTGGGTGTTTTTTTTTTTTTTTAAAAAAACTAAGTGTGATGTCTTTCTGGTTCTTCTATGATATATGATTTTTTATTGAAACCTAGATATGTTGAGTAATATAGTATAAGACTTTGAATCTCACTTAAACCCTCTAGTTTAGCTGGCTTCTCTGATACCACTCTGGCAGGGGAAGAGGGAGATGCCATCTTATTACTGCCGGGTAGGGGTAGAAGCCCAGCTTCTTCACTCAACCTCTGTTGACACCTGAGATGGGAGACTCCTCACTACTGCTTGGAGGGGTGGTAGTTCCAGATCCCTGCTGGGCCTCTACTGTCATCTCCCTGGCTGGGAGGAGGCAAAGTGAATTGCAACTGCTCCCCAAATGACCTCCATTGACACCACGGGGCCTGGCTGATGTGGCCTTCTTACCACTGAGCAGTGGTAAAAGTCCTGACTCTGTGCTAGACCCCGTCTGACACTCTCCCACTGGGGAAGGAGAGGGACACCTTATTATTGCCACTGGTAGTGGAAGTCCAGGTTCCACTGACACCATGAGAGATGAGCTCGTTTCCACCTGGTGGGGATGAAGATGAGATTAAAGACATAGGAAAAAACCAAAGCCACCTATGGTAGGTAGAATAAACCCCCTGCCATGCCCTGATGTCCACCTCTTAATCCTCAGAACCTGTGACTATATTACCTTAAATGCCAAAAGGAACTTTGTACATGCAGTTAAGTTAAGGATCTCGAGAGGAGGCGATTATTCAGGATTATCCTGGTGACCTCAATGTAATCAGAGTACTTACAAGCAAAAGAGGGAGGCAGGAGGGTCAGAATCAGAGATACTTGAAGATACTGTTCTATGGGCTTTCAGGATGGAGGAAGGGACCCTATGCCAAGGAATACAAACAGCCTCTAGAAGCTGGAAAAGGCACGGAGACAGATTCTCTCCTAGAGCCTTTAGGAAGAATATAGCCCTGCCAAGGCCTTGACATTAATTAGCCCAGTGAAATCCACTTTGCACTTTTGACATACAGAATTATAAGATAGTATCTTTGTGTGGTCTTATGCTCTAAGTATGTGAATGTACCACCAAGCCAAATCATCCAAATAAAATCAAAGAGGGAAAGAAATTTCCCAGAATTTATGGTAAAGGAACTGGCAGTGAACATCAAATGCCTTTGAACGTGGAACTAAGACTAACTCCAGGAGTTACAGTTTCAGAATAGACAATAAATGCATAGCCCGTCGTTGTTGGGTGAATTCTCTAGCTAGAATATAGATAAGAGGCTATAAAAATAAACCTAAAAATGAATTGGCTTAAGTGAACTAGAAATCTATTTCATGGTCACCCCAAAGCCTGGGTCGACAATCCGGGGCCGGTTTGGTGGCGGCAGGTATTGGGGATCAGCTTCTGCCAACATTGATAGGTGGCTTCATCTCCTAGTCCCGCAGGGATGCCTCAGCTGCCACCGTCCTGTCTGCTTCCAGCCTGCGGACAGGTAGAGAAGGGACACAGGCAGGGGCCTGCTCCTTCTCTAAATGGATGGCCCTAGAATTGCGTACATCACTTTTTCACCATTTTGTTGCCCAGGATTTGGTCAGATGGCCACACGTGCCAGGCAAAAGAGGCGGGCAATGTAGTCTTTAGCAGGGGTGTCTAACGCTCAGCTAAAACTTGTGTTATAATTGAAAAGGGGCAAAACGGGGATTGGGGAGGAAGAAGCAGTGTTCGCCACATTTGATAATTTAAAAATAATGATACAGCCCGGCCGGGCGTGGCTCAGCGGTTGAGCGTCGACCTGGGATCCAGGCGATCAGGGTTCGATTCCCGGTCAGGGCACATGCCCGGTTGCGGGCTTGATCAGTGACTCTCTCATCATTGATGTTTCTCTCTCTCTCTCTCCCTCTCCTTTCCCTCTCTCTGAAATCAATATAGATATACTTTTTAAAAATCGATTAAAAAAGAATAATAATGATACAATCTGAGTTACGGAGGGAGGAGGGAGAGCGGAGGCGAAGTGACCGGCTTCCTCCCTCACGTCTTTATAGCAGGAAGCCAGTCCACTGGAAGCGCCTGAAATTGAAACAGGCAGTTGAAATTCAGCTGAAAGCTCCTCTTAATCACCTTTTGACCTAAGAGTGATCTTTTAGGAAATAGTCCCTATGGTGGAGAAATATTTCCTATTCAGCAATTACTTCAATTTTACTTCAATTTCTTGGTTAAATAAAATTAAAAATAACTTATTTAAAGTTAAAATAACCTGCACATTATACTTCCATTTTGATGGAAGTCAGTCTACCTTTCTGGATATGGGACTAGACAGACAACTAGAATAGTATATAATATTAATTATGGGCAGTAAGATTTTAGGCGTTTTTTTCCTCTCTTTGTTAGACTTTTCTCCATCAGTTTAATTTTTATAATGAGCACACATCATTTTTAACATGATGATAAAGTCGTCGTTCTTACTGAAGTACAGTCATTACTAATGTGAGGAGGAAGGGATTTTTAAAATTTTATAAGAAGTATCACGGAGTGTCCTTAATTAGTGTAATATACAAACTTGACTTTCTGAAAATCTCCAACAACCCTTCCTAGCATATTAATTATGTTTGCTGTTTTACATACCTCGTTTCTGTTTTCCTGTCACGATTAGCAGGAAACTCCTCAAACTCAGAGTGAAGTGTAGATGTCTTCACGGCAGAAAGCCTTGCGTAGGGAAGGGTCTCCGCGAGGCAGAGGAGGCGGGGACAGCTGTGAAGAGAACGGCGCGGACCACAGACGGCATCCTGCGGAGAGAGACCACAGCTGCAGCCTGGGACTGTTAGGAGAGCGCGCCAGACACGCCAAGCTGTCACCCTCTGAGAGCCACGCGCTTTCCCAGAGCTGCCGCCGCCCCGAAGATGGTGTTTCCTCCCACACAACTTGGGCTTCCTGGCTGCCGGGCCAGGGCTTATTGCACCAGGATTGGGCACTTAATCTAGGGCAAGCAGTGTTCCAGTTGGCCGGCGACGACCTGCATGACTTGGCTTGAAGATCGGATGTGTAGCCCAGTGAGATACGTTGGTGTCGCCGGCCGGTTTCCCACGAAGCTGACCCTGAGATGGAGATGAGCGTGCAGGAGGTTGTCCAGGAGCGCGCTCGAGTTCATCCTCTGGGGGGGGGAGAGAAGGGGAAGGGAGCAGGAAGGGCAGGGGAGCGGCTGGCTGGGGTGTGGTCTCCCTGCAGGGCTCAGCAGATACTCTAGGGGGTTCGGGGCTGGAATACCCTCCAGAGAGGTCCTGAATTGGGACGAGAGGACTAGGCCTTTTCTCTCTGTGAATCAGCTCTACCTGCGGAGGAGGGGGACGGAGCCTTGGGTGAGGCGTCTCCTCTGGCTCTGTGGGGGGCTGCCAGGCGGGGGCTGTCTGCGAGCAGCACTCCCAGTGTCTACAGAGGAAAGCCCTTTATTTCTGAGGGTGACCTGGGCAGCACATCACAGTATTTGTCCACTTTGGTGCTTTTCACTTTTTCCTGGCAGTCAGAATCTGTTTTGGGATTTAAAGTAGGTAATAGAGTGTCATTGTCGGTAGGAAGAGAGTGAAAGTCACTGTGATGAAGGGCGAGCGAGGCCATCATGAGCATATGGACGTTAATGTCTGACACAGAAGCTGCGAGTACACCAGGAAGCAGGCCAGGGAGCAGCGGGTGTCGCCAAGCACCCTGATGGTACCAGCTGGACTGAAGATGTACAGATTCCTGTGGCTGAGCCCTTGGAGACACCTCCAGCTCCAGTGCGGTCCTTGATCTCCTCCTGTACATAAAATTTTCCTCTTAGTTCCACCTGTGTTCTCCTCTCAGATAGCAGCGCAAAGATCTGAAATTCTTTGGTCCCCTAAGAATATACCGTTCCATGTAGCTTGATCTACATAAAAGCTGGGAACTCAGGAGACAAGATATATGGTCATCTTGTTTGGGGCCATTCGGCTACAGGGTGGGGAAAAAGTAGGTTTACAGTTGTGAGGACGTGAAACACAGATTTATTTTTGTATTATTATTTATTAATTCTTATGTTATTCTCCATATGAACAACTGGAAAGCTACCTTTGCCCCACCCTGTATATCAGCATTGCTATAGTAACACGGCCCCAGGCGATGCCGCATGATGAAAAACATGGGTCTACATTTAACGGCCTTTTATGACATTGACCTAGTGCCACTTCTGTGTCCTTGCCCCATGCCATTCATTCCTTGCATTTCATTGTATGCTGGAACAAAACCTTCCTGCACTGGATATTTAGTTAATAAGTACCCTGAGAATATTTAGTTAAATGTGAGATGGAACATTATTTACTATTGACCTTCATAATAATAGCAATACTATAAACATTCATTGTGTACCTACTACATGCCAGCAACCACGCAAAGGGCTTTATATTCACTATTTCAATTAACACTCACGTGTCATATGATAGATAAGTTTTTTTACCCCCTTTTACAGATAAGGAAACTGATGCTCAGGGGGAATAAATATTTTGCCAAAGTCACAAGGCCGATAGAGCCAAGACTTAAAGCAGGCAGCTTGCCTCTGGACTATGTACGAACCTGTGCACTGTTCTGTGCCATAGGCCTAAAGGACTGTAATCCCGACACCACGCTGCTGGGCTTTTGACAGACCCGTGGGTGGTGGTCTGGCGAGCTCTGTTCTCACCGGGGGCTGCTCTGTCTGAAGTTCAGTCCCCTGAGCCTCCCTCTTCAGATTCCTCTCTTAGCTGTTTTCTTTTAAGGGGCAAAAATGTTGTAGGACACCAAACTCTTGAACTGATTCTCCCAAGATGTTATTGGATTGGTGGAACAGTTTAACCCTGTAAAACCAACCTCAGATATTGGATGTCTGGGAGTGGAGGCCACGCTGACTGAAGGGGACAAAGTTGAAGCCACCAGAGAAAATTCCCCTCGGGGGCATTTTCCCTTCCTTTGACGCCGTTTAAAGAAAAGCTGGCGAGTGGGCTATTCTTTGGAATGCGCAGAAGGGAGCGCTGGCAGTCCTGCGGCAATGCCAGCTTAAAAATTCGGTACAATCCAAATACAGTTCATTTTACTCACTTTGTAAATGAACATCTTTCAATTCATAAAACGTGCTGAAATGCAATTTCGGGAGAATCGCCGTGGTTCTAGCTGTATTTCAATCCTCTCCTTTCGTTTGGTGCTTTAAGCAGACCTCCAGGCGGTGGCGGTACAGTCGCCTCTGGTACCTGGAATGCCAAAGCCTGCGCTCGGCGGTTGCCTAGCAACCCTTGTCTCCTTTGTGTCCTTTTGTGAGCCGGTATTTTCGTATTGTACAATGCAAAATTTTCTATTTGGATATACTGGTGATTTAAAGTGAGCTTTCTGTTTGTGCGCTGGAATACAAGCAATTCCATGCGGCCCGTCGAACCTCTGGGTAATAATTGTCAGACAGTGCAGCCTTGCGCGGTGAAGCTGCGAGCGGGAAGGACTCCACAATCCGGAGGGCATTTCAGAGCCCTCTGGAAAGCACAGGGCGCTGACACAAGAACTGCATGTTCTTATGAAATGGTGCTTTCAAATTTTTTTTTTAAATAAACTTTTATTTTGGAATAATTTTCGATTTACAGAAAGCTTGAAAAGGTAGTCCAAGAGCCCCAGCCCGTGTTGCTCAGTGGTTAGAGTGTCGGCCTGTGCACCGGAAGGGTCGCGGGTTCGAATCCCTCAAGGGCATGTACCTTGGTTACGGGTTCACTTCCTGCCCCTGGTCGGGGTGGAGGCAGGAGGCAACCAGTGGATGTGTCTCTCTCACATCAATGTTTCCCTTTTTCTGTCCCTCCCCCTGCCTCCCTCCTTCTACTCTCTCCGAAAAAGCAATGGAGAAATACAGCCTCAGGTGAGCCTTAACAACAACGAAATAATAGTCCAAGAGTTACCACGTTTCCCCCATTGTTAACATCTTACGTAGCCCAGGTACGTTTGTTGAAACTGAGAAATCGACATTGGTACAATGCTACTAACTAAACCCTACACTTTATTCAGATTTCACAAGTTTTTCCACGAATGGCCTTTCCTGTTTCAGGATCCCATCCGGGATACCACGTTCTACTGGGTCATCTTGTCCCCTGCGTCTCCCCCAGTCAGTGACAGCTTCTTTCCTTGTTTCTCACAACCTGATACTTTTCAAGAGCGCTGGTCAAGTATTTTGTAGACTGACCCTCAGTTTGGGTTTGTCTGTTGTCTTCTCATGATTAAACTGGGATAACAGATTTGGGGAAGACCCCAGAGGGGAAATGCCCTCTTCATTGCATTGTATCAGGGACCCGTGGCATCTACGTGACTTATTACTGTGACGTTGGCCTTGATCACTCGGTTAAGGTGGTGTCTTCCAGGTGTCTCCACTGTCAAGTTACTATGGTTCCCCTTCCCTACTCTGCTCCTTGGAAGTGAGTCACTAAGCTCAGACCACACTTAGTGGGATAGAGGAGAAGATTAAACTCCATCTCCTTTCCTTTCTTCCCTCTAGGTTTAGATGTCTGTCCCCCAGCTGCTCACAAGACTTTATTAACTCCAAAGGAGCAGGGACCTGCCCGTCAGGGTCACCTCTATCTTCAGCACCTACAGCAGGACCCAGAATAGATAGGTGCACCATGAAACATTAAATAAGTTAATGAAGGAATGAATTAGAAGTTCCCCTACATCCCAGTGAACACAGTATTGAAGGAGTTATCATTAGTGAATGTTCCTTCCTTAAAGCATCATTTAACATTCAAGTGAGCGTCCGAATGAATGAACTGCTGCATCCTTAGGGAAGATGTATGTGGTTCTGTGTGCGATCCCTTGTGTTTTTAACAAATTGCTTTTCATGGAGATTGTTTGCTTTTTCCACACTCCTGGACCTTCTTTGAACCCCATTCCCGAATCCATCCTGAGTAGATCCCTGCCTCCCCCTTTCTCTTATCTTAACTGGGCACATCTAAAACATGATTATTTGTAAAAAAAAAAAAAAAAAAAAAATTAATAATAGATGGGAGTCTTCTCACATAACAGGAGGGAGACACTTAAAACAATGACTAACTAATGAATTGCTTTTGGGTGGCACTGTGTTATTTTAGCAATTCACACGGTCAGTGATCAATTCAGGCCTACTGTGTGCTGGGCACTGGAACGTAAAGGTGAGAGGAGCAAAGTTCTTACTTGTGAGCAGCTTGTATTGTTGGGGAGGAGAGACTAATAGACACATAATTTGATGGGTTCACAGAGGTGTCATAGGACGTACATATTATTTATTGAAAATTAAATGGGGGCTTTCCGGGAAGGTAAGGAAGAAAAGAACATTCTCAAGCACATGCCCAGTGGCTGTCAGGCACCAGGTTCTACCCAATTCCACTCCTTCTCCAAGTGGGTGCCTACCCTGTGCCCAGTGTCTGGCCTATGCTACACACTCCAAAATATTAGTAAATAAATGAATAACTTTGCCATTTGGATAACAAAGATTCACCAAAAGTTTCCTAGTGAGGTACACACAAGTGATGTTTCTCTAAAAAAGTTCCCACTGACATCAGGCTAGAAAGACCTAAAATTGGGGAGACCCTGGTTCCCGCGAGGCCTGCTGGGATGGTCTAGGAGGCTGTGACTGTAGCTCTCCTTGGAACCCCTGGGCAAGAGCATCAGCAGAACAAATGCAAAGCAGGGTGGGGTGTTGGACTCAGGAAGAGAAAATGTAGGGATGTTTAGAAGAAGGGTAAGAGCTGTTCTATTTATGGACAATTGGGCACTGCAGGTAACCTTTCTAAGTTACTCAGAAGTGTTCAGGAGGAAAGGCCTTTCGAATTGGAATCACTGGATTGTTATTCTTACTCGGAGTTACAACTTCCAAAAGGAAATCTTTTGCTGTTTCCCCCGAAGACCTGATATTTGTCAACCTCAGCTGCTGCTTTAAGGCAATTTGGCTTTTTCATTTTTTTTCCCCTAAGAAAGAAAGGCACTGCTAGTCTTCCTTCAAAAAGAACTTGTCTGTGATGGAAAAGTCTCTCCCCTAGAGTTTCTCCCACATTGACAGAGATTGAACTCAGGGCAGAATTTATTTGTTAGGACCAATTTGGAGAAAAGACTCCTGCTCTTGGGGCTGCCACTGAAGTCCCCCTCAATACCTGCGATTCGGTGGGGTGCCTAGTATAGGACGTAGCTTCCCGAATCTCACTCGGGTAAAACCTCTCACATTTATTTACCACCTGTACGATTGCTGATGTTTTACATCAAATAAACTTTGAACTAAGCAAACTATTAAAAAATTAGGCTGATCCTAAGCAGTCACACTCGTGGAATCACAGATACTGTGTGTGTGGAACCTTTTCCCTAATGCGCATTAAGGTAAATTTGTAGCCCATAAAATACGCTTATTCTTGTATCAAATAAAACGATCTTGTGTTTTCCTAATGGTACAGGACTTCCACATTGGGAAACTCTGGGACAGTGTTCCTAAGCTTGCTGGGACACAAACCTTTGTGAGCAGCAGCTCTGGCTAAAATCCAGAGGTGGGTACAGCCTGGAGGAGGGACCCAGTACCTCTGACCCTACCTGCTGTCTCAGCCACTGTTCCCATTGAGGGGAAGCGTTGAGGGTCTTGGCAAATGAGGAGCCAAGGGTGCTCATTTTTCTTCCAGCTTTGGTGTGGCTAAAAAAGAAATGAGAGCAGGGGCTGAGAGGTCTGCTGTGTCTTTCTCTTGCATAAAGAATGGCACAGGCCCGGCCAGTGTGGCTCAGCAGTTGAGCATCGACCTAGGATCCAGGAGATCTTGGTTCGATTCCAGGTCAGGGCACATGCCTGGGTTGCGGGCTCCATCCCCAGCAGGGGGTGTGCAGGAGGCAGCTGATCAATGATTCTTTCATCACTGATGTTTCTCTCTCTCCCTCTCCCTTCCTCTCTCTGAAATCAATAAAGATATATTAAAAAAAAGACACAGGAGGTGGGGCTATTGCCCTGCAGGTACAACAATCCAGGAGGAGCTCTTGATGGAGGAGAGACTTGTATTTTCTCTGGAACCTTGACCACCAATGAGATCTTGGCTGCTGGGAGTGGCCAGATCTCCAGATAACTGGGGCTTACCTGCTCATGTAAAAGGCAGGGATGTACAGGTTTATAGCTCCTGCGCAAATGAAGAATCCAGATTCTCATTAACCAAGACATCATCTGTTAAAGGCGTTTGGCAGTTGAGAAGCTAGGTGAAGAAAAGCTACTGCTCTGAGCAGCAACTCCAGGGAGAATTCAGAATGTCAGAAATGCAGTTACAGTGGCACTTCGATTAATAAAACCCATGGGAAACATGCCCTTTTGCAAGAAAATCATCATGTTTGAGAAAATACAAAACCAAATGACTATAAATCACAAAGTAGCTGTACATGCTTTTACTTGACTGAAAAATAAAACCTCAGCAACAAATAAAAAATCCAAGCAATCAACCCGAAACCTGTTTCACAGCTTGTGTTGTCTCCTCACAGTTTGCAGTGAATAAAGAATTCTCCGAGCGAAAATTTCTCTGAGCCTCCAGCTTCACCTCCCTGCGCCTTCCCCCACACAGAGCCCCCACACTCCATCACCTCCCCCCGAATCCCTGGTCACACCCTCCCCTCCCCTCCCCTCAGCGCTCAAGACCTGCTTTCTTTTCCTTTCCCACCCAAAGAACCCAGAAACCCGAGCCATTTACCCTTACTTCCTAACTGATTATGTTTTAACTGTTCGTACCTGTGAGCACGCTCCAGCTTTTCAGATGCCAGTGAGCGCTGCGTAGCCAAAAGGAGATGGTGACGTGCCGTTCAGCTTGGAAAATTCGGGGTTGAGTAACCTGAATGCCTTTCCCTCCTGCAGGACTTCTCAGAAGCTTTAATGTGGGTATGAAAGGATAGGTCACGAGGAAGGTACATAGCATTCGGTGTTTCCCAAAACTTACTCTGCCAGGGTAAGCATTTATTTTGTGCATCTTCAGGACCTTAGGTTGGCCTGACTCACCGTGAGGGATGCATTTTACCTGCAACTCATCAAGGTGTGCCTAAGCGAAGTGCCCTTAAAGCGGTCGATTTACATTTCTCAGCCGCAGCAGCTGCTTCCTTCCTTCCTTCCTGTCGCCTTTGCATGTTTCTGTCGCATCTCCGCTGACCTTGCTCCCTGAGTCTGCCCTGCCCGACCACAGACCCTGGCTCCTTCTCGCTTCTCAAACTGAACGCAATCCCTGCCCTTTTCTCCCTAAGCCCCAAGACTCTAAGCTATACCTTCTATAACCCTGCACTTTTGCCATAATAATGGCACCTAACTCATTTTTTGGTGCTGCGGCTATTCCGTATCCTGCAGTCCTGGAGCACGTCGCCAAGTCTCCTGCATCGCTTGGCCTTTGTCAGAAACTTCCTAAGGAGAAGGGGTGTGTGGAAGCCGCAGGCCCTGTTCGCTAATAGACGTGTCATATATGAAGTTGACTTCGCCTTGGGCTGTGGGGGCTGCTGAAAGTGGGTCTTGGGACACGTGGTAACTGTAGGGAGCCGGGGTTTCTGTTTCACCCTCTTAGAGCTGCCTCCTCGGAGCAGGCCGTACGACCCTTCCTGTCATAAGGAACCTTTCCTGGGGAAGCGCCTGATGGGTCCTCTGGCTCACTGCACCGCGAGGCCATAGAGCAGCAGGACTCTGTCTAGCGTCTGACCCCAGCTGATTTAAAGGCCTGGAGGCATGGACTGGCCCGTACTCCCGGGACAGCCTTAGGTTCACGGCTTCACTCTTCATGGGTTTACCAGGTTATTACACTTCATTTCTCTTCCCTAAAATCCCCCCCATTTCTTTATTTCTGTTCAGACAAAGTGCCACCCCCCCATTACACATCGTTTTCTGTGTTTATGGACTAATTTCATGTGCTTCCATTTTTAAAGAACTTTTAAAATATATATATATCTTTATTGATTTCAGAAAGAAGAAAGGAGAGGGAGAGAGATGGAAACATCAATGATGAGAGTCATTGATCGGCTGCCTCCTGCACGCCCCTGACGGAATCGAGCCCGCAACCCGGGCCTGTGCCCTGACCAGGAATCGAACCACGATCTCCTGGATCCTAGGTCGATGCTCAACCGCTGAGCCACGCCCGGCCGGGCATGTGCTTCCATTTTTTATGAACCCCTCCGTCGCCCTTGTTCCTCTCCCTGGGAATGATCATTTCCTTTATTCTAGCACTTTTATTTCTTCTCACTTATTCCCTTCACCATAGACATAACTCTGTGACCTTCCGAATCCCCAAACTGGGTGCATCACCCTTAGAGCAAACTCAGTAGATTCATGCTCTTGGGTTTTGTTTTGCTCGGTGGAATCATAGACCTTTGTGCGTGTAGCCAAGCAGTGGCGTTCATTGTTTTCCCCAGCCAAGTTCATAATGCAAACTCTCTTCTAATCTGCTGCTCTTGTTTGCCCACTGGTGTCGTTTGTCATTATTAGATCCCTGTTTCCTCCGGTCCCGTGGGCACGGTGAGCTTCTCAGCTGGATGAGTTAGCATTTTTTCACATTGAGTCCCATCCGGCTATATCTTGCCTGTGTTTCCAGGTTTATTTTATGCATTTGTAGTGTTTTATCTTTGCTCACTGATACTTGCAGCATCTCGCAGATTAGTCGCATCAGGAAAATCTCATTAACTCGCTGATTACTTTCTCCCAGTTCTGCGTTAAGATATAAAGATTTAACACACATTTCTCAGCACTCTACTGGTCCTTTTGGTTTCACACAGGCCTTTGTGGCGGAGTTAGAAAGGACCCCGTAGGTGCACCCGTCAGTTCTATTAATACTTCACCCTGCATGCCACCTGGATCTGTTAACTTATACATGCGCCTTAGGTTTCCCAACTCTACCTTCACCTCTCCTTTTCTGTAAGAAGTTCTTTTTCTGAGATTATCAGCATTTAGTAATTGTCCATACTTACAGTCTCTTAAGGATGGACTGACTCCCTTACCCCCGTAACTGTTTGTGGGGATGGGGTGGTTAACTGACCTTTGAGCTCTTACAGGTTCCAATGTGTTCGTTTTTGTCCAGCAGGCAGCACCCGCGTGTAGGGAGGTTTTGAAACTTCCCTCTTGCAGATGGTGAAGCTGAGGCCCAGCCACGTTCAGGGAGCTCATTCTCGGTACCTGATGAAGAGGTGGCTGGGCTGGGGTCTCCGTGCGAGGCTCCCGGGCAGCATCCGGTGCCCCAGCTGCCCGTAGAGGGTCGGTGGGTCAGGCAGCATCAGGGCTCGGGGCCCCTTGGCTCTTTACCGAGGATTTTGGTGTATCGGGTGAAGCCGAGAGATGCTTCCAGCGAGGCAGGCAGTCTGGGCACCACTGCGGGTGAAGTGACTACAGTGTGCTCTGGAAGGATTTCGGGGATCTCATGGGAGGGGTGATGTCCGAAGCTGGTCTAAAAGCACCGAGTGGCTCTCGCGTCCCCTCGTAACCTCCCTTTGTGACCTCTGACCCTCCTGTAGTTCACCCCAGACCTCCTGACTGCGCTGCTGCAGGAAGCTCTGAGCTCGGTTCCCGCAGCGCCTCCTTGGGGATACAGGCTTGTTCTTTCAAGGGTCATGAATCTCTCTTCCCACCACTGTCTCTGGTGGGGCATGAATTTGAAAAGACGCTGCTTTTTCACTTTCCCAGGAGAAAGCTAACATAGACGAGTGTAAACAAAGGCCCAGGGAAGAGTTACAGTAAGTGTATAAAAGATTGACTTTAGTGGACTCCAGGGACGGCTTTCGTTCAAACGCGCTTACTGCCTCCATCAGCCCCTCCCTCTGTTGGTTTGGCTTCAGCTGCTCTATGAGATTCTCTGTCACACACCTTTTCCTTCTCCTTTTCCTCCTGGTCTGTACATGGCCTGTTGGTGACATCCTGTGGAGCCTGCCTTGTCTGGGGCCTGGATCTTGTTCCCCTGGGTCTCAGCACGGGAACTGATTCTTCCAACTTGCACGCTCCACTCCCACTGCTTGAGACTAATGCAGCCTCGGTCAGGTTCTTGGTCTTCCCACTAACCCCGAGGAGAGGTCGGGGGGGTCAGGGGTTGGGCACTCGGAACGGAGGGATGACAGGCCAAGTGCTGGAGTTGTGCTCTGTCACAGCCACTCTCAAGTGTGTCTAGATTAAATGGCATAGGCTGTTGAGCACTTGCTGTCTTGGAGTCTTACACTGGGCATATATTTTATTTTTAATTTTAATTTTATTTTTTTTCTTACCCAAGGATATTTTTCCATTGCTTTTCAGAGAGAGAGTAGAAAGAAGAGAGAAAGAGAGAAAGATCGATATAAGAGAGACACATCGATTGGTTGCCTCCCACATGCATCCCAGCTAGGGCTGGGGATCGAGCCTGCAACCCAGGCACATGCCCTTGACCGGAATCGAACCCGGGACCCTTCAGTCTGAGGGACGACACTCTAACCACTGAGCCAAACTGGCTAGGGCTACACTGGGCATTGAAGTGGTTTAGGTGCCCCAAGGAGGACTGCTAGATTTAATAAATAAAAACACAGGACTTCTAGTTAATTTGAATTTCAGACAAAGAATAACTGTTTAGGGTATGTTTCAAACACTGCATGGCAACTTTTTCTAGATCGCCTGGAAACTGTGGGGTGTTCAGTGGCGCCATTGCAGCTGAAATCATCTACCCTGGGTCAACTTGAAATATTGCTGACAGGTACTCATACTAAAAAAATTATTTGCTGTTTATCTGAAATTCATATTTAGCTGGGCATCCTGTATTTTATTTGGCAACCCTAGTCCCAAAGGAAGATGCCCGAACTCAAGTAGTAAACACCTGGTTGGGAAGACAGCCCCCTGCAAAGACCTGTAGCAGTACCAGGGGGCGCGTAACAAGGACCTGATGAGTGCTGTGGACGGTGAGCTCGGAAACTGAAGGCTCCACCAGGCTCAGAGAATCCCCAGGAGTCCCATGGGCTGAGAGGAAGCTGCTCGCAGGGGGGAGCGTGGTTTCGGTTGGTGAGGGACGGTGGGTAGGGCTGGGTAAGAGGAAACCGGTTTTGAACTGTGTTCTGCTGTTAGCATAGAGCCATTACAATTTTTAACCATGGGGAAGAAACACTGTGAGTCATGTTTTAGGAAGATTGTTGTTTCCAGAAGAGGAACCCGAGGCAAAGAGAGGTGAGGTAATTTGCCCAACATCAGATTTTAGTGGAGAAAGGAGAAAGGCCATGTGGATACTGTCAACTTGAAGCAACTAAGAAAACCTGACTTTCGGGTTATGTTTTCCTGTGTACTGTTTGCCTACATTGCGTAGAAAATGTGTAAGTGGCAGAGTTGTGAGCTGACAGCCTCTCCCCCGGATGAACTTGGCCTCTTTTGATATTTGGAGAGTAAGAAACATAAAATTTAGTAGCTACTGAGAGTACTCCTCCCATGTGCTGGGATGGCAGCAAGGGGGGTGCATGTTCGCCTGCTTTACGTTGCCCCAACCTGTGGGGTTATCCAGGAGGGGCCGTGGCCACCTTCACTGCTGCAGAGTCACGCTTAATCTGCTCCATTGTCATGGACAGTGGAGACTCTTCCCCTGCCCACCTGTCTGTCTTTTTTTAAGGGAAATATAGTGCAATAAGAGTGTGGCCTATTATCTCAGTGCTGCCAACTTCAGAACTATGTGCAGTCTGTAAATTTTATAGAAATTATGCTATTTCTGCATTAGAATGAGGGCAAGCTTTTCAAGGAAGCCACACCCTGTGTAGATAGTCTAATGCTTTGATGCTGTCCTCTTGTTTAGGCCACCAAAAAATTTATGTGCCAAATAACATCGGGAAAGCATGAGCAGATCTCTAGCCTTATAATTTTCTGGGTGACTGAGATTGCTTTCATGTAAATGCTTATAATTTTGTTTCTCATTTGTAGGTTTCTATTTTCTCCTTTCTGCATTAACTAATAACTTTCTGTTTTCTGACTGTGCAGAGCTAGAATATATCACCCGTCAGAGGTGCTGTGGTAGAAATTCAGGCATTAGAGGGGATGTTGGACTAGATGACTTTTAAAAACCCTTCCATTTATTAGATTGTGTTCATCTATTTCCTTGGTAACTCAAAATTATATACTGATTTTCTCAGAGTACTCAAATATTGTAGTTGACAGAAAAAAGGTCTTACAAATATTGATCATATATCCTATGTTTTGTTTACATCTAATTAAGTGATGTATTACTGAGATTTGTCTTTTGATAACAATGATCTAATTGCTTAGCAACTGTTCATACAATGTTGACCAGTGAAAAATTCAGATGATTCCCCATGCTTTAGGCTGTCAGAACAAAGAGTTGGTCTAAAACAATAGCATCAAGACTAACAAAGAATAAAATATACAGCATAGGAGTCTTCAGAATAAAATGTGCTGGAGAAGCCATTCTCAAACAGCGGACGATGTTCTTCATGACTCAGAATCATCTAGGAAGCTTTAAAAAAATATAGGTTGCCAGACCTCACCTTGGAAATTCTGATTCAGTATATCTGGGGTATGACATAGGAATCCTCTCCTCCCGCAGGGGAAGCTGGGCTCTGCCCTGCTACCTGCTTAACAAAAACTGAGCACTCCCCACACCTGCCAGTGTCGGCGCGCGTGCATGTGGGCTGAGGTTATCCTGGAAAGCAACCATTTCTCAAAGCCCTAAAATATGATTTTGTGGTAATCCCTTCTCCCCACTGCCCTCCAATTCCCTTAGATTTAGTCTAGCTCCCCTCCCTCACTGTGCCAAACCCCATGCATCTCACACCCTACTTCTGATGTTCTCTCCTGTCTCATGTACCAGTAAAATCAAGAAATCCAGCCATTAAAAAAATTCCTCCTTCCAATGCCTTCCTTCCTGAACTTACTCTCATAAGTAAACCTTAAGATGGCAGATGGGATCCTGAAGAAGATTAACTTGCTGTTTTAGTCCGATTGGGCTGCTATAACAGTATCACAGACTGGGTGGCTTATAAACAGCAGGAATGTATTTGCTCATAGTTCTGGAGGCTGGAAATCCAAGGTCAAGGTGCCAGTAAGGTTGGGCGAGGGCTCTCTTTTGAGTGACAGACTTCTGTTGTATCTTCATTGGTGGAAGGGACTAAGGAGCTCTGTGAGATCTCTTTTATAAACACTAATCCCAGTCATGAGGGTCTAGCTTCAGGACCTAAACCCCTCCCAAAGGCCCCACGTACAAATACCATCATCTTTGGGGCTTAAGATTTCAATGTACAAATTTTGGGGCAACACAAACATTCAGACCATAGTACTTACCGAAAGATGATGCCAAATGGGGAGTGTTTCCGTGTTATATTCATTTCAATAGCTTTGTAGATTTATAGGACAGTGTATCTTTTCATTTTTCTGTTTGGCCAATAGGTCTTTCCCGTTGTTGGCAGATTGAAATTAGTAAGTAAAGATTTTTTGTTTTTAGCGTGAACCTTCCTCACAATACAAAATACACTACTGCTATCGTACGTCCCGTTTTCAAAGGAAGAGACACTTCCTTGCCTGGCCTGCGTTACTTTAACTCAGAAGGTGCACGAGGACTTGTGTTGCCTTGTTTTCCTTTTGGCTCACGTTTCCCCTCTTCCTCAGTAATTGCTTTTGGAAAAGACACTTAACAGAAAACAAACTGTTGCACCTAAAGATTGATTATACCTTTTCTTCTCTTTCTCTGTTACTATCAATTTTATGTGACATATGTGAAAGTCAATATAATGTTCATTTTTCATGACTACACGAATGAAATGCTCAGCTGTGAGAACCTTTAAAAAAACAGACTTTTCCCTTGTACCCTTAAGCCACTATTGGACATAATGTTTACCATTAATATTTCCTAATGTGTGCATACATATTTGGGAAGTGTTTTTCTCTTCCTTTGAATAGTATGTGTGATTATTTTAGAAAATGTAGAAATAAGTTTAAGAAAATAAAAAACATATTTAATCTCACCATCTAGAGAAAATTATTATTAGTATTCTTTGCAACCACTGATAAATTATATGCTGGTATGTACATAGAATTTATGTTCTCTTGTTTGACACAAATTGATAGCATATTCTCACAATTCTACATTTATTTTAATTTACAAGTGTATCTTGCCATTACTCTATATTAGTACATGTAGAGCTACTACATTTTTTAGGAGGTGTAAGGGTCACTGTGTATATTAGTTGTCTATTGTTGTGTAAAAATATTACCTTAAAATTTATCAGCTAAAAACAAAAGCATTTATTATTCCCGTTTCTGAGGGTCAGATATTCCTGGGTGGCTTATCAGGTTTCCACTGGGTTAGAGTCTCTTACAGGGCTGCAATCAAGGTGCTGGCCAGTGCTAGTTATCTCAAGGCTCGATTCAGGGAGTTTGCTTTCAGGCTGACTCTGGTGGCTATCCTCAGGCCTCAGGCCTTGATGGCTCTTGCGATCATGGGCCTCTCCATAGGGCAGCTCCCAACGGCCCAGCTGGCCTCTCTCAGAGTGAGCAGGGGAGGTAGGGAGTGAGCAAGCAGCATGGAAGCCACAGACTTCCCTGTAAGTTAACCTTGGAAATGCCACGTCACACTTTTGCTGTCCTGTATTTGTTAGAAGCCAGTTACCAAGCCCAATCCACATTTGAGGAAAGGGGGTTACACAGAGCATGAGTCCAAGGGGGTGGGAATCCTGGGGGCCGTCTTCCAGGCTGCCTACCACTGAGCATGTTTCATTGCATCATCAATACTTAATGTTTTTATGTGTTTAAACTTTTTTGGTTTGATAAGTAAATTTAATATTTCACTGTAATTTTGTGTTTTATTTCTTTTATTACTAACTGAGAGTTTTATTTATTGTTTATTGGTTGTTTCTAATTTTATCCAAAATTGTCTATTTACTTCCCCCCATTTTTTCTCTGTGGGTCTTAGTTCCCCCTCCATAGGTTTGTAATGCTAGTTTAATTTTAAATTATGACCCTTCTAAGGAAGAGTTTCCTGTAAACTCTGAGGAGTAGAGTGAAATTTCTATCTTATTTGGCTTTGTGGTTCAGTGCCAGCATTTGTTTCTTATCAAAAAGATTGAAATATTAACTGCAGCCACCATTGGTGGTTACTATTGAATCTCAGAAGAAAAATAATGAAAAATTTGACATTTATTCCCCATCTGCTACTAGATTTGTAATGGAATGTTGACATTTAATGGTTTTAACACTTGTTAAAGATGATGTAGCAATTTTCAGGCTAGTCATTAGCATCTAACTTTTTTGATTAAAAATTGGTTAACACTAATTAAAATGCCACACCTAAGAATTTGTAGAACTATAAAGACTTATCTACCAAAATGTTCCAAGAAGACCAAATCTTAGATACAAAAAAATCCAAGTTTTGCGTACAAGGTCAAGAATTAAATAGCAATAAGTAACATCATCTGCCATTGCAAGAAGCTTATTATTTCCCAAGACAATAAATAAACGTTATATAAGAAAGGGAACATCAGACTTGTCTCAGTCAATATGTGACCCTAGGCAAATGACTTAAGCCTGTTGATTGATTTATCTACAAAAGGGAGACCTATGGCTTTGGTACATATTTCAAAATGCCATAAACATTAATGAAGTAATATTTATAACATAAAATATTTATGGGAATATTTCTTTTTATGACTCTTGCCAAATTTTCTGCTTTGAAATGTAGGCCCCTCCATTTCTGGATACTTCAATTGTAGGACCGTGCACAATTCCTACCCACTTATTATAGTTTCATACTCTGAAAGCATGCTAACTAATTTTAATTCCTCTACTACATGTTACATGTTAGCACTTTAAATATCTGAAATAAGCGACTTAATTCCCCTCTAAGATTTAAAAATATCCATACTAAGCAGTATTCAGTCTAAAATGAAGTTACTTTTTCACTCAGGAAAAATTTAAAGAACCTGAAAGAATTGTCACTTTTTTAGGTTAAGTCATAGTCACTAAAACCATTGGATAAAAACTCAGCTACATACAGGGCTTTACAACAAAATGACACACAGATATTTGGTCATTTCTCTAGGGTTGTTTATAACACAGAGGCGGCAAATAATGGGGCTGACAGAAAACAAGAGCATTCTGACAGCCGAGCATGTGCTGCATCTGCAAGTGAATTCAGCTCACAGAGAATGCCCTGTCCTGGCAGAAAGACAGGAATGGGGAGGTTGAAGGAGAGCCTGCCTCACATTTGGGCTAGTCAGGGATTGAATGAGAATGTGGAGGAATTTCCCTTCCAGTGCTGTGCCCATTATAAATGCTCAAGGTATTTATTTGATCTTTATTTTTTAAAAATTTACCTTTATTGTTGAAAGTATTACAAAAATCCCCTTACCCCTCTCCCCATTGACCCCCCTCCACCATGCTCAGTCCAGAGACATTTATTTGACCTTTTAGTATGGTGATGTTTTGTTTTAGTCTTTTCTGGGGGTTGATGAAAATATAGAACCTATAGTGGTATTTTGTTACTTGTCATCTTCAGTCTTTCTTAATGCAATTTGATTAAGTTTATCAATTCATAGTTTTGAAATATGTATTATGATCAGACATTGTGCTGTACATTAAAGTGAATTAGACAAGATCCCTTTACTAAGGAAGCTTGGATTGTAGACCAGCAGGAAATATGAAAACAAGGAAGTGCCATCCAGAGGCCCAGGTCTTCCCGTGGAGCTGGGTCACAAGGTAGAGAGGGGCCCCTCAAGGCTTCTCAGAGGGAAGCTGAGGCTGGGTCCTGAAGGCTGAGTAAAGGAAGGGAAGGGCCTCCTGGCATAGAGACGCGTATTGAGGAAAGAATCTACGAGGCCTGTTGAGGCAACCACTGCTGGTTGGAAATGCGTAATGAGGGAGCTGGAGAGGAACAGCCTCTGAATATGTCTTATCACTTTTTTTGGTTATCCATTTGAAAGAAGCTTCTAATAATTTATCTGTCCTTTTTAGTTATTTCTAGAGGCAGAGTTGTTTGGGTTCTTAACCACTGTACAGCTGGAAATGGAATCCTCCACAGTCTCTTTATCTTTCTATTGAGATGCGTGAGTCACTTTGTCTTCAATAAAGTCACACAAACATGAACATATTCAAATATTCCAGGGGGACAGACGTCATGTGCCTGTTTATTTTTCTCGTGGAATATGCATAAAAACCATTAGGGGCGTAACGAGATTATTTCATGGAAGCATAGGCTAAGATACAGTGTCGTAGGTGGTTTATTTGATCGCAGATGAGTTTCAACTTTTTAGCTGTGTTGATGAAACAGTAAGTAAAACGTTTTGGCAGGGAATTTAGGTCTTGTGGTCCAAATAAATGTCAAGGATTCCTGTGTACCCTTTCTTCTAAATATTTGTTTGAGATGACTCATAATAAACAGGCATTTTATAAATTATGTAGATGAGCAATGAATGAACGAACAAATAAGTAGGTACCGTTCCGTAGCTCAATTCTCCTTTAATGTACACAGAATATCCTTCAGTTGGCCATCAATGAACGAGTCAGGTTTATACCGAGTCCCATCCATCTTTAGTCCCTTCCACAGACCTGAGAGTGGGGGAGGGTGGGAGAAAGAGATTTCAGCGAAACATCGTAAATACCTGCCCCACCTCAGCCACTAAATTGAATTTCCTTGGCATCAACAGTGCAGTATTATTTGGAAAGGTACAATTGATGTAAAAACATAAGCGCTTGCCTTTTTTCAAGCCATCCCATTTTTTTTCTCACCAAGAGCTAAACAGGTTGCAGCATTGGCTGTCATGGAAATACAGGGCATTTCCAAGAACTGCTTCCTAAAGTCGGCTTATTTTATACAGAAACATTTTTGCCTGAAATTCTGGCGGCTGCTGCTGCTGCTCTGAGTGGGGTGGACTGTGAGGGTCGTCAGGAAAGGTTACGTCACTATAAGGACCTTAACATTTTAGAGGGGAGCCTCACCTTGCTCTGGGTAGTGGCCCAAAGCAAGAGAGTGTTTCCTGAGCAGGGGAAGAGAGGTTTAGTGTCAAGGTCAGAAAAGAGTCACCTCAGTGACCGGCAGTTAGGTAGCACCGATCTGGGGACGAGCAGGCCTGAGTTTCCGGCACACAGGCAGGGCTGAAGCGTGGCTGGACGTAGCATCTGAGTATTAACTGCGAAACGCAGGAGGCTGTAGCTTAGCCCATCTTAGCTATTCCCTAAAGAGATTCTTCTTTCTTCCTCACCTGCTCCTTGAACAGCATAGAACAATTTTATTTATTCATTTATTTTTCAGTTACAGTTAGGAAGCACAATTCTCAATTTTTTATGTTGCAAATCCTTGCACCCCTTTAATGGTAACAAAAGCCCTACTAATCACTCATTCAAATATGTTTGCACAATGGTCTTTTCTAAAGAATCCTCCCCAGCGATATGCTAGAGAGGTACCCAGAGCCCTGCAAAGGCAGGCATCCTGCATCCTAGAAACCAGGCGTTACAGGTTCTGAAAGTCTAGACTGATAAATATCATTTCTTTATTTCAGTTAGAAATGAAACTATTATTCCTATTTTTCTTCCAGGCATTATTAAGGCCAGCGCCTAAGTGGAAAGGTATCTATTTGCAGGATGCCTAATTTATATCACCTCTAAGTCAAGATGTTCCACTAGATAGTTCATAGTGAGTTTGTTCAAATAATTGATGAAGGCTTTATTATTGCAAAGCTATTTAATTCATTCTTCATCTTTGCCAGTGACTGAGCATTGGAACAGTAAATACGTAAATTTAAAATGACTATTTATGCTTAAGTATTTTTGGTTCAATAACCAAGTCTGTAAACTGTTCACTGTAGAAAACTCTACCAGATGTTGCTTTTTTAAAATTTATTTTTCAGTTACACACAATATTATGTTAGTTTCAGATGCAGACGTTGCTTTTTTGAAGTCTGGCTGCTAAACACGATGCTGGTGTGTTCCGACAGCTGCCCTAGAAATAATGGTGTTAAGTTCCTCATGTTTTGCAGTGATCTGGGTCTCTAGCACCATCCATTGATCAAGGAAATAAATTGTAAAGGACATCAAATTTAGAGGCAAGATCTGAGCACGAGACCACTGAAATGGCTTGAAAAGCTCCCCTATATAGATCAAGCCCTGGCACAATTTAAATTCAGGAGATAATTTATCATGATTTAGTGTTTCTTAAGAGGTTGTCGAATTGTTCTCATAGACTGAAAGCATGCAGCAGCAGAATTAGTGGCCAGGTTTCATCCATTTCACTTATTCTGTTTTATTGCCTTGATATGAACAGATATTTGATATAGAGCAAGACTGTCTTCAGCATTTGCTGAAGTGTCTAGTTTGATTTGGTTTGGCTGTTCAACTGTAATCTATAACCCCCAGATTTTATGCTTCCTAGGAAGGTACAGGTATAACTGAAATCTAAAGATAGATGATACAGCTGTTTGGCTGAACTGCTCATCTAGCGAGGTTTAAATGAAGTCCTGAGAAATCCTAAAACGAGATCATACCCACAGAGAAGAGCACATGTGATGTAAACAGGCCGCAGAATCAAGGATTGAGCCAATAATTCTCAGGGGTCTAGGGCAAACTTAGATGCTGGGAACGTGTTCTGGGTGGACTGTGGGCAGGAGGCGAAGTACAGCAGCTCCTGGTGTGATTTAATGGGATTCATGTTAGAATAGGACGGTGGGAAAATACAAGACATGCGTTCGTGAGCTGGCCTCTAACGAGCTGTCAAGTCTTCCCTCGCAGGCTACTCCCCCTCCCCTTTCCCCCTCCCCCTCTCCCCCTCCCCCTGTGCTTCTAAGACAGCCGTCGACCTGCTTGGTTTCAGACATGCTCTTCCTTTGGTCTGGAGACAGCCCGCGTGCCTTTCCATCTCCTGCTTTCTTTTAAGTCCGCTGAAATGTGACTCCCGTCGCTTCCCTGACTCTGCGTTAGGGAAGGCTCCGTACTTAAAGTTTCCAGCACCCTCCACTCAAGTAACCACGTAACAGTATTGCGGTAACTCGTTCCTTTGACTTCCCACTAGACTGTATACTTGAAGGCAGGAGGTCTGTTTTTTGTTTTTGTCTCTTTGTGCTTGCACATGAAAACCCTCTGATGAAAGTGTATTTAAGTTCAATAACTGAATCAATGAACAAATCGATAGCAGTTGGGGGAGACTGTGTGTGTATGGACACACACATACATGGTGCGTGTGTGCGCTGGCATGTAGGCCAAGGTGAAGTGAACCGTCACTTCCATGCTCCACTAGTGGGGGCGTAGAGAAAACAAGGCGGGGAGGGTTTCAAGAAGCAAGGTGATGCCCCAGAGGAGTCACATAATGTAAAAACAGCAAACAAACAGATACTCACTATGCTAGAAATAATAGTATTTATTAAACACTTATAATCTTTCATTCATTATTCAGTGCTTTGTATACTCTCCCTACTAATTCTTGCAGCGATTCTCTGAGGGAATTATCATCTCCATTTATAGACTGGGAACCTGAGACTGACAGAGGCTACGACTCGCGCCTGAGGACACGCCGCCGGCGTGAGATCCAGATCCAGGTTTTCCTGGCTCTAAATTCCAGATCTTTCCCCATCACGACTCACTGCAATGCAAAGACGAGACATTTCAGGAGCCAGGTTACGTAAAGGCCGCTTTCAGAGCTTTCCACTGTGATTTGCTCTGGAAGATATTAGATAACCGTCTACTAGGGATGTTGTGGAAAGGATCCTTAAATCATATTGGGAAGGAACAGATAAGGTTCTCCTGAAAAATCGTTCCATTCCTGTTACAAGAAGGTACTGTGTTGTCATTTTGGACATTTTATATTATTTTCAGTGATATAATGCAGACCTCTGGCCATTCGTGTCGGGAGATATTTTATACTTTTATATAAATTACATTTACACATGGATTTAAAAATAAGAGGTACAAGTCACTAATGTCCAGTCACTTGTTTATAGGACAATGTTTGACATTAACAGACTGTTGACTCCAGGACTATGACCTTCTCAGTGGGGGAAATAATCCATACTTATATTCCTGGATACATTTATTAGCTTGACCTCTGTTTTACTGAATTTGCAGCAGACCAAGTGTTTCAGCCATCCTTGTGCACTACCTTGTCCATAAGCTTTATAATTTAGATAGTGATGAGTGATTGGGGGCTACACACTTACCGATATTTGTAGCTGCAAAGACCTTTGCTTTCCAGTAAGTGGCAATTACATTTCTTTAATCAATCTGAAGTACATTCCGGATTTACTGCGACTCTAGTGACGGTTAGGCTCTATCCAGTACAGGCCAGGAAAGTAATTATAACAAAAATGTAAAAGACACAATTATGATACCATCCAACCCAATCCAAGCAAATAGCTAATTTCTATTTGTAAGTTCAAGTGATACTGTTTATATGGTCTGTCAAATGAAGCTATAAACTGTATGAAAATAGTCATTCATATGGTATGGATGGCAGATTCTTGAGAGCACAGACTGTATGTTATCCATCTCTGTGTCCGCAGCACCTTGGCGTAAATAGTGCTCCGGAAACATTATGGACACACAGACACACACATGGTTGTGATTTGGAGTAATAAATAATCTCACCTGTGACTTTAAAAAACTGTGTTTTGATTTGTGATGTCAAATGAACCTACTACGAAGACTTTTTCCATTAAATTGAATTTGGTCATGTGTCTGAGGGATGACTTAGGGAGATCTGGTTAAACAAGGATTGATTTGTGATTTTAATGGGGATATTAAATTTGAAGTCTTAGTAATGCTACAAAATTAGAATGTAAAGACATTATAAGATGTTTTATAGCACATTTTTGAAGATTAAATGAAGTTTTAAGCCTGAGAAGAGTTGAAGAGTATCGATTGTCCCCATTTTCTGGCAGAGGGCAGTCAGGTAGATCGCGCTGGAGGGTGTAAAGGTTTCTAGTGGCATCCTGGCTGCTTCCCAGCAGTGGGGTTGGCAGGAAGGGGGAGAGGCAGGGTGCCGGGAGGAACTGCAGGCCCCCCCTCCACCCTGCCCCCAGCCCTGCTCCTGAGCCGGCCGTCCGGGCTCCTCTGACCCGGAGAGGGCGGGCGAGCTGATTTCTTGTTTGCTCAGCTCCCGGAGGGGAGGCCCTTTATTGCTGTGCAGAGGACACCAGAGAAAGAGGGCAGTGGGCACAAGGTGAGGGCGTCTCCTAAAGCCCCACTGGATGCCCCGGGCCCCTGGGACTGGGATGATGACATTTCCTTTAAGGCAGCCCCAAGCCAGGCCGTGAAATAGGTGCCTGAGCTGGGCCCCTCCCCTGAGGGAGCTCAGGGTTACAATTCCAGACCTCAGGCCTCCTCTGTAAATTTCCTATAACTGTCAGGTTTTTCACTTTTGCAACAGTATCGCCTCTTCCCCCTGTTCTGTATGCCCAGGGTCATGCCCTTTTATAGGATGGCAGAGTTAATGAGATATAAATATTTTATTATAAAGTACTTCCAGCATTCAGAATATTATAGAGAAACACATTCCAAAATCCCACCTATCCATCAGGACAGGTCTATTATTTTGCCATATTTACTTTAGATTATTTTTCAGAATTAAGATACACAGAGTTAAAGCGCTGTGAGTGCCTCTCACTGCTCCACTCTCCTTTCCGCCTCAGAAGTAGCTGTCACCTTGACTTATTGGTGATCATTCTGTGCATGCTGTTAATCAATTATCATTACTATACATAACGAATACAGAGCACTGCTTTTCATGTTTCAGAAACCTACATAGATGGTGTCCTATATGTCATTTTACAGTGTGCTATTTTAGTTCAACATTTTGAGATTTACCCATGTCGATACTTGTAGCTCTAGTTCATTCCTTTTAACAGTTATTATATAGCATCTCATTATGTGAATCATTAGAAGGGCTGTAATATGTACTCAAAGGAGAATCAATTTTCCCTCCTGTTTGGTACATTTTTAACCCTAATGTGCTCCCAGTTTACTTAGCAGAGCCAAAGAGGCCATCTAGTTATCAACAGATGTATGAGTGCATTTGTTCAAGGAATAGCGATAAAGCGCCTTCCAGTCTGTCAAGCCCCATGTTCAGCGCTGGACACAGAAGTAGGTGTGATATGGCTGTGGCATAAAGTGGGAGAGAGAGATATAAACAGTCAAGGATTCTGCAGACTGAGCTGTGCGATGTGGGTACGGACGGTGCCCTTTGGGATCACAGAGGACGGAGGGGTGGGGGAATGGCAATGGAAGGGTAGCAATCAGGGAAGCCTTCCCAGAGGAAGTGACATTTGAGCTGCTTTGGAAGAATGAATTTCCCAGGAACCAAGTGGGGGAAGCACTAAGGGATTAGCACTTGTGAAGAAAGGCGGGGGGATTTAGAAAAGGAATCCTATGAACAGTACACGGCCAGTAGATTAGTCAGGACAGTAACTGAGGGGACAACTGCCTGCCTCTCATCATTTCCCTCCCCTCAGAATCGAATGGCTAAAGACTGCCCCCCACTAACAGCACTTGCAGCAGCTTTTGGTAACCCCTGAAAAATGCACCCTCCTCCATGAGGTGGTTTCCTAAAATTCTCTCTGTTAGTCCCTTCTGCAGGAGTTCAAAGCATGGTCTTTGGGTTCCAACAGACAGACCTGTATTTAAAACCCATCTTTGCCATATGCTAAGTGTGTGACCTGAACTCTTCTCAGCCTCAGTCTCCTCATCCGTGAATTGGAATAATAGCAGCTTCCCTGTGTTGCAGGGGTTCACAAAGATAAGCTGGCGCAGTCCTGGCTCTCCAGGCCTTTCTCTTTGTGGGCTGCAGGACTCCTGCTCACGGGGTGGGCTGTACAGACTTGGAGGCTGCAGAGTCCCTGGCATCCCCGATCCCGGGTCAGTCGGGAACTGGAGTGGGCTACTTGTTACAGCAGTTTCAAAATTTGAGCGTAGAATGTTTACAGGGATCTCATGGAAACTACTTTTCTTGCTCAAAAACGCTGGGAAAATCTAGGTTAAGCAGAGTGAAACAGCTTTCTTGGGTGCAGGATTTCTCACATACTTTAATATGTTAATGAATATTTTAAATCTCAAAGACAGAGGTCATGGTCGACAGCATTTTCCAAACGTGTCTGCCCGTGGCGGAATCCCCTCTCGGCACCTCTGCTGCTGTCTTCCTGAACCATGGTGCTCCACAGAACAAGCGGGGAACTGACTTGAGTGCCTAGCGAAGACTTCCTTCAGTGTCAGGACATGCAACACATTCTCGGTTTCATCCCTGGCTCTCAGGATTCGATGTTTTCCCTCTGGAAGTGACACAGAGCATACATTGTAGCAATCCTGTTTGTCCCGTGAGATGTTAATTTCCAAGTGTTTGTGATGCCTCAGAAAAATCTCTCTGTTTTTCCTTATGTCTGTTATGACTCTCTTATCCTATCCTGAAATGTCTCTCTTTCTTGAATCTACTGAATTTTTAAAATTATGAATCATATCTTAGAGGTAATATAACTTAAACAAGTCTTATTTTATAAATATAGTGTGTACTCCTTGTTTGCCCTCAATTTCCTGTCTCAGACTTCAAATGGTGCCTCATGTGAGCATTCTAGTATCTGCATTGTTGCGAGTGTCAGGTATGGATCCTTTATTATGTCAGTAAATCAAGGGATTAAAAAAAAGACCCCTAGTATTCTAAATTTCTCTGGTCTGGCATATCCACAATAGTGAAGTCCTAATGAGAAATTCAGAATGGAGTGTGCATTAAATATCCATGCTGAATGATAAAATAGGATCTTTTTCCATTTACAGTTTATGATGTGTTGCTTATTTGCTTCCATAAATGATTTGAGAAGTTTACAAATAAGGATATGTTTACAGTAACATTTCTGAGCAGAAAGAAAACTGACCAGCAGGAGCAGCAATAAACTATACAGGTGGAGAGAGATATATGTACCAAAGATGTAGGTTGGTGTTATCCCAGCGCTTGACAATAAAATTAGGCGCAGACCTTCCTGGCAGCCAAGGGGAACAAAGTGGGGAGGGTGTAGAACAAGACATTATGAGGTTATAACATTAAAGCTTTAATCAGCAAAGTTATTTCTTTGAAGGTTTAGCTAATGGGATAAGAATGCATTGCTCCCTGGTGGACTAACTGGGACCAGGAGGTAGAATTAACAATTCCCAGAAGACTGAAAGGCTCATATGTTCCTTGGGCTTTGATAACTTTCAGTGGGTAGAAAAAACACCCAGTTGAAGGTGCTGTTCTTTAAAAGTTTCCAGTTAAGCTGCTTCTTCTCTTTACGATGACCAGCCTCACTGAGGCAGTGGACCAGACAGCCAGGAAATGCCATGAATGGGACCAAGTGCGACTTGCCTAACCTCTGTTCAATATTGAGAGGACACCTTCACCCTTTTCAGATGCATGGCTCGGAAGGCAGCCCCCCTTGGGGCAGCTCTGTGTGCACCACACATCACACCGTGAAAACCACTGGTTCTGAGGCTGCCAAGCTGTGGCCCTGTGCAGAGCCCTGAATAGCCTGCTTCCTGGAAGTGTGCCCTGCAGCTGGGAAGCGTTCTTAACACTTCCCCAGACCGTGAAGGATACTGTTCCCCTGCCCGCCCTTCTACAATTTGCTAATACTTTGAGGCCTAGAGTCGTCTGCCCATGGATATTCCCCTGAGCAGGACACACGAGTCCCATAGGTTGGTTAATAATTTGATGTCCCACAGAAATAAAAATTTCAAGAAGTCAGTTATTTATTTTAGAGGGAGGGCAGAGAATGTATGAGGGAAGGGGGAGAAAGAGATTCTCTGGTGCTAGCACTCAGCCTCTCCTCGTGGTCAGCTGTGACCCCAAACATTCACGTCACACTCAGCAAAACAAAAGCATGCAGCCGGCTGGACACATCTGAATTCAATGGTAATGCTGCATCCTTCAGTTCCCAGGGTGTGCCACCTGGAGGTCTCAAGTCCCATCCCAAGTGGCGTAGAAGAAATTTTTTCCAACTACTTACAGTCTCCCAGAGAGGACTTCTGGTAAATGCAAGTGTCTCCATTTAATTACATTTCCAGTGATGTTTTTATGCCTCTCATTGATCGGTGCCTCGGTCAGCTGCCTGGCTGGCCTACCCCTTAATCTAGCTCTGGTAGACCTCAGTGGAAATGTCTTTGGGGTCTTTTACATGCACGTCTATGACCCTGTAGCTGTACTGAAACTATAGAGATCAATCAAACAAATTCCAACAAAGGCCAGTAGTGAAGCAACATTTCAGCAAATGAAACATTAAAAACCTTGCCTGAGGAAAATGTGGAAAAAACTTGGCCTTTTTTGCCCCTTCATTGATTCTTCTTGGATGTACTTTTGACTAGAAAAAAGAAAACAGAAATTTGGGTAGTTTAAAAACCAACCAATGCATCTATAGGAGCAGGACGCACAGAACAGTCTGCTCTGGACCATTTCCCATCATCGGGGTGATCGCCACCTAGGGGGCGTTTAGGCTCCTTTCAACCATCTCTGTCTGATGAACGTGCCCATTGTATGCTGGGAAAGTAATCACACCTGGCAATCGAAACTGGTGATCAATAGACAGAAGAAAAGAAAGTGTAATGGAAAGAAATTTTAATTACAGGAGACTCGGTGTTTCGGTGGAAGGTACCTTATTATCTATCATGTGGTCTGTCATCCATCACTGCCGTCGAACCCTCTTTACCACTGGCAAATTCAAACCGTGTGGCCTATTTGTCAGAAATAAAGGCGCACATTCCCTTTGGTAAATTTGGAGAAGTGAGGAAACTGTGTAACTTTACCTACTTAAAAGAAATTTGTGTACCCCATGTTTCTGAATGTTTTTTTTCCTAAATTTTTTCCTAAATTTTAGTAGGCAGAAAAGAGCATTTTGTTCAATATAATGAACAAAATGTAATGAATCTCGTTGACTGGTAACTGAGTGTCCCTCGCATGAGACACTCTTTAAGAGCCCTCAGCCGAGCGTGTGCCATACTCGTTAATAGCAGAGCATTGCTTTAAGGAGTGTGAGTAGAAGGAGCCAGGAGACAACTAGAAGAGAGCCCCTTCGTCCAAGAGACAACGATGCAGGACGTATAGAAAGGGGAGTACTGGGAGGGCACGAAATATTTATCTCGAAGGGGAAGCTAGTTAGTCAAACTGAATTTGTCTCTCTGTGTAATATTTTTGGTGTGTATATAGGATTATAAAAGTAACATCCAGTGAAGAAAATGTGGGAAATGTGGGCAAATATTTTTTAAAAAGACTGAATGAAAGCTTGATTCCCCAAAGTGGAATGTCCACACTATCCTCTTAAAACAGCTGCCATGTCCAGCGGCCAATGAGAGTCGTGTGATGGGACCCATTTGTCGTCGCTGGTCATCTGACCCCTTCATTTGACTGAAGTGTAAAATGAGGCCCTGGGTTGGGGGTTGGGACAAGTTTACCAACAAGTGTGCCGACACCCGTGAGTTAATAGCTCAGCTGGGACCAAATCCTTTGTCTCCTGACTCCTAACCTGAAGTCCTTTCTGCTCTACCACACAAAATGCTTCAAATGAACTTTCAACCCCAAAATAACTGTGTGGAGCATATTATATTCTGGAGACACAGTACCTGTAGTTTCCATGATCCTACCATCTTTATGCTAAACTGATATCAGAAAGTAAAGGTATGTTCCTAACCTGAAGGTGACTTTGGAATGTGGTTAATCTTCTGTGTGCAATAAGTTTTTGGAAAGATTCATTTTTTTGGAAGCCGGAGCAATGCAGAGCAGTGAGTCTGTTTGAATGCAGTAGTGCTTTATAGGAAATCAGGTCCAGCAATTTCTGATTCCTGGAGGCTAAATTCTATGAGGCATTAAAACTCAGATTTCAGGCACCTTGCACTGATGAACACGAGAAACATCTGTAGCAAGTGTCTAGCGTTATAACCCCTGAATACTGATTGCTGTTGTAAGAGCTAGGCCTACATTCCTAATGGGCTAAAATGAAGAAGCGTTTGTTTCTAAAAATACATAAGTACCTTTTCTCTACCCTTCAATGGACTGAGAAGGGGAGATGATGATGAATATAACCCCTAAGTTTTCAGTTTGATATTTTTTACCCAAGAGCATTTAGAGGGCCTACTGTTAGACATGCTAATAGTAAGTACCATTAATTGGGCATCTACTACATTCTAGGCATTTTATGTACATTATTCCAATCCTTACAGTAACCCTGAAAGTCAATAGTATTATCTTTACTGTAAAGAGCAGGAATGAAGATAGATGGGTTGGGGAGTGGTGATTTTCTAGAAAAGTGGTACAGGGGAGACGCTTCATAATTATTACCCTCAAAATCCAGAATCTGCTAGAATAGGTCAATGGTCCAATAAAATATCAATTAGTATAGTGATCATGTGTAATAATGAAAACAGCCAACTTTTCTTGGGCCTGACAGGTACTGTGCCAAGTGTTTTATGTATATAATCTTAATCATCACAATTCCAAGTAGCACCGTTGGCCTTGTATAGGTCAGGAGCCAGCTCAGCATAGCCTGTGTGGTTCACTCTCCCACTGTACTGCCTTACCCGATGACTGCCAGTCCTTACGGAAGAATAACATGAGATATTTGGTAGGTTTATGAAATGCTAGTGCAAATAAACGCCTTACAGTGCTCTTTGGGATCAGCATCCTCAATAGCTGCTAGTTTAAGAAAACAACAATGCTGAAGGAGGGAGAAATGGTGATGGGCAGAGACTTGACTGAGGATGGTGAACACACAATCCAATAGGCAGGTGACATACTGAGTGCTTTAAAATTGTCAGCTATCTGTATTTTTGTCCCAGTTGGATAAAGTGAGACACAGATATACAGAGCGACCTAAGGAAGTTCCACATAAATCCAGTACCAAAGTGGAGAATACAATTTAGGTTTCTGATTGCCCAGATTTTCTGACGCCCCGGCCGCTTTTCAGTTGAGTAGCTGTATCTAGATTTTTTTTTTATGTCTAGAGAAAAAAATTAATTCTATGGTTTGGAATAAGGACTGATACCCTCTCCATTGATTCTATGATGCTGGAGAGGAACCGCTAATATATAAAGTTGCAGAAAACTGGGAAGAAAGACTTCTCAATACCTTGAACATAGCCAAAGCACCTCGATATGGATTTTTTTGGTTTCAATTCAGTTAACACAATGTGATTTGACACAAACAAGGGCGAGAAAATAATAAACTTGAGCTGGTTGTACCCTTGACTCTGATCAGACCACTGCCACTGACCAAATATTACCATATGGAAGGGAGGGTGGTGACTTGGACCCCGAGGGGCTTAGTTCCATCCCTGCCTCTCTTCCGTTTATTACTTGTAGCGTACTTAGTGAGCCTTGGTTTCTTCATTTATGAAATGAAAATATTAACAACAATTACTTTCACTCTCTCGCAGGTTTATCCTACATATCAAAGGAAATAGTTTATATGAAAACACTATAGACACTGAAAGTATGGCAGATATTTAGCTCATTATTTCAGAAATTCAAAAAGTATAGAGAATTACAAAATGAAGACTCCTGTATCTACCACACAGTTTAAGAAAGAAAAGATTGCTGATAATTTGATGTCTTCTCCTATCCCACCCTGGTGTACTCATCCCTGATCCAGTTATACTCCTTTTGTCTCCAGAATTACTTATTTTGAATATACCTAGCATTCCAAAGCATTTTAAAATAATTTTGTAACACATGCATGTATCTCTAAACAATATATATTCAGCCCATTATATCATGCTGTGTGCATTCTTCTGCAACCAGCCTTTTTCCACTCAAATTATTTTTGCAAACTTTGTTTTTTTCCCAAAACTTGTTTAATTCAAAAACTTATTCATTCTCTGAGTGTTGGAAAATTCACTTGTTTCTTCTTTTCCTTATAAATTGGTTGTTTTTATAATCCTGTCTGTGATCTTTTAAGGTATGCCCAGGAACTTGCCCTTTCACCAGCGGGGTTGTCCTATTCTCCCTCGGCCCTCAAGTCGCTGGCCCTGGAGGTGGGATGTGCATGCCTCTCGGTTTCTTGGTTGTTGCAGAGAGACCTTTCTCCTTTTCTCCTATTTAACTCCCTAAGCTTTGACCATCCTATCAGACTGTAACACCCATCGTTCCCCCTGGTTGCAAATGTCTGCTGTCTCCCACTTTTCTCTCCTATCCCTCATTCACTGACCCTTATTTCCCCAAGATTTTTGGCCCTGATCACTGCCAGTCTTTTCAATATTATTCCTGCCTTGATTCTTGATGATTTTACTATCCACTTAAATAATTCTTCTACCAGCATGGCATGGAATTGTTTCAGTTCCTCTCGACATTATTATAGCTACTCTCTTGCATGATCGTAGTACAGACTTGTCATCCCCTTTCCATAATCTTAGGTCCAGACATCCTCCCTGTTCACCTTGCCCTCTCTTTTCAGCTTGCTCATTCCAGTAGCACCACTCTAACAGCCCTTCAGTCCCCAGTCATATGATAATACTGACATTGCTGATCAAATGCATTCGAAGTTTGAATTAAATCCTTCTCAGACTGTAGTACCGATGGAAAATAACTGGCCTGAGGAACTGGATTTATCTAGCCATCAGCTAAATTCTATACTAAATAGTTTGGTTCATGTTTATCATAAGGTGTAACTAGTGATAGATCAAGGGGGAAAGCTTGATCTATCAAGTTTATTTATTACTTTATTAGTAATTAAACTAATAAATATAAAAATGTATGTAACTTACGTGATGGCATTCTAGGGCATATTAGATGCTTCTTTACTCTTGCTCCTCCAAATGTTAGGCATATTCATACCGATACTATTGCTGTATCAGTTATATAAATGCTAAACTAAATACAGATGCTCAGCCCTAGCCAGTTTGGCTCAGTGGTTAGAGTGTTGGCCTGCATACTGAAGGGTCCTGGTTCAATTCCGGCCAAGGACACGTACCTCGGTTGCATGCTCGATCCCAGGCCCTGGTTGGGGCTCCTGCAGGAGGGAACCAATCGATGAGTCTCTCTCACATCAATGTTCCTTTCTCTCTCTCTCCCCCTTCCACTCTCTCTGAAAAACAATGGACAAAATATCCTCGGTGAGGAAAGAAAAATTATAGCTGCTTAAACAGGAGCATTTTGCTCTCAGAGAGCAGCCAAGGGCTAGGGTGATGGTCTGTGTAGTAAGGAGTTGTGGTGTTCACACTCTGCACATTCCAAAGATAGGTCTGGCCCTTGATTAGGTTCTGAGGGGTAACCTTTAAGCCTTGGAATGTTCTTCCTGATAAGAGTGTCTTTGCATACCTGGGGCTTTGGGCCACTATAATCAAATGCCTCCCTAAGGGCTCTTGCAATTACATTGGCCCCTTGGATTATCCAGAATAAGCTCTCCAATTTAAGATTCTTAAATCACCCCTGCAGATCCTCTTTTGCCATGTATGGTTCTGGCGATAAGGGTGTCCCCATTTTGGGGGAGCCATATTTAGTCTTCACATGGAGCAAAGAAGGCAGGTGTAAGAAAAACTACCAAGCTAACCTCTGAAAATGACGCCCACCCAAGCCTCCGTGTAAGGAGGTGATGGGTGCTGTGGGGCTGTGTGGAAGGGAGAGCACACGTCCTCTCCAAAAGGGGCCACCCCTGCTCAGTTCTCGTGATTGTTGCTGTTTAGGGAGGTTGGCTCTCAACTGCCAGAGAAGACAGGAACCCAAAGGTGTGTATGAAATAGTCCAATGTTAAAATGTTACCTTACGCACGTTTTAAAGTTAAAAATACACTGTGGAGGTGCAAACAAAGCGAAAACAAGCCTTGTGTTCTCTGCTGTGCACACTGTCACAGTGGTAACGAAACTGTTTGAACAGAGCCTGAAGACAACTTGGTTGCTCTGCAGCTGCAGGCTAGGACTCCCTCCCCCGCCGCCCGGGAAAAACAATGCACTGTAAAAATGAAAAGGTGACTTAGAAAACTCTTCTGCATTTAATCCTTTTGACTGCTCTGTGAGGGTGGTTGTACTGTCCCATTTCCAGGGAGGGGTCTGAAGAATTTAGATGGTACAGGGCATGTCCAAGGCCACCCGTGGGGCAGAGCCAAGACTTTAACTCTGGTCTTTTCCTTCCAAGTTCTGGTCTTTTCCCCTTCCCGTTATAATTGTCTTGTTAAATTAATTAAACGGGAGGCAATTAGACTGAGTGGCTCTGATGCCTGGCACTCTGTGTAAGCGAACCTAAATCTAAGCCAGTCAACGCCTCAAAGTTACAAAATGGAAACCTAGGACGAGCAATCAGGGACGGCCGGTCGGTCATTTCCTTGCTTTGCTTCCCCCCTTTTCCTGTAAAAGTCTCTCCCTGTGCTCCCCACCCAGTCCTATTCGGCATTGCCTGATTCAGATCAATTTTTGCTCAAATAAACTCTTAACATTTTTTTATGTGCCTCAGTTTATCTTTTAACAGCCCCACTGCTTGTCATGCCAGCCGGCCTCTCAGGGCTTTTCCTGAAGGAACTGCTTTCTCACTGGCAGAGGCGCAGGCTTCAGGGCATCAGCCCAGCTTTGTGCACAGAGCTGTGGACAATTGCTCGAAGCCGGGGCAAGCAGATGGACAGAGGAGCTAAGATCCAGGTTGTATCCAGACCTGAGTCACTGTCCCTCTGCAGCAAAAACAAACCCCCCCGCCCCACACACACATTTTTCTACCATTCCTGAATCATGGCTAAATAAGAGAAAACCAGCCCACGTTTCCCTCTTTCTCCCAAAGAAGTTTAGCAAAAATCCATAGCTCTGTTTTTTGGGAAGGACTCGGGAATGTGCGAGGTCAGCGCAGAGAACAGGCTGGAAGTGACGCTCTTTTTGCCACTCATTTTCCAGTCTCCCCTCGCATTCCTCGTGCTCCTTTGGGGAGCATTTCCACCTCCCTTCTTTCCCCTCCTGCAGCTGTGTCTTATGTACCCCAAACATTTACATTCCTGAGCCATTAGTTGGCTTTTGCTATTGATTCTTTTTGGAATGTTACTTTTTTCCCTTTGAAAGCTCCATTCAGTACTCCGGCATTAAAAAAAGCTGGGCATGAAGAAAAACAACATAATTCTCCCCCTTTCTGCCCCCCTGAGATGCCAACGCCCGCACAAGATGCGTCCCTCTTCTGCGGCTACAGCGGCCGTCGGAGCTTGCGGTTGTGGGGGGGTGCTGCGGCGGGATGTGCAGGACACGGGAAGGGGGCCCCTAGTCCGTCCCTGGGCCCATTCACAGGGAGGATCTCCAGGGCTCAGTTTTTGTCTCTGTTTTTCCCTGTCTGCTGCCAACTGCAAGTTACAAATTGGATAAAAATTCCTTAACCTTTGGCCAGCAGCACTCAATTTCACGCTGTCTAATTTATATGTAAACAAACTTGCAAATTCGACTTAATTATTTCCCTCAAGTTTTTCCACCTAGCTTTTTCAGGGGGATTGCTTTGTCTGTGATTTATTTCACTCTGGTTAACTCGACACTGCCTGGAACATTCTGCAGCATTACCCTGGAAATGACACCCCGTAGCAACAACCACCCAGTAGGCCCGAGCACACCCAACGGCGGCCTCGCAATCCCAGGCTGAAAACAAAACCTTGAAGACGAATAAAAAATTATGTCTCCATTTGAAAAATAATAGCTGGTAGCGCAGCACGATTTTCTTTAAATAAAATAAGGTAAGAGGTGTAAGAAATAATTAATTAAGCAAAGACACGTATTGCTATGAGTTCAAAAAGAACCTAGAAACCTTTGCCAATGGAATGGAACCTTTATGTTTCCCATTCCAAGGAGAAGACACCTATTTCCATGGGATGCGGACATAGCCTATGGATTATCTTTGTTTTTCAAACTCCAATTTCAGAGAAAACTCCTCCTGGGGACTGCTCTGGAGTCTTCTGTGTTGGTTGCCGTATTAGGGTCCTAGGGCTGCCGTAACAAATTACCACACACTGGGGGGCTTAAAACAGCAGGAATATATTCTCTTACAGTTCTGGAGACCAGAAGTCTGAAATCAAAGTGTGGGCAGTGTTGTGCTCCCTCCCACGGCTCCAGGGAAGAATATTTCCTTGCCTCTGTCCTAGCTTCTGGGGTTACCAGCAGTCTATGGCATTCCTTGGTTTATAGACTCCAGTCTTTGCCTCAGTTTTCACCTGGTGTTCTTTGAGTCTCTCTGTGTGTTTTCTCCTCTTACAAAGGCACTGGTCATTGGATGTAGGACCTACTTTCACTCAGTATCCCCTCATCTTAACCAACTACATCTGCAAAGACATGAATTTGGGGGTGGGTGGGGGGATGACCCTGTATTCAGCTCATAATAGTTGTTCACTGATTTAAAGTAAATACACATGATGCCAGATGTGAGAATTTCAATCACATGTCTGGAAGTTTTCTTTGTTCAGTCATCTAGTTTTGACATTTTGAAGATACAGAGCCCTATATTTTAGGGTTATGATCAGAGCTTGGTAGACAAAACCCAGATCTTCCTTTGATTTGCCTGTGGACAGTCTCAAGGCCTTTTCTGTGTCTCCAGCACTAACAGTTAACGTATTGGAGCAGCCAAGGCAGCAAGTACTAAATCCAGAATGCAGGAGGAGCATTCGGAGTCCTTCCTGCTAAGGATAGGGCAGAGATGCCCCCTGCTACATCCCAAAGAGGGGTTTAGGCTGAGATCTTTTTTTTTTTTTTTTGGTTAATCTCCACCCGAGGATATTTTTTCCATTGATTTCTAGGGAGAGTGCAAGGGAGGGAGCAGGGGAGAGAGAGAAACACACCAACGTGAGAGAGAGACATCGATTGGTTGCCTCCTGCATGAGCCCTGCTTGGAGCCGGATCGAACCTGCAGCCCTGGTATGTGCCCTTGACTAGGAATCAAACCCCAGACCCTTTAGCTCAGGCTATTGCTCCAACCACTGAGCCACACCTGCCAGGGCTGAAAGTCCTTCTTTCCTAAGCTTTGGCTGGTAATTGAGTTTTTAGAATTGAAATTAGCACATGACTTACACTTTCAAGATCCAGTGGAGACTCATCTGGTTGAAGTGGGATAATAACTTTGTCTTTCATACTAAGAAACAAAGCCTGCCTGGGTGCTCCTGAAATGCTTTAGTGACATGCTAATAGGAGCTGTTGAAACTGACCCGTCTGAAAAAATCCAACCTTGAGTAACCTTTTAGGGCTAATGCCTAGTCCTTTGAATTTGACCTAGTGCGGCAACAACCTATGTATATTCTGGGAAAGAAGGAGAGAAGAGTAAAGGGTGAGCACAGTTGTTGAGCTACTTTCCAGATTTCTCAACCAAATTTCTGGTCTTAAATTAGTCTCTCACCCTCTCTTCTAGACAACCAGGCATCTGGTTAATAGTGTAAACTGATTATAATAGAGGGAAGTTTATACAGGTCACAAAGTTCCTGAAGTTATTGCTTAGGTGTATGGGTCAGGGAGGTCCAGAACCATAGGGGATCTGAAAGATTGGCCTTGATAAGAATATGTGGGAGCCAGAGAAGTGCTTTCCCAGGAAATAGCAAATGGATTTATACACAATGGACATCAGGATGCTTGAAGCACAGAAATCTGATGAATCCCAAGACGGGCATACTGAGATAATTATAGTTAATCCAAATCTTGAAGGCATTCATTGAGTATTCAAATCAGCATTATGCCCTAGTAACAATGATTTCTTCACATCTGCTAAATTTATACAGCTATTCATGGGTTGTCCATGGGGGAGTGGGACAAGTGATAAAGATAAATAATTATAACAGCAGTTTGCTTTATTATATTATAACAAGGAGGCATCATTAGTAAGAATTTGTTGATTTCTTGTATTATCAGTTGCTCAAGCTGACTATGATTATTCTATGGTTTTGAAATGTGTTATGAATTCTTTTCTATCTGATATAGATTTTGAAAGGAGATAGCATTTTTATTTTTCCTCCCATCCTAATCACTTTCAAGTTTACCATGGTTTCCCAGTTGTATTTATTAATCATTCTGTAAGTATATTAACTAACTTACTAAATTTAGTAGCTTATTAAGAAACTGAAACATAAATTAATCAGTGTAGTTTCCATCATCATAATGTCTGCAGTTTCGATCATAATATTTTTACAGTGTGAAAAAGGTATCAGATGACTGCAAAGATGATCTGCATTGGAGAGATTTATTAAATTTGCAATTATTTTGCTTACAATGTCAACGTTAATTTATTTCACAGTCTTAGAAACAGACACATTAGTGAAGATACCATTTTTGTTTCTAGGCATTTATGACAGGTACCCACTCCACAAAAGGCAAAGCACTTCAGGCATATGATTAATTTAAGCTAAATACAATATTTCAACCTAATAGTCATTTATTCATTCGCCCATCTACTCAATTAATGGTTATTTTTGTGAGAACCTATTATATATATGTCATAGACTGTTCAAGACGCCAATGATATAGGGTACAAAATTAGCCCCTCTCTAATACCAGAGCTTATATCCTAGTAGAGCTGTAGTCCGGAAGACAAACAAATACATAACATCTCAGGTGCTGTGAGAATGTGTAGAGCCATGAGAAAATGGGAAGCAGGGTAGGAGGATGGTGGCTGCAATGAGAGGGTGGCTTTCTGCAGAGACTTGAAAGAGTGAGAGAGAGCCATGGGCAGAGGTGGACTCCTGGTGAAGCGAGGGAAGCTTAAGCTTTGGGACATGCACGTGCGTGTGTGAGTGGCTCTCAGTGATGGAGGGGAAGCTGGTTTGCTATCAGGAAGCGTTTCTATGTAAGCATTTCTGGTAAAATGTTGAAGATACGTCCAGAGAAAGTGGACAATTACTCCCAAGTAATCCCCAAAGCTCAAATGATTTGCTGTGACGTCAGACCTCATTCTAAATAAATAGTAACCTAATTTGGTATTTGCGGTTTTATTTGTTTTTCTACCAGAGTGTGTCGATGCCATAATTACATAAGTTTTAGGTCTCAACCAACATTTATCCACTCTTAGCCATGAGAATCACAGGGCAAACTGCAGACAGAGGGACAGCAAGGAGGCCTGTGTGAGGGTGGGGTGGGGTGGGGGGAAGGCCTCTTTAAGAACTTTGGGTTTTATTCTAATTAAGTTATAAAGCCAATTAAAATGGAAATCAGAGGAATTACTGGATCTGATTTACATTTTAATCAGATCCTTTTAAAAGAAACCACTCCAGCTGCTCTGTGGAGTTGAAAAGAGGCAGGAGTAGAAGCCAAGGTATCTGGAAGGGGGACACCAGGAATCCAGCCACGGGGTGGATGTGGTTGGGGCTATGTGGGTAGCAGTAGAGGTGGTGAAGAATCACAGGGTCTGGGTTTATATTTAAAGCAGAGCTGAGAACACTTGCAAATGGATTGGATGTAATTAATAAAGAAAGGAGAGGAGTCAAGGGACATGCCAAGATTTTTGATTTGAATAATGAATGGCTGGAGGTGCTATTTATTGAGTTGGGGCTTTGAATGAAGAGTTCAGCTTTGGGCAACATTAAGTTCAAGACAGACATCTAAGCAGAGGTGTAAAGTAGATGGTTGAATATGTAAGTCTGTCACTGTCCTTGCATCATTTGATCTTCAATGTGACCTTCTATGTAGGTATCGTTCTGGTCTAAAGGTTAAATAAAGTGGTTTATATGTTATCCAATATTATTTAACAGTATGTGGGGATTCTGACTTCAACCTGGATCTTCTTGATATCTGATTTGTTGTTCCCATTGTATTATCTTTCTTCACCTTTTCACTCTTACTTTCCTCCCTCCCTTTCTCTTCCCCTCCCTCCCTTCCTCCCTCATTCCCTCCCTCCCTCTCTTCCGTATATACTTATTGAACATATCTGCAGTTTTTACGTATTGGGATTGCAAACACGAGCAAGACATAGTCCCAACCTTCAACTTGCCTTATGATCTTTTTTTTTAAATTAAAAAATATATATATATCTTTATTGATTTCAGAGAGAGGACAGGAGAGGGAGAGAGAGAGATAGAAACATCAATGATGAGAGAGTCATTGATCAACTGCCTCCTGCATGCCCCCAAATGGGGATCCAGCCCACAACCTGGGCATGTGTCCTGACCAGGAATCGAACCCTGATCGCCTGGATCCTAGGTTGATGCTCAACCACCGAGCCACGCCAGGCCGGGCACCTTATGATCTTAACAACTTTTTGGATATATTAAAGTGTGGAGGAAATAGAACCCAGTCAGACTCATAATTTAACTTTTTCTTGAGTTTAAGTAACCATGAGTTATATAAAATAGAATTTATAATAACTTTCTGGGGGAAAAGGAAATGCTACTAAAATTAACATAAATTTCAATTTTAAGCCACTGACTTTAGAGAGAATATATAAGAATATAGCTTAGAATTAAGAAAATATAATGCATATGATTAACATTTATTGGGCTTTTATATTCTAAGGCTTTGGTGTACTTTATTTCACTTAATCATCACAAAGCTTTGAGAAATCTAATACTATTCCTATTTCACAGATGAGGAAAATAAACATAAAGAAGTTAAGTGGTTAAGTAACAAAGCTAGAAACCAAACCCAAGGTATCTGATTAAAGGAGGGCAGAGACAAAGATTCCAGACCAGATTCAGTTTCTAAATTTGGGTGGACTTGTCCTTGAACTTAGAGCATCATTATCAGTAAAGTTGGATTTGAAAATCTCAGGGCATCTCCTACACTTTACTAAGATTGTAACAGTAGTTACCATATTTTATTAGGAGATATATATCTCACTTTAAAAATGACAATCAAAGTTATAACTATCATTTATTCAATACCTACTACGTACCAGGTTAGGTGCTTTATATAGCTTATCTCCTTCAGTAATCACAGTTGCCCTGCAAGGTCAGATTTATTATGTGTTATAGATAGAGAACAAATTAGACAATTTGCTGAATGCCAAACAACTGGTAAGCTTTGGAACTGGATCTAACCCACTTCTGAATCCAAATTCCATGAACTTCTCACATTTCAGTTTGTGCCATGATATTCTGCCATAGTTGTCTCTCTTGTGCTTTTTATATGCATTTCCCTGATGACTAATGGTGTTGGGCATCTTTTTTATGAGCTTATTGGCTATTTGTATATTTTGGAGAAATCTCTACTCTTAAATCCTTTACCCATTTTTTATTTGAGTTGCCATTTTGCTATTGAGTGATGTGGGTTCTTTCTTATAGGGGTGTCCCAAAAAATGTATACACAGACTTTGAATAAGTATAAAGGCAGTGTTTATTAAAATACATTTGATTTTCAAAATTTAGCTATCAGCTGTTAAAGTGTGTATACATTTTTGGGGACACCCTGTATATTCTGTATATAAGGCCTTTATTAGATATTTGACTTGTAAATGTCATCTTTCATTTGTAAGTTTTTTTTAAACTTTCTTGTTGGTGTCTTTTTTTTTTTTTTTAAGGGAGAGAGAGAGAAAAAAACATTGATGTGAGAGCGACACATTGGTTGCCTCCTGAACTCACCCCAAGCAGGACCGGGGATCAAGCCTGCAACCAAGGTACGAGCCCTTTGCTGGAATCGAACCCAGGACCCTCCAGTCCACGGGCTGACACTAACCACTGAGCAAAACCAGCTAGGTCTTGTTGGTGTCTTTTGAATCAATTTTTTTTTTTTTTTATGAAGTCCAGTTTATTTTTTTGTCTTTTTTTCTTGTTGCTTGGGCTTTTCATGTCATATCTAAGAAACCATTGCCTAATTCAAGGTCATAAAGATTTGCCTTTATGTTTTAAAATAAGACTTTTATATTTTAGTTGAAGATCCATGAGTGAGTTTCATGTATGGGGTGAGGTAACAGTTGTTTTTACATTATTTGTTGAAAATACTATTCTTTCTGCCATGGAGTTATCTTGGCACCTTAGTAAAAAGTCAATGGACCATAAATATTAGGTTTTTTTTCTGGGCTCTCAAATCTATTCCATTGATCTACATGTCTATTATTATTCCAGTACTACACTGTCACAATCACTGTCCTATTGTAGTAAGTTTTGAAATTGAGAAATGTGTGTCCTTCAGCTTTACTCTTCATTTTCAAAATTGTTTTGGCAGGAATGTGTTTTTACTCTAAGATAATACATACTTAAGTGACTTTGAAAGTAATGGCAGGCTTAGATATTTGTGATTCTTACCTATGCCATCCATTACTTTTCATCCTGTGTTTGCCGAGCAAACAAAACTATCCCAGTGCTATTCATACTGTTAAAAATGTGCTTTGCCAGCCCCATGTGTCTCAGCGGTTTTGGGCCCATCTGCTTTTACTCTTATTTGCTAATCTCCATTTCTGAATCTGCCTAACATTTTACCTTTGGATTTGTCTCCTGTTATGGTCAGTCCCAGATTCACTTTTGAGCTTGAGATTTGGTCTTCTGCGTGCACATTTTCAAATGGAGCTTGTCAACACACTCAGACACTGTATCTTTCGGTGTGGTCCGTGTAGACTCCTGCCGGGCTAGGATCATGCCCCACCTGACGCCATGCTCTGAGATCATGGTGACCCTCTGGACAGGGTTCTAAGCTACATATTGGTCTTCTTTCCTGTGACTTGGTGCTTATGTCCACCCCAAGTACTAACTGGATGTTTAAGGCTTTCTCACCAGTGGGGAACAACTTCGTTTTCGAGGCAGCACAACCCTGTATGTGTCTATGCAGAGATGCTATATCTAGTGTTTCTCTTTTGGAATAAATGGGTAGGTTAATTCAATGGAATAGACAGGTTTATGGTAAACCATTAAGCCCTTTATGTGAAACAGTTAATAGCCTTTTTAGTTCACTGGATTTTTATTTTGACTTTGATTTTGAGATGTACAGTACTCAATCAGATCTTAACTCATTTTCAATAAAATGGTAAAAAAAAAATGATGGAAAACAGGTATGTCAGCTCCTTTGGAAGCATAAGTGTAGAACCAGGCAAAATGATGGCTCCATAACCTGAAAACAAAAAGGCAATTGGTCTCACTTAGCGATGAAACATATTCACAAGGGCAATCTAACCACTGGAGAGAATGCACATGTTTATAGAGCTACAGAAACAAGCTTACGGCTTTGCAGATAAGAACCTGTGGGACTTGGAAAGATTTAATCAACATTGAGACTATAAACATACTCTGAGCCAACTCCAGGTTATATTTAAGTTTTAGGTTGATTTCCAGAGAAACAGAGGTTCAGCGCTTGTACCAGGATGTTTGGATGTTGCTTTTTCAACCTGGAATCCCGGATGCTTATTGTTTAGAGGTCAATGGCACTGTTTTGGAAAGGGGAATGGGACATTCTCCAGAGTCCCTACGAGGTCAGGCCAGGCTCTCCTGAAGGTCGTTTGAGAGCCTGAGTTTGGAATCAGTTGCATGAATAACAATTTTGATTGTCCCAAGGTCTGGATAATTTTCATCCAGCCCAGTTCCTCTTCAGTGGGCTCGCCTGGCCAAATAGCACTAACTTTAAAAAATGGACTCCCCTGTTTGTCCTTGAGTTCGGAAGGCTGGACTAGAACTTGGCCCTGGCTGTGGCTGAGGAGCCCCGTCTTCAGGATGTGGGGCGAGGTTCCAGCCCAGCGAGGCTCCTTCAGAGTTACAGGCCTCCTCCTGTTCCGTTCCTTGGCTCAAGCCCTGCAGCTCTGAGTGCTTTCTGGAGGGAGCCTCTGTCCATGTGGATGAGCCATTCTTTAATTCCTCCTCCCTTCATCAATCTTGCACTTTAAAGAAATGAACTTTCATGTTCGGAATGAATAATCCACAAAGTCTCTGCAACTTTTTGCTTTGATTCTGATTTGACAAGTGGCCGTCTGGCTTCTACTTCTTTGCGTCTTTCCCGTCGGGTTGTGGAAATACCGAAGTGATTGCAAACCCGGAGGGAGTCTCCGTAGGAAAACGGACTCAGCAGCATCTCCTCCGAGAGAAAAGGCTATTTCTTTCCTCTTTTTCACTGTGACCAGGGCCACTCAAATATTTGTCCGCAGGAAATGCCCTGGATTGCTGGGAGCCCTGATGGGCACGGCCATCAATATTGCTCACGCTAATACATCATTCCTTCAGTAAGGGATGTCATCCGGAGCTTTCCTTTCTCTGGGGATTGGGCTAACCACATTTCTGCAACTCCCACAGCCTGCAAAGCACTAGACATGGGGGAAGAAGGCAGGAATCACAAGGAATAAATAGTTCCTGCTCTTTAGGGGCTTCTTGGTTGAGGGAGAAATAGGTGTATTATTAGGCAGGGTTCTGTAGAGAACCAGACCAGAACCAATAGAAGAATATGTATAAATATTTATTTTTATATATATTAATAGAAGACTATGTAGGTCACGATCAGTGGTATTCTCAGTGCTGTGGCCAGGATTGCAGAAGACACATCTCAAAGGTAGTGGAAAGAACGAGGGGATGTCCATTTCAGAAGCAGGCCCGGGAAATGGGTAGGAAAGAAACAAGCATTGTAGAGAGCACAGTAAAAGCAAATGATTTCCTTTGGAGTTTGGAAACAACTCTGTATTTAAATGACACTGTTGTTATTATTATGTTGTTATTATTAATGACAGCAGCTCTAAAGTAGTCTGAGCTTGGATTTAAACAGATATCCACAATAGTGGGACTTCTGTCATCCTACAAAGAGTGCAGATGACCATTCATATTCTTGGAATGGCTTTTGGGGAAGGAGCCTTAGAAGTTTCTGGGCCAGTCTTTCACTCATGTAGGAATCCAGGAAGCTCACAATTTTCAGTTTAAGACCATTTTATTGTTCTAGTAAGACTTTGTTCCCGGCTTCAGAAGCTTACTTTAAAAAAAATTTTTTTTAAGATTTTTGTATTGATTTTTAGAGAGAGAGGAAGGGAGAAGGAGGGAGAAAAACATCCATGTGAGAGCGAAACATTGATCGGCTGCCTCCTGCAAGCACGCACCCAACTGGGGATCAAACCTGCAACCCGGGCACATGCCCTGACTGGGAATTGGACGAGGCGAACTTTTGGTGCACAGGATGGTGCCCAACCAACTGAGCTACACCGGCCAGGGCAGAAGCTTACTTTTATAACAGAAAATTTACTTATTGAGTAGCCTGTGCTAAACTGGGAAGGATTCCAGGGACTCCCCTTTGGGAAAAATACCCAACAGGGCAAACTTCGCTGGGGAAACAAAAGTGATGTGCCGTCCGTCAAAGGACATTGGCTCCTCTAAACTGAAGATTTCTGCCTCTCATAGGGTTTAATCAAACAAGAATCTTCTTTGGGATGCTGACCTCTTCTTTTTTAGCCTATCGAACTCCATCTCCCAATGGCCACCATTAGTTTCATTTCTGATGGTGGGTTAAGGTTACAAGAATCGTGTAGTTTTCATTTTATCTCATGGTTTTAATTTTAAATGCTCAATTGGGCAGTTCTGCACTCTCTCTCTTCATATGATTGACGTGTAATATTAGCCCCATCTTAAAGAATACAAACTCATTTTACATGTCTGTTTGAAATGCATTCTTGCTTTGAAAAATGAATATTGTGTCAGCTGGAGTCATATCTGCAAGCTGCCCCACTTAAAAGTTTGGAATTATTCTGAGAAAACTGCTCTAAAAATACAAATACATATTTTATTTTGCAGATGTTTCCAAAGTGGCTGAGTAGTTTAGCTTTAATTAATGTCAGTAATGAATTTAAAATTGGGGGAAAATCAAGTGAAAAATGTCAGGGAATAAGAGTATGATTCTAAAGTATCATTTATTATCACGATTATGTAGTGATATTTTGCTGAAGTTTATATGGAATAAAATGTGACTCTGTACAACATATATCAGAAAACACCAGCACAGTTTTGGGGTTTCAGTATAGAGTGATGACTTAAAAATGTATTATAGCAAATACCAATGTACCTTATGACAAACTGATTAGTACCAAGTAGTTAAGATTATATTGCACAATTCTAGAGCCTACTAAATTATAATTTCCTAAGGGCAGGGATCATGTTGACTTTGTTTCTCCCATGGACCTCCAAATAATGTGATTTTAGAAATTACTCAAAATGCATTTGTTGAGTTGTGTATTTGTCTTAAAAGCCAAGTTTCCCTCCCCTCAAAGGACATCCTGAGGTAAAACAAGGGTGAGGTCTGACCAACCACAGCATTGTCAGCACCCTGCTGTTTGAGCCTGGAGGATTCGTAACTGTGCATTCCTCCCTGAGGGGCAAGGCAGTGGTGCTGTTGAGCTTCCCAGCCTCCAAGGAGGGAGCTGGGCGGCATATGATGGGGCGCTTGTCGCAGCTGCGTGTGCATGTGTTTTTATCTGGAGAGCAGGAGCTTCCTCAATCCTGGTGCTATCTTGTGCCTTCTTAGTGTTCTGGGTGTTAGAAAATATTTTTTGGCCCTAACATGCTTCAGGTGGTGGCTGATACATTAATAACCTGCTCAGCACTCTCCGATATATTGCCATTGCACTTGGGGAAAAATCCAGATGTTTTTTCGTGTTCCCGAAGGTCCTAGTGGTCAGCTTCTGACCAGCTCACCAGCGTCATCCCCTGCTCTCCCCCCTTCACTCACTCTGCCAGTACCCCTCTGCCGCGAATGCTGTTCCCCTACATTTTTTCGTTGGCTGGGCCCTTCTCATCCTTGCCCAACTCAAATGTGACTTTCACAGAGACATACTTTGAAAATTCTAATAAATTACCACTTCTTGCCTCTACCTGTTCTCTACTATTCTAATCATAATTCCTGTTTTAATTCAGAAAGGGAGCTCCTCAGACTCCAGATCCAGTAAATAATCACCTAAAAGGCCGGATTTTGACTTTCAATCCAGGGAGTTTAAGAAATTCCAAAGTTTTTTGCCGATGTCACCAATTCATCTTCTCTGGCCAGGATGGAAAAGGGTGTGGGTGATGCAGGCAACATCGTCACCCTGGGTAAAACCTGGAAAGTCATGCCCCTTAATTTGAGAGAGCCAGGACTCCTCGGGCTGTCCCAGTGAGCAAGAAGCACCATTGCCGCCCCTTCCTGCCGTATACAGCCCTTGGAAAGATTGCGTGCGAGCTCCCACCTCTCACATCTGTAGCAGTTGGAGCTTTGTTCCCCCTACTGTTTGGGGACGGGCATATCTCTGCTTCCACGGGGAAGAGGCCCAGGGTGCCCTTAGCTACTGCATGCCCAGGCTCACTGACCTCCTAAGAGAGGGAGCGAATCCTCCACCTCTACCCTACAGGGACTTGGCTTCAGTGCAAAGGTCCTAACGTGGTGTCGGGCTGAAGGACAGAATCTACAATTTATTATTGTGATGAGTGGCAGATCATCTGACCCCACACGCAGACACTGCTCTTACAGCTCCAGTTTTCATAACGCAAGTGGGCTGTAACAGGACTGGGTCATCAAGGGGCGGAACTGGCATTCTGGGACTAGTTCAGCAGTCCCCCCTTATCCACGGTTTTACTTTCCGCAGTTTCAGTTACCCACGGGCAACAGCAGTTTGAAAATATTAAATGGAAAATTCCAGAAATAGACCATGCACGTTTTAAATAGCCTTCCGATCTGGGTATCACAGGGAAATCTCAAGTCGTTGCAGTTTCTTCCTGCCAGGGATGTGAATCATCTCTTTGCCCAGTATATTCCCGCTGGATATGCCACCTACCCGTTAGTCACTTAGTGGCCGTCCAGGTTGTCAGCTAGATTGTCATGATACCACAGTGCTTATGTTCAAATAACCCTTATTTTACTTAATAGTGGCTCCAAAGCACAGGAGCAGTGGTGCTGGCAATTCGGATATGCCACGGGAAGCCGAACGTGCTTTCCTTAAGTGGAAGGGTGTGCACATATTGAAGAAACACAACGTAGCACATACAGGGCTCGGCGCTGTTCACGGTTTCAGGCAGCCGCTGGGGGTCTTGGAACGTACTTGCTGCAAATGGGGGGGGGGGGTACCGTTTATGTTACAACTCGAACCTGCTTGGAAATGAGCGCGTTTCCTGGAGGAGGGCTGCGGAGGAGCTGCTGCGTGCTTCCTTCGAGTGGGCCTGTCCTTTAACGTTCACAGCACTGAGTGGCGAGAAAGCGGGGGAAGCTCGTGCTGACGGGTGGCGTGGAGATGGGGAGGGAGGGACTCCAGTGGGCCGCAGCTCCATGTATTCAAAGGTGTTCTGATTCTGTAGCTATGAAAACACTCCTGCTCGAAAAGTGGAGCGTGTGTCAACAGTTGGAAACCCTCCACCCCCGAGCCCCTGTCTAGCATTCATTAAAAACAGAATTCATTACGCCCCCGCTGTGTGCCCAGCCCCAGGGGCATACCAGTGAGCCAGAAGTTCATGATATTCAAACACAGTTTTTGGTTGTGCAAGTTATTTTACGACTCCCAAGTTTATTTAGGAAGAGGAGGTTGCTTTGGGGCCACAATGCTTTCATTGCAGCAGAATTCAGCTTATGATTCTAAAGCTCCCCAGAGAAATCCCACGTTTCCTGTCTTTTCCTTCCTCCACCTTTAATGTGTGCACTCGACGGCATTAGCTGGGCACTCGCCACAGTCTGCACAGAAGGAGATAAAGAAGATCCAGTTCCTGCTTTAATGGAGCTGACAGGGCCCTCAGACTATAGATGATAAACCAGTAGTGAATGATGCCATGCCTGGCGGATGCAGGAGCAGAGCTCGGCCACCGCCCCTCAGGTGGCGGCTGCCTGCTGCGGAGCCAGGAGGGCTGGGGAGGGGTCCCACCAACTCAAACGAGATGAAAAGATCTCACTTACAGGTTTGTGTCGGGCATTGAGGGAGAGATTCTCTTCAAAACACTCAGCACAGGGTAACCCTTCATTAGTTATGATGATGGTGACAAATGAACCTTGTTTCTTATTACTCTTGGACTAGAGAAATTTTGTTCAAAACCATCTTAACACCCCTATCATGTGGAATGTTTAATTTCGTTTTTTCTTCACGGCTGCAGCCTTCCCATATGTTATGACATTTAGTATTCTGCTTTCCTGAGAGGTGGAAGATGGTTGAGAGGCACATTGTATGGAGGGTGAGAACACTGAGTGTGTCGTTAGCAGGTGACCTGCAGGCATCAGCTTCTTCATGTGCAGAATGAGAGCAGAAGCGGTTGTTGTGTCACAGGGTGTTGTGGAGGCTGAATTGGAAAATGCTCTCACTATAGTTACTGGCACAGAGTTAAGCACTGAGTAACTTTGATCTATCACCAAATTGATCAGGTGACACCTATAATTATGGAGTAACTTGTGAACGTGACACGGAGCACCTGTTTCCTAAAGACACGGACATTACCTTCTTGTGATAACGTTCTGTTTCACTTCCCAGGCCTTTTGAGGCTAAGAAGCAACCTGGGAAAATGTTTCTGTATAATTTTGTAGTTTAAGAAGCTCTGTGTTTTATGGCTGCCTGGGTGTGTTCCAAGGCTTGGGGCGGGGGGTCCACGGCGTTTCCCATCCCTCCTGCCACCGAAGTCTTGCCTGGCACCCAGCCTGCTGTAAATGCATTAGGTGGGCCCGGGCCCGGTAGCTCATTTGGGTCTGTGATAAAATCAAGGCTCCCTCTGTGACAAGCAATCTGCTCCGAGGAGACCAGGCCAACAGAAACACGCGCTGCCTGCCAGTGTGGGCCTGACCTGGCCTCGGCACAGGGGGAGCTTTCTCGGAGCCAGGTCTTCGCGGCGGCGTGTCGGGCCCGGTGTGCAGACTTCCCGCCCAGGACCCAAGCTGGAAATTCGCGCCCCCCCCCGTCAGCCTCCCAGGGTGGCTGGAGGTGTTGATCGAGGCAGGAGGACCTGGCTAGTCTCACTCTTTGTGTGCGAGCTGACATTCGACAGGAGAGGATCTTCTCAAAGTGGCACCTCTTGAAGGAGGCAGCCAGAAGTCCAGGAGGTGAAGGATGGATCCCAGTTGGCATATTGAAAACGCTTGATCTCTGAAAACTCGGTCGTTGCTGCAGATTGGTCTGGCCAAGTTTGCAGAATGCTCTTAAATGGCCAGTTCATCTTTCCCCTGTCAATTAGCTGTCGCCTGACTGCATTTATTATCAGTGGTGCCACCACCACGCTCTGTTTTACAGGTACGCGGAGTGGCAGTGTCCTTAGCCCTGAGTGCTCACGGGGTGGAGCTCTAGGCGGTGCTAATGGGATGAGGCGGGACGCCGGGGACATGGTGGCACATGCTTAGGCCCCATTTGTTTTTTAGCACAAGCTCTATGACGTTTTAATTTGTCCACATGAAGGCTCCGAAGTAGTAATTTTGACTGAGCTGACTCGTTGAGTCATTGAAAAAATCGGTTGCTGGTGGTTTCCCCGTTTCCTTCCTGGGTCCTCTGGCTCGGCCGCATCGGTGGGCTGACCACGCTGCCGCAGGAAAGGGCCCGGAGAAAGCAGCGAGCGGGCCAGGCCGCTTTCCACACGCGGAAAGCAGAGGCTTTAATGCCCGCGCCGGGGCTCTGTGTCCCCCTTTTTTGAGTATTATTTTCCATCACCGTTTATCCCCACGTGCCCTCTTCCGCCCCACCCCTCGCAGCCTCCACACTCCAACTGCAGAGGCTCGAGTGTTTGCGGGATCGCGCCCGTTCGCAGTCCCGCAGAGGCAGCCCACTTCCACCCGGGACGTGGCTGGCGAGGCGAGTTCCACCAGGTGACAGATTGGCAAACATCCAGCCGGAAAGCTAGAAAGTGAAGCTGGACTGTGGGAGTAAAGGAGGCCCTGGAAGAAAGGGGCGTGTGTGCGTGTGTGTGTGTGTGTGTGTGTGTGGAGAGAGACAGAGACAGACAGAGACAGAGATGGAAGGAAGGGAAGGGAGGGGAGGGGACGAGAGGGGGGGGAGTGGTCAGATGAGAGGAGAAGTATCCAAGGGAGGAAAGGTCCGTGAGAAGATGCTTTTTATCTTGCGGGGCCCAGCTGCTTGTTACCCTGAGCCCCAGAACCTCAGTTCCCTCCGCCATCTCTGTCCCCATCTCCAGAGGGAAGCTTTGCCTCTCTGCAGTTGCTATTTTTGGAACTTTCTTATTGCCCATCCACATGAATGTGATTTAAAACAAAAAGCATTTTAGAGTAATTATTTAAACTGTACCGGACCAAAACTAATAGCATGTTTATTTTGCATGATAATTTTGCTCTGTGTTCAGGGCTGATAGCAATAGATGCGTGCGATAAGGGTCGAAGGCTTGTTTTCAGCTGGCCTTCATTCTCCTTGGTTGGTGCCAATGGTACGATTGTTCAAATATTATAAATGCCATTTCTGTCTATATTTAGCCCAGTGACGTCCCATTTCTCTTCCTGCCTCCTTAAAAACAAACCACCTTCTCTTAGTTTTTCCCAGGCCTCTTTCTGATAATACCAGGGCCCATCACCTAGGGTGACAGGAATACATATCAAAGACATCTTTATGTTCTAAAATAAATTCTTAAAAGTTCAAGCTTATTGTTTCACTGAAAGAATGCAAACCCTGCCAACTTCCATGGGAAAATAAACTGTTTTTTCCCTTTTCAAAAATAAACCTTCACTTTAGAAGATACCAAAGCCCTTCCTCTGAGCTAATGTTGAAAATTTGTAAGACATCTACTTTGCAGTTGGTGTCTATAGAACTTGCCAGAATGAAAAAAGACTATGACAGCTGGCTTCTTTATTTTTGTAAAACAAAGAAGGCAAGCATTTACCAACATTTCTTATGTGTGCATCTTGCCTAATGGAGGCTTTGATGAGTAACTTTTGTCTTAGAGTTCTTGACTATCCTTATATCATGAAGCTCTGTATCAAGCTTCATAATAATCTTTGGTCCTGTGAGTGAGCGCCAGAGCCATGAAAGTATATTGTGATTATTTTGTTTTCTCTCCTTGGATTAAACCTCAAGAGGGTAACTTGGTAGGCTAAATAATGGCCTCCAGGGGTCTGTACTGATCTCTTGAACCTGTGAATGTTTCCTTACATGGCAAAAGGGACTTTGCAGATATGATTAAGTTAAGGATCTTGAAATGGGGGAATTATATTTTCCTGGATTATTCAGATGGGTCCTAAATGTAATTAAACTTGTGTGTGTGTGTGTGTGTGTGTGTGAGAGAGAGAGAGAGAGAGAGAGAGAAAGAGAGAGAGAGAGAGAGAAGACATTTGACTATAGAAGTAGGCAATATGATGATGATGGAAGCAAGAGGTGGGAGCGATTCAAGGAAGGGCACGTGAGCCAGGGGATGCGGGAAGCCTCTCAAAGCTTAAAAGGCAAGAAAGCACTCTGTTCCTGAGTCTACAGCAGGAACCAGCCCTGTCTGGTTTTAGACTCCTGACCTCCAGAAGTGTAATACATTTGTATTATTTTATGCCACCAAGTGTGTGGTAATTTGTTAAAGTAGTCATGAGAAACTAATACAGGCACCTTTTCCTCTCCCCTGAAAACCAGCTTCATTACCAGGGACCAAGAGATTTGTTTGGGGAAGTTAAGGACATACAAGTAGGGCCACTTTCCTGGAGCATGGAGCTTCTCTAGGGAGAGGTTTGGTGTCTGTCATTAATTTTAGAAAGTTCTTGGTCATTGTTACTTGCTCTTCCCTGCCCCCTCGGCATTCCAACTACATGTGTGTTATTCTTTTTAATGTTGTACCGAAGTTCTTAGGTGTTTTGTTCTGATTTTTCCTCTTTCTTTTTTTATTTTTTGTCGTCGTTGGCTCTGCAGACCTGCAATAACTGTTTGATCTGGGAATTTATTTGAATTCACTAAGCTTTAGTTCTTTACCTATAAAATCTGGATAACACATATCTCATAGAGTTACTATGAGGTGTCAAGGAGATAATATGTGTAACTAGTGTGATTAGTGACAGCCCTGGACTGGCCAATAATAATTAATAATAACACGTAGCTATTACATATATTAGATATGACAGTAGTTTCTATTGCTATATCTGGCGTTTTTCTCCTATGAGGAAGTCCAGCCATGATCTAAAAATGCCAGGGTCTATTTCTGAATTCCACAAATCAGTTTATGATCGTCTTCCAGCATATTTACCAACATTAGTTAATAAAGATATATGAAGTATATGCACATATACATGCATACATGTGTGTATATACATATATATGAATGCTCATACATGTATATTTATATATATGTATATACATATACACAGAGTTATGTTTGCTTAAAAAAATTCTGAAAGGATACAAAAAAACCTGTTTACTTTTGTTATTACTGGAGAGTTGAGCTATAAATTGGGAGAGAATAAAACAAGTTTTACTTTTTATTTTGTACTTTTCTATTATTTAAAGTTTTATACCATGAACAGTATTATTTTTTATAATAAAGCTCACTTTGATATATATATCTACAGTTAGAGTTTCCATGCCGATGAATCTTTTTCTTGCTTTAAGTCACTCAAGAGAAAGTGTCTAGTAAATGGTATCATTTTGTAAAAGAAATAAAAGTTGCATGTTTTAATAAACATTTTGAACTATACACACATAAGACAATCAGATGAACAAGGATTACAGTATTTAAGTTAAACGTTGTTTCAGTAATTGTTGTATAACTTGGGTTTTATTTGTGTTAAGAGGAGTGACAGAATATTCATCACAGAATTGATTTCAGAAAAGTGCACAAAATAAACCTGAGAAAGCATTTTGGACATGGCGTTGGAAGCTTCAGCCATAGGAACATGTTGGGACCAAACGTGCTTTTTCACGCTCTCACACTCTTGACTCGAGATCACATCAAGAGAAGACGAGATTTCCGCAGGGCACAGAACATGAGTCTGTGTTTTATCAGAACGGACACAAATCCTTTTGGTTGCCTGACCAAATGCTTCATATGCAAGTTTGAAGCTTCAGAAAAAACCAAAATACCACTTAACACCCTCTTCTTTTAAAAAGAGAGAAACAGATCCTCCGGGGTATTTTAGTGAACACGCACAGCAAATCCAGCCCTTCTCTTTTGTCACGCACTCAGGATTGAGACATAAGCACCCATAAGCCCTCTGTAAGCCTTTCCCAGGCACTGAAGCTCTTGGCATGCACCGTTGGGATCCGACACGATATAAATCTTGTATGCGCTCAGCATTTAGTTCACATGGGGGGGCTAAATGATATCAAAACAGGTTTTCTGGTGCAATGATGATGATCCGAGCCATGGAAGATATGTTATCAGCACTGACAGCTTACATTCCCCACCACAAAATAAGGACGAGCCCAAGAGTTAAATGCTAATGTCACCCTCTAATCTAGTTTTAGAATAGCTTGTAGTACTGAGAGACTCAAGTCCTGGGGATGTTTGAAGACATAAGCTTTTTCTGATTTCATTGCTCCAGACTGTGCCGCTAACTCTGGGTGGCCAACCTGTAAATGTGTGCATCTGATCAGAAGGTGGGGCAGCGGGGGCATGTAAGAGAGAGGGTGGATGAATCTGTGCAGATCTACGTCTTCTTCTGGACTATTCCCAAAGTAGATATACACAGACAGCATGTCAGGAGCCTTATCTTTCAAGGTAGAGCAGCCCATAGAACCTTAGACTCGGAGCTAGAAGGGTCTTTAAAATAATATAGGCCAACTTCCTCTTTTGACATATGAGGAAACAGAGGCCCAGGCATGTGATGCAAGTCACATAAGGGAATAACATTTGCTATAAAATAAGTCACACAGTTGGCTTCGTATACACAAATATCTTCAGTGATCAGCGTGGGCTCGCAGATCGCAGTGGGCTCTATAGTGGCCTCTGTGTACCTACTTTGAAACTCTGTGAAACTATCCCTAGGCCTCCCGACAATCCTGCAAACTGAGATTTCTTTTCCTAGTTTTACAGACTTTTGAGATTAGAAAGTTTAATAACTTGTGCCAGGTCACAGTGCTTAGAGGCTGTATTAGTCACCTTGGGCTGCTATAACAAATCACCCCAGACCCTGGCGCTTAAACAACAAAAATTTCTTTTCTCACAGTTTTGAAAGTCCAATACCAAGGTGCCAGTAGCATTGGTTTCTGGTGAGACCTCTCTTCTTGGCTTTCAGATGGTCACCTTTTTGCTATGTCCTCATGTGACCTTTCCTCTGTGTGTGTGTGGAGAGAGATCCCTGTTCGTTCTCTTCTTGGAAGGATACTAGTACCAATGGATTAGGGTCTCACCCTTATATCCTCACATAACCTTAATTACCTCCTTAAAGGTCTTATCTCCAAATATAGTCACTGGGGGTGGGGTAGGGCTTCTACATATGGCTTTAGGGGGCCGAGGGCACAATTCAGTCCATAAAAGAGATGGAAAAATTGGGGTGTGAATCTAAGTCTTCCTGACTTTGAAGTTATGTTTATTCTATGATACCTTCTGATTCTTAGTGTATGAAATTAGTGTATAAAATGGGATTTTCCCCTATCAAATCAATGTATTTGTACTATATAGTTCAGAACTTAATTCTATTTTGGATTTCCCTTCCTTCCTTCCCAAGGTGGGTGGGAATGGCTGATGATCTAACTAAACGATACAAAATAAAATATTTTGACTGTTACTGGTATACTTTAGCTCCAGAAAGGAGATTCCTTCTGGGACTGTGAACACTTCTGTGCTGACCTGTTATGTCAGGTTCAAGGTCTAACTATCAGAACTTGGCAAACAGGTGACACCACTGACTCATTTCAACTAAGTATAGTCATTTAACATTAACTTGATCCACAGAGATATGTACTGAGTGCTTACTCTGTGCTGGCCACTCTTCTAATAGCTGGGGATATGGCAATGGGAAAGGTGTCCTGGGTTCTAACCAGGAACAGAATCAGCCAGCACCTTGATCTTGGACTACCCAGCCCCTAGAACTATGTGAAATAAATTTCTGTTGTTTAAGTTACCCAGTCTATGGTATTTTTGTTATAATAGCCCAGACTGACAAAGGCAGAAGCTCTATGTGTAGCATTGATGGGTTTATATGGCATTAAGTCGGGGTTTTTTAAATGGGGATTCCCTAACTATATTATAAGTGAGTATGTGTGTGACTCTTCTGCTTAAAACTCTCCAGTGGCATCCCATCTATCTCAGAGAAGAAGCCCAAGCCTTAAAATAACTTATAAGGCCTTGTGATCCACTCTCCTGTTCCCTCCTGCCCCTTCATTACCTCCAGACCCAGTTTCTGATCCTTCCCCACCCCACTCATTCTACCAGAGCCAGCTTAGCGTCCTCATGGGGAGTGTCTCCCCACTTGTCCCCAAACGAGGTTACTCCCTCTTGAATCCTTTGCATTTGCTCTTCCCACTGTCTGAAATGCTACCTCTGGATAGTCGACTCACCTTCAGATCTTGGCTCCCCTATCAGCCTCTGGAAAGTCTTTTATGGCCACCCTGTTGAAAATGGCCTCCTTGCCCTTGCCCTTGCCCTCTTGTTTTCCATCCCTGCTTAGTTTTTTTTGTGTGATTTATCTACCTCTGACATTTCTTCCCTCCCTCTCTCTCCTTCTTCCCCTCCCTCCCCTGAGCTTTTTCAGGATCCTGGGCTGAGAATGGTCTTCTTTTCTCTTGGCTCTCAATCTTCTAACATCCAACAGACTTATATTCCAGACTTTCTAAGGTCTGCAAAGTCAGTTTCCAAGTAAGTATTTTCTGCCTTACAGAATTTCAAAGTGTCCTCTTGTTCCCCTGTTCTCTTTCCCTACCCATCAATTTACAGCTCTGTTTGGTGAGAAATTTTGCTATAAGCTTCAATGCAAATAAAATGACACATGTAAATATTTTGGATTTTTTAACATATGGATCTGAAATAGTGTACTGAGGAGGAAATGAGATTACTGGAGTGCTCAAGTCAGTTGTATGACTGTGTGTGGGAGATGTTGTAGAAGAGACAGAAGCCTGGATATGTGTTTGGACTAAATTATCTTTTTGGTCACTTTCAACCATAAAAGTTATGATTCAGTGATTCTGTAAAAGGCTTTGAAATGAGAAGATAAAAGGTGCCGTGGACACAAAGAACATTATGATTAGCTCCATTTTTTGAAGTGATGTTATAATCTTTGTTCATTTTCAGTTTTATTATTCATTTGAGCTTAGTGAATTTTCTCACCAGCTCCCCTTTTGTATTATCACAATATCTAACAGCTTTAATCAGCCAATTTGTCTTGACAAAAATTACATGCATGGCTGTCCCAATTCACAGCATCGTTTTGTTTTTTAAATCTCCATTCAACCATAGCCTCCCTCTCATAGAACACCCAAAATGTATATTCAGTCTCTGTGTTTTGGTTTCACCAAAGGTCCCTTATCTGATTTCCACAAGCGTAACCTGCTTTAACACTTACTGTTGGAGAGCATTGTTTTTAATCATTCCATATTCATGTGGAACTCGTATGTAGCTCCATTATCAAGATTCAAAATGAACCAGCATTATTAATGGGATCTTTAAATAGATTGTTAGAAGCAATTTTATTCCCTTGTGTTATTTAGTCTCATGCTCCTATTTCATCAAGAAATATATTCCCTTTTACCTGGCCTTTTCAGACTTGATTATCGGACAGGGAGTGCATTAATAAGATAAAGTTCTTAGTCAAGATTAGAATCTCATAGGAAGCTCAGTGTTTTGTCTGCCTTGGAATTATCTGGAATGCGGCAACAAATTCTGTTTTAAATCAGTTACATTGCTTTCTTGTTGGTCAAATCAGCCCTCTTGCCCCAAGGTTCAGGTTCTCTGGGCTTCTGATGATCCATCTTCACAGAATTTCTATTACGCATTTCTCTTCTTGAATTGGTACTTTAAAGTTTTTGTAGGGGGAAGATGGTGATGCTTGCACAGGTTTCTAAACGCCCTGGCCACGATCCCCCACGGGGCTGTGCAGTAGCTGGGGCCTTGAGACTAGACAGAGCAAGTCTATTGTCATATGTTTTGCCTCCAAAAGCAGAAATGCAAGTTAGCCAATGAATTCATCTTTAGTCCTTGTAAAAATCATTCCCAGGCTGATCAAAGGCATGCTGAAGGCACAGATACTTTGTGAGGTTCCATTTTAAAATGCAATTTGTTTGTTTGAAAAGCACCAGTATAGCCTTGATTGGTGTGTCTCAGTTGGTTGGAGTGTCGTCCTGGACACCAGAAGGCTGCAGGTTCGATCCCTGGTTGGGGTGCATGCAGGAGGCAACTGAATGGTGTTTCTCTCTCTCTCTTAAAAAAAAAAAAAAAAAAAAAAAAAGCACCAGTATATAGTACCCTGATGCTAAAATCTTTTATTTCATTTTGCTTTTATCAGTCAAAATCAGAGGACTTACCCTTACCTTTTTTTTTTTTTTTAATAGCCACAAATGATAAGCTGCTCACATAAGTGAATGTAAAGGACTGTCACAGTTAGAGAATTAAATCCTGCATTTCTGCTGCAAGTAGGAAAGGAGGTTGAGGCTGTGTTACCAGGGAGATGAGGGGACCTCGGTTCTTGCCTTCTTGAGGGAAAGATTCCAATCAAGAGACAAAGTGTAGAAAAGAAAGCAAGAATTTATTGACCGCAGCAAAAATATACTTAGGACAGTGAAACAAGGAAAGGCCTGGAAGAAGCAACAGGAGAGCCTAGGCTGGGCTGCTCTGGCTCACTGGGAAGTCAGAGAAAAGGGGGGCCTTGGAGACAGGTTCAGGGGGTAAGGCCCGGACGAGCCGCTGCTGCCCACTGCTCCCCTGGTTGCAGGTCCCCTGGGGTCCCTTGGAGGTTAGGGGACACGTGCCTGTAGGGGAAGGAGAAGGGGAAGGGAATGACAAGGGCGTGCTCCCTGAGGGAGAGTGCCTACCCTTACCTTTTGTCACCCCCCTTTATATTTTCTCAAGAATTCCCCTCAGATTATAGCATGTGTTGGGGCTCTAGTCCTGGTTCTACTTCTCATAGACATTCTGCTTAATATTCCTGAACTTCAATTTATGTGCATAATAAATTAGATTTTAAATGCCTATCTTGGTGCTGTTAAAGCAAATAAAAAACAGCCAGAAGCCAAGATGAAGTAATTTGGGAACCATCTGCTATTTAGTGTCATGTTTCTATGCTTCTTCCATTAGCATGAGTAAGTTATGTTTATTTGTGTATTAGTATTATGGACAGAAGATATTTTATAGATAAGAAACTTGGACGACCTAATTATAAACTTTAATCTGAGAATGACTACGTAATTAATTATTCAGATCTTAAATTTTCCCATTTACCCACAGAAACAGCAAGACAAATACAGGCATATTTAGCTCTAACAATAGCTGTGTTTCCCTAAATTTGCATTTAATCAGTTGCTGGCACATCAAATCATATTTTTAGTACATGGAGGTGGCACGCTATTTAAAGAAATCTTTTTTATGACAACTAACCCCCTAATGCAGCTGCCTTTATAAACTTGGATTTTTTAATAATGGGTTTTGGAAAAAGAGTAATTCCAGTTTTCTAAATAGTCATATTTTAAATATACCAAAGGAGCATTATTTTTCAAATGTTACCCTGAATCCTTCTATGTATAAGTTTTATGGTTCATTTAATTATTTATACTTCTGGTAAATTTTGATTTTTATAAATCAGTTTAGGTTTTCTTAAAATAGGGCACAACTGGATTACTCTTCTCTATGCTGCAGATGCACAGTGTAAGATCCACAGCTTCTGGAAAGACTAGTGAAGCATGGGCCTCTGTACCACCCACCTCTTCTCTCAGCTTTTCTCTTCCTTACATGCAGGCTAGTGGTTGAAAAATTGGCAGGGGAATCTTACTAGTAAGTTACTCTGTCTCAAGGCTTGCTAGTACTCTCTTCAAGATACATTTTAATTTTATGGAAAGAAATAAAAGTAATTTAAGGAGAAGGGAAAAAAACAAGGGCGCTAGAAACTGGAAAATCACAAATTTTATTACAAGCAAAAGAACCAGCATAGGAATAAAAAATTCTGAATTTTCCATAATTATTAAATTTCTTTTTAAGCCTGGAGTGCGTTTGTGAGAACAAAAACACACTTTCCACTCTCCCATCTCTCGATGATTCCTCTTCAAGCATAAGGAACTTCTGTACCGTCTCTGATCTGTTCTAGAAAACCTTGAAAATGCGTTCAGGCCCTGGTGTCCAGCCTCAGCTCTCCCTGAACCCCTTCACCACCCTCCTCCCTGATGTGTGAGCATGTTCAGGTTCACACACACACACACACACACACACACACACACACACACACACACACCCACACCCCTCTGCTACACTTTTTCACTTGGGTTTGTAGCGCATTTCCACTGAATTCTCTAGGTAGATCGTGGTCACGTTTTCCATGGTGCAAACAGGAAACCATTGCTATCTAAGGCATTTTCTTAGTCTTCTGATTGCAGTAAGATGCTTGAAGTTTTGGAAGTATTGCGACTGAGGTGAGGATCTTTTCTTCCTTTTTTGCTTCTTTAGCCTTGTGTAGGCATAAAGGTGGCTCTTGAAGGAAATTTAAGAGCAAAAGTCAGAGAGTTGACCCTCTGTGCTCTGTGTTTAGTCTCCTGCTTAGCCTGGGAGGCATAATTAAGGACTGGGAAATCTGGGTTCTAGGTCCTTATTTCTTGAATTGACCATCAGCCATTTATATAGTGTTTTTGTTTGGTGTGTTTTTTTAACACCTAAAACCTTGCAAACTTCCAGTTGATGCTCCTTTCTGGGAACTATTTAGACTTTACCTGGGTTTTGGGATCCTTTAGTAGTTCTTTACTATTGGTTAGGAAAAGAGACTTCTGCTAGATTGATATTGCCTACTTCCTGTAGACTATGATGTCCTCAGTTTACATCAGCTGATGGAAATGCTTCTGGATCGATGCATCGGTCAGTAGGGCTACTGTGACTGAGGGGAAAAGATACTCTTCCTTCCCCCTACCCCCCCAAAATGTCATCATAAAGGGGAAGGCATTTCCCAGTGGCACTGAGGCCTAGGGGATCTTTTGAAACAGAAATCTTAGGGATCCTGCTTAGCTACTGGCTCAACGTGGGGCCTTGGGCAAGTTGCTTCTTTTCTTCTGGACCTCCAGTCTAGAATAAAATGATTTTCTCACTAGGCAAACAGCCTATACCTATTGCTATTTTTCTTTGTTTTGATTGTTTTGTAAAACAGCTTTGAATTTATTGAGGTATAATTAACATGCCTACAATTCACCCATTTAAAGTGTACAATTTGAGGTTGTTCTTTAGTGTATTCATAGGGTCATGCAACCATCACCATAATCTAATTTTAGGATATTTTTATTTCCCCTAGAAGAAACCATATACCCATGTAGCATGAAATCCCCATTTCCCTCCTGGCTCCTTCTCCCAGCCCGAAGCAACCCCTTGTCTACTGTCTGCCTCTGTAAATTTCTTATTCTGGACTTTGCTCATAAATGGATTCATACAATATGTAGCCTTTTTTCCTGATTTCTTTCATTTTGCATAATGTTTTCAAGAGTCAAACATGTTGTAGCATGTGTCAGTGCTTTTGATGGCTGAATAATATTCCTTTGTATTGATACACCACACTTTATTTGTTCATTCATCAGCTGATGGGTATTTGGGTTGTTTCTGCTTTTTGGCTATTTGTTTTGAGCTACAAATCTTTATTACATATACAATTTGCAAATATTTTTCTCCCCATTCTGTGGGTTGTCTTTTTACTTTCTTGATGGTATCATTTGCAGCACAAAAATTGATTATATTTTTTTATAGTCAATTTATATATTTTTTCTTTTGTTACCTGTCTTTCAGTATTGTATCTACGAAACTGTTGCCTAACCTAAGGTCATGAGGACTTACTCTTTATGTTTTCTTATGAGAGTTTTATAGTATGTTTATGATCCATTTGTCTGTCTTTCACTTCAGAGTTCCTCTAAACACTGAGTACCCTTGAAAAAAAATGGTCAAAAATGGTCCAGCTCCTAGTGGCTCCAAGTAACAGGAAAGCTGACAAGAACTGAAGTGCTGAATATTTATTGTTTCAAGCGGTTGTACCAGGACTCCATACTCCCATCCATGTTTTTATCACTTACACCTCTGCTATGATACAGTTTTAAGTTTAACTTTGTTTGCTCACATTGCTGCCAATTTATGAAGCAATTTCCATTTGAAAGCCTGAATCTGATCGCTGATGGGTCTTGAAATACAGCATGCTGTTTTGCTTTTGAATTCTTATACTTTTCTGATTTTTTTTTTCCTCTTTAGTCTATTTACTACCCAAATCCTAGTCTATTATCATCCCCTGAAAGCATTTTCAGTTTCTCCTTTTTACATGGTCATAAAATGTGCCTTTTCCCAATCTCTTTAGTTTCTCATTTTTATTATCATGTTCTGCAAGATTTTTTAAAAGCCCTCATTCTTTGACAGGGCTTTAACAAAAAGATAATAATGTTGTTCCATATAATTATTCTGCAGTATTTACAGCCCTTAATATATTGAGAACATTTAATACACATTGAATAGCAAAAGACCGATGCTTGACCTTTTCAGATGAATATCAACTGGATTAGATTTCTTAATTAGCCATTGATCTGACCTCACTGGTGCTTCCAAATTTAGATAGTGACTCCCCTTCTTCTCCCCAAAACTATAAAGCTCTAGTGTTAATCTGAACGAGGGCATAAGAAAGTTAACTATCAAAGACATTTAGTAATAGTCAGGGCTCCCAGTATTAGCCATATCTTGCAAAACCTTGACCTCTATTTTTCTTTCTAGAGGTGGTCACACATGTTATTAAGGGAGCCCTTGTCTCCTTCAACTCTAGGGAAGTAATTATCTCTATTGTACTTAAAAAAAACCAAAACCTGTATCCCATACAGTGGTGGTCTTCCTGCTCCGTAGGAAATAATCTGCTGGAATTCAAAATACAATTACCACGCTTGACCACTTTCTCATATCCTGGAGCTGACCATTATTGATGGCATCCAATTATTTAGAGCAATCAAGTAGCCGACCTTGCTAAACAGATCACAGCAGTGGGTATTTGACAATCCGCCTGCCGGCTGGCGCATAATAAAAGGAGACAGTGTCATATCCTGGTCTCTTTAGTGAAAACAGCATGTCACTTGCAGACTTACCAGAATTCTATAGTAACTTGATTGTAAGATTTAGCATGTCATTATTTTAAAAGCATTTGTGTAGCTATTCAGGCAGGAGCAGGAAAAAAAGTTGACTTAGGTTGGCTTGGCGTTTGGGAATCTCTTTGGCTTACCCTGCAGCACTGCGAACTGCTTGGGCCTGGGCTTTCTAAGCTGCAATTTCCTCCACTCTAAAACGAGCGCATTTTGCTTCTTTCAAGGGTGGGCATGAGGATTAAATGACTTAAACACTGTGACGCGATCAGGTCAGCAGAAGTTGTCCCATCATGGTCAGTGTCCTGTCCCTGGGGTCGGTCTCAGCCCTGGCGCCAGCAGAGGTAAAGGCGTAGCCTCAGTTATCCTCACTGAAGTGCTTGATGGGTGGTGACTCGTGAATCCTGCCTTTTCAATCTGCCTTTTCCACAAGCCACAAGCCAGAGGTTCCCCTTTCTTGCGCAGCGGTGTTAACGTGTGATGCTTGTTTGCAGTGAAGGAGCCTCAGCTCAAAGGCTGACATACATTTCCAGGTGGTCGGCCTTTGACCCTTCCGGCCCCTGGACTGTCTTTTCCCTTTGGGGTGGCGTGATAGATGAGCGCCCTGACCCCGCTGCAGAAAGGGCACGCCGTTTACTTTTGCAAGTCCATTCGTTCGCTCGCGTTACTGGGAGAGGGATTGTCACAGGGCAGTGACTGAGTCTGAGCCAAGCAATTCGAAGGAGCGTGGAGAAATGCGCACTTGACATTCACTCGAGGGTCACAGGCATGTCTCACGCAAAGTGACCACAGACGATCTCCCTCTTTATTCTACCACCTTGTCACCCTGTGAGATGCCCAGTGTCATTTTCATTGCAATTCCAACAAAGCAATGCATGCTTTTATGAGATGGCTGGAGTGAAGTAAAGATAAAATATTCGCTTTAGAATTTCTTATACGCGCTGCTCACCAGTGGCAGAGAAGCAGTGAATTTAATTTGCCACGAACATTATGAAGCATTAAGCAAAACTGACAAAGAGAAACAGGAACTAAATTCTAGAGAAAGTGGCTAATGGCATCAGATTAGTTTCCTGGTGAAACAGGGGTGAGTGAAACAGCCCCTCTCTGCAGGTGGAGCACATGGGTGTAAGCCAGCCAAGGGAAGGAGAAGGCGTTTTCTGGGGGCGTGGGACCCTGGTGTATTCAACCTGTCAGCTGGGCAGTTTGGAAAGTTGCTCCCTCTGCTTTGTAGACAGTAATATTCTATGATGGGGAAGGGTCATAGCCTTAAATCCCTACAGGCTGAGTTTCAAATCCTCAGCTTTTCACTTTACTATTGGAATTTTCTTACGTGAGAAATGGCATTAACTGTCAAGGCTCTTGGAGGGTTTCAAGAAAAAAATCAACGCACTAGTATCCTGATGCTAAACAGTAGTTCACAAAAGATATGTCCACGTCAGAATCCCTGGAACCTGTGACCCTCACCTCATTTGTAAAAAGGGTCTTCACAGCCCGGCTGCTGTGGCTCAGTGGTTGTCGCCCTGTGAACCAGCAGGTCACGGTTTGATTCCCGGTCAGGGCACATGCCCGGGTTGCGGGCTGCAGGCTCGACCCCCAGTCTGGGGCGTGCAGGAGGCAGCGGATCAGTGTCTCTCATCATTGATGTTTCTCTCTCCCCCTCTCCCTTCCTGTCTCTGAAATCAGTTAAAAAAGAAAAAAAAAAAAAGGGTCTTCACAGGCATAATTAAGTTAAGAATCTTGAGATGAGATCATCTTCCATTAAACTGCTGGGTCCTAAATCCAAAGATAAGTGTTTTTATAAGAGACAGAACAGGAAAAGACAGACACACAGAAGAGGGGGGCATGTGAAGACAGAAGCAGGGCCCTAGGGGTGCAGCCTCAGGCAGAGGGACAGCCCCAGAAGCTGCGAGAGACAGGGCTGGAACCTCCCCCAGGGGTTCTAGAAAGGAGCGCGGCCCTGCTGATCCGCCGATTTCCCACCTCTGGCCTCCGAACGGGAGGATCATGCCTGCTGCTTTAAGCCGCTCGGTTTGTGGTAATTTGTTACGGCAGCCACGGGAGGCAGAGCACTTAGCGCAGAGTCTGATACACGGTCCGTGTTTCATAAGCTGTAGCCTTGGTTTCCAAATAAAGCAGGCTATTTTTTTTTTGGAGGGGATGCTTTCAAAAAGTCTTTTTTAAAAGCTTTCCTCCCCAGTTCTAATCCCTTAACTTCGTAGTTCACTCATTCATTCGGTGTTTATTAAGCAACTCCCATGTGTTAGGACCCTTAGGGCTAAATGCACTAACTCCTTTTAGAAGAGCGGGAGAGACGGACAACAGAAAATCAGCGGGACCAAGAAGCCTGGGTGGGCCTGAGGACAGAGAAGAGCGGAAGGGCTTGAACGGGGCAGTCAGGGCGGTGGGCGCCCTGCGGGGAGAGGAGGGAGGAGAAACCTGGAGAAGCTACTTTTAAGCAAGTGGCTAAGTCTGAAGAGCTGTGGCAGAAGTTCTAGAAGGAAAACCAGGCGTTTTTGTAGAGGACTTGCATACGAAAGCCAAGCCTGACTTGCAGCTTGACTTTGAGTTAGGGTGAGACGCAGGAGGCATTCGCCTTGCGGGGCGGGATGGCCTTGCTCTGCCTGCGAGGCAGCAAGTCCGTGTCTTAGAGGTTTCAGGGCTGAGGTCGGGGACTTTCTCTCGTGGGCCAGGCAGTCGAGAGAGCTGGTGGGCTGTGTGGTTTTTGTGGCCACTTTGTGACTTTGTTCCAGCAGGAGAGCAGCCAGAGACAGTATGTGAACAAAGGAGCCTGGGTGTGTTCCACGCTTCATTTACTGGACGCTGAAATGTGAATCGCATATAGTTTTCACATCTCGAGATATTTTTCTTCTTTTTCTTTCTGTCAACCCTCTAAAAATGGAATAACCACGCTTTTTCTTTTCTTTTTATTGAATCCTCGCCCAAGGATATTTTTTCCATTGCTTTTCAGAGAGAGTGGAAGGGAGAGAGAGAGAGAGAGAGAAACATTGATGTGAGAGAGACACATCAATCGGTTGCCTCCCACACGCGCCCCAACCAGGGCCTGGGATCGAGCCTGCAACTGAGGTCTGTGCCCTTGACCAGAATCGAACCCGGGACCCTTCAGTCCGAGGGCTGATGCTCTAACCGCTGAGCCAGGGGGGAATGACCATTCTTAGGTCGAGAGCTGTGCCAGGAGAGGCAGTGGGCTGCGCGGGGCCCACAGGTCATAGTTCACGGGCCGGGCTCAGAGTGCAGCCTCTGTTCTGACAAGAAAGGAGCAATCTTCTAGACCTGGAAATTCTGTTGTGAGCAGCAGCTAGAAGGTGGGGGTGGAGAGTTGCAGGGAAGAGAAGACCCCTCAGGAAAGCAGTGTGATGTCACTACAGGATGTTCAGTTCTTTCTGGCCTGATAAACGTGCGTTTGAGCTTGAATTAAAAATGATTTTTTTTTGCATCATGAATCAACATTTAATGATAATGTTTCTCCTTGATGTTTCAGCTATAAAGCTACAAATTATGCATGAAATTGATGTACATTATTCCATAATGAACTAGTCTGATAGAAAAACACATTAGGTATTTATAATGAAAGCAAGTCATTCCTATGAAGACATTTTGAAAAGGAGGACTGTGTTCCTGAAAACACGAGTGACTGGAAATGGAGGCCATTTGGTTATGACCAGGGAGATGCAGAGGTGTGTCCTTCTGTCCTACTGGCATTACCCAGTTTTCTTTATGGCCATTGATTTTAAAGTGATGAATGACATTTCTTAAAATCTCTGATTTCACGACATCAATTTCTGAATAATAATAAATAGTGCGTTCCTATAATACTGCATTTGCAACCCCTACCATACTTTGGGCTCTGGAACTATACTGATAAACAAATGTTTATGAATTTTGAATTCGTCATTTGTTTTGTGGATTCAAGTGTCTTATTATGTAGACCTCATGGGTCCTCTACAAATTATTAACTTTAAGTTATGGCTTCTCAATTTTTAAGCATCTGTCTTCCACCTTCCTTTAAAAAAATCATGTTTAAGGCCATACCAATTCTATATTGGTACCCTCAAAAGCACATCCTATTTGTCAAAAATTTTTGGATGTTTAACATTAAATGTCAATTTAAATGGAGATACTCTCTATAGAGTACAGATTTTTAGAGTTTAAGGAAGCCTGAGAGATGGCCTAACTTCCTAATTTTACATCTGAAGGAAATGATGGGGAAGTGACTTCATATTTCATTAGTTTTACCTACAGTGGTTTCTGTTTTACTCTGTAATGAGCTCAGCTCCGTCTATACACTCAGAAATGCTTCTCGATGGTTTATGGGAGAGACAAAATAATTCCTCGGCTCTCTTCTATAGTCTCTATTTTTCTAATAAATATATCTGGGGAGATCAGAAAATAATAAGTGGGTGTCTTAGTAACTTTCTTTTTATACAGCCCATAGCTTTGGATCTTGACAGTAGGGCCCACTCCATGCCACATTATTACCCTTACTAGGAGAGTTAAAGATGTGCGCACTCACCTGGGAGGAAACGCAAGCGAAGGTATTCTATGGACACCTGCTCTGTAAAAGAAGCTGGGTGGGTGCTCTCTGGATATTCATGGGGACCCGCTGGTAGCTGACCAAGTGCCTGCCTAGTGATGGGGTGGAGGAGCATGGGTGTGGGAAGAAGCTGTTAGCATCGAGGCGCTCGTTAGTCAGGGACAGCTGAAGCACCCAAACAATGGTCAGTCAATAGTTGTCTTTAAGCAAGTGGCACATAGAGATATGTACACAACTGCAGAACTAAACCCTGGTTTTGGGGGCAGGATTCAACTCTTGGGAAAGCTCTAGTAGGAGATACCTTGCTATAAGAAGGGGAGCCCAACGAGAAACCAGTAAGTCTTAGGGATGGAAGAAAGGCAATGAGAAAGGAGAGGTAAAGCAGTTGAACAATGTAAACACTTTTCCCCTCTGTGTGTTTAGGCTGCGTATGTGTGAGTCCTCAGGGAAGTCAACGCTCTGAAGAGGCGGAGATAACAAAGTCAGGATTGAGGGCAGTGACCTTGTCCACCCTTGTCGTTTCAGTGGAGACCCTACTCAACAGTTGTACATGATCCCTGTCTGCCTTCACACGGTCTGTTGAGCCTAACACTACTTTCTCTCCAGAGATTTTCAATTTGAAGACTTCTGTGGAAACAAGTTCATCATAAAATCAGGAGATAATCAAGGTGTTTTTTTTTGGACTGCTTTTACTGCAGGGGAAGATTAGACAATATCATTCCATCTCACAAATACCTATTCATGATATGGTAGAGCTATAGTAATTGATATGGCCTTTTATGTAGTTGAAGTTACCAGACAGTGTTTTTTATCTTTGGTGTAGTTCTTGATTCAGAATTTTGTGGCATCTGTTTTTTAGTACTATTGATATTTATAAATAGCGGAATTATAAGAAAAGTATATAAAACAATATCCATTTAAATCTTATTGAAAAACCCAGTTTCTGTGGTAGAAATGGTCTGATCCTTTATTGGTCATCTTTGGCTGAATAGGTGAGTCTGCCCACCAGAGTGCTGTTTTTCCTGTTCTCAGTTCTGCTTTGGGTCAGGTTGCATACTTTAGGAGATCTTGGGTCTGCGTCAAGACCAATTTGCTGCACTGCACTTTCCTCCGTTAACCAGACTGTCCATTTGTGGATCCAGGTGAAGCTCTACATGCACAAAAACTGTACATACCTATCAGCTCAACGATTGCATTCCAGGGTTGGAATTTAATAATTCCATTCTTTAGGATCCTAGATAGTCTATTTTTGTCTGTATTTTCACTTGCTGAAATGTGGTTGTTTTGGGTGGGTTTTTGAGACTCACTCTTGTGGTAACTCTGGGTCGAGCTTCTGACCTGTTATCCAAGGTTCCTTCTTGAAGAGAGTACTTTCTATTCTGATCTCTAGCTCTATGCAAATTATGGTGCTTTCTGCACAGTTTATTTTCTTGACCTGCTTTTTACTTCTTTATGTTCTGTAGTGATTGCCAAACTTCTCTCTTACCTGTTCTATTAGGCCTTCTGGGTTCAGACTCAGCCTTTCTGAAATTATTGCTTCCAGATCATTCTGTAGCCTCTTTGTGCCAGTGCCTTGATTTCGTCACCATTCGAGCTGTTTTTCTGGTTTTCTGGGTTCCTTAACAACCACCTATCCATACTTTGATCATCAATACCTCTGACTTTGATCCTGGACATCTAAGACTTTTCTAATTCTTGCCTATCTCAGTCCAAAACTAGATGTCAACACTAGATGCCTTTCACATTAAAACAGAAACCAAATCAAACAAGCCAGGCCATATGTACTTAAAGAAAACGTAAGCAGCACCATTCCGCCACTGGCTTAGCGAGAAAAATTAGGCTGTATGCTCACAGAATTTCATATGCACTCATGTCATAGCCTGAATAGGTTTATTTTGACAGATCCTCTACCTTAAACAGAAATGCTTTTTGTAGAGCTCTATGTACAACATGAAGAACAACCTTGAGTTATATCCATAAATCCTATTTGAATTAGAAAGGAATTTTGCTTACCAGCACTCTTTTTCCTTTGAGATGGCTGATACAATTTCCTTAAAATATTTCAATCATTTGAAAGAATATTTTCAGACATTTTTTATTTATTGTTTTTGATATTACATGAACACAATGCCTGCAATTGGTTTTCAGAACACTTGAGTTTGGGTCATTTATCTTTTGATTTATTGGCTAAAAACATTTTTCTCACTGAGAGGCTTTCTTTTGTATGTTGTGGGATATAACTTGGTTTATAACATAACCTGGTAGAAAAAATAGAATACTAATTTTTAAAATCCAATTTAAAGCATCATTTTTAGCTGGATTTTGTCATCTACTAGCATGGGCTTCCTTAAGCATATTAAAGAGGTTTCTATAAAAAAATATTTTATTTTTCAAATGCAGGAAAACATAAGTTTTATATATTCAGTCCTTTAAAATTATTGCAACATGAATCAGCATATAGTCTATCTTGGTAATTATAATACCATGTGTATTGAAAGGAATGTGTATCCTTCTGTTGTTGGGATATTTGATGAATGTCCATTTATAGTTATTCAATCCTCTATGTCCTGATTTTCTGTCCATTTGTCCTATCAATTATTGAGAGAGGAGTTTTTAATATTCAACTATAATTGTAGATTTATCTATATTTCCTTAATTTGTCAGTTTTTTGCTTCATTTTTAAGGTCTGTTTTTAGGTGCATACACATTTAGGGTTGATATGCTTTCTTGGGTAGATACTTTCATCTTTATGACTCCTTTATCTTTATCCTTGGTGATATTTCTTGTTTTAAAGTAGACTTGACACCTACTATTAATACAGACACTGCAGTTGCTATCGGCTGACTGTTGAGGGGCTTCCCTCTCTCAAATTCAAACATAATTCCCAGTGTGATGGTATTTGGAGGTGGGGCCTTAGAGAGGCAGTTATGTCATGAGGGTGGAGCCCTTACCGTGGGGTAAGACGCCTTAAGGGATAAGATGGGATAAGATGACATTAGGAGAGATGATCTCTTTCCATCATGTGAGGATACAGCAAGATGTCATCTGCAACCAGGAAGAGAGTCCTCGTAAGGGACTGAATGGGCAGGCACCTTGGTCTGGGTCTTCCCATCCTCCAGAACTGTGAGAAATAACTATTTGTCGTTTAAGCCACCCAATCTAGGGTATTTTGTTATAACAGCCTGAGCTGACAAAGGCGCATCCCTTCATGTAGAACATTAAGAGCCTTATACTACTACGCTTCTGTTCACTCTCCTCCTATCATTTTTCCTATTGCTGTCTTTGTTTTTTGACTTCTACATATGTTTAAATTTCACAATCCAATTCCATCACTATTGCTTTAAACAGTGTTTTATTTATTTTTAACTTATTATTATTGTTTTTACCCTCACCTGAGAATATTTTCCCATTGCTTTTCAGAGAGAGAGAGAGAGAGAGAAACATCGATGTGAGAAAGAAACATCGATTGGTTGTTTCCTGTACGTGCCCCAACTGGGGATTTAACCTGCAACCTAGGTATGTGCCCTGACCAGGAACAGAACCCACAACCTTGTGGTGCCTGGGATGATGCTCCAGCCAACTGAGCCGGCCAGCTAGGCCTGGATAGTTGCATTTCTGCACCCGCTTTCCTCTGCCTGAGAGTGGAGTGTTCGGTCTCCACAGAGCTGCAGCTTGGGAGGTAGGACACTAAGCAGATGCCACACTCACCTTATGCATTTCTTTTCTCTCAAGGAGCACAACCTACATTGTCTATTCTCTAGTGCCTAAAAACAGTTGCTTTTATGTATTTTGTCCAGCTATATATATGTTTTTACAGTGAGAATAAGACCTGTACCTGTTACTCTGCGATGGTTGAACCAGGAGTCTGTCGTATATGCTCAAAACATAAGTAGTGATTAGATTATATAATACCTATAAAAAGTCATGTCTGGGTTCTGAGAAATGTGTCGTATTTAAGAGTGAATATTATGCTCTACAGCTAAGCTGTCTCTCACTGACTTTTCTAAAATTTTTTTTTTTAATCGTAATTTTGGACAATCGGACTGTGGACCATAACAAAGCCTTATTTTAGGCCATGAACCTTGATAGACATAACTCCAGCCAATCGATATATATCGAATACCATCCATGTACCAGATGTTGCTAGGTCTCAGAACTGTTACTCTTGCAAACTCAAATGTTATAAAATAAATCATGATCTAATATCACTTTTTGAAGAGAAGTTGAAGAATAATATCATAAAAACAAACAAGATTCCACAATTCTAAGCATTGGGAGTTGATCTACCTGAAAAATGGGTGTTCTCTGAAAACCAAAACAAACACTGAGAACTGAATTTTTGTCCTAACTCAGTTGGATGATACTCTGCAGTTCACAGTCCTTTCAGGCCTTGCTCTCCTTCTCTACAGAATGAAACTGTTGTGCTCACTGATCTTTTGCTTCCTTCAATATCAAAAATTTGTGATTCTCTGCACATGCTTATGTACTTGTTGTACCTTCCATCCCATGCAATTAGGACATAAACAGAGGAGTGTAATGTTCTTGAGGTTCTGCGTTCTGAATGTGATTTTGATTACTTAAAATATGAAACGTTAGAATGCACTTAAGTTGCAAAAAATGGTTTTCTAAACATAATAGCTTGTTACCTTACATGGATGCTTTTATGTGTCCTCTGAGTCATATCTGCTCTTAGTAGCTGCTGACAAAACAGGATTTTATTGCTGAAAGAGCAGCAGATCTAATATTGCTACAAAAGAGCAGGCTGAGTTTTATTTTGCCTTGGGTCATCAATAAAATTTTAGCCATGCTCTGATCTCACATTCTTTATTGCTCCCCATGATACATCACAGGTAAAAGAAAACTTTGCCTCTTTTCCAGCCACTGCAAAACGTAAATGAAGAATTGGAAAATACCTAAAAGGTCATACCTAACTCTTAGTGAGCTTGGAAAGCATGCTCCCTGACGTAGTGACACAGGTGTATATGTTAGGGTAATGCCGACTGCTATAACAAATAGGCCCTCATATAAAGTGACTTGCAACAATAGGACTCTTGCACACGCAATAGCCTCTGGCAGGTGAACATGCAAGCAGTGAGGCTCTTCTTCTTGTGGTCATTTAGGAACCCATGTTGATGGTGGCTCTGCCAACATTCAGGGGCCAGGCAGACAGGGACTCTGCCAACACAACACACCATGGCCACAGTTGCTGAAGTCATATCCAAGCCTTCTGAAGTCAGTCAGAAGGAGGGAAAGTACAGGGAGAAGTTTGCAAGAGGTTTCTAAGGGCCAGTCTTCAGTTCCAGTGACCTTATCCTTCTGGCAGAGAGATGGAGAAATCTCAGAATCAGGAAATAAAACCATGACTGTCTGGCTTCTGTGTCCATGCTCTTAGCCCCTCTTTTACATGATCTTTTCTGATCTTGAAGTTATTTGTCTTAGTCCATTCAGGCTGCTATAACAGAATATCATAGACTGGGTGGCTTATAAACAACATAAATTTGTTTCTCACAGTTCTGGAGGCTGGGAGTCCAAGGCTAAAGTACCAGCAGGTTAGGTGTATGGGGACAGCCTGCTGCCTGGTTCGCAGACTGCCCCCTTTTTGCTTTGTTCTCGCATGGTGGGAGGGGCGAGGGAGCTTCCTGGGGTCAGTTTTATAAGGGCGCTACTCATTTATGAGGGCTCTCCCATCACGGTCTCATCATGTCCCACAGGCCCCACCTCCAAATGCCATCACATTAGGAATTAAGTTGCAAATAGGAATTTGGGGGGGAACAAGCATTCAGTCTGTAGCATTGTCCAACTCTAAAATTCTACCCAATAAATTATTATTAGAATGCAATCTTATATGAACCTATACTAATAGAGAGCAATGAAATTTTTATTTGAACATTTCCTCTGATTTTCCAGATTTTTCCCAAAAGGCTTCCCCTGCGCCCCTCTTCTGCATGCAGCTCTAAACTGGATGTGAGAGCAGAGCTCCATCCTTTTGATGACTTGCAGATCTATAGTTGTCCTGGGAAATGCGGGGAACACAGATGGGCACACATCCAAAATCAGCAGCTCTTGCTGCCTTGAGGCTGCAAGGTTCATATCTTTTGAGGAAGGTGGTTTTTAAAACTTTCTAAGTTAACTTACAGCCCTGTTATATGGAAGGGGCCTCTCACCCCCTTCTTCTGGTTCAAAGAGCTGGAACTTTTTTTGTCATCATATTTGCTGGCAAATAACCTCAAGTTTCATGTAAAACTCGACTGTGTACATGTATCTGTTTTGGGGTAAACCCCCCACGTTCTCAATAATTGTTAATATTCCATTTTCAAGACCCCAGAGGTATTTTTATCTCCTTTAATGTATGCACCTCAGTTTTCAGATGTGCCCCTGGAGGCTTTTCTGACTCTTGCTGTTTTTTTCTGGACCTCCATTTCATAATCTTGATCAACAGAGCATATAATTCCAGCGATCCACAGAATATAGTATATGTACACAGTCTTACCTAAGATAAAAGACACTTTTCACTCAAAAAATGTCCAAAGACAGTTTCTGCCAAAAATAGAGGTAAACATGCCAAATGTTTTGCTTCTTTTAAAAACATATTTATCCAAGAGAACTGTGATTTCTGTGAATTTTACAGGTAGAAAAAAAAATCTTTCACTCAGGGCCGACCCTTTAATGGAAGATGGGATTGTTCTATGGTATCTGCACCCATTCGAAGAAAAGTTAATTGCAGGTAGAAAGTGTGTGGATGCACATGGAAAAGGGAATGGTCCACATTTGGCGATAAGGTCTGCCCACCGTGAGATGCTGCAAATGATATACTGAATGGATTAAGTACCTGGTTGCTTTACATGCTTTATTTTGTTACAAAAATAGTTTGGGAAGAGTATAAATGATGCTCTCAACAGAAGTGATCTTGCTCTGTTTTTTTCTTGTGCTAAAACACACGAAACAAGATTTCCCCCCTCAGTCATTTTGAGTCGAGCAGGTAGCTCAGTGGTGTCCCGTGCATTCACAGTGCGGCCACCACCGCCCCATCTCCGCAGCTCTTCCTGTAAAACTGAAAGTCACGTCCATTCAACAGGCGCTCCCTGTTCCCTCCTCCCCCCGGCCCCCGGCCACCACCGTTTCACTTTCTGTCTCTAGGATTTTGACTACAGCAGGTACTTCATCTAAGTAGAATTGTGCACTACTTGTTTTTCTGTGACTGGCTTGTTTCACTAGCATGATTTTCTCAGGTTTCGCCACGTTGTAGCATATGTCAGAAACTCATTTCTTTTTACGCCGGAATAATACTCCATCGTATACCACATTTTGCTTATCCCTCCACAACAAAATATCTCTTCAAGATCCTGCTTTCAGTTCTTTTGGGCATATACCCAGGAGTGAAATTGCTGGATCGTATGATAATTCTATTTTTAATTATTTGAAGATTTGCCATAGTGTTTTTCACAGCATTAGTACCATCTTCCATTCCCATCAAGCATGCACAAGGATTATCATGTTTTTTAAGGGAGGCAGCTATGATGTGGCAGTAAATGCATCGGTTTTAGAGAAAAAAAAAACTGAATCTGAGTTCTAGCTTCTGCAGAGCAGTCTTGTGACTCAGGACCGAATAATTTGTAATCTCTCTGAATCTCAGTTTTCTCACATTAAAAAATACCTACCTCACAGGATGTTGTGAGATTGATGAAATAATATGTGTAAAGACCCCTGGAACCATCAAGTGCTATAAAAATGTCAAGCATTTATGATGATATAATTGATGACTGAGAAATAAAAATCTGCACTGTCTTTCTTGATCCTATGCACACACGCATGTACACGCACGCGCACACACACACACACACACACACACACACACACACACACACTTTTAGGTAGTGCCAGTGGCTATTTCTCTTCAGGGCTTACTATTTGCAATGCATGCTGAGTTTCAGTAAAAGTTAAATTTATGCCGGTGGTAATAATCTCATGGGGAATAGCTCCATCTCGTGCCATCTGCACAGGAATATTAACAGGAAAGTCCCTGCTGGGAGTAGCTGTACTTGTTTGCCAGCAGTGTGCTCTGCCATGGCTTGTTCCTCCCGAGGGACAGTATTGAAGACTCAGGGCATAGTGTGCAGTCACTATGATAAGGGACATTGCCATTTAGTGTCTAAGTGACCCAGGGCAAGTTTCTATGACGCTGAGCTTCAATTTTTAAGTTTTAAAACTGAGAGAATTGGACTGAATCATCTTTAGGGGCTTTTCCAGACTCTGAAATCTCAGATTCTAGGGTCACTGTATGGTTGGTTCTAAAACAGTCTGATCGTTAACTCCCATCAAGTCTCTTGAGTTCAGGCAACACAGTAGATCCAGAAAGCAATCCATTAGAGAGTAAAGTAATAACAGAAGTGGGAATAAATTCTCATGAGTGAAATTTCTTAACTGCGATAACAGGATCCCTTGTGGTAGGATAAGATTCGATAAAGTTTATAGGCTTTGGAAGAAAATTATATAAAAAATAAATGATCGTGCTTATTAATGTATAACTAATAAAATAGTATAATTTTATTATATTTTATAACTCAAGCAGTTCTGGCCAATAGGATATTCTGCAATGATGGAACGGTGTTTTATATCTGCACCTTCAATATGGCAGCCTCTAGTCACAATGCATGTATTGAGAGGTTGAAATATGACTAGTGAGACTAAGGAACTGAGCATTTTTAATGTTATTGTTAATGTTAAGTTTATTTAATTAAACTTAAATAGCCATTTGTGGCTAATGGCTACCTTACTGAAGAAGATAGATATAGAAAATGTGATCTGTTCCCTGAATTATAAGTGTCTTTAGGGCAAGAAATCTTGTTATTCATCTTGCTATACATTAATTAAAACTGACACAAGATATATAGTAGGAGATTAATAAATAATTGTGGCAATAGAGGATGTTGCTTGAAAAAAAATGACCTGTGGTCAAGTAAATTTTCAGAACACTATGTCTTCTATTACTTCTTTTGAGATTCATAAAGCATGTTCTAATACATAGCTCTATTTTATTTTAAATGTGCATCTCTCAAATTTATTTCACTACAGACTCCTTTTATGTGAGTTTGTGTGTGAGAGAGGGAGTAATTGAGAGGAAGGGGGAGAGAGAGATAGATGGGTAGATAGATGGAGAATCCCATAGAATAGAGTTGGGAGAGAGCTCATTTACTGAGAGACCTGGGACTTGGTTTGTAGAACATGGTCACCGCTCAGATGGATGCGCTCACCCCGGCTAGGTGCCTGGACTCTGCTCTCCAACTGATGTCGATGGAAGATGTTGAAGGAGTGAAGGACTTTGGAGTAGAAACCAGAGGGTGAGCCTCCAGGAAACTGGATGGGAAGCTTTTAAGGAATTGGAACCCACTGTGGAATTGGGAAAGGGGGCTCGCGGTCTGGGACTCCACGCGAGACTGGTCTTCACGAGGTGAGCCTCTTCTTTCTTGAGAAATAGTCACTGGTTCTGAATATTGAAAGAAATGTTGCTTCGTGATGTTTTTTAAGGCTCAGGGATCAGTAATTTAGAAGTCCTTTCTCCTTTTTTTGGGAAGAATGTCAACTTTAAACCTGAATTTGGTATTTGAAGTACTAGGATTTCCCCTCATAAAGATTTTTGAAATTTATATTAAAACAAAACAAAACAAAGACTCAAGCCCTTATCCTTGGGTTTCCATCATTGACATTTGGTTGGAGGTGAATCACGTTGAACTGAAAATTAGATATGGTGCCCGGCCAGGTGTGACTCAGCTGTTGAGTGTCGACCTAGGATCCAGGCGATCAGGGTTCAATTCTCCGTCAGGGCACATGCCCGGGTTGCGGGCTCGATCAATGACTTTCTCATCATTGATGTTTCTATCTCTCCCTCTCCTTTCCTCTCTCTGAAATCAATAAAGATATATTTTAAAAAATTAGATATGGTTAATATCTATCCAAGGAGCAGGAGAAGAGATCGAGGCTTCAGGTTGGCCTAGCTTTGTGTCTTCCTGAGAGTCGATGCGTAACAGTGCGGGTGAGAAGTGCAGCTGCCTGAATTGACCTGGTATAACAAATTTTTTTCCCCAGAGAGTAAAAATACTCAGTTACCTCTTGGCTTATGGGGCAGTGAAATATTCTGGCACATAAATATGGAGGCTGAGGCCCAGGGGATGTAGGAATGCTAAGCACACTTGCAAGATATAAATGAAGTTACACCTTTTCCTATAAAATGCAGTCTGTCCTTCCTGGATTTTACCATCCCGTTGCTTTTATTTCTTCCATCTTTATAATTGGAGACATCCTGCTGGCCTGTTGAAAACACCACTGGTATTTCTTCCTGAAAGTTAGCCAATCTACTAATTATCCTTAAAATTCTGATTAGGCGTCTGCAGTTAAAATGAACACATCAGGGAAGTGCCAGGGTTTTGAGCTGAAAGCTGAGAACAGGAAAACGGCTAAATAAAGGCATTTAAAAAAATAATCTGTAGGAACAACAGTCTTAAGTGAAATAGGGTTTTTTTGGTGTTTTTTTTTAATGGAAAAGATTGTATTGCTTTTAACTTGCCTCGGAGCAGGAAGAATCTGGATTCTGCATATGGAATACAGTTGCACTGACAGTAATTCAGTTTTTATCTGTGTGGATCATGGTAACAGGACAGAGCCTGGCATATATAGATGAAGATGCCTGTAGGTGAGATGTTAGAATTCTCTTGTAGAAAGTGTCAGAAAACAATTTCAGGACACATTGTGTTGGCTTTCAAAGATTGGTGGGAAAAAATGCATTTTCTGATCAGGCTCTGCTTTTCAGCATCACGTAAGGGTGCCCTGGGGGAGCCTTGAAGCTTTAGAAATCTTATTTCAGTGTGTATATCTCTATTCCCAACTAGATCATAATATTCTCGAGAATAGAGGTCATAATTCTGAATGTATTCATTTAACAAACACTTCTCTCAGGCCTACTAGGTTCCAGGCACTGTTTTAGGCTTTGGGTCCAGAGATGAACGTTACAGTCACGGTCCTTGCTTTCAAGGAGCTTATATTCTAGAGCTGGGACAGAAACAGACGAGAAGCAGACGAAGCGCTGACTATATTCCAGATACAGACAAGAGCTGGAAAATAAACGAAGTCTGTGAAATAAGGAATGAGGTGGCCTGGGGAGGCAGCGCCCTCACTCCTTTTAGACGGGCAAAGGGCTTCATTCGTAAGCTCACACATGCCTGAGAAGCTAACGCCTGCGATGTCATAAACACTGGCTCATTCCTAGAGTCAGAGCCTCAGTTGCATTCTTGGGGCTGCTTAGCTTTATAACCGTAACCCCCCTTCCACCTTCCCCAATTCTTTGGCCCCCCCACATGCTTCAGATCCTCCCGCTTCCCCTCAGAAGCGGGCGGGCTGCTTCTTCTAATGGTTTGGGCCAGGGATTCTCTTGAAGGGCTGCTCCCTGGCTACTGGAGCTGCCTTGACGGCTCGCACCCCCTGGAGGGACCCGCGAGTGTCATCCCTCGGACGTGGCCTTAGCCAGTGACCCACCGACGCCTCGCTCCTTTGCCTCCCGTTAGAACGAGCTGTGCTGTGGAGCTGCCACCCCAGAGCTTGCGGCTCTAGCGGGGAAACTGAGGCTGGGGCTGCACGTGAGTCACACCTGTCCCGGCCTCGTCACCTCCTTTGTCCTGCTTTCCTCCCTCCCTCCCCGCTCACTCTTGGGAAAGCTTCCTAGAGAAACCCGCATGCGAATTCTCTCTGCGTTTGCTTCCCGGTACCTGATCGAAGGTATTATTTATCGAGTCTGTATCTTTTACAAACCACACACACGCACACACAGTCTTAGCACGCTGTACTAAAAAGACGTGAATGTTAATCATTTAAATGGGTTAAAGCATAGAGACGTTCCGAGTGGGCCTGTGTCACTATCCCAGGTTTAGGGTGGTCAGTAACAAGTCCATGTCGGAAGAAGTGAACGTCTTTGGGATATTGTTGAAGGGGACCCAGTACCTGCAGTGGGAGGTGGGTGGCAGAGGGTGGCTTTGGAGCCGAACAGATCTTAATGTGACTCCCGACTGTAACACTCATTAGCTGTATAGCACAGTAGGTCTGCAAGCCTTATTTTCCTCATTTCTAAAGTGGCAAACAATGCTTCCCTCTCAGGGTCATTGAGGTGATTAAAAATGGACACGTGCAAGACAGCCTCAGTAAGATGTCCATTCTCCAAATGAAACCTCCAGGCCTTGCAGATACGGAGATACTTAAAGAGAAGTAAGATTCTTAAATATAAAGAAGGGAAACCTCAGGACTGACTGGACTGAGACAGGAAAACCAATAGTAAGTCGTCAGTAAGATTCAAAGAGTCAAGGCAAGGAAAAAATTAGAAAAGAGGACCATTTAAGTACAGATTTCTTTTAGTTGTTAATTAAAGGGAGGCGGGAGATTAAAATCAGAAGAGCAACTGGACGTTAATACCTGTCTGTTCACTGTTGAATTCTCAGTGTTTAGCTCAATACTTCTCACAGAAAAGGCTCTTCCTCTAAAGCAGAATCCCGTTGAAGAGTGTTTCCATGAGCGGATTCACATTTTCAAAATAAAAGAAAACCTTTTAGTGCTTTTACAGAGTGTCCAGTTAATGAAATATTTAAAAATGTGACTTTGGTTAGATATCTGGGCTGAGGACCTTTCCAGATCATTGCAGCCAGTGTCCTGGGGTCTGGAGTGGGCGCAGCTGGTAGCCACAGCTCACTGAACACTGGCTCTCCAGGCCTGTTCACGTCTGGACGTGCCCTGGTTATGAAAAACACTAGCAATGAGAGCTTAGTTCAACGGAGCCGTTTCACGCAGTAGAACATTTTGTTGTTCAAATCAGTTTAAAGAAAAGAGTGCCAAATATAAAAGAAATAATGCCAAACGCATCAGCGAACGAGTCAGGTTTGCTGATTTTCAGTGGGCATGCTTGCTGGGAAGGAAAATGGGAATGGCAGGCAGGGCATGAAAAAGCCCCGAGGAAAGCTGTGAGACGACGGCTACCGGGGAACGAGGGTTTGTCCGAAACAGCCACTCCCGAGGGCGGCGGAGCTGTGCAGGTGAGCAAAGCGATGGCGAATTGGACGTTGGACACAGTCAGCAGGGAGGCTCTTGAGACTCTGCCGCCGTCCTCTCCTAGCGCAACTGAGGCCCTATCGGGAAGGTAGAGCTCTGGACAGTGCCATTGAAGACAGAGACTGTGACCAAATCCCTCCTCATCTGTCGTTCGGTCCCCGGGTACATAGCAACGCTCTTTCACTGCGTGGTTGCTATGAGATTTTAGAAAAGATGATGTGCCCCATCCGGAGAACGGTGACGCGGCTCCTAGAGAGAAGACCTGCAAAGGGACAGCCCTGCGCAGGCATGTGGACCCAGTCCCGAAGCTGCGGGGACAGTGGTGGGATGGCCAACCTCGCCCGCAATCACAACCTTGTTTGATGCGATCATTCCAGTGGGAGACGTTTTTCTTGAATCTTTTTTTAAAAATGGAATTTGTTGAGGTGACGTTAGTTTGCAAAACCATACAGGTTTCAAGCGCACAACTCAACAAAACATCATCTGCACGCTGAGCTGTATGCCCACCACCCCCAGCGAAGTCTCTTTCTGCCCCCGTTTCCCCCCTTTGCCACCTCCACCTACGCCCAGCCCCTTCCCTCTGGCAGCCCCCACACTGTTGTGTCTATGTGTTATATGTATGTGTATGTTTTTTCTTCAATCTTTTCTAATTGCACCAAACATTAAGAGAATTGTTAGCTCAGTTCCCTTTGGAACTCTTCTGTCCAAAGTTAACTTTAAAAGAAGAAATGGAAGGACCAGTGACTCGGAAAGGCAGGCCGAGGGTTTGGAGGAATGGAAATGGTGGTGGTCATGGTTTCATACGAACCGTTTCTGAATGAAGATATAGGGGTGACCAAAGTATGTTTTAGGCACCATGGGAGAAATAGTTTAGAGCTTTCCTAGTTGAGAACAGATTCAGTTAAAGAAGGGAAAGCCCCTGAGCCTCATTAATGCAATAAGAAGAAAGAGCATGTGCTTCTAATAATGCAACACGAGATCAGCCACCGCGGGCATAATTCACTTCTCTAAGAGTGAGCTGAGCGCCTGGCTGGGTGTTTAGAGCGTCGCCCTGAAACACCGAGGTTGGGGGTTCGTTCTCAGTCAGGGCACACGCTAGAATCGACCAAATGATGCACAACTAAGGGGAGCAACGTATCAGTGTTTCTCTCTCTCTCTCTCTCTCTTTCTCTAAAATCAATCAATACATGGAAACATTTGAAAATGAATGAGAATTCTAAGCTTCTCCACACAAATGTATTTCTACTTTCACATCAGTTCATGTAAGATGGTCCCCTAACCGGGTGTCAGAATAATGAGAAAATCTTAAGCTGCATCTGAATGAACGCCAGGAAACTATTTTTAAGTTCAGCACGTGAAAACTATTAGATTTTTTGTTTTTGAAAATGCTTATACTGTGGCGTGAAATAATTCATGTAGCTGGACAGAAAGCAGACCCCACTCTCCTCTGCATTCTGTTTGGAAGAGCAGCCGTTTGTATTGTATGTACTTTCCAGAGTAAAACTATTAATCTCGCCCTGCCATGAATTCGCGTGTGTGCTGGGGTGGCATTTCTGTAAGAGCTAGTTGTTTTGTAGTTGTACCATGAAAACACCGATTATGCATTGCAGAGAACCAGCAATAAACGCAAATCGGTAACCATGCTTTGGTTGGGATGAAAGGGCCTATACATGCTTAAGTTGGCACCGGATTTGTGAGCAAAAGGAAAGCAGAAGTTGGGCCGCATTTGGCATTTCTTCAACTAACAACGCTAAACGTTTTATATCTTTGTGATGAAACCAATTCATCTTCTGGTCGTTGGCCTGTTCAGGTTTCCTGTTCATATGTTGTCCTCTAGGGTAAGACATCTCTTCACTTTAAACCAACCCCTTAAAAACTTCAGGTGAAGGTTCCTCTGTGGACAGGGCTAGGTCTGTGATTGAATTTTCTTCAGTCAGTAGAGAATTTACAAGAAATTAAATCAACGTTGTGCATTGCTCATAATGGTAAACTTATTCTATTAAAGACTTACCTTTTTATTCCAAGAATATGTCTTCTTCACTTCTGTGGTTTTCGATTTCCCTTTTATGAAATGATGGCGACATTAGGTAGCAATGAAGTTTTGATCTTTTGAACACCCTTATTTGGCAAAAGGAAAGCTGATACCATATGTTGGTCCCCATTAAAAAAAATCACTAATCAGTAAATTTCAGGATTGGTATACATTAAGCATTAAACAGTTGTATTGGGTGTGCACATATTGAAATAAGTTCATAACTATTATTAAATAACAGTTGCCCTAAGGACCTGCCTTCCCATACACTCTGGCCACTCAATCCCCTTTCTTGGAACCACAAGGCCTCCTCAAAAGCTGGTATCTAAAGGGTTAATGCCTGTCACTGCCGGGGGGGGGGGGGCATCAGGGGACTTTCTCACTGCTCCTGCCTTACCAGCTGTTAAATATTTTAAATAGATCGCATGGTAAACCCCAAATGCCTGGAAACCATTGGTATACAATGAGTGTCATCTGATTCCTTTCAGAGAGACTCCCCAAAACCCCCCCAACACACTATGGGCTCTCTCAGCCATGTCATCCCTTAAAAACTGTATTCATGACAAACTGGCAACCCGAGTTTGATAAATATAAGGATGGGGCTGTTTTTGTCCCTCCCTGGGGACTGTGGTGTAAAAACCTTCATGAGCAGAAACTCGGGGCTTTAGGCTTCCCAGCTGCAGGTGAGAAGGGTGCAGGGGCAGAGTGGGGAGAGGACACCCCGCACCTCTCCCTCCTCCTCGGGAGCCCTCCTCCGGGAGGAGGCCTGCGATCTGTGCAGTCAGGAAGGAAAATACACCGAGTGACAAAACACGCCGCTCTGCAAAGGGCAAGCTTTAGGCCCATGACATGAGGACAAATACTTAAAAAGTTTTTAAAGGCAACTTTATGCAAAGTGAGTAAAAGAAGTTTAAAATCTTGCTTTGAATTTGTTAGAGTGCATAACAAATAAAAATAAAACCGCCTCTCTCACCTTCGTTCTTATACATTTGTCTTCAAAGCAAAAGATGGGCGGCCCAGGACGAGTGGTTAGCTTGGTTTGGCCTTTGAGCCGTGTCGCATTAAACCTCAGGGACGGTGCGTCCCCGTTGCTGCAACCAGGTGACCATAACCGGGGCCGCCTCTGCACCTGTAAGCCGCAGAAGCACTTTAAAGAGGCGATGGAGCCTCTTTGGGGTCCGAGTCACCAAAGTGTGATGCTTTAAGTGAATAACATTGTCATTTGAAATATAAACGTTACCGACTTCCCTGCCCTTTGAGGAACAGTGTAGCGAGGCCTCTGGATGTTGCTTCTCGCAGGAGCTCCAGCCTGCGGGCATTGCCACAAATAAAACATTCTGATGCCCCATGGAGACTTACGGTATTGGAACTATGATTTCAGGGTTATGGTTTAGGCCTTTCACACTGATGGTCTTTAGAGAGAGGGCCGGGATAGAGGCGGTTCATGGGCACATGGGATGAGCGGAGAAGGTGCCACGGCTGGTGCCTGCTTTAATGGGGGGGCGATGGAAAGCCAGGGACACGTAAGGAGGGAACGAGTGAAAGAGAGAAAGTGTTGAAACAGTTAGTGTAAAACACAGGTCAGGGACAGTGTAAAGCTATGGTTCCTAGGATTGTCTCGCTTTTCTTGTCTGAGAATGCTGCTTTGCTCACTTTGTATAAGCCCAGCTAGCTTCTTATAAGGACGGGTCAATTAGAATGAAGATTTCAGAAAAGGGTTGTTGAATCACACACAGGAAGCTACACATTCCTTATATTCATTTCACAGACTTAGCAGGTAAAGTGAATTACTTCTCTAGGTTTTTTTTGTTTGTTTTTTTTTAACTTTATATATTAGGAAATTTATAACATATACAATAAACTTGTATTTATCTGACCTCAAAACTTATTAACTTTCCTGACAATTTTCTTTCTCCACTCCTCCCCCAGATCATTTTGCAGCAAATTATATCAGATCAATTGTTAATATTGCAATATACATCTCTAAATAATATACTCTCTTAAAGTATATCCACAACCCTGTTGTCATACCAAAAAAGTGCTATGTCATATTTATATGCCATAAATAAACAATAATTTTCTAATACAATAAAATATCCAGTTAGTGTTCATATTTTTATCTCATTTTTTAAGTAGGTAACATGACTCAAATAACGGACCCAGTGTCCCAGTGTCAGCTGGTTAATATATCTCTCAAGGCCCTTTTAACCTGCAGGATTCTCTTTCTGCTTTATTTTATTCTTGCATATTTTTTTTTGGTGGTGGTTGTAGCAACTGGACTGTTTGTATACAGGGTAGGTTTTGTTACTTACATCCCCAAGATATTATTTATATGCTGCTCTGATCCCTGTATCTTCAGTAGATTGTTGGTTAGCTCCAGAGTCTTGATCAAATTTCAGCTTGATATTTTCAGTAAGGCTACTTCATAGATGTTACTGTTTACTTTTATAAGGATGTACAAGATGTGTCTAGTTGTTTCTTTTTTGTATGTGTGATGGTAGCAGCCATTGAAGATCTTTACCTAAATCTCTATTTCTTTCAATTTTTTTTATCATCAAATATCTCGCTACCCTGAAGTACAGTTCGTAAAATCAAGGCAAGAAAATTGCTTGACTCCATTCCTTTAGTTACCAGTTTTCCAAATAACGAATTGGTTCTATAGCATCTTCTAAAGAAGAAAAGTGAGGTTTTAAACTTTATTTTTATTGTTGACTCTATTACCGATGTCCCCATCGCCCCCTCCCATGCCCTTTGCCCACCTCCACCCAGCCCCAGTCCCTCCTTTGCTCTGGCTATCACCGTACCGGTTGTCTGTGTTTATGGGTTATGCATATATGTTCTTTAGTTAATCCTGTCACCTTCTTGCATTTTGAATGATATCTTTAGTATCACTATCAACTCATGGATTAAACACATTTGATATATTTTGATCTCCAATGTTACCATCACTACCGATGGCAGACAGCCTTTGGACTTGGACTGCAACATTAGCTCTTCCCTGGGCCTCCAACCAGCTGGGTCTACCCTGTGGAGTTTGGACATGCAAGCTTCCATAATTGTGTAAGCATGTGCATATATATATATACACACACACAGACACACACACACACACACACACACACACACACACACACATACATATATATCTCCATCCTCTTGGTTTTGCTTCTCTGATGGACCCAGACCCATACAACTGTTAAACAAATAAACACATTTTGTACTCATTTAACAGTTCTTCTGAGTGTTTTAGGCGTTCCTTTAGATGCTGACTATACAACAGAGAAGAAAATAAACAATACATTACTGGCCTCGTAGATATACGATTCTGCTGTTTTTACCAGTTAGTTACATCCTGAAAATGCTTTGATTCATCACTTGCTGATTATGTATGCTACTTTGTTTATTATTTTAGTTGCACACACTAGACATATAATTATTACTTTGCACAGTCAAAAGGCTTAGTTGTTGTTGGAAGATGCAGAACTAAATGTACTCCTTGTTCTACCGCTGATTCGGGTAGATTGAAAATCAAGAGGATTATGTGGATTTGTCTGTGCAAATCCTAAAGTGATTTTTCTGGATTTGGGAAGAATCTTGACATGTTTTCACTTAGCACTTCAGCAGAAGTGTTCCCAGCATCTTGCTGTTTGAAGAAACTGCAAGCACTCTCAACTTGGATTGCCTCTGCAAAAGGCAAACGAAGATGTTTTCGGAGACACTGAAACATAATATGCCTTGCATTTATTTTGGTAAACATCTGATTTCCTTATTTATTGTGAGGGAAAGGATTTGGCAAATTTTCCATTCTAAATACATAATTCTTAGAGCATATACTGTAAATTTTCTGCCAGCTGGATAGCTCTGCCAAAATCTAAATATATACTTCCTCATTAGCATTTGGGTGTTACTTTAAAAGAAAAATGGGATTTGATTAAAAATAGAAGGCGTAAGGACAAAACAGATCTGCGCAAACACAGCCGAGCTTATGTCGTCTTTTCACACGTGTGGCCTCTATGTTGGGAGGTTGGGTTTCGCCTTTTTCTTGCGAGAGGAGGTTGGGCCGTGAGTCGGAGCGGCTGTTCTTGTCCCGGTTTTGTGCATTCCCTCTCGTGTTCGCGAGACTCCTTCCTTCTCACGGGCTAATTCAAGGCCTGCTTCTTACATTACTAACCCTGTGAAGACTCTCGGAGCATCCGCCACCAGACCTGGGCCTGCCCAAGCCCTGCAGCACCCTGCGCGCACTGAGATGTGGAGATGACCCCCTTCCATACCTGCGCTTCCCAGGATCGGGGCTCCTTGTGCAGATTCCACATCTGCAGGTAGACTCGGGGCAGGCAGATAGGGGGGCTCAGCACCTGTCTGTTAACTGAAATGGACCCAAGGAAGGGTTGCAACCACCAGTGGCGGACAGGATTGAGAGTATGGAAGATGTCCAGGTGTCTGGAGGCATCAGAAGAGCTAGTCAGTAATAGGTTGTCTCACAGAAGTGCCCCTGAAGCAAAAACAGGACCTCTCATGGTAGGAGAGTCCTGAATTATACCAGGATACATCCAGTCCTTCCGTAAAATGACATAGGTAAAGGATCGATGTTCAGGGGTACAGGTGGGGTACCTTGGGGATGAATTCAGGCAACTTTCATCAACCTTCAAACTATAAATCTATACTATGAGAAGTAATTACATGTTTATTATTTGAGTAATTTGTTAATCAAGTAATCTATAAACCCTACAAGCTATGAATCTTTAATATGACAATTAATTACATATTCATTAATCAAGTGATTTTCACTCAGGTGAGTGGTAGTTGCTCTGAGTGGCCTGGGGTGCAGAAGGATTATAATGCTTGTTCCCTGGCATGAAAGAGCTTCCATGCAGCGAGGGGCAGTCAAAACTAATGTCTGTGGAACAACAGGAGACAATATAAGCCAATATAAGGATGAGAAATGGGGTGTATCTTTTTGTTGGGACTTGATCAGTACTCAAAGCCGAGGATATTGGCGATGAGTATGCCCACGCCCTAAAAGAGAGATGCAAGACATCTTCCATAGGATGTTAGGCCGTGCAGCCAAACTTAACAATTCCCATCTCTCGCTTGGAGCTATAAGAGAAATCTAGAGAGTCCTGTGAGAGGAGACTTTTTGCAGAAATTCCATAGGATTGTAGAGGTTTGTGACCTCTCACCTGGGACAGAATCAGACTGGGAGAGAGAACTACCAATCACTAGCCGTGGGAAGCAAGAGAACCCCTTTGAAAGATTAGGGGGTGTTTTTCAGAAGCGGAATTGGCATGCAAACATTTCCAGATGTTTGTTGAACTGCGGCAAGAATACTTTGTGCACTGGACCTGGTTAGATTTATACCCTTCTGAAGTGGCTATTTCTCCTGTAACTTATTCTCCGGTCTTCCTTTGGTGGGCCTTAGGAAATTCGTCCAGAGGCGCCATAGGAACAATATTCGTCGTGGATCCTGCCATGTTATCGAACTTGATTTTTATCTCCTTGAACATAGTCTTGTGTTGAAATATCAGTGAGAAAACATGAATGATGCATTTAGCGGACACCTTTTCTTGTCCTGTCCCTGCCCCTCCCGCCTCCTGCCGTCCACCTGGTTATAAGGCAAGGATCTCAGAAGCCTCGTTTCTACAAAGTGACTGCACATTTCTTGGCCACAGTTGAATGCTCTGAGGAGGCACTAGAACCAAGATTTGGGGGAGAGGAAACAGGTGAGAGAGAGAGGGAGCGAGCGCATTCTCTCCAGGTGGTTGGACCTATAAATAAGGCTGTTGATGGCCAATATTATGGCCAGAAACAAACAAAAAAAGCCAGTAGAGCTAAATGAATAGGGAGACCTTCTAGGTTCCCTATAGATTCTAGTCTTCCTGAGGCCTGGGTGCTTCTCTTGTTCCACGAGATATCTTTATAACAACCTCATAATAAATTCACCTCTTTTACTTAAATAAGTTTCTGTTATTTGCAACTATAATAAACCGACTCATACCCTGCATGCTATCATAGATACAAGTCCACCCAGCCAAAAAGAGTGCGAAAATCAGATTAGATTAGTCTTTCTTGTCCTGTGTGATTTTTTCAATTATAGAATCACCATAGAGATTCAAACACAGACTCTTTATCAGCAAGCTCAGTTACCAGATTAGATCTGGCTTACAGGCACCTATTGGTTGGTCAATATAATACAATAGTGCAAAATTAAGAGCAACTGGGAGATTGCTAATCCAAATGACAGATCATTTGGATCAGCAGTGGCTCATGAGCCGCGAGCAGGTACGTTTGGATTCCCACAGCTCGCTCACCTTCCCTCCAGTTGTGTGTGGTTCTGCCTGTAGCCCAGCCATTGGCTGGTCTCAAAATCAGTCTGTTGGAAAAGTACACTCCACCAAATAGTCATTTCAAAAGTGCTCAGACTCTAAAACCCAAGGCTCTCCAGCAGGGTCTAAGTATCCCCCAGACAATTGAATATTCTTTCGGTGCCTTGATGAGCAACCTGAACTTCTTAAACTTCTCCAAAGCTGTTGGGGTAAGGAGGGGTGTCTGAGGGTAGGGCTGTAGCCCCAGGAATCGCCCTGGCGTTAGGCATCTTGGGAATTTGTACGGCCAGCTCAAAATACACACAGAAATGGAGAGTTTAATTAGTTTTTAGCTTAGAACTTGGTTGAAATCTCCATTAAAAGTCTTTTTATTTCTTTTCCATTATAAAAATGGCATTTTAATAAACACTTAGAAAATAAAGGAAAATGGAACAAAGAAAAAGAAAGGCCACTCAGAGTCCTACCAAACCAAAGGAAAACACTTAATTCTAGCATTTTGGTATTTTTTTTTCTTTCCTGGCCCTGTTTTTAACTTTTCAATATACATATTCTTTCATTTCCTTGGCATAATGTTGTACATTTACAATTCTGTATCTCTTTTTTATTCATGGATTTTCTATATTATTATGAACTCAATGAAAATGTTTTCAAAGGCTTCATAATAGTCTATGAGATGGATATTAAATAGTTCATTAACCATCAATTTGGAACACTAATGTTTCTAGTTTTTGGACATTTGAACATTGTGATAAATATCTTTTCCATAAAACCTTTTGCGTGTGTAGAATTTGTTTTTGTAGGTTAGGTCCTCAGACTCTCATTTTCTGCTCCGATTTTGAATAGTTTCATCCTGGCAGCACCAGTTCACCCACCACCTTGGCCCTGCTTCCCTCAGGTTTGCAGGCTCCAGTCCCAGGCCTGCGAAGTAAAGGGGGCCCACGGCAGGTCTGGGAGCACTGAATGTGAGCCACAAATTTGAATGAATCTGAAATCCGGGTGGACCCCTGTGTTTTCACCTCACTGTGTGTCGAAGATGTGAACTGGCTGAGAATGTGTGTGGATTTGGCTCTGCCAGTTGGCAAGGCGTCCCCGAATCAGTGGAGATTATTAGAACTGTGCCCTTTTCCAACAAGCTTTTATTCACATTTACTTTTGTGTTGTGCCAATTAGGGATGGCCCAGTGGCTCTCTTTGTATGCATCCTGGCAGCTCTACCCACATAGATTTGGGAGGAAAATCTCCAGAATGTGCATGTCACTTTGGCTTTCTGTAATGAGGTATGACAGAAGGATCTCGGTCCCTCATCCTAAATTCATAAGTAGCTGTATGCCTGAAGAGATTATCTGCAGACTGTTTAATACCCTGGTGTCTTTATGCTTGAAGTGTCTCCTAGAGAGGACTCTGGTAATCACACTTGTATACAGCAGACATTCACTCCTTGAAGCCACCCCCCCAATGGTGACATTATATTAGTCTATACCAGGGCTACAGTGGGACATAGCAAAATAAAAACCCAGTATTTAGTGCAAGATGCAGTTGGTTGGACCCCCTTCAACTGTATTAATAAAACACTAAAGTATCTTACTCTAAGCTTCGCTCTCTGCTGCACAGCTCAGCCCCACGTCAACACTGTAAGGAATGTCCAGCATCTAAAGGGCCAGGCACTAATGTGCGCACCCAGGGCCTGGATGGGTCTCTGTTTAACCCCAGGTTTCTCCGCCTGCTCAGCTGCTAAGGTTCCAGGACAGGATTCATTCTCTTTTCAATCCATTAGGCATCTTCGGTGTCTGCTTTCCTCTGTGGGTTTGATAAAAGCAAAGGTGGCAACCCAGCTACGTCCCACTGAGACGAAGGGAGTGAGTTTTGTTCATTTTAGCCGAGAGATACTGGTGATGGCATTGGGGCTGTGAGTCTCCACCGCAGGCCAGGGCGCAGCTGCTGGGCCGCCTGCGTGGGATCCACAGTCCCGGTGAGGCCAGCAGCTGACGGGAAGACAGAGAGGGACTCGGAGACAGGGCTTCTCTGTGGGATGACCTCGTGGGGCCAGTCCTTGCTTTGGGTGCCTTTGGGTGGCTCTGCTTAATTCCTTTGTGTTGAACTCGGGGGCTGCCCCTCTGTTAGTGACCTGAGTACTTCCAATATTAACAATAGAAGAGGGGTTGACGGAGCCTGGGCAGGGGTTAACTGCTTTCCTCTGGTTATTGCCATCAGTGGGCACGGGGACACACTCAGGTTCTCAAGAGGCGTGTGGGATCTGAAATTTCATGTAAGAAGTAAATACTCTCATCTCAGTCGGCACATCTCCCTCTATCCAGGCCTAGGATACAGGGTAATTTCTCTGCTGGTTCCAAGAAGAGAAATGCCAATATGTTTCTGTGGTGTGTGTGTGTGTGTGTATGTGTGTGTAATGAAATTTTGCAGCATATTGGTGATCAGTAAATGTTAGCTTCCTTTGCTGTCAGAGGGGAGCTTGCGGTATTTCACAGAATACTAGACATTTGGAGCCAGAAGACACCATAGAGATCCTTTACTCCAACACCATAATTTATAGATCAGGAAAGAGATGCAGAGCAGCTTTAGGGGTGTCCCCCAGTAATAGAGGGATTGACTCGGCCAGGGCCATAACCTGGGCGTTCTGACCCCAGCCAAGTGTGTTCTAATCCTCTGTGCAGAGTAAGGCTCACGGCCTAGAGCTTGCGGCCAAAAGCGCCTTTAGGAGGCTGTTACAGTGAACCAAGTGAGAAATCACAGTCAGGACTTGGTAGCCAAAAATATGGGGTAAGGAAGAGGGAAAGGAGGGAGCTGTAGAGGACCCCCAGTTGGGTTGCCTGGGAAATGGTGGCGAAATTCCCCAAGGAGCAAGGAGGAGCACATTTTGGGGGAGACAGGGCAAGCTTGGAAGAAAGCAGTGGTGCTACTGAAGCCCAAACTGGAGAAAACGATGAGGTTAGTGAATAATTTATAGCAGCAAGTGTGTGTGTGTGTGTGTGTGTGTGTGTGTGTGTGTGTGTGTGTGTGTGTGTGAGAGAGAGAAAGAGAGAGAGAGAGAGAGAGAAAAGGGCAGAGAGGCTAGAATGACTGAAAAGTGTTAATTGGATCTAACAACACCTCAGTCACAGGTGGCCAAGGTAAGAGCAGTTTCAGAGAAGAGCTGGAAGCCAAGAGAAGATGATTACGTGTTGATATTTTAGGGGGAAGAGCCTAAGGGCATGTGGAAGTCATGCTCAGTTCCCCCCCTCTGGGCACAGGGTGGGATTTCACTTTCTCGCACTCTCTGAAGTCAGAGCTGTGCCGCTCGGTATTGCTAACGGGGCTTAAGCCGATGTGACAGTGTCACTTTGGAGTGGAAACCAGAGCTGTGTGCAGCTCCCCTCCTTTCCCTTTCCCGTCTCGGTGACCTGGAAAGCCCGTGTGAAGTAAACCTCCCGTTAGCCTGTGTGCTCGAACGGCCGCGGTGAGCACAGCCCCCCAGGTGACCCACCCTGCGTGGGCAACGCGATCCCAAAGCCAGGCCCTTAACGTTGATTTCTGCATCTCTAGCATTTTGAGCTGAACCTTAGCTCTGTGATAAAGACCCCAAAACGTAGAGGCCTTTATCCCAAGCAGCTATGAATGATGCTGGGGATTGCTTACGATAAAGCACTATTAACTTTAAATCAACATGATGTCTCCGTTTCATAATATCAGATTTCTTGCTTGGTTAGAAAACTAAGTGAAACAAATCCTTTCATAAAACTTCCTTTTGGCGGGTTGTGACTGACAAGCTTGCAAGTTGGCTGATGGGATTTCCAGTGGAGAGATTTCCTAGGATTCCAAATGGGACCTTGGACTAACAAAAATACGATGAACTTAAAAAGTAACTGGAGTTCTTGGACTCTAAGTATTTTTGATACTAAGGCTTTGTTGCCATTTGCTCAGCTGGACAACTTCTTATTTGCCTGAGATGGGGATCCCATGGAGGGAAAGTAAAGTGAAACTCTCACCAGTGACATGATGCTAGCTTGTGAAATCCTAGCTTGTTTTTCCATCAGCCAGGAGCAGAATTAATTTGCAGGCCTCTGACATTCTTATAGCCATGAACAGCCCTGCAGGTTCAGGATAAAAGCCAAGCAAGCGCTCCAGTTGCCCTCCTCAGAGCTCCACCTTCACACGGTGGGATCCAAGCTCCATCTCTGACTTCTCAGCCTTCGAACCTGCCTGAAATCTGAACTCATAGCTTCTGCTTATTCCCAGTCTTAGCAGAATATACCCTCAATGGTTTGTTGATCGACTGTAGGGGAAATACATGCCTCTCTAAGCCAGGTAATGATGGCCTTCTACTGGCCTGGACCCACTTGTGACCTAGACCTGAGGTTTTCACCCAGTGGTACCTTGAAGTTGTCTAGGCGTGATTCTTGAGACTACCGTCTGGGTTAGATTTTTCTAAGATCCAGTCAATACAGTGTATTTGGAGGTTGGCAGGGAGCGCAAAACATACTGGCAGGGTTTTAAGCTTCTGGCGATAGAAAATTCCAGATAAACCCAGGTTTTTACTTGACTTTGCTAAGATTGGAAGTTAGCACCTGCTGGGTGCTCCTTAGAGAACCCCCCCGCCGACCCTCAGATTGCAGATCATGTGGGCCTGAGCCACCATAGTCAGAGAGGTTCTGGGCTCTCTCCCATGAATGCCGTTAACGCTGATTATCTGTTGTGATTTCATTATTGTTTTTCTGAATCCTAATATATATGCCTTATTATCTAATTGTATAAAAGTGAACCTTTTCCTTCCAACAAAGATGCAACCTTGTATCATGAAAGGATCTTCTACAACGCCTGGTAGAGCACTGTATATGATAAAAGGATGCATATGAGAGATTTTCTGTCTCAGGCAGACTTTTAGCTGTGCTGTTGTTTTCACCTGTATTTTTTCTGGGTGCTTAATTGGCTCCCACTCATTGCCTCTGCTTTGGTCTCTGAGCAGCTCCACATTTACGGCGTGGGCTAGTTGTGTGGCCTTCATAGACTCAGAAAGTCTAAATGCTTGAGGTAGTTTCATTTTAAAGCTGCATTTTACAGAAAGGAAGTTGAGACCTGGAGTGGAGTGAAATTAAAAGCCCGGTTTCCTTACTTTCATGTCTGTCTTCTCCCCCACCTGTGAGCTCACTGCCTCACCCTGAGGTCATTTTTTCATAATCTCTGGTCATTTGTCCGGCTTCACTTTGTGACTCAGCCTTAACCCAGGGAGGACTCCCTGTCCCTCCCTTGACTTCCTCTTTTCCTTTGAACCTGGCCTTTGCCTTCAATCTACCTTTTCCAGATCTCTAGCTAGTTTCTTCCTCTGCTGTGCCTTGAGTTTAGTCTTACAGCGGGGACCTGCATATACCCATAAGCTGTTATCTTCTAAACATACACACCCCAAGGCCTTAAGACAAAGAAGATCTGAAGGCCGCTGAGCAAGGTTAGACGTGCCTTGCACCTGCCTGGGGTTGAGCAGGTGGGATGGTGACCAGCGAGTCTTTGAGTCACCCAAGCGCACCATGCCCAAGGGCCTCCTGAGGAGATTATATCCTTAAAAAGCATTAGAAGCCCTGAGGCCAGATGTCTGTTCTTAAAGTACTCCAGGGATGCTTTTAGTATTTTAGAAGAAGTTTCTAGGACGGAATAAGTTCGCCACTCGCAGATGGAAGTGATTTCCTAAACCAAACCTTGGGAAAAACTCTGGGGACCTATCAGCTTCCTAATGGCTCCTAACTGTTCTGAAAAGCTGGGTGACTTTGCTCAGTTAGGGAATATGTACAACGCCCAGTGTGGGTGAAATGGAAAAAAAAAGGAGCTATATACATCATCATCATCAATATTATTGAAAATTATTTTAAAAATAGTTATTTACCACGAGAGTCATGTAAGACCAGATTTTCACTGACAAGGGACCTAAGTCACTTGGATATTGAGACTCAGCCCAGTCTTCGTCGCTGGGCTGCGTCCAGTTCCCAAAAGGCACGGCTGAAACCTCCCTTAAAAGCGGTCGTCTCCTTTAGGTCCGAATAGTTTATCAGATCAGCTATCAGGGAGCCGGTTTGGCCTACCTCCTGCTTCTCCAGGCTGCCTGGAGGTAAAACGAGACTGGGAGAAAATTACATGGACCTGATTAAAGATATTGTTTACTGAAGTTGCTTCACTTTTGGTGGAAAGATGGAGGCCTCCCCGCAAAGAAAAAAGCCAGGGGTGGTCCGGGCCTCTGGATGAACTTGACCAGTTTGGTCAAGGCAATGAAAAGAAATGCTCAGATTGGTCAGGCACCTTGTAAATAACCAGGACATACAGGCAAAATAGTTTAAAACTTGGGCTTGTTGGGATTATTTGCAACACCTTATCTTGAAGCCAGATTCTATCCAAATAACAAAATGTAACTCATAGAATTATAAATGGGACTCGCTGAAATGCATCCATTTGTTCCTCTGCCAGTTATCGTTTCTGGTGAGACGTGGGGAGGGGCAGAAGCATCGCCGCAATTGCAGAAAACACTCTGGACTTGCAGGAAGCCACGACTGTTAAATTCCCGGCCTGTGCTCTCCCAGGAATACTTACCATCTTCGTTCAAGGGTCAGATATTAGGGTGAGGCTCAATTGCAGGTTCTGCTGAGAAGGAAATGGCTAAACGAGTAATGTTGTTTACTACTTGATATTTATTGACTCCATCTATTTCTAATTACAATATTGTGTTTCATCTCCTACAAGATTGCCCCTGCGCCTGCAGTGAGATGACCTGTAGCATTTGCTGGCATTGTTATCAGCGGTTCCTTGTAGTTATCATTGTTGATTTAAAATCTTAGCAAACTACAGCACACAGAAACCTGAAATAAAATGAGCGTCCGGCGACAATGTACCTTTCTACTCGATTAAAAAAGGTCTCTATGAAATCCAGTGTAATTCTTTTCTGCCTCTACCTTCATTTGCTGCTAAACGGACTGATACACACAACAATACAGTACATATGTATATATCATTTTTACTGGTAAGAATATGAAATCTTAAAGCACGCCTTATTTTGTGGGGTAAGTGTGTATGCATAATATATTGAAACCTACTCCACACATTATGTATGTAGCAAACACTCACTATAGATTTGCTGAGTCGAAACCATTGTTCTGTGTGCCTGAGACAGGTGGCAGGCGGAGGGTCTGGGTTCCAAGAGCTGGGCTTTTCTGAGGAGCCACGGGAGGGTTGATTGGTTCCTTCTCAGCTTTCACATCCCCGGTCTTTAACAACCGGGACATCTCTGGCCTTCTTAATTCTCTGATCAAGTCTTTAATGCTGTGCTTTGTCGGCTGACAAAGGAACAGTGAACCACTAGTGCGGCCAGAGCTGAGCGTTCCACAGGGAAAGGTGTGGAAAGAGGGGGGAAAGCAATGACATTTTTTTGAATAAGACTTAAAAAGAAGCTCGAGCTTTGTAAACAACAAAGATAAATCTTTATATATATTTTATATATCTATATCTATGTCATCTATCTATCCATATATCTATATCTATATCTATATCTATATCTATATCTATCTACATCATCTATATATCTATATATCTATATCATCTATATATCTATCTATATCATCTATCTATCTATATATCTATATATCTATATCTGATCTATAATCTCTCTCTATCTGTCTATATCTGTAATTCTTACTGTCTTCCTTTGCAAGGGAGGGGAAGCAGAGTTTACTACCTTAAAATATGCCTTTTGGAATTTGATTATTTTTAGTTGGTTAAAAGTCTCAGAAAGGACCTTTGACCCTCTCCTTTACCTGCCTAAAGGAATTTAGACCGAGAAACCTGCTTGAAGGAAGGGAGCTCTCGCCTTAGTGTAACGTAAACTGAGTGTGGCAGACAGAGAGAGCCGGTCTGTCTGTTGGACTCCCTGTGCCCCGTTGTTCCTGGGCGGCCCGGAGGATTTGTTACCACGTGTTCGTTCTTTCTCATCTCCCCGTGAATTGCCTGCTTTCCCTGTGAAGTCCCAGAACCCTGCCCCCCTTTCCTTAGTCCAGAATGACGTAGAAACCCCAACCGCCCAATCTTATATTCTCCTGGAAGCCCCGTATGTGTACGTACAGAATAAGTTTGGTAATTTTCTCCTGTTAATCTTGCTCATGTTAATTTGATTATTAGACCAACCAGAAGACTTTAGAAGGGTAGAAGGAAAATTATGCCAGTTTCTCAGGGCCTCAGTTTCTCCATCTGTAAAATGTTTGTTCTAAATAGGTCAGTGGGTGTGGGAATTGGACAAAGCATTCCCCTGTTGAGCTCCATCCACATGCCTTCACATCTAAGGGAAACACCCTACACAGGTACGGGATTTGGCGTTCCTAAATGGACAAGCAAGTATGGGAGGCCCAATTGTCTGATATCCAGAGAACAGCCATCTTAAGGATGCCCTCTTTGGGGGTGACTTAATTATTTGATGATTATATAGTAATTAATTGTGCTCTCACACTTGATAGCAGATTAAATATTTTGAACTAGAAAAGTAGAATATTTGTATGTTTTTACATTGCCAGTAGTGCAAACTTAGGTAAACAATTAAATGAAGCATTGCAGTTTCTTAAAAAATAATCTTTGAACAGAGGTGGTTTTGGCCAGCTGATCTATTTCAGCTTACCTTTAGATGGCCATAGTTTGAGAGTTATTTATATACCTGGACACTTGTTTATTGATAGTGCATAATCTGGGATTATAATGTAGGAGTCCTGAGAACGTCATTGCCTTATATGAATATTTCCTATCTTATTTTTGAAGAATAAATAAGAAACCAGCAAGTTTCTGCATCTGACGAATTAGTGGGCTCAGAAGTAGAATTTTGGTGAATAACCCCACAAGGTCATCGGGGTTATGTGCTTTCAGAGGCGGGCCGTGTTAACAGGGCAGGGGCCCTTTGAATAGCGCCATGTAATGTGCTTTGCACTGGACACATCTACACCTGCGAGGAGAGGACGCGTGTTCCTTGATTGATACAAATGCTTTCTTTTTATTTCTCTTCTTCTCATCTGATGATGTTTTTGCCTTGATTCCTTCAGGCCTGAATTTTGGACTCTGGCCCACAGAGAGGGTGTATGGTCTTCACAAAACCGCTGTGCTAGGCGGTGCCTTGCTCTGCACTCTGCTAGGAGGTTGTTTCTTTAAATTGGAAATGAATATAGGTTCATGTAGCTGGGCCTCGCAGGTTTTCATTTGGATCACTGAGGAATTTAAAAACCAGCCGAGGAGCTCTCGCGCCTTTGGTCGTGCGTGAGATGAAACGTCTGGAGCCTTAGCAGGCGCCCGGGTGCGGCCTGCAGAGGAGGCGGGAGCGGAGCGAGAGGCTGCGAACAGCCCCGCGCCCAGAAGTGCGATCCCGCAGGTCCTGCTGTTTCAGTTTCTAAAAGCGAATTCACAACTTGGCCTTGCCGGGCCTCCTCCATGCCAAGAGCTCAGATCTGCGGGGGAAGGGGGCCGGGAGTCCAGACAGATGCCAGGGCAGCTGGAGGCAGACCCTGAGGTGCACGTTGTACTTAATTTAGTCGCTGGATGTGGGGGTGCTGATCTGCACCGCGTTCTTAAAGGAGTAATAGGCTTTTTATTGTTACCAAGCTTAAATAAACTAGTGACTTGATCATTTTGTTTGCATTTTAATTGGTAATGAATCAATTAGCAACCGTTCCATTCAGCCAATCACCTAGTTACCTAGTTTATAAATCTACCACTGCAGTAAAAGGGGTCGTGCCTACCCAGGGCCTGGGAACTCAGTGTCCCAGAGAAAAGGGATTTCAAACACTTATTTGTTTATAGCTGCATATGTTTATGCCCCCAGATGTCTTGGATCTTTTACGTCTTGTTCAGTATCGGAAAAATAGATCGAATAACTAAGGCTAGTTTTTATAGAAGTGACCACTGGGCAGAGAGATTTATAGATGCCTGGCTCTCAGGAAACTCCATGTTCCTACAGTTCTCAAGCCTGTGATCAGATAGGCAGGTTTGAAGCTCGTATTTACCCCCATTCCTTTCAAAAAGCAATGCTCCAAGCTTCATTCTGTACCTCTGTACCCTTGAAGAATGGCGCATTTGGCAGCCCGTGTCTCCTACCTAACACGGTGCCACGGACTGCCTGGAGACCACTACCAGCGATGCAGGCACAGACCAGAAATTTGGTTGGAAAATTCCTTTGCAGCTCGAGAGTGAGACATGAGGCCTAGAGCACGGCTTAGCAGTGGACATATCCTTCCTGCAACCTCTAAGGCTACTGTCATTGGGTAGCTTGCAAAAAAAGGGCCAATCTTCTCCCTTTGTTAAATTTAGCAGAAATATTTAGTTGAAAAACAAAAGCATAGGCCCTTTTGGTTAGTATACCAGCAGATGTATTTTGACACTTTGGCCAGGCTCATCTGATCTAGGCAGGGCTTCACCAGGCGGGTCTGCTTCAGGTCCCAGGAGCTGAGAGGCTCCCACTGCAGGTCCGTGGGTGGCCAAAGCGGCTCCTCTTGGACCAGCAAGAAAATCAAGATGTGATCTTCTCATGTGTGTGGCAGAGGAAGCCCTGTCTCTCAAGCGCTTGTCAAGCCCCTACCATGTCTTATGTTTTGCCTGCTAAGTTTCCTTGGCCAAAGCAAGCCACGTGGCTAACTAAGCCTGAAGGCAAGAGGCAAAGAAAGCACTTTGGGGCCATGGAGGTATTGGAGAGGAGTGAATCTCTCTGAACAACACGCTGCCGCGGCAAGGACAGAGAACCCGTAATGCCCATCTTTTACTAAGGAATCCACGTCTACGAGAGGCAGGCAAAGATGACCTCTGGAGGTCTCCTTGTTTCTTTCTTTCCCATGCACCTAACTCTGAGTGGGATGCCTCTGGGGACAGCCTAGATGTCCTGTGAGCAAATTTATTGCCATATGGGCCCAGACTTGAACATGAAATCCCCTAAACTAATGACACTTATAGACACAATGTCCTCATTTATTCTCTATTTTTAAAGGAACAGTCCTTCATAGAAGAATTTACTTCGTTTGATAACCCAGCACCAGGCAACACTTACCTTATTTACCCTCCAGGGCAGTGATTCTCAATCCTGACTGTACATTAGAGTCATTTAGGGAGTTTTAAAAACTGCATGGTGCCCGAGCTCACCAAATCGTTAAGTCATAACCTGTGGGGCTGAGGCCCCAGCATAGGTATGTCTTGGGTGCCCAGTGATACCACTGTGTATTCTGCGTTGAAAAGCACTGCTCTGGCACAACCATTTCCTCCTTTTTAAATCCATTTTTGGTTTTCCCAGGCCCACCAATATATCCACAGCCATGTCTAATTCAAGTCTCATCTGTCATAGAAAACAAAATCTACACAACCAGCTGATGTTTTTGTTAAGATTTCTCAGGGGGCCAGCTTAGAAAACCTATAAACTCTTTCACATTAAGAAAATGTTTTAGCTGTATCTCAGACAGTATAGTCTCAGTTCTGGCTAAACATTAGAATTACATGGGGAGTTTCAAAAAAACATCAAAAATAGAATAAAACACCTCTGCCCAGCACCAAGGCCCAGAGATTCTGGTTCAAGTCTTATGGGGCGGGGCCCCTGCCAGTGGTATTGTTTTTAAAGTTCTCAGGTAGCTATCACATGTAGCCAGTTTTGAATAGCACTGGACTTTGACGGGGCGAGAAATCAACAGCCATGAAAATATATAACCTTAAGGCACAAAAAATGAATAGCTGTATCTTCCTTGGCCCTGGGGCTTCTTTGAGAAGTATTTCCTTAGATACAGCAGAATAGAAAATTAGAGAATGAGAGTGAGTTTTCCTGGCTGTGCCAAAGGATGTGCATGTGGGAGTGATGGGAAATGAGATTTTACCAGAAGAGAAGTGGACACAAGGGGCCTGGTAGTGGAGTCTCAAAGTTCAGATCAACGGATCAAAACAGGATTTACTAGACAGTTGGGAGCTCTCATAAGTCCCTGAGCCTGACAATTCTCAGGTATCAAGTGCTCCTTAAATTGTTTTCTTCTTTTAAGTCACCTTATTTAATCATACTTTGCGGTGTCCTTGTGAGTGTACCGTTCCATCGTTGTCTGTGTGTAATAGAATATCTGGTATATTGAACAAGCATGTCTCCTGGGGTATAGTCATTTAGCAACTCTATATTTATTCCCCTGACCCTTTAAAATATTTGTTGGGTCTAGTTCTTTCTTTGCTTCTGGATGACAATCCTACTGGCCCATGACTACTCCAGGAAGTTTTACAGAATTGGCACCATCAAGAGCTGGATTTGTCCTCTAGACTTGGCAGGTGTTTAAAACTGATTCTTCCTCTCATGGGATACTCAAGTATTCTTTGGAGGAAACCCTCCTCTATTACCCCCAAATTATAGGGGATCTCTTACCTATAGCTCCGTTTATAAGAGCAAATATTTCTTTATTCTGCCTGGTAACTTAGTCCTTCCACAGCCAGTAGAAATCAGGTGTTGCCTACAGTTTCTTTCTGCTCAAGCCCGTTCTCACTTGGACGGGCCTTTATGGCATCTGGCTGTCTTCTGCCTGGCTCACATCTGGTTCGTGGGAAATGCTTATGCATCTTTTGAACCAAAATCTCTGGGAGTTCAGGCTGAACCCAGCTCAGCCACCAATCCTTTGACTGGTCATTTGCGGCTAGTCAGCTTGCCTCTGGACATCTGCAAGAGCTCTGACATTGGGTTGAAGCCCGCTCGCCAGTGTGAGGTGAGGGGCTGGCATTTCCTTACTCTGACTAGGAGTTGGGGGTGGGATTCACCCACATTGAGTCTTCCCCAAAATGCCTCCCCAGCACTGCTGAAGAAAAGTGTTAATGACAATGAACTAAATAACAGCACTGATTTTATTTAACCCAAACCTTAGAGTTACCCAGGTGAGAAGTGGCTGCACCGCAAACCTCACCTGCCTTCCTGACGATCAATTTGGGACCCATATTTAAAACAACCGATTGTTTCCTCCGTCCCTGACATATTAATGCACCTTCATACTTATGGCTCATTCCTCCTTTTGGCAGTGTTATGGGCCTCTTATTTCACTTCCGTTTTAGCTGCTCTGGCCAATGATTGCCTGCCTGACCCCCGGAGGACCCCAAATTTCAGGTATGCCACAGAGCCTCTATTTAAAATCATGAGACTCAAAACATACACTCCAGATTGCACAAAAATCTGTCAAGCTGATTTTGCTTGCAGTGGAAACAGAAATACGTAAAAACATATGCAAACATATTTTTATTGATATAGCTATACATAAGAAGCAGTTAAAAATAAATAAATATTAGGCAGTAAATTCAGCTGGCTAAGGAAAAGGGCATTTTGATTGTGTTCTTGGAATAGATGGGAATTTGAATGGCACTGTTTCTCAACCCTGCTTGCTGGAGGCTGGGGGATAGTAAATATTCTGAAAGACCATTTAAGTCTCTGTTCCATGCTATATGTCTTGCCAGGGACATCATAGGCCTTGATGGATTTGTCATGTGCAGTCATGGTTGGCTGATGGCCCCACCTCTGGCCCTCCCACTGGGGCTTCGTTCCAGGACTGTCCTTTGGAAGTCGCCGTCAGCCTGGGCCTGCGGCACCCCTGTGCCCTGCAGCTTAGTCCCGTGAGCAGTTCTTGCTTGGTGCTCGGCTGGGCACTTCCTATACAGATGTGAGTTAGAATAAAAAGGCTTGGTTTTGACCCTTGCAAATTGCCAAGTATAATGCATCTTTTTAATACATCTGTTCTATACCAAAGGCACCACTGGACACACCTGATCCTCTCAGAAGGGAAATGGGTTCTTTGGCTTCTTTAGAAGTTGTCGGTTCATCTTCAGTTTTGCTCTAGTTTATCTGAAAAGGTTCCATCAAAAAGTGGCTTGAGGTTTGTGTTCTTACTGCAGAGAAGTGTTGCTACCTCTCATCGCACGTGCCAAATTTCTAAAATTAAGTGTCCTACCCTCTCTCCAGAGCCCTTCCAGCGCGGCTCCTGGGCTAGATGTCCGTGTGCTCCAAATCACTGCACAGCTTTACCGTATTTTCTACCTACTTCCTCTCGAAATACTCTGTTCATTTCTTAAAGATGTTTAATTCTTTCAGGTATGGAATTTAAGGCACAGCAGATGCGTTCCTGGGTGTTCTCTGGGCGAGTTGATAATGGGTGCCATTGATAAGGTGGGAGACTGAGGAAAGCCCAGGAGGCCTCGAGGCCACATAGGTATTTTCTGTTCATAGCCTGAGCTGTGGAGGGAAAGCAAGGGGAGACTGGGGACATCTCCTGAGTGCCCACTGGGTGCACACGCCGTGCAGGTGCTTTGCTGTGAGCGCAGCAGCCCCTGAGGGGGTTAGGCACCTTCTGCATTTTCAAGATGAGAGGCCTGAGGTTCTGAGAAGGAATCAAGATCACGCAGCCCTAACGTGGCCCGTTCAGGTGAAGGTGCTGTAGGGAACCATCTTCTTCTTTCTTCAATAAACTTCTCCATCAGAGCGCAGATACACGTCCTCCCTCCGCGAAGAGCTGGGTGTCCTTCTGTGCTGTGGCAATGGAGGTGGGAAGTTGAAGCAGGCAGCCCAGGACTGGAACTCCAATGCAGCAAGTTGTACTATGTCAGTATTATCATCAGACTGAATAAGCTGCAGTGTTTTGGGTTTTCTTTGTACGTTTCCTAAGAAAAACAGTCCATTTCCTTTCGTTTAAACTAGTGTTCTCTCTCAGTCATGAAAGCTATAGCCATGTATTCATGTGGTGTCACGCTCATACATTGGCATATTCTAGTAGCCAAGGGAGTCCTGAGAATTTCAAGTTTAATGTAAAATGAATTTTGGAGTAGAAGCTACCTAATGCTTATGCCTTTAGGTAGTCTCTGGAGAATTCCAAGTGGAAAAAAAATAAAAACTTTTTCAAATCTTCCAAACACATGCAAGAAGTAAAATCCTGTTGACAAATATTTTGGCTGAATGCTATCAACTAAAACTTCTCCTAAAAATTTTACTAAAGTTTTATTGAAACACACACACACACAGACACACACAGACACACACACACCAATCCCATTAAAACAACAATTCAATAAATTCCAAGTTGATGGTTAGGACTGTGCTTAGGAGACATGGTTCTGATCATTTAATTTTTTTAATGGAAATATGTGCATAATGAAATTTCCTCACATCCAATCCAACCTCTTTTGTTGGCAGTGAAATATCTCCCTGGATACACTTGTCAACACAACAACTGGCAGAGTTTTTCTTTTATCCAAAGAGATAACATTTGCAATTTCTGATGAGATCTGGAAGGATCTAGATGAGCGGTTAGCCAAACAAGGTCTTAAGGGTAAAAGCTTTTCTAGCGTACTGGTGGAGCACTATCAGCAAATCTTTGTTCATTGAGTCCTCCGATGAACATTTATTGAGTTCCTGGGCATAGCGATTTAAAGGAGGGAATTAATCCAAAGTAGTTTTGCAATTATAAATCTCTGTCTGTTTGAAAAGCTGATACTAAGCACTTTCCTGATTTTTTTTCTTTGCCACCTAAGCCTGTGATTAAGAGAGGATCCTGTCTGGGATCAGATTAAGGGGTAGTTGGAAAACAGTGCCATCCCTCTGACATTTCACAATGCTTTCTGGTAGCTAATAGAATTCACAGACTCCAAACTTCAAATGAGCGCTCCAGCTCCAAATATTTTGATGAGTATAATGGCATTTATTTTTGCTTTGAAATATTTCTATGTCAAGAGGTTATCATTTGTTTTTTAAAATGTTTTTAAACAAAGAATATATAGGGCACTCAACAGAAGAATGGAACACTCATGACAATCAGTCAGGCTCCAACATTTGCCACAAAATACTCTCATTGTCTCCATGTGACCTAAGCATCTGTTGGTACAAAGTAGGTGCACTTTAAGTTATCTATCTATCACTGTTCTAATTAATTTCCTAAACGGAATCAGCCCCTTAGCACTAAAATTTGAGGGATTTCTTAGAAAACTAATTGTGGGATTTTCTTCCATGTACTGTGCTTGGCTATTTCCTCCGACGCTCTCTCTGCTGAGCCGCATTTGATATTTCTGACAGCCCCCCAAATGCTTGAACCAGTGAGAGTGCCTCCTTACAAGACCCCAGAAATGGAAGGAGCAACCTTAGGGATCAACAGACCTAGGAAACCTGTGCTGATGTGCATGTGGGCTCAGGCTTGAAGAGTTACACTCATGGTCTGCTTGTAGACTTAAAAATTCATTTTGCAGATGCGGCAGGAAAGGCTTCCTCAAGAAGCAGTACTAGTTGGGTGGATCGGTCAGCTAGCATGGAGCCATTGTCTGCACGGCAGTGGATCCCAGAAGCTGCAGGTATTCAACGTGGCTGTCGCAATATGCATGGCGGGCTGTAGGATCTCTAGTTGCATTTAGTGATGGGAGAGAAACTGGAAGGAGATTATGCATTTAAGTGATAAAGACATTTTCTACTAATTTCTCCTCAGAATTTTGAATCTGTCCCAGAATATTCTGGAGCTACATAAATACACTTCCCCATCACCTCCAGTTCAACCGCACCCCAACAGCCGTCAGTTAATAAAAATGGGCCCCTAAAGTAGGGCTTGTCAGACTTTATAGGCATAAAAATATTTGTACAAATGCCGTGGGGAATCTTGGGAAATTGTAGTTTTTGACTCAACAAGTCTAGGGTAGGTCCTGAAGTTCCGTATTTTGAATAAGCTCCTGGGTCATGCAGATGCTGCTGGTCCACGGACCACCCTCTGAGTAACATGGCTCTAGATCTGCTTTCAAGGGAAAAAAATGGAATGAATGTTTGTGAGTCACAACTCGAGCCAAGAAGCTCCAGGTAACTTACAGATATTGTTTCACCCAATTTTCTCAAGAACCTACAAAGTCTATATTCAGAGAAACCTGAAGTTGGATATTTTAACTTACCTCACGTGACCTAGTTAATAAAGGCAAAGCTAGGATTGGATCCGAGTTCCTTTGACCCCAAAGGTCCTCACCCTTCTGACAGCCCAGGCTGCCTCCTAGTGTTGCTGTCCCTGAGGGTTTTCTAGTTTGTCAGAGGATCCCAGGGCGCGACTGAACTAGCAGATTGAACCCGCTTTCCACCCAAACATCAATACTACAATAGCAAAGTCATTTTAAAAAGACTGTAAGTGCAGAGGAACAAAGAGAATAGAACAGGAACCCTTGTGCCGACAAGAAAGCAGACAGGCAAGTGGTCGCCGCACTCATTGCCCGGAGACGCTGGGCCTTTCAGCAGAAAAATGAAGCTAGAGGCTTTGGAGCAGCTCAGGGCCTCGGCTAGTAGGGAGAAGGTCAAGCTGTAAAATTTGAATTTTGAATGCACTAGAATTCTTTTCTCTTTTCAGCTGTGGAATAAAGGAAGAAACAAGGTCTTAAAATTCCCATGGTGTAGACACCAGCCACCAGGTCATTACCTTTCTGGGTCAAGATATCCTGAAATATGAAAGGAAAAAGCTACACTAAGTCTTCTCCACGACCCCGTTAGCTCAAACATTCTGTGATCCTGAGAATGTGATCTATTTTATACATCTACATATATGTCAAGGGACATGTCATTGTAAGTTTTTCATCATCACAGTGAACCGTTCAAGTGGCAGGTTGAGCAGTGCATTTGTATGTCACAATGCAGCCATTCATCCCTCATTCATATAAATCTTATTGAAGAAATGATCGTCAAAAGCCTCTCCAAAGTCAAGTGTAAAAAAAAAATCTATAAAACTATATCCAACTGGTTAGCAGCCCGTGTCTGAGGTTTTAATAGAGTTATATTTCTTTTCTGTGTTTAGAGAAGTCTTTCCCAAATGCATGTGAGGTGCGGCCCCTGATTTGGCTGCCCTTTCTAAGTGGTGGGCTAAATTCATTAATGCAGCTCATGACTTATTCCCTTTATTTATTTCATTAAACATGGTTTTCATTTTTCCCAGAATCCAATATATATTTTGTCATTATGGAAATAAATACCAACTAGGTAGGACTGGGATTACAGGTTTATCCCACATGAAACCAATCTGATAGATGAAAACCTCCATTTAAAAAGATATAGCAATGTGAAATGATCCACTTTGCCCAAGTAATTATTTATAATTATATATTTATTCCTCAAGGATTATATTAAAGAATATTTAATTTATTAATATTTATTTATCCACTTAAACAAGTTCAATTAATGCATATTTTTTAGAATTTCATATTTTGTTCAATTAGGTCTTGTGTGGTTGAAGCAACTTGTGATTTTTAAATGAAAGCACAAGTAAAATTTCTATTTGATAGCAGTAATTAGATTGGATTTGGAGATAATGCGAAATAAAAGGGAAAGTAAAACTAAAAGAAAACTAGAAAGGTTAGTATAGAGCAAATAAAAGAACAAATATGTTTCCATCTAAAACTTGAACTGAACCGAAAGACTAAGAAAAAGAAATACTAGCCTGGCTGGGCGTGGCTCAGCGGTTGAGCGCCGAGCTTGGATCCAGGATATCGGGGTACGATTCCCGGTCAGGGCATATGCCCGGGTTGCGGGTTCGATTCCCAGCAGGGGGCGTGCAGGAGGTGGCCAATCAATGACTCTCTCATCATTGATGTTTCTATCTCTCTCTCTCTCCCTCTCCTTTCCTCTGTCTGAAATCAACAAAGATATATTTAAAAAAAAAAACTAAATCTAAATAATAGTCTGATTTTAGAATTTAAGGATTAAAAATGCAATCCCCTCCCCCAGGTACCTTTCTCTCATTTTTTCTCTTATTTTTTTTCTCTTTGTCTCTGTCTCTGTCTCTCTCTACACACACACACACACACACACACACACACACGTATGCACAGTTGGGAGCAGTAGATTTATACTAGATTCATTTATATTTTGTTTCCCATATCGGAGAAACAGATTTGGAAATTTGGTCCTTTAAAGATTTTGCTATACTAGAGATTCAAATAGGATTGTTCAGTTGATGATACTGAGTTCCCAGTATGACAGCCTTTATGATGACCTACATTTCCATGAAAATAAATTTAATATTTATTTTGCACATTCTTTGTATTAGGGGCCAGGAGGCTCTAAAGATATAAAGAAAAGAACTTGTATTTATTTGGCGCTTACTATGAACTAAATACTCTGTTACTCAATTTGTGTCTGAGGCTGTTAATATTATCTGTATTTCACCGAATCAGAAATTAAGGCCTGAAGAGAACCTCTAGCAAGTATATCAGCTGGCCTCATACCCAGCCATCAGATTTAATACATCATCCCCCATATACTTCACTAATTCCCCAGAATATAGTCCTAGTTTATAAGTTGCTGATCAGCTGGTGTTTTCTCATGATAGCAGATACAGGAATATAGTACTTGTGGAGCATGGTAATTGACATTAGGGAAATATGAAATGTTGTTGGAGGAAATCAGAGCAGGGAATGAGTGTATTTAATTAATGGATCAACTGGAAAGTCTTCTTGGGAAAGAAAGTAATGGAGACTGGTTCCAAAGAAGTGAGAGAATTTTGACAGGTGGAAATAGGGGCAGAAACACTTCCGAAGAAAGGAAGTAAATACTCAGCTAACGTTACCTGTGCACTAAAGTACAGAGGTAATCCTGGAAAAGTAAGTTAGTTAGTTTTATGGAAAAAGCCAGAGTTAGTCTTACACAAAAAGCCAGAGTCCTTATGAGTTAAAAGATGCTGGAAGCGCTGAGCTACTAGGGGCGATCGTAACAGACGACATACCTGTGAGTCTTGGCAACCAACTGGATGGTGTCAGAGAGGGAGGAGGCCACGTGGTTCAAAAACGAGGCTCGCCAGCCTACTACTATTGTTATTATTAATGCCAATGGGAAAAAGAAACCAGAACAGGTAAAAATCTTCCTGCACAAACATATTTATGTTGCTTTTCTTCTCGAATCCTGTTCTCTAGGACACATACCCCAAGCGAAAAATTAACAAACATAGCAAACTCTAGCCCCCTATGCCACGTGCAGGCACACCAAAAGGAGTCAATTCCTGGGCTAGAAATCGGGGTTCCCCGTCTGTGGCACAGGGTACTGGCATATAGAAGATGCCAGCTGCACATCACCCCATCACCAGGTAGATCAATTTTCCCCGAGAGGGCTGCCCTTATTAATTTGCATCTTTACTTGTGTTTTTTCCTCTGACTTAAATTCCGCAACCCTTCAAAATAAGAGACAGGGTGTCCCCCCAAAAATGTATACACACTTTAACAGCTGATAGTTCAACTGACGTTTCTTTCTTTTCAGAATTAACCCACTGGCATTCATTATTCAAAGTGTGTATACATTTTGGGGAGCACCCTGGATTAGATGAAACCCTGCCCATCGTTTCGGTCTGGTTTAAAGGCACTGCGTTCATTGTCTTCACTCAGTTTCCCATCGGAAGCTGTTCTCTCTGTCCTGGGGCCCGCGGTGTTAGGTGCCAGGCTGCGTTCGGTGCTGGGAACACAGGTGAGTAAGACAGAAGGCTTCACACAGGGATTCTTTCCGTGAAGCAGTGATGAGAGAGGCAGGAGAAGAAAGAGCCAGGAGAGGGGGACCTCGGTAGACAGCGAAGACGTGTCTCTAAATAGAAAGAAGAACCCTCGACGCCAAAGGCTGCTGAGAAATGCACTGAGAAAAAAACTAAAATCGGACAATAGAGGCTGACAAAACGGAAGCATCCTTCATAAGAGCTCGCTGGGCAGAATGATGAAAACAAAAGCCTAATTGGAGTGGATCAGAGAGAGTGAGATGGCGCAGAGTAGAGGCCAGGTTTTGTTTTGCTCTAAGAGGAGCAGACTTACGGAATCATTTCTTGATCACAGGTGTAGTTAAGGTGAAATGCTTTCTGGTATGGTTTTATATTTATGGGAGTGATAATTTTGGAGAGACACAAACATGCAGCCCGTAGCAGACATCTCCTCTAAACCCAGAGGTGGGGACGCATTCGGGCACCTCGGTGACATAAGATATGTGAGTGGATTCCAGTGGTCAGTGTCTTCACTAAAGGATGCTTTCGAAGGCCGGGTTTGCAAAACGCAGCTATTATCAGGTCTTTTACAAGTGCTAGCCTGGCCAGGAGAGGGTGCTGGAGGGACATCTCTTCTAGTTCCTGTGCCTTCTAGTGACTTCCCAGGTAGTTTCACCAGGATCCCAGCGGGCAGTTCCCAAGCGAGTTCTTAGCAAGTCCCGTTTGTACCCCAGTGGGGGGTTTTCATGCATATGTTACAGGGACTGGTGGTTGTTTGCCGGCCAGCCTCGGCCTTCGGGAACTCAGCAAACTTGGCCCCCGATGGGCCTTAGCCACACCCTGCTGAAAGCCTGAATTTCAGCCTGGTCCACCCCTTGAGGGCTTTTTTCTTCCTCGAGCACTCTCTCAGCCCTTTGGTAGTGGCTGCCTTTCCTGTATTCTTTAGTGTTCTTTTACCTTTTACTAGTAAAATGTTCATTGCCTTTGTACTAGTCAATAATTCTTGATATTAAAATTTTCCTGATGAAATTACTGGCGTGGTTTCTGTATCTGATTGGATTCTTACTGATAAATCATTGTTTCACATATAATGAATATCACCCAGATGTAGCCACTGGAATTTTCAAAATGTGCCTTCTCAATGCTGGTATATTTTCCTTTTCAACTACCAGAAATCGGTGATCATGCAGCAGGATCTACACCCAAACTTTGTTAAAGATCACATTTTACCCAAGTATATCTTGAAATCAAAACAAAACGAAACACCGTAAAATGTCTCTAGTCAAATGAACTCGAGAAGTGCATAAAATTGTTTCCTTTTTTTTTTTTGCAACGAACATAATAATATAAATACTTGATGAGAACAAAAAAGAATAAAATGAATGTGAAATTTAAATGATCTGTTGAAATTATATTATCCAAGATAGAAGTTGTCAAATGGAAAAACCAAAAACAAACAAAATCTGTTTTGCCAACCTCTGTGTCTACATTATTGGAGAGAGATGAAAACACTGAGCCAGTAGTGGTTAGTTTCGGGGAAATTATTATTAAAATGCCCAGATTATGACAGCAGGTTGACCTCCTGCGTTTAGGGATAGTATTGTATTGGAACATGGCCATGGCCATTCATTTCCATATTGTCTAAGGCTCTGTTTGCTCCATGCTGCAGAATAGAGTAACTGTGACTGAAACCGAATGGCCTCACAATGCCTGTTTACTATCTATCTTTTTAGGAAAGTTTGCTAACCCTGCAGGACATGGGAGGCTTGAAAGGTGCTAAACAAACAGGTGTGGCTGTGTTCCAATAAAACTTTATTTATCAAAGCAGGCAACAGGCCAGATTTGGATTATGGGCTTTAGTTGGCTGAGCCCTGCTTTAGAGCATAGTAGATATGCAATAAATATTAGCTGAATAAATTTAAAAAATGGATTTAGAAAAAAATTCTAAAATCGCCAGCACATTCTGTTCTCTTTTTCAGTGTGTGTGGCATCTAGATGACAACTGGAGACTGGGCATGATGGATGAGTTAGGGCATCTCCGGCGGGTGCCTACGTGGGACCATCAACTCCTGTGCCCGCGTGGAAAACACTGCAGTCCTGGGGCAGAAGATAAACTGCATGCTTGAGAAAAAACAACCAAAGGTAAGGCTTCTCTCCGATGCCTGCGGCCGTCAGTCTTCTTCTGTGTGTCATTCCCACTGGCAGCTCAAAGCTGTCCTTCATCCATCATATGCCTCTTGAGTGTCTGCGTTGGGTTCACTGTCACGATGAAAAACTACTTCATGTACTTAATGGTGGAATTCAGGACTGAGTCTCAGATGTTTACCTAGCTTCTGGGGAAAATGTCACTCAAGTGTGGGGGAAACAATTCAAGGGGCATTTTAAGTATTTGTTTTAAAGTAGAAATATTGATAATGGTAAGTATTTTTTTCAAAGGCGTTTGCTAGTTCTGCAAATCCAGATAGGCAAGTTTCACTAGCCAATTCGAGATGACCTCATTTGACGCTGCTGTTTCTGTTAAGTCACTCAAAGCTGGCCCGGCACCTCTATCCTCTTGCCACAGCATAATTCAGGCCCTAATACCTCTCCTCTGAATTGCTACCTCCAACAGTTCATGTCTCTAACTTGTTTTACCTTTCTCAGCCAGATTAATCTTCCTGAAATACAAATCTGATCATGTCACTATTTTTCTCAGGAACCCCAAATGATTCCCCTTTGCCTGAAGAATAAAGTCTAATCTTAGGCGACAGCTTTAGCTCCATTTATCACCGCCACTCCCTCCCTCTCACTCATAGCTGACTACCTCCTTTCAAGGAGGGTCGGCAGCTAATATACAGGATACGCAGTTAATTGGAATTTCAGATAAATGAGTAATTTTTTAGTATGAATATATCCTCAATACTGCATAGGAAATACTCGTTATAAAAATGATTTGTTGTTTATATGAAATTTAAATTTAACTAGATGTTCTTTATTTTTATTTGCTAAATCTGGCAACCTTACTTTCATGCCCATTGTATTTATCAGATTCAAATAATCTTTGTTCCCTGTATGTGCCTCATGCTTTTAGGCTTTTTCTGATTTTGACAGAATGACCTCCTAACTACCTAGATGCTATACATGAAAGTATGGAGTTTAGCATCTAAATGTACCCTCTTAGTCACCACGATGCAGAAGAAAAGATATACATGAGATAGTACGAGATATACTTGGATTATCATTATGGCTCCAACTTGACCGTCTTTGGGACATTTGGATAAATTTCTTAGCTTTTATAGGCTTTGGTTTCCTTAACCTACACAATGAGGATACTAATATTAACTTCAAGAGATTATTTTAAGGTTAAGTGCAATTTTATAAAGTTTTTAAAAATGTGTCATTCGTAGGAGGGGTTCTATAAATGACAACACCTTATCAACTTTCTCTTTATCTCAGTGCTTCTTAAACTTGAGAAACCTCAAAGTCCCCCAACTATATCTGTGGGTTCTAATGTAATTAGAATCCACTTTATTAAACAGTGCAAAGTCAAAGCGGTTACTTTGGAGGTCATTTCACACCTCATGCATAAACACTAATCAGATTTAAGCAATGAAAACCTGTGGCATAATATGCTTACTAAGTATTTATCTAGATAATCCAGGATAGGATTCCATTTTTAGACTCTCAACATAATACAAAGACAATATTTAAAAACTGTCATAAAAAACTTTATGAGGTCACATGGCTACACCAATAGATTGTCGTCGGAGAACCGCTGCTTTCTATCCCAGTCGTATAGGTGCTTTACCCTCTCCTGGACAGGTTGTCTTTGCACAGGCTACATGTCTGAGTCTTTGTTTCCACTCTACGGTGCCTCCTCCAAAATAGAAACTTACATTTGTTGGCTGAATTGCTAACTGATTGACTGAGGAGGTAACTGTTGACCTCTCGAATTCAGAAATATAAGCTTTAAATAATTGCCAGCTGTAGCCAAGGCCCCTTCCTGATGGTGTATCTGCACCACCTCTGCTGGGGAGGGAACTGGATGCATGACTTTGGCCTCGGTTTACTGGTCATCCGACCTGGCCCGCCTGTGCTGGGTCAGCCAGATTTCCTCTCACAGGATGTGGGGATTGTTGTCAGTCTCCGGCGGGTGCTTAAAATTAAAATTGCTGTCTGGCTAACCATGGGGCACTTTAATCCCGCTGAGAGAAGCAGACAAAGGCTTTCTGCAGAGGGTGACAGTAATGGGGTGGCCACTGAGTCAGGGCCTGGAAAACTGCAAAGGAACCTCGTGGCCTGGTTTTCCACTTCTCGACTCAGTCCTGTGGAGGATTAGAGTGGTCATAGCTCCGATTTATGCTTAAGGAAGTTTGAGGCCCTTTCTTTGTTACTCATAACCAAATAATCCCTAATAAAGCCCCTGGGTCAGGACGAGCTCTGGACTCCCCTGCCAGGAGTGGCAGGGAGCAGGGAGGGCCACCCGCGGCAGTGTGAGTTTTAGAGCTGCCCAGGGGCAGGCTGCTGCCCAAAGGAGAGGGAGCTAAAGGAAGCAAGAGGGAATGGGCACCAGGGGAGAAAGGACCACTAAATGGTCTCATGCAAGTTGTAGTAAATCGCAGGAGAGATCTGCACCTTCTCCTTCATTTTCCTATGAAATGTTCGGAAAACTCATAATAGTCACTAAATGTTGGGTATGTATGTCTTTTTTTTATGACGACTGTGCAGGGTGAATATGTTGGATGGTAAGACTGATACCTGGTTTGACTAAATGCAGCAATGGGCCCAGACTTGTAGCTCAAAGACGCTGTTCTATTGCTTCGGTCCTCACTTGAAGAAAGAGGTTCACTGATAAAAATTTTCATGAAACAGGCACAAGAGAAAGAGCCTGGGACAAAGAATTGAAAGATAGGGGATAGCATCCAAGACCACTCACCCCTTTGTTATGTTCTGGGTCAGATTGGTGATAGAGTAATCCTGGACAATATTAGATTTTTATGAAGTTCAAATGTTATTAAGAGAGTTAAAGCCGTTTATAAACAGTAAATAGTTACGAAGTTTAAAGGTGGTATTTAGGTTTACACTTTAGATTATCCTTCTGTTTCTTTCAGTTTTCCCAATCTCAGCAACAGTCATATAGGAGGTGCTCATCAATTGATTGTTGAAGAAATGAACCTCAGCTTCAGTGTCACATGTGTATCTTATAAATGTTTAACTAAATCTATTTCAAACCATTCACTGACAAAGAGGGTGTAAACGGTCCTTATCTACTGTGGGACAAAGGCAGGAAATAGCAACAGGATTGATTTAGGTTAGAGTCACATCTAAGAATTCAAATGGTACCCAACAGTGAGAATGGTAGCAGAGGATATTGAGTGTCTCTTCCCTGGAGAGTTTGAAGGGATTGGATTCTGTTCTCCTTGGAGCAATGTAAGTCTAATCTTGATGAACTTGAAGATCTCTTAGCATCTTTTCTATCCCTTTAATTTTGGGATTAAAATGAGCCTGAAATCTCCTGTACCACTGGGGCAGCAATTGATGTCTTCCATATGGGCCTAGATAACACTGATTCAGTAGGAAGTGTCCTTTAAATGCTCTGCAGCTTCTGTGTTGCCTGGTTGGATTCTCAGTTGGCTACTTTGAGCATATTTATTGTAAGCATTTCTGACGTATAATTCTAAAAGGCTTAAAACAATTTGTGGACCTGTTTTTATGTCCAGTGAATCATCCTGAGGGCATAATAGCATGTTCCTCTGGGCCTTTGATACGAGCAATAAAGGGATAGTGTGACTTAGTGCTCTTGTGACTAATCTCGTGTCTGGTGCTTTTATTTGTGGAACAATGTGAATGAATCGCTCCATGTATTTCAGTGACTCTACATAATGGTAAACAATACATTCCAGTTTCTGACTGTGACAGCTTATAAATGATGGTAACATCTCGACCAGAAAATATAGCATCTCTCCAAGTTTTCTTCATACTATTTCTGGACAGATGACTCTTGCTCTTAGAACTGCCTTTAGATTGGAGCAAGACAGACCCATGTTCTGGGCCCTGCATTTTAGAGAGAACTGTGTATCACACACACACGCAGACACACACACGGTCATCTCTGTCCCTTGGGAGCCAGGACTCGGCACCGGCACAGTTCAGTCTGAAACCATAAACACCCAGACTCATGCAAACTCCGCCAGGCCTCAGACAAGCGCCCCTCCACATCTTGCTCTATATTTTCACCACACAAGGCACCCAGAGCCAAATGCCAGTGAGCCACACTGTTGCCAGTGTCGCAGGTGGGCTGTGCTTCGGGAATCGGAGAGAACTGAGTGGCAAAAGCGCACAGATACAAGAAAAGGCAAATAATTTGTATCAATCTGGGTTCAGTCAGGGAAACCGAGCCACTCGAGGGATTATGGGAAAAATGCCAATGAGAGGAATTAGGGTTCCCATGGCTGTGGAAAGAGCTGAGAAAGTGAATGTTGGGAAGTGGAAGCTGCAAGGTCAGGGAAATAGTAATTTAATGACCTCAGCCCAAAGCACTAAAGCATGTGATTCTTAAAAGGCTGCCAGGAAAACGGCTTCAATCTCAGCATCTCTGGGAAAGTTCCTACCAGCTGTCAGACTCCACAAAATAGGGGTGCGCCCTGAATGCCCAGGAGTCACCGGCTACCCTCCCTCCGCCCCCGAATCTGGTTACCGTGACCTCCCAAGAGGAACGAGCTCTTCTCCCCTCTGCCTGCAAATTACATCAAGAGTTTCTCTCACTGGAAAACTCTAACCTGGCACCACACAGGGGAAAGGATCCTGAAGAAATGTGGTTTCTGGCTACTGCTCTGCCCTGTAAAAGAGGGGAACAGGGGTGGTGCTGAATTAATCGACGGCTCAGCCGAATTCACCCCTTTATGGACTCAGCGTCCGTGTGCAGCACTTCTCCCGATGCTTCATTTCTGAACCAGGACAAATACATGTCTTGCTTCCAGCTGAGAGGATGCGAGTGACCTCGATCCGAGTTCAGACGCCTTCATCCTAAGAGGGGGGCGCAGAGGCTCGCGCGCCACTCCTGCTGTCCCTTCGCTTAATGCTGAGGCGCAGAGTCCACCGACAGCAGAGGCTGGAGGGGAAGGTTAATCTATGCAAATACATGCATATCAAAGAATAAATAAAATATGGGAAACGACCAGCCTTCTTTCCCCACAGCTTGTCACAGGCCGCAGTTTGCGGCTGCCAGTCCCGCGTCCACCACCAGGACCCGTTGCCCCGGGCGAGCGCACGTGGCCCTGTGCCCAGGGGACGCAGAGTCAGCGTCCGTGGGCTGGTCATTACCCCCGCAGCGGGTGTAGCCGCCTCGGCCGCCGTGATGAGTTTTGAGCCCGCCCGTGGTTTCCACAGCTCCGCCTGGGTGCCCGTCACAGGGGACATTTTGCGGTCTCGCGGCTGAAGCCCCCTTTGCGTCCCTGCTGTGGTCCCATGAGACGCAAGCACCCACCCCGTGCCCGGTCCGCCCCCTCCTGCCACCTCCCCCTTCTCCTGAGCAGCTTTTCCAAGTCTCACCCCTTATTCCTTCCAAATCCCTGCCCTTCCAGCTAAATGTGAGCGATGACACCCAAGTGTCGTCTTCCAGGCAATCCCGTCTCTTCGGCAAATCGGGCCACTGCCCCAAATTCCACCTACGGGCAGAATATCCATAGCTAATGTTTTGCATATTTTAGACTGGCATGTTTTTATACAATTCAAGGTAATTCTTTTATCTCCTCTCGGAAAGCCTGAGGACATAGGTTTTTGACATCTGGCTGAAGATTTAAAATGCTCTCTGAAAAGCATGCAGTCTCTTTGACTGCATGTCTCTGAGTTGGGCCTTCGGTTGAAAAGTGACCCAGAGAGCAGTATATTCAAGTGACCCGGAAACTTACGATTTCAAAAGGAGCGTGGCCTAATAAAAATCTAATTTTTCTTCCTGATGAATCAGCACTTCCTAGTAATCTAAAAAGAAGATTGATGCATCACGCGTGGTTCAAAGATAGGTTATGGGTCTGACTGTTGTAAACATTAATAGAAAGTCACCGGAAGGTGTCAAGATAAAAAACGAGCCCTTAAGTAGGTTGAATCAGGTGCTCTCGGTCCAAATTGGATGAAAAAAACCTTCTCTGAATTTAGCCTCTTAAGGGCTAATTACCAAATATTTCACTTGTAATTAGGGTGTTGCATGACAAGTAATCCCAGAGGGGAGGCAACCAGTGATGGAATTTGGGAGTTTCAGTGTATCCTCTCACTCTGCATCTACAGTTTCTGAAACTTATCTATTGAATATTTCTCCTTTGAGGTGAGATCAGATTTTAATATATGACAGAGCTGTTGCTGAATGGCGGTTTGGCATCATGGGGTGTGATGACTGGGTTATCAGTAAGCAAATGTTCAAGAAACTAATTTGTGTGCCAGGCACGTGGGTGGTGACCCTAGGGCTAGAGACGTGGGGGGTATGATTTTAGAAGCCCTTGGGCTGTCAGACTGTGTGAGACAATAAATGAGAACACAGGAGGGAATGCTCATGATTCTAGAGGTGCCTGGGAGTAGCCAGACTGGGAATTGTTAGTTGTTGACCAGGATCAAGTAGGTGGCTAAGAAAGATTTCAAGGCGGCCACCTGCTAAGAAAGTAACTTTTCCAGGCGGAACAAAGCAATGCGCTCAGAAAAACGCTACAGAAAGTGGTTCTTAGATGAGTCTTGGGAAGCCTTTCTATCAGGGCTTGGCATACCATGGAATTAGTTAAACAGAACTGCTTGGACCTGGGTTGAGGCCAAAATAATTTTATGTCCTCACAAAATTATTACACTCCTTTCCCCTCTCATGTCTTCATCTTTTCCCAAGTCTTTGTTCTAGGTAGATTTTCACCGAGTATGAAGAGATCATAAAAAGTCACCTCCCTCAGAGGGTTGTGAGAATTAAGCAAGTGAAAATACAGGGACCCAGTTAAATTTGAATTTTTGATAAAGTACCAATATGGATTTTTAATTACAGGTATTTCCCATGCAACATTTGGAAGCTATTTATTCTGAAAAGGCATTCGTTGTTTTTCTGAAATTTAAATTTAAGTAGGTGTCCTCTGTTTTACTTGTCACCTAAGTTCTTCAACTTCTTTCTCCAGCTAACACTGTCTCCATCTCTTCCTCTGCTGGCTTTCTCTCCCATCTAGGAGGCTGTGTGCCTTCTTTCTAGGGCTGGTCCATCCCCTGTACCCTCGATTCCATTCCCCCTACCTTTTCTGGAAGCTTACTCTCCCAGTCGTCTCCTCTGTTTTGCACTTTGATCTCCTCTCTTGTGATCTACCCTTGTCTCCCTCTTACTCTCTCCATCTGCCCCCTTTCTCTCTACGAATAAAGCATCTCTGTCCAAACACAGTTTTCCCTTCAAGGTTTTCCCTGAGCTGCTAAGATGCTCAAAAGAATGATCCCTACCTATTGCTTTTTTTTCTTCGCAGTACCATGTTTGGTATTATAATTATTAATGTGTCTGATTCCCTAAATAATAATAATCCCACCTGTGGGGAAAGAATTGCCCAGGAGGCCAGTGGATTATCTAGAAGTTTATTTCTCAAAATGGCAATTGGAGGAGAGGATAAGTGACAGCCGAGGAAGAAACAAAGTTGGAAGACGAACACTGACGCAAATAAAAACAGGTGTCAATAAAAATTGTTACCATTTACTGAAAACCTATTGGGTCCAGATACTCTAAGTAGTTTATATGCATAGTTTATTTAATCTTCATAACAACTATATGTAACTTTTTGTCAGTGGTTCTCAGATGAAATAGAAAGTTTACTGGGGTTAGAAAACAATCCTTGCGGAAGATCACGCAGCTACTCAGTGGTGGAGCAGGCCACTGAACCCCAGGATTTTGACTCCAAGGCCCATGGGGGGTCGTGAATAGCCATCGCCTAAGTAAACGAAACAAACAAGTGCCGACCCAATCGCTTATGCCAGCTTCAGTCAGCTCTTGAAATGTATATGCTGCCATTAGTGTGATGAATATTTGCTCTAGTTATTAATTAAGTAAAACGTCAATTAATTTTTAATGAAATGATTGCTTGATTGCTTGGGGGAAAGGCGGCTGGGATCAATGAAGACTAAAATTTCCATGTTACTTATTTTCCAGCTGACATTTTTAATTGCCTGCCTCTAAACTAGCAGCTTGGCCTACTGCAAACATCTCTGAGTCTTCTTTAATTAGCCAAGCTTCTCCCAAGCAATTTAACGTATCATCTATATCTAAGTGTATACTCAGGCATTAAGTAATGAAAACATGTAATTAAAAAGCGTGGACCTGAGCGGTGTTCTTGGCCATACAATGGATTTTCTATCTTAGTATTTTCGCCTTCAAATGGAGTCCCACTGATTTCATTCTCTTCTGCCTCCAATTCAACAAATACTTATTAGACAGCATTAGAAACTGGTGACTAATCCAATGTGGTTGTCATGACAGAGCTGCGTTATATTTACACATAAGGGACAATCTGGAAAGGAACAGAGAAGGAAAAGAGTGAAGCCGTATCAGCGACATCAAGGGAAGCGTTTAGGCCAGCAGTCACTGACCACATTCAAGCCTCTCTTTCCTCCAGTGCTTTCGGTTTTAAAGGCTCTTTTCAAAAATAAAATTTAAAATTGAATTTACTCTCCACTGTCCGTTCCCCTTTCTAGTTGCATCTTCTCCTCTTCTGGTGCTTCCCAGTCATTTCCACACCAGTTTCACTATGTGTAAGGAAAGTGTTCAAACCTCACATAATGACTGAGTTGGGTAGTGTATCCTTGGTACATTTTAAAATGCAGTGGGACGTTGATAATTTGTCTGTACTTAAAACAGACTTATACACCAGTTTTTTGGGGAAAAATAAAGCAGTTTTACTTGCATGGAAGAGGCCAGGCTTTTAAAAGGAAGGGGCCCATGAAAAGAGACAATACATGGTATTTAGAATTCAGATTATTACATGGAAGTCCTAATGCCAATGGCATAATGTTTGGTCCAGATTTGAAAGAAACCAGTGGGTTTTGATAAACAAAAACTACCTCCTTTATTTTAATTGGTTTCACAATCTCTTTCCTTTCCAGTTCAGCAAATGCTCATTAAATGCGTTCTCTGTGCATAGCCTAATTGGTTTTGTGGCAGATAAAATAATGGCAGATAATCCCCAGCATTGTTGAGATTCCCCTGCCCTCCAATTGCAGAGGCCTCTGCTCTTTTGGATGCCTTTGAAATTCATGGCTGTTATTAGGAGGGTCTTCTACTCATCTTGGGGAAGCAGTCTCTTTAGTTGAGAATTGCAGAGCTTTTCCCGGCTGAGGAAATGCATGGCAAATTTTAATTTTTCCCCCTTTATGTTCCTTCTTTTAGTCAATCTTTCCTTAAGAGGTGCAGATTTAACTAAATAAGTATACTTTGTGATTTTCCCATTCGCCATTCTTAATTTGCTTTCATAATGGGGTAGGGACTGATGACTTGCCCAGTTGTAGCTCCAGTGCATAAAGCATTGGGCACCTAGAAACCTTTGTAGTTAGCTTCATTATTCCAACCGGCCAGTCTTTCCACTCAGCAAACTGACTTGCAGAGCAAGGGCAGGGATCCCAGGTAGTGCTTGATTGTCCTGTGGTTATCAGAGCAGTGTGTGGTCTCTGTAAGTGTATTGCAAGGACAGTGGGCCCATCAGCAAGGATGTTAGAACATTTCTGTCCAGGTATTTCAGCCCAGGAGTATTTCTAGCACTTTTTTTTTTTTTTTTTGGTAATTTTATTGAGATATAGAATTCACCCATTTAATAGTTTTTATGATAAAATTTAAAAATTTGGGTTGGGGGAGAGAATTTTTTTAATTATTTATTTATTTTATAACTGGAAGTTTGTGCTTTTAGACCACCTTCACCCATTTTGCCCCAAGCTGGTAAAGGTCATATATCCGTTTCTTTACTTATCACTATCCGACAATAAATATGTGTTGGCGAATTTATGAAAATATACAAAATCTTACTCAAGAAAAACAATGTCTGAGAAAAATTCTCAAGATACATCAAATAAGAAAAATGCACATTACAGTACAATTCCCCTGTATATTCTCAGTTTTGTAAATAGGTATTATGTACATATGTCTGTATGCAAAAAGGGTTTAGACCTAGTCACCAAGAACTTATTTCTGTGAGGAAGAGTGTTACTGGTTTTAATTCCTTTCAACTTTCTACAGTTAATGTTTATTATATTATAAGTAGACAAAAATGTTACTAAAATACAAATGAAATGCAAATGAAATACAGCCGGAGAAGGTGGTACGTTTGGACTTGAACTAGCGGACGTGCCCAGGGAAGCCATTCGAGAGCATACGCTGCTGAGCATGTACTTATTCCAAGGGCTGGAGCGCAGGCTGAGGTGCCATGTTAGGTGCAGTTGTCTCCTCTTTTTAAGATATCACTCGATCTCTATTAAATTCACACTCCTTTCAGAGAGATGAAATTTTAATAATTTAAGGCCTTTCAAATTTAGCAATTCACCCAAACCTTGTTCACTTGCCCTTTCACAAGATGAGCAACTTACTCGTTTAAATATATGGCTGGGCTCTGTGTATGTCTGAACTTTGCAGATATACCCGTGCTCCAAATGTGCTTCCTCCTGTTTTCACCGGGTCTCAAAGAAAAACAAAACCCCCAACCCTTACCAACAGGCGAATGGTTTTCACTTCTAAATATATCTATGTAAAAATATTCACCAGACAGTTAAATGAGGTGCTGTCAGCTAATTACACTGTCAACTTTCCACTGACAGATACGACAGAAAAGCTGGACAGTCTAACAACCAATGGATTAGAAGCTTCTTTTAAACCAAGTGTGTTTACTTCAAAGGAATGTGCCTTTAGAAGAAATAGATGGATTTTCATAATTTTAAAGCTCCCTCATAATGAAAATGCTCATTAGACTTTACTTTGAGAGTTAGACCTGTTTCATTCCTAGTTGAGTTGTTTAGACTCCTCACTTATTTGGTTCCTTACGATCTAATATGAAAAATACATCACTTGCCCATGTCTGGATCAGGACAAACAGTATTTATTAATTACAGTACCAGCCACCCCATTTGACATGGCTCTAGTTTTCCAGGAAGTAGAATTTTCATAATTTGAGGAGAAGACTCCTTCTTGGTCTAAATTTCTCAGACACATACTTGTCTCTGGAAGTTCGTTGGCCATTTCTTCTAACAAACTGATATCTACTGTGTGATCCCTCCTCTCTTCCTCTGTGGCCTCATGGAATCTTACATACTTGACTCATGTTGACGGACTATCTACAATTCTCATATCTTTTCCACAAAACTGGTGACCTTCTGCCACCACTCTCCCTTCCTCCATTTACTTTTGTATCTGTGGTTGAGGGGAGGCTCCTGACCGAAAGTATAAGATTAGTCAATGTTTAGAAGTAGTGAAAATAAATACATTGGATTCCTTGTCCGGTGTTGACTAGGAACCTAGTAAAGCTTTCACAAGCCTGCCAAAAAATAAGGGACGAGCGCTTATCCAACAGACCTGAGAAGAGAGAAGTAACTTCCATTGGCAGTTGGAACAGATGGCATCCTAAGCATGACCGATTTCCCACCACTCTCAGCAGAATCAATATCCAGTCGCAAGAAGTAAATCCGCGGGCAGTGGGTGAGAAGCCTGCCTGTTAGTTTGATGTAGGTATTGGTTGATCTGCATCGTTTGGCCATGATGCTTTGTTTCAGTTCATTACTTCTGACCAGACCCAACTGCAACCATCTCAAGGATCCTGTGATGACTGGCTCACTGAAATAAAATTAAAACTGAAATAGATTTAACAAGAAAGAGCAAAAGAAGTGGAGGGGCCCAACTCCCCCTCCATGCCGGCTGTCTTCCTCGGTGGGTGCTCACACAGGCAGCCCCCGGGCAGCACGCTTCTGAGAACAAGTTGCAAAGCAGATGGGAGAGGATGCGAAAGTACATGGAGAAGACTCTGATATTTATTATACGTTGACTTTATGCCCGGTGTTTCCCAGCTGGAATTCTTTTCATTCTTATGACAGATCACATGGGTAGTAAATGACAAAGTCTGACCTCCAATCCATGTTTGGCTGAATCTAAAAGCCACGCCTTTTCAACTTTTCAGCTACATTACGTTGGTGCTTAGTCTTTTCTTAGCATTTAGCTCTTCTTCAACTCAACATCCTTTCTTAAAAGCTTTTCGTTTTTGTTTTTTTTTCTTTTTTAATATATTTTTATTGATTTCAAAGAGAGGAAGGGAGAGGGGGAGAGAGAGAGAGAGAGAAACATCAATGATAAGAGTCATTGATGGGCTGCCTCCTGCACGCCCCCGACTGGGGATCGAACCCGCAACCCAGGCCTGTGCCCTGACCGGGAACTGAACTGCGATGTCCTGGATCCTAGGTCAACGCTCAACCGCTGAACCACGCCAATCGGGCTTAAAAGCTTTTCTCCCCAGAACTGTCTTTCTGTGCTCAGCCTAGGATGCACTGATTAAATAGAAGGGTCAATTGCATTTTCAATCCAAAGAAGTGAATTCCTAATGGTGAATTATCAGGCATTCATTCATTTTCATACTAATGCAAGAACAAACTTATCCACCAGGCATATGCTATGTGTCAAATACATCCTGCCAGGCGCTGGAGAACTGAGAGTGAGGAAAAGTGATGCAGTTCTTGTTTCCATGGAGCATAGGACTTGATGGCGGGACTGGCATTAATCAAGTGATCACATAATTACATGTAAAAATCCAAGTGTTAATAGTGATATGAAAGAGAATTAAAAGGCACCTATAATACTGAAAGCCCGGGTCACAGGTTGGGTTCACAGAGTGTGGAAGGGAGGAACTGGAGCAGGAAGGGTCAGAGGGGAAGCTGGGCTGCAATGCAAACTCATCGGAGGCTTCAGCTGACATACTGAGCCCCCTGAAGCTGGGATGACCCTTCGGAGTTGCCTAAAGTTAGGATGAGAGGCCAGGTCTTCATGTCCCATATCAGTCAGTCATTGGGTTTGTGCTGCGCTAGAAGCAACGTGTTTTGAGGACAGAGTAGAATGTGTGAAAATGGATACAGCTTTTTCCTAAATATTTAGCTTAGGTGGGAAAGAGGGAGATAGAGTGGTCGCTAGAGGGCCATGAAGGCTGCAGCGAGCATTTTATTTTCAATAGAAGGAGTTGAGGCGTAGTCCCGGTGAGAAGGAGAGACTTTATGGGACATTGTTATATTTTAGAGAAAAATAAGAAAATATTAATGAATTGAATATGGGATGTTGTGGAAATAAATAAATCCTGGATGACGCCTAGATTCCTGGATTGGGCATCTGGATGGACTATGTGTGGTACCATTTACTAAGAAAGAAAAGATAGGAAAAAAGAGATTGGAGGAAGGTCGGGCTACTAAAGATTCAGTTGTGGGCATGCTACGTTTGAGATGCCTATGAGCCATCAAAATGGATGTTTCGGGTAGGTAATGGGGCCTATGTATGCTTAAAGATGAGAGCAATGATCTGTGTATCAGAAATAAATTTTGGAGTTGATGACACATAAATGATATATAGTCTTCATGAAGGATAGCAAATCCTTTTCAGAGCCCCGAGGAACTCCAAAGTTTAGCTTTCAGGAGGATGAAACAGAGATCTCAGGCTGCACTGGGAATTCTCCCGGCATGAGGACATAGCTTCTGGTTACATTTTCATAACGACATTTAGAAATACAAAGAAAGAACGGTTTTCATTTATAAAGCACTTACTGTGACAGCCGCTCTTACAAGGGCTCTGCCGGCATCACATATTTAATCCTCGTAGCAATCTCACGTGGTAGGCACTAGTGTCTTCACCGGACTTTATAGCTGAGGAACCTGAGGCTCAGAGAGGATTACAGGCCTGCCCAAGGTCACATGCGGGGGCGAGCTTCAGAGCCAAGCAATCAGACTCCAGAGCCTGCACATAACTATGATGCTGTTTTACCTCCGAGAATACTCTTTACATAGAGAAGAGTGTTCTGTCCTAATTGGAAAATGTGATGGATTCAGGCTAAGTTCAGAGGTGCTCATGGCTTACCCATAAGTCTACCTTGGCCCTTTTTGTACCGAGGCTTGAGATATAATTCACCATATGGGGAAAAAGTCAGAATGCACAAGTGTGATTGAAAGACGAAGTCCCGCCCTGGCTGGTGTGACTCGGCTGAGTGTCATCCCATGCACACAGAGGTCACTGGTTTGATTCGGGTCAGGCCACATGCCCTGGTTGCAGGCTCGATCCCCAGTAGGGGGTGTGCAAGAGGCAGCCAATTGATGTTTCTCTGTCTCTCCCTCTCCCTCACTCTCTGAAAAAAAAAAAAATCAATAAAAACATACTTAAAAAACAAAAGAGAAAAAGCTGAAGTCTCACAGCATTGTCTGTTCTTTGGATAATTTTATGACCAGTACCCAGGGTTCCAGTCCTGGTGACAGAGGGAGACACAAGTGAAAATGGGCCAGTTCCCTCCTTGCTCTCTCCTAGACAGTAGGAGCCCAAGGCAACATGGCTTCCAGATCACATGCAACCAAGGGTTCTGCAGAGGACTATGTCTCATTTCTGGCAGGCCCACTACCTGGTTTCCAGGTCTGGAGGCCTGGGCACAGTGGCTGGGGCAGAGGTGAAGGCTTTCAGATTCTTGGGTGCTTTGGAAGCTTAGAGGTAGCAAGCAGGTCATCGATGTGAAAGAGACACATCCATTGTTTGCATCCTGCACCCCCCCCCCCCCCGACCAGGGCAGGGGATCGAGCCTGCAACCAAGGTAAGTGCCCCTGGCCCGAATCAAACCCGGGACCCTTCAGTCGGCAGGTGGATGCTCTCATCACTGAGCCGAACCGGCCAGGGCAGGAAAATCTTTTTTGATGAACTCAATGTCTGCTTATTTAGGACCTTAATTACACCTGCAGAACCCCTTCACCTTTGTTTTGTAATGTAACCTAACCGTGGGGGTGAAATTGAGCACACAGCCAATATTCCAGGGAAGGGGATGATGCAGGGAGTGGACAGGGGTGAGACCCTTGGGGGCTGCCTTAGAATCCTGCCTGCCACAGGACCCGCATTCCCTACCAAGCTGGGGTGGCCTCAGCCCCCCCGAGTGTCCTTGGGATCACCTGGGCACAGCTCATTCGAATGTCTCATTTGCTATGTAGATTGGAAGCTACACGGATCCAAGTGACCTTCTTTTTACCTCCTCCGCAGCAGACCACAGCTGCTCTGGAACTGAACTACAAGACCACACACTGAGCAGTTGCTTTGGCAACCAACTGCATCCTGTCCCATTTGGGCACTAGTTAAAGTGGCTTTTGCAATGGCATTGCTAAGCAGAGCCGAAGCTAAAATGTTGCAGTGTGTCAAAATCCCAGACGCGCAGAAGCTCAAAGCCAGTGATTATCTGAAGAGCCAGCACAAGGCTTTGTACTAAATATAAGTTCACAGAATAGACTCATTATGATTTGTTGTTCAAAGTATGCGTGCCTTCTAGCACATTACTGGTTTACCAATACTTTACACACACACACACACACACACACACACACACATACATGTACACACACGACAGGTATGCAGCAGATATTTATTAAATTGTTGCCTTTTCAAAATGGCTATTTATTACATATCTGAAACTGTGCTTACAAAATTTGCATTTCCATGACCCCAAGTTCCCCCAAACCTGCTTTTAAACAGGCTCATAAAGGTATTGAAAACATCAAATTCTTTTTTGTCCAGCCAAGTGTGTTCTGACTAAGGTGACCCCGCACCTTCGGAGACCACGCATGTTTGTTAAGCAGTAGGTTCTACAATTGTTCACTGTATTATTCACAAGAGTGGACAACTTACTTTTAGTCATCCAGATGCTAAAGAAACCAAAGCAAACAACCCCCCCAGCCTGCGGTGGATTGCTGAGGGCGTTCCATTCTCGAGGCGCACGTGAGTAATCGGTGCCCGAAGAAGAGCCAGGAAGAGCACCGTTAATCCCTTGAGGCTGACTGATTGCCCACCGCTCTGGGCAGCCCAGTTCCCAGGGCCCAGGTTTGCCACACTGTGTTCCACAGGACATTAGTTCCTTCTGGTTCCTGACGGTCCCTGACAAAAAGGTTTCTACTGCCCCAAAGTGGGAAATTCGCACGTTTTGTCTTCCCTTGGAAGAGCCCCAGTTTACATTAGCAGTTGAAAAACTGAAACGTTCATGAAGACGGGCGCTTAACCCAGCATGTCCTGAACTCATTTGACCACAGGCACTGATTTTTCCCCTCAGTGACTCTGTGGGTCACCAACTGGTACCCAAGGAAATGCTGTTCCTGGAGTGCACGGGGAGGGCTGCTGGCTAGAAAACAAGGTGCTTGACAGCAAGGGCTGCGTTCCCTTCCTCTAAGCACGGCTTTCTGACTGGAGGGGTGAGCTGGGGAGTGAGCACTGAGCGAGCGCTTGCTGTGCCTGAGACGCCGCACAGTATCTCCTTTGAACCTTTCGCGACCCCTACGAAACAGGTAACCCCACTGCATTTTACAGATGCAGATGCTGGAGTTCAAGGAGGGAATATTCGCAGGCACATAACTAACCTGTCAGGCCCTGGGCTCTGTGAAAGTATTGACGCGCACTCCTGACAAACAAAACTGCTGGCCACACATGTTTGTGCTTTTTACTAAATAAGTACAATGTTCATGGAAGGGTTCTGAGAGGTCCTTGGTAAAAAATTAAGAGTCCGTTTATGTCTCCAAGTGAGGCTTTGAATATCTTACGAGGGCAGAGACACATGGATGGGTTTATAGCCAGGGACCTTGAGGCTGGGATTGAAGAGCACCGGTTGAACCAGACGTCAGACCTGAGCACCCCCAGCCTTCTGGGATGAGGGGACCACCCCAGTTCCTGAAAAGAAATGGGTCCCTGGTACTGTCAATGCTCTGATTCTGTCCTTTAGACCTTGGCTGAATATGTGTCCTCTTCTAAGATTTTGATTGTGTGCCCACTTGAATTTCCTCCATAAAAAAAGTAAGTACTCAATCAATCTTTGCCACATGCGTCGGCGATAGTTGGTAAACACTTTAAGGATTTTATTTCCCTGAAAGGTACTGTAACGTAGAACAATTTACAAAAATTAGTTCTTAGGGAAAAAAACAACAACCCTTGGAGCTAGCTGAGGACTCCAGCGTATAATGGTATTCTATACTTTGAGGACTGTCTTCTCCATACTGTATCTTAGACCTTTTTGGGGAAAATTGCTCTTGCGTTATAACCTGCTGGAGTGCTTTTCAGCAATGGTGTTAATAAAAGGTGGGTTGTTGAGAGTCAGGGTTTTATTAATTTTGGTGAGTAGGGAGAGCAATATTCCTACGTCTAGAAGCTGCACAATAAGGAAATCGGGGTGTGCTTATTTTTACGAGAGTGAGATGTGTTGAATTGGCCCACATCGCCAGCGTTGCTCGGTGTCAGCCATCGCACAAGGCATTTAATCAAGGTGAACCTTGAAGTAGCACATGGTGGTGTTAAGCAAATACTACTACATGGAAAGTGAGGAAGAGAACTTTAGCTGAATTATTTGTAACCAAAAATGCCCCAGATACAAGCTCCTTGCCCGCTTTCTTTAGGCAAAAGTCTCAGTTACCTTGTCAGAGTGACTCTGCGTCTGAACTCCACCCTGATCCATCCTGCTCCAGCCAGCTCTGTACGCAGCCAACCACAGAAGGAAAGTCCCACAGAAAACACTCATCACACTCTGGCCATTCCTCCCATCGAGCAGGAAAGTACACTATTTTAGGATATTTATGTTTGTGTGTATATTGTCATCATACACGTGAAGGCTCTATTAATTTCTTTTAAGATTGGTGGCTTCCAAAGCCAACCAGTCACCTAGGTGACAGACTGTGTGGTTTTCCCCGTGTTGTGATAAGGTATGTGTATATCTATGTGTGTGGTTCAGAGAGGTGGTTCTCATTCATGGCTGCTCATTAAAATTCCTTGGAAACATAAACAAGAAACAGAGAGACCTGGTATTGACCGAACAATTAAATCAGAATGTCTGGAGTGGAGGTGGGGTGAGGGTGTAGTTATTTACTTCATTATTTATTCTTAAACTTTTTATTAGGGAACATTTTTGACATTATGGAACATTTTCTCAGTAGTGGTAAATAATATAATGAACCCAAAGATAATGGAGCCATCACCTAGCTTCTACCAACTCATTGCCAAACTTGTTTCATCTCCACCCCAATCAACTCCACATTCACTGCCTCCTTCTCTTGGGTTATTTGGACACATGTCCTGAGAGCATATAATTTTAATTATACATGTTTTAGTATATAGATCTGTATGACTAAAAGAAGACATTAAAAGATCAATTATAATACCATCAGAACACTAAAAGCTTAACTTAATTCCTTTAAATAAGCAAATATCCTGTCGATCACACTTCCCCAATTGTCTCATATTTTTTATAGTTTGTTGGCTCAAGTCAGGACTCAAATAAGGGAAATTCATTGAGATTCATTAATGTGCCTCTTACATCTCTTCCAATCTGAAGACTACCTCCATCTCTTTTTCTTCCTTGCAATTTAAAAAAGAGACCAGGGTGTTTGTATTATGGAATTTTCCAAATGGTTATGAGTGATGGGATTTCTGTGATGTCATTCAACACGTTGCTCTGTTCCCTATATTTCCATTAAAGTTATAAGACCGATAGAATTTAGATTGGATCACTTTGGAAAGACTAATTAATTAGTAGTTGGTGTTGGGCACATCCATCATCAGGCGAAACATTTCTGGTTGTTTTTCTTCTTGTGATAGTAACCGCCCATGATGATCAAGGCTTAGATTCATTTTTTTTAAATTAAGGTTTGCAAAATGGTGATATTTGAATTCAATTATTCTTTCTTACCTACTAGCTGGAATGTTTCTATAATGAGAAGCTTTTCCTCATGAACTGTTTAATTACACTGAAATACAGTGTGTACCGTGAAGAAAAATGTTTATTTCCCTTTATTTACCAATTTTCAAATAATGAGGTGGTTCCCTAATTCATTCTAATAAAGTGCATTTTATGGTATTATGAGGGATGCATGCATTTAACAATAGTTGATGTATTTTAATACTTTCCAATTATTTTCTTCTTTTATCCCTAAATTTTCTTAATACCTGCCAGAGCAGCCTGTTCATTTTGCATTTGGAGACGCTTGGACAGGATCCTATCAGTCTTTGATAGCAGTCTGACTTTCTGTTATAAAGCTCATCTTGAACATTCTTGGAAACAGCCATTTCTCCAAAGAGTCCTAGTTTCTTTACTTAGAGAAATGTACTTAGAGACACAAATCCTGTTGCTCAGCATGCTCCTTGTTACTGAGTTGCTGGTTTCTTAGGCCTTTCCAACAGCTGGAGCTGGGAAATACGGATATGCTTTACCGTTCAGGAGCACAGTGTTTTTCTTTCACTTCATCCCCTTTGGAGCCGAAGCTCCGTGCCCGAACTCTCAGTTCCAATGACACTAATATAAGTACTCATTTTTTTATCCCATATGGCATGTTGCATTTTTCAAGAATGGCCACAGAGGTGTCTCCAATGCCATGTGTGTTTCCGGAGCCTTGCTGCTTCTTGTCAGGAGGAGTCTAGTTTCTTGCCATTGAAACTGGGCAGGCCTTTGTGTGCACCTCAACGAACAGAATGAGACGGGACCGACATTGCGTGACTTCTGAAAGGCGGGTCCTAAGAGGTCCTGAAAGCTGCTGCTGAGCTTTCTACCAGGATGCGCACCTTTGGAACCAGCCACCGTTGCGTAGAGAATCACAGGTTCCAGAGAGACGTCCCCTGTGGGTGTCTGGCCAACAACTTCAGAGATGGTCTCAGCCAACACACAGCATCACCCGGACCTGCGAGGGAGGGAACCAGCAGACCGTCCCATTCCCACAAGCAACATGGACTGGAGCAGAGATAAGTGATTTCTCATCAAAAGCTACCCCGGTGTTCAATTCAGGAACAAAATAAATGTAATTTTGTTGTAATTAAAGTACCCAGGCCTTATTACCTTTAAGTACAATCCTTTATCTTATCTTTTTAAAATAGCTTGATGGAAGTATAACTGACATATAAAAACGATATAATTTAAAGTGTTCGTTCAGTACATTTTGACATATGCATGCGCCATGAACCCATCAGCACAAGAACAGGACAGGCCTGTTAACGACCCTGAGACCTCCCTGCCGTTCCATTGTGATCTGTGCGGTCCCACCTGCCGCCCCTCGCCTCTGTCTCCGGGCCCCCGCTGATAGGCTTCCTGTTACTATACATCAGGTGAATTTTCTATTAATCGAAGGTACATTCTGTACTCTTTTTCCCCTGATTTCTTGTCCTCAATATTATTATCTTGAGGTTCATCCGTGCTGTAGTGTCCATCAATAGTTCATTCCCCTCTCTCCGGCTATTTTTTTTTTTTTTTTTGCTCCCTCCTACCAGAAATCTTGACATTTACTTAGTAATTTCTTCCCTCTTCCAGCATCTACTTGAAATAATATCTTTTTTATTCCCAGGTAGTAGCAAAAGGTAATCAGCGAGCTCATTCAGGGAATCGGCGAGTTCATCTAGGCCCCTGGTTTCACACCCCCTCCCATTGTATTATAATCAGAGACTCTAACCATCTCACATTATACTTTTTCTATTATAATCATCATATTTTCCTTAGTTCTACAGACGAAAAGACATTTAATAGTCACTGCCAGATCTCACATCAGCGTTTCTCCAGTCCTGTTGGTTGTCGGAAGCTTTCTTTAGCAGAGAAACAGCGTTCTCCGTGTTTTCAGGGCTGTCGTAGCTGTTGTTTGATTGTCGTTTGGCAGATTGACAGCCCTTGTACCCCCTTTTCTTGGAGTTATGTTTGGCTGGAGACTACGTAGTGGCCCATGTTTGCTTTTCCTTAAGCCTCTTCCACACGTTGCTTCATTTTCTTCTCACATAAGTCACACATCCGATGACAACCTGATTGTCTCTCTCTTCCAAGGGACTCTGGGGAGGGGGAAGCTTGCCGTCTATAGGAATCTTCTTTTCTTTAAAGTCCAATTATTTTGCTACACTGTGGCATGGCTGTCCTGTGATGATTTTCCCACATACGTGACACCCCTTTTCAATATGAAGTTCCAAGTCTTTTGATTTTATTTATTTTTAAGTTTCGGGGGGGGTTTCTTGATTGATAGGCTTTAGTATTTGCTGTCTTCCTTTGCTTTGGTTTTCTCCAGGGGCTCAATACCGGTGTGTTAAATCTTCTGTGCTCACTTTCTTTAGTGCTCTCTTTCTCAACAATGTTTTACCTTTTCCTGTTTCTCTATGATTTCAAAACTTTCCTCCTTCCCACTTTCTATTTCTCTTAAGGCATTATCCATTGTGTCCATTGGCTTTTGATTGATTTCAAGTTTAGACATAATTTCTAAGCTGATTTTCTCTTCTATTCATGTCCATTCCTGACTTTTATCCCCTGCCACTTTCATTTTCCAATAGCCCCATATCTGTGTGTTTCTAATTCTGTTTTATGCTTTTTTTAAAAAATAGCTTCTATCACCTTCTTATAAATATTCTCATTCCTCCTATCCCTGGAAGTTATCAGAGTAGGGTTTTGTGGACACGTATTTCTAGAGAGCCTCTGTTATGTTCTGCTTCCGTTTATTTTATAATGATAGCTTCGTGTGGAATTTAACCATACTCCCTTTGGCATGTGCTTTAGAGAAGTCACTTCCTCTGCGTTTTAGACAGAAAGTGTGAGCCAGGATAGTGCTTCTAGACTCAGGGCTCTGGAACTGCCCTTTCTGTTGTTTTCATGAATGATTTAAAAAAAAAAAAAGGCCAAGTGGCCTCTGAGGCCTCTGCACCTTCCCCGCTTTATCTGGACTCCCCTTGTCCCTCCCTGCGTGACCCCTGTCCTGCTCAATTGCTCTTCTCCTCGGGTGGGGTGTTGTCTTGTTTGGGGCTTTCCTTTTACTCGGTTTGAAAATCCGCAGGGCTCAGGTGGCCCGTGCGTCGCCAAGCCTACAAGGGCCCCACCGCCGCGTGCGTGTGGCAGCGAAGCCCTCCCGGACTCTGCAGCTGCTGGCAGGTGGCGTCGCACGTCCCAGGAGGGTTTCGGCCCGTCGGCTCCCCGGTTCTCGGAGCTGCTTTGCTCTCTTGCTCCTGCACAGCTGTGGGGCCGCGAGTGCGCATTTGCTGCTGCTGGGTTCCCACTTGCCTGCTCATATTTTGGGGTTCAAGCATGCTCCTAGGTGTGTTGTAGCTGGCGCTTGTGGGTGTTTCGATTCGCTCTATCAGATTTGGAGGGGGGAAGGCCTCCGGAAAGGGGTGGAATGGGTCATTGGGGAGAAAAAGGGACATCTGTAATATTTTAAACAAACAAACAAAAAAATAAATCAAATCAAATCAAATCAAGTATCCCACGGCCGCCCTCCTCAGGTCCTTACCTCTTCTTAACAAGCGCCCCTGGTGGTTGTAAAGCGCAGCCAGAGCTGAGAAGCCAGGACCCCTGCTCTGCCTCCATCGCTTTCTGGCGCTGTCACTTTTTAAAGTCCCTTAAAAGATTCGAACTTCAATTTCCTTATCAATAAAATGAGCACTGTTATATCTGCCCTGCCTCTGCCACGGAGTTGTTGCAAAAACCAAGATTCATGTATTCGAAAACCCTTTGAACACGTAAAATTCGGCAGACTGTGTGTTAGCGGTTCATTCTTAAACGAACACCGACGGCAGCAGCCACCACGCCTTCGGCCCACACGCAACACGCGTGGGAACGTGGCAGGGGCAGGGGCAGGGCCTGCCTTTCCTGCTAAGGAAACCCGAGCTGCTGCTTATTTTGAGACCCAGTTTTCTCTCGGTCCAGGAGGGAGGTTCCAAAGGTCCTCCGGGGGTTTTCTGGGCCAGGAGGGGCTGGCGGTGGGGCCTGCGGGGTTCCGACTCACCCAGCACCGCCTGTCTTTCTCTGACAGCAGCTGTTGTACAGATGACCGTGTGTGTGTGTGTGTGTGTGTGAGTTCCTCAACAGCGACAGTGACGACGGCCACCGCAGGTCGGTTTAGAAATACCCTGTGTTTGGCAATCCCTACTTTCAGCACATGCTATGAAGCAGATTTTATTTTCCCTTCAGTGCATTTTCTATCAGACGCAATACGGGTTAGCTCGTCTCTACGCTAACCTTCAAAATATGCTGACCCCACCGTGGACTCACACTACGTGCTTATCCTACTAACCTGGTTATTGTATGTTGTCTGTCCCGGTGCCAAAGAGTAATATGCTGCCAAAGAAAGGGAAGTTTTTATCTCACCAATTCCTGGTATCCTGATACTTTCAGGCAAATTCTGGAAATGGTGAAATTTTAATTTTCCATCCTCTCCAACACCCTCAGGCCCCTCTCCTCCTGGCCTCTGATGACTTCAGGGGATACCTTTGTACCCTTTCAACCGAGGGGCAGAGCAAAGGTTTGGTTCTCTAAAGTGATTTACTGACCTCCCCTGGCCCCAAACTAGTCTCTTTTCCACAAAGCAGCTGATCTTTGTCAGCCATTAGAGAATTAATATAATTAAACCAGTTCACACTAGTGACTGGTGGCCCATAACTATTCCACAGCTATTAATATTTTTAAAAGAGGATGTTTGATTTGCTAACTGAAGAATTTTAAACATTATTGTTAAATAAAATGGGGGGAAAAACAAAATATCAGGCCGTATCAGGGATGTATTCTGCAAAGATGAATAAGGGGGTCCCTGGGTCAGGACCACTGCAAAGCATGCACACTGAGCTCTTCATATTATAGAAAGTGTCACCATGCAGAAGGTGTCCCCTGGGCTGTGTCACCCAGCGGCCCCGACTGGGGTAACTCTGTGACACATTTTCTTGCCTTTTCCCACATTGTACCTCATAGATTTCTACAAAGCATTAAATTTCACAGCGTCTCCTCAGACCATAGAGCAGGTCACTTGTAAATATAGCTTCTTTTACAAGTCACATATTTCGAATTGGGGGCCGTCTCGCTCGAGCTCTCAAGCGAAGATTGCCAGCTGCCCACCGCAGCATCCATTCCCTCCTCCCTCCCCGATGAAGGGAACCCTGTGTGCGGAGTGGCAGTGTGTGCAGCCGGGTGCTGACATCTCCCAGCATTTCTGGTGGTGAGACTGCAGGCATGTGTCCAAGGCCTGACCACTGAGATTGCGGTAAAAGCGTTGGGTGAGCTTTCCAGAAACACACTAAAAAGGAGGGGATGCCCTCTGTCTTTGCTCCCTTCCCTCTGCCCACTGGCCGGAGCTTAGACCTGGTCCCTGGAGGTGTAGGCACCGCCCAGGCGAGGCAGCGAGGTAAGAACCAGGGCCCTTGGGAGCGGTGTGAAGTCAGGGTGCCAACTCTGGCCTATCCAGATGTGGAAGCTTTTGCTCGACAGAGAGTCTTCTGTCTTGTTTAATTCTCTGTTTCCACGTCTCCCATTTCTCACGGCCAAGACTATTACTGCTACAAGCCCCTAACCCCCAATTTAACTACAGTCAGGGAACTATCCCCTTGTCATTTGTTGTTAAAATGACTTACAATTCTGGTTTAAAATGTGTAAAGTTTCAGTTTAAGAAATTTATTCTACCAAGGCAAAGACAATGGATGGGAATAGTGTGTGGTGAAAGAAAAGCAGCTGGGAAAACAGACGAGAGTGACTGAGTGGCCCCAAAGAACCCGGATTCTGGGGACAGCCTCTCGGGTGAGAGCACAGTCAGTGTAGTGATGAGCGCCTTCGTGATGATGGACGTTTTGTTTGTTCTTTTGTATTTATTTTTAAAGTTATGTCTCAGGGTGGCCATGCTGTGTTCAAACTCTTACATCACACAGTTTTAACTAGAAAGCAGAGAAGGCTCACAATGAGTTAAATTAATAATGAGTTTAAATATATAATTCACCACTGAATGAGTATGGGACTCCTAATTCTTTCAATTATCTATTGCTGATGATTCTCTCACTTTTAGTTGTTCTCAGATTTTAGTGTGTATAAAAGCCTTACCTAGGGAACTTGTTTGACTAGCTCTAATGGGGTGTGTTTGCAGTGAGATCCCAAAATATTAACTTTAGTAAGAACCCCGGGTGATTTTGTGGGGGTTGGTCCACAGAACACACATGCGCCAGCACCAGGCTCTGCCTCCCTCCCATGGCCCTTCATCGGAATTGGGGTAATAAAGCCTACTGACTTGCCCCATAGAGTAGAGTCCCCACGCCAGCAACACAGACGTCCCCGGGGAGGGAGCCTGTTAGAAATGTAGACATTCAGCCCCACCCCAGGCCCATGGAGTCAGGATCTGCAGCGGTGTGATTCCCAAGCACATTAGAGTTTGAGAAGCCCTGTCCCCTGGAAGTTAATCAGCCTCGTAACAGTGGTTCTTAAACAGTGGAGTGCTTCCAGCTCCTCTGAGGAGCTCTGAAAAATCACCCCAGTTCCACGTCAGACCCACTGACCCTTTAGCAATATAGGGGCAGGAAATCGCTTCTAAGAAAGATCCCAAGGTGACTCGGATGCACACCGCTGGTTAAAAACAACTGCTCTGTAGGGCTCGCTTGGCAACTCAGAGCCCTTGGGATGACAGAAATCACCCCGGAGAACTTTCAGATCTCGGCTCTGCTCTGTGGTGCGACCGCCTAAAACTCAGAGCAGACATTCCTATTACCTCGCAGGGCCTTTGCTCTTTGTAGCTCCCTTGCCCTGGTTGTCACGCGGGGAGAACTCAAAGACGCCAGTGAGTTTTCATCTCCGCCCTGTGTCCTCAGGGGACAGCTGATTTATTCCCAAGTTCTCCTGCCTTTTTAATTTTCTTTTTTTTTAAGTTGGAGGCTGCGCCAGTGTAGGTCAGCAGATGCATAATTCACTCTGACTCGGGGAAGGACGCTGAGCTCCTGATCTTCCTCAGTAGCTTGTTAAGACCCCAGAGCTGCCAGCCCCCCCTGTGACGCTGGTCCTCACAACTGTGACGGGACAGCGAAACGTTATCGAAGGGCGATCCAGGCATGAATCTTCATTGCGGCTAATGGGTCTTTTATTAAAGTAACACTCAAGACGTGCTGATCGAATTTTTTAACTCGGACATTTGCAGGGTAGACATTTTACTGAAGGTGCTTTAGTTTTTAACTGAAAGGGGCTGTAAATCATGGCCTTAGTACAGATTGTCCTCGAGGACATATCGATAGGGCCTTTGTAGGTGGGATCTAAACCAACTGAGAACAATAAGAGTTTGCTTGGTGGTCTGTGGCTAAATCATCACTTGCTACTTTTCCTGAATCCAGGAGGAGATAAAGGATCCGGGCTCATTGCTTGAGGACGTTCTTCTGGTGGCCCGGGTCCCTGAGCATTCCTCTAGCTCGCTTTGTGTTCAGTCCAAACACTGACCCAGCGGCAGGCTCTGCGTGGCCCTCTTTCTGGCATGTCAGCCAACGTAAGAATATAGCATCAGCCACAGGAACTATGGGACCGGGTTTTCCCTCTGCGGCTTGAATTCAGCACCTTGGAGAAGGCCTGTCTCCAGGCAGACCCCCGGTCGCCCCAGCCCTCATCTGTTCTGCGTTTAGAAACGGGGACTATGCGTAAGTGAAACTGCTGCTTTCTGAGACAGAGCATTTTTGAGTCAAGGGAGCTATTCCTACATCTTTTAAGTCATTTCTGCTTTTCCCTACTCTGTTCTTTCCTGTCACGTTCTCTCTCCAAAGTCTTACCGTAGCTCGTAGCTGAGGACATTTATTTCGAGCTGGGGAGAGTCAGAGGATAATGCTCTGGTAGCTGGTTCCTCCCCGGAGAAGACCGAATCTGATGAGTGAGACAGTAACGTCCACTATGCCGTCTTGCACCGAGAGAAGCCTACTTGCCTTGAAAATAAATGTCATCTCAGCAGGCAATGCTTCTTTCAGGATTTTGTAACAAAGATAAAAATCGTGGTTGGCTCATTAGTAAACATTTCACACACTTTTAATGTTATATAATAAGTGAAAGAACATGCCAAGGAGCGAGGGAGCAGATCCCTACCCGTGGCATTAAGCTGAAGGCGTGTTAGCATCCAGCACCAAAGGGAGGCCCACGCGTGGCTGGCGATGAGCTGAAACGAGCTGCAGGAAGGAGAGGAGGAGGGTCCCGGCTCCACAGCCAAGGCTCGGGGCGGGCGGTGCTCTGTGGCCCTCACAACGCGCTTTTCACAGGAGCAGGTCTCGTGTACTTTTTAATCCGATTCGAAGGTAAGTGGTGATTTTATCCGCCTGGAGAAACACCTTGATTTCCTGACGCAGTGATTCGGCAGACGATGCGCGGCAATCTCCCCGTTGCAGTCACTGGGACTGTGATTGTGCCACATCATCGTCATTTTGATCAAGGGGTGGACTGACCTGCTACCACACTTTGTGGCAACTCATCGCCGACTTACTCCTTATGTGGCCACTTTGTGAACAAAACACAAAATTGGAACGCAGGGGAATTGGCCCACCTGCTAATTTAGCATCGGATGCTCCTGGGGCCTAAGGAGTGTGCAGCCGACCTGGAGAAACAGCTTCGGCGATGCCCGGCCTGCTCCTCAGCCTGGAGGGGCCCCTTCTGCTCCCTCGGACTGTCCTCTGCAGCCATCCCGGGAGCCCTTGTCCATTCTCCCTGCGCAGGGCAACCCAAGGGGCCCGTTTCATAAATCTGCTTTCTCACAACAAGGCCCCTAAAGCACAAACAAGAACTACTCCGAAACGATTACTCCTATTTCTGTCTCAGATTCTTAACCCCTGTGTTGGGACATAAACTGCTTGTCGCCGTGTAACCCGGGACACCCAGGAGGGGAGGGGAGAGGGCCCAGGGGAGGGATTTCAGGGCCAAGCGCTCGAGCTTGACCAGCACCCCCTTCAGACTGTGATCAGAGGGGGCATGTCTTCCTGTGACCCCAGCAGCCCTAGTGCAGAGCGAGTGTCTGCCACGGGACCTCTGAAAAGACGTGCTGATCAATTGATTAACCGGAAGATCCGCGGAGACCATGAGAAGCCGCAGGGAGGAGCCCAGTGAGCGGTGCGAGCCTTCCTCTGCGTGCTGCTGTGTGCGTGGGAGAAATCGCCCCTTTCTGTAACCGCTCACCAGCCGTGCGGTGCCTGGGCCCAGAGATGCCGGGGATCAACTGGTAGCTGGGGGTTCAGGGAGACAGAGTCCAGCAGGAGTCGTGGATCAGACCACAAGGCCAGGTTTTCTCTCCCTTTTGTGTCCCCTTCACACAATCCGTTTCAATTCCTTATCTAACTCTGATTCCTAACGACACTTCCTTTGGGGAGAGAACTCCACCAGACTTCCCAGGCTCGAAAGGAACGTGAAAAGGAGGCAGCCGTCGCCGGTTAGCTTGACTCCCGCTCACTGCCGTTTATCATCTTTCTTTTTTTTGCGCTGACAGGGTTTCAATCTTTGCAAATTGAGCCTGTAAAATGCTCAGCTTTCTGACGGGCTCAACCACAGCAGCTGTGACAGCCGTTCTTCTGCTGTTGCCGAGCAATTATTGAAAACTTATTTAGCGCACAGAACGGTGCTGATTCGTGCATGGAACATGCAAGTGGAACTGGCATTGCAGAAGCTCTGAGCACCGTCCTGTAAAGGGCGCTGCTGGCCTGGATTGCTCCGTTCCGGGGACAAGAATCTCGTCTGCATCAGTGTCCCTGTCTAAGTACCAGAAGTTCTCAATTGGGATTTCAGGGAGGCAGAAACACAGTTGAGAGTGACCAAGTGCGTCGGCTGTGAGTGAAAATAGTAGGTAATGAGCTTACGCTGTCGTTCGCGCTCGGTGCTGCTGCTACGCTGGGGCCTGACGTAAACGCCCAGTGCCCCGTCTGCAGGGGAGGCCTTCCAGACCCCTCTGTCCTACGTGGTATTGCAGGAGGGTGAACCTGAGCGTGGATTCGGTGAACTCAAGGGGATACGGCCCCGGGGCTTGTGCCCCAGCCATTCTGGGTTGACCTCTTATTTCAACATCGTTGCTTTTATTTTCTGCTTAGGCATGAGCTCAAGGGTTGATTAACTTTATGACTTTGTAACTTTCATTAACCTCTACAAAATGCTTACTGTTCATTTTTTATTCAGTGGAAATGGGATTTTCTTGGTCTTTTTGCATAAAGCTGTATTGTCTATTACCATGGTTTCAGTTATTTCTAAATCCTGCAGATTTTCCTTTATCATCAGCTCTCCGCTGTTTTTAACAAGGTGCACTGCGGTCTGAATAACCTGGCCTCCGCTTGCTTCTTTCACCCCATTTCCTACCACATGCTCCCTCTCCCCTCACTCCTGGGTCTTTGCTGAGACTATTTTCATCCCTAGTCTAAGGGCCCTCCTTGCCCAACTGCTGCTTTCCCCAACCCCAATTGGGCTACGATGTCACTTCTTCCAGGCAGGCGCTCTAGTCTGGATTACGTGTTGCTGTGACTGCTTAGCATCCCTATTTCCTGGTGCTCTATATGGATCCGTCCCCGCTGCAGGGGTGGCTTGTGACTACTTACATATCTAAGACCATAGATATTTGTTCTTCTTGGTTAGATGCTCTTCTCTGGGTCAGAGACCAAAATAGCCCCAAGGCCGACGTACTCTGTGGGAATTCAGGCTCTCCCAAGTATGGCCATGAGGGAGGGAGAGAGGCCTGGGACCAGGCAGGGGTCTGATTTCAGATTGTTACTAAAATGAGCAATTGTAACGCACGTGAATTACCAAGTATCCGTCAGGGGAAACAACAACCAAATAGTAGCACTTACGTCTCTCGCATTAGACTTTCTTCTCTTTGAATGAAAGGACTTTGTCTTTTTTATCATTTATATCTTTTGTGCCCTAGTGTGTAACAATCATTCAAAAACACTTGTCAGATTGAGTCATATACGAATATAAAGAAACCCTAAGAAATGATTTTGCCCAGCCTCCTGGTAGACGTATAAAACCATCCTCGTATTTGACCAACGGGTCACTCTAGGTCACAGAAAACAAACTAGACACAGAGTCTCCTGTTCCCTAGTCGGTCTCTTTCTACCACTCCTTGTTGCCACCCACTTGCACCTGCATGTTTCTAATGTGCTGACTTGCCCGCGTGGGGACCTGAAGCCCCTGCTGCCATATCCTCATTCCAGGGCTGCTTTATTTAGGCTCAGGGCTGAACATACCGGTTGCATTTGGATTAGACTCAGCCAGAAGTGCTGGTTTAGGGAGTCAGGGCTTTATTCTCTAGGTCAGTGGTTTTCAACCCTTCTGGTCTCAGGGCACACTTAAACTAATTTCTCAACTTCTGCGGCACACCAAACAATGTCATATTTTTGGCCAATCTGATTAAAACATAGGTATAATTTTTATTTATTTTCGCACCGGATGGCTATTGCTGTGTTGGCCGTTGTCATTTTTTTAATTTGACGGTCTAAGGGAAAAGAGGCCGGTGCCCCTGACGAAACAGCCAGGTACCGCGTGGTGTAAAAATTCTTGGGGACACGCCACAGCACCCTGGTTGAAGCCGCCCCAGGGTGAGCTGCAAACCGCACTCGCTGGAGCCCCTGCCAGGGCCCCGACGGGAGGAGCTTGGGTTGGGCTTCTCGCTCCTACTTCAGCCGGAGAAGCTCCTGGGCAGCTCTGTTCCTTGGCTTTACCGAAAGCCTGCCTTTGAAAAAAGAAAAGTATGAATAAAATGCATTTGAAGACTCTTGCTCCAGGGGGTACTGTAACAATTTCATTCATTGCTGGGTATCATCATTGGTTGAGCTCTTAAGGTAAAATTCACTGCTGCTTTTTCTGTCTTTGCCCAGCTTCCCTTCTTTGCAGGGTGAGGGTTAACCTAGATCTGTTGAAACAGATAAAATGTTATCAGTTAGAAAAGAAAGTAATATATTGGGACCTAAAAGAATGGAGTCAGGCAGCGTAAGAAAAAATAGAGTATGTCTGAAGAATTCTTTTCCATCTCCTTTGTGAGGAAATATGCAGTCGCGGGGAATTTGGAAAATGCCTCCTGCACGCGGTCCTCACAGTCTCGGTGGTTTAGTGATTTGCGAGGCTCCAGGGCGGCAGCCGGACCAGTAATTGTGGATTAAGGTTAATGGGGATTTGCCTGGGGTGAGCGCTGATCGTCCTAATGATTTTCAGAAAGCATTGAACAGGCTTTTGAAGGCTCTTCCAAATCTCTCAATCTCTCTATTCCATTACTTGTAAAATAAGGGGCTTTACATAGATGGGGATAATACACGTTTTATAGATTTGTACCACACTCTACAGTTTACTCAGGGCTCCCACATTCTTTCTCTCCTGAGATTAACGTAAGGCTTCTTGCAGCTTCGAAGTTCTGCTACTGTATGTTTTATTGGTTCCTTTAAATAGTCTTTGATTTTTGTTTTGAATTTAAAAGCTGACTTCTGAACAATTTTAGTTTAGCCGTGATGTGACCTTCTAACTCCCTGCTTTCCTAGAGGTTATTTGGATTCTGATCGTGGACTCTGTTGATGACTCATCTTCTGATGAGAAAATAACATCTGTCCATAATGTACATTTCAAGAGAACTACCTGATTCTAATACTTTGTGAACAACCAAAGTTTTAAAGAGCTGAAGATAGTACAACTATAGCACACATTTCCCTGTATCTTTCTCATTTTTTTTAGAGAATTCTTCAAGCCTGGGAAAATGCCCTGGTGCATGTGGGAATCGGCTTTCAGAGGATCATTATCACGGGCAACCCAAAGACAGTTAAATTATTAAACCCCGTTAGTAAAAAAAAAAACCCCACAAAACCAAAATAATGGCTATTGTTAGAAGACCGTCTAAACGCTTCCACTAATTCAAATATTTTCTCATTTCTCTAACATCAGTTTGCGATTATTACCACCTAAAATGAGCCCCCAAAGGAGCCGAAGCAGTTTGATATAGATTATTTTTATATTAAACAGAATAACTTGGGGGAATTGTTTTTTGTTTTGTTTTGTTTTTTGGGGCATTGGGGATAGGTGTGGAGGAGGAAAATAATGTTTCCTTCTACCCTCAGGAAGTTCTTCTGGCTGGACTAAGACGCAAAATAACAAAAGGCAGCTCAATGGGAGAAAACCGAGTTTTAATACGTGTGCACAGGGAGTTCCCATAAGCCTGGAAATCGCAAAGGTAGAAATGGAAAGTAAGGAGCGAGTGTCACTCTGGACGAAGGAAGGGAAGTGGGGTCGAGGGCATTAAAGACAAGTAAAGATGACTTGGTGTCTAGAAAACGTGTCGCGGGCCATCCTGAGACAGTGAGGATCCTGACTGAATGGGTCTCGCTGCCTTTCTCCCTGGTTCGCATGGAACTATGGTCAACTCTGATGCTACCTCCCTTCCTGGGGCAGGTCCTCCATCTAAATTCTTTTTGGCAGTAGGAGGGAGGCCAGAGGTGGTTTTCTGAATCCCTCCCCTTGTCTCCAGAACAGATAAGACTCTTGAGACTCTTGTGAGGTACTTTTATTTTATTTTTTAGCCATTTTCCTCTCTCAAGGCCCTCTTAACCCATCAGACTCCGCAAGGAAGATCTAAATTCTGCTTGTTCTCTGAAGAACACTAGGTTATGGCAGAGGCTTTACCTGTCAGCTTGGCTGTGTGCCGGCCCTCCTGTCTCAGAGGCTCACGTCGCCGACCGCCAGGGCCTGCGGCTCAGCCGGGGGGCTCTGTTTCAGGCTGTTTTTCCGCTTGCATTCTGCTGCATGGCTTCTCATCCTTGTTCGACCTGGGCGCCCAGGACACGGCCTCCGCATGGCTGGAGGTGGGGCCGCAGAGTCCAGGAGGCAGGCCAAGCTCCGCAGGCACACCGAAACCTCTGCTCCCATCCGCCCGCTGTCACTCCACGGCCCAAAGCAGCAAATCCAGCCAAGCCCCAAGTCCCCGGGGCGGGAAGTGTGCTCTGCCCGCCCCAGTAGGAGGAGCCAGATGTCACACAGCAAGGACACCTCACGCCCATCTTCATAGCTCGGGTGGGAGGTAGAACGACTCGCTTGAAGAAGAACTGCCTCGTGGGTCCCCAAATACACATTTTAGGGCTATACGGGTTACATGACTGAAGTGGGTAAAATTATTTTTCACAGGCAATTTTTGTTTGTTAATGGTCAAAATAACTAGCATCCCAAACCGTGTGTGTCCCTGTACCTTTCACCAGTCACCTGCTCAGGTATTCTTTCCTATTTGAGTCTCACCGTCACTCTGAGCGTTAATCTTTTGGAGACCCTGAAGAGTCAAATGACCTGGGTGGAATTTAAACAGTTGCGATCTTTAGCAAAGCATAGAAGTAACTCCAGTGTGCGACTTTTTAAAATTGTCTTTCCCAAGGTCACAGACCTAGTACGCGGCAAAAGCAATCTTGGAACACCCCGCGCCCTGTCGCCTTCTAGCTCTGCCAGTGCACATCTTCTCTGATCCGTGGCCAACAAATGGTCTGATTCTCCCGAAAGCCTCTTCTGCAACCTCATTAAAAAGAAATTAGCCTAAAGGTGTAATCGGGTTAAGTACTGACCTTAGGAAGGAAAAGGCTTGTTCAGATGGCCAGGCCCACATGGCTCAGGGAGTTCGGGCACCAGGCACATTTTCCGTGAGAATGGCAATGAATAAATATTTACCCCTGGTTTGCCTGGGCCGTCACCTGACTGCCTCATTGCCTTTGTCGTTATCTCGAAGTATTTTCCCTTCTCCTTATTTCATTTAGGAGAAATAAAAGCTCAGGAGCCTCAGTGGTAATCTCACACAGGGGCAAACTGGTCGCGCCTTGTAGATTTATTGCGTTTGGCCTCTCCCAGCGAAGACTAGATTTGGCAAAGCTTATTCATCCATCAGTGGCACAAGCGACTGTATTTGTGAAGTGACACACATCGAGAAAGATCGCTGAGGTGGCCGCTTCTATTTAAATTACTTTAGAAGGGCATTGATTTGAATAAGCCTAATCCAAAGCTTATAGCTAGAAAGAAAGTGTCTGTCTGCGAATCACTCTGGGATTTCGTCTTTAAGAATAAAATTTAGACTATGAGATATAAAAAGAAAAATGAACTTTTATGTCAGCCCCTCACAAGGCAGGCGAGCGGGCATTTGTGGTTTTAATTCTTTCCCCGAGAAGCTTAACTTTTCCTCCCTCCTTTAGCATAGAACAGTAAAATATAACGGCAGGGACAGCTCTTTTTTGTTTCACTTAATAGCTACTGCACCTTTGAAACAAAAGAAAACACAGTATGAAAGCTATTCTGAATTCCATCTTTTATTGTTGAACAAAAATAAGGGATGAAAGATGATTCTGATGTTATTAATGCAAGAAAATTGTTAGGGAAAAGCTACTCGGAAAGTGAAGACGAAGGAGCTTTTGTGGTCACCCAGAACTCATCTAAAGTAAAAGGAAAAACCAAGTTTTGTTGAGTCCTGATAAGCAATATTGCTGAGTCATGGGAGTCACTTAAAGTAAAATGATAACCTTCCATATATGTAGCTATTTCAGGTTTTCAGAAACTAGAAAAAGTCAAGTCACTGTGACACCAATGTCCTCAACATGCCCAAAGGATGTCCAAAGTGACAGAGACCCAAACTGTGCCTTGCGCTAAATAATCTCTTATTTAAACAGGGGCGACATGAATCTTCAGGAAATCACTAATTCCCATTTTTGAGCTCGAACAACAGTATTGGAAAAAGCCTGGCTTAAAAAAAAAAAAAAATCTTATTGGCAATGGGAAAGGAAAATACTCAGTTTTCCTTCACAGCTGGTTTTTAAAAGCCCCTATAAGATGTATGAAGTCATCTTTAGAAACGACTGCATGCTCAGGAAAAGTAGAAGCAGGTTGCAGTCATAATAGGTGAGGGAAGCTTCGTGGAGGGAACACAGGCAGCCCAGCAGGAAGGGGACACTTGGGGGCAGCTATTGAGAGTTGACAGGCGCAGGGCAAGGCGTTTAAGAGGCGCTTCCGTGCTGGGTGTGCTGCTAACCCTGTGCTATAGGCTCTGGGAATGCGTTGCACTGAAGAAGCAGTTTCCCCAGCTAAGCAAATATAATTCCCCCCCCTTACCAAGTCACTTAAATAGGCAGTTTGTCCTACGTAAATATGTGGGAGCAACTAACGAGTCTTTTAGACACCTAGCCAAGCCACCCTGGCTGGTTTCTCTTCTCCGGCCCATCTCACCTGTAAAGCCTGGTGGTGGTTGTGATTGTGGAGGGAAGTCATTCTATTTTGGTAGTTGTTTTAGACTCCTTGGAAACTCCTTCATGTAAAGGGGTGGAAGGGGAAAGGAGGTGCAACTGTAAGGAGAAGATGACTTCTGGTAATCTTTCTTTTGGTTCCTAATCAATTGGCAATCCATAAAGCCACCCAGGGCCTTGGATTCTGACTTCCATTAGGTTTATATAAATTCCCTTGGAAGTTGAAGGCCATTTTCATGGCCCGCAGCAAAAGTATAGAAGTAGGAGCACTTTGCCCTGTGGGAAAGAATATTTTACCGTTGGTGTTGTTTAGAATTGTGGACACATGGCGATCACGAAAAGCAAACCCGTATTAGCTGATTTTATTTTCCTGTCTTTATCCCCTAAAGACAATGCACTTATCGCTGGTGTGGTAGTGCTGATGAGTTATATAAATATAGAGGAGAGACATATCAGATCAGATCTTTGGAAATGGCACATTTATTTAAAGCAGGAGACTTGAGCACATTACATCTGGAATACATCTCAATTTGCAATGACCACAGTGGCCTGTTTGTTTTAGGGGTTGTTCTAATAAGCATTCAGACTCACAAGACCACCAGAGATCATATTTGGCACCAATCTAATGAAAAGAACATAGGAAAGGACCCATATCTTGCTCACAGAACAAAGGTAGACACTTCTCTGCAGCAGCTCTTGCAGCATTTCCCGGAGCCAGCCGGAGGTTCTCTTCTCCCAGGTGACAGCCCGAGTCCAAGAGGAGAGTCACATCGGATAAGCGCCAGGGCCATCTCGTATTATCGCTATAGGCTTTAATTCCAGAGGCAACTAAAGAGCCATGTCTGAACATCCCAGTCCCCGTACTCGGGGGAAGCCTGAATCATGTGTCCCCACCGAGCGTCCCCATCAGGGAATAATCGTTTCTTTGCAGTCCCTCCAGTCCAGATGAAATTACCAACCAGTGATCATTTCTACTGCAATCAGTATTGCCTGGTGACAGTTGACATTTTACCTTGATCTGGTTCCTTGGGAAACAAATTCTCATCTAGCAGAGGAAGGAGTTTTGTTAAATCACTGCCCACACTGGGCCACAGAGAGTCAATTTTGGTCACTCATAAGTCAAAGATCAGGCCTTATTAAAACAATAATTTATTTTTTCAATTGGGTCACTACTTTTCATTAGACTCAGCTTAGAGATAACAGGCAAAAAGATACACTTTATTTGTTCATTTATTATCTTTATTTTCCTATCCTGCAACCTTATTTTGGACATACGTGATGGATTTTATTCTCAGTGTTTCCCAAATAATATTTTATATATACCAAAATAATATTTTTCTTTTAGTGAGTAAACTATATGCTTCTCAGAATAAATCAGAATGACTAATGGGGGGTTGTTTTTTCCCTCTCCTGTAACTATCCGAGTTGAAATATGATTATCAAAATATCAGATTAGTCCTTAATGTAGTGCCGTAAAATCGATGTGCAAATGTCTAATGCTGTAGGCATATTTGCCTGGCCTCGGAGTATTTATGTTTGCACTTGCATTTTCTAAATTGACATTGCTTCTTATAAATACTGTTGAGGCAAACATTTTATTTTAGGTGGTTAAAGAAGCAAAGAGATTGTGAAATATTTTCATTGATTTTTTTCCCCCTTTCTACTAGAAGAAATAGAAAATCTTGCATTCTTTTAATTTACAAGTGAGCATATAACCTTGGGATGCACGGCCTTGCGGACAGCATTTAAGCACAGTGCCGTGATCTTCCTGGGATACCCAGCACTTATCAAACACCTGCTAGTGGAGCTCTGTGCCCAGTTTGATACCGTAATTCTAAAGGTTTAAGAAATTTAGACATGAGGTATACTAAGAAGACTGAAATATTATTTTAGAAAAAGATATAAGGATAAGTATTATTTAGTCTGAGAGAAAAAGTAACCAACCATTTTTAACAAATCGAAGCATTTCTAACCTTTAATTTACTAAAACTTATTATGAAGGGTGTTGTGTTCTCTGTCTACAGAACAATTATCTTACGTGTTCCTCATGGTCTCAAAATCAGATCTAGGGTACATTTCTTGGAAGAGAGGAAAGTAGTTAGAAAACCCATCGATTATGCTGAAGACTGTTCTCTTTTGAGGTGAACTGTGCATGTGCTACACTTGTATCGACAAATGACATTAATAGAAACAGATACGTTCCTATCAGAACTGGAATATCTTTTCCTAACTGGTCTATCTCTCCAACCAGTGATTGAATGATGATATAACATACAGGTTATTGTGAAGACGTGATAAAACTGGTATCAAGTACATGGCATCGAGAAGCCTCTAAGGCCCTGGCGGTTTCTGCTCCGTGGCTACGGCGTCTCCTCGGGGGTTTGATTCCTGGTCAAGGGTGTGTAGGTACCTGGGCTGCAGGCTCGATCCGCAGGAGGCAGCCAGTCGCTGTGTCTCTCTCACGTCGATGTTCCTCTCTCCCTCTCTCTCCTCCCCTCTCCCTCTCTTCCACTCTCTCTAAAAAATCAATGGAAAAATATCCTCAGGTGAAGATTTAAAAAAAAAAGGCATCTTAGGAAGTTCTGTTCTTAAAATTGAACTCGTGCATCTCTGGGAATGAGTAGTTGAGGACTTGGTGAGAGGTCTTTCTGGTCGATACAGAGTTGCTTCCCTTCCACAGGTAAATTGAATAGGCGGATGTGTAAAGATGTATGCTAATTATGATACGGAACTAGGATATAAAATAAAACACATCATTGAGATCTGTAATGGGTGTGTCCCCACCAGGAGTTTGAGGCCCTCATTTGCGTTTGCAGGGAATGATAACGCTATCTCCATACCCTTGTAGAAAATACTCCGTTTGTACAGGATATGACAGTTGGCTAAAAATCCTGTCATTTACCTGATTTTATCTAATTAATTCCTTATTCTATGGCCATTTGATTTTTGAACATTTACCTGTATTTGTATAATTATTTTATGTAATAATTCAACTACCATTTAGTGCCTACTTATTATGTGTGAGGCATCATTTTTAACACTGGGTAGTTTAGGGAAATGTTTGCCTTTCCCCACTCCCAGGAACTTTTCCACCTACTTTCCTTCGTATGCATACATCTACATGTGTGTGTATTTTGTTATGTGGAATAAGAGAGAAAAAATAAATAAGGGAAATTGAATGAGATAAAATTCGGACCAGTTGTAAATTGCTTTGGTTAAAACATGGAGAATATATTCCAAGAAGTGGACAAGATTATTGAACAAATTCTCTGATGGCATAATTGTGTCCAGATGAAGAAACTTTAACTACATTATGTAAAAATTAAATGGATTGATTACTTCATGGTTTAAATACCAAAAGAGAGGGCCATAGAGCATTGTGGCCAGAAGGAAGGAATTCGCTAAACTAGCACATGGCTTTGTCTTCGACTTTGAGCTTCTTAACATTTCTAAGAAGTAATTAGAAGAAAAAAAAAAGATTTAGAATTATTTGCAGATGGCTCAGAGATATGAGGAAAAAAGATGATACACACAACATTTAGATTCCAACTTGCTTCAGTTGGACCCTTGTCGTTTCCCAGCTCAAATGCTGTTGCTTCAGGTTCCAGACGACACCGCCTCTCCCATGCCCTGTTGGGTCACCGCATGGTTTATGTGTTATTTTCTTCGTAGGTACATTATTTCACATTATTACTCATTTACTTGTGTATAATTCAACACCCCAAATTAGGACATGAATTTCCTAAGAAGAGTAATGTTGTCAGTGATGTGCACCACCGTGTTCTCAAGTCCTAAGAGGTTTCCAATAAATATTTGCAGAAAGAATAAATAATGAATGAATGAATGTATCTATAACCAAAGCAAAATTATATGGAGAGAATTTAGGTCAATTCCTAAATAAACTGCATATATACAAAGTAGAGGGAGCTTGTGCTGATGTTTTTTAACACATAAGTCTTAATTTAGAATCTGCTTTATGAAAAACAAAACCCAAAGGACAGTATTATGGTTTTAAATGATCTGAAGCTTAAAAGGGACCAGTGGCTACTAAGACGTGATTGCAGTCTTGAGATGTATAAATTGAAATGTTCTGTCCTGGATAAGGGAGATCATGCCTCATTATGTTTGCTACTCATCAGAAATTTTCCAAGAATTGTGTTTAAATGAGGTCACTTAAGCTCTGCTATGTTTAGAATGTCACGGTTAAGATGATGAGGAATCTAGAAATTATAATTTTGGACGTGTTTGAGGAGATTAACCCGAAGACTTAGAAGACGGGCTTCAAGGCAGTTACCGCTGCTGGAAAGTGACAGCGGGACCCTGGAAAAGAGAGATCGGGAAAGGAGAGGCTCCAGGCTTCCTGCGTGCGCTGCTTCCAGATCTCAGGCCCAGCCCCAAACGCCCGCCGAGGCCGGGGGCAGACAGGCCAGCGAGCACAGGAGAGCTGGGCCCAGGTTCGGGATCCTCACCAAGAGACAGGACGTGCAGCTCGAGTTTAGCCGAGCAAACTACCTAAAAAAATTCAACAAACCAACACAGAAGCAACACGTTCCGGAGGAATACAACAGAATCTGCCATCTCCAGAACATAACAACCCGAAACCGGAAGACCAGCTCTGAAATGTCCCACATGTTCCAACACGAAACAAAAAAGATTTTAAAGCCTCTATGATAAGTGTGCTCAAGGACATCAAGGAAAAGATGCTCACAGTGAATTGAAGTTGGGAAACCTAAGTAGATCAATAAGAAAGTTTAAAAAACCAGGTAAAAATTCTGGAACTAAAGAATGCTATTTACTTAATAATGAAGAAGTATATTTTCAGAATCTCCAGTTATTATCACTCCACTGTTAAGACTTTCATTGAATTTTTTTTTTGGCTCAGTATTTGAGAAATGCCCAAATCTTGTCTTAGGATATTCAAAGTTACTAAATTGGCCCAATATACTGCAAAAGTGATTATGTGAAACAGCAGACTCGTACCTGGGCAATCGCTCTTCATTGCGGTTTCTTACGTCTCTCACTAACTGTGTGAGGGCGTATAATTTAGGCTCAAAGAAAAGCGGAGTCCTTCTTTACCTCCCTAAATCTCGGTTTGAAAAATGGCTATTTTTTAATGAAGCCTGAAGCGAGGAGGATTTATTCTGTGTCGTTTCTGTTTATGAGGAGAAAGAGAAACAGCCACGTCCCAAGAGGATACCCGGCCCAGGTGAACGCTCGCGGTTTATGGAACAGGAGGCCCTGAAGTTTTAAAGTAGAACAAGTCTGCAGGCCAGCGACGCGACCCGGTCACAGTCCCCGATCTGAACAACTAGGGCGGCAACTGTCCCTCCCCTGCTGCATGGAAGTGGAAACGGAGACAGAGGCCAGAGGGTTTTCTTTCCCGCCGCTGCCAAAAGCCACAAGCACTTGGGAGCTGGGCCCCCGCCGCTCGCCTCCCATAACCCCCCTCTGCCCGCACAGTGACCCCTGACCTCCGCCTGACCTCCGCCTCCACCGTCTTGCCTGTTCCTCCGCTGTTGAAACAATGTATCTATCCTTCCGCAGCGTTCCCTTCCCTTCTCCAGCCCTAGGTGGGTGTCAATCTGCGTCCCAGGCTCTGCAGCTACTACCCAGGAAAGCTCGTACGTTGCTCTCTCTCACACTCTCGAGGTTCCCGCCGAACTTGCTAAATGGATGGTCCAAAAAAACAAACCAAAAAAGGAATCTCTAAGTTTCTTCTACTTCTTGAGCCTAAATTCTGATCAGGTGACTTAACTGCTTGATGTCTCTATTTGGTTTATTGATTTTCAATACAAGGAGTTTCCGACCTGGGTAAATGGAGTCCCATCAAGAATCCTGTAGCCATCTCTGCTCTGCACCTTCCCCACCCCCTTAATTTTTCTGGATTTATCTGTCATCAACTCCTTAGGCGTATTCCATTGTTTTGTGTCTTGTGTTTCTGTTTTCTTCTGGCTTAACTGCCTCCACCATAACTAAACTTCACAAATTCATATGTGAATTACTCCTATGGATCACGCTCAGACTTCTGGTATTCTACGTATTGTCACTAGATTAGGATTACAAGGTCCTCCTGTTTTCTTTCTGGTAATAATGACAAATCCCCTAATCACAGATGCACATTGAGGATAGGGGACCACAGAAAATTAGATTATTATTATCCAGTCGACCCGGAGCAGAGACCCTGTTGTCGGGGACAGAGTCTGGTCACTGAGGACTCATGGCAGGTGGCACCTAACACAGGCGCTCAGTCGGGCTTCATGAACAACTCGATCTCTTGAGCCACAAGGCTAAATATTTCTATCCAGTTCCCTATAAGAGTTTTAAGAGTCACAGTGAGTTGGAAGAAATGATTGATGTCAATTCATCCATGTTACGAAGAACCAGAAAATTGCTTCAGGCAATGGAAAAAAAGAATCCTCTGCTTGTGAATGATTCATTTCTACTTTTATACGCCTTTGTTTACAGATAACCTGGTTGCCAATTTTAAATTTGCTATTGTACATGTAACTTTCATTGAATTGTGTGATGCTTTTAATAGATTTTAATAATGTTTTTTAAAAAGCTAATCTTCAGTTCACAAGTTACGTTTCCATCTACATTTGTTAATTGTAGGTCTGAGGTACACAGTGCCATGTAATTGTGAGTGTAATTAACTCTATCTTTGAATCTTATATTTTTTCCTCTTATGATCATTTCCTTTTAAGAGCATATATACCCTTCCCTCATAATATTGTTTTTATAGACATTATTGTCCCACAAAGGCTCATTAAAAGTTTTAGGGTTGGCTTTCTAATGACACTACTGAGGCACAGTAGAGCAAGAAACATATGAATTCTCCAAAGATTTAGTAAATTTTCATTATGTTAATCATAAACCCATATGTTCCCTCTGTATGTGGGCAGTGTGAGGGAGTCAGACAGATTGCTGTAATATACGGAGAAGGGAGAAAGCGCAGCTTTGTGGGAGAAATGGTGTTGCAGATGCCAACTCCTTACGTGTGGGGGTCAGAGAAGGCCTTCCTTTTCGCAGAATGTTGCGTGTAAAGCCTACAGAACTTGGAAGGGTGGTCAGTGGTGATTTTGAACATATGTCATGGTCCTTGGGAGACAGTGTAGCTGGTCTTTGAATCCCCTTACCCATCAATATCAAACCACATTTCCAATTAAAAATATGTGGTTGGGCACTTTCAACTGCAAGGAGCGTAGGTCCCTCTGACCCTGAGGTCTGTGGTTTTTTCCAGGGTACATATTCTCACTCACATGGGGTCAGCCTTAGCTGTCCCAACTTGATCAGTTGTTTGAGCTCTTTTGTTTGTACCCAACTCAGCAGATGCACTTTTACCCCCCTTCCGAGTCTTTCATTGTTACACACACAACTTCCAGACGTATACGCCTGACGGCTTAGGGAAACCACACCATCCCTCTGGGCCTCAAATTCTCGTCTTGAAATGGAAGGAGTGAGCTCGGAAGTGCTCTCCAGCCTGGTAGTCTCTGATGGAAAGACTCTTGGACAGCACCCTTGACAAACCATTAGTGAAGAAATTGAACTGTTTTCCTAAAAACGGCTTTGGGCTACGTGCAATCCTACACCCCCCACACCCCCTCTTCAATACAGCCTGGGAATGCTGCATTGATGGAATAACTGGCAACCAGGCTGACACACCAATACGAGCTCTACCGTCTTAGCCTTATTTATTCTCTCAATGAACTGACTAAGCTAATTAGACCTGTTGAATACTAAATACTGCTTATTAAAGTTCTAACTCTTCTCCCCAGGTATCTGACATCCTCAAGTAATAGGACTGGTTTAGTGCCTGAGAAGAAGGGAGGTCTTTGACTGACTGGTTCTATCGACAGACATAATTCAACTGTAGCTATGGCTCAATGAGAACTTTAAAAAAAGTAAAACTTGCGGTTTGAAAATTGGCCACAGAGAAATAAGGGGAATTTGTACAAACAATTTGGTGTCTATGTTTATCTCTAAAGAATTAGGATTCTTTCAAGTTGTCCGTCCCTAGAAAATGGAGAGCAGACGAGTAATATCCAAATCGAAGGCACTATGAAATTGCCTCAACTGGTCCCTTAAAATACGGAAATCTACTTTAAGCAGTGAAGGGTTAACTTTTAATTAAAAGAATGTTAAATTGATTTGAAGCAATCAGAGCAATAATTAATAATCAGTTAATGACATAACTGAACAGTGAACCCTGCATTTTCTTCTAGATTCAGCCAGTTTTATCTGGGGTAACAGAAGGGAGCTATTATTTCAGTTCAATTTGAGGCTTTTATGAGTCGGACTCCTGAAATTCTAGTGCCTTCACTCCTGGGACAGTCTTAATGAAGAACACTGAAAATGAATGATTGAGCATTATGGCCGTAGTTTTCTCCAGAGCCTGAACTCATCTGTTATCTTATCTATTATATATGGGGAAAAGCTGAGTGCTGGCTTCTTTCTACCCCTCCCTAATGTCTGAGGTCTGAAATGAAGCTAACAAGTAACTCTTGACTTTGGCTCCCCCCACCACTAGTAAAACAGAAGCAGTTAGGTAAAAGAGTTCTTGAAACTGGGCAGCTTTACCTTGACAATGGCCCGATTGTCATGTCTCTTGGTAGAGCACTCACACCCCAGAAAGGCACGTGTCTCTGGTGATCAAGAGCCCAGAGCTCCTGGGTGCCTGGCCTTCTGTATTCCTCTAGTCCAAGGAGCCACTTCTGCACCTTCATTACAGTGTTACACAGATATAACCCTGAGTTGTTCATTCCTGTGGCTTGTACCTAATCTCCAGGTTTTAAGTACAGCTCTTTATGGCTCATTTACAGGTAACCTACACCCTGTGGCTTAGGGATTTGCTGAAACCAACTTTCCTTCCCGACCCTTTGGAGATTTTCCTTAGTTCCTTGTACCCTGAGCAGTCATTTAGATTTGTATCTGTTGCAGTTTATTTAGCAGCTAGATAGCTAACAGAAGGATGTTAGAAACAATGTGTCTACCAAGAAATGGAAGTGCTTCTTCATATTGAATTCTGAATATGAAACTCATTACTAATTTTAGAGAGAGAGAGATTGAAACTCCATAGAAACGCCCCTGAAGCAAAGGGAAGTCTTTTGGGACTTCACTCTTGGTATTTCCCCCTGGTCACTTCTCTAACTTATGACAACATAAAAGATTACAGAAAGTATCACTTTATTCCATAACTTTTGATATTCTGTATTTGATTTGTCTTAGTTTTTAATTCCAATAAAGGCAACAACCAAATTTTTAATCTTTTATGTGCACTTTAGTATTTATAAAGTGTTGGCCCAAAATAAAGGCTTAATAATTAAATATTAATTGATTAGTTTAGTCATTAATCAAGGCATTATTTATATGACACAAAATGACCAGTAGGCTCTGTCAATTTAGTACTTAAACTATTAAAATTGGTTATTTGGGTTAATAACTTTTCTTAGGGGCCAACTTTCCTCCATTAGTTAATTTAAAAAAATTAAAACAAAATTACTTCCAGGGTCTGTATAGATAATAACCTGAAAGACTCCAGCAAACACTTTAAAATGATCACAATGAAGCTGTTTTCATTGCTCACTGCTTTTTAGGGGCCTTCCTGGGAGCATTGAGAGGGGGCCCCTCTCCCTTTTATAAAGCTGGAAGAGTAAAAGCCTGGGTAAGAAGGGAGCTGTATGCAAACTTCTGCCGGATGAACTTGAGGAGTTTCTGAAATACAGACTAGCTGCAGTGATTGATTTTTTTCACCTCGGCAGCACACAAGGAGATACGATATTAGGCCAGGGCAGAAACCGTGTTCGGGAAGCCAGTGCATCCTCTGGTAGCCTGTCAGTCAAAGATACATCAGACCCCAGACTGGAATGAAAGCCTCCCATGTAGGAGTGATGTCCAATTTTCGTTACGGATGCGAGACCGCGGGTGCTACTGGTGCATAAGTTCCAGCACCACCACTGTCCTGTCATGTTTCTCATCAGATGGCAGACTGTTTCCAAGTGCAAGGACCCAGGAAGCAGTTGATCATCGGGTGTTGACAACGTACCATTAAAAATCAGGTCCGCCGGCTGGGCCCGGGCAGGGAGGGATGACGAAGGATCGCAGTTCCTGGGCAGGGGGCAGCGTCCTGTGGTGACTGATAGTATCACCTGCACGCAGAGACTTCCCAGGCTGTTAACTTTGGTTCATATTTCTCCAGAGGGCGTTCTCCATCATTTAATGCACAGCCACAATGTGTCAGGATCACTGACATGCGCCGAGGTGACCAAGATGAGTAAGAGAGTGCTGGGTTGAATCAGTATTTATTATTGAATTGAAATACTTGAAATATGATATCTCGAGTGTTAAGAAAGTATCTGCAGTGTGTCAGGGATAGCAAAAGAAGAATCTATTGAATTAGCCACGGTAGCCATTCAACTCTGGAGCTCCCTAGATGTGAATCCAGTCACCAGAAAGCTCCTAATTTCTGACCATGACTCAAGGCTCCTGCTACTTGTGCATTCTAATATTTTCCTCGTTACCTTTGTTTGTAATTGCTTATTTAATGGTTTGCCTCCTGGAGATTTTAGAAAGGCACCATCCAATAGAAATATAATTCAAGGCACAAATGCCAACCTCTTATATAACTTAAAACTGTCTAGTTGCCATGTTAACAAGAGCAAATGAAAACAGATGACATTAATTTTAATACTGTATTTTAATATGTAATAAATAAAAAATTAATGAGATATTTTATATTTATGTCTGGTAGCCAGTCTTCAGAATAGGGTGCGTTTTCACAGACAGCACATCTCAGTTTGGACGAGTCATCCTGCAGGCACCCGGCAGTCCCACGGGGCCGGCGGCCACCCTGTTAGACGTGCAGCTTTGGGGGAAGCCATGCAGGCGGAGAAAGGCTACCTGGGTCTCGTTTACTCCTTTCCTGAATTCTCGGCACAGTGCTTAGGGTTCAATAAATATTCAGTGAATAAACTAGTTTGTTTTGTTTTGTTTTTTAAAGCTCTCGACAGCATTGGTAGCTAAAGAGAGGGAGGTGGGCAGCCGAGAATGATTGCTCTGAGGCTGAGCGATGGATACGGTCCTACATTAAGTGGAAGCAGCATCCTTCATTAGCGCCACAGCTAAGTTTTGAAAAGTATTTTAAAGAAATGTAACAACCTACTGAATCTCATTAGTGAAGACGTTTAAAAGGAAGCTTTGAATCTGAAATACTACACCATGTCTCTACAAAGGGCTAGTGTGTGCTAATGAGAAGGGAATGGTACCTGGTAGAGTTGAACTGTGACTGAGGATCAGTATATGATTTATTTGGATGCTTTGATTTTTTTCTACTCTCTTCTTTTGCTATTTTTTTCCGATTATCTGTGTAATTACTTATTATGAACCTCGAAGATGCCATGGATTACGGACCAGGGAAGTGGAATTTAATTACTGAGAAACCTTCCTTGAAAAGCATGTCTAACAAACAAACTAAAGCTAGAATAATTACTAAGCGTCATTGGAAGTCACAATTCAGAAGAGAGTCCTTTTTGAAGCACAGAAAAATACCAGTTATATTCCATATAACTTTAGGAAGAAGCAGTGAAAGTGGTCCAAATAAAACCACCTAAGTTATCTACGGTATCACCATAACACACCTGTGCCGCAGCTGAGCAAGCGACTTTAATTTATGGGACTAACTTGACAATCCTTTTAAATTTGTCTGACAATATGTGACTATTAAAAAATTGAATTCATTTCTGAAGGCAAATATTAAGAAAAGCTATGCCACTAAATACTAAGAATATGAAGTTTTGAAATCTACCATTAAAGGTCAAATTCTTTTTTTCATGAACAAATCTGGTTTCTCCGCCAACTTTCCTGGTGGAAGATTCCAGGGTCTGACATATTGTGACAAAAAGGAAGGGGTGTGTTACAAGTTACAACATTTCCCTAGAAGGAACTGATTTTCAGATGAAAGTCTATTGAATGGTGTAAGCATGCGCAAAAAAAAAAAAAAAAAAAAAAAAATTGCTGAATACTTTGTGCTTGAGGAAGCATAAAGACTCAGAAAGGAGACTGGGCACCAAGTTTAAGCACTGTCCCCTCTGTGAAGCCTGAGCAGGGTCTTGGAAGTATTTGTCTATTTGGTGAAGGGTAAGAGGCAGAGACACCTCAGGCAGAGCATCTACTTTGCAATGAAACATCTCTGGAATGTTTCATAAACCTATTGGTGTGAAAGAGTTAAGGACTGTTAACTAGTTGAGTGTGGAACATTTAGAGAATATTAGCTAGTTAGAGAGGAAATATTTCAGGAATACCAACTAGTTTCGTTTGACAGGAGAAAAGGGTATTTATTCATTGAGCAGCAGCTGGAGCAGAGCTGATAAGCTACGGGCACGCATTTGCACTGTTGCCTAAAGTGTTGAAATTGTTCCATCTGATCAGATCAGTAAGTTGCCACTGCTCCAAATCCCTTGTGCGACCCTCCCAGGACCCCTTTCCCACACCTCCCCCACACGTAATCACTACAGGGTAGCTGCTCCACACTGAGGGAAGCCTCCAAGGCCCAGCCCCAGGGACCCTCCTGTTGGTTTCGGGTTGGTTGGTGCTCAGGCCTCGCTGGTTGTTCCTGGCACCCCTGAGCTGAAGAAGTTGGAGTTAAAATGCAGGGAAGTCCAGGTCGTGAGGGCCCTGCATGTCATAGTAAAGCCTTTGAACTTGATACTATAGATATTTGCAGAGAAGATAAAGGGGGCCTGTGAGTCTTTCAGATAATTGTCTATTGTGACAGAAGGCAAATATATTCAGGAAGAATCTAGAATGTCCTAATTTTCCCCCCGTAAGATCTTTATCTTTCTTAGAAGACCAAACACCCTGTCATCTGGTATGTAGTCAGCTGGACATCTCTAAAACCATGAAATTTCTTACAGCTACAAAGAGTTAACATTAATGTCCAAAACAAATAAGAGGTACTCGAGGACAGAAACCTAACGACTCACTTCTGTCGACTTCCTAGCGTGCACGCCTGAGTCTTATATGTAGTTAATGTTCAGTGCATATTGGTTGACTCATGTCGATACAGAGAAAGGATATAAGGAATTCTGCACCATCAAAAAATTACAGGGAGGAGTATTTTGATGTCAAATACTTATTGAGGGGAGGAATTTGATGTTTTGAACATAGAACTTCTTGCATATTATACGTTAAGTAACATCTTCAACTTTAATATTAGATATTCGGGATCATAGAATTTCTGATTCTGCCAGATTTTATTATAATTTGAGACAGAGAGAGATCATAGATATTAAACATCTTTAGAGTGGTGACTGCATCTCATTAATTGTGTCTGCTTCATTCCCATTGGGTAATGTCAGGAACCCAATCTGTAGTAACAGATGGGCTGATAAAGTATTATTGGAAGTATTAGGAGCAATGGGCATGGAAGCAATGATAGGCTCCATTCAAATACACATGGAGATGCTGTACAGGAGATACTGTGATGTCAGGAAGAAGGGGTCTGGGTCCACAGCTTGTAGAACTTTCTCTGTTTGATGGCAGGGAAAGATACAGATGAGCAAACAAGGAATGTTTCTATTTCCACTAATTACTTCTTTGAATGTCAAGAGAACTAGATTTATCGTGTCATTTCAATAAGTCTCTGCCTGAGGGCAATCCCTAGATAATCTGCCCTAATGGAAATGGTATGCAGTGCGGCCGTGTTTTGTGTTTTGTAACGATCCTCGTGCCAATTTCCTGCTCCTCTCTGAATATCTTCAGTTATTATTTGAAAGGCTTGGCTCCCCAGAGTCCAAGTCGCAGCAAATTCGGCCACAATGAGCCACCAGCTGGAGAGCAGTAATTCACACAATTATCCCTCTCCCCGGGGTTGGGTGAGTTAGGGCAGCGTGTGCTCAAGTATCTTATCAGAGGCCAACCCGAGCAAGTCAGCCGGGGAAGAGTTACACTGCGTTTCCTCAGGAGGACCAGGGAGTGTTCCAGAAGGCGTGTGGAGGCTGCTGTCAAATCAATACAGAGGAGCAGGCTCTCCCTCCCAAAGACACACGGATGGAGCTAAAAGGATCCCTAATAAGAAACACTCTGCAGCAGGTAGTTAACCCTAAGCACGGGTGGGAAAATTCTTGGATGACAGAATCGAGGAAGCTCCTAGGAGAGACGTGGGGACTTAGGGGACAGGGTCGCCCAGTGCCTGCCCAGCCTTCCTCCCAGGGTGGAAAGCGGTTTTACATCTAGGCCAGCATTCTTTTTCTGGAAGAGCATGCTCTGGTGGACGGATGCTGCTGGGTCCTGCAGGTGGGATTTTCTTCGCCTACTCCCTGGTCCTCAGCTTAAAAAAAAAGATCCTTGAATGCAAGTGTCCAAAGTAATATAGAATCAGAGTTGGAAAAGAAAGGTACCCAAGGAGAATTAACATGCAATTAATTACCAGGTGGGGAATCAAGGCTGATATTTTAAAACAACAGGATTCTAGTGGGGGTCACATCAAAATCAATGCAAGCTTGCTTCTTTTATTATTTCTTTCAATTCTCTTTTCAGGAGCACATTTTCTTTATGAAGTGAGCAGGAGCAGTCCTCACTAGTTGTTAATGCAGTTCTGTCCTCTGTCTGTCTGGATGCCTTGACTTTGTCTGGCTGACTCAGAATCCAGCTTGTTTGGAGTTGCTCCTGAGCACCGTTCTCTTCTATTGATTTCGGAGCGATGGAGTGTGTGCAAACTACATCCCACCTTGCCTTGCCCGTCCCTAACCTTTTTCCATCTGATCCGAGGCAGTGCCCGAGAGTAACGTGTTTTCTATAGATCACGTGCTTTAAGCAGATAGGTGAACAATCCTAACCCTTCGTCAACTTAATGGTGCTCCCAATCTTATGTTATTGGGATGATGGGATAGTATGTTCCTCCTATTTAAATAATGTTTGTCTTTCTTTCAGTGTCTATGTGATTTTAAAGAAAACACCATTTGGTTTATAAGCATGTGTCTTAAAAATGCCATGATAGGCACCTGTCTCCCCTCAGTCGGCGGACGCTTCCTCTTCGGTTCACGTTGTCAGCTATGGCCATTCGTTTCTGTGTACGCGTTATGCTCTGCGCAGCAATGAAGGCTTCGGGGCGAGACTAAGTGCACCACCCAACAAACACGCAAGCCTATAATCCATGCTTAGAAATGTCAGTGGTTTAAACTCCATCTCTAAATTTTAAATTGTTATTCTTCACACCGTTGCCACATCCGACTTCCACCTGAGTTGTTTCGGCGTTTTACAAACTCCACTGGATAACAGTCATCAACCCCCATTTAGAGGGGCTTCAACAGCTCAGTCTGAAGGGCCGCCTTCTCCCCAAAACCAGCCTGGCCCTACTTTGTGCTGCTGGGTTTTTCCTCGAAGGTTTCATTTATTGTAATTCAGAGCTGTGGATGGACGGCTCGTCTTCTTATGCCCCGCAGGCGGCCCACTCCCAGGTGTGTGAATGTGCTCCATTCATGCTGCTTGAACAAGGGCCTCGGGAATTACAGGTCGTGCACAATCCATTGCCTTTCCGTGGGGTGAGGTCTGATTTTTTTTTTAAAAATATATCTTTATTGATTTCAGAGAGAGGAAAGGAGAGGGAGAGAGAGATAGAAACATCAATGATGAGAGAGTCATTGATTGAGCCCGCAACCCGGGCATGTGCCCTGACCGGGAATCGAACCCCGATCGCCTGGATCCTAGGTCGATGCCCAACTGCTGAGCCACGCCCGGCCGGGCAGTGAGGTCTGATTTTAAAACAGGTGTGCTTAGGGATCGTGGACCCTCACTTTGGGGGAGGTTTCTGAAGTTTACACAACAGCTTCTTATGTATTGCCTTTGTCTAACCCCCGCTCCACACCATCAGGCGGGTGTGACTCGCACTGTCTCAGCGTAGGAGCTGAGATTCTTAACCTAGAAAGGGCTCAACAGCTGGCCCAAGGCCACACATAACTAAGAAGGGGCAAAGTTTAAATTAAACCCACACCTTCTGACTCTGCACCACCATTGTCTTGTTATTTTTGGGTTGACAACCTGGCATCAGCTCACATTCCTGTCCTTCCCTGCAACTTTCTCTGCTCCTGAGACAGATCTAAAAACTGTGTATTACTTAATTCCTGCTTTTGAATTAGGGGATTGCACGTTCCCTAAATCTTTTTCCCTTAAACCCACCACTAAATTCTTTTTTTCTCGTTTCTGTAACCCAATATATATGTAGATTCCTTATATTCCTTTTCTTTTCTTTTTTTAAATCCAGTTCCAATTCCCTTTCTATGTATGTTCTCACACGGATCGCTTCTGCAAATGGGAGCCTCTATTTTGTTTTTTACAGCCCGTGACCTTTCTTTGTCTTTGGAGGATTACAGAAATCTTTTAAAAATGCCTCACCATTTTCTGATGTCTTTTTTAGCTTAAAATATATAAAAGTAATATATTTTTGACAACATTATTTATATTTGTTTAGAAAGTTGGGAAATGGTGGTATCTTTTTTTATTGCTATGTTGACAATACTAGCATATGATAATCTGGCACAATAAACATTTATTAATACCCGAATGCACACATTTATTCACAGCCATGCACAAAAGATACAATGAGTGGCATGTAACAAAGCTGGGATACCAGAATCTGAGGACTCTTTTCAAAAATTTGAAATACAAATAATATCAAAATCAGTATAAAAAAATTTAAAGATAAATTGGTAATAAGAACAACCTAGACCTATTACGTAGAGAAGTGATATGTCTGCAAATGACAAAGGAAAAGGTCAGTTATTAAATTTCAACATCTAGTCTCCTGATTTTTTTCTCTCAAGGAGACTTTCTATAATGCCTTTGAGGAACTATAAGCCAAAGGCAAGAGAAAAAAATGTATTCAAGTTTATAGGCTATCACAGGTATTGAACAGCATGTCACATTTCTGACTAATTTAATCGTTAATCTCTAGAGCCTAGACCATGCCTGGCCTGGTGCTTCTAACGCAGGGGCTCACTGATATGAACAGAATGAATGGATATAGTCTATTCAACACTCCTAGAGGAACCGTGGAAAGTAACAGGAATCATGAGAAGTTCCAGAACACTGAAGCAGGGGAAATTGATCTTCTTTTTGAAAACTACAACATAATGAATGATTTTTCCCAAGATACCTAGCAGTTTGCTAGGATGGACTGGGAACTCTCAGGGATTGAAGCCCTGAGTCTGACCTCGTACGATAGAGGAGACCTCAGGCACGTAACGAGATCAGTGTAGGAGTCATTGAAAAGGGCCCATGTTAAAGTAAAATTTTCTATAGATCCATGCTTTTCTATACTCTTTAATACATACATATCATTAACTTACATAGCTGACCCTTGAAAGCTACACAGGTTAGGGGCGCCAATCCCCTTATAGCCAAAAATTCACATATGACTTTTGACTTCCCGAAAACTTAATTACTAAAGAGCCTACTGTTGACCAGAAACCCTACCAATAACATAAACACATATTTTGTATGTCATTTGTATTATATACTGTATTCTTACAATAAAGGAAGCTAAAGAAAATAAAATGCTATTAAGAAAGCCACACGGAAGAGAAATACACTTGAGGTACCATATGTAATTATTGAAAAAACTCTGTGTATAAGTGGACAGCACAATTCAGTGCAAACCCATGTTGTTCAAGGGTATAGAGAACATATATAGTTTTTCTTTTTTGCCACAAATTCTTTCAATGACACATTAGAGGCCAATATATAAAATTATTATGGGGAGAATGCAGATTTGGAGCTTTATAGTCTTCCTGTCCCATTTCATGCTTTTACCTCCTTCTACTGTGGCCCCAAGGAGGCCTCCAGGGAGCCCCAGACGCAGCTGTTCTGAAACGGCAGTGCTCCTGGCTGCCCACTGAGGCGCTTTTCACGGGACGCTTGTGCATCCCCACCAGAGGTTCTCGCCGCAAACCAAACAGGGGAGCCCGAGGCCCTAGGTGATGTTGATACAAACGTCAAGGCTTCGCACGTTGGAAACCAGCAGCACAAGGATGACTGCCTTTCGTGTCGCAGCCTGACAGCCAGGTTAAGAACCCGGGGTAGGCGGGATTCTGAAAGGCGCTAAGCGCAGTTGCAGGTTAATGTGGAGGGAGGTTCTGACGGTGTCATCGGGGTCGCGACCGGCCAAACCCTTTTACCCTTTGCTCTTCCGGACTTGGCATTGGCGGGGCATGTTCCAGATCGTGGAGCAACTGAGAACTGAAGGCAAAACAGAACAAAAACAAAACGCTTCATTTCTCACCTTCTCTCGGGAGCTTAGTCTTTTCTTACTTCCCAGGACAATTCGGCCAACTCAGAAGGCAGCTAATTCTTCTCAGACAATAAGTTGGGTTCTTTTTAAGACCTTTTTCTTGGTATCTTCTTACTAATTTCTGAGAGAGAGAGAAGGAAAGAGAGAGAGAGAGAAACACCAATGATGAGAGAGTCATTGATCGGCTGCCTCCTGCACACCCCTGCTGGGGATCGAGCCCGCAACCCGGGCTTGTGCCCTGACCGGGAATCGAACCAGGATCCCCTGGATCCTAGGTCGATGCTCAACCACTGAGCCATGCTGGCCAGGTTCAGAAAGTAGGTTTTTATCTTGTTCCCTTTGCTTCCCAGGGGTCACTGCGTTCCCTTTCACCCCCCACCCGTGATTAACTGGTTCCCAGGCGCTGTGCTCAGCTATTTATTGGCGTTTCGTTCTTGCCATAATAGTCATAATCCCCCTCAGCGGGTGCTACTGAGCCCTTTCCCCTCCTCTCCGTTTGTGCATGCACATTACAAGCAGACTTTTCTTTTCTCATCGGTAGGTGCTTTGTTACCTTTCTCTAGTCCCCTGTCTGGACCAGGCTGTCACCGGGCCCCCAGCATCCGGCTGGGGCTCTGGGTTTCGCCTGCAGTGACAGCCCGTCAGGTGACTCTCAGGAGCAGCCTTCGCTCTTGCCATGCACGCCCCCGTAGGGCAGGGAAGCTGGCACCAAGGGGCTGCATAGGCCAGGCTGCCTGTCGGCTGGCTTCCCATCTCTCCCCCAAGATAAGCGCTGGCAGAAACAGGGGCCGGGGAGGAAGACCCGCGCTGGCCCTTCTGCTCCAGCGGCATCTCTGCCCGGGCTGGGCCTCCCTGACTCCCGCTGTCTCCTCGTAGGCCTCTCCCCTCCTGTGCCAGTCAGGAGTCGCTGGCCCTGGTGTTCAGGCGACTCTGCCCCTTCCTCCCTTTGTCGCTCCAGCTCTAGGGTATAGTGGCTTTTTGCTGTTGCTATTTTTGGGGGTTATCTTGATTTCCCAGCTCCTCCATCACCTGTGTAAGCAACTCCCTGAATTATTTCCCTCTGATATAAATACTTGAAATGGTCTCCGTTTTCCTGGCTAAAATCTCGCTGTTACACCTCACGACTTTTTTTCCATTCTCCCTCCTGTTCCCCTCCCCCTCCCCCTTTCCCCCCTTCACTTTTGCACCCGAGGAACTTCCCGGCTTTGGAGACAGGACTTGAGTCTGTTTCAGCTCCCCCAGCGCTCTAAGCTTGGAGCCTCCCCGCCCCCTCCGTCTCTTGGGATGAACTTCCCCGGCAGAGTAGGCTGCTAACTGACTGAAAGCATTTTTTGATGGTTATATTTATAGTCTGTGACCACTTAAAAATAAGACGAAAGGCTGATTACAGACTATTGAATTCAAATTGTATGATGATTATGTGGATGGGTTAAGAGAAATAGGGAAGTCCATGTGCTACTTTATGCAGGAGGACCTGTGACATTTAGGAGCAGACGGCAACGTGCTTTAAGCATCAGGTGGGGAGAGTTGCTGAGGCCGGAGGCCCGAGAGACGGTTTCCAAGGCAATAAGAGTTTGTCTAGAGAAAATCACGCACTTCCGTGGGAGTAGGCTCTCCCGGGGGACCAGAGGTCGGGGTGGGGGGGGGGGGGAAGCAGGGGAAGAACAAAGGTAACCTGGAAGCTGCTCATGCTTCATGGCTGCTATGTACTTTCTGCCTCCAAAACTTCATGCCACTTCGTTTTTGGCCAACTGCAACCTGTAATTATACAGGGAAGAGGGTCTTGGGAAAGCCAAGTCTAAAATTGAGTGAATGAGCTCATTGCAAAAATAAATAAATAAATAATGATACATAGCCTACTTTTGATAACAAAATACCAACAAATTATTTAGTTATCAATTTAACTAACAAGAAAAGCGTAAGACCTGCAAAAAGGGCATTATAAAATTTAAGGATTTTTTAAAAGAAGACTGGTCTTGCCTTAGAAGATTTAATACTATAAAAATATAAATCTAACCAAACTTAATATATAATTAATATATTTATAGTTAGCATCTCAATAGTTTTTTGTTTAATAAAATGATCTTTAAGTTTATATAGAAGATACATCTTCAAGAATACCCAAGGGAGGAATATTGAGAAGTTACTTGCCTTAGGGATTCAGAATTTGCTACTAAACAGAAAGCCTCTGTCCCGTAAATCATTATAGTGTGATCAAAAGAATAGAACCATGGAAGATTGAGAGGATCCAAAAGTAGATCCTGATATAAGCATTTAGCATATGAAATAATCAATATTTCAATATAGAATAAAATAATTGATTATCTAAAACATGCTTATTTGGTAAATAGTAACACTGGATTATTTACTAGAGCAGAACTAACTTACCTACAGAGAAAAAAATTAAAAATGGGCCTCTTTCTCATCCCATGTAAAATAAATTTGATTTAGATATTTAAATATAAGAAATAAAAATTTTGTAAGAAAATTCTGGAAAACGCTGTGAACATTCTAGAGCAAGCGACAGATTCTAACCCTCAGAGCTCTAAAAGAAGCGTGAGAACCAATGACTAATACACAGTTTAAAGTTTTCATCATGGCAAAGATACCATCAATGAATTGAATAGACCCATAATAAATTTGGGGAAAAAACAAGTAAAGCAGAGGAAAAAGCTAGTATCTATACTGTACAAAAGACTAAAAAATCAACAAGAAAGATGTGAATGACAGAAAAGCAGCAACAAACATGAAGCAAATATTTATAGCACTGAAAATCTGCAAGGTCAAAAGTGCATGAGCCTGGCCGGGCGTGGCTCAGCGGTCGACCTCGAGGTTCGATTCCTGGTCAGGGCACAGGCCCGGGCTCCGGGCTCGATCCCCAGCAGGGGGTGTGCAGGAGGCAGCCCATCAATGACTCTCATCATTGATGTTTCCATCTCTCTCTCTCCCTCTCCCTTCCTCTCTGAAATCAATAAAAATATATATTAAAAAAAGAAGAACATGAAAAGGTGCACCAGCACATTAGTAGTCAGGAAAAGATAAATTACAGTGATAGATTTCACTTTTTACTCTTCAGACTGGCAAACACTGACATGAACATGAAATCTATTGCCGCCTGGGAGTGGGAAAGTGGCATGCTTATAAAATGCTAAGACAAACATGAGAGCAGACCCTGAACATCTATAAAAAAATACATATACCCTTACGGCTAGTAATCCCTTTCCTGATCCTCTATTTTATACAAAGAAAACTTTAAGTCCGTAAGGATTAGCTGCAAGGTTGTTTGCATCAACATTATTCAGGATGGGGGAAAAAGCATCAATAATAAAATGGAAAAATAAATTATTGTGCTTCCGAACCACCAGAACAATGAGTGAACCTATACCAGGTACTTTGAAAGACTTCTGTGAAATTGCACAGAAAAAGCAATAGCTAAAATACTGTGTGTTACCCCATCTTTGTAACGTGTTGCTGACTGTACATGGATCTGCGTGTCTATCCATGTGTATGCGTATATGTGAACATGTGCATGATTACATGGGCATGGAGAAAAATATGAAAAGATACATTTTAGGTTGTGATCTTGGGGAAAAGGCAGGCAGGAAGTCATGTAGGTAGATTGGGGAACACGGAGAAAAGTAAAACGTGAAGTACAAATTTAACATGAACTAAAATATGCATGATATGACCCTAGTTATTCATTTGTGTAAAATCAGAATTATATGACTATGTATATTAAAAAAAGTTTTAAACAGAGTTTGAGCCAAACCCTTGGCTGGTCCTGAGTGAATAGATCTTGTCCAGACGTTAACGTTTTCCCCCTAATTTTTCTAGACCAAGAGGTCACCATGTGGGGGGTTCTCAAAGTGAAGATAGAAATGGCTTCAGGGGATTTGGGTGCATGTTCTGTTGAATAATTTCAGAGGAGGTGAATCATATCTTATTTCTTTTTGAGAAATATGTAGAATACGTGGGGGCAGGGTGGGCAGGGCCCTGACAAGCAGTTTTTCCGACCTGGGAGACGCCAGAAGGGAGGCGTCGTTAGCAGAGAGAGGAACCACAGAGGAGATGGTCTCAGAGAAAAGTCACAGGCTTGTTAGAACAGCCTGCCTCTGAGGTGATGGCCTCCAGGCCTGCAGGGCTTCGGACAGGGAACAGCTGAGGGGGCGGCCAGAAGCTGGGAGTGGGGAGAGGGCCCCTGTGGTGCAAGCAGATGCCATCGCTGCGGGGCAGTGAGGCCACAGATCAGCATCTTGGGGAAATCACACCTTTAGAGAGAAGACAGAGAAAGTGGCGATGATGAAAGTCCGTGCGGAAACACAGAACAAGCCGAGAAACACGCCAGTGGGAGCAAAAACGATTCACGTCCAGAGAGAGGGCGCCTGGCCGTCCAGGGCCGTGGATGGGGAGAGCGCCCCAGGCCCAGAGGCGGAGGGAATAAAGGGGCGGCACACACGCGGGCCCGTGTGGATCTGTGGGGCTCCCTCTCCCTGGAGGCCGAGAGAGCTCCAGGTGATGTGGGGTTTGGGGCTGGAGAACACTCCCGTCCGCTTCAGGGCTGCTTGTGAACCCTTTGCAGCAGCAGCAGCTCTTAGCCGCAGAATTTATCCCCGCCACCCACATGTTGGTAAGACGGCTGCTCAGGACTCAAGAGTGGAAACCGCACGGAGGTGGACATGCTCCCTCTCTCGGGCTCCTCTTGGGAACCCCTCAAGGCCTCCCCACCACACCCGCACTCCGGCTGGGCCGCAGTGACCTGTCCCCTGCTGGCTGCTTCCTGGAGGAACTCAAGCTAAGGTAGCTTTTGTTTGAAAACCAGAAAATACAGGAGCTGTGTGGTCCAAGAAGTGAATGGGGAATGGAATGAATTCTTCCCCCCCCCGGAAAGTGGGCTTCTGTTTTCTCTTATTTTCTGTTTTTCAAAATGCATTTAGGTCTTTAGCTATTTTTTAAAAATATGTTTGATACGTTAATTTCCTTAGGTGAGCAGCAGCAGAACTAAGCGTCCTGTGATAGGTGTTCAGCGAACTGCAGAATAGACAATGGGGTGTAAAAAAATTTGGCTACTTGTGAATAAAATGCTCTTATAATTAAAAACCTGTTAGGAAGAAGAGTCCTAATTTTCCTTTATGTGCCTTGACACTTTGCCAGGAATTTAAAAGTCTTCCATCATTGCACAGTGCCGCTGGCTCTAACAGTCGCGTGGCTCCTCCGTTAATGTTATGTCCTGAACCAAAACGGCTTCTTCGGGCTTTCTTTTCCTTCTCATGTCACCTAATTTAGTAAGATTTTGGAGATGGTTATTCTGATTGTGCCTTTGTTATTTAATCATGCGATCCTTTGTAACAATTATGCTAGTTTGAAAGCAGCTTCTGAATAGAAAGCCTTTTTTTTGAGCCTGATCTGGGAGCTTTCCAGTTTCATGCCTGGCTCGTCCGATCTCAAGGTTTTCCAAAGAATTATGTCGTGTAAACGAACATCAGAAGCAAGACCAGGACTGGAGCTTTCTCTCTATTGGATTCAGTTAAGAGAGCTCGTCCAGTTACTACCTCTGTTTGCTTAGAGGTTATCAGCTAGCACAACAGTTTCTCCAAGAACAGCATCCGAAACTTTGGTGGCCTCTTTATATTTCTGGCATTTCATTCTAGGCTAATTCTCTTTGAATGTTCTTCAAACAGAGCAAGAAACCCTAAAAGAAAAACAGCAAGTTTGTACTGGGGCACACATTTTAAATGCCGAACACACTATTCTCGCAGTTGAATTATACCTCTGATTTTGAGCCTGTGAGGTTGAACAGAAACCTGTCAGAAATAAACTGCATCTATACGGGTCTGGGCCCAGTCGCTCGCCTGTGGCCTCATTAAAATGGACACTGGGAAAATCGTAGTCCTGGGACGAAATACGTTGGCCCCTAAATGTTGATGTCAGATTATCTGAGGCCAAATCGGGACTCTTCCAGTGAGTCTGACAAAGGTTACATGATTTCTCTAAACTTCTCTGTCTTCGTCTGTAAGCACAGGTAATCGCGACGACAGCCTCATCAAAGGGGCAGGCCCGTAGGAAGCACTGCACGCCAACCGGCATTATTATTCATGGTAGCTGCTAAAGCAAATCGTCGGCAATTACAGTAAATACCCGCAATATCTGTGCATCCCCTTATGATTAATCTAAGTTGTCTTTTAGGTATTTAGGAAGTAAGGAAGCAGGAAGAGCTGAGGAAACTAGGGATTGAATTTAAAATCAATGCTTTTAGGAGAAGCAGCACTGAGCATGGGTTAAGATCATGGTTTCTTAAGCATAAAAGCCTGGGTTCAAATCCCAGCTCTGCCACTTATTAGCTCCTATTAGCACTTGAATAAGCTGCTTAACCTCCCCGTTCCTGTTTCCTCATGCTGAAATGGGAGACAATTACAGTGCCAACCTCATGTAGTTGCTGAGAGACATTTAATTACGTGTTCTCAACGCAGCGCTTGCCAGGGTGGCTCCAGGGTCCGGTGCCCTTTGCCATTTGCACAGGCCACACGTGCAAAAACAATTCCATGCTTGGTTCCTAATAATTGTAACCCTGCCCGTGAGCAGGGGAGAGACACATGCTGTGCACGACCGCTCTGTCGCTTGCTGCTGATGAGCATGTGCTGTTCATTCGCGATGCCCACGGACACAGGATTGCAGCGGGCAAGTGCGTGGGAGTTCAGCGGGCTCAGAGGGTGCTCACAGCCCCACGAGACCACGGTTTTGGTTCAAAACAGAGCTTTCTTCAAAGGCAGAAAGAAGGCAAGGAGAGCCTAAGAAACAGGACAACCAGAAACCCTGTCTTAGTCTTTCTTACTCACGTTGCCTCCTTGTGTTAGCCAACCACTCATGTTGAAATAATGTCAGCCTGTCCTTTCGCGAGTAAGCCGAGGGTAGAGAGTGTCGGTAGACTGTGCATGTGAATAAAAACAGCTGAATCGCTTTTGGGTAGTGTTTCCTCTGCTCTAGCAAGAAAGAAATACATATGCACGTACAGCCTGAGAGAAATGCAAATCCTGTGATTCTGAGGACTGTGCATACAAGGCGAGTGCTCTTTCATTTAAAGACGGTATTACGTAATATAAAGATGGACAATAAAGCTCAGGCTAAATTTTTTAAAAAATTATTTTTTCTTTACTTAGAATGATGCTAAATAGCAAATAAAAACACCATGACAAGTGAAGAGGCCATGAAAGGAAGGAAAAATATTTATATTTTAGTACCTTTCACAGCACTTTTTTCTTGCTTTTTGAACAAAGGACTCTATATTTTTATTTTGCACAGGGTGCCCTACAAGTTATATAACCGGACTCATTACTCAGCAGGTCATAAGTAGTATATACTTATATCCCTATGTATGCATGTGTGGGTGATTGAGGTATATATCTCCCAAAAGAATCAGTGTTGGTTCCAGGTTTTTGTATTGGAATGTTATGTTCTTACAAGGAAAATCCAGAATTTCTATCCCTGGAAGAAAATTATTCCAACAAGGAAAGAAGGCTGGACCTGTCCCTATGAGTTTTACATTCTTCATGGAGCTGATACACCCATTGCTCCTAGATTGGAAAGTTTTTCTTCTATATCACAGACGGTCCCAAATAGCCAGATGGTCAAGGTCCATAGTACACACTTTGTTTCTTTTACCATCTTGTGGATACTTTTCAGTGTTCTTCTGAGGAATTTTGCAGCTTTCTAAATTCTTTCAAATACATTGCTTCATCGAAGCCCCACAACCCTTTGGAATTAGACAGTGGAGAAGTTAAAAAATAAGCTGTGCGGCAGGCTGGTTACCAGCACACCTGGAGGGCGTCACCTGCTGAGCACATCACACCCCAGGGTCCGACCCCTCAGCCTTGCAGACTCAGAAAACAGACAGCGTCCGTTTCTCAGAGCTTTATTGGATTCAGGCATGCTGATTCACATCAGCCGAATCCACAGGAGAGTAAAGCGGAGGACACAGAATGCCGATGCTGTAATTTAGAGAGAAAAGTAACTTTCCAGCACACAGGCTCATTCCCTCGCCGTAGAAAACATCCTGGAGGACAGGTTATCGGGACGTAGCCTGTGAGCGTGAAATCGGAATGAAGGGGGCCGGCTGGGTAACCCACACGTTTCACGGCCTCGGGCGCCGGTGGTCTGATAGGTCTGTCTCGACACCATGGAGAAGCGGGCAGGTTAGCATCAGTTTATCTTTCCCAGACACTTCGTTACCCAGGCGGAGCCGGAGGCATCCAGGTAATTCACGCCTCCCTCTCTCAGGCTTTTTGCTGACTGATTCAGTCAGTGATGGACTCATTCATTCTTTCTTGAGACTGTACGTGATTTCTGTCGATAGAGTACCAGCCAGACTCTTCCCTTCTGCTTCTGGCACAGGGGATACTTTCTCTCCCTCTAGGCACTTTCTATGTAAGAGAGGTTTCACACAACGAGTGCCAGTCTCAAGGTTTAGGTCTCGGGTTTCAGGCCTGCCTTCAGGCAGAGCTGTCTGCATTTTACAGAACAGGAAACGGGCTCAGGGGGTTTTAATAACTTGGTCTGAGGAAGGAATCCACATGTTTACTCCTACTGAGGGTTTTTGTGGTTTGTTGGTATGCAGGTTTGCATGCAATAATGTCCTTCCTCCTGCCGTGTTAGACTCTACTGCATCTGCCTTCTCGAAATTTAAACCCTTTTTTACTTTAAGACAGCATCGTATTGTCAGCGTAAGGAATGTCCAAACCTGTAAGAACCTTTTGAGTTTATTTAAGCCAAACTGATGACAATTACCGGGAAGCAAAATCTCAATCGGTTGAGATAATGCTCCAGAGAATGGCAGTTATGCATCTTATTTTATACATTAGAGTCCCAGGGGGAGGCATCAAGAGGGTTACATGAAATCCGTTGGTGATGGGTTAGGGAGGTGGGAGAAATCGAGGTGGACAAGCCTCCGGGACTGGGTAAGAAGTAAAATGTATGGACGCTTCTTTTACATAGGCGGGTAAAGGCTAGTTCATAGTCAAGAATTAATGCGTTGGTAGCAATGAGGGGATCTGTGGTCTCTTCTCTGGCGAGGGGGTTGTGCTTTGAGAGGTCGGGGGGCAGGGAGGAAATTACTTTGTTATTCCAAAAGCGTGTGATCAGGTATGTTATCCTAGATGCAAAAAGGCAACGGACAGGCTCGGATAGGGTGAAGATTAATCTTTGTTAGGGAAAAATACTGCCCTAGGACGTGACTACCCGTTATGACCTGCTTTTAATTAGAAAGCTTTCATTTCAGACCACCCTCCGTGGTTACTTTAGGTCTCTGAGTGTGTAAGGCCCCCACGCAGGCCTCCCCTGAGCTTGTCAGGTTTAGTATGTGGCCCCCTTTTCGTGCACAATATTAATTTCCTACCAAACTCCTTGACTTGACCTACAAAACACCACAGAGCCTTAGCTCTCTCCGCTCCGGGTTCTCTTTCTGAGTTTATTTTCTCTCTCTCTCCCGTTCACCCCTCTTCAGCCTCACTCACACTTTCTGCCTCGGGGACTTTGCATGTACTTTTCCCTCTGTCGGGAAGGCCTTTACCTTAGATATGTCCTCTGTTTCCCTCTTTCTCTTCATTCAGAACTGCACTCGAATTCAATCCCCCGTCTAAAATCCTATCACTGTCACCCCCTGTCCCATCACCACACTTTACATAGCCTCCGGGCACTTAACAGGAAGTTTAAATGTCTCATTTACATTTTACATATATATATATATTTAATTATCTGACTTTCCTACTGGAATATAAGCTTCAAGGGGCTTTCTTTGTTTTACTCATTGCTATCACCTCAGTCTTTTGAGCAATCTCTGCCACACTGGACTATTGTGGAATAAAAAAGTGCATGTGGGTACTGGGCACCCACTCAGGTCATTACTAAGTGGGTGATAACTATGACTCTGTTGTCCAGCCTCCGTGCACTCACGGGTTCATTCACTGAGCACCTCTCTCCTGAATGGTTATTCTGTGCACACAGTAGGTGTTCATTAAGTGCATGTTGAGGGAAGAGAGAGATGAATGAATAATGAACTGTTATGGGAGCTGGAAAGAGGAAAATGTCACGTCCAAGTTGGGTCAGGTATGAGGAGAGGGTTCATGGAGAAGGTAACATTTAATGTAGGTCTTGAAGGATGAATTCAATTTACTTCTGTGGGCACGGGGATGGAAGGCACTCAATATACACTGACAATATGTTCTGTAGATCTCCCTGCTCTGCCGTCTAGAAACATCCTGGGAGGTAAGCTCCAAGAGGGCAGAGACTGCTTCTCTTTAGTTACCTTGATTTAGATAGTTTAGTATCTTTATATATCCAATATGTACCATCTTGATATACATATATATACTGTATATGTCAAAAGATATATATATGTTATTTATTATATGTTGATAGATATTACAAATGAATAGATACAAATAAAAAGTAAAGTGTTACAAAATTTACAAAGATGAGACTTTGATACACATGACATTAAAGATTCTAAGTGCGGAGGTAAGATAGAGGTGGGCTTGTTTTGTGTTTAGTTCAATGAAGGGTTAGTAGGGTTGTCAGTGAGACTCAAATATCATTTCTCAATTTAGAAGCCCATTTTTATCTAGAGGGGAAAATTAGAGTGATTAATACGTACACAGTTTAGGAGAAGTTTCCAATTAGTGCAAAGGTTTATTATGGAATTTGATGTTTAACACATTTACCTCATAATCATTTTTGTAAAAATTAGAGTTTCAAAAACAGTTAATGATCAAAAAGGCTCATTCAAGTTTGAATAGTTTCCCTAATGTCATGATGAGACCTTGTTTGCCTTGTGAGGTTTTTAGTAGTTACGCTCTGAGCCATGACATTACCTGCGGGTAATTAACAATCCTCCGTCTTTATGACAGGAAATCCTCCTGGGAACCCCTCATAGCGGTGTGTTCCTAGGCAGCAGGCACTGACATTTCTTAAATCTTTACTAGCCATGGGTACAACACAGTATTTAAACACTTCTTTATTTAATGTCTGGGCCACTCAGCTGGTATGTAGCTGAAGGGGAACTAGAGTCAGATATTATGAGTCTAAATGTGATTCTTGTTTTACCTCTTGACATCAGGCATGGCAAGGAAAGAATTATCTAGTTTTTTCTTGGGAGTTTTTTCCTGCTTCCCTGAGCACCTAGTTATCCAAGGGCAAGTTTCCCGCCCCCGCCTTGGGCCGGCGCACCCTGAGGGCCGTCCCAGCCCAGCTGCCGGGCAGACCGGCCCCTCTACACATCTCCCTGAATATCAGCCTCCCTGCCGAGCGTGGAATGCAGCGAATGCTTGACTGTGTGTTAGGTAATTACTCCCTTTTCGATTCTGAACTTTAAAAACGACATATGGCGATACTGGGTTTTACAACCATATTACTGCTAGCATGAAATGTTCATTAATTATGCCTGATAAATTACAATTTTCCAAGTCCGGTTGGGTCAGAAAGCATGGTGTGGTTAATTATTTACACAGCTCAGCCCATGTGGCTGTGTTAGATAGAAAGTTGTAGCAATGGAGGGATAACACGAAATTCTATTTCCTTTCTCTCCAAGCCAGTAGCATTTATAGGAATGATATAAAACACATGAAGTTTTATTGTGCTTTTGAAGATTGAACTCTCCTAAATTCCAATCTGAGGTAGGTTATCTCTTGTAGGGGCACTTGGCTTTGACTGTGGGTGAAACACTAGTTCCTCTAACTAAGGGATTTTAACATGGAGCTAGTTTTGGGAAGGCTGCCCCTTCCTTCCCTGCTCAGCAACAGCAATGATTAGTGTATGGAAACAAAAATACGCGGAGAATATTAGGCTCACAACTGGAGGTTTAAAAAAATCGTTTTCAATTATACTTAAGTAGAGATGAAAACACACACAAACCCACCTTTTTAAAATTAAACAATCAAGGGATTATGAAGTAGCTAACATTTGGCATTGGCACTGACAAGGGAAATGAGCCGATCCAGACACACCGCGCTGGTGGTGATTAGCTGCCAGTGATCGTGCTTGGCTCAGCTCTGCTCCCCGCAGCCTGGCCTGGAGTGGGTGCCGGGCATCGAGAAGGCATTTCGTAAGTTCTTGCTTTAAGTACGAATGGATATTTATTTATTTAAAGATTCACATTGATTTCTAGAGAGAGGAGAAGGGAGAGGGAAACGTCTATCGGCGCTCTCCTGCATGCCCCTTACTGGGGGGGATCGAGCCTGAAACCCCAACATGTGCCCTGATCGGGAAGGGACCCCGCAACTCTTCAGTACACGGGAAGATGCTCAACCAACTGAGCCACACCGGCCAGGGCATGAATGAATATTTAATGTCCATGAAAGGCTCTTCCTGGAGCATACTCTTGGCATGCATAGGATCAGCTGGGCAGCAAGCAAGTTCAAGGTTAGCCTTAGTCAAAGTGGCTCCTAGTGACATCCTGCCTGAAGTCCAGGGACAGTGGGAGCACCTGAAATGCCTTCCCCTGTGCAGATTTTAACATCCGCATGACAGAAAGGAACTCCTGGGTTAGGTATCACACCAATTCCGTGGTTGTTTGTTGGCAGCCCCCTGCACCACCTATAAATAATGTTTTATAAATGCAGGAGCATAATCGGAACTCTTTTCACAGCCGAGGGAAAGTGGGCCCTTTTTCTCCCTTTGTGATGCTGATCAGCCGCCCACTCAGTGATTGCAGCTCTATTGTGAGGGTACCTCGAAATGGATGGGATTTGAACACAATCTGTCACAGGAAATTGTGGCACATTATTAGGTGACAAGTGAATTTGTCACCACTGAGGAAAGACATTTGCCGCAGTGAGAAGCGCTCCGCGCCAGGGGTCAGGAGACCTAGATTCTACTTGTGGACGCTGTGTGGGGCTTGCCTGGTGATTTGCTTCTCTGACCTCAATTTCCTTTCCTATCTCCAAAGAGGTAGGCTTAAGCACATTTTAGAGCTACCCCCAACTAAACGACCTCACGGTTTGCTAACGGGTTTTCCAGATGCGTGTTAACTCCAGGTGCGTGAGTGTGAGGCCTTAAATCGAGCAAACGTTCACAAGCACAGTCTCCATTATATACAATGTGTATGTTTTGGTCTTTTGCAAACTTATCTGTAAAACTGACAAAATAATATTTCCTTCTTATTCTAATGTTATTGTGAAGATTAAATTATATGTTGCATTTGAAATGATTAGCGAATATCCAGGCTCAGGGTAACACTACATAAATGTTGCTTATTAGGAAGGAGAGAGAGAAAGAGAAGTATTATTACTAAACACTGAAGATCAACTGACACTTTACCTTTCACAGTGAGGAATGAAATGCAATGAAAAAAATTTATTCCGAGCCTTATCCTGGTGAGCATCACTGACCGCCATACAAAGCGTGAATGCAGCAAAGTCAATTTTCTAATTCTAAGCGAATAGAATATTTTAAGAGGAAATTTTTTGGGCCCCCCCCAAAATAGTTTTGCTTAGGGGTACCAGGGAAGGCTTACATATATAAATACTTTTTTAAACTTAAAAAGATCATAAACCCACATAATTATTTTAGTGGAAGGATTGTTTACATGTGTGTGTGTTTTTAGTGTGTTTATCAGGTATATATTTAAAGAATGAAAATCTTATTAAAAATTTTTAAAAAAAATATGTCTTTATTGATTTCAGAGAGAGGAAGGGAGAAGTAGAGAGAGAGACAGAAACATCAATGATGAGAGAGTCATTGATCGGATGCCTCCTGTACAACCCTGACTGGGGATCGAGCCCGCAACCTGGGCATGTGCCCTGACTGGGAATCGAACCTTGATCTCCTGGATCCTAAGTCGATGCTCAATCCCCGAGTCACGCTGGCTGGGCCCATTTTTTAAAATTTATTGGGGTAACATTGGCTAATAAAATTATACAGTTTCCAGGTATACGATTCTACAATACAGCATCTGTATATTGTATTGTGTGTTTACCATCCCAGCTCAAGACTCTGTCCATATTTTTTCAAATGATGCACATTCCCAACTTTAAAAAAACAATAGAAGTGAAGTATTTCTCTATCCTGGCTTCATTTACTCATTTCTCTACAACCCCCTCAAACTTCCCCCACAAAACATAGCTATTTTTATTAGTTTCTTATGTATATTTCCAGGTTTTTAAAAAAAATCCAAGCTTAATTCTTCCCTTTATTGTCACAAAAGATAGCATATCAGCATATTGTGTGCCTTTCTATACCTTGCTTTTTGACTTAACTTTGCATTCTCCCATGTACCGAGGCAGATTGCAGTTTTCAAAAATTGCAGCAACAATAGCTTCCCATCCCGCCTGATCTTTTTCCAATGTGACTTTGACAGTCTTCTTATCAAGAGATGATTCACTGTCCCCTGTCCTTGAACCAGAATGGGATTATAGCCCTGGAGGAAGTGGTGCTATATGACGAGGGTAAGACAAAAGAGGCAATTCAGCTTCCTCCTGGCTTTCTTTTTAGGATGCTGCTCTTGGAACCCAGACGCCATGCTGGAAGGGAGCCCAAGCAATCACAGGGACAGGCCATGGGTAGGTATTGCAGCTTCAGCCCCAGCTGAGGTTCCAGAATCCAGCATTTAGTACCATATTCATGAGTAAGCAGATCTTCCCAGTATTTCAGCCTCTCGCAGTGGAGTTAACTCCCAGGCTTTAATTCTTTCCAGTTAAGGACCCATAAAGGGTGGAAGAGACATAAGCTGATCTTACTGTGCCCTTTCTGAATTCTTGACCCAGAAAATCCATAAACATAATAAAATAATTGCTGTTTTACATCACTGAGTTTGGGAGTGATGTAAACTAGACTAGAACAGTTTCGGCATCTTTTTCTTGCAGCTTGATAGTGTTCCGTTGTAGAGCTACCATATTTAACTACATCCTCATAGATGACAACTTGAGTAGATATAATTTTTGGCTTCTGAAATAATCCTCTAGTAAATAACCTTGTGAATATTTTAAATAGATACAAGCATGTGTATGAATATGTTTTATGAAATGAGGTTTCTGGAGCAATGGTAAATGAATTTTGAAGCTTGATTGATATTTCCCAATTGGCTTTTATAGGGGCTGTATGCACTCTCACTTACACCTGCAGTAACTGAGAGGGCTTGTTTCAATACAGTCCTGCTAGAGTATGTTGTGGATCTTTCAGCTTTTGCTATTCTAATAATTTTAAAAAAGGTATTTTGTAATTATTATTTGCATTTCTTTTACCATCTGTAAAATTGAACAACTTCTTGTATGAACATTCTTTTATGTAAGCTATCTTTTTATATCCTATTTCAATTTATAGGTTCCCATATATATTAAGTAAATTAGTCCAGAATCTACAAAATGACTTGCAGATACTTTTTTTTGTAATTTTATTTGGACTTTCTATACAATATTTTGTGTGATGTTGAAGATTTTGATTTTTATGTAATTAAAGTTACATGGGACCGCAAGAGACTCTTAACAGGCAAAACAATCTTGAGCAAGGAAAAAACAGTGGGAGACATCACACTTCTGCATTTCAAAAATCATATTACAAAGCTACAGTAATTAAAACAGTGTGGTACCAGCAAAGAAACAGACATACAGGCAAATGGAGCATGATAGCCTGGAAAAAGAAGGAGATCCTGCCATGTGTGACAACACGGATGAACCTGGAGGAGATGATGCTAGGTGAAGTAGGACAGACGCAGAAAGACAAATAGTTGATTGTCTTACTTATATGTGGAATCAAAAAAGCAGAGAGTAGAATGGTGGTTGCCAAGGGCTGGCAGCTGGAGGAAATGGGGAGACGTTCATTAAAGGATACAGACTTTCAGTTATGTAAGAAGAATAAACTCTGAAGCTCTAATTTATAGCATGGCAACTATAGTTAAGGATACTGCATTATATATACAGTACTTGAAATTTTCTAAGAAAGCAAACCTTAAGTGTTCCCACTATACACACACACACAAAGTAACCGTGTGAGATGATGGATATGTTGATTAGCTCGATTGTGGTGATCATCGCACAATGTACATCTTAAATTCATAAAAATTTTAGTTATTAATTAGTAAACGTCAATAAACCTGGAAAAAATAAAAGTAGAATAAAGAATGGGTGTGGAATTGGACTAAACATTCTTTCATCTTGTTTTCAGATAATCACATGATATATTTTATTCAAGGGGCTCTTAATAATAAGATGGATTTTTAGATTTGAATCACCCTTTTTGTCAATTTTGTCAAGTTTTGATTTTATTGTTTTACTTGATTTGTGAAAGATTTTGAACATTTCCTCCAATTCCATTGGAGGCATCTCCTTCTCACTGGTTTGCCTAAAATAGTGTGCAACCTGTGTCCCGAAGGTCACTACGAAGCTTTGAAAGATTAAATACCAGAATCAGGACTTCTGGTTTAGTACTATAATTATGGAATTTTTAGCAGTCTAAAGAAGTCACTTAAAATGTTCATTTATCATTTAAAAAAAAAATTATTGACACTATTCCAAATGTCCCCCATTCCCACCCCTTTACGCACCTCCACCCAGCCCTGCCCCACTTCCTCTATCACTTTCTTCATTGAATGTTGGAAATTATTTGTGATACTTGAAAACAAATATGAACATAATGGAATTACATGTGCAAGGGGTTGAAGGAAAGGAATGCCGACCCTGGGACCACATATCCACCAGTGTTTCTATTTAACTGTGACCTTTAATTGTGACCTTTAACTCTGATAAACTGTTACTGATTTTTAAAAGAAATTATTTTCCATTTTCTTTTTTATCATTCTCAGACATCTGCTATGTAAACATTAAATTTTCTTTTGAATTTTTAAATCAAATTTTGTCACTCCTGATGGCATTTGAGAGCGTTCCTTTATCGGGCCTTGCAGGAAACAATTTTGTTATCCTAGCATATTTTGTTATATATCTTGCCTATTAAATTCTTTATATTTTTGAACCCCTATCTGGTTATCCTTGCTGGGAGCTCATTTTACCCTAGGAACCCAGCTCTCCCTGCTGCTACGGGGTAGATAAGAGGACAAGTAGGACGTGCCCTTACAGACTGAGCTTGCCTGTCCCCACGTGCTAGCCTCGCTCGAGGGACAACTCTGACCCTTAGAAACGTCTCTTATCTTTGCCCTGGGTGCTGATATTTTGCAGGAACTTTGCTTCCTTCATTTTACTTGCCATTTCGGTTTACAGATAAAATATCCACTTAAAAAATCAACAACATTCCCACAATATCAGGAATAACTTTCAGAAAAAGAACTATTTTGTTCCTTTCTGTCTCTGGTGCCTTCAACATTCTCATGCAAATGGCAGGTGCTCAACAAATGTTTGTTGAATAAATAAACGAGTAATCTGTGAGTTCATTGGCAATAATATTTTCAATATGGTTTTTTTTAGAGGAATTTGTGAAAGTCATTCTTACATTTATATTGGAATTATAAAGGGTAATCATAGCTATGGCCATGTTGAAAACAGGGAGCAAGTGAGGAATTATCTTGTTAAATGGTAAAATAAATTATAAAGTAACAGAAATAGTCAGTGATTGTGTGGTAATAAACAAATAGGTCAGTGGGAGAGGGCACCAGAAACAGTTTAATGAATATGAAGAAGCTTTGTATACTTACCAGCTTTGGGGATTCCTCTTTCTATTAAGTATGTATTTATAAATTCATTTTTCTATGGGGTGTTTGCTGGTTCCACTTTGTGTTCTAATTTGAAGGAGTTCATCGGTATTTTATAAACTAGCCAGTCCCTCGTCGGTTTTAACGTGGAAAACGTCTTCTATTCTGTCACCTTCCTGTTAACTGTATCAAGACATATGCCGAGGGTAACTCCTGGAGACTAGGGACACTGCATTTCCCAGAGAAAAATTTTACTTGAAAGTGGGAAGGACACGACTGGAATAAAATACACCTAATTACAGAGCCTGAGGCAAAATGCTGATGACATTTTAGGATGAACCGTGAGACTTCAGACACTTAGCGCGGTGGCTGGCCCTTTCAGCTGTACCCCCAGACCTCACTGAGGTGCCCTGGGCGGTTGTCTTACCTGGAGGCGGTACTTGAGGGGCACAGTTAGGAATAACGCTCCAGTCCTTTGCCTGGCGGGCAGGCCTTCCAAGTCTGCCTCGCTGTGTCTCTCTCGTGCGCGCCTGCTCCCCCCCTGACCTTCCGCGCCAGCCACACTGAATGACTGTTAAGTTGTTAAAATACACTCTGGCTCTCGGACTCCCCGAAACAGCTTTGCCGATTGCTTTTCCTTATTTTGTCATGAGGCCCACGGTGAATCGCTTCTTGTCATCCCTGGAACCGTTGCCAAAACTGATTTTCAACTCCGTAGTTCACTAAGAATCATGTGTGCGCGTGTGCGTGTGTGTGCGTGCGCGGGTGTCGGGCGTGTTCTCTTCTGTTATGGGTTCACTTGGTGCCTCCCCAAATTCATGTAGGGAAGCCTCGTTCCCAGTACCTTGGACCTCAGGATGGGACCCTTTTTGGAAATAGGTTGGGGAGTTAGTTCCCCAGATATAATTAACTGCCCAGAGGTAGGTAGTTGAGATGAGGTCGCCGGGCTGTGCTAGCCCTGCGTGCAGTGTTTCGCGGGCTCAGCTCCTCTCATCCTGCACATCCGAAGCTGTTGGGGTCCCTGAGGCGTGACTCGATGGCTCCGAGGACTAGTCCTGGCTGGGGAAATGCTTGCCTGGCCCATTTGACACTTGACATCTTGCCGGAGTGGGTCAAACTCTCCAGAGACAGGAGGAAGAAGGCACAGGAGGGATGAAATCCTACATTTCTTACCGCCGTTAGGCACGTCCAGTGCAGCTCAGTACTTTAGAAGAGCGCAGCAATTCACAGGGCAACGCAGCGCTTCTTTCCCAACTCCAGACTCCTTCAGAGGAGCTTGTCTTTCCTGGTACTGAATAAAAATGTGGGATGTTTCCATAATTTCTCTAGGTTCCCCATGTACTAGATTAAAAAAAAAGCTCTAGGTCACAGCTGGTCACAGGTCAGTAATTAAAGTGTATCCTGCAGAGTAGTAAACGCTTCTTACTCAGTCCAAGTTCACACACCTCCCCTCCTTCGGATGGGGCCGCAGTGGTGGGTGGCGGATGCTCTCCCCCCCCTCCCGTGCTCAGCCCTTTGCTCCCCATGTCTCCCCTCCTCACCTGTCTGTTGTCCCGGGCTCCTCTGGCAGGGGGGCTGGAAATCATCTCCCTGGACCCATCCTCTTTTGCACGGGCGTGTTGTCCTTTCTGGGCTTGACAGTTGCTTATAGCTGATGCCCCTCACGGGATGCTCTCATATGTTTATAGAAAACCCACCTCCCCAGGAAGGATCGTTTCTTAGGAGGGGGTGAGTATCTCTTTGGGGTGACCACTTAGTTAAAGCTGTCTTCTTGGGCAAAAACTCAAACTCCCCCAGGCTTGACCCTGGGAAGTGGCCTGTGCTATTTTGCCCTGTTAGGCCCTTGGCACGCACTATTTTGCTCTTAGCCCTTGGGCTTAACCTCGTTTCCGCCTCCTGCTGCGTTAGGGCGGAGAAAATGAAGGCGGGGCTGTAGCATAGCCGTTAAGAGCAAAGGCATGTCGGGGTTCGAGTCCTGGTTCTGCAACAACATAGCTGTGTGACTTTGAGCAACTAGACCTCTCTGAGCCTCAATTTCTTTACCTGTAAAGTGGAATGATAACACCTAATTCAGAGACTTAGTATGCGTGTAAAATGATTAAAATAGCTGACACACAGGCGCTCAACCAACAGGTGGTATTACATCCGACCTCCCGTCTGTCAGGATTACGTGGTCCTGCGTTTACCCTGAGCTACGAGAGGGAGCAGGTTTCAATCCACCTTTACCTGCCCTGGAACAGTTATGAAGCCGGTTTTCAAAACCACTCCAGCCAGTTATTCTTTTAATTAAGTTTATTGGGGTGACATTGGTTAGTAGGATCATATCGGTTTCAAATATACATTTCTGATACCTGATCTACATACATTGCCTTGCGTGCCCTCTACCCAAAGTCAGATCATCTTCCGTCACCATGCATTTGGCCCCCTTTCCCCTTTGCTACCCCCCCGTCCCCTCCCCTGGTAACCACCGAGCTGTTGTCCCTGTCTATGAGTTTCTGTTTCATATCCCACGTATGAGTGAACCCCAAAGGTCTTAACTTTTTCTGACTGACTTATCTCTCTGAGCACAATGTCCTCAAGGTCCATCCGTGTCGCAAACGGCAGTATTTCATCTTTTCTTGTGGCAGCCAGCCATTGAAGGAGCGTTCTTTATTTGATGGGAAATGTTTGCAATTTCCAAACGGCCCTCGTGTATAATTTCTCATGTCATCTCTGAGATATGCCTGTAAGGCAGACAAAAAAGAGTGTTGTATTTCTCTCCCGACAGGTGAGCTGCTTTGTTGTCGCAGGGACAGAGGTCATAGTGACACCGCTGAGCTCAGAGTCCAGTTCCCCGCACTGCCCAGTGCTTTGCAGGCTGCACTGTCCCTGCCCCTGTCTTAGCATCATTGGTCCAATGAGCTCTGCATGAGGAGAAAGGATACTGTTCCCCGTGGCGACACTGGGGGCAGGTTTTGGAGGAGGGACCGGTTTCTCGCCAGGGTTTTCATCAGCGCAGGTGGCCTTCCCACGTGAGGGGGCAGGGCCGCCTCTGGTGAAGCACAGGCCGACTCAGTCCCTTTCGGGCGCTGGCCTCTCCTTTCCTTCAGACAGCAGCGGTCTCTCTAAAATCCAAAAATCACCCCGTTGACATGCCATTACCAGAGCAGAACATGTTGACATCCAGCTGCTGCTTTCATTACCAATTTGTTTTAATTGGTCTCACACTGTTTTGCCCACACTCCTTTGTACTGTGCTGGTTTGACTCTGTCTGCAGCCAGCCTGGCTGGAGCTGTAAACCCTTTATGAGGGGAACTTGCTGATGTGTGGAAAGTCACAGGCAGCTGGCTGGGCCCAGCTGGCAATTCTGGAGCATTCCAGCCCTAGCCTTAGCCAGTCAATGATTTTGTTTCTCTTTCGACATCTTCTTTTTGAAACCATAATTCCAAAAAATTTAGACAAAGGCTATTTCTCTGGGCCAGCCTCTAACAAAATGTATTCTTAATGCACAGATAACATATTGTTAAAGGGAGAGTCAGGGTGAAGTTTGGAATGAAGGACATTTGGCAATGTTGCTAGGGGGAAAATGTCAGTGCTCACGAGCGGGACACTTTGCTGTCGCCAGTGTCACTAATTAACAACTGAGCAGTGGCCCAGTGCAGACATGTCCTTGGAATAGGACAGAAGTCCAGATGGTGGGCTAAGAGCCAGAAGTTTGGGCATCAGGCAGGACTGCAAGGTGACTATGAGGTGACTAAGAGGGAGCTGGCAGCCGGCATTTGCAGAGGTCATCTTTTCTTGTACCTGCTGGTGGTAACTGCTTACCTGGTATAGTCAACAGTTGACGTGAAGGTTGGCTTTATCTACAAAAACTGTAAGGCAGAACCTATTCACATCACATAGCTTAGCTTTCATTCTCACTTACATGTAACCTGAGCTATACATGCACACGCTGCACACACACACACACACACACACAGCAGCGTTCACATAGGAACAACTTATTTACGTGTATGTTTAACCAATATTGATTGAGCAACTACCATCTTCTAAACACTGTTATAGAATCATGTTGAAGAATCATGTAGAAGTGAGGCCCTCAAGGAATTTGCAATGCATTTGAAGGAATAAGCTATTAATAACCTTAGTGCAATCCACTATGGTAAGTGTCACAAAGGTAAAAATAAATTAAGTATCACGGAATAAGAGATTTCTTCTGGAAGATTTATTAAAACACCAACAGAAGTTCTTGCAGAAAAGAGAAAATAGGTTTTATTCTGTGAGGTGCAGATGACCTCAGCTGCCCATTGTACTCACACTCACTAGATAAATACCCTGTTCCAAACGGTGACAAAGCAAGAGTCCCTTTTAAAAAAAATGACATGAAAATGAGTCTATTTTGATCCTCAAGATACAAAAAAATGTTGGAACATCATCGAAGACACAAAATTTACTTATTTGTTCGGCCTTCAAAGGTGAAAACTGGACAATGGGATGTACAGTTATTTGATTAAAATTTCGAATCTTGAGCTGCTAAGAGAATGCCTCCCTGAAAGGGGTGTGTGTGTGTGTGTGTGTGTGTGTGTGTGTGTGTTTTGTATATAAAAAGAAAACCACTGAGTTGTCCCTTTGGCCAACACTGAGTGCCTCCAGTATGCCAAGCCCTATGCCAGACCCGCAGCCACTCAGTGCGCGTGCCCTGAACGAGTGTGTGAGCAGACGCTTGGAGGGCTGGGCAAGCGGGGCGGTGGTCAGGTGGGAAGGGGCTGCAACAGAGGAGAGAGACAGGAGTGGAATCAGAGACAAAGTTCACAGGGTTCACAGCCTGGCCTTGGCCAATGCTAGTAGCAATTGCCTGCCTCGCTCCTGAAAAATGATCTATGCGTCATCATTGGGACAATGACACAGGTAGGAGGTTCTTCATGGATTGTAACATTAATCATACTATATTGCAAGTGTGTGAATCAGTGTGATTAGTTTTGAGGGTTGAGCTTTTATCTATATTTTGTAATGGTGACCTTTTATAGAAAATATACATATGGATGGTGATAAGTTCTTGGAATCCGACAATGGTGTTAAAATCATCATAGGTTTCCTAAATTACTGAAATAAACAAATAAACATGTAATAAAATTTACTTTTGACATACCTTTTTTTTTTTTTTTTTTTTTACTGCTTTAGTACTTCTAACACTCTATAGCTTTCCTTTCTTAATTATTTCTGTTTACCTGGTATTTTTAATCAAGAGTGGGTGTGAGGATTTGGAACTAGATAGCAAATAAAGGATCTCTTAGGTAACTCAATGATACTGGAATCCTAAAAGAAATCAAAATGAATTTTGTTCCAGGTTCACATTTTTAAATTAAAAATTTCAATATGGTGAAACAGAAAAAGCACAACCTTCCTTTCATCGTTGTTCATAAATGCCTTAACAATGTGTGATGTAATGAATGAGAACTCATGATTTCTGCACCTGCTCTCGCTGAATTCCACCGTTTGGAGTGGGTTAGGGAGGAGATTACACTGGGGGATTCTGAGTCAAGGGTTGTAAAGGAGAGAAGATGTAGGTCCTGCAATCTTCCCGCTGTCCTCATGAACATGGGGCCAGCAGACTGCTGGACATGCAGTATGGGTCGGTGTGGCTGGTCCTCAAGACCACCCTCAGGTTCAATGATTTGCTATAAGAATTCGCAAAAGCACTTATGCTCACAGTTAAGATTTATTATAGTTAAAGGATCTAGTTTAAACTTAGCAAAGAGAAAAGGTTCGTAGGCAGGGTTTTTGAGACACCAGGCATGGGCTTCCAGTCATCTTTCCCAGGGAGCTGTACAGACAATGTTTAATCTTCCAGTAATGCGTGAATATACATATGGAGTATTGTCAAACAGAGAAGCTCACCCAGTCCTCTGTGTCCAATTTCATTGGAGGGTTGATTATGTAGGAATGGAGCACCCATGTAGCTGACCTTAGTTACTCAGTTTCTAGACCCTCCAGACGTCGAGTTGAGTCAGGACCACATGGCCCATGGCCCAACCATAAATCACAATGTTAGCATAGACTATCTGGCATAACCCAAGGCCCTAGGTAAACAATGGCAGTCTTATCAGGCAGGATATTCTGAGGGCTTAAAGGTTACTTTCCAGAAGTCTGTCAAAGTCCAGACTTTTCTTTGGAATATGCATTGTTTGAACATCCCAAAGCCAGAGTCAACTCTTTCCTGTAGCTGGCATTCCAGGGAAGGGACCTTACTCATTGCATCTTCTCTGCTCAGCGCTCCCTCCATCTCCCCTCTTTGGACCCACCTCCTTCTCTGCTTCTCCCCCTCAATCATCCTCATTTAGGGCTTTTGCATCATCAAGGTGAAAGCAAGAAAAATGAGTTTCAGAATGAAAATCTTACACCCGTTCCCAGCAAATTCCTTGTCAGGAATTTCCCGAATGCTTAGGCATAACAATCGCTCATTTTTATTACTCGGCCGCGCTGTTGGACTTTTTCAATAACTATGCTTCAGATAGATACATGTGCCATATATTTTTATATCTTTTACTTTACTTTTAGTATGTGAATTACCGAAAGGTCATTCAAGTTTTCAGCCAGAGCAGCCTATCAAATCGGCATATGCTACCAGAAGCTTCTTTCAAATAGAGAGGCGTGTTCTTTCCCTTTCTAAAGGGAAGGCAGGGGATTAACTACCGTGGCCAGTTGGGTTTTTGTTTTTGTTTGAGTCTAGAGAACATATGTCTATGGTGAAATCTGTTTGGGTAGTAAGAGAGTCATGCATTTGTAAGGTTAAAATAGGTTGGCAAGCATCCATGGTGCTTTATTACTGAAGGTGTCCGGCATTAACTTTGTTAGATGTTAGATATTAAATCCTGAAGACTGCTCTAAATTATGGACCTGAAATATTCATACTGAATAACTAAATACGAGAAAACCGAATTTTACCTTCTTACCAAGCATAGATAGATAAACATCATATAGGGTGACGGGAGGTGGCTGGACTTTGGGTGGTGGGCACGCAGTGCAATATACAGATACTGTATAAACTCCTCAATTAGATTGAAAACCTGTATGATCATATTAACCAGCATCATCCCAATACGTTTAATTAAAAAATACTCTGAATTATCTGGGCAGCTGTAGTCTACAGCATACAGGAGACAGCATGGGTGAATAAGTGTGGATAAGTTCTGGAGTGAGTCATCTGGTGTTCAAATCTTTATTTTCTCACTATCGCTGAGTTTTTGGTTGTTAAACTTCTTTAAGCCTGTTTCCTATTGGCAGTAAAATGGGAGTGATAATTATATTTATTTCACAGTGCTCTTATGAAAATTTCCATGTAAAGAGTTTAGCACATTGCCTAGCACATACTAAGGACTTGAAAAATACAATTATTTCTCCTCGTAGGCAGAATCAGATTTTTTTTGTAGCACAATCAAATTTATTCAGGCGTTTAGGGAAACATTTTGTAAGTAAGTCATCACTCATCAAAGCAGACACATGAGTGTAGTGCTTTAAGATGTTTATATTTCTCAAAAGTTTTCTAACTAGGAATTCTTTAGAGATGGTCAGTTCAGCTGGTAACATACACCCAAACACCTAAATCTCAGGACTTGGTTGACACTTTATGTTAAAATGATGTAGAATCTAAAAATCTCCATCAATTACTGCCACAAAAACATTCAAAGCTCTTGTCTAGAAATAATGCTGAAATATTGACCTATTTTTTTGTTGTTGTTGTTAATCCTCAGTCGAGGAGATTTTTTCCATTGATTTTAGAGAAAGTGGAAGGGAGGGGGGAGAGAGAGACAGAGAAAGAGAAAGGGAGAGAAAGAGAGAGAGAGAAACATTGATGTGAGAGAGACATAGAGATTGGTTGCCTCCTGCACACGCCTGGACTGGGGTCAGGGATCAAACCTGCAACCAGGGCATGTGTCCTTGATCGGGAATCAAACTAGCAACTGGTCGGTGCATGGGGCGACGCCCAACCAACTGAGCCACACAGGCCAGGGGGTAAAGACTTTCTATTGCACCAGTTCATATAGGTTCCACTAGGAACATCCCACCAACTTAGTTGTTAATGCGGTGGTTAAATTACAGTCTTTTGGATCAAGCTACCTAGTTTCAAATCCTGGCCTGTGCTGTCTATTGGACAAGTGTTTGGTTTTGCCTCAGTTCTCTCATCTGTAAAATAAGGGTAATAACAATAATAATAATACCTTATTGTTATGAGAATCCAAGGACTTAATGAAACATAAAGAGCCAAACTCTGTGTTTAGCGTGGAGTGAGCACTCAGCGAATATGAACTGTTCACAACGTATTCTGCACTACCACACATATCCTTGAGTTCCACAAACCAGAAGGCATCGCACATGGAGTTTCATAAACATATATTTGCAGTTTCACATTTTTGAGTTTCTGCTTTTTCCTCACCGTGATTTACCCTTCCACTCGGTTTGTTTCTCAAAACTATTACGTTTTCCATGCTTCAGAGTCCCCGACGCCCCTGAGAGACGTTTCATCCGAGATCATTTCGTGGAAGAGGGCCTGCATGTTTTCCGAGGTAGCCGTGGGCAAAGGGCTCTGGTCTTTTTGCCAGGGAACGCTGCTCACCTCCTGGTTACATCTTTCCTTTGGGTAGGTGCAGTCTCCTCTATTGGATTTTTATTTCCAGCACCTGCTTGTTATGTAAATTTGTCCCTGTGACACATCTGTTTGTCTCTCTTTTTTTTCTTTGCAAGCCACTTAAAGTTTTCTCTGTTTTCAAGAGGCTGCCAAAAGCTTGTGTTTGTTTCAAAATGGAAATTTCAAGTGTACTCAGTCAATAAACCGTTCAGTGATCTTTACAGCCCAGAACAGCAACAAAAATGCAGACGAAGATCAGTGATTCTTACTTAGCTCGCGCCACGCAGACTCCTCTGTGATTCCATGTGAGCTGCTAGAAACTGTGTTAGGAGGTGGCTTCTGAAGGCGACTCTTCAAAGGAACCCTCGCCAACAGCTACACGCACTCTCTGATAGGTACGCGTGTTTGATGAGTCTGGTAATAACAACACTACATATTTTTATAACACGTAACAGGCGTTCAGGCTCCTTCACACACATGATCTCATTTGATCCGCAAAACCGAGGCTGAGATAAGCCTTCTTATCGCCTTCTCCAGCTGCTCCTCTCTTCTTTGAATATCTTTTCAATGGAGAAACCGTTTTTCCTGCAGCGGGCAGGTGCCCAGACACAGACGCCCTTCCAGCCTCATTAGCCTTTTCTGCAGCCGCCGGCCGCCTTCCCCCGACCGCCCCGCCGGCGCCGCTCAGTGAGATCCCTCGCCAGGGTCCAGGGGTTCTCAGCAGCCTGTGTGTTAGAACTGCTCCGAGTTTTTTTAAAATACTACTTTGGGGCCGAGTCTTCCTTTAGACCACCTGCAACAGAATTGCAAGGTGGGAAGGGCCCAGGCAGTGATATTTATTTTAAAAAAGCTTTGGGGTGATTTTTAACAGGCAGCAAGTTCTGAGAACCACGTTGTAGACACTTAGAGAGCTACAGTCTCCAGAGATGGAAAGCAATTCAATTTCAGTTTATAAAGATGAAACCTTTATTTACTAACTGTTATTACCCTCAGTGGGTTTTCTTTTAAGATAGTTTCATGGTTCAGTTTATTCAAGTAAGAATAAGGTAAATTTCATTTATATATTTATAATTAAAGTATTTCCAGATGTATTATTTCTCAGTGAGACTCTATTTTTGACATAAGGTTACATCTCATTTGATAGGAACAGAGGCCCAGAGAGGTTCGATTTCTGGCTGCAGGTTATGAAGTGTCTTCGTGGGGCGAGGGGGGAGAGGGAGAGGCAATCCCGGTTTTCTGACTTCTGATTTGATGAATTTTCTCTGTCCTGCTACTCACAGTGTGGTCCATGGGTACACAGGACCTGCACCATCACCCAGAAGCTTGTTAAAAATACAAAATCCCAAGCCCCACCCAGATATATTGACTCAGAAGCTGTATTTTAACAATTATCCGGGGGATTTGGATTCTCATTAAGGTTTGAAATTCCTGCCTTGCACCCTTTTGCCTCCTGGACTTTTTAGTCTTATATTTCATGATACGTTTGAATAAATACGTTGCCTAGATGGATGTCACGCGGGGTAATTTTTCAGGACTCTCGCCTGTAGTTCTCGCTCTGAAGTTTATCTTCTGGCCTTTCCACTATGACTGGCGGCATTTTCCCTCTCGCTCTCTCACGGCCTGGAAATGAACCTACGACCATTTTCTGCTGCTTTGAATTCTGCAGGTACAAGAGCCGCGGGGGCCCCTGGGAGGGTTGGTGTTGCTTTTTCACTGTCGTCATTTCCCTTCCTTTCTGAGCCAGAGGGTGTAACCTAGGAAAATGCCAGTCAGACTCCTGTTCAAATGGAGATTCTCGGTGGACCCTGTGGACCCCTCTTTCTCATTGTCATCGCCCAGAGTTCATGAGAGGACTTCGGGGGGCTGTGCAGGAGCGTCTTTCCTAGTAGGTATTCTCTCTACGAACGTCAGCCGAAAGGTCCCTAGGGGTGCGCAGTGCACCGTGCTGAGCCCCACAGCGCTCCTGCGCCCCTAATGAGCCCCGAACCTGGAGGAGTTTAAGGGGAGACGGAGAACCCCCCTGGCGGCTGCAAGTCCAAGACCGAGGCTCGCCCGTGGCTGCTGCATCTGAGATGAATCGCACGTCTTAGGATTCGAAGGCCCTGCTGAAGTGCCGCGGCCCGTGGGAAGCGGGCCTGACCGCCCCGGCCACTCGGGGCTCCCGCCGCTTCCCTGCCCGTGTCTGTCCCCACCCCAGCGCCGCCCCGACGCGGACCTCCGTGGCTTTGTGCCCCTCGGGGGGGAGGAAATACACCAGCCCCAGCGACGGCCGTGGGGCCAACGTGAGTGTCCCTGGAGGAGGACTGTGCGCCTGCCGGCGGGGTGTCTGCTGCTACGCAAAAGTGAACCGAGCACAGCCACACTCATGCCAGCAGCGTGCAAATGCGTATCACACCAAAACATACAGAACAAAACATACACTGGTCCTCATGTAAATTCCCGTAACTTTCCTTATGGCTCTCGTGGAGCATCTCTAATTCCCTGTGTGCCAGCAGATCTATTCTCTGTACTTGATTATTAGAAGCTGCTTGAAATGTCTTTATATTTCCTACGGCGCCCAGCTCAGTGCTTTCGCCGTGGTGCGGACTCTCGTCGCATCAAACTAAATCCTGGGGGGAGGAAGGGAGGTGAGTGGGCTTCGGGCTCTATTCTTATTTCAGACGCTGCGGAGAGAGCAGCGAGTGTCCCCGGGCTCTGTTTTTCATCCGTAGAACGTGGCCGCAGGAAGGGAAGACCCTTCCGACTCTTTCCATGTGCGGTGGGGACGAGCGAGCCGGCCGCGTGGAAAAGCCCGCGTGGAGCCTCAGGTGCGCTCACAGGTGCGGGCGTGTTTGGAGCGTCCTTGGCATGCGGGTGGCAGTGAAACCACAGAAGAGGGACAGATCTCACAGAAAGTGCTTAGAGGGAGACGTGGTTGACCGTGGGACGCCGCCAACCTACTGGGAAAGGCACACGAGCGAGGATTAGCCCGTGGTGACTATGGGGGGGACGCAGGTGGGTTGGAAGGCAGGTCCCCGTAGAGGGCGGCCGCAGAGCCTCGCCTCCCCCTCCTCCGCGGGCTCTGGACCTGTCGTCCCGCAGGGCAGGTGTGTCTAGGACGGGACAGCGCAGCGTTGCTTGACCCGCGGGCCCTGTCCTCTCCATGCCCCGGAGCTGAGGAGTGCGCTCACGTGTATTCATTGTTATATATTAAACTTTCACCAGTGGTATCGTTTAAAAAAATAAAACCCCACTGTTCAAATCTTTCCTTTGCAAAAGTGTAGCATAAAACCCAGACTCATTTGGGCCGCACGTGAGGACCGTCACCATTTTCTCCTTAGGGGTTGTTCATTCAGCCCTTTTCAGGCTCATCTTCTCAGCAGCTTTTAAGAGAGTGAAGGGTTCCTGAGACTAAGCCGTTTGAGAGCCACTGGCCTAGATGGCCACCCATGGCCTGGCCTCAGTCCAACTTTTCAGATTCGCCTTTCCCTTCCCCACACCTCCCTTTTTCTACTCCAGCAACCCTGACTTCTCAGTCCCTTGTTCTTACCATGTTTCCTTCCCATACCGGTCACGCTGCCAGCAAACTTGAAGCCCTTGTTCAGATTTCATCATCTCCACCGTCATTTCCTTAGGCAGGCCTTCCCTAATCTTCTTGACTGGGTCAAATTTAATATTTTAGGATCTCATAGCATTAGCCTCTCTCATTTATTATTATGGTTATAATAGCGCATTTGTTTCTGTCATTATTTGGTTCACGTCTGAAGGCCCACAAAGTAAAAATGCCCTGAGATCAGAAACCAAATCTGCTTGTGTTCAACAGATGCTTAGTATATAATACTCGTGGAATGAATAAAATACTGGTTATATATAGTACCTGTGACATTAGTAAAATAGTCAGTATATGTGGTAGCTATGAAATGAATAAAATAGATGTGCTGAAGTTATGCTACAGGCACAAAAATAGACCTAAAACATGTAGTGTAACAAAAGGTAGAAGTAAAATACAAAAATAAAACCAAGAGGTTGTCAGGATCAGTAAGAATTTCACAAGGATTTGGACAGAGAGAAAGGAGTCTGATGATTCATCATCTAGAGGGGAAAACAAGGCAAGAAAGGCCCAGGGATAGACGGGCACCAATTGAAAAATTATATTTATCAAGAAGTAAGAATCCCATTGACTCTTGAACATCACAGGGGTCAGGGGGGCCCAGGTCCACAGGGTAGAAAATCTGCATATAACTTTTGACTCCCCCAGGACTTAATTACTAATGGCCTACTGTTGACAGGAAAGCTTATGGGTAACATAGTCGATCAACACGTATTTTGTATGTTATATGTATTATATACTGTATTCTTACAACAGAGTAAGCTAGAGAAAGGAAAATGATATTAAGACAATCCTAAGGAAGAGAAAATACATTGATAATATTTATTGACGTATAAGTGGACCCATGCAGTTCAAATCTGTGTTGTTGAAGGGTCAACCGTTTATTGAAGGGAGCAGCAGGAGATAAGATTAGAAAGATAATCCGGAGCCAAATGTTCAGGCCCTTAGATATTAACCTCAGGAGTTGGAGCTTCAAACCATAAAGAGTGGGGAATCCAATAAGTGCCTGTGGCAAGGACTGGCAGAAAAATGGTGCATTCGGGGCACATTCATCTATGAGCAGCATGTGAGACAGATTAGAGTTGTGGGGGTGAAACTAGATGGCGGGCTACCTGGACTTCTGCCTAGAAATCCTTTGAAAGACTTGTGGCCACATGAAGTCTGTGTTCAGAGACCAGGGATGACTTAGACAGCGCTGAGATAGAGATGTGAAAGCCATAAAGCTTCCGCAGAAAGGGCTTTCCTTCCCACGGTCCTCCAAGCTCTTTCCTGAAGCTCAAGAGTGAACACAGATTTTGTGTCGGTGCCCAGAGGAATGGTTCTGGAAACACACTTTTCTGTTGTGGCGGGTGTGACACTCACTTACTCACCCGCGCGACCTGGTCTGGAAGCTGGGGTCGGGCATCTGGTCATGCGATGTTTCCCCCCTTTAGGGTGCATTCGCCAGCTGTGTTGTAAATGTCTGCACTCCAGGTTGAATTTTTACATACTTGGAATCACGTTGGAACCCAAACTCCGACAATTTGAACTAAAATAAAAGGTGAGACTTTTTTTTTTCATTTTTTCTTAAACAAGTTTATAGTCAGTTTGCCTCCAGGGATCACTGTACAGTGAGCTCCGTAAATGATCGTCCTACAGGCAGAGTGTGCCCGCTGAGCCTGTTTTAAAGATTGAACAAACGAGAGCACGGAGCTTTGTGCCCTGGAACTTGGCTAATAATTTTTCATATGGACTTTCCCGGAGACTTAAGTGAGCAAAGTATTATGGGAGTTCAGGGAGGCTAACCAAGAGAAATAAGACAGGACCTACATCCTGAAGATGCTTGAGGCCTGGCAGAGAAGTGGGATACACAAAGAAATGAGCACAGAATAGATGTGAAAGCGACGTGTGAAATTTATCGAGCACTTGCTAAATGCCACACACTGACTCATTTAATTCTCAACACAACTTACAGTGTGAGTACATTATTATCCCCATTTTACAGATGGCAAAACTGAGGCATAAAAGTGCGTGAAGTAACTTGCTCAAGATAATATGACTTGGAAGTGAGAGCGCTTGAGTATGATCTCAGGCTGTCTGGTTTCTTATTTTTCAAATAAAGTTGTAATGGAATGAAAGGGAGGAAGTAGTTTATTCTGACAGATAATACGATGCTAAGGGACCTGAGAACATTATAAGCCAGGTCACCACTGGGAGTTAATTATTAGTGGTAAGGAACAACTGGTCTCCCACTGCATGAGAGATCCATAAATTCAGAAAATACAACCGTCCTCTGTTCTCAAGGCTAACGCTCATTCCCTTGCAAACTGGGGTTGGATAGCTGCAAAAAAGAGTTCATGATTCTTAGTTTCCACTGCTTACCCACGGCTTGATCTAAAAGACCAAGAATTATTGTAGGTTAATATTCAAGATCATTCAGGTCCCTTAGGATTTGTTTCCCCCAGATCTTATAGTTATTTACTCAGTTCCTTAGATGCTTTAATCCAATATGGGTTTAACTCAAGAGTACACACATCTCTCCAGTCAACAGAAATATTTATTACTCTTTATAAATTATTAAATTAACTTTATGGCTTAGAACTAAGTGTCTCATGAATCTTGTTATCATGAATTAATAATTCTGTAAAATTATATAATGATTCACAATGTTCTTCCACATAAATTTCCTATTTAATTTCCATAGTAGTGTAGTGTAAAGTTGATATTAATGCCCCAATTTTAACTGTGAGGAATTGAAGATTTAGGAAGTTTGAGTTGCTTTCTTGAGTTCACGCAGCTATGGATTATCGAGCTAGAATTAGAACTAATCCAGCCTTCTTTTTTCTTTCTCTTTTCCACTAATTAGGGCCTGATCACAATGAGTAATCTGAAGAATCTGAGTTCTTGGAAGCGTAAAGATGGCAATCACAGCTGGACTGGTGGTGAATTCACAAGGGTGCAGTAACCCTATAAGATCTGGCCAAAAAGCGTCATCCAGGCAGCCTCTGCCATTTATTAGAATTGTGCCGAGTGGCGTAGATGGTCAGCGTGATGGCCTGTTAGAGATGGGAGGGGTCGCTGTGTGTGGGCTTTGAAGGAGGGGCAGGATTTGAATAGGCGAGGACAAGAATTGTGACTTACTGGACAGAGGCAGCATGGGCAAAGACGCTGGAAGGAAGATCGTTAGGAAAATATTTGGGAAGAGAGGACTGCTGGATTACAAGCCGGATAATCAGGTTTGGTCAATAAGATGGGGGAGAAGATTAGATTTGAATTAGGAGGCAGAAAATAGGAAACTGTATCATGTTCTTGAAATAGGGACTGGCATGCCCAGTGGGCTACTTGGCGGTGATCAATGCATTTTTGTTTGGCAGGGTGACTGATGGCGAGGCAAAGGCTTCGGGCGAGGAGATCAGATATTTGATGATGATGAGGGATCCAGTTACGGGGCAGGTGGAAGGATGGAGACGGATGGGACATTTAAATGAGTGTTTTACTATAGTGAGTGACAAACTGGATTCCGAGGCCGAGGGAGAGTTTAAGGATGGTCACTTCAAGGTAAAAAGAAGGGTGCAGCTACTGGCAGCCAAAGACGGGAAAGACGGGGAGAGCGTTTCAGAGAGAGGCTTCCTTAGCTCACTGGGTGTGATGTGACCTTATCTCGGAGGAGGGTCCCCACGAGGAGAAACCTTCAGGGTAACTGAAAGGGAAGTCAGAGGAGTCTGATCCGGACACACTGACAAGCTGCGGCATTGGTGCCGTCAGGTTTGGAGTAAACGCAGGCGCACCAGCGAGAGAGGTGAGAAATAAAAGCAGAAGTTCTTCACTGCAGGCTGTGGACCTGCCTCTTCAGGTGCTAAAAGATGCATGAAGCGCAGGACCCAGACCAAGGAGGAGGGATCAGAGGACCAGGGGACAGGCAAGGGTCAAGACGTTGCATAATCAATTTAAAAAACTAGAGTCAAAAATAAGAACCTACTAGGACAAAATAATCCTGAGTGTAAACTGTAATTGACAAATTTTGAAAAAAAATTGAAAAAAATGCTGTTTGCCTGAAACTAATTCAAAATAATGTTGAATATTAACTGTAGTTAACATTTTTAATTACAAAATAAGAATTAGAAAAGTATACCATTGGATATGATAATAACATAACCAATGAAATTTGGGGAAAATAATTCAGGTTGAATAAGTTAATCACAGTATATCTACCACTATCAGTAGATAAGTAAGATTCTACATTAACTTTTTTTTTTTTTTCTGTTTTAACCATACACTGTTAGAAAGCTAATGACCTACAAGTCAATTTATAGAATTCGTCCTGAAAGCTGCTGATATCAATATGATCTTTAGGAATTTTAGCTACTTGAATAAAATTGGAATTTGGGAAAGTTAAAAATATTTCTAGGAAGAGTAAACTGTAAGAATTAAGTAAAAATTTTGCAAAATATTGAAAGTACCCTCAAATCAAAGCGGAAAAAAAAGACAACACTTGCAGTCATCCCAAATAAGTTGTATTTGGTGCACCTGGTGCTGAGAAAGTTTTAGAGAGAGTATATTTAGCCACAATTTCACTAGCTCATCATGCATTTTCTGTTTTCTTAATTCAGACTTTATTGCTAGAGAGATTTGCATGAAAGGATATTTAAAAAGTTTCATCTGTTTCTCCTGTTTATTTCTTTACGTGAAGTCATAATCATATTTCCAGAAGAATAAATTAGGATTTCACAAACAAAGGATTATAGCTTTGGGAGGATAATTAGATGCCAGAAAATGAGTTTTTTAAAAAGAGGGTCTTGTTTATAATATCAAGTATCTGTGACAAACACTACGTGTAATAGTGAAAATGTGCCCCAAGTGTGACATGTCATGTGAGTCAAGATCCTGCTGAAGGGATTCCCGGCATCTTTTAAAAACTTTTGGCTATGGTATGGATTTATTTATTTTATTAATTATATCTTTATTGATCTCAGAGAGAGGAAAGGAGAGGGAGAGAGAGAAACATCAATGATGAGAGAGTCATTGATCGAGCCCACAAGCTGCGCACGTGCCCTGACCGGGAATCGAACCCCGATCGCCTGGATCCTAGGTCGACGCTCAACCGCTGAGCCACGCCAGTCGGGCTGTGGTGTGGATTTAAAACTAAGGGAGTAGCTCATCCTGGCCCTGTCGTAGAGTTCCTGTGAGGGGCTAGTTCTCTCCTGCTGAAATTGCTTCTGTAATTTTACATGGTGACGCCCATTATTAAATGGGGAGTTCATTGAGATCACAAGGACCTGGGTGCCCAATGTCAGCAGGTGAAATGTGCCCTCCTGATCCTAATTCTTGTGGCGATTCGAGCTAAGTAGTGGAGAGTCAAGAAGTCCATAACATTACTGGCACATTGAAGGTTGTGTGTGTGTTGAATGAATGAATGAATGAATGAGCGAATGGGAAGGACCAGCAAAGCGTTATTAGGACCCCTCTGGAGAGCAGGCTGCTTGCTTTTTGCTCTGAGCCTGCAGGAAGGACCCCTCTGCCCCACTTTCCCAAGCCAGGGAGTAACTGCACCCTGCGGCTGGCGGCCGGTGCTCCCAGCGCGTCTGTGGCGTGTCCTGCAGCCCTGGTTCTGGTAGGTGGTGGCCTGGAAGGGCTCCTAGGCTGGCGCTGCTGAGCTTCCCCCCGCGGGTCACCGAGCAGCCTTCCTTGCCACCCTCCCGGTGCAGAAAGGTTTTTCCATAATGCTTTTCCTGCCCACAGGCCTCCTTACCCGAGGTGGGGGCCAGAGGTCAACTTCAATATCAAGGTGCCTTAGGACGTTTCGTTTTCAAGTTTTTGGTTTGGGAGAAAAAACATGCCAGAGGGATGACCGTCATCTTTTCTGCATTCTTTATTGAAAAATATATGACAAAATCCTTGTCATCTGAAGAGGCATCCCAGCAGGAGTGAGGAATTCTGCTTAGTGGCAGCTTTTAAAAAGGTGGTGTGCACTTCGGGTATGTCACATGCCTTCTCCAAATTTCAGGTTCATCATTGGTAAGATGATAGCAGCCCAATTTAACCAAAAGTATTTGATTATCAAATGATATGGTATATCATTTTGAAGAATTTTGCCAATCATATAAAACCTACCCAATTAAATGGTGCTATTATCTGCTAAGCACTCCAAATGGGTAGGCAGTTAAAACAATTAACTATGAGATTGAGAAACACAGACATCGGCAGGTGCAAAATCTACTAATTTGATCATTTCTAGGGCCATTAGCTTGTCATATATACAAATGTCCACACATGACAAAAATAAACGAAAAAAACTCCTTTCATCTAAAAGTGCCTTTTCCTTTTTTGGCTAGTCCCGTAATCACAACCTGGCATCTACCAATTCTTTCAAAGGGGATTGTTTGGGCATTTGATCCATCTCATAAGATGTGTGTCTGCGGCTTTTATAATTGCTACCAAAAAAGGAGGTGCTGAATATATTTAGTCTCTTTCTGATTCTCAGGCAGAGCCACTGGCCAGGATTCGGGACCACAGCGTCCCACAGGGCACGGTGATAACTTTCCTTCCAGACAAACCTCAGCTAACCACGCTCACATTGGAGGAAATAAATCAGAAAACCGCGGTTCCATCATCACAGAACTGAAAGAACTGCATAAGTAAAATGACAGGCTATTAATTCTGGTTTGGAAAGCATGAATAAGACTTTTGATGAAGCTTAATTTTCTTTTGGCTCTTCAGGAATAGATAAATCACTTAAAATAAAAATAGATGTTGTAGTGTGGGACACTCATTCCTCTCAATAGTGATTATTTGGGGGAAAGTGGTTTTTTAATGATGAAAAATAATGATGAAGGGCTCACATGAATTCTTCAAAATAGCACACAGTTCATTCTCTGATGCCTCACTAAGCTCTAGATTGAAAATTATCTCGTGTAATTTGGGTAAACCTCCAGTATATAAAATTTTAATTGAAAAGATAGGATATTTCATTAAAGGCTGTCACACATCACTATTGTTGCCAAATGAGGCTTGGCTGTACCTCCAAGGAATTTTTCTACTGACTGGTTTTGCCTCCAACCTGAGCCAAATAAGCCTTCGAGATCCATGTCAGCTATAGTGTGTTATGTGAGATGGAGAACAAAGATATTGGTGTACATTTATTTGTTGTTATAGCATTTATGTGATTTACATGCAAATGAATATTTTCATCAGCAATTTCATTACAAAACTTCAGTGGTTTTAGAATAATGATCCATTTTTAAGTTTTGCACCTGGTAAGGTATTTATAGTTCCATGAATAAATCTATACAAAATGCTGTGACAGTCAGAAACAAAAAGGGGGTAAAAAGAGAAGAGAGCATTTTGGAAGTAAATATACCTTGGAGTCAGTCTAGAATGTATAAGCAAGAGAGTTCTTTTTTGTTTCTGCAAATTCTTTTTCCCATTTGTGAGATAATAAGGTTTTTTTGTCTTTTTTTTTTTTTATTGAATTCATTGGCAGAGATAATGAGTTTTATTTTCTATTTTTTCCCTGGGGTCAGCAAATTCACCCTGTAAAGAAAAGAGGGACTCACAGTGAGAAAGGAATACGCACACTACCCCTGCGTTTAATGAGGACCCCACCTAATCGACCCCACATAACCGCATCTCACTGGACCGTGTTCCCTGCGGGGTACGTTAGGGCCACGGGGCGACAGGAGGCGCCCGAATGACTCTAGAACCGACTGGAGCGGGAGTGAGCACACAGGTGGCACTGCAGCTCCGCGAGGCCAGTTCGCCCGGTGAAAACCACCGAGGTAAACCCACCGCCTTGCCCCCGTGCGCCAGACCCGGGCACCGACTCGGAGGCGGCGCTGTCACCTAGCGGCTCATCTCCAACTGTTCCTTCCTCCTCAAGGGCTCGGGACGACGCCTGATGCCACCAGCACCAGCCAGGCAGTGGCCGTCGGTGCAGCCCAAGTGACATGCTTCCAGATCCTTCCGTGGGAGCTGCTAGCGCACAGCACCTCCAGGTAATGACTCCTCACGACATCCTCAAGGGTTCACCGTGAGTAAGGATCCCAAAGGTTATGGCAAACACCCAAGGTCTCCTGCTTAGTTCCCATGTTTTAATATTTTTGGGGGGCAATACTTGAAACATGGAATCATACCACTGTCCAAGGCAGATCCAGAGGCATATCTCATTGAGCTCTCTGACTTTATAGTCCTGCCTGAAACTTGGCACTAGAGTTCTGTTTCCTTAAATTATTGCTCTTCCCAAGCCGAGAGCATTTTCTGCTTCATAAGAGATTGACACTTGAATGTATTTTGGAGCAGGCTGTCGCTTTGTTTTTGGAAATGACGACATACCTGAATGTATCCTTTAAGACCCATCTTATAATGCAGACAGACCCCTCAATTTTCTTTAGGAAAAACTATTTTTAAAATGCAGCGTTTGTAGCCTGCGATTCTAAATGAAATTCTGTGGGAGGCTGAAGCAAAGTTGTGGCTCTAAGAGTTTGAGGGGATTGTGTGGGGAGGTTTCCTTTTCATGATACAAACAGCTCGTGCTGGAAATTTTGCCTCGCAAAGGGGGTGCAGGTGCTTAGTGTGTGCAGGTCAGAACCTGGAGACACGGGGAGGGAGAGGGACAGGGACAGGGACAGGGCGGGGATCTTTGGTTGGAGCAGCTCTTCACCTGAAAGGCTCGGGCATGAGGTGGGCGATCAGCAGGAAGGTCTCTTGGGACCGATGCTCATTCATCTTGGGAAAGCAAGACTATGAGGAAGGATCAGCCCCTGCTTGGCTTAGATCAGCATGGATGGGCCAACGCACACTGCTCATCCTGCCGCAGAAGAGCAGGTAAGCCAATCTACTGACTCTCTCCGGGTGTCACTGCTGTTTGGGGACCAAGGGGTACGTCCACCGTGAGGCAGGCATTACTGAGCACCTGCTACACGCTGAGCAGTGTTCTCAGTGCCTTACCTGTGCCGACTGTTAGCCTCACAGCAACCTTCTGAGTTAGGAACAGTTACTGCCCATTTTACAGATAAGGAGACGGAGGCCCACAGAGTAGAGTCACTTTCTCAGGGCTCCACAGAGAGAGGGTTACGAGCTGGGGGAGCCACACTTGCCGGGTAGGGGAAGCCAGGTTGCCTGCTGTGTCTTCGCTGGGTCACCAAGGGAGGTCGTTATTCGTGACTTAAGAAGGCCTCTCTCACAGTGGGCTTCCCACCAGCACAGGGGGCGGGAAAGTTCAGGGAGGCAGCCCAGCTGAAAGGACAGCCACAGGCACGTGCCACACAGGATTTACCTACTCTGATTCGAATCCTGTCCGTCAGGTAAGGTTTTTTTGGGGCCCTTACCTTGTCTCCAGCCCCTTTCCCTGAAATTCAGGTTTCCTGGGTTGCTGCACTATTGTCTGCTAAACCCATTGCAATGTAGTGATTGATATGATCCCAGATTTACTGCTGTTACATTAATATAGATGGTTTTGAATAGACATGACCAACCTCATCTATTTTTACTTGATAATATCTTTCTACGTTCCTGAGGACAACTACTGTTTTCACTCCTGGTGTGTGTTTGCACGTGCACATGCGAGTGTGTGTTTGCGTGATTGGTATCTAGCTTTTTAAAAAAGTATGGAATTCAAGTGGTGAGAATAGACATCCTTGTTTTGTTCCTGGTCACAAAGAGAAAGTATGACTGTTCATTAAGTATGATATTTGCTGCAGGCTTTTTGTAAATACCCTATAGAAGATTTAAAAAGGTCCCTTCCAGTTAGAGTTTGCCAGGATTTTATTTTTAAATCACGGATCAATATTAAATTTCATTAAACTTTTTTCTCCCTTTATTGAGATGATCATATGATTTTTCTTCTTTAGTCTGCTAAAAGGTCAGTTTACACGATTTTCCGAGGTTAGGTCAACTTTGCATTTCTGAAATAAATGCTACTTACTTGTGGCGTACTGCGTTCACTATTGAAATAGCTTTGCTAATATGTTCTTCAGAACTTTTTGCATCTATGTTCACGTGTGAGCTTGGCTGATGGTTTTTTCTTACACTGTTCTCTTTGTGGTTGAGGATCAAGATACTGCTGGCCTCCTGAGGAGCTGAGGAGGGTCTCCCCTCTCTCTGCCCTCTGAAGGGGCGTACGCAACATTGGGGCTGGTTCTTCCTTGAGCGTTTGGCAGAATTTGCTGGTGAAATCTTAGTGGCCTGGCGCTTTCCTTGTGGAGCGATAAAGTGCAACCTTATTTACAGAAGGGGGAAAATTTAAGCCAGGGGAGAGAGGGCCATATTTAGTATATGGCAGCTATAAGCGTTCGCTTACTTCCCGAACCTGAAATTATTGAGAATGTCTTTAATAGTTAAAGGAATACATAGGTTTTTCTATTTTCTTCTTTCTCAGTTTTATGAAGAGCATCTTCTGGGAATTCAGTTCATCTAAAATTTTACTTATCAACAGAGTCGTTTGTATTACTCTTTATGTCTGATCTACAGTGACGCTTCCTTTTTATTGTTGATACTGGGCATTTGGCTTGCTTTCTAAAAATCTCGATCAAGTCGCTCTGGAGTTTCATCAAATTTATCACTTCTGTTCAGAGGTAATTTTGCTGCTGCTCTGTGCAGCAGGACGCCAGTGGGGTGGCCGGGGCTTAGAGGGCTGGTTTCACAGTGACCAGGGTGGCAGCGGGCTGGCACCGGGCCCAGAAGCAGAGTCCCTAGACGCAGGCCAGCCCGGGCGGGTGGGATGTGAGAGGTCCGACCTGGGAAAAGTCTCCTGGGGCTTTGAGCCTGTCCTGCGAGCCAGGATGGGGAAGGAACTTGGGAGAGGACAGAGGGAGCTCGGCCTCCGTCCCCGGAGCGCAAGCTTGGAGCCAGGGCAGCCTCGGGATAGGGCACTTTCCACGGACTTCGCTTCACACCACTTCATTCTTATCTTTGCCTTTTGGAATTTTACTTGGCAAAAATCAAAGTTTTCAAGGACTTCGCTTCATAGCCTCTTAGTTTTGGTTTCCCACACAGGCGAGTCATTTGGAAAAGACGGGCCCGATTCTTAGGAGTGCGGCCCCCATCTGGCCTTGCTCCCCTGTCCTTCACCCCTGAAGTCACACCTCCAGTGCCCCGAGGCATTATTTTGTGGACCAGGAAATAAGGGGTGGGTGTGTGTGTGCGTGTGTAAGATGGGGATTTGATTATAATTTTTAATTAGTCCAGCTTCAGGCTTACCTATCTCAAAGGAACACTGTGGCTATTCGGCAAGGCATGTTTGTAAATCACCTCGAGATCCTTGAGAAGCAGAGATGCTGTATAAATGAATAATGCAGTGATGGGAATACTAATGCAGGCACCTACATTCCCAAGGCAGTTGCCTGGATTAGGTTTTGAAGTCTAAGGAGAGCTGTACAAAATGCAGCTACTTAAAGAAGAAAATGTTTTGTCCCACCCCCACTTAAGTCGTGATGGAAAATATCTGTGAAATACAGAATATAAACATAACTCATGACTGCGATTTATAATGCATTTATGAATACCTATCACTCAGATAAGTAACTATTTCACTATTTGTATACAGTTATTAGATCAGGGACTAAAGACTGTAATCGCTTCTTTGAGATGATATTATGTGGAAGCTAATTGGCAGTCGTTTCAACATAATTGCTAAATGTTGCTCAATAATAAATTACGGTTCTGTTACTAACTCAAGTCTTGTCAATGGCATAATGAATATTTCTGCAGAGCTTTCAGGAAATAATTCTTAAAAAGGCACACACACACAAAAGCCTAAGGCACCCTCAAACCATAAAAGAAATTACTTTCCCTCCACCTGATGACCTTCAATTTCCTTTCAGTATTAAAGGTCAACGGTCATGTGCCTCTGACAACATCCCTTCCCTTCTGGCACCGCACGAGGGGCGGGGAGAGGAAGGATATACCTGTTTCCTTTATATATGCCACCAAATTCTACCAGTTTGTATTATGGTCAGTTGATTACTAGGAGTTCTGAAAATAGTATCAAACTTCACAGAACAAGTAAAAACGAGTTATTTCCATAATTATACAAAGTAAGTTAGGGTATTGAGTCTTTACTAAATGAGAGTTTTAGGACTGAGAAAGTAGAAGATAGAACCATTCTCTCACATATGAACCACTATTACTTACACTTCACAACTCTCTTCATTTCTTACTTAACCCATTTTATCATGAGAAAATATTTTGTTTGTTTGTGTTGTATGGTCTGTTTGGTGTCTGTTCCCCTCAACAAGAATATAAGCTTTTTGGAGCAATATTTTGTCTGTCTTCCCTATATGTATTCCCAGCACTCTGCGTTTACCTACCACACAATACATACAGGATCTCCCACCTCTGGAGAGCTCGTTGTTAAAAATTTGACAGAATGTCACTCATTGGAGCAGAAAAGCAAGTAGAGGGTGACTTGATAAGTTGTGGAAAATCATAATATAAAATGGTATAATGGTGATTTTTCTTCTATGCTGATATCAAAACAGACAGAGGAAAGATGTCTTCAGCACCGGCAAATGTAAGAACCTAAGGAGTAATGGGCTACCCGAGGAGTCCTCAAGGCGTTCTCACGTTGACAGTGCACTTTGCCTCAAGTGTGCTCGGTCCCAGCGGAGTAATGAAGCGGAAAGAAAAGTTTGAGCAAGTGAGAAGGAAAGTTGTTGGAATAAGAAAGCTTGCATCCTATTTCTACTTGCTAATAACAGTTTGTAGATGAACAGACTTGTGTTGAGGTGGAGGGTTGGAAGCACACATCACTGAAGAATTGTCTAAGCAGCCGAAAGTGTGACTGGATTTGGGCGGAAATGAGGGCCCACAGAGAAGGTTTAGAAGCATCTATATAATTTACAGCAGAGGCTTAGGCGTGCACGTGACCACAGACTCAGAGAGAATGGTCAGTTGGGAGAGCAAGGGGAAATTCCGTCATGCAGAAGAGAAGGGGATACTGAACATTTTCCAAAAAGTTAACCGATAGGAAAGAATTGAAGTAGGCAGGCCTCTTGGGCAGTCCAGAGCCACAGGGACCAACAGACCCGGTCCCAGGGGAACGCCAGCCGTCAGGTCTTGCAGGACGGTCGGCGGCAGGTAATGAGCGACAGCAGCTGACCTGGGAATTCAGGCTTCAGAGGGCAGTTTCCGTTGAGTGGCAGGAATGGTGCTGAATCCCGAGGCTTTCCTAGGGGATGGGCGCTTTGGGGAAGTGCGTAACAGTAATATTGAAAGCTGGATATAAAAAGGAGAGAAATAGGAGACTTTCATGAAGGTGTAAAAGAAAGAGTTTATTTCTGTGTGTATTTTATTATTGAATGGTTTCAGAATGGGGAGGACAAGTGTGTTTGCGGGGAGAGGGAATCCAACAGAGAAGGAAAGTAGTAGAAACTAAGGCACGTGACTTAGTCAAGGACATAAAGAGCAATGTCACAGGGGGCTTTGGGGGTTGGGGGAAGGAGCTTGATTCGGTCCATGTTATGATCTGGGCTCCAGTCAAATAGGAAATGAGCCCATCGGCTGAGACAAAATAGGGACATTGTTATGATGCGAATATACTAGAGCTCTCAGAGCTTGATAAACGGAGCTTCATTTCTAGGCTTTGCCACTTATTTTGAAACCTTTAAAAAGTTGTTTACATCACTGAATCTACTCCCTTGAAAAATGGGAATTACACCAACCTTGCAGAATTATTTTAGATTTAGAGATAACAGTTGCTAACATGTATTGAGCACTTTCTACCTACCAGGCCTCATTTTTAAAAACTTTACATAAGTAAACTCATTGAGTTGTTAAATCAACCTTTTGAGGTAGGTACTATCAATATTTCAATTCTATGGGCAAGGAAATTGGGGTATTCAAAGATTAGGTAATGTTCGCAGGTCACACGGCTTTTAGAGGCAGAGCTGGGACTGGAACCAGGCCGGTGTCCACTCCGTCTCTCTAATGTATCTAAGAGCTCAGCACAATCCTCGACATATAGAAGCCTCAGTAACTAGGACTTGTAATGACTGCTAACTTTATTAGATTAAAGACTTGTAAAATATGTTTCTAAATTTTATACCAAGCTAAACCTGACAGAAAATCACCCAGAGAGGAATTAAACATTTTCTGAACACCATGGGTCAATTCCATGGGCCATAGCTGAGGTTAGCTACATATGGCTCCTTGTAGGAATAGATTGGGATCCAGATATGTGCCGTAGTGCCCTAGATGACTAACTTTATATTCTCTTTAAATGTTTAATTTCCATAGTGATTTCATCCCAGCAATATTGATCGACTCAGGTAAACTTAGACAGTAGAAGATTTTGTTCTGTCTTGCCCTTAAGTATTTATAGTACCAAGACGTTGTTAGGGACAGTGAGGGACTGGTCTTTCCTAGTCATCAGATGTGACTGCTACCAACTGAAATGTTCAGGCCCCTGGGGCTCATCTGGGACTCTGCAGTCTGCTTCGGTGCCCACCTCTTTACAACCAGCACCTTCTACTTTCAGTGGCCGCCTGAGTAACTGGAATACTTCGTACAACTAGGGAAGGGGACAAGTATATGAACAAGCATAGCTTTGGCTTGAAGGCTTAGAAGCCTGAGAGTAAAGAAGACCTGGACCAAAATCAAAGGGCATAAGCAAGTCGCAAATGGTGGTGAGCCTGGACTCTCCCGACACTTTTTCCCTGGAGGTCTTTCCCAATTCCAAAGCACTAAGTGATCAAGAAGCTAAACAATGTTTGACAGACTTGTGTGCCTCGGGGAACAAGAGCTGATGATGTCTTGAGCCTCTCAAAGGTAGGAAGGAAGGGGTCTGGTACACTTTCCTCTGTTTCATGTGAGGCATCTAAGTTCTGATCCGTAGGAATCAGAGTGAATTAGAAACAGTACAGCCCTCCAAGGGCTGAGACCCAGCACTGAATCACCCAACACCAGAAATTGGATTACGGTTATCCCAGATTGCTAGTGTTCCCCAGAAGCTGGCAAAACAAATACAGATCCTGTCTGGAGATAGACACCATCATTCTAGACTTCAGGTTTTTCTAAAAGCAATTTTTCATATCCAGTGTTTGGCATGCAATAAATTACAGCTGACACACAATGCTGTGACACAACATGAATGAGAATTAGGTATAAGCACAGAAAATAGAAACATACTTTTAGGGGATTGAGATGTTGTAGTTATGAGAAAAAGACTTTAAAATAACAATGCTTGTATATTTATGGAGAGAAAGCACAAGAGGGAATTTCAGTAAATAGCTGGGACTATTTTTGAAAGGGAGATAGCAGAACTGAAAATGAAAACAAAGATATTTTAGAACTGAAAAATACATTAAAGTCAATAGAAATGTTTAAAAGTAAGACAACTGAAGATATAATTAGTAAGAAAAGCACAGACTGAAAAACAAAGACAAAAAAGAAAGAAAAACACAGAAGAAAGAGTTGGAGACAAAAGGGCATAGTGACACATTTTAGCTTAGTGTAATTTAGGTTCTAGAAGAAAGAAAACGAGAGAGCATGGAACAGAAGGAATATTGAATTAAATGATGGTTATTTTCCCCCCAAAGGATAAAATACATCAAGCTGGACATTCAAGAAAACTTATGAACCCTAAGAATATAAATAAAAATGAAATCTACTTTTGAGGTCTTCAGAGCTAAACTGTAGAAAATCAAAGACAAAGAAAATACAAGTTCAGTGAGAGAACAGAGGGATTGCATTAAAATAAAGAAAAGTTAGACTGATTCCTAACTTCTTAATACAAACAAGTGTTGAAGCCAAAAGAGAGAGAGAAAGAGAGAGAATATTACCTTTAAAATTCTGAAAGGAAATCCAGCCTTGGTTTTATACTCATAAAAAACCTTAAACTTACATAGGATAATATTTATAACCTTTAAATGGCTAGGCTAGTGTTGAGCTTCCTAACGTAAGAATATGGGAAAGTCATAAAGCAATGGGTTGGTCAGTCATCTCACACATCAGGGTTTGTGGAGAATGTCGACGAGATCAAAGTCATACACTCTGAGAAATAAAATAACATTGAGTTATTTCTTTACATCTTAATTTATTCAACAAATATTGATTGGCTACCTACTATGTGTCTGGTGTTGAAAACAGTGAAAACCCACATTCTTATGGAGCTTAGATTCTTGTGATGAGAGGAAACAGAGAAGAAAAACAAAATAAAACAAATATATAATATACTACCAGACATAACAATGAAATGAAGATGACAGTGGGTCTCGCAAGGAAGACGCCCCTGTGTTGAGGTGACCGAGACGAAGAGAGGGAGTAGGCCCTGGGCCCCTGCAGGAGGGTGTGAGGGTGCAGCCGAGGCCCACAGGAGGGCAGTGCCCCCAGCTCGGTGCTAAGAACACAGTGGGGATGGGCCCGGCCACGCGGGTCTTTGGATTTTTCCTGTAACTGGGAGTGGTGGGAGGGAGGGGTCCCTGGAAGATTTTGTGCAGAAGAGTTAAATTTCAAAAGAATCCCTTAGCTGCTGTTAGGAGACCAGACAACAGGAAGAACTGGGGGGCGGGGGGGGGTAGGAAGACTCGCAGGCGTCCGTGTGTCAGTGCTGGTGGTTTGCCCTACAGAGGCCTGGTGTCCGCAGTGAGGGGGTTTATGTGTCTCCACTGTCTGAAAAGGGTTAATAATATACACAGTATTTGATTAAATGTTGGCATCGCTCCTGAAATGTAAATGGAATTAAAGTGAGAAAGCTTTGGGGCAACTTTAATAAGATCTTATTAAAATCTTATAAAAGTGAACTCTAAGAGTTCTAAAAATGTATCTTAACTTAGTGGCTTCAGATTATTTATTTGGTGTAGTAAAGCACAACAGGTCGCTTCTTCAGGGGTGAAAACAGTGTTTAAAGAAATTCAAAATATATTTCTGTGGTATATTTCCAGTATATCATTTGCTTTGAATTAAGATCAATTCTAAATCAGTTGATACGAAAAGTTTCACATCATCACAAAGATTTTTCTCAAAAAAAATTTTAGAAGGTTTTCTGAAGATAACAAGTTTCTATCCTATGAACTCCAGAAATACTGGTATAGCTTCAGGACAAATTCACGTTGCTAAGTGGATAGTGAACTATTTTTTTTAGCTAGAAAACTATCCCCAGGAGATGTTTTTACAGAGCCACTGCTTTCCAAGTGATAAAGCCACCAGGTGTCCCTTGTACGATCCGGTGTCCTCTCTCCACCCGCATCACCGCTCCAGATGCTCCTGGAGTCGGGTCCCAGCGTGAAACGAACACCGACGAGTGTGCGCCGGTGTCCCCGGCCTGCGGGGGAATCGCCAGCCCGGCTGTGCTGAAATTTCAGTGAGAGGTTATTTAAGCAAACATGGGAGCAGCAGTTACGTCTTTTCATTCAGATGAAGTTTCATACAGAACTACTAAAAATTCACAACCCTCGGATTAACCTCTAATTTTGAGATTCGCTTGCTCTAGGTGTCTTGCTTCACTTTCAATTCCACAAGAGTTTAAAAAATGATTTTTAAATGGCATCATCCTGGAGTTCACTGTTAAATTTTATTCTAATTCTATAATAGGATTAATTAACTGGTGGAGAATTCAGTTGTTAGGACTCAAAAATAAATCATCGGAAGTTTATTTTTAAAAATAGAAAGATTAGTAGGTGAAGATCTATGAGTCTCAGATATACTGAACTTTGAGCACAGGGGTGGATTTAAAAACAATTTAAATTGAGAAGATATTGAATTACATTGATGACATGCCTTGCCTTCATGGGGAAACCTCGAGAGTGTTATAGAGATACATCAAATAGGCTCCTTTGGTTTTGATATATTTTGGAGGTATTTTTGTTGTTGTTGCTGATTTATAAAAGCAATACTCGTTAGTTGAAAAAATATTTGAAGATTATAGAGTATATAAATTTAGAAAACCAAAGTCTCTTTTTATATCAATCTTTTTGCCTGACCTACTATCTCCCTGTTCTCTGAGATAATCATTGCTAATAATTTATTATGTATTTTTTCATGATATGAGATATGAAATATAGTTGGGCTTGTGAATAAATATGTGTATACTGGACTGGGCTGTTTTCGATTTAACAATGCATCATGAGCATTTCTCATGTTGGGGTATAAATTTTGTTACTTGTTTGAAGAGCTGCATAATCGTCCATTGGATCAGAATGTTGTGGGGTGTGTGTGCGTGTGTGTGTGTGTGTGTGTGTGTGCATTACAGGAGAAACTATGACTTACGATAATTAAGACTGCTCAAGGTCTGAGTATTCAGTATAGCTGGGTCCTGATTCCATGGCCCATTTTTTAAAAATTATGCTGCAAATCCTCCCATGTTTCATTTAAAAAAATTTTTAGAAATATGTCTTTATTGATTTCAGAGAGAGGAAGGGAGAGGGAGAGGGATAGAAACATCAATGATGAGAGTCATTGATCAGCTGCCTCCCGCACGCCCCCCACTGGGGATCGAGCCCCAACCTGGGCATGTGCCCTGACAGGGAATCGAACCCCGATCGCCTGGATCCTGGGTCGATGCTTAACCGCTGAGCCACGCCCGGCCAGGCTCATCCCACGTTTTAATTGTTAATTTCTCAATTAAAAAGGAAAACCTCCACTGACTATAAACATGTTGTTTTGCCTATTTCAGTTCCTCCCTTTGCTTAAATTTCTGGAAGTAGGGTTGTTGAGGTGAAATAATGATTCAGTTCTGATGTTATTGGGAGGCCAGGGCGCCCCCACCCCTGGGAGATTCGGGAGTGCCTAGTTCCCCAAACACTTGCTGACTTTAACGATTATTGATCTTCTTAATCTTGGCAAATGTGTAGATGCTAATTAAAATAATTCAAGCCTCTTTACGAAGTCATGTACAATATTTTAGTACAGTAGACACATACCCGTGACTTTTTTTATTAGTCCTCTGACCATGGCATTCTGCTTAGAGAGGCTTTAGCTCACGTTATAGAAATATTCTCTATTTTATTCAGCTTGTCGTGATTTTCTCTGATGTTAAATATAACCTGTGATTAACCAGTAATTCATGTGTTTGTGTGCATGGTCTGCATTCCCTCCACCAAATAGAGGGCTGATTATCCCAAAATTTAATGAAGAAACCTACCCACAATTTGTGAGTGTAACTTACATTATTTTTCTAAATTCTCATCTTATGTAACATCAATTTTATTTTTGTATTATATATTGCATTTCAAAATCCTTTCTTAAACTGCACCAAACTTAAAAAAAATTAATCAGCAATTACATGGATTTAGCCCTGAGTCTGTATAATTTCATTGCTAAGTCTTAAATATAAATCCGTAGTTCACACTGTTTCTATCAAGTATTTGCCCTTCTCCCTTTGATCCATTATTATGACTCACTTATTGTTTGGTTAAATTTAATTCTTAGGCAGTATTTTCCAGAATGCCGTATTGGCTTCATCCCTACTGAGTCTGTAAATAATGGGTAGCGTCTTTCTTTTCCCTCAGAGATGAAGAATGGCTTGAATATGCCAGAATTTCGTAAACTGTGCTCCCCTGAATAGTACTGCTCAGCGAGGTGTCAACAGATGTTTCAAAGGGGAAGGGGATATTGTTGCCAAATAAATTTAAGAAAGCGGGTTAAAAAATGAAAACTAGGTTGTCGATATGTTTTTCTTACTTGATTTCATTGCAGAATTTCTCAGAGCTCTGAATAAAATGGGCTTTATACGTTTTTCAGATATAAATATCATGTATATTTCTAAAATATAATTATTCATAGACACTTTCACAACAAGCACAGATCAAGATCTCATGGAATAATAATTGGAATAGTTTGGAATTCTAGACGCTCTGTTCATGGAGGATTTCCTAGCAAAACAAGGGACTCCCTACTTGCTCCTACCAGTCTTAATAATTTGGGCTCTAATCTGTGTATGGGACCTCTCCTCTCCTCCCCGTATTATATTCATTCATTCATTCATTCATTCATTCATTCATGCAATAATTAATTCGTGCCCACTGTGTTCCAGGTACTCCTCTAGGCCTCAGACTACAGCAGCAACAGAGCAGAGAAAAAGGACAAGTGTTGTGGAGGCTGATGGGCGAGGAGGGAAGAGAGGGAATGAATAAATGAGGAACCCGCAGAGTTTACCAGATGGGGGAACAATGAACACAGGATAAACCGAAAAGGGGCACAGGGCTCTGTGCGGGAGGGGCTTGCGGGTGAGTTTGGCAGGTTTGATATTAAATCGGTGGTCAGAAATGTCCTGCTGAGCGGTCGCGTTTTCACAAGGCCCTAGAGGAGGGAGAGAGGCCTTGCGGTGTCTGGGATGAGCACTGTCCTGAACGCCACGCGGAAAGAGCACGAAGTTCACTTGCCCTTTATGGGTTTGTGAAAGCAAGTCGGCAGTTCAAACAACCCATCTTTTAATGAGACGATATTTCATTTTAATCAGGAGGGTATTTGTTATAAGGAGAAACATGCCCGTGTCAGCCGCAGGAAGGTTCCAGTTTGCCCGGTGAGAGCCTGAGCTTGGGGCCGCAGCCGAGGCAGCCCGAGTCTGCCCTGGGGCTCCGCGGGTGAGGGGGCCCGCAGGCGGCCCTAGGCGCTGACAGTGACCGCCGACGGCTCCGTGCGGCTCGTCTTGGTCTTTCCTCAGGAGCGGAAGCTGCCACCCCACAGGCTGTGCCCGCGCCCCCCGCTGTGGTCGGTGGGGCAGACTCTGCCTGGTCATTTCAGCTCCGGCCCCTGGGGAGGGGTTGCCGTTGGGCACACTTAGGACGCCTGGCCTCTCCAGACGCACGGTTGGCATCGTAAACACCGTGGAAGCGAGGGAATGAGACCGCATGTGTCACTCAAGAGGAGGACATTTAGGGGAACGAAAGTTTCCATTCTCCATACCCTCAGGTATTTCCAGGTGGCTCACAAACTGACCTGTTATCCTGGGTTTAGAATCCGAGTTAACGTTGTAAAGGGAAGAGCAGAAATGCTCCCCTTGGCATTTCGGCTTTGAGATGCTGTGTGTGTGTGTGTGTGTGTGTGTGTGTGTGTGTGTGTGATGTGGGGGGCACTTCAGCAGGACCCCTCCAGGGGGTGAAGGCCCCAGTGCCTGTCCAAGGAAATACTGATGAGTGAGAATTTCATGCTGAGAACCATTCTAGGGTTAAGCTGTGTTTTCCGTGCTTTCCATGTCACTTGTGTTCCTCCCACTCTCTCAAGAAATTATTTTCTTCACTCATTGCACGGAGGAATAATTTGCGTGCAGTAAGTGTATTCATCGGACGCGTGCGGTCTGGCGAGGGTCGTCGCTGTATACACCGGTGAAACCGTCGCCAGGTCGCAGAGCGCGACATCCCCGCTGCGCCCACCTCCCGGGCAGTGCGCCCCTGCTCCGGGCCTGCCCCAGGTAGCACCCTGTGCTTTGTGTCACCGCAGATTAATCTGCCACTTACATAAATCGCATCCTTGCGCATGAATTCTGTTTTCTGCTCCCTTCCCTCCGCTAATGCTTTGGCCAGTGGCCCCTGACGTCAGCAGCTCACCCCTTTCCAGTGCCGGGGTCCCCTTCACGCTCCTACGCAGCATCCCCCCCATCCGTTCACCCGACGGGGGACACGCGCTCTTTCCAGCTTTCGGTGACGACAATAGTGCTGCCACGAACATTCGTAAGTCGTTTCTCCCGAAACGAAATCAGTTTCATTTACTCGCACGAATTTAAAACCCACAGCCCGAGCTGCCTGCGTCCCCTGCAGAGCTGGGACAGCTCCGTCAACTGCGGCTGACAGCGGTCATGACAAAGCCCGGCAACAGGCCCTGCACCGGGGGACGCTGGAGACTGGAAAGCCCCGAAGAGGACAGTGGGACTTAAATCTCACCAAGTCTCAAAACAGACCCCCCAAGAAAAGGCAGTGGGCGATGAGGCTGAACCCCTCCTTACAGAGAGGAAACAGGGAAGTCTCGTCGCGTGGCCCCCGTGGTACACGGCCCGCGTGAACCCTCCAGGGAAACGCGGGGATACAGCTCCGGACGCCGTGGAGCTCGGCGCTGCTCGGCCGTCACGCTGCAGAGTCGTAAGGACAGTTTCCCGGCCCAGTGGCGTGAAGATGACACGAGAGTCGAGTGCTGGACTGTGACGCTCTTAGTGATCACCTCCCATTCTTATTAAATAAGTAAACACCTGTTCACTTTTCATCAGATGTCTTTAATCATTTACATATTAAAAGAAACTGTATAAAATGAAAAGAAACCAGTTCAAGACGCCTGAAAGCGCAGCAGGTTTTGAAACAGAGCTTTAGTGAAAGTGCAACTCCACACAAATTATAGTACAGCGAGAATTTACGTTATAAAGCACCGTTAACTTTTCATGTGTTAGCTCTGTGGTTATCACGAGGCAGTAAGGGAAAGGTCCCAAAAGAAATGCTTATACATTTTCTTTTAAAAAAAATTAATTGGAATTGCTATAACAAAACAAAGCAAAAAATAACACAGGATATTCTCAGTTGCCCCGGAGCTCACTACAGAGATACATGGCTACTCATGATCCCTCCCTTACAAAGTGGGTTATGTCGGACATGAGAAGCTCCCTTTCCACTTTTGACAGAGAGATTTCTCACCCTCTCGGCTCCCTCTTCTGCCCTATTGTGTGGAGACTGTCGCCACCAGAATGTCAACTCCATGGAAGCAGGGATTCGGTCTGTTCTGATGACTCCTGTGTCCTCAGTGCTGAGCAATGGATGACCAGTGGATGTCCAATGGATATGTGTTAATAGAAACTTTCCTTCTGTCTCAGACACAGCTCGAGACCGCGGTGCTCTAGGCTCCCCTGTCATTTAAGAAGCTGCTGAGAGTGCATCTACAATGTCTGACATTCGCCCCAGTCACCCAACAGCCACAAACCACCTCCACACCTTCCTGAGTGTCCACTAAGAGGTCGGGTGTCCTCCCGCGCATTTCCCAGGCAGACACCTCAAAACTCGGAGCTCAGGCCTCTCCTCAGTGCACCGGTGTCCCTGTGCCACCATCACACAGGCTTGCGTGTCCTCCGCCTGGGCAGGGTTCACCTTCATTATTATTCTTGTCGTATAGATGAGGGAGCTTAGACTGCGTCTTTTTTACTTATTTCTCCTCAACAACGGGCAGTAAATTCTCAGATACTAGATTTCCGTCCGCAGGAGTGAGGGCTTTGGTAAGTGTGCAGTTGATGAATGGAAGGACAGATGGTTGGACAAACTGGCAGGAGCAGGACTGTCGGATCAAGAAATGACTGCTTTCTGAGTGTGCAGTGGTACTTTGGTATTTGTCAGTAGAAGGGCTTTATAAATTACATCCGCAGTCAGGTAAAACGTGAAATACCCCAACTTCATTAGGAATCATCTTAAACATACGAAAGAGTTGTGTGTTCTTAAGAAGACAGAGAACCGCAGGCTTCCGAGACTCGGCCAAGGTCTTTAATGATAAACAGACACACACAGCCCAGGGTTCTGTTAGACGCCAACGGTTTTAGCGTTAGGCAGGAAAACATTTAGATCTCTACTCCCCACCCCAAATGCAACATGTAATCAAATGATCAACCTGGGTGAGAGTTAAAATAAAAGGGCAGGCTGGATGAGTTTTTAGAACAAATTGTTTTGAAGTACTGAATTGTTTTGAAGTTTTGAGAAAGGCTCAGCCTGATTGTCTAGGCTTTGAGACAAATCTCTGTGTCTCACGGTCAAGGTGGTATATAACCTCATCGCTGAGATCATTTTCTCCCTCACTGGGTATACATACTTTCAATTCTAGGACGTTTAGTATTAAGTACAAAATGATTAAGAAAATAAAATTATTAGCTTTATTTTTTAAGTTTAGGAAGATAGGTAATTGATATTTGTCATTACAGATTTTAAGAGAATTTGATGTATTAGTGCGAAAATTTTATAAATTCAATTCAAGCTATAACATTATATAATTGAGTAAAAAATTATAACTGTAGATTTATGATTTTAGGTTAAAATTTTACTAACTTTATGGACTATTTTGGAGTATTTGTATGTACAGTACTTATAAAGTTTATTTTAGTTTTGTGGATCATATAGTACTATAACCTAGAAGGTTTTGTTTGCTAAATCATACAATGAAAGTACTTTAAAGTAGAAAATCACTTAGTTAAACGTACAAATACAATTGAAATATTTGAGAGTATGCAATAAAATTTGTGAAAGAATTCATTAATTATTCAAGGTCCCATGAAAGTAATGATTTAAATTTGCTAGGTTTATAAATAGAAAGATAAGGTTTATATGCTAGACTTAAATAGAAAGGGGGTTTCAATTTACAACTGTAATAAACTGAATATTAATTTTGAATCCAAAGCAAACCTCTGAACAGTCTTTCGAGGGCACAAAACACCCTCACAGCAACACGAATTTGACCTGATGCTACTTGGCTGGCTTTCCTGGAGCCGTGTTTAGCACCGTCCTCACACTTCTGGGTACGCGCTGGATGAAAGCCGATGGAGTGCAAATGTCACGGGGAGTTGGGGTGCCAGTAGCAATTACACTCGCAGCGACTAAACCTGAGGGTGCTGGTTCAAGGAGAGCAGAATATAAAGCTAGTGAGGGAAAGTTTATCAAAATGGAAAACTTCTCCTGTGACACATGGCCTGACACCCTGCAAGGCCGCCGGGGCCAGTTCTAATAGACGGCTGTGAGATCTCGTTGAATCTTGGAAAAGGGATTCCAGCCCTGCCCTGCAGACTGGCCAGTGGAGTCAGGAGGCTCCGGGAGCAGGCGCGATGGGCTGGTGTGATACGCGAGAGTGGAACACCTAGCCCCTGACTGGGACCTGAGGGGCCCGGGGAACGCCCCATTCCTGAATCAGTGCCTGATGCTCTGGCCAGGGCCACTGACACCAGGAAGGAGACAGTGGTGCCTGTTTCCTGCAGAGCCGAGTTGATGGTAGTAGGTGTTAGGACCCTAGAATAGGGTGTGAGGAGGCCCGTTGGCAGCTTTTAAATTCTAGAGCAAGGTGGACATAATTACTATTAGGGGGAGAAAGCTTGGAACACCATTCACAAGAATCGGCGGCACCAGGTAATAGAGAATGGCGTTTCTAGGGAAGACAGAGGTGGGCAGCCAGTGAGGGTATTGCTTCATATATATAACCCAAGGAAGTCAAGAACAGACCAGCAGAGGGCAGGAGGCTGAGGTCAGCGCCCTCATGGACAGTCACTAACTTGAGACTAGTTTTAAAAACCGATTCTGATTTCAGAGCCAGAAACCACCAGCTGAAGGAAAGGTCAGTGCAGAGGTCACGTCAAAGCTAGACTTTACCTGAGACCACATTCTTGCTCCAGCTTGCCTCACTCTTCGGAAGGATGTTCCCCAAATCCACCTGCTCACTAAGTCATGTGCACTTGGCTCCCTGGCTCAAGTTCTACCTCTAGGAAACCCAGTCTCCAACCCTGTGTGAGTTATCATATTGGCTTGTGTCATTGCTGTCCATAGTAAACACAAGGCGAATCACAGTGGCAAATCGTTGTAATTTAAGCATTGCATAAGTTGGGAATGTGAGTTATATATTTATAAGCCGTATCTCTTATAGGCATATATATTTTTTCTTTCAGAAGTTGATGTCACATTTTGTTGGATATGCTAAAAATATTCCAAGTAGATATTGTTGAAATGAAACCACTGTCTGGAAGCTATATCTAGAAGCCAGACACTGATTTTGATATTGAAAGCAATCTACACTTCTGTAATTCTTGCAGGTTTCCCTGAAAAATATGTAGAAGACACCAACTCTCCCATGGGAGAATTCAAAGATGGAGATTTCTCTACAATTTCAGGTACTGATTCTCAAGGTTCCTTGGTGGTGATAAGTTCTTCCTAAAAGTTCAAAATGCTTGGAGTTCTTTCTCCACACTGTGGTGAACATAAATTAGAGCTGTGGTTAAGCCTTGATATTTTTCTAGAACCTATTTTGCTGGCCAATTTTTCTAATTTATAGGCCCATGTTTATTTAAGATTAAGGAATTTATAAACATGGACATCATTTAAGCTATCACTCTTGTACTTTCTCACTACAGTAAATGGACTGAAAGGATCCTTAAGGTTATTAGGAATGCGTGGAAGGAAATGGGGATGGAGGACATTGTTGGATTTCTCATCACTCAACACTTGTGGGCAACTCCAGGACTCATGCCAGGCTTGTTGAGTTATAAATGGCAAATAATTCCCTTTCTCTCTCTCTCTCTCTCTCTCTCTCTCTCTCTCTCTCTCTCTCTCTCTCTCTCTCTCCATCCAGGATTATTCAATAACATAAAAGTGAAAATTGTAACTACTTCCATTAACTAGAGGTGAGAGAGATTCGGGGGGGGGGATTGTAGGAGGAAAGAAAATAATTGAATGGAAAAATTTCAGTTAGGACGCAGGAGGCCACGATAATCACAGTTAATGAATCTAGAAGAGGAAACAGATATCCCCCTTCTGTGAGAGCCATAAAGAACTTAAAAATGCTGTTCTCTGTAACAGTGAATAGGAAAAAATAAAAAATGGCAGCTTTGGGGGGCAAAGCAAACCAGTGTTTTGTCTGGAGCGCTAGAGGTAATTAGGGATCAGATCCATGCTTCCTGAGCAGTTAATGACGCGGACACCTACTAGGAGTAGCTGTCTTAGCAATCAGTGACTCAAGTCTCCACCTTACAGAGTAGTAGGAATTTTCAAGCCATACTTCTGTCTTGGTTTCCTCTACATCCCCTTCAAATTCTGGGAAATTAGAAATTCACATTCACACAAACAACTTTCTAGTGAAAATGGAAATGAACAGAGATTGGCGTGTCCCCCAGTACCTCTTCTCCACTGCTTTCTGATAGAAGTGAGGTCGTCTATGTTGAGCTGTTGTAGGACCCGTCAGACTAAGCTCTGGACAACAGGGTGTTAGCAGATGCGGTTGTGGAACTTCTAACTCATGTCCTAAGAGGGCGGGAGGTACCTTTCTCACACTCGGCTCTCTCCTGTTGCTTGGAACACACGCATGGTGACACCACATCCTGAACCATGGGACAAGAGTCATCGGGGTGACCACTTAATATCTCATCACTGGGTTGTACACCTAAAATTAATGCAATACTGTACATCATCTGTAATTGAAATATAAAAAATTATTTAAAGTAAAAAAAAATTTAAAAAAGTAGAATGGAGTTCCAGAAAAGGCAAAGCACCAGGGCCCTTAAATGACCACCTGGAACACAGACTTTACACCAGCCTGTTATGTGAGAGTATAAAGTACGTCTCTCTCATAGAAATCACTCCTGCTTGAGGCTTGTGTTGCACGCAGCTGAAATAATATCCGAACTATAACACAGAATCTTTTAAGTTTAATAGATTACTTGCAGTTTTCTAAGTTTCTGCATTTTCTGTGATAATTAAATCTTCCCCCTCCCTGTGCTCTTAAATCAAGGGTGAAAACAAGGTAAGTGGGTGAGATCTATTGTATGATAATTTTTTTTGAGGAATACTGAAGATAAATATAACTATAAATTGCTAACTCAGGGCCTTGCTGGAAAGGTAAAAATAATTACACTGTGGAATAGGACCACGATTGCTTTGGTTCCTAATGTTGTGCTTGATGTTATAGAGCTTAGGTGTAAAAAAGGCTCAGAAAAATGATAGCATCATGTGGTATCTCTATGTCGATGAGCGTTAAAATGATCCTAGGCAAATTAACAGCTGCAGAATCTTTAAAAAGATCTCATGCAGGTCCATTTAAAAAAAAATATATATATATTTATTTATTCATTTCAGAGAGAGAGAGAGAAACAGCAATGATGAGAGTCCTTGATCAGCTGCCTCCTGCACACCCCCCACTGGGGATCGAGCCCACAACCCGGCATGTGCCCTGACCGGGAATCAAACCATGATCACCTGGATCCTAGGTCGATGCTCAACCACTGAGCCACTCCAGCCGAGCTGCAGGTCCATTTTTATGTGTACCTTTTAGGCATACCTATTGAGGACATACCTGAACAAAAATGTATGTGAAACAATAATTGTCTAGCTCTTGCAGTTGATGAAATAGAGTCACATGATTTTTAAGGAATTATTTAGTATAGCATAGTGTCAGCTTCTCAGGGTCATGAACCCTTAATGCTAAGTAGCTCTAAAAGCTAAGCAGAAAAGGGTCCCCACCTTAGAGTGTTTTTTTTCTGTAAAGCACTTGTATTTGAAGTCTGAGAAATTTTGAATGTTTTTTCCAAGTGGCATTTTGACTCCAAGAAGGTGTTTATTAAGCACCTCCTCCCTGGCCTGCATTACACTGGCACTGCTGTTGCTCCTGCTGGCACGTAACTGGGGAGTGATAGAAAAGAGAGCAAAGAAGGGGGCGGAGGGAAATTAGGGACTAGTAGGACAGAAAGAAGCCAGTGTAGGGAAAGGGAAGGAGCAGCTGGAACAGTGCTGTTCGAGGGAAAAGATGAAGTCACAGCGTCAGCTTCAACAGAAAGAGGCCAGTTGCACGAGAACTTCTGCAGCCAGTGAGCTGCACTGGGGCCAGAGCATGTGCTTCATGTCTCTAAGTGACCGAAAGGTTAGCTGTGCTATAAAAACGCAAACTAGCCCGGCCGGCATGGCTCAGGGGTTGAGGGTTGACCTATGGACCAGGAGGTCATGGTTAGATTTCTGGTCGGGGCACATAACGGGGTTGCGGGCTCGATCCCCAGTGGGGGGTGTGCAGGAGGGAACTGATCAATGACTCTCTCATTTTTGATATTTCTATCTCTCTCTCCCTCTCCCTTCCTCTCTCTGAAATCAATAGAAACATATTTAAAAACAAAACAAAATAATAACAACAAGAAAAAGTCCCCTGCAAACTGTCAACATAGGATGAGGTCTGACTCTTTCTTTGGGGTTTAACCTGTGCTAGAAATTTAGACAAATTTTCTTGGGTCATTTCTCATTTATTTTCTTAAAGCTCCTTGATAAACATGGTTAAGAGAAAAAATAGATGATAGCCTTAATGTCGCTCTTTTTGATATTGATCTTTTTTTACGATAAAGGGTTGTCTCCGATGGATTTTTACATTAAGTTTATCCAGATAGCTGTGATCTCTTTAGCAGAAAATGCAAGACCTTGATTCATTGAAGGACAGAAAATACCTGGGGAGTGTATTTAGAGATAATGCTGACTGCCTTTGGTTGCCATGAAAACTGGAATGTTAAAAGGAGGACGCAGTGAGTGCCAAAAAATGAAACCAAACCAGACCAAAAAACAAAAGCAAAGAACCCAACACTCCTTGCATGTAGTTGTTATGGTAACGAGTCATTTTGACAAACACCTTCCCTTTTCCTCTAAAGTAACCATCTGAAATACTCGCTTCACAAAATTGCTGCTATGATGGATTTCATATAAAATGATATCTCATAATAAGGGCAGACGTGTTAGCTTAGAAATATCTTACACTTACGTGAAGAAACACAACATATATGTGCACGCATCTGTGTGTGTGGAGGTGGTGAAGTGTCAGTTTATGCACAAAGAAAGACATCTGTCCATTGTAAGTAAATAGTGACCCAGGCCAGTGGTTTTGGAAACTTCCTCGGTTGGTAGACGATGGGCCGCGATTCAGGGAAGCTACTAGAAGGCACGAGGTAGATGGCTCTGCCAGCTGCTGATAAAGAGGGAGGAATGGAATAGAATTAGAATTTATTATTTCAAGTGTTAGGAACTTGGCTTTTATATTTGTTTCCTCATTTAGATCTAATAACAACCCTTTGAGGTTAGTAGTGTTCTCATTTTCAAGTGAGGAAACTGCGTCTCAGAGATGCTAAGTACCTCGTCCAAGGTCACAGTGAGTCAGTGTGGAGCCAGAATTTGAGTCCATATATTTTTGTCTTAAAAACTGATTCTAATCCTTTGAAAAGTGACTGATTCTAAGACCAGAGTAGAAAATATTTTCGATGAACCTAGAGCATCTTGTAGTGCCAGAAAGTAAGGAAGTCACACACACACACTCACACACTCACATTGATAGGGTGTGCCAAACGGACACAAGGGATACAGGAGCCGACAGGAAGAGCTCCCAAAGGCTAAAGTCTCAACAACTTATGCAATAAAATAAGGTAATATTGGATTATAGCTCCAAGCAAAAACAAATGATCCCGAGTGCATACTTATAGAAATGATTGAATAGATAAATTCATGGGGGAGAGTAGCAAAATTTCCCATGCAGAAGACTTTCAAATAATGTCTGTAGGGCCCCTCCCCCAAGGAGAAGCTTTGAGTATGGCCTGTGCCTAGAAAGTTCCTTCAAAGAGTACAATATGGAGTGGGAGGAAAGAGCAACTTTTTGACTGCCTTTCCTATCTGCCAGTGTGTGAAGTTTCTTCGCCTTGTATTAATATGCGTCATTGTTGGTCTGGGTAAATTATAGCTCTACTACTACTACTTTTTCTCAAAATGATCACACATGTTAATAGTTACTATGGCCTCCTTAATCTGTTGCAGAAATCATGAGTTGTGTTTCTTGCCGGATTCTCAGGCTGAAGGTTCCAGGAGCTGTCCAGGATATCAGCCAAACTCTAACTGTATGTATTTTATATTTTTATTATATTTTATATGTGCTAGGGTCACTCAAAGGTGCTTATGTTTTCTCTCCCTTGAACAGAATGTCCCTTATGACTGTTCCATGCAACACAACAGAATGTAGCTGTCAAGACCAGAGTGAGGGGACAACAGACAGAACTTTTAGGTTTACTTTTTATGCCTTGTTATCTGGTTGTCAGTTTCCGGATCTAACAAGTGCTTGGCCTGCCTTTAAGCGTTTGTAGGCAGATCAAGTAAAACACCTGATGTGATAAAATGTACTTTTAACCATAAGCACGTAGAAATCAGAGAACTATTCCTGTTATTGATGAAGGAAACTATGAAAAGGAGCCCAAGCAGTTTTCGGGGACATAGCATGTCCACTAAAAACCAAGACAAGCCATGTGAAAGTACCTGCAAAACGAGCCATGTCACCTTCACACGTGGCCAGGAGATCATCTCTCCAGGACGTTTTCTATATGACATATTAAAGGGATGCACTTGACCCAAACTTTAAAAAATGCCTTGTCCACATTTACCGCAACTGCAGCTGCTCAGACAGAGTCTGGCCACCTGGAAGGCCGTGGTTGCTGTTATTTGGGGAGAAAAACAAGGAACAGTCAAAACACAGCCACAGGAACAGACCGATGTGCACAGAGACTTTGTAACGGGGATTTTAACATGTTATTTTACTGGCTTAGCGTGCTGTGGACCCAGCTCCTCCTCTGCTCTTCTAGGAAACGCTTGGTTTCTCTTCCTTTCCTTGATACAATTCTCAATTTGTCATCTGCTATTTCTATTTTTCCTTTATTCAAAACCTACCCCGAGAAATCTGCAGTTATGCTGTCCATGGATTGAAGAGTTAGAAACAATGAGATCATGATTTTTGAGGTTCTGAGGCTAGAGAATGTGCTGAAGATTTAGAGGTGGGGGGAAAGTAAATCGCTCTTTTGAGAAATTGAGTTGAAAGGGAAAGAAACAGAGGGATGATCACATCCTACACCCGGGGAAGTGTCTACGGGTTGGAGGTGGGGAGAGGAGCTGGGGAAATAAATAGAGGCCGGGTATGAGGGGTGGGGAGAGAGGGAAGATAGAACCATCTCACGGAAGATCACACATCGATGAAAACAGCTTTATTTTACTGGATTTCTTTTTAAAACTGCTTTTTAATAAAAGCTTTAGCAGATTAAAAACATACTGGAAAATCAATGGACTAAAAAATCTCCTACCTCTCAATTCTGATTCAAGCATCATTTCCTCTGAGAAATATAAAATGAAAATAAAAGCATGCTTTCGCTATAACACCGTATTACAAAAATCTAATTTAAATATCTCTTCTTTCCTTTGACAGAATTGTACTGTCTGTTTATAGCCTTATTTCAAAACACATTGAATTTGGAATTCTTACTGATGAATTGGGAACTGTAATTAAATGCCTACTGGGGAAACAATATTTTGAGAGTGGAAAGAAATAATTCTCACTAAAATAATGTTGGAGTCTAGAGGGTCATTTTATCAGCAACTGCTGCCTCCACTCTCAACTATTAAGGAACCTTGGTAATTCTCACATCTCATTACATCACATTAATATTAACAAGTATAACGACACAGGCTGCTGTGGCACTTCCATTTTTAATGCATCCACTTGAAGGAATAAGTCCTGCCTAGTGGAACACAGGCGAGTGTTGCCCCAGTAATGTTGCCCAATGTAATATATCCTTAGCTTATGGCCCTATCATCCATCTATCTATCTATCTATCTATCTATCTATCTATCTATCTATCTATCATCTATCTATCTATCTATCATCTATCTATCATCTATCTATCTATCTATCATCATCTATCTATCTATCTCTATCATCATCTATCTAATCTATCAATCATCTTATTTATTTTACCCTCACCAGAGGATGTTTTTTCTATTGATTTTCAGAGAGAGTAGGAGGGGGAGAGAGATAGAGAGAAACATCAGTGTGAGAGAGACACGAATGGTTGCCTCCTGCCCACACCCAGATCAGGGCCAGGGATCGAGCCTGCAGCCGAGATACATGCCCTTGGCCGGACTGGAACACCTGACCCTTCCGTCCGCAGGCCGACGCTCTAACCACTGAGCCAAACCAGCTAGGGCCTTAGCTTCTGTCTTTAAATCGTGCATATTTCATCACAGACACCAGCACAGCCGAGGAGCCGTAATGCTGCTGGTCACCTCCTTTCCACTCTGAAGGCCCTATAGAATTTCCATTTCTTTTTGGAAGCGGTGCGGTGAACAGGAACAGGAAATTTTACCAAAGTATGAATTCTCCTGAGAGGGTAATTATTAGGAGGCACAGAGCAACATATTCTTGATTCATGGGATTCTGTTTCTCACTGAAATAAGAAATAGGAGTGGCTATAATTGTTATGCTGAGTGGTTTTCTTTATCCGAAGACCTTGCTTCAATTTCACTTGTATTATTTTCAATTTATTTCATGCATTCATTGCCTAGAATGGGCCAATTCACATAGAAAATAGTCATTTCTGAAAAAATAATAGCTCGGTAATAACAATATATAAGCCGAATTGTGTTTTCAAGTTCAGGGCACGGTTGGCATCAAGTAGGAACCCTTCACAGAGGCTGACCTAGACCCATCTCTAGTGTCTGTACTTGACAGTGGTCATCCTCTCTGTCTCTGAACAAATGATGCCATTAGGTAGTCTAGGACCTCAGCTGGCAGAGATGCGACATGTAGTTCATTCGCCGCTCTTTTCACCCAAGTGCAGCTAGAAGAGCCAAAGTGGCTCTGGCCCGGCTCCAAGAACATTTCAGTGCTCTTTAAAGCCACTTGGAGCTGGATTTCAGTAATGCGAATGTCAAATGATCTGTGACTACAACTAAGCAAGATAAATACACCCCTTAAACGGCAACTGATCAGATTGGCTCCCTCTTTCTTTCTGCTTCATGAAAGGCATATTCCCAAAGGCTGCGCAGCTCCCGGGCACTCTTTGTCTGTGTTTTGCGGGCTGCTCTAAATACCCACATTGGCTTTGCAATGACATTAAATGGTAAATCTCTAAATCTGTGGTGTGCCCATCTAGCCAATTCATCTTCCTCATATGGAAGTCCCAAAAAAGTAAGGGCTGTGTTTTCTTAATTATTACTTTTATTTTTAGAGCCTCGAACAGTGCCTGATACCAGAAGACATCAAAGTCTTGTTGAACAGATGAGTGGGGGTTTGACGGATAGGTGGACTGTATGGTAAGGATTTGGGGTATATATTAGAATAGCCTCGTCAGATGAATTATGTCCTCTTGTGAACTTTAATCTTTTTCTAAAATCCATCTTTTCACTTTTCTGTCCTGTTGCTTTACTGAGCCTTTCAGTCTCCCCAATAGGGCTCCAGTGTCTAGTGTCCTGAAGAAGGCTCTGCTATCTTCTTGACCCTTCCAGCAAATTCTTCCAGCCTTCCAGCTCTCCCGCCACCCAGCACTGTCACAGGCTCGTGCATTACTTTTAAAACTGATCTTTGGTGTCTGTCTTCTGCAAGCAAACATGGATTAAGCTTCCTTTGGATTCACAGCTTCTGTTTCCTGTGTATCCGCCCCTTTCCTTCCACTCCTCGGTGACAGTGACGCAGCCGAGCTCAGAGACAATCTGCTGGTTTTATGACTGGAGGGGACAAGAAATCGGAGGGCTCCCCCGCCTTTCTCATCTGTCTCCAGGACACAGAGAGCCCTTTATTGCTTAGGAAAAGGTTTATTTCTTGAACTCTCTGTACCATGTGGATGAGAGGAGGCGAGGAGTGATTTTGGCAGCTTGAGACACAACTGGTTACAAAGGGGAGAAAACCAAACAAATGCACCTTTAGTGTCTAAAAATCAATATTGATACCGAAATATATGGGACTTGGCAGGAGCTTTGCAGACGCAGAGAAATAAGCTCCCATGGAGAGGGCTGCGTATTCCTCAGTTTCCTCTAAGGAGTGGAAATGGCAACTCTCAGCTGTCATGGAGCAATCACGGCCCGGAGTAATCGGAGGGCGAAGAGATATAATTAGCTTTTTTTTTTTTGTAATTTACAAAACTTAAGAAAGAAACTTTAAAGTAATACAACTGTTGGTTTCATTTTGCACTGAGCCTTAATTCTGTCCGGTGGCAGATGAATTTCTCCTTGAAATCCTCACATTGTCTGCCGTTGTGATGAGCTGGGAAAGCGCAGCGGGACACGGGCCTCTGCTTAGGAGGGAGGCAGGACTGCAAGGGCCACGGGCCTGTGTCAAGGAGCCACAGCCGCCTGGTGAGAAAGACTGGGGGAATGACAGGCCTTATTTTACATAGACGGTCATTTTAATGGGAACCCTGGCACCCAACTTCGTAATAAAAATGACACTAAAATTCAGCTTAGAGACCTGAGAGAGAGGCCGGGCTGAGATTCACGTTGGGTTTACGAAGAGGTTACGCTTTGAACTTGCAAAGTGAGATTCTGAGTGAACGCTGAGGGGTGCTGAGGTGTGGCAAAGCAGTTTAACTTATCTCTTACTTATATAAAGCTGGGATTCCTCTCCCCCGAATATTTAGCAAATGCATGCAGTTCTTGTTGCCTCGCCCTTGAATGAAAATAACTCAAGTGGGAGGTAGCCAAAGAATGTGAAATTAAATGCCTAAGAGGAGGCCAGGATTTATATAAAATAGCCGCTATCGAAGTCAAAATTTAATGATTGGATCTTGCCATTTTAGGAAAGCAACGGTGAAGGTGAATGCTTACGATGAATGGCCGTCCTCAGACTCAGGGCCTCAGACTCAGCATGGAGCACAGGAGCAGGGGAGGCAGCTTTGTCCCAGACTTTGTCTTCCTCCTGTGTGCCCCACATTAGGTCCCAGCACCCCCATCCATCTGGTCATTTCAGCAGAAAACCTGAAGATTACCTGTGACCCCTTCCACTCTCTCACCCCCTGTCTTAACCCCATTTCTCTGACTTCACCTCCTGAATATTGCTTGAATGTATCTGTTTCTCCGTATATTTGTGATGGACTAATTGGTGTGGCTTACAGAATAGCGCAAAATAAAAATTCATATAAATGCAAGATGTTATTTTTCTGAATGTAGTTTTGTGTAAAGTATGGACTTTCAGATGCATTATATGAACTCCCGGCCCTCTCTGGATCCTCAGCTAAGTTTGGGGAACTTGCAGCCCTTCCCTCCTCCCCATTTAGATGATCTTCTCATTTTTAAAAAATCTCATTCATTTCTCAAGAACCAAGTCAAGGAGCTCTGCCTTTAGAAAGCACACTTGAGAACTTTATGCCAAATGAACTCCTCCTTTCTGAGCTCCCGTGAGTGTTTAGTGAGTCAAGCCGCGCGCTGTAGATGGATGAGCCTTGTGCCAGATCCCTGGATTTGAACCCTCTCTCTGACACTTATGAGCTACGGGTCGATTGTTCTATACTCCAGTTCCTCACATGCAGAATAATGCATGACTCAGAGTCCCGGTTCTAAAATAAACAGTCCATTCCTCAAGTAACTTTGCTGTCTCTCATCTAAACTTTTTGAGTACAGGAAATATTTTTTATATTTCAGCTCTTTGGTCAGAGTCAGTGAGTTCTCACTGGTTGACCTGTTGATTAATTGATATTCATCCAAATACAAATTCTATACATTCAAAATCTACGCCGCCTAAAGTGTTTTAATCAGAGTAATAGTACCAATGATTAAATTCTATTTCTGTTTATAAGCTCTAACCTCTGGTAATCCTTTCCATGAGTTATGGGATACCCCGTCTCACATTACCCTTCCTTCTAACTGTGCATTCCTAGTTTTGTTTTTTACTTTCACAATTTTTTTCATCCTAATTCATTATTATCATACTAAGTACAAAATAATTTTTGACATTTTAATCCTACCAAAACTCTCCCTCTCACAGAAAGAGTGAGGGACATGGATACCAGAAGTTCAGTCATAGCCTTGCCATCTATAGTTTTTCCTAAATCAAATCACATTTCACAATTTTTAGGTGAATTTCTGTTAGGGAAAGTGCTGTAGGAGAAAGAAATAATAGTAATAGAAAGTGCAACTGATCTGAAGTTGCCTTTTTTGGTAGTGGAAACTGCAGCTTTCTGGGTCAGTGTCGATCAAGATGCTGTTATCACCTCACCGCGGCGATCCTGTGTATAGTGGATGACGCTGGTCCGCTACTTATTGCTAGACAGCTATGGTCGGAAAAGGGAGATGGAATAAGGGCTGCCTGCTGTTGGCCTGAATGGGTGTGTGATTGTTCATTTGTTTTCTGTGACATGGAGTCAGCGTCCAGGAAATAAGAAGCTGCTGCAGGGGACAGTAAAATCCTGCATCATTAAAAGATAGAGAAAAGACAAGAGGAAACGGGGAACCACGAGAGAAATTCACATCTTTATGGTTACAGAAATAATACTAACCAAACAAACATGCCAGCTTCCCTGTTCTAGTTTCTGGGACTTCTCCCAGGAGATACAATTATTAATTTTATTGATTTTAGCTTGCAAGCTCTCTCTCTAATGTACCAATGGATAGCCCCAAACTAGTAAGTAATTACATTTTATACAAAAATACTGTGTTTGTCTTTTTACTGTAAACTTCACAGCCCCAGAGCAAATTAATCTTTTCCTTGGATGCTCGGTTACTTATAGTAAATTAATCACAAAATGTAGTAGAAAGGAAAAATAAAATCTTTTTGATCACCAGAGGAAAACTGTCAGCAAACCAGCCTGATCACTATTAAGTGTTTGGGCTTGTCTATGTTCCCACATCTGGAAGACACACTGTAAGGAGCAGGCCTAAGTTTTCTTTTATCTACAGTTTCCTTCCATAAAGGAGTTTGTAAGCAAAAGTGCATTGTTCCTTTTTTCCATTTTTATCAGCAATAATAATAATTGACATAAATGGCTCCATTTCTCCAGCCCCAAATCGAAAGTTATATTCTCTGTGTGCATTTTCTTTTGTCTTTCACTTGATTATAAAAGTTTCTCCTTTTATCCAAAGCCAGTCTCTCCCTTACCCCGCCTTTCCTATATTCTGGCCTCCATCCCTTCTCATGTTTTACACATTTTAATACTATCACTCTATTTTTAACCAATAATCACTTTTGAATAAATAAACACATATAGTATATATTAAGGAATTGTGTTTTTGAGACATTTTAAAACCACTTTTACGTGTTAAACAGTTGCCAAGAACTGAGTGCATGTCCGACTTTGTAGTGAAAGTCATGAGGGGCACGTAAGGAGCCTAGTAGACATATACTGCGAGGCCTACTTTCTGGAACCTGTTTCTGTCACTAGATTGTATTGTTGGGAGGAATTAAAGTGAAGAAGCCAGTGCCAGCCTCTTTGTCACAGGTTAGAGGGAACGAAGATTGCTGTGAAATGAGTGTGAAACCGCCCTACGAGGAAGAAAAAGACTCTCTCACCTTCAAAGATAGAAGGCCACAGTTACTTTGTAAGGCCTGGAACATGAGCACGATGTAAATCCTCGGTTCCTAGCTTCTCACAGATTAGGCTTTTCTTGAGGGTCACATCGACCTCCAAGGACGAGGACACTGTGGAAAGCCAGCTGAGAGCTGCGTTTGCTCCACTGGGGGCTTTGCCTCTGGACTGCGGTGCGGGCTGAGTGAAGCGCACGTGAAAACAGCAGTCACTTCGCATGTTCCTAGGGGGACTGGTCTCAAGATTAAAAAGATCTAACCAGGGTACATTTTATTTCAGCGATGACTTCCTTCACCGTTCTCGGCTAACCCTGCCCGCCTAGTGTCTGTAGTTAGGGCACGCAGCAAAGCCAGCCGAGCTGTTAAGTACACACTCAGATGTGTAGCCACCGCTCTGCTCTGTCACTCGATCACACTCCGTTACACCATGCCACATTAGTCACCGTTACTTCGGCGTGCAGCCCTGATAAACACTTAATGCTAAAAGGGAAAATGTGAGGAATGCCGCCTAATGTGTTTTATCTCTGAATCTACATTATGTTTCTCATGTGGTTTCTCCTTGCTTCAATTCATCTGGCTTCATTTGTTAAATATGCACAAATTCTCAACATAAAAGTATCCCCAAATGTGTATGTTGTAATTAGGTTATAATTCTGAGCAGAAGTTCTAGTGACATTTAAGATCAAACCGAGGGGCCGGTGGGATACTGACGACCCTGGGGAATCTAGAAAGGGAGTAGTAGAACTAATTTATGCGAGGCCGAGGGCTGCTTGTTTTATGCACAGCTACTTACAAAATAGAAACTTCCTTAGTCGCTGCCCCCCTTCATTTCTCTCAGTCCAGTCCTTACGCAGCAATTGTTAAATATGTAGTCCTTAGTTTGCATCAGCTCACATAAACATTATTATTATTTAATAATATGTTTTTTTAAAATTGATTTCAGAGAGAGGAAGGGAGAGGGAGAGAGAGAGAGAAACATCAGTGATGAGTCACTGATCAGCTGCCTCCTGCAGGCCCCCCACTGGGGATCGAGCCCGCAACCCGGGCATGTGCCCTGACCGAGAATTGAACCCGTGACCTCTTGGTTCGTAGACTGACGCTCAACCACTTAGCCGTGCCAGCCAGACCACATAATCTTACTAATGGCAATTTGCTTAGTTCAAAATATCCATCCCCGCCTCCAGAAGATTGCAATGGTGTGCTTAGATTTTAACCTAATCACCTCTCTCCAAAAGATCTCACAAGTTTTAACCACTGAAAACTTGGGGGGTGGCAAATATGAAAGTTCAGGTGATATATTTGCTAAATTAAAGTGAGTCAACTTACACCCGAGGGTTAAGAAAACATAAAAAAACATTTATTTGTCATGTAAAAATTGAAACTAAACAACATAGAAAGGCAGTCAACACTTTGGTTGCTTGGTGAGAAGTTACAGAGGAAGATGGCCCTTGAGTTCCAGCTCTGCACTGAAGCCAGCCGCAGGGACCTGTGCCTGGGGCCACAGTTTCACCCCAGGGATGAAGCTGCTGCTACCCCTTTATGCAGAGCCCGAATGTACCCCACTCTTCACCCCTCAACCCTACCCATGGGGATCAAGTTCAAGGCGGGTTCTCCCTGTGAATTTACTGCCTTTTCAGAGGGTGGCCTTTTATTTGCATCTGTGCCTTCGGCCTTAGGACCTGTGGTGCTCGAGCTGTGTCCCCCCTTTCCTGAGAGCATCAACCGGGGCATCAACGAGGGCAGGCGACCCAGCTCTTTCTGCAGATAATGCATCCCTTCACCTGTGCGTCCCCTCGGCCTGGGAGTGCCTCAGGCACCTCCCGTCTCGGCCTGCTGCTTCCAGGCCACGGCCGGCCGAGCAGAGGTTAGTGCTTTCTGTCCTCCTGCCCCTCGGCAGAGCTGCCACCAGCCGCCCCTCCAGGGGCAGTCAGCAGTGGTGGCAAAGACTCCATTTCAAAACAAACAAAACCCCTCAGTTGTCAGCAGGCTCACCACAGTCACCCTTGGGTTCAGAGCAAATCATACCTTCTGGGCATAGCCAGGAAGTGGTCTCAAATGTCCCACCCCCCTTGAGAGTGTGTCACCTAGGGGAGTATCCTTCCAGGCCTGCAGCGTGGGAAACAGAATCAGGTGTTTCATCCTATGTGCTTTCCCATTTAGGGAACTGAAGAAAGGAGACTTGCCCAAGGCATGTAGGCAGGGTCCTGAAGAGGTGAAATCGAAAAGCTGCTCAGTATACGAAGCGCTTTATAAATATTAGCTCAGTTAGATTTAGTATAAATATGAACTTATAATGACACTATGAAGTAGGTGCTAATTATATTCCTATTTTAGAGATTAAAAACCTGAGGCACAGAGAGGTTAAATTACCTGCCCAAAGTCACACAGATAGTAAGTGCTAGAGCTGGGGTTCAAACCCAAACAATACGGCTATGAGTCCCTCCAGAGTCCATGATTTTTACCACTGTGCTAAAATGACTCTTATAGACGATTTTGCATTATATTACAGATTTTTTCAGTGTTTATTTTATTACGACATTTTTATTTTTACATACCTCCCTATCTCCTTAAAGATTAAAAACGATCTCCACTTTGCTTCCCCAGCTCCTGGCTCAGCACCTGGCATGAGATGGGTGCCAATTACTGCTCGGGAATCGAGTTGAATCAAGATTAGAGCTGCTGTTTTGTGGTTTTGTGGGTTTTTTTTATGATAAATGGACTTCCACGGCAGTAGTTTGCCTTGAGGTTTATTTATACTCGATGAAAAGAAAGGTAAAAAGATAAAAGCAGGTTAGTTTAGCAAAAAAGAAAGACAATGCAGTACTGACAGATGCTCAGACAAACACCCTTAAGTACTCTCTCGGGAGTGCTTTCCCAGGAATGGGGCTAATTCGAGCGGTGTGGCCAAGGACACAGAAGGTTGCACAACCACAGAGTCACCAGCGGCCACTTCTGTAGTGCACATGGCCCGACCCAGCGTCAGCGGAGTCACACACGCTTCCTGCGAGTCCTCGGAACAAACGCGGGCACTTCGCACGTTGCTAAGTGAGGCTGCTTCCAGAAATACCGACAGTGCAAGTGGGAAAAATTGGGCTAATGAAACCTGCAGAGGAAAAAAATACATGCAGATCCCTTCAGAGGGAAACAAGTAATAAAAGGGTATCAGAGAAACAATAATCATTTAGGCTTTAGCATTATGGATTATTATTATTGTTACGGGAGCATTTTGTAAGGACACTCACGAGATCTAGTATGACTAGAGCGTTAGGAAGCTGCTGTCGTAGAGATCTCTGATATATATGGTGCCGCTGACATACCAAATAAATCCACTTTAAAGTGGATATTGGACTTGAACGGATGCCAAGCAGATGAGACGGGGGAGGCATCGTGAAGGGAAGGGACACTGCCGTTTCTCTCGTGTAGCGCAGGATTCGCACCGTGCACGGGAACGACTCGCTTTATGGATGATTTGCTTCTACTCTGCCTGTGAATCAGTACATCCTTAATTACATAAAGCTACTAGAGCTTAATATCTGCGAAGTGAAAGATTCAAACTTAGAATTGTTGAGATAAAAGCAATTTCAGAGTATAATGAGCTCAAACTTCCACCTAAATCAGACTTTTTCTTTCTTTCTACAATATTATTTAGAAATCATTACTCAGTCTTACTAAATCCATCCAAGTCAGGAAACTTAATACTTCATACAGGAATCCTTTCCATTTTGCCAACTCCAGTGGTTAGAATGGCCATTAAATGGAACAATTTTAATTGAGGTCGCATCTGAAGTTCAGTGCTAAAAATATCTTTACACTTGTAAAAAAATGACAGGAAAGTTTGCAATAAAATACAGGTTTGCTACTGATAAGGAGATTTGTTTCAGTAATATATCATTTAAGGAGAGGAGACTGTAAGTACATGATTACCAGTGATTTTTGTATAAATAATTGATCAGATAATTTAGTATGATTATTACACCTTTGGTTTTTCTTCAAACCCTACTATCTACAACACTTTATTGGCAATAGGGTTGGGCGATGTGTTTCAGAATAGAATGTCTTTAAATGCATACTTTAATCCAGCTATTTGTCAATTCACAGTTGTTGGTTTTTCCCATGGAATTCAGGGATTCATCAATATACATAGGCTTTGTCCCACTTTGTTTAAGAAAACCTAGGCTTCGTAGTACTTAAGTTACTGGGCTGGAGATATTTTAAACGCCGTCTGGACAAATGCTTGGAACCGCGAGTTTTCTTTTCTTCAGTTGCCTCCTCTAAATAAGCACCCAGAGGGTAGTGTCCATTTGCTATCTTGCAGATTTTTTCCCGTTGCATGCATCACTATCAGGTGTAGGATACTTTTAAATCACTGATGACATCATATAGACTGCACATTAGAACAGGTGAAATAAGTTTTCTTTCGCTTCCTTGGATCATTAACTTATAAACTTAGACATGTATTTGGTGCCTCCTATATGCCATTTATTCCTCACAACAACCCTGTAGAGTAGATAGTATTATTACTAGTGTTTTGACCACTTTACAGATGACAGAGTGAGGCACAGGGAGCCCTGTGACATTTTCAAGGTCACATAGCATCTAAGTAGCAGTTCCTGGACTCCATGGCTGTCTGTGAAGCGTGATGAAAACAAATTCCCAGATTGTTACTTTAATCGTATCCTTACAAATATCTGCAGGAGAGTGTCATCCTTTCTCATTAAGGCACAGACAGACACAGGAGAAGGTAAGAAAACCATCTCCTAGGAAAGGCGGGAGAAGCAAAACCAGGGAACTTACAACTGAAATCGGGATGGCTGGTGATGATGATAAAGCCTTCTACTGAGATTTTAAGGAGGCCTTGACAGAGAATGTTTAAAGACGAAGATTCCGTGACATCTCTTTGAGAAACAAAATCAGGATGTAAACTTCATAATTAGGAAAAAATGTAAATTGCTTTGAGACACAGAGGCTAGTTCGAATATTAGAAAAATAAATGACCCAAAGCAGTGGCCCTAGATGGCATTTCAGTCCTAACAGCTCCATCTAAGAAGCTTGCAGAGCCCAGCTCACAAACTGCTACCCTGGGCGGCGGCAGCGATCGTCCCCTGGGTGTCCCTGTCCCCAGAGAATAACCTGGGAGAATAAGGACTGAAGACATGTTGAGTCTAAGTTCGTCGAGGACAGTCCTCCCAAGTGAAGAGATCTGCTTTCCTGAAACTCCTTGCTGGGCTTTGTGCCACCCTGTTTAAACACTGCCTCCCCCGAGTCTGACAACAGGGTTACAGACGAGTAAACTGAGGCTATGGTTTCAGGACGACCCAGTGAACTGTGGAATCAAGTTTAAACCCGGGGGGGTTGTTACACATCTGCAGCGACACTCACCGCGTCCCCCCAGTACCGCTCGCTCCACGCCGGCTGCTTTGCCCACTCCGCTGTTGGTGGCCGGTCTCTTGACACACCTTTCCCTCCAGTCACAGCCCCGCTGGCCTCAGTCCCCTAGACGGGCCTACCCCGGGGTATGTTGCGGGAAGTTAGGCTCCTGTGAGGTGCCGCGTTAACTGTCTGCAGAAAGTGAACGATAAATATGAATTTGCCAGCCCTGAAGGGCGCTCTGCCTCTGCGAATTCCACCTGACAGGTCAGCGTACGAAAGAAATGCCCCGGCCGCCTGCAAATGCGCCCACGTCCTCTGTCAAGTGGAATCCGGTGAGGAGAGGCTGCAGGCCTGTCAAAGCCTTGTAGGCTTACAGCGTGGGTCAGTGTCGGCTGTGAAATAGGATCATGAGTTCTTTCCAGAGAGGTGGCCTTTTTCGCTGTGGACATGGGTGGGCAGCAAATTAGCAGCAAAGCAGCAGGACGGAAAACCACTGGCCATTCAAGAGGGCGTGAGTCGTCTTTCTAGGCATAATCAAGACAGAACACAATTCAAATCTCTGATTTTATAAACAGATTAAGGGATGCTCAGTAACGGCGCCATTTGGTATATATAAAAATAACTCCTAATTACATTAGAAACGTAATAATAAATAATTGGAGAGTGGATGACACATTCCAGTGATGCATGGAATGACTGCAGACCCCTGAGCAGATTCGTTGGACTGACTTCATATGGGGATATAGTGAGAAGTGAGCGCAGACCGTTTAGAAGGCTGTGTGAATCTCAAAGCCGCTATATGCATTAGGTGGACTTTGCCTCTTTGTGGGGCCTGGAGCCATGTTTACTCCAGATCTGGGGGCATTTGGGGTTCTCAGGCAACGTTTGATAAACGTGGGTTCTCATATTGGCAGGGGCACCGAACAGATCACCCAGGGTAGAGCCACGGTGAGAAAACCTCAGCTGGAGGGACAGTAGAAGCAGACGTTTTGTAATCAGTCTTCTGTAACAGCTGGAGGGGCTGTGGCAGAGAAGGTGAGGTTCCTGTACAGCATTTGGGGCCCTAACCTCTCCCACTTATTCACAAGAGGTCTCTGAGCCTCAGTTTCCTCACCCATAGACCCGGAATAAAAACATCTGTGTAGGGTTGATAGGAGGGTTAATTATTTTATTAGGTATAGAATGGTCGTTGACAAATGGCATTATTATAATTGTTAGGGACTTGATTTCAACATCTATGTGTGTTTCACATACTCACAACTGTAAACCTGCTTTTGCCCTACTCTGTCGGTCACTTCTGTCTGTTTCTGAATCTCATGGAAATCTAATGCAGTGTGTACTCTCTAGTGTTTGGCTTCTTTCACTCTGCATTAGTCTATTAGAGGTATCCATGCTGTTGAGTGTATTGCTAGCTATTTTTTATTGCTGTGTAATATTCTATTATGTGACTAAAATACACATTATTTGCCTATCCTACTATTAGTGGGTATTTGAGCTATTTTCAGTTTTAAGCTATTATAAATAAAGTTGCTATAAACTTTCACAGACATGCCTTTTGGTGTCCCTAAGCACTCATTCTTTTAGGCATGTACCCAAGAGCAGACTTGCTGGGTCATAGGGTATATATACTATGGAACATTTTTCCAAAATGATTTTATTAATTTACAAGCCCACCGGAAATGTAAGAGAGTTCTAGTTGCTCCATATCCTGGAGAATACTTGGTATTATTGCCAGTTTTCCATTGAATTATTACTATTTTTCTGGGGGTGGGTATAAAGGCTATGCTGTTTTACCAGGTCTTTAAGGAAGGAAATCTCATACTCAAGAAAATTAAGTCAGAACCGATCTGACCACAGTTCTTGTTGCTGCAAATCTCTAGCCTGGCTTTCCTCTGGCGCACCGCGCTTTTATCTCTCAGACTCCTTCTCCTAGCTTTTGGGCACACTGTCAGCAGCCTTGGGCAATTTCCATTCTCATCTGTCCTTCTACTGAAGTGCCCTAGAGTCTCCAGGTGTTTCCCATTTTGTGACATCTGCAAACATGATAATGTCCGTTACCTGCTTAGCATCTGACCAAATGTGGATGGGCATGCCCTGAGAGTGGGCAGGGAAGGGTCAGCCCCCTGGGATGCCTGCCACAGCACTGCCCCTGTACTTCTGACTTCTATCTGCCTTTTGCATATTGGACATCTAGTAAATATTTGTTGAAATGAGGACTTTTTTTCCCCCCCTCTATAAAATTATTTTAAATTGTGCTTACTCCTGTTATAAACATTGCATTTTCCTGGAAAATTGCTCCTGAAAAGCCTTACTTTGTCCACATCAGTGCTTTCAATCTTAAATGATATGATTGGAGTGAGCAATATTATGGGCTCCCTAAAACATAAATCTGCACATAAAGATGCTGAAAATTAAGCTATTAACTATCATTTAAGAAGGATCTGAACAGCAATATCCGCAGGCAGCCTAACATTTTGAAAATTATTTTAATGATTGTCTCAGAACTTTGAAAGAACCTGGTGAATATTGGAGATAGTACCTTTAAAACTCTCATAAACATATTTGCCTTTACATGAGCAACTTAGGAGAATTAACCGTTACCAGACACATATAACACGCCTGGCAGTATATGTTATCTCTGATCCTCTCAACAGCCCTGTGAAGTCCTCATTTATACAAATAAAAAGTGAGCCTGGGAGTTTAAATTTTACTTGCCTAAATTTTACATATTCTAAGTGGGGTTGTCATCATTAAAATACAAATATATTTGATATACAAAACTCTTTGATAAACGAGAAAGTGAAATTAATGAAGTTGACCACACTCCACGCAACGCTAAAGAATTTAGCAAGTGAAAAGAAATGAGAATGCTGTGTTGTTGTTGTTCTGAAACTGCAGGCACCCGTCTCTCTCCAGGGGCGGGTATTCATGACCCACAAGGCTACTGTCCAAATGAGAATGAGGGGCTGGGAGAGAGTGGAGGCCCTTATTCTATTTTTCCTTTTCTCAGATCCCAGGGCTTTGTTTGAAATGTTTCTGAAGACCCTTGGAGAACATTATTTCCCCTTATTCTGAAAAACCTCATGGCTTTCTGTAGCTTACTTCCTATTATTGTCTTGCAACACAGCCCAGGCCGCCCTTTGTAAAATCTCAGTGGTGCGGCAGTTCACTCCTGATGATTACTTAGTTGGATACCTGCGGTATTTTCTTCCCTGTTCCCTTTTTCAAGTAAACATCTGGATATGCTTTTCCCTTCCATTTTTGCCAGCGCCGTGGAGCTTCTTACAGATTCTAACTTCGTGGCTGTGTGTACCTGACTGTGAGCAAATGGAGCTGAGAAGTTCTGGAGTGTCGGCTCCTCTCGGCTTGTTTGTTCATCTCTAATGATGGGTCATCAGCTCTGGGGCTCAGCGGTGGACCGCGGTGAATGAAACCAGAGGTGGCAGTGGAATTTAACCCTAGGTTACGCCTAGGTTTGTTACATTCAAAACTTACAGATCTGACTACACAAAAACTTACTGACATTAAAAATAGGCTTCTGTGATCATGTGACTAACTGATAATCCTAAATAAGGAATCAGGCTAATAGAACCAGCATCAGATATGTCGTTTTGCTGAATAGTTTCCTCTGTTTAATGTTCAGTTCCTTCTAATTCTTGAGTTAAAATCCCAATGTTAGTAAAAAAACAAAATCTGAAAGGGCTCCATTTGTCCAGTTACTATGAATTATTCCAGAACTCAGGACACTGTGTCTCCTGGTGGACAGTCTGGGCGCTCAGACACTGTACAAAGGCCAGCTAACTATACACACAGGTGCCAAAGTGACCACCTGAGCTACGTTTCAGGTGGAATGACTGCTTTCTTGTTTCCAGAGGAAAGGAGCCATACATTCCTGCCTCAGAACTAGTGGTAGCAGGGCTGTGACAATGTCATAGTTAATCACAACTGTATATTAATTATTTTAAGCCCCAGGAGCAGAGGCCCATGATGGTCAGAGCTGCTTCTGAGGCCTCACTGAAAATTTTTAACGTCACTTCTTATTTCTAAATCATTACTGAGCTGCTTTTCTCCCTACTCTTCTCATCATTTTATATCTTCTTGACTTCTTAGATCCTCAAAGCATTTCCAGAGTTTCTTTGCTGAATAGTCATCATTATGACAGATACCCAGATGAGAATATCTTTTGGTTGGACCCAATTTTCAATTTTGTTTCTGAGTATGTGCTAGGAGAAAGGAAGTTCAGAACCTTTAACATCTTTGGCTGAATGACATTTTCAGTTGTGCCCAGGCAAAGAAACTAGCTTTCAGGTTACTTGTTTACAGGCTTATTAAGGGAATATATATAAAGTAATTTCTCATCCCTATAATCAATAAGAATAAGCAAAGTACTAAATGTCTATTCTACATTATGTGTTCATCTTCTCTTTAGAATTTTAGATTTATTGAAAATAAAGCTTATGAACATGACTGAGGCCTCCTCTGATCCTATATCTAGGGATTTGGTAATTTTAAAATTCAAATGGGCAGCTTTGCACTTATATGCTGTTTTGTGCATTCATGGTGGTTGGTTGCCATCTCTCTGGCACTAAGCTGCCTTTCATCACAGCTTAGCATTCCTGATCAGGGCTGTGGGAAGAGAAAGGGCAAGGTTGGCTGCAAGAATTGACAGAAGGAAAAGTCGGAGCCCTGGAATAATCTTGCAACTGCACATTTCATCTGTAGTTAAAATATAGTAATAAAGCAACAAAAGCTACGAGTCATCCATAGCTAGAGTATGAGGAAATTGTTTCTGTAGTAAGGCTGTCTCCTGAGAATGTTTAACTCGAATATTATTCAGTGGGTGACAGCTCTTCAAGTACTAGGCAAATTACAGGAGACCCTGCCAATCAGGTATAAATGTGAGCTGATGAACATTTGTGTTCCATCCCGGAGAAAGTTCTTGGGGATGATCCATCCCATCTTGTCATATGATGCTGGCCAAGTGTCTTAGGATCTTCCTGCTGCTGAAAATTCTCAAATATGCAGCAATTTTGTTAATTATTATGATACAGTTAGCAATAACATTACTTTTTTTGAAATCTGCCTAATTCCTCTGGTGATTAGACACAGGACAAAACTTGTGGGAAAGATCAGAAATGTTAAAATGAGTACATTAGAGAATATGTTGTCCATACTGGTATAGTGCAAGCTGGATGCTGGCTCTGAGACTCCGAGAGCTTCACAGAGCCGAGCCTACACATGGAACTGGAGGTGGCTTCTTGTAGTTCCGATCATGCATGTAAGGCGTGGTGCTTTCCCCAAGGCTCTGAACCAGGAGGTGCCTTTGGGTGGCAGGTGAAGAAGTCCAGGGAATCTGATGGTACACAGGTGACTGGTGTTTTTGCCTCTTAAGGGAAATAATCTACTTTATCAGAATTACCTTTCTTAAAGTTTATATGTTTGGGAAGAGACTACTGTTTTCAAAAATGTTTACAAGACAGTAATTTACCAGTGTAAGCCTACATTTTTTACCCATTACACAAATTCTGCTTTCTGTGATTTCTAGACCGTGTCCACATCTTGACCTCGCTGATGCTGGAAATTTCACGCATTTATCACTTTGCCTCATCACTACCACAATTCTTTATTTTTTTTTCCTTCTTGCTTAGTGGCATTTTGTTTTAGGAAAGAGCGTTTAAATTTACAGACTTGGGAATGAAAGGTATCTCTTTCAAAAAGCAGAATAAATATTGTTCAAACAGTGAGAGCACTTGTGCAACTGCAGGCAAGGAGCTGCGTCTGCTCCCGTGGGCTCCTCTGCAGGCGATTCCTGCCAGCACTGCTGACATTTTTGATAATAACAATAAGGCCGGCCAAGAAGGCAACTGAAGACCACCTGGCTAAGCAGGGAACATGCCCAATAGAAAAGGAAGGGCGATGAATTCTTCTTTCTGGGATAATGGAGTCAGAGCATCGGAGCAGTCACCCAAGTGATCAGTGTTGGACTTACAGTGCTTTGGGATGTCTTGTGTCTGGTTCATTTGTATAACTCAGAAATGAGAAAGAGGACCCTATCCACAGCACACTTTCAGACCATCTTGGAAGATATAATGTATAAGACATAAAACTCTGCCCTGAATAACAATGGATAAATTATTATGCAAGGGAGGTGTGGAGTTACTGATGCAGAAAATAAGTCCTGTAAGATTTCAGAGTTGAGAAAGTTGACATGGGAGAAGTGGACAGAAAACGTCATGGGAATAGCTGGAACTCGACGTTAACCTTGAACAATCCATGGGACTTTTGATACGTGTAGAAGGAGGGAAATGGTAGCAAGAAGCATGGAAGGTGCAGCTAGGAAGAGGCTGGCGTGAGAGACCGTTCCCACGGTAGCAAGATCGCCAGCACTTGCTGGAAGGCGTGAATCCAGCTGTGGAGAGTCCACAGCTGAGGAAGTCAGCTTCTGCTTGGGGAACGGACGGTGGTTAAGCAGTGACTTTTAAAAGGATTTCTTTTCCTGGCTCCTCTGCCCTATGAGAGACTGACTGATCATTTCTTCCGTCACAAGTTAAGTAAGCACAGAGGCCTTTCAGAAGGCAAGGCCTTGAGAGGCAATTTTGGGGGGAACGAGTTGGCTGAGGGTTTGCCTGAGGATCCCTGGGAGACAGAATTCATTCCATGTGCAACTGTTCACACCTGGAAATGTCCCCTGAGTAAGATCGAGTGAGAGGATCTGGAAATTACTTTTAAACCGGAGATAAATAATAAAGATCCTGTTGCTGTTCCAAATAATCTTCCAGGTGCCTGGCATAAGTTGTAAGTAGTGTCTTCTCAGCAGCTCTGTGAGGTAGATGTTATTATGCTCATTTCACAGATGAAAGTTCCAGCTTCAAGTGTTATTTGGCTTGTTTGACCTCCCACAGCACAGGGTGGCAGGGCTGCCGCTCAGCTTCAAGGGATTCTTCAGGAGACTCCGGCCTTGCACGCGTGGTCCTCTCACCACCCGCCTGCTCTGGCACAGTATGTGGGCAGAGAGCAGTAAGCAAAAAGTGCCACGATCTAGAAACTCAAACATTATTTCCTGAAGGATAATCATTGCACACATGCCATTAAACCGGAAAGAGACATGAGGACAGTCCATAATTTAGTGCCCTTGCTCTTCTACATGTGATAGTTGTCTGGCTACAAGGGACTGTGACAGACAGACAGAGAAGGCTTGGTCCCGCCTCTCATTAACCCCATCAGCAAACACTACTATAATCCCAGCTCTGCATATTTGCGCAGCTTATAGGGTACTTTAAAAATGTTTGAAAATTCTTTACAAAAACTCATTAATAAGAGGCAGGGTATGTCCATTATTTCCACTTTATGGGAAAGAAAAAATTGAGCCTCAAGAGGTGCTGAATGGCAGCGCTAGCAGTTAAATCCAGTTCTTGTCATTAAGGCTCATCGCATATTTAGTTCCTGCTAAGTGTCTCACAGGCCATCGCCGTATCAGCTTTGGGAGAGGCGACCGGGTACGAGCTGTCCCCCTTGCTTTGCATCTGTCCCTCACGCTTGTTGCAGCTTGGAATACTCTTCTGAATTTTATTCAGAATATTTCTCTACTCATAATCATTTTTGTTATTGTTATCTAATCCAGAGCGGTGAATATTTCTCAGTCAGCCTGGAATGGTCCTCAGGTTACATTTCTAATTTTATCTAACTTTTAGTCTTATGATTTCTCGATGAATTGAAAGTCGCCACTTTTCACATCAAACAGGCTCAAAGACTGTCAATAGCCCTGACTCTTGGAGGTGTGGACAGAAACCTCGTCTTAGTGAAAGCAGTATGTGTCCAAGTTCTTTTTGCTTCAGTCCAGCTAAGGTTAATGGTTTCATTGTATGGAAAGGCCAGAAAAACAACACAGAGAGAATTCGCCCTGCTCTTTCTTATGAATAACGGCCTCCTTTTGGACATACGTGAGGCTACCTGTTGAACTGGTGGCTTGTCACAGACTTGGCCTCATTTTTAGGACCCTTCCGAGTCACTTGGAGCCTCCCGCTTCTCTTCGCACAGCCTTTGCTCGGGGACTGCGGGCCCCGCTCAGCTCTGCCATGTGGAGCGTGGGAGGAGGCAGGGTCCAGCCGCGGGCGTTGCTCGCAGCAGGAATCGAGTCACTAGGGCGCGGTGACACCCCTCTTCCCTCTTCCCCCTTCCCTCTAGGGTGGCGGGCGGCCTGGCCTGCGGGCCCCCGGTGCTTCCCTCTCCTTGTGAGCTTGCTGTGGGCAGAGCCTGCGGGGGAGAGCCTGAGGTGCTCTCCTGCGGCATCGCAAACCGAGGGCCCCCAGGACCCGGCGGTGCGGCTGCTGGAAGACGCGGCCAAGCAGCGGCGCCCCCTCTGCGCCAGCGGCACCGAAACGCGCCCACGGCCGACCTGCCCCGCGCGCCGCGATGCAGGGGCGCGTTTCTCCAACACCGGCCGGCTCCGGGACGAAAGCAAAATCCCTGAAAACGAGGTACCGTGGAAGGGATTCCTGCGGCGCGAAGCCACAGGGCCCCGCGCAGGCGACGGGGAGAGCGCCAGCCCGAAAGGGGCCTGAAGGAGACAGCGGGGAAGGGGCGTCGGGGCGCCAGGGGAGATGCCCTCCCCCGCACATGTGGGGAACAGGGGCTCGGGATGCCCCCGAGAGTCCGCGGGAGCACGGACACGCGCCAGGAAGGGAGAGAGGCCGCGGTGGCCGTGAGCGGGCACAGGGCCCGGCGGGGAGCCTGCCGCGCCGTGCCCGTGGCCGTGCCCGTGGCCGTGCCCTTCGGGCCTCGCGCCGCGCTTCTGTTTTTCCTAATGATGCAGGACCCACTGTAGTCCGTTCGGTGTTTTTTTTTTTTTTTTGGGGGGGGTGATGTATGGTGACAACTGAATAAGCCAGCTCTTCACAGGCGCGTAAAGAGGCGTGGAGACTGCACTTGCCGTCGCCGCAGCAGCAACAGGGCGCCTTCCGGGGTCATCAGGGACCTTCCTCTCCAAGGTGACCAGCGTGTGTTTTCCCAAGAGTGCCGGCCAGAGCCGCCGAGGCGCAGCCGGAGCCCGATCCGCTGAGCAGGTGCGGGCAGCCGCCATCCCCTCGCGGGTCGCCTCGCGGGTCGCCTCGCGGGTCCCCTCGCAGGTCGCCTCACCGGTCCCCTCGCGGGTCCCCTCGCGGGTCCCCTCGCAGGTCGCCTCGCGGGTCGCCTCACCGGTCCCCTCGCGGGTCCCCTCGCAGGTCGCCTCGCAGGTCGCCTCGCCGGTCCCCTCGCGGGTCCCCTCGCAGGTCGCCTCGCGGGTCGCCTCGCGGGTCCCCTCGCCGGTCCCCTCGCAGGTCGCCTCACCGGTCCCCTCGCGGGTCCCCTCGCGGGTCGCCTCGCGGGTCCCCTCGCGGGTCGCCTCACCGGTCCCCTCGCGGGTCGCCTCACCGGTCCCCTCGCGGGTCCCCTCGCGGGTCCCCTCGCGGGTCCCCTCGCGGGTCGCCTCGCGGGTCCCCTCGCGGGTCGCCTCGCGGGTCCCCTCGCGGGTCGCCTCACCGGTCCCCTCGCGGGTCCCCTCGCGGGTCGCCTCGCGGGTCCCCTCGCGGGTCGCCTCGCCGGTCCCCTCGCAGGTCGCCTCGCAGGTCGCCTCGCGGGTCGCCTCGCGGGTCCCCTCGCCGGTCCCCTCGCGGGTCGCCTCACCGGTCCCCTCGCGGGTCCCCTCGCAGGTCGCCTCGCGGGTCCCCTCGCCGGTCCCCTCGCGGGTCGCCTCACCGGTCCCCTCGCGGGTCCCCTCGCGGGTCGCCTCGCAGGTCCCCTCGCGGGTCCCCTCGCGGGTCGCCTCGCAGGTCCCCTCGCCGGTCCCCTCGCGGGTCGCCTCGCAGGTCCCCTCGCCGGTCCCCTCGCGGGTCGCCTCCTGGGCCCACGCCCGCACGGATCTGCCAGATTCTCAGGCCGGGACCCGGCGCCGGCCGTCCCTCCAGCGCACTATCTTCATGGCTCCGGTTCGAAATCGTTTACTTTGTTTTATTCCTGATAGGCTGTGTTAGAGTGGTTTCAGGTTACAGAGAAACTGCGAGTAGAGCGTCGGGCTCCATGCGGTCTCCCTCCCCCACACGTCTGGCCTGGACGCGATACAGGTGTTACAGCCGATGGACGCTATCGACCGATACAATGTTCTATCATGAATGGGTCTCGGATTGTGTTAAATGCTTTTTTCTGATTGACTGATTCAATTTTCTATAAGGTTCTTTTAGTAGCCTCTTCTTTGTTTCATATATTAGGGATATTACCCTTCGAGTGACAAGCAAATTTAAATGGAAAATTATGTGTTTAGACTCAAGATTCAAGTTTATCTGATAGGGTGAAGTGTCAAGTCGAAACCTAAAAGACAGAAATTAAGTTCTGCCTATCTTATTAAAGTACAAAATGTGAAAAGTTTGGTTTGGAAGGAATTCTTGGAAGAAATAGGTAGTCTACTTTTGTTTAAAAATGTTAATATTAGATAATACCATGACCTGGCTGATTAACAACTGCTTTGGAGTAGTTTTGATTTTGTGGGTGGTAAATTACAAGAGACTCTTGCATCTTGCATTATTTTTATAGCGATCACTCTGTTGTAAGGGTGGTGCTGGGACCTCAATGTCATAAGAGAGTGTGGATAATAGCAAGAATCAAAGGCTGGATGGGATAAAGAAAGGAAAATGTTTAATGGATTGTTATGTAAAAGAAAATTTGGACATGTTCTTTATTCCCACTAGCAGAACTAAGAGTAGTGGCTAAAACTTCCAAGTAAAACATATTTTAGGTAGGTAGGTAGGTAGATAGATAGATAAATAGATTAAAAAAAAACAACACCTTGCCATCAGTATACTTGAGGTATATGGCTGCTTTTCAGTCACTGGGTGGCATTAAGCAAATTCCTAGGCATGGTGTTGTAGAGTTGCTGCACAGGAAGGCGTGTTCGGTTAGGAGAGATCTGAGGGCAGCTTACCACCCTACATCTCTAATGCCCTTAGAGCTCATCTGAAGAAATAGATGCTTGGCCATAAGGCACTTAGTGTTGTGTAGCCCTGGGGGGGGATTCTGAGTGGCCAGGGTTAGGGGAAGAACACACAGAGACTAGACCGGGAGACCAAGGGTTGGCAGAAATAAAAAGTGACAGAAAACACCCCTCCCTGACGACCGTGGGAAACACACGCTCTTCCGATGGTCCGTCACTAACACGGACAGGCCCCTTCGCGCTCCCCACACCAGTTTTGAAAGGCAGCTCATTTTTGCAAGGCTGGAAATAAGAATAGCTCTAGAAACGTAAAGCCACCGGCAAGAGCTCTGAGGAGCAGGACTGACCTCAGCAGAACAGGTTTGCTTTGAACTTCCCCTGGAGCAGCAGAGCGTGAAAGATCCCACCTAGATTCCTACTCCACCTTAAAATCAGTACCTCAGCAATGTCCCCACTTGGCATGAAAAGCTCGTACCAGAAGGAGTTCTAGTTGCCACCACAGAGAGACACAGCTACAAGGCAGCCAAGAGATGAGACGCAAGTTACGACCCTTTTAGGAAGAGGCATCCCTTTGGCTAAGGTCACTTATCAGCAAGAGGTGAACCTCTAGGAAATAAATGGTTAGCAGGGTTTTCTTTCTTGTTTCATGTGAACCATCTAAGGATTTTTTTTTTTTTTTTAACACAGTGAATAGTAATTAGTTAGTATTCTATTCTCTGGTAAGAATAAATTGAAACTGAATACTTTTTCTTTGAGAAAAACAGAGATGACAATAGCTTCGCTCTGCTGAAAAAAAAACCCCATTATAATTAGGAAGGCAAAAGAAAGCATAGCTTTAGCAAGTCATTACGATTTGATACCAATTACACTGTCCAAAAACTGACTATAATTTAATTCAAGTCAGGAAGCTTCGACTCTATTATTTATAGAAAGATGCTTAAAACTTAATTTAATCAATCTTGTGAAGCCTGGATGTAAATAATATTGGCCGAAGAATTATATCTGCAAGGACATCGTATCTCCTTTCGACGTCCTGTACCCTGAGCGCACAGTCAGCCCCGTGGCTTTGTTTTCCCTTAAATGTTAAAACTCTCATTGTAAGATACCTAATGGACACATTTCCAATTATTGTTTTCTTTTATGCTGTGCAACTATGTATCGCTGACATACAAGAAGTGCCCCAATTGGGAAAATGAAAGCGTCACCTTGTCTGCAGGTGAGGAGGAGCGGGACCTTGAGGATGAGCTTGAGGGTGTCCCGCAGGGTCCCTCGCCCGTCCCTCGCCTGGAGCAGTGAGCGGGCCCCTCCCGGGAGCGGGCCCAGCCGTCCCATCTTCCGCTCAGGAGCCACCTGCAGAAAAATAGACGGTCATCAGCGGAGTGCTGGAAAAGGCAGCTTTCCCCAGCAGCTGAAGTTATTTTTACTGTCCCTTCCGTCTTAATTTAGACCGGGACGAATTGCCACGTTCTGCCTCTAAACAAATGCTATTTTTGAAGCCACATGGTTGCATCTGGCCGATGTGAAACTGTGCCGGGTCGCGTGACGCCCACAGAGCTGGCCCGGTGGCCTGGCTGGATTGGAGGGGCTTCCTGGCAGCTGAAAGTCAAAGGAAGAAACACGTCATTCGGCGAGTGTACTTACGGGACATCAACAGAAGGCCTGCCATTAGTCTTCGTGAATGAGCTAAAGAAAAGCGGAGAAAAAGACATTTTCCCCGGTGCAAAAATGTCCCTGTGCACTAAGGCGCTTATGAAGGGCAGACTAGTACAAGCTCCCAGACGCGCCGCGGGTCCTCAGCTGGTTGAGGAGCGAACGCGTGACATGCATGCATGGCTCCCTGCGTATTCCGCGGCTGCCCAGCTGATCGTAAGAGCACTTCCCAATCCTCCCTGTTCTATTCCTGGCCATTATTTTCCTTTGACAGATGGGGAACCCAAACAGCAGTTTATTATTAACGGGGAAGGAGTATGTGACAGAGATGAGCAAGGCCCCGGACCAAGTAGCGGGGAGCCTGTTAACCAAGCCCCGCTAGCCAGCGCCCCCCGTGTGGCCCCCCCTGAGCCCCCCTTGTTGACGGCCTCATAACCCACCACCTGCTGCCCATTCGAGACGGGGCCAAAGCACTAAGGAAAACTTAAGGGTGGGAAAGGCGTCTGATTCAAAGCCGACTGCGCTGCAGGCTGCAGGGGTGTGTTGGGGTCTCTGAAGCTGTGTCCATCCTCAGCCAGGGGAAAGGGCGTCAGGACAGTCGGTGAGGGCTCCCGGGGCGCAGAGGGGGAGGCCCGTGTGCCTCGTGTCTGGCTTCGCAGAGGCGGTTCCTGCCAGCTTCGGGTCCTCGGCGATGGCCGGTGATGGGCTTGGAAGATGCATGCTGCTTTTCGTGAGCTCCTCTCGCCAGGAGAAAGGACACAGCTGGCTGACGGGCAGGTGGGGTCAACACGGGGACGTCCACACCGGGAAGAACGGCCGCTCAGCATTTACTGCGAAAGCCCACCGCCCTGACTCAAGGGCTCCTCCGTCCTGCGTGGAGACCTGGCGCTTCCGAAGCACGTCACGGTATAAACCACGTCTGCCTCTTCTCCTCTTACCAGTTTGGGAGGCGAGGAGATGATTTTATTAGTCTTATTGATGGGATAAAAAATGGTGAGTTAAGTATTTGCCCACAGAAGGGCCTTTTTCTGTGTCAGGAGGCGGAGTTTTTGGAAGAGAGCATCAAAGTGAGACTTATATTGATTTAAATATTAAAAAATGTGAGTCACTAATCATAATTATTAATATGAATGAACAGAATTTAATGAAAACTTCCATGAGCCTAAAAATACTCAGTCGTATTTCATGAAAATACCCTTCAAAGTTTTCCCAAAACTATGCAGCGATAATAAAACAGATACAATAAAGAACTCGGTTTTTCAGGCCAGATTAAATACCCAAGTCAAATCACTTTCTAGTTCATGATTCTGGAACCAAAATCACCTAGAGCCGCGCACCTTTTTTTCTGCGTTAGTGTGATGTTGCTACTCCAGTGAACTCTTGCTCAGGGAGAGGAAAGTTTCACGTAACTTCACTGTTTGTTCCAGGAACCCCCCAGAAACCCATTTAAACGAACATTAGACTGTTTGATATTTCAACAGAGAGCACTGAAGACTGCTTGCTTCCAAAGGCTCTCTTTGAAACTCTCTCCTTAAATCTGTAGCTTGCTGTGCCCATCAATCCTAAACTATCATATCATGAGTCTTACCCAATTTTAATCAAATACATTGCCTTAAACCAGCCCCTAAAACTTCGTAAATATCTCAATTTTGCTGTCTCTCCTCTGAAATATTACCAAAATTCTGTCAAGATAGTGATCTCCCTTAGGGCAATTTGCAAGAACTCAATTTTCCGCAACAACAGGTAATTTAGGTTGTATTCTTATCATTCTTATCAAATGACTAACGTCTCCTTTTTCACTAATAAATTAGAGTTTACGCACACCAGTCAAACAAATAGTTTTTCATGTTAGGTATGAGTTCAACAAATTTCTGATTTAGAAAACAACAGCAACAACAGAATGTTTTAATTAGTAATCGGCATTTTCATGGACTGTGAAGCTGTATGAAGCTGTATAAGGCAGATAATGCTTGAAATTTTAAGTCAAATATACCCAAGGTTTTATTAAGTACAAAAAATGTATCCCAAACTATTTCCTTTGATTACTTGGGAATTTAGTTTATACATGAGTGCTTCCTTTCATTCAGATAAAAAGGCTGAAACCTGGCACTCCAATCCCACCAAAGCAATGAGTTTCCATTATTAAGTCATCGTAAGTCACTTTGGCTTCAAGTATTTCTGTAGAAATACTTGTGCTTTTTGACATTACAATTTCTCAGAAAATGGTGTTTGGGCCATTTATGTAGCTGACAGTAACTGAAACAGCCTTAGCTGTGGATTTGCATGGGCCGAGCTCTACTCTCTGTTCAGACCACCTTCGCCACCATTGAAAACTGCCCCATCCTTGTAAGCTTCCGCTCCCTCAGCTGCAAAAACAGGAGTCACTTTATGTAACTCCTAGATCTGTCGTGACGATGAAATGAGATGGGAAATGTAAAGCACCTAATTCAATATAGGAGACACCAAGTCAATGATTAAGTACCTTGATTTTTGTTATTTGCCTGTTATGCAAGGGCTTTGATGAGGGTAGTTGCCTCTTTTAGATGACTCCACCTTCTGTGATGTGCTGTTTCTTTACTGGGTACTTTAGCTCGCTCTACTTTCTCCCAAAGCGTCCCATGAAAGATTTCCGTTGTCCAGGGAGCTCCACCTTCCCAGAGCTGTAGGTCTTGGTTTAACCTGTCATTCAAGTTGTGGGTCAAGTGCATTGCTCAAGTTATTTTTTGTTCCTTTTTCTGCATATAGTGCATCTGTTGTATATTTAGAAACTTATTTTAAACCGTAACAAATTTAATCTATCCTATAATCTCATGCACTTTTAAAATTGCGATTCTTTATTCTGATATGCATTTCTTTAAATTAATATAATTTAACAATTCTGTACTCTGGGATTTGATATATGACGCACATACCTAAGACATTTTATGGCTCATAATAATTTTTCCAACATCGTATTTCAGACTGCTCTACAAGGAAGAATTGACCTCTCCTTGTCCTCAAGCAAAGGACCCCTGGTGAGTTCTAAAAACATACATTCATGTAACTAAATGGGGACATTAGAGGTGTAGACAGTGATTCAGAGTACTCTGTGAGGGGACATCACCATCGGCTGGCTCCCCACATACCTAAAGGCATGAGTCGTCTTTGTATGTGAAGATAATTCTACTAACCTACCACAATCAGTACAGCATCTGTTGGCTTTCCAATAGTGAGATTAGAGTTATAAATTCTCCAAGATACAAACTAGAAGGACCCTGAAGTTGATCTAGTCCAGTCACCTTATCAGTAGCTAGAGGCTCAAAGACTTGCTCAAGGTCGCACTGCCCATTAATAAGAGAGTTGTCTCTAGCACTCACATGCTGTAACTCCCAGCCCGGCACTGTTTCTACTTTACTTCAGATTTGGCTCGATTCATGCTCCTTCTCACTGTCTCCATTGGATTAATGATACACATTTGTGAGATAGATGACCAGGGCTGTTGTCATTTTTCTAAAGAGATGTCCATCTTACCCTCTTCAGCTCAACAGAATCCATGCAAACTTTTCTTTCGATGTCTCCTTTATTTCTGTCAACTCTGGAAAAATGAGAAAAAATGCCAGCACCGGGCACGGCATTGATCCCATTGGAGAGCCTCTTCATCATAAACAACAACAAAGAGTTGTTGAGCATTCACTGTGCTTATGGCATGCTTCATCATTTTCTTTTTTCTCATTCTCTCTGTCTCCCTCTCAATCTGTCTAGCTCTTCTAGACAATACCTTTTGCTTAAAATTATCCTCTGTTTTCTTGTACTCAAAGAAATAACCCAGGTATGAGTCTGATTTTCTACATAGGTATTTACGTTTGTGGAAATGCAAACCTCACATACTGGCTTAACTCATAAGCTTACTCCACAGTGGGCCTCCTGCATGAGAGCAAGATAATCTAACTGCTTCTACAATAGACATTTTATTTGTTGAATACCAAACATTCCTGCAGCTGTATTACTTTTCTAGAAAGAAAGTATTTTTAAAAAGAAAATGTCACAAAGTTACTGTGGCGGTCATGTGTATGGGACAAAGGACATGCAAAGCCCTGTTTAGTACTTAGTGGGTTGGTCTGGTTGAAAAGCAATGATGACTTACAAGAAGATAGTGGTCTTGGAGATGGTAACATGTGTGTGGATTTGGAAAAGTAGAGTCAATGAATTTGCTGATGGATTGGATATGGCATGAGGAAAAAAACACAGTCAAGCATAATGTCTACTCTAGGTTTTTAAAACAGTTGCTCAAATTGTAGTGTTATTTCCTAAAATGATTGATGCAAAGGATTTTTGGGGGGAGGTGTCAAGATGCTTAACACATTTCAGAATGCTTAATAAATATTCAAATGAAGATGTCAGGTTGGCTCTTGGATTTAAGGCAGTGGACCTCCTAAGAAAAGATGGGATGGTATGCTACAAATGTCACAGGCTTAGAGAAGGTCACACAGGAAGAGTCTGAAAATGATAACTGGGTTAAATACAGAGCAAAAGGGTGTAAAAGTAGCATCCGATGAGGTAGAAGAGATCCGTGAATACTAAAATCCAGAGTCAGAAGGTATTTTAGAGAGAGGAAATGGTCAGCTGTGCCAAATGGTGCTGAGAGATTGGCAAAGTGAGGGCAGAGGAATGCCCGTTGGTCTTGGTAACTTGTAGGTCACTGGTGGTCTTGACAAGGGGATTTTAGTGACGTGATAGGGAGGAATGAGCAGTCAGAGTGGAGGTGAAGAGGGGACAAAACAGGAGAAAATGGTGTGAACCGGAAGAAAATTAGTTCAACAAATGGTGATGAAAGAAATGGAGGTTGTAGCTGAAGACATAATTGGGGTCAAAAGAGCTCTTTTTATTTAAAGATAGGGCAAGCAAACAAAATCAGGTAGAATCATGTAATATACCTCATGCTAATTTTGATGTGTAGAAAACACGTAATTTTGTTTCGTCTACTGCTGTTCTTTACCCTCTGCCTTCTCTGTTCACTGTTAGCTGCTGGCCAAAGGGGAAAAAAATTAAATAAGTGTTCTTTCAGGTTAAAGTTAAATCCAATCTGATTATTTAGATTATCCTTAAAAAGATGTAAACTATACTAGGAAAATGCTTGCTGGTTAGAAGTTTCGCTTTAATCAATGTGTTTCAAAAGATTTATAATTAACATATCAATTGTTTGAAAGTATATAAAGATGACTGAAAGTGGTTTATTTTTTAAGCTTGTTATGCATTCTCCTTATATGATTGTTTTTGTTTTGTGAATCCAATTTGTTTGAATAGACAATGAAAGGAAAATAATCCAGCAATATGCAAATTATCAGAGGTTGAAAATTAATGTGTTCTAAATTTATGTTGACTTTAGTGCAGTGGGATGCAATCACCATGGTCCTATCAGGTTGCAAACTTGATGCAAACCTGCTCATGCAGAGTTTCATAGAATATTAAATCGAGGAGAACAGAACTCGCCAATCTCTGGGCTTTTCGCCCACCCCTGGTTTTTCTGCTGCTGTTTTCTGTGGTGGACATATGGACAGGTTGAATAATGTGAAACAGCTTAGAGAAAAGCCTTCACTTTTCCATATAGCTACCATCTAATTTTTTTAATTAAAAATGACTGGAGCTGGCATCTCCAGATACTGCCATATGTTGGGAGAGAGTGTGTGAATGACAAAGATTCCCCATATTCCAATTTTCTGCTTCTGGCTTCGAGACACTTTCTGTGCTCAATTTCCAATCTCAACTGAAATGAAGCTTCTAATTACAGTTGTCCTCGCTGAGCTGTAGATGCCGGGTGGCAACCTCAAGAATTTCTCACCAGAGGCTTCAGCAAGAGCCCAGTGATGAAAAGAAAGAAACGAAACCTTGGCGGATTTTGTTTTTTAATCTCTCTAAGGGAGATGCTGGTCTCTTGCCAGCCCGAGCAGGGGTGAAGACACATGCTTTCCCAAAGAGGAGGGGGACTGGAAACGTGAGGGCGGAGGGGGGAGAAAATAAACGGAATGGAAATAAGGGGGGGACAAAGCAGATGCAGAAATAACAAAATAAAACAAGGGGCAAGTACCCTACTTGTACTAATAACTTCATACACTTCTTATGCAAAGTATCGTGAAGAAAATTAAAGTGAGGGGAAAATTTAAAAAAGGAATTACTACTCAAGAAAATGAAAGAACAATAAATAAAAGGGCGAGCGATGGTGTCAAGCAGATCAAGTTCTCAGCCAGATAAATTGAAAAGGGCGATGACACATCTTGAAACTGAGGGGAAAGTGCAATCATCTGGGGAAATCCCACTCAAACCTGCCAACTGGGGAAAAGAGACCGAGCAGGAGATCCAGCCGGTCAAAATGAAATAAGATCGAAAACATCACCCAACGACTTCCATCGAAACCTCAGTGACACCCCCTTGAAGGAATCTGGCCTCTCCAGAATAATTCCCTATGCTCGCAGGAACCCAAGCATGGCCTGAGAGGCGGCCGCCTAACTGCCCCTGGGGCTCAGGAAAAAGCGAAACTCGAGCAGTAATTAGGACGAAGCATGGGGAACAGTCCCAGGTCCCAGCAGGGATCCAAGCAATTACACTCAAGTAGCAATACATATAATTAAAATGATGCATCTTTTATGGGCATGTTCATAATCTGGCTCTACTTTTCCAGCCTTCTTTCCCCGTGTCCATCTTTCTGTGGCTTACGTTGCAGCAAATGAAAGAGTTTGATATTACTTGTGCTCAGTGACCTCACAGATGGAGGCCTCGGTTTACAGTCTTTTCCTTCTGGACCATTCTCCACCCATTTATATCGAAATATCTAAATCCTTTCTATTTTTAGAACCAATTCAAATGTGATCTCTTCCACTAAGCTTCCCTGATTTCTTTAGCTGAATGCAATATTTGGTTTTCTCTCTTGACCTCATAAGCATTCAACACTATGTTAATGTTGTTTATAAAGATAATCAGTTTCTTGACTGGACCGTAAGCGTTTTGAAGAGTCCATATCTGAGTCACCTGTGGAACTTTTATAAAGCTAACACCCTCTGCCTTTCTTGTAATAAAAGGTGTGAGTGATGGGTGAATTAATACTTTCATTTATTCATTCTCTCCGTTTATTTATTAAACAGATATTTAGTGAGCACTTACTCTGTTCAGGTTCTCTTCTAGGCATTGCTACCATAAAAGGGCTTTACTTGTGGTGGGGAAAGACAATCAGTCAACAAGTTAAAAATGGGAAATCGATAGTATGTTAGAAGTGACGAATGTCATGAAGGCAGGTGAAGAGGGAGAGGGCAATGGCGGGTTCATTTTCAGTGAGGTGGTGAGGGGAGGCCAAGCTGGGCAGAAACCTGAGATGGGGAGCGAGCCCCTTGGCTCTCGGGGAAAGAGCATTCTGGGGAAAAGGGGACATGTGCAGAGTCCCCGTGCGCGAGCTTGTCGGGCGGGTGTTCAGAATAAAGCCAGTGCGGTCTGAGCAGGGCCAGCGAGCAGGGCCCAGGAGGGGTGAAGTCAGGGAGGGGGTGGGGGCCTCGTGCGACCTTGCAGATCCCTGGAAGGGCTCGGCCTGTTTTTCTGAAGGAGATGGGAGGCCACCGGAGGATTTTACGCAGAGGGGTGGGATAGTCGGGCTGGGCTTAACACCTTGTCTTCACACGGCTGGGTTCTTTATATTCAGCAGCCTGAACATAAAGAACCCGAGGAATAATCCATCCTCGAGCGTGGCTTCTGGTTTTGCAACTACTTTTAAATAACTCACAGCAAGGAACAGTATGTGCAGAGTCGCTTGCTTTCAATTTCCTGCCACCAGGGCCACTGTTCCTAAAACAAATCATAGATAGCTGCGCACAGGGGGCTGTAAAATATTGACCGCTTTGGACCATTTCAATCTCCTTATTTTACCTTTGCGACAAGTTCACTGATTTTCTCAGTGTTTACATTTAATGGAATTTGATTTTTTAAAAGGGCCATGACTGTGTTTTTAATGTCTTTCCTGATGTCGATGATTCACCAAGGGTTTTCTAATTATATTACATGCCCCTGAAATTGCTTATTCATTCCACACTCCTACTCTGCAGAGGGACACACTCGAAACAACTTGTCTACCATAGTGACAATGTCTAATGAGAAGGAAATGTGAAAATAAATTCCAGTTCTGCCTGTATATGAAGAAAAATATCAATTTTACTCCTCACTGTTTTCTTATCAAATCTTCCTGTGCATTAGGCCACAAGGAACACAAATTAAAATTTCATTGCTGCATATTTTCTTTCCCTCTCTAAATGCATTTGAGTATAAATGATTTCATTAACTTTAAATTTCTGAAATTGCATATAGGTAAACACTTAGTGAAATTATTAAAATAAAAAGTTAACCAATTTCCATTCAGATATATTAGACTAAATGCGCTGGAAGATTTGGATTTAATTTGGGTAAAATAAAAACTCAGTCAATTTTATATTATACTGAGAAAGATTACTATAAGATAGTCTCATATGAGGACTCTGTAAGTATGAATTCCTATCAGTTAGAATTAAAGCAGCTCTAATTAATAATCTCATTTTAATTGTAATACGTTTTTACCAGGTTATTGACTGTTATTAAAAAGAATGGCCTTTTTTCTGATTAAAAAAAATTTAACACTTTTCAGATAAAAATGAAAACTCCAATATCAGCAAATTGACAAGATCCAGATTATAATTATTTGTAGCCTGCGAAACTATAAAATAAACAACTCATTTGTGTTCTCTTTAATTATTTGTAACTTTGGGACGATTCATAAGCTTCGTTGTGAGTTCTACTGTTACTGTGTTATTGTCTGTCTGGTTCTTTACTTAAGAGGGGTACTGGGAAATACAATAATGCTCTCTATGAGTCATATGAAAGTTATTCTCAAAATCTGGCATCAATCTTTTTCTGAATTAAGAAATAAGAATAATACAACAGTGTTGCTGGTGACAGTTACTGGGCGGATTTACGTTGTCCCTGGCACTTTGCGTGCAGGTCCTTATTTCATAGACAGGAAATTTGAGACTCGGGACTGACAGATGACCAGCTCCGGTTCACTTGGCTGTAGGGAAGAGCAAGCCTGTGTCTGCTTTGCCCGAAGCCTTCTGTCTCTACTTGGCTCCATCCGTCTTCATCACAGAAAGATCACCTCTCCAGGTCTTTCGAGACTTCTATTTTCACCCCTTTACCCATCTCCTTTGTATGAAGAAATCAATTGTGTAGTGATAACGGTTTCAACTACAATCTTTTGTTTTATTAAAAAGTAATAGCACTACACCTCAGATACTATGTACATATATTGATATATTCCTGGAAAGTCAACAAAATAGACATGATTCTAAAACTCCAAAAAGGGGAGATGAAAACAAACAGCCCTGGGAACACAGGGAAGTGAGCCCTGGTAGACTGGGGAGGCTTTGTCGTAGCTCATCTGTGAAGAGTGGGACTTTATCTGACGGGAAATATGCAGCAATAATTGATACTTTCCTTTTTTCTTTATATAGATCACAGTCTCCAATTTATTGGTGACGTACAGAAGATATGGAACATGTAATTATGAAATTTGAATGTGTACACTCTTAGATATATTTTAGACTAAAATATCAGTTATATTTTATAGTAAAAGCTAATATTTAGGGAATTGGCTTCAAAATATGTCCCAGTCATTGTTTTTGTTGGGGTTCTTTATCTACTTAGTATTTTTCTTTTAACCAATTTTAAATTGATTCTTTTCTTAATCTGCTTCAATCACTGTTCCTGAAATACTGGGTTTGATGTGCTAGTATTTACTGATACATAGACAGGCAAGCATATTTAACATCCTTTGTTTCAATCACACATATACCACCTAAAGTAACTGAGTATGCTGCCACTTGTATACATATCCCCTCTGAGATATACTGTCCTTCTTTGAATTCCTGAGATAACGGGCCTAACCAGCTCTTCTCATCTTTTTGATACAGGTCACCAAAGAGATATGTCCCTGGATAGTCAATGAAAGGACGGCCCTTGAGTAGCTGGTGGGGAGCCACACTCAGCCCAGTCAGCGTGGTCAAGGGTTGGGACCATGTGATCCAGAGTCAGCTCAGCAGAAACTGTGGCAATGACAGTGGAGTTTACCAGATACAAAAGGTCACATTCAGGTAACTTCTCGAGTCATGAGTAATGAATTCTTGTCTTCATAAGAGTACAATTGAAAAACGAATGGCTTGGACCGTATCATTTGGGGTTAACAATTTGACATAGAACATGTAAAGAAAGACACTGACCAACTCGTATGTGTCCCCAGCGCAGTGATCAAGAGGCTCTATAACTTATGGGACATGTGAGATTACTTTACGATCAATAAGAGAGTTGCCTTAAATATTTAAGTGGTTGTCATATGGAAGAGAAAACGTCAGTGCCATGTTACTCCCATGGGCAGGAGGAGAGAGGGTGGGCTTCGAAGCAGTTGAGAAACAGCTATAAATCCAAAGTAGAAAGCTCTAGCTGTGACCAAAAAAGAGGTTAAGTGCTTCCCTTTTACTAAGGCAGCAGGCATTTCTGAATCAAGGGAGAAATTAAGTCTGATGATCTGCGAATTTCTAATTTTAAGAGTGTAAGAAGTTCGTTAAATTTTTACACTTAAATTTATATATCAAAGTAGATTGTGCTTGAAAAAATCTCTCAAAATTTCATAATACTGAGTTCAAAGTGCCTTAATTATTTCCACATAAATCCCTCATTTTCAGCCGTAAGTTTTTCTGAGAGTCTCATGTTGGGAAGGAACTCTTGACATTCAATTTCTGTTCTACAGAGATTTTGATTCTCATAACTGAGCATTCTGAGCTCTAAGCAATTCTTCAGTCTTAGTAAAGACTTCTTTGGGATGGTAAATTTAACAAAGCTGTTAACCTTTGAAAATGTGAATCTGAACAGAAAGAAACTGTCCAATGAACAGGCTGCTTTCTTAATATTTAGCTACAACATTGCTTGATAAAAATAGATTTTAAAAATCGTGTGGATGTTCCTTATACTCAATGAAGTGTAATAAACGAACACTTCAGTCCCAGGTATGAAAACCTGGGAATGTCAATGTTGGGAAAACCAAGAATACAGCATTTCAGTTAATGGGTGGACATGTGAAAAAGTGTTTAATCAGTAATCTTCTTCTACTCCGGTCAACAGTTAGTGATCGATCTTAAGGTTGACTGTTCCTGATCTAGCTGGTTTAAAATTACTCATGATATGTAGAATATTTTGATCCTTCCTACTCTATTAAAGATAGCTCAGAGGGCATATTTCTAATAACCATGTTGCTGGAAGTCACTGCTACTTTCAAGAATCTCCAAAGCAGGCTACTGACAATTCAGCTTGGAAGACAGAAGACAATAAACTCCTTACAGTTGGCTCGACTGGTACAGCTCCACGCGGCCATGGCTGGTAGCTCCAGGGCAGGCAGAGGGCGGGCCTCTCGGGAACGGCGGGAACAGCCGCGCAGAGGGCCACACCGGGCCGCCGCAGCCACTGGGGCCAGGCGGAGACAAGGAATGAATAACTTAGATTTTCGCCACAGACGGGCGAGAGGAGAATTTCTGGGTATTGACACAGCTTCCTCCCGACCTGAGATGCTCGAATTCTCTCGCGTTCTCAGCAGGGCAGGCCGCACAGCCGTTTAAGGCAGGTGTGTCACCTCGACAGCATCGCTGACGTTGCTCCTGTGACACAGCTTAGCATCACCTGACACCTTGCAGAGCGCTGCCGTCATGACATATTTAGACTTTTTGGTTTTAACAAACCCGTATATGCTGTTATTTGCTACTTTGTTCTTTTGCATGGTAGTAAAATTCGCTGGTTCACTGTGTGATCTCTCACCATCCAGCTAGTTATTAGAAGGTTGTGGTTGCTTGGATGTTTCGTTGGTTGTGATAAGTGGCAAAATAAATAGTGACATACTGAGCGTCAAAAACAAACAAAAAACATGCAAAATAAAAGCCACCAACATACCTCTGGCAAAATTTCTCTTTTTTTTGCATGGAGCTCTGCCCTGAGATTCAGCTTCATGAGATTTCCTTCTATGAGATTCAGCTCCACTTTTAGTTTGTTTCATTTCTAAAATAATGTTTTTATTTGGTATGACAAATTAAAATTATTCAATTATAAAACATTACTGCCATGAATTCTTCTATAATTCATACACAACAAAACTACATAATGGAAGAAAAATATTTTCTTTTAATTTCATAATATTATACATGTAAGCTTTATACTTTTCAAATGTCTACCTGCTCAGTCAACTTCTACTGTAGATTTTATTAATGAGGCTAATTATTATTTTAAAAGTAGCCCTCAGCAAGCTATAACTGAAATCTAATGTTTGTGGACTTTTTTTTTAATGTACAACAGTAAATGATACCTTATCCCACACAAATATGTATTGTTTAAGGCACAGAGATCTCCAGCACTGTTTGTAGCACTTGTTGAAACCGTGCTAATGGAGCACAAGATAAATTCCAAAATTTCACTTTTTCTAATTCCATTTTGACTTGGCTTTTGTCTCATCTTTCGTCTATTAAGGGAGAGTCTTTTATGAAATCACTATTAGTGATAAAATATAGATTAAAGAGAAATAAATCCAGCATGCATTTATTGTCACAACAGTATCTCCGGGATATTAAGAAAGCATATTTTCTCAGCAAAAGATGTTTTCATAAAATAAAATCAATCAAAAAATTTTAATACACTTTACCCAAGTGTATTAAAGGTGCCTCTGGCGAGTACCATAGTCACCAGTTTTGGCATAGATGTGCCATGTAAATTTAGAATACATCTGTCAGGTAAGCCAGGCAGTGGATAGACTTTGCTTTTTTAAATGTATCAACGACATGCCTGTCTTGTTTGCAGAAACATCAGCCTGATTTTTATAACATTTCAAAAATAGAAGTAGGTATGTGGACGCCTGAGAAATACTTTTCACTTTTGTTGGGGGAAAAAAATCAGTTGGCTGTTTACCAATATTTCTTTATAAAAAGCATTGAGGTGGTGATATGCAGAGTGTATTCCTCATGCCGTTTACTAGGTATTGTGGTAGGAAGAACCTTTCATGTAGTATTTAAGGAGTTTATCAGAAGCTCAGGATGGCACACCATACAATATTTTTCAGAAACGATTTCATAGAGTAGAAGTTATACCATCACGATGATCAATGTACTTATGCTTTAAAAATAAGTCTAGAAAGAAATTTAATGCGTTAATTCCTTTTCTGGCTAGCTCCAATGGCTTACATGACAAGAATTCCATGATTTCTGTATTTACCACACAAACAGATGACTGACTGCAGCCTCAGTGTTAACAGACTCATTAACTAAACAATTCCTATATGAGCTTAGATCTGAAGGTTTCTGTTAACATCTTGCAAGATATTGTGGTTCATCTTTAAAATTTTAGAAAAAGAAAACAACAAAGCTTTTTAAAAAGGATCTTGTTCACATTCCTTTTACAAATCTTACTCAGATCCACAAGGTTTTGCTTAAACTTTATCACTTAGAGGAAGACTTGTTTCCCTCTGCAACACGTATCCAACTTGATAGGTGCTTATATAACAGGCCCTCTCAAGAAACACCAAAGCTCAAAGACTCAAGTTTCTGCCAAAGTAAAATCTTACCCTTTATGGGTGCTGATGCCATCAGGGCCTGGCCATGTTCCTTGCCACATCTATGATGTTAAAATCCCGACCTATCTAGATGGTTTAAAGTTGAAATTGGAAAATCGTTCATCATAAATTTTGTGATCATTGGGTCTCATCCATTTTCTCTGAGCAAACAAATCTATAACAAATATATCCCCAGTTCCACTTGAACTTCCTGGATATAATCATATGAGGTTTAAGGAGGATTACAGTGAGAAAAGCATAATATTTAAGACTGTATTTAGAAGAGCTATTATGTGGCCAAGAGGAAGAGATTAAAGAGATTGGTTCTTGTGCTTTTTTTACAGATAGCAAGTTCTTTTGTTTATCTAGAAGTAAACAAGGCCCTTGAGAAATATTCCCATTCATTCTCTCTCCCCCTTTCTCTTTTTCTCTCTCCTCTTTCTCTCTCCCCCCCAAAAACAATAACTACGGCAATAGTGGACTCCAGATTGAGAATTCAAGCATTTATGGATTCTATATATTTCTTTCTAGACATAATCTATAAACTCATCAGCAATGCTACAGTGAAAATCATGGGGAAATAGGAATATTTTTCCTAGAAATATTCACTGTTGCTGACTTGCTGGTGGTACCTATTTTGGTTAGTGAAAGAAAATCTAAAAACTTCCCACAAATATATTAATAGAGTCATCATTATGAACATTCATCAGAATGGTAATCCTCATATTTATGCCACTCAGCAAGATTTTCTCTACCTCTGTAATAGCACAGCTATTTTGGGAATCATCTGTGATGTTGGCAATTTGCTGAAAGTCATGCCATAAACCAGAGTTTAGCAAACTTTGTCTATAAAGAGCAATACAGTACATGTTAGACTCAAGGGCCCACTGGCCTCTGTTAACTACTCAACTCTGTCCTTGTATCATAAAAGCAGCTAGAGACAGCACATAAGCAAATATGTGTGCCTGGCTTTCAGGGAAACTTCATCTACAAAAGCTGATGGTAGGTCAGACTTGGCCTGCAGGTAGGAGTTTGCCAACTCCTTCTTTTAACAGTTTTACATTAGACACTAGATATATTCAGCATAGATGTTAGCCTTTATTTGGAACTAAGTTATATGTCAGAAGCATTTCCAGTATTAAGGTAGCATATTCAGTTATAATCAATTTGTAGAATAATAAAAATGATCGGTAATGGAGTAATGATATAATTTCTAATATTGGCATGGTTTGGATATGTGTAAGGCCAAAATAAAATTTATGGTTACTTTGAGATCCTTAGATAAAACTGTTCAAGTAAAAGCTGTTGGTTTTTATTAGTGGTTATTATTTTTGCAAAGAAGAGCATGGTTTCCAAAACAAATGTCAGTCCCTTGTATGATTTGAAATGATATTGTTAATATACTCACCTTGAAATTTGAGAGCTTGACAATTTATACTGGTAGTTCCAAATAATATCCTGGAGAATACAGGTGAGACTAGTGTGATTTCTAAGGTTTCCTCCTGGTCTAACAATTAATGGTTCTATGCAAAGGAGTACATCAAGGTTCTTATCAAATGTGACTGACCGAAAATGTGTGAGGGAGGACAATGGTTGTTCCCCATTTCAGGAGACTGAGTAATTATCTCCTACACATCATGATTGCTTTGACTACTCAGATTGAAGATTTTGATGTATTTCTTTGCCATAAAAATGTATTTTTCCCTTTTTTGGATGAATTCTCTCTATGCAGTTTGCATGTAAGGCCCCTGTATAGAAATGGCTGCTAGGCTCTGTTTTTTAAAATTTGAGCCCAGTTAGCCACCCAGAGCTCTTCTTAATAGGCATCTTCTCTCTCAGGGTCCACACTTTCTTATAGAAATATCTCAGAAAAACCTCTACAAAGAATACTAAGAATCTGACAAATAAATGAACCTGGTTCCAAGTTGACAAAGATGAAGAAGCAATCATGTTCCAAGTCCATGATGAAGAATAGCTGGTTACAAACAGCTAACTAGATTTCCCCAAATAATGCAACAGCTTAAGAAATAGTCAATCCAGAGTATGGGGTATTGGGCATTCTTTATACAATTCTGGTGGGAAGGTAAATTGATACATTATTTTTGGAGGGTAGGTGTTTTTTTTTGGCAATATCAGATATATCCTTTCATTCAGAAGGTAGAAATGTAATCTGTGGAATTATTATTTTTTCTTTTTCTTTTTTTTAATCTTTATTGTGGAAAGTATTACAGAGTAGGATTATTAACATGTGAAGATATGTGCACAAGTACTTTCAAAGCAGCACTGTTTATAACAGGGAAAATCGATAACATTTAAATGCTCATTGTTAACATAAATGCGAAAAATTATGGTTCGTCCATACACCGCAGTACAGTGAGGCCGTTAAAAAGAATGAGCTAGATCTGGATATACCTTGAAAAGACGGCTATGATATAGTGTTAAGTGAAAAAAGCAAAATGCATAAGAACATATGTAATGTGATCCCATTTGGGGAAACAGAACACCTCAGTGTGTGTATGTTTACATAAGAATAGAAAAAAATCTGGGAGGAAACAAACCAAATTGTGCACTATGGTTACCCTTGAGGAGTGGGTTAGAGGTGAGGACAGGGGGTCTTTTACTTACATACTTCTGTAGTGTTTAAACTTAATGATAAGCGTAAACTTAAGTGTTAAGTCAGTATGGTTTTTTTGGTAATGATTTTAAAAGGAATAAAATAAATGGATGAGTTTTTCGCCCACCCCACTTCCCACCCCCGAAAAAAAAAAAAAAGAAATAGCCAATCAAATAACTGCTTTGCTTTGCTTCTGGGTCTTCTTTATGAAAACCTCGACTTTAGCTCATCTCAGTGGCAGTCTCCCAACAACATCTGTTTTTTTCCTGCCTCATTCAAATTGATATTTGCTCAAATGAACTCTTAAAAATTTTAATGTGTCTCATTTGATCTTTTAACATATTAAACATAGATAAGGTTCTTAATTTCAGGAAAGAGATATCATCATGTATATCAAGATAAGGTTTCTAAGGCCAGCCGTGATGTCCCTAGGCATACTGTAGACATTGTAGTAATGGGGATTTTGCCAGTGCTTATAAAGGCAAAAATAGGCCTTGGTTGAAAAAGTGCTAGTATGGGATATAAAACTACAATGAAGGAGGTCAGTTTTAACTACAATACAATAAATTCAGCTGCTTACACTGTAAGTTTTTATTGAAACTGTGGCTGTTATATTGCCATAAAAGTTTTTTTTTTTAAGTTGCTAATTACATGCCCATCAGAATAATGAAAGAGTAATTATCCTTATTGTGCTTACTGACATTGAAACCTCTACTAGTGTATGATTGGAGCTGCACAACTATAGATAATTATTGTTACTGTGTTGCCTATTCAAATATAGCTCTGCAAAAATCACTTTATTTTAATTAAACATGTTTAGGGTTTTAAAGTTTTGTTTGCTGTCATAACCAAACAAACGCTACAATGGTGTCTATATCTCCAACTCTCGTTAATCAGTTTTTCAGCGTATCAGTTGTTCAACTCTAGATAAGCTGACCTTGTTCCAACTTAAAAATCAATGACGTGAAATATAAAATTAAATTTTCTTTTCTAGGACCCAATTCTAAAAGAAAAACTGGGACTTGTTCTAATAATATTGGTGATGTTGCTTTTAGCTCTAGGAGATGGTGTCATTGGGCAAATAAGTACTTCTTAAAGTTTTAATGAAAATAAAATATGTTGGAGACCATCTGCAATAAATATGACACAATTCATCCAGAACAAAATCAAAGAACATCAACAAAGAGATGTCTAAGTCCCCTTTATCAAAAATGTGGTTATCTCAGAAAACTTATTACAATGGGAGTCAGCCATCTAACCCGAGCAGGCAGGCTGCACAGAATTCAATCAGTCCCCTTTACACTTTGGGCTTTGTACAATAAATAATGTACCACCAAATACCGCACGGTCCATTTGTCTGTCTAAGATTCATAGGCACATTTTCTGGTGGTGTCACTGGCTGTCATCCCTTCCCCCCACATGTGACTGTGTGGCTAGAATTCACTCTTGGAACCAACCAAGGGTCTTTGCAGGGTTACTTGTCATTGGCTTATGCTGCTTTTAATCTCCTGGGCAACTTCAACTCAAGTGCTCAAACTCAAGTGCAAAAATACAGTATGGAATTTCAAATACTCCATTTACATCCAAGATGACCCATCATAAGGCCCTAAGAGTCCCCGGCACTACAGAATGATGGCACCCTGCAGACAGTAGGTCTGCAGTTCATGAGCAATGTAATGTCCCAGCCAGAGAAATCGGGAGAAAGGGGAGGAGCTTGAATATAACGGAAAGAGAAGCAGACTCAGGACTCAGTCTGTCTTTGATTCTGAAGCCTGTGCCCGTCCAGTTAGCAATGAAATTATATTGTAATATTCACTGTGCATAATCAACTATTTGAACACAGGGCTAACACAGGTAAGGCATACTGTTGAGAAATGTTGGAAATATGCATCCAAATCTGACCCTACTTTCTTCCTGACCATGACAACTTTTGTCCAAATTCTTCTGTTAGTTTGTTTGCTTCTCTCTCTCTCTCTTTCTCTCTCTCTCTCTCTTTTTTTTTTTGGTGTGTGCCTTCTGTTTGATGTAAAAGGCATTTACATTTTCTGGTTACCCAGACCCTGTGTCGTCTTGGGCTCCTCCCCTTTCACTCTCCCACTCTCTCGCACATAAATCCAGCCCATACTCGATACAAATTTTACAATTTATTCCTCTCTAAAGGGGCATTTCTGCTTCTGCTTCTAATATTAGGCCATTCTTCTCATTTGCTTTGCCTTTCAAATACATATCTACCTGCCCCAATCTTTCGCTTGCGTTAGGTCCTAACTCAAATGCTACTTTCATTGAAGAATCTTTCGTAACAACCCGCATCTGAGTATCATAACTTTTAAAACTTTTTGGGTCTTCTCTTAGAACAGATTTTCTATTTTGCATTAGGTGTTTATGTACTTGGTATTTTGAGCTAAGTGCCCATTCTAGGAATGATATGTGTCACCAAAAGTAATGCCACTTTCAATTCCACAGTGTGTAAGATGAAAAGAATCTAAGCTTTCCTTTTAATGTTTTAACTTAAGTACCGGACCCTTATATAGTCTAACAAGAAAAACTTCATTCGTCACTTCATGCCAGTGTTTTTTAAGGAAGACAAAGATGTGATAGTAGTTTTTATGTGTAACTAGTGACCATTTACTTAGTGAATTAGTTGTGAGATGTAATATTTACAGTGGACAATAAAAACTGATAGCATTCTTTCCACTTAATGAAGATCACGTTCAAGAATAGGAGGAGTATCTACAAATAGTCTAGCTCTTTATAATCAGAAATGATTATTATAAATACAAACTACTTTTAATATGTTTTTATCCATTTCAGAGAGAGGAAGGGAGAGGGAGAGATAGAAACATCAGTGATGCTAGAGAATCGGCGGCCTCCTGAATACCCCAACTGGGGATCAAGCTCAGGCATGTGCCCTGACCGGGAATTGAACCGCGATCTCCTGGATCCTTGGTCACCACTCAGCCACTGAGCGACACTGGCTGGGCAAATACAGACTACTTTTAAATGAGAATTTCAATAATGTAACTAACCACTTTTGGAGCAAAATATTCTAGATTTCAGTTTTGGAAGCTGAAAAAAAAAGAATAGTGGAAGAAAATCTAAAGAGATAAATATTTTCCTTAGCTTTTGAGTAATGACCCCATATAATTTGCTTTGGATTTCCATCAGAGTGGACACACTGATGGGCGTGGGTCAGTCAGGTTTTCCACAGCACGTGAAAACAGCAGCACTATGCAGTCAGCCTCACACAGTCTCAACTCCTGGGAGAAGGGAGATAGTGTCTGGTAGGAAAATGGCACCTGCCCAAACTATGTTTCACTAACAGCCAGTGGAAGAGAAAAGCAAGGAACATGTTAGAAATATTTTTAACTCCTAGAAATCAGAGATGAAAGTTTAACAAGTATGGGAAAAGAGGAAGGAAAATCAGTCTTTTACTCACAGTTTGGAATGCTTATATACCTATATTTATAATAATTTACATTATAAATTAATTTCAGAAGATGTAACATTTGCTAATGCTGGCAATAGGAATTTCTCAAATTTATTACAGTGCTCACATTTCCCCCTAGTTTCTTACATCATCACATATACAATGCATGCATATAAATTTTTTTGACCCAAAAGATATTCATTGTTTTATGTTCTATGGCTTTGACTTTCAGGGGCCTTTTTGCCGATCAGTTCAGTTCTTTAAAACACCTAAACTTCCTTTTGTGGAATCCAAAGTAAACAGTATACATCTATGGGATTAAACAGAGTTCTGTTGAAAACATGTGTCGACCTCTAGGAGTTTCTCAGACTAGAGATGTAGCACATTTTCTCAGGATGGAAATGACACGTCTAAAACACCAGCTTTCAGTATGTGATCCACAGAACCCTGGGGGCCCTGAGACAATTTTAGGAGGTCCATGAGGTCTAAACCATTTTCATAAAATTATTATAATATTTTTATTCATTACTGTGTTAACATTGCACTAATTATGCAAAATCAATGGTGGGTGAAACTGCTGGTGCCTTAGCATGACTAAAGGCAGTGACCATACTAGCAAGTCGCTGTCATGAACTTACAGGGGGGAAAAGCCAGTTTCACTTAAGAATGTAAAGCAGTAAAACTAATTAATTTTACTAAATCTCAACCCAAGAATACATATCTGATTAAAATTTTATGTGATAAAATGGGAAGTACACATAAAGTACTTTTAACACAAACCAAAATTTGATATTATGTAGAGAGAAAGTGATTGTGGAATTGTTTGGTTTGCAGGCTAAATTAGCCACTTTTTTCATGGAATATATATATTTTTTTCTTAAGGAGTAACAGATAGACAAACTTTGATTATTTAGACTTGGGTATTTGACATATGTTCTCTCAAAAGTGAAGGAACCGAGCCTGTCATTTCAAGAAAAGCAATTAACAGTGTTTGTTGGCATTGATAAAATTTGAGCTTTTAAGGGAAAATCTAAAGTTTTGGAAAACTTGTATTTATCATTAAAAGCTTAACAACTTCCTAATACTCGAAGACTTTTTTGATGAGATTGGTGGTGGTATTAACAGATGTAACATTTTGCTATATAATTGTGCAGTTAAAGAGTGACCTCAGCAGGCTTGCGTTGTTCAATGGCCAAAGCAAGGACTGGCCATTGACCAGCTCATAGTAGATGTCATCTGAGCTTTGAAATATTTTGCCTGAAAAGAGTGCTTTTTATGCCTGAATTCCCAGAGCACACCGTATCAGTTGGACCTCTTGGGAGCTGAAGGCTGAGTAGCTAAAGTCACTTATGAGAGCATTGTCTGTCTATATGACTGACCCTTCCTCCCTCCCAGTAAACACTCTGGACACCAAGGCTCAGGAGCGCTCCTCTAGTTGGCGGAACTTTGCATGTGTTGTCCCACGTAGCTGCTAACAGAATTAAGCACATCCCCTGTGTGACAGCTTCTAGGAAACTGAGCCTGAGGTGGTCTTTGGACAATTACGATGAAAATTTTCAACTTTGGAAGAACTTCATAACTCAGTGAAAGAACAGTACCCTGAAGTTTCAACTAACCTTTGAGAAATGACTGCCACCTGTTGGGTTTAGCACAATTTTAAAGCAGAGTATTCACAATTATATGAAAAGATCATCAACTTACTCTTCCCCTTTCCAGGGACGTGTCTTTGCGAAGGCCCATTTTCCATGTACTTCAACCAAACCAATGTACTGCAACCGGTGGGACGCAGAGGCAGGTGTGAGAATTCCGGGCTCTGCTATGAAGCCAGGCATTAATGAGGTTTACAAAATTAAAAGCAAGGCCACGTTTTTTCACTAAATTGTCTTCTGCTTTGGAAATATAATTTATATGAAAAATAAATCATTTATGCTACCATAATGGCTTTAGTACTATTGCTTTAAAGTGAATTAACAAATATGTTTAAATTTTTATCAATTTTAAATCTAAAAATAGCAAATAGTGATAGATAAGACTCGTATAAACAAGTAGAACATCATCTGTAAAAGGAATAAGCTATAGTTTTTGCTTTAAGAAGCTTTCCTGTCCGTGGAAAGACATACATACAATTAATCTACCCTGCTGAAGCGTGGTACACAAGTTAAAATAGAGGAACTGTGGAGAATCAGTACAAGAGGAAGAAATAAGTTCCAGCTGGCATGCTAGGGAAAGACTTCCGATAGGAAATTTGAGTTAGACTAGAGAGAGAGAGAGACTTGGCCAGCTGAATGTAGTGGGTGGGTCGTAATTAAATAGAAAAACAAACAAACATCTTATAGCTATATGGTAACTGCATGAAGGCACATATTGGGAAAATATATACTCTAAGGTAGAGAAGAGTTAGGCAGATAGGATGGCGGGGGGCTGTGGAAGAGCGTGAGACTGGCAGGCAGCAGGGGTTAGACTGGCGTGGCAACGGAGCCAATGTCCCCGCCATCATCACAGGGAATAAATGCACTGCGGCTTAAATTACTTAGCAATAAGCACAGTTATTTTTATCAACGTTATTACCATTTATATACTGCACTAAAAAATATCCTAGTACTACATTATCATTCAAGTCTTAAAAGCATTGCCATGAATTCTGACCTTTCAGGCTTCTCTAATTTTTCTTTCAAAACAGGCAAGAATGACTCAGCAAATTATTTTGTAATTTAAAAATTCTAAAATCATGTGGCATTTGCTTTCACATATACTCTGCATACCTGTTAACCTCATTTTCTTTCCCCAAGAATGCAAATTTTACTTCTTGTTCCATGAAAGCCAATTAGTGAAATTACAAAATGCTACTACTACTACTAATTCTGGAGAGAAAAACAGAAAGTTGCTCAACTGGCATGGCTCAGCAGTTGAGCGTCCACCTAGGATCCAGGCGATCGGGGTTCGATTCCTGGTCAGGGCACATGCCCGGGTCGCGGGCTCCATCCCCAGTCGGGGGCGTGCAGGAGGCAGCCGATGGATGTTTCACTCTCACATCAATGCTTTCTTCCCTCTCTTTCTCTCTCCCTTTCCTTTCTTCTCTCTCTAAAAATCCATAAAATTCTTAAAAAAAAGATACATTGTTTTAGCATCCCAAGAAAGGAGAAAGGAAAACCAAATCATGTGCTGTTTTAGAAATGTGGTAGGAGTTTATTATAATAAAAGTTATTACTTGGTTAAACTTGGCTGGATCATAGATTAAACACGCCTCTAAAAATTTAATTTCAAAGTAATATAAGACTTAGAAGAGCAGTATAGTGTGTATGTGGAGAAGACTCCTGTCTCCCAGATCGCTGCATAATTTTGCATAAACTATCTCCTAAAATTTTTTTTTCATTCATAGGAAGAACATTGTAGAGAATTTAGCTTTTAGGAAAATAGCTTTTTAATAAATTAAATGCTGAATGGCATTTCCGATTCATAGTTAACATCCATTACCCATCATTAATTGTCATCATCGATGGAAACAAGCACACCTTTAGCGCCAAGCGAGCCAGCCCAGTGCATTTTTTGGAGAAGCTGGGTGAGCTCAGGGTCTTTCTCAGGGCGAAGCATTTCAAAGGGCTCCCCGACTCCTCCTCAGCAATGTGGGAGCTGCACGTGGCCCCCATGGCCCTCACTGCCTCGCAGCAGCCGGCTCTGAAGACACCGGTGGCTACAGTGCGTCCAGGGCCTTCGTGGGATGTTCTCCCTTTGTGCTAAGAGCTCCACTACTTGAGGTTTGTCTTTTTCACAAAGGATCCTTTGAAAGTTCAGAGACAACAGAACTACTGAAAAATGGGAACTAAATGTAGTAACTTCAATTCAGCTTTTCTTTAGAACTTTCGCCTTTGACCTTAATTGGCATCTTTCCCCCCAACATTCAGGAACGTTACACTGTTTCAAAAAAAATTAAGCAATAAGCAAGACTGATGGTGAAGGGAATAGAATGGGACCCGGGGTGAGGGGTGGAGCCAGGAGGGTGAAAACAATTTTTTTGTTACTATTTTGTCTTTTGCGATCTTGCTGATCGGTTTTAAGGAGTCGGCGAGACGGCTTTTCGCCAGGGGCGCGGGGATGCCAGCAGGGCCTCGCAAGTTAAAACGTGATGCAGAAGGGGCGGGAGCAAAAGAGCAGGAACCTTCTGAGAGTGTCTGAAGAGCTCATGAATTAATCGGAGTCTTGTTAAAGATTCCTGGCCTTTCCTTTCAAGAGGAGCAAAAACGGCATCGAGCCGTGGTGTGGAATTCTTGCCGGAGTCCCTCGCAGGGAGCTGGGGTGAGCCCCCCGAGCCTGGCAACACCGAGGTGGCGGTCAGAACCGCGGAGGGCCCAGGGAAAGGCAACCTGCATGACACAAGGGGTGCGTCTAGGAGGAGGGGACATGAGAGAGATTTGGGTCTGCAGGCTGGACGCACGAAAGGGAAGGGTGACTGGGTTAGACTGGATCCTCCAAGAGCGGGTGCCGAGGTAGGATTAAGCCTGCGCGCATTTCATTAGGCGAAGCGGCTGCTGGAGGAAATCTGAAGGGGGCTGAGGAGGCCGGGGAGCCTTCAGAGCACAGTGGCGTCGGGCCCGAGTGGGGGACAGGGAGGAAGGCTGCGAGCAAGCATCCTTGGCTGCTGGGCAGTCTGACTTGCCTTGGTGCCCCTGGCCACTCAGTCGACGGTTCAGTGCCTTTTCCATGGTGGGTATTTTCTGATGGACATGAACCTGTGATCTAAAATCTTCACTCGATGCTCATGTATGTCCATTCACTTGTCTCTACCCCAGGCCTCTTTGCCTCTGAGGAATCTCTCTCCTCAACTTGGCCCACTTCTCCTTCCATAGTCTCACCAATCTGTCATTTCCTCAGGGCTAAAGGACACACAGAGGACACAACTGGACTTCAGTTATCACTTCACCTGTCTCCTCTAAGCCCCCATTCTAAGGATGAGCGACGATGCTGCTTTCGGTTTCTGGGATCAATGTAAATTCAGACCTTTGTCCATTAGTCCTCAAAATGTTTGGTTATCCCACCTTTCCCCGGGGTAGAGTCACCCGTTAAACAGGCCCTTTCGTGGAAAGACTGGGGAATTGTCAGAGTATAAGCTTGTCATGGTGGTGCAGGGTCCTGTCTCCCAGGGACTTGGACACTACTTTAGTCTAGGTGCCTATAAGGGGACTAAACAAGGCGCCGTGACGTTTTATTGGGTGGTCACCTCCACTCGCTTTAAGCACCTTGTTAGTCGCCTGGCTGTGGCACCGTAAGCTCTGTGTCCCTTGCTGGTTGTCCTCCTGGCGGCCCCTCCGATCTTGCTGGTCCTTACGGTAATCATGGCCTCATGAGTTTTGGTCTCAGTTATTTCAGGAACCATGATCACCACGGATGTTAATGAGCCCCACTTTGTGGCCTGCCATCCTAGGTCCTGGGACTCGTGCCTGCATAAGACAACTGCCGCAGAACCTCCCCGTGACGCTGGGATCCTCTCACTCAGGCACTCCCGAGTGACTTGGTCGGCGCACTGTCCTTGGGGCCCCTCCTCTAGAGCATAACCATCTGGTGGGCCATGTGGCCTTAACTGGCATAGCCACTGCAGCGTGCCCATGTCCCTCGCCTCTTTATGTCTTCCTCTGCCTCTGCCAGATCAGGCGAGGCATTGCCATTTCACCTCCCCCACCTCACCCAGGCTTCTGAGAGCCCCTCCAGCAGCAAGATTTCCCCACCCTCTTGGGCCCTGTATTCTGAAAAGGGCCCTCAAGTTGGAATTCCTGTGATCCAGTCTGACATTCCCACCTCTTCAGCCTGCACATTCAAAGTCCAATCCCAGGAGCACACCTCTGGCTCCTGGTCGTATACCTATGGCTAGTATTTTTGCATTTTTAAAAAGGTCCCCAGCAGGGTTTTGCTTGAAATTTAATCCTAGTTGTTAGCCTGGCAAGCTGGAATGAGGTGGAAACTGTTCCTCAGGAGCCACCTGTTGCTTTGTGGGGGAGGGTCTCCTTTAGCGTTTTCTAAGATGACAGAAATGCTAGCTTCTGCTGAGGAAGGCTGGGCCACCTCTGCAAGCCCAGAGAGTCTAGGGCATGTGGCAGAGCAAATATCTCCAAAGGTTTCCATCTAGATGTTCCCATCCCCTATTTTGGGCCTTCAGATTTCCCGCCAGGTCCCTGACCTTCACATGTAGACCTGTCTTGACTGAGCCCTCAAATATCTTTGGAGCCCTGCAGCGCAAGCAACTGGGTCTTCAGTTTGCTGTGCGCCATCTGTCCTACTGCAGGAGGCAAGGGCCTCTTTGTAAACGACCAGGGAAGCTCTCTGGCTCCCACACGCAGCCTTTAGGTCCTGATGATAGATCGTCAGGCTCTCGTTATCTTTCTGCCTGGCACCAGCACAACTTTAAAGTAATCAGCCAGCTTGGCTCTGTTTGTAGATGTTGTTACCATAATTTTCCAATGCCTGCATCGTTGCAGCTGGCACAGAAGTCCCCTCCAGCCGTACATTTTCCTAGATCACATCAGTGAAATGTGCTGCCATCTTGTGTCGGTAGCTATCTGCACCCCTTACTAACCAGGGTGGGGGTCCCCTTCATGTTCCAGTTGGTGGGTGAGCCAGTCCTAAATACCCATTTTAGTGCCTGTTTTCTGGAACCACTCCTGGTACTATTCTTGTTAGTCCAAGTTCTCTGAGAGGCAGATGCCAAGGTGAGATTAAATACGCAAGGATTTTGTTAGGGAGAAACTCTTTGAGGAAAAAATGGGGAGGGAGCAAGAGAAGACAGGAAGAGCCCTGAGATGACTGCAAATTTGACCACAGATAGGAGAGAAGGAAGGAAAGGTGGCAGAAGCGCCCCAGGCAGTACGTGTTCTACTACAGTTTCTGCAAGGTCATCAGAGAGTCCTGGAGTCAAAGACCCAGGTCTCCCAGTACGGGGCCTGCCTCAGTATCCCTGCTGAGATCAGTCATTGGCTGGGAGCAGCTCCTGGGACGCTATGTGGCCTGGGCCCAAATGTGGTAGTGGGTTTCAGAGCACAGAGCTGGCAACTTTAGCCACTGTTGGAGGTTTGTGACTTCCATTCTCATGGCCACACCAACTGACAAAGGAAGAGGTGCGATGTCTATTAAACTGGGCCCCGTTCTGATGGCCACACTTACGGAAATCAAAACAAGAGGGGGTGCTTTTTTATTACGAGGATCCACTATAAGGAAGGATTTAGTTCTCAATGATTTCAGGCTTTCATTGGAAACTTTGGGATCATTAAGACTGAACCTTTCTATCTAGGATGTCAGTTTAACCAGATATGGTGTTGAAGTAGAAGTCGAGGGGTCACGTGGTATAAAACTTGTATCAGTGATGCCTTCACCTAAGCACATAAGTTTGTTTGTATTTAAACAGAGTTGATCAGGTTTTTCTTTAACCTCAGTTATTCTCTGAGTATTCAAAAGGTATTATGCAAATTGGAACTCTAGTATAAGGTAATTAAGTGTACAGTATTGGCCAGCATTACAATGATGTAATATTAGTTATTGCTGAAGTTTACATTGAGCTTTCTGTTCAATATAATAGGTGTCTATGTAACCTCAGTCTGAGAAATGTTAAGATAGAAAATTACCTTCCTACAGTTAGAAGTGCACCACCATGCTTCTGTCTTGGTGATTGTACAAGCTGGTTTTAAAGAATTTTCTTAATACGTGTCCAGAAGATACACTTTATAATTGATAATCAATAAGTACATCTTAGCCTCAAAACATGCACCACTGTCAAATGTCATTTTTAAAATGACATCTGGCAAGTTCTCTAATTGCTTTTCTTTCTTCTTCTAAGATGATCAGCATTTTAAACAGGTCAGAAGGCTTTGTAAATTACCAAGAACACACTATGTCCTAGCTCCTAGTATTTATATCAAGTCTCAAGAACAGTTATTTCTTCTTTCCTCTAATTATTCAGAAACTACAAGCAGTTGTTTAGTTGCAGTTGACTCTTGAACAACATGGGTTTGAACTGTGCAAGTTCACTTACATGCAGATTTTTTCCTACAAATACCTGTATGGTTTTCTATCCGTGGTTGGGAGTCTGCAGATGCAGAGAGCCAACTGTCTGAGCTGATCTACAGCAATTTATATAGGGGACTTGAGCATCCTTGGATTTTGGTATCTGGAGGGGGTTTGGAATCAATCCCTGCTGAACCATGGGACAACTTAAGTTTGGGGGGGATCAAAAGGTATATGAGGATTTTCTATTGTGCACCTGACTTCAGTGTTGTTCAGGGTCTACTGTATTAGATATCTGAACCAGCAACTGGTTCCTTAGCAATGAGCAGTTTCAACACTGGAAACTGGGAGGGAGTTGCCAGAGGGCATTGGACAGGGAAGAAATTTCTGTGTTCTTTGAGATTTATATTTTAAATTGTTGGGATTAAACAACACATACTATCTATTTAATAGAAAGAAAAAGTAACCTAAAACTACCCTGCAGAAATCTTTCATCGCTTCAAGATTCTTTAGAATGATGGTGTCTCCAAAGTGATTTATTATTAGATGTACTGAAACACGTAAGTCAATGTTATCTTGAAGTTCAAGCACATCAGATAAGAGGAACCACTAAATAACATCAAGGCAGTTGTAAAGAACAACTCAGGAGAATTTTAAAAGGAGTTCTTAGGTTTGATCCGTGTGGATACACGACACTGTGCCTGTCCTCTCTAATTATAATCACTATAATATACGAAAGATGATTATTCATAAAATGAAATTGTCATCAAGGGAAAACTCATATTCAGCCAACACATGATTCTAGCCATTTTAATAAGACAGAGCACACTTGTCATTCTGAGGGCAAGATACACTTTGGCATACAGATCTGAGAATGATAATTTGCATATACAAAACTCAGAAAAAGCCACACCAAGACTGCATGGTATGCCGAGTGGTTGTGAAATATTTCATAAAGAATCTTTGAAGGACTTAGTATTTTGCAAGAAAATACTATTTACCATTAAAAGTAAAGTTGATGGAAATAGCACACAAACATGAATGATTTACACACAAATATGATTTAGCTCAACTGATTTTTTAAAAAGGATTTCAGACCTACAAGAACATTTCTTATACATCTTTCAGATTAAGATACTGAAAACCTTTTTGTTTTGGTCAACTCTGGATTCTAGTGAAGGAGAAATTAGTGACATTTTCCCACTACCTCCCTGTCACCTTTTTCACAGATGCAGGGCTCTTGCTATTGGCATTGAAGAAAATAGATAGCAAAAGAGACGTTGATGGAGAAACTATCTTCAAGATGCTTAATTATTAGTATCCCTTACAATCATTCATACAATCCTTACAATCAGTCCAGTCTTCAGCATTAGACGTTATTAGCGCATAATGTCTAATGTTTTTCTCCATCCTCGCGGTTGACCTACAAACATTTTACCACGCAGACATCAGAGGTCAGACAGGAGCTTGCATGTCTTATTTGGGCTTTTTAAAAAATATTAACTTCTCCTCCCAGTAGGAAGTTGAGGTTCCTGGTAAACTTTAAAAGGCCTGTTTCTTTTTAAATTTATAAACTTTTACTTGGAAATAATTTCAAACTTACAGAAGAGGTGCAGGGATAAGACTAGCACAAAGAATACCTATATACTTCTTATCCAGGCTTGTCCACTGTTAACATTTTACCATCGGCTTTACAATGTGCTCTCTCTCTACATATACATGATATTTATATTGTATTTATATATTATGTATTTAATTTGATTATTTCTTTACCTTCTGTCCTAAGAAGATGTTTCAAGACTGTTCTTACCTTGAACTTAGCCTGCCCCAGTCCAAAAACAGCCTCTCTGAGAAGACCTGTTGTTTTTTTTTAATTGGAAAATGATACTACAGACCAAGATCTGAGTAAGAGGTATACTCATTTCTACTGGGGTATTGCTGTTTCTGTACCTTGCAGCACACAGACTAGGAAATATGTGCATGTGTATAAATATACACACATACATGCAAATAAAAACACATATATACATACATATCTATTCTACCCATACCCTCATCCTTGCTTTACTCTTAGCCAGAAGATATGAAATACTCATGAATAAATAATGAAGTATATTCATGAAAGTATGAAATATTCATGAAATAATTGTCATTAATTGCTTTGTCAACATTTCCCCAGTTATCTTTGATTGGATGGATTGCATCCTTAAACAGATCATCATGTTTCTGTTTTATTTCTATAAGATCCTTATTTTCGCCATCTTATTTTCTATTTTCCTTTTACTGTTTCATTTTCAAAGGCGACACCTGTCTGACAGTTACAGAAGCAATGCGCCTTGGGGGCTGCCACTTCTTGTCTTATATACTTTCAAGTTCCTTTCCTGTGGTCAATTCTATGAACTGCTAAGTCCTGACATATGTTCAGTATTTTATAATTGGTCGTTGAGCATTTTCTTTCTGAGTATGAGTTTGTCCAGGCTGCATCTCAGTCCCCTGCTGTCCTCTCTTCTTACTCACAGGGAATTGTTAGTCTTCTGTCCTCTGCTCTTGGCACCCAAAGGCTTGCAACCCAGAGCTGGCAGGGAGAGAGCCACTGGGATTTTTTGTTGTTTCTATACTGCCAGTAATTGTAAAGCTGCATTTTCCTTCTTCCCAATAACACTCAGAGTATTGGCTCTGTGTAGCTTACTTGGTCTCCCTGTTGACTTTATGGAGTGCTGATCAATAGAAAATAGCTTCATGTCTTTTGAAAAATCTTAAAGATATTACAGGCATAGAATAAAATGTTTCCACAGAAATGACCACTTGGGTTTAAGTATTTAGAAGTTAGAGAAAAATGCAAGCCAGATGCAAAGGTCTTTAGTTAATTTGGGCAGAGTGACCAGGAGGTGAGAAAGTGAGACAGACCAGGTGGGGGGGGTGTGTAGCCAGGTGGCTGAGGGGCAGAGCAGTGGGGGTGACGCAGGAGCAGAAGCGGAATGAACTGGAAAAGCACTGAGGAGCAAGGAGGCTTTTATCACCTCCCAAAACAGAGATTTTGGAAAATCAGCAGCATTGAACATAACAGAGCTTCTGGGGAAATGGATTACTCAAAGAAGAGCCAGGGGGAGGAACTATTCTGTGAGTAGTTGGAAAACCGGTGAGTAGTGGCACATTCAGATTGGGGGGGCTGAGCAGGTGGCGTCAGGACTAACGTACAATACGGAGGTTGGCTAAGGGTGGCTAGGATGGTGGCATCGCAGGATGAACTGTTCTTAGATTTTAAACAGAAAACCACGTACAGAACAGCTTCACCGCAGGCACAGGTTAGTCTCTAGTCTGAGCGAGAAGTTTAGAGCATGGTCCAGGCAAAGGGCCCCGGGAGGGACAGATGTCTCACCTGTGAGCACGAGGCAGACAGAGCAGAAGTCTCTGGCCGAATCTACAGGGGAGGGAAAATCTTGTTTTCTTTTAGCCTTTTAGGTTCTCGGCTGGGTTGCTATAACAAAAGACAGCGGTGTGTCAGGTGCTGAGGCCTTCAGAGAACCACACCACTCAGTCCCCTTCTGAGGGGGCTGTAGTAGAGTTGGAGAGGCCAGCAGAGGACACGTAAAATGCTGCACCTTTAAGAGAAGCCAGTGCAAATGCTGGCACAGGCCACGGATAACCGAGACGCACGTGCAGTCTAAGTAACAGGCCAAACGCTAGTGCGCGCAGGAGGGAGAGTTCACCCTGCGCCCGAGTAACCAGGAGACAATTCAGTGAGGCTCTCAGGACGAGGCCCAGGCTTCTGGGACATGTGCTTGGACAGTGGAAGGACACAAGGCACGCGAGGCTGAGCCTGTCCCCGGGAAGGAGTGAGGGAACACCGCAAAGAGGAACACAGCATCCCTGCATCTGCTGAGAGGGTCAGAGCGCTGAGCTGAGTGAAAATGCCCACATTCCAAAGAGCGGCTTTGCCAGGCAAGCCCACATCCAACCGCTCCCCGCGCTGAGGGGGGAGCGGGTCCACTCAACGCTAGAGTAAGGGCTAATGCTTCGCGGCTAAGCACCGTGATCCAGGCACGGTTGTGGGTACCTTCATAACCCCTCCAATGCTCCCGTGAGGTCAGTACTATTATTACCTGTATTTAGAGACAAGGAAACTGAGTTGAGGGTAGAGAAATACTTCCCAGGATCATGCTGCTAGTGAGGAAGAGAGCTGGAATGGGACCTGGGCTCATAACCAGTATACTGACTGCCGCTTTATCAGTGGCCACAGTACAAGACAGTGCATATTTAATAATAGTTATAAAAATGAGATTCTAGCCATGCAAGCCAACTGCTTATTGCATCAGCGAAATTCCTTCAGGACCAATGGTAATTAGTAAAATGAATCTTTAGATGTCTTCACTAAGCAGTGTGGTGCAAATGGTGCAGGGTACATGTGGCATATTTTAATATTTGCTGTAGAATTTAGACAACCGTCAGCCCATGGGGAGCTCTTATTTAAACTAATTTAAAATAAATGAGTAATTAACATTTCATGAGCTGATGAATCAAACATTTTGCTAAATGGAAGATAAATCATGTCTGTAGCTCAACCCTCAATCTGGTCTACAAATCCTATAATTCAATTAAAAATAAGCTCTTTGACCTTTGATTAAAAAACAACTTTGTGGTTTTCCTCTGGAAATATCTAGATTTCCATCATTCAGCACCCACTTTAATACACACTTGCTATAATATTACATTTTTATTTGATCTATGATTTTCTTCAATGATTAGAATATGCTGAATGATCTTTCTGAGATAACTTAAAATATCATATTATAATTAGATCTCTTGTTTGAAAGGGTGGGATAGAGTCCAGGACAGGAAATTATAAAGTCTTTCAACCTCATTCTTTAAAAGTTTTTCTTAGTAAAAGGCATATATATGTGTGTACACACACACACACACACACACACACACACACATATAAATTACTGAGAGCTTTCTACATTTTAGTACTTATTCTGAGCTCTTTAGATGCAATGTCCAATATGGGCTTCATAGCAATACTAGGTGGTAGTATTATTACCATCCCTAATATAAATGGACTCACTCATGAATTCAACATTTATCGATTATCTATTGTGTGTCACACATTGTGTTGCGCAGGAGCCATCCCTCTGAAATCTAGTCCTCTAGAAAGATACAGCCCCTGCCTCCTAGTCTAGTCCCTGGGGCAGGGTAAGAACCTATTAGCAAAAGCAGATGGCCTTTAACATTAACCAGCCTCCCTCCTCTCTGATGTCCTCCAGTATTTTTCCACCAACCCACCCTAGTGGTTAAAAACTCTCCTGCCTGTTGTTTCAATAGGAATTGATTTTAATCTTTTTCCCCTATTGAAATTATCTTGAAGAAAGCCTTCCTTGCCTGCTTAACTGGTGGGGTGCAATTTTTCTACTACAGATTCATTCACTTGGAATACAATGTGAATGGCTGGTGGCCCCCTAGAGTGTCACAATGTGTGGCCCTGGCTATATCCTCAAAGGGGGAGAAGGGGAATATTAACACGGTTTCATAACCACATAGCTATAATTATTGAAAGTGCTAGGTAAAAAAATTACAAAGTGCAGTGAGTTAATAGTTATCTTTTAATAGTTAACTACAGCTGAAGCCTCTAGGAATAATTTTTTGGGGAAAATTACCTTAAAATCCCATTTGCAGTCCAGCTTGGAGTTAATTAGAATGGTGAGGTGAAGACAGGTATATGACTTCCAGATGGAAAGAAAAAAGTACAACTATTAAATAGGTTTGACCACATAAGTGTGCCAGAGATTTAAAAAAAAAAAAGATAGAGGTTACATGATGCAAAATCCCAGACCCTTCCTCTCTTAACAAGAGAAACAAGTCTCAAAGGGAAGTGGGCTGTGCAAGCTGAATTTCACGGCTACCACTAGGCAGCCACAGTGAGTGGATGTGGTAAGAAGCCCGGAGATTCCTGGTTTGTTTTTTACTGTAAAAGCCAATCACTGGCAACCAGGACGACAGTTCATGGACCGGTGTGAGGGGCAGGAGCCGTGAGAGCACCAGCAGCTGGCTCAGGGGGACTTGGCATGGCGTTGGGAGTTGAAGGAAAGGAGGAACTCGCAGGCAGCTGTCTCCTGGGGGGCTGTGGGTACCCACTTGCATGCGTGCATGCACAGGTGGAGAAAGTCATCGCTACGCTTTGCCATGACTTGTCAATGGAGCAATCCTCTGGTGTCCTTATAAAGTCAGTACACACGAGCAATTTCTAAGTTACTTTTGTTTGTTGGAGGAGTCTTCTCTGAGTGGCACCCTGCACAGGCCTCCTGAGTAGGTGAAGGGCTTCGTCAGGGATGGAAGGATGAATCGTCAGTGCTGAGTGACGAAAGCATAGCGAGGGAGGAGAATGGCCTGGGGTGAGGCTGGTAGAGCAAGAAGGGCTGGTCAGAAGCAAGCCCAGAGCAGCAGAGTCAGAAAGAAAACCCAGGCTTGAGCAATACCAACACCCGCTCCAATTCCAGGGCTCGAATAAGTGACAGGAAACCACTCCGCCACCGAAGGCTCAGGGCCTCTCTCAGTTTGCACCGGCATAGCCCAAGAATAGTAATAGTAGGCCATAGGATTTAGCATGAAGAAAATACTAGTGGACCTTCGGTAAATGCCTTGTAAATAAATGTAAGAATAAAGTGCAATTATTTGATTAATGCGTGGCCTCCTCCCTCTGCTGGGCACCCAGAGGGAAGAGCCCTGTTTTGTTTCCTACTGTGTTTTTAGTGACTTTGATGGCGCACTTAGCATTTGTGTGAATAAATGAGAAAATGGATGAAATGCTAATAATAACTCTACTCTTTCTCCAAATAAAGTTTCCTCTCCCCTCTCAAATCCAATAATCTTATAAAGGAAGTGAAAATAGACATTAATTTTAAAAACAAAGAATTCTCCAATATGACAACTTGTAACCTAAATCAGAAATTGTCAGTAGAGTAAAGCACTCTAAAGGGGAACAGAACTTGGCCCCAACATACATGTCTTTGTTATAAAGATTATTTTAGGCTGATTATTTTAAAGCAAGAGCCACAGGGGAGAAGTCCTGAAAACCCAGTAGAAGTTGGCTTTTTAAAGAGACATTTGCATTTATTTGAGGGAATACATTTATTTCCCTCTTATTTATAAGAGGGAAATTTCCACTTATAAGAGGGTCTGCATTTAGGATGTAGATTAACTCTCTAGAAACTCTTATCAATGGAGACCTTAACAGCTCAAATATGCATGACAACCATGCCCTTGTTGACTGTGATCTGCCTGAGGACCTCCCAGAACTGGCTTTCTTGCCCACCCCCAACACCGTCTTCTGGTTTTTTAGCTGAAGATGATATTTAAGGTGGCGGCTTGGGCCATATCAGGGAGTTAGTCGGTTTCCCTGGGTCTCTCACATGAATGCAGGAAGTATACATGCTATTAAACTTCTGTTGGTTTTCCCCTTTTCTTTTGTCTTTTATTACAGCCAAGAACCTAGAAAGTTAGAGGGACAATTATGTCTCCTTTCCTACAATTCCTTCTTCCACTTGTATATTTCAAACCCTTCATAAGTGCCCTAAATTCTTAGCAAGGCGTACGTTTCATCTTTGCCAAGCCTGAGCACGCATCTTTCAATCATTATATGTCACATTAATGTTGAGCAGAGCAATAACGTGAAGCTTTGTGGGGCAGGACCTTCTTGTAATAGGTGAGATGCTTGTAACCGTCTAGGAAAAACTCCAAAGACATGTTGTATATTTACTAAAACATGCAAAAAAATGACCCATAGGTGTACAAGAGTTTGCTAGCAAGGTGTTAAACTGTTCTGATAAAATAGTGACCAATGCTAAGTATTGACCAAGCAAGTATTGGGGAGACATTTTTTCTTTCAGCTGGTTTAACAATCAAATTGACATGAAAAAGATTAAGAGGAGAAAAGAAAATTTAATTGCTTGCATACGGGAGCCCCACATACATGACAGGTTCTGAGACAGAAAGGTAAAATGAGGTATATGGGTCATTTAGAGCCAAGGAATGAGATAAGGGCCTGAGGCATCCGAGGAGAGGAAGACAGTTCACAGGACAGTAAGAACAGCTGTTCAGTAACTAGATGTTTGCCCTGCCACACAGAGAGCATAAAAAGTTATTTCTGGAAATAACTCTTATTATGGGTAAGGTCCCCAATGGGAATTCTTTAAGCAAGAAGTAAAAGTTTCTCTTGTGCCTGTAGGGTCTCAATTACCTTTAGCTCTCTCTCCCCCCCTTCCAAGCTCTCTGAAAAGCAATGGAAAAAATACCCTTGGGTGAGAATTAAAAAAATAAGAAAGAGAGAGAGAGAGAGAGAGGGAGGGAGGGAGGGAGGGAGGGAGGGAGGGAGGGAGGGAGGGAGGGAGGAAGGAAGGAAGGAAGGAAGGAAGGAAGGAAGGAAGGAAGGAAGGAAGGAAGGAAGGAAGGAAGGAAGGAAGAAGGAGAGAGAGAGAAACATCGATGTGAGAGAGAAACATCAATCCGTTGCCTCCCATATGCACCTCAACTGGGGATCGAACCCACAACCTAGGTATAGGCCCTGACCGGGAATCCAACCTGCAGCCTTTGGTGACCGGACACTCCAGCCAACTAGCCGCCCGGCCAGTGTATTACTCTACGACAGCAAAGGGTCTTTAAAAGATGGCTTTAGTAACATGGTGAGAGAATTGTACTCTTAACAAATGTCTAAAAGCCTGGGTTACAAAATCAGTTGTACTGAGCCACTAACTAGTTGTGTGCTCTCGGGTCATAACGTCCCTGCTCCTCAGCGGCCTCACCCTAAAACAGTTGTGACAATGTGCTCCTCACACATACAGTGACTTGATGATATGGGACATATGTACAAGGCGTAGAGCCGTTAATACTGTGCTTGTGATGTGATCATATCAACTAAACTGGGACACTTCTGAGAATAAGGGGAATGCTAAAACAGTTTAAAGTATAAAATTTTTGAAATATTAATTTATAGACCAAATTTGTTGTATAAGTGAACCTATTCAAAAACATTTTTCAAAATTAAAACTGATTCTAAAGTATATATCTTCAAACATTACAGTAACATTTTAAAATTACATAAATAAAAAGTTACTCTTGATGAATATTCATATGCTTTAATTAGTTCTGTAGCTTTATGTGTCTAATAGTGTATCACTTACATTTTTCTGAAAAGAGTTTTTTTCGCAATATGATGGTATTTTTTCATAAAATTGTTCAGTCTTCCACAGTTACACTTTATATTTAATACATTTAATTGCATTTAATTTTAATTAATTTTTTTGTTTTTATTATTTTTAGTTGAGAGTGCATTATTCATTAGAAATGCCAAAATTCCCAGTAACTGCAGAGCAAATTCTGCCAAATTAGGGGAGTCTCGGTTCTAATTTTTATACTGAAATGTATAAATATTTCAGCACAAATATGTTCAGTTTACCCTCTTTTGCCTCTTGTCCTTGTTTTTTTCTTTTATCATTTTTCAGCAAAACAAAACTTGTCAAATATATTAACTATATAATTCTTTTGCATCGTAAAATGAGATGCGGCTAAATCACACTTGGATTAATTTTATTCAGTTTTACCACAAAAAACAAATTCCGAGAGTCTTCCCACAGGTCCAAACATTACAGTGGAAAATAAGAGAATGTTATAGTTATATTTTATACATTATCTGAGCTAGTTCTGTTCTGATTTCATAAGAATAGATTTCACTGTTGCTCTGTTTATGAGCTTTTTAAAATTCAATAATTCCAATTACCGAAAGCTCCAAACACTGAAGATTTTTGGTGCTCTAGTGATGAGTACTTATATTAAAAGTTTCAAATGAATTTTCAGTTAAAATACAGAACACTCCTTACAAAACACTTCCTACAACATTGTAAAATAGTTGTATTCTTTATACAATAGTCCTTCAAAGGCTCAACGCTCATTCTGTTCTAAGATTCTATGGATGACAGGAAGCAGGAGAGAGTGCTTACTTCTCTGCTGCAGATGTTTTATTCAACATCTGCTTTGGGCAAAAAATATGTAGTTTTTTCATTATCACTGTGGGTGTGTATCTTTACAGCCTCAGATTCTTTTTTGATTGAAAGAACATGACTAATTGTGTGGACACGATTATGATTGTGTGAGCACTGTTACCAGTTCCAAGTAAATTTCTGCATTGAGGATTTCTTAATGTGGCATGAACATTGTTTTTCCATGACAGTCAGATTCACTAAAATATTTATGTTTTGTACTATTATTACAAAATTAATTTATCTTTAATGTTGAACTTTTAAACTGAATTAGAGCATCCACAATAATTACAGATGTTTCACCTTCAAGAGAATGAATGTACAAGAAATTTTCATTTTATCAATGAGATAAAAATGAATTAGCATGTAATTAATTTTCTATCTTAAGTATCTGATGGCACTGATACAAAGCAGGCATGATTTAATTGTGAAATTGTTTTCTGCTAATATAACCAACATATTAAAAACCATCACTTTATTTTTTGCATGTCCACGGAGTAACTTGAAACTGAAATGAGCAACATTAATTAGGAAGAACAGTCATCTGATATAAAAATTTATACTTTCTTGACTAGTATGTAAACACATCTTCTACAGCCACATGTGCCCAGTTTGTCAACTTGGGGCACAGTCCCCTGAAGGTATCTACTAAGCCTTGAAGTAGGTGCTGATGCTTCTTAAACAGATTAATGTTTTCTAACTTTCAAGTGGTCAGTAATATTGCTACAGCCCCCATTGGGATCTATAGTGGAAAGTAAATCTAGAAACATTTTAAACACATTACATTACATTGTAAGCACATTCATGAGAAATGGAATTCAGCACCTAAAATTTTTACTGAGCCTGTATTTCTTAAAATAACTCTTTATTGCTACAAGGGTTTGTTGAAAAATAAAAAGCATCTGCAGACTATAAAATTAACAGTTGGAGACTTATGCAGTACAATGCCACACAGGACGGGGACGTTTAGGCTGTTTTCTCCGAGCTCTACTGCAGGGCTGCTCTGCCTCCCCTTCCCAGGCGTATTCCACAGGCACCTGGTCCCTCAGTACCCACGTTCCTCCTGCCCCGGCCACTTGGTGGCCAGCTAGCTTTGTGCCTTTCAGAGGCCACAGCACAGCCCTGGCATAAGTGGCTGGGAACCAAGGAGCCAGCGAGCACTTCTCCCACCACCACTGGGACTTGAAGGAGCGAGCTGTCCCTAAGCCCTCGGTTTTGTTAGCAGCCTGTCTGCGTGCACTATCTGAAAGGGGTGCGAGTTACATTGTATCTGAAAGGCAGGAAAAGAGGGAAAAAATACTGTCCTTTATATTTAAAATTTAACCACGCATTAAGGTAAAAACTCTATTTTAAGATAAAAACGCTACCAACCCTCTGCTGGCATGTTTTAAAGCAATTAACAATACTTATTCTAAGCTCTTTGCATTTCCATTTCAAATTTAGACTCAGCTTGCACACATGCACGTGTACACACAGACACACACACACACACGCACACACAGACACACACACAAGCTGACTGAGAGTTTGATTGAGATGATGAATTTATACACCAATGTGAGGACAATTAACATCTTAACAATATTGAGTCTTCTGACCCATGAACAAGATAAATTTCCCTATTTACTTAAGGCGTGAAATTTTTCACCAGTGTTTTGTAGTTGTCTTTACACAGGTCTGCTTGCACATCTATAAACTCTTCAGTGGTGTTCCCTCTCTAATTTCTTTTCTTCTTCTTCTTATTTTTTAATATATCTTTACTGATTTCAGAGAGGAAGGGAGAGGGAGAGAGAGAGAAAAACATTAATGATGAGAGTCACTGATGGGCTGCCTCCTGCACACCCCCCACTGGGGATAGAGCCCGCAACCCGGGCATGTGCCCTGACCGGGAATCGAACCCTGATCCCCTGGATCCTAGGTTGATGCTCAGTCACTAAGCCACGCCCGGCTGGGCTCTAATTTCTAATATTAGTAATTTGTGACTCTTATCTTTTTCTAGAATTAGTCTTCCCAGAAGCTTATCAATTTTATTGATCTTCTCAAAGAACAAGTTTTGGTTTAATTAATTTTTATTACTATTTTTCTTTTTTCTGGGTAATTAATTTATGCTCTTTATGCATTGACTTACAGTCTTTATTATTTCCTTTTTTCTGCTTTCTCTGAATTTTATTTGCTCTTCTCTCTTAAGTTTCTTAAAGTAGGTGCTGTGATCTTAAGCATTTGATACTCTGCATCTCCCCTATTGATTACTCTAGTAAGATCACACACATTTTGATATGTTTCTAATGTTTTTTTAAATTGCTATTTTATCATCTCAAGACATTACTCAACATTTATGTATTACAACCTTGTTCTTATAACTATGTGTGTGTGTATGTGTGTGTGTGTGTGTATATGTGTATATGTGTGTATGTGTGTGGGCATGTGTGTGTAGATGTGTGTGTATGTGCGTGTATGTGTGTGTATGTGTGTGTGTGCCTGTGTGTGTGTATGTGTGTGTGTGTTTTATTCAATTGGTCAAGAAGATCTGACACGGGCACGAATGCCATGTTAAAATACAGACAAAGCATTTTGCCTGTAATCGGGCATGAGCTTCAGGGAGGGAGACGCCGCAGTCTTTTTTATAACCTCCCTAGTGACAGACGTGACTGACAGGGCTAACCTCCAATCATAGGCTTCTTACTGCGTTTGAGGCGGGTTGATAATCAGATCCGTCTCTAACTCTAAATGACAGCATTAAACAGCCAGGGGACACAACTCCCAACACGACAAAGTTTTGCAAGCATTATGTTATATTTGTGTTAATTTGTGAAGTTAATTTCTTTGAAGAGTACATACCGATTTTAGTGGGATTAATTTTAATAAACCTACTTTTTCACATGAGAAAGAAAAAGTCATACGAAGCACAGGATGAAACTGAAGCTATAACGAGGAGAGTATGTCAAAGTGACCCGAGAGCAACATGGCCATTTCAGGTTACACACGTGGATGCCTGTGTTTGACGTATTTTAGGACTTTGCACACTTTGTTTACATCATAGGAAGAGGGATGGGTGTTTTAAATCCCAGGGACCTCTATTAAGACTTAAGTGGATTTGTACCATCAGTACATGTGGCTATAAACTCACATTTATATTTTTCCTTGGAAAATTAATGTGCTTAAATGTAAATTTTCTTTACAGAAAATGCCAGCCAGTTTGCATTAATTTTTGAGGGCGAAAGAATGACAAAATGCTGTATGTGAATGTGAGTGTCCTCCAGGAAGTAGACATCCCTTGCGGAGCGTATTAAATCAATCATCCGACCCTCTTGTCTTGTCCTGGCCCCACAACAGTGGCCTTGGAATGAAAGTGAACTTGAAACCCTTGAGCTTTCTCCGCTTGGTCCTAAGTGCCCCAGGCCTGGGACCTCCCTCGGTTCTGCCCACGGGCATGCTGAGCACCTGTGGAAATGAACTTTCAGGTCATCTCCGTCCTGGCCTTGCATAGTGTAAGGTCAGGTTGCCAAAGGACATGGTTCAGTGAAAACTTAAAATTCATTTATTAGATGCCTCTCTGAGCCACGAAAGTTAAAAAGCCGAGGAGAACGAGCTCTGAGGTAGCTCCACGGATTCTGAACAAGGAGAGGTCACCGAAGGTCATAAGGCAAACAGTCCCAGGACAGCTTTTCCTTCACCGCTGGCCTGACAACCATGAGGCTCCAGCGCCCTGCGCCCTCGCTGGCATCGGGCATTTGTGCACTTTTCATTAGAAGATCTCGATGCCAGTGTCGTGAGCTAAAGAACAGGTTTGGGAAGACTTTCCTGAGCAGAGAGTGATGCTGAATTCACTCTAAAATAAATTCTACTCTTCCAAAATGTTTAGCAACAGTGTTGTCAAGGACGTAAACTGCTGCAGCGCTGTACAAGAACTGGCTTCTACAGGCCAGTTTTAAAAATTAAAACGCCAGCAGTGTTTCTAGTTTCTAAGTGTGTGTCTGACATCACTGCTAACCTGTGGGTGCCACACTGTTCAAAGGGCACAGATACGGGCAAGCGGTACCCACCCTCTGGGGCGCTGGAACCCAAAACCGATTACATTGTATAATTTCTTTCTTCATGTAACACATTTTTTTAATTAAAAATTTGCATCATAATTTTATAAAATTTAAAGGCTCCTAAGTAACGCAAAGAGGAACATAAAGCTCCCCATGACTCCTGCAACCTGGAGGGGGGAAGTCACTGAAAACATATTTTAGTGTATTCATTTGCATAATGATAAAAAAAAAATCCATCCGCAGTTTTTTTAAAGAGAGTAGCATGAACTGTATTTAACCGTAATTTATATGTGCTGAGGAAATGAACCAAGGGCATTTCTCAGGCTTTACCTAATTTCACAAGCTCAGAAAATTTCAGAAAGTCTTAGCGAAGTTTTACAAAAACTTTCACAGGACCTGAAACACCATGAGATTATATATTTACTAACTCTGGGTTATTTATGCAAAAAGCAAACAAAAAAAACACACAAAAAAATCTAACAGAAAGTCGTTCCTCTTTAGTGTAACACTAGTTTGCTATACTTTATGTGTTTTTCTTCGGCAGGTCATCCCATTACTGGAAATTACCTCCAGCCCTCTTTAAAAATGGCTTAATTATCTTTAGTTATAAGTTCTGGTTTGGTGCACATACAATATAGTCCTAGCACCAACCAATTTGTTTTACATGCATTTGTTTAACTGGGTTTTATTTTATTTTATTTTTAAATTATATAAGGAGCATCTTCGTACAGCAAAGGGAGAAAACAGTTGTGTGACTATTTACATTTGTGGGTTTGTTCTTAGCACCAAGGCTCAGGCAGCTGCTGGCAAAGACAGCAAAGGACTCCCAACCTTTGGGGAACGGAGGTGAGAATTTTAATTTCAAAACCGAGCTTTTCCCACTCCAAAAATGATACCACTGTACCTACCAACTGATGCCTTAATCTATTATCCTCTTACGTACTCTCCCCATAGAAGAGAGCAGTGGCAGGCTTAGAACGGTTAACATCCAGGCTACCGTGGGCACCGCTTTTCATTAATTAAACATGCGAGAGTTCTGTCTAGATACCTAGGTTCTCGTTACCTATCCATCACTTGGACTGATGGGACCAGAAACTCCTTCTGGTTCCTCTGCAGGTAACAATATTGCTTAATCTCTTGTGCCAGACACTGCTAATCGCTTATTCGTGTTCCCTTTTCCAAATTATTAGAGAGCTGACTTTGCGCCGTCGTCGTGAGTAGTTACATTTCCCAACTTCCTTGCATCTAGGGAAATTATTTGGCCCAGTTCTGGCCAGTGAGATTTAAAGACAATTTCTGCTTGGAATTTATTAGGAAGTTGGCTTTCCTTTTCCAGATCCCATCCTCATCATTTAAAAAAATTTTTTTGGTGCTGGAAGGGGAGGTGGAGGACGGATGTGGAGCAGCTCTTTTGTGACCATGAGGAAAGCCACGTGCTGTGGGTGGCAGACCAGAAAGATAAAAGAGCCTGGGGCACTGGTGACATAGTGGAGCTACTGTGCCAGCCCTGGATGGCCTGCATCTGGGCTTCTTTTTTGGTGACCAAAAAAACAACTTTTTATTTGCTTAAGATGTTATAAATAGGTTTGTGAGACAGGCAGCAAATGCATACTTTGCCAGAGGTGACACTGTGAGAACCAACTAAAAATATAAACACGAACTACCCCTGTACATCACAAAAGCAGTTTGCATTGACTAGGAATCTTACTAATGTCTTTTTGTTGTTGTTTTGATGAGCTATTAGGCTCCCGCACAGAATCTTAGGGGCATGAAAATTAATTTACATGGGGATGAAGTTTATTGGCGAGGCACAGGGAATTTTAAATTTTCACAAGTTCTTCTCTCAAGGAATGAAGTCTAATAAGGCTAAAGGTAAAGTTTTCCGGGACAGTGTAAAACACTGTGATGGCACCAAGGGATGCTTCCTGGAGGAGGCATTTGTGTTGGTGATAAGTGCTAGAAAGTAAGAGATGCGGGCGAGGCCGAATCCTGCAGACGCGGTCCAGCAGCACAGGCCCCCGCAGGAAGGGCCTCGCTGCTGTGCTCACGGCCTGGGGCGTCACCCCGAGGGCAGCGCAGTGTCTCTGCAGAATTTATCCCGGCAAGTATGACCCTTGGCACGTTGGCTAGGTCACCGCAGAGGCGCGGGGAGCACTGCTGATGAGGACAGGCTGGATAAGAACCCCTCAGAGTACAACGGTGATGGCCCCGCTGAGAGATGCCGGGGGAGGGGGAGGACGGTGCCAAGAAGCAAAGGAGGTCACAGGACAGGTTCCCCCGCCAACCGTACGTGCGGGAGAGCTCGGCGGAGGCTGCGAGGGCGGCAGAAATGACGCAACAGAGCCGCTCACGGCTGCGAGGGCCAGGCGCCTACTGCGGGCCACTGAAACTCCTTATAAACGGCAGCCAGCCAAAGGTGACAGCCAAGAAAGGAAAGGCCCCACATTTCCAGGACGAGAGATGATGTCTTGAGATATGATTTTGAAAAGAAACCATCAATGTGTAGTTAAAAATAACACTCAAGCAACCGAGACGTCCTTCGATAGCTAAATTAATAAGCATGCTGTGGTACATCCGGACAAAGGAATACCACTCAGTAATAAAAAAGGGCTTGTTTGCCATGAGAAAAACATAGAGGAACCTTAAATGCAAATGGCGAGGTGAAAGAAGCCGGTCTTAAAAGGCTGTATACCATGATTCCGACTATAGGACATTCTGGAAAAGGGTCACTGGTTGCCGGATTCAGAGGGAGAGGGAGGGAGATGAACAGATGGAGCCCAGGACACTTTGGGGCAGTGAACCTATTCTGCTCGATACTATAGTGGTGGGTACGTGGCATTAGGTACTTGTCAAAACCCAGAGAACTACGCAAGGTAAAGAGTGAACTTGAATTTAACTAAGGACCTGAGTTCATAGCAATGTATCACAATTGATTCGTCAGCTCTAACAAATGAGCCACATCCATACAAGATGTTAATGACAGGGACACCGTGTGTGTGTGTGTGTGTCGCAGGGAGGTAAGGGGCCTGTTGGAACGCCGTATTTCCTGGACAATTTTTCTGTAAGCCTAAAACTGCTCTAAAAATAAAGTCAATTAGGAAACAGCCTCCTCCAAATCAATCCATCAGAGTAATATTAGTTCATAAAAATATATTTATACCAGACAGGAAAGTCTGGGCACAGGATCCTTGGCACACAAACCACCCTTAACGGGAGATATCCTAACTTCACTGTTGCATCTCTTCCCTAATAAGGAGCAGAGACCGCCCTGAGCTTCGTATCTGTAGCCTAATGCTGCCCATCAGATCAAGCACGATCCTCTGCAGAGTTCGACCGATAAAGTCCCATCCGACACGGGACTTTCCCCTGACTTGTCACTACACTGCATTTAGTCCGCTCCTCCGCAGACCCTGCGTCCAAACTCCTTCGACCCCGTGTTACCCCGCCGTGGGCGCTACGCTCTTCTAGATGTTACCATGGTGTCCAGTCTCCTTCAGCTGTGACCAGGGCGGCCAGCCCCCGGGGAAGGCGACGTCCCCTCAGAAAGAACCTCCTCCCAGCTGTCACGTGAACCACCTGGCTGAGCGCCTCTCACTCGGCCCTTCACTGTGACTTTCAAGATCCCCAAGTGACTTCTGAAAAGTGTTTGTTTCAGCGAGAGCCAAAATAAGTCTCTTTCTAGAGTTAGAGACTAATATATATGAGACACCCTGAAAATCAAACATGCGTATTCCTTCCAAGCTGGTTATTGATCAGTGTCACATTTAGAATAATGACATCACACACCTACCTATATCCTGACATTGTTATTTAGAGTCAGATTTCTAGCCAATATAATTTCTTTTTATCCAAATACTTTTAGCCAAAACACAATCTTACACAGCTAGATTAAAATCTTTATTTTCCAGGCTCAATTCTAAATTACATGGCCATTCCTTAAATAAAAATATACTCTTAGATGGAGACAATGCTAAGACTAATCAGAAGAACCTCAGATGGGAGCCCTAAGGAGATTCTGCATGAAGAATTCTAAAATGTTTTGAGTAACAGGAGACTCAAAATATATTATATTATCCTGTATTTGAAGGAAATGACACTCATTTGTATTTTACTGAGTTGGCTTGTTAAAATACTCTTCTTTTCTTTATAGTCTTATCATAATAAAAATGTTATAAAAATCAAAGGACTCCTAAGGGGGAAAATAATTTTGTTTTTTCACCTCATCAATGCTGCTAGAAACAACAAAATGTAAAAAATAAAGCATGAATGTAAATGTTTAAAAACTTAACAGATGTTGATTTTAATATGCCTACATTAGTCAGGTATTTCTTCCTGCCTCTCAGTAATTTGGTTTAATTCTGAACAGCCGCATACACATTCAATCAAGCCTCCCTCATTCCCCCCCATTAATCTTAAAGTTACTGAAGTTACCAGATATTTAGCAATATTGGAAATTTCTCTCCAATTGTTTTTCGCAGTATTTGCGACAATGCCTGATCTGTTTCGACAGTTTTGCCTGAGGAAAGATGAAGCCTTAATTGACAGTTCAGCTCTTCTCCCTCTCCAATCTCCCAACGAATAATGAATGCACGTGAGAATGGTGTTTTACCAAATCACGTGTTCTGGAGAGACCTCAGCTTTAAATTCCCTTCCACGCGTATCTGGTAGAGAACGGACGTAAGTGTTGGCCAGTCTCATGTTGTCCGTCCTTCCTTCCCTAATCTGGCCGGTGGGGTCAGCTCTTAGGTATAGGCTTTCCTGAACTCTTGTCAATAGAGTTGACAGATTTAGCAAATAGAAACACAAGATGACCAGTTAGATTTGAATTGAATTATTTTAGTAGAGTTATGCCCCCAATACTGCACAGAACACACCCTAAAAATTGTTTATCTGCACTTCAAATGTAACTGGGCATCCCGTATTTATCTGGCAACCACCCTCGGCACAGCTACGTTAGCAGCGTTGCCTGGTTCCATGGTATCGAGAAAAGTCGTACCTGTTGTGGGATCTCATGTAACCTGGGGAGGACCATCTGCTGGCCTTTGAGATGTAGTTTCTTCGGCTTTCAAGGGGCTGAGGTCTTCGAGCAATTACTGAGACATGAAACGCGATGTAAATGTTTAGCGTGAACATGACAGTAGAGAATTAACACTATTTCTGAGTCACCATTTATAGTACTGCAGTGACACTTATGTTTCCTATTTACATCAGTGTGCTTTTCCCGAGGATGTATGCGTGTGTGTGCACGTGAGTGTGTGTTTTGAGAGTGTGCGCACGATGTATCAGGGTAATGACACTGAACTCCCGGTAGTTCGTTCTGTTTACACGCACACTTTGTAGCCAAGGAAACCACAGAGAACGGTGCTTTCTCCCCTAAGAAGTCCTCTCGTCTCGGTTTTGTTTTGCTATAACCTGGCTGCCTGTAAAAAAGGAAACCCCAAAGAGTATCTGCCCGCCCCGACTGATTACAAATGGCATCGAAAGTGTGAGCACTTAGAAGTCTACTCCAATCCCATAACTCGCTTCAGTCTTTCTTTAGAGGTTCTTCAGCTCGCCAGGCAGTTTCCAGAGCGCAATCAGCAGGCCAGAGGCTTTTAGTGAAGATGGGAAGACCGGTGCCCCTCTCATTTCATCAGGGAGATCAGAAAGCACACGTCCTGTAAGCGGACAGCTGGCACCTGCTTTTCAGGAAACCTGCGCCCCTCCATCCGCATGCCCACCGCTGCTGGGTCCAGCATTCCCTGGCGGATCGTGTTGCCACTGGGATGACATTACTGCCAGACTGTTAACTGTGTAAGTTAGTTTGTTTTAGCGTTTTCAATTATGAACAATTGTTTACCCAATTTTGATTCAGCACAATTTAAAAAATATTTGACTCAGCCAAGCTTTTCCTTTCTAACTTGGTGGCGGGACCTCACCCCTCGCTTGGTTCACCGGGTCCAGTCTCCCCGCCGTGTCCACGGGGGTTTCTCTGGGACAGTGTGCGGGGCTAAGCAGAACGCGTCCAGATCTTTCTGCTGGGCCAGGCTGCCGTCCGCTAATTTAGAACCCTTACCAAAGGCTAGCATGCACACACAAAAACGTATACAGTTGGAAGTGTACAGTTTTCTTTTCACAAAAAAAACCCCCAAGATAAATAAATTTCCACAAAGCATCACCAGCCCCTCAGAAGGCCTGCACTGCCGTGCTCCCTTCGTCACTATGGTAACCAGGCAGAAACTCCAGCTCTTTAACGTGACCCTTGCCTCTTTCTGTCCCCGCTTCCTCCCTCAGTCACTAAGCCCTTAGGCCCAGGGTTCCGGTCTGTCCGAAGGACAGTGCCTCAGGTCTGTCGGCCACAGAAACAAGGTTTCAGGCGAGCTGATCTGAGTTGTTTCAGCCCCAGGCCCAGCAAAGCATCAGGACCCTACTGACCACACCCTCACGAACACACAAAAAATGCCACGGCTGACAGCAGGACCTGACTCGGTGACCAACTCCCACCCTGCCCCAAGCGACCAGCAGAGCAGATGCCCCCCACGCTCCCCTGTAGCCACCGTGATTCACGGTTTTTCTCTTCTATAACCATCCCTTGGAAGCCATCGGGGAGCTTTAGCATTAGCTCACCTGTGACTACGGCTTGGCGCCATTTCCTCAGCTAATGAACCTCTACTTTCTCTGCTGCCAGCTCCTGGTTGCGTTTGACTGGGCTCTGATGTGCGCAGGGGAGTGGCCCCTTTGTCTGGTTACACTGTCCCCCACCAAGGGTAGCTAATGTTCTTATTTTTAAGAGCATAGGGTAGTTTTGCCCAATTTTGAAATTTAGTAAATTGATATACTTTTTGTGTCTAGTGTCTTTTGCTTAACATTGTATTTATGAAATTAACCCACATTGTTGCATGAATTATAGTTTATTCACTCTCATTGCTGTATAATGTTGCACTTTGTGAATATATCACAATTTATTTATCTAGTTGACAGGCATTTGGGTAGTAATGCTATGGAAATTATTTTGCATATCTTTTTTGAATATTACACATTTCTTTTGGTACAAACTGAAGAATTTTTGAACTCTGATTGTTTATAACACTTACCCTCCTTATTAGGGTTAACACTACTGAGGCTCCCTACGCTTATAATATAGTTGGAATTTTGGAGCAGATAAACCTTAAAAATCTGTCTGTAACTTTAAAGCTGGCAATAGAAAGCCACGCAGGTTAATAGGACAAGCATAATGCTTGAGACATGATCCAAGTCACCTAAACTCTCTATAAAACACTCATAACAACATAATTACTATTATTTTCCAAGATGGGCATGGTAATCAAACATTCATTTTTGTTTGTGTATGTAAGCAAAAACTTTATCAGTTGTAAATGTATATCAAGGCTTTATGGCAATATCTTTGGCTATCTGAGTATCTTTATAAAAGATAGATGATAGATAGATAGATAGATGATAGATATAGATAGATAGATAGATGATAGATAGATAGATAGATAGATAGATAGATAGATAGATAGATAGACAGATAGATTGGTCTGAATACTCACCCTGTGAGCTTATTTATTCAAGAACTGCTTATGGTCAACATTAGAAATCCACATATTATTTCCGATATGTCAACAGGAAATACTTCTCTATACTCATGTCGAGGTCTGGCAATTTTCCATTCAAATAGCCCATTTATCCTGCCTAGAGCCAGCCTCCTTCTGACATACCTGAATCATTTCTAGATATATAATTTCCATAGGTTACCTCCTGAACTCTGTCTACCCAACTAGTCTCTGAAACAGTTCAATAAATTCTGCTTAGCCCATGTCCCTGAACCTCTTCACTGCATCATGTGCTACCAGCCCAGCACATCTTGTTCTTCACATTTTCACCTATAATGTTTCTGTTGGTTTTAACTTACCCCTTGCAATGACTTTCCATAAGCATGACTTAATCATGATTTCATTGCTAGTTCTAACATAACCTTAATTTCTCAAGGACTTAAAGTAATTGTCCCCGGTTGTATCAGTTCGTGCTCCCCCCTCAGGCTCCCACATAATTACCTCTCACAGGCCAGCAGGGATTTCTTTATGGGCTCACATTTCTAGGGGCTGCACATTCCCTGGTCTGCACCGGGGCTCTGCGGTGATCCACCATCAGAGGCCTCCCATGCGGTTCCTCTCTGGCAGATACTGTTCCCCTTGGTTTATTTCTTGGTTTTATATATGTAAACCCTGGCTCACTGTCAGACTTACATAAGATCCCAGAGGGCCGGGGTGAGTGACACCCCAAACAGGAGAACGCAGATGCCAATGCCCTGCTGGAGTTTATTTTTTACCCACGCCAAGGATCAAGTCGGGTGGGTTATCATTGCCAGGCTCCTTACCCTTGGAGAAAAGCATTTTCCCTGCCGGTCCTCAAGCTTCACACAAATTAACTTTTGGGTGACCGTAACTATCAGCATAGTCAGGGCTGTCAGAAGCTCACTTAGCTTCACAAAGAAGCTCCACACAAGTGTCCAGTGCTAACCTTTGTATTAACCCAGAGGCCACGGCTGATCTCACCAGACTCCTTGATAGGTTTATGTCTATCCCAGGTTCCAGTTGGTGGGTACAGGTGTAATGAATGTGGAAACATGGAGCCAAGTAGCTAGATCACTGTTTCTTTTTCATGGAAGAGGAAAGGCGCTCGCCTGAATCTAAAATTCCCAGAAGATGCAAAACATTCAAATGCAAAATCACAATTACAAGCGTTAGTTTTGCAAGAAGTATGCCCTTTGCATCTAATTTATTGACCCTCTCGTTGTCAGCATCTGCAACACCTTTAACATCTGTACTTCTTTCCTTTCCCAGAGCAAGTGCCATTTTCCATCACTGCAATTACTCCTTCGAGCCCACGCTCAACTAACTGGCCCTTCTCTCTCCATCACACTTGCCTGTTGCGGACACGCGTCGGATTTCAAGGTGAGCCTCAGAGCAACAGACGGGACACGTTTGCTGTGATTCTTTCATGGACATTTGCACTTCCGACGTGGAAATGTTTTTGTTAGTATAGTGTTATACAGGAATATGTCCCAGGAACTTAATGGGAAGCAGCTAGTTTGGATTATCTGACAGTTCTTTCTCATTAAAAGGACATTTAACATATAAGACAGTCTCTCTAGAAAAACTGCTTGGTACAAAAACCTATATTAGAAAACAGTTACTTGCAACAAAATCATAATGCTAATAATTCCTCCTTTAATGTCTCATTATTTTTATAATCTCCAATTAGACTTCAATCCAGGAATATATCACACACACACATAGACACACACACTTTAATCATTACCTCTGTCACTTGCTCAAGCTTTAATATATAAAAAAATAGATTTTGATTTCGATAAATAAAGACTTCCTTTCCCTCATTTTCCTGTTGGCTATTTTGAGCCAAATTTTTCACAAAATATCAAAAAGGCAAACTAATTAAAAATCAGTAAAATGAAGTCTTCTGAAGTGCAACTTGCGATGACGTGTTTAGAGGGCTAATTCTTCAGTTTCACATAGGAAGAGTCAGCTGTCAAATAGTTAATATTAAACACTTTTTTTTTTTGTCCGGATAGTGGGAAAATAGTTTAAGACATTTATGGCAAAGCCTCGAAGACACTTCTAAAATAGCAGTGGCTTAAAGAAAAGTTGACAAATGCACTCATCAGTTCCACTGGCACTTACCACCAGTGTTCACAGACATAGCTGGACACAGGGAATGTAGTTTCTGGACTAACACAGAAGTTACTGGAAGAACAGCCTTTCAACAACGCATAGTTAACAGCAAAGTTTTGGTAATACAACACTGGAAAATCAGCAAGTGAGAAAAAGAGAATCCAATCATTTAAACTGCATAGAGATGTACAGTAAAGGGCTAAAAGAAGCTGAGAAGAAATATTGGCTACAGGAGTCTCAGAACATCAGAGCGGGAAGAGAAGACAGTAGACTTTGCCCAAGGCAGACCCGTCACCCTTCACACTTAGGGCCACCTAACCCAGCGGGCAGTGAGGGGCTGGGGCAGCTTTTCCTTGAGATGGGGTTTGGACGGCATCATTCTGCTTCTAAATCCAGTGGGCTCTCAGCCTAAGAGGGTCAGAACGCAAAATTCTGGGTGGAAAGAAATATAGCAAGGCGACATGTTTGTGCTTTCAAGCTGTGGATTTTCATCTTTAATTAAACTGATTTTCCTACAATCCATTTTCCTTCAAAGAAACAACTAAAACATGCTTGGGTCTGTTTTCACACCATGTACATGTTAACTTAGATATCTTGTTGATTCATTTACTAAAACATTAACTGAGCCTCTACCATTTGCATGCAATTTTCTACATAATGGGCCATAATGATGAACATCACCTGATATATGTCTTCAAGGAGCTTACTTTCTGATAGCAAAGGAGACATCTACATAAGTAATTAAAAAACAAAGTCAGCCCTGGCTGGTTTGCTCAGTGGTTAGTGCATCGCCCTCGGACTGTAGTGTCTCAGGTTAGATTCCGGTCAAGGGCACGTACACCCAGTCGGTGTGTCCCTCTCACATTGATGTTTCTCTATCTCTCTCTCTCTCTGCCTCCCATTCACTTTCTCTGAACAAATTAACTAAAAACAACAACAAAGTCAAAAGTGATGGATAGCCCATGAGAGTGACAGACACGTGCTCGTCCAGCTCACTCACGCAGCCAATCTACAATATTCACCGCACACTTTTTCCGTGGCAGACCCCTGGAAAGGTGCCGGGGACACGGTGGAGAAAACCCTCTGCCTTCAGGGGGTACAAGTAGTGCGGGGGGGACGCAGAGGCAACGGAAAGGCGGTAGGTCGTGTGGAAGCTTCGGAGTGAAAGCAGTGGGGGCTGACGGAGCTGCGGGCAAGTGGTGCGGGTGATCTGCTACTTTAAGGGTGGTGGTTCGGGGGAGAGAGAGGGAGGGAGACGGAGACCGCGAGGAAAGAGAGGAAGGCTCTCAGGAAGGGAGCAAATGCTCCCTGGGCACAGTGACTGGCAGACTCAGGTTCAAGTTACACCGAGGGGCCAGGAAGCCCGGGTGGAACCTGTGGTACCCCGGAGGACACTGCCCCCACCTGAACGCCTTCAAACACCAGCCAAATACACGCGTACACCTACATCTAGAAAATAAAAATGTAAAGTATAAATATAGGCTATTTCTAATAGAAAATAGTGAATGGGCTGCTGAACTAGAATGTGGATTCCCTCCTGTCCCCTCCCCTCACCGTGGGGACAGGACTGTTAGTATTTTGTTGCACCAGAAAGCCTTGATGAGAATGGCTTAGCCTCAGGAGTACTTCATGTCTGGCCTGCTCTGCTCTGTGTCTTTGGGAAAAGTATGGAAATAGTTCCTACGTCGTCATGTGTTAGAGTCCCTGAGGGTACTTTTACTGCACAGAAATGGCTTTGAAGAACATGAAACCTATGATAATAACCTTTAGGGAAGCTAGGAGCAAGTCCTGGGTGAGAAACAACACTGTGCTTTCGGCCCTGTGGCCAAGAACAACAGCAAAAGTACATAGGACACTCTTGCTCTGTTTGGTCTCTCTTGTGCTTTGCATCAGGGTCCTTTCTCTTCTTTTCTCTGACATAAAAGATTTCAATTGTTCAACACGATTTCCTCATTGCTCTGGAGTTTTAGCAGGAAACTTGGCTTTTATATGCACAGCCGTATTGATTGTCTGTCCACAGCAGCCTAGGTAAATGGACAGTTAATTATTGCGTCTTCTGATGTTGGTCTTTGTGTTGCTCAGCAGATATTGCAATATACTGCAAAGACTCGGGGATCAGCCTCTCAACACCCCCCCAAAAGAAGGATAAGCTAAAAGGGGAATTCGTGATGATATGATTTTACCTAATTAACAGTGGCTTACATTTAAAAACCTTCCTGCTGCCCCAAAGCACCTACACTTCCATTGCTTTATTTGCCCCTCACAATGGTGCTGTGATGAGCAGAGACAACTTTATCATCCACATATACCCAGGAGGACGGACACTTAAAGGGGTTAAGGAATTGGCGTGTGCACCCTGATAAGGAGCTGATTGGGCACTTGGACCAAGTATTGTGACATACAGCCTGTGAAAAGTTTCAACTAGGGTCTGGATTATCTTTGCTTGTTGACAAACACAGCCTATCCCTGCCATTCAGAGCCTTGTAAGCACAATTCCCAAAGGGGCTCCCACATTTGCAGATGTGCTGTTGAATCTGCTTTGCTCACCTCATACCTCATTTCACACTCGGTTCACCCCCTCAGTAGCCAGCACTTACCCACTTGCTGTGTTTCCAGTTTTGAAGTCTATTTGCGTAAGTCCTGCTAAGCTTTCCTTATTTTTAAATGTTCGCTCTTCCCATCTGGAACATTAGTTCCAGACCTAAATTTATTGGCAATGATCCCTTTATCAATCAGTGGTTGGGATTCATTCGCTTTGTGCTTTTCTCTTCTCAGAGGAAGCCCAGACAGACACATTCTGACCCTACAGGTGGGCATGGATAACCAGCCTGCCCAGGTCATGAGCATGAAAACATGGCTCAGGGGTCACTAGTTGATTTTAGGCTGCAAATTTATTTTGCAAAGCATGGATTTCAAGTGTCAAATATATAAATCACTATTTCTAGCCAGAGGTTAGTCCAGGCAATAAGATCCTGGGAGCACATGGCTGACATTGGAAGTCTCATGAAACATTTAGGAAATGCCATGTGCTAGGAAAGACACAAACCCAAGAATATAATCACATCAAAGACAAGGAGGGTTATAAAACCCCAAATTAGGGAGCTAACAGAAAAACCAGAAATCAGGGAAAGTGAGTTACCAGGACAGCCCAGAACAGCAAGTGCATACCGGGAAGTCAGAGGTATAAGGAGAGGCTTTTGGGGGACTGACAGAAATCGACCTTGCCAAAGGCAGTTGGTTTTGTGCTGAGAAGGACCAAGGGCCGGAGGAGAACTGATGATCATCAGATGGCCTCCTTGTTATACAAGGTGGCACATTTTACCCTGTAGAAACCACATTCCCTGGGGTTATTCCAAGGTTATTAATTAATAATAAAGAAAAAAAATTACATGAACTGAAATATATTAAATCCATATAGCATCTCAAAATAAGCCTAGAGGCTGACAAATTAAAAATAGAAGCCCAGCTTTGACATTCACCAAAGAGTAAGTCAATATGTTACATTTAAGGTATAAAATAGTTGACTCTAGAAGAGATAAAGGATGGCGGCAGACTGAGTGGAAGCTACACTGACACTCTCCCAGGACCAATCTGGATGTACAACTAAAACACAGAAAAACCATCCTGAAAACCAACTGAAGATGAGCTGGGGAGCACCCTCATAACCAAGGAGGAAAAGTGGAGGCCGCACAGAGACTGGTAGGAAGTGCAGACACAAGAGGGCTGGCTGGCTCCCACAGCAGCAGCTGAAGGTCCAGAGGGAGATCTCAGCTGTGGGGGTTCCCACTGAGGATCCTGGGGCCTGAACCCCAGGCTGGGCTCCCCAGCCCAGGGCACTGGAACTGAGAAAGGTTCCCGCATAACATCTGGCTGTGAAAAGCAGCCAGTTTCTTTCTGCCAGGGAGAGGTGGCTGGAGCTGCAGGCCCCTCTTACAGAGCCAACGCACAACGTTTCACGCACAGACACTCACCTTGGGCTCCGGCGGAGGAGGCTGGAGTTGACTGGAGCTGTGTGGGGAAAGTCTGGGGTTGTGGGCTCTGGAGAGTGAGATCAGGGGGGCGCCCATCAGGATTCCTGTGCCGAGTCATTCCCCTAGACTATGGAGGACATTTCTCTTGGGGAATTTTTGGCTTTTGCCTGAGGAGGGAAGCAATTGCCCCACCCTGCTGGAAAGCCTCTCGCCCTGCCCTGAGGAGTTGCTACAGCCTGAGGCTTGTTAAGACACTGATCACAACCAGCCGCCCCACCCTGTGGAGCTTCTACAGCCTGAGGCTCATTAAGAAAATCAGATTAATCAGTCTGCAGGCAGAGGCAGACCTCAGAGTGCTTTGAGTCTTTGCCTGATCTGCTTCTGGACCCAGGCCTTGGAAAAGCAGGCTTTGGTGTGCGTCTTAGTGCTGTCCAAATGCACCCAGCCCCAGCTGAGGAGACCTCAAGCTGAGGGTTGTTGATAGCTCCAAAGAGGGTACTCAGGGCCAGCCACAAACTGCGTCTGATATTGGCGTGCACCAGAGATGCTCCAAAAAGAGTAAGAGTCCTGGCAGATCTACCGCATATGTAGAAACAAATTCAAATAGGCAGCCAAAATGGGGACACCAAAAAACAAGCCCCAAATGAAAGAACAAGAGAAGTCTCCAAAAAAAGAGCTAAATGAAGTGGAGATAAGCAATCTATCAGATATAGAGTTCAGAATACTGATCATTAGGATGCTCAACAGCATTAGAAAAGATATGGAAACTATGAAGGAAATTAAGAATGACAGCAGAAATAAAGAATACATTGGAAGGAATAAACAGCAGATTAGGGAAAGCTGAGGATCAGATCAGCAAATTAGAAGACAGGGTAGAAAAAAAATCACTCAATCAGAGATCTGAAAAGAAAAAACAATTAAAAATCAGGAGGACAGTCTAAGGGAGCTGTGGGACAACATGAAATGCAACAATATTTGCATTATAGGAGTGACAGAGGAGGTGGAAAATAAGCAAATGTTAGAGAACCTGTTTGAAGAAATAATGGCAGAAAACTTCCCTAACCTGGTCAAGGAAAAAGTCACACAAGTTCAGGAGGCACAGAGAGTCCCAAGCAGGAAGAACCCAAAGAGGCCCATGCCCAAACACATCATAATTAAAATGCCCAGAATTCAAGACAAAGAGAATCTTAAAGGAAGCTAGAGAAAAGGAGTTTATTACCTCCAAAGGAGCCCCCATAAGGCTGTCATCTGACTTCTCATCAGAAACTCTACAGGCCAGAAGGGAATGGCATGAAGTATTCAAGGTAATGCAAAACAAGGATCTGAAACCAAGACTACTTTATTCAGCAAGATTATCATTCAAGATAGACGATGAAATACGAGATTCCCAGACAAAAAAAAGGCTAAAGGAGTTTGTCACCACTAAACCAGCATTACAGGAAATGTTAAAGGAACTGCTGTAATTAGAAATAGAAACAGAGAGAGAGAGAAACATAGGTATAAAGAATTAAAATGGCAATAGATAAGTATCTATCAATAATAACCTTAAATGTAAACGGATTAAATGCCCCAATAAAAAGATATAGGATGGCTGAATGAATAAGAAAACATGACTCAAGTATAGGCTGTCTACCAGAGACCCACCTCAGAACAAAAGACTCACACAGGATGAGAGTGAAGGGATGGAAAAAAATTTCCATGCAAATGGAAATGAAAAAAAAAGCTGGGGTAGCAATTCTTATATCGGACAAAATAGACTTCAAAATGAAGACCATAACTAGAGACAAGAAAGGTCATTACATAATACTACAGGGATCAATCCAACAAGAGGCTATAACCCTGAAAAACATATATGTACCCAATATAGGAGCACCTAAATTTATAAAAAAAACTTCTAGAGGACTTTAAGGGTGAGACTGACAGCAATACAGTCATACTAGGGGAATTTAACACCCTACTGACTTCACTGGATAGGTCTTCCAGACAAAAAATCAAGGAAACAGTGACACTAAATGACACACTAGTTCAGATGGATTTAATTGACATTTATAGAACATTCCACCCCACAGCTGCAGAATATACATTCTTCTCAAGTGCACATGGGACATTCTCAAAGATAGACCACATGTTAGGACACAAAACAAGTCTCTACAAATTCAAGAAGATTGAAATCATATCAAGCATCTTCTCAGACCACAGCGGCATGAAATTAGAAATAAACTACAATAAAAACACTAAAAAACACTCAAACATATGGAGGCTAAATAGCATGTTTTTAAACAATGAATGGGTTACCAAAGAGATCAAGAAAGAAATCAAAAACTTTCTGGAAACAAATGAAAATGAACACACAACAACTCCAAATCCATGGAACACAATGAAAGCAGTCCTGAGAAGGAAGTTCATAGCACTACAAGTATAACTCAAAAAATAAGAAAAACTTCTAATAGACTCTTTAACCCTACAACTTAAAAACTTAGAAAGAGAGCAACAAGAAAATCCCAGAGTAAGTAGAAGAAAGGAAATAATAAAGATCAGAGCAGAAATAAATGACAGAGACTAAAAATATATATAAGATCATATATATATAAATATATAAAAAATCAATGAAACCAAGAGATGATTCTTTGAAAAGGTAAACAAAATTGATGAACCTTTAGCCAGACTCATTAAGAAACAAAGAGAGAGGACCCAAATAAACAAAATCAGGAATGAAATAGGTGAAATAACAACTGACCCAACAGAAATACAAAGGATTGTAAGAAAATACTATGAACAACTATATGTCACCAAGCTGGACAACCTGGATGAAATGGACAAATTCCTAGAAAAATACAACCTTCCAAAACTCAATCAGGAAGAGTCAGAAAACTTGAATAGGCTGATAACTGCTGATGAAGTTGAAGCAGTAATCAAAGGGCTCCCAGCACACAAAAGCCCTGGCCCAGAAGACTTCACAGGGGAGTTTTACCAAACATTCAAAGAAGTAACACCTACCCTTTGGAACAGCATGGAAGGAACTGGAGAGTATTATCCTAAGTAAAATCAGCCAGTCAGAGAAAGACAAGTACCACACGATTGCACTTATATGTGGAATATAATAAACAAAATAAACTGATGAACAAAATGGATCCAGAGACATGGAAGCAAGGAACAGACTGAGGGATCTCAGAGGGAAGGTGGGGATGGGGGAGGATTGGGAGAGATTAATCAAAGAACTTATATGTTTATGGGCATAACCCATGGACACAGACATTGCTGTGGGGAAGGCCTGGGGTTGGGGTGGATGCAGGGTTGAGGGGATCAATGGTGGTAAAAAGGGGACATCTGTAATATTTTCAACAATAAAGATTAAAAAATAAAATAAAATAGAATAGTTGACTCTAGAAACAAATTCAGACACTATTTCTTAATATCATAAGTCAACCTTATTTTTTTCTATTAGAAAAATTTTGTTTAGGCCACAAGAAGTATATTGTGAATCATGTATCATATCCTCAATGTTTCCATCATTTTAAAATGTGTTCCTAGTAATGCATGCCAATGGCTCTGATGTGAAAACCCAACGACACAGTGATGATATACAGCTGTGCCTACATTGTACACATCTTTTATGACACGTTCCACTTGCTTTAACTCTCCATGGTAGTAAACATCAAGGAATAACTCTTTACTATTTCAATGGAACACAAACTAAAAGCAGAGAAACTGTTTTTTAAAAATGTCACCTATAATATGGTGCCAATACTTTATAATGGAAATCACACATCACATGTTCAGGCATTCATTATAGAGGGTTTACAGCAAGGCAGAAGAAAGCAAATACAAGATATATTACATGATAGCTATTTAATTTATTTCCTTTTTTATTATGTGCATTGGTTATAAGAAATCATTCTTGCCTGACAACCATTAATTTTTCCTGTCGTATTCCAGGAAAGCTGAGGCACCCAAAGAAGTGAACTATTTTTATTATGAGTGGAATACCAAAAATCTCCTACACTTTGCCTAGACCATGGACATTTAGTTGGGTTAGAACTATAACTGGATCTACTTCAAAATTCTCTTGATTGGAACAAAAAGTCAGACAAGTAGGAAGTGTACCAATTACTTATACAGATAATAAATGTATTCAGAGGAACTGAAAAGGTTTCATTGGCCACAGACATCCTAGCCTCTCCATTCCAGACTGAGCGAGAACAGTTCAGTAAAAAGAGCAGATTAAAATAAATGTAAACCAAGGCTCCTCAGGACCGTCATGGAACCCATAATGCTGTTAGCAAGTGGAGGCAGAGATGCCCAACCAAGGGGTGAACCGAAAGGGCTGTCCTGGAGAAAGATATTTTTAGTAATGAATTCTTGAGGAGATACCTTCACATAGAATGCTTAGACAGGTCAATAGAGTTTTACTGTTGTTGTTGTTAACAGTGTTTATTTTAGATTCCTTTTATTAATGACTAAATATAAAGCCACATGTTTTATACATATACTTAAATGGATTAAGACAAGAACAGTTGGGTTTGCATTCTTGGCAAAAGTATGCTTCTAAAAAACAAAATGCCCGAGTGACGTGAACCACGGTGACTAGGATATGATACGCAGGTCTTCCTGGTGCTGGGCCTGTTGCAGAGGTCACAGGGAACGGGTCCCGACGTTTGGTGGGTTCATCACTGCAGAGAGCAGGTCGTGGGAGCATGCCAAAAACATTTCAACCTATATCCTAGGAGTCTGTATAAGGAGAACATTTACCTTAATTAAGCTTCCAACTCATTTGAAAAATAAGACATCTACAAAACAGATTACATATACCAAGCTGGGAACTATTCAGGTCACTTCTGCTGTTCAGGAGAGGATACGGGTTGGTGATATCTCACCAGGGAGAGCGCCACTGAAGTGATAAGGGTAGGACAATGCTGCTGACATGTATTTATGAAAAATAGGCACTATTTCACAGCACGCAGTAAGGGGTGTGCTTGCAGGGCTTACCCAGGGGGGCACCAAGGTCTTTACTATGCTTCTTAGAGGTCTGCAGCCTTACATTGTCCCTGGTCCATGTTCCACTTCCCTGGAGCCAGATAAACGGAAACATATATTATCTTTTTGATCAGGCTTTTAGTTGTGAACAGCTCCCACTGCCACCATGGCTGACAGTGCATCCTAATGTTCATTCTTTGGCTTCGGATCTATTTTTTTTCTGGTTTTAGAATTCAGTATAGGGCCTCTGGTCTAAGTGCTTACCATTCTCTTTTCAGTTAAAACCCCGGTGTGCCGCACAGACCCTAGTTTCAGGGCTTCCTCCCACGGCTCTGTTGCTGCAGATGAACAGCCAGCCTGTCCCTGCGACGCCTCTCACATAAGCACCCAGCTTGGTGCTTTCCTCGCCCCTAAGAATGGGCACCAGACAAGAGGGGTCCACGAAGTCAGGATGTCTTTAAATTTATGCACGGGGTGCTAATTTAACCAGCTCTCCAAAGGCAAAACACCACCAAAATATCGAGTACCTGCAATGTACATGTACCAGGTGTGTAGAAAACTTGATCTTAATTAATATAATAACATTTATGAGAAAGTAGTATTATCATCTCCATATTTTTAGCTGATGAAATTGACTTTTAGGAGAAAAAGGTTAAATAACTCAAGCGAGAATTGCCTATGAACTAGAAAAATTTGCTTCATACAACACCATGGTATATTTAACTTCAAAATTATTACCTGAAAATTGACTGAATTTATACAAGTAAATGGACTATCAATACTATCCATGGTAAACACACACACACACATATAAATAAATAAATGGAGAGAGGGATATTCCTTTACCACTACACGATGCAGTAATTCTGGCCCTTAGCCACGAGGACGTAGGACAGTGGGATGCTGGGTTTGACCCAAATGCTCCTCTGCTCTGCCTCCGTTCTCTAAGGATCATGACTCACCCTGTGGCTTGGTGCCTTCATTAAAATAGACTCTAGAGCACAGTAGTTAGAAGTATAGCTTCAGGGCCTTGCAGGCCTGCTGTTCACAAGCTGTGTGATTCTGGGCAAGTGAGCTGATATCTTTGAATTTCATCATGGTTATTCCTAAGATGAAAGCATAACAGCTATTTCATAGAATTATTGTAAAGTTTAAGTGGAGTACCGCTCGTAAACTCTTAGAATTTCCAACTTGCAGGAAGCATGCAGTAGATACGTGCATCCTCGTACTATTTGTTGCTGCTATTATTTGTCTGCAGTAGTACAGGAAGCGTAATTCTCTTGGATAGCTACTCAAAGACCAATTCTCCTGGCAAATGTTTAATCCATTTAACTTTCTGCGTTAGTTGCTTCTGCTTCTGTTTGCTGGTTTGCAAATGCACAGGCATGCTGAAGGCCTGGCTTTCCTCCAGTGCACAGATGCTCTGTAAAAACCTTCCAGAAAATATTTGTTGCTGAAAAAAATTCATATGATTGCCCAAGAAAACATCTGCAATTGTAGAAAGTATGAATTGTTTTGGCATGGTTGAAGAATAGCTTTTGGGCTGTGTGCTATTCAGATATTTTATAATAGCATACCTTACTTGGAAATGTAGCTGATGGCAGCTACTTGCTGCATGTTGTGCTCCATAAAACTGGGCTCTGGTCACTGAGAATTGAAATTTTCTGTTTTGGCCACCCCAGAATTTAGCCACTTCATCCATACTCACAGGCAAGTTACACATTCATAACTATACAGCTAAAAGAGGCGATTTTACCCAAACCTGTCATTAATTTAAAACAAAACAGGGAACTCTGCTTCTGTCAATGATGAAATAGGAGGTTCTAAACCAGATCTTCCTCTGAGAACAACTGAAAAACCTAGATTTGATGGAAACAAGTTGTTTGAGGGAATCATAGAGCTACCAAGGTCGCAAGTATGTGTTTGCATAATATCTAGAAGAGAAAAGATGCCTTGAGGGTTAAACCAAATATTTTGTATCACTCTTTTCCTTGAGCTATGGACGGTTAAACCTGAAGAACTAAGTAGAACTTTCTGCAGATTCACAGGAACAGGAAAATAAAAATGGAAGTTCAGGAACCTCTATAGAGGAGGCCACTGTTAAGGGTGATCCAGATAAAGATTGTCCTTCAAAAGGCCTGAATCTAAGTTTTGAATTTTATCAGTCCCTGGATTGAGATGATTTTCCCCAATCTAGCTGTATGTCAGAGATAAAAGTAAATTCTCCCAGTAGGAGATAATATTGTAGAGAGCTTCAAATTGTCTCTCTAACAGTACTTAGTCAGCACTTAGTCAAAAATAATCAGGCATACACTTGAAGATCAGACTTAGATTTAACTGCTATGGGCTGGGGACAGGGGACAGGGGACAGGGGACAAGGGACAGGTGCGAGGCAGAGGGGGTCAGTGAGGGAAAAGAGGGACATCTCTAATACTTTCAACAATAAAGATAAATTTTAAAAAATTAATGAAAATGTCCTTTACTCATTAAATCCTTTGTTTAATATATCATTTATTAAAAATGAAAACTTTGCCATTGTCTACTAAATTTGGAAAGATAAGTAGCTGTATGGGTAGGTAAGGAGGTAGGTAGGTAGGAAAGTAGACAGGTAGCTAGATAGACAAACATATATCTTACTATCTGGCATTTCCACTCTGAAGTATATGCCATACACACACACACACACACACACATTTGTGAACCAAAAGACATATAAGAATGTTCATAACATCACTAACCAAAGTAGTAGAAATGACTAAATTCTTAATCAAGTAGAATAAAACTAAATTATGGGGTATTTAAGCACTGGAATAGTCTAGAACAAAAAGAATAAAACCCGCAAACACAACATGAATTAACATGCAAAGAAAATGTTGGAAAGAAGGAGCCAGATCAAAAAGGGTGTATAATGTATAATGCGAGGTCATTTATACAAAGATCAAAAAATCTCAAAAGTAATCCATGGTGTTAGCAGTAAGACAAATGGATGCCTCTGAGAAACAGAGCTTCGGGAGTGATGGAAGAATGGTTGTGGGCCTTCTGGGGTGCCTGTGATGTTCTAGTTCTTAACCTAGATCATGGTTACAAGGGTTGTTCTTCTCATGATAATTCATACAGCTGTACAAGTATAAATTTTTTCGTGTTATGCTTCCAAAAAAGCTTATTTAAAAAATAACAGACCAAAGAGAACACAGATTTTTCAGAATAATTAATCACAAGAAGGGTATACTTGATGTTTTCCCAAGCTCTCTCCCTCACCATTTTTTTTTTATAGAAAATGAAGCTCATAATTTCTTCTAACAGTTGCTAGTTAATGGATAGAGGTGACCTTGTGTGCTTCACAATGCACACGTGGTGTTTAGCATATGGAGTCTCTGAAATGCTTTATGGATGTGAACCTTGCACTTCAACTCAGTTATGTATTCCCCTTTCAACTTGGAGCTCCTCTTCAGCTGCTAAGATGTTTTACTTCATATTTGCATCCTGAACCTTTAGCAAAGTGTCTCACATATCCTAATATAGTCAAGAAATATTAGGAATTCATTCATTCGTGGAACACATTTATTGAGAAACTTCCATGTGCTGTGTACCATCCACTATTTTTGATGTTGAGGTCAGTGACTGGGATAGAGCGGGCTGCTGTTCACATGGACTGACTGTAGATAGCTGTTCTTCCACATCCACTATGGAGGGACCATTTTTTTTTTTTCATGGTTCATCACTGAAATCCTGATGTTCAAAATAAAAATTAAGAAATTCCCAGAAGATTCCAAGTAATGATGCCCCCTCCAAGGCCATCCTGAGATGGACAGCTTTAGAGGGTCTATGAGGAACCATTATCTGACTTAGGAGTGGTCCTGGCTGGAGGCCTGAAATGAAAAAGAAATTTCTACAGTGAATGGGAGTTTCTTCCAGGCCCAAATTATTAAAAATCACAATCTTAATCTCGAACTTCTCATGGTTCCAGGAAGACAACTTAGTATTTTGGTAATATAGGACGTCTCAAGTTATGCATGTCACTTTGTGTGTAAGGGGATGGGACCATGGCCACTGCTGGTGGTGACGGACCGCAGAGCTCCATTTCAGCATTGAGTTAATACCATGGTGAAAAACTGAGTGGAATCCTGTTTAGGAAAGTAAAAATGTTACACTGCTGTGCAAAACAAAATGCTCGCTGGCAACTCTTACTGATGAAACAATTAAATTTACTTCCATATGAAAGATTGAGAGCTGCTTACTAAATATTGAATGTCCCAAAGTCTTCTATATCCAAAAGTAACTGCTACAGCCTATTGCAGTGCCTGAAAAGCAATCTTGGATTCATTTCTTGGAGTTCTTTTTCTAAGACCTCTTATAAAATGTAAATACTCTTGGAAGAGTTAACATACATATGCATTGAAAAGATCAATGACTCATGTTTTCCATGTTCTTCTAAGAATGGCCATATTGGCTACCTGTGGAGAGCAAAGGGCTCTGTAAAGTGTGGCATGGGGGAAAGAGAGACTTGCATTGAACCTCTGGCTCTAAAACAACTTGGTTATGTGATTATGTGATTTTGGGGCATATTGCATGATCACTTTGAGCCATGAGGTTGTATGAAAAAATGTGACAAAAGCACTTTCTTGAGATTTTTGTGAGGAGCAAGTTCAAGAATGAAATGTCCATGGCATTATCCCTAGTAGAGTGTTTGGCACCAAATAGTTGCCAATGTGAGTAATTTCCTCTCTTTAAGAGAAGAAGGTTTAAAATGGAAATGGCATGTTTCAGAAGAAAACTGTCACCATTTTAAAGTGTGACTTTCTGTGCACTGGTAAATTCTTCTAGAAGATGGAGGAAGTTGTAAAGGGGATAGTGCCCCCGGGGATATTACAAACACCAAAGAAGACAAAATGACCAAAAAGAATGGAGAAAGGTTAAACAATCTGGTGGTAAATTACTGTTAGCTGCTAGCAAAGGAATGAGCTAACAGACTGGGTGACGTGTTGACATGACCGGTATGAGAAGCCGGGGAAGCAATAGTGTTGGAAAGGCCTTGAGGGACTGCTTGTCATCCAGTTAATCAGCTGCAGTGCACACCCGTGTGATTTACACCACGCACAGGACTTTTCTCACGTGGAAAGTCCTGTTTCTCTGCCTTTACCCATCTTATTTCCTTAGCTCAAGATGCTCTTCTCTTTCTACCCCATGGTGGTCATTCTCCAGTTTGCCTCTTCAGATCCACTCTCCATGGTGTTCGGTGACCCGGGGGGCTAGTCTTTGCGGGATGCTCACGTGGACTTCTCGCCCTCTGACTTCTTGTTGGGTTAGCCCAGTGGGAGGAACTGGCAGGAGATGTCAGAGTGGGAGGGGAAAGACATAGGAGTTTTTTTCTTTTGGAGTTTTTTGGGGGCGGGGGCAGTGTCTATGATCCTCTGTCCAAAGCCACAACTCCAGTACTGTGATAATCCTTCCTTTGAGTTACAGTTATGACTCTCTCACCTGACTTTACTAGCCTGAGAAAGGTAGCGCCACTCTGTTCTTGTTGGCTGCAGGATGCTGTACATCCCTCGTGTGTCCCCTTAACCTTAACCCCGCCTGCACATTGGTACTAGTCTCTCCATTGGATTTTCTTCAGTCTCTCCTCATGAGCGTGCCGTCAGTTCCGTCCCACACATGAGCTCTTTCTCAGCTCCTCTACTGGGAACTGATACCTCCATCCCTTGCGCTCCTGGTAAATAAAATAGCTACTGCAACAGCCGTGGAGCCTCAGTCCACGAGCTCGGTCAGGCACGCAGGGAATATAATAACTTTTCTATAACAAGTTAGTTTTGATATTGATTTTTCTATTCCAACTTGGTGATAGGGTGTTAATCATCAATTCTTAGGTCATCCCATTCTCAAAGCAGTGCCAGATTCAGAGGGAGCCTATGTAGCCCAGGTAAGGTGGTCTAAACCTGTGCTTCGGTCATCAGTTCACTCAGGTGCATGTTTGTAATGGACGTGGTGATGCCAGGCCCAGACCCCTCTTCAAAGGAGGGCGGACAGCCCCGGGTGCCAAGACTACTGTCAGAGGAAAGCTTTCGGTTGATGCCACGTTACCCAAGGTTCTGACTTTCCTGGGGCTGCATGCGTTCAGTGACCATTCACTGTGGGAATATAAGAGCTCAGCCAGCCCAGCCCAGTGCATGAGAGCTTTGAAAGGTCTCCCTCGTTCTAGAGTCTATGGGTTTGGCTGATGCCTTTATTGGTCTTGCACCACAACTCCACTTTTTCCTCTGTTCTGACTAGTTCCTCCATCTCCCTTCCCTTCCACAGGTGTTGATCCAAGAGCACTACCTAATAAAGTTCCATTTCTGAGTCTGCTTTCCAGGGATCACAGTCTTTAAGATATCTTTGGTCCTACCTATTTCTCAATAACCAGTTGTCACTGAAGTCTTCCTTCTGCCTGTTCTTTTTTACCTATTTCTACCGTTTTCTTCCTTCCTCCCATTTGTGTTCTCTCTGCTAGTGATCTAGTGCTGCGTGACAATGTTGCCACAATACCCGTTTATTATGTCACATTTTTGTAGATCAGGAGTCTTGTGTGGCTTAGTTGGGCCCTTTGACTAAAAATATCTCACGAGGTTGCAATCAAGGTATCAGCCAGGGTTGCAGCCTCATCCGAGGCTCAGATGTAGAAGGAGCCACTTCCACGCTCATGTGATTGAGGAAAGCATCGATTTCCTTGTGGCTGTTGAGCAGTTTTGCTGGCTGTCGTCTGGAGGCCACTCTCGGATCCCTACCATGTAGGTCTTCCCAACACGGCCTCTTGCTTCCTCAAAGCCAGCAAAGAAAAGAGCCTCCTAGCAAGATGTGGTTCAATCTTATGTTATCACGAAAGTGATGTTCCATCACCTTTGCTCTATTCAACTGGTCAGAAACAAGTCACAGTTCTTGCCCTCACTCAAAGGGAGAGGATCAGAGGGCTTGAGCAGTAGGTAGGGATCTCGGGGGCCTCCCTAACATCTCCACCACACTCCGAAATCTGTGAGGTTATCTATGGCCTTGTCTGTCTAGACGCATCTAGCAGCGATTCTCTTGCTGGTATCTTACTGTCTCCCTGGGAATCTCTTGGAGAGGAGGGGTCAGGACATATCCCTCTTGGGTCAAGGAAACTCTCATCTCATTGGTGTTCTTTCCATATCAGAGAAAAGTGAAGGCGCAAAAGGCCAAGTGGGGAGAATTGAGGCTCTAGCCATGCTGCTGAAGTGGTGTGGTGGGGGTAGGAGTGTGAACTCTTGCCTAGTTACAGACATCCACCCAATGACTTCCCCTCATGTTTTGGGGGAAGGGGGAAAGAAGGGGACATGAATAGAGTTGGGGAAGGAGGGAGAAGGGTAGAGGAAGCTTTAGGTGATGAAGGATGTGCGTTCTCCATCTCAGAGACACTCAGTGTACCAAGCAGTTCCATTTAGCATCAGCTGACATTTAAACAAGTACTCCAACTGAAAACTGAATCTTGAACTTTCTACATTACAATCCAAATTACTCAGCTTGCTACTAAGTCTCATATCTGCAGGGTAGAGCAGCAAATTCTCAGGAGTTGTTTAAGGAAGAGAAATCTTGTATATTCTTAGCAGGCTGAGAACAGCAGATTGTCACACCATCTCATAAACCTACGGCAGCATCTCCCCATGTCTCTGCCTGGCAAACCTTAGACAGTCTGTGTTCTGAAGCACAAGGCTAACATTTAGTAGACGGTTTTGCTCAGTGGTATCTGTCCTTTCCATTGGTCTTCATTTCCAGAGCTGACCCTAAGCACAGGTGTATGAGGCCTTCACCGGCTGCCTTTCAGGGAGCTGCCAGAATCTTTGAGCCCCCAAGTAGCTTCTGCCCCTGCCCTGCCAAGAGCTCACCTTTCATGTCCATGGACTCTCTCGAGGTAAAGTTATGACCTAACATTAACAGCATGTCATCAGCACGCTCTAAAATCTGTACATATTATGAAAAGAATTCCAGGTGTATCATCAACAAAAATAATCTAACCTAGCCTAGTGAGAGCACTGAAGGAGCTCTGTGATGTTCTTGGGTTGCATTACAACCAAGCATAAAAACATAAGCATCGCCTATAAAATGATTGAGTGAGAATAGAGAACTAAACATATTTTGAGTATCTTTTATGTTCTGGAAACTATATTATGTACTTCACTTATGTCATTTCATTATATTTTCATAGTCACTTTGCAAGGTATGTATTAAAATCTCCTTTTTATAGATGAGAAATGGGGTGCTTAGAGAGGTTATTAAATTGTCAATGTCATAAAGCTGGCAGGGGTTGACCGGGATTTAAACCTAACTCTGTGGCCTGTGATGCTGTGTCTTCACCTGCCACGTTGCCTCCTGGAATTAGTAAAGCGTTTGCATAGTGACAAGCAACATTTCTGGGGACAGCTGGGAGGAGAGAAAAATGCAGGAAGCAGGAGAGGGAAGTCTGTGCTCCCTAACTGTCTCTTCTTCCAGCCGAAGAAGTTTAGAGCAATTCCTCTAATTCTCCTTTCCAATAGTTTCCTGTCCAGACTTTGAGGCACGGTACATGCCCCACACAGACTCAGTGAAACCCATCACCTCCCTCCCTCAAATAAGGATGGGAACCCACCACCTACAGGGCTCCAGCCCATCATAAACCATAGCTGCCTGGTCGGCATTCATCCCAGATGCGATCATTTCTCTATCAGAAAACCCTGGCTAGAGAGTTAACAGAAGGGGTACAGGGCTGTGCAGGTAAAAAAAGGAAGCATCAACCATTAGCAAAATCTTCCCCCTTGTCATGCATCACGAGAGAGTTATGATAATTCGGAAGGGAGCTAGTCCAAGTGTGTGAGAAGGATTAGTAAGAGATGGATTAGTGGGAGTTAGGTCTAAATAATAACTGACTTACAGGGGAGGAAGAGTAGGATAATCCATTCAGGGAAAGTGATTACAGAGCACAATACCTGGAGCATGGAGGTACTGGGTCAATCATAACGGTGATAATCCCTGTCGTGATGCCTGGACACTTCCCCATACGGAGCCTGAGCCAGTAGCCACAGCCAGCTGGTTCTGCACTGATAATTCTAGAGGAAACCTCCCATGCACACGATACAAGTAGAGGCACATGGCTCTTCCTCTGAATTAGACAAAAGGAACAGTTTATTTGCAAAAGTCCATTAATTTGAAATGCATATGCCTTTGACGACAGGGGAGAGAAAGGTTTAAAAGTTAGGGAGCCCGGCCGGGCGTGGCTCAGCGGTTGAGCATCGACCTAGGATCCAGGCGATCGGGGTTCGATTCCCGGTCAGGGCACATGCCCGGGTTGCGGGCTCGATCAATGACTCTCTCATCATTGATGTTTCTCTCTCTCTCTCTTCCTCTCCTTTCCTCTCTCTGAAATCAATAAAGATATATTTAAAAAAATAAAAATAAAAAAATAAAAGTTAGGGAAACAAAGACAATTTGACAGCTAACCTGTCTTTGCAGGGCATATCTCCAAGTGTGAAGCATTTTGAGCTCCCTTTATTGTTTAGTACAACGGTTACATGAAACAGGAATGCTTTCCAATGCCTGGCATTCATCATTTCTTCACTAGGGAAATACTGCAACAAGGACTTCAATCTTAAGGTGCCAACAACGTTCACCGAACTCCGAGGGTCTCACCACTGCCCCATGCACTGTCCCTGAGCGTTTGTGTCTCTTAGTCATTTGACCACGCGTGTGCTGTATCCACGACACCTACCTTTTGGGTTGACTTTTCTTTTAGGTAAATAAACTCAAGAGTTCACTATGTGACTGGCTGTTCCTAGGCCTTCTGTTTCTTTCCCCTAACCTAACATTATCATTGCTGGAGGGCTTTCTGGCAAATACAAGGAGTGTTTCCCTAGTTAAATATGTCACTGTGCGCCCGCGGCATGAGGGGCGGGAATGGCAGGCTCCATCAGCAGCGCAGTTGGCTTCTCCCTGATGATGTGGGTAATGGCACACAGGTACGCATAGTAATGGTGTGCTGGCGTGGCAAAAAATGACAGTAAAATGAGAGTTTTGATATAGTCTGATGGGAAGGCTACACTACGCTTTCTAATTATGCAAATTTAATCCCTTCTTTATACATTCCCAAGACTACAATCTTTCTTTTCTGACTCTTTAGGTAATGGACAATTACAAAAGAGCCATGCAAGCAAAATACTCTAAAAAATATATTAAGGGGGTGAAGACAGAAGGTCAAAATCTATTTTTCATATAAGGATTGTTTTTTTCCATGGTGCTGTATTATTCTACAGAACGTATTTAGTCAAAGCGTGAAAGTCCTCAGTCAAATTTATGTAAAACTTGTAATTAAAATTATTAAAAATTTAACTAAATAATTAATGCTCAATACATAATTTCAACTGTAGTCATACTTTTAGAGAATTCTGATGTAGTAGAAAAGGAGACACTCATCTTCCCTCCTCTATGGTCATGGTCAAAGTGAAGAGTCAGCATCTCTCTTAGGAATTAGCTCTGTCCTTACTGAGGCTTTGGAGCCGTAGAGAGAGGCATATGGAAAGGAATGGAGGAATATATAGGGTTGAATGAGATTTTTATGGGGAAACCTGCAAAAGGGAGCATAAGGCAACTAGGGAAACCCTTTGCCTCGCTAGAAAAGCCATGAGCCAGGCCGTGGTGATCAACTGATTTGTGATCTTTGTTTGATCATATTTAATGCCCTACTCTCAGGGCTCTCATGACATAGGAGATTTACAAAGAGATGAATGCAATATTTCCATGTGATTACTGCTTCAATAAAGGGAGGTCCAGAGCCACATGGGAAGGGGCTCCTAACCCTGACTCAGCAGAGAAACGCTGTGCCTGCAGGAATTATTTCCTACAGGGGCACATCAGCAGCGAACTCCCATTTCCTTGTCACTTTGTCTATCGGCTCCAAGAATTAAATGGGTTACTGCTCAGACCTTGGATTTGAGACTTGATCCTTACATTAGAGGAGGAGCCTAAGGGCAGGATGGTCAAAAGAAGCTTTTTCTGCCTTTAAGAAGGAATCAGATGCGCTGCCCACTTTCAGTTATAGACTTGGAGACCCAAGGAAAGCACTTGCATTTGCGACCCCAGTGGAATCAGGAGTCCAGACAGCAGGGACACAGCATCTGAGTGTCCCGAGGAGTCCTCCACTGTCCTTTCCTACAAGTTCTTCCGTTCCCTTTCCTCGGCTTTTCAGTGAGGTGGGGATGATAGTCATCATACTGAATTTACAGAACAGAAAACTAAACCCAGAGAAGGAAAGCAACTCTTAAGTCAATCACTAGAGCAAAACCAAGCCATTCCTCCGTAACTCAGAATACAACCTGATTTTCAACAAAATATCACATTTTCCAGACATTTTTTTAAAAACAGAATCAGTAGTTCTGACTTGTATATTTGAATAGAATAGTCCCATGGAAGGCCCCTAATTCCAGTTTTAGGACAGGCTCTTTGTTCTGGCAACCAGGCGGGTCTGATACAAGCCCATCTTGGGAGCAAGTTGTTAGGGCTCAATGCCTGACGATGTTACATGGTTAGGTACAGACCAAACGTTGAAGGGGATTTAAAAAAAAAAATTAAGCTCTAAGTATTAATTAGGGAGGTAAAGACTGAAACCATTGATAGTGTGTGCTGTTTCCAAAGTCTTTTTGAAAATCCCATCAGAGATTAAGGTCAGATTGACTTAGAAACCAGGTCATCACTGCATCTTGCAGTTGGCTAGAATAAAAAGGAATAAAGACTATAGCTTTCTTTTTCATAACAAAAAATACTGACCTTCCTTCTGGTTAAATTTCTTCCCTTGTAAAAGATTGTTCACTGCTTTTATCTTTACTATCTTATTTTGAGCATTTATTTTTCCCCCCCTAATTTCCCCCCCTAATTTGCCTCAGACATTTTTAGTTTTCTCTAAAGGCATGACCATCAGTTCCAGGAAAGGCTGTTTAATCTTTCTGGTTAATTAGTTACATTCCAAGGAATAAAAAAATTTTTATTTAATTTTCCAAACAGAGAAATATAAAAATTACAGCAGCTTAAAATGAAAAATAAAATATTAAATCTTTATTTGTCACGTACCTAAAGTCTCCTCGAATCTATCATCAAAACCAAACTAGCCTGCATAGGAAAATCAGAAAGGATTTTCTCAGAAGGCAATTTAAATCGTCTGTTAGCAATAGTGACACAAATTTCACTATAGCAATCAATGAGCATTTACAAAGGCTAAGAGGTATTCTGGTATTTTCTCAGCTCATCCTTTTAATCAGACATATTGTACAATAGGGCATAGCTTAGCTCGTGGGGACAAGTATTATTTTCTCCATCTTAGAGCTGAAAATCCTGACTCAGACAGACACCGTAAGGAATTGCCAGGTTTCTGCAGACGGCCGGGTGTGGCCGGGTGTGGCCAGGCCTCCTGCCTCATGACCCGGGTCTGTTTCGCATGAGCTGGGTTAAGGAGTGAGTGACTTTTAGGAATTTTCAGGTCCAACTCCTCCCCCCCCACTTATAAAATGTCTGCGGGCTGTGGTCTACACCACAATATAAGTGTCAACACGTTTATTTTTTCACCTATTACATGGCAGCAAATGAGAAGCTGTGCAACTATTTTACTTTTCACACTCCCACCGTGATTTTTCCAGAAAAATATTAGGGGCAGGGGACGTGAGATGATTCCCAAGGCCCCTTCCAGCTCTTACATCCTGCGGTTCTCCTGTGCTGAGAGCAGAATAAATGCTCAGAAAATGCACATCGAATGAATTAATCCACTTCAGAAGAATGTGAGTTATAGAGCTGTCCGCTTTGAGAAATAACAGGGCTGACGGCATCACACTGCTGACAGCATTTCCCACGATCGTTTGTAGCTGGATGGAATGCGGGGAAATGAAACATTTGGAATTTGTCTTTTCTCTGTTAATAATTCTAGACTGTGGCAGACGTTACAAAGCATAACTGTGGACGTGATTTCAGCTATCTGTCTATCAGCTCAAATCCCTCTCCCATTCCTGCTCGCCAGCCACCCGAAAACAGCTTCCCAGCTCCCCTGCCCCCAGAGTCCTACAAATGACCCTTGAGGACCAGAGGGGGCCAGGTGACATTTACATTTGAAAGGCCCTTTCCAGGTTTAAACTCGACAAATGAAAGGACCAGCGGTTAATCTGAGCTGACGTTTCCGAGGGGTTTGAGAAGAGGCAGGGTGGAGGTGAGGACATTCCTGGGGGTGAGGAGCTGCAGAGGAGGTGAGGGGGCAGCACCTGTCCCCAAGGTGTGCGGACAGAACTGAGCCGGGCCGGCAGAGCGGCCCGAGCATGTGAAGGGGAAAGAAGTGCTGCTTTCCTTCTGCAGCCTCCGGACAGTCGCGTTTCCAGCTCTTCCCCGCGCAGGAGCCTTTCAGGAATCGAGGTTCAGCTTATGTGCCCTCCTCCTAGAAGCCCGCTCTCGCTTTCGCTCCGTGAAAATGGAGCCTGGCAGAGGCTGGCTCCGTCCTGGAGCTCAGCCCAGGGGTATGGGGGGGGGGGGGCGGCTGGCTGTAGCGGGTCTCTTTAGAGGCTGGGGGGGGGGGGTGCGGGATTCCTGTGCCTGCTGACCCAGCCCGTAAATTCTAGCCTGAGCTCAGTGGCACCGAGCAGGGGATCCCGAGCCCCTTGCATGCTGACCTTGAGTCCATAAACCTGGGAAAATGCCTTTCCCTCCAGCCTGTTGGCTCCTTGTTAATTCCTTGTTAATGGCAAACCAGAGGGACATTATCTCCAAGGTACAGCTCTTTTCATCTTAAAGGAGCCGTGCCTTCTTTAGCCCAAATAAGATCGTGTTTAGTAAATTACTTCTTTTATTGAAATTACTCAAAATTCTAGCTCACATTATTATATGTGACTCTAAAATAAAACAATGGAATAAATTGGCGGCCACTCATTCATGATGAATGGGGTAGCCAAGATTCACGCTCACCAATATATCATCACCAGCACACGTATCAACACAGTATCGTCAATCGCTACTGGTCATCTTAGCAATGTTTTATTTGCACATAATTTGACTATTACAAAAGTTACAAAATAGTGCAAATATGACATGTTATATTTTATAATATAAATATTATAAAAATTAACTTCTCTAACTAAATTAGGTCATTTAGTATTTTTTCATGCATCACATTGTTTTATCAGTTTAGTGTGGATAACCCGTGGTAGTGATTTTTATTGCCTTAATATATTTGACTTTCTGTAGCTAAAACCAAGAAGTAAAATTGGAAGGACTAAGGAGGTAAACGTATTAAGTTTATGGGTTGATAGATAAATAATTACACTTAACCTAAAGCAGTAGAAATAAATGTTCTGTGCCAGAATTTTACAGTGTGATCCCTCAGATTATTTCATGACCTTAGCTAGACTGTGGGCCTTTAAGGTGCAGACATCTGTGTTTATGTTCTGTCTCCGTGGCTCTGTAGATGGGAGATCTTGGATAATATATGAATCTTGGCAACTCATAAACTGAGGTTAATACCTACTTCACAACTCCATAATGAAGATAAAATGTCATAATGAAGGTAGGTGACAAAAATAATGGCTGGTAAAAATAATTGACAAAAATAATTACTTGACAAAATATGACAAAAATAATTACTTGGTAAATTACAGACACGGCCTAGAAACAGAATACTCTTCCCATTTTTGTTGTCATCTTTGGACAAACCTGAGGATAGCCTTCTCTATTCTACTCTAATTTAGCACTGGCACCCTAATTTTTTTTTTTACTTTGTTCCTTCATTAGTTTAGATAACTTCAAAAATTACCCTGACATTCACATACATCAGATTAGTAATCAGGACTTGGGCTATCTTATTCAGAACTGGTCTAAGATCTTAAAATTTGAAATTACTCTTTCTGATCCCCAGGATTTCACCTCATACGCCATCACCTTCCTGTCCTTCATCCTCACCATGACCCCTATACCCTCTATCTCTCCATGTGCTTAGAGTTTATCTGTTCTCCAATAACCCCACAATCAACCTTTCTACTCAACTTTTCTACTCAGCCATTCTACTCAACCATTCTACTCAACCGTTCAACTCAATCGTTCTACTCAACCACTCTACTCAACCATTTCCAGTGTTTATTTTTCTCAATATTGTATTGCTTTGTGAAGCACTCAAACCAATCACCAGCTCATAGCTCCATTCTCTATTTTTTGAAAGAGTTTCCATAGAGCTGATCTTAATTATTTCCTTAAATTTTTATTGAATTCATCAGTGAACATATTTGGGACTGAAATTTTCTTTGTAGGAAGGTTTTAAATCGCAATTTTAGTTTCTTTGATATGGGGTCATTCAGGTTTTCTACTTCAGTTTTGGCAATTTGTGTCTTTCAAGGATTTTATCCATTTCAGCTAAGTTTTTTTGCTTTGCTTTGAAAACATTTGAGATCTACCTTCTTAGCAAATTTTAATGATATAATACTGTGTTATCAACTATAGTCACCATGTTTTTGATTAGGTCCTCAGGCCTTATTCACCTTATAGCTGAAAGTTTGTACCCTTTTACCAGCTCTGTAACTCAGATTTGTTGGAAATGGGTTAATTCATTTGATGTACGTTTTGTGAGCATTTATTCTGTTCTCAGCAAGTGCTAGAAATACTTCCCCATCACTCTCTCAAATTTATAAAAATTTTATCCATTTACAAAATCTATGTCAATTACCAGGTGCCCTGAGAAAACTTCTGATTTACTGAATTGACTTAGTCTCATTCCTTGTAATTACCTAACACTTTATTGACTTCACTTAAGACTTTTACCCGATGCCACCTGAATTATACCCATGTTGGCTAGTTTGGCAGGGAAGGAAATATGTCTTAATCATCCTTGTACTACTTGTCACATCAAGTGCATGACCAAAATCAATAAGTACACCTTGAATTCAATTAACATTGTTACAGAAAATAAATGGTAAGGTTTTTAAACTTCAGACTTAGATTATTTCCCTTAGTCTTCCCCATAGTTCCTCATGAATTTCTGATTAAACTTAAATTACTGGACCCAGAAGCAGTTTCCTAGCTTTCCTTTTCTGAAGGCCAGCTAGTTCTTCAGATGGTCTCCGAAATGAACGTTTCTGGGCATCTAACACACGTTCCCTGACTTTTTAAAATCAAAATTCCCCTCTTGACTTGTTGCTTGTCTCAGTAATTTTTACATTTGGCTTTAGTGACCTGACTCACTTTGTGACTGACACAGCTTGGGTCTTTATCCTACCAGTGGGCCCCTATGCCCGGATGGTGTGAATGACACCATAGGGCATCCTTTGGTATCTTTCCAAGAGAACACTGGCTAATGTGAGGGGCGAGAATAAGGCCTGGCTGATTTATGGGCATCCTACCCACCAGTTCTTTAGCTGTGCCCTCTGCCCAATTTTCAACTGCCCATGATATCACCATTTCTGTTTTTAATATGCACGATAATGCATTGTGGGAGTGAGGGTCAAATAAACATCTAGTAAATTATTAGTTAATGTAAAAGCAGCCATTATTTGCTAATCAGCTAAGAGCAGTATTGAGCTATGAGCCACTGAAAATGGCATCACTAAGAGATTTGAGGAGGTTTGGGAACTGGGAAGGAAGGGAAACGGGTCTTCCATCATGTTGCTGTGTTTTGCATTTTTGTTTCATTAGGTAGACTGTCCTCTCTCCCTTTTAACAGCTGGCCATTCACCCACCGACCCCCATTCATAAATGTTACTGTGTGAGGAGCCTTAGTGAAATAACTTTAACTACTGTAGAGTATTCCTTTTATTCTGAAGTGACATTTATTTGGATGTTCTTCAGGTATCTCAGTAAAGTGTATCCATGAACTCCAGTGAAAACAGATATTTCCCTGCAACACTTTAGTTTGCAATTCTTTGCTTCCACATTGCTTGGTATTGCTTTCCTACTTCCACACTGAGTCTATTTTCTGTCCCTCATTCCTTGCCTTTTGTTGAATTTTTATGAACTCTATTCTGTGGGTGATATCAGTTCCTCTGGCTACACTTTCCAGGTTTACTAATAAACAATCTCTAGTTTGGGATATGGCTGGAAAGGGTATTAGAAAAGGAATGAAAAGCATGGTGGAAACTGCTGTCTCTCTTTGGAAAGTTTTCAGCACACAGGACAGATGTGGGCTGGTCCACACATCTTCTGAATGCTGAGCCCACCTTCCTTTTCATAATCTTTTATTTTGTGGTTCCGTGTGTATTTTACTGATACTTTTATTCACACCCATTTCCACGATTATCCTTCTCAGGAGTAATGAAATTGAATGAATAGCTATTGATTTCTTACTTTTTGTCAGGCACTGTGGTAAGTACTGCAATACTGAGAGGAACACATAGGTCCTCTCTGCCTCCCTGACACAGTCTAGAAATAATTCACAATAATGACACCATGTGACATGTCATAGTTAACCAAACACTGACTTTTTGTCTCACTTGACTCTCACAGCCCCGGGAGCAACAAGGGTGGGTAGTAACATTCCCATTTCACACAGGAGGGAAATGGCTTCATAGGTGCAGTGAGCTGCTCAAGGTAACTGCTAATTAGAGGCAGACTTTGGGCAGTGAGCAGAAGAAACTTTCATTTAGGGAACCCTAGTGCACTGTTGATGGGAATGCAGACTGGGGCAGCCACTGTGGAAAACAGTAAGGGGTTTCCCCCCAAAATTAAAAATGGAACTGCCTTTTGACCCAATGATGCCACTTCTGGTAATATATCCTAAGAATCCCAAAACACCATCATAAAGAATATATGCAGCCCTATGTTCATAGCAGCACAATTTGCAATAGCTAAGATCTGGAAAGAGCCCAAGTGCCCATCAGTAGATGAGTGGCACATTCACACCATGGAATACTACACGGCCCTAAAATGGAAGGATCTCTTACCCTTTGGCACAGCATGGATGGACCTGGAGGGTATTACGCTGAGTGAAATAAGCCAGGCAGAGAAAGACAAGTACCACATGGTCTCACTTATATGTGGAATCTAATGAATAAAATAAACTGACAAACAAAATGGAACCAGAAGCATGGGTACATGAAACAGACTGGCAGGTGCCAGAGGGGACAGGGGTGGAGGTGACTGGATGAAGAAGGTGAAGGGATTAGCTAAAGAACATCTATGCACAGCCCAGGGACACAGGCAACAGAGTGGTGAAGGCCAAGGGAGAGGAGGTGGGATAGGTGGAGGTGTGCAGAGCGGCAGGAAATGGGGCACATCTGCAATAACATCAACATTAAAAATTTTTAATAAAAAAATAAACATAGAAAACAAACAAATAAAATAATTCTACAAAAGGGAGTAGTCCTTAGATTCCAATAACAACATGTAACTGAAGAACATATGTGCTATCACAGCCCCAAATTAGTTTTAGTATCTTTCTGATTTTAGCAGTCTGCATCGCCCATCCTACCAAAAATAAAAAGATACAGAGAAAAGAATTTCTGTCTAGGCAAGCCATTTGACACGCTTCACAAAATATTATGTTGTTTCTCAGTCTTATCCCAGAAGGGACAGTTAAATCTAAGAAACACTAATTTATATGTCAGACCAGTGGTATAGTCCAACAGAAGATCAATTTAAATGGACATTTATTCCTTGATTTTTATTTTTAAAGAGACACCACTAGAATAAAAAACATTTCATAAAGGAAACAGTAATCTGTTTTTTTCTCTCCTTCTAGTTCCTTCTATGATTCTGCCTGACTCTTTTCATGCTTAATACAAAGGCAAAGGAAAGTCAGAGCATCTCTATCATTAGCAGCAAGTATTGCCTTTCTCCCTTTAAAAATATTGGCATGTGATTGTTTTAACGAATAAATGTATTCACATGTAATTCATAGCCTTTTCCCTCCTCTGGTCTTGGAGTAGATCATCCAGGTATATTTATATTATAAATATATATATTTATAATCTCCACAGTACTTTGTATGAGAAAGAGGTGGTAGAGCTTTCCAGAGTATTTTCCCATCTCTTTGCAGCATCTGACATTCTTGACCACTTCCTGTCTCCTGAAGTTCTCTAGCACCTTCCATGCTATAACCCCGTGCCGTCTGATTCTCTTGCTATCTCGAATTCTCTCACAGCTTAATTTTTTCTTATGCTTCCAGATCTAGCAATACCTTGGAGTTCTGTGCTTAGTCTTTTTTGATGGCTCTCATCTTCTATAATATCAATTGTCATGATTTTATCAGTCATCTAATATGTATGTATCCCTAAATTATATATTTAGCATTGAATTCTCTCTTAAACCCCATTCACCCAAATATCTGCCAGATAATATCAACTTATACACCATAACTGATAATTCAGTATTTTAAAAACTGAGCATCTCATTTTGCGCTCAAATTTATTTCACTAAACATGATGGTCTCCCTTTGTTTCTGATGGCAATACCCTTAACCTCACAGTATTAAAACTCAAGTTTCAAACTGTACTTATCCCCCCCACCTTTTTTAATCTACTTCATCAGTTTCTGAGACCTGCTAATTTCATTTTTAAATTACAATGGCCTTTGTTTGTTTGTTTTATTTACATCACCACCATCGGGTACTTCATTTCATTGCCATCAGATTTGTTTTCTAAAGCACGGTTATCATCAGTCTGTGACTATGATAAAAAGCTGTCAGTATCTCCCAATCGTCAAAAGCCTGACACGCAATCGGCCTGCAGTGCCCCTTTCTGACACTTACTTCAACTTATACCCCAGCGCGAGCAGTAGCCTGTCTCAGGTGGACACTTTGCCCAATCTTGGTTTTATGGTTCTATCCATGCTGTTTCCCAAAGGGAAGAGTTCTCGTCTCCTTCCTAGCATATAACAGGAACTCCACGAATCTTTTACAGCTCCTTTTACTTCCCATATCCAGGGTAAGTCATCACTGACCACCCAGAATGAAAATCTTTCTTGCCTCTGTTTTTCTACAGTAGGTCATTTGGCCTTTTGCATACTATGCCTCAAACATTTAATTGTCCTTTATATGTGCGTATTTTCTGTCCTCTCGACTAATTTATAAAGTGTTATTATCAAACATTATGTCTTATCTCTTCTTGCAGCTGCCACAATAACTACTCCAAGTCACTTTAAGCACTCAATAAATAGTTGATTGGTTGCATATAAACAAAATAAATTGTTAATGCAAATTACTTACATTGACAAACTATACATATATATACATATATATGCTTTTAAAGATCATTAACAAGAATATGCATGTTGATAATTCCTCATTAATGGTTTATAACTGTTTTATATACTCAATAAACTAAAATAAAACTCCATTAATCAGCTTCAATTAGTTTGACAGTTGATCAAAGCCCAAAACAGATGAGAGACACACAGAAACAAACACTGTTCCAGTGTCTGTCCTTTAATCCCAGGCACAGCCTTCTCCAGGCTCCATCCACTCTCTCCTTTCCTTCCAAATGGGACAATTATCAAGGCTTTTTCTACTTAATTATGTCCAGAGAAGGTACATTTACTTACTGAGGGTCAAAAATGAGAAAAATAGAGAGGTCACCTTATCTGAGAGCTAAGCAGCAGTGGCCTGGGTGCAGAGCAGGTGCATTCTGTCTAGGGATCCAGTATCTTTTAATCAGATCAGCATGATAGTCATGAGTAAGGTTTGACATTACCTGCTAACTTATTGCCAGGAGCAACACATCATTGTATGTTAACGTTTGTCTCTCCTTGTAAAACTATGGAGACCAGGAGATGCTTTTTACTCATTTCTGAATCCTCTGTGCTTAGCAGTTTTGTGTACATAATTTGGGGGCAAAATGTATTCATTCATTCTTTTCCTCAGTGTGCCAGAGGACAGTGTCTTGCCCCACCCCCCCTTAGCCATACAGTAAGTGGACCACTTACATGCCAACTCAGGTAGCTGCCATTGGGTGACACTCAGGGCTTCTACAAACAGATAAACATATACAAGGAAGGGGGAGAGGGCCTCTGCCCCACAGCACACCCCCACTTTCCTCCCTCTGCCCTGTTCTCACACAGTAGCTTACTAGGGAGAAAGTAGCAAGAACCTGGAGGAATTGGTCCTGCAGGGTGCTGGGAGTGTGCCCCGCTAATGGCCTAGGTTTACCATCCACACTTCAACTGCGAAGGAGAAAGGCAGATTCCCAGGCCATCTCTCTAGGTCAGTGGTTCTCAACAGCGGTGATTTTACCCCAGAGGGAACATTTGGCGATGTCTAAAGATATTTGGATTGTCAGAACTGTGTGTGCGTGTGTGTGTGCGTGTGTGCGCGGGTTCCTAGTGTCTAGCATGTACAAGCTGGGGATGCTGCTAAACATCCTATAAAACACAGGCCAGTCCGGCACCAAGGAACTGCCCAGCCCCACATGTAAGCAGGGCCAAGGCGGAGAAGCCCTGCTTCAGATCCCAATTCAGTAGGTAAACCCGGACCCTGGGTTTTGCATTTTCAACACGTGCTCTCTGCGATCTGATACAGAGGATTTCAGGGACTCCCCAAATGCTAACTTTTCCTTTCAGGAATTATTTTATTTCTCTGTGATTCAATCACACGACAACGCTGTCAGCTATCCAGGACATTCCATTAAAACGCTCAGTGTTTTTGCACCGACACGTATGAGTCCTGCTGATACTGAAAATGTGAGATGAGGCTCAGGGAGTCCAGGCCTGACTTACATTCCCCGCGGGAGGCCGGCGGGGCCAGCGCCTCGCCCTCGCCCTCGCCGTCCAGGCGGCTGGCAGGCCCGGCGGTCCCCGTCCACGCGCGCCCGCACAGCTACGGCCGGTTTCCCCGTCCACGCGCGCCCGCACAGCTACGGCCGGTTCCCCCGTCCACGCGCGCCCGCACAGCTACGGCCGGTCCCCCCGTCCACGCGCGCCCGCACAGCTACGGCCGGTCCCCCTGTCCAGGCGCGCCCGCACAGCTACGGCCGGTCCCCCTGTCCAGGCGCCCCCGCACAGCTACGGCCGGTTTCAAAAGCCAATATTTGTTTTTCTCATTAACAAAGGACTTACCATCAATAGCATATCACTGGGCACTTACAAGAAAGAGAAACCTTGTCATACAAAACTCTGGGGGAAAAATGAATAGAAAATAATATTACGTGAAAACTGTTTATTTCCAAAAAACTTACCAATGCTCCATTGCAATGAAAACTAGCAAGTTTAATATCCCCTTCAGTGCCTGGCAATGTAGATCCCTCTTAGATGTAGAAGAAAACATTATTATAAGATCAGAGACATATATTGAAACAAGAATGCTGTGGCCTTTGAAGGTTGCTCATTTAGTTCTGTTCATTAGATGCTAAAGTATAATTAGTTCATCATTATGAATAAAGCTATTCAGGAAATGTAATAGAGAGAATTTTCATAACAGCATAATTAGCATAGCCTGCAATTACTCACTTACTGTTTATGTTCTTCATCATGAATCAGTCGATGTCAACATTAAAATTTCATCTTGAACATTCCCTGACTTCTTTTTTTCCCCTTGCAACTTGAAAGTTAAATTCTAGATGTTTTATTCCTAATTATTACTTTGAATGCAAAAACATAATGGGAAAAATAAACTTTTTCCTCATTTATCATTAAAGACACACTGAATTTTCATAGGTACCAGACATCCCTCTTTATATAAATTACTCAGTTTTAGGCAAAATTATCGTGTAACTATGAGTTATTGTTTCTGAGCCTGAAGCTCAGAAATAATTGTACAAGCCATGTAATGCTTGGGGCCACCAGAAGCTGCAAGAGAAAACCAAGTATTCTTACCTAACACCTTCAAAGGGAATTTGGCCCTGATGACACCTGACACCTCGATTTTGGACTTCTGGGCTCAGGAAATGGGACAGAATAAATGCCTGTTGTTTTAAGCTCTAGCCAATGAATACAGAATTTGATGCCTTCTTGCATTGTTATTTTTTAAAAAACACATCATTTATACGACCTCTCCATCTATGACATTCTACTGTCTAAAGCTTGGAGAGTAACCAGCCCGATGTTGACAATACTGGGGGCTGCTAAGTGCCAAAGAGCCTGCGCCTCCTGCTGGGCACCCACTAGCACCCAGAGGAGCTGCAGCAGGTCCGCACAGGTTGATGCGAGTGAAACAGAGCTCAGCTGGGTGTAAATCTAAAGCTGTGACCCCACATCTTACTCAACTGGAAGAAAGTTGGAAGAGTTTAGATGGGGAAATTGATCCTTTAAGGTGACATTTTCCACAATGACACACTGAGTTAACTTGGACCCAGATGCTGTGGTTCTTACTATTCTTTGCTTCCTATTGCATAAGAGGGCGGCTGGGCCTGAGACTGAACCATAAACACTGCCGACTCAATCGAGTGGATCACATATATTGGGAAGACAGTGTTTGTAAAAGTATATTTTCATTTGTCTTAAAATATTTTCTACTTCCAACCCCTATCCTAATTGTATGTGACATTATTCAGATTAACCAAACATCTGTCCATCATGTTTTATGCACGCTATATTTGCACTTCTATCATCACATTTCATCATCATAACCAGATGAATCACGCTATTTGTCTAAAGTAAGTGATAGTTGTTTCTAGCTCTGCCCCATCTCTCCCTAAGCCCAAGCTTGCACCGCAAGTAGGGGGCAGAGCTGGGATTTGGATGCAGGCTGCCTGGCCCGACAGCCGGTGTGTGTCACTATATTCTTATGAGTCACTAAAAAGTCACTTTAATTGGCCTCATTTGGAAGTAATTTCGAAGCATCAGAATAAATAAAAACCGTTAAATAAAAAAAAGCACAATTAGAAATGCACCATTTTCAACACTGTATCATTTATGTAAACTAGTCAATTATTATTCCACTCACTTGCCCGGCAGGCCTCCTCCATCTAAAGGAGGGCCATAAGCGCTCTGACATTTAAATGGTCGTGATCAGAATGGTCTTAACACCTGACCGTTTCATGGCCTTTGAAAAATAATCGTTGCACTTCATCACTCCTGAAGGCCCAGTGGATTCCTACCTGAGTTTCAACTTGTGCTAGCCTAGGCCAGGAGAATTACCTGCTCCCGATTCCTGATGGCGCCTCTTTGGAAGTAAAAGGCATAGACAACGAAATGGGGGTGAAGAAGGGACCCTCTGAGTGGTCTGAATGGAGCCTTCACCCCAGGAAGGAAGAAGGGGGGAAGTGGACTCTGGAGAGAGAATCCCCAAGGCCATCCTTCCGTCCCAGTGCTTGTTATAAGCGACTTGAATAAAAAAGGATTATCTTCATGCAATGAAACAGGCTTGAGTGCTTTCCTAGTGTTATGTAGGATGGAGTCCAGATCCCACATAGATGAATAAAGACGACGACTACGGCGGAACCAACAAAATGCACACAGGTAGCTCTAAATGTGGTGTTTCGATCGGAAAAAGAAATTATGTTAAATGCTTTCTAACAACTGAAGCTGACTCACGGTGAAATCGTCAGCCTGGTAATATAGTGAGCCCACCAACACACCAGGTATTTAAGCAGAACATAGGTGATCTTCTTTCTGGAATATTCTGTGCGACAGCTAAATATAATGATGTCTAAGGTTCTTTCCAATTAGTGAGTCCCAGCTGCTGACATCACAGTGTGTTTTGGCAGATTCAGGTTTTGGTAGTGTGGCATTTGGTCAGCGCTCAAGTGATGTGTCTACCAGTACGTATTTTTGAATGTTGTAGGGAGGGTTTGGGCGAAGCTCTTTTAGTTACTTATATTCACGTGCACATAACTTTGCCATGGCTAGATGTCCAAAAAGGACAGAGACGTGGAGAGAGAATACATCATGAAGCTTGGTCTCTGCACTGAGGCTGGCAGAGGAAAGAGAACATTTGTTTTCATTCTCTGATGTGCCTGAGATCAGTTCCTGTCCCTCCCGAGCCTTCACGTTAGCATTGGCTTGTCTAAGTGAATCCACATTCACCCCTGGGGAGCATGGCTGATTTAATGTGTGCCTGTCTTGAGTAAACTTGCCTCTGAGGGTAGGAGCCTTTACACTTGACCTTGAGGAACCACTTTATTCTGAGCTGTGACTACAACAGTAATAGCAGCAGGGGCGTCAGTGGCTAGAGGTGGTGGCTCAACCAGGGGAAGCTGACAGGGCCCGGAGCCTGGCAATGCTAAGATTCCAGCATATAGCATCTCAGCTCTGCATTCAGCAAAGGCAAGTCGTCCAAGTAGGTCATCATTACAGGACTTAGTGGTCATTAAGCCATAAGAGCTAGAGCGAGGGCTGTTTCAATGCAGGGCAACACCATTTTGGGGATAAAGCCTCTTTCTTCCTTTGTCACCAGAATCCTGGGCCTCTGCCATGAAACACTGAAAGGGCATTTTTCTTCTTTAATTGAAAACATTTTAATTTTAAATGGTCTTCAAAAAACCATTTGGTGAACGCAGAAGGCTGAAAAACAAAGAAATACTTTCTTGGCTCTTTAAGAAGCAAGCATATGTTGGTACAGTATGTGTGTGCGTGCGTGTGTGTTTAATAAGTTCTTAATTATCATCATCAATATTTTTCTTGTTATTTTTATTGGTATACAGTATTATGATTTTAATACCCGAATAGACTCAGGTAAATAGTTAGTTATCACAATATATGCCTGACATTCTTCCAAGAAATATTTGAATTTGCTAGAGAGAAAAAATACATATATGTATTATAGCCTGAAATGTTAATTAATTAAATATCTGCACTATTTTCCAATTAGTGCCTTATTGACTAACAATTTTTAAAAGTTAAATTTCTCTGAGTGTTTGAGCTTTTTGAGGTCAGTTGTCCCATTGTACTTCCCCTAAAGTTCTTTGGAAGATTTATTTATGTGCTTTTCTGTTTTCCAGGGTGTGATATAAGGGTTACATGAATAACTGCCTCGCACAGCACACAGCAAATCAGATCACATTGTCCACTACCTTGTCCCTGAGTGTAATTTAAGGTGCTGGCATTGCTTTAAAAACCTCTAAGTGCTTGCAGTTTGCACTATATTAGAAATCATTGCTCCCAACTGCAGCTTCAGAATAGGGGACACTAGCCAATGCACTCCTCCTGCTATTGCCTGAAGTCTACCTTTAAGGAGTCAGGGTTTAGATATTTATTGTTGTGACCTCATCTAAGAAAGATATTGTCTGCCTCTTCCTAGAAAACCAATATTTGGTCTCTCAGTAGCTTGTGTGAGGCCTACAGTGTTCAGATTTCAGGGTGGCATCTTCAAATGTTTTAGCTGACTTTGTAAAACATGCAATATAAATTGCAATGTCATGAGGAATCTCTTTTTAATGCCTTTATTAGCTATTTCTCCCCAAAGCAATTCTTAGAAGAGCACATTTTAAATATTAAACAAATCTGAAGAGGGTTTAAGAAAATGTATGGCTAGGCATAATTACAAGTTTAGAGCAAAGACTATTCATACACTCATTTTCTTACAAGTAAAATTTATTCAGTGGGTTCTTCAGTGATATTTTGCAAGCTTGGACCGCACATCTCTGGCCAAATCCTTGCATTCTGTTGACTTCTCTTCCTTAAATCTGATATGGGGATTAGTGTACAGAGATTTTAATCATACAATTTTAAGAATACAATTATTCAATGTATGTGATAAAAGGCTTAAATTCAACTCTTTCATGTTGAGTTATAATAAAATATCAATTAATATTGCTCCAACATCTTTTTGTCTTTGTCTCTTTATATGTCAGAAAATAACTAACTAACTAGGTTTCTTATCTCTTAGGTTTCTGGTGTGGGGAAGATTCACACAAACATACATACCCATAGAAGTAGAAATATGTCTAAGTTATACAGTTTTCTGTGTGACTAACAGTTTGGAACAGTGAAAAGAAGACAGGCTTTGGACTCTCATAAAACTGCATTTACAAACTTGTTTTGCCCATAGTTGAGTAACCTGGACAAATTATTTAACATTTTTGGCCTCTGACATCCTTAGTGTCAAACAGGACAAATGATATCTACCTTTTAGAAATACTGTATTAAACTTGATGAATAATATTAAGTTGTGAAAATGATTGAACACAAGACTTTCCATAAGTGGCAGTTGCCATTGCTGCTGTTATTGTTGTTGATTTTATTGGCGATCTTCTGTGAATGGGGATTTGATTTTCTCTTTCCCATTTAGCTGGTAAGACTCAGCCTGCTCAGATTCAGCCTTTAAGACCCGTGTTATTAATGTGCAGCGCTTACTGCAGGCTAAGGAACACAAAACACACATGAAATTGCATCAGCCCATCTGCCTCCAGGTTGCTACGGACAGGGCTTCTCTCTGACTCTGTTGCAGTTATAACCCTTCCTTCTGTATTAATGATACCATTGTAATTAGCTAGTTATTAATAATAGGAAAGGAGCAAAGGGAAGGCCAGACATTATAGGCATGTTCCCTGCAAAACACTGGGGGAAGGATCCGACAAAGGGAAGATAGACGCATGCCCAGAAAAGCTGGGATGACATAGGGAAGGTATTTGTCCCTCAGTCACACCTGGGGACAGAGATGGCTGACCAGCATGGGCGTGGCCACTGCACGCATGTGGAAATTTGGGATTATAATCCCCTGAACAAAGGTGTTCGTTCTCTTGGTTCCTCTTGCACGCGTGGCCCATGGCTCACCCTAGGCTCCCTGGCATTCTCCCCTGTGGCCCACGGCCTTGTGGACCCCCCATGGACTAGTGGGCCGCAGCCAGCCTAAGGCCGGCCTGCACTCAGCTGCAACGTGGCAGGGAGCCCTGCGCACGGGCTCTGGGTTTAGCCCTACTGAAGCCCCAGCTACGCTTCTTCTGTGACCCAACTAAGGGCAGTGGGCCTTCGGAGTCCCAGGGGTGTAATCCCATGGAAGTAAAGCTCTCTAACACACCCCATAAAGCTCTCGAGCATACCCCATCCTCCTGCGCCACTCTCAGAAAATTCCTTTTCTTGGGATATCTCAGGGCTCCACTCCCACTAGCAACCAGGGGATATGAGACACATTTTCCTCTGGTAACGTTACCCCTCCTTAAGATCTGTGGGAGTTTTTCCCTCATTAGCAAAAGATGTCACTGGGTGGCAGAGCTAAGCTTCAGAGGCCAGAAGGACAAAGACGGGAAGGAGGCAAAGAGCGTGGCTCAAGAATGCGGGGGGTGTCTCATGGCTGTAGAGCCGGGACACTGAGTTTTCATGATTCTGGATGGCTGTCCCATGCTCTAGGCACCATCTCCTCTCCGAGGGCTCCCTGCCCAACCCCTGGGACAAGCCTCCCTCATCTCGCCCGGGGCCTCTGCCTTCCTTCTCGGTGCGGCGCTCCCCTCGTCCGCTGCGCTCACTCTGCAGTTTTGAGTCTATATCTCAACATTTTTATGTCTTAGAAATCGACATTCCCTTGTTACTCAGTATTTTCAACAGGTCCATCCCCCAGTTCAGCAAAGGGCACCACTTTGGTTAGTGCGCCACTGCGGCAGGTGGCAGGTGGCCGGTGCCGAAGAAAGGCGCGCAGAAGGGCAGCGGGAGACTCCGCCCCAAACCCCACCGGCGGCCGTCTCTGCACCTTCCCCGGCGCGTCTCCAATTCCTCTTCCAAGAATCTCTGCTCCGTAGCAGTTTATACGATCCATGTGACCCTTCCATGATTTCGATTTTATCTTTGTCATCCACGTGCGTTTCATTTTTACCTCACTTCATGCTTCTTGCTCCCGTGTGTGTGCATATAATGATTGTTCTTAGGGGCAGGAAACACATCCCATGCTTGTATTATACCCCAGCTCCCAGCCCAGTAACATGTGCAGAATATACATAGAAAAGTTGGTCAGTAAATGTTTGTTGGATCGCAAGGAATTTCCAGTTTTTTTGAGGCCAATCTTCTGATAACTATGGCCTTGAACGAGTTGATGTAATTACATTATACTCAAAACATGCTGAATTCAAATTAACAACCAGATTTCCATTTTCATTGTCTTGTCATTTACTTGGGCTTTATATCTTCTTGATGGAAAGTTATGGCAGATATTTCAATACGTGGATGCATATTTCTAGAACATTTTAACAGGAAATCCATTTAAAAAAATGTATCCAAGTGGAAAAAGGCATTTTCAGTTTTAACTCAAAAAGTTGTAAGTGTCAAAGAATGTTAACATGACATATATCCGATCCTCAGCTTTTAAACATTGAAGACAGTTACATAACACTAAATTTAGCAGCTAAAAAAACCCAGAAGACCAACAAAACTTATCTGTCAAGCTTATGCATTCATTGTACTTGCTGCAAATCTAGTCCCCTCTAACTTTGTTCTGTTTTAAGGAGCTCCCTGCAATCCAGAATTTGCTTAGGCTCAGCGGGAAATTCCACACCAATTGCCTTCTGGCTTTCGGGCTGAAGGGGGGTGTCTGCTACACACCAGCGGGGGGCATCGGTGGGAAGTCAGCCCAGAGGCTTTGATGCGCTGCCCCGGCCTGGTGGGGGCCTAAGGGCCAGCCATCAGCACATGGCTGCTTCTGCTTTTGAGGCACAGCAGGTGATGTGATGACAAATGGGATTCAGGGTGTGAGTCTCTGTTATAGGAAGAATCATTTTAGAAAGAACCACTTTATTCATTTTCTAGTCTCTGAGTTCAGACATTCACAGCCATTTGATTAAGAGATATTTAATGAGGACCCACTGGGTGTATAGGAATTTGCTAGAGGTCGGGATGGTTTTGGGGTGGACATATGAGAAAAAAAATTAATCACAATCTATTCATTTTACCTCTTTAGGCTTACTAAAGGTAAAGGCAAAACATATATAGCATATATAGTATATTTTCCTTCTTGTTTCCCCCCTTAAATAATTGTTTTAATCTTCTCTTGTTCAAGGCATGGACTAGACTGGACTGGAAGAATGGATTTCCACCAATTTACTATGTGACACTAGAAGTCATTTTACCACCTGTATATCTCTCAAATTCTACAATTCTGCCCGTGCCGTCCATCTCCTTGCCCTGCCAATATGTCAATAAAATATTGTGAGTAAATAGCACCATCAGTGGTATGCTATGAAATGGCCAATGAAAACTCAGACAGGCCAGCTTTCCCTTGGAATGGAGATATGCCCGTAGCTTATTATAGTGAATGGAGGCAGTTCAGGTGGGGTAAAGGAAACGGGGACTGAAATAAGAGTAGAAAGATGCTCTGAATTCCATGCAGCCTACATACCAAATATTAGAAGTCCATTTCAGTAAATCCAGATGCCTTTTTATCTGACAGCTCCCCTCAAAGTTGATATTGACTGCAGCTTGCCTCTCTGAGCTCGGGCGCTTTTATTGACGTTCTATTCCATGCCTTGAGATTCAGCACCAAGGTGATTGGATCAGTACATTTTCCCTTTGGGATTATTGTTGGAGTCTTGGAAATCTTGCCAATGCATTTATTACATTTCCAAAATTTTAGTGCTTACTTAACCAACCGGGGGTTCACTGCTCTATGTAGTGCGGTTCCAGGGAAGGAAATAATCTATCTACTGGAGCTGGTGGAGATGGTTTCAAAGTTATCGCATAGTTTCTGTTAACGGAGCTTATAACCCCAGAGAAAAGATACATGAAAACGGTTTGGACCAGCGTGCAAGAGCGTGGAAATGAATTCGGTGGCTATGGTGGCGCTGGTGATTTTTCTTGTCTCTTAACCATATAATTCTGCAGCTCTTCCTTGCTTTCTTTAGGCTAATTTTGCTAATTCCTGCTGCCACCACACACCTGCTCCCTTTTCCTTGGAAAACAAACGGAAAAAGCTTTCTATGTTATTTTTTAATGTGTAATATGTTGTGAATTGATTAACTTAAAAACTGACAAATATGAAGTCGTATGTCTAGCTCATGTAAAGTATATGGTGATGGCTTTTAAGTGAGCCTGAAACAATGTGAGGTTTTATTTTTTACGCTATCATGAGGCCCACTGAACTCTGGTTTTAGAGGCCACACAGTTTCGTTTCCATCCTTTGTCTCTTTATCTACTTTTTCTTATCTTAGTCTGCTCCCAAATCTGAGACTTTCCCTGTTTTATATTTTTTCCATATTTTGACCAATTCTTTAACAAATTAGTGAACATATAGTGAGTGCTCTCCATGTGTACGGGGAATAAAAGACTGTAAGAAGCAAGTAAAAAGATGAGATTTGATGATTTTGCCTGAAAGAAATTCAAACTCAACCAAAAGTAATTATACAATCATTTTCTTAGCATTTTCCCACCAAATTCACCTTTTAAAAAGCACTTTACTGAAGTGTGACTGGCATACACAAAGCTGTACATACCTAATGTATCCAACTTGATGAGTTTGAAGGTAAGTACACACTGTGGAACCATCGCCACAATCTATACCATAAATGTGTCCATCACTCCCAAGAGTCTCCTCCTGCCCCCTTTACGTACTATTATTATTGTGTATGTGGTGATAAGAACACCTGCTATAAGATCTAACCTGTTAGCTAACTTTTAAGTGTATGATACAGCATTAACGACAAGCACTATGCTGATAGTAGATCACTAGGACTTATTCATCCTGCATAACTAGAGCTTTGTATCCCTGAAGCAGCCCTATCCCGTACAGCTCAGTACCTTGAACCCAGGTTTACAGGTGAGGAAATAGAGACTTGGAAAAATTAAATAACTATCTCAAGTTCATAGGAGCTATTAAGTAATATGTGTTAGTCAGGATAGGTTAGGTTATGCTGTAGGGACAAGCAATCCCGGAAACCACAGTGGCTTGAACTAATAAATTTATTTATCACTCATGTCACAATTCAAATTGGTTTATACTACTTGGACCACACAGACTCCACAGACATCATGCAAATGAAGAGGAAGATGGTAGGGGCGCACAGGTGCTCAACTGGTTGATACGAAAGAGACACATTTCATGGTCCTTTGATAAGGACCCAGAGCTACTCCCCCAGCTCCAACCTAAGCCAAAGTGAGGGGGGGCACATGGGAACCTCCATAAGCACTAAGTATTTCTGTCATGTAGTGAAACAAATTAGATTCAGATGATTAAAATCCCAAAGCTCTTTCCACAGCATCACACTGTACTTTCTCCAATAACTTCCATTTTAGTCAATAATGCAGTTCTAGTTCAGGATTCCTTTAACAAATGAAAATGAGATGCTTCTATCTAGTAAATAAACAAATAAACATAAGGTAATAATAACAATATACAGGGAATTATGTGCAGGTTTATTTTATTAACCTAACACCTTATAATAAATTATTTTCTAGGTGTTTTTCTCCAAAAATATTTGAATGGATGTACCAATATTTATTAAAACATTTCTCTCGTGTTGATAATTTAAGTTTGCTCAATGTTTTTATTATTATGAGTAACAATGTTATTGTATTTCGTGTATATTCCTCAAATTTAGAATATTGATTTCAAATAAATCTCTTGAGTGTGAATTATTGAGTCAAAGGATATTAAAAACGTCAGGGCTCCTTACAAATATTATTAGATTGCTTCCCCAAAGCGTTGCATCGGTTTGCATTTATCAGGTGTAAGTGAGAGTATGCCAGTCCTGCTTTTTAGGGAATTTGTATACACTTGGGGATTATTTGACGGTGGGCCGCAACCTTCTTTCATAACTGAATCTTTGTTTTATATGTATTTGAAGAAAGGTAATGTATTGCCTTTTGATCATTGGCTTTTAATAACTTCCAACTCTACTTCAAAATTCTATTCTTTCCTCGCGCGTAGAGTCCCAAGCTTGCCTTAAAGACCAATGCCCTGGATTCTTTTAATCCTCTTATCTGCTCCCTCAACTCTCTCATTCATATTAATCGCTCAGCAGATGCTTATGTTTCCCCCGAATCTCTTGTTAGGTTCTGTTCTCCTCATCTGCTTCCTATTCTGAAATCCCAGGTGGCAGGATAGACTGAGACGGAGGAATTCTGGTCATAAGAAGATCAAGGTAGAGGAGGGACACTGTTGCAAAGACAGACATTAGGTTTTGTGCTAGGAGGCAAGTGCACTGATACTCTCCCAGGGGAATTCCATGCAGAGTAGAATTAAACAACAGAGTGAGATACTCATGGTTGGATTATCAAATTGCTTCTCTTTGTATCAGGTTAAATAGCACTTACAGTTAACAGTTCAACCATTTAAGATCATGTTTATAAGACACTGATAATGGGGGGAAAAACCTCTCAGGAATGTCAAATTCATAAGCATGGTTTCTATCTCAGGAAACCGACCTCTGCTTTATTCTAGAAGCTGTATCACCAGTCTCCAACCTTCTATTTTTCCATTTGTTTTATTTGGTCAACACAAATGCAGCTTACCATAGCTGTTGTATTGATTTTTGTAACAGATTTCAGGAGTAGCCACAGACAGAAGCAGAGACAGTTCCCTCTTATGCTCTGATTGATGCATTCTGTTACCACACATGACAAAGTGATAGATGTACTTAGTTAACTTTCTCCCAAATCATTAATGCCACACTCACTGGTTGGCTACTCAGGGGCCGGTTAAGTAGCTGTCATGCATTCGCTACCTGAAACACTGAAATGCTGAATTAAGGAGCCCATTAATTTTCTTCCGAGATCAACTCCAAAGGATAGGTACGCAATGCATAGCTGGAAAAGAACTGATAGAAACTACCACGGGCTTCAGAGAGACACTGGGTACTGCAAAATTACAGCCGAAGCCTGAGATGAAAAAAGGAGACTGTAAATTGATTTTCTCTGAATTTACACTTGGGAAATTATTTAAAATGCTAACAAGTTTTCCAGCAAGCCACAATTTAGATGTTGAGTTATCCAGTGGGTGTATCTAGCCTCCAAGTTTTAATCTTGAATCCACAAATACACTCAAGCAGTAGATGGAAAGTTTTTGTTTTAGGAAATCTTTCTAGAAACGAGACAGGAATGGAGAATATAGAAAATGCACAGACTCAACTAAAAAGGAATAATTTCAGTTACCGAAGGAACCTAATGAATAAATAAGTAATGCCCTGGGAACGCGGGGGAAAAGTTACAGACTTAGAAGAAATCCATCTACTACTAATACTTTAGTGAGGCAACTTAATAGGTCTTGTCTACATTTTATATCAATACTACTCACAGAGACGCTTTCGGCTATAATGAGATTTTCCCTTATGGAATAAAAGCTATGGTTTATCTTTCACTTTGAACCCAAGATAATTTCTCTGTTGTGGTTAATGAGGCAGTAACTGAAGCATCAGAACCCGTCGGTCAGTTCACTATCATGCAGCTCGAAAGCCTTAAAAATGCTGACTTGCTTTCTCTCCCACCTCCTCCTGCTGTCTTTGTCCAGTTCAAGAGCAAAGGACCCTTTCCCTACGCAGAGCAGTTTTCTGTGTGGGGGGCGATTACTTTTCCACGGTCGCTTAGTTCCTGAAACAGCAGATAGAAAAGAGAAACACACTAGGAACAATGCCTTATATCTGTCTTATACCCATAGGGAAATGGCCAAGCAAACAAGCACGTGAACAACCAACACCCCTAAATGGCAAGGCCCTTCTTCCACAAAGACTGACAGTTTGTCCAAGGAATCGAGTGGAGAAGCCCTGAAGGTAAGAGCTCCATTCTCTGGCTTTCTGTGTAGGGGGAAGGGGCGGGAAGGGAAGGGAAGGGAAGGGAAGGGAAGGGAAGGGAAGGGAAGGGAAGGGAAGAGAACACTGTCTCAGCCCTGCCATCAAGAGATTTGCAAACTGATGGGGGGAAGGATGACAGACATACACTAGAAAAATTAATTATTAAAAAGCGTTCATCTATTTATTGAGAGAATGTTTATTTTGCATTCATTGTATTTTAACTAAAGTTCTAGAGTCTGGGGAAGACAATGCTGAACAAGGCAGAAAACAGAGCTTACACTGTAGAAAATAAACTAAGACAGGAGCCACGACGGGGAGGGGGTACAGGCCTGAAGTGAAGGAAGCCAGGCAGTGGCTGGACAGGGACACTGACGTGGGGTCAAGCTTGGGTTTATGTGGACCGTGGTTTGGCAAGTCCTCTCATGGGAGATGGTTTTTAAGCAGAGACCTGAGTGATGAGAAGGAATCAGTGATGTTCTAGGTAGAAGACACTGCAGGTCAAAAGGCCCTGAGGTGAAAACAATGGTGAGGGATTGTAAGAAACCGAGGAACGGAAGGAAGTGTGTCTGGGCTTATTCCTGTGTGCATGTGGGCAGGTGGGGACTTAGGCACTCTCAGAGATGACCGAGGTCACGCTGGCCACCAGTTTCCCAGTCAGTTCAGTCACCTGTCACGTCCCACTCAACGCTTTGGCTTTGTGAGCTGAGGTGTTAGAACAATAACACTGTATGTCTTATAAAACCATTCCTTTCCTATTGATTTCATCAGAGGTCATCATAGTGCTGCTATGATTTCCGTTTGGTACTCACTGTTCTTACTGGTTTGTTAAACAATCAATACGCTTTGTCCAGAAAGCAGAAGCCATCTTTAGTGCTCTTATATCTTTTCAGTAAGCGTGAGGGAAGGGTTGCTCGTGCGTTGGAAGACAGCCAAATCGCTGTGGAAGTATAAGTAACAACATCATGTTTCTCTGGCACAGACTCGCAAACTGCACTGCTTGTTGGAAAGAATCCCTCTGCCGTGGGCCAGGGCCCTGCAGCCCCCCAGCTGCCTCCATAGGGCAGAGCTGAGCCCTGGGGCAGTCCTGCATTTGGAGCGCGGAGGTGCCCTTTCAGGGTAGTAAACCAGTCATGGATTTGCCTATTTCTGACTGGAGTTTGCTCCAAATTACCCATTTTAAAAGGATAACCATTTACCTAAGTATCTTTCTGTGATATAAGCATCTGTCCACTTTCATAACCCTCGATTATCATTGTCAACATGCAGTATATAACTTGTCTACATTGACTGTGTGATTAGAAATGAATTATTTCACTTCATTCTCTAACCATCTTAAAAAACAAGTGGAACAGACTGATGAATCTCAGAGGGAAGGCGGGGGTGCGGGGGTGGGTGGGTGGGAAGAGATTAACCAAAGAACTTACACGCATATATGCATAACCCATGGACACAGACAATAGTGTGGTGAAGGCCTGGGGAGGGGCAGGCGCAGGGTGGAGGGAATCAATGGGGGGGGAGGGGGACATCTGTAATACTTTCAACAATAAAGATAAATTAAAGCATAAAAAAAAGAAACAATTTCACAGAAGTGTTCCTTTTCATTTCCAAGGGATCATAAGTATTGTTCTATATGTTTTTGTACATGTGTCTGTCTTGACTAGATACTAAATAACTCAGTAAAGATGCTTCCCAATAAAAATGTTAAATCTTTATGATCACTAAAAATACAAGCATAATTTAAAATCTATATTCACAGCTAAAATTTGAAAAAGATAGGCATATGGCTCAGGGCAGATGATGTAGTATTAACAGATGACAGAAATAAGGACTACTCCAGCCCAGGTAGGTTCTATCTGCATTATTTCTTTGAGAATCATTCATTTGCTCTTTTAACCTATAGTCACTAGGTATTGTTTATATACCCAGAGAGATTTCAGGCAGTCTTTATGCAAATAGCCACCATACTAGGGGATCAAGAAACAACCAAACGATTATACTGCAATATTATAATTGCTACTGTAAAGCGATGTAAAGAGACGAAAATATGATAAAAGCAGCCTACATTTGATGGTAAAGGTCAAATGACTCTCAGGATAAAGTCTGGGACAGGAATAGTGAGAAATGTTCTGTGAAGAAACAATAGCTGTTAAAACCATCCTAAGATCAGAATAAGCTGGTATTTCCCAGGAACTCGAAGAAGCACATATATTTTGACTATACTCAGCAAGTGAAAGAGGAATGTCATAGATCTGAGAGGAAAACAGTCAGGTTGTCCAGGGTCCTTAAACCAGGGTGAGTGAGGATTTGGGATGTAATTGTCATTACTGTTGACACTACTATTGGAAGCTATTGGAAGATTTTTAAGATTGGGATTGACGAAAATGAGACTTTTGAACAAAAGATCACCCTAGCTCCCACGGAAGAATGGAACATAGGGAATATCTAGAAAGTCTTTTAAGAAGTTGCTGACGTGTTCTAGGTATAGATATAATAGGCCAGCGCACTAGCAGTGGAGATGGGCAGAAGTAAACACATAGTTTATGCTTTGAAGGGACTATTCATACATTTATTGAGATGTTAGATGTGAAATATCAGGAAAAGTGAAAAACTGAGGATCCAGGTTTTTGTTTAAGCTTCTGGATGGATGGCCCAGGGTGTCAGGTTTGTGTGCATCTCTGTGTGCGGGGAAGCAGACCAAGGCTGCTGCTTTTGATGCTGGTTAAGTCTGAGGTCTATGTTAAAATTGAGATGCTTGTGAGATACCAGAGGCAAAGGGTAACTTAATAATTGCACATATGTCCTTAGTGTTCAAAGGAGCACTCTGCATTAAAGATACATATTTGTGAGTTATTACCTGATGAAAATCCAGGCAGAAAAAATACACATTCTACAAGGCAGTAAAACAGGCTGTTCTAAGAGTCTCTGCATTACTAAGTGACAAAGCTAACAGAGCAATATCTGTAGAATATGAAAATTAAAATAAAACCACTGTGGGCCAATTATTGAAGGTATGTCACATTACCAGATGCAAGGCAAGAGTAAGCAATTCCAGATATGTACATACTGCAAATGTATAGCTACCGGCCTCGCAATTAAAAGACTTCAAGTCATGCTTCCAAGCAATTGAGAATGAATCAGAACTTGGTATTTAGTAACAATGATGCTGTGGGTTTATACTTCCCGTCTAGAAATCTATTCTAAGAAAATAATCTTAAATATAGATGTAAATTTATGCACAAAAATGTTCATCGTAGACTATGTTAATAATGAAAATTGCAATCAACATTGGGAAAATGTCCATATGGTAGAATACTAGAAAGACATTGAAAACAATGTTTATGAATAATTTAAATTACATAGAAAAATAATTATGAAACAAATTAAGAGAAAAGAGCTGAGTGCTAAATTATAGGTGCAGCATCATCGCTGTTAATATGTGTAGAAAAACACCCTGGAAGGGAAAAATTTAAATGTTATTGGTGTTTGCCTTTGGGAGGTCAAATTATTCTTTTCCAGTTTCATTGTTATTTTTTTTTGTAGTTTGTAAGGTTTGTAAATCAGTATTACTTATATAGATATAAAACTACGTTTAAAAAGTTTTAAAACTTGAGAAGGCAGTGTAAAGTTTATGGGAATATGGAATGATCGATAGGATCTAAAGCCAAGCGAAAAAGTAGAATAAAACTCAATATGCATTACTGTTTAAAATATATAAAAATATAAGTAAACACATACATGTAGACACGCTTAAAGAGACACTCACAAAAAATAATGTCATCAGCATTAATAGGAGTCAGAGAATACTGTGAATTTCAAGTTACTTTTAACTAGGGAAATAAACACAATTTATTGTTGGAACTTCCTTGAGGGCTGAAAGCTTAGGAATGAATGCAGATTAGTGCAGAGAAGGGGGTGTAGAGGAAAAGGAAGGTGAGACCACAGACGAAGCTGCGGGGAAGATCAGTCCCAGAAAGAGAAAGTCCAACACTAAGGGCCGCAGCACTGAACGCGGGTCAGGGGCTTGCGGGTCACAGCCCCGGCTGAGCAAGGGGCCGAGGGGAGAGTGGCGCTGAAGACGGAGCCCCAGGGCATAGCTGGGAGAGAGGGGGTGCCCCGAGATGCGGCAATGACAATGACGGGGAATAAGAAGGGAAATGAAAGGGCCCGCAGAGACAGCACAGGGCCCGCAGCAGGGTGATAGTCACCCTTCTCCCCCGTCACTGCCAACCGTGCGTGAACAGCCATGTCACTCTAGTGGCAGAGGGCAGCGCTCTCGAGAGCAACCCTGCCCCAAACGCCCCGCAGGGAAGGCGCAGAGCAATTCCAGATACCAAGCTACCTGGAAAACAGGACAAAAGGCATTTCATCCGTCAGGAATTTTCCTAAATATCCAGCCAAAAGGAGAAAAAATGATCTCAAAGCAACCTCAAATGAATTCAATAGTCATACAGTCAGTGGCGTATATTAAAGAAGGGTACTTTTCAAGGTGCCCAAGTGAGACTAAAACGAAATAAAAATTTAAAGAAGGGTACTGAAAGAAAGCAGAAAAATAACCGTGAACAAACACAGGACAAAAAAGAAAACATACAGCTGTGGGAGAAAAAGTGGCTGAAATGGCTAACATGCAAAGGAAATCTGCATACATGGAACTATAATCTCTCACAAATAAGAAAACGATGGAACTAAACTAACATTCATAACAACAATCCAAAACCAATTTTCCAGCAAAAAGTAAATCCCTATATCATCATAATGCATAGAAAGAACTCATGTGCACCTGGAAATATTAACCCTCTGAGACACATCAAGGTAAAATTATTAGACTTTAAAAACAAATGAAAAATTCCTGGAACCTACAGGCAAAATGACCAAATTTTTATAAAAATAAGAAAGCAACATGGGCATGAGATCTCTTAAGATAACAAGGTGGCAGCAGATGAGGATTTTTCAAGAAACTCAAGAAAATAGTGTGGGCCAAAGATATTACTGGTTAGTCAACCTGTTCTTCAAGTATCCAAAGAATGAAATCCTCCGAAGAGATCTATCAGAAGGTTAGCTCCACCTTGGAAAACCTCAACAGCGGTAAATATTTAAAGTGTTTAATTTTAGATCCAAGACTAAAACAGGACTGAGGACATGGTGAAAGAATAAAATATAAACATTTCTGAGAAAGTAGAAAGAATGCCACTAAAAATAGGAGGAAAAGAGAAAGAAAGGGAAGTGGAAAATATAAACGTTGTTGTATAAGTAATGGGTGACTATCAAAGAATTCATTGAAAATTGGCACCGAAGATTGAAAAGAGATTAATTTTAAAAGGGGGGGGGGATTGAGGGCACTATTCAAGGTATAAATACAAAGATAATTACTATTTTATACATAAACCTTCCTAAATACCAAAGCAAAGAAAACATCTAACAATGAGGGGAAACACAGTAAATATAACAAAATATGCACAGTAATTACGACATAAAATGATACAGCAGAATTGAGGCAAAGCATGCCAGTCATGTTAATAATAATGCATTGGCTTAACTCCTAACAACAAAAAAAAGATTTTCAAACTGTCTCCTAAAGGAAAACCTAAGTCTATGTGTATATGATACACTAGAAACCAATTGATTCAAAAAGGCGAAAAATAAAGAAATAAGCAAAAATATACTACGTGGACATTGGTGTGGGGAGGGGTGGGGTGGTTGCCGGGTGGAGGGGATCAGTAGGGTTAAAAGGGGGACATCTGTAATGGTCTCAACAATAAAAATAAAGTAAAAAATATATATATACTGGGTAAATGAAAGCAATAAGAAAGCAGCTATCAGACTACGGAGGCATACGCCAAAAGCATTTTTTTATAAAGCACTCAATGAGATAAAGAAGGACCCTTTTTAATGCTAAACGATACAGTAGGCAATGAATATTTAACAGCCGTGAGCCTCCGTGCAAGTCACAAGAATCCGTGAGTTCGCACCGATAGCTATTTAGATGGATAGCATGTGTCCCGGATGGGCTGCCTTAGGGTGTGATCGGCCTAATGCCATTTTCAAGCCAAAACTGCATAACTGGATTCAAATTTTGAGAAGATAACAGACCAACACTGTATAAAATAAATACCCGACATTCTTCAAATATATCAATGTCATAGAGTCTAAAAATAACTCTTAGGTTAAATGAGGGTAAAACGTTCTATCACCTGAATTAAGTACGATATCCTGGACCTCTCTTGAGCTAGAGAGCAGATCCTATGAGGCTATTATTGGGATAGAGAGGAAATGGCCTGTAGGTTAGATAAAAGTACTATCTAAAAGTTAAATATCCTAAAATTAAAAAATAAACATGCTGTATTATATCTTTGGAGGTAAGAGGAGCTGTAGAAAACAGTAAATGAGAGCAGGGCGGAGGTGGCTGGTGCTGGCTCGAGGAAATGACTCTTCGGTAGGTACCCTAAGAGTTCCTGGGGGTTCTGGTTTGCCCCGCTTCTTAATGCCCTCTCGCCTGGAAACATGGGGTAGCTGTGGGACAGAGCCAGTCTCCTGTCCCCATTATGACCCAAATCCGTCATACAGAAATGATTTTGGAATCACCGAATTGGAATGTTTGGGCTTATCAGCAAAAGGGGAGGTGTGAAGCCTGTGCCCACTGACGGGCAGGCAATGTAAAATTTAAGAAATGTTCATTTCTAGAATTTTCCATTTAAAAATTTCAGACCGCAGTTGAACACCGGCAACTGAAACCACAGAAAGTGAAACTGCGGATAATGAATGGGGGGGGGGCCCTGCGGATAATGAATGGGGGGGCCCTGTGGATAATGAATGGGGGGGCCCTGTGGATAATGAATGGGAGGGGCAGCCTGTGGATAATGAATGGGGGGGCCTGCGGATAATGAATGGGGGGGGCCTGCGGATAATGAATGGGGGGGGCCCTGCGGATAATGAATGGGGGGGCCCTGTGGATAATGAATGGGGGGGGCCCTGTGGATAATGAATGGGGGGGCAGCCTGTGGATAATGAATGGGGGGGCCTGCAGATAATGAATGGGGGGGGCCTGCGGATAATGAATGGGGGGGGCCCTGCGGATAATGAATGGGGGGGGCCCTGTGGATAATGAATGGGGGGCCTGCCGTATTCTGTTTGTAAATGTTTTCTCTTCTCTCCCTTCCCAGTGCGAGTTCAGTCCCTCAGGTGCAGGGACCCTGCTACTTCCTAACGGACACAGGCCACTTCGGTTTATGTCCCATACAGTGCATCCAGCACGACCTTCAGATGTGCGTTTGCCAAACGGAAAGCCGCCCCGCTGCGCCCTGCTGGAGATTTAAACCGTTTCCTTGCTCCGTGGTGAGGGCAGCTCGCTCAGCACAGCACCTCGGCTCCCCGCTGCCTTCAGCCGGCACGAAATTACCTTCAGCTTTCGCAACAAACCACATGCTTCTGCATCTTTGCTTGAGAACACCCTCCCTTTTCACCTTATTCTCCTGTGCTTCTGGGAAAGTGAGACCTTGATCAAGATATTTCTTCTCCCATCCAGCAATACTTAGAGCTCCCTGGCTTCCCTGGGACCCTGTCCCCGGCCTCCTGGGTGCCAGTGTTTATTTCTGCAATGTCCCCTTTCCCCCTAAACAGGTCAGAGCTGCTGTGAGGCAGACGTCATATTTTATCCCAGGGGTTCGTGCAATGCTTGCATCCTGTGATAGTCTTAATAAATATTTGTCAAATGCAAAGATAATATTTACCATGACTACATAATTAAGTCACCTGGAGAAGAAAATAAGCTATTAGGAGATCAGCATATAAAAGGAAATCTCCCGAAGACTTCAGAAGCAAGAGCACGCGGTGTACAAATAGACTGAGTTTCAAATTGGACCTGATGGTGCTCCATTAACAGCGCCCCGGATGACTCAGAAACATGAAAGACGCTGGACAGAATCAGACATCTGGCTGGGACCAGTTGGATATGAGCAGGCAACGTCTTTGAAGTAAAAATGTTTATGCAACACAGAAGAATCATCAAATACCCAGCCACTGCCCCAAAGCGGCTGCAGCCAAATATTAAATAATCTGAATGACAAGATGAGGCCACAGCTCTCAGTGGGATATAAGCCACGGCGAGGCCTTGTTTCAGGCGCGTGTCTGGACGCGAGCAATGCACTCGCTCAGCGGCATCAGCTCACACGGACCCACGAGAGACAGAAGCACAGGGAAGGCCATCGCGCTCGCAACGGTCCCCTTGTCTTCTCGCGTAGTGCGTGGACTTTAACCAAGGGTGCTGCAAAAAAGGTAAGAGTTTAACGACTGAGTGTGCCACTTTTTCTGCTTATATTGTTTTCATATATATTTTTTTCTTTTAAGTAGGCCTATGTGAACACTTCAGATGATCCAGTTATTAAAAGCACTTAAGACTATGAGCAGCATAAGAATTATTTTCATGGCAGTTTCTCTTATTTGCATACAAAATGATACTTATCTTTAGCAAAGAGACTTTGGAGAGGTAGGTAAAAAGTGGCTAATGCACAGAGTTTACAAACACGGCCAGGACATCTTCACACCCTGCAGAATTTGAGCCACATTTCCTTTCAAACGACATTATTAAAAAACACACACATGAAAAGCCTAAATTTCTCTTATTATATTTTAATCTTGTCTTCTTCTCTTTCTATCTCAAGGGGAGATGATGGGGACAGTTATGAACTTCCTTTTTTACTTTCCTAGAAAAATATGTTTAATTTCTATCTTGTTGAGATGGCTCAGCCATCAAGGCTTCTGGTTCCTTTCCAGATTCTTCCCAGCAGCCGTTTCTCAGAGAAGCACGTGCCCCAGGTAAAGGGATGGAGAAAGGGCCAGGAGGACACATGCATCCCAGAGGTTCTGCTGGATCGGGCTCAAGGACAGAAGCCATTTAGCAAAGGGGGGTCCATCATCTTTGCAGCAGAAATTTACTTCGGGGGCTCAGCCAATCTCTGCCTTGAATAGGGTTCCTGGGCATTGAAATTATGGCAGGATTATAACTGGTTTTATTTGATTAATCATGTGAATAGTAACTGCTTCACTTCTATGAGTTACAACCCAAGTTCCTCAGGGTATGATATGATAATAATAATAACAGCAATAAGCAATAAATACTTAACAGTGATTGAGCAATTGCCATTTGTTGATACTTTGTTAAGGATTTTACATAATTTTTTTCACAACAGCTCTATGAATTTGGAAATATCTCCATTTAATACACGAGGGAACTCTGCAGGGTGATTACTGTCCTACGAGCCATGGGAGTGGCAGAAGCAAGATACGACTGCAAGCACAGCGCCCAGGGCCTGAACTCTTAGGTACCATTTTTTTTTTTTTTTTTTTTTTATTGCTGCTGGAAAGGAAAAGCTAAAGATGGTAAAAAAAAATAAGGTGGTTAGCTGTTGGTAGAACCTGGAGAACTGAACTCAATTCACTAAGTGGTGAGTTTGAACCAGAGTGTAATAAGTCTAGAGAGTTCACAACCAGAAAGATGTTAACGCACTCTAGAAGGACACCAGGGGGTAGGATTTCTAGACAAATTCAGGACTATATGTGAGATACTGAGGCATCTCAGGTCATAAATCTAGGAAATCTTGGCAGACCAAAAGGATTAGACATACATCAGAGGCTAGAGCTGACATCTGTTCAGTGTCCAAGAGACCCAGGCCAACTAAAGGCATTCATTCAATCATTCGGAAGGTAGAGGGGTAGAAAGTTCTGACACCAGCCATTAAAGGAGTCTAATTCTGAACAGGGAGCATTTGTCCTTTAGACTCTCACACTTTTAGAAAGACATCCTGAGAACCATGGGAGTAATTTTAATTAGAGGGAGAGTGTGAAGCACTTAGGTGTACACTCATTCTGAGTATGCTAGTCACTGAGAATACCAAAATGACACTGTCCTTACCATCAAAGATGTGTTCTCTCTTTTGTGAGATAGCCATAGACCTAGAATGAAACAAACAGTGATAACAGCTGACATGTATTTCATGCTCAGGATGTGCGAGGTATTGCTCTGAACACACTCTACCTGATGATAAATTACACATGTGAGAGTCTGCACTAAGTGTTTGGTGGAAGTCCACAAAAATGGTGGAGATAGGACTTGCAGTAATGGCAGGCCCCGTGAGAGTAATGCACAGTGGGGGGCATTTCTCCATGGGTCTCATTCATTTGTCATGTCTTATGAGCACAGACACTGTCTGTAAAAACAGCTTTTGTTCTGGGCTATCTTTACAAGGGTGTTTGTACATTAAACCACCATGGAAGGTAGAGATAGTGTGTCCCTTCTTCCAGACAAGAAGGCTGTTCAATATGATACAGGTAGTGCTTCCCTCTGGGGCAAAGTGTGGGCAAACTTGCTTTAATTCATTATAAATTACTCAGGTTTTCTAATACTGGAATTCCTTGACTATGACACAAACTTTTTGCATACATATCATCTACCTGGGTTGCTCCATGTTGCCTCTATGGGACTGCAGGGCAAAAAAGAAGCTAATGCTTGTTGTGCCATGAACAGTAAAGTCCTTTGTCTCTGACCCAGGAGTCTTGTGTCTTCTGCCATGACTGTGGTTGGCTAATTTGTTAGCTTTCAAGTAGAGGAAATTCTTAGATCCTTTACAGCTCCTGACAGTGGGCCTTCAAAAGGAGGTAACTTAGAAAATCAGATATAGATGGGAAAGTATCTCAAACGAAACCACTAATATCTGAATTGGTTAGGGTACAAGGAACAGACCCGCTTGATTAGACTTAAATATTTGAGTAGGGAACTAATGGAAACTAATGATGAATAGACAAGTTGAAGTACAATCAAATGTTAGACAACTCTGAGTGATAAGTAGTTTGGAACTTAATCCAGGAAATTCAGAGCCACAAAAATTTTTGAAGAAAAGTAATCTTTTTTAATGTCACTATTCTTAAAAGGCCACACCTGCTACCTTAAATTTACCAATGAGGTAGATCCTCCTCATAATATGGAGAATCTGTCTGTGCATATACTCAGCAACAATCCCGTATTTTTAAGACTTTCTAGGCAAATTATTATTCAGTCATAATCAGAACTGTATTTGGTTCTAATTCCTAATTCCCACCATTAGCTTGTTACCAATATTCGGGTGAGAGAAACATTTCATTCTGTTTTGAAAATGATTACAACAGGGATTTCTACATTAATTTCAGCTGTAATAAAGTGCAATTTTATTAACTTGGCTTTACAAAGGAGCAAAAAACTATTTGTGTCATTGTTATGGGGAAGCTATTTATATGATGGATTGGGACTATGTTAATTTTTTCCTGTTCTTATGCTTTCCTCAAATAGTTAAATATAGATCTTAGGACTTAATTATGAATAAAGAAGTCCAACACTTGGATGGATAAACATATGTGTACTTACTATTTCTGGTTTTGGTGTCTCATAAATTATCTTTTGAAATGTTGTACATTTGAAAATGGCACTTATGAGCTTACAGTAAACCAGGTTCATCTATTCGCTGCAGAACATGAAAAAAGAAAAAATCACTCTAATGAAATGTGAAGAACATTTCATAATTTCATATTACATTTAGAAGGTGCTTAATTACAGGTATTGAAAAAGAACAACCCTTATCAAGCATTAGCAACCAGTATCAAGTAATGAATTAGCCTGGGAATCAAAAGAATACTCTTGCATTAATAATATAATACATATGATTTCTAAGCCACATTGGAATTCTGGCTAAGTGTGAAATCCCTGCCCAAGCAATGCACAGGCCATTTTTTAGTTGAATCCATTGCATGTCTGGCTCATATATTTGTCCATTTATCAAATATTTGTTGCACAACTATTACTGCCAGGCACTGGTTGGAAATCTATTAAATTTTATGTATCTGGAGCTAGAAGGTCCCCAAGACATCATCTATTCTTGCTGTCTAATATTACACATGAGAAAGTTGCAGTTTTATAGGGGAAATGCTTTGACCAGATACTATACCTAGCACATGACATAGCCAAATTTGAAACCTAGGACTTTGGAAGAATTAATTTCACTAAGATCTAGTTCAAGTCACATTCTCGTATTTTCACTTAATGAAGAGATATCTCCAGACATAAAATTCTAATAGTCATTTGTCATTGGGTTTCAATCACCAAGAATTTGAATAATTGAGCTGGTTAATAATATGGACAAATATACTAAAAAACAGACTTAAGTTTTAGGTAGAGCAGGTTGTCATCTGTATAATGGGAGTGATGCCCTATCTATGGCATACAACTGGAGCGAAGATTAAGTGCCTTCCTATATGTAAAGGGTCTAACTGGAACATTAGAAGCACTGTTCTATAATGTATTTTCTACTACATTATTTATATTTAAAAAATTGGTCCTTAAAAATGGCATGATTACAAAACAGTTTTATAAATAATCTCTAACAACCCTCAAGGAACTTGTTATTTGCATTATAGAAATCTTTCAGTGCACAGAATATTACATGAAGTTTAACAGCTCTTTTAACAAAGTGCAAATAACTACTAAATCAGACTCAGAAAGAATATAAATACCTGGGTGTGTGAGCGTGTACACACATACACACACACACACACACACACACACACACACTGTAGATCATTTCTGTTTATAAACCTAGGCTTAAAAGCAAACAGAATCCTTAAACCTGTGCTGGGTGTATGACTCCATTGAGCACTAGTGTCCTGTGAGCCTCAGCCTACTCGACTTCCTGGCTGGTCTTATTTCTTGGGACACTTACCCTTGGCTCTGGCCACCACGCTGTGAGAAAGGCCAGATCACATGGGAAGACCCGCAGAGAAAACAACTGAGGTCTTAGCCAACAGTCGCACCGACTTGCCAACCATGTGGGTGAGCCATCTTGAGAGCAGATTAAACGGTCATTAGTCAAAGTAGCCCAGCTGGTGCCACATGGCATACACAGGACTCTTCCCGCAAACCCTTTCCAAGTTACGGATTAGTGAGCAAACATGATTATCGCTGAATTAAACCACTTAGTTTTAGGATAGTTTGTTATATAACAATAAATAGCAAGAATATAACCTTGAGTTTTATGAAATGGAAAATGATTATCTTATATATGCAATACTATATGCCCTCTTAAAAGAATTAGTTCTGAGTGTGTGTGTGTGTGTGTGTGTAGAGACATGTACAGGTTTTTGAGACATACTGTTAAATGATAAAATCCAGCTGCACAGTAATACTTTCAATATAGCCTTCATGTCCACCTCCTTCCCCCAATACATCTATTTCTAAATGTACTTACACGTATGCACATAGAAAACAGTGGCAAACATGTCACACAGGACATTTTTAAAATCTGATATTATTAAAAATGTACAGTGAAGTGAGTTGTTATGTTGCTTTTATAATTAAAAATACATTTAGAATAATAAAAATTCCCAGAAATAAGTGGCAAAAGCCTACATGAATATATAGCTGCAGTGTGGATGAAGGACGGGGCTGGGGGGCATTACATTTCCTAATAGTGTTTTAGGATTTGGGTCCCAGGACTTCTGACTGATTCCTCCTCAGTCTGAAGTCCAAGCATCACCCAAATGCCTGCGGTCTCAGCTGGAGCTGTTTTCTTGCTGATGTTTAGAAGGATACCTTTGGTAATTCCTAAGGCGATGCATGATCAGATTTTAAAATTTCCCTCACTGATGAAATAAATGGAAACAATTCTTTTGATGCATTTTATTACAATGATCAGAACCCACGTGTTACATGAACTTATCTAATTATTTCTACCAACGTGGGCAGTTCCTTTTCCTTCCTGGCTGCAAACACACACCAGCAGGTTCCTGTTCATATACGTTCTGGGGAATCTCCACCCCACCGGAAACCCTTTCTGTTTTATAGCGGAGACATTAACTTTGATCACTGGCACTAAGTCTGTTTCCCCTCTTCCCTTGGGTGACCTAAAATACAGCATCATGATAAAACAGCCACACCAAGATCGCTACAACTTAAGGAGAGCTTCAGTAATTTGCTCAAATACGCAAACTAGAGAGTGAAAGAGCCAAGGTTTGAACCTGGGGCCCCCAAACCCAGCCGTCTCAGCCGATGGATTGGTGACACTGCCTGAAAGCATGTCAGCACCCCCCCTCGGGGACTCCCCCAACCCTCCCCAGCTCCTGGCCTCTCCTGTCACCGTCGCGGTTTCTCACCTTCGGGCGTCCACCGCGGGAACCGTGGGCTCGAGGCTCCCACCGCCTCTCAGTCCCCCACCTTCTCTCCTACCCTCTGGCCACAGACATACCAGGTGGCAACCGAGCTGCCCCAGTTTGCACTGGGGCCATTTAAATTTAATCCTACACACTTAGAACGTGTGCGGCTCAATACTTAACAGAAGAAAGACTCATGTGGGCCTGTGCTTGATGCAGATTATAGCTTATTCGTTGACGGGACCTGGCGTTGTCTTTTGTGAATCTCAAACACCTTAAAGAAAAGGTGAATCTATGCACCTTAAAGAAAACAAACTTCTGCGTACAAAAGCGCCCCACCTCTAAGCTACAGTTTAGCTTTCCGCCAGTTTCCCAAAACATCCCTGCCTTCACGGGTGCTCTCGCCACTGCACTTCTTAGCTTTTAAAACCCGGTGATTAATTCCTCGATTCGGGAGATGCATCCCTGGACCCACTCCTGATACCTTGGTGGTTGCTTAGCAACTGGCTCCCTTCCTCCCTGGCTCAGCAGCTACACGTGGAAGGAGAAAATGAAGCCACGGAAGGATCTTATTTTCTAAATATCAAGTGAAAATAAAACAGCATGAGCCTTTGAGCTTCCCGTCCACTGTGGACCTGGCATGAAGGTCCATTAGAATTCCAAATTAATAATGATATAAATGATTTCTAGAAACACATCCTTGATTTTAATCTAGTTGTGTCCTTTATTCTGTTTTGTTTTCTTCTTGCCATATATTTTACATTTTGCTTAGCAGGTTCTTAATAAAGAGTTGACGATTTTAATTAAGAAACCATCTTTTGGAGGCTGTCCTACTGTTCAAAGAAAGGAACGAATGGTGAGGGACCAGCACTGGCTATCCTCGCTTCCTAGGAAGGCAGAAGCAGAAATAAAAAAAAGATGATAGAAAGTGCTTCTGAAACAGGAAAGAAAATTGCAACTGAACTGTTATTTGCAGCTCTTTGTTTTTTCACAGGGGATGGATATTCTGAAACAACAAATTTCATGATCAAATCTGAATATTCTGGCCACCAGACAAAAAGTTCTACAAAAACATGTCTTAGTTATTTGTCCAATAATTAGCACAGTGTCTTTCAGGGGAGACTGCTCAATAGAAGTTTTTGCAGCTTAAGTGGCTAAAAGGCTGCCAGGAAGAAGAGCTCAGAGCGAATGGGTAAACGAGGCTATGAAGGAATTTAAGGTCATTCAAGAAGAATTAAAATGGAACATTTCTAAACATCATGAATTTAATAGGAATAATGGCAAACCTTAACTCTACCCATCATAGTGGTTTACCAAGTTTCTAGAAGGTCCGAAGCTAAAATGTAGAAGTCAGACTTGATGATATTTTAAACAGTTGATGCTAAGGACTTCCCCAGTGTAGTCGGTGAGATTTTCTGAGGATTCATCAGACTGACAGCAATATAAAAAAAAAAATCAATGAAACACTGCACAAATAGCCTAAGATAATGTTAATTAGGAGAGGATTGCAGTAGAAATGCATAGGGTCTATTCTGTTTTTGTTTTATATAGTTAGAGATACACATACACACCACACACACACACACAGATGTGAGCATGTCTGAAACAAGATTTTGGAAACTGTATTTACCTTCCAAATGTAATGCACGCTACTACTTTCTATTCTGCTTGTCTATTTCATGAAAAGAAAAATTTGGTTCCACCACCACTAAATTTATGTTTAGATCGAGGCTGTGGTTTGAGATGTTTGTGCCCGAGAGCACCCTTGCACTTGCATCTAAGAGAAATGTTTCCCTCTCTGCACACACACTTTGCTGAGCTCATGAAAGAACTCAGTGCGTCAGATAAAATGAGAGAGAAAAAATAACAATTGCCAACCTACTGCTTTGCTCTTCATGGTGACTGTTTAATGACAAAGTGGTAGCTACCGCCATTCCTGTGTTTCTGGGAATCTTAACAGATTGTCAAGAATTCTTTTTTTTGTGTTTTTTTTAAACCATAGTGATATGAGCATTATTCAATATTTTATGAAATTATAGCTTTTGCGTTGTTGGTTAGCTATCTGTACATACTGTAAATTGTTCTGGGATATCACAGGTTATTTTATTTTATTTCTTTGATATCCTATGGAACATAAATCTTTTTCTTTGTCTTTCCCATGCACCTGGAGATGAAATAAGGTTTGCTTTCAAAGTACTTTATGAGCTTGAAATAAGTAATTCCATTTCGCGGGTTTATGGATTTTTAACGCCTCTGCTACTTTCAGATCTACTTCCATGTCAGGCAAGGGCCCTGAAACCCCAGTGGGACCAGCAGAGGAAAGGAGAGCGTCACACAGGCTGCCCACTCCCACGGTCCTTGAGCACCTGGGCCGCAGCTCACTCGCCCCTGTGCTAAGAGGCTTCTGACGCGGAACCTCCTGGGTTGAAAACATCTGAATCAGTGAAGTTTGTCTCTCCTTAATTCATTGTTTTTTTCTTAAATCATATATGTTTATATATATTTGGATCATGGAGACAAAGGAAAGCCTTATACAGTTGAGGCAAACTAGGAAATTCAAAGAAAGTACATCCACTCCCAGTGGCTTAGAGCAAAAGATCACATGAAAAACCCGAAGTGTGTTTTCCCGCCCAAGTATCAGGAGAAAAGGACACCAAGTTCCACCTGCGACTTCTTCAGCCGTCTCCCCACCAGCACAGCTCTTGTCCTGCCTGGTGGGAGCTGAACACAGGGGTGACCCTAACAGCATCTCAAAGGGGGCTCACTAGTGAACCGAGGCGAGTCCGGACTTCAGATTATGAAAATCTCAGCCAAGGCCTGCCGTCACCATCCCGGGTGACCGATGTGACCGGTGAGGGGGACAGACCCCCGGGCTGCAGAAACTGTCCGGGGAGGTGGCCTCGGCCTGCATCTCGCCTTTTCAGATGATGCTGCGGGGAAGGAAGCTGACAGGCTATGAACCATGTTTCCCCCCTAAAATCTTTTTTGTTTTTTGGTTGCACAGCGCCAACACCCTTCCCCAACCCTCTTTCTCTGTCCTTTTATTCTCTTTTCATTATATAAACAATCTAAACTCCTTAGTTTTCACTGTCCTAAAAATAAAACCAAACCAGAAATGGGAGGTCAGTGAACAGGGATGGGACATGCACGAAAAACTTAAGGAGTTTTCAATTCCATACTTTCAAGTTTTTATAAGTTCTTTATGTGTTAAATGATAATTGCCTAGGCCTTAAACACACATATAATTATGGTTTCTTTGTGGAATCAAAACATACGGTGAATCAAAAAGTACAGCCCCGCCAGGCGTGGCTCAGCGGTTGAGCGTTGACCTGGGATCCAGGCGATCAGGGTTCGATTCCCGGTCAGGGCGCATGCCTGGGTTGTGGGCTCGATCAATGACTCTCTCATCATTGATGTTTCTATCTCTCTCTCTCCCTGTCCTTCCCTCTCTCTGAGATCAATAAAGATATATTAAAAAAAAAAAAAAAAAGTATGATGTCCTCACGAGCTGGTAGAAGTCACAGCAGAGGCCCTCTGCCTAAGTCACTTACACAAAACGTTGTTTATAAATGAACTTTTACTACCAGACTTTAGCACAGTACACCCCACTGGCCAAATCACACCCTGCCATACCATAAGTATTCAGGAATAATTAGCTTTTTAGTCGTTGTTATTGTTAACTTTTTTTCACCAGCATTTAGGAGACAGAGGCAATGACAGGGAAGAAAATGCATCATTGTCTTTGTAGAAGGAGATGCGATTTTTTTTTTTTTTAATTCAAGACCCAGTATCATTAGGCTCCTCTTGGTGAAACATTTCCTACCAATATGCTCCTGCAGGCAGAGCCATCTAGTCCCCTTCCCAGTTATCTAGCATATCTTCAATATAAAATAAATGTTAGCTAAACCAATGAATAGATAAGTGAATGAATGAATGAAGAAAGAAGGCAATAAGAAAATAAAATTAATCAGATCAGGCATTCTTGTTAACTTGATGTTGTTAAATATCACAATACAAGCATCTCATTTGGTCCTAAGGAATCTACATATATTGCTTGTTTTGTTAGTGTGAACTTGACCTTAAATGCTAAACTTCAGCATCAAATTCCTTATAAGTACTTTAGGCTTCAGTTCACAAGAGTATTGGATTTAGCCACGAAAAAAAAGGGCACGTAAGAAAGCAAACAAACAAAAAATATTTAACTCACAGCTTCGTTTAAAATAATTAATCACCTCCGAAATCCAGCTCTTATTTTTTTTAATCTCTCTCAAAAGAAATTAGTAACTTCTCATGCAAATAACTGGATGTGACCGGGGTGCTAAGTAGGGACTGAATGATTTCTATGTGTTGTTAATAATTACATATATTTTTGGAGTAGCTGTCTTCTCTCTCCTGGATATTTATTAGGGGAAATAATGGACGCATGTAGGCACCATACTACAAATTGTGGATTCAGTGCCTGGGGACCCATGAGGGGACACCAGATCGACCTGGCGCCTTCCTCCCCGGTGCCAGCGTTGGCTCAAGCTCTCCGGGCAAGGGTGCCAAGCAGCCCTGCGCCAGCTCATCTCCGCTGCTCGCTGCTTGCCCGGGGCCCCGCGTTCAACACGGGCGGTGCCACTGTGTCGCCAGTCACATCTCAGCGGATATGAGTCTGTAATGAGCTGACTATAAAGCGCGTCTAGAGTTTTAGGAAATGACCCTTCTATATCATGATTGCGTCCAGGGGGCTAAAAGTATATAGATGGAAACGAGAGCCATCCTAATGAAAAGGAGTACGGATGGGTTCTTTGGAGGGAGAAAAAAAAATTATTTCCAGAGAAAGCGGACCTGGGAAAGAAATGAGCTGCCTTGGAAATTCTGTCAGAATATGGTTTTAAATTCTAGTGTTTACCAAGATCGGAAAATGGCAACAGTAACTACTATGCTCCTATGGTTTATTTTGAGTTGATTAAGATGACATGAAATGTTTCGACTGTAAAAAAAGATGACAAATATTTGACACTGTGACGGTCGGCCGAGATACTATGCGGGAAAGGGCGCTGGCATCCGGAGGGGTGCTTTCCCCGCGCCCTTTGGTTTCGCGGGATTTGTTCGCTCCTGAGTTCTGATGATGATCGTTCCATTTGGGGACCATTATCGCTTTTCTTCTTTTCACTGCCCCCTGCGCCCCTGCCGGACAGCGTCTGACACATGAGTGGGGCATCTTTCTCCCAGCCCCTGACATCAGGTCCCCTGTCACGGTCTCGCTGAGGCGGGTCCCCGAGAAGACTCGCTCACGGGCGATGAGGGGCGCCCAGGCCCCGCGCTCCCCGCCTCGGCACACGCGGCACATTCGGGCGGCGGGCGAAGGAAGCCCTGCTGCGGGGGCCTCGCCTCAGCTCCTGCGCTGCTGTGACCGGTCCCTTCTGTCTCCTTCGGCCCCCTCCCCGCATGAACATGCGCGGGGATTTGTCACTGAGATTTCCTTTTTCTGTGCTCACGCACTTGCGTATCGCACCCTCATTTCCCCCAGTGAGGACTCGGGGGCTCTTTCTCGTGAGTCTCAGCATTCTCTTGAGTCTTGAGGAAATTATTTCCTTGTTACTCATAAAAACTACATGCCCCAAATGGAGTTTTGATTTTTTTTTTTTTTTTTAATAAGCCCATTGTACGAGCAACCCACTTCCAAACACTTCCAAACTAACTGCTCGTTGCTGTCCGAGAGTCATCACCGCCCACGACACCTCCCAGCTTCAGAAGCCTGAGGTCAATGTTGGCTTTGCCTCTTAGCTCATGTGTGAGTCAATCGCTTGCCAAGTTTTACTGAATTTATGAACTAACAGAGAACATTAACCTGGCACCTACGATGTGACGAAGATGACTTTTAACACTTTGCATATATTATGACTTAAATCCTCAAAGGTATTACTGTCCACATGATCAATGTTGAAAGTAAGGGTTCAGGGTGTGTAAGCAACTGACTTAAGCAAGTCAGGAGATGGGCGGAATCTGGGGTTGCGACCCATTTGTTATAGTGTTGTCTAGTGTCCATTCCATTGAGCTATACCATTTTCATCTCCATAGTGTCTTACGTCCCTCCAGGCCCTCCCAATCCTCTCACTCCACGTACACTGTACCCCCTCTTGCTTGCACCCTGACTCCTATTTCTGTGGGTTCAAATTTTCCTAAATTACATCTTCATCATATGACTCTTCAATAAATGTGAACTGCTCTGCACTGTCTACAAATTTTGTAAAGATCCATTAGACATGTTCAACCATCAGAGCTCTTTGCTTGTTGTCAAAAGGAACTGGTTCCAATTAAGTTAAACAAGACAAAATGGGAAGACAAAAGTTCCTAAATACAACACACACACACACACACACACACACACACACACATACATACACACCACACATGGGTTTATTGGCAGGATATGGATGAGCTCACTAAACTAAAGGAGAAGCAGAGCCTTGGGAAGGACCAGAAAGTGGGCAGATTCTGATGGTGGGATTTGAGGACCTTTGCAGGAAGGTGCTGTAATCGGCTGACTCAGCTCCAATAACCCCCATGTGTCCCCTCGATCTGACTCAAATGACTAAGTGATATTGATTGGCCTAGATTGGGTAACATGTCTACCACCTGTCAAGTGGATTTATATTACCTCTTATGGCCAATGGATCTATCTGTGTTCTTGCTGGAAAAAAATCATGATATTTATTTATGCATTTAAATAAAATACATCCAAGCTTCAATTATTGGAGCTCTAATTATCTTCATTAGCAAGATGTGATTGTTTTCCTCAATTATACTATTACCTATTTAATCAGGATTATGCTAGACTTTTTCCCCCAAAACTACTTATCTCAAATTTGTCAAAGTTCTTAAAATGACCCAAGCCATAGAACTTTTAATTAGTCACTCACATCAGCAAAGAACAAAGTAAACTCAGTTAATACAAAGGATTCATAAAATTATCCAGGCCATAGTTTCTGAATTTATCTCTTTCACTTGCTTTTCTGCTCCTCCCTTACTCACCTGCCTCGGATGCGTCCATCTGCACCCTTGCCGGCGGTGGTGACGCCCTGCTGACAGCTGGACCTCTGTGACTATCATCAGGTGGGACAGTGTTCCAACCTAAGGCACCTCGGCTGCCAATCGCTTCTCCTGTCATTCTCTTCCCAAGCTCATTGTTGTGTCAAGGACGTAAGTGACACCCTGACTTGTACAAGTAGCCCGAAGGGGAGGCCTAATCTTACACACACTGCAGCTACCTAGCTTTGAGCAGACTCAGGGAAATTCACGTTCATGTAAAACAACACAGTTATCGCTGCGCGATTCCTGCAAAGCCCAGTGTATCATCTCACAAACCTGCCCTTTCCCTCCAGAGGATGAGCACCCGCCTGGCTGTTCTTTCGCTTACAGCAGCGTATGGCATGCGTGTGGGGACGTACGCATGTGAGTTGTGAGCTTTGAAAGAAAGGAGAAGGCGGGAGGTTGTCTCTAGAGTGAGAAGAAGCTGCACGGAGAGGGTGGGGCAGAAGGAAGGAGAGAGAGGACATGGGAACCGTGTGCGACCCTCCCTCTGAAGTGTGTAAATGTCCCCATGCCTCTTTCCCCTTGCTCCTCTGTGTATGCTTCATCTTGATCCGACAAACAATGCGATTGGAGGTATCATTCAAAAAATAAGTAAATAAAGAGGCAGGAAAGCGGAAAGACCTAACTGATCTCCATCCTTAGTCAGCCCCGAGCTGTCCTGGGTCCCAACCTCAGCACTAAGAGGCAGGGAGAATTTGTAGTGCGGATAAGTTAACAATACTGTATTATAAAGGTGAAATCGTTAAGAGGGTCGATCTAAATGTTATCACCACTCACATTATGTGAGGGAATGGAAGTGATAACTGATATTATTGGGGTAATCATTACATAGTACATAGGTGCATGAAATCATCGCATTATTCACCTGAAAGTTACATATGTTAAATGCCAATAATATCTCAATAATGCTGGAAAAATTGCTTGAAGAGCATTCTGCCGTAACACCACCATGGTGCTCCATTTTAACCCTAGAAGAACTTGCAGAACCATGGACAGTCTCAAGAGAAATCATGTACTGTTTTCTAACCAAGACCGCAGAGAAAATCAGTTATATTGAGAAAAACAATGAACCGAATTTATCGAATTTCATGGAATTATTTGAATCCTCTATATTACTTATCCAATTGTCTATGATATTTAACACAATGACAGACAAAGTGCCAATAAAGGTGCGATGGTGCATGGTAGAGAAGCCACGTTGGGAGTCAGTGCTTGCCTGTCACTACGCTGCTCAGCATGTCCCCTGCAGGCAAGGCCGGGGCCCCGCTAAGCACAGGCTTTTCTCGGGCCTCGCAATCACAGCGGCCGCCCCTTGCAGGAGGCGGTGGAGAGCTACGGATTTATCTCCTCTGTGACAGGAACAGTGTCATAAACAGCTTTCTTGTACCTTGCCATGCCTGTTACAAATTGGGGCAAGCATTTTAACTATGTGACTAGAGGTTTTCATTACCTTAAATGCCATCCTGTATCACTGGTGCCAGCACAGCTGGTCACCAAGTGCCACAGACCCGATCCTGCCTCCCCCCAGATCTCTCCCAGTCGCTCAGGCGATTGTGCTCTCTGATAAGGCTTGTTCCAGGCTGCGGAAAACCAGTGTCTTACTCCACGGCTGCACAAATCACCTCCTCAGTCAAAGCACACAGGGTCCGGGGGCAGCAGTCACTCACTCCCGACGGGGAGAAAGCTCTCGGCCTGAGGAGCTGGGGATGTTGGACAGCATTACAAAAACCCAGAGGCGCTGAAAATACCCACAGACGCCTTGCACGGGATCGACGTGCTGCTTCTTATGAATGCCCTTGTCCAAATAAGCATCTCAGGTCAAGGGCAAATAGTGATCACCTTTCAATAATCTTATTTTGAATTTATGCCAGAAATATGAAGGACAGAAGAGCAAAAGGTGTGTCCACAACAAGCCACCTAACCTCTGCCCCCCCTATTTCCAGACCCATGACACTGGGTAGAATCTGCGCGCCTCCAACACGCCTGCGGATCTAACTGTCCTTGACGCTAGTGCTCAGAATGAGACGTGTGTGCTTTATTAATTGTTTAAAAATTTTATTTTCTATTTTTTATTTTTCTTCAGAGCTCCACGGCTTCCCCCACCCAGCACTGCTTCCTTTGTCTTCACTATCTCCAAAAGCACTTCGGCTCTTTTATAGGTTCGAAAACTAAGATACATACATTTTAAATATCTCCCCATGATTTCTGTGTATTAGAAAAAAATCAGTTCTGGCAAAGGACTTGAATTGCTATCTGCAGAAGTTAGGCAAATGCAGAAGCAAAAATAACTCTTTTGTGCTTTAGTCCGAATTACTATGACTCCCCTACTTCATATAGCAATGAACAGAGGCATCCCAAGCTGAGAAATGCTAATTTTTACTTTGTAATGCACTCAATTTTCCCACCACTTTATGTTCTTTTATAGTCATGTAATTGGACACTAGCAGGCATTGTAATTATTACATAAATTTATAAATTTATATTTATCAACATAAAAAGATTTATGATATATTAATGTTTCTCTTTGCAAAAAAATTTAGTATAAACCCATTATATTTTTATTCCTTCATATTAAAAATAATTATATATGCATACATAAGGTTTTGGAAAAGTATTCTGTGATTATCTATTGAAGGATTATAGGCAGTTTTTTCACTTTTGACTATTGATTGAATTTATTGTAACACACATGCATTACTTGCATAAAAAATTAAAACCACATTGATGTTCAAAACAATGTAAACCTTTTAAGTCCAAGTCCAAATTGATTTAAAAAATGCTTTTCTAAACCTTCGTAATTTTTACATTCAGACTTACAAATACATAAATTGATTGCAATTACTCTTTTCTGTATTTGTGGCACAAACTGGTTACTTTCCATTATGTGAGAAAATTTTATACACAAGCTGAGGTGTATTTATAGAAATAATGCATTGGTTTTTTTTCCTTTAAATTTGAGAAGCTATGGAAATTACTCTCAAAAAACCAAATGGAATAGCTTAATTTGGGCACTTACCTCTGAACCTCTCACTTAACAGTGTTTGCTGCATAGCAGATGCTCAACACATGCTATTTAATGAGTAACATATTTTAACATAATTTAATTAAAGTAGATAATAAAGATAAGGCATCTTTAACCTTCAGGGAACATGGAAAGCTCCTTTTTATAGATGAGGAAACTGAGACACAGTTTTAAGTTGCTGAGAGTCTCTGACTGTCCTGGGGTTTTCATTTTCATCTGTGATAGGCCTTGGAGTGAGGAGTGACCTGTGTTCACAGACTTAACCCACGTGATTGCTGCGAACAGTCTCAAATGGTTTTACTGTACATTATGTTATTCAAAAAATAAGTTCACATTATGTTACAAAATGTTTACTACAGCATATGTTTAAATGCATATACATTTCTTAAAGAGTAAAATAAATCCCAGTATCCTACTATCTGAAGAAAACCATTGATGATATTTTGGTTTATATTTATATTCTTTTAGCCTTTCCTTGTGTGTGTGTCTATGCGTGCATTTTTTTGCCCCAAATTTTTTAATTTAAGTTTTTTATTGTTGACACTCTTGCAGATGTCCTCCATATGCCCCCACCCTTTGCCCACTCCATCCTGCCCCGCCCCCGTCCTTTGGCCCTCACACACTATAGTCTGTGTCCAGGGGCTATGCACATATGGTCTTTAGCTAATCCCTTCACCTTCCTTTATCCAGTCCCCCCAAACCCCCAACGACATATGTCAGTCTGTGCCATGTATCCAGGCCTCTGGTTCTATTTTGTTCATCAGTTTATTTTGTTCATCAGATTCCACATGTTAGTGAAACCATATGGTACTTGTCTTTCTCTGACTGGCTTATTTCACTTAATATAATAATCTCTAGGTCCACCCATGCTGTCCCAAAGGGCAAGAGTTCTTTCTTTTTTATAGCCGAGTAGTATTCCATGGTGTAAATGTCCCACAGCTTTTTTACCCACTCGTGTACTGACGGGCTGTGTCCAGATCTTAGCTATGGTGGATAACACTCCTGTAAACAGCTGTCTTTTCACTGCGTCATAAACAGGGCAGAACGGAGGCTCTCTCTGGAACCTCTTTCATAAGGATGCTAATTCTATTCATGAAGCCTCAAGGCCTAGTCACCTCCAAAGCCTCGCCTTCTAATACCATCACTTGAGGAGTTAGGATGTCAACAGATGAGTTTGGGGGACACACAAACATTCACACCATAGCACCATGTATTAAAAATCTTCCAAATCCAGAGAAAAACAATATCAAAAAATTAGTACAGCTGGCGATGATCGTGGTGGCTGTACCACAGACGAAGAACGCTACGCCTCTAAACACTCTGCCATCCTAGTGCCCGTCGAGCTCGGGAGCTGCCCGCCTGAAGCTGCTTTCCCACGGGTGCCCAAACATGCTCGGGCCACATGGCAGACTCAACTGTATTCTTTTCTACACCTGGGCATTTCACTCATGCAGTTTTCTCTGCTTTGACGTTTCTACTGAGCATCTTCAGAAGCTCAACTGCTTCCCAGGCTTCATGTTTCAAACTTTAAAACAGGTTTCAGCTCTTCCATCCTTCCAGCGCCGCACTTGGAAGTTACCTTCTCCCTCCTTGCCGCCTTACTCACGCACCGCCGGGCGTGCGCGGGCCCACGCAGCACCCGCGTGTGCCTCCTATATTGCCAGTACCATCCTATACATGATTTGTGTGGCTGCAGGTAAAAATATACTAACTTTGGACTAACATAAGGCTTTTTCTCTACTTCTCTGAGATAATTTTTACATTTCTCTAATCTATATGAGTCTTTCAGGAGCTTTACACAATTAAAATATGACCAGTTGGGCTTCTAACCTCGTAATAGATTTATATAAGAGAATACTCAAAACTTTTTGATTTAAAATGTTGGAATCCAGGAACTTTTGCTCAGCAATAAACAGGCTGCTTAAAACACACTCTGATAGTTTAAATTTTTTAACTATATTCTTAGTGTGAGAAAGTTTCTAATTCTGCAAATGTAATTTATATTCGAGGGTGTCGAAGTCTAATCACCATGTTTTCGCTAATAAACGTACGTCCTCCTTCGGTCTCTGGAGAAAGCCCGCGAGGCCAAGCTTCATCGCTGCCCTTTGCTACAGGGAGGTCTCGACCCCTTCTCCTCAGCGCTTGGCACAGGGAGCAGAAGTGAGGCCATGGGAGCTGCTCGCACACAGGATTCTGCCAGAAGCCTCCATCCCCGTCCTCTAATTAGTTGCATGATCTTAATTCATCCTTTAAAATTATTGTCCTGCATTTGGAAAGACAACAGGATTTTGGCTTCAGGCCACTGCACAGTTGTGTAGATTAACCGTGAGACTATCAGAAAATAGCCAATCTGCAGAAAACCACGCAGCGCCCAGATTCGGCTGCACGGGACACGGTTCGCTGGGAAGGAAGGCGTGCGCAGAACAAGGGAGCCAGGCGCAGCGGACTGGGACGCGCGGTTAAGCAGTTACGCTTTAAAGTACGGAGGAAGGGCGAGGTCTCTGCCATGGCTTCCCTCTTGCAAACCTCAAGTAACTGAGTCAGAAGCTTGGGCCCTGAACTGTCAGGACTAACTGCCCGCCTTGACCTCCTTGCTCCCACGGCAGCGCCCTTTTAAGCCGAGTGAGTGTGAATTGAAAGAAAAAAAAAAAATGCCTTCAATGGGTTAGGCTCCCACAGTCAAATCACAGCAGAGCCTGGAGCAATTATCCAGGCAGTTTAGGGAGAGACAGGGGAGAGCTTCTGAACGTCGCAGCCAAGTAGGAATTTAATGCAGGAAAAGCGAAAGCATCAGTTCTCATCGCAGTCCAGCCCTTGGATTGAAAGAGGCTGCCCGGGTCACGGCCCTGGGTGCGAGCGCAGAGAGATAAATAGTAACCGGGTGCCACTTACCCTGTTCGATCCAAACCTACCCGCCTCAAACTTTCCCCCTGCCCCCCCTCGCGCCTCTGTTTGCCTCTGAGAAAGCCGAAATCCACGGAACCCCCCACTGTCCCCTCACGCCGCGTGTTAGGGCCCTGCCCTCGCAGGAAATCAGCGGGCGGTTATTTCAGTAAGTTCCTCCTTCCTTCTCCTTAACTGCCTTCCTCTCGGTCATCCCTCCAGATCCCTTTTCCCTTCGCCCCTTTCCCACCCCCTCCAAACACCTCCCAAGACTTCACGTTTTCCCTGGGCGTCTAGGCCTGTGAATGGCGACATATACTAGCTTTGTCACCATGCACACTGCACTGTGAGTTTTTTAAAAACACACCCCACAGATGTTTATACCGTAGCTTGCATTCAATGTGATGTGTTAGTGCCTGCATGGGCTAACTCCTTACCTTACAAGTTAGGTTTGTGCATTTTCTTGGGGATTAGCCTGCAACTGGGACTGGGATCTTCGGAAATCTTAGACCACCGGGGTCACAACAGGGCGGGGATTTCAGGCCCCGTGGCCAGAGGAGGGGCCTCGTGGAGCGGGTGGACCATCCCCGCCAGTAACTACCCCCCCCCACCCCGCTCTGCATTAGGCTGGGTGCCCGTTAATCCTACCAGCGTCTGCATTCCCGCTCTATTCTGGGCGGAAACAGTCCTGATTTTGTCAGGCGCCTTCTTCATAGCCCTCACCACTCTCACCTTCAGCGTTGACTTCAACGTTGCTTCCCGCAAAGGTCCGCAAGGGAAGGAGTTCCTTTGGCTTCTGCTACACTTAAATTTTTAAAATTTCTCTCTCTCCTCTCCTGCCTGCCCAAACAAAAGTGATTAAAAATCCCCTCCATCCTGCTGCTCAGAGGGAAAAGGGCGTGCCCAGCGGCCTTCCCCAGGGACGTTCACTTGTTTCAACAGAGTGACATCACGAGAGGCAGATTTGGAGGCAGAAAGCCCGAGGGCTGCTTTCAGACAGACCCTGGGGTGTTTCAGTTCTGTCCCTTACCAATGACCAGAGCTTCACCAAGATGCCGGATGCATCCGACTTCAGTTACATCATCTCTAACATAAAGGGAATGTTCTTTGCCTCGAAATGTTGTTGCTGGGATTGAGTGTGCATGTGACGTGTCTAAGGGTGAACATACACTGCGTTCAGCGAACGGAAGCTTATTAGTATCATTTAGAGGGAACCCTGCCCAGTGTTGCAGGAGTTTCAGAGATGAGCTGGAAAGACTCGCTCCATGAGGCTCACAGGCTAGTGGTGAGTAAACTGGTGCTACAACAACTAGGATTCCACATATCAAATAAAGTCTGTTGTTACAGATGCAATTGTGTCTCCCCCAAATTCATGTTTGAAGCTCTAACTCCCAATGTGACTATTTGGAGACAGGGCCTTTAAGGAGGTGACTGAGGTTAAATGGGGTCATCAGGGTGGGGTCCTAATCCAATAGGATTGGTGCCCGTGTAAGAAGAAGAGATACCAGGGGATCCTGCACACAGAGGAAAGGCCCTGCGAGGACACAGCACGGAGATAACCTTCTCAGAGAGGCCTCAGGAGATAGCAGCTCGGCCAGCACCTTGGCCTTGGACTTCTCGCCTGCAGAACTGCGGGAAATGAATTTCCGTTGTGGAAGCCACCCAGTCTGTGGTCTGTGGTCTGTGGTCTGTTGTTACAGGAGCCCTCACCCACTGACACACCTGATAGTATCAGAGGGGAGCAGTTAGCTGACTTGGGGAGTTTAGAGAAGAGAGGGAGGCGTTCTGTTTGTTTCTAGATGGAGGAAGCAGAACAGTCTGCATGGAGGTAGGCCTTGGGGAATTACTGGGTGTTGAACGAAGGGAGATAAGGGGGGAGTTTGCAAGCCTGGTTGGGGGCGCTTGGGACTCAGGGTCAGAGCATAAGGAACAGAGCAAGGTCGCTCAGGAGGGTCCCTTAGACATAGTATTATTTCTTCATGTTTGGGAAGTTAAGCACATAAAACTAAATATGTAAACATGGCTTTTGGCATTACAAAAAATCATAGTGTACAGCGGGATAGAAAATTGCCTCTTTCCCCAGAAAGGTCTGAAGCAATTGTGCTCTATGGGCATGGAGTCCAAGTCACCCTGTGTTAGTATTTTCTATGCAGAGGACATGTTTTGAATAATAGAATTAGGTATGTTTTGAAAACACTCTTTCTCAACCAAGGAGATGACAGGACCAATGCAATTTTTACACTTAAGAGCTTTTGACTCCAACAGTTTGGGTGAGATTACTGGCTCACACATTTATTAGCCGCCTGTCTCTGACAAAATCCTTAATTTCTGTAAAACTCAGGTGGTGCGATTTGATGAAAACCACTCCTCACTCCTCCCCTGCACTGATGCTAATTCATTCCTTTGTTTCTAGAATAAGCATTTAGACACGTTTCCTCTGGGCAAAAGCGATGGTCCTAGGCGTGTTTTGAGAAAATATAAATACTTATGTGCCTAGTTGATGGCGGTCTTTATCATACAAACAAATCATGCCGTTCCTCAGCCAGCCGAAACAGGGCTCTACGGGAAAATATACCTTGATGAGGTTCAGGGTGATGGGGCACGTTTGTCACGCCCTCAGGAGAACAGATTCAGGTGACGGGGCCTTGTGCCGGGCAGCCCTGGGTCGCCGCCAGTGTCGCAGCCCCAGGGGGATGGGCAAGAAGGGAGGAGACGGATGCAGGCGGGGGTGGTCCATGCATCCTGAAAACAAAATGTACCTAGCCTGTCACTTTCCCAGGGGAGCTTTGCTTCAGGGATTTATTAGCTACAGGGCACAGTAACAAACTGAGGCACAGTATAATCCATCTGCCCAAATCCTCGCCGCTCCTTGGGAGAAACAGGCCAAGCCCCCTACGGCTCTGCGGATGGAGCCGAGGGTTCGAACACCACCCGCTGCTCAGCGCTGAGGGGGGAAATGCCCCTGACCGAGCCCCTAACCTTCAGAAGAACATTGCTAACAGTCCTTATGCTTTTAAATACCAACGAAGGGCTGCGGCTTTCCCGAAATATTTTTGAGGGAGGGGAAAAATATATTGCCTATTATGTGTCATCCATGTTTTGAGAGCTTTACAGATGTTAAGTGATTTAACCACTATAACAGCTCTACGATGTCGAAACTATTATTTCCATCTCAAACAAAGAAACTGAGTCACGAATCCATGACACATACACAAGTCCACAGAGCAGTAAGGGGTGGGCCCAGGACTGCTCCCTCGCTCTTGGTCTTTAAACTTCTACCAGCAGCTACTACCAGACACAACAATACGACAGGTGGCCTTCCTTACTCCCGCTCCGTTTTTAAAAATCAGTTTTAATACCAGTGACAAAGTTCATGGTGCCACGTAGATAAAAGATAATTAATATTTCCACGTGAGCTACCCTGCCTCGGTCCCGAACACCACTTTGGATACACTCCCTGAGCCCAGCAAATAAAAGCTGGGTGCCGATAATCACCCACAATTGTTCTTCTTAAGTGGATAATGTTCTGTATACCTCAAACAGTAGTCTATTTCCTAAACTCCTCAATCTCTCATAGTTTTCCTACAAAAAAAAAAAAAAAATTAAGTAAGCATTAAATTTATTATCAAAACTCTTAGCAATGTAATATTTTTTAAGAAGACATCATCCCAGAACTTTTCTTTTGCTAGAAGTGCTGAAATGTTGTGTTTTTAAAAAATTCCCCCCAAATCCAATGGGTGTGTCGGAATGTAAAACGAGATAACAGTATTTACAATGTTTCTATGAAGATTAAATGATCGATACCCATCCGCTATCTGGCATCGGATCTAGCCTATCCTAAAAGCTCAGTATCTATAAGCTCCTTTTATGATTATCATTATTAATTAGTATTGGGCCCATTTCAATAAATACTTGATCTGTTATGATTAGTATTAGTCTTAATCTTAGTATTAACCTAGCACACCTGGGACATTTCCTAATACGGCGGGTATGTTCCCGTGTTGCATGTTGTATGTGGTTTCAAGCTGGCTATTGCGATTTGAAGCAGGGCTGCAGAATATTCATTAAATACTCTGACCACTACAATGTAGCCATTTCCCTGAAAACTCCCTCTTGGGTTATTTCTTGCAGCCTGTGGTTTCCTTGGGAAATTCGAGACCTCTCCTGGCGCGGCGCCTGGAGCTGGCGCGCAGCGGGGTGCAGAGGAGTTCGCGGCTCGCAGGGAGGCCTCAATTCAGCCTCCAGGCAGCGGGGTCGCTGCCCCGTCCATCCCCGTCCATCACCGCCACACAGGCCGTTCTTCCTACGTGACCAGCAGCGACACCGAGGGCTTCTAGCAAGCAAACCGCCTTCCAAGTCCCACGTCTCTAAAAATGGACTCGGACAGACACCTCGCCTGAGCCTGCGCTCACCTCTGATCTCGTGGAAGAGCCTATTAGGAAGCGCCTCGCGGCTCCTTAACTGCGCCTTCCTTACGCCTCAGTGGCACAGAATATAAAACGTGCTTTCTTTAATATACTGTTAAATACAAAAAAATACCAGCTACGTTGCTCGGACTTACTCTTTTACAGGACTGTGGTGTTTGTCAGCTTCTGTCCGGCCCAAAGAGATGATGCTGTGACAATACCAACCCTCCCCGTCCCTGTGCTTAGACACTGACCGGTCTCTACGCTCTGACTTGAGTAAACGATGCATATTTTGCACGTAGCTCATCCTTCCAAATGGCCACACGTCAAAGACCATTTAGTCTTTGTTATTATTTTAATGGGGGAAAAAACCCGTGTGAGCTTGATCAGAAAAGAATGTGTGGTCTTCGTCTCCCAGATTCAACGTGGCCTGAATCTCCCTATTTTATCACTTATTCCATTACTTTTCCCATTTTGAATATACAAGGTCTAGTTTTTATAGTTCTCCAGGGAGTAAGAGGGTGTGAGACTATTTAAATCCACACCTCGCTTAAAGCTCGGCTCCTCTCTCTGCATGATCCCCGCCAGGCACGCTTGCCTCCGGGGCGCCAACGCTCTCATGGGCGAGGCGGGATTCGAACACTGCCCGGCCCGGGGCTGCTGGGCGGATGGCGTGGGACAGTCTCTGGTAGGTACCTTGCAGAGCTCCTCACGTACACGAAGGCCAGAACACACTTTCGGTCATTGTTACTATTACCTTAGAAGGGTGGAGTGAGAGCCCTCCACAAAGTACCACGATGGTTCTTCGGAGACTGAAAGCCAGAAAAGTGAACACGATGTTGTTTTCCCAGGAGCACGGTTCACGTGGGGCTGTGAGTAGTGAACACACACAGGCCCAGGGCAGGCTTTTAGGCCTGAGGCCGTGCTGACTATGGTGGGAGTGACAAGTGTCGGCGTCCTTAGTCGGGGAGTCACAGCTGGAATTCCCATGCATTGACACATAGGCGAGAGGCCGGAGCCTGAGGGAAGGGGTCGTGGATGGCATGTACCGATTGCTGGGAGAAAAAGAATGACCCCTGCCTCCCTGTGCCATGCTCGAGATGCTCTACAGAGAAAACTGCTGAAGTCTTAGACATAACCAAGCTCACCCTTTTCTTTACAATGGCTACATAGAAAGGAAGTGAGTAGAGAATGCAAATGTCTACATCGCCAGATAAACAAATACCGAAAACCAGACTCACTGTGTCATCAGATACCCAGCTTTATTTACCTGAGACGTAATGTGTGCCAGATGGCAAACAGGCGGCTTTGGGCGATTTCAGGCAATAGGCATGTTTTTCTAGGGCTGGGCAGTACTGAATGAGATAGCTGCTTATATATTTTGAATAATTTTTGAACATTGGAAAAATGGGATATTTTATATGAAATCCAGGTACATGTACAAATGGCTTGTTTTTTAAAAATAAGACAAGTCAAGGGGTAGCACAAAGGAGCCCCACGGAAATGGGACAGTTTGTCCTGAATGTGGTGCTTACACAAAGCTACAGATAAGTTCAGGCCGTACAAGACTATGCGCGAGACTCCGCTCAATGAGCGCTCGGGAAGCGGGGGAGGCTGAGCGACCTGTGTGTGAAGCCAACGCGACTTCCCGGTTTCACAAAATGCGCCAGAGCGAAGCCAGCGGGGAGGCTGGGGGGCAGGGTAAAGGGGACACAAGCCCCCCCCGTATGTTTTTGCAGCTTCCTTGGAGTTCACATTTATTTCAAAATAAAAGTTAAAATATATCCAAAGCAAGAGACTCTGCCAACAGATCTCCAGGTGGCAACCGTTTGGAGTTACACGCAGGGGTCCGTTCATACAAGACCTGGGAGGAGGGGAGGGAGGGAGGGAGGCAGGACATAAGAAAGGGGAGAAAGAAGACAATGTATGAATTCTAAAGACATAGGAAAAGGGTATGTGTAAATAGCATGAAAAACAAATGATCGTTTCAAAAGAAGACAAGAAAGAAGGGCATGATGTAAAGAGCCCTGATGGAAAATGAATCGAAATTTATCCTGAGTCAAAGCGACTATGTACATAGGTAAAATAATGTGAGATAAATGACTGATATTAGAATTGATATGAAAACAGAGATATAAGACACATAATCTAAAAGATAAGAACATAAAAATATTAAAAGTTAAGTGCTGGAAAAACTATTTCAAGCAAATATAAACCAAAAGGGAGCTTTTGTCATTAGACTAAATAATTGGCAAAATACATGTAATATGACACCATCTATATAAATTTTACAATATGAAAGACATTTGTATAAAGATAACTAATTATATAATAAATACTTAGAGAAATGTGAGGAACTAGTAACAACCAAAATCGACCTAATGACTGTGTATGGGGGTAAGCGGGTGGGGAGGGAAGGTTGGATACTCAGGAGTCTCCAAAAGCATTTGTAATGCTTTACTTCTACAACTCAATGATGGACACATAAGTATTTACTTTAGTATTGTTTATTCCTTCTAGTATATCTGTAATATCTCACAATGAATTTTAAAACAATAACTCACACAAGGCTTCTGTTCTCTGATTGACCATTGACTACTTCTCCCCACTCTGACAAAGAGTTTAAACGAAAAACCTTAGATTGTTGCTTTTTCCTAAAGTAGTACTAAGGAGAAAAAATATTTATGTTTTAAATTAGTTTCTTCTTTTTTTTTTTAATAGCAACCCCAAACACACTTGCTTTACCTGCTAGCATCCTGCAAGATTTGAATTCATGGACATGAATCAACACTAGTACAGAGGAGAAAACGTACAGACAATTTTTATTATTGCTATTATTCCTATTATTAATACCAGATAATTTCTTGCATCTCAGACTTAGAAAGTTGTCTCATGACTATACAAGACCAATATAAAAACCGAAGAATGAATGCAGAGGTCTCTAAAACCAAAGGTCAGGCAGGCAGTCAGTTTATAATGGTTCCAAACTGCTTTGAACCCCTTTGTAATGAGAGTAGAAATTCTGCTGCTCAAGAAATTATAATTAATTTTGCTTATAATTAACATCGCTGTATTCAAAGTTGTTTTACTTAAAATGTATTCTCTCTGGCCTGGTAAATTAGAACCAGTTCTGAATAAATTAAGGTAATGCTGAAAGAAACTATGCTTAAAGCAAGCAGAAACTTTGGTGGGCTGATATTACTGTATTCATTAGACGGCATGTTCACTGCCCAGGGACTCGGCGCTCCTGTGACACCAGAGAGTAAGTTTTGATCACGAGATGGCCTCTCAGCCTGGTAAAGTATGCGCCTTGGCTGGCTACCTGAACAAACATTTGGGGAGCAGTTGCCGTCAAATCAAAGACTAAGGAAATGTGACCCATATTCCGACGGCTTTCACTCGGGTGCAGTGAGACATACACGCGAACATGCACGCAGACGGCGACGCCAGGGCCGCGGCTTGTGGGCGCAGATTTCAGGCAAGAAGTTAGGAAGTTCGCGGTCAGGCATCATGGTGGTGCCGGGCCCTTCCTGCCGCAGCCCTGGCGGGTGGGTGCTGGTAAAGCAGTGCGCTGGCCGACCTGCCATCCAACATGGCTAAGCACACGCGCTTCTCCGCTCCTCGCCTTAAAGTTCACGAGATGACAGTGAAGCTGTGTAAAAGGAGATGAATTCATAACTTCTGGTATAATGAGAGGGGTTTCATCAGCGGATTAGGGGCTTTGCTCGGATTATAAAGAATAGTGGTGGGATCCAGTACCGACCTAGAAACATGGACAGGAGGGAACTGCTGCGCAGGCAAACACGCGCCCCAGCAGAGCGCTCACGGGGGTTTTCAAGATTAGAGAAAAGGCGTAGGCTACGGGTCAGAGCTGCACGTTTATGCTTTTGTTCATAATTTCAAAGGCAAATCACCACCCTAGTCGGCTCTGCTCAGTGGTTAGAGCCTCTGCCCACGGACTGAAGGGTCTTGGGTTCGATTCTGGTCAAGGGCGTACCTTGGTTGCAGGCTCGACGCCAGGCCCCGGTCGGGGCACATGCAGGAGGCAGTCAATCAATGTGTCTCTCTCACATCAATGTTTCTCTCTCTCTCTCTCTCTCTCCCTCTCACACTTCCCTTTTCTCTGAAAAGCAATGGAAAAAATATCCTTGCGTGAGGACATGTATATCTCGTCTGGACCTAGAGGAGATTATTATGTTTCTGTACCCAGGGTCACATTCAATATGACATATTATGATGTACGAGTATTCAGCGAGGCTCAGTCCGTGATAGCTGCAGAGAACAGAAAGATCATGGAATAAAACAATGTATCTCTTTATCTGGACCCCATGAAGGACTCGTGTTAGCTCCTACTCAATCCAAAACCAATTGTTACTTATGACCTTAGGGGTTTACCTGCACCACTTCATTAATTAGCAACTTACATTGTATCAAGTGGGCCTAAATCCTCTAATAGGCTCCAAATGGGCCATTAGATTATCCAATTCTAGTTAGCTTTATACTTTTTCATGAGAAGAAAACACAGCAGGAAGGTTTCCTAAAGGAAAAGACTTGTCTGGAATTCAGCGTTTGGACAATAGAAAGGAAACATGACAGACGTTGCTAAGGAACTGCGACATATGTGTGGGTGGTTTTCCCTGGGGACCGCGCTTTTAATGGTTCACTTCTTGTCACTCTGTACTGTCTTGCAAAATTGGTTCACACAGGTCAGGGCTAAAGCTGACTTGGCCTGCTTGTTATACCCCTTGTTAAAAATCGGGGTCTGAGTAATGAAGGGGGTGACTATGAACAGGGAAAAGGGCTGCCCCCCCACGCTTGCCTTTGCGAGAGCTGCTCCTCTTGCAGCATTTCTATACCCGGCCCCACTTCACCTCCCCATCTCCCTGCCAGAGGGCCAGGCACCCCCATTCCTGCCCCCTGTCGTTGGCAATGGCTCTCTCCTTCTCTGCAGTGAGCTTGAGTCTTGAGAACCAAAACCGTGTCCTCCCAACACAACGCAGGGAGGGTGAAGGTGAAACCACCTCCCCACCCACTCGGCTCACTGCCCGCTTTAGGGGATGGCAGGCTTTTCACGTGAAGTGCTGGGCCGTACACACTGTAGGATTTTCAGGTAAGGTAGGGTCTCTGTTGCATACCCTTTAATTTTTTTTTTCTTACAATCCTTTAAAAATGTAAAGACCTTTCTTGGCTTTGCCCACAGGGCTGGATTTGGCGCCCAGTGCAGTCTGCAGATCCTGGTCTACGTTAACATCGCTGTACTATTCCATTGTCTTATCGATAAGTTGTTTTGGTGAATGTCATTTTGCCAGATATGTGGAGATCCAGCATTCAACATCCAAGAGATGCTGGTGGTCCTATTATAGCATTTCTCATGGTTTTCCTTTTACTATAGTCATGCAAGTAGGTGCCTCCCCCTCTACTTGAGTTTAAAATTCAGGCTATCACAATGATATGTTGATTATAATTTATTATGCATTTTTTTGCACATAATAGGTGATTAATAAGTATTTTTTGCTAGATAGCAGTAGAGTCGGTCATCTTTACTGAATCACATTTATTCAGCTTTTGTTTCCCACGTAGGGTTTGCCGTATGAAAGCATCTTTCACTTCTATTCATGTGCGACACGGAATGAAAAGGAAAGATGTTCCAAGAGCCATAATTAAGCCTTCTTAAAACGTCCCCAGGAATAATCAACGCTGCTCCTCCGCAGGATATTTTCTGCGAAACAAGCAGTATTTTGCGTCTGGATTTCTTTGTGTCTTCAACTGTTCCCATGACTGCGGATCAGGGCATTCCCCACAGTGCAGACCCAATCCAGGGAACACCGTGTTTCTTCAGTTTGACAAGATGCAGAGCAAGGAAGGAAACAAGAGAACAAGTCTTGCTAAAAATTAACAGAGTCTTCCTGATGTGGGCTGATGGAGTCCAGGGCAGGCCGGGCTGTTCCATTACCTGAAATTAATGCCTAATTAACCAGGTGTGTGGCTCCAATGCACCCAGAGATTGCTGAGCAAAAAATAGGTATTTTCTCAGTGGAATGGAAAAGGTGTTTTCTTTTTAAGAGAACATGTCAGAAAACAGCGCTTGAACTGCTGATCTCTTGAGGGACACTGTACGGATGTGCCGTTATATGTCTGTCAATATTCTTACTTTTTTAAAGTTGGAAGCAGGTAACCATGCTGTGTAAGTTACAGACTATAAAGATAAAACTAAATGCACATAGTCAGAGAAAAGGTTGGAAGCTAAAAAGAACCAAAAAAAGTTGTCCTGCTACCTGGTAAATCATTACGCACACTTACCAGGGTACACTAGTTAACAAGGCATAAGTAGTGTGGTAAGCACACGAGTAAGTGTGACTAGTCTTTCTTTATTCCAAGCACAATACCTACCTAAGGGAAAGTTATTACTGGACAGTAAGGGACAATGTGTTTCAGAGACCCTTTCAGTTTTGGGAGAAATAGCTTGTCTCTGCTGTCAGACCAGTGAAGGGGTTCATTTGGAACAAGTCTCCCCAAAACGTGCCACTCTGGCATGTGGACTATTTTAAATGGAAGGCAATCAAGACCTAGCAGATTCCAGAAAAGCTTTTACCTCTCCCTTAACTACCTAAAAGAATTTAGAAAAAAGAACTGGCCCCGTAAGAGAGCTATTACCAGAGATAAATGTTTATCTGCGTGGCAGGGCAATCATCTAACTACCGAACACCCGTTCTTCCTAATGTCCTGTGAATTTCCCTCTTCCCCTTGAACCCCAGGCCGAGCCCATTCCTTAGCTCCGGATGACCTATAAGCCTTAATTGCCCAATTTGACCTTGGATATCATATTCTTATGGGGCCCCAGTATGTATGTAATTTAATTTGCCAGCCAAAGAACCTAGAAGGGCAGAAGAAAAATCTTTTCCTCCCCGACGCCAGATTTTAGAGAGAGACACGGCTCCATGTTCCCTCTCACTGGACTGTAGCTTCCAGGTTACTCCATAGCTCTTAGGTTTCTCTTATGAGATTCTTGTGGAGAAAACCAAACAAGTAAAACACACACGCACAGCTGCCTTAGAGAGAAGGTTGTTTGATTCCAGGGAAGGAGTAGGGGAGAGGCTATGTTCTACTTCTGGTAAATCGGCACGTCTGCTGAAACTTCCTGAAGTTCGGAGTCAAGAGATTGAACATTTCATGGCTTGATTCTCTCTCCCGGCTGTTGCCTTGCTTGGCCCGGCACGTGTAGGTGGGGGACAAGGAGGGACGGGGCAGAACGAGGTGCCCCAGACTCACGCTGTGGTCAAGGCGGGGTGTTTTTATGCCCTATGCAGCCACCAAAACATAGGTCTTTGCTCTGCTAGGAAAAAGTGTCTCCAATGAAACAAAGCAGGCCATTGAAATAAAGGCTGGGTTCCTACAGTGAATGTCTTTAGAGCAATAATACCTAACAGGACTTTCAAAGGAGGGCAGCCTCCCTGTTGAAGCAATTGTGATACATCAGCCTTTGTTAGATGACACATCTCCTTTTTCCAGAACGTCACCTGACTCACTCGAATCCTACTCATGTTAAAGAAGTCAATTCTATAGAAGCCTTGTACTGTCCATTCATAAAATGTATAGTTCTGTTCTGCCACCAAATACATAGACATACTCCGTATTTTGAAGTATGACATTCTGATGGACACTTTTTTTCCTCGGCACAATTTTTGTAAAGGTTATGTTTAGATAAGATGGCAATCCCATAAACAAACGAGGGCCACGTTGGTGGAAAACAATTTAAGTTTAAGAGATGTACAGTGGTCCAAAATATGATGCTTGCAGTAAGAGTCAGAAAGATAAGATTCTATTCAATAGAAAACATTCTCATTTATATCATTCTACAATACACAGACAAAGACACAGAAGGAAAAAACAGAACACAAAAACAAAACATGGGGAGAGATTAAAAATGACAAAATGCGTATAGTTTATTTATTTAAGGAGAGTATGAGGCAGACACACGAAGATAAATAAGAGCAGATCAATAAAGACTTTCTTGGACTATTTCCATCTCATAAACTCTCAGGAAACTGTCTTTAAAAGACATACAGGGAGGGCTCTGCTTCATCAAAGGGTCATCTATGCAACTGGGTAAAATCAGGGAAAGGTTAGATCTGGCTCATGGGCTCTAGTCTCCCCAGGTCTGGTACTTGGAGGTCAAAAGAAGAATGGAAAGGAATTTAAAATGTTGCTACTTAAGGGCCTGCAAGGATAGAATCCAATCTGTCCTTTAATTGGATGATATTTGAAAATACTCTTTGATTTTTCAATAAAAATGAGTTGAGAAAGGTCAGTGAACTAAAGCAAAGTAACAAAATTACTAATTGAGCAATTTCAGGCATTGTAACAGGAAGTATTTTTAGGATGAATTTTTCTTGATCTCACAAATCACATTAGGGAGGCCTATATGTTAGGCCAACTGTGTTGAGAGAATAATAAGTGGAACATTACTTCAAGGCAATACTGGTTTTAAAACAAAAGACTCCCACCGTTTGATGCATAACCAGTGAAGAAGTATTTAGCAGTAGCTAAACGATTTGTTTACCATCTCTTTTTTTCCCCCTACCAAGGACATTTAAGAAAAAATTAGGGGCATCTGGCTTACTGCTGTTACTGTCATGTTCAGTCTTTGTCATTAGTTTCTATTGACCACAATGTTGTAAAAAGCTATCCTATTTTTTTTCTTCAGTGAATTGTTAAGGGACCCCTGCAGGTTTACACGTTTGCAGGACAGTTTTGCTAACGAAGCCATATAAACATTAAAAAGATGCACAACTATTTCTCAGTTATACAAGAAGTTTGTTTTCCCCCATCATTCATGTTCATGTCAACTTCCAGTAGCTTACAGGTTACTTACACCCTCCTTTTAAAACTCAGCATGTGAAGGTTCATTAAATAAAACTCAGATCAGTCACCCTGGAATTTTTCAGATAGGTTTGGTGGGAGAAAACACAGATGAAATTGGAAGTCTTTAATATATACCAGTTGTCACTGCCATATACCATTGAACTGATAGTCAAGTGGACATGCAGAGCCCTGTGCATGAGAAATGAGATGGTGAGCATTGTGAAGCAATGATAACAATATTACATGTATCTTTATATTCATAATTTTAATGTAGAAACTGATCAATGACTATTTCAGTTAAAACAAAAGAGTACAGTATTTGATGGCAAGGAATTGTGTCCTGGTCTCTACCAAGATGAGGAAGTCTGTGCCAAGGGGCCCAAGCAGGCCAGCCCCACCATGACCCAGGTAGACCTGGGCTGAGCAGCAGCAGCTCTCACCCCTGCTGGGAGATTTCCACTCACTGTGTAAGGGACAGAAGGAAGCCCAGCCGCTGTGGCCTCAGCATTACATGACTCTCATTTTGTGTGGCCAGGAAAAAAGTAAATGAGTCCAAAATACCCGCAGCAAGATATACTGCAGGTAAAACACCATCATTAGCAGAATGAGACATTAAATGAGAAAAATCACGCTTTGGCATTTCCTTACAGCCGCTGATGCAGACAGACAGCCAAGTCAACTGCTCATTGCAGTCAGCTCCCGCGGCAGGCCCTGCAGGCGCCAGCGTCTCCGTCTCCTCGTGGCTGCACAGGTCTCTCCTCGGCGGCCACAGCTGGTGCTGCTCTGAGAAGCACAGACCGGCCTTCTTAGAGGATTATTTAAAAATCCTAGTCCAGATTTAGTCTTGTCAAGGAGGAGAGAAATATGGAAAAGGCCTCACCTCCAAATACCATTATATTGGAGACTTGGACTTACACACATGAATTTTGGGAAGACACGAATGTTGAGTCTATAGCAGAAGGCTCAGGCTCTAAGGTGACAATACTTGCTGTGGTCATTTATGCGAGTGGATACAGGGCTTTAAGGGACAGGGCGTTGCTCAGGTACTGCTGGGGGTGCAGCAGGCAGGGAGGGAGGGCTCTCTACCAAGCAGGCAGATATATTAAGGGACCCGCAAGGGTGCTGATAAGGAACTAGGAATGTCAAGAGCCCGAGAATCTGGCAAAAGAGACAGGGAACATCAGAGAGGAAAGGAGGGGTCACTGATAAGGAAACATTTTGTTTACTAACGAGTTTGCTTAGGGAAAAGTCCTATTATGGTCCAATTTTAGATTTTTAAAAGCTATTTCTTTCTCTAACGCTCGGCTGCCTGAAGTGTTATTTTGAATCTTGGTGTTGGTCCCATTCTCCACGGACGTACAGATACTGTGTGTTTTGGGTCTAGAGAATGAAGCCAGTCCCATCTCTTCTGTGAACTCATATCTTGACTTTTCAAATGTCTAAAGGGCAGGGTACCCACAAAGCCCAGAATGAATAAATGAATTACATTAATTAAAGTTTGAAGACAAAAACAGTAAATGCAACTCAAAAACATTTTTGAACACAGTCTGTAAGGGTGGTTTGCAATTGGTTCCAGAAATTATTTCAGCTTAAGTCTCATGTTTTATTTCAGAAATAAAAGTGTGAAGCTTCTGAGACAACAGCTGCCACTTTTGAACATAAAGTGTTAGAGGGAAAGTAGGCACTTATCTAAAGCACACAGATGTCTGCAGTCATCTACCATAGATGCCTCTAATAATTTCCTAGGGTTTGAATTTTATGGCTGAATTTTAGGGGGGAAATTGACCTGTAAGTTAATAAAGAAATAAATCTGCCTTGCAACTAAAAGAGAAATATCATATTTCTCAAAACTTTAAAAATTGTAATGACAAAGCTCTGTTTATTTTGTTAAAATTCATCTAATATATTTCTTATACATGTTAATATTTTGATGGGCATCAATTTTGACACATTTCAAAATATTTTTATTAGACTTTCAGCCATTTGAAAGTGCTAGAAATTAGGATACAGCAAATATTGTTTGATCCAAACAAACAAAAAAGCTTATTTTTTTACCTGAAAGTCACCATTTAAAATTTATATTAATATCAAAATTTCTTACCACAGTATCCAGCACATAGCATTTTATAAATAAAAGCTGAATAAATAAGGTTAGGTCACATGTCATATAAAATATTATTTTCAGTAGATAGCAGTAGCACCATGGGTTAATGACTTAGATTTTCTGGCTTTAAATCAGATGAGTTTCTACAAGCAACTGTTTGAAAATTGTTTCATAATTTCAGTCTGTGTTCAAGCAAGGAATCTCCTCTTTTTTTTTTTTTTGACCTTAGAGAGAGATGAAGGGAGAGGGAGAGAGAGAAACATCTATGTGAGAGAGAAGCATCGATCGGCTGCCTCCTGCACACACTCCTATCCCCTATCGGGACCGTTTGCAAACCCACGACCTTTTGGTGATGGGACAACGGTCCAACCAACTGAGCCACACCGGCCAGGGTGGAATCTCCTGTTCAAGTGACATGTATGCTTCCGTGAGTACACTACAATGTCTGTTAAATTAGGAGTGATGTGTGCGCTAAGGCAAGCATTGGAAGGGATTAATACATACCATGATATTAGTTCTAACTTCTACTATATAACATAGAATAATAATTATAATATAAAAATCATCTGAGAAAAAAATTAAACAACTTTCTTTGCCACTAAGTTAAAATCTGACCGCTTATTTAAGAAAATGTTTTAAAGTGGCCTACAAACTTGCAGTTCACCAGAAACAGACATGCTTCTCCTCTAAATTTACCTTTGAGTTAAGTCATGGGTCGTTATTACTAACGAAGAAGAAAAGAGGGGAATGATTAGATGTTATAAAATATGAGGCAAACCAGGGCCTTGCTTGAGAAGTCCTGCTCCTTGAGACGTTTAGAAACCACCAGAGTTGGTGTTGTTACATCCAACTGAAACAGCTGTGATACAAAACTCTTCTTGAAAATTCCTAGTCTGTTGAGATGGAATCAGCCATGACAGGGTCAAAGCTTTGTCTCCCAGATTCTAGCATTTAGCACCAGACAGAAAATAAGGAACAGAGTCTAAGGACTGAAGTGTCCCTCAGCAGGCCTCCCCCCTCCTCCGTCTCCCCTGCCCTCTTCACTTGCATTTTACCTTCGCCACCAATGAGAAACGACCAACAGACTCTCTAGCAGAGTTCCTTATACAACAGTAATTTGTATTAAGAGAGGGATATTTTGGCCTCAAAATTATGCACAGATTTAACAATATACTATGACAAGACCACCTTGTCCCACTGCTGGTGCATCCCAAGAGCTAGTTCATAGCAACTCGGCGCTTTCTGGGGCTCAGGCCTGCAACAGAAACAGAAACTGCAGACACTCAGATTTGCCTCCAAAGGCGTTAAAGCAGAACCTTCCTCAGCTATAAGTGCATTTTAAACTGTGTGTAAAGTGAAAGGCCGCGCCGATTTGGAACCTCTCTTTGCACGGCTTCAGCTGTGCGCAGAGCTGGTAAACTGCTCACCCACCTTGGTTAGCGGGTTCCCACGACCGCCTGCGCTTCAGCCCCACGGAGCGCAGCAGCACCCCGTGATTCCGATCGCGGGTGGAGGGGCGCAGAGGAGCCCACCCAACGCTCAAAATGGGCGCTGCTGGCAGCCCCGGGGGGGGGGCTCCCCAGAGGACTTGCTCTTCGGCACCGACGGTGAACACCAGCAAATTCTTCATGAAAAGGGAGCAGCACAGTTTTCTACTGATTCTAATGACTTTTTTTTTTTCTCTATTACATTTGAGTAGAGTTTTTTTAATGTTTAAAAACTCTATCATGTCTATTCTTGGTCTTCTTTTTAGACCAAATATCCAACTCCAATAATCCCTTCCCTGCTGCGTGTGGCGTTGGTATCTGACCCCATACTATCTATATCTAGCTGTCTATGTGGATATGCATTTACAGGTATATAGTTACCCTAAGATTATTTTCCACTTCTCATTGCTCCTACTCCTGGGAACCCCAGGGTTAAACCCGCTTCCTCGGGGATGTTCTGCCGTTCCCTCCCCTGGCGCATTTTCTGGCCTGTGCCCGCAGCCCCGTGATTTGCTGGCTTCCACGGGGCCTGTTCTCAGATCAGTGACGCGCGGGCAGGGGTCCCGCACGAGCACAGGCTGGGAAATCTGAGCCGAGGCCTCCATGGTCTCTTCCAATTTTCTCTCTTTAGTTTTGACCTAAATAAAGGAATGCTGATCTTGTTGCTTCGAAATTAGCATTATCCCCATCTTGTTGCACGTCAAAAATTTGACAACTCGGCCTTCAGTGGTTTTGAATTGGAAAAATTTCAGAAAGAAACAACAACAAAAACCCAAAAAACAAAACCTGAAAGCACTATTATAAAGCCTAAAACAGGGCCGCATGGCATTCCAGCGGCAACTTCCCCCTGGCTTCAACATAATTTAATCAGCAAGAAATAGGCTTCTTAAAATCACCCCATGTTGCCCTGGCAGGGGGGCTCAGCTGATTGGGGGTGGTCCCGTGCAGGCCCGATTCCCAACCAGGGCACATGCCTGGGCTGCGGGCTCTCCCCCCGTGGGGGGCGTGCAGTAGTTGGCAGCCAATGTTTTGCTCTACATGGGTGTTTCTCTCTCCCTATTCCTTCCTCTCTCTCTAAAAAAAAAAAAAAAAAAAAAAATCAATAAAAAAGTTTTCAAAAATCACCCCATTTTATTTTTTTACTTCTTTATTTATAAAGAAGTTCCCATTATATTTGTGTGTATTGATGCTAATATAGTGAATCTACTACAGCCTAAGAGCCCCCCAGCAATTTCACTTAAAACATGAATGATCAGGCTTTTTGTTACGCTCTGCTTGGAGTTCAGCGAGATCCCAGGGATTGTCATATATTTTTTAAAAATCCATTCAGACTCTTTGATTACTTAAAATCTCCCTAGGACAGTTCTTCATCCCCCAGTTTGCAATTTTCTCAAATAACTTATCTTTTCTCTCCTCATTTGGAAAACTTAGAACATTTGCTTAATCTCGCCTTTTCTGAGTGTGCTCTCTCCCTCTCCCTCATTTTCATAATTGCTCAGACGACGACACCACATTTGCGGTCTCTTTAGTGCCTTGTTATACGCTCCTTCGCTTCCTAAGTGGAAGCCTCAGATTATTTTATCACTTGGTTGGGCCTCCAATACATTTCTATTCTAAAGATTATTTTCATAACTCGAGAAGACGGAACTAAAATTGGATTTCAGTAGGAGTGCCTTCTCTCTTTGTCTGCCAGCATTTTAGCTTTTTTTTTTTTAAAGCATTGGGATTTTGATGTTCTATTTCTCTTTCATGTATGTGTGCGTGTGTGTGTGCGTGTGTGCATTTTTTTCCCTCTTCATTGGCACTTTCACAGAGACTTCCACTCATCCTGGCATTTCTCCTGAACATATTCTCTTTGAATCATGCCACTGGTTATTACTCATTTGTGATTATCTGTTTCTCTTTCCATCTTACAAAGATTTTCAAAATCTGAGATTCTGTCCCCTGCGAGGGGCATTTTCCATAGTTCTATAATTGCTACACTGATTGCCTATTTAGGATTCTTTTTTTTAACTTCATCTCTCAAAAGCATACCCAGGGGAAAGTTCCAGGTTTTATGAAGCCTAAAGCTTATACAATTGGAAGGGGAATCTCTTCTTTTAAGAAAATAATATAAAACACATTGCTTTTAAAAATTTTTATAGGACTGTCAAAGTAGCCCATGTAGGGGCCTCTGGAGCTTGACATTTATTAGGGTCACAGTGACTGGGGTTCTGCTTGTGCTACTTCAGAGCCTGCAGCCACAGTTCTGCAGCTGGGTTTTGGCCGGCCGTTCTTCAAGTGACTTTCAATCGTCCAGCCCAGACTATCAGCTATACGGCAGCCTGAGCTGATCCAAAAGCCACTCTCAACCCATGGACATGGTAGAGAAACCAGGATAAAGTGACTTTCAATCATCTAGCACAGGCTGTCAGTTAATAGGCAGCCTCCGCTGATTCAAATGCCCCTCTCAACCCCTGGACATAGTAGAGAAACTAGGATAAAATTATTTAGAATACATCAGCTATCATAAAATTGACCACAAATATTGTCTTATGTCCGAGATGAAGAGGGAAGTCAAGCCAAGAGCACATATAAAGACTCACAACGGCTGCCACTTGGCAGAAAGGGAGGTTGCCCCTCACTCAGGGCAGGAGACACCCCGCGGAAAGGCCCCTCTGGTTCACACCAGCCTTGGGAGTAGAATCTGAATGCATACCAACTTTGTGTTTCAGGCACTTTAAGACAAAATAAATAAGTAAATAAAGAAGCTGGTCCTGTAGCCGTGGTATGTGTGGCGCTACGAGGATGCTCCCACAGACCGGGACATACGGGATCCCCAGCAAAGCTAACTCTCATCGCAATGACAGAGAATATATTTCTATTATTTTAAGTCACTCAGCGTGTGCTAATTTGTTACAACAGTCCAAGGGAACCAATACATATAGATTATATTTAGAAAATTTAGGCATGCCTATGATCTAGATGCAATCACAAAATTGAAATGACAAAATAATGACATATTTCTATACTAAAAAACATGATGTTTATTCAAAGACCAAGGGACAGGTCATTGAATGATCCGAATCATTGCGTATATTCACGTTTTTGCACTTGACTAGCCAACAACATTGGAATAAATAGAGAAAATGATAGGATCTATAATTTTAAAAAGCAGATGGAGAGGAAAGAGATGGTTTGAGAAGGAAGGAAAGGGACTGGAGAGAGAGATTCAGAGCTTGGAAAAGGAGAAGATCCAAATGGGAAACCAGATGCTTGCGAGTAAGGCTCACGGAGGTTTGCTGAGGAAGCCCAGGGAGGTTGAGGGATAAATAAACACGACTGGGGAGAAGACGTGTTTCAACACAGGATCACTAGACCGTGATCTGATTTCCTACACAGCCAAAAGGATGAGCGACGATTTAAAAAAAAAAAAATTCGTTAGTGTTCATTTTGCTTGTTTTTCTATATTTTTATCATAATTCCTAACTTAGGGAGAGAGACACTATCCCTTTATCAGGCCTCAGTTCCATGCTACCCCACCCAGCCAACCTGAAGGACAGAACCAGGGCTCTGGTGCCAGGAGACAGAGGAACGTAATTCTTCTAATTAGATTACAGAAGTCACTGCCTGGAGCATCTTATCACTTTTTGGAAACGTCCCCTTCAGTACAGCAGATAACTCTGCTTAACCTGAGAGTTAAGACCAATTAAAAGCAGGCTGCTGGGACTATTACTACAGCACCTATGGCCTTGTTCCTTCTCGGGAGTCTAGGGAGACACTTAGGAACTCACCCTTTCAACCATTTATCTCAAGTACTATTTCCCGCAGCTAATCTGTGGCCTGTAGAAAGAGGAAAACTGGTGCTAAAAGGCCGACTCAAAGCAAATGTATGAATATTTTTATTTTTGAGTATTCCTTAGAAGTTAGAGAGTAGACCAGGCAGGGAGAGTCTTCTTTCTACAATTGGTCTCCAGTTTTTCCTGAGAAAGCCACAGGGGAAATTTCGGCCTGTTCCCTTCTGCAGACTCCAAAGGGCTTCTGTTTTGTTTGTTTGTGTGTTTGCTTTTAGGTAATTTTTTTGGACCCATCTAGCTATGCTTTCTGGGGCATCGCTCTTTCTTTGACTGTGCATTGCACCACCTTTCTTCTTTGAGGTTATCAAACTCCTTCGGCCTCGGCCTCACTGACCTTCTCTAACACATTCCGCATATGATCTTCTCACCCTGCAAGCATCATTCTCATCCCTGTCACTGTCCCCAACCCAGCTGTCACTCTCGTTGTACACTGAGCCATTTTAAAATGCCATTTGTTAAGAGAGTAAATGCTTACTTATGTGATTGTACGCTGAATAGATGCCTTCCCCACGAGCACGCAAGTCCATGACGGAAGGGCTGCGGCCCTCTCCTAGCTCGGGCGCTGTCCCACGTCAGAGTCACGGCGGGCGATCAGTGAGGCAGGGCCGCATGATCTCGCCTTAGAGGGGCCCCACCCCACCCCCTCCCACAGCCACGCAAGTCTCTGGCTTAGGGGTGCTTCCCAGGGCCTTTTACTTCAGTGGGTGCAGGGATCACGGGTTGGCTGCATTACAATGTGATCTGCAGGTTCTGGACTAGGGCCAGCAAACTTTTTCTGAAAAGGGCCAGACAGTGAATGTTTTGGGGTTTGCTGGCCTTTCCGAAAGCAGCCACAGATTCACCACAGAATGAACAAGTGTGGCTGTGTTCTAATGATGCTGTTTACAGCAACGAGCGCCAGGGCACATCGGATCCATGAGCCATAGTTTGCCAAACCTGTTCTAGACAGTAATTTTTCTTCACTAAATATATATTTTGTCAATCCTCACCTGAGGATATTGCTTTTTTTCAGAGAGAGTAGAAGGGAGAGCGAGGCAGAAACATTGATGTGAGAGAGGCACATCCGTTGGCTGCCTCCACCACTCACCCCGAATGGGGTTGGGGATCGAGCCTACAACAGAACTGCATGCCCTTGGCTGGAATCGAACCCGGGACCCTTCAGTCTGCGGGCCGGTACTCTAAGCACTGAGCCAGATCTGCCAGGCTTACTAAAGATTTTTGAAAATCTCACAGAGACCACAGATAGCTCTGCCCGTTCCTGTCCATTCCTGTCCTCCAGTATCGCAGCGTCTCACAGCTGTGCTATGACAACGAAGACAGGCCTGTGTTTGTGCCCGAGGAGTGCTGTGATGACCCTCTGTCAACCTCATTCCCAATAACTTAACTACATGTTTCAGAGAATCACATAACTCCAAAGTAATTTGGCACGTGTTGCTGCAAACCAGCCTTGATAGGCTTTCATTAAATCTTGTTTTACATGACTTTTCACATTAGAACCTATGCTATTTGTTGATTTCCTATAAAGATCATCTGCTTTTGCTTATTCCAAGTGGTAGAACCTATAGGACTGACAGGAAATAATTTTTGATGGGTAAGGGGTCAAACAGAGTCATTTAAAATCATTGACTTTCCCTGCACATTGTAGCCGGGTGGCTACTGATAAAGAATCATTCCCATCTCCATTAACCACCGCTGTCTCCTACTCAGCCAGCTGTGTGCAGCGTGGATGTCTTGAGCCAGCTGTGTGCATCCTGGATGTCCTGAGCCAGCTGTGTGCATCCTGGATGTCCTGAGCCAGCTGTGTGCAGCGTGGATGTCCTGAGCCAGCTGTGTGCAGCATGGATGTCCTGAGCCAGCTGTGTGCAGCATGGATGTCTTGAGCCAGCTGTGTGCATCCTGGATGTCTTGAGCCAGCTGTGTGCAGCGTGGATGTCTCGAGCCAGCTGTGTGCATCCTGGATGTCTCGAGCCAGCTGTGTGCATCCTGGATGTCTTGAGCCAGCTGTGTGCAGCGTGGATGTCCTGAGCCAGCTGTGTGCAGCGTGGATGTCCTGAGCCAGCTGTGTGCATCCTGGATGTCTTGAGCCAGCTGTGTGCATCCTGGATGTCCTGAGCCAGCTGTGTGCATCCTGGATGTCTTGAGCCAGCTGTGTGCATCCTGGATGTCCTGAGCCAGCTGTGTGCATCCTGGATGTCCTGAGCCAGCTGTGTGCATCCTGGATGTCCTGAGCCAGCTGTGTGCAGCGTGGATGTCTTGAGCCTGCTGTGTGCAGCGTGGATGTCTTGAGCCAGCTGTGTGCATCCTGGATGTCTTGAGCCAGCTGTGTGCAGCGTGGATGTCCTGAGCCAGCTGTGTGCATCCTGGATGTCTTGAGCCAGCTGTGTGCATCCTGGATGTCCTGAGCCAGCTGTGTGCAGCGTGGATGTCCTGAGCCAGCTCTAACAGCACTTACAGGGCTGATGTTTCAGACTAACATGAACACTGACTATTTGCACTCACAACATGCCCACAGCACATGCGTTCTCCAGGGGAATTAACTGTTAGCAATGAATTCAACATTCAGCCTTGAACATTTTTATCCTGCTGGTAAGGCCCAAGATAAGTCTATTTTTTTAAGCAGGCTATTATTAATCTCTGGCTTTCAAAAACCGGCAAACAGCCACTGAATTCAGCTGACAGAACATATTCATTTAAAGACCAATAAAGAGAATTACCCATATTAGTTAAAATGTATTCGTCATCATGTTTAAATCTTTCCAGAGTCATTATAGGAGTTGGATTAGAATATGCAGAACCAATTAACTTGTTCTGTTATCTAAAGTCGAGGCATAGAGAAAATTTCCAAAATACATTCTGGCAATTATTTCAGCTTCCTTTGGGGAAAGACATAATCTTGCAATAGATGTTATTTAACTTTCTTTGCTAAAGAAATAAATTTCATATAGCATAGGGGATAACATTATAATATTATGTCAATAATAGATACTCAAGTTATTGATGCGATCACTTCATAAGGTATATAAATGTCTAATCATTATGTTATATGCCTGAAACTAATATAATGTTGTGTGTCAACTGTAATTGAAAAATGAAAAAATATATAAAAAAGAAATACATTTCAAAGCCCTTCAATCTCCTGTGCGACCAGATTCAGAGATGTCCCTTTACTTACTCTGTGTTGATATTAAGAATTTGACTGTCAGGGGCTCAAATGCATGAAGTAAGAAATAAGACGCAGGTGTCAAAAAGCAGAGATCAGGAGGCTGGAGGAGGCTGGAGGAATAAGCCTAAGGGCTTGTCCGGGGCACTCCAGTTTCATCCCCCAGGGAAAATGCTCCCCTGGCTCTGTCCCTTTTTACTCAGACCAACACTATTGTCCGTATCTCTGGAATTATTGTGCTGATATAGAAGAATCCACTTTACACTGCAATGCTAAGCCTGTTGAAAGAGAAAAGGGGCATTAAACCAAAGGCACACCACCTCCAAGCTTGCCAGTAACTGAGTATCTACCAGGCCTTCTTAGGAATCCCATACAGTTTTGGATTTTTTCCTGTTGGTAGATGTTTATTAATGTTTCTCAGTTGACTTGCAAAAATGGTCCCTGCTTCATGCTTGTGGCATCTGGTTTACCTGGTGCCCAGCCCTGCATTTTCCATGAGTTCTAAACTTCCTTTTGCAGCATTATGGGAGAGCCATCGAGAGCTCATGCCTCAGGGGCAACTGTGAAATTGGTTTCTCCCTTCTGATGTCGGTGAACTGAAAGCTGCAATTGAACTGCACCTGCAGTTTGGCCATTTCTAAGATGCAAACAGCTGGGAATTCATTCATACGTGGTGAGATCTGAGTTACGTTCAATTATGTCTGCATTTCGCTGCTCCTATTGGGTGCAAGGATTGTTAAGTGCTACAAAAAGACTCAACGTGCTCATAAGAAGAGGTGTAATAACAGCGAAAAGGTGCGAGGAAATGAGATTCTCCGCCTGATGTTTTTCAGAGCTTCACATTTAATATCTTGCTATGGCTTTATTAAATATTATTTTACTCCCCTGACCATCAACCTTCTGCATTTCACTGAGATTTTATCACTAGTCCACATGAACTCAGCTAACGCCTGCTGGGGCTTTCTTTATTTGTTTACATGCGTACAAACAGAAAATGCAATACTGGAGCATAAAATCGTGGATTATGTTAAGAAACAAGGTAAAAGACTGTGCTTAAATAACTTTAGAATATTCAGTTATTATTCAGTTAAAACTTCATTGCTGCTATTTATTTGACTTTCCACTTTTCGTTTGTGGGGGAGTAAAACAGCTAAGACGTTTCTTATGTCCGAGAATGGATTGGCTTTGGACGTTGCATGGCCCTGGCTCTTCCACGTGATTCCATGGTCCTCACACTTCATGTGGGCCCAGCACCCCTCCGCTCCCCTAAGCCAACCTTCTCAAAGCTTCCTCCGAGCACTCCATTCTATCTCGTAACTGCATGAGAGCAGAGGGCTGATTTCTTAAAATAATGCCCTTTTCTGCGTCTCCGATTCTGTCTGTGCTTTAACATTCAGATTCAATGTCACTTCTTATGAGCAGGGGTCTCTGCCTCCTCTAACCGAGCCAGGGACTCTCTCTTTGTGTATCATGATGTCCTGCGCTTTTGTTTTTCATAGCACCTACGTTACCACATTTAAACACTTTTTCTTGGCTTTCTCTACACTTGACTATGACTTCCTTGAGGGAAGAGACTGTGTTGTTTTTATTTCCAGATACCCAGTAAGTAGATATGTGATACAAATTTATTACACAGATGGCTTATGGAGTTCACCACAGGCTGCTTAATTGCTGGGAAAGAATTGCCTACAAAAACAAATCTTTTCTTGACTGTGAAAACCTAGTGGGACGTTTTTGTCCTAGAGTGATAATAAATATTTCTTATGCGTATTTATGAGAGCTCAGGATCTCTCGGAAGAGCGTATCAGTTACATGAGGCTCAGACGCGTTCCCGTGGCTTCTCACGCTGGGATCCGGTGCAGCACAGGATTAGCTCAGAAAGTCTGGGTTGCTCACACTCTGCACATTCCAAAGAAAGGTTCAGTCCCTGCCCTGAACCTGGGGGGTAACTTCAAACCCTGGGAATACCGTCCCTGATAAGAGTGTCTTGGTTCATGTGGGGGGCCTTGGTCCACACAGAATCAGCATGACCTTTGAAGGGACAGAGACTACCATCCGGCATACCTTTGTGACGGCCACCGAGGCTCAGGAAGCTTTCCTGGTTGACATGCTCGGCGCATATTGTCACATACTGTGGCTGGGAGAAATAAGTGTTGTCCACATGACTCGACTGTGAGAGACAAATTGGAAGCTTGTGCCTGGTGTCCCATGGAACCGGCCCTCTGAGTCTTTCCCCCTCTTGCTGTGAGGAACTGTAACTCTGAGTATAAGAGGCTTCCTGAGCTCTGCGAGTGCCCCTAGCAAGTCACGGACAAAGGAAGGGCACCTTTAATAAACCTGCATCATTTGACTTCTGCAAGACTGCTGAACATATATGTGACTATGTCTTAAATATTAGCCTTCGAACTTGATTGAGGTCTTCTCCCCTATAGTCCCCACAAGGAGTCCTCTGGCTATGTCACTGATTAGCAGACTCATTTATGAACTTGTTGGACATGCAGTTTTTAGAAGATAAAAGATAACTGATTGTCAATCAATAAGCCCATAGATATGATAAAGACAAAGAGATAAAGGAAAAGACAACTAACATTCTTTCAGTTGTGTAAAAACCTTAGTGACACTCTCAACCCCTTTCTGACTCTCACTTTCCACTCGCAATTCCTCGGGGAGTCCTACCGACTCTGCCTTCGAACTAGAGACACATTTAACTCCTTCCTGTCACCTGTATTGCTACTGCTCTGGGCCAAGCGGCCCTCATCTTTCCCCAGGATTAAGAAAAAGCTTTTAAACTGACCTACCTGCTTCTCTACTTGCCTCCCTCCTATTTATATCCTCAACCGCAGCCAGAGAGGTCCTGTTGGGCGGTAAGCTCAGTCGGCCCATGTGACGTTTCTGCTCAGCGTTCCTCAGGCATGTCATTTCCATCACAGCACAAGCCAGAGCCCTGACGCAGGGCTGCAAGGCCATGCGGGTGCTGACCCTCATTTCCCGCGACTTGGCTGCCCTGCTGGCCCGGGAATGCGTCAGGCCTGCTTTGCCTCAGTGTTTCTGTGTTTGCTGTTTTCTCCTTAGAATGAACACTTGTCCTCGGTACCCAATGGCTCCCTGTCTCACTTGACTGCAGTGTCACTTTTCATGCGATGGTCCTGATTCTTCGGGCCACCCTATCATTCCACATGCAACCTTTCCTACCTCTCTGCTCCGCAGCATTGGTCTCCCTCCCTCTCTAATGTACTACACGTTCACTATTCGTCTTCTTTGCTCTCAGTTTCCCCCACAGGAAGTACGCCCCATGGGGCAAGGGTTCTATGTGCCTAGAACAGGGCTTGGCGCATCACAGTGTCCCATACACATTAGTGTCCTTAGTGACAGATCCCAGTTGGACTGTACACACATATTTTCCATTTTATCTTCATAATGATCCTATTATGCTAATAACTTTTGTCTCCTTTATTTTTAAGATGAAAACACTAAAACTGAGAGACATTAAAATAGGTGAATCTAGGTCTTTACTTCAAAGCCATCGTTCTTTCTTATATCTCAGCAACTTTCACTCGGAAAAATAAGTGTTATATGACAGGTCCTCAGGTCTTTATTTCCCTTTTATCTGGGGCTCAATTCAGCCATCCCTTCGCTCTCTGACTTCTCACGTTAACGCTGCAAAGCCGGCCCCTTGTGAAGCCTGGCTCAGCCACGCTGTCACCGTCTCTGACATCTCGGAGCTGCCCGCCTTCTGTGAACAGGGAGTCGCTCGGTGGAACAGAAGGCCGGCCACGCGGTGGCCCTGCAGAGGCTGGCACAGGGGAAAGGCACATGCAGCAATGGTCACATCGTGAAGGATGTCACCAGGTGCATCTCATTTTGAAATTCTTACCTATATTTTTATATATGCTACTTGGGTTAACGGTTCTGAGACAATAAAAGAAAAACAGAATCATTTTGTTCAACTCAACTGCTTGAAACGAAACAAAGGCTCCCGATGACAGCGAACATCGGGCGATTGCCTATTGATCTCATCAAGAGAGAGCGTTCGGAAGTCACTCCGTCCAGGTTTAGTAATATTTAGAAGACGGCAGCTGCTCGGACTTCTCAGGTAAGAGTTTTATGGCACCTGAATACCGATGGCAGGAACGCCAAGGGCAGGTAAGACGAAGCTGGAATAAAAAGGGAAAGCAGGTGGGACTGTCAGGAGTTGAGTCGCTGGGGGCGAAGGAAAATGACAGCAGGGGGACAGCGGAAGGATCAAAGAGGGGGCTTTATGTGCACAGGAGGCTTTGAGAATTCATGGTGGAAAGAGAGCAGTTAAGGCAAAAGGTGCTTTCAGTCCCTGGTCGTTGAATTTAGATGGGTTACATCTCTTACAATGAACAACAATAAATAATAATAATACTGCCATGAAAAGAATATCAGTTGAAGATATATGTGCATATCACACATTTGATATAGGTGTCTGTCCTTTACACGCATTTCCCGAACAGCTCATTTCCATGATTGCACGTCAGAGGGACTGTCCTGGAGGGCTCTGGCCTCCCGAGGGAGGAGGGTGGCGCTCAGATGGCCACCAGCCCGCGCCCGGCCTGCACCCCGCAAGCAGCTTCTCATTCCCGCCAGGCCAAGGAGGGGCTTTGAGCCGGCCTTCCTGCCGCGGGCGGGGATCCCAGGCTCTAGGCCCCCGGATCATCTGCCCTGGGCTCATGAACAAGGGGAGCACACAGTGGGGGGCAGGCTGGGGGTCTCCCGGGCCAGGCCGAGAGCGCATTTCTGTCCCGCGCGCTCCAGCAGCGAGCTGTGCCCCCGCTGCGGGCCCAGGGAGAAGGGCCAAGTGGCTCTGAGGGCACCAGCAGGCATCTCCGTCAGGTGACACACGCACGGGGCCTTCTTTCACGGGCGAGGCATTGTTCCGGACACTGTACATGTACATTTGATTACTGTGCTTTTTAAGGATAAAAAAAGAATTGTATGATTTTTTATAATAATAAACTGTTTCGTTTGGATTATAAAAATATATCATAGTATATATTTGGGTTTCTGTCATATGTCTTATTAACCTATACCTTTTGGGTTATATCAAACGACAGGAAACTTAGACTTTTAATTTCAGAATAGTTTGAATTTAGAAAGCTATTCACGATAGATTATTTGGGGCATTAATGGAGCCCTGTAATTGAAATGCTGAAAATGCAAATTAATTGGCTTGTAAATGAGGCAGGTATAAGAAGTAAATGAGGTTCTGGGGTCTGCTTACCTCCAGCTACTGAACTGCAGGAGAAAATGAGAATGTTTACCTAGGTTAATGGAATAATTTATGCGGGATTTACCAATTCTATTAAAATTACATTCAAAATATAAGGCTATATTGTACACCTTAAATCATAAAATGGGCTTTCTCAGAGCCCAAAATGTTTAGAATTCAAAAGGAGCCATTTTGTACTATTGCGTAACGGTAACAATCTTTTTTAAAATTAGGAATTTATTTACAACTTTCTCTTCCAATTTATTTTCCAGTCTTTTATACAAAAGAGTCATCTGTCTTCAAGGTGAGTCCATTTAAGTCACAGAGGAGAGAGAAGCCAAGTGCAGAATACAAAAGAAAACCTGGGCCATAATGCAGATTTCTCAAATACCATAACGCAGAAAGGGATTGTCTCTAGGCAGAAGCTATTTTGAACATTAACATTTATAAACACCTTCCCTTCCCTTCCCTTCCCTTCCCTTCCCTTCCCTTCCCTTCCCTTCCCTTCCCTTCCCTTCCCTTCCCTTCCCTTCCCTTCCCTTCCCTTCCCTCCCCTCCCCTCCCCTCCCCTCCCCTCCCCTCCCCTCCCCTCCCCTCCCCTCCCCTCCCCTCCCCTCCCCTTCCCCCATCTTTCTCTCTTTCTTTCCTTTTCCATTTTCAATTTTATCGAGTCATTACGTGCCTCTTCCAGGGGATTCTTAATTTACTGGCTGAAATGACGGGGGGAAGCCACGTGCATGCCCTCACCTAGGTGAGCATCTCTGCCTCCACAGTGCAAAGATCATCACCTTTATCCATCCTTATTTGGAGTAGGTTTTCTATACACCTAAGAGGAGTATAGAAGCTCAAACCACTTTACAAAGCATGCAAAACTAATCTTTTCAATATCTCTCTAGTCAGTTTTGTGCCTAGAAGTTCAGCTAGGAAAGCTTCGGACATCAACAGCGCTCATCTCTATTCACCTAAACTACTGTCTTTTTTCAAGCACCTTTTGGAACTTCAGTGGATCAATGAATAGTTTTTGTTTTAACAAACATTATTGCTCAAACTCATTAATCTGAATTTTCTTAAATAAAAAAATAAGATATGTCATCTAAAAATAGAACATATGTGGAGTAATTATATTAATTGTTTATAATCCAAATAAAAAAATATTTTTAACAGGAGATATATAGCAGAGGTTTTCAACCTTAGCATTATTGACATTTTGGATCAGATAATTCTTTGTTGTGGTGGGCTGTTCTTATATTGTAAGATATTTAGCAGAATTCATGGCCTCTACCTACGAGATGCCACTCAGTTGGGACAACCTAAAATTGTTGCTGGTAGAAATCATGTTCTTTCATGGGATCAAAAGGAAAGCATTCCAAAGATCCATGTGAGAGAGACTGTGGTGTGGCAAGATTTATTTGGGTGGAAATAGACCCCTGAGTTTCCAATGTCCCATCTCCGTCAGTCCCTCCACAGTCCGTGTGTTCAGCAAGACCAAAACGAAGGCCAGTGTCCAGAGTTTCTGTTTCATATGAAAGCCTAGTCCTTTGGAGCCTGCATGGGTCTGCTGCATGACCTGCATGGTTGTGTGTGACCACATATGGCGATCAGGGGTCACAGAGAGAGAGAGGGAAGGAAGAGGGGAGCGCATTACCCAGGTAGGGGAGAGAGGGAGTGCGCTTCTTTGTTAAACTGGGTTGATGTTTTCTTGGGTTTGGGAAGAACCAGGACGTTTTTCAAAATAACCCATCAACCTCCCAAGCTTTTGCAAGCTTCTGATGGGTCCACCCCTAACCTACCCACTGTTTCCCCAGGCTAGACTGACAGGCCGCTAAGGTCAAGGGCCTCCTTCTGCACTATTTTGACATCTATTGTGTAAATGGGTAAACCCTCCCCGCAGCTCCCCAACAATCCAGTGTCAGAGGGGAAGGGAGGGAGGGGCGTTAGTCCTTGGGGGGCCTGTGCTGTGATCCCCTGGGGTGCCTCTGAAGCTGTACCTTCCTGGTGCAACGAAAAGGCTCAGTGTTCCCTGCAGCTCCCCAGCCCATTAGGCTCCACAACGTCCAATTTCCTCTGCTTCCTTCCTTTATCCAGCTACCTACGCTAACACAATGTCTCCAGATATTGCCAAGATTTCCCCTGGGGGTAGGCAAATTGCTCCAGTTGAGAGCCCCTGGGCATTATAGTTAACTTTTATTATTGATCACAAATAGGGCAAATGTTCACATGTATGTTCTTAACTCTTGAGGAAATGTCGCATTCTCCTTGCAGTGATTCAACATCCAGAGGGAAAGCTGTTCATATGTTAACACAGCTGTTAATCAATACGAGCCCGTAGGCAAGTCTATACCGAGCGAGGCTGTGGGCTAATTCATCAGGTTTCGCTTTCATAATGAAGGAGGAACTAATATGTTTTTAGTGTGGTTGAGCCAATTTAAGTGATAAAGTGTTAACAAATTATCACGAAAGAATAAAGGGGGTGAATGGTTTCCTCGTGCTTTGCTTATAGAATGAAGGTGGGTGAAGGGGGGAAACACACTGAATAAAGAAGTTAAGAGTCATATAGCTTAGTTATATCTGAATATTGGAGTATTTAAGAATATTCTTTAGCTATTTCAAATCTGTTTTTAATGCAGTGTTTAGAAATGAACAATCATCTGACGGATTTCAATAAAGCAAAAATTCTTTAGGATCCATTTTGCCTTAAAAAGCATTACACAGTCTGTATAGATTTCAGGTTTGGGTTTGTGGTGTTTTTGAGAAATGCCTCAATTCTGAAACTCTTACAGTTTGTGTGCTGACTAGCCTGGGGACCACTTCACTAGGCAAATTCTAGTTGAATTAACATCTTACAAATGTAAGGCTATTCAAAATAATGACTTCAGCTTGGTAATCCGAAGGCAGCTCTCCTAGAGGCATCCACACTGGGACCAGCAATTGAGAAGCACTTAACTGGAAGACTGGAAAGAGAAGAATGAAATCTATATTTCTAATTCTCAGGAGCTTTGACTTCTCCCCTTCCTTACCTACTCAGCTCAGAAATTGTTCTGATTGGGGCTGTTTCATACATATGGGCTAAATCTTCAAGTCATAGCTGCGTGTGACTTGAGTTATCTTGGTGTTTGTAATAAACACACAATTGGGTAGCTAATTTTTCTGATATGACTCCAATTCAATTGCATACACACTTTGAGGTGCCCCAAGGGGCTCCTAAGCCTTGGTGAGAGATGGGAAGCAAATGCATCTTATTTATCTCTTGGTAAACACAGATTTCACTATAGAACCCATAGATTGAGAGACTCTCATTCCACACTCTTTAATATGCACATGTGGTCAGAGTAGAGAAAATGGAAACAAAAATTTCTAACTACATTTGTCGGAATTATGCTATAATGCTAAATAAATTAAATTACCATCAAAGCACAAATTTTGTATAAGAATATAAACACATAATTTTCCTAGAAATAAATGGTACAAATGAATTGCCACCTTTTCCATCATGAAGTATTTCCTGACTTTAAAACTGGTGCCTTTCCTGTCTCATCATAACACCATTCATGGCTTATGATTACACATTGGAAAATATACTGTCTTATGCTACAGAAATTCATATTGCTTTACTAATCTGCAAACTTTTCCAGAGATACTTCAGAGTTTCATTTCAGAGTTACTTTGCCCCTCATAGTCATATGGATCATTCTAGTTACATTAGCCAGGTTTAAAAAATCCACCCAAAACTTAGCGGTTTAACACAACAAAAACGTGCATTACACTCATCAATCTGCTGTATGGGCCGGGCTCCAGGGCTCAACGGGGACCCTCATTCTCATTCTACTGGGTGTCAGCTGGGGCAGCTGGAGGTCTGGGTTCTGGAAGCATCTGAAGACTTGCTCAGTCACATATTTGCTGGGTGATTATGGTTGTTAGCTGAGGCCTTAGCTGAAATTGTTGGCCCGAGTATCTACCACTGGCTTCTCCATGTGGTCTGGGCTTCCTAACAACATGGTGGCTGAGTTCCCATGGAGACAAATTGACTTTAATGGTATGCAAAGGACTGCAGGCAGACTCTAATGCAGAGCAAACCCATCCCTTTGGGCATAAAGGGCCAAGTGACATATACAATTCACCGTAAGCATCTCTATATTACAGTGGCTTTTCTCAAAGAGGTCATTACCATTTGGGGAGGGAGCCTCTTTCCAACAAGTTAATCACTTCAATAAAAATTTCCCAGATCCCCTCTGCTCTGCCACCTGGCGCTTACTCATCCCTTTAAGAGCCTCTGTAGGCACATAACTTAGTTTTAGCTCCTATCACTTTGTTTGGAAAGTGTTCTCTTGTTCGTTTCCCTTCGATCTTTGTCCAGTGCCTGGCCTGTCACTGAAAACCCCACAGAGATTGAGCCTTTGTTAAACGAATGGAGGAAATAAATTTTGGATTCGGTGTTGGCAGATTTATCAGATGAAGAAAGCAGCATAAATTTAGCTGTGGCCTTTTGCAGGTGGAAGCAAAGTGCTCTAGGAGCTGACCTTACATGGAGGACGAATCCTGGCGCTAAAAAATGAATGAATGAACAAATGAATGACTAGATGAATAAATGGATGACAGAGTAGAAAATGACAATCACTGCTTTGGCTGCTATCTAAATAAAATCTGATAAAAGTTACTATTACCTACTCACCCAGAAAGGTTTAGCAGTGCTTGCCCAGAAACTTTTTAAACCACTAGCTCACACTTCCAGTAAGACAACAGAGGCTTAGTATAATTTTTGCTATGTATCAGTACCACTACATAATGACTTTTTTGAGAGCAGGGAAAATTATTTGGTTGTATTAAAGTAGTTTCCTTATAAACATTGTATGAATGGATCAATTAATCAAAATAGAGTTTGATTAAGTATAAATATATTTTATACTTTGGGTACACACAAAGTAAATTGTGTAAAAGTTTCATAATATCAATATGACCTTGATATTAACATGGAAAAAATATCTTTCATTGTTTCCTACAGTTAAGTCTCCCCCATTATTACAGTCATTCAAATCTCTATCAAGGCAGAATATTAAATGATATAAAGTTTATCATCTGATGTTAAGGTATAGCGATAAGAAATATTTTTTTACTAAAATATAAGAAAAAAGTCAAAGGAAGAAAGAATATAATGGGAATGTAAGTATTCAAGAAATATTGTCTCTCTGTTATGATTTATGTAATGAAATTAAAAAGTTGAAAGCCAATTTTGAAGCATTTCAAAGTAATACCAGGAAACTTAACTTGAAGGATACATTTAATGTTTTGAATCAGAATCTGTCAAGCTTGTCATGAATCTTAACTGATTTAAAAAAGTATTGTGATGCACATCGTATGGATATTGGAGTTACACAGAACTACCCAAGGAATGAAATCAATTCCCTGACAGTAATAAAGTATTTCAGATAAAATCATGATAAATGTCAAAGGAAATATTTTGATGTATTTAAATAAGAGACTCTACTTTTTGTAAAACTTGGTTGTGCCAGATAACTTCTAGAATGATATTTCTGATTTTAACTCTATCTCGTTTTCCTTAACTTTCTGTTAACATGCACAACACACACATGCACACAAGTACACATGTCACAAGTGGAAAGCTCACTATCCAATTGAACATCCCTGCACAGCCAATACCTGGGTCAGAAAACAACGTCAACACATTAAAAACTCTCCTGATGGCCTCTTCTTCTATCCCTGCCTCCCAAAGCGATCACTGTGTTGACTCCTGAAGCCACAGATCATATTGCCTAATATGCATTTTATGTTAGTGAATCAAAAAAACAGTATGTAAATTTTTGTGACCAGCTTCTTTCACTCAATGTTATATTAGCAGAATAATACATATTGTCTCTAATAATAGCATATTGTTATTTTTATTGCTGCATAGTATTCCATTTCTATAACGTTCTACAATTTATTTAGCAACTCTGCTCTTGACCTTTGGGTAGTTTCGCTTTGGTGCTATTTAAATAGCACTGCTATAAACATTCAAATACACATCTTCTAGTGAATATATTCTAACACCAACTGGGGTTTTTTTTGCATATGCTGTGTAAATTATCATGTAAAACTACATAATTTGTGTTAACTGTACATGTTATTTGGGTATGAGTATGAAATACCTTTCTTCAGGTTTAAATTTGTTAAAGCAAGACATTTATCGTTAAGTAAATAGAGAGTCTTTAAAGTGAGTCCAGTATATGTCAGATGTAGAATTAGATGCTTTATCTACTTATTTCTGATAAATATTCTTCAAATGAATATTACTATACCATTTTACAGGTTAGGAAACAAAAAATAATGGGAGCTACATAACAAAAACTATCTAGCCGATGTTATAAAGAATCAATCACTATCAAGTTGCAGAAATTATCTGTGTTCCAACATAAGTTTGTTTTGCAAAATGAAGGAGAGGAAAATCCAGAAGGAAGAGAAGAGGGAAGAGGAATTACAGAGACTTTCCAAATGATCTCAAAGCCCGTCTGTCTTCATTTAGGTTCTCCCGGGGACACACCTTGAGACAAGCACGCAGTCGGCGCGTTCCCATTGTAGACAGCGAGAAGCCTGGGGAACACGGTAGGCCACAGGGCTCAGAGACGTTTGCTTTAGGACCGTGGGGGCCGGGGTATTTTTTAATTAACTCTTAGGGTCGTGGTTGAGGACTGATCCTAGAGGTGTTATTTTTGTGGCACTTCCTTGGGGCTGGGTACCTGGGAGAAAAGTTTCCACATGAGCCCTTAGGCAAAGAGATACTAATGGTTGCAACTGGAAATCAATTAGTACCCGCTGAAACTACAAAGCTTGAAGCTTTATCAGTGGGGCGCCAAAAAGTGCATTATCTGCAACAGTTTGCTTGCCTTGGCCATATCCTCCAGGGTCCCATGTTAAATTTACTCAATATCTCAGTGTTATCGCTGTGCTTTCATGTGGCGGCCAGTCACAATTTCATTAAAAAAATATAATGGAAGGAAAAGTGGGACAAACTGACCCTGCCCCACAACCCCTCAACCGTGACCCTCTATTCCCTTTATTCTTAGCCAGCCTTTTCACTGATCTGGGTTGCTTGCTCCAAAGGTAAACATACACCTTCACCCCTTCGGGATCTATGGCCTGGACAACATGCCTGCCTGCTTGTTCTAACTGCCCATTACTATACACATCACTCAGCATCGGAGCACCAGGAGACTGCCCAGGGAATATCTCGAATTCTAGGCACCATTCTCCCTACTTCTATTACTTAGCAGCAATCCTATCTCCCCATGATGTCAGATGCTATGGCACCTGCCAGCATTAACATTTTGTTTTGCTTTCTGGTCTTCAGTCAGGAGAAGCCCCAAATGATCAGGTAGCAGTCCTGCAATTAGGTTTTCTGGAATCTTTACTGTGTTACCTATTATAACAACCCCCCTCCTGGGAACCAGGACCTCTGCTTAAGCAGGGCTTAAAGTTACAGGCGCAGGAAGTACAAAATCCTAATATAAACACCTGGATGTGTGGTAAGAAGAATCGTTGTTTTTATCCTTTGTTTCATAAACTTATTTATTGTAAATGTCTCAAGATCCCTTTGAGGAAAGATTATAGGATTAGGTATTATGTATACTTGCTTTGTTTTATAAAATATTCCTCAAGAGAATGCAGCCTCTTCTCAAATAAGCTACCAGAAAACTGGTATATGGATATGGCTTTGCATTGTGGTAGCTGCTATCAGCCTTTTGATGACCAGTTTTTACAGTTTTTGTATTTTGTGTGTGTGCTGTGGTTGCGATGGTGGTTGTTGCTTTTACTGCATAAGTCAGGCAGTATCCTTAGGAAAGCACGGTCCAGCAGCCTACGTGACAGAAATGCTGCCCACAACGACATGAGCTTGGAAGCAGTTCGCTCCCCGGTCAGGCCTCAGATGAGACTGAGGCCCTGGCTGACACTTTGATAAAGAAGGTATCACAGCTGAGCTGTGTCTAGACTGACTCACAAAACATTTAAGCCCATTACAGTGGTATTGCATCAAACACAATGAGGTAATCAATCAAAGGGAAGAGGGGTCTAAATTTACCTGAAATCCAATTATAGCATGCACATAAGAGATGCACTTGCAACAGAAGGGTACAGAAAAGTTACACAAGAAGTTAATAAGTACCACTAACCAAAAGAAAGCCAGTTTAGCTATACGAATATATTGACATTATTTTTCACCTCATTGAGCAATAACTATGTTAATATCATAGCACTTTCTATTTTTTTAACAAGGTTGACTTAAGAAAGGTATAGAAATTATTGAAGTTAAATTTATTTAAATTATTGAGTTTCCTGTCTTCTGTTGATGGTCACCAAAGAGTTTACTGGTAGAAAGGTGCTTTATAAATCCAGGATGTTCCATCATCAATATAGTTAGGATTATATCAATTTGCTGACTAAGGTAAATTTAATAAATTGAGATAAGACATAATTATTACAATCCAATATTCTTAGCACAAACCTCTGTCATAAAAATTTCTAGCTCTAGAGAGGCTTCTTTTGGCCAAGGTGTCTCGTGGAAGCAAGACACAGCAAGGACACTAGATGGGTTGTTCTGAGTGATTAACAAACCACGTGTTGTAAATTGATGGTTTAAAGGTGAGTGAGAAAAGTTCCCAAACTAAATAAAATGGCATTTTCATTCCTAAAAAAAAATAACAATGAGGGATATTTTATAATAATAAAAGGTTAAATTCACTCGGGCATTATAATTTTAAATTTGTATAGACCTACAAGAGAGTCTCAAATTAAATAAATTAAATAAAGAAAAAAAGAATCACAGGGAGAAATTCACAATAATGGGGTAGGGGAGTTAATATGTCTCACCCAGTAACTAACCAAGTAAGTAGAAAAAAAATAAAAACATTAAAAGACATAGAAAATTTGGAAAACAATATTAATAAACTTGACCTAAGAGAAATATATCTAACATTGCTCAATACACTTGCATAATAAAATATTCTTTTCAAATAAACATGGAATATTTACCAAAGTGGACCATATTCTGGGTAAATCAATCTTCAAAACATTAAAATCAGAGAGGGTAGATCTTCTGATAGCAATGAAATGAAGCTAGAAATTAATAACAAAGAAATGACTAAAAAATTCCCATATATTTGAAAATTTGGAAATACACTCCAAAATAACCCATAGGTCAAAGGAAGAAAATCATGTGGATATTAGAGAATATACTGAACAATTATGAAGATGAACTTCTTGGAGGGAAAGGTTAGGACTTTCTCACACACTGACGCCTGCTCATTGAGCATGTAGGACTTGGCATACAGGACATGCTCAGTAAACACCTTAAGCAAACAAACCCTAGAGTAATTGCATGTAATTCCTTTGATGATAGCACCTTCTGGGTGTGAGATTAAAGTCGGTGCAAAAAAATCAATCAGTAGCAGGTAAAGGGTCTTCGAGAAGATAATATAAGCAGAGCTGAGGATTCGGTTCTTCTGCTTTGCAGCAGGAGGATGTGGGAAAGGGGGAAGCGGGAGCCCAGGTGGAGGGGTGGGGGCGGGCTGGAAGCCAGGACTAGCTTTCCTGACTGGAACAGAAGGCTACCTGCACTGCTCAGTGGCCAAAGAGAGCTGCCAAACACGGTGGCGTGGGGGAAGCATAGGTCACTCATTTCCCCCAAGTACAATTTTTTATGAGCCAACTTGCTACTTATTAGAATACGGAATATTTTTTTTTGTCTTAAATTTATATACGCTGACCCAGAAGTTCTCGTGAATCATAAAATGACTATTACTGAGCACAGAATCCTTTGCAGAACCCACAGCTTCTCGTTTTAGCAAAGAAGTTCTATTAAACATTACCAATTAAAGAGCCATTGTGTCCCTATTGACGGAAATCCATCATATTAGCATGAAGGTTTACAGCGTTTTAATGAAGCATTAATAATCTGTGGCTGTGTAAAGGTGGGTCTTGGAGATAAAAGCCACTGTCCTTTGCATTTCGCTTGTAAAACTGCTTTACAAGATTTCAATTAGATCCTTCTTTTTACCCCTGAGGGAAGCTAACGGATGTATCCCATTAATTATGGTTCCTAGAGACAGGCTGAGGGGAGGCGAAATCATAAAATGACAAGCAGGGCAGTTCTGCAGGCTCGCTGTCCTCTGGCGCACGCGCTTGCGGGGCTGGACTGTGACTGCGGCCGACGAGCCCCGGGGCCCAGAGCAGCGGAAAGGCCGGGCTGAGCCGCAGGGCACCTGCGTGCCCAGGCGCCTGCGTAACAAGTGTTTCTCCTGCTGGTACATACACGACAATGACTCCTTTAAATGTTGAGCCCGACAAGAACTCGTCCCATTGCCCATCGTTTTCTTCTCATGCCAATTTGCGCCCGTTACTTTCACACCCACAGAAGGTAAATATCCTCCGTTACCAGGTAACGGCGACAGTTTCAGGCGAGCGTGTTCAAAGGTTAAAGCGTTAGATTTGGAACGGTCTGGATCTATATTAATTATGAAAACCTAAATTAGGGAAGATATTCAATGCCAGGAAATTCCTTTGTCCTTTCTGACTTTTTCTGCCTCAAATACGGTGAGAGTTTAGAAGAAAAGGCTAAGTGCCCTTTCACATCTGCTGGTGAAGCTTCCTAGTAAGAAGCTGTTTTTCTTTCTAGCAATAGATTGGTTTGTCCCCCCCGGCCCCCCAAGATTTCCACCCATGGAGAGGTATCCCACCTGTCCCTTCTTGATAATATTATAATACTGATTTAACTGAAATACTCACTAGATTTAATAGAATTTAACAGGACCCTGCAATCGAGCACTGGGCCCATCCCTACTCCGTCTTTTTAACCATCAGTGTGGCCTCTGAGGGCTTTTAAGCACTAAATTAGGAAAAGCCAGGCAATTCTAAGGCCTCGCACGCAAGGCTTTTCTTTGTGTATTATACGAAGTGCAGTTCGTAAGGAAGCCGCCCCGCGTTTCTTTCGGGTGCAGCCTTTCAGACAGAAAAACACGGGGGGCAGTAACTTGCCCTCGCGCCCACTGATTGCCCGGGACGGGGTGATGCTTTTAACCCCGTTCCAGCACCAGCTCCCCGCCGGCTCTAATGTCAGTGACAGCGACACTGCCTTAAAGAAAAAGAGGGCCCCCCACACCCTCCACATTTGTTCTCACAACTCGATCACCCCGGATTTGTTCAGAAGCCTTTGCTGGGGGAGAAAGCAAGAGAGAGTTTCTATTTTGATTAAACCAGAAGTCCATTCAGATGTGCTCCCGCGGGCTTCATGGAAAGGCACGCGATTCATTAAGACTCTTTCACGGGCAGTTCTGGGTGCTCGGAGAATAGGTGGGGCGTCTAGTCTCTGGGACCAGGAGCTCGTATGTGCTCCTTCGGCCAGAAGAAGGGCTCCGGGGAAAGCCCTCCCCACCACGCCCGCTGGCCCTGGTCCTTTGGCTCACAACCTGGACCTTCTTTCTCCACGCGGCCTCCGACAGCCATGGACTTTCATATGTTATGTTTGTCTAGCTTTAGCTACCTAAGAGTCTGCTTTGAATCTTTTGGAATTTTGAGTCCACAAATGCTAGAGAAAAAAATTATTATTCTAAGGGAAAGGGTGGGTCAGATGCCCATTATTGGGTCCATCAAGTTTGGCTAAGATAACCCCATTATAGAAAAGTGGGGTTACCTTAGCCAAGATATGACACGTCCCGTAGGAACAAATGGGTGCAATGGAGGGTGGAGGGACTGCCAGGAAAACAGAGGCGCAGGAGAGCACACGCTTTCTGCAATTTGTCAGGCCTCATAGATGGTCTTATTTCCATACGCACTCCTGCAAACTAGAATTTTCCATATCCACATACAGTGGTGAGCTAGCGCACTTTGGGCTGCCAGGAAAGTCCTTGCCCTTCCTGTCACACCTCAGCTTGGCCCTGTCAAGGAAATGATATCTGAGTCCCTAATCATTCACGTTCCTCTGCGGAACATTACAATGCAGATTCTACCAGAAGGCATTTCAAACATGGACATAATGAATTTCTGGTATTGATTCTCTGCACTGGATTTCTCTGGACCTCATTTTACAATTGATCTTTAACTGACAATGTGATATATTATAGTTCTTTGTTTATTAGTCTTCATACACTCTCTGTTCATCTAAGTTTTCCCATTCTTTGGTAACCATGGTAGGAGAAATCATTGTTAACCATTCAACAAACTATAAAAAATACACATATGGGAAAAGTTAAAGACAAAATATACCAGAAAACTTCCACTAAAATATAGACAGATGAGCTCTGCACCAAGATTGCAGTTAAAAGCTAGCATGTACATTGGGAACCCTACATTAAAGCTGTTTACTTATTTTAAGTTACTGGGATTTATCACTAATTAGACTTGAGACTGCTACATACCTCAGCAAAGATTTTAAATTATATCTCCAATAGAACTTGCCTAAAATCTCTGGGCATCTAAAACAAACCTCTTGGATTATTTTTTTTCACCTTCAGTACACTATTTTCTTTCCATATACAGAGAAGTTGAAAATCACCCACTAGCAGTTATTCAGTAAATTCAACCAACAGAGTCAGTCTTGCTTTTTGACATTTAAAACTAAATAGGAACCAACAACACCGAAAACAAAGTTTCTCCCCCCAATAGCACAATATTTTTTCCTTAGCTTGTTATAAACTTACTAAGGGTGATAAACTATGTTAGTTTATGAAATTACAACCTTTGATGACTCATTCCTGTTACTAAAAAGCATTGACCCTCCCAGTTCTTTTTTTTTTTACTTTATAAAAAATGTGTCTTTATTGTTGAAAGCATTACAGATGCCCCTTTAATCCCCATTAAGCCCTTCTACCCTGCACCTGTCCCGTCCTTCACTACACTGTACCAGCTACAGAATATATTACAAAACAGGACACCACCATACTAACAATAAAAAACTTTAATTCATACAGTAATTTACTTTCTCTTGAGTACAATATGGAAAAAATATGGAAATAATTAAGGGTATAAAAGGTCCTAATTTTTCAAGAGCTGTTCCATATTTTTAGAAGAAATGGTTTACTATTATTAATGAACCAGTTGTCCTCAAATTAATCTATAACTGTGCTGCAATCCAGTGACACTTCCAAATTAATATTTAGATAAACTTAACACCCTTTATCTACAACTTATATGGAGGAATAATTTATGAGTAGCTTAGCCAACCTTATATAGGAAAGAGTAAAGCTGAAATATTTGCCCTAAGAGAATTAAGAAATATTACACCACATAGTTATACATATGTTACCACACTGGCTCAATAACACTGGCTCAAGTGCATGTATTTATATTATTACAATAGTTAGTGAATTTGTAACTTAATTTTATGTATTAGTTTGATAAGTAAACCAATATTATTCAGTATTCTTTTAGAATTATTTGACGTGCAAAAAAAAATATGTGTTATCTCATGCAACTTCAACCAGGGAAATAATGCCCAGGTTTTTCTGATATCATGTGAGAAACACAGATCTGACCCATGACATGCATTGATCGGTAACTTCCATATAGAAATCCTCCATTAAGTGAACCTGAACCATCAAACCTACACTGGCATGCATATATATATACACACACACACACACACACACACACACACACACATATATATAATTTAGGAAAAGCACAAGGGGCCTCAATGGATTGATTATATTTCAAATTCATCAGTGATGCTGATGCCAGGTTATTTTAATAATATAAATAGAAAGAATGAAATTTCTTTTTTTTAAATGGTTACATTTTTTAAATAAAGGTAACTTTGTGAATAAAGGAAGATGCCAATTACGAAACCCTGGCCCTGTGTTAAGAGCAGATCTTCCCATGAGTCTGCATTTCAGCTGAACTCACTGTTCTGAAGGACAAACACCTGGTTTGTGTGTCCTTTAAATTTCTGAGGTTAACATGGGCCTTGGTAAATTGATAGTGTAGAACCTTGTGAAAGATTAGAATGTAAATAGAAGACCTCAACTTTACTGCTGACTTTGGGATTTGGAAATGATATTTGTTACATTATTAGAAAACTATTGCTTTTTCAATGACAAAATTATTCATCACGAGGGGTTGTAATCATTAGACCACATTTTGAATTGTATTGATTGTTTGCTCAAACATGAGATCTCATCACAATCTTACTACAATCCCCCCCCAACCTTCCCTGATAGATTGTATAATGCTTTAAATATATTTTATTGTGGATAACATCAAGGGGGAAAAATAGTAGCATAGGAGAGTTGAGCTTTGTTTTAATATACAAAATGTAACAGTGTAAATTTAATTCTATCACCCTGAGTCTTTGATTCCGTTCTAATGACCCATAAGGCTTTGTGCCAAATGCACTATTTACTATATAGTTCATCCATGAGAAAAAGAAAATTAACCCTAAAAACCCAGGACTTGCTTGACTCTGACACTGCGAGCTGCTGACCTGGCACCTACAGGTAGGGCATGGTGCTCTCCTGTTGGACATAAATGACTTGTTCAGAAAATCAGTCTCAGACAAGGCCACTCTCTAACTCTGACGCAATGAGACAAGAACAATGCTGACATTGACTAAGTAAAGGGGAAAGTGACATCACCGTGCAAACCCTAAAATATCAAACGTCCCCCTATCCCAGCTGCTACGAGTGACCACTACTTCTTGACCAGTTTCAGCTCTGAGGCGGCCTGTGTGCGTCCCAGGCAGGGGAGAGGGCCCGGGAGGGGTGCCACCCTTCAGCCCCCACACTGCAGCTCTCCCCCTGGGCCCTCACAGCTCTTGCCTGTGCTGCCGACATTGGTGTTCATTAAACACAATCTTGTTACAGTAAAAAAAAAAAAAAAGCCTCGATTTCCTCCATTTGTCCATGTTTTATACTATCATGACTCTAAAATAAGATGCTCTTAAAGAAACCCTCGTCGGAACGGGGCTGGGATCTTGGCCTGCTAGATTATGCTTCCTTTCTCTGCAGGCTAGAAGCACAGTCTCTGCCGCTGCAACTGCAGAGCTGAGTCAGCTGAAAGGAGTCAAGGATATGGTCAAGGCTCATTTTCAGGTGACATCTCTTATTTAAAAAAAAAAAATGAACGAATTGTAACTTAAAGCGCCTCCATCACAGGCTGCCCATAGGGAGAACTCAGCTGTCATCTTTCATGAGGCTGGATTAGCACTGCATTCAATCTTCATTTATAGTTCTGCACATTTCTTTAGTCTGTCTGTAGATGTTCTACTCGAAGGTAGTGGCTGTATAATGTGAACAATACATTACTCTTTTTTGTTGCTAATAGTCTTAGGGACCACATTTCAGTGCAATTCATCTGTGGTTTTATTTCTTTTATTTTTCTACCCTGTGTTCAGTAGTATGCTAGATACCATGAGAAGGTTTTTATGTCCCCTGTATTTTAATACATAACTAGCATTCTCCTTGGGCACCTGGTGACTGTACAAAACCTATAGAGTATGACGGAGTTCATTTCAATCCTCACCTTACCGATGCCAGTGCGGGTGGCAAGGACGCTTTCTTTGAAAACCATATGATGGGCTTGAAGTACCAGGTGATTGGCTCAGGGCTTCTGCTGATGGACAAGTGAGCCAATATTGAAGGTTCCCTTGCTTTCAAAGTCACTTTGTATTTGCTTGGGCTTGATTTTATTTTTTATAATATTTTGTGGCTCTCCTGACCTCTTACTTCAATCCATAGCTGCTGTCAAATACATAAGTAAGCAGATATCCTAGCTCCGAGAAACAAGACAAATGATTCCTCTGTGACATGTGTGCCTTGATGACACAGATGGGACTATGCCTGTTACTGTGTTGTTGTTATTTTAAGACAATTCATTGATTGTCGACATTTGAGAAGAAACATTTTTAGTTTGCGGGTCTATAGTTGTGACATGTAGACAAGACTGAAAGGATATTCCAAAAACAGTCACTGTCAGTAAACTCATCTTTAAACAGAGGAAAATAATTAAAAATACATCAAGAGTGAACTTTTGAATTGAATAAGTACATGCTCGATAAAATCCTTTACTCACTTCTTTGTGGTTCAAAAAACCCTAAACATAGACTTGAGGCTTGGCATCTACTCTTGGTTTTGGCACCAATAGCATGATATAAAATTAGCCATTTAACTCCTTTGAGCTTCAGGGTCATCATATATATATATATATATATATATATATATATATATATATATAGTAATTAACAGCTTTCAGTAGGTTATTTTGGAAGTATGATTTCTACGCTTCTTCTACCATTGCTACTTATTATCTAAGGTGCACTGCTCTAGGCTTGACTTGCACCATCTCGCTGAACCTCCAAATGATCCTCAGCAAAAGGCCTTCCTGGCACCTGCACCTCACGGATGCGTCAGCTGTGGCAGAGACCAGGTAAACATCCCATTCAGGGTGACACAGCTGCGCAGCGACGGAGCCCGGAACCCAGCCTCTGTGGGCCCCCCAGCCTTTGCAGTTCCCCTGCATTCTGGAAGGCAGTGCGCTTCGTCTTTAACTGTGTGCATCCCGGGGCCAGCCTGCAGAGGCAAGACCCAGCTCTGCCACTGACCCACTGTGCGACCCTTCACAGGCTACTGTACGGGTCTCGGTCTCAGAGTCTGGGATGGTAGCTGCTCCTGCTTTACAAGGCTGTTGTGAGCTGTAGAAAAGCTGGCACACATACAGAACTTAGGACAACGCCTGATACAGTCACCACTGCTATTCTTACTCTCAAGTCCCAAAGACAGCCGTGGGATTAAAATCAACCCTGTGTAGACGCAATCTGATTGCATCAAATGATCTCGGATTACTACAGTTCACTGTGCGTGACAAAATAGTCCGGTTCTTGTTTAAACTGGAACTCTGCAACTCAAACGGAATTTAACTTGTCCCACAATAGCCTTGCAGATCTGATTTAAAAATTAAAATGAAAAAAATTACTTTATGCTATCCCTGACTTTGCCAGGACTTCTAACTCCTGTCAGTTGCATGGGGATGTCCATTGTCATGGTGAATCATTTATGAGTAGACATCAAATTGGAGGGCACCATATGATGAGACCATTTCAAGGCAGAGTGTGTAGGGTGTGCAATGTGTGCTCATACTCAAGTGGAATTAGACTCAGACACCTGTGCGCCGGTCCTAACTAGATTCTTTCTAAAAGTAGAACAAATTTAAACTCTATGGTGTTCAATTTCCTTATCTGTGAATTAAATATAATACCTATTCCTTTACTGCTATTTTGAGGATGAAATGCATTAACATCTGTATACAGTGTTCTGTGAAATGCAAACTTTTCTTCAAAACTAGTATGCGCTGTTACTGAAACTCACTCCTTCTTTAATAAAGCTCTGCTGTAAACTCAACCTGATTGTACAATGGCCTTTCATGCTGCACAGTTTCTGACGCTTGGATTCCCGTGCTTGTCTCCTCCAGGAGACCAAATGCTTTAGGGTCGCCTCTCCAGTGGAGGTTACTGCGAGACCAAGAGGGGGCACGTAGGGGAGGCACCTCTCCAGCTGCATCTTTCTCTCACCCTCATTGCTCAAAGATGTGTAACGCACTTAGGGTAACACAGCGAGCCCCAGGCGCCCACCTTTCCTTGCTCAGGGAGCATGGCATGAGAGGGTGTCGGGGGCTGCCACCCCGAGGGCCACCCTGATCAGGCAGCATTTGCTCCTGAGCAGCCCGCGTCGGGCTCGGGCCTGCGGTTTGCAGTTTCCGCGCTGGCCCAGGGCCCGGCCCGCGCAGCGGGCACCGCAGGATGGCCTCTCGGGGGAGCTGCACCAGCTTTAATGCGAGGCCGCAACTGTTGGCCGCTTTCTTTTCATTGAGTGTGCGCCTGAGGCCTGCAGTCCACGGATTTCTCACTTCTTCAGTGTCTCTCGAATACTTGTTTTGAGGTTTATTTTTCTAGTCATATTCCTTGGTCTTAGCCCCCAAGTCTACTAACCATTTTTTCTCTCAGCACTGCACATTAGCAAATTGGCCTGCCAAAACCGACGGAGTGATAAAGACCATTCTGGCCACTCTTTCTTTCGATGCTGAATTAGCAAGCTATCTAAAGGGGCTTCAGGAGTTGTTAAGCTCTATGCCTAGGAGCTAATGCCACACTTAGGAAACCAAGGAGATCCCAGGATATCCTGGGCCCAGATTTTTTTGTCCCATCAAGTTAGATGAAGATTTTGTGAGGACAGGAAATAACTAGTGGCCTCAGGGCTGCCCGTTACCCATCATTACAGCAGATTTTTTTCTCTCCTTTTCACTCTGTTTGAACATCTAATAATAGCAATCACTAAGCCTGAAGCCCATACTAGAGGATTTTTTTCTCTTAAATATGTGCAGACATTCTTTATGTAGAGTTCGAAGGTCATTCAAGGTCAAGCTTAAGTGCTCTCTCTCGCTCCCTCGCTCTTTCTGTCTTTCTTAGGTATATCTAGCCTTGTCCCAATTTTATTTGATTGCTTTTTTTCTGACTTTCCCTGATTTTACCAATATAGTGTTAGTGATTTTTAAAATGTAGTCCTGGGTGAAACTGTAAAAGCAGGATATACTGAGAAGCATAAGATTATCAAATGCCTTTGCCATAGACCAAATATAATTACACAGCTTGAGATACAGCCAGAGACATTTGCTGCTACTGGAATTTTAATGTCAAGTGGTGAGAGATTTCCATCTACTTTCATTAGCAAAGTTCACGGGTATGTGTCAATCATCCTACCTGTTTTTAGAAATAGCACCACAGTGTTTCAATTTGTTTCCCAATTAATTCTTCCCCCTCATTATATTCTTACCATTATTCCACTGCAAATATCTTCTTCAAAATCTGGATGTGACCCCTGTTCAAGAGCTGTTTCTTGCTTCTCTGGGCACATGCGGGAGAAGGGACGTCACTTTGTAATTTACTTGGATTTGACTCCAATATGATGATAACATGCTTCTAATTGTCAGATATTTCAAGAGCAAGCTAAATAAACACATTTTATGGAATGAAAAAAAGTTGTATTGACCATTAACTTTTATAAACTAGTTTCAAGGTAGCACCTTGTATAATCAAATGTGTTGCCTTATTTTTATTTGAGACATTTTATCACTACACGGTCCTGAAAAAATAATGAGAACTATTGGAGGGATCATACATACAAAGATACATAAATAATGTATTAATGCAATTAATGTTTATATAGTTCTAATGCATATTCTATTGAATTTATAAAACTCATTTAAATACCCCTTAAGAAGTAAGTAAGCAATGACATTTTGACTTTAGAAATGCACATTTGATCTGGTAAACATTAAAATGAACTATTATTTATTACTTTGTCCTGGCTGAGTGACTAATATGTAATTCCTAAATAATGTTTTCTTTTTAGTACTAGCATTCGACCTCACCATGGGGGCAAATGTCTCTAGATTACATTAACGAGCTCGTCTCAATCACTTCCTTATGTCATCCAGATTTGCCACCTTCCAGCTGAAACTGAAAAGCCCCGCCCAGTGCCTGTTCCCAGTGCCCATCTGGGCCCCTGGCTGCTTCCCTGCCAGCCCCTTACCCCCGAAGCCCTGCTCCCCCGGGGCTCCGCTCACAGCCCCTCTGCACGCGTTCGCATTGCTGACCCTGAGAGCCTTCTCCTAATCTCCCCCAGACTCTGTTGTTCTTATGGCCGCACCTGTCACTGTCTCAGGCTTGGCAGGATTGGGGGGAAATAAAGAATATGAATACTGATTCGCGGGAGGCCTGCCTACAGTTTTCCAGACGCACCAGACGTATATGAATTATAGTTTAGACTTTAGCAGAGACACCTGCTGCTGTTTCCAAAGAATTATTAACCCCCCCAATGGCCAGCGGCGCTGTATTATGTACACGTGAGTAGAGATGACCCTTGCCTGGCCTATCTGAAATTAGTCCCAGTGCCTAGCACAGCTCATTGTCCACAGGGGATAAATTAACCTCTGCTGAGTGATTTCATGAAAAGGTGCAACTGTTAAGACCAACACTGCAGCACACACGCATGAAGCTACGTCCCTCACTCGGTCAGCAACACGCATGTCATACAGACACATTTTGTCAGCTGCTGTCTACATGCTGTTACTGAATCGCCGCTACGAGGCTTAAAGAGGGCAAGACGCTCAAAGTCACACAGCTAATAGGGTACGAGTCAGATGATCACAGATCTGTTCAACTTCAAATCCCATGCTTGTTCCACTGTATCTCATCTCATTATAAATTACCTAGAGATGTACAGGAACAGCAGAGTAACACAATTATTAAGAAAGAGAGTAGTTAACACCAGCTCAGTTCTTCCAATGTGTTAGGCATTCAGCTAAGAGTGTTAGATTATTTATGTTATTTAATACTCACAACATAGTCTGTAATAGTAATTATTGTTCCTACAATACAGACACAAAACTTGAGTTTCAGAGAATCATCACATGCTTAGAAGACGTTCGTAGCAAACCTAAATTTTGTCCCCGGCTGTGTGGCTGTAAATCATGTGTTTAATCTGGGGGTAGATGTGACTAGGATGCAGGACTATGAAAATGAATTTTGGGATAAATTGTTTAGAGATGTAGGCGTTAGGCAGGATACGTGCATAAAAACTGAGTCAGAGTTTAGCTGAAAGGGGCTCCATCTAGACAGGGTGAAAAAGTACTTGAGCAATACCATGATCTATCTGAGCAAAGTTTTGGAGGGAGGTTAATTTATGGAACCATTTATGGGAGACCAACGCACGTGAAGATTAAAAGAGGGAATTTGGGCAACTCAGACATTTAGTGCCACGGAAAATGCTCTAAGGCAAAAGGGAAATGAATGGATAAAGGTATCCTTGATTACTTTCTGTCGGGAAGTTGACCATAACCACAGTGAAGTAATAGGAAGTCTGGTGAAGGAATTCAGGCACAGATAAATATTTTCGAGGAGTTTTATGGACAGCAAGCTCTCATATCGCACTTTTAAAAGGGGCATATAATTTAACTCTACATTCAGCTTTACAGATACAACAAAATGCCATTACTGCGATCAATAAAAGAGATTCAAACATTTTCTGCAATTATTTTTCCAACACATAATTTAAAGGCAGATAGAGAATAGACAAAACAAAACAGCTTTGTATGGCTAATTTTAATTTATTTCTTTGATTAGTATCTCTAACTTAAGTTCATATTAAAATAGAGCAGAACATTTTCCTCTATGCATAGGAAATATATCTCATTGTAAAGGTTAATAACTTGGAAAGTATGGCAGCGACTTGCTTTAGTATTGGCTTGATAAAGGGGAAATGTTCTGCTACTGCCAACTTTGAAGCTTATCACTACAGCCATTGGAGTGTGATTGAGCTAAATAAAAGGGCCCTAGCAAAACTGATAAGAATTTTCTTATTCATGTTAGTTACATTTAAATGAAGTGATTTTACTCTCTTTACCCATAAAAGATAGCATTTGAGAAGGTTCGCTTTGAGAGGTCATTTGCAGATATAACACTTTCTTTTCTAAGTTAAGTAAAAATGGCTTTTATCTTTCCAAAGATCCTCATGTTTCACTCAGACATTGAAACTTTCACAGAGATTACACCAGCAATGTCAGCGTGGAAAGACCTCCCACATTGTGAGCTATGTCACCACATGCGGATTGAGTGAGATGAATAATATTGTTTTATAGAAAGTATCTGAAGAAGGGCTAGAATAGACTTTTAAAATATGTATGCTTAGTTTTAACTGCTTTTTAAGCTTGAGAAGCACTTTTCTTTCAATGTAAACAAGGTGCTGAAAAATCCCTAGAGATCCAACCTATACTATTTTAAAGACTTTAAATAAACTTCTTCATTTTTGCCCTTCGTTTCACTTTTTAAAAACCATAATTACATTGGAGCTTTGATTACAGAGGGTATGGATCAACACCACTGCAAGGTATTTTAGAAGAGTACCATCCTATGTAGCACTCACCGTGCAGGGAAGACTTCATCCCTACGGGTGCTTGTACCTGGAACGGAGAGCACACTCGGAGCGGATCACCAGGGGATCTTCGTTAAAGAGCTTCGATGGTCAAGGGGGAGCCTGAAGGGAACCTACACAGGATTCCACACACTCGATGTGGTGTCAAGAGCTGGCTGTGGCTACCAGGGAGCATAAGCTCACCGTCGCCATCTCCATCGGCCAGCCCTCCACAAAGCCACCCCTAATAAAACACAACACCCAGTTAAAAGCCAAGTCCTGTTGGTTTGTTCAAGAAACGTTCCTTAGCCTTGTGTTTCAACTGACGTGCTACCTGTAGCTTCTTCTCTACAGAAATTTGGGAGTTTTTGCTAAGATACATATATACATATGTACATACACATTATAATATATGTTATGTTGTAATATATTAAATATATTTTAGATATAATATATGATACAATCTTACAATACATAATAGAATATTACATAGTTATACATTACCTTATTTATATTATATATAATAAACACTTTTGTGTTATAATATATAATACATTCATTCCTGGTTATCATCTATAAGGACTGAAAATACTGTCCAAGTAGGTTCTACATGTTCGCGAGCGTCTGCCCTCATGAGTGAGCCCAGCCCATGCCCACTCCTGCCAACCGGTCAAGTGACAATTCTGTCAACGTACTCAGAGAGTAAATCTTTTCTCTTCTTTACAGCTTATTTATCCCCCCCGCCCCTGAATTTTGTGGCCCCTTCCCTTGCCTCCCTGCCTCTGGATGTTCCCTTTAAAATGCCGCCTGCCCCGGGCCGCCCTCCGCCCGCCCCTCCGGCCGCGCCTGCTCCGTGCCCGCGGCCGCCCTCGGTCCCCGACCTGCGTCCCCAGCCGGCTGCCGGGGTCCGCGCGGCTCCGGTTAAACATGGAAACGTGGAATCAGCAAACAAACGAGGCAACAAACGCAGCCTTTCAGCATGGTTAGCTTGTTCAGCGACCTCCCAGCTCGATGTGGTCACCGAGGGCAGACCTGCCTTTGTGTCCCTGGCGGCACTGTCCCCTACCGCCCCCGTTAGTAGGCCATCAGACCCTGTTGATTCTACGGCTTGGATCCCTGGAACCATGTGCCTTTTAGACACTCCCTCTGCCGCTCACCTGGCCGGACTCCTGTCGTTTCTTGTAGGAAATAAGGAAGGAGCCCCCCCCCGCCTGGCTGTAATCGCACCCCCCCCCCAGCCCCGCAGGTACCCACTGCCCATGCCCCCGCTGCCAACCAGGTCACGTCGCTCCCACTGAAATCTTTCCGAAACACCCTCAGGATCTCCTCATCATGGTACACAGTCCCGCCAACGTCTGGAACCTGCCACCCTCTTTCTCATGTTCATGTCTGCGTCCTACGCACGCGGTTCTCCTACTCGAGATGCGCTTCTTCCTTCCCCATCTTTTTTGTTCTTGCATCTTTCACCAAAAATTGACCTGAACACAGCCTTCAAAGGAAACCTTCCCTAGGCCCCCCCAGAGCCCCGGGCCCCGCTCTGTGCACCCAAAGAGGCCCGCACACCATTCTTACTCGACAGTTGTCACACCTTAATGTGCCCAGTAACCCACTTGTCTGTCTTCTTTATGCCACGAGCCCTTTGAGGCCAGCGGCCCTGCTTTAATCTAATTTTAAATATATTATTTTTAAATAAATTGAAATTTATTTAAGTTTGCATCTGTTATTGAGTCTGCTACACGTTACGTGGCAAATGAGTATTTACAGAATAAAGATAAAAGTTGAAAAATATTATATAGGAAATACTTTTTCTATTTTACTTGGAAATTTTATTACTTTTTATTACCCCCTCCCCATTTCTGTTATCTATTTTCAAGTGCTCTACAAAACAAGAGCTAACACTTATAAGAATAGTAATATTCTTTACAAATAGGTAGTTCCTGGGTTCTCTAAATAGCTAAATATTTGAAATTATATCTCTTTTTTTTTGAAAAATATTATTGAATTTATTGGGGTGACATTGGTTAATAAAATTATATAGGTTTCAAGTGTATAGCTCTATAATACATCATGTGTATATAGTATTGTGTGTTCCCCACCCCAAGTCAAGTCTCCTTGGGCCACCATTAATCCCCCCTTTACCTCTTCTCCCTGCCCCACCCTCTTTCCCTCTCGTAATCACCATTCACTTGTCTGTGCCTTGTGTCTATGACTTTTACGTGATTTCTTGGAAAACTAGTATTGAATCATGTATTGTCAGAAGGCATTCACTCAAATACCTCAAGAAACTGCTTACTTCCAGGGCAAGGCAGTTAGGAACACACACAGGAATTACCTTCCTAGGGTAGGAGAGACGCAATGTTGCCTGCTTCTTTCATAAGGAAGTTAAAAAATAGCTTCATTAAAAGAAAAGAAAGTCAGTTCTCACTCTCCTAAGAGGTGCTCTGAGCATCTTCTTTATTTTTTTATCTGACATTTTACAGCTTATAAATATAGCCATGATTCTTCTAATATTACTTTTTGGTAAGGAGCAATAATGCTCTGTGTGGATTTGTGATCATTATTGGTTTTACAGACTCCCTCTGGAAACTGCCAAGTGCATTTGTGCCTGTTGTACTAATTCACTAACATTAGTTGGTCATTTAAAAATCCAATTTTAGATCTCTAGAAACAAGCATCAGTGTTCAACTATGTATGTGGATAGTATTTTGTCTTTACTCAGTTTAACTCACTTCATATTTTCCATGAACCTACTATGTGTTGTGAGTTAGACAAAGCTCCAAAGGTCTAAGGCATGAAAACTGCAGCCAGGAAAATTTGCATTTTTAATGAATGTGGAGCATAAGAAGGAAAGATATGCAGATATAATATATAGTAAGTTAAATGTCCAAGAGTCTGGACCTTCAGTATATTGTTCACCTAAGGGCACCAATTATTATTCCCAATCTCCCATGAAAACTGGGTTATTAGGAAGATTCTGATATTCTGAATTACAACTCTCAGGATTTCTTTAGACTAAGGAGTGTGCACAAGTAGCCAATTTATAATGAAAAATATTATACTCTTAAAGCAACATGAACATAAGGTTTCTTATGACAATAAATATGATGTAATATTTTCTAAAATATTCACTGCAAATAAATATACTTTAAATTCAGAATAACTGTGGATGACAAGGACTGGTTGTACTCCTTGAGAGGGTAATTCTACTTCTAGGGGCCCTTGCAAAGAAAGTACCTGAAACATTAAAAGAAATAGGTGTATGCAAATGTTCAAATTAATGTTATGAGGGCAAACATAGTAAGTGACCATGAAGCAAGCGATACAATAGTAGGCGTTTCCAAAGCATTGACCCAGACAGTAAAATAATCTTTTTCTAAGTTTATGTTCGGAGAAATGCTTTTGCTATAATAAGTAACATGGTCAGAAATCAGAATTCTATTTGTGGTATAAGTATGCCAAATGAAGCAAAATATTCATGGAAAAGGGAGTTAGTAATGAGCATATCAAACATTTAGATGGCTTTATCTGAGCACTGTCATGCTTTTTACTACTTTTTATTCTACTCTTAAATAATTTATATTTTTAAAACCATGGGCATATATTACAACTGTCCTGTAAAAATAAATTTTATTTAAAATTTAAATAAATTACATAAAATAAATGGAATTGGTTAAGATCTATAAATCTAGCAACAATTCCACATTTCCATCTGCTGGAATGACCATCTCTGTCATTTTGAATTCTGCTGGTTTGCTTTGTGTTCTGACACTCCAGCTAGTAAATCAAAGGTCATAGAAATTTCATCTCATAGGATTCATTTTGCAGATGAATGATTATAATTTATCATAAAACAACTAAAACTCATAAAATAGGACTATATAAAATGACAGTGCCAATGCTCATCACATGTTAATGCTCCCTATTTTTTTTTTTCTTTTGGGACAAATATGTACCTTAATATATTCCAACTTTAGTAGGTTTATAGACAATGCAAATCACATTTGCAGCTATCACTGATCCTGCTTTAAATTTTCTAGATAGCATAAATAAATCTGAGAAGAAACTTACAACTAACTTACATCCAAACTACTACTGACCAGTTTAGCTGCCAAGCTTGGAATATGATGATAAAAACCGTGCTCTCTGTGCTAAACTAACCCATATACCATGATTTTTTAACAGACTGTTTTAAAATTTCTCCAATACCTACATTGCAGAAAACATTTAGTGTAAGGTTAAGATGAAAGAAAATGTGCATAGTAAATTTCTTAGTTGACACTAAGATCAATTGATTAATAGCTGCAAAATGAACTGGAGATCACAGGGGTAGGGGTAAAGTTGGTTATCAGTTCTCTATATGCATTATCCAGAGTCACAAACACAAGGTGATCATTTCTTTTTTCAAAAAATAATCTTGAGTTTCCATTTTTGACAAGCTTGTCACACAGAAAGCTTGAATTGGAGTGATAAAAATCCTGCACATTTCTGAGCTCAAATAACTCAGTTGGGTCAACACTTCGCATTTAGAACAGCAAACTAAATTTAATTCAGTTTTAAGGGGAATGAAAAAAGACTGCAAAAGTAATAGAAATACACTGCCCCATGAAAGCAAGGTGAGGAAAGCCAAGAAGGTAAAATGGTGGAGAAAAGACTGCTCGAAATAAATGATATTAGAAGAAAGATAATTGCCTATCTACTGTGTGGGAAATAATATAAGCCATTTGGAAGAAAGGTCACTTAAAAAAGGAAAGCTTTAGCATCGCCTTCACAGTAGACTTCAGCAAATCTGAACACTCGTTCAATTTTAATTTTTAGGTTTTTAATCTGGTATTGATGATTGTTGCTACCCACAAATTTTATTCTGATGTTTTTGGTTGCATGTTAAAATGTCAAGCTCAAAGCAGGTAAATAAAACTAGCATAGAAAAATGAGTGTAGGATAGATAATAGTGACTTGCCTTTTGACCTTTTATAAGCCATTTTGATAGACTGTATTGGCTCTGGGTGCAATAGAATGAAGCATTAACAAACCTCATTTTATAGGTAATGCAAATTTGTTACTCCCCAGACCAGAAAACATAGACTCATTTTAGGCCAGAGGAAAATGACTTTTAGCCACATTTATTCTAGTTCGGACATGATAGGCAGAAGCAACTTCTTCATCCTGTTGGCTTATTTGCTCAACAATATGTCACGTGGAAAAACAAGTTAGAATCATTGACTGGATGTGACGCAGGGGCTCCGTCAGCCTGGGAGGAGCCTGACTGTGCTAAGGAGGCATCACTGCTCAGCACACTGCCGTCATGTGAAGGTGGACTGACAGGTACATTGGCATATCATTAAAATGGATTATAATTAAAAAATAGAAACATATATGAAGTGATTTATTTACATCAAAGTTACTGGAATGAAAAAACTCACAATTTAAAATAGAATAATCCACTTTCCAGCAAAGATATCTGATATTTGAATTACCAATTACATATATTCTTCATTGTTTGAGAATAGTACATGTAAAGGCTAAGTGAATTATAAACTATTAGTAACATCACTGCCCAAATCAATCATATTACAAAAATATAATGATACAACAACATCCACAGAGTCATAAGTTTAAGTTATACACACACACACACACACACACACACACACACACACACACACTAGACCAAGTACCTCCTTTGTATAAGGGTAATTATATTTAATGACCACAAAGCATCGATACATGAACTTGAATTTTCACTTCTTTGCTATTTTGTCTGTGACAGCCACAAAACAAATAAGGCCAAGCACTCGGAAAAAAACAAACCATGAACTTGGAGAGAAAGGGGACAATTCAACCCAACTCAAAGAGCTCTAGCTCTCCAAATAAGAGAAATAGCTTGTAGGTGTAGAATATACGAACAACAGCCAATTTCACACCCTTGAGTCAACACGGGTGGTTCCGAAGGGGATAGAATATTTTTATTCATATTAGGCAAAGAGAAAACTCCCCAGGAGGGGCTACGCCCCCTCATGTGTTTGCTGAGAACTTCACGGGCTCTCCTGCTACCTCCCCCACCGCGGCCGCTACTCGATCAGAGGTGACTGCGTCACCCGAACAGGGGACAGGAACGGTAACCTGGCCGCAGCTCAACGAATGCAACAGCTTGCTGGGCTTGTACCAGTACAGAGATTGTTCTGATTTCTTTCAAGTCACGGCCAAGGTAAAACCTTGAGATTTCCCAAACTTAGCGTGTAGATCCCCATCTCGACACGTGCCCTTTCTTATGAGGATCTCAACCTCAAAGGGCACGAGCAGTAAGCTCTAGGACGTAAGGGCAGGGTCGCAAGAGGACACGCAGCGCTCACGAACACTCTGCCACCTGTTTAAGGAAACCAGCTGAGCAATTATTTCAACAAATGCCCCGATCAAAGATTTATTTCATTTAATCATTGTCTTCCTTCTCATCCACATAACGTGCACAGTCTGTGCCAAGAGGTGTGGTCAATGTTTTAAAAGCACAGATACATGAATTCAAATTTTCACTTCTTTGCTATTTTGCCTGTGACAATAACAAAATAAATAAGGCCAAATACTAGGAAAAAAACAAACAACCATGGACTTTGAGAGTAAGGGGACAATTCAACCCAATTCAAATAGCTCTCGCTCTCCAAATAACAACCTAGTTTTAAATATTTTATTAATGAGAAAACAGGCAGAGAGACATCACGTAATTTGCGCAACGTCTCCTAAAGAGCAAAGGGTAAAGTTGGGCCTTGAACTGTGACCATAGGATTTTAGAGCCCAGACTCCGAACCACAACATTGTACAGCCCCTTATGGTATTATTTTTAAAAATCTGTTTAAATAACTAATGGTATTTGATGTAAATGCAACTTCATATCCCAAATTAATCATTCATGGAGTGGAAAAGGAGATCCTAAATTTATCCTCACTTCACATACCTGCTAAAGCCTAGTGTATCTGGCAAATATTTGGCACTTATTATGTATTTGCTGAGTCAACAAATGAGGGAACACAGTATGAATATCCAAATGAACTTAGGGAGATGTCATTACCTAAGGCTCAACATTTTATGAAATGCTGGCTTTCAACCTGTTTCAAGCTGATAGCAGTGCTTTGGAAAGTGCAACAGCTCAATCATTATAAAGACCAGAGGCACTGGGGTCATTAGTTGGTCAGTTCCATGATACCCATTAGATTGAGAGTTGATCAGAAAAAGGTTAGACCTAAACTCGAGTAAAGCATTATGGACTTTTAAAGGACAAGCGCTAACAATGTGGTTAGGGAAACATACAATACGGATCAACATCTGTAGCTAGAACTAAAAGCAGGTGCAGTAGAAGTACTTGTTGACTGATGCCTTGGATCAGTAAATTCAGTTATCTTTATGTAACTCTGACACTTTTTAAATTATACCTTAGTAAATCAAACCCATTTTGGGAATAATCCTCAATTTTGATTTCATTGTGTCTGTCTTGTTTCATGACCAAGGTTCTTTTTTATTGCAGAAAGCAACTTAATAGGTCAATATTTAAATACAAAGCATGTGGTCAAAAGCTACTGACTGATGAGAGATCAGATTCTAAGCAGCATTTTGGGGAATTAACAAAATTATAGTAAAAAAATGAGGCAAATGCCAGTTGGGGAGTAATCTAAAATGTCTGTACCTTCTGTAACATCTGTGGAAAATTTCCAAGAGGGTTCCTCTAAGGAAAAGGCTAATTATTTCAGATAGCTCCGCTGTAAAGCCACAGCTCTGTAACCTCTTGACAAGACATGCAACTTTTAGAAAAGAGTTGAAAGAGCTCTGAAGGAGAGGGAAAGAGCTGGCTGCCATGGAGAAAATGATTGGGCTCTACAACTGCCTACCCTGGAGGGTGACAGAGAAACCCCATTGCTGAGACAGAACAAACCATAGCAATTTTATCTCTAATATATTGACTAATATAGTGCTTAAGAAAAGGCCTAAATACTCATGGACATTTTTTAAAAAATGAAAATCTTAAATTAGTACGCAAAACATTACCTGTTTTAATAAAACTCAATACCTAAGTCCTGATATGTAGACCAATGCCCAAAATATGAATCTTTGTATATTTATTTCAATAGGAAAACAGAATAAAACACTAGTAAGTTAATTTTCTCTTCTAAAATTTTCATCTGCTATGTTCACCCAAAACATTTTTGAAGACAGTAATTTGGAAAATAAGGCAAAATTAAATCACTGAGTTTTTGCCTTTGAAGAATTTTAAGTAAATGATATTTTTAAAGATTTCCAATGTCTAAGTTCCACCTGAGGATTCTGAGTAACACAAAGTCCAGGACGTCTGGCAGTGGGCGATGGCAAAGGCCTGGGACTTTGAGATACATCAGACTTAGCACCTGAGAAACTACTCACTTTTTAAATAAGTTTTCTACATTTTAAAAAATAACTCTTCCCTCTGAATATACCTGAGCGCCTTTCTTCCTTCCGATGGCGGCCGTGATACCTTCCTCACATCTAAATCTATACCAAATTTCTACTTTGTTTCCATACTTCCTTTATATTTTTATTTTTGTGGCCTTGATTTTTATTGCTCTCTATCTGCACTCATATCCCCTAACATGGAAACCACAAAAGATTAAGACTATATAGAAAAAAAGTAAGAAAAAGGAGAAAGGTTCATTTGCATTTGTGCAGAGAGGAAAATTTTAGACAGAACAGCGTGTCGCAGCTTCTTTCATTCCGTGCCCTTTAAATATACCTAAAAGCCATAAGCTCTGCTTTAAGGTTATTTAAAATTGCAGAATACATCTCATGTGATGTAATGAAAATCAATCATAAACCTAAATTTATGTTGAGTAGGTTTTTTCCAACTATCCCAGACTCCCTCCAACCTTTCCCTCAATTTGATGTGTCATTTTAAGGGGCCATTCACGATGTCACCCCTCATTGGAGAAGCACTTGCCTAAATTTTACAAACAACTGAGCAAACAATTCCCTCTCCACATGCGGGTCTCTGGACGTTGGTTTAGAAATCTCCTCATGGGCGCTTGGGACAAATGTTTGAAATGCAAACCCAAGCGTTATAAGACAGACCATCAGATCTGTAGGGGGGCTCTCCAAAACAGCGGCAAATCGAAGCCACATCCGTAGCCAAATGGCCTGCTAATCTCAGTCAAGCCCATGTGGGATCACAGGACATCCACAAGGACAAACAGCAAAGGAACGCTGACAGAGCTCGAGTGACCAGATGCTCAGGGGCGCCTGGAAGCCTGTCGTACAGGCAGACACAGAATAAGGAGGCTTAAAGCGCCAGAGGAGCCCAGCACAACGCCCACCTCAAGTAAACAGGGTTTTTGTACTGTTTTTATTCTTTCCCCCCAGTTTTGGTAGATTGATTGGCTTACATGGCGACAGAGCCACCTGAAAGAGCTTGTCTAGAGGCCAGCGCCAAGTGCCTCAGACAGGCTTTTGGCCATGGGCCCGGTTCAGGCTGCAAATCCTGCAACGAGCTGCACAGCACCCATGGGCTCCGGGCCTCGACCTTATAGTTACGGGGCAGGGACACGCCCCTCCCACAGGAGTGTGCACCACCGAGATCGGGGCCGGGGAGGACAGGGCCCGGGACCTGCGGGTTGATGAAGAATTTCTGCATTTCACTGTGAGGAGGATGCTTGGTTGTAAGTAGACTGTTTGGCTCTAAGGCTCAAAGTTCAATACTAGGAAGAAGGACATGCCTCTAGTATTAGAAACAGGACTGGACTTAAGGACCTCAAATGAAACAATTAAGGCGGAGAGGTTCCAAACTGGTAAACCAAATTCAAGTGCGGGAAACATAAAATATCAAGTGAAAGAAACTCAGGTATATAAGCTCCTGAAATAACAAGGTCTCAGATGGGGGCCAGAATATATTAAATGACAGGATTTAATAGGGTCATAGGTGTGGCAGGCTAGGAAATGGTCCCCAAAGATGCCCATGCCCCAATCCCCAGAATCTGCCAGTATGTTACCTTACATGGTGAAAGGGATGCTAAACATGTGACTAAATTATGTATTTTGAGATGGGTAGGTTATCCTGGGTTATCCTGGGCTCCTTGTAATCACAGGGGTGCTTATGAGGAGGAGGCAGAGGGTCGGAGTCTATGTGACATGGACTCAGGGGGCGAGAAGGGCGTGATGACGGAGCGGCAGCCAGGGATGGCAGGGCCCAGGCTGAGCAAGGTGGGAAGCTCCTGGGACTGAACAGGGCAGCGAGCAGACTCCTTGCTAGCGCCTGCAGAAGGAATGCAGCCCTGCCAAACCGTCACAGACCCCGGACCTCCAGAACAGAAAGGTCGCATACTTGTGTTGCTTTATGCCTCTTTATTTGTGGCAATTTATTCTATCAGCAATTGGAAACTACTGCAATTGGAGTGGCACCACGTGAGTGAGAGACCCAGGCAGGGAGACACCATATAATAAAGGCTAGAAATCACAAATCACATATTTACCTAGAGGTAATAAGCAGATAGGAACCTAGGTACTGCAGGGTCTGGGCAGGAGGTCCCGGAAAAATAAAAATAAAAACCTGACCTGTCTATATTTGTGGCAAGAACTACCCACATTTTTCCTTCTCATGGATAAAGAGAAGACTAAGTCAATAAATACCCCTGAACGGAAGAAAGGCTTATGATTACAGAAGTCAGGAAAAACAATATCATGATCTAAGAAAATCCTAGGGCACTCTGCTGATGAATATCGGAGCCCTCCTTAGTGCCATCCTTGAGAGTCCAGGTGCGTTATGTGCAAACACTCCTGCCTTCCGTGTCGCCTGCTGTGGGGATGCCGTGACCCACTAACTGATGAGGAAGGCTGCTTCCTCTCCTTGTTGGGACAGGGTGACTCACCACCCCTACTCTGACTTCTCCTTCCCTACCTTGGGCAGCTATTTTTCAGGTAAGTTTCCACTCAAATGCCCTTCATTATTCATTTTATGTCTTAATAATTTAGCAAGAACACTGTCTTACAGAGCTTCGCTGCAGGTTGCTGCTGGTGTACCTTTTAATAAGGGCCTCCTACCTACACACTAATAACCCTTGCATGAATAATTCAACACACCCAGGGCACTGGCACCCTGTTTTTCTAAGTCTACGGAGAAAAGCAAACAGGATTTTCTTCTACACAAGTGCTGTGTGTTTTTTTTCCTGCATCATAGCATACCCTAGGAATAGCTTCTAACTCACCCGGGCCTAGGTGCTTCCGAAGTTCCCCACTTAGAGCTAATGCCCCACTCGCAATGCCCCACTGGAGAAGAAAGGCAGGAGGAAGCACTGAGAGCGGGACCCCCGACGGGGATTCATTATAAAAGCGTGTAGAGCTTCTTCCCCTCCAGCTCTCTGGCAGTGAGAGTTAGGCCTTCCTTCCGACCCCCACGGAGGGTCTGCCCAGGACTGGGGAACACACTCCACGCGTGCTGAGCCTCGTGCTCTTTATGCCTATGATGTTCCAAATCCATCAGAGTGCAACTTGTTTCTAAATCTCCCACAGCTGATTTTTCCTAGAGTGGGGGCAGCCCCACATTTTCACTGCGGCCAGCAGGCACCTGTCGCCGTTCGCTCAGGAGGCCCCCCAGAAGGAGCTCATGTTCCCCGGGGGGCTCCTCTCCGCGTTCAGACCTGAGGCCAGCCCCCAGCCTCAGGGAGTGGCGGGCTCTGTGGCAGCTGTTCTCAAGCACAGTCCACGTGGGTGTCTGTCTCTCGGGTGCTTCTGTTGCTGTCTCCATTTCTCAGAGTTTTTAAATCGCCTTCTTCCAGGATCGTCTTTACCGGTGGTAACGCCACCTCCTATTTAGAATCTACTAGCGGTAAAGGGCTGCTGCTAACTAACCTGTCGAAACCACTATCTGCCTTTTCCATTCAGCCCTTTGAGCGACCCTAGAAGCTCGAGAAGCTGCCTGTAGCCTCAGACTTTGCGAACCGAGCTGTCCACAGGAGCAATGCTCTGTGTTTCATGATCTCGAACGCGGATCCCCCAGCAGGCTAACCGGTAGTCCTCAGGCCTAAGCGTTCAATTCCTCCCAGACTCCCAGCTCAGGCTCACCGCCTGTCTTCCAGGGATAAACCTACACGAAATTTTACACAAATGGGTAACCGACAGAGGGTAGCAGCCAACAAAGACCAAAGTGCAACAAAGAAATGAAAGGTCACAGGGAAGGTGAAGCTTACCGAGCACTTAAGGAGACTTAGGGGAGAAACGTGACCGTAGAAATGTTCATTCTGCTACAGCCTAGAGACGGCCAGGGGGAGCTGGCGGATGCGGACTTGGGGACCAGCGAAGAACACAGTTGTGATGAGAAGGATGAAGATACCCGAGAGGAAGTAACACTGACAACAAAACTTGACAGCAAAAGAGGTCCCAGGGACCTCTCACAACACTGGCTCCACACGGGGTAAAACGTCAGAAGTTGACCCCACTGAGAAACGAACACGATAATTCACCAAATCAGAGAAAAGGGGTTTGTTCGGGGCGGCAGTTACGTAACAAGAAGGCGCAGACGCTGTTCAAACTGTCCCGGAGGGCTCATTTCTTTTTAAAAAAAGTCAGACACCTCAATTCTCAGCGTGTCTAATTTTTCAATAATAACATGCTAAATAAATATTAGTTTTAATAATTTTCATTCCCATGCGTTTATAACCAACGGGAAGATGTTTTTGATGCCTGAAGAAAAAAATTAGTAAAGGTCACAGGACATTTGCGGTTTCTCTCACTGGCTGCCGCGGTCCCTTGGTCGCAGGGCCAGTCGATGGTCCCGCACTGCCGCTAAGAAGCAAGGGCTCTTTCTGCCGACACCGTCACGGACGCGCCTGGTGATCGGGTGATTCAGCCAGGCTTGCTTAAAAGATGCTCGGGTCCTGAGCTGGTGGTAAGATAGCTATTATTGACGAAAAAGTAAATAAATCTCGAAAGCTTCTGTTCTGCGGGGCAGGCGCCGGGCAGGAATGGCAGGAACCGTGTAACCCACGGGGAACTGTGAGAGAATTGTTAAGGAGGCTCTGCCCTATCGGTAGAGAATTGAGGTCGGCAAACATGGCCGGGTGAAGAGCTGGATTCCCAGGAACGATCTAGGTTTCGTGAAAATGCGGGGAAGGGGAGACAAGCACTTCTGGAATCACCCTTGGGCCCTCATCCCGCCCTATGCCTGATGACCGTCGGAAGAAAGAGCGTGGGAAACGGGTCTCTCTTCCCACCTGGGCGCCTTAAAACCAATCCATCGATTTTGTGTTCTTATTTATTTAATGGAAAATTACTTTTGGATTTGGTAACACAGAGCCCGTAAGAAAGACGCTGCAATGAACATGCTGGGATGAATGAGTTTCTGAGAAATTACTGGAATCACGCCCACAGTGAATGAGTTAAACTGTCTGTTAACCTCTTCTGAGGCTCTGTCGGTTTGCTATCCCCTTTCTACACAACAAAAGGTGAGACAAGGCCTACCTTTGTTTTGTAAACTGCATTATGTTGAGTGTTATTGAGGGTTTTTTAAAAACTAATTTATGATGTACTGAGAATAATTTTCTATGTGCAACCAAGGGAGTAATCAATATACCTTCCTTTTAAATTGAATGCTGTGTTCAGCAATTCCCACAGTTCTATAATTTTCAATTTTATCTCTGAATTCAAATATGAAGGAGAATTTTATAAGCAGACACAATGTGCAGAACAGTAAATTCCTCGCTAGAGGAGAGCACTGGTGGCGATTTGGTTTCTCGGGGCTGGGAAGGGAAAGGCCTGTGGTAACCTTTCCCGCCTGCCTTCTCAGAGCCCCCTCCTGACTTACTCTCGGAAGCACATGGTGTGATGAGGTGACTTGGGGGTAGGTCCCCCTCCTGCTAAGGCAGCCACCAGCAGGCGCTGCAGGGCCGAGCTCCTCAGCTTGAACTTTAGCACAATAAAGACACTGTATTTAGCCCGGCCGGGCGTGGCTCAGCGGTTAAGCATCGACCTAGGATCCAGATCAGGGTTCGATTCCCGGTCAGGGCACAGGCCCGGGTTGCGGGCTGCAGCTGATCAATGACTCCCTCATCATTGATGATTCTACCTCTCTCTCTCCCTCTCCTTTCCTCTCTCTGAAATCAATAAAGATATATTTAAAAAAAAAGAAAAAAAAGACACTGTATTTAATAGTTGCTCTAATGGGACCCACGCTAGCTTTCTCCCGGTTCGCTCCAAGCCTGTTGGTGAGGTCTCACTTCTGACTTTATCTGTTACTTGGAGTCAGACCACTGTGTCTTAGTAACTTCAATAGCTAAACAAATGCTTGACGGTTACCTCTGAGGTGAGAGTCCCTGCCTCTGAATTTCATTGAGGTCATATACTATACATACATATACATGCACGTGTGTGTACACGTATGGTCTTTTGAAGTTTGCTTTCTCTCTTCGCATCCTTTAGACACCACCCCATATCAGTTCATACAGGCCTTTATTATTTTTATAGCTGCAAAATGATTTACTGAGTCTATGTATAGTCAATTCAACCAATGGCCTACTTTGAACATTTAGAAAGTGAGCAAATTTTGTAAGCACAAATAATACTGCAGTAAAAATGTCATTCCCCATACCACATGTAAAGATAAAGGTAAAGTCCAAATGGATTAGAGATTTAAATGTAAAAAATGAGAGCATACAAGTACCAGAAGAAAACAAGAATACATTTGTCCCTAATTTGGATATACAGCAAGGCTTTATGAGTGTTCTGAAAACATAGTCTGCTTAATATGGGGGACATTTCGGTTATGAGAAAGATTCCATCATAATGAGTTCATCAATGTATTAGATGTCTCCTTCCTTCCTCCCTCCCTCCCTCCCTCCCTCCCTCCCTCCCTCCCTCCCTCCCTCCCTCCCTCCCTCCCTCCCTCCCTCCCTTCTTTTTCCATATACTCTGTACATCTTAGTTTGGGTACTTTCTTACCACTTGGAAACGGAGTTAATAACGTGCTCTTCTATGTCACCACAGCACCTAATGATCACGGGGTAGGGCAGGTATTTGTCTATATGATTTTCCTACTAAGCCAGGGATTCCTAAAACCAAAGTGTTCTTTTTCTTTTTAGATGCACATCATCCCCACTTTTTGTTACTATAGGTGTGTGCTATAGGAGGTGTGTGTGTGTGTGTGTGTTTGCTATAGGAGGGGTGTGTGTGTGTGTGTGTGTGTGTGTGTTTGCTATAGGAGGGGTGTGTGTGTGTGTGTGTGTGTGTGTGTGTGTTTGCTACAGGAGGGGTGTGTGTGTGTGTGTGTTTGCTATAGGAGGGGTGTGTGTGTGTGTGTGTGTGTGTTTGCTACAGGAGGGGTGTGTGTATGTGTGTGTGTCCTATCGGTTTTGGAGAACCCTGATTAATATACTCACTTAGGCTATTTTAATGGAGATTGAGTTTAAAACAATCCAAAATAGTAATAATAACAACACATCTTTGCTTCAAATGATGTTTTTCTTCCTTTCCTTCCTTCTTTTCTTTTCCTTCTTTCAAACTTTATACATGTTTCTCAAATAGACATACCAGGGATTAAATAACGTGTGTTTCAATAAAAATAATTGCTTAATATTTCATTTGGGCTTTGCATACAAAATCTCACTGAATTCTTGTTTTCAATTTCCAAGGTAGTTATGTATAATGTATATATAAGTCATATAAACAAATAACTGCCATCCCACATCTATGATAGACAGACAGACAGACAGACAGACAGATTTCTTGTGTTCAGCATATAGGCTACCAGCACTACTCAGGTACAAAGAAATGTGCAAACTTTTATGTGAGACTAACTTTTAAAATAATGGATATAGTTAGTCCTGCCCGTTTGAGGGTAAAATACATAGCACTCATCATTAGAATCAACAGAGAAGAAACCCATTAGTACCTTTGCTTTGGAGGAAAAAGTAAAATAACATTTTTTGTCTGGAAATATCAAGGCGGCAGAGAGAGAATGAATAGCAGAGGAAACCAATAAATGCATTCAGTGCAGCCAAACGCTGGCAGACACAGGGACTGCCAGGCAAGGCTGACAAAAATGTGATGACAAGGAAAGAAAGATGTTAACTTAGAAACAGAGAAAAAGAAATCAACCTCTGCCGGTGCCTTTGTGGCAAGAACAGCCCATCAGAAGGACCCCATGCCGTGGTTTCTTATTACTGGCTCCGTGCTCAGAGGCCCTGGCTGCAGGCTGTGCTCATCCAGGCAGAGTAGGAAAGACGTGATTGAAAGATTAGCCAATAAATGAGATTCACGCAAGTGGCCTCTAGGAAAACTCGCGTCACGATAAATAATTATTTGTTTTATGTACTGGGTGAATTCTGTCCAGCTAAATAATGCTCGTAGCCTACATTTCGGGTCACATCTGCCTACTTGCACACACACACACGACTAAGTCCAGGCAAAGTAGATACTTTTTAAATCCCTCTTCTACCCGAACTCCTGGGAACCACTAATCTTTTTAATGTCTTCACAGTTTTGTCTTATCTACAACATCATATAGTTGAAATCCTACAGTATATAATCTTTCAACATTGGCTTCTTTCGCTTAATAATATGCATTTAAGTTTCCTCCATATCTATTCATGTCTTGCTAGCTCATTTCTTTTTAGCGCTGAGTGATATTCAATTTTGGAGTGTACCAAGGTTTATTTATCCATGCCCCTACTGAAGGGCATTTTGGTTGCTTCCCATTTTTGGCAATTATAAACAAATCTGCTATGAAGTCTATGTGCATCCAGATTTTTGCATAGATATAAGTTTTTAAACTCCCTATCAAGGGACACAGGTAGCTTCTGTATCATGGCCATTGTAAATAATGGTGCAATAAGCATAGGGTTGCATCTATCTTTTCAAATTGGTATTTTTTATTTCTTCTGATAAATACCCAGAAGTGGGATCCCTGGGTCATATGGTAGTTCTCTTTTTAATCTCTTGAGGAATCTCCATATGGTTTTCCATAGTGGCTGGATCAGTTTACAATTCCACCAATAGTGCATGAGGGTTCCTGTTTCTCCACAAACACGTATTATTTGTTGTCTTTTTGATAATACCCATTGTGACGGGTCTGAGGTATCTCAGAATAGACGTTTCTCCAAAGAGGACATGGAGCTGGCCGATGGACACATGAGGAGATGCTTAACACAACTAACCATTAGGAAAAATATTTTCATGGGTATGGGTTGTTTCTGGGTTAAATTAATCATATTTGAGAAAATTCTTGTCATAGCACATGGCACCCACTGAAATGCAACTTTCATTTACAAGATGTACAGATGAGATTGCTTTTATTTTATTGAGTTGAATAGTTTCTGCACTAGTTTCTGAGAGTTGAACTGCAAATCAAAATATACCTTTTATTACAGGGATGGTCATTGACATACTTTTGGATTTATCCTCAGTTTCTTCCCTACATTACCCCAAATATTTCAGTTCTACTTATTAAAAATGTTAATAGTGGCTATTTTTAGTTTAAAAAAATGTACATTTAACTATATCCATACATAAACATTCCCAAATTTGGTATTGACAGCAGGTTAGATGCAGAAAAGAATGGGAGACCTAATGTAATAGTTTTGTCAATAAGTAGATTATTACTAATTATATATGTTGTTTTTACTTTTTAAAAAAATTAAATTCACTGGTGTGACATTGGTTAACAAAACCAATGTGTCAAGTATATAACTCAACAAAATATCTGGATACTGTGTCATACACTCGCCACCTCAAGTCAAGTCTCTCTCTGTCCCCATTTATCTGCTCTCCCCACTCCCATCCCCCCCTCCTTCTGGCTGTAACCACACCGTTCTCTGTGTCTCTGTGGTATGTATATTTTTGCTTAATTCCTTCTTCACCTTTTTCACCCAGCCCCCTAATTCCTCTCCCACTATCACACATTTTCAATAGATGCTCTCTCTTTGTTGTAAAGGCTCTGAACGAAAGGGATTCCTAGAAACCCCTTCAGAAGGTAAACGGTCCTAAACATCACTAGAAGAAAATGCTAAATTTTAGTATTGAAAGGCTATGTTTGTGGCACAAATATTCCTCTTTCTGAATATTTTATTACGGTAATTTAAAAATATTTACCCTGATATTTGCTCATAATTATAGTTCAACTATATCTAAGTATAAAACTTGAGAAGTAGTCTTAATTTAGTCTGTAATGTGTTTCCAACTTTCCAAAAATATTTATAGTGATATTCGTATGATCGTTTTCTATACAGTATATTCCCTGCCCTAGTACCTTACAGTGCTTTCAAAATCCTTAGCTCTCAAAAGCAGATGTGCAAACATTTGTCTTCCTCATCTTATTATTTTTTTCCAGAAGACTGTTGGACTTCAGTCATTAATATCTAAGAAGGGGTTAAAGGAAAACTTAGATAATTTAGATAGTCACATAAAGTTTACTGGAATGGGCATTATAATAGTTTATTTTAAATAGTTGAACTGGTCTCTAAAATGTTTTCCTTTTTCTCCTCATATCATTGACTTGTATGTGTGTCCAGGATAATATTACCGGTGACCAAACAAACCGCGTTGGCCGTAACACACCTGTACTTGGGAAAGGCCACTGCGCTGTCACCGCATAATAAAGCATTCGGGAAATGTGACCTCGGGGGTCCATTTTTCCTCTTTTCTGTGGAGATGAACCATTTGGTCCATGCTGTAAAAGGGCAAATTTGCATACACTCAGTATTTTGGTCTTGGGTTAAGATATCAGGCCCCCTCACCCTCTCTTCCTGAGAGGAAAGTCAAGGCATCTTTCCTCTTGGGCTGCGTGCTTAACAGAAGGAAAAACTGCGGCTGCCGTGATCCCGGACAGGCCCGTCAGGCCGCGTGTATTCTGAGCCCATCCTCGGGTCTGCCGGCAACCTCGCCCCTGACGGGCCCGCCACCGCCGCCGGGAACAGGGTGGCCGTGTGCAGGCCACGCGAGGGCTGCTCCCGCCCGGAAACGCCCCCTGCGAGGCGCCAGACCCGGGGAGAGACGTAAAAGGTGAACATTAAAAAATACCACGGTCTCACCCAGGAGCTGGGCCAAGTTTCCTGGGTGAAAATTGAGCTGATTCTACGTGAGAGGACACATCCCACCCACGTCAGAGCCAGTCAGAAGCGCGGCCACACAGGCAGATGTCGCGCGAGGAGCGCGGGGCTGGCCACACCGGGCCACGGCCGTGCCCAAGAGCGCCTGAACTCCTTCTCCGGAGCTACGGACCTGGGTCATTATTGTCTCCGGAGCGTTCTTGTTAAAAAGCAATTGTTAGCTTGTAAAAGAGGGTTGACTTATTAGCATAAATGATTAATTTGGTGAGGTTCTACTTTAGGGAGAAAGCCTAAGGATGTGAATGACATACAAGCAAGGCCCCAGGAAGTAACACTTAGGGTTTGTGTACAAGATAATTTTTACACTTAGCAGCTCCTTCGGAGCTAGGACACCTCAATATTTTTTTCTTATTAGACTCTCTTAAAGGAGGAATTAATAATGGGAAAAGCAAAAAAGTAATACTTATTGAGTGTCAGGTGATCTGGATGATATTGATGAATTATACATACATATATACCTGATCTAAAACAAAAATAATGAACTATGAAGATTTCATTGTGTACTTGAATTAAGGGGGACTGGGAGACTTCTCACAAGTTGCTTTTTTCTTCAGTTACATGAAGGAGTTTGCTATGTGCCCAAGGTCATATCCTGGTAGAATGTTAGACTAGGAATATAAATGCTCAGCTTTCTGGCTCAGAGGATAATAATTTTAAAAAAAATGTATTTTTATTGATTTCAGAAAGAGGAAGGGAGAGGGAGAGAGAGAGATAGAAACATCAATGATGAGAGTCATTGATCGGCTGCCTCCTGCACGCCCCCGACGGGGGATCGAGCCCGCAACCCGGGCATGTGCCCTGACCAGGAATCGAACCCCGATCGCCTGGATCCTAGGTCGATGCTCAACCACTGAGCCATACTGGCTTGGAGAGTAATAATTTTTATTAATGAAATAAGCTAAAATTGTATAAGTCAAAAACTTATTTACTTTGTTTAATTTGGATTCTAAGGAAAGCCGAGTAAAGAAAATTCTGGTGTTCCTGTCTTGATTACCCCTTGTAGAGAAGCAGAGGACTGTTTCATAAGCATTTTAATTATAAGCAACACCTTCCTAAAATAGAGAGTGAACTTTAGTAGGGGATTTATCATGACTTTTCCACGTATTTAACTAACCTGAATTCTTGAAGAACATGGCAGTGTGAGCTCTCCCCACCTCTTCATCTCAAATCCACCACCAAGTCTTCACATTTAATTATGTTTTTATTTATAAAGCCCTCCTGTCCTCTGAGCAATTCAGAGAAGACATAACTAATACCAAAATCACTAAATGTCAGCCTCCAGAGATGTGAGATTTCTTCAGGAGAAACAGGCTCTCTGCCCACACTCCCCAACCCACACGGATACATCAAAGGACACCAGTTACACTGCTGATCTTATGAAACATGTTGTAAATGCACATAAGACTTTCCTTCTATTTCCTTTCTTTTCAACTGTCCGGAGACAAAATAAGCAATTTTCAATTGTGCATTTGAAAAAATGTTCTCATTAGTCCATGTACAGACTTAGGTGAAAAATATATAAAATGTTATATTCCCTTGTTATTTGAATATACCACTTGTATGGGAAGAAGCAGCTTTTGAGGCAATTTTGGCCAGCTGTACAATGCCACGCTGACCCTGAGTCTAATTTTTATTGTCTCCATCTATTGTTTGCATGTACTTTACCCCCCTTTCTCCTCTGTTTGCTCACTGTTTGTTTTCAAATATGTCTTTATTGATTTCAGAGAGAGGAAGGGAGAGAGAGAGAGAGAGAGAGATAGAAACATCAGTGATGAGAGAGCTACTGATCGGCTGCCTCCTGCATGCCCTGCAACCCGGGCCTGTGCCCTGCCCGGGAATCGAACCCCGATCTCCTGGATCCTAGGTCGATGCTCAGCCGCTGAGCCATGCTGGCCGGGCACTCACGGTTTTTTTAATTGACCTGTTGGTTTAATCACTTCCCACGCACCCGGTTAACGAGGAAGGATTTCCACCCTATGGCTGTGGGGACGGCCGTGGCCACACACAACACTAGACCCTGGACAGATGAGAGGACAATGTGTTAATCACATACGCTCACTGTCCTTGGAAGAGAACACCGCACTCCAGGCAGGGCCACACGAGGTTGCACTTGGGGACAGAGCGAGCACGCAGACAGCGCGGGAGGCAGGCTCTGCAGGACCAGGAGGGCGAGGGGACCCCTGGCCCCCACAGGAGGGGGGATTATTCTGCTTGAGTGATTCAAAGGTCTGGAAAGAATCGGGACCCTGCTGCTCAGGGATGAGCAGGAACTGCACCTTGTCCCCACGATAAGAAGCGCCTGGCTCGGGGACCTTGTCCACAGAGCAGGGCGTGGAGGGAGTCGGCCGTTCGGCTCGGATGCCTCTCGGATGTGCCAGGTGTGAAGGCAGCTCGCACCTTGGGGCCTTACATTCAGGCTCCGCAGCGCATTCCCGTCCCGTTTAGCCAGCGGCGGGCTCTCCCGGCGTCTAAAACGGTGGGCGATTCCACGCCTACAGCGGCTCAGCGTTGGGCCTGTGTTGCCAACTTCAAATAACGTTTGTCCTCAGCTGAGTGACACCAGGAAGGGAAGTAGTATTTGCCCCATTGTACAGATGGAAAAAAGCCATTTCAAGACCTCTTGCTTTGTCTTAGATTTGACTACTCATAGTTAATTGGACGTGGGTGTAACCAGGCCTCTGTCCCTTAGACGGCTCCGCTTCCTGTTTCTCTGTTTGTGCTTTCAGCGCCTCTGTGCTGCTCAGTGGGCTTAATAAGCCGGTTAGACTCTGGGCTAAGAGCACTCTCATGTGATCGCCCAAACACGCAGGAGGCCTGGCCAAGTGACTTTGAAGGGATCTGCTCAGGGTGCCCTAATTTCCCCCCCGCAAACAAAAGCCCTTTGTCATACTAACACTTAGTGAGGAAGCGGTTTGGCTGGACTGGGTGGGTGGGTGGCATGCGCCCTCGGGGCTGACGGGCCACCACGCGGGCACAGCTTCTGCTGGCCAGCCCGGGCGCCCTCGCAGGCAGAAGCCCAGGTGGCAGCAGACAGGCGTATTTTGTTTCACTGTTGGAAACAGATAGGTGGCCTTACGCCACAGCGTCAGGACCTGCCTGCGGGACAGTTCTGGCTGCCGGTGCTCAGGTGTCTGCACGACCCGGGGGGCCTCGCCAAGACGGGCATTCTTCCAGCCCGGGGCTGCCCGTGAGTCTTGGGCAGTGAGTCACCATGAAGGTAAGGATGAGCCAACTCAGCACTTACAAACCTAAGACTTGAGTTCATCTGGAAGTTTCAGTGTCTCACCAGCAAATAACGACTTTTTCACTTGTACGATCTGGAAAAATGTCTTCCTGTGTCCTTCAGTTGGACGAGACAGACACACGAAAAGGCAACAGGCACTGAAGGCAATGTCCAGGTTCACCCAACTCTGGTGAACACACTGCCTCAGGGGAAAAGGCCCCGTCTGTCACTTACTGTATGTGTGTGTGTGTGTGTGTGTGTGTGTGTGTGTTCTTAGGAGGTAAAAAGAAGTTTCTGGATTTACTGCTGTGGCTTCTCCCAAAAACAATTCTTTGTTTGGGCTTTTTTTATACCAAAATCAAATGGAGAAGACAGTGGAAAGCTGTCCCCGAATCACTGGCAGGGGAGAGTGACCAGAAAGATTTGTCGCAGATGTATTGTTCCCTGCTGGCTTGTGGCGGGTCTCTCCCTTTTGAATGTCACGAGGAAGGACATCCCTAAACAATCGGTTTTCCAGTTCTTAATGTGAAGAAGGGTGCAGGAACCGACACAGACTCTGCTCCCGAGCATTTTAATAAGTCCCAGAAGGAAAGCAAAAGCCCAAGTAACTATCACATAGCATTCTAACTCACGTAAAAATAACTGAGTTCACTTTCCTTTAGAAATGTTAACCACCTTGTTAAAAATAACTTTTGGAAATGAGCTACACTCCTGTGTATGTAGTTTTCATGTAACATGAATAAATATTAGTAAACAATATGTATCCAAATATTTCCCCATCCATAAGGAACCCATATGAGCTTTGAAAAAGAGAAAACCATTTTTTTTGGGGGGATAAATGAGATTACCTAGAAGTATGAGGTGATAAAAGAGCCACCGAAAGTGAGTCCCGGTTCTTTACTTTTCTGAGATTGGTTCTAGCACGTGACATCACCCTCTTGAGGCAAGAATCTTCCCAAATTCTTACTGTGAAATAAATTGCTGATGTGATAAAGCTTTCTTTTTTTCTCCAGAGAACCCAATATACTTTCTGTCATAGACAGTAACCACTGGTCTTGTTCCCATCATAACTTTCTGCTGGGGGACTTGCGACCACGTCAGCTGCCCAATATCAGTTACTGGATTGAAAGCTCTCATGGCCTACAAGGTAACTTTCCACACGAGGTCTTATCTTTTATTCTAATCATATTTTTTAAAGCGCTGTTAATATTTACAAGTCACCTTAATCTGTTTTTGGAATATTGTATTAAAATAAACACTCAATAGTATGTCTCTAACTTCTCTATCCTGAAGACCTTGGATCTACAGACACATATTTGTGCTTTAATGCCCATCAACAGAAAGAGCTGCAAGGGTTTATGATATTCAGTTATTTTCTCAATCTTGTGACTTGAGTCTGGATAAGGTTGGTAATCCGCACAGAGAGTCACTTTTGCTGTGAGATACAGAAACTTCTAATTTTCCCTCCAGTAGAATGGATACATATACCTTTACGGGAAACCTTTAAAAAAAAAGTCGCCGAGTCTTCACTCAAGCCACGAGAAGTAGGGATTATTACGTCTGCAGTAAAAATAAGAGCTACCATCTACTGAACATTTATTTTGCCTCGGACACAATGCTAACGTCTTAAATCAATTATCTTCTTTCATCCTCACAATAAACTTGTATTCTGGGGATTCTATCTTTCTTTGAAAGATGAGAATAATAAAAGACCCTGTTTTCCGTTTACGTGGCTGTTCATAAAGTTAATAAAACGCAGAGCCTGGATTTGGATTTGCATTTGTTAGGGACCGTTTGTTCATGGGTATTACAGAAGCCCCGAGTAATAAAGCTTTAAACGAGATATAGATGTATTTCTCTTTTATTATACAAGTCTAGTATTGGAGTCCAGAACTCATGGGGAATGTGCTCAAATTGTCCTCAGGGATCCAGGCTCCTTCGGCCCTCACCTGCCTATGACCCCAAGGTATGGCCACGGTGCTCACGGCCCAGGTGGCATTATGTTCCAGGGGACAGGACTGAATAAGGGGAGATCAGGCCAAGACAGGACAAAGGGTGTGCTCCAGATGTCTCCTAAGGAAAGTTCCAGAAGCTGCCTGCTGACCTTTACGCTTCTACCCCAGGGGCTGTCACTGGCGAGAAGGCCTTGCTCCTGGCCGAGCTGATGGTCCCCGAGCAGACCTGCACCTTGTGCAACATCCTAGGACTCAACCTGTCCGCGCTGGGCATCAGAGTCTTAATTAGAGGAGACTACATTTTTCCATAAAAATACTTGGAGATTTTCCTTAACCAGCCTTTTCCAAAGAAAGCGGAAGAGCTATTTGAAAAAATGGGCGATTACTGCCCAGCGGCGCTCGGTAAGTGCTGAACATATTCATGAAATGATCTCCGTGCAAGTTTCCTTACAACCGAACGTAAATACTGTGAACAACAAACTAAAAGGAACGAGCAAAACCATTCTGATAGAAGCTTCCAGTTTCTCTACACTAAGTAGACAGTGAAAGCCCCTTCGCATATGCATTTCTCCATTTATTCATTCACCAAAAAATGTTAGTATCTATTATGCATTTGGCCCCTTTCCAGATCCTGATACAGAAAAAAAAAGAAAAAAAAAGACAAAGCAACCAGGGCTCTCTCGAGGCTCACGTCCTAGCGGGGCGCCGGCCAAGCAGCCAGCGGGCGGGGCGCAGGGGGCTGGGGGGGGGGGCAGCGCGACGCAAAATTGCAAAGGAACAGGGACCGGGCGGCGGAGGAGATGCCCCTGAGCGGCTTCTCAGTGGGAAATGGGTTCCCTGTCAAAGAAAGGTAAACAAGCTGCAACGCCTCCTGGGGAAACATTTAAAAATTTCCCTGGATTCAGCACCTTGAGAAGCCAAAAGAGAGGAATGACAGGAGGGCGGCAGGGAAGCTGGGAGGGAAAGGCTCCCCCTGGAACTAGCTGCTGTGCAGTTTCACATAAGCGTTTGGATTTTAGGTGCGGGCAGGATGCCCCTGCTCCCAAACACTGCCTTGACCACTCCTCTCCACTGATTCTGTGGACCGAAGTGTCCCGGGTTCGATTCCCATCAAGGGCACGGCGGGTGCCTCGGTTGCAGGCCGGGTCCCTGGCTGGCTGGGGCGCGTGCGGGAGGCGGCCCGTCGATGCGTCTCCCCGCATCGATGCTTCTCTCCCTCCCGCGCTCTCTGAAAAGCATGGAAAAGGTGTCCTCAAGGGAGGGTTAAAAGAAAGTCCTGCCCACTTCTCATCTCGGACCCTTTCCGCAGCCCTCAGCACCGCACCTCTCCAGCCCCCGCCTTCTGTGAAGGGCCCCAGCCTGCCCAGGTGGCGCCTTTACTCCCCAGGGCTCTGAGCCCCGCCTCCGGGGACCCGCTTCCACATCTCAGGGCAACACCCGCCGTCCCTGGGCCATAAATGACTGGTCCTCAACGTCTCATCTCTGTCCCCTCTGAACCATCACCTTATGTTGGTAAAAACACTTTATTATTTAAATACTGGCACCTGAATACGCTCAAAACGTATTTGTTTACCCAGTGGGGGGGCTAATGTAAAAAACGCGAAATACTACATTCTACGTTTGCTAAAAATGAGCTGTGGTACTTTATAGCTGGCTAGCTGCTAGCTAAATAATCGCAGATTGCCTCTAAAACAGAGCCAACTACAGAGGCTTGTTGGGTAGTTTTGTTGGTTGATGTACATAGCACACACAAGATTTCTTCAGGGAATCCAATGCATACAAATAAGTCTATATTTTTATCATAAATAAATTTCATATTTCAAAACATGCTGTCTTTGATTAGATGTGTTTATCTTTGGGGCCACTGGCTGGGAGGGGGTGGAAAGGAGGCTTCCATCCCCGAGGTCTAAATCTTGATCTGACTGGTAATTATATGGGTGAATATGTGTGGGGGGAAAAGATTTACTGAAAATTTGCATATTTTCAGTATGAGATATACCTCAATAAATACGTTTTAAAATATTAAAACCATATGAGCGAATCACCTTAATACCCACTAGGGGAAAACACATAAATTTGTGGTAGAGAATGTAACACTGTAGAAATAATGACACCCTATAAACTATTTCATTGTTTAATTTGGAATTGCCATTTCCATGACTTTTGAAGCACCCTCTGATCACTAAATAAAGATCTAAAATAAAAACTTAAAAGCCAAAATGTAATTGTATATATAGCTTCTAGCACGAAATATCCAATAAAGTAATGGTATAAATGTGAAAGCGATGGGGAGGTGATACTATGTTGCATTTAAACAATGCCCTAAGGTGATACTATGTTGCATTTAAACAATACCCTAAGGTGATGATACTATGTTGCATTTAAACAACGCCCAAAGGCCTCGGAAGCACTCTGCTATTTCTAATTTGGTGTCTATAACCATTCTCTGCGCCAGTAAAGTCAAATAGGTGTGTCCCTATTTCAAAGAGACAACTGAAGTCTAGAAAGGATATGCCCTTAGCACACAGCCCTATAATGTGTTAATGATTATCTCAGATAACAACTTTATAAATATTTGTCCAGATTACCCCTTTATTAGATCATACATATTGTCATAACCATTTGCAAACACGTAAACTCACGTGAGGGAGTGGGACTAGGATTGTAAGCAGAATCGTTTGTTTTTAGCTGTTTTATGCCCTCTTTTTTCCGGCCCTGCCCCATGTAGCCCCAATGTTCCCTAGAGTGCTCCTCTGGAGGTTTTCCCTGGGTGAGCATAATGTCTCTAGATCTCTCTGGTTCCTCGCACCTTTCTGACTCTCCTGGTCTCTGTCACAAGCTGACTCTTTGCGTTTGGGTTTGAGGCCACGTTTGCTTAACCGTTTCATAAGGAACCTGTTATGAAACACTAAAGGTTTTTACCAGCGTAGTGTGCTCTGTTTTCCATCAGATATCTTGCTCCCCTGAACTTAAAACCGTATGTGGAGGTTTCTGAGAGTGAGGACATAAGAGGTCTCTGTCTCCAGGATGTGCATTGCTCCTTGAAAGAGTTTCTGCCCTGAGTTCCTGAGCCCTGGGTGCCGATGGGGACAGAGCTGAAGAACCAGTCCAGGGAAATGCTCCACTCTCACCTCAGAGCTCCAGAGCCAAAGGTAAGCAGAATCCCAGGTAAGCAACTCCCTTGCACCGCATGAGCTGAGAGGGCGAGAAGGCAGCCAGGGAAGGAGACAAGAGTGGAAACACAAACTTCTGCACTCAATCTGTGGCAATACCACACATTCTATGGGTGAAGGGAAAAAAATCCATGGTAGGTGGAATTCAGGTAAAAGGGGCTCTTGAGTCTGAGTGATTACACATCAATTTATTTTTCAACCTATAGCATCAGCTAATTTCTAACTTCTTTCTGCACACATATAAATCACAAAATGGAAGCACGTTCACTACAAAACAAGCCCATGAGAGAGAAGTGGAGAAGGGCGTTCAGGAAAAAACAAATCACTTGGACTCTCCTTAATGTTAACACAATTCCAAAGCTGAAACTACTTTTTACATAATGTTGAAGAGTTGTCAAGATTTTTTTTTTCTTCACAAACACACTCACTCGTATTTCACACTATAATGTGTGTGTGCCCGGTGTCTGCATTCCTCAGTTGTGCGTCAACAAATGTCTGTTTTTAACGGATGTTTTACCCAGCAGGGGCCAGTGCAGCCCTGGGCTCCAGATTGCAGACCAAATCCACAGAGCATATGGCACCGGGAAGATGAATGCGACTGTTCTTCTCACTTTAAGGGAAGCTTCTTTCCCTCCCCTCTGGATTTCTCCCTTTGATGTAGAGATTTCGGAAACCAAGAATTGCATTCTTTGGCAAAATAAATCAATTAAATCATTTGGAAAAATAATTGTGCCGCTGTTTTACCAGCAGGGCCTCAGCGGGTGGACCGAGAGGTTGATCATGTATGTAAACCAAAACCACAGCAAAGAGGAGGGTAGGAAAGTGTGTGCAGGCCCTTAGCTCAGCCAAGGCAGCGTTGTCTTACGGCCCAGTCAGTCCGTAAGACGTTGATTCTTTCAACACCAGTCCCCTCAATTCACACTCAGCCAGAATTTCTTTATCTGTTCGTTAGCCAGATAATCAACCTTGTGAAATCCATTTTGCTTCGGACATAAAAGATGCAATCTGCACTGCTTGAAGAAGGCATGTGTTATTTTCTTTCCTATTATGAAAAAAGTCTTTGCTGGTATTTTTATGAGTAAAGGAAAGAGAAAACTTTAGTCCTGATCAGCTTAAGAACACAACTGTAGCTTTCTGCAGTCGGTGCTACTGCTAGGGGTATGGACTTAAAAAGAAATTGTATCTTATTATATTAAGAACAATTAACATGAGGTCCATCCTCTTAGAAGATTTTTAAGTATCTAATACAACACTGTTGACTAGAGATACAATGTTACACAGCAGATCCCTAGAACTTACTCATCTTGCTCAAATGAAACTTTATGCCCATTGATTAGTAACTCACTATTTCTTCTCTCCCCAGTCCCTGGCAAACCAGTATTCCACCCCGTAATCTAGGAATTTCACTATTTTGAGATGCCTAACATACACAGAAGCACACAGTATTCGTGTTTGTGCGATCAGTTCATTTCACTCAGCATAATGTTCTCAAGGTTCATTTGTGTCGCTGCATATTATGGAACTTCCCTTTATCAAGGCTGAATACTACCCATTGCGCACATACGTGCTATATTTTCTTTATTCATTCACCTGTGGGTGGGCACTTGAGTTCTCCTAGACCTTGGCTTTGCCACAATGAACATGGGAGCGGTAACATCTATTTGAGATCCGGATTTTAACTCCTTTGGGTAAATGCCCAGAAATGGGATTGATGTGACTGCTGTATCATACAGCAGTTCTAGTGTTAATCTCTTCGGGGAACCTCCATACTGTTTTCTAAAGCAGCTGCTCATTTTGTATTCCCAACACTTATTGCCTTACGGGTTGTTGTTGTTGTTGTTTTTCATTATAATAACCTTCCTGACACATGTGAGGTGCTATCTCATTGTAGTTTTGAATTACATTTCCCTAATAATTAGTGATGTGCATTTTTTCATATAAACAATGGTCATTGGTATGTCTTCTTTGAAGAAAAAAATGTCTATTTAAGTCATTAGATAATTTTTAATTGGGTTATTAGATTTTTTGAGGGTTTTTTTTTTTTAGTAGTTTGATTTGTTTTTTGCTATTTAGTTGTAGGAATAGCTAACATATTTTGGAGATTAACTCACTATTAGATCAAATATTTTATTTAATTCTGTAATTTGTCTTTTCACTCTGTTGATTATTTCCTTTGAGGTACAGATATTTTTAGTTGATGTCTGCAAGGGGTTGTGAAATTGCCTCAAGAGTAGGCTCTCCATATGTTTCCTGATTCAGAGTGAATTGGCTCTATATAAATACATTTGGAGAGTATTCTAATATTAATAGCAGTAAGTCTTCTAATACATGAAAATGGGGCATTGTCCCATTTATCTGTCTGAGTTCATTTATTTCTCTTTTCAATGTAGATTTCAAAGTGAACTTTCAAATCCTGGTTATCTTTTACGAAATTTATTTCTAAGCATTTTTGATGCTGTTGTAAATCTTAATTTTAATTTTCTAATTGTTCCTAGCATAGAGAAACATAAATGGTTTTGTAGATTGACATTACATTCTAAAACCTTGCTAAATTCATTTATTAGTTCTAACAGCTTTGTTTTAGATCCCTTAGGATTTTCTACATGAATGATCATTTGTCTGTAAATGAGGAGAGTTTTACTTTTTCCTCTCCAATGTATATGCCTTTTATGTTTTTTTCATTTCTTGTAGGATTTGCTAGCACTTTCAGTATGATGTTAAATACAAAGTGTGAGAGGTTGTGGGCTCAATCCCCAGTCGGGGGGTGCAGGAGGCAGCCGATCAATGATGACTCTCTGATCGTTGATGTTTCAACTCTCTCCCTCCCTCTCCCTTCCTATCTCTGAATCAATAAAGATATATTTTTAAAAAAAAGTGTGAGAAAAGTCATTCTTGTTTGTTCCTGATCATAGGTAGAAGGCATTGATCCTTTCAGGATTGATTATGATGTCAGTTGCTGGCTTTTTATAGATGTTCTTAATCAGGTTGTGAAAGTTTACCTCTGTTTCTTGTTTCATGGGAGCTTTTATCATAAAAGGGTGTTGAATTTTGCCAAATATTTATTCTACATTGATTGAGATGATCTTAGATCCTCTCCCGTCTTATTCTGGTAATATGATTTATTATGCTCACTGACGTTTAGATGTTGAACCATCCTTGCATTCCTAGAGAGATTCCAGTTGGTACTGATGCTATTATCTTTTTACAGATTACTGAATTCACTGTGCTGATAATTTGGTAATGATTTCTTATCATTTTTATGATGATATTAACATAATTGCTTCAATATTCTATTGTTTAATATTTGCTTAGCCTGTGCTCTATACATTTATTGTCAACTCTCATGAATTTATAAACAGCAGATAGGTAGTTCTTTTTAAAGTCATCTGTTCTAACACTTTTGCCTTTTAAGTGGTGAATTAGTAAATTAACATTTAATGTAATTACTGATATGTTTAGATTTGGTCTATAGTTTATTGTTGTCTACTCATCCTCTGTTTTCTGCTCCTTATTTTCTACCTTTCTTTTTCTTTGCTTTTAGTTATTTGAATTTTTTAGAATTTTATTTTTGTTAGTCTTTTACCTATTCCCCTCATTAAAAAAAATAATGGGTTTCCAAACAATCAGAGTATACATCCATACATTCTTAAGTTTTCATATTCCACTTATTATTAACAATGTATCATTTCATGTAAAACACCCCATGATCCCTGACTTTTATCGTGACTATAATCTTTACAAAGCCACAGGAGGTGTATTCAAAGGAAGCTGTTATCTACTATGCTGTTCATGCCTTCCAATCAGCTTATCCTGAAAGGAAACAATGAAGATTTCAATTAAATGAAGCTCATTCTTTCTTTAATAACAAAAGTGTAGTGACAGATAAATTTAAAAAACCAATTTCAGGATAACAATTTAGCAGGGCCTAAAAAAGTGTCTCATTTCTGTTGCATGTTGTAGATAATTGAATGCTATACTTCATAATGAACTAATGGCATTTGTCAGACAAAATGATGATAATATTTTGCACTTACACAGCATCTTTCTTCTAATGAGCTCAATAATAATTCGGTGGTCTATTATTTTCCTTGCAATAATTTGGAAACATTTACATGGCTAATATCTTTTCATGCACATATCTTTCTACTGATGAGAAACTAGATAGTATCAAAGGTAAGGTGGAAAGTTTGTTTTCCAATTAGAGTAACAGATAATAGTAACAAGCTGAAAGCAAATGTTTAAGTTAATTAGGACACTTGTACTTTCTATATGGTCTAGGGCATAGCAACAAATTACCAAAATAAGAAAGTATTAAAATGTTCCTCAGAGAAACAATATAAGTAATTTTGTTAGTGACACATAAGACTGTAGAAAAAATATTACAATATTTTATTATCTATATGAAGTGTTTAACTGTGATTATTTGTATTTTATAGAATTCATTATTGAATTTTGACTAAATACATGAATTTTTCCTTATACATAATAATATTTAATGTAATTCCTTTATTATTATTAACACTATCTAGAAACAGACTTCAGATAGAAGGAGAGAGAGAGAAACATCAGTGATGAGAGTCATTGATCGGCCGCCTCCTGCACGCCCCCCACTGGGGACCGAGCCACAACCCGGGCCTGTGCCCTGACCGGGAACCCAGCTGCCATCTCCTGGGTCATGGGTTGGCTCTCAACCATTGAGCCATGCTGGCCATGCTGTTTTAAGGTTTTTAAGGTGTCAGGAAAAAAGACTAATAATGAAAGGGAGAGATAACCCAAAATTAAAATCAAAGTTTTGAGAAAGCATTCTATGGTATCAATTGTGTATGTTTGTATATATTACATATATATTATCTATTAAATCATATATATAATATATATACACACACACAGCGTAAGAAATAATAAAGGGAAAGCAAACTTCAATTTAAAAAAAATTCCCAGTCCTCATTAATGCAAATAAGGTCGCCAATAATAAAAACATTTTAGTGGGAAATAGGATTTTGTGCTTTATATGAATGAAACTGTAGAAAGGGTTGTAATACTCACTTAGGTTTAATTCTTTATGTTCTTCCTTTCAAAGGACTATGCCATGGGTTCCCACTTATTGTCTAATATACAGTTTTTGTGACTTTTGAAAGCAGAAGGGGGATTTCACATATTCATTTTTACCTGGGGAGAAAGTCATTTTGCTATTGTACTCTCTATGGTTCGGGTTCTGTTGGGCATTCACAATGATATGGTGAAACTAAGGACAAGTTTCTTTGTTTATACTTTAAGAAAAGACAGAAAAAAATTAATAAAATTCATAAAAGACATTTAGACAATCTTCACTGACAGAGCAGGGCAGTGTGACAGGCATTCAATTGGAAGGGAAAAAAATTAAATAGTAGCCCATGTGAACTACTTTGTAGTCGCTAAGAGAAATTGTTTCCTTTTGACAGATCTGTTTCCTATCTATATCAAGGACTTGGATTGGTTTATCTCCAAAATCTATTAAATTAGGAAATCAATTGATCGATCTATTTAGTTATCAACTATCTACCTATCATCTACTGCTGCCAGGCAGATTGTCTACATCCAGGATCCATTCAAGATTGTTTATTTTTTAAAAATCAGACTTTGAGAACTGCTGAGGAAAGAAATGTGAACTTGATTTAGACTCTGAGTAAAAGTCTGAAATCTACTAATTACCAGGCTCCTAAAGGTTTAAGATACATCCGACGGACACTATATAGCAGTGAGATATTTTTTCTAAAGTACAGGCTGCTATAGATTGGGATTTTGTTTCAGCTCCAATATACAAAGAGTTTGGAAGCCATCGCTCCTGCCTGTACAAGAAAAAAAGCTGAAAAAACTAAAAATAAAACTACTGTTATTAGGCCCGTCAGAGAATTAAGCTCACAAGATATTGCTTCTAGATAATCTGGAGAAAGAGTTATACTTGAGGTCAATGTCCCTGTGGAGGCCTCCTAGAGACACAGACTTGCAGGAGCTTGGAAAGGGTAATTCTGATGAGTTGCTGGAGGCTTAGTGTGGATTAGCTGGAGGGAGAAAGTCCTGGGGCCCCTGGCTTGGTGGCGGGGGGTGGGGTGGCACAGAACACTCTACCTGCAGAGACGTAGGGTAAGGATTGCAGCTGAGTTCTTTTAAGAAACCATGCGAGCAAGAAGAGTGTGGAGCGAAATATTTACAGTGTTGAAACGCCAGCATAGAATTCTATACACAGCAAAATTATCCTACCAATGTGAAGGTAAAATACTTTCTCAGATAAAAACCAAGGGTACTTGTCACTAGTAGACCTGTCCTGTAAGAAATGTCAAAAGAAGTTCTCCAGAGAGAAGCAAAAAAAGCAATATAGGCCAGAAATTCAGATCTACAAAAAGAAAGGAAGGGTGTCAGAGAAAGATTAAAATGAAGGCAAACCCCTTAGTGTTGGAAAGTAGCTGCTCATTGATATCATCAGAACACAACAGCTTATAAGTGTATAAACCCATCGGAGTAGGTCCAGAGACATGTGAGCAGGCATGTGAAGAAAAGAGAAACCATCTGAGGTGAGGAACAGTGGTAGAAACGGAAAGGGAACTGGCTCAAGATGGAGATGTCAGGTAATTTTAACACATGTCAAGTAGCAGAGGCAGGAAACATATTTCCTGTTGGGTTTCCATGGTCACCATGGTATCAGTATCAATGAGTAGCAGTAGGAGTTATGAGTCATTGCAAGAAGAAATTTTCCAATTATTAGATTTATCCAAAAAAGGAACGGCCTTTCTTTGTGAAGAGATGCATCCTCTCTTTGGAGGAGAGGAACTGTGATACACCACTTGAAGGACATTTATGTAAGTGCCATTCAGCAGGAGATGGGAGTAGAAGAGATAATGGTAATTTTACTTTAAGTTTCACCGGGGGACATCGCAATCAATTCATTCCACTGAGTCATATGTTCAGCAATGCTGAAAACCGCTCCTTCCTGAAACATCACTGCTCTGTACCCTGTGGAATTCTGTTACCATTGGTGACGACACACTAATTAGAGAGCGATTTCATTGATAGGTTCAATATATTGCAACGCCAGCAACTGTGCGTGTGCTAAAGTGAAGCGGTCCCAAAGTATAAGGGCATCTCGCTCAGTTAGACGGATCTTTCACTCCAGGATCATGTTCTGTTAATTACTGAATTACATCATATTTCCATTTAAACATTGCATTTATATTGTAGTTTGCTTATGTTCACTGTACCAGAATAGATAATATTCAGAGATGTTTCTCTGCCATCAGCTTTCTTAAAGTTATTATTTTTTCACCACCGGTACCATTGATGCCTCCAGGAGTCTATTGATGGTATAAAGAATGAAGATTTTGTTATAATTTATGTCCTTGGACATATCTGAAATTTGGCAATCACCTTTCAGGGCATGAGGGGAGCCTCTCAGAACATTTGTTTTCAAGTACCTGACCAGTAAGAATAGTATTTGAAATTAAAATTGGAGTCAATAAAGCGTAGAGCTTTTCTGCTAAGTGCTCGAAAAACAGTTTCTCAGCAGGCAACAGCCAAGGGAGCAGCAGAATTCAAGTGCAGAGAGGCTAATAGAGGCATCAACTGCTGAAATAGAATTAAACCGAGGGTCAGGGATTAGACTTGACAGAAGATTAATAATTCAGCCGGGAACATAGAGGCAACATGAATGGTTCCAGCTTTCGCTTGGTGTTTGTGTCATCTAAAAAAAAATAAAATGAATAAAATGATGTGAAGTGAAATCAATCACACTTTGGGCCCTGATGCCTTCTGAAGTGGAATACTGACGGTCCGGCAGGGCTCTGAAGTTGATGTCCTGGGTCCCTTCGAAGGCTGCTGTCACCAGGTTTTGCCCTGGCTTCTGTATGGACAGAACCACCAAAGACCTATCTCCAGAGGCAACCGAAGGGAAAAGACACTTAAAGGCAAACTTTTAATAGGGTTGGAGCCAAAGACGAATGAGGCCTTTCTTACTTCTACGTTCTGTTGCTCCTTTTCAGATGGTGGTCAGAGTGTCATCTGCTTAGGGTTACATCAGATTTCACTCCTCCTATTATAGTCTAGGGGAAAATCCACTGTAAATGAGCACACACTGTGTCAGTTGGTAAAATGTCCTATTCAAGTTTAAAATATGTAACAAAATAAAAAACCATAATGTAAAACATGTAGCTATGTGTTGAATAATGTGCATTAAGGTGATTAGTTCTCAGAAAAGAGTGATCTCTGCAGGCAAAACCAGAACGCTCCGGAACTCTCTCCCCAACTCCCATGGTCGCTACTCCATATTTTATAGTTATTGTTACTAATGTGCATCATACATTGACACACCTCAAAGAGTATATTAGTTTGCTAGTGCTGCCAACACAGATTGAGTGGCTTAAACAACAAATTTATTTTCTCAGCTTTCTGGAGGCTAGAAGTCCAAGAGCAAGGTGTCCGCAGGGTTGGTTTCCTCCGAGGCCTCTTTCCTTGGCTGGTAGGTGGCCACCTTCTCCAGATGTGGTTACATGGCCTTTTTTCCCTGTAACTATGTTTAAAATTTCTCTTCTTCTCAGGACACTAGTGATATTAGATTAGGGCCCACCTTAGTGACCTCATTTTAACTTGTTACATCTTTAAAGATCCTGTCTCTAAATTTGGTCACATTCTGAGGCACTGGCAGGGAGTCATCTAATCAGCTGTGGGATCTTCACGTTAGAATGATGATTATAAAATAGTAACTGCTTCATGAGCTTGTGCTGAAGATCAAATGAGATTATATTTGCAAAAACACTTTAGTAAGCAGTCTGTGGTCCATTTCTTTGCTGTTTTAATACACTATGTGAATAAAGCTAATTTTTTCACTTTCAAGGGATATTTTCCTATCATGATTCTACAGATTTAAAAATTAATGCATGCTATATATTTTTGGAAGGGGTATTTTTCCATATGTTTTGAACTTAATATTAAGAGAAAAGGTGCTATAATTTGTCTCAACAAGAAATTTTCCCACATGTGCTGCTTTTTTTTTAATCCTTAGGGAACATGTGAATTCAAAAATTCACGCAGAGCTATTTTTATCAGTTTTCGTGAGTTTTAATTTTTCTTTTCTGTCCATATCCTGCACACTTTTGGAAAGGGGAATGTCACAATGCAACTCAAGGACTTCTAAGAGCACACAGCTCGTCTACCAAGGAGCTCCAGCAAAGCAAAGTCAGGGTGAGCCAGCTTCTCCTGCGCATAGTAAAAGCACCCCGAGATCTGCCCTGCAACTCTCTCCTTCCATCCCTCCTGCACCTACACAAGCCCCTTCTTGTCTCTGTTCTTCCTAAAGTAAGTTCCAGCAAAGCACAACTTTTTTGCTCGCTTTATTAATTTATAGTTTTGTTGTTTGTTTTTATCTTTCCGCCTGGTAATTCACTGCTTACCATCCCCAACCCCCCAAAAGAGGCTAACGCACAGGTGCTTAGCAAATACTGCTGCTTAAATAAATGAATGAGTTTTAATTTTAAAAAATAAACACTACGACAACTCTTTCTCAGCACTTTTCAGCACAACGATGGGCTCCTACTGGATTTCAACCCAGGGTGAGGAATCGCAGAGTAATTTCCCGAGGGAAGCTGGTGAGAGGCAGATGCAGGAGCCTGTATGAAGTGCTGCCTTGTGGGTCGACATGAATGGAGATTAGTTAAAAGCAGCTGCTCTGCAATAATAAACAAAAAGATCCAACACCCCTCCTCCCCTTGCCCTTCTGTCACTCTAGTCTTATCTTTTAATTAAACCTGAACCTTAAAATAAACGTGTCGGGCTTGCTGGTTTATTAAATGGAATATCAATGGAGAGTTTCTAGATTCAGCAATTGGTAGGCTATAGAACACCTTTTAAAAATAAATGGCCACATCAAAGGCTCTGATTTTATTGAACGCCCAAGTTTATAGTTCTCTTGTTAGAAAGGAGCACAAAAAGGTGTGAGCATTGGAATGGTTTGATTTCAGACCCTTTAGAACACGCTGAAGTGCTCACACAGCTTTATTTAAGGACTGGTTTACTTTTATTAAACATGGAATTTTTGCCAAGAAATGTAAAGCACGTCATGGTTTCGACGATGCAAGGCGATGGGAAACTCCTGCACTGGGGCCTCCTGACTTCTCGCGCGCATGGCCCACGTTTGTACTTTGCTTGAAATCCGCCTTAGTCAAATCCTCTGTCTGCTTTCTCAGTTCGAGTTAGCAGTGCTCAGTGCTCTCTTTTCAGCTTTTATATTATCATTAGCTAGTGGCATGAGCTTGTCAGTCATAAGAAAACCAAGGGTAATGACTTTGCTTGTAGCACATGCACGCCAATCACACAAACTCTGGTCGTGCTCCAGTGTACACGGGGAGACCACTGGGTGTCCGGAGCTCGGCTCTTAGCCCTGGCTCTGCCGCCTGTGTGGCTCTGGCTTTTTGGTATTGTATGACTCAGCTTTTATTGATTGATTGATTATTGATTCCTCACACCAGGATATTTTTCCATTACTTTTCAGAGAGAGTGGAAGGGAGAGAGAGAGAGAGAAACATTGATGTGAGAGGCACATCGATTGGTTGCCTCCCACACCCCCCCCCCCACCGGGGCCGGGGATCCAGCCTGCAGCTGAGGCCTGTGCCCTTCCCTGGAACCCGAGACCCTTCAGTCCCAAGGCTGATGCTCTAACCACTGAGCAACCAGCTGGGGCCGTATGACTCAGCTTTTATTAAGAAATAAGAATGGTAATGTTGGACCTCAATTAATCCTATGGGTAGATGGAAACATATAAAGAAGGTATGTGGAAATGTTTTAGAAGACTTTTAAAAATATCAAGGCAAAGCATTAAATATTAGTAATAATCTTTCAAAAATCAAATTTTCAAAACTGGAGAGAGAAGAGTTTTACTTTTGTTATTTACCTTTCTTATTTATTACTGTTTCTATCAATTTGGTCTTTCAAAAACATCTGCATATTTGCATATGTATTAAAGTGTGAGTGAGAGTGCCATGTTTAGGTCTCCCAGTGTTCACTGTACTATTTTTATCCAGGGGGTAGAAACAAAAGTTGAGGGGAAAAAAGCAGAAAGGAAGAAAAATGGAAAGATTAATTATGGAAATGTAGATCTTCATTCCTACAATGATAAAATCATGGGAGGTGGTATTGGTCACTTAAAAACGAAATATATAATTAATGTGTGGTATGACAGAAGAAAAATGCAAGGTTGGTTGTATCTCTCTGTCTAAATCCATAAGATAAACACAGACAAAGGTTATTATGAAGGATTTGGGTTTTAAAACATGTTGCATTATATACATGGCAACACAGATCTGGCTGGATAAAGGTTCACGTCAGAAAAGACTAGCAAGTATTATTGCAAAGTAACTTCTCAGGCTCCTTTGATAAAATATATCGCAGTGTTCAATTCGGGTAGATGGCACTTCCACACCGCAGGATTAGGTTTATTTTAACTACATCTTAAAAGAGACAATCAGCAGTTTAGTGTGTACCTAAGTGGAAAGAGAGACCCACGCCGTACACATGAAAGCCTGCGACGTGCCAGGCCAGCTAGATGCCCTCCCACGCGCTCTCATAGCACCGGGGCATTTGTCATAACCTGCTTCTCCGTAACCACGCTGGACGCCTCTGACTCACTACGGAGTCCCGAGTGCCTACCACATATTCACTCTACAATGGTTTCCTCCTTAAATGGGCAAACAATCATTTTTGGAGGAAAAATAATTTTAAAGGATATGCTTCGTGCATTCAAAGTAGGAACAGGTACAGCGAAGAGAAGACAATTCATGTGCAATGGTCAGAAAGAAACAGACCTAATAACATAGATGTTTAGTGACATGAATTCCAGCTCAGTTTGATGGAAGACGCTACAACCATTAGACAAATCCGAATATTGAACAGGAGGCTTCCAAAAGTAATACTGATTCATCAACAGCAATATTCAACAAGACAATGGGTAACCATGGATCAGGGTTATTCCTGAAGGAGCTTTCTGTCCTAGGGCTGAAGTTTGAATTAAATAACTCGTAAAAGTCTTCATAACCTAGGTCTCTATTGTGATGTGATTCAACGTCTAAACCCAGAGCAGAGAGAATTCAACATTATCCAAAAGCAGGGATCGCAGGTCTTTCCTCATCACAGATGAGTTGCTGTGGGGACCAGCTCAGAGCTATAAAAGATGGGGGGGGGCCTGCTAGGAACGACCAGTTCCAGATCTGCTTGCTCTCCTGGCTTCACAGACGACAGGGGGATGCCATCAACAGCTCCTGGTTTACTCTGCGCTCACCCGCCTCACGTTCTGCTCCTAAAGACCGGCGCACTTGCCTTCCTAGGCCTTTCCTTGCTCTGCCCCAGTGTCGCCCCTCACTCTTTGGTAGGATCATGAAAATGAGTAACTACATTGCCAGCACGTGGGGCTAACCTCAGTGCGTGCATCCTAACTGTCCTAACTGTTTTGAAACCCAGCTGGGCTGTGTCTCAGGCGTTGACAACAAAGGTGACGGCTTTCACACCCAGACAAGCCAACAGCCTCCTTCTATGGGTGTTCAGATTTGCCACAGAGGAAAAGCTGTAATCACTTCTTTCCCAACGATAATAGCTTAATGCACATGGATTACTGTGAGGCAGCTGAAATAGTGGGTAGTTCCTGGCTGCATATTATCTCTCAGGGCCAGAGCAGGATTGCCATTTTTTTGGCAAGAAACAGCCAGCTATCCATTTACTGCCACTTGATCGGAATAGTATAGAAATTCATTTGCGTGCCAGAATTTTTCTGGCTGTGAAATCTAGGAAATGTATTCTGTGTTACTGCAGTGATGCTCATTTGGGGGTTCGGTTTCGTTTCTCTTTTCAGTACTTTCTTTCGCCCCTCTACTTAACTCACAACCTCCAGGAAACTGGAGAAGTCCTTTGGTCTTCCTGCCTGGATTGGACACTGAAATGTCTTTTGTCCTTCATATGAGAATGAGATGAAAGTCGCTGAAAAGGGAAATTACGTGAATGAAGCAGCCTCACACTAACTGTGGACTCGCTGCTGCCCTGGGGATTCTGGCTGTGTGGGCCATCAGAAGCCTGTCACCCCATGAATGGAGATGCTACAAGGCCATGACACGCCCGAGGGCAGATGGGATATTCAGCATGACCTCTCCCCTCCGTCAGTCTGGCGTTCCTACGTCTCCCTGGGTTTTTTGTGTGCACAGAGTCTCTGTTCAGCGCTCATCTTCCCAACAACCATGCCTCATGCAGTTTCATCTTGCATGTGTGAAACTTCGGGCTTTTCCCAAATACTTAACTAGATCTTTGTCTGTGCAGTAACCTTCCTAATATCCCACACGGCAACGTTCAGCCGCTCCAGCAGGCCGAGCTCAGGATCCTGCTTCCTCTGCGGAGACTCTGCCATGCTTCGCGTAGGCTCCACTCCCTCACACTGTTGTCTGGAATATTCCTTAAGGCAAAAGCTGGAGTAGCCATAAGGGTGACCTCTTGTGTTTCTCTTCTGTCAAGGATGATATTTCTGCACTGCCTGTTCTCCAAAGTCTGAAAAATGTTACTGTATTTCATCCCGTTTTATACTTGCTTATGGTGGAAGGACGAGTCTGGCATCAGTTACTCTGTCACGGCCACAACCAAAACACATTTGGTTATATTTCGTATATATTACTTCAAGTGTTCAGTGTATCCTATGAGCCCAGTCGTTAGGTTGAGCACAGGGCCAATAGGTGGTTGTCAAGGACAATAGGAATCCATGGAAAGAGCTCGGCGATGGAAAGCCAAACTAAATAACAGGAAACTGGGGAAAAGTCTCTTCTCCCCTTTCAGACAGCTATTTGACTATTAATCATCTTTACACATCCACCAACAAATTGCTCCAATAAACAGTCCCATTAAAGCTTTTTTAATTTAAAAAGAATAATGAAGCTCTTTTCCGTTGGTCATCACAATAAATGAGACCATGGTAATGTCCAGCCTGTCCTGGAAAACCAATATTTTCACTACCAATTTTGGAATTCAGAGGTAACAGCAAATAAGAGCCATACAAATCTTTCATGTAAATAAGTCACAACAAACTAATTTTAATTATGTTGCAATTATAAGATTTCACTGTTAAATATAACTAACTCAGTCCCATCAAAGAAAGTTCCTATCCTTATGGCCAAACTCTGTTTTACTGTTTAAATAAGGAATAAGTATAAACGACACTTTCAAGATTCTTTCATCAAATGGGCTTTACCGTGCCTATTTTTGCACACCCATACACAGTCCTACACATCAAGACTTCTTATTCTCATTAGAATAGTGTGAGCTATCATTTTAGCACACACCGTAAATCAGGACATAATTAACCAATTTTCTAATGTAGACGGAGATTTACGGCGTCCTTCACAGCGTGTAACCAAAGACGTTCACAGTTCAAGAGCTGAACATGTCGTATCTTTTTAGAAGACAGAAGAGTGGACATATTTTTTTTGTAGTTTATGTGAAGTGATGACTTGTGATCATTTTACTCTTGATCAGTTGCACCACTTAATTATAAAATGGGCTGGCTCCCGAGTGATACCTACATGCTCAATAACTATTAGTGGGACCCATGAGGAAGAGCGACTGATTATAAATATTTGTTTGAAAGCTACAGAGTAGGGTATTAAAGGGACCTCAAGACATTGACTGCTGTAGTCTTTACTGTTAGGCTCGTGAGGAGCAAAGCATTCGAGAAGCTTTGTTGTCGAGTATTTTCTTAGTTTCCAAGGACAGTTTCCATACCCCCGTACGCCTGGGACAAGCATCCTGACAAGTTGCTATTGTTCTGACTTAACCCTTGCCTGAGCTGAAGCATTTTCGCACACGGAACACTCCCCCGTTAGACTCAAGCCAGAGGATCACACACACATTATTACACCTTACATGCTCTAAGTAGCAGATAAAACAGATCCAAGCTCACACACAATAAAATAAAATAACATAAAACAAAATGTTACTTTAATTCAAGAGGTGTTTTTTTCTGCATGTTTGTGTTATATACTCACGAGTAAACCTGTGAATGAGGCGGAGCTAATTTCAAGAACATTCTTTACAGATCAGATTTCCTACCTTTGTGAAAATGGAAATAACAAGCCCAGTAAAAACATATGGATCAGCCAACGCTCTGGTCTAAACACTCCTGTGGTGGTTATGCCACAGAATGCTCCCTGCTCGGCATCGGACTTTGCCTATGACCGCACACAGAGCAGCAATGCCAGCTTCAGTGCCAGGCTGGGGCCCTCCTCCGGTCTGGCAGGGATCGGACGAGGCCAGGCCCTGGGCTCCGCACACAGTTGCGTTAGTGTGAGTGTCTTGATGGCCAGCTCGGGGAAATGGGAAGCCTGGGTTTCCGCTTATACGAATAGGTTTCCAGGGCTCTTTTAGACCTGTGGCGAGTATTTCAGGGATAGGAAAGTACTATGGTCAGACCAATGTCTAGGGCAGCAGATATTTTTTTCTATAAAATTTAATAATTCAAAAGGCAAAATGAAGTTCAGGGACGAAAGGTTGAAGTGAAGGAACGTCTAATAAAGGCAGGTTACATTATTTAGAAGGATATAAGAGGAGGCCTTAAATATTTTACAGGTTGAAATAAAAGTTCAAGGCCATGCTCATTCCCCCTTCTCAATATAATTGCTGAAGTGCTCTTAAATATTACTGGAAAACAATGGGGCAACAGGGTGGCCATTTGGGACAAATCCCGCTGCCTGGGCAGACGGAACCTCTGGTGTCTGTCCCGTGTTGACAGAGCCCGCGATGGCCGAGGAGACGCGGGAGCGGGGTTCTGACCTCACACCCCTGAAACAGGCTCAGCGCTTTCTCACGAAGTGGCCTTGGGATCTTGGCCAGAAACCTTGACAGTAACAGCATTTCTGTTCACCCGACCCTCTCCCCGAAGTTTTTACTATTAATGGGATTTTTCTTGTGACATGGTAAAGTGACACATACCAAAATTTAGCCACCGCATCGCAAGGAGAGTGTGTCCCTAACCTCAGGAAAGGAAAATGAATTATCCTCAAATATTCTTTCATTCATCTTGCACCCATCTTTTGATGTTTGCAATGTGCTTTGTGTGAATCTAACAAAGAGGGAACCCCACTTTACTGTGAAAACACTGAATTATGGGAAGCAAAAGTATTAATGTAAAATTAAGTGGAAAAGCAGAAAGAACCAAGAAAAACAAGGTCATTTCAGAGGACTGAAAAAAAAAAATGTAAGCGTGCCTCTGCTCCTGGTCATGTGGGTAGTGGATTATTTATCTAATTGCGCTCTTTAATATCCAGTCATTTTAATTAGTTTTTAATTACCCAAGGAATACACAAATCCATTTCCTCATTAAAGAGTAACATTATTGCCTCTATTCTAATTCTCAGGGGAAACCAATGCTTTTAATTTGATGTTTCCTTTCAGAAAACATACATGTGTGCACAACCGCATACATGCACCTATAACAAATAGAGTTTGTGTGTAATTTAAATAATAACATATTTTATATGGGCTTAGTGTTTGTTTTTAATTAACATTATTTCTTAAAAATCTGCCACATCCTTGCCCCTGCCAAACTGTGTATGTACGTTGGTGATTCTCTGGCTAGTCACCGAAACAAAATAGCTGGCTCAATGGACGTGCACGAGTGATTCTAAAATTCCAAATGGCTTTGCACGCTTTGCACGCCCATTCTAATTCTTATAGATTCCTGTGCCAGCGGTCTCCGTACCTTTGTAGCCCTTCTGCAGAGCAGCCTTCCCCCAAAACGCCACAGACCCGGCCCTGGAGGCTCAGCTCAAAGGCACCTGCTGCTGAAGGCGCCACCTCTCTTGCTTAACTGACCTTTCCCTCGGGTGAAGCTGGGCAGAGCGTCACCTGCAACTGTGCCAGGGCGCCGACTGTGCAGCTCGGAGCCTGGGGCCACTTACATGCAGTATCCGCCTCCCCCTGTCCCCACAGGCCATAGCTCCCTAGGGACAGGGCTCATGCCGTCACTTTTATAGCTGTATCCCCACATCCTGCAGCGTGTGACTTGCACAGGCGACTCCTCTGTAAGGCTTTAAAAGTGAACAAAAAGACAAAGAAATAGATGCGGCATGTGACACGAGTGCCTAAGCTGGTCCCGGGAACGTCTGTTGTGCCACCTACGGCCCATTCCATGGAGTCTGGGGCCCAGCACCAGCTGCCACGTTTCGGTCTAACCTCCGCATCTTGGGCATCGCGGAGAATGGGAAGGGTCCTGGTGTTTGCAGAGCAGTGCGCACTGTGCTCAGAGAAAACGCCCCGCAGAGCCCCGCAGAGCCCTTCGCTTTCACCCGCACCCCTGAGAGGGGGGGATGGCTCTGCCCGGCCCCCTCCCGTTGCAACTGCCCCCGCACCTCCCACCCGCCCCCCACCGGGCCGCAGCCTGGGCATAAAAAACCACCCGCCTTGGGGTGTCAGGATGGTCCCAGGAGCCCTCCCCCCCTTCCCCTTTCGCTTATATATTCTCTCTCTCTCAGGACTGGAGTCACTCAAAAGGGGTGTGAGTTTGGCATCCATGAAAATTTCAGTATGCTCACATTAAGCCCAGATATTATGGGCAACTTATATAATTTTTAAGGGAAAAATATTCTAGTATTCAATAACTCGCGTGATGTACCCCCCTCCCCCCCCAAATCAAGTGTCCAGAGCTGACAAATTAGTTTCAGGCAGACCAGCGGTCTGGCTTTCATCTGCTTCTCTACTAAACCTTTCATGTCAAGAATTTTTAAGAAATGAATCTCCAAAATTCCCCTCTAGTCTCTATCTCAGTAATGCTAATAAATGTCCTTTTTATTATGAAACAGCCAATATTTGTATGAGGAGCTGTATCCATTCTAGTTTTTAGCCTTAAGGATATTTCTACAATGTTAATGCCAATAATATGTTTCATATCTTAAATCTCTAATGCTAAACCTTGTTTAGAAAGTGGATACACAATGTTGACTTATTAGTGCAGACTGATTTAATTATTTCACATCTCATTTGCCATTTCCATTTCTGAATTTATTATAGTCATCAAAAGTAATTCAAATGAAGTGGTTCTTCAATAATGGCATTTTAACTATAAAATTGTGTTTTAAATATTCTACAAATAGGGGTCAGTCCTAGACGTGATCCTGGAACATGTCCGCTGAAGACTGGAAGAGCATATTCGCTTGTGTAAAGGGGCATATGTTTTCTTCAAAATATGGTTTTTATCAAAATATATTATTTTATTAAAATTCATTAGTTTTACTCTTTAGAGCAAGCTCTTAGCTAAATAACTAACATGATAATACTCTTTCTGTTTTTCATAGTGCAATTTTTAATAAATAAAACATATCATTTCAATTTCTCTAGATTATTATTTCTTTCCTGTTTATGTACCAAACTCTTCAATTTATTTTATTTTCCCAATGAGATTTTGAAACATTATTAACTTAACTAATGGTAACATTAGCATCATAGCACCTTGTATAAAAAAACCTTCCCCGTATAAGTATTATAATAATTAGGTTTTCAATCATATTAACTCAAAATTAATACTGTGTCAGTTTTCTAAATTGTTAGTTTTAGAATCACAGTATCTGCAGCAATTCAGCCTTGGGGTGTTTAAAACTAGACACATTATTTACAGAATGCTATAAGTTATACATAATAATTTTATCTTTAATATCTCAAAAGGAGAAAAAAAAAGGACCTTGATCATTGCCTCAGGAGACTACCCTTGCTCTTTGAACCACTTCTGGATATTTCTTATTGTCAAATAATAGAAAAAAATTATATATAGATGCCCCCAGTTCCTGGCACAGAGCTCCTAAAATCCTTGAAATTCCTTAAGTGATAAAAACACGAGGAGCACATTTTGTTCCAATATTTGGTCTTTGACCTTGGTTCCTGACACAGAGCTCCCAAATCCCTTGGACTTTCCCGGGTGACAGTGGTGCCTTTTGTTCTAATGAGGCGACTCTTGTTGGCCTCCTGGATACTTTCAGGATGAAAACTAGTCCCCAGAAAGGCCAAGCCGTAGTTAGAAGCTTGGAGCTTCCCACCCCACCCCCATCCTCTAGGAAGGAAAGAGAGTTGGTGACTGAGTTCATGACTGAGATGCTTACGTGAGAACCCCATAAAATCCCAGAGACTTGGGGGTGGTGAGCACATGGAAGTGCTCATGGGGGGGGGGACACTCCTGCCCACACACCCTGCGTTACGCAGCTCCTCAGCTGGCTGCTCATGACATCCTTTGTTATATTACTTAAATTAAACCAGTAAACATAAGTGTTTCCCTGAGTTCTGCAAACCATTTTAGCAGATTATGAAACACAGGAAGGGCTCATGGGAACCGTAACTTAGTTCCTGCTGGTTTGGTGCAGCGGGGACAATCTGGGACTTGTGATCTGTGGGTGAAGTGGGGGCCGTCTTGTAGAACTGGGCCCCTCATTTGTGGGATCTGACTCGAACCCCAGGCAGAGAGCAGCAGAATTGAGCTGGATGATGGGACAGTCAGCTGGTGTCACTGAGAGCGGCCTGGGTGGGGCAACCCCCACGCGGCTGGTGCCAGCTGTGCCCGAAGCGGAACGTTCTGGGTGAGCGTGAAGGAGGGACCCAGGAACGTGAATTTCCTGGGCGGCTGGGCAGCGTCTTACAGGAGGTGAGCGAGGGTCCGCGCGTCGGCCTCCGAGGTACTTTCTGAATCTTCATCTTCCAGGCTCTCGACTTGGATATTTGGTGGAGCACTGAACTCAACACAGGTCTCCACTTATCTTAATAAAAAGCTTCCTTGAAAAAAAACAATTTCTGCTTTTATAGCTGCCAGAAATATTTTTCAAAAATATTTATTGGCTGTTTTATAAGGTTAATTGAAATGAAAGCATGATACATTTTCCCTTGGAAACAGTGGCCTGTTGACCTCTGCTTGCAAAGCAAATACCAGATTTATGCCTTCTTGGTTTATTAGACGGATGAAATTGTCTTCCCTTCCTTTTTACAAGACACCTTTTCCTCTCCCGGTGGACGCTAAGCTTTGGACTCTACCTACTTTCCCCACTGCCCTTGCAGGACGATTCTGCTCTCCACAATTAATTGAGTATATACTACCTTTGATGTGCTTTAGAGACTAAGGGGGGATTTTATTATTTCCCACTTTCACGTCTTTCCTTAAATTCATTCTTGCAAAACAAGTCTCTTTCGACCCAGCAGACTTTATTAGCACACATTTGTATCAAATATTCTAAAAGTGGTTTTTCTTTTTAAACAAATAGCTGTGTTCCTAAAGACCTTTGGAATAGAGCATTTTAAAAAAAATACATGATATCATATATTTAATCCCAAGGAGCTTAAGTAGCGTGTTATTGATAGGCATCTCCTGAGAATTCTACAACACAGCAGCACAAAATATTTAGAAAAACAAATGTGACTCTCTGACCTTCATTGCATTTATGACTTTAATTTAATTTTTGTTCTCTGCCTTCCGAGGCTTGATGAGCTCTGTAGACATTACAATGCTGGTAGAGAGCAGAGGTCATGCCCTGGAACCTCACGATCTGATGGAGGGAAAACAATAACGCTGACGCCAGCTAAGGGTAAACTTAGGGCACGCACGTGCATCTGCTGCCGCGACCCTGGTCCGACTTGCTTTGCTCTCTTGGCTCAGGAGCCGCAACAGGCTCTTCCCGACCTCTCCGCCTCCCCATTTCGCCCCACCTTGGTCCATTTTAAGGCAATCTTTCTAAGGCACAAGTGCCACCCTACCGCACGTGGATCCCCATCGCCCGTGGGAAAATGCTGACCCCCTTTTCAAGGCTTCCAGGGCACTCAGTCCACGACGCGCTCAGGCCTTTCCCTTCGGGCCGCTGCCGCCGGCTCCGGGCGGCGCTCTGCGCCCTCCACGCAGTCGCCCCCAGGGCCCTGAGCACCCTCAGGCTCCCTCGGCCCCCAGCCTCTGCACCACCCATCCTCCCAGCAAAGCATCACGGCCCTCCTTCAGCATCCGCCCGGCTACCCAGGTGGCAGAGGGGCCGCCCCTCAGGCTCAGCCCAGGGGCCATCGAGCGCAGGCCGCGGATGCCCCGCCGCGCTCCTCCTTCCCCGTGCGCCCCGGTCCCCCGGGCTTTAGCGCGGTGCAGGCCAGTACATGCTGCTGAATGAATGAATGAATGAGGCATTCGGGCCGCTGTTGTGCCTGAGTCACACGACACTCATAGTTCTGAAGATGACTTGAGAAACTAGAACAAATTTGTCTTTTTTTTTACCCCCATAGGAAGAGTTTGTGAGACAGAGAAGCTTGCAGGTGTAGGCGAACGAGGCCACATAAGTAATTTATGATTTGCATGGAAAAGTACAAATATACACCAATTTGTGTAACTGTCTGGCAGGAACCACAATTCCCACCCGCCCCTTCCTCACGCTGCAAGAAACACGGCACTTATTTTCCTTTTCTGTTTTAGATATTTTGTGAGAAAGTGAGGCCTTCGTTTTTATAATAGCAAAAGTAGGTGTTCAGCCACTAGCACCGTTACCAATTAATGAAACTACAAACAGGCAGGCACCGAAGGACTTAATAAGGAAAGTGTTAATCTGCAATTGCCTTGAAAAAGGCCTGTAAAATGTTCTCCTTCAAATTTTGCTACCAACCACATTATGGGAGAAATAACATGGTGTTACAATAAGAAAGGTTATAAAATGTTATGGCCCCATATTTTAGAGTGTCCTGGGTGTAAAAAGGTACTAGACATTCTCAAAACTTTTATTGCTACATACTGGGAGCTCTGTACGAAATTGGTAAAGAGCTATTGATAAAAAAGAAGATGGCTTTATTTTTGGTAAGATGTTTGTATGATGATATCTGGCACATATGATTCAGACTTATACACATAACATGTGAATTAGATAAAGAGCCACATTTGATTTCTAGTCAGATTTGCTTACCAGGATTTTTCATTATAACATGTCGTTTAGGCTCACAGGCCATCATGGCCATGTTCTGGATCTCAGAATTTCATGTTTATATCTTTCCACATGCTACATATCTCTGCATGTTGAAATAGGTTGAAATCAAAAGCCATTTGGAGTATATATAATAAGAATTACAAACATTTTAATAGTTATTTGCAGTCTTTTAAATATATATTTACCAACATATTTAGAAAACAGAACCTATATGATCTATATGGCCCAACAATGAAAATTTAGAAGTTTTCCTCTGAAACAACGTACTTAGCTAGAGTAGAAACCTAATTTAGCTGCTTCTGCAAACCAAAAAGGGAAAGTGCATTGAAGTCATTCAGAACATGGGGCTCTGGGGTCTGAAGACCTGGGTCCTAATCCCAGCTTTGCCATTTAATAGACTATTTTTGTAAGCATCAGTCGCTCCATCTAAAATAATAGATACAGAGAACAAACTGAGAGTTGTCAGATGGGAGGGGGTGGGGGCCTGGGTGAAAAAAGGTGAAGGAATTAAGAAGTACAAATTGGGAGTTACAACAGTTGTGGGGATGTAAGGTACAGCACAGGGAACATAGTAATTTTGTAATAACTATGTACGGTGCCAGGGGAGTACTAGGCCTATCGGGAGGATCACCTCGTAAGTTATATAAATGTCTAACCACTATTCTGTACACCTTAAACTAATATAATATTGAAAGTCAACTGTAATTAAAAATAATAGAAAAAATAATAAAATAATACACCCATCCCATACATTTGTTTTGTATAAATACAATAATGAAAGCAAAATACAGGGTGGGGCAAAAGTAGGTTTACAGTTATGAGTGCCCAAAACACAGAGTTTATTTATTAATTACTGCATTATTCTCCATACAAACAACCGCAAACCTGCTTTTGCCCCACCCTCCACTTTGCACAGGACCTGGCGCTCAGTAAGTTCTTAGATAACTACCTTTCCCTCTTTCTTTCTCAACTTATTAAAAGAGAAGCTGTCGATAAATAGGAAAAATAGCATAAAGTTACCGCGGAGCATGCAACAGTGTTGAGCGAGCAGATGTCCTTATTAACACAGGAATTAACCTCAGGAAGTCTGAAGCCCAAACAAACCAGGAGACATAGAATAAGACACTAAAAATTGGTAGATTTCTAGCTGTTCACTGGGGAAACAGAAGCTACTTTACATAATTTAAGTAATTGCTATGAAAGGGAAGTTTAAACTAGAAAGTGTGAAACAACTGAAATGGACACAAAGCCTACTCGGGCCAGGGCCAGGTTGTACTCAGTGACCTGCAACTGGAGGTTGTTTTGAGACATCCTGGGATGTTGAAATGTGGAAGGCAGGAGCCAGAGCCGCGGAAAATTAGTTCTGAGATAATGTTTAGGTTGTTAGAACAAGTCTGTTCTCCCCCCAGGCGGATATTCTGAAGGTTGCACTGGCTTCATTTCTTAGCGAGAAGGGAAACAATAGGAAGCTGATCGTACCTGCTCCTGTGTCATGTTATTTAGGAGCCGCTCAATAAATATTAATTGATGAGATGATACTGCAAGGGCTACATTTTGTAGAATTGATTCACAGGAGTCGGTCAGCCCCAGGCAGTTTCACCGACATGATTGGATGTTTCCAGCATCTTTTATTTAATCTCTTTTTGTAAGACCGTGTCAAAACTAACATGTTTGGATCCTGAGTTTCTTCCCCTCTCCCTCCCCCCCCCCCCCCCCCATTTCTTAAAATCAGTCGTTCCGGAGACGTGGTGAAGTCTTGTCTTCCAACTTGGACTCGGGTCTTCCTTTCACTCTGAACACCTTCCACTTTTGCAGATTAAAATGTTTGCTGTTTTATTTTTTTTCGATTTTCATCTTGTGCAGGCCCCATCTTTCATTTTATGTGCTTTTAACTTCTCATTCAAGTTCAGTCTTTTTGTTAAGTTTTGTTTCAGTCTTGCCTCTCTGGCACTTGCCGTTTGACCAGCTGTATGGTCTCCTGTTTTTTATCACTTCAAAGTGACCTTCGTTCCTGTGTCACTTTCCTCTCCTTTCCAACTCCTTTCCTGAGCAGCACCAGCTTAACTTAAGGTTCATGTCCCTCCACTCCCTGTCATGCCCTTTTCCTTCATATCCTGGGGCCTCTGTGTGTGGCACATCTATCTGTGTGTGCGTGTGTGTATGCATGTGTGTGCATGTGTGCACGTGTGTGCATGTGTGCGTGCATGTGTGCGCATGGGGGGGGTGTTCCTCATTTTCAGACGGTCCCTAACCCTCTCCTGACCTGCTTACACGGCAGCCACACGGCCCCTCTCCCGTAGAGTCCCCCTTTGGATAAGCCCTTCGGGGACAGGTGGCTGTGCATTTTCCTCTTCATTCCAGCATCGCTGACGGGTCATATCTAACCGGGTCCAGAGCGCTTCGGTCAACAGCCCGAGCCCTTTGAGCCACTGTTCTAAGTAGGGTGTTGACCTGTGGCTCAGGGCGAAGCAGCCGCCTGGGGCTCCCCAGATCCCCCCAGGCCCGTCTGCAGCTGCAGCAGGCGGCCGGCCTAACCCTTTTTTGGTCTGACTCCCCTCCTCACACGTGGGGCCTGCGGTTATAGCGATGGAAGAGTCTATATGTTTATTTCCGATGTTCCAAGTTCAGAGGGGAAAGGGGCACACACCCTTATTCTGTCATCTTAAATATAAACTCCCAAGAGTCTTTCCTTGAAGGCCTCTCTTATAATTTTATGACAATTGTTGGGATAAAATAGTAAACAGTGTTATCAGCCCCTTTCATTAGGAGTCTTCCCTGAAGACGCTTTGTCTTGCATACACTTGACAACACACACACACAATGCAACAGAAATAACAGCAGTTAAGGTTTGCGTATGTTTATAATACGTCAGGTAAGTATTGTCCTAAGCCCATAGGTAAACCAACCAATTTAACCTTCCTATGAGGCAGATGCTGTTCTAGACCGAAATGTCATTCAAGATTAACTAAACAGATAGACTGTGACGTAGAGGGCTATGCAACAGACGTTAGGTTTCCTCGGCAACACAACCTGGCCAGATTTACGACTTTGTTTATACTATTGCTAAATGTGTTTCTGGGAGTCAGATAAAATGGTGGGATCAATAACAGATACATTTTTCCTCTCCATTGGTGTTTAGAAGGAAATGCGCCAATAAACAATGACCTGACTTGAGAGAGGAGGGACCAGGGAAGAGCTATCCCCTTGTAATTGAAGGAGCTTGGGGTAAACGTGGATGGACCAGGCAAGAGCTGCTGAATGTGAGCTTTGCTTTTTGCTATTTTTGCAAAAAATTTTAAAATGTTTTTATTAATTTCAGAGAGAGGAAGGGAGAGGGAGAGGGAGAGGGGCAGAGAGAGATAGGAACATCGATCGGCTGCCTCCTGCACGCCCCCTACTGGGAACCAAGCTGGAAACCCAGGCATGTGCCCTGCCCAGGAATCGAACCTGTGACCTCCTGGGGCATGGGCCCATGCTCAACCAACTGAGCCACACCAGCCAGTGAGCTTTGCTTTATCAGGAAAAACGCTGATGCACAATTCAGTTACTCATGATCTCCTTGATGGGAAAAAGCCAAATAATTGAAACAGAGGCCCCGATCAGCAAATTCCTGGTCTAATACATATGAGTAAAATCTGATTACTATCAGCCGTACCTCAGTGTTCTCAGTATGATAATCTGCTACCTCAGGATGAAGAGAGCAGTGAAGCAAAGAAGAGCTTACAGTCATTACCACATATTCTTTTAAAGTATTTTTCATTTCTTCCCTGCACCCAACATACAGGCCTCCGCTCCTTTCTAATTAGTTGCCTGGTGATTACAGGTGCCTAATTTAGCTGAAACTTTCAGGCGGTCCAGGAAAAATTGGAATTGGCTGTCTATACATAAAGTTAGCCCAGGAGCCATTCTGCAATATTTCTTTTCTGCATTATTTTTAATATCAAGCCCCTGCTGATTCATATGGTGCTTAGCACAATAAGTCTTATGCAGTAGACAATCAATAAATGGCTTTTGATGGGATGTAAATTTTAGCTTGGGCTAACCTGTAGTGCTCTGCCTCATCGGAATTCTTGAGCAAGGTTAGCATGAGACTTACCACCACTGTCTGACCAGAGAAAGGAAAACCTATTGTGGAAAAGCCCTGTGCAGAGCTCGGTACACTCCCTGCTGTACAACCCATTGCAGTGTTTAAGATCACAGGCTTTCGGATCGAGCTGGCCTGCGACTGAATTCCAGACCTAACGTTCTTTATTGTGAGAATTTAGATACGTTACTCAAATTCTTCATGTCTTATTTCCTTCATCTCTAAGTAAGCGTCCTATGACATATTTCCGAGGACTTTATAAGTATTATCAGGAAAAATGAGTTAAAACAGCTTTCCCTGAGGGTCTCACATTCACTGAGGAAAAAGAGAAAGGGTTACAATCTCAAGGAGCTTGAAGTTCAAAAATCTAGGCAGTTCAGCTGAGAACGGAGCCCCTGAGCGTCTGCTAATTCTGTCGTCCTTTCTGTTGCACTAAAAGAACTTTTTATCGGGCCCCTCTGAGATCTACCGCGACGCCGTAAGATGCCCTCCGGAGAGGATGACCCATTTCAGCAGTAACGTTAGTTCATTCCCCTTTCTCATATCACATGCGGAAGGCAGACAGGACAGAGTGTGTTCCTGTGACACCGTGGTATCGAGCAGGCATTTATTAATCACTGCGAGACGACAGTAACAATCAAACAAGTATCAAACAAGTAGAGCATTCCTCCTACTTTTCACAGCCCTTGATCTCAAGATAAAATATTCTCACAATTTCATATATGATATAAAATGCCTCAGGTCCCCTTACCTGCGCCCTGCCGCTCCTTCCGGAAGTGTCCAGGTCCTTGTCCCCAAGAAAGCTTAAGGATGTTTCCATCTCCAAGATCATTTGATAAAAGGGAGTTTCACACACTCCGTGCTGGAGCTCTTACCTGTCACCAGCTCTCGGCCTTTCCAGGTCTCAGCTTCCTGCCTCCGTCATCAGGAACGGAGCCTGTGAATCTCTCGTCTGTCTCGCACAAGCTTTCTGCAAAGAATGTATAGGCTTATTAATAATCAGCTTATTTATCCTTAAGCAAATTTTGTTAGGTATTATTCCTTATGAGTCCCACAGCTTTACCCTTTACTTTAAAGCAGACTTTTACAAATTAATGAAAACAAACAAGAAAGGAGCACCTGGTCATGAGGACACAATGACAGCTAAGCCGCTCTGTTCACCAGAATACATGCTAAACACAAGTGTTTCCAGCCATCTGACGACGATCACTTTCTTTTCTCTTCTTTTGGTGAAATAATTATCATGCTATTCTTACTACAGCTAGTTGCTCAATCAAAATCATGCTTGATACCTGACGTATAGGACACACTCAGCTAAAAGTAACTTTGTTGCTTTGGATGATACGGTGTTAAAGAGAAATGGTGCTTCCACACAAAGCTAAGGAGAATTATAAGGATTTTCCAAATGAAAGAGAGAGAGAGACAAAGGGGGGTGGGGAAGGAAAGAAGAAAATCCTTAGACAAGTCAGACCCAAGTTCAAAGCCAAGGTTTACCGCCACCTAGCTCTTTGACCTTGGACAAGTTTCTTAAACAGTTTGAGCCTCAGTAGCCTGTCATACACGCCTTAGGTATACTGCAGTGATTGAAGGAGGTAACTCATATCAGCATTTATTGCAGTGCTTAAGAAACATAAGACACCCAACAAATCTTCGTTATTTCATTTCACCCCTCCCTTACATCCCCTAGTCATGGGCCTTGGTACTTGCAGGACTAGAGAAAACACATCTACAGAAGCTTGGGCTCTTTTTTATCCTAAATCACAATAATCCTTTCTTGGTAAGGAGGTGAGACCAATTTACAATTTCATTCAAGATCATGGTGCTTGGAATAGATAAAACGAGTGGGCGGCACCCATTCGGTGGTGGGCAATCGAGTTTCTCCGTTGAGATGTAACACGGAGGCACATGAACAGGGCTGAACCGGCAGGAGGGGGTCAGGAGGCCACTGCGCCCCTCAGAGGGGCCGGAGCGTCTGCAAAGGCCACACGTCCTGACAAGTCTGCGTATCTTGTGTATCCCCTAATCGTAAAAGCAAGCTGCTGACAGCTACCCGCGTCCAGGGACGTCTGAACACTGGGAACGCGATGCCTTACAGAATTGGGCTCATCTGTCCTAAGCTTACAGGGAAAGAGAAGCCACGGTTACCAAAGAGACCACAAAAGGCCCCTGGTCACTAAACACACAAGGTCAGCACTGGCTTTGGTGTCTCAGGCAGCCACGGGAAGTGTCACTTTTAGAACAGTGCCGTGCCTTTGACCTCGGGTATCCAAAGCTTGGATTTGGGAGGACAGCCTCCGGAAACCCTGACGGCAGGAAGTGGCTGGAAAGGAAATCGGTGTCTTTAGGACAGTCACTAACGTCGGCTCCTCTCAATACTGAGCATCAGCAGCCTCACGAAAGGCAAGGCCCAGCAAGCACGGGGCCTCCTAAGCCAGAATCTACAGCCCTCGTCGCTTTCGGGGTGGGCAGGGGCAGACGCATTACACAAACTTACATGAGCGATAGTTTAAAAAATGATTACAAGGAGAGAATTTCATACAGCGAAGCGCTGGGTGAGGACGTCTGGACCGTTCTAGAATGAGAACCCTGACGGAGGCGAGCGCCTCGCGGGGCCTGTCGAGAGCCCGTGGAAGTGCCAGTTGACACTCGTGTACGTTCTTTCTTCCCCAGCGCAGGTGGGGGGGAGGGGGACAAGCTTTCCAGGACCCCCTTAGGGTTCCTGGCTGGATCTGAAAATTAAACTAACAAAGACGGATTAACGGGAGAAAAGCACACTAATTTATTTAATGTACGTGTTATGTGACACGGGGGCCTTCAAAGGAAATGAAGGGCCCAAGAAACAGGTGGCCTGAGTCTTCGTGACTGGGTTTGCTGACGTGGGCAGTCAGAGGGGAGTATGAGGCTAAGGGGTGGAAACGCGCAGTGGACCCGGGGAACCTAGCAAGGCCTGTTCGTTAGATTCTTCCCGGTGCCCCTTCGTCTTTGGGGGTCAGGGGGCTCCTCCAGGTACCGGGAAGACCTTTCACATGAGGATTCTATAACCTCTCTCAAGGAAGAAGCCCTGGGGAAAGGTCGGAGTAAACTTTCCACTTCTGTTTGCTCAAATTCCTTCAGCTCCAAGTGTCTAATAGGTCTAATTTGTCCTGAACCCCATCATCTATACCTCATGCTTAGAATGACTTTTTAAAAAGCCCACTTAAGTATAATATAGTCTAAACTAGCCACTTTCAAGACAACATATAAATGCTAACAAGAAACAGGCATTTCTTGAATTATTCATTAATTTGTTGTCTGGGTAAGATGAGAGAACATAGAGGAAAAAGAAAAGTCAATTAAAAAGGAATATTTTAAATTGTCACATTTCCACCTCTATCCCACCTCCTGCTTTTAAAACACCTCCCAGCACTCGATTTTACTTGGAAAAATAGTTAACCTAAAGCTATTGGCGGCACTGCCGGGAACATAATTGCCGTGCTCGGCGAGCAGCTTTGCTCTTTGAGAGTTCACCAAACAGCACCATTGAGAGCGAGGAAGTAATTGATATGGCTTTTAACACATGTTCTCAAATATGTATTTTTAACACACAGCCAATTTTTGTGAACTGAATTGTTTTCCTCCCCCTTTTGCAGAAACTGAAGTTCTGAAGACTGTCAGTTATTTTTAAGTTTCATGAAAGAAAACGCCTTGTATTCTTCACAGTGGAGAAGGCAACCAGACCTTCCCCCAACTCAAAGCAAGTGAAGCTGATTTTGCTCCAGCGTTTCCAGGCTCTAGCAACATACTTGAAATAATCAGATATTTATGATATACTTCTTTCCTTCAGCCAATTTTTCACCAGTGACTTGGAACACATTTATTAATGTTTCACTGCATTGTATCTAGTGTGCCCGCTGCTTTTGATATTTTGTTGCCAGATAACAGAAATCCGTTGCAGAGAATGAGACAATGAATTTTAAAAATAAATATGGTAAAAATATTGTGTTTGTTTGTTTATTTAGGAACCTGACTTAGGGGGAAGAGTACAATGATCATGGAGCCTAATCTACGGGGTTGGGGCAATGAGACCTGTGGGAACCGTGGGAGGGCTGAGATACAGTGCAGATCCCTAGGAAATCTGTGAGATCCCGCAGCAGCCGGGTCGGTGGGATCCCGTCAGCAGAGTGTCGGCTTCATTATTTAAACTCTGTTTTCCTCTAAACTAGCATAATGGTTAGGGACGGAAGAACTATAATTAAGCCCTAGATCTTACTTTTATTTATTTTTTATTTATTTATTTTGAAATATGTCTTTATTGATTTCAGAGAGAGGAAGGCAGAGGGAGAGAGAGAGAGACATCAGTGATGAGAGAGTCATTGATCGGCTGCCTCCTGCACGTCCCCTGCTGGGGATCGAGCCCACAACCCGGGCATGTGCCCTGACCGGGAATCGAACCGCGATCTCCTGGATCCTAGGTCGATGCTCAACCGCTGAGCCATGTCAGACAGGCAAGATCTGACCTTTATTAATTGTGGGTACTCAAGCTTGTAAAGCATAAGTTCCCTTATCTTTACCATGGGGAAAAAAAATTAGGTTTTTACAGCTGCTCTCAGCTCTGAGTTAAACAGTGGACAGTGCCGAGCGCGTCTGGCGCGTTCGCTCTCAGGAGCCCCCGCGGGGGGGGCAGGGGCAGAGCTCCCGAGGTGCCGGGACCATTGCGACCGCACTCGGGCACCCACCCTCCTCACGGGGGGCTTCCCTTCTGCTAGCGGGACAGCCGGCTCCGCCCGGCTCCAGGCGGCCAGCGATCTCAGTAACTACGAGAGGAAATACGGGAGGAAGAAACTCGGGTTTGGGGTGTCTTTTTGGTTTTTAGGTGAGGGGGAAAGAATGGGATGAGAAATGCTGGCTGGGGCTGTGTTAGGTTGGCAGCCTTTGCCTGTGGGAGAAACGTGGGCTCCTAAACTAAAAGTTGCCAATGAGCTTGAACAATGGAAAAAAATAATCATGGTAGCAACAGTAAAAATGAATAATAACAGCGAGCATCACAATCATAAATATCCCTCCAATTTGTAAATTGATTTTCTCATGTATTATCTCTATTAATTCCCATAGACACTCTCCAATTTAGATATTATCACCCTAATTACCATATAAGAAAAGTGTGATTCCAAACATTAAGGGACTGGCTCATCTCATAGCTAGGGCTTCTCACTTGAAATTCCATACTGATATATATATACATGTACATATATATATGCACACATATGCACAAATATGTAAATACACACATACTAATATATATGTATATGTATATATGTATACACACATGTACACACACATTAACTGTACACACACATATGTACAGAGTATATATTCTGTATACAAAGATATTGAATATGTATACTGAATATATTCTGGCAAATATAAAGAGAATTTGGGAGTAAAATGAAGATATTAGTTTAAGAAATAAATAATTTACATATACAAATAGTACTTGGAGAAAAAGTTAAAATATTTGTTCTAGCTCCCTTTGTTCAAATGATTTATAATATTTATGATATGTGATTCGGGTGAGCAAATAAATTTACTGCTCACTCAGAAGCAAATGACTTACTAGATTCATTTCACTTTTACCTAACTTTCTCAAAAACATAAGCAATTTTAACAAATTGAATTCATTACTTAACCTAAATTGAATTAAAATGATTTCTTGCCTATCTTACGTCAAAGAGGGCACAAGGGTTTCTTTCCTCTCAAATACAAGTTATAAATCTATTTTCTTTCTTAGGTGGGTTATGTGTGTAACGAAAGTCTGGACAGAACTCAGGAAGAATCTCAAAGAGAAACCATTTTAACGTTTAAGTAAAAAAAGCGATACGTGCTAGAGTGTGAGAGGAACTTACCATTCCCAGGAGCGGCGCTCTCACTTACATCGCCCGATTTAACCCCAGCAGCGCAGCGACGTGGTAACTGCCTGTTTAAATACAAAGAGGTCGGGTCCCAGGCAGGTACCCGCCCAGCGAAGCTCGCACAACTCTCAGGGCCGTTACACATTCAGTGCCACCTTTCCCTCCCCCAAGACCGTGTCATCCTGTAATACCAAATGACTAGCTTCCTTCTTCATTGAAGTTGTCAATCCACAAACATCTGAATAAACCGGAGAGATGGTCAGCATTCTCATGTGGTCCCTTTCTGTCCTTCCTGGGTCTCCCGCTCTCTGGGAGTTTTCAGTGCTTCAGGAGTTTCTGCGTAGGCACTGCTCAGTATCACACAAAAAGCGTGCCTGCAACTCAGTATCAAAACGGCAAATAACTCAATTAAAAATTGGCAAGGGGTTTGAGCAGACACCCCACTAAAGAGGCCGTATAAACGATGGACGAGCCCATGAAAAAGTGTTCAACGCCATTAGGTATCACGTAAATGCGAATTAAAGCCATAATGACCTCCGTGCTCAAAAGAATGGCTAAAATAAAAAAGGCTGACACCACCAAGTGTTGGTGAGCATGTGGGACAACAGATCCCTCATTCTTGTGCTTCCTATGGGAATACAAAAATAACATTATACTTTGCAAGGTGTCCTGGGAATCCATATGAAACTACACATGGGCCGGTTGTCGCACCCAGGAAATCTACAACCAGGTGTTTACCCAAGAAAATTACATTAGTTGTCCTAAAAAATACTGTACACGAATGATCATGTCGGCTTTATTTTAATATTCAAATTAGAAAGCAGTCCAGATGCCTATCCATAGAAGAATTTCGCAAATACACTGGATTCAGTAATACAGTAGAATACTACTCAGCCATGAAGTTGGACAAATCGCTGGATACCCAGCGGCATGGGTGAGTCTCAAACACATTCCACTAAACACAGAAGCTTTGCCCTAAAGAATATAGTTTTATAAGAAAATCTGCAATAGACAAAAACAAATCAACTTCAGAAAAAATAAAAACAATAGTTGTTTTGGGGGCATTGAGTCTCAGATTGCAGAGGTGTACGAATGTATTTTTTTAAACCTAGTGAATGTATGCTTAAGATCTGCCTATTTTATTTTATGTAAATTTTACATAAAAAGCAACAAAGACTAAGCAAATTTTAAATTCAACTTGACAAAATCCATGCTGAAGGATTTAGGAAGAATTTTTTTTCTGGGTACTACTTGCAATGATTTTATTGCTACTGTCTTTCTCAAGGGACTGTTCTCAACCTGGGCTTCCCAGTTGTGTGTTTATAACTCTAAATGCATAAATACAACAAATCTGTCTATATAATCAATTTCACTCAACCCTGAATAATTTAAAGCATTCTATTCATTTTCAGAAAGCAGAGATACAGTACAGAACAGAATACAAATTTCCCAAGAAGGTTTAACATACATTGTGTGACTCAAAACACTGGCTTGTGTTGTGCTGACTCAGGCTCTACCTTTCCAGTCCCTTAGAGCTCACGTTCAATTCCTGTGCCTTTGGGGGCATTTTGATGGAGAAGCTAGAGAAAACCTGCCACTGAAACAAAAGATCCAGAATGGATTTATGTGAGAACTATGTGGAAATCTTTTGGTACAGACACCATCTTAGTAGGCACAGCTTGGGAGGAAAAGTCACTTCTCAGTCTCAGAATGTGATTCTGCAGGGGACTCTGACGTTGGACTTAATCACTGTGGTTAAAACCATCCAGAGAGGGGCTTAACATCTGGTTCCAAATAACAGGCATAGGGTTCTGTTATTATAGATCATAAAACATCACCATTGCTCTGTCAGGAAATACATAAAACTCAGCCAGAGAATCTAAACTAATTTCAGCATATACAGTCACAATAATTGCTTTTGACGAGAAGAGCTGAGGCAGAAATATTTAAACAGGTTGGATAGGTTTTACTCTCTGAGATCAGAGAGTCTAATTTCTGGGCTCGGTAAATATCGTACAAAACTACACTTTGATAGCAGTTCTCAAGAACCAAGCTGGTTCCTCTGTCCCACGTTTTTGTTTTTTTTTGAAGTGTGTCCAGTGAAGAGCTGGAGTGGACTAGCAAGATAAAGAAATGGTGAGTAAAGAAAGGTATTTTGGCCATGTTGAGTTTGCATTTATATCCAGAAAGTAAAATCTGAAAAAAGTCAAAACGTAGTTTTATTTTGGGGAGATATATACATATTAGTTATATATATTTATGTATTATCCATAGTCATAGTAGTTAAGTATACATCGGAGCATTACCTCTCACAGGAAAAGCTACTTAGAGTACAAACAGATCCTTATGATTTTCTCAAATTTAAGGACTAAGCATAATAAGTGGAACCGAAAAAGAGAAGCGCACTGAAGCACCGTGGCAAACACACAGGTGTTCCACGAAACTTGGGGGAAACAGGAGCAGTCAGACATCCTAAGAACTGCAGAGACGGGAAGGAAAGAGGGGACTGAGAACCATAGGGCTCAGCAAATTATTTACCTGTTGAGTTGGGCAAGAGGAGGCTTGTTTACACACTTCTCAATTATTAATTTGTCTTGCTTCAGAACTTTGCTCGGTGGCTTTTGGAATCGTGCATAAAGCTATCATTCCCAAATCGTTAGGTTATAAGAACAGTATTCTCATTCAGGAACGCAGTCTGAGTCCAGCCCCTCGGAAGAAGGAAAGAGAAGGGCTATGTGCTCTTCTTACTGTACTACGTCATCTCTCCATGACAGAATTCAGGCGCAAGTCTCCCAAGGAAAGGTGATTTAGGCAATGATGTTCCTTAGGTTTACCAACACGCTATCCCATCCGAGACGTCCACCCCATTAATTTAATGAATCTGAGCCCAATGCGAGGGGGGGAGAACAAAAACATTCACACTGACAAATGTCCACCTACTAGCACTTTATCTGAAACAAGCCCACATGACAACAAAAAAAATGTTTATAGATGACTGTTCTAGTGCATATCCTTTCTCTAGCGTGATAAAATGGAAGACCGTATGTCCAAGGAATTCAACAATTACTTATAAAAATATGCCATTCATTTTAGTTGCTAAAGTCTATTTCCTCCAGAGTTTTCCAAATCAATGCCCACGTTAAGGATTCCTAAGTTTCCATCCAATACACTCTCAAACAGTATTTCACAAATATTCCCGTTCGTAGCAAACTCTATCTATACTAACGACTATAAAGCTAATGGCTGTATCAAAACATTGCTCCCATTTCAAAAAAGAAAGACAGGCCTGCAGAGGGTAGGTTTCTCTACAAGACTTTCATACAGTGCAAACCACGTGAGCCTACATTCAGCCACCACAATAAACAGAGTATAGTGAGCCCTAGAAGACTATTAATATTGTTCTCAAATTCTTTGTAAAGACCTCGTGATCAAAGTAGGCCCTGACAAGGACATTACTGCATGTTGTAAAAACTGAGGCCAGCCTGCTCTCTGCTTTGTACACTCGTTCATTATTTTAAACATAAACTAAATTGTTTGATAACACAATCATATAGTTCTTTTCCTTCCTTCCTTCCTTCCTTCCTTCCTTCCTTCCTTCCTTCCTTCCTTCCTTCCTTCCTTCCTTCCCTCCTTCCTTCCTACTTTTCTTTCAGTAAAGTTACTAAGCATCTAAGACATGCTTACAAAGTGCTATCTGCATTGTCATGAGCCCCTAAGTAAAAACAAGTGTAATAATAAAAAAATAAACTTAAAGGCATTTGCTCAGAATTGAATGCTTAACCAAATAAGCAGAATTTTTAAAATTAGCCCAATTTTCTCAAGCTACGGCCAGATTTAGTCGGGCCTTAAGTGTGTTTGGCTGCTGGGGACCAAGGTTGGGTGACAGTTTCTTGCATGGCCCCATTAGAGTCCACTTTAATTTTCAATTCAAAAATTCAAAAATAAAACTCATTATCTTTTTTATACAAGCCAAAATTCTTTCATTAAACCAGACTTGTCACTTTGGATTAACATTTAATTTCTATACTTTTACTATTCTCTAATAGTCAAATACTGTATATATTTCTAGTTCCTTCTGATATGCTCCATTTTTCTGTCTCCTTCATAAAGCATGACCTTCATCATTTTATCCCAAGACGACCAAAATATCTTGTAAACTGGTGTCTACAGAATTTCCTCCCTTTTTACCTCTCAATTAGACCTAGAAACTCTGGAGTTAGTTTTATAATTTGGATGTATACGGTCTCAGGCTGAGATAACGAAGCCTATGTTATGTCTACAGTAAGCATGTGCCCTTTCTGGGGACGGCACAGGACCAGAGCTCTCTCTTCTAAACAATGCCTGGTTGGAGGCAGCCCACGTTTACCCCCATGAATTTTTTTTCTTGTTTTCTGAGTAAGCCAACTAGTCTGGTTGATGACTCATGTTTTCCTTAAATATGTTCGTCTTATCAGTTACATTCGAGCCAATTTCTATTTACCTAAAGTTTGTCTCTTTTTAGTGACCTTGAATATCTTTCCGATATTGCACTACATTTAAGCCTTAGAAAAGAAGTTTCCTTTCCCCTTATTTTTATATTTTTGGAAAATATTACATTGTAGCCATTAAGTGTGAGTAGATGGAGTCTATTTTCTATAACATGGTTGGTGTATCCTCACATGACTCCTTGTAGATATGAATGTCTAATTTAGTATGTTAGCAGCTAGAGACTGTATAGCCTCAAAATTCTTATATTTAAAACAGAAATTATATTTCAAATATGCCAATAACACTCAAAGTAGAAAAATCTTGCCATAGCAATTACTTTTTATACTTATTAATAAAATATTATATATTCTTTGGATGTCTCAAATATACTTTATTTATAAACTGTAGAAAGTAATAATAATTGCTCTGTACAAATGTATACAAAATTCAATGAAACAATATGCAAGATATATAATATGTTATAAAATATTTTGTATTGGATTTATTTAGTATCACTGCACATTTGTCTTATTTTTTAGGAAAAGTATCTGGAATTATAATGTAAAGGACATTGTCATTGGCATGTGTCAGCAGAACATTTATAGGTTAGACATAAATATACCCTAAATGATAGTCATAAATAGACAGTGCCTTGAGAAGATGGCATACATTTATAGGGATAATAAATATGTAAAACTGTAAACACAAATAACGTTTTCCCGTTAAACTCCATTTCTCCATTTCTTGTCAGTTATTTTCATGGCAAGTGATTTCAGCAGGACCCATTTTCCACATTATATTTGACAAATAATGTAGAAATTTTGTAGTGATAAGATTAGTGGTTAGCAGACCTGGCTTTAGGAACTCTGCTGCCAATTGGGAAACATGTTTTCCATCCTACGCAAAATAATCCCTAAGGATCATTCTGAGCTCTGACACATGGAACTGTATATATATATATAAATGTGTATATATATATATATATATATATACACACACACACACATATGACTGGGCTCAGGTGTGACTCCTCCCAACCACAGCTGGTTGGCATTCACTCTGGCTGTCTTTGAAACTTAATGAAGATATTCTAGGGCCACTGAACAGGTGCCCAAGTTTCTTAGAGAAACTCAACCTCATAACTAAGGCTTCCGAGGCCCCAGGAAATCAGAAGTCCTGGGTTTGAATTCTGCTCGTATTAAGTAGCAGACCCTGGACAAATTGCTTAATATCCTTGTACCCATAATGTCCTCTGGTATAAAATGGTGATAATAGCTCCTGCCCTGTCCTCACATGTCTGTTGAGATGTATGTATGCATGTTTGTAATGTGGATAAATATGTATGTACTTGTCCAAGCTGCTAAGCAATAATCGAATGAATGGTACTGGTATATTTTATCCAAATATGAAAGCATTCCTTCACTGTAACCATCAGCTCTGAGCCCGATTGCAATGCCGAGGACTTGACGTACATTGCCTCTTTCTGTCCCAATGAGGCAGCACTGGCGTTCTTGTCCAGATGAAGACACTGAGGTTTAGACTTGTTAAGTAATTGCCTGCAATGACACTGACAGTAAATGGCAGAGTAGGGATTTAAAAACTAGAGCCTCACCTAACATCAAAGCCTGTTTCTAAAGACATTTTCTTACCTCTTTAAGTACATTTGTGCTCATTTCAAAAAGCAATTACTTAGTTCAGCAAGGAGTAGTTTTGTCTAAAATAATTCAGAAACTGTCACAGCAATTTAGGGCTTGGTCTCATCATTGTAATTGCATATATATTCTCTATCCTGCGGGATATTGTGGCCCCATTTATCCTGGGGGCCCTCTGATCTCTCTGACTGCCTGTTTCACGTCTGAGTCTCTGAGTCTGAGCTTCTGTCATCTCATTTTGTTAAATTTCTCAACGGGATGAGCTCTCCCTGAGGTCCCGGGTGGGTGGAAACATCTTTTCTTCCCCTTGGCTGGTTAGACCCCGCTGCTGCTCCATCCAGCGGGAAGCATGCTCTGAGCTTGGGCCCCGGCGTTCCTTTCACATTTCTTGCCTCTCTCCCCCTCTCTTTCCCCCCCTGTCCAAATGCATTACAACCCCAAGCTCCATTCTCACCTCTGTCGTGAGAATCCCTCGGTCCTTGTGCTTCACCGCCCTGAGACACCATCCTAAGGTCTCTGTCTTTCAAAATCTCCAGTTCTTGTCCATAGACATTCCCACAGTTGGTGTGGCCACAGCTGCACCGCATCACACCCTCAGTTTGCGGGCGGCATCCCCCCCACGCTGCACTTGAAACTGCTCCCCCAGGGCCAGGGCCTGTGACAGCTAAACCTGGGGTGTCCTCTTTCGCTTGGGGAGCTCTTCTCTGCAAGCACACGGCCAGCCTCCCTTTCCTCCTTAGGAATCTCTACCGTTTGGACTCCTGCCATTTCCTAAAACTCCTCCTGGGTCTCGCACTATCTGTTTTCCATAATCTTTACTGATTATCGGTCCCTACTTGCTCCTTGAAATAAATAAAATGGAAAGGAGCGCAGAGACGCCCCTGGTTCTCTGTTGTCTCCTGTGAAAAGAAACGAAGACCCCTACGGAGGGCTTGCCGGCTAGTTACCCAGCGCTTGCTGCAGCAAGGGAATCAGCCACCGTCTCTGGGTTTTGTTTTGTTTTTTGTTTTTGCATTATCGAATATTTATTTCAATAAGCTCCAGAGAGTTAATGCATGAATTAGATTTTGACATAACATGGATTCAGCACATGTGTACATGTTCACAGCAAAGACTGTCTAGGAGGCTGCAATTTTAGTGTGTCGGTTTGCCTTGAACCTGGAGAGAGGTTTCTGAATGCCATTCAGCTCTTGTTTTGGGCAGAGATTCACAGGCAGGCCGGGGAGTGGGACAGCTTTATAATTAAAGAAAAAAATGAATGAAAAAAAGAGCACTTCTGGTGCACCCCACTTGGAGGGCCTTTTCTCGGGTGAAGCGGAGGCGGCTGGCCTGTGACTAGCATAGGAAGCCCATCTGGCTTTCTCCACGGACCCCGAGTTGGAGGCCAGGCTGAGGAGGTAAAATGTGGAAAGGTGGCCGTCACCAAGTCCTGACCATTCTGGGCCAGTGGCTATGGAGGTCTGGTTTGGCTTCCCAGAAGCGTGGCTACAAAAGTGTGGCCCGAGTTTTATTTTTATGTATAATCTGAGAGTTGCTCGATGGTCTCCGTCCCAAAATTTCCCCAAGAGGCTACTTTTAGAAACTAGTTCCTGCTTCTGTCCCCACTTTTCTATCATAGATCATGCGTCTGCCAAAGAGTGGGGCTGAATAGATGGCCCCCCTTTTGCAACACTTCAAGTGAGAGCACGTTCATGAAACAACATGTTTTTGTAGACCACACAGCGACTGGGAGGTCACACGAGGGAAGAAAGGGCCCTCACGTGTATGGCAAAGCCGTTTGGTCCCCACAGTGGTTTTTGAGGGTAGGTGGATAATTTAAAATAACCATTTCCTAAACATCTAATGTCCCCGCTGATTTATACAAATCAGAAGACTCCTTAGAAAAATCAGATACACTACATTTCCTTCTCTATTTTCACCTCTTAGTCTGCAGAATAATTTCTTTCACTTTTTCCTTTATCTGTGTCACAGAAAGTGACGCATTTCCACTCCGAGATCTCTATTGTGTCACCTGGACCAGGCAGACCACAGCGATTGGAATCAAGAAGGGTATAAATCGCGTGTGACTGATGGCAGTTCCACGCCGGCGACGGAAGATGAATTCCGATTGGGAGCGATCGGCCTGTCGAGCTCGAAGGCGGGCATCGCGGGGCTCAATGCTAGAGACACAGGCCTAAGGCGGCGGAGTTTATGCAGCACTGCCACAAATCCCGGCGTAAGACAGCCCTGCGTTTCACAGGTGGCACACACTCGCCTCGGTCATTCGATGGACGCATTTCACATTCATTAGCCAGCTTTCTGCGCCTCTGCGAGCAAGCGCGCCCTGCCCTCCGACGGCCGGAGAGGGCTGGACGCTTCTGCAGGCCGCTCTGCCAAGCTCCGAGGAAACGGCTCATCCCGCACGTTGGGGGGGGGGGAGCTGCAACATTTTCCCACCCTGTCCCGGCTCCCATTCTGGGCTTGTACCAACAATACTGTTATTAACTTACATGGCGTGACATGCCCAGATGTGAAGTATAAGATACAGAACATTCCTGTCACTTGAAAATTCCTTCAAGCTGCTCACCAGGCTGCCCTAATCTCAGTTCCTTGTCAGAGGCCTGCTTCTGTTCCCATTTCAATGACTGTCCATTAGTTTTGTCTGTTCTTGAACTTCATATACAGTAGGTCATACAGAAAGTACTCTTTTGTGTCTGACTTCTTTCATTCAACATGTTTTTGACATTAATTTATCTTTTGTGTGTATCGGCTGTCCTTTTCTAGTGACTGCTGAGTAGGATCCACTGTATTAATACACCACACTTGATATTCTACTCTACTGATGGAAGTCTGGGCTGTTTCCACCCCCCTCCCCGAATAAAATTGCTGAGGTCATTCCTTTAAGCCTTGGTGCCTTCATATCTCTTAGCCACATACCTAGAAGTGGAATTGCTGGGCCATTGAATAGGTATATGCTTCAGACAATAGAAACCGCCGAAGACATTTCCCAAAAGGCTGGGCCATTTCATATTACAACCAAGAATATATGAGAATTTCCACTCCTCCACATCATCTCTAACTTTGGTATTGTAAATCTAATCCATTTTGACGAATGGGAAATAGTATCTAGTTATGGCTTTAATTACCATTTCCATGTTGACTAATGATGTCAAGAATCTTTTTTTCATGTGTTAGTGGCCATTTATGTATCTTCTAAGAGTGTATTTATTTCTTCTGCCCATTTTCTACAGAGTAATTTGTGTGTTTTTTAATAATTTATTTATAGGTGTACTTTATGTGTTCTGGATACAGATCTTTTGTTCTCAAAGTTATTTTTGGCCTATGTCTCTACTAGATCCCTAAATACTATACAGAATTTTATTTTAAGTTATTAAGAAATATTTCACACAATTAAAAATTCATTAAAAGTAATATAGTAAACACCCACAGTTGATCTGCTCACCACACCAAGACGTGCTGACCATTCCTCTTAGAGAGTAATATATTACAAATGTAGCCCAAGTATTCTATTATATCCCTTCCTGGTCACATTCTCTTTTAGCACATCAGAGAAACAAACAGAAAGGATCTTGAATTTTCTCTTCCATATGTTTATTTACACTGTTATTATAAATATATATATACACACACACACATATAGTGAATAACATTTCTCCCATATTTATAAATCTGACTTAATAGCATCATGTTATACATGTTGTGTAAAATAAATGGCTCTGTTTAAGTAGTTATTGTGATTCAACTACACTGATGTTGAACCTAGCAATGAAGGTGCTACATAAATGTCCTCCAATGCAAATTGATAGATGCATTTCAACCTCTTTGTAGAGGCAAGACTTACTCGTAAGTTTGGAGTCTGATATGGTTGGTTTTGCTGAAGTTGAAATTTTTATTAAAAATTATCCTTTCTCGGCTTTCATGCAAAAATATGTAAATTCCTTTGTTTATGTAGGAGGTATCCCTGAGTTATGTTACCATGATGTATCACACACCAAAAAGTTCAGTTATCCTTAAATTACAGTTAAGTCACAAACACTGGATCCACGAGACTGGAAAACATCTCATATCTGACTGAATAAATGGAATTTCTCTGCAGCTGTGCAATGAAATTTCCCACATGATTAAGTGCCAGGGAAATAGCATCTGCCATGAAGGAGCAATTTAATTATCCATCAGTGTGTGATTGTTGTTCTGAGTTCCAGAACCAAACACATTGAGCTGGCAACTCATCATTTACCCTGATGCCTGGTAAAATTAGAGACTTTTCTTCCTTAATTCTCTCTTACCTTATTTTTCCCATCTTATTAAAATGACACCACCAAATTCCCACATGCGTAATTAAAAACCTTTCAATTCATCACTGATTTCTTTCATTGCTTCAATCCTTACACCCCATCAGTTAACAAGTCCTGAGAAGTCTATGTTTAAAGCATATCTCCAACTAACCACTCTTTCCCACCATCTAGTCTGTACCACCTTCATCTCTCTCATGGCTACTTCACTAGCGTCCTAACTAATAGCCATGGGTTTATCTGCTTTAAATTATTTCTATAAACTGGGGCAAGAAAAATATTTTTAAAATAATATTAATCATGCTTCTCTTGTGCTTAGAGCCTTCCAAAGTATTTACAAAGGTTCTATGGCCCTGAAAATAAGCGCAGATGTTCTCTGACTTACAATTGGGTTACATCCCGATAAACCCATCATAAGTTGAAAATTACTATCATAAGTTGAAAGTGCATTTAATACACCTAACCTACCAAATATCAAAACTTAGCCTAGCTTTAAATATTGTCTGTGTCCATGAGACTTACTTTTTTTTTCTTTGCTTAATCTCTTTACCTTTTGCACCCCACTCTTCCTCCCCTCCGATAGCTGTCAGATTGTTCTCTGTATCCATGAGTCTGTCTCCACTTTGTTTGTTAGTTTATTTTGTTCATTAGATTCTACATATAAGTGAAATCATATTGTACTTGTCTTTCTCTGACTGGCTTCTTTCACTTAGCATATTTAAATGACTATTTCCAGAGTCCTCTTTAGAATGGCTGCCTTGGTCTCCACTATCTACCAACATCATTGTGAGCACAAGGCAACATCTAGATTCCTAAAAATTTTAGCAAAATAGATATAAAGTGATAGCTCAACGTAGTTCTGATTTGTATTTCTACGATTACTAATAAGTTTAAGTATATCTTGTTATGGTTGTTAGCTTCATAGATTTCCTCTTTTGTAAATTGCATGTTTATATTATCCATCAACTTTTTTTACACATGTTCTTCAATATTCCTGGTTGATTTTCATAATTGAAAATAAAATATTAGCCCCTGAGAAGCAGCTGAATATTAGGACCATAAAAGCACTTTAGTCAATTAAGACAAATATTGCTTTGATAATAGAACTCCTTGCTAGCTTTTTTTTAGTGTATTCAAAAAATGATTTTTGGTTCTCAAGTCTGACTTATATTCACCTGATAATAATTTTTATCGCTTTTTCAGATATGCATATATTTTATTTTAGTGGACAAGAAACATTTCTTCTTACCTGGTTCCACGACCTGTCAGGCTTTCACTTGACGTTAGGGAGTGCAGCAAGTAAGGGCTTGGGAAGGGAGCTGCACAGCTCTTCCTTAGAACAGAAAGGTTAACCCAGGATGACATAAATTACAGGACTCTGCGTGTCGCTGGGCTTGATCATATGCCCGGTGCCCTTGTTAAAGTCAGCTTCCCCCAAGGGATTTGAATTAACCTCTAAGAAATGAAATGTGGCTTCACCTATCAGACTTCAAGTGTTTAAAATAAGGTACCACAAAATCTGTATAGTTACAAAGAAAAAGGATATTGATTTTGCTCATATTTCTTTAAAAGATAATTATAAAAATCACCAGATAAATTAGTTTTGTTCTCTCAGGTTCAACAACCAGACTCTCTCTGTTTCCTAAGTCTTTTCCAAGTGCTAAATGATTTATTTATTTTTATTTTTTTCCAGAAAATGATTTCACTTCTTCAGGGCTTAACTTAAAATTAATCCACAGTATAATGACATACCCTTTGCACTAGAATCCATCTGGACCTCAAATTCAAAAAAGCACGCTTGCAAAGGAATGATCTTCTTAGCATATTTGGCCATTAAGATTATACTCAAGAGATGGAATGAGAAATTGGCATAAATGATTATATGTGACCTTTCTTCATTTGACCATCAAGTGAAGAAATATCTATTTATTCTATTTTTCATTATGTTACCTCTTGATAATGACTTCCCCTTAACATTAACAAAGATCCTAACAGACTGTGGCCTGGCCCGTTTTATGAGCTTAGCCGTCTTAATGCCTTATTAATATGACTCGCCTGTGGGCGAGATCCGTCGCTGAGCAATCAGTCTTTAATGCGACCCCGAATTCCAAATCAAGCAGGTCATGCTCGATTTGCTGGGCAGTTTCCACGCTGTTGCTATGCACACTAAATTTTGGTCAGTCTCACTCTGTGTCCTTGGTCAGTTCATTAAACTTTCGAGTGGATGCGTATCTTTCTCTATTAAGCCGATATTCTCCTTGCCAAGAATGGAGGAAGAGCGAGCTAATGAAAGTTACGAAAGGCCTTGGGATGGCAACAAGCATAAAATAAACGGTAAGTTGAACGGTTAAACTTTGACTATGAATAGAATTCATTACAATGTCCATTTTACTTTTTACCCAGAAACATTTGCAATTGATTACACAAGACAATCAACATGGATCCAATTTCGATGCAGGAGATAAACCAGGTTACTCTTTAAGGTGAGCCAGGAGTAAGAAGGGAAGAAAGGTACCTGATGAGAATTCTTGGAAGAATAATCTCAAAATATAAGACAGTATCCATTAAGCTAGTGATGATAATTACGAACAGAGGGACTACGAGCTTTTGACATCTTTCAAATACTCAGGTGTAATTCGCATAATTGGTTGCTTAACCAATCCGCATTTTCTCTAAAATAATCTGAGCTTGTCAGACAAAGACAAGCACCACGTGATCTCCTTCATGTGTGGAATCTAATAAACAAAATAAACTGATGAACAAAATGGATCCAGAGACGTAGAAGCATGGAACAGACTGAGGGACCTCAGAGGGAAGGCGGGGAGGGGGAGGGGTGGGGAGAGTTTAGTCAAAGAACTTTTATGTTTATGGGCATAACCCATGGACACAGACACTGGTCTGGGGAAGGCCTGGGGTGGGGTGGATGCGGGGTGGAGGGGATCAATGGGGGTAAAAAGGGGACATCTGTAATATTCTCAACAATAAAGATAATTTTTTTAAAAAGACAATCAATAAATAAAATAACCTGAGCTCAGTTTCTACTGCAATCTCTTCTTTACTGAACACAAACCCCCACTCCCAAGCCCCAGCTCCAGGCTTCCTTCTAACTGGTTTAAAGGTAAATGGAAACACTGGTGAAAGTAAGAGGTTCAGGAACTGAAATTCAACCAACAAGCTAATATCACGGCCCTGGCCATGGGCAATGGGCATACAACACAATCCACACCGATTAAAAAAAGAAATGGGCTTGCTAGGATTTCTGTGAAATAAATCCACCCGGAGAGCAGTTTAAGAATCAGGCATCAAAGGGAAAAAACCAAGCTCTCTTCATTTTCACAATCCCAGGGTGTCAGGGCGCTTGGTCGAGAATCTCGAAGCAGCTACAGACCTTTGCCACGATGAGCGATGCGGCCCAGAAGGGGGACACGGGGCAGGAGGGGGCGCAGCGCAGGCAGGGCAAAGGCTGGGGGGGGCCACCGAGCCTGAGCTTATCAGCACCATTCCCGTCGGTGAGGGTCGAGCTCCCCTGCGTGCGCCCTGGGCAGGCTGCATTCTGCAGAAGCCCGGAGGTGAGCTCCACAGGCCTGAGCTGTCCCCTGCTTCGTCTGCCACGTGGGCCCCGAGGCGGTTGTGACACCCAGGGAAAGGCATCCTAAAGCAAGCAGCGATTAATAAGATTAATAATCAGCTTACGGGTGAAGCTCCTCGCAATGTTCAGCACCGCTAAACGTCTGACACTGTGAAAAGGTTAGAAATGTGTGGATAGTGGTGATATTGGCAAAAGCCTAAGTAATAACCACAATACAATTATATTCAGCTTAATTCAACTGACGTTTTTGCTGAGCAGTTTCTAGATGTAAAACAATATACTAGCTGATACAAAGAATGCAGAACTCAGGAAATACAGTTCCTGCCCTCAGGGATTTTGCCTTGTTTGTAAAAAACGCTATAACAAAAATAGCCTAGTGCTTGGTAGGAAGCTTAAAAAAATCATATCTAAGTTAGTGTAGGGACCGCCTCCCCATAGAGGAAGGCCTGAGCTGAATGTCAGAGGTCCTTGGTGGTGGCAGGACCTACAGTGAAAGGTTAAAGTACGCCAAGGTTTGGCATCGTTCAACATCCTGGGAGCAACTAGGTAACAGCATCAGAATTCATACAGAAATCATCTCAGGTTCAAAAACTACCAAACATGACTACTGCTTCGAAGGTCATCTCTGCTTTCCTGAGATTTCAGGCAGATCGACCATCTTGACCCTGTCCCCAAACAAAACTCTCATGAACGAAGGGAAACTTGGTTTACGCTGAATGCCTTTCAGTACAGAAATCACTTATGTCATTCCACGTTATTCCAGCACCCATCTCCGAAACATGGGTGGGTTCCCAGTAAATATACAGAGAATTTAGCGGAAACCTATATTTTAAAAAGTAATCCCAGCATTTCAAAAGATTCCAGAATAAATACCTGTTCTACAGTATTCTCCACGGGACTGCGCATTCTGGCCTCGACAGGAGTGTTGTCTGAATTAAACACTCGCTCTCACTATTCTTGACTAAATAACTTACAAACGAATGTTGTGTCTGTATTTTCCTGTGTTTTTAAAAATTAACTTCTATTCAAATATCTAATCTGCCGAATCACTGATAAGTTTAAACCATATCTATTTTTGGATTAAGTAATATTTCTCCATAGTTTTGGAGACTGGTTCTAACATAAAAGTTTGGCTTACACCTCAGTAGACGCGTCTGACTTGCTTTGGGGGCATCAGAAACTGCTAGAGAGACTGCTGACTTCCTTACCCTTCATCAGACAGACAGGTCAGCAGCACTGGTTTATTTATTTGTCCTGTATTGAAACAGGAGACACTTTTTTTTTTTTTTTTAACCCTCACCTGAGGATATTTTTTCCATTGCTTTTCAGAGAGAGTGGAAGGGGGAGAGAGAGAGACAGAGAGAGAGAGAGAAACATCGATGTGATAGACACATGGGTTGGGATTGGTTGCCCCTGACCGTGGATGGAGCCTGCAGCCAAGGTTCGAACCCAGGACCCTCCGTCCGCAGGCCAGTGCTCTAACCACTGAGAAGACCGGCCAGGGCTGAAACAGGGGGCTCTCTATGCTTTGAAAACCTGAACTGAGTTTTCCTCTTTTGGTCTAAATGACATAAAATTAAATTTAACGATGATCTTTCTGCTTTCAGAGCTCCAACTAATGTGGAATCAAATTTAAAATGACATTTTAAAGAAGGATTCATGAAAGCAGCCAGCCAACTACTTATACTTTTCTTTCGAGTGAGGACACGTTTTCTGTGCATTTCTGCTTCTAGTGAAACAGCCAGCTCACAAGCACAGCCAGGGAACAGATGGCAAAGTCCTCGCACATTCGACTTTATATCTGGGAAAGAGACACTTTATTTCAAAGTTGCCACTTGGGAACGTAAAGTGCTCTCATGAGAAAAACACATTTTACACTTTAAAGGCAGTCCATAAAATACAGGCAGATGTTTAAGTGACTTCTTAATTAACACAAAACAAATATTTACCTACACTGCGGGATGAAGCGCTGCAATTAAGAGGAACCTTTTAAAACAGTCTGGGATGTATTTTATGCAAAGCAATATCAAACACTTTATCTCTTAGGCTTTTCTGTTTTTTCCTAAGAAAAGAGTAATTATGACTTACCTACAATTTGTTAATTTGAAACTGTTATAAAAATAATAGCCAGTATTTTCTAGTTTGATTAAAATGCTTTTTAAAAATGTATATGAGTCTAAAGCATATTATAGTTAAGAATATTATTTTCAACTAAATACAATTATGTCACCCCATTAGCACTGAACACTTTTATTACCCAAGGCTACATTCATTAAGGGATTAGAGAGATGGTGATATTTAAAAAAAATGCCTTCATACAAAAATTATGCAGAATATGTTGTTTATAAAATATAACCGCAGATAGCATAAATGCAATCATATGGAACAAAGAGAAGAATAAAAATAAATTATTTTTACTCATAAGAAATTTAAATTGGGGGAGCATGTAGACATTTTTGTAGGCGTAAGGTGAGAGAATAGAAAGGAACATGGGCCCCAGCATTCGAGGTGACAGTGATCAGTTTTGCTCCCTATATGGACAGGGTCTAACTACTGTTTTATTATATCAAAATCAAGGCTTAGAAGTAGCGCAGGAAATAATGAAACCCAGGGTGCATAAGGCGCACTCCCAAGTTCTGTTAATGTCGGCAAGTTTCTCTCCTTGCTAAAGGCAAGAAGAGCGGGGGGGGGGGGGGGCGCTGGAGAATGTTGAAACCGAGATGCAGAGGTCACTGGGGAAAGAGGGCCTCCTGGGCGCTCTCAGGGCTTTGCTTCTGCATCACAAAGAATCACTTGCTGGCTGTGACAAGCCAGAATAAATACTACAAAAGAGAATTAGCAGCAAAGGTAGGTGTTTAGAAAAAAAGTAGATTAGCATCTAATATGCAAAAAGAGGAGAGGCGAAGAACCTAAATTCATTGTTGAAGGTAAAGAGGAAGGTGCAAGAAACCGAAATGGCTAAAATCAATCCATGCGATGCGCGACCGGACCGATGGAGATGGCAAGTCACTAACTAAGAATTACAATCAAATTACGGCTTGTTTATTTTACCTAGGAAACATCTTTAGGATTTATATTAAATCTCTAATGGACAGCTTTGCTACAGAAAGTTCAGTGAAATGTGCTGTTTTGTTCAATGAAATTCATTGATCCCACTTGTCTTGTATACCTTGATTTTAAACAATTAGCAAACATTATTTGGAAATGCAGCTGGTAAATATAAAAAATTATAGAGAGAAAAAAACTATAGGCCAGATAATGATTTCTTAATTCTCTAGGAGTGACAAAATGTGAGTTCCAAACCACAAACCAGGTTTTGTGACCACAAAGTTGTTCTAGAACATTCATTTTACAAAAACCAAATATTTAAACATTTATTGAGAATTTACTATCTACCCGTTACCATCCCAAGAGCGTGAATCAAGAAAAATATTCTTCCAGTTTGGGAGCACAGTGCGATAGGGGCGGTGAAGAGGGCTGTCGAACATGCTATGTTAGACGCACTGAATGAACATCTGCAGGAAACGTTAAAAATGATCCAGTTGTTCAATCAGCAAGCTTGTTTGCAGGACTCAGTAATGAAAACAAATCATCCAATTTTGGCCTTGACAAAGACCAAATATATATGCATAAATTTTAAATTGATTGTTCATATGAGCATTTTAAAAATATAAAAGAAGTAAATATGAAAAACAAAGGAGTTTTTAAAGACAATGGTGCTACCTTTTTAAAAGATAATTTGGGAAAATTGTATATGTTTATATACATTTTATAAATGCATTTAGAACGATATTTTATGATTTACTTATGGCCTAAATGTAAAAATGTGGGCAGGAAAATGTTACACGTCGATTTTGTAACTGGTTTTACAGCTATACCTAAAATGTTAATTACCATTTCCTTTGTCAAACCTCTAGTTACTGAAAAAGCACAGGCCCAACTTCACAATGTATACTTTGTAGCTGCTATGTCCATATCGTGAACACAGACTTGGAAAACAGAAAAGACGTTTTTAAAACTAAAGGCAGGGTTTGGCACAAATGTTGGCTGGAAAAATGACTCAATGTGCCTTGCCCTTTGATAGCGTGGCCTAAAGGTGTGAGTCAGACTGGGGGCTACTGTAACCGATACTGTGATAGGAGCAATTAATCCAAGGGGTAGGCGCATCTTAAAGCAGGAACGGTTGAGGCCTCGCCTAAGGATGGTCCCCTTGGCGAAGGGGGGGCCGTTTCCTCCTCTGACTGCAGTCCGCCGGCCCTCCTGCCACCACACTGTCCTGGTTGCGCCCCATCCTCCCTGTGTGGCGCTGTGGCTTCCACAGGGCGGCGGATTGCTGGGCGTCACACTGTGGGGGTGATGCTCCCAGCGGGCCCCAGCCTTTACTTGGAAGCCTTTAAGTGGCAGGGTGCGTGCTCTGGGAAATGCTCTTTCCTGCTCCTTTGTCATTGGCTCCTGAGCTGTTTTAGAACGAAATTCTGATCAAGAAAATCACCTTGGATGTTTGCATGTCCTGTTTCTAGGCAGCTCTGAGGACACTGCTGACATTTCCTACCCATCCCTTCCCCTACAGGAACTGGCTTAACCTAATAAAACACCGATGTTCCCAAAGCGACGCGGGCCTTCGGAAGGGCAGGCTTATTGTGGCCATGGGATGGATGAGCCATTCCTCAGGCAGGAAACCATGATCATTAGATTCTATACTTGCTTCTGTTTATTGGACTGATAATTAAACAAACTGCACTAAATAACTAATTATCTAACACATGCACTAAATCAAATGATGTAAACAATTTAACAGCTAGAAAAAAACAAACAGTTCAGTCAGCTGAAAGAAATATAGATTTCTGTTTAAAATGAAAATCTTTTTAATATGTGTACTGTGAAAATGAACGGCCCTCTCTCACTATAGGGTGTTTAAAATGAGTGGCTGTGAGTGCCAGTCTTAAAAGTTCAATTGCTTTTTTCTTTTTAAACACTCACTTCTTTTTAAAAGTAGAATATGGTCCAATTGAGGCAGCTCTTTCATCCAGTTGCCATGGAAACAATAATTGGGACTGAATGAAGGCCCCAGGCAATCAAATTAGTCAGTTTTACAAAAGGCAACTCTTTTTTTTTTCTGTTTTGCTTAGGCTGCCTAGTAAACCTGGGTGAACATCAGCGAGTCCTCCAGACCAGCTTTCTCCCAGATATTATAGAACAAGATGTTCTCAGAGAAGAGCACTATTTGACACACTGGGAACTCTGGTCACATAAAGGCATAAACCTCATGGTGACACCAAACCTAGCTTTCTTGGGGAAGTGTCACTATATTGAGATTTTCAAGATTTGCTCTGAGATGGGTGGATGGATGGGTGGATAGGTAGGTAGATAGATAGATGATAGATAGATAGATAGATAGATAGATAGATAGATAGATAGATAGATAGATAAACAGGTAAAAATAGAGATACTACCCTTCCTTGAGGACATGGACAGGAGACTACCTGTCATAATGTTTTTATTGCGATAACTAAAAGACTTGTGAACTGAACAGCAGCTTTACATTTTAAGTAGGTGCAAGTGTGCACCTGAAACTGTTCTACTCAAATCAGATGGTAGTATAGCAATTTTACTGTAATCCACACGTTACCTGTTTGTGGCATGTACTACACATGCAGATCTGTTAATGGTCATTCAGCCATAATCCTTTCTGAGGATGTGTGGACTAATCAGTCATTATTATTCACGAAGTCCCATAGCTTCTCTCCTGGGCTAGAAGACCAGCCCTTGCTGGTTTTCTTGCTGAAAGACGATGCGCAGGCCCACACAGTATTAGGAATACTGACAGACACCAGGCATTATCCTCACATGCATGTAATACTTAAATGGAATAATATTAAAAAGCGATTTGTATTTAAAAATTCATGTGTTTGAATCTTGTAACTTAAAAATTATCAAAACTGATTTAATTCAAAGGATGTTGGTTCAGTTTATAATATAGTACACTATAATTTTTGTTTGTTTTTAGGGGATACTTTATGAATTCATGATTTTAGATATCAAAGAAAAAAAAAACTTGGAAAAATTGTAATTGTAATTCTCATCTTTAAATTGCCTCAAAATAACATCATTACATCACCATAGGACCTAGAATATGAAAAGTATATTAAATTATCTTTAAATGTGTCCAATTTTACAATATATTTCAATAAATTGCTTATGTTCCTCAAACGTCTGAGGAGTATTAAAATGATTTCTAAATTTTTTCAACTAAGTTTGTTTCCCCCCTGAATTTATAGAACTGAGAATACCATCTAAAAATATGTGTTAAAAGTATGCATTAAAAATTTCATAGTTGACCCTGTAATGTGAATTAATCAGAAATAGTATTTTTCTAGAGATGAAACTTTTGAAAAATAAGATAAAGGCTTAACTCCCTTTGGTAACATCTCTTTTTTAGAACACATATGCAATGGAGCTTTCTTAATTTATAATATTTAAATGCCTGCATGACTAACTGGTTAATTAAAATTAGCTTTGGTGACTATGTAGCAAATCATCCTCTTTAAAAAATATTTTTTTAGTGTTTCAAAGTTTAATGTTGAATGTTTGAGAAATAAGGTAAAACTTTACTTCTTCTGAGAAGAATGAGAATTACAGACAATTTAGTAAGATTTATTTAAGGGACAGAATTGAGAAAATCAATAACATTTTAATTATTTACTTATTGATGCATATTCTATTTGTATATATCCATTGTAATAGACTTCCTTATTTATTTTATGGTCACCCCTCTGTCTTAGAATTCAGTAGTAAATTACAATAAACCGTGCTAAGTATAACCTATAGAGGGAATTCATGGAAGAATACAGACACCATAGTTCCAGGATTCAGTCTACTGTTTTCCTAGGTAGGCAGGCCACCAGTGCAGGCCTCACCTGTACCTTACAACCATGTCTTTCTGCAGTTAATGTGAATCCCATAAACTGAGCACATCATGCAGGTGTTTTAATGTGCTCAGTATTCCTACATTCCAGAGAGTACCTTTACATGCCATTATAATGCTTACTAATTTTTGACTACTGCCTTAGAGAAATCTCCTATTGTATCAGGCCAACATAACTTCTTTTCTCAGTTACAAGTTGTGAACTAAAGAGAGACATTTATGGTTTCTGCTTATTTGAACACCTCAGAACACTAGATAGAGTGCTTAGAGAATTCTTGCTGATCTGACTTCATTTAATTTCTAAGACTATTCTTAATGATCTAGAGAGTGACGTAAATTATATTAGTAAAAATAGTTTAAGCCTCCTACAGTCCTAAAAATATTTTACTAAATTTTATGAAGATGTTTCTGAATAGAAAACGTATAAAGAGCATTGAATTTTAGCTTTGGGGCATTAATATGCTAAATAAAATATTGACTAAGATACTAATGGTAACAAGATTAAGTCAATGCCACGGGGTAATATGCAGGAGAACATTGACTACTCTGGTTGTATCTATGACAATATTTTCTAAACTATTTTTGTTACCTACAGCACTTGCTAATACACGTGTCTCTTATAATATTTCTGTACGTTAGGGAAGTTAGTAACTACCAATCTGTTCTGTTTCTATGAGTATAGAGATTTTAGGTTCCATGTGTGAGATCATAAAGTACTTGTCTTTCTCTGAGTAATTTTACTTAGCATATACAATATACATATCAAGTTTCACATACAACCGCAAAAGGCAGGATTTCTTACTTTTTATGGATGAATAAAATGTCCATTTTGTTTCCTTTACTCTTAGACTAAGTGTATCTGTCAGACTAATGTGAGTGTCTTACAGGCAGCGTATTATTGGATCTTGTTTTTTATTAATTCAACCACGTCTTTAGATTAGAAAATTTAACTCGTTTACATTTAAAGTAATTACTGATAGTAAGTGCTTAGTATTGCCATTTTGCTCATTGTTTTTGGACTGTCTTATAAATACGTTGTCTCTTAATTCATATCTTGCTGTCTTCCTTTGTGGTTTGATGACTTCTTGTCTTGGTGGGCTTTGATTCCTTTTCCATAGTCTTTTGTGTAATTACTATAGATTTTTCCTTTGTGGTCACCATGAAGCTTACATAAAACATCTTATAGCAACTATTTTAAGCTGATAACAACTTAACTACAACAGTATATATAAACTGTATAGCTTGAGTTTATTAAAATAAAAAACACCCTAAAATCTTAAGAGTTGTGGAAATAGGCAGGCTGTCTCCATGGGTGTGAACTGCTCTGGCTGAGAGACCCGCTTCATGTAAATTGTTCATGTAACCCTGAGTGATATGACTAGTTAGGCCTGTATTCTATTCTGTCTCCACTCCATGTTCATTTTAATCAAATAACAAAGATTATTATCTCATCAGATAAAGGGCCAAATAAATGTACATGGCTTAATTTTGCTATAAGTAGCATAAAGGCATAAAGTAAGGAAGTTTAATAATTATTTAAGTTGCCTGGAATTATCACCGTGTGATTCACGTGACGGTACTAATGGATGAAGAATCACTATTTGCTTCTTAGATTAATAGGTATATTTCATCTAAGACTTAGGTTTAAATAGAATGGTAAAAATGCTTCAGTTGTTGCTACTGTTATTATGGGGTCACAGAATTCTTCAGTTTCTCTGAAAACAATGTCAAGTCCCCTTTTAAGGTGAAGATGAAACACGAGAAGCACAGAATATTGTACTTTAAGATGTTTTAACTTTCAAGTCACCATTAATCCCATGGCCAGTCGAGCAAAATGAAATAAATGTAAAAAGGAATGCGCAATTCATCTCAAATAAGTATTTACCTTAAGTTTAATGAGCTATATATTTAATGAGTTTAATGTTGTTATATATTTAATGAGTTAACTGGTGCATACTAATTAAACCTCTATTGTTTGTTTAAAATCTCTTTTGGAAGGTTTCATGCCATCTGGTTAACTTACTTTAAATGACAAAAGCAATAAGTACTTAATTGCATTCCTATTAATGCTCTGTTGTTTCTAAACTTGTGAGACTTTTAATGAGTATTTCACAGGGTTTATTAAAAGAATGTAATTTAGCTAAGAATAAATGTTTTGTTAACTCCTTTGCTGCTAAGAGTAGGTGTAAAATAGTGCAAAATGTTATTAAATGTGATGCAGGTTGTTATCTGAAAATCAGTGATCGCACTTTAGAAGTGAATTTCTAAAAATGTTTTCCTACAGCATTCTATTATTTCCAGAAGTGTAGCCACAGATGCTAGATTTAACTTTCTGTTTTTTTTATGCCCCAGATAAGAAATGGGAACAGGGACAATCTTAGGGTGACACTCACTAGAGAAGTTAAAGCTTCTGTTTTGAGTTTAGCCTCCAAGTCTGAATGATATGAAAAGATGAACTATAGTTATACATCGTTTAAAAAATGGGCATTGTTGAAAAGTAGCCAGGCCACAATTTATGCCTAACCCGAGTTGTGCAAGCTGTTGGCCAATGGACTGTTTAGACCTTGTAGAACATTTTCCTTCCCACAGAGAGCATGGTCTGAAGATACGGTTCCTCGGCCAGTCTGAAAATCGGTCCGGCCTACACTATCCCAGAAGCAGAGTTCCAAGGAGTGTGTTTCAGATTGCAGGCTGTGACTCCAAAGGGGGTTTTGAATTCAGTACATAGAGGATGACCATTTTTTTTCCTAAATGAAAACAATAGAGTATATCAAGTCAATTCTACTTGTGGAAAAATGTAAAAATGTGAAAGATTTGTTAGGAGGTTTCTTTACACTTTGTTTCCTTACCATTATCTGAATTACGCTTAGAAAATAAGTTTTGAAAGAATCAGGAAAGGAAAGATGGAAAGTTAAAGTCAGATCATGAGTAATTATTGGAAAAGACAGGACTAGCGGGATACTCTGGCTAGAAAATAACCAGAGCCACATTTGCGTTTATTTTGTTCCTGAACCAAGTCCAGTCTTTACCATGGAGGGTTTTTAATAATAAGCAGAGGAATCTCACTTTGGTTTATTAAACAGAAAAGGATCCTGGGCTCACAGATTGTTAGAAGGGCTGTAGATACAGGATCAAGGCTAAGCTTTGAGAAATTACACTAAGCTCCGTGCCAGGGGACTGACGGGGCGAGGAAGGCGCGGCTGCTGCTGCCCTCTGCGTCCGCACCCGAGGGCGCCCCGGGGCCTCCCTGCACCGGGCCGGCAGTGCCTACACCTTACAGCGCCCCCCCCCCCCCCCCCCCCCGGCAGCTAACGCCCTCCCCAGGCTGGGCAGCTCGGGCCCAACTCTCGGCAAAATGAAGACCCAGGATCTCTTGATCCTGGAGAACCGAGGCCTCCTGTGTACATGCTGGCGGGGCTGGAGGAGCCTCGGTCGCTCGCTCGCGTTTCGGTGCAAAGGAGGCTGAGAAAGCAGGTTTTGGGGGTACTTTTTAAGAAGGCTGAACCTAGTAACCTGAAGTTCCCCATCGGACAAGAGACTTCAGAATATGTGAGAAAGCCTGAAAATTTGGCCTGTGTAGTATCTTCCTTTGGAAATCTTTTAAGATCTTGAGATGGCTGTGTCTGAAAATCAAGACTGAGGTTCAATATCACTGCTTCAGAGAGGCCTTCTTAAGGACCCTGCCTCAGTCAGCCTCCCAACTCCCCATCGCCCTCTATCATTCACTCACCCTTGTCAATGTTTGAAACATTTAATCGGTTCTTTTCTTCCCTCCCTCCCTCCCTCCCTCCCTCCCTCCCTCCCCCGGCCCATGGCATCGGTGCAGCAGACACCTGCTGACTGAGTTTCTCAAGAGCCAGGCGTCCTGGGAAAGCACTGGGCATCTAGGGATTCCAGAGAAATATCTGGAGGGTTGGGGGCCGTAGCATCGGAAAGGAATATTAGTGGGTGTACATGGAAGCAGCCCCCGTCCCACCCCACAGCCTGGCCTCGGACACGCAGGTGTGTGGTTCTCGGGTTCTGCTGCTCAGGAACGGTTCCCATGGGTGACAGTCTCATAGGGACGGCGGAGCAACCTGCGACCCCGTTCCAGGATGCAGCCTGGATGATTATTTTTTCATTACTGATTCAATAGGTAATTAGTGTTTATTCCACGGCAGGCACTGTGCCGGCACAGTTATGTGCGTTCCTTCTATTTACGCCCCCAGTCCTACCGATCGCTTTGTTTTCTTTCCGAGCCTGCTGGCTGCTGATCAGTCGTCTGATCGAGTTCTGCTCCACAGTGATGTTTCCGCTGCTACTGACCAGGCCCCTGGGAGGCAGCGCTGGGTAGTGGGGAAGCCCAGGGCTCTAACGCCCGCCTGTCTGGGTTCAGACACAAATGCTCTCATTTATTCTGTGCATGAGGGGTTTTTTTTCTTTTTTTTTTAAACTACTATGCTCTTTCCCTCACTTATAAAATGTGAGTGAAAATAATAACTTAATCATTGGGTAGTCATGAGTATTAAATAAATTAATATATGTAAGGCGCTTGGAATGCTGCCTGGAAAGTAATAAGCTGCTTGGAAGCATTCGGGTATTATTATCACTTGGAATGGGTTTCTGATAATTTTCTCATTTCTCTGTGGTCTCAGCTTTACTTCCTAAACACTTAAATGATCAATTATGTGCTGTCTTTCCTACACAGCATCGTCTCTGGTTTCTTCTACTGAACTTTTCCCTTGATTCAGCACATTACATGAGAGGAGGCAAGGGAAAGTTCTAGAAACCTCTGGAGGACACCAAGAACACGTTCCCCTACTTCACAGCTGGAGCCAACCCTGGCCTGTAATTTTTTTCTCTGTTCCATGAGACAAAATGACAAGAGTTCCCCAGACATTCTCAGCCAGATACAGTGATTATTTTATTTCCTTTAAACAAAAGGAACCCGGAGGCAAAGATAATGTGGAATGACTCGGCTAGTATTAAACCACAATATAAAGCTTCATTTTTGTTTATCGAACAGAAAAGATTCAGGTCATTCAAACTTCATCACTCGCCTCTGTACCCAGCAGCCCCGCACGTCACTTACACTGTACGTACCCTGCCTTCTGTTGCAGAGGGCATGCAGTAATGAACAAATAAAATTGAATTTATTTTTAAAAGGACAGTGCTGAAATATGTGCTATTGACCATCTATATCCATATACATGGTCATATATATATGGTCATACAAACAGGGTCATATATATACACGGTCTCATATATGTATATGGTCATATATATTTGAGACTGTGTCTGTGCTTAATTTCGAGCATTCATTCTCATGCAGGCAAATAGTGAGAAATATGGGCATATACACATGCATATGTGTATGGAGAGATTGCTACAGCTCTCTTCCTTTCAGAGCGGAATAACTGATAGAAAAAAGAAGGGACTCAGCTCCGGTATGGCAATGGGCGGTCCATGGGAAAATATTTAACTACCTTCGATTATTATTTTAATTTTAATACAAAGCGAATGTCTTTTGTACATTTCCAAATCAGCACTTCTTGTTGGGAGTAACCTCTAGCTTTACAATTATTTTAAACAGTAGGTAAGATTTTATTTTATTTTATATAGCACCACAAGGTTGTTTACTGAAAAATTTACACATATTTTATGCAGCAAATGTGACTACTTACATATTTGGCCCAATTGACCTTGTGCGTGAATTATAAGTGTGGAATTGAAGGTTACGGGTATTTGGTAGGCGCTCATCTTTTATTGCTGCCGGGATATTTACGCCGGCCCAGCAGTAACTGGCTGCCAGAAAGCTCTGAGTCCACGTGAGAAACAGCGGTGGCATCCAGCCTATTTATATTCCCATCACCTTTTTCAAGGTAGCCTCCCACAGATTTAGGGGGGCGCCTACCTCGCTTAGCCCAAGTTATTTCAGTGACAGGAGGGTACTCTGGAGTTGCCATAAAACACCTGGAAAGTCTTCTGCGTGCACTTGAAGCAGGCATTTTCCACTACAGCCTCTAATATAAATCTCCTTCTTCTCAGGAAAGTGGGAAAGTTTGCTGAGGACCCATAAAGGCTTCAGGGACTCAGAGCACTGTGTGAAGCATTTTCCCCCCTGTTCCAGAATGTTGCAGGACCTTCCAGCCTGACGACAAAGACGAGTGTGTCTGTCAAAGGTCTGCTGAGAATTAAGACAAAATCACGCCCTGCAATTTTTTTCTTTGGTGAAACGAACTGCAAAAAGGTAAGTAGTCACCATTTACAACGGGACACAGTCATTTAAATATAAGACGCTGCTTAAAGATAACGCAAGCGAGGAGAAGACACGGCCCGCACACTCAGGCCTCCCGCTCGCCAACACGCACGATCGCGCCTTCTAGGGAAACGCGGGCGCTGCCCACAGCACGGTCGGCCAGAGCAAGGCTGGCGGGAGGCTCAGCCGGAGGTCAGCCCGCAGCGAGCAGTTTACGATACTGGCCACTTGGAAACATCTGTGGAATGCCATTCACGAAAAAGTACGCGATTCAGAGCTAAACTTCTGTGAGCCAAGAATGAAGGATGTGTCACGGGGATCATTGAACAGAACTCACGGGACAGGAGGAAGGCCGTGAGAGGGACAGGGAAGGCTCTCCTGACCGCTGCACAGCACCTGGCTCTGAGACGCACTGAGATGGAAGCACTAATTCTTTCTTGCACACGCACGATCCTCAATGCACTCGGCACGCACAGAGGTCCGTCGGGTGGCCTGAGATAAGCAGGCAAGAGAAAAGCAGCAACGTGGACAGGCCATTTGTTCCGTAGCCTCTGCGGTTCTTAGGAAAGTCTGGACTGCACCAAATGTAGAGATGCTAGGTTTGACTTTCAAGTGTCCTTCACCGCCATTATTCGCCTCCCTTCTGTGACCTACCCTTTTCTTACCCTTTAATAATCCTTTTGTGCAATGAAAGGGCCAATGACTAGACAGCAAAAGCAGCAAACAAAACACAGGAATCAAATTAGCCCTTGAGGACTTTAGAGTCGCCTAGTTGTAATGGGAGGATTTCACCTACTTTTGTTCGTGGTGTTTGCTGTTCCTCCTTTTGTTTCTCAAGAAAGTGTACGTTTGAAACTGATAATCAAATACAAATATTAAATTCAGAGCCTCGCACAGTGCATGGCACATATTAAATTCGGTAAATATTTGGTGACGGAAAATGTAAACATTGCAAACTCAAGCATTTTCCTGATTTTAAATTAACTTACTTCTAAGGAATTTACTTCTCATATCGACGTGTGACATAATCAGGACCCGCAAAAATTATGTCATTTTTTAAAACATTAGTCAATATTGACTAGCTGATCACTGTCCTGCATCTTTCCATCTATTACCAGGTAAATCTCTAAATGAGTAAAATTCCTAAATGACAGTCACAATATCAAGGTTAGGGCCACTCACGAGATACTCTTCTACGCCCCAAAACTACAGCTGTCTGCGTCATACACACACGGCCCCGTCTCTGATCCTAACACTGATGATACGGCCAACAGAAAATTCTCTCCGTCACCGTTAAGAAGAGAAAAAGATTTTTCATGCAAGATTTTTCCCTTTGTCCCTCTACAAAAAAAAAAAAAAAAAATCGATTTTAAGCTTTGGCTTCTATTAGCATTTAACTGTTTCCAAGGAATGTTGAAAACTGTTTCAGGACGTTACGTTAAGAACCTCGCTGGATGCCACACGGGTGGCAGGGGGAAAATCAAGTCTTGTGACTCATGCAGAGGGACGCCCGGTCCTCGCCCCTCGCCAGGCCGCCTTCCTTCAATCGCCAGTGTCCTCGCACAGCGACGTCCTCACACACGAGCAGGTGAACTCAGGGAGCTGGCGTGTGAGCAAGAGCGCGCCCTGGCCTCCCGCTCGGCTCCCGCGCTGAGTGACCTCACCTTCCCGAAAGCGGGGCAACTGTGCCCCGCAGGAGGCAGAGGGCGCCACGGAAGCACAGGACCAAACGCGGTGCAGGGGAAACAGGTCGCGCCCTGCCTCCCGGGCAGAGGCACGGTCACGGTCCTCCTGCTGCGGCTCCGCTGGCGGCTGTGCCCCGAGGGGATGCCGTTACTTCAGGCGCAGCACTGTTCCCTGGAAAGAGCGGCTCAGTGAGAAGTGCGCGACTCCCGGGTAGCTCATGTCGCCACTTCAGTTTCATCCGTAGATTTACAGTTGCACGTAACAGACTATCACCCAGAGCATGGTGGGCAGTGGATAAAGTCCTCGTGCCCACGGGGGAACTGTTTCCAGGAGACCAGCACCGCGTGCGACGGGGTTACCGGCAAATGCGAGAAGCCCTCTGCCTCCACTTGAGCGCTCTGTAATGGGCACCCTGGGATTGGTCATCCAGGCAACAGCACTTTTGAGAATCGAAGGAGTGGTAATAATTATTTCACGTAATTGTTGTCAACCGAGATTGTCCTGAGCAAACTGGATACGGTCACCTTGGTCATAAAACACAAGAAATCCAAACCACAACAAGACATATTTTAGACTGTATTACTATCATGTCAATAACCACCAATTTCTATATTGTGGAGCCCCTCTCCCCTTCACCCTCTCCCACCCGTGATCTTAGGGGCTGTACCTGTTGGGTGGGAACCATGATGAGCTTCAAAATCAGTATGAATGAAATGAGTGGATTGGTCTATTAAATAGTGTGATTCATCAATTAGTGGTTGTTTATAGAATGCATTGAGACAGTGTACTGGTTTGCATCGGTTATGGCAAGAGTAAGATGTTGGCACATTTATGAGAAATTAGAAATTCAAAATTGATTTAATATAAAAATTGGAACAATTCGATGAAAACCAAAATTTTACAGATCACTTTAGATCAGAATTCTTATTGGAAGACAGAGATTTAGACTACCCATTGAACCACTATGTGGAAGGTAACGAGTTAAGAATTACTCAAGGTCCAAAACAAGATGTTTTGAAACCAATCTAAGGAAAGTCCCAGATTTTAGTTCAAGATCTCCTTTACCTTGATCAGCTTGGAAGAGAGACTTTCTGAACAAACAGAAAGCACATTCAGGGAGACATAAAGATGCCGAGGCTAGCCGGTGAACATCAGAAGTACAGAAACAGAGCTGGCAAAGATAGGAAGCCCTTCAAACAACTGAGGCCTAATTCATAGCTCTGCAGTGGGTGAAACGGAGCCAAAAGGGACGAATATCTGATGGCTTCTGGTTTGACCTCCAAATCTGGCTCATAGAGTAACTTCAGGTTTACCAGTTGCCATGCAAAATCCTCTGAATGACCTGGGGTTTGTTCCCTTCCTATGTTAGGTTGAGATCACTTCTCATGGCCCCCATACTGATTTTACAGCTTCAGTTTCCCAAAGGAGAGGGACCCTTGTTTCGTTGAAGCTGTCGGATTTCTTTTGAACTTTACAGCGAGGCACAATCTAAGCTCTGAAACCCAGTCAACAGTCACCACACCACTGTCGATAAAGGAACCCCTCACACCATTCAGTCAGGCGCCTCCCATGATGAATCGAACATCTACGGTTCCCCGAATGACTCGCTTTGAGAGCATCGATCCCCCGTCACTAGGTCAATACCATTCGGGGACTCACAATACTTTAGGGCTGAAAGGGAAGGTGGAGTTCAATTCTGGACACGCTTGTTGAAAACTAGCTATGTCCCTAGGCCTGCGATGGCAAAGCTGGGTGATCTAAAAAAGCATATGGCCTTCGAGAAAAAACGTAAAAAAGCATATGGCCTTCAAGAGAAAATATCACCATGTTGGACAGACATAATCAAGAGCCTGGTTAGGTTTTAATTATGCAGAGAGGGAGGTAAGGATGCAGTGGCCTTGGCTTAGTGCGTAGCCCCGCGGTCCAGGCACCGTGCTACCCGAAAGCACCGTTTCCACCTGCCGCGCAGAGGAGCCCCACGCCCCTCCCTGATTCACACGCCCACGCGTGTCCGTGGGAAAGGAAGCCAGACGGGAGAAACGGGGCAGGGCTTTGTTCCGTCTGTCCTTGTGCTTGTTTATTTATTTTTTAAACATATCTTTATTGATTTCAGAGAGAGGAAAGGAGGGGGAGAGAGAGAGAAACATCAATGATGAGAGTCATTGATCGGCTGCCTCCTGCACGCCCCGACTGGGGATCAAGCCCACAACCCGGGCATGTGCCCTGACCGGGAATCGAACCCCGATCGTCTGGATCCTAGGCCGATGCTACACCCCTGAGCCACACCCGGTTGGGCTCTTGTGCTTGTTTATCACCTACAAGTGTGTCTGTCACACAGGCACTGAACACAGGCTCAGTGAACGGATAAATGAGCGAGCGACTGATGAAAGGTAAATCCCACAAGTACGTGCTGTCATTACTTGTTTGTAAATAATAACATTTATTACGTTACAAAAGAATTCGTAAACTGTTTAGGTAGCTGTTTACCGTAGAGCATGTAAGTAGAATTTGATTTACTAATATTTGAGAAAAATGCATCTCAGGTACTTACAAACTTCATAAAATTATATATTTATTTCTTCCAGTCTTAAAATTATTAAAAGACTACAAAATCTTATTTTCTTGTGATGCAAAACACTGAAACTGATCATCTTAGCAAAGTACATTGTGTATTTAGAAGAGAAAATGAATATTTTAAATGTTCACAAAGATGAGGACCTTAATTTCGACTCATTAACATTTGAATGCTTTATGGCCACACGGCAGGGGATGTGTGTGTGTGGGCTTAGCGAGAATAAGGAGGATTCCCGCCAGCGGGGCAGGTGTGCAGCCATGTCTGTGATGTAAAGCTATATGTTTTTAGACCCTTAATATTAGTATTATAATTAATATCTTCCGTACTTTTGTCAAATCTTGATTAAATTTTTGGACAGATATTTTCAAACTGCATTACTGCGCAAAATGGTATGGGCATGCTGGTTTTAGAGCTCTTGTTACCTATTGTTGGATATTTTTGAGAAACAGTTTACACTCCTACCACCAAAATGCAACACTGCCCCTCCAACTACTTATTGGAATGGAACAGAAGTTAATTTTTGATAACTAAAACATTACCGGTTAAAAATATTCTTTTACTAGCCTGGTAGAAAATGTTTTAAAACTTTTACTAACTATGTCTATTTTAATCTGAATTTTATTTTGTTATCTGCTTATTATTACTGTTTTCCTGTTGTTGTTTCTCTCCTTTGACCATTTAAAAAAATTATTAATTTTTAAGTCTTCTCTTACTGTTTTGAAAGAACTTTTTATTATATTAAATGTTTGTCTTATATCTGTTGCAATTATTTTTCCAGTTTGTTGTTTGTCTTACTGTGTTTTAATAATGACTCTTTATGGACAGAAATCATTAACATTTATTAATATCAGGCATGAGTCTTGCATGAAAGCATTGCTCATGATATACGTTGTATCCCACCTAGGGATATTTGAGAGCTTTCTCACAGACAACCATGCTTAAAGGTTCCCATGCTGATTCCTGTAACCCCATATTAAGAATTAAGGGAGTATATGACTTGTTCTGGTAGCTTCTGCAAGTCCAAGGATAAGGGGCTTGAAGAATATTCCTGACAGCCCGTGCTCAGGCTTTCCCATTCCTTCTCCCATCCCAAACACGGAATACCTGCCAGGAATAGGATACTTTCTGAGGTCTAAAGCATTATTAAAAGCAAATAAACAAATAAAAAAACAAGCAACAGTGAACTTGTATACAAATCAATAAATTACAGCTCTGAGATTATAGTCCAAAGTATTTTTCTGTAAAGCTGTGTCCTATGATTTTGCCACACATTTATACACTGGGCGAAGCGTGCTGAGCTTCACGTAAAATGCATTAGCTTTCTGAAGCATGAAGCCCAGGGCCTGCAGCGTCTGCCCAGGCCTGCGCCGGTGCGGATTGACATGACCCAGGAGGCTTCCTTTCTCACCATGCTGTGCTCCTGCCGCACTCACTTGCTCTGCACCAGTTTCGCCTTGCTCTTGTACCCCAAATGCTTCCCAACTTCAATTTACAAGCTAATGCTTTTATGTTTTCCCTTTCTCAAGGTCTGAATTAATCCACTGCTTTCATAAAGACTTTCCTGGTATGTTCAGCTTACGATTGGCCCAATATTTGTACGTTTGTTAATGCAAAAATTAGTAATCATGCCGTACTATTATTATTTTTACTAATCTCCCCCCCTTCCTGTCTGTCTGCCCCCTGCATGCCTCCCTTTTCATTTTTTTCCTGTGTTTTTTATCTTCCCTTCCTCCTTCCACTCTGGAATACCAGCTCTTTAGTTCACTGACCCCACGCACTGTGCCCCTGACTTCTCATTAGAGTCACACGCATAGTCTATAAAACACTATTCCTACTGATGGATAGATGGAAACCTGCAGCAAGGACTTCTTCTGGTGTACTGATGGGAAGCGGCTGGAATGACCCATTCCTTATAATAGCAGGGTCAATGACTATTTGGCCCTGGTGAAAGATGCCAGCAGCAATCAAAGAAGACCCTTTGGCAAGGATTTCAGCTGTATATATATATATATATATTTGCATATAAAGAGTAATGTGTTAAAAAGTCTTACACAGAACTCTACAAAAATAATTCAATTGGATATTAAATTTGCACCATCATTATAATTTTGTTTTTACTAGAAGGCAAGGAAAATTGATATTTATTGACTACAGTGTACAAGGATGGCCTTGTGTCACTGGAGTTTTCTGTACATTATCTCCACTAACCTTCAAAACTACCCTTCTAGGGGCATTAAAACCTTCATGTTATATTTGCAGATACAGTTCTGACACATATATATAATTCTGGTTTACTGGTGTGTTTTTTTATTAGCAACTCAGGATGCTAATGTTCAGATAGCCTCACTAATTAAGCTACTGACTTTTGTTGTCCACATGGCTCACGTGGCAGCGTTGCCACAGCCCTCCATTCTGCCTACTGCAGAGTGCGTGTATGGTATATATATTCACTGTGTGATAATATAAATAACACATTGGTGTCTCCACTATGGACTCTACCCATGGGATGACTCTCCCCAAGTAGAGGGCATTTAATGTAATGGTTGTTTTGTCTACTTTAGCGGTATCTGAAAGCTAAGCATGTAGAATAAATAAAGTCATTTAGCTCTTCTTGCAGTGTTTAGACCAGGGTTTGGCAAAGCTACTGCTCATGGGTTGAACCATATGGGCTAATTTTCTCTAGCTATATATGGAAGAATGGTTTTTATATTTTTAAAGGATAGTTTTTTTGGGGGAAAAAAAGAATGTATTACAAAGACTGTATATGGCTCCCAAAGTCTAAAATACTGTGCGCCCTTTACATAAAAACAAACAACTTCCTGCCTATCTCTGGTTTAGATACATATAACATAAAATAGAAGCATAAAATAGACTATATGAATTATTTTAATTCTATTGAGAATCAACAACAATGGTTTAAATTGAAAGATTGATTTTCTTCTGTTCATCATTAAATTACATAATTACATAGACTTTCTAGAGGCTGTCTTTGTGTTTCTTGTAAATGACACTATCATGTAAGAGAGTAGATCCTTAGTCTTAATTTAAAAATATGAAAAAGGTAAAAGGATTAAGTAAAAAAACCAAAACACAACCCCATAGACACAGACCACAGTATGGAGATGACCAGAGGGAAAGGGGTGAGGGAGATAAAGAGGATACAGGGGGAGAAGTGGTGATGGAGGGAGACTTGACTTGGGGCGGGGAACACACAATACAATATACACATGATGTATTATAGAATCATACACCTGAAACCTATACAATTTTATTAACCAATGTCACCCCAATAAATTCAGTAAAAAAATAAAAAATATATAAATCACAAATATTTATAATTAACTGCCGAAAATTAAAATCTATATTAAAACACCTAGTATTATATCAAAAAGGCTGTCTGTTCTGTATACATGAAGGCAGGCATATTAGTTGCATAGAGACCAAAATACAAAAAGGTCTTTAATTGGATTAAGTTGAGTAATTATGGAGGTGACCTAGTTAGTCTTGATGAAATATTTATATTACATTAGCTTTTACCCAACTTAAAAGATACTTAGCAGAAGAAACATTTTCTTAAATAATGAAAAAGGAGATACTTCATGAGAAAAGGTAGCCAGGACAATGTGGGGTGCATTTAAGAGAGCACTAAATTATTGGTGTAGAGCTACTTTCATAACCAAACTAGAAATATAGAGAACACTGTATCTAACTAAGAAAGAAATTCTCTAGGCTTGATTGCAGTGACAGAGGTTAAGTTAAAAATGTCTAAAAATAATACAACCTGATGAGTAATTTAAAAAGATTATTTCTGAACATTTTCTATGATAAAGATGTTTTGCAATAAAAATGAATGTGAGTTGTAAGTAGAATAATTTTAACTATTAAAAATAATAACAACCTCCATGCCATAAACTGTTGTTATGATCACAAACCATAACAAAATTCACAAATGAGGATTTTCAGTTATTTACTTAATGTGGTGCAAAGTTACCATGTTTTGTAAAATGATTATAATTACCCCATAAATGATTGTTTTGCTGAATTTATGACTATATTTATAATTTAGAATTGCTACACTAAAACAGTCAACTGTTTTATATGATCAAACCATTATAGGAGTGTATGGATGAAAATATTCTGTGCAATTCTGAACGAACTATTCTAAACAGATACTGAGTAGGTATTCAATTCCCTGTGCTCATCACGATCTAAACATAAAGAACTGGCTTTAGGGTTCAGTCATTTGAAAAATATTTCTTGATATGAACTTGAAAAGTCAACAAGACTTACTAAACTGAATATCAATCTGACATGGGAGGTGAATTCTGGAGGTCAGTGGGTACATCTCTGAGATGTACTGGGAGAGTTTTAGGTTTATCTGTGTATTATCTCTAATTAAGATTTTAGCTATTTTTGCAGTATAATATAAAGGACAAGATAAAGAAAATCTGCCAATGAGATTTTTGAAAACACCTGAAATTCATATTATTTTTGGAAGGACAGGGAAAAATGACATATTTATTTCTATGCTTTCTAGTAGAAACACTGAGATTTTAAATTAAAAAAAATAAGCCCTTATTAATTTATGATCCTCTTATGCTACAACAAATTCCTTCAGCACCAGATAGATTCAAAGCATATGTCAGTGGATAAAAAGAAATAAAAATCAGAGTTTGGGGCTTGAATCTTTTCCTATTCACGGGCATCCACCTTTCCGATCTTATCACGGGTTTTCTTCTCTGTCTTTCCTTGTGCTCTCTGCCACTCTTTCTCTCGTTGCTGGGGATTATTTCATAATTTAATACCAAATCATGAGGTCGTGCTATTAATAAAATATATTAATAAAATTAGTTTTTATTTCCAGGCTAGATTAGTGGTCTTTCTCATGTCTTTCCATTACCAGCTTATTGTCAGAGTTTAACAATTAAGCCTCCATTTTATCTCTGAAATTATGTTTGTGGGGTAAAAAGGACTCCCAAAGCTTTATTTTGATTTTATAAATACAATAAAAATGTATCTTTACTGTTATTAACTGATTTTATTTTTGAATCTTCTGATAACAGTAAGATAACAAATACTTCCAACAAAGGTAACAGCCACTAACATTTCAGTGCATATTGTTTTTCATTTTCTTTCATGAAAGTTGCCAATGTACTATGCATATTGATAACCTACACAGATAACTGAATAAATCATATATATGTCCTATGACATTAAATGGCCGTATGTAAGATGTATTTTCATAATAAACATAGTTCATTTAATGGGATCACTTGATTCCATTTAACTGAATTGTTGTATACTTAAATTTTTTTTCTAATGACCTAACCCATCTTATTTTTTCTTGTACCACCTTTTAGTAGGTGCTATGAGTCTTACATAGTACGTACTCAATAAATAATTGTTACTTTGAAAACAAATATATGGGGGCAAAGTTTCTACTACCCTCATTTCAAAGCTAAGCACTGCCATGTATGTATAAGTTTAGCTTTGGGATATATTTATATGTACACATACATAGTGTCTTAGATTTATTGTTTTACGTAGGACACATTTTCCTACAATTCACTTGATAGAAAGTTGACCATAAATAACAGTAAGACTGTTATAATAGTACATATATATTGAGTGCCTACTATGTGCCATGGACTGTTTTATCATTAGGAATACATAATAAAACAAAACATATTCTCAACTATCTAAAGCCTTATAGTGCAAAATCTACATTAGTAAAAGACATTAATTACTCTGCTCTGGCATAACTACCATAGACTCAGAATTAAAGTTACTTCCTGCCTAACAAAGAGTGAGGAGAATTATAATTTGGCACTTTAATTAACTTTAGTAAACAGAAAATCAACTTCTTTTTTCCCCCCTGAGGGGGAATTGAGTTGCCTAATTTCTAAAATGATAAACAACATTTCTTGAATGCCATGTAATTTATTCAAGCATAAAACTAAATTATGGCTGTCTTTCAAAAGCCAGCTTGTAGTCATGAATTTTTAAGCATCAAGTGGTATGATCTGCACAAATACTTTCCCTTTGAACTGATTAATTCATGAAAAATTTAAAAAGAGAAGGGTCGTACAGATTATATTCATGTATTAATGTCCATGCCCTTCAAAGCTGGGGGGATGGGAAATGGCAAATTCTACTTTGGCAAGTTCCGGGAAATCATGTCACATTGCGTTGGGATTAAAAACAGAAAAGTCTCGCTTTTATCTGTTTCAGTAGCAAATGAGTGAAACAAAATGGTCTCTGATAATGAATTTCTACATTTTTAATTAACTAAAATAAATTATCTATGAAGTCTAAGTGACTATAGCAACGTAATAAATTTTCAAGTGGTTTTCTACCCACCTGCACAGAGACTCAGGCTCTCCAACACCTTCCATCTCCTGAAGGCTTCCTACCACAGACAGTCTTCCGTACGCATTGCAGCATGCAGCCTCCAAGTGAAAATAATAAGGCTGATTTTCATTTGTATGTCGGGGGGAGGACCCCGAGACGAAGAAAGTGGACACATCAGAACTAGAATAACCATTTGCACCTCTCTTCTGAGATTGCACTCAAAGAACAGTTTTGTATTTTTTAGAGCACCTAATCCTTCCACAAGAATATGGGAGAGCTTGGCAGACGGCAGAGTCTGAAGCTTTTCTGGAGGAGAAAATGCAGTGGAGGCTGCAGGTGGACGGCCACAGGACGGGAGGCGCGGCCATGCCATGTCCCCGCGGGGACGCGCCGCAGAGCCCACGGGGCTGCCGTGTCACGGAGGGGAGCTCAGAAGCAGGACATACCCGGGAGTATTTACACGAACTGTCAACCGCTCCACACGCTTTATGCTTGCATCATCACAAGCATCTTCGAGCTTTTCTCCATAGAAAACGAGAAAACTATTTTAACTTAATTCAATCATCCTGAGAGGATCAGTGTATATTGTTTGTAGTAGGTGGACTAGTAGACCCAAAAGGTGTGTCTACTCAGAATCTGAATGGGCCCTTATTTGGAAAAAGGGCCTTTGCAGATTTAATGAAGCATCTCAAGATTGGGATCATTCTGGATTTTCTGGGTGGGCCTTAAAATCTAGGGAAAAGTGTCCTTATAAGAAGAAAAGACACAGACACAGAGGAGAAAGCCATGTGACAATGGAGGCAGAGGTCGGAGTGATGCATCTCAAGCCAAGGAATGCCCAGAATTGCTTGGAGGTATCGGCATCTGGAAGAGGCAAGGAAGGGTTCTTACAGCCTTCCGAGAGTGTGGCCCTACCAACACCTTGATTCCGTACAGTTGTCCTCTAAATTTCTGTTGTTTTAAGCCATCAAGTTGGTAGAAATTTTTTATGGCAGCCCTAGAAATAAATCCACTGTTACATTAAAGAAAAACCTTCTATTCTTGGCAACATAAAGTCTATAAGTATAATAACCAGCTCCTTGCTATAAACAACATGTATGCAAAGAAGTCCCTCAGACAGGTACCTCTGCTTCATTCTAAAATATGAGTAGGTTTTTAATAATGAACTAGTTCTTTAAAGAAAGTTTATTGTTTTAGAGAAAGTGGAAGATAAACCGGGATTCAAATGTCTCCTGGCAAAAGAGAAGATAACTTCTTTAATGACAACAATCTAACCAGCATCTTTGTCAGCATTTAGGTTGATATTAGATATTAAATCTATAAATAAAAAATACAATGCTTTAAAAAAGGAAAATTCAGAAAAAATTTAAAATATGATAGGCAGCCCGGCCGGCATGACTCAGCGGTTGAGCGTCGACCTAGGATCCAGGCGATCGGGGTTCGATTCCCGGTCAGGGCACAGGCCCGGGTTGCGGGCTGCAGCCGATCAATGACTCTCTCATCATTGATGTTTCTCTCTCTCTCTCTCTCCCTCTCCCTTCCTCTCTCTGAAATCAATAAAGATATATTTAAATATATATATATGATGGGCAAATTAAACTGCTGAGTAGGTAGGGTGAAAAGTTAATAAATAAAGTTAGGCATGGCTCTGAAAATTCAAAGACAGAGCAAAGTCATGGGTGGCATGTGATGGTCAACAGGCAATTAGTGCTGATAGAAAAGGGAACAGAGAGCACAGAGCGGAGGATATTATCAAATAAATAGTACTTTGATGGTCCACTGAATGCTAAAAGGTATGAATGAGAAAAGGCCAAACCTTACGTCATGTGATATTCGATGATACAAACTGTGAGAAGAAGGCCTGAAACACGTTCAGAGAAAAAGAAAAAGGCAGGTGTTGCACAGAAGGAAAACCAATGAGACAAAGCTCAGCTATCTCATCAGCAGTTCTAAGCATGAGAGGGTAACAGAGTAAAGCCTTCGCAATTTAGAGGGTAAATGTGAATAATTGTAGCTCCACAAAATTTTGAATCAATCATTAGGCCGGAATAAAAACATTTCTACACGTTATGCATCCTTAACTTTTTCTCCCACAATCCCCTTTTGGAAGGCAACTAGTCATTTAAAAAGTGTCTTATATAGTAGCCATTGTAATTAAAATGTACATTTATCATCTAATTACCATATAGAATAAGTTGGATATTTTTCCTAAAATGAGCATGTTCATATGTGCCTTATACAGAAACAACTACTTCTTGCAAAAATATCCTTTATAGTGGTCTGGAAGAAGAGCGATTACATTAATGAAGCTGGGTTATTACTAGGTGGTTGACACAAAGCATTTGGGAGAAATTTGGGATCAACTTCCAAACCGAAAAAAAAGCTTTTGAAGCAGAGTCCCAGTTGTTCAAACTCATATTTTTGAGAAAGTAAGAACTGTTTCAACTGCCCTTGTTATACCTCATTACTGCAAAAAACGACATTATTAATTACCCTAATATTAAAAGCAGCTAATAGTGAAATACCAGAGTTTGTCTAATCCCAGGAAGATGAAATGGAGATGAATGAAAATTAGCTCCCCTGGGTTTGTCCCTAGGAGATAACGAATGACAGAATCGGAGCTAAATGTCCTTCAGGATGAGCTAGAGCTGTACTCCCCAGCAGGCTGGGAAGGGGCTGCTTTACAGGCCGCAGAGGCAGGTGGGCAGAATTACATGTGACAGGGACGCTCCGCAGGCCGTCTGCGGGGGAGTAACTCAGGTCCCACTGAGCGAAAGGTGTCTCCGGGGGGCTGCAAGTATGTTTTGTACGCAGTCATCACCCGTGTAGTTATAATAGAAAGATAAATTTTGAAAGCCTCGAATTAATGACCTTATAATATGAATTAACAACCTCTAGTTTAGGCTGATGTCTTGATTTCTTCTTAAAATACCCATTTTTTTCTTAAAGCAAACCATCTGTAAAATGGTGAATATGCGAAGACTCTTTGGCCTAATAGTCATAATTCTAATGTTTATTAACCAATGAGTTATATACAATGCTGTTCACATATAAGCAGAAAATAACAGAAAAATAACCACTAATTGCAAAATTATGGAAAAACTTAGCTGGTATGGTTTGTATGAACTGTATCTGACTCAGTGATTTTAGCTTATGTTATACAAATTGTTCAAATTTATTATTGTTACTTTGGGACAAAAATTATGTTAAGAAAACTGTACTTTATTGAACCACATATATATGTATGTACTGATATTTATACAGGTTACTGATCATCAAATACTTTTTCTATGTATGATGATAGGGAGTTATTATGGTATAATATAGTGTCTCATATCTATGGCATACTGAAGAATCAGTAAGTAGAGGATATGTACTACAGTCCTACTGAACAATCATTCAGTATCAGATGACATGAAATTGGCTAAAGAATTATCAGTCATAATTAGTAATAAATTTACTTCAATTTGTAATAATACCATTGGACACAAAAATAAGAATTAATTTTTTAGGTAAGAATAAAATGACCAAGTTAAAGAAAATAATTCAAACCATCAAATAAAAAGAGTTTACAAAACTTTTTTTATCTTTTTAAAAAATAACTTAATAGTAATTATAACAAAACTTAATGGAGATTTCACTATGGCAGATGTTCCTACCTGTAGACATTTTCTATCATTTTATAGTTTGACTCTCTCTTTGGATTAACTGTCTATGTAAACAGAAATAAATATATATACAAAAAAAGAAGCCATGTTCCAATATTAAAAATGGATTCAATTAAACTTCTTTAAAATAAACCCTAGGAACCTCTTCTAGGAAGATGAAGAAGACATACATCTCATATTCCTTTCATTTTGTAGAACTAAAAACTCTGGACATTAACCAACCATGAAACTGAACATTGAAGAGAAGGTGCCCTGACACGGGGAATGACCACAGAACACAGATGAGTTCCCTGTGTTGTTCCTGCCTCATATATTCCAGAGTTGAAGCTGTAAAAAACTGACAATGTGGAAACATCAATAGGAACAGAAAAAAAGCCCCAAGACAAACCTATTTTTATAGCCAAAAAAAGGGGCAATAATCATTCAAGTCCAGCCAAACACCATAGAAAATGTTGTAGACCCATTATTCCCACACCAGCCAAGACCAAGAAGGGAGCCTGTACTTCTACCCTCACCAGGTTATAACCAGGTACCCCAACCCCACAGCCAAGGCAGTGTCAGAGAATGCTACAGAGGGAGCCAGGGATATCATCTCTCCTGGGTGGTAAGGAGTCCGCCTGGGTGGTCGTGGTGAAGGCAGAAACCATTAGGGAGCTGGAGCCCCCCACTAGCAGTAACAGGGAGTGGCCATCTCAGGCCTCAATAGACCTCTGTGGAGAACCTGGGATTTTAGCAGCACATGGCAGTAGTGAGGTTACCTCTTCTTCCTCTCCCAGTCCGGTGTCAAAGGAAACAGGCTAAAACAGAAAGTTTAAAGAAGATCTAGAACCTCATAACACCCAAAATGTCCAGGATTTGATAGAACATTACAGATAATAACAGAACCAGGAAGAACTCTAACAAATAAACAAACAAACAAAAACTATTAAAAGTTGACAGTATGGAGATGACAGATATTAGAATTATTAGACAAAATTTTTAAACAGTCATTCTAAAAGTGAACAAATTATAAGTATACTTGAAAATGAGAATTATAGTCTCAGCAAGGAAATAAAAAATTTAAAGAACCTAAGAACTTTTAGAACTGAAGTATACAATTGCCCAATAAAACCCCCAATGGATGAGCTTAATAGCAGAATGTAGGAAAACAGAAAAAGAATCAGTGAACTAGGTGACTGAAAAGTAGAAATTGCCTAATTTGAAAAACAGATAGAAAATAGACTAAAAAATAAATAGCCCAGCCTCAGGGGAATGTAGGACCATAACAAAATATTTACTGTTAATGTCACTGGAATGCCATAAAGAAAGAAAAAAGTAGGTGGGGCTGAAAAGTGCTTGAAAAAGTAATGAATGAAAACTCCCCCAAATTTGGTAAAAAATATAAAGCCGAGTAAAATCTTAGGGTAACTCAAATGATATCCACACCAACACACATATTCAAACTTCTGAAATCTAAAGTAATGTTTAAAAATTCTGAAAGCTGTAAGAAATAATACTTGACTAACAGGTGAAATTTTTTTTAAGGACACTGGATTTCTATTCAGAAGCTATGAGGGCCAAAGGGAAGTGGTACAACAAGAAAAATGCAACAAGAAAAATACTGTCAGAATTCCATATCCTGTAACAATATATTCCAGGCAAGGAAGGGAAATCAAAACATAATAGTGAGGTAGGTCTGGGGGTGGGGTGGGGATGGATGCAGGGTGGAGGGGATCAAAGGGAGGAAAAGGGGACATATGTAATACTTTGAATGATAAAGATAAATTTTTTAAAAAAGAAAAAAAATGTAATTGATTAATTGAAAGTAAACTAAGCAATTTTGCCATAGCAGACCTGTTCTAACAGAATGTTTAAAAATAGCTCTCCAAAGACAAAAAATACATTAAAAGCACAAACTTTGAAACATCAAGGTTAAGAAAGAACATGGAAAACGAAGTGCGGGAATACAACACTTGCCCCCTCCTCTGCACTTTTCCAACATGTAACGTGTTCATGGGTTGGAAGATGCAATATTATCAAGATGTAAAATCTGCCCTCAGTTGATGCTTAGAGTCAGCATGATCCCAAGCAAAATGTAATTATTTTTCTTTAGAAATTGATAAGCTAATTTTAAAATTTATATCAAAAAACGATAGACATGTAATAGAACAATTTTGAAAAGAACAACACAGTAGGATTTGCGCTGTCTGGTTTTAAGGCTTGCTAGAAAGAGAGAGCAAGTGAGACACTTTTATACTGTGAATATATGTTTAATTTATCAGTTTTCTTTTATGGTTCATGCTTTTTGTTTACAATATAAGACTATTTTTGCTTTTTGGACTCTTAACAAAATGAAAACATATATACTGGGAGAAAATATTTTTAAAAACCACATATAATTAATAACTGTTACCCAGAACATCTTCAACAATCCAATAGACTAGAAAAATAAAAAAAATAAAAAGCAAAATATTTGTATGGATACTTCCTAAAGAGATATGAACAGCAAATAACCCCATGAAAAGATGCTTAACATCACTAGGCATTAGGGAAATTCAAATTGGAGCCCCAAAGAAATAGCATCACACTGCAATTAGAATGCCTGATGACAATAAAGAGAGCTTTAACTGCTTGTGAGGATGCAAATAATACAAATAAATAATACAATAATTAATAAACATTAATTATTTGTGTACTCAGAACTGTAAGCCTACTTTTGCCTACCCCTGTATAAATAGAAGAAAATTTCCAACACAATTATTATCCATAACCTGCTTTTGTATAGAAGGAAAGAATACGATGATATGCCTTTTTCCTTTCGTTCTGTTACAAATGCCTAACAGTTGAATGAATGCTTGATGATTGATATATATCCTAATGTTATGAACTTCTAAAATTTTAATTGATGAGTGTCCTATTCTTCTTCAGTGCCATTGCTACATACCAGTAGTAATTAAATGTATAACCCAAGAGTCTGATAATTTTAATTTGTAAACTATAATCATCTCTCAACATGGACAAGTTGATTCAATGATTTTTGGGAAGACAAGCATAGAAAGCTATACATCCCTCTCTGCTTCCTCCAATCAAAACAATCTTCCTTTAAATAACTAATCAATAGTAGAATCCAATTATTTCCATTTCTCCATTTTGCTGAACCAAAACTATTTCTAAAATAAATTACTACTGTTCTTTGGTAGGTATTGTCCGCTTTCTATTCATATTTTTAGAGATTTTAGGTCATCTTTTCACTTGGAGTTCTTTAATCTGGGCAGAATTTTCACATTTAATGAATAACAACGAGTCATGTTTCCAGCTAATTAGTTAGATAACAATTAGATTAATTTAAGCAAATGAGTAAGAATGTAGTAGTACTCTCATTTAAATTGCATTTCTCTTACCTAACCAATCTGTACTCAGCAAAGAGGTAATTTTTTCATTTGAACTTTCTGGATAAAGGATTGCCACATAATTATATTCTAATATATTCTGATTAATTTTGAGAAGCTTCAATATTGAAACTCAAGTAGAAGATTTGAAAGTTCTCAGAGGCATGTAATTTTATTTTTACCTTAGTTCTATCTGCGATTGCAGATCATTTTATTCACGTCACATAATAAGACTGAATAATTTTAAAACCTAAAATGATACTAATACTTATTCCAATAACTCAACTAATAAATTCCTCCTTTACGCAAACTGAGGCATATCAATTCTTATAAAGTAACCTGCACAGATCACCTTTAAACATACAGATATACACCTCAAAGAGGCTTCAGTCCACCTCGTAAATACTTTGGCAAATGCAGCAGTCACGGATATAGTGTTAACTATCAGACACAATCCCAACAAGCCCTTACTCACATACAGTTAAATATGAAACCAGGATTAGGTGTAGGAGACTAAGGCCGCATCAGCCTTAATAAACGGTGGCAGGCTAGAACTACTCCGGGTAATTGAGGGAGTTCAGTCCCGTCTACGTCAGATCATGCCCCCGGGCGAACAGTGCAGCCGCCCAGATCACTCATTAAGAAGACCATTAGCCAACTGGACTAATTGGCTTGACTGTGCTTTTCCTCTCTTTGCTTGGCTACATATAAATGCTTGATTTCCTCTCACAACTGGTCCTTTTTCATTGTGTTCCCAGTCTAACACTTATTTTTATATTACTAACGTGTAAGTCAAGAAAGTTGTATATATAACCTTGGGAAAATATTTTCTAAGTCAGAATTTATCAACCTTTTAAAATGTCCATGAGCACGCAGTACCTACTTAGTTGGAAACTGGACTAGCGTTTTTATCTTCAGTCTAATGTTTTGCATTATTTCACTGATGGCTGCTGCTCAAATTACCAGCTGGCCCATCAAAACAAAATAAAAACAGATCTGAAAGGAAAAGCGTAGTGTGTCATTTTGATTTACAACAGCTCCTGTCAAAAGGACACCTGCAAACAGCGTCCAGGTGAAGCAGGAGCGCAGGCGGCGCTGGCACCTCCTGGATCTGGGACCCAGGACCTCTGCGCGCAGCGCGTTGGTTTCTTCTGCTTTGCAGGGGAAGCTCGCCATTGAACAGGGATGATAAACTTGTGGAACCGCTGCAACAAGCTACGGCCTGGTCGGATACACAGGGCACTCCAGAAACATTTGGGCTGATTTATAAACGGCAGGAAAGTGGGGTCTCCTAACTGCTAAGGCCCCTGCCTCGCATTTCAGAACCTCGGTTCACGAGTGAGTATTGCACCGGGTAGGCCGTGGCTGTGGTCGAATACCTCAGTTCCCACAGCCCTGGGATGTAATGGTCGCTCTCATTTCTCAACGTTAGCAGCATAAGGGTTCTTAAGGATCTGTGCCAAGTCCCTCCCTGGATGCTGAGCTACACTGTGGTTTCCAGTGGCTCCATCCAGGTCGCACTATCATACACTGAATGTCCTTCAGAGGACTTCTTCGTCCATCTGATTAACTTGACTCAATGTGTAGAATGAATGAAATGCATGGTAAGGTGGAAAATATGTTTACTTTGGGCAGTGCCTTATACCTTTATGATATTAGCACTATAAGAAATGAATATATTCACAATAAAATTAACAAATGGGAGCACAAAAGAAAAACACACACACATGAATGTTAATTTGCCATAGTGTGTTCAAAGTCATCCTTGAATTTCAGCCCTGACATACTCTAAAATACAAACAATACATCATTTTATAACCACAGTTTTAAGAACTCCATTGTGTTTTCTGGACATTGTATTTGTTAGCTCTTCTGGATAGTAATATGTATGACATAATCCCTGTCTTCATGGCAGTTATAATCTACATGGGGAGGTAAACATAAGATAATCTGAAAACTAAAACAGTGATTTTTACTTGTCAGTTGAATGACAGAGTATGTGCTTTCCGCAGCAGCTTTGCAGGAGAATGTACTCACTGAGTGTAAGTGCAGTAAGTGAGGCGTCCATGGATGAGGCAAGATCTGAGATGGGCTTCAGGCAAAGGAGACTAGAATAGAAGTACCAGTTAGCAGACAGAGCTTAGAGAGCACTTAGGGCTATGAGGAGTGGCATGGGTAACAAGTTAAGTTGGACTTAAGTGAAGTAACTTAAATACCCATGTCTGCCTCAGAGCCATTCCTACCTTTTCCTTGCCCTGTTGTGTGTAGCAAGGAAGATGAGGCTCTATGTATATGGTTTCCAACCAAGTGCAGCCAGTAGGAGACACTGGAGGTAAGCAGGAGGTTGGGACAAAGAGAAAAGCCAGGGAAATTCTCTCATTCTATCTCTGCCTGTGGTGGCTTCTCTGGAGGTAACTATAGGTCCCCCTGCTGAGGGCTCCAGATCCCACCAAACGACATTCTCCATGTCCTACGAGAAGAGAGTTAAGCTGGCTTTCTACCAGTCTCTGGGCTGCCTCACTCTCTTCTCTGATTTATCAACTCTTCTTTCACCTGTATAAAATTTTTTTATTTCAGTTCTGTCTGATTTAAATAGAGAGAACGGTTTCTCAGAATATTATTTAACCAATCCTGGCTAGAACCCAATGAGTGCAACTAAACTAAGGTGTTGGGACTTCCTATTCTGGTGGCTGTTAAGACTGTGGAATGAAGATTATTTTTACTCCTCTATTAATAAGGGTTTCCAAAATTACTTTGTTGGATGAATTTCCTTAAAAAAATATATTACTTTAGGTATAATTTACATATTATAAAATTCACTCACTTCAGGTGTACAATTTGATAATTTTTAGTTAATTTCACCACGATCAAATTTTTACGACGTTTCTATCACCCCACTAAGAAACATCATAACTAGTTCAGTCACTCCCTGCTCCTAATCCCAGTTCCTCCTGGCAACGCTAATCTATTTTCCATCCCTGTAGTTTTGCCCTTTTGGGTCGTTTGTGTCTGGTTTCTTTCACTTACTATAATATATTCAAGGCTCAACCATGGTGCAGCCTATATCTGTACTCCATTTCTTTTTACTGCTAAATTGCATATATATATATATATATATATACCACATTTTTTATTCCATTCACACTGATGGGCGTTTTGGCTATTATGAATAATGCTCCTATAAATATTTGCCCACAAATCTTTGTACAGACCTGTATTATTATTTCTTTCAGGTCTATATCTAGGAACTGAATTATGGGGTCCTATGGCTTAACTTTTAACATTTTAACAACAAGAGCTACCTATAGATACATTGGCCAAACACAAAACAAAACAAAAACCCTTATATATTAGAATGGGTAACTTCCTCCACTTCTCTAGAATCTTAACAATGGAACAAAGCCTATGGTGCACTGGGTTACACATTCCATATTGAAGGTCTTGTTGCACAATATTTGAACATTAAGCAAGCAGCAAAATTCTCGCTGGGCATCCATGTATCGTACTGGGAATATGTTCCACATTTGGGACACACGGCCCTGACTTATTCACCAAATGATCCCGAAGGCTCCCAGCTCTGAGCGGACCCTAGCGCCAGAGGAGGCTCTCTACAGGCCCAGGTCCCCGGTGAGGCGGGTCTGCCAGTTGGTCCTCTGTGGCCTAGTGGATTCAATGAACTGGATACAACTTCAATCCGACAAGGGAGCTTCAGGCACGGCCTGACTTGTGAATCACAGGACGAGTTCAGAGAATTTTGTAGCAAACTGATACGCTCTTTGGAAGTAGCTACTCCTTTTGAGAATTTTCCATTGCTTGACAATGGGCTCTGATGGATCCCATGATAAGCTCTGACAGACAAATCAAGGGGAGAGTCCCAGGATTTGCACTGGGAAACAGCTACCATCAGTTTCAGAGACAGCTCCCGGCTCCCTGCAGGGCTCTGATGGAATCTGCAGGCCTGCTAATGGACGCGAGGAAAGCTCTGACTCGAGCAGCACATCGTAATTTAGGTCCATAAAGGTACTCATGTCCTCCAGTTCATCAATGAATAGAATGATATTTATAATAAAAATGACCGGCAATCAAAAGAAATGATTTTACTCTGTATTTTAGTTGTTCTTTGAGAACGAGAGTTTGATATTATAAGGCCTAATACATACATTGGGGGGAAAACAAAAGCTAACTAATTTTCTATGAAACTTTAAAAAAAAACCCACTAACCTAAAATGCATATTGCATTCAGTCTGTGAAACGTTAATATAGCCCATGGTCACAGACAAGAGTGTGGCAAAGGCCAAGTTAGGGGTTGGGAGGAGGTGGGTGAAGAGGAGGGACACTGGGGGACATCTGTAATAGTGTCAACAATAAAAACAAATTTAAAAAATAGAATTGGAATGAATTTCTGGCTGGTTGTGTGCATTTTTGGTCACTGCCTTAGTTTTAACAAAAAGTATTTAACAATTAAAAGCAGATTCATGTTTTAAAACTATAGCTGTGTCAGTCACAGCCATGAAGGTCTGCAAGGGGAGAGTTTATTTGAACGATGGTCATCATCTTTAAGTGCCAGATGCACTGCTGCTTCAAAGGGTTTGCAGAGAAATAAGTCAAGATTTTATAAATTATTTTATACAGATGAAAAACAGCTTCTCCCCTCTTAACATTAAGTGAAAAGAAGGACTATTTGTTAAAACAGCAGGGGTTAGCCCTTTGACAGAAGTGGCATTTTCTTCTAAAACACATGCCTGAATAATTGCTAGAAGAGTAATTTTAATTTTTGTCCAAGTAGAGAGGTAGCTCCCTGAATGGGTTGAGACAAAGAATAACTCGTACAAGGGAGTTCACAGCTGGAGGAATTTCAACAGTGAATGATAAACTCACTTGATATGATGTAGCACTCAGCTGGTAGAAAAAGTGATATGGATTTTAAATACCATGGAAACTTTTTTTTTGATGATTTTATAACACATAAACACAGATACCATGGTAACTTTGTAAGTATTTTGACAATAATAATGCTTTGAACAGAACTCTCCTTGGTTTCCCAGGACATTTAAATCCATTTTTAAGTGTTACCTCATGAATTCTAGGATAAAATGATATGCAATAGCTAGAAAACATAAAATGTTTTTCCTTTTGAAAAGGGGCAAGGTGAGTTTAAATACTTTAACAAGTGTAAAGAGGGGCACTAACCAAATCCATTACAGAAACTGGCTTCGGCCTCCTCAGGGACACACTCTAAATACCAGGCAGATAATCCTACTATACCATTTGTCTAATTGATTAATTCCTGATCTTGCATTCAGCATGGTGTTCAAAATTTACATAAATATTCACATTTAAAACATAATTGGTACCCATAATATTCTAAGAATATCTTAGAAGTTTAGGTTTGTATTTGGAAAATGCCTTATCATATTCAAATGCAAAATGAGCTGCTGCTTTAGAGCTTTTAACAAAAAACAAATTATAAGCTTGCAAAATGCTTTATAAAACAAGACCTGGACCATCTATATAAAAACAATAGGTTCCGGAGGCAATAGCAGTTTTTCGTAATGAATGGAATAGTATTGATCAGGAAAGGTTTCAAATGGCTCTTGAGTTGCTAGAATACTGATCACACAAGAATGCAACTTGCAGACATTTCCCCCAGTTTGTCAAAAAGCAATCACACTTAATACGGGCAATATAGACCTCTATATTGGGTGTGGTAGCTATGAAAGAAAGGGGAGGGATTCTGATCTCCCATCTAATTCCCCAATGTTGATACTGAGCCAAAATATACTTAGAACTCAAGCACTAGACTTCCGAAGGGATATGGCCGATGGGAGACGTGACGGATGTGATATCTAGAACCATAACAAGACTCCTTGCTCTTGGTGTCCTTTGTACAGCTGTTTGTTTTTCTTTTTTTCTGTGTGTTGTGTGTGGGGTTTTGTGGGTTCTTTTTGCAGAGGAGGGCATGAGAGTCTAATTGGGTTCCAGTGCCCATACATCTCAACTTTCCATCTCCTGGTCTGAATTAGGGATATTTATATTTCCTCTACCAGCGTTCCTGTCTACCCGAGCAGAGCCTTGTCTTCATGGGTTTCTTTCCCTGCAGGATCTTGGATAAGAGAGGAGGCTTGTTTCTTATGGTTTTTCTACTGACAATAGAATGCATAATATTGGTGTCATATACTCATTATACTTATTCAAACAACTGGAAATTAAATTATTGACTTAATTGCTTTGAAATGCTTCAGAAGAATTTTATAGTAATACTGAGAAATAGAAACAATATTAATTCCAGTTCACCTGACCGGTAATAATTTGTCTCAGGTTTTATTTTATGGTTTCTGTCATTAAAAAAATCTCACAATGGCTGGAGCTAAATATATTCAGTAAAATGCTTAATTCTTCTTTTCAAGGCAAACGATTAAAAATATATTGTGGAAAATGTTCCACATACAAGTTTACATTCCCTCTCCTTTCCACACTTTTAAAATCAGGCCATCACAAGCAGAAATGTACGGCATCTATTCTGCACTGAGTAAATTAATGACGCTTTAAATCCCTTCTACAACTTGAGTGAGTGGCTAAAGACCAATGAGCTGCTTAGTTGCACTGCTAGCATTCTGGAATGCTTCGAGGCATTCGATTTTGTAAACCACACTAAGGGAATAAAGAGGTTGCCTCCTTTGAGCTCAACCACACACCATATTTATTTTAATAAACAAGAGGTCTCCAGATATTTGGAATTCAACCCGAGTGCCTCGTGTATAGACTGTGTCAGAAGTGGCGAGTCTGGGATCATTTCACAAGCACTAACGAAGTTCTCTCACTTCAAAATATCTCCATGAAAATTCTATCGTGGCACAGAAGTTACAGGTGTGCGTGCTGTCAAATTAGTATATTATATCGTTTAATTCTGCCACGTGAATTCTAGAACTTTTGATGGTGTAGAGAAGGGAGGAGCCATCATTAAAACCTGAGTCTCTCTTAAGGGAAACAAAGCTCTAATGTGGATTCTCAGCAGAAAAGGGGAGCCCATGCCTTGAACCCCTCTCACAACAACACATCAGGAGCCCCGCCAGGAGCCCAGAACCGCCCCTAAACGATAAGGATCTCTTCCTGCGTATTGATGCCAACTGCAAACAGACGCAAGCACTATTTAAAATGTAAAGAAAAAGGAAATGCTGGGAAAGCAAAATATATATTGTGTATATGTATGTCATATATATTGATATGAGTTTGCTTTGTTTGAGGTAAGTCGGTGGGCTCTAAGGACTTACTGACGGTGACATCACAGTACACGTGCTATTGGACACGCAGCGTCATGGTAACATCATGGGAGACTGCTCGCCTGAAGGACCCAGTGGCGACGTAACCTTGTCCATCTACTCTGACTGCAGGCCCTGCCGTGTGACCTGTTTTGGCTAATATGATGCTAGCATGTACGATGCAAGGCTTGTAAAAACACCTGCATGTTTCCACCTGTTCCTGTCCTCCGCCATCACCAAGGAGACTATGTCCATGTCAGATTTCTGGAAGTTGAGGAACAACTGGCAAAGTCATCCCAGCTGAAACCATACTCGATCAGCAGAGAGAAAAATCAGAGTTAGGATCCATTTGAAGAGATAGAGGCAATGCAAAATTCTGAGAAAAAAATTGCTTAACTGGACAAACTGTAGTTAATAAGATATATTGTCACTATGAACTGGAATAAGAAAGAAATTCATATTTTTTAGGGCTTTATTATATTTAGATACACAGAAATCACAAAGATTTGGGAATATTGTCATCATTTTAAAGATGCATAATATGAGGCTCGGAGATGTTAAATCTGTAGTCATATAAGAATTAGGGCAGGAATTTGAACCCCAACTCTTTCTGTACCAAAAGTGTTTGCATTTTGCATTTTTTATGCTGTCCCCTAACAATGATATTTGGAAATTGTGATAGTGGTACTAATTCCATAATGCATCATCATAAAAAAGAAAAGAAGTGATTTTATTATTGTTCATACCAAAAAATTAGAAAAAGCAAATAATAATAAAGCTGTTCAGTCTCAGTAATCAAAATAATTCAAATTTAAGACACTGGATACATTTTTAATGATAATATTCAGTGTTGGCAAGAGTGCAGTAAAAAGCCTCTTCTACTGCCAGGAGTTACAAAAAGTATTATTTCTTCAGAGGATAAATTGGCAACGTATACAAAGAGTATTTTAAATGTTAATATCTTTTGACTCACTAAATCAACTATTGGGAATTTATCCTAAGGAAAAGCACAGAGTTCTACATAAAACATGTTTATTACATTTTAAAAACAAAAACAAAAATATTGCTGACATCTTCAAAGCAAATGAATAAAAAATTATCATCATTTATATTCCATACAAATAAACTGTAATCAGCTTAAGCTGTGATTTCAAGGAATTTTAATGGCATTAAAATGTTTCTGATATAAAATCGGCAATAATAATTATACCATCTCATTTTTGTTGCTAACACTATTTATTGCTACGTATGGCTAGAAAAAAGCTAGTTTTACAATCTCTTTGTGCTGGTGGTGTTTATCTCTCCTGCTGCACCTAGGCGGTGATGAGTTCATCTAGTAATCGGGTAGAGAGGAGAAGTGAAAACTGATGACCCTCCTCTTTGTCCCCACTAGAGGCCTCCTAAGAAGACTGAGGAGTAATTATTATCCCAGGATAAGTAACTCTCCCAGGATAAACACCACAGGAATGTAGCTAAATTCTTGACCAAAAATCTGGTTGATCTCAGAACATCAGTAGAGTATGGAAGGAACAGCGCTGTAATTTCACTTACAAGCTAAAGGCTATTCTTCCGTTTCACGCTGTCTTCCTAACCCCCTCCCCCCTGCTGCAGAGCCCTCTCTCCGACGCCTCTCGTCTCTACACCTACAGGATCTCACATCCTCTCTGAGATTAGACTGCGATAGACTGTGATGTGAGCTCACAATACCTTTATTTTTCCCCCGAGGTGATTATTAGTCATGTTTTTATGACATCACAGTCTAATTTCAAACAAGGATATATGTATACATATATATCAGCATCATTTTAATCTTTTCTCAGGAGTATTAAAACAGTAACTGGTATCATTGTGCTAAGAGCATCTGACTCTTACTCATGCCTTTAACAAAAGCCACTTAACTAGTTATAAATGGCCCTACCTTTGCCGCCCAAAAAAGACTGGGTCAGCTCCAATTGGTCTCCCTTATACTACATTGGTTTCTCTTAGATTATTGATTTTAGCAGTAAAGCTAGAAACAAATTAGCTATAATTCATTTAATGTCTACACAGGATGTTGTCCCAAATATCTACTGCTTTTACTGACAGTGTGATATAATAGAAAGAACATGAGTTTGGGAGTGAGATATACAATACAATCTCAATCCAACAATTTGAAATCTGCATGATCTTGAACCAGTCACTTGACATTGGAGCATATCTGCACTTTAACAGCCCAGATTAATCACATCTACCTCTAGTGTCTGGGTGGGGTTTAAATAAAATAAGTTAATATGAGAAATGGAATGCACCATGTTTAGTTTATATTAGGTGGCCAGGAAAGAAAATTGTCAACTCCAAAAAATATATGTATATTTTTTTCTTTTGAAAAGTAGATGATTCATCAGAGTTCTTTCCTTCTTGAGTTTGGCATGAAATTTCAAATTTCTTACAGGCAGACTACTTGAATTTTAGGACCTTCTGCTCTGCCTCCGCCAACCCCCTATCATCCACTTCCTTCCAAAAATCGATTTTGCTGTGGCATAGATGTAAATGAGCAGTGGTAAAGTATGTCTTAAATTCCTGGTAACCTTCAGGGCTCAGGCTGCTTGAGTATTTTAAAGCAAGTATTTTTTTAAATAATAAATTCCTTGAAACATAAAGAAGATGGATTGATACCCGGCCTAACCAGGGAGCCAGGCAATTGACTCCCTGTTCTGAATGCCGTTGTGGTAGCAGATGTACTTCTGCGGCAACTGAACTAAATCGTTAGCTTAAAAGACTAACGGAAATATTCATGCAAGAAAGGAGGTGGTCAATAGCAGAGAATCACTGAGCATGTTGCACCTAAAGAAGAAATCGTGTAAAAGCAAGTGGAAACTCCTTCTGCTTCTAATGATACGTTAGAAGCAGATATGGCTCCTGAGTGAGCTGATCTTCACCATTATTTGAACAATTTCTGTGTTCAAGTCTGAGCAAATATTATGATATGGAAATTGGGGTGAAAGCCAAACAATTCAGAAAAGTTGAAAGCATGGCTTCCATTCCAAAATCCAGTAAAGTACGTTCCTGCAATAAGACTTAAGAACACACTAAGCAACTTACAAATGATAATCAGTACACACACACACACACACACACACACACACCCCTTCATAACAAATTAGCGCTAATATAAAGGCTCTCTGAGCCAGTGGGGTTGAAGCCAGGCTAGAAGTAGGAGATGGATCCCAAAGCTGTCCTTTCTAGACACCGAGGAGAGCAGAACTGGCAACAAGAAATGAAAGGGCAGCCAGGACAGTCAGCTGGTGCTCCTGAAAGCCATTCAAACTGCTGGGATTTAACTTGGTTTCTATTTGAAAAGACTGAATGCAGTTTGTCTGAACCACTGGAGAATTCTTAACATCATTTCCCTGAAATAGATCTACATATACATTAGAATTGGTAGTATATATAGTAGAATATTGAAACACAGAGATGTAACTGAGAGAAATAGATAACCAAAAGTTAGAGGTATAATTACAGATTTGCTAGGACCCATATTTGTAAAAGATCTCTTTTAAAAACAATCACTTAGGAAAAAAATTATAAAAATAAAAAGTTCAATTATAATTGACAATTTGAAACCCAGAGCAGTTTTTGAGGGGGAAAAACATAAATGTAGTGGTTTGAATTTTTACTACACCGATGTGGAAAAATGTGATTTAACGATAATTTAACTAAATAGGTAGATTTATCAAAGCATCATGGAAGTGTTTATCCTATTATATATTGCTATGTTGAATTTTTACCATGCTTTTGGGGTGTTTTTTAAACATAAAAATATAAACAAAAACAACAAACACCCAAAACAGAACTCTGCCACCCTTAAACAGATTGCAGAACTATCTCAGAACACTGATTTGCATATTGACACAGATTAAGAAAATCTGCATATAAATGTTCTCCTATATGTGACATGACATTGTATCATATAAAATTTTAAGCTATTGGCATTTTTGCAGTAAATTAGTAGCTATTTTATATTTCATATCACATGGCTATGCCATAATTCATTTATTCATTCTGAATTTTCACTGCCATAATAAAAATTCAACAAAGATCTTATACACAAATAACTGCTTGTGATTAAACAAAATGTTTATTCCCAGTTTTACAAAAGTCACTGTCTCTAAGGTTTTGAGTCCTTTAGAATTTCTAGATTTAAATTGTCACACTATCCTATTAAAAACTGCACAGACTGCCCGGCCGGGCTTGGCTAAGTGGTTGAGCATCGACCTAGGATCCAGGCGATTGGGGTTCGATTCCCGGTCAGGGCACATGCCCGGGTTGCGGGCTCGATCCCGTCGCCGGCGTGCAGGAGGCAGCCGATCAATGACTCTCTCGTCACTGATGTTTCCATCTCTCTCTCCCTCTCCCTTCCTCTCTCTGAAATCAATAAAAACATATTTTAAAAAAAAATTGCAGAGATTTCCACTCCCACCAGCAGGGTGGGAGGCTGCTCATCCTACCGGACACTAAGGAACGCTGGATACTGTATTTGTAGAGTTCCATCCGACTGGATACAATTCTTCAGCGCTGCACCTGGCGGTTCTTAGGGAGACGCAGCGTTTCTTCCCGGTGCCCACTCCCCGGGCACTGCCCAGGGGCGCTGGGTCGGGCAGGGCCGAGCGAGCCTGCAGCCCCCAGGCAGCAGGGCGGCCCGGGCCTCGCACACACGGGCTGCGGGCGAGGGGCCCCCGGGCTGGGGGCGCTGAGGCCTGATGACCGACGCGCCCGAGCCTGCGGGTGGGCACTGACCGGCCCGCCACGGGAGACGCGGGAGGCAGTCCGCAGGGCCGAGCAGGCGCCCGCACACCACCAAAGGGCACCTGGGTGGCACTGATTCCAATCGCCGGTCATCTGACCGGTCAACATGCGGCTCCTTTCAGAGCTGCCGCCTGCGGCCAGCTGACCTAAGCGGCGAACGTGCCCCCTCCGGGCTGCGCAGGCAGGACACACACGACACTAGGCTCGCGGGAAGTCACCCCTGACGCACGGGCCTGGCTCTCATTGCCTTAGGAAGGGCCACCCCGCATACCTGCCCCTTGGAAACGCGCACTGCCTGTTAAAGGAGTAAACATTCTGAGGACTCCTAAGGAGAGCAACCTATTTCATTTTAACCCGCATTTATGAAATTTATAGTCAACTTTGTGGGGTAAGACGGTTGCTCTGTAATGTCGATGTGTCTCCACTAAGACTGATTTCCTGCCCCAAACGCCCAAAAGGCTGATGAAAGAAACTAAATATCAGGCTTCGGAGCCATTCAGAGAAAGGTTTCAATCTCGACGCTGCGCCCCATTAACATAATAACATACCCTTAGACAAGCTGCTTAATTTTTTCGAGAATCTATTTCTTATCTGTAAAACTGAAATTAAATAATAGTTGATTTGCAGGGCTCTTGGTAGATTGCATTCTTGTTAATGTAAATACCTTTTAAGATACTCAAAGTTTACTGGAAAACATAAAAATCATAATTTTTCAGAGAAATTCGTGTTTTGTACTAATGCATTCACTTAGTCATTTCCATGGGAAGCCTGGTCGTTGGATGTAAACAGGCATAGTTGGTTACTTTCTATCTCTGTGTGAATTAAAGGTATTGGCTTACAAGTAGATATGCAAGTTTTAATCGTATTATAAATGAATTCCATAATCGAACTGAGCAAATATTTTTCACATACTACAGAGCAGAATTACAATTAGCTCGCAGTCCTTCAGATTTAGGTCATTCACTAGGATGCCTAGGTTCTCTCCTATGAATCTGGAAAGATGTGAATTCTGTGTATATAATATTTGCTATGTAGTGTTTCAGCTTCTTTGCCTTTAAAATATACAAATGGAAGAGGGCTTCTTTGTGAGTGGGCATGTATTCTGTACTACAAACATGGCCTTCGGAATGTATAGGCTTTTCTGCATGAGAGTGCTAATACCAAGCCAGTTCTCCATGCATATTTTTGAGGAAAACAACCGAAGGGCTAATTATAGCTTAGGAAAAAAGATAGAGGCATCATCTATTATTATTCATGCACACTCAAAGTTTTGTATTGGATTACATGCACTCATATTCCATTACTGTGCATCATGTTGGAAATTCAAATTGATCGTGATGCCTTTCAGCTGCTCTTGATGACAACAGACTTCCCTGGGCATCTCTCTCCCTTGAGGCAAAAGAAGGTGAAACTGATTTTCATTCGGAGATAACATTACTCTACGATTTTATATTGCTCTGAACGATCCCTAGCTCTTGGGTGCTCGGCCATGAAATCATGCCTGCTTTATAACTTTAATTTCAGACTATAGAAAAGTGACCATAGAGTAGCCAAAGAGTGATACAGTAAGAGTCTCTCAGAGTTCACCGGTTTACAAAGTTTTTATTAAATTAGTTACAGGATATACCAGCGAAACTCCCTTCTTCCTCAATACTGGATAACAGCTATTTTCACTAAATAAATTTAAAATTTTGCTTTCACTTCTGTTGGCGCTATGTGTGAACAATTGTGTTTGGTATTTTTGTGGTGAAAGAGATAACCTCGTGTTGCTATAGGTTGCCATTATTAAAATAGAATATGTAGGTTAAAATGTAATATTTTATAAATTAAAAGTATCTGTAAAGTTCTCTCTTAGTCAGGATATTGGATATTTATAATAGGAAACCCTTCATTTTAATAGATGGAGAAAGGTCACAGACATATAACTCAGAACAGAACAAATAATTGTTTAATTTAGCCAAGAATATTGTTTCTTATGATACAAAGGTATAGCTGCTTACATTGAGAAATGGCCTACATTTCTCACTGTTTTGCCTCCCTGCATTATTTGTGTCAAGCAAACTTCTTAAAATCTGTATCTTTGTCACAGGTCCCAATGTCCACCGTCACCTTCAGGGGACACGTCCCCTTGAGCATGTTTCAAGCCACACTCCTGATTTCCCTCCTTTAGAATCCTATTTATGACTTTCTGCTTCTGTTAGTAATACTGCCTTGCTCAGTTTTCAATAGGTACGTTATAAACAACACGCAAAAGATTACTTACTGAGATGGTTTAAAAAGTAGAGCACTGAGAGCTATTCACACTGTGGAATACAATTTTCTATCGCAGTGACTGTAGGAAGCTACTTTCCAAACAAGGGCCTGTTTTCCTTCTGCACCGGAAAGTTTGAAAAATCAGTATACTTGGTTGTAAATTACTAAACAAGAGCTGGCTACATATCGGCATCGTATGTCAAAACATCACAATAAAAATCATAAAAGTGAAAGCAATTGTATATATGTGTGTGTATACAAATGTCCTCAGATAGGTAGATATAGATTTGAACATGGATAGGCAGATATATGGAGATAGATGTAGATATAGTTAGATGCAGATGTAGATATATAGACAGAGATATAAGTCTTTATCTATAAATAGCCAACTTGGGCTGTATTCCTGAAGGTGCCTTCTCAGTACACTTAGAAACCACCGTCTAGACTATAAGACTACAAAATAACAAACATTTCACTTTGCTAAATTAATCCTTACAGAATTTAGACATTTCCACAAGGAATTCAGAACTATTTTCCAAGATGTGAGTCAAGTCTATAACTTCGTGCAGAATAATTTGAAGCCCCTGTATGGGAGTTAGACAAAAGTATTCCATGTCTGTAGAAAAATTAGAGAAAAGTGGTCCGTATCTGTGGGTTGCCTGCCAAAAAAGCATTAAGAGTACTTCCAGAATTAATAAGATTTAGTGCGGTAGATGAACTCGATGATCTTTAAAACTCAATTTAATAATTTAGTCATTTTATTTAAACTGAAGATATTTATAACAAGATATAAACTACATGTTGATTACTTCCCTCTGTCCTCTATAAGAAGTCTGGCTGATGTCTAATATCCTATTTTCTATTGATTAAAATTACTTGAATATGTGCTTTCTTTACTATCTTGTGCAAAGGATTAAAAAATTACCACTGCTAGGCTTCCTCTGGCTACCAGAATCTAAGAAAACAGGAAAAGCACACAGAAGCCTTCCCCACTGGCTGTTCGTTTAGACAGTAACCTTGACACCCCCGTGTTGATGAAAATGTGCTTTCCAAGGAAGAAAAGCCTCTCGTACTCCCCTCTCTCCTCAGGTATCTTGTTTTCCAAATATCATATCAGTGCAAGTAAAAAAAGAGGGGAAAAAAATCTTCCTTTTCGCTAACTATCTAGAAAGCATGATTACTCTCAGCTGTTCATCTGGCCTAAGCTATGAGCACTGCATCAGTGATAACAATAAAATATTTTATGGGGAAGGCAGAATCAGTTTGTTAAGTAAGTTGAGACAGATTTTCTTTTTATGAAATTCAGTTATCTGCATGTACTTCATACTTTGCTATTTATTTATTCTTTGTTGAACAACCATTGGATATTTAATGAATGTGTCTTGCGTATCATGCACTGTATTGAAATAATACATCATATAAAGTGAGGGTTTGGTGACTCCTTAGAGTTAATCTCCTTCAGCTCTTTTTATATTATATTACAAATGAAAACCATCCTTTGGCGGGAGATTTCGGTCTCGAAGCACGCTGGAACTCGCAGGCTGCTGGGCGGGGGAAGCTGCAGCTGGAATCAGGTAACAGCTGGTCAAACTCTAAGGCCTCACTTGAGAACACTGGACAAAGTGACACTTGACAACAGCTCTTACCCTTCTGTTAACACAGAAAACCACGCATGGTAACGGCTCGGGCAAGAAAGCAGACTGCTCAGGTAGTGAGAGGCCTCAGGGACCCCGTGCATCAGCATTTTGGTTCTATCTGGACACTTCTCTCTTAGAACAGTCCCCTCACTAGGGTTTGCTGTCTGGGGTGGAAAGGTCATGGACAGATCACAGAGGAACAAAAGGGAAAATAGCAGAACTCCAGTCAAATTCCCTAAAGTAGCTGATACCTGAAGCAAGAACATGGAGTAGGCAGACTTTCATTACATGAAGTACCCCAAAACGAGAGGGGGGATGCAGAGGAGCAGGGGCTGAGCGGGTACCTAGAACCCAAAGCCTAACCCGGGTTGTTCACTGGGGATCTGACTTTACTAATTCCTGTCTGAAATGATTGTTAGGAATAAAGCCTTGAGAACCGGGCCTGGCTGAGATTGTGGAACAAAAGTGTCAGTGTCTACAGACAATAAAGACGGCAAGACCTGGCAAGCAAGAAAAACTCAGGAAGGTAAAAGAATTCCTCCAAGAACATGATGCTGGGCAGTGACAAAGAGGCAACTTACAGATTTTTAAAGTCAGAGACAGTGATCATTAAACAGTATCCCTAGTCTCTTAATAGAGCCTAACAGAAATTTCGGTTCGGTTGGAGAAACAGAAAATAAACACAGACATTAGATCTGGAGGAAAGCAGAGTCAGGCATCAGGTCAGCTCGCCGGTACCAAAGGGCACAACGGAAGACACCATGGGTTCCCCGGGAAACCATTCCTGCGGCTGCCCTCTAACCACCCGGCTCTAGCCGGCTTTCCAGAGAGGAAAGCCTGCCGCGCACTGTCAGGTGGCCTCGCCCTACAGATTTTTTGTTTCAGTTAAACCCAAACTTTTTCTTTTTCTTGGAAGTCATTTTTTAAAGTATTCCTTTCAAAGCCTGCTGCTACTGAAAATTATAGTGGCCAATATCTTAGGAAGATTAAATCAACACAATGGGCATTTATATGAATATAAATAACTACGTGCAGTTTTACTAGCCAGGCTAAGATTACAAGGGTCATCAATCATTGTGTTTCAAAGCACAAAGTGATAACCAGCTGGAATTAGGGAAAAAACGCTCCCTGTGGTATAGTATTGAACAATTGAACAGGTGCTTTATGAAGGGTAATTTTTTCTGGCCTTCTGCTGAAGCATCCAGTGTAGGTCTCTATAAAAGGCCAATCTAATGGGCCATTGATCTTTTCAGCTAATGCAATTTGTAGGGTTCTTGCTTTTCCAGAAGTAATCAATAAGGATCTTAAGCCCACATTGAAAAAAACTAAACCATACTAGTGATTTACTAGAGGGCCTATTTAGAAAGAGAGAGGCTCTATTGGAAAAGAAATGATATTATAGTCACCAAAAAAAAAGCAATAAAAGCATGACCATGTTGTATACGAAAGCGCATTGATAGTGATAACATTGGGAACCTTTTCACCTCTATGTACAATCACATCATTCAGAGGAGAAATGAACGTATTTAGAGACACAGATGTAGAAATGTGTCTAAGTCGAAATTCCAGCATGTGTGACATAACTTCCCCCTATTTAAAGTGAAAACAAAAGAGCTTCTAAGTTTACTTGTTTAGAGTCATTCTGCGACCTTAGTCTCTTCTATATTATGTGGTTTGCACTTGGATGGGTTGTCGCTTTTCCAGCTTCTGTGTTTTAAACCACACTTCTAAGTTTTTCTCATGCAATTAAACATAGTAGACAATAAATGTGCTTGACTGTATGTTTATTATCTGTTTCACTTTTTTTTCTGTGCAATCTTGAAGCATAGCCGTCAGGGTCCTGGCATGTTCTAACGCTCTGCTCAGACTACAGGGACATCGACAGCGACAGAGGGCTCCCTGAAGGGCTGGCCCCCCTGACCCCAGAATCCACGTTTGACTATGAAACGCTTGCTGACTTGGGCACCACGAGGGCCCTGATGAAGCTGTGACCATCGCACCCAAGCACCTGGCAGGCTGAGGCGGGCAAGCCCTCCCGAGGGCCCCTCCACCCTTCCTGGTGAGGGCGCAGGGAGTCCTGTCGGCTCACGCGTCCTTCAGGTCATTGCTCGGTATTTACGCCTGTGGGTTAGAAACAAACTTGGTGACATCCTTTCCAGTCCTTGCGCTCTCACCTGCCTCCTCAGCGCTAGACTCTGCCTCCTACTTAGCTCCCCAAACAGCTCCGATGGCCCAGTGGGCCCAGTGGGCCCGGATCCTGAACAGGGAGAACTGTCCAGGCCTAGGCTCGCTCTGCGGCCTTTCATTCTGTCTCTCTCTTGACAGGCACCTAAAACCTGATACTTGCAGATCAAACACACTCCCTAGGTGTCCCTTAAATATATGACAGGATGGAGCCAGGTCCCACTTTGCAGTTACGCCTGGCGCTCCGCCTGCTGCCGATCTCGCCGACTCACCCGCCGTGCACCCCAGGGTGCCTGCCGCTGGGCTCCCATGTCTGCGGCCGGGGCAGGGAACAGCTGCGGGGCAGGCTCGAGGGGGGCTGCTGCCGTGGGGCGGCCACGGCCGTGCTCTGAGAGGTGCTTTAGCTCCTGCCACTGAAGGCTTATAAGCTTTGGTGAAGAATAGGGAGTTCGGGGAATTTAGAAAAATTCTCTGGTTTAAAATCTTTACGTGATGGTCTGTTTCATTTGCTCATATTTTGATAATCACAACTCATTGATAGACTACAAATAGAAGTTTATCAAAGCCTTAAAAGGCAGGATGTAAACCCTACTGTAGATTACACATTGGTTTTGTTTCCTGCGTTAGTATGAACACTGGACAGTTCATCATATGTCCATGCTTTCTCGGGGCACTGATGAGTGCTGGGGTTATATAAAATATATTCTGCCATCGATAGCACTATGTCGTGAGTGTCTAAATGTGGTGATGTTTAGCAAGTATGAATCTTGAACTAACAAGGAATGTCCTCTTGCCTGAGATACTCTCCCGTATCTGTAATTGCTTATGGGCCTTTTCTGTTTGGAGGTACAGCTCTCATTAAACTCCCCACCCCAATATATTTATGATCTTATCCCAGACCAATTCTCCTTCCAAGACCCATGCATTTATCTGTGATTCATAACTTACCTATTTGGCCTTTGTTTTATGGTTATACCCCCAACACCCTAATCCATGTAATCATGGCCCATTCATTGCATATTGGGATGCTCTCCTAATCGATCTTTATACTACATGTTAGTGTACTACATAACCCTAAAATACGATCTTCGATCCTAATTAAAATGGAGAATGGACCTACATACATAGAACATCTACCAGAAAAATAGATACTGTAAAATAAATAAGTATATGTAGAAAATTTGAAATTCAAAATAATCAAATGAATGCAGTTAACTGAATTGCAGAGATTCATATCCTTCTATCACAGTGGTATCAATTTAATAAAAACTATAATGCCCTGGAGTGGCAAGTGTGAAGGACAATTGAGTCCCCTACCCTGCTGATGGGTGTTTGTGTACTTGTACGTGTGTGTGTGTGTGTGTATATGATTGAGCATTTTTAAGCTCTTCTGAGACATATTTTTAAAAAGACAGTTATGATTCTCAAATATTATACTTCCATTAACCTTATTGGAAATACTGAAAAATCTAATACTGCCAGACATCCCTCAGTAGGAATTTGGATAATCTTATTACGATATACACTGGTAATAAAATAACATGCAGCCATTAACATTTTTCTGTAAGCAAACACACACAACTAGTTAGGCAACTAACTTATAAGTCATATAAAGCTGTTCAAGAATCAATGTAAGTGCCTCTTCTAATGAGGCTTCTTTGTTAGGAGATTTGGGCATAAAAATATGCAGGCGTGTAACAGGGAGAAAGAGAATTCTTACTAAGTTCCCTGGGAATTGGAGGCTAAGAAAGAAAAAAAGCGATGGGAGGAGACGACCAAGCATTTAGGAGATGGAAAAGCTTGAGGAGTAAACCGAACAACAAAGGTTGAGCAATAGTTACTCAAGTACACAGAAATACTAAAGATGGTTATTCATAAAATGTATTTCAGAGATGTTTTCTTATAACTGAATGGCCTGAGGACGGAAAGATTTTCGGACACTGGATTTATAAAGAGAGCACTGCACCGAAGTTATTCTTTATTAAATTCCCCCATATTACTTAAGGTAAGTCCTATTGTGACATCACCCTAACCCCAATTAGACGGAGGTACTGCAATGGACAAGCAACTCACAATATACTCAGCATAGAAGAAGTTCAATGGAAAGGATTCTGCAATAACACTCTATATAAGAGTTTATGGAAACAATAGAACAAAATTGATATAATGTTTTATGTACTATTGCATTTTACATATTCTAAGGCAGTGTGAAGACATTAATACATGAAATTCATCAACATTTTACAGTGAAAATAATTGCCCACGTTATTCATATTACTATGGGAATACAAGCAAAACGGATTATCTTTAATTGGCCATTACATCTCATCATTGGAATTATTTTAATATTAATAAAATATTTCATTTTGGAATGGTCATATAGTTATTACAGGGAATAGTGAGATGGTAAAGAATACCTGTTTCTTGAATTGGCTATAAAATCTCTTAGCTCAGCAATTTAAAATAAGCTGATGTTGCTTTGTCAGTAGCATTTGTAATTTTCTGGGTGACTTGTTCACAATTGCACAAGCAACATGCTATGTGGGGACTGTTAGAACTGAAAAACAGGTTTTCCCCTATTCTTGTATCAATAAGAGCAGAAAACTCTAGTTGTGGCCTAATTTCTGTAATAATTTCTCTACTGTTACACCCTTATAAAGCTTATTAAGTTTTTAAAATCATAAATATTATAAATATAAAAATGAATGTAAGATGGATAAAAATATAGATAAAAAAGATTTGCCTATAGGTATTGGTTATAGTTGCAGGACGATGTGAGTGTATTTAATGACAATAAATTGTACACTTATGAATGGTTAAGATGATAAATATTATACTATATATGTTTTGTTTTTCTTTTAAATATATCTTTATTGATTTCAGAGAGAGGAAGGAGAGGGAGAGATGGAAACATCAATGATGAGAGTCATTGATGGGCCGCCTCCTGCACGCCCCCGACCGGGGATCGAGCCCGCAACCCGGGCCTGTGCCCTGACCGGGAATCGAACCCTGCCCTCCTGGATCCTAGGTTGATGCTCAACCACTGAGCCACACCCAGCCAGGCTATACTATGTATGTTTTAATAAAATAATAATAAAATAAAATTCTAAAAAGCAAAAGAAAAAATTAGCTTCGTCCACATTATGGAATACCAGCTGACAAAGGAAAAATTCAAGGTCTATTCACAGTTATGTAGAAACATTCAAAGATAACCATCTCTTAGGGGAGACATCCTACAGTAATGTGATACATGTTGTAGTCTAACAAAACTGACAACAGAAATTCCATGGGGGGGAGTGTCATTGGTTGGGATGTTCACATTTTAATTTGTGTACAGTTAAATTGTTACATTTTTTTTACTCTGAAAATAAATACACTTTATACTTGCATAAAATTTTCAAGTAGAAAATATTTTAATATTCATTAAAGATTGGTTTGTAACTTCTGACCCTACTCAAATCCTGCATAAAGTTCCACAGGCGGATTAATAGACTCATTTCTAGCTAGCAGAGATGCATTTTTTTCTGAGTTAACAGATAAGCCCAAATTTTCACTTAAAAAATATATCTACAAATCCAGTGAATTCGTCTGTACAGTCCTTTGTAAGCGTACAGCTTTAAATTGTTAAGAAAAAAATAAAAGAGTTCATGTGAAACATTTGGTCTTGGCTCTAAGATGGTCTACAAATTCAACCAACTCATTTTAGGTTCAATTTAGCTAAAGGAAATAACGGCAAAGAGAGGAAAATGCACATATACACTCAGCAGCTGATGTGCCTGGAGCACCTACCCCTCTCCTCGTTTCCCACCTGCCCGGGCACGGAGGTGCCGGGGCTGGTGTCTTGATAGGAATGTGCTTCTGTGCTTCGATTTCACCCAGACATCGAAATTTAAAACAACTTCAGCTCCTTAATACCTAATCTTGTGCTACTACTTACATCTGATTAATAATTAGCAAAGTGCCAGACACATTCTAAACAATCAATGTATTTATAGATTAAATGCTAACATCTGAACAAGCGTCTCTGCTGCCCCAAATGAGAATTCTCTCCGTTTAAAAGGTCAGGTCTAGACCGACTGAGGTCCTGAGCGTTAGAAGCGTGAAACTTCTCATCGGGCCAAAGACCTCACAGTCAGCGTGATGTCTCTTTTTCTTACACTTCACATCTAGTCTTTCAGCAAGTTCTAAAGGTTCGCCATCAAAATGCATTCAAAATATATCCCACCCATTCGTCTGATCCCAGCTGCGGCCGGTGGGCTCTCAGGCTCCATCGCCACGCGGGCAGAGTGTTAGCGAGCCCCCTGCACTGCTCCCGGGCCTCCCTGTCCTCTGGGGGTCTCTCCCAACACAGCGACCTGGGGGTGCTTTTAAAACACACAGGAGCTCGCACCTCTGCTCTGCCCAAAGCTCTCCCAGGCTTCCCTCCCACCCGACGGAAAATCAGCCTGCAGTGCACACGGGGCCTACATGGCTTACACTCCTCCCTCCTTGATCTGACCGTGGTTCCCGCCGCTCCCCTCCCGCTCACGCTGCTCCAGCCACACTACACTCCTTGCTGTTTCTTCCTTTTTTTAAAAAAATGTATCTTTATTGATTTCAGAGAAAGCGAAGGAGAGGGAGAGGGAGAGATAGAAACATCAATGATGAGAGAGTCACTGATCGAGCCCGCAACCGGGCATGTGCCCTGACCGGGAATCGAACCCTGATCGCCTGGATCCCAGGTCGACGCTCAACCGCTGAGCCACGCCCGGCCGGGCTCCTTGCTGTTTCTGAAACACGCCAGGCAGGATCCCTCCTTAGAACTTTTGCACCCCCTGTTCCATTTTCCTGGCTCTCCCTTACACTGGATATTAAATACCTATTTCTCTGATTTCCTCAAATCTCTATTTGCATGTTGCCTTCCCAGGGGAGCTTTCCCTGTAACCCTCTCTAAAATTCCTACACATGGCTTCCACTTGCGAAATCCCTTTCTTGATTCATTTTTTTTTTTGTCTCCTTAATAGTTATTACTACTATACAAATGTGAGAGGAGGGTAGTAGAACCTATTTGTTTATTTTTTCTCTCTCTGTCACTAGAATATAAAAGAGGAAAGAAAATTCTGCCTCATTTGTTCACTGCCCACCCACTGTCGGAACTGTTGCGGGCAAACAGAGCCCGCTCAACATGTGCTTTAGGAATTAATTTGTTTGAAATGCCACGCTGCTGGGAAAAGAGGACGTCAGTCTCATCAGGGGCCCTCCTTAGCACAGGGGCCTCCTTGACGGAGGGGGGGTACAGGGGAGCAGGGAGGCATGGGGCACTGCCCTCGCTGACAGCGAGGTCGCGTTTCCCGGTGGGGCCAGCAAGCGCTCCCCCGCCAGCCCAGGGGTCCCTCCTTCCACGCAGCAGGGCCATCGGGCCAAAGAGGCAGCCAGCTCGTGGAGCTGGTTTGCACAAAACAGAGACATAGATATGGTTGGAGGACTCAAAAGATTCTTAATCTCATGGGCTCAGGAAAATACTCTTTTCAGCCAGAGGTACTAATCCATTCTCTTGTGAGAGCATCTTCTCCTCGACGACAGCACAAATCCATTTCAGGTTTTCTCCAGAATGTCTGTGGCTACTACTGTTTACTTCATTTGCATGCAGTTTTATTATTATTATTATATTTAGCTAACTAGAGAAGGGGGACCTGTAACCACGGCAACCAGGAGAGACGCCTGGGCTCCATTTCCTTGAACTCTAGGAGTGTTCTCGGCTTTCCTTAATTCCGGGGTTACTAACACATACCAGCTCGTTCTTAACATACCAGTCTCCCTCAATGTTCTTCCCCTCAAGCTCACGTATTTAATTCACAGTCTACTTCCATTTATTAAACCTAATGCCCTTCTCTTCTCCAATACGGCTTCTATTCCATTTGACATTCTTTGCAGTCAATATTCTAAGTCTGTTTCCTTGAACATGATATATTCTGGAACAAACAAAATCCTCGCTCCTAATAACTGTGAAACAGGTTCAGGTCAGCCTTCAGTCTGTTTCCAGGGCCGCATTCTCCTATCTGCAACTCCTGCTGAGATAATCCAGCGGCGGGAGCCAAGCCACGCAAACAAGGCAATGCCCCCTGCACCACACGCAAGGCGAGAACCGCCAGGGCAGGGCTCCGGCCCAACGATGAAGCGTCTGCAAAGGAAAAGGCGGGGCCCTCGGTGCTGCAGGGGGCAGAGCGGCACAGAAACAACCCTTCATGTCGAGGGAACAACGCTCTGTGTTGCCAGTTTCTGCTGCACAAGCAAAATACTATTTTAGGTACAGTGTGCTTGCTCTCCCCAAACCAACACTTTACGCTCTGATCGTTTCCGAATTGAGAGTTTATACCTTATTCAAACATTTCAAACTTGATTTCTATTTTCCCTCATAAAATGGCCCTGCACGCACTGGCCCACATTCCCAGTCACAGAGGACACGTTACATTGGTAAGTGCTTTTTATTTATTTTTTTGCTTTAATACTTTGTATTTTTAAATGCAACTATTTTTGGAAGTAATAAATTATTATTCTTTATCAGTTTTTAAGATATTAGTATAAAACGCTTTTATTGTGTTAGAGATCGGAGTTTTCCCTCTTTCCTTACACTCTCTTAGGTTTATTGAATTCACTATAGTTCACTCTCCCTGTTTCCTTTACTTTTCTGTGAGGTTCCTAATGTGTTCAATGAATTTTAATTATTTGAGGAATGATTCAGTGTTAATGTAATACGTGACTTAGGAGGTTTAAAGCTACTTTTTATGTAACGATCCTCAAAAATGCAAGGAACTAAAGACAACGAAACACTGACCATCAATGGGTGAGTCCTCCAAGTAATTTTGATATTTTTACCTCATTTTACGCATTCTCCGTGATTTGTCGTCATTTATATTGTATTAAAAGTCACTTGTCCTTTAGATTTACCCCACGTGGGTTAGCAGTTTAGTTGCTCCCCACTGTTTTATCTCACTTTGTTCTGGATGATTACACTTCTCTAGAAAAGGCATCCCTTAGTGTTGTTTTGTTTTTTTGAACATGTCTTAACTTTGCTCTCGCTTCTCAGTGGTCATTTAGGGTGTGAAGAATTTGGGGGTGGGAATTACTTTCTTTTAACACTTTTTAATTTTTCTTTCAGTTATTTTGTGGGTAGGATGTCCACTGTCACCATAATCACTGTGGCAGTGTTGTTTTCTTGGACACCTTTTGAGATCATTCCTTCTCTTTGACGTTCTGTACGCCCGCTGGAAGTTCCCAGGTGTGTACCTTGCTCGTGTGAATATGTACACGAGCACATATTTTTTGAAATCATCTGGCATTATCTTTTTGATCGTTGCCTCCCCAAGCAATTCTAATTTCATTCTGTAGCTCCTATCAGCTGTATGTTGTAACATATTATTCTGCTCTCCATGTCTCATAGTCTCACTTCCACAGGTCTCTGCTGCATTCTGGATATTTCCCTCAGATCTGTTTTCCATATCATTAATTATCTCTTCAGCTGTCTATAATCCAATGTTTAACTCATCTGCTATGATCTTAATTTCACTGAATTTTTCCATTTCTAGGAATTCATTTCAGTTTTAAAGAAATATTTATATATTTTTCACCCTGTGATTCTCCTTATAGGTCATGCTTTTTATTGTAAATTCTCCACCCATAGGATAAAAGTCCTGTGTGATATGGCTTTACAAGTTTCTTCCAAAAGTAGGCTTATATCAGCTTCTAATTACCAAACTAGTGTGTCTTCTCCCTTATAGTGTCCATATTTCATTTATAAGTTTGGGATTACTCAGTCACTAGGGTAGAGTAAATTTGGGTGCCACATACATGAGAGGCAAGCATTTCAATTTATCAGAAGGCACTTTCCCCACATATAAAAGCCCCAAGAGACCATCATTCTTGCTGTATCGTTGGGTTGGGGAGTAAAATCTTTACAGCCACCTACACGGACAGGACAACTCTCCCTAAGCCCCATTTTCATCAGGAGCTGCCATCTCAATTCTTTGAGTAAATTTTTAAATATATCTTACATTTTTCGACTAAGTATAGGAAATAATAATAACAATAATTATAACTTGTTTTACGGTTAATCGACCAATATTACATAAGGTTAATTTCCTGTAATATGAAAAGCAGATTTTGAATTATAGAGCACTATATTTATATTAGTTTCTTGTTAAGCCTCATAAAACAAAGCATTTAGAAAAATCTTAATGATGTCCTTTCTGCTCCATTAAAATACTTAGATGTTCAAATCCAATTACATTATTGGTATCCTATCATTAATGCTCATTATATTATAGCAGCAGTATTTTAAAAATTACCAAAGAAGCAATCGATTCATTTTATAAAGTGGTCTATGGAAAAAAACACTGGTCATACTATTGCCATAATAAAATGGAATAAGTATTTTTTTTTAAATCCAATGGTTTACTTCTAATATTCTAGATTCCAATTTTTTATTTTATTTAATTTTTCCATTTTAATGCAATGATTGTTCATTTAGCGAGCCTTCGAGCCTTTATTTAGATGTGTCTACAGTCTGCTTCATAGAAGGCATCGATTTTCAATGAAGCGTCAAGATTGGTTCACAATAAGAAACTAGGGGAGGTGCTGTGGGCAGGCATCATGGACTGTGGCGTCAGAAACCAGCACTTAGGCTCCCATTTGCTCACTACTAGCTATCACCTTGGGGTAAATTACAGAAGCACCTTCATTTGCCTCATGTACAGTAGAGGAGATCTAATTATTACCCAGTATACCCACGGAGTGCCAGCTGTGTGACAAGTGCTTTCTATACATGGACATAATGAAATATCACAGTATCACTATGGAGTTTTATCTATATTGAGGCAGAGTTGAGATGAGAAACTAGGCTGATTTTATGTCAAACGTATGTTCATTGCTCAGTTACACACTGAGTGTAAAAGTACTATTAATAATTGTAGCATCTCAATCGTTTAATCCAGGTATAAAATCACTGTACTTTTCTAAGCTTTTATTTTCAATATCAAAAATAATAAATAACAATGGAGTTCTATTTTTGACAAGGTGCATGAAATACAAGGTTTAAGAAGGTCCTCTTTACGAAAAATTTAATAGTGTGACTTATACACAATGGGAATAAATTTCACTATTGCATTTTGTCAGTTTTTTGAAGTCCAGGTTACTATGGCCTAATCAACATAAAGCAAAACCCACTGTATACAGCTATCTGAGCAATGAGGAATACATGTAGTTTTTCAACCACTTACGTGATCGAGATAATGAGTAGTTCTACCCTCGTGCCCAAACTTCTCTCGACCCTGTTCACCAGTCCCAGGCACTGAGCTGTCTTCCATCGGAAAAGGCTTGGCTTTTCCAGAACGCCACGGAGCTGGCGTCACGCAGTGCGGAGTGTTCCCTACACAGGACGAGCGTGTCCTCACTCGCTCAGCACAGCGCATCTGTGATTCTTCATGTTATCCTGTGTGTAAGTCGCTGCTTTCTCTTTTATTGCTGGATACTGTTTGGTTCTTTGATATACCATAGTTTACTTAGACTTTTACCAGCTGAAGATATTTCTGGTCTGCGGAGATCATGTATAAAGCTGCTATGAATAGATGTGTACAGGAATTATATGAATATCAATTTTTATTGCTCTTAGGCAAAAACCTAGAGGTGAAGTCACTGGGTAGCATGGTCAGTGTATGTTTGACTATATAAGAAACTGCCACTAAAAGTGCCTGAGGGGTATCACAGTCTTACCAGCAAATATGAGCATTCTATGAATATGTATCCACAAGGAGTTAGGAATTTCAGTGTGTTTTGTTTTGGATTTTGAATTTTAGCCATTCAAATATACATATAATAGTGTCTCATTTCACTTTAATTTGCATTTTCCTAATAAATAGTGATATTCATTCAGCATATTTCATGTGCTTGTAGTCCATATATTCTCTTTGGTGAAATTGCTGTTCAGATCTTTTCCAATTTTATATTATATTGTGTTTTCCTATAATCTAAATATAAATCTTTTAAACAGGTTGTGTTTTACATATGTTTTATTCCAATGTACTGTATCTTGTCTTTTCATTTTCATAATAATGTCTTTTGTAAAACACGTGTGCTCTGTTTGTTTTTTGTTTTATTATAGTAAGAAAATCTAATGTGAGATTTATGCTCTTGACAAAATTTTAAATATACAATACAGTATTGTTAACTATAGTCACAGTGTTGTACAAGCAGGTCTCTAGAACTTATTCATCTGAATAGCATTTTCTAAAACACACAGAGAACATTTTCTGGGATAAATCATGTTAGGCCCCAAAACAATCTCAATAAATTCAAGAAGATGCACATTATATCAAGTATCTTTTCTGACCACAATGGTGTGAAACTAGAAATTAATGACAGGAGGAAATTTGGAAAATTATGAAATATGTTGAAGTTAAATAACACAATCCTGAACAACTAATGGATCAAGGAAGAAAACAAAAGGCAAATAAAAATAATCTTGAGACAAATGGAAATGGAAACACAACCTACCAAAACTTATGAGATAAAACAAAAGCAGCTCTAAGAGGAAAGTTTATGGCGATAAACGCATGCACCAAGAAAAAATACATTATCACTGATAACCACAGAAATACAAAGGATCATAAGACTTCCATGAGCAATTTTATGGAAATAAATTGGATAACCTAGAAAAACTAATAAATTAGAAGCATACAACCTACCAAGAATGAATCAGGAAGAAATAGAAATCCAAACAGACTAACAATGATTAAGGAGATTGAATCAATAATCAAAAACCCCCAACAAAGAAAAGCCCCTGGCCAGCTGGCTGCCTCTCCTTGGCATCTCCACTGAGGACACGCTGCTGAGAGATGCTGCTTTTGCTTCTGCTGTTTCATTTCTGATAGAACTGTATTTATTTAGCCTTAGAGGAGAGCTTAATATAATCTTATATAGATAGTTGCCTTTGGTTTCTCCCTGTCAATATATCACGATTAAAAAGTGTTATTTTCAAATACTGCAAACATTTAAAAATAAACCTCTATTTCTTTAAAAATTCGCTGATAAAATACTTTTGAAACAGATAAATCACCTAACGACCACTTTCACCAGAAGATAAAAAATGTTTTTAGTTAACTATAATGCTGCTAAAGTTGTTAAATAATTTATTTTATGTATGCTAAGCATGTCCCTTGGAATCTCATATGCCCCAGTGCATTTTAACACATCCATTTTTTTCTTAAGTACAGTGGTAAACATATACTTAATCTAGATTGAATCTCAGCAATTCCAGTTTAGGAGAATTGAATTGCTGACTTTTAAAATACAAACTATTGCTACTATTATTTAGAAATGTTCGAAAGCAATTATAATTTATAATTCCCAATTTATAGTATTAGACATCACTATAAAATAATGAAACCACTTAAAAATATACTGCATGTGAGTATTTCCTAAAGTATGGGTCCATTTCCAACAGTTACCATGGAACCATATCATTATTATAGAAAACAATCTTCTAAGTGCCCTTGGGGATTGCTGCTTCCTTTCCATGTCTATAATGATAACAAGTCTTTACCATTTCAGGATAAATTTAAATTTGGAAATAGTAAAAAATTATTTTGATCAGATTATGCTCAATGAGAATTGTGATCAAGCAAAGTAAAACTGCAGTATTATTCAAAGAAGAGTTTTAAAGCTAGCATATCATAAACCTGAAAGGTTTTATGGTGACGGTGCCAATCAATAGGCCCCAAACAAGACCAGGAATAAAAGCTGGAAGGAGGGTGGAAATGATAGGATCTCACCTCTGGCTGTGTTTAAGAATTAGGTGGTAGTATTTAAAATAAAGAGCTAATGGGGCTAGTCTTTGTTTTGCTTTTTAAATTTAATCCTAAGTGTCAGCATATTTTGGAAAACTCTTTATTATTATGAATAAAGTCGCTACACAGGGCTTAAATTTGGGAAAAGGTTTGTTTGGCTAAGTCATTCAACACTGGATGTGAAATGCTAGGACTTAAATCCCTGCTGCACTGAGACGTCCAAGCAGAGCTGCCGGTTACCACGTGGTTCAACTGCAGGTGCAGAGAGGGCCCGGTGCCCACATCTCCCCCTACTTGCTTTCCCATTTCCTAGAGCAGCGATTTCCAACCTTTTCCGATTCATGGCACACAGAAACTAATTACTAAAATTCTGCAGCACACCAAAAGATATATTTTTTGCCAATTTGACCCAAAAAAAAGGTATAATCTTGACTCGTTCACACTGGATGGCTATTGTCGTGTTGGCTGTTGTCATTTTTTTATTTGACAATCTAAGGGAAAAGAGGTCAGTGCCCCTAAAAAAATAGCCAGGTATTGATGTTTTAAAAATTCTTGCTGCACACAGTGTGCCTCTTGCCGCACACAGTTTGAAACTCGCTCTTCTAGAGGATGTCTGAACAACTTTCAACATTTCATCACTTTAGTCCTTAAGATTTTGATCCTGTTTAAAGAGCAATATATCTTTGGGGATGGGACATGCCACCTTCACCTATTATTAGAATACAAGCGCATACACACATGTAAGCAACCTGAGAAGTTCTATGGCTGGGAGAACCTATATAGAGATAAAAAGCAAATTAAAATTAAAATATGATGAGAAGAAATTGCTAGTTAGGAAATTTAGTACCATCCAAGGAAGAAACTGTTACAGGAAGTTATGGAATTCCACAAATGTGCTTCAAAATTATTCTCAATTTTAGACTGTGTATATAACTTATTAATTTAAAAAATATATATACATATAAAGGATTTTGGAATATGATCAATAAATATTAGAAAAATACACCAGAGTTCAACAAATTCTCACCTTCTTAAGATGACAGATTGCTCAGAGGACACCTGTTACCCCTTTGTTAAAATTACATGTGCCCTTTTAAGTATTTACTATTTTTTATTCATATTTTTACCATTAAAAATTTCCCTTGAAAAACAAAAATTCACTTTCACATTAATATTTAGTATTTTTATATTTTATTTTCACAGCTAAGATGTTCTAAAGTTTACAGGACTGATAGTACTTATACAGTTAATTTACAAAAACATTAATCATCTCTGTTTCTAATTATGAATTTTTGTGATAGCCTATTTTACTAATTTCTATCATAGATGACAATAAATATTCCCACCTTTATTCCATTCCTGGCATGTCTGTCTCATATTCAGAGGAATTATATGAACATCATACACTTGAACTCACAATAAAATATTTCCATGTCAGCTTCTAAGTGTCTATAATGAAAACCATTTTAAGGCAAAATTACAATATCAAAGGGTATTAGTCTCTGAAAACTAAAAGAAAAAGTCCTGAATTTACTTAGTTTTATATTACTATATACACGTTAGGCCTGGAATGTACCATATGGGCTAACCTATATTCTGAAGTATGGAGCTATCACCTACATCTGAAGCATTATATTGTACTGCTTTCAAAGTTACTCTCGCAAAATGATTTTCAGTATATTTTTAGAATAAAGTACATTTAATGTAATGTTAATTCTTTGAAAATATTTAATTATCTCTCAAAAAACTGGGTTCTTTGAGTACCTACTATTATTAATGCTTACTAACAGAGTATTCCATAATTTTTGTACCCTAGAAATTTAAAGCATTATCTGGAGCATCTACACTTACGTAGGTATATTATAAATTATAATAATTATAATGATTATATATAAGTATATAATACATGTATAAGCAGATAGATGTTTTTGCTCTCTTTAGCTCATTTAAACACATTTATCTTCACACACACTGATGATACACAGAACATGGTATTATTTTCAGTATGTGCTTAGAATCAGTGCATTTTATTAAAGCAGGCATTTTATTATAGTTTGTATATAAAATGTAATTCACTGGCAAGAAACACGTTAAAAATTATAAAAATAAACTACAATACTTTGATTTTTATAGAACTGTATACTTACAAAGCCCTTCTACCTATTTTGTGTCATTTAACCACATCTTGATATTTCATAAAACAACAAAGATGGAATGTATATTTCCAATTACTGATGCAATTATTTTTGAAAGGAAAGTGGCACTGCGGGAAGCCACATGACATATGTCAGGTAGCAATGAGACCATTGAGGAAATTGAAGCATTTGTTTTTCAGTCTGTGTCATCATCTATTCTGTGAACCAAGAAAGAATATAATGGATACAAAATTAGCCATCCTTTACACTCTGCTAATTTCCACATCCAAGTCAAACATGTGACGACCCAGATTACTTACAACACATCCCACAGGAGGGCATCAGCTGCACTGGGATCCCTCCTGAGGCACAGCTATTCTAACAGAATTTGTCTTGTCTCAATAATTGGCTCTTCTCCCTCTCACCGAGCATCCACCCTAATCCAGTATTCTATTAGTAATCCTAAAACAGTATTTAAGAATAGTCTAAAGGAACTAGCTCCACCTGCATTCCTGGAATAACTGGACTAGCACCCATTGTAGCGTTCCTGGGATGCCCTTCACAGTATGATGGAAGTTAAACACCTTCCCTTCCGAAACCCATCGCAAACAGAGAGTTGCACACACTCCAGTGAGTATAAAGACGCCGAGGCCCTGCAGTCACGGGAGGGCGCTTCTGCTCCCTGAGCTTTCCAGAGGCCTGGCACAGTCACCAGCGGAGCTGGACCTATCCAGTCGAATAAGACATCGACAGCGTGTTCCTTTCAGAAACTTTCATCTTACCTTAAGCCGAGATTAAACTATATCTTTTCATTGCTTTCCATTTCCTTTTCCCACCCACATTTGAATATAAGAGAAAACCTGCACAAGAAGCAAATGTCCACATATGTATGTTTGCAAGAATTAAAACTTACTACTTTGATGGCTGGAGAAAAAAAAAAAAAATGAAAGTAGCCCTGGCCGGTGTGGCTCAGTTGGTTAGAGCATCTCCCAGTGCACTGAAAGGCCGCAGGTTCAATTCCTGGTCATGGCACACTCCCAGGTTATGGGTTCGATCCCTGGTCTGAGTGCCTATGAGAGGCAACCAATCCATGTTTCTCTCTCCCACTGATGTCTCTCTCTCTCTCTCTTCCCCTCTCTCTAGAATCAATGAAAAACATATCCTCGGGTGAGGGTTATAAATGAGAACTGCTTTTACAGTTAGGGTTTCTTATTATCAGTGTGGAGCAGAGCACACAGAACCTTCCTGAAGATGAGTCACTTTCTCGGGCATCTTTTTTTAGGTAAGAAAAATGGGAAATAAATTGGTTCAAAATGCATCTACAAAATACAGAGTGGGAGAGAAATCTTAGCCATTTCTCCTACCTCTTAAAAAAAATGAATGCATTAGAGATCCGGGTCCGTGTAGAATAAAATAACACGATAATGGATGTTTTCACATTTGATGTGTGACACACATTCTATGACCAATGAATTTACACTGAGCCTGAAGACTGCTAAATGAGCAGATCTGCCATGTTTTTGTCTATTCTGGAAGCTTCTATTAAAATTTGGAGTCAACACAGGACAAGCTCTTCGTGACCTTATGCCAATTTGCAGTCAAAAACATGTCAACTTTAATGGATCATCACAGACATTGGTAATCACTCTGGATAATTGCCACTGGAACCGACATCCTGTTTTCATTCCCCCACTGCCACATTACCAAGCAAGCTCTGTCAGCTCAGATTCCTAACAGCACGGCAGCAGGAAGACTTGTTCCCACATGTTCAATTATCATTTGCTGACTTCTCAGCGAGACATTAATATCTTTGCCTATAAATTTTTGGCAATATTATCTCTCAAAAGTCAAGCAGTGACATAATTCTTACGGCAATATAAGCAGAGAGAAAACTTAGCAACTTGGATGTTTTCCATTTTCAGTTTAAGGCCTTTACAAAGCCCAAAACCAAAGCTTCATTGGAACATATCTGAGCTCAGTTCAATCTACTAAATAGGTTTTGAAATAAAATGAACCTTTAGTGATATTTACCAATGTGGTCAGAAATTTACATTCATTCGAGAGTGATGAAACCTCTTGCTTGAAAGAAGAGACAGACCATGATATTTTTAAGGTTAATAAAGGGAAAATACTCATTACTCAATATTTTTATAGTTGTTAATATATTCCTGTCTGAAGAACATCATTTACAGGGAAAACCTCTGAATATTAAGGACAGAAAATGTCAAGAACTCTATAGTGGAGTTGAATCAATTCTACTGTAAAGTCACAAATTTTTAACAGCAGAGGGCAATCTTCTCTAGCAATAGTATATATAGGGCAAAATCACTGCCTGTGGTTTCCCTCTGATAATATTTTTTTTGTCATATTGCTCTCTCTGAAATCATATATATATATATATATATATATATATATATATATATGATAGATTTTGAGCCTGTAGATTACCTTCTGTACTAACCTTTTGTGATTGAAATATTATTATTATTACTATTTGGAGTGAACTGTTCCACAGGAAGCCATAAGGGGCAGTTGAACAGATGCTAGCGAGTCACCTAAGGGTAGGTGATATACCACGTAATGAAAGTTCAGTGGGTGGGACGCCGAAAATGCTTCAGCTGGAAGAAAAACTCTAACAAGAACATGGCAGTGCCAGTATATTCTGTAGCCTGCCGAGGACCTACTTATTTAAACTGTCATGAAAGCTGGCCCACTGTAATCAAAGGTAACTGACAATCCGAGAAACTTAAAAACAAATCCACTACGCACTTGCCCGCTGCTAAGAGCATCTGCCCAGCGCAGCTTGAGTCTAAGTCCTAAAGGCCTAAGCGGCGGGCACATCAAAAGCGTAAGAAATGCAACGAGAAGAAAAGTTAGGCAGCCAGGAGAGTGCCTGGGGCCTGCCGATGCCCAGGGGACGGCTCCGTGTCACCTGAGCGAACGCAGCTTCTCCTGGGCAGGCCTGTCAGTGAATAAGAGAGAATCTGCTGAGTGCGGCTCCAGGTACTAACACATGCAGAAGCCGCTATTTTCACTACCTGTATCTGAATTACACCTATGTCCAAAAAATGTAAGAGTTAGTAATAGCTTAGGCGGACATTTTAGTGTCAAGTATCAAAATATTTTCTTTTTTTTTCTTTATAATTCTTTCCCATGCTTAGATCTCATATTAGGAACCTGAGAAATTGAGTTTTCATTAGTAATTAAAGAAGCAATAAAATCTAAGAGAGACAGCAAGCTTAATTTAAAGGGAGTCGCAAGAGGATTGAGCGCACATGGCTGTTTTTTTAAATTTTATGTTATTTTTTTAGCAAATGGATGCATTCACCATGGCTAAAAGCAGTTATCCTTCGGTTTGTGTGCATCACACTGTAAAGTCACTTCACAGGCTCGTCCTGAAATGAGCTTAACTTCCATTCCCACGTCTCTGCCTAGCAGCTGCTCAGCGCTGCAGGACCGCGGGCTGGGCCCGGCCCTGCAAACAGCAGCCCTGAGGCCGGCCTCCCATCTCAGAAAATGCATTTTCGCAGAACCCTCCGTGAAGGGTGGTCAACGAGCCTCTGAGGGTAAAGGAGGAGACCCCGAAGGCCAGGCAGTAGGAGTGAAAGCGCCCCCGGGAGCTCCTCTAAAGCCACGCGCGTTAGTAACTCCCATAGCGACAGGCATTCCTATGAAATAAAGAAGTTTGGGGTCAGAGGGAGAAGCTAATTTATGTCCTCTATTTATTACATTTTATAGAGGCAAAATCTATTTTAGTTATAAATTAATTCTGTACAAATATAATCGCATACTAACTATAATGTAGTAGGTACACTGAATAAATGATAATGTCCCATATACTACTATTATATCATATATAGAGAATCATATGTATCATATATACCTAATGTGTATTTGAGAATATTATATTTTATACATTTCTATATAAACATTTATGATATCCTAAAACATTTAGAAATCAAGAAAAAATAGATAGAAAACATGATTATAAAATAAGCCCATATTGCTCATTTTAAAAATAAAATATAATATATACAATGCATAAACTAACATTATTTGATAATATATATTATTTAACAGCACGTAGCATTCCCACCCTTACAGTACTTCGGCATCTGAGGTCACAAAGAAGAAACAGCCGGCTCTGGCCCCTGCACCTAGGTTTATTGATCTGTTATTGCCACAGCTATTATGGGAGCAGAGGCAGCAATTCCTCAAGCCTAGTTCCAAAAGGATTAAATCTGACCAAGATTTATATGAGTCAAAACCTCTGTATTCACTGCGATCATATAACAGCCCCTTCTCCGGCTTCACCTTACCTCCCATCACCAAAGAGAAACTAATGGGGTTATTGCTGTGCAAAAAATAAAGGAGGCCACATGCTGTGCCACTTTGGCCCCTAAACCGGGAAAGGGTTCCTCTGGTTAAGGCCTCACATGGCAGTCGACTGTGTTCATGGGCTGTTGGTATGCCCTGTGCGCAAAACAACCGGGAAGTTTCCCCACGAGATGTTAGTTATTTTTGCTGTTTCAACAGCAAGGGTGACAGCTGAGTTTTCCTCAACATTCAATATTGGGCGGCAGATGAACATCAATACTAAAGTTAAAATATGGGAAAAGATTAAGGGAAATTCACTTTTACGACAATGCAATTTTTCTGCCTCAGAATGCCTGTCACTGTTACCCTATGCCTGTCCCACCACTGTATTTTGAAAACCGGAAATTTGTTTCTTGAGTTTCATGTGTCCACAAATTGTGCCCTAAGATAGATCCTCCCCAAAGTCTCACACATACCCCTATATTTAGTGGGAAAATATACATGAACGTTATAGGCCATTTAACAGTATAAAAAATATAAATAATAAAATTAAAAATCATCCTTATACCTATAAATGAAGAAACATCCATCATTACCATTTGGCAGACATAATTTCAAATATCCTAAAATAGAGAAATCAAGAAAATATAGATAGATAACATGATTCTCTAAGGAGACCATATCGTGCATTTTATTTATAAAACATATTGACATTATAAATGTTACAGTACATATTTGTATAATTAAATTATAATTATAATAAGTACATACTCCATATTATATAAAAACTGGAGTACAATTGAATGTTTGCTTTGCTTTTGGCCCTTTAATACTTTCTTCCTTTCCGGAATCCGTGTGAGTTTGAACTTGCCCAAGAATGCCTCTCAGAGATCTTTCCAGGCTTCTTGCTCCGCTCATTTGCTGTCAAGTCAACTGTTCGACGTGAATCTGCTCGCCAGCTCCTCGCACTGTGGTCTCAGAAACTCGGACAGTGAGAAGGGTCAGCAGGCTTGACAGGTGTGCTGCGTCTGCGCTCCGGGGAGCAGCCCGGGGCGACTAAGGGGCTGCAGGTCAGGCCTCGGGCACCGGCGCCCCGAAGAAGGGCCAACAGCGAGGACCAGGGCGACGCAGCAAACTGTGTGACGCCCTGGCCCCAGGTGACTCACGCCGGCTGGTCTGCACCGGGCAGCGAGGCTGACAAACGTCCCTTCACTCTCCTCGGCTCCACGCTGGAGAGAAAGAATCCCTTACAGTGGCAATTAGACCTACTTCCTGTATAATAATTATATAAGTATGTAATTCCACGTCCATTCATTCAGTCATTTACTTTTCAAAAACAATACTGAGCACCTAAAATTGTCTGAAAAGAGCCTGGTATTACTGCAGATGTTTGTCATATGGTAAGAAACCAACAAAGGTACAAAAACATTCCCCTTCTTGAAGCTTACAATCTAATGGGGAATAAAAATCAGCATCATAAAGGGATTATTGCCTATATGACATAGTAAGAACTAATAAAAGATCAATGGAGTGAGAAATGAAAATGAAACAAGAAAAAAAGACAGCTTAGAAGAGGTGGTATTGTTTTTAATAAGGTGGCTAAGAAACTATTTAGTAGATCCCTGTAAATATGATTTGTGCTAATGTAATTAATTAATCCTAACACTAGCTCAGCCATTAAATGCTTTGTGTCTGGAGAAAATTTTCCAATCTTTTCATGTAGTATATACTTAATATATAGCCTATTTCATATATGTATATATTTTATGTGTTTGAGATATACCGTAGATAGATAGGTAGGTAGGTAGGTAGGTAGGTAGATAGATAGATAGATAGATGATAGATAGATGAGTGAATGCCTAGAATTTCTTTTTCTGCTTTGACCTGGTCATCAATTCAATCAGCTCAGGCCATCACACCACAGGATGCTATTGGACAGCATGTCAGAATGTCTTTCAGACGCTGGCTGTGATAAATTGTTATTTAATCTCACTGGGTTTCAGATCCTTCATCTTTAAAATGGGTGAAACACTGCTTACTTCACAGAATTATGATGAGATTAAATCACATGCCAAGTCAAAGCACTGGCCCACAGGAGGCAGATCGGAGCGTCTGCTGCCCGAAAGCGCAGCCGGCTCGCGCTTTCCGGCCGCTGGGCCTTGGCGGGAGCGTTGCCCTCAGAGGACGTGAGAACGGAATTTGAGGTGCGTTCAACCAGAAGAGCCTAACAGTATAATCTATGAGATCGTCTTAATTGGTGAATTCTTTCCTTTCTCAAAACAAGTCGGAAAAAAATTAAGCTTGGTTTGGCTGCTGAGCTCTGATTAATTTTCTTTGAATATTGTCAACATTTCCTGAAGCCTGGAGTTACTGCGAGGAGAAACACGAAGGCGAAAGGAGGCTCATGACTACACTTGAGAAATTTACAGCTGAACCTGGGAGAAAAACAAACGCAAGAAAAAATTAAACAGACGGATGCGAGGTGAACAGAAAGCCAAGATGTGCAATACCGGGTCTCACAGACAAATCTCCATCCTGTCAGACACCTCCTTAAACCAGGCAATGTACGAAGTTTCTTTGTGTGTGGACTATGCACCATCATAATTTTGTAGCAGTAAAATTTCCAGAGCTCTGTTTTCCTGTGCGAGTGACACATTTAAGAATAGACAGGACTTTCTTCAAATTCAGTCCAGACTGTGATTTTGATTGTCAATCCGATTTGCTAAGCGCATTTCATCACGCTTACTAGTTGGGAGTTGAGATTTTGACTTTCTCTTTACTTTCCTGTAATTTCTGCCTGCACTGACGCCTTAAGGGATTCCCAAAAGGCCAAGCCAGGGGGCAGGATGCTAGGGGTAAGGTCCATGTGGGTAATCTAGAAAGCCCTACAGAAAAGATAAGCATACTCTGGAGTAGAAATAAGCAATCACTGCCCCCCTGCAGGCCTATCACCCTCATGGAGTGTAATGTTTTACCCTGGAGACGCTAGCACTGGGCAAGCCTAAAGCATATTTTATTGGAAATGGAAAACCAGAGTGTTGAATAAAATTTGAAGTAATAGCACATTAATCAGTTTGGGTAAATAAGAAGCTTCTATTTTATTACTTTGGATGACACAAGAAGTTATATATATATGTGTGTGTGTGTGTGTGTGTGTTTAGTTTCATTTTCCAAATGTTCATTGCTATCGCACAGAAATATAATTGATTTTTTATATTGACTTTGTATCCTGCAACATTGTTACATTCACTTATTCTAGTAAGTGTTTAAAAACCACTACTTAGAATTTGCTACCTACAGGCGCATGTCACAAGTAAAATAGTTGCATTCTCTGCAAGCTGTATGGACCTTATTTCCTTTTTCTTGCCTGTTGCACCTGCCAGGACGCCGAGTATTAAGGGATATGAACGGTCTCATGAGCAAGCCTTCGTGATTTTGCTGTTGCACAATATTCCAGCTGTAGCTATTCACAGATTGTGCATATGAGCTGGATAACTTTCCTTTCGCCGAGGTTGCTGGGACTTTGATTGTTAATGGGTGTTGAAATTTGTCGAACAGCTGTTTTGTGTTCAGTTACATAGTCATATAGACAAAATTTTCATTCCCTGCTGACTAATGATGTAACATTTCACGTGTTCATTGGCCATTCATATGTCTTCTTTTGAAGTATCCAAGTTGTTTGCCCATATCTTTAAGGTGTTTGCTATTATTTAGTTGAAAATGTTCTGTATATATTCTATATGAGTCCCTGCAAGATTTATATATTTAAAATAATTTCTCCCAAGTGTGGCTTGTCTTTTCATTTTTATTAACTGTGTTTTGAATTTTGGTGAAGTTTATCTATGATTTTAATAGTTTGTTTTGTTGTACTCTTTTTAATAAACGTTTGCTTATCCCAATTGCAAAAATAGTCCTCATATTTTCACAAAAATTTGATAATTGTGGTTATTATGGGTAGCTCTATAATTCATTTTGAGTTATGTTTTATGCATGGTTTGAGGTAAAGGTTGAGGGTCATTCTCCCTCCCTCTCCCACATATTCTGCTGTCCCAACACCATTTGTTGACAAGACTTCTTTTGTCTATTGAATTATGTTGGCAGTATTGTCAAAAATAAATGGACCATATAAGTGTAGGTCTACTGCTGGACTCTATTTTCTTCCATTGACCTATTACACCAATGCATTATCTTGATTACATGGTCTTGATTACTGTACTTTGGAAATGTCTTCCAAATTGTTTTGCTTTTAAGAAAATTGTTTTGACTTTTCTAGATCATTCGCCTATGTATACATTTTTAAATCAGCTTGTTGATTTTTTCCAAAATGTCTGCTAGAATTTTGAATTTGTAGATGGATCAAATTCCATCTACAGGTCAATTTAAGAGAATTTCCATTTTTAACAATATTGAACCTTTCCATGCCTAAATGTATCCATTTACTTTTGTCCTTGTAAATTTCTCTTTGTAATGTTTTGTAGATTTCCATGTACAGGTTTTATACATTGTTAGTTAAGTTTATTTCTAAATATATCACTTTGATGTTATTAATATTTCAGCTTTTATTTCATTTTCTATTTTTTATCATGAGATATAAAAAAATCGTGTTTTGAATGCTGACCTTGTATCCTGAAACCTCCTACATTCCTATATTAGATCTGGCAGCTTTTCTTTATAGATCCCTTAGGGTTTTCTACAGAAACAGTTATGTCATCAAATACAATACATTTTACTTCTTTTGTTTCAATCTATGACTTTTCTTTTTTTGCCTTCTTTACTCACTGGCCAGGAGCTATGGTTAAACGGCGAACAAAGGTGGAGAGAAAAACATCATTGCATTTTCATTCTTTGACTTTCATCATTCAGATTTAACCATTAGAAATGATTACATACTTCTTAATTTTATTTTTATAGATGCCATTCATATGTTCACTAGGTTTTCTTTAATTCCTAGTTTGCTGATTTTTTTCATGAATGGATTTTGAATTATGTGGATGCTTTTCTGGCATCTGGTCAGATGTTCACTTATTTAATATGGCTAATTACAGTGATTAATTTTCTGATGTTAATGGGATGTTTTGAACGTTTGAGGTAGACCAAATTTGGTCAAGGTTCATTCTCCTTTTTATGTAATTACTGAAATTAATTTGTTAAACTTTTATTAAACATTTTAAAAAATCTGTTAATTAGAGCTTTATTATTTTTTTTTCTTTGTCTCATTTTGGCATCAATGTTAGCCCAACAAAATGAATTGGAAAATGTTCCCTTCAAATCTGTTTTCTAAAGGGTTTTTTTAAAGACTGGTATTTGTAAAAATGTGGAACATCTAGAATACTTATACCATGCTGATGAAAGTGTAAACTGATACAATTACTTTAACATGTACATATAAACAACTTGCTATTTCCCCTACTAAGTATAAACTATATACAAAATCTTGCCCTGTTGTAGTGGGTAACACATAAGGAGCGTTCAAACTACACTGTTACCAAGAGCAATGAACTGAAAACAACTGTGACCATATACAGACAAACGTCTAGAGCGTGCTAGGCCCTGCTTACTCCCGGCCTTTCCTGGTGTTCTCTTTCTAAGCCTTCAAGTTGCAGGGTTGGGTAGTTTCTCAGAAGCTTTTCTTGCTTTCTGAGGTCGGCCTGCAGGGCTATGACCTTCCCTCTCTGGCCTGCTTTTGCCGTGTCCCACAGATTTGGGGGGGTTGTGTGTTCCCTTTCATTTGTTTCCAGGAAACACTTTAACACCTTTATGTCTTCATAGTTACTCTACCATGGTTTGGTAATGATTAACTTCATTAAGTTGTGTGATTTCTGTCTCCAGATTTAACAAAGAATGACACTTTTAGCAACTAAGGATTTTTCTTCACTTGCCTTCAGTTTCCATACGTCTTTCATCGTCCGCGTCGCATTTATTAAATTTCTTTGGTTTGGTTGCTTTAGTAACTCCCAACAAGAATCGCGAAGGCTAAATAAATAATAGGCTGAAGTACAAAGACTAACAGTAACTGACATATTTGAGGGGCAACTGCTATGGATAGTTTTTGTAATAATAAAGGCTAACTTTAAATGTTTGGAATTTGGTCGGTGAAAGAAAAAACGGCTCTATAAATATTTTGGGCAGGCGACAACAATCCACCTACGATCAAGTCCAGGGGAAGAAACCCTTCCAAGGTATTTTGGGAAGGAGAGATGCCTTTCCTGGCATGCATCTGCAAGAAGCTGTAGTGAATTATAAATTGTCCGGTGGGAAAAGGAATATCCTAAATTTACATGAGTATCTGTATGAGGAAGGGTTGCTGAAAAAGATTAAGATATTAAAATGTCCCTAGTAGCGCATTTCCACGCTTAGCACACTAGGTGGTCTTTGGTGCGGCTCCAGTCCAGTCGGAATTATTCGGATTCCTCTGCAGGAACCTCAGGTCGGTTTTGACTCCTGATGAACTCTTCCCTGTGGTGAGCAGGGTCACAGGAGCATCTCACCGTGATTTCCTGGGGTTGACCTTGTTGCTCAGGAGGCTTGTATCCTGGCAATCTTTGCCCACTGTCGACCACTTGAAAACCAAGGAAAGATTCTTGCATGTTTTCTCTTGCAGGTCATTTACAATGACACTATCTTGGAGGGTTTTTTTTCTTTTTTCTCTTTTTACAAGGATTGGCAGTAGAGAGTCTTTTATTAAAAAACATAAATTCTCTGAAAGACCCAATAAGCACCTAGGAAAAGCTGATGCTGAAACACTTAGAAAACCCTGCAGTTGACTAGAACTGACATTTAAACTAAAGGCCCAGAGGGATTTGACAGTGCTCTCTCCAAGCACCCTGATGGGAAGTGCTCTCATTCTATGAATTTTATATGAACAACATCTATTTTTTCCTGGGACTGACAGTGGAGATAGATTCTGTTATTACAGAAAAGTACAGACGTGTCCTTTTCGTTCCAAATGAAAACAGCCATTAGTGATAGATAAATGTTTCTTTCCCCCCTTTTTCCCTCATCTGTTTTAAGTTACTAACCCTCAGGGTAAATGTGTCTGAAATGTAAACAAGGTGTTTTTTTCCTATAGTAAATGTTATTTATCATAGGATGGTATGTCAGAGATGCGGCGAACTCGCTGTCGAGCCCTTAACCTACTCTGCACATCAGTTATCACAGTGCTACCCTAGTTTATAAGGAGACAAAATCAGAATTGTCCTGAACTCAAATTTCTCACAGACTTCCCTAGTTAACACCCTTTCATATGCCTGCAGCTCAGAAAGATATAACTGGCCAAGCACGGGAAAGAAAGATTTAACAAAGAAAACATATTATGCTTAGAGTATCTAAAATGGGAATCTAAATATCCAAAAGAAATGTTTTTAAATAATACGGATTTTCCCCCCACTCAGAATAATTGGCGCAATTTTCTGTTAAATGACAGTAGGTACAGCGGCCCCCCTTTGAAACATGCCTGAAGACCTCCCAGAGGTGTTTACACCATACGAATGGCCGGAGCAAAAGTGGGCCCTGCAACCACGGAAACAGCGGGAACCGCCCCGTTTCGAGAAGGCCTGCGCAGCGCTTCATTTCTCACCGTTTCCGATGGACAGTTTTATGGTTTATACCAGCATCTTGCCTACCGGAGGCAGATAAACTTAGCCCAGGCGGATCCACAGCTACTGTTTTCATAAGTGGAAGCAACTGTTTTCTTTCACGCTTTGCACTTTACATTCTCTGAGCCGAGTCTGCATTTCCTCTTACGAATTCTATCGAACCGGTTTTCCTTTCCTATTTGTGAAACATCTGAAGCTGTGATAAATGTCAAGGAGTGTGTTACTGAATATCAGTTCCAGATACTACCTTCAGGAGGGTATTTTAGTTTGAAGACTTTCACTCACGATGGATCTGAAACTTTGTTGTAAAGGTTTATAGTAAATATATAGTTATCTCATTTGTCCGTGATATTAGAAAATGCGTTTTGCTGATTTTAAAATTTGTTTTAATAATAAATAACGGGCAACTCAAATAGTAATAACTAACAAACATGGTGATTTCAAAAGCGTATTTTTTAAAGCGCTCAGCTAATTCTGCTTGGTTTTCAATTAAACGAAAACAGACGAGTCTAAAATTTTTAATGTTTTTTTCTATTAAAAATAGAGACACACAAATAGGCACACAAATGCTTAACTTTTCAACCTCTGCCTACAATAACTTATTTAGTAGCCTCATCTACTATTATGTCTTCATGTCAGGTATGCTGATGGTCCCCAAATTCATATTTTCAGCATGGACAACTCTCCCAAAATCTAGACCAATAGGCCTAACCCACCAGTCACCATCACCATTTCCATATCTAACTTGCGTCGCAAGCTAAATATGCTCCAGACCGTAGCTCCCCCATACACACCTCAGCCCTATACTTGCACAGTTTCAGTCAGTGACAGCATCTCTTTCAACGTGCTCAAGAAAGAACAGACGAAGTCACCTCTGAATCCCCCCTCCTTTTTTATATTCTCACTGCCCTCAACTAATTCACCAGGAAATATTCTGGGTTCGTTACCAAAAATACAACCAGGTCTTACCACTTCCAATGTTGCTAATGAAATTTCTCCTGAATTATTGAATTAGCCCCACCCAAGGGTATTTTTTCCATTGATTTTTAGAGAAAGTGGGAGGGAGGAAGGGGGGAGAGAGAGAGAAACATCGATGTGAGAGAGACACATCAGTTGGTTGCCTCCTGCATGCGCCCCGACCGGGGCCGGGGACTGAACCTGCAACCCAGCTACATGCCCTTGAGCGGGAATTGAACCCACGACCCTTAGGTCCACGGGCCAACATTCTGAAATTCTACCCGCTGAGCCACACTGGCCAGGGCTCGAGTGGTTTGTTTATTTATTTTTAAAGCAGAGCAAGAAGAAAGCAACAAAAAAGCTGGAGTATCTAAAGGGTTTATGTTGTGTTTATCGGTGCGTTTGTGTGACAGGTTGATTGTTCCAGAGGCCAGAGCTTGTTGTCAGCTTACAAGAAAGATCCAGGAGAAAGAAGAATGAATGATCCAAGTAAAAAATGATACTTGTAAGACTGAAGCCCTTGGGAAGGTGAGGATGGCGGGTTGGGGACCTCTGCCCAAGCACAGGGACGGTCCACGCCGGGACCGAGAAGGGAAATAGCCAGGCGGCTCGGCGGGCAGGGAGGCCGCTTCTGTCTCAGTGCTGCTCTTTCCCCACAAGGGCAGGAGGCAGTGCTGTCAGATGAGGGACTTGGTGACGGCAGGATTTTAATGGAACATATATTAAGTCACTTAGCTATTTTAGGAAACGGGGATGTGAGTTACTGACTTAATGCACTGATCACAGCCTGACCTATTCTACACTTTCCTGTGAGTGTGACTGAGTGTGAGTGTGTGTGTGTGGACTAAACGGGATGAATTTGAAAGCATTTAGATTTGTTTTGCTATCTACTCTCTTATCCACTGTCCATAGCCTCACGCAAGACTTTCCAGGATAAAGAGCACTTTCTGTTCTCGAGAGGAGATTCATCAAAGTGAAAACGATGGGTGGAAGCAGCCGTGAACTTGGAGTGAAGGGCAAGGGCGCTCTGGCCCAGCCCGGGCGGCGGGGCAGGAGAACAGGCTGCGATCCGCCACCGTGACCAAGGCCTGGCGCCAGGGCCCGGCGCTCCCCAGGGGACCCGGCGGGAGTCACTGCCTCCCCGAGTGAGGGCCACATGTTGAAGAGTTGGGGGCACTTTCCGTCCTACGGCACTGCAGTCACTTCAGGCTCCTGCAGCAGGTGGGAAACAGTAGGAAACAGAGAAAGGTGTGTGTGTGTGTGTGTGTGTGTGTGTGTGTGTGTGTGTGTGTGTGTGTGTTTTAAAGACTCTCTGTGTGTGTGTGTGTGTGTGTGTGTGTGTGTGTGTGTCTTTTAAAGACTCTCCCAAGGAGATCTTAAACATAAAAATCACAAGCGGCAACCGCGGTGTCTCTCGGGCTTGTGTGCTTCGCCTGTCCTCGAGATAGCTGTGGCCTGTTGCTTCCGAACTTGTTTCAATTTGCTTTTTTTCTTTAGCATTCTGAACAATCGGGGTTATAAAATTATACCAAAATCACACAAGAGAATTTTAAAAACATAGTAAACTTATATAAGGGAAGGAAGGAGAGATGTTTCTCTTCACTTTGAGATGAAACAGAGCCTAGAAATTCCTTCCCTTTTTTTATTTACTTACTTTGTTGTAAGTTTTCCTGATTTCTATCTTAATTCATTGTGCTCACTTCCTTCCTTCTTTCCCCCTTGAATTCTTGCTGGGTCCTTAAGTATAAATCTGCAGGTCTGGGTTTCAAACACGCGCTGGATCTTGAGGATGGAGAACGCACTTGCTTCCCTTCACTTCCCTCTTTGCTCTTCCATCTCCCTGATTCGTCATTCCGATCATTCATTCAGGCACAAAATAAACATAAAACCTGTATCTCTCAGGTCGTGTAAGGAGTGAAAGTGACAAATGCATTGCTATAAGGAGTTCCCCTAACATACAGACACTTTACTAACTTTCAAATTCATTCATTTCCAACATAAAATATTTACTGAAGGGCAATGTCATGACAAGTGACAACGGGAACGGTGTCCCGCGGCCATGCTGAGGGCCGTTCGGTGGCTGAGGCCAGAGGAAGCTCTGCTGTTTCGCGTTTTCCAGAACCCCGGGCAGCTGTCCTGCAGCGTGTGGCCCTCTCGTCTGGATTTTCATTCGGCAACGCGCACGTCGGGCTCGCCAGGCCTTCAGTCCTTGGATCGCTCCTTTCCTATGATCCCGGAATCATACCCGCGGCGCGCATGGGTCACAGCCTGGTTACCCGCCCCCCCGTGGAGACACCTTGACTGCCTCCAATCTGGGCGACTGCTGATAAAGCTGCTGCCCGCCTGCCCGCAGATTTCTGCGTGGCCGTAAGTTTCCAGTGCGTTTGGGTGGGAGCCGCGAGCGGAGGTCCGGGGCGAAGGACAGGCCCGCGTTTAGTTGCCCCAGACGCCGCCAAGCTGCCCCGGCGACCGCGGCACCCTGCCCTCCCACGGGCACCCTGCCCTCCCACGGGCACGAGCGGGAGCCCCGGGCTCCCACCCGCGCCTGAGGCTCAGCCCCGCCAGCGGTGCACGGCGACCTCTGCGTGGCCGTCACGAGCGGCTCCTTTAGTGACTCGCTGCCGAACATTCCCCACAGGCTCGCCCACCCTCGGGGTGCAGCTGCTCCGGGGGGGTCTCTCGGAACTCGGGGCACCCTTAGAATCGGGCTGTCTGTCTTTTGATCGTTGGCTTTGAAGAGTCCTTTGTATATTTGTATCACAAACCCCTATCCGATACGTGCTTTTGCAAATGTTTTCGCTGTGCCTTGACTTTTCAGTCCAGTGACAGTGTCTTTTGCAGGGTAACCCTTTTTAACTGTAATGATTATTATTCTTGTGGATTATTATTTTAGTGTATCTGAAATTTTTTTCCAAACCACAGGTCATCTAGATTTTCTCTTGAGTTAACTTCCAGAAGTTTTATTTTTTTTGTATTTTACGTTAAGTCCATGATCCATTTTGAGTTAATTTTTGTGAAAGATATAAGGTCTGGGTTTAGATTCATTTTCTTGCATGTGGATGTCCATTTGTTCCAGCACCGTTTGTTGAAAAGACCATATTTCTCCGCTGAATGGCCTTTTCTCCTTTGCCAGGGATTAGCTGCTTATGTTTGCAAGGACCGGCTTCGGGCCTTCACTCTGCTCAGAGTGTGCATCTACCTTCCACCAGCACCACGCTGACCTCAGTACTGTGGCTTCACAGTAAGTCTTGAAGTTGGGTGATGTCAGCCCTCTGGCTTTGTTCTTGGTATTGTCTTGACTGTTCTGGGTCTCTGCCTTTCATTTTAGAATCAGGTTGCCATTATCAACAAAGTAACTTTCTGGGATTCAATTTGGATTACATTTAATCTAAAGATCAATTTGGAAAGAATTGATATCTAAATAATACTGAGTTTTTCTTACCCATTAACATGAAATATCTCTTTCCTTCACTTATATCTTTGATTTCTTTCATCAGAGTTTTGAAGTTTTTCTTGTAAAGGTCTTATAAATATTTTGTTAGGTTTATCCCAAGCATTTTATTTATTTGGTGCTAATGAAATGGTGTTATGTTTTCAATTCCAATTGTTTACTGCTGGTTACATTCATTTCCTAGGGTTGTCATAACAAAATATCATAAACTGGGGGGGGGGGCTCACAATAACAGAAGATTATTTGCTCACAGTTATGAATGAAATCAAGGTGAAATGAAACCTGAAATCAAGGTGTTGGCAGGACCACGCCCTCCTCAAGACTGCGGAGAAAACTTGGTTCCCTACTTGCCACTCCTGGTTTCTGGGGGCTGCCAACCATCCTGGACATTCTGAGCTCGCGGAAACACCAGTCCAGCCTCAGCCTCTGTCTTCATGTGAAGTGCCCCTCCCTGGGTATGTGTTCAAATGTCCCTTCTCCCATAAGGACACCAGTTATAAGGGATATATGGCATAGCCTAATCCAGAATGGCCTCATTTTTTACTTGATTATATCTGCAAAGACCCAAACATGGTCACAGTCACAGGCTCTGTGGTGGACATAAATTTTGGACGGATACCGTCCAACCCAGTACGTTGCGGTAGAAGGAACCAATGATTTCTGTGTATTAAACTAGTATCCTGCGTGCCCTCCATCTCTGAGTTTGTCCCTATACTGTGTGGTAGTTCAGCTGGTTCATTAAATTCCACACATGGGGATACATGGTGATGGAAAAAATAAAATAAAATAATAAACGTTTCTCTTGCGATCTTGCCATGCTTAGTTATTATCCAGGTTTTGTTTTGTTTTGTTTTTAAATCAATGCCTTGGAGTTTTCTACATTTACAAACATATCATCTATAAACATATGATTGTATTTTTCCTTTTTCCGTCTGTAAAGCTATAATTTGCTTTTCCTGTCTTATCTGATTAGCTAGGACTTCCAGCACAACGCTGAATAAGGGTGGTGAGAAGATGAGTCGTTACCTCGTGTTCACATTCACTGGGAGTGTATCTAGTTTCTCACTATAAAGTATCACGCGACCTAATTTTTTTGTCAATGTTCTTTATGTGGGTGAGAAAGTTCATTTCTATTCCTAGTTTGCTAAGATTTTATTATGAATGGGTGTCGGCTTTGTCAAAAGCTTTGTCTGCATTGCTTGATAGGGTCACATGATTTATTGTTTCAGCCTGTTGATGGGGTGGGTGATATTAATTGATTTTCCTACGTGGGGTCAGCTTTACATCACTGGAATTAATTGCACATTTTTGCAGTGTGCTTAATTTTTTTACTTTGTAAGATTCTCTTGCTAACATTTTTTTGAGGCTTCTTACACCTATATTCATGAGAAACATTGGCTGACAGTTTTCTTTACTTGACATTGCTTTGTGTGGTTTTGATATTAAAGTAATACTTGTCTCTATATTTTCATTTTCTGGAAAAGACTGTGGACAACTGATACCGTTTTTTCCTTGAATTTTTGATACAATTTACCAGTTAAACCATCTGGGCCTGGTGATTTCTGTTTTGGAAGATTGTTAATTACTATTTCATTTCCTTTAATCAGTATAGATCTACTGAGATTATGTGTTTCCTCTGGTTGAGTTTTGATAGTCTGTGTCTTTTAAAGAATTAGACCATTTCATCAGTTATCAAGTTCATGGATATAGAGTTGCTTATAATGTTTCTTTATAATAGTTTAATGTCCATAAGATCAGCACTGATATCAAGCCCTAAATTTATTAGTAATTTGTGTATTAGTCATTTGTGTGTTCTGTCTTTTTTTATGGTCAGTCTGTCTAGAGGTTCGTGATTTTATTGATATTTTCAAAGAATGAGCTTTTGGTTTTGTTGGTTTTCTCTATTCCCATTTGTGTGTTTAATTTTATTGATTTCTGCTTGACTTTGTTATTTCTTTTCTCCTGGTTACATTAGACTTAAAATCCTACCTAATAACATTTGTCTATGTTTACCAGTTAAACCTGCTCTCTTTCCTTAATTTCCTAAAGTGTCAGTTTCGATTATTGATTTCAGATCCTTTCTAATCTATGTACTCAATGCTATAAACCTCCTGCTAGGAGTGGTTCCATTGCATTCCACAGATTTTCATAGACTGTATTTTCATATTCATTGAGTTCGAAGTATTTTATAAATTTCTTTTGATGCTTCTACTTTGAACTATATATTAATAAGAGTGTGTTGTTTAATCTACAAACATTTTGGGATTTGGCAGCTACCTTTCTGCTACTGATTTCCAGTTTAATCCCATTTGGTCTGAGAACACCTTCGTATAGTTCTGTCCTCTCGGTTTGCTGAAGTGTGTTTTACGGCCCAGAATGTGATCTCTCCTGGTGAAAGTTTCATGTGAGCTGGAGAAGAATGTGCCATCTGCTGTTGATGGATGGAGCCTGGACATGACAGCTAGACCCTGCACTGTCCACTTTCACAGCCTTATTAATTTTCTGCTTGATGGATCTGGAAGTTACTGATGGCGGCTTTAAGAGTCTCCTTTCAGTTCATTCATTTTTGCCTCACATATTTTGACACTCCTTTGTTCGGTGGATGCACACTCGGGATGGTCGTGTCTTGTTTGTGAACTGAACCCTTTATCATTTAATAATGCCTTTTTTTCATTCCAGTTAAATTTTCCTGCCAGGAAATCTTTTGGGTCTAAAATTAACCTAGCTACTACAGCTTTTTAAAATTAGTGTTAACATGGCTTACCTGTCTTCATCTCTTTACTTTTTAACAAAATTATAAACCGGGAAATTTTTTCAGCTTTATCAAGGTATAATTGATGAGTAAAATTGTAATATTTTAAAAGTGTACAATGTGATTTAAGTATATATTGTGAAATGATTCCCACTGACATATCCATCACACCACATAGTTAATTTTATGCTTATTTATTTATTTTTTATCAGAGTACTTACGATACACTCTCTCAGCAGATTTTAAGTACACAACACGGTATTATTAACTATAGTCACCATGCTGTAGTTAGATCTTCAGAATTTAGCCTTCTTTTAACTGAAAGGTGACCAAACTCTACCAATTTCCCCAACTCCCCAGCCCCTGGCAACTACTATTCTACTGTTTCATGGTTTGACTTTGTTTCTTTTAAGAGTCCATAGGTAAGTGATGCCATCTATTATTTTTCTCTTTCTGTCTGGTTTGCTTCACTTAGCACAATGCCTTCCAGGTTCATCAGTATTGTTGCAAATGGCATGATTCTCTCCCTTTTCATGGCTGAATAATATTCCACGGTACATATTTACCGTATTTTCTTGACCCAGTCCTCCGTCGATAGATACTTAAGTTGTTTCCCTCTCTTGGCTACTCTGAGTAATGTCGAAATGGACGCGGGAGTGCAGATGCCTCTTTAAGATAATTTCATTTTCTGTGGGTATATACCTGGACGTGGGACTGCTGGGTCACATGGCAGTTCTAGTTATAATTTTTTAAGGAACCTGCATGCTGTTTCCACAATGGCTGTACCAATTTACATCCCCGCCAGCAGAGCAGAAGGGATTCCTTCCTTCATATCCTTGCCAACATTTCTTATCTCTTGTTTCTGATTGTACATATTGTAATTGGTGTGATATGATCTATCTCTGTGGTCTCGACTTGCATGTCCCTGATGATTAGTAATGTTGAAACTATTTTCATATACCTATTAGCCATTTGTATGTCTTGTTTGGAAAAATATGGATTTGGGTCCTTTGCTCAGATTTCAATTGGATTATTTTTTGGGCTTTATTTTCCTATTTTTGCTTTTTTTGTTACTGAGTTGTATGAGTCCCTTATATATAGGGTGTTCCCCCACAATGTATACACATACATTTCTGATAGCTCAATTGATGTTTCATTCTTTTCAGATTTAACCCGTTGGAACTAATAATTATTCAAATGTGCATACATTGTTGGGGGACACCCTGTATTTTGAATATTAACCCCTTAATTGCAAAAATGGTTGCAAATATTTTCTCCCATTCTATAAGATGTATTTAGTTTTGTTCATTGTTTCCTTTGCTGTGTAAAAACATTTCAAAATTGAAGAGGAACTATACTTCCCAATTAATTTTACAAGGCAGCACTGCCCTGATACCAGAGCAAGACAAAGATCCTATCAGGAAGATGAAAAATGCAGATGGATGAAGTGACCCAGAGAGGGAGGGCCTGGTGCAGATAAAGAAAGAAAGGGTCGGGAGTGACCGGTCTCTAGCCAGGCCCTCAACACTGGTCAAGACAGTGTTTTAAAAACCTATGTAACATCAACAGAGTGTCTATGCACAGGAGAAAAAACCTGATAGAAATAAAAGAAATAGAGAAACCTGCCGCCGTAGTTGGGAACTTCAACACTCTTGTCTCAATAATTGATAGATCAAGCAGGCAGAAAATCAGTAAGAATACAGATGGCCTGAACAGCGCTATCTATCAAGCTGACCTAATTGACATTTACAGGACACTCCAAACAACAGCAGCGTAATATGCATTCCTCTCATGCTCACACACAACTTTCACCAAGACGGACCAGGATCGGGGCCATAAAACATACCTTAATAAACTGAAATAATAGAAATCATGTAAAGAACATTTAAGACCATAACAGAATCAAACTTGAAATAGATAACAGAGATTGCTGAAAAATCCCCAAGTATGGAAACTAAGCAACAGGCCTGTAAATAACCCATGGGTAAAAATATGATGCCCAAAAGAAAAACAAAATTTACTTAGAACTAAATAAAATTGGAAATATAGCATCCAAATTTTTGGAAGTCTGTTTAATCAGTGCTTAGAGAAGTAAATTTATAACATTAGATATATATACACTAAATCCTCACTTAACATCATGAATAGGTTTTTGGAAATGGAGCCTTTAAGTGAAATGATGTATACCCAAACCAATTTTGTCATAGGCTGGTAAATATAAATAAGAACTAAGTTCCTACAGCATATTTCTGGTCACAAAATATCACCAAACTTCTAAATAAAGGCCAAAGCACTTCTAATATTAAACATTGAAATAAATGTGGGCTATACTTACATTTAAGAAAGATTAATAAAAACATAAGGTAATGATTTTCCGACCCAGTCATTCCAGTTCAGGCTAGCAGGTGGCCTGAGCCCATCCCTGCAGCTCAGGGGGCGAGGCTGGGACCCACCCTGGACAGGGCCACCCACTCACCCACGTGCACTCACTCGGGCAGGGACAGTTCAGACGCCAGCCCGGCTAACGTGCACATCTCTGGGGCGTGGAGGACACCGGTGCACCCCAGAAACCCATGCAGACATGAGGAGCGCATGTCAACTCCACACAAACGCTGGCCTCACCAGGAGTCAATGTTTTTCTCTCATCTACATTCTAATGAAACAACGTTAAACAAAATAATGTTATTCAAGTACCTGCTATATCAGAAAGGAAGAAAGGTATAAAATGAAAAACCTAAGTTTCTATACTAGGGCACAGGAGAAAATGGGTGAATTTAGCAAGTAGAAGGAAGGTAATAAAAACGGATGCAGAAAGCAATGAATTTAAAAAACAGGAAAAAAATAAAAACGAGAAAATGAGCAAGACGCAATTCTCGTTCTTCTAAAAGAAACCGAAATCTAGAAATCTCCAACCAGGAGAGCCGAGGAAAAAAGACCAATGACACGATTTATCAATATCAGAAATAAAACAGCTGTTACCACGACTCACCCTATGGAAACTAATAAGATAATAGGGCAACAGCAAGAACTACGAATACTGTGAATGTGATATTCCCATGCTCTAGCTGCCTGCCAGAAAAAAGCCAATACCAGAGGAGCATAATATCATTCAAAGGCTCAAACTACCACTTCAATTTCTCATGCACAATGTCTGATATTCAAATTAAAATGCCCACTACTCCAAAAAAAAAAAAAAAAATTGAGGTGAGATGATGGCAGAGGGATGTCTAGTGTAGAATCGCTGGACAGCCTCCCTCACAGCTTCTTGGTGAGGAAATTTAAGACTTAAAATGATTCTCACTCCACACCCCACCTCTTTGTTTTCTTTATCATGTTGCTCTCTAAAGAGCTCCCGTGGAGTGGGAGACACAGAAATATCACTCAGGGCTGTGATTATAAGGACATGCGCACGTGCAAGTGATGTGGCTACAGGGAAGACTCAGTGAGTGGAGAGCTTGCTTTATTTGATTCTGCGGCTTCTCTGAAAGCGAACTCTCCAGCAGATTCATGTACCCTAGACTGTTACAGGTTTAATTTTTGTCAACAAAAATATTTGTTGGAGTCCGGGCCTTAGGTACCTGTGAATGTGACCTCATTTGGAAACGGGGTCCCTGTATATATCATCAAGTTAAGGGGAGGTTGTTAGGGTGGGCCTAATGCAATATGGCTGGTGTGCTTATAAGAGGAAAATGCCATATGACAACAGAGGCAGAGGTTGGGTAATGCAAGTCAACAAATCTCAAGAATTGATGACCATCACCGTAAACAAGGAAGGGTTAAGGAAAGATTTTATCCAGGGTCTCAGAGGGAGCACGGTCCTGCTGACACCTTGATTTCAGAGTTCTAGCCTCCAGGCCTGTCAGAGAATGAATTTCTGTTGTTTTAAGCCACATGGCTCATGGCAATTTGTTACTGCAGCCCTAGGAAATTAATACATGGACTCTTCGGGGGTTCTAAGCCTCTGAGACAATTTTATAATGTTGCAGAGGAACAAAGTATCAACAATGAGCAGAATTCTGAGCTGGAGGAACCAACCAGATAGGTCAGGACAGTGGCCTGGCTGCCAAAAATTCTGATAGAGGTCAAAGTGAAATTCATGGACGGGGTCATTAGTTCTCAAGAAGATGGTGTGATTGCCTTAAAGAAGAGGAGAGAGCCAAGTCCTGGATGCTACTCACCTAGCCAGCAGGCAGGAATACCTGTGAGGTCAGAGTGTTGGTGGAGGGGTCGGTCTAAGGTAACAGAGTGGCTTCTGGCAACTTAGAATCCCCCGGACAGAATAAGCTGGTATAGAAAAGACCCAAGACAGCAAGACTCCTTCCAGCATTCAGGTGACAAGCAAATATGCCAATTTTCCCGAAGTGGCATAAATGATTCATTTGTCCTTTCAGAGAGGAAAAAAGCTACACCCCCCTCACCCTACATATCTGTCATATGTGGGAAAACTGGAATTGATAAGTGTGTCCTAGCAACCTAAGTGATGTGTAGTGACAGGCATCACAAATGTTTGCTTTTAATTTTTTCAAGCACAAGCCAAGGGCAGTGCCCTAGTGTCTAGCACAGTGCCTGACACTCAGCATCTGCTTGATGAATGTTCACTGACTTAATGGGGACTTCTGTCAACTCCAGCACTCAGCTACTCTCCACACATAACAGCAATCTAGGAGGACAGCCTATTGATTTATTTACCCTTACTTTGCCATTTTAAATTAAACCCGGTGCATTCACAGAGAAGCTGCTCTGACCAAAGCTATCTGGTATGTGATTCCGATTAATTGCTGCTGCGCACAGTCATGAGTTTTGGCACTGTCTGTATTTTGGTAAGCAAAACAAGGGGGATTTATTTTTGGCCATCTGCATCAATCTTTACTTGGACAATGAAATGAATCACTGTAAAACCTCACTGTTAAAATGGTCCCTGTGACTTGGTAACACACAGTCAGGGATTGCCTGGCCTTGTAGTTCACTGGGTTTTCCACTGTTGGGACTATCACCTGCATTTTTTTGGTCAGTGACTTAATGTCTTTTATTTTTATTTTTTATTGAATTTATTGGGGTGACATTGGTCCACAAAACCATACAGGTTTCAAGTGTACAACTCAATGAAACATCATCTTCACACCACCACATACCCATCGCCCCAACTAGTCTCTTTCTGTCCCCATTTATCTCTCTGGCCCACCTCCATGTACCCCCAGCCCTTTCCCTCTGGTTATCACCACACTGTTACCTGTGTGTGTACACGTATTATTATTACGATGACGCTTAATCCCTTCCCCTTCTTTCCTCCGGTCTTTCCAGTTCCCTCCCTGACTACAAGTATTTGGGGCACTGAGCCAGTTCCCATTTTGCTACATAAAGCAGTTCTGAACATGCAAAAAACATACAATCAGCACTTTATAGAGAATGAGGCAATTTGCAAGGTCCCGAATGATAGATGGCGATGAGGAAATGCATTGTCCTGGCCTTCAAAGTGAAATTTCAGCAATAACTCCGCTATGAGTACAGGGATCGCACGTACCTATTTGCCCTCGGGGGCCCTGGTTTACACCGGCTGCCTTGCGATAACAAATAACAGCGTTCCCGTTTGCTCCCCGAATGATCCCTGTTTCATTGCACATTACATGGTCACACTTGCACTGACACTTCCTCTGAGGTTTCCTAAGTGGCCGCGTTCTGGCGGCCTGGGAGAAATCGCGCGCAGGTGTCTACCGCCTTCTGGAAGCGCGAGGGCAGGTGAGGCTCGGCACAGGCAAAGGGGTGCAGCTAAGGGAACAGTGAGCAGAGGGTCGGGGGCTGACGGGGGAACAAACTAACAGACACATTCAGGCCGAAAGCAGGCAGGAGGGGCCGAAGCTGGGAAAGGATGAGAAAGCATCATGGCAGCAGAAAGCCCGGGGGCTCAGAAAGGCAGAGGCAGGGAGTCGGGGGCCACACGCCGTGAGCTGCTGGCTGTGTATCTACCAAGCGCCAGAGCCCGGGCTTCACGATCCGTGCGCGAAGGTGTGTGAAATTTCCGTACCAACCCAGAGAATAAATAAAAATGGAAATTCAGAGTTTAAGTCATCTGCATAACGTGTCCTATGGTGGTACTAGTTTATGGAACGGGATCCAACTGTTTTTCAAAACCCTCCGTCTTTCAACATGGTTCTTCCTGCGCCTGCGCCGGCTCCGTGACTGGTGACTTCTAATTCAAGGCCCCACGCTGTGTGCGGCGGGAGGCCCGGCACAGTTTCACAGGACTCTGAGAAGGCACACACAAACCTGGGAAACGGCAAGCAAATAATTTTCCCAGGGCGTCAGTGGGACAAGATTAGGACCAAATACAAGAAGTTTTAGTCTAGCAATAATACTCCTACCCAGTGATAGCTCGGAAATAAAAGATAAAGGAAACGGAGATTTTAAGATAGACATAATTGTCATCACGCTTTCAGAATTACTCTGAAATTTACATAAACCAACAGAGTCTTTTTTCACTAAGGTTTTACTGGGAAAATTCTATTTATTTGTCAGCTTTATATTAACTTTTAAATATCACTTGAAGGAACCTGAAGTATAATTGTGATTAATATTTTCAACATGCAGGATAAAAATGTAAAACTTTTCATGGTCATTTACCCCTTGACCACTCTCAACGGTCTTCAAGTCTCAGTACAAACCTTCTTTGAGGTTGTCCCCAGTTTCCCCAGGACTCACCTGGGATCTGTCTGACTTAGTGTCTAGTTCATTTAGTGAACTTTTTTTACTCTGTTAAAGCCGTAAGTGCCTTCTCAAGGGCTTGGAAATCATCTGCTGACAGTCCCTGTGCTTTAATATCCCCTGTACATAAGACACAGAGTTTTGTCTTAAGAGGAAAGAATGTGGAAGAAGCTCTGGAACACTTTTGAGAATGGAAGTGGTTCCCACTGGGGAAAATGACACCTCTAGCTACCAAGCAAGTACATTTATTGAATTTGTATCACCTGCAGAACATGCACAAGCGATCATAGGATTGACTCAGAGGAAACTCCCTTTCCTCTAAGGACTTAGACCACGTATTACCAAAAAGTCTCAGCCACTGGGAGGTACCACTAGCCCCTCGTCTAGACACTTGTGGCAGAAACTGTTCCTATTTTCTCCCTCCATAGAGCTCCAGTTCTGTATTCAACACATCTTATCAAGTCTATTGGCAAGTGGATCTCACTCAACACCATCACCCAGGCTTGCCAGAAGCATTGCTACCATTTCTTCATCGGTCCCCCTGCCTCTACCTTCTCTTCTCTTAGGCCAGCGAACTGTTTCTAAGAAGTAAATATGTCCCTCTTCCAGGCCCTGTCACAGAGACTCAGACCTGCTTTAGTAGCATGAAGTCAGCCACAGTGAACATGTAAATGCATAGGTGAGGCTGGGCCCCAGTCAAACAGGAAGCAGCCCAGGGAGTCACAATGTGACGACCTACAGGTTATGGATCTTCTCAGAAAAAAATAGGCAAGGAAACGGACAATATCTCCTGGCTTAGAACAAAGTCTCATATTTGCTGCATATGCTCCATGCAGCCCTTTCGGGCTCATTCCTAACATATCTTTCTGGTCTCATCTCCAGATCTTTCTACAGGTTAAACCATATCCAGGTCACTCTTCATTTATAATTATTGTCCACATAGAGATTCTTAAGTCTCTTTAAAGATCCTGCATACGCTGCTCCCTCTGCTCTCAAGACTACACATTTTCACATATTGGCTTTACTGAGCAATCAAGTCTCATAATAAATTGTTCTTTGGGGACCTTCCCAATCAGTTTCCACTGGCTTAGTACTCACTTCCTCCACTGACTGCTCCAAACACTGTGTGTGGATCTCCTTTATTAGCTGTGATCCTGCATCCCAGGATGTGTTTGCACCTAGAGTCTCCATCTAAGCGAGCTCCTTCACAAATCAGGAGATCGTCGCCTTTGAAGGCACAACCTTAGCATAATATCTGGCATGGAATAGGTACTTTGTAATCTAAGTAATTCACAAGTCCATCAATTATGCAAATATACATTAAAATCCTTCCTTATACATTGTTCAAGGCTTTGGGAATATGTAGAGCCATGAACAAACCAAGTAAAACTTCTAGCTTCAGGCAGCTTATGTTCTAGTAGGAAGGAAACATGTAACAGGCCAGCAAATAAAAACATAGTATGTTAGGTAATGCTAAAAATATCACAAAATAAGGTAACAATGAGTGAAAAAAATCCACTTTTGTATAAGAATTTCAAGAAAGTTTTCATATATGAGTTGACATATGAGCATACTTAAAGCGGGAAATTAATTCAACACTGAATAAATGAATTACTTATAAGCACAGATGCATTTAAATGCCCCATGGTTTTCTGCATGCATCTGATTCTCCCCCCTCCCCAGTTTCTGTTCCTTCCATGTTGAGAAAGTAAGCCAGTCATGGTTAATGACTTTCGGGAGGCTCTGCAATATACCTGAGAGATGTGCAACTTACTTCCATAAGTCACAGCGGATCAATGTGGCCTCGGGGAGTTATTTTCATGGTAGAAGTAGAGCCTCTCTCCCCCACCCTGCCCCACAAGAGACGTATCAGAATATCTGATATCTGGAGCCATAATAAAATGTAACCCCTCCCTCCTTGAGTTACTTACTGATAAGAACTTGATCTCCCTAAAACGGGCCTCATTAATTCTTCAGCTCTGTTCTAAGAGCATTTTTATAATCTGCTGTTGTAACACTGTTTTAAAGTTAATTGCTTATACATATATCTTATCCATAAGCGTGGGAGCTCTTCCAAAGCACGGACTCCATCTTACTCATTTTAGAAAATTTATCAGGATGCTTGGCACAGGGTTGCCATTAAATGAGCGTTTGTCAAATTAGATCGATGATTTGCCAATTCCAAGCCTCCTGTACACCGGCCGTAACACTGAACACGACACTTAATCCACTGGAGAAAGTCTATTCGTTTTCATTCAAGGACGTCATGAAACACAGCACTTAGTTGAGGAATGTTTTTAAATGATCCCCTTTGTGTTTTTTTAAAAAATATGTTTTTATTGATTTCAGAGAGAGGAAGGGAAATTGAGAGAGAGAAACATCAGTGATGAGTCATCAATTGGCTGCCTCCTGCACGTCCCCTGCTGGGGATCGAGCCTGCAACAGGGACATGTGCCCGGACCGGGAATCGAACCTCCATCCCCTGGACCATAGGTTGATGCTCAACTGCTGAGCCACACTGGCTGGGCTCTTTTTTGTGTTTTTACTAAACAAAGAGTCATAACAATAAGATGAATCTTACATTACATCTAACTGGTACACAATAATTTATAAGTTTATTTTGAGCCTGGAAAGCTTGAAATGTTACAATATTGCCAGGCTTTGGCCACAGAAGAATCGTCTCAATATTCTGAGATTATTTAAAAGAAGATACACTGCCTTGTGATTTCTTCCTGCTCTATTAATAGGGTTCTTAATCAAAGAGATCAAATGAGAATATCCTTTATTCTGTTTAATTCTACATGTAATATATTTGGCAGATTGCTGGTGGGGAAAAGGGGAAACAGTATTAAAGAGAAATGACTTGACGGAATTTTCTCTTTTTCTTTGCCATTATATGATTTCTGGAAATATTTTTCAGACATCTAACGCTCAGATTCAAGCTGACATATAGAAAATCCCCTTGTCCAGTAGATACACACACAGAATTTCTAATAGATAAATCTTGTCTTCTCACATTTTCACTGAAGCCACTCATTTTGTGTGTGCCTTCCTACAAATACATCCAAACTGTTCCACACTTTTCAAGTTGGTGGGGAATAAAGTAAATTTTAAAGAATGTAATCATGTCTCTATGAAACAGTAAAATCATGAGCAATTGTACTGTGTTTTCCCATTGTTCATGATAAAATGTAATGACACCTCTTAGAATTGAAATAACAAAGAACAAAAGCATTAAATCATATATTAAAAAGAGATAGATCTTTTCTTTTGGTGTCAGGGGAAAGAAAAATGTTGAAGGCTCAAAGCCACAGCCATTTACCTAGGGAAGTTTTTATAATCTGTCCTAAAGAAGATTTACTGTGCGACATATTTAAATTGAAAAGAATAAACTCCTGACCAAGATGCCAGACAGAACAGAATGGATATTGATTTTCTGGTCCAAATCATAGAATATGCTTCATGATATACATTTTAAAATGTTAAAAATATATATCTTTGTTTACAGGGGATATATTGGAAGGGAAATTCCCGAGAGCCCTAAAAACAAAACAACAATGAAAAAAACAAAAAGCACCTCATAACCGGGGAGTCAAGGCTGAGCGACATATAAGAAACTATAACTGGGTATAAAACTTGTAAGTCAAAGGTGAAACATCCACACAGGGAGACTAAAGGACTGTGGACATTAAGTAGTAAGAACAGGAATCCTAGTGTGAAGCTGGATTTCAGGGAATGGTGGCCTCATATATAAATGCTGGTCTAGAGCTGTATTGTGGAAATACGGAGAAATGAAATCATGAATAATTTAAACCTTCAGCATAAAATATAGTTTCAAGGTTCAACTTTGTGCAAGCCATATAGAACAAACCCTAATTCTAAAGATCTCACATACAATCTATTTCAGAATCGTGAACCCAGTAAAAAAAAAAGGCACCATCCACATGAGGCTCCTGAGATGTCCCCCGTGGATGTGAACTCTCTGACCACAAATACACAACCAGCGAACACAGGGGAAGTTCAACACAAAAGCAAGCACCGGTAAACGGGATAAAGGGAGAATTTATGAACTGGGAACTTGAGTAACCTGAGAGGGACTTTAAAATTAATAGTTGATGTATGTAAAGATACAAAGGCGTCAGTAACATCTACGAAGTAAACAGGCAGAAACGGTGCCCGGTCGGGCAGTTCTGTGCGTCCGCGAGGAAGCATCTTACCTGGGACCCAGCTGGCGCGGGCGCGAGGGGGGCGGCCAGGCCGCGCTCGCCTTAGGGACGCTCTGGGGCAGCCGTCGGACGGCCGGCGGGACGCCCCGAGGGCGGGAGGGGGCGGGGGGGCAGGGGGGGGCAGTAAGGACGTGCTTCGGAGTGCGTCGCGGGGCTCCGAGCCCGCTGCCCCCCCATGCAGGGCTGGGGCGCGCGGCAGGCAGGACTGGGGGACGCCGCCCCCTCCCAGGCGATTCCGGGCTCACGGGACGGCCCCGCGTTGCGTCCCCGCGGGAGCGGGCAGCCCCGATGTTTCTCATACATCTCAGCCCGTCCCCGAAACATCCCGGGAGGTTCCCGCCGCCGCGCGCTGCCAGCGACTCCCGGAGCCTGAGTTCAAAGCGGCGCCGAAAGCTGCCCCGAGGGTCAGGCTGCGAGGGCGGGACCCCGAGGCCTCGGAGGCGCCCCCACCTGTGCCCCCACTCGTCCATCCCTCGGAGACGTCCCCACCTGTACCCCCCCGCCCGTCCCCCGGAGGCGCCCCCACCTGTGCCCCCCCCGCCCGTCCCCCGGAGGCGCCCCCACCTGTGCCCCCCCCGCCCGTCCCCCGGAGGCGCCCCCACCTGTGCCCCCACCCGCCCATCCCCCGGAGGCGCCCCCACCTGTGCCCCCACTCGTCCATCCCTCGGAGACGTCCCCACCTGTACCCCCCCGCCCATCCCCCGGAGACGCCCCCACCTGTACCCCCCCGCCCATCCCCCCCAGAGGCGCCCCCCGCCCATCCCCCCCGGAGGCGCCCCCCCCCCCCCGTGGGCGCAACCAGGCGGAATCAGGGCGAGTCTGAGGCTTTCAGGGAGAACCCGACAGGGTGTTTAAAGCTGCAAAACTCGACGCGCTTCTGACGCTACGCACTTTACTTACATTTTCCGCGCCCAGTATCTCAACCGCCAGGAAGCTAAGAATCAATTCTACCTCCCCCTCTGGGGAGATTACACAGGAACTGCCATGTACCTGGTGCTTTCCCTTCACGGCCGTCTCCACTGCACATGCTTTGCTACCTGTTTAATTACATTAATGTGCAATTTGCATTTATGTAGGATGCTTTAAGCCTGTTTTAAAGAAGTTACTTAAGGTCATAATATGACTTAATATCTATAAAAATCCTCACGGTGAAGTTTACTTGAAGGTGCCTGCATTACATATGGGATATTTAAGCTGATTTAAGGCAGGGACTGTGCTTTTTTCACCATAGCATACTGAACACCTAACAAAATGCCTGGCACATAGTACACAGTTAATTAATATATTCTTTTTGTTCAGTTTGGTTATTGACTTGCCACTAGGTGCAATATACTAAGTGCAGGACACATTAATTTAAGAAAAAATGTATTATAAATATAATAGTACTCTCAGTGTGGTGGCAATGACTGACAATGAAACAAGGAGTATCTGAGCCAAAAAAAAAAAAAAAAAAATTCCATTTCTTTCTTCTGTCCTGTTTTCAGATTTTAGTTTTTAAGTATGGCGACCTTTTTTTTTTTTTTATATCAAACCTTGCCTCAAAAACACTTTCCAATTTAAATACAATCCACTTGAAATTACATATTTCATCCCCTTTAGGCCCAGTTCTTTTGAATTATTTAGCAGAATAGTCTTAGGGCAATTAAAGGGATCTATTCAGCAGGATTTAAGCCACAAATCAGTCAGCAGTTTTTTGTCACCCCATAAAGCAGTTAAGCATTACATCCAGGCCATGGATCTGATATTTCACATGCCTTCATAATAGAGCTATCCATTTTCTGATTTGCAAGCCAGCTGACAGAGTTAATACCCCAAAGGGCTATTGCAGTGTTAAGCTCCTAAAATTGTTTTAGACTCATGCATAAATTAGACCAGAGCCCAATCATGTACAATTTTATCCTGTGCTCCTTGAGAAAGCATGAGCTCAGTGTCCCAGAAATAACACTCTTTAGAAGACTAGCCTATTGGGTCTATTAATCTTTTTTTAACTTTTGGTGCTGACTCAGCATCCACGTTCCCCATAACCTGCTGAAGTTACACAAGTAACAATAGGACACTGCTCGGCCTGCTGTCTTTAAACAGCAGCACAGCTCCACACAGCTCAGGACCCATAGGGACCATTCAAAATACTTGAGTAGGAGGTTGAAGAGCTGGTCTGTCTGTGGTCCTTTGCACTGGTTGACTAAAATAAGGCCTATTTGCAAATAGATAGACTCAAACTTTTGCATTCAGTGTGTGTGTGAAACACGTAAAGATTTTGACCAAAAATTATCCCTCCTAAGGATATTCCTGAAAAGAATATGAAATATCACAAAGTATGTGTTTTAATTTTCATGTTTTGCTCATAGGATTGTACTATGTGGTATATTTTTGTAGTTTGTTAAAAGTCAGCTCTAAGTGTGACAAGAAGTTTGTTTTCCAGATTAGCGTGTATGGCTAAGGTTACTAATACACTTGACCAAAATCCTGGCACAGAATAAGTTTAATAAAACTCCGAAGGAGGTTTTCCCCTGATTTAAAAATTATAAGAGGAAGAAGAATATGGAAATATGCAAACACCTAGCTGCCCACACACATTTGTCCCGATAACAGCAAGAATGACAAGCTTCATCCTACCCAAGTCCCCTCCCTGGCCCGCCTCAGTTCCCATGGAAGTAGCTCCCTCTCAGGTCACCGCTGCGTCCTGCTCCCCAAACCTGAAGGCAGCTGGGCCCCCGGCCCCCTGGCAGCCCCTCAGCGCTGGTTTTACTGGCCTGTCCCCGTTCCCACCACCCAGCTTCTCTCGGGGGCTCCTTGCTGCGCTCCCGTGGCGTTAGCAGCGCGCACTCCTGTGTCCCCCGGACGGCTTCTTCCCGTGGCTCTGTCGGCGGCCCTGCCCTTCCAGGCGGGTTCCCCTAGAACTGGATGCGCCCCACCTTTCCTCAACACACCTCACTGCTCATCAGCCTCCCTCCACCTTTCCTTCTCTGCTAAGGAGCTTCCTCTGGAAGCTTCCCTTCACGCACACCAGCAGCCTGGCTGCCACAGGCGGGTGAGATTCCTAGAGTCTCAGAGGGCCCAAGAAACTCATTTTGCTTCAGCCAAATTCTGATCACACACGGAGCTGAGACAGAGACTTAGGTGGATGGAAATTATATACGTGTGTGTGTGCGTGTGCGTGTATATATATGTATATATATGTGTGTGTGTGTGCGTGTGTGTGTGTCTGTATATTTATACGTATATATATATATATTGCTGAAAAAGCCAAAGGATTTGAATGCGAGCATATATTTGGAAATGTGAAACTCCAAATAATGAACTCCGATACAGCATGGGCCTCTGTGGTCTGCGCTGCGGAAATACGCTTTTTTCCTCCAAAGCACACAACATTACAGTAACATTCAAACGCACACTCTTTCTGTAGCAGGGCGGTGCCCAGTATACAGAACAATGAAAAATGTTGAATTTCACAGACCAAGTCTTTCCTTTCAAAGGGTCAGATGTGAGCGGGACGGCGGGTGGGGGGAAGGGTGCCTCAGAAGCGATCTCTGCCCATAGGGGAAAGCGCCTCCCCCCCCCGGTCTACCGGCCGTGGAAGCTGCGTGGCCAGCCCCACGCCCCGCGCTGTGACCGAGTCCCGCGCGCTCTGCGGGCCCGGGGACATTTGGACCCCGATCCCCAACAGAACTTTCCACGCCACATGCCCAGCCCCGAACTCACCTTATTCTCCCATCGACCTGCTCTTCTTCCTGTGCCCCCAAGTCACGGAATAACATTATTTAACCGATTTTCCAAACACAGAACAATAATAGTCCTTTCCTTCATTTTACATATACACGTGGCCAATAAAACGTACCAGATCTAATTTCCATTACTTAATCGGAACTCCTTTCTTCAGCGCCTTCTATCATGGGCATTTCAAATGGGCTTAATTTCTTATTTCTATACACCAAGAACATCTAAAACCGCTCTTTGTAGCTATTCTACAAAACTTCCCCTGGAATGAACTTAAAGTGATATTTCCAAGGCAAAAATATAAATGTATTATGGCGGTACTGACAGTGATAGTTAGCATTTACTCTGTACTTGCTATGTGTCAGGCACAATCTAACATAGGTTATCTTACTGGTTGCACACACACACACACACACACACTCATACAAAGTAACCTAGGTAACAGTATTATTCCTGCTTTAAAGGTGAAAAAGTTGTCATTTGCCCAAAGTCATACCCTAAGCAGCAAAAACCAGAAATCTAACTGCACAGAGTCAGTCCTTAAGTTCTCCTTTGCCTTTAAAATCACATCAAAACTCCTTGATCCAAAAGACTGTGACCTGACTGAGCCACCTGTCCCTCCTGCCCGCTGTGCCGTTTAGTGCCTCCCGGGCCACCTTCATGACGCGCCCTGTTCAATGCCGCGTCCATGTCCTGCCTGTGCCGCTGTGGCTCTGAAAACCTACATGGATTCTCTGCTCGGATAACACAGGAGGTTCCTGAAATTCTCTAAAGTGAACCCTACCTTCCCTCCCCTCTAACTAGTGAAAAATGGTTCATTTTCAAAGTTTATGATATAAATAAGCTCCATTTACTACTGACTTGCTGTGAAGTTTGGAGGTGACGCCAGGCCCAGCCCCATTTCCCCCGCATGCCCACGCCCTCGCTCGCTCGCTGGTGTCCCCTCCTCCTGCGCCAGCCCAGCGGCAGGCAGGCAGTGTCACATCAGCAGCCTAAGGCGAGTGCCTAAGACTCTCCCCCTCCTCCTCCTCTCCCCCCTCTTTGCTTCCTCCCCCCCCCCCAACCCATCCTGAGTTAATGAGCAAACTCACCTCCCCCGGAGCAGACCGGCCAACTGGGGTACCGTCCCTTTCCATCATTTCAGTTTGGGTACCATGTGTTTCCATCATTGGTCTCCAAAAGTGATAAGAGAATTATCTTAAGTTCAGTAGCCCAGAATTTCAACCATGGCTTTGAAACTTGTTAATCATATAGATGTACAAGTCATTTAGCCTCCGTATCTTCAGTTTTCTTATTGCAGAATATTTACAGAAATAATTCTGACCTATATAGCTATTTTTGAGAATGAACTGAGACAGTATATTTAAAAGTAAACACTTTCCCTGGCCTATGAAAGGATTATAATATATGAAAATTGCAGCTGAGTATATAAAGTACACACATAAGTATACAGTATCGTGCACAAAATGATTCAAAATGATTTAGTAAGTTACTGAAATAATTAAGACATTCCCAGTCAAGTTCAATTAAGGGACATATCCCATCATGTTTGTTCTCAAAATATTGAAAATCTAATTGAGATCATGCTTTTAGGTAATGGACTAAGACTCTAATTGACTTTGACTAGAATAGTGGAATTCATAAACATGGCCATAATTCTTAATAATCTTTCTCAAAAATGGTTCACAGTCCTATCATTTGGTTTTTGGAGGCATAATGCTTGCAGAGAAGAGAAAAAGAAAGAAACAAAATATTGTATTTAGACCTGCCTTTCTCTAACATGGCACTATCGACACTTGAGGCCAGATATTTCATTATCGTTGGTGGCGGTGGGGGCAAACCTGTTCACTGCAGGATATTTAACAGATTCCCTGGCTCTGCTATGAGATACCTGAGCAGCAGACTCACCCACGTGCAGTGTGACATTAAAAAATGTCTCCAGACACTGCCAACCACTGTTTTGAGATCAACCCAAAATAACTGACAGGCGTTCCTCATAAAGGAACTTGAGGCACTTCGCTTAACCCTGAGAATATTCACAACAAATGATTCTTTTAATAACGATATCTTCCCAACTCATCCCCTCCCTGCCAACTTCCTGCCCATCAGATTTCCCAGAGTGTTCAACGCGAAGAGATTACAGTGTGTAAATGTTTGATGGTGCAAAATGGCCTTTTCACTCCAATAATGTCTCTACTTTCACAGCAACTCATTGGTGAAGTTACTGCATAGCAAGATCCCAGATGAGTGATTTAAAATTCAATTAATTTTTTTTCCCTATCAGAGTAGATTCTAAATAACCAGTTGATGAGTTAGCAAAAAAAAATAAAAGTTATGTGCTAATTTTATTATGATTCAAGGTAAACCTCTTACTGCCTTTTCTTTGAAGAAGTTATTTTTAATATATACAATCATCATCTATTTTATGTTTCATAAATATAAACTCCATTAAATTTTCCTGTCACGGAAAGGTCTTCTGGAAACGTCTGTACAACTTGGAAGCCTAGAGAGTTGTTCTTATCTTGATTTGTTGCTGTGTTGCTGTGATTATAATATCAGCAGACTTAATAAGATATGCTTTGCAACCTGTTATCAAAATATTTAGATTAAACTGAGTGTTTATTTTTAAGTGTATTTTTCCAAGAAGATCTAACTATAAAAGTATATATATATTTGATTGAGGTGGGGGGAAAGCTCACAATAAAAAGACAGATGTAAATAAAGTTGAGCTTTTGTAGAAAAGAAACCACAGCAGTTGGAAGGAAGAAAAGAACTTTTAGTGGTTTTCAAATGTCAATGAGATGGACATGCCAGGAATATTTCTATTAATCATTTCTCATTCCTAAGACCCCTACAAATGATAAACATTTTAGAATGTTGCAGGGAACTTTAATCTTTTATTTAATGTGAACATTTATACTGGAAATGTAATCAAATCAAACTTAGCGGATGGAGACACACAATGGACCTCCACCTCCTACGACCTCATCAGCTGCACTAGAATTTTTCAAGAGTTATTTTAATTCATGGTTTTATAGGCCTTTCTATTGTGTAATCAGCAATATTTGATGCTAAGGGGTTGTGAATTCTACATTTTATTTTGAATTTTATTGAATGTCATTGTAGTCTATCATTAGAATGCAGTTAATTGTGTTTCTGAATAAAGCATATTGTGACAAAATTATAATTTATTAACATATAAAGCATTGAATTCAAGGAAGAATTTTAAATATTATTTAGAACAAATACACTGTTTAGTCAAAACATTTGAGAAGATATGAAATATATAATGTATTTCAGTTTACAATGTTATTTTATAGTAGGACTTCTAACAATTATTGGGGAAGGATCAACATTAAAGACTGTTGAAGATCTTGCCCCCTCTTGTGACCTATCATATGTTATTTCAGAAAGAACTCGGGTATTTAAGTCTCAAGGCAGACGGTTCCTTTGTTGGATGAGTGTGACTACAACCAATGTCTTCCTTATAATGGGCCTCAAGCCATGGCTTTCTAAGTCACACATTAGTGACAAAGAAGAATTCTGTGCTTCCTCTGTCCCTTGACAATGCTTCAGGTGTTTGAAGACAGCTGGGGAGGAAGCCTAGGATTTTCCCTCTCTCCATCCCTCTCTCTCCCTCTCATCTTTTTTCTCACTGTACCTCATACAACATTTTCATCAGCTCACCATTTTTGTCACCCTTCACGTGCGCTCCCATTTGTCAATTCTTTTTAAAATGTGACACTCAGAATTTAACACAATACTAGTTTACGTAGGCTGACTGGTGGGGAACACAAGGGTAACTGTTTCATGCTCTGTTGTCTGGCCTTCTATAAGACAGCCTGAGCGCACTCAAGGGATTTAAAACTCGGTTACTCTTGGTTTATTTTAAGGTTGTGTTTAAAAATTGGTAAGGCAATAATAGCACAGGGAGGTAACATCGGACAAGGTGGAGTAAGGATGACTTTGTTCCAGGTTAGGCCAGGCCCAGTGGGCAAACTGGACTAAATGGCCTAACACAAAAATCCCAGGAGCAGGGAAAATCGTCAGTGGCAGGAGCTAGACGGGAGAGTAATGAAAGGGACACACACTGAGGAGGGCGAGGCCACACATCCTGGCCAACAATAAGGAATAAAGAGTCCTCAGGAGCTAAAGAATCAGGATACTTTCAAGATATTTGGGAAAAGGGCGATTCTTGGAGATCTTGGATGAGACCAGTATTAATAATTAGTGTTCAAACCCCAAATCTGTAGTGTGAATTTCAACACCTTACTTGGATCCATTTTGTTAATGAGAGAAATTCAGGATAAGTTAATATAATAAGTGATGGTGGGGTTTTAATTAGTACAAGCATTTTTGGCAGCAGTTTAGTGATTGCTACTAAAGCTGAAGATTTACAAATTCAAACTTGGCAGTTCTCAGAGTCTAGCCAAGATTTCTCTCACAGGTGTAAACAAAGGGATGTGTGTTCAAGCATGTTCAATACTGCCCTATAACGGAACAAAATTTTTTTGAAAACTATCTCTCTCTCTGTATTGAAATAAATGACAGATTATTAATTGGGGTTTAAATAACTATGGGATGAAAAGTACAGCATAGGGAACATATCAATAATATTCTAATAACTATGAATGCTGCGAGATTTATCAGGATGGTCACTTAGTAAGTTATGAAATGTCTAATCACTGGGGTACACACATGAAACTAATATAATATTGTATGTCAACTGTAATTGAAAATAAAAAAATGATAGATATATCGGATCTTCATCAACATACTAATTGTGGAAAAAATGTTGATGAAAATACGGCAGAAATATATCCATAATGAAAACAAGTAGAAAGTATATAAACTCATCTGTTGACAGAGGGACTGTCACATTACAAAACTAAACATTTAATTTTTTTTTAAAAGAGACATACCAATGCAGAGTTTAAAATTAAATCTGAATGAGTAACACATGAGAATCTTCCCATTTGGTGACTTGAAAAATATTTAGTCATTCATTCAAAAAAATCATTATAAGTATTAGTGAGAGGTTAGCTGCAAATTTTCACATGAAGGTAGAGAAATGTATGGCACCGGTGCCCATCCTTAAAGAGCATAGGTCTTTTGGAAACAAAAGCTTCAGATAGAAAGGAAGATAGTAAAAGAGCCATAAACCTAGGGGCAGACTCTGAAGTAAGTTTTAAGACCTGAGCGGTTCCACCACAAACAAAACAAAAGCCCTCAACAACATGCTTCTTCCACATATCCTGAAATCTGCATTTTCATCTTGCTATATTTTCTGCAATTTTAACTAGAAAACATTTCCTCTTTCAGCTCATTTTAACAGAAAGAATATAGGATTTGAAGTCAGACAGAACTAGGTTTCAATGTCAACTCTAATAGTGATGACCAAAGGCTGGTGTCTTGAACTCATGAATCCTTAGTTTCCTAAGGATGATCTTTACTCCATAAATTTTGCTTTAATCTGTGAAAATTTGTATAAAACATCTTAAGTGCCTGGGACATAGTAAATGCTGAATATGTGATGCCCCTTAAGTAAGTCAACTTTAAAAATTAAACTACAGTTTAAGGCAAGAATCTATTTTTAAAAGTTATTGTAATATAAAATATTAGATAACAGGTATTAATTGAGTATTATTAGATATAAATTAACAGATACTGTTATGTATTAAAAATTTGAGTACATGCTAACTAATATCATCTAAGTGCTCTCCTAAGCAGTAGAAGGCAATTAAAGGAGAGAGTATAGTCTCTACTCTAAGTAGCTCGTATCAAAGAGCCCTTCACAGTGTGACTGAAATGAACTGACCTCTTTCATCCCTTTGCTGAATTATTCCTCTTGGGAAGACAAACGTTACGATTGAGGATGATCGGCATTTAGAATTGGAGTGGGAAGCACAATGCAGGAGAGCGGGGCTGACACGGGGCAGGCCCGGCAGTAGAGGAGTTCGCCGGGGTCTCAGAAAATGGCCTTGAAGAGGGGGGGGGGGGTGCAGTCCTTAGGGGAACAGGATAAATTATTGAAATCACAGCTCCCTGTGTTCAAACGTCCCTTTGTGATTATCCTGGGTAAAGCTAACCTCTCCTCTTGTTTATTCTCTTTACATTTTAATGCTCCTGATCCCTGGATATAAAACTCACGTTACTAAAATCTGATTGGAGAACCACAATCCTAACTTCTAGACGACCAATTTATAAATGAATTTTCAAGGCTACCTTTAGGCTGACCACAGACTATTTGGGCAGAAACTAAGCAGTATGTGGAACGAGTGATAAACCCCTGCCACGGTATCTGACACAGACATTTCTTCAACAATAACAAAAAAGAAACAACCAAGCAAAAGAAACGATGGCATATACCGCGAAAGTATAAAGCACTTAGATCGTCCCAGACATTTAACTTGGGAATATCACAAAATACATGAGGCGGCCGAGGTCTCAGGTGGCAGAATGTGCCTCTCGGAGGGACTGTCGGTGACTGTGGCGCACATACACACCTGTGTGCCACCCACAGCACTGAAGCGGCTGCAGGGAAACAGCAATGGCTAAGTGAGCAGGAGTTAAGGATGAATTTACTACACGCCTCCACGGGGGACAGGTAGTTTCTGATTCGTATTCCAGGGACCGCACTGGCTTGTCCGGGGGGTTTTGCGTGTCGTCAAGGTGGCAGCACAGCAGAGGCTGGGAGAGGAAGGCGGCGGACTTCAGTTCCTCTCATCCACAGATCGGTTCAGCAAGAAATGCCCACTAAAACGGGAGCCACAAGGTAGATCGCAGTGAGCCATCTGCATTTTTTAAAAAATATGTCTTCATTGATTTCAGAGAGAGGAAGGGAGAGAGAGAGAAACATCAATGAGAGTCACTGATCGACTGCCTCCTGCACACCCCCTGCTGGGGCTCAAGGCCACAACCCGGGCCTGTGCCCTGACCAGGAATCGAACCCTGATCTCCTGGATCCTAGGTTGATGCTCAACCGCTGAGCCTCACCGGCCGGGCTCCACCTGCTTCTTTTTTCCTTTCTACTTCCTCCCATTCTATCCTAACGCCTTGCCTAGGATGCAGGACAGTAAATCATATCCCCAGATGGTTTCATACCCGGAACAAACGTTATCTAAGAAAACACCACGAAGATGGTCCTTCTGGGGATGACCCTGATTTCCTTAATTAGATTTCTCCTGCCACCAAAAAGGAGACTGTTTTTCCTACTCTGATATTCGCCTTACGTCAGCACTCAGCCCAATCTGTCCCAAGCACCTCCTTTCTTTCCTTTTTAAAAATTTTAAAAATGTTTATTGAATTTATTGAGGTGACATTGGTTAATAAAATTATATAGGTTACAGGTGTACAACTCTATGCATCGAACTGAGCGTTCACCACCTAAAGTCAGGTCTCCTCCCATCACCATTCACCCCCTTTACCCTCTTCGCCGCCCCACCCCTTTCCTTCCGGCCAGCACTGTGTTGTTCTCTGTGTCTCCGAGTTTATTTAGTTTTTGCCTAATCCCTTCACCTTTTTCACCCCCCCCCCCGACAGCTGTTCAAGCACCACCCCCTTTTTTTTGCTTTATCTTTATTGTTGAAAATATTACAAATGTCTCCTTTCTTACCCCTTGACCCCTCCCGTCCTGCACCCCTCCTCACCCCGGGCCTTCACCGCACTATTGCCAAGCGCCCCCTTTCAAGCAGAACATGGAAAGGGTGAGCCGTGTTTAACACAAACACCCCTTAGGGTCTATAAAACCTGTTAGAAACAGTGACTGTCCCCCATGCCCTGAGGGCGGAGAAGAGCTTGCCGTGCGGGCCGCAGGCTTAGCAAGATGAAGGAAAGGGGTTATGGGCTTTCAAAATGTCAGAAGAGTTGAAGGAAGCTGGCCTGTGCAAATGCCATTTCAGAGGCAACTGGTGGTAATTATGGTAGAAACCCACAGGCAATAAAACCCAACAGCCGCCTTCACGACAGAGAAAAAGAGAAGCCTCGTAGATTATTACTTTCCTGTGGGATGTGACACTTTCGGCCTGCAGATATTTCCATAATTATCTGACAGTTGATTGGCACTGGAAACGCTGTTCTCAGTTCCACTGAGTTGGATTGCTATTTGTTATATGTTGTACCAGAAGGTCTTTTAGATTGTCATGGGGAGTGTCATTAGAACATGACCAAACTCAGGAGTGCCTAGTGACGTTACTTTAGTTATCAATACCAATTCTTACTTGCAGGAGAGCAACTATTCGTATTCACAATCTGTCGACTGGGTTGAAATGAGTTTCACTGTAGAGTGATATACTCTACTCCCTGGCTTCACTGTTGGCTTTTAAAGGCATTTTGCCATCCTGAAGTATTATAGAAATACTTAACCAAAATCCTTCAATGACTGGAGGATAATTGTTTCGTGTTTGTTATTTTATTTTAAAAGGAGGGTAACATGCACAGCAGTGGGCTCAGGAAAAAAAAGAAAAAACCTGTATTTTTCAATAATAATTACATAATTAAATAAGGAGAGTATTTTATACCACAGAGGGAAATAGTCTCAAAACACACAATTGTGAAACTTTAGCAAAATACTGCCATATTTATAGAAATATTCAACCAGATTTTGAACTAGTAGGCAATATATGGATATTAGTCACTGAGTAGTGGAGAAACAATTATCATCATTACATCATCTTAGAGTCCTTACCTCATTATAGACAGCTGAATTATTTTCTCTCTATATATATATATAATCACTAAAATATTTCCAGCCACTTAACTACTATATCCTATGATATTTAGTAAACTGCTCATATACTGAGCTTTTGTTAAATATATAAGAATAAGCATTGCTTCACAGGTAAGAGTGTGGACGTTGTAGTTTGACGACACACACTCAAACACCAGCTCTGCCACTTCCTAGCTATATGATCTTGGAAATGTTAATTAGCAAGTTTAAGCTTGATTCCTTACCTACAAATGGGAATAATTAGTTCTTGTATTGCACCATGGCCGTGATGATTAAATGAGCCCCTGCTTGTAAGCAGTGAGTACTGTGCCTGGCCCACAGCAACTACTCAGCGTTGCCTTGTTGCTGCTGCACAAGCCAAAACCCTAGGAGTGACTCTTGGCTCCATCCTTTCCTTCACTCCTATAATCAGTTGCAGGATTTTCTTCTGATTTTACCTAATAAATATTTTGATTTGTCTATTTTTTAAATTTCCTTTACTACCATATTAGTCTAAAGTGACAAAATCTCTCGCTTGAATAGTTGTCATAGCCTTAAAATGCGAAATGGGCTGTTTGCCATGCTGCTTCCATCATTTCGATGCTTTCTTAGTACTCTCAGATAAAAGTTAAAACCCCACATTCAGCTTAAAATGCTCATTTTGATTTGGCCCTAAATACTTTTTCAGCTATATCTCGCATCATGTTCCGTTTTCCTGCATACTCCCAAATTTGGCATGATCTGGTTCCTTTATATTTGCCCTGGTCTTCCTTGCTTAATATACTTTGTAGCCCTGTTAGAATGCTCTTCTCTCTCCTTTCACCATTAACTCCCAGAAAGGATTATACTTAGCTTAACTGCTCCATTTTTAGATAGTCCTACACTCACTTATAGTTACTCTTTTCGCAGCCCTTTGAACAGTTGGAAATTGACATTTGTATTTGTATTATTATGACTCATAATCACCTATCTAACAGAAAGCTCCATGAAAGCATGAACTGTGCCAGTTTTGACTCATAACTCTGTGCACATGTCTAACCCACAGCAGTTACACTGAAGATTTATGAAATCAGTGAATGATCTCTGCTCGAGCTGAGATATCATATATGGCATCTAAGCCTCCAGTCATTATAAACAAAGAATGTTTCAGTTAGACTCAGACTCTGGATAACACAGATGCTGTGGGAAAGCTGCAGAGCAACAATTGCCAAAAATCACAGTGCCTTATGCAAGTACAATAATTTATTTGATGCTTATGGAATTGTATGTAAACTACAATTTGATTAATCTCAGGTAGGATTACCTACTGGGCTAGGGTAGGCGGCTGGCTTCGAGTCAAGCTTAGGTCTGCTTCAGGTTTCTCCATTCTAGGGCCTAGGCGAAGGCTTCTGGGCATGCATCCTTTATGACCAAGGTCAGCAGCTCCAAGAGGCTTGGTGAGATTTTACCAAGCCTTCTAAATCTTCATCTTGAAGCTCTTATTTTTGTCCATATTCCATCGTGTAAAGCAATTCCCATGACAAAGTTCAAAATTAGTGGGCAGGAAAAATGTGGAAAATAATACAATCTACACCAGCTGACAACCCAAAATAATAACAAAAATCCTTCTGAATTGATAACGTTTTAGAAAAATGAAATTCTAAATTATTATTATGAAGATAGAGCCATCATAGACCAAAGACACTTTTCAATAAAATATCCACCCTGTGTAGATGCTAGGTGCTGCCCTAGAATCTGGTTACGACTTTCGCATTTACCTGAAATACTGACTTTTGCTCTGAAAACACATTTCACGCCAATTCATTCACTTTGATTCCATACTTGTAAACATTCCTCTCACCCTCTCTGGGTTATTATGAAGTGTTTCTCTCTTCAATATGTTTGTAGCTATGTTAGACATATCTTGGATTTGCAACAAGATGGCCTGACAGTGTCCCCTGAGCCAATATTAGCTGATAATTCTCACTCCATTTCCTGCCGCTATCCCCAGCCCTCATGATAAATCCAGTCAAACCACCGGTAAGGACAAACCTCTCCAGGAATCAGAAAATAGACTTGAATATGCTCCTACTAAAATAGTAGTCTATTAATTTGGGGATTAGAAGAGACATTGTTTAATACACAATAATTCTGCCATGGGTTTAGATAAAAATCTGGACGGTGTCCCAATAGCATTTCTCCAGTTCCTGACAGTAATGAGTTTCCAATTAGCCTTACTTATAGAAATTCTAACATCACTGATATTCTCAATATTCTTGGAAATCCATGCACAAATCAGGCAGTAGTGCTGGACTACAAAAAGGTCAATTAATGCTCTTCTTTAAAAAAAAATTTGAGTGTCTGAGCGAATGAAATTGTGTATTATTTCTTGTGCATATATTACAAGTTGGTTTCCCTATGTTACAAATTGTACATAGTCTAGGACTCAGAGGAAAATTAAAATTGTTACTACACGGTATAGTGGTATGGAAATACCAAAACCACCACAACAAAACCCTTCCATATTTAAAGAAAACAAACATTATTACCATGCCCGCCACAAAGCTTCAATCCAACTACAACATCCCAACCAGCCAGGGGGCCTCCAGGAGGCGATGGCACAGGGAGGGGCCCGAGTCAGGAAAGGATGGATGACGGCAGCTCCCAGGGGGTGCAGCGTGGGCTGCACCAGGCCACACGTGTCCTTTCAGAGGGCTCCTGGGGCTGCAGGCAAGGGCCCAGGGAGGCGCCACGGGGAGGTCATGGTCAAGTAAGACAGCCAGGAGCTAGGAAGCGCCTCACCCTGGAGGGGTGGGTCCTGGCTCAGCGCACTCAACCCTGGGACTTGAGGAGGAGGGGACCCCACAGCTGGAGACTGATGTGGATTAGCTCCTGCACGTGGAAAACGATGGTGTCTGGGCTGCCGGGGCCCAGGAGCTGCTAGTTGACTGTTACACACCCACTGAGGCCTTCATCTCTAGCCTTTTGGACAAGATCCAGGGCATGCAGAAGCTGCGCACACCCCAGAAGAAGGGTCGCCGGACCCAGATGAACAGTGGCTCCCAAGAGACAGGAGCTGCACCCCGCCCCCACCTCATAGCAGCAGTGATACGGGGGTCTCTGTAGCCAGGCCTGGTGCCATGACCAGGCGCCTATGACTGTCTCCCTGACCGCTTAGTTCTCTATTTTGGGTTTGTTTGTGTGTGTGTGTATGTCTGTTTGTTTTTCGTTATTAAACTGGTGGGATGTTTTGTGTTTTTATATTGACTCTGGGGTGCGGGACCTTTAATAAAGCTAAGATACGCCTTTGGTACAACTAAAAAAAAAAAAAATCTGATTCATTCCCTGCCCTTGAATACAGATTGTATTCAAAAAAATTAAATTCATATTAATTTCATATTTGCATGGATAAAAAATAAAAACTTCCCATCCTCTAGGCTCCATCAGTTTATTGTGTCTCTTAGTCACTTACAGAACTAGTCTAGTTCCTCCTTCACGTGACTGTTCTTCCACTGTTTGAAAAGATTTTCTAGGTCCTTGTGAAGGCATATTCTATTTTCCATACTCAGCGTTTTCACTTATTTCTTCTTTCCTTCTGCAATGCTAGTTTAAGAACCACCCTCCACTTCTATAATCCCCTACAAATGCAGCGCTGGCCTGCAGTGTAAATTTGGTGTCGAAGATGAAATACAGCCACGGAGCCGTGGCACGGCCAGGTGGGAGGATGCCTAGAGCTGATTTCCTGCCAAAACAGGCATTCAAATCCCTTCAGCATTATTGGAATCACTCTAAATCTACCCACCACTTTTTCCTGAAATGCTCACATATGAAATTGCACAATCCAATGAGTTTTGATAAATGTGTTCATCCAGATCACCACCACCCTGAACATTTCCCTCACCTCAGAATGTTCCTCAGTCACCTTTGGGCAGATCCCTCATCAACACAGGTTAAAAACAATCAGATATTTTTTCCCATTTATTAGTTTGTTTTGTCTGTTCGAAAACTTTATGTATACCAAAAAATATGTATTCTTTTGGGTCTAGCTTCTTTAGGCAACATGATTTGTTTAAATCTCTGATTTTGTAGTTTATATGATAAGTTTTTGTGATTCCAGTAAAAAGAATACGTGGACATGCCTTTCTTCATGCTAAGCAGTAGCGAAAGTGTAACCTTCACATGTTTTGCTTCCTATCTGGTTTATTTTATTTCAACTTGTTTTTCGATAACAAACATGCTTCTTGATTTCTCCTGCTCTTGAACTAGGGACTTGGTTTCTCTGCATTGACTCTCAACCATCCTTAGGGAATTTAATTTCTATTTGCCTTTGCATCTCTGTACTTTTTCCACACTAATACCGGCCCCTTGAGTTCCTGTCCTGTTAGCTTTCAATTCTTCTTGCTGGGAGAATGCTGAATGGTTTCTGAGATCCCATTAGCTTTTCATTTGGACACATCATGGTTTTTATTCATGTTGTGCTTGGTATTGTAAATCATCCTGAAGGTGAGTTCCAATACCTTTCTGAGAAACAAAATTAGTATTGGTACATTAAATGCTCTTGAATGTTATTGCTTTTGGCTGTTTGATCATATATATTGTATTTTCTTATCAAATCTAATCATAACTTTGATGCTGTGCCTTCTAGGTGAGTGATTTTAGTTAAATCAAGCATCTCTTTATATATTTCAAACACAGACCTCAAAATGATATTTGTGCTTTTATCGTTGTGTTAGTGAATACTCTCATTTATTTTTTCTGAGTGAGATATAAAACAAGATTATGTTATTGTTTTTAAAGCACTAAAAATACAGTGACTATGTTACACTGAAAACTAAATCATGCAGAGAAATCACCAGCAAAATCATTTTTCAACACAATGTGTCAAGAATGAAAGTTACATATGTCATGTTTTTCTATTTTAGCTAAGCCCAAATTTACCATTATATTTGGAGAAGAAATAAAATTTTATATTCAAGTTTTTAAAATATGTCAGTATTTTTATGATGTATGGAGGGTTTAAAAATTGTTAAATATAGATAACTTTATTAAATTATTAAACATACGTTAAGTATGTTTAATAATGCTATATTGTATACTTTCCCAAAATTAAAAAAAAAGTCTCAGGTTTCTCTTTATCTAATCCCTCTTCCTTAGCAAATTCACCAGCCTCACTGAAGAGTCATGAGCTGCAGTGATGACCTTTCTAAATGTGTATCCTGGGAACTATAATGATATCAATATGACCAGTTGTGCATATTTTTCTACTGTTTGGGTATACAAGTGTAGAAGGCAGAAAAAACATTATTCAAGAGGTGAGGTTTTGATAAATAAGGTACCTTACATCTATCTAGTTTGAAGTTCTCCAAACTCCTTGGGTCTGTTGGTTTTTTGTCATATTTATAGACTTTTCAGTCAATGTTTCTTTGGTTATATTTTCTATGTCATTCTCTTTCTCTCTCTTTCTGAAATTCCAATTACATTTTTGTTAGCCTCCTTGACACTGTGTCATAGGTTATTGAGGTTCTGCTCATTTATTTTGGAGTAACCATGCCAGCTTTATCATAGCTATCAGACGGCACTGAGGCAGTACAGTTATATGTGTGGTGCCGAAGGATTGGGTGGGTGGAATTCCTCCATCACTAGTGGGAGTGGTGTTCTTGTGACATCCTCAGAAAAGGAATTTTTAAGGCTTGCACAGGAGAATGAGTGATTCTTATTTGCGTGCAATTATATTTCTGTTTCTAAACTCCCATTGTCTTTAAACCAATCTTGGAAAATATGCAGCTGGGGCTCCAGCAGAGCCAAAAGCAAAACCAGTGACTAGAGTTTCCGTTCCACGGTGGAGCTGAGTCAGATGTTGCATCAGGTTAATTATAGTCCATTAGTCCATTCTATGAGCCATGTGGGCGAATGCAGGGGAGCCACCCCCTGCAACAGGAGTCCCAAGAGAGCAAGAGAGCCAAGAGCACAAGAGGGAGAACTTTCTTTGTTCAGGAGTTAAGTATCTCAGATTTCGGGCTCTTGCAGTGGCCACATCTATTCTGGACACCACCTCACTTCCAGATGTGACTGGCAGGTAAGCATTTTCCCATGTCACCCAGACCTAACTTGGCATGCATCTGCTGTCCAGTCCCTTCCCCCAGCAATCTGCGGGGAACAGGCTTGGAGAATGTTAACTGCAGCTTCCTGGCAAAGGTGTATAAATGGCATGCCCATATTATTTAGTCTCCTTTTTGCTCCTTTCCTGTTCAATAATAACTATGTTATTATAATGGTATCATTAGGAGAATTTTTTACAAGTGGGAAAAGGTAAACTGAGACAGATGGTTAGAGAAATGGGGCCAAAAAGTCTGAGCCTTTTACAGCCAGCTAGTAAGTCACAAGATCTTATCTTCCCTAACCAAGGACACTTGAGAGCATATGGTTTACATCTCTCTTCCCTAACCAGAGAGTAAATAGCTTAAATCACCCTGGTCAGGGAGATAGATAACTGAGACCCAGTTAGTGCCATTAGTACCAGCCAAACCCAAGAATGGATGAGGTCAGGGGAATAAGTAACAAAAAACTCAATTAGAGCCAAACAAAGCCGAGAGAGAGGTAAAGGTTGCCAGAAAATGACCCCGGTCCCTCTATGCACTCATTGTGGTACATCAAAATATTAAAGAACACACCTGGAAAGCTGATGAATAGTCTGCTGAGACCCTTCTCTGAGGCCTCTTCTAGGATTCCTGCCTTCAGAGGAGAGATAAAAACCCTCAAGACAAAGGATGCTAGCACAGGATCTCTCTGGAAAACACCTAGGCCTTTCTTCCCCCTTTCTCGAGCATGAACTGTTTTTCTCCTAAACTCTAAGAGTCCCCATGAAACTTGCAACCAGGGGAGCAACAGGAAGCAGCAGGGAGCAGCAGCTCATCCCAGACTAACCCCCTGAGCCTGTCTCCAGGACCCCCTTGGCTCACATTTGTCATTGTGACTTTTACCTCTCAGTGAGTCCATGAAGCCCAGTGTGGCTCACTGGGAAAGATCCTGTAACGTTTCTAGAGGGCCAAAGCAGCCCTACCTAGCCTTTTCCTGGGCCATCTCCTGTTGCTTCTTCTATCCTAAGCCTTTCCTTTGTTTCACTGTCCCCAGCTTTAATAAACATACTTTCAAAATCACCTAGACTTGTGTTATAAAATCTTTCCTGCACAAAGTCAAGAACCCAAACACTATTTATTGGCCAGTCCAAGGTTGATCCACTCTGGGCTCAGTCCCTTCCTGGTAACAGCATTAAGAGAAGCTGGATTTCAGGAGCTGAGATTATTCTTATATCTGAGTTTGCAGGTATAATCCATATATTCAACTAAGGTGTGTGTGTGTGTGTGTGTGTGTGTGTGTGTGTGTGTGTGTGTGATGTCAATTTTGTTGAAGTAAAATTTTAACAAAGTGGAAGACAAGGCCTTTGACATATAGGGCAAATATTTTCTCCCAGTCCATGGCTTATTTTTATATTTCCTTAATGGTATATTTTAAAAAACAATACAATTTAATTTTTATTAAGACATGTCTGTTGACTTTTTCTTTTATGTTTAGTGTTCATTCTGTCCTAACAAAAAATATTTGCTTATTTCAAGTTTGCCACTTTGATTTTAAAACTTGTCATTTCCAGGACTGATGCTTCAGTGCTTAACTGCTCATTGCTGATGTCTGTTTCCTTAAATCAGCATTGCAGATAGCAACCCATCACATAAAATATATTATGTAATTCTTCCCAATTTTACCAGGTTCTCAGAAATGCTGTGCTTGACAGTATTGAGCATTTGTGGCCTAAGGGAAGTGCTGAAATTATTTGGCAAGTCTCATTTTCCATTTTGATAGTCTTTTTATCTTGCAAAAGGAAGCTGTACAAAGAGCGATTAGGCAGCAAGACTGTGGATTTCTAATTGATGTCCTGGCCTTTAAATCTGCCTTCACACAAGCTGTGATATCCTAAAGAAACACTTCACTCACGGGGTCATTAGGCAGAAATGCTCCTGCCTGATAAATGACGTCCTGCCTCTTCAATTTGTCTTTCTCAAGGTGGCTCTTTATTTAAGGGGTACCTTGTAGAAGAAGGAATGAGGAGCAGTAGGAAAGACTGAAATGTATTCCTTGCCGTTATTTCATGCCTAATAACCCATTTTTTACATTTTTCTTTATTAGAGTGGGTACTTAAAAAGTAGTCCCTTTCATCATGAGAAATGTCAGACCAATGATGTCTGTACTGGATGCATTATCCTATGTGCTTTCTTGCTAGAGGGAGGGGTTGTCTTGTGCTTAGCTCAAGCGTAACCTAAGAGCCTCATGGAGACCCTCAGTCAAAATGAAATACATCCCCCGGGGCCATACGGACAATAGCGGGCTGGTGTCTGACATGCACCCGAGGAATCGAAGGGTGTGAATGTGTACACGTATGTGTGTGGAGCGAGAGCAGAGCGGGCTTTTTGGACATCTTCTGATAATCCAGTATGTGGTCACTGTCAGCAGTGACAGGTCGAGTGGCAATATGCCAAAGATTGAGGTGATGGGGTTAATGGGAACACCCTCGGGAGGGTCTCAGAACACCCAAAACTGGAAGTGTGGACACTTGGAAAAGGCCGTCTAGACACTGATACAGGTGGGACCTCTGCCCCGTGGGCCGTAGGAACTCAGAGCTCCGACGGCTCGACCGCTCGACGCTCACACTTAGCTGGACTCAGGTGACGTCAGAGCCCTGATGGCAGGAGACGTATGTCACAGAATAGAGGAGCACATGCAGGAGAAAGAGCCTGCTAGACATTATTTAATATCCTGCTTTGGAAAACCAACTGTCGCCCAGCCGGGTGGGGCTCAGCAGTTGAGCACCGACCTAGGATCCAGGGGATCCCCGGGGGCGTGCGGAGGCAGCGATCAACGGCTCTCATCAGTGATGTTTCTCTCCCTCTCCCTTCCTCTCTCTGAAATCAATAAAGACATATTAAAAAAACAAAAACCAGCTGTAAGGGTATTTGTGACCCACCAGAAAACCTGAGAGAAGAGGAACTGAAGCCTGGGAGGAGCGGGAGCTGGAGCGGGAGCGAGCTGGACCCGCAGCCCTACAGTGCGGGGCGCCCCGTGGAGACCCTCCGGGGAGAGCGGGGTTCAAGGCCTGTCCCCCGAGAGCAAGGCCCTGCGGCGCCCCCTGGCCAGGCCTCTTCCCCTCTCCTCCCACTTAGGGTACTGACGGGATCACACACTTTGTATTTTTAACCAAGTGAAAAGTTGTATCATTCACTGTGAGGACGACAAACGTGTTTCTTACGGAGGCTGTTACGACTTACAGTGCTGTCAGCTTCTGGTTTGGTTTCAATATTTTACCTAATTTTCAATCTCACTTTCAAGGGGCATATTTGGGATTTTTTTTTTTTTTTTTTTTAGGACGTTGGTGGAAGGAGACATAAAGTGCATGTGAATATTTCATGACACCTGTAAAAAATGGTAAGGGGAAATCTATCACTGGATGCTGGAGCAGCCAGTATTTTATCAAATTACTAACCTATCCTATCATGAAAACAAATGAGGAGTGTCCAGAAAAGCCTCCGTCTCCAGGTGAAGCGTGAGTTATAGTCCATGAATTCTCTGTCCATGTTCATGAATTCTCTGAATTCTCTTTGTGAAAGCTTTATCTTTTTTTTTTTTAGGAGTTGACTTTTTATGTTTCTTGTTTTATTACTTTAGTTCTGAAGTAATTCAAACACTCATATATAAAGAAAACAACATAATAAACACTCATGTGCCCCAAACCCTTCTCTAACAAAACAATATTTGGGCATTTTAACATCTCATATTTTAGTTTGTTTGCTCTTAAGCAATGCAACGTTACAGATAAAGTTCAAAATCCCTGAGAGTGCCCTTCATCAAATGCTTAACAAAATTAGCCAGTATCTTTAGGAGATATATATAAAACGTAGTTTTATGTGTGAGTTTTGAAACAATGAATGACATACCATAATCAGTTTTATTGATCCCATATTATGTTTTTGAGTTGTATTTATTTTTCTACATGTAACTCTTTTATTCATTTTAATTGCATTATAGTATTTTGGTTTTTGTTATAATACAGTTTACTTCATCCACACGTAAACTGATGGGCCCTTGTTTTTAATATACTTAGTGCTGCAAAGAACACCCCTGAACCTATCTCCTTATGACTATGTGAAAAGCTTTCTCTGCAGCTGTGCTCCTCAAACTTCATCATGGGTGTGGACAATCTGGAAAGCTCTTCACACACAGATTACAGACCCCACTATAGATCTGTGCCAGCAACATTAGCATCATCTAGGGGGTTTGTTAGAAATAATTCTCAGATATGAACTCAAATTTCCAAAATCAGAATCAGTAGGGGGGAGTTGGGATTTTTATTTAACAAGTTCTTTGGGACATTCCTCCCCACAGCGACACAAGGAGAGCTCATCTGGTGCATGAAATGGTAGGAAAGCATATCAGTCATGGCCAGTGCATATATTTGAATTTCCTTTATAATACCGACTTGAACTCTACTGTGGTTTTACAAATATACACTCTCTTAAATGACATTTTTTCTTATCTACACACTTGTCTAAAATACGTATAGTCAGAAACTTTTAAACTTACTTTACTGTTAAAACTTTGTGAATCTGATGGTGAGAAACTGGAATTTGTTCATGTAATTTGCATTTTACAAATTACTGGTGCTCCTGAGGGCCTTTCATTAGTATTTCTGATTTTCTTACGTGTTCATATTCTGGGGCTTTTTTACTGTCTGTTTGTCCTGTTCATATTGCTATAGAGGAGTTTTTAATCCATGGCAGAATCTGCTCTTATGTCAAACATGTGCACCATTAGCTCAGTTGGCTAGAATGTAGTCCCTATACACCAAGGTTGCAGGTTCTGTCCCCAGCCAGGGTGCACACAGGAATCAAACAACGAGTGGATAAGTAAGTGGCAGAACAAACTGATGTCTCTCCCTCTCTCTCTCCCCCTCCCTTCCTGTTTCTCTCTAAAATTAATTAAAAAAAATTTAAAAAGAGAATATTTTCTCCAAAACTGTCTTATTGCATAAATTGAATTTTAATGTGTCAAATATGTCAATGCATTGCCTAACAGTCCACTTGGTGTTGTGTTTAAGAAACTATTCCTAACTCAAATATCATCAAGATATTTTGCTATATTTTATGAAATAATCAATGTTTTGAATTTTACAATGAAGTAATTTATTCATTTGAAATTGATTTTTACATCAATTTCAGATGAACAAATGGTGCTATTATACAGGAAGCTGAAATTTTATACATGAATAATCATTTTTTCTGTCACCATTTATTGATAATTTATTCTCCAATAATGTGCAATGTCATTTGTCTCATATATCAAGTTTTCATGTTTTTGTGGGCATGTTTCTTTTTTTTTCAGATTTCACCAGTTTTTCTCTTTTTTAAACTATTTTATTTTATTTTTTCCATCCCCATTTATCCCCTGTATGCCCTCTTCCATCTCCACCATGCCCATCCCTGCCTGTGTATGTGCAAAACGTCTTTTTAGAAGTTTCTTTCTTTAAAGATAGTTTAGCTTACTAGAATTTTAGGCTGACAGATATGCTGCCTGAGCGCTTGAGAATATTTCTCTATTTTTATTCATGAAAGCCTGTTTTCAATTTAAATTTCATTATAGACAAACTTCTTTACAATAGCTTTCCTATCTTCTCTTTATTCTGCGTGCTCTGTGTTTCATTATTATGAGTTTAGATGTGGGTCTATTTCCGTTATCCTGATCGATATTCAACAGACAGTTCAATTTCATAGTTTGGATCATCCCTTCTCGAAAATTCTCTTCACATATTGGTTCCTACTGTCCCTCCTTTTCTGTTCTTTTGAACTTCTATCTGACAAATGGTGGGCCTTTTGACATGCCTGTTCTTCGTATCCCTAAATAACTTTCACCTTTCCCACTTAATTTATCCGCTCATGCTAACTTCTGTGTGATGTCCTCAGTAAATGTATCAATTCTCTAAATGCCCTTTTGCTTTGTCCAGTCTGGAATCAGTCATATCTCCTGAGAATTTTTTAAATTGAACTGACAATATTTTTACTATGCAATGTTATACTTGGTTCTTTATTATAGCAACTTGTTCTTATATTACCAATGTCTAAAGGACACATTAATTTGTTGTTGTTGTTGAGTATGATATCTAAACTTAATCACTTTAAAAAGTATTTTTAGCCCGGCCGGGCGTGGCTCAGCGGTTGAGCATCGACCTAGGATCCAGGCGATCGGGGTCCGATTCCCAGTCAGGGCACATGCCCGGGTTGCGGGCTCGATCCCCAGCAGGGGGCGTGCAGGAGGCAGCCGATCAATGACTCTCATCATTGATGTTTCTCTCTCTCTCCCTCTCCCTTCCTCTCTCTGAAATCAATAAAGATATATTTTTTAAAAAAAGTATTTTAAAACTTATTTTAAAGTATTTTATCTTCTTTGTTTTCACTTTAATTTTATATACAGTGACTTCAAGCTGTGATTGGTGACATGCAGCCACATTTCTTGCTGATGCTGTGATATTTGTTAGTAGCTCACCTCGGACAGGAAATAGGTTTGTTTGATTTCCCTCTCTCTACATTCATTGCACATATTCTAACAAATTTTTATTGCTTCTACCAACGTCCCGGCCAACATCCCAGAAATATAAATCTTATATTGATTATTTGGATTTCTGTCCCATTGTTGAGTCACGGGTACTGCAATATTTACGCCATGGCAGGAGAAAATATACTTCAGTTTCTGGTCACTGTTTCTGGTGCGTTATCTCACCTCCCTATACCTGAGAATTTTCTCTAAGCCACTGATCCCAACAATGGTAAGTTGTAGCTTTTTGAAATTTAAAATATCCTTCCAGGAGCAGAAAATGCCACTCCAGTCCTTAGCACAGGGCAAGGGGTCTGCTCTAGCCCCGCCAAGAAAAAAAAGGAAACTGAGTACCTGGGCAACACTGTGTCCACGATTCTCACCCTTGGTTTAAAATAAAAATATCTGGAGAGATTTTTTAAAACTGACACTCAGAGTCCATATCTCCTCTTCCAACTTGTTAATTAAACTGGTCCAGAGTGGGGAACTGTCAGGGATATTTGAAAGTTACTAGTAATTTTAATGTGCAGCCTAGATGGAAAACCCTGGCCAATCTGAGACCTGGGGCGCAACAAATCTAACTCCAGCCTCACCCCACTCTGTATCTCACTCCTGCTCCTGCTCCTGCTCCGTAGAGGAGTGGGCGGCTATTCTCTATTCAATAGGCCATCCCGTTACCACGCCCTGAGGACTCAGTCCCTGACTGTCGGGACTTGAGAAGGTGGCCCGCTCCACGTCCCTTCCAGAACCACTGCTAAGGCTCTCGCCACCGGCAACCACTCCCGCCTGGCCCATGGGAGTTAAGCAGCAGGCAATCCAGCCGGCAGACCAGGAACGGGGACAGAAAGGCAAACAGGCGACCACAGTGACACTGAGTAAGTGCTTAAACCCCAGGGGCCGGAACAAGGCAAATGCGGGTGCTTCGCTAACCACGACTTCAGAAAAATCAGAGGAATGTTCCTCAGGCGTAAAATGAAGGGAATTCTCAGAAGCTGCCACAGGGCTGAACCCCGAAGGCGTTATAATAAGGGAAATAAGGCAGCCCCACGAGAACAAATAACTGGGGGTTCCAGGGCTGGGGTGCGCCGAGGAGCCGGCCCCGAGCGGGGGGGCTGTGCTGCCCGGTGGAGGGGGCAGCTGCCGTTGAACACGCGCAGAGCCCGGGCCGTCGGGTGCCAAGGCCGCGGGGGCCGCTGCACGCCAGGCTCGCAGTGAGCAGTCCCGGTCCGCGCGCTTCAGCGTCTGTGGAGAGGGTAGAGCGCATCCTCTGTGTTTAGTATTTAAAAAACACACAAAAAACACCAAATATGGAGGAGGAGACAGCCAGGGGAAAAGTCAGAGACAGATCAGTCCAGGGAAGAAATAATGTATTTAAAAAAGGGACTCTCGAGAGAACACTGGGGAAATACAGGCTCAGTTTGCTGGGAGCACGGGGGAAAAGACGTGGGGTGGGGTCCTTAAGCCTCGATAAAGAGTTCAGGCTTTACTCATAAATGCAAAGCACTTAGAAGTACTTAAGGAAAAGGCAATATAGTTACTATTTGGATCACTGGTTTTCAACACCATTTCAGGTGCAGGGACATCTATTATTTTAGAAATCCTATGTGAAATTGCAGTGTGTAAGCAGGTCAAGTCCAAGGTGCTCTGCTTTAACCTGGAAAGGGCCGCCACCGAGGCGACACCAAGGAAGTTCCATATTCGCATGGAGAACAGATTGAAAAACTCTGATACAGAGAAGTCATGAGCTGGTTGTTTATCCAGTTTGTAATTAAAGTAAATTTTACTTCTTTATCTGTAAATCTGCAAATCACCAGCCAATAGTATCTTACACATCCCTGCCATCTTCTGTCCCAAGGTTGATGGGTGCTTGTGCCTGATAAAGCAATTACTGTAAAATATTTTCTAATATTTAGCATAACACTGACCTTGCTAGTGATTAAGCGCATTATTTAAAATGTCCTCTCTGATTTATGAGAATAATTAGCCCTCCGTCTATTTATAAATGTTTATATTTTCATAGATTGAGTATTAGTTTGTTCCGAAAACATCCCTCATAGGAGTATTTACCAGATTGTCATGACCCTTTATTCTAGACTTCTTATTTTGATGAACAGTTGAGTCAATTTTCGGTATGTAATACATAATAGATATAATTATGTGTATATACATATATACAAATATGTGATACATACATTTAAAATTCATATTTGTGGGCTGATATTAATATCACACTGGTTTTTAAATGTATGCAAGGTGGTATCTCATTGGTACAGTGGCAGGCCCTTCAACGTGCTGTAGTAGATAAAGCTGATGAGAAATGATCTATATAAAAGAAGAGGCTAAGCGACATAAATATACTCACAGGGGAATTATGTACATTGCATAGTGTTTGATGTGAGAGTGAATTTTATTTATTTATTTATTTATTTATTTATTTATTTATTTATTTTTTAAATATATCTTTATTGATGTCAGAGAGAGGAAAAGAGAGAGAGAGAGACAGAAACATCAATGATGAGAGAGTCATTGATCAAGCCCACAACCCGGGCATGTGCCCTGACCGGGAATCGAACCCTGATCGCCTGGATCCCAGGTCGACGCTCAACCGCTGAGCCATGCCCGGCCGGGCTGTGAGAGTGAATTTTAAAAGTTCAGTTATTTTTTGAAAACCAGACTGATAACATAAACTTCAAATTACTACGGGTTATAGGGGCAGTTTGCAAAAGTTTTCTCTCAAATCAAGCAAAATATCTCCTCTGTAATGCACTTCAGACCTTTGATTCTGGGTGATTGGAATAGTCACTACCTAAACTCACTGCCAAGGAACATTCTGGAATTTTTGAGATGGGAGGCAGACTGAGAGGGAAAGATGAGGAGGAGGGGGAGCCGATGGAGGGAAAGCAGCAGCCGTGGGAGGGAGAGAGCAAGGCTGGGTTAAGAGCTCAGCTTCTTAAACCAAATCGACTACAAAAACTGTTCAAGGGTATGGCCCCCACCTCGTTAGGAAGCTTTAATACATGAACAATTAAACTTAAAATACTCATATAAAGATCCCTAGAGAAACAAAATTCCAAACCTAATGTGCAGAAAATAATAAAAGTAGGCCTTTGTCGTTCAGTCAGCGAAGGCCCGAAGGAAGCTACAGCAGCAGATGAGTGCATTGCTCTGGGCTGAAAACATTCCTAGGCAGCTAATTACCGTCCTGAACAGGGCAAGCTAGGTGGCAAAAGACGGGGAAAGGCTGCCAGGCTCTGAGGCTGTGTCTACACAGGCCCCTGGAAGCCGGCGCGGTTGGGTGGGTGCTCCTTCCAGTTGCTACAGGCCCTTCACGCCGTGGAAGGGCGGCGGGTCCCTGAATACATGTTCTGCCTCCACTGGACCGCAGGATCGCATGGAGCACAGCGCTCATCACTGCTTTTCTTTCTCAAAGATTACGCACGGATTCAGGTTTTTTTGGACAAGATAAAGGATCTACCTTGGAATCTTTTGCCTTAACGATCCAGCTTGAATTTATTTTGAAAAGCAAACTGCCCAGCAGCGTGATGTGTCTGACTGTGCGCAGGCTGTGGAGGCCTAGTTCTTAAAGCTCAGGGAGGCAGGAGAAAGCAAATGAACTGGCCTGGCTCTCTACTGGCACTTACGTGGGTAAATACAGACATGCTGCGTGTGTGTGCGTGTGTGTGATTTGTATGTGCATAGTTTTTTTAATTTGTATACGGGGAAAATTAATATGTCAAAAATGATCCCCAAAAATGAGGCATTGTGGAAAAAGCTCCAGGGTCGGGGGGTTTGACCTCTAGCCCTAATTCTATTACTAGCCAAGTATGACCTATCAGATAGGATTTGAATGATAACCGAGCTTGGACTTGACCCTAGCTCTTCTGATTACCGGCTATAAAGTAGATTTATACTAAAGGCTTGACAATTGTGTAGCTCTAAATGAGGACTAAAAATCAGGGAATAAACTTGCGGGTCCCTGGATTAGGAAGAGTTCAGGTCTGTAGCTACTCCGCGCTCCATAGGGCCTCTAAATCAGACAGTCCTGTCAAGCCTATTTGGCAATCTATAAGTCAATTATGTCAAATACACCTCAGAAAACTGTTAAATATGGCTCATATAATTATGGCAATAGCGAGACATTGGCACACGAGTGGGTAAAGTACCCACAAGCGTTTTGGCCACCATCTTCTCATAAGGGACAGGCTTTGGGTAGAATTACACAGAGTGTCTTGCAAATTATACTGTAATGCCCAGAAAGCTGCTTCCTCTCTTTAACCTCAAAGTTGGCTTTGTCCATTGGTAAAGCTGAAGCCCAACGGAACAGAGATCACAATTGGCCCACTGTTTCTCTTACTGTGGACCAGGAGCCACTCTACGAGTTTTACATGTACTAACTAATTTTATCCTGACAACAACCTATAAAGTAGCTACTATTATTATTATTCCCATTTTACAGATGAACAAACTGCAACAAGAAGAGATATAACTTCCCCAAGGGCCCACCAGCTCTCAAGCAGTGGGTAAGAATTTCAATTCATGTCATCTGGCTCACAGAAATCGAGACCTGAAGCCTGGGGTAGCATTTAATTCTACCTTACGCATTATTATTCTTTTCAAATCTGTGTACTGCCTCCTATTTATAAACCGCTCCCTCCTGGTGAAGACCTTGACTTTCAACCTCTCATGGAGCTTATTTCAGCAGCTGTCTACTTGACCTCTCTCCTCAGCTTCACTGTCCCTCCCACAATCAATTCCACACAAAACAACCAAGTTATCTTTTAAGAATCAGGTCTCCTACACTCCCAGACATTTCTGAGTTCCCTTCAGTCTTTCAAATACAGTCTGAACTTTTAAATCCAGTAATCAAAGCTTCCCTGCATGTACTCAACCTATATTTTTCCCTTCGGCAAATCAATCAAATTGTAGTTTCAAAACTGAACTGCTTCGAAGTCCCTGAAAATGTCTTGAACTTTTGGGCACTGGGTCTTTGAGCATGTCATGGAAATCTCCTTTTTCAAACCCCGTTTCTGCCAATTGGACCCTCTCTCTGATTGAGGATATAATTTCAATGTTATTTTGACCATCAGGTTTTCACGATCCCTTCAGCATACAAGCTGTCTTCCGTTCTCAGGGAAAATGTTGGCATGAAGCTCATGCTTTAATAGTTGCTTACAATGAAGCCACGGTAGTTCTACATGTGCATGTGTGAATTTGTGTGTGTGTGCATGTGTTCTGATGTCTTTTCCCTGATTTTAAGGATTATATGCCACACATCTTTGTACCGTTCTTGCTACATCTCAATGTTCTTGGGCAAAGCAATTATCAATAAGTATGTGCTGAACGAGGAAATAAGTGAATGGCCACATCTCTGTGCTGTCACTGATGGTTTTCTGCCAAGATAATTTAATTGCCTGTCAATTTTACTGATTTGGTAAGGATCCGTTAGCATATTATCAAGGTATAAAAAAAGGAAAAAAGCAGAAAGGAGGCCTTGGAAAGCAGAGTAAACTAAAGCGGCATTTGTCATTGATGGTTACTGCAGAAGCCACACATCTGCAGAGACAAATCCTTACCTCAGTTCTACCAAAACATGCTTGACATATGAACAGACCTTAATAAGAACAGGAGCCATAAATTATATAATCAACTCTAACACTCAAACCAACTCCCAGGCATAACCCATAAAGCCACTGACAACTTTAAGTGAAATCAGTCGTTGGACAATCCCTTGTTCAGTTTCAAGAGAATGAAAACTCAGAATTCTGTGTCCTTAAGAAAGTAAAAATCTAGGAATAACCAAGTATCTCATAATCTAGCGATGTGTATATTTTACAGTGTTATGAAGTATGTGTAAATGTAATTTGTTTTTATACTCATAATATTTGTAATAAAAAATTTTGCACAAATACTCAAAAGCAAACAAACACCCACTCCGTTGCATGCAGACCAGATGACAGCACCTGAGAAATACAGAAGGAACTCAAGAGGCAGCCCTTAACTGGCACCTGACAGCTTTGTTGTTCTGTTCTGAACCCTCTGTGACAGACACTTTGTCTGAGGATGACAGCATTTCATCACCTTCATGAGATTAAAGCTCCCTTTCAAATATTGCTTCCAACACCATTCAAATATGTCAGCAGAGTAGAAAATTCAATAAAAATCCCCAAGGGTGAGACACCAATTAGGACTAAAGATGCCAAGATTTGCCAGGGACAATAGGGGACCGCTGGGGCTGTTCGGATGACGCGGATTCCTAGGCACGCATTTATTCCCCAGTCCTACCAAGCTTTGGGGACTTTAAATTTTCTTGTTATTTTGGGGGGTGGGGGTTGGAGGGTTCAGCATGGGTGCATGACTCATCCCAGTGCACACGCTGAAAGGATTCAGGCAACTTATGGCTCTGTTTTTATTGAATATTGTGTCAAAATCACCATCAGGCTGAGAAAATCTATTTCTACTGATTTTACTGGGATGTTGAAGCGTTCAGAACTGAAACTGTCTTTTAAACATTATTTGAAAAACAATGGGGGAATTTTAGCCTATTACCACAGCTCAGCTATACAATGGATATATACATGCGTATTATATATAATGCATATATACTCATATATATTGTATGTATATACTCATGCATAAACATATATGTATGTCTCCTCAAATACTAAAACATCTTTCATCTTTTATGTTTCTCTTATTTAAAAATATTATCGGGGAAGTAATTAAATAATTATTAGCTTTTGGTGAATTATATGATAACAATAGCTCTGATCTGTTTGCTGTGTTTGGATCTAGTTTAGCAGATGACGTAGGCAGGGGTGCAGAAGGCACAGGAGGGAATGGAGCCACTGGCAGGTCAATACTCAGGGGCAGGAAGGCAGGAAACTCTCCGTAGCAAAATGTGCTGAATGGCAAACTGAAGTCCACTGAAAACCTGGGAGTGTCACCGGACAGCTCTGAGGACAGCAGGAGACCAGGCAGTGAAGGAACACAAAAGACCGGTGTCATGTCTCCCAACTGACAGCAATTCTCACACACACACACACACACACACACACACACACACACACACACACGTGTCTTGCAGTTTAAGAATGAAGGAAACTGACCCTGAACATATATTCAAAAATGGGATAAAAATTCTTATTTTAAATAATATAGATTAAAACAAGCAGTTAAAATACATGTGACCATCTTTCTGATTTTAGAGGAAAATAGTGTTTTAAAACACAACATGAAAAGAAAGCACCACACATAAAGGATAGAAGAAGACATTTGACTACACACAATTAATTATACTAAAACTTTTACAGCCAAATTCCAAACAAGTGACAGATGGCGAGATGTCACTGGGACTGCTTACCAGTGAGAAAGGGTAAATGTCCAAATGTTGACAGCGCTTCCTTGAATCAATACAAAAATATCACACAGCTCAATATGAGCAACGTACACAAAACAGTGTTTCACGTGTGAGGAAAGTCATGTGGAAAATAAACGCACAAAAAGATGCTAACTTCACTATTAATCAGGCAAACAACTGGGAGCTATCTCTCCACATCCGTATGTTTGAAAATTTACAAACTGCCTGTAAGTGGTGACAATGTGAGAAACTCTCACAGATTGTTGGGGGAAGTTTAGTTTCCTACAGATATTTTAAGGGATTCTGGCAGTTTCCTATAAAATCCAGGCTGCTTCTCCCAGCCCAGAAATCTCACGTCCGGGGGCCTTGAACACCGATGTCCTGGCGCCCTTGTTAGCTGGAAACAACGGGGACCCGCCAAGTGCACGCTGAGAACCGGGGGCCACGACATGCTGTGACCACACGGCAGACTGCTACGGCGGGACCGCTAACATGAAAACATGAACTAGATCGATGCGTGTCAACATGGATAAACAGCCAAACAAGAACGAACATGCTGCAGGAATATAATATGGTGCGTAAAAATTCACGTTGAAAAGCAAAGTGAAACTGTGTTTTATGGATTCATGTGTAGGTGCAGAATTGCACCAGCGTGGACTCAAATAATACCCATCAAACTTTAGCAATTTTTTCTTCTGAGAAATAAGTGAAGGAGATGGGCTGTGGGGGACTGTAAAGAAAATGTCACCTTTTCTATTGTCATTTTATGTTACAATTAATTTGAAGCACGTGCCACAGTGTGTTAACACTGGCTAATTCTGAGTGACGGATACGGGAAATCTGCCGTGTTATTTTGTTGACATGTTATTTAATTGTGTCCTATATCAAAAAAGAAAAATGCATTGTTTAAAAGTGATCTGTCTAATCTTGAAGAAATGATAAAATTTAATAGCTTGCAGGTTGAAATTTCTCAAATACTGTAAGAACAGCTAAATGAATCATTAATTCTTAGCTTAAAGATTTTCAAGGCACACTTATATAGAGTCCTTTTTGCAAAAGCAGTAGAATTGGATGGCAAGTTAGAGTAAGCAATTTCAAGGTCTTTACTAACTCTGAGAATATATAACCAAAATGTGTGGTGGATTTTAAGGTATCATTTTAATTAACTATTTATTACTTATCTTTACTACCCAGCATTGATGACTACAGATATTTAACTTAAAATTTATTTTTAAAGAAGTGACAATTAAATTTGTATTCCAATATATGAAAAGGGGAGATTTCAATTTTTGAACAACTATGAACAATCATCTCAGCCACACCATGACTCTTAGATTCAGCCTCATCAACTGCCCCTGAGCGTATGGGTCTCGGAGAGGCAGTGCACTGGGGCAGAATTGAGGATTTCGCCCAACATTTAAATCTGGGCAAGCAATCAGACTCAGGATTACTTGTCTATCACCCTTCACTGATTTTATTTGCCTTTTTTACTCTGAGCCCGTTCAATTCCCCTCTGAACGTCTCTGGGAAATATTACCGTAGCACTCGGTCAACCAGGAGAGCTTAAGTAACAAAGAGTTGGCCGGTTTCATTCCTACAGCTGAAAAGCAGAGAGCTGCTCGGTGACGATGGGGACAGTCTAGCACAGGGCAGAGTCACTTCTCAGATGGCGCAGGGACAGCTGTGGGATGTCGGAGGCTCGGCGGTGGAAAGGCCAGTCCAGCTGCTGGCTGAAACGCAGCAAAAGGCAGAAAAGGCAACGGAGGTGTTCTTTAAGACCTCTGAGTACCTTTCGCCCTTCCGTGCTGCTGGTGCAGGTTGTCACCTAGGGCTGCGGGGGCAGAAGCGAGCAAGGACCAGGTGAGAACGCGCTGGTTCAAGGGCCGTGCGAAGCCCCGGACGCGGCGAGCGCCGCACGGGTGGGGGCCGAGGCCCATCAGCAGCGGCCAGAGAGAAGCACAGAAGCGGGGCAGGGGGCCACCTCTCACTCCATGGGGCGGGCACGTGGCCTTGGAAAGGCTTACGCAGCCACGGGGCAGGGGCAGGGCACGGGCCACCAGCTCATCTTTAATTCAGATGATGTGAAAACCGCCTGACTGTAAAGTGGAGTGAGCGAGTGAAACCCTAAAACCAACACAGTGAGGGCCTTAGAGGAAAAACAAAGCAGTGGGTTCACTCTGTGCTTTTCCACAGCCTCAGTCACCAAGTACCGACTGAGTACTGAGGCAGAAATACTGAAATCTCAACATATTCACGTTTTATTATGTAGAGCTTTTTCTAGAGTCGTGTGAGAATATCATGGTTTTTATGGTTTATGTGGGGCTTTACTGTCACATGGCCAATACTCTGGATACATTGGAAAAGGCAGGTGCTGTTATGAATGTTCTGAGAAGGCGCTGAGACGATCATACAAGAGATGCTATTTCCATTTGCTACGACCAAATGTTTGTGTCCCCCCTAAATTCACATGCCAAAGCCTAGTTCCCAACATGGTGGTGTTCAGAGGTGGGGGCTTTGGGAGGTAATTAGGTCTTGAGGCTGGAGCCCTCATGAATGGGATTAGTGCCTGTTAGGGTCTGAATGTTTGTGTCTCCCCAAATTCACATGTTAAAACTGTAACCCCCAAAAGTATTAACAGGTTGTGCCCATTGAGATGTACTTAAATTATGAATGTAGAACCCTCATTAATGAGACTCATTCCTTATAAAAGAGGCTGCAGAGAGGTCCCTACGCTCTTATACCATGTGAGGACATGGTGACCAGGAGGTCACCAGCAAACCAGCAAGAGAGTTCTCACCAGGAGCCTAATTGCCCAGCACCTTGATCTGGGACTTCCCCGCCTCCAGAACTGTGAAAAATAAACGCTTGTTGTTTAAGCCACCCAGTTGATGGTATTCTGTCCTATCACCCAGAACTAAGACACCCATGGCCAATAAAGGAATTAGTAGTGAAGTCTTATCTAGAATCTAGATTCTAGGCTTTTCTACTTATTATACTGAATTGTCGTTATTATTTTAAATGTTAAGAGTTTGTCATTTGCCACAAACAAATATTTACAGGGACCAGATAGATAATATAAATGTCTACACCGACTATGCATAGAGGGGCGGGGGGCTTATATAAACAACTGGAGACTGTGGGCTCCACAAAATTCATTCAAGTTATTTTCACCAATATGTGACCTAAACAAATCATACGTACACAAACACACACACATATATATAGATGGTGTTTCTTATAAGCCAAATAATATATGATTCTCATCATGAATTGTATTTGCTCTTAATATAGTGTGGGGAATTAGACCTGGATCTGTGATGACTAAAACCAAATAAACATTGTCATTAACAATAACAACAAAAATATATCATGGACTTGACAGACAAAAAAAAAAAATTCTGTTGAAAGATTTGGAGTCTTTCTACATTGCAGTAGCCTAAACATTCTTAACTGAATACACATTTTTGAAACAAATGTTTATTATGCATCTCTTATGGGCACTGTGACCAAGGCACACTTACAACACGGCACAGAATATAGACAATGGGGACGGTGAGTGGCCTGTACTTGGAAACGCCAGTCTCAGGGTTCCCTCATGTATAAGTGATCTTATTTCCAAACTGAAGCATGTTTGAGAAGGTAGAGTCACTTTTAACAAGTAGCCTTGGACCATAGGTTTGACCTGAAAAGTATGGTTTATGCTAACAAAACAGACCATTGGTATCATCTTGAGACGGCAACAATTTTCCACTTATATCCGGGGGCTGACAGTGTGTGAACAGTCCTGTCGGCCTGGATGCTAGACTAATAGGGCAAATGAAGTCCTGTGGCAAGACTGAGGGTGTTGAATGGCACCTTTATTTTTGTTTTCATGGTTTCACTCAGGTTAGTGGACTAAAGAACCCTATGCCTGGTTTTTTTAGGCTGCATCAAAATCAGATCTTGAATCCCATGTGAAGGTGACTCCCAGATGACTCTCTTAGGTACCTTAAGTTTAAGGCCTTTATCAAGTGTCCATTGTCATTCTGACAACCTACAAAACATTCTGCATGGGTCCTGCTCAGTAGCTGCCTTCACTCCTTGTTAGCCCCCAATCATGTCTAGCTCCATTTCATACAATTCATACAATTTTTTGATTTGGTGAGAAAAACATTTCTTACCTTTCTTAGGATCTAGGCTAATACATTTCCAGATGCCTTATTACACTGTGAATGAGTTTCATTTATCACCCAAAGACAGTCTAGCAACACAATGCGAGGTGGAGAATTCTCTAACCCCACGTTCAGTCAGTATACAATTCCATGAAAATACATATTAAACATCAATCTTTTACTGTTATAATGAAATTGACAGTCACAGATCATAAATGGAAGCTGGATTATGTCTTTTGCAATAGTATTTCATATTTTGAATAGTGCACCGTTTCACAGTGTGACAAAAATCCTATTACGACCTTTCATAATCCAAGACAGCACATCGCTGGGAATTACTGAGACAGAATATACTCTTTCGTTTGTAAATTTGATTTAAGGATTCATTTTATTTCTATTTTCATGAGCTCTGATGCAACATTTAACATTTGCATTCACAACGGCCTAAACAGATTCGCTCTTAGTTTGCTCCTTTGAAAAGAACAATTTCAAGCAATCTGGGTTCACTTTTAGAACGGGCCTGCATTTGCCTGACGCTCTCCTTAACATATGTCTGGTTTACTGCTTTGCGACTTTGTCAGTGTGGGAGATAAAAAGTTGAAGGCAAGAATGCTCATTTTACTTGCTTTGATTTCATTTTTTTTTCCAACAGGAAGTCAGCTGAGTTATTTTTTCCTGATTAACACATTTCTTCACCAACTATAATTGCAAACCATTAAATTAGATTATCTCCTTTTCATCTTCGCTGGCTCCAGTTTTTTTGTGAGGGGGGATATTGTAAACTTTCTGATTTGGAATATATATATGTCATTCATAGCACTGAGAAAAAATATTGTTTAATAAAATGACTTTTCATCACCATGCACCTTAGTGTTGTGCAATTATGATCATTTAAAAACTTTAGACTTGCATATAAATGGAACATCTTTTCATTAAGGAAGAAAAGCTAAACATCATATTGAGGCAGATGGCAGTTTCAAATGCAGCCTTCCTGAGTCTCTGCGAGGGTTTAGATTTAGCGAAGGCCTCAGGCAAAAATGCTGCAAAGCAAATGGTATCACTAGAAAGGCCAATTTATATTCCAATATAAAGTTTATAGAGATAGATTTCAAAAGTAGGCAGCAGAATAATCATGAATAGATTGTATCATTTGAAAAATAATGTACATTATGACCATTCTTGGTCTAAATGGAAAAAAGATGAAAAAGTAGACCGTATCAGAAAGGCTTGCGCTCTGGGTAGATTCCCTTTCTGTGTTGATTTACTCTGGGAAGGAACTGGCAGTGGCTGCTGAACGAAAAAATCTGTCCTCTGTTATTATTTTTATTTATAGCATTTTCCTTCGATGGAACTGACACCTGAGCATTTAGTACATAACAGATAAAACATGTGAAAATATTAACTAAGTTTTTCTCGTTCGTTTCGATGTTCTGTTCTCGCACTAAGTCAGTATGGAAGACACATCCGTAACTCCTTGCTGGCTCTACAGAAGGCACAGGGGCCTAGATTAATAAGAAACGTTTTTTCCCAAAAGAAAGTGATCATTCCATGTATTTCTTGTAGTTAAATTTGTTTTTACACATACAATCACACAGCCACCATGAAATTTTCCCCCACCAGACCATTTCTATGCAAGTCCCACTTGTGTCACCTCTGGCAGCTCACATCACTGCCTTGCAGAGGTTTCTACTACACAGGCATGCAGCTAAGCGCCAGGTGCTCCCCTGCGCACCCCACCATCTCCTGGGCGCCCGAGACAGATCAATACTTTCCCACGTGGGTCACTGAGTCATCACCCAGTTTTGCTCTCCCCCCCGCTTACAGCACAGCTCTCACTACTCTTACTTTGATGCTTAGCACTCACTGAAACCACTGGGCTTCAGTGCCCATATCGGTTCCGGATCCTTACACACCAGCACCAGTGTAAATTACGGGGTGCAGTAAGGGAGTAAATGAAAATACAGACCGTGTGATTCGAATGACAGTTCACACAGCCTAGAGAAGAGCTCTGCCCAGGGAGTCCGGGCAGGCGCACCTCACAGAGTTTTATCCCTCCGAGCGCCTCTTTCAAACCTTCCCCAGACGTGTTTTAGAAAATTTCACCCCATCTTCAGTGCCGGTCATGCAAATGGCCCATCGATTTTCTACAGTGCGAGGCACCTGAAATGCACTAGTCTTCATAGCATATTCTGCAAACCCGAGCTGCTCAGTCTAGGCTACCATCTAGGGAAGGGAGACCGTCCAACAGGGGCATTGTCACGTTAGGCGTTTCCTTATGGTGACAGGTCTCGCATACTCTTCTGGGCCATCCAACTGGGGATACTGTTTCAAACAAGTACACGCACACATACCCATACACACGTCCTAAAGACTGAGCGCATTATTGCTCAGGGCCGGTAAAAAAAGCAAAATGCTTTTCTAAACATAGTATCCCCTGCTTAGTATCCTAACCACGATGAAAATATTGCTTCTGTGACTAGTGTCAAATACTCCTCTGCTCTCAACACAAGGCCGACACTCACAAATCTATTAAAGTTTTACTTTGGAAAAACCTGGAAGACTACCTGAAATTAATACTTTTCTGTACTTAAAGCCAGAGTTCAATGTGAGGGTAGGTTTACTCCAAGTTAAATTCTGTAATAATTAGAGGCAAGTGAGGATTATTAACCTCACATAAAAGCAGCCCCCCAGATTGCAGTCGAGCATGCGGGTTTGGACTCGGTTCCACAAAATGCTCTGTTTCCTTTACGAGAGAAACTCCATCAGGGTTTCGACTTTTCGCACCCACCTATCTGGGGTCCTGACATGGCCACCACTTGGTAAATGCTTGCTTGCACGCATAGGGAGCGTAGAGCCCCCAAATGCACGCGCACGTTCACGGTCACCAGCTGGTAACGAAGTACAGAAAGCAAAGGAAAGTAAACTGCAAATGGCAGCTCTTCTGCCCACGACAAAACTCACGGAGGGAATTTCCATGCAGAGAATTTCTGTGTCCAAATGTTTCTGCTGCCTGGGCCGGGTGGCTCAGCTGGTTGGAGCATCGTCCGATACACCAAAAGTTGCGGGTTCGATTCCCGGCAGGGCACACAGCTAGGTTGCGGGTTTGATCCCAGGTCCGGGCGGTAAGGGAGGCAACCGATCGATGTTTCTCTCTCACATGGATGTCGCTTTCTCTCTCTCTCTCCCCCCTCCCTTCTCTCTTTCTTAAAAACCAATACTCGAGTGAGGATTTGAAAAAAAGTTTCTGCTGATCTTTCCATCATCAAAACATTGTGTCTGGGCTTTTAAGAAATACCTGTTATCCATTTGGTGTCTTCTATGGGCAGATGGACCGTAGTGGACGGGGAGACCTTTCTAGAACTTTCACTGTTGGGCACTGTCTTATCACACGGGCTTCCCCTTGGTTCCATTTCCTGAGGGTCTCCCCAGAAACCCTCTCCGTTCATTGACCTCACTGTAGACAGTTACTTTGTTAAGCTATTTGAAATCACCACGGATGACCTTGTGGGAAACTGATGCTCTCATGCACTTGAAACCTCAGCCTACCAGCTCTTCTTTGCAGCTTTACAAATTAAATAGGTATTCCTTCACATTTGATTCACTCAGCATTCCTTTTAAAAAAATCAAGATTCTGTGCCTCGAATCGCTTTCCCTGGGGTAGTTTTTCACGGGAACTGTCACATATTTACAAATATTAAATACATTATAAATTGAAATACAACAAAATCTAAAAATAAAATAAACAGCAAATGCTCTTGTAGCACACTGGCTGAGGCACACCATTCAGGCATCAGTTCAATCCACTGGGTAATTAGGTTCATGTGCTTAAAACAGTCCTAAGAACAGAGGTGGCAATAGGGCCCTTGTGCATATTTATGAGTATTATTTTATCTTTATTGTTGAAAGTATTACAAATGTCCCTTTTTCCCCATTGATCCCCTCCACCCCGCATCCACCCCCCCCCCCAGTCCTAACCCCACACTACGGTCTGTGTCCTCGGGTTGTTCATTTCTGCCTATAAGCTCCTTGATTAATCCATCCCCACCCCTCCCCAGCCCACCTTCCCTCTGAGATCCCTCAGCCCGGTCCATGCTTCCTTAGAGCTGTCATTCCATGCTAACAATGTGGCTACATCTCAGAATACTTATTTCAATTAATAAATATATTTTTAGATACTGTTTCTTGATGAGAAAGTTTTAATGAGCTAAATAAGACATTACCCCCGTCTCCAGAAACTTCCCAGGCAGTACAGAGACCGGCGTATATAAATAACCATGTTAGATGGAAACCCTTGTGCTGTGGCGGAGGATCAGCCCAGGGATGCGGGGGTGGGGGTCCAGTTAGATTTGATCTAAGACTGGCCTTTGACTTGGACCATTAGTTGAATCTGGAAATATTAAAACATATGGCCATTTTGAAGACTGAAGGAAAATCCTGTTTTTTAGGATGTATAAAATGAGACTAGGCTGAAAAAATTGGCTAGATAAGAGGGCACTAAAGGCCAGTCAAAATAGTTCAGATTTTATGCTATAGGCAATGAGCAGACATTGAAGAATTTGAGGAAGGGATTCATGTTAGGTACCCCATGTTTTAGGAAGACAAGGAGAGTTTCCTTGTGAGTAATTAATTGCAGACAATTAATGGCAATAGACCAGAATAAAGATAATTAGGCCCTGAGGCAGCTATGGTGACTATAAGGGGGCTGAAAATAGAGATATTAAGCAGAACAGAGCAGGACGGAGTGAGTTATAATGTAGGAAACAAAAAGGAGCTTCAAAAGTAGTTCCAAATGTACTAGCAAAGGTGTCTGCCAAACTATGAGCCAAACTGAAAACCTAGGTGAAGATTAATTTTTTTTTGGGGGGGGAAGCATATAAAGATGTTTTTCATAGACCATTATTGTTTAGTTACTAACTCTATATTATATTAACCAAATAATATCTAAGATCCATTCTAGAGTCTAAGATCACTGCAATACATTAAAAAAAAAATTAGACCCCAAAAACAGAGCATTTATTATTTTCTTTAAAGCCTTAGACCATTAATATCCTTCACGAGTAACTAAATACAGTAATTCATGTTCAGCATGAGAATTATTCAGGGGCAATTTCTTAAATCTGTTTATGGTACACGCTGGCTGACAGAGATCCTAAACTAACAGGAAACAATAAAATTAAGGGGGTTGTTGTGACAATGCCAAGGTCCGTTCTGGTTACTGAGCTTTATACTGTTAACTTGTCAGGAATCTTTCACTTTTTTATTTTCTTTCACTTTTTTATTTTCTGGCTACTATATGCTTTTCTTAGAGGGTATTTTCATTGTCCTTACACCATATTTTGAAAAAGTTTAAGACAAATAACTATTCTACAACGTGATTTTTCAAAACTGGCTGAGCCCATTGCTTCCGCCCCATTGACTGCTCGAAAGTCAAGCGCAAGGCAACTGGGCAGAAAGAAGAACCAAGTCGCTTCCGCTCAACTCACCGTATTTTTAAAGCGTCAACAACGTGGTGGCCTTTGTTCAAGTCCTCGTGGAATAGAGGGACATGTGGAATTCGTGTCAGGTCCCTAAAAGGCGGACAGTCGCTTGAGAGGAGCAGGCAAGTGCTGAGGCCACCGAGACGGGAGACGGGACGAGCTAAGGGGACGCGCAGCTGCGGAGGGAGAGCGGTGGCCCCGGCGGCTGGGCGGCATTCTGGCCACATCTCCACAGGCCAGTGTCCTTCTGCCAGAGACAAGGGAAGAGCCAGACTGGGAAAGAGAGTTGGGCGTGTGCCGGGAGCTACTATTTATGATGGATCGTCAAGGAATTACTCGGAAATAAATGATGAAAGGAAGGGTTGTTCTTGGAGAGAAGCCTAGAGAGTCAGGCTAGTTAAGGGAAGGCTGTTGAGTATGCAGATCCCGACCCTCTTTATAACTAAGAAACATAAGCGGGTGATCGTTGGTGACACCCGTGTTCCCGTCCGGTTCATGAGACCGCTGAAGGGCAGTAAGTGAACATTTGTTGACACTTCCATTTTGTCGTTGCCTGGTTTCTTTGATACCATGAGGATCGTTGCGAGGAACTATAGGGGGATTAGGAACCATGGGGCACCTGTAGTCACAACGCCACAGTCACTTTGGGCCCCAGGGAAACTGACCAGAGGATGTCAGAATTTCAAGAATGACAAGAAAGCATTGTTATTGTTTTTCAGGGTATTCTAATGACCCAGCTTTCTTTAAATCTTTTCAGAAAAAGGAAATATTTTTCTCTCGTTTTCTATGTGGACCTCACTTAAGTGTTCCCTGATTCCATTTTTTACCATCCAATATATTACAGGGAGGTTTTATATCAATTCACCTCTGGGGTAGTTGATCCTTTTATTAACAAGTAATCTGTGATTGCCTCTAGCTCTAGGTCCAATTTATTGTTACCAAGAGAGACAAACACAGAAAAAAAGTGAGAGAAATCTATACAGAAACAACTTCCTATGGCTGGTTTCCTCAGAAAGAGGTGGGAGGCATCACTGGTACCGAGAATTAAAAAAACAACAGCACTGTCCACGACAGGAAACTAAATCCATCCCTTCGTCCTGGATTAAAGGTCATATAATCTGCATCTGTCACAGAAACATGTGCGCTAAGGCCGTAATTATACAATCTCCACTGTACAGTTAGAATAAAATTCAACTCTGACTTTCTTCTGCCTCATCGCTCATATCATGTGAAAATTAAAAAAGAGCAGGACGACCTTAAATATTTTTTAAAAAAAGAAAACACAAATCTGTACACTCTGTAATTTGATGGTAATTGCCGAAATATGTCTAAGAAAGAACTACTGAATTCTGTTACAGCAGCTAAATTGGTTTGGTCAGCAGTAGCCATACCTTCCCAAAACACACACACACACATACACACACCTGCACCACCAACAGCAACAAAGACAGCACATATTATTAGCAATGATTTAAACTTAGAACATAATTTACTAATAACCAGAACTGGAAATTCTGGGAAAGTCTGTACAAGGAACATAGAAATTGGTCTGCTAAAAAGAAAGAAAGAAGAAAGAAAGAAGAAGGGAGGGAGGGAGGGAGGGAGGGAGGGAGGGAGGGAGGGAGGGAGGGAGGGAGGGAGGGCAGAATGCCCTGGCTGGGTTGCTCAGTTGGTTAGAGAGTCGCCCTGATGCCCCAAGGTTGTGGATTTGATCCCTGGTCAGGCCACCAAAAAGATAGCATTGAGATATACATTTAATTGACGTATTTCATTGATTTAGCTGAATCTGAAAATTTGTGATCGTCAAAATGTTGCTGCCATTTGCCCATGCTTCCTGTAGATGATTTCCAATCAGAAGGAACACATTAAAAAATAATTAAAAAAAGACATAAAAAAGGTGGTAATTCAGAGAAATGGCACAGGGAGCTACTCTGCACAATTCCAGCTGGTTTTTGGGAGAGACCTTATTAGAATGAGATGCCAGTCTTTAGATTGTATTTATTTTTTCAGACATATTTTCATATATTTTATAATTCCTGCTCCTCAACAAAGCACTGATCCAAAGTTAGTTTCTGAGGGTAAAGTCAACACCTAGGTAAGTGAGAGGTAAAGAAGCAGACTATCACTTACAAACCTCTATCATGGCTTTCACGTGCCTGAAGAAAGTGGACAGCGCCACAAGTCAAAAAGGTCACAATCTAAGAGGTGTGCATCACCTCGACAAGCAGAAAAATTAATTCTGTCCTGGAGAAACAGATTTTCTCCCATTGTGTCCTTCTGTAGGCCAGGGCTACTGCCAGCTATAGCAGTCTAAGGTAACTGGTGATGTGTACAGCTAATTTTAGCGGTACGTAATTATCTCAATTTCTACAGCCTCTAAATTAGTGCAAACTGCAATTAATCATACCCTGTGGCCATATCGTTACAAAGTACATCATTTGACTGTCTGTGGAATGAAAACTGTTGACATAAGCTTTCCCGCAGAAACCAGCAACCTCAGAGCGAGGCCAGTGGGGAGAAGAGCAGAGAAGGGGCTCCAGTCTTTCCTGAAGTGTGACGTGGGCTGGTCATTTCTACGTCTCATGTTTAATTTTGTTAGCTGCCCCTCTTTCAGCTCGGGAATCTCATCCAACTCTCCGATGGCTGCGATCCTTTTTAGGGGATTAATGCCCCGCAAAGCTAGCAGCGGGCAGTTGTCTGAGCAGGAACTGCGACAAAGGTGCCTCACCCCGGTCTTCCCAAAGGCTGGCTGGCTTGGAAAAGCATCACTTTGCTTTTCTCTCTCCTCACTGGTAAAACTGACCAGATGTTCTTCACAGTCTTGGCCATCTCTAAAACTATGACTTAAATATTAGTTAGTAGTCTGATTTTTTAAATGCCTAAATGTCTATTTACCTCTTTGCTCCTGGAATTCTTTAGGTATCGGAAACATAATTTTAAAGCTAAGAAAACATTTCCTGGCCACGTGGTTGAAATAACCATGTTGTACCAATAATCACATGAAAAGGTAACCCCCCCCCGTGAGTGACCCAGTGTGTGAATGCACCGCGAGGCTTTCGAACGTGGCCGGCTTGCATCCTACAGATCGGAGGTTCTGGATGCGGCCGAAAATGTAACGATCCTGAATTCCGTCTGCATCACCCGCGAACACTCAGGTTTTACTTTTGCTCTCTTAACAGAAAAAGAAAAGTTTGCATTTAAAAATCATTCGCTTATAACTGATAAGAAGACTTGAGCGGCCATAGAGTTTCCAGGGTACCCCAAGGTGCTTTTTACGATAAGGCTGAGCTGGAAAGTGCTTTCGGAGAGTGTCTTTGTATTAGGGTTTCATGGGTGAGCGCATTGTGTCACTATGATTTATAGGAGCTCGACTCTACCAGGGGAGAAAGTGGGTCTTTGGAGGAGCGGCAGTGCTATTTTCGAGAACCAGGCTGGGGCTGCTAATTGGAAATGGTCAACATGTGTTGCTTCAGTTCCATGAGGACGCGCTGGGCCTACTTTACCAGGCCAGCGGTAAATACAGTGACACCTCTGATTCAAGCGTAACCGCTCATAATTTTCCAAGTGGGCCGTGACTTGCCTGGAGATAGTTTGAATGTGAGTGACATTCCTGGTCAAGGTTCCCTATGGGTAATTACAGATGGGTGAAAAAATTCACTATAAAAATATCATGCGGTGCTAAACCTGAGACAACTCATTCATCAAGCATTTGAAAGAAAACCACATTAAATCTCTGGCCTTACACAACTTATACTGTAGTAAAAGGTCCATAAAGGGCCAGGATCAAAATAAATATTTTTGGTTTTCTGGGTTATGTGGTTTCTGTTGCAACTATTCAACTCTGCTGTTGTTAACCTGAAACAGGCTTAGACAATATGTAAACAGCTCGGTGTGGTTTTGTTCCAATATAAATTATTTTGGAAAACAGACAGTAGGCCAGATGGGGCCCGGGGTGGTAGCTTGTGCTAGGAGTTTGCTTTACTGCAAGAGTAAGAGTCACATATGATATGAAAATAAATCAAATAAAGAAAAGCTAAGCCAAGCTCAGAAAATAAGAAAATAAGTGATATAGAAGAAAAATGCTATAAGAATTCAGAAGAGTGAGGTTTCTGTGGGTGGAAGAGATTCCTGAGATGACATAATTTTTAGTCTCTCTGTAAGTTCCCTTAACCTGCTTGCATGATAAGCAGCTTGGCCATGATTCTGCCAGTCTATTTTATTAGTCTTTATTTTTGCTAAATTACATTACAATAGTTCATGAATATATGTGGTCTGGAATGAGATTAAGTATTTGATGGCTCTGTTAGATAGTTTCCTATATTAGGACCAATCCTGAAATCATAAAAAAAAAAAAAAAAAAAAAGACTCTCTCACATAAAACTCTTTTCATGGGCTCTATCAAAAGCTAAATTGATAAGACTATTATACTCAAAAACTGGGAAGTTAAAATGGTGTGCCTTGGGACATAGGATAAATGCATTCCTAACCCATCTATTTATTGCTTTCAGCTCTAGAAAGGATTTCATTACATTCTGTCTCAATACTCAGGTGTGACTTGCAGATGAGCGGAAACAACTACCATGTCTGGAAAAGAATACTTCCCTCAGCAAGAGAGTTACTTGCATTAAGGTTTTGTTTCCTCACTATCCATCTACGACATTGAAATCATATATTAGTCTTGAAAGAATATGTTAAAATTCTTCAAGAAATCATTTGTATTACTAAAATAATCCATTTGAGCAATGTATTAGAAATTATATAAATGATCATATTAGCTTTATGAGTGTCATAAAAAAACTGACCACCTAGGATGGTCAAAGATGCCATTTGATTAAGGATTTTGACAATAGTTTATTTTGTTTCTCTGCAAGGACACTAACTTTGTTGGTTATTTCATAAGCTACTGCCAGCAATTTACTAATTTGTGTCATAAACTTCAAATGATGCTTTCAAAGGTCATTAGTGCCTGTGTCTATCAAGAGCATCCTGGACAGCATTACTTTGTACTTGTCCAGGAAAATCTACTGACACAACAGAGAGGTTACTATGCTTTATTAGAACATGTCAGAAAAATAATCTACGGCTTCAAGACGCTTTGGCCAAATTTCTAACAGAGAAAGCGAGGACTGGGGACACAATGGTTGACTTCACAATAAAAAGGTAATTTTAGACATCTATATGATAGTTTTCATTCACCTTTTGTTTTAGATATCTGTATAAAGTCACCCCAGTGCAGATTCACTTTTTTGAGCACACACAGATTCATCTTCTCGTTCTGGAGCAATAGGATTTGTTAGCTTTCATTATGTTTATCGCTACTTTTGTGCTTTAAAATATCACTTTTGAGCTACTGGACCTCTTAAATAACTTAGGATGTAAAGTAACAGAAACAATGAGAGTGTCAGTTCAGCAAATGAAAGCAACGGCACTTAACAAATTGGAAAATACTCTGGTTGAGGCGGGAGCAACCTGTAAACTGAAAGTCATGTGAAAGAAATGGCTCCAAGTAGTTCTCGATAAAAACAGCTGCCGTTTTTCAGCTTATGATGATATTTTGGTGAGAAAATCTGAATCTTACATACAATAAAATTTGTGAAGAAACTGTGGACAAATTACTTCATCATGTTTTTCCTCCAAAATACCCAAATTTTTTATAGAATACTTATAAGTTATATATATCTAATATTTATTATATAGTATAGTACATTTATTTTTATATATTTATAATTTATTATATATTTATAGGTGCAGATATAGAGAAATACCTAAAGTCCACCAGTAGCCCACAGAACACACTGTGCAAATCCCTGCATTGTGGCCTCATCAAATCCCAAAACTTAGGAGATTTCAGCAACTCAGGCGGCCGCCTCTTGCCTGCAGCAAAAGCTCCCCTCTCGTGAGTGGCAGGGGGAGGGCAGGTGGCAGTCCCTCCTGTCCTCTCTCACAGGCTCCCAAAGGGGGGAGGAAAGCGCACGCGCCCCGGAGGCCTGGATCCGGAGAGGAGGCTGTGAGTCCTGCCCCTGTGCCCGTGTCTGGCCCCCTCGCGACTTCCCGTCGCCCTCGGAAGACACTTGCACCTCAGTTGGGCAGGGCTTTGGAAGCGGAAGGAAAGGTTGGGACAGTGACAGTGCTCACATTTCTCCCTGGGTAGCCAGCACGCACTGTTTTGGTTGGTGGTGTTGCTGCTGTTTTGTTTTTTAAATAATCTGGGAAATTCCACAGTGAGCATTAACCACAGCACTTTTACCTTAACAATTGAGAAACGTTGTAGTAGACTAATGAAGTGGCCAGGATGAGCCACTGCCTCACGGGCTGTGGGACACTTGCCCTCCTGGGCCCCTGGGTGACAGCTGGCAGCCCCTGCCTCAGGCACTCTCAGGGAAGGTTCCTACCACCCAGGCCAGCCTTGACGAGACGGGCTAGGCGGAATGATTTTACTCACAACTTCTTCAAACGAAGCATAAGAGACAGAATTTTATATTTTAATTAAAAAACCCTTAAATGGACAAATTGCAGCAAAGCTAAGGTGCGTGACTTAGATTCATCTATTAACACCCATGGTTGACTTTCATGGTTTATATAAGGCCCCACTGTGCATCCAGCAGTAAAAAGGCCAAGCCGTTTAATTTTAATTCCAAGCTAAATAAACTATAACAGGCATTTGTTTATTTTCAAACAATAAAATCTGTAATGGATTTGAATAATTTATCTGTTTTATGCTATATATTGAATTTGCAGACAGATGGTCTAAATTGACGCTCAGGTGTAAACTGCATGGTGGATGTTCTGTTATAACATACAAAGTTCTTGACTGTATGTGTGTAAGAAATGCAGCTTCCCGTGGCTGAAGTCATGACTAGAGGGTTGAAAATCTGCTTCCTTGTGCATTCTCAAAACCCTATGTTAAAATCATAGAAGACACAGATAAAATCATAGAAGACACAGATAAAACGTCACCTTTCCATGAGAAAAGTTATCTACAACAGCATATCTTGTCCCTGGGAAACACGAGCTGCAAACCGTTGCAACTTAGGAACACAGAGTTTCACAGAAATAATCACTGGACAAAGGTGTCTGAGTGCAAGACTTCATGAACGAACAAGCAGCCTCCCCAAAGCTACCTGGGCAGACTCCCTCCATGTCCGCAACTAGGGAAGTTTCTCTGGGCACTGACTGCAAACGCTCCTCATCTTAGGAAAGGGTGGGGGTCACCAGAACGCTCCCTGCCATCTGCAATATGCTTAGGCATCCTCTGGGGCAAGCTCCGTGCCAAATGCAAATGCAACTCTGTGATGCGCCTTTCTGAGTCTTCGGTCACAATGTCCTGCGCCTATGATGCCATCCCCTCCGTGCTGACTGACTATGATCAACTCCTACCATTTTTTCTAGACCAACTTCCTCTAATAAACGCTTCCTAACCTTCCTCTGATTACGAGCATTATTCAGTTTTCTACACGTATACTTGCATCAATCCACCGATTCATTTTTAAATAAAACTTTATTGAGTAGCTACTATGTGCCAGGCATTATGATGGGTATCTGCCTCTCTATCAGATAGAGCATTTCATTGCATTTACTCGATCACTGTTCGTGTCTAAAGTTTAAGCCCATCGAAGACAAAGACTACAACCTTATAATCCCTGTAAACCTCGTGCAATGAGAGTGCCTTGGACACAAAAAGTCAAGCTTGCTAAATAAAGTATGAGTTAATTCTTTAAGATTTGGTTATCTCAAATATAATCTAATTAGGACTTGAAAACGAGTATCTTTGATGTTTGTGCAAGTCATGATTAGGATCTTAGCCACTAGGTGAGACCACTGGGTACAGGCTTCATGACATTGCCACTCATCTGCTCTCATCACCAGCATGTTCTTCCAGTTACCCTCCCACTCTGCCAATCTCTCTACCAAATCTGTAGTAACCAATTTTTAATGACAGCTTATGCTATCGTTCCCCATTATCTCTGTTAGAATGCACACATTTCTCTCCATGTACTTAGCAGGTACGCATTTCTAAAGGTTAGGAGGACATTTCTGTTTACAGCAATGATTAAGGTCTGTTCAGTGAGAGAGTGCAGATCTATGTCCTCAGATTAATCAAAAGTTGTTCTTTCTACCAGCTTGGGCCAATCACTGACACGGTGATTACTCAGGATGGGCCAGATATTCAGATGATAGGGTTTGATTACTTGAGGGCCTGGATACTATGTGAAATGTTGAGGGGATCAGCACAAGAACAAGAAGGGAAAGTTATATTACGGAGTTGTGATCTGGTTTAAAGCGAGCACAACTTTGATTTTCCTCTCTGGCTTAAGGCAAGGTTGGAGTTGATTTAGTGAATGCCTTGGCCTCTTCATTCCATCCCTACACAGTGACCTACCCTTAATTCGATGTTGTTTTTATTCTAATAGCAAGGAGAATTGCAGAAATAATCACTTCTTGATGCAAGCGCAATAACGATTTTTCTAAGCCTCCTATCTAGTTCTTGTCTGGGTGGGGGCAGTGACCTCAAATGAGAGACAATGCCAGGCTTGTCATACTCCACCAACAACATAGGAAAAACCATGACAACCATAAAAAGTATGAAGACTCTGTGATCTCCAAAAACAAGAATCTAAAGAGGGATCCCAAACACGTGGCAGTAGATATTCGTAACCTCTTTCAGGTACAATATAAGGTCCTATTCTTAGGCCTTTTCAGAGCTCCTGCTACTTAGGGGTGCAACAGAAATATATTAGGAGACCTCTGAGAGCGAACAACAAGATGCCCTGTCATAGACACTATCAAGAGAAAGAAAAGAAAAGCTATGGATTGGAAGAAAATATCTGCAAACTGCACATCTACAAAGGACTGTATCCAAACTATATAAAGAACTCTCAACACCCAACAATATTACAACAATGCATTTTTACAAAATGAACAAAGGACTTGAACAGACACTTCACAAAGAGGATATAAGAATGGCAAATAATCACGCAGTACCCAAATAATACCTGACATCATCTGCTATTTGGAAAATACCAACTTAAACCACAAAGACATACCATTACCCAAGTATTATGATAGCTAAAATAAAATTATAGACAATACCAAGTACAGACTGGTACTCTCATGCACTGCTGCAGATGGGAATATGCAATGTTATGCACTTTGGAAATTTGTTTAGCAATTCAAATAATGTTAAACATCTACTTACCATTCGAGGCAATGTTCTTATTCCTGGAGACTGTACCTAGAGAAAATAAAAAAAAACTTGTTTACATCAAAACATGTATGTTAGTAGCAGCTTTATTTGTGATTTCTAGAAACTGGAAATAGCCCAATGTTCTTTTTCTTGTGGTGCAGTCTATAACGGCCACAGTGAAAAATCACAAAAGCCAAATTCTGAGGGAAGGGACTTGCCTCCAGATTGGGTAGAATTTCCCTCTCAAGAGGGTGAGCCAACTCTGACTTTGCTCTTTCTGCATCTCTCTCTCCTCCTCTCTCCTCTCTCTCTCTTCCTTCCTTCTCTCTTGTGCTCTCCACCCCCCTATTACTTCTTAGCCTTAGACACAAAATGGCAATAATGAAAATGTATGGCTTCTGATTGGAGGAGTGAAACAGAGAGCAATAGCGTACCAGAAGGAAGAGGAAGATGACAAAGCAAAGCAGGAGGCTCTTGGACAGCAGTCCCATAAAGTTGCTCATGACCTTTGGTTTTACCTCCCTAGCTGCACAAGTGTGAATTTGATTCTAATTACCATTCCAAAAACTGAGAACTGAACTAATAGGTTGATTAGATAAATACATAACAACTGAGCTAATGGAATTTCTACTCATTTCCCAAATTGAACACAGAGTGGGAGATGGGACCACTGACTACAAAAGCTTTGAAAGCTGACCTGACATTGAAACATTAGAACCATGGCACATGGAAGGCAGGTGGAACTTGTGGCCTGAGTCTAACCAGGACAATTGCCCACTAAACAAAATAACCAAAATAAAAAACTTACTGGTTGAGCCTCAGGAAACTGAGATAATTACAAAATAAATAATACTTGCATATCAGAGTCCCAGCAGGAGAAAGGAAAGAGTAATACTCAAAACATCACTCATATGATTTGAAGAGATTGTGGCTAAATTTTTTTTAGAAGAAGGGAATATGCTAGCAGAAGAAACCATGAAATAGGGGAAATAAAGGACAAGCACCAGATATGATAAATATCTGGGTATAGATTATTTTTTCTCCACTTGAATTCTTTAAAATATATTTGACAGTTAAACACAAAAAATCGTAACATTATGTGATGAGGCTTTGAGTGTGGAGATAATGTATTTAAATTTCAGCTACTCTGGAAAATGACTTGGCAGCTTCTTATAAAGCTAAACATACACTCACCAAATGACTCAACAACCCTATGCCTAGGTACTTATCCTTGAGAAATGAAAATATGTTCCCAAAGAAGCCTGCACATGCATATTTATAGCATCTGTATTAATAGTTGCTCAAAACTAGAAAAAATCAGAATACCCTTCAGTGGGTAAGTAGATAAACTAGGTACAAACATACTATGGAATACCATTCATCAGTACAAAGGAACAAATTATTGATTCATGGCACGACTTGGATGAATCTCATAGGCATTAAACATATTATGTAAAAGAAGCCAGTCTCAAAAGCTAACCACCTCGAAGTTACATGCTGTATGATTCTATTAATTTATGACATCTGGAAACAAAACTTCAGTGATGGAGAACAGATTGGTTCTCGGGTTTACGGGTGGGATGAACATGTGACTTTATATGGAGAGCAGGAAGGAAAGTGTTTGAGTAAAGGAACTATCCCGATGACAGTGATGATTGTGTGGCTCTGTACCTATGTTAAAACCATAAATTAAAAAGTCAACAACAAAAATTATAAAACTCTACACAAAACATTAAAAAGTAACTTGAACTGTGTAATTTAAATATGCATGCATTATTTAGAGGGAGTTTCCAGAAATAGATTTTTTCTAAAGGTATATACGTCTCTAAAAATGGTATGTATGAAAGAGCCTCTTTGTACCACGACCCTAGAGACTGAAATATTTGTCACCACATGTAACTTTTATAGGTTGATTGGGCACAAGTGCAGGCAGCTGCAAGTCATCTGCTTTTCTTTCCATCCTCGTGCAACTACGAAGAGCGGGATGAGAAGCTTAGCCTTGGGTCCTGGCCATCCAGCCAGCATGTGTCTCTGTCACTGCGTAGCAATGAGGCACCAGGCACCGCCTAGTCTGCCTTGCAGGTAATCTTCTGCTTTAAATTTTAGTGAGAGCCTTGCTGCTGATCTTAATTCCATCCCTCATGCCATATTAAAACTGGCACCATCTGATACAGTGTTTCTACATATGCAGATGATTTATTACAGTTGTTTGCATACTCAGAATTCTCTTCTGATCTTTCTTCCCAGATCACAAAAAGCTATTTTTTAAAACGGGCTTTATGTGTCAGTTGGAATAAAACTGAACTCCCGTCGCACACCATGTCTCTTTAATAGCTTAAACTTGTCAGCAACTATTGTATAGTTCATTGAATCCTTTACTGCCATCAGCTTCTCACCAGCATGGATTTCCTTGCCTCTCCTCTCTCAAAATAAAATAAAGATTTCAAAGTGTCTTTCCTTCTCCTCTCCAAGTGAGCATGTTCAAACACACATGGACAGTGGTTTTGGCCATATGACTTTACTAATCAGTTTTAAGAAAACTTCAATTGGTAACTCTGGTATACTGCTTAGGTTTACTTTCCGGTAACTACAAACCCCCCACCAAATTATTTTGTGTACTTTCCCCTCTAATAGAATACTCACTGGTCTATTGCAATATTGCAACTTTAAGACTATCATGTCAAAATTTTCTCCACCCATTGTGCACATTTGCCTGTCCTGAAGCCCAGCCTCAGAATTTTCAATCACACATTTACACATTACGCACACCGCTTCTGTTGCAGCAGACATTAGAGTAAATGCTTAGACCATCTCTAAGTCTTGTAGAAAAATTCCTTTTGTACAGAGCTCAAGGTTTTCCATTTTCATATGCTGAGGTCATACCACAGTGCTGACTTATACTAATATTTAGTAACAGTGGTCTGTCTACAAAGACTTCAGTTATGAAGATTCTCTTTTCTGTTTCGTACCCTATTTTTCTCTTGTTACCATCACAAAGGATTTGCATGTTTTGGGAAGCATTATCAGTGTTTTCTTTCATGAGCTAGACGCTAAAAGGCAACGGGGAATTGGAAGGAGGCTTAAAGGAACGGAGGCGCATGTCTAATAGATGGTTGATGGGCTGCCTTTCTGGGGTGGAACTGGCCTTGCTTTTATTATTAATTCGTCATTTCAGAGGATTTTATAGAAATCAAACTTAAAGCTAAGTTCTCACAAGAACCAAATGCATCTCACTCGGTTCATTTCTTAGGCAGCATCTGCTATATGTCCTTGGGACCCTTCTTTACATCATGTCTTATTTCCTTCCCATAAATGAAAAATAATTTGCCCCTGTTCACCAGCCCCCTCATGTGCACTATTGTTTCTCACACTCACATCTGAACCTCCCATGTCTCTTAATCAGGTTCCCCATATAGCATATTAAACAGAATTATTCTGGGGCAAAGAATTGGGTGTCATTCATCCTGCCACCTGGGAATGCCCTTTGCCTGGAGGGCAGGTGCTGTGAGGTGAGCCGGATGGTACCAATCCGCACACAGACCTACTTTTGTCACTACAATTATACAGGAGACAGGCAGGGCTGGATGTTGGTATGGGGGCACCATAGGCATTCTGTTTATTTGGAGCCTCTTCGAAGCTCTATTTCCTAAATATTCAACATTAAAAATAGCCTGGGTGTTACATGAATGAGGGTAACTGTATTCAAGTTCATGAACTTTGTACCAAATAATGCATTTTTGGCCTCAACATGCTTTTCAAACTTAGAAAAAACAGAACAAAACAAAAAACTTCTACAGTTAATTAGATCCACCTTCAGAGCAAAGGCACTATATCCTCAGTCAAAGCCAGTGCTCAGTTCCCTCAGGTGTGATTGTCCCACTTCTGGTTTTGTTTCTTTCTTAGCCAGCAAAGCACTTTGCGCTGGTCGGTGCTCACGTAGTTAACACTTCCTCCCGCCCCAGGTGGCTTCCCTTCCCCTCCCTTCACTCCTCACCCCTCTCTAAGACCTTGCCAGGTGGCATCCTCACAGAAGGAGGTGTGTGCTATTCTGTAAGGTAAATAAGGCAGGTAATTTATTTCTATTTTTTAGAGTAATCTGTAGCTCAGAAATATTGATGTTCCTTACCCAATGGAAATGCCAGCCTGAGACTAATTTCTCAGAACTCTAGGGTTCTTAAAATCCTCTCCCTCCAAAACAGTCAGTAATTCCTACGGTAAAACAAAACAAACAAAAAGACACAGATAGACTAAAATTTTTTCCAATGGAGTGTTGTTCGTTTTCTCTTTCCATTTAGGTGGTAGACTGGCCACAGGCAAGCCTGTTCTTGGAGCCACATACTCAGGGTTTGCCTACCGGCTCTGTTTGTACCAAACATGTGATTTTGAGTAAGTTATTGATTTTAGATGAGCTTGAATTCTTTTATTTATAAAAATGGACATAGTAATAAGTCCTTGCCATGAGAAATGGGAAAACATATATAGGCTTATGGTTAATATGAAAGAACAAGCATTGGATATACTCTCTGTCCAAACTAAAACATTCGAACAAAATATATATGACACGACAATTTCGGCTCAAGGCGGGGACCCCCGAGATGAGGAAAACAAACCAGATAATACAGCGATTGCCTCAATGTGCTGCCTGAAGATGGTTTCCAGGCCACAGCACAGCAAGGGGGACCCACACAGCCCCAGCACGCTCCCTCGGTGGGGAAGACGCTGTTGAGAATTCAGGAAGACAGGCTGTCCCGAATTTGCAGGATCTAATACAAAGAGGAGATTGCCAGGTGCAGAGAAAGGGCCACATGAAGGGCAGAGGGCTACGCAGAGAGATGCCTGGAGAGAGGGCTCTGGAGACCCTGCCCTGGAGTCAGCCGCTGCACCCTGGTCTCTGTAAAGCAAATACCTGAGGCTGGGAAGGAGCCGTCAGGACCGGCTGGCACAACCCTCAGAGCTCACGGAGGGCTGAGAACAGTTAGGACTCCGCGTGGGGCGGAAAACCTGCTGTACAGGCCACTTGGGAGGGACCCCAGCAGCTTTTTTATCTCAATGGAGCAAAATGAGCCCTAGACTCAGGATGCTTCGGGCCCCACGTAACAAAGCGTAAAGGTGAACCTTAGAGGGATTCCACTGGTCCCGACCGGGTTCCCTGCGTCCCCGGGCAAAGCTCACAAGGAAAGGAATACGTCGGTCCCCAGCCCGCAGGACGAACGCTGAACGCCTGACAGCCAAGCAAAAGCGACCAGGCATTAAAAGACTCGGAAACACAGCTCCGAATGAGAAATATCCACCAGCAGAAACAAACCGAGGTCCCACGCAGACGACAGTTTTTACAAGCTGTGCTACAGATCCACGGAGGCGCAACGGGACCTGAGGATGCTCAGACGCGGCAAGCGCGTACACCCTCCCAAACTGAATCTCTACTGAAGCAACAGCGTGTCTGGAAACTTCCAGATTGGCTTGCCTATGGTCTCATTCATCCCAGCTCCTCAGCAGCGTGGACCCCGCCGGCCCCTCTTTAAACGCACTTTCCCCTGACCTTCCCCCGCACCTCTGAGGGCGCTGCAGGCCCCGGGGCACAGGGCCTGGCTGGCGACGCCGGTCACATCAGCGTCTGGGGTGCCCAGCACTTGATTTCAGGAATGGAGCGTCGTGGTGGCCGCAGGACAAGGCGTGCAGGAGAAAGAGAGGGCAAAGGGGGTCGGGGCGGGACAGAGAGAGCGGGGTGAGGAAAAGATGCAGAACCACCCTCTGCCAGTGGCTCGCGAAGCTCAAGGGAATCGCCTCGTCTCCCAGAGACCGGGCGCACACGTGTAAGGTCGCCTGCAAGACCCGAGCAGACAAACACGGGCAACCATGTCCTCACCTTGCTTGCGGGAAGGCAAAGGGCAAGTGACCGTTATACAGTCGGTTAAATTCACTGATGGAAATTCCCAGGTGGTGTATAATGCAGGCGTGGGACACCCTAAGATGCTCCGAAGCACATGCAAACTCTTCAGGGTCCAGTCAAGGGAACCCCTCCAAAGCCGAGGCTCAGAGCGCAGAGGGACACACGCCTGAAGCCACCAGCAAACACTGTGACTCCTGGGATGGACCATCCGGAGGCTGCAGAGGCCGCTCCACTGACACTGGCGGTGAGGCGCGTCCCTCTGTCGGGAGTAACTGAGGAGTGAGGACCTGAGGGGGCCTCTTAGGGCCTGAGAACCTCGTGGCCGGAATCAGTAGCGTTGGGTCCGACTGATTCCCCCTCCTCTGCGGGGAGAACCACAAACCAGATGAAAGGGTGACAGTGGCTCGTCAGGGGCTCGGGTGGGAAGTGACGGAGGGAAGGAGCCCAGGGTGCAACTCTCCGAGCTCCTGCGGCTCTGCTCTGGCTCCGGGACCCCGCGTGGGGTCCCCTCCGGGAAGCGTTTGTTACCAAGGGGCGCTGTGTCGTTGTCACCCTCCTTGCAGGGAGTGGGCTCCAAACACGGTTCAGTCTCTTAAAAAATAGCTCGAGGGCAATGTGCTTTTTTCTCACTTAATCCCTGTACAATTGTGCTGTTTTGTTAAATCTCAGTAAATCTGGTCTGTTTTCCACTCCTGGGTCTCTCACATTTGTCTGCAGCCGTCAGTAGCTGGGAAAACTGCAAACCGGATGAAGTTTGGGTGTATAACTCAGGTGATAATTTTAGGACGTTTTTTCTCAAGATTGCAACACTCGACCCAGACCCCTCGAGTGACTCTGCTAGTGTTGTAATAACCTGGTTAGTATCCTAGAGGGAAGGAGGAAAGGGAAGGCCAGATAACATGGGCCTGCCTGGCTGCGGGCTGCTCATTTAACACGAGCCAGGCCCCGCTATTGATGGGAAAGGGCCTGGGCGGCGCCAGTTTCCCAGGAAGGTCTGAGTGACCGGCAAGGTGCCCACCTGGCTGCCGGTCACACTGGGAACAAATCAGTGGCCAGGATGCGCGCGGCCACTGCAAGCACACAGAACTGAGTATTTGCACTTCTGAGCAAAGGAGCACAGTCTTCTCTCTCTTTTCCACCCTCTCCTGCTTGCCCGCGTGCCCCGGACTCCCGTGGTCACGGCCACGGCCACAGCCACGGCCACAGCCACGCAGGGCTCCACACGACCAACGGACTAATTGTCTTTCATTAGCGTGGATGGCACCGGGCCCGGCTGCCAGTGCAAGGGGAGCTCTGCACACTGGCCTTGCTGTTGGCTCCACTGGAGCCCCAGCTGCACCTCTTTCAGGACCGGCCTAAGGGGGATGGGACTTCGCAACCCCAGGGCTGTAACTCCCCGCAAATAAAGCCTTTTACCGCATCCCACCCTGGGGGGGCTCCTGAGCATGCTTGCTTCAGCCATGCCCCAACCACCTCAACGCCACTCCCACGAGCGAGGGAGGAAACTGATTCTCCTGCAGCAACTTCATACATTTGAAAAAAATTAATTAAGGTGCATTTCAAGCTTTAACAGGGTAATTCTTCCTTCTAGAAACATTTTTGAGGCCAATAATAGCAGGTAAGTTCTTGCTTCAGGAAAGTTTGATACCTTTTATGGAAAATGTTTTCTGAAATGCAAATGTAAATACTTAAACACAAACAGAATTACAGAAAATAGTATAATAAACACACCTGTACACATGATACAATATAAGTATTTTGCTAAAATTGTTCCATCTGGGTTTTTTTGCATTTATCCATCACCTGTCCCACCAACCTCCCTCCCTCCCTCCTTCCTTCTTTCCTTCCTCTCTTTTATTCTTTCTTTGATGAAACATTTTAAAGTATGTCTTAGGAATCTTATCACCCATAAGTTGCTTCAGAGAGTCTCTTTCTCCCTGTTTCTTCTTTTTCTCCCTATTTCCTCTTAACCTTACAAAGGGTTAAGAGCTTCTCTGTGTCTACTGTTTCTTAGAAATAAACAGCCCCCAATAATCCTCATGACAAACAGGCATATTCTGGGTTGCAAATTCTGCTCACCTTCAAAGAATAAGAGAGCTGCAGAAACAAAGATGACTAAATAAACCAAAACACTGTAGAAGGAAGAACTGTCCACTGAGCTGAGACTGACGCCAACTTCTTCCCTGGGATCCTTCGCTTAGGCTGGGCATGGCCTTGAATCTGGAGTTGGCCTTGGCAGTAAGTGTCTGTCGGAGTCAACTCCATCACCTCGTAGTGATGGAACTGTGCTGAAGCCTGACTGGGGTGATGGACAGACAGACAAACCTACCATGTGGTAAAATTGATTAGAACTAAGTACACACACAATAAATTATATCACTGTCAATTTCTTGGTTGTGATATTAGACTGTCGTTGCTCTTTTATAACCACCTGTACTTTTCTCCAGTCGATCTTTGTGCTCTTAATCCCCAGCGACCACTGATTTTCCCTCCATGTCTATAATTTTGTCACAGTATTTCCTATAACTTTTTATAATACTAATAACATTTGCCTTGATCTTGTGCCATAACACAAAATTTAATCAAATACATTATAACCTCGTGTTCTTTCCTTTTACCTGCGTTAGCATATTGGTATTTAGTAATTACTATCATTGATGTGCTCCTACTTTTCCACCATTTTTAAGAACATTATCACCCTCATCTATAGCTTCAACTATTATCAGTTTCTGAAAATTTCCTTAACTTTTACTAGACACTTTGTTCTGAGGTCCAGCCCATTTACCCCATGGCCTACCGGGTTCTTCATAGTTATATCAAACAGCCATCCAAAGTCGAAACTGTCATTGACCCTGCTGTTCTTTGCTCTCACCTCACACAGCCTATTTTCAACAGATCTATACAATCTAATGTTTTTATGCCAAAGTACATGCCTTCAATCACTATTATGTGTCCAAGTTTCCTTCCATTATAAATAAGAAACCAACTGCAGAGTGGCTGTAGGGCTAATATCTACCTTCTCTTGTCATCATTAATCTTTTCCAACACATTGCAGAGAAAGTTCTACTTCTACGGCATGTTTATTTTGCTATCAATTTTCTACATTTAGTTTTGTGTTTTATTTATGAAATACGTTTCTACAAAATGGAAACAAGATTCATTCATTTATTGAAATAATATCCAGAAAAGCATTTCCTTGCCCCGAATATATATGGTTTGGGGTGTGATTGCTGTATCTTCTGTTTGCTGTGTGACATTTATCTCAGATGCACTGGATAATTTATAGTATTTTCATCAAGAGCCTTCAAATCCTATCTCTGGGGACAAAAATGACAAAACCGAAGCTGTCCTACTTCAGGCACATCATGAGAAGGCAGGGTTCAATTGGAAAATACCACAATGCCGGGACAAACAGAAGGCAGCAGGGAAACAGGAAGACCACATATGAGACGGGTGGCTCCATAAAAAAGCCATCGGCAGGAGTCCCCAGGAGCTGAGAGGGCTGCTGCTCAGGACACTGTGACCGTCACTCGTTCGCTAGATACATCACGGATGTCAACCATAAAATGTGAGAAACTGAATGATTTTAACAGGATACAATATTTGAGAAAAGCTGAAGAGCTGAAAATTGAGAGCTCCTGTGGGCTAGATTTGCCTTGAGGAATATTGGGCTCCACAATCATGTTATTAAATATATTTTTTTAAAGTCAAATCCTACCTTTTGTATAATAAGAATATAGCCATAATAAGTAGTGGGAATGTTTATTAATTTGCACATAGAATATTAAAAACAATGTACAAGTAATTTTTAAATAGAAAAATTGAGACATTTAAAAAAGTATTTATATGAATTACATAGTAATTAGATTGACTAGGAATATTTTTTACAAATTAAAAAAATATTTAAATTTATCACTATAAATGGAGAAGAGAAAAAAAATACACTCAAGTTTGTGCTAACAGGAGAGAATAAAATTTAAAAATGCCAACACCAAAAGTGGACTGAAAAAAGAGCTCATATAGAAATTAGTGTGCCTGCCATCCTGAGATAATTACCTCTAATTTTTGAAATAATTTACTTTGCTATCTTTAAAATCACTCTTATATCCATCACATTCCTTTACATTTAAAACAATTAAGAGAGCAAGTATTGGCAGCGCTTTTCTCTGTCTAAAACAGTCAAGTCATTGCTAAATTGCTGTAATTATTTTTATGAAATTTGTTAGGAAGGGTGGCCACACCGTCAGACTATTATACTTGCTTTACTGGAAAGAAGCACCTATGCATATACTCAAGTTATATTTCACAGTACAATGGCTAAAGCTTATAATTGCTGTAGTTTTATATTTTTGAAAACATTTTTTATCCATGTCACATTTATTTGTCAGTATTTTCAGAGCTCACCCAGGTGACTCCAAAATGCAATTAAAGTTTAAAAATACTGCCTAAAAGCATCTCCTGACCCCTGAAGCTCATGGACAGATATTTAGAGTATTATTGTCCTAGAAACCTGTGATAAAACTACTTTTCCGGTATCTTCCTTTTCTCTGTATTGATTCATCTCCCTAGAATTTTTTACATGTCCAGAGTCTTATCAAATTGATATGCAAGTGTGTGTCTGTATGTATGTGTGTGTTGATTAAAATATTCTTTTCAGTTTTTCTCAGGTAGCACCCACACAAGACTAGAATCATAATTTTTGGTTGAATCTTTTCTTCATGTTTTCTGTATCTCCTGCCCCACATCCCATACAACATACAGAGCATTTTAGAGATTTAGTTGATGCCATAAGCTTAAAAAATCTATCATGCTTATCCTTTATTTATGGATCATACTTGCTTTTGCTGAACACTCACATGTTCAGTAAATTCCACGGAATGGTGGAGAATCTTCTTCCATCCCGGCATTTCCCACAATATATGAGGAAAGAATTAGGAAACACGGCACAAGGCCATGAGTGTGATTCAGGGGGCGTCCTCCTCGAAACAGTTTCTAAAATGATACAACTCTAGATCCTTCATGTATCAGTGACTACAATTCTCTATTTCCTTGTATTTCCCCTCCCTACTGCTTTCTAAACTAAGCTTTTACTACCATTAATTTTACGGAGCCCTCTCATTATACTGATGAGATTATTTTTCCTCTTAATTATCCTTGATTCATGATTACTCAACAGTGACTTCTTTTAGGCCTAATGGTGGGACAAGTATGCTTTAGGCAATGACTCCTTTGAGTGTCTGAAAGATTACAGATTTCCTAAACATTGTGATTCAAGTTCCACTAATTCTGACACTATGCTCAGGGAAATACAGCTTTTAGTTGGAAGTACTGTTTGGGAGCAGCAAAGCTGAGAAGGTGGACAGGGTGGAAAAGAGCTAATTCCTGACCTCATTAAAGGACAGGAATTTCATTATTATAAGTCACTAATCAAGGTGCTTTGAGTTTCTTCCTTTATAGTCTGTAGTTCCACATGTCTCCGTCGAAGGTTTTTCCACATTTGGTCTTCTGAGAGTTTGGGTGGACATTAGTACTTTTTCACACGTGCTTAGGAATGTGGTGTTCAAAACTGTACAAAATTCAGTTGATGCAACCAGCAAAATGTGCTATCAAATGCTGATTGCCTGAGATCCGGATGTCAGCCTTCTATCTGTACTTTCAAAGCCCTGACCCTGAGCTACAGTGCTCCATCACGCTCTCATATTTTTGTACGGTTTGCAAGCAAACACACTAGCCCCTCCCTCCATTTTTGGTCCAGACTGCCATTTCAAGGATGTCTGTATAGCAAATAGCCTTGGGAGGTATTGTATCTGCCTCCATAGCCAGCAAGATTGTTTATGTTTAGTATAATAAAAATAATGTTTGCCTCTGGGGCAAAGGGCAAGTTTGCTTACTGTCCGTTATAAACCAACTTTGTTTCTCTCCTGCAATGTGACCCATTTCATGCACAGGTGTCACCTGACCCTCTTTACCTCACCCTGTGGGAACTTGTCTCTGACCCCGGAATCTCTTGTCTTTTGCCTGTGTCCATGAAACCACAGCAGGCTAGCTTGTTGCTTGCAAACAGGTTATAATCTTAGATCTTTTTTTTTTTCTTTCAGTATTTGACACTCTGGAAACTTTATACATAGTCTCATCCTAAAACTTTCTATGTGAAGAACTAGCTGAAGAAGGTATTTTCCATCTTATGTGTTGGTCATTGATTCTTTTTAAGCATCTGTTAACCTACTTCTATAAAATCTCATCTTGTCGATTCTATTCTGAAGTTTTATATATTCAGAAAGTAGGGTTTTTTTTTTCCTATAACATACTTACTGCCTCTCAGATTCCTGGCACTGACAAATGGGAAAACTATATTCATGTCATTAGCAAGAAGGACTGAGACTGGGCTGGGGAGAGGAAGTGCCCGAAGGCATGTCAGCCGAGAACTTTCTAAGGGACGGCAGACATGTAAATTGGTCACCGTCAGAGGGGCTGTGAAACCTGCGGTCTCACCGAATGGCCCTCTGTTGACCGGCATTGCAAACCTCCCCCCTCCCGGGCAGTTAGGCAGCAGCTCCCTCAGTCACTCGCTCCCTCAGCAAGTGCGAGGTCACTCTGAAGCCACTTGTCCTCGGAGCTGCTCTGGCCTCAGCGTTCGCCTTATTTACAGCTAAATGAAGACAAAATGTTTGCTGGGAAATTCGTCCCTGGGGCGTCTCCACCTTTTGCCTCAGACCAAGTGAACATTCACCCCGACTCACTGTGGCACAGTTTTTAGAAAACAGGCTTTTCCCTGTTAGGAGAGAGGCAGGCGGATCCGCCCGCACCGTCCCGGGCCCTCCCTGTCCCCCGCGACGCTGCAGGTGGCACAGGAGCGCCTCCTCCCGCACCCTGCAGCCGCATCGCTGGTCCCAGCGAGGGAGATTCCTTAGATTAACGAGACGCTCGCCTCTCCCACTGGATACCTCATTATTTGGGCCTTTAATTCCTTCCTTTGTTTTTCAGGTTTATTGAGATATAGTTTATAAGCTATAGTATTGTGTCACTTTAACATATACAATGGTATAATTTTATACATATGTATAGTGAAATGATCACATGATCACCACAATAAGGTTAGTTAACACATCCTTCACTTCACATTATCTGTCGTGTGTGTGTGTGTGCGCGTGTGTGTGGTGGTGGTGGTGAGAAAATTTAAAATCTACTCTCTTAGCATCTTTCAAGTATACAGGGTGTCCCCAGAAATGTACACATACACTTTGAATAATGATAAAGGCAGAGTTTATTAAAATACATTTCATTTTCAAAATCGAGCTATCAGCTGTTAAAGTGTGTACACACTTTGGGGGCACACCCTGTATAATACAGCATTGAAGTATTGGTAACTCTAGTGTCCTTTAGGTCCTCAGAAGTTGTTTATCTATAACTGGAACTTTGTATGTTTGACCAACATGTCCCCTCAATTTCCCCAACTCTCAGACCCTGACAACCACCATTCTCTCGGTTTCTATGAGTTCAAGTGTTTTTAGATTCCACATATAAGTAAAATAATGCATTATTTTTAGTTCTCTGTCTGACTTATTTTACTTAGAGTGATGCCCACAGGGTCTATCCATGTTTCACAAATGGCAGTCTATTCTTCTTTTTTAATATTTCGTTGTGTACATAGACTACATTTTCTTTATGCATTTATCTGTCAAAGGACACTTAGGTCCCATATCTTGGGCTATGGAGGTTCACATATCTCTTCAAAATAGTGATTCTATTTCCTTTGGATATATACTCAGAAGCGGGATTGCTGGATCATATAATAGTTTAAAAAATTGGGGGAGGAATCTGTTTTCTATATTTCTACTAAACCAATTTACATTTCTACCAACAGGTCCAATGTATGTAATACTAGGTCAATGACTTTTCTGGATTTAGAATGGTTGGTGAAACAGAAGACTGGCATTGTAATTACGTGATTTTAATAGTTCACATTTATGTGTAATATATTTACTCTTAATATTCTTTGTATATAGACAGTAACTAACCCAAGCAGATGCTTTAAAATATTTAAGGAATGAAAGAAATAAACTTATTAAATTTTAAAGTAACTTAAGCATATATTTAAATAAAGAGTTCACTCATTAAAAAATAAAAAATGTTTAAAAAATATTTTGACAAAAATAAACATGAAATTTTAAAATTCTGTTGGGAAAAAGAAAGGCAGAGCTGAAGTTCTCAGTTCACCATCCAGCAGACTTTTGTGAATACTTAGCACCCAACCAGCAACATACAAAGAACTAAGGAGCATGCGGCTTGCAGGGTCAGGGCCTCTGACTCTAAGCAATGACCTACTGAAGAGGCACAGTGGTCTGAGCAGAGCCAGCGCAGCCGGCCAGAATCCAACCCCAGCCAGTGGCTATGAGTCTTGTGGCCTTGGGCAAGTCATCCCACCTCCCCAAGGCTCATTTATCTCACCTATGGTAGGAACTGATTCATAGTGCTATATGAAATAACATGTCAAGCTCTTTGTAAGTTATTAGGTCATAGAAAACACTTTCTACAGGTTAGCTGCTATAATTATCCATTAAAAAAATATGTTGTGTATCTGCCAAATACAGGGCCTTTCCCATAACAGTACTTTCAAAAGACATAGCAACTTAAAGAGAATAAAAGGTATGTACTTAATGCTAAAGATGGTCTCATAAACGTAGACGTATTGCTTAAAACAGTATGTTCAGTTTAGCTGCTGCTAAATGAGCTATAATCCCTACATTTCCAATTCTTTATGCATATATATGTGTATGATAATTTTTCTTTGATATAAAGGTATGCATGCATGCCTGCAGATATAGAATCATCTTCCAGTGGTGGTCAATTTATGGAGAGCTCAGTCCACAATTTCCTTTTTACCCCTGCTTTCATTCCTCAGGTGGCTGGCCTTATGGATAATACATCATACAGCATGCAGCCCTCTAATTGTTGGATGGCCTGGTTCTCCAACAATTCAAATTAAGGTAACACAGTCCAAGAGTTAAAGAGAATGAACTGATTTGACAATGCTCTAGTAAATCAACTTAGACTACGGTAAAAGTAGCTGTAAGAGAATTTTCAATACCTTATGGTTGCTAGAATTCTATGACCAGTATCTCCTGAGCAAACTGCAGTTTCCTCTAGATCAATATATAAATCTGCGTGGTATTTCAATTTCTGTTTCTGCCACTTTCAACTTAGAGGCTAAGGGCTTGCCTTCAGCTAAAATCTGACAGAATACAAAGCTTTTCCAGCCTAGGATTCTCAAGGAATGCACCTTTTGGAGAGCTAAGGCATTTTGCTCTCATCTATTTTATTTTAGCAGGTGTTCAATAAAACTTTTCTGAATTATTCTGTTTATATTTCTATTCACAAGGGACTGTGTTAAACTATAGATTTAGCTGAGATTCTATATTCTAATAATGTAGGCTGTAAACTCAAGTGCCATCAAGGCCCAGACAGGTAATGTCCACAGTTAAATCTCTTCTTTTTTAAAACCTAGATGATTTGGAGACTTGTGCCTTGTGTGAAGGGTGATAGCTGCTCTTCAGCTACTCTCAAGTATTATCGGACAGGAACATGGGCCCTGTTTTCTCAGATACAACATCTGAAGATATGCTGCATGTCCAGATTTTTATCGAAAATATTCTCAATGTCTAAATGTAACAAAACAAAAAGAGTTATTTTGTCGGGGTTTTGTGTGTGTTTGCCAAAAACCAACCAGCGCCGATCCTGTAAAATGACCCTGGTTAGTAAGATTCCATCTTGGCAAACTGATGCTCTTAAGAGTTTCATGATTGGAAAGCCACATCCTGTTTCCCCTGAACCTACCATCCCTACTCCTCTGGCTGAGACCATAACACAACCAGTAAAACACAACCTCAAGGTATGATTACACAGTCAATATACACAGAAGACTCATCAACGAAGCCATTCAGAAGGATCACTGGAGGCCATATATGTAAGGAAAAGGTAGTTTACAAATAAATAGTTTTCAATGAGGATCTGAATTTTAAAATCTTACTGGAAAACAAATGGCAGAAGAAATAAAAAAGGTTCCAGAGCTTGAAAATAACGAATAATATCACCGCCTTGAACAGCCAACCCTTCTAGCACAGGTTGGAGATTAATCACTAAATGGAGATTTTTATAAAGATGGGAGAGAAGCCAAAGCAAGGTCTTCAGCACAGTACGAGGCCCATTGGGGCTCAGGGCAGCACCTCGCTCGCACCCGAACTGCCAGGCGGCGCACGGAAGCGCACTGCCGTTCTCGCAATAAACGAGCCCTCGGGGCTCACTGGCCCCTTTAATAAGCACGTACTGAACCTTTCCTGGGCCCACGGCTAGGCGCACCAGGGACCATCCCTCCAAAAGGGTCTCTATTCTTGAAACAGCCCATCCTGACAGAAAGCATAAAGTGGAGGTTAGGTGAGAATTTGTCTTTATGTCTTTTTTTTTTAAGGGCTTGGTTTTAGAAATAATACCGACTTTTTTTTCTAACATCAAAATCCTTTTACCTGAGAGATGGCTCAACTTATAGATACCTCATGCCAAACAGAACATTATTTTCCTTCTAAACTTTAACAGATGGTTCATTAAATTTAGGAATTCACTAGCGATCAAGATAAGGCTTTTTGTGTTTGGATAATACCCACCAAGAGTAAGTGTTTCGGGAGAGTGGGAGTGGGTGTCACGACTGAGGGGCTGCTTCCAGAATCACAGCTCTTCCAGGAATCTGGACGCTCAGAACTACAAATGGCCGCATAGACGGGTCCTACCTGTGCCTAATAAGGTTTGTAATTTCGATCCTAGTGTAAACATGTAACAACCAAACATGGTGCTATCTTGTCGTGGTTTTAATTTGCATCTCTGATGATTAGTGACGCTGAGCATTTTTTCATGTCTCGTGGCCATCTGTATGTCCTCTTTGGAGAAGTGTCTATTTAGGTCTTTTGCCTATTCTTTAATTGAATTGTTTCTCTTCCTTTTGCTAAGTTGTATGAGTTCTTTGTATGTTTTGGATATGAACCCTTTATCAGATGACTCATTGGCAAATATGTTCTCCCATGCAGTGGAGTCAATGGGAGAGGGGTAATTTCAACAATAAAGGTAAATTTTTTAAAAAAAACATGGTATGAGATATATCACAGAGTTTTTCTAAAATCAGTCAAAATAGAAATCTGGGTTCTGTTCTTTACAATTGCTGGAAAGGGAATCTCTGTCACTATTGGGGTTCCTCCTATCACCACCCCTTGGCCAAGCAACATTTTTTTATACTGGGTAGAGAATGATCCGGGTTTTTCAAGCAAGTGGGCCACACCAACCTCCAGGTGATGTTTCTGTTTCCAAAGTCTGTGTTGTCCCTTTGGGGCCAGAGGCAATGATACATGACACTTCCATGTCCAGTGTGGACAGGGAAATTTATAATGAAAATATTTCTTTAGAATATCAGTGTATTTTCCCCTTGAGTTGGCAGCTTTTTAGTAGGAAACAATGCCCTACACTATAAGAAAGCAGATGCTACAAATAAACCAGTGTTTTACTTGATGCAAGGCAGATTGATTCACTAACCAGTCATTAGTGCACACCTGTTTTGTCACAGGCAAAGAAAAGACAAAAAAGAAGGAAAGAAATACTTGCACAAGTGGATTTTTCTGTTAAGTCAGCAGAAGCAGAAAATAACTGATTAATAAACAATTCCATGAGAAAATATACAGCATATGAAAAAGGCATGGAGCCCGGCAGGCCTGGCTCAGCGGTTAAGCATCGGCCTAGGATCCAGGCGATCGGGGTTCGATTCCTGGTCAGGACACATGCCCGGGTTGCGGGCTCGATCCCCAGTCGGGGGCGTGCAGGAGGTGGCCCATCAATGACTCTCTCATTATCGATGTTTCTCTCTCTCCCTCTCCCTTCCTCTCTCTGAAATCAATAAAGATATAAAAAATGAAAAGAAAAGGACATGTAAATTATGAAGAAAAGTCCAGAGGAAAGGAGAGCTGGGAGCGTGTGCCATTCCATTTAGGCGGAAAAGAAAGGTGTCACAGAAAAGATGAAATTTGAGCAGAAACCTGGAGATGTGAGGGAGTATGTCTTGTGGGTGTCAAGGATAGCGGATTCTGGCTACAGGGAAACTAAGAACAAAGGCCCTCACGGAGGTCTGTGCCTGACCTAGTCCAGGATATCAAGGAGGCCAGTGTCACCTTGGATGCAGTAAGCACAGGGCAGGGCTGTGGGAGAGGAACCCAGGATCATGCAGGACTTACAAGCCCCTGAAAGCCCAGTGGCTCTTATGCTAAGAAAGAAGAGGGAGACGTTGGAGGGATGTGATATAAGAAGCAACCTCTCCTGACTTGTTGAAGATTATTACTCTGCAGGCTGTGATCAAAGTCAACTAGGGGGGCGGTTATGGATACGGGAGTCCAGTTGGGTTTTGCATTAATCTAGCTGAGATACATCGGTAGCTTCTCAAAGTTTAGCAGCAGCAGAGGTGACTGGCAATGAGGGCGGAGTTGACGGAATGTGGCAGGTGAGAGAACCGTGCGAGGGAAGGGCGCTTCGGCGCTGTAGCCCGGGCACCCGAAGTTCTGGGAAGGGAAGGGATCGGTTCAGGGCCCACTAACTTGAGACGCTTATTAGACTTTCAACAGGCAGGACACATACACGCCTGGGTTAGAGGGGAGCAGCCTGGTGTCTGGACTGGAGATATACACGCGGCACATAGCCAGATTTCAGATGTTTATTAAATCAGTGAGAAAATATCTATATAGAGATAAGTTAATCCTGCAACATTGGGTAGTAAATAATAACATAGCTACATGCCAAGTTACCGCTGCTGGTTTTATGGTTTTAGATGCTGGCCAAGAGTTTGTTTTCACAAAATAAAATGGGGGATCTGTCTGGACCATGAGCAGGAAGTGACTCTTTCACATCTCTGATCCTAGCCTTAGGATATATTTTGAGAGATGGGATTAACCAGTAAAAGTGTTTTGAAGCTCGCTGCCAATACGATTTTCATAGAAGAAAGGACAATTTATATTCCCACTGGGAGAGTACTCAAGTCCTATCTGTCCCTTGGCCAGGACTCAGTTTTACTGGTCTGGTTTATGCTCATTTATCACTAAATTGACAAGGGACAAATTACGCAGGAAGGCAACAGGTGGCGAGGACACTTCCTTTACTACACACGCTCCGCAAGTGTGTGGTAACGTGTCTTACTCGTCTCCCGCTGCCCGAAAGACATCCCGGAGGCCGGAGGCTGTGCCCGACAGAAATCTCTCTCCTGTCTGGGTGCCGGTAAACTCGAGATCAAGGTGAAACTTATTCAACTCTCCTCCTGGCTGGTAGGTGGCCAGCTTCTCAGCATGTCCTCGCTGGGGCCTTTCTCCAGTGTGTGCATGTGGAGAGGGAAGAGCTCTCTCTCTCTCCCTCTCCCTCTCTGGGTAAGGCCACAAATCCCACCCTGCGGGCCCACGCCCTTGGCCTACTCTATCTGAATGACTTCCCCCAGGCCTCATGTCACATTTAGTGTGTGGGCTTTGACACATGGCTTTTAGGGGAACACAAATTGTTATTTAATCCATTACAACCTAGAAAAGAAAAAAGTAAAAACAAAACAAATTCACCTTCATCGACGATTACCAGCTAGAAATGCAAAGAAGAAAGATAACTAAAATATAACCTTGTTGAGTTCTAGCTCAGAGTGGGGGAGAGGGAGCTGCAATCTCACCTCCAGAAGGGAGACCAGGGGTTTAAAGAGCCTCCTAGACAGAGGAGAATGGAGTCTGGGCCACCACTTGAAACCAGGGGATTGTCTGGGATTTCTCGCACTGAAACTTGCTCCCATATTTGTAGAAAGGTGGGCCAGGGCCAGTGATTAACTGCAGTCTGGGGCTATGGCCTGAATCAGCCTCCTTACTGAGGGAGGTGGGGAGAAGCCACGTCTCAAAACAAGGGCGGGGCGTCGGATCCTGTCCATTCTCCCATGTGTTCCTCTTCAGCATTTGCTGAGTTACTTTTTTTTTTACTGTGAGTTGGTCATTTTCCATAAAAGGTTATTTATGGAAAATCTTTTAGGTGTGGGACAAAGTTGGTTTCCTCCAGAGATTTGCTTTGCTTCTTCTAGGAGACAGAGGGCACCAGTGCCGAATCATTTAAACTAATTTCTTCCCCACAGTGTTTTTAGAGCATCACGGGATGTATATTTGGCCCACAAACCTGGGTAAAGACGCACTGGTTCCAACTTCTCCGGGACCACCCACCCCCAACAGCTTCCTACTACTCTTCTTAATAGGTAGACGTGCAGTAATAGATTGTTCCGTGTTTCCATTTGTGATGGAATGGCTTTGTTTCTGTTTCCTCTCTTACACTAATTTTATAGACTCTGCCTTCCCAGCTTTATGGATCAAGACTCTCTTAACACATTATGTAGGTTGGGTGGGCCCGTTGTTCCCTATAGACTTGGAGTACCGAGCAGACCCAACTCAAGGTCATGTTGTTTAGCAAATGTCTTCAGGGCTACGTTCCCACCCTCACTTATCTTTTGCTCTGAGAATTGCTTTCTTTCTTGTTACCTCGTTACTTCTTGGGTTTTAAAGACAAATTAATTCTTATTTGATGTGTTTATTATAGGCCTCATAGATAGAGATTAAATTCCAGTAACACTGTTTTCATTTATCAAACACATCATTGGGTAAGGCTGAATCACTGCGCAGCTTTTCCCACCATCCAGTCGTGAAGGAGGCCTGACCCCTTCCCGGGCCCTGCGCCGCCTCCACTCTGCCCCTGGCAGCTGCTGGCACCGCTGTCCCAGTGCTGGGAGGTCCTGCTACCTGCCTCCTTCCATTCTGACTCCACACTCACCCAGGACAGTGGGGGTGGGAACTGCCTGGCGCCTCTCCCCTTGCCCCGCGCCCGGAGCCAAGCCAGCATTGCTCTGACCAAGAGAACGGGTTGCTGAAATGCAAAGATTTGCATCCATAGGGAAAAACTGGACTCGGAGGATGACTCGTTACCAAACCCTTCTTATGAATCCTGTTCTCAAGCTAACAAATAAAACAAGACAAGTTTTGCGTGTTTCTCTGTCCATCCCTCTTTGAAAGGAGCACCATCAAGCTGTCACTCACTTCCTAGGTTTCATATTCTGTTGACAGCAAACCACGAAATACACCACAGTCGTTTCTCTACGCACTCTCCCCACCTTGTGACCCCCAACCCCAACCCTCACACACAGTGTAGTTCAGGAAGGGACACTAAATGGACCTGAGAGTTAACAGGTTCTCTCTTTAGTGCATGCAGGCTCTTCGAGTCCCAGCTAAACCGGCTGCCAGGGAGGCACAAGGACCAGGGAGTGAGTCATCACTCAGGGGCCCTGACGAGGGAACCCGTGTCACAAAGGATACGATTCACCCCTTTTACGATCACTTTATAAGTTGACTCATGTTCCAAGTCAAACATTAAATCTATTTTTTTAATGACGACTTGACAATAGTATCATTTGTGTGGGGGGTAACCAGCCAAAAGTGAGGGGGTGACTTATGTTTTTATTTTGACCCATCTCTCCTCCATCCATCACTCCATCAGAGTAACCAAGCCACAATAAAATTCCATTTGTCTCATTCTGCTTGTGTTGAGCTTGACATTTCCAGGGGAAGAATTCTCAATTTCAAAGACAGTAAATTAGGAATTGTTTTTTTAAAAAAAATTCTCCCATGGAATGAGTCAATTCTCTTTCCAGTGGACAGCAATCTCCTTGCCAATAGCCCTGAAGTGTTGCCAAAACAGACAAAGGAAAGCGCTTCAACAACGGCGAATATTTCTAGAGGGAATTTTCCCTGAAAACTGCTTTTGTCTGCACCCTAACTAAAATGAGTAAAAACTACCACGTAATTCTTTTTTGAAACAGAACTTCCAGAAAGAACAGAAAAATAAAAGAAAAAGGTCATTTATTGAAAGATAGCGATATTGTACCAGAAATGATAGGCCACGGAATTCAAATTTTAACTTGGAACACATTTTCCTTTTTTTAAAAAAAGTAGCTAATAATATTTTATTAAGCCCAGCATCCTGGCTTCAATTCCTCATTTTAAGAGCTGAGCCAAAAAAAATCACAAAGGAGCGTTAGAAAATGTGCCACTTCTGTCTCGCTGAGCGCATCCTCTCCCTGCTGCGAAGGGCACCGGCCGGCGAGGGAGACGGTGGGAAAGGCTGGGCGCCGGCCCGCGGAGGACCCGCGCAGGGTGCTGGGCGCCACCGCCCTGCCTCCGCCGGGCGGGGCGACTCCGCGGGCCGCTGCGGGGCTGGCACCGCCCGGCGCCCGCCCACAGGTTCCCGCCGCCACCCGGGGCTCGGGGTCACCACCGCAGCCTCGCCCTCTCACTTTTCCCCCGCGGGGCGCGGCAGGCGCGCACGGCCTGCGCCATGAGCGGCCCCCTGCTCTCGCTCCGGGAGAGTCTGGAACCACCCACGGAGCCACGGCCAGCGCAGAGATCCCAGCGGGCGTCGCGTAACCCCGTGCAGCCGCAGGGGTGCGGGGGGCGGGGGGCGGGCCCGGCCCAGCGCGCTCTGCCCGCCTGCGCCCGGCGCTCGGCGGGGTCTCCCTTCCTTCCTGAGCCCTGGGGGCAGCCTTGGCTGTGAAAGCAGAGCGCGGGGCGACGGGTCCACGTGCCTGCAAAGGGGAGCCCCGCACTGGGTACGCGGGAGACGAAACCAGGGCTGGAAGAAAGAACTGGCGGCTTCCAGGGCAGGGAATTTCTTTGGGCTGGTGGGGCGCTAATTCTTCCTGGTCACTCTCCAGATCCAAAGGATTCATAATAAGGGGGGGGGGGGGGGGGAGAAAGGGAGGGAAGGAAGGGAAGGAAGGGCACCAGGGAACCAGGTGGCTCAGTCTGCGTATCATTACCAAGGACCTCCGACTGTTTACATGCCAATCTCTACATTTTTGCCTGATAAATCTGCTTCGTTTTATTTATTACTCATGAAACAAGCAATTATCAATATTTGGTGAAGTCTAATTTTGTGTTTTTCAGGAGTGTTTTAAAATTTTCTCACGGAGATTTTACTCATTTCTTTTAAAATGTGTCCCTAATACCTCAACAAAGCTGTAAAAAACAATAATTTATTGCTTAACATTTAGAAACATTTTTGTTGCTGTTATAAATGGGGTTTTCTCTACCTCCTTCTACCCCGTCTATTAATTGTTTATTATTTAGGTACATGAAGGCTACATATTTTTGTGTGTTAATTTTATTTCCTGTCACTTTTCCTGATTCTTTTATTGTTTGAGTTTATGATTACTCCTTTGGTGGTTTCCAAACGTACCATTATGTGATCCTTAAAACCATTCTTATGTCTTTAGTTGCTTCCCTTTTTCATTGAACTGAGTAAAGTCCCTTGCACAGTGGAGAATGGTACTGGAGATGGTGGCCATCCATGCATGTGCCTTCGTTTCAGGAAAAGCCTTCCCACTAAATAAGCTCCTGGCTTTAGGAACAGATCAGACAGTCAGGAAAGTATCGCCACCAGAACCACGAACTCCGTTTCCCACGTCATCTCTGAGCCGCAAAAATAATGGACAGGGGGACAGGCTCGGGTGGGGGGTGTGCAACCAAAGACCACAAGAAACAATGACTGCGGGGCTTCTTCCTAGGAGAGCAGTGTCGTGGAGAGTGACAGTCTTTGCAAACGCCGCCCAGCAAGGTCTCAGTTCGCAGCAGACTAGTCACTGCTGTGTCTGCCAGTCTCTCTGTTGTCCGGAGCTATGATTATTTGTTTCATGGCCACGCTCCTCCATGTGAACTGGTTGTACGCTGCAGGGTCATTCGGCGGAAGGAGCCACGTAGGAGTCTCACAGGGAAGACTTGCCCCTTGCCTGCAGGCCCCGCACTGTGAGGTGGGCACAGGGCCTTGGGGTAAGACGAGGGTGTGTGTTTTCCCTCTGCACACACAGCTAGGCTGCGCTCCCATTTCCCTTGCTGTCCTTGATTTGGCCAATGAAATACAGATGAAAATGATATAGGGCATTTTCCAGTCTGTCCTTCCGCCTCTACCACCTCTCCCCACAGACCGCCAATTTGTTTGATTTCCAAAAATAAGCAAATTTAATTGCAAGCATCATTTTCATTTAGAACAGGAAAGTCAGTGTTTCAGAAAAGGAAGGGAGAGAGTAGATTAGGTAGATATTGTGGAATTGGAGACAGAAAACCTTTGGCTACATCCAAGTACCTTTTACCTGCTTCGTGTTTTCTGGTTTTCACCTGTGTGCGTGGGGGTGGAGGAGAGGGGGAGGAGGGACAGGGAGAGGAGAAAGGGCACCGCCCTAATGGCTGGACTTATGTGCCAGGAAAAAAGGGTACCTGTATATCATTAGACTGATTTCTATCTCTGTCCCTTCTGCCCATCTCTCAGATAAACTGAAACAACTTAAATGATATCAGATCCCATGATGTGTTATGTGAATTTTATAGGAAACCCTGAAACGCAGAGAAATGAATGACTTACCTAAGGTCGCTCAGCTGTATGTGACAGAACATAGACTCACTGTGGGTCTTTTGAGGTCATAGCTCCTGCCCTATCAAACCATACTAAATACCCTAATTAGTTTCTGTTCAGAGAGCCAAAGGTCTGTCTTATCCTGCCGAGTTTAAAGTATAAAGAGAAACATTCGTTTCTCTGGGTAGTTCACTGGGATATTTTCACCCTGAATCAATTTGGCTGTGGCATCTCATGCTGTATCCCTGTATGGCATCAAGTCTTCAGTTTTCCTGTTGATGCTTTCCTCACTGCTGTCAACACTGCCAATCAGACTTCAAACATAGTAGGGCTAAGATAGCCCCCAGTTGCCATTTTTCCCCCATCTGCTTTGCACTGAAAAACAAATTAACTTTGTAACAACTCCATATTATAATTTTGCACTGTCACAATCAGTCCAAATGATACATATAACTATGTCAGTGAAAGGAGACCAGCTCCCTTTTCAAAGACAGTGTAGCAGAATTCATTCAAATCAGGACATAGTCCAGAATCTGAGATACTGGTGTAAAACAATCGAACCAATGGAGGAACCAAGAATCAGGGTCTGAGCTTGGACAAGGGTCTGAAACACGAGAAGCCCAGGGTGGCAGAAATGGAGCAAGCGGGGGGAGGCACTGAAGTCTAGAGATAAAAAGGAGGGAGGAAAGGCAGGATGAAGAGGTAAGAACCGGGGGAGGGATTATCTGGAGCACTGTCTGCTGGCTTAAAACCCCAGCAGTTCCCCAAGGACTTTTATCCCTTTAACAGCCAGTTCATATCTAAGAGCTAAGAAACCCAGACCTGGGTAAGAGTTTTTTCAAATAAAGAGGCGAAACAGTAACACACCAGTATCATTAATTCCTCACATTCACATTCCCGAAGACTTTTAGAAAGCAGCCATTTCTATTTTCTCAAGTTCCTTGTATCCATTTTTTCTAAAGTATCCGCTGTTTCAATGCACCTTAAATAAATGCATCAATGAACAGTGTTTGTCAAGAACGCCCCACAGGCCTAAAACCACAGTAGGCATTAGGGAGACTGTAACCGGGGACTCAGATTAAGTTCCCGCCCTTAGAGGCCCACAGACTTCGGAAAATGACAACTCAAAGGACGCAAGTCAGGTTATGAAGCGCCCGGGAAATGGCAGAGCTTCCACTTGTTGGATACAACAGTCCTCTTGCCGGATCTGGGCCTGCGGCTCAGCGCGGATTACACAGGCACTAAGGCGAGGGCCAGTTGCATGAAAGGACGGGTTATCCGAAAGCAGCACCCTGGTAAAACCGGGACAGGTAACCTCACTGTCCCACGTTCTGCCAAAGGCTCAGGCTTTTGGGACGGCTCATAGACGTGGGCTGAGGAAGCAAGGCCGCTCTTCTACCTGGAGGGGTGCCTTTTTTTAGTATGTTTTTATGAATTTGAGAGAGAGAGAAACCTGGATGTGAGAGAGAAACATGGATGGGCAGCCTCCTGCCTCCCCCTGCTGGGAACGGAGCATGGCCCAGGCTTGTGCCCAGACCAGGAATTGAACCGGCCGCCTTTCGGTGCAGGGAAGATGCTCAGCTGTCTGAGCCGCTCCAGCCAGGGCCGGAGGGTTCCCTTTTCCAAAAGGCAGCCGTCTAGGGGCGCCAAGTAAGACGCTCCCCCTGCCCAGAGGCTGCTTAAGCAGAGCCCGCCCCGCACAAATCACAAGCCAGGGGGGGTGACCGTCGGGCCCCGAACGCTGCAGCAGCAGCTCCAGCAGCTCCGCAGGGCGGGCAGCGCGGGCCTCCGGGAGTTAGGTGGGAAATGCTGGAGAGAAATGAGCTCGCCGGAGGGCAGAGGGTTAGGATCCGGTGCGGTCAGCCCCCACCCTTTACCCCCAACAGACAGAAAACCCCAAGGAAGAAAGCCTGGACTTGTGCGGGCGGCATCTGAGGGGCGGTGGCTGCTGACCCCCACACACCTTCCTTTACTTGAACCGGCCCACTGACCCTTCAGGGCTCGGCAAGCATAAATCTCGGGCTCAATACACACCCCCCCTTTTCATTTCAAACTCTTTTTCAGAAGACAAGAAAGGCGTCTTTCATCGTTTGTATGAAGGTCTGCAAAAACCTCTCTCCTGGGTAGATGTCCAGCAGCTTACATCTCTAGGACCCTGATATTTTCAAGCTAATCGCTTTCAAACTAATACATTCACACTTTGGAGATTCAAACATAGCAATTTTTTTTAGCTATACAAGAAAGTCCTATAAAGATTTCTCCCATCTTCTTTCTTTCTTAGTGGCTTTACCCTTAAGCCCCCAACATGGAAAGTGTAAGGTCCTTCTTAAATCTCCCTTCCCTCTCATCAAAGCCGGCATTTCCCCCGTTTATGTCTCTTCTCCTCTCCCCTTTCTTTCCATTCAAGCTGCTGTTGCCTAGCGTGAGTCCGCCATTTCCCTCTTGGACTAATGGTTTCTTGTTAAAATGGCAAGTCGGTGATCAACCAGCGTGGAACACGCGCGCTAACCTTCAGGCTCATCCCCTGAACAGCCCTTTGGAAGCAAACCCGTGCGCGCCGCGCCCACGGCCGCAAACCGCCCGCGCCCGGCTCCTCCGCGCCGCGTGTCCGCCCACTCGACGGAGCTCGCAGGCTCCTAGCAAAACGCACCTGTGTTCGCAGGGGACCTTCCGGGGGCCGTGCAGACACACAGGCGAGGACAGCCGCGGGGAATGCGGGGAGTGAGGCACGGGGGGCGCCGGCAGCGGGCACCTTTTCAAGCCCCCCTCCCCCCCCAGCGGGCAGGGCGGGGGGAGCGGGCCTGCTACACAGTAGCTGCGGAGCAGCATTGAAGCCCCAGCTCTCCTCATCCACGCACACCAGGTTTTCTCACCGCCCCCCCTTTTGCTCAGGGCACCCGTCTCCTCTTTCCTCCTGTCCTCTCTGTCACTCTCTGACTTAGCCTCTCCCCAAGGCTCACGACTCCCCGCCCGAGGCCTGGTCACCTGCATGCCCACCGCCCCTCAAGGCCCTGGGTAGTGTACGTGAGAGACGAGCGTGCGGGGCTCAAAATACTGCTTTCCACCCACCTTCCAAATTCGCCGGAGCTGGCCCACCATCAGACTCACAGGGACAGGTTGCCAGGGCACCGGAGTGCCGCGCCCGTGGGGGTCCCACAGGCATGGACTCCGCAGAGCCCGCGGCGACAGGGCAGCGCGGCGCTCAGGCCGGAGGCGCGGAGGCCGCGGTGGGGACGGCCTCCCACGGCAGGAGAGAGGACGGGCGGCTCCCGGGTAGCGGGCGCAGGACACGCGGGCAGGAAAGCCCCGGCCAGCCCACTAGGAGCCGGGGGTGCGGGGCATCCGCGAACAGGCGCCTGCCTGAAGCCCTCTCATGTACCACGCCCAAGTCAAGTTAGGCTAAGGGCCCGCCCCGGGGCCCTCCTGAAGCAGGGTTCTCGTCCTGAATCTACTGGCGGGAAAGGGGGGAAGGGGCCAGTTTCCTTCTGAGTCTGGCTTCTCCGTGAACAGCTTAAAATCATCAATATCCCAAAAGGCAAGACTCTAGCTCCCCTCAGTAGGGAGAGAGAGACCTTATCTCTACATTTGATTTCCCGCTGCTCTGAACGCGGGCACTGCGTCTCCTCTTAGTTATTTGTAAACCTAAGATTCTAAACGACATCAGTATACGAAGTTTGTTAGTTATGGTACTGGTGTTTCCATTAAAATGAGACTAACAGGAGTGGGAACGGGTTTTGAAATGGAAAATACAAGTAAGAAAGACGGGGTGGATGTAATATTAACCTTCTAATGGATGCCTGATAGCAAAGGGTACAATCTGATGGCATCCACTGTACATGGTCAGCTGATCACAAAACAAACTATTAGAGTAGAGACATTATATGCAGTTGAAAGTAAAAAACAGAAAAGTATAAAAAAATTACCAAATACTATGCATTTAGTAAGGTGTTATTTTAGATTTCTCTAATTAGTAAGTGTTGTAATTAATAAGCAGTGCTGGAGAGGGTGCTGAGAAAATGGGCAATCTCATGTACTGAAGGTCGCTGTGAACGGTTATTGGCAAGACTGTTGACAACATGCACCTAGAACAGCAGAAACACGGCCATTTCTAAAATCTCTGATTCCATTTCCAAAACGTTTACACAATAAAAACAGTAAGAGAAACAGACAAATGTTTAAGCACAAAGATGATAGGCCAACACTACTTATGTCAGTGACACAATGATTTAAATATGTAACAAAAGAGACACGGTAAATTATGGTGCATTCAGTCACTAAAATATTATGAGACTAATAAATATTTATCAGGGATTTTTAATGACTTGGCAACAAGGTCATAACAGCATGGTGATAAAGTCGAATAATAAGTATTTGTTGAGCAGGTTCAGCATTATGTAAAATGGACAGAAAGAAAATTGGAAGAAAATAAATGAAAATATAAACTGTGATTGCCTCCAGGTATCCAGTTTCTTCAGATTTTCTATACTTAAAATTTTTGTGTAATGACCATGTACTTATTTATGCCAAGACACTTTAAATGATATCAGTGTTTAAAAAACCAAAGCTTAAGGTAGAGTTGAGATTTCTCTCTTCACTCCACTCCACTCCGGCCCCTCACCCCTCAAATGGTAAATCTACGTATAAAGTAAAGGACCGGCTAAGACTTCTCAAGGATGTGAGACAGGCCTGAAGAAGGCTCTGCTCTGCCCTCTGCTGGAAGGGGGCCAGCTCCAACCCAGCTTCTGGGCCAGCCTGGCCCCGCGGCTGCTTTTGGGACTGCGGAGCCCTGTCAAACTGGCCAAGGGCTGGCTGGGCCAGAGTCCCAGGAAGTTTCTTGACCCTTAAGAAGAACTACCTAAGGGGGGGAGGGGTGCTGAGAAAATAATGTGTGTGGCCTTCCCAATAGCCAGTGTGGAGCTAAAACACGTTTTTCTAAAAGTAACAAATGGGGATGGGAGTCAGGGTTAGACCCAATTTTCAGAGCAGCACTTGTAATTCCACCCACTTCTCTTCCATTCCAAAGGGAGAAACCATGACACTGGATAATAAAGGCGGTATGTGGCCTCTTCTTTCCCACTGGTTTTGTGACTATAATCTTTTCTTTTATTGTTTCCATTTGACTTAGCCCATTAGGTGGGGATCTATATAAATTATTTGGGCTTTTTCTATGAAGAAGCTCTGTCTCTTCCATTAATGTATCTATCCAATCACTTATTTGCACAATATAGACTCATGTATATTTATCTTATACTTTAGGGTATAATCCAATTTGTTGCTCAAATTGCCCAGCTTTGGCCCCTAGGAACTCTTCTAGACCCCGCGGGTCATTGGCATTCGCTCTTTTTTCTTTCTTTCCTTTTCTTTGGACACTCCCTTATTTCTAACACTATCTCATCTGTGAAATGGGCTGTTGAAAGTCTAATCCCTTAGATGGATCATAGGAATAAATGACTTAATGCAGGTGAAGTACAGAGAAGAGTCCCTGGCACTCAGGAATCCCTTATTAACAACACACGTCCGCCTCGTACCTAATATCTGTTAAGTCATCATTTCATGTTTTTTTTAACTGTAGCATAGCTTCTCTGGTGTATCGTATAAACACTACTTCGATGTTCCACAAGGTTAATTCCACTCCTTTACGCCTCTGATGCGGATTTTGATTGTATCCCTACTTTGTATTTTATCGCATTTCTGTCATTTTCCCACCCACATTCCTTTTCATCTTTTTTGAGGCTATTCTTCCGTTTTATAAGAATACTGTCTCCGGCTGGGCATTCTTTTGAAGGTGTCGAAAGGTTTCTTTGTATTTTTTCTCCTCTGAGAGAAATACCGCTCAGGCCCTGCCCGCCCCGAGCCGCCAGGCGACGCCTGTCCCCCGGGTCCCCCGCCCCTCGCAATTCTCTTTCCACGGGCCGCACGGCGTTCTCATTCTCCCGCACTTGGGGCGAACGCGGGGCCCCCCCGGCCCTCCTGACTCCTGCCTCGGGTTTCTTGCTTTCTCTCGCCGGATGGGCGCCGGCTCCCCGGCCCGTGCCTGGCAGGGTCCTCCTGCGGCTGGCCTGGGTTCAGGGGCTGCACTCCACTGGGGACACTGCAGGGCGCCGAAAACTCTGCCCTCCAGGGGCGTCACTTAGGAGACCCGCAGTCTCCGCTGCTGCCCTTGGGCTTTAACCACAGAATCCAGCAACGCAGGGCCCCAGCTCTCCCCTGCCTGCCGTCTTGCTTTTGCCATGACTGGGCAGTGAGAAGGGACGCGGGACACGGGGTCCCAGCGAGCTGCAGGCTGGAGGAGGAGGGCGGCCTGGGCGAGCCCGAGCCATGAGTCCCTAAGGCTGTCCCTAGGGGATGAAGAGCATCGCGCTTCCTCTCCTGCTGAGTCCCCCGGGAAGGTGGGCAGCAGAGAGGGAGTGTGGCCAAGGCGTCCTTGTACCCCAGTTCAGGCCTCAAGTTTGCCTGTTTAATGACTTGAATACTAGACATCAATGCAGCTCAAGCTTCTCAGCTTACTGCTCTGGCACAGGAAGAATCACCGATACTACAGTGTCGTTGCCAGGGAACTAATATTCCTATTTCATACTCGGAAATTTTAATAATCTCAAAATAATGTGAAAAGTCCAACTAAAAATCAGTAATGACCATGTGAGGCACTGGCAGGTCTCTCTGGTCCATAACACGTGGGGATGCTCAACAGTACAGCGTAGAGATATTAAGTCACAATGGTGTTGAAACGTCCAAATGCACAGGGGCAGATGCTCTAGCACGCGGATCAGGAGTCGCGCCCGGACTCAAGGTTCCCTCACAGCCCTTTAATGATGTTCATGTGGGGTACAGAGTGTGAACTGATTTAGGAAAATGAGAGTTCAATGCAGAGAGTCAGTAAGGCTGAAGGCATGTATATAAAATCAACACATTTTACCTTAAGGTACTTTGTCTCACTGCATCTTGACTATATTACAGTGAGCTGAATTGTTTTTTCCTGGCATGTTCCGTCTCCATATGTCTGGAGTGTAAAGGTGTTAAATGTGGGAGAGCGCTATATATTTTGAAACTGCTAAGTCATAGTTAGGATACTATAAATCATTAACTACTTAATTATATTCTTAATATCTACATATATCCAGTTTTCTAAAAGTTTTCTAGCATTGAATTTCCAGCATCCTCAGAACACTACTAGATTTACTAATTCACTAATCTTTCTCAAATGCATTCAAAATGAGCTATTAATGACTAATAGAAATAGTACTATGTCATGTTGTAAGGGTTAAATGAGTTAATGTATTTCAAGTTAGTTTCCTGCCTGATATGTAGTTGCCAAATAAATATAAAACTTAAACTATTAACTGCAATCTCTTGTCTTTTTGTCACAGGATATGTTAGTGACAAGTTAATGTAAAATTTTAATAAATATTTTGAGGGGGGTGATAGAAACATTTTTTGAAGGCCCTTATATTTTGTAGTTAGCAACCCACTGCACTTAGGTGTTAGGTCAAGTAGATAATTGTGTTACCACTAACATTAACAATGTCAGAAAATGTTTACTTAAATCCTAGCCTGTGGCAGAGATGGCATTAGGTGGGTCGCCGAAGCAGCCATCCCTCCAGGAAGTTGCATTTGATTGATACATTATTTCACTCCATTGTGCAGATAAGGTCATAATCAAAAAGTTCTCATTTTGCAGAGAATAAATATTTTAATGAGTGTTTCTGTTGTACCACTTAGGTCTTAGAAGAAATGTTGCTATTAAAATTCAGAGTGTCTCCTTCCAGTGTAATGATAACATCAGCAAATTTTAGAGGCATCGGGGCAGCGAGAGCTGGAGAATTGATTTACTCTCTTACAAAGTGGCTCTAATTCAACTAATTACATGTTGAACGGGTGTTAAAGTTCAGCTCCAATGATTCATTGCTTTCTCCAGGAGCTCTACCTATCTCATTTAAAGTTCCTAGAACTTAAAATGGTCCGTATGAATACTTATAAACATGAGGTCTCTTTGTACTGGAAAAATCTATAATAATTCTAATAAACATGCAGGACGCTATTTGCTAGATTCCAAGCTCAGTAAGCAAGGCAGACAGACCTGTGGTCTTTGCCCATTAATTTTTTGTCATCTGGAGAGGCCATTCTCACTGTCATTTATCATTAAACACCAGGACCTTGACCCTTATTAAATTGTGACTTGAAAACACAGAAAGCGCACAGCACTCTGCATGGCTGAAGGACTCCAGAGAATCAACTTTCAAGTTTTCACACTAAACATGTCCTTGGGTCAGTAATTACTATGAGATAGGAAAGTAAATGCAAGCTTCTCGCTGTTTCTACTTTTTATTTCTAGATGTGTATTTTTGTTTTCTTTCCTGTGGTGAAATACTACAATAATAAAATTTAAAAAACAATACCAAGGGTTGCACATTCAGATATTTTAATATAAATAGGCCTCGGTCATTGAAGAAAGCAGGCATCAGTTGTGGTTTTATTGCCAATTATAACACGCTAATGACAAAAAAACTTGAAATGCATATTTCCTATGTGCCAGGGAATGTGCTTAGCCTATTGGCTATTTTTATTCCTTTAAACCTCATGTTTCCTCTATGCTGTGGGAACTGCTGCTACCCTCACAGGATAAACTGCAATTGAAAGAGTCTAGTAACAGTAAGTGACGGAGGAGTGCGTGAAAGAACAGGATCAGGTCTAAGTGGGTCTGCGTACGTACTTTTGAGTAACACACGAGTCCCTCCTCTCCATGACGCTGTGCCGCAGCTCAGAGCTGAACAGCAAGAATAAGCGAATTAGACTGGAAGTCTAAGAGTAAGCGCCTGTGTCAAGGTCAAGGTGTCCTTGCCATTCCAACTGGGAGCTCATCTAAAGTTGCCATGGGCGTTGGGCATGCATTTGAATAATGGGGTTGATTTTGCGAATTTCGATTGTTGCCATTCCCTGTTCTCAGCTTTCCTGCTCTTTCAGATGCTTCTTTGGAATCTTGTCTCTATTTATATTACATACCTCTCACCACAGTCCTGAAATATATTCATTTTACTTTTGATTCTGGGGATGACATGAGCAACCCATGCTGGTCATGGCACTTCCTATTTTCTCCCCAGTTATTTATCAGTTAACATGATTCATTTATTTATATGGGAAAGAGGAGGTGGCGGGAAGCAGCTTTTGCTTTGGCCACGTAATCCAGAAACGAACTTATCACTCCTGCTCATGCGATGAAAACTGACGCCAAGGAAGCGGGGGGATACAGCTCTGACTGTTGGTACTATGTGTGCACCAGAGAGGGAGTCGGGCCCGCTCCTAAAGGGAGCAAGTGGCGGCTGAGCGCTGGTATCAACGAGCCACCCCCTTCACGAGACTCAGATGCTTCATGCAGGGCGCAGGTGGCTTTGCCATTTACTGTCTCGGTCCTCACGCGTCCCCCCCCCCCCCAGCTACGCCTGTTTCCTGTCCGCTCCCATAGCCCACACGCCCGCAATCGAGGAATTTATACCCATTTAAAACTCCGGAGGGACGACCCAGCCCTCAGCCGGGTTTAGCTGGACAGAGGTGGGAGCCACAGCAGTGGTGTCGCTTGGACCAGGCCGCGACAATAAACCTGGAGCCACGCGGGCAGGTGCAAGTCGAGCCAACGCGGTTGGTCGGCGTTTCGGGGCTTTTTACACAGGGGGCTGAGCAACCGTCTGGCCCGCAGAGTTATTTGCAGTCGAGCTGGCTGTTCTGCCCTTGTTTTTCTTACAAAGGTTCATATTTTGAGACGGACCATGTCAGGCCGGCTCTGAAATGACATAGCCCCGGAGAGCTAACGGGGCCGATCGGAAGACAATGCTAAGGCCCCAAACCGCAATTCCAGCCTTTGATTGCAACGAATTGTTTCTTCAGGGGCTTTGCTGCCCAGCTATCTATATGCTGCCTCAGTGGAGTTGGGTCCAGGTACTTCTGGATCCTGGTTTCTCTTTCCTGGTTTTAAAAGGCCTTTAAAAAAAAAAAAAAAAGTGGGATAACCTAATCTTAACACAATACCAATGAGAAATAGAAAGTATTGTGTGTCTACTTGCACAACAGGTTTTGTTTGATTTTAGCAGTCATGTCAGGGTCGCTGTTGAACCACATGAGGTCCATGCTCATATAATTCATAAGTTTTTTAGAAACAAAGCAAACCAGATTATGTACGTAACAATGTTTTACTCAATTTAAATTCAATATATTATATTTGTCTGTTATATTTCACGGCCCACCAGTTCAACCAGACCCACCTACACACATGCTTCTATGAGTTCTAAGATTTTAAGTATGTCATATCTTTGCTTAAATGTCTTTTCCCTTTTTCAAACTAATCAACTCCCACTCACGCCCTAAGCCCAATTCAAGTGTACCTTTCCTTTGGTAGACTCGAGTTACCTAACAAAAGGTACAAAAATTGTTGAATTGCACTCTGTCCCAAAATTGTAATTTCAACCCATAGGCACGCGTTTCTGGGAACGTGCTCTGCTGCTCCATGTTAACTGTTCAACCTTGATGGATGAGTTAGGATCTCTAAGTGGACTAAGGCGATGGCTGAAGTGAAGCATGCTCTTGAAACATATTTGGTAATGTGGGACCCAACAATCAAAGAAAGTGAAAATAGGTATTTACTTGTGTCCCTATTTTTAAAATTATTATAAGGTGTCACCAGGAGGAAGACATTTGCAAATTGCAGAAGCTGGCAAATTCAAAGAAATTCTATAATACATTTGTATCATTTGTCAATCTGCCAATAATCACTTTGTTACTTTGGGAGACAAAAGAAATAAGGGAGCTAGCAGTTAATTAAATATTCAGATGCTCTAGGAAACTTGCTGGCACTTTGTCGTATATTGTTTCAATTACCATGGCAACTCTGTCTTATAGATGCCATTATCCATCATTTAGAAAGGGAAAAATTGAGAATAAGAGAAAGTAAGAAAGTCTCCGCTGTAAAATGGATTCCCTGGCGGCCTACTCTGAGTCGGAGGTTGGCATACGAAATGTTTTTTAGGCAGTGCTCTCAGGGACAAGACCCTTGGGAGAAGGTAAGGAAGCAGATTTGGGCAAAGGGAGAAACTGCGTTGCAATGCAGTTTGAACTAGGATCTAGCCAGTTTTGAGGAGCTCTGATGCTCGATGACCCTAACACATGGCCCAGTTTGGGGTCATGGAGCCAGACGCGTTATGCCACTGCTTTGACCAAGCATTTAATACAAGGTGCCACATAAAATGAGGTTGACCTTAGGCAAGGGTAATTTCACCCAAGGGAAATTACTAGAAATGGCTGACTCATGAGAGCTTTAACTGATGAATTCTCTAGCAGCTGGACTGAAGAGAAATCTGGACAGTTCAGTCGAGCAACCAAGACAGCTCACCCACGGGGCTGCTCTGTTCCACGTGGTTCGTATACATCTGTCTACGAACTCCAGTGAGTCTCTGGGGGAGGCTCTCACAACGGGGGGGATAATGAATGGAGCTGCAGGCCTTGCCACTGCAGCTAGTCTTGAGGACAAACTGATACTTAATATAACCTTCTCGAAATGTCCATTTTAGATCCTGCCCACTCTTGGAAGGTACTTGTGGTGGTTTAGGTCGATTTATTCCTAGTGGAGCCATCCAGAACCTCACGCTTCAGGGGTCTGAGCTCTTGTTTAGCAAGACTGCTAGGTCTAGACTTCTGTACCTGTCCGTTTACTATCAAAATTGGAAAAAGAAAAAAAAAAGAGTATTAAGAAATGACCAAGTGGATCCCCAAGTATATTACTTTCTACTGCCATTGGACAGCACCAGCTCTATCTCCTCCTAAAGATACCAAGACGGTGGTTTTCTCCTTTATCCTTGGGCGTGAGGATTCAGAGTGACCAGCTGGCAGTGTAGCTTAAAGTTCATTTTGACTCTTGCTAAGTCTCCCGTGGAAGGGCTCTCCCTTTGGAAACCCTGACAGGTAAGTCTAGAGAAGCCAGTGCTACAGGAATGGAAAGAAGCAGCAGTTATTCAAAAGAGTCCCTTGGATAGAGTAATCAGGGTCCCTCTACTTTCAGAGATTCATCAACCATCTCCTTTACCTACTGCGATGTGCAACAACACAACGGCCATTGATGCAGTGCCTCACCTTCACGTGGTATTGTCTCTGAACTGGGGCCTCAGCTGCGCCGTCAATAGGTTACCCCTTTGCTCTTGTGGATCAGGCTCTCCCGGGTTGTCTGGCATGTGAGAAGACCGCAGGATCCCACAGTGGTGTGCACAGTGCTGCACCTCCTTTGCTGCAGAGTGAGCCTCTTGAAGATGATTCTCTTTGGAAGCCATGTAACTGTATCAAATACTTATAAGTCCCTGGATAGTGGTCCGGGGTGACGCCATTCAAGCAGAAAAGAAAACCCATTCCTAAAACACCTATCAGTTCCCATCAAAGTGAATCATTTTTCCTATCCTGGGGAAGGGGTCTAATGTAGTAAACCTGCTACAAAGGGAATGCCTGGTTTCCCTGAGAGACGAGACTGTCATCCCTGATTTAGGTTTGGGCTTTTTGCTGGCAGGATGGAATCCATTAGTTTCAGTATCTACACCAGATTGGTAAGTGGGAGTCTGTGATGTAGGACCATCCTACACCATGACTCTTCTGTTCATTTATTCATTGTGCCAGAACTGGGGGAGAACAGAGGCGGGCTGATGTCAACTAGCCGAGGCATATCCTACTTGGCTATTTAGAGCCCTCACCAGGCACTAGCGGATACTCACCAGGGGCATTACTGTGAGATACAAAGAGTTTTACACTTTGTTCCCACTCCTATAGGCACGTACACACATCCTCACCAATTTCCCAATTTTTTTCTTTTGAGTCTCTGATGAACTTGTCAACCCATTTATTTGACTCTGTTCAGCCTCCGACCTCTCTCCAAGCCATGTGCCCCGGCCTGTGAATCTATTCACTGACGCAGACCATTTCTATTTGGCCCAAAGTGGATTACTGGCTGCAAAACGTTTTCAGCTTGCTGTCCTTGTACCGAGCCCTCTCATCTGAGAACCAGCCGAGCCTTGTTCTCCCGCCATCACATGTTCCTAAGGAAGCTACACGTAGTCTCAGAAGTGAGACGAGGGAGAGATGCTGACCCAACAGTGTCTGTTACATGAAGTCTGGGCAGCTCGCCTGGGTGACATAATTATGGTTTCCGGCTCTGCAGATACCCAATCCCAGGTGCACAACTTCCATCTTACAATAATTTCAACTGATCATCTTCGATTTCATGGCTTGATCAGTGCAACAGAACCAAGCACATGATGGTCACATGACAACTTTGTATTAGTCCCTCTGTCTCTACCAGGGCACACTGGAGCCGGGGGAAACCTGTTCGCCAACTACCACCACGGTGAGCTGTTCATTGCCACCAGGATTTAGGTGCTCTGAATCCTAAACCTCATCTAAACATTTACTTTCTTAGGCTAATCTGATCACAAGCTCATGTCGGAAGCTGAATTGAGTTAGAAATTAGCATTTTGGATGGGAATTCAAGAGTGCCCTTGGGCCCAGCCAGCATGGCTCAGCGGTTGAGCATCAACCTTTGATCCAAGAGATCACGGTCTGATTCCAGGTCAGGGCACATGCCTGGGTCACGGGCTCCATCCCCAACGAGAGGCAGTCAATCAATGACGTTCTCTCATCGTTGATGCTTCTCTCTCTTCCTCTCTCCTCCTCTCTCTGGAATCAATAAAATCATATTTTAGAAAAGACTGTTTTGGGGATCCATGCTTTGAGGAAGAGAAGGAGGCGGGATTAGACAGAGGGATAACTGAGACTGTGGAGCAGTCACGGTAAGATTCCTGCCAACCTTACCGGGAACTCTGGAGCCAGTATAGACCTTCAGAGTTGCCTCAAGTTGAGACGAAGGTGCAGTCCTTTATAAACCGTGTTGAGCAGCCATGGGACGGGGACTGCCTGGGAAGGGGATGCGGCTTTGGCAGAGGTGTTCTTTTCAGCCCGGGGAAATTTCCCGAAAGGTCTGACATCTGACACCTGCCAACCTTCCTCCCCTGGTGTTAAAGGGGGGATGAGCCCTTCCCTCAAAGAAAAACCTGAGCCAGCATCATATCCCTGACACTTTAAAATGCTGCTTCACCAGATGGGACAAAAATTTTAAGCCAGTTTGTTTGTCGTTTGTTTTGTCTTAACTCTAAAGCTTTTGCTTTCTCCCACAACAAAATTTTATTTGACATTCTGTATACAGTATTAAAAAAGTCAAAATATTGTCCAAAGGCATATATATATATATATATATATATATATATATATAGTAATCATTATTTAAATGCAATTTTGTTCCACCATTTTTACTTAAAATGATATTTTTAATATATCCATTGACAAAACAATTGTCTTTGTTTTCCTCTGGATATTTTGAAAATTGATATTGTAGACGATTTTTTATCATGTTTGCATTATGACTGCAAGCAGGTAATTCTGTGAATTATGTTTAAGCAACTGCTAAAGAGATTATAGCTCCTCTGTGGACATAATCAAAACAAATCAATCATTTTCTAGTCATTCTGTTTCTTTTTTTATTATAATTGCAAATCAATGAATGATTGATTAGATTGCAACAAGATCACTTTAATTTCGTTACTGAATTGACTAAAATAACATGAAGCACCCAGAATCCTCATGGCCCCACACCAGTCACTGCTCTGAGGGATACGGGGGGAGATGCCCCACCTGGAAGGGAAGGACACACAGCTTCCTTCTTACCTGCTACTCAGGACAACACAGTGCTCACGACCCGCTCAGCCAGCACCACGAAGGAGCAGGAGCAGCTGAGGTTTGTCGCTTTTTTAATCCCTCTGCTAAGGGGTGGGACAGGACTCTCCCTGGTCTGGACAGTTTACGGCTAATCTGGTTTTCAATTGCGTCTAATCTGAAGTGCTTTTCTGAGTAAGTTCCCTTCTCTTCATTATCAGCACACAAATCCCTCCACTGTCTCCCATGACTATTTCTAATGCCATTATTTACCCTTGCTCCACTGGCTAGAGGAATTTCAGATTTTAATATAGGACCTAACTTTCAGCATCACTTTATTTCTTATGAGACTCCAAAAAAGCATTTGCAACTTGTTATATGTAGAACATGGACTGTAAACTTTCTGTAAAGAGCCATATAGTAAATATGTTCAGCTTTGTGGGCCATATGGTTTCTGGTACAAAGACCTAATTCTGCTGTCCTAGAAAGAAAGCAACCATAGACAATGCCTATATGAATGGGTATGGCCATGTTCCAATAAAACTTTATTCACCAAAACAAAAGGCAGGTCAGATTTGACCTGTGGACCAGAGTTTACCCGTAAGCCACAGCCTGCCAGCTTCTGATTTACACAATGACAAAAGAGAGCAAGGTGAAAAGTGCGTCATTCCATTAATTAAATGCTTGGTTTACTGAAACCCCAAATTTTAGATGCTTGAAAATACTTAACAGACGTAGTTAATATCCTTGGCTTAAGTCTGACTTTCAGACATTGCATAAGCAGAGCAGTCCCATCCATCACAGCCCGTGGGCAAAGGATGTGGGAAAACCAAATCTTTTGAGCTTCTATGTGTCCCTGTGAAATTTAGCAGCCAATTCCGCCAAACAAAAACGTAAGTTCTAGAGCTGCTCTAGACACAGGGGTCTAAAAATATAGCTGCCCACTTTTTTGTAGCATTATATACGCCTTATCATTCTATACTTATTTTTGAGCATGTCTGAAATCAAGTTGATAACAATATAATTTTTGTCATTATAGCCTCCCACCCTGGTAGTTAGTTTCCATGTGTGTTTTTCTTCTGTGGTCATTTTTTAAGAAATATAAATATGTTAAATGTAGCTAAGAGTTCATTTTTTACCATGAAAAATAATTTCCTTTAATAACCTACCAACTTCGCATGGATTTATTTTCTCTACATCATTTGTTGATCTAACAAATCTTAGAATTCAAGAATCTCGTTACATCTTCCTAAAGAAGTCACGGGCTTACCTATAATTTCTCTTAAGAAAAATGTGGGGATTGCTTGTGAGAAGGAATGGCTCTCAGGTTTATTCATTATTATACTGAATTTCAAATTTTTGGCACATCAAACCCAAAGCCAATGTTTTATGTTGCTTCACACACAACTTGCAGTTCAATTGATGCCTTTAGTATATCATTTCTCTCATCTGCTAAGTGTATCTCAGAATGTTATATGACTTTTCTCTAGATCTCTGAAATCACCACTGTAGTTTATGTGAAGCATGAAATTTATCCATTTTTGACTAGTTCACCTCTGGAATGTAAAATTTACTGTTAGACAGCAAAGTCTGAGACAAAAGTTTTATCTGACAGTTAACAGTGCAATCCATCCCATCTTTATGCTTTACATATTTTTCTTTGTCGGCTTCTAAGTATAATAGCTGCCATATATTGAAATTATTATCTCGCTAGCGTTGCATTCTCTCAACATCATGGTTAGGAAATTTCAGGCATGACACAACATAATTAATAGTAACTATTGATTCAGGTCTCATCCTCCACGATGTATCTATGTGTTATACCTAGATCCCTTGGGATTTCATTTCATTGAAAATTTGAAATTATTTACATGTACTTATCTTTTTTACAGTACTTCACAGATTTTTTTTCCCCATATTCAGCAAAGTGAAATAACTCCACATATGTTTGGTAGTGGTTGAAAAAGCCACATTATAATCCTCTGAAAAGAATACACTATTTAGATACTCTCAATCATAGGAACATTTCTTGAAACAATCAGATCTCCAAAATTCAAAGTCACTTTTTAAAAAAAATAAAAGTAAATATTTAACATGACATAGAAGACAGCTGCAAAAAAATAATTTAAGTTTGCATATTTGTCTAGGAGAGTTTTGTGGACACTCAATAAAGTGCCTTGAGAGTCTGGGAGAGTAGGTTTGTTATCGCCCCCAGTGAGATAAAACCATCGTAGCTCTCAAAATCAGCCATCTGTCATCTAAGCCATCTGCAACAGAGGCCAGGCTTTGAGTCAGACCTATCTATCCATGTGAAACTTTTGTTGCTTCCAATATACCATGCTCATGGATTGGAAGAATTAATATCATTAAAATGTCCATACTACCCAAAGCAATTTATAGATTCAATGCAATTCCTATTAAAATACCAACAGCATATTTCACAGATCTAGAACAAACATTTTGAAAATTTATATGGAACCAAAAAAGACCCCGAATAGCTGCAGCCTTCTTGAGAAAAAAGAACAGAGTGGGAGGGATCACTTTACCGAATATCAAGCTACTACAAAGCCACTGTAATCAAAACGGCCTGGTATTGGTACAAAACCAGACATATAGACCAATGGAACAGAACAGAAATAGGCCCATGCCATTCTGGTCAGTTAACATTTGACAAAGGAGGCAAGAGCATCCAATGGAGTAAAGACAGTCTCCTCAATAAGTGGTGCTGGGAAAATTGGACAGATACATGCAAAAAAATGAAACTAGACCAGCAACTTTCACCATACACAAAAATAAACTCAAAATGGATAAAAGACTTAAATGTAAGTCACAAAACCATAAAAATCCTGGAAGAAAACAGGCAGTAAAGTCACAGACATCCCACATAATGGACTTTTCACTGATACATCTCCTAAGGCAAGAGAAACAAAGGAAAAATAAACATATGGGACTACATCAAACTAAAAAGCTTCTGCACAGCAAAAGAAAACAGCCTCAAAACACAAGGAACCCCATGGTCTGGGAAAACATATTTGCCAAGGATGTATCTGATAAGGGGCTAATTTCCAAAGTGTACAAAGAACTCATAGCACTCAGCAAGAGGAAGACAAACAACCCAAGTAAGAAATGGGCAAAGGACCTGAATAGACACTTCTCCAAAGAGGACATACCGATGACCAAGAGACACATGAGAAAATGCTCGACGTCCCTAATCATCAGAGATGCAAATTAAAACCACAATGAGGTATCACCTCACACCTGTCAGAATGGCTCCATCAACAAATCAACAAACGACAAGTGCTGGCGACGGTGTGGGGAAAGGGGAGCCCTAGTGCACTGCTGGTGGGAATGCAGACTGGTGCAGCCACTATGAAAACAGTATGGAGGGTCCTCAAAAAATTAGAAATGGAGCTGCCTTTTGACCCAGTGATCTCACTCCTAGGAATGTATCCTAAGAATCCTGAAACATTTATCAGAAAGGATATATGTACCCCGATGTTCATAGCAGCACAGTTTACAATAGCCAAGATCTGGAAACAGCCCAAGTGCCAATCAGTAGGTGAGTGGATAAAAAAGCTGTAGGACATTTACACCATGGAATACTACACAGCCCTAAAAAGGAAGGACCTCTTACCCTTTGGGACAGTATGGATGGACCTGGAGAATATTATGCTGAGTGAAATAAGCCAGGCAGAGAAAGACAAACATCACATGATCTCGCTTACATGTGGAACCTAAAGAACTTAATAAACTGATGAACAGAATAGATTCAATGACATGGAAGCACAAATCAGACTGATGAATGTCAGAGGGATAGAGGGGGGTGGGTGGGTGGAGGGAGAGAGAGTAACTAAAGAATGTATATGCACAACCCAAGGACACAGACGATGGTGGGGAGAGGGACTGGGGAGGGGGATGGGACGGGGTGGAACGGGTCATTGGGGAGAAAAAGGGGCATCTGTAATATTTTAAACATTAAATAAATAAATAAATAAAAATAAATAAATAAATAAATAAATAAATAAATAAATAAATAAAAATATTTAAAAAAGAGATGCAAGAAACACAAAAGAGTGTTCCTTAACATCCAAACGTTTCCAGGTATTGACGTGTGTGTGTGTGTGTGCGCGCGCGCGCGCGCAGAATAAAGGGATGGACCAGAGAAGGCTTTTATTCATTAATTTATCTGTTTAGAGAAGCTTCTCCAGTCTTCTGTGAACCATGTGGCAGTACTATTAGTGTCCAACAGTCACAAATGCTTTTGCCTTGTTCAAAAGGAGAGTAACGTAGCTCAGGCTGAGTCAGTCCTGGTGTCTCATTCCATGCTAATGGCGATTTAGACTTTTCTTAAAACCTACCAATATAGCTTCCTGGAGCCGCCACACACTGGGTGGATGAAAACAGAGAAAATTACGCTCTCACAGTCTGCAACCCAGAAGGTGACATCAGGGCCACACTGTCCGAAGGTTCTAGAGGAAAATCCAGTCCTTGCCTCTTCCAGCTTTTGATGGCTGTTGAAGCCCCTGACCAGTGGCCACATCATGTCTATCCTGCCTCCGTAACCACACTGCCCCCTCCTCTTCTGTGTGCCTGTCGCCCTCTGTGTCTCTTGGTCTAATCTCTGCTTTATAAGGTTACACATGATTACATTTAGCCTCCCCCGACCCCCAGTAATCCAGGATAAACATTTTCTCTCAAGATCTTTAACTTAATCACACTTGAAAACACCTCTTTTCCAAATAAAGTAACATTCAGCGGTTCCAAATATTAGGACACAAACGCATCTATTCAGGGACCACCATGCAGCCCAGTACACCACCTTTCCATGGCTTGGTTAGACAAGCCAAAACGCTCTTTCTCAGACTTTTTAAATTTTTCTAAATTTATTAACTTAGTTAAATTAGATTTATGCCACTAACATCATATTAGTTTTCCATGTTTTAAAAGTAAGTTGGTGGAATAATAATTATACCTACTCTTCTATCCTGTTTTGTTGGCTCTGTCTGGTAGTAAAACTTATTGATGGACAATACGCCAGAACAAAATCAAGGGTCTTAACTGTATGCGCGTTATTTGATCAAATTCACTTACTGTATTATTCTTATCAATCTGTCTAAAGATGGGCATAAAGATTTAGTAGTAGGTATTTATAACAGAAATTAAAATAGTATTCCAACAGTAAAGGATTAGACTTCCGTCTCTGGTAGTTTGGAAGGCTGGACATATGGAATGTCTCTCTTGATTATAACATGTAAAAGTGTTGGATGTTTTTAACAATATTTTCAAACAAGCAAAAAAAAGCAGCAGCCCTCAGAGGCCAACGACTAAGTGGGAGTCAGAATCCAGAGCGGGAAGCAGCGGGAAGCTGCATCTGCCTGTGGGCACTGTTCGGTTTCAAGCGCCTTCGACTGGTTTCCGTGACGTCGCAGCCCAGGGGATGGAAGACATGCGGGCGTCCAGCAGGAAACGACCGTCACAGGGCTGGGGTCGCAGCGACCCAATCTCTCCGTTCCTGGGTGAAGGCGAAATCCCATCCACCTTCAGGCCCACGCACAATAGATCCTTCGGAGAGGAAACGGGAAAACCAGAGAAAGCTCAAGAGAAACCTTGAGCTTTGTTTCTGGACAGAAGGAAAAATAAATCTTTCTCACATCCTAGGTGGTCTGAGAAAGGTCAGGCCAAGAATTTGGCTTCAGAAGCCCCATTTCTTGTGCTCTTGGGTACCTCATAGAACAATAAAATAAAAATGGAATGTTTATGGAATAATTCATCTTCAAAAGAAGTCTCAAAGCATTGCCCCATTTAAAACTCTGAATGATATGAGTTAACAACTGAAAAAAAGAGAAAAGAGTGAACAAAGCACAAAGGAGACTGAGCAGGAGAAGCAAACAACCACTAATTCCCCTGGGCTCAGAATATGAAATAAGCATATTTATTCAATGTAGAAATAAATAAAATGATTAAAACTGAAAAGTCAATGAATGAGTCAATAACAGATCGGGGAAAGTAAATTAACTTCTTTGAGCTTATTTCTTAATCTATGCAGTTAAAATACTTATAATTGGTATGTCACAGGTCGTGTGGCTATAATGCATTGTACATGGAAACACATAGAAAAAACAAAGCACTGGTTGAACTGAATGACTTGTTTGCTATTATGTATCTATGCTATATATCTATACATTAGCCCGTTACCTGTAAGCTCCCTTTACCCCGCCCTCAATTTGGACAGACCTACCCTACTCTCCTTGTCCTAGGAAAGAAACAAGTTAGCCAAACAGCAGAGGAACCATTCAAATTTAGGTTCTGAGCGTTAGACTAAGACTCGAAAATATATGTGGTTAATCTTAGCCATTTTGAATAATTCTGAGAAAAGCACTAAGAATCCAGAACTCACTACTTCTAGCACAGATCAAGGAGAGGCATGAAGATAACAATGGTTTCATCCAGACAGCGAGAGGCTGGGCAGCCCCAAAGCATTTCCCTCCTCTTCCAGTATTTGCAATGGTAGATGAGTGGACTCCCATCAACTAGTAGGGGGCATAGGAATGCCTGGCAAGGGTGATGAAGACTTTAAATGGGCACAAAGGCCCACAATGAAGACAAGATTGAACTGCGATGCCAATGCAGATCCCAGAATGAGCATATGCTGGCATAGAGTATCCGACTGATCCCATTTCTACCAAATGACTTGATACTTTGAAAGCTCCAATTCTCTTGGAGGAAAGAGCAGAAATGACCTTAGCTGACTGAGATTTCATTATTTTCCAGGCAGAATGAAAAACTGAAATGATTATTAGGTTTGATTACCATTATCAGGGAATAAGTTTTACATTACTAGCGTATTTGAATTTGTGGCTCAAGATTCATATTACCACACGTTCAGTATTCATTAAGTATTTACTGCACTCATTATAGCGTGTGGTCAGACACTGCAAGAATCAAGTGATACAATGGCAAGAACGTAGTGTACCTTCAAGGACTTTATAGTGTAATAAAAGACCAACATTATTACTCACTCAAAGGATTTTATTTAATATTGGGAAAATGTAAATATCAATTCATTATAGCTCTCCAAAGCTAGTGCTCTAGCCACCTACTGGGTTCTCATCTGATATATTTTTACATGCATCACATGCATTGCATAAGGATCTTTGCGATGGAAATGGTTTGTGTTGAAAAAGCTTTCAGCAAACTACAAAGAAAAAAATGTCCAGTGATTGCTTCAGCATCAGCATTTTTTCAGAGGTCAGCTACCTATATTAAATGCTTAAATATTTATGTTAAATAATAAATATTTAAAGACTACAATCAGGTTGAAAGGTCTGTGTGAAATAAAACCTACAATAAAACCTACTCACAGGTACACAGAGCAGACAATGATACTGGCTCAATGGGAGTTACTAGCTCAATGCTGAACTCTTTAATATATAGCCTTGGTTGTGTCTGCATATGTGAGTGAAAAAATTAAGAGAAACAAAACCATCATGTAGGTAGGTGAACGATTAAACAATTTACGCATCATCAAATAGTACTATCATTTGAGGAGGGTGAGATCTGAGGACTAGAGAAATGTTTACTAGGTTATTATTCTTAGCCTTACTTAGAAATAAATAGTTCTATCTTCTTCCCTTATTTCAGCAACTGATTCATTTATTAATTGCTTATTCAACATATTTCAATATTCTCTTAGCTATTTATGCTTGAAGTTTTGGTTCCTTTAGACAAAACATAAAAATCTCAATCAAGTATCTTTTCATATATCATTTACTCCCTATAATAAAAGTAAAAGAAATGAGCTCATGTACCCCATGTTCCTCCCCCTCGTTGCTTTCTTTCAATGCATTATAGTTACGTTGTCATTTTCTCCATTAGCTCTCCAACACTTGGAACTTTCCCGAATGTTGCTAAATCTTTCTCTCTCAGTTCATTAGCTTTCTAATTTTTGTCCTGCATTCTGTATGGCTGTTATAGCTACTACTCTAATTTTTCTACACCCTCTAATTTCCTACCCTTCCACCTCGTCGTTATTAATGAATTAGTCTTGTCACTTATGCACGAATCTCGTGCGTAATGTCGGTTTCAGCCACATGTGACAGGGAGGAAGGCCCCTTACCCTGGGCTGAAGCAGACGGCAGTGTGTCTGGTGTTTCTATGAAGGCAGTCTAGCGGCAGGAGTCTCGGACGCAGTGCCAGCCTCTCTCGGCAGGGTCTCGGCTCCTCCTTACACCCGCCACCACTCTGTCGCAGAGGTGCCACCCTCAAGTTCAAACACGGCCCAAGGTGGCGCAGTGCCCGCCATCAGGGAGGCGTTGCAGGCAGAACAGCAGCGGCAGCAAATCCGAAGGAAGAGAGACACGAGCCTCATCTTCTTCAGGGGACTTCTTGAGGTCTCATCACCCCATCAAGGTGCATCACATCGTTTCCACTTTCGTCCCATTTCTTGGTCAGATGGTCACACTCAGACGATTACGGTCTGTGGGAGGCAGCCTCTTTGTTTAGCAAAATCGTTTCTATCAGTAAGGAATTGATTAGGAAGTAAAAGAATACAATGAAGTTGTGAGGCCGATAGCATTTCTTGATCCAACATTCACCTTTATTCTTGGTTCTCTGGTTAGGTTTTAAAATTGAAAATCAGTAAATAACGTTTTCATTATGAACTTAGAGAAGCATGTCCAATGCCGGGTTCGTTTTCCAGCATTCTCTTTTCTCTTCTCTGAGTTCAATATCCTGGCTCCTAGTCTACCCAAGAGAGAATAGTCCTAATATCAGATCAAATAGATTCTCTTTTTCTCACCTAAACAATTGTTTAAAATCTATCTTAGTTGCCTTCACATGATTTTTTTGTAAGATTATGTATGTCCTGGAATCTCAAATTATCTGCTTTTGTATTTTTGTGCCTTTACATGCCCTCAAGTAATTCATAGTCCAAGTTCAATTATATCTGTTAATCCCTTAGTTTAGATTTTTGTTTGGCTTCTTTTTTATTATTTTTATTTTTTCTAAGACCCTCATTCCTCCTATAAGAATCTGAACTTATTATCTAAGTTCATAATATAGGTTTCATCCTAAGACTTTTGAACTTTGGTCTCTTAAATTGAATTCTGTTTCACAAGACCTGTCTTTCTTCTTTCTTGATTTTATATATTTTGTAATTTTAGAGAAGTACCTCCTCCTCAAGTACCCCTCTTATAAAATCAATGTATAACACAAGTTTTCTGAGTTGTAACATGGTTCAAAATGTGTGTGGCATATCATTTTCACTTTTGAAAATCGATGTAATTTCCATGCGTTCATTCCTTTGGTCCTTTCTTCACAAAGTCCCTAGGCCTGGTGTGTTAAACTTCCTGGACTGATTTTCTGTAGGTCTTGCATTTTCTTGTATAATTATTGTCTATGTGACTTCTGCTCTATGATTCTAGCAAATAGCCTTTATTTTACAGACTTCTATTGATTTCTTACCAAAAAAAATAAAATTGTATTTTAACTCTCAATTATTTTTCTCTATTTTTCATGATATTTTGTTCTTTTAAATGACTACAATATATTTGCAAATATTTGCTGAAGATTGTATTTTAGGCACAATGATGACTGAAAATGTCAAATGGGGTATACAGTTTATTGAAAGAGAAATATTAATAAAAAACAAATAAATGTTTAATTATGACTGGAATGAGCATCACCAACGAGAAGCAAATAGACCTGAGAATACTTAATAGGGAAGCAACACAGTTAGAATTGAGAGACGTATTTGTTGAAAAGTCATTATGGAGCTGAGGTCTCAGAAGAGCAGAAACTCACCAAGGGAAGTGGCTTGAGGGGAAAAGTTGTTCCAAGGAGCGTCCCTTGGCACATTTGTAAAACTCAAAGTCTGATGTGACTAAAGCAGAGACGGAAATGAGCTATACATTCTGAATTGAAGGTCTGAAAAATCAGCAGATTCCTAAATACTCTGGGTTTTATGAGTCACATGAGAGATTTTGTTCAGGGCATTATCAGCCCCTTAAGAGACTCTGATTTTTTCCCTCTAAGAGAAATGAATGCCCATTGAAGGACATGTTGTCATTTGCATATTTAAAAGATTAACTCTGACCCACTGAAACATCTCTTCTTTCCTAGGATTGCTAGGCAAAGCCCAGACCCTAGAAAGTAGTAAATTCAAGAAGTTAATTGCTACCATCTTTGGCACCAGCCTAGTTACTCAAACACCCTCCGTGAAGGTGAGCTCTCCACCAACCTCTCCTTTCCAAAGATACACTTAATATATCCAAACACACCAGGCAACACACTCTTGCAAAGTCACAGCTTTGATTATACCAATCCACTACTAAAAAGATAGCATCTTGCTTTTAATTGACAAAGAATTAAATGCAAATTCATAGATCAAGGTCTATCCACAGTGTCCCCTGTCTACATCTTATGCCTAAATTTCCTCTGCCCTCCCACATGTCTATCACCAATAGGTTACGTGCTATTTAGATTCCTGAACACAGCCCATGAACCTCCTGCCTGTTGTTTGGTTTTTTAAGTCCTATCTATTATCAAGGTTATTCTCAAATGCCACACTCTTTATAAAGCACTTCTGATCCACCCCTACCTAATAAAACTATAACACTTATTATGGATTTCCATAGCACTAAATTGTTCCTCTCCCAGAGCATTTATCTTTTGCCTTATAATATCACTTTTTATTCATTTGCTGTATTTTTTTTTTATAGGGAACAAATAGCATCTCAGTCCTCTAGGTTCTCACTAAAACGTCTGGCACAAAGCTTCAAGGAAAATACTTTTCAGGTGTCTGAAAAGTATTTGCATAAGAGAAGCTAATTAGGGATTTGGATATTTTGTCTCTTATTTCTCTCCATACATATCTGGTGATGAAATCTAGAATACACACAAAGAATTAAACATAAAAGAAATGAAGCAGCAGTGTTTCAAAACTACATTTAAAATCAGGTATATGATAAAGATCTTACTGTTTCTTCACATCTTGCTTATCAGAGAAGAAAGTCTACAAATATCCTCAAATCCTTTTGAAATTACTGACGCACATTTTATCTGCCTGAGGATGTCATGGTAATATCAACAAAAAGAATCAGCAAATTCCTACTGAAAAGGATGTGTGAGGTCATCAGACAAGGTCACAAAAACGCTGAAGGCTCGCACTTACACATTCAGAACCCATTTAAAGCAGAACTTCGTAAGAGTTAATGCAGGTGCATTTTCAATGTTCAAGCCTCATGAAAAATTGTTTGGTTAAATTATTACTAACGTGAAATACATCCTTTCCTTGGGATTGATAATGCAACGACACTGTTCTACTCCAAAAATGTTACTTACATTCATGTTAGAGCTTAAATGTTCATCCCATGATTTTTGTATTAATAACTAAATTATTAAACTCATACTATGTTCAAGGTAATATATATATATATGAACTTAGTATTAATTAAATAATTAATATACTAATACATATTGCTTTAAACACAGCAGGAGAAATATATATATACATATGTGTATGTATACATAATATAGATATTAATGTGTAATCAGATTTATCCAAGCAAATAGTTAGAAGAGGGTGGTGAGGCTGCTATATGATGGGGCAGATTGACTCTAATGTCATGTGCTTAAACAATCATTTAAAGAAGCTGAAAAGTAAAAACATTAGTGATGACTAAATATAACTAAACTGCTATTTCATTCAACGAAGCAAAGTAATCAGATTTTATCTTATCCCACCTTAAGGAGCAAATGAGATCACCCAAGCAGTGGCCCAAGATAGTAAAACAAATAGTAGAAATAAAGGTTTCTTTTAATAATCTTTTAAGATCTAATAATAATCTTTTAATAATCTTTTACACTGTAAAAATTACAGTATAAAAAGTACCTACTGCCTGGCGGGCATGGCTCAGAGGTTGAGCATCGACCTGTGATCCAGGTGACTGGGGTTCAATTCCCGGTCAGGGCACAGGCCCGGGCTTCAGGCTCGATCCCCAGTAGGGGCGTGCAGGAGGCAGCCGATCAAAGACTCTCTCATCATTGATGTTTCTCTCTCTCCCCCTCTCCCTTCCCCTCTCTGAGATCCATAAGGATATATATGTATATTTAAAAGTACCTACTGAATCGAGATCGTCTTAGCCTCCATTGTACCTTTTGACCCCCACATAGCCGCTCCATTTCCGCCCCCCCGCGTGTTTGGCACCCTCCTTGCACACCCGTTGTACAACTACTCCTTCACTGCAAAATGCTTCAAGATCAGAGGCTGTGCATAAATAAATGACACCATGATAGAAACAGAGCGTAAATGACATTCACAAGGATTATGCTCTCATGCTAGATCTAAAAACTTTGAGAAGTATTTGCCTTTAGGGTTCTTGATTATCCCAAACTATTATGCTGCACAGTTGCGATGAGTAAGTGGCACATTTAAGAACTTCGAAAGATTTATTTTTGAAAATAACAGGAGGAAGAATTGTGGGCTGCTGAACTATCATATAGAAAAAAGACCCATCCCACTCTTTTTGCTATTATATTGTTTGAGAAGTTGCTATAAATCTCCACTTTGGCTACCACCCTATTTTACTCGAGCATAACTCTCATCGCTTTTACTAGAGAATGCTGCATGGGGCACTCCAGCCCTCAGCTCCTTGCTAAGCTCTTGTCCTGATCCCACGGGACCTGCCAAGCATTTTAACCCATTCATTCTCTGCCTTCAAACCATGACAAGAAATCATTGTCATGACTTTAAAAAAGAATATTTGGCAACGACATCCCAAGAAAAATCCTTATTTTTTATTACATTTTAGGATATCTCTCCCCATTCTGTCATAATGGAATTTTCTGTGAGAATAAAGTGACTAAAAAGAAGGCAAAAAGTTCTTAGTTGCAAAGAGCGATCTCTCCTCTCTGCTCTACCAGCGCGGCAGAGGGCAGGTGGATGAATGATCATTTGCTGGGGCTTGGGGGCCAGTCAACACCCACACCTCACAGGAGTCCACGGGCTGTGAGGAACAGGCATGCTGTCCTCTCTCACTCACCTCCTTCACTCCTTTAATTTGCTCAATTTATGTTCTTTCCTGACTTCCCAGGTAATTTCCACGCTTTCCAATAGAACTGACCCAAAACATCATCTTTCATGTTCACAAATTAAGTCACAATTCCAATAAACTCTATGTAGCTACAAGAACTGTATCTATCTTGTCTGTTCCTATCTCCTTAGTGTCAAAAATTAGATCAGTGCAAAACAGAAACCCAATACATAGTTGTTGGGTGGATTAATAAATGAACATATGTGAAAATTAGTAAAAATTTGAAGGTTTATTTGTAAGTGTGAATACCTTAAGGATTATCCAGATAGATCCAATAAAACATGCAGAAATAGTGACTTTAAATAGTGAGAACATTTACTCTAAATGAATCATTAAGTGATCATCAGCATCTCTTGAGATGGTAGCAACTTCATCATTTCTAACAGGGGTCAGCCAACTGCAGCCCGTGAGCCGAGTCTGGTCCACAACCCACTTCGATTAGTGAGGCTTTACTTGAAGACAGCCACACTCAGTTGTCTACACATTTTTGCTTGTGTTCACCTGTTTGTATAGTTGAGCGGTTGCCACAGACACAATAGAGTCTACATAGCCTAAATATTTACTAGCTGGCTCTTTACAAAAATGCTTGTCAACTCCTGATCTGTAAGAGAAAAACAAGTACGTCCCAGAAGGCGGGGCTCAGACACCCAAACATTTCATAGAGATGAGTCCCCGTGTGGAAGGAGCTCTCATGCTGACCTTATCCTAAACTTCTACTGCCCACCCCATGGCTGCTGGTCTGGTCCTACCTCTGTGTTCTCCATCTGCTATTTTATATTCCTGTCACTGCCGTGTTGTATTCTGCTCTTAGCTCCGACGATGAGTGCCAGTCCTCTCCAAGCATTTTGAAGCAGATGTCTCTGTTCCTCCATCCTAGCGCCCCGTTCTCACACCACTCACCTCCAAGACACTGGGCAGGGCAGGCACTCTCTTTCTCTAGGTTCCGCCACTCCTTATCGTCATATATACCGGCCAGTTTTGTCTATTTATATACCTGTCTGATCCCTGAAAATATTTGAGTCTGTGCCTTCTGTCATATGACAAAGTTTATCGTACAGGCTTAAGCCTTAAATCACTAAGTAAAAATCTCACACAGAATGTATTAATCTGAAATTCCATTCACCCCTAAACTGTTTCATAAAGCATGACCCATTTTCACAGGGAACCCGCAAACTGTTTGCTCAGACTCTGGTTCAAGAGGAAAATGTTCCGCCACCTGTGGGAAAACCCAGAAGACAAGAGCCAGGAGAGACTCCTGGAACTTCACACACAGGGCACTCTGCGGGCACAGCAGGCTCAGTCTCACCAGCAACTTTTCACATTGTGGCAGGTGCACCTGGGGCACTGAGACGGGCCTTTCTGAATTCTATGGCAACTGCTTTGTGAAGTCCTATGAAAGAAAGAAAGAAAGAGAGAGAGAGAGAGAGAGAGAGAGAGAGAGAGAGAGAGAGAGAGAGGGAGGGAGGGAGGGAGGGAGGGAGGGAGGGAGGGAGGGAGGGGGAGAGAGAGAGAGAAAGGCATAGAATTTGATTGAAAGATGAAAGATTAAACATTAGGAGGAAGAAAAAAACTAAAAGTAGCTGGCAACCCTGAAGGTACCTGTTCTAAATAGCAGAATATATAGAGAAGCTGGAAAGCAGTGCTAATGAGGCCAAGGGCACTGCCTCCATCCCTGGGTGAGTTTATTAGCTTCGCACAAAGAAAGAATCAATTTAACAATCATGGTCTGAACCCTTAACCTCAATCCATCAGCCTATAAATATCTGCCACTGCTCGGGAAGGAGCCCAGGGTCGTGAAACAAGGCACCTTCAGCAAACCATCTCCACCAAAGAAAACGACCTCACCTCCCTGGCCAGCACGATGCCGCACACGGCAAGCTTGTTAGAGTTAAATGGCTGAGTACAATCTCAATTTTTACAAGTGACACATCATAAAAATTTGACTTGAAGCGTCCCCTGGGCAAACGGGTTTACGCTCTCACAACACCCTTGCCCATGTTCCTGCTTCTTGAATGGGCTGCCGGGAAAGCCTCCCTCTGGAACTCGGCTTCTTGCGTTACCATTTCCAGTGTCTCTGACCCTTAGAAGGCCAGCCAGGTGCCAAAAATTCAAACCAAACCATTACGTTTTCTTGCAAATAATTACTTTGTGTCCCCCATCCATACTACTTTTTACAACAAATCTGTAAAGATTTCCCTTGAATTCCCTCTCTGACGCCTTCCCTGTTTAGACGTCTGCCCCCAACATTCCACACACAATGTGCAGTTTTAATGAATCTGGCAATGTCATCACACTTGCTTTATCTAGTGGTCAGTCCTCAGGCAACTTTTAGGTGACCTACTAATGACGATGACGTTGGGCACAAATGACCACACCACCTTCTTTAAAGCATTTTCTTCAGTGGACTTTAGGACCCATGACTCCTGAATCTCCCCCCTCCTCTCTGGGCATGCTTGTAACCCTGTCAAAATGTAAGTCACATTGTCCCCTCCTCGGTTCCATGTCTGTCAGTGTCATCCTGCTCAGCCATTGTGAAGCCACGTCATTATTATGATCCACAAGGGTGCTGAGCTGTGGGACTTCGTGCCTCTCTTTTCTTTCATTTTTCTCTTCTCGGTGACCTTATATAAATGCCATGCCCCCTGCCCACCCTCTGATAGTTCCTATTTCTCTCTTTGCTTTATCTCTCCCTTCGAGCTTACTTTTTGTTTATTATGCTGTATAGTTTTTCTTTTCGTAAGGTCTGTCTTTACACCAGCCAATAGGGTCCATAAGGGCAAGGATCTGCCTTCACAGCTGTACTGTCAGAATCTAAAATATACTAGACTCCAATAGATGTGTGCTGGGTGTTATTTATAACTGAATGACTAAAAGGCTCCAGTCACCTGACCGTGGTTTGCTCCCACAGCCTCTTCTGTCCTGCCTGTGACTGGAGACTATGGCCTATCCCCAGGAACCCTAGGGACGGCCCCTTCACTGCTTTTCAGCTTTACCACTATCTAGTCATCCACACACTTCTGCTGCTCCTTTGCCTTGCTCAGAACCCCACGGAGATTTCTATCACCCGGTACAAAATATTATTGAGGGATTTGCTAACTTGTCTCTCCCCTTAGCCTTAAGCTCACTGAGGATATTTAGAAAATAGATAAACACCTTGCAAAAGCAGAGACATTTTACCCTCTAGCTAATTTCTGCTCAAAGAGATAATATATATGCTAAAATGTCTGAATGCCTAAGTATTTAGAGTTTGGAATAAATAAACAGGGTAGAAGTTAAAAAGTGTGAAGGCAAAAACAGAGAATGATTTTAAATGAATTTTCACTTTTGGGAAACAAAATTATTCCTTTGACCATTAACCCACCCACCATGAACTGATGGCCTGTCCCGGGCGGGCTACTATGCCAGGACAGTGGAACGGGAAGGAGAGTAACCCCAGTCACCAATATTCGTGGAACTCCCACCATGGCCAGAAAGGAAGGCTTGTAAGAAGCACCTCCAGGCCAATCCTCACTCCGCTCCTTCATCTAAATCACGGCCACAGACAATGCTCCACGCCTAAGAAGAGTCTTTAAATAATGGATTCATTTATTTTTTACCCAATTTTGACAGAAAGATTTAGAGTGTGAAATATTCATACATAATTTTAAATCTCTGAAGAATATTGGAACCTCACAATTTCTAATAAAACATTCATTTCTCTTGTATGTAAGTGATGCAAAACATGGACAGCCAAATTTCAATGACATTTTCTTTCCTTTGTATGACCTGTTTTACTAAAATGTGCTATTTTAACACATATTTATTAGGTTCCTATTACATATCAGGGATTTTTCTAGCATAAGGAACCCAACAAAAGACATAACCGACAGTCTCTGTGACCACATGAAGATTATATTATAGTAATATAATAAGTCAAGTGGTGGTAAGTTCTATGAGGAAAAATCAAGTGGGGTGAGAAGGTAAGCAGGTAAAGAGGGTAGAAGGGTACCCAGGGTGTGTGTATGTATGTGTGTATTGGGGCATCATATAAAAATCCCAGCTATACAGAGGGCTTAGAAAAACCACTCTTATAGTCACACTTTATAGTCAACCTGAACTGAGGGAGAGAGCTATCTGGGAGAATCCGGGGAAAGCAGAAATCCGTGAGAATATTCATATGTGTCTGTACATTTCACAACCTGTTCTTATTACATGAACTTGAAATTTATTTTATCCACTCGAGGAAATTACATAAGATTTTATTTCAAATTAAACTTGTCTTCTTTCTAAAAACTGTTTGTTGACGTCGGTGCCTCTCCTATTGGACCCAATATTAGATTTCCTCAGCTTTGGGGGGATTCTTCATTGAATGTCTATCTCTGTTTTCGAGCTTTCCACAAATACTCTTTCCACATATTGCAGCATGTCTCCAGTAATTATGGGGGGGGGGGGGGGGGAATATGCATTTATAGCTCATCCCGGTGGGAGAAGCAGTGCTCACTGACTATGGCCTGTCCCGCACATCCACTTGCTTGCTGCCTGCTAACCTGAGGTGCAGTGACCTGTCTGGCTGTCCCTCCTACAGGGGCCGGAGCCGCGAGCCTGGCGGCTGCCTGAGGAACCTCCCCTGCTCTCTCATCTGCTGTGTTTAAGCAAAGAGCTGCTCTCACCTTTCACGCAAACCCGGCCCTGTGGGAGTGTCAGTCAGTAGTTCCTCTGTCTTTCAAGGTGTCTCAGACTTTGGGGTCCATGGAGTATCTTGTGTTTCAGAGCTCTAAGTAATTTTTTAAATGCCTTTCTTAAAAATTTAAAGCAGGAAGGAGACGCATGCTCAGTTTTCTTGATCCAATCACACTAAAAAATGCTTGCACTAAAGACCATATAAGTACCTTACGAATTAAATTTAGAATGAATGAAAACAATCTATAACTAAACATATATACACATACATATGCTAACCAGTGTAGTTACTGTGATTATTTATAATTACAGAGGTAAGCTACAGATGAAAATCAGTGAGTTTTGTTATGAAATTTGGAAAAACTTTACATCATTTTATACTATTTATTTGTTGTTGTTTTTTGGTTTTTGGTTTTTATCACTCTCTTGTCCTAAACAGGATTTAAGCACGAATCTCTCCCTGCTAAAGTATTACAGAAATCCTCAGTCAGGAAACTCCTACTGGGGCTTCTTTTCACCACAACCACATGAATTAGGCACGACTGTTCCCTTTCACAGGTGAGGTAACTGATTCAGAGAAAGGTTAAGTAAATCACCTAGATCCGAAGGTAAACACGGCCAGAGCTAAGATACAAACCGAGGCAGCTGCCTTTCGCGTTTCTGCTCTAACACTCCACTCTGCTTCATGATATTAGGCAATGCGTGAGCATAGGGAGCTGAGCATGACACAAGTTCTGGACCCTAGACCTTTACAATGTAATTATAAGAACGTCAGTTTCCTAAAGCCTCCAATGTTTGCCAGTGAGAACTTATAGTAAGTATGGTCATTTCCAGAAGGGTTTACTAGAGCAGCTTTGCCATATTGTAGTTCACAGAAAAGGGGGTTCTGTAGGATGTCATTCCTTTGTAATAACAACAACAAAGGAACTGATGGTGGAATAAGGGGTGAGTTAATATTTTAGGGTAAGGGGCTCTTGAAATAATCATACAACTAAAAGCATATTCACTGAGTCTGAGTGCGGGGACTAATCTGGAAACATGGTTTGGAACACCGAAGAAGAAATGACTCGCACTAGGCAGAAGACATAGATATGATTTGAAAGAAAGGAAAGAAAAAGGGAGAAGTATGAAAATGAACTGAAGTGACGCCGTTTCTAGTCAACTCATGCTGGGTATGGAAACACTTTAAGTATTGTAGGTCCCTGGTCTATTAGGCGGGATGCAGAAAGCAATAGAGCTAATACCTTGGATGGTTCCTTTTACCATTTTGCAAAATTAACTTCAAGATATCAAGTGGGTAGAAAATGGCTTTCATTATTTAGCAAAACCATTAGGATCATGGAACAAACAAGTTCTAAAATAAAAACAATTTTGATTTTTATCTATGCTAAAATTGAGTGTCTTTTTATTAGATGGTCTAGCAGGCTGATAATATTTATAGAATATTATTTTATAAATATTTATAAATAAAAGCGGAAATATCCTACTAAAAAATAATTATGTGACTTTTTCCCCCAATATAATAAGAAAAATGTGAAGTTTAATCATAGGGCGATCGTACAGCACTTAGGTCCTCCTAAGGATCGTTTGGGAGGCCGTCATTATATTATATTACTTTAATATGTGAAAAATCTGCACGTGTAAGGATGTCTGTGTCTAAAGATATAGGCTGTCATATTTCAGTTCACACAAATTCTCCAATAAAGCTGGTTGTCCATGCTCCTACATGGACATGTTTATTTGATACTATCAAAGTTTTCTTCTAGGCCCAAAATATAAACATTATCTTAAATTACTTATAACCTAAGCTATGAAAATAGAAGGCGCTCCTCCCAATCACTCGTATCTGCATCACCTGGGAGATGCCCGCGCTGTGACCATCCGTCTAGCTGGCCAATTACTCACCTCACGGTGGCAGCGCTGGGGGTCAGGGGGCACAGAGGGCAGCTGCTGTCCCCCAGCGGCTGGCGGGTCCCGCTGGGCTCGGCTGGTCCGGCTCGGCTGGTCCCGCTGGGCTCGGCTGGTCCGGCTCGGCTCGGCTGGTCCCGCTCGGCTCGGCTCCCAGCTGCCCCCGCGGCGGGTCCTTCTCCGCTTGGCTCCCGGCTGCCCCCGCGGCGGGTCCCCCTCGGCTCGGCTCCCGGCTGCCCCCGCGGCGGGTCCCTCTCCGCTCGGCTCCCGGCTGCCCCCGCGGTGGGTCCCTCTCCGCTCGGCTCCCGGCTGCCCCCGCGGCGGGTCCCCCTCGGCTCGGCTCCCGGCTACCCCCGCGGCGGGTCCCGCTACGCTCGGCTCCCGGCTGCCCCCGCGGCGGGCCCCGGAGCCGGCGCCGCGCTGCAGGCCCCGCTGGTGTCCGCGAGGGGAGGCCGCCGATGCCCCGCGAGCCGGCGGACAGCAGCCAGCGGCGGCTCCGCCCGGCAGGGCCTCTCAGGACGGCTTCCACGCGGGGTCTGTCACGGGGGGCTTCCACGGCAGGCCCCTGCGGAGCGAGGGCGCGGCCCGGAGAAGCGGGCTCCCCCGGCAGGAAGGAGCCCGAACCCAGGGCGGCGGCCTCGGCCAATGGCTAGAGCGATGGCCGCAGTGCTGGCGGAGCCTGGAGCCTGAGGCGGCGGCTGGGCCCTCGCTCCGAGCGCCCCCAGCCCGCGGCAGCCGGCGCCCGCGCCTCGCTGGCCGCGGGTCAGGACTCGGGGCCGCTCGGAGCCACGCGCGGCGCGAGCGCGGATTAACATCGTCGCCCAGCGGCCAGGGGAGCACCCGGCCTAGGACAGCGCGGCCCGGGACGGGACAGGGGCCCCGACGCCGCGGACTCGGCGGAGGCGGGAGCGACGCCCGTCTCCCTTCGCCGCGAGGCGCTGACCGGGTGAGACGATGGAATGATATGTTTCCCAGGCATTACTAATTCCCCAGGAAACCATTCGGAGGCAGTAAATACTGGATGACAAGGATGGGTTGTTTCAAAAAGAAATGTTACTCAGTTGTGATAGAAGTTTAATACCAATAATAAAAAAGAAAACCATAAGAATAAATTGAACTGGTAAGTAAAGAGAAATTGCCCTTTTCAAATCAGAGAAATCATTTGTAAGGACGCTAGATTTCCCATTTATAGATATATATAAGATAGGTAGGTAGGTAGGTAGGTGATAGATAGATAGATAGATAGATAGATAGATAGATAGATAGATAGATAGATAGATAGATAGATGATAGATCAATAGATGGTAGATACATAGATAGATGTAGACGATAGATGAACGGATCAGGAGTTGCTCCTTATGGATGAACTGAGACAGTGGTTTCTCGAGAAGGAATCTTCTTTCTCCGGATGAAGATGCGTGAAGATGTTGAGGTGACAGCAGAGGATTTGGAACATTACACAGACTTGGTGGATAAAGCAGTGGCAGGGCTTGAGAGGATGGATTCCTACTTTTTTTTTTTCATTTATACTCTGGGTAAAATGCTATCAAACAGCATCACACGCTACAGAGAAACTATTCGTGAAAGGAATTCAATCGATGTGGCAGGTTCCATTGTTGTCTTATTTTAATAAACTGCAACAGCAACCAGGCTTCTGCAGCCACCACCCCTCAGTCAGCAGCCGTCGGCAGAGGCAAGACCCTGCGCCGGTCAAAGATTACAGCCCCCCGAAAGCACAGCTGGCGCTTAGCATTTTTTTAGCACTATTTTAAATTATTATTATTTTTCAAATACTGTTTACATTTAATATTATTCTGTATTAGTTTCAGGTGTACAGCGTAGTGGTTAGCCAATCATATACCTTACAAAATGTCCCCCTCGGTATTTCCAGTACCCGCCTGGCTTTTAGCACTATTTTTAAATTAAGATATGTACACTGTTGTTTTTTAGATATAATGCTATTGCACACCTAAGAGACCACAGTATAGTGTTAATAGAACTTTTATATGCACTGGGAGCCAAAACGCGATTTATTGTAATATTTACTTTATCGCAGGGGTATAGAATTGAACCGCAAAATCTCCAAGGGGTGCCTGTGTAATATTTTAAAGCTACTTAGAAGTTCTCCATGATATCGAGGTCGATGTGACACAGAACTTCATTGTTCTCTGTCTAGCTGAATATAGTGACAAATTGGGCACTTTTATAGTTCCAAATAAGAGCTTATTCAAATGTTATAAATATTGAATGGACTTTAACTTGCCCAGCGCCCATGACAAAAGATAATGACATCACTAGCATTCACTTAAAAATGAACCCTGTAATTAGATTAGATAATTAAACAAATAGAGTTGTCAGATGTCAATATATTTTAAAACTACATATTTTAGCAAAAACCACTTAAGAAAATAATTTTGAATATACAGATAGATAAATGCATAGATAGATACACCCTTTATATTTAAGATACATAATGTATTAAACTTTTGTCAGCAATCTTTTACCAAATGTTCTGTCTTACGATATTGCTAATACATTCTAGCTTGGTGTGTCTTAAACTTTCTTCCATAAAATATCATGAAAATAAATCCCTTCTGAACAAAATATGTCACAAGTCATTGATATGAAAGGACTGAAATTATAGCTCAATTTGAAGTATGGATGGCCACAAATTATTCATTTCTAGAAAGGTAACATAATATTTGGAAATTTTCAGAAATATTTATGAAAATAGCTGGTATAATAGGCAAGCCAAATAGACCAAATTAGTGCTGCAAAGAAGCAAAACTAGAGTGCATTACTTTCATTTTTATGTGGAATAGTAAAATACACGAGCACCTAAGTCCTTTATTATAATTAATATAATGACAGAAATATTTGCGACCATAATTACATTTAATTTGGAGCTTATGCTGTACAGAATACAGTATGTTCACATAAGTTTTGATTATTCCTGTCATGAGAATGGGACAAGCAGTAGCATTTATTCGTTTTACACATATGTATAACCTAGGATAGGTTATGACCAATAAAGGCACCTAATTCGAATTCAAGACCTTATTCATACAACCCAATATAAGAACCGATTTCTGAGAAAAACCTCCTTAAGAGTGATGATTTGTTCTGTTACTACAAAGTAGTATGTAACCTTGATCAGACATTCATAAAACAGAAGAGCACACATACTCACAAAATATCATGCCTAAGCATTGTCCAGAAAAAAAATCTATCATTGACTTTTTATTTTATTTTAATATATCTTTATTGATTTCAGAGAGAGGAAGGGAGAGGGGTAGAGAGGGAAATGATCGGGTGCCCTCTGCTCACTGCCTGCTGGGGATGGAGCCCGCAGCCCGGGCATGTGCCCTGACCGGGAATCGAATCCTGATCGCCAGGATCCTAGGTCGACCCTCAACCACTGAGCCACGCCGGCCAGGCCAGTATTGACTTTTAATGTGGTTATGCTATCTTTCTAGTTTATTAAAACAGTTTAACTTAAAACACTTTGAATTTGTAATACAGGTAGTAAAACAATATGAACCTATTTTTCACTTATTAATATTTCATGTACATTTCCTATTCAAAGGTAACACAATCAATGGCTGCAAAATTTAATTCTGTAGCTATGTTATTAATTTTTCTCTTACTGTCTTTTATTATACAAATAATTCATGTTTCTTACAGACCAATTAGAAAAGACAGTAAACTATAAGAAAATTAGCATAAATCCTCTCAAATTCTAACCCTAACACTTAAGTATATATTGCTTTTGTTTCTTATGAAAATTTATTTATACACATGATTAATAAATATGGATGCTTAAAAACACTTGAATTTTTAAATTTAACATGTTTTATAATTATTTGCAATTCAACAATACATTGTATTGGGCACAATGTCCCTGAAGTTATTAAATAGGTCTCTGGTTGATGATCATTTCTCTTCTGGTTCCATCACAATCCCACCCTGATATCTAATACCTTAGTGACCAACCTAAAGTTGAACTACAATCAACACACTTTATAAAATAGAGTAGTATAAAGGGAGAGAAAAAAGATAGAATTAGGCTACAGACAGAGATATATGCATGCATTCGTATGATCAAATAATAAAATATGGGAAGATATTACAGACCTAGATTCCTTTCTTTACTATCTAATTCAAGTTCAATTTTCCTTTCATTTATACCTTCACTGCTTAGGACTTTTTTGAAATTTATCTTGTGACCCCAAACTACATTCTAGGGGGCACGGGATGATCCCTTAGTGCACAAACCTGTACTGATTTGCTATGATTGTTCAATAACTGCTTCCAGCGTATTTAGTAGTACGAGGAGGTATCTCAGAGGATGCCCTGTGTTTTATACATACCACTCCAGTAGCAGCTCTATTTCCATTTAATAATCAGAATTAACATCCCCAGGCAATACTGTGAATCTCTATTGCCTGTAAATTCAGTGGCAAGAGGATTCAATGGCAAAGTGGCATTTAATTTTCAAGTCAATGAAGCCGTTGTCCAGTCCCCTGATGGAAGTCCAAGCCGGTGCAGACCAAAATCCTGAGAATGGGAAACAAGAATTTGAAAGTGGGTTATTACTTTCTAACTTCCTCTCCTTGACCCCAACATTCTCTTTTTTGTTTCTAGACCTCTGTACTCTCTTTCATAGGAGAAAGAGTTCCAATGAATGGTATGTGGTTCAGATAACAGACCACTGGTTTTATAAGAAGACACCAACTCAGAAGGTTTTCCTGCCACCTAGAATTGTCATATTTTGTTATTGGCTTCTAAGTCAAACTATTTCTGGATGATGGGGTATAAGGTAGGATCTCTGAATTACATAGGCTTGATTCTGCTGCATGACTTCTTTTGCTATGAGAAAAATTCCATGGTCAGAAACAATGCATATTATACCCAGCTCATTAAACCCAGGGAGAGTGATGGTGCCATGTTATGGTTCAGCAGGAAAGGTCAACCCATGTTCAGAGTAAATGGCCATTCTAGTGAAGAAATATATGTCTCTCCTCATATAAGAGGTTCCATGTAAACCACCATCCAGCAGGTGGCTGGCTGATATACCCAAGAAAGGATATTATTTGAGTGTAGAGGAAATTTTTAACAGTAAGATAATAATAGTCAAATGGCTTGTTCCTAGAAGAATAAATATTCCCAAATGATCCTTTAAACAGTCAGGAAATTGAACCGGTAGTTCAAAGTATTCCCACAAAGAAAATCCAACCTCAGGTAACTTTACATCATGTGCCAACAAACAAACTGGAAAAAGGTAATTCTGATTTTATTCTAATATTCCAGAGGAGAGAAGAGGGTGAATACTCTGAGACTTATATATGAAGCTAATATACCCTTGATATCAAACAAAACGAAACAAACTGCAGCATAAATAAACTGCATATCAACCTCAGGGATGTTTTCTTAGAGAAATGTATACTTAGAATAATTGAGCTGTGGGAGTGTTTACAGGGAGTGAGCATAGACGCGGCTATGTCAAAAATGCCAACTTTCTATTTTTAAAGACAATGCATAATCAATATGAGCTGTCTCAGTTCAACCTCATATATTATATGTAGAATGGAGAATCCTTCCTGACTCTTGTTTTATTTTATTTTTTTAGATTAGTGTTAGCTTTATGTGTGGTGTGTTTTTTCCTACTGTTTCACTGGGTGTTACAGAAGCTAGGGAAAGATGCCCTGTGGGCTGCTAGGCCCTAACTGTATACACATGCTGTATCTATGTCTATATATCCATTCATGCTAACTCAGGCTTACAGATTAACTGGTGGACCTGTGGTCACTGTGAATGAAAAGTGAATGTTGTGTTCATATTGTTTACATATTTCAGTAACTGGATTTTGTCTTTCTGTTAGCTTGAAGCAACTAATTTGATCAGTTGTAAGAAAACGTCAGTATAAATGCCGTGTTTTTCTTAATGATTAGGTCATTCTGGGTACTTTCTGATGATCTCTTAAGACGCTGAAATCCTCAGATCAAACTTATTTGGATTTTTCCATTAGAATTGAAAGGACAAAAAAACATTTTTACGTACCCATCGAAAGGGCTGTTTTTGTAATTCATAAATTAATAAAAGGTTTTAAGGAATATTTTCCAGTTTCTCATTGATTTTGATAAATTCATTTAAAAACGTACCCTATATTTATACAGAAATACAATGCAGGTCTTAGGAAGCCATTTTTGGTTGCATTTAAAACCTTACTCACAAAAAAAGTAGAAAATGAAGTCATAAAAGTATTTTAAGTATTTATAGTTGTTAAATGTCTAGAAACAGAACAAGTGAAAGCAAACCTAGGTTCCTAGGTCAACAAATTATGAAACTATACTAACATAAAGAGAGAAGCACCATGAAGAAAATATTAAATGCCCTTTCGTTCAAGATGAATTTTATCTGAAAAATATGTTGATGCATTTTTCATCTATGTCTAAATGGTCTGAGGTGTAGCATTGATTCTAATTGGTAGGTATCATTCTGTGGGGCTGGACTCCAATACGATATGCTGTGAACCTCAGATACTTATTTCAGCGCTAGAAAGAGCACATTCATTTGGGATTGTTTTATTAATAGGCATTTTAATATGGCTTGAAAGAGTTAAGTACTGTACTGTCTTCTGACAGACTATACATATATTTTAGAAAGTGTTTATTAGTCTCTTTGCTAGAAAAAAACAAGTTTTTTATTGCTATTCAGTCACATTCTCACCACTGATAGGAAGGTCATTTGAAAGGATTTAGCTCAGAAACTCATGCTTCAATGTCCTTCCCGGCATTAAATTGTGTTTCAATAGGCAAAGCGCTCCGAACCAATCATTTTATATTACTAAATTTTAAACGTAATGATTTTCTTGGATGGGAGAGGGGTGTTTGGAAATGAAACCTGCCTGAAGGGTGATGGGCAGGTGAGAGCAGCGTCACTGCAAATCTTCCCTGAGCACCGAGGGCCTGGGCTGCACGCAGGGAAAGGCAGAGGTGCGCCTCCCAGGCAAGCCTGGCGAGGCCTGGGTGCCACAGGCAAACGCGGGCTCGGGCTCACTGGGCGCTCGTACCCTTCCCTTTCATTTCCCCCTCTTGTCCAGTTTCTTAGGCTGCTTTGTATTTTTCCTTCCCCTGTTCCAGCTGCCCTGTCCTCCTGCAACGTTTAAACAGATGCGTCTGAACACCTAACGGTTTGTGGCAACACAGAGCACCCCACCTTCTACTGTCGCCCATCTTCCATTTCCCACTCACGGGAGCCCCGCAGCAGTCGGACTTTGGAACAGCCCCGCGCCTTTCCTGAGCAGGTCGGGTCAAACCTACAGCCGGGCTTGCCCTTGTCTTGCTCTCCCACAAAGCTACCCGCGTCCATCAGAGCAAAGGTGGTGCTGCAGCATCTTGCAAGCACAGCGAGCTCTGCCTCTATTCTGGATTCATTAAGTCCTGCCCTGGCCCAGGCAGGGCTCCATTGTCTTTTCACAGTGGATTAAAGGGGTCTTTATTTCATGTCGAACTTCCTTTCCATTTCCTCTCTGCTTGATTCTCTCTCTCAGGCTTTTCCATTTTAATTAGAACAGTCAATTACTCACACAAGAGAATATCTTGCGTATTTAAAGTCAGCGGAGTTTTCCATCCACTTTTTCAAATGTGGCCTTTTAACTCAGTTAAGAGCTTTTCAAAACTCTGTCTTCCTAAAAGCACAGATAAGGTTACTTATTAACACTTGAGAGTCTCAGCTCTTTCCCATTATGTCTCAGGCAAGCTACTTCTTAGTATCACTGTTAGTTATCTACCCTGCCCTCCGTAGTTTCCTTTTCCATTTCCATATTTATAATCTCTCCTTTGTTTAGAAGGCAGAATCCCTGAGTGATTCAAAGTGCACTCCAAACAGTAATTGAAATTGTGTTTGCTGCAAGAATTCATTAGGTCTAGTTCTAGGACCATAAGTGTAAAATCAAAAGAATTTAAAAAATAGTTCAGGACAGTAAAGCAGTCAATGGTAGAGGAATTGTGACAATACCAAGCCATAAGTTAAGGCCAACCCTCAAGACTACTGTGCAGTCAGCTTTTCAGAAACCTAGTTAATGTCCAGCTTACTATCACCTGGACTCATATATTAATGTTGAATGTAGATATGGAAAACCTTTAAGTCACCCAGGACATTCCCTGACCTTTGAAAGCAATGCTGTACAACTCTGAAATGTCAGAGTGGCGGGCCATTGACAGCAGTCAGGGAGGGTTCAATACTGACTCCAGTCTCCTGTCCCTCTTCACGGTGTGGTGGTGATCAGTGGGGTAACCAGTGAAATTAGTCCCAAAGGAAACGTCTGATTGGGGGTCTTCTTTGCCATACACTTACATACACACATAAAAATTTCATTTTCCTTTGACACTAATATTCAGTTTGATTGAAGGAAAATGAATTTGATCTTTGGAGAGCGAACGCCTACTCTGATGTGACCTCAGAGCAGTGAGGAGTCCTTGCGAAATGACAGCCGTGAGCGCTCTGGAACCCTGGGGTCCGAGCAAGGCGATCACACTGTGCAGCGCTCTTTGAGTTGTCCTCAGCATGGAGGTTTCTCAGAAGGAGGAGAGGTTGAGCCGAAACAAAACTCACTGGCAAATTATTTCTGCAAAACTAGAAAGCAAAAATGCCCTTAGGGGCTCCCAAAGACACTTATAAAACGTGTCAGCTACTTTGGTTTAGCTTTACTGCTCATCCTAATATTTCTTCTCATGTCCCCTAAATAGAGAGATCCTTCTCTTATTTCCTTTTATATTTACTGATGGCACTTCAATAGTAAATAAACTTGGTATTAAAATGTTCATATTAACCAATTGCCAATAAATTCATTTACATATAACTAGCCTTTGGAGGAAAAATGGGAATTTACAAAGCTGAGGACTATATACTTTCCCTGGAATTGGTCAATCAACGGTGAAGCAAGGAGGGGGTAAAAGGGAGATTATTGGAAATTGGATGTTGTATTTCTAGGCATAGGCTTACCTTTCTTTTCTGATTGAAATGTTGGCACCCTCACTTTTTTATCCTTATAGTAAAATCTTCTGTGATTTAATAGAGATTTGGAAAACTAGAACAGATTTTTATAAATGGCTAGGAGACTTCCAGAGGAAATTTGTAAAAACCAGGTCATCTCATGCATTGTGGGACACTAATGACATTTTCAGACATCAGTTATAAGGCCAGAAAAAAAAACAACAAACAAAAGAGGACCACAACAGAGGTAAAAACAAAATTCTTTCTAGGTTATGTTTTCTTTCTCTCTCCCATAACTTACAAAGTAAATTTGAATTGTGGACTGTGTAGTAAATAGTTTCCATATCTTTACTATTTATCTTAGGAGACATGTATACACGAGAAGAACTTGGTTTACCATCCTTATTATGCTTGGATATGAGTAGAAATACTTTAAGAGTTTAGGAAGTTTTATTGTGGAATATAATTGATAATTTGTATTTCTATTAGCATAGGTAGTTAGCTAGATATTAATAAAGGAAATCAGACATTATTAAATATCATCGACTGGGGAGCATGAGCAGGCTTGCTTCCCCAGGAAGTTACAACTTCACACGCACTCCAGGGGATGACAGCTTTGGGCAAGGATTAACACCCCTGCCTCCCCTGCTGGGTACCAGATTGTCAGAGGGGGATAACGGGGAGGTAAGCACCTGAGCAATAGAAGTCAAGATGGCACAAGGGGAGGTGCTTGTCTGTCTAGCCTGGGGAAAGAAACAACTGGCTAGGGGGTGGGCCAAGGTTCACATTAGGAAGAGGCATCTAAACAGAAAACTAAAGACAGAAGGGACTGAATGAAGTTCTGTTAAGCAAGGACAAAAAGAGAAATATTGAGATAGGAACTGGAAACAGACAGGAACCAGAATGTGTAGGGCTTCTCAAGCTATTAGGTAAAGACGCTGAGGACTTACCTTAAGAGAATCTAGAAATGAAAACAACCCTCATATGGCAAAGAATAATAATTATTATTAATCTGCATTAGTTAATCAGCAGAGATTCCACAGTGTTGGCATAGGTACCAAGGAGAAAAAAGTCTTGATTCAACCCACATTCTAAAGCTCAGGCTCTGGCCATCATCTCCTGCTATGACCACTCTCCTGATTAGATCTTCCTCTTCTAACCACAATTTCAGAGTGCAGAGGCTCAGAAAATTGAATCAGCACCTTTCATTTTCAATTTTCCATTTTTAATGCTTCTTTATAGAGTTCTGTTTTCTTTCATCAGTTTGAATACCTCAATCTTCAAGGTTCCTCAAGTGAAAAGCTTATTAGCACTCAGTTCCTTTTCCCATACCAGTTATCAGTCCTTTTTTTGGTCATGTTCTCGTTCAGGGCTTAGAAATCTGTAAAAAGACAAACAGTCAATGTTTTAGTCACTGTCATTCATATGATCTCTATCACAGCTCTCAACTCATGCTGTAGTAGCAGAAGCAGCCATAGACAATATGCAAGTAAATGGGTATGGCTTTGTGCCAATAAAACTTTATTTACAAAAACAGGCCACTGAATTTGGGTAATAGTTTGCAAACCCCTGCTCTTAATTTATCTGTCCCCAAGCCATGTAGGTTCTCTCAAAATGTGGCTTTACAGAACACCCTTCTTTGTGGTATATCCTACCAAGGGGACCATAATTCAGACTTCATTGCTCCCATAAAATTTATCCCAATAGGAGTCGCCATGCTGGCTCTGTAGATAGTGGATTGGTATTTGAGAACAGGATAGAGTCCTAGTTATTACTGGGTTGACTATGGTTTTGTACTGTTACTCATGACAAAGCCCCAGATTTCCATCCCATCAAGGTTTTGTGGCAGATTGCCTGTCTAGTGTCAAATTGTCTTGGTTTAAGCTTCTGCTTTCCATCCCAAAGTATTCCTGAACTCTAGCCCCCATAGTTTCTGTCTTCTGCAGTTGAGACTATTGTCTATGGCTGGTTGAGTAAAGTATTACATTTAGTTGTTCTTTTTGACAAAGATAATATTGGACTAGGAGACAGACCAATAATGATAAAATATTTTTTATTGATTTGCTCATACCCTTGGGTTTGCCAATGGGAAATGGGTACTAAAATCCATAAAATGTAGCAACATTACAATGAGTGGAGCTAACTATATGCAGTGATACTGCTCGGCTAGTGCCAACTGAACAGCGAATGACTGATCTTGTTGACTATAAATTTTGCGCACTTGATAGCATCTTATAGCTAAAGTAGTCCTTCATCTCTTCAGATCACTTGGTTTTGTTCTATTTTCACCATCTTAATAACAAAATTTAATTTAAAACGTAATAATCTGATGAGGAGTTTTGTGATTACCTTTGAACAGAATGGGGGACGGGTGTCAGGAAAGAATATAAATCCAACGGAATACACTATTATTTCCACATGGAGAAAGACTGTGTGCTACCTGATTTTTTAAAATTCTGTAATGTCCATAATGAAGCTAGAAAAGCAGTGCACTTTTGCTATGTATAACCTTAACTGTCAGGATATTGACGCTAATACATAGGTACTGTATAGTCTAATAGCTCATTTAATTCTCACAACAAACTTGGAAATGGGTGGATATTACTCTCATTTGATATAAAAGGAAAGTGAGATAAATCACATAACCAGCGGGTGTTAGAATCAGGACTGAATTTATTCTTTTATGACTAAAGAGTGGAATTTTATTTACTACAGGAGTATTGCCTTCCATATTTCCTTTGATTGTTTCTTTCATTGGCACTGCCTAATAAGTGCTGATAATAAAGACTGCTGCATAAATTCACTTTCCAAAATGAACACCTCCCTATTTTGTATAAAAATAAGCTACTTCAAAGGAAGTTCATTAATGGTTTCAGATCACAAGAGTGTACCAGTTTCAGAGAAAATGCATTTACCGTCAACTAGTTTCTTTAATAAGCATTGAATAAGTTCCTTAGAATGTTGAGGTTAACATGAAATTGTGAAATATAAATAATATAGTATATGTGGTATGCTGTCAGGCATTTTACAATCTGGTAATGCTACATCTGGGGTATTTTCTAACATCAACAACCAGTGTTCTGATTTTCCAGACACCAACTTGGTTTTTGACAATAAATTGGGGGTTCCTAGGAACCCCTCCTCAGATTCAATAACTTGCTATCAAACTCACGGAGCTCAGAAAAGTACTTTACTTACATTTACCCATTTATTATAAAGGATATAACCTAGGAGCAGACACATGGAAGAGATGCACAGGGCAGGGTGTGGGCGGGGGAGTGAGGAGCTCAGTCCTCTCTGGGCACACCATCCCCCCAATACCTCTGGGAGTTCAACAACTGAGAGGCTCATTAAGACTCCTTATTCAACAATTTTCAAAGTGCTTACAGTCCAGCCTCCCCACAAACTATCAAATAATTAGCATAAATGTAGGTGTGGTCTACAGGGATTCATTATGAATAACAAAAGACACTCCTACCAGTGGGGAAATTCTGAGGGTTTAGGAGCTCTTTGCCAAGAACTGGGAATGGAGACCAAATACATTTTGGATTATACCACACTGATACTTATTGAGGCTACCATGCTAAATGCAGTGACCATTTTTTAATAAGTTTTAAATATCTCAGTAGCCAGTCCAATACCCTGAGCTTAAGGAATGCCTGATTGTGAGGATAATAATTTTTAGCTTAAAAACAAAGCTAAAACTATGTCAATAATACATTAAACAATAAGTATTGTAAATTTTATTAATTAAAAATACTGCTATTAATTTGCTTCTGACCTCACCTTCTAGATCTCAATGCTTTAATTATTTTTTAATTGTATTTTTAAAGTAATTTCAGTGCCATTCCCTACTAAAATAGTCTCACATACTGTCTCTAGGTTATTGAGTTTATCCCAACAATGTCCTGCAGACAACCCATTCACAATAAGGCTAGGCTTATTCAAGTATTTCTAATTAATAGGTAAATATAAGCCAGGAAAAAATGTTTCAAATAAAGATTTGAAAAATATATTCTGAAAGAATATATGTCTGACATATAGTAAAAGCCCATAATAAGTGGAATGGATGCCTACATTAAGTTTTACATTCATAAGGAAAAAATATTAGTCAGATTTTGATTAAAAGACATTTTATTTCCATTTTGATACATATATTCAGTTAAAAGGGTTGTAATTATTAACCCAAACATTTTCTATGAAATAAAATGTTATAGAACAATGTCATAGAACAATGTAAATTATTGAGTGAAAAGGGAAAAAAGGAATGTTAAACACAGTGGTATGCTTACCTTCTTCTGATAATTATAATAATCTGAAAATTGACTTCTCCCCCCTGCCTCACATGAGAGTGCCAACTAAAATAAACCTCAATTTTGCTACATGCTCTTTAGCATCAGAGCAGATGATGTTTGAGTTTGTGACCAGTTTTCTCCATGTGTTGTCCAATTAACCTCAATGGGAATGATTCACAGCAAATCCCTGGGCTTCTCCATGAAAGGAAGAGCCAGACAGGCTACTGCAGGGGAAGGAGCTTTGATATTTACTCTGAAGCTCACTTGTGGACTCTGGTGAAAATCTGGTGCCAATGGAAACATTTAACTATTCAGGTAAAAACCCTTCAGGGCTGCTTTGTAGCTATCACTGAGGTGGAAGAGAGGAGCCATAACTGAGACAGAGGAATATTGGGTATAGTCCTAGTGGGATCTCACCTATTCCACTAAGAGGCTGGGGGAAAAAAATGTGCACAATTCCATACAAACTGGGAAGGGTTTGGAGGGCTCGAATTAGAGAAATATACCTCACTTCCCAGGGAAGGACATTGCAAATGGACTGTGCTATCAGGTACAGGGCAAATCATTCATCAGACTTAAATATCTGTTTAATTTTTTAATATATTTGATATACACAGAGTAGAATGTAATTGTGTTTCCAGTCATCAAAATTAGCTAATAAGTAATTATTAATATTAACCCAAGAGTTTTACTAACAGACTATGAAGTAAAACCACAGAAAAGATTTACGTATAAAATGTTTTATTATAGTATAATATCAACGAGGTCTATTCATATATTTATAGCAACTTGAGCTGGAGAGAATGGCTTTTGTGTTAGTTCACATTTAATTCTAGATTATCGAAACCCTTATCATAATACTGAACATTAGCCAATTAATGAATGTTCATTCACTCAACAAATAGTATTGGGAATTATTTTGATGGAGCCAACAACAAGGCCTTTATATATTGATTTCAGAACAGAGAGAAAACATGAGAAATACACAACTTATTTTTAGAGTCCAGCTTTAACTCCATAGTAAACCTAATTACTGATGCGAAACAAAAACTATTAGTATCACCCGTGAACATAACTACGCATATTCAAAGTAAAAAAGGGATCAAGTAAATTCAGTAGTCTTAAAATAATTATACCTATTAACCAACCAGAGTTTATTTCTGATACTAAGGAAAGGTGAATTTTAAAAATCTCACTGTATGTCACTGTATTAACCACACTGGGATTACGTCAATTAAAAAACTCCTTCCCTCAGATACTTCTATCAAAATCCATAAGAACATCTCAGATCCAGTTAAAAGTAAGATTGTCCGTAGTTGTTAGCAGCAGTGGACCCTTAGCTAGCTAGGGGAGAAGGCGACTCCTTAGTTTTCTAAGGGAATGAGCAGGAACTTCGTCGCAGCCCTGCTGCAGCTTCTGACCGCGCCCGTCCCGCTGGGAGCCGGGGCGGCCGCGCTCTCGGCTCAACCCACGCTGCTTGGCAGAGTCTCACAATAAAATAAAGAGGTAACAAGCTGCACATATTTGTAATGAATCACCCACACTTGAATCATTTTCGGAAAATGTATTTTTTATTCCGATGGCCAATATAACTGGGTGTCATAGAAAGGGTTCCTAAGAGTCAGGAAGACGTTCCGGGCCAGCTGGAGCGCACAGCTGGGGAAGGGGCGCCTGTCCTACCTGCGGGCGACGGTTCGTGGCTTTCACTCTGCACGCGCAGCGTTAGTTTTTAAAGGAAGATGTGTGTGTCTATTATCCATGTAAGAAATCAATCTGACGGCTGTGCGGAGAACAAAAAGTAAGGAGAGAAGATGGAGAGAAAGCGATGCTGACGGCGGTCAGAAGCCCGAGGTGACGCGAAGGGGAGACCAAGAGGGCGACAAGTAGGCGTGTTTTGCTTTCAAATGGGAACGGACGTCTTTTACTCCCAGGAATGACAGCATGAGTAGCTTATTAAAGACAACCCGGGTCCCGGGAAGGAGGCCGCTGCGCCGACGCGAAGGCACCGGGCGGCTGCGTGAAGGACGAGGCGAGGGGCGTGCGGCGCGGCGCGGGCGCGGGCGCGGCGCAGAGGAGCGGGCGGGAGAGGCCCGGGACCTGCGGGGGGCGGGCAGACGCCGGGCCCACTCTGCGCGGCGCGGCGCGGCGGTGCCCGTGGTCGGAGCTGCAGGCTCGGGGCAGTTTCCTGGGCAGCGTCCCTGCCGAGGGCCGGTTACGCTCTGCGACGCCCCGACTCCCCCCGGGAAGAAAGGGGCGCCGGCCCCCCGCACGCAGGCCTGCTGAGGGCGCTCCGCGTCCTGCGAGGGCGGGTCACGGCCCGCAGGGCCCGGTCCCCGCAGCGGACGGCCCGAGGCGCCCGGAGCCGCGCGGGAGGCCCCGCTGCGACCCCGTCGTGAAACCGGCCCTCGCGGGGCAGCACCGGGCTGGGAGCCAGCCGGGCCCACGGGGCGGCCCGCTGCTGGGAAATGACCTCAGGACGAGCACGACCGCGGAGCGGCGCTACTCATGCGGGCCCGCACCTCGCGGCTCCGGGCCGCAGACGACGCGTCCGAGAAGGGACACTTACTCCGAGGGGAGGACCTCGTAAGTTTATTAAGAATCCTAGGATTTTCTTGATAATATGTGACTCAGGAGAGAATTTCGTTTCCTATTTGGACATAAACCTGGTTCTTTTTTATAATACAGTTTCAGTAGGTCACACTCTTTCCTTTGGCTTAGCTGAACAGGTCACTTCTGTTGGTAATTCCTCGAAGCCAGTGGGCCTTTCTGGAGAAACAAAGGGTCCCGCGGAGCGTAATGAGAAGTAACTCTTCGCTCTGCGATAGAAACGTGAGTTCCTGTATCGCAGCCTTACTTCTGCCCAAACCCGAATTTCTCTGACACGCTACCAAAAATGCTGCCGATTCAAGTTCAGATGTTTGCGCAGCCTCTCACTTTTTAACTCGCCGTTAGGTAAGGAGTCTCTCAGAGGGATGTTTCCTACGGGAGGGTATTTCATTCATTCTTTCGTTTATTTGGTCAATTTGTATTTAGAATAATTTATTTTGGATTCTCAGTTTTCTTTTTCTGCTTCTCAATTCTATTAGTTTTGGTATAGATTTTCCATGTTCATGCTCTTACATTCTTAGTAAATAGGTCTAGTTGTTCAGTAAGGGTCAATATTATGTTTCACGCATGCGTTCTCTTGCCACATGTTACACTGTTGCTGGGCTGTGCGTAATCATCATATTAATCTTATTTCATTATGAACATTTTGCAGATGAGGAAGCTATTTCCTCAAGGAAGTTCAAATCAGGATCTCTTTTCTTTAATTTCCAACATTATATACATATATATATATATATCTGTCAAATTTCTGGCTTATTGCATATAGGGATTGGGCTGTACTATTGAATACTCTACTCTTTTGATTTTTAAATTATTATAAAAGTAATTTGCTAAACTGTTTGATCTCTTCTTCTGATTTTCCATTTCAGGTAAAATTATTTATTAATATTAATACTTCTTAAGTCATTAGCTGTAATATTTGAAGTGCTTTAGATTTCAAGTTGAAAGCTCTGGGTGTGTTTCAATTATTTTTCTCAGATTTCAAAGCACAGGTTTTGTTACTGAATAGAGAACCACTTATTATAAACACGGCTAATGTGGCACCTGCTAAATAAAAAATCAGTCTCATTAAAAATATGTTAGCTGTCAGGTTTTAGAGAATTAAACTGCCTTGGAGGCAGGAATTCTAGCCCTGAACTTTACCTCTTTTTTTTTCATACTGCCTTGAGTTTTTTATAGTAATTTTTTTTCTCAAACCAAATTATTTAAGAATGTTTCACAGGCGCGCACACACACACACAGACACGCACACACAGTTCTGGGAGACAGGAGACATGGATTATAGTCCTACTTTGGTTGTTATTTAGTCACATGTCCTTGTCAAAATCAATCTCCCTGGAAGGCAGTTTTCTCATTTCTAAATGAGACATCCATAAGTAGCACTATTGGGGATAAATAAACATATTTAGGTTTAGTAGATATCAAATTATTCTCCCAAGTGGTTCTGAGAATCGACACACCCTCAACAATATCTAACAAATAACATTTTTTAAGCATGGGCAACACTGGAGTTTGTTGCCCATCTAATTTCCCACCTCTGACAAATTTCAAGTTATATGAAAAACCTGGTTGGACTTTTACTGGATTTGCTTTCAATTTATGATTTTATTTGGACGGAATTTTCATCTTTATGATGTTAAGACTTCTTGTGCATGACATGCGATCTCTCCATTTATTTAGACTTGCTTTTATATCTTTCAATAAAGTCTTATCATTTTCTATATGACATACTTATAGACCTTTTGTTTTTAATGTATTTCTAGTTTTCTACTGACAGTTGTCATTTCCCCACACTTCAGCCCTCCTCGATTTTCTCAGATGATCTCCTTGCTTTTTCCTCCAAGTGTCTGAGTAACACAACATTTCCAGCTAAGAAGTTCTGATAGATTCTAAAAACATGTATCTACTTTGTATATTTTAAAATCCTTAAGCACATCATTTGAGGTATTGAAAAGTCTTGTACATACTTACTTTTCCAGACTTATTTCCTGACACCCTACATCATAAAGGCTATTTTTTTTAAATCACTGCTCCTGATAGTCACTGTATAATTTTCAATACTTCTGCACCTTTGATGATTAATGTCTTTCTGGTTAAAATCATTTTCTGTCAACCTTGATAAAAACCCATTTTTTCAGTTCAGATATAAGTACCCCACCAGCAAAAAGACTTCTGATTCCTAGGTGTCCCCGGTGAATATTTATTCTTTCTTCCGCAGGAACGTGTCACGTTGTATGAGGGTCTGTAGTGTGCCTGTCCTCTTCAATAAATGGTTTCTTCCTTCAGTAGTGATTTATCTTTGGGCCCAATGGCACCTAAAAGAGTTTGTGCCACATGTCCAGTGCTTGATGAATGAATATTTCCACAGGTATTCCTACACGTTTCTTTCCACAAGCCTTTTAGCCAGATGGTTTTTCACTTTCTTCTGAGGCAGAGCTTACGCCCCCTACTAGACACTCTGTTATTTCAGCTACTGGCCGGCACTCCGCCCTTCTGGGTCCGACAGGACGTTTTCCTGTGTGTGTGCGCATCCACACACCTCGCCTCCGAAACAGACCGAATCAAGGCCTTTCTGCGTATGGCTCCTGATATACACCTGTTCTTCAGGCCTGGGACTCAGCTTCCCCTGATCTGACAAATTTTACTTGTACAATGGTTCGACACCCCCACATCTCTCCAAAAATGAGACAGGGCTCGGAGCCTTGACACAATCCCACCTCCAAGCACTCGCAAAGAGAGTAACCCACAGCTTCGCACAGCCAGTGCAGCTTAAACACAGTTGACAATGTCTCTATTACAGGCGGGGTAGTGAAGCATCCAGGTGTATTAACAGGATTATAGCGACTGCGGTGCTCAGTCGCCTTGGCGCTCTCAGCGCTTTCCTGACGATCATGCAGCCAGAGAGGTTCTACTTTTTTGTTGGTGCTCATCGGAGGTATTAATTGAATAATCAGTGCTTTTGATAACAAAGGACTACCTTTGTGTCAGGCAAATAAACATTCAGAATGTAATAAGAATCATAGATATTTAATTCTCTGGAAGGGGAATTATTTCCATGGTAGAAATTGATTCACCTGAAAATTTGAGCAACACAATATTCCGCTTTCCATGAAGTCATTTGAAGGAATTGTTGTCAGTGATAGAAACGGCCTTCTCAATATCGGTTGGGTCCTGGAGAGTAGGTGAGCCGGAAAACAGTCTAGAATATTTTAGGCTGGAAGGAAGCCGGAAGAGCTGGCAAGGCTGAGTTGGTGCCTGGAGTTCGGCGAGAGAGTCAGCTAATATAGAAACAGTCTGGTCAACCGTTCATCAGCCTCAAACAGTAGAATGACTGCAGAAAGGGCCCCAACAATCCTCCCTTGTATACCTTATAATGAGCCTTGGTAACTCTTTCCACTGAGAGGTGGACGCCACTCACCTGCCCACTCGAGCAGAGGTGGCTTTAAAATTACCTTTGGACAGTAAAGGTGGCAGAAGTGATCATGTGCCGGTTCTGAGCTTAGGCCCCATGAAATTTTCCTGCTTCCCCCTGCCCTCTCGAACGCCCGGCCGTCCATCTGGGAACACCAGGCTAACCAGCTAGGTGAGAGCAGCCATGTGGCCCAGTCATCCTTTGGACCCCAGACCATAGCCACCAAAACTCCAGCTCTGAGCCCGTCCTGGGTAAGCCACCCCCAGCCTCCTGCCAGCCGATCAGAGATACAAATGAGCAAAAGCAAAATAAACCGAGCCTGGCCCAGATCAGCAGAGCCTCTGAATGGTCTGAATAACTGGAAGTAACTAAACGCATAACCCGTATCCCAGTGAAGTGGCGTGGTTCTTTACGTGGCCATGGCTGAATAGCTCAGTGTGGCCCGGTAGGGAAGGGAAGGGAAGGGAAGGGAAGGCTGCTGCTACGCATCTAGGCAGCATCTGGAATACAGAAGAATTTCTAAGTAACTTCTAATGGACAAGATGTGTGACCTTTAATACTGGAACGAAAAGTCTTCCTCTCGGTCTCGTTTTATTCATTTAATCAGCAGAGGGAGTTCTGGTACTGAAGGCGGCCCCGTGCCTGCTATGAATTCTCTCCTTAAGTGGGGCGTGGCGAGCTGACTGTTTCTCACATTTGGGGGAGTCCAGCGTCGTTAGGTGAGGTGAGCCTCCGAGGGCGGTGCCCAGATGCGGGGCCCTCGATCCGCACCGAGACCAGCCAGCCGGGCTGCTGGAAGCAGGCTACCTCCCTGGATCAGCCACTCATCTAAACCGTTCTAGGGACCGAAGGAGAACGTGTAGGCGGGTAAGGAAAGAGATTTGGGCGCTTCGACCTAAAAAGAGCTGATCGAGAAGGCTGCGAATGGCACGTCAGCTGAGGATGGAGAAGGGTGCAGCGAAGGCAGGGAAGGGGAAGGCGGGTTCCGGAGCCGGGCCCACAGCAACGGAGCACGCTCTAGGTTTCGCTGATGACCACGGTGCACAGAACAAACATTTTTACAAGATTACAAAGTAAAGGCATATATTAATAACCAGGGTTAGGAATTGCTGAGAGTAAGGCAGGCAGAGATAACAGGAACTCCTGTAGGCTGATGAAAAATTATAAATCCAGAAAGAAACCAAACTCGGGGTAACTGCTGAGTGCTGTCCTTCACATACGGACGGGAGCAGCCAGCCCCCCCGTGCCGGACGCGGGCCCAACCTTTCACAGGCAGTGGGGCGGTTTTATGAGGTCCCCTCAGGAGACTTTCTTTCTGTTCCTTGTGACACGTTACATTCCCGCAGGGCCGGCCCGGCTGCGGGCCTGCCCTCCTCGCAGCCCGATCTTGCACCCGCCCTTGCCCACGGTGCGGTGGCACCGGCCCGGGACCCAGGCCCCAGGCGTCAGCGCATCTGTCCCTGCGGCGCGGAGCCGCCCTCCCCGCCCGGGGGAAGTGATGCCCTGGCCGCTCTGCCTCACATCCCATCGTTCTCCTGCCTCCTGAGGAAGCTGACCTTTCCCCTCCACTGTTCCTTTTTCCCTCACCCTTAAATGTACAGGATGAGGTCGTGGAGGAGACGGGCTGTGTCACGCGCAGACGGTGAACCCCGGGCAGTCACCGAGCCTGCACGCGTGTCCCTCTCGTATGTAGATGGGGAGAGGGGATGTGTCCCCTTCCAACGTGACGTTTCCTAGCGGCAGGAAATGGACGGCACACTCCCGTGGAGAAATTGAAGAGAATCTGATGAGGAATCGACTTTCAGGGGTGCAGCCAGAGTAAGGGAAAACCACGAAGAAGTAGCGAGCCACCCAAGGCTAGCAGCAGCAGGGGACGCCACCCTCCCGTGAAGGAGGGAGCAGTTGCGGGGACCCGGTGACAGCCCGTAGCCGTAAGACAGCGCTGCCTGGGAGGCGCAGGTGGGACAGCTCTCACCAGTAACACCTGCTTGACAGGTGACTTTATTTCCTTTCATTGTCCGCGGAGCCGAGGGCCGGGGACGGAGCAGGAACTGCTGCTCGCAGCTGCTCATCGCCGCTAACTCGCCATCTCTCACCTTGTTCCCTGAGTCTGTTCAGGCGCCCGTCAGTATTCACCCCCCCCCCCCCCCGTGGAATGGCTGGGGGCAAATTCCGTAAATAAAATGTCTTATTCTACATTTGAGGACACTTCCGCTTTACTAGTTGTTACCTGTTTGAAGCCCTGGGTCATCCGTCCTCATGGCTCCGGATTTTCTCTGCCCCCTCTGGCGTCACCGTCCCACGTCAGCCTTGTTCTGTGCGCGTGCACTCGGGCACACTTCTCTTCTCTCTCCCCAAAGCTGAGGGTACCCCTGTACAAAAGCCGCATTTCTGCTCCTCACCTTTTATTATTTCAAATGGCCCATGAATGTTCATAGCTAAAATTATTCTTTTAAAATCGTGACTCCCAAATATTTACCTTCAGATCGTTCACGTGAGTGAGTCTTCAAAAATGTTATGAGATACGCTCAGTAAGTACCTACTGGAGTACATGAAATCCAAACTTCTTTCCATAACTTTAAATATCCTACCCTAACCTTGAATTCAACTTGGGCAACCTTTTACGCATAACTTTATTATGAGTCATTACATTTTATTATAATTTTTCTATAACTATATATTTGTTTCCTCAATTAGAAAGAAGTGCAAGTCTATTCTACCTAGTATTACTATGAATTAACACAGTTTCTAGCACGTAAGTGCTTAACAAATATTTGTTAAGTGAATAATTCCCAAACTAATTTATTAATTTCTACAGAAATAATGTTTCCCAACAGTTTCTAGCCCTACCAAATTCTTCTTTGTACTCAGACTTGAAATATTGGAGTTATTTAACATAGTTATCAGAGGTACAATTAGTGTCCAAATCATATTGATTCATTCTCAAATGAGATATATGTTCCTTATTTTGTCTTTCCTAGTTCTTCCCCTTGATAACTTTATTACAAAATATGTAGATTTAAAAAAATATGTGGATTGCTGTTTTGTTACAAGCATTTCATCTCCATTTTCTATTGTAATCACTTTTAGAACAAACTTTCTGAAATATTGCTAGTGTTCCATCATTCCCAGCCATTGGCTTTTCTGTCGCATCTTTGAGTGCTCAGAAAGTTAATGAGAGGCCTTTTGAATCGCTGTAGGTGTTATGAGTCACTTCCTGATCGAAAACTGAGCTAAAAAAGCCACACGCTCACACCGCCCTCCATGGCTGGGTAGTGACAAGATTCCTCCTGAGTAAAGTCATTGAAATTATTGGGTCCACATTCTTCCCCTAAACCCATATGCAATAAGAAGCAACATTATTTATTCACATTCTTTCCCATAATTTTTAAGCTACAGGAGGATGCAGGCATTGTTCCTCTTATCGGGGATATTTTACATTATACCTCATATTCAAACTAAACTGTTTGGTACCATTCGGTCCAGGTATGAATTGAAACAAATTTAAATAATCAGCCCGCATTGTTGCATAATTTAAATAGACCACCATGAGCTATTCTCTACTGGTAAGCATGAGAAAGCATGAATTTTCTTTATAATTATAGCTCCTGTGTAAACTTCTATTTTATTGGCTATCGCAAGAAATACACAGAAAGCAACTCAACAGATGCTCATGGTGCGGCTGAGACAGAACAAGCAGCCATAGCCTGCATATGGGAGGGAATTTCTGGGGCACAGTTTGGGTGGGGAATAAGTGTTTAGAGCTACAAGGGGCTTTATTGTTTCTGAATAATACCTGTTTAGAACTGCAAGGTCCTTTATTGTTTCTGATATATATTTTGAGGAATAAGTGTATAATGTAAGTGGAAAAGGCCTGGATGTAGCTGTGCAATTTGTTCACTATACAAAACACCGAGTCAGTTAAAAGTAGAAATACAGCAAGCACTAAGCTGTGTACTCTGACGCAAGTTTACGTTTACCCAGCATGAGGCGCATTTTACAAACTTCGAGCTTAACCTCCCAACTGAAAAAGGAAACAGAGACAACACAGATTACCAATATAAGAAAGAAAAAAGGGACGTTGCTACAGATCGTACAGACATTGTGAAGATATTGGAAGACATTATAAACAACTTTATGTCAATATTTTAAAATTAAGATGAAATAGGCAAGTTACTTGAAAAGCTTACTGAAAGTATACAAAAAGGTGGAGAAAAACTTGAAAAACCCTGTATGTACTGAAGAAATTGAATCTGTAATTTAAATCCTTTCTACTGTAATAATTTCAGACAACGTTGGCATCACTGGTAAACTCTCCAAATATTGCTTATGAATATAAGTGCAAAACTCCTTAGTAAACTGTTAGCAAATCCAATTTCATGATACATAAAAAATAAATAAGTTGCATATCTTCCAGTTAAGAGTATGAGTTTAATAATTAAAAATAAAGCAATATAAACCAAATTAAGAACAAAAAGGAGAAAGGTGATATCTCAATAAATGCAGAAACAAATAGAAAAAATAGCAACATGTGTAATGAAAATTCTTAGTAATCTTGAATGAAAGGAAACTTCCTTAATCTGATAAGAAATTTCTACAAAAAACCCTATATTTGTGTTAATTTTTTGAACATTTAAAGTTATTACATTTTACTAAACATTATACTACATTCATCTCAGTAAAATAAATAAAAAATAGAAGATACAAAGGTTTAAAGAAAAAAACCATTATTTGCAATGCTATTAAATAGGGTAAAAAGTAGTTAAAAATACAGACAATGTATATAACTATTAGAATTGATAAGCTAATGCAAAAAATTATCTATATATAAGACTAATAAAAACAAATATTTAGAAAATTACATAGAGAAGGGGGAGGAAGGGAAGCCAAGAAGGAAGAAAGAAGGGGTAGAGAAACAGGCGCAGGGAACCAAGGTGATTGGTATTTTCAATTTTCTGTGAAATTCCCAAATGTTAACTGCAGGGGAAATCAATGGTTATGCTCATGTGAATAAACCTCTCAGCAAGCGTGGGCTTGGTATTTACAGCCCTGCACAGAGGCCGTCGTCGCTTTCTACTCTTTTCTGGCAACTCTGAGGGGCTTGTTAGCTGCTCTTACTAATTTATGGAGCTGAATCATCAAATGTCTTTGCCTAACGCGTCTCGAGGGAGGTCTAATCGTTTTTCAAGTTCACTGTGACACTTTTAACCTGTTAATCATCATATTTCCTGTCTTATCTTAGTCATAAAGAGTTTTATCAAGTAACTGTCCAATTCTTACCTGCTTTGGCACCTATATATATATAAATGCTTGATATTTCCCATTGTTTTGGTGGTTTTTTTTACCAAAAATGTACCACATCCAATTAGTCCCATAATTTTATTAGATTTACAAGGCTCTATTATATGTTAAAGGCTTTACTTGTGAACCTTAAAAGAATGTATGCACCATTATCCTTAAACCATTTTTATTTCTTTAAATATTCTCTATTTTATTATTCGTTTAACCACTGTCTATTCTGTTGTTTTGTTCAACTTGGGAGACTGTTTCAAGATTGTAAGTATTCAACATTTAAATTTAGCCTCTCCTGACACATTGAGTATGTGCACTCTTTCAATAAACTTCATTGAATCTGCACATTAAATCTGTTAATTTCAGAGACTTTAATAAAAATATTTTATTTAAGCTTCTTTTTCAAAATCGCACACTTTCTGAATGTCCTTGAATAACAATATTATTTCACTTCTTTTTATTTTATTCCACACTTCAATCCAGAATCATTTTATTTCCAAAAGTATTCCTCCACATACATTAATTGGCCTATTCTTAACTGTAACGTCTTCAGGGACCTACACCAGTCTTCATTTTCTCTGCTCTCTTCTCATGTACATTTTTCTTTTTAAAATGCTATGTATTTCTCGGAGCATGCTCCCTCTTGCCTCATTAGTGGCTGCAAAGTGCCCTTCACCTTCACCACTTTTAAGAATTGCCAACTCTACATGTTCCTACGTTCACCAAATACCTAACACCCAGCCCAAATGAAAAATCTTTTCAACATCCAGCATTTGGCATTTATGAGACAAAGTATACACAGTTAATTGAATTTGCACACTTTCCTCTGTATAGTTGGCATCTTACTAACTTATATGACGTACCCACAGCATGACTGAAGGTGACAAAGTGTGGATGTGTGACAGCCTCTGATAAAGTGGCATTTCCACAGTTTCTACTTAGGGGCAGGTTAGGGGCAGCGTTGTCCCCAATCCCAAGTTGTCTCCTTCCGTGTTGAGGGAGCACAACAGGTAAGAAACATTCGCCCGTTTCCCATCCCTTCATGCTTTCTGGTCTTAGGAAGATGGAATTATTTATGGAATCGTTAATGTAGGGGAAAAGCAAATCTGGGCAGGGGCAGGCTAGCTCTGCCTTCTGTCTTAGCAAGTGTGCATTTTCTGAGACCTCTCCGTGAACGGAAAGCCTGCTCTGCCCACAGTTGCTTCTGAGAGATGCACGATCCGTAGAATTGTGAGGTTTAGCCCAATAGCTCTCTCACTTTATTACACACTCAAATTTAGATTTAATCAGTCATAAAAGTGATACTTGAGACTCCATCTGCCATTTCTTTTTCCTCAATTTAGGAGACTGGTCTTGAAGTTGTATTAGCATAACAAACAAGCCACGTAGTTTTAATTTACCGTATTGTATGTATATGTAATGGGGGAGGGGGCTGTGCCTACAGGTCTGGGGACAGGGGCGAAATTCTCCATCTCTAGTACCGAAAACTCTCCCCTTCAATTCTATCACCAAGAACAGTTGAAGTGTTCTGATTGCCAGTGTCTTCCATGAAAAGTCTTTTCAGAAGCTCTTTTTGTTAGAGAAGTCTATGGGAGTTTTCCCGTTCTATGAAAACAAGTGCTACAGCTTTCATCAGTGACTCACGGAGCTAGAGATAGAGCCAACATGTGTCATTGGGAGCTGTGGGGACACAGACACCCCCAAGTGATATTTGATTAACTGTCCTTCGAATCTTTAACTGTTACTTTCACCATGAAGCCTTCCCTGTTTATTTCTATTTTAAATGCCAGCTCTCCACCCTAGCTATAAGGTCACCCTTCCCACTTTTATTTCCATAATGCTTAACATCTTCTAAATTTCTTAAGTCACTTATTTTCTTTATTGTCTCTTGCCCTTCACTAGAAGGTAAGTTAGTACACTGTCTACTAATTAATACATCTTTAAGAGTATTTGTTGAATATATGCTTTTGAATTGAACACAATTTGGATAAAACCTTCTCGGCAATGGGTTAAAATGATCTTGGCCGACTGCTGCAAATCCATTCACATATAAGGTGCATTACCAGCCAGGCCTGGTTGTCTTGCCTTCCAAAGACTTGGAATAATTTTTCAGAAGGCATTGAGGTTTTATTGGGTCTCAGAAACCTGCAGATCATAGAAGGGTAGATAGAAACCCCCAAATGATCACCAACTAATTCAGTGTTCATAGTTATCCTCACCTGAGATGACCCAGGGTTGGTTGAAATCTCTTACACTTACTACCGAGTGAAATGTTCTGTCCTTTACACAGCAAGCGGACCCTTTTGAGAAGCCAAACTGGCCATAACAAAAATAATTAGTCTCACATAGAGCTGAAGAGTAGTAGAAGGCAACTACTTATAATTGCCCTGTCTTTCATACATGGATTTTGAAATAGGGAACACATTCTGTGGATGTCTAAAAACAGGCCTTTTTCAACCTAGAACTTTCACTTTCTTCAGGGTTAGAAAGAACAATTGTCTTGAGAGCCTAAAAGGTCAGCCATGTTAGCAACGGGAAGATAAAAACCCCCCTGAAAACCATACTGAGGGGGACACTTTGCTTTTTGAGGATAAGGGCCTGGCTCCCTCACTTGGAACATGTGTACCAAACACTGAGCCAGAGGACCCAGACCAATCTCCTCACCCAACGACTGCATCATCCACGCTTTTGCTTTAAGAGCTGGTAATTTTCACATTATAAATTTACCCTTGAGTTTGGGGTCATTACTTTTACTTTGCTGCTTTGTTTAATTCATTCAGAGGTATTAGATATGGGAATCGATATCTTGAAAAATGTCTTTGAAGAGAAATGATCCTCAATAGGAAAATGTGGTTTCTAGTTAAGAAGCCTGCTCTGCTCTCTCAAGTCATTATTGCATATAGTCCCATTAGCAAATGTGGAGAAAATAGAAATGTATTATTTTAGTCCGCATTTTAGTCATCGGTTCTACTAACAATCTCAATCAATGTCCTTAAACTCTATTATGAACTCGTATGGGATCAGTGACTCAACAGTTCATCTCTCCTGTTCATTCCCACCTTGAGTTGAGAGGGAGCCCAAATGACAGAAGAACAAAAGAAGTTGAGTTGCAGGAAAGCTGTGGCTAGCAGCACGTATAAAACACTGAATTATTTAAACATCGAACAAGACTAGGAGCATGTATTACAGATTTTATAGTCTATAACAGGAGTCGGGAAACTTTCTTAAAGGCCCAGAGAGTAAACAGTTTAGCTTTTCTGAGCCACCCAGCCTCTGTGGCATCACACAACCCCAGTGTTCAAGCACAAAGGCAGCCATGGGCAATATTTAAACAAATATGGCTCCATTAAAAAAAATAACAAAAATACGTCATTTACAAAAGCAGGTGGCGATCTGGATATGGTTCATGAGCCATAGGCTGCCAACCTCTGGATAAAAGAAGTTATTCTAGAAAGAAGAATTAAGATACAATGTTAATTCACCTCTCTAAAGTGTACAGAGCTAGCACATACTACTCTAATTATGAGGCAGTCATATATTATATACCAATTCTAAGCGCTTTATGAATATCAGCTTATTATTACTTAGAACCATTCTACTTGTCCATTGAACAGATGGAGAATTGGTCAAATGGAGGAGTTAGGTAACCGGCCTGTGTTAGTTTCCTACTGCTGCTGTGACATGTGTCATAACCTGGGTGGCTTAAAACAACAGGAATGGACTCTTCCACAGGTTTGGAGGCTAGAACTGGAATCATGGAGTCAGCAGTGCTATGCTCTTTCTGAAGACTTTAGAGGACGGTCTTTCCTTGCCTTTTCCTGTCTTCTGGTAGCTGCCTGCAGCCTTTGGCATTCGCTCCAATCTCTGTTGTTACGGGGTGTTATTCCAATGTGTGTCACTGTTTTCTCTCCTGTCCTCAGAAGGACAGCAGTCATGTTTGATCAGGGCCCACCCTCATTCAGTATGGCCTCTCTTAACTCAATTATATCGACAAAGACCCTGTTTTCAAAAGTCAGGGTATTTTGCGGCGGGGAAAGAAGTGAGTATGCACCTTCCTTGATGGGTATAACTGAGAGGATTCAGGCTTTTGCTCTCAGTGGCCAGATACAGTTGAGGCCACAAATGTACACGGAAGCATCTAATCTACTTAAATTGTAGATGAACTGCACTCATAATTCAATCGTAGCATCCACCTGTGAATTTACATCACTGTGCTAAAGCAAAGCTGCATATACTTGCCTGTAACTTGAGGCAATGAACTTCAAATAATTTATGGGCACAGCCTGTTCACTGGGTGAAAAGCCCCATTAGCAAAAGTCACATTTACTTGGAGGGTCAGAGCCCCAAGAAGAATTATCACAAAACCACCATTAATATACCTGAAGAATGACAGAAGGAGGTACCTGATTATCCATGGTTTGAAGGATCTCTCAAAAACCAAATCAAAGTCAAATTCTGCTCCAACCATGCCATACACCGCCCCGTCACCACACACTAACACGAGCACGGGCTTGACACAGGCGCACAGACTAAATCAGCAGGGGGAGACTTAGCCGACGATGAGTCCAGCTGTGCTTCACCTTTCCATCTCCTGCTCTCCCCAAATCCTTCTCGATAGCCGATGCAAGGGCATTTGGCTTCATTAATACACTGCGGCAGGGAGGAACTCCTGTCTCAGGGCCCATCCTACCCATTCTCAAGGGAAAAGTGAATTGTTGGGATGTTCACAGGCAGAGCAAACATGGTTGGAAATGCGCCGCCACCAATTACTGCTGATTACCTGTGACGATCGTGTCTTAAAGACCCTGCGGCCTGGCATTACCTCTTCAGCAGCCTTAGCAGCACTTCCCTTCCTTTCTCTCGCAGCCTGTAGCACACCTTCTCAGCTTCTGTCTTCTTTTTACGGCCCGGCGTTCAGGAGGGCCGTGCGCTTGGACATCCCCCGTGCACGCCGACGCTCCCGTTTTCCCAGCTCTGGTCTCAGCGCAAAGCTGTCTTCCTCGCTAATGAAAATTCATTACCTGCTCCCGAATGAAGGGGCTGAGAAATTACTGGCCGACTGCCTCCATCATGGTTAATAAATCCCTGGAGAACAAACACTGTCCCTTTGGGGGAGGCTTCTTCTGCAGCTTTCAATCTCTTTGGCAACACAGCCCAGGCGACTTTAGTTGGTTTACCACTTGCGGCGTCCGGCTGGCTGGCAGCAAGAGGTGGTTGTACATTCACTGTCACAGTCACTCCTGCCCTTCAGAGGCACACGCTTCACCTCGACCCTGCGTCGCCACCTCTTTCACAGTCAGTGCATCTCGGGAGCGAAAACCCTTAGTGGGCTCTGATGACATTGTCTCACATCGTAACCCTAAACACAGGTATTACTACGTGAGTTGGGCCCACCCGTCTGACCCCACCACTTCTTCAACTGATACAAATTCATTTGTTGCATTTATTTTTATGGTTTCTTTCTTGCTGTCGATAGATCTCCTGTGAACTTTCTTAATCTGTTTGGTCTGCACCTGCACCAGCCAGGTTAAGTGTGAGTGTCTGCTTGAGGGTTTTGGGGAGAGATGCCCCGATGCTCTGGGGCGATTAAAACACAGGACAGGAGCTCTGCTGACTCCTCACTACCTGTCTTAGTCCACACTAGTCTATCTTTCTTGGTTAAATGACCCACTCTTTTTAACAGTCACATGGTTAGTATTGCCAACTAACTAAGAATTTGCATGAGATATAAAATAAGAAATTTGAAGAGCTTGGCCTTGAAGTCAGATGAAGTAGTTATTCTGCTTCTTACCAGTAAAACCTTAAACAAGTTACTGAACTGCCTGCCTCTCAGTTTCTTCATCTGCAATGTGGAAAATAATATCTTCTAGTTCAAAGTATTGGTTTAAATCATATGATGCATGTAATGTACTTAGTTTAGGGCTAGAATAGGTTATAAAATAATAATACACTTTCAAACAATAGTTTCTTTATAGTGCCTATTAGACAAGGTGGGGAAAAGGCAAGTTTACAGTTGTTCGTATGGAAAATAATACAATAATTAATAAAATACAAGAATAAACTATGTTTCACATCCTCACAACTGTAAACCTCCTTTCGCCCAACTCTATGTTGTTTTTTTCCAGAAAGGAAGGAAGAGAGAGAGAGAGAGAAATATCGATGTGAGAGAGAAACACGGCTGGCTGCCGCTCCTGTGCACCCCAATCAGGGACTGAACCCGCAACCTGTGTGTCCATCCCTGGAATCGAACCAACACACTTGCATATCGGAAGGACACTCTAACCAACTGAGATGGATGCCCCGCCAGGGCCCAGCCCTGTATTTTTAAAGTTCGAGGTTTATGACTTCCACGTACACGAGGAGAAAGCAAAGTTATCTGTGGGAACTTAGAATACATCCGACTCCCCTAAATGCCCCAAGATGCAGAGAAGCCGTGCGGGCGGGCAGGTGAGAAATGGGGAGGTTTGGTGAGTCCCCGTGGAAGGGAAGGCCTCTCCCCCCGGGGAAGGGAAGGCCTCTCTCCGCCCTGGTCGGCGCTGCAGGGTTTCGCTCCCCGCTGCTCCTCCCAGTGGCCAGCTCCCCAAAGGCTCACTTTCTCCCTTCAGTGGACGATGTGTCTCCGAAGAGATGCTTCCCGCCAACTTGCCTCTGCCGCCACCTGCGGCCCGGGTCAGTGTCCCCAGCAGTCGCGCTCTAGCCCGGTGTGTTGAGGAACCTTATTGACACGTAACTCAAGAGGGACTCTACGGGACTTTAAACCTAGTTCCTTACACCAGCTTTAACACCAACCCATTTTTGTCGCGGTTACTGCTCTTTCTTGCTGCTTTTTTTCTCAGCCTGTCCTATAGGGTCACAGTCTATATTCCCGTGACCACGCACCTTTATCCTATTTGTGCAGTGGAACAGCGAGTGACAGCTCAGTGCTTGACCCTACGCTGCACTCACTGTGTCCTTGTGGGAGTCGGGGCGCTCCGGCGGTTAGTAGACACGCACACCTTCGAACAGGGCAAAGGGGCTACAGCGCTGGCTGTGGTGGGCCTGCCCCTGAAGGGACAGATGCTCCAGGAGCCCCTTCTGGCCCCTGGAACCCAGTGGCGCTAACCTTTCACCAGAGTTTGGCCCCTCTCTTCCCGGGATTATATCTTCGCGTGTTGGAAAAAGAGGTGCCGTGACGGTGATGCAGTAGTAGACCCTTGTTGCGTGGCACACCATTGCTGTTTTTGTCTTTACTTTTGTATTTCACCAGATTTTGGATTAAGCTGGTGTGACTGCGGCCTGGCCCTCGTTCCCAGCTCTCCTGCCTCCCCGGCATTGCCCCCCCCACCTTTGCAGGCTCCGACAACCCGCCAAGGCAAGTGCCCTCATCTTCCGCCTCTCCTCACTTCCTAAAACTCTCCTGGAGGACTTTCATCTGTACTCACCACTTCTCCCATCCTCAGATTTATACAGATGACTTGCACACCGATGCCTCTTTCAATGTCTGAAATATCAAATCGAGCTTTTCCCTTTTGAGTTGCGGGAGAAAACAATGAAACACCTCCAGGAATAAACTCTCCATGGTGCTGGAGGTAAGTGTAAAGTACTGAAGCAGCCTGGCTCGGAGTTCAAACTGGGATCGCAATTGTTTCTCGCCTTGAATTGGATTTGCTCACCCATTTCCAGGTGGAACAGCCAGAGACCCCAGGCGTCCCCACTGTGCGGGAGATCTGTCCCGGCGAACGACCCAACGCATAACTGACGGCAGTGAGAAGCCCTAGCGCACGAGGACCAACGTCAGGGAGAGAGAGAGACTAAAGAGGAAAGGAAAGAGGAAAGGAAGGCCGAGCTGCAGCTGCTGGAGGAGTGCGTATAAAGAGGGCTGGCTGTGCCCTTCTATTGCTCCTAATGCTGTTCTTTCATAAAACTGGAAGTCTCTTTTCTTCTGTGGAAGGTGAGGAATGAAAGGCGGGGGCCCTCGGAGCAGCTTCACGCTTTCCACCCTCTCACACGCCCAGATGTCTGTGGGACATCTCCACCTGGTTGCCCACGGGCAATTCAGACCAAACTGAATTAAAGCTAAAAGGGAAGCTTCCCCTCACAACCTGTCTTTCTGTGAGTCAGCGGCGAATATCTCGGCAATGTCTCTCTCATTTTCCTCTCTCTACTCGATGATAAGACTGTACATTCTCCGCTACCATTTAAACACTAATTATGGAAAATACACTATTTTCTAGTTGATACAGTAAGTACTTTACACCCACTATCTGGACAAGTCATTCCACAACTCTACAGGGTAAGTAGCGTAATCTCCATTTTACGAATGAGAAAACAGAAAATTACAAAGGTTAAGCATATTACCCAAGTAATATGCTTCTCAAGAGCATGATCTTAATCGGTGTGGACAACCGCCGCCCACACCGGGCTCTTCTCCTTATATGCCCTGCCAGTCTTTGTTACCTTTTGCCTGGAGACCATCGAAAGAGCCCAGAAAGTGGACGCCCTGCGTGAGACCCGACCCCGCCCAAGGCGCCCCTCGGGAGCACCGCCTTCAGGGCGCTGGTTCCAAAATGCAGCCCTGCTCCGGTGAACGTTCTGCTCCAGACGTTTCAGAGGCCCCTGTCGCGGTGCAGCCGCCGCCTGTGGGGCCTCATCTCCCCCACGCGCCCTAGGCTCTGCCCACGCTGAGCTCACTGTCGTTCCCGGGAAATGCCAGGCTCACTGATGGCTTCTTACTCCCTAGGTGTCCTTTCTTCTCTGACTGCAATGCGATTATCTCACCCACCCCACCCAGCCTTTGAAAGGCAAACTCTAATTTTACTAAGAGCTTGAAACGTACCCCTTGGGTGAGCCCTCCCTTAAGCACACTCCACACGTAACTGTCAGGTGTGGGCATTTCCGTGCATCGTATCGTAACCGTCTGGGACAGTGTCTGCCTAATTGTGAGAGCCACCTCGGAGAGTACGGGGAATCTCTGTGTCGGTGTCCCCGTATCCCACAAGGTGACTGACACATCATAGGTGCCCAATACACACTTTTTTTTTTTTTCCTCTCAATTGAACGAGGCACTTTATATCTCCAGAAACTATATTTAAGATACTTCTCACGGGAATGGATCCAGGAGCACAAAGCACCCTCCTACCACCGTCATTCTGCAGACGACGTTGTGGACTTTAAACAGCCGCTGCTTTGAGGATGCTAAGCGGAAATTAACAACAACAAAAAATGCCTTGACTCGCCTGCCTGAGGCAAGAGCCCTCCCACGAGAACACCTTCCAGGGCAAGTGCCTCTTGTTCCCACCCAAACAGGTACACTGTAAACAAGCGCACGCGCATGTGGCCGCTGCATTCTGCCGTCCTGCGAAGAGGGCGAAAGAGGCGACGCTTGGCCCGATTGGCGCTTGAGGGGTCACGGTAGGTTTTCAGGGAGCCCTGCAGGGCAGTATCATTAGGAAGCAATTTCCCGCAGGGCTGAGGCGCAGACTGTGTGACATGAGGATGTTTCACCGGGAGAAAGGCAGGCGGGGGAGGCCTCGCAGGGATGGCCGCGGGGGCTGCGCACGCTTCGCCGCCTCGGCCTGCACGGGGCGCTGGGAGGCCGCCCGGACGCCGAGGTCCAGGACGCCGAAGGAACTGCTCGCGGCCACACGCTGGCTAAGGGTCGTCCAGCCTCAGCTGAAACTCCGTGTTCCTTCCAGTTCAACGCTTGTTCTTAAACTACAGCCCCTCGTCTCAGATCAATCCGAAGGCTTTTGTATTTTGTGTTCGACAGAGGAAAATACACGCTATGAGCCATCTAAGCAAAATGTCAGACTATAATTTCTCAAATACACACAGACCACGAGCAGTTAACAAATGACCCTCCTTTGTTCAGAGATTCATGCCTCAGGCGCTCATGTCAGATCAATAAACGCCAGATTCACTCTAGATGAATAATAAAATGGAATTCAGAAACGCGAGTCCAGACTAGGCTGACCCGGGATTTTAAGTTCCTCAGAGCTCTCATTCTGAACTTGTTCTCGGTTCACTGCTGTTTCTCCATTTAGTCATAGAAAACGTTTTTAGTTAGAGATCCTTGGGAAATAGATCCAATTTTTGTATTTAATGGTTGTGATAATTCAAAAGTCGACTAACAGAAATGGTTAAGATTTGCTAGACTAGTGTGAAAATATATTTGTGTCCATTGTGGAGCAATTTGTGTCATAATTCACTGAAAAATAGACCATATAAATGATTTATGAGGTCATCCTGCCCCCTGACTTTTTCAGTAAGAAGTTAATAATCAGAAAATAAGTCAGCATACTTAAAAATAAAATATAATTTAAAACACTGTAATAGTAATTTGGAAATAACAGTAAAGAAAGCAGAAATACTATAACTACTCTTTATCACCCCCCCAAATTATCCTAATATCCATAAAAAATCTATACAGAAAAATCCACATTCAGTATCTCACTCCAATCTAGACACAGCTTTCCTTACAAACTCACACAGAGAGAAATCAAAATTGTGTTTGCAGATTTGTAATCTGGAGAAAACCTGAAGCTGCTAGATTAGATTATCCTGTCAGTTTAGCATCCGCGATGAAGACAAATGAAGCCGCCCCGTTTCCTTCTGTTTACCCCGCAGCCTTGTTGGCCCTGAAGCCCATTTGCAATGACGCCTTCTTTGCTGTTTCTGTTCCGTGACCTTCCTTTCCACCCACGGCGTAGACGTTATTCCTGGGTACGCAGGCATTCGTCGGTAAGGATGCGGCCCAGGCCAAGACTGTCTGTCCATCGTCATTACTTAGAACCAGCTCACACGTGTATTTTTGAATGAATATAATGCCTTTGGTCCACGTAGATCTTTCTCTGCCCGGCTCTGCTAGGCAAGCGAAAGGGTAGCCTCAAAGCCACAGAGAAGGATATGATTTTTAGAAGCAACCGCTTTCTTGAAATTATTTGTAACGGGTCAGAAAATCTTTTAAAAAGGGCCACTCTCAAGGGAAAAAAATCTCTTCACCAAAGATTGTCTGTACAACCTCTTATAAGATAGGGGTAAGGGGGAAAAAAAAGTGAAAAAATTGACTTGCTTGGATTAACAAGATATGATTAAAAGATCAAGCATAAGTTTTCTTTCTTTTGGGAATTAAGTGTTTTTGTGGACTAGCTTGGTTTACTAACTGTGAGTAGCAGCAGCATTCTTTATAGAAGAAAATACGTTCTAACTAGGTAGTCTATACAACAACTTTCAGATCAGTTTTTATGTTGACCTTTTCTTTATTTGGCTTCTTGGAGTTTCTAAACAATCCTGCAAATTCCAAATTTATGACCGTGTACACTAGTGTTTTTATGCAAGTTAGTTTTTCAGAGCTACAGTAGAAACCAAGTATTTCTTCTTTCTCCTAAGTCAGAATTTTGACTTTGCACACAGGCACACATGACAGGTTTTACTAAGAAATAATTTGGTTTTGCAAACATTTTAAAAATTTACCTTATGGCAAATAACCAAATGGTGGTTTGCGGGGGGAGTTTGGGGGGAAGAGTAGTAAAGACCATTTCCATTTGAATATTAACTGTTTTGGTGTCTAGAGGTCCAGTTGAATTTTTAAAATAAAGTTACCGTTTATCAATATTAGTGTGATGAGATTCTCCAGGGATCTGTCTTCTACCAACTTAAGGGATCCCTTTCCCTCCTCCAGGGTTAGGATCTCTCAGGGCCATTACATAGGCTGATAGTTTCGCTCTGGAAATTTCTATAACTGGGGACTGTCATGTAGCCAAGTTTACACATAAAGCTTTCTTCATTCTTTTACCTTTTACTCCTCTGACTCGGTAATTTCAAATGACTTCTCTTGGAGTTTCCTGACTCTGTCTTCAGCTTGGTTAAGTCTGCTTTTGAAACCCTCTAGGGAATTTTTCAGTTAAACTATTGCATTCTTTACATCCAGAATTTCTGTTTGGCTCTTTTTTATATTTTCTTTCTCTTTGTCGATGTTTCCATTTTGTTTATGCATTATTTTCCTGAGCTTGTTGAGCATCTTTATGGTGGTTATTTTGAATTTTGTCAGATAATTCAAATACTTGCATGTCTCTACGGTCAGTTTCTGAATATTTGTTTTGCCCCCTGGATCGGGTCGCGTTTCCCTGTCTCTTCGCGCGCTCTGTCATTCGGTGTCGGGTCTGCACACTTGAAAGATCAGCCACCTCTCCCAGTTTTTCCAGGCGAGCTTCACACAGGAAAAGACTTTCACTGATCAGCACAGGTAGAGATTCTACAGGCCTTTTCAGTCTGTGCTGTTGATACATCCTCTCTGGACTGGTGGCAATAAACTCCTAATTAGAGGGGTTTGCAGATTTCTTCCCCCTGAGCTCCTAACCTCCTGCTCCCTCTTGTGTCCACATGCAGTTCTGCAGCTTCTCTGAAGCTGCCACAGGACACCCAGCTCTCCTGCTCCCAACCGCATCCCCGCTTCTAAGAGCATCCTGGGTCCCATCAGCCAAGCAAGTCAGGTAAGACAAAAACCAGTCCCCTAGGTGCCACTCTCACCCTGAAAAACTGGAGTGTTGGACAGATGCTCCTTCCTTCTCTTTCTACCCCGCCGAGGGGAAGGCACCTAGCTGTCCCGGCTCTGTCTTCCACACCCCGGGTCCTCTGCAGCAACAGCAAGCCAACAGGGTTCTTTTGTTCTCAGTTGCACCCCAGACACAGAGAACATGCAGGGCCGTCCAGGGCTCCAATACGGGTGAGATGGAAGCCAGTCCTTTGGGCAGCCCTGGAAGAGCCAGGATGTTGGACACAGACTCTCAACTCTTCCTCTCCCTGAGGAGTAGTCAAGGGTTTGGGATTTTCCCTGCTCATTCTGCACGGAGTTGGGGAAGAAACTATGGCAAATACGTGTGTGTTAGTTCCAGTCATTGCCTTTGTTTTCAATGATCTCCAACCTAGAACCCTTTCCTGTCAACATTAGATTCAAGGAAACAAACAAGTTGCACAGCAGTCTCCTTGAAAGTCTGAAAAGGGACTTATATTTCAGTCTTTTCTCTCTCTCCAGGGAGAACCCAGGAGTTGGGACTCTTCTCCCTATTGCACCATGCTGAGCTGAGAGGAAGAAATATGGCAAGTGAGTGCTGTGACTTTTCCTACCACTTCCAGTGTGGCTGGCTTTGCAGTGGCCTTGGGAAGTCTCTCAACCGGTTTCTGCATCTCTCACAAAGGAAACTGGTCCATGTGTTGTGTTGTGGAGCTGGTGTCTCCATGGTAAGAAGGACGGTCGAAGGCTTACTATTTTAGTAGGTGGCTAATGTCAGCCCCCTATTACCATTTCTAAAATTAAAATTTTAGAAACATCCTCTCTAAATCTGAAATAAAAAACATAAGGATGAGATTTCCACCGCTTTTCATTGACATTTTATTTGATTCAAAGGAACAAAAATAACACTTTTTGAAGAAGGAATAGTTGCCCATATAGAACCTCCCCCTAAATCTATAAAAACAAAGTATTAGAAGAGAGTTTGGAAAAGTGGAGAGATACACAGTTAATACATGAAAATTATTTGTATTTCTATACGCTATCAACCATAGTTTGAACATATAAACAAATTAGGTATTTAGGCTACATAACAAGCCACCCTCAAGTGTAGTGGCTTAAAAGAACAATAGCCAATTTTTGGGTTACAAATCCACAAATTTGGCAGAGTTGCTGAAGAGAGCTTGTCTTTTTCCATGTGGCATCTGTTGGGGCAACTGCAGTGGGGGACGGAATAGCCACTTTGAAGACGACCAGTTGGTGCTAGACGCTCACTCTAGACTATGTGCTGGTGATCCGGTCTCCCCTATGCACGGTCCTTCCTGTGGGCTGCTTGGACTCCCCCATGACATGGTGGCTGGGCTCCAAGAGTGAGTATCCAAAGAACACAAGCAGAGATGAATTGCATTTTCATGAAAACTTCAGATGTTATTTAGTGTCATTATGCCAAACTTTGTGGCTTAAGGCAGTCCTCTTTGTTTCAAAGATAAGGAACATAAATTCCAGTCATGCTGGAGGGAGTGTCGAAAAAAACAGCAAGTGGTCATTTCTGGAAAATGAAATCTGCCTTTTAAAAAGGTATCATTTTAAAGAGCAACACAAATGGAAACTTATTGCATGCTTATAAATAAGATCCATGCTCATAAAAGCATCCATTTCTGTAACTGAATTCCAATTTCACCAACAAAAATCACAACAGGATTTTGAGGCACTTGCAGAAATGATTTTATAATTTATTTGGAGCTGTGCTGCCTTCCAAATGGCCATGTCTGAGAAAAAAGATAGGGAGATTTACCATATATATGTATGTGTGTTTGTGCCTGTGTGTGTGTGTATTCATACATTTAAAGTTGTATAACTTAGGGAATTCCTTCCATATTTGTACCAGAAGACATGTTCAACAATATTTGTTCATAGAAACAATCCTAATTCTCTTCTATAAATAATGAAATAGTAACTCCTCAGCATAGTGCACAGCAATGAAAGTAAAAGAAATACCCACGCAGGCCAAATTCAAAGAAATAAGAGCATCCGTCTTCCAATAACTTAGAATTTAGCTGGAGCAATGATGAGAACACTTTCCAGTTTCTGTCCTGTCCCTGGAGCTAAGTGCTCAATCAGTGGGGGAATCTTTTTAGTTCAGGTTGTTCTACAGTTTTCAGAATCGACCAGGCCTTTCCGAAAAATTCCTAGTGATGTACCCAAGAGGGGAATTCACGAGCAGTGTTCGAGCTGTTAATTGTTGGTGTGCTCTTCGGTGCTTTGTGCTTCTTAGATATTGCTGAAAGTCGAATAGCTTCCATAATACAGTCCTTCACAGTAATAACATTCTATGCTGGAGTCCATAATCCTTTAACTTTCATAAATCAGACAAGATCAAATTTGTACAAATATTTGAAAATTATTACAAAGCAGCGTATAACAGGTGGATTAAAAGACAAGTAAAAACTAAAAAGTAATATTTCATTCAAAGTGCAGGTGGGATTCCAGAAAAGGCTGTGAGCGGGGTTGAGTAGAATTTATTATCATATTCTGCAGTGCAGTGTATGCTTAATGAGATCATACTATTGAAAGTTACTTGCAAAGATGCAAAGGCAAATTAAACACAAATCCTGACCTCAAGAATCTTACCGCTTGGTAAATGTGATAAGAGACGCCCAACTCATCAAGCCGTAGAAGCATCGTAGAACACGTGCCCCACGGCCATGCCGGTGCCTAGCGCCAGCCCACCCACGGGCTTTCAACCGCCAGGCCCTGTGATCTTTATGGAAGGACCTCCCTTTCGTCACTCGAGCCCCTGGGTTCCGACAGGGGAAGCTGGGTGTTCCGTGGGGCCTCTGCCTAGGGTCTCGCTGTCGCTGGTCTTCTCCCTTTTCCTAACCTGCTCCTCCCACCCCTGGCCTCCCTCTTAATAAATGACTTGCACAAATCTTCACCTCCGCACCTGCTTCTGGCAGCCCACCCTAAGTCAGATATAGAATAATTCTGTAGGGTGTGAGGACACCAGAAGGCTCCCTGGGAAGCAACCCTCTTTGGTTTTGTGTGCTCTTGGGAGCAACTTTATCTTGACTTCATTAGGATGGTTTATTGCTTTCACTGTGAGGGATCAGTATTGGTTATTAGTTTATGTTACAGAGAGTATCTGATCAATGTACCTCATTTTAAACATGTTTTTCCCCTTTCCTTAAATGTAGTACAGTATCAAATCTATTGCAATCATTAGACTCAATTACCAGAAGAATAAATCACATGGGCAGCATGATTAATGTTCACAGGAAATTGCCATTTTTTTCCACAATGATTATTTAGCTTGTCCGTGTGAAATGCATTTCCGGAGTTTTCCCCCATTTTTGCAGGTTCAATTACAGTTTACAAAATTTAGCTTGATTAAGTAAAACTGGATTCATGTAAACAACAATATTTTGTTTGCTGCACTGATAATGAATTTCCATTTACCAAAAAGCAGAAACCAGCTTTGTCCGTTGGAAGGAAGAGGGTTTTGTTTTTCCTTCTTTATTTTTTTCCCATCTTCAAAAGTCTAAATTGACTTAAACTCTTGAAAATAGTTAAGGAAATTATATCGCATACATAAATATTTTCAGTGCCACAAAAAGCCCCTGGTTACCTTCATTTAATAAATGTAGAATGTTGTGGAAATGAACTGACAAGCGCGACCGAGGTAGACTCATTGACAGGGAGCAGGCTGAAGCTGCGGGCATGGGGGTCTCGATGGGGGTGGGCGTGGGAATGAGCAAAAAAGAAAAAAAGAAAAACTCATGGACACAGACAACAGTGTGGTGGTTGCTGGGGGGGGCCTTGGGGGGAGGGGGAGGAGGGGTGGGGGGATTAATGCTGATGGAAGGAGACTAGACTTGGGGTGGTGAACCCAATACAGCGTACAGGTGACGTGTTGTAGAATTGTGCACCTGAAACCTGTAGAATTTTGTTAACCAGGGCCACCCCAATAAATTCAATAAAAAGGAAAAAAAAAATTAAAATAGTTAAAATAAAACTGATGGTAGAGTATTTTTTTTTTAAGCAAGAAAAAAGAATATGCTAAATAAAAACTAGATGAATTCACTCTGTTACCACAAGTTAGCCAGACCGCCTGCAATATGTTTATAAAGGGCGGTGCGCACACAGGGGGACTCGAGGGCCAACACACCCTTTGAAAAGCACTGTCTGCCCGCTCTTCCCAGGGATGGCAGGCCTGGGATAACCTGCGCTCCGGGAGAAGCTGGTTGGTCTTCAGCCTGTGCTGAAGCTCCAGCTAAGCTCTAGCAATTGAATCTAACGTGTAAATGTCGGTCCAGTTTCTGAGACAGGGAAGGAGGTATATCGTTTTTGGTTGCTTACAGCCAAACGAAATCAGATTAATCAGACAGAAACTCGGAGAATGAAATATGGTTAAGTGGCCAGGTCCACACAAATCAGAATCAGACATCCTGCACGTGGCGGATGCCTCCCCAAGAGAGCACTTCATGGAGTAAGTCTTATCAGTGCAGGCCCACCGTGTAATAAATACACACACACAGGTTTGGCATCTATTACAAACAGTAGCACAGAATATTATTACTTACATGACTTATTGCATTGTTGTTTGAATTGGTCAAAGCAAGTTGCCTCCTCTCTCTCGCCCCTCTGTAACAGTTGGCTACTAGCCTATAAACAGGGCGTGCGTTACCGATTGCTCATTAACGTATTTAAAGCTCTTTCTCCTTAATAGTCATTATAAGCAAGGGAGAGCAATAATCATGAGAGCAATAAACAAATAAATTATTTGCTCACACTAGAGCAGGTTTGCATAATGTGGATGAATCACAAGCTGCATTTAGGAAAGTAAAAATCATCTATGCAGCTTCTAATAAAGAGCCCCTGGGGAAGAAAGTGTTTCCTCACCATGGAGGTCTTTTTATACTATAAAATAAAACAATGGTAATAAGGTACATGACCAGAGCTCTCTGAAATTTATGTTCAGACTCTAAATTTAAAATCACTCCACTGAAGGTATACGCTGTTCTCCAGGCTCCCGCTCTTCTGGAGAAAAGCTAGTTTGATTGATCGATGGAGTAAAGGCTATTAGACACCGGTAAGTCCATCTAACAAGAGGGAGAGACACAGGGAAGCCTGATGCAGGAGAGATGCCACAGGACAACAAATCAGACGAAACCAGTTGCTAGGAAACAGCGCAAACTAAGTGCATTGGAACAGTGAGGTGGGGCAAGTGCCAAGAACTAACAGCCCCGCGCACCCCCTCAGAGGCCTAAGCAGACCAGGCGTCAGCCTGCGGCAGAGAGCGACACAAGCTATGAAGTCAGGGCTTGCCGGGACAGAGAAATTCTCATCGTACACACGCTCAGAGCCCAAAAGAAAGAAAGCCGAAGAACTACATTAGTCCCCCAAAGTAGATCTGAACGTGCCCCAGCTTCATTTCAAAGCAACGGTATTTCTCACAAGTGCATTGTAGACAGTGTCACATGTAGGGACAACTTATACAAAGAGATAAAGAGAGCTCAAGCTTGAGCATAAACCTAAGTCATGGTTTAAGGGAGTGCAAAGGAAGGGGCATATTTTCTACATTTTCCAGACAAAAAGTCCTATGCCACCTCCCTTTTAAATTTCATCTTTGGTATCTCTCCCTCACTGGGACTGACCATTCTTACTTTTTGTTCAATGCGTTGGGGGCATTTGATTAGAATGTGACCTCATGAGGATCACTCTCTTCTCCATTTATTTGTATGCATGACGTACCGATTGGCCTGTGGGTGATGGCAACTGCCTAGAAAATATTTATTGAACATCTGAAAGAATCACTAAATACTTTATCATTCATTCATTCATTTTCTATTATTTTTATGTGTATTTACATAATTTATCCCCCCAATCCAAAAAGTAGGTCAATATTAATCAGAGAATAGATATTCAAGGAACACTCATTCTGGTAAATTGACTATCTATAGTCAGGTGATCCATCTGGAGAAAAGGTAAGACTATGCTAGCAGGACATTAAACAGGTTTTAAAAGCAGTTTAATACTCCTGAACTTGTTGTGAGATTATAGTAATTCATAACAATAGTTTACAACCATGACAAAAAACAAAAACAAACAACACAACAACAAATTCACTAACAACAAAATATAAACAGGCTAATAAAAGAAATTCATTAAGTACTTGAGCAAAATTCTGAGGACCAGGAATATGGAAATAAGCAAAACAGACGAGAACCTCCGCCCCCATGGAGCCCACGCTGTAGTCGGGGGAGGCAGACAATAAATAGTCAGACACGTATTGTTAGGCCGTGACAGTGAGTGCTGAGAGGACGAGCGGGGCCGGGCCGGAGCACTGGGGCGCTGCAATCGGGGGGCGCTGCAATCTTGAACAGCATCAGGAGGCGAGATGGCGAGGTTCGAATAGATGCGTGCGCTCCTGAGGAAGGGAGCCACGGGAACATCTGAGGAAAAGCATTCCGGGCGCGGGGAACGGCAGTGTCCTCAGACGGACCGCACAGCACTGGACAGCGTGGAGCACACTGTGGCGAGAGCTGAGCGAGCCCAGGGAGCGACAGGAGAAGCAACAAGGGGCAGACCCTAGAGTCTGATGGTCACAGCGATGTCCTTGCCCCCCCCAGGGAGGTCGTGGGTAATTGAAAGTATTGAGAGCACTCATGTCATGACCTGACTTTTTTTTTAATAGAATCATTCTGGCTGTATTTTCTGACTCAAAAATTGCAAGCAAATTTTTTTTTAATTCTACAATTAAATGTACTGCAATGATCATAAAAATCACTACATTTACTATATCACAGAGATTGTCAAGGATCTAAATGCTCTTTACTTTTACAAAATAGCCATGATGCAAATACCCACAATGCAGAAAAAACCCTTTCTCTTTGCTTGTAATAAAAACAGAAATTTTGGTAAATGTCTATGTAAAGGTGCAAATAAGAGTTCACCAGAGCTGAAGCCAAGCATGAGCGATTCTGCGGAAGGTGCTGGCTGCTCTGCGTGTGGCAGGTTGCTCAAGGAAGTCCCGTCTCCTTTCTATGGACAGGGAAGTGGGTCTATGAAATCATTCTCTGCTTTCAGCCTTTGTGCTGTCAAACTGCGTAAAGAATTTCTGTGATTTGGTTGGAATTCAGTATTCTTCAATTCCCTCACGTTCAAAAAGCCCATTGGCCCTCTTGAACAAATACAGTTGAGAGAACCTCCAGTTATTTGGAGCATTAAAATTAAACTTTAGTTCTAAAGAAGAGGCACCCAAAATGCTGGGAGACTTTTTAAAATAATCTTTTGAATGTTTCCTACTTATTTCTTGTGCCTGGTTTTCAATATCTCTTTGGCAATAGGATTACGCATATTGAAAGAAGAGCAAACAGTGCAACTGAAGGGCTTCATTGCTTATAGAAACCTGTGGAATGTGTTAAAGAAAGAATTGATGAAAAATGTATCCCTGTCAGTGTCAGGCTGTTTTTTAAAAGGACAACACTATTACAAATGGACAAGAAACTCCAACTTTAAGTGCGTCTTTATTGTGGCACTTGCCACGACTACCTAATGAAATGTATTTCATACCTTGAAGAATTGTATTTTTTACATCAATGTTATATGTGAACAAGTGGAATCATCATATGTAGTGTTGAAGAACATGGGAATGACTTCAAATATACAGAAAAAATGATAAATGGAATGATTTATTTAGCCACTTGGATATTTTGCACATGAAAATGAATGAAATAAAGTTATATGCCACCCTACGCATGAATATGCTATAATCAATCCAAGAAATCTAGTGTGGTACTGTGTTTACAAAAATTAAAAAAAAAAGGGAAACTGACCATTGGATGTTTATAAATTAATATATAAGTAGTAAAAATGTAAAGATAAAGAACAGAAAAATAGCATTATAGTGTAGTGACATTTGTGGGAGAAGCAGGGGGTAAGGGGGAACACGCAAGTAGACAGAACAGTATTGCGTCATTTTACTCCCTAAATTGGAGAGTGAGTTCATGGATATTCATTCTATGATTGTGTTTTAGTTTTACACACATGTTACACTGATTCTGTTCCATACTTCAAGTAATATTACATTAAAAATCAGTAACTATATGAACATGCATACAAACCAGTGGCCATTGGGGGGGAAGATAACAGTTACTTTCTCTTTGGAACATCCCCCCTACCTTTGGACCCTCCTCACTTTGCTCTCCCTTTCACAGCGTCATTCGAGAACCACTGTATTTCTTTCAGACTCCCTCTTTGGCTCACTGGGCCACCTGGTACAGAATAATTTATAGGGTTCTTCAAATCTATGCTCAGTCTGGTGCCTGGCTCCTCATTACTGAATGGACGTCAGGTTAAAAACAATCAGTGAATCCTGTCTCAGACTGGAAATATTGGAAATGATAATTCTATGAGAATTTCTCAAGCTGAACACCCACCTATTTGGTTCCAAATTGCATAAGTCATCTGAAAAGTAGATTTTGTTCCAGCTTTCAGGAAACAGCACAGCCCGACATATCTGCAGGGAAATTGGATTTTTCATAATATGTTCTTAAGAGAAAGCAGTAAAAAGAGCTTCATAAAACAGGAGAAGCAAAATGCATATGTGCCTTTCTGAAAATGTTGTAAAAGCTGACGGTGGTATTTCTCCTTTGGGCATTAGATCAATCTCATGCATAAACACTGAAATAGAAAGAGACTTACTAAAGAAATAGATTATTGCATGTCTAAAAGCATTTGTGTTACGGGACTAGGAGGGAAATGAAGAATATTTTCTGTCTCCGGGTGCAGCAGAGGCATTTTAGACGGGCTATAGATGTACATTACTCAGAGTCAGAATTTCTGGAGAAATACAAACTAAGGTATATGAGAACAAAAATAATTAACTAAAGAATAGCAAAAGCCTCTGATCTTATTATCATAAAAATAAGAAATGAAAACTGCAGATAGCGTTCTAAGGGGAGCACTTGGCCCAGTGATTCCTTCTGCTTGCAGGCGTCTTGCTCTCTCTTTAGAAGAGCTCGAGGTACGTCAATTAAGATCGTAGGTATCCCTTCGACATTTGTATATTATTTTGGGGTGACATCACATTTGCTAATAAGATCATGGAGATGTTCCTATAGCATTAACTTAGTGAATGGACCAATATTAGGACGGAGGTTTCCTAAATCTTTATTGCTAGCTCTTTGCCGTTTCTGCCTCTTATAAAGACTACCCAACTTTCTTGTCCTCTGTTGTATCCTAATAAAAGTGACCTTCCTTAAATTCTTTAGCAAGAAAAAGAGCAAAGATAGAAATGGGCGAAAAGAGACATCGGCCATCTTTTAGTGTTTGGGGATTAAAATGTATGGTGTCCACCTTAAAATTTAAACCACGAAGGGTTACCCAGCAGCAAAGAGCTTATTTGGGAATAGCAGAGGGATTACGAGTTGGGACATGCAAACAATGACAAAATATAGGCAAGTGTGGGGAACAAAGAAGAGCAGCTTCTACAGAGGAAGGGAGGGAGCTGGGAGCGGCCGTTCTGAGCAAAAGTTCATTGGAAGACAGTGAGCGTCCAGGGTTGTGGAGGCCTCTCATCGGCGGAGTTACTGCTGGGCAGGGGAAAACCAACTTCATAACTTTGTAAAATTAGTTATGATGAGTGAGTGTGCATGAGAGTCCCCCTCAAGGCTTTGCAACTCCATTTTGGATGAAGTTTTCCTTAATCATTTTCACACTGAAATCATTGCAATTTGACTTTTGGTTTTTTTATTTCAGATCTTACAGTCATAAGGAAGTGAGAGTTTATCTTCACTGATCACTTCTCATTGGGAGGGAGCTTAGCAAATTGCTTAAAAGTGCAGACTGGTATAGCAATTATTTTTAAAGAAAATATTTCTATTAGAATATTATTATTCATAAAACTACAATTCTAATCAAATGCATATCTGGGTCCACGTCATGTCCATACCCACACAGCTGAAGGTGGTTGGAGACAGACAAACAGCCACACAGATTAGTCTCACGTTGGACGTGTGGCTAAGCTTCCAGGGGCCCTAAAATGCTGCCTGATAGTCACAATACATTCCCTGTTTCCCTCACTCTGGGACTCTCTGAGGTGACTCACAGCTTCTAACATCTCCTCAAAATCTCAACCCTCATTAAGATGGCCAGATTTAGCAAGTGAAAAATGCAAGATTCCCAGGTAAATGTGAATTAATTGTAAGTGCTATGCATACGTACTTTGAGATTTTAAAAAATTGCACTGGGCAGAATTATACTAGAAATTGTTTGTTGTTTATCTAAAACATACCTTGGCTTTGAAAAATTATTTTCCCTGATGATTGGGCTCCCCTGAAAATTCCTTGTTTCACAGAACTTATTTATAAAATTTTTTGCAGTCTATGGTCTATTCACATTATAACATAGTTTCTACGGTGGTCACATCCAACTTCTGTGTTCACTGAAGATTCATTAAAGATTCATTCATTAAACACACTCAACATCGGCCCTATAAGCCAGTATACATCCATGAACTGATATAAAGTTAACAAGTCTGAGAACTGCTTTTCAAATTTGACTTGTTGAAACACATAATACCAACTTTCCTGACATAACTTGCTTTTTCCATTCTTCAGGATTATGTGCCATATCACATATATTTATGAATATTAGCGTCCATTATTGGAAATTTAAACTTCTCTTCTCATGGGTCCTATGTAACTTATTCCTAAGAAAAGCAATTTCATTTTTAAACATTTTATTAGGAAAAAATTCAAGCTTCAAAATAGAGAATAGGAAAATCTCTGTTTATCTATTACCTGGATTCAGCAATTATCAGATAATGGCTACTCTTGTTTCATCTATGCCTTCACCCAAGTCAAGTCAAAATCACCCATTTTATTTTGAAGCAAATTCCAGAAATTGTTATTTTTGTTTGTACTTCATATATTACTTATTTCAGTAAGTATCACTGAAAGATGACCCATTGTTTTAAACATATTTTTGTTTAATATTTTTAATATTAATATTAATTAATATTTTATAGCTGAAAATTAATTATAATTTCAGGACAGGCCAATCAATTTTATAAACTACAATTTCCTCATCTGAAAAATGGGAGAGATAGTAATATTATCTCTTAGGATGAAAACAATGGAAACTACTAATATCATTAATAATAATTTTAAAGATTACATTTTATTTTCATTTGGTCTACTCTACAATGGGTTTTATTGACATATTTTCTATGTTGAACTGTCAAGCATTTCCCAAGTGAAACCTTTCTGGTATTCATATATTTATAGTTTAATGTATTTTTGGAATTGAGTGGTGAATATATTGCTTTGTATTTTTGTGTCTCTCTTGTGAGATTACTTTCTAGACCTTCAGTTCCTTTCTCTCAGCTCCTCAGTGGCTGGGCTTTCCGAACTCATTGCGTTCTCTCTCCTCTCTGTGCTCTGGGACAGTTAGACTCGTCCCAGAGCTGCTTGTTACCAGACATTTGAAACATATTCAAGGAAGCATCTGGTCTCGAGGACACTGGGGGGTAACTCTTCCTCTTCACCTGGCTTTATTCTTTCTCTTTCTTAAAGCTGGGGTTCAGGAGACACCCCCTTTTCTGGTCTCCTCAACGATATCTTATACGCTTCCTCTCCCGGGGTGTGAACCCTTCAAAGGTAAAAACCATTTTGACAGAAGATACTAACAAATGCTGACTAAAGAATGAATGAATAAATTTATATATATATATATAAATTTATTCATTCACACACACACACATATATACACACACACATATGAGACACCTGATACACTGACAGACTTGGATATCAGCTGCTCTTTTTAATATTTAATACCACATAGAAAAAAAATCAATTATGGATTTTACAGATGAGGACCATAATCCCACTGTGCTCCAAAATTTACTTTGCCCTTTGGAGCCTTAATGTAAAATAGTGACAATCGAGGCAAGTACCCTCCCCAGAGGACCCGGGGCAGGTGAATTTCCCGTCTTCAGTTTTCTTTTTCTACAATCTCCATTCCCTCTCCTGGGCTTCTTACGGAATATAAACTGATGTAGGAAGGAGACAGCGTATTTGAAAGGACAACTGAGCAACAGCGTTCGGAAAGTCACAGCCTCTCGGGCGATGCCATCGAGCGCCCATGCAGATGGGAAGAGTAAACCAGCAAGCGGTTTGGAGAAAGGCCGCCAACGCTCATTTTTGGTCCGCAGGAGACTCGCTGGCATCCCTCAGGGAAATCAGTTCATGTGCGTGGGACTCAGCGCCTTTATCTCTTACTCACAATGATAACTTTTTTAATAGGACTTTAGTCCAAGAACTTAAGAATAAATAAAATTCTGAAAGGAAAACAACAATTAAAAAGTCATTAAAATAATTGTAGATATTGGATCACAACAGAGTGAAAATTTTAAACCATCTAAAAGCTATGCTAAAAAAATAGTGCTGATTATGAAATTGGGAAATGGTTCAGATTTGTTTTAGATCTGAAAATAAATTTATATACAGCAGGAGCTTTTGTCAGCTTTATGGCTCAGTGTGAAAATTAATCTTGGACAGGCAGGGCTGTTCCTCAATCTCAGCGGTCCTGGAAAGAAAACAAGTTTTTCCACCCAGCGACCTACACGCATTTTGCTTCCTTTCAGTGTCGAAGGCTAGCTCATGCCCTGCCCCTTGGAAACATACACTTGCTTGGAGCACCTCCTGGGTATTTCTCTTGCATTTCACTTGGTTTCCTTGTATGTAACGCTTCTCCTTGCTTTTCACCAGGTACACATGTGGAAGCTTTGTACTTCACTGGGTCTTGTTGCTGTCATTTATCTGTCCATATTTTGAGGGGGTTGGTAAAAGGGGTGCAGCCTGCTGTGTGCACAGAACAGCTATTAAAATTGTTTCAGAGCAAAAGAGAAGTTTCTAGACCCCGCTGAAAGCAATTTTTAAATGAAGATTCTAAATTGTATGTCTGATCTCCCCTGTTTGGTGGCTTTCCGTCTGGAAGAGCAGCCACCTCCCCTGCTCCCCCTGCTCCCCCACTCGCCTCCCAGGCACACGCGCGCGCACACGCACACACACACACACACACACACACACACACACACACACACAATGTGCTTATGGGAATCTGCTAACACCTTTTGACCTTCTGGCCTTCTTAAAGTCATCCCTGGAAGCCTAATTGCAGAGATTTAATTCAGCTCATAAAATTGTAATTATCTAGTGCACATCTGTTCCTATCGATTATAACAGATATTCCGCGGAACATGTAAAACGAAATCTACCTTGGGAATCACCGCCGCAAAGAGAACAGCGGGACTCTTAGCAGCCAACATTGCGTCTTCCCTGGACTCGGTTCTATGTTTCACCCTGAAAGTTCAATAAAGCAAAACCCTCTTCCACGGTAACCATCCATCCATTCTTAACATCTCCCATATAATTTTTTTCTTTACAAAGCATTTGCATGAAGCCCAAGGATGTAAAATATGACACTATATTTTTATAGTGTTAATTTCCTCCAACCATGCCTTCATCGAGGCACAGCATGGTGAGATGTAAATGTCTCTTCTTTTTGGAAATAAACAGTTTTCCTCTTGCTGTTCCCAGCAGTTTTCCTGACATTAAACATAAACACACAGCTGGAGGTCCTCAGTTGCCTCTCAGAGAAAGACACCAAGGCTGAAGCAGATGCCACAGAGGTCTGAAACCAGGACTTTTCAGAAGAGCCTCTCACCTATGGGTAGCCTCTCTTCCATTATAGTATGACCATCGGGAGCCCTTGTTTGGAGATTTTTTTAATTTCAGAAGAGACTATTAAACAATAACCTTCAAGGCTGAAAGTTTTTCTGAAAGGAAGGTTTTTTTGAACCATGTCCTAGACAGAAAAAGACCGAGTCCTGGGACATACCGTCTGAACCACCAGCCCCAGGGCGTGACGAAGAAGGCGATCCTGCCCGTAGGTCTGGAGCTCTCGGGGCTTTTTTATACAATGGTTTTGGGAAAGAAAGATGTAAGTTATTTTAAAAGAATTTCCACTGGTTATAGACAAGGGGCCAGGAAAAGGTGAAGCGGGGCAGTGCTAGGATGGGCGCATAGCCCACGAGGAAGAAATAGTCCCCACTTTTTGACAGGCTGTGGTAACAGACGGGAAAGTTCATGAATAAGCAGGATGCGTGGCTTCTGGTAGGAGGTTATTGTTTTGTAGGTTTTTTTTAGATAGTTGCCAGGAAGTTGATTCAATATTTTAACATACATTCAGGAACTTGAGCAGTCGCTTGTTGGTTTCCACCTGTGGCCCTGTTAACTGGTTAGCCTCCTGCCTCTTGCTCCACGCTCTGGCCTGCTGTAATTTCATTTGGGATGTCTCAGAATTCTTCTCTTGTAAAGTCTTAATTTATAAAACTAGCTGTTAATTCACAGAAAGCACCGGAACTAAACAAGATGACTTTCGACAAAATGACCACAACTGGAAACACGTGAAGATCTTGATATAGTTATTTCTGTTTTAAAACCATATTTGACCTCACCAATAAGGTTATAGTATTATCAGACTTGCCCAAAGGCCAGTTACAAGATCCAACAGGCAAATACCACAATAGAAAGGAGTTAACTTGAAAAGTGTATTACTCCTTAGTACCAACTTCACAGGGCCACTGTTAACTTCTGAGAAACGACCAACCTACTCAACTGAATCTCTCACGTCCAGTGTTTTTAGCGGTTAGAGCACAGGCTGCAAATTCATAGATGAATGCTTGAGCCATAGTGCCGGTATCTCGAATTGAGAGGGCATATAATGAGGACTTGCTAGAAAGATAGACGGGTTTGTTTTCCCAGGAAGCAGACTTTGAGATGGAGACGTGCCTGCAGGAAGTTCATTGAGAAGCGTGTGCAGAACGCTCGCCCCTGGGGAGAGCGCAGGAAGCAGGATTGGGCAGAGCGAGAGGTTGAAATGCCACGTAGTCGTGGCGAGGGCCTCAGCTGAGCTCCGGAACTGGGATGACCCTTTGGGTGGAGGAAGCCAAAAGGATATTTTACCAACCTTAACTATATTGACCCTCATTTTAAAACTGGGTGACTCTTGTAGAATCCAAACAGTACTTAGGCTCAGCATCATTGGCCCTGGTCCCCCGAAGACCGCCAGCTGCCCTGTGTCACACGGTGGAATTCACCTGCGCTGTAGTCTGGAAATCAGATGAAACTCGACTACTTATGATAGTGGTTTAATAACATTTTTCTTCTGTTCATAATGGGGTTTTGCTGCAAAGGTTGTGATAAAATACTTGGGCATATTTCTCTATTGCTTAAGCCGGAGTCCTGGAAGTCGCCGTTGATGTCTGTTTCCGTCGCATAGCACACCCCAGGTCCTCTTCCGTGCCTAAGCCGTTCAGATTTCACCCCTAGGTCCGCCTTGGCTCCCCTTTCCTCATCGCCTGCTACTATTTCCTTCATGGGATCCATTCATTTTTATTGCCTGGGTTACAAAAATAACCTCCTCTTTGTTTTCTCAGATTTGACTCTGGGTATAACCAGTAGCTGACAATCGTGGTAGTTTGCCCAGTGGGTGGTTTTTTTAAAAAAAAACCTCCTTTTATAGAGGATTTGAAAAAACTCCCTTCTGATGGGGTTTTTACCCTCATTACACATGTTCCCTCTTACAGCTCTTAGGAGGCAAAGAAGAAAATAAAATAAAAATGCATATATATAATATATACACACATATATGTACATATGGCATATCAACTGAAATATGTATCATAGCAAGGAGTTTTTAAGAAAACAGTGAGACAGTTCCACCAGGTTCACTGTTGTATCAACTGCCACTGTGGACCAGAAACAAGCCAAAAACACAGGGAGCCCTGAGGCCTCCGCCGCTCCAGCGCTCGCAGAGTCACTGAGCACAGCACTGACGTCACGGCCGGGTCTTCGGGTAACTGCTCTTAGATGGAATGATTTTGAACAGGTTGAGCTAGTCTCTCTGAATCTGTTATGAAAAGCCGGGAGGGAAACGTGCCCCAGAGAGAAAAGCAGGCTTAAATTCTGTGGTTAGATACGGAGGGTTGTCTGGCACCTGCTGACCCTGCTCCTGACCCCAGGCCAGGTCACTGCCCATCCTGACTTCCCTCCCTCCTGCCCCTCTGCAATGTGGTGATGCCGAGTATCTGCCAGTGCGGGGAGGAAGCTCGCTTTTGCCTTTGCACAGAAAATCTCTCAATTCTTTTTTTTTTTAGGGGCCAAATTGTGCTTTTCACCTCCGATCAGTTTAATAATACAAAGGTTTTCCTCACATTCCCTAACCTCCATCAAAGTAAAATAAGATTAAAACTGTTTATCAGGAGATACCGAGATGTACTGATTTCTAGCACGTTCAGTATCGGTAATAACAACGACGGTGGTGACACAGTGACCTTGTTCTTCACACGCACTGTTCTAAGCAGTGTTCACGTTCAGCAGTTTTGAGTCATCCTCAAAAACATAACCCCGTGATGTATGAAATGTTATTACGCCCAGTTTATTGATGAGAAACCTGAAGTAGAGAAAGCTTAAGCAACAAAGTCACCCAGCCACCACGGAGCAAAGGCCAGCTTTGAGTCCAGGCGGCCTGAGCTCTCGAACCAGCCCGCTCTGAGCCCTGCCGCCTCTCAGCAACAGAACCGCTGTCCCCCGACACATCAAGCACAAAAAACATCGTGTGACAATAAACTAGGTCAAAGCCTGATCAGTGAGCCAGACCGTAAACCCAACACTAATCCTCATACGTGATCGTAAACGTTTTCTTTTCAAATTTGCAGCAACTCTTAACATCGCTCCTCCTAAATCTCCAGGCGCCCTCTCCTACCCTCGCCGTCTCGGTGAGGGTCCAGCCCCACACGTCCGCGTGCTAACATCTGCACCGGTGCGTGTCTGTCACACCGCCTGCCTGGGCCTCCACGTGATTTTCTGCCACAGTCTGTTCAAACATCTCTCGTGCAAGTCCAGTGGCAGAGTTAGCATCGGCTAAACCACAAAGCAGAAAAAAACGACGCAGCTGCACAGAGCCAAGAAGAAAGCCCGTCGATTTCCTGGGTTAAATAGAATGAATTCTCACTGCAGGTTTTATGATCATAAACCAATGGAAAGGGACTCATAGCAACGGCCAGGGTCAGGGACAACATTTGGGTCAACTGCACACAGAAGGTTACATTATAACAACATCACAATAATGCGATCAAGGAACCAAAATAGATCCTTCAATGTATGGCTTTAAAACGGCAACTAGCCCAGGTCACGTTGGATTGGAAGGAACGTGAACATCATGCGATTACTATTCTAGGAGAAAAGTATGAGAGGGAAAAGCTAGACTGGACATAATGGAAACACGAATCACAAAAAATATTTTAAAATTTGGGGGGAAATTTGTTCCTGTCCCATTTTGATGTCCATTCACAGCCAAACGACAATGTAGTAAGAAGTGTGGAGAAAGTACACAAGCATCGTGCGAGCAGAAGCATAGGATTAGTATCCACAAAAACACATTTCCATTTCCAGCTACCTCTCCACTGCAGAAAGACTCTGTACCTCAGTATGTACTATATGACTGCTATGTGTGTTATATTATCTATGTCTTTATATTACCTAATGTATTAGATAATATGAAAAAATTGCTTAATGCCATGACAAGAAAGTACTAATCTTTAAATCGATGCTAATTGAATTTTTATTTCCTTTAGTCCTTAGGGGTATTGATAGAGTCATTATATGATAAAAAATAAATTTAAAATATCTCATATATTTGTATGGGCCTAACTATTAATAGTATTTTCTATTTGAGATGATTAAACTGTGGGAGACGTTACGGAGTGGAAATTTGCTTAAATACTATGGTGTTGAGCATCACATCAGGAGACAGAAACCGCAGAGCAATTTGAACAATGAATGCTTGATACAAAGGATTATTAACTACTAACAGGAGATTAGCTACCAAGGGGATACAGAGAAACTGAAAGAGCACAGGAGCAGCAGATACTGGGAGAACACTGCCCCACCTGTCGGGCTGAGGCCCAGCATCGGGGAAGCAGTAGATTGGTGGAGACCGCACCCCAGGATGAGGTCCAGACCTGGGGTGCTGAAAACAGTCTCCTGGCAGGCGCCTGGGGCTCTGCCACTGACCTTACCAGCGCGCTATCTGCCTGTGACAGCAGCTGCGGTCATCATGAGGCTGCCCGCCTGCAAAAACACCTCAGCTGGGACGTGGTCTAGGGTGTCCCTGGAACTCCCCAGGGAGCTGTTCATGGGGAAATGCAGAGACGCTGTGGGAGTCAGCACCGCCAAGTGTCGGCCTCTGTGTGTCCCTCATGCCGGCCAAATGCTGTAACAGCAAAAATAAAATAAAATAAAAATAGAAGATACACCAGGGCGAGGAAGGGAGGCCCCTTTCTCTTGCAGCGTGACCCAGCGTCCTCTACTGACAACGATGAACAGAGTTCACCTGAGGAGAAATGTTTACAGGCCCTACGAGCTTAAGTATCACAAGTAGGGCAATAAAGGGTTTAGATGGGAGCTGAGAGGCACTGATTGTACACGTGTGTATACTATGTGTTCAGATGCATCTCCTGGGGAAATGAGATACTGTTGACTGTTTGTTGGCTCTTATAACTCAATACCAGAAGGCTAATTCTCATTTAGGCAACAGAATACACATTTATCCTTAGACATGGAGTCACTTATCACGAAGAGAATGTGAGCAGGTGCCCAGCTACTGCCAGTTTGCCTTGAGAAGGAAGAACTGTGAGTAGTGGAGGAGGCTGCTGTTTCCTTTCTATAAGGTAAATTTGTTGTGAGTGGTTGGCTTTCACCAAACACGCTTTCCCCTATGGAGAGGAAGGGCTACAAATCCCCAGGAGTGGAGCGAGATAAATACGAGCCATTGATCCGGTGTCCAGAGGAGTGGTCACCTATGAACAAGAGGAATGCCTGCTGTCAACAGCCACTGCGCAGGGGGCCCGTCTCTTTAGCCAAAAAGTGTTGTCAGTGATGCGGGTCAGGGAGACTCCTTCATCTTACAGGTGGAGGCATAAGTTGCCATGACCAACCTGGAGAGCAACTCACAATATACCGTAAAAAGGCAGATATACGCATCCCATTGTTGGCTTCAATCTCAGAGAAACTCTTACACATTTTTAAAAGACATGCACGAGAAAGTACATAAAAACACTGTTATAGCAAAAATAAAACTGGTAACAATGTAGACGTTCACCACCAGAAAAATAATTTGTTGCATTCTGAGACAGTGAGATACTGTAGAGCAGCGGGAACAAATTAACTAGAGCTATTCATGTCAGCAGGGATGAATGTCACAGTTACCTCTAAACAAACAAATGAAAAAAGTCAGTTGTAAAATAACACTTATAATAAAATATTTATGTAAAGTTCAAAGTAAAAAATATACAGGTGTGGGCAAAAGTAGGTTTACAGTTGTGAGTCTGTGAAACAGAATTTACTCATGTATGATTATTTATTAATTTTTGTATTATTTATTTGTATTACAACTGTAAATCTACTTTTGCACACCCCTGTATACACATTAGGACTACATGGATTGGTAATAAATGTGTAAAAAAATACATATAAAGATACACACAAATTTCAACTCAATGGTTGCCTCTGGGAGTGGAGAGAGAGGAACGATATCAAGAGAGGATTCACAGGGAGCTTTAACTTTTTATGTAGTATTTTATGTCTTAAGCCAGGATAAATACTTTGACATTAAGTCGATGGTTCTTCTGCTTATGTATACCTTTGAAAATGTTATACTGTGTTTTCGTAATTGGCGAGAGGTTTCACTCAGGGCCACAGGCGTGCGGTGTGGGCTGGCAGGGCTGCTTGAGAAGACCACAGGGGAGGGGCATTTGTATTCTTTCTCCTTAAAAAAATCACAGCTTCTCGGATCAAGTCTTTAGAAATCACTTATGTAAGGAAGGAGCAGGACATTTTAGAGCTTGAGGAAGCAAACAATTTTTATTTTGTAGCAGAGAGAACATTTCCATATTAGAGATGAGGGGGAAAAGGGGGAGGTAAGAATTAAAAAGGAGTCTAGAGCTCAATCCCCAGGGAACCAAGGAGTCATTTCAGAAATTAGAGTAGAGGTCCGCCACTTCGTTCCTTCCAGGTTTCTTTCACATTAAGATCTCAGCACTCTCATTGAATAATTTACCAAACAAGCAGATTTCATTACACTGAACTGCGTCAGTTGAGCTCTAGGTCGATTTTATAGCATCTTTAGTCATGAGTCAGATGTTAAAGCAACTGTGAACTCTTCAAAAAAAGAGTTTCAAAAATAAATGTACAAAGCGATGGGGGGGTGGTTTGGTGGGCGGATGCAATGTCAGAGACGATGTAGCTCAGAATGTCAAGATGCAGAGAAATAACCACAGACATACTCACTTTTCTTATACTTTAGTTATCCAAAACCAAGGTGCAAGTTTCAGAAAACATACCCTATTACAATGTTATTTCTAAGTTACTCTTTGCTTTAGATCAGACGTTTTACTCATAGGATCTAACAAAACACCCCTCGGCTCACCGACTTGGCGTTTGCCTCACTAACACCACCGGCGCCAGGCTCGGCTGGGGGGCGTCCCCACCTCCCTGCCCCGCTCCCCTCGCCACCGGGCTCAGGAAACAGGGATCTGCGGGGAGGGCCAGGGCTGAAACCAGGCTCTGACATTGGTCCCGAGAAATTCAAGGCCGTACCTGAGAGTCGTGTGAGAATAACACATTCTCTTCCTGTGCTGATTTTTACAACTATTACCTGATTTCCCTAAGTCTTCTCTTTCTCTACTCCGAACCGAATTGAAGATTCCAATACATACTTAGTTAACAAATTAAACACTTATGATCCATTAGGAAGTAAAATTAAGAGCAAGGAAGAAAAATAAAAAATAATTATCCTCTGTCATAAAACCCAGGCTAAGCTCAACTTGCTTAGAGCAGAAAGGACGTAAGTGCTAGAGATGAATGTTCTGTCCCTGAGACATTGAATTCATGGCCTAGATATAAAATACAAAAGTTTATCTCAATGTAATCAGAGAGAAAAAAGAAAATATTGGGCCAGTTTCCTAATTAGTACAAGGAGGGGGGGGAATCACAAAGGAAGCTGGAGGAACTATATTCACTAAGTAACAGAAACAGAGACACTCAAGGGTTTCACCGGCCCACCTCCGCTCCCCACCCCACTCCCTCTTAACGCTATGATCGGGGGGTTAAGAAATGTAAAGGGACATTCTGCACACAGATTTGTACGAAAGGAGTGTTGGGCACGTTGTTGGCAAAGTAATTTTTGTTATCCCCCTTACATGTAATATTGCTAAATTCCCTTTAAACAAGCAGGATTCTAAATATTGGCTACTAATTGGGTGTTTATTGAACAGCAAAAGCCCGCCGAGGTCACTCCCACGGTGATTTATGAGGGCATGTGCACATTTCCCAAGCATGTGTTTTACTAGTCATCTCTAACAATATGTGCAGGCTTGGAAACACACCAAAAGCACCCCTGCTACACACGAAGGAAGTATGCCCCTGAAGACAACTTAAACTTTGAAAATAAGAACTACGATCGAAACACTCTTTGACCGAGTTTTCGTTTCACGGATCCTTGCCTCACCTCTCCGCCCCGCACCGAACCTCTCGCCTACCCCTCATCTCCCATCCGTCCTTCTGCCCAATAAAGAGTAGAAGTTGCGTGAAAAAGCACTGGTTATTGTGCACACCATTTAAAGATTTGGAAGGGTTTTAGTAATCATTAAACCACCAACCTTGTCTCAGAAGTAAATAAAGGACACTGCAAGGAGGCAGGGTTGTTGGCGTGATTCCGAGGCAGCTCGGGAGGGATGCAAGTAACCCCCTGGGATACAGATGGGGCTGAACGGGAGGGCGACTGTTGGGGTGAACAACCTGCTGAGGGGTCTGCGGAACAACCTAATCAATCACCAGTAAAACTTACACATTTGAACCTTCAAAACCCTTCAAAACTAGATTAACTGTTGCCCAGTCTCTGTGAGCAATGCTAAGAACATTCAGTTATCCTCAATTTCCTTAATAAATTAGAAATGGTGCTATTGCTGTCCAGTTATTATAAACATTTATAATAAAGATTTCCCCTTACTCTCATCTTAAAAATACTTCATAACTAAAAAAAAATTTTATATGTCTTTAATGATTTCAGAGAGAGGAAGGGAGAGGAACAGAGAGAGAGACAAAAACGTCAATGATGAGAGTCATTGATCGGCTGCCTCCCGGCACGCCCCTGCTGGGGATCGAGCCCGCAACCCGGGCCTGTGCCCTGACCGGGAACCAACCCGCAATCTCCTGGGCCATAGGCTGATGATGCTCAACCACTGAGCCATGCCGGCCAGGCAATAACTAAATTTTTTTTAAATTTCTGTTAGAATATCAAAAAAATTACATCTGTGTTTCAAATTCTATTATGGTTTGGAATGAAAGAGATCAGTTTCAAATCTTCCAAGAATAAATTATGTTTTCCTAAAACTACCTGTGATTGTGGCGTCTACAGCATAGGCCTGTGTTAACCAATACCGTTGACCAAATCACATGTGGCTAGTGAATGTTTGGAGTGGCTAGTCGGAACTGAGACACGCTTTAAGTGTAAATACACACCAGATCTCAAAAATTTAGCATGGAAAAAAGAATGTAAAATATCTCCTTAATGAATGCCTATGTGATTACATGTTAAAATAACATTTTGGATATATTGGGCGAAATAAAATATATTATTAAAATTAATCTCACTTGTTTTCTTTTTACTTTTTTAACATGGTTACCAGAAAATACAAAATTACCTATGTGGCTAACATGTAGAGGCCATGTTATTTCCCTGTTGGGCAGTGCTGGTGCAGAGAACATGGGAGCATCTTAGAACAGGCCATTTTCTTCATCTCTCTATGTCTGTGTCCCATGCAAATAAAACTGGGCCTGGCACACGGTATATGTTAAACAGGCGATGAGTGGATGACAAAGGTCATGATGTTTTGCTCTCATTCACCATTTGACCTTGAAAATATTTCAAATGCATGATAGTGAACGCTGGTTAAGAATTAAGTTAATTTAATGGATATTATTCCAGAAAGTACTTCACAATGAAAAGATGCCCATGTTTTGACTGTTTTACTCCCCATTTCCATATATACAAACCTCCTCAAGGTAAAAATACTATGGTCAAAAACTATAAAAGTCTGATTAAAAAAAGTGTGATCAGCCCAGCCCGGGCGGCCCCGCTGGTTGGGTGCCGTGCAGTCGATGTTTCTCTCTCATGTCTGTGCTTCCCCCCCAAGCATGTCCTCACGGGAGGATTAAAAAAAAAGTATAATCAGAATATTTTGTATTTCAACGCTGTGATTCTTTTAACAAGGTATATTTTGTCCTACTGTTAAATTATATTTAATTTAACATATAAAAAAACAATCAAATCTGAGACTTGATTGAAAACACATCAGAAACCTAAAAACGATAAACAATAAATTAAAAACGAATGCAAAAATAGTAAATTGATTTATGATGCTGAGATATAATGGACAGATCATAATATATATGTAGTATGGAATGAAACTCAGTGGTATCTAAGGGCAGAACTATTATAATAAAATAGTTTATACTTAAATTACAAATAGTCCAAAATTCTTTTCTAAATGATGCACTGGAAAGACAATTATGGAGGGAGTTTCACCAAGTACTAGACCACGGCAAATGTATTTGCTATGTAAGGTAATGTAATTAAGGATAATTTTCTATTAGATTCACACCTTTTTTAATATACCAGGCAAAAGACTGGCATATTAAAGCATTAAGTATTTATGTGCTTATAAAACACACTCACCATAACGTTTAAATGAAAGGGGCATAACGCATCGTTCAAATACTTACACTAGGCATTGAATGAAGGTAAATATTCATCTTAAGTGCTACTTTGTGCATTATTTTAAAAAACTGGCAACACGGGTTCCCAGATTTAACTGTCTGCCTGGGGGACTCGTGCCCACATCCTATACTGGGAAGCCCCCACATGCACAGGTGCAGACTCCCTGTGACCTGGCCAAGGCCTCTGTGAAGTTCCTCAAGATGTAGAAGCGGCCCCTGGAGGCGCCGGTGGAGGGGGCTGCCCCTCAGCCGGGGGCCTATGAGCCACAGGCAGGTTTGGGGAGGCGCAGGGGGGCAGGATACAGAAAACTATACTGTTAAGTGATCCACTGCCCCCCACCTCCTCTAAGAAAAGTTAAAAATAGAATTAGGATCTTGAGAGAAAACCCGCAGACGAGCCCTCATCTCTTAGCGATGAAGAAGCCGGGGAAGAGAGAAGAGGGCCTGAAGGGGGTGGTGTTCCTAGTGGATGAAAATATTTCATTGTTTAAACCAGCTTAACCAGCATTTTCCTTTTCTCTTCAGGTGTTGGCTTCAGCTGTTGTTTTCAGCAGTGTTGTGTCTCCTCGGGGGAAGTTTCCAGATAAATTTCTACTGATGGGCTGCCAATGGGTCAAGTTTACATACTGGCTTATCTGCAGCAGAACAGATAATACCCCCTGAGAAGTGGAAAATATTTGCCTCTTGCTAAGGGGAGCTGTGTCTCTCCCAGCTGGAAACATAGCTGCGGGCAAGAGCCCGAGAACTCTCAGGTGCACCCCGATCTCGGGCCACGCAGGAAGGGCAAGGGGGGAGCCTGTCCTTCCACACCCGAGAGGCCCATTTCCAGCGTCCCGTTCCCTGCAACCAGCAAGGAACTCCACGCCATTACCTGGAATGAGGTACCGCAAACGAGAGCTTAAGAGAGAAAAGTCCTTTGTACAGGAGTAAAAAAACAAGGAAAACCTGTGATGAGCATATTGACCCTTGTTAGTTACTGAGAGGCAGAGGCAAAAACACCAGGAGCCCTGAGAGCGTGCTTCTCAGCACAACAGGACAGCGGGGCCATCGCGCGGTGCTCTCCACCTCTGTGAGCACGCAGATGAGGTGTGTTCGTACAAGGTGTGGAAGCGGGTGTGTGCTGCGCTAGTGGGAGATATTCAGTGTGTCAGTAAGTTTCCCAAAAGACTCCACCGTTTTAAACCACCTGAGAATGACTCTTAGAGGCTGTGAATATTTTCAGAGCCTGGTGGGACTAGACGCACCAGGACAGGGTTTATCTTTGCCCTGTACCATAAGCACCTGTATCGCATTGCTAAGAAATGAATATTTTATCAATCTTTTTAGTAGGGTCTGATTTTGAAAACTGTGTAAAGCCCTTTTCAGAAAAATCCGCTTCAAATGTCTCTTCTGGGAGTACCAGCTCCTTTTGTTCTACTTTTCAAATCCTCGTCACTGTGACTCATCAGGACTTTCACTCTCGGTACAACTCTGTCAACCCCACCTTGATATCCTCTTGATATTCAGAAAAATTTAGCCGTCTCTTCATCCATCTGTTTTGTATCCCTGCTTATAATTCAGTGACTCTGAACTTTTCTAATGAGATGTCAAGGTAAGGAACATTATATATATATATATATATATATATATATATATATATATATATATATATATATACTAAAATATTAAATATTATATTAAAATGCAAATGTTAAATATATACTATAATGCACTCTACATATTTAGAGGAGAGGGAAAACATGTCAGAATGACCCTTGTTTCCCAATCCGTCTCTCCTGGTCTCTAACAAGGCCTGGCCTCTGTAGTGTTAGGGCTGTCCCACCTCTGAGTTAATTCCTGACCTTGGCTCAGAGCCCTAGGCTTAATATTAACTCCATGGTTAGTTGTCGAAATGTAACCGTTCTGGTTATGCAGACTTCCTGAGACATAGAGTCTCTGGTTGCCCAAGATCCTGCAAGGGCTTCTGCCATGGCTCCCCCTCTGCGCTCTCCCATTTCACTGGCCTCTGAACGTTGCGTCCACCAGACTCTGAAGTCGCTGACCCGCCTGGGCTGCCAGGTCTTGACGTGACCTCTCTCACACACGCACTGTGCTTGGTGTCAACCGTAGTCATCTGATCTAATTGGCCCCGACGCTGGCGTTCTTGGCTTGCCTCGCCCTGCTGTTGCTGAAGTTTAATTTGTATAGTTCTCTCTGTTGACGTGGATGCTCTAAGCCCTCAGGCGGGCAGTCATTGACTACTCTTTTGAACTCTACTGTCACCTTAACTTCAAATTTTGGACTTTTAAATTGTGTAGGAACTTAAAGATTATACATCTCCCCTTTTATGTCCAAGAGATTAGAACACTGAAGTATAAAAATATTTGGCACAGCCAGAAATAAAACTAGAGCTTTCTAATTTCCAAGCCAGTGGTCTTGCCTCTAAACCATGCCTCTCCTTGTCACAGCATCCGCGGGGAGACATTTGGCCTCTTCTGGCCTTATTTTTTCATCTTTATAACAGAAATGGCTTCTAAGGCCTCTCTGGAATCAGACTTTGTGATTCATTACTGTATCAATAAAGCACGTCTTTTTAACTTCCAAGTGTATCGAGAGATTGATTCTGTGAACGGATGAAAATAACTTTAGTCAGTTTATTGTGGTGATTCCCGAGGGCCTTAGATGCCAATTCAGCATCTCTGTATATGAATATTTTAGGACTCTTAGTGTTTATCAATGAATATAGGTATCTAATAAAGTAAAACATGTTTTCAACAGCAACCCCATTTTAGTGACAAATCAACCCTATGGCTCCAAAATTTCAAATAATTTCCATTTTATCAGTAAAACTGAAAACATTAAAGCAGCATGAGCCAATGGGCGAGGCAATGCAAAGTGTGCTGTAGAGATACGGAGTTGGAATTCTTGTTCTCCGAGGGCTTAAAATTTAAAGTGGTCATATAAAAACTGACAGGGCGATAAGTAAAGGGCATAAAGGAAGCAGGGCCTAATTAGGTCAATTCCTGTTACACTGAGTAGCAGTTCTATAAATATCCCTGCATGAATGAATTCTACGCCTTAAATAATAGCATATTTATTTTAACTAGCACTAAATAATGTAGTTCTCTTTGCTTGAGAAGGGAGGGGTCCTATGTTTGTTAGAGCTAATTACTGCCGTTTCTGATGCTCCTACCTAGATAGCAGGAGTTGGAAATGACAGGAAAGAAAACAGCAAAGAGATTCCCGAATTTCATCCGATGCTACTGTACAAAAAGAGTTATTTGCAGTGGGCACGAAAGAAGGGATCCGAGATGGCTGCAAAGAAGAGCAACAGGAAGAATGAAGACCAGGAATAAAGCTGCAGTTCCCTCTGTGTTGTTTGTCTCCATGTCTGATAAGAACACTTACTGCAAATTAAGCTGGTCCGTCAGAATAAAAGACTGAAAACGTGGGGAATGTGTCTCTTTTAACTACTCCAACGCACCTCCCACCATCAAGTCTCCAGATTTCACATGTCATCACCCAAGGATATGGCGAGAGATTAAGACTTATTAATTCATTATATCAGAGGTGTGGAAATCCTGGATGACAATCACATTCACAACAGGGCTGCGGGAACGGGCGCTTCACAGTCAACTGTCACACGGCCGTCGCAGGGAAGAACCTAGTCTTCGCTAGACGCATATAAAACAGTTCATTGTAATATAGGGAAATGGGAGAGAAAGGAAGCCGAGAAATAGCCCTGGGGTGTATCATTTAGAGAGTCAGAGCAGCTGGCATGACTTCAGTGTCCAAGGCTGCGATGTCCTCGTGGCATTCTCTGGAGTGCCGCCCGTCGGAACACTTAGATTTCAGTGCTGCTTCTTTGTCTGTCTGATTTCCTGCTGGGTTATAACCTACTTACAGGCAGAGATCTTGTGTTTTCACGTTTTTATTGACAGTACAGTATCGGCACACAGCAGCCCACAAGGACCACGCTGGCCTGCCTCCTGGTGCCTCTCGCATCCACCTCTGGCGCCGACGTGCTGGGGACACGCGTCAGTCCCGCCACCTCCTGCAGGGCCTTACGGTCTCACGCTTCTCAAGTCCGTTCCCTCTTCCCCAACCAGAGTGATTGTGTTTTAAAGACAAATATTATGAACCCACTCTTCTCCTTAAAACCCTAGAGAGCTCCGTGTCCTACAAGAAAAATTCCAAGTTTCTTAGCACAGAATTAAAACATTTCTAAGTCGGTCCTGCCTCCTCTCTTCTTTTCATGTTCTGCCATCTGTCATCCTTCCTCCCACCCGGACAGCCATTTCCACGCGACAAATGCCTAATCACTCTTCAAGGTCATCCTCCAGACTGCCTTCTAAAGCAATGCTTCTTATAATGTTTTTAAAAAACTCGATTTTCACCACTTTGGGCACTTTGTTTATGATGACTGTGACAGGCATTATTAGTCAACACCTATATCGTGAACCTTCCTCTTCTGGGCCATGTTGGAGATGCATTCCCCCTTCCCTTCGGAAGTAGGCACGGCCATATGGCTTGCTACGGGCAATGAACTGTCTGGGAGGGGGCCGATGCGAGGCGTTTAATTACCAGTGCCTAACTCTCCGGGCCGCCCTTCTCTGCCGAGCATTTTGATATGAAATTTCAATAATGAGCCCTCTCATGGAGAACAGTTGGCCTAGAATGTATGTGGTTCAGGCTTTAACAGATTGCATTTAAGCCCCTGGAAATTGGGGGTTGGCTGTTTATTAGTGTACCCTGAATGGAATCATTCGTTTACATTTCCTTCTTCCACATTAGACTATGAAGTTCTCGAGAACAAGTACTGTGTTAACTGTGTTATAGAAGGAAGAAGATACCAAAAAAAACACAAAAAAAAACACCTGAGGAATTATCTGAATGATATAATAGCCAGGGTGTGGCTAATGAACATTTATCCCTTGTTTCTTTTTATCAGCTATAAAAACTCTTGTAATTTTATTCTCTGTCTCCACTTGTTCCTGATGCTGTGAAGTCGACCTGGCCAATAGCAAGGTGAAATGACGCAGTTCTTCATGTCCTGAGCCGCTACTTCAGGGTGTTACGTTATTATCAAATGAAGTACGCGAGGAACCAATTTCACAAGACTGCTGCAATAGATACGCATTTTAAATGAGTAATCAAGGGAAAGCTGAGTTCATTTTCCATGAAAATTTCATGTACAGCTACTGAAAGAAATCATTTTGGCAGACACCTTTTAAGTGTAAAACGTTGTAGGTGCAAATAATGTTAATGGTAAATGTATTTTCTTTCTCATCTTGAAGGTACATTTCATGTTTTCAGCACTAAAAATCTGTTAGTATTATATTTGCTCTCCTCCCTAGCTCAAGTGAACACCAGTAAACCTTTCCATAAAATTCTGAACTATAACCAAAACAAATGCATCTTTGATTTACTCTTCCGATCTTGCTTTGTTCAGCGTTTTTCATATAGAGGAGTTTGGGATTTCTCCCTCAAGCCACTGTCAGGGCTGGAACTCATTCATCTAAAGATACTGTTAGGGATTTCTATGCTTTATTATTAATATTTAAATTCCAACCATAAATCCACACCTCAAAGGCCTTATCTATTGTTTCACAATTTGCCAAAGATTTAAATGCACAGTAAGAATTTCTACATGTGAAAATAGGTGAAAACAGATCTGAATTAAGTTGTCACTGTCAGAACACATTATAATTTGCTCTGAAACCTTAATAAGCAACTCATAGTTTACTCTTCTTCATCTGTAAAATAAAAACTCTTGAGGAATGTTTTCCTAATAGGATGGAAATTCCAAAATTAATCAATAGTCATCATTCCTTTGATGTAATTAGTCAGAATGCTTATTATTATAAACTAACAACTTTCCTATTAAGAATAATGTTAAATAAATCAAAAATCCCATTTACTCTTGCAACAACAAAAACTAAGGTACCAAGAAATATATGTAATCAAGGAGGTAAAATACCTGTACTTGGAAAACTACAGGACACTGAAGAAAGAAATTGAGGAAGATACAAACAAGTGAAAGCACATACCATGTTCATGGATTGGAAGAATTAAAATGTCCATACCACCCAAAGCAATCTATAAATTCAATGCAATTCTCATTAAAATACCAATAGCATATTTCACAGAGCTAGAACAAATATTCCAAAAATGTATATGAAAACAAAAAGAGACCCAAATAGCCTCAACAATCTTGAGAAAAAAGAACAAAGTCGGAGGTATCAAAACACCTGATATAAAACTATATTACAAGGTTATTGTAATCAAAACAGCCTGCTACTGGCATACACACAGGCATATAGATCAATGGAACAGAACAGAGAGCCCAGAAATCATCTCAAACCTATGTAGCCAATTAATATTTGACAAATGAGGCAAGAACATACAATGGGGAAAAGACAGTCTCTTCAATAAATGGTGTTGGGAAAATTGGATCGATGCATGGAAAAAAAAAAAAAAAAGAAACTAAACCACCAACCTACACCATATACAAAAATAAACTCAAAATGGAGAAAAGACCTAAATGTAAGTTGCAAAACCATAAAAATCCTAGATGAAAACATAGGCAGTAAAATCTCAGATACCTCTCGTAGCAATATATATGCCAATATGTTACCTAGGGCAAGGGAAATAAAGGGGGGAAAAAAAAGAAGTGGGACTACATCAAATTAAAAAGCTTCTGCACAGCCTGGTTGGGTGTGGCTCAGCGGTTGAGCATCGACCTAGGATCCTGGAGATCACAGTTCAATTCCCGATCAGGGCACATGCCTGGGTTGCGGGCTCGATCCCCAGTAGGGGGTGTGCAGGAGGCAGCCAATCAGTGACTCTCTCATCATTGATGTTTCTCTCTCTCTCCCTCTCCTTTCCTCTCTCTGAAATCAATAAAGACATATTAAAAAAAAAAAAGCTTCTGCACAGCAAAAGAAACCATCATCAAAATGAAACAGGAACTCACTGTATAGGAGAACATATTCTCCAATGATACACTGGACGGGGCTAATTTCCAAAATATATAAAGAACTTATACAACTCAACACCAGGAAGACAAACAATCCAATTAAAAAATGGGCAAAGGGCGTTATAGACACTTCTCCAAAGAGGACATACAGATGACCAATAGGCTGATGAAAATATGCTCAACATCACTAATCATCAGAGAGATGCAAATTACTTGTTTACTTATTTATGGAAAACTGAACAGGTGAGTAAATGTAAAGTTACATATCTGACTGTCAGCAGATCTGGATATGATAATGAATACCAGGAATGACAGAGCAGCGTAAGGCGTTGTCTTCACTCTCTGGGAGCACTCCATTTGGTGCACTGAGTGCCAGTTGAGTGGTTTAACAAAAACATATATGAGGCTTCACTAAGACTGAGCAAGAATTTTAATTCAGAGATGGAATTGATTGATTTGGACTGAATCTGTCAGTAAAGTAACAGAACTTTAAAAGTCTGTAAAAGTAAACATGTCAGGAGAAAAGGGAAGTGAACTTCAGATATCAGCAAGATGTCCTCACTGCCTCACTGCTAGCACTGTGCCCATTGCACGGACAGTCAGCGCAAAGAGGATGGGAAAATAAAGGCCTCCTGCACTCTCTAGACTTGGAAAAACATCCTGTGATGATTTCAAAACAAACTTTGAAGCTGGCTTCTACTTCGGAGGAATACCACACTTCATGCTTTTTGCCATCAAGGAAAGAAGAGTATATCAACCATTCTGACAATGTTTTAGTGTCTCCATGTCCCTTCCCATCCTAAGTTTCACCACACAATAAGAAGAGAAATTGTTTGGGCAACAAGAAGGTAAATAGTACCAATGTAAGAATAAGTGATAAAGAACATATATATTTTTAGAATTCTGACACACTGGAAAACACTGGGTGTCACCTAGAGTTTGTGTTTTTTTTTTACAAAGCAAAAAACCTGTAATAAAATTCATTTTGCAGGAGAAGAAATAGCTGAAGCGTCTACAACACTTTCCTCGATGACAAGGCTTGTCTTAACTTTCAGGAGGAGTTCATGGAATTATTTTCTTTAGTGAGAAGCTAGACGTTTATTGTGCATCTAGACTGCAGAATATTGGGGACTAGTTCTGAGATGGATGCTGAAGAAGGAGCTAGTATCATAAACACGCGAGATATGTAATTTATGTACTTGAAGAATTTTTATTTCTTAAATAAACAATGGGATTTCAGTTTGATAGTTTCTTTGCCTTCACACTCTTCAGATATGCAGCACTAAAAACAAAAATATAGCCAACTGTTTTTGACTAAAATCAGAAGAAAACCGAGTCTTTGGTTTAAAAAAGATATAGGAGAGCGTAAATTACAATAAAGAAACAATAAAACCTGTTTATTCACATCTTAGCCACTAAAAAATACATGGATAACAAACAACTTATTCTTGGAAAGAGTGCCTCAAATCCAAATTGTAGCATAACTCACAGTCCAAATAAACATGAAAAAAGCTGTCAAATATGGCTCTAAGTCCCAAAGATCCCATCATCTGCATTAAAAATGAATGAGATGAGAGAAAGGGAAAAACCATCTGTAGTTGAGATTTGTCATTCTTTTGTTATCTTCATGTATTTCAGGATAAAGGGGCTGGCAAAATGCAGAAAAGCCTTCAGGAATTCAAAGGAGATTTATGGTTGTAATTTTAATATTTTAGAATAACCCATATTTTCGACTAGACAGTCATTAAAATCTGTTGTTCCCTAGTAGTCATTTTTGCTACAGCTAAAAGAAGAGGCTGTTACAAGTTCCATACTGCAGATGAGAGGGGAAACAGAAAGGAAATTTCATGGTCATTGGTTGGGGACTACTGATCAAAGCACAACTGGGAGTGGCACGCCTTTGTCTTGAAATTTTGTCAAAACTAACATGGTCTGGGCTTTTAGATGAGAACATTGATGGGCTGTATGGTCTTTTTAACCTTGCTCTTGAAAATTCCTCTTTTGAAAAAAATAAAATAAAATGATCATGTCAAAACAGTGACATGATTCTCAAAAGGAAGGCTTTACTAAAATAGGTTAGGTAAGATATTACTGTATAAGCAGAGTGCTAGGGCTCTTGAATCAACCGTGTGTCAGACAAAAGTGTGTGAGTGTGTGTGAGTGCGTAAGACACTCTCAGGTCACCTACCACCGTTGTGGTGGTTGGCTACTCAAAATATGGCTTCATTGAGTCTGGCTCACAGAGAACAGATCTTGCAGTCTTTCACTCAGCAGTGGTCTTCAGCAAGAATAGAACTGCAGGGAAACCTGGAATGTGCTCGGCATAGGAGCCACTAGAGCCTGTGCCACAACATGTCCACCAATGAAAAGCGTGCACTGGGGACCGCACGAAGCCAGGGGGCAGGCAATGGGGTAGAGACGTGTGCCAATATCATTTAGCCTGAGTTTAAATTGAGCGGCATTGCGGAGGGGCTCACATTGCTTTTGACAGACTATAAGCATATCCCCGGCTATGGCTAGTAATAGAGGGACACACTTACACTTCTTTTTTCCTATTGTAATGGAAATGTAAGCCCTGCTAATAACTATTCTCCCCAGAACAGCAAGACAATGTAAAGGTTTTAATTAAAGACACGGTTGTTTAGTTTAGATATGTGTACAGAGCCAGGTCTCCAAAGTTTGCCAAAGAATTAGAGAAAAATCTGATGATGAAAATTTTCCATCACAGAGCAGCTCAATGCCCCCCACCCAAAACTGCAATAAGCCACAAAGAGAGATGAAGGCTTAAGTTCTGAAGCATGTTACAATTAATTTTCTCATTGATTTGATTCTAGTTTTAAGCCAGTAAGAAGGGGGTGATCTCACAAAATGAAGACCCTTAAGTCCATATACAGAAACAATTTATAGTTTGGACTAGGATGAAGTTTCCAGTATATTTAGATAAATACCAAGAAACAGGCTTAGGGAAAGTCAGGAACACTGTGGAGCACACACACAAAAATATCAGCACCCGTGCCGTGATTCAGTGGGAGACAGCTATGGGTTATCAACATGCAGCGTCCACGCTCAGGATGCAAGTGAGCTCGATCTAACAAGGAAACAAAACAGCCACTTTGCCAGAAGCCTCTTACATCGTTTCTGCCTGGTCAGCATCTACTCCCAGGTGTGAAGTACTTTTGGCCTGAAAAATTGTAAACTTGGAAAGTGGCTCCATTTGTCCAGAACAACAACAACAAAAATAGCATCGGCTAAGAGTAGATGCTGACCCAGCACTGGAGCAGCGTAACAATGGGACATTTTTGAAGGGAGGCCCCAGCCAGTTGTCTAGGCCAGTGATTCTGAACTTCAGGTGATTGTGCTTCTTAGTATATATTTGACAATGTCTGGAAATAGTTCTGTTGTCACAACTTGGAATGCTGCTGGAACCCAGTGAGTAGGGGCCACAGACGCTGCAAAACATGCGCAGTGTCTAGGATTCCCTGCACTCCAGAGTTATCCAGCCAACATGTGATTAGTTCTGAGGTGGAGCATCCCTGCGCTAGCCCCAAGTCAGTGAACAAACAATACCAATAGGAGACTAGGAGTTATATTAAAAACTAAAAAAAAATAATGATAATAGGCATATCATCATCTCAATTATGGTTTTTTTCCAATGATTTTATTCATTTTAGAGAGAGGAAGGGAGAAGGAGAGAGAGAGAGAAACATTGATGAGGGAGAGAAATATCCATGGGGACCTTCTGCAAACCCCCCCCCCCGGGATTGAACCTACAACTGGGCACGTGCCCAGACCAGAAATCAAATTGGCGACCCCGTGGTGCATGGGACAGCGATCCATCAACTGAGCCACACTGGCCAGGGCTATCTTATCTTTTTAAAAACATACCTCTAAGTACTTCGTGTTAATTACAATGCAGAATTAATTTTGTGACAAAGATTTCTCAATATGTATTTTCCATTTATAAATGTATTATTATTTTCTTAGCAGGCACTTTTTATTGATATTGATAGTGACTAAAGTACTTTTACCATGTGAGACTATCCTTTATATTTGATTCTATGTAAGTAGCTCATTCAACATTTTAGAGTATGTATTATTTTCTCCTTTACAAAAATTTATTGGTTTGCCTAATCCAATTCTGTGCTACATACTTATGTAAACAAATAGGTACTCCAATAAACCTTTCCTCTGCAGATGTTACTTATTGCAAATCTGCTTATTTGCCTTCAAATGCCTTACTACTGAGTACAGTCACGGATTTTCTAATCTTGAGGGCATGAAAAAGGCAAATAATTCATCAGTAAAATTCTACCCATAATAAAACAAAAACAAATCACCATGTCTCTAATCACATACTTGAAAACTGTCATCTTAAAAAGGATTTGATTGTAAGTTGGAGCCACATGCAGCCTCTTTTGTCAATGGTCCTCAGCATTTTTCTTGTCATTAATTTCCAACTTGTAAGCCTTAATTATCTCTAACACTTCCAGTTCACCACAAAATCCATCTTTCTTATTCCTCCCAAAGTTAGTAAAACCTTTGTCCAATAGTTATAGTTATTTGATGGTGTTAAAAGATAAACTGAAGCAAGTTAAAAATCTTAAGAGTTCATTTGAGCACCAGTGGATTCACTTCTGGCAGAGCCAAGCGGGAGTGGTTAGGGGCGCTCGGCTGACAGAAAGAAGCCCAGGGAGACTAGGAGAGGCGGTGCCGAAGCAGAGCCAGGAAACTCTCCACCGGCCGCGGCTGAAGCTTAGCGGGCGGCGTGCGACTGGCCTCCTAACCCTGAGGCATCCACAGGCCGAGCTTTGGTTTGCTTAAAACTTACGCAGCCGGCCCTGGCTTTGGAGCCACTTTTGTCTAACGGGCTCCTTGTTTAATTCATTTAACACTGGGTAATTCAAAGTCTTCTGTGACCTGGTTTTCTTATTTCTAATTATACTGTGGATAACTTGGGCTTCACCTTTTCTTTCACCAGCGCTAACGTTAATGCCATTAATTCTATCTCAAACAGTGGATTTCAAATTTGCTAAAAAAATTTACTTTAAAATGTTCTCATTTTCTCATCTCTTCTAATGATTCTTCTCAGGCACATTCTCTGTCCTTAATACTTAACCGTTTTTGCCTTCCAACCCACCTACTTCCTTCCCCATCTCATGCTATTTATTATATCAAATGCTTCCAAGCTCACCAGATATTTTCAAAGTAGCAATCATGGCTCACTACATGCAGGATAACAGACAACATAAACTTTCATGCAAAATTATAGACAATAAAGAGCCTATCTGCATCACCTATCCCTGTAGGCCTTGAAAATTCGAATCCCTAAAATACTGTTAATCTTACGTACACCTCTTATATAATCTTTTTCTCAAGTATCTCTTTATGATCCATTCCAAACAAAACAATAATATTTGATATTATAATGTTTGTTTTTAAAATTTAATTTCCTCTGTTGGTTTCTAAAGTTTCAATTCAAGTGCATAGTCATTTAACTACATTAGAGATTAAGTGTATGTAGGTAAGTTTGAGCCAGAGCATTCCTGAGGGACTGTATGTTTATTAATTGGTCCTGAGACATGAAACAAGAAAGATGTGGGTGACCTACAAAGGAGCTGTGTTTTAAAAATGTACTTGTACCACATGGATTCCACATAAACAAATGAGTATCTGTCTGCTAAGATTTGGGATGTAAAGTAAACTGAATCACTCTACTGTCATCTGTAATAGCCTCATGGACGGTGAAATAGGTCCAGGACAGGGAAGGGCAAGTTAGAAGTAGGGTCAAAGACAGGTTTGGGTTAGAAGTGTGGCACCCCGAATCTAGCAACACTTAAGGGGCACAGAGATGCTTGCAGTGAATTGTGGACAGGTAAGGGGCAAAACTGTTAAAGGTCAATACTCTTAGCCAAAGTTCTGTAATAATATAGTCAAGAATAAAAGAAAGTTCCATATACTAATACATCGCAGCTAGGGAATCAGAGATGGTCAGAGCTAGATTAAGTATCAAAAGAGAGAAGCAGCAGGATTTGGGGAGTCAGGAGGCAGCCAAGGTCAGGCATTCCTGATATTGCAGGAATTAGTAATACCTTTTCAGAGAAGGCATTAGTATAAAAGTAAAAACAATGCATGTAGGCTCTAATCCCTTGATAGTAGCTACCTATTTTTAGCTGACTTCTTTACCACAGAAAAAATATGTCAGCTCTCCCTGTGACACTGGCGTTTCTCCTCTGAATAGTCCCCTCTCCTGTCTCTCTACAACTCTATATTCAATCTATCTTGCCTTCTAAAGTGTGATTATCATGTGTTAATTTATCATTAGTCACATATATTTTAATTCATTTATCCTCAAAGTAGAAACTTTGAATCAACCTTCTATCTGCAATATTTCTTTCTCACCTCTGCCCTCCCAAGCTAATGAGAAGAGCGTTCAGTTAACTGACTTGTTCTGCAGTTCAGATTTCCATCTGCATTGGATCTCGAGAATCTCTCTTCCCTACGCAACTGAAGGAATTTCATTTCATCAATGTGCCTAATTTTTTAAAGCTTGTAGCGGAAAGAGAACAGGCTTTGGAGTTAAACCATCTTTGTTCAAATCTCTCCTCTGCCATTCATCTGATCGTGACTTTTGTCTAGTCACTTCACCTGTTAAGACCTTCCTGCACCCTCCCCTGCCCAGCAGGATTAAGTTTCAGCACATTTTAGATATTTTGTAAAGGTTACACAGGATAATTAATATATATTAATCCCCTAGCACGTAATAAGAATTAACAAGATATTAGAAATTTGACCTACTCTTTTCATTTCAAAAACACTTCAAGAAGCCAAGGTAATTAAATTATTCTTTAAAGTTTTTGCAGTGGAATCTAACCTGCAAATTTCAACGGAAATACTTTCGAAAACTTTTATGTGTGTTTTAGTTTCTTACAATTGGAGAATCTGACTTAGACCTACTTGAATTCTTAAAACCTGGCCAAAAAAAATAAATTCAATAAATATTGAAGATGTCATTAGTTATGATGTAACACCATAATTACCATAGTTCAAAATGGGAAAATGTTTACCATGCCAAATTAATAAGCTAAATTGAGACCAACAGTTTAACACGTTGCACCATACCTGACCTTAGTAGTATCTCGGCAAATAGTGAGGTTCGCCCTTAGAATACTTGCTCCTAGGTAATATGTCAGATTGGCTTCTGTGAAAAGTCAAACCCTAAGCAAATATTTTTAAAAATATGGGTACAGTTTCCTTTTGCTTAAAGTAAATCTCAGAATTTTAACTAAAAATCTTTGATTTACAAAGGAAGGAAATTTTAAGCACACTATAAACAGAAATTAGAATAGATACAATTTTAGCAAATTGACTTACCAAGTTTTGGAAATAACAAAAGTTTTCATGTAAAAGGTGCCTGTGTGTGTCCCTGTGCATGTGTGTGTGTACTTCTGACACTCAGAGTCATAACACACGAGTTCCTGTAATTAAATACACTTTCACTGCATTCTTTGTTTTCTTCCCAGAGATAAAGCAGAGGTCGTAGATAAGGTGTATTTGAATAGAAGGTCCCAGATTTTTGACACTGTGGATTATAGGAAATCTTGTTCCCTCATTCATTAGAAATGGCCAACACACCACAGAAAGTAGAAGTGTTTCAGTCACAAGAGAAGCTTAATCTATCACAAAGGAAAGCTTAGTCAACTGAAATTGGTGAGTTTGTCATTCAGAGCATAACTTATCTCTTCTAAATTGACAACAAGTGACACGATGATTTGGTTGGTGAAGTGTGACCGAGTTAAGACTTAACGCCATGTACATTCTGCAGTGTGCAACATCTCCCCTCTGCACGCCTCCTAATTAAGCCGCGTGGAGTGTGGCCCTAACAGCAGATCCATCCCTAAGTCCACGCTTCTGAGCTCCAGTCCCGGGCCCACCGCTTACTAGCTCCGTGACCTGGGCCGCGTGTTTTCCCCTCACTTCGCCTCGGTGTCCTCACTAATGTAATGGAAGCGAGAACAGTGCCTGCCTCCTAAGGTTGGGAGACAACCGAAGAGCTTTGGAAAGCACATGGCACAACAGGCACACGCTAATTGCTCTTTATTATTATATGTAATATAATAAACTATTTTAGTTACTACAATAATTAAGACTTTCTAAATTCTTCCTGTCATTTAGCTGTACCTTCTTCCATAGACGGAATTCTGACTTCTCTGACCCCCAAAAGTTCTTTCTAAATTTCTCATAACCGGAATATGCCGTACCAAACAGCTCATTTTGTATTGTTCTGTGTTTAAGAACTAAATATTTCTATTTTAAATAATGTGCATTCCTTTAGGAAAGAGACCAGGACTACTAACTGTAGTCATATAGGTGACTATATTTTAATTAGGATTATAGAAATATATTCACATTTCTATTCTTTTAATTAAAATTTTCACTCAAATTTCTGATCCCTTTGTTTCGTTTTATTTTTTCCTGAACAGATGATTGGTCAGTCTTTACTGCTTCTTTTCAGTTCTTGCCAATAGTTTCCTCACTCTGAATTTTAATTAGACAGTTAGATTGTCCCAAAGCTTCCTTTTGACCTTACCTCCCCTTTCCTGATTCCTCACTTTAAAAAAATAAGTGTGACTTTTGCTACGATCATTTCTTCCTCTTTGGCTGCTCTCTACAATACTCTCCTATGTGTTTATTCTAAGTAACATCAATTTTCAAGGGGGAAAAAAGACAAGCACAATTAATGTAAAAATTGAGATAACTCATTTGGTTTTCGCAGAGGGAAGTGAAAGTTAAATCCATTGTGCACACTTAGCATTATGTCTAAGAGGGGATTAGCTAAATGCAATTTGTGAAATGATTTTTCTTGCTCTGAATATAATACATGCTCATTGAAGAAAATATTAGGAAAGTAAGAAAAATTTAAAGACTAAAACACGGCTTATTAACGTTTCTTCTAGGTAAAGACAGCTACAATGAATGACTTTGAACAGTACATTCCAGATTGTGAAGACAGGTACCTAGATTCTGTACACACATCTCAAGAACCCTGCTTCTCACTGTAATTAGATCTTGTAATTGTATTTCCCATGGTCCATGCAATTTCCTCTAATAGATGACTTTTTGTGATTAAATAATATTTGGCTGTGGGAGGATCATATAGTTTGCTTAATCACTTCCCTCATGTTGAAAATATGTGTTCGTATTTCAACTCCTTTTCATATAAATAATTTCTACGTCTAGGTGCCACGTATTTAACTGCTCTCTCTCCGCCTCACACATGCTGCCCTGCCCTGCTAAGGCTGCGGGTCTGAATCTGCATTTCCCAGGTTCCTCTATTTTCTTAGGTAAGAGCCTTAAAATTGAAATTCATACAGAATTAAATATGCTTGGAGGTTCAGAATTTCCGATGAGTTCAAAGCCCTGGAGTTAACAGCGCACATGCGCACGTGCACAATAGGGAATGAGAACAAATAAACAAGGAGACGCAGCAGAACAAACTTTTTTTTCTCTCAACCCTCACTACTCAGGATTGTGTTCAGCACAAAGTAAGTCCTCCTGATGCATTTTTTGAATCAGTGAATGCAGAGACATACGTGTGCCATGAGGTCCTCTTTACATGCAGCACCCAAATCTGAGCATGTCGGTACTGGAAAGCACCTCACAGAAGAATCCAGTCCTCCTGCCACGGCTTAATGTATAAGAAAACCACTGCCAAGGGATGAAATCATTCCTCGCGATTCCAAAGAAAAAGATTATAAATAGTTTACCACAATTGCCATCTATATTGAAAGGTTATATTAATATGATTGTGGTTTGACTGTGTACATTCGAGAGACTGACACACCGAAGAAAATGGCCTTTATTTTGCATAATGCAAGATCGTCAGACACTAGCCTGCAAAAATATAGCTTCCAGATTAAAAATTCAGAAAACAGTTTTGAAAAATAAAGTTGATGGAGCAGACTCTAAACAAATATTATAAAAGTATAAGGAATTTATTCATCTATATAGAAGCTATATTTTAAAAATATGGAACAGCCATCTAAAATGTACTATAATAGTGTCCTAAAAGCATACATTTACAGGAGCAGTGTTTATGAAGCAATATTCAGTGCTACTGCAGTGAAACAGGAAATCTTGAATTTAACACATCATAAAAGATGACCATGAGATTCAGTACAAAAGGAACTGTGAAACTATATGATAAAGACAACTTAGTACACAATTTAGTATAAAATGTATTCCCTGAAGATCAGCAGCATATTTTGAAAATATAGTGAAAGAATATCATTGTCTCCCTGGAGGGTCCATTGTCATAAGAAACCACCATTCACTGTAAATTTCTAGGTAACAATTATTTGGGGTACAAATGCATAAAATATTTATTTCCTATTCTATAACTAGAGAACTTGATTCTCTTATAGCCAGGATTGCTCTGCACTCACAGATGGAAGCTGAAAGAAGTGTAGGACAGTTGACATTAATCTTTGAACTTGTTACTGTCCTGCTGTTCTGCTACGCAAGCAACCATGTTGTTGGAGGAACGACCCATTGAGCCTGAGCATTTGTGAGCATAAAAACCACAAAACGATGCCGACAAGCACCAACTCATGAAATGTTTTTCTGGGCTTTAAGGTAATAAAAAAATGCACAATTCCCATGATTGACTGCGATTAAGATTGCTTTCAGGCAGGCCAACCTAGCATACCTGGATCAGCTGCTGGGAGAGAAATAAGAATTGAAACTTACCTGGCTTCTCTGCTCTTCCATGCAGATTCCTAGGTTTCCACAACTGTCCCAGGAGACACTGACAGCAACTGTAACAGGACATGAATCTCAGATGAGTTCTCTAACTTTTTAGTGCGTTTAACAAGATTACCTAGGATGCCCCATATTAGAGCCTCAGCAACAGAAATGCCGATTTAGCAATTCAGGAAGATGATAGAGAAATCTGGATTTACATACACCCATCTCAATTAGATGAGGGGCCAAAAAAGCTTTTCAGAGAAACTGGGTGCAACATTTAATTTTATCAGATCTCTTATCTTTTGGCTTTTGTCAATACTAGGATGTCAAGGATTGTCTCAGAGGGCTCCATTCTACTTGAGCATTTCCTTGTACCAAGTGCAAGGAAAATGTGAGCTTCATCCTACTTCTGTTCTTATCAGCAGAGATACCAACAGCAAGTCTCAAAGAGAAGAGCATCAGGAGGAAAAACAGTTTCCCCCCATTTCTTTTGACACAAAACAGGCAATGCCCTCTCACCAGAAAGAGTACTGGCCCTACACAAGTGAACCAGAGGCATGGACTGAGAACCCTGCTGCGGCAAAAGGAGAATTCCCACGAGCTAGCCATATCATGGCCCAGCTGCTAGGTGTAAGGAAAGAAACCCATGTACACAAAGTGTGTTTGAGGTTACATATTACCATATAGGAAAGCTACAGGGTAGTGTCAAAAGTTGACGCAACAGGACCTCTCCAGAACTTCCTCCGACTCCTAGGTTAAATGTTCCACGGCTAACAGGACTTCCACAACCTTTCTCCAGGGCTGAAAACTTTCTACCGCCCTCCGAAGGCTGTGCAACTGATCCCAGGGTGTCTTGGCAAGAGAAAAGAAAAACACCCTGATCTCACTGGATAAAGAAAGTTCTGGTATTTATAAGTCATTAAGCCTTCATCACAACCATGTCTAACTGGGATAAGAGAACTATTTGCCAGCCAGCCATGCTTTTATGGCATCTCTTCAATTTTGGAGTCATAAGCAGTTCAGGTTATTTTTTTCTTAATATCTTTTATGCTATTATGATGTTGTTATCATGCAAATTGGAAATTAGGTGACAGGGTATGAAAATGCTGCACAAAATGCACATGGAGATGTTGCTTTATTGCAGAGAGGGAAAACATTTTCCATAAGTGTGCTGACAGATGAAAACTTTACAGCAGACATCTCTCTGAAGTCATCTGCTTTTAAGTTTAATATATGGAGACAATATTATATCATGTGCTCTCTAAGAATTGCCATGGTGAAAAGGGGAAAAAAAACAAAAGCTAATCCTCGTACATAGCCCAACTCACAGGCCAGTGCATAGTTTTAGGGCCCCTTTCCCGAGTCCAGAAGGAAAGCAACCTAGAATGTTTTGGCCTGAAATATTCAGCATCACTGTCCAGTGAGACACTCTTTGTATTAGGCAAAAGTGACCAAATACGGTTAGCTGTAGCTTCATGCTGTAGATACCATATTCTCATCTTTATTTTAATATACTTATGCAACAGCAGCATCCAGGGAGGGATAGGACAGTTTTGCATTTGCTTTGCAGGGGTGTGTGCACATGTGAGTGTGTGCACATGTGAGTGTGTGCACATGCGAGTGTGTGCGGTGTGCTTTACTTTAAGTATGTTGCTTTGCCTTGCTTTGACCTTGGTAAAGTTAGATAAGAAATATATAGAAACATATGCTGTTTCCTATTTATTTTAGAATGGATGCTTTTGACTTTAAAAGTATTATGTCAAAGGAACTCTGGTATTGCTAACCATTGTTTTTCAAACCTTTCCATTCTTTCTATCCATCAAGATCACGTCATGTTAGTAACCTCATTTCCTCTACACCAGAGTTGTTGTTTTTTTAACTTCAATGCACATTTTAATATTTTCTGCTTTGGAATGCATTGATGTCACAGTTCTGATAAATCAAGTCTCTCTACATAGGGCAGGTGTTGCTAACAGTCAGAACACAAAACTTATACGCCTTCTAATGATTCCGATATTTCTAATTTACTTTTCCCGCAAGAATGCATTTGCTTTCTACATTGCTCTGGAGTAGGACCTTCAATCACCTGTCAGCATGTGTTCTTAGGGTGATGTTTCTGAGTGATAAAAGCAGAATTTTAAACAAGAAAAATAATCTTAAAAACTACATTTAATCTAAACGTTTGTCAAGTAGATCTTGAATATCTGTATGGACGTAACATGATTTAGCTTCAAGAAAGTGTGAGAAAAATAAGAATATAGTTTAGCTAGGCTGTGTATCATGTCCCTTTACACTGGACAGAATCAAACAGAATGTGTTTAATTGAGTTAATAAAGAGGGTGTATGTTTTCAATCCCATCCTACATTGCACTTTATACTTAAGGAAATACTTCAACATGTATTATAACATTTAAATCTCACAGCAACCCTGAGATAAATAGTATTATGCCCATTTCACAGATGATGAAAATGAAGCTCAAAGATGTATAAAGAGGTCTGCTAAGGCTTCCACAGTTGGACCAGCAGAGCCGGAAGCCAAGCTAAAGATGTTTGGGTGTGGAATTCTGCCAGTTACACCAGTCAAATGCTGAGGAGTCCTGGGTCTGAGGGGAAGTTGAACCAGTCACTGACTTTTACCCATCCTAAAATATTCATTGACTTCTGTCTTCTGTAATAACATCAATTCATCAATGTTTATAGGGAGTTTTATTATTTTAGGGATATCCCACTCACAAAACTTTCATAAGTCATAGAAATTCAAAATAATCCACTGTCAACTTGATTATGAATGTACTGAAATTATCCCCCCAAATCTGAAAGAACCATATGCCTACATTTGTAAAATATTTTGTCTCAGCAGATATTAGTCAAGAGTCAATATATGGGTCTATGATTTCATTCAGTTTATGAAGCAGACAAATGATTTTGCAGAATCACTCAGTATTAAACTCTGATTCCTCCTTATAATCAGTTAAGGAATTCAAATGATCAATAAGGCAAATCTCAGACACATTTTAGAAATTTATAGCATTTCCATTTGCACATGGTTAATACTGGCGTTAGTCAAAACATAATTTCTTCCTTCAAAGAATGGGTCTGAAAACAAATGCCATCACTGATAATAGTAAATTCTTCCTTTAGGGGAGTGAGCATTTGCAGTTTCCTGACTTCATTAATAAGTTGGAAACCACATCTTTACCTTCTTTATATACAACATATTAAATGTAAATGGTATTCCATAAATGTTAACAATTTGACTAAATTCCTGAGACGTATACCAGTATAAGAAAATGTGGTATAATATATAGATAAGAATATGAATATAAAATATAATAATACTATTTTAAACTTAAAAATAAAATTTAAAACAAAATTTATAAGTAAAAATAAATTAATTGAAAATGAAAGAAAAATCCAGTGAGTTTTAAGTTCATATATATATGAACTCATAAGTAAAACAGTAATTACAATGCAATGTGGTAAGTTCCACAGCAGAACTAAATACAAGGTCTTTAGACATACTGAGAAGAATTATATAATCTGTACTAGATCTTGAAAGACTGGAAGAATTTACTGTGCACAGGACAAAAGAAGGGCATGTCAGGAAGGAAATCGCCGTATAATTACATCAAGATATGAATGAACATATTGATATTACTGAGAGGTTAAAATATTTTTCACTCAACACTTCCATATAAGCCCATTATACCCCTGTCATAGTGTAATTTCATGAGATCAGTAAACATTGCTTGACAAGATCATGGTTTCCCTGCACATCTGAAGGAAACTTTCTATGCATCAACTCAGATGGCGAAGCCTGAATGCAACTCTGAAAATTAAAAGTCTACCTTGGTGTCCTACTGAATTAAGCCATTTCACATTTGAACACCTTAAATTGAATAATTTTGTAATTTTCCAAAATAGCATAGAAAGGAGCACAGGATAAGAAAAGAGTAACAGAAAGAAATTAGTTGATAGTTTCCTAGGCACTCGTGGGCATCCTAAGGACTCAGAGGGAAAGGAAGAGATCTGCAAGGGGCGGGGGACACTTTGAAGACAAGCTTGCCATGCGGCAGTTATTCATCACACTGGGTTGAGTTCTGAGCCGTCTCTTCCTACCTCTTTTGCACTTTCTCATGGCAAATACTTGACCTTCATGCTTTCTTGGAAGGGAACAAAGGAGACAAGTCCATGCTGGAGTGCAGGTTTTGAAGAGGCCTTTAGAAGCACAGAGAAACAAGGGAGCTACTGGATGAGAAACGGAGAATGGGCACGGTGTTGAAACGATCGCCGATCCTGGAATTAGGAATTCAGAGAAATCCACGGACAAGCTCGGACTAAGACTGGGGGTACTTAACCGCTCAGTGTCTCAGCTATAAGACATAAAGGTATTTTCTGCTTTGTTGGGCAGCTTCGAGGACTGTGATCCCTGTTCTATTTTTCTTCATAACACTTATCATCATGTGACATAGTAAATATGTATTTAATTTACTGTTTTCTAGCTCTTTAAACTCATATAGTTTCTGAGGTCAACAACTTTTTTCTTTTGTTTTCTGCTTAATGTCTAGTGCCTAAAATAGTTCCTGGCCATAGTGGTAGCTCAGTAAAGAGTTGTTGCATGAATGAATTACAGAAAGACAGACAAAAGGAAGGAATGAAGGAAGGAAAGATGGGAGGGAGAGAGGGAATAAATACTGCATCTGGCAGTTTCATTTACTAACTGTGTGCCCTCCAGCTTCCTTAACTGTAAAGATGAGTGTGGTGAAGATTAATAAAATGGGAGTTATCAAGGTAAGACAAGTCACCCCACCAGCGTGGCTCAGCAGTTGAGCCTAGGATCCAGGGGGTCAGGGTTCGATTCCCGGTCAGGGCACATGCCCCGGTTGTGGGCCTGATCCCCAGGTGGGGGCGTGCAGGAGGCAGCCGGTCAATGACTCCCTCATCATTGATGTCTCTTTCTCTCTCTCTCTCCCTCTCCCTTCCTCTCTCTGAAATCAATAAAGATATATTTAAAAAAAAAAAAGGTAAGACAAGTAAATGGAGTTCATAACGTCTGGTACATAATAAATGCTAAATCCATGGTAGCCATTATAATACTTCAGAGTAAGGGGCTATTGCAATAAGATGAATGCTAAATTTCCATAGAGCTGCATTTCTTCATAAAGAAAACAGCCTAATTTAAAATGCCCAGGTAAGGAGATCAGAGGCTACTTCAGTATACACTGTTCCCCTGAAGCTAGTATAGGACAGTTAGAAATAAATTCCACTTATAATTAGAATGCAGCCACAGGAAGCTAAAGCTTGGAATTCAGGGGGATGTGCCTTGCTTTTTATTCATAACTACATATGAGGATTCTTATTTTTCCAAAGTGAACCTCCCTGAGGGGATCCCATATAGCAAAATCAGCATGTGTGAGGCAAAGACATCTTCCTAAAGCAAGGTGATACAGAGACAGATTACTCTTTATTTCTTATTTTTAAGAAGGCCATCTCACAGCATGCTGGATTTAAGAAGTGAGACATGTAAAAATGAAAAGTTAGCTACTCTTGGTAACAAAGGGAGGGATTTTGCCCTGTACTTACGGAAATAATCTATTTTCTCCCACCGAGGATGTCTAACCTCCCAGCGACAGCAACCAATGCTGAGTCCCCAGTATAGCACTGTATCCTGAGAAATCCAATCAGCCATTCCAGGGTGAGTTGATTATATTGGACCTCTTCTGCTTTGGAAGGAGCAGCTATTCATCACGACTGAGATCAATACATATTGCAGGAATGTGTTTGCCTAACTTGCCAATAGAGCCTTGATTAGCACCACTATTTAAAGTTTACTGAACATCTCATCCACTGACATGAGAACCGACACAACAATGTCATGGACTAAGGGAACAACCTTACAGCAAAGGAGATGCAACAGGTGGCACATGACCATGGTATTTACTGGCAGCCTAACAGAGAGATGGAGTAGTGTGTTGAAGGATGCTTAGAAAGGATATCCTGCAAGGATGGGGAACTATTTTGGATGCACTACATACCTTTAATTGATGCCTACTGTTTTCAGGATCCGCGGGTTTGAAAGAGGATTGGCATTGCTTACCATTACTCCCAGGAACCTACTTGGCTAATTTATCTTTCTTATTCTGGCAAATTTAGGCTCTTTAGGTCTAGAGGCCCTGATTCCCCAAAGAACTGAGGCTTTTATCAAAGAGCACAGTATAAGTCCCATTAAAGTCCAATCTATGTTTGCTAGTCAGTCTTTCTGAACTCTTCATGCCAACAGACAAGCAGACAGGTAAAGGGTCATCGTGCTGGTGGGGCAGTTGACACTGATCGTAAGAAGGAAGAAGTGTTGTTGTTAAACAATAAAGGGAACCCACTGGAGCTTTAGTTAGTAATAGTCTACTCAGTACAAGTGATGAATGGACAAGTACCAGGAACTCACACTCCTCAGGAACAAAGGTCTACGTAACGTAACCAGGTAAGTTACTTAAAACAGCACAAATGCTAGTCAGAGAGATCCTGAACATTTAGTAAAAAAAAAAAAAAAAGAAAGAAAGAAAGAAAGAAAGAAAGAAAGAAAGAAAGAAAGAAAGAAAGAAAGAAAGAAGAAAATTGTCAGTTACAGGTTTGAGACAAATTGCAGCAGCTAGAGGCTGTAGTTTATCCCACAAGTTTTCCTTATTTGTTCCCCCAGCACTGGGGGTCACCTCAATCCTAGAAGAGTTATTCCCATATTAGGTGACATTATTGAATAATAATAAGGTCTGAGGAGTGCAAGGAGTAGACTGCAGTGGATGCTGTGGGGCCCTAGGTTACCCCTTCAGGAACAAGGCTATCAATCCCCCGGCTCCTGGGGTGCAGGCCAACGATGGCTTGTAGTTTGTCCTTGTCTGTTAACATGCCTTAGCCAAAGGGACTTGTGTCACCCAATCTTACATCTCCTCTCAGGTTAGCACCAAGTCTAGTGACTGTCGCTGCAGAGACACAAATGCTCAACCTCCTTGTCTTAACTTGTTGGACAACTGTGAAGGTACCCCAAAAGATAAGTTATTAAATTTGAAAATTAATTAGATACAATGGATGGATTAACTATCAGATCAATCAAGCTAAAGAAAGACTCGCTGAACTGAAAATCAACACTAAAGAAATTAACAAGAATGTAGCACATAGAGAAGGCGAGCCAAAGTGTGAAATCAAAGCTTAAATAATGTGAAGTATAGAATGAGAAGATCTAAAGACACTTAATCACAGTTCACGAAAGACAGAATAGAGAGGTTGGAGAGAGGCAATATTAGACGAAACAACGGTTGAGAATTCAAAACCACTGAAACATTTGAATATCTATGTATCTAAATCATATAATACACCATGCAGAATAGAAACTCACACCTAACACATTCTAGAAAAACTGCAGAAAGCCATTAGCTAAGAATATTAAATCAGCCCAAACAAAAAGAGAGATCACTTATGAAGGAATGACAATTAGACTGGCAGAAGTGTTTAGAGAAAAATAACTGTTGTCTTAGAATTGTGTCCTCAGTAAAACTATCTTTCAAGAGTAAACAAATGCATTGGTGAGTTCCAACTAAGGAACTGTGTGTTTTTTTATTTAGTTAAGAGACATAATTTGGGAGTGTGCAGTGCCCTGTCTACCCAATAATTGAGAACATGGATTTTATTGCGATACAGTACATTTAGCTCTTTAATATTTGTTCATTATGTTACTATGCTACTTAAATTCACACTTTTTTTTACACATGAGATCCCACAGCAGAATGTTGCTGTACTAAAAATTATGGCCATGGAAGAAATTATGGGCACAGTTCTTTCCCTGTACCCAGCTCTCCTAAAACCCCTGTTGAGAATGCCCTTCTTTACCTAGGGGCAGAAATAGCTTCTCATCACTTTTGCTTCAATTAGATCCATATGAAGCAAACTATCAGCATGCCCTTGCCTCTCACTCCTTTATAGGGAGGTGGTAAATTTCTTTTATAATCTAGGGACTTCTCTTAATCATCCTACTTACTCTTTCTCTCCTCAGTGCCCAGAATTTAGCAGACAAATGTTCAGATAATAGGTCTTCAGTAATTTTTAAAATTTAAGAAAAGACGGGATATTGTTTTAATGGGCTTTTTGTTTTATTATATGCAAAGGGTGCCTATAAGAGGCTCATTAGATTGAATAGCAGTATTGTGATGAATTGAAATTTATAGCTTGTAATTATTTAACACGCTATTTTCCCATGGCAAATAGATTCATAATTAGGCCTCAAAAATAACATTTAAATTAAAAGAGAAAGAGTGAAGTCATTGGGTCTGAATTAAATAAGCATACTCAGATTCCCTCCAACCTAAAATCTATGTCAATACATGCTCTTCAATGCTTTAATATATAAGGAATCACATGTGTAAATTTATGGAAGTTTCCCCAGAAGAAATAAGAAAAGCTAATTTAACTTGTTGGCAATAGTCTTCTATTTTCTCACTTAGGTACATCATTGTATTATCCTAGGGAAACAATAAGCTGTATCAAATTGGAAAACAAAATGCAAGTTCCCCTGTGAGCATTAAATGTAGTGTACACTTAATTGTAGAGCATAAAGAAATTATCAGATAAAGAATAAAGAAGTTTCAGATGCCTTTTGAAATGGCCTGTAAAGGTATTTTTAGAATGGCTGCCAGAGATAGATGATGAGATAGATGATAGATAGATGATAGATAGATAGATGATAGATGATAGATAGATAGATAGATAGATAGATAGATAGATAGATAGATAGATAGATGATAGATAGATAGATAATAGATAGACAGACAGACAGACAGATAGATAGATAAATAGGTGACAGGTACTCAAATGCCCAGTGAATATTGAACTACACAAGATTTGATAGATAAATGATGATGACAGAGTTCTTGCTACAGATGACTCAGCGAATTCCTTCCATGGAATTGAATATTGATGCTTAGAGAGGGTAAACATAGTCATGGTATTAAAACATATTAATTCTGTATTCTACAGACTACCCACAAAGTCCACTCTAAAGACTGTGTAATCTGCACTTTCGAGCATTGCTATTGTGAGTGCCCCTTAAACCCTGGACGTAAACTTCACCCTAACACTATGTTAGCCAACGTCCACAAACGGGGCTTGGGAAAAACAATAAAACCCAAACCCCAATTTCTTTTCCAGTGGAACCTTCAAACCTCTCAGATGTCTTCATTAAATTAAAACTCCATTGACTCATTTACTTACTTACACCTCAAACATTTACCCTTTGCTCACTACGTTCGGGCACTGCATTAAGTTCTAAAGACATAAAAATGAGTCGTACCTGTCCTCATCTGTTCAAAAGACACCAGGAACGTCAGAGAAACTAACAAAATCAGACTAAAATTTCACTCGAATACATTTTAAATCAGTGTTAGGCAGTTGTTGGTTGGTTAGTTTTTTCAGTTTTCTAACCCCAGACACATGTGTTTTTGTCATTAGCTTTTCTATTCACAGATAGAACCACAAGCAAATCTAATCTAATGTTCATTATATGTATCCGAATAAATATTTTTCTCAAAATTCTTGTGTTAATTAGGCAAAGTAATTTTAACATTTAGATGGTTTGAATATCATCTATGAATAAATCATCAACTCACCACATTTTCTGATATCCTAAGGCCTTTCATATTCTCAGTACCTTTTGTGATGGGAAAACTGGACCAAAGCAGCCTCTTCTAACCTTAGTGCCTTCAGTGTCCCCTTCAGGTCGCACTACCCTAACTGACAGGAATGAACACATTGTATATCGCTGCTGTGCTCCATTTCACAGGGAGCAACTGACCCACCTCTGCCATCGCATCCACAGGACATCATCGACATTCTTTAAGCAGCCAGCACTATTGCGTAACAGCTTACCAAAATAGGTAGAAATCCTGAATGTAAAGAAGATCATCAGATAAATCTGGAAATACAACTGCTCTGAAGAAGAGGGCATGACACGCACAGTCTAATAATATACAATAGATTACACAAAAGAGATATGGCTTGTAAGAGAAATTTGGAACTTATAAAAGAACTAATATTGTCATATAGGCTTAGTGAACTACAAATCCTTCCTGAGAGCCCTTTAACCATGTGATATTTCAACAGCTAATTTTTTTTGAGTTTCATTAGGAAAGATATGTTGGGCAATTTTTTTTTTAAGATTACCAGCTTTGCCAGTTACTCCTTTAGAGTCACTGAAGAGATTCCTTTTAGCTCCAATGACTCCTCAATATTAACAAGAAGCACCAAGGTTAAAGTGTACAACTAAGAGGTTTCTAGATCATAAAGTTGCATTAATATTGGCACAATGTTTGTCAATTCGTAGTTAACCCCATCCCCAAATGACAGATGGATTTTTTTAGGTGAATAGGTATCTGCTGCTTCTGAAAGTATTTTCTTCTAGTTGGTGATTATAAACATATTTTCATCAATAAGGAAAACATTCCTGTTTATTTTAACCCATGTACCTAGGTTTTGCTTTTCTTTCAGGATTCATAGCCAAAAATTGAGTAGAATATGGTAGAACTGAATATATTTTATCTGTTCTGCCATGTCTCACCATACGGACAAGTATTTACCCAATTCAGTTAATTTCTATAGATCAATGCAAACATTTGTTTTCTTCCCACTTCTTGTCATCCCAATTTAATTTCACAGGATGTACGACATCCTGAAGGTCAGGAATACCACTTCTTTTTCTGCCAGCTACTGCGGAGCAACCAGAGAAAATCAATTATCTCTCTTTACTTCAAAGTGCAGTGAATCATAATTGAGAAAACACTATCTCGTTTTTCTGTTTATTAGTGTGTTACTGATCCACGTGGGGAGGGGTAGGAATTAAGAAATAATAGCCTTCCTTCATTCCCAAGGGATGTGGTACCTTATCTCAGTCCTCATGTGGTTCCAGTTTGAGGGTAGATCAAGGAGTGACATACCATTGGGACAGAATGTGGGTTTATCAACCACAATACTTGAAACTTAAATGTCACTTTACAGTTTAAGATTATGTCATTTAATTTCAACTTCAACAGTCTCATCACACTGCAATCTGGGATGCGCAAAAAGCAGGTGACGGAGCTCTTACCAACAAGGAGCTTACAATCTCCCCAGTGACACCACATGCACTGAGCATAAATTAGAGAAAATATAAGAATAAATGAAATCCCAATGTGAATGCACAAACATTAAGAATTAAACAGAAATGTCCTGAAGTAGGTCCTGAAAGGTAGTGATAAGACTCAGGAAAGGCAGAAAAACACAGTATTCATTGTCTACTGTTGGGTGACTTGATACAGGCTCTGCCCTGAAGGCCGTGATCGCGTGAGGACCTCACAGCTACTTCCCACATGCCAACAGGAAATGGATGGAATGAAGTAAAAAGTATTTTTGGCCAGATTAAGGTATTTGGAACAACTGAAGCTCTCTGACTACAGAGATATGTAATGAGGGTAAAAATTTAGAATAACTAACTTAGAGGTTTCTCATCTGTCTATATGCAATGAAAAGAACCTGTCAGATATTTTCTCATCTGTTTTGTATATTAAATAACAGATATAAAGAAAATGCCCCACACTAATGCTGAGAAAGTTGAGCTGTCTCTCTGTACGGTAAAGTCTCATTCTGCTGATTACTTACTCGTCATATTGATTTCTAATAGTCTTTATTCAACGAGTATTTCATTATTCTTTCTCATTTCATGGTAAAGGAGAGTAGGAATATTTTTTTGAAAATATATACAATAGCTTGAATCATATCATCTCATGATTTTTTGATAGTACATTTTATTCCTTGGGTGACCTCAAAATTTAAATGATTTCTTCAAACGTGCTGGAGTGTATAGTGTTGTCAAGGTAGGAATCTAACCCATGACTCAGTGGAGGAATCCACTGGGCAAAGACTGGTAGAGGAAATTAGAGAGGTCAGTGCCGGTAAACCCATCAGCACAAGAATAGTTTGGAATATTTACCGCAGGGCAGACAAAATTACAGTAAGTTATTTGATTTAACCATCCATATTGCCTTCCTTAAGGCAAAGTGATAAAAGTCAATGTTTTATTTACATAGACATGATATACTGTTATTTGGGGAGCTCTCTGTAAAGTAGCCATAAATAGCGTTTTTTATTAGTTTGCTGGCGTAGCTCAACAATTACATGAAATTTTTCCAACTTAAAAGTAATTTCTTCCCAGTTATTTCTTCAGTTCATCATTTTGTGCATAGAAATCTTAATGAAAGATTTAAATGGGTGAAGAAAATTTGTGTTAATATTAATTTCCTTCAAGGTTTACTTTAAAAACTTTTTTCTAAAATATTTCCAGGTCTCTGACATCATAGGCCTTACTAGCTTTTCAGCTTTACTTTGATTGCTCCCATAGACATATACTCACACTGCAGATGGAGAATATCTTCTCCTAGACTGGGTATTGGTTGTGTCCTAGTATCCAGCCATTTGCTTATAAAGCATGGTCCCTATAAAATCCTGGAGAACCAGCCTCAGGCCACATTTCTTTATAGTGAACCAATGGGCCTACAAAGACATTCAATCTTATCAACACAACATGCCATCCATGAAAATTTCCCAAGATATTACAGAGACACATTGGGCTTTTGCCTTATTAATCTCTCACCCTACCTTGTAATTAACTTCAATCTGACCTGAAAACTTACTCAATACTTATGTACTCCACTTTTCTGATCTGTACAGTGGAAATATTGCTTACCATAAATGGCCATGCTAACTATTAGAAACAAGGTTTTTCAAGTTCTGGCAAGTGGTAAGGTATTAAAAGTTGGTAGTGATTATAATGAAATGAGGCATCTTTTGTCCTTTATGGGATAAACAAGTACATATAGAATACGATAAAAACAGTTGACTATGCTTAGAAGCTCTAAGAGACAGTAATTCTCTCATTTTCTCAGAAATAAAAAGTAAATAAAAGAGGCTCCATAAAAATGGAATGGGGACTTCTAAAGCCAAGTAGAATTACTCTGATTAATGTTTTTCACCTTGAATGTTTCAAGTACTATTCACAGTGGCTTCAAAACATTTCATACATGCCTACTTTCTATTACTTTGATACAGGTAAAGACAGTCATTACCATCATTTGACTGAAGCAAACACAAAGTTGTAAGTGACATTTTATTTTAAAAGTTCTACAATTAGACTAGGTAGAGTCAGGCTTATAAACCTGGATTTTAAATCTCTGTTATAATGCACTTTCCATTAAAATGCGGTATATAATGCAGTAGACAGTATTATGGTCATATGACTTAAAGACATGAAATAAAAGTCAATCAAGCATTTACAAACATCCACATGTTTTGTTTGGGGGCAAAATATTTTAAGGACCCTATTGTGACAACATTTTTGTTTTTGTTTTTGTTGAGGTTGCCTGTCATCTAGATTTTTGCATTGGGCATAGACACAATCTCTTGGAATCATCAGATTTATTCACCTACTATAACTCATATTTTTCTATGAAATCTGAATCTTTAACTCTTTAGGCATCCTTTTTTGAGAAATGTTTATTTATAAGACCACCAATTTATATATCTTTTCCATATGTAAATATTGTTTGAGAAAATACTTTCAGGTTCAAGTCTGAATTCTATAGTTTAAACCCTTAAAAGCAAAGGCCACTGAAGTTAGAATGACTTCAAAAATTATTTTATGGGTTTAATAACTTTTATACATACTATATAAATTAGAAATGTTAGTTCTAATAGTTTTCAAGTGGATTTCTTACAAATTTCTATGTACACACTTTTGTTATCTACAAAGAAAAGTAGTTTTAGTTCTTCCTTTCCCAGTTAGATGCCTTTATTTCCTTTTCTTGACAAATATCTGTGGCCATACTTCTAGTACAATTTAAATAGAAATGGTAAAAGCAGACATATATTAGATGATCATATGTTATTGTCTCTTATTATATGCCTATGGTGCTTTACATTCATTGATTTTTGGGTGTTAAACCAATTTTGTGCTTTTGGATAAACCCCATTTAGTCATGGTGCTTTATGTGTTACTGGATTTGGTTTGCTAAAATTTTGTTGAGAAACATTGATGTGAGAAACATCGATCAGTTGCCTCCTGCATGTACCCTGACCAGAGATCGAACCCCTAATCCAGGTATGTGCCCTGACAGGGAATCGACTGCCATCTTGGTGTATGGGATGATACTCTAACCAACAGAGTCACACCAGCCAGGGTCATTATAATAATTTTTAATTTGAAATAATATCAAAATTACCAAGAAATTTTAGAATAATTACAGGTTGTTATCAGAGCTTTCCTGAACTGATAAATCTCACAATAGGCATTCAACAAAAAGGAATACTCAATAAATTACGTTGTCAGTTACAAGCATACAGCTAAGTTTACTCTTGGCTCTACTGTGCTTCATTTTCTGATCCTGCAACTAGTAAAGGCCTTAGACAGCTGGCCAGTGAACTGTTCTTCACAACTTGTGATGAGATTAGGAGCTTGTGCCAGGATGTAAATCAACTAAGGCATGCAAGAAATATAAATCAACTGTTTGATTCAGCTGACATTTGTGGGGTAAAAGGTATGTAAGACTTTCTAAGAAGGAGTCTTAGTAAATACCTGGCACAATCTTCTGATCTCATCATGGGCCAGTAAGACAGAGTTATCAGATGGCCGTTCAAGATGTACTGCTGAAAACTTTCCTTTCCAGCCTCAAAGGGACAGTTTGGAGTAGACTGAATTGTCTCCCCAGAACTACTATAAAACTAAATTAAATATACATATTTTTAAATCTGCATACATCAGAGTACAACCAAGACAATTAGAAATTGTAAGACCAAGATCCTAACAGAAAGGAAACACAATAAAGTGAATCCTACACTTTCCACTTTATTGGCTCAGAGCATTTGCTGATTACTAAGCTGCATGTGTGTTGGTCAAGAGAGACCAGCAAGGAAAACCCAGCTTCTAAGAGGTGACAGCCTGAGCAGTTTTTAGCAATGTCACTGTACTAGGGAGACACAAGTTTGTGCTTGAGAATTCCCTATAGAATTGTAAGAATTAAATGAGATAGTGCATTTAAGTCCTCAAGAAAATCCTTATAAGAGATGGGAAAAAAAAAAAATGTGCTTACTTGAAAGTTGAGAGGGCCAGGGAGCTAGAAGGACAATGCCGTATATTATCCTGGAAGCCACGGGAGGAGATATTTTCCAGAAGGGCAGAAAGGGCCTACAGTCCCCAAATCACAAAAATATTAAGGACAACGAAGAAAATGAATGGGTCCCTCGTTCAGATAATTAAGGGTTCTTTGGTGAGAAATTTCCGTGAAGTAATGAGGACAGAAAGCATATTTTAGGACTGAGTGGAAGCATAAGTAGGAAATATTGACCTCTTCTGAAAAGGCTGATAATGGAGACAACGTATTTGTAACATGACGAGTTATTGATCCCTTGAAATTTTTTTAACTACGATGAACTTGCAACCAAATAAAAAGTTCTTGTGATTCCTTTTCACATAAAGAAAAGCCCTACAGCCTGGCCGGGTGTGTCTCAGCCATTGGTCGTCGACCTGGGATCCAGGTGATCGGGGTTCGACTCCCGGTCAGGGCACATGCCCGGGTTGCGGGCTCGATCCCCAGTCGGGGGCATGCAGGAGGCAGCCGATCAATGACTCTCTCATCACTGATGTTTCTATCCCTCTCCCTCTCCTTTCCTCTCTCTGAAATCAATAAAGATATATTTAAAAAAAGAAAAAAGAAAAGCCATACATACTACTAGGTCAAAGTATTAATATTTCGAAAATAAAGGATAAATGATCTTCCAGAGAGTTTATCTCAATTTGCATTTCTCTAAGCACTACATGATACTGCAGAGATGAGTATTTTAAAGCTATAAGAGTTCATTCTCAATTTTATAATTTTTAAAAATATCCATTAAGTGCAAATGTATTGCTTTTACAATAAAAAAAAAAAAAAAAAAAAAAAAAAAAAAGCGATGTTAGCTAGTAAAAAGACTTCTTAACATCCAATATCAGCTCCTTTCCAACAGAATATTGTGTACTTTTTGAGCTCTCCAATGTCAAAAATATAATTGGTGGCTAAATATTTTCCATTTTTCCCCTCACAAAGAAAGCCTTTTCTGAAGAACTTCAAAAGCATGCACATGTATTTTCTTGCCCGAGATTAATTTTTAGAGAAAATAAATGAATTTTTATCAGAGGTACAAATCTATGATACTGAAATGACATTGTCACGTTTAAATAAACAAAGCAGACTTGTAAAAGAACATTTTTTTTTATAGAAATGAGATTTACTTATTTTATATTTTAGTCCACACAGTTTTAACAGGAGCCTTTTTTCACCCAGCATATTAATTAATAAATTTGGTTAATGATATATTAATCAAGCATAACTATGTTAAATAATTAAAGATTATTCAGAGTAACAACATTTCCAACATCTGACATGGAAAAGGTAATTGAATGTCTTAAACAACTGTTTGTTGAAATAATTATGCGACATGCCAATAACCCTTAATTGGGCTCTTGGTTTAAAAAGGCAGAGTAACAGATGGATGTGCTCCCTTTATTGAAGCAACAGCAGTGACAAGAGAAAAAATAAGACCAAAAGAAGTCAAAAGAAAATCAAGGTCAATATTACCCTGTATTTTCAGAAAATCTTTTATATCTGATTTTTTTTCGGTGCCCTATTTTAACTTTGTTAATGGCCTGAACTTCTGGAATTATCAATACTGATTATTTTCTTTGGAGTTGATTGTTGATACAGATGATCAGAACTGTAAAGAGAAGTTTAACTAGGGGGAAATATTTCAGTGTTTTAATCTCTGGGCTTTGCAAATTCTTAGTAAAATCAAGACCTCAGAATTTTTAAATAGCTTAGGAGTATTTTCCATATATGTTTATTTTGACTCCCCTTAACTGTTTTTCAGTTCTGAATATCTCCTGCCAGACCAATGATTTTAAAAGTGCCTGAAGAAGATGCCTTCACTAAATCTGTGCTCAGACCTGTCTACCTGAAGCCTATCAAAACTTAGCTGCCTTTGGCTCATTTTCTAGGTATTCTTAGATAGCTAATCTATTAAACTAATTCTTGTTAAAAGCTTTGGAGGCAGATGACAGGTTCTTTAGTTATTCTTTCATTGCATTCAATTCAACACATATTCGTTGTGAATTATATATGCCAGGCACTGTCATAAAATTCTGAGCACACACAGACAAATGAAATAAAACTCCTGTTCTCAGAAACTCTCAGGCCAGGAAGCTATTAGTAAACAAAGTGGCATATGCTAAACATTACTTAAGAAAACCCTGAAAAATATAGTTACAGAGGCGAGAGTACTCAGTAGCTCCCTCTGTCAGAAAGTGTTTACTGCTAGACTGACCCGTGCACGCTTGGAGGTAAGTTCCATTACCACGGGTGTGAGGAAGCAGTCTGGTAGACGCAAACCCAGGACATCGGGGGATGGGAGGCATTTCGGTAATCCTCAAATCACACCTCATGTACTATCCTGCTTACTCCCTCCAGACACAGGCATTCTCTATAGCTTTAAAAGTAACTAGCATTTGGACATGTCCACCTTATTGACCTTTTTTGGATAACACAGTAGAAGAATTTTCTACGTTTGCATCCAGGAGGCAGGATGCTTGTCAGAAAAGATGTCCATGCTGCTTGTACTTACTGCTCAGTCGCTTCTCCTCGTGAGGGAACTGATCTCCCCTCCAGCTACTGCTGAGGAGGAATATCTTGCACTCCACTCTCCTGCTGCACAGCGACAGCTGACAGAGGAACGGAAAAGCCCTCTCTAAGTCAAAGGCAGTCAGCGCTCAGGTGGGCTGGGAGCACTGTCTCAGGCAGTTTACGTGCCATCACCCTCCCCCTCTCACTGTGAACTAGAAGGAGAGAAATATTTTGGCAGCTGGTGATGAAACAGAAGCTGGGAAAAATCAGGGTCTGGGCGCGTCAAAGCCAGGTACCAGGCACAAGAGAGCTAAAACTCGGGGTAAGCCAAGGAGGAAGCTGCCTACCAATGGAGCAGAGTGAAGTAATTAACCCCGTAGGTAGTCTTGAGTGATGCTACATCGATACCCAAATTCTACTGCCAGCATTCCTTAGAAGCACCACGAATCCAGAACTACCTTCCAAGCTATGGTCTTAGAGCTTCGATTTATGTGTTAATTCTTTATGTACCTGTACAATAAGAATTTCATAAACTGCGTAAATGGATTTTTGTGCCAGCGTTCCACAAAGGCTGGCAGCAGATTTATGTGCACTAGTAAAATTTGTGAGTTATTCAGAGCCAGAGTCCAGAATGCCGAGTGGGGTGGTTACGCAAAAGAATCAGGTTTCTAAAGGGGGATGACAGAAATGAAAATCAAGGCCTAGAGTCATAAGAAGATAAATGATTTTTAAAAAGACACCTCAAAACAGTAAGAAGTGAAAATCAGGATGCAGGATGGCAATGGGAGATTCTTTTTCTACTAGTCAGTAAACCAGGGTTGTGAAGGAGATTATGCAGGAACACCGTTGTAAAGAGGAGTGTGTGTGTGTGTGTGTGTGTGTGTGTGTGTGTGTGAGAGAGAGAGAGAGAGAGAGAGAGAGAGGGAGAGAGAGAGAGAGAGAGAGAGAGAGAGAGAGAGAGAGAGAGAGATTGGCTAACCAAGGTTTTCTGGACCCACGTTAGAAGGATGACAATAATTTTCCAATAGTTATGATGCCAATAGAACGGTAACTGCTTTAAATACCGGCGGAAGAGTTGTCAATGCAGCACAGAGCTAATCGAGGATGTACACATTCTCTGTTTTATCCTGGGGGAAGAATACAGAAAGATACTATGGAAAGAAAGGTAAATTATTATATTCTCAGTAATTGAACAATTACCTTTTAGGGGAAAGTGATATCCTGGGGGAAGCTTACTCCTCTCCCATTACTACCTTGTTAGTGGACTGGACTAAATGTCTCACTTACAAACAATAAAGTTGAGAATAGGAAAAATAGTAACTTTACAAGCACTATCTCAACCGAGCGATGAAGGCGAACAGCACCGGTGAGGCCGTGTGGGTATCACATACCTCCAACCATGTGACAAGAGGGCCCTTCACATATGTTGTATTCTTGCCAAACACCAGCAACTCCAGTCTTATCACAAGAAAAATAGCAGACAGACCCGGATACGGGGCATTCTCCAGGACACCTGGCCAGCACTTCCCGAGACGGTCAAGGCTGTGAAAATAAGTAAAGACGGAGAAACTATGGCAGGCCTGAGCTGACGGGGTCCTGACAACCGAATGTAATGTAGCAATGGGTAATGTAAGCCAGAAAGAGAACGTTGGGAGAGGGCATTGAAGAAAAAACTGCTGAAATTCAAATAAAGTCTAGAATGTAGTTCATAGAAATATACCCATATCAGTGCTCATTGTGACAAATGGTAATAATATTCGATATTAACAATGGGGGGGCTGAGTGTAGGGTATATGGGGCTCACTGCACTGCCTTTGCATCTTCTCTATAAGTTAAACATTATTCCAAAATAAAAAGGTGATTTTTAAAAAGAGAGATCTGGGATTTTTCCTTAGTTTTTTGTTTGTTTTTTAATCTTTCATTTGGTTCAGTTGTTCCAGGTGTTTAAGATAAAGAGATTAAGAATTGTCATTGTCTTACCTCCTTAATTGTCTTCTGCTAACCAATTAACTTTTCTTGAGATCGGTTTCCAGAAATGTGCCCCACTGATAGCTTCTAAATTAGACAATATCCTGGAATAGGGGTGAAAAAGCAGAAGGCTGACAGACCCCATAGGAACTAAACCCGCTTTACCAGACACTATTTCTGCCATTGTGACTTGGGTGTCTAGACTGGCATAGCCACTGATTCTAAAGTTTCTGTTAAAATGTTCTACTTGTACATTAAAAATAGGTAAAATCTGAAATATAAAAAATAGTTCTGTGCAATCTACCTCTAATGTCTGCTTTAGTGTACTGCTTGATAAATCTTACTTTATTTAAATCATGCCATCTATTCAATAAAAGATTGTAGCAAAGAAGCAAGCTAAAATTTTTTTAAAAAAACAACTTAAATCTTTGTTCCAGGGTTATTACTTATAATTAAAATATTTTGTTTTTGAAGATTATGCCAGACTTCTCATTCTTGATATGCTGTCCATTGGAAAGCTGGTTGCCAGAACTCCCAAGGCATCCATGAAACAGATGCCAGCCTGTGTAGCCATTCTATTTACATCAGGGCACAGCCAAGAAGTGCCACCTCCCAATATGTTCTATAATGTAGGTCAAAAACCTTCAATATTTACTCCCAAACCCAGTATGGCAGGGAAATTCATGTGCACCCTTTGGCAATGCAGACAGCGGAGCCGGAAAAATGAGAAGCCATCCTTCTGCCACCATGGCAAGTTCCAACTATTTTATTAATATTTGTTTCCTTGTAGTTTGCTCTTGGAAGAAACTGGGTCACTGGCTGGATTTTACAAATTACATTCCATGGTGGTGTTTAACATTTCCGCCAAACCACCCAATTATCGGATTTGCTTCTGTAAAGATTAACTTCCCCGTATTGGTTATTTGGGTGATCTTGAGCTATCATTTGCACAGTGAAGGGAGGCCAGATAAATTCTTGATTATTGTATTTACCAGGTTTCCAAAAATAATGAATTTGTCCCCTCGCATCCTTCAAACGTGTTCATGAGCTTTTAATTTTGTATTATTACTTTTTAAAATTTATCCTTATTGTTGAAAGTATAGCTTTTAATTTTTTAAGTAGCATTATAAACTCATGGATTAAAATATATTTGAAATGTTTTAATCAATTTCTATTTTGTATTCATGTTCAAGTTGACCCAAATTTGGTCAGTGGATTCTAAATAAGCTGGCACTTGGGTTCTTTAACCCAAAATCAGAACTCTTTGATAGCTTTTTTTTTTTCTGGTAATAACAAAATTCTCCAGGTTCATGTTAGACATTCCTAGATCCGGAATCAGCTATTTCTCAGAAAAAGTACTTGTTCTTTTTAGTAAAATGTAATATTTAAAGCCATGATTGAGCACTATGGTTAGTCACTGTTTCTAGATCTTTTCAATGAAAGGGACCAGGAAATAAACAGTTTTTGATAAAATACTTCGTGAGTTCACACTGGAATTTCCAATTTAAACTAAGAATTTTTGGAATTTTAACTTAACTTCTTTATTATTATATATGTTTCTTTTTTTTCTCATTCTGAAAATCTCAACTCTCAATAACACCAACCTAATTCCCTTTTTTTTTCTTCATCACACACTACAAACATAACAGTCTTAAAATCACAATACCAGCATTATACCGACACAATGACTTTTTTTCTTTAAAGTGAAAGCATTTTTCTATTCATTTGCTTTCCAGATTTCTTGCGAATGCAAAGAGAAATAAACTTTTCTTAATGTAATGTTTCTTAATTGTTTGGCTTCACACTACTTATTTTTAAACAAAATATATTTTTTCAAGAACTAAAGTATAGTAACTTATATTTAAATTTTATTTCAAATTTTCTACCAAAATCCAATTGCTCCATTTTCACTAGCCCCGTAGCAATGCTAACTATGGAACTGTGAGTAATGACTTATAAGGGAGTTGAGAGAAGTGTGCACTGACACATGATAACATGTGTGGGTTTTGCAATGTTGTAAACTACTTTTGGGTACACAGCCCATTCTTATCTATTTATCGTTAGAATTTAGTTCTAACGCATCATAGCTATGATGACGTCGCAGGTTCTCCTGGCTCTCACACTGGGTCTTATATACATTTTTTAAGACAGGTATTAAAGAGTACTTCTTGGAAGCGTTTTTGAGTCGTGGCTATCTACTTCATAGGATCCCATTCCTTCTCATTATAAAACGTTTATTTTTAAGATTGATAATATTCCCAATTCAACTGAATTTTTCAGAACAATTCTTATTTTTTCTTAGAGAAAATCTTGTCATTCTATTTCACCAAACTCACAATATCTTTATGTATCATTTACATTTCTTCTTGTTTAAATGCTTTACTTTTTTTTGGTTAATCCTCACACAAGGATATTTTTATCATTGATTTTTAGAGAGAGTAGAAGGGAGGGAGGGAGTTTGAGAGAGAGAGCGAGAGAAACATCCATGTGCAAGAGACACATTGATTGGTTGCCTCCCCCACAGTCCTGATCTCCAGGGCGCCTGGGGGGAGCTAGAACCCGCCACCCTTTGATCCACAGGATGACACTCTAACCACTGATCCACACCAGCTGGGGCTAAATGCTTTTATTCTTTATTCTATTAGCACTGTCACAAATAATCTACAGGCCAGCATAAATCTGCCACTGAACGCTGGCTGTGCGCCTTGCCCGCTTATTTTCTGTTCCCTTCGTCAGAGCCTGTCGGTCCTTTCATGCTTTAGAACCCGGCCTCCTTCCTTCCCGGTGAGAGAACTCACTCCTCCTCCGAGCTGCTCTCAAATACAACTGACCTTTCCAGCTTCCAAATTCGTACTAACAGATTGGGAAGCCAAAATGTCTTACTCCCCTACTCCAAATGTTTCTAAATATAAGTTGTCAACCACAGGAACAAGCCCCCACTTAGATATCTGAACCCAATTTGTCTGAACCTGATGGGTCTCTTTCAACCTATTCAACCACACATTGTTTCAATGTAAGAAAATGTATAATTTGTCAATAGCTTCCTGTTTTCAGGTCACCTTACATAAAAAATAAAATTACTTTTCAAACAAATGTGTTTTCAGGGCAAAAACGGCATTATTTTTAAACATACGCAATGCTATCTTCGCTGTGCTTGATTCATGTTTGAATTTGCAGCACAATTTGGAAAACTACAATGAGCTTTTTCAGAACCATGGAGTATTAGGAAATTACTGAAACAATAGGATTCATTTATCACTAGGATATTAAAGGTATTTAAATTGCCACATGAAGCAACATATTTTAGAACCACAGATATGCAAATGAAGTGCTTAGTATAGATCCACTTAAATGACCCAAGTTCTTAGCATCTTGCTTAATTACTGACACCTACTGTCACTCCATCATTTTATAAAATACAGGCCTATTGCTCCATTTGGGATCAGTATTTTAACTGTGTAAGAATTTGTGAGTTTTTACTCAATATTAAATTTTCCTTTCTTTTTCTTTTGTCATTTGCCTATATTTAATTTTTTATTTGTCTACATTAAATTTTTTGTTTTAACTTAATTTCTGCCTTTCTATATGGCATACAATTTAATAACACTGAGGAATTTGTAACACTGTTTTGCGCTCTCCCTGATCATTAAGTAAAAACATTTCATAGATTAGGCTCGATGTGAATCCATACAATAACCTCATCTAATTTTTTTTATTTTTCAGTTACAGCTGACATACCCTCCAATATCATCTTAAACACCTCCACTGTTCAGTCAGCAGGCACTGCTGAGGAGCTTGCCTCCAATTTGTTAATTTAAATGCAATATCTAGTCCAACTACACGTAGACGAGCCAGAAAGCTTTGTGGATGGCGGAGAACAGGCCGGCCGCCGCTCCGGTAGAGCCACAGTCTGCACTGGGACCTGGTTGCATCTGGTGCCTCCGAGCCGGCCGGGAGCAGACTTGCTCCAGCTCACAACTCCCCTGACCTTCTCCGCAGCCCTGATGCAGAAACTGTGCAGGTAAAGTCCTCTCCCTTTCATATAACCTAAGACGTTTGACTTGGGGCGATATCTACCTGATGGGTTTTATTGCTGTTGTTCAGATCAGTGATCAGTTGACTCCGGGAGCACTCTAAAAGATCTCTTTGGTCATTTTCAGTCTTTGATCTAAATTATTCCAGTTGACTAATGATTTTTAATGATTTTTTTTATTTTTTATTTTTTTACCCATGGCTGATTAAGTGAGTTGAATTGATCTGAACATGTTTTACTCCCATCCTCACTCTTGGGTATGCCACATGATTGCTCTCTTCTATCCCTCTTTCCAAAGGATGAGCAGTTGGCTTTTTACTTTGAAGTCCATTTAACTTTGTTTTTGTTTTGGACCAGCCTAAGACAGGGATTACTGACTCTAAATTTTTTTTTTGTTTGAAGCAAAGACTTCAAAGAGAATCAGGGCTGTGAATTCTTCAGTGCTATGACAGGTTTAGACATATTAGCCGTGTCGACATGACAATTTGTTGCCATGCATACGGGTGCTCAATAGCCAGCTGGGAATAGACTTATTTTACTTTTTTGTGCATACCCATGCCACCTAACATGGTTAGTGTCAGGAGAGGAATTTTTGCCAGACCATTTGCCTGTCAGGTTGCAGAACTGCTGAGTGTATTTGAAAAATTGTGAACAGAATGAGATGATGGCCTTTCCTCCTGGACAGCTGGGCTAGCCCAGGGCCCAGCAGCATGCTTTCCCCCAGGGTCTGGCTGAGCAGGAATATGCAGGAATATGTTTTGGGATAATAAGGAAAATAAAGAGGCAGAGATCATAGACGGGAAAGGTTAGAAAGTGAGAGATATTAAAGGGGGATGTAAGTATTGGCAAATTGTGATGCTATCAATGCTAACGACCTTCCATGTACAATACATGTATCCCCTGTAGTCCTTTCAAGGTTTAGTTGAAAGTATAATAATCTACACATGTCATTTTGAACATCTCAGTTCTATTCTAGCCATTTTCATCTTGCTCATTCAATGTCATTCAGCTCAAAATGCGCTGTTTATCAATGAATTTTTAATATTTGAAGCCTTTACACACGTTTTCCTCTGGTTTGAGCTTCTCCACCCTGCTTGCTGGCTGGCTAATTGCTGGCTGAAGCCCTTCTACCTGGTCCCTCCTCTAGGGAGAGTCGGCCAGCCCCTCGTCTGTCCTTGCACAGCGCTCTGCTTATAAATACTGTGGTACTTACCACACAGAACCTAAGGGCAGGCCTGTGGAGTTTTTTTTCCAGTAGTACACAGCTCCGAAAGATAGACACGTGCTCCTTTTTTTATTGCTCAATAAATGTTTGATAATAGAATAAACTCTGAAAATAGTTGTCTTTTATACAGACAAGCTCTTAAAGCAAACTTATAAAAATAAAAATGATAAACTAGATAAGGTAAGAGCATTTTTTCCATTATTTTTTTTACTAACAATATTAGTAAGACTAAGAGTCACCATTTACCACTCCCATACTATGCACAAAATCCCATATTATGTTCTTTATATGCATAATTTTATTTGAATTTTAAAAGAATACTAAGAGTTAAGTTCTATCACGTATGTCATTGACAGGTGATAAAACAAAGTTTTTGAGAGGTGAAATGTATTTCCAGGTCACACATCACTAAGTTGCCTGAGCCTGGATTTGACTCCAGGTCCTCTTTATAGAGCTCATGCCCTTACCCACCACTCTGGGCTGCCTTTTGTTTTATTCCTACTTCTTGTTAATATTATATGCATTAAAGAAAATAAAACACATTTAACAACATATGCCACATATCTGTCTAATTGATCCAGATATTTTAAATTACAATATTGATATATTGATTCAAGATTCTATTATCTTTCCCTCTCAGGACTTATTGTAACGATATGAAAGGAATAGAAAGGCATAATCTCAGAATAATGAAGAAATTGTAAGAGGGACAGCTGAGGCAAGAGAGCTCCATTACCCCCCCCAGTAATTTAAAAAAGTAGATAAATAAATATTAGCCCAAAGCAGAATAGAAAAGAACCTTTCCAGAACACCCACAAAGAAGACAACAGCCAAGGCATGTGCAGACCTCACTAGTCATACCTTCAAAGATTAAAAACTTGGAAATCCATGTACTTGGAAAACAGAAGGGAAGGTGTGGAAAACAGGAGAATTAACTGACTTGCTTCAGTGGAGCTTTTCCTTTCTTCTACCACCAGAAAAAAAACAGTGCTTGGCATTTACACTGCAGGTTAAAAAAATAAAGAAAAAATATTCTTCTCCAAACAGATTGAGAGAACTACCTAGGGGAGAACTGGGGCAGATAATATGGGCTTTGGTATCCAGGATATTTGGGGGGCATCCAAGTATCCACATACCTCACATAAATCTGCCAGTCAACAGGATTCACATACATAAAGCTCAGGGTTATTGACTCATCCCTAAGTAGGGATAGAAAAAACAAACTGCATTTGATTACATCCTGAGCATGGCAGAGCACGCTCAAATTTTTTTTTTAAAGGGAAAAAAAAGAAAAAAAGAAAGAAGAAGAGTGAGAGATAACAGGTAAAAAAGAAGGAAAATACATAAAAAATAATTTGGGTGAAAATAGCTTTAAAATATTAGTATTTTTTTAAAAATTGAGTAGTGAATGAAGCCATAACAGCAAAGGAAAACAGCAAAGAGAAAACAAGAAAGAGCTCTGAGTAATTCAAGCTATAATTACAAAAATAATGATTAAGTCAAAGAAAAATCTGCCAGGATGCAGAGCAAAAATATACATAAAAATATTCAAGAAAGTACAATCCAGTGACTTCAGTAATTGATATTTCATATCTTAAAAGGAGAGACTGCAGATAATAAATTAATTTTTAAAAATAACAGTAATAGGGAATATGACCCAGAATTGAAGGAAATCAGGAATTTTCTAATTAAAATTACCTGTAGTAACTAGCACATGAAATGAAAATCAACACAGCTAAAAACTTCGGTGTGAAATTTCTAACCCCAAAGACTAAAGACAAGGTGCTAACATCTAGAGAAAGAAAGAAAAATGATCACCTACAAGAAAAAAGGATCCAAGTGGCAGCACACGTCTCAGTAGCAATATTGTTTGCTAGACGGTAACGAAGAAATGTGCTCAAAGATCCATGAAAAATTTATTTGAGTTCCATGCTCAACCTTGTTTTCAATTAAAAGTGAATGCAGTTTTTTTCAAACATGAAAAAATCAGAAAGTTTAACTTTCAACACACCTTCTCTTGCAAAATTACTTGAAGATACATTGAAATAAAACAAAAATGATAATAAATAAAGACAATATAACACAGAAAATAGGTAAACGCAAGTCACAGGTTTACAAAAGACGTAGTAAACATCTAATTCAGAAAGGGGAAGGACCAGAGAATTTCAAAAAGAAGTCTCCAGAACAGAATGGGAGGGCGACAGATGGGATGGGAGAAGATTTTACAGATGAAAATGAATGATTAAAAATTTGAGGTTATAATGAAGGTGTGTAACGCAAGTAAGACATAACAACAAAAAATAAGAAAGTCTGCCAGAAATTTCAATAAAGTTTTTAAATGTTGGGCAAGAATATCATGGTAGAAGAGCAAATGGGCCAAACTGAAACAATGACCTTCAAAAAGAATGGAATGGAGTCCAAGCAAGATCTGAACGGATAAAAGATATCAGGGGTGTGAGAAAGGGGCGTGTTTCTCCCAAGAAGAAAGAATGAAGAATGGCGATCGAAAACCCTTACCAAATTTTCAAAGAAAATTAACACTGTAAATGAGAGACAAAGTAGAATTCGGCATGATTTGAAGTAACATGGGCGAAGTATTGATACTAATATTTTTTGAATGGCACAAAAATCTTACCTGTGGAAAATGAAAATAAAATATATTGATAGCATTCTACTCAGGATTTGTAGTGAATAATATTTATTCCATCACCATCATGTACATACACTTTACTGAAATGTTTTTGGGTTGGGAGAGAATTGATCTAGAGTTAAGGATCTGATGCATTCATTGTGGTTATGAAATACTATATAAATGCAGTCAACCTTGACAATGTAAGAACTGAAGTACAAATGACAGAAGCGAGGAGCTGAGGGTGGGAGGAAAGCTTGGGAACTAAACTGGAAAGAAGATAAGAGAATAAACAAAATTCCCACTTATCCCAGGGAGGAGCTAGACAATGGAGTAGGCTCATAAATCAGGAAAGAACAGGTAAGTGTTTTTTAAAGATATAGCTATAAAGCCAAAAATAATGTTTTTCATAATATAGTTTGTTATCCTATTTTATTTTTAAGCCATATGCATATATTAATTTGTTAAACACTTTAAAAGATTTTAAGTACTATATTTTACACAGTCTAAAATGGCTTGCGTTTGCTTGTGCTGTCTTACCTGAGAAATCTCATGTGCTTTGACCACAACATCTTTCTAGCTGACATCAATTATGAGGCATCATCAACTGTGAAATACATCTCAATTGCAGAGATATTAAAATGTGAAAATAAACGTGAGTGTCAGGATCGGTGCAATAAGGTAAATCGGATTTAATTCAGACAGATGGCCCTGTTACCCACGAGAGAATGTTAACAGAAACCCCGCGAGGCTGACCGGCCCCAGTGAAAGCCGCGGGCTCGTTCGGAGAATGGCATCAGCAGGGTATCAGCGCCCAGCGGCCGATAGCTCATCAATAGCAGCCGCAGCTCTGAGCACTAACGCTCAGGCAAACAGGCCGACGCGAAGGCCCTCGCTCTCTAAAGCGCCGCCCTGAGAAATCCTTCCACATTGAATGGGTGGCTTACAATCAGACACTAAAGCAAAGGAGCCTACTCGTTCATTTACATAAGAGAAAGATCAGCCTCCCGGGAGGCTCCAAGGGAAATTACCTGAAGCTGACCACTGCATGGCATCAACTCTCAATCAGTAAAATGATTTCGCTATGCTAAACTGAGGTCATAAGTATTTGCAACAGGAAAATAACAAGCTACGACGACTCTTCTGTTCATTGCAGACATTCTCTGATGGACAAAATTTGCCCCAATAATAAATGCAATGTCAGACTTTTCTGCATAATATTTGCTCCTTGCCATCAAGAAGGCTGGTGATGAAGTATTTCTCAAAGAAACCCCATGGTAACTAAAAATCTCTGGTTCTGGGCTTTTAAGCTGGCCTTGCAAATATGTGTAAAAAGTGTATTTTTGATTTTTGTTTCAGGAATATTACTAAAGATCTCAATTTCTTATCTCCTCCAACCCCAATTCATCATCATTTTGTTTTTCAGAGAATAAAGGGTTCTGAACTCTTCCAGGCCATTGACACCCATTTTTCAGGTTTTGTTGCTGTAGTTTTGTTTGTATATGTTCAGGCAGAGACATTGTGTCATGACTGCTACCTGGCCTACCCTTATGGGACGACACCATTAATGGATAGTGACACAAATGCAATATAGGAAAATATGTCAATGAATATACATACCAATATCCATATATCTATGTCTATATTTAAACATGCATAATCTTTACTATTGTACAATCCAATTGTTTCTAGTTTCTTGCTACAACGGGCAACAATGAGCATGCATGTCTATATTTATATATCTACATATGAATATTTATCCAAGTATGTCTATAGAATGAATGCCTATAAATTTAATTGATGAGTTAAAAACTACAAACCTTTTTACTTTTAAAATTTTTCCTCTAAAAATTTTCCCCCTTTATGTTCACACCAATCAGGCATATGACTTTCTATTGAATTGTGTGACTGTCAGCTCACAAATTTTATTGATCTTAGTTTACACACCTTTGACAAAAGCCTATCTTTAAGACATTTATATCTTTCCTGTAAATCCTGAGTGTTAATGTTTTAAATTGTCTAAGATATGGTGCTAGAAAGACATGAGAATTTCTGAATATATTTATGATGAAATTTACCTAAGAACATTTAAGCTCCTTTATCTTGTTAAAGTGCTCTTGTGTACAAAATAATTTATATGTTTTCTTGCAAACAAAAAGAAGATAAGGAGAGACTAGTAAAGAGAAATCTAGTGGACCCTCAGAGATACAAGTCTGCAAATCTCACAATAGAAGAATACACACCAAGAGACTGGCCCTCATCAGAGTCAGTTTCATTTGCCTAGAGCTCATCATGGCTATTTCAACAGGAACAGTGTTATTTTCATGCTCAATTTTTCTCTTATGAGCAAGTTTATTTCAGCTAAGTGAGTAGTGTGTGTATCCATACATATCTTTTTTACTTACAATAATCCTTGGCCTCTGGTTAAAAAAATATTTCCTTAGAATTTGTTTTTTTTTTCTGATTTTAAAATAGTACTGACTAGTCAATATTTTAAAATCTTTTAATCCATTGTCCAGGTTATCTGAAATGCTCCTTTCTCCAGGCAGCTAATAATTGATCCCCTAAGGTCAATTTTTAGCTTCAGGTCAGTAAACAGGGTTTAAGTTTATCTATGACTTGGCATTTAGGACACAGATTATGCTTCTCTGCAGCCAGATACACAGATAACGTAAATCAAATACACAGCCAAAAGCAGTCTGCCATAAAACATTACAAATTTCTTGACAAGAAAGGTGGTCAAGATCTACACCTGAAACCTATGTGATTTTATTAACCAATGACACTCCAATAAATTTAATTAAAATATTTATAGAATATACACTGAATATAGATTTTTCTCAGGAGGTTAGCTTAAATGCTTTGTTTTACAAATAAAAATCCTTGTCCTAACCATTTTCTCTTCCCAGAATACCTCCTTTCTATCTACCTTTCATAACTCTGGCCCTCTTTAAAGTCCAATTATCATAAATAAGCTAACAATAATAGTAATACTACTATTTGCAAGCACCAGCTTGCATATTCAAGGTAGCTTAACACGTTCAATCGTTACATCAACTTATGAGTTATATATTCTTCTTCCAATTATAAAATGAAGATATTGGGACTTAGAGAAGCTCAGTTATTTGCCCAAAACCACTGCCAGTGACTAAGTGAACAGGCATTCTTAATCGTTCTTAATGAAAATCGGTATGATCGCAGACATGACCTTTACTTCTGTGTTCTCCCCTCACCTACTATATTGTATCAACACCTGAGTACATGCTTTATTTTAATATTCCGAGTGACAAAATAGGACTTACGTATAGAGCATGTCTGCTTCATACCAAAGTTCAGTGGTTGGCTCAAAGAACTTTCTGTGGTTTTATTTGAGTTACAGGTTAAATTACTTGCTTTTTCATTGAATATATTTTTACAAGAAGGAATAACTGACAAAATATGGTTATTCAGACAGGATTATTTGGCAAACATTTTCTGAAAAATGAGTGAAGTAAGCATGTCATTTTAAGAAAAACTCATGGTATTTGTAGCCAATGATGAAATTCAAGTTTTCGAGCAAACACTAAACATTTGGAAAACTTGTATCCTGCATAATAAGGCGAAGAGCCTTTCACAAGATAAAGATTTTACAGATGAGACCAGTGGTGATCTTAGCAAATGTTATTTTTATATTGTATCATGAAAAATATCAACATTTGGAAGATCTGTATAATTCAGGAAGCCAATATTTCCATTTGGTCAATGCGTTATATAAAGAAGTTTTTATGAATAAAATATTAATTTGACATCTAAGATAGACCAATGAAGTTTAACTAAACTGAATATGAAAAGTTTTCTATAGGTTTAAGATTCCACATTGAAACTAACTTAAGAAACTGCCATCTGTGACATTTTGGTGTAGTATCAAAAATGTTTCCAATTACATGAAAACCTTATTGAAATATGTTTCCTTTTCCAAATACATATTTGTATGAGGCCAAATTTTCTTTTTATATTTCAATCTAAACACCATATTGCAACAGATTGAATAAAAAATCATATATGATAATCAAGTTCTCTTCTGTTAAACCAGACAGTAGAGATTTTTTTTAAATGCAAAACAGTGACACTATTCCTATGAGTTGTCTTATTTGAAAAATGTACTTTTTTTCATAAAAAAAATATGTCTTACGTTAACATGTAATGTATTTATTATTATCATTATGAAGAATAAAATACTTTTTAAATTTCACTTTTAATTTCTAAAACAGTAATCATTGATAGACATAATTCACAGGAACAAAAACTCTTTTGGAGGGCGGAATTTCATTAATTTTTAATGGTGACTCAAGCTCCTAAGATGCCAAAATGCTGACCTAAATGTACCGGTATGATATTGCACAGTCTTTTGGAAACTTTGCTTTAAAGGTTATATGAATTCATATCCCAAATCTACACTGGCTAGATTTTGAAATTAGTTTTCTATTTTCTTCTGTAGGTTTCAGCCTTTTCACTTACAAGTTTTTTATAAGTTCATGTGGGATAAGTTTTTACTTACATCAATTTTTATAGTTTTTGTTTTATAAGACCTTTTTGTCTACATTTTCAATTTTATAACCATAGAGTAGCATTCAAAGATCTCAGGTATTTTTATTTAATCTGTTTCTTACCTGTAACAAATATACTTCTTTCTCTCTGAATACTGAATATCTTTTCTTTCCCTTCTTTAGCCAGATTTGGGGTCTTTTTATTTGTCCCTTTATATTAATTTCTGATTGTTATCTTTATAAATCATCTTCTAATCCTTCTAATAATTTTTTATTCTGTTGCTTATTTCATAATCTGAGGATAAACACTAAGTTAATTTCTATTTTTTCTTTTGTTTTGATCATAAAAACATTTAAGGCTGATCCTTTTTCGTTTTTTCTTCTGGGTGTTCCTGCGTGTGGCTCAATCAGGCCCCGTGTTTGAAGTGTAAACAGTTTGCATCCTTGATTGAGTGGTTTCTTTTGGTTTTGTTTGTTTTTAGGAAGACCCTTTGTTTCTCAATGATAAGGATTTTTCGCAGCCCTTCCTGTTTTTATTAACTTTTTTTGACATAAAAACTATGAAGAATAATAATACAACAAACTCTTTGATACCCCAACATCAGTATCAAAAATAAATGTGTTGGTGACTCTGTTCCCCGTGAGAGCGTCCTAACTACAGCTTGTGTTTCTTATTCCCTTCACCTCCCTCCCCCAGCCCCCTGCCCTCCCCCAGCTGGCAACTGTCCAAATGTTCTTCTGTCTTGGAGTTTTGGGTTCCGCTTGTTAATTTTGTTATGTACATTCCACATATAAATCAAATCATCTGGCATCCGTCCTCTGTCTGACTGGTTTCACTTGGGACAGTACCCTTTCGGTCCCCATGTGGTTGCAGGTGGCGAGGTTTCATTTCAATAGCACAGCGCTAGATTCACCCGGATGACATTTTATTTAGGACTTTTGCATCTATATTCTTCAGTGATATTGGCCTGTGATGATCATTCACGTTATAACCTTTTAAAAGAGTTTATATGAAAATTACACTGAGTCCATTAAATAAGTTAGTTAAGAGGTTTTTCCTCTCTTTTTCTGTTCTTTGGAAAATATTATATAAGCTTGGAATTATCTCATCCTTTGATGTCTGAAGCTTGTGCTCCTATGTGAAGACACCTTGAGATTTAATGATTATAATAGTTAAAGCTCACTTCATGTTTGATAATGCCTTTGATTTCCATTCTTGATAGCTTTATCTCCCTAATAAATCATTCCTTATTTCTTTCTAAGATTTCAGATTCCTTGACATCACGTTGTTTATAATGTCTTTTATTATTGTAACTTTATGTTGTATCTATCATATTCAGTTTTTTATTTTGAATGTTAATTGTGCTCTTTATCTTTAATCAATCTTGCTAAAAATTGTTTCCATTTTATTATTCCTATCAACCAACTTTTTGACTTTGTAAGATTCTTTCCATTGTATAAGCTTTATCGTAGAAGTCTATGTCACTAGCCCTGGTAGTTTAAAAAAGTGGGATTTGGAAGTAGAATAATATATACAAAAGTAAGCCCCTAATTATTTTTAATGGAAGGCTCTAGAAGAAGTCATTGGGATAAGAAATTTTCCTTTCAAACTTATTCCATTTACCGCAGATTCATGCGGCTCTAAATTATAGTCAGAGATCATTTTCATTTTGCTGCAATTTTTTATAAGGATCTTTGTTTTTCTCAAGTAGGATTGGAAAGATACTATAAGAAGTATGGGAAGGCTTTAGTTATAGAGTCTCCATTTTCAAGTTATGGGTAAAATGAAGTCTACTGTTACTCTTTCCACGATCTCCAAATCTAAGTACACAGTGTGTTTCTAAGAGACGGGCCAGTTACAAAACTGAATATAATATAAAAGTGCTGAGAAGCGGGAGAATAGCTGGCCTGTATGTCCGGACTCCTAAGCCAAGCCTGGAAAACCAAGAGAGAGAAGCAAACAGGAATGTAATGCAGAAAGGAAAGAAATATAACTGATCATATCTTTAATTTGGTTGACTGTTTTGACAAGAACTTTTATTAGAGATACCTCTACCTTTCTGATTAGAGTTGGCAGTAGAATAATAGATACAAAGTAAGCCTCTAATGTCTGTAATGGCTCATTCTATAAGTCATGAGGGTTAGACATTTCCTTTCCAAATATACTCCACATACCAGAGATTCATGGTGATCAAAATTATAGCTAGAGAACATTTTTACCTCTGACTGAGCAGGGCTCACTCACTGCCTATTACCCATACAGTCCAAAAACTATAAAATAATATATTCTTAATTTCTAAGAAAACTAATTCATACAGTGGCTCAGTCACTGCTTAGGAGGCAGCAGAATTTTTATGGCACTCAAATAAAAGATTCTTTGTTTTCTTTCAAGGCCTTTGAACCTGACCTTATATGAAACCAGTTCTGAGACCACTGAAGATCAAGCCCTGCAAGGCTCAGTTCGCCTGTTTCATTCATACCCCCTATCTGGTACTCACTGATCTTTCATCCAACTCCTTTCTTTTTGTTCACTTACACACCTATGCCCCACCCCACAGGCATGTGTCCTTGCAGAACCATGGTATTTCAGTTTTACAAGAACATTACACTTTAATGAGTTAAAAAATAGATGGCATGTATCGAGGCCTTACTACTTCCAATGTCTACGTTAAGATTGACTTAAGCACTGTTTTACTTCAAGCAAGCTGGAGAGAATACTGGCACTATCTTAAGATCAGGTCCCATCCCTAAAATATGACTACCTGATAAGCAGTCTTGAGTAGAGTTGCTGAAAAGCCTGAGGGTTGTAGTAGAAGTGACAAAGCTGAAGCACAGTCAAAGGAAAGCATTCCTGGGGACTCAGGACAAAGACTGACATGCTGATGAGTACAGAAAAGCACCGTGAGATGACACAGAGATTCCAGGTCGTACTGTATATAACTGAGCATCTTTTTTCATTACAATGATGCAGACAGGAAGTAAAAGACTACAGACTAATAAAATCTAAAAGGGGACGTTAGGGGTCGTTTAGTCCAGCGTGCCACCCAATGTAGAAACCTCTCTGAGGAAAGGAACAAATGTAGATTAATGGGTTGAGTGGAATGATAAAAGTTCAGTTATTAAAATTATGACCAACAACGACCGCTACAAAGAGCAAATAAAACACCACAGAGAGGTGGGAAGAAAGAGCCAGTGAAGGTGTTGACTAAAGAAGAGACTCGTCCGGGAGGACTTGTGTCCCAGGTTGCTGAGCTCCACGCCATGACCCTTCTGATGGCCAGATAATATAAAGTAGACACAGAAGCACGCAGCGCCCAGCAGGGTTGGTAGAGGTACCTACGTCAGGGGTGACTGAGGGACAGAATCCCAAAAGAGGTGCTATGAAAGTTAATCAGCGGAAGTACAGAAAGACATCGCTGGCTCAAAGGGTAGTAGGGGCAGAAACACGGAGGCAGAAAAGAGTTTTAGGATGAGACTAAAAGTAGCTTCCTAAATGGCCAGTTCTTCACTAACAAGTATAAAAAAGCACACAATGGAGGCAAGTCATAAAAAGTCTGGCATGTTATATATAAGAGTTCACATTTTAATCTGAAGGCAAAGTAGAAACTTGCAAAATGGATTGAAGGGAAATTTATGTTAAACCAGAAGAAGTAGTCTGAGGCTATTTCCAAAATTTAGATGAGAAATGTTGGAAGCCAAATGTAAACAGTGGTGATAAGATGCAGATAATTATTTAGTCCACTTAATTGACAGAGGTGGTGATATAAGAAGCGGAGATCTTCCTGCCTTTGGCAGCCAGGCAGAGGATGGAGCCTTTCATGAATCTCAGGCTCTAATTCATTTGGTATAAAAAAATCAAGCATGTGGTAAGGGCTGTGTGGGGGGGGGATACTGAACATGATGAATTTGAGCTACCCCAAGGACATTAATGAAAAGATGTTTATAAGTCAATTGGATAAATAAAACTGGAGCCCCAATGAGAGAGTTGAGTCAGGTTTAATCTACAGTATAATACACAGCATTTAGTAGAGCAAACTAATTACACACATACTCACATCTACAGAGCAACAAAATGTGTTGGAAACTTTAAAAAAAAAAATTCTCTGGTGGAAAAAAGATTAAATCATAAATCACATTGTTATTTTCTTTCTTTAAGGCATATATAGAAAAGCCATGTCCTGGTTTCCTATATATTACAGCTCTCTATGTTTTCATGCTTTTACTCTAAAGCTATTCTTAGATATATATATAAGGAAATATTTTAGGCTATTATTATTAATTTAATACATCCATTATTAAAGTGTGTAGATATAACTGAATACATATTTGTTTCTCACTGCAGGGATCTAAAACTATAGTTTGTTGTTGCTGTTTCTGGAAGACTCTAAGATACCTATTTATATATAAAATTCATAATAGTAGTTGGGCTTACTATTGCCACTGGAAACATATTAGGTATAAAACAGCAAATAAAAGAAATGCTGAGCTTTCAGTTTCTCGCAGCAATAGGATGCTCATAGGCAAATTGAAAAAGGCTTAACGAAAGAGATGAGCCTTGCACTGGAGTTGAAATTCAATAGGCTGAGGTTTTTATTGAACCATGAGAAAACAGAGTATCCAAACTTCTATAAAACATGCTTTTTCTTGAGTCACATGTGTTTTTAATCTAAGAGTTGTAGCTACTGAATTGTACAATGTGAATTTAATCAGTGACATATTACTACAAACTAAAAACAATCAATAAATCAAATATATAGATCAAAGTAAAATACTCAAACTGTAGTAGCTAATATTTATTTAAGTGCTCAGCTTGAAGATATTCATAATTGAAATAGAGACAAAGAGAATACAGGACTTTCTAGAGTTTGACATTAAAGCTATACTTTTATACTGTCAACACCAAAAAATAAAATCCATGATATTAAAAAATGCTCTGGGCTATAGACAAGAACCTAAGAAGAGGAGATTAAGATTTTTTTAGTTATGAGCTGTACAGTATAAACATATTGGGGCTGGGGGAGAGTTCATGTTTTCATCTTTGTATCCGAGTGCCTGATGGAAAGAATGCATCACACATCAAAGGTGATTTATAAATATCCACAGTAGAATGAAGAACATGAAAGAAACAAAGAACATTTTAAGTTGTCCATAAAACCAACCCAGCAGAGTAAGAATAATGATGATGATAAAATAAAATGTGCCATCAATTTGTTCAGCATGTCATCAATACTATACATGAGGATTCCTCTTCGACCATAGAATCGCCAAGAAGAGCCTTTCTCCCTTTCTCCAACGTGAGAGTTTTTACTGTGGGATGCTTTCCATCCCAGCTCAAAAATAAAAAGTGGGAAGTGAGAACATTTGTCTACATCTGTCCATCTTCACCAAGATAGAGTCAATTGAGTAAGACAATTAGATAGACATCATCTCTCCCTAACTTACACTTCATTTCCATGATTTCTAAAACTCTAGAATTATTTCAAGAATGACTTTTCCAAATGAGAATCAATCTATTAAATATATTAAAACACCTGCACTTTCTTTCGCTAGAATTTTTTAAGTTCTACTAGGTAGTGTTTTCACTTTTCCAAAATCTTCTTAAATCATGAATTTAATGGACACTGTTTTAGAAGATTTGAAGACACTTTGTGGCTCATAAAACAGCAGACTAATCGCACCTAAAGTACCTTCCATAATGTTTAACACAGTCTACCTACAAGGCAGACAGAATCCTATTTCATTAATGATAATGATGAGGAACACATTTTTAGAATAATAGAAACTTCTCAAACTGAAATGCAAAGAGAAAAAAAGAGAGAAAACAAAAAAACAGGACATTCAAGAACTGTGGGACAATTTCAAAGGTGCAACGTAGTTGTAAATGGAACACAGGAAGGAGAAGAAAGGCTAGAACAAAAGAAATGATCACGTGGTAACGGGCAAGAATTTTTCAAACCGCAGATCCAACCCAAAAAACATAAATGCCCCCAAAACTACACTTGAGCACATCCTAAGGAAAGTGAAGAACAACAAAGGAAATCTTGAAGGACGTCTGGGTGGGAGTGGGGGAAAAGACACCTCACCTGGGGAAGAACAAAGATGTTCATCACAGTGGACGTCTTGTCAGAAACCATGCAAACAAGATGAGAGTTGAGTGAAATATTTAAGTGACAGAAGAAAAAAACTACCAACACAGAACTTTATATCTAGTGATACTTTCCTGCAAAGGTGAATGAGATAATGATTTTCTCAAGAAAAGCAGGGAATTTACTGCCAGCAGAACTACTCCACATGATCTGTTAAAGGAAAGTTTTTTGGGCAGAAACAAATAACATCAGACTGTATGTTGAATCTACACAAAGAAACAAAGAGCACAGAAAAGTGCCCAAATAAAAGATTAAAATTATTTCTATATTTAATTGTACTAAAAGATAACTATCTAAAATAAAAAGAAAACTTATATACTCTGAGTATGACCACAAAAGAAGCTATTTAAGTACGATCTTATAGTTTATCCAATATTTGTGTCTACATGGCAAACTTGGAATTAAAACAGTGACTACAAAGTATGAGCATGTATTACTTATCATTTCAACTAGATCATAAGCTCATTAACAATTACCTCTGTAATAAATGCAATATCTAACACAAAGGATCAATAAGTGATTTTGAACAAATAAATTAATGACCAATTTAAAAAATAATGTAAAGACTTCTCTTATTTTACAGTTGTAAAACCCAAAATAAAGTTATGAATATAAACAAAAGACAAAAAAATAGTGTTAAATTTTTTGGAAAATAATGACTTTATTTTCTTAGAAGAAATTATGCAAATCACAAATGTTTAACAGCGAAAGACTGGAGGAATTAATAGCCCAGAAAAATATCATTGACCTTAGACAAGTCACAAGAGGAGATAATTTCATGGGTTATGGAGTGGCTGTTCTTTAATGAGGAGGCCTGAAGAGACACCCTGTGATGCTCCAGCCTTAGAGTCTGAGAAATTTGAAGCTTGAAATAATAACCTGAGGCATTTTTGATCCATTTCTGAAGTAGAAAGCTGGATATGTTTCCCTAGTAGAGGATGTATTTATTAAAAAAAAAAAGAAAAAAAAAAGATAAGCTAATTAAGCAAAGGAGGAAATTAGTTGAACATAAATGATCAAAGTAGAGTTTGGCTGAGCTCTTGATGAAGATGGGCCATAATTACTCATCTTGCATAGCAAAAAGCAAAGGAGCCTAAAATCAGATATTATAATTTAATATCTTAGAAGTTTAATAATATTAAACTTCTAATAATGAGCATACTTGATTGTGTAATATTACTTAGGTAACATTTTAACCTTTTTAGGAACATTTTCAAATATCCCTGGACAGTCTAAACAAATATTTGCTACATATACAATGTTCCTCTAAACGCAAAATTTACAAATTTACAATTCTCAGTTCAGAATATGACTCAGTTCAGAATATTACAATTCAGAAGATGACTCTGAATTACAATGCATTTCTTTGGTGATGAAAAGATTCAAAGAACATTATTTAAAATACAGGGGTGGGAAAAGTAGGCTTACAGTTGTAATACAAATAAATAATACACAATTAATAAATAATAATGCAAGAATAAACTCTGTTTCTTGTATTCACAACTGTTAACTTACTTTTGCCCACCCCTGTATTTAGCTGGAGTATTATATTGGACCATGCCAGCTCCTCTGCCCCCAACATCTTACAGATCCTTCTGTAAACCAAAACTTGATATTTGTTCTGATGGGCTCCACTGTGGCCTCTAACATAACCCCATTTTCTGCATCAACTAAATATAAACTGAGCCCCTAATTAGAGATCATGTGATCATACCCAGAGATTAGAGCTTTACCATCTGGTAAATAAAATCACTCCATTTTCCCCCTAACATCCCCTCTATCACACTGTAACTCACAGAGAATTATGCTTACTGCATCAGCATGTCAGTAATTTCCTAACGAAGTTATGATGTGTTGGGAAAACTTGCACACATAGAGCAATATCAAACATGATAATTAAAGAAGTTCCTCTCTTTCGGTAGGATGGTAGCAGAGTGGAATCTCACAGGCCGAGATTCCAAGTCTACCTCTATCAGTTACTAACTTTATGACCTTGGGCAAAACCCTCAAGTCATCTGAGTTTCAGCCTCCTTGCTTCATAAATAAAGTTTGTAACATAGATGGTATTTCCAGTGGCTAAATAATTCTTGGCTGTGCTGCATCCAAGATTGGTGCCCCACCCTCCCAGGAATTCTTCAAGTTTCCTAAGGTATAAATTACACTGACAGTATGAATAGCAAAGTAGAAGAAATATGAGGATGGGTGGCTTTTTGAAAGAAAGGTGACAGGGCATAAGGACTAGTTAAAATGAGAGTGGGGTCAGTGAAAGAAATTAGCTTAAAATTACTCTGAGTCTAGAATGGTATGCCATTGACAAATTCAGGTTGGCAAATGGGGATTCGGGAAGGAAGGAAATACGTTCTAAGATAAATCTGTTCAATTCGAATAGGTTTAATTTAAAATATAAAAGTTTAGGAAACTATTCACTAAAGGGAGTTAAACCTGTGTATGGCCATTTCTTTGGGATGAAGCAACACTATAATAGAAATTGCCACCATAGAACTATTCTTTCTGAAAGTAAAATCAGTAGTATATAATTTCCACTTCCACTATAGCATATCCCTAGTTAGGTTAAGATTATTTTTCTTTTTTAAATTGATAATAATTGTCCTCAACTCAACTTCGGAAATGCAATACATTGATTAAGGCAGAGAGCAAAATATTGTTAAAACACATAAGCTACCACTGGTTCATATATACGAGGCAGTACATTTTTATAAAATTTTTTTGTTTCATGGTACCATATGAAAATAAAAATATACATTACCACTATTGAATTTGAATGTAACATGCTGATTCATTAGAGTTTTGCACCATTAAATTCAATGCAGTGTTTAGTACAGGGACAGTGTATAATATTTAAGACATGAGATGCAAGGGAGAAAAAAGACATAAGAAACATCTGTATCTGCCAGCTAAAATATGCATCCAGGCTTTCTGCTTCCTTTGCTGGCATTCAAATTCCATAGAGACCAAACAATAATTACTCTTTGATCAGCCACCTGAAAACTCATTTTTACCCATAATTAGATGTTGGGAGATGCCGTAAAACTGGAATTTTAGAAATGTCAATACTGCTGCTAATCAAGATGCTGAATTCATATTGATCTACTTAAAATAATTTAAGATTTCTCATTACAGTAAATGCACCATTGTATGCCCTTTCTGGAAACCCATAAAAATCTTGGTTTTTTAAACTGAGAGTCAAGCCTCATGTATCATTTGTGCCCTAAGTACATTCTCAATGTAATTAGAACCTCTCTCCAGTGACACACTAAGTTGTGTTTTTTTCTTTCATTTTTTAATGTACTACCTAATCACGAATTGGGAGGTAGCATAATTATGAGAAAGGCCACAGAATGAAGCTTAAGATTCTGGATCGCTGTCCCTGATCTGGTTCTTACTTGGGCTATTTAATCATAGCCAAAGTTTATTAGGGGTCAGAAGGACACAATTATCTACATCGCTCAATTAACAATCCAGTTGGAGGAGCTGAGGGCCACTGAGAGTCAAGTACTTAATAGATGCTTTCTGACAATTTTGGTTAGTACCTTTAGAACATCACCTTGAATAGAGTGGCTATGATTTCATGCCAGTATTGCCCTGAATATCCTGAAATAAGAACTTATCTTCCCCTCGTCCCAAGCAGTTTTCATATGCATTATTATATTTGATCCGTAAAGCAGCTTTATGGGAGGATAATACACGCTGTGAGCCTTCCTTTTGCTTCAGTGGGAACGTGCCTGGCAGCAGCCACTTGTCTTCTCCCTTGCGTAAGCTTCTTCATTAACAGCGTACAAACCATCCCGGTAGGAGTACATAGCAGGGAACATTAACCTCAGTTTATCAAAAGGACGCCTTCTTACCCACACTGCCGCCTCCACCCCCAATTTCTCTTGGCTTTCTTAGAGTCTAACGTACACTTTAACTAGTAAACTCCTTTTCTCCCTTAATTTCCTAATGTCATCCTCTATTAGGAAACTAATAAAAAGAAAATAAATTCCATGTCCATTTCATCCATTTCACAGAAAGGGCAGGACTGCCTTAGGTCACTATGACCTATGGCATTAAGCTGCCTCAAAGTTCTCTTAGCCTCTTGGCTCACATTGTAAGTTAGGAACATGGTCCCTTTATTTATTATGAATAAATCTATGCTCGTGACTGCTTCCATAGTAAACACTCTTGTTAAAAGCTGTTGTAAATCCTGTACCTTAGGCTTTAAAAAATGTACATGGTGAAAATAATGTAACATATTCACTCTCCAGTATATAAGTGGTGTCCTCTCTAAATTCACATGGAAATAAAAAGGGAATCTGATGAAAAAAGGATATTTTCAGTCATAGAATAAGCTATCAATCACTTATTTGTTCAACAAGCAAGTAATAGGCTCCTGCTATACAAAGCATACCTTATCCATCTGTGCACTGTCACATGGGAAGGGGGACAGGGGTATGTGTTGGGGAGCAGGGAGTAGGAGATTAGCCATAATAGAAGAATGTGTTGGATATCTTCTGTCTGCCCCTCCAGTTCCACTTTCTACCACCCTTACCTTGCTCTTGGCCTCAGAGGTTGACCTGTTTGGGATGAATTCTCAGACTTCCATTTGGGTTGGCCAATGGGGAGGCACCAGAGGGCATGAAGAATATGAGATAGGGCGTTTATATTTCTCCATTCTTTCTTCTTGCCCTCATTGAGCTGCATCTCTCTACTGAAGGCCATAGACCACTATGTGGCTCTCTCTCCTGTACCTCTTGATTCTGGTAAATTCTCCCTTCCTTTGTTTCTTTAAAAAGAGAAGTAGAAATCTGTTTGCTGCTAGTGCTAGACCTAGGGTACTGTACTATCCCTTGTTAGCTTCCATAAGCCCTGCTGTGAACGTTTAAGACATATATGCAAATCCTTTGACACTCTTTCCATGGCTCAGTGAAGTCTAGGACATTTTCTCTTGAACCTGGGCTGGACTTGGAGACTCACTAGCAACTAATTAAATGCAGCAGAACCAGTGTACTATGACTTCTGTACAGTGTATGACCAATATACTATCTCCTACAGGGCCATCCTGCTTCTGTCTTGCTTGGAGCACCAGGACACCATATAAAATGTCCCATTGTCCCATGGCAAGGACATTGTAAAGAAGCCCAGTCAAGCCACGTGGGAAAACTATATCTACATGTATGTGCTCCATTGAACAGAGCGAGCCCAGGTGGTAGACATGAGAGGAAAGGCGTCTTCAAATGAATCTAACTCCGGCCATCACGTCAACACCCAGCTTTGAGTCTTCCCAGCTAAAGCTATAAAACTCATGGAACAGAAAAGAATCATTCTTTTTTGTGCCTTTCTAACTCTTAACCCACAAAATCCATGGGTATAATAAACGCTTATTAGTTTATGTCACAAAGTTTGGGGAGGTTTGTTACACAGCAACACAGATCAGAGCATGTGCTCATATCTTTATACATAGTCCTTTCCTTCAGGTTTTTGCAAATTGCCCAGTTTGAGTGGGCTGCCTGTTTCCTGACAGAACCCTATGGAATATAAAGGGAATTCCAAATAAGTGTCGCATGAGTGGTATGAACAAACTCCTACAGGAATGTGAATTAAAGAGAATCCACTTCCAGTTGTTGTAAACAGAAAATTCTCCACAGGGGCAGGAACTATGTCTGTTTGATGTCACAGGTGCTCAATAACATCTCTTGGAACTTTGCTGACTGAAGTGAGAATTTAACTGGGCCTCAAGAAACAGCTGTGAGTACGATGGGATGAAAGGAGAAAACGTACTCCTATAGACAGGACAGTAAAAATAGAGAGTGTGGCAGCCAGAACCTGCATTCAAGTAACAAATTCTGTTAATAGAAAATCCAGCCGAAGCATGGGCTCTACCCTGATGCCAGGGTGACTTCTTAAGGATGCAAAAACCTCACCCCATCTCTTCCTGCTCCACAACCTTCATTAATTTTCTGTAGCTGCCAGGTGATAAGTCAAACTTCCTAACATTGCCTTTTAAACTCTTCTGAACTTAATCTGCCTCTCTGCCCTCATCTTAACCAGGACCCTCATTCCCACCTGTGCTGCGGCCACATTACTGATCTGCAGATTCAGCCTTGCACACCTTTGTAATTATGAAAGTGCTACTTTTTTTACCTAGAATATTCTACACATCCACCTTCCTCCTTTTGACTAACTTGCAGTCACCCTCAAATCTCAAGACCTGAGTCTTCCCATCTAGGTAGGTTTCCCAGACACCAGCAATGTGAGGCAGTAATCCTCCCTAGTTATTTATGGCATTCATAATATTGCTTTATAACAGCTTTTGTTTTTTATCTAGCTATAGATTATAAACTCCTTAGACATGGACAAGAATTTGGATATCAGTGTGCTTAGGGAAATACGTTAGGTTGATGAGAGTAAATGCTGGATGAAGTACCAACAGGTGCAGGACATCAGGTTTTGTGCATGACTGCAGACACCATTGTTTGTGTTCACGTCAGTGGCCCTCACACCTAGAAGAGTAACAGTTACAAATATGTTTGTTGAATGAATAAATGCAGCATGAGTGAATGGATATCAATGAGGAAGAGGTGGGAGTAGTCTAAGATTACCATCTTCTTTTCTATGGCCAGGAAGCATAGCCATTTAGAATTTATGTAGAATTGTCAATCCCAAAACCCTTTGGAAAAGGGGTTCAGTTCATTACATTGCTGTGTTTCAGTCTATTTAAACCAGGAGGGAATTGTTAAAAGAGCAACAAGGTGATCCCTTTACTGCTCTTTGTCCTGGCTTCCTCTCCCGCTGGTCAAGTATCCCTTCTCAAGCGCCGAGTTTAATTAACACTTTGCTCAAGGGCTCAATTTGGAAGTCCCTTGTCTGAGATGGGGTTCCTGGTTTATCTTTCTGTAGCTATGGACAAGGGACAGGTTCAATCAACCTGAAATGTTTACACAGTTAATGTGTATTTCAACTTCTGTTTGCTTTGACAATTCAATACTACCTGTAAATGCTTCTATTTGAAGTACTAATTTTATGAGTACCTCCAATTAATGAAGTACCTTAGGTGTCTTGCCTTCAAATGCCACTTATACACAGCATTGTATATTATAAAACTTAGAGCCAGTGTTCTAAGAGCTGCTTAATTCTATTTATTTAATAAACTGTGATAGTTTGCATTTAAATTGTTCTTGATTTACTGCTATTTTGATAGGGCTTGTAATGTCAAAAGTCAGAAGCTTTTAAGCTTATTTTAAATGAAGTTTAACTTGAGGAAAGGCAGATGATTAACTTCAAATAAAGTACCAACTCTCCCATATTTCTCAAAGCAGTGCTTCCAGTCTAGTAAGCCAGACCACCCTGATCTCATGGAGGATATGTGACCTTCAGAAAACTGCACCATAATCATGGTTTTTAAACTTTACAAATTAGTTTTATTGTATTTCCAAGTTATCACAAGTAATTGGAGTTACTTAAAAATCAAATGATCTCTAGTCATTGTGAATACATTTCACTTCATATTAGACAGCCGCACACACAGGTGCTACTTTGAATGACCTTCTTTCAAGTCAACTCTATTTGGTTCATTTTTTCCCCCAGTAACTTTTGTTTCCTTTATTGACTGTGTGTGTGTGTGTGTGTGTGTGTGTGTGTGTGTGTGTGTACATTTTCCTACAAAATTACCACTCAAAGTTCTAATCTTTGAGCTTAAATTTTGCTTCATGTAGCATCTGTTGACAATTGATTTATTATTTTCATACTGAGACCTTCAAGTCATAATAGATAAGACATTCATTTTCTAAGTCTCCCCAGATTGGTCGTTTGGCTAAAAAATGCCCTTGAAACTTCAGAGAATCAAAAACAAATGAGCTAACTTGAGATAATGTCTGTTCTTCCTCAAAAGCAAAAGTCACAATTTAAGAAATTGCCTCTAGTCTGCAAGCTTTAAAATTTTAACAAAGTGTCTGAAATCCAGCTGCAGGCCTAACTTGAATCTCTCTCTACACTCTCTCATCTGTATACATTCCACATGTGAATATATTTTCTAATGGAAGTACCAAATAAATACTGGGTACAGGGAGGTCCATAGGTTTCAGCAAGGATCACAAAATTGCTTAAAAACGTAACTTTAAAATAGCTGGCTTCTACCTACCTTAATCCTTCTGGCTTTCAGGGCTATGAAACTGCTTGTAAATAGAATAGATTATTCAATTTATAAACTAACCTAAGGTGCAGTGTATGCCTCAGAGTATCATCATGACACTCAAGATCACATCCATGAAGAAAAAACCCAACCACAATGATTTCAATAAAGTTTGGTCATCAAAGAAGGCAGAGTCAGGAGAAATAATTTATGCAGTTGTTCATTTGGTTAAAGAAGGTTGAAAAAGGAGAATTCAAGGTTATCTTTCCAACCTCCTAATTATTTGAAAGAATCATGCAGAGAATAAATTTCAAGCTTTGACTTTTAACTGAATTCTTGTCCCAATTAAGTTACTTGAAAATAATATCATGGCACCTAAGAGGAAACAAACAAGAGGGTCTGTGTTACTCAATGTAAACTACTCTTTTAAAAAATGATGCCAAATTTTCATTTTTGGTACATGCATACCACATACCTTGATGATTAATCATCCTGCTATAAACAACTAAAACTACTACATTAGGGGGAAAAAAATGTTTGTTTTATTTTGTAAGAATGCAAGGGATGGCCTCAGAGGCCAAAAACAAAATGAAAGCAGTAATTTACAGAGTTAAGCAAACTCTAAAGCTACTGGCTACTTTGAAGGCACCTGATAATCTCTGGTGACCCTGAGTCTCATTTTTTGACAACTACACAGGAGATGGGAGACAGGAAACAAAAAAGCCTGGGGCCCACCCTTGCAGTGGAGGGTCTTAGATTAGAAGACTTCAAAATAAAGCCAGAAACCCTAATGCTGCATCTTCAGGGAAAAGCACAGTAGAGTCTAGGTGTTTTAATACATATGTATATTTATTTTAATATATATTCAATATATATCATAATATACATATTATATGTGTGGGGGTGGGTATTTTTCTTTCCCTTGTCCCTGTTAGAAGCTATAGTAGAGTATTACCCATTTTTCTTTACTTTACTATCCAATGATTCAGTCTCAGGAATGTTTTATGAGAAGTACTGTAGGTAAATTAGTTTAATGGACAAAGAAGCTATGTCTGCTTTAATCATGTTGTACCATTGTTGCTGCTTAGAGAAAAATTCTGTCCTTGCTATAGACCAGGATTTTCTCTTTTCAGAATACAGGTTTTGGTTACTAGACCAATCATCTACATCCTTATAACAAACAATCCCAAAACTTAGTGGCTTAAAACATGATTTATCTTGCTTACAAATCTGCAATTTGTGCAGAGCTTGTCAGGGACAGTTCATCTCTTCTCCATTTGGCACTAATTGGCATAGTTCAATGGGAAGGAATTTGAATCATACAAAATCTCATTCATTCAAATATCGGGCAGTTGGTAACAATTGTTGTCTGGGGCCTTAGCTGGGGCTGGCTGCCAGAATACCTACAACATTAGCTCTCCATGGAGCTTGGGCTTCCTGGCCACATGGTGGCTGGTTTCTAAGGGCAAGCATCATGAGAGAGACACATGGAAGCCATAGCCCATTTCCTGACATAGCCTCAGAAGTCAGGTGGTATCGTTTCTGCAACATTCTACTCATTGAGGAAGTCAAAACACTTCAAATTTCAAAAGGAAAGGAGAAGAAATATATCCCACCTTCTAATGGGGGTACTGCAAAGCTCCAGGAGAGTAAGCAGGACCAAAAAATCTTGCTAAGGCCATTTTTTAAGGAAATATAATACACTATATTTCTTGGTCTCATTACAAAATTATCATTTTATTTGTTCAGTGTTTAGCCAAAACAGAGAAAGGAACCAGAGAGAGAATGTTTGTTGGGGAATGGTTAGCCAGAAAGTTCAAGTTGAACCTTTGCTTAACTGGATGCCGCCAGAGGTAGCCTCTCGCCTTCCTCTTCCTGACACTAACGCTCCAGAAATGTGCCAGCCAATACCTAGCGTCAGAGGCAGCAGTCCTTCCTGCCATCTCTGTGTGCTGCCAGGTGCACAGAAAGCACAGGGTGCTCTCAGGGAGTAGCCATGAAATCCTCTTCTGCGCTTTCTGAGATCAAAGGGGAGTTCTTAGCGTTGTGATGAAGATTATTATTTAAAAGTATCAACATGTATGTTGTATTAAAACTAATTATTTTTGAAGACTAGGCCAAGGCTACAATAATAAGACTCCAAGCAAAGGGCAGAGAAGAGAAAGTCTATAAAATATAAGTCAGGGGGTCATCACAAGGCCGGAAACTGAAAGACAAGGTAGATCATGTCTCCCTGTTTGAACAGCTGCCCATCAGCACACACACTACACCACAGCTTAACATTCTGCACCGACTTCAGTGTCTTCTTCATGGCTTGTTAGCCTGGCATCCTGTGAAGCTTTAAGGCGGATCAAGAAAGCTACCTTAGTCATCTTAGGACATCAATATTCTCTCTCCTAAATGGATTTCCTAGATAAGCCTTTCTTAAATGTGAAAGAATGTACTCTCATTAAAACATTTTATGGAATCCTCATAGAGCTAGAAGAAACATTTGAGGGAGGAGACCAGAATAGTCCTTCCATTTCCCTCTGAAATGATACCCAAAAGGTCAAAGATCCAGAATCAGGGGAGGGGACTGTGTGGAGTGAGGGGTAAGCTCGCCATGTGACTCAGAGAACAAGGACAGGACCATTTCCTTTATGAGCACATAGTAGCTTTAGCACCAGAGGCTAGAGAAGCTAATGCTCCAGCCTTTTCCGCGACTGACGACAGGTCCACCTGAGACAACATATTCTGCCCATTTTTCCCTTTCAGTTTCTACATTTCTTAGTTACTTGTTGAAAGTGTCAGGCAGACAAGTGCATTTTTTGTCTAAAAAACCTTTTTAGGACTGGTTCAAAATAATTTTAGTACAAAATAAGAGGACGTCCCAGAGGGGCCGTGAGTACGGGGCCTGGAGGAGCGTGGCCGTGGTGGGGATGCCAGCCTCAGCTCCCCCTGCCCACGGACGGCGTCCAGCTCCCCCAGTTCCTCCGGCCTCACACCAGGGCTCTTGCTCTGCCCTGGCTCTTTTGAATTTCAGTCCTATTCCTGGAAACTCCCTTCTCATTTCACCCTTTCCTCCCTTCTCTTCAGTCCAACTATCAAAAATTAGACCAGTGTTACCGTCAATAAAAGGCGTCCTTCCAGATAAAAAGCTAAAGCAATTTTCCACCCAAGTGTTTCCATCCTTGCATTACCCAACACACCCAGTGAAATCAAGTGGATCTACTACCAAACACATGGGTGCCAGTTTTTTCTAGTGTTGGGGTGCTGGGAAGCCCCAGAACAGAAGTGAGAATTAGGTTGGTTTTCTTTGTTAATTCCCCACATCCCCTCTCAGTGGCCTTGTCCTCTCCCCAAACTTGACGCTCTCATCTTGTGCCGCGTTACTTAGAACTGTCCGCAGTGAACCTCCCAAGAGAGCCCGACTCTCAAGTTCTAGCCCTGACCTCAACAGCCTAATCTATTATTTCATGCGGGGATATGAGTACCTATCTATGGTTAAATGATCTCTCACCACTATTGAAATAAGGATTTCTAGATGTGATACTTTTATTCGTTTCATCAGCCTGAAGTTTGTAGCAGTTACAAGGCCACGTGGGACAGTTCAGATCACTCTGGGGTAAAAACTGTCTGGTCTCTAATAATAAGAGCAACTCTATGAACACTGCACTACATCATAGAAAAATGAATGAGCTCCTCTTCCAAGCACTCTGTCCCCATTACTATTGATTTTGCATTATTACAAATCAACTAAATTGTTGCCTTTTTGACACATTTACATCTATATTGCAATAACTTTGGCTACTCTGCCAATATAGAAGTTCCCTTATTCTTGTATTCAGGTTGGCCCGACATCACTGTCTAGGCTACTAATTATCTGTCTCTACCTTTCCCCAAGTCACTTCACTCAACACAGCGGCCAGTTTTCCTAAAGAAAACCAGTTCATGTTACTGCTCAAAGCAAGACGGGGGTTCCAGTGTCATCAGAGCCAAAACAGAGCTGACGGAGCTGCAAGATCATGCCTCTCCTGCTCCTGACCACACCCAACGGTTTTCCTCCGGTTCTTATTCCCTTGCTCACTTCCCTCCAGATCACAGCTTTTTCACCATTTCTGGAACTTCCAGGCTCATTCCCACCCCCAGGCTTTTGCACTTGCAGTTCCCTCTTCCTGACACTCCCTTCCCTCAGATATCCACATGGCTCACTTTTCCTCCATCAGCAATTTGCTTAAATGTTGTCTCCTCAGAAAGATAGCAGATTATTCTGTTTAAATATGCACCCCCCTAAACCTCCTTATCTTGCCCTAGTTTTTTCCACAGTGCGTATTTCCTTCTGTCTTGCTATAGATTTGGTTTATTTAGTATGTTTATGGCTGGTTTCCTTCCACTGGAATGGGAGCTTCATGGAAGCTGGAATTTTGTCAGTTTTCTTCACCCGTACCTCTAGCGACTATAAAACAGCTCAGCAAATGGTTGCTGTGCAATAGGCAGATAGGTTTAATGAATGAACAAAGGTTTGGGTACTTCCTCTTGTTGACTCCGATCTTCAAGTCCCCCAGGGAAAGAAGAAAGTCTTACTCATGGTGCAAAATTGACAACAGTTATACACATGGACTTGGGTCAGCTCTTTGGTTCAAAGATGTCCCTCTCCATCGTGTGGTGAGAGATTCGCAAGCACACCATTCTCGCCCCGTAGCCTAGGCTCACCCCAGCAACATGAACATAGCTTAAGTCCTGAGCTTACCTAATGTGATCACACTCTTTCTGGGCACAGTGTCTCCTCTCTAAATGCCAGTGCAGTTTATGAGTCCTGCAGACTCCATGGGTTTGGGTCATGAGAAACTGTTTTAAAATAAACATGCCTGGGTGATTTAGTCCCTTAACATCTTGTTCAAATATTTGCTTCATCATATAGTGACATTATGGAACGGTGACAGCACAGTCACAGATGTGCAAACAAACTGTGAATGTGGGTACAGATTGTGGCTGTTTGAATTCTTTTGGTATCACAATCCTGCAGAAAAATCTTTCGGTCAGATTGTTCGTTGGTTGCTTGCTGGGCTTTAATTCAGAAAATCAAAGAGTTTTACACAAACTTGCACTGAGTGGTATTTAGGATTGTGGGGAAGGCAGAGGAACCAGTATTGGCTGTTCAAATTCAAGGTTTCCAAGGTGAGCCCCGCCATGCATTTCTTTCTAATTACAGAAGCCAGCTTTTCTATTTAGCCAACTACAAAGACGGCTGTCACGGGGATCAGTCTTGCCAGTGCAGAACTTTCTAAAGCATTCAGTTTGGAGATATGCATTGGCGTTACCCATGCAGAAGAGATCCGTGGTTTGCTCTCCAGGCCATTCACACCTTATTCCACTGCTTTTTCACAGAAATGGATTAAGAGGGCACAAGTCTTTACCTGTGTGGACACATATAAAAGGAAATCAAAGGGGAACTGAAAGCAGACACTGAATATATCAGGTTCCTTTTAGGCAAAGTGCCAGCATTTCAATAGAACCACTCCTTAAATTCCATCAGACCGGCTCTGAGAGCCTCTGCCAGCTCGGAGATTCTATGCTCCCCTGACTCTCCCAGCCCCTCAGGATATTGACGTTAACTAATTTGTTTGGCTGAATTAGGATGAGGTTTCTGATGCTTAAACAGCCACAATTTCACGGTACAAGAAATATGGAGACCAAAGGGATAACCTGGTGGGAAAGTTTATTCTGTCAGGACTTTACTTAAAAACAAACAAACGAACAAAAACCCAGCAACTTTGTCCAGATCCAAGCAATTCAGATATCCCAAGGCTGCCAGCCCGACACATAGGGTGACCATGGTCATAGAAACAGGAACAAATAAACCAAAGGGAGGAACAAAGGCCACAGAAGATAGTAGGGGTTTGCCCAGGGCAAGGAAAATAAAGGGTGTTGCCCACCGCCCCGAGGGCGTTGGAATAAGCGACTCCAATTGCTGTATCTAATTAAGGTGAAAGGCCACGTGGTCTAATGGGCACATTGGTTTGGAAGTCAGGGCACCTAAGTAATGCAATCAATTCATCTGTGCAAGCGTCTTAATTGCTCTGAGTGTTATTCACCTTAACTGTAAAATTAGGGAACTGGGCTCTGAAGAGTTAAACGATGCTTGGAAGCCACAAGAACCTGGGTTTAAATCAGTGTGTGTGTGTGTGTGTGTGTGTGTGTGTGACAGAGAGGGAGAGAGGGGAGAGAGAGAGAGAGAGGGAGAGGGAGAGGGAGAGAGAGAGAGAGGGAGAGGGAGATTTAAGGCAAATCGCTTCTCCCTCTAAGTCTCAGTTTTCTCCTATTCAGGATACGAGCTCCAAGAGTAGTTACTTGGCTGCAAGAAAAGAAAATGCACAGAAGTATCTGTCACCTATTAGGTTCCTGATTACTATTTGTTTGAGGCTGCAGGGAGGGCAAAGGGAGGAGAGAGGGTCAAGCACCAGGTGGCAGAGGAGCCTAGACTTCGGGTGGTGAGCGCACAGCAGAGTATACAGGTGCTGAATTATAAAGTTATACACCTAAAATTCATATCAAGTTATTCATCAGCCAATGTTACTCCCAATAAATTTAATTTTAAAAGTATTTGTTGTAAGACAAAGAAACCTTAAAGATAGTCTTAGGGAGGAATCAGGAAAAAAAGATTAAAAAAAAATTAGATATGAGAAAACTCTAAAATTTTTATTTTTATTTTTTTTACTTTATCATTATGTGTGATAGTAGGTGATTTTTACATATATGGGAAAACTTTCTAAATAAAGGGTGGTGTGTTGGAAGTCCCAGGCAGCAAGAAAGCATGAGCCAAGGGCAGCTTTGAAAAGAGATAGGGAATGCTTGCTTTGAGAGCACAGATACTAAAATTGGAAGGAAAAGGAATGGCGAAAAACAAATGGAAATAAATGGCTGGCTCGGTCTAGAGAGGAGCCAAGAGTGGAGATTACCAAGCCCAACGGGTGCAGTGCTCTTGATTTCAATCTGGCCAGTCTTCAGGTCCAAGAGATCTGCCCTAAGGATGCAAGGCAGGGCAGAGCTCCACCGGCAGAAGTTGTTCGTGCAAGTAGAAATCTGTGCCCTATCTGGGAGGATGGGTGGGTGACTCTAAGAGAGGTATCAAAAGCACAGGCCATCTCTGGGGTCCAAGGGCCGGGCCAGGGACTTAGGACCCCTAATTGACAGTCAAGGCCAGGCCCAGAAGGTGGCTGGAGTGGGAACTAGATGCCAGTCGTACAAGCTGAAGTCGGGCCAAGAGACTGGGCTATATGCACGGAAAGAATAAACCTTTTCTGGAGCTCACTCATCCAGAAAGAAAGGAGCTGCAAATATGCCATCATCCCAGGCTCTGACTGGTTTAAGGATTAGATAGTTCTAAACCTGCAGGTGGGAGAGTTTAGGGCCCACAGCTGTGAAAAATGGCACTGGCCCTAATTGGTAACATCTGCAGATGGATCTGGGCACTCCCTTTGCCACCAGTTGTAACACATCCTCAACTTTCAGCAACCACAAATATTACCTACATCCCGGAAGGCAACCTGAGTATCTACAGCAGATGCAGTATGTCAGTGAGCAGGTCGTACATCAACACAAAGACCCAACTGAGCGGGAAACCAAGAGGAGGGCAACGCAGGAGAAGGCAAGTTCCAGACACCCTCGGAGACATGTGCTCGTGCACGTGACCACCAGGTATATCTCACACCAACTCCACCTGAGTGTCTCCCTTTGTAAGGTTTTCACAAAACTGAGGGTAAAGAGCACATTTTGATCCCTAATCCAACCCACAGGTATGCGGCAGAGCCTGGGCAGTATTTATTTGGTCTTTCAGGCTAAAATGGAAGAGCAAAGGCAGATGGAGGGATCTCTGCCAATCAGAAAACAATAAGCAGTATGGTGTCCAGCCAGGCAGGGGCATGCACTTCACCCCTTGTATTAAGAATTTCACACCTAAGGTTGAGACAGAACCTGGGCAGGTACAGGAGACCTAATTGTATCAACAACAGTCTCCTGACAGAGGCCATGAGTGATTTGCTTCTAAATGAGATCCAATATTTCACAAACACAGTTGAAAGAACCTGGCTGTTTAAAAAGCTGGCAGTTTTTAAAAACACAAACAATTACATGTTTGGCTTGAAAAGAATTTTCAAAACTTTATTTAGGACCAAAGCCAGCTTTGGTAGTTTGAAATGAACACAGCGTGTTTCATTATGGGGCTCAGGAAGTAACATAAAATATTTTCCACCAAATTTGCCTCCAGGTAGTTGTAGTGGAATTCAGTCAGCGATTTCAGGATAATTTGAAAAGAAATAGCAGGTAGTCCCTTTAGCAATTAAAGGCACATCTCAAAAGATAAATAAAAAGAAGTTAACTCAACCCAACTCTAAAGGTAGTCGATCCTGCACGGCTCAGAGAGCAGAAAAAAGGAAGCGCTAAAGGAAACAAACCACACTGGTCTTCACACAGGGGAGGTAAGGGTCCGTGAGGGGGAAGCACAGGAAGGTGTGTGGGAGGGGAGACACAGCTACAACAGTCGAGCCGCCAGCTAAATTACGAGCAGCGTAAGTGGCTGCTTGTGGGTAATAGTTAAGGGAAATCAGCAAGTCTACAAAGAGATGACAAAATGCTAAGGAGACTGATCCTCTCTGGTCCAGAAATGAGCCAAGAGAATTTATTTTTAGGAGCTTTGGACATAATCAGACCACCTCCAGGCATAACAGAGTTCATCCACCCCACCCCAAGACCCTTAAAGGGGATTCTCTCACATTCCTCGGATGCCCCCGAACAGTCACATCTTAACAGCATCTGTATATACAAAGGCAGAGTAGTGAATTGAACAGAGCATGGTTTTGAAATCAGAGAATCAAGGTTTAAACCTATTTCTGTAAATTTTCAGTTTTGTGACTTTGGGCAAAGCCCCTCCCCTCTCTAAGCTTCCGTGCAGGAAAGGTGATTCCAAAAGGAGCCAGGACCTACTTCGTAAGGCTGTTCTCAGGATTAAATGAGGCAGAGGTAGAGACAGGCTTATGGGATACTCATGTGGATCGTGGAGTATTAGGATCTGTTATGTGCAAGTCAAAGTGCTAGGTGTTATATATATTTTTTGCGTTCAATTAGTAAAACTGTCCTGAGATTGAGGTATGTTGCCTGACTTCACATATGAGAATACTGAAGCTGATTTTCCAGAGTTTCCTTTCTCTTTGCAAATGATGACATTCAAATAAGACAAAGGAAAAAAAGAAAAAAAATTCGGTTCAGGCATGAAGTCATCAATTGTATATGTAATCCCTTTAGCTGCCAACAGAGGACCTCAAAACCACTAAGAATTACTAAGAAAGGAGCTTAATGCCTTGACCCTCTCTTCTTAATCCTGGGCCAATTACTAATTCATCTTTTAGTTTTTTTGGTTTTTTTAATCACGGCAGCAATTTTATTGCCCCTAAAAAGTCCAATTTTTAGAGAAAATATTTATAGAAATTCTGGGTAAAAATTAAAACTCAATGTATACAAGGTGACTCATATTTAACAAAAAGATTTGTATTCATTTGTCCATTTGTTTCTCCCCTAGGAATTTGACTGATCTTTATCTTTACTGATACCAACAGTTTTACTAATCACTCACTTCAGTCTGTATATGAAGTAGAAAGAGCAGACTATTTCTTTGCTCCCTATAGAATAATTTCATAGTTTCCTTTAAAAGACCTAGAGAATCCAGGAAAAGATATAAGATAAATAAGTTGCTAGATTCTCAATGTAGAGACAGCACAGATCAAAACACAAATCTATCAGCCATTACTAACACCCTGTGAAATAATGTAATCTTATTTTCAGAAACCTAGAGCTGTCAAATTTCCTTACAGCTGTTAAGAAGGAATCTTCAATTTTAAGACATTCTTCTTTCAGATTCTTCCTTGTAGGGACAATCACCATAATATCTGTGAAAGCAGTTAAAACAAAGTTGGATATGCTGACACTATCCTAGAGGAAAATCCGCTAGCTGCCCTAACAGGCACCAAAAAAGTGACAGTAAATAGGGGGAATCAACATGGTTCATGACTTAGCTATGACCCATTCAGGGTTATTCCCATCTCAGATTTTTTTCTGGCCTCTTTACTCAGCCTGAAGGATATTCTCTAGTGAGTTACTAAAACAGAGCCACTGTAGAGTAAAGTGAAGCACCTTCATTCATTACTCCAAGAAGACCAGCATCATCCAGTCTCATCAGAGTTTATGTGGCCGTCCTGCCATTTCCAGGTCCTCAGGTAGAGTGAGATGATCAGAGACATGCTCTAGATTCCACACCCACTCAGACACATATGCTTTTGTTGTTGCTTTTTGGTTTATTTTCTGGGTTTGTAGAATGTGGTCCCTGGGCACAATTCTGAGGAATACCTCCTAGAACAACAATCACAACGACAATAACAACAAGAAGCTTAGTGAGGCATGTGGGCTAACACCTTCGACAATACCTGGGAGGTTTCTAGAACTACAGGACCTTGACCTACTGAATCAGAATCTGTAAATTACCAAGATCTCAGGACATATGTATATGCATTAAAGTTGAGAAGGCCTATGCTGGAGACTCAACCATCAACCTATCAGTTGAAAATCATATTATCAAGTGAGACAAAAGTGGAAAGATGACCTGGGGAAGTATGTCGAGTGTCCAGTACCATAGGACCTAATACCTGGTTGGTGGGAAATTAGGAAAAGAAAGGAATACCCTTGATCCAGTTCAGATGAGGCACTATGGCCTTTTATTCACTGTAGTAGCCTTGGCCGGGTGGCCCTCTTGGTGCCTGCAGTCCAGAGGCACCACCATGGTCAAGGTTACCTGCTTTTTCTTACACCTGCTTCTACCTGTGAAAGTGGAGTGACGTGTTACTCCTGTTGCCACAGAAGGTCCGTATTCTTCTTTTTCCCACTATGGAAAGAGAGAACAAATCTCTTTATCATGGCTCCCTTCATGAAGGGTTTGTCCATCCTATCAATATTTGCTGTGGAGGTGACTGTGATGACAGAAACTGTGGAGGAATATTTAGGAGTAGGTATCTTTGGTTTACAGTTGCCATAGATGATTAATGAGAGTTGGGACTAAGAAACAAGCACATGGCCATTCAGGCTGAAATTTAAAATAAAAAATTCACTGGAAATAGAAGTGGGGATTCTGTGATAGACACCCTGAATTCACTGCATTAAGCGGTTGAAAGTTTTCTTATGTTCTTTGTAACAGGGGACTGACCCCTGTAATCTGCATTAGCTAGGAGCCTATCCACTGGCTTCCATTAAATTTGAGCAATGAGAGGCTCTGGAAGGGGATTACATGGGGCAGAGGAGGGAAGAAGTCATAGAATTTTTCTGATAGCTCTACATTTAGAACTATCTCTGGCATTGACTATAGCTCTTTGTGGCTCGAGTTCATCCATGGGACCCTCCCAACATTGTTCCATCTCATTCAAGGGGCTCTTCCCACCATGATTCGAGCACCGGCTTAGCAAGGCTCCTACCATGGGATCCCAACTCTTTTCAGGTAGTCTTGCTATTGGATTCTGGTAATACCACCTTCTCCCCTTGTCCCCCCACCACAGGATCTGGGAGTAGCATTCTATTATTGCCTCTTCAGCTCTTCTCAGACATGCAAAACTTTTTTCTCATATTAAATTCCTTCTAACGAACAAATTAAAATGGGTTCCATTTGACTGACCTCACCCTGACTGGTACACTGGCCTGATATTCTATAAGCTTATGCATCAAGGGCCACTGTTTGGGACATCTGGTCCAGCAGGAAATGTCATTGAAATTAACCTTCAGGTTTAGAATGAGGTTCATAGAATTTTATTGCAAGGTAGAATGTTAAGTGTCATCCAAGTCTGTCATTTCACTAATGAGGAGCTGTTCCCCAGCAGAGGGTGCCATGCCATCTCACACAGTCCTTAAATGGCAAAGTCAAGACAAGCTTTGTCCATGTCCAGTGTGCTGCCACTATTTTAATATTTCTTCTATGGTACGTCTGCTACCTTCATGAAACCACTGGCGTGTTTGATACCAAACTCTGTGTAGATGTATATTTCAATGTCATTGACCAAAGTTATCCTAGAGGAAACTAAAGGGAAATTTTAGGGTTCTGATTTTAACACATATTAATTTTTTTACCAAACTTGTGGAAGCCTATCACATATAGTTGAAATTAACCATGGAGCCTATATTAATAATATGGGAGATATTTATTTTCATATGAATGAAGATGAGAGACTTACAGAAGTCATTAAAAATGACATATAAAAGAGGATCAGGACCATAAAGTAGCCTAATGATAATTCTCTGGCGGTGGGGAAGGAGCATGACTTTAGAATTGTGAATACATAAAAGACAAGAATTAGCAAAGCAATAATTTATCAAAGCAATATATACTATTTTCAAAAAAAACACAATAGCACTATATATTGTACGAGAGAGACATTGCTGAATAACACCCTAAAATGTTGAAGAAAAATAAATATGCATATTCTTGTAAAAGGCAAATACTGTAAATGCTGCATAAAATCATCAAACCAAAGGGCTCAATTCAAGGCAGGATCAATAGATGAGATAAGGAAAAAACAAGATTAAGTCCTGTAAATACGTTTCTGGCATCTACAGCAGTTTTGGACAGGTAGTGTAATGTTAGAGTTAAGAGCATAGAATCCAGACACTAACCACTGGTGCTCAACTATAAGCTCTGCGATCTACTTGTTGTGTATATTTGTTAGGGTAGACCAGGCTGCAGTTAAAAACAAAAACAAAAAAATCACCCAAACTATATTATGGTTCAAATATAGGAGAAGTTTATTCCTCACTTAAGAAACAGTCCACGTTGAATTTTCCTAATAAGAGATGATTTAAGAATGGATTTTGGTAGGCATCTGACACTATGTGGTTTAGGACTAGTTACTTAACTTCTCTAAGCAATATACTATTTAAAAAAAAAAAATAACAGAGCCATATATATTGTATGAGAGAAAGACACATTGCTGAATAAACAATCTCCACTCATTCTAAATTATCCCAGCCACCTGGAGATTGTAAATTCTTGGGTGGTTAGGCAGCCCCTAATCCCTCCACATTGCCCAAGGATACCTAACACCAAGATTTACAAACACTAACACTCAAGAACAGAATCACTATCAATTTACCCAGTTTTCTGGGAATGTAGAATATTCACCCAATCTCCACAGAATCAGCAACAGCTAACTTTAGACTTTCCTTCCCAGATCTCATTGATTCTATTAAAATGGCTCTTTTTTCCCCGTGAGGTTCAAGAGAAGTGCTCCAGGAAGATCCTGTGTGTGCATCAGGCAGGGAGAGTGTCATTACTCTGGCTAATCTCTCTCCAAATGCTTAGGCTTGGGGTGTTATTTACAATGGAAAAAAATCCAATTGGTAACCTGTTAGAGCCGATTTGTACTTCATGGCCCGCGCAGCCACTTGATTAGGTTTCTTCCATGGGCTCGTCCACACTAGAGCACATTTCATCATGCTCATCGGCCAGAACAAAACTATCCGTGGTCTTGACCAATCGGGGAGATGAAATACAGAACTGCTCGGGAGCAAAAGCCTGCTCTGCATGAAACTGTGAAGTCGAAATTCTCTCTAGATTCTCCGCCTGCCTCTGCATCTCCCAGGCTGTGCATCTTCTCCTCCCTGACCCCTCCTGTCCTTGCTGGTGAGTGTCTCTGCTCCTGCCCATTCCACCCTCCTGCTGGTCTCTATGGGTTTAGAAGACAAAGATATCCATAAAGCAGTAATAATGGCAATTACATGTACACTCCAGGGAGAAACCAGAAAAACCGAACCACAGCATTTTCATTGGACTCAGTCCCTTTTTTCCCTACACTGTCCACAACATGATGTTCTATAGAGAATAAACCAAGATTTCATTTAGCAAAGTTATGTCCAAGACACTGAGGCTGTACCAGACGCTGGGCTGTAAGCAAATGGGCAGGTTGTGAGAGAAATTTTAACTCGGTGTAGGTTTATTGAATCTTTTTAATTCTCAGCTTCCTCATCTGTAAAATAGGGACATTTTCAGTGTGACACAAATGTGGGATTCTGTGCTAACCATAAAACTTCTGTGTATTATACATAAGAGAGCTGGTTACCACCTGCAAGGTACTTGTCATTGAATAGTTTCCACAAGGACAAAGAGACAAAGAAGTGTTGGATACATCACAGTTTGGCCCAGGGAAGTCTTTTCTGATATTGTTTTGCACAACTTTGCTCCTCTGCACCAGAATAAATTAAACCAACCCAGGTGTTTTATAGTCTAGCTGGCTGGGCGAGCGCAGCCAGGCTTAGACAATCAAGGACTTCTGAGCATTTGATATGTGGCTATAAATCCAACCCACTCTTGAGATTAAGACTGAGCATCCAAAAAGATGCAACTTCAAAAGAAAAGGTGTGGATTTTAAAATGCTTTTCATCATACTCTATCTGGTTTAAAATTTTATTCTTTATACTAAAGTAGTTCTATTTCTAAAAGTCTGAAGAATCAAAGCTACTGTTGTGAAGTGTCCATCAGTCCAATTCAGTCTGTTTGGTTATTTAGCTGGATATCTGTTTTATAAGCATTTGCCACTTTAATACGAGAGGCCTGAAAGGGGGGGGGGGGGTCACTTGTGAGGATTTATTTTATTTATTGTAAAAGGTTATAGCACCTTGGTCCCAGAAATTGTCACTTTATCAAATTCTCCTAAGTCACATTTAAGTTACTTCAGAAGCAATACATATTTTGTGTCACATAATCTATTTAGCAGAGTTAGGTTGTTTTACTATCCAAGACTGTTTTCTTCTGTGATATATACTCACTTACAAAATTGAAAGGACTCCTCTTGTTTCATATTTCTTATGAAATCTTTTTTTATTTATAATACATCTACTAAAACTCAAATACACCTTAGATGTTCACTTTTAAAAGAATCATCATTTATATCTAAATGATGGAAAATATAAATATGATCGTTATAGGCTTCATGGCTTTTATTTATAGAAAACATTTCCTAAGCTTTCCAAAATTATGGTCCATTTTTATTGCACATCTTGTCATTAGTATTACACAGTTGAAGAAACTGAGGCTGTCAATGGTACGTGGTCAAAGATTATGTTGGCAATTAGTCATAATCTGTTTCCCAGTCTTCTCTCTACCTTTTAGAACCTTGGACTCTTGGGCCCAAGGCTGTGGTGGTCTTCTCCAGTGGGTTCCATATACTACCCCATGAAGAAACGTGTGTGGATTGATGATGTCATTAGTTGGATCTGAGAATTTGTTATCTCATAGACATACAAGGTCACTGGGAGATACTTAGAATCTAATTGCAGTTCTTTTTAATTTCCACAAAAGAGCTGTGGCCGGTCATAAAAGAAGAGTATAAAACTAACCTAGCATTCAATTAATCAAGGAAAGATTGGTTAAAGGAAGTTATCTGCAACTTCTCTGAGACTCAAATCGGGGGGAAAACAGAAACCACTTGAATTTGAAGAGTTTAGACCAAGAAGCAAGACTCCACGTTCTCAAAGAGATTCAAGATGAATCGGTTCTATCCAGCATCTAGGCAAAAGAACTTGGGGTCAGTGAGCTGCACCAGTCCCTGTGAGAAGGGAAAGCTGCCCTGTCTGCAACAGCAAAGCTATTTCCTTAGTGAGAAAGCGCCTTCAACCCTGGCAAGGCTTAGAATTAGGTATATAAATGATCAAATTTGCTTTGTACTTTGCAAAAGTCAAGGGATGGAAGAATTTAAACATATTTTTAAAGGTTTAAATGAATTTAATAGACTAAAATGAGCCTGATTATTTAAATAAGTTTATTCATTTCCATTTGAATTGATTGAAAATTATCACACACACACACCGCCCCCCCACCCGAGTGATCTTTAAAGTTTGCTAGATTTATAAATAGTATAGTCACATTTGTACATTAAATTTAAAGGTTTAAGGAAAATCATGTCTTAAACGATTACTTTAACACTGAAATTTAAAACCTATTATTTTTAAACTAAATCACTTTAAAACTATTACTTTATAAACTGAAGCCATTCTCCCCAACCTCACCCATCAATTCTGTAAAAAAGGAAAGGAAAGGAAAGAAACTCACAAGGACATAACATCCCTGTCAGGAAAATACCTGCGGGCTCTGTGCTGAGCAAACAACCAGCTACCCCAGGCCAAGTGTCCACTGTCTACAGGAGCCAACGGTGGCCAGTGTGGTCTCCCTGCCCTCTTTTGTTCTTTTGTCAAGAAGAAAGGGGGGGAAGCAGCTGGGCCTTGACTTCCCTGAGTTCAAAGATAGTGCTGAATTGATCAACAAAAATAGGTGAGGAGATCAATGAGGCTGGATATTTTCACTGTGAAAGACAAAATGCACCAGGCAGTTAGGGAGATGGTTTTATTCAGGCTCTTGCATTAGGGAGGAAACATTCATTAATGAGAAATATCTCAAGGAAGAGAGAGAAAACAAGGGACTGGGGAGGGGTGGAGGTGGGTCTTATCTTGGAATATACCAGGGTGGGGTGGTCTTGGTGGTTAGCCTAGAAATTTCTCAGGACAGAGGGAGAGGGCCGGAGGGGGTGCATTTTCCAGCCATCCTTGCTTTACAGAAGCACAGGACTCAAAGTTCAATTTTGTCATAAATACTCTTATATGAAACTAGATTTTCAACAATGGTTGTAACTTAAAAAAAAATCAGTGTTCTAGAAAAGGCTGAGTATTTGGTTTTACTTCTTTATTTTTTCCTTCCTTCCTTCCTTCCTTCCTTCCTTCCTTCCTTCCTTCCTTCCTTCCTTCCTTCCTTCCTCCCTCCCTCCCTCCCTTCCTTCCTTTTGTTTTCTTTACTATGAAATTGTGTCCATTTGAAATACTCTTAGTAAAAATGACATACAGAACAAAATGTTATGTAAAACTACTGCATTCAAAAGTAATACTATATGTCCTGTCTGGAAGAATACCATCCTTTATACTGAGGTGATGTCCTCTCTACTTGTTTCTTAGTAACACTTCCTGTCATTTAGAAAATGATGGTTATATAGATACATTTTTATAAATGTCATTCTTTTTCAAATAAAAAAGTTAATAACCATACATTTGTACTCCTGATTTTTGTTAATCAGTTTAGTCATTAAAATCCACAAGCACAGGAGATATTTTTCTGTAAAGTAATGCAGCTGGAGTCCAAGATCCTTTCTGCAGTGCTCCTTTATCATGCAAATACCCTAGGAGAATTAACATGTTTTATTAACTCCCAAAGTTTTCTTATCAGCTCCCAACTGGATGACCTAGTGCATTTAAAGATTCGAATGTTTTGGAGGGTAAAGGGACAAAAAGAAAAAGGTCACCTATGAGGAGGTGGAAGAATGCTCATAACACACCTGACCTTCACTACGTTTTTACCAAAGGCCACACTGAGGTGCTGCTTAGTGGTTCAACATTTTTAGTCTTTTGTTTCCACCTGCACAAAAAACAAACAATACGCTTATTTAAACTCATTATCCCCTATTCAAACTACAGGAAATTAGAGTTAAAGTTGAAGGATCCAGTCCAGGAAAATCAGTTAAGACAGAAAGTCAGTGCGTGGGGATTCGGTCATCAACAATGTGGACCAAATTAGAGGTAGTCGGAATTCAGTTCTGGACAAGGAGACCTACCTGGGGGGTGGGCAGGCAAGCAAGATGAATTCCACCATCTGCCATAGCTAGCGACAAACAGTCAATGTCAAGCATATTCCAGGTGAGCAATAGGGTAAGTCCAGGTTAGAAGTCAGTGTTGGGTAAATGAAACACAAAAGAAATGCATTGGGATGCAGTCAGGATGCCGCCTCCCTAGTGTGCTGCACAGAAGATAGACTTTATGAAGATCTAGAGCAGAAAACCATGAAATGCACTCGTGTAAAATGGAATGAAAAAGAAACCCAGCTAACTGCAGCACCTGGCCTGATAACCAGTCAGAATTTCTAAGACTAATAATGTAGCTGGCCTCATACAGAACGTACAGGTCTCAGAGCACCTACATTTTCCCCATTGGGAGCCACGCTATCCCTATAACCCAGAGTGAGCTAGGGCATTAAGGAAAGGAGACTCAAGGTGTAGGGAACAGAGGAGATTGTAAAAGAAATGAACCCTGGCTTCAAAATTGAAACCATGTTGCAGTTCGTTTGGGCACCTAGAATGAAGATTGAAGACAATGACTGGAAAAGCTTCGAGGACCATCAATCCAAGATAAAAGATGACTGTATTTTACCCAAGTTGTAAATTCTTTATATATTTCCTATCCACAAAAAGAATTGACTTCAAAATATAGGAAACGCCGAGGCCAGGGTGGAAGAAGACGGGTAAGCATCTTAGTGGCATGGGGAGGTGTTCCACAGCACACGGATTCCACGGTACCTCCTACGTCCTGAGCTATACTACAAGAAAAAAAAATGTAATTTCTTGGAGATATCCTAATGTGCTTATAACATTGACTAGATGGCCAAGTTAGATCAAAGAGTATATTTTTTCCATTGGAAGTCAAGATGTTTCTATAAAAACTTTTCTGTAAAAACTATTCAAGAGAAAAACAATAGAGTTGGCTGTGGTTAAGCAAACGTACTTTCCCCGGAGAGTACCTCTTAAAGAAGTCCCTTCCGGCATTAAAGATTTCCTCTTAGCTTAACCCCTGAAAGATAATATACCCTTGAGCCGACTGAACTAAGGAGGCCCCTGAAGCTCTATCTTTCCCCCTAAAATAAATATCATCTTCATTGAAGTCATAACTTAAACATACAAAATTGGTCTTTTAGTATATTACAACATGCTGCGCTACGGTCAGCAAAATATAAGAAAAGATTGCATTAAGAATTACCTTTTCCTCCCCTCCAAAGCCCAAATTACATTACTTATTTGCTAGTGTAAAAGAAAAATTGGTAGAAGAAAGAATGGAGGGAAAATAACATTTATTGACTATCTGCTCTGCAATAGTCAGGATGTTAAGTCGCTTCTACTTATCTTAATGTATTCCTCATATCTCATTTATACTTCATTTATTCCTAGATGAACTATCTCATTTATTCCTCATTAGCCATTTCTACATGTATCATCTCATGTATTTCTCATAACCGCCTGGGGGTCAGATGTTTTATTCAAATTTTATAGCGATAAAAACTGAGGCTCAGCTATATTAAATAACGAGTGAAAAATCACAGTTGGTGACTACCGGAGAGAAAACATTAATCTGGACTCACTGGACCTCAAAAACCTGTGCTCCTCTAATGCTTGGATGTGTTTTAGAAATCATCTCTCCAAAGCAGGCATCTGTACATTATGACTAATGTGAACATGAGGTGATTTTCTGTATCTCCTAGTCGTTGATATCAGTAAAGGATCGGAAAATACTGTAACCGAAATAAACTTAACTTTTGGCGCTTTCCCAATTCCACTGTTTTTCTTACTTCTCCCAGTTCAAATAACCTCCCTCCCACAAAGCATTTCCTGAATGTTCCTGCCTGTCTCCGCCCATACCTCTCGTCTGCATTACGCGCACATGTGTTTGAAAGCCAGAATGTTAGTCAAGGTTGTTAGGTTTGGCTGCATAAGTCCAAAGGGTACAGGAGCTTCTTTGAATCTCATTGGAAAGATCAGAGGTAGGCTTCCAGGACTGGAACAGCAGCTTCACAAGCCCACCCATGTCCCAAACTTTTCTATAGCTCTTTTCCACCATCCTTAGTATATACTAAGGTATTTTAGAACAAAGCAGCAAATTTGACTCCGAGCTTACTGTTACTCTGTGCAAAGTAAAAGCATATCTAAATTCTCAGTTCATAGTTCCCAGAAGAATTTAAAAATCATCATTAACAATAAGTAATAACACTAAATCTTTCTTTAAGGAAACAAAAAACTGCCCTTGACCATGAGACCTGAGGGAACCTCTCCGCACAGGATGCCCTAAAGGGGACACTGTGACTATAATAAATCAGGTTCTCAACAACATTCCTGAAGTACCTTTGCAATGGCTTCCAGAGGCCTGCTCCTGGACAGTCCCTCAATGAAGGACAACGGCTGTCACCAAAGTACAACTCAACAAAAGCAAAGCAGTGTGCTCCAAACCCACGATGCTTTACAGTGCTAGAGTAAACCAAGCTGGAGCAGCAACTGTTTCCTCTTCAAAATTTTTTGAATATCTTCATTCTTGAGGTTCACTATGACTCAGGAAACCTAGTTTGGAAAACACCATTCTAAAGCTACAGATATTTGACGAGTCATTTTCTACACAGTCTTTAGGATAATTTTCTCACAACCAACCTTCCGAAAAATATCTTGTAGCAAAAACTCTGAGATTGTACTCTACATGTGGAATACCCTGTTCTGTATTCTTAATTTAGTATGAATACTTTTATTTGACAATAGCATAATGTTGATAGCTTCTTCTGACCAGCTGAAGATGTAACCAGAACTTGAGCCTACCTAAATGATCACCCCCACTTCCCTGTAATGATTACTACAATATGATATAGTGAAACAGGAGCACCATCCCTGTAATGATTACTATAATTTCATATGATGAAACAGGAGTACCATCTTCCAGGCTAAAAGACATCCCCAAAAAAGTCTGTTTTAAAAAAGAGTCATATAGTTCATTTTCAAGAAAATATCCAGGTCTGTGGCTAAATGAAGAAAGCTTCACAAATGTGCTAATCTATTTCAGACATTGGTTATTTTTGTCTTTTAAGATGTAAAATGAACAGGACCTTAATGCACTAACTCGGTAACAAGGCGATCTCCAGCAGCTGAACAAACACGTAAGCCAGTGAAAGAACTCAAAGAACCCAGCGCTTCCCAGAGCTCAACTCGCACTTCGACAGGGAGGCAGCAAGTGACATGCGCTACTCTTCAAAACAACAACAAAAAAGGACACTTACTTCATTCACTTTTATGTCCCATGACAGGTGAAGTGACTGTGACACGGACATTATGAACGAGGCGGAACAGTTCACAGTCCATTCACTGAAAAATCAATGAGGTGAGAGCAGATAGCTTAGTGCTTCCCTTTTAACCTGCGCTTCCTAGGCACAAAATTAAACATTTAGCAGCACGATCCTGTCCCTCCGGCCACAGCCCTCGCCACTCCTTCAGTTCTCCCTGCTTCCTAAGATGCCCATTCAAAACTGAGCAAACAAACAGCAGCTTTTCTCCCATCCTGCCCAGACTTTCCAGCATATTTTCCGGCCGTGTCACATGGCTAGAACTGGCCTTAGGCAAATAGTAAGCACCACCAACATTTTCTGAAAAATTCATTTTAAGAATGCAAAAAAGATTTGGAGTGATTCATAATAATCATGATTGATCTTGGTAACTGATGCTCTGAGCTGATACATTCAGGGACCTGAAGAAAGTGGATGACTTATTGAAATAATATTCAACCTGCTTCTAAAAAAAAAAAAATTTGGTTCTTACTCCACACACCAAGCCAGTCACTTAAGAGCACTAGTGAGAAGTAAAATCGTTGACACATAGACCAGTTCTCATCAAATAATTCCTGGGTGTTTACCAAAATTAGCAAAGTATCTTTATATGTGTGTGTTACCAGAGCATTGCCGGTTACTTAAGATTATTTAGAGGGATTTGCAAACATAGTTTATTATTCTCACACACACACCCCTTAGTATCTAACGTCCACATACTGTTTTAGGGCATCACTTGTTCCTGTTCTTAGAGGTCTCCTCCATCATTAGTTCATTGTGACCCGATTGTCTTTGTTCCCCTAATTACTCATAAGGTATATCCCCATCTTCAGAAGCCCTCACTCAGAGAAATGACCATTACTTTTCAGTAGTGTGTCTAACCATCCTACTGGTTGGCTCCTTAAATTTAAAACTAATCATAATGGAAGTTAAAAGTTCGAACTGCTCCTTCTCAGAATTTGTTGTTGCTGCTTCCTACTGCTTCTTATTCAGAAATATTAGTTATGAGAAGAGTAACAGAAATGTAAATTGTTGTGGCCAGAAGACATGCCTTCCTATAAAACCTGAATTATGCCAGGTGCCCACTAATTTAAACTATAACCATCTTTTTATGTAATTAAAATGTTCGTGGGGCATAGACATAGGAATCAATCATATGGTCTAACTTTCCTGCTTATCAGAAAGAAACAATAATAATTAAAGGAAGGCCTTCAGCATTTCACATGCTAGGTATTTTCAAAGTTATGAATGTAAAATAATAATCTCCCTTTTGGGCAAGATTATGCTTTGCTATTGTGGTAATAACAAAAGCAGTGATGAATATCAGAATGAGAAAATGCTTTCTTAATGGTTCAAGAACATTTTTTCCAACAATTTCTGCCTTGCTGGGAGGAGCACAGCATATGAAAAATATATTCAAGTGGAACCTAATCATACACCTGAACCAAGATAAAATATTAAAGTTGAGTAGAGCAAAATAAAATTTGGATTTATTGAAGGAAGTTGATCCAAGCTTGGAACTGACTACAGGAGGGCACCAAGGGAAGATGTAGAATAGTCTTCCTGGAGCAGAAACTATTACTGGAAAAGCCCAGATATATGACTTCTCCTTTCTCTCCTGTAGCCTTGACCTTGCCATGGGATGCAGGATGGCCCATAGGAACAGTGGGTTCACGCAGCCCAAAGCAATCATGTTGGGAAAAGTATTCTGCCCTTCGCAGATATCTGAAAGTTCACCTTCCCCCTTCTCTAAATTCTCTCTGCACAATTTGGGGCCAAGAGAGGTTCATTCTATTCATTTTTTTCCTTTAACAATGAAGCTACATCCTCGAGGACAGACGACAGGACAGGAATTCCTTGGTCCCTTTACCCTTTCTTTTTCTGTGGAAGCCTGAGACCTTGTTTATAAGCTTATATTTATAAGCTCAGCTCCAAAAGCTGCTTTCTTTCAGGTACTCAGCAGACTGCTTTCCTTTAATCTTTTTTACTTTTTTGAGTCATTTCAAAAGCAGCAGAATAAAAAGTCAAAGGCCATAGGAAAGGGGCCCCTATTCCACTAGCTAGAGATACCTTCACGTTTCCTGGGAGGCACAGACGTGGGTGGTTCCCTGTGAATACAACAAAGGGAAGAGCAGACTCTTTCTTGTCAGGCCCTCAGCCCCACAACCAACTCATCACAGATGTAAGTAAATCTAGTCATCTGATCTCAAATGATGCAGAGGCTTCTATTAGTTATGAAAGTCTGCTGATGTGGATTTTTCTCAAGTCAGCCTCCGCAGCAGAGCCCAGGTCCAGACTCACATGGAAGCCATAGAAAATTTATAGGAAATGAGGCTGCAATTCACAATTCACTTGACCCTCTAAGGTTATATTTCAAGGGTTTATGGAAGACTATGACACTGAGCCTATCCATACAGTATCCTGTAATGGGTCAGATTTTGATGCTTAGAAAGACAATCATATTGTAGAAGATACAGAAGAATTGAGGACAACTGATGACCCAAGTTCTTGCATATTTACAAAAATGACAGGAAAAAACTAGCAATAACTGTGAAATGTACCATAAAAAACTATTTCTAATGAAATTGTTTATTGCTTGCCTTAGGAGAAATGTCCTAGGTAAGATACTTTTCCAAATGGAGAATGCAATAGTGGTGGTGACATTATTAGCAAATCATTGTAATGTGGTTCCATAGGCATATTCTTGCACTCCAAAGCAATTTCCTGAATGTACCAAGAAATAGATTAAAATATGACAAGACACAGAACTGAAATCACAGAGTTTAAAAAAGCTAAATACAACTTAATATAGATCGTGGGAAATTTAAGTAAATATAGATGGGTAGGTATACTATTCTTATTTTAAATTTGAATATGCTCTCTTTAGTCTTTACAAATGTTAGGTACATCCCTTAGTTGTATCACTGAAGATGTTACTGTACATAAGTAATGGATTTTTCTATTATATTTGATGTGACATGATCAGTTCCATATCTAGAGCTACTATAATAATCAACCGTATTGCATCTTCAAAACTATTTCTCACCTGAAAAAATAAAGGCTATTTAGACCAGAGCCTGACTCTTAGTTGAAAGAGTCCCCATATAATTTCCTGTATTATAGAAAATTATTCCCACAGCAACACCATCAAACACAAACATTGTAATAAAGTTCATGTGCAGGCCCCTATCACTAGATTATGAGGCTATATTATATTCACTGAGAAGTAACAGATTCTGTATATGGTAAAACTATCCTAAAATATTATCAAGCTTCTTTTGTTTTCCACAAGGGATGGCAAAATATGGGACAGAGGTGAGGAGTTAGTGCTCTGGCAACATATGGTCATACTGACTCCAGACAATCAAAAATTAGATGGTCACATTGCTGCTGTGTGGCAGACACTAACCCCTGACTCTAATTTTTCCCTCTTTTTCCTACAACCAGAACCCAATTTTGTTCACTACCAGACAAATGGCCATAATTTTCAGGTATCTGCTTCCAATGATAACTGGAGGGTGTGAATTGGCCTAAGCCTATTGTGGTAGCTCTTGTGCCTCTTCCTGGGAGATGGGTTCAGGCATGTGCATGGTATACAATTTTGTGATTTCTTTTTCTTTCACAGCTTTTGGATGCTGATTTCTGGAATGCCTGGGAAATCAGAAACCATCTTGGGACCATGAAGACAGATAATCTCAAATTAATAATTGCTCTATCATCAGGTAAGGCTTTGAAGGAAAGGTTGCATTTAAATCAGAGGTATGTTAGATTCCCTAAGACAACATTTCCAGGAAAGTGTTTCTTGTGATAATAAAGATAAAAGAAAGAAAGCAGAATCAAGTTTCTAATAGGGGAGAAAGGGAGAGAGCCAACAGATGTCACCTCCAGCGTGTCTCTTGCTTTGGCCACAGTTCATTTACCTGTGTCTTTGGCAATTTCCTCAATTTAACCAGAGCTACAGAGAAAAGTAATTTTTAATACCTGTATTCATCTCAGTTAAGAGAAGGATGGCAGTCATGTTATATGTAGAATGATAAGTTTAATAAACTAATCATCTCCTAAAATGCCTTTTTGGGGAGGGTGCTGAGGCCCAGGCCAGCCCAGGGGAAAGGAAATCATGCTCAGGGGTGTCTGCCTGGAGCTCAGCAGAGAATGGCTGCTAGCTTGCAAGTATTTGTCATCTTTGGTTTCATTGATTTAGATAACTGCGTAAGATATGTATTTTGTACTTCTAATGAATTAAAAAATATCTGGTTGACAAGTATAAATATTTCTAAGCTAATTATCTGCTCATCAATCATTTATATATTTAGTAAATATTTTGGGAGGGGACAGATGCAAACAACCAACTATTTATAATGCAAGGCAAGAAGTGATCATTGATAAGTGTTATAATAAGGGGGTGAAAAAAGGTACATCATTTCCAAACTAAAATTAAACAATTTACAGTCTTCTCTGTGAGATCTGATGGTTGAGCCTTCCAGGTATCTTTAGCACTTTAGATTAATTTGCCTTTTAAAAGCAGACAAAGTTGCAATTATGCCTAAGCCTAAGGCATTGTCAAGAGAAAGTCAAAAAGGAAAGAGAAAGAAATAGAAGAAAGGATACAGGAGAAAACTAAATGAAAGAGAAAGAGAGAGGTGGAGGAACATGGAAAATTGTCACCCACAACTCTTCATGTGCCCTTCAGCAACCATCAAGGAGTTCCAGCATGATCTTGAGATGTAATCATGATGATGTATATTTTATTTTTTCTGGAAGCCTCTTGGGTACTTGATATTTTTGGAATAAAATGGTCAAGACTGCACAAAGAAATCATCCCTACCTCAAATGTCACTTAACCTAACCTAACTCATGTTACAAATATTGTTACCAAAGGAAATTTTGAAATTCCAAACATAAAACAATTTCTAGTGCAATGGGGAAACCACTCGGGCTTCAAATAAATCATACTAAAGGTTCATTCTGGAAATGGTGATAAAGTCCCCTTTCATTTAAAGTTTCACCATTAGATGATTTCATCTACCAGTTTTAAATCTAGAATGCTTTACTATTTTTTGCCATAACATCTTAAACATGATAAACACATAAAAATATTTTAATGGCATTATTAATAATTCTCTATTACCAACTAGGTCATAAAGTCTACTTTAATAGACTAGAACAGAATAAATATCAGAATTCATGAGAGTTTGTGCTTTGTAGCATTTTCGTTTCTGTTTGTATTTTTATACTGAATCATCTTGATTTTACAATATTCCTTTTTATGCATTACTGTCAAATAAATTTGAAAGCCACTACTTTAAACTAACTTCCTTAATGCTATTTGCCTATTCTATTTTTTAATGGAATCATCACTAATGGTGTTTACAAAGGGAGGCCGGGGTGTGACTGGGAATAATGACTGTACTCTCTGTCTAATCAATTGGTTTGATAAATGTTTGCATTGGAACTCATTTACTTTTCTCAAACAAAATCTCATTAGGAACCCTTGAATAAAAAGTAGGAAAAGCAAAACCAAACAAAACAGAAGTTTTCTGGTTAGAACAAGGGTCTGCCCTATCACCTTTCTTAGTCTCCTTAAGGAGAATCCGTGTTCACAACATCTGCGCCTCCACAGGGCTGTCTGTCATCTTGAACAAGTGTCTCAATTCCTCTGGACCCAACTGTCCCATCTGTAAAATGAGTTTATAATCCCAGTATGCTCACAGACCAACTGTGAGTATAAATTACACAATAGATCTCATCTCCCCAGTTCCTAAGTCATTTCTCAAACATTGTTTTGTGCCAACTCAAAGTCTTCCCAATTCTTGTAAAGTATCTCAAAAAAGTATTGAAGCCAAATTAATTTGAAAGAACCCTAACACATTTGGATACCTGCAGCCTTTCCCCCAAGATATTTGACAATTGTTAATGTGAGAAATAAAACCTAATTCAGAGACCTGAATTAGGGAAAAACATACTGTCTCCCAGCTCTAGAAAGGGGCTGATCCTACATGAAATTCTATTACAGTAGTTTAGCTTCATTCCTTTGGATCAATATCTGTATTGCATTAAAATGTGAAAATTTTTTTAAAAAAGAATTGCATATGAGAATAAATCATAGTCACATGAAAGTGTAACACACTTAAGAAGTGTTTTGTTTTTTGTGTGAGGGTTTTTAAATATAGAGGTAAGACTAAGATACTAGATGTCTGAAGAAAAAAGAAAAGAATTGGGCGGGCATGACTCAGTGGTTGAGCATCAATCTATGAGCCAGGAGATCAAGGTTGGATTCCTGGTCAGGACACATGCCTGGGTTGCAGGCTCGATCCCCAGCAGGGGGTGCGCAGGAGGCAGCCGATCAATGACTCATCCTTGATGTTTCTCTCTCTCTCCCTCTCTCTCCTTTCCACTCTCTCTCTGAAATCAATAAAAATATATTTTTAAAAAGAGAAAATAGTGCCAATTTAGGTAATTTAAACCAGAAGGGGAGATATTAAGTATCAAAGAAGCTTTTGTCTACTATTATTGATAATAATTCTAGTTGTTATAATTAATAATACTCTGCATTTGCATGTTTGCAAAACTACCTCATACTAAATTCCTGTAATATCTACATGGATTATTTAGATAAGCTTTTATAATTTTTTTTTTAAATAGTTAGGTAAAACTCAGAGTAGGCTGAATAAATAGCCTAATTTTAAAAGTTAGTAAGTAGTAAGAAAAGAACCTGGGAAAAGAACCTTGGCTATAGGTGTGTCTGCCTGCTCCTGCCCAATTTGCAGGGTTACAAAACCAGCCTTGAGTGCCATGAAATAATCATATTATTTATTCCAACCCTGGTCACCAGAAATAAGAACTCAGTAAACTCTTTGAAGGAAAAACAGGTGTATTACTTAACATCACCTTTACCATTAAGCTTACAGTTCATTGTTTTGTTCCCCACGGCCTTGAGAAGTTGATAGAGCATGCTTTGTTCCATGGTGCCAGTGTAGGCTGCTTTCCAAGGAGAATTATGTTCTTCAAGAGAAAACCCCCCTGAGCACAAAGTATTAGTATTATTGCATGTCTTTTAGGTACAAGGCACTTCACCATTGCCCTTAATGACGGGGAAGCATTGCTACCAACACTTGACAGAGCACTGTATTTATCAACAGTGAAAATCACTAAATAAACAAGCAGTTTACGGCCTTGCCACATGGGGTGAAAATGTTATCTCTAACTTCAGCAAAGTATTTTTATTTCCCTGGTGGGAAAGCAGCTACAAGAAAAAGATAATGGACACATTTGATCATTAGTTGACACTACTGAGAATGACAGAGGAAATATGAAAATGAATGAACATTGTACATCTTTAAATAACATTTGTGAAGATGTGAGCTCTTGAATCAAACACAGTTTACTCAAGGGCATGGTTAAAAAATGTTTCCTAAGTTGTTTCTCTTTCCAGTCCAGGAGGAAGTGTACCTACAGGCTACATTCCCTGACACTCAGTTTGCTTTATTAATTTCACTTGATTTGTGCCCTTAATCTTTGCTCTTCTGATTTAACATTGTGAGCTTTCTGATGTGCTGTTAGGACGACGGACAGTGTTGTCTCAGTTGGTCTCATAGTTCATTACTGCGTGGATAGAAAAATAATGTGCTGAAGTGAGCTTTTGAAATTAAAATATTCTTGTTCTTAAAGCCATAAGATGTTTTTTAGAATGCTTAAATACGATAAAGATGATCTGAATTCCACTCATACCGCTCGGAAGAGTAGACAAGTGTCTATGCAATTTGATTTCAGGGGTCTAGCAAACGATTTCCTGCCTTTCTTCAGAATACTTTGTTGTTTTGCTCACTGGTACATGAAATTTAACATTTAGAGCGTCTTCCTGCAGAAGACTTTATCGTTGCTCACGTGACCAAACATTTCCTAAAAAGTAGATATTCCAATGGAGACTAGTATAAACCAAGAGATTATTGGACTCATTGCAAGTGTCTTTCAATTTCCTATAGAGAATCAACATTAGTTGCAAAGGACGAGGGGAATGTTTTGCCTAATTAGAAAGACTGAAAGAAGTTAGTCAAAATTTACATTTTTTAGGAAATTTACAGTCATGCGTCGCGCAACCCAAAGCATATCAACTTTATACAGAGAGAACTCTTTGGCTACTTTACTCAAAGGAGCGACGAATACGGCACAGGCTCAGAAGGCCCCGTCGGGAGTTACGCGCACTAAGGGATTCTTACGCACAGATGGCGGAGAATGGAGTGACTGGGAAGTGAGTTACTGGGTTTGGTCACTGATGTTTTGTTTAAAATCTTCCTTTAAGATAATTTTAGACTTAGGGAAGAGCTGAAAAAAAGGTTCAGCTTTTCAGAGTTCCCTTATATCCACCCAGTTTCTGCTATGTTAACATTTTCCATAACCATACAACATCAATCAAAACTAAGAAATTAATAAGTCTCTTTTTAATGCATTTTGACATCTGTTATTCTTCAAATTTAAACTTAAAATTAACTTCTTTGGAGTGTTGTGTTTTTTTTTCATTCCTCAAGTCTGGGTTGAGGCTCCTCCTATATTCTTTGAGAATGCCTTTTTCTAAGAATATTTATCCTGCAGTATTGTAATTGCTAATTCGTCTCCCAGTACCTAGCAAAGTCCCTGGCACATGACAGGCACTCGGTAAATATTTGTGGAAGGAAGGGAAAGAATGATGAGAGGAAGGGAGGAAGGGAGGAAGGGAGGAAGGGAGGAAGGGAGGAAGGAAGGAAGGAAGGAAGGAAGGAAGGAAGGAAGGAAGGAAGGAAGGAAGGAAGGAAGGAAGGAAGGAAGGAAGGAAGGAAGAAACCCTCCTCTGCCTACTCCCTGTCATTGCACCTCCAATATCCGGCATTCTTTTCAGCCTCAGGAAATACCCAGATTTTTAAAGTGAAGTATATTAAAATAGAAGCACTTTTTCAATTCATTCGGATCCCATATGATATAAGCTTTGCATTTATGCCTCAGAAGGAGAGGAAAATCATTCTCTCTGGCTGTCAAATAATGCTTGAGCAAACTCATTGGTTTCCTAAAGCCACCTACACACGAAGCGAATTTTCCGAATGTGAGATTCTGTTACGTTTGTATGTTCCATACAGTCCTAAGTACAGTGTGCACTATCACGAAGTATTAAATCAAATACCACTCTTTCCGGACTTAACATGTTCTAGCTTGTTGCTTAGTTACTTTGTTCTACCAAATTTCAAATTCGCACTTGCCACTTGAAGCAGAAATTTTAAGGAGAAAAAGCTTTGAGGGTAATGACTCAGCTGTGCAGTCTCTCAAATCTTCCAGGAGATACTTGAAGATATTTCCACGCGCAGCCACGGCATGGCGTCCCCTGGGTATGGCGGCCTACCCTTCGAGCATTTCCCATCCACGTGCTCCCCTGTCCCCTACCCTTAGCCCCAGTGCCACTCTGCTCAGCTTTCTCTAAGCGCATCACAGTCAACCATGCCTCCCACCTCTTGTGCCTGGGCCTGGATTTCCCATCTCGCTTTTACTTCTGTATCCCAAGTTTCCATATGAGAATCAATCATTTCTTACTCTGTGTTCCCAAAGCCTACACAACATAAATCACATCTACCATGTGTTATTGGGTATCAACATAATTATAACTATACCTCACAAGAAATAGAAATGTTCTCCCTGTTACACCTTTCCAGAAGTACACCCTGTTTGTTTGGCACACGTTAATACACAAGCTCATTTCAGAGACAAAGGGAAACCTCAGGGAGCCTGAGTATGAACAGAACCATTCCACAGTCTTTCCTAGAGAAAAAAAAGAGAGAATTTTCTGTTTTTTTTCTCCTCTGGGGTAAGAAGGAACAGAACCAAAGACAGAGGAAGTGGAGATGGACGATGGAAGGAATGGGATCCCACCCACGGGTACTAAATCTCCAGGGCACAGTTAAAAATTCATGAAATGCTTGCATGTAAGGTTTTGTGAGCAGCTGGTGAAAGTTGGAGTTTTGCAATCAGGTGGCAGGGGTGCGATTATGATGGAAAGGATAGATGCAGTCAGGGGGTGGCCAAGAGAAAGGTATAAAAATAAGGTAATAAAGTGTTCAGGACTCGAAGCAAGTTTATCGAAATCTCATAGACGTGCGGTCACTCAGGTTTCGCTGTGCCCTCTCTTAGACCCTGTGGTCCGGCTCACCCGAGCCAGCCACGTCTTTCACACAGGATCCACCCTCACACACAATCAAGGTGGTAGCTATTCTTGCCTTGACTCAAATCTATTGGAACAACAAAATGAGTAAAGATATAGCCCCTGACCAGACACAAGCCCTGATTGCTCTTGGGATACACCTCAAAGTCAAGTCAAAGTTTTGGAAACTACTACTTCTACTGTTGAGTGGCATCAAGCCGACAGCTAGGCGTGTAGGAAGTAGGGTGTGAACTTACTAGACAGCGGTTCTAAGAAACTCCCACATGAAGCAGCTGACGGGAGGTTGTTTTTAACACAGCTTAACGGACACCATGCTTTAAGAAACCGAAGAAATGCCTCTTAGGGTGGGAAAAAGTCTATAGTACATATATTTAAACTAAGATTCTCCTATTTTACCCATCCAGAGAAGAATCCCTGGGCTGGACTGCTGCTATATTATTACCTATCAGGTAGGTGCTGGAATCTCTAAATGAAGCTACAAGCTCCTGTAAACAAGGGACATTTTAAAGGAGCGTATATTTAAGGTTTGGGAGAAGGGGCCCCTGAAATGTTTCAGTACAGCCACAGATCTAGACTGTGGGAAAGTGGCAACAATGAACAGAAAGTTGAGAGGATTCAGCATATGGTCTCCAAGTCACCAGTGAAATTATCTTGCAAATAGAAGCCCTTATAATACTAGAATGGGTATTCAGGAAGATGGAGACATTCCGTGGTTGTAGTTCACATTTCTGACAGTACCAACAAGAAGGGCAGGGCAGAAATATTTTCAGACATGTTGAAACATTTTAAATAAACCATTCAGCAAAGTGCTTGAAAGTCCTTTTGGAAAGTCAGACCTAGAAAGCAATTTATAGCAACATTTTACTAGGAAAAAATTTCAATAGTATATACAGGTTTGGAGTCCCCAAATTCTTATTATTAGTGAATCTCATTAAAGAGGGTGATGTAACATTAGCTGCCCTCTGAGATCAAGAGTAAACAGGCTGCCAGACTGAAATGAGTGGGGAATTCAAATTGAGGTAGGTGTAGGGGCCCTTACATCTTGTAGGCACATGGTGATTGTGACAGGATGGACCCGAGCGCATGTGGGTTGGACCCACACACTGCGTAGTAGGAGGCAATACTAAACCACTGCTGCAATTTTCTTTTCTTATTTTTCTTCTATTTCTTTTACCTTTCATTTTTACCTTGAAAAATCCTTTGATAAGACAGTCCAAAATGAAATATGAGATAGTGCTGAAAGATGAGACTCTCAGGTCGGAAAGCAATCGTTACTGGGGGAAAGCAGAGAACACGTACAAATAACATGGTTGCTAAAGATGCTGCTGGACCAGAGCTGGGAGGATGCCTAGCAGCTGTGCACACAAAGGTGAGAGGCCAGGATGCTGCACCGCACATGCAACCCGAACATGAGACTTAAGAAGCGTGAACCAAGGTAAACTGGAAACTGGAGAGCAAGAAAGGGAACAGCTAAACATGGCCGTGCTGGATGCCAGCAAACTAAAATGGACTGGAATGGGACATTCCCAGTCAGGCAACTGCAGAGTGTTCTCTGGAAATGACAAGCTCAGAAACAGGGTAACTTGAATGCTTCAACCGATGTAGCCCAGTCAGCTAGGGGTAAGATGCAAGGTCTGACCGAATGACATCAACAAGACTTTCAGGAGAGCCTATTAATACAACCATCATTCAACTATCCTCCAACTAGGAGGCTGAACGAGATGAAATCAAAAGCTTTTACTTAGCACTAGAAAGCAGTTGTGTTATCCCAAGGCATGCCTTCTTAATCTTGGGTCCATAACTTCCTAATGGGACCAGAGAGAATTCAGGCCATCTATGAACTTAGATGGGAAGAAAAGATATCCTTAGTTTTTCCAGCCTCCAACTGGAATTAGCATTTTCTTCAATTATGGATGTAGAAAAATAAACAGTAATATAAAACAACTGTAACTTTGTCATCAATAGAAATCAGAAATGTTCATATCCCATTACAGTTGTCCCTAAGCTTCCACATGTTGTATAAGTTAATCACAGTTTCAAAATGATGGTAGTTATTAGACTCACCAGTACACAGTGTTACTTAATGCATTAATAAGGAAGTACATAATTACTGTATCACAAATTTGTTTTCAATACTTCGCTAATTACATTTCAATGTAACTGATTTTCTTTCTAATTCTATGTATTTTTATATAAACTTTAAAACATTATTCTGGAAAGGATACACACACTTCTCTAGAATTACAAATGGGTTCAGGGAACATTAAAAAGCTAAGAATCCCAACTGAGGAGAGCAAAGAAAGGGGAGAATCAAGTGATTCGATTATCAGTGACTAAAAATGAAATCCCTGGAAACCAGGAACACCAGGCAGAACCACACCTTGATGCCTCTGAGGATGACTGCATTTCTTACCACCAGTTTGGACACTTTATACCTATCGTGTTAAAATTTTGACTATATCTTTAAATGGCCTTAGTGAAAACTATAAAAGATAAAAATTTGTTTCCACTATGGCTGAAGACTTTATAGGTACAGGCTGATGAAACTTTAGGTGGTATTATTACATTGCCCCCCAGTTAGGGAACATGAGTATAGCTTGCTTTGCATTTGGAAGGAGTAATGAAATATATAAACCCCACCATTTCCATCACAGATTTTTTTTTCTCTTATAAAGAAATGTTCCAATCCTCTTTCTGTAACTTAAGATTATATATTTGTATATATTCTAGTGATGGTTTTAAATAAGCATTCTGTCAGCCTCCAGTTATTACCTAAACTAATTTGAGAAAGAGAATATGTGGCCAGAATTACAAACAAGTGAATTTACAATTTATGGCACTTAGGGAGTGAAGGCCCATTGACAGTAATTACATCTCTTCCCCTTGAGGGCCCCCAGAAAGGAAAGTATAGTATTTTCCTACTGAGCAAACTCAGTGTTCAACAGACCATGCACAATTATAAAATTAGCTAATTGATAGCTTATTAACATTAGAAGCATGCATATTTATCAGTAGATATTTTTAAATAAACTTTGACTCCAATTTCAAATGAGACCTACCAAGAAACTCTGTTTTGGTTCATTTTATATTTATTCATTTGCATTTAATTCAGCAATCTCTAATCCACTCTAGAACCTTCTAGAAGTTTAGGTATACGTAGAAGAGAAAGCTACTTACTGTGTAGTCTCTGAAGTTTCCTACAATTGCAACTTAATCCATGGCACTATACTAAAATTATGAAAATCACCATCACCAACTACAACAGAAACTAGCACAGGTAAAGAAAGTCCACCTCTGACTACTTCCTTAACATAGGAAAACACACACACACTCTTGATTCTTGAGTATGTGAGGTTAATAAACACTGCATAGAGACAGACAAGCTGATGGGTGAATAAAGTATTCTCAATATTCCTGAAGATCCATTTCATAAAAAGACAGACTGAGCCCCTCTGCTTGATCAAGAAAACTGATCCGTAGTAAATTTAGTATCCTGAAAAATAAGAATAGAGGAAAAAATATCTTACGAAGAAAAGAGCTCTCTATTGTAATGTTCAAACAAAGGTTAACCAAACAATGGAAAATCTTGATTCCAACAATCCCTTAATGGCATCATTAATAGAGGTGTTTGAAAGCTGCTTGCTGGCAGAGCAAAGCTTGAACTCAAATTCCAGCTCTGCTGCTTTCCACCTGCATGTCCCAGAAGAAATAATTTAATGAGCCTCACATGACTCATGTGTAAAAGGAAGAATATAACAGTTGTCCCAGGGGGATGTTGGGATGGTTTCATGAAACAATAAAGGTACCTGCTGATGTGCCTGACATATAGCAAGTGCTCAATAAATTTTAGCGGGCTGCCCACTTTCGCCTGTTTTATAACCCTACTGACCTGAGCAGCTCATACAGGAGCGAATTTCAGATGCATGTTGATTTCAGGTGAGATGGAATCAGGGAAAGAAGAAAACATAAATATAAAGTGACTGAATTTGAAGAACTAGACCTAAAGAGAGGACAGTAAAGCAATTCAGCTCAAATGGGCAATAAAATAACCCAAACTTTAGAAGACTAATCCCTGTTAGTTGGAATTTTTGAGAGCCTTTCTTAGTTTCTCCTGCCTCAATAGTCTCTTCAGCATTCTCCATTGCTTTCCAGAAAATCAATGCCTTTTATTTTGATTATTTATTTTGATGTTATATATTTATATTAGGTTTATTATATTTTCAATAAATTAAAAGAAGTGGACTTATAGTGGTAGTACATAATAATATTTTTTTATTGCTTAATGTCTTAAGTTGAAATTTAGGTAATGAATCGTAGGGGATGGATTGTCCTATTCTAAAATCCCATAGCACAAATGGCTGGCTTGTTTGAGCAACAATCAGTGAGAAAGGAAGGAGACTGAAAAAGAAAGAGAGATGAAAGGAGAGAAAGAGAGAGGGAGGAAGGGAGACAGAGAAAAAACAGAAAAAATCTCATAGGTGGCCTCTGAGAACACAGCCCTATGGTGCTTCTGTAACCCAAAAGTCCAATCAGGCATGGATTGTTTGGAAAGATGTAAGAAAATACATTGCCTTTCCCTTCTGCTTCTTCCTCTAGAATCCTTTATATTTCTTTGTTATTGCACTTCCAGAAATGCAAACTGGACCTGGTAAAATTTCAGAAGGGGGACCCTAAAGCCATCACAAGGATTCAGAGTGGGAACAGTGCTGAGAAAGACTGTGCAAGAAGAGACTGAGAGAGGAAAACTCTTCAACCTCTGAAGGCCAAACTGGAGGAGGCCAACCAGATTAAAAATCTTAAAAATATAAAAAGGTGATGATTCATGTGTCTAAAACAAGCATAGACAACTCTCAAAATCTGAAAAACTGGAGTGAGTCTGTTTTAAAGGAGATCCTTTTTAAAACTGAACAAGGTAATTTAGGACTTAACAAAAGGAAGTATTTCTTTATACAGAGGACAATAATCGTATGAAACTCTTAATCCTCAAGAGGTAACTAACAACAGCAAATGTAAGTGGGTTTTAAAGGGGATGGGCTGGATCTATACACCACAGTGCCATCAATGGGTATTACAAGGAGCTGACACATGCTCTACCTCTAAGGTTGTCAGAATGAAAAATTACAACCACTCATGGTTCATTCCCTAGGAGCATTGTTTGCACAGGTTTGGGGGCCGGACGAAACATTAATCTAGACCACTCATGGTTATTTCTAAGTTTCTAAACTTTGTCCGTCTAATTTAAAACTTATAGAGTCATGAAATAGGCTGGAAGAAAACTTAGAGCCTATCTAGTTTAAGTTCCTCACATATTATTCACAGAAAACTTGAACCTCAGAGTCATATTGACTTAACCTCAGATCACCCAGTGGGTTGACAGAAGATTTAGAAATAAAATCAGTTCTTCTGATTCCTAATCAGAGAATTCTCCAGCGTTCATAGATAACAGCATTGACTTCTCTCCTCATGGAAAACTAGAAATAAAATTACAGAACATAATAGAACTGAATCAAGGTGCATACCCAGAGCAGGGACCGCTGTGGTTCTCCTTCCTCTATTGGGAAATTAATTTCTTACACACGGTTTAAGGCATTCTATCTACCTCTTCTATCTACTTCTTCCATCATTTACCGTGAAATCCAGAAAAATTTAGTTTTTTTCTAACATCTTCAGTTCTCAGTTTTGAAGCCCAAGCTAAGGCAAAACCTTCAGAGAAACTTTTTCTGATAAAGACACTTTAAATCATGGAATTCAACATCATCACATCTTACTGGATTTTGAAACTCATCCCAGTGCACAGCTGTACAGAAATTAATTGGAATTGCTACCTAAGGTTTTACATATGTAGATGTCTTCCAAAACTACACTGAGCTTGCAGTAAAAATAGAGACCATCCCTTCTTTGCTAACCTGGGAAAGTGCAACCATCCACTCAGAGCTAGTGAGCACGGCCCGCTCTTCACTAATGTGTGGGGACATAGTTTCAACCATTGTACAAATAATTATGCCATGTGGCATTGCATTTGCAGACTCAGCTGAAATAGACCGTCTCAAATATTTACTGAAAAGAGAGAACTATTACTTACCATGTAAAATATAAGATGTATGCAACACTACCTCACTGCAAGGAAATTACAATTTTATTTGACTGCTATTAAGAGAAATCAAGCCACATCTGAAATTAACCAGTCAGAGCCCAGTAAAGCTCTAGTTACCAAAAGGCCACTCATGGAATCCAATGTTAATGCCAGTTATCATAATTTAGTAACCAAAAGGATATGCAAAATGTAAGAAATAGAGATGAATTGAAAACACACACTACACATAATTTTACCCCGCATATAAAAGCCCATGAGTAGAAAATAATATGAGAAGATTATCCAAAAGGAGAAAGCCTGTTATTCTGGACGACAGAATCTACCTAGGGTATAAATTCTGCCTAAGGCCTCGCTTGTGCTCAGACACTTCTGAGTGAGCCATTGCTCAGCTGCAGCATGGAAATGTAAAGTGATTTGTTCATAGGACAACATTTTCATTAGTAAAAACCTGGGAACAACCAGAATGTCTATCAAGAGGAGGGTAGGAAAAGCAGCTTACAGGATGCTATACAGCTACATAAAAAAACCAACAACTGGGACAGTGCAGCTGAATCTAAAAACAGCACATTGAGTGAAAGAAACCAGACACATAAAAGTATAAACTATAGGATTCCATTTCTATGAAATTCTAGAAAAGAGGAATCTTATATGTAACGGCAAAGCATATCAGCAGCTACCTGGGGCCCAAGTTGGGGTAATAGAAATGTTCTGTATGTTGATTTTAGTGGTGGTTACCCAGAAACATGCATTTATCACATCACATAAAACTTCACACTGTGAACACATCCTTTCTGCCCCCTTTGGCTACCACAGTGAAACACTCTCTTGCCTGGGGAGCCTTGCAGAGCTTGCTTTTGATCTGCATGTTTATTATACATAATAACATAATGCAAATGATGTCATCATAGATGCAGACATGCACAGATTCTGTATAAATATTTGTTAATAGGCTATGTTGCCTTGGAAAGCATGTGCATTTTCTCAGTGTTGGCTGCACAGTTCTGTACCTGTCTACCAGGTCAGGTTGTTTATTAGATTGTCAGTTTGATCTATCAGTGTATAAAAATATCCCTTCAAAATTCTGTTTGGCAATATTTCTAGGTAATTTCTTTGATGTTTATCTCATGGTTGAGGCGACACGGATGGGTGTATTCAGGATTCAGAACTGTTGAACCTTTATGAATTGTTGCTTTTCTTACTACGTGATGATCCTCATTACCCCGAGCAATACTCAGTCTTTGAAGTCTATCCATTGTGATAATATTGCTACATCAACTTTCTTCTGATAGGAAGTTTTTAATATGTATTTTTGTTTTTTTACCTTTCAACCTTTCTATATACTTTATATGAGAGGAACATCTCTTTAAAATTAGCTTATAGCTGGATTTAGTTTTTGCTTCCCTAGCAAGTTTCTCTCTCTCTCTCTTACTGTCCCCTACACCCTAGTTAGAGCGACTCATCAAGAAAGTTTATTATATTTACAATTTCTATGGTTACTGATATGTTTTAACACATTTTAATTTTTATTTTTCCATGCCTCATTTTTATTAGTATGGAACCTCTAATATCCAGCTTGTAATATTTATCTCTAGTCATATTTGTTATAGTGCTGTGTGAATTTTTATTTGAAGCTCTTGAGAACTCTTTCCTAAATATGACTATCAAACAAAGGGAGAAGAGGCATCAGTTGATGTCTCTTTCTTAATTAAAACAATCAATCCTTCCCCCAATAAGATGCTGATCTATTTGTGAGAATTTTGGGGGTTGGAAAGAGTCTTACAGAGGTTGCCTAATCCATTTTATATGTGAAAATTGAAGCCAGGAAGGCTTAGATATGTTGTTCAAGGTCACAAAGTGAGTCAGTAATTATGACATGACTGAACTGAAGCCTCCTAACTCTTTGTCTAGTGCTCTCTTCTTGCTGTGCTTTCAGATTTATGTTGTACAGACGGTTGAATATCATCATTTCTGCAGTACAATAGTAGCACATGTCTTCCTAGAGGAGCCTGGAAGTTGAATCAAGTCTGAGATGCATATTAAGTTAAGATGCATGCAGAGCACATGCTAAAATGCAAATGGATTAAGAGCTCCAAGGTTATACAGATTTATTTTTATCTTTTTTTAAAGCGATAGCCTGTTTTAAGTTTCATCAATGACTTTGAAAACAACAGACTCAACCATAAATGGGAAATATGAAACATTTTCGAACTTGTAGTTTGCCCTTCGTAAAAAAAAAATTTTGTTTTAATATCTAACTTTTTTTTTCAATTATATATACCTGCAGCATTATTTCTCTACAACTTTACCTTCTGGTTGAGTATCTGAATTTTTTATTATTTACTTTCCCTCAAAGGTATTAACCTGCTATTTTAAATCATATTTCATTTTTTGTTCTTTTTCCAAATACCTAAATTTTAAAATATGATTTCCAATGAATCCCATATGGCACACAAAATGAAGAGCCAGTACAGAGAATAATTATTTATGCTGTATTTCAAAATGCAGAACAACTGGGGTAAATTAGACTATGGAAAACTATGGCATCAGGCCTCATAGTACAGACATTGGGAAAGAGGCAGTCATGTTCAGGAAAAGCTTACACTGCCTCTACATGAGAAGGAAAAGGGAAACACTAAAATCCAATTTCAAGTTGTGTTTCCATTTCTAGCTTAGTATTCTCTTTTTAAAATATACATGGCCCAACCCCCGGTTCAGCAGAACTTTCAAAACTAGCCTTTGAAATTTCAGTCTCGTACTGCATTCTGGGCATATATTTTAGCAGATAGACCAATTAGGCTTTTTTCCTGACAGCAGCCAATGTTGTGGGGCCTATGTTGAATTTCTGTCACATCCTGTGTTTATGAAAATGAACAGTGTCCTTGGGAATTTCAGAAAGTAATAAAGCAGGAGCCCATGGAGAGCACCAGGGGAGGCAAAGCGTGAAGTGGATCACTGTGAAGTTTTACTGGGGTATTTGGTTTCTAATGATAGTGAGGGTGCTGTAGGGTATATAGGTCCAAAGAATCAGAATAAAGCCTGGCCAGTGTTGCTCAGTGGTTGAGTGTCGATCCGTGAACCAGGAGGTCATGCTCGATTCCCAGTCAGGGCACATACCCAGGTTTTGGGCTCAATCCCCAGCAGGGGGTGTGCAGGAGGCAGTCAATTAATGATTCTCTCTCATTACTGATGTTTTCTATTTCTCTCTCCCTCTCCCTTCCTCTCTCTGAAATCAATAAAAACATATTTAAAAAAAAAAAAAAAGAATCAGAATAAAAACAAAACCTCATGAATCCCAATATCTAGAAAAAAATCTAATTTTTGATTAAACTCATATGCATTACACATTAATTCTGAGAAAAGGTAGATTAGAAATTTTGTATATTTTATTTTTTACAGATGCCCATTTAAACCTGAGGAAGGGCAGACGTGTGCTGTGCACAATCCCTTGGGCACGCACCATGTTACGTCTGCCTCACGCCAGCAAGGGAGGCTTATCCTGAACTCGACTCTCAAACTCTGGCTCATCCCATCCCACTGTTGCCCTTCTGCTCTGTCACCTGTCTTTCCATCCCAGTCTCAGTCCTGCACATGTCTGTTCATCTTCAGATTCCCTGGAACCTCAGGCTGGTGACCAATTTATTCCAATTTGCCTGTGACTGTCCCAGTTTTATCCCCAAAAGTCTCACGCTCCAGGAAAGCCTCCCTTGTCCTTTGTAAAGGGCTCTGGGGATCTACATCTTTCTCCAAGTTTAACCAAGGGACTAACAGCTTCCTTCACCCAAACACACACGGCTTAGAAATATACTAAGAATGAACCAAAGTTTTACTTTATTGAGGTTTTTGCCTAAATGCCACCTTCCTCTTTGCCCTTTCAGTATTAGCTAGAACCTCACTTAAAATATTTGCTTCCATCTGCTTAGTGTCTGTGTCTCCCTGTTCCTAGGTCTTCGTAGGTCTTGTGCTTAGTAGGTGTCAATCTTCCTTTGGCTCATCTCACCAAGTTTTTCACACCCTCTGATGATGTTGACTTGCTGGCTCAGGCCCGCCTTGCATACTGTGCCAACCTAGGAGAGTTCATATTTCAATAAGGCCTCCCCGCCTCTTTCCATGAAGAGGAACGTGGGATGTCCCACGTCACCCTGTGGGATTTGCTGGCCCAACTAGAACTGCGCAGCTCGGTACATGACCTGCTTTTTCCTCCCTCCTGGGAAGGCTTTAAGATCTTCTCTTTTTCCCTACTTTTCTGAAACTCCACAGCTATATCCTGTGTGTGGGTATTTTTCCGTTCATTGTGCCAGACACTCCATGAGCCCTTTCGTTCTGAAAATAAGGCATGTCTGTTGATACCTTTTTATACCACTTTTCTATTATGAGTCTATAATTTCTCTGTCCTTTCCAACAGCTCATTGTTATTGTTGTATTCTGTTAATTACATATGACATCCTGCTCTTTTTAATGGGTGCAACATTTTCTCCTGTAAAGGTGATCATAAAACGAAATATAATGTGTTTTTTAACATTCATTTTCTAGAGATCAAATAATTTTATCAAGAAGAGATGTCACGGTGCCCTTCATTGTTTTAGTTACAAATAAAATTGTTTAAGTTAAAAAGCAAGAGTTTCATTTTATGAATGCTGAGGCTCTGGCAACGTATAATTAGGTGAAATTTATTGAAGTTGTTCAAAGGACTGTGGAGTCTTGTTTCTGGCTTCTGATTTCACAGCTTCTGAAGTGCTGGTGAAAACACAGAGCAAACTCATATATCATGTTTTGTACCTGCCAAAAGATCATCCTAAAGGCGTCACCCCCATTTTTCGGGTCCATGGAGGTCGGCTGAAGAACTGACTTGCTTTAATCCTAATCAATGTTTTGAATGAAACTACAAAAGCAACACTTAACTACCCACAGGGACAGCTATTTAAAAGAATAAGGGGGGGGGGGGTGATTTTAATAAATTAGAAGTAAGCCAAAGGCCAAATAAATTTTCAGTAAAATAAGACCTTGGGAATAAAACTAAATTAAAGTGTTCTTAAGGCACAAGGGTTTTTCCACATAGACAGGAAAACAGTGAGTGAGCGCTGAATAAAACAGGAAGTGTTCTCTGTGAACAAAACTGCCACACGACCACCGAACGGCAGGGAATCTGCTTCGACGTCAATATTAAAGTTAAAAGGATAAAACAGAACAATTAATCCAATTCTCATTTCTATAGAGAAACAACTGAGACAAAAAGAAAAAGGAAATTATTCAACTTCTCACAAAGAGTCAATGGCCCATGAAACAAATATGCTTTTGTTCCAAGATCAACCTCCTTTGTCTCTTCATTCCTACAAACTTCAATATTCTTTTCACTACAGTAATGGGTTCTAACAGAATATCTAATTCAACAACAGTTGAATTCTCTAGGTGCAGGATAATTGGGAAATTCTAGTTAGGACCAATATAATTTAATATTCAATACAATAGAGTTTCAAAAGAGAAGATTCCAGATCCATATTTTAAATAAAACCTCATTTGAAGTAGAATGTAAGACGGCACAGAAATGGAAAATAAAAGTAACAATAAATAAAAAAGAGAAAGCAGAGCACATCCGTAAGGACGATTTTTAAAAATTGAGTTGTAATATCTAGAGAAGAGAACGATAGAGTGACTCTCTACAGTCAAAAGATAGATCTAGATTCTTGTTCCCGCATCTTCACTGAGATAAAATATAATGAGACCGAGGTGAGGACAGATGCAGCCAAGAAGCTAGGTTCTTGAGTGTAGAGTAACTTAGGTATGTCTGGCCCAGCCCCCAGTTAGCGAAATAAGAGGATGATAGCGGATGGATCCCTGCACTAACAGTTATCATCCCAGTCGCTTAAATTTGTTGGTCAAGGGTCTAGAAGCCAGACCAAGTGACCACTACTACCTTAACTAATAAGACACCTCAATACAGTCAGTTCTGCGGTAATGAGACATATATGTTCCTAAAATAATTGTGTTCTACAAAATTGTCCAATAAAAACCATAGGGGTTATGCAAAAAGAAAGAAAGAAAAAGAAAAGAAAGAGAGAGAGAGAGAGAGAGAGAGAGAGAGAGAGAGAGAGAGAGAGAGAGAGAGAAAGAAAGAAAGAAAGAAAGAAAGAAAGAAAGAAAGAAAGAAAGAAAGAAAGAAAGAAAGAAAGAAAGAAAGAAAGAAAGAAAATGACGCTGGGGCACAACAATAAAAAAAATTAAAAAAGAAGAAGAATGAATATGACCCTAAAAGTTTTACACATAATAAATAGTTTAAATAATATATACACAGGGTATTTTACCTTGAAAAAGACCTGAAGTTGGCTTGTGTAACTGAGCAACAGAGAGGTTGTGGCTTGTGAGTTATGATGAAGCGGTGGAAGGGGGATGAGCATGTGTGTGTGTAGGCCATGCACACACATTTTGCATACTCCTACCTGAATCAATTCAGCTGGGCAGTTTTTTGCAATCCTCTAGTATTTTTTGCACATAAAATCATACATAAGCAAATGCAAAATTCACATTATGCCCAAATTGTTCCCTAGATACCAATCTCACGGGACCAGATCGGTTTTCAAACAGAAGATATGTATATGACAACTTAATCAGTGATATAAAGACTTTTGAGACTGGGAACAATATTGCCAGAAAAATAAAATAATTAGCATTGAGCTTTCTAAAATTGAGGAGGTTGTTGAATAAATTGACTAATTTAAATGAAAAAGATCAGCCCGTTAAAAATATCTTCCTTTCTAGGATTTTTTTTTTTCTATTTCCCTTTCATTTGAAGATGACTTCAGTTTCCTAATATATCTCTCTAACATCGAATTATTGTATTTTTCAAAAGCATTTTTAAGCTAACAGTCTTTATTTTCTTTCTTATAAACAGAATATTAACTTTAAGTGAGAAAATAAAGAATATTTTAAATACCAATCTTCAGGTAAATAGGGGAGCTTTGGGAAATTTAGAGCTGCCTTTCTGTTCTTATAAAGACTCGATTTATAAGACAATTGTTTTTAATTCCTCAAAAAACTGCAACCCAACTGCATTATCCTGTTTGCTTCTTTATATCAAGGGGAAGACCTTCAAATAAAATGGATATCAAAATTCCTAGGCTCAAGCTTTAGAACTGTGTGGCTTTGAGGTGTTTTAGTTAATGTTTCCACAAAGGCTTTACAATATTTTTCTTTCCCTCTGGGCACATAGTTTAATTTTAGCCTAGGGGACAAGGCCTACAAAAATAGTTCCTATCAGGCTCTGAATATCAGCTTCCAATTTGGCCAACTTCTGACTACAGAGGCTACTTAAAAAAAAAAAAAAAAATCCTGCCCGGCTGGGCGTGGCTCAGCGGTTGAGCATCAACCTAGGATCCAGTCAATCGGGGCTCAATTCCCGGTCAGGGCACAGGCCCGGGTTGCGGGCTCCATCCCCAGGAGGGGGTGTGCAGGAGGCAGCTGATCAGTGACTCTCTCATCATTGATGTTTCTCTCTCTCTCTCTCCCTCTCCTTTCCTCTCTCTGAAATCAATAAAGATATGTTTAAAAAAAAAAAAAAAAAACCTTTCCGGTACCTTGTCAGTTTTCAGCAGGGACAAGCGGTAAACATCCCTGGCAGCACTGAATAACCACTTGTATGCAAGAGGTGTCCTGAAAGAGGGTACAGAGGATATTGGGGTGCCCTCCCAACTACATAAACAATCCTAAAGTTAGCCAAAAGAAAGAGAGACCTAGACGATTCCCCTGAGAACTGGTAGCAGTCAGTAGGACGTTAGCCACAAATGGAGTGCCACCTACATTTAGGCCCAGTCATATTTTGAGGAACCCCCCAACCTCATGGTTTTCCAGCTTCTCAGGACACAAAATGAGACTGACCAGAAGGCAAGAGCTGCCCCCGTGAGAGAAAGGATCAACAACCATCGGCTACCCAAAAGCAAACTCACAAGTCACAATTCAAAGATCTCATCTTAAAATTTGCCTGACAATATGAATTTAGAAGAAGGCACCACATGAAATCTTACTTTCCCCTGTCAACCAGGTGCCACCAACAGAAACCTGGGAGAGCTGACTTTGGAAGCACTTCGCCCTTTGCTGGCTTCTGCCAGATTTTCTAGGATCTCGTCTTCGGGCTCCAGAACGAGTGAAATGTCCCCGTGGATTTCATTATTTTCACCAGAAACCGTAGAGGGGGGGAAATGTTTTTTCCGCTACCCTTTATAGTGAGCACTTGCCTGAGGCCGACTTTTCTCTAGGGAACCTCATAAATGGATAAGCTCACCCAGGTTAAAAGTGTTACACACTGTGGCCACTGCAATTCAAAATTCTCTTTGGTAAAGTTAACCTGCTTGTTCAGCCTTACAACAAAATTTCATTCCTCACGCCGGACCCCGTCTGGGCCAAGTCAGACCAGCCTGACCCCCAACCCAGTCCATTTTTTTTCAAGTCCGGCCCAGTTGTGAGATAAAGTTTGAGTATCCAATGTACAGCATGACAACTGTAGTTAACAGCACGATATTGTGTATTTTGAAAGTAAATGTCAAACCACACACCCCCACATGCACGTGTTAGTTATCCTGACCTAGGTCATCGTTCACGATGTACACGTATTTCAAACCATCACAATGAGCACTTGAAACAGAAACGATTCTATCTGTCAATTGCTACTTAACAAAGTTTTAAAAAAAGAATCCCTTGGATCAATCTTCCAATTCATCAATTTAACGTCAGCAGTAGCCTTTCTCTTATCCAGCCCTCTGCGTTTACTTTTTAATTTAGTTGCCATGTTTTTCATTCCCAAGACTTCAAATTTGCTATTTCACTGAAGTCTGTCATTTTATTCTCTCCCGAGGGATACCAAGTCTTTTTAAACGTCTTTCTTTTCCTATATTAAATATATTTTTGTGTGTGTGATTATTTCTTAATTTTGTTGAATTTCCTACCTTTCTCTTCATTCTCTTTACATGCCTGGAAACTCTTGTTGAATGTTCCTATTTTTAGATTAGCATCTAGGAAACACGGAAAAACCCAGCAAGGGGGAAATGACCTGATTTAGAAACCTCTGCCCAGAGGCTGTGTGACGGAGCCAGACAGGCCAGAGCTTCTGGCTGGGTCTGAGCTTCGTGAGTGTGTGAGGATGTTTGCCTGCTGGGCCGAGGGCCTCTCCTTCTGCATGGCAAGCGCAAGTTCTCTGGAGCCTTTCTCCAAACCAGCTCCAGAACTCTGGTAACCTCTTGTGAGAGCGTCGAAAGTGGAAGGTCTTACTCATGCCCCACACCAAACCCTGGGACCAAAATTAGGAAAGGGCAGAGAGATTAACGAATGGACATCTGTCATTTGTTTTGCCTCTCCCAGCATCCGAACCCCTTTCTACATTAGAAGTTTCCATCTTAAGAGCCTTGCTGAGGCACAGAACGCCTCCCACTGTGACATCTGAAACTCTGGTGATCCATTTTTCTAGTTATCTCACCGAGGCCCTGCCAACCGGAATGCATTTGTGCCAGATTTGATATCCAGAAGGGAAGGCCTGTGCTGGCAAAATTAGTGTCCTGGAACAGCAGTGGTTCAACAGTAAATCACGGAGATGCAACCTGAATGATGCAATAGTAATTTCATATTAGGGTGTCTTCTGTGGCTTGGATTTGGTCGCTGCTCCTGGCAGTCCAGCCTCTAGCCTAGTTGCCCAGGCTTCCTGCAATTCTGAGCCAACCCAAGCCCCTATATGCTTCACTCAGAGCAGAAATTTTTTTGCTTACACTTAGGAACCTGATTCATACCATTGGTACAATTATGTCTCAGCTTTTTGATGAAGTACCAAGCGGACCTCACATGGCCTCCTTCTCTAAAACTTATTACTCCTAGAAAAACATAGTTTGTGGAGTGCCTCTCCTGCCCCAGTATGCACGTCTCAGCAACCTTGCATTTCATCATCTACCTCGTGCCACTTTCTATTTCTTTAAAAAAAAAAAAAAATGCATCACTGTTCTGGGGTTGTTGTTTGTGGGGTTTTTTATGTCTCTTGTCCAGCTTTCCAAATTCCTATAGACTCCACTTTCTGTTCTGTATGTTTCCTTGAGATTTGGGCTGGTAAGAGAATTAAGTCATATATCTAGGAAGCCATATTTTATTTTCTACATTTTCTTCCAGCTTTATTTTTTAAATCATAATTGTCATTCAAGTATATTCTAAATGTATACATGTATCTGGGGGGTGTGTGTGTGTGTGATCTACAGATCATTTGAAGAGTTTCTAACTTGATGATGTTAGGAAACAAGCAGGGGCCTCTGCAGCACATCTCACTGCACTCATAATCACCCCTCATCACCATCATCGATGAAGTCAGGCCGCTTTCAAGTTATATTCAATGTCAATCAGCAAAGCAAACATTCCAACCAATGTATGCCACACAGCTCCTCATCTGCCTTCAAGTGAGATAACGGCCGGGGTGTTTATTCTCTGCTTTTGTTTGCGTGTTTGCCTAAATACCTATTTGGGATGGAAGCACAAAGTTTATGAGGGTGTCTGTTTGCCACAGTAAGTTTGGTATTTCTTGGTTATCAGGCCCACCAGTATAATCATTACCTAGCTTTCTTCATATGAGGTCCACTTAATTTTTGAAATCATATGCTATCAGAAAACTTGAATGAAATAAATGGTTTGTAAACTGAACCCTACTTTGAATGTACCTAAGTCCATTTTAAGTGGTTATAGTCAAAGCTGGTAAAAAGAATCTGCCCTTGTCAATGCAAAGTTGTCAGCACATAACAGACGCCCAGTCATAATGTGTGTGTGGTTGATGTTCTCTCTCTCCTGCCCCCCTCAAAGAAACACTCTAATTTGCTGGGTGTTTAAACTTTCAATGGTTGTATGGTTTTCCCAGGGAGGGCACGCACGCAGATATCGTTAACACTGGGTTTTCCAGTTGCCTCCACATCACACTTCTCAATATGGCCCTGGAGGCATTTAGTGTTTCTGTTTCCTTTACCTTTTCCGGTTTTCTTCTGGTAAACTAACACTTTTCAAGCACTCTTTTTTTCAATTCACTGCAGACTTCTGACTCTACTCTGAATTCTTCTGCTTCTCTTTAAGCTGGAGTCAGGCTGTCAACACCACTTACTGAACGCCCGCTGTGAGAGGAACAAAAGGAATCGCGGCAGCATTTTCTTCCCTTACAGAACGTAAAACCTACTTAGTGAAAAAGAGCATGTATTCCTATTAAAAGCATCTGAAACACCCCAACATAGCCTAAAATAAGCCTGTATAAATTTAGCATAACCCTTACATGAATTCTGAAAGATTGGAACGTTGTTTAGTTCTAAGCAAGATTGATTAAGGAATCTCTTCTGGATGAGTCTCAAGCCTATCAGACATCACACCTCCTTTTATAACAAGTATTCTATAACTCTCTACTATCCTGAAATGAAATAGATGATAATCTTACAATACACATTTCAAAAAAATCATATAACGCCTTATCTGCAATATAAAGGAGAATAAAACAGAAATATTTTATAATCAAATAATGTATGTGTCAAAATATAACTCATCAGGCATACGCACAGTGGAAGGTAAAATGAGACGGACGCCGAAGCTGGTCCTACGCCTGAAACCGCCGATGTGCTGGTGCCTCGAAAATCAGGGGAGGCACAGAGGTCAGGCTGTGCCATGGAGGCGACTGATTCTTAGTCAGTTATGAAGGAAAACAAATCTGTTCTCGGTTTATATGTGGGTTACACTCATGAAAAAATTCAGGGTGTATTAGAACTTTACAAAAGCTTTTTTTAAAAAAAAAAAATGTGTCTATTGATTTCGGAGAGAGGAAGGGGGAGAGGGAGAGAGAGAAACATCAGTGGTGAGAGAGAATCACTGATGGGCGGCCTGCTACCCCCCCCCCCCCGACTGGGGATCGAGTCTGCAGCCCGGGCCTGTGCCGACCGGGAATCAACCGCCATCTCCTGGATCCCAGGTTCATGTTCAACCTCTGAGCCACGCCAGCCGGACTTCACAAAAGCATTTTGTTGCCTGTATGTAAGAGGGTTAAGTTCTGGTCTCGATTAATTAGAAACAGACTTTTTATTTACATAAAGAACCAGTGGCCATTCAAACATGGAGAGGATTTGGAACAATTCTTTACGGTGCAAGATTGTCCTTTCACTGCGAGGTGTCTAATACCTCCCTGTCCCCACCCTGTCCAACCACCTGACATCTAAAGGTGTCTCCACGCACTTGCCAAGGGTCCCCTGGGGACAGCACTACCTCTGCTGAGAATAACTGGAAGCTGAGAAGACGACGGATCTTCAATGAGACCCGGGTGAAACATTTCATATCCGTTTCTTTATTTGTGTCAAAATCACATGTAGAAACTTCTGACTTATCTCATTAGCACACACTTCACACATCCTCATACAGTGCTTACTATACCTAAAACTATTATAAACATGCTACAAATATTACCTCATTTAATTTACTTAACAGGCCTCTGAGGTAGACACCGTTATTACAGATCACGGTTTAGGAAACCGGCACGTCGAGAGGTTAAGCGATTTACCCAGGTCACGCAGCTAATAAAGATAGAAGCCAAGATTCAAATATAGGAGGTTGGTTTCAGGATAAATGGGAAGCACTACGCTACGCAGTGGGCACGGAGACCCCATCCTCAATCATTTTGATTCAGCAAATCTGCGATCAGGGCAGGGGCGTCTGTATGTATTTGAATAAGACGTCCACAGGCAGTGAGAAGGGCGCTGACGGGTGCTTGGGAGCCCGAGCACGATACCACAGCTGGGTGGGAGCGACAGGAAGGAGACAGATGCGCAGAGTGGAACCGCTGCGTTGGGAGTAGAACCGGAAAGTCAGAGCCAGGGAGAGCAGTGGGCGGGAGACCCTTCCTGCAGGGCCTGCAAAGCCGGGAACTACGTATTGTTCACTAGAATAAAGTATATTGAAAGAACAGCATCTGAGGAAGACGACAAATAGCATTAATAAAATGTTGTTAGTATAATGCGTTCAGCAAACACATAAAAAAAAAAAAATTTGAAGCTAGAGGAAGCATATGCGGTTACACAGGGTGGGGTACAAGTAGGTTCACAGTTGTGAGTACACGAAACAGAGTTTATTCTTGTATTGTTATTTATTTATTGCTATATTATTTATATTACTTGTCTTATTGTTTTTTACAGTATGCTATCACTTAGGTGTTGAATCTAATAAAGCTGAACCGGTAAAAACAGAGTGCAACGGTAGTCAACAGGGGCTAGGGAGTAAGGAACTGGGGACATTTTTAAGGGTAAAAACTTGCAACTAGTAAATACATAAGTGCTGGGGACCTAATGCACAACATAGTGATTGTAGACAACAATACTGGACTATAAACTTCAAGTTGCCAAGAGACTCGATCTTAACTGATTTCACCACACACAAAAGAGGAAATGATAATAATGTGACAATGATAGAGGTGTTACCTGATGCTACTATATATAAATGAATCAAAACAACACATTGTACACCCCAAACTTACACAATGTTCTATGTCAATTACATCTTAATTTTTTAAAAATACTTTCTTGTGGATCAATCTTCCTTAAGATGGGTGGTGTAAAAATCAGCAAAATCAACAAATTAAAAACAAACAAATATATTGCCCCAGACTGAATATCTCAGTTTCCAAACAACTGATGATTACAAACAAATTTATCATTTATCAGTTACCATTAAACAAGATGTTTTTATAATGAAAGACAGCTCTGTAAAAGGAAAAATGTCGGCATCAATCCAAAGAAATGTCCTTGGAATAACCGCTTCAGATACCAACTTAGATATAACATGTCCATGAAGAAAACATAAAGAGAGTACCGGGAAGGGTTCAGGGTAATGATTGTTATTTTCTCCATTTGTAACTTAACAATTACTTCACCAACCAATCCCATTGGTCTTGTCTCCTGGCTCACTAATTCTGACTTTTCCCATCACAGAAGTCCACAAAAATATCATTCTGGAATTAAATTGTTCGAGATTAATTCCTTTTTAAATTTATGGTTATTATTTGTATCCTTACTCATGATTTATATTTCAGGTAATGATGGCTGGTAATCTAACCTACTTTTGCCCACCTCTGTAGGCATGATGTAAAAAAAAATAAAAGGAATAGTATCATCTAACTAGCTGTTGAATAGCTTTCAATTACGAGGCTTACAAACCAATCAGATAATTGTGGGATCATGGATGGATAAGCCCTAGGAGACAGAAAATACCTTTGAGAGTACTCAGTCTGGAGACTGCAGACCCAAACACCCAGGGATCAGGCAGATAATGAAGCGGAGCTGTCTCAACAGGGCACAGTCAGGAGGGTGACAAACTGGAAAGTGCAGAGAGAGCAGCCGTCACCCTGCTCCAGGCACTTACTCACGCGATTTTCCCGGCCCGCTACTAGCAGGTGCTCTGGCTTTTAAAGAAGCCAGACACTCCTATTTTTACTCGAATAATTCACATTTTACCATGTTACGCTCAAGCATTGGAGGTTTTATTAAGTAATTTTTTGAAATCTGAATACATTTTATTTTTTCACCTTTCCTAGTTTTTGTGTTGTTTTAAATGTATCAAAAAAGACTGATAGTGACTATTAAAAAAATAAAGGGACTTTAAACTATCACTGGATGCTCTTTTGCTAACTGCTAACCTATGACAGGTTGCAATAAAAAAAAAAATAGCTGTTCCATCTGCAGTGATTCTTGCCCTCATATAAACTGTGTGTCCTCGGAGTCATGCGAGCTCAGGTCCAGCCCCACGTCTGTCATTTATTAGGCACATTACATGCTACTGAGCTTCACCAATTCACTTAATCTTCTGTGCCTACCACCTACATTGTAGGTTACAATCCCTAATCCACATTTCTCACTAGGTTGCTGTACAAATCAAACGACATAACGTACATCAAAGGTGTGAGCCCTGCGCACACGCAGCACCGTGAGACTGTCACTGGCCTGGGGCGAGAGATCTCGTCACTCAGAGCTGGTCTCCTGACCTTCCGATGGGAGGTTGATCTGGAGCCGTAATCTCTGAGAGAAATGTAACGTCAGCCACGTTGTGTTACATTATCTAGAGCCCACACTGAGACAAGAAAAAGAGGCAGGTAAAATTAATTTAAATAGTATATTTAACCCAATGCGTTCAAAATACTACTATGTCAACATACGATCGATATAAAAATTATTCTTGAGATACTTGACACATATGTTTAACATGCTAACGCATCGCTATGTGAGGTGTATTTTACACTTAGAGCGTGTCTAGGTCAAGTGCTTGATAGTCACAGGCGGCAGTGGACACTATTCTGGATACCACGCACCTAGGTAATGACGAAGGCCCCTTCAGCTATTAACTGCAATACCTGTCTCGCTATATATTTCATCAGGCCTCGGTTTTTTTTTAAATGGCTAAAGTATCATCTACATCATGATGAATGCAAAAAGGTCTTTCACATTTTTTTTAAATTAAGAGTTGAGAAAAGTCGAGCAAAATCATCCTTTCTAGATCCAAGGTAAGAGAAGACACCGAGAATTACAGTAGAGAAGCCATGTCTTTTGACCTACTTAAGACTGACACAGTCAAAATTAAAGTTTTATTTAACAGGAAACCAACTCAGCCCCTTCATTGTTTAGAAGGGCCGTATATAATTTCACTCATATAAGCTGCTTTCTGTATTTGTTGTCAAGTTAACTGAATACCAGATATGGAATTGAATTTTGAAATCATTGGTCTGCTCTAGGAGAGATCCACCACCACAGGCACCAAGAATCTGTTTAGTGCAGATAAATCTGTCAATATGGTGATGAAGAAAAAAAGATGCCTGGAAAAAATTGCCAAAAAATCTTCGTACGCACACTGAAATACTGTCTTCCTTTACGGACATCTTAGGGGAATTTCTTAACACAGTGGGGTCTCATCGGATTTCTTAGATAAGAGAACTTTAACCCAAAATGCAGGCGGTGAGTTACTCATTAATTCAACACTCGGTTTTCAGCCGGGAAAGTGAGATGGAACTTTCTGATATCTGGAAGAAAATGATTCCAAAGATTTCCCCTTGGCCGTCTCCAGGGAACTTCTTGAATCTATAAGCATTATATTTGTGTTATTAACAAGATTCTAAATTCAAGTTGTCAAGCACAGAATGCTGCAGGACTGCAGTGCTGGGTCCATCCGCAGAGCTGGGCTCACGTTTCATTCTGTGCAGCCCCCTGCCGAGGAGGGTAGAGCGGGGCGTCTGCAGCTTGGCAGACTTAATGGGCCGTGCCGCTCCCAAGAGCATTTAAACAGGCCTCGCCTTATGATTAATCAATGCAAGTTATTCAGTTTAGCCATGACCCACACATACTTTCTTCCTGTAAACCTCTGAGTACACATATAAAACCACTTGTTTTGCATTTCATATTTCTCCACCTGACAGTCCTAACTCTTTTATTATTTAGCAAAGAGAATCCCACTCATCATCTTTTACAGTTGATTAAAATGACAATGAAGCATCTTCCTTCTGGTCCCTGCAGATGCTGTTGGAAATATAAATATCAGGAAAAAGAGAGAGCTGGTGGCAAATTACCCGTAACATGACACTTGCTGGCTAATCGCATGTTTGCAAATTCTGTTATATTGTTTCTATTGCAAGTAATGAAGCGATCTTGAGGAAATGTATCATGTGTGACCTACCAAAGAAAATATCAACTTACTTTAATTATCGTTATTAGCATTATTAAAATAAAAATATTATTTAATAATCTAAGTTACATATGTTTTCTTTGTATATCTACCGTAGGACATGATTCAAAGTGGAGTGTCAGTGTGTTTGGGACATAGTTTACCATTAGGCTAAAAAAAATATCATTAGCCCGGGCCGGTGTGGCTCAGTTGGTTGAATACCATCCAGTACATGGAAGGGTCGCCGATTTGATTCCCGGTCAGGGCGCATACCCAGGCTGAAGAGAAAGAACAGACCCAGAGGACCCACGCCTCCCGACTTCAAGACTTAGTTGTAAAGCTGCAGGAATCAAGACAGCGCGCTACAGGTGACAGAATTTTCTCTAACAGCCATTCTGAAAGGCGTGCCATAACAGCTCCTGTAGCTTTGATTTGTGTTTTCCTGATGCTTCGTGATGTGGAAAACTTTTCCTTCACCTGTTCTTCATTTGCATATCTCCTTTGGGAAAATGTCTACTTAGTTCCTCTGCCCGTTTTAAAGTTGGCTTGTTTGCTTTTTTGCTATTGAGTTATTGAATTCCTCATGTATTTTAGATATTTATCCCTGTCGAATATATGGTTTACAAATATATTGTCCTGGTGTGTGCAGGTTGTGTTCCTGTTTTGTTAATATTTCTTTTGTTGTGTGAAATTTTTTTAGCTGGGTATAGTCCCACCTGTTTATTTTTGCTTTTGTTGCTTGTGGTGTTGGTGTCATATCCAAGAAATGTGAAGAAAAATTTTCCCTATGTTTTGTTTTAGTAGTTTTATGGTTTCAGCCTATTTTACATGACATAAGCATATCTGCTCCTGCTCTCGTTTGGTTATCATTTGCATGCTATATATATATATTTTTCGCTTCCCTTCACTTTCAGCCATGAAAAAGTGTCCTTAAAGCTTAAGTGAGTTTGACATCACCAACAGCTGCTTTCTTAGTAACCCTCGGATTGCAAGATAAGGTTTTATGATTAAAAAAAAAAAAAAAAAGGTTGGAGATTAACCAAAGAACTTACATGCCAATATGCATAACCCATGGACCCAGACAATAGTGTGGTGAAGGCCTGAGGGAGGGAGAAGGCAATGGGGGAAAACAAGGGGACATCTGTAATACTTTCAACAATAAAGGTAATTTTTTTAAAAAAGTTGAGCAGTAAGAGAAAAATCAGATAAGATTATTTTCTTGCTTATTTTGAAAAGAATTTGGGATAAAGTAAGCAGAATATAAAATAGTTGAGTATTTATTAATTTGCAGTTTTAGGTGGCTCCTATTTACATATAAAAATCCCATAATAATTTCAAAAAAGTTTTGTTCCCTTCAGATTCCTCAGAAGCCTCATATATGTAGCCTCTAAATAATGAAAATTTTGTATTGTGTGTGCTATTAAAAGTAAATTTGAGGATGTACTGAAAATTTATATATTTACACATTATATGGATATAAATTATATACATAAGCTAGATTCTAATATACTTTCTTCACCTTTGGACGCATGCTTCCCATTCTGAAAATGACTGGCTTATCCTTTCAATGATCCTCTCTCAGTCCCTTAATAATAATTAAATTAACTATTCCCTTAAGTATTTAAATATGCTCAATACTCTTTCCATTTAGGAGAATAAGACCAAATCCTTTGATTTAAACATTCCCTTTAGCTCCTATGTTAACTTTTTCTCTCTCTTGTTACCTAATTTCACTGTGTCCGTTTCCTTAGCTCTACTCCACTCCAGTCTGTTCACCACACCAACACCACTCTCATCAAATTAACTGACTTTCAAATTCTCTACCCAGTGACATTTTTTATTCACATTACACTCGATCTCTATACAGCATTTGACACTATAAAGCATTTTTCTTTTGTTCTCTCAGCGATCTTTTTATTTGGCTTCTAAAATATCTCCTTCTCCAGGTATGCCCCGTGTCCCTGCGGCTACTATGTTTCCGACTTCTTTGCAAATGCATCACATTCTGTAACTGTAGCTATGGGAGCTGCTGAAGGTCTATGTCAATTGCTTCCAAATTTATATCTGAGCTAAAATCCTTCCGCTGAGACTGGCCACTCAAGCAACCTACTCATCTTTTGCTCTTGGGTGTCTCAGCAATACCTCAGACTCAGCACCTCTGAGACCAAATTTAAAATCTTCCATATAAAATAAAATGTGCTTGTCTTTCAGTGTTGCACATTTCACTATATCAGACTATAGTTCATCTGACTGGACAAGTCTGAAGAATAGAAGTTAACTTTGTGTCTTCACTAAATAGATCCTGAAGGCATTTATTCAGTCCTGTCTATGCCACTCTACATGCTCTAATCCCACCTGAACACCACATTAGCTTCCTCTCTCTCCCTTCCTCTCTCTCTAAAAAAATCAATAAAAAACATAACCTCAGGCAAGGGATTTTAAAAAAAGAAAAGAAACAGATGCGTAGAGACAGAGACAGATTGACAGCTGTCAGAGGAGAAGAGGGGTGGGTGGTTGGGTGAAAAAAGTCAAGAGATTAAGCAAAAAAATATATATAAATCTCATAGACGCAGACAACAGCCCTGTGGTTACCAGAGGGAAAGGGGGAGGTAGAAGAAGGTAAAGGGGGATAAATGGTGATGGGAGGAGACTTGACTTGGGGTGGTAAACACAATACAATACACAGATAATGTATTGTAGAATTGTACACCTGAAATCTATATAATATTAGTAACCATTGTCGCCCCAATAAATTCAATAAAAATTTTTTAAAACTGTATTTGCTTTTCAATTGTAATACATTAATTTGCAGAGTATCAATAAATGGTATTTGAAAGAACCCAAGTTGGTACTATGCAAAATTGCACGCCGACACGCCATTTTACGCAGCACTACATAATGTTTTATTGTTTAGAACCTATTACTAAGAGAAAACAAATGTAGAAAGTAAATGTAAACTTATAACTCATAAAGCTGAAACTAATAATAGCTTTGCATCCAATAATCACATTCCCTCACTACTAGGAGCACTGATTGTTTCTATTACACCTATAACCCAAGTTATAAAAATTTTAAAATCACATGAAGATTTAATGAAAGCCCAGGTAACAAAAAATTTGCCTAATTTAAATTCTAGTAGGGAGCTTAACATTCAGTTTTTCATCACCAATGTGAATCTGTGAAGTCATTCTGGCCAGAATTTACCTCTTGGTCTTGGAAACTTTTAAAAGGAGCTCTCAAGTATGACATACATATTCTGATTAAGTTTTTCATTCACACGCTGTTAGTAAGAAAAGGACCTTCCAGAATAGTGGTGGAGGGAAGCTCTAAGCTTAGTGCTCAGTGGTAAAGATGGACCCTGCAGTTCCATAGCAATGGATACAAAATAAAAATTAATGCCACTGGTTAAACAATAACTTGATTGTTAAAGTGATACGATATATATTTACTGAACATTGTCTGGAGTTTACACAGTGGTTGCTGATAAAGTGTTTCGTGTACAGGGGAGAGTTACTCCAGACACAGAGAGGCAGAATATGAATTTTAAAAACTGGATTCAAATGGAAACAGCTAATAAGAATAGTCACTATGAGTATCGAATTAGAGGAGAAATGAGGATCGGCGCTGGGGACGTCCTGAAACAATCAGAGAGCAAGCACAGACTGACTCCTCAGTGAGGTAGACCCTACCCCGGCCCTGCTTCCCAGGGAGGGCTTCTGCCACCCCCACAGGCTGCTGTGAGCTTTCGGGGTCTCTGCGCAGCATCACTTCCTCGCCCCGCTCTCAGGCACCCCTTGACCTGCCTGGGCCAATGACGTGGAAGCAGCAGGGACAGTCGCCAGTTCTAAGCAAAGGTTTACCGGCTATTGCTTGCTGCTGCTGGCACGTGGGCTCTTTTATCTCTGCCCTGAGATGTGTAGGTCAGCATGAGGGGGCTGCTGCTTCAGCTTGGATTTTGGGAGGAAGACCCAAAGGTCACGGCAATCCGTGACGGGCAGGGCAGCCACTGTAGCCTACAGACCATTGAAGAGAACTGTTCGTCTGCTATGAGTCAACAACATTTGGAGGTTGTTACCTCAGCCTTACCCGGTGAGAGCCAGCTGATGCGTTACGTATCCACCAGGACGACTGTTTGTGTATGACCTAGAGGACTTCACCAAGTCAGGACTGAATATTAAAGGAGTCAGGTCAGGTTGGTAGGGCATTTGCTAAGAGCAAACGTTGGTGTGGAAAGCCAAATGTTGCTTTTAAGGACATTCCATCCCATTTGGGAGAACTTCCATGACTTCTCTAGGCTGCAAGTGAAGACTGTTCAGGAAAGGGGGGGAAATGCTGGAGGACTTCAAGACTCACACTGTCCAGAGGTAAATTATCAGAAGATTATTTCATAGGAAAATTACAATTTAATTTGAACTTTGAAGGAGGGCAGGATCACCTCCTATCGATGAGCAGGAGGAATATTCCCATTTCTGTAAGTGTAAACACATTAGCAAATGGACCATGTTTAGAAGGGAAGCATGTGCAGGAGCGGAGGCTTCAGATAACAGTGGGCATTAAAACTGGAAGGAAAGGTTAAGCCAAACGGTGCGCAGCCTCGAAGGCAACTTACAGAGCATCAACGTTGCGTTTTATCAAATAATGCTCATAAATACCTGGAAATGACATATAAATGTGATGGTTGTGGCCCCTACAAAATTTCTGGACAGATGTCAAAAGAGCAGGAGTCAGATCTCACTTTCCCTACTTTGAACCACAACCCAGAATGGAGAAAAATCAGCTCAGAACACTCAAACGTGGCATATTGCATGAAATCCATTGTGTATTTCTTCAGGCAGTCAGCTAACTCCCCTTCAGAATCATGAACCTGCTCTCCGACATAGTTCACTTTGGAAACCTGCTGTTTTAAATGCCCAGGTAGGAAACACAGCAATAGAAAGCCATTATATGCAACACCTGGACTAAATGTGACTTTCTTTTTAAGGGAGAATTTTAAGTAATACTAGGCAAAAATAGACACTTTTTATGGGTTGCTTTAAATTGCCCATAATTCTATAAAACAATTATTTAACTTAGCAAGTCTTCCTTTTCCTTCTGCTATTACAATTATCTTACCTTTTCTCAGGAAAGTAAATCAGAAGGAAATAAAAACAGATTTTAATGCTACAACTTTATAGATAAGGTTTCAAACACAAAGAGTCTTATTAAACATTATGGCTACAGTTTCTAATGCTAAATGTATTTTGCTACATGGAATATTCAGCGAGTGCTAAGAAAATATTGCAATGCTAATTTAAGTCAGTACTTCTTGTGCTATTTTCATTTCAGGTCACAGCTTTAATATTTCATTAACAGTCTAGTCATATTTAATGTATTTGTACATTATAAACATTACTATAAGGGCTTGAATTACGATGCGTTTTTGTGCATCTCTGATTTAGAAAATCATGAGGCTGATGCTAAAATGTTAGCTTGGAAATAACTGATTTGAAGTCATTTCCTAGATTAGAGTACTTGGAGGGCTGACTAAAAACCACTTTAAAATCAATCAAATCTGCACTTACATATGTAGTAGTCAATGAAAAATAAAAGCAATTTTATAAATAATTCAAGCAAAATTCCATTTAAGGTATGTTTTTTGTTTGTTTTATTTTGTTTTTCTGGTTGACTGATCAGCTGGTTATTTTTTGCGCTAAAATAACATTTAGCCTAAATTCCACCAAAGGTATAAATCTATAGCCATTGCTTCGCATTAGATATGTAGACACAGTATCTATGCTAATCACGTATGTCTGTCGAACAGGAAATCTTACGAATAAAATCCAAGTAATTTTTAGAAACCTCCTATTATTGTGCCTATGCTACAATGTCAAAGAAAAAGATTTTGTTCAAATTAATACAATATTTACAGAGGGCCAATTTCTTAGTAAATCCGATTCACAAATGGTTATTGAAGCCATACCATGGAAAAGGCACTACACTCGGGGCTGTAGCCAGAAAGAATCTGGAAGCACTTAATATCCAGTTAAAGGGCAAAGCCTTAGCACCTCAAGCCAAGTTAAATTAGGGCTGACAAGCTAAATCCAAGTCTGATAAAGTCACGCAGGTATTTAAACCCTTCACGTGAAACTCCGTTGCTCTTGACGTGGCCGGCATCTGGAAGCCCCGAGTGCTCCTCCTGGGTCATCATTTCACTTTACTGTCTAATTGTTCATCTTGAAACAAGGAGGTTTAGTTTGTTGCCTGTTTTTGAAATTTATATAAATGGAATCAAACTGTAGATATTATTTTACATCTGATTGCTTTCACTCAGCATTGTGAAGGTTTATCCAGTTTTTTCATGCACCTATATGTATTGAGGTTTAATTTGGGGGGTAAACATACAATAATTTGTTTCTAACGCTGATGATCAGGATTCTAGTCTTATCCCCACTATACAGTGTAGCCTTTGGGATCCTACTCAGAATAGGGGCCATGTAACACGAGGTGTCCACCTTTGGAGAAGATTAAAATCTGACTTTTTTCCTTCAGTTCTAGGAGTTTGCTTCAAAATTCTATTTGCCTTTTAACTTTCCGAGAATTGGCAGAAGAAGAGAGAGGACACGGGCGATTCTTTGGGGGCTTTGCCTCTGATGGACAGAGAACTTCGACTCCTGTCGCCTAGTTATTCTCATGAAGTCCTTGCTCTCATCTGCTTTGGGAAAAAAGGCCCCGAATTAAAGCAGCTCTGGTTTAACTCATTAGCTATTGTCTTTCCCTTTTTCTTGGTCAGGTAATGTCCTACTGTATCATAGATTTTGACCATTTCTTTACTGGAAAGATTAGTCCAAAATCATCTACTGGAAAGATTAGTCCAAATCATCTCCTTAGCCATTTCTGGAAGTAGAAGACTTTCGGTCAATTTTTCTTTTACTGCCTTTAAAGCATCCATTATTCCCTAGAGTCTTTGAAAATATTTCATCAGCATACACATTTTTCCACCCATATTTGAGTATTTTTGAACCTCAAACTGGGGCCTCAGATATATTCACAGACCCCTTGAATTTTCTGTTAAACATTAAACAAAATATTATTATAATAAAAACTAATTATATTAATTGTTTAAGGTCATTCATGCTTACTAGAATGTAATATCAATGACCATGATAATAATGTACTGATAATTAGCATTTACTTACAGTTCAAAGAGTTTAAGTAACTTGCCCCAGTTCATATAGTCAGTAAGTGATGAGACGTGTTTACAAATATTAACAATCTGGCTCCAGATTTCTGTCTATAAACCATTATACCAAAAGTTCCTTGGAAGCAGCAATGGTTATATCTCATTTGCCACCTCTCTCCACTATCTAACACAATGACTCATACACAGCAAGTGCCCAATAAATACTTGTTGGATAACTGCGTGAATGAATTCAATATTTTCCATATGTGTTGTAAACACAACAGTCTCCATAAAAATTAAAAGAGAAAGATTATGTTAGGTTCGATTGTCAGAGAACACTTTACAAGACAGCTGGATCCTGGACTAAGTTTGGAAGCCTCAATCTGGAATGCTACTTATGATTTGAACCGGAAAATATAAAAAATGAAAGCAAAAGCAAAAAAGCAGGAGAACACAAATATATACAAGACCTGCTTTAAATATGTTTGAATAGAGTAAAATGTTTTGGAGTCATATATATATCTCAATATTAATAGTAATTAATATTTTGAATAAGGGTTCTGGACTAAATAGTTTATATAATTATTTCATTCATAGCATAAAGCATATATTATTTATTCCCATTTTACAGATAAGAAAGCTGAGGTTCCAAGAGAAAGAATTACCTCAAAATCATAGGGCTAGCAAACAGTGAAGCTTGGAAATACAGAATAAGGAACGGAAGAAAGCGGGAAAGGGAAATTAGGAACTCGACTTCAGATTTTCTATGCCTACATAAGGCATTTGTTTGTTATCGGGTCGACAAGGAAGACCAAAGAAATTCTGGTTTTGAGAAAAAAGTAACTAAAGTTCAAGCATATAGAAGAGAAGTCTTGTGGTAGAGGGCCTGATAGAATTTTTATCTACACCTAAGTTGAAATGAGTTTTTGTTTCTTACACGTTTTCTGACGAACTAACCTTATCTATTTGTGGCTGTGGTTCCATCTGTTTGTTGTTCTGTTTCTGATCTTGCAACAAACACAGGTCTAAATATAGACTCTGTGTCATTTCACGGGCTAGTTCCCGGGAACACAAGAAACAGAAACAAAATGCGCAAACGACAAACTCACAAGCAACAAGGTCCATGCTGCTCATTTAAGAAATAAACATTGAGGCTGTTGGGGGTAGTGGTGGAGGAATCGAAGAAAAAAGAAAAAAGAGAGAGAGAGAGAACTCATGGACATGAGCAACAGTGTGGTGACGGGGGTCGGGGGGGAGGAGGTAGGCCAGGGCACAGAAGGGATGAGTGGTGATGGAGAAAGAAAGAAGTAATCAGATATCTGGGTGAGCTTCCTGGAAGGTCCTGCCTCAGCTCAGCTGGTGGATGTAAATAGTTTAGCCTGGAAAGTATGAGAGGGTAGGTTCATTCCCAGAAAAAGAGACCGCATAGGGAGAGGAATGGAAATATGAAACAGCCTGGGGACTAGTTCTCAAAGGCGATGACAAAAGATATCCAGAGCTGGACGCAGAGGCCCTTGCACACCACGACAAGCTTCACCTTTGCTCTGTAAGATGTCCGGAGCTATTAAAAGGTTGTACCCAGGGCCCTTGCATGGATAGCTTTCAACATTTGGGTACATGACTTGAAATTTGTCCCTAGCGAGTTCTTATTAAGAACATTCTACCAGCTCTGTGTGTGGCCACCCTACTTCCATCAGCCACCTAAGGTTTCAATTTTGGAGTCCAGATATTTTTAAATGTACAATTGCATCTCCCTCCACGGACGCTGCTCAGAGGTGACTTAATTTACAGTAACCCAAAGTGGAGAATCCAAAGTAGGGAGAGCCTCGGGGATTTTAAAGTTCAGAAATCCCAGTTATTAATTCACCTTATAAACTCAAAAGCAACCAAAACCTTTTGCAGAAACAATAGCATATTTAAAAACAGTTTCCTTGTTCCGCCTCAGAACTTCAAGGTCAGTTCAGTGCGTATAGGTGAGAAAAGTCCTATTTCACATGCTACGGCACTGAGTGAAATGAGGGCTTCTCCTGCTACGGACATGACCCTGGTCGATAGTCATAAGTAGACTCTGCCCTTTTGGAGTTCTATGTCTTTGCTTTATGAATTGTGTGAGGCTTTTGTCAAAAGTAAACCGCCCCATCTCTCTTCCGTTCCACAGACAATACCTGTCCACGTTGATGTTGCATGCCTAAAACTGTCCTCGGCGCCCACTACTCAAGCATTTCTGCTTCCTCTCTGTGCCCAGTCAACTCCCCTTAAGCATGAAGGTGCCATTTGATGTCTTGCCATCAGATACGCTTTCAACATAACCAGACCAACGCAGTGGAGTTGGCCCAGAATTAAGTATACATGTAGCACCTTGTTGGAAGTACAAGTCGTTATAAAATAAAACCCAACAGGGAGATGAGCCAATCAAAACAGGAATATACTGGAAGCATTTGATACCACCCAGTTATAATATATTCTTCCTGGTCAGTTTAAGAAAATAATAAAAGGCAACAAGACCTAGAAAGGAAGACTTACTACCTGTAAGTAGTTTGGCTGATTCACAGATGTAAAAAAAAAAAAAAGGCTCTTCCAAGGTGCAACGTCAAACGATGAAATAGGTTATAACTGTAAAATCTAACACAGAGCAGACTGGATGCAGTCCCCAGAGAGATTGAAGCTGGAGGGAGTCATGGTGTAAACCGCAAATGAAGAATGTAGAAAATTGTCACCATCAATTTCAGTGGCTTTGGGAGGCATTTGGCAGCCAGCGTGGGAAGACCAAGTAAAACCGAATGATGGATTTCGCCCCGTTGTCACTGCTGAGCTGATGGATACAAATCACTTGCCTTTTAAACTCCAAGCTGGGGAAATGGGATGCACTGAGCTGGAAGGGCATCAAACAGATGAAAGTGAGATACCCACACATCAGAAGGTGTACACCCCAACGCAGTCTGGATCAATTTTCTTAAATTGGTTACAGTAAAAAGAATTAATGTTCTCACTGAATCCTAAGGACTGGACTCTCCTATCCAGTAGTTTCACAATAATAGTGGAAGGGAAGGTGCTGTGACTGATGCTTTAGGTAAGGGACAGTCCTAGCATCACTTCTAATCACACCAGGTAGGTGGACCTGTTCCACCTCTGCAAAAATCTCTGAGTGCGGGACAGAGTGTGAGACATGGAAACCGAGACTATTTACCTGTCATGTGACCCTGAGGCAGCCACTTTATCTCTCTGAAGCTTGTTTTCTTTATAAGGAATGTGAAGGTTGAAAAGGGTTTTCCAGCCCTGGCCGGTGTTGCTCAGTGGTTAAGAGTCATCCCCTGCACCAAGAGGTCACTGGTTCTATTCCCAGTCAGGGCACATGCCCAGGTTTTGGGCTTGATCCCCAGGAGGGGGTGTGCAGGAGGCAGCTGATCTATGTTGATGCATCAATGTTTCTTATCTCTCTCTCTCCTTCTTTCCTTTCTCTCTCTCAACTCAATAATCAATAAAAACTTATTTTTTAAAAAGGTTTTCTATTTCACAAGGTTGCCTGAGGGTTGAAAGAATTAACTCCGTGGCAATGTACCAAAGTGCATATGTTTACAGAGAGCTATTTAAGGACAATCAACTAACAATTCTCTTCCCTCCCAAAATTTCTCTGAAAGGTCCTAAGTGAAAATTATATGTAAGAACTTTATCAGTGCTAGAAAACAGGGAAGATATTTGTCATTAAAACAGAGAGTTTAAAGGATTTCTCTAAGACACAGTAAAGGTAAGATCAGGTCATGAAAATCAATGATCAGCCGGCAAATCAACAGAAGTGAAGGACGTGAGGAAGGGACCCACCTGGGTAATACGGGAGCCAGGCTTTGTATCAGAGCCCTAAGAAAGAATAATCTAAAACTTGCATGAGCTAAGACAGAAGGACGGCTGCTGGGACACTTGGAAGGCTAACAAATTGAACAAACTGAAGAATTTCAGAGGCTATCTCAGTACCCAGATATAGACACCAGGCTGTGGCACTCATTGCCTTTCCTCCAGCTAAGGTGGCAAGTGCACAAGGTAAACCATGGAACTTGCTAACTGCAGACTCATAAAAATACAGACAGATCAGTTAGAGACTGTTTGAAATGACACCTCCCCACCTTAAATGGCAGGAGAGAGTAAGGGGGAAAGCCTCTCTCGGGCAGCTCTTTCCATTCTCAGCCTTGAACAGAAACATTTTTGATGAATCTCAGGCATCCCAGCTTTCCATCTGGGGTAGGGGGTAAGGATAGGCCATAGGTTAGCCGGCAGAAGGAAAATTACTTGAACAACATTAGGATCTGCAAGCATAAATATGGACACATATATATAAACTTTGCAACAAAGTAAATTTTCCTGCCAAGAAAGTACACCTTTGCTGTAGCCAACCTCCTAAGTCCCACTTTCTAGCACTAGGGATAATATAGGATAAAAAACAGGCGTAAATCCTCACCTTCATATGCTCATATTCTAAAATAAATTTTCTTTTTTACTTGAAATCTGCTCCCTGTTTTATAGTGCCAGGGAAAGAAGGGCTACATCTAGAAAAATAAAAGTATTGAATCCTATAAAAAGATAAAGCAAAGACGAAATCAATTTTTTCAGATATAAAAAGGAAAACTAAATTAAAAAATTAAATTGAAGCAGTAAAGAATGGGTTGTATACAACAACAAAATGAATATTTGATTTAGAAATAGGAATCATCAATCACTATCTGTAAGAGTAAGATAGTAAATATTTTAGACTGTGGATTCCATATGCAGCCTCTGTTGCGCTTTATTATCACCATCACCATCACCATCATCATCATCATGATCATAATGTCATCTCTGAACAACCCTTTAAAAATGTAAAAGCCATTTTTAGCTCATGGGACGTTCAAAAACAGGTTATAGGCCATAGTTTGCCAATCCCTGACTTAGAAAATCAATTTATTTCTTTAACAACATGTTAGAAAATATACTAAGATAAGACAACGTTAGTGGAGAATAGACCAGGAAATCTACCAAAAGTGAGAGAGAAACAGAAGAAAAGCAAAACCATGATTAGATAAATAACAAGGAGCATTTTCCTGAGCTGAATGCTAAAATCTTCAGATTAAATAAGTCCAGAATGATGGACACACACACAAAAAAAATGAATGTAAAGAGAACTATCCAAAAATGTATTTTAGTGCAGATATTGAATTCCAAGAAAAAAATTATTTAACCCTTCAAGAATTCAGGCAGAGAGAAAAAATGTTTACATACAAAGTATGAATTATGTTCACATTAGACTTCTTTTCTGTTTTATGAATCACCCTGAGGAGAGAGGAGCAATGTCTACAGTTTGGCAAGTTGGGAGTCTGGCCAAGTCTTGTCATTCAGGTGCTAGAGTAACAGAAAATTCCCACTGTCCAATGACCCCATAGTACTCTAGCTATTACTCCGTCTGGACAAAAATATCTGCAAATGGGCTCTAGGTGACTTATAAATACATCATAAAAAGTAGTTCAAGAGGAAAAGTAAAGTATACAATCTGGTGACGAAAACTTCTGACACTGAGGAGTGTAAGTTTAGGGGGAAAATGATATTCTTTGAAGTACAAAAGCCATCAGAAATAAATAGAAAAAAAGTTTAAAAATTAGAGACACAAAGGTAAAAAATCAGGAGACTTCCGATTTACAGTCCACACCCTGGAGAGTGTGGCTCCCTACAAAACAATTTCTGTGCATTTAAAGAGGACTTTGGACTCCCAGCTTCCGAGGGTGAAGGACTGGCCCGAGCGATCCCCGCTGCCCCTGACACGCACCAGGCTGACACCTGTAATCACCTCTTCACCCACCGGTGCAGTGTTTCAGAGGGAAACACCCCAGAAACACTCCCCGGCTTGCCGGGACCTGCTTCAGCAGGGACACACGCTACCCAACTTCATTCATTTACTCACTTAAGAGGTACAGTGCCGGGCATGTCCTAAAGTGAGGGACAAACGGGGGACAGCGTAGAGACAAGCTCCTGCCCTCCTGGTGCCTATATTCTAAAATATGTTTCTTTTCCCTTCCACTTGAAACTTCTCCCCCGTTTTACGTTGTCCGGAAAAGAAAGACGGCATGAAAAGCTATCCTGTAAGAAGCTGTAATATACGGCGTCTTTTTTCTTTTATTTCCTTATTCCTAACTTGTCTTCTTAAAATGGGGCGTCTGTAAGCAACCTGCCTTGGCAAGTCAGGGCACCCGCTTTCAGCGCTGGCTTCCCCACGCAGAGGGTCTGGCTGTGGGACCTCAGAGGAATTCCTTAACTTCTTTGGACATCAGTTTTCGTATCTATATAATACAGTTAACAACAGAACTTGCCTTAGAAACTTGTAGTGGGGATTAAATAATGTAGGTGATTAAAAGGTTGAAAATACTGCCGGAAATGTAAAAAGCGCCCAATAACCCCACGCTCACATTTAGTCATTACGGCTGCTCCCCAAGTAAGTGATGTGTCCTTTTTAAAGTATAGCTGTGGTAATACTAGTAACAATGATAGGGCTGTTCACTGAACCTTTACTTCTTCATCTTTTAAATGGACATCACAGTAAGTGCGTGCACGAACACGCACACACACACACACACACACGCACACGCACACACGCAGTTAAAGATACACAGATGAAAAGAAAAATCACACATAAAGTACTGCAAGCCAATCCATAATTTGAACTCAGGTAATCCTGACCCGAATACTCTTCTGCTCCACTTGTGCCACCTCCTTAGAAAAAGCATCTGAATCTCCCTTCTCCAAACAACCCCACCCAGCTTAATCCCTTTAGGGCAGTGCAAAGGCTCAGAGCACATTGAGCTGAGTGTCACTTACCCTGGCACTTTTCTTATGACAAAGACTTTTATCAAAAGAAAGCTGCAGTTGATAAAATGGCATTACGAAACCACTGACCATAAAAATAAGGCAGACTGAACCCTTTGGGGAGAGCACACTGCCCTCAGAGAAGAGCTTAATATGTCACTCTCAGAGAAAAGCAATACTTACGAAAAGGGCAAGAGCAATCATCCGAGAGGGACCTCACACCTGATAGGATGTTCAGCAGCCAACTCAAGGGCAGAGAGAGAGCAAGAGACACACGGGCGGGGTCATGAAGAGGGATGGCATCTGAAGGGCAACCGGCCTGAAACTACCATTTGCTCCTGTTTTCACCCTAATTGTCGCAATGGTAACCACTTGTAAAATGCTTACTCTGTGAGGGGCACTGTTCTGTTTGCTTTACAGGCTTTATCACATTCAGTTCTCACATAAATGAGGTAGGTTCTGTTATTACTATTCTGATTCTCTAATGAGGGTAGTGAAACTCAGGTAGATTAGGAAATTTGCCAAGATTATAAAACTAGTAGGTAGAGCTGCTAAGACCTGGATAATAAATCCTTGAGAAACAAGTTATTGTATTGAATTAAACAATATTATTATTTTCTTATTCAATTAACATGATCATTCTTCAAGGAAGAAAGTATATCCTGCCACTGATTTTTACACAATTTATCAATTTAATTATTCCTTTATAATCACGCATAGATGCATTTAGCCAATGTTATCAAGGAGCCTATTAAGTACAAAGCATTTTGCTTGGCATTGTAGGAAACTGGCTTTTATAAGCCCCCCAAAAGTATAAGTTTATAATAGAAGATCCTCCTAACAATCCCAGAAACTGCATTATCTTCTCCAGGAGTGAGCATCAGCCATCATGATAGGACGTAGAAGCACTTGGTATAACCTGACGCTAGGTTCATGCCCCTTCCCAACCTACCTTTCCACACAGCCTCACCCGGCTTCGACCCGCCCTCTCGCAGGAGAAAGCAGCCTCATGCTCTCTCTCAGGTTTCACTGAGTGATACTATGATATCAGTTTTCTGACTTTCATGCCATGATATTTGAAAAGATGCCGAGAAACTTGAGAAAATGCTGAGAAGTTTATGAAAATGTTGCTACCTACTAACTAAAGGGTGATTTTGCAGGAGGTAAAGATTAAGGGAGAGAAAGAAAACTGGACTGGGGCTGGGCAGAGGGAAAGTGGATCTGCGATGCAATCCCAACAGAATTCCAGTCACCCCCAAGGAAGTGCTAGTGCTGGGATGGCCCATCGTGCTTATCTGGAGTTGGGGCATAGGAGACAAGCCATCTTATCTCCATTAATGCAGGTTGCTCTTGAAAGGACCTTGGGTGAAAAAGCTTTCTTCCTCATTTAGTCTTCCAAAGGAAATCCTCAAAGACTGATGACAGCTACTATCTGCTTCCAGCATCAATCCAGTCCCCTTGGGCAAAGTGATTAGTTCAGGAATGGTTAGGTAAACCAATCAGAGCCAATGAGATACATAGGCATGTTTTCTGGGGCTTCCAGGAATCAATCAATCAATCAATCAATCAATCAATCAATCTCCCTTTCTCTCTCTTTCTGTCTCTCTCTCTCTCTCTCTTCCTCTGCAACTTGGATTTATTGAGGCAAGTCTTGGCCCAGTTGCGTTCATCTTGCAATATTGAATGGAACCAACCTAAAAATGCCAACAACTGACTGAGAAAAGCAGAGAAAATCAACTAGAAAATGTGACCCTAATAACTTTGTTTATGCATCTGGATTAAACCATATCAGAAGTTTGTCTTAATTGTAGACTGTCAGCTATGTGACCCAATAAATTCCCCCTTCTGTTTAGGCCGGCTCAGATTTCCTGGGCAGCAGCCAAATGAATACTAACTGAAACCTAAGGGAAATCTGCCACTGATCCAAAGAGCAATTGTTGTAGAATTAGCCCATCATTACAAAATAGGCAAACAGGAAATGCCCAACACGGTGTTATTCTTTTTATTCCTCCTGGAATGTTTATGCTTTTTTTCCCCATACCTCTCACAAACATGCAACCCATATGTTAAACCTGTTTATATTTTTTTATTTCTGTGCCCTCTATTTTTCCATGAGGGATTGAAGGCTCTTCTGTTCACTAGTAGGTCCCTAGCATTCAGAAGAGTGCTTGGTACACAGTAAGAATTCAATAATTACCTGTTGAATAAATAAATTAAGCTAGTGTTCCAGGAGTGTTGCTCATGGCCCTAGAAGCTCATTAGCCTCCCAAGGGCACTACCTCGACTTGTTTTAACTACCAGGGAGCAAACTCACTTCTTGCATTGTTCACCCATTCTTCCAAACACATTTATTGAGCTCCTTCTATGCATTAGGAACTGAAAAGGCAATCATCAATAAGGTAAGTATGTGATTCAGTCTCCTAATATTACCTCCCAGTTTTTAGGCCAGTTTTCACTGCTGTCCTGTGATTAGTCTATGTAGGTATTCAATCCGTTATTCCAGACTCTAGGGCAAACCTTCAGAAAAAGTTCACAAATGTTGTTTACTGTAAAAGCATTGCAGAGGCATTGCAAGATATGGATTCTTCCTGGATGTGGGCCTTTGGGGGTTGCAGGGTTGGATGGAGTTCCAAAGCCAACTGCCTCTGCTTATCAGCTCCCTCACAGGCAGCTCCTCCAAAAGCAGCCCAAGATGGGTGGGGAATGAGAGTACTGCCCATGGTCTCCTTGGATGGTGAGCACCCTTAGCTACGACCAGCTCTCGCTGCTGTGCCCTGATATTCACGGGCGGGCGTAAGGAGTAAACCTTGACGCTGGGATGAAAGGGTGTTGTTACCCTGGAAGCACTCAGGAGCCACACAGAACAGCAGCCCAACCTATAGCCAACTGCAGAAGAGAAGCAACCCCTCGTGGGTACAATTCCATGCAGAGCCTAATAATTGAAGTCTTTATATAACCCAGATACTTCTGATATTTTTGTCTTTTTAGTGATGTCCAGGCTAACATAGGGCGTCTGCTCTAACAATGTATGCACCTTTTGTCAATCAGAGAGTCGTCATTATTATAAAACACCTGGATTCAAGATCCCTTTTCATTATCACAAGAAATTTCAGCATTGCATTTATCAACAAAAGAAAAGAAACACTGGTCGTATTTTTAAAATCAAATTTCAACTGTTTTAAATTTTTGAATTGCTATAATTATGTTTTTTTATTTTTTTATCATCTATTTGTGGAAACAAAGTTTCTTGTTGATAATGACCGTCAAAACTTTAAAGACATTATTATTTAAAAAGTCTTAATCAGAAATCGCTTGTGTTAATTTCACATTTAATAGCCCGTTGAAAGTAATAGTTATGTTCACTGAAGCAAGCTCAATTTCTCATTTGAAATTTTAAGATTTTACTCGGATGTATTCTTCCAATTAAAGTATTTTTTCTAACACTGTGCTTTATAAAGAGATGTAATTATTTTCATTACCGTGCCTTATATAGCTACTCACAAATTTTCTCTGATTTACCCCAGGAAATACTATCACTTTCCACATGTGCTTTGACATGTAAAAAGGTTGATAAGCACTCTACTTGGAGACTTGCATGCCACGGGTGAGTCTACTGGCCTCTTATGAGCAGACATTTTCAGACAGCCAAGATTTCCCAAAGGCATTTCAAACCCCTTTCTCTCACGGCTTGATTCTGTGCAGATAGAGACAAGCACCGGTGACAGGAATGCCTCCATGTGCTATCATTCAATTCCTTCAGACCCTTAGAATGAGATTAATACAGCTTCACCCTTTGAAGGAAAAATTACACCATTATCTTGAAATGTCACTAAAGACAGTATGTGAGTTCAATAAAAGGATATGTTGAAGGTGCAGATTTCAAGTCCAAGTTAGAATGACTGGCTCAGGTTCAAATAAGTGAGCCAAAATTATTCCGAAAAATACCATTTTGGATGACATTTGCCACATTTATTGCAGTATATAAGCTTGATCCATAGAAATACAGTTATGGTTGGAATTATCATCGATGTCTTCAATATCTTGAGCATCTTTTAGGCTCATTTCCCTTTCTTCTAGAGAATTTAGAATGTTAGCAACTAAGAGCTCCCCTAATTAATACTGGATTTGACTGCCTGATTCTCAAAACAGTGTATAATCAAAGCTAAGTTGCCTCAGCATGATCAGGCAGCTTTGTGATTTAGTGACTACACGGTAGCAGATGTTTTCCTATTTGTGTGTTTCCTTTCCATTCAGAAATGGAAGGACCTTGTGTAACCAGTGAGGAGGCTTGATCTTCTGCATATCAATCATCACTGTGGCTAATTCAATAGAGGAATCTGTGAATGGCACAAAAGGATATTTCTCTAACTAATAAGACAAATAGTAACACCTGGGAAATAATTATATTGGGAAAAAGTGTCATGCAAATGCTGACGGTGATGGGCGTGGCAAGTAGGGGCCAGGACTGCTCCCATTTCCCTTGTATGTAGCTCCACTAACGCGAGGCAGCCACTCTACCCCTAAGGGAAATGTTTAATCTTGGGTCAGGCCTAAGAAATAGTTGTGAACAGTGTATGTGCCGTAATTCTGTGATACAGTAAAGCCTCAGCTAAAAGCCAGTTCTCCCAAACCTGTATTTCCCATGAAAAGCTTTATGTGCTGCATTTTCATTTTTAAACAAGAGCATTCTTTCTTGCTGCAGAAATTCACTGAGAAGTTGAGTTTATAGAGAGAATGTGTAGCTAGGGCGGTAGAACACAACTGTAAACAAGTACGTTTACAATGATGCTGATGCCGGTTCTGTCGTGTCTGGAGAGGGAGGCAGTCGGCGCAATGCCTCCGACACACTCTCAAGCCCTCTGCTTTCGCACAGGAGGGCCTGTGTGTAGCCCCATCCCCCTGATGGAGAAAATAAGGCTTAGCATCTGAACCCAAGTGTGTCTGACTCAAAACTCCACACTCCAAGCCGTGGCTCATCGCCACTTAACTGATGCATGTTAAAGTCCCTACGCTTTACACATCAGACCTAGAAAAGCTTTTCTACTCGACGACAGCTGTTTACGTTCTCTCAACATTTGTGGGGGGAGAGGGGAAGCATAATAATATTCGCTGCCTTACCAGCTTGTATAAATTATTTGTTAATTTGCAAAACCAATTTTTACTTTTTGGAAGCCCTGATGTTAATATTTAGAGTCCATCTGAAGTAAACGAGGACCTGGGTATTTTAATATGTACATGGAGAGTGATTAAACACTGATCGCTGCGATGGTAACCACTATCAGACATGAGGACACCCACGGCCAGAAAGGTCGAGAGTGGGTTTTCGGGTCATTGGCTCTGCCCAGAGCTGCCGTGGCGAATCACGTTCCATACAGCGTCTCGGTGCTGAGCTAGCATCTATGTAGATTAAAGCTGTGGCCAGAATGGCTAATTCACACGCTAAACCCAAATGTCAGGAAGTGTTAAACACATCTTCCCGTAGAAAAACTACCCAACTGAGCCCACTGGGAGAAAAGCGGTGGAACAAATTATTTGTCTAGATTTAGATTCGGGTGTTTTAATTTATTGCTGTGAGGAGCAGCCAAACAATAACAGCAACGGCACAGTAACAGCCCACCTGGGGAAAGAGTGAGGGTCTATTGCTGAAAGCCTTCAGGGAGAGGCACGTAAAGAAATGCGTGAGACTGATGAGGTGTTTATTGCATATGATACAGATATAATGGATGGCCCCTCCAGTCTTCTCTACCCACAAGGAATAGGAATGCGGGATTGAACGAGTAAGTCAGCAGCTAATGATGCAAAGTCTTTCAAGGTATCAACCCAGCTGTTCGTTCTTAAGCTCTCTGCTCTTTTTCCCACCCTTCTTTCTCCCCTTTACGTCAATGAAGAACGTCCTGGGACGACAAAACTGTCATAAGCCCCACCACTACCACCACCACACACATCTTCCTCCTTAGGGTGGAAACATTAGCTAAGGAGCCTCATAGATCCAAAGGCAAAAACCTGCCTCTCTCCCTCTTTGTCTCTTCTCTCACCTCCAGTTCCACCCAGCCAACTCCCAGAGAGCACGTACCGGACTGCTCGCAGCGACGTTGCATTTATTGTAGCAACAACATCATTCCTCGCACTTCTTACAGTCCCATAAAGATTGGCAGTGTTTGGGCATTGATAGCAAGACATTAACACTACCACCTCTCGAAGCTTTTACTCACATAAAGGAGAGAAAATGATAAACATGAACGAAAAACATGCTTATAATACGATAGACACAGTGCCGCTTCTACGCACTACGTCACCTGGGTTAACATGAGACCCTCAGATCAGGTCGGTGCCATTGCCATTCCTTGCCTTCCCCATTCTCTCCACAGTCAGAGGCTCCTAGGCGCTCTGTATTGACAAAGGCAACATAATTGTATTTGCAGTGTTCACAGACACAGAAACGATTCTTGATTTTCCTGGGACCCAGAAGCTCAAAGAGAAAAACTTGAGTCTTATACCCTTCAATTAAGCTAAAGCCTTATACAGACATGTCTGAAGGAACAGGATAGGCATGCAAGGCAGAAAACACGAGGACCCAAAATCATCACAGGTGGGAAACGAGTTGAGGAAGACAGGACTTTACAAGAGCGCCCAGACGTTAGACAGAACTAGTTGATGTTAGATGCGAGGCTGCACAGAAACCTTTCCCCATCTCTGCTATGTTACCTGTGCCAGGTAAAATTCAGGGGATTATGAAACTAGAGGCTTTAGCTCCTCTGCTATGGAGTCCCTTAACAAGCAGGGTGGTGAACAGCTGACCTCTCAAAAAATGGTGCAATGGGACTTCTAACGAAGCTCTGGCACTATGCAAGCTAGCTAGCATTATGTCAGATGCAGTCCTGCAGGACCCAAGGCATTGTGTCCAGTCCTCACTGTCCATCTCTTACAAACCAGGGCTCGACAGGGACTGGCAAATATCCTCAGGCCAGCCGTGTCTTCTTGGCCCACACATTTCTGATTTTCAACTTTCTCTGTAATTTAGGCCCCTGTTGGTTCCCCTTCTGCTGTTATGAGTGCAGCTATGTATTTGGAATGTTTGTTCTATTTTATACAGTGTTTGTAGCTGTTTCATAATAGAATTTTCAGACCCCAATTTCAATGTTCCTGGGTGTAAGCGTATTCATCTTTTTATAGAATTATTTCTAAAATAGATTTGTATAAAGCTGCTGTTTGAAACAATAAATGCACTGATGTCTGGCTGGGTTTCAGGTGCTTTGATGTATGTCTGCCTGATACTTTTGTTCTCTGAGAACCCCAGCAGACCTCTTCTGAACTTTAGAGCAATGGAGGTTCTGCCTGTTACTCTGTGCTAATACATGTCCACCCATCGATTAATAAATTAATCAATTTCTAATCTTTATAGGTGTTGGAGGAGTCACTTAACTAATCAACCTCCTCTTTTATTAAGGAGCCCACCTCTCTCATTCTGTTCACCCACTGACTCGCTCAGCCCATCTTTAAGAGTATAAAGTGAAATAATCTGCTTGGTTGTTTTTGAAGCTCTGCTCTTCCAATGTATACAATCTGAAGACATACGGCACAAAGCAAGTAGTGCATTGAGAAGACTGTAAACAGGTGAAAGTAGGGCACAAAAGTGCTGGTTGGGTTATTATTAATATTCGTCTAGCACTGAGTCGATTTTCTAAATTCCTGTTGGATCTTGACAGAGTCTCTCCTGGCATGTAAACTGTTCCCTGGGTGCAAATTAAACACTTTCAAAGCTGCATTCACTTTCTTGGGTTCTGTGGAAGTAAATTCATTAAATTGGACTTTCTCAGTGGGCTGAAAGACCGAGTGCAGTTTCTTTAAGTGCTCCTTAAGTAAAGGAAAGATGACTTTTTAAAAGTGTATTGACTTGGCAACCATTTGGGCTCCATTTACAGAAAGAATAAGCACAGGGCCCTTTGTCTGAAGAATGTTCCCCTCTGGCTCCAGGTTCCTGACTGACAGTCATGCAGCTCTGCAGAAAGCCAGCCTGGGTAAGGAATTTTAAGAATTTGGTGGCAGGAAGTGTGATGATGTTCACCTATCTCTATTCCTCTTTTCCTATGTAACCCATCAATGATGCAATGATGCCTGAACAGAGCTGAGAGAAGCTGGAAAATAGGGACCCAGAGAAGCTATGAGGAAGTGGGTAAAGTACGCGAACAGGACTGTTGTGGGTTTCTGGGTTGGTTGCACATCGACCAATGAAGAGGCAGGACTGGCAAAGTGTTAAACCCAGTTTAGGAGAGTGCATGCAAGGCCTTACCCTAATGACAAATACATGCCTTTCGAAACAAATTTAAAGAAGAGAAAGGAAAAGGTCACACAAGACCTTGAAAAGCAAGCAAAGACAGTCGTAAAGAGGGTGGCGAGCAGAACCTCACGGCACCTGAAGAAAGGTGCCCAGAGGGCACAGGGTGTTGAAACAGGATCACGAACCTTTCTACCTGAACGTGGAAGTGGATGGGGAAGGAAAGGGTAAATGTAACGTTGTTGAAGGTAGGCTTGAAAAAAATGCGAGGACGTTAAGTCTGATAGCAATTACACATAAAGCTACCAAAGCTCTGGCCTTGCCCCGAGCTTCTTTTCACAGTGCCCTTTGAGGACCTGCAATGGGAATGACGCTGGCAGCACTCGAAACTAGAATAAAATTGGGCTTGGGGCAAAAACATAGGAAGATTTGCTGCAAACTTTAGTAGAAATAGCAACAGGTTTTAAAAAAAAAAAAAAAAAGCACTGAAGGTTGACGGAGAATTGCCTCCTGAGCTAAAGCTGTATGCCTCATAAATAAGTGGGTGTTAGAGAGTCAAGGCAATGTTCAGAATCTAACCAATAAAAGCATCTTACAGTATAATCTCCTACATTGACTCAGGGAGCCTATTTATAGGACCCTCTACTATGGACACATTTAAAACTGTATAAAACTCTTTATACACACAAATATTTATCAGAAGGTTATCTATAGTTGTGAAACCCAGATGTCTAACCATAGGCAGATAGTTAAACGAATGAGGTTTAATATCTGAAAATTAGATTTACAGATCCAAGCAATAACATAAAAAAACTGTTGTTACATTTTAAATGCATGCTCTAATATATAGAGATTTTTAATTAGTATTATGAAAAAAAAATCCCAGGCATACAAAACAAATATTATAATGGAAAGTCACACAAAAAAGCCAAAATTCTAGCATTTGAATTAAGGAGATGCTGACATACTCCTCTCCTTCCCCTTCCTCCTCTGCTCTCTCATCGTTTATTTTATAATTTTTTAGTTTCCTAAAAAAAACCATATTATTTTAACTGATTTTAAAAAACAGTAGGGTAGAGGTTAGAGCCCATCTGCAGTTATCCATTCAGAGAATGAACAATCTAAGGCGGTGGTTCTCTACATGGGCTTACATCAGAATTACTTGAAGTCCATTATTTGGTAGGTCTGGGGAAGAACCAGAAATTTTGCTTTTCTCACATGTTCCCAGATGATACTGAATTTTCTGATCTAGGGGCCACGCTTTGAGAAACACTGTTCTCAAAGAGATGGTAATTTTTATTCTTCATGAATCTCAACATTTTGCCCATCTCTCAATCATTTCACCAGAGGGCTCTCTTCACACAGTGCAGTGTAGTGAAACTGACTCTGCAACAGTGTGACTTAACATTTTGCCCTTGGCTTCAATCCAAGGTCAAAGTAAATATGACCGTTTCCTTCTCCTTGGAAAGAGCAATTGAAGACTGCTTTATGTGTTTCAAGCTACTTTTTAAAAGGCTCATGTTGAAAAAGCTTTCACAGAACAAATAGCAAAGAATTTAATCTTATCTTGTTAATTACATTTCTTTATTAGACAATAGGAACTGATTTTTAACTATGCATTTATACCTCTGCTTTTATTCTTGGATTTAAGATGGTTTTCTAAAATATAGGACATGAGACAGAAAAAAATAAGTTACAAATAAATAGGGGAGGAAATTGGGTCAAACAATTTACATAACTCAGGTAGATTAACCCTGTCCTCCTCACCTTGGGAAGGTGTGTATTTACCATTGCACGGCCTTTCCTCAGCTGCATTTTTTTCTGTATTTAATCTCCTCTTACTCTTTCCATAGAAGCTTTGTAGACTTTCTTTCTACCTCATCTCCCCAAATAGCTATGTCAAATGGTGGGAAGATACTTACATTCTTATTTCTCATATAATTAATCGTTGGCCAAATATCAACAACTAAAAGATTATGTCCAACAGCAACACAGCTGAAATTATTTAAGGACAAGAATCTTGAACTCTACTGTCTCAAATACAGTTTTAAATATTTGTTTGAATATCTCAACAAAGTCTTGAGAAACAAAAGCTCTGAGAATATGAAAACCTCTTCAATTTAAGATCAAATAAAATTGCTACAGGCATTGCAATGAACTTCACTCAACGTCTCAGATTTAACCAGCTGAAAATGTTTGGTTTTCCTTTGAAAGCAGCATTCTATTCAACGTTTAGAAATGAGGATCCTGTCTTACAAAGGAAAAGCAGAGTGTTGTCTTATGGATGGAGCAAAACGTCCTTCACTTATTTAACCTATCCTTGGGGGGTGCACTGCCTTTTGGTACCAGCTACTTAGCATATACTAAAGAAGCAGATTCCAGTAATTTCACTTTAAGACTTAAAAATCCAGAGGGTTCCTTTTGTTCAACATGAAGAAACATGTCGCTCCAATTCTAACGTACTGGCTTTTGTTTAATTAAACTCTGGCAATACTAGGCTCCCGAAGCATCAGGAGCACAAAAGGAAATAGCAACTTTAGAATAAGTGATTGAAGTAATTAAACGTATTAGAAAAGGACACTATTGTGATCTACGAGCAAGTAGGTCAGCGGCAGGTTTAAGGGACACTCCGTGTGCTGCAATTACCTGCCTTCTTGCTGATTCGCAGAATATATGATTATAACCCAAATAACACACTGAAACTGCAGTGGCCAAATCAGCGAAACAATAGAAGCCTATTTAAGGGAGGAGTTTTCATACTTTGCTTTTTAAACAGCAAAGTGCATGATTGGCATTTGCTTACTTAGTAAGGCTGTTAGGGACAATGTTTTCAGGGTTGACACATTATCAATTCAAATCGGTAATTCAAGATCCAGTAGAGACTTGTCAGTGATATTGATATGGTTCGGAGTTGTTTGGAATCCAAGTAAGCTCGGAATGAAGTGTTGATGGAAATTATTTTTAAGAAGTACTTATTAGGTTCCTTGTGGGTACAGAATCTTGAATAAGACCCTGGAGAGACAGATGAATTATAAACATCTCTGAGAAATATTGCACGCAAGGATAAACCGACAGGGCTGCAACATGGAAAGAATTCAATGTGTTTGTATTCGGTTTTTTAAGGGAAACGTTATGACATCATTGGTTCCAAGTTTGCCCACTAGGGAGCACTGAGCACTCACCAGGGGTCAGATGCTTTGTGTAAACATTACTTCATTTAGCCCTCACCACCGTCTGGAGAGGCGGGAGCAATTGTGTTATTTTACAAAGGAGGAAGAAATGAAGCTCAAAGCGTCTAAACAGCTGTCTCAAAATAGTATCATTTGTGGGAATCAGAACCAAGACTTGAAGCCAGGACTGACTGACTTTTTTTTTTTAAACTCTGTTTTCTACAACAAACCAGGTTACCACAGAGCAGTCTGCATGTTCTGGAGATGCCCTCATCCCATTCCTGAGCAATTTCTCATTTCTAAACCAAAGACCATTCTGTTCTTAGGAAACACCTCAAATCTTATTTCCCTGAAACATTACATATACTCAGGCACCATTCAGATCAAGAAGCACTTTCAGCTTTCTACAGGACACACTTAGGAAGCCATCAAATGGAAATTAAAACATACTCGCCCATTCCCTACAAACAAAAACATACGATTATGAAACAATACGGGAGAGATACATAAAACCAGTTTAATCCCAAACATTTTAGTAAACTGTTTCATTAAACCACACAGTATGCAGAAAAACTGTTTCGGAGTATCATTACTTACAGCTGAACAAGCTCAATATTGGCATGGAGGCATGATCATGGTATACATTTGTGTATATATTCAGCAAACATGCATTGCACACTCACACTGTATGAGCACTCACCCACATATGCCTGACACAGCCATATACTTTCTAGATCATTCCACTGGCCAGGCATTGTGCATACTTGCATCTATCAACATGGAAAATGTTCCCCCCTCACTTGGCATTTCTACCTATTTCAGACGTACTGACTTTTCAAGATTCAATTCAAACAGTGCTCTTCCATGAAGCCTTTTCTTTTATCCACAACCAGGTATAATTTTCCCTTCCTTTGTTATTCTCAAAAGAACTTTGATTATAGCTCTATGTGTTAATGCAGTATATTTATTTATGCATATTTATTGACTCAACAAACATTTATTGAATGACTTCTAAGTGTTTCTCTAAGTCAGTGCTAAATACTGGGCCTACAAAAATTAGAATTATGCAAAGGCACCCCAACTTGGGTTCACAGCCTGGTAGAAGAAGCTTGCTTCATGCCTTGTATAAGAGCAAAAGCTCTTTGATATTTCAATGTATGTCTTGTTCATTTCCAAAAACATAAACCAACATAAAACATAAACCATGTGTTGCATAAACCAACACATGGTCTTCCCCATAGCATCTTTCAAAAGTAGTTGTTTAATTTAATTAGATTAAAATAACATGCAATACTTCAGTGAAAAGCAATCGATGTGTACATGGATACAGCGTTTGTATCACTGTCTTGTTATCTTAAGGTGCATAAAAGTAAGATTTTTTTTTTTTCTTTTCTAGAGGATCAAAGTAGGAACTGACTAAGCACATGGAGTTCCATGTTTATAAGCATAAGCCAGGACTCACTAGACTCTTAAATGAACACAATCTGACACTAAAAGGACTTTGAATGTATTACTGGTCAAATTAAATCCCCCCCAAAATTAAATAAATTTCATTACATAATGAAAATGTTTTAGACAACATTCTCACATAGAGAACACCCACATACAACAACAGGAAGCATAAAAAGCAATGTCTATTTCTTTCGGTATTACAAATGGATTTTCCTGTATTTTCCTTCAAATGAAATATAATGAGATAGTGAAGTTTACTCTAAGGTTGATTTAAATTTTGAATAGGTAAGTAAGTTGCTTCCATATCTTAACCAGCCTAAGTCACATTGCTTTAAAAGTCCCAAAGTGAGCCATTCCATTTTTTTCACTTTTCCTCTCCTTTAAAGTTCTTACTTCTTATGGCTGATTTCTAGATCCAAATGATCTGCTACCTTTAGAATATTCTTTCACTAGTCGTTTAAGAGAGGAGAGTATGTATATATTACACTTTGAAAGAGTTTTGTTCTGTCAACGTAACTCAGGGCAACGTAGGAGGTCTAGAAGAGTGGATGTGTGTTCTTTTTCAAAAAGACTTTCCAGTAAAGGGCAGATATCTTCCACAATTCAAGAGCAATCAAGAGTTTGCTATGCCAATACTTTGTAGAACATCCAAATTTCACCTTTTATATCCTACTTACTCCTAATGTTTCTCTAATAAAGAGAGTAAATTCAAATGATTAACTGAAGCTTGGTCAGTCTCCCACTGAAATTTGGGCAAAAATAAAACAAATGGTGCTGGTGAGATAGAGTCCAATATAAGCTCAATAAACTGAAAAAGCTTAAAAAAGAGTAAATTGAGATCTCTACTGCTTGATAATTTTAGAGATTTTTTTCAAGGAACTTCCTGCAATCTTTGAGGCAGAGCCAGAGTAAAAAGTGAAAAGGAAGGAAAGGAAAACAGAAAAGTGATGGAGCCAAATTAAACATGGGCCATGAGGCCAGATGGAGCAATGAAGCTATATGTCCAAAAGATACCAGTAAAAAACAAACAAAAAAAAAAAACCCTCTTGAAAGTGGAATATTAATCCTTTCTTGGGTTCTAATATCAGAATGAATAAGGGAATAGGTTTGAATAGCTTTCCAAGTTGCATTTGAAGGTAAGCAAGAAGGGGTGGAAAGGTTGTGAGGCATTTGCTTCTGCTCAGACTGAAGATGTTTTTCAATATCCTGCGAACTCTCTGTCAGTTCTCAGTACAGAGATTGCATCTGAAACTTCCAGCCACCCACCTGCTGCTGAGCTGTCTGAACTGGATAAGTTCAGCAGGTGTGTCAGTCAACAGTTTGGGCCAATATAGCTCATCAAATGTCTTCATTACATCTGCCTCTGGCTATATTCATTTTTTTTATTCCCAGATTCATATTTTGAAGTTTTTCACACGGACAGAAAAGTTGAAAGGCTAATACAATAACCGCCTGAGTAATACCCTTCACCTATATTCACCATTCCACACACACACCCCACCATCTCTTTTCTTCTCTCCACTGGGGCATTAACTTTTATTATTATTTTTTAAAGACAATTTTTTATAATAGATTTAGGTTTACAAAAATAATTCTTTCTCTCGTCATATCCTGGAGTGGGTGATAGGAAAAAAATAAAATAATATATACCATACCCTTTGAAAGTTATAAACTGCTATGAAAACTTAGGACATTACAAGTGTTATTACTCAAATATGTGTTTTAATAAGTGATCTGACATTTTGGCTTTAGAAGCATGTCCCAGAAATTCTCTTAATTTGTTCTATTGCTAGATGTTTAAGCCCTTTTCTCTCAGTTAAAAATATCATTTATGAATTTAACAGTGTAATATGTTTAACCTTGCATGCTTCTTATAAAGCTAGAAATTCAAGGTGTAGGAGATTGCCAGTAGCCTAAGGAAAGGCTGGTACAGGCAGATTTGGAGTATAAAGGTTTTCCCTTTAACGCTGGCCCTTGCTCCAGTCAGAAAACTGAATTTCTTATCACATTTCTTACTCCTAATGAATTCCAATGTAGCAGGATGTTCTCAAAAAGCATTTAATCATAGTGCAAGTCATAAGACAGGTTATTAATAAGTGATTATTTCTCATAACAAAGTAGCATGTTATAATCAAAGCTATTGTTGATACTTACAAGAAATGGCCTTCTACTTAACATGAAGCTTGTTCCCATTTTTAATAGAGTTTGAGTAAGTGTGGGGTAGTCAGGATGTAAAACTGGATGAAGCACCTGGCACGTTTCAAATATCGATCCACACATTTTTAACTTTCTCAGCCTCAGATGCTGCTATACACACACACACACACACACACACACACACACACAATGAAAGATCACACTCAAAGAGACCTGAAATGAAAATACCAGAATCATGGAAGTAGAAGAGATCTTATAGACATATAAGTAATTTGATCCACAAAAGACAAAATCAAGACAGCAGGAAACTGGCCCAAGTTCACAGTGGAAGTCAATGGAAGAACAGAGGTAGAGCCCAGGTTTCCAGACCCCAGGTCCAAAAGCTGTTCTACTATATAAATCTGTCTGGAGAGCCAGGTGTACATATTGGTTACCTGTTCAGGTATTACATGAAACAATGCAAATTGTGAACAGAGTATAACCTGGTTGGGTGTGGGAAAGAGCAAAAGGCAAAAAGATAAATGCGAACAACATAAAAACAAGAGAACAGGGATTTCTTCTGGGTCCTTACTCACCAAAAGTTATGCCCCTAAAATTTGGTTCTTCATGATGTAGTTAGTCTGTAATTCCAGTTGGTGTTCTAGTCATGGAAAGAAATGTTCTCTAGATAATTCCATGTAAATAACCTAATATTCACGGCTGCCACCAAGACTGCCAGTGTCCTTATCTTATTGTGCTTATGTGCTTGGACAAGGGTGAGGCCATGCCCAAACCCTAAAATCATAAGCCCTAGTAATGTGGTCCCACAGGACGATGGCTTTCTCAGCAAACACTGCTGTCCTTGAATAACATGTGAACATATTAATGTGACCATATTAAATGTGAACATATTAAATTCCTAGGAAAGGTCAGTAAGAACTGAGTCTTTCCTTCCTTTCAGGATTATTAAGGGTCATGGTGCAGGGGGAAAGAGCATCCTTATGGAATAAGAACATCAAAATAATCCATGAAGGAAACTAAAAATTGTATTAAATGTACATATGTCCCAAACAAAGGAGGGGCTTGTGCAAGGACACATATCAACAAAAACAATACGTATTAAACAAATTCAAAGTGTTCTTGTCAGAAAGGGGAATAGAATTAAGGGTAAAGAAACATATTTTTAGAAAGTGCTTGTTTAGGGGAATAGTAATGACCTAGGTAGTGTTTCACTGCAAGAAATATTGCCTGGCTGGGCGTGGCTCAGAGGTTGAGCATCAACCTAGGATCCAGGAGATCGCGGTTCGATTCCTGGTCAGGGCACATGCCCGGGTTGTGGGCTCGATCCCCAGTTGGGGGCATGTGGGAGGCAGTCGATCAACGACGACTCTCTCATCATTGATGTTTCTCTCTCTCTCCCTCTCCCTTCCTCTCTCTGAAATCAATGAAGATATATTTTTTGAAAGAAAGAAATATCAACTTATCGTACACTTCATCCCTTGACCTGACTTCACAAATAACAAATGTCAAAAACTACATTCAGCCAGGAGAGAGCTGGGAGTAAAAGAAAAAAAAAAAGCTAACTGACACAAAATGTTTGGGCCCCTTGCGTTTCATTTCATTGATAATGTATCACAGATGGTTATAAATGACCACTTTGATTTCCTTTTTATAATCAGCTACTGAGAATATTAGCATAATGATCATTTGTATGCATAGGGCGAATGGGGAACGTGGCAGGAAAGAGGGAAGAAAACCCGGGAAAATGAGGGTGTGCTTCAAGTTAAGCCTAAAAATATGTGAGAACAAAAGACCGAGAAAGAGGAACCAGGAAGCCAACCAACAAAGACCAGAGACTTTCTGGCAACAAGGACTTCTTTCTTTGCACGGTGAATTTAACAACTAAGAAATTCAGCACCAAGTTTGATTTTTTTTTAGGTGACTAGTTACATGGGAAATAGTCATACCCCTCAAAATATATGGCCCGTGGAATCTAAAGGAGATTGTTGTCATAACATTTAAAGCTTAAGGCAACTTTCAACAAAGGTTTTTATTTTACACCCCAACACCTTCCCCCACACTCCAAGAACAGCCCGCCTTCGGCAGTTTTCATTTCTGTTCATACGTAAGGTATTATTAGCTCACTCTCCTTCCCCCTTGGCCTCTGGCCTTGAGAGAGACTCTAAGTAATAACACAGGAGGAGAGCAATACAGGAAAACCCTTCAGGATTTCCATTTCCCCCTTAGGTGTCACAGCAACTCTTCATTCAAGAACCCTGGTGCAGAAACCAGAGGGTCATGGGCAAAGTCATGAGCCAGAAGGATGGGCTAAATTCAACCATCCCTAGGACATTGTGACAGCCACCTTCTCAGAGTGACATTAGAGATACAACAAAATACGTCACTGAGAAATCAAGAAGTAGGAGAGACTTCCAACATGGTGAAAGAAGAACTTGACTGAGTTCCAAATATCTGTGATTCTTTAATTTTTTTCTTTCTGCTCTTTCATGGGTTGGTTTCAGCCTCAAAGCTGGCTTCCTCCATGGTGGTAAGTTGGCTGCTGGCAGCAACCACAATTTTCTTCTTTATATATGGCAGATACTATATCCCATAGCAATTGGAAAAAGAAATCTTGAGTTTCCTGTTGCCTGACCCCATTTCCCAAGAATCCCTTTAACTAAGGAAACATTGTGCATTGATTGGTTGATGCCTGAATCAATCACCAGAGCCCTGGAGCCTGGTTTAGATCAGGGGCGGGCACTGCCACAGACTGTGTACAGGGGGCCGATCAAGCCCACCGCCTGTGTTTGTAAACAAGGTTCTACAGAAACAAACATCTACTCATTTGTTTACGTTTCCCCTGTGGCTGCTACAAGGAAAGAGGTGAGTAGTTGTGACAGAGACTATGGTTCCACGAAGCTTAAAATATTTACCCTCTGGCCCTGTAGAAAACATTTCCCAACCCCTGGTTTAGGCCAGTTGAGGCCCATCCTTGAAATGGGGCTTCGGGTCAGTCTTAAAGTGTATGGCTGCTACACAGTGAAGGAGGAAAGGCTCCAAAAATATGTGTGTGTGTGTCTTACCAGGAGAAACAATTACTTGAGGGCGCTGACCAAACTTAACTCATTTTCACACTTTGTACAATGCTTTGAATTGAATTCAGCTCAAAAGCTACCTGTGGAATTGCTGCTTTCTCTCCTGTTAACTTCTCCCGTTTCCTCTGGGAATGCAGATACTGAATACTCTATCAGTTCTCTAGGGTGTAAAGGAAAGTTTCTCCAGCTTGCTTCCTCTAATTTGCCAAGGAAATTATGGGATGTGGCATTGATTTATAATCACCAAGTCATCCATAAACCCCAAAAGTACTGCAGAAACTCCAAGAAGGGGGAAAGACATCATGTTTATTTTTTAGAGAAAAGTCAGAGTGAAAATTCTGTAATTATATTCAGTAAGCTTTCCTTATTTTTTTTTTTCGCTGAAGTTTTATAACTATGAGTCAAGTTTCAAAGCATATTCTCCCCTTTGTATAGTCCTATAGTCAATCCACATTTTTATGAAATAACCAAACGATAGCTCTAAATTTCAGTTTGGAAGATTTCTTGGGTTGCTAAACGATATAACTGCCATTATTTAAAATGAGAATAGAGCATAAAGTACACAGTTTAATATTTATTGTTTTGCCATGAAGAAATCATACATCTGACTGGAATATTTTTAATATAAATGAGGCACATCATTCCCAAGTTATTTTACTTATTAAAATGCCAGTTGTATCATGAAGATGGTTTGCCCAATATTATTCCTGTTTGGTTATTAGGAGGTATATTTTAGCTTATTGATTCATCTTTCTCATAAAATACTGATTTTGAAAAGAAAGAGGAAGAGATAGGACAGAGGATATAGAGCTGGAAAAAAAATTTACCTATCAATTGAAATAAAAACTTAATAGTTTAAAAATACCGACGTTATCCTAAGAGCCAAAATATTCAATATTGTGTGTGAATATCAAGTTGAAAAATGAAAAGGCAAATACTCCAATTTTCCAAACAAACTACATAATTCCATGCTGAAAGCAGAAATTGAGTAGAGGAGAATTTCATGCCATTATTTACTCTGAGTTCAGAATCCTACAATTTTTAAGAATTAAAATACCAGGGAATTCAAAGCTATGCCATTGTGTTTGACATTTAGATTATCATTGACTGTTCAGTTCCCTGTTTCATCACTCTAAGGAAATAAGTACTCCCCAACTGCAAATTGGAGGAGAGTGCCCCTCCACCCGCCCTCTCAGCTCCATGCCGTGAAGGAAAATGTCTTGCTCATAACACCTAATTTCTTGTCTTCCTGCTTGGATTATGCATTGCTCACAATGGATTTCAAAACAACCTTGAAACGTTGTGATAGTAGAATCTCATTACCTGATATTTACCACTGATTTCCTTCCATCCAAAATATAATCTTATGTCCTTAATTTTTTTTTAGCATAAACAAACCATTTCTGATACTCACGTCTACCTGCACACTGTGGAGCTGGTTATACCTCATGTTCAGTTGTTCTGATTCACCCTGGCTCCTAGGGCTGCCTCCAGGGAGGAAAATATTCTGTTTCTTTCTTGTAAATAGTAATCCACTGTTACCTGAAGGCTAGGTCTAATTTGTCTGGTTTTATGACGATATGCAGCTCGTAGCACTATAGTTTTCATTGAAATATAGAAACATTTACTTTGGTTTACACATTCAATTTCCTCAAATACCACCTTTCGCCTTTTAAAACCTTTCAACCACCCAGTAATTTTCACGGTTCTCATCCACATTTGTCAGTAGTTTCTGACCTTCCACAGATCTCCCACTCTATTTCCCACTCTTTATCGCTGAGAATAGAAGTTTCAGACAACAGAGCTGGGCCGTTTCGCCTATTGTATAAAACGGCAAAGGTCAGGGTGAAAATTATGCCACTTTTCTCTCCCTGAGCTGCCTTTTGTTACTATCCTGCCTTACCCGATCAGGCCCTCGAGCAGTCATTCATGAACCGTGTTGAAAGGTCCTTCTATGGCCAGCTAGTATTTGCTCATCAAGACTTGCTACTCCCTCACTCTCCGGCTCTGCTTACCTAGGTCTACAGGTTTACTTTGTCCTCAGAATGAATAATCAGAGTAAATGTAAGCGAATACTACCTTCCAATGTGAATGTTGCTACGCTGGAGCACTCTGTTCTACCACAGATATAAAGTAACAAATTATATGTAGTTTTTAATAATCCTCCTTTCAGATGGATTAGTATAAAACAAATGATGTTTAAGACTTCACCCACATACACCAGGGAGAGGAGGGTGCAGTGACATGGGGCCTTTGTGTTTGAAGTTACACTGAGATGCAGATGATGCAACCATCTGTATATGTGTCCGCCTGTCGGCCTGTGTGTCAGGATGGACACATCTAAGTGGATCCAGGTGATAAAGAAGGTGGAGTTCAAACAAAGAAAATGTTTCAATAAAGGATGTATCAATTAAGAATGGGGAGGAGAGGACGTACACAATTTAGGGCCATGTTAAATGAGTGTTAAATGAAGGCATCAACCAGCTAAGATAAAGTGGACTTTCTAGCTTACCGCAGGAAGACGCTGCTCATTCTACTAAGAGTCTTGAAGAGAGAAGAGCAATATCTGATTTACTGGGGTTTTGAAGTCTGGGTTAAGCCAGGTCTTTCCGTGTAAGGGGTTGAATAGAACTGACTCAAGATCTTAGTGTAATAGTTCAGGACTGGTAGAAACAACAGGCAAGAATTTTGAGGTGAGGGTTTCGAAGAGTGTTAGGGAATAAATAGTCCACTGATACTTTTAATTGAAGCGTTAGTGAAATGGTAAAATCATATTGATGTAGACAGTAATGATTCTGGACCCGACATTTACAATGTCTCTAATCTGGCAAATCATTTACCCTCTCTATGTCTCATTCTCCCCATCTGTAAAATGGGAATACTATTTACCTGACAGTTTGTCTGTGAAAACTAAATGAGATCTATTTGTTAAGTTCCGCCACAGTACCTGACATAAAACAAATATTTAGCAACTACTGATCTTTCTTCCTTCTTTTCTAATTTCTGGACTCTGGTTCCAAGCATTCACCAGCTTTTATTATTATTTTTTTATAACTGGAAATACGTGTCCTTTGATTGGTCTCATCCATTTCCTCTGCCACCACCCTGGCAACCACCATTCTACTCTCTTTTTTTGAGTTCAGTTTTTATAGATTCCACATATGTGAGATCACACAGCATTTGTCTTACTCTGTCTGACTGATTGTATTTAGCATAATGCCCTCAAGATTTATCCCTGTTGTTGCAAATGGCAGGATTTCCTCCTTTTTGTGGCTGAATAATACATATATATATCACATTTTCTTGCTCCATTCATCTGTTGGTGGACACTTAGGTTGTTTCCATGCCTTGGCTATTATGAACAATGCCCTCCGTGGACATGAGAGTGGACATATGTCTTCAAGATAGTGATTTCATTTCCTTTGAGCATATACCCAGAAGTGGAGTTGCTTGATGATACAATAATTCTATTTTTAATTTTTTGAGGAACCTTTCTAATGTTTTCCATGGTGTCTGCACCAATTAATATTCTCACCAGCAGTGTACAACGGTTCTCTTTTGTACCCTTCTGGTTTAGCCAATTTTTAAATCTAATCCAAGAATTCCCTCTATCTACTTCCCGAATCCCAAGCCTGCTGTAAATAATGATGCAGCTCTTCTAATTGCTCTTTAATAGAATATCCTGGGAAATAAGTCCATGAGATCTTTTCATGTTAAACTTTTAGTTCTGATCATGCTGGAGGAAATAGATGTGAGAAAGTTGTACAAATTTCAGATAATTCTGGAAATTCGTGTCATAGCTATTCCCAGATTTATTAAAACACTGAAGCCAGGCCTTTCTCTTACTTAGCCTGGCCAACTCCTTTCTTAGAAGTGTCCCAGGGGTTTATTCACACTTGTATAAAGAGACTGATAACAGCCCACTGGTACCTGTAGCAGGGGAATGTGCATAACAACTGAGAGACTGAATATTCAAATGAACACTAACCAGACCATATGTGACAATAGAAATATGACCCATAATCTTGGCAGCAACCAGTCCAGGAAGCCAGATCACAACTTCTACAATAATTGTTGACCCAAAAAGCTCAGAACTTGGTCAATGACTGCCAGCTTACCTAATTCTCCCCGTCCCCCCTCCCCCCAAATCAGATCCAATCAAAGAAAACCAATTAGGATCTCTAAATCAATCATACATGCTATGTTCTGATTAGCACACCTCTTATGCCAACAACCTCCAATCAGAGCATACCTAAAGTCTTCACATACTCCTTTATTCCCCAGCCTGTCTTTGAGTTTCTGCCAAACACAAGTGACTCTCTTGCTATAAGAGCTCTGAATAACTAGCCTCTGCTTGTTCTCATTTGGGGTGGGGGGGGGTAGAGTGTTATTTCTATACAATAAGCCTGCAAAATCAAGAGCCCCCAGTCCCTTTCAGAGAGCTACTTACTTATGTCACTCAAGGGTGAGCCTTTGGTTTCCTCTTGTTTCTTCCAGCTTTTATGGACTTGACTACACTCAGCAGGGACAAGCCACATTCCTCCCCTCTGGACCTCACCAGAAGTTAGTGATTTACATACAAGGCTTTCTTTGACAACCCCATCAACAAAGTTCATGTTGCAGTCCCACTGAGTTAAAAAAAAAAAAAATGCATCCCCAAAGAGTTGGCCTTGGACACCAGAGCACAAATAGGAGACAAGGGAATTTAGCTGATGAAACAGAGCCATCCATTCCCCGTTTACTGAAAGTCATGTCCTAAGATTTAGGACAACAATCCTGATTTCTGTCCCCATTTTAGTTGCCTTCTTAGGTTTGAATAAATTTTTTTGTGAGATTTAATCCTCAAAGAAATCCTATGACATTAGTAGATTAGAAAACTAAAGTTCAAATACCTAAGCATGTTCACAGCCAAATGAAAATTATCTGGATGGTTACTAAAGACAAAACCCAGGGACCCAAGTCCAAATGGTCTGATGCTGAGTCTAATGTTCTTTCTGCCACATGCCAGCAGAGTACATAGTGTTTCCCAGAAAAACAGGTTCACATGAGAAAACCAGTGTCAAGTTCACAGAAATGTGTACATATTAAGTGGATTAACATCTAAATTTAACTAGTTCTTCCATAATACTCTATAAGGCAAGGGACCAGCGGGATGTTTCACCTCTGTCATGGCTCCTACCACATTGTTCTGTCATCATCAGATACATTTCTCCTTGATGTTAGAGACAATGAAATTTTTGTTTCTATGTCTCAGATTTTAATAGTTTGTAACACATCATAGACAAACTGTAAATGTTTGCTGAACAAATGCAGAAAATTTGAGAGGAAGTCAAGTGATTTGAGACCAAGAGTTCTATCTGCACTAACTATGGAAATTGATCAGATCAGTTAACCTACCTGGGATTAGTGTTTCTCAACCATTTTTTTCATTATTATTCCCCTAAGGGTTTTTTTTAAGCCACTTTTTAAAAATAGTTCATTTGCCCGGCCGGGCGTGGCTCAGTGGTTAAGCGTCGACCTAGGATCCAGGCGATCGGGGTTCGATTCCTGGTCAGGGCACATGCCCGGGTTGCGGGCTCAGTCAGTGACTCTCTCATCATTGATGTTTCTATCTCTCTCTCCCTCTCCTTTCCTCTCTCTGAAATCAATAAAGATATATTTTAAAAGAATAATAATAAAATAATAAAATAAAAATAGTTCATTCTCCCATGAAATTTTATCATGTGCATACGGTATATCCATTTATCTAATACACATATATCTGTGTTTTATATATTATAAGAGTAAGGGTTTTTTTAACCCTCCAAGAACCAATTGCCCTCATGGAAAATGCATGCACTACAAGGTTGATATTTATCCCACCTACAAAGTACTGTGATTATTTGATTTCCTAAGTTTTACAAATTATTACAGATAATGTTTTAGTCTTCGGGGAGGTGGGGAGCTGTGTGAAGCCCATAAGAGGTGATTGACAGCGAACATTATGAAACCAGGGCAAAGCTGAAACGTATTCTGCCCGTATATAATCAGGCTCCTTCCGTTCTAAACCTAGATGTTGCCTTTTGACCGTGGATCAGGGTGCAGACAGGAACCTTCTCGGGTATATCGCTTTCCGTTTTGTGCCACTATCTCCCAGAGGCCGCCTACTTGCAGGCCTCACTCGGAAATGATCAAATCAAAGGAGAAATTCCTCCCATGAGCGAATCAGGTCCTGGAGTGAGCGAGCCAGCGTCTTTAGAAGTGAACTCCTCAGCAGGGACTCTCACATCACATCTTCAACCTGAAGGTTCTGGTTTTTTCCCCTAAGTATTTATACACACCTCGGGTAGCCTCTTGGCTTAAAATCAAGGAACAAGCGTATTCCTACAATAGACTTAATTAATAATTTGTGCCTGGATTTATACTGCATCGCAGTTGGATAGGGATTAAAAGAATAATTTGTCCCCTTCGACACAACATGCTACTCTGAAGTCATAGGCTCAGGTTTACACAGTACTTCTCCGCCATCCTCCCTCCCTCCCTCTCTCCCTCCTTTCCTCCCTCCCTCCCTCCCTCCCTCTCGCCCTCCCTCCAAATTCACCAGTATGACTGACAGACAAATGAAGTCTACTACAAATTCAAGCTTTATCATACTAGGTCTAATGTTCCATCATTAGATACTGACTTCAAAAATATTGCCATGGTAACTAGCGCAATTTGGATTTGAATGCAGTGAGAGAAAATGACTGTCTCTCAACCCACAAAAGAAAAAATAGCAGTCAAGCATATAGAGTGATTTTTTCCCTCAGTAACCTGATTAACAAAGCTCTCTGCGAGCAGCAGCGTCCAGTGGTAACATTGCCCTTCATTTCCTTGGCATTGAAATGAGTAAACAGTGGGACAAAGAAAACAAACCATGGCTGGGTAATAAGCTAATAAATGCTCCGGTTATAAAACGTAGTGTTTGGAGCTGTGTTGCCAGTGACTGTGCTTTGAAGGAACAGATCTCAGCAGGGGTTTTACTATTAAAGAGTGTACTAAAAACAGAAATGTCAGAACCCAGATTTCGCCCACCTCTGTTAAATCTAGTTCACAAAGGTCACAGGTCTCTGCTCAACATAATTTCAGAGCTTATGCTCCTCCCCCCAAGACTTCCCCAAATACGGGCAGTTCCCAGAAGTTTCCTCCAGATAATCACTTCATCCCTCACTCAATCAGATGGCTTTCCACGCATTTTGTCTTTTTTTTAAAAAGTGTTCAGATCTTCAGATTTGGTAGTACAAATCATTAGAATACACTTGCCATTAAAAGATATATGTGCTGTTGCATATTTGATGATATTGTTTTGAAGTTGGAACCATCCTGTTTGAAAACAGCCGTTTCCATAGGAACAGGTTTTCCAACTAGATCTTACAAGGAGAAGTGTGTCATAAATAATCGACAGTGCCCGGAGGGAGCTGTTAAACACCCAAAGAGAGGCAAGAAAAGAAAAAGAGAGACGCCAGGGGACAGCCACACAGTGACATTCTACAGGGGGAAGGCAAAGGCTGTCTAAATACCCCAGATTCCGATTAAGGTAATAAATTAAACGTTCAAATTCCAAATCAATTACTGAGATGCAGTGCTGAGTTAATTCCAGTTCAGAGTTCAAAGAAAAGTGGTCATAAATAAAAGACCAGACTCGCATTCAGTATTAATAACTCCCTCATCCAGGAGCGAATTAACGGCACTCAGTTCTCTATTACATAAATGTAATAACATAACTCAAAAAAAAAAAAGCATACATTATTGTTTAAAGAGTCGTTCTTAAATGCAAGGATTTCTCTTTGGAAAGAGCTGCTCGGTCATAAGGAAGCTGGCAGCTGGGACGCAGGAATCAGCCTACTGTTGTGACAGACAGAGGTGGAGGGAACTGAGACTCAGGCCCTTCGCTCTGGGCTCTCTCCTCTTTTGCAGAGGGTGCTGATTTTGAATCTTATCTTGTCCTCTCATTTTCTCTCCAAGCCCTCTCCTCCCACTTTAATCTCCAGCTCAAGCTACATCCCTGCCGGTTTTGCACGGGGAAGTTGTCACTTGGGATTTAAGTCTAGCTGAAGGGGTAAAAAAAAAAGCAAGTAAAAAGTCTGGCCTGTCTGTGGGAGTCCTGTGAAGTCACAAACATATACTGGACACCTGGAGCTCCTGTGGAAAGCGGAAAGCTAGTCTCCAATGTGTATTTATTTAAGAGATGGCCCCTAGTTGAAAACCGAAAAACAAATTAGACCCTGACTCTGCGTCCCCAGTTCCTCCCCCTCTGCAGGCTGTTGCTGGGTCTAGAACCCTCTCCAGGAGCGGGCCGCTCACTGGATTACACACTGGAGCCAGCACACGCACACGCACACACACACGCACACACGCACGCACACACACACACGCACACACACGCAAGGCCTCTTTTCTTAGTTCCCCTTACCATAGCTGCTGCGATAGGCCGGCTTTTCATCAGGCATAACCCTACCATAGATTAGGGGGATTCAACAGGAAAAACAGTCAAGACGTGAAGACCACATACACACGGACAGGTTTCCAAAGTCCCTAATGGTAAAAAATACCCTCCAGCCCCAAAGGCGTCAGAAGATACTTGTCCTCGCTTCCCTTTTCTGCTGTCTGCATGTGGTGGGTGTGGTTTACACACCATGTCAAGAGGCAAAACTCCAAGATTTAACCCAAGGGGTAGTCTTACTGTAGCACATAGGAAGGATCACTAAGCCCAATAGTTTGGCAGAAATCAGGGCAACTTTTTCCAGCGTAGAGCCAGAGGAAGGGGAGGCAGGAATAGTCCTTTGAAAATAAAACACGTTGCTTGAATTACAAAGCGGAAGATGAGCGATGGGGAGGCAGAAGAGGGGAGTAGAAAGACAGACCTTCCTTCCGTTTTCTGCAGAGAAGCCCAGGATATGCAGTGGATGAGGGCTGTCTTCTGAAGTCTAGGAGCGTGGCAACTGCAGGCCGTGTGGCCGGGAAGTCTCCGAACACACCAGTATGAATGTGCCCAAGTAAGTAAATGGACAAAGCAAAGCCAATCTCAGAAATTGAAGAAGCCAGACCAAATCAGGGCCGAGATACTGCTTTTGACCCCATATGATTAAGAATTTTATGAGTTCTCAGAAAGATTTGAAAATGCAATATATATTCTTAAAATTAATTTCAGTAATAATGTTTAATTTAATAGTAATACCGCTTTCATTATATCTCATCTCAGTTTCCTTTGCTGAGCTCAGCCAGGAGCTTGGGTGCCTGGAGGCTGATTGAGAGCCTGGGGCCTGGGATCCACCCAGGGACGCAGGAGCCAGCAGGAGCCAGGGGGAGCAGTGAGCCGGGTTCACAGGTGCCCACTGGCAGCGTGGTGACTCACAAACCTCCTGGGGCTGTGGGAGCTGCTTGAAGCCACTAAAGCGGAGGACAGGTGCTGGGGTGAGGTAGGGGCCTCAGGTAGCAAGAACCCACAGGGAACCACCGTGGGCAAGGGGAATCGACCTGGTGCTGCGGGGCTGGCTCTGGGGTCTGCGGTGGAATTGGGGCTCACTTCACTCTCTTTTCCACTGGAAGGGTGGGTCTCTCCCAGCTGAGCTTCAGACCTTGGAGGACAGATGATGGAGGTATGGGATTCTATTATTCCTACCCTCTTGAAGCACCTTGTATTAGTTCTATGCTTCACCCAGGTAACACCTCACCTGGAACCCTTGGTTCTGTGAAGTTATTTTCATGTGTGGATAGTTGTTCAAACTGATGTTTCTGATGGGGGTCCAGCACTAGAAATTCCCGTGCCATTATTTTGTTAACGTTACTCCTCCCAATTTCAAGACATTACAGAAATAAAATATCTATTAAAATTTAAAAGATGAACACAAAAATGTATATTTAAAACTTTATAATCTAAACAATGTAATATTTAGGTACAGGTAGATACATTTGTGTTTCTTTTAATGCTATTATAATGTTTTTCAACAATAAATGACATTTTTAAGGAAGTTCTAGTATTGAGTAACTATGAAGTCCCTAAGCTTGAAATTAAAGTACATGCAGGTAACATCTATCTTCCCTCCTTAACAATTTGTGGCCACTCTACAAAATATACGAGATAATGACGACCTAAATGGTGTGGCAGTGGAGAAAGACATTTTGAAGGGTGGAAAAAAGTAATATAATTTAGTGATTAAAAAACATTGGAATCTGAGTTGCCTTCAATGTTTTGAACCTAGGCAATTAGTAAAAATGATGATTCTATTAATGGAGAAAGAAAATTGGAGAGGGAAATTTGTTTGGGAGTAGAATAATTAAGTCAGCCATGGGTATGTTTCACCTAAGGTGACAACAGGCTTAAATAGAAGTGCACATTTGGGAGTATCCACACAGAGAGAGGATGGACTTAGAGACATAATTTTTGAAGTTATTAATATAGCTGAAGGCAGAAAAATGTAGTGGGTAACATCTGACAGCAGCAAGACTGAGGAATCTAACGTTGATTATAGTATATCGTGCAAGTATCTACATATACGCAAAAGGATTTCTTTTCGTCAGAAAGTACAAAATATGCTTAGAGATAAATACAAGATATAACATGCGAAAGAAAATACAAAAGTCAAAAAATATAACTCTCCCAGAGAACTATAAACAGAAGGGACAGAAGAGCACCTCTGCTGCAGTTCACTAAGGCAGAACTGCTGACAGGAAATGTCCTTATTGAAATGACGGGCCAAGTGGGTGGCTCAGTGCTGATCTGGTGGCCAGTTGCCATTCACAGGCCGCTGCACTACGTTGGTGGTTGATGTTGTGCATCCCATTTCTAAGTACCAGAACATTTGGCAACAGCACCTGAAGCAGGAAACGCCAGCTCTGTAGAGATTTTTTTGTCTCTTTGGCTTGTTAGATTTTCTGGCTTTAAACCCTAGTTTTACACACACACACACAGAGATAGAGATAGAGAGAGGTAGAGGTAGAGAGATAGATAGATGATGATAGATGATAGATAGATAGATAGATAGATAGATAGATAGATAGATAGATAGATAGATAGATAGAGATAGATAGATAGATAGATAGATAGATAGATAGATAGATAGATAGATAGATAGATAGATAGATAGAATTTGATAGGCCCAAATCAGTCAGGTATCTCCTCCAAGTTCCATGTATGTGGCAGGCATCAGGGTCATGGCATAGCACAGATGTGGCCGCTAGGGGTCCACCTCTACCTCCAGAGAAGGTGAAACTTGTGAAAAAGGGAGCCTGCCCGGTGCCTGCTGCTCTGAGGAATGGTCAGAAGCATGATACTGCGGCCACGTGCACGTTCACAAAAGTATGACTAAATTCTTTTCAGAAACTGCTGACCAAAAGGCCCCAAAATAATGACGACCATGGAATATTTCTTGTTTACCAACACTACAAAGATGTTTACAAGTGATAATTGATATTATTCCAGAGGATACAATGGAAGGCGCATGCGTGCATTGATGGTAATAGCTTAATTCTATACAACTTTTCTAGATGGCAAACGGAATTTATTGCAAGTGATTTATTACGGAAAGGCTCCTGGGGGAAAGTGGTAAGCAAGTAGAAGCAGCAGGATCATGAAAAGAGAGGAAAAGCAAAGCAAGGGTGCAGTTGCAGGTAAAGCTTCAGGAAGCTTCAGCTAATCCCTCAGGGAAACTCTAGAGTTGAAGTTATGTCTCAGAATTGTCCCACCAGAGACAAAGTTCCTGTGAGGTCATACAGGGACATCTGTCAGTCATTGTTCAAGCACTGAATTTCCCAGGCACTTAATGACGTTGTTACAACAGGGGTATTATTCAGAGTTAACTATAATAGCAAAACCAGAGAAAACAAAACTGAAACAACTTAATTACTTAGCAGTAAAAATGATAGAAATAAAAATAGCACATGATTATTAAATATCTGAATTTTAAGCATTATTTAATAAAATGGCAAAGGCTCATAATATATTTTTAAATAGAAAACTACAAAACTATGTATAGTTTGAGACAAATTGTGTTATAGATGGTAGAATGATAGATAGATTTAGAGTGAGATATAGATATATAGAAATAGCTGTATTTTCTACTTTATACTCTGTATTTTCACAATTATTTATGATTACAAGTACATACAAAATTTTTGGAGAAAGAATAAAGAGTGAAAGCAAGTAAGAAAGCAATAGGAAAAAGAGAGATCCTGCATTAACACATGTGAATGTAAACATGCAAATTGTATCAAAGTTCAAGTCCCCCTTGGACTACCATCTATTGGAGACTACAGGTTTCCCCCGCTCTCTGAAAGCAGAGTGTTCCTATGAAACCTTTCATGAGACAAAATGTCATAAAACAAATAGTATCCCCATTTTCCAAAAGTTTGCATTAAGGTCACTTTGCAACAACTCCCAGCTCGCCTCTGTTCTGCCTAGCCAGGATCTGGGTGTACTTCCTCTGTTTCACAGAATACTTACACTGTAGCCTTCGCCCTAGGCATTCTGATGATTCTACATGCCGTGACCATGAGTGTTTGTGTGTATGCATGTGTGTGCGTTTGAGTCTATATGCCTTAATTTCCAGAAAATAGTTCAACAAAAATTATCTCGTATAGTTCATTGGAAATCGTGACTGCATATTGTTGCCATAGGTAATTCTGGAGAAGGTTGGGCACATGAGTGGGCTACAGAGGAAGAACTGGGCTCCTTCAGGTGACCGTTGGCCACAGGAAGGACATCTGAGCTGCCACCTCCCCGTGGATGGTGTTTGACAGCTGCTGGCGCACATGTGCACAGGAGAAACACTGGGGCGTCCACCAGGGCAGCGCCATGCGGAAGCCACTGGTCAGGGCATCGCTCTCAAAAGGTTACAGATTTGCTCCTTCCAATGCAAATTACTTCAAGTCATATAAAAGCATTACTTAAATTAAAGGCCTAATCATTTGAACGATCAAAATCTTAAAATTGATCTGTTTCAAAAACGTCCTCTAAGTGAAAAATGCCCTTTTAAATTTGAATGCCTCAGGACTGGCCCAATGAATTTTTGTGTAACCTCGCAATATGTGGCTGAAATTGAGATGAAGCATGAGAATTCAGCAAATGGAATTTTAGAGTACATACGTGAGGAAGAGAAAATAGAAGTTTTAAATGGAAATGACTTTTCCACCCTTAAATATAGGATTGGCACTTTCAGATCACTGTACAATCCATTTAACATCCTTGGGTAACATAAAAGAACTTATCATCCATGGCTTAGACCTATTTCCAACAGCATTTTCCTGGTCTCTTTTTAAAAAATAAATTCAAAATTGTGCCAGAATATGTAATAACATATACATACACACAAGACCACATCACATTCCTTATAGTAGGATGTATTTTACTATATTAATAACCTTTAAAATAAAACAGAATCTGAAATTTCATATGAAACTATAAATTAGTATTAAATATCACATTTTTATTTTATTGACCTTAACAAAAATTAATATTATCCATTTTAAAGTTATTTAAAGATTATTATTTTAAATATATGTGGCAAGAGTATTATCTTAACTACTGGTTAGAGATTTGCTTTGAAAGATAAATTTCTCTTCTTCCCTATGCCAGTTTCCTAGGGCTGCCATAACTAAGTGCCACAGACTGGGTTGCGCAAACAAATGTATTTTTCACAATCCTGGAGGCCAGAAGTCTGAGATCAAGGTGTCACCAAGGTTTGTTTCTCCTGAGGCCTCCCTCCTTGGCTTGCAGATGGCCATCTTCCCCCTGGCACCTATCTGTGTCCAAAATTTTCTGCTCTTATAAGGATACCAGTCATATCAGATTAGGGATCACTCGAATGACCTCATTTTAATTTACCTATTTGAGGACCCCCATCTCCCAGTATAGTCAACATTCTGGAGTCCTGGGCTCAGGACCTCAACATACGATTGGGGTGGGAGAAGACACAATTCAGTCCATAAATCACCTACTGGCACATGACATTTCTCAAAGAAAAGTAAGTAGACTTACTGACTTGCAATTGTTGACTTCGGAAGGGTTAAATCACAGGGCCTTAATTGTCTAATAGGATAGTACTAGAGAGATGCCTCTACAGAGTCATAAGAACCACAGACACTCAACCCACTTACCTACCTGTGTATTCTCAACCAGCACCTAGCACCCACCTCTGAGGAAAGACATGACTTTACAATAGAGCAGGCCGAATATGAGGGAGGCAAGGTCTTGACCCATGGAACTAATGCAGCCTACACAGAGATCAAAACCAGGACACTGGTTTCATCAGCTATCTCTAACCACCACAAGTAATGAAGTTAAGTAATAGTTACCAGGGGGAAATAATTTTCCAATACCTGTTACCATGTTTTTCTAAGGCAGTATAAACCCCAATCAAAGTTAAAGTTTATGCAAGTTTCATGTTATGCTTATTTATACTAAAAAATGTTAGTTTTAATGTTTTGTTTTTAATGTTATGGATTATTATCATTTTGTGAAATGGATTATACTCTTTCTTCATGTTCTCAAACCCTACTTATTTTCCTACTCACTTTCTAAAACCTAATGTCAACCCCACCTCTGGGAAATTTCTTCAAATATTTTAGCTTGGATTTCTTTATCTTTTTTCTTACAGGCATTGCTACATAATTTATTCCCAAATGGTTTTTGTTTAACTTTCTCCCAGCCAGAAAATAAAATTAGAAAGAGTGAAGACTGTAGTTCCTAGTCATCTGTATGCAGCAGCGTTTACAGCTGGTAGAATATAGTGGTTTGAATACCTACACATTGACTAGTAAGCTGGAATATGTTCACCCCTACCATTGTATACAGGATACTATCTTACTGTCTCCATTCTGTAGACAGTTATTTATAGTCTAGTAAGGTAAATACACAATTAAATGATCGATTGCAATGTTTGAGGGATACTTTTAAGGTGAAGCATGGACATTATCGCAGGGAAAATGGGAAACCACTAAAGGGTTTTATCTATGAAAGTGACATGATTAGTTGCATTATTAAAAAACAATGTGGGGACTGTTGTGGAGATGGGGAAGCTACAGCCATAAGCCAAGCTAGAATTTTTTGTGGCCTGGACTTGGCTGATGGCAGTGAGAACAGAAAGAGGCAAAGAGATTAGATAATAAACATTTATGAGGTACAATCAATAGGCACAGCTGTGGCACATAAGAAAAGGAATCTTCAATGGCATGCAGTTTTTAGGCTTGAAAAGCTGAGTAGACAGACACTTATGATAAAAACAAGAATAGATGTGGGAGGAAGACGATGGCTTCATGTTTGATCACATTGAGCCTGAAGTATTGAACATACAAATTGAAATGTTGAAAAAAATATGCTAACCTAAATTCCAAAAGGGAAATCGTTGATGCAGATAAAGACTTGGAAACCACTTGTATACAGATGTTAACTGTAATTGAAATCATGGAAATAAATAGACCTGTCCCAGTAGAGGGGGCAGGCTAAAAGAGAAAAGAACCTAGAATCCCAAGAAGATGAAAATTAAAAGGTTGACTAGAATAGAGACTCTTAAAGTAGACTGAACTGAGGAACCAGAGAAACAAGGAAAATCAGGAGGGTGGGGAATTTGGGAAGAGAGAGTTTAAAGCATCAGTTAATGGCATATAATGTTAAATGCTCCCAAATGACTAAACAAGAACAGGGCTTAAAAAATATGTGTTTACTTTATAAATAGAGGCCACTGGTCACTCTCTTAGTTTGGGCTATTATAACAAATTACTGCAGACTGGGTGGCTAAAACAACCACCATTTATTTCTTACAGTTCTGAAGGTTGGGAAGTTCAAGATCAGGGGCCAAAATGGTTGGGATCTGGTGCAGTCCCTCTTCCCAGCATGCAGGTGGCTGGCTTCTTGCTTCTCTGCAGGATGGAGACCAGAGAGCAGAAGCAAACTCTTTGGCGTCTCTTCTCGTAAAGGCACTAATCCCATGCATGGGGGCTCAACCCTCACGACCTAATTACCTCCCAAAGCCTTACCTCCTAATACTATCACATTGGGGTTAGGATTTCAGTATATGCATTTTAGGGCGACACAAACATTCATTTTGAAATAGTGACCTAAATGATTGTGATTATGTAGTGGAAGCAAAGCCAAATTACAGTTGGAGGAGTGAATGAAAGGTCGGAAAGTGGACACAAATGGAGACCACTCATTCCACTGACGTCTATTTTTTCTTCACTGTCCACACTGTAGACTCTCTTACAGAGTTAATTTTTCTCTAAGACAGTGGAAATTCCAATCCAAGATTAAAGTTTGTGCAGATGTATTATTTTCATTTGTCAAAGTAATTTCAAAAATCTTTAGAATGGATCACAAGGACATCTTTGATTTGTCCCTTATGTGGCTGAATTCTTTCATCTTCAGATAGTCTCCCTAGCATCTCATCACATTTCTATCAATTTTCCCAAAAGTACGAGAGTGTTTCATGCTTCCATGTTTTATACACGAAGCTTTTTTTCTGTATTTATGTCATTGCCCTTCACACCTTTTCTACTTGGCAAACTCCTCCACATCCTTTTATGACCCATCAGGTCACCTTCTCTGCAAAGCCTCCCCTGGCATCTTTCTTTTCCAGAGTAGCAGAGATGCCTCTAATACTCATACTGTGCTTTATGTCTGCCTCTTTTATGGCACCTTTAGAGTCAAAATCCAAACACCTTCAGGATTTTTTAAGTGACCGTACTAATTTTCTTTAGAGACAAATTTCTCAGAAAAATCATAGTTAACAAAGCCTTATTTCCTCATAATTTTCATAGCATGTATGTAATACAAAAACTACTGGGATCTTATATTTTCCACAGCAAAGAGAGGTCTCATAAAGACATTCTATGTTACAACATCTAAACACAATATTGAAATTATTCCTAATATTAAGCAGAGGAGACTTACAATACGGTCAGTATTTGAAATAAATTGTAGAACTCACTTCCTTAATGGAAATAGGTCTCTATATCAGTTTAATCAACTACTTAGAGTTTTTCTCAAGTCTCACAAATGTTATCAGATTTCAGGACATAGGGAGCATGCTACCCTCAGATGAAATTAAGAAGCATTATAGGCAGCATATTGAAAATGAAGTTGAAGGAAAAAAAGCCCTACAGGAAAGAAAGGTTTAGACCATAATAATGATTTCTCTGTTATTTAAGGGAAGAAACAATTCTAAATGGTGCTGCTATAATGTTGCAAGAGATAAAACTAATAATAATACCCCAAACTATCAGATTTCATTGAATGGAAAATAAAAATAAGGTAAATTATATAATCTCCAAATTCAGCTCAATAAAGTATTGAGAAACTAAAATGAGGGTATAAGATAAAAATATATTGTTAATAAAATTGTGTGAAAGGGAAATTGTCCTAAATAATTTATAGATACTACTCAGATACCAGGGTTACAGGAGAAAATTATGCAAAATATAATAGCTCTGGAGGAAAACGCCATGACTAAGTTTGTTAAAACCTACTCACACCTGTTTTGAAGCTCGTTCTGGTGTAGAAAAAGAGATTAAACATGTGGAGCAACCTTAAAATCCAGTGTTCAAAGCATTAAGCCAAGAAATATTTATATTCCCTTTAAAAGGATAGAATGCAGACGTGTAGATTCAAGGAGTAAGAAGCAGAACAGGATAAATAGTGCATCAGATTAAGTTAATAATTTTTGTATTTTATCTCTGGACTGAAACCCTGCTCAGGCGTGGAAGCAAATTGTTTCAGAAACTACGAGAAAGGAAATCAAACTAGTAATGGAGAATTGGACCGAGCATAGGCTACGATGTCAAAAGGATTTCTTTTTCCGGAAATGATAGGTGGTGAAAGACATAAAAATTATTCAGAGATTTATTGATCAAAACCATACGCCTCTCAACCAAAGCAGCGTTGTAGGAAAACTAGTCAAATTTTGTAGGGTGAGTGCTCAAAGAATGCTTTTCACCACAAAAGTAATTGCCTTTGGTTTCCAAAATATAGCATTCAATATGATTTTTGAAAAATTTGAATTGCTAATACAGTCCCATTGTCAGCATGAGAACAACAGAGTGGAGAGTCTTCCTACCATCCCTGCTCATCTAGAGATTTTTATGAGTGTTTGGTGTATCTTTTCAGAGTTTGTGCTGATAAAAGTGAATATAGTATAGAATCTTGTTATCTACCTTTTTACACACAATACAATTACATTATAAATGTTTCCAGTTTCTCCCCAAAACACATATCTAGGTAATCTTTCTACATCAATAGCATTTTCAATTACATGTGAATAGATTTGGGAGAAAAATAAATCTCTTATGAGTCTTCTAATTTCTGTTGTTTCTCAGAATACTTTTACTTTGCTGCATTTTTTTATTTTTGTTTTCCTCTTTTATTCTTGATAACATTACACTGTGGTTTCTATGTTTTACGATTTGTTGAAATAACCCTAACAAGCACATATATTGTGTACATATATGCATATACCTATGTCTATATGATATATAGATATAAATGTGTATATATACACATATGTTATATATGATTTTGATCAAAATTAAACTATAAATTAATTTGGAAATCTGACTTTTTCATAATTTCAATCTTCCCATCTAATAACAAAGACCTGATCTTAAATTTGCCAAAACTTCTTTTTTGTTACTTAGTAAAGCTTTTTTGTATTTGTTCCTCGCGTATTAGAAATTTTGGGCTTTTTTGGGTCCTTGAGTAAAAGTCTAAAAGTTGAGAGAATATTCTTTTTTTATATAGTATTCAGAATGATTCAAAACACCTTTTTATTTTTATTTTTTTTTCCTTTCTTTGTTTTTGCAAAACTCCATTGTTAGGTGAAAGTGTTCTGGAGTGGGTCACGTTGTCTTTAGAGCCATAATTCACCATTTCCTAGCTGTGTCCCTCGGGGCAAGTTATTTACTCTAGGCAGGCTGCATGTTCATCCTCTGTAATATGAGAGTGATTATGACAATAGTACTTAGATCATGGCTTGTTGTAATAATTAACTGAGGAGTAGATATAAGGGGCTAGTAATGTTTCCTGGCGTAACGAGAAAATGATGACAATGAGGATGAGACTGATTAGGTGGAATAGTAGTGAGTTGATTTGATAACCCTGACAAAGAATGTGCGAGGGAGGTGGGTCTGTTTTTCAATAAACAACTGTTTAAGCAAATTAAATTTACTTCTTTATAATTGTCATAAGATTAGCTTACCAGCAGTTATCCTGTTGCTCAGGCCAAATATGAAAAAAGGATCACGTGTTCATCTTTCTCACATACCCCACAACTCACCAGCAAGTCCTGTGGTTCTTCCTTTAAAATATAAACAAGTTCCTACCTCTGTGCACCATCCCCACTGCTAAGGCCTTATTCCAAACCATCATCACGGGTGTGGTCTGTTTCATCAGCTTCCCAACAAGTCTGGCTGCATCTCTTGTCCTTATACAGTCTGTTCAGATAGCAGCCAAACTGGTCTCTTTAAACTGAACTTAAACTTCATCATTCCTCACCCAACACTTTTAAATGTTTTTCATCAAGTAATATACAAATTATTTACAGTGGCTTAATGCATCTATACAAAATGACTTCTGCCTCTATCTAAAACACAGGTAGCCATTCACTTTCTCCCTCGATCTAACCCAACCACATTGGCTTTCCTCTGTTTCCTGAGCTGCCTTGTTCATTTCTACCATAAGACTTTCCATTTCCTGTTTCTTTTATCTTGAAGTCTATCCCTCTAGATCCAATATATAGCTTTTCTCACTATTTTCAGGTCTTGGCTCCAATGTAAGATTGTCAGATTAGAAAATAAAAATGTAAGGTATCTAGTTAAATTTGAATTTCAAGTAAGCAATGAGTTTTATATGATAATTATGCCCCCAAATATTGCATGAGATATACGTATACTAAAAAGTTTTGTCATTTGTCTGAAATTCAAATTTAATTGGCTATCCTGTATTTTATCTAATAACCTTACCATTACCACCTCAGAGAGGTGTTCCTTTTTTTTTTTAATTTTTTTTTTTTAATATATCTTTATTGATTTCAGAGAGAGGAAAGGAGAGGGAGAGAGAGAGAAAAAAACATCAATGATGAGAGAATCATTGATTGAGCCTGGAACCCAGGCATGTGCCCTGACCAGGAATCGAACCCCGATTGCCTGGATCCTAGGTCAACGCTCAACCGCTGAGCCACGCTCAGCCAGGCGAGGTCTTCCTTAAATCAAATAGACCTCTCTCTTCCTCTGTTGCTCCCTAATTTCCTATCCTATTTGATTTTTTTTCATAGCACTTATCACTACCGATATAGTATTTACTTGTCTATGTTTATGGAATAACCTTTCTATCTAAAAATGTAGATTTTTGTGAGAACAAAAATTGTCTCTCTTATTACACCCTATTCTCAATGCCCAGCATATAATAGATGCTAAAATGTATGTACTAGATGGTCGAAAGAATGGTACACAGTTATGTTAAAATAAACATAAAAATTTTTTTCTTACTCTGTTGAAAACATAGAAAATACCTAGAGAAATACAAAGCTATTTCCATCATACAGTCACAGACAATTTAAAAATCATGAGACTCTTCTGTCCCTCAAGATACTATCTCAGACAAACCACACCAAAAGGATACTTTTTCCATTAGATGTTACCCTTATGTGACATCCAACTCAGTCAAGATGTTTTCTTACATGATTAAAAACAAATTAAAACCTAAAAGCAGAACATTAACTTACAGATGTGGGAGAAAATTAGGGTTAAACAATCTAATTTTACACATGGAGAAACTGAGTCTCAGAAATATAAAATGATTTTCCCAAAGCCAATATGTTAATGTATTTATTTGTTTGTATAGTTTTTGACCTTTTTCCTCCCCACTCTTTAAGCTCCCTGAAAACATAAGCTTGACCTGTTTGGTTGATTGATTGCTTCCAGTATCTGGAAGAGAGCTTGAAACACAGGAGGTGCTCAATAAATATTTGTGGTTGAGGAATGAGTCAGTGAACTAAAATCTAGTTCCTATGACTTTCAGCCAAGCAGTCTTCCCATAAGATATAACTTACTTTTTTTAACCATGATGGTATTTACTGAATTGCATCAATTCTTTCATTAAAACAAACAAACAAACAAAACAAAAAAAGAAAAATTCATTTACCATATTGTAAACTCCAAATTGTCAACATTTAATTGAGTCACATATCCACATATAAAAAGAGAACTCAGTCTTTAGAAAGTGTTAATTGCCTCAAACCTCACAAAACGATGCATGAGAAACTTAAAGCTTTAAATTTTCTTTAACTTGTCCAAGACTAGGTTTATGAGATAGAGCACTTTAAATTATCCCTACTAGTGAGTGTCTTTGGAACGTACCAACTAATATCCTGTCTTTGGTGGGTTTCAACGGTCATAAAACTTATTCCCACTACCTTGTTAAAAGAACAGTTACATTACAAATGGATCTGATGACAGGAGAGGATTTAATAGAAGAAAAACAGAGCCAATATTATATCTTCAAAGATAAGCCCTGTGTCCAGAAGAATAAGTGAAAGGATTTCTGAGTGGACTGGAGACATACGAGTGAAAGAGGAACATGGAGAAAGTGGTCTACCTGAATGCCTGTGGGGCCTACAGATAAGTGCATAAAATAAGATGCCGGTAGAATGCATGGCCTATCTAAAATGGACAGCTTCTACTCATAGGAAAAAACATTGCCCTCATGTGGCTAGCTCTTCCAATTTTTCTAAAGAAGTCAAAATTAGTGATTTTTTTAATGTGAAATCTGTTGTTCTATAAATATGCAAGCCAAACAAAATTGAGAGCTTAATATCAATGTGAGAGATAAAACAAGCAAACAGAAAAACTTGGAAATCATATAAATCTATGATTCCATTTATATGAAATGTCCAAAATAGAAAATTCATAGAAACAAAAAGTAGATTAGTGGTTGCCGGAGGCTTTCAGGGTGGAGGGGTGAGGAATGGGGAATGATTTGCGTAATGTGTAAGAGGTTTCTTTTGGGTGATAGAAAATGTTCTGGAATTAGACAATGGTTATGGTTGCAAAAAATTGTGGGTATACTAAAAATCGGTGAATTTTATACTTTAATAGAGTGAATTTTATAATATGCAAAGTATATCTCAAATTGACCAAAAAAAAGAAAATATGGTTCATTTGGTTCAGGGTATGAACATCATCTTTGCTCTACCAATGATCCAAAAGTTGAAGACCAAAAATTAAGACGTCGTTGGAGATTACTAAGACCAAAAATCGGGACTTCATTGGAGATTACTAAGGGGGTATGAATCTGGGAAGTAAAATCATTTTCAGCATCTGACTTTAATTAAAACAAACAAAAACTTGGTCTCTGCTTTCCGAGTTCAGAAGTGCACCCAGCACAGCCATGAGACAATGGGGCACAAGGAAACAGGGCTGGTATTTTGCATGATTGGAGTACAGGATGCATATGGCGGAGTGGTGGGTAACACTTGGGAAACCACAGAGAAGTGAGTCAATGGTAAAGGGTCTTTCAAGAAAGGATGAAGAATTTAGACTTTACCCAGTAGCTCCAAAACTAGCATTATTTAAGGATCACCTGAGAAAGTTTTGAAACTACTCTACTTTCCTCAGTACCATCCCTTCAGAGCTGCTGATTCTGTACATCTCATAGGAGCCATAAATCTATAGTTAAAAACCCCTCAGGTGATTCTAATGGGTAGGCAGCTTTCAGAAATGCTTTGGTAGACAGTGGCTGTTCGGAGAGTCCTGATAAGTGATGAGGGGGGTCTGAATTAAATCAGTGGTGATGAAGGTATGAAGGAAAGATTAGACAGACATTTAGGGAGGCCTGGGAAAATTTTTTCCCCAAATCCGTTGTTTTCAACATATTTTTATTGAGTATCTTATTCAATATGCAACACAGGGTCTAAAATGTTAAAATCAAATGCTCATGGGGCTCTTATTCTATTGGACAAAACGCAGACTTTCAATGATAATGCTAAGCTTCTCACAAGACTGGCTGGATAAGTGGTCGATGTCAGCCTCATTCATTAAGGAATAAAATAATAGTATCAGCAAGGCTTTATGTGCCTGGCAAAAACTTTACACATATTCACTCATTCATTCCTTACAGTAACCATATCTGCGTTTTATAAAGGTGGAACTGTGCCACAGGGAGGGAAGTGGACCCCCTCTGTGCTATACAGCTGCGGGGCTGACGGAAGAAGGGGGGATAGAGCCAGGACTCCAACCAAGTAGTCTGGCTCCTGAGAGGCTATAGTGAAGTCAACCCTTTCCTCAGCCAAAATCTCATTTGTATTGGATTACCCTATCCCTGACTTCTATCTCCAGGGTCAGCAATTTATTCTAGAGCAGATGTTCTCTAGTTTCAGGAGGTCCATGAATCTTTGAAATGTTCCATGCGTATGCTTACTTGCATTCGTTTTGGAGAAATAATTCATAACTTCAGTGAAATGAGTCTATGTCCGAAAAAGATTTAAAATCTCTCTTTTCTGGCACCCGCATAACTCCTTCCATCTCATGTATGATGACATAGGTAGGAGAAAGCTCTCTGTGCAAGCTTGTATGGAGATGATTCTTTAGAGTGAAAGCCCCTCTCCTCCTCTCCTACCCTCCTGCCTCCTCCCTTAGTAACACACTACTGAGGACCAATCAGCCAGAAGTCTCCCTGCACACCGCTGCCAGTTTCAAGGCTGCAACGGGGGCCTCCCAATACAGGGGAAGGCATGGATCTGTTTCTTCACCATGTCACCAAAGTTTTGCTTGTCTATAAGCAAATCAGTGTAACATTCTATTCATTAATTAATTTGTCTAATGTACCTGAATATCTTTTCTGACCCCTGTGACTCACACCTCCCACACTCACTTTGTTCTCAGGCACAGTTCCCATTGAATTCAAAGAGCCCTCTCCCTTGAATGAGCACCAGGGTTTGAGGAGGCAGCATTAGCTGCTCCTTGAGTTTGTCAGTGGTGTTGGCTTTTCCCAGGAGAGGCATGTTCCTTCTGATAGTATTCCAGCCTTCCAAGGCAAAGTTCTAATTTCGGAACATTGCCCAGTTACGTTTAATTTTTAAAGAGAGTTTCTCAGTAATTATTTAACAGCAGCATCTATTATTGCTGCATATTGTGGGAGTTGGCAGGAAGAAAGGAAGAAAAAGACATTTGGAAGGCAGGCCTGGTACTTAGAGCACGTTTTGAAAAATATAGGCCCTGGACCACCTGTATTAGATTCACTGAAGATGTTTGTTGAAAATTGTGGATTCAGGGGCCCCACACAAATGTCCTCAAGCAGACTCTCCCTGGAATCTGCATTCTTAACAAGTACTCCGGGTGACTCATATCCAATCTTAAGGTGACTTAGATGGCTATAAATATCTGAGGCCCGATTTTTTAGTGAAACAGTACTAAAGTGATGGAACTCCATATCAAGATTGCTAAAGAGTGTTCAACCAAACAGTTAGTTCCCCTTAGATCCTTGAGGACAACCTTGAGAACACAGGGAAAGATGCAGACAGGAGGCAGGTACTGAAGTGGTCTCCTGTTGGCACATGACTTTCAGAGTCACTGACTAAATCCCACTTGGAAGCAAGAGCTAGGGAACTTCTGCCTGCTTTCTCGCACGCCTGGCTTCCTCGTAGGAGGTTTGCAGTGTCAGTTTGTCAAACCAAGAGCCTCTACTGGGGTCAACATTATTTCAGGAGCTTATGGAAAAATAAAAAGGTTTCAGGGGCATAGAGATGAAAGGAAGAACTGTTTGTAAATCTTCCTTCTTGTACCGTTTTACTCTCAGTTATTTACCCAGGACAAAACACAAAAATGAAAGTGAGGAAGTAAAATGCAGCTGCCAACACTCAACAATTTGGGAACGTAAATAACATGGACATGCCCTCTTCTACGTTCCCCAACTGCCAAATATTACTTTGATCTCCTTCATTTTTAATCAATTTTTCAAATACTTTTTGTTAGCAGTGGGAAAATGGCACCAGATGTTAACCTCCATTCAGCAACCTTAGTTCTTGAGTTCTGGCTAGGAGAAGAGTTTAGTCAAGACTCAAATTATAAGAGAAAGTTTATTTAGAAAGTCACAGAGTTAGAAAAAGTGAGCATAGAAGAAATGTGCTCAGAAAACAAGTTACAGCAAAGAAGGGCCCTTGGAGCTTAGGGCGGGGGAGAAAGGGGGGATGGAGAGATAGGCGCCTTGAGAGACAAAAGAGGGAGGAGAGGTTAGGGGGTGCTTGGGAGAGGGGGAGGCAAAGGAGAGAGGAAGAAAGAGGGAAAGAGAGGAAGGGAGGGAGAGAAGGAGAGCATGCCCTGGGGAAAGAAGGGGGTGGAAGAAGATACAGGTGTGCTCCACAGAGAGGGCCAAGCTGAGTCCTCCATCCAGGGGGCTTTTATCTGAGATCTCAGGGAAGGATCTCAATAGAACGTTCATCAGCTTTCCCAGGTGTGTCTCATCAGGGTTGTGCTTCTACTGATTGGTCAGCACCAGGGAGGGCCCACTGATTGGTGGGCACCAGGGGGTCATTAGTCATTGCATCTGGTACTGATGTCAGCCATGACATCACTCTGCCTGGTTTTGCTGCTTTTCTGGGCCTGGAGCTGAAACACAGCTGAAGCCTAGATGTCATCTCCAAGGGTTCAAGCTTAAGGGAGTGGTCACGCAAAGGTTTGTAATTTTGCCCGTTGCTAGGCACCCAGGGCTCTCCACCTTGGTGACCCTCTACACCTGGCCCGTTTGTTCATGCCTAGGTGCCTACTACACTTTTCTAATTGGATCTTTTCAGTCATCTGACTCAAAAACTTAACCTCCTGCTCACCTCCAGATGTCCTCATGCCTTGCTGAAGTCCAGAACCTCCCACAATCTCCATTTTAATAGCACATCGATATGCACAATTTCCCACAGTGCCAGCCCCTAGGCTCTGCTCTTCCTCCAATGAGTAACTATCTCTGAGCCCTCCTTTGCTCTTAAATCTTCTGCAGCAATTGAGGAGGGAACTAAAGGGCCATTTCGAGAGTGGAATAGTGCTGATCAGGGGCACGTAAGCCAGAAGAGAGTGCTTGCTTTTCTCTGACTTGCTTGGATGGAGCTGCCACAGAGCTGCATATGTTACAGTCACAAGCCCCTTAATAGTAATCAAAGTAAAACCCTCATAAAAAACAGCTAACTTTGCCCTGGCCAGTTTTGCTCAGTGGTTAGAGCTTCGGCCTTCAGACGGGAGGATCTCAGGTTCGATTCCTAGTCAAGGGCACATACCTTGGTTGCATGCTCCATCCCCAGCCCTGGTGGGGGCAAGGGTGGTAAGCAACCAATTGGTGTGTCTCTGTCAAATTGATGTTTCTCTTTCCCTCTCTCCCCCTCTTCTCTCCCCTCCACTCTCTTAAAAAAAAAAAAAAAAAAAAAAAGCTAACTTCCACTGTGTGTTTGCCATGTGGCCAGCATTTTGTTAACTGGTTAAAATGCAACAGGCTATTTAACCCTCTCAACAATCCTGTGAGTTGGGCTCCATTATTATTATCCCTATTGTAGAGATAAGAAAACTGAGGCTTAGCAGGGATAAGTATGATCTGTAAAGCTCATTCAGGCATTAGTTGATAATACTGTAATTCAAATTCAGGACTGTTGGACTCCACAGCAAACACACTTTAACAGGATTAGGTCAATTTTGTATCACAGAATATGGTTTGCCTACAAATAACAAAAAACCTTAAATAAAGTGGGTTAAGTATTTCTAATAACAAGGAGACTGGAGTTGCATGTTTCCAGAGTTAGATAAATCATGAACTCTCCAAAGTCTGGGCTCTGGGTCATAGTCTCTGAGATGTTTTTGCCTTTCTCCTCATGATCATAAGGTGGCTGCCATGGTGCCAAACGTCATCTCTTCATGTGACAACACCCAAAGGCAGAAAGGAAATGGGGAGGGTGTCTCTTCCTAAAGTGTCTATTTTTATCAGGAAGAAAAATCTTCCCCAAAATTCCCCAGCAAACATCCTCGTTTAAGTTATAGGTCAGAACTGGGTCACTGCCACACCCTACCCCTTAATCAATCATTGACAAAAAATGGCAATGCCTTGTCTAGTCTAACTGTGATTCAGCCTATGGAGCCTCAGAAAGAAACCACCCACCATGGGCACACTGCCGCCCATCTGAGTTCCTGAACAAACAGTGTCTCCCACATATTATCTTTTAATTTTGTGCTTCGGCTCTCCTGCATTCTCCAGGATTTCCTTCACCTACCCAGATTGCTGACTCCCCAATACCAATTTGAAAATACGCCGTATATTCCCTACTTTTGTAATCAATGAGCAGAAAAACATTCTAAGAAAATTGTAGTATCTTTTAATCAGGTAGAAAATATGTGAGTCAAGTGATAAATATATGACTATTATTCTCAAATAATTATAATGTAGAACTAAAAAAAGTCAAGTTATCTTTCAGTTCACAATATTTTACTCTACTTCACATAACCGCCTTCTATTTTATAGATGTTTCATGGATCTTTATTTTCTCTCATAAACTTCTCAAATTTTTTTCATGGTCTATCTATCTTGTGTCTCAATAGTTATTTACGAATGAGAGAGGTTCTAATTTTTTGCTATTTTCTAGGTTGTTCAAATATTTCCACACAAAAAAATTTACCTGAATAATTGGGAGTTTATGTAATTGGGCAGTTTATCACATTGAGACATTCTGGTTCTAAACATTAAATACTTGGGACGTTCTTAATAAGGTGTGTATATTATGTGTATGCAATTTCTTTTTTTCTTTTTTTTCCTTTGTATAACCAATTTCTTGGCCCTGTTGAAATGACTCGGGAGCAGAGAAGCTTACTGTCATCTTCCATCTCTCACAGCCTAGTCCACACATGTCACTGCAACCACGTTTATCTTCTTGCTGCTCCTGGCACTTGGTTCTTTCACAACCCCAAGTTGCCCTGATTCCACTAATCTCCATTCCTGTCTTATTTTAAGGCATAAATTAAAATTTATTTTTTATGGAACTCTACCTATTTTTGTGAAAAGTACCTCTCATTCCAAGTCAATCTCTCTACCTCATAATTCATAGAATCATTTTAATCCTCACGTGAGGATATTTTTTCCATTGCTTTTCAGAGAGAGTAGAAGGGAGAGGGGGAGAGAGGGAGGGAGGGAGGGAGGGAGGGAGGGAGGGAGGGAGGGAGGGAGGGAGAGAGAGAGAGAGAGAGGGAGGGAGGAGAGGGGAATATAAATGTGAGAGAGACACATCACATAGAATCATATTTTTAAGTTAAAAGGAGTATTAGAAGTGACCTTGACAACCTCTTCCATTTTATACATTAGGAAACTTGGTCCTGGATGGAATGAAGCTGCTTGCTCATGGTCATGCAGCTCCTTAATGCTTCAAGAGGGTTTCTGTTCCCCAAAGCCAAATAGGGATGGGGGTGGGAGAAGGGGGTGGGAGAATTGGTGGTGGCAGTAGTGAAGGGGGAGAGTAGTAATCTGAAGTAGAGGGTCTAGGAGACCCGAAAGGATGTAGGAGGGAGAACTCCATCTAGGAACCAATGAAACTGGGTAGCTTGGACCCAGTGTTTACATTCCCTTACGTGTAGACCCTCCTCTCACCAACCTAACTTGCCTCCAAACAGCACTCAACATTTTAACCACCCCTCCCCCCCAGTTCAGTGCTGCTAGGCAATCCTAAACCCTGCACAGTAAGCAATTTCGTTTTCTGCCAAACTCATCTCAAGAAAAATAAAGCTATGTAGGGGATTCCATCACTTGTGTCTCTCAGTTGCAAACCACTGAAACTTATATCTCAATCGCTTGTTAAACAATCAGCTCAGGTAACCAGAAATGTTGCAGGATTCTCACTCACAATCACTTGTCCACCAGCCTCATTACCTCATCCTGATGATCAACTTGGTAAATTTCACAGCTTCATCAGCAAAGGGAGAACTGACCCCTACTTTCTCTAGTTCCATCTTCAAAAAGTCCCAGGACCAGGACTGTCCTCCAGCAGGAAAAGAAAAAATGCCAAGAGGAGGGGAGGGCTCAGGGTGTGTAAGACCTCAGCTGCTGTCATTTCATCCTGGAGACCTTAGTGTGGAGAGTAGATGGGGTGCTGAACGAATGAAGTATTGATTGTTCAATACAGGGAGACAATGAGGAGAGGGTCCTATTCAGTAACCATTTCTTTAACCTCATGGGAATATGCTAGCTTTATGTAACTTTAAAATATGTAAGTGTATATATCTATATAGATAGAGATAGGTACTATATAGATATAAATATATAGAGATATAGATTACGAAACCAAATAATTGATAACAAGTCTGATATAGAAAACAAAATATTACAAATGTAAAATTAAAGCAATAAAATCAGTTACTTATCAGGATCTTTTTATTTCAGCATAGACACCTCATGTTTTAATTAAAGTTGTGACATTTATAGCAAAATAAACTTTGCATACCTATAGAATGCCAATATTAAATTAAACAAATATATGTGGTTGTCTTTATATCAGTTGCACTTAGATTAGTTGCATTTGACATAGCCTTTCAGGATTTTGAGTACGGACATATACTCAGCAAATTTTAATTATAATTTATAAAATTTATTTTTGCAAGTATTAGAGAACCCAACTCAGAGCAACAAATAGAAAGGAATTAAAAAAAAATTTATTGATTAATTTTAGAGAGAAAAGAAGGGAGGGAGGGAGAGAGAGAAAGGAGCATTGATTTGTTCTTCCACTTATTTATGTGGAGGTGTGGAGGAGCCTGGAGAGTATTGTGCCAGGTAGGGTGGGCCAGTCAGAGGGGGACATGTGTGGAGTCTAATGAACAGAATAATCTAACAAACAAAACAGAAACAGACTCATAGCTGTCAGAGGGGAGGGAGTAGGGGAGGTAGGTGAAAAAGGCGAAGAGATTAAGCAGAAAAACAAAAACAAAACCTCATAGGCAACAGTGTGGTCATTACCAGAGGGAAATGGGAAATGAGGGTGGGAGGAGGCAGGAGAGGGTAAAGGGGGGGTAAAGAGGCATAACTTGAGGTGGTGAACACACAACCCAATATACAGATGGTGTATTATAGAATTGTACACCAGAAACCTGTATAATTTTATTAACCAATGCCACCACAATTAATTCAAGGGATATATATATTCCCTTAGAATCCCCTAAATCTCGTGACATGCAGCTTTGGGGCCGGACAATAACACAACAGGCAAGTCCTGGGCCAGACAAAATCTCGACAGGCAGCTGCTATCATGAGAGGCAGCCATCGCGATTCGCGACAGGCAGCCAGCGTCGCGACAGGCAGCCACTATCACCACAGGAACCTTTTATCTGCCAGAGGCCATTTGGATATTTATAACATCATCCCAGAGCCATACAAAATCATCAGCTTCAAAATTAGCCTGCTATATTTGGTCAAACATTTAATGAACTCACCCCGAATGTGAGGGCTGGAACTGCTTCTCTTCGGTGAGGCCTTGGCAGGGCCAGACCAAACGATTTCGAGCGCGCCATAGGCTGCGCCGGACGTTTCCCACTCCTGATCGAGGCCAGCCACTATCGCGAGAGGCAGCAAGTATCTCGAGAGGCGGCAAGTGTCCCGAGAGGCAGCAAGTATCGCGAGAGGCAGCCCCAGGGCCCGGACTACGTCACAATAGGCATCTATGTGGCTGTTTCCAAAATAGGTAATAATAATAATAAGGGGGGAAATACAGTATGGTCTCGAATGGAAGTAGCCTAATTGTTTTTTGGATTTTTAAAAAATGAATTGCTATTCTGTTTGTTGGTTTGTTTTGTTCGCTAGATCCCACATGTGAGCGGGGTCGTGTGGTGTTTGTCTCTCTGGCTGGCTTATTTTGCTTGGCGTGGTGCTCTCCGGGCCCATCCGTGCTGTTGTAGGGGGTGGAATTTCCTTCTTTTTTATGGCAGAGTGGTGTTCCATTGGTAAATATATCTAATTGCTTTTTAACCCGATATTTATTTATTTATGTTATATTTACCCATAGCAAGAAATTTGTAAGAAAACGCAAAAAAAAAAAAAAAGAGTCTCCCCCAAATCTGGAGGAGTTGGAGACAGAGTCAGAGGCATCTAAGCCAACGAGTAGAGGCCAAGGAGACCACTGCCCAGCCTGTCCTCACAGGCGGGCACGGAGCCCGTATGGGAGCTGCCGTGAGGATGGGAGTCTACTACCTTTCTGGTGCCTCCCCTTACTCGCCCACCCCATTCTGGGTATAGTCAGCCCTATTATTAGAAGGCTCTTTATTTTATTGAGACCAAAATATCCATTTAAAAAAAAAAGTTTACCTAGGCATATCTAAAATTTTACATATCTTTATACTGAAAATGAAAGAGAAAGGGCCATTTCTCTTTACATTAGTAGGTCACACATTATTGGCTAAGGCTTTTAGTAACTGAGAACAGTATCAAATATAGCTGGTTAAGCAGAAAGGGGTTTATTAGAGAGCAATAAGTAACATGCAGAATTTCTGGCAAAACCACAGAGGCCAATTTGTATTATATGCAGTCCAAAATAAAAGGAGCCAGGAGAAAAGCTCAACTATACCACAGAATATTCTAGCAGAATATCTACTGCTGAGACTACACAGCTGGGCAGCTAAATCCGCTTGAACATTACACCAGAGCTGCCCAAAGAGCCAGATGTCTTCAACATCACGCCCTTGAGAAGAACTGACCTTCCTACATGCAGCTGTGTCTCACCTCTTTCTCATTTCTTCCTGTAAACCCAGGAGAACCTCAGCCACATCTGGAACCCAAGCCTCGTGGGGAGTTTGGGAAATACAGGGTCTGCCTTTTCAGTCTCACCAGTGAACAGAGGCACGCTAGAAACAAGTTAGGAGGGGTCATGAACCAGCCAACCCCAGATTTGTTGGCTGTTTTCTCATTTCACGTAAGAACATGATGTTTTTCTGAGTCTGTACACATACTATAAACATTTCCCCTTTGGCACCTGGCACAGGGGAGCTCTCCCAAACTTGTTCCTTTCTTAGGTACTCGGTCCCAGCCCTAGTGGTGTGGCTGTTCCCTGTAGCTGCCTTCCTGCATTCTTTAGCTCTCACTTAACATCGTAGTAGCTAAGTCCCTGTTATTACTTTAAAGCTCTTTATAGTAAACTTTCCCTGTTCACATTATAGTATGATTATTGCCTCCTGACTAGACCCTTTCTGATATTCATACTGGGTAGTTTTGCTGCTTTTAAACTATTTATTATTACAGTATCTATCTCTGATGCATTTAATGCTTTATTTTCACCTAAAATTCCCCATTTTCTGATACCTTTATACCCACCCCTTTTTCTTTTATTTACTAGACATGTCTTTGCCCTTTTGTTTATGACCCTTCCTTAAAAAATTTTCTGTTAGATTTCTTTCTTTTTTTAAAAAAAAGCGTAAAGCTGGACCTTGTGTTTTAATTGGAGAATTCAATTTATTTACATTTATTATGAAAAGTGATGTTTGTTCTCATTCCCATCTAATTTTATGTTAATTTCTTTATCATAGGCTTTTCTGTTCTTATGTTTTTCTGCTTCCACTGGCTTGAACAAGTTGTTTTATGCTCTGTTTATTTTGTTTTGCATTTCAGTTGCCCCCTACTAATAATTTGGAAATAGTAATATTTTTCTCTATTTACTAATTCACCAGCTTATATTTTAAGTTACGTTAAAGCCCATATTTCTCTGCTGTTTATTAAAATGAATAGTACTTTTACTATTCCCCACAGCAACAGGATCTTAAAAATATTTTACTCTCATTTGTTCACACCACCTCCAAGTCCTAGGTTTTCCTGGACTACTTTAGAAATGTAATTCCATATTATTTTTCACCTTTTCCTTGGACTGAGCTTCTTCATAATGTACTGTGATATTACATAGTGGACAGTGATATTACAGTTGGCAATCACTCTATCATCCACGTAGGGTCACCTACATTTTTTACTAGGTTCATGGCTCACTATTGCCTCTTGTATTTTTTTTTTCCCCACTTGCTTTAGATCTAGTCAAAGTTACTATCATTTATGCTGGAGTACATCCTTGAAAAATGTTGAGTGAGAATGTGAGTAGAATACTTTAAGTTCCTACATATCCAAAAAAAGTCCTTCTCTGGTCATCATACGAACTACTTTCCTGGGAGTAGGGTTTTTATCCTACACTGCTTTCTCTCTCAAAAGTTTATAAACATTATTCAACTTGCTTCTTGTGAGGCAAATAAGAATTCAAAGTCCAACATTCCTTTTTTATTACATTTGAACTTTTTTATCCGTCTAAAAATGTATATTTTTTTCTCTCTCCACAAAGACCGGAAATCTCTCAAAGATGTGTCTAAATGTGTGTCTTTTTCGTCATTTCTGCCAGACGTTTAGTAAGCCCTTTTGCTCTTCAGATCAGGGAGCTGAAGATCACGCTCTGATTATTGATTCCACCTACATCTGCTCCCTTTTCTCCTGGAGTACCGACAATTTGCATATTATTTTTCCTAGAACTGTCTTCCATGTCTCTTACATTTTCGGTTATGAGTTACAGTTCTTAGTATTTCCTCTGTGTTGAAAGATAGTTCCTCCATTTACCTTCTGATCACAAACTCAGTTTTCAGTACTCTGGATTCTGTTTTTCACTTTCAATGGTGCAACCTCCCCAACTGGAACCACCTGTTAGTGGTTTTGTGGGGTTTTTTAGCTTTATCACTTACCTGAGATTTCTTTGCCCGCTCCTATTATTGAGGGTCTCCTAGACATGAGTCTTTATCCTGGCTCCTCAGCAGTAGTGGATTGTCAGGCAGTGAAAGATATAAGATTTTCTCTACCAGAAGATGGGATGTGACCCGAAATTAAGTCCTCTCTCCACTGCAGCATAACCAAGAGGCTTCCCCAGGGTAGAGAACCATCACCTCCCAGCTACATGCAAAAGGAGTAAGTCTGCCCTCCCTGGACATTTCTCTCAGACAGCTAGTGTCAGCAGGAAAAGTATTTTTTCTGGAGAATGCATGGAGCAAGAGGACAGGTCAGTTCCTCTCCTTGAGTTAGCTCAGGTGTTCCCTCTAAGTTAGCCATGAGTCAGAGATTCTCACCATGACCTTTGCCAAAGATGGAGAGCCACATGGAAATGACTAGGTTCCCCATCATCGCAGCTTCATAACAGTGGTGCCCTCAATGTGCATCTTCTCATCAATGAATTTGAGGCCTTGGATGTAATATTTGGGGTCTTCTCCACATTTTCCAGTACTAGGCTTGGTTTAGCCTAGAAGTTCAGTGCCCCAGTAGAAGGAAGGTCATGAAATGGCTCAGGCCATTTCCCCTTGTTGATGTTAATCTTTATTGTGTTTGAAGGAATTTATTTCTACAAAATTATATTTATAGAAAATGCAAACATTTGAGAAAGTTACAGTGTACTAAGGGAATATTGCTATAATGCCACATCCATCTCACTCCACCCACCCCAGCCCCAAATTGCCTTGAACAATTCGGTGTGATCTTCCTTCAGGTTCTCATTTTGCATAGATACTAATATAATAAGTAACTATAAAATTAATCAAAATCCTAAGCAAATTCTCTTCCATTTTTATAATCAACTCATACCTGGATCTGAAATCCCAGCCTACCTAACATGAACATTTTACTCAGATCAATTTCAGGATTTCTCTTAATCCAATACAATGATTTCTTAACAGATTCAGCTTAAGAAGTTAGTCACATCCCAGCTTAATATTAATTCCCAGGTTGTTCTGTACATCTACTTACTCTCTGACTTGTTTATATTCTTATGGGTTTGCAAGCCTGCTGCCCAAGAGAGTTAGTAAGTGTATTAGTCTGGGTTCTCCAGAGAAAAGAACTATCATATATATGTATGGATAGGATATAGGAATTGGCTCAAGCAGTTATGGGGGCTGAGAAGTCCCACAGTCTGCCTTCTGCAAGTTGTAAAACTAGGAAAACGTGGTATAATTCAGTTCAAGTCTGAAGGCCTAAGAATTGAGCGGCTGATGGTGTTGAGCCTGATCTGAATCTGAAAGTCTGAGAACGGAGAAGCTGATGTCTGAAGAAAGGAGAAATAGGTGTCTCAGTTCAAGCAGAGACAGTGAATTCTCCTTCCTCCATTGTTTTGCTCTATCCAGGCCCTCAACAGACTGGGTAACACCCACTCCCACTGGGGAGGGCCATCTGCTTTACTTAGCTTACCAATTTAAACATTGGTCTCTTCTGGAAACATCCTTACAGATACTAAGAAATAATGTTTTACTAGCTATCTGGGCATCCTTTAGCCCAGTCAAATAGACATAAAATTAACCATCCCAGTAAAAATAAGAGATCATTTTTAGACTGGGGCCACTTAAGCTATTGTTGGGACTCAACAGATATGCCCCTCCCATCTGTTCCCACTTCCCAGAGCTTCCTTTGCTCTCAGTCCAGCTGGTGCTCTCTGCAGAGTTCCACCACACATGCTGACTATCTATGACTTGGACTGTCCACTCCTCATGGCTGCTAAGGTTTTCACCTCACCTTATGCTTCTTCAATACTTGACAGGCCTCCTTCTACAACCCCTAGGACAGTTTGGATCCCTCCACTCCTTTAGAAGCCAGAGGAAATGCTCTCCTATCTCCCCCTCTGCCTATGTCTACAAGTCATGCAGCCATTTCTTTTGCTCTTTCATACCTTACAGTCTGAGTACAAGCTTCCCACTTGAGGAATTATATGGGTTTTCCTACTCTTCAATCTTTAGATCTTCTCAAACAACAAGTGAAAATCTGGTTTTCATCTCTCCCCATTCTGTGTGTGTGTGTGTGTGTGTGTGTGTGTGTGTGTGTGTGAAATATTCTATTTTACCCCAATTCCCCCTCCTTTTTTCTGCCAAATTCAGCCACCCTCCTTTCAAGCTTTGAAAATACATCTTTCCTTTTACACTAGGAGAGGACAGAACTAGCAGTTGTCATAACAAATTATTGGTATCAAAGTATTAGTCTCCCAGAAATTAAAACCTTACACAGCAATAAAGCATATCACCATTGTATTGCTGAACCCCCAGATGTGCTGACCACCTGCTAATATTCACCTTAAATCAAATATTACATGGGATATACTTATACCGAAACATTGTTCATTGTTTTTCTGAAATTCAAATTTACCAGGGTGTCCTGTATTTTATCTGACATTTCTACACCAATCCCCTTCGAAAGGGCTAGCCAACTTCTGGATCTGTCTGCCTCCTCAATAATCAGTACATTGTTGAATAGGATAAAACATCCTGAATGCCAGACTTTCTTCCTTATGCATCTGTCCTCCTCAAGATCCTGGTTGGGTGATTCATCATTTGTTTGTTTTTCAGCACCTTCAAGCAGAGTTTTAAAATATATTTTGTCTGTTATCTAGTTAAGTTCATGGACAGAGTAGACATGAATTGCCCACTGTGTCTGGAAATAGGAGTCTCCCTGTTTGTTTTTGAACCTGTGCCATCCTGTGGTCCACAGGTATTGGTGCTCAGGTAATATCAGGAGTTTTATTTTTTTACCAAAACCACCATCCTGGAAGCAAAGTAAGTGTGTGGGCCCCATTCAAGGCCCCGAGCTGGCTATGGAGGCCTTCTAATTGAAGGGAGGTATCTCCCAGGATCGGGTCTGCATGGCAGTCAATTCAAAGGCATGATCACCCTGGACTATTTCCAGCAACTCAAATGAGCTCTGAAGCTTCAAAGACTAAATCCACACTCAGTTTTGATGCTCAGAATAACCAATAAAGCCTCCCACTTCTCCTTCCCACAATGTCTCACCAATAGTGAGAATTTGGGAACTCCTCCATTTTCTCGTAGGGCACGAAGTTTTCCAACAAGCCCAAGTATCCAAGCTATACCCGGACCTAGTCTCCATGCTATATATCCCCGTACGCTTTGTCAAACGGCTTCATTCTGAGCCCTGTTGACATATGATATAGTTAAGGTGAACAGCCTCTCACTTCATCATATATCCTTCAAGAAAGGTTAGGCATTCAGACTCAGAACAAAGGAACACACTGTCGTGAAGCCATATTCAATCTCCAAAGCTGCACCCTGCAGACTTCTATCTAGTGCCTACAGACTGGTAACATTCCAGGGGTGTATTTTAACCACAGCTTATTTACAATATGGAGATCATATTATATAAACTATGTTGCGCTTGATTTAATATCTCTGTGAAACCCACTTAGGTAAGCACACCTAGTCCTATCTTACCCTTTTAATATGTGTAGGGTTCAGTTGCATGGCTTTGCCATGGTTTATTTGACATTAATTTGAAACTGAAAATTAACAAAGTTTTTCATATAATCTTGGGGGGAAAATGGTTTATATATTTAATTTAACAGAGCAATGCAAATGAGAAAATGGAGCTCTTTTCACTCCGTAAATTAATATCTGGGTGTATTTAAGCATTGGCAGCTGAGAGGTGGCTTTATCATCATTCATCCTGAAATTACATCCTGGTCACACTGAAAACAGTACATAGGCTACGTGGGTCTTTAGGCTTGAGGAGGCCCATTATGACTTACCTTATCCCTAGCCGGCCCCTTTCCCTGCCCCTCCCCTTCCCCTCCCCTGGGGCAGTTGTTCTAGATGTTCTGACCCCTTTAAGCTTGCTTTCCCAGCTCTTCACCATAAGTCACGATATTGCCTTGTGCTCCACAGAGAAAATAGAAGTATCTGAGCAGAATTCTCCTCACCTTACCTGACTGCAACCTCTGACTGACCTAAAGCACCCTCACCCCTTCTGCTAGTGTCTCGTGTCATGCAGAGATACTTCTCCCCTCCACCTGGACTCCACGAGATGCTCAGATGCCATGTGAGTACCCAATAGCAATGCATTTGGTACCCAGAGGACTAAACACATGAAAGCTTAACAAGTGAATGCATGTACATCACACAAGTTCCCAAGTAATTCCTTCAATAAATAGTAGTAATTATGATTAGTATCATCAATTATTATTTAAAACTCATGTCACTCATATATACCTTTACATTTGCTCCCACGTGTTTTAAAAGTTTGTTTAAACTAAAGGCGGTTCTTGAAATTTTAGGCATGCTAAAATTTGCTTCATTTACTAAATGTAAAATGTCTGTATTTTAATACAATCCTGCTTGGATGGTGAAAATTTATAAATGTAAGCATTTATTATCTTGCTTTGTTACGGAAAAAATACTACACTATAAATGCGGAGAGCTCGGGAGGCCCTGGAAGTTAGCAGAGGAAGATACGGGAGCGAGAGCAAAAATAGCAGCTTAGAATAGCATGAACCATGCAGATGCTGAGGGAACATTCATTCAGAGGCAATTACGTTTCCTCTCATTGTGTTTTTCTTTTTCACACGGCCAGCCCTGGAAGTATAAAGAGCTAATAAGGCTTCCTGGCAAGTAGTCAAATATTTAAAGGCCATGGGTCTTTAATCACCTAAGTGCTTTCCAATGAATACTGATGTGACAAAGGTTCATACTTAATTGATTCCAAAGTGACTTATGCTAAGTAATGGTTCACTAAAGAATTTGAAAACGTGGCTGCTCCCGATTCAAAAGTATACATCTTCTATGTCAGAGTTGTTACCAACATCTCAGAGGAAGTCACCGGGTCACTGAGACTCTGTGGACAAAGGAAATAAATATGATCATGTCTGTGTGCGCCTGGCTTGAGCAGCTGTGGGAGGAAAGATGGATGGGGAGGGGCTTCCATTTATTTTAAATTTGTCTTAGAAATATAAGTGAATTTCCCTTGAAGGTCTCTAAGACACAGCTAGTAAACCCAATCAAAATACAGCATTTTGGGAACCAAATACAAGCACCAGAACAATCTAACTCTACCAAATCACCAGTGCTGGAAATACATGTTTTGTCGCAGCCAAATGACTCCCAAGAAGGTTTGCCTGGATCTCTAATTCTGCCAGAGGGCACATATATATTTCAGATGTTCATAAATATTTCTTCTAATATTAGAATTTTTTTAATTATTATTACAAGGGCTAATGTAAATGTAAGAGGCTCGGTGAGCATTATTGTATAAAATTACCATCCTCTCACATCCACTTATCACTGCCATCATTATTCTAACCAGAAGCATGCTAGAATGGTTTGAAAGCCAAAATAGAGTAATCTGTGACTGAAATCACTGGTCTTATTACCTAATAGAAACTACCAAGAGAAGGTGAGTTTTAGGAAAATCAGAGCAGCTGGAAAGAAAGATAAGGGGAAGGGAACTTGTGGTGAAAGCCTGTTTCCACTGAGCCCTTCTGTGAAGTTTAATGAGAAGAATGTTCTGCTCTGTAAAGACATTTTAATTCCTGTCATAAAGGTGGATAAGAGCGCAGAGAATGCTATTTCATTAACAAATACTGTACTTAAGATAAATATTAAATTCATCACTGTAGCCATGACACCATCCACACAACTGATGCATTAAACAAACTTAAGAGATTTAAATTATCTTAGAAAATAATGAATTTAAATTATCTTGAACCACATGCCTGGTCTGTGTTTCCCATCTAGTTGCTGCTTTGGTAATTACAGGAAATACTTTTTCCTCCCACCTACTCACACGATGTAAACCAAGCACAGATATAAGAATATAAACATACACACCAGGAGCACACTACTATCACTAAAAAGTTTAGTTTTGTTGTTTACAGATGAGTCCAGTAGCTTTTGAAACGCATTCATGTGAAAAAGGCAATTATTCAAACTGCCAAAATAGCAATCTTGTTGTGAGGACCAACTGCGTGAAGAAGTGGTCGTTTTCTTTAGTCTTTCTTGATTTTCTAATTATAAAGAAAAAAAATTAGGAAGTGACAGTTTGGCTAATTAAAACACGTAAAATCTGTTTCTTTCAAAAGATTGCTGTTTTTATCTTAGTCAACCTATGAGCTTCATGGACTTAAAATGTACTTGATGATATTCTCAGCACTGTATGGGTACAAAACTTCTAAGCCCCTAGGAGCCTCATACCTGTGGAGAAAAATTTTGAAAATGTAGCAATTGAAGCACCACAGAAATCCTAAAATCAGTCATCAAAATGATTGCAAAGGTCTCACAATTAGAAACAAGAACGGCTACGTTGAAAACTGAGTATGTTAGAAATCTTTAAAAAAAAGCCTGAGTCCAAAAAGTTACTTAAAGATGTAGGATTAGAGTATCAGAAAGGAAAGATGACATATCTCCTTCCCTCAAAATTGCTATGTGTGTAGAATATTTTCCATATTTCCATCAAGCTTAGATTCACAATATTGGTATAAACCAGAAACAATGTACTCTTGACATTTGAAAGAGATAGACTGGAGAATTTTATAATCCTCAGTTCACAAATGCTGCACTATCATAAAAATTTCCCCATAAAATTAAGTCAAATTGATTAAACATTTTAAGTTGCCCTATTTGACCCTTAACCAGATTTACTACATAGAAGAAAACTCTGAGAGATACTTCTGGGGGCAGGAAGGATAACTAGATTCTCTTCCCAGCCCAAAGAGAATGAGACACATTTACATAGTGACCTTGGTGAGGTGACAAATAACAGCCTTTGGGGGTGCTTGACAGTTCAAGAAAACCTCCTAAGAGTTCACTGTATAACCTAAGGTGATGAAACTTGTGTAAATCTGAATCACATCAAGAGATTTTTAAAAATCCAAATGCTGAGGAAGACCCAGGCATCTGCATTTTTTAAGTTTTCTATAGGATTCTGATATTCACCTATTAAAACCACCTACTAAAAAAGTTACCTGCCCAAAATGTCTCATAAAGTCATATTAAAAATCTATAACTAACTTTACCTCAACATGTCAGAATTTCCTATAAATATTTCTGAAACACAAAGAAAAAATTCTTAATGTCTTCATTTAAAAGAGTTTATTCTTAAAATGAGGACAATAAAATATCAAATGTGTATTAGAAAATAAGAGTATGTACAAAATGCCAGAAACCTCAGAATTATGATTATTTCATGAAAAACATGATTTCAGCCTGTAAGAATTATTTCACATAGATTCTGATGGGGTGTTGTAGAAAATGGTTGTTTTTTAGAGAGATAATGCAGCTTTACATTTCCATTTATTCACATCTGTAATCATATAGTGAACAAAACCTGCTTACAGAAATGTCTTTCAAAAGAATAAGATAATTGGTGGGAAATTGTAGGCTTATTTTTTTCAAACTGACCTCTTTCAAAGAACCAAATTATTGTTTCATATGTAATATTATAGAAATTGACCTGTTAAAGGCCCAGCTTCTGCCAGTCTTAATGACGCTCATTTTCCCTCTATATTTATCCACAAGAAAATTGCTTTATAAAAAAAATCTAAAAAATGAAAATCTCTTTCATTGGAAATAGTAATTCAAGAAACTTCTCAAGCCCGGCTGGTGTGGCTCAGCAGTTGAGCATTGACCTATGAGCCAGGAGGTGGAGGTTTGATTCCAGGTCAGGGCACATGCTTGGGTTTCGGGCTCGATCCCCAGCAGGGGGCGTGCAGGAGGCCGCCGATCAATGACTCTCTCTCACCATTGATGTTTCTATCTTTATCTCTCCCCCTCCCTTCCTCTCTCTGACATCAATAAACTTCTTAAAAAGCTACACAATTTCACTCAAAAAAGAAGAGCTATATTTTCTTGGAAGGGAATATTAATGGTTGACACTGATAAAAACTCAAAAAGTAATATCTCATTAGCATTTTTTATTAAATTGATACTTCAATACTTTAGCTTCCCATGGGCTGATGTAATACATTGCCACAACTGGATGGTTTAAAAGAATACACATTTATTTTCATACAGTTCTGGAGATAGAAGTACAAAATCAGGTCCACTGGGCTGAAATGAAGGTGTTGGCAGGGCCATGCTCCCTCAGGAGGCTCTAGGGGAGAAGCCTTTCCTTGCCTTTCCAGCTTCTAGAGCTGCACTGCTTGATTCTCTTGGCTCATGGCCCCTTGCTCCATCTTTAGTGCCAGCAGCACAGCATCTTCAAATACCTGTTCCTTTCATGGCTTTCTTCTTTGTAGTCAAATCTGCCTCTGCCCCCCACTTAAAAGGACTCTTGTGATTATATCTCAGGCACACATAGATAATCAAGGGTGATTTCCTCATCTCAGTGTCCTTAATTTATGTCGGCAAGGACTCTTTTTCCATATAAGGTAACAGTCATGATTACAGGGATTAGGACCTGGGTATCTTTGGAGACCATTCTTCAGTGGACCAGAATCCACAAGATGGTTTTTATCTGGAAGTATAAATAAGTAATAACAGGTGAGAAAAATGGAAAAAGGAAAGTAAAGAGTGGGAAATTGTTTTAATAGATATTAAAATACAATTTAAACCTGCTGTAATTACAGAAGAAGGCATCAGTATAGGTTTTCAGTTAGCTTTCTTATGCATGAGAACAAAATACATGATAAAATGTCACAAACCAATGAGGAGGAAATGGATTATTCAAAAAATATAGTTATTTTCTCTTTCAAAAACTAGATAAATTAGAATACATCATGAGACACCATTCCCCAGGATATATTTTAAAAGGCCTAAAGAATTAAAAAAAAAAATTAGAACGTGTTCAAGAAAATTGGTAAATATTTAACTGATTAACTATATGTAAGAGCTGTCTAAATACAGAGGGGGTGGGAAAAGGCCATTAAAGGTAATGTTCAGTCAACTTGAGTGTATAAAAATTTTGAAAGTATATCCATCAAAAATATAAACAAAATTAAATATCAAGCAATAAATTGGAAAAATAATTGCAATGATGTTATAGATAACTGATTAACATTGTTAACATAAAATTAGCCTTACATATTAATGAGAAAAACATAAAGCCAAAATGAGAAAATAAATTAAAAGTCCATTGCTAGAAGAAGAAATTAAAATGTCTAATAAGCATGAGAATCTGATGCATTCTGTATAATCAAATAAATGCAAGCTACAGTAAGAAAATGCTGTTCATTGGCTATAAAATTGCATTGTTTATGGAGAAGAGTATTCAGTGCTGCTCACAGTATGTAAGACAGGTGCCCTCAAACACTGTCATGGGAATTTAACTTGTTCTCCCCAGAAAGAAATCTATCCATATGTAGAAAGTCTTTAAAAGAGTGTGCTTTCATTTTGTAATTTCATTTCCCTTAGCATAAAAAAAAAACAAAGGTATAAATGGGATTTTGTAAAAGGTGAAAGAAATATGTACAATAAAACAGGAGTGGTTAAATTAGCCAGTGTGATCCCTGTGACTAAATAATATACAAACATTAAACAGTTACATTATACAGGCATTTTTAATGACTGGAAAATTTCCGCAGTAAAATGCTAGGTTATTAAAGCAGAATTCAAAACTGAATATACATATAGTCAAACACAAATACACACTCTATACAGTTCTCAAAATATTTCTTGCCAATCTTCTGTGCACAAGTGACTCGAATTCAATCAATACTAAAAATTTTGATAACAGATTGTGATATTGGCTATGAAAAAGCAGAGACTAGCAATAGGAGATAGCTTGGGGATGAGCGGAGTCTCCTTAGATGGGCTAGTCATGAAAGGCCTCTGTGAGGTGGTGACATTTAATCTGGGATGGGAGGGAGGGAGGGAGGGAGGGAGGGAGGGAGGGAGGGAGGGAGGGAGGGAGGGAGGGAGGGAGGGAGGGAGGAAGGTCTAGCAAAGAGCCTATTAGACAGCACTTTGGTAGAGGGACCAACCTCTGCAAAATCTCTATGGAAGGGAAAGAGCTTAGCATGTTCAAAGCTTTGAAAAGAGACCAGTAGCCTTGAGAGGTAGTAACTAAGAGGCAGAGAGACTTGGATGTCGTTAGTGGAGATAATAAGTGCAGTCATTCAGGTCAAGTGGTGCTTATACCTAATATTAATGTCTCCAGTTATTTATTTAATATGCCGTGGTAGTAAATATCTGTATTCTTCTATTGCAAATCAAGATTGAGCAGTAGTTTCAGCCTGATGTTTTAAAAAAATGCATTTAATTATTATTTCTCCTATAAGTGAGGAAATTGGGCTTTGAGAGTACCTTGACCAAGGTACATAGCTAGTGAGTGGCAAAGTGGGATTTGAACCAGGGCCGTTGCAACTCAGAGTCTGTGCTGTTCACCATTTTTTATACTGCTTTCCTGAAACATCATTTATTAATACATAATTTAGAAATTGTGAATTTGTGATTAAAAGGGATAAGTACTGGTTTTTACACAGCCATTTGCTAATTGTTTGTTGGACATAAAGAAGCAGAGACTAGCCCCGGCCAGCATGGCTCAGTGGTTAGAGTGTCGCCTGCTCATTAGAGGGTGAAAGGTTGGATTCCTGATTGGGGGCATATGTGTGGGTGGCAGGTGCGATCCCCACCCCTGGTCAGGCATGTGGGAGAGGTGACTAATTGATGGGTCTATCTCACATCAATGTCTCTCTCTCTCTCTCTCTCTCTCTCTCTCTCTCTCTCTCTCTCTCTCTCCCTCTCCCTCTCCCTCTCCCTCTCCCTCTCCCTCTCCCTCTCCCTCTCCCTCTCCCTCTCCTCCCCTCCCCCTTCCCTTCCACTCTCCCTAAAATCAATGGAAGAAATATCCTCACTCCTTAGGTAAAATTTTTAAAATTTTTTAAAAATTTAAAAAAAGAAGCAGAGACAAGTAATAGGAGATAATTGGGAGATGAGTAGGGTCTCTTAAGCTACATATCTCTAAGCCTCACTTTTCATCTCTAAAATAGGGCCAATCACACAATCCTTCCGTCTTTACAAGTAACTCGTAAGAGACAGTGCATGCTCCTCTGTGAACGTGTGTGTGGGAGACTGCAGCACACCTCTAAAGGAAACCAGATCTGCTCAGTGTCTGGTCACTATACAAGAAAGCTCGTGGATGAAACATGTGTGAAATAATAGAAAAACTGGAGAAATAAGTTCACAATAACTCTAAAGACTGGCTTCAAATTACAGAGCTCCGTTAAATCAATTGTAACATTTCTGTTATTACCACATTATATAACCATAATGAAGATAATAAATACCTGGCATTTACAGAGTTTCTTTCATCTAACTATTCCCAGAGAGCTCAATCAACTTTATGTGCAAATTGATTATGAGCTCTATACAGATGAGACTGAGCAGGGGTGTAAATCAAACTAGCAGTGCCGGTCTCTCTTCTTTCCACCAGTTCCTTTATCCAAGCTTAGTAATTGGTGCAAGAACAAGAGCCAAATGATTTTTAAAATAATAAAAATGAAGATAATTTTAAGAAGTCTCTTACCAATGGTCCACAGTCTAGCAAAAGGACTTGGAAAATGGAATAATTTGATAACATAGTTTTCATGATTTGCATTTTAATGCTCAAGGCAGGGCTTTACTTTTAGAAGAGGTCAGCTCTATAAATCATCTGAATATGAGATAACGGGGGTGTTTTTCATGATGGGCTATGGCAGTGCTGGCATGTGCATGTCTCCTGGCCCTTCCCCAAACAATGAGAATCAGACGCCCACACACTCATGCCTTTATGATTTTATTTTCCAAAGGTCAGAGTCCAATTCTCACCTCTTAATCTTAGTAAAATAGTACATAAAATCCAATAGTGGTCAATGACACCTTAATAATATTAGCAGTTACCCAATACACTGGGACTGTGCTGTCCAGTGTGGCAGCCACTGACCACATGTGGCTGCTCAGCATTTAAATATGCCCCTGAAACTAAGAAAGTGAATTTTTATTTTATTTTAATTGATAGAAATTTAAATTGCAAAATTTTAAATTTTTAATTATGTTCAGAACAACCTGGATATGTGAATCTACTTTTCCAACAGTAAATTACATAAAATATATGTATATGTTAAGTTTTCTGATAATAATTTAGCATCCAAGATGTGATGTGTTGAAAGCAAATAATACATACAAGATTTGAAAGACTTAGAAAAAAGACTGGAAAATATCTCATTAACAATTTTATATTGATTATAATTTGAAATGATATTTTTTTACATATATTGCATTAAATAAAATATATTATTGAGACCTGTTTCTTTGCTTTTGTTGTTGTTCTTGTTGTGGATATTAGAAAATTTGAAAGTTCCTACAAAGTCTACATGATATTTCTATTGGACAGTCGTGCTGGAGGTTTCAATTTCTGTTTCCCCCTTCCTGCATTTCCCCTTGATGGCAGGAGTCTCTGATATAACTCAAGGAGCTCTCAACCCAGCTGAATGAAGAACACAGAATAGTATTTCTAATGTTGACTCGAAGAGGGAAATACAGTCCTTCTAGGCTTTGGTCATTCTCCCACTCTTTAAGCACAGCTGAGCCCACCCTTCAGCCCCCAGACCTCTACCTTCTCCAATTCTTGGCCCTCTCCTGGCCTCCATCAACTTCCTCTGCTGCCCTCACTAGTGTTTTACATTCTGAGCTCCTTGCTCATGAGTCCTAGCAACCCACCCATAGGCACTCTATTGAATGCTCTGCAGAAACAGTTGAAAACCTTTTCAGTTCTTCCCAAGTTCCTAACCCCTTACTAACCCACGCCAACAGTTTGAGAGAAGTTCAAGTCCAGTGGGTCTCTGAGCTTCCTTCCTTTCAAAGATTTTCTAATTCATCCCTTTACTGTATCTTCTTCCCATTTGCTCTGCTTCAGTTTTAATCCATGACTTGCTCTTTACCCATGTTTTAGACTGAACCTCCTCCTCATTCTAAGAAGCCCGCCTTAATCAACCATCTCCCCTCAGCCTCTCATAACTTCCACTTCCCCCGTCTATTAATTACCTCTCCCAACACCTTCAGATGGGTAAGCCCCAGCCCTCCTGGACTCCGACTCAGACAGATGATCTAAGCCGTAGGCTTCTTTTGGCTTCTTTGAGCCAAATATCCTTTCCAGATTGCCAGAAAAGTCACATGTCCCCGTTCTTTGGCTCAAGGTTTACTCCAATGAGTAACTCCGACTAGTAAAACACAGTGAATGACCTGGTCTCACAATCACATGATTCCTAATTTACTACTGATTTCGACCAAATCAGAGAGCGAGGTAACAAGCCTGCATACCTAGGTAATCTCGGAATACCGGCTTGGGTTTATGCGCTCTTGTAAAGCTCCAATTCCCCCCCACCCCAACCCCCATGCTCTCTCTTTACTCTATCCAGGCTCCTGCCCAGGACTTCCTCCAGGTTCCTGTGCTGGAACCAGATCAGGCCATGCTTCCTGTCATTATCATGTCATCATAATATGGGGAGTGGCTGGTGCCCAGGCTCCTTTGTTTAGCCCCTCCTTAGTCCTTCCTTGGAGATAACCCTATTGCTAGTTGGTTTCCCTCCAAGTGTGTGCACACCAGATGTGACCAAAACTGCTGTGATCAAAACTACTCGAGCCGAATGTCCTTTTCCGGCAGAGCTCTGATGCCCATTGATGTTAAATTGACCTGTTTTCCACTGTTCTTATCCTTTGGGCCTGTTTTCTGGCAGAGGCCTACTTTCATTTGCTCATATCTACTTCTTTCTACAGTATGATTAGAATTAATTTTATGTGTAGCTTTTTCTCTGTGATGATTCATTCATTCCTTCTTCTTCACTTACACATACACTCAGAGCCTATTTCAAGAATTAGCCCTTTAACCTGCTTCATCCACAAGCACCTATCCCATCTCTCTCCTTTTATTAACTTCTCAACCTTATGCAATCTGAGTTTCACTCTCTATTCCCTCTAGGGAAATTACTTTTCTAGATCATTAATATCTCCCTGATTAGCAAACTGAAGCCTTCACATTGTTCATCGACTCATTCTATCTGCTATTCATAAATCCCTCTCTTGGCATCCTTGATAAGGTATTTCCCTAGTGGACTGATTGGGCTTAGTCAGAATCTTTCATTCAGCCAGACACTCTACAGGTATCTGTAAGGTTTCTAGTCTCTCTCTTTGCCTTCTACTCTCCATGATTTAATTACCACTCTAAAGTAATGATTTCCATCCCTGATTCAAATATGCTCCCCATTTCTGATTCAAACCGTTCATGTTTAATCACCTGTGAGATATCATTTCATGGATAACCAATAGGTACTAGTCTTCCTCTTTATCCCCAAATTTCCTCTGTTACATTCTACATCTCAATAAATTGAACCACCATCCTACCAGTATATCAAGCTCAAAATGTTGGAGACATCTTCAAGTACTTTATTTTTTTATTAAAGTATTTTCTTTCTCTACCATATCCAAGTGGCATCAAATCCTGTCTGTTGGTCTTGAGGTATCTCTAACCCTCACTCCCTCCATCTGGTCTCTTTGTTCTTGCCCTCAGTCCAGCCATCATTAAGACTTATCAGGAGCAGACCAATAGTTTCCTAAAAGGTTTTTTCCTCTTGTATCCTGTCCCCAAAGTTAACTCCAAACCCAAGCTTGATCATATTATGTCTTTCTTTTCAAAACATTCAATGGCCCCAACCACACATAAAGTCAAATGAAATATCCTGTATGAACTGACTGCCGCAGGTTTTCCACATTACCTCTCATGCCATCTCCGTTGTAACTGGTGCTGAGGTCACACATGCAATTCACTGCATCACAAACATTTCCTACAATTTCCTGACTCTGTGCCTTTCCCATGATGTCCCCTGAGCTTTCAGTGCTCTAACCTCATTTCCCCCTATTGAATTTCTGCACAGTCTTTAGGCAATGCTTCCTTCATCAGGTCTGCTAGGGGTTCCCCTTCAGACAAAACGAATCTCTATTTACTACTGCACTTTCTATTTTGGCTTTAATTCTTACCATAGGCTGCAGTGTTTCTTCTCTTTGGGATGTTTTTTCCACTAAATTGTGAGTTTATAGAAGCAGAAATCATGCCTCATTCAACTAATTCCCTCGTAGGAGGTAGATGTAAAGTTTACTCAATTGTTGAAATAGAAGAAGCTATATTATAACAAAAGGCCACCTTTCCTTAGAAACTGTACATCCTTAAGAAGAGCTTAACAGTTGCCATACTGGCCAGGGTGAATCAATATTCCTCTTTAAAGCTAGAGGCACTCTCAGGAATCCCAAGTATGGATGGCACCGCTCTTAAAGATTCAAGTTGCCTTCCATTGAAGAAATCTATTTAGCTTTTCCTATATTTTCTCCCCCACTCTTTTTTATTCTTCTAAGTAAAAAAATTTGTATAAAATTTCCAAAAGTCAGGCTAAAAACTGAAAATCTGCATACATCCTGCATTTGAACTCACAAGTGTTGTCCTTCAGACTATATTTCAGTTTCTTTTATAGATTTTCTTTTTCATACTCACTCAACCAGTAAATATCTACTGAAGACACAATATGATCCTAGAGTTATGCTAAACACTTTGATGATTAAAATAAAACAATTATAGACTCGGGTGAAAGTTAAGGAAGCCTCCATGGAACAGAGCCTTGGAAGAGGGGTCTTTCATGGGCAAGAATATGGCAGATAGAGAAAGCAGAGTGGACTCTCCAAGTTGGAAGAAAAGCAATGTGAGCAAAGGCATGCAAACAATCGTAACAAATGTTTTACTGAGGGATGGAGACAACAAAGTTGAGTATATGACTAGAAGAGATGGTTTTTTCCCATATCATAAATTTCAAAATGTATCATTCACCAACTCCTTTCATTGAAATCAGGTAAAGAAACATGGTATGTAAAACAAACAAACCTACTGCAGTGAAAAGAAAAGGGAAGTGAAAGATTGGAGCCTTGCCTGCTCAGTTGCCTCTTGATAACCCCCTTCCCACAGTCCCAGATTTCCCTCCCTGGAGCTCCTCTCAGTAGATTTGGAAAATCACCGGCCAAATGAAAAACAGCTATAATGGGGACAAAATTGTGGAGCACCATGTTACCTGCCCCCGGTGCACACTCATAATTTAGACTTTTTTCACACACAGTACATAGTTCACTGCGCATGTATGTCCTTTCTAATTTTTAAGCTCAATAAATCATTTTTATAGCGATTCCTTGCTTTATGCATATCTAGTGCCAAAAATATTTTAGAAATTTAAAAATGAATGGATAAATGAATGACTGCATGAATGCCAGCCTCCGCTGTAATAAACAATGTCTACCCAAAGTCTTTGTCGACAGTTCTCTGCAGTCTAGTTTATCCCCACCCATTTCCAGCAGGGAATTCAGCTTTGGAGGTGAATGCACAGCTTCAGGCTAAGGCAGCTTTACCAGAAGACTTCGCTGTGACTCCACCAGAGCTTAAGGATGAACATCCAAAGGCTTTATGATTATTGCTATAGGAAACATCCCAAAGCACACGTCCTTCTCATTGCCTCAATTCATAATTCACAAGCTTCCTCAAGGTACAGAGGCCCACACTGGCTACATTGCAGATCTCAGAGGAAATGCAGATCTTTTATTAAGAGTGAGAAATACTCTAAAGGCACAATGTGGTTAGAGGTTTAGCCAAAATCTCAGCACATGCAAATAACCTTAGTACAGGGAAGACACATCTGGGAATGAGCTTGAAAGGATGACAGTGGGCTGTTTTCTATTATGTTCTTGTAACCTGTTGGGCCACAGACATACATACACTTGTGTTCTTTCAACTTGGGAATAATACGTGTAGAGAGGCATTGTGATTAAGGGAGCATTAATGAACGTGGACAGGGCCAAGTAAAAACTATAGATTCTGTATTTCATCTATGTATAAAAACTAAAAAGCTTCCTATATTTATAGGGGAAATAAGAGCTGCAGTCTGATTTTTTAAATTGAAGATTTAAAAAAAACAAACTACTATCACCTTTAAGAATCCTAAGCTTTCCCTACATAGCTATTACCTCCCTGTAGGTTCCTTAACTGTGAAATGAAAAAGGAACCATTTAAAGTGATAATTTTCCTTTTCTTTCCTCTTTTCTCTTTTGCCTTATATCTAATTGCCGTTAGATATCACTAACTATATAGCTCATACATTTCTATTTCTGACTAATAAATCTCATTATCAATGAGGACAAGGCATGTATTCAACATGTTTTTATGAGGCAGGTTGGTACCAGGCAGCGTGTTAGTTGCTGAGGATGTACTGATTTAAAATAAATGAGTAACTAAATAAACAAACATAAAAACCACTCTTCAAACTTAGAACCTAGTGTAGGAGGCAGACATCAATCAAATAATCATGGAAACAAATGTACTGTTAAAACTTCCACATGGTGTGGTATCATGGGAGGATAATAGGAACACCTACCTCTTTGGTGAGTTCAGGGGAACCTTCCCTAGGATGGAGTATTTGTTCTTAGAATAGAAGGATGAGTAGGAATAAGCTAGGCAAAGGGAGTGGGGTGAAATGGGGCATGGTGGGGCCAAGGTCATAATTAGCTGAAGAAATAGAATGTCATAAAATAGTGCTTCGAGTGTAAGGGACCTGGTACCAGGCGAGACTGAAGAAGTACAGTGGAGGACAGCCATACAGAACATTGTAGGTCATGACAAAACATTTGGCTTTATCTTAAGCACAATGCAAATCTATTGGGAAGTTTCCAGAAAATTCTGGGCATGATGTTACCTGTTCAGGTCTGCTTTTTGAAAAGATTACTACGGTTGCATTATTTAGGGGGCAAGAGAGCTTTGAGGTAATCTAGAGGTGATGACAGCTTGGAAGAGGGTAGCAGCTATGAAGATGGAGAGTAGATAAAATGGAAAGATATGTAGAAGGAAAACCTGCAGAAGAGACGGCGATAGGAGCTGAGGGAGAGAGAAATGTCTAAGAGGGCTAAAGATTCTGCTTCGTACAAGTAGGTGGATGTCAACAATGAGATACCACTCCACACATGTTAGAGTGGCTAAAATCCCAAACACTGACAACACCAAATTCTGGAAAGAATGTAGAACAATAGGAATTATTGCTGGTAGGAATACAGAATAGCACAGCTACCTTGGAAGATGGTTGAAGAGTTTCTTACAAAGTGAAACATAGTCTTAATATATGACCCAGCAATTATTTTCCTGGGTATTTATCCAAATGAGTTGAAGAATTATGTCCACATAAAACCTGCACACTGATGTTTAAAGCAGCTTTATTCATAATTGCCAAAAATTGGAAGCATCCAAGACGCCCTTCAGTAGGTGAATGGTTAAACAAACTGTGGTGCATCCAAATGGTGGAGTATTATTTACCAATAAAAAGAAGTTAGCTATCAAGCTCTGGAAAAAAAATACTTGGAGGAACCTTAAGTGCATATTGCTAAGTGAAGGAAGCCAATCTGAAGAGACAATATACTATATAGGATTCCAATTACATGACATTCTGGAAAAGGCAAAACTATGCAGATAAGAAACAGATCAGATCAGTGGTTGCAGGAGCAGGGAGGAGTGGGTGGGATGGAGGAACGAATGAGTGAAGCACGGGATTTTCAGGACAGTTAAAATATTCTGTATAGTATTGCAATGGTAAATACGTGATATTATATATTTAGCAAAATCCATAGAATTATGCAATACAAAGAGTGAACCCTAATGTAAAGTATGAAATTTAGTTAAAAATGTTATTAATATTAGTTTATCAATTGTTACAAATGTACCACATCATTGTAAAATATTAATAATAGGGTAAACTGAGGACAGGAGGAGAGGGAGTATATGGGAACTCTGTATTTCCTGTTCAGTTTTTCTCTAAACTAAAAACTGCTCTAAGAAATAAAGTCTATTAATTCTCAAAAAAAACCTTCAAATATATTTTTTAAATAGGACAAGGACAGTCATGGTGTTTATTTAAAATGCTAGCCATTGATAAATTAAGGACACATGCTCTAATCTCTAGGTAGCCACTGAGAGGATGGTAAAAGAGGATGGTACATCTTGGAGCACATAGAAGAAAAATAATAGAATGAATAATTAGATAAGAAAAGAGAGAAAAAGGAACATAGAATACTAAGATTGCAAATTTAAACCAAAATATATCAGTGATTACATTAAAGAGAATGAACTAGATGTTCCCATTTAAAGGCATATATTGTCAGATTGCATTTTAAAATAACCTTATATGTTGTTCATAAAACAAAGGATATAGTCAACTGAAAAACAAAGAATGGAAGGTCATGAAAACACTAACCAAAAGAAAGTAGGGGTCACTACATTGATATCAAAGTAAATGTTAAGGATAAAAGCATTCCTGGAAAGAAGAAAGTATATATCAAAAAGATCAAATCTTTGTTTGGCTAGAAAGATACAAAAACTCTAAAATTTTTCCCCTAATAAAAGTAACATCAGATCTTTAAAACAAAATCTTCACAGGAGTAAAAGAAGAAATAAACAATTTCACAATCATAATGGAAGGTTTTTAACACATCTCTTTCGGTAATTGACAGTTCAAGCAGACATAAGTTTAATAAGTATACAGGATATTTGAATAGCACAGTTAATTTTGAACATATATATTGAACACATATAGAACAATTTACCTAACAACTGCAGAATAAACATTTTTAAATTTTATTTTAAGTTTAAAAGTTTTGCCATATTTTATTTTAAAAATAAGGTTGAAAGCTAAGTATTTGGCTTATATCATATTTTTAAATCTAACAAAGAACTAAACACTTATGGGCTTTTACTATATGTTATAATTATATAACTTAGTTTTGAACCTGCTCCCTATGACTTATTATTTTATTTTTTAAATTTTTTAACTTTATTTTTATTGTTGACACTATTACAGATGTCCCCATTCCCCTGCCCCTTTGCCCACCTCCACCCGGACCCCACCCCAACCTTCCCTCTGGTCATCACCACACGGTTGTCTGTATCTATGAATTATGCATATATGTTCTTCGGCTAATCCCTTCACCTTCTTTCATCAGTCCCGCGCTTCCCTCTCCCTTCTCCCAGCTGTCAGTTTGTTCCATGTATACATGCATTCTTCAAATACACAGAACATTTTTTAAAATAACTGGGTAATAATTTGGGTAATAAGCATAAAAATTTTTTTAATTTAAAATCTTGTAGTAAATGTTCTCTGGCAACAATAACATTTAGGTAGAAGTTAACAAGAAAAGGGTAACTAGAAAATCCTCAGTTTGAAAATAAGAAATACAGTTCCATGGGTCAATGTAAACTATCACTATTTAAATTAGAAAAGTCTTTTGAACTGAATGATAATGACAAGTATTGTACATTATATATTAAAACCTGCATAATACAACTAACAGCATAGAGATTAATTCAGAGCTTTAAATGTGTATAAATAAAGTGACAGTTATGAATAAATCTCACTCAAAATATAGATGAAAAAACCCTAAACAAGATTTATGCAAACCAAATTCAGTAATATTTTTAAAAGGAAATAGCACACCAGAGCAAACTGCATTTAAGAGCTCAACAGAACTTAACATTCAAAATGCAATTAATGTAATTCAAACATCAACAGAATCAAGAAGAGAAATCACATGATTGTTAATTAAACATAAGCAGCTGAATTGAAGGAGAGGTGACTGAAGAGGTTGCTGGAAGGAAAGGGAAATTAACAAGAAAAGGTGGAGCGTCAGATACGGAGAAATGGCCCCCCATTCCCATCACTGGGCTGACTCACAATCAGCGTGACCTTGACGAGCATTTCACGGCGGGCAGTGGGCCTCAAGTCCCAGTTCCAGGATTCTGGCAGCGTTCTACTTTCCAGGCTGTGTGGTGGTTCCATGGATGGCTGCCTTGTGACCAAATCATTGACGCATATGTTTCTGCCCTAAGCACAGTAAGGAGGTTAAATGATTTAAAAAAGGAAAATTGCTAATGCAGATGTTGCAGCTACATGTCAATGAAAATGAGTGGATGGGACATGCAGAGAAAAAATAATTAGAATAGGGATAATTAGATATTCACAAACAGGCTAATTAAAGCAATTATAAGGTTGGCCATGAAAGGAATGTCCTAAATCATTTAAGGAACCCTCCCCCCCCAAAAAAAAAAAAATTTAAAAAGCAAAAAGTCAGGAAAGTACAAACAAAATGAGTGCTGCTTTATCTCTTAAGATCTTGTTTACAGTTTTCATTATTTCCTCTCCCTCCAGAGTGTTTAAGGGTAATCCCCAAAGCCTAAGGATTTTGCAGCAGAATCTCAGACTGACGCAGAATCTAAGAGAAAGGCTCAGGAGGCAGGGTTCAGGGATGACCCCTGCCTAATATCAAAATGAGTATCTCTGCTTTCATCTGTCCAAATATGAAGCTTCTCTGTAAGACTAGAATTGAAAAAAATAATTATTCTTAAAAAAACACACCACCAATTTTGTGAATAAGTAAACCAAGTCCCAAAGGATAGAATGATTAACCCAAAGTTATTATACATAAATATTAGCAGAATCATTTAGCTAAACACAGATCACTCAACTCACAGTGTTCTCTCAGGGTACAAAAGTAATGCTAAATTAAACAAAGCAATGAAGGAAACAGAAATCCATTCTGTTAATTATCATGACTTGGGCCTGTTTTAATATGTTACAATTTTTGTTACAAAGCTCTCAAGTCTGTAGTGACTGCCTGTGCTCCCTGAACTTGATCCCTTAACTCCCGAAACGCTTCAGACCTTCCAGAAGCCCAAGTAACCAGCACTGAACTTTTGCTGATCACATCTCTATGACTCAGAAACTAGAAGGGAAAAGAAATACTATCCTATGGACTATCAGAAAGTTGATCATCCACATAATTAATTCGCTAAATACTATATAATTTCATTTGATTTGTTTTTGAAAAGTTTTTGGAGATATTTATAATTTAAAAGGTAAAAAAAAAATCTACAAACTAATAATTTGTGAAAGTATAACTTGTAAAAGAGTAAATCTGTTGCATCTCTGTTGTTTTCTGGTAGCAAATAGTTTTACAATGGTCCATAGAGGATAACCTAACATATGTTTTAGTTTACTTGGAAAAGGTCATTGGGTTGGTATTTTAACACCAAATGCTGATGGATAATGAGAGCTTATAAATCAAACTCTTAGAAATCAATATTTAAACATAGTTGCTAACACATCCCATCCACCTATTTGTTCTAACAAATCTGTACACAGACATTCTTTGCTGTCATTTACATTTTAAGATTTATCAATGGGAATGTTACGGAGATGGCGTCGGATGCAGACTTCTTAGTAAAAAGTAATACCGTAAAATCACCAAGTCTCCCAAAAAATTTTCAAGAACGTCATTCTTAAAGATGACTTTACAGACACAGTAGCTCATGTCTGCCATCGGGTTACTTAAAGCATCATTGACACATATTCTCTAGAAGTTAACTCCTGTTAGGACACTGTCACGGACACTTTTAGCTCATAAATCAGTATCTATTTCTTTCTTGCTTAAGACCCTTCTGTTCAGGGCAGGAATGTGACAGTGTCGCCTTCCCTGCCTCCTTAGGAGATGCAGTTGGCTCACTATTCCAAAAGGGGATGTGAGCAGAGATACGCTGGTGTGCCCTCTGGGAAGGCATGACACCCCTAATAAAGGAGATCTACATCCTTAGCAAGTTCTTTCCCCTCCTTACTGCATTAAAAGCATGCAGTTGCTAGAACTGGGGTAGGTATTTTACAACCACAAGGCAACAAGCATCAGGAGGCCAAAGGAAGGAATTCCACAGCTGCCTGCCTCCCATCCACATGTTATGTGAGAAAAACAGATTCATAATTTAAGCCTCTGTTAGTGAAATATGCCATCACTTATAGCTGAAAGCATTTGTGACTAATAGGCTTTTTATAACTTTATTTCTATCTGATAGAAGTCTTGCTAAAATATGATATTTTTCCTCCTTTATTAAAAATATTAGACTGAAATTTTTTTACATTCATTTCTTAATGAAAAAGCATCACATTAAATGTGAAGTTAATTTCTAAATTATACCAGCCAGAAAATAACATTTCTACTATCACACCCTAGGTGGGGACTAAGGTGAGGCAAAATTTTGGGTGCAAAATTTAAGGGGGAGTTAAAAAACTCAGTGATCATAACATTTTAATAAAAGATCTCTTTTGAAAATATGAAATAATGAAGAAGATCCATGATAAACAGAATACCAATTTTTAAAAAAATCAGGATCAATATTACTGATTTTTCCTTTCACCTCAGGCTCCAACATGGCACAGCGCTGCTCTCTCGCTACTACCATTTATTTCATAATAAAACAAATACCTTAGCTTCCCTTGAACCAGAAGAATTGAGGATTAAACAAGAAATGAAAGATCAAGCTCTTTAATTCAGTGATTTTTAACACCTTGTACCTGTCCTATAATGAGCATAGGCTTTGTGACAGCTTTTTTTTCTTCCTGTTATTAGAAGCCTTTGTTTTCACTTACATGTTGAATTCTGGCTGTGCTTCCAGAAGGTTCTAGTCACCACAGCTCTCTATTCCATATACGTGGAGGATTATATTAATTTAACAGTGTCCTAGTCATACTCCCCTCAGTTCAGGAACTTATCCAAATATAAACATGTCCTTAAAATCCATAACTGTATACAAACAATTCTGGAATGACAATTGCTTTGGTTCAGTAAACACGGATTGCGTACTTTATAGTCACCAGGGGTGGTGGGCTTTGAGGATGCAGACACCAAAGGGAAAAGGACCTCTATGTTGTTTGCATTATTTGTAAACACTCATTTCTCAGTTGCCTGTGGGACTGAAATGTAACACTGTCTTACAATTAAATATCAGGTGACCTGCTGATGGACTAGCTAACATTTCCAGAACAAAGAGACCTTTTGCAGTAAATGAGAAATTGTGCCACGTTCATCTAAGTCCTCTAACAGTCCCAGTGGAATGGCAACCGAGAGCAGATGCCAATGTGAAACAAATGTCAGGAAGGGTAGTGATGGAGCATGGTATGGGGTATTCTCCAGTCTATCTGGAATAAAATCGACTGGGTTAGAGCCCCTGGAGGAAGGCGGGTCAGAGAACAAAGGCCTTCTCCTTTCTGTCCCCAGGCAGGCCCATCCAGTTCTAAAAGGGCAGAGTCAAGCTCTAGGTGTCAGATGTAGGCCTTTTTATGCCGCCAATCAGTAAGATGAGAGCTCTTTATGTTCCCTATAGGATATTAGTGGAATTAGCGAGGAGAGGCAACATGCCTCAGTGAAAACTCATTATGACTCATCCCTTTTCAATTATCTAAGAGTCTCCCTCTGCGATAAAGGAATCATCAAAGAATTGGGACTTAAGTGATTTTAAATGTATTTTTTAAAAGTCATAAAGAACGGTAGGTTCCATAAATTTGAATCACATCAAAGGTGAGTCACTGTCTGCATCACTGACAGGGGCTTTTTCCTGTCACTGGGGTCAGAGAATCACATTTTATCTGGCTCTAAAATGGTTCTCAACATCTACCTCGGTAAACAGGCAGAGCGTCAATAATCACCACCTGGATTTGAAGTGCCCCTAAGTATTATATAGGAAGCCCCAAGCAAGGCTCTGCTAATGTTCCATAGATTGCAAAGAGCTGTGCAATTGTTAATTTAATTTAGAAGCAGCCTGGTAACGTGGGAAAGCATGGACTTTGGTGTCTGGAAGACCTGTTTTGTTTTTTTATTTTGGAGTTTTCTCCCCCTTTGCCACACTTTCTATCTTCCTGCCTACTTTCCTGCCCTTCATTCTTTCTCCCCAAAGTTTAAGGAACATATAAGGATACAGTTTCCTGCATCCCAGAACCCCTCTGGGGATGGTGTCCCTGGTATCACAACAATGCCTCTTTGATATTCATCTATTATTTTAGATTTTCCATTTCATCTGTTATCAATGCCGCTTGATAAGCTCACACATCTATTTTTAGTGGTGGAACAACCCTCCGATTAACTATGATTTTCCAATTTTTATAGTCAACTAGTATTTCATCAAGAACCTGTGCACACAACAGTGATGAGAGCCCATAAAAAAAAGCTGCTGACCATGGTTTTAAGTCCGCCCCAGGCTTGTGTGTATTGGGCCCACATCATGTTTTACCAAAAATCAATTTACCAATCATTTTTTAAGTTAGGAGATTACATAAAAATCTAAATTTCTACCTTTTTGAGAAATTGGGTGGTGTGGCGATAGTAGGACTGTATTCCTGGCCATCAGCATTGCCTAGGTATGTCTTACGGGCTGCTGGTTTTAGAGGTCCGAGCAATTCAGTTTGCCACAATTGCCCCTAGCATGTTGTTTTCATTTATATTAGTGCTGGGCACCTTTATAGACATTTGAGTTTATAACACTTAAGGTTGATGAGTCATTGGGACTACTGCAAAATGGCATTAGGACCTAACACATTTATAGTCTTCAAACCACTGACAGGGAATAATAATAATAATGGTAATTATAATAAATGGCAATGTTTTCTATAGCAACATGCTTACTCTATACCCAATAGGTACTGTCCTAAATGTGTTACATAAATTAACTCATGTAATTTCACACAACTCTTTGAGAGAAGTACTAATACGATCTCCATTGTACAGATAAGGAAACTAGCCCCAAGAGGTTGAGTGACTTGCCCAGTCATATAACTAATAAGTGGCGTGGCTGGAATAAAGTGAGATAGTTGTGAAACTGCTCTGAAGAAATTAAATAAATGCTAACCTAACATGTATTATCATTGTTGTTATATAATATCCACTCCAACAATCCATCTAGCAGGGAGGCACAATTCTTATTACAAAAAATAAAAATACAGATTCTCAGATTTATGACCATTATTAAATTTCTTCCTGTGAACTAATAAAGCAGGGGTGGGGGACCTTTTTTCTGCCAAGGGATATTTGGGTATTTATAACATCATTCGTGGGCCATACAAAATTATCAACTTAAAAATTAGCTGTGAAAAAAGCTCCTAGATTTATTGAATTTTGAGTCCCGCCGGTGGTTGTGTTGGCAGGGCCAGACCAAATGGTTTTGCAGGCTATATACAGCCTTGGGCCAGATGTTCACCACCCCTGTAATAAAGGAAGGTATACAAAGAAAAAAAAAAAAAAAGAAAATTATACCAAAACGAATAACCTTGGAAGTAAAAATATAATTATGATAAGAGATTAGAATTAAGTTAGGCTGTTGACTTAACCTTAAATAAAAATGATCACATTAATGATCATTTTCAATTTACTTAGTTTTTGTTTTATTTTTAAAATAACACTGAGAATTTTATAAAACCTGACGCTATTTCTTTCCATGCTACTTGGACATAGATGTATATTTGATGGTAAAAATACCAATACATCCAGCCCTTATGCTTCCTCGATAGCTTTCCCCAGGTCTTAATGTCTTTTTGCTCCTCCAGTAGCATAAGGTCATTTTCAACAACAAAAATTTAAAAAGGCCATTTTAGGCTTTAAGTAAAACCTCCCCCTTCCCCATTTGCATTTCTTGGGGACGGACTTTATTCGATGTCCCAAAGGCCATATAGTGAAAGCAGAGTCTGGCTGATAGGAATGGATGCAATCTTTCAGTGTCTCTGTGTTATTAATGACTGACAGTATTTCACTTTACAGTTTGTGAATTTCTTTCACATTTTCTCTTTTAATCTTCACAATAACCCTGTAAGATATTAACACATGGGTGATTGGTAACCTCTCAACAATATAAATGTGACTTATCTTGACATAGAATATTATGGGCATATAAAAATAAAGGGCATCGGCTGTGAATTTCTGAATTATTTAGATTGTTATTACGATTTCATTACTTGGATTCAGAAGGGACTTTGCAGATCCTCTGGGCCAACTACTTCATTTTCCAGAGAGAAAACCAATTCCCAGTGAGTTAGTGGCAGAGCCAAGGCAAGAAGCATAGTGTCCTGATTCCCATTTCAGATTTCTTTCCACTCTAGCATACCTTATTTTCTGAAAATAAAAAGGTAAGAGAATCTACAGTTTCCCTCTGTTTGCAAAATAGGTTCAACATACAAAGGTAAGCTATAAGGGAGACATTTTAAATAACCATGAAATATAGTTAGAACACCAATATTGGGTAAAAAGCAGATTTATTTTTCAGTAGAGGAGATGGAGGTTAGAAGGGAATAATAACCCATCACACAGACTGTAGTTTTTAATAAAGGAACCTGACTTCCGAAGGTGAAAGTCATATGAAATATCCATTTCTTTGGTTACCGCACAGAATTTTAATTGTCAGTTTATTACTGTCACTCATTCAGCTACTCAGTCATGTTCTCCTTGACAGCAGAAGGGCAATTCCACTGTGTAAAGTCCCCATGTCCAGTGTCATTGACCATTACTTACCAGAATTTACACTATGTTTAGCCGTATTTGGTATAGGCGGATGCGGAATAAACTGGGTTCCTGCCACCAGTCAGCTACCATTCTAGTCTCTTCATGACATTAGTGTTGCAGCTATGGATGGCTTGTTTGTGCTCCCAGCAGCAACCCCTCCACCTGCACCTGGATCTCATCTCCTCTCTCTTATGTCTCAACGATGCTCCAACTATTGTCCCCTTCTCTCCCGCATCACAGTTTCTCTTTCTCTGCTGGTTGGCTTCCATCACCCTACAAACACGCTGAAAACTTTTCCACCTTAAATATTAAAAAATTTCCTTGACCTTACATCTTTCCCCAACTGTCACTATATTTCTGTGTTCTACTTGGCAGAGAAACTAGGGAGAATGTGTTCATGCTCACCTTCTCCATTCCATGCCTCCCTTCTCCGCCAAACCATCGCCAATCAGGCTGGTCTGTCACGGCCACCAATTACCTCCACATTGCCGAATTCAATGGTCAGTTCTCAATTTTCATTTTATTTTACTCCTCAGAAATATTTGACTGACTCGATCACCCTCCGACTTGAAATACATTCTTCACATGGCTTCCATGACATCACTCTTTGTTTTTCCTTCTTTTACTCTGGTGCCTATTCTCCTTCCCTGTTTAATTACTCTCTTAGGTACTTATCACTATTCATATGTTTCTGCCAAATAGACACTAGAATGTAAACGCCATGAGGGAAGCAAGTTTGTCTGTTTTACATACTGCTATATCCTGACAGCCTGGAACATGTCTATCTTATAGCAGAAACACAAATATCTGCTCAATGAAAACTATTACTCAGAAACAAATATCCCTTAATAAACAGTTCCTGATCAATCGGAATCCACCATAATTTCTTTAACTCCTCATGCCTTCCTGAGTCCTCCATTTTTCCTATTTTATTTTTCTGACTACTCCTACCAATGGTGACAGCTTGAACCCTGTCATCACTCAGAAGTGTACCACCTCAGAAACCTCCAGCATCCTGTCCCCTGGCCATAATCTCCTCTTCCTGAAAGGATGCCTTCATACACTTTATAACCTCCCAGGTTCAGGGACCTTCGGTTCCTTGGTCCTACAGGTTTTACCAGTTGGCCATCCGTCCTGGCCTCACTTCCTCATTCGGCCTGAATTGTGTGGCTAATTCCCATGAACGGCTCTATAGCCCAACAGAACAGTGCAATCCCCTTGCATTACTGAAACTGCTTATCATTTTTGGTCTTTAATTATACAAGTCTCTGGTTAAAACAACATACCCCTAAATCTAAGCAGCTCAACATAGGTTCAGTCTCTAAGTCAGACTGCTTGGGTTCAAATAAACATTTGTTTTAACATTTACTAGCTATGTACATTTGGGAAAATTTCTTAGTCTCAAAGTATCACTTTCCTCATTGGAAATAATTGCTCTTATTTAAGAGGCTATCTGTGAAGGCTAAGCTAATCTAACTAAAGTGCTCATCACAGTGTTACTATTACCATTGTTACACCCAAATTGTTGAGCACAACAAAAGAATATCATAAAACCGCCATACATATTAATTCCCCTTCCAGATGTGGGCCCTCCAGTCCTGCTCAGCTTACTGATTGTTCGTTACCCGCCCCTCTCATTTTGCTAACCCTTTCTCCAAATCATCACCTTCCCCTCAAGCACTTCTAAGACTATCCATGTATCTACCCATGTTTTCCTTTCCTTCCAGCTTTAAAATTAAAGAATAATCATTTTATTTCAGAACAACATGTCTATCTTTACTCTTGATATCTTCCACTCTGATCAGTGAGTGATTCCTTCTCTCTCCTAATCCTCACTCTCTTCTCACTCCTGGCACCATTCCTCAGCTTATAAAAATAACCAAGTGTATCCTATAGGTTTTGTGTGTTTTTTTAAGTTCTGTTTAATCTGTTCTCCCATTTAGATACTATTCTCATGATCGTATTCTTGTTAGCCAAGCTTCTTGAAGGAGTAGTACCATCTCATATTATCAATTCTTGATTTCCCACTAAATTCTTAACACTTTAAACATATATTAAACATTTTCTGTAAATAATAGTCTCAACACAAAATTTAAGTTTACATAAAATGTTCCAAATTTTCATATTGTTTTGAAATTACTATCTCACACAATTAAAATATTTTTATTGTGTAATAAACTACTAGTTACTTGTCTCAATAAGGACAATAGAATCAATGATTTTAGTTTTTTAAGCCCCATTTTGATGAATTTTTTTCACTTGAAAAGTTTTGCTTTTATTTTCCAGTTTATTTTCAGTGAAATAAGGCCAACTATTTTGATTTGCATTTCTGTCACACTATTAATCCTACACACTTAGGGTATTTACTGAACATTTGTTAAACTAATAAACTCTAATTAGGAAGCTTTATGAGTAGACTCAACTAATACTTTAAAGACTGAGAAGACATTTGATTTTTGTTTATTTACAAGGCTGTTCTGTGGGAATATATTTCATTCAACAGAAGAACTCCATGACAGTCACCATAAAGATTCCTTTTTAGGAAATTATGAAGTACTAAGCCCATCAACCAATTTAGTCAAGTAAAACTCATTAAGTAGTTAATTGGCACAATGGAAAAAATTTATTTTCCACTTTTTCAATATGTTAATTTTACTTTGTGAAATCGTCTTTTGAAGAGAGCTTTCTGAAGCTTCAGACATTGGCTTCAGACTGTTCATCACTCAACACTTTCTACAGAAGTGGAGACTGCAAGAGTCTCATTTGGCAGGAAGGAAAATTACTTGGAAGAGTGGAGTGTGCCAGTCAATTTGTCAGGTGTTTTCTCATTAAGGACTTTAGAGATAAGGGTCAGTCTTTGAGCTGGGAACAGATTCTAAATACACACTTTCCTATTAAATGGTTTCATGAAAAGCCAAATTCCAAGCCATTTGGAGCTTTGAAGATAAGGGTACACACACTGCCAAGTTCCTATCAACAGAGCTGCCATTGTTATTAATTGTTGTAATAATGGCTTACACACGAGGCATTGCCTGACAGGCATTGACTCAGCGCACTATCAACTGCAAATGAAGAGAGCGCAATAATAACAGATGCAGGGAAAATGGAGCAGCCCCTTTCCATCAAATGACTTCTCTTATGAAACTTTTATTTTTAATTTTGTCCAATTGATATTGGTTTTAAGTTGTTCTCTTAACTGAAAATGACTGTCTAACATTGATGAAACTTATACCAACCTTCTGTAACTACCTATGAAGGGAGCCATGGGAAGTGCAGAAATGCACAAAGCAGCCCCCACCACTCAGAGAATTTAGTAGCCAATAGGAAAGCTACATATAAAATACCATAAAAAAGTAGTATATGGTCTATTCAGAAATACAGAGCAACTTTATAGGTCAGAGGAGGATGAGATCTCTTTCATCTGGGAAAATCGAAGAAAGCTAAAGAATTCCTGTTGAATGGTTAGAACTTCAGCAGGAACGTTTAGAGCTACAAGAGCAAATTACATTCAAGTGAAAAGAAAAACTTGACCATAAGAGCCTTTGAACATATTTAGCAGATGGTAGACCAGTGTGACTAGAAGCCAGGTTTGTTTAAATGAATGAGAGACAAGAATAGGAAAGTAATTTCAGAGTACAGAAGAAAAAAAGGGACCAGAAATAGAAAAATTGTGGTAGGAATCAAAAGAAACTATTTTCACATATATGAAAGAAGATCACCAATCTGTAGTATATTCCCAAGCAGATATAAAACCAAAGTGTTCACAGACATTCTACAATTCTGTAAAGCTTCCATCTTTATATTTTTCCATCTTCCTTTGCCTTTGTGTTGATACTTTTACGATCACTTCCCAAACATTTTATGTCCTAGATATAGGACAGGTTATATTCACAGCCACCATTTTTGTTTGTTTGTTTGTTTCTAAGATAAGTTTCCTTTTAATCTTAGGATAATTTCAGATTTACAGAAAAGTTACAAAGATAGTACAGAAAGTTCCCATGCTCCCAGAACCTAATTTCCTCTGTGGTTAAGATCTAATATTAGTTTGGGAAATTTGTCACAATTTAATGTCACAGCCAATACTGATAAACTTCTATTAACTAAAGTCTATATTTTTTTCAGATTTATTTAGTTTTTATATAATATCATTTTTCTGTTTCAGAATCTCATCCAGGATACCACATTATATTTGGTTGTCATGTCTCTTTAGGCTCTCCTACACCATGAAAATTTCTCAGACTTTCCTTGTTTTTGATGAACTTGAGAAGTAGTGGTCAGGTATTTTGTAGAACTCCCACAATTTAGATCTGTCTGATATTTTTCTCATGACTAGACTGGGGTTATAGGGTTTGAGAGAGAAAAACCACAGAAGTGAAGCCCTGTTTTTTCCCATCATATCAAGGCTACGTACTGTCACCTATTGATATTATTTGGATGATCACATGGCTGAGGTAGTGTTTCTCCAGTTTCCATACTGTAAAGTTATTCTATTTTCCCTTTCTCCATACTCTATCTTTGGAAGGAGTCACAGTCTTCATTCCACAGTTAAAGGGTGGGTAGGGTGTGGTGATGGAGTTATGCTTTACCTTCCTGAGAGTAAAGTACCTACATAAATTATTTGGAATTCCACACAGGAGATTTGTTTATTCCCCCTCATTTATTTATACATTCAATCAAATAATTACATCATAATGAACTCATGGATATTTATTGCATACTTTGAATTATAACTCAATACTATGCTATTGATTTTGTTGCTCACATTTTTCCAACTTTAACAATTAAGGAGGACCCACCATTGTGGAAGATCACAGCCTCCTGTTGTTCCTCGGCAATGTCCCCATTCCTTTCCCCCTACTGCTCCTTTGGGAGTATATTAAAGATGAAAGCTCACTTTTTCTGAGGGTCATCTCCAACTATAATTCCATCAAAGAAAAACAAGAAGCCAGTGAAGTGAAAAGAAAATAGACTCCAAACCATTTAAAAGGATTGCACTAATTTTATGTAGCGGTAAACATCAATTTATTCAGCAGTAGATTTCAATTATGTTTCTAATTTGCAAATGTTGCCCTCCAGTACATCTCAAATTAGAGGGCTAAGCACTAAGAAATGGCAAGACAATGACATTGCAATTAGAAATTCTTCTAAAATATTCAATTAACTATTTGGGAAAGTTGTAAATAGTTCAACTTACTTATTGATAAAAGGCATATATGAAATTTGATTTATATTGGATTCATAACTATGTTTCTTAGACTGGTTATGATCATTTTCAATTTGAAGACTATATGGTTATATCTGCATCTTCCCTGGGAATGGTTAGGATTTGGATAAGTTTGCAGACTGTCATAGAAAATTAACTATTAGGCCACTTTAAAGATATTAAAGGAACTCATCTAATTTTATTATAATGGGATTTGGGGGTGCAATAGAGCACTAGAAATAAGAAAGCCATTTCTATTATATTCCTAGCCTTGTGACAAGATACCCAAAAGAGATTCTTGTCTAATCCCTTTTATGTTTTTTAGAGTTCCCCCATCACCTTTGTAACCTCTCAAATCCCCCAAAAATGTGAGTCAGAACTGTTTACAGTCAGTTTAACTGAGGCAATATGTGAATCTCTCCCTTAGCCTTAATTTCTACAACTGAAAAGAAATAAGGAAAAGTATGCCTTTTAGAGTTACTATAAAAGCTAATTAAATTAATGAAAATGAAATTTGCACAGCACTGAGGACAATGTGAGGTAACATTGTATGTTAGCTAACATACATCTCCTTTGTATGTATATCTCTTTTCCTTGGAAGTGTATTCAACATAAGCCCTCATAGTTCATATAGGATACCGGAGTCATGAACTTAGTGTCCCTTTTCATTTCTTTGTTTAGAATACCTTTCCTTCCCTTGCCCACACTGTTCATGTACCCCTCCTTCAGGCCGGAGCTCTCTCACCAGGCACTCCTCCCCCCTCCCCCCTCTACAAGCTAACGGAATGGAATGAAAGGCATAACACATTCAGGTATATTTTGAATATTTATTTGCATCGCTATTCCTGTGAAGGCAGGAATTGTGTCCTCAATACTTCAGATTATCTAATATCTTCACAGGAGTTTCTTGGGAAATGTTTAGGAACAGATGAAAGGCAGGGAAGGAGGGAAGGAAAGAAGGAGGGAAGGAAGGAGGAAGGGACGGTTGCAGCTAGAAGACAGACATGAAGAGCCTTTTCTCTGTTACAAGCACCTACCTGGAAATACAGCAGACTGGTGTCTCCTGATTAGATCAGCGGGGATTTTAGGAAATCTGGAGCCCATTAGTGGAGTGTAACACGGAAGTTCTGCTTAACGGCCTCTACTAGACATAAATGCCTCCTCCTCATCTGTCATGTTATCACCCTCAGTACTCATGGTAAGATCTAGGCAAAACTTTGAAGACTTCAGATTTTCTGAGCCCTCAAAGTTCTTCCACTACTCCTCTAGTGACCCAAAGCTCCCCAGGTTTCTCTACACCCTCCTTTATAAAATCTGCCAACAGCCTCCTAAGCTACATTTATGCATGTGGCTGCCACAGAACTACACAGCCTTCACTCCACCCAGGCCAGATCATTGTTTTTGCCAGATTGTTAACCTTTATGAAGTGCTTTTGAATAAAATGGAAATGCCAGAGAAAAGGGTTTTTTTAATTGCAAATGGGTTTGGGAAGGATGTTGGAAAATTTCCCCTTGACCCTGATCTCTTAGTCTTCCCGAACCAACACTGAAGTTCAGTTGTTTTCAGGACTTATAGACTAGGCAGGATCCCCAAACTGGTCTTTACCATCAGAAAGCTCAGGGCTTGGAGAGGGCTCTTTAGGATGAAATGGCGCCAAAGGACCATCTATGTGCTGGAGTTACTGGGCATCACATCCTGGAGGGTCATCTGGTTTCACACCATGAGGTTCTTGGACCTGAGGCATCTCGCCAATAAAGCGAGCCTCCTAGGACACCCAGCTTCCTGTGCACTCCCTGCCCCGATGACCTCTCCTTATTTGACCTCAGTTCCATTGCACCTTGTAACCTGGCTCTCGGTCTCCCTTTTGATATGCAGAAGAAATTTGTTTTGAAAAGGCCCACCTGAACATGAAAACTGTCAGTAAGACTTCGGAATACAGTGTCTTCTTTCAAAAATATTTATTGAAGACACACCAAAGCTAGATGCTGGAAAGTAAGTAGAGCTTAAACATAATTTCTGTCCTGAAATACTTGTATTCATAAAAGATCCTGCAATTCAATGGAGATTTTTTTCAATTATTAGTTTATTACTCTCCTCACTAAAGGCATTTCCTATTTCCCATGTGCTATGATTAATGTGGGAAACAAAAAGAGATTTTCCTTTTCTTCTGTCTTTTGTCAAATGTTTGCTTTGTTCAAAGCTAGTGCAGTGCCATTTTAGTTAAATCACATTTGCTTTTATACAATATAACTGTCACGTCAGTTATTGTATTATTATGGAAGTTAGTAAATCTAAATAAAATGCATTTTCAGAATAAAATGACATAAAACTCATTTTCATTTTATCTTTCTATTTTCCCTGAGAAAGTACGGATTTCTCAGCAAAACATTACATTTTTTCCCTTTGCCTTACTTTTTCTCAAGGTTATAATGGCTGTCTCTCTCATCCCTGTACACAAGTACAGATACATGCCAGAGGCAGCCACTGAGGCCCTGGCTGGATCAGAGACAAACCATTATGGAAACTTACAGGAAATCGCAAGGTTTAGGGCCATGCATGTCTTCTGCCCCTGTCCAGAAATAGTGAGTGATCAGGGGATGATACCCATTGTGAAGTTCTGAGAAATGGAAAAGCATTGGATCACTCCATCATCACATGTACACACATGTATGTGTTATATGGCTTCTTTTCATTGAACTTCTTTCCTGAACATTGTATTGAGTGTTTGCAATGGGGGAACAGAACAGTGCTAGGTGTTTACTAGGGTACTGTCTAAAGTAAATGTTTCTCTTGTCAATTTTTCAGTGAATTTGTCAAAAACAGGAAATTTCAGTGATATTCATCCTGTGTATAAACAGTGCTATTTATTCACCAAACAAAACTGCATCATGAAAACCAAATCATTACCATGCCAACTAATTTTTTTCAAAGCTCTCTTTAGGTCTATAAAATGTTTGTAGTACATTTTGTTTTTAGAAGGTGATGGTGATTCTTTTCCTGCAAATGACATGGAAGTAGCAGTCTGGCCTATGCAATTATAACGGGACATAATGCACAGTTTGACCCTTCCTGGCCACCTCTAACTCCAATCAATATTGCAACAATAACCAAACATAATCAAATAATTTGGAGTGTTAAGACCCAGAGGATTGCAAAAGGCTCTGTAGGGGGTGTAAAGGCTCTTTTGAGTCTCTCGGATTGACTGGGGAGCTGCCTCATCTCAATACCTCTGACTCTAACTGAAGCCACTCCTAAATGAGAGAAATAGGATATTAACAAGCAGATGACCTTTGAATGTATTTACACCTCTGGGCAAACACAGCAGTGAGGCTGTGCGGAGCTGTGAAGGCTATTCTTTCATGGGACTCTTACGTTGCTTGCACCTGCTTGAAAGACAGGAAGAACCACAGCAAGATTTTTGCAGTACTGGCCTTCTATCTTCTAGACAGACTCTGTCTCCAAACAAGCAAACAAAACATCTTTTACTTTGCTCTGTTTTGTTCCATTTTTTAAGAATAAAATCATCCTCTCACTGTGTTGTGTTACTCTCTCCAGTAATTAGACCCGGTGTCCGAGGCCTGTCAAGAAACTGTATTAGTTGGCCATCAAGTCATTTTGATTAAATTCAATAAATACGGCAGTAAACATGGTTTATGGCTTATTAAAAGTACAATTGATTGCATACTGAAATATCCCGAGACCTGCAAATAAGTCAACTTGTTAGTAAACTCAATAGTTTCAGACAGGGCAAATTTATCCTATAAGTGCACTACAAAAATATACACTCTCTCCCTGTAGCATTATATGGTCAGCCTCGTGGAATCAGAGCCGCTGAGACTTAAAGGGGACTTCAGAGGCATTCTTCATTCATGCAATACTAACTTATTCCAGTTTAAAATTCCACATCTTTATTCTTAAAGCTCTCCCAAATAAGAGATTGAATAACCCCATTAACCTATTCCTATGTATTTAACTTAAATCCTTTCTCATGTAGTATCTCTAATCTTTGAAAATGAAGGGACTCTGAACCAGGAAGAATCATAAAGAAAATGCTGTATATTGATCTTCATTTCTGCAGTGTCTGGTTATTTTACATACAGCACTCCACCCCTTCATGGGAAGAACTCTTGTGAAGGTCACCCATGACCTAAGTACTGTCATTCCCTATGGCCTCCTTTAAGTCCTTAACAGATTTGATCTCATTGCAGAATTTAACCAACTCACCATCCCTCCTCACCTACCTTTCCCACACCACTCAGAGACATTTGGTTCTCTAATAGTTTCTTCTTATTTCCTCTGGCTTCTTCTCTCCTCTGTCCCTAGTGAACTCAGGTGGTCCATCCTCTATGTTTCTCTGCTTGTTATTTGACATTAACTCTTAGGTCGGTACTTAGGAATTTAATTTCTCTTCTAAGATTCACACATTTTCCTTCTACCTACTTGATGTACTAAGAATCCAATGGGTATCTAACACCTAACAAGTTTACCTTTAGCTCCAAACCTGTTTTGTTTTGATTAGTGACATCACCTTCCATCTAATTGCTCAAACCAGAGACCTCAGAATCACCTTCGGCATCCTTACTTCCTAAATGTAATAATAACAGAACCTGGGTGCTGGTATATGGCCTTTCTGTACTTTCTCAGTTTTTCTGTAAACCTAAAATGAATCTAAAATTAAAAGCTTATTTTAAAAATAGACCATTCATTCATTCAACAGGCATTTACTGAGTGTTCATATTGTTCTAGCAACTGTGCCAGGCACTGAGTACCCAGAATGAATAATGCACATTGAGGACCCTACACAATTTAACCTGCTGACTGAGTGCAATGGTAATTCAGAGGAAGGTGAAGTCTCTTCTGGCTGGGTGTTACACAGGAGAATTGGAGAGGAGTTGAAAGCAGGCAATATCTTCTTTATAACACATTACCCAGTTCCTCATGTCTTCAAGGCAGAGAAATCTCTCTGGGAGCAGAGAAGAAACAAAAATAGAAAAGGCAACCAGAACAAAATCTGCACAGATCATGCAAGTGGAAAAACAGTATCAAGTATCTCTATGGAGGTGCTGGGCAGCTGGGACAGGACATGACTCAGCTGGTGAATAATTTAGATCAGTCAGCTGCCTACCTGCAATGCCCAGCATAGAGTCCCTGTGCAGAAGTGGACTGGTCTGTAAGTCAACTGGTGGAACTTTAAGACAGTGTCCCTTATGTCCCCAGCGGAGACCTTTCAACTCACAATATAACCATGGTATAGCATTGCCTAAATAGCACTACAGAACAAACTCATCACATTTGACACTGACTCCAAAAAGGATGAGGCAATTCGATGGAATCATGTTTGCTGCTAAGGAGGCAAGTCCTGGGGTAGGAGGACCCACACTCCATGTGACTAGAATCCCTAATTATTAAGCAGAAGACATGAAATAATAACATACTTTTCTTAGCTTCACTGTGATGCTCTTTGTAGGGCAAACTACAAATTTTGCCCTACAAAGAAGTGGGGCAATTCATTGGGATCTGGACTGGATGACACTGAAGACAGTCCAAGCTCATCATGGGGACAATCAGAAGAAACTAGTGAAGGTGAAACCTGCCTCTAGAGTTGAACTAGGCTTCTAACCCCTGCAAAACTAAGATACTAAAACCACAACCTGAGACCAGACCAACAAGTCCAGGCTTAGAGTTAGGCTGAGACCCCATGAGAATGTTGCTGGGAGCTTACTCCAATCACACTCAACATCCGACTACATAAGCATATCTAACTGAACCCCACCCATTGCTGGAGAAGAGACTCCCCATGTGCTCTTTGGTCTGCTCAGCACCAGATCAGATGCTGGCTAGGCTCCAAGTCTAAGCAAAAGGTTGTCTCTGTCCACAGTTGGGCAAGGCTAGGGAGGTCAGGGGCTGGCAAACAAGAGAAGGGTAGATGCCAAGTAGACACAGTGATTTAGAGAGTCTCTGTAACCACTCCACAGCTACAACTTTCCCCAAGTACCCATCCATATGAAAGAGACCTACATGAAATAAATACACAGTAAGATTCAGGCAAATAAATATATAAGCTAGCTTTTCAAATAATAAGTGTCCCGAGTCTCTCTTGTTAAAGAACAGTATCATCTTTAAAACAGTCAGTCTTAAAAGGAGGGAATTTCTCTCATCATGTAAAGGGAATTACAGAACATTGGGATAGGATATGTGGCTGCACCCTGATTTTGGTCAAACAGAGTCTTGTTTAGAACACTTGTTTAAAACAAAAATTGTTCTCAAGAAAAAAAAGAGATTTCCCAAGCATGTATCTTGTAAATTGTGTATCCTGTGTTAAAGTACCAAGTAAAACCAACCAATCTGAGGGCTCATTTATTCCTTTTAAAATCAAGCCAGTAAAACACCATTATTTCTCAGGGTCCCACAGTGATTTATCCAGAAGGAATGTTCCCTTGACTGAAAGTAAAATGTTCACCCCTTATGTCTGATTAGGTTTTCCAGGGCACCAGCAGACAGTGGCAACAGTCACGCTGTGAGAGTGAAATTAAGAGTCAGATCATTCCTAGCAGGTGAGAAATGTATCTGGCTGACCTAGAGAGTACCTTTCTTCCCACAAGTTCAGCAGACAATATCCACTCTATTCCCTAAAGGGAAATTCCCTTTAAAAAATGGATTATATAGTATTGAGGTGGTTGTGTGAGCAAAGGAATAGAGTGGGATGAGCAAGACATTCGTTCTTCATCCATGCCCCTAGGTGAGGGTCAATGATGGCAGCTGTTAGCACATATCTCTTCTACTGAAAGTGCCTGGGAGGTACAGAAGGGACAGACGGGTCACGGCAGCCTCCACCTTAAAATGGACCAGTTGTGGACTCTGTCCTAAGATAAATCACTCAACATCTAAAGGCCTTTCATTTCCATTCTTTTTCTTTTTTCACTGTGAAAGAATTTTTTTTATTCCTGTCGAAGATCAAAAATGTGCATGGGAGATTGGAGAGAAATGCCCCACTGCTAGTTCCCTCCATCCCAATCTCCAGTGTGCGGTAGTCAACTATGTTCACATTTTCCAAAAGGAGTGCGTCCTGGAAAGGAATTGGAGAGGGACAATGTACTGAGAGGGGCTAAAATAATTGGGGGCACGTTGATTTATACCAGAAGAACATCTGCTTTACAGATCCTCAAAGTGAAACATAAGAATAGGAAGCTAGAGGGCCTTGAAAGTAAGGATACAAATTCTCAATTTGATCAAGAAGATGTTGAGACACAAGCAGCTGTAGCTTGGATATGGGTGTTTGTTTTCCCAATTGACCTGAAAAGTAAATATGGAAGCTGACCTGTTCTCCAACAAAAGAAACATTTACTGATTTATCTGCTGCCCAAAATATAGTTTTAGAGTTCCCCAGTTACCTGTGAATGCTGCATACTGGCTTCTCTCCCCTCTGCTCTTTAAAAACTGGAAGATCCTGGAAGGAAAAGATGAAGCTGTTTCTCATTCTTAGGAATACATGACAACTCTCTAGCTAGGGACCCTACATTTCACTCACTATTGTTCACTCTCCCTGAGAAAAACTAAAAATTATTTATTTTTAAAAGTGCATTTAATTTCCTTGTTCACATAAAAAGAATACACAAATAATAAACAATATTGACATAAACAAATATGATTTTACTTTGAAAGGGCTTAAGAGCAACAGAAATGAATAATATAAATTTTTAGAATATACAATAGAGTCGTGGATAATATACATTTTAATAAATTTGTATTGTAACATAAATCCTTTACCTTAAGCTATTTATATTCTCATTTCCTCAATAGTTTACTCTAGAGAGATTAGGAAATCTCATCTTCTAAAATTAAATTTCAGTTTCCATCTCTTTTAAGAGAATACAAAAACAGATATTAACTTTCAAATTTGTTGATTTCTAGCAGAACGAGATGGAGAGACCTTAACTTTCACATAATTGAGTTTTATACAACCCATTTCTACAAATACTCTTTGGGAAAAGATTAATTAAAATTATACAGAAATAATACTGACTCATCAGCATAAAAATATGGCGCATACAATACTTTGCACCCTTACACAAGTGTTATTCACCTCAAGACAATTCTTTTTTAAACCATGAGTATCCTACACAATTGCAGAGTCAAATAACTACTTTATCCGAGAAACATCTACTCAGAGCTCTTCCTAGCGCTTTAGGAGGGTGGGTCGTAGATCGTGGCTGCTGCTCTCAGAGATAAAGTGTTCCCTTCCCAGCCAGAGCTTGCGTTAGGAAAACAGCGTTTGAAAGGAAGTATGTTGAGTATGACAAATAATGGGATGCTTCTTGAAATATCATATTTATCCTAAGACATTGGCTTTTTGATTTGTGACACTGAAAAAGAAAAGTGCTTTGGACTGGATGCATGCGAAGTAACCTGATGAAATATGGTGAAGATGAAATTGGATTCCACTTCATGTCTCTATGGCATTTTTCAGCTTGTTATGGAAAATAACTAAGGAGTGGATGTTATCATTATGCAAATATGAAACACTGTGGAAGACCTGTTAAAATATTTTAAAGGATGCCTGTCTAATCTTTTAAATGCTGGAGTTGGGGGTAGAAGTGAAAGTCTCTGCCCAGATTGTTTGGAAAAAGTAGTGTTCTTCTGCCACTCGTGAACTATGTGAAAAAGGTAGGGAAAGGTTGGGACTTGGAAGAGAGAAGGTTGGGAGGGGAAGTTTTCCCCAGCTGCTCTAGAACCGGTCTCCTTTAGCACTGAAAAGTTCATGTTTCTCTTAGATGCATTCATGTCCTTTTTGGAATCATTCTCATCTCAGCCTGCCCTTCTCAGGAACCCTCCAAGCTTTAAAATAATGTCCTCTATCTGATTCTTCCCTTCTCAGAAGCACGATTATGGGTTTCCAATGTAACAATATACGCTCTGATATACCCATTTCCATTAAGTGCTACAAATTGAATCAGTTTCCTGGTTCATTCATCAGTGGTGATTAGCATCTTTAAAAAATATATATTCCCCAAATTTAAATAAATATTGCTGAGATTCTAAGCACAGTGGTGGTAAGATATATTTGCATGGAGGTGTTGATGGGCAATGGAGTTTCTGGGGAATATTACGCTTCACTTTTTGAGGCCCATTTTTCTTATACTCAGTCAATCCTCAACGACAGCTTGTAGTGACCCTGGAACAAGAATTTCCCCCAACACGGTTGGATTTTCTTTTACCATTTGCTAGCTATTTCTTTAGGAGATCTGAGTCACAAGTTCATAGTTACCTCTTTAAGCAACCATAGAGAACAGAATGCTGATGTTGCCATAAGAATAACTGAGTTATTCCTATCACCTTCTGTGTGACCTTGGCAAAATACTTAAATCCTTTTGAGTTGCAAGATTTTCTTCTGTAAAATTCTTAATATAACACCTACCTTGTAGATTGTGTATATTGTAACACCTGTGAGGTGGAAGGTCATTAGGCGTATGTAGTCAAAAGCAGAGGGCAGATTGATTTCAACCCAAGTAACATCGTTAAATTACAGTGTTTACTTGTCATGCTTTGAAGAAATGTGGGCCCGTATTTAGCAGGACACAGTTCTGTGGTTGATTAGTGATGTCTGCTATGAGAGTCCAGGATAGGAGTGGGAGTATGAGTGACATCTAAATGACATCCTTGACTTAACATAATTTTTATCATTTAATTTCCAAGGGATGGTCATAGGTGTCATCTCCTTCCTCCATAAAGCCTTGATTGGGTGAACCTAACCAGCCTGTTCTCTTAATTTGATGAAGACGTCAGCTCTGTAAGTTGACCCACTCAGTGAGAAGTTATTTGAATAAAAATATCGATTAATAAGTGCAAACATTATTTTGCATCAAAATTTTTCTTACTCTTCTAAAGCAGATAGTGTACATATTTTGGGTTTTCGGTGGTTATTTATAGACAGAGCGCAACATCTGACACTGTTTTCCTGTTTCACAATCAGTGTGACTGTTTGATTCACAAGATGAATTCAAGTGTAGTAAAGATGCTAGAGAAATAAGGAAGGAAGTTTTCAATTAAAGAACAATGGAGGAGAAATTGTAAGAAAATGCAGATCAAAGTGATAGGGCTGAGGGCTGAAGAAGGGACAAAAGGAATGACAGATAAGAGCAGAAAGACCAAAGACAGAGTAGAGAGCAGTGAGAAGGAAGGAAGTCAGAGGAAAATATGTTTTCATTTATACTACTCCAGAAGGATATTTTACAAAGAACATGATGTCACTTCCATGTCATTAGAGCAAAGATATTTCATAAAAAATTGCTGTGATCCTTTTTTTTTTTCATCAGGACCAGATTATTGCCCCCTACAGATTTAATTTTTCTTCTTTTTTACTTTTTCAGCACGAGTTTCACAGAGAAATGCTGAAATGGCTTAGTTTTTAAAAAATCATGTCTTAGCTAGGGCACCCCTAAGAACATTCCTAAGATAAAGATAAACTAATCTAATCTTTTATAACGTATCCAATGATGCTATTTACTTTCGAACTTAAATTCAGTCTCTGAAATATATGTTTCATATAAAGGAGAATCATTTTTGTATGAATATCCAAGCAACAATGACATTTCTGCCACAGAAGTAATGTCAGTTTAAAATATTTCTTAGAATTAAGAAAAAAGAAAATAAATATAAATAAATAAAATAATAAAATATTTCTTTCCTTGAAAAGTTTACAAATCTGAACATAATATGTTTGGATCTTTTTCAAGATATAAAAGAAATTTTCAAATACTTTTATTTTACTTCTATTGGAATATTCCAGGGAATTTGAATTTTAGATTTCCTTGAACTACAAAATTTTGTTTAGAAAATTATAGGCATGTGTTTCCCTTGTTTCCTCGGGTAGAATGAACCCCTACCATGCCCTGTGAGATTACATCCCCCAATGGATTTCTATAGCTAAGACCTTCAGTGAAAATAATTAAATTAGGGGGGAGAATCTCAGTTGAAGGAGGCAATGAAGACACATGGCATCTCATCCTGGCTTTGGGTGGAAGGGTGGGAGAGGTCGAAATGTTTCCCTGAGAATTTTTATTTCTAAGCCTGAATTCACATGAGTTACAGTCAGAATTTACTTGACTTACATGGGAGGGAGGGAACTGGAGCTTAAAAATTATTTTAGAATGAGTATTTACTGTTCCTACACCAGTGAAAACTCTCCTTAGAGAAAATGACTTAAAACTTGTCCTCCAAAAAAAACCCCAAAACCCATAAATTATGTTCCATAAAATGTGTGTTCACAATTTAAAAAATAAAAATAAAAAAAACAGAAACAGACCCAGAATTACTGCAAATATTGGAATTGTTAAATGTCTAACCTAAAATAATTACACTTAATATGGTTATAGGAATATAATTATCTAAAATAAAACCAAGAGGAGACTATGAAAATAATGAGGTATCCTTGAAAAAGAAATAGAGCTTATAAAAATTGATAATTTTTAAAAATTAAATTAGAAATTGAACTAATGGATTAAACAGCAGATTAGACACGATAGAGGAAACACATGTAAAAGTGTTTTGCTGGACTAAATATAAAGCACTTGATAAAGTTAGGGGTTGGTAGATTTATGCATATAAAGCTGGCTACTCCTGATTACTGCCAGTGGAGTGTTAGAGAAGAGAGACATGAGCTTCTCAAGCATCCTTTCAGAGCAGAAATTCTCCCTGCAGCCTCCGCCTATCCAAAGAGGAGTGTAAGCTCCATAGGAGAAGATCCCAGTGTAATTTAATCACTGGTGGACCTACAGCCTTTAACATAGTTCTTGGTAAATGCTCAATATACACTTGTTAACTGAATGAATAAACGAATAATGCTGTATTTAATAATAGTTGCTAGAAATCCTACATTGCTATTTGGAGATTTTAGTCTAACTCTGGGACTACACATCTCTAAATTATCTGGAGAAAAAAGTAAAAAATTCAGCCCACCTGGCCAGTGTTGCTCAGTGGTTGAGCACTGACCCATGAACCAAGAGGTCACCAGTTAGATTCCCGGTGCCTGGGCTTGATCCACAGTAGGGGGCATGCAAGAGGCAGCTGATCCATGTTTCTCTCTCACATCGATGTTTCTTTCTCTCTATTCCTCTCCTTTCCTCTCTCTAAAATCAGTGAAAACATATTTTTTAAAAATTCAGCCCATTAGAATATATTTTTATGCCTGATGTCAGATGTCCAAATGTTGCCATCTAAAGAGAGATTTGGGTCCCTGTACATCATTGGATGGTTGACAGTTATTTTCTCTTCTCATCGTCTTACTTGGATGTTGTGATGACAAAACCCAAGCAATACTCCACCTCCACAATCTCTGTTCCGTCCCCCACTCTCTGCCCACTTTGAGATACTGAATTTAAAGCTTAAATGCTGGCCAATGGGGCGCTGATACAGTCTTCAGAATTTCAGAACCCTTTATCAGTTCTTGCAGATTTTCCCATGCTCATCCTTAACTCAGCATATCAGCTGCAGGAAGTGGCGGGGGAAAAACGTAAGAAACAATTTTCACTGCTAAAGCTCTTCCATTCTGTGCTATGAGGCCTCGCGCTTGTGTATGCTCCTCTGCCCACAGGACTTTTCCCTGGTTCTCAGGCAGATGTGATTCCATCAGTACAAGATCAGCTGAAAACGCAGCCATTTCATCTACAAGGCAATCGACAAATTCACAGATAAGATGCCATCCCCACAAGACCCACTTCCGACTGGGCATTTCACCAACAAGGCCCCTGCAAGTTACAGAAGGGGGCAAAACGGAGGCTCTGCATTTGTGTCACTGAGGTCTCGAGGCTGCTGCTTTTAAGCAGGGTCATTTTTGCTCACAGGAGTGGAATCGATTTTCTGAAATGGATGGCAGCTTAGCAAAATAGGGTAATGACTAGCTCTGCCAATCAGCTGTAATCTCTATACCCTGAAAGCCTAATTGAACGGTGAAACTCTGAGAGAAAACCAGAAGCCACATATGAGTGAAGACAAGCTTGTAACTAAATTACCGAAAGTTTTGTATTGCTATAAGCTTTCATCCTGAGCTACAAAAGCCTATGCAAAAAGCTTTTGCAATGTTTTACTCTTTTCTAGGCACTAAAAGCAAAAAAAAAAAAAAAATTACTTTCTGTTTCCTGCATAGAACATTTTGGAAGAAAGAACAGGTATTCTAAACTCCAAGTGATGGTTCTTCAAAGAACTCTGAGATTAAAACCAATTTCTGCAGATCATTTACTAAATTCTAAATCCTCACACATCTACAGCCCAGGTGAAATTTCATTGCAAGAGAAGAGAAGCCTCAGCACATTTGTATTCGGATCAGAGACATTTTTAATAATTATAGTCGCAAATCCTGTGTGGACAAGCCCTGGCGACAACCGATAGGTGGAGCTTTCTTCTGCAGCTGATAGCAGACAATGCCTGCAGGCAGAAGAACACAATAGCTCCTTTTGAAAGAGACAAATAAGTGTTGTGGGCAATTTCTCAACCAGCTTCCCAGTGTTAGATGGCAAAACAAATAAAAAGCCTGGTTTCCACGCACAAGTTTCCAAACATCTCTCACAGCTGTATGACATCAAGTCCCATCGTGTATTACAAGAATGTGGCATCTGAGATATAAAGGACTTCATAACTGCATGCAAAGGGACAGTATACATTGGAGGTAAATTGACCAGAAAAGTACATGCAGGCCCTCCTTATGACTGTACTGCAGCAAGTTCTTGGGATAAATGGCTTGAAAGATTTGAAAATTGCTTAGATGCTAAAGATATTGGTTCTGATAACACAGGGAAAGATTGATTACTAAATTCTACTGGGCCTAAAATTATGCTGGAATGTAATACAAATACGTGTGAGCTACATAAAGCTATATTATGAGAACACTTTGGTGTAGAGCTGAATATCAAGCATGACAAATGTGGAGTCCCAAGTTTGCCATAAAATAAATTATTACAAACAGGAAAATATACTATTAGATCATATAACATGGCAGAAATGCACAAGTTTTCTACAAATACCTTTAAACATGAAGGGTTATTTCTAACCCTGGCACCTCCTCAACCAAGGTGATATATTCCACTTAAGTTCCTTAAACTTACATCAGGACCTTGGAGGTTTATACATGGGTAAGACTCATTTTCTTAAGGAGCCTAGAATGCTTAGAGAATGCCCACAGGGAGTATGACTTGGGATTTGGCAACATGACATTAAAGCAATTGGGAAAAATGAGGAAATTCTGTCAATCATCTATGTATTTGATAAAGTCTAAAATCTTCAAGCCTCTAGACATTTAGAAACCTTTTTTTATAAAGGCAAAAGATCCAGTCTTTAGTCTGAATTTTTCATTTCACCACCACCACCCAGCTATTTTGGAGAGGCAGAAACCTAGAATTAAATTAAAGCTTTGTATTACATTTCAAAAATCATAGAAAAAGAATTTGCAGTTCTTTTCCTCCACATTGAAAATCATGACTGGGATCTAAGCTCACAGAAGTCAGTGACTCCACTCTTAGTATATTTTCACCTCTGAAGAGAAAAGAAGTGACTATTTTAGCATCATCTATAGTTTCATGCTTGAAACAGCACCTGAGCTATACTCATGAACCAGAAAAGGCCTTATTACTGTTATACAATTCCATTTTGGCATCTACTCAGCCATGAAAGCAGTTTCATTTTTATGTGAAATATGCCAGATGGCATATGTGCTGCATGGTTAAAACAAACACGCAGAACTCAACTCTGCTGCAAGCACTTCACTGGAGGAACGTTTGGTCATGTGGTTATATTTTCTGCACATGGTGCTTCGAAAGTAACCAGAGCCCCAAGTTAGAAGATGCCTTTGTTAGTGTTCCCTTTTGTTTGTTTGTTTGTTTTAGGCAAGGGAGGGGTGTAGCTAAGCATGCTACTGAAGATCAACCCTGTGGTAACCGAACTGCCAGGTGGAGGTGGTGTGTGAGTCTGTCCCAAGTATAGCTTCTAAAGAACTCTGCTATTTTTTTTAAATCCTAGATCAACTCATGCAAGTAGAATAGGCTGGAAACGGCACATTGGAGTGTCTCTTGATAGAGGATGAAGTCTCTTGATTATCCAGTTAAACTACATCGGATTCAAGAGCTGAGAGGGTTCTTTTAATATAGTTATTGGGGTGGGGGTAAGGGAGATAGAGAGATTCAAATATGACTTCCTTCAAAGAAAAATGTGTTAAAATAATCTTTATTAGAAGAAACAACATTAATAGTATAGAACATGAGGGTCACATATGTGAGAAAACTAAACCCTGCATGTTAAACAAAATTCAATTAGAGTGACCAATATTGACCACCTGCTACCTTCCTAGCATTGTTCCAGGTGACATGAGAGATACATGACCTCAATTTGCTTATAATCTTAGTTGGGGAAAACAAGTTTTAGATGCATAAAACAGAGCTAAAATTGAATAGTATATTGCCAAACAGGAGATGATTAAGGTTAATCTTGGCAGCACTGTCCTAATAAATTGCTACGTGTCCTTATGGAAATTTGAGGTGAGCCTTACCTCTCTCGCTATCAGCCCCCTTTTGCCAAACCACAGGATAGGATCAGAGGGGACTTCAGTGTCTTTGTCTTTGGATCAAAGGTTATCACCCTTTTGAGCTGAACTTTGAGCTGACCTGTCTTAAATCCATGTCCAAATTGCCTCCCTCTCCACTCACTAATACTTCAAATCTCACTGTGCCTTCCCAGTAGAACACTCCCTGTAGAGGAAATACTCTCAAATTGTCATTAGTCGTTTCCACACTGGCAAACACAGGATTCAGATTCCACCCAATGAGTAAGGGAAGGTGGGTGCCCACGAGGGTGAATGGCGGTTGAAAAGAACTGGAAAAAAGTAACCATCCACGAGACAAAGGGAGACAAATTAAAGAGAATAGGTTGGCTGAAAACAAACGTCACTCACATCATAGTTGCCCAGGGCAGGCCTTCTACTTACTCTTCCCCAACAACTAATCAAGAACCTACTGAGTAATCATGAAGGAGGAAATAGCTTACACCCAGAGCCACCTGGCTAAAAAGGACCTTGGAGATCACCTGGCTATTTTGATTTTTGACAATCAATAGTAACTCATTCAAGGACAAGAGCTTCAGTTATAGATGCTCTTCCTGATGTTGTATGATGTTTCCTAGGTCAAACCTGAGCTGAAAACTGTAGGTGATGCCTTTCTTGATAGAGGAGAGAGAGGGAGAGAGAGAGGGCGGGGAGAGAAAGAGGTGAACCTGGCAGCTCTGCTAAAGAATCGGTTATTTCTTTTTCTGGTTTTATCTTAATCCCATAGTTGACACATACATACTATGCTGTCTAATTTTCTAATATGATACCTGTGAACATCTCCTAAACTAGCTTGTAACATTTCAGTAGGGCCAGGACAAGGGTGAGGTAAGGGAGATGCCTTACACAATCCTGGGGGTAAGTATCCACTTTGCACCCTAGCTGCCTCACTCACCTCACTTTAGATCCAATCCTGCATGTCAACAAATAAGAATTTTGACTGTGGTGCCTGATTTATTCATAACACAAGTCAAGATAAAGTTGGGGAGCCCGTTTTTCAGATAATTAGCCAAGAAATAGACAGATAAAGTGAATATCTACCTGAATTCATGACTCTTTCCTGCATAATGATTACATTAGAGATGGAATGCCTAGGACTTAGAACCAACTAGGAAAAACATATAGTTAATGTTAGTATGTGTAAGGATTCCAAACCCAAAATAATCACATCTTCAGCAGACTTACCTTAAATTGAATTTGAAATATAATTTGCCATCTAAATTATGGAAGTAATAATTGCCTAAATAGGGCAAAGCTGCTCAGTGCTTTTGTCACGTGACAAATGGAAGCTCATCATAAGTAAGTGGGAAAACCGGCAGAAGCAAGGGCACATCTCACACGGGGCCATTTGCTAAGACATGCAGTTCTTCAGCTTTTAAAATATAGACTAGATTCAAATGTGGCTTCTCCTTTGGATAAGGAATCAAGTTTGAATTAAGGTGTGTAACTCTGCCAGCACAAGGGGCTGAACCAATCCGCGATATCCATTTCCTGTTGTCATGAATTGATGCCCAGGCTGAGACTGTCGGGCCTAACGCTTGGCAAAATAAGCATAGCCCATCTGATGGACAATTCTCAGTCTCTCAGCCTGATGTGAATGACAATAAGTCAGAGAGGACAGTGACAGCGAGAAGTCTAACATTTAGTAAGTGTGCAGTACACAGGTGCAGCTCTAGAAGTTTTATGTGCACGTAAGGTCATTTTCAATACAAAATAATGATGATAATCTAGTTTCCAAATTAGGTATATATTTTTAATACCCTTAAAACCCACCAAGGTACATTTACTAAAATTCGGTATTCCCGAATTAACCCTTAGATACAAGATAGATGTTTAAAATCCAGTATTTAAACAAATGAGACTCCCTACCCTAGACCATCACTCCCAGAAACTGTTGCCAAACGTTGTCAACAGAAAAAGGGTATTTCTTTGCTCCCTCAGAAAATCTAGGGATTTCCTAGATTTATATAATGCTTCAGTGGTATCAATCTGTAGTCTGAATAAATTCATCAGTTTCGTCATAAAACATTTTTCTTTTTACTTTTTATTTTTCATTATTTTTCTTTAATTTATCTTTATTGTTGAGAATATTACAGGTGTCCCATTTTTCCCCCCAATTGACCCCCTCCACCTCGCTCCCACCCCCTCCCCAGGCCTTCACCCTGTTATTGACTGTGTCCATGGGTTATGCATATATGCATATAACTTCTTTGGTTAACCTCTTCCCACCCCCCCAGCCCCTTCCCTCTTCCCTCTGAAATATGATCATCTGTTGCCTGCGTCAATGTTTCTGGATCTATGTAGTTCATCAGATTCTTTTGTTCATTAGCTTCTTCTTAAAGAAGACCCTTCAACATTTCCTGTAGTGCTGGTCTGGTGGTGATGAACTCCTTTAGCTTTTTCTTATCTGTGAAGCTCTTTATCTGACTTTTAATTCTAAATGATAGCTTTGCTGGGTAGAGCAATCTTGGTTGTAGTTCCATGTTTTTCATCACTTTGAATATTTCTTGCCACTCCCTTCTGGCCTGCAAGGTTTCTATTGAGAAATCAGCTGACAGTTATATGGGTGCTCCCTTGTAGGTAACTAACTGCTTTTCTCTTGCTGCTTTTAAGATTCTCTCTTTGTCTTTAACCTTTGTCATTTTAATTATGATGTGTCTTGCTGTGGGCCTCTTTGGGTTCCTCTTGTTTGGGACTCTCTGTGCTTCCTGACTTGTAAGTCTATTTCTTTCCCCAGGTAGAGGAAGTTTTCTGTAATTATTGTTTTCAAATAGGTTTTCAATTTCTTGGTCTCTGGTATCCCAATAATATGAATGTTGGGGCTCTTGAAGTTGTCCCGGAGACTCCTTACACTATCTTCATATTTCTGGATTCTTTTTTCATTTTGCTCTTCTGGTTGGGTGTTTTTTGTTTCCTCATGTTCCAAATTGCTGATTTGATTCTCAGCATCCTCTACTCTACTGTTGATTCCCTGTAAATTCTTCTTCCTTTCAGTTCATGTAGACTTCATTTCAAATTGGTACTTTATTATGTTATCGATTTTCTCAGTTATTTCCCTAACAGTGTGTTTAAACATCCTTATAAACAAAATTCTGAACTCTGTATCTGTTAGCTTGCTTGGATCTATTTCATTTAGTTCCTCTTCTAGAGATTTCTTCTGTTCTTTCCTTTGTGACATGTTTCTTTGCCTCCACATTTTGGCTGCTTGCAGGTGTTTGTTTCTATGTATTAGGTAGAGCTGCTATGTCTCCTGGAATTTGTAGAGTGGCTTTGTGTAGTAGGTGTCCTATAGGGTCCAGAGGCTCAGCCTCCCCAGTCACCTGAGCTGGGCCTTCTAGGTGCTCCCCTGTGTGGGCTGTGTGCACTGTCCTGCTGTAGTTGAGTCTTGGTTGCTGTTGGCATCACTGGGAGGAACTGACCCCCTGGGCAATCAGCTGTGAGGACCAGCTGCAACTACAGCCAAAGAGCTGCTGTGCTGGAGACACCCCTATGGAGCAGGATTTACTTCAGTGGGGCTTTGGTGTTCACCAAGTGCGCCCCTTGAGTGTCACTCGTGGATGTGGTAGGGTTGTAATCCAGCGTGGTCGAGTCTGACCACCAGGTGCACTGTCTCTGGGGCCTCCCGGGAGGTGCAAAGTCAGCCTGTGCCAGTGCCTTGCCCAGGGCCACCCAGCATGAGCTACACAGCAAACCGTAGTTGGCTACTCCTTGTGCTGGGCTTGGAGGTGCCCAGGAGAGGCCAAGCTATGGGCCAGTGCAGCTGCCGCTAGTGCCAGGCGTGGGGCCGCTTATCAAGCCATATGGGGCCCGCTGCTGCTTATTTGAGAGATTTTAGGAAAGTCCTGAGCATGAGGCTCGAGAGGCCACTTGCACAGAAAAGCCCCTGGAAATGGCCCGGATGAGCTTCAGGTGGGGAGGGGCGGGGCCTCCGGGAATCACGGGGCGGGGCCAAAGGCGTGAGTCACGTGCTGGCGACTCAAACATGGCGCCTGCCTGCCGGCTGTGCGGGGAGGACTCGCCACAGGAGCCATGGCCTCCGCCAGCCCTTCTGCCCGGGAGGAAGCCGCCCTCCGCCTTTCGCCAGGATCTCAGGCAGGTTAGTTCCTCCCCGAGTGTCCCGGGTCCTTTCCGGCTGCTGCCCGGCGCTGGGCTCAGAGGGAGCGTCCGGGTGAGTCGGTGCCGGGCCCTTTAGAGGAGCTGCTGGGGCTCCCTCGGCCTCCGCGACCCTCAGGTTTCACAGCCCGGAGTTGTGGGGACGTCTCTTCCCAGCCCTGGAGCCCTGGGCTGGGGGCCTGCTGTGGGGCTGGGACCCCTCACTCCTCGGGGAAACCTCCCCCGCCTCCGAGATTCCCTCCTGGGCTTAAACAGGGGCACCGGGGGTGGGCCCATGGCCCCATCTTCAGGATTCTGCCCCGACCCGCCCGCGTCTCCATCCCTCCTCCCGGTCTCGGTGCTTCTTCAGCTCCCTGGTTGTGGGGCTTCTGTTCAGCCGGATCTCAGGAGGCTCCGAGTGACGGTGGTTCTGTGTTTTAGTTGTGATTCTGATGTGGTTGTGGGAGGCGGCGGTACAGCTGTGACCTACGCGCCATCTTGTTTCTCCTATGAAATATTCTTGATAAATGCAACAGTCTGTAGCTAATGTCACATAAAAAGAAAAAATTATAAGTTAATCACATCCCCACAGAATCTTTTTTTTAAATTATTTTTTATGAAGAGAATGAGTTCTCTTTACATTCCTTTCACAATTTGTAAAATGGGTGTTGCCTTTGGGGTCCTTTATGGGTTTAAAAACTTAATTCAATCATGTTTATTTTGTATGCATAAGGACATATTCCTTGAATGACTTGACAAAAATGAATGCTTTGGTTAAATTTGACTATGCTTTTCCAGTAGCTCTTAAGATTTTATGTTTTCCTTCTGAATTAATAAAACATACAAAGTCAGATGGTACATATGGTGTCTTCCATGGGAACATTTTATTTAAATTATTGAGAATTCTTCAATCTGATTCCACTTTAATAAACACATAAAAAGTACCTCTTACATTATAAATGTGTGACTACCCAGATTAAGTATTTTCATATGCTTTGCTATTTTCCCAGTACCTTCAGGAGTTATAATAAATGTTTTATGTTTAATCAAAGGATTTGATGCATGCTATTTATCATCTATTAAGCACCCGCTTAAATATAAAAATATCAAGTGACAATCTATACCCAGCTACAGCCAACAGACCAGCCTCACGCTTATACATTCCAGTGCCATTGCACATGCACAGCACTTATTAATCAAACAACCCATTAAGTCATTATCTCCTAAATCTCAAGATTGACCTGCACATAGGAAATAGGGGAATGTAAATTATAAAGACCTCCTGGGGACAATTTGGAAATATTCATTGACATCCTTAAAATTGTTTACAACTTTCTGACCTAGAATATTCTACTTCTGGGAATTCATCCTAAGGAAGCAAATAAATGTAGGAGTGAATTCACGTGTTTATCACAGCATGCCTTATATCAGTATAGTTAGCATGCCCCAGCTTGTGATTTTATAATAAAGCAAATTTTTCACTGAATACTCAAAATGGCCATCATATGCCATTTTACCTTCCATTGCTTATGCCAGAAATAAGCTGACTTCAGATTGTCATTCAGTTATTTCTGAGAGAGAGAAAAAATGTCTCGACCTGTAAAAATACTCTGGAACATTTTAAAGAAGAAGGCAGGTTCCAAAGCCCTGTGCACGTACAGGATTGTGCCATTCAATGAGGGGAAAGAAAAACAAACTTGTCTGTGAATGCACCAGAATGTTAATGGTGGTTATCACTGGATGGTTGGATTGAAAATCCTTTTTATTTTCTTCTTAATACTTATTCAACAATTGTCAGAATTTTAAAACAGCAGTTATTATTTTTGTTATTTTAACCAATTGATAGAGTAGATGTTATAAAGTCTACGCAGATCCTATACCTGGGTGCTGCCCAGCCTCCAACCTATGACCTCTTCCTCCAGAACAGTCTCGCTTCGGAGGGCTCGGGTTTCTGCTTGCCTAAGAAAGTTCCTGGGAAGCCTCTGATACCAGCTTCTTAGACTGTACAAAGCCCTTCACTGAAATGTTGTGACCTGCTCACACGTCCCACACACATCTCTCCTACTCGTTCATTTTATGAATGGAAACCTAGACGAGATTGCTGGCAAAGTCGCACAGGTGCATCAGCCTCAGGTGGAATTTGAACTTTTATCAGTTACTTACCAAGTTTGTTCATTCAGGAGTCTAAATTTGCAGATTCCATTTCTCTCCAGAGTGAAGGGCCCCACACATGGAGGCTTTGGAATACTTCAGTTTAACCTGGAAAGGACTGAGTTTCAGACCAACCCAGATATCCAGCCTCCTACCCAACACTTCTACCTGTCTGTACAAGGAGCAGCCCGAGCTCTGATGCCCACTGAGTCATGTTCAGACCCCTGACTCTGGCATTTCAGACCTTCTAGTCTCTGCCCTCAAGACCACTTCTGCCCATAGTGCTTTCTATTTCCAGACATATAATTTCCTTTTAACCCAAACATTTTTACTCACCATAATTTAAACAAATAATGTGTTTTTCAGTTTTCATGCACTTGCTCATGCTGTCCCCACATGTAAGTTCCCTGCTCTATACGGACTGTGCCCACTCAAAAACTGCACCTCACATTTCCTTGCATCTATGGTCAGAACAAAGGGGCCTAATCATATTTCTAGTTCTGCCCTAACTCAGATCAGGGAAACAAAATAGACTGCCTAAATTTTTTTTAAACTTCTCAAGTTTTAAAATATCTTTTTTCATTTGCTAAAAAAGCAATATATATAATAACAACGCTGACATCCTCCTAATAAAAACAAAGATTTTCATGTAAACTATGCTATACTATCAACAGATTCCAAGACAGAAAACAGGATTTAAGAAGGGAAAGTGGGCAAGTACATTCTCATATCTATTTAATTACAGAGTATTCATGTAAAATTTCCTTTGGCTGCCTCCATCAATATAGCAATGATTTTCATACCAGTTTTACAGGGCAATTCATCGAAGTGGCAAAGCAAAAAAAGGAAGATAAAATATTATCAATCTCTTTGATTTGATTACTTTCAACTTTCATTTTTAGCTTATTAGATTATATGCATTTCTAAGAGCCACCAAAATATAATGGTACAAAAATACAAATAAAACAATCAGAGAAAGGTGGGTTGTGGTCAGATGGTAAATGCCAGGTCATGAAGTTCACAATATATCCTGTAGGCAAAGGGGATCCTCGTGGACACTTCAGGCAGTGGAAATATCTGATCAGATTTGTTTCTTAGAAAGCTAGCTGGCCAAAAATGAAAAATGGACTGGTACTGAAAGAGGGGTGAGGTGTAGGGAGCTATGGCAATGCTTAGGCAAATAATGAATTAAGGTATTGGGGGGTTGGGGAATAAGAGGTAGGGATGGAGACTGCAGGTCAGATTATAAAGTGACTTTGAAAGGCAATCTGTTGATTGCTTGAATCTAGGAAGTGACGTCCTGTGTATATTGTAAGAAACAGGCTTTTAAGGAATCTTTTGAAAACAAACATTTATTAAAAGTTTCATGGTGTGTGTATGTTACACCTATGGAAAGGCAGTGCATACGAACCACAGCTAGCTCACTTCTAATGCCCAGAGAGAAACCCCAGGTCCTTGATTCCTTCTCAAGACGTGCAGAGGAAAGAGAATTGCCAGTGCTGGTTTCACGGGTAGCCCCTTTCTACACAAAGGAGATGGTAATCGTCAAAAACTTCAAGACTGGGCACTTTTCATTTCCTACCATCTGTAATCATATGCAAGTTGTGGCAAAGCCAAAACTGAAGTCAAGGTTCTAAGACATCTAATATGTCATTTCTTGTGTCATTTTTTGGACTATGGATCTGGAGAAAATAAACTGTTTGCAACAGGATAGTTCAGTTATATGATGCAGTCATGCACAATCCCATTTTAAGTGACAGGGCATCATTATAGGGTAACCACATGATGTGGATAGGGGCTGGTGCCGATTCTAGTGCAGAGCCGCCCTCCTTTATTTCAGCCATTACATTACGAATCGGAGTGCACCAAAATGAAGATGGGCTCCCTCTTAAGAGTAGAAACTCTGTGTTGACATGAAAGCAGAGGGCTGCGCAGGCAAGCTGACAGCTTCTGCAGGATTCAGTGAGGCAACCAAGTCTCCATTAGGTGGGAATTGCTGATGAAACAAATAAAATACCTAAAACAATAGCTAAATCTAAAGTGCTCTCCACAATAATGCCTTTAAAGCATATGTAAGTTCCGTGAGAGAGAAAAATCATTATGTCTAGACATACAGGGAAGAAGTTAGAAAGTTAAAGTTTGTATGGGTTGGCAGAATTAGACAAGATACAGTGCAGTTTGAATGCATAATGAATAAAGCTGGTATATTGGGTCACACATACATTAAAAAAAAAAAAGAACTACTCTAGGCTCAAGCTGGAGCTAGAAAATTATCTGCTTCAATGTTATTAGTAATTCCAATGCTTAAGAAAGAAAATTTCAATCCACCCATGTTGTCACAAATGGCAAGGTTTTCTTTTTATGGCTGAGTAATATTCCCTTGTATATATGTACCACATTTTCTTTACCCAGTCTTCTATGGATGGACACTTAGGTTGCTTCTATATTTTGGCTATTGTAAGTAGTGCTGCTTCGAACATAAGGGTGCATCTATCTTTTCAAATTAGTGTTTTGGATTTCTTTGGCTAAATATTCAGAAGTGTTCTGTTTTTATTTTTTGAGGAACCTCCATACTGTTATCCACGGTGGCTGCACCAATTTGCATTCCCTCCCACTAACAGTGCATGAGGGGTCCCTTTTCTCCACACCCTGGACAATACTCGTTGTTTGTTGATTTATTGATGATACTCATTCTGACAGGTGTGAAGTGATATCTTATTGTGGTTTTAATTTGCATTCTTCTGATGATTATTGACGTTGAGCATCTTTTCACATGTCTACTGGCCGTCCGTATGTCCTCTTTGGGGAAGTGCCTATTCAGGTCCTTTGCCCATTCTTTAATTGTATCGTTTGCTTTTTTGGTATTGAGTTGTATAAGTTTCTTATATATTTTGGATATTAACCTCTCTTCATATTTATCATTGGCGAATATCTTCTCCCATTCAATAGATTGTCTTTTTGTCTGTTAATGGTTTCCTTTGCTATGCAAAGATGTTTTCATTTGAAAGAAAAATACCATGTGATTTCACTCATATGTGCAACCTAAAAAAGCCAAATAAACACACAAACAAAGCAGAAACAATCCCATAGATACAGAAAACAAATTGATGGTCACCAGGTGGGAGGGTGGCTGTGGGGGATGGGTGAAATAGGTAAAAGGGATTAAGAAGTACAAATTGCCAGTTATAAAAATACAGGTTGTAAAGTAGAGCATAGGGAAAATAGCCAATAATACTGTAATAACTATGGATGGCGTTATATGGGTACTAGACTTATCAGGGCAATCACTTTATAAGGTATATAAATGTCTAATCACTGTGTCCTACACCTGAAACTAATATAATACTGTATGTCAACTCTGATTTTAAAAATATCGTTACTTAAAAGGAAGACAGTCTACACATATAGTTACGTTGAAGCATCAAGAGTCGGTGGAATAAACACAAGCTTAAGAGACAGATGCAGGTTCGAGTCCCACCTCTACCGCTTAATAGCAGTGTGACTTCACTGATTGTAAATTTTAGATAACACTATTGGCTTCATTGGCTAGAGTGAAGGTAACAGGTGTAAAACAGCTGACGTAGCTCATGTTCATTTATTCCTCCCTCCCTCCTTTGCCCTCTGAAGTCAAGGCAGCTTGCAGCCTCCAAAGGGATCAATTACGGCAGCGGTTGGTCCTGAGCAAGGCTGTGTTGTGAGGCATCCCACACAGTTTCTTGTTCATTTCATTCGCGCCACCTTCATTGCAGCTTTCTTCCATTTTCTAACTCTTTAGAGATGAATTTATGTGTCTGCCTGGAATACAAATTGCTTGTGTTGTGCTTGTGCCCTAATCCTGACAGCTAAGATAAAATTTCCATGGAGAAGGGGGCTGTGCTCAGGCAATAGCACAGAAAATACAGCTCCTTGAATCAGCTTAGTTTCACCGTTTTCAAAAATTGTTGAAAATATCTCCTCCTCTGTTTTAGTTTTTAAAGATTTGATAAAACAAAAACCTCTTGTTAGTCCCATCATTCATACTTGCACAGAAGAGATCTAAATGTGTTTTCTGAGGATATAGTCTGAGCGTTGAGCTTCACAATGATTTTGTAACAATATCAGGCGTGAAAGAAATACCGAGGATGAGCTCTCTCAGAGAGCAACAACAGCAAGTCCCTCCAACCTCTGCAGTTTGTACTCCAATACAATACTAAGATGTTACGCCTGATTTTTTAGGAATGAAAACAACCACTCTCATGCACATGGCACAAAGAAAGGATGTATCCCTTCCCGGCTCCTTCCACTAATTCCCAACACCCAGGAGATGGCAGCTCTTTGCTCAAGTGCTCATTGAGGCCACGCCACCCAGTAACTCTTCTGATCCCCTAATTATGCAGGAGAAAGCCAAGGGATATTTTTCTCCCTTTCTTGGTCACAAGGTATTAACAATGAAATAAAATAATTAATAGACCCTGTTAGATACAGTGCCTGAGATTAAGTATGTACACGGTGAGTGTGCTTTGATCCAAAATGGCTTTGTCCTTGTACATTTTGAATATCGGAACAGAATGATAGAGTACGCTCTTGGTGTGTTCATGGCTCTGATGAGGGTATGATGTATCACAAAAGGAGACAAATTTATGTCCACAGTTTAATATATAAGATAAAAGTGTCTGTACTAGGGGAGACGCACAGGTGAGGGGAGAGGGAAGAAAGGAGGTAGGAGCATCTGATACACAGAAAATGCTCAACATATATTAACTAATTTTGTTGTTATTGTATTGGTTGTTGGTGTATTGTCATCATTAGCAAGGGTGAACATTGGATAAATTGGGCAGGTAGAGGTCAGGATGAAATTATTAGGAAGATAAACCAACAAATATAAGAAAAGGTTTTAGAAAATTTGAAAAAGGAAGGAGAGCAGGAAAAAACAAATAAAGGGACAAAAAGAAATGGAAATTAGGTAATTAAGAATGCTTTGGAACTTTATTAGATAGGCAATAAAGACCCGTGTCAGCCATAAATCCCTGGGTGCTTTAGAAGAGCATGTACTGCATAAGCAGAGTGTTTTCGTGCGGCGTGTTGTTTTTCTCTCTCTGCAGGGACAGACAACACACAGAAAATTCCAGGGTGTGTAAAAATTTAGTCTATCATTCTAAACAGACCTCTCCCAGGACCTGTTTCTCATTTCGTTCTGAGCTGTACAAAACACATTTAAGTACAGGATTTCAAGTGTGTTGACTTTTAAAGAAGAACCTCTCGTTAGGAGCACTTCAGGGACAAGAAACAGAACCTGGTTCTTTTCATCTTCTGAACACTCTTCTTTCAGTGTCACAAACATATGGTGCCCATTTTTCAGATGCCGGCCTCTCACACCCACCGCAGCTGACATCTAGAACAGAATCAAATGTTTTCCGAGTCTTTTCTAAAGCTTTTGTTGACATTCTAAGCCCAACACTTTTCAAGAACAACTTAGGCTTCTCATAATTTATTTATTATTGCCTGTGTTTCATGTTTTAAATTATAACTTTATTATAGCAAAATATGTTCATAAATGTATAATATTGAGCTTTTAGTTCCTTTATTTTACCCATTGCCGGATCAATCCCTACATTTTTTCCTATCAAGGGCCTCATTTCCACTACCATGTAATAAAAAGACGTGAGTTCAAAAAGGCGATGTCAACACGTATTTGAAATTTACCCAGTCATGGAATGAATGCCAGGAGTGTCTCACTGCCCAAACTACTCATCATTGCACTGAACCATTTTTAAAGTCTCGAGGTTGTTGTCAGCTACTGTGCTGCTTGCTGTTCAGTAAGTTAGCTCTTTATTATATTTGAATCAACTCAATTCCCTAAGCTACAGGAAGGTCCACACTTGCCCAGCTGAGGGCTTCTAATGAGAAAATGGCAGATTGGCACAATGGCGAACTTAACTATGGCCACAGTTCAGGCCCAGGCCATTCATGTGGACAAAGCCTCATTACACACTCAAAGGTCATCATTTGTTTGTGGAATAAAACCCACTAACTCACTGAAATTCTTACGCAGAAAGGAATTCTAACCAGAAATTAATGTAATTGAGTAAAATATTTTTCCTATAATTATCTTGGAATTTCCTTGCATTCTCATTTTCATCTTGAATGTACAAACATGGCCATACCATTCTGACTCTAGGGTAGAATTTTTACTATTGTTTATATATTTTAAAATTTTAAATATTTTATACACTAAAGTTCTTGATACATTTCCTTTACATTTTTATTTCCCCTTACCTTTATTTTTCCAGCTTTATTGAGGTGTACTTGACAAATAAAAATTGTATGTATTTAAGGTATCCAATATGATATTTTGATATATGTATACTTTGTGAAATGATTACCACCACGATCAGGTTAATTAACAATCCATCATGTACATAGTTACCATTTATGTCTATGTGTGTAGTAAGAGTATTTAAATTCTACTCCCTTAGCAAATTTCAAGTATACAGCACAGTATTACTAATTACAGTCACCATACTGTACATTAGACCTCCAAAATTTATCTCCTTGCATTTAGAACAGCTCCAGAATCATGCTATCTTCTGCGAAAGCAACGTGACGTGAAGCACACACAAAGGTCTGCGCCCTACTCTGTTATACCTGATTCATCTGTTTAGAGATAAAAGGGCAGGTTATTAAGTGGATTTGTATGTGTTCTTCCTCTAGAGAGCCAAATTGGGACTGAAAGGCTTCATTATCATAAGTTCCCAGATGAACACAAATCCGGAGTAACATTAAGCAAACTTTTAACTCTCATAAGCAATTAAGTTTTCAGCACTAACCCCTCTCTGTGCTGGAGATGTGATGGCACTATATCCTTTTAACCTCATGCCTAGACACTGCACAGAAAATCCTGTTCTGATCATTATAACTGATGCACGTACCAAATCATTGAATAGCTACCCTCATTCCCATCTGCTAAGGAGGCACAGTGCCACATAGAGGTGCCTTGCCAGGACTTTTGAGGCCTAACAATCAATCAAAGATGGGATCATACATAAATTATGCTGATTGCAAGAACAGTTCTACCCTGTCCGACTTTCTGTTTAGCTCTGGGCAGTGTTTCAGTAGAAACATGGCCCTCCTATGTAGGTGTAATCTACTACACGGGCTTAGTGGCTGGGACAACCTGATGGAAGCTGCATCTAACTTGCCTAACTGTCCATCCTGTGGTGAAGACCTCCCTCCTCACTATCAGGGCCACCTGGGTTGGAAAACCATGCCTTTCCCTTGACCTCTATTGGAGCCCTGCCTCATCCTAATCTGCAAGTGCCCCCTACTTGGCCTTGAGTTTATCCCTGAGTAGTTTCTTTTTTACACAATCTGTGCCAGACCCATCTCAGATCCCTCAAATCTTTAGCTCTACCCTCTTCCTGACTCCTCCGTCCAGTCTTCTGATTCAGCTATAAGGCTAGAGCTGATCACTTCTCCCCAGCAGTTCAGACTCTTATACCCAACTGTTTGTTCGCGGGGTGTCTCAGCCGGAATGTACATGGGCACCTCAATCTTAATGCATCCCAAAGTGAATTTGTTCTCTTCAGCTCACCATTTCCATTTTAATGAATGTCAACATCATCCATTCAGTTCTGAAAATCCTTTCTCTTACTCGTTACCAAGTCTCTCCATGTTTAGCTCCTCAAGTCTCAAATGCAGCCCCTCCTTGAAGTCCTTTGACCACGACCTTGGTTCAGGCGTTCATTATCTCTCACTTCAACTCTTGAGAAAGCCCGTGGAGAAAACCAACTGGATTAACATAGAAGACATTCACCCCTGACTTCCAGAGGGTACAAGGAGACACTGGATGAGAAGTCATATATCAATCCCCCTAGACCAAATCAGCACAATTTCTGCCAGCATCCAAAATATGCCACAGATTCAGAACCTGCCCAGATACTGAAGAAAAGGGAATGACCGGGACCAAAATCCCTGCGCCATCTAGGGCTGAAGAGGAGGCCTTTAGTCACACAGAGCCAGGTCAAAGCCCAGACTCCCCCACTTACTAGATGTGGAATATTGTAAGACTGGCAGTTACTTACACCTCAGTTTTCTCATCTGTAACTTGGGTATAAAAACATATTTATCTAAAGGGCATTAGTGCATATTAAGTTAGTTAATATCTATAAAGTGCTACGCAATGCCTCTGAATAAACGTTGCCTATTACCATATTTATCACACTGATTTCCACTGCACCCTATGGTGCTTTTCTATTTACCTATAATCGTATACATCATTGGTGGAATTGTTTGAGATTTGGGTTTATTTGCACTTAATGAAGCTTCTCCTTTAGAGTTAACAAAACCTGGGAATCAATTCCAGCTTTTTCATTTACAGGTAGCAAAAGTTTAGGTCGGCATTTCTAACTCCCTCAGCTTTATCTTCCTCGTATTTAGGATGGAATAAAACCTACCTTTCTAGATTGTAATGAAGATGAAGTGAAATAATCTGTGTAAAGTGCCAGACATAAAATGATGTTTCATAAACAGCAACAATATTATAGGAACTAAAAAGAGAGGAGACAAATGTTCTATTGATATTTTATTGAGATTTATTAAAATGGAAATTTGGATGAAGAAAGACTGTTTCAAATTGATTCCAGTTCTAAAAGCAGATGAAAAATCTCTAGTGAAGATTCTGTGCTGTCAAGGACTGAGATATCCTGGTGTGCTAATTATAAAATATTTTAATACTTCAAAAAATAAGGCATGTGTGTATTTTGGCAGCACAGAAAAGAAGCCCTATTTGGTATGATTTGCTGTAACTGTATATTTATCAGAAGCAGTTCACTTTACCTGCTGCAGCATGTAGGATGTCATTAACCTACAGAAATAATTATAAGAAAGTAATTATAGGAAATTATAGGACAGCAAGACTATTCAGAGAGTGAGATGACAAGGGGCTTTCCTTCCGTCCTGAAGGCTGCATCAATTAACACAGCAAACCACAGTTTTCCGGAGTTTAGGAAGTAAGTAAACAGAGCGCACCTGAAATAAAGGCCCTCAAAAATTCTTCTAATCACTTATATTAATCACATCAATATTGATTCTTAGAAAAAAAGATACTGGGTAATTAATAATGCAACTTTCCTAAAACTATAAAATCCACAGATCTGAAATTTTAAATGATATTGTAAATCATGATCAATGTGCTTCTTACTAACTCTGGAGGAGACAATTTGGGTTTAATAAAAAGAACAGTACGCTTGGACTCAGATGTCCAAGTTCAAAACTCTAGTCTGCCACTTACAACTGAATGAACACTGTCACTCACCAGCCTGCCCAAGTCTCAGTTTCATTCCCCCCAAAATAAAAGAGCAATGACCTCAGCATGTTGTTTACATGAGAAAAACTATATTCATTACTGGCTCAAAATAGAAGCTACAATTAGTTAAATGTAGTTTAACTAGTTACTAAATGAATCAAAGATTACTTTTAACATAAAATAATAATTATAATGGCTAAAATTTATTACTTATTTAATATGTACCAGGTGCTTTAGTAAACATTTTACATTAATTACCTCACTTTTTTACCATATGATCTAGCAATCCCACTTCTGTGTATATAGCCAAAGGAATTAAAATCAGAATCTAAAAGAGATATTTGTACTCCTGCGTTCATTGCAACACTATTCACAACAGCCAAGGTAGGAAAACAACCTAAATGTCCATCAACAGATGAATGGATAAATAAAATATGGCATGCATATTATATATATACACACACACACACACACACACACACACATATATATATATATATATATATATAAAATTATAGGTGTGTGATTATAAGAAATAATTTATATATGTAGATCTAATTCATGTAATATAATATGTAATATTATATATATGTTATTCAGCCTTAAAAATAGGAGGAAGTCCTGTCATTTGCAACACCATGGATGAACCTGGAGGACATTATGCTAAGTGAAATAAGACAGACATAGAAGACAAATACTGCAAATTCCTTTATATGAAGTTTCTAAAGTAGTCAGACTCATAGAAACAGAAAATAAAATGGTGGTTACCAGTGGCTGAGGCGAGGAAGCAATGGGGAGTTGCTGTCCTATGGGTGTAACATTTCAGATGCACAGGATGAATAAGTTCCAGAGATCTCCTGAACAGCATCGTGCCTGCAGTTAACATTACTGTGCTGTGCACTTAAAAGTCTGTCAAGAGGGTAGATCTCATGCTAAGAGTTCTTAACACAATAAAAAGGCCAGGAAAGGCCTATAAGTAAAGTTCTATTATTACCTATTTTTCTCATTTGGGGAAAGGTTTGGGAGAGGTTAAGTAACCAGTCTAAGTTTACATAGAAGATCATTGCCCAAACTAGGGTAAAACACACATTTTTCTCACACCAAATCCTATCTGTTTCAAAATTATTGGTTTTCAAATTATTTCTTAGCAGCAGACTATTTTGTTCAAATGAAATGTTTCATAGAGTCCAAGGGAATATAACAGATAAAAACTGAGCAACCTGGATTGAATCCGGTACTGAGAACTGTACCCTCACAGTGGCCTTAGAAACACCTCCAAGGAGCCCTAGGACTCAACAAAAGGCAGAGTGAAAATCATTGCTATGTTCGTCACATCTTTTTCCCATTTATGATTGTGACAGTTTGCAACCCACTGGAAAAGTCTATGACAAGTAATAATTTGTCATGTTTCTAAGGTATTAATTTGAAGCTTGCATTGCAAAACTGTCAAGAGCAAGTCAGAGCCAGTAAGTGAGCTTTTTAGAAGTGTGAGAATATGTCCAAGTTACACATGATTTGTGATACATATATGATCTGGGAGAAAGCCTGAGGCCTGGACAAGCATTTCCACGCTCATGATCAAAAGATTCCTGAAGAATGTGGACATACTATTGACAAAATATCTAGAGTCTAAAATACCTGATTACTGCAAACGGCAAAGTATGTCTTTCATTGTATTGCTAATGAGTAAGGATGTCACAGTACTCAACATAGTGCCTCAGCATTTCCTAGGGTTGCCAGATTTAACAAATAATAAAAGAAGCCCCGTTTAATTTGAATTTCAGAAGAAGAACGATTACCTTTTTTGTATAAACATATCCCAAATATTTCATGGGACAGTATCAAAAAGTTATTTGTTGTCATTTTCTCAAAATATTTTTTTAAATTTTATATCCTTGCTTAGGAAGCAAGGTTATTAATAGCAGGTAGCAAATAGTAACATATCTCAATCCATACACAGGGACTTTCTGAATAAATTAGTCAGTTCAGGCAAATGACAGGACAAGATGAAACATAAATTATAAATAACCTATAAATGAAGAATAAAATATAGTAATTAACTTAAAATAGTATGGACAGATTAGCACATTAGATACAGTTAAAGAAAGAATTGGTGAGCCAGAAGATACATATTAAGAAGTTATCTACAAAAAGATGGGAAATATAAAAGATGATAAAGGGCAGATGAGAATGTCCTATTTATTTAATCAGTGTTCCAGAGGAAGCAAAGAGAAATAATAATTTAAAAAGCAGTATTTGAAGATATAATAGCTGACAATTTTTCACAGTTAATGAAAGAAATCAATAATTAAATGGAAAAACTCACATATCCACCAAAAGTGCAGGTGGAAAGAGTTCACAGTTTTATACCAGACATACAGCATTGAAACTATGAAACACCAAAGGCATTATCATATAATCTTGGAATTTGTTATAATAAAAAATGTAAAAATTGAATTGAGCCATGGGTGAATGCTAGGACTTAGAAAAACAAAACTTTCAAAGAAGGAAAAAATATAATTTCATGGCTAAAAAACCTAAAAGTGAAAAGATTTACAAAATTGGAAGATTGTTAAATTTGTTTTTAAATCAGCCCTCTAATCATAAAGAACATAACTGAAGAAAATGGTAAGATATTTGAAAAGAAACATATCACTGAAAATTAAGAACTTGATACACTCAGACTTTAAAATAATACATTCAAAAATGTAGTTTTATATAAATGAGCAGACACCTGGCCCTTTAGAAAGCTTGAGTTCTTTACAAAGGTATTTTGAGGGGGTAGTGTCTGAGGGAGTTTCTCATAGCCCCCAAAATAAAATAATTTCTAATTATCTACATAATCAACTTGAAAACATTGACAAGCTTTGCTGACTTTTCATTTAGTTTTGTGGGTAGGCATGGGAACAGATAGGTTCTTGAAGACTACTCCTTGCTTCTACTAAATACGTTTTTATTCTTGTGGCTTGTAGCTTTGAGGGTTGCTGTGATTGCCCCGCCGCCTTCCCCCCAACACCAAGGGTAGTTCATATTTCCTTTGTTGCACGTAAGCTCTTTGTCCCTCCTACCGTGTGACTCGGACATGAAGCTCGGCAGCGCTGTGGCTGAGGGGGGTTTTCCTCCAGAGCGAGGGCGGCTCAGAGATGGGAGAGTGAGAGCACGGGCGTATGTTTGCACAGCATGCACTCAGCTCCCGTCATGTGGAGGGGTCCCCGTGAAACCCCGGGCGGCAGGCAAAGATGTGCGACACCTACAAGTCGGCCCTGCCCTCAGCCGAGCCGCTGGGAAGCTCACGTCACGGGCTTACAGTTTGGGACCACACCCTCGCCTCTTATGGAGACTGACGATGTACAATGTTCACATGACTTCCCTTCTGCGTTGTGGAAAAGTGCTGTCCGTGACGTCGTTTCTTTGCTCCATGTCCCCTTTTTGGGGATCCCCACGTGAAAATGCCTTCCAGAAGTCAGCGCCAAGAATTACGTACTGCCTAAATGTCCAGCCATGGGGAAATGCGTGTGTGAACCACGGCACTTTCATATGACACAGTGTTATACAAACATTACAGTGTTAGCTTTGGAGACTACGTAGAAAGCTGGAAACGTGTGATATGAGTGAATAGGAATAGAAAAGGGCATCTGTGCTGCGATTGCAGGTACATAAAGTAGATACTCAAACAGAACAAGAGGGAGCATTCGAAGGCAAACTGTGTGTTAGGAGCAGAATCCTAGGTGCCTTTTTCTCTTTCAAAACACATTTAGAGCGGTACAAAAAAAAATGTGTATTGTTATGGGAAACTTAATCTCTCGCAAAATCTGGTGCTTATTGCTTGTGATTCTCTCTCTACCTTGGGAGAAAGAAAGTACAGAGCTACATATGATACCCATTAACCAGTATTATGTTAGCCCTATGGCTGGGATTTTTTCTCTCTTTTCAAGGCTTCAATTGTATTCTACTGTATTTCCTTTTTAGAAGGACTGAAAATGAAGAAAATCAACACATTTGACATGCTTACTTTCAAATAGCTTGTAATATGCTACATAAAATGTAGTTATTGCTGTGAAGAAATGCACTCTGATTAGACTAAGGTTATGCTTTGTTTGGAGCACTGCCGCAGAGGAGACGTGCCCTCTCCAGCGCATCAGCTCCGGGATACATGACATGGATACACATCACTGGGCACCCCTTGATTAAGGCGGCTCCTCCAGATTTCGCCACTGGGAAGTCACTAGTTTTCCCTTTGTAAGTGATAAGTAGAGGTTGTCCCCCAAAAATGTATACACACTTTAACAGCTGATAGCTCAATTTTGGAAACAAAATGTATTTTAATAAATGCTGCCTTTATCACTATTCAAAGTATGAATACACATTTTGGGGGGACACCCTATATTTGGAAGACAGTGTTTCAAGATCCTACAAATATTCCGTTTCTCCTCAAGCTTTCATGCACTGGTTTTTAGCACCCATCAGTGGATCTTGACATAGCAATTTTTACTGTGATTTTTACTGTGTTTCTAACGGTGATTTTTCTACTCCTTCTTTCAACATTTATTATTTAGAATTCTTCTATAAGGACAATTTATCCTTTCTCCATTTATATATTTATTCAGTTATTTATTTAAATCAGTGTAGACTCACGGATATTTACTTCATTCTTTGGGTTATATTCTAATACTACCACTTATTTTGTTGCTCAAATTATTACAGATTTGGCCAATGGAAGCCCTTTTGGCTCTTGCATCCTTTAACATAAAACTAGCTTTTTTTTTTCCACTTCCTTTGCTTTTTGACACCTCAAAATACTCCAGGACCATCCAGTGTTTTACCTGTCTCAGCTCTGGAATGGGCCACTTTTCTAAGGCATACTGATTTCTTCTACTGAAGAATGCTATTTAGAAACCAGTATCTGAGCATTAGCATTAGGTGTGCTCATTGTTACTGGGGTGTCATTGTTTCTAGGAACTCTCAGCAGACTAAGCCTCTCAGGGATACGGTCACTTCAGTGTTTCTGCTCCTCCCCTGGCTATAGCAAAGATGTCTTTGTTCTGGGCCGTTCCATCTAGGTTTATCTTTTTACATTCACAGTTCTGATCCCCTCCCCAGGATCCCATCATTTCCTTGGTTTTATTCCACACCAGCTGGGACTGAAAAGGTTCTCATACTTCCATCATGGTTCATGAAAAATTCTCAAGCCTATGCTCCTTCACTTATTTTCAGGACTAAAATATAACCAACAGTAATGCTGAGTGGAACTGCTCCCTTCAAATAGAATCTGAGAAATCCTAGGTGCCCTGCAGCTTCCTCCCTCTGATCTCACCACTCTTTATTCTAGTCAGCTGTTTTGAAGTTAGTGATCAGCAATCCATCTGCCATATTACTTGTTTTACTCAGAGGAATAACTCTCTGATTTGAATGGAAAATAGGTCTCTCGTGGGAAAGAACTGTCACCTGGCTATCAAACACTACTCAGCATCCTCCCAAATACAGTGGCTACCATCCTGTAGCCACATAAAAATGTGGCTTTGGGGGGAGGGGAATGTTATCCCTACTCTTGCAAGGAGGCAAGAATCTCTGTAAAAATCTTCATCGATCCTGAGACACCCCAAGCAATTAAGTAGGACTTTGTAACTGCATAGTTCAGGTTGGATTAGTTTTTTTGCCATCACTAGGAAAAAAAATACGTTTTTGGTTAAATCCTCTGTAATAGTGTTTCTCAAACTATAGGTTATAACCCAATCATTAGTGAGTTCTGAAATCAATTTAGTGGTTTGTAACCAGCATTTTCGTTTTAAATATCACATAATGGAAGGGAGAGGAGGGTGGAAAAATGATGGGGGAAATACACAAGTAAGGGTACATATCATTTCAGGAACATTTTGCTTCGGTTATAAAGAATACCCAAGCAGCACCCTCTTTTATTTAGTAAGCACGTTTTAAGGAACTTGTCTGGGCGGTTTAAGGTACATACAGATACAGCCGAGGTCTGAGTCCTGTATCCATTCACATTTTACAAGGGACTGTCCTTTCTGCCTTCCTCCTGCCCTGGGAATCTCTGTCCTATGAAGGCTGTGACTCCCAAAGTTCAGCCAGGTCTCCTTGTACCCATGGCCAGGGTCAAATTCAAGGTCAAGTTTTCCAAATCCACCCAAGGCAGCTAAATATCCTGAGCCACTGTCCCAGCCCAGAGCTGGGGGATATTGAATGGGAAATGGTAAAGCACAGAGGTTAGTTAGAAAGAGATGGCAACTACTTATCACCTCACACTGCCAAAATGATTCACCACCTCTATTGAACAACATCTTGGGTTTGCCTTTAAAACAGGACAAAACTCTAAAGGAAGCAAGTTGAAAAGGTAAATACAAATTCCTTGGCACTGGCAGAGAGTGCCGGGTAGATTGACAAACAGCGAGGCACTGTCAGTGACTCAGAACCACTGGGATCCCTGGAGAGGCCTGTTCTCAGTCAAGGGTAATGAACACCCATGGGTCCCTGTGAGCTCAGCCTCATGTTGGCTGCCTTATAGACCTACCGTAGTCGGAGTACAGTCTTTTCACTCACCCAAGAAAACCAGAGCAGAGAGAAATCTCCGGCCAAGGATCAGTGAGCCCTGCAAATCTGGTCATGTCATCTCCCTATTTACAACCTTCAGCATCTCTCTAATGCTCTCAGGGGGGAAATTCAAATTTAGTAGCATGGCCTACATGCTGACGTTCACTGTCCTTGACTTAGCCTTTCAGCTTCGCCCACTTCCACTTCCCTCTGACCTCTGTGACGACCAACTCCAGTGAACTTATTTCTCTTAACAGCAGGCCTCTGAACACGCCATTCACTCTACCTGAAACACATTTCCCTTGTTTCCTCTGCCAGCTCCTCTTCATCCTTCCGTTCTTAATGCAGGTGTCACTTCTACGAGAGCTTCTTTGCCCCATGCCCTCCCCTGCCTGTGTCGCTTGCCCCCCCTCCTCTGTGCCCCCATGGTACCCTGGCCTTCCACATCACAACACGTCTCAGGCTACATTCTAGTCACCTGTACACTCTCCTAAGCCCACAGCTCACAGCCCTTGGGTACAGACATTACGGTGTTTCTAGTTCATGGTGCTTCTTTCTTGACCTTCGTTTCTCATTCATCCCCAGCATCTCACTCAGTGACAGACAACAAACATTTTATAATCTCTGTTGCCACCATGGCTGTGTTCTCAATGTGTATTGAATGCTAGGAACACCCTGGGGCTTGTCTCCCACTCACTCCAGGCATAACCTCCTTTTGCTTAAATGCTCTCATGGTAATTATTTAACCCCCATCTTTGATCTCTCATGCCTATGTGGTGACTCTTGTCCCACCTTATTGGAGCCATCCCCTTGCCCAGGCCCTCCACCTGTCTACAGAGAACAACTAAGCACTGAGAGATAAAGGCCCCACTTCATGCATGTCCACCTTTATCCTGCCTACTGACTGGAACAACATTCTGGGAGCCAGGTTGAGCTAGGATATTTGGAAATTGTTTTCCAAAATCCTATATGGATGTCTGGATTTTCAATACCACCAGCCTCCTTACCATATCTCTTCCTGTAGTGGCTGATGACTTCCTGATCAGAAGCTGTTATGTGTAGAAAATCTGTCTCCCGGTTGACCCCTTGGGGCTAACTGTCCCAGACAGATACATTCAGTAAACACCTTCTGTGGTGCCCAAGACCTTGTGCAAAGGATTCTGTTGTGCCTAACAGACTCAGAAGATCTGGGTTCTGGTCCCAGTCTGTCACATAGTAGCTGGTGACTTTGGACAAATCCCTTAACACCTCTCTGCCTCAGTTTCCTCATCAGTAAAATGAGAAGGATTGAAAAGATCAAATCTATGTTCCATTGCAGCTAAAACATACTTTGATTCTATGATTCTGTGCTTAGGGTACATTTCAGCCTGGGTCCCAGCAGAAACCAACTGGCACACTCAAAGTGGGTATTTAATGAGAATTTAATAAAATGACTCTTTACAAAGGTGTGGGCAGGGTGTAGGGAAACCAGAAAGGATAAGATAGAACAACCCCAGGGCTGGTAACAGCAGAAAACCACAACCATTCATAAAATTTCCAGAATCCAAAGAGAAAGGCATGTGGAGAGGATCACCTAAGAGGAGCTGTGGGCTTTGTGGTGGAGGCAGTCAGCCTAAGGAGATCCCAGCCTGCAGGAGGGACCCATGAGAATATTCACTCTCCCCCGCCGGTTCTCCCACTGATGCTCCTCACTGGACAACCAGCTGGAATCCAGAAAACAAGAGGGCTCACTGATGGGACCCTCACAGGTCAGCCTCACCAAGCACAATGCAGGGTAGGGGAGGATAGAAAGGAGATTAACAGGGGCAATCAGATGTCCAGCCCACAGGGATGCTGATGACATTTAAATAGAACCTGGGTTCAGAGAGCCTTTTTGTTTATAATGAGTTATAGCTATGCAGACAAAATCATTTTTATTGTCTAACAGAGTTTTACTGGTCCCTTGACATTCTGGTTAATATAAATCATATGCAATTCTTAGAAGAAATGGCATTGTTAATACCAGCTCCATCAAACATTAAGACCAAAGCCACAGGTTAGTGAAATCTGAAAATTTTTTTTATGTTACTAGAGTCTTTTTGAAAAATAACTTATGGCAACCTAAAATATTTCATGTCATGTAATAACCTATGCACCTTATTTTGAAAACAGTTTTGATTAGATGATCTACAGAGAACCCTTTTGAGAGTAGTCTAAATTATTATTATCCAATTCTTATGTAGATTTATAATTAATCTAACAACTATGATCTGACCATGAATATGCCTTCGCCATCTGGTAGCTTTACCCTGAATTTGGTCATGAATAATACATAACCATCTGACAGTTGAATCGAATCCATAATGCAGCCATACATGATGCAGATTCCTCTATAGTGTGCTAATTTGCATTCTCCATCATTTTCACCTAATTCTTACCCAGAGTTTTTTCATTGAGTTTCAGACACCGGGGGAACAATCTACCTATACACTAGGCCATATGGGATGCAGTACATATTCTCTAGTGCCCTGGGTCTGATCCTAATTGTCACCAGCCGAGCCAAAATGTGTCACTCCAAACATGGGCAGGGGTGCTCCTGGGCATTCATAAGATACTTAATGGGGCTCTCAGGATGTTGCTGCTGACAGTGTGTGTTTTAATTAGACTTCTAAGTGCACATTTATTTTTCCCACTAGACCAGTCTTACATGTGGGTGAAAGAGACAGCCATGTGACTGTAGGTGTGACATAGTAGCTGGCAAGCACAGCTACCTTAAAAGAAGTGAATTGAAAATTTAAGTCAAACAAAACATTGCCCACCTGACCTCATCCCCTGCCCTTCTCTGGTGTTAGGCCTGCACTTCATCTCCTGTGAGTTGGTACTCATCTATGGCTTCTTTAGCTAGGCCCTTCTGGACTGGCGGAAACTGTTGAAATCTCTACTTCACATGCCTTATTTATATGCATTCTCATTCAGATGCTAACAGTATACAGTGCTCATCAACATGAAAAACATTTCTCAGCCCAATTTGGCTGGCAGACCATCAGGTTATAAATTTTGTTTTATATGGTTATTAAGATATTTCTCTCCATCCATCTTGACTCTGGGGCATTCCAGCAAGCGGAGTCTAGGATATTTGCAATTCACAGTCATGATCTATTTCCCTTAACAATTAGTTCTACACTCCCTATAAAATCTCCAACACTATGGTTGGAAATAGAGAAGCTTGCAGGATAAGTTAGTGCTGGTAGAAATCTCTGAGCTACGTTTTGTAGTTGTTGACTTTGAAGTGACAGTAAACTCCTGACCTTTATATTTGAAGGGTGCCACCTGAACTGGAAAGTAACCACAATTTATATGGATAAATATGATGGTGAGCAGTTTATTCCACACTGTGTGCTCATCAAAGTTGGCTTTTTATTTATTTTTTTACTCCTACTGTGAGAAGCAGATCCCACAGTTTCACTTCCATTAAACCTCCCTATTTGAGTCTAACCAGAGTCATTGTTGAAAAGCCTCTGCCTTTATTGTTATGGCTATGGCCCAGTTCCTTTTGTAGGGGTCTATGCTTATGACCACACCATTCTGTCCACAGCTCACTGATGGTGAGATGACCTAACTCAAGCCTATAGGACTAGCAACCTACAAGTCATCCAGTGACCCACAAGGTAGACCAAGGCTTTGCCCATCAGAGGAGGAGCCATGGAACAAACTGATTTAATACCAAATCTTGGGTAGTTTGAAAGTTAGATGTAGAGATTTGGCTGTTAGTGGTAGGGGAAGGAACTGAGAGAGGGCAGTAAACAGAAGCCACGAGCAAGCAGAAGCCATAATAATGTAAGAAGAAGAGTGATATGAGCAATTGAAGCCAAGACAGTTGGATTCACCCCACGGTGGGTGGTCAGAAGCAGGAGGATGGGCACATACTGCTTGGCAAGGGGATAAACAGCCATGGTACTAAGCTACCATACATCTCAAATAACCTTGAGCATTGGGAGAAGGAGGAAAATTATGCTGGTTAAGTCACCCCTTTGCTTATTTATGCTTTGTCTAATCCCTAATAGCCTAATAGCTCTTGAGTTAGTAATCCTATAAAAAAGCCTATCTAATCATGTATTTTCTTTTTTAAAAATTAAATTTATTGGGGTGAAATTGGTTAATAAAATTATATGGGTTTCAAGTGTCCAATTCTGATATATCATCTGTACATTGAATTGTGTGTTTACCACCCAAAGTCAAATCTCTTTCCATCGCTAATCTTGTATTTTCTGAAATAAATTGCAAAAGTTAGTAAATTTAAAAAATAAAACAGAATCTTCTCTCTGAATTATTCAATTAAATCTTGCTAATAATCAAGAGTGATGTGTACCTATAATTCTTATAATTGTTCTCACTATCTATAATCTCTCTCTACCCTCTTTATCTAACCAATGCTTCTGAATGGGAGGCACTATTAGTTTTGAGATGGACAATTCTTTACTGAGTAAGCCTCTTCTGTGATTGCAAGGCATTTAGCATCCCTGGTCGAATGAATGAATACCTAAAGTGACTCTCCCCCTTCCCATTGCAACATTGAAAAATAAATATACACATTTCCAAATGTCCACTAGGGGGTAGTACTGGTTGAATAAGAACCCGAGCTAAGCCTTCCCATGAATCAAGGGGCAGTACAAACCCAATCTTTAATTCTTTGATTATTTGAGACTGTATTGATTTCTGTACCTTCTTTGAATTCCAACTGCACTTAGAGTCAATAACACATCATTGATTTCTGATTTGTGTTTTAATTGCTTTAGGTATGTTGATTTGTCCTCTCAGTTTGGTCATAAATTCTTTAAAGGCCACAAAAGATCTAAGAAGTTTTTTGTATCCCACATAGTGACTTACATACGGCTGAGTACTTAATGAATTTTTCAGCAGTGGTTCTCATCACATCTCCATCCCTGGCCCTTGACCCTCTAGCAATTAGAAGAAGCTCTTTAGATTTCCCTGGACATGCCCTGTATTAATTCACCATTATGTCTCCACATATACTGTACTTTTTGCATATATGATGTACTAAAAATGACCTTCTTCTAGGTGAAATTCTACACAATCTTCTAGGTGAAATTCTACACAATCTTCAAATTCCCGTCTTTCTGGCTAATAACTCCCTTTTCTGTAGTTTGTATGAACTTCTATTGATGTATGACATACCTATTTACCTGTCTCTTGCTCCTAAAGAGGGCAGGAACTTTGTCTAGTTCATTTCCCTAACTCTTGGCATGATGATTGATACTCAGTAAAAGCTGAATAAGGTGGTTGATTATAGCTGATTATACCACATTTTTTCTATTTATAAGCGTGAGCTACATGATGGAGAATGGAGAGTCATGTTGGTCACTAAACGGGGGCAGCCATTACCTTTTCCTTTACTATAGCTGGTGTTTTTGCTAAATAACTCTAAAGAAATAGAGTATATGTGTCTCACTACTATTCAGAGCTTGATTCCCAATTAGATGTATTAGACAGTTTCATTAAAGCACCTGAAACAGTCAACTTGGTTATGCCTTGTTTAATTCCTCTAATTTGGTTTGCTCCCTTTTACAGTTGTGCCAATAAAATACTCAAGACACTATATCAGCTGGTGTCAACAAGAAATTAACTCAAGCTGAACATTCCACTGGGAGGTAAAAGAAAATAATAGTCTGCATTTCATTAGAATAGATTGTTTCATTTCTATTTAGCACTTGACTGGCAGAGGTTGCCTCTATTACCTCCTCAGGGTAGAGAACAGTGATATCCATATAAGCATTAAAAACATCATGCAAAATAATAGTAAAAATAATCACACAGAAACTCAGGCAACTAATACAGATCAAGGAGAAAAATACCTGTAGATACAGATGAATTAACAAAAGTTCTGGGTCTACAGCTCCTTTTAACAACATAGGATGCTAAGAAATGTTTGGAGATCAGCTATGGTCTCAGTTCAGTTCTACTGATAACTGATGAAGTTCTGATTGGTGAGGAGAAGGCAGAGATAACATCTCAGGGCCAACTCATTGCTGTTGAGCCAAAGATCTGAGTCCAGCTAAATGTTGCTGGGGCCTTCCCCAGGAAGTAGAAAGGTGTTGCCTCAGTGTCGTTCTGTGAGGACTCTTCACATCACCAGGGACCATCCATGTGGCTCAGGGTGGTCTCCCAGAAATACTAAGGGAACCAAGAAGCCATGGTCCAATATCAAGAGGAGAATGTGTGAGGAATGGAAAGGTGAAGAGTTCCACAGTTTGAACTGCAGTCCATTTCTACAGAGTTTCCAGCAATTAAATAGGTGTTGAAACTTAGTAGATATTTTGTTATACTATACCTAAAATGGCTGCACACATATGTGAAGTGGATTGGTGACAGAAATCTTTTAGAAGAGATATAGCTTCTTTGTCAGTGTTGTTTCTTATAAGCATGTTTTTATACTAACTGCTTCACATAAATGGTATTAGTTTTATGTTTGGCATGGGTGAAGGCGGCTTTGATAAATGGTCCTCATGTCCTCTTTTGTAAAATGAATATTTTCCTTCCAAACTTGTGGTGTGAAACAGAAATAATAAGTGTAATATATTACAGTCCTAGGAACAGAGGAAGGGTGCCGTCAACGGTCAGTGTTATTATTGTCTACCTTCAGGGTTGAAGCAGGACAGAGTCCTGTTGTCTCACCAGATTAACATACCATTTAACTAAATATTTTGATCATACAAAAGCTATTCAAGGAGATAAAGTAAACAGTTTGAATCCTTTTTTCAAAGGAGAACCCCTAAAACTACAGATAATTGGCCCACTTTATCTCTGACTGGGAATCAAACCAATGACCTTTCGGTGCATGGGACTACACTCAACCAACTGAGCAAATTAGGATCTTAATCCCCTAATTTTAAGATATTTAAATGGAGCTTTCAGACAGGAAGGAGAAAACTTCCAAATACCCAGAGGCAGTATCCAAATATATTACGCTGGGTTCATTAATTATCTACCTCAACAGAAAAAATGTTTGACTTCAATCAGCCAGCCTGTAAATATTCTTGCTATTCATTCTTGGGACCAAATCCCAGATATGCCATATGCCTACCAGTAACAATGTAGGAACAATTATTTTGAGTAGTCTTGAAAGTACACCATGATGTACATGAAGAGCACAAATAACCCTTTATCTCAGCATCAACATTACACATGGAATAACCTCTATACAAATTTTTAAAAGCAATTCTATAGAGTAACCATGTTGTTTAAGATAAGGATACGTCTCTGGTGGTTTGAAATATGAGGGAGACGGCTGTGTGTTCACAAAAAGCCTATTTTATGTTTGTTTTTTCCTACCTGATACACAGGAAAACTAAACTTTCCAGCTCATTACAGTTAGATGAGACTTTAATTTCCAGACCTGCCTTCTAGAAACCTCCTGTGTGCTCCCTCCAGGCTGTCTTTGCACTTGTCTGATAGCTGGAGCCAGGGGTTGTACTGGAGGGAGGCCTCTGAGACCTTTTGGGCTGGAAGAGGCTCTAGATGTATGAACCCTGGGCCCCTAAGTGGTTGCTGACTCATACTAGACTGAAGTGAATGACAAATGAGCCTCTATTGTGTTAACCCACTGAGGTGCAGGGGTTATTTGTTAACACCACCAGATTCTCCTGATCAAAATAAACAAGAAGTCCCCAAAGAGCAGGATTTGTTTCCATTAAATTGCTTGTCTAGGGCTTAACACAGTCCTGTGTGCATATGGGGACCTAAATGCCTTTAAAGATGGAGAAAAAAAGAAAGTGATAAATAGCAAGGCACCACAGGGAGGCATTCGGCTTTTGAGAGTAGTACAGCTACATTCTGCACCTGCTTTCCTACAAAGTTGTCACAAAGATTACGTGAGGAAAAGAAAAAAAAGAGATGATAAAATTCTACTGGAAATGGTAGCAGAAGCAATCGGCTTAAAAACAGCCCAGATGAAGTGAAAATTCCCCAGGGGTTTCTGGCTTACAATTTTGAGGCAACACAGGAGCAATTATTTCAAGTATTCTTGAAACTAGACCATGCTGTACATTAATAGCACAAAAAATCCTTTTATTTCTGTGTCAACTTTATCAATGGGAAGTTAGATAGGAAATAATGTACAATCAAATTTAGTGGGAAATAAATAGGGATACTCGACCAGGTTCCTATAGCTTTCAAAGAAATTGCCTACCTGGTAATTGTAAAGTAAAGAATTTGAACGTATCTATCACATACTAAGAGTTGGTGCTTTTCCATTGCAATATATCTCATAAAAAGCCCCATTCTGCTATAGTATCAATAGGAATTCAATTTTATGATCCAACCTCAACATTTTATAACTCACTGAGTATATTCTTTTCCACACTTTCATTGTATAGTGAGACTTACGGGAAATCTACTTATGTGATGTTTCCTGTGTAGGCAACACAGAGGTCCGCTCCAGCTCCCCTCTCCCCGTGTCGTCTCAAGGATACCCCAAAGACGCACAGTCCCTGTCCTGGCCCTAAAAACTTGTGGCCAACTTAGTTGGCAAAGGGAATGGGTTTGCCAAAAACTTCTAGACTCACTGACTAGAGTTCTCACATTTGGTAGCCCCACATCTTGAAAACAGAGTCAGCAGTTCTGGGTGGGCTCGCAGAGAAATGTTGCCCTCTCCACCGAGGCAAATGACATGAGGAAGTTTGTGGCTTCCTGCCTCCACAGGTCTGGCGCCCAGGGGACTGACTAAGAGGGGATGAGTTTTATGCATTATAACGTGGCTCACTGGTACTGAAGGGGACTCAATATGTTCCTTATTGAACTTGTTGTTGTTTTAACCAACTGGCCGACGTGGCTCGGTCGGTTGGGCGTCGTCCCAAGCAGCAAGAGGCTGATGGTCCCATTCCAGTGGAGGCACATGCCTGGGATGCAGGCTTGATCTCTGGTGGGGGGAGCGTGGGGGGCAGCTGATGGGTGTTGCACTCTCACATTGATGTTTCTCTCTTCCCCCTCTCTCTCTAAAAATCAATAAACTATTCTTTAAAAAAAAAAAAGGCAAGGCCCAACACTTATTTCAGGAAAGCGATAGAGGATAGACATAAATAAGGAAGGACTAACTATTCCCACAAAAGGTAACTTAATCAGTTATTTAATTTAATATTTAATAGCTGCTATACACTAATTTATTGATGACCAACCCCACATGGGAACTCCCTCGAAGAGTTAACATTGACATTGGTGAAATGGATTCAGGTCCCCTACAACAAGCTGTGAACAAACTCTAAGAAATTAATTCCACCCCTTATCCTTACTTCCTGATATTTAGGGGTGGGTTCTAATGCCTGGATAGATAATAAGACATGATTGGAATTTATCTAGAATTTTCTCTGAGGAAATCAAGCTTTTATCCTACCTATTCCTTTGGCAGAGGAGCTCAAGGAAATGCCCTCTTTAAAGTGCAGATGTACCTCAGTTTACTGCATTTTGCTTTGTTGTGCTTTTTGCAGAGGTTGTATCTTTCACGAACTGAAGGCAAGAGCCTCCACCAGCAAAAAGATTATGACTCACTTTATTGCCATACTCGCTCTATTGGAACTGAACACGAAATATCTCTGAGGTGTGCCTGTAGTTTTTACTAAATCTAATTGGGCTGCCTCGTTTGAGTATCTTACTATTTTCTAAATTTTGTTTTTCTGTTGTTGTTGTTGTTTTCCCCTGGGTATGTGGGGTGTTACTTCCTTAGTATCCCTATTACAGAACAATCCTCCCTCCACCCTACCCTTCTTTCGTATATAGAAGAAATCATGAGCACAGCTCTTCAGTTTCTAAGTGGGTTAGTCTCGCCCAAGGATTAACCATTCGACTGTGTACTTAGGGCAACTATATATTCTATCTTTCAAATTGGGGCACCTTTTGGAGCACTGTTATTGATTACACCTTGAAGGCAGGCATAAACCAGGGCTGTCTTGGACAAACTGGGACATACGATAACACTATTGGGAATTCAAAGCAGAGCTGTGTGCTCCTATCTCTCAGATATTATAAAATCTTCCACAACATTCATTTCTCTCAGGGGACTCACAAAATCGGCCTGTTTATATTATGTCAACTGAAGGCGGTATAGCACAGTGGTTGAGCACAAGGACTCAGCTCCCCCCTCCAACCCTCGGCTCCTTACCTTCGAATGATGACTTACCATTTCCCAGCTATAGCATCAGATCTCCTGGGCTCCAATTCCAGCACTTTTCTTTCTGAGACATGTAGTAACTTTCTTTGAAAATGACTCATAAGGTTCCGTAGAATGACATGAGTTATAGTTATAAAATAATTATCAGAGGGCCTAATACATCATAAGCACACAATTATCTGTTGGTTGGCTCAGCAGTAACCCTTTTCCTTCGTGAGAACATGCCTTCCAGTCTTGCCCACGTGTTAGTACTCAGCCAGCCTGTTGTGTAGCACGCCTTTCAGTCTAAGCACTCTTTGCTGATGTGACTGGTTATTTTACACCTTGGTGATTGCCTAGCATTTCTGTACTCCCATTATTCTTCATATGCTGGTTCCTCTTTATTTCTTGTACTTTCCTAAGATTGCCTCCAGCCAAATACATTGAGTACCCTTTCACGTGTTAAAAAGCACGCCAAAATGAATCGCAACTTCATCTTTAGTGACACATTACTCTGTCTCCGTATCTTTTAGGGAGTTTCACATCAGGCATTGGTTTCTATTCTATTACTGCCTGAAGGTTACAAAAGACCGCATCTTTAGAATCATCATTAGTATCTTCTGCTAGAATATGCATGACTCTCTGTGACAATTTAATAAATCTTGCATGAAAACTGGTGTGGAGTCACCTTTTGTCAAAAATGTCATGGGGGGGGGGGTGTTTTCCAGGTCTCATAGGGAACATGACCTTCCTTCTTTCTGTGTATTGTGTCCTTGGTTAAGGCATCTCATCCCGTTTGAAAGCAGAAAAAATACCTGCCCTAATCTCTTAGCAGGTATTAGCAACTGTAAAGTTACAATTATTTATGTGAATCATCATTATTAGAGGAGGGAAAGGGACAAACATACTATATTTTACTCATAAGCATTTGGTTTACTCACATTAACTGATTAAGATAGTTAGGTTTTGTTTCCATATCTTATTCTTAACTTTGCTGGAGTGGGAGGGAGGATTTGTTACGGTGTTTCCTTCCTTCTTCCTTCCCTTTCTTTCTTCCTTCTTTCCTGGTTTTCATTCCTGCTGATTATATTCTGTTAGAGTTGTCTAGTAGCAAAGATTGTTTGAAGGAAGGAGAGACCGTCTGCTGTCAGTGTGACTGAATCCACCGCTTCGGCCGCGCCTCTCCCTCGTTTGCGGCCCCCTCCCCGGGCGCCCAGCCACCGCACAGCTCCACCTCGGCCTGCAGAGTCCCCGCTGCTCCAGCTAATTGACTGCTTTCAACAAAGAGAAAAAAAATGCAATTCACAGCTCATATTTTTCTAGTTCACCTTGATAATTGCCAGATTTAAAAATTAGAGATGTACAGTGATTGGCAATCCAGCACATTCCCTACCGTTAGAGCAGGTACAGAGCTTAGTGAAACTCAGAGAAAGAAGGAAGAAATTCGTGCACACTAGTAACAGTGGCTGACATTGATAGTGTGCTGTTTTCCTGATGACCAAAGTGCTTTACAGGTATTTTCAGAACAGCCCTCTCTGCCTAAGAAGGTATCATCACCCCATTTGAGGAAACTGAGGCACAGAGAAATAAAATTGTTTGACCAGGGTCAAATAACTAGTCAGGAGAGGTGCCGGGGCTTGGCCGACAGTTTGATTCTAGAAGCCAATGTTTATAAGGGCCACGTATCTGCTCCCGGAATCAGAGCTCCTGGTTGGCACGAGAACACCACAGTAACCACACAACTACTTAATAGAATTCCAATGAATAATAAATAAATTAGATCATGTGGCTAGTCTATGCAGGTTTATCGTGGTCAACACAGAGTCTCCTACAGGATTTTTGAAATAATACAAATACCCTACAGAGCCCTGTGAAGCCTGCAAGGAGGCCAGGAAATGCCAAACTGGGGGAGAACAGACCTCCTCCTTTCCACGTGAGCAATGTCCTCCTCTCTGTACCTGAGCCCAGAGCCAGGGTCCAACTCATAGTTGGGATTGAATAAACATTTGCCGAATTAAACTAGATATAGTGTGACCTTGCACTATATCTAGTTTTCAACCCTGGCTATACCAGAGAAGCCCCGGGGGAATAATCAGAAGCACTAATGTTCCAGCTGCACTCCAGAGATTTTGGTCTGAGGTAGGGTCCAAGCTTTACTGCTCTTTTTTTTAAACCCACCCCCCAGTGAAGCCAGAGTCAAAAACCATAGATCCGTGTTTTCTCAGAAGTGTGTCATCTGGACCAGCAGCGTCAGTCTGCAAATAAGTCAAGGTCATAGTGAAAATTGCTCTCCGCTCCCTTACAGAGGTGCAGACAGGTGAGAAATACCTCCCAGAGAACAATAACCTGACTCATTAGCATATTTAATTTTTTCCAAACCCTTAGACACATGTCACAGTTGGTTCAAATGCTACTGCCTAGTGGAAAACCCTGACCTTAATTTCCCAACCCCCCGCCACCCACTTCAACCAAATCTCCTTGTTGATCAATAGCCTTAAACTGACTAGTTATATTGCAACTATTCTCTTTCCCCCTTTTTTTCCTACTGAAGGCATTTTTAGCAGCATTACAACTGTCATCTTCAAAGACTCTTATGCAAGGAAATATTTTAAAAGGGACCTTTTAGTTGAAGTAAATGGAGAAAAACTTAATTTCCTTCTATCTGATTAGATACTCAGATTTGGAAATCTATAAGTGCTTCCAGGTCTGCATGCTCCAAAATACTTTTTAAAGGTCATTTACATAATCCTGTCAAGAGTGCCATATGGGTATTGGATCAAAGACATAGTCATTACTTCTGGGACTTTCATCCTGTCCCCAGATTAGCTTCCTTAGCATGTTCTGTGAGCTAATGGACACTTTCCTTTAAACCTAACACATGCTGGTAACATTTTTCTCTGTGGATTTGGAATTTTAATTCAAAGATTATGCCACCACTATTTTTTAAGAAGTGATTTATTTTGAGGGCAAAGTGCTCTGTCTTAGAGGAAGCAGTTACCTCTTCAGCTGTTTTGCCAGGAAGAAGAGGTTGAGTTTTTAAGACCAAAAGTGTGCGCATCCTCATATCTCTGTGCCTTGATGTCCTTGACTGGGATGAGACCCTCGGTCTCATTTCTGAAATAGTCCCAAGGGAATTTTTTAAAATGTCAGAGAACGAATGAGTCTCTGGTATAATATTCATATTTATGACATGCTAGCAATGAATAAAGAAAGGGAAAATTGCCACCGAGGAGGGAAAGAAGGATTTTTAAACCCCTAAATGTAGGTATAGATAGGAATGTGTCTGCGTGTATGTTGTGTCAGGGAGGCAGAGTGGCCTCACTGTTGAAACCAGAGGAAGCTGGACACAAGTTCAGGTTCTGTCACTTACCGGTTGTATGATCCTCTTACCATTTTCACTTCCTTGTCTATAAAAATGGTAGCAGGAATAACTTCATGAGCTGTTGTCAGTATTAAATAGGTCACATAGTCTTTATTATTATGCCTCAATAAGTAACTTCTCAGTCAAGTTTCTTGAAAGGATGGTGGTGGTGACGGCTGTTGTACATGTGGGTTTCCTATGTACCATTGTGGTACCATGTACCTATGTACCATTATGAATCAAAGACATTCTTTGATTTATTTATCAAATAATGGTAATACCAATTCAATACCTTTATCAGGTGGCGTGATGGGAAATATTTAACAACTGTCTCTTGTACAGAGAGTGGGATAAGGGAGGAAAGCCCTGGTTTGTAGAATTTCCTTGGTGTAAATACTGTATCCAAGGCCAATTGCAATCTACCCACACTGCATGGCATGGCTGAACAGTAAGATGAGAGGAGGTGCTCGTGACGCTATTGGTCACTGGCTCCCACTCACCACTGCATTTATCCAACAGCTCTCAGTGCCGGCAGCGTGGGCTTGCTCAGTGTGACGTAGATTGCTCTCCTTCAGGAGAAGCTAAATGCTTCACAGGGATTAACGTTGTCCATGCATGCATTATACATAAAATAGCTGAATAAAATACCCAATGACTGGGGCTAAGGCTCATCTTAGAGTTCAACAGAAGAACTATATGATATTAAAACAGGAAATAACCAGAGATATCACCCAGCCTTTCATGCAGTCCCTAATTCTAAAAAGGAAGCTTAAGCACCAAGGATTATGACAGGTGATTCATTCACACTCCTATTGCCATTTTCTAATAGTAATAAGATTAAAAACCACATCTCCTTGACTGCTGTTTTTTTTCTATTATTCCTGCCAACAAAACGTGTGTGGTCGCAGGCCACTCGGTGACAGAGCTCAGTAACAGAAAAATAACCTGTTTTTATTTGCTGCACTTTATCTGAACACAACACAAAATCTTTTCAAATCAATCAGGATTTTTCCCACATGCCCACACATGGACTTAGGTCTGAGACTGGCCTTGGGACTGCCTTGTAGTTGAGGTTGGCTTTATGAGATGCTTTGGGAGCAATCAGAAAGGAGTCCTCATTAGAGGTAGGCACATAAGGAAATAACGTGCCAGGAAGACCTTCCTACTTTCAATATAAAAAACTTGTTTGAGAGTTCTGCCTCTTCTGATACCTGAAAAGTAGTTAATTGCCAATAATTTGACTTCATACATATATGAAAAAAGGTGGAGACATAATATCAAAGTAAATTTTTCTCCATCCCTTTCTTATCCACTTATCATTTACCTTTTCTCTTTTCTCCTTGCCTTGTTTTTATCATGTATAAAATAGAACAGCACTGTACCCATCCTCAGTCCCTAAGAATTAGAAGACATCCTTAACTGAGAGCTGTTGCTTCTTCTCAGTTCCATTTCGGGTGGGTGGGGAATTCGGGAGCAGCAGTAGCAAGGTTCCTGCTATTCCCAAAGCCAGCCTCTCACACGCCTTCATTCCCTGTAGAGTGCAGGGACCTAACCACTAGGAACAACATAGAGAACCAACTAGGAACCAACAACACAAGCATGGTGGTGGTCAACCGCAAGTCATGACTGATTTGTACATTATGAAATCTATTAAATGGGCCTTGACAAGTACTTTTAAAATAATGAGCTTACAAATACAATGGAAAATTATCAGAATGCATTAAATGTAATAAAGGTAAAATTTGGGGGGAAACATGTTTATATGAAAATTATATATGTATGTGGGCATACATTGCATGCAAATATTCATACTTAGACACATACATGTAATGAGTAATGATGTAAAATATACTGTAGGTGACAGTCAACAATGCTTGAAAGCAACTGCCCTAGGCAATCCTATCCACTCTACAGCTACTGAATGTTGAATTCTTTTTATAAGAAAGGGGTTCCAGAAATTATGCCTCCTACCCTTTCTCCATGTTTTAGCCTGTATGCCTACCTGCCTATTGAATATCCCAACTACTCCTAAATTCAAGTTCCTTAAAATGACTAACCACCATTACTTCAACCCAGGGCATCTCCCAGACTAAAATCTAAAATCATTCATTCATTGACTCAGATACAAACCTTCAGAGTTATCTGGTCAGCAGTTGGGATGTTTAGACTCTCCTTAACTGCTCTTTTGTCCCTCCATATAAATACCACCAGCACTGCTGCAATGTTCTCATTCCAGGTGTCCCGGTCTGTGATCCCCTAAGTTGACGGTCCATGTACCATTGTCAGTTACATTTTCTGAATCGCTGTGTTGATGCCCCTTATCAAAGATCTTCATTAGTTCTCCCAAATTTATCAAATAAAACCCAAACATACCTTTGCAGGCTGTTGAATTAATAATTACATTAATCAGAATTTCTTCATGTGAGCTAACACCTCAAATTCTTATGAAGGCTAAGAAAAGATCACATCAGCTGACATTATATTCCAAGCTACCTAAATAAATATCACCCAGTCAATGCAATATACATAGGAGTCTTGCATTGAAAATGAACAAATGGATTTATTATAAACAAATAAAATGACTTTTGCCTATGATATTAGCACTATATAGATTTTCACTAAATTATTTAATGTAAACCATGGTCAGTTCTAACCAAAGGTACAAAATCAAGGGGTTTATATATGTAAATAAGTTAGCCTGCTTGAAACAGATGGCTCACAACTTCCCTTCTATATTTCTCAGATAGGTGTCCAAACAATGAGGAAATGATTGACAGAATGGCCCAGATTTACTTCTACCATAAAAAAAGCACGTATTAAACAATAATGGGAAAATAATCTCAATGCACCAACTCTACATGAAAACTAAGCTGAAATCAGAACTGACAGCTCAGTCCCAAAATGCACATTCAAGCTAAAGGGAGAGAATGTTAGCAGAAAATTACCTATTGCTCTCACCCTATTTTCAGTGAAATTAACATGAAAATGTTTCAAGTTGTTGTTGGAGGAAAATTCAACACACAGGTTCATCTTATCTGTAATTATAGAAAAGCAGTGCACACATTTTTTTTACATGCAAATTCATTTGTATATTGCTCGGTGTGGGAAAGGTTGGCCAGCATGGAGAAAATATCTTTCTTTTAGAACAATAGTACCAGGTGCTAACAAATGCATTTCTATTTTTGGTTGTGATTTAATTCTGCTCATGAAGAAATGTGCAAGACAGAAACCAAGATAAGAGAAAATTGCATCTAAGTTTTGTTTAGTTTTAGTATCAGCTGCCTATACAGATACTTATGAGTATTTATATAAGAAGAATTATAATTTAAAAACTATGTTATACTTGGATGCTTGATATTTACCTAACAGTTTACAGTTTGTAAAACATTTCAAAGATATCTCCACACTCCCTTTTATGAACTTGCAAAAGTTTTAGGGTCTGTTACATTGATATGCATTAAGATGTCATCAGAAACAATGTTGCAGAAAAATATGACATATTGAGGATAATGTCAACTAAATGGAGGTTTAACATTAACTAGAGTAAAAATGACACTTTAGAGGGACAGAGAACTCTGCAGTATAGACTCTCTCGCATTTTCCTGCTTCCTGCTCTTACATTCCTCAAGCACTATGACAGACTCAGGAACGTAAGACAACTGCACAAGGGTTTTGTTGTTGCTATTGTTTCACAAATAATTTCCATAAAATAAGCTCTCTGTGATTTCTCCCAAACTCCCAATTTAGGTAACTGTTCCTTAAGGAGACAGCATAGAACAATGATGAAATATTCTGGCTGGAGCCATGCTGTCTGGGTCAAAACTCTGCCACTTGCTGAGTGTCCTTGAGCAAATTACTTAACCTCTCTCTATAGACGTGAAGTGGGGATGGAAATATTTCCTATCTCAAAGGACTGCTTTGAGGTTTAAGTAAGAAGATGCACATAAAACATCTAGTGACTGGCAAGTAGTAAACGGTCATTTGAGGTTTCTTTCCTTCAAAGCACCATGTCAAGCCTATCGGTGCCATCATCAATCACGGGAAGTAAAGGAAGACAGTGCTCCAGTCCTAAAGCAATCGGCACCTCTCCTCATGCCTCTCTTGTTCTTTGAGTGTTAGTTAGTTCTGTGCAGGGAGTAGAGAATATACTAGAGTGTAATGAACATTAAAGCTTATGAAATCTTTGTGAAAGCTTTTCTCTTTCCTGAGTGGAGTAAGGTTTGGACCAAACCATAGCCAGGCAGAGCCTGCCTCCCATGATATGATAGATGTCATTTGTCCAGTACAATCTAACATCCTGCTGACCTGCCATTATCTCTCCTTTAAGTAGCCAGAGGATCTCAAAAGAACCATAGTCACTAGAGAGAGATATCTCTCATGGCTCTACCAATTAAATAATGTCCTAATATGCTGACAAGTAAAAAAAAAATAGGTTGCCAAAAACTATAGAGTTTAACCTTATTTATATAAAATATTAATAGCAAGTTTTGAGTGATTTATATAAAAGGTATTTTGGGGGCAGGAGGATAATTTTAGAGTTACAGAGAAGTTGGAAAGATAGTCAAGATAGCTTCCATGTACCTGTCACCCAGTTTCCCCTAACGTCAACTTCTTACATAACGACAGTACATTTGTTAAAACTGGGGCCTTGATATTGCTGCCTTACTATTAACTCCAGACTTTATTTAGGGTTCCCCAGTTTTTTCCAGTGATGTGGTTTTTCTATTCCAGGGCCCCACTCTGCCCTTAGACATCATGTGTCCTTAGTCTCTCGGGTCCATGGCCGTTCCTTAGCCTTTCTTTGTTTATCATAACCTTGGCAGTTTTGAGGAGTACCGGGCAGATATTTTGTAAACTGTGCCTCAGTTAGGATTTTTCCAATGTTTTCTTTTTCATGCTTTACTGATATAGATTTTTAAGAATACCACAGAAGTAAAGTGCCTTTCTCATTAGGTAAGATCAGGAGGCATATGACAGCAGCCTGACTTTACTGGTGATGTTAACCTTGACACCTGGTTGCAGTGGAGTCCGCCTCTGTTCCCTTTTCTTATCAAAATCGGGGGGCAGGATGCTGTTGTTGTTGGTTCGCCACTGCTCCTCTGCCCCCTCACAAGACAGAGCTAGGAAATAACATGAGTAGCTTATATTTTCTTCTTTCTTCTTACCATATTTTCTAAATTTCCTTCTAATAATGTTGCTTTTGTTTTCTATTGCTGCTGTAACAAATTACCACAAACTGAATGCCTTAAAACAACAAAAATTTATTACCTTACAGTTCTGTAGTTTACAAGTGCAAAATGGGTCTCATGGCCAAAATCAAGGAGTCGGGGGGACTGTGTTTCTTTCTGGGGGCTCTAGGGAAGCAAGAGGACCCGCTTTGTTGCCCTTTCCAGCTTCTGGAAAATGCCCACATTCCTTGGCTCTCGGTGCCGTTCCTCCATCTGCAAAGCTGGCCACGGGGCTGGGTTCTTCTCATGTTCTGTCAACTCTTATTCTGCCTCCCTCTTCCTCTTTCAAGGACACTTGCAATTACACTGAGGGCACCCAAATAATCCAGAAAACTCTCCCTATTTTAAGGTCAGTTGATTAGCAACCTAAATTCTATCCGCAACCTTAATTGCCCTTTGCCGTGTAAGGTAACACATTCATGGGTTCTGAAGACATTTTTGAGGGGTTGAGAGAGCATTATTTTGCCTACTAAAAATGTGAATTATTTTGTAAAAAGAAAAACACATAGGTAATGATAAATTAGTTGCTCATAAAACTAATAATTTATTTTAAAATCTAACAGGTAATTTTGCTTTGCTCTGCAAATTAGAAAAAGTACCTTTTCTCAAGAAACTTTACTTCCATCTGATGAAATGTTGTCACAATATGTTGATTTAGTTAAAATAAGAAAATAGTACATAAAACCTACAATGCTATTATATTGCAATAACTACATGAATTCATAGTGACTATTATACAAATGGCATGCCTTAAATGTGGTGCCCTCATGTTGTATATGACCTGCTCTAGCATCCATGGTGTTCACAGGAGAATTAAGTGGACAATTGCAAAACCATGACCATCATTAGTTGCTTTTCATACATCAACTTATTTAATGTTCTTACTACCCTCCTAGGTGAGGATTAAAATCCCGCTTAATTTAGTTGAGACTTCAAGTAATTTGCCCAATGCCATATAGTTACTAAGTGTCAAAATTAGAATTAAAACTCAGTAGACCCAACACCAAAGCCTTTATTCTACAGCCATCACCTAGCTCCTTCAAAGACAAAAGAAAGCCAAGACCACTGGGCCTCTGTAGATGCTGAAAGGAAATGCAAGTTCAGGAAATTCCCAGTCTTTCTGCTAAACCAGGGAGCACAGCACCTCTCTTTCTGCATCACCCAATTCTGCCATCACAACAGTCTTGACTTTAGGAAAAATAAAGACTAGATTTTTTTCCAATTACATCAGTGCCACAACTATTTTAAAAACCATCCCAATTCCAAAGGGAAGTAATAGAAACCAAAACTATAGGTGGTTGGTAAATAAGCCTTAATAAGGAAACAAGCATAAAGAAAATTTTTTACCCTTACTAGTTCAAATAAATACAAATTAAGCAACATTTATGAAGCATTTCAGAATAAGAATAACATTGGGAAATAGCTCTCAACATTTGGAGCAGTTCCTGTGGAATTGAGATGCTCATCTCCTGCTGGTGGCAATGGAAATTGTTACAACATTTTTTAAATGCAATGGAAAAATAGCAAGAGCCATACAAGTGTTCATGAATCTTTTGATCCAGACAATCAAGGAGCTAAGAAAAATAAATTATTCAATAGAATAAAAAGCCTACATGCATAAGATATTTATTGTCAAAAACCTCAAAACACCCTAAATGCAAAACAGCAGCAAAATAATTTAGTAAATTACAGGACATCAAGTTGGTGGAAAACTATGTAGTTATTAAAATGGTAATTATAAAGTAAATGTAGAAAATGTTTATTGTTTGTAGTTTGAGTCAGAAAGAAAAGAATAAAGGGGCCTCTATTCTATGATTGTAACTGTACAAATACCAAATTTTCTCATTCCAAAAGGCATATTTTTAATATATTAACAGCTGTGAAATCAAAATGCATTTTTCAATCAATACTATCTTGTGTTTTAACTGGAAGTACTTTTTCTTTCTTAGTGGCACATGAAGTAATGATACATTTCAGGTTAAATGAAATGTGGTACTATTAGAAATTATACCAATCTAAAAGGTTTGTGTTAAGGTTGAGAGATTCTAGGTTTTCATTTTGCCTATGTTCAAATTAAACATTATTTTGTAATAACTTTAAAAGAAGAACATTATTCATTTGTTAAAAGAATAACAAATAAATAGATTTCAATGCCTTGGATGGATAGCAGAAAATTCTAAAGGCAGATGCATCTAGAGGGAATTGTCATGTGCAATAAATAAAACTTTTTTTAAGAAGAGGAAAAGTATGAAAGGAATTCTGAAGAAAGGAATCTATTTTTAGCAAGAAAGAAGAATGAAGGGGAAAGGGGCTCCAAAATATTTCCAAATCTACCTTGGGACTTGTAGGATGCAGTTGCCTTTTATGTCTAACTTCAAAGGGATCAAGAATCCTATGCCACAGAGTAAAATTTAGAAACTGAAAACAACCAAGTAGCTGTCCTTCTTATCGTCTTTCATTAAAAGTGGTTCTGCATTAAGACATAATTAAATTTGGCGTGAAGGAGGTAAATAGTTTCAATCGTACACAAAAATTCTTGCCAAAAACAAGAAAACAATAATACAATTCACATGGGATTGGAAAGAGACCTCAGTTTTCAAAATACAGTAAGCGGTGAAGACCATAAATGCAAAAAAGAGAAAAAGGAAGCAACATTAGGAAAAAAACAAATATCAGGATATTTAAAAGTAAAATTTATTACAAGAACTTTGAGAGTTTTTAATCAACTATAGTTGGAGTGAACAAAAGAAATGAAATATCAATCAATTCTTTTATTTTTTTCTATAAGAACATATGAGATGAGATTTATTTAGGTCTAACTGAGGTCAAGAGTAGATGCAACCCAGAAAGAGTAACCAAAGTGAGAAACTATTTAAGTTGGGGGAAAAAGTCTTAAACCTGTAATCATTAGACACTAGAAATCCTAATTATAATAATTTGCTCCACATCATTTGTGGCACCCTCCCTTTCTTCCTCAGTAGCAGAGCCCCTATGTTTACAGGGTATACATTGGCTCCAGGAACAGTCTTGATTTCCCAGTTCCCCTGCAGTCTGTGTCCAAGCTCTGGGTGAACTCTGAGCAATGTGATGTAAATCAAAGCCTTATATGGCCCAACTGGATCCCTCTTTAAGATCACTATTTAAAAAGAGAGGTGAGTAGTCTTCACCCTCCCCAATTTCCCTCTTTTGCCAACCTTCATTGGATCTAATGACTGGAGTTCCTAGAACCAACTTAGTTTATGGGTTGACACAGTGACCAGCAACCAGGGCTAAGACTGGTAAAGCAGGAAGAAACCTAGAACCTGATGACACCATGGCTCCACTCTCCTGTCTTTGAATGGCCGGCCACCCCTAGATGTCCACTGCCCATCTTCTATCTTGATTAAGACACAATTATTGCTGGTATTTGATACTTATGGTTGAACTCGAGTCATAGCTTATATATCAAGTGTTTGTTATGATGTTCTTGTTTGTCAGGAACTTGTGTAACATTCTTCAGAACATTGGTTTCTTTACCTCATTCCCCAAACTGAAGAATCAATATGTAAGGCCCAACATCCACTAGATGTTCTATCCTATGCTCTACTGGCAGGACAGCTTTAATGTAAAAGGAAATCATCTTTGTAGAAATGTCCATTTCAATCATTTTTGTGGGCTTGGACTTCTTGAAATGAGACTCCCTACTGAGTCTTCTCCCAAACACTGATCTTTGTCCAGAATACATTTTCTGACCATCCCTTCAGCTTCTTTTTAAAACACACTGGAGTCCCACTTCATGGATACAATCCTTAGTACCATTTTCTTGTTGGCTTGCAAACTAGGTATTTCATGCGGATGCATTTGATTGTGGAAAGTTCTGTTTGTCTCATATATCTTTAGAGCTTACTTAATGGTCAACTTCTAAAGAGAAATAAACTTGGAGTTACTTTGAACTGGCTCCTAGCACAGTTGAGTCAACTCATGATCATTAATCACCAACTATGTGCACATTGCGACAAGCATTAAATAGATACTTTCTGAGGATGGAAGTGAGCTTGGGAGAAGTGGTGATAATAAGAATAATTCAACATACAACATGATGAGGGTCAATAAATAATTAATAAGGTGCCCTCAATTCATAATAAAGAATCTTTCATGGGCTCATAAAATGCAATTATAAACTATGCTTTTCACCTCATATCCAAAGCCTACTGAAAGGAGATATTTATGGAGGACTTTTAATAGTCTTTTCATTCTTCCTAGCATTTCAGGTTTTGCCCTCCATTCAAGCTAATCCCACAGGAAAGGTACACTCTTGCCTGAGTTATACTGGCCCTTGAGATGAGTCTTGTTGCCTCTGTCATTTACTGAGGAAGGACAGTAGTCACACAGCTTAATGTGATATTGTTGAAAATATCATCTACTGCCCATAGGGGGCGTTCCACATGAGCAATTTAATTTAGATTTGTTTTCCACCAAAATTTATATGATTCTTCTTCTACAATAAAACTAGGTCCCAAACTAACTTTTGTTTTCACATCAGTTGCCAGCATGAGCTCTAACCATGAAGACCCATACAGTGTGAACATTTGTGGTCTTCTCCTTCTCATTTCCCACCCCTAGTCTTAACTTTCATCTCACTCAAACTTACATTCGCCCTACTCTTAACATTTTTCTCTCCTATTTATATCTGACTGTTTTTTATATATGTGCTAGTCATAAGCAACTCAAAATGAGTTACAGAAGACAATAAATAAGTAAATTAAATTAGTTAATAAAAGAAGGGTCCATTCCATATTATTTGTAATTTAGGCAGAGTGGATGTCCTCATGTGCTCTAAGGACCAGAATCCAAAGGCCATTTTACCCTGTATCATACCTGCCTACCAAGATACACCAGTCCTGAGGCTATATAGTCTTCCTAAGTCACAATGAATCAGACCATGTACAAGAAATACTCTATAGAATATCCCTAACTCCTTGACATTGGAAATACTGACTGGAAAGAACATCTTTTTTCTCCCAAGAAAATTGGCACAATCCCACATTGTGAGAGCTCTTGGAGGTCTCTGACCTCTGGCTTCATTCACTATGTCATGAAGCAATCTCCACATACGGCGGCAAGAAAATAAGTGCACTTGTGTACCGGAGCCTATTCCAGGGAAGCTGTCATATAGAACGTAGGTCCCAATTTATAAAGTTATTTGTTAGCTTTTAGTTTGTTAATACAATTGAAAAGTTGACCATTGAATTCAGGTCATTTAAAAGCTAAGCAGGGTCAGCTTTTCCATATATGGTGTACTCAGTCAAGTAATAATTAAACATTAACTAAACACCTATGATTTGTAAGGCACTGCTGGAAGGGACATAAATATAAGTCATAAGCATATGTCTAGTGTTTGAAAAGCTCACAATAAAGAGAAAAAGGCTAAATTAATACTCAAAGTCCATGAATATATTGTGCAGATAACCCATTCTTCAAATAGCCTATAAGAAGTACAGAATTAAGAAAGGTTTCATGAAGGCCATGAATTTTAAGATAGTCATTGTAATTTGTAGAGCATGTTGGCAGGGAAAATGAATAAAAGCAGGATGACAGGTAAGGGGGAAAGAATGAGAAAACGGCGAGGAATAGTCAGGCAGGATCCCAACCCTAAACCACCTGGACTGCCCCAGTCGAGTTAAAAAAAAAATCACTTGGCTTGGCAGGCTGTAGAGTGGTGGAATAACTAGGGAGCAACGTTAGCATAGGTCAATAAGTTTGCTCGTAATTGAGTGGAAAGTGAGGTATTCTTGAACCTTTCCAAGAAATGGAGTGATGGCATCAGAGATTCCTTGAGAGGTTTAATCTGGAACCAAAACAAGGGATGGATTAGAGCTGGGAAGCAAGACGTAACTGGAAAACAAGAACCTACCCAGTTTTCTATTTGTTTACCTCCTCCATAGAGAACAGCAAGTGTTGATTCTCCACTGATTATGTACAGTGGATATAGAATCATGCAGAGAAGTACTACTAATAACCCGTGGACTAATTTACTAATGAAACCTAGCTCTAGTGATGTGCAACAGGAACAGGTTTCTGAGATGCAGAAATCTATGATCACTTTATAATTTAACTCTCTTAATCCTTCCAGTTTTTTGTTTTGTTTTTTTTAAATCAAAGAGTATTTCCAGCAGTGTCTTTGGATATTTTTTTTCTCTCTTTTTTTTTTACTCTGGCAATCAAAGCAGCAAGGAGTCTGGTTTTCTGAACATTATTGAATGGAAATGTTTACTTCTGCAAATCCTGCATTTGCTTTCAAAACTATAAGCGTATTGGTTCTCCTTGAGCTCGCTAAGTGCCTTTGCTCCACGGCCACTCATCTGTACAGCAGAAAAATCTTCAACAAGGCGATTTCCATCACAATCGGAACCAATCTGACATTCAGACTTAGTGTAAAAAATAATTTATTTCCTGCTTTTCAACTTCCTTTTCCTTGACACCAAAGAGTGATTCTATTAAAAAATGCAATTAGCTGCAATCATCATGCATGTCCAATTCAGCAGCTGTTTACTTAAGACCTTCTCTGGACACGTTATTTTTTAAAAGTTTCACAGTCCCAAATTTGCAGTGTGTTTGCAAAGGGGTAATTTCTGAACTTTATTACCCATTTATAGCTCCATGTGACATACTTTTGCATGCCCTTATCCCAAATTCTGCGGACGCTAACCCTCTAAAACCCCTTTTCAGCTCAGGCTACCCCATCACACTACACACAGGAAGGTAGGTTCCCAATGTTTCAAGTATCTCCAGTTGGTAAGAAATAATGTTCTTGTTCATCAATGATATTTTTTGAGGACTTTTAAAAAAATCTCAAAGGATAGCCTGGCCAATGTGGCTCAGTGTTCGAGCTTGCATCTAGGATCCAGGAGATCGCAGTTCGATTCCAAGTCAGGACACATGCCTGGGTTTCGGGCTCGATCCCCAGTGGGGGGCGTGCAGGAGGCAGCTGATCAATGACTCTCTCTCATCATGGATGTTTCTGTCTCTTTTTCTCTCCCCTTCCCTCTCCCTTCCTCTCTCTGAAATCAATTATATATATTGATTATTTTTTTTAAAAAATCTCAAAGGATAAAATAAAAAACTTGTTCCTGGCCCCCCACACAAATCAATCATATATTGACTTTTTTAAATATCATGTTTTAAAAAGAAATAATACATTATAAATCAAGTTCAAGTCCCCTTCGTCTCCTCTCCTCTCACCCAGTGTCCTCCCTCCTCAGAAGCAACCCCTACCAGCACTTTGCTATTCAGCCTCCTAATCCAATGGGAGAGTTGGGTAGATATAAATGTATCCATAAGTAATACATACTGTTATTTTTGTGCTGCTTTTCACATTTAAATAAATTGCATCATAAAATCATATTTCCACTTAATATGTTTTTGAGATCCATCCATGTTTGTGGAAAGTGTTTGTGTTCATTCTTTTTTACCACTCATTGTGTCCCATTGTATGAACAGACCCTATTATATTCTGTTAGGATATTTCATGGCATTTTCTTCATTTAGGTTGTTTCAACTATTTTACCTTCACAAATAATGCTGTATGAGAGGCAGCTTTGTGCAGTTAGGAGAGTTATCTCTTTGGAGTGTAGATTTAGAAGTCAAATATGTGTGCACTTTTAGTTTTTTTGGAAACTGCCAAATTGCTCTCCAAAGTGGCTGTATCGTTTATATCCCTCTGGCTATTTCAGTCTTTTTTCATTTTTTGCTAATCAGATGGGTGAAGCTTGTGACTAATTCTTGTTTCCATTTGCATCCTCAAGATCACGAGCAAGGAAGGCTGAGTGGAATCCTCCCCTCTGTGACGTGCGGGGGAGCTGGCCTCGGCCACAGGGAGGTGCTGACAGGGCTGTCAGCAGCCCTGTCCTGACAGGGGCTTGTGCTCTGGGAGGGTTGCATACCACCACTCACAGGGCTCAGAGAGGTGCCAGAGTAAGATCATCAGCCCCCCAAAAGGCCTGCACAACCTGGAAGCCTTCCAGTGTTGCATAATAGCACAAAGCAGAGTCCTTGCCTCCTATTCACATGTTAGAGGGGAGGGCCGCCTCTGTATGACTAAGCATGTCCATCCAAAAGTCGCTTGTAAAAAACAGGAATTTTCTATTCAAAGCAATGATGTCATCCTACCCCACTGAAGAAAAGTGTGAAATGGGCCCAGCTTACAATTAGGGGTCTCATAATTCTTCTCTGATCCCCTCTTCGCCTTCCCTTGTTTTCTACCCTCCTTAAAGTACCGTGAAACCTCCCTCCTTAGCTTAGCACGTCATGGTGAAGTTATAAGGCACAAACCGGAAATCAGGAGATGGGCAGCTAACAAGGTAAAGCAACACCCTGGGCACGTCACTTTCCTGCCGAGTCTTGTCTTCCTCACAGGGTGATGCAGTGAGGCCAAAAGCTGTCATCTAGGATTTCAAGCCTCTTGTGTTCTCGTTTTTCCTTCCCCACTCTAGCTACGTTTAGGATTTGGTCTCATCTGACCTCTACCTCCTCTCTCTCTCCCTCTCTCTCTCTCTCCCTCTCTCTCTCTCTCTCTCTCACACACACACACACACATACGCACACACCTTGCCATTCCAGAGACCGAGAGATCACCTGTTACCAGTTGCTTGTTTCATTTCACTGGCACATCCCAGAGGAGGGAGATGACCACCTGAGCACCAGAGGCACAGTTCCATCCAGCTCAGGCATTGCCCTTTTCTGTCCTAAACCTGCCTTTTTCTGCCTGTATGGCCAGGCTCCTGTTCTTCTCTTGGTGCCAGTTTATTCAGCTAATTGCTGATTTTCTTCTAAGGGGAGCAGGGTGAATTAGAGAAGATCCCCAAGGCTCCTTATCCCCCATCACCCACAGTAATTTGTGCTCGACCTGTCCTTTATTCCACACAGAATTAGGCTAGGGGATTTACACTTGCTCCTGGGCTTTTAGTTGGCAACCAAACCATGCCCAGTCTTTCTACAGGCAGTCCATGTGAGTGTTCATGGCAGTTAGGGCATGGATAGTGTGACAGACTGACTACGTGATTCTCGCCTCTCAGTGTTCACGTTCTTTGGATAATCCCTTCTCTCTGAGTGTGGGCTGGACCTGAGACTTTATTGTAACCTATAGAATGTGACAAAGGTGATAGGATGTCACTACTGTGATTACATTAAGTTATATAAAACTCCATCTTGCTAGCCAACTTGCTCCAGGGTTTTGCTTCCCTTGCTGGCTTTGAAGAAGCAGACCGCCCTAAGCCCTACAGCCACAAGAAAAGGAATTCTGCCAACAACCTGACTGAGCTTGGAAGTGGGACTTGCCCAAGATGAGCCTCCAGAGGAGAATGCAGCCTTGGCCAACACCCTGGCTGAAGACTTCTGGAAAACCCAATTAGGCCATTTACAGACTCCTGACCCAAACAATCTGCAAGATGATGAATGTGTGTCATTTCAGCTGCTAAGTGTATGGTTATTTAGTGCAGCATATAAAACGAATGCAGGTGGGGCCACTTCATATATAGTATCTTGTACATCCAGGGTGTGGGAGAACTGCTTGGAGTCCTACACAAGTCTGTTCTTTCAGCCCCATGACAACAGTCCACTGCACGGCCTCCCTCGTCTGCTGAGAGGAGGTCAGAACCCTGGACACCTGGGCCTGCAGCATATGAAACCAGACTAGACAATGACAGACAAGACCTGGGAGCTTTCCTGACATTCTCAGCATTTGTACTTCACAACAAAAATGTGGAGAAAATCACAGTAGGATATTTAAAGGGGCAAAGGACCAAAGCATGAGCGACTCCAGCCACTGGTCCCCAGCTACTCCTGATTCTGATACAAGCCAATCAAGCTAAGGTACTGCAGGTGAGTCCTTTCTGTAACTAAAATAGAGACATGTTTTTTCATTATGGGCTACACAGTTCCGGATAGTCAGGCCCTGGATCATTTTGTCCCATATTTCTACACTCTTGTCACACCTTCTTTTAGTGCCAGTACTCAGCTTGCTTCCTCTTGCCTGGAGGCATTTGAACATGCTGGCCCCTGACATGCTATTTGCTCTGACTTTCAGATAATTAATTCCTTCATCAGATCTCAGCTCAGGTGACAGTGCTCCAGAGATGCCTGTCCTTGCCTCTGTAACTAGGCCTAATGCCTGATGACAAGCCCTCAGGGTACAATAGCTCTCACGTGCTCCCTACTTGTCATAGCCTAACTGTCCATTGACCTGTGTGATTATTTGCTTAATGTGATCCTCTCCCACCAGCCTCTTTCTGAGCCACAAGGGCAGGAACTGGGACAAGTTTTGACTTCTCACTGATTTACCATTAACTTCCCAGCACTGAGCTTGGAGCTTGGCACATAGTATTGGTTCAATAAATATGCATTCAACAAAGAACTGAATAAAACATATTTATGTAAAATAATTGAGGAAAAGGTGAGCCCCGACCTGAGAGTCAGAAGACCTTGTTGTAAACCAGTGTCCCACTCAATTGCAGTGTAAACATGGAGGGAGCCGTTCCTCAGTTTCCCCAGTGCGTGCAAGTCTTTAGATCTGTGATTTGTCAACAATACCATCAGAACTATTAAGCGCTTGTTACTGACATAGTCAGCACTATTCTTTTCTTCACTTCGCCTCTTCAAGGGAGTGATGATGGGAAGACCTTTGAAATCCTGCTTCATTTCCTCAGAGGTCCACAAATTCTCGAGAAAAACTTCTCAAAAGGACTCCAGGCTGCTTGAAAACCACAGAGTCCATTGGGGCCTAAAGTTAAAAGGTCATATTATGTACAATGGTCCTATAGTCATCTGGGAACAATAACTAAAACATATAAATTACAAAACCGGGATAGCTAACTGCTGTATCCATGGAAACAGATGTTGGCTTGGCCAAAGTGCTTTACAATGATTATGATTAATCATCCTTGAAATCACTGTTATTTATTGGTGTATAACTGAGGGAACCATGTTGGAAGGGCTATATTGTACAGTTTTACAAATTTCCAGTTGCTAGAGTTAGCACCCTGGCCATAAAATAGCAAAATGTTCTTTAAAATGTACTCATTAAATATCAGTCAAAGAGAAGACTATAAAAGCCATAGCTTGGAATAATAGTCAATAAAAACAGTATGCCAACGCAAGTCACTAATGTTTAAAGTAAATTTTCTTCCATGCTTCATAGAAACCTCGTGCTAAAAATTACTTAAAGAAGTGGAAACCCTTCTTCGTGAGTTCTTTCTAAATCTCATTCACAACTCTGCTTGATCTGTGTGTGAGTCAGAATCGTGCCTCTGAGAAATGTTATGGCTTCATTTGTTGTTGACGCTCCCTTCAGCCAACCTTTCTGGTCACAAGTACTTTTCTGTCTTCACTGTGCTAATGGCATTCTGACGTTCAGATCCTTTTGCACCTCGCCACTTCAGGTGATTTATTTTCATTTGACCATCTGTATAATTGAAGGATGACCAGGTTTGAGAAGAGTCTTTATTTGAACTTGTTTTGGATAGAACTCAAGGACACTTTATGGTGACATAGAGCATCTAGCTCTTTTGGAGTCAGTCATCTTAGCTTCTGCATATCCTCCTGGGACTCCCTGACCCCTCCCTGACCAATAAGCCCAGTGGGTACCCAACAAAGTATGTACAACCTTAGTTTCCCTCACCTGTGCCGTGACGTATACCTGAGACAGAAGAATGCCAAGGGATATGCCAACAGACCCAGAGGCCATCATAAGCTCGCCTTCATTCCCAGTGCATGTTTTCCTAGAACACATCCAATCCTCAAATACATGCAGCATTGTTTTCAGTGACAATGGAGGGCTGAGAGAAAGAGCCAGAGCCTCGGATGTTGTTGATAGAAGTCTTTCCTAAGCAGGTCAATAAGGCTGCTGCCGTATCATTCTTGATCTAATGCCACAAATAAACAGCAGCCCCTGCGCCCTGGGCTGTGCTCTTTGAACAGCTCTGGGGTGGTTCTGCACAATGCTCCGATTGTCTGTGCGGGGCAGCCGGGGGGAGTTAGAGTGGGAGCTGGGCATCTGCTCGAGCAGCCGGGGTAGGATACGTTCCAAGCACCGGGTGTATTAGCCACTGTTGACGTGCAGAGGGGCTCTGCAGTGTGTGTACAGCCACAATAATCACAAACCTCCTGTCTTACTATACTCAGCTGACCTTGAAAATGACCCAGAATGCTTTGTGCAGGACAAGGGAAATGGGAAGGACAAGGCAAATACGGTCAATTAGAAACCAATAAATAAATAAAGCAAAAATGTTTTAAAGGAAACAGGATATGTGACTACTCCCCAGTAATTTTGACTATAGAGTCTTTATTTAATACACCACAGAAAGGCAAGCTTGAAAGTTATGTGTTAACTACTTACATATATAGGCAAGCAGGGGGCTGGCCCAAGGAGGCATGTGGGACTTCTGTGTCTTCCATCCAGAGAATTGAGAGCCACCTCCAACAGTCATTTGAGCCAACCCTCTGAACCATTCAGAGCTGAGAATTCTCATTCTGTTTTTAAACTGCCTCAGAAAGAAGACCCTATGATCTTATTTTAAAGCATATTCCAGAGATTGCTTATAAAGGGTAATTAAGAAAATGACATTTTGGTGTAATCTATCCCCATGGCTTCCAACTGGAGCTGATTTTGCTCTCTGGCACACTTGTGGCAGTATCTGGAGATGTCTTTTATGTCACAACTGGTGAGGAAGGCAGGTGCTACTGATGTCCAGTGGGTAGCAGCCAAGGGTGTTGCTAAACTTCCTACACCACACAGGACAACCCCACACAACAAAGAATGATCCATGACAAAATGTCAATAGTGCCAAGGTTGCAAAACCCTTATTTAGACAAATAACCAGTATGAATAAATTAGTCCTCTCTGAAAAAAGTTGACCAAGGGCAAAAGATTTATAGTTTGAATAATTGAACTAATTATTAAAGGCATCTGTGTGGGAAATGCCTTGGTCTCAGACCACTGCATTAATTTCAATAAAGGATAATATTGATAATTATTCAAGTAATATTAACGGACAATTTTAATTGCCTACCATACAGGCAGACCCTGCCTTTACAAGGCTCATTATTTGAGAGGTAGGGGTAAGATACATATAGAACACCAGGTAGGTGTTTTATATTAATATTTAATATGGGAAGATGAATTTAAACTCTCAAGTTATTTATGCTTTATTTTCTAATAATGCAATTTGGCTATATCCTGAAACTCTTGATTTAAATAATACCAAGCACTTTTCTAAATACTTTCTATTCATTATTTCATCATATATTCCAAACAATCCTATGAAGTAAGAACTATTTATTCTCATTTTAGAGATGAGACAGTTCTAGCAGGTCCTGTCTGTTTCCAGAGTGAGTATATATAACTGCTGTACCACATAGTCTCCATGAGAAAGAGGCCAAGTGATTTGGGTCAGAGGTATCATCTCCCAGTCATTGACCCCCTCATCTCCACAGGGAAGAGCTAATGATCTTTAAGGTCCTTATAGCACCAGCATTCATTATTCTAATACCAACAGAAGACAGTTATTTCACAGAACAATCATCTTGGAGTAGGCTCCACACTGTGGAGGGAAACAGGTTTTCAAATAATCATAAAAATTGTAATGTTTAAACAGCAATCTGGGATATTAACTCTAAAAAGAATTTTACCTTAGCCTATATTCTCCAAATGGAGCAAAAATAAAGTCCCTGTCATTGCCTCCCCAAGGTCAAATCAATTTTATTCTGATAGTACAAATACAGTTTAAACCTCACATTCATTTCATTCATTCACCCACTCATTCATTCATTCAACAATATGTACTGAGTATCTACCACTGTCTGAGCAGTGGGCTGAATACTTGGAATATAGGAGTAGACAACTAGACACAAAGCTCTTAACCTCATGGAACTAATCAATGAAAGTGGAGCCTTGAGATTAAAAGATTTCCAGGTTAATAGAGTAGACATAATGTTTCTTATCTTTCAATTATTGGAATTATTGCCAACATTATTCATCTGAATTTCCAAATTTACACTAATCTTACTAAAATGCCTAGTTTTTTCCCATGTTTATTTTTCAAGTAGATGTACTCGTGACCTCCAGAAGGCATGAATAAAATTGAAAGACTGCCATCACCTAACTCTTTCCTATTTAAATAACAAATGAAGATGTATTAAGCTAAAATATACTAATATGATTTCCTTATCTCATGCTTTTTTTGTCAGATAACTTTTAGGTTCCTTTCCAATGTATAGTAACTAAAATATTTTTATAAATTTATTCCTGAAAAAAATATGTATCAGGCTGAGAGATTTTAAAAGCAATTTCATTTTTATATCATGCATCTTTTCCCATGTTGTATTTTAGATATCTCAGTTGAGCAGCTTTCTACATCACTTTAACCATAATAAGGAAGATTTTTATCAGCTCCCATGACAAAACCATTCACTCTACCTCTATTTGTTTGTGTTGCTCCCCTGAATCTGGAAGCCCCTATTTTTTCTTCACAAACCAATCTGCAACCCTCCCTTTGCAACCCTACTTGAGATTATTTCGCTTATGTATATGTGTTTATGGTCATATTTTGCTCTTTCCCTGACAAGATATGAGGCAGCCTATAACAAGACACATAGAAGCAGCCCAATAGCATCTGTTAAAAGTGAGGCAAGAGGAGAAAGTGAAACAAGAGGAGAGGTGAAGCCGAGCCAGGAGCGAGTCTAAAATGCATAGTCTAATAACCCACATATGTGCAGTAGGTGAGTCGTAAATCTGGCTCTAAATTTTCTGGCAGTCAACATGAAAAGAAAAACCTTAGTTACACAATTCACAGTGTCCACAAGATACTAACAATCCAAACCTCCTAGGGAAGCCAAATTGTTCTTGGTACTCAGACCAGACAGGAACTTTCCTTGGGATCCTCATAAAGAGATGATGTAATGAACAACCACCACCGCTCCTTTACAATTCATCCAACAAGATTCATGAGGCTACTTCCCAAAACGACTCTTGATGTGGGCCAGCTACGTTCAACCAGTGTGCCTAGAGAATTTCTAAAACATGCAATACCTGACTATTTAGTCGGGGGCACTGACCTCTTTCCCTTAGACTGTCAAATAAAAAAATGACAACAACCAACACAACAATAGCCATCCGGTGTGAATGAATCAAGATTATACCTATTTTTTTGTCAGATTGGCAAAAAATGTATTTTTTGGTGTGCCTCAGAATTTTAGTAATTAGTTTATGTGTGCCATGAGGTGAGAAAGGTTTAAAATCGCTGAGGTAGGCTACTGGCACATGCACAGCCACAAGACAGAGAAAAGGTATTCTGGAGAGGAGAAAGAGAAGGCAGGGGTGGCCAACACAGCAAAAGCAGTGTTTCTGACTCTGCTAATCAGCTTTGACACAGGGATTTAATTTAGAGTGTAAGGCGGTGAATTAACTCAGCAATTCTCCCTAAATAGTGTTTCTCCTAGCTTCTGATCAATATTGTGCAGCAACAGCAAATGCATTGAGAGTGACTGTTCTCTGTGCCTTTGAGTTTATTTTCTGGTGCCCAAGCAAAGCCCAGAGCTAGGACTAGGGTTCACTTCCTATTCAGTAGCTGGGAACCCGTCAAGGTACATATCCAATGGACAGCCAGGCCACCCCTCTACAAGGTGAACTAAGGGAGCACTGGCAAGAAAGGCCAGGGTTAGTCTCAGAAAATTATTGTGAACCCACCACAGATCCCAATGAATAGGCAGTTCAGGGCCCACAGTTCTACTCCATTAGTATTAGCCTGAATATGTTAAAGACAACCAGATACCCACCTCAAACAAAATAAAACATCAACATAACACTGAAATCATCTTTAACTTTGAGCAGAATACTTTCTGTGTTTCAAGATAAACCACTGTGAAATGCATATCGAGAAAAGAGCAACAAGTTGCACGGGATTGTTAAGTATTTATAAACCAGTTAAAAGATGAGAATATCTAGCAGAGACAGTAACTTGTTTGGGAAAAGAAAAAATAAGAAAAGGCTAAAAGGTTTATCAGTGGCCTTTCTTTTAGATAATAATTGGCCAGCAGGGTCAGAGGCCTGTTCAGGCCACTCCTTGTTTGAAATAATAGAGCCATAATATTCATGTAAGTAGGAATGTTTGTGCTACTTGTCTAGATAGCCAGGAAAGGGAGGGGTTGAAGTCAGCTCAACTAGGTCATTAAGAGCCAAGTTTTGAAGAAGGGAAACCTAAACACAGTCCTTTGTAACCCCAAAGGCTATGGTCTGCCATGTCAAAAGACTACCCTATTGGCTCTGATCTGGCAGCAACCATAATAGGGCCAGGTCTGTGAAAGCATCTATCCCTGGGGTTCTGTCTAGATTGAGCTCGTGTTCTTCAAGCAGCCAAATCAACATTGTCCACAAAGATAAAGACCAAGGAATTGTCAGTAAATGCAGCAGCAATTTGCTATCTTTAACATATTTTGCTAGGGCAGGAGGAAGAAAATGGCAGTGGTCTATAAAGGAATAACCTTTGCTTGATGTTTCCTGCCCCACATATAAAACATTGACCTATGAAAACTAAACTTGTCATTTGATAATCAAATAGCTAGTGTATCATTTAGGGCTGCTGTCCAATAAAAGGAGGCCATAATTTGGGATAGGGACCACTGTTCTTTTAGGGTATGAAATAAACTATACCATTCATCCAATCAAATGGGGCTGTACCTGTAGCACAAATAATGGTGGGAAGGTTGTTGAGAGGGGGGTCCTTGAATAGCTTTGAAGGAAAAATAAGCCCTTAGAATGTAACTATATTGTCTAATAAGTAGCATAACTCAGATTCTGACAAGAACTACGTTTTCAGGTATGTTTTTGGAGGTAGTGATCAGTTTGAGGTGTTTTTAACTATATGAGGTTCTAAGTGGTCAGGTGAGATCTTTGTTTCATGTGATACTTCAGCAACCTCACTGTGGCAGTTCCCAGTTGTTCCCCTCTCTGATATGTGGACATCAGGTCCCCTTTCAAGCATTTAAATAGTCCTCAGCTAACAGGAGGCCCTCTCACACACCCAAAAACCACTTTCAACCTACATTCGTTTCCTGAGGCTGCCTTAGAAAGTAGCTTTATTACCTATTTACAAATAAGGTCCTATTCTGAGGCACTGGGTTATGAGTTCAACCTATTGTTTGAGGGCGACATAATTCCGTTCATGACACAATTCTAACTGGACATATTCTGAAGAGCTGAGGACAGCTCTGCAGAACTGGCTGCTTTACCAAATGTGAGTGATCCTGAGACTGAAGGACAGTGACCCACCGTGAGAAAGGGACCACTCCCTCACTCCTTGAAGAGCCAGGCCATAGTCCACAGCATATGTCCCTCTGTTCTCCACCCATGAGAGGCCGTCCGAGGAGGTGACTGATGGCACAGAACCTGGAGCCAGATTGTCTGGGTTCAAATTCCAGCAATACCACCTATTAGCTGTGGGAACTCAGATGAGTCTTTTACTTTCTGTGATCTGAAGTTAACTAGTCTGTGAAATAGAGATCATAATAGAACTTTCTCGCAAGGGATGTTTTGAGATTTACATGAGTCAATAGGTATAAAGCACTTAGAACACAGGAGCACTATGTTAATGGTGGGTATTTTTAACTATTTTAAAGTTAGATACTTTAAATAAAGATATTAGCTTTAAGTATGAGGAGTCAGATGCTCACCATCTCAACAGGAAACTGATCACCAAGAAAGCTAGATTTTCCAGAGGAACCCCCTTACCGACCCTCATCCTGTATCCCCTCTACCTAGTTGTGATACCTTTTATTTTTTAATGCCCTTCCTCAATTAATCATCATAACCAAGAAGCCCCTCAGTCTAGTTTCAGCTCTCTCTGATCATGGCCTCGTGTTGCTCAGTTTCACCAACGTAACAGCATTAGAAGGGAATTGCTTCCTGTTGTCGTCATCTCTGAACAACTTCCCTCCTCCAGATTGCTACAGGCAAGTTCCTTAAAACATGAGCCATGTTTTCCATTTCTCCTGCACCCTCGGTAACTTAGAACAATATTCTTCCGTAAGCAGGTGCTGGACAAATCCCAAAAGGTTGGAAAGTAAACACAAAGTTAACCTGGGCACTAAGAAAGGGTATCCTTTACTGCAAACAAGTTTGCATCCCAGGATCACTCCTGTGAACCATTGTTGTTCGCAAATGTTCAGAAAACTCCAGCGAGGGCATAGAATACAAAACCTAAGGAAAGATGATGGCTGGGAAGACTTGGCTTCAGGCCTCCCTCTGCTTTATCATGGTTCTGGCAGGTAGTCAATAGGAAACTCTGTTGCATAGACATAAATCATAATTGAGTTTTCATCAGTCCTGTGCCAAATCTGTTCCTGCATGAAACCTAGGGTCCCGGTGCCAAGGTGCCTTATTGGTCCATGTGTAAATATGCCTTTTGATGAAATCAAAGAACAGCAGAGTTCAGACAAGATTGCAGCCTGGTGCTGCCGGAGCCAGGTAGGCATTTAACTCTTTGTATCAGGCAATGAGTAAATGATGAGTGAAAAGGAGGATTTCTCATGTGGTGCTTCTCCTTAGATGCTCGGGGAGACTCAGAAATGAGGGGCAGGGGGGCGGTGTCAGCTCACTAAGGTCATTCTCCCTAAGAGCCTGTTCAAAAGAATCTTTTTCCAAAATTCCTGAAAACTTTATCTGAAACGTATTGAAAGACCATTAGCTAAAACTAAATATAAGCTTTATATACACAGTTTTCTCAAGGCAGAAGGAAAAAAATGGTATTCAGACTATCTCCTCTGAATGTTTAAAAAGAGAGCAAATTGCCCAAACTTTCAGCTTTTCTCAAAGATAACACACCTGAAACTGAAGATGGTTTCAACAGAATAAATTTAATTCTAAGCTCCCCTGATTGTGAAGACTGACGATCAGAGTAAGTTTCTGTAATCAAGCAGGTGGGTGATGGGAAGTGCTGATGGGTCCGTCAGATATTAGAGCCCTAGACAGGCCTGGGGAAACGTAAAATGGTTTAGCTGCTTTGAAAAACAGCTCGGCCGTTCCTCAGAGTCAAACACAGAGTTACTGTACGACCCAACCATCCTTATCCCAGGTATACACCCAAGGGCAACAAAAGCACAGATCCACCAAAAGCTTGTGTACAAATGTTCATAATAGCACTATGCGTAATATCCCAGAACTGGAAAGAACCCAAATGTCCATCAGCTGATGAAAGGATAAATCAGATGTGGCAGATCCATATGATGGAACACTATTCATTAAAAAGCAGTTAAGCATTGGGACATGCTACAGCATGGGAGGACCTTGAAAACATTATGCTGAATGAAAGAAGCCAGTTAGAAAACACATATTGTATGATTTCATTTATATGAAAATTTCAGAATAGGCACTCTTTATAGAGACATAGAAATACAATAGATTGGTGGGTGGGATGGGAAGAAATTAGGATAGATAGACGATAGATGATGATGATAGATGATAGATGATAGATAGATAGATGATGATAGATAGATAGATGATAGATAGATAGATAGATAGATAGATAGATAGATAGATAGATAGATAGATAGATAGATGATAGATAGATAGATGATAGATAGATGATAGATGATAGATAGATAGATAGATGATAGATAGATGATAGATGATAGATAGATAGATAGATGATAGATAGATAGATAGATAGATAGATAGATAGATAGATAGATAGATAGATGATAGATAGATAGATGATAGATAATAGATAGATATTCCTAACTAATAAATATCATTAATTTTGTGCTTTTTTACCAGACCACAATACTTAAAATAGTCTCTGACTAAATGTTGTCAACACTTTATTTTGTTGGTGATGTAATTATATCACTTTACATGGTGTTTTGTGTGCATTAGAAATCTTTTATGTTAAAATAACATTTATTATATACTAAAAATGTTGTCACCTTATTTTGGTTTTCCTAGAACTTTATTCTATAGGGGTCTTATATAATAGTAATGGTCCAATTTTTTTCTCAAGCTTTGAGAAACTCTGGTGAAAATGACTATGTAAGTCAGAACACTTATCTTCCCATTAACTTGTATGATCTTGGTTGAACCTTGACTCTGCTTATGCCCCAGAGTCACCAAATAGACAATGATGGAGATAATTCCTACCTTTATTAATAAGGTTCTTATGAGGATCACATGAGATAAGAGATATGAAAAATGCTTTCAAAGATAAAGCAGTATAGAGTAGTGAAATAATTTTACTGTGTTCAAGCAGTTAATGTTATTAATATTTTAGTATCAACTGAAATCTCTCTAATCACAATAGAGGAAAAAACCTTAATCATCAGCTGAACTAGAATAAAATCTATAAGTTGGAATTAAATTTGAGCATGTTAAAATTTATAATGCACAAAAAATCACTAGATCATTTTCCGCTTCTTCTTTAATTTACAGGGTAATGTGGAATAAGGACTATACTTGCTATATCCTTGGAGCCGATGAGCTATTAAATTAATATCATGTAAACAAACCAGATAAGAGGCAGCGTGTTTATTCACATGGAAAGCCACTTTACTTTTACATAAATAACTACCATACAGTGCTTATAAATACAATGTTTTTCATGCAACACCACCAAAGAAAGCCTGCCTCACAGAGAGGAATCGCGTCCTTTGAAACTGCCAAAAACTTTGAAGCCGGTGCCAGGTAGAGCCTAAGTGCCCAGTTAATATTTGTAGACTGATTAGAGAAAAAAAACATTTATGTATAAGTAAGAATATTAACTATAGGAACATGCAGATAATTCTTTCACTCAGGATTTCAATACCATGTCCAGTTTGGTGCCTGAAACATAAGTGAATGGAGAACTTGGAGTGGTTCCAGAGAAAAGCAATGAAAATGATTAAAGGGTTGGAAACGGGGTCTATAAATCATGACTACAGGAATCGGGGCTTATTTAATCTGAAAGAAAAAGCTACATGACTGCACCAGATTCTCATTTCTGGAACTGAGAGATGGTGAGAGTTGCCATGACCCGTCCAGACAGCTGTGTGAGCAGAAAGAAATCTAGAAGCAACAAAGGGAATTTCAAAGAAATCTGCATGTATCTCACTCTCTCCTTTTGATTTTCAAAACAACCTACAGCAACCTTGGGGCAAGCAGGGTGTGCTCCAATTTAACCCACAAACATTTACAAGTGCCACTGAGTGTCAGGCACCTTGTTGGGTGCTGAAGAGAGAAAGGAGTATGGGAGGGTAAGACCCTGAACCTGCTGGAGGTGTAAAGAGAGTCGCGGGATATTAGAAAACCTCTATCACTGACTATGCAAAGCCCCTTAGTGCCTCTAAGACACACTCAAGTTTACTTGGGAGGTGGGGGTGAAGAAGGCGCTGCTTCTCCGAGGTCTTTTTTGCTTTAAATATGTTTTTATTGATTTCAGAGAGAGGAAGGGGGAGAGAGAGAGAGAAACATCAATGATGAGAGTCATTGATCAGCTGCCTCCTGCATGACCTTAGGGATGGAGCCCTCAGCCCAGGCATGTGCCCTGACCAGGAATCGAATCATGACCTCCTGGTTCATAGGTGGATGCTCAGTGGCTGAGCCATGCTCGAAGGGTTGCTTCTCCGAGGTCTTAATGCTGCAAATGAGTTTGCTGTGCAGGAGAAGGCAGGAGGGCAGGAAGGCCATGTCCTATGTGAACTCAAGCAGGCACAGAAGATCCAGGTGAGACCCACGCGAGCCTGAACCAGTTAGGAAGGCAGGAGCAGACCTGAGAAGTGTTACAACATCCATTCTGCAGATGAAGAAACTGAGGCTCAGTGGTCTCATGACTTGGGCAAGGTTAGCAGTAGTTAATGTCAGAGCTGGGACTTGAATCTACCATTCCTGATTTCCAGATTGTTAGTCTATACAGATCCTAGTTACTCATTTAGCAATCCTAACATACCATGGTTTGTCTGATAAATACCTCTTCCCATTAACGATGAAGCAGCTTGCAATAGAAAAGCCATCTTCGTGAGTAATTTGCTTGGGGCAGGAGGAGATGATGTCATTATGGTCACATGGTGCAAAGTCCCTGAATTCTGTAAACGCACAACACACACACAGTGGAGTTACTTATAAAGAGTTTAATTTAGCCAATCGTTTTATAAAGAATAAAGCATCTCATTTTTACTCGTTCTGTTACACTCCATGTAGAAAAGACAAGAGATATAAACTTGAATTACATCATTTTCAATTTCTTATTTTAAATGGAAGCAAAATGCACCATCATACCTGGGCTGTTTTCTGTTATAGGTCCTGCTATAGCCTCACATCTTCTTTTTCTCTCATGTTTCAACAGTAATATTTCAGATGCTTTCAATTTCAATCTAACAATTATCAAAAAATTACTCTGGATCAACACACACACAATTTGGAGAGAGAAGCAGCTTGTTGGATTCCAGGCAAATCACAAGATAAAACAGGAGTCAGTGTATTAGGCAGTTGGTAATTTAATTTATTTTATTATTTTATGTGGTTTTCCTGTACTTGCAGGCTAGCAAATTTACTTGTGGGTTTCTGGGTTTTTAAGAATCTAGAATTACTTAAATCTGAATTTTTCTGTTTCACTAATTGACTGAAAAAAAGAAAAATATATTTCCTGTTCTTTTTTATTTTTGTTTGGAAGATTCAGTGGGATAAATTTCACAGAAAACAAATATTAGGGAATATAAAACAATTCTTTAAGGCATCCTGGTATTTCTTAGAAGGTTCTCAGGAAACTGAGAGACACTTCCAATGAATAGCTTCTCCAGCCCCTGATTTTCTGGCAAGTTCCAAACAGGTGATTTCCAGCAAGTTCTGCTAGTGCAAAACCACAGCAACATCTGTATCATCCAGTGAGGTGTGGCTGTGTCTTTCCAGCAAGTATTGGCTCAGTATCTTCCCACCCCAGGGTGGGTGGTTCTTCCTTATATGTTCTCTCTTAGCCCTAGCGATAGTGCCAGTCCTTATAGCTACCATTTCTATATTCCTTAGAGTTCTCTTCGTACTAACAAATCCCTTGTTATTCTAAGTCCATGTTATAGTTAGTAATGTTTGATATTGCTCTTTTTCTGTTTAACTTACCGTATGATTTCTCTCTCCTGATTGGACTCTGACTAATACAATGGTGAACAAATCTTGGTAAAGTTCTTGAGAAAATAAAACCAGTTTCTTTCATCTATATAGTAGCTGCATTCCTAAGAAATTTAGTAATTATAAGACGGTGCAAAATAAAAACGTTTTGTTCATATGTAAAATGGAGTTAGGTTCTAGACTTGGGAAACTGTAAACAGTTTTTTACTATGTTCAGTGGTGTCACAATCTGTACTTTGCTGTACAGATTGTATACAACACAATCCCATGGGGATATCACGCTTGGCTGACCCATGTCAATGGTGCATTAAAAAATCCTGCAGTCCACAGCCCACACAGCTGTATGTGGTGGCCCTACACTACACAGATACCCATCCAGATATCTGAAAAGTGGGCAAGCTGGAGGACAATTCTTCCCTGTGCAGAACCCTCCCACCCATTGCAGTACGTCTAGCATCCCTGGCCTCCTCCCATTCTCTGACTGTGGCACGCCCTGATCACTGTGACGACCCAAAGCCCTCCGCAGATTTACAGATTGCTCCTGTGGGAACAACCTCTCAGGCCTCGTTCCTCTGATCTCACCTTTCACCCTTGCTTCTACCATGTCAATCTTCTTAATATTCTTTAAACAGTTCATGCTTCTTCCTTCCTCAAGAGCCGTTGCAAACTATGATTTCTCTGCATGGAAGATTCTTAAGCTTAGTATCTGCAAACGCTCTCTTCAGACCCCTGCCCAAATGTCACCTTATCAAAGCATCTCTCTCCGGCCACCCTCTAAAAGACAGAAACACCTCACCTACCCCAGCACACCTTGTCCCTCTTATTCTGCTTTCATTTTCTTAACATCATGACCACTGTCTATAGCACTATATATTATCACTAAGTTATTCGTTTTCTGTATCTCTCACTAGCACTTAAGTTCCATGAGGCCAGGGACTTGACCTATTTTGTTCACTGCTGTATTTCCAGCACCCAGAACAGTGTGCCTTACTTGCACTAGCCACCGGTAATTATTTATGCAATGAACGATACAAGGAAATAACTTTATTCATAATAACACTTGCACAGTAACACCCCTTTTCCCATTTATCCAAGTCGATGAATTCAACCAGTTTACTTCCCCTATCCCCCTCCCTATCCAAAACTTGAATTGCACCACCCAAAAGAAAAAACGATCAGGGTCGACAAGTCCTGTCCTAGAATATTAAATCACATTGGTGTTTCTTGTATGAGGGATGAAGGCAGAGTAGTTTTCAGATGAAGAAGTTGTGTGTTTTCACTAAGTTCATTTAATATATGTGTGCCCTCCATATAGTTTTGGAAGACAAAGAAAAGAATAGAAATTGGGCATGGCATGAGACAAGGCATTTGACAAGCACTATCATATTTGATCTGTACAGTCATCATGAAAAACAAAGAAAACTAAAGCTATTTCCCCTAAGAGAAAACTGCACCTCAGTGACAATACGTTAATATCAGAGCAGAATTCAAAACCGTGTCTGACTCTAAAACCTATGATCATTTCACCACATCACTGGAATGAGACAATGAAATATGCTCAACACAAGTGCAATTTTCCCAGAAATGCTAAGGGTCATGGTTTCTAGAGAAATACCCTGGATTCATTTCCAAGAACATTTATTCCATGCACATGAATGGATAATATTTAGAAACACTTTACAAATAAAGTTCACTCTCCTTCCTCTTTAGATAAATTATGCAAGATTTTGGCTTACCCATGGCAAATTTTTGTTTAAAGTCAGTTTATTAACCAATAGCACCTACTCTGCTTAATGAATTGCTTTGTTGATATTATTGGCAGTTTCTACTCTGCCCAGTTAATTACTGTGTTCTAAAATAATCAATCTCTTTTGTCTTACCAGTGCCAAGGCTAAGGAAAATTATGAGACACATAGACTTCTGTGCTCGTCCCATCCCTTCCTTGCTAGAATCTGGCTAGATGGGAACAGAGAAACAACAACAAAAACACAAGAAAAGATGGACTGCAAGGAGAATTGCTTACTCAACAGCAGGCCTGACCTCTAACGGTCGATAACAAGAACCCAAATAGACCAATATCCATCCCAATAGCCAGCGTTCAACTGGCTTTGGACCAGTGTTCCTAACCTTAGAAGTCAAAGAGGTATTAATTGCTTCTGTGTGCACTCTGCTGAATGTTTTCTACATTATTATTTAATCCTCACAGTATAAAGATTTACTTTTAGTTGAAACTTACAAATGAGATGAGAATCTTCACTATGCTTAGACATAAAGGAGCTAGATACAACCCAAGTCCATCTGACTCCAGGGCCTGTGTCCTTGGCCACTGAACAATGGTTCAGAATAGGAGCATTCCATGTCAGAGAGGGCAGAACCGTCACAATTCCCAGCGCCAGCCTGTGGAACCAGGACTTTTATCTAATGGTGAGATAGAAAAGGCCAGGAGCTGTATCTTTGCCCAAGAGCAAGACACAGCCAAGAGGGCCCATGCTCCAGCTAAGTGTACCAGGGCTCAGGGTAGGCTCCAAATTCCAGCCAGAAGCTAGAATGCTAAAGCAAGACACGGAGACTGAGGGTAAGACCCATGAGTAAGTGAACACAACAGGAGTAAAAAAATGCAAGTCAGGTGTATGAGCACTTATGCACATCAGTCACCTGGCAACATATCTAACCCGTGATTCCGCAGGTCAATGAGTCGCACTTCATGGAAGGCACTGCGCATAGCATCTCAAAAGCTTCTGGATGGAGCCACATACAAGGGCTTAACTCCAGATGAAAGACTCTGGAGGAAGACCTTCCAGTCAACAAAAATTATGAAGACTCTTAAACGTACACATTATCTACTTACTCATTCATCTTATTCATTCATCTCATTCATTCATTCATTCATTCATTTGTTCATATTTCTTGAATACATGCTATGTGCCAGACACTACTTCGAGTTTAGACTTGTAAGACCCTATCCAAATTTGAACCGTCTAAATAAGTAGCTTTGTTCATCCCTCCAGATCTGCACTTATTTTTAAATACCCATGTTCCTGAGTTGTAGTTTTCCAGGTGGAGGAAGGGAAGGGAATCCCAGATCAGGAAATAAGTGGCATAAACAATGACCTGAAATCTGAAAGACCTCTCTCTGCTTGGGAAAAGGTGAGAAGTGTAAGGTGGGTAGAACAGAAAGTGAGAGAGATGGTGAGTGAGGATGACGACATTGCCATCTTTCTTTTAATCTGTGGAGCAAATTTTAGGTCAGGAGGAAGATGATGGAGAAATAATTAGACGCAGTTAAGGCTTTGTTTTATACCCCATAGAACACTTCTACCCCAGTGACTTTAGCTCTCTAGTCCATCACGTTCTCAGGGAAAATGTGCTTTGAAATCCAATCATTTCTATTTAGAATCTGTTCCAAAGAAAATTTGATTCCTGGGAGAGCAACCTGGAAGGGTTCCCAGCTTCTCCTCAGCCTGGCTTCATTCACAGAGTGATTTCCTTGTTCTCTTTGATGTGAATTTTCAGAACATCATTGGGTGTAACCTATATTCAAATATAAATTCAATAATCCCATCCAAAACCAAGTGCAAATGTTTTAACAATATTCCTCATATTAGATGAACCATGTCTTGATCTGATCCACTCACCAGACCTGAGTGTCCTCTCTTTCTGACCATCAGAGCTGCCACAGTAACATTTATGAGCTGGCCCAGCCAGCGTGGCTCAGTGGTTGGGCATCGACCTAGGATCCAGGAGATCGAGGTTCGATTCCCGGTCAGGGCACATGCCCAGGTTGCAGGCTTGATCCCTTAGGAGGCAGCCAATCAATGACTCTCTCATCATTGATGTTTCTATCTCTCTGCCTCCCTCTCCCTTCCTCTCTCTGAAATCAATAAAGATATATTTATAAATTAATAAACAAACAAACAAACAAACATTTATGAGCTGGCCTTAAACAAGAGTCCCTGACTAAAGGGAGACGTAGGGGCTTAAACTCAGCACCAGCTCTGCTCTTGAAGTTGGGGAATCCAACAGAAGGTGGCATCTACCCCAAAAGTAAAGCGTCTGTTTTTTTCAAATGAAGGAACTTATTTAGGCCTTTTGGCCATAGAATAATGACAAAAAAGAGAGTATTTTGTCTAGAAGGAAATGAGTTAAACTTTAGGGCAATAACAAAACATGACTATATATAAAACAATACAAAACATGCAAATAAGTGCCTGTCCTATATTAAGCAGAACTATGGTCACTACTTGTTATTACTATTGGTAACAATATTTTTATTATTAATAATATTTTTAGGGTATTGAGAATAGTTATGTAATTGACTTCAACAGAGTTATAAATTAATTCCGGGCTAATGGGCTACCGTTTCACTGTAAATTGAATGTAATGATTCTGATATATAAAATAAGACTTAAGATCTATTATGATATACCTTTTGTAAGTCTGATGCAAATATTGCAATATTTTAAGTCTTGACAGAACTAGATGGGAAGGTACCCCAGAGTTATATTATTATTCATTTTCAGGATACTTAAAATATTTCATAATTTATATGATATGTAAGTATTCTAATCTCCCCAAATAGAAAAGACAGCTTTAATACTGGGAATGGGGGCAAGGCTCTCTGGCACTAATTCAAGTGGCTGAGATCTGGTCCCATATACTTCCTATGTCACATTGAGCTTGTCATTTTACTACCTATCTGACTAAGCATTTTCTCACCTGTAAAATATAAGAATTGAACTAGACAACCTCACAGGTTCTTTACTCAAATTTTATGACCAAATCTACTTTTTGGCAGCTAAAAAAATAGGGCTAATTTTAATGCATATTGTCTGTCCTCATATCTTGCATGTAACTGATTGCAAATGCCTAGACACTAAAATGAAGGGTCAAAGTGATGCCATCTGCTTCTATTAACTGATTACATTGTGAAGCTGCCTTAAGTTTTAAAAAAAAATTCAGTGAAAAACAGAGGTTGTCAGGAAACGTGTTATAAACAATATTGAATAATTCATAACCAGTGTGTGGTAGAAACATAATTTTTAAACCAACTTTTTCCCCAAACACCTGGGTATTGTGACCTCAGTAACAAATGATTTAGTTGCCGCTACTTTGAAACTTAGTGTTTAAAGATTAATCCCTTAGACTTAAAATTATTTTATTCTTATCAATTTTTCTTTGAGTCAATTTTGCTATACTATAATTGGCATGAAATCGCTGCCATAGTTGACTGTCTCCCCTGTTACTTTCACATATTCTGTTCACTTATTCTTTATCCAGGGTTTTTTCATTAAAACATTTCATGTTCCTCACCAACAAGACCCCTCACTTTTATTCAAAGGGCACAAAGTAAAACCAACTTGCAATTTGTTAAATTAATATAAAATATTTTATCTAATTATAAGATAAATGTTACTTTGGTCATTTTCAATCTGACACAATGAAAAGCATATTTGTTCCATTTTACTTTACTCACCATTATCTTTTATTCTTTCTACCATTTTATGTTGGCCTTCTCAGATCACAGTTCGTCCCAAGTTTTAACAAAATTTGTTGTCCAAAATTCTGTCTTACGTAGAATGTGATACAGTTACGTTTTCTGCTGCCCACCAACAAGTTACATCACAAAACATTAATATAAAAATAAATTATATGTGAAATTTTGCATAGCAGTACTCTTGCACCAATTACATCTTAAAAGGGGCATTAGGAAGAATTTTGTCTCAGGACCTTGATCCAACATCATCTCAGTCTTCCAAGGAAGCCAATCACAGTCCCTTTCTCCTTTCACTGTCATCCCACCACTGCCTCCCCTAGAGACACTAGGGTGCTTCCTTGACAGTTCTCTGATCTGCCAGCATGACCTCCAACCCATAGAGGTCATATACACTTTTTAGAAGAATACGGTGGCATCTCCATATTTTCTACAAAGGAAGCGGTTCTGGGCAGTTATCTGATTTTAAGAGGTAGTTAGACTTGAGGCCATTACACATAGAAAAGTGGCTAATTTTCTTAGGTTGTATGAACATTCAGATTGTGTTGGGGTGCCCCCCTCATAAGCCATCCCTTAGTTCCTCAGCTGCAACAGTGACTTGACCTTCCACCTGTCTGTGACAGTGTAAGTCCCAGAGGATGGGAATCAAGTCCGCCTCTTTACTGGCTTTCAGGTGTTAATTATGCTGTGGGATGCCCTCTGGCTAGTACAAAATAAGTGTTTCCTGTTACTTGGCCTACAACATTTCTATCTGTTAACAACTGTCACAATTGGCCATCTTGGAAAACTCTTTTTACTGGCTTAAAAGTATAATGTGTTGAATTTTTTAAAACTTTTATTCAATCTTTCATTCATTCAGCAAATAATTGCTGAGAGCTCACTACTGTGTGTCAGGTATTATTCTAGGTACTCTTTGAGAACTTGAAAATTGACTATATCATGATAATAAAATAACCAAAGCGGTATTTTGATTGGGGGGGGGGGGGTTGCCTATTTAATCCTATGAGTTACAATATTCAATGCTACAACTTAAAAGTAAGTTTTTTTAAAGGCTGAATGACAGACTTATGGATAAATAGAATAGATATCTACCTAAAAGTTGTTTACTCTCTTTCTCTCTCTCCCCTCTCCTCCCTCCCTCCGTCATATCCTTAAGGTTTCCATTGATATTTCTCACTTTAAGACCAGAAACCTTCTGGCAATGGCTAATGTGTTCCCAGAGAGGGGTACCACGCCAGCCCCCTTAAACTCATCATCAACCTTGGATACATTACTCACTTAGTTGTCATGCCAGTGGACCCCCCAGGAGGTAGGCACTGAGATAGAGTTAGAAATGCAAGATGTTTATTGAGCTGTGAATGGGGGTGTTAACTGTGCTGTTAACTTTGCTGTTAACATTGCAGCTTCCTTATCTGTACAATGTATTAACATTATAAGAATTTTGAAAATTAGAAATAAAAATAAAGTCCCTACAATATATTAAGTCCTCTATTTTTATTAGTCATTATTATTGTCATTAATATTGTTGCTGGTTGTTTTATTGAAGACCTGTTGGCCTACTTCACATTTGCCTCAGGTCCCCAGGGCAGGGCTGCTGGAATGGACACAGTCTAGCTGAGTGGAGAAGGCACGCTCTGGACATGAACTGCCTGACTTCAAATCTCAACTCTACCCCTTAGGAGCTGTGACATCTTGAGTCAATTATTGAGCTTCTTGGTGCCTAAGTTTTCCAATCTGCAAAAGAAGGATAACAGTACCCACTTACGGGGCTCTGTACAGGAGCTGTATTGAGTACAATGCCAGTCACTTAGCAAGTGCTCAATAAATGGTAATCATTAGCCCTTAACATTATTTCCCTTTATTATAGAAGTAACACAAGTTTATTTTAAAACATTTCAAAACTATAGCTTTCTTAACCAGAATAATACCAAAAAAAATTCAACTTGTTTTACATAAATACTTCTCAGTGGGCACAATCCCAAATAAGGAGTCTGTACTGCAGAGCCAGCCAAAATTTTATGTAGCTTTCTGCTAGCACCTAGTGTGTCCCCAACATACAGGGGTGGGCAAAAGCAGGTTTCCAGTTGTCCGTACGGAAAATAATACAAGAATTAAACAAGAATATAAGAATAAATTCCTGTTTCACGTACTCACAACTATAGACCTACTTCGCCCACCACTGTATTATCTAAATATTCCTTCCTGGTTTTTTAATGATTCTCTTACAGGTTATTGTAAGGAAAAATCCTCTGTCATCTCCACAGATTTTGAAGTTACTTTCTGTTTGTTCCAACTCAGGAAGCAAACGTGCATGTGATGGGCTCACAGGCAAACTGCTGATGTACTTTCTTCCTTAGTCTGTGTTTGTAGATCTGATTCTAGATACACCCCCAGGCTGTATAACATCTGGTTAAAAACATTTCCAGTGGTCTAGGTCTTTGGCAACATGTTGACAAAACTGGATGATTGATTGTTCCCGACATGGTTTTTTTTAATACAGATGTTTGGATTTCCTGGAAGCCTGGCCCAAGTGTTGGTTTGTTCTTGGAAAGCTATTGCAGTGTGAGCATCTTAACATATAGAACTCTGTTTGATAAACCGACTCAGCAAAATGTCCTACACACTTAAACTCACAAACACTACTCAACTTGTTATTCAGCTGAATTGTTAATTGGGAAGGCTCGAAGGGACCCTAGAGATGCTATCCTCAGGAAATGTATCAGCAACAAGACACAAAAGTCAAAACACAATCACTAAATAGCACTTACACATTTTTGGTACAGACTCCAGGCATCCATAGAATCACCTCAAAGGCCTGAAAAAGACATGGGAAGTTATTCTCTTATGGACATTTTGTGTTCTGAATGACCAGTTGGTAGTTAGAATAGACTTGTGCGTGTGAGAGGTGCTATTGAATTGGCTCTGACTCTTGGTGACCCTGTGAGAGAGTGATCCATCCCGTGCTCAGCAGCCCAGCTCAGCTTCTGTGGACTCATGTCTTTGGCTTCTTGGAGGGAGTTAATCCATCTTATACTTTATCTTTCTCATTTCCTACTGCCTTCTATTTTCCCAGCATTGTTCTTTTCCATTGAGCCCTGCCTTCTCACGAGATGCCCAAAATGGGACAGCTTCAGTTTTGTCCTTTTGCCACAGTGATGTTTCAGGCTTAATTTGCTCTGGGACCCACTCGTTTCTTTTTCTGGCAGCCCAGGGTATCCACAGAGCTCTCCTCCAATTCCATATTTTAAACAAATCAACTTTTTTCCTATCAGCCTTTTTCACTGTCCAACTTTCCCATCCATAAATAGTAATTGGGAACACAAGACTGTGGATGATCTTAGCCTCGGCCTCTAATGACACATTTGCTCTTAGCGATCTTTCCTAATTCTTCCATTGCTGCCCTTCTCTTTCTTAGCCTTCCTTTCATATTTTTGGCTGCAGTCTCTATTTGAACTTATGACTGAACCAAGATAAGCAAAATCTCTAACAATTTCAATGTTTCCATTGTCTAGGTTAAGGTTGTGTATTTCTTCTGTAGTCATGACTTTTGTCTTCTTGATGTTCAAATGCAGTCCTGCCTTGTCGTTGTCTTCTTCCACATTCATCAGAAGTTGTTTCAAATCACTGCTACTTTCTGCTAGTAAGGTTGTCTCATCTGCATATCTTAAGTTCTTGATATTTCTTCCATCAATTTTCACTCCTCCTTCCTGAGTCTAGCCCAGTTTTGTGTATTATATGTTCTGCATACACATTAAATAAATAGAATGCACCCTCGTCATCACCTTTGCCTACAGGAAACCATTCTGTCTGCACTCTGTCCTGACAGTGGCCTCCTGTCCACCATGCAGGTTACACATCAGGACAATCAAGTGCTGAGGCGCACCCATTTCTTCCAGAGCAACCCGTAGCTTCCCATGATCCACACAGCCAAAGGCTGTACCGTGTCCATAAAACACAGACTAACGTCTTTGGAGCATTCCAGTGTCCAGCAAATGCTCACAATTAGATCCTGAGTGCCTCTTTTTCTGAATCCAGCTTGAACATCCAGCATTTCTTGCTCCATGTGAGGCAGAGCATTGCATCACCATGAGCATCACTTTAGCTGTGTGGGAATTAGAGCAGTGGTCCTGCGGTGACTGCTCTCCTGGGCATCTTCCGCTTGATTATTGGGATGTATCGAACACTCCCAGTCTGTAGGCCACTGTTTCATTTGCCATGTTTGTGGACATGTTCTTGTTAGGATTTTGACAGACTCAGCCCCTGTGGCTTGAAATAATTCTATAGCCGCCCATCTACTCCTGGTGACTTATTTCTTCCCAACCCTTTCAGGGAAGCGCTTGCTTTGCTTTCTAGAATCACGGGCTCTTCCTTACAGGAATCTTCCTCAGAGGTGCCCGTCGTTCCTTTCGTCTCTTCTGGAAAGATCTTTCGTATATTGCTTCCCCTTCCCCTTTGTTTTCTCCGGTCTGTGCGTCACTGCTGGCCGTTCAGCATCCTAACCTAAGTTTGATTTTTCCTCCTATATCTTCTGGTAGAGGGCCCGGGTTTTCCTTTTCTCTGTTCTCTTTCATCTGCTTGCATCGACTCTTGTAGCCGTTCTCTCGATCTCTGTGCGATAGCCCCTGGGACCCTGCGTTCAGTGGTCTGACTCTGCTTTTCTCACCTTTGCTTTTCCCCTCACCAGTCTCTAACGGTGTTCGTTTCTCCTGTCACCCTTCTCGATTTTACTTTCCTTTTTACTTTCAGCATTGTCTTTTCCCATTCTTCCCTCATAATATTTCCAGCTCCAGTCCACAGTTCTTCTGGTTCTCAGTCAGTTAAGTTTCACAGTGCAAAGCTGTTTTTTATGTAGACTTTAAATCCATCAGGAACATTAATTACGCTGTATTTTGGCACTACGATTCCTTGGGTGCTCCTCTTCAGCTTTATTCCAATGTTTGGTATTAAGAGTTCATGGTCACTACCACAATCTACTCCTGATCTTATTTTGGCCAAGAGACTACAGCTTTTCCATCTCCTGCTTTCCATTTAATTTCTATATTATTGGCCATCTAGTGATATCTGTGTAGACAGTCTTCTGTTGGTTGCTTGAAGCACGTGTTTGCGGTGGACAAGTTGTCGGCTTCTTGTAAACACATGAGCCAGTCTCCTTCTTCATGTCTGACCCCTAGCCCAAGTCTTCCAATGACATTTAATTCTGCTTTATTTCCTATGTTTGCATTTCGATCACCTATAATTATCAACATGTCTTGTTTTGGTGTGTGTTCAATGTCTTCTTGACTACTTGTGCAAAAGCTATCAGTTTCAACTTCTTCAGCCTCTGTAGTTGGAACATAAACTTAAATGTTGGTTAGTTAACAGGTTTTCCTAGAAGAATGACATAAATATACCAGACTGGGCTGCATCTGTCTCAGCGTTAAAGCCGCACTGTTTCTGAGCTTGTCATTTCCAGAGGAGAACACTCTGCAGTTGCCTGACTGGGAATGTCCCATTCCAGTCCATTTTAGTTTGCTGACACCCAGCACGGCGATGTTTAGCTGTTCCCTTTCTTGCTTTACAGTTTCCAGTTTACCCTGGTTCACGCTTCCTATGTCTCATGTTCGGATTGTATGTGAGGTGCAGCGTCACCTCTTCTTCGGCCTCTGTGCACACAGCCGCTAGACGCCTCCCAGCTCCGGCCTCGTTGAGTCTTTAGCAACCATGTTATTTGGACGTGTTCGCTGCTTTCCCCAGTGACGGTTAGAGTGTTTTTGATCTGGGGGTCTCATCTTTCAGCACTATCTCGTATTTCTTCTTGGACTATCTCATCAGGGTTTTTAAGGTAAAATGAAAAAAAACTAAGGAAAGAAAATGCAGCAGGGGCTTGCCATTCTCTGCCTTCTGCTGCGCGGTGTGCGGGTCCCAACCACATGTGCCTGGGTCCGTGGTGTCACCATCACCAAACACCTATGAAATGTAAGCGCCCCCACGGGATGAATAAATTTCCGCATTAGCTAAAGCTATAAAGGAGGGTAAAGTTCCAAGGCCCATCCAGAAACTCTGTTTAACTGGCAACTAAGCTGCATGTCGTTAACCAACTCCCCAACCCCTGTTTTGAGTCTTCTGGGTCCCGCGTGTCAGAGATTTAGTATCCTGATCCCTCAGCTGCTCTAAACCGGGGCCCTCCTAAACCGAAAGCCCTGATCTCAGCACTTCCAGGCCCTGCAGGGCTGAGCAGCTGTGGAGAGCGGGTCCTGGTGGAGGCTCTGTTGCTAGGCAGCTTCCACCTCCAGAAAGCAAGACTTAAAACATGTGGACACACCAGTAATATTTACTGCCTTAATTTTCCCTCCAGTTTATACTTCTCAGAGTCTAATTTTATAACACCTGATATTTCCCACTTTTAATGTCTTCATAGTCTTATTTTTCCTTCTTCATCTTTTAGTGGCCAGTCTTTTAGAAACAAATCTGAGCAATTTTAATATGCAAGTAGAAACACACAATGATCCATGTGTTTGGGCTCTCCTTCCCTAACACCAACATATTGAGTTCTGGAACCACCAATAATTCACCAAAGAAAATGAAAGATGTTGGTGATTCAGTGTGAATTGAAAATAAAAAGTAAAGAAAATGCATATATATTGACATTATCTTAAAAATGTATGCATAGCTATCTTTATTATTTTATGGTTTACTCTCAGCTTAGGTATCTATTCCCAGAGCTTTCCCTGATCCCACCTCCATCTCCAGCCTTGTCGTGTGTCTCTCCCCTGTGCTTCTATATCTCCTTACGCCTCTTCTGTAATTGCCCTTACCACATTGCATTAAAATTGTCTATTTATATACCTGTCTCTTTGATTAGACTGTAACCTTATTGAAGGCAAGAACTTTGACTTATCTGTCTTCTCATCCCCAGCACTTAGCACAATGCCTGCATGTAGTAGGTACTCAAGAAGTTTTCATAAATAACTTAGCCTCTAAACATTATGCTAGATGTTCTACAAACATCTGGATTTATAGTGCAATATTATAAATATAAATATTTTAAGCTATTTGGTATTATCACATTTAATTTCACCAAGAACCTTATGACTTTTGTCAGTTTAGAGGGGTTAAGTCATGCAATCAGAAAGGGTCAAAACTCAGAACGAAGTCCAGGTGAAAGGCTCTCCGAACCCTGGTGTCCAACACTCTTTCCCATGGCTCATGTGAGGCGTCAGCAACCCAGGAAGATGCATACTCACTTTTGTTCAAACTATGCCATATAGTTTTCTTCCGTTAATAACTAATCAAGAAACACAAAGATTTGCTTGCAATTATCTTGTCTCAGACACTACACTTCAGAGACCAGTCAAGTGCACATTTTCCTATTGATGTCCAAGCGACAGCATTGGCCATGTAGCTTCACTAAATTAACTGAGAGGTAGCTCCATCAGAAAGCTCCGAGCCCCTTGGGAATGAGCAGCATGGGCTGCATATGGAAAGTCCAATTATTCCTGTTACTTATAAAATCTGGTTTTGGTCAGCTGTGAAAAGGGCCTCGAGATGATGTGAAGATCCCTCTCGCCCTGGTGGGCACCATCATCATGAGTTAATAGGTGAAATTTTGTCTGCACACACACTTGGAAAACACCACCAGCGTGTATTCTCTGGAGTCTTACATTTTCCATTCGCAGGCTCCAGGATCAGAGAGGAAGTCTGGAATCATTAAAAACAACAGCTGAAAAGGGCAGAAAAGCAGAGCTCGGTCATTTCCAAATGGCAACAGAATGATCCGGAGAGTAAGTTTCAGGGCCCAGTGCCTGCTGCAGAGAGTGGCAAGATTAAGGATAGACATTGCTGCCCAGGAGGGAAACCCTCTCAGAGAACTTGGAAGGTGACTCCCAGACATAGGGTCAGCGCATGGACTTCATGCCAGCCGCCTGGTCCAGATGCAAGATGAGGCTTGCCCTCGGGGTCAGCATGAAGCTCCAGGTTGGCATGGGAGCAGGAGACGCCTGGAAAAAGCAAGGCAAAAATCAGAGCGCATGTCTCAGTGCAGAGGAAATTGGGCATGATATTGGCTGGGAAAGGAAGGCTATTCTGGATTGCTGCCTAGGACAGAAGTTGCTTCCAGGGTGTCTAAGGTCAAACTAAGCACTTTTATCCTCAGAAGCCCAAGTTTATTCAGTATGTTTGGGGCATTAGATCATTGTTAGAAGAGCCTCACCCGTATCTACCAGTTTTAATCCTTATGAATTTCCACCCCCAGTAGTTTCTATGGAATAGGATGGCCCACTGGGGACAACATGGAGGAATACATGTTCCCAGGTGATGTAGGGACCTTAATAAAAGAGCCCCCACCCTCCTTCTCAGGTAATTCAAACTCCAGTGACAATTTCTCTGCTGATCTGTGTCCGGACTCAGCGGTCAGTCAAGGAAGCTGCTTCTGTAGAGTTCTCCTGCCCAACTGTAGACTTGAAACCTTGTCCCACCAAAGAGTGGTGCTTGGGCTCTTCAGAGAAATAAAAATCCTTTATATTATCCGATGGTTTAGTGAAGAGGAAAATTATCTTTCTCCTCTCTCTCTGTTATTATTTTCTCTAAGTAATATTTTGTAAGTGACTAAAAAATGTAACAAGATGCAGATTTTTACTAAAATTTTCTGAATGCCTAACATGCTTATGTGCTGCGATAGTGAAAATTTTCTGAGTTGCAAATCATGGCAACTCAGTTTATATTGATATATGTAAAGTCAAGGGAATCCATTAAAAGACTTCTGAAGGGTTGCATCAAACCCACAGTGAAGATTTAGCTTAGACTCAGGAATGGAGCTGGGGCTGGGGTGTCCTCCTGACCCAAACTGGACTGGATGGCCCATTGGGATTTCATGGGGAACCAGGACAGGTTCTCTCTGTCTCAGTGTGTTTTTCTCCACCTGGTTGATCCTTCCTTCCACCTACAGACTTTCTTCTGCTCATAAGTTTATAGCACAGACTATGGCTACCAATAATCACTCAATTTTATATTCTACTGTATCAGTACTCAGAAGGAAACCGCTTCCTGTCTGTCTATCTGACTGTCTCTGTCTCTCTCCCATAGTTTCTATCTAGGCCTTAAATGATTCACAAAATTAAGTAATCCCAAATTAGGCTTAAAGATAGTGAACTGCCCATAATATAATTTAACTGATGTCAAGAAAATATCCAACAAAATCTCCATGGTGTCATTAAGGATGAGATGGTAAAAAAGAAAATAAATGGTATCACATTAAAACCACAGGGTTTACATTATTTAAAAGTGCAGTGGTTTGCAAATCCGTGACTGGAATAACAAAGACCTATGAAAAATAAGAACAGCGAGAAAACAAATACAAATATTATTAATCTATGTAGGCTGTGTGTGTGAGAGAGAGCGTTGGGCACCGGGATGCAGACCCAGAGAGAGCAAAGAGCTGTGGAGAGACAACGCCTGTGAAAGAGAAAGGCAGGAGGAAGCAGGAGAGGACAGGACAGGGCGCAGCTCAGGCCGTGGTGTCGGTTTCACCAAGTCTCAGACAAACTGAGAGGCGGCTCCAGAGCAGAGATTGCCTGTGACAGGGGCCAGAGCGGACAGAGTGGCCCGAGGCCCCCTGCCATGCTTGGTTATTGGCTGGGGCTGCCAGCCATGGCTCCAAAGCTGAGATGAATGCCGAAGGCAATAACTGCAGGAAATGCTCTGCTGACTCCAGCCCTTGCAGCTGAATAGCAAATTCTTGCTTGAACAGAGCTGCAAGTGGCACAACTCCGCTCCAGCCGGGTGGCGGTACAATGCTAGGGAAGGGAATGAAAGCCTCACTCCACCGGCAGAGAGCATTTTCACTTTCTGGCAGCTTCACCAACACTGAATATTATGATATGTGGTCTGTTTTTTGAGTTTCAAGTTCTCTGCACAGAGCATTTTCTTATTACTAGAAATTTTGTCTTCCATATCTATGGTTACCAAAAAAAAAAAAAAAAGGTAGAATGCCATTTACCATGTTTTAGCTGCTCGGAATCCATTCCTCCTGGTTACAGCACCCAGGTTTATCCTGGGAGAATCACCCCTCCTGCACCTTGAACTCTGTAAATGGAAGAGAAACGCCAGTGTTACAGGGTGAATTGTGTCCCCCTAAAAATTTTATATGTTGAAGTATTAGTTTCTAGTACTGCAGGATGTCACTGTATTTGAAGATAGGATCTTTAAAGATGTAATTAAATTTTAAAAGGTCATTATGGTGAGCCCTAATCAATGTGATTGGAGTCTTGGTAAGAAAAGGAAATTTGGACACACAAATACAGGAAGAAGATGATGTGAAGACACAGGGAGGAGACAGCCATCTACAAGCCAAAGAAAAGTCCTGCAACAGCTCCTTCCCTCACAGCCCTCGGAAGGAACCAACCCAGCTAACACATCTATGCCAGACTTCCAGCCTCTAGAACTGTAAGAAAATAAATCTGTTGTTTAAGCCACCTAGTCTGTGGCGCTTTGTTACTACAGACCTAAAAAACTAACCCAGCCAAGTTTCACTCCCCACTATAAAAGAGAGGAGCAGATCCTTCTCAGATGCAGCTAGGAGAGAGCTCAGGGCAGCTCAGCCCGTCAGAAGCCAGCTCTCAAGACACTGAATCCTGAGGAGGGTCACAGTTAAGGGCACTCGTGGCTGCCCAGGGGTGGTGTCAGCAGCCCATTCCGCTCAGGTCATTCTATCCTTGGAGAGCTTCCTCCGACCTCTGACTTCTGATTCAACAGGCAGCACCCCAATCTACCACCTGCCCCATTCTCCTGAGGGTTCCTCTCCCCGCCAGTATCCTTCCAGTAACCTCCCAGTCAAGGTCTGACTCCGTTGCTTTCAGTCAGGAAATCGCAACTGAATCTGAAATTTATCCATTACTAAATAAAGCAATTTGGCAGCAAAACCTACGGGGGAAAACTGTTGATAAATATATCATTCACCTCCCTTCAAAAAAATAATTCCAGAAAAAAGGTATAACGTTGCCTTCTTTAGTGGTTCAAGAACCAAATTCTGAGACATTACTACTCAGAGAGATTTTTCCATGAAAATTATATGATAGAGAACATGCCTGTTTTTTCAAATTTTTAACCATTCCTTATAAACAAAATGTTTAATACATTTGCCCTTGCCTTCTTCCTAATTTTCCATTAGCAAGTCACAGGTAAAGAATTGTGAAACTGATTAGACTTTTCACAATTTGTCATGACATTTAAATGATTGGGTTTTTTGGTCCAGGTCTTCTATTCTTAGGAGCACACACAGACCTCTTTCTGTTCTACCCAGAAACATACAATCACATTATCCCCAAACCCTCTGCATGGTACCTGAATTTGCTACTCTTAAATAAATATACATTAATAATGTTGATTAATGCTGCAGTGCTATCTAAGGTAAATTTCTGATAGGATACCTTCCCTTGGTCTAATTCTGGTCAATATTGTTTTCAGTGACCTACACGAAGATGTAGAATTTACACTTTTCATATTTGACAGGCACATAACTGAGAAAGATGACCAATATGTTAGGCACCAAAGTTAAAATTTAAAATGGTCTTAACACAAAGGAAAAGATGGCATTTTTAAGTTTCTTGAATTCAGTGTCAAAATCTTGAATTTAGTACCAAACTCCAATGGCAACATGTGATTTAACATGCTCACAGGAAACCACCTAACTGAGCAAAGTATAAGGGAACTAAATAAAATGTAGAAAATTCATAAAACAATACCCTATTTTTCACAAGACTAGTGTGTGTGTGTGTAAGGGTGTGTGTGTTTAAACACATAAAATAAAGACCAGAAAGACAAATAATCGTTGAATGCTAACCTCTAGGGGTGGGTGTTTAGGAAAAAGTCAAGAAAATAAAGGGTATTTTTAGGCTTGTAGATGCATTCCTCCAATACCTGCCTCTGCCTTCACATGGCACTCTCCTGTGTGTCCGTGTCCCTGTGTACTCTTCTCATAAAGACCTCAGGCATAGGATTTGAACTCGCTCGAATCCAGTATGACTGCATCTTCATTTAACTAATTACATCTGCAAAAACTCTATAGGTCACAATCTGAGGTTCCAGTTGGACATGGTGTGTGGAGGAGGGAGCATTATACAACCAAGTGCATGTTCAAAGTATCATGAATTCTGAAGCACTGTGAACTGACTGAGTTTGTGTTATGCCTGAAGCCCAAGCCTATGTCCATCATTCTGAGGGTAAAGGGAAGAACCACGCAGATTGGGAATGGAAGGGGCAGCAGGAGTGCTGTGTACGGGCAATGCAGAAGAGCTTATGGTCTGCAGGAGGAATAGATATGAAAGGGTTGAGATTTTTCTGAAGTAAAGGACAAGACAAGGGACCTTTTATAAAGTTAGTGTGCTTTTCTTTAACAGTTGTAATTTTTATGTTCTTAAGTGTCCTGGTATCGTGTACATGGTAGGTGCATGATATATCTCTGCAACTATATATATTAACATTAGTTCACTTTGTAATCAAAGATAGTACTTCCGAGAAAGCAACCTATTTGTGTTTATAGATGTGGCCATCTCTCTCCGAACAGCCGCTTCCTGGCTTCCCACTGCAGCAGATTACTGAGAGCTGGAATGGTTCCCAGGAAAGTAGATTGGAATTTACTTTATTTTCTCATTAAAGTCAGGCAATTGCAGTGTATAGGATAAATTATGCCTCCACTTAAATTACAGGTTTTCCTTTAACCAAGGGAGAATTCTTCTATTGTTATCTTCACAAGTCTGTCTATAAATCCATAATTGAAAGGGAGAGTTTTTTATAAATATTCCCAAATAAATATCAGCATGGGATTTTGCAATATGCTAACATTACATTTAATCTTGCCACGTTGAGAAACGACTATTCCATGTAAGTGATTTTTCTAGCTAATTGTCAGCGACTCCTGATAGAGTTCTTTTCTCTGAAATTTTAACTATATTGATGAAGCTACCTCTTAAATGTATTACATTTCCTACATTGGTAAATAGAGCCTAGTAAGTTGTATCTAACTTTTTTATTCATGACTTCAATCTGTGAATATTACCTCACATGGGAAAACATTGAATATTATTTTCAATAGCAAAAAATGTGATTAAGTCAAGGATCCTGATAAAAAAGAGTTTATCGTGAATTATCTGGGTAAGCGCCAAATACCATCATATGTCTCCTTATAAGAGAGAAGCAGATGAATTTAGAGACAGACACAGAGAAGGAGGTGTGAAAAGATGCAGCCACAAGCCAAGGAATGCCAACCGCCACTAGAAGCTGGTGGAGGCAGAGAGCAGAATCTCTCCTAGAGGCTCTGGACGGCCGGTGGCCTTGCCAACTTTTGCCCTCCAGAACTGTGAGAGAATTTCTTTTCTTTTAAGGCACAAAATTTGTGTTTACTTATTAAATCAGTACCAAAAAACTAATACAATAGTATACTTGGTTTTAATACAGTCAAGTCCTCATGTCTCTTAGCATATGGAATTTCTAATCGACTCCAGACTACTCTGTGCTTATGATTGTACTGAAAGTACTTGCTCTTTTTCTGGTAGTATCACTAAAAAACATGTCATTTTCATTGATTCATTCATTCAACATAAATTTATTTTGAGAGTTAAAGTGTATTATGAGTGTCCCTATCTCCCACCATCTTCCTTCCCTCGATTCTGCTCATCAATTTTTTCTGAAATACATTAAATAATTTTACTTATAGAATATAGTAAAAACTTTACATATACTTAAAGTTAAAACCTAAATTTGCTTTAAATCAGTATTAGACCATTAAGGGCAACTCCATCTCCAAAGCTTATAGCTGCACAAGTGTTTTCTTTTTCTGACATCAACCCCTTTAACTTTCAGAGAAGTTTTAAGTTGTTTGCCATATTTTTGAGATTTCTAGAACTCTGATATCCAGGTATGAACACATCCATATAAATTTATCAAAATGACTCCTAAAAAAATTATTTTGTTTTTCCTAAAGGAAATTTTATCCTGCAAGTGTGCTATTTAATGTCTTTTTTTTATTTTTAGGCCCTGTTTAAAATCTGACCCAATTATTTTAATTCATTTGTAGTCAAAGAATGGAGTTTGTGTTGCCAACATAAAAGTAAGTTTATTTTCATAAAAATCAATTTGCTTTAGTATAATTTTAGCTAAGTCCAGAATTGCAGGGCTTAACAAAGAAAAATCCCATTTGAAAAAAATATTTTGATAGCTTAATTTTTACTATAATAAATTAGTAAGCAAGGTCATAACACAGTCAAAGAACCTCAATCTTATAAATATTTTATATATGGCTACTTGATGACATGTACTCTGCCAAGAGCTAAGTGCTAGAGATTCATATATAATTTTTTTCATATAATATATAATTTTATATACATAACTTTGTTTTCAAATACATAAAATTTTTCTGAGAATAAAGAATTTTCCCTTTTTTCCTCCTTTTTGCCATTCTAAATTTGAAAAATAAAAACACAATATTATTTTTTTTAAATAATAATGCATTTGATATCATCATAACTTCTAGGAATACAGATATATTCTACATTTTAGTAACTATAACATAACTTAAATAATGATTGAAATATGCCTTTCCTGATTCTTTATTCCATTACTCAATATTATCCATATGTTGATATTTTATTAATTAAAATAGAACCTGGATTTTTTTAAAGCCTACTGCCAAGTCTGATATCAGTTCCATTTGACCAATCATTTTCTAATTTCTTGAAATCTTTTCCAAGTTTATGTCATAGAAAGAGGTCATTATCCAAATTCCGTATGGTGGCTGGAGATAGAAGCGTTGGCCAAAGTGAAATGAGCCCACCACAGACAAGTCCCTTTGCACCCTCATGAAAATTCTGAGTTATATTTAACACTCTTTGAAAAGCACAAATCAAATGGTAAAATTGAGCTAAGGGGGTACTGCCATGAAATTGTAATTTTGTCCTTAGTTCTGCTGTTTCGACTTCTGCCCTCTCATTAGTAGGCTGTATTACCTAAAAGTTCATCATGGAAGATTTCAATCCCAATTTTCCTGATTTTAGCATGCCCCAGGAGTGTACAGTTCTTTTCTTTTTTATTGCTACTGGGACAGTATAAGAGTTACGTTATTTCTAGTGAGTTTTCCCAATATTAGCATTCAACCGGAGTCAGTTTAGTTAACAAATCTTTGTACTACGTCTGCACGCAAACTAGACACTTAGTTTGTAGGGTACCATATTTTAATCAGTCGTCAGGGGACTCTTCTCTGTCTCCAGGCCGGCTGTTTCTGGGGTAATTGGCACTACCGGAGCACTGACGTGATGCCTGCTCTAATGTTAATGCTAGCACATTAGTGTGTCTGAAATTGCGGATATAAAATGACCCTGAGTGTCTAACCTGGGAGGTGGTGGGACTGAGACCGGCTTGCACACACTTGGGGGGGGGGGGGCTTTTATAGGATAGAAAGAAACGCAACGCTTCCATTTTTCCTAGGAAGAATAACAAGAACCAACCATTATAATCCCCCAATTCCACCCGGATCATTGTCAGAATAACCTACCAGAGAACAGTGCCAGGCTGGTCTTTCTCAGCCCTTAAAGGCACGTTTGTCCCTCTAGGAGCCGGATCTCTAGTAGGAGGTAGGAGGTAGGAGGAGGGGTCTTGCCTGCGTGCCCACAGGGCATCTTGCCAACCGTCCAAATCCAGGGAGACCGCTCGCAAACCCGGGCTGACTTCGCCTTCCCTAGGAAAGGGGGGCAAACCCCCCTCTACAGTATGGTCCTGGTTAAGTAAGGGAAGCCTCGAGCCACCTGATTCATCAGGTTATCAGGAAATGGAAAATATCTTTTGAAGGCAGGATGACAAGCACCCAGCACAGAGATTTACATTAAGAAGTACTCGGTTAATATTTGTTGAATTAAACTGATAGATTAAATTCACCCGTTAGCAGTGTGCCGGTAAAAGTTTAACAACTAGGTTGGGGGGAGCGGGAGCAGGAGGAGCCCTGATTTGTAGAATTTGCCAGTTTCTGTGATGCAAATACTTCCACCATGGTCCATTTCAAGCTTCCAACATGATGTCACTGAACATGGAGCTGGCAAGAGATGCTAACAAGCAGGTCTCGTGGCCCACATACGCTGGTTCCAGCACACCACCGGGACCAAGACACAGAAGACAGTCCAAAAATATGTGCGCGCCTGTTAGGCTGTACCTTGACCACACCGAGTCATTCAGGGAGAAGAGACATTTTTCACTTACTTCTGTATCCCCCAGATTATCAACTGCGGTGTGGATAACATAGTTGCTCCAAACACGTCTGTGGACGGAAGCAGTAAACTCACTTTTCACTCACAGTGTCCGTGCTCGGTGTCTGTCCTGTATGGTTCCTTCAAGTTTGCTCAGAGCTCACCCAACCTCAGCCTCCATTTTTCAACCCCTTTAATTACTATCGATGCCCGATCAACATTTGTATCTTCTCCGAGCGCTGCCAGCTTGTTCCCTAACCGAGCTCCTCTGAGTTTTGAATCTGGGCTCATCTCCTGGCTGCGGTTTCACCCTTTTCCTGCCTTCCTGGCCCCTCAGTGGCTCCCGGGTCTTTCTGGCCCGTATGTTACTCTAGGTAGATCCCACCCCAGTATCACCATAAGTAGGACCCAGATCCTTAGAACACTTTTAATATATCTCTTACTACTTTTAGTTTTGATATGCAATATTTGGTTTCAGGTGTACAACACAGTGATTGGACATGTATATGCCTGACAGTGTGGCCACCATGGTAGGTCTAGTCGCCGTCTGTCACCATATGAAGTTATTACGATATTATTGACTGCATTCCCCGTGGTGCATATGACAAGCCCACGACTTAGGTGCTTTCTAACTGGAAGGCCATGCCTCTGGCGTCCCCTTTCTGGGCCCTTCTCCACGCCGCGCCCCCGCCGGCCGGCGGCTCTTTGATGCTTTCTGATTTCAGGCCTGCCTTTCTGCAGCGCTGCCTTCGGGATGAGTAAATCCTTCCAGCTTTCCCTGGTTCTCGCTTCTGATTGAGCCCCATTCCCGAGGCTGTCGCTGATGCCACCCGCAGCTTCTTCCTGAAAAGCCGCTGTGCTTCCCTTCGAGCCTCCAGCCCCTCGGGCCTTTGCTCCTTGCTCGGCATTGCGCCGAGTTACTCGCGGAAATTCCTTTTAAATCAGTCGTATTGGAATTTGCTTTTCTGTGACTGTTCCCTGAGGTGTGGTACTGATGGGCTCTCTTTTTTATGAACCAAATTAATAAATGCCCACTGATTTGATCTGCCTCTAGTGCTTGCGAGTCAGCCCCCTTCGAGCCGGGCTCAGCTGAAGCCACACAGCTTCGCATGCCTGGCTTACAGCACAGCGCTGCTGCTGTTTCTTAATTCAGTTCTACCTGTTCCTTCCCTGAAATGTGAAGAGCAAAACTGTCATCCATTCTGCGGATGAAAGTCCAGAAGAAAGCTAGAAAGGCAACGGACACTCACTTTAAGTAAACCCAGTAGGTAATATGTGAACCAAAGACTAAGAAAACATGATTATGTAACGTTTTCGTTCTAGGATTCCTTTGGAGCCCCCCCTCTGCTTTCCATAGCTCATTTTTGGAAGTGCTAGGCTGCTCCCAGGGACACATGACCACAGCCAAGCTCCAAGCTCAGTCAAGTGGAGCAGCGGCAAAAAGAGAAAAAAATTCAGGTCCAGTCACCTGCTGACTCAGTCAGCCTGGCCTTCAGTCTCCGGGGATGTAGCCGGTGCAGCAGCTCGAAGGCCAGTACGGGAACCCTAAAAGTCCAAGCGAGGTTCCCACACCTAAACCAGAAGCGCATGAATGAAGTCAAGGAGTGAAGGGAAAAGCCAGGTTCAGTCTTAGAAAGTACAGGTAAAGTTAAGAGAATCAAACCAGCCACAGAGGGGGCTGCCGAGGGTCTCAAGGGCCTTTGCACCTGCCCCTGCTGGGGCCTTTTCAGCTACAGGCTTGTGATTGGGCCAGTATCTATTACCCATGGAGTCCGTGCAGAAACAGGAATCCCGGGAGGCCACATGTATTAATATTGTTCAACTTTACAAATAAGGGCTTATTTTTATATTTTCAGGTATGGATTTACTGTTTAACATTTGTGAGTCAGTTCATTATTTCTGTGTGGTAAAAGACTTACATGAAATGGTGAGGATCTGATGGAATCTGGCACTCGAAATAAATTTTAAAGCAAGAATAAGTGAAAATAGTCTCAGTAAAATCAATAGTATGATAAGAGATCTGGAATCTTTTAAACAGGATTTTTAAGTAGGCTTTTTTGTTAAACAGTTCAATTTTTAGGAAAGTCCATAGAGTGTAAGGGAAATGTTTTAAATTGAATAATGTTTAAATGGTAAATTTTTTAAAACATTTTTTTATTAGTGAATGCTATTTTATAGTCAAAATTTGGAACTTTTAATCAGGTTCCAAAGTTAGAAGTACATAAGTTTTTAAAGATGTACATTGAGATAATATTTAAGCTCAAGAGCCAAGCTTTGCCAAATACCGAAAATGTACCAGAGATGTAGCAGCAAACTAAAGGGAGACCAACAAAAGGGTCTGATTTTACAAGGTTTCTATTCTGTCATTTATGAAGTCATGAAGTTCTTGGTTATGTCAGTACATTGTTCCTTCACAGGTTTGCTATAAATAGAGGGTTTTATTTAAAGACTCTAGTTAGAAAATTATGAATTCTGTTTCTTAGCTGTCGTAGGCATCAAAGTAAACTCAGAGGGTCAGCATTTTACAAGCAGGTGTAAAACACAATAAATTAAAAGTAAAAACCACTGAGTCTTCTGAATTATGGAAGATACAAAATAAAACTTTCCCACTCTGGAGATGGCATTGGCAACATGTATTTTTAGTCATAAACATGTCACGTTTCAGCTTTTCACACAAATCTCTGTAACCGCCCTCTTTTTTCATACAAGGACAGTTTGTCTGCCTTGCCTTTCATGGGAATGCAGTTAGCTGGTGGGAAACTGCTCAGGAAAACAAGTAGCCAGAACTCAGTCGGGAAAAGGCAGCAGGAGAGGTGGAACCGAGGATCCCATGCCAGTGATAGTGCCATCTTTCACCAAACCCACCGAAACAGGCCGTAAATCAGCACGTCCTTGGTTCACGCCATTACTAAGACAACAACTGCTTCTAGCAAATTCTACTGGGTGATCAGGCTTAAGCTAGACCACCCCAGAGAAACAAGAGAAGCTCAAAATGAATAAATCACCTGGACAAGAGAAAGTGCAACTTCCATGACCATCCCTGGTACAAAGAGAAGAACTTGGCACAGTAATTTAAGGACATAACATATTTAGCAACGGGATGTTGTGTTCATTTTTAAATACTTGGCCTACCTCTTTGCCCACAGCCCCTTGCTTTAGGCATAAGTGATCACATTAACAGAGGTAGAGCTGCAGCAAACAGTCTCAAATCTTAGTCTCAAAGTATGTTTCTTGGGCAGATCTATGGGTGACTGTCTACGTATCTCTGATGCCAACTCAGGTTAGGAAGGTCTCCCTTTTGCAAATGCTGCCACACAGCAGACATCAGCTCTATCTCAGGAATTTTTTCTTATTTTCAGCTTAACTTCTATGACACATTATTTGTAAGCAACTCACATATTTTGGAGCAGATTTCACATTATCACTTTGTGGAAAAGTTAATGGGCTTCCATTGCTAAAAGTAATTTGGAGTTAGATATCAAAAAAGGGCATGGTCCATTTATCCCAACCTGAGTCTGTTTGTATCTCATTGGCCTTCTTCCTGTAAGATTTGCCTTACTGCCCACGGAGCAGACATAATGAACACGCTTCTACGAGCTGACTTCATGTACCCTAACATTAGGTAGGCAGTGAGAAGCAGAAAGAATCTCTCCATCCCATTTAGCAAGAATCCACTGAGTACTTGACAATTTTCCCTACGCCATGCTAAGTGATTAGAGGCCAATAAATTTTTTAAAAGATTCTTTGACTTCAAGTTGCTTATAATCTGGTTGCAGTGATCCACACATCAATCGGCAAACAACAAAGGAGGAAGAATATGACTGATATAACCAAGAAATCCCCCCCACACACACACATGCTCCAGCTTCTGGAATGTGAGAGAATGCCAAGACTCTGAATTCCATCTGCTGTCTCTTCTTCCAAAAATGGCCCTATGCTTTCACAGTGTACTGAACCTTCAAACTCCTAAGGAAAATGCTTAACATTCCAAAGAATTATCCCCACTTTTTCCTCACATCTCTGGGTAGTTGGCATTTTTCTTCATATATGGAGGCAAGGGGTTGGAAACTAGAAACAGGGTCAGTGTCATGAAGTTCAAGTGAAACGACTTTGGGAAGTACAAATTGCTCTTCAAGTCTGTAAAGAATTAAGTTCTTCAATTTAATTATGATGGATGATCCTAGTACACATGAACAAATTATCAACTTAGGTTATTACATACCTGGTGCACCAAAGAACACAACATTTAAAGGCACGATATTTGTTAATAGAAAAAGGTGTCCATGTGGATACCTCCTCTCTGGGAGCTACAAAAATGCAATAACTGCAACTGTTATTAACCCTAGTCAAGGAGGGTCAGTCAAAAGACCACTATCTTATTGATCATCCAGAAGCAGAATTTGCTTAATTACCATATCTATGTATGTGTCTACCCAGATGACTTCATACCTATGTGGTTAAGTTAGTAAGCAGCCCACCTTAACTCCAAAACTTGATTCAGTGGCAGAGGGGATACAAATGAGGCAGTGGGAGAGAGGACTGATAACATGAAGTCATTAGTTTCCAAAATTTCACTCATTTGTACTCATCCAGGACCCTGAATCCATCCTTACACATCATAAGAAGTGTGACATACACACACATATCATTAGATTCACTCTCCAAACATCAACAACTACCAGGATTGAACACTCACTGTAGGCCAGCTTTGTTTCCAAACACTGAGTCTAATCTTGCAACAACCCTATAACGGGGGCTTTATTGTTTTACGCACTTTACAGATGAGGAATTGAGGCTCAGAACAGTTAAATGAGTAACCCAAGGTCACACAGCTAGTAAATGACCAAGATGCGATTGGAAGGAAGGTCTGAGTATAAGGTCTATGTACCCCGCTCACTAAGACGACCTTTATGCCAAGTAGCAGAGAAGAAAATGATGCAGAAACAGCGTTTGTCTCCATCTGGGCATTTGCCTCGGATTGCAGGCTCCGGGGGCAGGACAGTGTCTCTCCCTGCCCGGTTCTCCTTGCACAATGGAGCTGCGTGAGCCGGTGATGTGGGATGCCACCTGGTAATGAGAACAACCGAGAAGCCGGAGTGCAGGTGACAGCGGGAGCCTAACTCCCTGCTCTGCCCTTGAGTTTATAAAAGGTCTTACGAACGACATGCAGGAACAGAAATATATACAGCTTCTGACTCTTGGTAACCACGTCCGAATCTTGACGCGTGCTGTCAACTGCCAACCCCGTGTCCGTGCAGACAGACGCCCAAACAGGGCGTTGAGTCGCCGCCAGAGAACCTGGGCCTGAATTTCCTTGTGGCGCGAGAGGAAGAGGAAGGGCGGTTCTGAGAGCCCGCCTCCCGCAGACCCCGCGCCCAGCCCCGCATCTCCTGTGCAGCAAAGCCCGCAGGTAACCTCAATGCCGCCGCTGCTGCTTTCCCTGCCTCCCGCCGTCATCTCGCCGTCAGCGGCTGGCGGGCAGGCGGGGAGCCGAGGCGGTCCCGGGAAGGACGAGGGATGAGGCGCCGAGTCAGGGCCCCTGCCGTGCCAGGCTCTGTGCCAGGCGCTGCCTGGCCATCAGGGCCAGGCCGCGGCGGGAGGCGGCAGGGACCGGGCCGGGAGCGCGAAGCTCAGCGTGTGCGGCCTGCGGGGAGCTGCCCCCGGTCCACCCCGGCCCAGCGCACGCTCCTCGGCACCGCAGCCGTGAGGGCGCTGAGAGTGTCAGGTCCGAGGAGTCTCCAAGCCTGAGCCCAGGTGCGAAAGCAGACCCCAGGGGCTCCCTCCCTGCCCCCAGGCCAGATACTCTCCGGGGCCAGCGGCCTGCAGAGGTGCTTATCCCTAAGAAACGGGATTGGCATTTCTCATTTCGCAGCGGCACAGCCTGGGACTTTTCAAAGTATGACTACACACACACTCACACACTCACACACACGAAACCACAGGCCCGGTCTGTGGCTTAAGTGGCATTCTTACTCCTCCTATGTCCCTGTGACTATTACCTGAACCTCGCTCACCATGCTCCCCGACGCAAACACACTTAACCTCACCATCACATCCTTGACACTGCTAAGGGGTGAGTTCATGACTAAACTTTGGTATCAGGGAAATATGAGCCCAGGATCAGTGTGGCATGTGTTGAAAGAGCTTGAACTCTCAACCTTTTTTTTTTTTTAATACCCTAGGATATTTTTTCCATTGTTTTTCAGAGAGTGGAAGGGAGGTGAAGGGCGAGAGAAAGAGAAAGAGAGAGAGGGAGAGAAACATCGATGTGAGAGAGATATCGACTGGTTGCCTCCTGCAGGTGCCCCAGATCGAGCCTGCAACCAAGGTAGGTGCCCTTGACTGGAATTGAACCCAGGACCCTTCAGTCTGCAGGCCTACTCTCTAACCGCTGAGCCAAACCAGCTAGGGCTCAACCTATTTTAAAGATTTTAATTTTTTTGGCTACATAATAAGAAATCTGCTAGCCATCCTTGAAGGATATGACGCACCCACTCCCACCATTCCTTTCCCCAGGTTAGAATGGAAACAGGTCCTCGACAGCTCTGCAGGAAGTAGAGACTAGGAATTCTTTCTAAAGATTGACCCATCTTAACCTTCAGGTGGAGAGAAATAAATACCATGTTGTTAAAAGGTGAACCCCAGTCTAGAGTCTATTAAGCTCTTCCTAGGGGGTCTTCCAGGGCTGCAACGGGCAAAAGGGGAGAATGGTGTTTTCGAGTAGGTGGGTGAGCACAGACAGGAATGGAAGGTAATCAATGGAGGATACTTGCTTAGATTTTAAGATCTTCAATGTCACTGGAACATGACCAGAAGGGTTCTTTAGGACCCCAGGTATTTGCAGCTCCAGGTCCAGGGATACCAGTGGCAGGACAAGAAGGCTGAGAGAGGACTGCTGCAAGGGGCACCGTGTGATTGGGACAGACAGGGTCTAGTTACCATTCAGAGTTGTCTTACCATGGGTGGGCACTAGACACATCGGCACCCAGGGCCCTGGGGGATTTGAACCCTGCTCTCTGGCTGCAGATTGGAACAGGCACTGGAGGCAGGGACTTCTGATTGAGGAGGCTGGGAAGCACTCATAGCATTGTGCTGCATGGAAAGAAAAGATGTGCTGAGATATTCTAGAGGAAGCTTCCTGAGAAATCAGGGCAGCCCAGGCCCACCGAGGCATCCTGTGTGGATGAGCTCACGGTGGAGGCTGAGGCCCGAGAGACAGCACTCTCATGGCCATCATGATTTTGCCCCAGAAGGGGTAGCCTTGAACATATTCTTTTCTATTTCCTACTCTGCTAAAAATAAGGAAAGAATCACGTTTTCACAGCAGTGGGTTTTGCTAACATGGAAAAAAATGTATTTCACAGATAGTTCTGCTGGCAGTGGCCTTACATATTTTCTATTCCAGAGGCTGTCGACTTTAACCTACATTAGAATCACCTGGACAGCTTGTTAAAATTCAGATCGCTGGACCCTTCCATGGGGCTGGGGTGGGGCTCAGACCTATTTGCATTTCTACCAAGTTCCCAAGTGTTGCTGATGATGCCAACCTAAGAATTACAGTGTAAGAACCACTGATCTAATCCAACCCTAAACTCTTAAAAGGAGACAATCAAATTTAACAAATATTTATTCCATATCTACTCTGAGTAAGACTTGGGGCCAAATATTAAAGATTAAAAAAAGAATTTTATACTAAATTAAATTCCGATTGATTTTTAATGTTATGAAACTACTAGAATATAATTCCAGAGTGGGGGAAAACTTTTGAAAATGACACCAAAGGTAGAAACAGTAAAGGAGAATCATAAAAGAAAACCATAAAGGAATTTTCTATATAAAATTATTAAATGTCTAAATGGCAAAAACTAAAAAGTATGACAAAGTAAAAAATTGTGGAAAAGTATTGGCAATCTATATGACAGATAAAATGCCATGTCCTTAAATGCAAAAAATCCATAAGGAAAACCCTGTCAGAGAAGTATCAGCAATGAAAAATTGGGCAATTTATAAAGAATGAGTACAAATGGCAAATTAATATATAAAAATATTGACTTACAGTAATCAAGTAAGGAAAATTAAATAAACATTGTTTTTCAATAATGAATTTGGCAAATAAAAATACTGAATGTTGGCACAGCTGACTTTCATTGCTGACGGAGCTCTCATAATTGCTATAGCCATTATGTTAGTTTAGGTGACACTAGCTTCTCTTCCCGCATACCTGAAAGTGAGCAGTGGCATGTAGTTCTTGCCCACATCAAGCCCTAGGAAGTTCTCCTGAGTGGCAGGAGGCTCCTCTCCAAGCAGTGATTCAGAGACTCAGGCTCCTTCCTTTTTTCATTCCATCCAGTGCCTCCACCATCCTCAACACGGTGGCTCCTAAGTTCACGATCGAACCAAAAATGGACATAGCCTGGAAAATAGCATTGCAAGTGTCTACAGAGGACTCTTGGAATGGCATGCATAATTTTCATTCACATTCCATTGGCTGCAAGTCACTCATATGGTATGTAATTATATCTCAATAAAGCTGGTATTTTTTTAAATGTAGCAAGAGAATTTAGAGAATGTGGTATTATGAAAGCAAAGAGAGCTACCCAAGAAGAAAGGAGATATTAAAGACCATATATTGAGGTTGAAGAAGATGAACCCTAAGAACATGTAGGGCTGGTGAAGAGGTATTTGTTAATTCTTAAATAAAAGCAGTTTGAGTAGAATGGTGAACATCCAAGGCTGATGGAAATTCATTCAGGAAGGACTAGGTTAGAGTTGTGTCAAAAGCCATCTACTGAGTTTTACAGTGAAAGGGAAGAAGGTACAAGAATACAGTCAAGTGATAAAGGGGGAGAATGGAGGATTATTTTTATAAGAGAGCTACTGATACATGCAGTAATATAGCACCTAACTCTGTAGCAGTGTCTTATTGGAGGCTGGGGGGTGAGATTCTGTACAAAAGTAGAGGATTCGTCTTGCCAAGAAGAGATGCTTCTTCCTCCAGAATCTTAGGGAAATAGAAACATTTGGCAAAAATGTGAAGAAATATTGAACAGAGATAGTTTATCAGATGGTTGTAATCATTTCAGTATTATAACATTTAATGGTACCTGTTAAGGGAAAGGGGGAGCAGAATGTGTTTGAGATAGTGAGGGAAATGGGCAAGTTTCAGATAACTGTCACTGGAAACACAAAAAAGAAAGTAAATGATCAGGGGTTGGTTATTTTTATGTTTTTGTTTATGGTGGGTTTGGGGGGGGATTTTTGGTAGCCACCAAATCTCTGAGATGAGTGTCTCATTGATGAATAGACAGGGATAAGACAATTTGCATGCAATAAATGTGAATTTTATCAAACCTGTATTATTGCCTTTTTACCTTTAAAAAGCTGAAATCATTGAGAAATGACCAGAAACTCCTCAATGGGAGATGAATACATCTTTTTAAAAGTTACCCAAACCCCTCAAATACTATCATTTCCTTTTCAAATAAAAAGGTTGCTTTCATTCTTTGAAATATTTCCCATAATAGGTGTTTGGGTTTCATTACAAGACATCAACCACGTTATTGAGATGAGTCAGTAGGTTTAACAGCCCCCATCTATTTTTCATTTGTTCTTCTTTTGATGTTTTGAACCCCACATAGTTCGATAATTTCAGGGAATGCATTTATTGATTCTAGTATTGTTTCATTTTTTAAATTTATCTTTATTGTTGAAAGTATTACAAATGTCCCCTCCACCCTGCACCCCTCCTCCAGACCTTCACCACACTATTGTCTGTGTCCATGGGTTATGCATCTATGCATTTAAGTTCTTATGTTAATCTCTCTCCACCCACCCACCCCTGAGATTCATCAGTTTGTTCTATGCCTCTGGATCTATTTTATTCATCGGTTTATTTTGTTCATTAGATTCCACATATGAGTAAGATCATGTGACACTTGTCTTTCTCTGCCAGGCTTATTTCACTCAGCATAATACTCTCCAGGTCCCACCATGCTGTCTCAAAGGATAAGGGATCCTTCGTTTTTACAGCTGCATAGTGTTCCATGGTGTAAATGTCTGAGAAGAGCTTGATATTATTTCATTCTTCTTGAACATGTTGAGACTTGTTTTGTGTCCTAATATGTGGTCTATCTTTGAGAATGTCCCATGTGCACTTGAGGAGAATGTATATTCTGCAGCTTTAGGGTGAAATGTTCTTTAAATGTCAATTAAATCCATAAAATGTTGTGCATTGGCCCTTTAAGGGGGGCCTGCATTTCCAGCCATCTCTCCCTGGCAGACAGAAACCCAGCTGATTTTCTCGGCAGATATTATGTGGGCACCTTTCTCAGTGCTGGTGCCCTGGGAAGGGGAGTCTAGTTTGGAGTTTAGGCCCCAGAGTCCTCAGTGGGAACCCCCCCAGCTGAGATCTCCCTCCAGACCTTCAGCTGCTGCTGTGGGAGCCCAGGCAGCCCTCTTGCGTCTGCACTTCCTACCAGTCTCTGTGCGGCTTCCACTTTATGTCCTTGCTTATGAGGCTGCTCTCCAGCTCGTCTTCAGTTGCTTATTCAGGATGGTTTTTCTGTATTTTAGTTGTAATTCCAGTTTGGTCCTGGGAGAGTGTCAGTGTAGCTTCCACTCTATTTGCCGTCATCTTGGAATCTCTTCTCTAGTATTGTTTCAATATAATACATGAGACCTATGAAATGTTCAGTTTGTGTTAAGTATTTACTGTCCAATTTCCCTGATCAATTCAAGTAGTAGAGATCATGGTCCTGAAAGTATGAAATAAAGGTAGGTGACCAGTGCAAGGGGAAACTCTAGCCAGTAGGGCACTAACATTGGTGTCCACTGGAAGCCACTCAGCCTCTTGAGAGCAGGGTGGGCAGCAAGTTCTTGGTGGACAGAAGTGGTGGCTGAAAGGAGGACAGAAGAGCACAAAAGGCGATCCTACCCCAGGATGAATTTAGCTTGGGCCAGCTTGAGCTTCATCTCATCTGCCTGTCTGCTTGTGGCCCGAGGGAGAAAACAGAGACAAACTATTCTGGAGCCAAGGGCCTAACTCAAATTAAGAACTAGCCTCCTATGAGGCAAAATTGGTCCCAGCAGGAAAAATTCCAGTATCTAAAAGCAGCAGGAAAGATGGAACTCACCTTTCAATTATATGCACATTCAAAGACTCTGAGCTGGTTAGGACTCCAACCTCAAGTATGGAAGCAGGAGCCTCACTCCAATAGTCATGGTCTCACAGAAGGTTTTGCAATGGTTCCCAGGAGGCATGCACAGTTTGAAATGGTCTGCAGCTGAGGACTAGTGGTAGGGGTCCATGCTGGCTAGGGAGCTGGCAAGTCCTGGGAAGTTAGCAATACCCCAGCCAGCAAGATGCAGTTCAAGAGAAAATTCTAATCCCTATTATGAACTCATCCATCAATAATCTCACCGGAGGTAGGGAGAAACCAGCACTTTCAGGGGCACTTAGGTAACTAGGATTTCCCTCTAGGTATATGAAATACCAGGGTTAGGTTTTCAGACTGGTAAGCAGGCTCCTAATAATTACTCACTTATGCATTAAGCCATTATTGTATGTCTACTATGTTCTAGGCTGTGATAGCTGCTGGTAATACAAAGTAGGGTGTAGAGAGGGTCTTCCTGAATTTTGGAGGACCGGGTATCTACACGAAGAAGAAACTGATAACTCCTTTCCAAATTTTCCTAAAATCTACCCTACTCCAAATATAATTTTGTACTTGAAAAAAAAGAAAAAAGAGAAAAAAATTGTTTTAGTGTAAACTAGCAATTGTATTACACAAGTCAATCCAACAAATAGCCATATAAAATATCAAAAATTTCATAAACACCCAAGCCTAGCTGTATTTACTTCGTCTCATTCAATAGCACGTCACAGCTCTTCCTCCATGACTCCAAAACAGCAAGTCAATGTGGTCAAGTCAGTCAAATAAAAGTCAAATAAATTTTTTAAAAACACACAAACTGAAATGGTTGATATCTTCCCCCTGTATAGGCACAGCCTAAAACTTGATAATTATTTCTATTCATTGGCTACTTGGTTTAATACTGATTCCCAAATCCCTTTTCTCTACTACTTTATAAAATGTACAACTTAGTCTGAGTTAAATTACACACGATACCTTAATGCATCATCTTCCAATCATTAATTTTCATCAGAGAATGTCAGCAGGGAATTATGTCAGATTACTTGGACCTGATTTCTTCTCATAAATGCATTCTAACCTCTCTAGAGCCTTTTATTCTATCAGACATTTTCCATTTCTCTTAGAAGCTTCTTAAGTTTTTACTTGAAAAGTTGAACTGATCCAAACTGTCCGTGTCTTTATAACAAATGTTTATTGAGTTCCAATTACGTGAAAAGCACTGAATAAAAAGCTGAGAGTTGGGGATGAATATAGTGCCTGGTGTATAGGTAAATTGGGATTTTCTGTGTTGTTCTGGACAAAAGGCCTCAGTTAAACCCTATCGACAAGGAGCTGTCCTCAGTCGGAGCTGGAGCCAACATCTCCCTGCGGAACTTGTTGAAAAGCACAGGGCAGCCGTTCCACAGACTTGTCAACTCTCCACCAACCCTCACATCTTAAAATCAGCAGGGAACTGGATGAGATGAGTGCTACAGTGTTTGAAAAGAAAAGATCATTGAATCAGGGATGTTGCCCCTCCAAAAAGCCAAAATAATAATCTGTGAAGAAGACTGGAGGCCCCAGAAAGACAGAGTTACTGACATCTAACTCTCTGGCTGGAGACTTGCTGAGTGAGCCGCACAACCTTCAGACCCTCGCCGAGGCTGTGCTGGGGGGGGGGGGGGGGGCATGCTAAAGAGATTCCTGGGGCGAGTTCTGCAGCCCCAAAGGTATTTGTGTCTCATTTTTTGGTCTGTTTCCCCCATTATGGAGAGGAGAAATAGGATGCTCCACAGGTTTCCCTTAAAGTTTAGAAGCCATTCTTGAATGTAAAAAACGATACCTCTTTCTGGATTAGGGATTTATGAAGGATGGAGGCCACTGGAGCTGCTTATGCCAATGGAGCTGAAAGGGATTGGTGCTCTGAAGCACCTTGTCACAGGTCTCCACAGCCCTCGGCGTGAATAAAAGTGCCCCAGCTCCACAGAAAAGGCTACAAAAGGAGGCTGGGAATGCCCAGGCGCTTGCGGGACCAATAGAGGGATGTCCAATCTAAACAAGGATTTGAGGCAGGCGCTGCTGGGGACAGAAAGGGAGACGCATCTCTCCTCTAGAGGATGGTTCTATGCCAGAGAAAACTGGGGTGCGTGTAAATGCCACCCAAAGAAAACTAGGCACACCTTCTGGGTGGAAACCCTCATGCCATCAGCTTTCACCAGCATCGGACTGAACCTAGGGGATGACAAGGACGGCCCCTGACACATGAGGAGTCACATAAGAAGACTTCTGCCTCCTCTATGCCCCCATCTTCTCGATAACACCAGAGAATTCAATGTCTAGGACTCGGAGCCTGGCATGAGCCTGCACCCCCTCCGCATCCAGCTACTGTGGTCACGGGGGGAGAGGATGAGACGCAGTCAAGAGTAAAAGGAAGCTTTACAGTAAACACATTTTTACATCTCTAACTGGGAACCATTATTCAATAAAATAGAACAATTTCTTGTGTAGGTCAGTAAGGTGATATCTATACACATAGAAACTTAAAAGTTGCATCAAATGTGTATTTGGGGCATTTTTTCCCTTTCATGAAATTGCTCATCATGATCCCTCTGTTAACCATGAATATGACTTATTATAACTCAGAAAAAAGCACACAGCATATATTGCAATTATTGCAATTAAAATTGATTTTAGTATGTCAGTTGGGATTAAACTATTCAAATGTATTTCATTTTCAGTTTTCCAAAAATTGGTCACTAACATATCTTTTCGAATTATTCACATTAATAATAAATATTGTATTTTAGGGGGGTGGGAAATGTACTTGTTGTAGAAGTAAAATGAAGCAATGTACTAAAGAGTGTGAAAACTATAAGTTCATGAACACGTCCCTGCAAAAATTATTTGTGTTTAGGGAAAACTGATCACTAGCATGGCTAGTCTGGCTGCAAAGAGAACAAAGCCTAAAATCTCTCCCTTTGGACACCTCAATTTTTCTCTGGATGCTTGTTCTATTCTCAGCTTTTCACTAAAGAGAATCTTAAGCATCTACGGTTTATGTTGGTTCACAAGTTTGCTACAACTCTCAGTATTCTGACTCTCTGACCTCAGGTTCTACCACTAACTAGCAACTTCCCTTCATGTTCCTCAGTTCAAATAAACAAATGAGAGAATTTTATTTGTTCATGTTTTTGTTCCAAACCATGCAATAAAAGCCAAAGCAGATATGGGCTACCCTTGGGTTTTCATTCGCTCAGTCTTTTCCAGCCAGGGGGAGACACATAGTACTTGAAGAAATGGAGTTCCCAGTGAACTCCAGTCCTGGGTCTCACCATGAAAAATCATGTGATATCTGAATAATGGATCTGACTGACCTTATGTTTACTATGCATAGTTTTATTGTGTACTGAATTTTCTTTTAAAGAAGTTAGCCTTTTAAAAATGTATGTTATAATTTCATTTTAATGAAGAAATGAAAGCCTTTTAAGAAAATATTTTTGTCATATTCTGAACCATGGCAGCAAAGATCTCAAAGACACTACAGGTTTCCTATCCCATCTGTTTTCACACGTTATTCCCCTAAATGTTACCAGGGTTTTAAATTCTTTTAAGTGCAAGCAAATTATTTATACAGTAGAACCCAAAATACAAGCCTTTTCATATTATAGATAAGACAGCATTGAGGTCACCTGAAGAAAGACTGCAGTTGCGTCTATACTCCGAAAACCACTTCCCTAATGAAAAAGAGAGTTTATAACCACACAACAATAACCCTAGCCAGAAGGAAACTCTTTCTGGCATCTAACCTAACCACATCCCCTCATTCTTTACTCAGTGGAGATTAAAAATAACCTCTCTTGAATTAAAAAAAAAAAGCAATGTCCCCTTTTTTACATAGCTCATTGAGTGCATACTGAGATAAAACTTCTTTTGTTAAATATTGCTGAATTTGACTCAAAATTTGGAGCTCACTTCTCCCATATCTTAAAAGGTGCTCGAGGACAAGTACTGAAATCATGTAAGGCAGGTCCCAATAGCCTTTGCCTTTGGGCTGCAATATCTTTGTTTCCGACGCCAGCATTGGCTTAACCTCACGAACAACCTGAATAGCAGGAGGGCTGGGATTGGCGGCTCCTACCAAGGCCCGTAAGTACTGGTCTCCATGTGATCGGCCTAATTGTAGCAGGCCAGCCAAAATATAAGAATGTCATTTCAGTCCTTCCCACTTCGAGCGGGAAATGACCAAACTGCCAATGAGACGCAGTTAAAGCGCCGCGTTTGTTGCTCAGTGATACTTAGCAGCTGACGTGAATGAAGGTGCTTCAGGGGAATGTTAAGGCCACCCACTTGCAATCGGTTTGCAATAAGGGGCTCGGAGCAAAACGCCGTGGGAACGGGCAGTGACACGTATTCTAGAACCTCCCTGCCATGAGCAATGTTCCCCAAGGGAAAGGAGCCGGATGGGAGAAGACCCCATCAAAGAGCTAAGAGCGGCCTTCTAGAGAAGGGCCGACACCAGTCACCCGAGTGGACAGGAACTCAGCTTCAACCAATTGTAAATGAAGGGCACCTGGGGCAGGCCGACCCGGCATGAAGCTGATTTTTTAAAAAAATTAAAGTTAGTTTAAAAAAAATGCATTGCAGGAAAAAATTAACCAAAGAAGTTATATGCATAACCCGTGGACACAGAGTGGTGACGGCCTGGGGGTGGGAGCGCCGTGGAAGGGGCTCAATGCGGGGCGGTGACACGGACAATGACACACATCTGTAATACTTTCAACAATAAAGATAATTTTTTTTTTAAGTATTAAAAAAGAAAAAAAGGATTCTGTTTTCTTTACATTTACAAAGAAATACACTATTTTAATGACTGAAATAAATGTGTGTGTTTTAATTATCCCTGAGGATATTATATAATTCCAAAAGAATATTCGGGCTGTACACAAGAAAGTGCTTCTAAGGAGTTTCCTTCGAAGCTTAAACATCTGTGACTTTTGTGGCCTTTTCACCTGGGCAAATAGTACAGTTGATGCAGTTTTCCACTTTCTGTGACACTTGGCCACGTCTCAGATTTAAGTCACACCTGGGCTTTAGCTCCTCTCTCTAAGTGATTTCTGGTCTTATATTAATATCACCCCATATTCAGTGATTCTGAAGTTAAAAGTAAAGTTCTATAAATATGAGAATTAGGCCAGGGTTTCAGAAAGTCAAGGACAAAACCCAGATGGGCCCAATATGGAAACATCCTGTCCTGAGTCAACCAGCCCTGCTCTCCTGCTCACTCCCTGCCAGCACCTTGGACTACTCTCACATCTCCTCTTTTGACTGGTACACCCTTTCAATCTTGCTAAACTCTCACTTATAAAAATAAGAATATGATTTCTTTTATGAATCAGAAGAAAAATATCATTATATACAGCTCTCCCCATTTCAAAAAAATGAAAATATTGTTCTACATGATCTAGAGCTGCTTACTTTTCATTCAGAAAGAATTGCAGCTAGGAAAATGTGGGGACCAGCATGTCAAATATCATGTTGTTATCTAGGGATAAAATTTATTTATGTCCTGAGGCCCAGCCTATTATATATATATGTAATATATATATATTATATATATGTAATATATATATATTATATATATGTAATATATATATATGTTGGTTGCCACTCCAGGAACCCAATGGGAAGCACTTGACTTACCAATGTCACATCTGAATGTACAGAGGATCAGAGCGAACACTAGACCCTCACTGTGCAAATACATCTTCAGAGGAGGTATCTCAGGCCCACATTCAAACCAGATTGCTGCTGCCCCTGAGTCCCACCACATAGAAATAACGGAGCACTGTGTCCTCTGTCCCAAAGGGGTGAGAATTCTTTCCCCAGGGCCAAAGAGGCAGTAGAAGCCAAAAGACCACAATGAAACTAAAGGAATGGGGTGAATCAAAGCCACTAATCTAAAAAAATCAGGTCACCCAAGGAAGCAGAGTCTGAGGTGTTCCCGAGAAATAGGAGTATAAATCCAAGACATAAGACAGTGCAGGAAATGAAAACAGCAAGTCAGGTCGGCCACCTGAAGCCAGCCTGGAGGACTGAAAGGCTCTAGGGAGCTTATCCGATGCTGAGTTTTTACCTGCTCCCAAGGGCAACATGCTCAGGTGGTCCATCTGCATTCGGAGGCCAGAAATGGACTGAACAGCACCCCATGCTCCCCAGGGAGGACCAGGCTGACCCGGTCAAATGCGTGGATACCAAAACGTCCTGGTCTGTTACCACAGCCTCCCACACTGGTGAAGCAGCGGGCTTTAAATACACTTTTTGCTAATTAAAAAACAAATGTATTACACAATTAAGGCAGAGGTTACTGTAATTGCAACTATGGGAAGCAGGAAATGGGGGGCAAGTGACAAGCTGTATCCTCACTGCTCAGAATTAAGTTTTTATTTCTTATTGTGCTTTTAAGGGCAGATTTTGAGTCCCACAGAAGCTCCCACACAGCTGAGTGTTTCATCTTAAAGTAATTTTTTTTTAAATGTATAGAATTTCATATATTCTATATATTCACTGCTAAATTAATCGAAAGAACAAGTGGTCAAAGTTTTGGTGTCTCCCAATTAGTGTCTTCCATCCCTCTAAATGTGAGGACCTGAAACCTTGCAGCAACTCTTGGAGTGGTAGCGATGTTTACACTGGATTATGCTTTCTTGAGAGAGTGATTTTTTTTAAAGGCCCCAAGGAGAAAGAATCTGCATCATTTAAGAGTCCCCTGTGTCGCAAATCTGTCCTAGTTTATGTTTGTTTGAAAGGGTATTTGAGAAAGAATGGGAAAGTGAGCCCAGGAGATCAATATTTTGAGCAATTAACCTATAAACAAATAAATAACACAGGATATGGGCTACTTAATGTCACATCTCTATAGACAGACAACAATAGTCTCTGGGCAAGGTTGACGTGATGGATGTAACTAGATTAGTGGCACCCTCCACCAGATTCAGGAACGAGAGCGTGTGCACTCTTTCATTGTTTCACATTGTGAAAGAAGCTGTCTGCTTTCCCCACTCTTTAATCCCCCACCCTGACGTGCATCAATACTTTGGACATTTACATTTATTCTCATAAGAGTGTGCAAAAGAAAAGACAGAGGCAAACTTAACCATTGTGGAGCCAGAGCTGAAGGCATCTCTTAGGACTCCAAGGGATACCCCCAAAAAAGGACACATGTAAGAAGCAATGGTTTTCCCAGTGCCATGAAGATGCTGTAGGTCCCATATGCAGATTATCCCCAGATTATCAACTGATGCTAAATCAATGGTTCACAATTTTGACTGTACATTAGAATCATCTGGGAGGTTTTTAAAAATGTTCACTTCTTGCCCCCCCGCCCAAGTCAATTGAAATCAAATCTTTGGGAGTTAAGCTCTGGCACCTATAGTTTTTTTAAAACTCTCCAGATGATTCTGAGTCACAGGGATAGCTGAGACCAACTACACCAAATAAAGAAATTTCCTTTTTGTTCCAGTCCACAAACTATATCAACAAGGCCAAAATCTTACACGTCATTAATATCACCCTTTCCTGCCTGTTGGAAAAGTCTCAACAAAATTAACAGAAAATTTCACTGACCAAAATTTGTAGATAACACATTGAAAACATATCTCCTAAGCATAAGCCTATTTCAGTAATTTTTAAAATATATTTATTTATATATATACACACACACACACACACAGACACCTTGCTTTTGACCTTTCTCCAACCCTTAAATATTTTGCCTTTCTATGGGTGGTAAGAACTCACAAGATTCCAACATAGAACAAGTCTTTAGAAGACGATGACACTGCTTTTTTAAATAACAAAGCCTAGATTAATTACTGAAGGGAAATATAAAGAAATTTTACAAGGGAGACATTTCGCGCCAAATAGCTACCTGTTCTTGGAAAGAAAGAAAGGTGGAGCGGAGTGTTCACGCTCTAGTTTCTCCTCTGGGGTAAAACAGAGGTGAGGGCTTTGACAATATTTTTGTGCACAGGATGAAATAATGGAAACAATGCCAGCTGCCAGTGAAATCAAATCCATGGAAAAGAAAAACACAAGTGGGGGGGGTGGAGAAAGACATTAAAAATTAAAAGCCAGACAATAATTGCGGGAGAGACATTTACATCTGAAAAGACTTTTGAGCTGCAGGTAGTGCTCACAATGGAAGATGCATCGGGGAAGGGAAGGGAGGGAAAGAGCAATCTAAAACTGAAGAGGGAAAAAAGCAGAATAAAAGCCGCCTCATTCAGTTTTACCATTTTAATGAACATAAGCCAAAGAGGAAGGTCACAGACAAAAAGTTTTCTTTATCTCTGTTCTTCCATTGGTTCTCAAGTCACAAATATTTGGGCAGAAAATAAGAAAACCTTTAAAGCAAGAAACAGGTTTGGGGAGAAAGCAAAGTGTGCTTGCTGTTGTCAACATTTTTAACCTCTGTATTTCAAAATACTTGTCCCTGGCATCCTGTATCCCAAGCTGCATCTGACTCAGTAGTCAAGGGACCAGATTTTTGCCTAGTCTTGGCCTCAGCTTCTTCAGTCCCACATGGCAAGGGGGACGCGTGGGGGAACCCGCCCCTGAAGGGAAGTCCCGCGCAGCAAAGCTTGCGGTTGCTTTGCAGGTTGCCTTTGGGCGGGGAGGGGTCCAGGAGAGGTGTTGATGGAAAGAAAAGAGAGACTTCAGTAAGGACATTATTTCTGCAGCCCGCTATCATGGAGTGCTGCTTGCGATGGCGTACACTGCGCCTGGAGGCCCGTGCTCACCTCACAGCTCTGTTGCTTATTCCTCTCCTTCTACAACCCCTCCATCCTCAGTTTTGTAGAAATGGTCTCGGTACTTCTGATTCATTAGATTTTCCTTGTGGAAGGTGTGGTTGTTGGCGGCAATTTAGAAAACTGGCGCTATGTGTCTACTTGAATTAGTGACATGTTTGTCATGTTGATGTAAGGAATGTCCAGACCTGGGAGAGAATGTTTATGAGTTTCTTTGTGCCAAACAGACAATTGCCAGGAAGCAAAATCTCGATGGACTGAGCACATGCTCTAGAGAATGGCAGTTTTGCAGCTTATTTTATACTTTAGAACCCAAGGAGGAGACAGACATAAGGGGGGTTACATGAAATTAATTGGTGGTAGGTTAAGGGGCGGGGGAAAGCAAAGCAGACAAATCTCAGGGTGGATAAAGAGTGAAATGGAAAGACACAAACTCCTTTACTTAGGTGGGCACGGGACAGTCGCCACTTACGGCGCACAGAGATGGTAGGTGGGCAATGAGGTAACAGTGAGTTCTGTGGCCTCCTGAGGGGTCAGGGGAAAGGAGGTGACTCTCACATTCCAAAGGTATATTGTCTTAGATACAAAAAGGCAGTAGACAGGCTCACTTAAGGTGAGGATTGACCTTTGTCAAGGAAGCTACAGGCCTAGGACTTGACTCCTGCCATGACCCTTTCAGTTAGAAATTTTTACGTTCAGACCACCCTGGGTGGTAACTTTCGGTCTCTGAGTTTGTAAAGCCACCGCGCAGGCCTCCCCTGGGCTTGTCAGGTTTAGTATGTGGCCCCGTTTCGTCCACAGCCGTTTATTATTTCTACTTGGAGAACTGTTTTCCTAGCTCACTACCGCACAGAGCAAATGTGATAGTTTGAAGAGTTGGCATCAGGGGTACTTCACACGTCCTCTATGCAACTTTACTTTAAGGCAATGGTAAAACTAATTAGTAGCTGAAATCTTTGCTAAGGTTTTTTTGTTTGTTGTTTGTTTGTTTTTTATGAGAGTACATATAAGCCCAATGCACTAATGAGAAAGAGTATATTTCCATCTTTCTATAAATAAAACATTACTCTTAAACTATGTTTGACACTTTGAAAAACAAAATTCAACCCAGTATATTTGAAGATTGAATTGGTTCCAATTAAGTGACTCATGAGACAAGCAGCACCCCATCCAGCAACTAGGAGGGCGCTCCTAGATGTTTTCCAAAATAGAAGGCTCTCATAGGAAGAAAGGTGGGGCAAGGGAGCTGTTAACAAAAGAAAAGAAAGGATTGTTTTGGGTCGGGACAATTTTCTTTGGGAGAAGAAAAGGGGGCGAGTTTTAGTCATGTGGACGGCCTCTTCTTTTTATGGGGGATACAGAGGCCAGGTGACAGGTTACCTTACTACTGCTTGACCAGAAAATTCCGTGCTGATTGGTTAGGATTGTTTCTGGGAGAGGCTGAAATTGCAATCGGATCAGGTATTTAATCTAGGTTTGGGATCATGGGCTTTCAGCATGAGCGATGCCATTTGGGGCCTGTGGATTTTTTTGATAAATAGGTATTTGCTAGTGATTAATAAAGTGAAAAATTCAAACTTTCCTGCACAGATGCTTCAGATCTCATACCAAAGTTATCAGTAGCCTGTGAAAGGTCGGTTTCCCAGAACATCCTCAGTGGCTCCCGGGGGCGAAAGCAGCAGCTCACGCGTGCGGGAACTGCGAAGTGCGTGCGCTCCAGGCCGTGCTGCGGAATAAAGCTCACTATTCATTTAATCAACAGATGTTTCTAATGTACCTATTATGTGACTTGTTTTTAGATTTTAGAAATTGACATAAAACTAAATTCAATCTGCTTTTAATAAACTCGTAGACAAGTAGAAAACCAAAAAGTTAAATCATAAATATAATAATATGTCCACGGTCCTCAAAGTGTGGTCCCAAATCAGTAGCATTAAGCATCATGTGGGCATTTGTCAGAAATGGAAATTCTTGGACACCACCCCGGGCCTACTCAATCAGATGGCAGAACCCACTAATCTGTGGTTTAACAATGCCTCCTGATTCCAGCGAATGCCAAATTTGAGAATCACTGTACCTATCCGAGCACCATGAGGCAGTCACCACACTGAGTAAGATAACTACTGGTATGTCCGAAACTTCCCGGGAACTGGTTTAGAAAGAATGCGCTTGCAGAGGCAATTGTTGAGATTTGAAGAGTAAGGCAGGTGAGACGGGGAGGAGGTTCCAGGCACAAGCAACGGCATAAATGAAGACCTAGAGAAAATTATTGTGTATATTAGTTTTAAATGTTTTTGTATATTGTTTAAGTTAGGGGGTTTTTAATGATATCCTCAAATAAGTTTGGTTTTTTAACTCCAAGTCCTAAAACAATTTGTCCTAGGTGTGTAGCGGTTGCTGACAGGACTAAGGGATGATCCCATACAGCAGAAGGCCGAAGTCCAGGTAAGTTCAGTCCATGTATGTTTTGCTCACTAGACAGTTTATCTGGGGCTAGAAACTCCTCTATTGAAAGATTGGCATGAGCCTGACATGCTGCTGACATGCAGGTTTTAACCTGTTTTTCCCATCTTTTCCTTCTGTCTTTGGGGGAAAAAATTGATGGTAAAGGACTTCAGAATATTTATTTGTATGTCAACAAAGTGGTCAGTTGCTGAAAGCACTATTCTGCCATCGCCAAGACCATGTGTGACGAAATATTCCATCAAGCTTCTTGAATTCAAGAATAAATCTTTGATTTTAACCATTCCTTTGCATGTATCTGTCCAATTTTCCCAGCACCGCTTATTGAAGAGACTGTCCTTACTCCACTGGATGTCCTTGCCTCCTTTGTCAAATATTAACTGGCCATAATGGTGTGGGTCTATTTCTGGGGTCTCTGTTCCATTGATCTATAAGCCTGTTGTTGTACCAATACCAGGCTGTTTTGATTATAGTGGCTTTGTAAGATAGTTTGAAGTCCGGTAATATGATCCCTCCCACTCTGTTCTTTTTTCTCAAAATGGCTGCAGCTATTAGAGGTCTTTTTTGGTTCCATATAAATTTTCGAAATGTTTGTTCTAGGTCTGTGAAATATGCTGTTGGTATTTTAATAGGAATTGCATTAAATTTATAAATTGCTTTGGGTAGTATGGACATTTTAATGATATTAATTCTTCCAATCCATGAGCATGGTATATTCTTCCTCTATGTTTAAATCTTCCTCTATTTCTTTTTTCAGTGTCACGTGGTTTTCCGAATACAGGTCTTTTACATCCTTGGTTTATTCCTGGGTGTCTTATTTTTTTAGTTGCAATGGTAAATGGTATTGCTTTTTTAGTTTCTCTCTCTGAAAGTTCATTATTGGTGTATAAGAATGCCATTGATTTCCGGATGTTGATTTTGTATCCAGCTACCTTGCCAAATTCGTTTATCAAATCTAGTAGCACTTTGATGGAGTCTTTAGGGTTTCCTATGTAACCAAAAGAAAATTATTACTACAATTTTATTGTTAACAGTTCAGGAGTGAAATTTTAAAAACTTGACATAGGGCAGGAATGACCATTTCTGAGCCTTGTCAACTGCTAAAATGCTCCAAAGGTCACTGTCCTGCAAATTTATGATACTAAATAGATACTTCATTGCAGCTGAGGTAAGTGGGGAAACGAGATATCTCTTGGGTATCTCCTTTTTCTCTAGTGCTTTCTTTTCTTCAATACTCTTTATATTTTTACTATTCTGTATCCAAGAGAATTTTTATAGATGTTCTTGCACAAGATGTTTTCTTAATAAAATATTGAGATGCCAAAGTTGACAGTCTGCTCAAATTTACTCTCAGGCGATGTAGGGAAATAATCAAAAAGAACTTTTTCTTGAAAGACTCAGGACTAATGTCTGTGGCCACAAAACTAAAAGAGAGCATGGCTTTGTTTTGTTTACTGATGTTTCAATTCTGTAAAAAGTGCTAAGCATACCGTAGGGGCTTAAGGAATATTGATGAAGTAGATGGATGATTAAGTGGGTTTAAATTTAAATGGCTTTAAATAACTATAAACTAAAAACAACTCCTAAGGCTTATTTTGTTTAATGTCGTATATACAAGTATACGGAATGACCCCACCAGTACTTACACTGTTGCAGATAGCCCTGAAAACTCGGAAAGAGGGGGGCGAGGAGACCTCAGTAAGTTAACTCCTAAGCCACAGTAACTGAGGCAGTGGGACAGGAGATCACACGGGCAGACCCATACAACAGAACAGAAAGTCAAGGCGGAGATCCAGATGCCTGCGGGACTCCACGCGTGGGAAGGGCAGCCTCTGAGATCAGCCGAAATGAAGGTGGGGGTTTGCTTACACGGAGTTTGGGCTTCGGGGGAGCCATCCTGGAGCAGATCAAAATCGTTCGCACCCCACGCCCAGCCAAACGCCAGTGGGTCCCAAATGTACTAGAAGAAAACATACCAAGTCCCTTTATGATCTTGGAGTGGGGAAGACACTTGTAACCGACTTAAAATGCACAAGCTCGCAAATATCAATTCAAATGCATAGTCGCATTTTTTAAAAAAGAAAACTTCCACCTGGCAAAAATAATCCAAGCTAGGAGATAAATCACACGAAAAAATAGGCATTTACAACTCATATCACAGTAAGGGTTCACCTCCCTAATGTATAAAAAGCTCCTAAAAACTAGAAGAAAGGCATCAAAAAAAAATAGACAAGTGGTTGAAGGATATAATCAGAAGGAAAAAATGCTAGTAGTCCTTAAACATGCACAAAGGCGCTCAGCCTGAACCATAAAAGATGCCATTCTTCATCTGCTGTATCAGCAGAAATCCAAAATTTGACAACACACTGCATCAGTTAGGCTTTCGGGTAACAGGCTCTCACGTATCTTGGCCAGCAGGAGTGCGAAACAGTACAATCCCTAGGGAGGGAAGTCTGGCAGTGCATAGAAAATGACAAAAAAAACAAAAAACAGTGAGCAGGATTCTCACTTCTGGGAATTTATCCTATAGATACACTTGAACTTGTGAGATGTATAAAGGTCATTGCATTATCTGATATGGAAAGTTAGTTAACAATTCAAGTGTCCATCAAAAAAAAAAAAAAAAGCTCTTTAAATAATCTACAATGAAACACTATCCAGCCATAAATAAATAATGAGGAAGCTCTCTTTATACCGATGTAGAAAAACCTCTAAGTTATGCTGTTTAGTAAGGAAAGAAAGTATGAAAAAGTGTCCCCCACATGCTCTCCTTTGCGTAAGCAACTGGGGAAGATTCGCATGTGTTTGTGTTTGCTGCTGTCTGCAGCAGGAAATACTGAACGTACACGCGGAAAGATACAGGAGCGGGAGGGGAACGGACTCAGCGCGGACAGGAGGAGAGTAACTTCACACGTTGTACCTTAAGATAGAGATCTTAATTTGAATCATGGAATTAGTCTTTTCATGTAAAGAATTGGAAACAATGAAAAGGAACTGTGACACAATCTAATCGATATTATTTTGCTTTGTGCTATTATTTAAGTGTTTCTAAACATCTTTTGGCTCAAAATGTCTATAACGTCTTTTCCTAAAACTATCATGCTTATACACTCTCTTTAATGTTTGTCTTAATCATGACTTTCTCAACTTTTGAACAAGAATCCTTTCATAATCATTTTTAAGACTGTCGTGTTTGCTCTTCTAAAGGACTCTTCTAAGGACTCTTCCACTTAGTCCTTAGATTGCCTGACTTAAGAAGAGCAGTTGGCAGAGCTGATGTCTCCCAGCCTCCCTGATACACTCCCTTTGTTTTCTTACAAGTCGTTCCTCGTGTCTTTGCTAGTTCCACCTCTCCTGCCCAGTCGCACAGTGGGGGGACACCTGTACTCACTCCTTTCGAGACCTCATCAGGTGTCACGGTTTCAAATACCCACCCTATGCAGTGATTTCCAAATGTAACCCTGCAGCCCGGCCTCCTCCGGACTCCCTATAACTGCCTAGGGAAGTCTCCGTTTGGACATCTGACATCTCAAACCTAAGACATCTTCCTTCCCAAAGTGACCCGCCCACAGCCTTCCTTATTTTAACTGATGGGGAATTATGTCAACCCCACATCTACTGTTAGGAAATCAGGGCAGCTTCGGTCTCAGCCTCGTTTCCTTGTCACCACCTTTACTGTGTCACTCATTCCAGCAGCCGCCACTCTGACCTGGATGACTGCAGCTGGCTCCCAGCAGGATTTCCTCCTACAGTTTTTCCAGCAGAGCGCCATTTACCGCATGAATCAAATTGTGTCACTCCCCTGCTCAGAGTTTCCAGTGGCTCCCGTCCCGCCCGGAAGGGAAAGTGTGAGTGTTCCGCGAGGTCCACGTGGCCCGGTTTTCCATTGCTCATCACCCATCACTCTTCTCTTGTCCTCAGTCCAAACACACTGACCTTACACACGCCGGATAGCTGCTGGCTAATTACCTCCTCTCCTTTAAATCTTCGTATAGAGGTCACCTTCTCAAGGAAATCCACCCTAATGCTCCGATTTCAAACTGCAGCATGACCCTGTTTCCAGTGTTCCAAACACCCTTGGTCTTGTCCATTCCCCCAAACCACTTACTGTCTTCCACACAACTTACCTGTTTATTACAGGTATTGTAACTTTTCTGTCTCCCTTCTCTGTAATGTAAGCTCTGTGAGGGAAGGAGTTTTGTCTGCAAGCACCTCAAGCATGATATTACAGAAAATTCATAGTATACAGGATGTATATACCTTGATGATGTGAATATAAATTGATATACATTCATTAAAGGCAATTTGGCAATATATTTACATGGTAAGTGCTCAATACAATGCTTGTTAAATGAATATATGAATTCATGTTAAGAGTAGAGTAGAAAGGTAATCTGTTTGGAAAAAGGAGAGTGAATTAACAAATAGGAGAAGTCACTATTTGTTGTCAAATTTAACTAACCCACAAAACTAATATTGAAAGGGCAACACTGGAAAAATTTTAAACTGAGTTTGAAAATAGTGTTTTAAAAGAAAGTAGATAGCTATTTTTAACAGATTTCTATTAGTAGATATTTAGGTTATCTGTAGTTTAATGATGTTTCTTTTCTTTTTTTTTTTAAATATATCTTTATTGATTTCAGAGAGAGGAAGGGAGAGGGAGAGAGAGAGAGAGAAACATCAATAATAAGAGAGTCATTGATCGGCTGCAGCCCACAACCCGGGCATGTGCCCTGACCAGGAATCGAACCCTGATCACCTGGATCCTAGGTCGACACTTAACCACTGAGCCACGCCCTGCCGAGCATGATGTTTCTATTTCCATCTTTATTCATATGCCTTTCCCTGTATGTACAAACATGTTTCTAGAATAAATTACTAGTAATTGATTCACTGGGTGAAAAAGTAGATACACTGTAAAATTCTAAATATATTGCCAAATTGCCTTTAATGAATGTATATCAATTTATATTCACATCATCAAGGTATATACATACCTGTATACTATGAATTTTCTGTAATATCATCTTTATTATTGCAGTAAAAGAAATACATGTACAGGGAAATCATACACCATTTTAATTATTGGTACTTTTACAAAATATTTCAATAAAGTATAAATACAATGACCAAGAAGGAAGTGAACATTGAATGATGACTGATGACTGACTTAATCAATAAATGAATGAGTGGCTAGATGGATTAATGGAGAAATGGATGGACACATTGGATGGATGGATGGATGGATGGATGGATGGATGGATGGAAGGATGGATATTGAATGAGTATATACCTGGCAAGAGATGTTAAATATATGAGAGCAGCCAATGGGAAAACAAAGTTACCTGGTTTTATGGAATGATCCAGGCAACCATAGAAAAGTAACTCAGCTTTGATAGGGAAAAAAATTCATCAAGGGAAACTATTAGAAATCATATTTTGTTTCTCTTCTAATTAATTTCAAGAGAATAAAATGAATCAGAATGTAAGAAGCATCAACCAAGCTTCTCACAAAACACAGCGCTCGTGGCTGCTTCAGTAAAGCAAGCGTCTGCGTGAGGCTGACTGGGAGAAAGACGGTAGCGTCTCTGAAATTAAATTGTACACTACGTTCCAACCCCCCATCTCCCAGCACACTCATGGCTTCAGAGATGCAGAGTAACTTGGATGACTGGGCATGAAAAGCGATGTCTGCCCTTGAGCATAGTGAGCTCTAAGAGGAGGAGTGTTCCCACAGACGCCAGGGATGGTGTTTCAAGTCCACAAGTCATTCTAGAACACAGAACCCTCTGACCCTACCTGGTCCCCCCGTTGGCGCATCTCAGATTCCTGCTCCTTCACAGGCAATCTGACCCGAGGCCTAGTGGGCTGTGACTAAGAACGGCTTCCTAAGGATATATGACAATCTAAAACCTTCTTTGTTTCCATAGTCTCTGTAAGACCCCCAATTCTTTCTTTTTCTATTCAGTGTCAATGCTGAGGTTATTAAGACAGACTTTCTTGAGTACCTTGAATAACATGTCTCTTCAGAAAATTATGAAAGAATATTTCTTGTGTGTTCACTAGAAAATTGGCATGAACTATGCCTGGCTGGTAAAGCAGATAGGAATGAAAAGAGCATGTGTTGTGAAGTCAGAGGAACCTGAGTTTGAATATTGACTCTGCAATTTCTAGTGAATAAACTTGGCATTCCTGCGATCCTGGTTCTTTCTCTTTAAGTGGGGACAATACTCCTTACATTGACAGGTTGTTGATTAAGCTAGTCTACAGAAGCACAGCTACCACACAGTATAGCCATTGCTTCTTAATATTGGTCTTCAAGATAGAGCACACAGGGGAAGGTAGATGAGCCTGTGTCATCTGCTATTAAATATTGATTATTGATTTGGAGAGTCAAATAATGTCACTTATTTATTTCAGGAAATTTAGTGGTCAAGAAAGCAAAGTAGTTATATGAGATTTTGTATTTGCAGAGAGCATTCAGGTGTTCTTAAACTGATGAGGAAGGGCGGGGCATCTTCTAAATTTATGAAACATCTGTTAGAGCAGCTGGTTCTTCATTAAATAAAAATAAAAATAAAACACTTTTCCTTGGCAATTCTGATAAATGGGAACAGGTGATGATCCCAGATGAGATTATAATTATAAATGAACCTATTGAAATTCACTGGTACTTTTATAGAGGCATCCAAATAAAATATATGAGAAATTTAAAAAAGAGGCCATGGAGCCCCTGAAACGTAACGGGGACCCCAGGAGAATGGCTCACTCTGGCCCCCCGCTCAGCTCAGACACATTCTCAATGGATGTGCGACGGGATCAAAACTGACCCTCTCTGCAAGACTCCCTGACGCTACGGCCCGCGAATTTCCTGGTTAGTGGCAACAGGGCACTTCCTAAGATTCCGATTTCTATCATAACTACTACACTTGTGAAAAGGCCCCATTCTCTACAAGGAGCGTCGAACGATCGCCTTCGACCAGTGAGGGCCAAGCAATCACGTGGGACATCTGATCCTCGCACATCTGGGACAGGAAAGTAGAACTATGCTCGTTTCGCAGGCGAGGAAACAGAGATTAATTGACTTGGTGCATTTTGACCCAAATGGTCATACTTGGTTAAAAACTCAAGATTTACCTCCCCGCCGGTCAATGCCTTTCTGTTAGAAAGGTGGATTCAAGATGAGAACGCAGGGCGCCTGAATTTGGCAACGGAACTGCAGGGAAATAGATGGTCTCCCCTTGGCTCCTTATTCCGTACCCCAGTGACCAGTGAACTTTCTCGAAGCACACCCCTCTCTCTGAGCAGATTCCCACCACAATCGTGGAACTGAAAAATGCCAAAGCCCCCGAGGGTAAGGCAAGGTCAAAGCAAGTGACAACACTCATCGTGAGTCTGACTCGACAGGGCTGCTTTGAGATGTTAGGCCTGTTATGAGCTGCAGTGATGATGCATAATTAGATGGTGATTTAACACAGAGCTAAAAAAGAAATGACAGTAATCATGGGGGGGTCGGAATGAAGTGCCATTGAAAGCAGTTAAATGAGCTGAGGTGCCTGGCATTTTTGTGATGTGTATCTGTTAGTAATTTGTCAGACTGTAACAATGGAGGTAATTTCACAAATAACAGGGGTTTGTGAATTCACAGCAGCACTCACTGTTAGTTAAGACTAAAGAAGAGGAACTGCATTTGGCTGATCAACTTAAAGAAATAGTTAGGCAGGTTACACCTAGCCCACACATTACGAAGTGAAATGGAGAACTGATTGTCAATCAGGAGCGCTCAAAGCTGCACCGATGTGACTTCTGATGACTTTCAAGGTAGACAGTTGCTTTGGGAAAGATTTCACAAAATTGCGAGTAGATTAATAATGGTGTTTAAGGGGTAGGGCAGAAGGAGGTTCCCCATCCATCGCCTGGGGAACAGTCCCTGGCTGTTGCGTTTCTCTCCCGTGTCACCTGCCGCCTCTCACAGGCATCCAAAGTTTTAGCCATAGAAGGCCACACACATTACCCCCATGAGCTAGTCTTTTACATGCCTGTGCACATGCCATTCCTCCCACCTGAAAGACCCTTTCTCTTCATTTCACGCAGATAGAAAATCATCCCTTCATGTTCAATTCAAATGACACCTCCCCAAAGATGCTCCCCTGACTCCCCTCCAGCCCTAGGATGCTGACGCATCAATGCGCGGGCACTGACCACTCTGGGCTGCAATCACAGGCTCCCACAGCTCGCTTTCACCCTGACTGGGGCTCCTCAAGGGCAAGGATTGCATTTCTTTGCTGCTGCCTCACGCCTTGAAACATAGCAGATGGTAGACAAATGGTGAATGAACAAAGGAATGAATGGTAGAACTGAAGCAGGAACCATGAGCCACATACGTGTTGAATCTCCTCTCCTCTCACCATCACCGTGCTTTTCTCAGTACCTATGAAAGGCACGAAATCAGAAAATCTGTAAGCTTCCCCTCATTCTAACTATTGTTTCTAACTGAAGAGAAATTAAAAAAAAAAAATTTAGAATGTTGACTCAAAATGCCCCTACAGCTATAGAATGAAAAATAGAAAAGTGATACAAACATATGGAATATGGCTTAATTTATCTAAGTCTGGCATTTGAAAAGATTTAGATAAAATGAGTGCATCCAAAAATCCTAGCTGGTGGTTTTCCTTTATTTATTATTTAGCTGTTGTTATAATACATCATACATATCTAATTAGGTGGTGTTGTAATTTAGGAAAAAAATCTCAAAGGGCTTAAAACACATAAAATGTGATGCTCTAATTTTCTGAGCTGCAGGACATTTTTTATCTCGTTGTTGGCTCACAAGCCTGAGGAGCATCTGAGATGAAATCTGAAGCTGGCCCCTGTACACAGAGGGTCAGGAGAGACCAAAGAAAGAAGCAGGCCACTCTGGACCGGCAGGTGGCAGGTTTAATAAGCAGGAGAACTTACATCCAAGGCTTGTCTCGGGCAGCCCCGAGATGAGTAGATCTCTGCACCCACCTGCCAGAATCTTAGAAGTTTATACAGAGGACTTAACTGGGTTCAGCCACATACACCATGCAGATGGTCTCAACGACGCATCGCTCTCTCTCAAGGCTGCATCCTTGCAAACAGCTCCCACCGTGGGAATGGTGGGCAAAATGTATATTCCAAGGACAGGGGAAGGGGTGAGGAGCCTTCAGTATTGCTGCCTATGAGCACCACCTTGATTTTCTCAAAGAAAACATAATGCAGTGGAAATATAAGCAACATATGTAATTAAAAATCAAAGTAAAAATGATATAAGTAAGCTTCTTAACCTTTTAAAAAGTCATAGTGTGTTTATTGAAGAAAAAAGGCTATCTCATTGTGTCACTGTGATAGTAAGTAAATTTTTCAATTTCTCGATGGGCATGTAAAGAGAGAGAAACTATCCTACACTGATATGAACAATTATGCATGTAGAAAAACTTTCAAAAGTATTGCCTATAACCTTCCAACATAGGATAATTGGCTTTTCCTCTGCCTAAGTCCTCTATACTCAAGCAATTGTGTTTCAATTTTTTCCATCTTAGTCATAACCAATTTATCTTTTCATTTCCCTTCTTAAGTATCATCATAATCTTTATACGCAGTTAACCTCAGTGGAATGATAGAAAGATTACCCAAGTGAATCAATTTGGGATAAAAAAAATCATTCAACATTTTTGAAATGAAATGAGTAAGGTTTTAAAGGATGGGGTGAGAGAGGGCGCAGAATCCTGCGACAAGGAGCTGGAGCACTGCGCAACTCTCACACATACAATAGGAAGTACATAAAACCCATATTCTTACAGAGCAAACTGACAACTTCTTGGTCAGTTTGACATTATATCACATTTATTATATCCAAGTTTCTTTCTTTTTTTTCTTTTTTTCTTTTTTTTTGGCAGTTTTGTAGGGAGGGAGAACTATAGAAAGGAAATCATAATGTAGAAAAATAAAATGTTTCATGTGCCTTAATCCAGAAAGCACAATCCGTCCCAGACTTTGCTATACAAAATGAGTATTTTATAGTACTTTATAGTGCTTAGTTCAGTACTAAGGCTAGTACCTTACAGCACTAAGGAAAGTACTATGGATGTTTGTATTCCACCCCTAACAAAACCAGGCAAACATTACCAAACCGGTGTTGGCCTGTGGAGAGGGCATTGTTTCCTCTGCTTTTCCCAACAAATACCCTGTGGACACCTACAGTACAATACGCCCACAATAACCTAATCCTCTGCACCCTGCTTTGTTCCCATGGTTCCCACAGGAGCTGCTAAGCTCTTACATGGCCCCACCCATTGGGCCACTATTGTTTGGCCAAGGATAACCACCTGAGCATGTTGGGCCAGTGAGCGCATTCCCTGGGTGGATGTTTGGACTTGGAACAGAGAGAAAGCCAAAGGACTCTCTCCTCGGGACACAGAAGCTGTCAGCACCATGCTTTCTTCCTTGTAGAAATAACTATCAATGATAAGAGAGATTAATGCAAATAAAATATGCATAAGAGACATTTCTTAGTTGTCATGCACTAAAAGAGGAAAACCACAAGGTCTATATAGGTCACTATCTTTCAGGTCTAAGGACACCACTGATTTTATGATCAAAGACCCAAAAGTGGCCTCTTTTAGCATCACTTCATTCCTCAGTTAACAGCACCTCCATTCACCCAGTAGTACTAGTGGGGAACCTGGAAGCTCATTTACAGACCCAGCTGATCATAAATCATAATGATCTCTGGAATCAAGTCCCCCCTCGATTGCTACCACTCTGATCCACGCTCAAGTCCCTCTCTCCTTCACTTCACCAATAACCGCCTAACCAGTCCCCCTCCACCGAATGCACAATTGAACCTCACACTCATTTTATTCACTAGAGTGAGCTCTTCAAAGCGTACACCTGAAATCATGGGACCCTCTGTCTCCGCCTTATCACCGTATCTAAAAGTCTCCAGTGGCATCTTATTTCAATCTAGGTAAAGATAAAATTCCTAAACGTGACCCACAAGTATGCTAATTTGCTGACCACCCCCTACCTATTAGCATCAGCTTGCACGTCAGCACCACACCGTGTAAATCTATAGCTACCAGAGAAAAACTGTATCAGTCAACTTTTCTACAGGAGATGCTAAGGTTTTTCAGCTTTTCTAGTTCCCTTTGCTGCAAGAAGCTATTCAGCCTGATCAGCGCCACTGACAACAAAAGACATCCCTTCGGTCCTGGAAACCAGTGCACCTGCCACGTAGCTAGCTCTCCCGTTGGTACCGTCTCCAAAGCATAGAAAATATTATATAACTGCTGGACAGCTACTCTGCTCGGTTTAAATGCAATTCTAAATGCAGGGCTTTTTAAATTGTTATTAGTGAGAGGGATTTCTTTTTAAAAAATTAACTTTCGTAAAGCCTCTAGAAGACATCACAAACTGAGCAAAGCAAAGCAATTTTTGCACAAGAGACAGTAGAGTAAATGTTAAGAAATACTGAAATCCACCAAGAGGTGGGTGCTTGCGAATAACGCAAACTCTTTTGACTCATCCTATACTTAGTAATCAGAATCTGTTTTGGAACTTTCCTCAAATCTGTATTGTTTTATTTATTTTTTCAAACTCTGTGCTTTAGTAAGTACCAGAGGTGATACTTTTCCACCTGGAAAGGGAGAGAGCGTGGTGAAGGCGGAGTTCCCAGGATGGGGCCATCAGGAATACCACTGAGAGGGCCGGGAAAGAAGTGGAAAGGACAGAGGACATTGCGAAGAGGAATCAGAGGTGCAGGAGATGAACCGCAAGAAGGCCTCGTGGAACCCGAGGAACAAGGTTTTCCAGGAAGGAGAGGCCAGCTCGGTTGAATGGCGGCGTGTGGCTCGTAGGGTGCGAGCTGGAGGTGTCAATTTAATCGGGCACCATAGAAACAAAAAATGACCTACTCTCACCAGTTCCAATCAGTCCTGGGGGGATGGAAGTGCTAGTAGTGTGAGTGAAACACAGAATAAGAAGAAGAACTGGGAACAGCCCAGGATCCATCCAAAAGAGAAAGAATTTATAAATATATTTACATTGCGAAGCATTATGTAGAAACAAAGCTGAATAAATTACAGCTGCAATATGGAGAAATCTTACTAATACAACATAGAAAACTCAGTGAAAAACTGAGTCCCTGAAAGAAGGCTATATGTAGGCAAAGGGCTTTGTGTTATTTCAAAAATAATTAACATTAAATATTGTATACTTATACAAAAACCCTCAAGCCAAGAATTTAAATTCAAGTGGTTGCAGACTTGAGCTTTTTGTGAACAGAATATAAAATAATTCTGTTTAATATAAGAAAATTTTTTGTTTTGGAAATATAGGCAACAAGAAAAACGCAAAAGAAATGAACAATGAGATTTCAAAGTAAATAAAAGTTTAATAAATGAACCTTTTAATAACTGAGATCTCAAACTTAGTGGATGAGTTTAATATATTTGACAGCTGAAGAGTCATTGAGTTAGGAAATGGTTAACAATACACAAACATTTAGATAGTATTTAAATACTTGATTACTATTCTAAGCACTTTAAAAATATTAACTCATTTAACCCTCAAAATTTACAATCCTATGGGCAGGCACTATTAATTTCCCCATTTTCGGATAAGAAAGAACGAGGTATAAATTAAATAAATTGCCTAACTTCACAAAACTAGTTTTTGGAGGAGCTACTTATCTCTCAAAGAGTAAAAATATTCCAGATAAATCACTGAAACTACCCTCAAAATTGTTGCCTTAAATCAGCGATTTTCAGCCTTTTCGAATAATGGCACACATAAACTAATTACTAAAATTCTGCTTTACACCAAAAAATATATTGTTTTTTGCTGAGCTGAGCAAAAAAAATAGCTATAATTTTGATTGACAAAAAAATAATTATAATAGTAATTACCTGCCTTTTTTGCTCCAGAGTGACTTTTTTTTAAAAATCAGGTGACTATATTGTATATAAGGTTTTCTGATACCACGTATTCACCAATCATATGCAACCTTATTGTGCACCATGACCAATAAGATGCAACTCGATTGTATAATCTATCCTATATATTTATGGTTCAGAGCAGGGCATTCACACCAGACGGCTATTATTGGTGTTGGCTGCTGCCATTTTTTTAATTTGAAATCTAAAGGAAAACAGGTCCATTCCCCTGACTAATTAACCAGGTATTGCATGTTTTAAAATATTTTGCTGCACAGTTTGAAAATTGCTGCCTGAAATTCTTAGATTAACTGATAACAATTAGTTTGTTAGTCTGTTTTTATATTTCAAACCATATTCTAAAAGAAGAGTTTGGGTAAAGTTATTGTTTTTACACTTAGAATAATCAATTATTTTTCTAGATATGGGAAATCTTGAATGGCATCAGAAAGATCTCTGATCATTTAGCCCATAAGGCCTTAATCTCCATATCAACATCTTCAGATGATTCATATGCACGTATTATATATGTTATAACTTATTCATGCAAATAGTGAAGTGGCTTCCAGGAAATAAAATCAATATTATTAACATAACAATAAAAAATGTCAAGACCCAGAACATCTAAATTCTAGTAAAAGATCAAGTGTCAAGATAAAAGTAGAGAAGTATGGGGACATATCAAGATGGGGTCAATTGGGGGGGGGGGGAAATGGGACACCTGTAATACTCTCAACAATATAGATAAATTTTTTTAAAAAAAGATAAAAGTAGATGTTCCTCAGCTTCTTGGAGGAGTTACTTTGAGCAGAGCCCTGGAGGACATATAGACCATCAGCAAGATTTGTTATCAGAACAAATAAGGGTGCACAATATGAAACCTCATTTTAATTATATATTCCAGTATGATTTGGGGAGTTGTTTTTAGGAGGTGTTTTTCCAAACATTTGATGCTATTTTCAGTTGTTTCTCGTTGACCAATAAGTAGCTGGATTCACCATTTTAAGCTTCATTTTAGTGGTATCAAGTTTACTTTTCTGTGAGTCTTTTTATGGAATCTCTTATGACACTATCATTTCTATAATTTAATCTGCTTCTTAGAATATTTTTTCTGTATTTTTAGTACATTTTTTCCACTGTTTATCATCATGGGGAAATGAATCCAAAGGACATTTTATACAAAATTGTCTGGTTTCTGGTACTCAATACATTTTATAGTGCTTGAAACATTTCATTGTCCACGCTGGTCATTCTGCTTTCCTCCAAAATAAATTTATATCAATTCATGGTGTGCCACACTTCTTTTCCATTACTCCAGCTAGACGCATTTTTCAGATTATTTCTCCAAAGTTTACTCTTTATAAAAGCATTAAATATAACATGAGATGGAGTTTTGTGACTTCAAAAAAGTAACAGCCTTCAGCCAAAGATGTAATTTCAATTTTTATTACAGTACACATTCTGAATATTATATGTGTAGATTTGTGTTAAATTTCCCCATGTATTTTTTTTAGAAATATGTTACACATGAATGTCGGCAACTTACATTTTTAAATTATAAAAAAAATATTTTTATGGCACCTACTGCAATTCTTAAATGGGGACGTATAGCGACTAGTGAATTAACCTTCAAGCCGGAGCACAGGGTGAAAGAAACTACCTTCCCCAGGAAACTCAGCGGCCTGACTTGAGGTCAGCCTTTTGGATCGCAGTCGGGTAAACCAAAATAAGAAATGAGATGCAACAGGCAGGAGGGCAAAGAGGACAGTAAAGAGTGGATGAAGGAACACACTGCCCCTTATTGCATGGAGAGAAATAGCAGTATTAGTGGGGACCACAAGCCATAGGTTTAAAATTGTCTTGTGGAGGGTTTTATTTTTCTCCAAACTGAGTCAAACTTCACAGCTGAGATGAGAGGATTAGAAAAACAGCTGACACACTGAAGAAACTGTTCAAAATGTTCTCCATAGTGTGACATCTTATCATACTGTCTAAAAAATCTTATTTTGAAACATAAACCTATATTACTCTGAATTTTATCCAATTGTTTCACATGCACACACAGACAGACAGACATGTATCTATTATTCTAATTAGACTGCAAATTCCTCAAGTGGAGAAACTGCTTTATATTACTTTACTATGCTCAGAACAAGTTGGATAGCAGATAGTCGAAAAAATATTTGTTAAATTGAAACAGGAGTAGTAAAATATCTGATGAAGTTTACCAAAAGTGCCTTTCAGGAGATCCAATTTTCAAAAAAGCAGAATATAATGCACTGTAGCGGCTTGGGTTTAATCTTGGTTATTCCAATGATGACTTAGATATGTATGTTCATGATGACCAGTGTCTCAGGGCTTTCGGGTTTCACTTTTTATCACTGTGAGAGAACATGCAGAAATATTTGAAAAATGAGAGACAGCCCAGTTTAAATGGTATGCATTGTTTAAAATTCAACATTCGTTGTGTAGTTCACACAATTAGTGGACATAAAATGATTGGAGCGTAGAACAAAGTGCTGCTATATCTAGCGAAGAATTTTAGCTGCATTCCATAAGACGTGTGTTGGCAACCATCCAGACCAGCTAAGGCCCGACCTAAGGGTGCCTCTCCCTTCAAAACAGCCTCCCAGGCCCTCCGCAGACGGCTGAGCGCGGGGACCCGGAGGGAGCCCGCAGCATCCTCAGGAACGGAGCGCTGCCGGGCCCCGAAACCAGAACTTATGACCGCGGGGGGAACGCCGGAGGCCAGGTGACAGGACAAAAGCGTAAGAGAATTAGCTGCACCCTTTCCACAGGTTTGTGAGCAGCATTTACATTTGAATTTCAGGCTATCGCAGCCCAACAGACTGACCATTTCTTGCAATTACTAATAAAGACCCTGATTATAAAGAAGGGAGCAGCCCCGTGGAAAACAGCACAGGACAACAGCGGCTTGAGACACACTGAAGACAATCCCAGACCCAAGTCAGCTACACCAGAGACACAAATCTGAACCCAACCAGAAAAGAGATGACAGAATAATTGCAAGAATATTCTTGTGCATCCTATCTAAGAATCTTAAAACAGAGGTATTACCATACAGTGGACCGAGCACAGAGTCCCTGGCTCTGGCATTTTTTAACTCTTTGCTGCTGGAAACAGGAAACTAACTACCCTGAGACTCAGTCACACTTACTTTACACTTTGTGAAAATGGCATGTGATTCTTTGAAAGCCCCTGCCCTGGCACCAGACAGGCTGTAAGTGGATGGCACATAGCACCCCGTCTCTTTCTTATGTCCTTTCTCTTGTTGCTTCGTCACTCTTCTTCTAAGAAAAACAAATGGGACACTGTTCCTGGCTCTCATTCTGTAGTGTCACATCAATTACTTTCAAATAATGCCGTTTTCTTCATATACCCGGAATTAAAGAAACTCCTTCAGTCAAGGACATGAAGCAAAATGGGTGAGCAATGACTATTCCAGAAAGGTGGCCTCACAAGCCAGTGTTGATTTGGGGGTGCTATGGAAAATAATGACGGGGTGTTCACTATTTATTTTATTCTGTATCTCGATTATTATGAGCTCAGGAGGCAAGCGATCACTACTTGGAGGTGCAGCAAAGGTGTTATTCTTTATTTTCAGATTCAAGAACATTGGGCATGTGAGTCTGAAAAATGTTCCCTATGGAGAGCTCAGGATAAAGTGCGTACACAGTCAGTACATAGCGTTTTGCTTTTCCGAGGGAAGGAAATGGCATAGATTAATCAGTTTCACCTAGTCACATGTTACTTATCAAATGAAAGCATGCATGCGTTTCAGATGGTACTAAAGAAAGGTAAATCACACACAGTATAGTATGAATTCGAGCAAGACGCTTAGGGTTAGGGTTTGACACTTCAGGCCGCTCACTGCTCACATGAAGTTGCTGAACCCCTGTTCCACTCCCTGACCTAGTGCTACTACAGAAGACGCATTTACCAGGCACTTTGGATCATCTCTATCGCTGCCCAAAGTATTCATGCTTGAGGAGGAGAGTCTGAGGATTTGGAGCAGAGGACAGTCAGCACTGTCGCTCCCCTCTCCGCCCGCACCCAGCCGTCGCCTGTTGCGGCCTCTCAGCCTCTCCTTGCAGGAAGGAGCAACGCTGCCGCAGTGAACCACCCAGGCCCAGCCCAGCAGGACCCCACCCTCAGGAAGGGCTTTACCTGCCTGAGTTGTTTGGCCTAAAATGTCCCTCAACAACAAAATAGAGCAAAACAAAAGAGAAATAATATAAAGCCCTAGAATCAATACTAGACCACAGCTATCATAAAGAAGAGTTCTGCTTTCCACTGTGTGTGTGTGTGTGTGTGTGTGTGTGTGTGTGTGTGGCTCATTGGTGATTTAATTGCTCTAATTTAAGTATTATTCATTCAGTTATATTAGCACTGGGTGTTCTACTCTGGATTCAAATTTATGTACGCATTAAACCTCATGTGTTTGGATTTAATTTGTAATACATATATTTCTAATATATCTTTATGGATTTCAGAGAGAGAAAAAGAGAGGGAGAGAGAGAAACATCAATGATGAGAGAGTCATTGATCGGCTGCCTCCTTCACGCCCCCTGCTGGGGATCAAACCCACAACCCGGGCATGTATCCTGACCGGGAATTGAACCTCGATCTCCTGGGTCATTGGTCGATGCTCAACCACTGAGCCACGCCAGCTGGGCTGTAATATATTTTAATTAGCATGATCAGGATGATCATCGTGTTAAATGCCAGTGTAGTGGTCACTTACTGCCCAGTTACTCAAGCTTTCAGATACCCAAGGCAAGGACACCTTTTATGTTCCTCAAAATAGAGTTGGCTACATAATCATTTTCTAAAATATACCTATTTACAAAAACCAAGTGTTTTTCTTACTATACCAAGAGTGACTTATTAGAGAAAATATTTGGTTTCAGATTTCCTCAAATCTAGCAAAGATATCCATAAGACACTCTTAACAACTGGTTTAAGAACCAAATTCTACACACAAGAAAAAAATTACTAACTTATTTCACACTATTCACAGGTTTCTTGCAGAAGTTTGAACTAAGAAGCTTTTCCCTGAAAATTATCCACTTGAGAAAGTTTGAAAAACTGGGTAGAAATGATTGACAGAATGGGTTTTTTTCCAAATAAGTGACTGCTACATGTAGTGCAGTGCCATTCACATGGAAAGACCTTAATAAATGCGTGTCGATGGACGTGCATGTTTTACGTACACACTCTGTTAGCATCACTGACCCATGTCCCCTGCACCATGATGCTTCAATTGCACATGAAGTGCCAGTGTTTTACAATTGTGGTGTAGGCTACAGTCACTCAGCCAACAACAAATATTTATTAAGTCCCTGCTGTTTGCTTATTTATTCATTCACTCAACAAATATGTGTTCAAAGTCTACAATATGCTTGCTAGCGGCGTTAGCTGGGGAAATTCAACAGTGAGTCCAATTGACAGTTTCCATTCCCTCCAGAAGCTTGCAGACCAGCGAGGAGAGAGAAAATAAGCGAGGAAGCAAATAAATACATAAGGAGGCTCCTCAGGCAGCGCTGAGTGCTTGAAACAGGAAAATGCGAGAGGGTTTTACTCGAAGGAAAGGGAAGAAAGACCTACTTATGACACCAAAGGCTAGAAAAGTCTGCCCCAGAGAGAAATCCTCAGGCAAACAGGAGAGTGAGGATACAGGCATGGGAATGGAATGAGCTCAGTTATTCTGGAACAGTGACCAGCATGGCTGAAGAATGGTAAGCATTTGGTCTTATGCTAGCTGCGATGAGAAGACACCTGAGCATTTTTAAAAATCAGGCTTAGCCAGCCGGGCGTGGCTCAGTGGTTGAGCGTCGACCTGGGATCCAGGCGATCGGGGTTCGATTCCTGGTCAGGGCACATGCCCGGGTTGCGGGCTCGATCAATGACTCTCTCATCATTGATGTTTCTATCTCTCTCCCTCTCCCTCTCCTTTCCTCTCCCTGAAATCAATAAAGATATGTTTTAAAAAAAATCAGGCTTAAGGAAGAAAAATTAATACGAATAATTTGTGCAAAAATATTCACCCATTTTAACTGTGTAGTTCAGTGAGTTTTGTCGAATGTATATAATCATGTGGTCACCGCCCTACCACCATAGTTAAGGTACAGACCATTCCCATCATTCCAGAACATTACCTCACTCTGCTCTGCAGTCAGTCCTGTTCGCCACAGGCCTCTGGGAGTCCCCATGACATTGTCGTGTAAGAGGAATCCTACAGTATACAGTATGCTGGCTTCTGAGTCTGGCTCCTGCTTTAGCATAATGATTTTGAGATTTGTTCGGAATATTGCCTGTTGATTTGAAATTCCATTGGATGATATTTAACAAGCAATGTTAACTCAGCAACTAAATGTACAAATCTGGGGCTCGGGGGGGAGATCTAGAGACAAAGAGTCTTGACATCTAGATGGCATTTAAAACCATGGGATTCAACGATAGCACAGAGGAGAGAATCGGTGACTGAGCCCTTGGGGCCCTGCAGATGTTGTAAAGAGGTAAAGGTGCCAGGAGGTAGAGAAGAAATATCCAGCGAAGCGGAAAGAAAATAAGGGATGTCACAGAAGCCAAAGGGGAGGGGACTTCACAGAGGAGAGGACGGTCACATGTACCAAATACCCAGTAGGATGAGGCCTGACTAAATCTTATCAGGGGGGATTTGTCCCCTGGAAATCTCTGATTACCTTGATGAGAGCTGTTCCCCAGTCAGGTGCCAGACACTGAAAAACGCTGGGCACGCTACAGGGAACAAAGCCGAGTGACAGCAGCCACCCGGAGCTAACTGCCTGCCACGCGGCCCTTCCATGTGGCTCTTTTTACCTATAACGGGGAGCCTGGGAGCTTAACGCGTAACTTTAGAGCTTTGGAGAAACTGAAATTCTTTGGTTCTTCCTCTTTGTCCCCTCAACAAAATGTTGATACAATTACATTAAAGAGGAGTGAAGCATTATAATTTTAATGCTAACCATGAGGGGAGGATGCCATTTCCTTATATTTAAAGAAAGAGATTTACTCTTTTATAAATGAATAATTCAGAATATGTTTGAAGACACAACAAATTAGCTGCAGTAATTTGCATGTTTATGTTTTTTTTTATTAGTTTCCTAAGCCCTTTTCTGCTGTTTCTGTAATGAAAATGCTATCTTTCAAAGGTGAATAGCTTTTCTGTATTTGCTTTGTAATGAGCTTTCTTTAATTATCAATTGACCAATTTCATAGATTTCACGTAAAATGCAGCTGTCAGTGTTGAAAGACTAGCAAACCCATGAGATGTTAAGTTTTATTCTTAAACTTAGTGCTAAAATCCTTTTTCAACTAAAAATGTGTTGGGTAGATTTTTGTTGCTGTTGTTTCTATATTTTGGTGGTGGTGGTTTTTATTGTTTTTGCTGAGCTTTTTATTTGGACTGGACTCAAACCAATATTCACCAAGCATCAAATGCAAACTCCACAAAGTATCGTATACGTGACTTATTGAATCAGAACCTCAGTGGTATATCTTCCCCCCACCACCACACACACACACACACAGTGTGAGAGGAAGATAAATGACAAGTGAGCGTAAAAACCATGCATCACAAATTATTCCTTCCTCCAAATGCATACAAAATTTTATTCCCAGGCCAGACCCACCAAGAGCGGAGAGGGCTGAAACAGAGATGTGTAGACTATATTTTAAATCTTATAATCTTTAAAAACATAAATCCTTTATTAGCATTAACAAATGTTTAGTTAGGTACACTGGAAACTCCATCAGCCATCTGTGATTTAATTGTTTGATTGGTCGGTAGGCAAACTTCCACTGTGGGCGGTGTCTTTAAACTACTCAGGGGTCTACTTTCATCACCTGGTGAATTAAAGCTGGTGAAGTCTAGTTGTGAATATTTATATATTTACTGTCAGCAGAATAAGCCTTATGGCTCTCGACAGCAGCATAAGAGAAAAGAAAAGAGAGGGGAATGATTGAAAAACAGTGTATAAACCGAAATAAAAAAGAAAAAGAACAGTGCATTTATGAGAGAGAAGATGACCTTTGTTCTTCATAGCCCTGAGGAAAATGGTGACATGAGTCAAGTTTGGTTTCCAAAACTTCTCTTCTTAGGACACTCCACACTTTAAAGACCAGATTCTTATTTCCAGAGTCCCAAGAAAGGTCTATCACCAAGAGCCTCTATCAGTCAGAACAGAATATGTTATGCTGCGATTACAACCACCAAAATCTCAGTAGCTTAACACACAAAAGTCTACTGCGGGCCTGGGCAAGATCCAGGGCAGCAAGTCCTCAGTGACAGCTCAGTGCTCTGATTGCTTCCATCTTGTGGCATCTCCCTCTCTACATGACCCCATGCTCTCACTACACAGGGAAAGAGAGCATTGGAGGGTCCTACACCAACCATCAAAGTGACAGAGTGACAGCCATCTCACCACCCAAAGGCCAGACTTGTCATATAAGCCTGCCTAACTACAAGGGACTCAGCAAAGTGTAATTCTGCCCCTGGGCCCAGGAAAAGAGTATCAGAAAGAGGTGAGCATTAGAAGTGTCTATCGACTGGTTCTACCTAAAGAATGCCCAAGCCCTTGATCTTTCTTACTCTGTGAAATTTGCCCAGAATCTGAATTACAGAAAAAGCCTTACTATCATCATACTTCTGTCCCCTCATTTCATGAGTTACGCAAGTTAAGGGGAAAGGCTTTGTCCTGGATCCCTCAATCCAGCACACAGAATATTTTTGATCATTTCTGATTTTTTCCCAACCATTTCATGATTCTCCTACTCTAGGTTGAACTAGTCTCTTCCCAACTCGAATTTCAGACTCATATATCAGATGCCGACTAGAATCTCCACTTGTGTGTCTAATAGATATCTCAAGCCGGCATGTCCCAAACTAAACTCCTAATCTTTATGCAAAAATTGTTCCACCCAATCTCACTTAATGGCAACTCCATTTTTCTAATTGCTCAGGCCAAATTCTTGGAGTCATCCTTAGCTCTTCTCTGTCTACCCCGCATCCAATCCATCAGCAAACTCTTTTGCCTCTAACTTCAAAACATGCCACGGTTTATCCAAACTTGCTGAGTCATCCTTTTGGTTGTTTAGTGCCTCTACCACAACACAAAATTTATAGTAAGTATTAACACATAATGCAAATATTTTACACTCCGTGCCTACTCTCATAGGTCCATCTACATGCCTACTGCCCGGACCTATCAGTCCCCAATCTACTAGTCTTGCTCCTTCTGGTACATGATCAATCAGCTAATCCATTTTTCACTGCCCATCAGTCTACATTTATCCTTACCCCAGGTAATTTCTCTCTCCACACAAAGCGGACTACCAAGAACAATGCCCAGAGATGTGTTCCCTGGGAGAATTTTTGCTAGGCAACTCAGAAACAATAGGCCACAGGAGGTATCTGGCTAACAAGTCTCTAAAACCCTCTTATTTACCATATTTAATTCAAATTAGGCTAAGATGCATCCTAAACTCTCCTTTCTGGTGCAGGTTTCTCTGTCTGAATCTCTTGAGCAGACTCCCTCTGCATCATATTTCTTAACAAACAGCTTAAATCAATATCTCAAAAGGGCAGCTTCAGGGTGGCAGAATTTTGGTTCCCTTCAGTCCTGCCTTTGAAACTTTAAATAATAAAGTTTCACATTTTAGAAGCTAAATTGGTAGATTGCTTCATATTTCACTGATCTAATCATTCAGTTCACTTAAGTTGTTGAGTGTCATTTCGGGAGGTCGTGATGCAAGTGGGACCCCAAAGTGAGGCCTATACTGTATAAGTAATAAAGTATCTAATGAGGTATGTCTGTGAAAACAAAAAGAAAAAACAAAGGTCAATGATCAGAGCATTAACTATAAGCCAGTTTCTGAGTGTGTGAGGCTGTCAGCCGAGGTTTTTAGACGTAAGGCTCATCTTATTTGGCTGGAATGAAGGCATGCGGTGACAATCTGATAGATTCTCCTGGTCTGCAGTTTGAATGTCCCTGATGATGTCACCAGTGCTCAGGTAAATTCTGCATGGCTTACACAGCGGTCAGTCACTAGAATTGTTTAAGCATTAGCTGCTGTGGTGACTTTTCAAGGTTATGTCATGTCCTTTAGCTGCAAGGCTCAAAAAAGAAAGTTTTAGTTCTCAATAATTCTAAGTCAAAAGATGAGAGAAAAATAAAACACTAGTTCAGAGGGTTATCATCAAATATTTAAGAAAACTAGAAAAAAATCAGGACCCAATCTAGTTTATAAATGAAAAATAAAACTTTAAAGACAATTAACTGAACTAGAATCTAATATCCACAACTGTGTATTACAGATTCTATTGAAAGATAATTTTCCTCTCTAAAAATCACTCCCATTTTTCCAAAGATAGTCAAATTAAAACCCTTTATTTACTACATAAGTCTAGTTTCAATAAATTTGGCCAGGTTATCTGCATAAACACAATATGAGTAGTAATTAATCATATAGGCTCTCTTAAAACTGCTTTGCTAGAATCACATAAGGTCTCTCTAGAGTGAACCTTAATTAGCCTCTCAAGGTTAAGAAACCAAGCCATAGAGTAACCATCAGCCTTCGCTGGCAGTACCTATAGTTTCAAGTGAATTCCTCAGATTCAAGGTCCCCAAAAATGTCTGGAGGTTCTTTCTCTGCCATCTCCCAGGAAAGCAGCCTTCATTCCTTATCTGGAAAGACTGCTGTGAGCCACATAACCTTGTACCAAGCTGTTCTTCCAAGGGGCTCTCATTGGCTTCTAAAGTCAATCTTAATTCCCTGAAGTTTTCTAGTGATATCCAAGTCTATATATGTCTCCTTCAAATGTGATATTCCATCAAACTCTTGGCCACTGCTGTTCTGGGATTTCGTCATTCCCATTGCGGACAGACAGGCCCAGTCTGGACATTCCACCAGTGCAGTCACACAGGGCCCTGCATTCAGAAGGGTACCCACACTTGGGGTTTAATGCTCTATTGTCACCACCTTGAATTTGGTTTGTTGTTTGTTTTTTAATGAATTTATTGGGTGACGTTGGTTAATAAAATTATGAATTTGAGTTTTATAAATGAAGTTTAATGGGACATGGAGCATTCACTAGGGGTTTGGAACCTTGACTCCATTGCCTCACCCATTCGAGGAGAGGTTCTTGAACATGCATTTCTCTGTCTCCGCTTAATGACCACTGCCACCTTCCACCCGTAGTAGGGGCCTGAGTAGTAGGGTGGTTAGGGTCAAGCATGTGCACTGCACAACCGTAAGGGTCCACTCTCACCCTCCAAGTATCTTGTGCCCAAGGAATCACACTAAATAGCAAATCAAAACAAAACAAAACAAAAAATTATGGGTCAAGAAAGAGACCATAGAAAAATGGGGAAAAAAAATTCCTGTTTTTTCCATGTTTATTGAGACATTATTGACACAGTACTGTGTAAGTTTAGGATATACAATGTGATGATCTGATACACTTACAAACTGCAAAATGATTAGGACAGTAAATTTAGTAAACACATCGATCACCTCACATAATTACAATCCTTTGTTGTGATGGTGCTGGTGACGAGAGCAGTTAATATCTACTCTTTTAACAAATTTCAAGTATACAGTATAGTATTTTAATTATAGTCACCATGCTGTACATTAGATCTGCAGAACTTATTCATCTTATAACTGGAAGTTTGTACCCATCGACCAACCTTTCTTCCCTCTCCCATCCCACAGCCCGTGGAAACCATCAATTTACTCTCCGTTTCGATGAGTTTAGCTTTCTTAGATTGCGCATGTAAGTGATATCATACAGTATTTTTGTTCTTCTAACTTATTTCACCTGGCATAATGCCCTTAAGGTCCATCCACAATGTCACAATTGTCAAGATTTTCTTATTTCCTAGCCTGAATAATATTTCCTGATACATGTATCTAGCACACTTTTTTATCCACCGTCTTTGACGGACACTTAGGTTGTCTCCTCGTCTTGGCCATTGTGAATTGCGGAACTGAACATCTGGGGATGCATGTAGCTCTTCAAGGTGATGACTTCATGTACTCTGGATATATACCCAGAAGTGGAATTGCTGGACCATATTATACTTCTATTTTAACTTTTTTCAGGAACTGTTTTCCATAGTGCAGGAATTTGCATTCCCACCAACAGTGCACAAGCGTTCCCTTTTCTCCACATTCTTGCCAGCACTTATGTCTTATCTTGTTGATGACAGGCACTCTAACGGGCGTGAGGTGATAGCTCATTGTGGTTCTGATTTGCATTGCTCTGATGATTAGAGATGCTGAGCACCTTTTCATGTTGAGGAAGCCTTGGCTGCTTTCAGGCAACTAGATACCATCTCAAATCTCAGAGCACATTCTTTCCTTATTAGGCCCTGACTTTGGTTTAGGGTTAAAAGGTTAAACCCTGCAGAATGCAGTCAAATAGCCACTTATCAGATTTTCTGTCAGAGAATTATCCAACAGAAAGTTCTATCTGCATAACTGTACGTACAAAATTAACTTCATTTTCTACTCCAGCTTCACGGCCTCTGGGTTTCAGGGCTCTGTGGGTAACACCCCTACCCTTGCAGTAAGTGAAACTCAAAACTCGAACATCTCTTTTGACTCATCTCTTTCTCAAGAATTAAAATCTGTCTCATAATTTTGCACTTCCATGACTTCCATTCTTAATTTCTTACTTTTCACTTTGAAACTCCTCGTTTTCACCCGCACTTCACTCGTCCCATCGCTCTAAGCCATAGTCCCTGTTACTGATTATGACTTCCTAACTGGTGTCCCTGCCCCTAGACAACCTTCATACCCATCCTGTATGAGGCTGTCAGAATGGCTTACCTGCTGCCCACCTCAGTCATATGATGAAGCTTTTCAAAAGCTGTCAATCATAAAAAGCAAAGTACAGCCTTACGAGCTACTCCACGCCTCCCGCGGCCTCTAGCCCCACATGACCTTCTCTTTTGCCCTTGGCAGTTCTCTTCGCGGGCCAGCCTCACCATGCTCCCCTTGGCCTTTCCTGCTGCTCTCTCTCTGCTTGTTTTAGCTCGTGTGGGAAACCATTCCCATCTACCTTTCAAGGTGCAGCCTGGTGAGCCGAGTTGTGGGGTTAAATGGCCAAACTCTAAAGCCAAACGGCTGGTCACTTGCTAGCAAATTGTTTAACCTCTCCATGCCTTGGTTTCCTTTCCTGGGGAAAAAAAAAAGGGGGGGGGATCGTTGTATCTACCTCATAGGGTTTTTGTGAGCATTATAGGCCCAGTACCTGGTTTGCAATTAAAAGATGTTAGCTATTAATATTTATCACCTCTTTCATGTGAAAATAACCTACACCTCCTCTCAAATACTATGATAATTTTTCTGTTCTTCTCTAATGATTGTTATCACTTCCGACCATGGGATATTTATTTTACAGACATCTCATTTTCGCTCCAGAATATAAGCTTCGGTTCATCATTGTACATTCCAACTCAATACATCTTACATATTTAGCATTAAATTGAGTTAATGAACTGTTGTTTGTCAAATCGAATATAATTGTGGTGAGAATTGTAGGCTTTTTGTTTTTCACTCTTTCTGTTACAACCTGGAGAAAATATCAGTATAATGAAGGAGTGTCTGTATACCCCATCCCTGCCTATGTCCCCTTTTGCATTGCTTTTTATTTCTCACCAAAAATGAGCTGTTAGTACAAAATCGCAGTGACAAGAAACCACTCAAATGTGGCCAACAACCTTTCTCTCTGGTCCCCCGAACCCCAAAACACCGACCAAGATCCAAAGAGAAGAGGCTTCGGTGGTCGCCCTCTCCTCCTTGCAAATGCCCGTCGTGGATTCGTGGATTCCATCTCGGTGATGGTCCTTTTGTCCTGCTTCACATACAGACATTTGCACGCAGGCCTTGTCATGCTCACCCCTTGGCCATTGCAATGCGAGCTCCTAAGGCTGTAGCCATGGCTCATTTATTTCTCTGTCTCCTGCAGTGCCCTGCACTGAACTACAAACAGTATGGTCAATACCATGTATGTGAAATATAGAAAAAGGGATTCGGGTTTGTGCAGAGCCCACGCTGTCGTGTTCTCTGCAGACGCTGGACAGTGTTGAGCCTGATGACTGCGCAGGAGGATGGCACTGTCTGAAAATGGCCCGATGACATCCACGCAGCGCCGGGTCCCCGCGAGATAACCCAGAAGGGAAAGTCGTTAATCACCATAGTGAAGGAGCGGGACTGAGACTTAAACTGATGAGTCTTGAGGGCGGGCTACCGCTCGGGCACAGAACCTCTGGCTGAGCGGGAGGAGCGGCGCCCCCGCAGCCCCGGCACCAGGCCTCCGTGGGCGGGTGGAGCAGGAGCTCCGAGCGGGGCTCCCCAAGAGCACGCTCTGGGGGTGCTCGGTCAGGCAGCCGCGTGTTGGAAAGGAAGCGAAGCAAGCCTAGCCGCCTTCCAGGAATATCTAAGAGACATCAGCACTGAAGGGAACAAAAGCAGGCAAGATGAATCCGTACCGGGCACAGTGCGCCTGAGCCTTTGCGAATGGAAAGGCGGCCCGGAGTAGAGTGTCCGATGTGACGCAATGCTCCCCGGCCTCTTCTACACTCTGCAAAACATTGAAGGTGTAAAACGGGAGTCAGTTTATCAAATGAACTCACGGAATAAGTCACTCAGCAAATACCCATTTTAATTTTGCAGAGCTGCTCTCTTAGGATGTTTACAGCTTATCGAGGCCACGGCAAGAAGCACAGAGGCCAGGCCTCCGTCTGTGACCGCAGGCGTGGGGACTGGAGTGGAGTGAGTGCCCGTTTCCAGCAGTAACATCACAGCTGCTCCGAAAGCTTCCCAGCCCCTCCAGCACAGTGGGGCCCACAGGGCCCAGAGGAGACGCGCTGCTCTGCAGGTTCCCTTCGCCTGCTCCCTTCCCTCCTCCTGTCTGTTGGCTCTTGAACCTCTCTGGTCATGGAAACTGGGGACTACACCAAAGCATATTGTTGTAGACAGGAAATCACCCACATTAAATGTTCACAGTTTGAGTGGTCTAAACACCCGGATTACCACTGACACCACTTCACCCACCTTGCCCAATTTCCCTTCATACTTGCTCACTTCCCACCAAGCAGGGAGCGCTGAGCAGAAAGAGCCAGGCCACAGAAACCACATCTTGGAAGACAGCACGGTTTCCACGCACTGGTGTTCCAGTGGCTTATCGGTGATACTGCCCAAGTCCGAAAATCATAGACCTAGAGAATTTGTTTAGAACACAAAAGCCTAGTAATAAATGTAAAAATAATAAGACTAGAAACACCATTTGTAGTGAAACTACATTTATTCTGTATACTGTTCTCTTTATTGCTTTAGACAGTAAGCAAAAGTTTATTCTAGAATGATGGCTTAAAACATAAGGGGGTCTTTGCTTTATTAAATATGCCCTTAATGTATTTTCTATTGTTATCCAATGAATCCTTAACCAGTGTATAAGATACGATTATTCCAAAATTCAAGTCGTTGGTTAAATTCCATTAGGTAGCCAACATAATCTCTACTTCATGCAATAATTGCAAAATAGAATCAAAGATTCATCCAGGATTAGCCGAGGACAGAGTTTAAATTTTTCTTTGATTTTATTCTATTTTTAGCTAATATTTGTTGTGTTCAGCCTGCTGTAGGCATTTCACAGGCATTATCTCACTTAATGCTGAAGATGTCTCTAAGAGCTTGGTAATAAAATGTTCTCCATTTGACTACTGAGGAAACTGAGGCACAGAGAGCTTAGGTAGCTTGCCCAAGGTCACTCCCTGGCAGCAAGGGAAAAGTGCATAGTCAGGACGTGAAGAGAGGCAGCCTGGGTCGAGGCTCATGTAGATTGGCTCCCCTGGGAAGAAAATGTAGGGTACCTTTCAACTACAGTGCTTGTTCAACCCTCCCAATCTGTGCTGTCCCTGTCTGCCACCACATAACATTGCGCGATGCAAAACCACAATGCCAGTGGAGCAGAAACGCTTGGGAGCAGAAATCCAGCCCTTCACCACATAAAACACCAGAAAATCTTGGCTATTTTTTTGCAGACGCCTGCTACTGATTACTAGTAGGATGAGGCAAGAGCATGTGAGTGACATTGCCCAAGCACATCAGGACTAATGGAAAAAACCCGAGAACACATGCCAGTGCTAATGGTGGGCGAGGAATAGCATTCTCGCACACAAACAATAGACACATTTATTATGGGACTTTTCCTTCATTGATTACTATAGGAAGCCACTGATACATAGCTATGACTTGGGAAAGTAAATATTTGTTCTCAGCTACAGTTCATTTCTTCTCACTTTTCATCGCACCCTCTTCTAACATCCGTTTCTCAAGCAAGGGCAAGTTTTAGGGGGGAAAAAACAAGTACTTAACAGGACTCTGTTCCTCAGAGAAAGACAAGAATGAAGCCTGAGGCTCCCAATTAGCTTCATTAGAGTGTTTGGAAATAGGACTGCCTTACTGGAAAAACACTTCCAGGTACTGCTGTTTGATTCAGGATTATTAATATTTGAAAGACGAGAACGATGGTGTCCTCCTAAATATTTATGCCAAAAATCTGCAGAAGGATGTGCGACCCAACTCGGCAGTCGTCACCATGATGCTGGGCTGTGAGTGTGAATATACTGCTCCTTAGAGAAATGACCAGAAGTGGTGAACAAACTCCCCCTGGATGCTAACTCTAGCTGAACTTAAGGCTCATAAGAATGATCTCCATTCAATTATTTCATTACCTAGCTCATCATTGTCATCATCATCATTATAGTCCATGTCTAAGACTCTCCTGCTACTTTCAGGAGCAGTATTCTGAAGCTGACCTGTCCTAGCAAGTAAGCTTGTCCAGCTTCAGAAATGCCACCATAGGAGCAACAATGGGATTTAAAAATGAAACACAAATTGCGATCCTTAACTTGCCTTGAAACAGCACTTACCCACTATATGGTATTAACGTGTGTTCCACTTGGCAAAGTCACCAGATTGCTGGCTTGGTGGATAGACACACTGCCCCTCTCTGAGCTTGCCCGGGACTCCTCTCAGGTGCACCAGCTTGGCCAATCTTGGCATCAACAAAGCAAGAAGCTAACTGTGTGCTTTGTGGGCTCCACCTTCTCCCCTTCCTTGGCCTGAAATCGCCACTCTTCAAGTATATTAAAAGACTCGGATACAAAAGAGGAATATTCCACTAGGGGCATGTGGCAATAGGAGCCTCCAAAGGTTTGTAGGGAAGTCAACTCTGGGATACACTAAGTAAGCAGGTAGGTCCTAGAGGGGTATCTCTAGAGGAAGGGCAGGGCAGGAATGACCTATGTCAGAGTTGGGAAATCCATTTCAGGAGCCTGAGAGCTAGGTGGTGGGAGGAAATATCTGAGAAGGTATCTCAGCTGAGTCACTGAGATAGCTACTATGCTGTCAGGAAACTCACAAATGTCATGCCCTTGAAATAGAGTTGCCAGACTTAACTAATAAAAATGCAGGATATATCAACACTTCAATAAATCTGAATTTCAGACAGGCAACAAATAATCTTTTAGTGTAAGTCTGTCCCATGCAATATTTGGGACATACATACATTAAGAATGATTTGTTTATCTGAAATTTAGACTTAATTGAGCATTCTAATTTTATCTGGTGACCCTTGTCCCCATTGAATGACCGATGTTTCTGTCTGAATTACATCTTCAGGCCTGGTTCTACCAGACCAGCATTTTCCAAAGGGTGGTCCCTGCACCAGCAGCCTCAGCCGCACCTGGAAAGTTGAGTTAGAAATGCAAATTATCATTCCCACTGTAGACCGGGGGCCCAGAAATTATACTGAGGCCTCTGGAAGATTCCACTTGACACTCAGGGTGGAGAACTATTTCCCAGAGCATCTGAAGGCTGAGGGACCAGAGAGGTTTGGTGAGACCATGAATAAAAGAAGATAACTTGATCTGGGCAATCTATAAGAGTCAGTAACAATCCAGGTACATCAGCTGGGTTGAAAACCCTAAGATTCCTGTCCCCTTTGTAATGTGACTGTGTTCGTTAATTAGATTTGGTTTCCAGCATTTCCTAGTCCCTTCTAGCAATTATTAATAAAAAGAGTTACAATGAAGAGTTTGTGTGCTTATCTCCAGGGACATGGAAGATGGAAAAGCAGGCCATTTTTTAAGGGAGAGTCATATAATAGAGAAAAATGAATTGTGGGCCCCACAGCTTCCAAAAAATTGCCTCCAAGTTCTGAGAAATAACCTGGGGGAGTCCCGAGCAGAAAGATCTTTGGGTTTTCTGACGGGAATATGCTCCCAAGCCTGGGAGACTGGTTTCTTTCAGCTGACAGTCATGCTTAGGGACCAAAAACAGCACAGACCTGGGGCTGTCTCCGAGAATCATGCCAGCCTGTTGCAGTGAGATGGGAGGGGACCTCTCACCACCATCCGGTTCAAACCACCTGAGGACACTGCTCCAGGGTGCACATGCCGTTGCAGGCCTCTCCCTTCCCACATTCCTCTTCCCAGAAGGTGACCTGGCTCCAGACCTGCCCCTCCCTCATCCCAACCAGCAAAAGGCTCATCTGAGGCTCATTTAAACTGAAGAGGTAAAGCCCTCTTGCTCTGGATACTCAGAGTGAAGGAGCTGGTTGCATCTTAACCCACTTTGAAATGTATCTTTTCTTGAAATGCGGTGTAACCCAGAGATTAAGAGGTCGACCCCCCAGATCTGCTCTGCACTCAGCAGCTGTGCCTAAGCTTTGTCTCTGTAAATCATAGATGATTGCAATGCCTATCTTTGAGTATTGCTATGAGGATTAATGAGTGAGTGCGTTTAAAGTTTAGGACAATGCCTGGCTCCCAGGAAGGGCTCAATGAACGTTAGAAGTTGTAGCTGCTGCTGCTGCTACTAAAAATCGTATTTCCTGGGCTCAGGTTGGGGTGGGAAGCAACAAAAAAGCAACGTAACAGCAGGCAGATAAAACACTGTGCATTCTGGGCCTGGTTTCCCCCAAATTGGTCTATGACCAAAAGCTCCACTGGCTTCCTAAAGATCAGTTTAGGAGCTTCTTGTATATGCAGGTTCTGGGGCTCCACCCCAAAGGCCTGATCGGGCGAGCAGGGAACGGGGCCCCAGAATCTGTGTGTATAACAAGCACTCCGGGAGTTTCTGGTGGCTTCTGAGGTTCAGGAGCCGCTGCTCCGGGAGACAGAAACCTCAAGACACAGCTGCCCACGGTGTCAAGAAAGACCTTCCCCACCTGACTTGTTCTCTCATTCAATCAGCTGCTTCCTTCTCCTTCAGTCACTTCTTGAAAAGTCAATTGGGGCAAAGTGCTGAAGGATTTACTGGCGACTCTGGGCTCTGTTGGCCGAGGAAAGGCCGCTGCTCCATGGTGATGCATGGGAACGGGAGACCGTAGCTGCTAATGTCAAGTGTTTACAACCTGCCGGGTGTTGTACGAGGCGGCTCTTACGCGTAACATCGATCCTCTCCAGGAACGTGGCATTACCCTCATTTTGCAGAAGAGGAAACTAAAGCAGAAAGAAGTTAAACATTTGGCCAAGGTCACAGTGCTACAAAATGACAGAGTCAAAGATTCAGGTGTGGCCCTAGCCGGTTTGACTCCGTGGTTAGAGCATGACTCAGTGGACCCGAGGACTGAAGGGTCCCAGGTTCAATTCCGGCCAAGGGCACGTACCTCAGTTTCCAACTCCATCCCCGGCCCCAGCTGGGGCACATGCGGGAGGCGACCAGTCGATGTGTCTCTCTCACATCGATGCTTCTCTCCCTCTCCCTTCCACTCTCTCTGAAAAGCAATGGGAAAAATATCCTCATGTGAGGATTCAAAAACACACAAGTGATTCAAGCCTGTCAGATAGTAAAGCGTAGGCCTTTCCTCTACTCCAGCAGCCCTAAAACCTTAGCATGGATGGGGGGATAAAAAAATAGAATTCCTGGGCCAAAAAAACAAAGATTCTGGTTCAACAGGCCTCGTAGAAGCCTAGACACCTGCACCAACCTGCATGCACCTGGCCTGTCCCACATTTAGGGAAGCACTGCTCAGTACAATTGGTCTCATCTTGATATTTTTTTCTTTATTTAAATAGTTTCATTTTTTAGAGCAGTTTTTGGTTCACAGCAAAATTGAGAGGAAGGTACAGAGATGTCCCCTATATTCCTGACCCCACACATGCACAGCCTTCCAGACAAGCAAACCCTGCACCAGAGCGGTGCATTTCTTACCACCGGTGAGCCTGCATCGACACATCATGACCACCCAGCGGCCGGCTTATGCGACGGTTCACTCTTGCTGGTGTACGTCCCATGGGTCTGGACAAGTGTGTAATGACCCGCATCCATCACTAGTATCACACAGAGTAGTTTCACTGCCCTAAAATCCTCTGTGCTCCATCGCCTTGATTTTAAATCTCTTCAACCCCGGGGAATATAAGGAGGTTTCAACAGGTCCCAAATATTTTCTAAAATGATAGTTTCATGTGGATTTTTAAAAGTTTGACTGAAAGTTGGTGATGAGCACTTGTTCCAAGGAAATCTGAGCTCGAGTGATTGCCGCAAATGGCAGCAGATAAATAACCGAGGCTGCGTTTGGATTATGTCTTCAACAGAGACACTGCTCTGAGGAAGATTAATTGTTCTAAAGGGCTGCCATTGTTGCCTTTTGTTCTCTAGCCACGCTGCCCAGATGAAATATACTTCCTTTTACATTATCTTGAAAGTGGAAATTATATTCCGGTTCCTGAATGGGACACACAGACTTCCTCATTTTTCTTTATCTAAAATAACTACAAAAATCCTTTCAGTATCTGCAGTGCAGACAAATAGAAAATTACTAACATTTATGCCTCGGCAGACAATAATATCAATAAGGGATGTATGCATGGAACCAGAAAAATAATGACTTCCTTTAAACTCAAACTCCACATCTGATCTTGATGGGATTGTCCTGGGCATGGTAATAATGGACATTCCCTCCAGGGCACCCAGCAGGAGCTCTTCTCCTAGAAAGCTCAGGCCACATGTGTGACCCATTGCCCCAGGAAGGCAGAGGAGGTCCTGGTCACCAATCGGCTGAGTGAGGGACGAACTTGAGGTGTGACAGTCAAAACTGGAGAAATCTCCAAGTATCCCATCCCTCCTGCACACTCCCCTGCGTAACCTCAAAAGCATCAAAATGGACAGGCAGAGAAGGCAGGTGGGAAACGGCAAGACCTTCGTCAAAGCTCTTCATCTTTCTAAGCCTCGGTTTCCTCCTACATAAATTTGGAGCAGAAATTTCCATCCACATGGAGTTACTATAAAAATTAAATGAGATGATTTTTATGAAGCCCTTAAAAATGGCATGGAGAAAATCCTAAAACATATATTTTTTAAAATTTGCCCTTATTATCTCTCCAACAATAAGTAAATTAGAAAAACACTGAAAAGGCTACAGGGCATAGTGAAAAGGGAAGGAAAGTTGGTAAACAGTGTTCTCTGGAAGCCCTTTAATGGCCACTGCCTTGCCCACATTATCAAATGGCCCAGGTTTAAGGTAAATGGATGCACAGTTTGATCACAAAAAAGTCCTCAGGTCATTTATGGAGGAGGCGACCTGGTGAGGACACCTCGCATTAATGCTTCAAGCAACAAATTTTACCTACATACAAATGAGTGACATCAGGCCCTCCCGAGGTGTCCATGTTCTCTGCGGCAGGAAAGCCCAGGAACTCGGTTTCTGTTCTCTCCGTGGCACCCGCTGATCAGAAGGCAAAGGCTCTCTGGGCCTGCTTCCCAGGCACAGGGCACTGCTTCTCTGATTAATGACCCGGTGTCCACACTAACTGCGCCCACGCTCGGGTTCCAACCGAGTCAGCTACCCCTGCCCAGGTGTTAGCCCCCTGCCCCTGCCCCTGCCCCTGCGGAGGGGCCTTTGGTAATTAGCGGTGCCAGCAGGGGTCTGCACCCACTGCTGATCCTGGTAGTTGAGCATATGTGTCAAGTCCCTGTTGCAGGGAGGAAAGGGGGTGAAATAAATGAGTGCCCCCAGCTCCAGCAAGGTCAGTGCCTTAGAGAAAAAGCGGCCTGTCCGCCTCTGCCTTGGCGCCATCCAGTTCATCCCCTGACACCCGCACCACCCGCACCAGGGGGAGGTCCTGCTCCCCTGTAGCAATCCCCTGTGGGCTCCTGTGGCGCCCTCCAGATACCTCCTTTGGGATTGCTGTGCTCTGGGCCTTTCCTATGACCTGATTTTCACCAGTGGGAACCTTCCTGCCTTGAGTCTTGCCAGGCTCTCTCAGACCCACTCCCTGGCTTTCCAGGGACTACCTAGCTGGGCTGATAAAGTGACGCTGCTGAGGTATAAGGGTGCCCGAGTGTTCCTGGAAATGGGGTTCGTGCCACACTAACCCCCTTCCCACAGAATATGCTCAGAGGCCTGCTGGTAAACTGGCCCACCAGTTGTGGGGCTGGTGAGGAAAGAGCCCAGATTTGCGGCATTTGCCACTTCCACGGGGCAAATACTCCCACAGTGGCCGGGTCAAGATGCCCACGTGCCAGAGCCGGCGGAGATGTCCAGATGGGCCCAGTGAGCTCCGGCAGACCCCGGGGTTTTCCATGACCCGCATGGTGTCTAAGAGAACGTCTTTACTCCCAGGGAATGAGGAGAGCATGGCTGGATTGGGCTGCTTCGAGAAATATTTCAGGCCAAAAGTTCTTCTCACAGAATTCTTCAGACTGCGTTGAGGACTTCTGCAAGTTGGCAGAATGAACTTGCGTGCTTAATGCCTCTCCCTCCAGGGGGCCCCTTAAAAAAAAAAATCCACTCTGAAGGGTCTTTTTCAAATGTATAAATGTACAGCAGGAAACAAGAGGATGAAAGCTATCAGAAGAGGATAGCTTTTAACAAATTTCCGTGAGACAGAAAGCAAAGGCGGTGTTGACTGACACCGAGCACGGAGCAGGAGGCTGACCAGGCACCCTTGCAGAAGGGATGGGACGGCAACCTGATCTGGCCTGGCCAGCAGAGCCCTCAAAAGGCGCAGCATCCTGGGGGGACTAGAACTGCTGGAGAGTGAGGAAAGGGGCTGAACGTGGTGAGGGACAGTGGGAAAGTGAAATGGTCCGTGGTATTAGAAATACTTGGCTTCTGCTGGCTGACAGATAACTGAGTGAAGACAGTACACAGGGAAGCCAGAGAAGCTTGGGCTAAGTGACCCTTGCAGAGCTCTCTAATTCCAACCAGATCAAAGTCCTCAGAGGCCCTCCCCTGGGGATTCAGATCAATCGCAGAGTGCCCGGGTGTCCAGTTCTATCCAGCCTTGGGAGTGCTGCCAAATAGATACATCTCTATATATGTCAGTGAACAGCTATGTTAATGTGCACTTTGAGCAAGAGCAGCCTAAACACTACGTACTAAGCAAGTGCGGTTCATACTCCAACAGAAGAGAGCGTCGGAGCGGAAGATTGAGACGCCTAGGAGCCTACTGAGTGCTCTGGGGAACACAAACGTTAGGTGGCAGAGAATTCTGCCTTCAGATAAAAGGCTGTGGCCCCAAGAACTTGCTGATTTAGCGAATGCTCGCATATCGGTCTGTATAAACACCCTGTGCATCCATTAAACAAATACACACCCATCTACTAAGTGCCAGTTCTCCGCTGCATGTTATAGAGATAAAGAGGTGGATCAGGTATGGTTTGACTTCAGTGTGCTTGGAGGAGAGGAGATGTGATAAAATCTGTGCGATGCCACAAGAGAAGAAGAAGACATTGTGGTTCATAAGAGAGAAAGAAGATTTCCAGTTTGGAGGAAGCACTGGGGTGCTAAGGTTGCTGGGTGAAACATAGGACACTCTAAAACATTTGAATTTCAAACAAATAACAAATCCATTTTTTAGTACAAGCATTAACCAGACCACTGTTGAGGCTGGGTTTTGTAGAGCAGGTAGGGTTATGAATCGCCATAGAGATTGGGGGCCATGCCTTCCAGGCAGAATGGGAAATAGTTACTCAATTTTTGAGTTTAAATACACCTTCCCAGAAAAGCCTTTCTGATTGCCTTCTTTAAAATTGCAACTCTCGGTAGCACAGAATTTTTCTCTGTAGCACTTAGCATCACGTGACATACTGTGTGCTCACTTGTGTGTCTCCTCCTTCCAGAATACTACAGCAGGAACAGTTGTCTGTTTTGTTCACTGCTATATCCCCGTGCATCCAATAACAGAGGGCATAAAGTAGGTGTTCAATACACATTTGTTGACTGAATGAATGACAAATGAACAATTAAATAAATGAAAAAAACAGGCAGGAACTGATTCATTTTCTTCCTCCTATGACTGACACTTGGTTTTTAAATGCTTAGTATGTATCTGTTGAATTGTGAAAACACTAAGGCGATCCCAACCCTGAGTGACATTCAAACTAAATGGGTACAGAAAGACAGTAACAAAAGAAACAGATGATCATAAAGAAGGGCAGACTTAACCAAGGATCACAAATAGTGTATTCAAAGCCTGTATCGCTTCTGCCAAGCCAGTGGCTGAAGGACTCCTGTCAGCAGTGGCAATGGCACGGTCTTGCAGGTAGAGAAGGAAGCAGAGGCTCTGGCCCCTCTGGGCCTCCAGAGCAGTTGAATTCCCGGCCTTCAGGCCGCTTTCCCCTGCAGGCCACGTGTTCCCAGGAGGCAGGCACACAGCTTAGCATCCTGCTGCTCATTTTCCTCCAAAGCCGTTGCCGAATGTACTTCAGAGCTAATAAAGGGCCCAGGTGAAAGGAGGGACGCATTCTGAGCAGAAGGGAATGATGTATTGGAACTAGAAATCAGGAAAATGTACTTCTGCCTACCACCTCTGGTAGACAGGGGTTGCTTGGCAGTTTCTCAGAATCAATCGATGCTGCAAATTGTGGCAATGCCCCTTCCCCCCATCTCTGGAGAGGCCGACACGAAAGCAACATCTCCTACAATTAAAGTCAGGCCTGGTCCCTGTCAATCCATCTCCCCATATAACACGTTCTCTGTCAAGAAAGATGCATGTGTCTGTAGATACTAATTGACGGGTAGATTGAAGATAGGAGGCTCTCAGGAAGGAAGAATCAGGTGGCCTTGCCACTTACCAGCTACTGCCTCGCTAGGACCATTTATCACTTAGCTAATACAGTAAGTGTATCCCTAATGCTTCCCGAGGGTACAGGTCACCAAACTGCCAAAACAAATTAACAAGTGCAGGCAGGGCTCTGGGGGTTAGGTGGTTGTGCGTTTGTGCCTCTAGCTTCCCGTTTCTCCACTTCCTAGTGACGTCTCAAGGCCTTAAACCTTTGTTATTAAATTGTCAGTCACTGTCTTTTATGTGCTTGTGTCACTTAGACTAATAATATTGCCAGAAAGAAAAGGCAAAAAAGAATGAGGGAGGGAGGGAGGGAGGAAAGGAAGAAAGAGAAAAGTAAAAGAAAGGAAAGGAGAAAGTAAGACGTAATCGAGCCAGTGTTGCTAGAACACTAAGCACTAAGGAAACCAAGCCCGAACCCGTTACAGTCTCGAACCCTGCCCCCTCGGAGATGACACACCTTTAAAGCAGTGGGAACTGAACTTTCCTGGAATAAACCCGAATCCAAGAAATCTGAACTACTTAAAGATTTGCTCACTGGCATATCCCAGGGCCTAGAATAGGACCTAGCACATAGTAGGCACTCAGTGAATATGTACTGACTGGGTAACTTCATTGGATTAATTTGCGTATCTTGGTGAAGAAAAGTTTTACGTGACAGTATTCTTACTTCAGTGTCTTATATAAATAAGACTAACAGTGGAACAAGGAGCTTCCCATTTAATTAGACGCAGCCCCTCTGGCACTGCGGGTAAGGAGGAGCCGGCCTTTGTCCAAGGCTTGGCGCGGAGCGGAGCGTGGCGCCCCGGCTCGGGTTGGCACCAGCGCCTGGACACTGAGGTCGCCGGGAGGAAATGAAGCCGGCTGCCCGCAGACCGAGCGCCTTCGGCGTCGAGGGGCTGCTCCCTCTGGGGCTGCTGGCTGACGCGCCCGGGGTCCCCGCCATGGGACAGTGTCGGCGGGGCGCGCCTCCTGTTCCGACGCCCGGGCCGGCTGCGCGGCGCGGCCTGAGGGACTGCGCGGCTGCTGTAGGCCTTGCGCCTCCCAGCGCGTCTTACCTTCCTTACGGGACACAGTCAGGCAGCCCCTCCGACGGCCCTGCTTCCTGTGCTCAAGGACTCAAGGCAGCGGGGAGCCTAGGCTTGGGTGACTACAGAGAAGGGGGTGACGAGGGCGGACGGGGGTGCAGTGGATAGGCGTCAGCCCTGCCTCCCAGCCAGGAATTTCTTTTTTTTTTTTTTTTAATTTTTTATTAAATTTATTGGGGTGACACTGGTTAATAACATTATATAGGCTTCGGGTGCACAATTCTATAATACATCACCTGTATATTGTATTGTGTGTCCGCCACCCCAGATCAAGCCTCCCTCCGTCCCCGCCTATCCCCCCTTTACCTCTTCTACCTCCCCCACCCCACCTTCCCTCCGATACTCACATACTGTGGTCTGTGTCCATGAGTCTGGGGGTTTTTGCTTAACCCCTTTTCACCAGCCCCACGATCCCTGTCCGCTCTGACAGCTGTCAGTCTGTCCTCCATCTATGAGTCTGTGTTTCTTTTTTGTTTGTTAGTTTATTTTGTTCACTAGATTCCGCATCGAGTGAATGCATGTGGTGCTTGTCTTTCTCTGCCCGGCTTATTTCCCTTAGCATAGTGCTCTCCAGGTCCATCCCTGCTGTCACAAAGGGTACGATTTCCTTCTTTTTTACAGCCAAGTAGTATTCCATGGTGTAAATGTCCCACAGCTGTTTTACCCACTCGTGTACTGATGGGCACTTGGGCTCCTTCCAAATTTTGACTATTGTAAATAACGCCGCAGTGAACATAGGGGTGCATATATTCTTTGGAATAAGTGTTTTGAATTTCTTCAGATATATCCCCAGAAGTGGAACCGCTGGGTCATAAGGCAGCTCTTTGTGTAATTTTTGAGGTCGCTCCACACCGCTTTCCGCAGTGGCTGCCCCAGTCTGCACTCCCACCAGTAGCAGGTGAGGCTCCCCTTTCCCCACATCTCGCCAGCGCTTGTTGTTTGTTGATTTATCGGTGGGAGCCATCCTGACAGGTGTGAGGTGATGTCTCAGTTTGGTTTTAATTTCCATTTCTCTGATGATTAGGGACGTTGAACATCTTTTCATATGTCTATCGGCCACATGTATGTCCTCTTTGGACTGAGCTCGTTTTACACAATTCAGTTTCTTAGTATGAGGAATGGCCCTTAGAGGAAAGTGACAGCAAACACGTTTCAGAACGTTCCCTGCTCGGGCTGCGTTGCCTGCTGACACAAAGCCGGCTGGCAGGTAGCATGGTGCCTTCGAGGCCACAGGTAGGAGCGGATCAGAGCAGCAGCTGTTAGAGTGAAGGGCAGAGAGGCAGGAAATGAATTAAGGGAAAAAAGGTTCAGAAACTTTGCCTTGTGGAGTCTGTGGAGACCCTCATTTGCTTTTCCTTTCTCTGTGTTCATGAAAATTATAACGTTCTCTGAGCAGTCAACTTATAGGTACTCGGCCTGGTCAGGGTTATGAAGTTAAATAAAACATTCTTCAACAAATATCTCCTGAGCGTCTCCTCTGTGCCAGACATGGAACTGGGCCTTGAGGACACAAAAGTGAGACACAAGCCTGCCCTCCTGGAGCTTCCCAGTGGGACTAGAAGTTCACACCCAGGACCCACAGCCTCCTTGAATTTGAATCCAAGGCTACTGAGCCTGTTTTCAGAGCATCCACATGATGAATCAGGAGTGGGCGTGCGGTGATGCGTGGACTCTCCACCCCAGAACTCCTTTTGGGCCAGAAGCCTGAGAGACGGGGAGATACAGTTAAACGTGTCGGTTGGCCACGTTAGCTAAAGGTTGCCAGCCAATGACCTGGAGAAGGGTAAAAGTGTCCTAATAAAATGTGACCTGAGCTTCCCCAGGCTCTTGAACCTGTGGGTACAGATGGCGGCAAAAATCAGAAATCATGCCCATCTCTTTGGCTCTTACCCATCTACTGAAAAAGGGTCAACCCCCCACACACTTGTAGCTGGAAATGCCCAAAGGTGCCTCTTGGGATCGGAGACCAGTCTGCGAAGTACACGTTCCGCCACGTTTTTCTTCTCCTCTGCCCTCCACTGACGTCCACTTCACTGAGTCTCTTCTATCTCTGGCACTGCTCCTCTCGTGAGAACAGTCATGTCTGTGACACCTGTACCCTCCCAAAGATGCCAGCCCCTGAGGTGCCCAAACGGCCCTGGGAGCAATGCGGCGATTGTCTCTCATCCACTATGTCAAACACCTTGTGTGCCGCCTGTCTCACAGAGCCCTCATGGACCCTTCAGTTCAGGGCCCCTTTCATCATAATGCTCCACACAGAAAGCTCTGCAGCCACATTCCCACGCCTTTCCTCCCACGCACGTGAGCGCAATAAAATAAATGTGGTTTCCTGTGTGTCTCCCACCCTCCAAGAGAACAAGACAGGATGCATCTGAACCCAGTGGCCGGCATAGCTCAGGTCCAAACTGGAGCCTCTGATGAAGAAAAATCCTGGACTTCTGTGGAGGAGTCAGTAAATATAAATGTGATTCATTTATTCCTCAAAAATACAGAATCCATATTAAGTGTTGGATACTGGAAATATATTTGGAATTTATAAAAAGGCATAGCGACTGTACTTATAGAACTAGTAAATTCAATAAACTTATAATTACTAATTAAGACAAAATGTTATGCATAAAATGAATAGTGATGGAGAGATTTTTATAGGCCTCCTAACACACCGCCGATGTCCTGGAGCCAGCCTGAGAGTTCATGTGTTGGCTTCTGCAAAGCTGTTGAGATGGAACAAAATGTCATCCAGGTAATTCTTACAACTCAATGGGTTCTACAGAAGGTCGCACTCTGTACTTTCTCATTTTAATGATAAGCCACAGACCACTGTCAGGTCATTGAAAAGGATTTGGAACTGCCCTCCAGCTTCTTGACTCAAAAGATTACACTGTGTTCTTTGTGTGTGAGTTGTGAGGTGTTAAGCCCTTCCATTTGGGTGATGTCTGCAAAGTTGATAATGCTCATAATTGCATTATCCAGGTTACTGATAAAAAAATGAAATACTAATCCAGTGTCACCCACTGACAATGTCAACCCAAGTGGATAGATATTAAATCAGCACTATATAAAAAGCACTTCTTGTTGATGTTAATGCCATGAGGAATGAAATAAAACCCATCAAGATCCAAATACGTTGTCTGCATTGCTTTCTCCCTCAGCAAACTGCCTGAAAAAGACTAAAGCCTCCGATACAATCAGCAATTCACAGAATGACTGGAGTGACCATGAAGTACCCTAGGTCTTAACTGTACTGAGCCAATTAAGTGTTTATTCATTTATAATCCCACGTCACAAGCATACAGTTTTACTGATGGCTTTTTTTGGTCAGCCTCTGTGTGAACTGAGTTACCAGAGGCTGCTTACATTTAGCATGTAGCTTTGGTTTTGCATTAGGCACTCAATATTTTCCGGAGACTTTACGTTAATCAATTACTTTAAAAACTAATAACACATCCCGATGACTTCAATTATAATTTCAGAGAATAGTTCCCACTGGGACTATGCTGGCCACAATGCATATAACCTTCACATTTGGAAAGCACTCTGTCTTTATCAATGCATGATCTATACGCATTTAGTAGCCTACCTCATAATGTGCAGGGCAAATGGACTAATCAATTCACGTGCTCTTTAGTCACCAATTGTTAATGCATTTCTTAAACTATATCACATTCAATCAGCGTAGCATTGAATGTTCTCACCGACCTGGAAAACCTGAGGTTTTCACAAAGTTCACGCTATTGTTCCAGATCTTTATAGCACTCAACAACACTTAAGCAATGTTCAGAGTATGCAACAACATACCGAGGAGCATTTCAGTGCAATTGTGCAATTATTTTTAGTTGTTAAATATTAAATGACCACTTATTTACTGATTAGTGAACCTCACAACCAAATGAAAATTTCTAATAAAGTGTGTTGGTGGTTTCCATCTAGAAACAACTGTTTAACAACAGTTGAGCAAATAAATAAATATATAAAAAATGCATTTTCAAGGCGCACATAGCTGTGTGGAAGTTATACATGTCAACAAAAATATATAGTATCACACACATAATGTTTTATACTAAGGAAACACTGTTTAATTGTGGTAAGAAAATAAGTAATATCATCAGAAATGTAGTTGGAGCCTTATCAGATTATATATTGTCACAGTGGCTGCTATACTCCCTCCTCCAATAGCACATGATTAAAAAACCCCAGAGATGAGTATACACACACACACACACACACACACACACACACAGAGAGAGAGAAGAGCTATGTGTGGTGAGTTTAGGACAGGAAACTCTATAGCAGCAGAGGTAGAACTCAGCACCTTCCAACTCCCTCTCCCTGTGCACCTCCTTTAGTCCATGTTCATTCCAAGACAAATGAATTCACATGTGGGTAGAGGAACTGGCCCTGAAAATTCCAAACTCCTTCCCTTCACATGGATTCTTGAAGCAAATAAATAGACATTGATCTCTCACTAAAACACCTTCTTGCCCACATAACAAATCCCTACTCATCCTTAACCTCCAGCCCAACCACTACTTCTTCCGTGTTACCTTCAAGCCTGACTCTCAGCAAAAACAAATATTTTATACACACTTCACTTACATACTTGTTGCACCCTGTAAATATCCTGCCTCCCTCAATGCCCTTGAGGGGCGGCATGGGGATTGCTTATGAACCTGTCTCCCCCCTGGTTCACGAGCCCACGAAGGCTCTGAATTGTAGCCATGCATTTTCAACTTCTTTCTCCAGTGTCTGGCGCAATACCTGGCACGGAGTAGACAAAGCATTCAGTATTAGTTAAATAACAAAATCAAATTAAAATTGGTAAGAGTCTCGTTTCTCGCCTCTCCCAGAGAGGACTGAATGGGAATTGGCCTAATATTTTTACTCGTGACTTCTTTGGGTCACTCCGTACTTTTACTTTATAGCTCTCAGTTCTTTCCGAATACTTCCCTTGCCGTTACTGTGACCTGCCCATGCGCAGTTCTATGAAAGTGTATCCCCTCTCATCTGCACGGATGACTGCAGGGAAATGAAGAAAGGGGGAAAGTGTCATTTTACAGCAAGAGGAGTGCAAACTGCAGCCTAGAAGCTCGGTTCAAGCCCCGGTGCCCGAGTGTCCAAAGGCGGGTATTAGGTTCTGCGAGCCTCGGTCTCCTGCTCTGCAGGCTGGGAATGAGAGTGCGCCTCCGGACTGGCCGTGGGGTTCAGAGCTATTACGGACAAGCCCCACCGAGCCCCGGCGCACAGTAGGTGCTCCATAAATTACAGCGCTGGGATGTATGTGAAAGCACTTTGTAAACTGTCGAGCACAATACAGGTGTGAGTCCCAGCACTGACCCCCACCCTGGCACTCCCCTGTTACCTGGACTCGCCACCGCGGTCACCTGCAGAAAAGCTCCAGGAAGGAGCCACAGGAAAGCCAGCTCCCACTGCCACAGAAACCAGAGGGAAAACAGAAAAGGAACACAATGCCCAGCTGATTGCTTTCTCTTACATTCCGGTGCTTTGTGGACGATCAAAAGCCTCCCCTTTCCCACCTAAATGAGTCCTGGCTGAGTTAGCGAGTCTTTAGATCCCTAGCAGTCCCCAGTAATTGCTCTATTCTATTTCTACAATGGCACTCTCCAAGGCAGGGGCTTCAGTTGTGGCCTCCCCACAGCTCCCCTGGGGGGTGATGACTTTGGAATTGGCCCCTCTCCCTTGTTCAGTCCTCCTTTCTAACATCAGAAGTGGAGCTTCACTTAGGATACTTTGGGATGCAAAGCACCAAACCGAAGTCCAGCTAGTTCCGAGGGAAAGCAGTCGGGCCTCCAGTCGGGCCTCCACGCCGAACTGGAGCTGGAGAGTGGAAATGCTTCAGGAATCCGGAGGAGGTGTCGCCTTTGTTTCTCACTCTGCCTCCCTCTCCTGCCTGATTAATTCATTCTTTATTCTCTGGGATCTGCTTTCTCTGTTTCTCAATTCACACCCACCAGCCTCACCTCTTCCCTTTCACCTCTCGGTCACCCACCAGGGCTCAGTTTTCACAGGTCCCTGGGCTCTGGCCACACACAGAAATTGCCTGGCTTCTCTGAATGGGGGGCGCACCCTGTTCTCATTCCCACTGGTGGGAAGGGGCGGGGATGGGAGAGCTTCCCACGCTGTGCGTGTGGGAGGCAGGCGGCCTCAGGGATGGGTGGGCCGTCCTCACGGGTCCTGATCATTACAGAGGCAATCAGGTAGACCCGCACCCGCGGAGTCTGCTAAGGTATTTGAGAGTCCAGAGCAATTAAGTAATATCAGAATTACTCAAGTCAAATTATGTAGATTTTAATACGTTAACTACCATCCCAGCCCCTGACCAAAGGCAGCTCATGTTTTAAACCATCAGTAAGCTGTAGGACAGGCACCATTTGTCTTTACTCTTTATGGACCCCCCTTTGGGTGCTGCCATCAGATGCCAGGAGAGATCCTGGAAATACAGAGGGTAGTTGAGGTGTGGAAGCTGAAGAGTGGATTTCCACCATGTCCATCCTGAGGGCGTCTGCTGTGTCACATGCAGCAGGCACTGAACTGGGAGGAGCCAGCACCACACAGGGAACAGTGGAGGAGTGGTTTAATTAATCGTCCTTCTTAAATTTGCCATTGATATGAGGCAACCAGTTCAGAATCAGCTGCCAGTCAGGGCCCTTGCTCCAAGGTGCCCACATCCTGCTGTAGGAGCCCAGTTCTTCCTCCGCGTCGAGGCCTCGGGCCCACAAACCTGTTCAGCATCGTGATGCCATCTCTGGCCCCCTGCCTCCACCTCCCCTACTATTCATGTCAACTTCCTATCATGCAGCTAAACAAGATTTTTAATATAAAAAAATCTCATTCTACCTGTTTATTTATAACAATCATCTCAGATTTTAAAATACACATGAAAGGAATTTTACACCAAAGACATACTTGCCCACATGCTTGACCCCATTTTATTCTATATTTCCCCTTCTCTGTCATCCTTGGTCCTGAGCGCCAGAAAACAAGGTGCCCAAGATGGAAAATAAACTTCAATCTGTGACACAGGAGGTTTATGAAAACAAGAAATGGGTTTTCCTTATAAAGGGAAACCTTTGAGATTGAAATGACAGATGTCTTCCCAATGCTATCACTAGAAGTAAGCAGTAACTTTTTTCCTGTGTTATCCAAAAAGTCAGAAACAGGACTGAGAGGAAGGTTCCAAATGAGTGCAGATATCTGCTTAAATAGAGCAAAAGTTAGATCTTTCTGATTATTGCTGAAATACTGAATAGGCTGTCTTGGGATGAAGTAAACTTTTCATCCTTGGGAATACTGAAACAGAATGTGGACGGCCACGTGGCAGAGTTCAGGAGAATCAAGCTCCAGAGGGAGCTGGACCTGGATGGTCTTCAAGGTCCCTCTGGAACCTTTTCTGGTATACCTGAAGCTCCATCAGTGACACTCTTACAGGGAGGGTGGAGCTGGGCCTTATTCTCAGGTTCCAGGTGACAGAGAGGGGACCACGCCCTGGGAGAATCAGTCTGGTATTTGCAAGCTGTGAGTATCTGTTTAGGTGACTTCATTTCAAAACAATGTGCACTTTTGTTAACCACTTAGCGTAGATTATCACTTAGCTATAGCTCATACTCCCTGCTGCTGATTTGCATAGGACAGTTTCATGTCAATCAGTCATCAAATTAGTAAAAGAGAAATTGTTATTTTTCAATACTTTCTCAAATAAAATGTGTCAGGGAAAACCTCTATAGGCTTAATTTCTTTTAAAACCCTGCGCTTTGTGTGCTTTCAACAAGCGGATTGAGTGATGCCTATTTCAACCTGGCACGCCCAGCAATTAAAACATAATATTTGGTGATGAGGAGATTCTGGTTACAAATTTCGTTTCCAACACTGGACAATTTAGCTCTAAAGGAAAGAAAGCAAGAAGAAATTGGTCACAGTGACATGGCCTCGGTGCCTAATCGCATCTTCGTGCTCTATACTTTCCTCACCTCCCCAAGCGCACACCGGGGCCAGCAGGGCCCTTCAGATGCATCGAGGCGCCAGCGCCCGGGCTGCGTGTGCAGGTGGCTCAGCAGCCTGCGGAGGCGGCGCTCGGCCAGGGCCCCGCCTGCCCTCTCACCGCGCGTGTGCACACAGGCTCATAGTAAAACCCCTTGTTGACTCCTACCTACCCTTATCACCTTCACTCCCAATCACTGTTTTAAAAACATGTTTCTTTGTTACTTGTCACTCTTGTTTCCCTTTTACTTTCATCTCTTAGCCTCTCTCTTTCTCCCATTGTGTGTACACACACACACACACACACACTCACACACACTCACACACAGCTATTTCCCTGACACCTCAATACGATATTCCAAACTTCTCTCTTCCCACACCCTTATTTTCTCTCATAATCAGGTAAGAGGAGGTCGATGGAGAACAGCCATGAGACAGGAAAATTCAGATAATGATCTGTCTTTTAATTTTGGACACAGTAATGTCTGGAACTTCTGAGTATTTGTATTCTTTGAATGTCTTCAAAACTTGGACGACTAGGACATCGTTCATATTTAATCAGAACATGGGCTTTGGAGACAGAAACACTTGGGGTTTGAAATACTGTGATAGTTGTATAGTCAGATTTTTCTGCACTGCGGTGGTCATGCCACGAGGCACAGCCTGTCCAGAAACACCCCGGGAGCACCTAATGAAATTGAGTAGCATGTTATACATGGCCCAGAATCCCACTCCCAGGCATATGCCCCATATATTCACATTCCACAGTGTGCTGTTTGCAAAGATATGCACCACAACATTGTTTGTGAGAGCAGGGAATCAGAGGCAGCTTGGGTGGCCATCCCTGGTAAAAGGTCATGTATGTACAGTGGGCTCATAGAAGGGAACTGAAATCACACAAGACAACGTAAGTAGGTATTATAGACCTAACTGCGTGGGCTTCCCCAACATGCCCACCTACTTCGTTAAAACTGCAAGGAGAATCTCTACCCCCAGTCTACTAACAGAGCCTTATACAATAAATGTAACCCAACCAAACTGAACCACAAAAGTGACATCCCATCACCTTTGCCATATTCTACTGATTGGAAGGAGTTCACAGGTTCCATCCACACTCAAGGAGAAATTACACAGGGCAGACTTATCCCAAGTTCATCTCCTTAGGGTCATTTATAAAGAAGTTCTAATCTGTTCTAGCTGTGGCTTTGCCTCCTTCCAGCTGTGAGGACTCCGGAAAGTCACTTAAGACTTTGCACTTCATTTTTCTACTCTCTTACAGAGGGTCATTTAAGTGGATTCATGTTCAAAAGGCACAGAATATAGTGCATGGAACATGGAAGACACTTCACATATTTTCTTTCCTTTCTTGTGTAGTTTAGCCACTGCTTCATGAAATACATCCCAAACCTTTCTGTATTTTCCAAATTAGATGAGAGAAAATGGGTGTTCACAGAAGGATCATAAAGGGAGAGAGAGAGAACTTTGCAGCAAGGACAGGTAATGAATGTCCCTGCTCCTTCCATGATCCTCGTGGCCTCTACACTTCCTGTGGCTAAATCCTGTCCAATTTCATTGTCTTTATCAACACCTGTCCCTCCTTTTTTCTTTATTATTTGAAACATACATCCTCAAATCTATACTCTCTGTGTTTTTCAGGGGATATGTAGATAATATAATTTAACTTAATATACTTGCATAACTTAATTTAATGTTAATGCGCTCATGAGGGGCACTATGTAACATACACATCTAAGTAACACTGTTCTGACTTAAATAATGTACCTGAGTCAGGGGTAAGATTTCATTGGTGTGAACTTCACTCCAGATGGGAGGGGCCCACTAATGAAGTGAATATTTGAGGCAGGGGAAGTGCTTGCGGTCACAGCTTCGAATCACACTCTAAAGGTGCCCCCCAGTAAAGTTTGCTCTGCCCCAAAGGGATGGACAGTCTGAGGAAATGCTCAGCTTGACTGTGTAACCCCCAAAGGAGGACCTCCACAATGCTCATGCAACATGGAATTTTCTAGCCTTCAGCATGTGTTCCTTCAACCAAGACCAGCTTTTCCTTAGCTTTAAATTCAAGAGAATGGAAGATTGACACAAGGGAGGGAACTCAAGAAAAATTTCTTGCAGATCTAAATAAAAGGCAAATTGAAGACTTTCGCTGATGAGAAAGGGGAAATTAAACTCATCGTGTGCAGAATCTTTTCTCTGTCTCCTAAAGGAAAGGAGAGAACAGCTTTACCAAGGAATCAAGTTTTCTTGCCTTTGCATCTCCACGTATAGGCATCTGTGCAGAGTGACACCTAGTGGTCACCAGAACGCGTTGAGGAGCAAGCGCAATGACGAACGTCCCCTCGCTTGAGCACTGTAAAGGCCTATTTTCTTCCTCCACACTCAAGCTGTGAGCAAGCTGAGTTGTTCATTGGTTTTGATCCTAATACCACAACTTTTTAGCCCATATCCACTTATTGTTAAATCATAGAGAAAATTAATATTTGAACAGTGGATAGAAGTTGCCACGTGGAAAGGAACTGTGATTCTGATGTGTGAAAAAATGATTTGCCCAAATCTGGAATCTGAAAGGCAGAAACACAGCCCAGTATCCAGAGTTCAAAGGACCAATGGCGATTGTGGTTGGATTCTTTTGGGTTCGTGCCAGAGTTCATTTCCACGTGGTTTCCTTTCAAGCCTCACCTGGGTGGACCTGTCCAGTTGCCCGTCTATATTCCTAACTGAACCCTTAGACAGGTGAGAAGTTTATAATGGAGTGAGGAAATTCCAGCTTCTCCTGGTGACCTGTTGCTACCCAGGAGCCATTTAAAACTCCGTCGTGCCTTAGGAAATGGATTTCTACTTCCTCCACTTATCATTAGATTAGCTCTGGAGTGAGATCCAGGAAATTTTGGATTTGGCCTCCTATGGCTTGAATCGACAAGGACTTCTTTTTAGGTAACATACAAAATGAAAATTGGGGAAACCATCGACAATTTATCAAATTTAACTTTTTTTAACTCCATTTTGAGGGTTTAAAAAGGACAGATATAATAAATATGACTGAATTTGGCCATCAAAATGGATCATGAAAAAAGGCCCTGGAAAATGATAACTAGAAGGATTTTGTGGGAGAACTTATAGTAGCACAGATTCTAGTGGGAACCTGAGATAATTGGTTTTCCCACCTTTATAAACTGAAGGTTAACTGGCCCCAAATTTTGCTCATTTTTACCTGGGACCTGGTATCATTTTATTACATTTTGTAGTTAATTTTTAAAAGCTCATGCTAAAGAAGATCCAGAGAATATTTCTCATCACAAAATTGAATGGTGGACCCTGATTTGTAAGTGGGTTCTCTTTGTCATCTCTACAGGCATGACTCTAGCTAACTGGACTTAGAATACACCTGTCCCAACCCATTGCCTTAGAAATTGCTCAACTCTAAATACATTAGTTTTGTTCTTGATAAATTTTGAACCTGTTCTACTCAAAGAACAAGCAAACTAGAGGCACTTTTTTCTTCTTTACTGTCTACAGTTTATGGTCTTTGTCACTTTAAAGTAAAATCTGTTAAAAACAATATATAATTTTGTCCTCAAAAACACTTTTGCCTCCATGACCAGTCAATGATGGCCTACACTATTAGTTCAATAAAGATTTCACGTTTTTTAAAAACTAATAGAGCCTGCATCTTACCATATGGTTAGGAATATGGATGTTAACAAAATCTTTTTGAAGAAACAAGAGTTTCAAATGGGGTAAGATAAGGACATGTTTGACTTTCCTTATTTTTAATCAAAATCTTAATAAGTTTTTTAATGACCTGGGTGCCTGCACTCCTTTTGCTCCCCACCCTCAAAACAATAAATAAAATAATAATGATTAGCATTTGCACATAGGTAGATGGCTTATATTATTGCCATGCATTTACTGGTCTTAGAGACAGTTGTCCCTACTTTCTGTACCAAACAGTCACAGTCAAGCAGTTTGAAGCCCAGGCGTCATTTTTGGAAGAAGTCCACAGCATCAACACTCACTGGCTTGAGGTTAAAATCCTGTGGAATGATATAATGTATTCAAGTGCTTAGGTGTACATTCTGGAGGTAATTCTTAGGTTGCCCAACATAATACATTCTATTGGCATTCTACTGAATTATTGTATGTTCCATATGGGCATTTGGTGTCACCTCTTATAAAATATTTCTAGACTGATAGTATTGTGGCCATGATTAGGGACCCAAGTTTCAGGATCATGAGCAAGATTCTTCTTCAGTGAACTGGAGAGCACCCAAAACTACTTCATGAGGAGAGCTTTGGCCCTGACCAGTGGTATTGCCCCTCTTCATCTTGATGTGCAGGGTACCAGGGAAGGTACCAGTCGTCTTTTATTCTAAGCATGTGTCTTTCTCAGGTTCTTCAGCCTTCCTCAGAGGGTATAAACCCTATGCTCAGCTCTGCTGAGTGGAAGAGTTCACAGCTCTCTTCTTAACCCATATATGCAAAAGCTTCTACCTGGTGCTTTTCACATTAGAGATGAGTAATTTAAACTCAAAGTCACTTAATATTTATCAAAAGTTCAGTTGAGGGTAACAACGTTTATACAAAATCTTTGGTAAACTTCTGGGCCACTTTTCAAATCAAGAACGTAATTAGGAAAATGAACCTAAATAAATTTAGGGAATACAACATCCCAAGAGCGGTATTAATTAAAAATATAAATCAATACAAGAAAAGTTTAAATATATTCCTGAATTTTTTTACCAGAAAGGTCTGGGATACATCTTTCATCTTTTGAGGTAAAACCATGAACGATAAATATATGTATAATTAGATATCTAAAATATATTTCTAACATATTCATCTGCCGTTGACAGGTAAAGAATCAGCCACCTGATTCTTTGCGCCAACATGTCTCACTGAAACAGAATTGCTTGCTGCTTAGCTGGCAACTTGTTTAACTGTTGCCTAACAGTTTCCTAAGTGTTTCTTGAGGAAACACAGAAGGCAGAACAAGCTGTTTAAAGGGAAATATGTGTGCATGTGTGTGAGTACACACATACATGGTCTGTGTATGTGTGTGTGTCTAGGGCACTTCTTTTCAACCAGTGTGACGCTACAATTTGTAAAGCATGCAACACCTGACTGTTTAGTCAGAGGCACTGACCTCTTTTCCCTTAGACTGTCAAGTTAAAAAAATGACAACACCAGACACAACAATAGCCATCCGGTGTGATGAATCAAAATTATATTTTTTTTTTGGTCAGATCAGCAAAAAAAAGTAATCTATTTTTTGCTGTGCCGCAGAATTTTAGTAATTAGTTTATGTGTGGGTAAGAGGAAAAAGGTTGAAAATCACTGGTCTAGGGGAATATACATTTCCTGGTGTATTTTCCCCTCTTCAAAATTCCCAAACCATAGGGCCCCAAAATACATTACACAAAATCTCACAGAAGTAAACACAAAATAATGTAACAATCGTAGTTGAAGTCTTCAATATGTTACTCCCGATAACAGAAAGAGCAAGACAGAAGATCAGTGAAGAAATGGAAGACTTGAATAATCCTCTGAACGGCCTGCACCCAGCAGACATGCCCAGAGCGCTCCATCCACCAGGACACGCTCGCTCCGCAGGTGACCGTGCAGCTCTCTCCAGGATGGACCGTGTGCTGGGCCGCGATGCAAACCTCGGCACATGCAGAGGAGCAGGCACGTCACGAACCGGTTCTTCACCCACGGAGGACTCAAATCAGGGCTCAGTTAACAGGAGGAAATGCAGGAAATTCACAAGGGGTAAAAATTAAACAACACGCTACTAAATACCCAATGGGTAAGATAAAAAAAATCACAAGAAAGACTAGAAAATATATTGAGACAAATAACAATGAAAACACAACATACTACAGCTATAGAAAGGAGCAAAAGTAATGCTTAGAGGGACATTTATAACTGTAAAGGTCTATATTTTTAAAAAAGTAAGACCTCGAATCAATAACTTAACCTCCCGTCTCAAGGAACTAGGGAGAGAAGAGCAAACGAAAACAAGCAGAAGGAAGGACGTCATAAGAGTGAATTGGAAATCAATTAAATAAATAACAGAAACACAATGGAGAAAATCAATAAAATTAAAATTTGGTTCCTTGAAAAAAATCAACACAATTGACAAACATTTAGCTGGACTGGGCCATGGGAAAAGCAAAGAGACTTAAATTACTAAAATCAGGAATGAAAAGAGGGAATATTGCTATCAAACTCACAGAAGTAAAAAGGATTATAAGATAACACAAAATACAATTGTATGCCAATAAATTAGATAGCTTAGATAAAATGAACAAATTTCTAGAAAGATACAAACTACCAAAACTGATTTAAGAAGTAGAATATCTAAATAAACCTATAACAAAAACTTCCCACAAAGAAACCCCAGGATGAGATAGCTTCTTTGATGAACTCAACTAAATATTTAAAGAAAGATGAACCCCAATCCTTCACAAAGTCTCCCACCACAAAGAAGAGGAGGGAATATGTATTTCCTAACATTCTAGTATTACTGATTCCAAAACAAAAATGTCACGAGAAAGGAAAAAATACTAGCCAGTTGGGCCCAGCGACATATAAGAAGTACACCGTGACCAAGTGAGATTTATCCCAGGAATATAAAGTTTGTTCAATATTTATTAATCAACCATGTAATATACCACATTAATATAATATAGGGTGAAACCCACAGGATAATCTCAGTAGACAGAAAAAGTATTTGACTAAACCCATCACTCTTTCATAAACAGAAATACTCAGCTACTTAGGAATAACAGAGAACTTCCTCGACCTGACAGAGCACCTACGAAAATCCCACAGCTAACATCGTATTTAATGGAAAAAAGACTGAAGCTTTTCACCTAAGTCAAGAATAACATGAAGATATCCATTAATAAGCATCCACTTGGAAAGAAATAATTAAAATTATCTCTATTTTGAGATGTCATGACTTTGGACCTAGAAAATCCTAATGAATCCACATAAAAACTGTTATAACTAATAAGTTCGGCAAGGTTGCATGATATAAGAGCAATACACAAAAGTCAATTGTGTTTTTATACAGTAGCAATAAATAATCTGAAAGTGAAATTAAAGAACAATTTCATTTACAATAGTACCAAAAAAATAAAATACCTAGGAAAAATTTAAGAAAATAAGTGTAAAACTTGTATTTTAAAAAACTACAAAATATTGTTGAAAGAATATATAAATAAATGGGGGGAAATGATAATGGATTGGAAAGCCTAATATCGTTAAAATGGCAATACTACCCAAACTGGTCTATAGATTAAATGGAATCCCTATCAGAACAACAGTGGACTTTTTTACAGAAATTGACAAGCTAATCTTAAAATTTATATGGAAATACAAGAGACTTAGAACAACCAAAACAATATGGAAGAGGAAAAAAAAGAGAACATAATTGAAAGATTTAAATTAAATTCCTTGATTTCAAAACCTCCTATAAAGTTACAATAATCAAGACAGTGTGGTACTGTCAGAAGGGTAGGCATAAACATCATTGGAATAGATATCAGAGTCCAGAAATCTTACATTTATGGTCACTTTATTTTGGGGAATCAGTTGACAATATGGAAATCCAGAGAGACAGAAAATAGATTAGTGTTGTCAGGGGTAGAGGGAGAGGGGAATGAAGAGTAACTACTAATGATTACTGGGTATCTTTTTGGGGTGATGAACTGTTCTGGAATTATATTGTGGAGATGGGTGTACAGTTTTACAAATATACTAAAATCCATTGAATTGCACACTTTCTAAGAAATGAATGAATGAATATTCTAAATCATTCTCATACTTCTGGGCATTCATCTAAGTTTGTCCTATTATAAAATTATTTCTTAACATATATAGTCTCCCCATATAGACTGTATGATGCTCAATGGCAGGAATTCCATATTACTCACTTTTGTACCATGCAAAATATTTCTACATGGTCAGTGATCGATAAACAACTCCTGAAAAATTTAGTATCCCCACCATTTCAAGCTTCACGACATTTCTTTCCTTAAGAGCCTTCCAAAAGGCTTCAGTAAACTCCAAAAACAGTTGATGCAGCCAATCCAGCCTCTCCCACTCACCTTGGAGATTTGCAGCAAGCAGTTGCTGCCAAATAATTAGAAGCAAGAGCTTGTTTGTATCAATGCTGATTTTATTTTAGTTCTTGTCTGAAGAGCTACTTTGTTCGAGTGTTTTTCCTCGGTTCAGCCGTTGGAGTCTCCCAGGCCCCTCCTGCCCAGTAATCCAGGCTTTACTGCTCTCCTGCCCCCGCCCCCGCCTGTCTTTCTGCATCTCCTGCTTTCTAAATGCGGACCTCTGTGGCCAAACAACGAACACTTGCTCCATTTTTGTAGTCCCAGTCTAATGCCAGGCTGCCAGTTATCCCCACCTTCTTCTTCGGGACTCATTCATTCATTCATTCATTCATTCATTCACTCATTTGTTAGTAAATACCTGCTGAGGACCTGACACACACCTGCACTGTTCTGGCTGCTCTTGCTCCCATTGCCTGTGACGTTGATTCACTGGTGTGGAAATGGAGTGCTTGCCTGTGTCGCCTAGGTGAGAACGTTAGAGGAATTTGTTTGTATGCGCTAATACCCAGTGAAAAACTAGCTGACTGGCTGATAATAGTTTCCGTATTTGAAGGATCTTGAAAAATGAGTCAACTCCTTTTTATCTACTGTAGGCACCAGTGTTTTAATCAATTTTCATTTCAAACCTATCTCGAAATTTAAGCAAATTACCATCTGTTGCTTGGGTTGTACTGGTTATGGCTTCCGTGGTTTTTTGTTAGTTAGTTTGATTTTTTAGAGAGGGAAAGAGGGAGAGAAGGGGGGAGAAACATAGATTTGTTGTTCCACTTATTTCTGCATTCATTGGTTGCTTCCTGTATGTGCCTTGAGCGGAGACTGAACCCCCAAAATTGGCGTGTTGGGGCGACGCTCTAACCAGCTGAGTTACCCGACCAGGGCCAGGGCTTCAGTGGTAGTGTTACCCTCGCAGCTTAAGTCAGAAGAGAAAAATTGTTGAGCATGAAATCCTGCTTATATATGTACGCATGTTGTATGATTCCTGGCAGCTCTTCAGAAGATCTGGCCTAACTTCTGGAAGCCTCTTCAGTCTGTCCATATTAAAAGATGCACCATAAGTTCATCAATTCAGAAATTTGGCGATCTTCACCTATTTTTTAAATAGCGCAACAAAATCCTTCCTTCTCATTTTAGGAGGACCCCAGAAAAGCTGGGCGGGGGGCTTCATAGTGAAGCGGAGCTCAGTGAGCCCGGGGAGGCAGGGACGTTCCCTGAGGGGGCTGCTGGACCCCTGAGGTGGGCCCGGCAGAACCCCCAGCTCCAGGCCCGACAGATCCAGTTTCCGAAGAGCTTGCGTCTGCATGCGGAGCGCTTGCTCGGCCTGCCTCCTTCTCTCGCTTCTCCTCAAACAACATTAGTCCTGTTTCGTAGCAACTACCTACAGAGAAGTAGAAGCAGTTTTTTTTTGAATCAAGCCTCCTCTGGCGTGTCCAGCGCCTCCTTTGCTGTGGTGCCTCTCACCCGGCACGTCTGACCTGCCAGGAGCTGGACTTCCTCCCCCGCCCACACCTCTCTGCGGCCTGGCAACCAAATGTCTACTCCTGAAAGGTCAGATGTTTTCAAATCCTGACACTAACTCTTTTTTTTTTTAAGTTATCTTTATTGCTGAAAGTATTACAGATGTCCCCTTTTTCCCCATTGACCCCCTCCACCCCACCCCCCAGGCCTTCACCACTCTGTTGTCTGTGTCCACGGGTTGTGCATATATGCGTGTAAATTCTTTGGTTAGTCTCTCCCCACCCACCCCCCCCACCTTCCCTCTGGGGTTCAGCCTGTTACTCAAACTCTAGGCTATTTACCGGTAGGATCAGCATCTCGTGGGACATGGAGAAACGCAGAGTCTTAGACACTCTCCAGACCTTGAAGGAATCAGAATCTCCGGGGCGGGGCCCGGGAATCTGCCTGTGACAGGCCTCTAGGAGACGGCCTGATCTCGCTTCGTTTCAGCGCTGGCGGGTCTGTTCCCGCGCCAGTCTTGCCGTTCAGACTCTCGCCTAAAGCCCGCTCACCCCTCTCCCAGACCCTGTGGCCTGGATTCCTGTCCCGGTGCCTGGCCGCTGCTGTGCCCTCCGGGGGGCTTCCTGACCAGCCCCCCGGCCCCTCTGGCCGGGACTCCTGCCTGCAAACGCTCCCTGCCCTCACCCGCTCTGCTGGGCTCAGCCCCCCTTGACTTAGGTAGCCGCCTTTTTACTTCCTTTCCCACCCACCTTTCTGCCGAGGGCGCCTGCTGGCCCGACTGCGCGGGTGACATGCATGGTGCCCGTTGGCCAAGGTGCGCCCGCGGTGCCCTCTGCCGGCTGCCTTTCCCCTCTGCCCGTCCTCCTCACACCGCCAGGGATTGCCTGCGGAACAGGGCTGACTCTCTCTTCTGCTTAACGCCTCCAGGCCTCCAGTTCTCTGCAGAGTCGAGTCCAAGCTCCTTAGCCCGCCACCCAGCACCCTTCATGGGCCCCTTTCTCGTGTATATGACTCTCCTCTCTTTTCCCCATCCCTCTACCCCCCCACACAATGTCCTCATGTCCCCAAGCGTGTTCTCAGCCTAGGGACTGTCATTAGCTGTTCCCTCTGCCAGGAATGCTCTTCTGCCTCATACTTGAATGACTCACTTGTAGTCATTCATATTTTAGCTTAAAGATCACTGATTCAAAGAAATCTTCTTTAATAGTCCATCTAATGCCGCCACTTGGTCCATCTGAGATGACCATCACATCATGGTCAAAGTCGCTATAAAGCACTTAAATACCAATAAGATTTTTTTTTCTTGTGTGTTTGTAGCCTGTTTCCTTTCATTTCAGTATAAGCTCCATAAAAGCAGAGACCTTTTCTATCTTGTTCATTCAGAAACTGTGCCTGACAAAAAAAAGTAGGTACTCAATAGATTATTTGAAAAAGATGGAAAGAGGGAGGGAGGGAGGGAGGGAGGGAGGGAGGGAGGGAGGGAGGGAGGGAGGAAACACATAAAATAAATGTGAATAAAGAAGCATTTCCCCATATTTTAAAAGTAAATACATGTGGAAGTCTTGAAAAAAACAGTAAAAGTGATGATGATGATGATGATGATGATGATGGTGATGATGATGGTGATGGTGTGACAAGCTCTGGCTTCCCAGCTCCCCCTCAGCGAAGGTTAATCATTTCACCTTCGCCATGGCAGTGCTTTCTGGACATCCATACAGTAGCACTTCTCGTCTTATGTTGTAATTATTTACTGACACCGTTGTCTCTCCCTAAAGCCTTTCGGGCAGGAAATGTGTGCTGATAGCCCTAGTGCCTGGCACGGAGCCTGTAAAATAGAGGCTTAATAAATGCTGGAAGGACAGATGGGTAAAAGAAAGCGAGAGAAGGAAGCACTAGAATGATAACGTTAGGAATGGAAGATGTGCTTAAATTCCTCTCCTTTTTTGGTGCTGTTTCTTAGTCCAGTCGCTGGAAATGACTGCAGTAATGAACACACTCATCAGATGAGCACTTACAAGTTAGTGTAGCACGGAGATGGAGAGCGTGACTCTGGAGCCAGTCTACCTGGGGTCGCACCCCGGGGCAGCCACTCCTAGCTAAGTGGCTTTGGACAAATTACTTAACCTTCCTGTACCTCAGTTTCCTCATCTGTCAAATGGAGATGGTGATAAAATTCACCTCGTAGCGCTGTATGAAAACTAAAAGAGTTAACGTATACGTCAGTTAGCTTTTGATGCATTAAAACACTACCCTCAAGTTTAATAGTTGAAACAGTTACTAGCTCATGCTTCTCTGAGTTGACAGCTTGAGCTGGGCTCAGCTCAGTGCTTCTAGGTGGTTCTGCTGGTCTCCCTGTGCTGGCAGCCGGCTGGCAGGGCAGCAGGGGCTGGCTGGTCCCAAATGGCCACACTCGCGAGCCTTGTACTTGCTTTGTGTGACTGAGCCGTGCATCGTCAGCATTTATCAGTGGCTGGTTCCAACGGCTGAAGATGTGAGGCCACTCACAGGTACCAAAGCACCTGCCAACCTTTTCCTTTTATCACCTTTGCTGACTTCTCATTGGCCAAAGCAAGTCATATGGCCAAGGCCAGAGTCAAGAGGTAAGGAAACAGATTTTACTTCTTGATGAGAGGAGCTTCAAAATATTGCGGTCGCTTTTTAAAAATAGACAAACGCACAGACACAAACCAAACACTTAGGGTAGAAGCTTCTGCGTAGTAAGCAGTGTGTAGGTGCTAGTTACCAGCACAGGGGACACTGGACACAGGTGTTTCCTAACTCAGCCCCGATGGCACCGCTCTGAGTGCAAATTCAGGTGAATTACAAAATCGGAAGTAGAGTCAGGACACAGATCCAGAATGGAATGTTCTCACACAGTTTTATTTTATGGAAAAAATGGTAATTCTACAAAACTTGCAAAGCTAACTCCATTTACAGGAAGCTGTTCAGATTTCTGTATTATCAGTATGGCTTAGGAGGCAGGATCCTGGGTTCTGGAATCAAATCGCCTATGTTGGAATAATAGCTCACGACTTACTTGCTGGGTAAGCTCAGACAAATTGCCTAAGCACTCTAAGCTTTGATTTCTGCATCTCTGGTATTGGAGAAATGATAAATTTTAACTCCTGAGGTCCTTAAATGAGGGTTAATATGTAAAAAGCTTTTGTTATATAGTGAACATCCAACAATATTAGCTATTATTATTCTTAATTTTTTAAGAATCAAAAATCATCCGATATAGTTCAAAGATTCCCAAACTTGGTGGCACATTGGAATTACCAAGGGAGCATAAAAATACTGACACCTGTCCCATTCCAGAGATTTTGACATACATGGTCTGGAAGGAGGCCTTTGCTGGTGGATTTTGAAAGCTCCCAAGGTAGTTCTAAGTGCAGCTGAGATTTAGAAACTTGAGTCTATTGAAAAGGACATTAGAGATGATCCAGAGCATAGTCTTCATTTCATCAATGAGAAAACTGAGACCCCACGAGGTGATAGGCATTACTTAGTGGCAGCAGGTAGTCGGTAAGAAACCTGGAAACTGGTATCCACGGACTCCTGCCCACAGCTCTTTCCCTTTTATCTCGCCACTGCCAGGACAGGTTAACCTAGGCCAGCCCATGTGACCCTCCTCACCAAGAACCAGGAGCTGGGATAGGGAAAGTCCACCTGATGCCAAAGTCAATGTTTCTAGAATAATTCCAAGAATGATTTTGGTCTCTCTTGAAATTTTATTTTATTTTTAAATATGTTTTCATTGATTTTAGAGAGAGAGAAAGAGAGAGGGGGAGAGAGAGAGAAACATTGATGTGAGAGAGAAACATCAATTAGATGCCTCCTGCATGCCCCCTAATGGGGATCAAGCCCGAAACCCAGGCATATGCCCTGACTGGGAATCGAACCAGCAACCTTTTGGTGCATTGGTCTCCCTTGATTTTATAACTTTCTCCCTACACTTTCAGGTTCGAGTCATGGTATGATTTAGATCCTGCTTATGTTTGTTCTACTTAGACTTTTACTTCATTTATTCAGTTCTCCTTTGCAATGAAATTGCATCTTATATACACATTCGCGCAAGCTCCAAGCTATATTTCAAGGAGGGAAAAAAGCAAACTTTTCTTCCTTTCATCCCTCCCCTGACTCCACCCCATGAAGGACATTTGTCTGAGATTACTACCTACCTTCCTTGTGAATAATCTTCAGTGTAGGGAATTTCTTCCTCCTTTTAAATTGTTTACGGACACAGGAGTGTTCCTCAGTTCCTGAGAGTGATCCTGTTGCAATGCCAACAATTTGCAGGATCGGAGAACCAGCCTCCCCACAGGTCAGGAAAGATGGACAGGGCCGGGGGGACTGTGACTGCTCCCTGAGTGAAAGGCTGGCCTGGGAGGGCTAAGAGAAATGGATGGCTGGTGAGCTGGTGGTGTCTGCGTTTCCCAGGACCAGGCAGGGTCCTCAAAGAAAATTCCCTTTTTTCTTTTCTCTGCAGCTTAAGCCTTTACAAATATTAGCCCTTTGTCATTTTCTCAAAACTCCTAATTACTCAGATTGAAGGGAACAAATTTAATGAACAAGAGAAAGATGGGTACAGAGCAAGGGTCTCAGGATACTGGCCTTTTCAAAAAGTATTCTTACATGAATGAAATCAGGTACCAAATCAAACACGCAACATGAGCTTATTTGTGTATATATGTATATATATTTGCTTACCTCACTGAATAATGGGATTATAGAGAGGTGGGGTTTTTTTGGCTGATCTCTCGTTTCTGATTCTGTTATGATGAAGATGTATTACTTATAAAGTTAACTGATTTCTTTAATCACTTATTGATCGGGGGGGTGTACGTGTGGGCATGCATGCTCAGGTCTGTTGTATTTTCCATATGATATTTGGTTTCTTAAAAGAGGTATGGAATTAACTAATTTTTTAAAAATCACTTATTGATTCGTGAGTGAGTGTACATGCGTGCAGGCATGCTCAGGTCTGCTGGATTTTTGGCCTTTCTTCCAACCCTTACTAATCACTTTAAGCCAATTTGTATCATTTCCGGGGCCTCTTCAGCATTTGTGACACTTCCAATTCCGTCTGCAGATTTAATTAACGTGGTTCATACCCACTCTTCCACATCACTGATAACAAGAGACATGAAACTGGACCCCCAGTGACTGCTCCACCGCTTCGATTCCTCCCACCACTGGACCCTTCCTTCTGCTCTGCCCAGTTTCCAAGCCAAGCTGATTGAAACTGATTTTGCAAGTAAAATTCACTCAGACATTGCATCAGATGATTTATGAAGTCCACGCAGCCGTGCGGTGTCCCATTAATCACAGACACTACAATAATCTATTTGTGTGCAGCAGTCCTCATAAATCGGAATAAAATAAATTCCACCAGCGCATCCTCAGCTTTGGTGACAGGGCGCATGGCTTTATGCAGGGCACCGTGCACATAATGCAATGTTAGCGGACCTGCAGATTCCTGAGCTTGGTCAAGCAAGTAAAAATATGCATTCGCTTTCAGATGCATGCCACAGCTAAAGAAATTACAGCTTGTTGATCCACGGGGAGAGAGAATTTCTTTAGGGCTCAGTGCTCTCATATTTTTTTATGAAAACTGAAGTAAATGAACAAGTATTGAGGCACAACAAAAAAAGTGGGGAGATGATTTTATTAACAAACAGTCCAGAATTATATCATCAAATAGATGCTGAGCCCTTAATTGTCGTCATCATTTGGAGACCCTTATTTCAATGATACAGCATTATGAAATAGTTGTGTAAATTCTCTTTTGAGATTGTTCCATTTCACATAATAAAGAAATATTATGGTGAGCTCACTTCATTTGTGAGTGTATTTCTTATCTTGAATACACTCCAAAATTATTGCAAACCACGTCTGGTATGATTGTGAATGATCTAGCTAGGTAATAATCTTGTGGGGTGTTTTTTTTTTTTCAAAATGTAAATAGATTTATTTTTTAATTGTAAAGAAAATATTATAAAATTAAAATTTAACAAAATAAGAATATATTGCGTGAAATAATGGCACAAAAAACATATTTTAAAAATGTGTGAAATTCTAACACACAAAGATGATCACTCTTAATGTATTAGGTGAGTCACTTTTCCAGAATATTATCTACATGTGTGTGTTTGTGTGTAGAGAGATAGATATAGAGATACAGATACACATAGAATGAGGAAAGCTGAGATTCTACTGTAATTGTTATATCATCACCTGCTTTTAAAAACTGAGCACTATATTGTGGATATCTCTCCAATATAATGAATATAGAAGCACATTATATTTTAATAACTATAATTTTCCATTACATAGATTTATTTACTCAAAACTCCATTAATGGACATTTAATTTTCAATTTTGTAACTATAAACAAGACTATGAGGACCATCCTGGTTATTATATATCTGTACATGTAACCTCATTCTCTTCTTCTTAGAATAAGAAATTTTCTTAGAATAAGAATTCTTTTCTTAAAATAAACTCTTAAAATTGTGATATCTGGATCAGGGATTTGTCCAGCTAATATTTTGATGTGTATTGCTAAATTGCCTTCCAGAAAAATTATACCAAGTTTTACCATGACCAATAATTCATAAAGGTATTTATTGCCCTCATCCTTGCTAATCCTGGATACTGTCAATTTTAAAAATGTATGTTGAGCCCTGGCCCGGTGGCCTGGTTGGTTGGAGAGTCATCCCACACACCAGAAAGGTTGTGGGTTCGACCCCGGTCCAGGTGCGTATGGAAGGCAACTGATCAATGTTTCTCTCTCCCCCCTCCCTTCTTTCCTCTCTCCCTATAATCAATAAACATATCCTTGGGCGAGGATTTTAAAAAATGTTAGCCAATCTGATAGATGAAAGTGTTTTCTCATTATTTTAATTTGCATGCCTTTGGCTATTTTTAGTAGTTGACCATCTTTTCATGTGTTTATTGGTCATTTACATTTCTTCTTTTGGGAGTTACCTGTCCCTGTACATTTCCATTTGGGGGAGGCAATGTTCATCATTTTTATTGATTTATAGAAGTACTCTTATACTATGTTAATGCTGCTTTTAATCAAAACCAAGGTCTGAGCCTAATGAGTCTAATTTCCTTGTAGATTTGCAATGGAACGAGAGGTCAGTTCCAAAAATATATTGAGAAATGACGGCATTCTTAGAAAATAGGTTTATTTTCCCAAAGTGACAATGTTAGTGCTTTGAAAACAATACCCATCTGTATATTTTATTCTTACGTATTTGTTTAAATAAAACATTCTAATCCTTAGGCTTGCTTAAGAGCCTGCGCTTTGGAATTAGGTTGCCTATCTTCAAATCCCAATCCTTTCATCTAGGACCTGGACAACTACCTAAGACAAGTTGCTTAACTGTCTGTGCCTTGGTTTCCTCATCTATAAAATGAAGACGATAATAGTCCCTACTGCACAAAGTTCTTGGGCATTCAGTGAGAGGGTGCACATAAACTATTTATAATAGAACCGAGAACATTTATGGCTCACTCTTTAATAGCTATTATTAAGAGCAATATTATATAGTTTCGTGGCCTGCTCAAACCTAAACCACCAGGTATACTTTAACGCGTTCTTAAATGTACATTTATTGCTCTATTTGCAGGTAAGCTGTCTTGATGATATATTCAGACTCAAATTTCATTTTAAGAACTTAAAAATAAAAGAGTGTTCTAATGTGAGATACAAATCAGAAACCAAAGGACGCTCTCTCCTTAGTTCTTCGGTGACTTTTTGAATATAACGAGAGAATAAAAAAGAATGTTCTAATTTTTGCACAGGCCTGTACAGTTTATGCATCACCTAAGCAGGATTTAGACAGTTGAGAAGCAAGACAAGGCTGAGATGGACGCCGAAGGGGAGGAAAAGACCTAGAAGCTCTGTTGGGCACTAAGGCTGGGTGAAGTCATTGTTCTGAGTAGGTACATGGCCACTGCCCGGATCTGCAAGGACATGGAGGCACCAAGAAGCCTAGCCGAGATGTTCTGATTCTGGAATAATATAACCTGCCCAGACTCCATGTAGGGTGGGCTGGTACTGGGCACAGGGTACTACAGTGTCATACTGAGGCATGAGGTCACCAAACCTGGGTCTCACTCCTAACTCCAGCACGTGGCCTCTGATCTTGGAATAGTTACGTAACATCTCTGAACCTCAGTTCCTCTTCGGTAAAAATGTCTGATCATATCTTACAATGAGATTGCTGTGAAGATTAAAGGAGTTAAGATATGCAAAGTATTTTGCATATATTCAGTTCCATGTTCTCAATTAATGGTTGCTAGGGAGCAGAGAAGACATTGAAGTTATTTAAGAACGAAACTCCAAGGGTACTGATGAAGCAGAACAAACGCCTGGCCGATGAGGCCAGTTAGAAGGGATCCCCAGTGGATAGAAAGGTTGGGTAACCAATACGAAGGGACGCAGCCCCACGCAGCCTACTGGTCTGTACTGTTTCTTAGAGATAAAAAGGGGTGTTCATGGCGAGTGAGTGTTCCAAGGTTTGGGGCTTGGAGAAAGAAGCAAATACTCAACAGAACTCCATCCAACATGCCATGTAAACTGACTGGAGTCAGATGGAAGGAGTAAAACAGTAATGTGGGGAGTGCTGTTTTCTAGAGACTGCTACTCTGGGAGCGGGTGGAGTGCCCAGGGCCGTGTGGCAGGAGCTGGTGCACAGAGAGGCAGGTGGTGCCCATCAGAAACCCAGGCAGCAAATGCCCAGGCATCAGAGCACAACCCAGGAACCATCACTCCTCCGCTGAGGTTAGGAGGCGGGCAACCGGCATCTAGGCAAAAGGGATTAGATCCCAGCTATGGAGTGAGTCCGAGAAAAGAGAGGGGAACTAATAACAAATGAATTAACTGTAAACTGTGGCAATTAGAGGCAAAAGGTCCTTTTGTAGTGTCTGCTCAGTGACTGGAGTCAGAGCTCATCCAGAGGCAGGTACAGAAGCAGCCCACAGAGGGGCAGCGGTGGGGGTCTTTGCTAGAGCCTCCCGGGGGAGGCTGCTAAGAGTCAGCAGATTAAAGGTAATCGGCCCCCTTGGAGCTCATTCTCCTGGTCTGTAAAATGAAGGAGTTGGACCTGAGGATACCTGAAGCCTCTTCCAGGACGTTAAACTTTATTTCTGTAAGAAATTCAGGGCAAAGAGCAGACGCCCTTGGGTAGGGCACTCAAGGGGCCTCCAGCTCAATGGGCCTGCACTTTCCTCCCAAAATGTTGATTCCTAATAGATGCTAAATGATACTTTATATAATTAAGCTTTTCATCTGAGAAAATGTGATTTTAATGAGAAGCTAAAAGCCTTAGGTTCTTTAGGTTGTAACCGTGTGGCAAAGAACAAAAAGAACCAAAAGATGTTTAACCCGTTGGACTCAGGGACCCCTAATCTATTTTGGAATTTCAAACTCGACTGTGGCATGTTGGGTTCTGTACCACAGCTCACTATTCACGGCTATGCTATTTGGTCAGTCTCCCAACTATTTTCTGGCTTCCAGCCAGCGTCCCTCTGTTACTCTGCTGCCATAATTTCAATTTTTTATTAAATATAAGATATCATCACTTGCAAGCAACAACCTTACTTTATAAACCACTGGGAAAGAAGTTAACAACTGTCAATTGAACTATGTGGGATACATTTCACCTTCAAAGTTGTTAAAATATTGTAAAAGTGTCTTAAAAACAATAAGATACGGTATCTATAAAATAGGAATCGGATGAGGTCATCTGTCTCTAAAAGCTCCAAGCATTCCCCCATAGAATGAAGTCTAACCTCTTTGCTATAGGGTTTTGGGTCTTCGCCATCCAGCCCAACTTTACTGGCCTTGTCTCCTAACAGTTGCCACCAGGCACACAGTCACCTCGAACTTTTTTTCCCCCCGCTACAAAAGCACATGTTCTTTTAACAGCACACAGTGTGGAGCAAAAGTAAGCTAACAGTTGTGAGTACACAAAACACAGTTTATTCTTGTATTATTATTTACTAATTATTGTATTACTTTCCACATGAATAACTGTAAACCTACTTTTGCCCCACCTTGTATATTAAACACCTACTATGTACCAAACCCTAGTCCAGGCACTTCACTGTTTCCTGTGCTCACAAGCTCTTCTCCTTCCTCTCTCGCCCCTGAACTTGGTATCTCTTCTTCCTTCAAGATCCAACCCAACTATCTTCTCCTCCATGAAAAAGCTTTGTGAAACTTTCTCCAATTTCCTCATGTAAGTTTCTATTATACTATGTTAAAACTGCTCATTTACCAGTTGCCCATACTAGACAGGGGACCCTCAAGCAGAAGGAAAGTGACATTTATTTTTATAGTCAGAGTAGTGATTAGGAATGTAGGATCCAGCTGCCTGGCTTCAAAGTCCCTGTCCTGCCTATTAGGAAATCATGAACCCTAAGTGGGAAGACATGAAAAGTAGCATTTTAGGGGAAATACAGACTGTGAGGGAGTATAATCACTATGAGGTGAAGTTCTTGGGTTTGATCCTGACACAAGCCAGAAGTATTACTATGTTCTAGAACCATAGACTAGGCCTCATCTCACAAGCTTTAAAAGTAGCAAACATTTAGTGCATATCTGAACCTATTACAGGTTTGAAAAAATCTCCGCATTAAAAATGTTAGAAGACTTATTAAATATCTGTGATATGCTCAGAATCCTATAAGTGCTAATTCCCTATGTGACTGATGAAAAAAAAAAATTTATAAATAACTTATTCAAAGTCACACAACAGTGATGAACATAGTCAAAATTGGATCCTGTCAACCTGACTCCCAAGATCGTGTTCTTTCCATTAGGGCACTTTTGGCACAACGCCTCACCATGGTGGAGGACATTCCTAATTTATGCAATAATCTGTCAAAGAAAAAATAGAATAGGCCTCTTGTTCGAACACCTGTGATTGGCATTGCTGGTTAGCTCTTCTCCCTGGCAGATCTAAATAGAAAACATGACGTGGTCTTTGGCAATAATCAGCTAATGATGGAGACGCGCTTGGAATCTCCTCCTGTGCTGTTTTCCTGCGTGGTTTCATGCCTCGCGAGCTCAGGCTTCCAGTTTGCTTGCTGACCTCAGACCAGCAGCCATTTCCACAGCCACAGTCCACTGGCAACCAGCATTTGGTCAACGAGCTTGATTTGTTGCATAAACTCCCGTTTGATCTAGGGAAAGCTGGTAAAGAACAACCAATGCAGCCAATAAGATGACCAAGACACATAAGGCTATCAGAGAAAATTAAAAATAAAGAAGATGGGTAAGATGACTTTAGAATCCAATATTAAAATATTCTTTAAATTCAAATGGCAAATGTAAGGAGGTACTGATTTAAAGTCCATAATAAACCCACGGATGTTGCTGCAATGAGGGTGAGACTAGAGAAGAAGGCCTCAACAGGGGGCACACGTGGGAAGTTTTACAGAAGAGGCTTGGAGAGGAGGTATATTCTAAAGGACTTGTTCAAAAAAAAAAGAGAGAGAAAATGAGGATTTGAAGAGTTTCATTCTCCTTTGAGTGCATACAACCTTGGCAACCCACTATAAAGTCATGGGCAGAGGTAGTCTGAGAGTGCAGAGGCTCAGAATTAAAACTCACTGTGTAGTATAAGGTAGATGGCCACCTTCTCATTTGTGTAGGTGGAAAGTTTCTATATTATTTATTTTAATTGTTTTAACCAGGATGAACAAAATTCTAAGGTCCTCTTGGAACCTAATAATATTGAAAATATTTTAAATGCCAGGATTGGTAACCTAATCATTATACATTCATTATATAGTCAACAAACAAATGCAGGTTAGTTATAAGTGCATGTTCAAAATTGCATTTTGTCTGAGAATATATAGTAATAGTTAGGGCCCGACTAAAACAGTAAGTATTATTTCTGTTCCAGCTAAAATAGCATGTTAGGACAGGCTAGCAGCTGTAACAAACAAGCCCCAAATCTCAGTGACTTATCCCAGTAAAGATTCATTGCTCACTCAGATCTCACTGAGGTTCAATGAGGTGTGTGTGACTGTCGTACATGGAAGGTTTGCTTCATGCAGTCATTCGGGGACTTAGGATCTATCCATTTAGTGACTCCAAATTCTAGGGCCTCAGAGTCCTCCGTGGTATGCTCTGTAGTGGACCAGCACAGAGAATTAAAAAATATGCAGGATTGTGGAGAGGTTTCAGGGGCTGGCCTAGACAAGATCCCCATTCTTCCCATCCACATTCCATGGCACAACCCAACTGGCTGTCTAGTTGTGTGTCCACAATGAAAAGAAGGAATATAGATATTGGTAACCTAGGTAGTGAATTCTTGTTTCAGTGAAAAGACAGCTGTATGAAATATAGAACAGGAATATAAAAATATCAGAATGCTAATGAACATGCTCATATCGGAGTTGACATTCAAATGAGCGATGTCTCCTTGTCACCAGTCACTGGAAACCCTGTGTGCTTGTTCAATGGAAACACCCAATGCCTACCTTTTTTTTTTAACTCTTTTTTTGATATTTTCTCTGGACCATGGGTTGGTTCTTTAAAATATTCTCAATAAATCTCCATCCTTTGAGGATCAGTTTGAAAGAGATTATAAACAGTAAGTTAGAGCCCTAACCAAATCACTCAGTTGGTTGGAGCATTGTCCCATACACCAAAAGGTTTCGGGTTCAATCCCCAGTCCAGGCACATGGAGGAGGCAAGTGATTGACCTCTCTCTCTCTCTCCCCCTTACTCTTCCTCTAAAAAATTAATAAGAACATATATTAGGGTGAAGATTTTTTTAAAAGTTAGAGCCAAGTCTGGTGAATGAAGAACATCATCTACTTGAGTTGTAATATGTTGAAATATGACAATTAAATAATGAGGCTATTTTCTCATGGACTCTACAAGGCAATTCCAAAATAAACGTTATAAAAACGTTTTGAGTAATACCATCGTTTTTTAAATTAATGTAATTTTATTTCTTGACATAGGTGTCATGTAAATTTGGGAAAAGTGTCTGCAGTTTGGATCTATGACTTCAGATGATTAAAACCATGCAGAACAGGCAGCTGGGCAGACAGAGCAGACAGAGATGGGGAGCAATGTAGCGATGGAAACTCCTCCCGCTCCTCATTGCCATGCAGGCTGGGTCCTCTTTTCTCAGTTTTCTTCCACTTGCTTTTTCCAGGCATCCAGAAGAATGCCTGCAAGCACAGAATAGCAACTAAAATAGCCGCACCTTTTGAGCAGACTCAATCATTTACTTCCTTTTATTAGTTCAGTTTTATAAAAGCACTCCTTCCTTGGGGGAAATTTTTAATTGAGGACATACACTTTCCTTAAAATCACAGTGCATACAATTTGCCAGGTTACAGGATTTGGTAATTTTTCAGGTTAAAAATATTAGATGATTCACAGCGAAAACCTCCAAATGTTGAACATTTTTAAGGATCTAATGAAATAATGAGAGTGAACACGATTTCTAAAAGTTACGGGGGGGGGGGGGGGAGGAGGTTTACAATGTCAGGTGCTTTTCAAGTAACAGGAAGGAAGGGGTTTCATTTGGTGCTGGAGGGCATGTGTGCAGATTAAACCTTCTGGAGGGCAATGTGGCCATGCATGTGAAAAAATGGGCAGACTTTTTAACCCACAATCAACAATTTCTCTTTAGAAATTTACCAAAGAAAATCATTGGACAACTGTTTGAAGCTTTGGCTAAATGGAAATACATTTCAGCTTTGTTTATGACAGTGAAAATGTAAAACAGATAAATGAAACCCTAAAGCTATATTAATACAGCATTATTAAATATAATATGGTATATCCACTCAATGGAATAATATTCAGTGGCATAAAGGATGCAGTTATTGATCCTAAAGATCAATATGCCATGTGTAGCTATAAGTTAAATAGCAGTTATAAAGTAGGATGCATATCCCATTTTATACTTTATTGGGGAAAATAAGTCTTCAAGAATGTATAACAAATGTTATTAATGGTTAATATCTCAGTGGTGGGATTTTGGCTGATCGTTTTCATTAGGAGCAGTATTGTATAACGTACATTCTGGAGCCATACTGTCTGGGTTTGAATCCCAATTTTTCCTTTTAAATAGTGTGACATTGGGCATATTATTTAACCTTTCTATGTCTCGGGTTCTCCACCTGTAAAATGCAGGTAATTATAAACCTATCTCATCAGGTTCTAGTGAGGATTAGCTGTGGCAATACACCTAGGTAATTAGTATACACCTATAGCAAACTCTGCATACCTATTTGTTATTCAGAACCTAGGAAGACAATGGAGATGTTTCCATTTTGAGAAAAGCGCTAATCACTATTTTAACTTTTCATATGCAAATTAGCAAAGAAGGCAAGGTATTGCCCTAGATGTTAATTTTAATTAGGTCCACCGAAAGCAATAGAACTGAAAAGAAAAGCAACTCACCGTCATTCAACTTACTACAAGAGGCAGTTAAATACGAAGGTTCTTAAGGCAAAACAAGATGGGATTTCAATCCCAATAGTCATCCTCAGAGCCCTGAGACCTTGCAAGTCACCCAACCTTCTGTATAGAACCTGGGCCTGATTTCTCACTATAAAATGGAGACAATTGAAGGCATTGGAGATGATCTAAGTCATTGGCCTTATCTGACTATTCTGTAGATTAATTAAATTAACCCATGTGAAGTGCTTATTAGCAAGCACTCTATAAAGCTGAGCTACTACTACTATTATTATCATCATTTTTACTTACTACCCTTTAAAATGAGTCTTAGACTGGAGTAGGTTCCAAAAAATATCACAAAGGTTACAATTTCAAGACTAGACAAACTGCAAAGTAGGACCAACAGGAAGATTGCCAAAAGGGAAAAAAAACAAAGTCAAATATGTGGTCCACAGATGTTGTGTAGTAATAGGTGCTGAGATATCACATAGCAGGGATTCCAGCTCCGGTGTAAAACTTGAGGAGACATTCAATTAAAAGCACTCTGAAAATAACAATAGAGGAGAGCAACCACTTTATTCACACAATGCCCTGTATGGTTGGTATTGTTGTCTCCATTTACAAAGGAGGAAACATTCAGAAAGAATAAATAACTTGTTCAGACTGGCGAAGGAAGCCGGGCGAGGAGTCCTAGGCCCAGCTGGAAAGGGAACCTGTGTTCCGGGACGCGCCTCTTCTAGCAGCTCTGGATCAGCTGCCACACACAGGCCGAGGAGCTGAGCAGGAGCTCCCTTAGTAAAAAGAGGTACTAAGTGGTGATAGCACAGTCCAAGTACCAGATCCAGTGCTCAAGATCAGATGGCTGGGCTCCCAAACTAGGTGCCCCCCTACGTCACTGAAACGGCCCAAGCCAAGATGACTCGAGGACCCATGCAGAGGTGACTCCAGCGGAGGGGAACCAGAGATGGGGGGAGGGTGAAATGCGCCAGACCTGGTGCCCTGCTGTTTTCATAGATCTTTCTCCTATGTAAGCAATTAACAGTATAAAATGAGACTTTTTACTCTTGTGCAACACAATTCTAAGTGTGTGTGTGTATCAGACTTAAAAGGCAACTTCTGCAGTTTTCTTTTTGTTTCAGGAAAAGCCAGCATAAACCATCTGCACATCCCTCAGTGTGACTGGAGAGGCTGGGCTAGACGCCGTACCAGGGAGGAGGGCTCTAAGGCTAGAGTTCTGATTCTGTCTTCTCAGTTCCACTTTCTGCTATGAGGCCAACTGGACACTTTGATTTTCAGACATTGTTGACGATGTAACAAACCCCTCCCATCCAAACCCTCAACGGCCAATAGAGGGCAGACTGTCTCTTCTCCAGGCTTCCACCAGATATATATTCTAGTTCCCTTTCCTTTCCCACCTGTGGGATTCTTTTGTTTTCTGGTTTTTGGTTTTGTGTTTGGTTGGTGTTGTTTTTCCAGTTTGGATGCCTCCCTCTTGCCCCAACCACCGTCTCAAGGGCTTATTTTAGAGGCATTTACTAAAACCAAGACAAAAGGACCCCAGACAAGAATGCTAATACCTTTCCGTCTGTAATTCTTCCCTCTTTCCCGTTTTCAACTCACTCACCTATGCATGTATTCTTATAAACCATGCCCCCTCCCATATGCTGTCAATCTAATGGGGTTCAGAGCTATTTACAGAAAGATTTATAATATAACATAAATACTACAAGCAGAGGTCCTTACAAAATGCTATAGAATAAATAAGGGGAAAGCTCAAGACACTTCCCAGAGGAGGAGGCATTAAACCATGCTCCATGTACAACTCCAACGCTTACATTTGTCCATGCCTTTCAGGGTCCGTGTAGTCTCGCCCAGTCCGCTTTCTCCTCCGACCCCCAAACGTCAGCATGTTGGGACCACCCAACTTCTCTTCTGTATCCTTAGTCTAGCCTCTAAAGATGAGAATTCTTCTGTGTTGAGATACATCCATCTTACATCTTAAAACGCTCTCCAGTTCTAAGTTGGCTTGGATTCCCGCAAGAAGTCAACCTTTATTTACCTTCTGGGTTGTTCTACCTCTAGAACCCCAAGAAGGATGGATGGTGACCTCCATACTGTCTCTTGCCTGCGTTCAGTCTCTAGCTTCCCCTAACCCTTAATATATTGCCTTAAAAAAGGAAAAGAAAAAACAGGTGAAAAAGCAAGACTCCGACAGCGATTAGTACTCTTTTTTAAAAGAAAAGTGGGTTTCTTACTTGTGCATTTTTCATCACCTGACCTTGGCTTTTCCTGTTGAGTCCTACAATGTTATCTGCTGTGTTTTAAAAAAATGTATTTATACTTCCATTTGAACAGAAATATAGATAACTTCCTCTGCAAGAGTGGAAAGCGCTTTTTAACACAGCACAATGATGACAGTTTGTTGGCAAATCCCACGATGAAGTGCTGCTGCAGAGTTGGGGTTCAAGAAACAACCATGTTTGACAGTGTTGTAGGGCTTATTTTTCTTGAATTTCGCTACTAAAAAGTCTAGCACACATTAAATGGTTTTATCACTTAATGCTTACAATTATAGAACTTTTGGGTCTGAGGTCACCTAACCTGACCTCCTACATAATTGCAGGAATTGTCTGTACAGCATCCTTGGAAACTAGTCGTCCTAACAGCTCTAGAAGGGTTTACCTTCTAGAAAATGGGATGCTCACTGCCCCTTCCCACTGCTGAACATCTTCTCTGTCACCCTCGGATAATCAGTGATCATTAATGGGCCTCTTCCCCTCCTCAGGACAAAGACACATGATTGTAGAAATGTTTAGTTTTCTGATGCCAGCGACTGGGGAATATTCCACTGGTAACTTTGGCTTTTCCGTTCAGGACTAGAGTGGTTAAACCAAAATATTTATAATAAGTATAAATTTGTTCCGCAAACAGAGGATTTCAAAGGCAGCTCTGTTTCCTTTCTCCTTACACTGCCATGCTATTAACTTAGGGTCATTAGTCATGATTTTCAGGACCCACTTGGCTGTCGCCTTCCTGCAGCCAGACCATTTGGGATCAGAAAGTCCACTGATCTAAAGTCCACTGAGCCATTCCCACCTCACACCTGCCACAGGACCTGATTGTGTTTTCCACACCGATCCGTCCCTTTGTGTTAATTCACTAATTTTACCGACTTTGGTACACATTCTTTGAATGAACGGTGGGCCACTACAGAGCTGATCATTGCAGAACCTTTTCCGACAGCCACAGAAGAGAAAAAAAATCTCCAGAGCATGCATTCTGCATCACTTGTTGCTTTTTGAAGAACAACATAAATAACATTAAGCATACGACTTTTTAAAATTTTATTTATTGATTTTAAAGAGAAGAGGGGGGAGGGAGAGAGAAACATCGATTTGTTCTTCCAGTGGTTTATGCATCATTCATCGGGCCGTTCTTGCCGGTGCCCTGACCTGGGTGGAACCCGCAACCCTGGCGCATCCGGCCGCGCTCTAACCAGCCGAGCTACCCGGCGAGGGCCATGCGTCTTTATTAATATACTCACAATAAATGAAAACGTTAAAACCCACCCCTTTTGTCCGTGAGGTTGGGGAGGAACAGGGCACTGGCAGATGGCATGAACGGGGCCTGAGACACAGGGCGCAGTCCTGCGGGACTCGTGCTAGTCCACACTCGGCCTTGCTGGAGGGAGAGCAGGAATCGCCTCCTTTCCGTCCGCGCCCTCCCGCAACAGCACCTGGCACAGCGCGGGGACCAAGCCCACGGCGCGCGGCGGCAAAGCTCACCCCGAGCCGCAGCCCCCCCCCCCCGGTATAGTTACGGAGGCCGTTGGAAGCACTTAGTGAATTCACCAGCAGCTTCGCGGAGGCCCGACCTTCCGAGACTCCATTACATGGTGTCTTTACAGGGTGTACTCCCGGCGCGGCTGAAAGATGGATTCCCGTCCAGCGTGCGAAGGCTCCACGCCTTTCCTCCCCGTCCCGGGCTTCGATCCGGAGGGTGCCCGGGCCCCGGCGGCAACAATCCCTCCGGGCCCGAGCTTCTGGGGCCCCCGTGGCCCCGCGAACGGAAAACTGGCCGCGGCGATCTCGCCCTCGGGGCTCCCGGGAAGGCCGCCGTGCGCGCGGGCGCTCGCCGCTCGTGGGGAGCCCCCGGACCCCGAGCCGCCGCGCGACGGCGGAAACGGGCGCGCAAAAGCGCGGCGGCGGGGCCGGCTCCGGGCTCGGGCTCCGGGAGGAGGAGGGGAGCAGAAGGAGGCGTGAGGGGGAGGGAGGGAGGCCTCGGCCCCGGGAGGGGGCGGGGAGGGGAGGGGAGGGGGCGGGGGCCGGCGGGCCGGGAGGGGGCGCGGGGGCAGCCAATGAGCGGCGCGCAGCGCGGGGGGGCGAGGCCTGGGGATGAGGTAGGCGGGGGAGGGAGCCGCGGAGCGCAGAGGCTCCAGCCATAAACAAGCGCCCGGAGGAGCCGCGCAGGAGTGCGTGGAGAGGGGCGCGCGAGCGAACGCCGCGAGCCTTCCGCTGCTGCACCGCGCCCGCTCGGCGGCTCGGCAGGCGGGAGCCGCCCGCAGGCTGCGCCCCGCCAGCGCCGCGGGGCCGGCCGCCGCGGAGGAGGCGAGGGAGGCGGCGCCGCCAGCCCCGGCCGGAGCCGAGCGCAGCCGTCGCCGCCAGAAGTTTGGGTTGAACCGGAGCTGCCGGGAAGAAACTTTTTTCTTTTTCCCCCCTCCCTCCCGGGAGGAGGAGGCGGAGGGGAAGCCACCGCTGGCGCCGACGCTCGTGGGCTCGGGGTCGGCGCGGCCCGCACGAGGGGCGGGGGCCTCGCCCCGCGAGGGGAGGCGCGCCCCGGGGGCCCCTAGGGGGGCGGCGGGGACCGCGGGCTGCGGGTGCGGCGGCGGCGGCGCGTGTGCCCCACGCAGGGGAGGGCGCCCGCCCGGCTCCTGGCCCGGCTGCGAGGAGGAGGCGGCGGCGCAGGAGGATGTACTTGGTGGCGGGGGGCAGGGGGCTGGCCGGCTGCGGGCACCTCCTGGTCTCGCCGCGGCCGCTGCTGCCGCTGCTGCTGGCGCTCTCCGGCTCCCTGGCGCTGGTCTGCCTGCCCTGCGACGACTCCAAGTGCGAAGAGCCCAGGAACTGCCCGGGGAGCATCGTGCAGGGCGTCTGCGGCTGCTGCTACATGTGCGCCCGCCAGAAGAACGAGACCTGCGGCGGCGCCTACGGGCTCCACGGCGCCTGCGACCGGGGGCTGCGCTGTGTCATCCGCCCCCCGCTCAATGGCGACTCCATCACCGAGTACGAAGTGGGCGTTTGCGAAGGTAGGGCCCCCTCCCGCCCGGCGCGCGCGGTTCCCCGGCGCTGAACAAAGTTTGGCCGAGACTTTCCCGTGGAGAAAGGACCCCGCGGGGGAAGGGGCGGCCCCCGCCCCCGGGAGGGCGTCCCCGCGTCCCCCGGTTCCCGCTCGCTGCCTCCCCCCGCCCCCGCGCTTGGCCCGCCGCGGGCGAGGTTGCGTTTCGTGGGTGGAGGCGGGCCAGTGGGGGGTCACCCCCAGCCGCGCACAGGCTCGCACACGTGTGGCCGTTCGGGCCGGGGCTGGGTGTGGTGGTCCGGCCCTGCGCCCCGAGGTGGGGCGCCGCGGGAGGGGGCACTGCGGCGGCGCCCCGGAGCCCCTCGGGGACCCCGAGCCCCGCGCCCCCACTAGCGCAGTGTGGGGCGAGTGCCGCGCGCCCACCGCGGAGTCCTAGCAGGCGGAGGAGACGCGTCTGCATCTGTCTCCCTGCGACTCTCCTTATTTTTCCCTCGCGCTCCTGCTGCACCCCCTTCCTCCTCCTTCGCGTGCACACACATTTCGGCTCCGGCCTCTGTCAGCCCCGGGGAAGTTCCTTGCGGCGGTTACTCATTTATTTGCCTCTGGGAGACGGTCAGAGGCTTTCTCTTCTGAATGCAGGGGGCAGGGGGCTTGCGCCGGGAGTGCAAAGTAGTTTCTGTTATCTGCGGCGTTTCCAACCCGCGCCCCGGCTTCCTCCTTTTTGTGTGACAGCGAGGATGGCTGTGCGGGTGCCTCCGCGGAGCGTGGTGCGGCCGCGGGGGCGGCTGGCGGGGGAGGTGAGGCTCGGGAGTCTCCCTCCCCGGGGAGCGCGGCCGCAGGAGGGTGTGGGCCTTCAGCCGGGCCCGCCCGCTCGGCCTCGGGGTGCCTGGCTTGGTGTGGGGTCTAGACCGAGGCAGTGAGTTCTTTTCATTTGGCTCATGGGCAGGACTCGTGAGCACCAGTTGAAAGTGGGGTCGCTGCCTGGGCTGACGTTGGGGTGATGCTGCTGCTCTGGGGCATCCTGGTGTCTGAGCGGAGGAGCAGCGAGGAGGAGGGAAAGGGCCCTCGGCCCCCTGTCCCCTCCCTGCTACTCAGCCAGCACCTAGGGAAGCAGGGAAGGAGGAAGGGTCTATTCTGGGCATCCTTAAGCATGTGTGTGCTGATAGTGCTGGGGTACTGGAAAGAGGGCAGCAACCTTAGGGGTTTGGTGGGTGAAGTAAAAGGCTTCAGTTCTGCAGTTTTCTTTAAATACACACATATGCATATTTATTTATACCTGCAGTGTTTGGGTTTTGGGCAGGAAAATCCGGGATGTCTTTCTTGTTCGGAAGCTAGTGGGCAGTGAGTGGAGGGAACACTTCTCGGAAGGGAAGGGAAGGGTTCTGCACCCTTAGGAGGACACTGGGTTGGAAGAGTTCATTTGCCTGACATACAAACGCCTCTCAGACTAGTGTTAAGTCCCATTTTGTCTCACATCAGGAAAAACTGCCAGGAGATTAACTTCTGATACAATTTCATGTGTTTGACTTGGGTAATTCTGTATGACCTGGACTAAAAGATGCATCTTTGAACCCTGCCACTTGGAGTGTACAGTTGACTTCAGCCAGCCTCCCATAAACCTGAAAAGAACAAGCATCGCGAAACAGGGTTAAATGCAGTGGAAACTGCTGCGCTCTGAGGAGGACTTTGGGAGGTTCTAAAGATTCTGACCCTTGTTTTTTTTTTGTTCATGCTGTATTTCTGGCGAAGGAAATGTGGAGCCCCCGGAACAGTCACAGTAATCAAGTGTTTTGGCAACAATAGCCCGGTGTCACAGTATATAGTTATTTTGGCAGTTTGCTGGTGAGCCTTCATTCCTCTGAAATGATGCGATCCCTCATAGCTTCCTTTCTTCTGGTAACACCCTGTACACTTGTATTAGCCTTGAAAATGCTTGGAAATATTTGTTGCCACGATTATATCTGAGTTCATGTTCTCTAGCAACACTTTTCACTTAGCAGGCCTGTTTTCAGCTACCAAAATTGTGTGCCCAGGGCATGTTGTGTTATTTTTTTAGAATTCTAAAAGCAGCAGTCAAGTGTTCCTTCTGAACCCATGAAACCAAAGTTAGAAGTGAAGTACAGTGCTACGTGGCATGACCTATGGTTGGACTTAGATATTTTCAAAAGTGTGTCTAAAATGTTCAGTATTTTCACTGTACTACAAGATTTTTGGAAAACATAGCTTACGTGAGTAACCTTTTTTCTTTTTAAGAATTAGAGAAATCTTTACATGTCAGTAATAATTTAGAAGATGCTGACTTTCTCTTGTTTTTCCCTTACTTTGCAAGGAATTTCTCAATGGCCAGTGTTTCTCTCAGTTTCCATTTTAATTCAGCCAGCATGCACTGAAACATGATTATCATAACTAACATGAATAGGAATTGATATATTTTATTCATGTTGAAGTCTTTTTTGCTTCAATTTTTGCACTAAAATGACCCCTACTGGTTGTATCTGTTAATGAAAATTCTTGAAAAACTTTCTATTTAATTGGCTCCACTGAGAAAACATATTGCATGGTATAGAAATATCATGACTAACCTACCTGCTTTGGAGAAATAATTTAAATACAAATTACATTGCTCTGTTTGCCAGCTTGCAGCACTTTTTATTTGTGTCACTTCCCAGACTGGCTTTGTGGGGGGAAATCATGTTTTTAACTGCAGTTCACAAAGTTAGGTTGATAAATCAGTGCAGAAAGGAACCCCTTCCAACTTGTGGCCCACTGCCTTAGGTGTTTAAGGCACACCGGCTCATAGCAGGCTCTCAATAAACGTGCATTGGATAGGTGGATGAACAGTCCTCTCCATAGAAAGAATACTGAAGCAAAAGTGTTTCCTGAAAGTTTAAATAACGGGGAGAGTTGGGTCCTGTGAATCATGTGACACGTACACTCGAACTTCTTTTTGGGGTCTTTTATATTGTTTCTAAGTAAAGCCTGATTTAATTATTTATTTTTGAAAAAGTTTTTGGCCAACTGCCAGCTGCATTTTAAAAGTTGAGCCTAGAGCCTAAGGTTTTCTCTGCTCTCTCTCAGTCTAAAAAGTGTGAGCTGGCCTTTGGGACGACACAGATCTCTTTCTCATTTCCAGTATTTGGTGAGTCTCCCTGTGCCCGTGGCAACATCCTAAGTGGCCCGTTTCTTGGCGAGGCTGCCTACAGGTAAATCGCCTGGCAGCCAGAGAAACGAGTTGGGATTCTGAGCCCTGGAGAGAGAAGACTGGATGGGAGACCTGTGGGAGACCAAAGACACAGTGTCGAAAAATGACTCAAGTGGGATTTTCTCGAGGTGCAAGGGAGTGCCATCGGTCTTCCCTCGAGGTAATAAAGGGCTGGTGATGGCTTGCGTTGGACAGTTGGTGCGGACAGCGGCTGGAAGCCGGTGGACACCATTGAGCGGCTTTGCTCTGAGAGCGCGTTGGATTAGCTCCGGGTGATGGGAATTGCAGATGAGAGTGGCCTTTCCTCCCGGTGATCGTTGCCTCTGTGGCTTCCTCTTTATGGAACTTCCATATCTTCGCCACTGCCATCTAAAAACTGTCTCTTTCCAAACAGCCCTCCATTTACGTCGCCGGGTATCTTAAACTTTCCTTCCACCCGCCTCTCCCAGGGCAGTGAGTAGGAGCATCGAGGGTATGTTCTGGGTGCTCACAGCACAGGACAGAATGTGCCTTGCCGATGCTGTTGCCCAAATGTGTTTCGTTTTCTACCTCAAAGTCTTTTCCGTGCCGGAGACAGAAGCAAGCAGAGGGCCCATGAAAATACACTCACAGGGTATGGGAAGAGAAACCAATGAAGTCAGCAAGGAAATAATTAGTTCCTCCCAAAAGTAAATATTGACAAAACACCGAGAGACTATTCACTGCGCATATACAAATGACAGGACTTTCTGACCTTCACTTTGACTATCAAGCTTGCAGAATCCTCACTGTTATTGATGTTTCTGGTCACATAAAACACTTGGCAAAGGAATTGCATGGGACCAGAAAGGCAAAAATAGCAAGTTTAGAGACATTTGCAGCCATTAACACATATTTAACGGTGACCGGGACAGTCTACACACAATATGTTGGCAGTGCAGTTGCAGACAGACGGTTAATTTATGAAGACAGTCGTCCTGAACAATGCTTAACTGTGGGCACTATACCCAGGTGTAGGAGTATTTAATGACTTGGTGCAGGTTTCTGTGTTTTGTGGGGCTTGATTAACATGCGATGATCTGGATGAACAAGGATATAGCTTGGGGACACAAAGGAACAGGCGTTATGAAGTTGGGGGAAATAGATAAAGCAGTTGGCCCTAAAAAGGTAAAGGAGTGGGAGGACTGAAGAATGACAAATGGGAGAAGGGAAAAATATTGAATTCATCTTAGGGCAGCTGTGTCATCCTTTGAAGAATAATCCAGAACACATTCCAGGCATTAATTGTGAAATTCCTGAAAAATGTGGGTGTGTTTAACGTCTCTCAGGCTATGGCACTAACCTGAGAGATGGCAGTGGTGCCGCCTTAGCGTGTACATACATCAGATAGGCTGTGGGAAAGTGAGTGGCAGGTAAATGTTTGGCCAAGCAGGTTCCTGTAACACTGTGTTCCATACGGCACATGCAGTTTCAAGATTTTGAAGATGCCCTAGTAAAGCTCAATTAATTGTTTGAGGAAGAAACAGTGGACTAGGCAGGCATGCATGAATATCAAACTAAAAGCCTTCCTTCTCAGAGATTGAATTCTCCAGAGCAGAATTTCCATGGATCTGACTTGTCTTTGCATAGAAATCAGTCACTCATTCATTGATCTTCTCCTGTGTACAAGGCCTTCTGCCGGGGCTGGGGAGCAGCCGGAGAGCCTGGGGACCTCTCAGATGAGTTCCCCATTGTTTACACTCTATTAATCAAGGTATAGAATAAGGCAGAAGACCTTAAAAAGTCTACATAATAATACCAGTTCGAGCCAAGTAGAAGTGATTCTGCGAGTCTGTGTATGATTAGTTGGTGAGTGAAATATGTGGCTTAAATTTGTTCTAGGAATCACAGGATATGAGATGATCTTTTCAGGCTCCGGTGGTAAAGCCGAATAGGCGAGTTCAAATTCGCGCTAAGTTTAAAAGGAGGAGCAGGAGCTCTTTTGGACGGGGGCGGGGACCCTCCCCATTCTTCTTAGAGCCCTTGCAGTACGTAACCGTGTTTCCCAACTTCCAAGAATGGGGCTGCATTCTTAACGCTCTACTAGCTGTGGTTCAGAATGGGAAGTTGCCTTTTGAGAGTGATTTTCTCTTTGTTCTGGCTTGTTCCACTAGGCAGAGGAGCGTGGGCGGTGAGCTGAGGGGTGTCCCTTTATCAGCATCTCCCAACGTCACCCACTCTCAGCTGCTTGTCCTGGCCAGTTAGCCTGGTCAAGTCATGGGAAACCTCTGTGCTTAGACAGGACCTCCTCTGGCTCATGGACAGAGGGAGGAGTTGAAGATATTTAAATTTAAGAAAGTTCTCAAGGTAAACACTAGTAAGTATTCATTTTGGGCCCACATGAAAAAAATCAAAAAAGATCTTTTTCATCTGTTACAAAATGAACAGATTTCACTTCCTTACCTCCCTTCCCAACCCCGATTCATTGCCAGTGTGAAATACTTATATTAGAAATTTTGTTTCAGGGGTCAAATCTGCACTCTGCTTTTCTGTGCATCTCAGTTTTCTCGTACGTGTAGTGGGTTAATAATAGGATGGCTATAAGGACTCAGTGAATGAATCCTTCCCAGTGAAGCACTTAGAAAAATGAATGGCATGTAGTAAACAGTAACAACAAAGCTGCTAATCAATATAAGTAAAGAGACTTCATATGGACTCATTCTCTCTCTTTTAATTCTCACTCGATATTTTTCCCAGTGCTTTTCAGAGAGAGTGGAAGGGAGAGAGAGGGACATCCATGTGAGAGAGACACATCGATTGGTTGCCTCTTGCACTTGCCTTGATCAGGGCCAGGGATTGAGCCTGCAGCCGAGGTACATGCTCTTGGCTGGAATCGAACTCGGGACCCTTCAGTCCGCAGGTTGGTGCTCTAACCACAGAGCCAAACCGGCTAGGGCTGGACTCATTCTCTTGTTCTGCTTCACCCTCATCCTCCTCAGTAGTTCAGGAATTTGGATTTTTAGGAAGGGAGTGAATTGTTATTGAGTTCAAGTCCCTTCCCCTCGCCCTAACACTGTAAGTACATTAAGTAAAAAAAGCATATTTAAAGACCTCTGAAGTTATTTACTCCTTTCTCTCCTGATGCCCATTCGTTATACTTTGTCTAAATAGTTTCTACCAAGTTTGTATATTTTGGGTAAAAATGAAGGATCTGTAATTTTCTTCATCAGGTTGCGGGAATTGTAAATGTATAACCCAAATTGATTTGTGGGCTAATATTTTTATTTGGGAAAGAAGGGGGCACCTAAATTTGCTATAATCAGTAATGTACATTTTCCTTCACATTATATTCTGGAAGTATTTTGCTCCTAGCTCTTGGTGTGTTCACCCTGATGTTTACCACAGGATGTGGCCTGGCTTGAGCTAAGGAAACAGCATGTCTTGCATGAGGCCCCACTCCCACCTGTCACCACAGTTGGTACAAACTAGGCAAAACCAGGCTCTGATTCAGTAGGTCCGGGTCAGGCCTGAGATTCTGCATTGTTAATAAACCCCCAGGTGATGTCAGTGCTGCTGGTCCTGGACCTCACTTTTAAGTAGCAGGAAGCTAGCTAGTACATGAAAAGCATGGGCTCAGAGTGTGGCATATAATAAGACCTGCTATTATGATAATTATTTTTCAACCACAATAAATCAGATAGGGGCCCTGCTTTCACAGGCCATGGTCTAATGGTAGATCACTGAGACAGTTAATTATAGTCCAAGACAGTTACAGCTAAGCCCTGAGGCAAGGAGGTGCTGGGCCCTCGAGAACTAAGAGGCGCCCTAACTCTGACTCTGAACGTGAGGAAGAGTTTAGGGGAGGGTGTAGCACCAAGCGAGGCCCCAGGGTATCCTTTCCTTCATCCTCCTGTGCATGATGTTTTAAGAAAACAGAAAGTAGGCGTTGGGGCTGGATAAACCTGTGTTCAAATCTCAGCTCTGTTATTGCTTTCACTGTGAACAACCAGCTTGTGTCGTTGTTTGGAGCTTCAGTTTCCTCATCTGTGAAAATGGAATTTTAATGGCTTTCTATCAAGTAAATATTATAGTGAGGATTGGCAAGAATTAATACGTATATGTGTTACATGTGTATTACATGTCTATTTGTGTGTATAATGTCTAGTTTTACTGCTACCAAATAGATTTTAAAAAGATAAGTAATATTCTAATTTGCATCCTTTCTCACTTTCTTCTTTGTTAGCTTTCTCTCTTATATAAGTTTTTAAAAACTCTGCTTTGTGGACACACACACTTAACTAAGTCTCTTTGACAGAGGACTCAGCTTGAGAAATTTGGGCCTCGGTGTTTGTCAGAGAGAACGGGTCTGCGAAGTAGTGAGAACAAGGGGCCCTGAGTCCAGGGTTCCTGGACCAAGGGAACCTTCCCTGGTCTGATCCAGCACAACTGTAATTCCAGCCCCTCTGGTCTTTTAGTGCAGTGTGGACGTTTGCTTGAGTTTGTTGTTAGACTCCTTTACTTCCAGAGAGCTATTTCAAATGAATATTTTTAATAAGGTGACATATCTTAATATTGATGGCATATGGTTTTATGGAAGTGAATTGAATTTCCTTTTATTCGGTGTTTTCCGTGAGTTTCCAGACACCCCTGGAGATCCCGGAGATCCCAGCGATCCCAGGAGCATTTCCAAGGCCAGGTTGGGGTGATGGGGGTTGCGGAAGGAAGCAGCAGCAGGCCCGGCGGCTCGAAGATAAGGGCAGGGTCGGGAGTGGGCAGGAGGTATTGTCCAGCCCAGAGGCCATGGGTGGTTGTTTTTGGTCTCGGGCGTTCCTTCGTCTTTCATGCGGGCTAATACTGCAGCTTCACTGTGGATTTGCAGTGTGGTTTCTCTGGAAAGTCTTTGTGCAACGATGGAGGGCTAGAAGTAAGATCACCTAGAATCAAAATATCTGGTGTTTGCCTGGCTGGGCGTAGCTCAGCGGTTGAGCATCGACCTAGGATCCAGGAGATCAGGGTTTGATTCCCAGTCAGGGTATGTGCCCGGGTTGTGGGCTCGATCCCCAGTCGGGGGTGTGCAGGAGGCAGCCAATCAAAGACTCTCTCATCATTGATGTTTCTATCTCTCTCCCCCCTCCCTTCCTCTCTCTGAAATCGATAAAGACATATACATGTATATATGTGTGTATATATGTATATATTTGGTGTTCTTGTCTCCTTAGTTCCTAACATAGGTGTGGTCCCACTTCAGGAAGACAGAGCTCTAAGTCTTCCTTCATGCCTGGAAGTATTACTTTTATCCAGCCAGTGGGGTCAGAGCTCACAAGGTAAATGCTTTATATTGGCTGTTACAGAACAAGGAGAAAACTTGGTGAAGACACAGTCCTAGGAGTTAATAGTTGACAACTTTTTCATCTCCTTCTTGACAGCCATACCTTATTATCACACAGTAGAAATTGATTTTTTTTTTCATGTTACAAATACTAAATACTTTTAGTATTTAATAACATGAAACCTACAAGCAAAATGAGATTAACTTCCATAATTTCAGGGTTTCATTTAAGTGTATGTTTGTCAAATTGAAAAATAAACCCCAATTTGAAATATGCTGGCAACATTTGTCTTATGAACAATTTAAGAAAGAAAATTGTTAATTATGTTTAAAGGTGTTGTCATTTGACATTTTAAGTTTCTGAGAATATAATTTGAAGGGTCTACTCTGGAAGTTTTAGCCAAGTCTTTAACACACTCTGACTACAGCAGGTTAACAAAAAAAAAAAAAGATACACTGTAGGGACTGTGCCTGTCTTATTTAGCATTTCAAAACAAAAACCATAAACAAACATCTCAGATTCAAAACAGAAAGGAATTTCTGGCAGGGCAGAATGAAACCTGAGCCTGCAAAGTCCTGGTCTGCAAAGAGGTAACTTATTTAGCTTCTTATCCAAAGGCCACAAGCAAAACAGTCCACAGCTGTGATAAAACAAAAACACGTCAGAGTTATGATGCCTTTTTTTTTTTTTTTTAAGACTCCCAAAGACCGGCCAAAATGAGGCCAAGCTACCTGGAGGAAGTTTGACCTGAACTAGGCGTCCAGTTTTAAGAACATATCTCGTAGGACCATGGCAGCCCTGGGACGCGTGAGGAATCCCCCCCGCACCGGATGCGTGGGCTCCCCCGTCCCCTCGCTGGGGGTGTTTACAATCTGCAGAGGAAGAACATTCCATCATCTTGTCAAAGGAGGGTCTTGAAAACCTTCCTATTGTTTTGCACTCTCCATAGCTTGGAGCTTTACTTTTTTTTTTTTAATATATCTTTATTGATTTCAGAGAGAGGAAAGGAGAGGGAGAGAGAGAGATAGAAACATCAATGATGAGAGTCATTGATCGAGCCCACAACCAGGACATGTGCCCTGACCGGGAATCGAACCCGATCGCCTGGATCCCAGGTCGACGCTCAACCGCTGAGCCACACCCGGCCGGGCTGGAGCTTTACTATTTTAAAAAAGGTGTCTGCATTTACATTCTCAGTGAGGAAAGGGCATGATCGATTGTAGGTGGCTTTATCTCTGAAAGCCAAAGCAGAAAGGTGGTTAAATGCTTAGACAAAGGTGGGGTGTGCCGTTTCTTTCTCACAACCATTGAGTTCTCATATTGCAGACAAATTTTAGGAACATTTATCACCACTATCTATGACAGAGTGAAGGGTCAAATAAATTCTATATTTTAATCAAAAGAGTAAGTGGATGTGTGCATATCCTAGCTTGTTGCAGGATTTAAGGCCCCTCAGAAAGTTAAATATCACAAAATTTTTGTGCACGAGAATGGCTTGATAGAGGGGGGGAAATAGCCACGGCTTCCAGACCCCCCTTCATTTCTTAGTAGCTCAGTAACAGATAAAACCTCCTCCATGTCCCTTGACTTGACTTTGCCTTAATTTGTCAAAAGGGCACTAAAGAGTTCCCTGCCTGAAGGCAGGGGAACTGAACCAAGTATCTGAAGGCCCTTCTGGTCATGAGATCTGTGTTTTCATTACAGAGGAGTGCGCGCAGGAGTCAAATATTACCTTGTGTTTGCAGAACTTGGGAAGGAGCTGGTGGTAGTGTCTGCATAATTCTCTGCCAAGTGCTGTAGACAGAAGGGCTTAGAGGAACAGATCGCTTCTCCCATAGTCCCGGTTAGTGGAGGGGGTGGAGACAGCAAAAACATCCTTATCTGTCGGGGAGTTAGTGACATCTTTTAAGCGCTGGCAATCTTTAAGCTTTATTAACTGGCCTAATCTGGACACAGGGTAGAATTTACGCCTCTGTTTTACGTCTGCGCTGGCCTGCTGCGCTCGCTCTTCCACGTTTTCCCACTCACCTCATTAATTGTTACGACCGTGAGGTAGGTGGGTGACAGATATGCAAAAGGGAGAAGCTTGAGCAAAGACAGGCCAAAACTTGCCGAACTTCACATGCTCATTTCTGCCTCTGACACGAGGAGAGTTGAGTAATTGCTGTCTCTCCTAATACTGCAGGCAGCAGCCAAATTCTCCGCATTCTTTTACCTTTGCTGCTGTTTTCACTTGCCAGGGAGTCTCCTTAAGGAGCAGGCTGAATTTAAAGAAACATAACAGGCATAGTGCGTGCAAGGAGAGGCACTGGCCGAGGGGGGCACCTGGGTACCTCCTATTGGGAGATTGGAATGATTACGTCTCTGCAGAGGGACCTGCGGCCCTCCGGCCAGCTCCCTTACCTCCCCGCACCACCCCCTCCGGGTGTCAGTGAGCCCCAGGAAGCTCTTCTGCTTGCCTGTGGGACAGCAGATCTCCTGTCTGTTTCAGGTACAGGCCAACAGTGAGGCTTGGAAAGTGGCCTCTTGGGGACTAGAAGGTTCGCCCTTCCTTTGCACGTTGCCCAGTGGCAGCACATTGAGCGCATTAGGTGGTGTGGACCTGCGGCTCTGAAATTTGATGTAATGTGTGTTACTCTAAAGAATGTGACGCTCAGCACAGCCTGCGGTGTACACCAGCCATCAAATTGCTTTGCCTTGTGGATATTACAGTTTCGCCAAAGAGCAGCCTCCCTGAATGAGGTGCTAGTTAATTCCAGTTGGGCATTTATTCGCTAACAAGTCTGCTGAATGCTGAGCGCTCTGTTTGGGAGTGTGCAACGGGAGAAAAGTCAGCAGCTAATTATTATGTAGATCCCTTCCGTGATTCTCGCTTTCGGTTCAGTTACCTAAGCTGCCAGTGCCTAGCAATGTGAATTTCTTTAATTTCTTGGTTTTCTGTAATATTTTGCATGTTGCTCCCAAAGGTATTTTTACTGTTTTTGCTTCGATCTGGAAAACTGCTTTAAGTTTGCTAATAACTGGGTAGACGTGTATTGTTGAACAGACGGCGCTTCCCGTGGAGCACTGCGGCTCACTGTCTTTCCTTCTTTTCTTTTCTGAAGATAGTATCAGAAGTTGAGTCCTGTTCCGGATCTTATCCTCTCCCTTCCAGGGTCGATTTCGGGATAGTTAATAGTGGTGGCGATTGAAATAGCCATTGACGGGGTGGGTGTTCATTTACTAACCGGAGCTTTTGCCTAAAGAGTTTTGCTGGACTTTCCTTTGGTGCATCAATAGGCCTTTATTTGGTTCCCTTCCTGCTTGGTTGGTGCATGTTAACTTAAGAACTTATAAAAGTCGGTGCCCAGCGTCACATCCTCTTGAGGACCCTTTGCAGCAGCGGTGTCTCCACCAACAGCCTGGTGGAAGAGTTCTGTAGAGAGGTTTGCAGGGCGGGGAGGGGAGCGTTTGCCAGTACATGAAATTAATTTGACACTGTGGGATCTGATACTTGGGATCAGAAATTGATAGGACTTCATGAAACAAGGATCTTTACAAGGTGTGGTAGACCTGCTGGCCTACAAAGATGTGCCTAGGATGGTAAAATACATCTGTAACGTCAGCAGCCGGGCCCTGGTCCAGTTACAGATATGACTTTGAAAGACAGGAAGCTGCGATAATTCCTTCTTTCGAGATGTAGTTACCTTTGCGCCTTTGGACGTAAAGTGCGTGCGTTCGTGCGTGCCTGTGTTCAGTTGCTGCTGAGGGCTCAACACAGATAAAGAATACTTGGCATTGTATTATGGATGTGCTGGAAACAGCTTGCATGCCTGGAGCAAATTATGGATACTATCTGCTCTGTAGATCAGCAAACTGAAAATGACTTCTCAATAAATAAAGCTTGTGCATTGTCTTATTACATTTGGAAAAAAACAATTCTAATTAAAGCGCGTTGGCTTTTAAACTTGCCTAGTTAATTGGGAGATCTATATGGAGGCAAGTGGAGTTCAGTAAAATTACGGACTTATTTCATTTTTTGGTGATTGGGACAAAAGTGTTATTACCCTGAAGGCAGTGTGGGATGAATTTTCCTAGCAGGTTATCACTAAACATAGTTTTGGGCCTTGCATAGGAATTTTAGATGAGATAGCAGAAAGGAAAAACAGAAACAGGGTGAGAAATGGAATACCTCTGTAGGGAAATAAGCAAAATAAAAGAAGCTAGGCGTGTTTTTTTGTTGTTGTTGGAAGGAGATTAAATTATTTTCAAAGACTATGTTGGGGAAAAGGTGAGTCCTCAGCAGCCAGGTTTATTAACTACGTGTTCAGGAAAGTATATTCAGTGCTTTGGAAAGAAAAAGAAAAAAGATTCCCTGCCAATAGAGTTCTGGAAAACTTGAGGGAGATAAAGTATTTACATGCTTCAATAACATAAAACTTGTCCAAAAGAAATATATAATTACAGCTACATTTGGCACTGAAAATAGTCCGTGTATTATATTTTTTAAACTGTGTGTGAATATGTAAGCATATGCCCTTGAGTCGGAAATGCTTGGGCGATACTATTTCTTGAGAGAATGGAAAAGTAAAAGGTATTAGGAGCTACACAGAGAGAGAAAACATAGGGGCTGACTGCCAGTAAAGAGGAACAGTGACCTTTTTCTTTAGAAAGGATATATTTCATATGCATAATGATTCCAACTTTACTGTAAAAAAAAATAAATAACCTTAGTATAATAAGCATTTAACTTCCCCCAGAGCCTCAGTAATTTGCATGCTATTACAAAAGCCCACAGGTAAGGGGAAATGAGACTCCTAAATCCAGTACCTGACTGTTCTCCTGAGGTTTAGGTTTTCCAGCTTTATTTCAAGTTTGTCTTAGACAGTGTCCCTTTGAGAACTCAGAAAATTAGGAGGTACATTCGACACATACTGTCCGATATCTGTTGCAACCAAAGGTGTGGGGGCAAAGCCAGCAACTGGAAGATGGGTGTGGTGTCGGCTTTCAGATTCCCGAAGTTATCTTAACATCCGTCCAAATGTGTTCTCAGTCCTTCAAACCTTACCATTTATGCTGGATCCTTTGTGAAGCCTTCCTGCCCTGCTCTGCCCAGCAAAAAATAATGCCATCCCACCCACACCCATCCCCCGGTGCCCACAAATAGCACTTTCTCCCCCCCTTGTTGTAGCACTTTTCACACTGTGTGAGAGTTCACATTTCTGAACCCCTGCCTCGTTGTGATCCACCCCGGTGCCAGGATTGTGTGTTATTCTAGTGCTTGGCACACAGGAAGACCTCAATGCGCATTTGTTGACTAAATCTAGATTCAAGGTCATCCAAGATATTATACAAAAACTTTTCCATCTGAACTGTTGGGTTTGCTTTGTGGAAACTGAAACCAACAACAGTACCTGAGGAGAGAATGCCAGTGAGAAGTCCTGTTATTGTAGAAGGAAGCTCAAAGCTGCTTAACCGGGCCCCATGTCCCCTTCCTCTCCCCTACTCAGAATCCTTCTTGGAAGTTATTTTTCCAATTTTGCTCTGATGGTTTCGTTTCAGCTGTATTTATTTTGGCAACTATTTAAAGGTATTTTTTCTTATTTGTGAGGACTTTTCTTCTTGCCAGTTTGTCATAAAGGTGTCATCTTTCATTCAGCTTGTAAGAATTTTCCTTGTGGGTGGTTGCCTGCTTAGAACCTTTTGACCACCAGGGATCTAGTGCACTGAGCCTTTGAGATGCTATGGTGATCAGCTGCTTGTAAACAACTGATAAACAATTATGAATTCTTTTATAGACACACTTCAGATGGCCATGTGAGTATTGATTATAATAAAACAGACTTACATTTTCAGAAAATCCAGGATTGGGTCTTAAACATGTATTTTAACTGACCAGGAGGGAGTTTAGTTTACAACAAACGTGTATTGAATTTTTAGTGCCATGCCAATGAATGACAACCTATTTACTGCTCCAGGTGATCTCCAAATGTCCTCAGGAATTTCTTTGGAAGGAAATACTAAACCCACAACAGAAGGGTGGAAACTAGTGGCTGTGAGTATTAAAAAGTGCCTCACAATGGTTTGAACAGGAAGTCCATAGGAATGCAATATAAGGAATTTTTAAAAGCAAAATCCCATTTGGATTTACTCCAAACCCTATGACTTCAGGGACTGAGGAATTCTTGATGACTCATGGCTGGAGTCCCAACTTGTTATTTAGCAGTGTGAAGTTGTTTTTCCTTCAGCCAGCAGTCATGAACTCTTTTGGTTTGTTTGTTTACTTTCTAAAGGTCTTAAGGTGGTTTACAAATTAAGGCAGTAAGACTTTAGACACTTAAGGATACAACAGCAAATTACAACCTTTGGTGATCCATTTGGCACTAATATTTCAACTACTAAAGAAGAGAAGTTTGGCCACGATAAAAATATGCAGGGTCATAGACACATATACACAATTATCCTGATAGATACTCGGGCACCTATATTATACCTTTTTATCACTAGCGAATGTGCCCAGAGAGACCCATTTTCTTAGTTTCAATGTCTCTGCTTAAAGTATCTTCATCTTTTCCATATTTAAGATGCTCAACTCACACTTGGTAATTGTTCATAACATTATTGTCATGGTTGGTGGCTTTGCAGTAAGCTGCTTTAGAGCCTTTTGGGATGAGGGGGGAGGGCAGGCTGGAACTGATGGCTGAGTAAAGTCAAGGCTGAGTGTTTTTGTGTGTGTGTGTTTTTTAAGGTGGTGGGGAGGGAGAAAGAAACATCGATTTGTTGTTCCACTTATTTATGCATTCATTGGTTGATTCTTGTATGTGCCCTGACCGGGATTGAACCCACAACCTTGAGGTACTGGGACGCTGTTCTTACGGACTGAGCTACTGAGCGAGGGCAAGAGTTCTTCTTTATAATGCCATGGTAAGTGAAGACTGCAAGGTAATTTGAGGGTCTGCTGTTGATTTTCCTATAACTATTTAAAACTTTTGCGGGGCTTCCTGAGTATTGAAAGCTTAAAAGCCAGCACCCAGACCTGGGAGCAAGTATGTTCTTGGAGTGCTGCCCTCTCTAAGACTTTATCAGCAGGAGTATTGAACTTGACGTTGGCTACTGCCCAAGTCAGAGATGTGTGTATGTCAGAACCTGTGATTCCTCAGTTAATTGAAGGCACCAGTGGAAGGACCCAGAGCTGTTCTTGCTGCTGGAATATAGCACAGTTACCTTAGGTCTTTAATAAAATAAATGAATGGAGGCAGAGGACTGGGAAACACACTTGAAGGAGGGAGTGCCCCTCAGGATGACAGCCAAGGTAAACAGTGCTTGTAACTGAAAAGTAGATTTCCTGGCAGGCGAGAACCAGAGGAGTGGGTGCGAAGTGCAGCCACCAAGAACCGTTTTCGGCTAGAGATTGCCAAGTGTCCCTGAGTCCCAAAAAGAACCTCTCAGAGGTGTTTGGGGGAAATGCATTTCTGGAACCTGCCTTCGAAGATCCTGTCATGCCTACGGCTGGGCCCACAGGCAGCGCTTGGGGAGGCAGGGTCACAAAGGGTCACGTTTGTTCGAGAAAGCGAGCAGATGGAGCTCCCTGAGGGGTGGAAACAAAGTCGCCCGTGACCTGGGGAAAGCCTTGCAGGGGAGCGAGTGGACTGGCAGAATGCAGTGGAAAGGCGTCCCCGAGTCTGTGTGTGATTTAGTTAATGGAAACATAGACATTTTCTTTCTGTCTGTCTTTCATTATAGTGGAAAACTATGTCATTACAGTGGACAGCTGTGCACACTTTATAAATCATGTGATGTGTGCATCTGCACACGTCCATGTATGCAGCGCGCAAAAAAAATCCTCACAGGACCCACGTTCTTGCCCTGAGAGTCTATGTCCATCCTTCCATGCTGATAGGCCTCTCTTCTAATTGGAGCTGTTAGGTTCTGTGAATGCCAAAAGGAAAAAAAACGTGTGTCTCTGGCCATCACTACTTTATTGGTATAAATAAATACATGGAGATTGTCTCCTAAGTGGCTTGCATAAAGCTGTGGGCATCTCCGTCCTGTTTCTTCTCTTCTGTAAGGTACTGCATCAGGCTTATAGTTGTGGGTGTCCTGCCCATGCCTTGTGCTGAGAAAGGTGCACCGTCAGAAAAGAACTGATACAGAAATGCCTCAACCTTCCAAACCCAAAGATTCTTGGAGCTTGGCTGCATGCGGGAAAGGGCCCTGCCTTGTCAAAAGAGACCCACCCAGGTCCCTTTAATGGTCACTCCAAAAGGTGGTGCTTGAATTCTCTCTCTGTTTTATTTCTTGAACATCTTATTTCCCATAACTAGCTATGTGTGCTATGGGAAAGTTTTAGGGCCTCTACCTTCTTTTTACAAAAACTGTTATAAAGGCAACGTAACTTGACTAGACAGTTTGGGAAATAGAGAAACGAAACTGTGATCCAAAATGCTCTTGTTCCAAACACAAGAACTAGTTTTGTTTTTTTGTATTGTACATACTCTGATAGTTGTCCTCTCTACACATATTTTATTTATCATACCTCTTGTATCTTGCTTTTTTGTGCTTAAAATGATATCAAATGCATTTTCCTCTGTTGCTACATAGTCTTCATTATTATAACTCAGGCTGATGAATGGAGGTGTACTGGACTGCATATTTCAACTCTTATCTCCTTTCCGCCTTTCCTTTCAGGACTGTGCAAAAAGGCAAGAAGGGTGGGGGATGGGGGGTGTCATTCCAGGTGAATTTAAGAGAAAATGCTCTGTAATTTGATTTGTTTTCCTGAGCGCCGAGGCTCACCAAGCAGATGACCACAACTGTCTCCTCTCCCCTTACTAAGAATCTCACCATCTCTACCTGAACATCAAGTCCTTTGTGCTTGGGGCTGTGGCATGAGAACTGTGGCCCTTCATTAATTTGTCTTATATCCTTGCTATCACCAGGACTGTTTTGATTCTAAGGACATTGAAGCTTTTTTTAATCTTTTTCTCTGTTAAGTAAGGCTTTGTGGGCTTTGTGCACATAGCTAGCCCACTGGGTACACAGGTTTTAATTCTGTTGCTTTTTTTGTAGTGTATTATTGGATTGCAAATGTTGATTTAGTATGAAAAATGGGCATAATTAACTGCTTCCTAAATAGGGATGACGTATTAACTTGAAGATTCATTTGCAACCTTTGTGCTTTGCATGCAGGTGACATATGCTCTTATTACCAAGGATTTTATCTGAGGATTTAAAACAGTTTTCCACTTCCACCATTTTATAAATGAAAACCAGAGGCCTAGGAGTCATCCAGCAGCACATACATAAAATTTGGAAAAACTTGGATCATTTTCGGGGTTAAGTTTGTTGAAATTCTGTGAGGGGAAAAAAGACATTTTTTTCCTTGTATTATTATTGGCTGATATATTCATAAGTAGTTTTTACAACTCAGATACTGGCTTCACATTCAAAAGGTTTATATAGCATCTGTTGTAATATTTCAGATTCTTTATTCTGTAATCTTTATTTTAAAATACAAGTTCTCACTCAAAACCAGTTGTGCACGCAGTATGCAAAATGAAATCGCCAGGCTTCAGATATATTTTATATACATTTTGAGTGCTTTTTTGGTTTATCAAAAGAAAGACAAAACTTTGATTACTTCTTTAATATTAAATTACTGTTTCTGAGTTATAAATCTTTGGGAATTTATAAATCATGGATGATACCTACCAATGAAAACATTCAATCCAGAAGACACAGGCCCTTTACCTGGCTGCTTGTTTGTTGGAGACAGTGCCTGTGCTGCCTCCTGTAAGCCACAGCATCTAGCAAAGTGATCGTGTGTGCACAACTGGAATTTAACAAATGCTTTTTGGGCCAACGTATAGATTTAAGATAAAGAAGCGTACTTTGAACTGGAAAATTTGAAGGTGAAATCACATCACATTTAATAGTTTAACCATGGATGTTTGTGGAACTGTAGTTATATCATGGGATAGTAACGTTAACTAAAGCCAGCAAGTGTGTAAAGTTTGTTTAAAAATTAAAGCACGGAGTTTAATAGATATTTATATTCAACAATACTAAGCAAATCTCTGACATGCACCACCACCCCCAAAATATATGTGCTGAAATTGTGTCTCTGGGATGAATGAAAAGGCGTGGGAAAGCTGACCACTCTTGAGGAAAGGTTTGTGGAGCGGGAGGGACCCTGGGACTCTCCTAGGCTCTGGCCTTGCATTTGGCATATGGCTCTTGTTGTAACCATTTATAAAACTTTATTTTAAAGGTGGTAATCAAGACATTGTCTCCAATACCAAACAGTTGTTCATCATTAATCAGTTGGTCTCGATTATCAATCAGAAGCTTCTTGACAGTGTGATTCTGAATGTGTCCGTCAGTGGATACTGACTGAGGTTGGCTTGGGGTGGAGAGCGGGGCCTCGGGGCTGGGGAGGGCGCTCCAGCGGTAGGAGAGGGCTGGCACAGTGTCGCTGGGCTGCGTGTCCTCGCTTACAGAGCCCTGGAGCTTGGCCAGCTCGGATGAGAGGGGAGGGGAGAGGCTGGGGTCTGAGAGCCCTGGGTTTATTTCTGGCTGTTGAGATGTGAGACGGTGGGGAAGGCATAAATATAGTTTGAGGGAGGTCGCAGACTCAGAGGGCCTCGCCAGGGGTAAACGCTGGATGGATTTGTTTATGGATGGATTTGTTTATAGCAGCTTCACGCTTCTACCTCTGGGAGTCCGTGCTTCCAAGGGGCGCCGCTCACCGTCTGGATCTCATTTAATGGGTGTCGCCAAGGTCCCCCCAATGTACCGACCACCACCACTTTGGTCCCTTCCTTTCTGAATTTGTAGTCAAATAACTTTCTGGCCCGCCAGGAGAATTCATTTAAAAAAAAACTAAAAACAAGCATCTTGGGAAAAGACAGTTGTGTAAATAACTGGAAGCACATCGCGTTTAGGGCTGGAGTTGTGGGACGTGGGGTTTGCGGCATCACCATCACCAGGGCACCAAGACGGCAAGGGCAGCTGCTCCGAGCCCCTGGCCCCGAGTCTCCTGTCTGTCTCTTGGTTGGTCACTGACTTCCCCTGGCCACGGTCTGAATCCCTTTCCCCGCATCCACCCTCGTGGGTCGAGGAGGGCCCACACCCAGCAGCTGCCCTGGTCAACCCCAGCCCTGCACTCAGGTGCCATCTGCTGTCAGCAGCTTGGGGACCTGCCGAGAGCCCGTCCGCTGCTCTGCTCACCTGCCTGCCTTCCCCTGTGGCGCTAGTCGTCCCCAGCACTGGCCCTGCTCCCCAGACCTGAGTCACTCTAGTCTTGAGGCTTCTTACCCATCCGATGGCTGGCACACATTGGGGCTTTTACCCCGCCTGTACACCCAGCACGCGTTGCTTACGTTTCAGGGAGTGTTAGGGATGCAATCTCAAGAAAAACCTCCCAGAGGATATCACTCCCTCGGGAGGAATGTTGATGATGGTAAGCTCCTTAAGGAGAAACCACATTTTATGTGCACTAGTGATATTGTGCACTAGTGAAAGTTCTGGCTCCGAAGTCTGGTCATAGTCCAGCTAGCGAACTGCCTGCCCTGTGCGTTCTCCTGGCCAGGCTACTTGACCCCTGTGTGCAGTTTTGATCTGTAAAATGGGATTAATGATAGTATCTACCTCGGAGGGTTGCTGTAAGGAATAACTAAGTAAATGTAAACTGCTGGAAGCACATGCCAATGTTAGTTGTTACTGTATCTTTGTACCTCAGCGTTGAATACCTATAGTTTATACATAATGGGTCCTCATTAAATGTTTTGTGGAATAAGAGTAATAATTCAGAAGGTGGAAAAAGGATTTCCCCATCTCTTACCATCTCTTGGTTGCGGGATAGCATTGTAGGCAGGGCATTTACCCCTCGGTTGGGGGGGCGGGGCAGTAGGATGCTGGGGGGGGCGGGGCAGTAGGATGCTCCATATTCAACCTCAGTCACTGGGTGCCCATGATTGTTCAACAGACCTAACATGCCTCATGTGTCTGAAGTTTGATGAATGCTCACTGGCTCCCAAGGTGATTTTGAAAGGGCAAAAGAGCTTAATCAGGAGCTTTATTACCAGTGAGCATTGTTACTGCAACATGTCAAGCTCCAGCATGTTTGAGGATATTGACCTGGCTCCGCCCTTTCTTGATGGGTTCACTCTCCTTTCTAACTTAATGCTTGCTTTTAAGTTGGGGGATGGGTAGAAAGATGCTCTTTAATGGAATATGTTTTTGCTGCTTTGTAGCCCACTCTGCCTAGCATGGGGCCATGCAAGTAGTAGTTGCTCAGTAAATAATACTTTAAGTTAATAAGTAAATCATGGCACTTCCCCCCCCCCCATATCCCACTGGTGACTGGAAGGTGCTTATGAGGAAGTTTTGTTCGTGAGTTTCCCCCTAGGCAGGTGCCACCTATGATTGTTTCTCTCTTGCTGTGGGGCATTGAATTTGAGGGCGCTTCTCAGAGTTGCTGCTCATCTAACATGAAAAGAACAAATGGTCCCCAAATTGCCCAGGTGAGGTGGTGGGGAAAGGGTGCCACCCCTCATCTTTGTTGAGGTACCGTACTCAGGATGAAGATCCCAGCTCTAACAGAAGGAGGGAAGCCATTGCTTTTTTAAGTTAAGAAAGTTAGTTTAAAAAATTTATGTGGATAAAACTTCACGTGGCAAGGACTGAATATATATCCTTCTGCTCTTTCACCCAGTTCCTGAGATAACAGTTTAGGAAATAGGGCTTTACAGAAGTGACAAGAGTTTTAAGTCCTTTGCAAGTGCTGCTTTTCATTCTAAAAAATAGTCACTGATTCAAGAAATGACTTACCTAAGAGGATCGCAACAATAGTAGCGGTCCTCTTTCTGTGGAGAAATTGAAAGAACTTTAAACAGACATACACACATACTCATTCAAACACAATTTACCCTGGCTTTTTATTTAAAAGAATAAATAAACTGATTTCAGTGCAAACGAGTGCAGTATGGTTCTTGCGTGGCGAGATCATTTCACAATATTCCTCGTTTATAAGAAGAGAAGACAGTTGCCACCCGTCTTCTTTGCGTCTCTCGCCCGAATGGAAGCGGCCCGTTGAAAACCTGGTCTTTGTCGGAGGAAGGGCTGCCGCAGGGCACAGCACACGGACAGCCCTTGCCCGGCCGGAGGGCAGCGGGCCGTGGTTGCCCATCCTGCTCAGCGGGACGAGAGCCGCTTTCCTGGGAAAGGCGGGGTGGACGTGGGGGGGTCCAAGTCCTGGCTAGTTCCAGGTGATTGACCACGCAGAGCACATATTCTCTCGCTAGTAAATGAAGGGAATGTTCTGTGTTGAATCCTGGCTGGACAAGAAGGTAGGGAAAATGCATCGGGCTATTTTGTTCTTTCGGTAAAGGGGACAGCTTCAAATGGGATGGCTCTACATCAGCATACCTTTCTGTAGAATCATTTTATCTTATCTACAGATTTCGTCTTTGCCATTAGACTTTACTCGCAGGGATTTGTTAGAAGCAGTGGTTGGTTCTAAAACAGGAAAAAGACAGTTATGGGAGTACAGTTGGTGGGTTTTGACCCCTCAGGGCATTTTCTCCAGAGTCACTCACGTAGAGGCAGAACCAGGCTGACGTTGTGCTCTTTGTGACTTTGCCTGACACGAGAATGGTGGCGCTGAGCGGCTTGTCTTCCTCTGCCCCTCCGTCTCCAGATCTCTCTCCCTTCCGTCGCACATTCCAATGCCATCAGTCAGGCAGCTGGCGGGCAGGCTGACTCCTGTCTCAGGCTGGCCGCATGCCAGCCCAGTGCGGCCAGGTTCTCCCACTCCTCCGTCCTTCAGGAATGGACAGTCACCTTGACTATCCTGGCGGGGGGGGGGGGGGTGGCAGGAGGTGCCACGCCCAGGCAGGTGCCACCTGTTGACCCAGTGGCCAGTTTGGGCTCCAGCTCCTCGTTCCCACGTTCTGTCCCGTGGAGTGGACCTTCTGTGTTTGAGGCATCAGGCACTGGGCTCTGTGTCATGATCCTCCCGGCGCCTCCCTTGGGTCCAGGTGGGGCCTGAGTTGTCAAGTCCCAACAGGTCATGGCCCTTCAGTCCGGAGGGTGACCACCTCGATGGAATGCGCTTCCTGGAGCCTGACTGTAGGAGCCTTGGGGCCCTACCAGCGGGGCTTGATGGGAGGCCTGCGAGGGGCCGGGACGAAGGACATGGAGATCCCAGAGAGGCAGCGGATTCCAACCTGCGAGAGGAGGGTTTTGCTCCGGGAGGCTAAGGAAGTTGGCTTGTCCTCTGAGTGAAGGTGGCTTTCCGTGTCAGCCAGAAATAATCAGGCCTTGACAGCGCCTGCGGTCACAGCACTGTGGCTATACAGGAATCAGAATCACAGAGTTGAAAGGGCCCTCGAAGAATCGTCCCCAGGCCAGCCCCTCGTTTTACAGATTAGGGAACCGAGGTCGTAGCAGCATGTCGTGTTCTCTCAGGCTTTTTAGTTTCTGCTGTCCCTGCAGTGGTGGCCTCTTCTTTCTTTTGAACCCGAAGCGATGGAGGGGCTTGCTTACTCTTGCCCACCCTGGAGGGAGCTCTTGGGGCCCCTGTTGTCCTCCCTGCCCCATGACCTTGGTCCCAGAGCACCGAGCACAGCAGACCGCATCGGCCTCTGCTGGACTTCCCCCCCCCTACCTCCCTGCCTGCCTCCTTGCCCCACCTCACCCCCCACGCAGGAAGCCGGGGCCCTCCCCGTGGGGGTGTGAAGCCACTGGAATGTAGCACTCTGACCCCTGGCAGTGGAGTGTCCTGGATGGACCTGGCCTGGGAAACAGGAAGGACTTAAGGGAGGGGGGAGGAGTGCCCCATGGCCTTGGGGTGGGATGGAGGGAAAGGAAGTGCCGAGCAGTGTGACCTCCCGAGTAGGCCCAGCTGACACCCACCACATGGGAGACCAGGTGGGAAAATGGGGGTGGGGCACTGGGCTGGCAGACAAGCAGGCGGTTTCATGGGTAGGGCCTCTGGCAGAGCCGTACCCCAGGGGGTGAGCTGTCAGGGCAGCTGGGGTGAGGAGGAAAGGAATTCAGAAGCAGGGAGGAACAGACCAGAATGCCGAGGAAGCTATTGTAGGGGGTGGTCAAGGTGAAGGCGGAACAAGGGGTGCCCAGCCACTGTGCAGATGACACATTTGTCACTTTAGAAACCAAATATATTAAAGGGTGGGAAATACCCTCCTAAACAAACTTGCACCCCAACTTGAGACCCCAGTGCTTTTAAACACGCTAACCCTTGGCAAGGCATAGTTGTGCTGAGACAGTTTGTAGAGGGCTGCCCTGCCCATTCAGGTTCAAGGCCAGTGGACACTTGCCTGTCCCTTTCTCTTTCTGTCAGTGGTGGGACCGCTGGGCCATGCTCAGGTCAGTGACCTCCCTCAAAGAGATTTTCCAAAACTGCAAGGCCAAGCCTCGGGGTGATGTCCCCACCAGCTCCTTGCCCCTCCACAGGAAAGGGGACCTTCTTGTCTTCAACTTCCTCCCAGTTAAAGCCTGTGGCCGAGCCAGGATCCTGAACCCACCTCACGCAAACCCTTGTGAAACCACGATCAGGCCGCACTAATGCCAAACTGCCCGTGAGGTTTGCCAGGAAGGCAAGCCAGCTTCACGGGGGATGTTTAAAATTACATTTCGTGCTCTCGGGAAAAGAAGAGAAACCATAGGCGGCGGAGTGTTTCCGAAACACCTGTTGAAAAGGAGAGACATCCTGACTGTCGCCACACCTGAAGGGTTTGGGTTTCCTTTGCGGCTGGAATCCCTCCATGCTGAGTCAAGTTGATTCTTCCGGTGCCCAGGGTTGTCCTGAAGGATTATGAGATGTCATGTCACTTCCTCCCTGAAGGGAGGGTGCTAATCTCCCTTCCTCCTTTCTCACATGACATTTCACAGAGCCCTGGGAATAGTGGACTTGGTACTAGGCGGAGGTGTTTTGGCTGTTAGACTCATTCACTGGACCTGCAGACCAGGGTATGTGGCTCCCCTTTCTCCACTTAAGTGATTCCAAAAGCCACCAGCCAAAGCCTAGTGGGTAAATAGGCCAGTGTCTGTCTACTCAAGGTGTTTATATATCATGGCCTGAGAACCTACTGATCGTCTATAAATTTGGATGTTTGAAACAACTGAATTATTAAAGAACACATTAAGTGCCTATACTTAAAGTAAGTTTAAAGCTACATATCTCTGTATGTATTAACCCTTTGAAAATTGGTGATCCTTATTGTTTGTTGAATGGGATATGGATTCAATCAGAGCATCCTTTGGGCATTGTCTGCATTTGGTATTTGCTTTTATATCCTAAAAACAATTAGTTCTTGAAACATTGAACCTAATACAATAGGCAGTTTTTACCTTTCAGGTAGGATTTGAGGTAGATCTCTGGCCACAAATTGTGTGTTATCTTTCTAATGGTTTTCTGATGACAACTTTTACACTATAAAGACTAACTTTGAATAGAGTAACATTGAAAATGTTACCGTAATCTTAAAAAATCCACCTACCTAACTGCATGTGGGAATTCATGTTGCTGTGGCATATAGAAAAAGGACTGGTGATTCACCTGGGTTTTATTGATGTTTCCTTTTGGACGCAAGTAGATGTTCTCTCTGTGTTTATGTTTATGCATGCATGTATTCTAATTTGAAATGTAGAAATATATCAACTTTAACTTTGACACTGCGATGTTTTAAAATACCCAGAGGTACCTGCTTCCTAAGTCCCTGGAGGCATGATTTACTATACAGTTTTAATTTTTTTTTGCATGTTAAATATTCCAGAAAGATATCAAATATAAATGCATAAGTATTGAAGCACTTAAGCAAGCCTGAATCTTAGACACCCTCAGAACACCTTTCAGGCTGCTGCTTTTTTGTTCATATGCTATTATTAGTAGACAAAGTCTAGTATTAATAGGTTCATAGAATGGTCAGTCACCTGCTCTGGTTTACCGTTCCTTTTTTCCATTCAGTAAGTGGGGGTTGGGGTCCACCATGTGCCATCGACACAGCTCAGTATGCAGTGGCTACAGATACGAGGAAGGCACAACTTCCTTTACTCAAGAAGCTCAGTGTCCAGCTGTAGATAAATAGCATGATACCTTGGGATGAGTGAAATGTTGTGGGTGGCAGAAAAGCAAGTAAATGTCTTTGAGGAGAAAATATTTAAGTGGGGCACGGTAAGATGGTAGCAGATTTCCAGAGGAAGAAAGATCCTTCCTCCAAAGAGGAAATGGAATCACCAAAGACATGTCGAGGTGAAAATGCACCATGTACTCACGGAGTTGCTTGAGTCAGTCAATGTTTATGGAGGACCTACTCTGTGCGAAGCCCTGTTCCAGGTGCAGAAGATGTAGCAATGGCTAACAGAGACAAAAATCCCTACCAGCCTGGAGGGACAGTGGTGCCTGGTTTGCAGTTTTAAATAGAGCGGTGACAGAAAGCCCTGTTGAGAAGTTGAATTTGATCAGATACCTGAAGGAGTGAGAGAGCGAACTGTGCACATACCTGGGGGAGGGTGTCCCAGGTGGAGGGTACACTATGGCCAAGGCCCTGAGGCTTCATGGCCTGGAAGGGAAGAGCTGCTATCTGTGCAGTGGAGGTAACTGGAAGGTGAGCTGGGGCCTTCTAATTTATCAGTTGAGGAGTCAGACTTGACCCTCCAGACAGGCAGGAGCCATTAAAAATTTTTAGATAGTGTTAATACCGTTAGTATGGTCATTGCTGAGACCCCCAAACTGTAAAGTGCTCAGTGACTCAGAGCTGAGTGTCTGTTAGGTGTAGAGGGTTGTGTGAGAAATGTGCACAAATGTATATTTCAAACATGTTCTTAAAATTTCTTAGTCTTTCTGTGGTCTTGTTTTATTTACTTTATATGGTCTGTTTCACATGAATCTTACGGATTAAATCATTGCTGTGTAAATCAAGTCCTCCCAAGATATTAATATTCATTTCTTGACATACCCCAAGGCCAGAGTCCTGCTTGTCACCCTCGCCTGATTTACATTTGCTTCTAGGTGGAAAGTCTTTCCAGGATGAATTTCAAGGACTCGATGCCTTTAAATGAATATATCAGACAAGCCCTGTGCCACCCGCATGGTTTCTTAATAGACCACAGTTGTCTCTCTAATATTCATTTCTCACTTATAACACTACTTCTTACATAAACATTTAGTAGCAGTGTGAATTTTAATGATGTTTTAGGGAAAAAAAAGATCTGAACATATACATCATACTTTCACTTCTGATGAAACTGAGAAACAGTAGGAAGTTGTAAGTTGTGCACACACAAAAACGTGTTCGTTGAATATTGCTGGCAAATTGTGCTCTGTTGCTGGGACCTGATCGCAGGACAGTCAGGGGTTGGATAGGAATAAATAATAAGGTCAAACATAGAGATTCTCATACTTCACGGAAAAATGTGAAGGTTTGGGTTTTGGCGTGATGTTTAAGGATGCGGTTTCTTTGTGGAACAGTACTGGAGTCAGGATCAACTGGGAATAAAATTGTTGCAGTTGAAACCTGATTACTCTTATCTTCCACTTGGATTACTTCAAAGAATTCAGATAAATTATTAAGGTAAAGTTCACGGAAGTGGTCAAGTCGATTTGTAAAAACATTGCTTCCAAAACAACTGCTAACCGGTTTCACAGAATTATCCTCCTGAAAAGATTTCTTAGTGCTACTTGCAGAGGAGTGTACACTTTAAAGTCAGGAGTGTTGCTCTTCTGTATAGGAAGGCATTGTCACCTTAACAAAGAAGCCCTTGTTTCCTGGATGATAGACTAGCTGAGATTACATTTATATTGTTGGATTTTTCTTTTCTTCTGATACTTCCAAAGGTACTCTCGCAGCTCCGTTTGTCTCTCTAATCCATTTGTCTTAACTCAGAAGGTGTCAGAGAGAGGCCTCCGCCTGCCCCTGTGGTAGTGACCCTCAGCTGTGGGCGTCTAGGCCAGTCACTCTTGATGGGCTTCGCACAGTGAGATGGGAAAATAGCAGTGTTCCTTCCTCCTGTCCTACCTTTTCTTCCTTCTTTTCCCCGATGCTCCTGTTGTCTGGACTCCCTTGAACTTGAAATTTTGTCCATCCCTTTGATGACCTCGATTCCCTGTCTGTTCAGGTCCCCCGGCCTGTGCCGGCTGACAGTCTCTGGGATTCAGACCGACGTTGCTTAGCTCCTCTCCTCAGCCAAGTGTGTGAACCTATGGAGAGCGCCCAGCATCATTTCTGGCCCTTACATTGTGGCTTCCTAAAATGGCCATTGTTACGAGGAAATTTGTCTTGGGCAGAATGTGCTTCATGAGCTGTGCTAACTGTTCAGCTAGTATAATGAAAAACTTACATCCTTCCAAGTGCTTCGTTTCAGAACACCGTGTTCATTTGTGTTCTTGTTTGAAATTCTGGCCACTTTTATGCTTTCCACTGTGGTGGTTCACACTTTTGGATGAGTGCAGTCTAGAAAAAAGGCAGACTCGTATCTATCTAGTCCTCTGTTTTGCCCCTGGCCGTTTGACGAGCAGATTTTAGGTTGGAGCATACATTCGTATTTATAAAATGGCACCATGTGTGATTCATACCCACAAGTCCCCTTTCTCACAAGAGGCATTAACTTGTGTAACATTGATTATGGTCACCATAGACGAAAGTGTAGAAAGGGAGATAATAGAGTTTATTATTTAAGTTATTTATCTACCATGGTTAAGGAATATTATATTTATTCACTTATTTGGACATGTCATAAATATTTATTGACACACAGAAGTGTTGGTTAGTATAGTGTTGAGGTTAAAAGAAAATGTGAGTTCGTAGTGCTATTTCATAAGTAGGAAGACTGAAACCCAAAGATGATTCACTTATTTCTGAGTAATTGCCTTTTTGTCCCCCTTACCACCAAACTCACTCTCTAGGAAAAGTTTGGCACTTAAAGATTCCGATTGCTTTGTATAAATTCAAGTCCCCTTGTCCTCTGACGTGTTTCTGTTCATTCCTTCTGTGGGCATTGATTTTGCCAAGTTACTATTTGCTGAGCCCTGTGACAGCCCAGTGGCAAACAGAAGAGTCACTCTAAATCTTTCGCGTCAAAGAAGCCACCTTCTGGTGGCAGAGATTAGAGGAGCTATTTCATTATGATGCCATAAGTGGACTGATTTTAATAGATAGTAGGAGTCCTGCAGAAGAGATAAAACTTAATTTAGTCCCCATAGGGTGAATGAAACCTGGAGAAAGTATTAAAGACTGAGCAGGAGTTCTCAAAGCAGAGAAAGAGAGTACGCTTTCTAGGCAAAGCCCTGGAGCCACGGCTCAGCATTTCGGGAGCATGTGGTCATTATTACTGGGGTAAGGGGAGGAGTGGGAGAGATGTGGTTGATCAAGTGGGTTGGGATCAAATCTAAACAGGCTTTGTATTCCATGCCAGAGACGTGGATGGCCAGATGTTGGACTTTGTTTTATAGACTGTTGCTTCCCAACTTCATATCCTTCAGAAGTTTGATAGGGCTGTTCTTATAACACCCGTCCCTGGGATTTATTTACACTGACACACCTCTGATGGAGAAGAAAACGCTCCGAAGAAGGTACCTAAGGGATGCTGGCTTGACTCAAGGGTAGCTTTAGAATATCGAGATGAAGAGAGAAAATGTGAAACAATTTGCACTTCTCCAACATACTTTTTCCCTCAACTAAGACATACTCATTTTTAATCAGCAGTACATTCGATAACTGAAAACCAACATTCTTGGAAGCTGGTTAAACATGGAGTTACATGTTTTCAGGGATATTCAAGCTCAGAGAAGACTGTGTTGCTTAATGACGTGCGCCTACATAGAAGGCCAGTCCACTGCACAGACACGGGCCAGGGGAGGAGGCCTGAGATTTTCCTTTAAAAATTTTGGGATCCATTCTCAAAGCAGAGGAAAGGTAACCATAGGGTACAGTCAAAGTAATTGTGGCTCGGGAAAAATTTACCTAAGCTGTCTAATACCTATCAAATACAGTAAGCATGTGATTCTTTCACACTGTGCCCAGTATTGTTAGCATTGTACAATTTCAACAAAGGTGCAAGAAACAAGGAAACATGAGGATAAAGTCTAAAGGGACCTCATGAATCATCCATTCCACCTCTTTTAGTAATGAAAAAATTGAAGCCTTAAGAGCCAAATGCCTTGTTTAAGGTTGCTCTGTGGTGTCCCGGGCCGGGGCCCTCTCCATGACCTACCCCACTTCTGTCTGTCTTTCTATTTAACATTGATGGGTGGATCCTAATGTAGGGAGAATTGTGAAGTAGGAGAGTTGGGTTCTGTAGTGCCCGGCTCTCCTCTCTCATCTTGTCGCATGGATTCCTTGCTTTTGGAGACACTGCTTGTGTTCTCTTAAGCTCCTCTCTGTTCCCCACTAGCTTCCTGCTATCAAATAGGAAATTATCCATCTCTTACTTAACCGATTTCTGTGTTTCAGGATTCCTAGAAACATTTCATTCATGTGCTTGGTATGACTTTGCTTAGAATGATAGAAGACTGTACTTTGAGCCTTGAGCCCTTAGCACCGTGCTTGGTTCTTGATATACAGTTGACGGTCAGATATCTGTTTGAGGAGTGAATGATTGAAAGAGGGGATGAATGAATGAATTTATGGCCTAGAGTTCATCTCTGGTCCTCCTCTGTTAATTGTATTGCTAAGGTACATGAAAAAAGTGACAGCGATGAAACATTTGCTAATCATTAATATTTTACTGCAAGTTGATTTAGTAAATTGGACCAGTATTATTTTTCAGAGAGTTCCCCACTCGGACTTCAACTGTGAATCAGTGGTCATACTTGTTTGTTATAATTTAGAGGTTTGAATCAGTTTAAGAGTTAGTCTTCAAGCAATATATTTGTGTGCATATTTTAGTATTTCCATTGTTTTAGATTCTGGCTTTGACCATTCTGGTGTATGATATGGTTACCTATGCCCCACATAGTTTCACTTGGTGGCAATGTCTGTAAGACACGTTTTTGTAACATGCATCGTTTTTGATAACTGCAATTCACTTTTCCTGCTTTGCACTGATTACAGCAGAGGAGGGAGAGGGAGAGGGAAGCCCCAGCTTTTGGAGCCTCCGCCTTAAGCTGGAAGCAGAGAGGAGGAAAGCTCACTGCATTGCATTCCTCCTTGAGCAGAACTGAATGCCTGATAAGGGCCAGCCAGGAATTGGGGGAGGTAGGAGCAGCGATTTTACATTGCACTGGAGTTTCTAAGCTGGCAGGGAAAGAGATGCCAGTATTAGCTACTTGCATCTTACTGTAGGCACAGGGATATGTGCACAGCTGGAGAATTAATTTGATATATATTCCCAGAAGCCTTTCCTCTGCCAGCAGAATTCCATTACTGTGAGCTTCTGAGTGTGTACCGTGAAGTTGTTTCTTGCCTTTTAATGTCTGCTATAGCATATTTCTGGTGAGTGGATTGCCACATAATGGGGTGTGGCTATACCTTGGTTTGGAGTAAAACTCCTTTAACCTAAGCAGATACAAGGCAGAAAAAGGTAAGGCTCTGAGTAGATCAATGCCTTCTGCCTTCAGGAAGTCGTATTTCACATGAACACACAGCACTTTGTCCAGCAAGTGCCGTCATACCCGATGCGTTTTATTCCATGTTAGTGGAATTTCAGACACCAGCAAGCAGATGGAAAGATACTTTGAAGGGCAGAGAGGTGGAATCTAGGACCAGGAATGGCTATTTCCTGGTGCTCCTGGGCACAGCGGGGCATGTCCCCTGGAACTGGGGCTTCCAGGTCTGGAGTTGGATGTGTTTCCATACAAGTTCCAAGATGCCTCTTCCTTCTTCAGCGCCCCCTTTCCTCCTCTCAGGATTGAAGCTCTTCTCTAACAAGACGCTTACAATTTTTTATGTCACATATGGAAGGAAGAAATTTCAGGCGTTGTCATGGATGTTGAAACATACTTTGTGGGCAGAAAGACCGCGTCCAGGTTGGGACTGAATATGCCTGTTGGAAGGGCAGGTGTTTTTGCTTTGGCACCACATGTGCACTCTGAAAGCAAAAGGCACGTTCTGCAAAATCATTCACTACTCTGAAGATACAAGAGCTGCTAAAGAAAATAGGGTTGGAGCAGTTCACTCAAAAACCTATAGAAAAGCTGTGTGTGTACACAGGGTAAATATAATAGTGACTCAGGTGAGCCACACATGGCATTCTGCACCTGGAGCCTGGGCAGCCCATCCTTTGCAGCCGTACCCACTCCTGAGCTCATGCTGCTTCCTTCGGGACACGGAGCCTCACTTTTAATGGAGACCTTTGTCATCTGAATTAAACATAAGATCCAAGAGTCGTTTTCTTCCTCATGATTTTTAAATACAGAGGGAAATACCTCTGGGCTTTTTATTCCTACTTGCAACCTCCCTGGACAGTTTAATGTAGTGGAAAGTTCAGCCATTAGAGCAGCCGTTTCTTGCACTAAAGGAAGGAATTAAACAAGTTTATCAGCCTTTTTTTAAGGTGATCATTCAGTACCCAGAGTGTCCTTTGTTGTTGGCATTGGCCCAGGTACACCAGCAAGACGTGCTCTTGTGGTAGAGCAGCCGTTCTCAAAGTGTGGGCCACAGAGCGTCACAGCACCTGGGGGAGCCCAAGCATATGAGGTGAAAACTATTCCAGAGTCATACTAAACGTTACTCGCTTCTATTCTGTGTACCCGCATGTGCACGGGTGGTGTTAAAACGGCTGGCATCTTAGCCTGTATAGAAGCTGTGGCACCAAACTGCCCGTTGTTTCTGGCTTTTGTCACTGCCGGGCACTTGCTGCAAATCCTAATGACAAGCTAATAAACATAAAAAATCAACTTCCCTTAAGAATGCCCTCGATTAAAGCAGTACAAGTTATTAAATTTCAGCCCTTGATGATGACACGCCTTCCGAGTGTGCTCCCCGGGACAAGAAGGGAGGGACGAGTGGCTTCGCCGCGCCGCAGCGTGCCAGGCCCGGTGGCCTTCCCGGGAGAGGCGCCATGGTCCCGACGTCTCCTAGCGCCCAGTGGCGATGTCAGGTTAGCAGCCAGATATCCCTGACCCTTCACTGCGCTACTCACGTATTGGGACCTATTGCGGCACGCGCAGATTTTAATTCATCCGTGAAATTATCAGGTTTGTCTCATTTTATTTAGAGAAAATAACATCCTGATGTGGTATCTTGCGGAAGTTGCACACTTAAAAAAAATTGCAGAGTTATCTCCGGCGGCTCGACCTTTCAGGCTGGGAGAATTCTCGGCACGTGGGGAGGGCCGGGAAGAAAGGGCTGGACACGAATGAAAGAGCAGGACTCCGGTTTTCGACTCCTTCCGCCTCCCCACCTCCACCGGCCCAAGGAGAGACCAGGAACTAGGTCCGAGCGTCTGCACCTCGACCCGTGTATTGTATGTGTGCATTTACTTGGGAAAAATCGATTTTAAAACATCAGATTTCCCAAGTGCCATCAGCAGCACCTTTGCACTCAGATTTCATTCCTATGACCAAACCTCACTACGTCGTCGCTTTAAATCTCTGCTGGTTGGCTGTGAAATGATTTTAAAGTATAATGTCCTGTAATAGAAAGACATAAAAGGGTTTGTCTCAGAAGTGGGTTGTGTTTGATCCTATAAAGTCGTGGTTGCCAAGGGAACTGTTTTCCAAGAAGGAAAACAAAGTATTGATTAAGATGGGGACACAGAATGGAAAAGGTTCCTCTCAACAAGGACAGTAAAAGCATATGAGGCATTTTTGGCTTCAGAGTCAGATGCTTCCTGACTGGACACAGTGGCCACGGCGTTTCCTGAGGGGACCGTCAGGCCTGCCTGTGCGTCTTGGGGACAGCCTGTCACTCCCACCAAGCAGCTGGGAGCGAGGCAGAAGGCCTCGAGGCGGCGGGGAGAGCGTTAGGGGCAGGTGCCTTTTAATTCCGCCCCCCATTCAGGAAAAGGGGCCTTCCTGTGGGGAGGCCCAGAAAGCATCTGGCAGTGAAAACAAATTGGCTCAGAAATGGACTCCTTGGGAGGGCTGTCGATGCCAGCCAGGTGATAAGAGGTTGGAGTCAGAGCTGCCCTGGGAAAGAGACTAATGGTAGATGATTTCTTGTGAGAAAAGTGCCAAAACATGTCCAAGCACTTCTTCAAAATGTGTGACTCATTAACGCTTTACTAATAAGCTTTTTAAATAAGATTTTTATTGTGCAAACATATTCTTTATATTGAAACATAATTTTTCTCGTGATGTTTATACACACACACACACACACACACACACACACGAGACATATGTTTTAAACAAAACGTTTTCTATTTAAAAAAAGCATAGACAATATCATTGACCATACCAGTGACATGAAAATCTAGATGATGGATGGCTGGATGGCTGGATGGATAGAGAGATGATAGGTGATAGATTAGATAGATAGATAGATAGATAGATAGATAGATATTGGACACTCTACTAAATCCTGGGGTTAAGGGGCTTCAAAATTGGGTAAGGCCTGGCTGTTTGAGAGGACTCTTTGTCTGGAGGGGAATTTGACTCAATGTAAAAATTATTACAATGAGGATGAACGGTCTATGCAGGTTTTTGCGGGAGCAGGGAGGGTGGAGAAGCTCATAGTTGGAGAAGACTTCTCAAACAAGGTCTCCTTTGAACTGGGTCTTGAAGGATGCATAGGAGTTATCAGAAGCCGAAGAGAAGGAGGTACCTAGGCAGGTGATACTCCATGAGCAAAGGTGTGGAAGCAGTTATTAATGGTTTGTGGTGAGGATCTCAGCTCAGAGCATGAGGACATGTGAGGGATTGGTGAAAGAAGAGTCTTTAGAAGTAGGTACAAGATGTCATGAAGAACCTTATATTCAGTAAGAAGTTTGGGCCTTTTCTTGTTGGCAACCACTGAGACCACCACTGAGCAGGTTTGTTTTTTGAGAAAGATGAGTGTGATGACAGACAGGGTGGGGAATGGTGGGTGGTGGAGGGACAGGAGTGGCTGGGCGCCTGGGTTGAGGGTGTTGTAGTTCAGGAGTGATGTCTTCAGGAAGTTCCAGTTATACTGGGGGGAGGGATATTTATTGTGGAAAAAATCTGCATCAGAATCCACTCAGTTTGGTGATATGTTGTTAATTGCACATATTTATAAAAATAGTAATGAAGGTTTTCTTCTCAGACTGTGGGAAAGTGGAGAAATACAGTTTTTCAGTGGTTCACATGTTACTTGAATTTCTTACAAGTTTTTAAGTTCCTAGGGTTGAACTGTATTTGAGTTACAAATTTAAATACACAGTCACAAACATTCCTCCATCGCAAATTTCCCTGAACTAGATGAGGCTGGTGGTACTAATAGCTTGTCCACAATTAAATATAGAGATAAGACATGTGCTGTTTTATTTTGTATTAGAACCGAAGACTAAATTTTCACCCACTTTTCGGTGTTGAATTGTTTCAGCATATTCTTTTTTGGTTTTCCATTCAGAGTAATTCATTAATTTCATTGTTGTCTTGATGGTAGGAATATACCTTTGTGTGTATATGTTTTTTTCATATATATATATGTATATATATGTCATTTCTAAAGATCAAGTACGTAGGAAAACATTAAAAATAAATGTTTATATTTCTAAAATCATTTTGCTAAGAGCTAAGACTTGAATCTTAGGTGAGCTTGATCTCCTGAAATTAAAACACAAGTGGTTTTCTGTTCTCCCTTTTCAGAGAATCATGCTGCAGCTCTTTATATTATGAGTGATATCCTTCCAAAGACCAGAAAATTATTTATTATGTGAAGGAAAACAGTCTTTTGTCTAACTTATCCAGTAAGTCGTCGATGTCATCAGAAGGAAAAGCCCCATACAAGTCATAGCCGTTCATTTGCACGGTCTTCGAGAAAACACATTCTTAAGATGGCTTTCTGCCTGCCTTTGTTTGAGCAGCAGGTTTAAGGTATCTTAAATTCAAGCACTTTAAAAAATTCTCTTCAGATACGGTATCAGTAACATGTTATTTAACAGCCAGTACCCAGTTAAGGTAAGATAAGGTATCTGTTATAAAGATAACGTTAAGAGGGGAAAAAACCCACGTAATGTCCCAGAGATTCATAGAGAAGTAATCTGGTTTCCTATAGGAGGTGTTTCAACTCTGAGGAATATTAAGGATTGAGCCTGTCTATGGTCTGTCATTTTTGTGTCATTCGTGTGATCTGGGTCCCGTGAAAGCTGGTTTTAATGGCCTGCTCTCTCTAGTCTATTCCATTCCATGACCAGGGCGCTGATTTGGTCTTGGGTTCAGAATTTGACTGCCTCAGCATCTCACCAGGCTGTAGTCCTTTGTTTTATTGTTATTTGGGGCTTTGGTTGTGATTTGTGATGGATGTTAACATCTTTACTGAAATGTACTGGAGGGAATCTCGGCCATTGTATCCTCTTGCTGGTTTCTGGTTTTTTTAATGTTTATTAGCTGCCTTGGTGTTAAGTTTCAGAGCCATTTAAAACCCAAAGTTGGTCTCTACCAGACAGAGTAAGAAATTGAGGGCTTTTGGGGAATAATTTTGTAGATTAACTAACGTGACCCCTATAATTTGAATTGAACATGGGAAAAATCCAGGAATCTGTGTTGAAAATGAAAAATCTTAAAGGAATCTCAGTTGTTATTATGATAACACATAAGAGAAATAGTGGTTTTTTACCACAAACCTTTGTCTACTTGTGTGACTATATTTCAGTCTCCTTCAGAGGTTAGGTTTTGTTCATTTGTAAAATTGCAGCCAAACTGCCTTCCGTAAATTGAGGTGTGAAAATCAGATGTTAATCTTGACATCCTTACACATTTTTGCTTTCCAGCAGGCCTTCCTTCGAAGGAAGCTAACAAGCAGACATCATGTGGTTTGTAATTGTTTTGCAGATGAGAACTGGGACGATGACCAGCTGCTTGGTTTTGAACCCTGTAAAGAAAACCTCGTCTTTGGCTGCAATATAATCAATGGGAAGTGCGAGTGTGTCACCGTTCGGACCTGCAACAATCCCTTTGAGTTTCCGAGGAAGGATATGTGCTTTGCCGCTTTAAAGAGGATTCAAGGTAAGTACTGATTTTCTCAGTCGTCAGCTTAGCGTTGTGGAACCCTATAGTGACAGTATTTGAGCTTGAAAAGGCCACGACAAGCTCCCGGAGGTTGATAGCTTTTGTCATCCCGGACAGGATGCATAAAGTTGGCCAGGTGCTGATGTGATGGGGCGTGCGCACGTGTGTGTGTGTTTCCTGGAAGCCGTGGGACGGTAATGCTGTGGTGGTGTGAGCAGGGTACCTGGTGCCAGCTTGCCTAGGTCACCTCTGCATATTGGAGCTTTCACAAGTGGTATGCTTGAGATCAGCATCTGTTGTCCCCTGGTCCATTCTGCTTGATTTACCACGGGAAGATGCTCCATGAGGAGAGTGCTAATTAGAAATGCAGCTCATCTGGCAGGAAAGTCTCTCTCTTCAGACGAGTTGGGAAGAATTGTGCGGTAATGATGGAAGGCTTAGGTTGGTTTTGCCATGAAGTCAGGAATCACATGGAAATAAGAAAAATATACTAATACGGCTCATCACTTTTGTACATTCATGCATAAAACCTAGAGAAAAGGTTGAGGACTTGCAACTGTAATTGATAACTACAGTAATCACAAGTGCCATACTCTGAGCTTGGTGCCATGGCAGAATTCACAAAGGGGTGAGGCCTGGGCTTGGGTCTCAGCTGGTCCTTGAACTCCCTCTGCTCCAGGTTCCTCTTGGGGAAAAAGGACTGAAGAGACACTTAAATTTACCTTTTATCTCTAAAATGATGCCATTCTGAAATGGAATACCAAGAATTTTCAAGGTCCAAAATCAAACTCATAAGGGCTCTAGAGTAGACTGAAGTTGAATGGCATTAAGTTTCCAAGTCATGTTAAATGGCAATAAAGAAGAAATTTTATAATGGCCTCTAAAGTAGCATCTCTTTGTACTTAGCAGTGCTGCTGAATCATTAAAAGAGAATATAGTAGAAAACAATAGATGTAAAATTTTAGAACCACAGAGAGTCTTAGATAACATTTAGTCTAGTCCTTGAATTTGAAAATTGGAAAGCCGAGCTGCACACAGCGGGTCACTAACAAGCCTAGGAGTAACCCTGGAAAGTCTTTTCAGTCACATCTGACTTGAGACAACACGGTTAGTTAAGTCATTTTTATTGCCTCATGTCTGTTCCCACTCCCATTTCCTGCCAAAAAGGGATTTTGCCAACTTCCGTATATAACTTTCAGGGATGTAGGTGCAGTGGCCAAATGTCAATTGAAATAATTAATTTAGTTACACATATTTAAGACCACATTATATAAAATAATACAACAATTTAGATGCTTGCTTATTGCCATTCTTACATTTCGTTATAGTGTATTTAAATGTTTCAGATGCATCCACTTCACTGTCTTGGCTTAGGCCGCCTTTGGCCCTGTCTCTGAGCCACCTCGTCTTCGACACCATCTAATTGTTGAGACGCAGCAGATTCTGAATCCACGTTACCACAGGAAGTTTTGTTCTAAAACACAGTATCTTTCCACATAAAACTAGGACTGTAGCACTTTTAATTAGTTAGGTGTATATTTATGATCTTGACAACGTGGAGACTAAGTGTATTGATTTTAAAGTGATTCTAAAAAAGCTGTTTACGAGATACAGCACTTCCAATTTTGAGATCATTCTGTCAGGAATAATTACTGTAGCTGATTAAATTTCTGTGCCTTTTTTTTTCCTCCTTGTTAACAGATTCTGTCAGATGGCCTCTATATAATCCAGAATTAGGATTGGTCGAGGTCACTTAAGGTTAATGTATCTTCTACGTATAGTACTTGGTTTTTTAAAATAAAGCACCCTGCAGTGTTTGAGGTTCTGTAAAAGTCAGTATTAGGGGATTTCCCTTTCCTGAGAAACAATTTCAAAGAAAAAGCTCTACTTTTTTTCAAGTATGCATTGCATATGAAAGAATTCATGGAGAATAGGGTACTGTGTATAAGTCCAGCCATTAATAGCAGTGAAGACTTTGAATGCTCTAGGAGCTTAAGGCCAAAAAAATGTGACCTGGAATTACATACTAAGGTACCACGGAAGAGATGCAGTCTGAACAATTTAGAATTTGGATAGTGATGGATTCCAGGAAGGGGAACAATGCGAACAGAAGAATAAAATGTAGAAGTGGGATTTGCGTGACTTACATGTAAGATGCTGGGGAAACGAGTGTAAACCAGCAAGGTTTTATGTTGCTAGTTCATGGGAAGCGAAGGTGGAGCGCAGGATGGGACCAGATGGGGAAATGACCTCATCGTCACGCAGGGAGCTCACGTACGCCTGGTAGTCAGTTACCGGAAGCCATGTGGGTGACGAGCAGAGAGAAGCAGAGCGTGGGGACGTCGCGTCAGGCAGGCCGGGCCGGGGAGGGCGGTGCGGACCGGATTAGCAAGAGAGGCTGCCGTCACGGGGCTGTGGGAGAGCTGCTCCGGTTATTGCGATGCGGCCCGAAGAGACTGGGCCAGGGGTGGCGGGGAAACAGCAGAGAGGAGGTGCGCACCCCGTTCTTACAGGAGAGCCTACAGCGTCGTCCGGCAGACGGGGAAGGGTGAAAGTGCACAAAGATGATTCTGGCGTCCTAACCCGAAATCGTAGAGCGACGGGGCAGGTAACAGAAATGGGAAAACTCTGAGATACTGTGGGAACTGGAAAACAGGGTGGCTGTTTTAGGGGGATTAGGGTCAAGAGAGACTTTAAAACTACGGGAGGTGTTCTAGCATGCTGGAATGATGGCAGGAATGATCTAGAAGGAGAGACCAGTAAGGTAAGAGAGGCGACGGCATTGCAGGAGCAGAGTCTTTGAGAAGGGAGAGGCGCAGAATTGTTCCTGTGTTTCAGAGACGAATGAAGCGGGTCCGCTGACAGTGAGGTGTGAAAAATTGAGGGTGGAGAGAAAATGTAAAGCAGGCATCACATTTTAACCAGGGTAATGTATGCGGGTCTCCTGCCAGTGCCCGCAGCTTGCTTCGGGTTAGCAGTTATAAATCTGAAGGGAGACAAGCCGGCATCGTCGTGGGCTTTTTCTCCAGCTCTGGGGCACATGCATTTAAAAAGGTGGAGAGGTGGATTCAGCTGGGGTTTGGATTTTTTTCCTGATGAGTCCCATAGAAAGAGAAGGTCACGGAGATTGAGGGTGATGCCAGAGAGTGTAACTCATTCAGTCTGTGCTTTGAAGGGGGCAGGCGCAGTGAGTAGGGAAGAAACCGTGAGCCAGAAGGTCTGTCGAAAGATGCAGCAGTGGTGGATGGTCAGTACGTACCTGGACTGCATGTGTTTGCGTGGACAGGTAAGAGCTGCTGAGCATTCGTAAGCTGGAAATCGAGGAGGGCTTTGGGGAGGCGTTGGGAACCGCGTCCCACTCGAGGTGCGTTGCGTGGCTCAGCGGACGGGCAGGGAGGTGGAAGAGAGGATGGATGGGGGTTCCGATACCGGAGCTAATTAGGGGGTTCATATACAGGAGCTAATTAGGGCCATCAGGTTAGGCTTTCGTGGCGGCTTGGCTTTGGAGGATGAGGAGGGGAGCTGCCAGATTTGGGGAAGTGGGGGTGGCTGTTAGGATAGATGCTCGGGTCACATTGGGCAGGATATATGGTGGTGTCTTTTCCTGGGAATGTGGGGTGCCGGGAGAGCAGCTTCCCGGGGTGTACAGTGAGCTGGGCATTGAGTTGATTTTGTTATGTTTGAGGTGTCTGTGGAGAATCAGGGAACGAGAGCTGAGGATCTGGAACTCAGGGAGAGGCCTGGCTGGGGATAAGAATTTGTGAGTCGTCGTCGCAGGGAGCATGTGGTGCTGTTAGGGCGACCACGTTGGGCACAGTGGGGGGAAGCGAGAGGAGAGGACTGCACCGCGGTGGCTGGCGCAGGGGGCACCCCGGGCATGCTGGCTCAGGGAAGGGGCCGCGGGCGCTTGCTGTCAGCTGCTGAACGTCAGCCTCGGGCACAGCCGTTGGCCCCGTGGTGCCGGGATGTATAAAATGGAACATACCATTTTAATTAAAGATTGATTAATTGGTTAATCTGTACACCTTTGTTCAAAAAAGGCTTTAAAAGGGTCTGAGTGGATGAGAGCTGGTCAGACCCTCACCTGAGATTGCAGCCTCCGGGTGGGAGCAGGAGGTGATTGAATGACTGGGGCCCGGTAGACTCGGCCCAGAAGCACCCCCTCCCCTGCGCTCTCCACAGGTACCCCCTGAGCTGCTGCTCCCCTGTAGAGCTGCTTTCATTGTTCATTAGCACATGTGCTGCTACACCCCAGATTCCACCAGTTTGACTTTGTTTTGACTTTAACTGAGGGACCGTTTTCTAAAAAGCCTTCAGGGTACAGGTACATAAATTGAAACAAACTTTAGATACACTATGAGAACGTGCTTTTGACTTTCTAAAAATATATTTTATAAATATTTTAAAGGATTTTTTAAGCATTTATCTATTCTGGGAACTTACATTGCATAACATTCATACACTGGGGTTGAAATAAAGATTAGAAAGAAGCTGAGAAAGATTTGCTTGTATAAAGTTTTATCTCTGTATTTTTGTGCTGCAAACAAAAGGAAGTTTGATTTTTATGTGGGATGTATGGGGTAGTCTCTGCAGATAAACAGTTTCACACAGATACAAGTGGCTTCTGTTTACTTTCTTTTGGTTTTAAAAAACCTAAATAACAGCCTTAATTTTTATTATTCTGTGCTCTGAATTTACTATTTCAGTCTTACCTAAGGAAATGTTGTTAATATTATATGAGCCTGTTATTACATTTTTAGTTTTTTACATTTTGTTAATTTTTTCCACACAAATAAAGTGTAAGTGCTGCATTTTATTCCCTTGGTTGGTCTCTTTCTCTTGGTCTGTAGCCCACAGTGCAGCCTGTGTTCTTGAGCGGCTGATCAAATATACCAACCCTTGATGCCCATAGACAAACATTTAGTTAGCATTTAGAAAGATAGATGATACTGTTTGCTTTTATTTATAGAACTTTTTTCCCCCACATGGTTTTGTGTTTTTTTGTGGGAGGTTGGGCAAGGGCACAAAAATTACCCAAGGAAATATGATTAAATGGAGCTGGCATATTATTTAACAACGTTCCATCCTTGAGATGGTGCAGCAGAACTCCCTCTTGACCCGTAGCAAGCAGTCTGCTGCCGTCTCCTAATCTGAGTCCAGGGTCGACAGAGGCACCAGCTCTGCCTGACCCAAGATCCCACATGGGCTCGAGGTCCATGGTGAGGCCTGGGTGTCGGGCACAGAGGGAATCTCCTAGGTTTCCTCAATGGGGGAGAGCTTGATGGTCACACAGAGACTTCGATTTACCAGGACTGGACCAGGACCAGGGCATCTGCATTGCCAGCGAGCCCCCAGGAGAAGCTCCTACAGGCTTGAGTAGCGAAGTCACAGAGAGTTTCTGTGAATAGCTTCACTGCACAGAGAGGCGCATTCATGGAGCTGGTGAGAGAACAGCTTGTCTTTAAGTGGTCCTTGGACTGACTTTTGATTTCCGCTACTTTCATTTTTAAAAGTAAAGCACTTGTTATAAATTGCTCTACCTCAAACATTAATACTTAGTCGTGGTTTCGTTATGCAGTTTTTAAAACTTTTTTCCAAGTAAATATGAAAAGAAATGAAAACCTAATTGAGGCGTTTCATAGTGTGTGCACAGGGTCGCGTGGTGGGGCAGAACAGACCCTCCGACTGGATGCTGGGGAACCTGTTATTTACGGAGATGGCCCTTTATATAAGTGTACCTATCGGAGCTTTGCTGAACGTTAGAAATACGTCTAGCATCTATGTCTGTTGATTTTTTTTTACAATTATATTGATCTGCATGGTACTCAATGTCATGATCCCCAAATCATTCCTAATATAGTACTGACTGTAGTAACAATGACTCAGTGTAACCCTTGTCACAGGACCAGATATACTGAGAGTCATGTGTCCTCCCAAAATGTTAACTGCTGCGGCCTGAAAGATGATGATATAGCAGAGTTACGTTGACAAGGTCCTCACAGCTGATCAGTACTGTAATTATTCCATGGAAGGGGGTAGACGTGGGGCGGGGTTTGTGCATTTTTTGAGGTTTGTGAAGTTTAGGGGAAAAGACATCTTTGGGAAGCACTTGCCTTTCAAGGCTGCTGTTACATAATCCTTCATAATAGAATATATGAACATAACTGCAAAAGAAAAAGACGCAACCTCGCAGTAGCTGATTCTTATTTATTCTGGAGCCAGACATTCAGTGTTACAGGGACCGGGCCTTGTGTGCTTCAGGACTTCCACGGGCACCGGTTCATAATTCCTAAGTTAGTCATGTGCGTCATTAAACCTGCTCCTCACAGACTGTTTTTCTCAGACTAGTTACATCTGAACTCAGTTTTATGCTTTTGAATGTGTTTGCTTTAGCTCCTATATATTGTTTTTAAAAAGTATTTTCTAGGAATTCAGTGAACATTGCTTATCAAGTGGGGAAACGCTAACCCTTCCCTTGACCAAATAAAAAACATTTAACCTTATCTTCCCAATGGATAAGGGGCCTTAGTACTGTCAAGGTCCCAGCTGATTCTGATTTTTCCTGTGGCTGGCCGAGTGCCATTATAGATAGTTGATTACAGAAGGCAGGAGGCTTTTAGGCAACTTTACATCAGTATCACTGTCGCCTTCTCTGTAAAAAATAATCTCAACTTGATAATATAATCTATCTTTCCTTTTTGGGAACATATAGATTAAGTGACTTGGAAATCTAAATATATGTGTTTCATTTTAAATTCCAGCAATGTCACAGGGAAAGAAAGTATATCCAGAGCTATTTATTTTCATTCGCAGTAGACTTTTTGTTCTGGTTGACAACCGAGTCAGTATTTTAGAATTTAATGTTATAGGTACAAATTGTTTTGATGTCTAAATAACTGGTACACGGGAAAACAAGGCCTACCAAAAGGCGGAAACCAGTTTCGACTATCTGGGAAATCAAAACAGGAAATTCAAGGAACTTGGCATAACACCAGTTGGAGAGGAGCAGTTGTTAGAATAATTATACCTGCATTGTTGTGATTTCTTGTGCCCAGCAAAAAAGTCACGACTAAGTGGTGTATATCCTAGTGCTAAGAGGGTGTGTGTGTAGAGGAACATTTTATTTAGCCACACTGCAGTTACCATAAGTGGTGTAAAAACCAGATTTTTAGCCTGACCCTTAGAATGACACTTTCTGTACAGTTATATGCAAACCGCCAATAACATTCTGTACCACGTATGGATTCCCCTTTCTCTGCTTTAACTCGTGGTCTGTGCTTTCAGGCCATCACTCTGTCCCCACTGTGTGTGTAGCCCAGCCGTCCTCTTAGACCTCCCAGGTTGGTGCAGGAGTTCCAGAAGGTGTAGTTGAACAGTTTTTGCTACCAGCAGGTGCTTGTTTTGAGATTAAGTACTATGTCCTTAGTATATATTTTTAAAAACATTTACTGTTAAAAGGACAAAACGCACACTGACACCTTCAGCCAGAGAAAGGGTGCTCTTTAGGGGCCCTGCTTAAAGCCTTCTGTTTCTACCTTCCAGGGGTGCACGCGTGATGCTGGTCTGAGGACTGCCTTGAGGAGGTTAATGCTTTAGCTTCTGGGTAGCCCTGAGCCGTCCCTTGCGTGTTTGTGGTTTCTGGCTTGGCTGTGGGCGACCTCTCAGTTATTCCCAGGGCTTGGCGTGTGCTCTCTCACACAGAGCTGCTGAGTTGCTGCTTTGCCCAGCTGTGTCTGCCTAAACCCTGGCCCCACAAAGGCTCTTCCTGACATGAGCACAGATTTGGGAATCCCTGCCCGCCAGGCCTTCTCAGCTGCTGCAGAGGGAGCTGAGCAGTGACCACTCCCCATGGCAGGGCCCCCTTCCTAAGAGTGGGAGCTGTCCCTTCCGTGTCCTTCTGCCCCAGGCCAGCTCTCTCCATCCGCCACCCAGAGGGTGGGGACCATCAGCTTGTCATGCCCAAGCTCAGGCCATTAAAACTTCATGAATTAGTTTAATTAGTAGTTTAAAACCATAATCTGGGATTTTGGACAATTTGGGTAAGCTTGGTAATTTATATTTGTTCTGCTTCTAGGAAAATAAAATTTTTAAAAATCTGGTAAGAAGGAAAATTCAAGAAAGTTTGGGAGCATAATCACTTTAGCAGGAATTTACATTCCATCAGGAAGTGATCATTTCAAATGTTCTTATAAATTTCTCAATGTAGGTAAGGAGTCTCTGGTAGATACTGTTTTTTCCATTTCCCACCCTTGTCAGTGTTTTATATTGACTAATACCTTGATTAAGAGATCCTTCAAGGGGGGAAAAGTCTTTGAATGAAAAGGGTTTTAATTTTTTTTAAAGCAAGAAAATATTTATTAGTAGGAGACAGGGCATACACTCTCACTTGAAGATCTACCTCTAGACAGAGCTATACTTTCTTCTGCTTACTGAAGGTTAATAGAGCTAACCTCAGGTCAGAGTGGTGAAGATTGCCAAATTTGTCTTTTTCCTCTCTGGCCACCCCATTCCTTTTTTTTTCCCCATTCTTCCCACCCTCAAAGCCCAGCCTCCTCTTTCTCTATCAGCAGCACCTATAATCTAAGGGGGAAAAATTAAATTAATTAGTCGTATTGATTACATTCTGGAGTGGTGTTACTTCAGCCACCATCTGCATTTTAAGCGGCTCTCGTTGTGCAGTTCCTGTGAAAGGTAGGCCAGCCCTTCAGGACGAGCGGGGCCCCTAAAGTTAACCCTGTCCCTCCTGACGGCGCCTGGCCCCGGGGGAGCGGACCCTGGCCCCGGGCCCTGGGGGGCGTTGGCGACACTGTGGAAGGAGCTCGCCCTGAGGAGTCCAGTGGGGGAGTGAGATGGGCACACAAGCACTTGTGTTAGGGCTGAGGAGCCATCCGCAGCCTGAATAGTGTTGGTTGGCATGGCAGGCATTCTAGAAGATACTGATAAAAGTAAATAACACTTATTTTGCCCGGCTGGGCGTGGCTCAGTGGTTGAGCATGGACCTAGGATCCAGGCGATCGGGGTTCGATTCCCGGTCAGGGCACATGCCCGGGTTGCGGCTCGATCCCCAGTGGGGGGTGTGGAGGAAGCAGCTGATCAGTGGCTCTCATCATTGATGTTTCTATCTCTCTCCCTCTCTCCTTCTTCCTTCCTCTCTCTGAAGTCAATAAAGATATATTTAAAAAAAAAAAAAGTAAATAACACTTATTTTAATCAGCTTAAAAGATATTTTACAACAATAATAGACATATTATTATGTTTACTTCTAGAACTGGTGCCTCTGTTTGTGAATGTATAATTTTCTCAAGAAAGGTACTAACGAGCACTAAAATTCAATATTTGTTTTTTGGTTTTTTTAAGGAAATGTTCCAGTGAAAATAAAGTATGACTCATTCCCTAGTTCATATTGACCTTCCTAAGCGTGCCGTTCCGGGCCCTGGCCTAATTTATTTTGAACCCGGGAGAGGAGTCCTCTGATGCGGCCGGTCTCGGGGTGAGAGCAGCGGGTTCGTGGGTGGGTGACCCTCTGAGGCTCAGGCACACCCTTTGCCTTTGACCTGAGGCCTCTGCGGCGGAGTGTTTTGCACCAGGAGGAAGCAGCAGCTGTAAGGAATGCCTGGAAAGTTGGAAGAGGGAAGGAATTAACACGTGATGAATTAATATTTGTGTGACTTTTTAAGAGACTGGAATGTTCCTTTAAATTGTGGATGTTTTGTTTTTTTGTTTCTGGCTGACAACTTCCTAGTTTTCCTTACAGTTCATTATTGTTTTCTCTGTCAACTGGGATTTTTTGTTGTTGGTTTTTTGGTGTGTTTTTTTTAATTTCCCCGAAAAGCAAGTAAAGTGCTTCCTTCTTATCAGCAGGCTTTCTTTTCCTGTTCCAATAACAAGAGAACAATACAGGAATTTAATAATGTTAAAGTTGATACTTTTTTTCTTAATATATCCATATATTTGTCAGGAGAGAAAATACAAGTTTTATAGATGTAGAGAAAGCTGAGTGTCAGTAAAATGAGCTCATATTTTATTGTGTACTTCTTAAGTGTTGTTGTTTTCTTTTGCCCAGTTTGGAAAATGAAATAAAAAATCTCTTTTTTTCCTCTTTAAAATCTGTTCCCGTGTTCTGTTGTTAAAAGTTCTGAAAGTTAGGTAGGTAAGGCCACCAGTTATTGACCTCACAGAAGGGCATTTTAAAGGTGTCTAGGATACATTCTGATCTTGTTTATGTACTTATATTATATAAAAGATTGTTCTTTACTGTTCTGCTTTGACGCAAAAAAAATAAGTCCAGTCTGCCTCCCGGAGCGTTTATAAGTACCAGGGGTGTGTTTTTGCAACAGTGGGCCTGAAAGGACGCTTGTTTCAGTGTTTTGATGCAGTTTGAGTTCAAGGCAGAGGTGCATTTAAAGTGGCTTCTGAATTCTCCTTGAAACCACATGGAGCAAGGGCACTGGCAGTCGTCCCCCGGTGGTCCTGCTGCTGCTCGGAGGACCTCATTTGCTTCCTTCCTAAGGCATGAAACAAAATCTGAGTCTCAGTGGTGTCTCACCCAGATCTGGGCAATAAGTGAGGTTTATAATATTGAAAGTTACTATTTATCTCTACAGTAATAAAAAGAAAATACAATAATCTTCCACTTATGTGTTCTTAGTGCCCTTTGGCACTCTGACTGCTAATCACAGTGGAATCTTCAGAATGATTTCTAGATTGGGAGCCAGATTGTTTCTGTTCTGTCAGGAATTTTTCCAGTGAAATCAGGCTGTGGTGTCACACCTCAATGAGACATGGAACTCCCAAAAATGTTACCTATGTGTTCTTTCATGCCTCCTGGTCTGGCCTGTGTTGGCCTAAATTCAAACCTCATTATAATGTTTTCCTTGGGGGTCCTTTGGATATGTCAATAACTAAACAGACATCTTTAATCCAGATAGCGTCTCCTATATGATTTACGATACTGTGTGGTCACGTGCATAGGAAACATGTTTTTGTTTCTCTGAAAAAAAAATCATGTCATGTGCATATTTGTGTATTTCCTGTACCAAGAAGTACCTTGTATACACATATGTCCCATGCATATGTATGAATCTATATAGCCAGATATATGTAAGCACACATACATACATGGTGACATAATAGTTGATACATGGAAATAAATGTAACCGTAGGATTACTTTTATCTTCCCTAATAGGTATGTCTGCAGTGACCTGTTTGTTATTAAATATGACAGTGCTGATCATGGTTGCGTTCCATTCTCTGGTTAAGAGTTTCCTGAAAGTTTTGCTTTTCTGTGATGGTAGAAATTAGTCATAGAATCTAAACACCGGCTCTACATTCCAAGAATTTTTTAAAGAATTGGTATAATATTGTGCACTTTGTGAGTAGTTGATGGAGGAAAAGGCAAGACTTTTCAAGTAAATATTATTCAAGCTCCTTCCACTTTCATTTCCCTTATCACTGTAACAACCACACCCAGCTAGTGAGCTGTTTTGTGTCTGTTCCCCACAAGCCAGGAAGCTGACCCTATTGTGAGTAGCAAAGGAAATATGAGAGATAAAGTTGAACACTCTTCCTTATGTTGATATTTCTACAGCAACAAGTCAGAAAGCATGTTTTCCCTCTGGGTGGGCAAGAGCTGCTATGGGTCATGATTAGATGGTATGTCCATTAGTAATCATGCTGACTCCCAACAGAATTATTTAAAACATTCCAGCAAATAGCTGGAATTCTAGTAAACAAAAAACAAAACTTACCAACTGCGTCAGTTCTATATATGGAAAGAGAATACTAGGGAAGGACTGCATAGAAGGAAGGTCTCCAATTTTCTGAGATTCATTCATTCTGGACCACCCTTAAGGGAAATAGTGTTTTTCAGGAGCCTCCCTATTTGACCATTCAGAGCTCTGCAGTGGGACTTTTCTGCTGTATTTTACTGCTCCCTTGATTGATGTGAGGTCTTTATAACATCTTTGCCAAATCTTATAGTTGTATCACTGTTCAGTTCAGGGGGATTTTTTTTTAATGTATTTGTTATTGATTTCAGAGAGAGGAAGGGAGAGGGGGGAAAAAGGAAACATCAATGATGAGAGAGTCATTGATCAGCTGCCTCCTGCATGCCCCCTACTGGGGATTGAGTCTGCAACCCTGGCATGTGCCCTGACCAGGAATCGAACCCCAGTCTCCTGGATCCTAGGTCGATGCTCAACCCCTGAGCCACGCTGGCCGGGCCGTTCAGAGGGATTTTTCATTAAATCACACACTAATACAGTGTTTCATGGTTTTGTGTTATGTCTGTTCCTCGTTTATATTAAACTTTCCATCAGGATTTTTGCCATATCTTAGGCTCATTACTTTGTTTAAATGTGTTCTGAAAACTTTGACTGATATCAGTCCTATCACCAAATGGGGAGGCCCATGCGATACACGTTTTTGTTCTGTGAGGTTGTTTTTTTTAAACATAATATAACATGATTGATTGTGTTATTTCCCATGGGCTGAGGTACTGTTTCCTATTACCAGAAAACACATTTGGTCTTTATAAATCTTATGTCAAGTACCTCCTAAGAAGTGAAATAAAATGATTAATCTCACATTATTTACTATTATCTGTAGCATCAGAAATAAATGAAATGTCCCCAGAAAAAGAGGTTATGAAATTATAACACATAGGCGTATTGAAGGATGGAGGGGATAGTACGTGTGAAATGGGCTTAAGAAGGACTTTATTCACTTACTGGCATTTGGGGAGGGCTTGGGCTGTCAGGGAAATGAACCGATCTGTATTAGTATGAAGCACTAGAAATTTAAATAAATCGTGTCTGAAAGCAGTACCAGGATTTTTCTTGAATGCTTATGAATAAATCCTGCTTGTTAAATGTCAGCGAAATGTGTGTCACTGACATGCATAAGCTGAAAGGGCCACAAAAATATCCATTTCAGGCTTTAAAATATTTCAGCTCTTTAATGTTCTTTTGACCTTCAGTTAAAGGACATAGTCGCATAGCAGAGGAAATGCCTCAAATTCTAGCTTCTGGGTTTGTTTCCTTAGACTTTTTTGGCACCGCTACAACAGTAGGGCTTTTCTTTCCTTTTAATTTTTTTCACAGTACACAGGTTTCAAGTCAACACGGGCTTTTTACGCAAGCGGGAAAGGACAGTGGTGAGGCCAAAAGCAATAATGTGTTTCTGCCCTGTGCTCAGTGGCAAGACCTAATTGAATGGCCTGTTGTTTCAGAGGGAGCCTAGACCCAAAAAGCAAACAAACAGAGCCCCACAGGAATACACATTCTGTATAAAATTAGATGCCTACAAATATACATATAAAGATGTGTGTATAGACTCAAAAGTTACTGCAGTCAACGCCCCAATTTTTTTTTTTTTTTTTTTTTTTTTAGTATGTTTTTGTTTCAGAGAGGGAGAGAGAGAGAAATAGAAACATCAATGATGAGAGAGCCATTGATCGGCTGCCTCCTGCATGCCCCCAACTGGGGATCGAGCCCGCAACCTGGGCCTGTGTCCTGACCGGGAATCGAACCATGACCTCCTGGTTCATGGGTCAGCGCTCAACCACTAAGCCACACCGGCCGGGCAGTGCCCTGATTTTGAACTTACTGAATCTTTGTCACTGTGTTTGGGTCGTTTCATCTGTATATAGTTTGGGGATCTTCGTCTAGATTTTCAGCTGCTGGAAGATGTTTCTTCGAGAGTTTCTTTGGTAGCTGAGAAGAGACTCCAGTTGAATTCAAGTACTTGTAGAGGGTCTATATTTTTACATGGGTGCTTTATTTCAGCTCTGTTAGTATTTCAGCTGTTTTGTCGTTTGTCACTAGGGAAGGGTCACTTAAAACTGGAGGAGGCAGCGAAGCAGTGGCATCTGATGTCTTGTTACTTTAAATACCAATATCAAAACAACACTCCAGGAACATCTTCCTATTTCCTCAGTTTGACTTCCAGTGCGTTTCTGTGATGTAAGCTTTTCTTGGGATTGTGAATCATGTGAAACAGCGTTCCTTAGAGGCTCTTTGTCTGTAGGAGCTGTGTGGTAGTCTGTGCCTTTCTCCACATTGGTCCCCTTGGCCTCTCGGTGCTGGACATCCTCAGGCTTTGCATCCCAGTGCTTGTGGGCCACCTGTGTGGTTCTGACCTGAAAAAGTTAGGACCCAGTACTATTATGCACAGATGTTAGCAGGCTTATTAAAAGTTGCCTTAAAAGTCGTTTTTAAAAGCCATCTGACTCACAAAAGCTTGTTTATTCTGAAGTTTATATCTTGAAAAATATCCTATAAAGGTATGTTGAAAGGGATAATTATCTGCTCTTAGCAGATGCCTATGAAGTTTCCCCTAATTCATTGGTTTATTCACTCACTTAACAAATATTTATCTAGCACCTGCTCTGTGTCAGATGCCGCTAGATGGAAGAACAAGACTGATACTGTCCCAGTTGTGTGTGTCCCCCAAGCTTCCAGTCTTATGGGGGAAATAAATAAAAGCCGTACATAAAAATATCTAGGTACAGTTGGATGACAGAATGCTGAGACCAGGATGGGATGACTTGAGGAAGCCTCTCGGAAGGGGTGGTGTTCGAGTTGGACTGAAAGTTCAGAAGGAGCCAGCTGTTCGGGGAGCCTGGGAAGACCATTCTAGACAGACTGAACCCGGTATTCACAGCCCCAGGGTGGGAAGGAGCTCCCTGCGCTGGGGGACTAAAGGTTTCCTGTGGCTGTGGTGCAGTGAGTGAGGGGCGGGGATCGCGTGAGCGGGGGGAGTTGAGAGGTGGGGACAGATCATACAGACAAAAGGTGAGGAGTTTGGATGTTATTCTTCGTGTCGTTGGAATCCATTCAAAGTTGTGAGCTTCAGATGGAGACGACAGGACTCCCTCTGTATTAAGATCAGCTTTGGCTGCTCTGTAAAAATTGCCTTGTAGCAGGAGGCTGGAGCGGAACCTGAGGGGGGATTGGATTGGGCTCTGAAGAACGGCCACAAGATGTGTGGCCAGACAAGGGCATTGGCAGAGGAGTTGGAGGAAGGGGAGTGGGTTCTGCGTCATCGGAGGTACAGTTAAAAGGCCTCGAACCGATGGAATTTGGGGGCCAGGTTAGGAGGTAGACTCCAGACTGACCCCAGGCTTCTGGCTTGAGCAGTGTTGCCATTTCCTGAGACTGGACAAAAATTGGGTGGAGTCAGAATTACCCTTGGAAGCCCTGGCTGGGTAGCTCAGTTGGTTAGAGTGCTGCCCCGATATGCCAAGGTTGCAGGTTCCATCGCCAGTCAGGGCACATACAAGAAGCAACCAATGAATTTAGTGGAACAACAAATCAATGTTTCTCTCTCTCTCTCTCTCTCTCAAAATCAGTTTAAAAAATTACCCTTTGAAATATACAAAGTGCATCAAGGAAGGGGTTATCCTGAGGCCGTTTCATATAGGGGTGGTATTTCTAAATTAAGTCATTAAAGTGTTTCATTGAGCAGAGCGCTGAAGCATTTCCTCAGCTGGTCCGCTGACCATCGCCTCGGCGCCCCTCCCTTGGACAGTGTTCCCCTCCAGCCTTTAGCATGTCCCACACCCCTCGCCCCAGGTTTTCCCTTTAAAATTGATTGTTTGTATCTGACTGTGCATCCCTGTCTCAGGCGGGATGATCCTCACTAGATTCCGAGGGGAACCGAGGGCTGGAGGGAAATGTGTGCGCATCTCTGTTGCCGCTCGTGCACACTCCCCATCCTCCCGGGAGCCCCAGGCTGTGGAACTCGTTGTCCCCCGTCCCTAACCAGGGACCTGCGCTTCGGGGGGCAGGGCCTCCTCATACTTTCTGCGCCTGTGAACTGATGCCGTATTTTGCGCTCTGTGTGCCTGCCTATGTTCCCTAAGGCAGAGAAAGTCCTTGGCGCCTCGGGGGTAATGAATAAACGTCTGATGATTGAAAAATGATGGATTAAAATTTAATTATGAAAGACCACTCGTGCTATACTGAAAAAATGGACTTTATATTGTAGTCATTGTGGATCCATTATAGATTTTTAATTAGAGGCGTTAAGATAGGATATTCTGGTTCCTAGATTGCGAACAGTTAATAAAGAGACACTATAAACCGATTGGTTGTCAGAAAGTATCCTTAAGTATAAAACATATTCAGAATTTGGAAATACTCTGGGTCATGACCATGAATGTTGACTATTGTTTCCAGCTGATAGAAAGCAAGACACTCACTCATCTTATAATACTCTATAGTTGTCTGAAAGAAAGACAGAATAGGTTTAGCATTTTTTTTGACCTGTCATTTGCTTTTACTTATGCCTGATTTCATTTATCTTACCCGTTTGGCCCTGGTCACATTTCTTCTCAGTCTTATTGCTGCCAGTTTTTCAAACTCAAAGGCGAAACCATACTCGCTGTACGCACTTGGAAGAAGCCCTGGCACAGATCCTCCCGAAACCAGAGAGAGAAATTATTAGCAATATCCAGACCAGTAGCCGACTGGCTCCGATTCTTCCTCCCATGGCCTTTCCTGATTAATGGGAGAATCTGTTCTGTAGCTGAAAGGCCTCTTTCCCGAGCCCAGTCTCTCTGGCTGCAGAGCGTGACCAGCTGCACAGCCGGAGCCCTTGCCAGGGCTCTGTTTCTGATTCCACCCCGGCCCAGCGCGGCAGATGTCGCCGGGAGCGCCGAGGTGGTGACGAGCATCCAGGGCAGCGCGGCGTCCCGGCTGATCAGGAGGACGCACGCCCTCCCCAGCGGCCTTCACTCCCGGGGCACCGTGTCCCCGTCAGAAGGAGGCCGTCCCTCTGTGCGGGTGTCGCAGTTCTTCCTTAGGCGCTTGCTCCTGACGCCTCTGCAGCCCACCTAGCCCGTGTCTACGGAGACTAATTCGCCCTGTATCTTTTCCTGACCCCCCCACTTCCTCCTCTCCTTAGCCTGTCTTCCTCCCTCACGCTTCTCATTTCTGTTTGCCCCCCGCCTCCCTCTGCCATCGCATTCCCCCCTCGCACCGAAATAGCCTACTTCCAGCAATATTAATGCACCTCAGTTGTTTTTTTACCAACCTAAACTATGTACCAGTTTTAACAAAGCCAATGCAGTTTATGGCAGCATCGGTAGCCTGAAAAAGTAACATACTGTTGTAGCAGATCATATATTTAGCTTTTTCTCTTGTTTTTCTTACTCTGGACTCCATTTATTTTATTTCAGGGACCAATTATCTGGGTGGTTGGCATTTGGGATCCTTGTAGGGTCCTGAAAGGGACAAAACTCTCTCTCCCATGCATGATATCTTAAAAACAGTAATAGGAAGATCCAGAATAAATTTGTTGGAGTTAAACTCTTAACAGAAAAGATTTTAGTGCAGTATACATTCATATATACAGCAAGAAATAGCCCTCGCTCCCAGTGCTCCCAGTTTTTGAGGGTAGACAGGCATGAAAACAATTCAGTGAGGTAGAAAGTATGATGAAATAAGTAATTTCCTCCTTTAGAGGTACAAGAAAAAGTCCACAGGAGTGCTGAGAAAGGCGCGACATTCTGACTGGGAAAATCAGGGATAACTTTCCTTCCCAGGGAAGCGGCATTTTATTTGAATCTTGGATGGACAGAACTTCCGTAGCTGAAGGGGAAGGGGGTGCACACCTGGCTGCCCGGAGCGGCGGGCGCGTTGCACAGATGTGAGTGCTGACTCCACTTTCTAAAAGGTTGAGGCAGAAGGAACTAGGAGTGGGTTAGAGTTGTAGCCTGAGGGTAATGCAAGATCTAAAAGAAGAGTGGTTTTTACTTTCTAAATTTTAGAAATGTGAGCATGTGTATAAACAGAAGGGAAAGAGCCAATAGAGAGAGAGAGAAATTCGAGGCCCAAAGCAAGAGTGGACGGCCCCAGATGGGACGACAGTCTTTCCCGTGAGTTCTTTTCCATACTGTCCGTGTGTTGGCTCTCATCTGGCCGTGCCCCGAGGTCTCTGTGGGTTTGTGACCTTGGGCAAGTCATCTAACCTCTTGAAGCCTTCCTTGCCATATCTGCTAAAACAACGTAGTGATCTTGGACCTGTGTCAGAGGCCGTGTGTGACCGCTGCTTAAAATTGGAGCCAGCCCAGCCGGGCGTGGCTCAGGGGTTGAGTGTCGGCCTAGGATCCAGGAGATCGGGATTCGATTCCCGGTCAGGGCACATGCCCGAGTTGCGGGCTGCAGCCGATCAATGACTCCTCTCTCATCATTGATGTTTCTATCTATCTCTCTCCCTCTTACGTCCTCTCTGAAATCAATAAAGATATATTTAAAAAAAACCAAAAAACTGGATTCAGAGCCAGGCTCTGTCCTGTCTCCTCTCCTCTCCTGCTCTAGTTATTAACCTGATTTATCCTGACAGTGTCCCTGTCATAAAGATAAGTGGGGGTTTGCTAATTCTACACTAGCATATTTAAAGAAATTTTCTAACGATTCAGTAAAGAACCTGAGTGGTTTGTAGGCTTCATGTCCAAGAGGAAGGTATCCTAAAGTTGAACACTAAAGTTCTGGTCAGGGGAGAGGGGAAGCTGGCGGCGCTGTGAGAAGCAGCAGAGGCCCCCGCTCCCAGCCACGGACTCGATTGACTCCTAACATCCTACGTAGCCACCTGGGAACAACCAGAGAAACACACCTGAGTGGACGGAGTGCGAGTGGGGAGCACTGAAGAAACATCACGGGGTCCGGAACATCAGCTGCAGTTGGAACAAATGCTCTCCCTCCATGTGACTCAACAATCAGCTGTGTGGCATCAGGAGAAAGGAAACAAACCCAGTGTTCACCAGACTGCTTATCTGTGGGTCAGAGGAAGACAGGATGGATTGTATTGCAAAGAGGTCTCTGCTGTGCTTCCCCATACAAGAAAGGCAATGGAAATTGTTTGAGAGGTTTTGAAAAGTGATTGTGATGAAAATATTATATAGTCAACCGCGTTCTTCACATCTGGGAGAGAAACAAGATGTTCTTAAGCATTCAAGTTTAAGAAGGACAGGTATGCAGGCTCCCCACTGGAAGCAGTTGTGGGAAGATGGACTTTATCACTCTGTGAAATGACGACGAATGAAGAACTCATGAATAGAGAATTATTATAGATCAAATGCAGAGTTGGCAATAAATAACATCCTTTTAAAAAAAAAGTTCTGGTCATACACACGGCTCTTTACTGTTAGGACAGCATGGTAATTTTGTGGCGAGAGGACTTACTGTCTCTCTGCAACATTAAAATGTACCTTTACTTTCACCGGTTTCATTAATAGCTTTGTCCTTTTGACTTACATCGAGTACCTCTTTGGAAAGTCGAGATGGATGTCGGGATGAGCACGTGGTTTGCTAAAGACTGCAGCCCCTTGAAGTACTTATGCTAATATTTATAGTCTCCTAATTGCATTATTAACAAGAGTACATTTTCTTGCCACTTGAAACAGATTCGCTGGCATCCCAGAACAGATAGTTTTGATATTGGCAACATGTTAAGGCTGCACCCAGGCCACTCACATTCCATGCTCTTTGTAACGTGCCAAGTTCTTGGTACACACATACCTTATTTATCACGTTGAAGAGACTGAATGCACTGATTTTATGAAGGAGGTCTCGTGCCAGGGCAACTAGCTCTTTTAATAGTACTTTTCTCATCCCCAAAGCTTGTGTTAGAACCTGAGCATGAAGTTTCATTTTATTTTCTCTGGAGCCAATTATTATTTAAAGATGAGAAATTCATGGGTGACTAAATCAAAGAAGGCGTTTTGGAAATATTCTGGCACAGCTGCTCTGCCGAAATACCTGGGGTGCAGTCATATACGGTGGTCATAGTCCTCGGTGAGATTAAACCATGATGGCAGCTCGTAAATATTTTTAATCTAGACCAAATTGATGGCATTAAAGCCCAGCGAGGTGGTTGATTTCTTTGTTCTACTGACCCTGCAACTTTAAAGTCCCATTCGGTCCTCCGCTCGTTTTAAACATGCACCACTTAACTTCTGACTCTTATTTCTCCTTAGTCTTATTGTTTCCTGTCTTTATATTTGTTTCAGCCCTTAACTCACATATTTATTCTGTCCCTCTTTTCCTCTCCTCTTTCTTCCATCCGTGTCTTGACTCTCAGATTTTCCATGGTTACAATGTTCCCTTGCCCACCAGCAAACTCTATTAGTTTGATTTGTTTAAAAACAAGTCTCTTAGTTCTGAGAATGGGACTATGATGTAATGTAACTAACATTTCTAGCATGTTTATTATGTACCAGATGTCACCAGGCACTTTATGTGAATGATTTTATTTAATACTCACAAAACCCCCATGAATTAAGTTGAAGGGATAAAGTAACTTGCCCAGGGTCACACAGCCAGGTGCAGGTAGAGCCAGGATTGGAACTAAGTGGTGTCATTCTGGATTCCACGTTCTCAGTCAGCTCTGATACTTGTCTCATCTGTGGATTTAGTGATGGCCGGTGATGTCACGGCACCAAGCTAGGACCAGACGCGAGAACTGGAGCAGAGACCCTTCTCTTGCAGGGCCGGGTCCTAAGAGTCCTTGAGAGACATGCGCAGGCACCTCCCTTATACCGGGCACGTCAGACTACTCCTTCTAGAAGTCAGGCAAGCCGTCACCTCTGTGGGGCCGAGATTTGAAGTTTACAGTAAGAGTTTGCCAGCTGGGAAGGAAGGAAAGGCATAAAAACATGAGCTATGACAGAACGTGGGACAGCTGAGCAAGTGGCAACAATGTAACTGGGGAAGCATGGCCCTGCAACAGTGCAGAGAAGCGGGCAGGTGGTGGCCATGCGTCGCGGGGCCTGTGGAGCCCAGGTGCGAGGAACTCCCAGGGCCACGGTTCCGAGCTGGACTTGGTTCTTCAGTCTTAGGAAGCTGGTGCACCGTGTTTACCTTCTTGAATCCCTTCTGTCCCTGTTCCTCTTTCCATGGAAGCCACCGGCAGTCCCGGGAGCTCCTGGTGTTGGACGCCAGTAGCTGAAAGCTCTGAGTGATCCGCTCAGAGGAAACTTTATCGCCGTAGCGTTGTGAAGACTGATATTTTCAGTCTTTCAATTCTCGGTCCTACGCAACTGCAGTTAAATTAAACCCAGAGCTATAAGCAGATATTTAATTTCAGTGCTTATGTTCTTAACTTGTAAGATTACTACAGGGATATTTTCCAAAGAAGTTTTTGTGTAAGCTGAAATATATGGCTCTTACGCAATTATGGTTTGCTTTTCCTAACTAAGTTTCCTTTTTTTCTTTTTGAGAAATTGTGCATCTAAGTGATGCTATGAAGAAGCGTTTGGGCATTGTGGACGAGCTGTAATCAATGCTGTTGAAAGTGCTTGTTTACTTCTACTAATTACTGTTTTAACATTAACCTTCATAGAGCAAACATCTTTCTCGCTGGCATTTTTATCTTCCAAAAACATTTTATTAGTCATTTTTCAGTCTTAACTAGATGACTAGATGTGAATCGAGTTGCCCTTTTTCTTTTTTATCCCCCATTTTAAACTTTTTCTTGCTTTCCCACTTTTGGTCAGAAAAATAATCGGAAGGTATTACTATTTCAATTAGATTGCAAATGTAATGCCTGTGCTTACTCTGGGAAAGGGAATTCCCAACCGGAAAAAAGGCAGAATAAATGTAGGAAGGTATATCTCGCATTGAGATTCTTAGGGGGGGGACTGTTTAAAACCGAATCCAAACAAATTTTAAAGTCTAGAAGATGGTCCTTTACAGTCATTACCTCGGAAGCCTGTGCACTTGCCCGAGTGAGGCGTCCGCGGTCTGCAGGTGAATGCCTTTATTCCCTCCCTCCCTCTCTGCATTTTGTTTCGAGTTGCCTTCAGTATTGGCTGCATTTTCTTTTGAAAGCCTTTGGTAATGGCAAACTTTCATTCTTTGAAGTTGGGTTTTTATTTTGGGAAATAGCCAAAAGGCATATGGAGTCATACCTGATTAATAAAATAGGCGAACACTTTGGGGAATTCTATTTTTGCTAAAACATAACTGAGAGCTATTAGACACCGAGGCTGATTTTATTGTATATCTCATGACCTGCCTTTAAAGAAAATGTCAAAAAGAACATTACGGAAAAGTGTTGAGAAATGGCAGAACTGGAATAACGGTATAACTTCTAAGGTGACTTTGAAGAGCAACATGATTTAAGTGTTATGTGTGAGTCTGATAATTTCGTTCCCCTGGCTTTGTCCTTTTATGCACTGTCATGTCTTACACTTTAAACAGTTAACGTTTTTTTAATTAAAAAAGAACTTAAGGATCCTTTAATAGCTCTAAGTTTTTAATTTGGATTTTAGTTAGTATGTTATACATGTGGAGATATGCTTGTGCCAGGTGCTATAGGTTCCCGTAAGGAGAAGGTAGCTGGGTAACCCTTTTTTCTTTGTGTAATCGAGTGGTTGTAAGTGCCACTTGGAATTCTGAATATACAAAAGCTTGTTGGATTCTGAGAGGCTGTGCTCGCAGTAACTGCCAGAGTGTATTCTGTACAAGTTATTTCACTGTTTATCCCTCCTTCGACTCAGCCTTACCTGAAGTTGTAGTGTACTCACATGGAAAGGGGTAAGCTCTGCTCCTGAGACTGTCACGATGCTGAAGGGTTGGTGAGTCTGTGATGCTATTTACGATGTGATACCTGAGGTAAAAAATTTTAAATAATGTGGTATACGTCAGCTTATGAACTAACTATTCTACTGCCCTTTCCCTACTTTCTCTCCCCAAATTTAATGAAGCCAGTTTTATTCTGTGATTTTTCTCACTGCCGCTCCCTGGTTATCCTCTATGTAATACCTTGGAAACAGTTGTTATGACGAGGATCTGTCCTGTTACTGCTGAGTCAGTGATGGGTCTGGGGCTAAAATGTGTTCTCTTGATTCTTGGCCTTTGTCTTTTCTTGTCATATTTTCTCAGCTGCCTTAAATATGTCAGACTCAGGGACTAGTTACAGAAATAACTGCACTGCATTATGGAATCTCAGCCCGTTTTGTTTTGTTTTTACTTTCAGATGAGCTTTTCAGCATATACATAGTAGACGTAATGGGAACAATATTTAGAGTGCTGGGTAAGAAAGGAAAACCTTCCACACTAGAGTATCCTACAACTCTGTGGGATTTCTTCATTATGTAAACCAGAGATTCTTGAGTACTTTAGAATTCATTTCAGTGCATTATAGCCCTTAAAAATGAAAAACGAATTTGGGTGGTTTGTTTTCAGGACTGATTCTGAGAATTTCATTGTATTTCTTAAAGTAAGTAGTGTCTTGCTGGGGTGGCCTAAGGCCGGAGTCAGCCAGGACTCACTGAACCACATGTCCACTTTACGGCTTTTGAAAGAGCATATTGTTTAGCTTTTTAAAATATATTTTTATTGCTTTTAGAGAGAGAGGAAGGAAGAGCAAGGGAGAGCATGAGAGAAACATCAATAGGTTGCCTCCTGCACACACCCCAACCCATGACCGAACCCACAAACTAGGATGCGTCCTGACCAGAAATCGAACCCGAGACCTGAGCATGTGTCCTGCCTGGGAATCAAACCGGCTACCTTTCGGCACACGATGACACTCAGCCAACTAAGCCACAAGGCCCGGGGTTGATAGAGCATGTTTTTAACTCTAAAATAATTACTACGCTGAATCTGGAGACCTTTGAAAAGTCCATAAAATTAATTACACCTTGAGACACACCCTCTGCTCAGCTGCTTAAGCACTGTATCATTTTTACAGGGTTCCTTTGTTAACAAAACCAGTGTGGTCGAAGTACAGTATTATAGGCATATGCAGTTCATTGTCACAGACAGTGTTACAGTAATTACACACTTACTAGAGAGCCCAGGCCTTTGGCTAATGTTGTATAGCTACAGAGGGAGGGAGGGAGGCTTTGTGAACATATGTTTTGCTTAGTTTGGGTTGGTGCTGCCTGGCTATTGTAATTTTTTGCCTCCTTTATCCTTGTATCGTTTCAGTCTTTGACTTTACATTGTTGATTTGGTTCCATGACTTGTAAAACGATCCCAGAGCCTTTTGTAATTGTTTTCAGGTCAGCAGCTAATGATAATTGGAGCTAACAAGAGCTCCTTACTTCTGTGCCAGGTATTAATGTAAGCTCTTAGCGTCTTACTTAAACCTCTGAACAAGCCAATGAGGTAGGAACTTATTCTAATTTTACACATGAGGAAACTGAGGCTAGGAGAGGTTACCCAGGGTCATACACTGTAAGTAAACATTAGAACTGTGTAGATAGGTAGGTAGGTAAGTAGCTGGAGACAGGCAGGCAGGCAGGAAGAACTAGAGACACTAAGAGCAGTAAGGGGGTATTAGTGAGAGATGTAATAGCTAATCGGCTGCCTGCTGTGGTCTAGGTGTTGTGCTGGGCAGTGAGCAAACAAAGAAGTACAAGGTTCAGAAGTGCAGTCCTCATGCAAATCACGTCGGGTCATGGAATGCCAAGATAAAAATATAAGTAATTCATGATGCAAAGTCTGTAAAAATAGACTAGAGGAAGGAATCAGACTTGTGGGGGTGACAGAGGTGAAGGGATAGGGCTCACAGGAGACGACTTTGGCTTGAAAATGACCAGAATGCTGTTTGAGATTAGGGACTATGTATTTTCAACTTTATATCTTCGAATCCCTGGCGAAGTGCCCAGGAGGTAATAAGTGCCCGGTAAATGTTGGCTGGGTAGCTGGTGGCAGTCTGGCTAGCTGGGTGAATGTGGGGCAGGAACATTGGAGGAGATGCGACCCCTGATTGCAAGCACCGAGGCAGAAGGGTGAGGTGTGGCTTTCTCCACCAAGCCCTGCGTGGTGCTCTCTCCCATCTCTAAAGTCACCATCGTCTTTGTCTCTGCCATTTGCTTGCCACTTAGCATACTGCCTTGCGTCACCTCTTTAATTACTGTTTTGTGTTGCTGTTTAACTTTTCCTGTATTCTCTGCCTCTTATAGTGGAAATTGTCATCTTCTAACCTTCCACTGCCAGGGGAAATGGAAGCCCAGTGAGATGAGTGGCATTGTGCGAGATCACTTAGCAGTTAGTGCAAGTTCAGGCCCGAGTCCGTGGCTGAACCCAGCCGTGCTGCCTGGGGCTCTGCTCTCCCCCAGACTCAGCAGTGTGTTTGTGGAGGCGAGACACCGTGTATCCCGCTTATTGTGGGCCATGGAGGTGTCCAGAAATGCTTGCACATGAAATAATGGGTACCACTCTGGCTCTCTAACGTAAAGATGATGTTTCCCTGCTTACAATGCAGCATCGAGGGGATTAAAAGCACAGAGAGCAAGACCTCAGATGTCAAATAGGTTCATTCAGAAATAGTGTCCCAAGAGCAACTGCTGGGCAGGGGTTTCCTGTTTAAAACTATTTTTCCAAGAATAGTGTGAAAGGTGGCTGGCTGTTTGATTCATTACTTTACTTAAAACTCACTTGAACGACTCACTCAGCCTTATGCATTTCTGGCAGTTTAAACAGGTTGCTTATTTTTAAGTTGTGGTTAGAAGTTGTCTAAGTTATTTTCCCGTGTTAAAAATATAATCATTTTCTTAATTTAATAATTTTTACTCCACGGTGACATACTGAAGGGTGGAAGTTAGATCCCACGGTGCCCTTGGAATCGCTAAGTGAGAAATCCTTCTCTGGCTCAGAAGGAGACTCCCTGGTGACAGACTCTGTTTCCCCAACATTCCCCTCGGAGGCTCAGAGGTGGAACCTTCCGAGTGCATTGCTAAGTGGGCAGGGAGGTGAGAGAGTTAGGTCTGAGGTTATTGCTAAATAGGAACAACCGTGACTTATACAGGATTCATTTCTCGGAAATCAACACCGTAGACCGTTGTGATTCATCGATTTAACATCCACGAATTCAATTATTCATGAAACAGTGACCCAGAAGATCTGTGACTTGTAGTAATTTGTAATTTGAATCAGGTGTGCTGCAAAGTACCTATGCAGGAGCAAATCACTTAGCTGGTGACAGCCAACTGCCCAATTGCTTTCAGCTGATTATCACTTGGGTAGGCATTCATGAGCTGGTCAACACACTTTTCCTTAGGAAAGAAAGCCAGCTGCTTGGGCTGGTGGTCAGAGTAAAGAGGTCTTAGGAATAATGGGTCTTTACCAGAAAAAGAAATCTGAGACAAATTAAAAAGCCGGCATGCCGTCTTTGGCAGTAGGTTGACTCTTAGAAATGCAGGGTACAAAAACGAGGAAGAGGGGTTCCTAGAAAAACCTCCGGGAGTGTTCTGGCCACCCTGTGGAACTGCATCCTGGGCCGCTGTCATAAAGGGCACGGTGCACCAGTTAGAGTGTCTGCAAAGACTTGGGGAATTCTTGCGTGAAAATCCTTAGTCTACTGTATTCCCATCTCCTTTCTTTATTGGAGGGCCAGTGATTGAATAGCCTTTTAAAATCACACCATTACTCTCGCAGGTCAGCTGAGATGTCTCCAATCTCTTGTTGCTTAAAGCTTTAAAAGCTCAGGTAACATCTAGCATATATCAGTAGCCACTTGTATCGAATATTGTCTGTTTTTTAAAAGAATATCTGGCTGTTCAAATTCTGTTAGCCTCTTAAGAAGAAAGCATCTTAAATAGGAGGGTCATGGAACAGTGGGACCTCCAGGTAGAACTAGAAATTGGGACAGCAGTCCACCTAGAGCCTGATGTTTTGAGATAGCACAGTAAGTCAGAGAGGAAGGATGGCTTCTGAATAGTGTTCTTTTGAAAAATACTTAAACTAGCAAATCCCACACAGCCAGTCATAAGCTCCCAGTATCACTAAAGAAAACCTGTGGGTACCTGTTCATATCTGACCCTCTGTGAGGCTCCCTTCCCCCTTCCAAGGCAAGCCTTTATGCTCCGAGTTGTAACACGGACAGTAGACAGCGCTGACATAGACCCCGAGTTGTAAGAAGTGGCTTTCCTGGTGGCGAGGACAGCTGTGACCTCACAGCAGGACGACAGTGCAGAAAGGACAGGGAGGGAGTGAAGAGCGAACAGAGGCTGGCTCTCCCCTCCCGTGCTAGGCAAGGGGGCCGCAGCGTCCTGACAAGGCGCGGCCGGCAGAAGCGTCCTCTCCGCGGCAGGTGAGGTGCCGCATGTCAGCAGGAGCTCGGCCGTCACCAGGTGCAGATGCCCAGATGAGTCAAGTCCCCCGTAAAACCAAGGCGAAGAGCGCAGAGCGCTGGTTAGAAGGGGGGAAGCCCTGGCAGCACCAGGGGCTTTTCCAGAGGCGCAGGCTGCACCAGGCCGAGGCCCAGGACGCGGACGTTCAGCTTCCGCACGAGGCTTCTGCCGTCGCTAATGCTGAGAGGCCCTGGCTGGGGTCACTGGCTCCTCTGGTCTTAGTTTCCACTTTTCTCTGGCTGGCCCTCCTCCTCTGAGTGGACTGGGAGAAGCGGCCCGAGGTCTAATTCTTGGGGATTAGGTTGGTATGAGGCCCCAGGGTGTTCCGCATGGAAGCTGTCTCCGTCCTGGTCCCCAGTCCCCAGGCTCCTGTGGGCGCAGATTGGCCCTGTAGCCCATCTTGGCAGGCCTGCCATCCGTCCATCCCCAGCATATTTGTGCTCTGAGTCTCAGAGGGCGAGGCTTTGCCTGTGTGGGTGCGTCGCCTATCAGCACCTGGGTGGTGGACAGCACCAATCACCCTGTGACCAGAGGTTGCTCTCTTCTGACCTTTCTTAGTCACTCCACTTATAATGGGTTAGTTTGGGTTTGGTTTAGTTTGTATATTCAGCTCATTTCATGATGAAGGGGCTTTGTGATCGGGTTTTTAAGCTGGAGTCTAAGCGACGTTGAGTATTACGAAAGAGATGAGTAGCTGGCAGGGAAAGACGCAGCCTGCAGACCGAAGGAGGAGAGTTAGAGCGGTGGCGGTGTCCTGGAGACCGGCGTCTGGCTCTGCCTCAGCCTCCCTTTGGTCAGTGACCCTTGGCCGAGGCTGCCTTCCCTAGGCCGCTGTTTTCTCATAGCTCAGAATTTCTGACAAACAGTTCTCCTGTAACAAGTGAGCCCTGTAGATGGAACTGTTCCCACTTTTTTTTTTTTTTTTAACTATATATTGATTTTAGAGAGTGGAAGGGAGAGAGATAGAGATAGAAACATCAGTGATGAGAGAGTCATTGATCGGCTGCCTCCTGCACGCCCCCGACTGGGGATCAGGCCCGCAACCCGGGCATGTGCCCTGACCGGGAATCGAACCCCAATCACCTGGATCCTAGGTCGACGCTCAACTGCTGAGCCACGCCCAGCCAGGCTCATCCCTTTTTTTTTATTCCTTAATTGTAGGAAGGATTAGACTGGCTTGTTGAAAACTTAGAGTTATAGAACACTTCAGAAGAAGCCCAGGCTTTCTGCTTAAAGTTTATAATTAAGATATACAACTTATTACAGCGTCTCATACGTGGTAGTTGATGATTAAATACTTGTGGAATTGCTAAATGATACAGACTCTTCCCGGTGCTTTTAACACACTGATGTAGATGTTTTGTAAGAGGCGCATGTATTGCTGTTTGTTTGAGTGTTTCCCGGGCGCTTTTTCAGAATGCCTCTGTAACTTCCATTCAAAGGGCAGTATGCTTCCCTTGTTTATACAGTTTATTGTTTTCTTACTAAACTGAGTTAGAGGTTTCTCGTCCCCACGTCCATGCGTCCATTCCCTTCCCCTCCTGTAGGCAGAGCATTTTAATTGGAGATAGGGCCACCCAGGATAAAAACTACACTTCCCAGACTCCCTTGCCGGCGTGGCCGTGTGACTAAGTCCCAGCCGTATGAGGGGAACAGAATCAGGGTAACGTTTCACATTATGCCATTTAGAGTGGTGCCCGCCCTTCCGCTTTTCTCCCTTCCCACTGGTTGTAATGCTGTATGGACCGGGGCCACACTGTAGGTATTGAGGAGCAAAACTGTAAAAGGAATTTAAGTCTAGCTCTATGGAGCCCAGTCCCCACGTGTGTTAAGTTAAATTTCATGACACTCATTCCCAATTCCCAATTATTGGAATAGGAACTTGTGAGAATTGATTCATCAGGAGCTACTCTGTCCCCTTTAATTCATTGTCGTTAGACTGACTTAGGTCATTATGTCCTTCGTTGTATTTGGAAATATTTGGAAGCAGCCCCTGCACTGAGCAAGCGGTCACTGTGGCAGCAGCTCCCCTTGCTGCCCGTCGTATAGGCCTGAACGGTCCGTCTGCTCCCTGCGTGAGCTGCTCTCTGAGTTTTATCTCAGACCTGAGGTGGCAGCTCCGTGAGGTTGCTGTTTCATACAGAAGCGGATGAGATTGGCCGGGACTGCTGCGGTTCAGATCTGTCCGGTTCATCAAGTGATGTCACTGTCCTCTTATACCTAGAGTCAGCTCTAGTCCATATCTAGAGAGAGAGAGAGACAGAGACAGACAAAAGCAGAGACAGAGAGAAGCAGCTCTGCCTGGGGGGAGAGAGATGGTGGTAGAGCTTACAAGAGACTAAAATGTTGGAACAGCTGCGGTCAAATACAGCAGTTGTCAAAGCGTGGTACCTGGACAGCAGCCTCCGTAACCCATGAACTTGTTATAAGTGCACATTTGCAGGCCCCAAGGCGGACCAACTAAGTCAGCAACGCCGGAGGTGGGGTTCGGCAGCCGGTGCCTTCCCAGGCCCCTAGCACACTCAGGTGAGAACCAGTGACCTAAAGAGAGTTGGAAAGCTCGAGCGTGGGACGGAGATCAGAATGCTGGTCCAAGAAAACTTGGGCTGGAGGGAAGGGACCAGCCCAGGTGAGGGGAGTGAGGTGAGGAAGCTTCTGTTCAGAAGCAGGACAAGCGAGCCGGGCTTCACGTGATACTCCTGGGGGAGCCTGAACACCGCACCTCCTGCATTTGGTACCAGCAGCCCGACTGGCCTCCTCTCCTGCTTCAGGCACGTCTTGAGCCAGATGTGGAGAAGTGCCTTCGTATCACGTACACACTGGGATACTTAAATCTCTGTATTTTTGAAGTGGAAAAGGGAGCTAAAACCCGTGCTGACTGAGGAATGGGAAGGGCGCTTTAGTTAGCCGCCTACCTCTCAGCTCCGCAGGCCGAACCCCACCTCGCCCTGGAAGAGGGTTTGGAGCCAGGAGCCAAGCCCTTTAATGGCTATGAAGGGGGGGGAGAGAAAGGTAGAATTTCCATGTAAGGACTACGAAGAATATAAATGCCTATTTAATAAATTATTTTTTGAAATGCTTTTTCCATTCTGGTAGCTGAAGTTTGAAAAATGTTTGGAGTACTATAATTATCATTTCTGGGAAAAAATACAACATCGCAGTATTTTTGTTTTTGCTGCAGGTCAAGTTGTAGTTCAGGGTGGAAAGTAAACACATCCCTTTGCTCAGCTGCAGCTCGCATATTTGTAGTCTCCAGGTGCCCTCTTGGCGGTGGCGTGGACTAGGGTTTACGCCGTGGGTACACAAAGGATACAAAGAAGGCTTAGAAACCCGGGGCCCTTTCAGGGGCTTGGCCCCCGGCAAGACTGATTAGGAAGCTGGTGCTGGAGCCAAAGGACCGGTCAGAAGGGTGGGGAGGCCTTCGGAGAAGGAGGGGGAGGCTGTTTGGAGAGGTGGTTGGCAGTGAAGCACTTTCTCACTGGGGAGGATTGTCACTGGATAGGTCTAAATGTCAGGAGGCCTTTGTTTGGGGAGTCGCTCGTTACCGTTATATTCCATCTCGTCCAACTGACAACTTTGTAAGCTGGGCCCCTTGACACATCTTGAATGCACACATGGCTGGGGAAGACTCTCCAGGGAGAACTACCTGCATAAGGCAGCTGCCTGCCTTCTCTCCCGACAGAGCAAAGACCATTCTCTCAAAAAAATAGCCTTAGAAAAAAAAGAATTGAGAAAGTAATAGATACTGACAGAGAAACAGCACTTGAAAACTTTTGGCATGCTAAGATGACTGGGGGGGCAAATATGTGTGTGTGTGTGTGTGTGTGTGTGTGTTTTATAATCAACTTCACCTTTATCAACGATAGCAAACATTTAATGATCACATCTGTACTTTATGTTGGGGATACTGGGTTAAAAATGAACTGAGAAGGAGAAGTGAGCTAACATGAGGGTCCAAGAGTGCTCTGTGTGTGTGTGTGTGTGTCTACATATGTATACATGCACACATACCGGGGTGGGCAGAAGTAGATTTACGGTGGACTTGTATGGAAAACAATGCAATAAATAAATACTACAAGAATAAATTCTGTTTGGTGTACTCACAACTGTAAATCTATTTTTGCCTACTCCGCATATGCATATAAAATATATGAACTCTTTTACTTTTATAATGTAATATTTCATATTATATAAATATATTATATCAAAGAATATATATATTTTTAATACCCAAAACAATCTTGTAGACTAAGTATTTATATGCTCTGTTTAATGCAAGAGTATGAGCATTCTGAGGTCTGTCTGACTCAAAGCCTAGACTTCTAATAATTGACGACGACGAATCTGTTAGGCACTTAGATGTGCCAGGCATAGGGCTACCTGCAATATATATTTATTGCACTTAACTCATACAACAACCCTGAGGAAACTGACACAGAGAAGTCAAGAAACATGCCTAAGCCCGGCTGGGAGTGGCTCAGCGGTTGAGCATCAACCTAGGATCTGGGAGATCGCGGTTCAATTCCCCGTCGGGCCACGTGCCCGGGTTGCGGGCTCGATCCCCAGCAGGGGGCGTTCAGGAGGCAGCCAATCAATGACTCACTCACCATTGATGTTTCTATCTCTCTCTCTCCCTCTCTCTGAAATCAATAAAGATATATTTTTAAAAAGAAAGAAAAGAAACATGCCTAAGATCACACAGCTAGTTGTAAAAAAGCCAAGATTTGAACAGTTTTTTCTGCCTTTCCAATCTTTGACCAGTAGCTATACTGAGTCTCATATAAAAAGATAAAAAGTAGCTGAAAAGTTACCTTTGTTAAATGACAAGTAAGTGGTACAAAGAAGTAGTAGTTTATCTTCAGTAAAACAAATTTAAATGGAAGAAGAAAGAGAAAGAAAAAGAATAAGTGGCCAAATAGTCTTTTTTAAAAAAAATCTACTGTTGTGTTTTTCACGTATATGGGCTTTTGTCGGACTGTGCAAACCCTCAGAGAACTACCAGTTGAGCAGTGGGAGAGCTGCCGCCCTGGCTGTGTGGCCGCCGTTGTCGGCAGCGACAGAACAGAGCTCCACAGCGCCCTCCACCTGTCCTCCGCTCGTGCCGTGCAGCACCCTCTTTATTCTTGCTGTATCATTTTAATCGCATAAGTATAGTGGCTTCCAGGAACCTCCGAAGACCTCAGATCGGCACATACTATTCTTTGGAGTCCAAATAAAGACTTTGGAAATCCCTGTACCACCTCAGAGACTCAGGAGCTTATTGACAATACCCTTGGTTTAACTGTTCCTTGTTTTTTAAAATCACATAAGATCACATTTTCTACTGTGCTGCTAAATCTGTGCAGCATTAACAAATACTGGGGTTTTAAGAGAAAGGGGCTGGCTTCTCCTTTAATTCAGAAATCATTGGCTGGCCTTCCTTAAGGGCCCGGGAGCCCCTGGAGCCTGATCGCATGGGAGGGCGGCCCGCACTCCTGGCTGGGGAGGACGTTGGTAGAAGGAAACCCACAAATTCCAGCCCCTCCGTTTACAGGTGAAGAACGCCAGACCCTTCATTCTCACCTCTTAAAAACCTGGCATTTTATTATCTTTTTTTCAAATCAATGTCATCATTACACTGTGGAAGAAGCAAGTTGCAGCATCCCTTCCTCAGGGGAGGAAAACTTGAAGTATTTGGAAAGGGACCCGCCCAGAGTCACATAACCACTCAGCAAAATAGAGGCTTTGTTTGTGTTCTGTAATGGATGTTGCCTTCCGTTTAAACACCACCCTGGGGAGTGCCTCATTCCTAGTGTTTATGCCTTTATGACATTTCCAAGCTGTTTATGAAGATTCCTCTTAAGATGTTGCTGAACTGACTATACACATTTCATTCATTGAGGTTTTTCCTCATTAGTCATTTGCCCCATTCTCTCATGCTTTTCATTCCTTTTTTTGTGGGCGTGAGTTTGTGGCCAAAAAAAGGGGGACAGGTATTCAGAGAAGGCTGTAGTTTATTAGGTTAAAAAAAAAAAAAAATCATCTTTTTGAAGTCAATCTTCCCTTTGTACATTTATCCAAACCATCCTTTGGTTTTATTTTATTGCCAGATTTCTAAACATTGTTACATTTTGAAAATTTGTTGCTGTGTATGAATGTAGAAATGTAATTATTTGAATGGCAAATCCCTCTGGGAGTAAATTGAGTATGTGTTCCTGGTGTGAATTAACAGATAATGGAATAAAATGTCTCTGGCTCAAAATTCTAATAAATTTAATAAACTGTGATTTGAGATTCAGTAGGATACATATGCACACATTCGGGATCTGACACTCCCGGTCCTTACCCCCACTACCTCCCACCAGAGGTGGAGCCTGTAAACCTCTCAGCTCTTTTTACTCCTCCCGGGAAGCTCTGACCTTGTCCAACAAGGTTCCTAAGAATCAAAGCAGCTTTGAGTCCCCTGGGAGTGCAGAGGCTTGGGGAAGGGGTGCCTGGAATGGTGGATCGACCTGGTCTGCACATTGGTGCATCTCAGGGACTTCTACAACTACTCATGCCGGGGTCCCGCTTCCAGTAATCCTTGATTTCATTGGTTTGGGTTATCCTCTGGGCTTCTGCATGTTTAAAGTTCCCCAGGGGGGTTGCATATGCTGCCAGGTTTGAGAATCCGTGTTCTAGCGCTGTGGTTCTCAGACTGTAGCGGCATGAGATTCACATGGGGGTTGTTCACATTGCTGGGCATCGCCCCGGCGTCGGATATGGGGTCTTAGAATTTGCACTTACAGCAAGTGCCCAGGAGATGCTCACGGGCTGGTCCATGGCCCACTGTTTGAGAACCACCACTCCAGAGGCAGTTCATCTCGCACGTTACAGTAGGTGGATCACCCGGGAATCTTGCTGAAGTGCAGGCTCTGATTCAGTAGATCTAGTCTAAGGTCTAACACGCTCCCACCCAGGTGCTGCTGCTGCCACTGGTCCAGAGGCCATCCTTTGGTAGCAAAGCTCTGATCTAAAGCATCATTTTCAACCCAATTCAGTAACACCCTGCACAGAAAAGATGTGTGGTCTGGGCCATTCTTCGAGGGACCTCGGGGCTCCGCATACAGCATGGACCAGCCCAGCCCGGTGGCAGGCAGAGAGCTGGAGGGCTCGGTGCCCTTTGGACATGCCCTTGGAGAAGCTCTGTTGTCAGTGGGCAGCCTCCCTGTGCAGATTCCCAGGTTGCTGGGAGCCACACAGTGATTCTCAGCCCTGATCCCAGTAGAATCACCCAGGGAGGGACTAAACCAAATACTAATTACCAGGCTCCTCCCCCAGGTACTCTCCTTTGATTTAAGGTGGGATCCGGACAGCGGTTTTCTTAAAAGCCTTGTACGCGATTCTAATGCACAGCCAGCGTTGAGAACCACTAAAATATCACGTGTTGCAGTTTTACAGATCATTTAATTTTTTAATTTCTGTTTGGCTAATTTACATTCTGCTAGGATGCAAGCTAACTCTATTAGGTCATTGAAAACAATTTACAGCATCTTTATCGAACCACCGTCTTTAACAGTGATGGGATCTCACAGTAGATTCCATCACTGTTAAATCCTAAAATCAGAGTAAAAGAAAATGCTGGGAAAGTACAGCTGGTGTTTTCTGAACGAGCTGAAATATGAACTATTTCTGGGACTGTATCAACAAGCCTAATTTTTTCCCCTCGGGGTTATGATTGTGCGGAACAAGTCTTCACCGCGAAGCTTGCCAAAAAAGGTTATGATAAAATCATGGAATGTGAATGAAAAGAATTCCCAGTGTAACTTTAAAGGAGTCAGTCTCTAAATTTTAAAATGCAGGGATGGCATGTGCCGTGCATTTGTAATAGAAGTTTTGAGAACAGAATAATCACGGGCACAGGAAGGCTCCTCCTCTTACCGTGCGGCGTCTGTAGGGCCAGGGGGCAGATGAGACTGTGAGGGTGGCCGAGCAGAAAGAGATGGGGCCACACCAAGGACGCTGAGCCCCGTTTCCCTTTGTAAATCAATTCTGTACTCTGTGTGTGAACAGAAGGGTAGCCACGGACGAAATATACCCAGGGCCAGGAACGCCGACTGGGGCAGCTGACGTTCCTCTTGCTCTCAGCATTGTGGGCTCAGAAGAACGTGGGCTTCGGAGGCTCTGCCACTGGCTTTGTGACCGTAGCCAAGTTTCTTAGCTCCTCTGTGCCTGTCTCCTCACCTGCCAAGGAGATGTCATCTCTTTCACGTGGGAGTGCACAGGGGTGTGGCAACGAGTAGAGGCACGCTGCCTCACACGTAGAAGGTGCCCAGTTAGTAGAGATGGCTTCCATTGCTCTGGCATGCTTCTGAGAATTGAATTCTTAGTAAGAAACATCCATCAAAATATTTTTCTTGTGTTTATTGGTGTGTTTTTTACTGGTGAATTATGCTAGTTTAGGTTTCTTCTTAATGGTCAGGAGTTAACTAACGTTTTTGTGCTTGCAGAGTAGCGCGTTCTCGCCTCCAAGCCTTTATTCTCTGTGTTCCCCGCATCTGGACCCTGCCGCCTTGCTTTTTGCGTGTCTTCTTTCGTCCAGGCCTCTGCTCGGGTGCCGTGTCCTCAGAGGGACCTGCCCTCGCCCGCCTGGCTGATGCAGTCCACCCGCGTCGCCGGTTCTGCTTCAGAGGTTCATCGCCGCCCGGCCCCGCGCTGTGTGGCGCGTTGTTCATGGTCCAACTCCCCTGGCACTGTGAGTCCAGGAAGGCAGGGACTTCGTTTCGTTTCCTGCGCATGGAAGTCATTCAGTGAATGTCTGGTGAATGAATGAGCGAGAGGACTTGAGAGGACTTCACAGATTGCACCTCGGCCGGTACCATGAGGAGTTTTGTCTCCCAGGGCCACCAAGAGGCCCCTGTGCTCCCCAGGGCCGAGAGTTAGCCGCTCGGGGACTTCAGATTCTAGAGCAGTGAGATTATAAAGGGGAGAGATTACCAGAGGGAAGTGTGGGGGAAACAGGGATCCAGACTCTTCCCTTCTGTACTCTGCTCTACCTGCTAAATTCTGTGGTGATCCAGTCTCATCAGATCGGAGTCCCTTGAAAGATACCGCCTCCGAATGACCCTGCCCTCTTGCGTGTGTGCGTGAGAATTGGGCTGGATTTCAGGAAAGAGCCGAGGACCCGGCAGCGTGAACTCCGTGGTTGCCTCTTTGAATTCACCAGTCCACTTAATGCCACCGGTTTTCTGTTACTAAGTGTGCAGCATATCTGCTGTTGTATTTAGAGATTTTGAAAGAGGAGGAAGGCTTGGTGGTACATGTGCGGGGGATTCTATAAAAATTAAGTAGATATAATTAGAATCTGGCAATATAACTTTTCTCTTCCCATCCAGTAGTTTTTCACCTGACTTTGGTTGTATTTAAATCTGTGTTTAAACCAAGTACTCTTGAATGCATTTGTTACGTAGATCATGATTGCGCTTTCCCTGTTGACATGCAGACCTGGGGGTCTACTGCTGGCCAACGCGTAGTCACACAGGTTAAAGTAACCAGGGTTGATACAAACTCTCCAGTATTATTGTAATTGATACTGGGCAACCCTGTCAACATTTTAAGGGCTAATCTGTTATAGGAAGATTATTAAAATGATGACCAGCTTATTGTCCCTTAATTACCTCTGTTGCAAGTGATACTATCACTTTAGTCTTGGTATATCTGGGGCAGTTTTTGTTGATTTTTTTTTTTTTTAATTAAAGATTCCAGCTGCAAAGTGTTGTTGCCAGGGCAACTAGACTGAAAAGCTTATTAATTAACTTAAGTATTATATGTAGATTTGTTAAGACACCATCGGGAAAAAGTCAGGAGAGGCTTCTTTTCAAATGGAGAAAATTAAAATTTCGGAGGTAATGTCAGAAAAGCCTTCTAAATGATGGGAAATACATGGTTTAGCTGTAGTTTTCTTCTCAATTTCTTCATGAAAGAGATAAAATAGAGACATAGATGACTAAATGAAATCTACTGGAAGACTTATTTTCAAACAGACTGAGAAAGAAGGTATCAGAGAAGCAGTTCCTGATGCTATGGTAACCGTCGTCGGGTGAAAGTCGCAGGCTGCGCCTGGCTGGGGGCAGGGACGGGTGCTGGGTGAGTGAGGCTCTGGGTAACCTAGTGAAAGGTGAACGGGGGGTTGAGAGAAGAGAAGGGTAATAGATAAGAAGGTTAACAATTACAAAGTGAAAGGAAAGATACAGATCTTAGACATCTAAATTATTTGAAAGCATTATTTTACAGTTTGCCAAGTCAGCATAGACAGGCTTGAGTCGTATGCCTGCTGGTCATGAAGTTAACAACACAGTCTTGAAAATTCAAAGTACAAACTGTTAGAAACACAAGAAGTTAGGGGTTCATAGTGGAAGATTTATATAGATCCTTCCAGGAAAGTAGATTAAAATTTTAATCTAATCTAATGAATGTCATAAGAAACTTGATTTGATAGATTTGTAAGTTTGTATTCAAAAAACAGAGGACATGATCTTTTCAGACATCTATGTATTTTAAAGTTGGCCTTAGGCGCCACGCATGCCAAAAAACCCAAAAACATTAAAAAAAAAAAATCAAAAAATTTACAGAAGTAAAAGACTGTGTAGCCTACATTCCCTGGCAACAAGACAATAAAACTATAAATTAAAAATCAAAAGGAAAGCAAAAAAATCCCTGCAGAAATTCAACAGCGTTCTTTTAGAAAGTTTGTATTAAAGAGGAAACCAAAGTTGAATTATAGATTATTTAGAAGTGAGTCACACTGTGAGTATAATGCATATCAAAATTTAGACTGTAACCAGAGCAATATTTGGCTGAAGAATTAAAACCATCATTAAAATTATTAGCATTCTCAGAAAATAAAACAGACGCAAACTAAGCATTAATCTTAAAACACTAGAGAAAAATCCAGCTCATTAACAAGAGTAGGAATGAAGTTCTATTTGCAGTTAAAGTCACAGAGCTCTTAGTAACTGTGAGACCACGTGTTCGTGTCAGCCAGCGACGCCGTCTACTGAGTGCAGTTTACAAACTCGGTCCCCGTTCAGTCAAGATTCACTCTCTCACTCGGCTTTTCACTTTGTTCTGCCCACACTGACGGGGATCCAGGATGGAATTCCTCTTTACTGCTCTTCTCAAAGCAATTGCCTGGGGTTAGAATATGAAAATAAGATACATGCATCCTCCATCTATCCTGCTGCTGCAACACTGGCCCCCATGCTGGTCCTGGGACACACGGGCGTGCTGTCCCTCTGCAGGGTGGCTCTCCCAGCCACCCCCACCACCACCCCTCACTCCTTCCAATCTTTGTTCAAGTGTCAGCCTCCAAATGATGCCTGTTCTCACCAGACTGTACCTGCCCCCTCTTCTTCCATGCATTCTAATCCCCGCTTGCTCTATTCTATTTTTTCCCCGTAGCACTTACCACCCTCAACTGTCTATAGAGTTTGCTTGTTTATAATGTTTATTGTTTACTTTCTATCACCCTCCACTGCATTGTAAATTTTTTGAGGTCAGGGATGTTTCTTCTGTTTATGCTGTACCCCAGGCTGCTGGAACAGCAGGCCCTCAATACGTGTTTTTGAATGAATTTGCTAGAACTATGAGCATGAAGACTTTCCTAGACTATGTTTTGATTAGACAGGAAGTAGACAAGGAAATGGGCAGTGACATGAAAGATACAGCAGTTAAGATAGAAAAAGACCCAAGGAACACTTGGTTTTAGAAGTAGACTGACTTTTGTAATATAAAGCACTAAGTGAGCTGACAATGAGGAGGCCTGGATTGTAACTGAGAAGACTGTAAGCTGGATCTAACCCTGCTCTGTGATTCTGTGCGCGTTTTACATTAGGAAAGACAGAGCTTATGGTAACGGACCCCAGCACTACATGACACCGTGTTCACCCAACGTTTTCTGAACTCGTTCTCTCCCTTCCCTCCTCCAAGGTCACAGGGCTACAATGATGTGCTTTTGGTTTACTTTGGTCTTTTCCTTGAGGACCTAATGTTGGTATAGGTTTCTTAAAAGCTTGAGGCGAGAAGCTGAGGTATGGACTGAGGGCTCCAGAAGCTAGGGCTTTGCTTGATTGATTTCCATTTCTAAAACTGAGGCGCAGCCTTACATCAAGACATCCTACTAGAGAAAAGAGAACGTGGAGCGTTTGATGATCTCAGCTAGAGACAGAAACATACCAGCTGTCATTTAGGGAAATTACATGGGAATTTGGCTCATATTCTACCTTCCTGAGATTCCACATCATGGAATCATAGAATCTTCATAAGCTCATCTCAAAATTCAGAGCATGGAGGTGGAGCTCTTCTACCTTGTCTCCAGTCCCTGAAGTAGCCAGGATTTATCTGTGGATCTATTTTGGTATTGAAGCCTGCACTCTTTTCAAAGAACAGCCCTTAAAATTCCTTTTAAATTCAAAGATCTCTCATGTAGTCAGTGATGGAGTCGTTTTCAGGTTCTCCAGGTCCTGTAGGCGTCTTCCCTTTGCATTTCTTCACCTTGGTCAGTGTGTTGGGCATTGGTTGTTCCACACAAGTGAGATGGGAGATGGAGGCAAGGCAGCTTCAGCCTCACATTCTGGGGTCATGAGCACCTCTCAGGGGAGATTTCCATGGCTGGCTAAGCCGAATGTGAGTGAGGGTTTCCGCCAGATCTCCCTCTCTCCCGGCCCCCTTGGTTAGCGAATGGATCGGTAGGACTGCCCGCGCTCAGGGAGGTGCCCCCCAGCGCCCGGGCATGTGCTAAATTCTTTCTCTCCCATTCAGAAGAGAAGCCAGATTGCTCCAAGGCCCGCTGTGAAGTCCAGTTCTCTCCGCGCTGTCCCGAAGATTCCGTTCTGATCGAGGGCTACGCTCCCCCCGGGAAGTGCTGCCCCTTACCCAGCCGCTGCGTGTGCGACCCTGCGGGCTGCCTGCGCAAAGTCTGCCAGCCGGGATTCCTGAACATACTAGTGTCAAAGGCCTCGGGGAAGCCGGGAGAGTGTTGTGACCTGTATGAGTGCAAACCAGGTACGCACGCGCCTCGTCAGCAGCTGCTCCTTCGCGTCGGAGGGCAGCAGGCCCCTGCGCAGCCAGCCGGGTCTCCTTCCCTGGGGAGAGGGGCACTCTCGCCCCACACGGCCAGCCCGCCACTTAGGGCAAGGAGCCCGACTCCTGGCCTCCTGGTCAGAGAGCCAGAGAAATCACTCACTGGTGCAGAAACGCCTCCAGAGGGGGACCGTGTCTGTTTCTCTTTTCTTCTTTCCCCTCTAAGTGCGCTTGATGGGAGAGGTGGGGTTAAAATTTATGCTATCTGCTATTGCATTCCCCCAGAAAAGGTCATAGCCTTCATTTGCAGATTTATCTGTTACTTTAAATTATTACATTTAAAACAACCATCATACATAAAACAGGAAGCTGTTTTTAGGTACATACATGCATCAAAATGCCAGACGTTTTATAAGGAAATGCTCTGCCCCAGTCTTTCCTCTTGCCCCCCCCCCCCCCATCTTTTGGCTTTGATAGCGTGTGTAAGCCTTCGTTGGCTATTGACATTCCTTCTTTGCCACGTGATTCGCTGTCGTGTCTCAGCTGTTTCTTGCTTTTTAAATTACCCCTAACATCCTGGTTCTTTCTGCAGTCTCTCTAGTGTGGTCTGTGAATGTAGGGCTAGACTATAGTGATTTCCTCTTTATAAGTTTCTAACCATTGGTCAGACTCCTTTGAACTGCTAGATAAATGCTTCAAGCAAAACAGGCCCTTGTCCATCTCTTGAACTATTTTATTAGAAACATGTCTGGCTGACGGTCAGCATCCACCCACGTGACCACCATTGGTTTACCTCTCTCTCTGTGTCTTCATCTTCTTAAGTGTCTTGACCCCTGCTTCCCTTGCACAGACGACCTGGGACACATTACCGTTCTCTAACGTTGAGTGCAGTAAAAACACCAGTGTTAACAACGGGTTCTGGGAAGCGAGGATGCTGCAGAAATCTGTCCAGAGCCAGTGTTTCATTTGGGGACTCAGAATGCCAGTAAATGTCACAGTAAACGGTGCCTCTGTCTGCCCCTTCCAGTGTCCAGCGTGGACTGCAGCACTGTGGAGTGCCCCACCGTTCAGCAGGCCGTGTGCCCCCTGGATAGCTACGAAACTCAAGTCAGACTCACAGCGGACAGTTGCTGCTCTCTGCCAACAAGGTCGGTCTGTCCTCCATGTATGAGCTTCCTCCTCTGTCTCGTGTGTTAGCATCCTGGGAGGCACAGTTTCAAGCATGCAGTTCATTTTCCTAACAATTAGGGAAGCCCAGTCTTCTCCCATTTCTGTGGAGAGATCACTGTCATTACGACTTGGTATTTACACGTATGTTGCCTCGGATCCAAGCCAGGTGTTATCAGGTGAAGTCACTAATCCTTACAGAGTCTTCATATCGGGGTGCTGTGTACCTTTGCAGGCCGGGAACTATCCAGGCCTAAATGCCCCTTAGGATGTAGCCAGGGAGGCAGCGAGGTGTCCATCATAGTGGGGGCATGTCATTTGAGACTCTGCGGTGCGTCTTACAGGAGCTTAACCGCTGTGTCCACTAGGATGAACCCCTGCATACATCATGGAATTGCTGCTAAGGGGTTCTTCACATTTGCATTCACACATCTACCCAGACCTATTCCTTGCAGGGGCAGAGAGGAGCCTAAGTTTCTGTCATGCTTTCCAGAGTAGCAAACACATCTCTCTTTGGCCGGATGGGGAAGAAAGTTGCTGGCATTCTAGTTGTAGCAGCAGAACATCCACTCAGCCCACAGGACCAGGCTCACCCCTGTACATGAGGAACGGCAGGTCCCGTCCTTGAGAGGCTTCCTAGCATCACCGTAGAGCTGGCCCTGGTGCTTGGCTTTTGGGAGGACCCTGCTTGGAAACTTGGGGTTTACATCCCACTTCTCCTCCGATGCTCTCTCCCCCTCTTCCTTGCCATGACCTCCCCTCCATCTTCTCCAGGCCACTAAGATGTCACTTTGACTGAGTCATCTCATTTCTTTTAACTTTTGCTCTACATTTACTATCCAGAGTTAAAACAGTGCTTTATGTCACTCTGTCTCCCCCAGTCCCAGTGCCAGGCACGTCGCATCTGTGTTTGTTGCACAAGTAGTTGTGATTACACAGATGGGAGTGTCTCTGGTCCTTAGTGAAGGTAAGTATCAGTTATTTGTCCATAATTGAAGTAGACTTCCAGAGAGCGTCCTGACAATTACTCCTTTCTTCTTTCTTGTCTTAAAGTATATGAGTTCTTTAACCTCTCCTAACCTTTGTCCTGTCAGAAACCCTGAAATTCTCTCCGACATGTTTGACATGACTTGCCCTATTTTTTACACTGTATCCTAAGGCAGATGCAAAGACTCCTGTGAAGATAGCGTAGTAACAGTGGCGCAGTACCTTCTTATGTGAGATACGAGAGTTTACGTGCAGGTGTTTGGAAAGGGGTGAATTATTGTGCAAACATAAGGTATCACTAATCAATAAAGGGAGAAAATGGAGCATCGCTAAAAGCAGATGTCCCCTTCAAGGTCTCTATGAAAAGGAAGGTGGCGCATAATATTAGAGAAGCTAATTAATCAGAACTAAGCCAGTTGTTAATGAGCAAGTCCTGTAGCGAGGAAAGGGGGCCGTTCTCAATTGGCTACTCTAAGTGTAATCTAGTACCATCTGCGTGTAGGAGGTGCGCCAGGGGCTTGAAGTGGGTAGAAGCTACAGGAAGACCCATTTAATCTCAGTCGAAGACGAAGAATTTTCTCACAGCTAATGATGTACTGTAATGAATTGGGCTGCTTCCTGAGATAGACGGAGCTCCCTGGATCTGGAGAGATTTCTTTCCGTCTGGATGGCCACCTGCCAGGAATGCTTAGAAGAAATGCTATGTTGGAAAGGAGGTTCAACTAGATGCCTTCCGTTTTCTCTCCAAGCTTCTGTGAGTCTTGTAAACATACACTGTAGGATGGTGGTTATTGTGTGGGCGTGATTTTGACTTTGCATTCAGAGCTCAGGAATGGTCAGTGAAGGGTGCCTCTAATGGAGAAATGGGAACCATGGAGAAGGAAGTGATTCAGAATCCCTCTGTAAATTATTGGCAGGGAAGGGGTACGTTCTCACAGCTCTTTAGTTTCCTGTATTTTAGATAGTCGGTGACCCCTGCTCACCCCTGGCCCCTTCTCCACACGCATCCTGTGTTCCCACCTGACACGGCCCCTCCCCGAGCGCGCTCATGCTCAGTGCCTTTGCATTTGCAGTTGACCCCTCTACCCCCTCCCCCTTCCTCTCGCCCTCTGACAACTTCTAATCCTGCGTCAGGACTGCATTTCCTTCTCTGCAAAGTGTTTCTAGCCTTCGGCCCCCAAGGATGACTTAGGTGCTCCTCCTCTGCTCCCTTTTCATTCATTTCCCATGCATCTCTTTATTGTAGCACTTTTAATAATATACAGCATCATTGATATTTTTTTTGTCAGCTTTTTCCCCACTCTGATTCTCAAGGAAAGAGAATATTTTATAGCCTCTAGTACCTAGAGTAAGATTTCATGTACTATGCCAGCCTACATTTATTGATGAATGAACAAACACACAGACGAAAACAAATGCTCCCACTCTAGCCATAATGACTGATATGTTGAAGAAGAAAAAATTGTCTTCCTGCCGTTGTCTGACTTTAAAACCCTTGCAGTGTTTCCCCAACCCCCTTCTTTATGGCCTAGTTCGCAATACTTTATAAACCATCTATTCCAAACACCAAGCTCACCTTTCAAAGCACAGGATGCCTTTATCTCTCCCTTCCACCTTTTCTGATATTGTTCATCCCCCAGGACTCCAGTTAAATCCCACCTCATCCACAGAGGTCTTCATGCTTCAGCCAGCTCCGTCCCACTCCTTAGGAACTCCCCAAATAGCCCTTTCCATGTTGCCAGTTAACCATATACTTTTTGGCATTGTTCTTTGTGTTACATGCATCACCAACAAAAAGGTGTGTCTGGAGGTCAGGAATTGCATCTTCTTTCTTCTCTGTGTGTGCACTAAATACTGAGTAATTGGTCAGTACAGAAAATGTTCATACCATGGCTTAAGCTAGTTTAGCCTATCATGTAGGTCCCCACTCACTGAGGACGACAATAGCCGAGTCATACTTTGACAGAAATAGAAGCCTGAACAATTATGTGGAAACGGAAATTAAAAAAAGAGAGTTTTGTGTGTGAACCATGTGTGAACCATGGTCAAGGTTTGCTCTTAGAATCATGATGTTTAGGGGTCGCTGTAGAACATGTAAAACCCTGTTATAAGTATCTGACCTTTACCAGCATAATTAGAAAAGGGATTGTTAAGAACTTAGAGCCACCTTAGATCAAAACTGACTGTGTGGAGAATTCAGGGGGGAAAGGCCCTGCACAGTTAGGACAACGTCGGGCGAACTGCCTGACAGTTTGGCGGCTGAGAGTCACGGCAGGTGACAGCAGCCACCTTTTCTGTAAGGATTTATTGTGCCTTCCGCACAAAAGGAATCTGTGGCCTTCTCTCCCTCATCATAAAGATTAAACTTCTCCCTCCTTCATTCCCATCTGAGTGGAATTGCCATTCCCAGTGAGACTATTACGCCCGTTCAGGCCTCTCCCGGCCCTATTTCGGGGTGAGTCCTCACTCCATTTGTGGATTTTCTTTGGAGTTGTCTGTTTTCGGTTCAGTCATTCACTCAGTTATTCGTTCGTCAAGCATGAATTGAGCTCCTACAGGTGACAGACGCTGCCCTCTAGATGTCCTTTCCACGCAGGGGTGTATCTTTCCATTTCTGTTCATTTCTACCGCGGACTAGTACTGGCTCTCCCACCTCCCTCTGCCCTTTCTAAGGATGGGGTATACCTGCCTTCCTTGCCGCAGCTCTGCTCTTTCTTAACGGCCTGTCCTGCATGTTCCCTCTTTTGCTGTGTTTCATCCTGTTTCGACATCATTCTTATGAGTAATATGATTAACTTTTAACCGTTTCTAATTCTTCTTTCCCTCGGCTTGGTTTAGTTTTCCAGGCACCCTGCCAGTTCTTTCCACCTTTTCTCTCGGCTCTGGGCTGTGACGGGAGCTCTGTGGCAGCTCATCACACCTTTCAGGAGCTAGCGGAAGGGAATCAGGGCCTCACGCGGGGCCTGAGCACCGCACGATGACACAGGGGAGAAGTGGGACTGTCCCTGGGGCTCGTGACACTTCACGTGTCTTGGGAACGCCTTCTGTGCTCTGTGCGTGTGTGCATGCAGACACCTCCATGCAGAAGGAAACTTACAGCCCAGATGGTTACGGGAGACGCTTTCATCCCAGTGACATCTTTACAGAGAAGGAAAAACAAAAAAGTCTTTAAATAGCCTGTAGGTATCAGTACCAGTGGCAGCTTAACTGTGTAATGCGCCTTGCTTTTTACAGAGTATTCACTTCTCTTATTCTCATTTTATTGTCACCTGGCTCCTTGAGGAATTTATGGGCATGAACACAGGTTGAGAAGTACGTGATTTGTACAAAATCATGTGTGTTCTCTGGTCCAAGGGACAGAGCAGGTCCAAGCCTTGAACCCAGGTTCTTTGATTCAAAGGCCTGTGCTCTCCGCTGCAGCGTTTTTGATAAGAGTGTTTTTGGTTTTTTTAAGTCAAGGAAATATATCAGTGACAATGAGTTTTGATTGCATCAACATATTTATTTATTTCAGCGTAGTACATATTACCACAACATACGTATGTTTCAGTTATTCACTGCTGTGTAACAACAAGCCACCCCCAAATGTACTAGCTTAAAACGCAATGATTTAGTATTTCTCAGGACTGTGTGTGAAGTGGGTGGTTCTTCTGTAGTCAGCTGGCAGGTCCTCTGGGGCTGGGTGGTTTAAGGTGACATCACTCACACGTCTGAGAACTCAACTGGGATGGCTGGAAGGGCGTCATTCTGGGTTACCTGATGGCAGACTTGAGAGAGGAAGTAGCAAAGCCTTAAGAGACCAGGACTTGGAAGTCATACACCACCACTTCCGCCACATTCTTTTGGTCAAAGCAAGTCACTGATTCAAAGAGTAGGACAATAGATTCCACTTCTTGGTGGGCGAAACTGCAAAGAATTTGCGACCATTTTTTTTTTTTTTAAATATATCTTTAGATTTCAGAGAGAGGGAGAGGGAGACAGAGAGAAACATCAGTGAGAGAGTTATTGATCGGCTGCCTCCTGCATGCCTGCTGCTGGGGATCGACCCCGCAACCTGGCATGTGCCCTGACCAGGAGTTGAACCGAGATCTCCTGGATTATAGGTCTATGCGCAACCACAGAGCCACGCTGGCCAGGCTTGGGGTCATTTTTTAATCCACCACAACATACATCTATTCATATAGGTGCTCTTTTGATTTCATTTTCTGATTGTAGAAAATTAGTGGAGTGCTGCAGCTATGTGACCCTTTCCAGAGATGAATGGCCTTCTGGCTCTGGGGCTCTGGTCCTCAGGTGTCATCCAGGCAACCTGGTTATTAAGCTCTTTTCCCTTCGGCAGCCACTTTCCTGATTCTTCACTTGCCAGCCAGCGGGTCACCTGGGAGCAGACCCATGATTTAGCAACCTCAGAGCACCACCTCAGCTTTAAGCGTCATTTAGCCAACCATTATCTTTAACTCCTCTCCTTAAGGAATGTTGTGACTGCCTAGTTAAACTGGGTGCTCTCCCATCACCCAGCAGGGAATGCCCAGAAGATCTGCCAAACGAAACCAGGTCACTTTTGAGAACAAACACACAAGAAGACCTTTTAAAGATGATGCATAGAAATTGTCCTCTATACTGGTTATCTGAGAGAAATGGACCCACCAGATATGGTAGAGGGTCGATCCAGCCTGGCTGTACATCTGGGCGTCCCATGTCCTCCTGGGTCAGCCAGCCCAGACCTCAGCCCAGTGGGGCTATTTCTCAAGATAGCTCCTAGGTCACAGTTTTTTTTCTCTACACTCCTCAGTCTTTGCTGTCTCCAGTGTATGTGCCCAATTGAAACTTTTCACCGTTCTCTTTAGAGACAGGCTTGCAGGGTAGAGATTAACTAGTTAAAAATCTAGACGGTAATACCGCTCCCCATGACTCCCTGTCACTATAAGTCAAATGAGATTTTCTATACCCTGTGCATTTTGATTTGTTATGTAACTACTTTTATATTTTTATTAAGATGAATGAATGTAATACGTTACTGACAGTCACCCATTCTAAATTTAATGAGATTTGTTCCAAACTTTTTGTTCTGAAGTGTTCTGTTATCAATTTCTGTCTATAAATATGCATTTCTTAAAAGTTATTGAAAAAAATCCAATGTGATTGTTTTGCGGTGGAAATAAGTCATTGTTTATAGTGTTCGATCTTAAAATAGGGTTTCTCCTGGGTCGCACACATTACAGTGAGCCAGTTCCCAAGCTCCCTCCGGGCTCTGCCCTCCAAAGGGTCTGATTCTGCTTCAGAACCTGTATCCGGACCATTTATATCTCTTGCTTTCTGAGACACTGTACAAAAATACTATTTTATTTTTAAATCAAGAAATACAAACATTTTAAACTTTTTTCCCCTCAATCCAAAATAATTAAAGCTTTTCTGTTGTATGTTAGCTAAAATGTGGATTAATGTGTGAACTGGACATGTAGTTGAGCCTGAATCATAAGAGCGTCCCCTTGCGCACACACACACTCCCACTCCCTCCCCCAGGAGGCAGGGTGTATGGCTCTCCCATTTCAGAGAGGGACTCATCGGCCTGGTGAGGGGCAGAGCAGCTCACCAGTGAGTGCCAGCCGCACCAGGCAGCCCCGTCCCGCTGTCACCCTGAGCCCCTGCCCAGCCCCGCCGCTCAGAAGGCCTCCCATTCCGTGTCCGGTAATCTCCTTTCTTGTGCCGTCTGTGGGCGAGTGCACGTGAGTGACCGCTCAGCCCCCCCGCACGGCACCCGCAGCGTGCGGGGAGCGTGCACCTGCTGAGCGCTGGAGCCCAGGCCTGCTTCTGCGCGGACCTGGGCACGCCTCTCGCCTCATCTGGGTGTTTTCTTATCTGGGAGAGCAGGAGGTGAGGGGTTTGATGACACAAAAGTAATTTCGACCTTAAAATTCTTGGACTTTCCCAAGCCCTTTAGGGGGGGAAGGAACCCATGCTGCTGGCGACAGGTGACTCCTGGAAAAGAAAGAGGGAAAATTATACAAAAACCCAGGGCTCAGAAGGTAATGGGGGAACTTTATGGTTTGCATAGCGAAAGGAAGGGAAGAAATTCCGGAGAAAGTCGTGAAAGAATTGTGGTTACTTTCCCCCCCATTTTCTCAAACAAACAAACAAAAACAAAAAAACAAAAACCCTTAGGAAAGGCAAAATGAAATAAACTAATTTAAGTTAATGAAATAAACTTAAATAAATTTCAACCAACCAAAGTCGTCAGCGCTGGTTGAATTGTGAAAGCTGGGTGATGATCCAATAAAATAGCTTGTTAGTCAGTGGCTAGTTAAGTGTTGCTTAGTTACATTTTTTTACCTCTATAAATAGATAGTCCCTTGTATAGCAGGTGCTGAGAATAGCTGGCCAAAGGCTGATGAATCCATAAGATACGCTTGGCTCCTCGACACTGCTTTCCAGTGGAGCGTGGCTCGCCCTGCCTGCGGGTCCGCCGTGGGGGTTCGGGGCAGGGTGATGTGTGTAGCATTCCTGTGCTTCCACACTCCCGTCGGCGTGAACTCCGTGCTGTACCTGGGGCTCCCAGACCCACATCTGTGCTTGTTTCTTCCAGCTGTTGGTCCTGTGTTTTCCCTGAGGTTCTCTTTGTCTCTCTTCCCTGTGACTGTCTAGCTCCTCCGTAGTCTTACTGCATTTTTCTGTGTTTCACGCTAACTTACACACAAACACATAGACACACAGAGCGTTACATTCTTGGAAGAGTTTTAGATTCTTTGTCCCTAGCATTGATTGGACCATCTCTTTCCATGTCTCTTAAAATATAAAGCAATCTACCGAATTAAGTTCCATGTTTTTGTTTGAACCTCAGTTTTATTTCTCTCTTATCAGACATTGACCTTAGAGGACAATTTCCAACTCATGCCCTATCATTTCATGATAGCTTCAAACTGTGTAGTTCTAGGAAGTGAAGTAAGGTAACAGGAAGGATGCCAGCCCCATTGTATCTGAGATATGCCAGATATACAGGCCGTGACTGGAGCGAAGGTTGGGAACTTACTTTCTCTGTAACATCTACATGTTCACACTCTGCTGCTTCGGGTGGAAGATCTAGGGTGCCCAGTTGCCACTCCTCGGTCCTGGCTGCTTTGTGCTCTCAAGAAAATTCGTCTTGTTGGTGTAATACTGTATTTTGATAACAGAATCTTAGCAGATCGCTAGCACACTGTTGCTTGTGAATAGATGTAGATATTTAGAGAAGGAGCTGTCAGGGGTTCCAGAACCCACAGCCTGAGATTGACTCATGCCGATGAAGCCAGGGGAATGGAATCTCTGGCAGGTTGTCTCTTCCCTTCAGAAGCGCTTGAGTTAAATCGGAACGAATCTGACCTCAAAGCTACAGGGAGTGGAAACAAGGCGCAGATTTTAAAGTGCTCGGTTAACTGGCAGAGGCTCCGGGGGCCTCGTGGAAGACAGAGCACCCGGGGCTCCGTGTGGGGTATCGTGACGAACTAGGCAGCCCGGGCCGCAGCGAACTCAGCAGCTTACAGGTATCCCCTCGGCCAGTTCCCAGGAGTTTCGGTCCTGTGGAAGGTAATAGAGGACACACACACACAGTCCTCTGCCTTCAAGAAAACCAGTAGGTTGGCTTTGTGCCAAATAAAAACCGTCTTTAAGAAAAAGCTATAAAGTAATAATGCCAGCCTCAAGTCCAAAGTAAGAAATCAAGGAGCAAAAAAGAAACACGCATGCACACACAGACAGAATAACTGATAATTTTTCGTATCCCTCTTTTTGTCTATATTTTCAAATCTTAGAATCTTATAGTTCCCATCGTACTGAGAACTTTTTCTTATTTCTCTGCTCAGTAGCGTCTGAGTAATCCACTGGCTTCTGAGTAATAGTCTTGGAGGGGCAGTGTCAAGAGTCCTTTAACTCTGTTTGCTAACGTACTTACACTTGGGTGGTTAGCTTCGCAGAGCTCCTCAGTCAGCTCTTATCTCCAGAGCTTCAGCCCATCACTCTGCTGGTTGAAGCCTTTAGGAGGGTGGTGGGGGAGGGAGGGGGGGAGATTGCACAGGGGTCAGGAACACAGGCTCATTAGCCCAACCAGACACATGTGTCAGAGCCTGATCTGGAGGGTGGCTTGGAACTGACAGGTTTTTTCTCACAGCACAGGGAGCACTCCTTAGTTCTCCGAGACGGAATTCAGCTCTTTAGATCACTAGGCGATGTGTACTGTAGACCCATATGCTTTTAGCATTGCTCTAGGTAATTAAATTGCTTGTGTAATACCTACTTAAGTGGCCAATGGAAATCATCCCTAAATGTGCATTTTCAAGAGGACATTATCAAATTAAGAACCTTGTAATTAATTATCATGTCCATCTGTTCCCAAGACATTGTCTCCAAGAAGATGGCACACAACAGTAGTTCGTTTTCTGTTTTTATAGATTAGTCTGTTGGTAGACAAATTTCTCTAATTCAGTTCACTTTTTTGGTTGTTTCTTTTAATTTGGATAATTTATCCAGCTGCTTTAAGGAAAAAAGTAAGATTAAATTACACAGTATATAAAATATGCATTAACATAGCATGGATTTAAACCATTTCTCTGATTCTTGACATGCTATCATGGTAGCATTCTCTTTGTTTTTAAACACATGCAGAGAAAATTTGGAAATATATTCGAAACCCTTTCTCAACTAAGAAAAGAACATCTATTCTGTTGCCCTCTGTCACAGTAATTTTTGGCCCAAAAGAGCAAGTCATCTCATAACTAAAAAAGCCAGAGTCTATATTAAACTCCAATGTTTTTAAAACAAAATAGTTGTAGGAATTCCATGTTATTATTGGACGTGTCCCCAGATTGAGGAAACTATGCTTTCCTAGAAATAGAGCCATTGCCCACTGGAGATGAACTATCTCTCTTGTAGAGACTTTAATTTGTCAATAATTCACTTCATATGTGGAAGCCCTGTGCTTCCTATCCTCGTGCCGTATGCCTTTTGTGTTTCACCATGAATTTGACCAGAATCTAGTCTTATTTTGTATTTGTTTCAGTCCTGAAACAAAGCTCAAGACTCTCACTCTGGCTTTCAGTAGCTTACAGTTTGGTCTGAACGGGCCTGGCCATCACCAGACTCTGACTCGCTGAAAGACAGTAACTCAGCTGAATTCCATTACCCTTTCAGTGAATTTGGAAAGAAGAATCCACCACGTGGACCTCGGGGGGGGGGGGGGGGCTTTCCTACCCACCCTCACTGATATTACCATCCTCATGACACGGGAACCAGAACAACAGCTCCAGACAGTTTTGCAAAAATGTATTGTGAAGTTGTTTACATCACTAATAAGCAAATCTAAAATGCTAAAGTTCTAGAAATACCCAAAACACCCCCAAATTTTATAGAATGCATTTCACTCTTCATTTGTACCTTTCCATTGGATGGAAGTGACAGGGCTTCTCGTGGTTGTGTAGACACAGTTTGCAGAGGGTTTGGGGTTCTGTTTACCCAGTAGACATTTAACTGTTTAACTGAGGCCCTGGAGGTAGAGACAGCTCATTTCTCTTGGACTTCATACTCAGTCAGTCTGCTGTGAATGTATCATACAGACAGCTGCATCTTCAGTGATCTTTTCCTGACTTTGCCTTTGTTTGAAAAGGAAAGAAGTTGTGTCTCATGGCTCTTGTGATGATAAGATCAAAGGGCCTTGATTTCCATAGCTAGATCATGGGTTCTTAAAGACTCTGTGACACTTCCTAAGACATGAGACTGCAGTTTTTGAGGTCAAGGATGCACTTTATATAGTGTCTAGCACAGGTAAATACTCAATAAATACTTTTAATTACATTTATAGATAACCTATAGCAAGCCCTAACATCAGAATCCCATTGTGGTTTTGGCGTGTCCAGGGAACAAGTATTTGAGTGTTTGTCTGTGCCAGGCATTGTGCTACCTGGTGGGACTAAGGCGTAGTCACGGAATTCAAGGAGTTTGCAGTTGGAAGGGAAGGCAAACATGTATAAATCATTACCATTTAAAGTGCTACACGCTTGAGAAGCAGAAGTAGGCAAAAAAAAGAAAAGTTAGCTTGCAGAGCAGGGAGACACTAATTCTCATTCGGAAAACTGTCAGTTTTGACTTTTGAGCTGAATCTTTAAGAGTGAGTCAGAGATCAGCAGATGGGGATAGAGGAAAGGGCATTCTGGGCGATTGTCGTCATTGCTTTTTAAACTTTTAATATGTCTTGCAACTTAAAACATTCCAATCCCACCTATCTTTATGATTCAAGAAGAATAAAATTCATGACAATTCTTGTCTTCTCCTCAGATGACCTTCCCTTTTTAAGACTGCATCCTTTTTTAAAACGTTTTATTACTTTCCTGTTTTCAATTAAAGATGCCTCTCAACTCAGTGTCATATGCAGGACCCCTCAGTACCCAGCCTGACCTACCTCTCTAGCCACGTCTCCTGCAAGCCCCTCTACAATATCCCCCAGTCCCCTTCCCAACACATAATATACTCCTGGTGGGCTCCAACCTAAACCCACTGCAGCCTTTCTTGCCTCTGCGTTAGAATAGGTTCTTCGCTCTTCCTAGAATGTTCTCTCCACCCCCACTCCTCCCCACTTGATGACACTTCGTAGTCTGTGCCCCTTACACCGCCCTACACACAGCATCACCTGTTTGCCTTTGTGCCTCTGGGCAGAAAAGCATGCTGGAAGAAGTGATCCTTGGGGATGAATGGAGGTTTGTTAGTGACATGAGGGACTTCGGTGTTGACGACGTAGGACAGCTACTGCTGGGCGTGTGCTTCTCCCCAGCAGCACAGAGGACATCATCGGTTTGAATCACAATTTGCAGTTGGCAGCCTTGGGGCTGAATTTGACCCTCAGATTTGTTTTCTTTTTGCCCTTTTTTTTGGGGGGGGGGACATCTTTAAGTTAGTCATCACCGTTTAGACACTGGGAGACTTCACATAAAAATCTGGCCTCTCTTGAGCATTTGGAAGATATAGCAACACTGCCCCTTCATTTTCACACGGAAGGAGTAGTGAAGCCCCGCAGAGGGCAGAGACCCTCTTGGATTGTCTGTATTCTTGCAGGATTCCTGCCCAGCACCTGGATTTAACTAACTTGGGGTTGGGATCAAGGGACCAGGTATGAATGGAGATTAAAAGGGCAAGAAGTTTAAAGGCATCATGAAGATGGTGGTTCAGGTAACCACTTGGGGTTTGGGGCTGTGTCATTAAGGAGGTATGATCAGGACAAGGCCCAAGCTGTAGAGGAGAGGGAAGGATCTGGGGCGTAGATGTCCCAGTGAGGGTGAGGAGTCGGTGTGGGGGCAGCGTAGGTATGAGAGAACTGGGTAACCATTGTGATCAGTGAGTAGGTGTTTGACTTGAGTTTAGAGAGTTGTGGCCATCGGAGTGAGTGGCTGAAGTGGAGGGGCAGTCAGGGTGACTGGATTCCAAAAACCAGGTGAGGTCAGGGTGATGAAAATGCTTTTTCCACATAGACATGAAGCCTTCCAGCTTATAATTACGTGAAATAGCTCACAGGTGTTGAGTGCTTCTGTGTCCCAGCAGTATCCTAGGTGCTTTGCACAAATTAGTTTATTTAATCTGCATAGCAGTCCTATGACATGGGTACTTTAATGATCCTATTTTACCAAGGTGCAGTGGAGGCTTGGAGATGATGTAACTTGCCCACGGTCTTCTGGCTCCTGAGTGGCCAGAGCTCGAGCCGAAGGCTGATGTCAGAGTGCATTCTCTGACACCAGGCCCCCTTGGGCAGTGGGTAGGAGGTAAAGCCTCAGAGGGAGAGTTTGCCTGAGAGGAATGCAAACACAGGGGGCTGGCCAGAGGCCAACTTGGAGAATGTCGAGCTCCCTTCCAGCCCAGGTGAGTAAGTAGGTGTGGGGCAATTTGTGGTCTCCCCGGAGGTAACTGCAAGGAAATAGCATTGTCAGGATGAACTAGGCGAGCAGTGGAAGGGGGGGTTTAAGTGGCGCCCTTAGAGGTGATGTTCAGCTGTTGAGTTTGTCTACACAGGAAAGATCGGGAAGACAGAGAAGGCGGTGTGGAAGGCCACATCCCTGGGAAGTAGAGCAGGACTCTGGGGATGCACCTTCCCTTGACGATGGGAGACCAGAGGGTCTTGCACTCCGCTCTGATGACAAGGATGAGAGGCCTGGGGATTGACAGCCCATGTGGATCCAAGTGGACACGTGCTTCCAGGCAGCTGTTGGAGCCCCAGCTCAGCCCTGGATGGCTCTTGGAAGTGTCAGCAGCCCAGGCAGGGACACTTTGCTCAGTTTTCAAATAGGAACGTAGTCCTGATGGCATTGGTGGTAGTGTTCACCAGCTCCGGGGAGGGGATACGATGGTCCACACCCCACTGTGCTCTCATTTCTGATTATATATTCATATATTGAACACCTCCCTAAACTGAGGGCCAGGACCCTGTGTGTCCCCAGCTGCCACCCAGCTTAGTGCCCCGCTGCACGTATGCATTCGGAAAATAAGTACAAAATAATGACCTGTTTGTTCACAAATGAGCTGATTCCATGTTCCAAAGCTTGTATTTCTCATGCAGTTGACAGTTCTGGCTCTGAAATGGGAATACCTCCTGTTGCTGTGTTAAAGCTTACTCTCTACATCCAAACCCATTCCTCCTCCTTCCCAGAGTGCAACAGGCCCGTTTCCCTCCTGCTTACTCATTCTGACTGGTTCTCTGGGCGTCCCTCACCTTGGCCCCTCCTCTCTCAGGCCATCCTGCCTACCACGACCTAAGAGAATGAAGGCTGAGAGCCTCTCATTGCGGGGACCCGGGTTGTTAGCAGATCATTGGGCTGAATCAAGTATGGTTTAGGAGGCCTGTTGGATCCCAGATGTCCCATTTCCAGCAGGGCCTTGGGCCCTGGGGTCCTGTCCAGCGCTGTTTCTGAGCCTCTGGTTTTCCTGCAGCCAGGATTGAGTCCCTTGGGAACTTCCCAGCTCTCTTCCCTCACCAGTCACATCAAGGTGGCAACATGTGCCCAGTACCATCGATTTCTCAGCACCACACCTGCTTACCGTGGAGTGTGGCCCTAGAAGATAATTTTATAAGTCGTATAGGACCCACATGGGCTTGCAACCTCCATTTTCCTACAGTCTGTACCACTTTTTCATTTAACTTGGCACCTTAATGTAAGTTTCCTGAGCCACACACCAGCCTTGAGGGGGGAGCGGAGTCATCGGCCCCTTGAGGAAGCTGGGAAGAGGAGAGCAATAATAACCACCTACTAAGAGCTTGCAGCGGACTTTATTCCTATCATTAATACCAGGAAATGCAGAGGAATAACTGACCTGATCGCCTTCAATTTAAACCTTCCCTGTATCAGAGCACATCCTCCAACTGCCCTCCCCTCCCCTCAGGGAAAAAATATAATAGCAAAAAGCGCAGTGATTTTGCTGTTGTTTCTGGAGGGAAAGTAAAGAATATGCCATTTCTGGCTGTGCAGGTGACAGCTCACCGAGAACAGGGAATGATGGCTGCTGGGAGGAAGTGGCACCCTCGGAGTGGGCCATGTGCTTGCTGGCTAAAGCACGCGTTTCCCGCCTGCCTGGGCGACATGCAAGGAGACCTCCCAGGAATTCGCCTGCGAGAAGGGGAAGGAGGGTTTGTGACTAAGAGAGTAGTGAATCCCTGCTGGGGAGACATGAGAAAAATGACAACCCTAAGAAACTTCATAGGGAGGAGTACAGTTTTCCATAAGGGTAGCTTGACCCTCAGGTGGTCAGCCTACTTCTTTTTAGATGTTTTATTTGCAGCCTCCTTCTAAAACTTACACATTCCTAGAAAGAGCTAAGAAATTTAAGTAGTAGAAAGAGAGTATATCAGATTTAATTACAGTTGGAGCTATTTTTTGTGGAATAGGAATGTCTTATGTGTCATTGTAATCTGCATCCCTGACAGTTGTTTCATCAGTACACTGTGGAATCCTCGTAGTACAGTTGCTTTGCCCTTTGAATTCCTTGTTTCCTGGCTGGCAGGAGACCTCCATCCCACCTGAGCAGAATGGGTTTTGAGTTATAGACAGTGGTTCTCCACTTTTAAAGGGCTCAAGCCCTCGATTCAGTTGCAGAATAAATCCAGTGTTGGGAGACATCATTTGCAGGGGACGCCATGGAGTTGTTTTTCTTCCAGGAGATGGCAGGGAATAGGACCTGCTTGGGGAACATGAGGAGTCCTCCAGATTTCCTCTCTTGCAGGAGTTTACTGCGAGGGATGTTAGAATAACATTTACCCTCAGCTCTGCATGGCGCCCACCGCGGGCACATTCCAGGGCACCCTGTGCTCACTCACTCCTCCCCCCACGGCCCCTTCTAGCAGCTCCCTATAGTCATCCTGGCAGAACAGACTGTCGATTCTTTTCCTTGGGCATGAAGACAGGCCTAGCGATACAGAGACGCCAGTGTTGGGCATATTGTTTCTTCTCCTGCATTGCTTGGTCTTCATTCATAGGAAAAGAAAAGGAAGGTAGATGTGTAAGTATACTCCCCCCCAAAAAACAACCACCACCAAGAAAGTTTCAGGAGAAGGCCCATCTTGAGCTGGGTCTGAAGGTTGAGGCTCTTGGGGACGGGGAGGCTGCAGCGTGGAGTGTGAGAGGTGGCGTGCTCCAGGGACAGAGTGCAGGCAGCGAGTGGCCAGGGATGAGCTAGAATCGCACCATGGCTGTGCTGGGAATGGGGCTGACAGTAAGAGAATCGTGGGATTTTATAGTTAGAAGAAAGCTCATTATGGTCCAGCCATCTCATTTTATGGCAGAGAACAGAGCATCCCAGAGTTTAGGTGGCTTGCTAGTGGTCACACATGTTCTGCTGGACGATTGTGTTGGATAGTAAATTAAGTTGTGCTTTGCTACACCTGTCTCACAGGAGGGAGTCTCTGTTGTAAATGATCGAGAGCATGTGCTGATAATCCTCGTTCTCATTAAAATGTTCAAACTAGTTGACCTTGGCTTTTTCCAGTAGAAAGTGCAAATTAAACTTTGGCGCCCGAGACCCTGCACCTCCAGGAGCAAGTTTCTCAGTGGGTCCCAGGTTCCATTCAGTGGAATCTCCCGAAGAGCTTATTATGCAGGAAGATTCTGGAGCCCTGACCACACTCGCAAAAAAACAGTCTTTGTGTTTAGCACGTGCAATCTGCATTCCAGACAAATTCCATAGTCATTCCCTCCACCCGCTAATTTTGAATAGCGCTACACCTATTAGCTCTTTGTCTAAAACTTGTAAAAATAAAAAACTATAAAGACCATGCATGGTCTAACCTCTGGCTTGTTAGCCGTGAAAGAATGTTTATTCTAGATTATTGCTCAGATGCCTTTATCATTCACTGTTTTCAATTACAAGGCAAATAAGACATGTCCCCTGCACTAGGGGAATTCACAGGAGAAAAAGTAGGATTTTTATTTTGTAGGATGGGCAGCTATACTCCAGGAGCACGGTACCCAGGGGTACTGTCGAAGGTCAGAGGAGGGAACGGTAAGCCTGCCAGCTCTTTGTCAGAGGCGGCCTTGTCAAGTGGGTGGTCTTAGGCTGTGTGGAATTCACCGGGGGAGAAAGAGAGGCAGGGATTCTGGGCGGGTGGACATCTGAGCTGGGTCACAGAGTGATAAGGGGCGCAGGGAGGGTGGGTAGATGGAGCAAATGGCATGTTGCCATTGTTGCTCAACTGTAGGGCATAAGGGGGAACCGGTGGAATCTGGAAGCCAAAAGATAAGGAGAGACCGGACTCGAGGCAGCTTGTAAGCTGTGCCAGGACTCTGGCCTCTGGCCTGCCAGGGACCGCCTGTGTCATCCAGGGAGCAAACGACATGAAGGCGAGAGAAGTTTGCACTCCCTCTCCTCCAGGAACTAGGCAGCAGGGCCTCCTAAGGAAGGGAGTGCCCTCTAGGGGCTGAGATGACTCCTGAGTGCTGTTACTCAGATGCCCACTGAGCGGAATCCTTGCCTGTTCTGGAGGAAAAAGACAGCTTAACCCACCCACCCGGCTGCAGCCGTGATTACATTATGCAAGCGTTTACTGATAGGCTATCTCGACTGGTCGTTATGTTAATACTGAGGTTACCATTAGAGTCTTGATTTTTCTGGCAGATTGCAAATACAGGTTGCTGCTTGTTTAAAGTTAAAAAGCCCTTAGCCCGTCTATTGTATGATTCTGTGTATATGAACTATCCAGGATGGGCCAGTCCATGGAGACAGCAGAACACAGGTCAGTGGGTGCCAGGGGCTGGTGGAGGGTGAATGGGGAGTGCAGGGTTTCTTTTCGAGGTCATGAAAATGTTCTGAAATTAGGTGGCAGTGTTGGTTGCACAACCCTATGAATATAAACCACTGAATTATACACTTAAAAAGGGTGAATTTTATGCTATGTGAGTTTCATCCCAATAAAGCTGTTATTTAAGTTTTTACTTTTTTAGTTTTATTTTTAATTTTTTTAAAGCCCTCAGCTTTTCTGTTTCTAGGTCTCATGCAAATAGCCCATCCTAAAGTGTGTTTTTTTAGTTCACAGTATGGAAATCTCACTGCTTTTCTTCTCACATAATTTTGTTGTGTTTTGTCCGTCTTCTGTTCATCCCCATTTCTGTCTCATTTAAAAAGAATCGACTTAACAAATACGCGTGGTAGACCCAAAGAGAGCTTGTGCGAAGATGAGCACTCGAGTCCCCGCACGGCAGGGAGGGAAGGGCCGTGAAAAAGTGCGGCATTATTTGAGGTTGGCCCGGAAGGACAGGTGGTACCTAGACAGACAGCGGAGGCGAGGGCTGCAGGAGGCGTGTGCGAGGGAATCAGTCGGGTGAGCGGCAGAGACAGCCCAGCCGGGGCTGTTTGGAGACCAGAAGTGTGACTGGCGCGAGGCAGGTGAGGAGAAGCACTGCGAGGGGGGACGGTATGTGGGGGAGAGAAGGGGGACGGTACGTGGGCCCAGGGTGTCGGATGTGAGGCTGAGAAACTGACCACCCAAGCGAGGCCTAATTGAAGGTGCTTTACGCCAAGTACAGGAGCTGAGCCGTAGGGTGGGCGTGGCGGAGTTTGGGACTAAGAGAGACGGGTGAGTGGGGACCCAGTTGGAGCCTAGGCACTGGGGGGGGGTTCGGGTGGGGGGGGCGACGCCAGTTTAATGAGCATCTCCCCTCCGTGTGTTAGCCTGCTCCCCGCCACGGGTCCACGCTTCCTGCACCCCCGGGCTTGCCCTTCACTCAGCATTGGGGTAGGAGGTAGGAGGAAGACTGGGGCGGTGGCGGATGCGGGGGACAAAAATAAATGAAAATGAAGAGAAGAGGGTGAGGACAAGGTGTAGTTTGCACGCTTAGTTCTATAATTCAGCATTTCCTCTTCGAGACTCGGTAGAAGAAAAATCCAGCCTCTTTTAATGGAAAATATAGGATAGGAAGTCTTACTTAATTTCAGCTCTATGCCTCCCTGTTCTCATCTGTAAAAGGGAAGACTACCTACCCCCAGTGTTGGTAAACTGGAGAATCTAGAATAATTTTATCGAAGGCTTTTAAAAAATACATTGGACTCACCTAATTTGTAGGCATAATGAATTTCCTTGACAAGTAAGGGTCATGATGGTGTCCCCCATTTGTTACCTGGGAGAGTGAGTGTAGACATACCTGTCAAGAGATAATTCATGTGAACTGTGTTATGTTGAACTATGTGAAATTGCTATTTGACTGTTTAAAAAAAAAAAAAAAAGCTGTTTCATGAAGTTTCAACCCCATAGCTAGTTGCGTGACAGATACCTGCCATGAGCCCAGACTTGCACCTTGTCTGTAAATTCTTTCTATATTAAGGTGCTAATGATCTTTAACATCTCCTAATCTCAAGTTCAGGGGAAGGTGTGAGAAGTCAAAAGATGACACCAGGTCGGGGGAGGGCTTGCCAAGAAAGATGCAGAGAAGGGGAAAGGTGCTGGGAGGACGCCAGCAAGCAAAAACCAGGGCATCTGAGTCCTTAGGTCTTTAATGTGCAGTCATTCTGGTTTAGAAGTGAAACTTAGCAAAAAGGGTTTCCTTTTCTAACTGGGGTCATAGGCAGTTTTATGCAGTTTTAGGTCTCCTGCAACATGCTGGAGACAACCTATGTGAGTTTCTAGGAAAACAAGAGCTACTTAAATGTTGGGACATAGATCGAATGTTTAAAGAGGAAAAAGAAGACTTAGACTTAGTTATGGTTCTCAGCTTGGCATAATTTCTGACAGCCTAGCAGAGAGCCAGGCACATAAGGGCACACACTGTTCAGTGTAGGTCACTGAAGGGTTCAAGGACAACATAGGAAGACACATTTTTTGATTGATTGCATACTCGGTGTTTAAATGAGAATGATTGGAACACATCAGTAGGGAAGAATGTGAATCCCAGCTCTCCTTGTAAGAATCTTTCATTGCAATCACACCCAGATATTGGGATCAGGGCGTGGCCTCTCAATACTTAGCGTGTGAATTACAATCAATGTAAACAGTTTATTGCTGCTGTAATGCCACAGTGTTAGGGTTATGTGCTTGGTACTACAGTGGCTGGGCAGATAAAAATGAAAGACTTATAGGATAACCTTACTAGGGACTAAAAGCCCAGTTCATATTGACTCAGTCTCAGAAGGTGACAGCCCTGTAGGAATACAGATTATACATCGAGAGCTCCCAGCTCCACTCACAGAAAACAGATGTTTATTTTAAACCATCGGCAGAAATACCATTGCAGCAAAACCTTAATTATCTAACACCATCTCCTCCCCGGAATCCACTATAACTGTCCCCCACGTGGAAGAAGCCTGAGAGGGCCGGCCTCAGTCATTGACACCTTTCTCGTGGCTTTAGTGATCTTTGGTGTGAATTTTAACTTCCATTTGTTTCCTTTTAGTTCTACAGTTAACTAGAAATGTAATTAAACCTCTGGACCTGATCACTGAGGTTCTCGTGGACTCCAGGAATATTTTAGTTTATTAAAGATCCGAAGAACAATAGAGGAGCAGAATGATCACTTACACAAGGAGGGGCTAGAACAGAAGTAATGATGTGTGAATAGTCCTTCCCTGCGGGGAATGTCCCCTTCTCCTGCTCTTGACCCGCACTGTACGTTAACACCCACGTACTTCCTGTAGGACTGTCCTCTCACGTCTGCCTACCTGGGAACTCCCCCAGTCACCCTCTCCACCCTCTGGCCACACTTCGATCCCCAGGAGATCCAGGGCAGGCGGCTCGCTGCCCCTTCCCTGCAGCACGTTCACGTCCTGACACCCTGCTGCCCCGAGCCTCTCGTCCCCGCGTCCCGTTTCATTGTGACAGATCGGGTCAGGCAGCTGACCACATTTTCCTCCTCTGATTTTCACCTGCCTCTGTTTTTCTGTGTCTAGGCCAGTCTCAGCAGAGCCGAGTCGTGGGTGCGAGCCGGCAGAGCCGGCTTGCAGGCCATCGCACACCTCGTTCGCGCGCGTAGTGAGAAAGGCACACGCAGCTTAGAAGACCCCCCCTTTACGTATAAAGAGCTCCTCGGCCTTCAGCCAGAGTCTGCGTCTTTGGTTAGACACAGTTACAAATTAATTCGTGCGGATCAACATGAGGGCGCTACTAGACACAATCACACTCACACACACACAAAAAGAAAGACTGGAAAAGCAGTAACTTAAGTGTTGAAAGAAGAGCCAGAAAAATCTCAAAAATACCTGAAGGTCAGCAACAAAGCGGCAACACCGGGCCATTGAACTCGGGAGCACTCCTTCTGTGGTAGCCCGTGCAGGCCTCACTGAACGTGAAATATATGCAGATCTAAGTGGCCCTGAGTCATCAAGAAGATGTTATGCTCAGTACTGGTCTAGTTAAGTAAGAAATGAAGTAATGCATTTGGGGAATATTGCTGTTAAAATGGTAAAAGTTTAAAATCTGGGTATTTAGACGAGCCTTAGTTATGTGGAATACCCGCTCCCCACCCCCCAGTGGCACCAGATAAACAGGACGGTGCCATGTAGTGGGGTCAGTGTGCCATAGCCGCTTTGTGGGCTCCCAGCTTCTATGTTGTTTATTCATGGGGTTTTCCTTCCCTTTTCTTTGGTTTCAGATGCGAGTGTCTCTCTGGCTTATGTGGTTTCCCCGTGTGTGAGGTGGGATCCATTCCCCGCATAGTCTCTCGTGGAGATGGGACACCTGGAAAGTGCTGTGATGTCTTTGAATGTGTTAATGGTACGTGGGGTCTCTTGTTCTCAGAGAGTGTACATTTGTGCAGGAGGAGGAGGGAGGGTTCAATCCAGCTGTTTTTGCCTTTTATATGGCAGGGAATATACTCAGGGACCTGATGAAGCTCCCTCAGAGAGGTTTGGTTACGGTCCCAGCATGCGGTAAAGGGCGTTAGGGGATCATCATTCCATCCATCAGAAAAGGAAGCTCCTGGAACCTGTGATCATGTTGCTCCTGTCCTCAGGAGGCAATGGGTGGAGCTGACACCACATGGGAGCTACCACAATCTGACACCCAAAAGAGGTTCCCCTGGGTTCAGTTTCCCTGCTTAGAGAGGACATCTCTCACCAGCGCGTGGTCACTAGCATTGGCCTGCTTTCAGTTTGAGCCCTGTGGCCCAGAAATAGGATTCTCCAGTCACAAGATTCCTTCAAATAGAAGCCACCTCTCCCTTTCACCCTGCGTGAGAGGGTTTGGTGTTTGGGGGCAGGGTGTTCATTGAAGGTAGATGCTAGAAGAAAGGAGAACCTAAAACACGCCCCTCCGTCAGAATTTTCAGAAGGAAATCAAAGAGGGAAACTCAAGTGAGATGTCAGTAATTGTAGAGCGTGGCTTCGTCAGTGCCTGGACTCACAAGGAACATGAAGATGGATTGGGACAAATACAAAAGTGCACGTATAGAAACGTCCCTACCAGCTACTGCCTGTAAGAAGTCAGTTCAGAAGATGGCCTGCCCTCCTCCAAGCCTCCGCTCCCGCTCCCCACGGGCAAGCTTTTATGACAGTTGAGTCCTGTAATTTTTAGACCAGTGGCCACATGTTGTTTTGCTTTGCTTTGAAGAAATGCTTGCAGAATGGCTTTGTGGTTAAGAGAGAACATAGACAGGAACCAAATGACCTCAGTTTTCCACATCTGTAAAATGGAGTGAATAACAGTAAATTGAGGTTTTGTATGCAAAGCACTTGGAATTGTGCCTCAGGAGCAAATAGTGTTATTATTTCATATTCCCACCGTCTGTTCTCATCCAAAGACACTGTTTGGGACATTCCAGGGAATAGAAAAGGCGAGGTGAGCTTCCCGACTTGACCTTACCACTACGAGCCCAAGTGCAAAAAACGTTCCACGTTCATCTGCAGATCTCTTCTTGGTGCTTCTCCACACCCGTATCATCCAGCCGAGTGTCCTGTCTGCTGGGCACCAGCAAATGGCCAAGCAGACCTCCTTTCTTTGGTACCACTGCAGTTTAATTGATTGTAGATGATTTTCTGTGAATATTTAATGTGTCCCATTTGAGACAGAACTAGTCGCTCCTTGCCCTGGCTCCGAGCACCTCAGAAGTGCTCTCTTCCAGTGCTCAGCACCCTGCAGGTATGCTGTCCATCTCCTCCTAGAATCTGAACTGCCAGGGACGGCGGCCTGTCCTCGCGTTGTGGATCGTAGCGCGTGGGCTGCCTCACGGAGGACGCCCGGGTTTGTTGGGTGCGTGAGTGAGTGATCCGATTCAGACTGTCTTAGTTCCCTCTGGAGGTGGCTGTTTGATACCAGCCCACAGAGGGCTTCTTTGTGGGGATGCCCCATCTTTTACTGCCCTACACTTTAAGCGTAAGTCATTTGTCCCCTGGAGATACCAGCTCTGGTAACAGTGCACTGCTGTGCCCTCTGGATGGCGAAGAGGAGCGAGTGCCTTTCTGCTTTCCTTGCTTCTTGGTTGTAGGAACCCAAGTGTCGTGTCTTGCTTCTCAGGACACGAACTTTACATCTCTCACCAATGTGATGTGACTCGGACAGCTCATGATGACACCGCCACCTCAGTGCCTTGGGTTCATCTCCAGGGCCTGTCCCGCTTGATAGCCTCACTTTCTATAGAGCTCTGAGTTCAGGAATAGGCCCTGCCGTCTGCCATGAGAAAGTGTTGAGGCAGCAAAGCGCAGTCACAGTGTTTCCAGTGGTGCCTCTCTCTTGCCACCATAAACGTATTGGGTGATCTTCGTCTTAATTTCTTGTCCTGTTATTAGTGTCTCTCAAGTATTACTCCTTCAGTTGTAGATGAGACTAGAAACTCTAATACGATGAAGATTCATAGTCCTGCAGAATAATGTATAATGGAGTAAATAACCGTAAATTCTGACAAAATCTGTATTTGACTTCTTTTGACATATGTACATGCACCCATACGCACACCTGCCTTACACACACACACTTGTGGGGGGGTATTTATTTGCCACCTAGTGCCCTGGGAAAGTCTTACTGTGGTCATAAGTTTACCTTCAAAGGATATCACACATCAAAGATTCATTATCATCGCCTAGAAAAGCAGAGGCCTATTTTGTGTGCGTGCGTGCGTGTAGAAAGCCTTGCTTATCCACAAAGGATTTGAGGCACCTTTTACGGCGAGGACAAGTACAATAACACAGTGGTGAAACATTAATGTGAAAAGAGAGTCGGAACCATAGTGTAGTACGTAGAGGCTGAAAGGGAAAAGCAGAAGGAAGGGTCCCACAGCCAGGCAGGCCACGAGTGTCCATCTGTCCACTTGCTGGAGTTAAACGTCAGGCAGGTTCCTGGCTTCCTGGCCACCAGAGTGAAAAGGGAAATGGAGTCAGTCCACTATTCTGATGTCTAGAGAAAAGAAGCCCACTGGGCAGGGAGAACATGCAGTAGGTGATGTCCTCAGCTGCTCTGATACCACCAAGGCAGACACCAGCTTCCTGGGGCTGCTCTTCTCAAGGAAAGCAGCAGCAAAATACGAAAACGCAGCTGCGTGAAAGCGGTTCTCAGAGATGATTTGGGCACACGGCTGGAGCCTGGATGCCTGTGGCGTCGTCTCTTGAAATTGGGGATTCCCCAACACGGAGGAATGCACGTGGAAAGCCCGGCTCAGGGCAGCGGGTGACTGTAACAAACCCACATGAAGAAGCAGGTTGCGTGACCGAGCTCAGTTTCTGAGCTGCCATCCAGATGACCCACATGCTCACGTTATTATTATTATTTTTTAAGATACACGTTAAAGTGAAAACACAAAGTTACGCAGTGTTCACAGAGAATTCAAGAACTCCTGAGTTTTGAAAGCGTGCGCCTGGACAAATAGATGGACAGGACGCTTGCTGTAAACGTCGCCTCCCTCTGCGGTTCGCTTTGTTTTGGTTTGGTTTTGGGGGAAGGCTGGGAGGGCTGCCAGCCAGATCGTGACGGGTTGTGACTGCATTCTGACGAGGGCCGAAGGCAGGACTCTCGGGGTGTTGGCTGAACAAGAGCCCTGTTGTTTAGAAACCAGAGGAGATGGTATGCTCTTGCTCCTTCTGTGTAAACTTAGAAGTCATCGAAATCATCACCTACGAGGATGATTTTCATAGCAGAGGTGGAACAACCCCAGGCATCCTTCAGAAAACAGTTCCGTGGCTGCCCCAGCCCACAAACAAAACTTTCATCACCTCTCAGCTGGAGCTGAGTGACGGCCCTTCCTTTTCAATGGGTATGTGTTCTTGATTTTGTCCCAATCCGCCCTATTGTCTTACACCGGCCACCTCTGTCATCCCTGGGGGCATTAGGGTTTGACGTCTTCGGCGTCAAATGTGAAATATCATTTGGTTTCTTAGATATGATCAGGGGTCCAGTGTATGTGACGACCATCTAAATAGAACATTTTGCTTTGCGTGTCATAGCTAATAACTGACTCTTCCAACCTCAGAAACTACCATGTAAAATGGATTCATTACAGGAGAGTGTGAGCCTCACCTAAAATTTGGGCCTAAAAAACTCAGACCTGAAGTTCATTAATAAGAAAATTAGTACAAAAACGTCTATTGAGAACCCATTGTCTGTACAGCAACAATGCTCAGTGATGTTTCTGGGGACATACTGTCTATTTCTACAGTAATGGAGAGCATATGGCACTGTGAGAGAAATGTCCCATTTAATATGCATTTATTGAGCACCCATCCTGTTCCTGGGGCCTTAGCAAGCTAATTTTGCTTAAGAGTGATACAGTCTTTTGCAATCCTTTATAAGTATTGTTCACTTTCTGCTTGGCATATGGCAGCACACAAACTTCCTCCCCCCATCGGGGGGAAAAAAGGCTTTTATCCACGCACCCTGTCTTTGTGATTATATCAGTTTGCTGTTGACTTACAGAGAAATTTTCAGACGTTTCTCATCGGTTACACAGCCGGCTCTCTTGTGGCTTTGATGTCTACCCACTTGGCTTCCTGTACAGCTCACCCCTGGTGAGATGAGAGCAGAGGAAAGATATTAGCCATTTTCTGGTGGGAGATTGAAGAGAAAAGGCAACAACTCTATCTGTTTAGATTTGTTCTCTGCTGATGTGAAGTTCTGCATTTTAGTCTTTCCCTTCATTAGAATTATGTACCTCTCAGCATCTGCCAATCAGTGTGATTTGGCAGGCGGCGGGGTTATTAACAGCCAGGGCTGCCCAGCTCTTTCTCTGGAGTTCTGGAATATATTAGAGAGGGAAGGGGAGACTTCAGAACTTAGAAACATAAAATTTAATTGGGCAGACACAAAACACAAGAAGTCACTAAAAAGACACATTTTATGCATCTCTGCATTGAAAAGTACAGATTACCTGGTAAATTATTTCTTTGCACGGCCACTGAAGTTGCCCTCTTGTAGAGGCGGCGATCCTGTGCACACTGCTCCGAGATTCGCATCCGCCCCGACAGGCTCCTCAAAGACCACGGCCAGCCTTTTCATCGTGTGCTTTTCTGAAGAGCCTCGAAATTTCTCTCAACATCAAACAGGAATTTCATTATGTTGTGTGATTTTTTTAAATTTATTTATTTTCTCCTAAAGAATGGATCGTGTTTTCTGGGCTGTGTTTTTGGGAACTGCATCTCCCCAACTTCACTCCCTTGCCCTCTCCCGGGGCGTTAGCGAGGCCTAACTAACCGCACTGGGCCGCACGTCCGGCACTCTGCTTACCCTGCTGCGCACCTCACACGAAAGCGGGTCGCCTGCGAGCTGCGTTCGCATCCAGAACCTCCCTCCTGACTTCACATCTCGCTCCAGGGCTGTGGCTTCCCCCAGGTGGTAGAAGAGGCTGATGAGTGCAACTAAGGAATTGATAGGGATTGGTTGATAAATGTTTTTCTTCCGTGTGAAGGGACGCTCTGCACTGTGCGAGAGGAGCCTTTTGCCTCCCCAGGATGCAGGTTTGATTTGTAAAAGCACCCCTTTTTCTCTCTCTTGGAACTTGTGGTCTGACTGCCCAGATCCATCTCAGCTCAGATCGTATGGCTAAATGTATACAGACAAATTCTGAGCTATGAGATGGTTTCTTTTAACATAACATTAATTTTCTGAAAAAAGAAATATTACATCCAACAAGCACCAGGGAGAGATTCAAACATATGATTGGCCATTTCTGTATCTTACTTGAAGCAATGTCTATTCAAATATTTCCTCATTTTTCAGTTTGGATTCTTTTTATTGTTGAGTTATAAGAGTGCTGCGTGTGTTCTAAATGCAACGCCTTTATATAGTTTGCAAGTATTTTCTCCCATTCTGTAGGTTACCTTTGTACTTTCTGGATGGTGTTCTTGAAAGGACAAGAGTTGGTGAAATCCATCTTAACTCTATTTTTCTTTTATTGCTTTTATTTTTGGTGTCATTTCTCAGAAACCATTGCCTAACCCAGAGTCACAAAGGTTTATTTCTGTTTTCTTCTACGCGCTCTGTAGCTGTAGCTGTGACAGTGAGATCATAGTTCTGATGCATAGTGAGTGGTTCATGCTTATTTTTTTTACCATGTGTTTATCTTTTCCCAGCACCATTTGTTGATAAGACAATTCTTTCCCTCAATGAATTGTCTTGGTACCCTTGTCAAAAGTCAATAAAAGTAAGAATTTATTTCTAAACTCTCAGTTCCATTGAACTATAGGTCTGTTCTTAGGCCAGTACCACACTGTCTTGATTTCTGGAGTATCGTAGCAGGTCTTGACATCAAGAATTCTGAGTCCTCCAGCTTTGTTCTTTCAGTGCTGTATTGGCAATCCCGGATCCCTTGCATTTTCATACGTGTTTTAGGATTGGTTTGCAGTCTCTGCAAAATAACTAGCTAGTGTTCCATTAGGGATTGCATTGAATACGTAGCCAGTTTCAAGAATACGTTCATCTTCACAGTATTATCTTCCAGTTCATGAACATGTGATTTCTTTCCCTTTATTTAGCCCTCCTGTCATTTCTTTAAACAATGTTTTCTAGTTTTTAGAGTACACGTTTTGCTCTTCATTTATTAAATCTATTACTAAATATTTCATTCTTTTTGATGCTACTATGAATGGGATTGTTTCCTTAACATCACTGTCAGATGGTTCGTGGCTGGTGTTTAGATATACAGTTTGTTTGAGTTGCAATTTTAGCCTGAAATTTTATTGAACTTGTTCATTATTAGCTTTGATGCTGTTTTAGTAGATTCCTTAGAATTTTTTTATGTACAAGGTCATGTCATTTGCAACTGGAGGTAGTTTTACTCCTTCCCTTCCAACCTGGATGCTGTTTCTCTCTCTTCTTCCCCAATTGCCTCAGCTGGAGCCTCCGCTACAACGCTGTCGGGTGGTGAGAGTGGGCATCGCTGCCTCAGTCCTGACCTTACGGGGAGCGGACTCAGTCTTTCACTTCTGAGTCACGTTAGCTGTGAGATTTTCATAGATGCCGTTGACCAAGTTGAAGATGGTCTCTTTTCCTAATTTACTGAATATTTTTATCATGAAAGGGTATATGATTCTGTCAAATGATTTTCCTGTGTCATTGAGTTGATTGTATGTGTGTGGGTTTTTGCTTGTTTTTTTTCTTTGTTTTTGGTTTTTTGTTCTTTGGTCTATTGACATGGCATATTATATTAATTGATTTTTGGATGTTAAACCAACTTTGCGTTCTTGGAATAAATCCCATTGGTCATGATATTTATCTTTTTTAATATGTCACTGGATTCAGTCTGCTAGTATTTTTCAGAGGGTGTTTATATCTATATTCACAAGGAATATTGATTTATAGTTTTCTTTTTCTTGTGATATCTTTGTCCAATGGGAGTTCTTTTAAGTCAACCAAAATTAAAGATAAGGAATGAATGTAGGGAGAGTTTTTCAGGGCAGAGAAAACATTTTAAGTCATTGGTATCCTGATGAGAATTCTAAATGCAGGACTTCCAGTCCTTAGCAGGGCACAACGTTGAAATGCGATGGCAAGTCCACGGGATTCAGTTGAAGACCTGTTTTTGCTTTTATCATTTGCTAAATGGGTGACTTCAGCAAATTACCCTGCATCTCCTCACTTCTGAACTTGGGATCATAACATCTACATCAGGCTCTTGTTACTGGGGTTACATAAAGTAATGCATGTGGAAAGAGCTTTGTTAAAAGCCAAGTATGATTAAAGTTAGAAATTATTAAACCGCATAGAGAGAAAAAAGAATGCAGGTGAGAACACGGGAGGAAGAGAAGAATTTCACCTCCAAAAGGCCTGGGTAAATTTTTTGAGGCAGAACAAAACCTAATGTGAAGATGGGATCATTTATTTGAGGCAACAAATTGGTTTAACAAAACAAGTGTAATCTCTCTAAAGCACAGATCAGTGATGTGAGCGTCACGGTCACGCAGTTCCCTTTATTTGGGATGGGGGAGTCCGCGTAGGTTTTCCTAAGAGGAATTTCATTTCTTCGGGGCAGAGGGTAACAGTATGTTTTGTTTGTTTTACTTTACATTGCTCTATTGCTGTCACAAAAAATTATGTCGCCTGTAGTAAATTTTCATTGGATGATAACCCCCTGCTAAGAGAGTTTTCTAGAGGCTGTTTGAGAGACACGAAGGGCACCGCTCCGAAATGACTCTGAACACGCCTGTTGGTTTGAACCCCTCCAGAAACGAAGCCAGCCTGCGTGTTCAACAACGTGGAATATAACGACGGGGATATGTTCCGGTTGGACAAGTGCCGGTTCTGCCGGTGCCAGGGCGGCGTCGCCATCTGCTTCACCGCCCAGTGCGGGGAGCTGAGCTGCGAGCGGTACTACGTGCCCGAGGGGGAGTGCTGCCCGGTGTGCGAAGGTGAGGGTGCCCGCTGGAGGGAGCGGGGGGGCACGGGGCGCGGGGCCTCGCCCTGAAACGGGATTACTGAAGGAGCTCCTTCTTTATAACATCTGGTCCCCTTTAGGACTTCGTTAATGCCACACAGACGGGAAATACTACCCCGAGGGAGGTTACGCCCTGGGTGTAGATGACAGGTCACCTGTCGCACTGTCAGCGTGTTCCTGCCCTGCCGTTCCAGCAGTTCCTTAGCAAGGCCTGGGGACATTCTGTTCACCGCGACGCTGGCCCTCCCTCCTGCTCGCCTTAGATTGCCCAGTTAGGACAGGACGGCCCTCGGCCCTGACAGTCGCAGCCAGTCAGCTCAGAGAGGAGCTCACCCGTGTCCCTTCCATTCCCCAGCCCCTCCAAGGGGGTCAGGACCCTGCTGCTCCCTGTCCTTTGAGAATGGGTGGAGGTGAGAGTGGCGTCATTGGTGGCATGGTGGTGACACCAGCTCAAAGCCCAGCCAAGTGTCAGAGGCTCTTAGGAGCCTGCTCTCTCTCTCTCTGCCCTTGTCCCCTCCAAGAAGTAATAGTTCCCATTCCTCCAACAGGTATTCAGAAATAATAAACATTTTCAGGATGCTAACTCTGAATTTCACTTACTGCAGTACATACCTTTTAGGGATTAGGGTACTAAAGTCCAGGAAAGTAGCCCCTTGTCTGAGCTCGCAGTGAAGCCAGGAATAGCGCACCCTGCCTGTGTGTGTGTGTGTCTGTCTGCACTCACCACGCTGTTCGCCAGGTGGGAAGGCCACGTGAGCCTGCTTGTCCTGACGGGCCACAGACCTCCAGCCCGGAGCCGGACGTTTCAGCCTCGTCTGGCGGATGAAATGGGAGGGCGGAATGCCATGCCATGTGCCATGCTCTTCTCTGTCTTTCCAAACTCCTTTCCAATGTTTGAGCTGTGTTGAGCACATCATATTGAAGATCTGAAAATGTTTAAAGTATACAAACTGCATTCCTAACACTGAACCGTAGTTCATAGCAGCGAAGTCCTTTCCCCGATTAGAAATTATTTCAGCCAACGTGCGAGGAAGGTGGTTCGCTTTTTAGGTGTCGTTGGGATTTTTAAAAATCACATCAGACTTTGAACCTTCCCCATTGATTTGTTCCCTAGCTACCCCCGGTTGGTGATAGTCCCTGAAACTACATAGCAGTTGCTGGTGTGAAAACATAGCTACCCCTCTGTGTAATAATCATACTGAGTTGCCTGGGTACGAATCCGGGTATGTCTCACTTCCTGGAATTTAAACCCAGGCTCAGAGTAGAAATGTAATTTTTTTATAAAGCAATTTATAAAGTCTTATCTGACTCGGGTCACTTGGCCGCTTCCATCTCTGGCAGATTGCCTTTCTAAAGCGGTGGCCTCTTTCTTATGACGCCCTGTTACCTCTTCAGAATAAAGAGGACCAGACTCACAGCTGTGTGGACTCGCCCCAACCACAGCAGCACTTGCTGTGGAGACCAGATTGTGTGTGTTTCTGAAAAAGAAAATTGATTGATTTATCCAGTTCCTCTCATTATAATGGTATTTGGGGACTTTGTATGCAGCATTTGTGTCCTGGTCAATAAGCTCAGAAAACATTTTATGTTACAATAGCTTTGGCTACCCTTTCCTCTAACCTCAGCTGCTGCTTGGCTGCCCAGCTCACAGGGAGAAATACAGGGGTAGGTAAAAGTAGGTTTACAGTTGTGAGTACACAAAACAGTTCACTCCTATATTATTACTTATCAATTACTGTATTTTCTATCGGAACAACTGTAAACCTACTTTTGCCCACCCCTGTATATCGAGGTTTACAGTTCTGCCTCCAGGGCACAAGCAGTGGCCCGCGGCCTGTCTCAGCCAGCCCTGTTGTGAGCAAGGCCACAGCGAGGGCCCGCTCACTCCTCCCTGTTGTCCCCACGGGCCTCCGGGCACCATGCGATGGAGTTCTGCTCATCCCAGAAGTAACAGTGTTGCTCTGAGTTAGGTGGGGCATGACTCCTCCCACCCACAGGCAGTGAAATCCAGGTGTGATAAACGTAACTGGACGGCCTGGACGACGCTGTCTGAGCCAGAAGTCCATCTGAGTTTTCTAATTACCAGCCCCAGCTCTGTGCCCAGAGCTGGCAACTCGATGAAGCAACCGCGCCCACACATTGGTTTTTGTGCCACGTGTCCCATCCTTTGTGCAGTGGCAGGCTGGGTGGACAGAAGTTGAGTATGACAGTGGCTTTCGTATGTCCCCCAAGAGACACCTCACCCAACCCTGAGCTGCTGCAAATCCCAGCTGGAAAAGAACTGCAGATAGCTAGGACCGGGGAAAGCCATCTCCAGGTACAGGCAGAGAGAAGGTGTGGGATGCCGCCAGTCTTACTGTGAACTCACGTTTTCCTTTAGATCCGGTGTATCCATTCAATAATCCTGCTGGTTGCTACGCCAACGGGCAGATCCGCGCCCATGGAGACCGGTGGCGGGAAGACGACTGCACGTTCTGCCAGTGCATCAATGGGGAGCCCCACTGCGTGGCCACGGTCTGCGGGCAGAGCTGCATGAACCCCGTCAAGGTGCCCGGGGAGTGCTGCCCCGTGTGCGAAGGTAAACCTCGAGGTTCTGATGAATCCCTGGCGAGTGTCTCGTGTGGGATACGCTTCTGCCACTATGTCCTTACTTGTTTTTTATTTCCTTGGGCATAGTTTCTGCTTCATGCTGTTACCAGTTGCAGAAAAATTTATCATTTGGGGGAAATGTTGCAGATTTACAGTGAGAATCGTGGGGTCTTTGTTTTACCACTGCAGGTATGCTTATCTGAATAATTCACAAGCAAATATACATTTTAATGCAGTTCACTTCAAGTCTAATTAACATCCAAAGACCAATGCAGTGAAATAAAATGGGAAATAAGCCCCAGGACTCCAACATCGCCTGTTCAGCTTGTAGCTCCCACAAACCCAGGAGTCCTAGCAGCTAGAAAAGGAAGCTGGAGCCTTTGGAAGCACTTTCCACTGCCTGCTGCCCTCACTCTGAGCATCCGTTCTACTTTTCATTTCAAGGTGGCTGTGGCTTTGCAGTTCCTCTCGGGCTTTTACTTACGTCTCAGTCCTACATTTACTACCTGTCATCCTGTTAAAACAGGAGCCTGAGGCTTCCTGAACTAGTCTTACTTCCCAAACCCTTTTTCAGCCCACTTCCCACGTCCTGGAAAGATTCTCTGCACACTGATTCACATCAGCCTTAATCCTCTGTCCATGTCGGTTTCTACAGAAAAGAGACTGAATATTTATACCGACAGACCCAATAGAGAGATTCGCCATTAAGAAGCACATTTGCATAGTAAAGGGAACTAAAGTGGGTCCAAAATTAATCTGTTGGAGATGGATCCTTCTGGAATTTTCAAAAACAATTAAGGAACCAACAACTCTTTTCAGAAACTCATTCAGTGGGCTAAGTCCGCTATCAAGAAGGCTTTTGCTTCTACCTAAATTTTCATAAACTCAGTCTTCAGAGTTTGCCTGACTTGCTTCATTAACCTCTGAGGGGTTAGCATTATTAAAGACCTTAAAAAGTCATGTAAAAATTTAAGCTTGAGGACTCCAGTCCTATTGACATCACCGATTCCCTCACCATTACTCTGCTCAGAGCACAGCTGCCACACTTCACAACTTTATAGCTCCCAGGTGACCATTTCGTGGAAATCCCTCCCTCCCTCACATGTATGTTCCTCCCATCCCCTGAAAGCAGCATTTCAGTTCTGGAGAAAGGAGCGCACAGAAATATGTGTGCCTGGTGGGCGCCCAGCTGTACAAGGAAGGGTGACTTGTCAAAACAGAGAAAGGTGGGACTCTCTGTCCCTAAGAATTAGGGTAATCTGTGGTCAGCTTGAAATATTGAAGTACACACGTGTGCGTGATAATGTCAGAAAAATTGAACACAGAAATGCATCATCCAGTAAACACTAACTTTTTTAACTTAAACATCACGAATCTTGAATCATAGATGTGAAAGGAAAACTTGTAAAAAAAAAAGGGGAGGGGGGGCCTTCCTGAAAGTACGTGGAGAAAGGCAACCCTTCTACACTCCTCTCCTTCACCATTAGCATAGTTTCCGTGGTGAGTGGGGAGCCGTTGGTGAGTAGAAATAGTATGTGAAACTAACTGATTTATTCTCACATCTGTAGCTTGCATAGGGAGTGAGTGCTCGTTTGATCACAGTTTGGTGTCTGCAACATATGCACAGAGTTGTGATCTAATCTTGCCCTGTTTGAGAAGAGAATGGCAGCTTTCGTTAGCCATTAATTCCAAAAAAGTTTACTAAGAACCTCCCATAATCCACATACACCATTGGACACTAAGGTGAATCAGGGACAGTTCCTAGTTAACTTCAAACCGGGAGACGAAGAAGGTCCCCCGCCAGTTTGCGTGGGTAAGTGCTTTGTGGGTGGGCCTCGCCGGCAGCGCCGTGCTGAACACCTGACTAGTCCATCGCAGAGCTGAAAGAAGGAAAGGTTCAGAGAGGCCTAGATAGTTTCCTCCAAGACCACCTGCCACTATGTGGCTGAGCTGGGATAAACTGAAGTCTGTTGGATTCAGCTGCATTTTTGCCTGCTGACCCTGCTCCCAAATGTCATCTCAGTTTACTAATGCCCCGATTTCTATTTCCCTTGTTAATCTCTCTTCATCTGTGCTCTTTAGTTCTGTGTTGGGAGAGATGGGGAGTGTGGTCATAGGGAGGAAATCATTTGCAGCTTCCCCAGGTGTTTTTTATATGATCGCCCACCTGCCACCTTCTCTCACTCGGGAACCTCGGGAAGGACCCAAGAAAGTCTCTAGAACGATTTGAAAGTATTTTTCTCAGCAGCATATTTAAATAGGATTTTGAGTAACTGCAGAGTAGCAAAAGGATTCAATGAAATAAGATAATAGCAAGGTTAATGTGTAATAAACAATCAGCCAGCATTATTCAGAGAAAAACAGAAACACTAGTATTCATGCAGTTTATCCACATAATAAATTCCTCTGCGCACAATTGCATAACAAATTTTGGCCCTCACCCTGTTAGCTGCAATCCCAAGGTGCATAGTCAGAGCCTGAAATTATATAAAAGGACCCCACACAAGGACTGGTTTTAGATTTTTTTTTTTTTTTTCTAAATAAATTACTGCAGTACCAAATATGGTGCGTTAGGACCTGCAGGGAGGAAGAACCTTGTGGCTGCTGCCGTTATTAAAGATACATACCTTCCAAGTGACAACATAGTGTGCTTGGTTGCTCCTGGAGCCCTGGGGACGTGAGCCCGGGGGCCCTTAAAGAGTAAGCTGTTACTTGACAGCTAACTCGATTCACAAGTACCTAAGTGCCTTTTGAATTGGCACTTTAGTCCTCTCGTGATTAAGTCTCACCAAGTTATTGTCAACACCCAATTCAGGTGTACAGATAAGCCATCCCGCTCCGTAAGTCTGTGGCTGGTCCTTGGCTTCGCTCTGCTGCTGCTTCTAGACTCCTGCCCATCAACCACATATTTTTATTTCCTGGCTCTTGTAAAGAGCTAAGATGGAAATGCATGGAATAGCACATGAAGTTTGCCATTTAAGTGTACATATGGAAGCTGTGTCTTTGTCTCCCTCAGAACTAAAAACAAAAAAGGCAGGCAGCACAGTGAGGTCTCCCTCAGCGTCTGGCACTGTTTGCATTGTCTTATTTCCAGCCCGCGAGGACAGTAGCTGACATTTCTCCCACACTGACCGTGAGCCAGGCCTAAGTGCTGCAAGAGCGTCAGCTCATTTGATCCTTACAACTCCCCTCTGTGCAGACACTGATCCCAAATTACCATCACAGAAACCAAAGTAGAGAGGTCATGCCATGTCCCCAAGGTCATGCAGCTTTAAAGGGGCAGAGCTGCGTGTCCCCAGAGCCCTGGCTCTGGACCCTGCAGGTACACTGCCTGTAAGACAAACAGGGCACAGCACCCTCTTTTGGCCAGTAGTGTGGAAGAGACTATATCCCCCATGAGCTAGGAACTTACCATATAATTTTGAGTCCCTAAAACAGCACCTGACATGTAAATAGGTGCTCAGAATTGTCAATGAAGAAATGATGAGTGAGTTAGGGAGGACCAGACTAGGAAATCACAGCCAGAATCCTCTCACCGAGTCAGGCTGTAGACCCCGACGTGGGGCCTCTTAACCAGAGCCGCAAATGCTGATGGCCATTGGGACCTCTGATCAGCTGAATAAAGAGTAATGATTGAATGCTTATATTTGAAAGCACACTTTGAGAACAGAACGTGTGTTACATGAAATGTGTTTGGCACACCGTGGGCCCAATCATCTAGAGGCAAGTTGGACCAGTTAGCCTCAGATTGGCTGCTCACCCTCCTGAGGAGCACAGAGCTTTCACCCCACTTTCAGGGGCAGCCACGGGGCCTTCCAGGACAGGGTTTGAGTGGGGTTCCCCCAGGCCCTCCAGGGCTCATGCTCACTATCGTATATAATATCCTGCTTTTTAAGAAGACATGCCTTGCCAGGGTATAGGTGCCACAGCACTGTTATTTCAGCTGTTTCTGCAAGCAAGAATTTTTATTTTAACATCACAATTAGGTATTGAGAATAATTTGCTAATTTTTTTCCAATAACATCAGGTATAAATGCTTCCTAAGCTGATTCTGAATGTCAGAGGGACCCTAAGTACCATTTTCCATTAAAAAATTTGTTTTATAATTAAAGATAAGGTGTTGGGGAGGGAATTTTTGGTTGCGAGAGGTATGTGACATGGTCATGATGACTCAGTAAGAAAAATGCAGGAGAGGTGGACAGTTGTGAGGCCAACTTGGCTGTGCCACCTGATGCGAGAGAGAATTATTTCATCATCACTTAGAAGTCTTGGTGTCAGGCTCGGTCTGCTGTCTCACCTTGAGCTGTGGCTGATCCCCCCAGGTGGCCACAGTGACCTCTGTGTTCTTCGGGCCTCGTATGTGCACCTGCTGGGAGGAGTTGATGGTTTTGATGACTTTGGGGATTTCAGAGCCAAAACCAAGAGTATCACTTTCCAAGAACTTAGAACAACATAGGTAATATTTTACAGGGTAACATTCAATATTATGATTTGGTTGCCAGTAAATAAACCTCATGCTTGTGGTTGGGTGAATGGGTAGTTTCCTTTCTTCAATTCCTGTTTCTCTGAAACAAAAGCAAAATCCATTTTCTCATTTCAGACTGGAAATCAAAAGAGTTATTTGTAGATTGTCAAAGTTGGGTAATGGGCATATAAGCGTCCATCATATTATTCTATATACTTCAGGTTGTTTTTTCTAACTTATCTCTAAAGAAAGCTTAAAATGAGTGTTATTGGCAGAGTTGTTGTCTGAGACCGAGCTGAGTTTCAGGCAGGCCTAATAATTCTGCTGGACTTAACCGACCCTTGAAGCGGAAGACTAAAACGTTTCCTGTGCGAGGATTATTCCTAATTCTCTGGATTTAGAATGAAATATGGTTGAGCCAGACAGCTATCTTTCTTCCTGCCACCTCGCTTTCTTGGATCCCTTACCTGGGGAATCCTGGTCCTACTCAGGAAGGCGTTGAAAAGGGCGTTAGGCATTTCTTGACCCATGTGGGTTTAGTAAGCCACGTCGGTGTCAGCTCCCCCCACTGATTGCCTGCTGTGTTCCTGGCCCACAGGGCTGGGCGTCTGTGAGCTGTCACGTATGCCCACCTCCTCCTCGTCAGTGCTCATTTTACAGGAGCCCTGTAGTCTTTCCTGTAAATGCTGATGGTAGAGTTTGAATCGGGCTGCCCTTCAGATGTGATCTCTGCCGGGCTGCCAGAAAAGTCTGTACCAGGCACATATCTGGGTGGGAATTCCTTCAAAGAAGAAAACATGTTTTCAGCCCTGCCCATAGTACTTCCTCACCGAACAGTATCTCAGATGATTAAGCTACTGCTTTCGTGGCAAGGAGTCAAGCATAGTTTGGCTGACCCCACAGGCGCTGAGGTCAGAGATGCCACAGGGTCACATGATATTAACCTTCTGGTGCATAACAGGGGTCCCAGCTCAGTGCATGGGTGGCATTGCTTCAGTCCCATGCGCTATGCTGTCATTAGTGGGCCAAAAGTAATAAAATACCCGTAATATCGCAAAGACTCTCAGGCATGTGGTTTCATCCTTTAACTCTAAGTATCCTGAAAACTAGCTCCATAAATGGAAGTTAAAATATAGCACAGTCCTTTTTCCCCCCTGCTTGTCCAAATAAGGTCGTACAGTAAGGAACAAATGCAAAGCAGATGACCATGTGTTGTCCTAGGTCTTGAACCTAAGCGTCAGAAATTTGTCGTGGATGAACTTCATAGTACTTTGATTTTACCTGGTAATTGAAAATGCCTGTAGATATTTCAAGCACATTGGAATGTCATTGTTCAGAGCTGATTTGAAATCCATGGTCAGACAGACCCCTGCTCTGACCCCGGCAATTAGGTATCCCCATTGAAGTGTCTGCAAGGGAGCAGGTGCCTCTTTATTTCCCTCACTCTCCATTTTCCACACCTAAAAGGGCATTACTACTGGGAGTCTCATAATTTTCCTACTAAGATAATAGTTGAAGCTAGTAGTTCAGACTTGGGCCTGCTAATTTTCATCTAATCAACAGAGGCAGGAAAACATAGTCTGGAATGCTAACTATGTGAATGAAAAATATTTAGTCCTTCTCGAAATGATAGGAATGTTTTTCCAACAAACTTAAATAAACACAATCTCTACTGAGACTGTGTTAAACTTTTTTGGATGAGAGACAACTCTTAGGCAACCAAACAGAAGTTAATGAAGGTTATTAAGAGACATGCCCTTCGGAAAAGGCTTGCCGACTTCAGAAAGAAAGATCCCATCTCCTTTCTGGTACAACCATCGAGCAGAAGTAGCAGAATTGGTTTCCTGTTAGCTTGTGTTAACCTCTTAGAATTTATAATTTTAACTAAAATCACATTTTCTAGTTTTCAAGAGATGTTCTGCTTTACCTAACCATGGCTGTATTAGACCATCTTATTTTGAAATTCTCATATTTATCTCCTTTGATTGTTTGCCTGAATTCTAAGGAATGGATTAGTCTCAACACACCTGTATTTAAAGCACCCGACAGCACTTTTCATAAAAAGCTTGTTTATTTCCACCATACAAGGGCCAACTATACAGTAATGAAATTATTTTTAAACACAGTGAAATTATTTATTATCCAAGTGAAGTGGCCTTCCTTTCCAGTAGGTATATGGGAAAACTGTACAGTTGTTGCAGAAATGCAGTCATTCAGAATATTGTTGGTACCTTCTATTAACTGATGTGAGAGCTTGCAGTACATCCTTCTGAATATTTTTAGCTTTGTAAACCCCTGACTTTAAAGGTTTATCAGACTCTAGGAAATAGTCAGAGTCATTCTCATCCAAGCCTGGTGGAAAAGGTGAGTGATCTAGCTGGGTTAAATTGTTCAGAGGAAGCAAAAACTGACAGTAAAATAAAGGCACTTTGTCTTCCGTGACACAGTAATTTGCTCTGAGAGCAACTCTGGAGTTTCAGGTAGAATATTAACATGAACAGCATTGTAGCCCAAGCAGATGGCCTCCCAGAGTGAGTGCTTTCCGCAATAACACTTATTTGTAAGTATAACTTACGGTGTGTTTATTTTTTAAGAAATCAGTTCGCTGACTACATAGTATGTTGATGACCTCTAGGGGCTCGAGGCGTGTATTTAAATGGCCATATATTATATTACAACATTTTTGTGAAATTGCAGGTGCTCCTTTCAAATGTATTTTCAAATAAGACTAAAATAATTTCCCTATGGAAATAACTAAAAGAAAAAGAGGTGGTGATTCCCGTATAATTAATTTCTAATATTTTAGCTATCTAACTCTACTTCTGATTATACCATTTCGTTTTATTTTTTTAAATATATCTTTAGTGATTTCAGAGAGAGGAATGGAGAGAGAGAAACATCAATGATGAAAATCATTGATCGGCTGCCTCCTGCATGCCCCCCACCGGGGATCGAGCCCACGACGGGGCATGTGTCCTGACCGGGAATCGAACCTCAATCTCCTGAATCATAGGTTGATGCTCAGCCGCTGAGCCACGTCTGGCCGGGCCAGATTATACCATTTTAAACTGTTTCATTTTATAGCCTTAAATTTATCTTATAAGAACAAAGTGATGTCATGCTATTTAATACATGAGGGTTATCGTTAGCGATAGGAAGGTGTTTCTAAAGGCCCTCAGAAGTATTTTTTGTGCTGTGTGTATCTGATGGTTGAAGATAGATGTCACACAGGTGTATAAAATGTCTGCACGATATTGTTATAAAGTAACAGCACAGACGGAAGGAAGGAAAGTGTTCAGTAGACTCTCTCTCGCCACGCGTTTACGATCACCCGCCACAGGTGGCTGCAGAGGTGGCAGGGAGCAGGGTCTCCCCACGTGCCAGCCTCCCAGTTTGAGATTCCCAAATGCTCACTGCATCTGCCAGCGTGCAGATGGGGAAATTCGTTCTAGGAGACTCAGCAGTGCCATCTTTTTCCACGGGTTTTACCATCACTTGTTCTAAATTGTACATGGGATGAGTGACAGTGAACATTTAGCACTTCTTTGAAATTTGTCAGAAACACGAGGGAACAGCGATGCATTCAGTTTTACACAATTTCGAGCTTGAGTTGAATTAGCAGTTCGACCAAATGTTTACTTACCATTTATATCTACAAAATACCTAATTATACATCAGGTGGATTTTGCTTTCACATCTGAGAGAGTAAGTAGCTTGATTTGCCATAGCTTTTTGAAACAGAGCCCAGTTCCAGTGTCCAGACCATTGGAGACTACAGAATTTAATGGTAGCCATTAGTTAAAAATCAAGATTCAGTTCAAGGCTCCAGCTCTTATTTTGATGCACCATCATGAATCAGGACTAAGAATCCCCAAGAAAATCCTCAGGCCAACAAGTGCTGGTGCTTGGGGACCCTGGGAGTCACGTCATGTTCGGGGTGTGATTTTCGCCGTGACCGCTGGAGCAAACTAACAGTCGATTCTGTAAGCCGCTTGCCCATCCAGGCAGGACCTCCCCGCATGCACCCTGTATGACCTCACCCCTGGCTGCAGCGCACTCTTTCCTGCTTGACATTTACCTTGGTCTTCATTTCCTCCCTTTAAACATGTATACACATGTGATATAATCTGAGGCTGCCTTGGATCTGCTTTGGAATAAGCAGGGTATATTCTATGCCTGTACCTCACCCTGTGGTCCTGCCACCCTGAGGTTGGGCATCAGTAGGAAGACAAGAGATGGTCGTCTTTTTCACCTTAATTGCTCTACATATCAGCTCACTTTTTAAAACAATTCAGGGAGTCTCTGTTTTATTAGTGAAGCTAAAAAAATGTTCAACGATAACATGACGTCAGTTTGGGATGGCCCAGGCCTTTGGGTATTGAGAAGGATCAGCAAGCTCAGATCTTTTCAAGACCGTGACTCTCTCGTGCTTTCTGGGAACCAAGTGTTTAAAAGGTTCCAAGGAGACTGGAGGCCAGATGAGTTCAATGGAGGTGCCCCCCAGTCCTGTGGCAGACGCTGAGAACGTTATTACCTGAGTGAAACACTCCCGATGGTAAGAAAGTACTGGGTGAACTATTCTTCCTGTTGACATAAGTTTTAGATCACTGAGGCTCTGAAACTAAGATTTGCTGATCAAAGGCAGCTTTTAGAGGTGAGCTGGGTCTTCTGTGTCATCTTTCACCTTGAGAATGGCAGAGCTACTAAAAGCCACCACAGTTGTTTAAGTGACACTTTGATGAGTTTGCCCTCAGCCCGGAAGTCCCAGCAAGGCCCCGTCATGAGAGGAAGGCCGGGGCCAGCCAGGCACACAGAACCATTGTTCCTGCTCACGCCGGGCAAGCTGATTACTCGGAGATTTCTCCTCTTCCAGACACATGGACGCAGTCGAAATGCCAAACAATGGACTCAGACTGCCACTCGGCAGATGTGAAAGGCGCCAGTGGCTGGTCACTAATGTGCTCCAAAGCTTACCAGACCATGTGAAAGGACCTCTCGTGGGCACACCCACGTCCTGGAGGCTTTCCATGTTGTCCGTAGAGGTAGAAAAGGATGCTTAGCTGCAAAGGACAGGGTCCAGAATGCCAAGCCAGTTGTCATAGCATTTATCAGTGGAACATTTGGGGCCTGCGAAAGGGCACATAATTCATTCACTCGGACATCATCTGAGACCTATTCTAGCTCCGAGCAAGCAGGATAGTCGTTGGAACAATAACTATAGCAACAAGTAATATTCCTGTAACCCTTAGAGTTTATAGACTAGTCCCCTCTTTACGATCACAGTGAGCCTTACTGACAGTGGTGTTGTGAGGTGGTAATAAAGGGTATTCTCATTTCATAGCTGCGCAGAGAGGTTTAGCATCTCATGTAAGACAGAGAACGGGCAGAGATTCAGGCTAGATCTTCTGACACCTCTGTAGACCCCCATTGTGAGAGCGGGGAGAGTAGAAAAACAAGACCATGAGTATGAAAGCACCTGATCATCCTGGCTCACAATTGAAAGCCGTTCCTGCTGCTGGCTCCATTCTCATTGCCGAGACCCAGTTGCTGTTATTTGAACTTTCGTGGCCTCCCGTTTGACCAGGTTCTTTTCCTGAGCATCTGCCTGGAATTTTGACCTTGCTGTTTGACCTCTGGGAAAGCCTGCTTCCCCTTATCCAGTTCTGTTTGCCCCACGTAGGGGACGCTGCACCCAGACATCTCTGTCCTCACGCTTGCCTTCCTCCCAGCTGTGCGGTCACATCTGGCCCCTGGGCCCTGACCAGTGGCACTCACATCCCTAGTGAGTAAAACGAATGGGCTACTTAACCCCCCCCCCCAGTGTGCCAGGCACTGAGCCACTGTCACCAACACTTGTTCATTCTGGTCCCAACCCTTCCCTCTTCCCCCTCCTGCCAGTCTTCGCTTCATCATGAGGTAAGTTTGCTGATCAGTTGGCAAAAGTGCTCATCCTGCATCTAGTGCAAGATAGGTAGCTGAACTGAGTGAGTGCCCAGCTATTTTCCGAACCATTTTAATAACACTTTATTTAATTGGCACCGTAAAGGAATGAGGTAGTCACAGAAGTGAATTCTCCAGGTAATAGAAATCTGGGGGAGGGGGGGTCAGATTTCATGTTAAGAATTTTGAAGGGAGACCTACGATGCTTTGTGTACTTTTGTGCCTTCCGAAGTTAGAGATCATGGTTTAACCCATGTTAGGCAGCTGAGTATCTCAGTTTGGTCTACCTGGGTCTGGGGATATCTCACTCAGTTTCCATTATCAGTGTATCAGGTTCACAGCAGCCTGCTGGTCTAGCATGTGGCGTCAGTGGATCTCATTTATTGAGAACCTGCTATGTGCAAGGGCCTTCCGCAGTGGGAGGGTCCTAAGGAACGTACTATCCAGTCCTCCACGTTAGGAAATTAGAGATTCAGTCTGTTAGGGACACTATTGAGCAGGGGCCCTTCTGCATCAGAAAACATGCCCTAACTTCAGGTAGGTGCACAGGTGTCTTTTATTTCTTTTTGTTCATTCTTTAAACATTACTATGGGCCAAGTACTGTGCTAGGTGCTGGTGGTGCAAAATATGAATAAGCCATGGTCCCTAATGCGAGGACCCTTGTTCCCTGGCCCTCCGCCATTTCTCAGGGTGTTGGGTTAAGATATCAAATTCTGACTATCTGACCCCCCCAAGTTGAATATAGCTGTTAAAATATATGTACACACACATACTTATAAGTATGGCACATTTTTTCCAGTTAAGGGTTACCAAGAGATAGTCCCTGTAAAAATGAACAAAAATATGTAAAACATAAGACAAATATAAAAGGTACAGATTATTCTTGGAACCCAATTATTTTGTGAACTCTTCTTAAGCTGAATTCCTGGAAAAAGATATCCCACTCTCTATAAAAAAAACTTTCTTTAATTTGTTTTTTGTGGCCTTTTAATAGTAATCTCAGAATCATACTACTACTGTCTTTTCCTATTAAACATGAGATTGGTAAAGGAAGGAAAGTGTCTCCAACCGCCAAGAGTCCTTGGAAAAAGCACACAGAGTTCATAAATAGGGCTAAAGTAAATACGAGATTGCTCCTCTATCCGACCGTAAAATAATACAGATCTCGGGAACATGTTCACACCATTCATTTTAAAATAAAGAAACTGCTCTGAGATAAGTACTTTAGAAATTGCAAGGACGTAGGTGTTGTTATGAGAAATATTTACAAAGGGGAAAAGGGTAACTAAATGTGTAGTGCCTGAAAGAATTTGAAAACTCCAACTGTGGATCTTTTTCCATGACTTAATGAGACTTTCTTAAACACACATTCATATGCCGTGGAAATTCCCATTTCCCGGTTAGGGAATTTTTGTGTCTTAACTTTTTTTTTTTTCCTTATTGTCTACTTTAATAGAGATTTTCCTCCAGCTTCATTTGGGAAAATTTCGTCTTCACAGTATTTGTCTCCCCAGGCTGCGATTGTGTTGACGTTGGGGTGATTTATTCGAAGGGTTATCTGGCTAGGTATGGTCACATTTGAAAAGCATCTGTGGTAGCAGAGTGACATATGAAGACATAAAAGAGATAAGCTGTCTCCTTTGTTCTGTCTCGCCAACTTGCCCTCCAGTGTTGCCCTGGGTGGCTACTGGTAACCGGTGGGCTGGGGAGGCCGGATACACTCGGCCGTACAGAGTGAGTGAAGCTTCGCAATTCTCCCACTCGTGAGACGTTCTCGTGGCTTAACCAAGCCCAGCCCCCACTCCCTACCCCCGAACCCCCCCAGAATCTTAAGGAAGAGAGTGCCTGAGCCAGGTCTGAAAGGAACATGATTGCTCATCTTAGTCTCCGACAGTCAGGCAAGCAGCCTGGTGAGTTTGCAGGCAAGGGCTGTGTGCAGGGTGCCGGCCGATACTAAAGCCCGGGAGAGGTGGGAAGGCGAGTCAGACAGGCAGGCGTGCGCCTCATTCATTCCCTTTCTGCTTGAAACTTTTTTCACTTGAAAAGAAATGAAATGGAAGAGTGTATCTGCCTGAACTACTTTTTCTAGAAGTTTGCCTTCAGTGAGGTTTTTCCAGAAACGCTTCTCTTGGTGAGTATGTGCGGGCCCGTAGGAATCCAGGCCGCTGCTGCACAGCCGCTCCGCGGCCAGGCCCCAGTGCGGGAACCGGCGTCCCCGAGGCCCTGGAATCTGGCCCAGAGCCCCTCGCCCCCCTCACGGCCCTGCAGGCGGACCCGGGGGTGCCCCCGAGGGGCGCCTTCCACAGTGCGCTCCCCACAGTCACCCACCCTGCTCAAGAGCTGCTCAGGGGCTCTCAGCTCCCCAGGGCTGCTAATCAGAAAGAGTGCTTCACGCAGTCCCGCCGAGATCATCGGTGTTATTCTCAGGAGATAATTGGTATTATTCTCAGGACATAACCAGCAGTTAATGATCGGGGTCATGAGAGGAGCCTTGTGTGCTTTAATTCAAAACCAGAAGTTCAGCGGAGGAGTGCGTATGAACACCATGGTAAAAGCATCTGTTAACTTTTTTATCTAAGCTGCATCTACCTGAAATATAAAAAAACTGATTATATAAATATCTGAAACTTAGATATTTGTTAACATAAGTATCACACATTTTTAAATAGCTGAGTGTCAAAATATATTTTTTTGCTCTGTTGTCCCAACATTGTTAGACTGTCCAATGTGACAGTAGGACCGATATTAAAACTTTAAATCAGTATCTTGAAAGGATGAACTTGAGTTTTAACTTATTACTTCCCTTTCTCCTTTTTGGAGAATTTTCCATAAAGTAAAACAAGAAACAAGAAGGTAGAAAGCTTATTTATATTTTGTTAACACATTTTTACCTCCTAAATAATCAAGTATACATTTTACAGTCTGGTGCTGTGGCCTTGGAGTAAGAATAATGGTTTTTAACTTCATTCTCTGGACCAAATTAATTGTGATCACCATGCCTTAATATCCCCGTTGAGGAGATAAAATCGCTTCTAGGATATGCTTGAGCATCAATATTAAATATTGGTGGTGGTCTAGAAACTTCACACCTGACACACTCTAAATCTTGAAAAATGTGTTTTCCTGGATATGTTTTTACTGATGGGGGCTTGTGCTTCCTGGGATAGGAAAGAAACATTCTTCCCTAAATTCTTAAATAAATATAAAATAAAGAACCAGTATGTGTTCATGCTGTTGAATGTAATAATAGGTTTCCTCCCAGAATTTTGTTCTCTTAAGGACTGTAAATGGAGTGTTGATTTTAAATGCTCTAACTCAGGATAGTATCAGATGTGTCTCACGTTGGAGTTCATTGTTTGGAATAAGAAATTGAATTTCACTAGTTTCACAGCACTTTCTCAAAAAATTGCCCCACTTTTAGTAATAGGACCATTTCTGAAGTTACATGGTAATATTTTGGACTGAAAGCAAACTCAGATGTCTTTATGATATACCAGGTTTTTGCTAGGTGATGTATATATAGTTGCATATTTCTGTCATAATATTATTCTTACTGGAATCTAATATAGACATGGCCTAACACAGTAGGAAACTGAGCACTTAAATGTTGCGAGAATGATGAAAGGAGTAGAATGTAATATATGACTTCAGACATAATGTTAGGAGACAGCCACTTGCCTGGATCCATGCCTGTTACACACCAACAGCTCAGTCCAGTGACACAGGACAGCAGCAGTAGGTAACCTAGCATGTGTGTCATCACCCTCCAGAGGCTTTTAACATTCACTCCAGTTTGTATTTGAAAAGGAAAGCAATACTTACTTGTTAAATATAATAACTAGTGTTAACGTGTGGTTTGTTTTTTAATTTAGAGTTCTGTCTAGATTTAATGTCACAATGAGTGTTGTTGTGTTTGGCCTAATCTGTTGAGGGGACACTGAATAGTTCCAAGGCAAATTGACAATTTTCATGAGTAAATGTTGAGTTTTGAGTTTTGTTGAGTTTTCTTTTAATATTAAATATTGAGGGAGTCATAATTTGAAATGCATATACTTCCCAATTTCTTTCATCTAATGTGCACCATAAGTGAATGGGGAAATACTAATTTTAGAGGCCCTGAATGATATTTTGCTTCTTGCTTTCTGTCACGTCATCTGAGGCCCAGAAGGCATCCAGTAGGACTTGCTTTACCTAAAATAGCATTGTAGGACCAGCATCTACTAAACAGCCCTTCTGTGTATTTCTTTTTCACTTGTTAAACTGAGCAAGAGGTGTTATCCTGAACGTTGTAGGGAAACACCGAATGATTTCCTCTCTGGAGAACTGTGTGCTTGCCGGGCGTCTGGGCCTGTGTACCTGGCTGGCGTAGCTGTGTGGATAAAACGTGGGACTGTTTGCGTCAGTGTCGAGGTTCTGATCCTCAAGCAACCAATTTTTCCTTTTTCTTTCTAGCCACAGATCACAACCCTGATCCCACCCAATAATCGTAGTATGTGCCCACAATAGCGTATACATCACTTTGAATTCTCTTAAATCCCTGAAATTCGCTGAAAGTAAAATTCCATACCACCCTGTGATTATTACGAATTTTCAGTGTCAGTGTCGTCTGCCCAGATACGTATTTCTCCATAATACATTTTCTGAAGGCCAGAATATAAACCTAAATGCCAGTGACGAATACGAGGCTTTGGTCTGTGTGGATGAGCCGCTTGCTCAGGCGCTGGGCAGGCAGACCCAGCCCTTGTCCTCGCCCCGTAACTCTCCGGAGCAGCGACTTTCCGCCTCTCGGTCTCCCGGCACACAGACGTTACTGAAGTTCTGCAGCACACCAAAAAGTATGGTTTTTGCTGATTTAACAAAAAAATAGGTATACTTTTGATTCATTCACACCAGCCGGCTATTGTGTTGGCTGTTTCATTTTCATTTGACACCCTAAGGGAGAAGAGGTGGGCGCCCCGACTGAGCGGGCGGGTGGTGCGCGAGTGAAATCGCCGCGGCGGCCGAGCACCCTGCCGAGCGGCCCCGACTCCCTCCTCGGTGGGTCACGGGCGTGGTTTCCTTAAGCGTGCGGGCCCTCTGCTCGCTCTTATGTTTGTGGTTATGATAATTTAGACTAAACACTGGCAGTCTTGTGGGGAAGTCTGAAGCAGCATCATTATTGGGGGTGGCTAATAGTAAGCACAGTGATAAAAGAAAAAACTACACAAGTTTCAAAGCCAAATGCGTTTATGGTCATTTTTAAGAGAACGTCGTGGGGAAGCAGCATTACTGTGTTTAGTCCGCTGTTGTCTTAAACCTTGCCGAAACTTAAGCTGCGTTTTGGTGTTTACAGTTATCTGTCAGAAAGCATGCTTTAGTCGTGGAAGGAAATTAGAAACTTGACAGCAATGGAAAGTTTATATAAAAATGTCAGGGAGATGTTCTGCAAAATGCGCTGTAATAAAAATAGAGCATGTGCCATACCCTCTTCAATCGAATTTCCACGGGGAGAGTGCTGAGCAAAGCATCCCTTTAGAAAGTTATGGTTGCCTCCTACCTGTTGAATTACTGGCCCCTTTTATTTTTTTATTTTATTTATTTATTTTTTAAATATATCTTTATTGATTTCAGAGAGAGGAAAGGAGAGGGGGAGAGAGAGAAACATCAATGATAAGAGAGTCATTGATCAAGCTTGCAACCCGGGCATGTGCCCTGACCGGGTATCGAACCCTGATCGCCTGGATCCTAGGTCAACGCTCAACCGCTGAGCCACGCCCGGCCGGGCCACTGGCCCCTTTTAGATGGTGGATAAAAATGTAGAATTCTGGATCTTAGCAGTGGCAGCTGAAACACTTATTTTGGACTCTCTTCCATGGTAACCGGAGATGAAACTTGAGAAGACAGTATGGACTAATGGATAGCGTGTCGGGCGGGAGGTCAGGACCTCTTGTTCTGTTCTGTGCCCAGCCTGCTACTGGGTTACTATGTAAACTTAGATAAGCCAGTTACCCTCCTTGCACTTCATATTTTCCACTTGTGAAAGCATAGGTAGAGACATTCTGTACTTAGCTCTTCAAAAAATATTGTGAGAGCCAGCTTACACTGAAGACGTTCATAGTATCTTTGGGTTGAAAAGAGGCTACATAAATATGTCAGTGTCTCTGTTCCCTTTGACAACACTCTAACCACCATCTGGCATTACATAAACTGTCCCTCTCAATGCGAAACGGGAACCATTGCAATGAACTGTGTATTGCACAGAAGCTCAGAGGGTGACCTTGGGGCCAGAATGCCTGGGTGTGATTCTTGGATCCACCACTTACTCACTCTGTGACCTTGGACAAATCAGTGCACCAGGTTTTCTCATCTGTGAAATGGGGCTAATGACGGCACCCTTCTCATTGGAGTGTGATGAAGCTTGAAGGCATTCATGAAGAGCGCTGCAAACATTATTATAGACGCATAATACACTTTATTCTTATTGCCCAAAACAATTCTTTATTACTGGCGTGGTAGGGAAGGTGAAGCATCACCCGGCCTTGGTTTTTCCTGTGCATCTCTTCCCAGGTGGCTGCTCACTCTCCTTCCCAAACGCCTGCGTCTCACTCTGCCACGCCCATAAGCCCTGGGCCCTGAGTATAAGCTTCAGTCCGTTACCCATTGTCCCATCTGTAATAGTTGAAGGACTGATACATAAAAGATGAAAGAAATCTACATGTTTCAAACTAGTCTCAGAAACATCTCTGGTTTATTAACCTGAAAAAAAAAATGCTGACATTTCAGAAATGTTACAAACTGGAGAGATGATTGATAATTGGGAGGGTGTCTGATTATTATAGACAGTAAACTCAGAAAACATCAGGAAGAAATAGAGGAACAGTTAACAATTTAAGCGGAGTTCACCTTGGCCTCTCTTGTCTGCTTTCCATAGTGTGTGGAAAGCGCAAGTCGCTCAGACGTAAAGAAGTAGAGCTTTTGGATTATCAAAAATCTAAATAAAAAGGTTTTTTTCAGGGGTTAAAGGCATTGTGATGTTTTACTGAGTTGTACACTTCAAACCTGTTTGGTTTTGTGAACCAATGTTACCCCAGTAAATTCAATTTAAAAAAAAAAGACATTATGAAAGTCTGAAAGTTCAGGATTTGACGAAAATTGATTAGTCTTTTGTAACTTGCTGCAGCGTGGAATTTCAAAGATTGAATAGCAACTGAGAGATAATCATATGTTTCCCTGACTTTTCTCCTCTCTTTTCATGAATAGAGCCCACCTACATCACAATCGATCCGCCGGCGTGCAGGGAGCTAGCCAATTGCAGCCTGACCGAGAAGGACTGTATTTACGGTTTCAAGCTTGACCACAGTGGCTGTCGAACTTGTCAGTGCAAAAGCAGTAAGTACGCAGAAGACAGGTGGTTTTTTCTGAGCCTCATGTGGTATTGTCGAGGCCTATTATGTGATTGACTGTCCTTTGCATTCCTGTTCATGACGTTCTCTTAGCAACCTGAAAGAAGGGAAAGTTGGTGCTAAACACAAATACACAGTCATTTCCGGGGGGGGGGGGTGGCTGCTGCTTTATTCTGGTTTTCGTCTTTATTTCTGTCGTCAGATGCTCCTTGATGCCCAGCTGCATCCTGGGTACAGCCCTCAGAGCTCTAAGTATGTCTTTCTAACCACCCCTTGGGCTCTGTCTCTAACATAACCTTGCTGGGGTCACCCAGTTGACAGGGAGGTCACCCACACAGAGGGTGTCACATTCCGTGGATGGCAGTCATAATCCTGAGACTGTGCTTCACTGTGTTGACCCCAGCTCCCCTCCATGTGGATGCCAGTCGTGTCCTCGAGCCACGACCTCTGAAACTTGATAGAGTCTATTACATTTCTTCCACACACACGCTGACCTCCCTTCACATTTAAAACGATTTTGAATTCCCCTAATTCTACCAAAATAAATACCTTCAGTTCCCTCAGCCATTCATTCCCCAGGTGATGCAGTTTCTAGACCTTTTTTGGTCCTTTCCATCGTTGACACACTTAGAGTAGGTCCTTGTCCTTGTGTAAATGTGTGGCCCAGAAACAGACAGATACTCCAGAATCTGGTCTGATCAGTGCAGTCCTAGCAGGCGGCCTAACTTAGCTCTTCGAATTAGCCCTGTTGCTCATGCTGAGTTTGTAAGCAGCTAGAACCACTAGGTGCATTTTTTTTACATCAGCTGCTGTTAGGCATTTGATTTTTTTTTTTAAATGACATAAATATAGCGCCACATTTAACAAGAAATTATCCTGAGAGTTTCAAACGGTTTCCCAGCTAGTTGGGATATTTTTTAATCTCGTTAATGTGCTCTAACACCTTACCTCTGGCTCCAGCTAGTATTAAATAAGCGCAGCTTACATGTCCTCATTCAAAACGTTGAACCAAAATTAAGTTGTACAGGACAAAGGACAGATTCCTGGAGCTCTGACCACCTTCCTGCCAGACGACAAAGGACCCTAATTCTCACTGTTGCCATGGGATCAGTCAGCTAACAGCATGCCACCTCCATCTCCACACTGAAGTCTCGAAACAGGTGACCTGGATCTTACCTGAAATCAGAACCGTGGGATTTGAGGCATCCCTTTGCTGGGAACCCCATTTTAACCATAAAATGGAGTTAGTCGGGGCCCGTCTTGCTCTTCACGATCCTACGCCGGCTGGCTCCTGGTGGACACGGCTTTCTTCCCTAAATGTCATAAACCTCACATTTAACAGTTCTTGCTGCAGAGTTTTCCATTGTGAATGTCTAGCTTAGTTTCTGCAGTTTTAGAACCTTTGTCTTTTTTTAATTGACCTTTGGCTCCTTTTGTTTTCTGAACCCTCTCTCCACTCACTCCGATCTCTCTAAACATAGACAGTGCTTCTAAAATAAGGTTCCCGTGAGCCTCGGGTGTAATTATCCCGGGCTCAGAGTCTGGACTCTCTCAGTGCAGACAGGTGCTCACCTTCTGGTTTACCCGGCATCCTGGGCTTTCTGTTCCTCTGCACCTTTATCGTTCGATGCTTTCTGTTGTAAGAGTATTTTGATATTCAGATACAAAATAGGAGCTGAGTACTTCGGTTTTCTTAGTTACATGTGTCATCACACTATCAGCCTGAGGAAGTTGGTGCTAAAATGGTTTGTAAAACTCTTGTTGTGACTGTGGTTGTTGCCACCTTTAAGTTTCCTATCAGCCTCCAGCCATCGGGGCGTCCTGCCCTCCTGCGGCCGCTGCTGTCCCGAGGAGGCAGCCCGGTCACCACCTCTCTGCCCGACACGGCTCTGATTGGAAGCCCGATTCATCAGGGAGCCGCCTTGGCAGACGCGTTTGTTTACTTAAATGGCCAACTTTGGTTTTTGACAGCAAGATAATTAGTGATTGTATCCTGAAGCCTTTATATTTTAATCCTTCTTATCGCTCTCGAGGACACATCCTTTCTGATCCTGGGAGGGCACCTACGTTTTTTTCTGAACTTTTCGAGTCATTGTGCTTAATCTCACCCCACCTACCACCTTCATCTGGGCTTTGCTGTGAGGAACTGTTTGTCCCCACGGTCGTGTTGACGTAAGACCCCTGCCACTCCACAATGAGCCCTTTGTAGTTGAGTCCAAAGGAACAGTTTCCCTCAGTTGTCATCAAAGCCAGTCAAAAACATGTTACCGGCTTTTTGCAGATTGAGGCTATTGGGAGAATTCTGCTCGCCAGCCTTTGGGTTAGTGCCACATTCTGGCTTTATAGAGGGAATATCTGTGGATACTACCCGACTGCACCTCCATTTCTTTAACACGTAGAAAGAAAGATGTACGGGAGACTGTTGAATTTTGTCAGTTTTTTTTTACAGGTAAATTTTTATTAGCCATTCATTCTTTGCAGATTTTACCTGTTTGTAGAGCTGTCTAGTCTTCCTTCCTTCCCTCCTCCCTTCTTTCTTCCTTTGCTGGTCTAGACAAGCACCTGCTGAGTTCTAGGTACTGTCGTAGGTGTTGATGCCATAGCAACGAATAAATGAAAGGCATGCCCTAGGCAAAAAAATCTGTATCCAACACACTAGTAAAGTAGCATTTCAAGCCAAATACTATAACTTACAAAAGTGCATTCTATTAATAGGACGCTTTGGCCCTATAGGGGGTCCAGGACCTTGTTGACGCCAGAGTAGGGCAGTAACTGGCCCATCTCCCAGGCCCACGCTCGGCACTCAGCACTCAGCAGATGTTGGTCTGTGAATGAGCAGGGATCCCCCAGGACAAGGGCTGCCATTGGACATCTTTCTTGTCTGAAATCCCCTCCTGAGGACTCGCCATGTAGCCATTTCCTCACCCTGAGATTCTCAACCTGGGCTAGTCTTTTGCCATCTCACTCACTGCCACTGTATCCCTAAAAACGGAATTAAACACCAAGTGGAATTTGTCAGTTTGACCTGAGCATCGGAAGTCTAGTCGTAGAGCCTTCTGCTTCCCCCTCCCAGCAGCAGCCCTGATCTTTGGACATGTTTGAAAGCCACACCTTTGGAGGTGAGTCAGATTAAACCAAACTGCCAGATCCTTGGTTGTCAGATTCTCTTGGTTGTGTACCCAGCTCTCCCCCAGGCTCTGGCATGAGACTGGCCTGCCTCTGGGTGGTCACAGCAAGTGGCTTTGCTTCTCCAGGCCTCTGCGTCCTCTGTATCTGTAAAGGGCAATAATAATATCTAACTAATGGGTAATTTTGAGGACTAAGTAAATGAGTGCATGCAGTGCTCACGTTACTCACCGACATAGGTAATTGTTTACTCTCCACGATAGCTGTTGTATAACATCCATTTCTGAGTCAGCCCGAGCGAGTGGACGTGGAGAGCCCCCAGCTCCCCCCTCCTTCGTTCAACACCAGCCGGCCTTCGCTTCTTCCTGTCCTCTGAGGGCATCACACAGACAGCTTCCCTTCACCTTTCCTTTTTAACCCTCAGATATTCTCGTTCTCTTTTACCCATCTTTAGGGAAAAAAGGAAGTTTCTTATAGGGAAGGATGGCATAAGTGTGTTCTTTTTCCCATTGCAGCTACCTGATAAGTACTTATTTTATCTAAATTTCAATCCCATATGTTATTTTTCTGCATCCCACCAGAAGCCTGTTTCACAGGCAGTGGTCCTAGCCATTGATACCTCTGTTGTTTTCTGTAAGGGACTATGCCTTGTCTATATAGGCTGCTGGCATCAAGATTTCCTAGAGTTAGGCAAGCACCGAATAAATATTTCTGTCCTGTCTGTTGGTTTGTTGTTTACATATTCATTTTTTTTCTTCCATTATCTAGCATTATTTGAGTGCCTGCTATATGCCAAGCACTAGGGATATGAACAAGATTTAAATGGTTGTCTTGACTACCATTGGTAATGATAATATGCTAATAGGTTATAATGATATTGCAGCATAATCAAGCATATTATAGACAGTTACTTTTAAGATTGAAATCAAACCCCAGTAGGAACATGCCCTTCAGAGTACGTGGAAGGCATGACAGAGGATTCTTTTGTTTGGACCTAAAACAGATACCAACCAGTCTTATAACAACACTAAGCAAAGTAATGCATCGAGTGCACACAGAGAAATTTAAATTACCCGACTCAGTTTCTCGAGGACATATTTAGAATAAAGGAAAATGTGATTACTAATAAAACCTACCAGCATTGGCACAAGCTATTAATAGCATTACTTTTTAACCAGAAACATTTATTGCTGTCACACGGACATAGCACACTTCAGCTTACTATGTGAACTATATGCCGTGACAGCTCTATGGATTAAATGCCATTCATCGTTCGGCATTATATTCTACATCTTTAAATCACGTGGATTTGGCTGGGTTATTTGTAATTTCTCCACTTTTAACATTCTGTAAGTCTAGGAACTAATAATGTTTTCTTCTAGAAACAGATGGAGACAAAGAAAATTAATGGTAGCAGGGAGAAAAAGCCTTCGTGTTTTTCATGGACTGTGTATGTGAATCAGGCACCTATAGAAGTTGCAGCATCAAGTATAGGGAGGCGGGCTCCTCATTTTATTTGGTTGTAACCCTGAGCCAACACTTAATCAGGGCCACAGTTGGGACGCCCACGAACAGCGTTGCATTTCTGTAATAGTTTCGAGAACTTTCTGGTGTTCCTTACTGGTCTAGCGGGTTGATGGGAATTGCCAGTACCGAGTGTGAAGTATGTAGCAGAGAAGTGTAGCAGAACTCTAGGGGCACCGTCAGGCTGTGTTCTCTGTGCAAGTTACAAGGTATTCACTTATAATAAAGTGTGAATGATGCTTCCTGCAGTTGGGCCACTTCTTGACCCTGGGAGCAAACATCTCTTTTTCTCCCGAGTAAACAGAGTTTTATTACGTAGCTGCTATTGACCAGCCAGAGTGCACAGGCCCTGTACTTTGCTGTGATTTATAACTTTCCCCTCCCTGGTAATTTCCCCCTATGGATTAGAGAGCATTTATGGATCACAGTGAAGTCATAATGCTGAAAAATTATGAACACAAAGCCACCATTCTTCCTGTGGTTGCCTCAAGTGAGGTACTGAAGCTTTTTAAACAAACTTACAACCCCCCACCCATCTGTGAATAAAGAAGATGCTTCTAATCTGCTTATTTTGCTTCTTCATGTAAATGTTTGCCGTGAAGGTATATTTCTCTTTTTAAAAGTCTGGAATTAATACATGGCTCTAGGACTGCCTTACAGTCAGACTTTAAGGTTCTGTGTTTCTGAGCTAGAAGATGATATTTTGAGATGTTTTCACAAGTGCCAGTATTTTGGAAATTTTCAATACTATTAAAGTAAGTGTTTGGATCCTGTTATTTTTCTATGACTATGGCCGTGGATGAGAGTGGAGGAGTCAATAACGAGAGCATTGATTGCTTGGTTCGTCCTGCAAGCACATGCTGAACACTCACTCCATGCTGAACACCGTGATAGCACCTGGCCTGTGTAAATAAAGAAAATAGGGCCCGATCCTAGAGCCCCCTCCTGTGGGGGAGCAGAGTGGAGATGGGCCCAGACCATAGCGTGCCGGCGAGCAGGCAGGGCCGCCCCGGAGCGCCTGGCCCTGGGTGGCAGCGCCAGCCTACTGCCCATTTATGTTTAAATAGCAGCCTTTGCTTGAAATTCTCTCCCATTGCAAAGCAGAGGTATTTAAAGACAAAATTAGATTTTGTCAAAATTTTTAAACTTGGTGATGCAACAGTTTTCTTTAAGGGTGAAGCCCATTCTAGATTAAGGTCTAAGGAAAAACTTCTTTTTTAAAGCAGTAAGAAACTAAAGGCACAAAGGTGACCAGACTCCAAAGTTCAAAGGAATTTAATGCCCAGGGATTCTGACTCTGGGAAGTTCTCAGAGTGTTTTTAATTCATCTGTTGCCCAAGATAACCTGCTTGGTGGTGTGACTTAAAAATTCTTGTAACGAATTAGAAAAATGGGCTCGCAACTTGATCTCAGTGTCAGGGAAAGAAGTGTGGCTGTGACACCTTCTCCCTCCTGTCCATGCCCTTTGTAATGGGAGAGAGTTGAGAAACTATGGCCTTTCAGGTTATATAATTGCAAATTTTTAAGTGAGACATTTAGAATTTGGCTTCTAAGGATGCAAATTACTAATTAGTTGTTTCACAGTGTAATACAGACCTACGATGTTGTATTAAATACATGTAATGAACGGTTTACTATAATGACAAAGTAGAAAATTATACCATAAATCACATTTTCCTTTTTAAAAGATAGCCAATTAAAGATTTGTGTATCGCAGCTAAGACTCGTGAAAGATGCTATCTTAAAATATTTATGTAAAACATGAGCTCATTTCGCCTATTAATTGTAGCTGAGGTTTAATTTTAGATTGGAAGATTTGTGTGTGGAACAGACTAATGTGTTCTGTTTTTCCTAGTAACGCATGCATTATTTATAATGTCTGCTCAAAGGGTGTCCAGATGCAATAAAGATTAATTTATTATTTCAACAAAAATGGTCTCTGCTCCCTATCCTACTAATCCACGCAGAGCAGTAATCAAACATCGCCATGCTTTTGCCGTCAGAATTTGATTGCCTGTCAAATTGTGCCATTAATTTAGACAAGTCCCAACTTGCTTTCGTTCCATCACCAAGCGTGCTTTTTCCCTTAACCTTTTTATTCTCTGTATTATGCTGTTAATTCCTGTATCACACCTTTTAAAATCTTTTTAGAAGACTTCTGTTAAGCTAATAGCTCTAGTAGTTTCTTCTACCAGTCACCATTGCTCCTTTTCCCCCCTTCTAAACTAATAAGTTAAAAACCAACCAAAAGGGGGTACTGTGAACATTTCAGGCAGTGGATAGTTAAACATAAATCTAGATATTCCTTTGGCACATAAATATTTTAGTCATTTCGCTAAGTGCATCCAACTACCTGGATATTTGTCAGCAGTAGACAAAAAAAATAGCTTCATGAAATACTTCCTGTCGTATTGTAAGAGGTGTTCTTTTTAAAGAAAGGGTAAGAAACCCTTTACGCTTCAGTGTAGAATATGCAGGATTATATGATAACTTCTAAAACTTGTAAGAGTAAATGTGTGTGAATACTTAAGAACATGCATTATTACCGTCACGCGGTAGAAACAAAATATATAATGAAATTTTAGGTGTAAATTTCTAATTCTCACATTTTATCCATAAATTGTAGTCAGTAGTTTGGAGGTGACCAAGAAGAACAAGTTTCATGAAAAATTTCACTCAGTTTTTTTTGCGCCACAGTCAGCATGTTATCAGCCTGCTCCCCAGCACCCGATTAGAGTACAGGTGAGAAACCTAGTTTTCAGGGTCGGGCTTTATTTTGTATATTCGTCCCGAAGCTTGGAGTTACGTTGCGATGACCGTGAACTAGCTCCGTCTCTGGATTCCCGCCATCCCCACCGCTGTGGGGAGCTGAGACATGCACATGCGGGGTGGGATGGCGGGGGGGTGACATCTGTCCCTGTGTCTTCACAGGGGAGGAGCTGTGCGCCGGCCTCAAGCGAGGCTGCACGCTGGACTGTCCCTTCGGGTTCCTGACTGACGCCCACAACTGCGAGATCTGTCGGTGCCGGCCCCGGCCCAAGAAGTGCCGACCCGTAACCTGTGACAAGTACTGTCCATTCGGATACCTGTACGTATCTCTGAGTTCAGAAGCGCTGTTCCTAACCGTCTGTAACTTGGGGAGACGGCTGTGCCTGCCTGTCAGCTGTTCCGTGTTTGGGAATGAACGGGTGATGTACCGAGTCCAGAATCTCTCTGCCGTCGCAGGTGAATCCGGAGGAGGGGCAGGGGGGCGTCTCCACAGCTGAGAGTCAGTTTTACTCTTTTCTGAAGATGGGCCAGAGCCCTGTTACGACACTGCCCTTGGGGCCTATTCTGTGATTTCTCCATAACAGGAGCCCTTGGACGCTGGGGGGGAAATGGAACTGTCCCGAGGTCCCAGGGTTGTAAATGGGCTAATAACCCTTTCACGGCTGCCCCGGGGGCTTTGCGATAACTAACTTACTGACTCCCTTCTGAAGATCAGCTGCCAGGAACCCGCTTGCAACACTGAGCATCCTTACCTGCCATACCTCCATATCTTACCTTGGTGCTTGTCTGCAGTTCATAATATATTTTCTCTTTACGTGGCTGTAGATTTTGTGAATTTTCTTGAAGATAAGGATCATGACTTGTATTTTCAAATACTTTTGATTGTGTCAGTCCCCAGGAAATCAGATTATTCCAGGGCGGGGAAATAGACATTTCATGTTTGTTCTCCAGTGTCTGCGTTGGCATCCGTTTCTGCCTTTATATCAAGTTGGCCCCTTTAAAAATTACCTTTCAGAATATTACTTTATCATTCTTCCCTCGGGTCCCTTCCAGTTTAATCTTTCTGCTGTTTCAGTTTGATATATTTATATAGTGCTACTATTAATAAGGGACTTAGACCCATCATATCTTGCCCATCTTATTAAAGGCGTCATTTTTATTCTTCTTGGAAATTCTGGTTTAGCAAGGAGGTGGGGAATCTGAATTCTAATTTTAATTGCGTAAGTTGGGAACACTAGTCTTAAAAATTTCCCAAGTAAACTAATCATCATTGTCCTTAATCCTAAAATATGAATACAGTACTAGGAATAGAGTAGGTATTTCCTAGCTTAGCTGCTCGTGCAGAATGAAGCATCCTCGTGTCAGTGGCTGCAGCCCCGCTGCGGCATGAGGACAGTTCTGAGGGAGGCTGCGCTCAGGTCCAGCCTTCCTCTTGGGGAGAAACCCCGCAGAGGATTTCAGGTGGCACTTTGTATTCTTGTCCCTGCGCACACTCGAGGACCAAGTTGATGGCAGTAGACAAATGTACCGGCCAGAGCATTAGCTGGTTTTCAAGGACAGCCTCTGGAGGAGCGGTCCTGGCCGGACACCACGTGGGGGCGTCAGGACGCGGGCAGGCGGCTGCTCCTGCGTCACCTGCGGAGGGGACCGCTCCTGTGGGCCCGTGTACACAGCAGGGAGGGGCGCGTGAGAGTGAAAAACCAGCAGTCAGCCAGAGCCTTGAGAGGTCTTGAAAATGACACAGCATGTGGCATGAGCGTGAATAATCCATTTAATTTAATTCTTCGTTCTCAGTGTGTGAAAGGAAACAGCGGACCGTTTCACCTAGCACGTCGTAGTTTAATTGTCCCTTGGCAGTGGTACACCGAGTGGTATACCACGGTTTTCCCACGGGGCTGTCTTCTTTCAGAGCCCCTTCATTTGCCCAAGATGAGAAAACACGGGGGTTTTTTCTTTCTTTCTTGAACACCACTGTTGCCACTTAGGGCTAATTGGGGTGAAAGCTGAGGGTAAACAGAGTAAGTCCAAGCCCTGTAGAGCCTGAGAGAGGACCCAGGCCTCAGCCAGTGGGCAGAAAGCAAGGACGGTGGGGGAGCTGCTTTTGTAACAGGCAGTGTCTTTTTCAGAAAAAGGGAAAAAAAATTGTTGGTAAGAATATTTTTGTCCAGAGAAATCCCCACCGCGATAGTATTTATAAACATACACTTCCTTATTTAATATCTTTCCACTCAGCACAAAACTGAGGCGCCCTGGCTCATTAGAGGAGGAACAGTTTACCCGACCTCCTTCCTTTGCCCGTAGGCCTGTCACACCCCGTGGCTGGAGCACCTTGCGGTTGACGCTCTTTTCTAAGGAACGAGGGGACTGCGGGACCTCTTGGGGATCTTCCTCTTTGTTCTGCTCCATGGACCCTTAACTCCTTCCACCTTCTATCAGTGCCAGCAGATACCTCATTAAAATGTTACCGAAATTTCTCAGAAACGTGGTCACGGGAGGGCCGTGGCCGTGGGCGGGGGGCGGTCCTGGCCACGGGGAGCTAATTACACGCCACCGCAGGAGCTTTCGAGAGCAAAAGCCACGTCCTCCCGCCTGATGGCAGGATCGCTTCAGTGACCCTCGGTCCGAGTGCCTGGGCAGCATTTCAAACCTATGGATTTTTCTGACCTCTGGCAAAAATTTTAATTACCCAGGAAGAATAAGCACGGCTGTGACGTCTGTCGCTGTAGGAAGTGCCCGGAGCTCCCATGCAGTAAAAACTGCTCCTTGGGCTTCCAGAAGGACAGCCATGGCTGTGTCACCTGCAAGTGCAGAGGTGAGTGCGAGCGGGGGACCCCCACCAACAGCCCGGGCACGGCAGCAGGGACAGAGGGGCGTCTTGTCAGTGGAACCGTTGCGGCGATGGCTGTCTGCTCTGACACAGACTGTCCCCCTCGGTGGGACCACCCCTTTTCCTATCCTCTTAGTAAACACTCACCATGGAATTTAAAGGAAGCATATAATGGACAAGCACACTGACCGAGTGAATCGCTGCTTAGCTCTTCGGTTTTACTTGTCCCGGGACTTTAGCCTCGAGCGCCTTTCCCTTCTGCGTGGCTCCCTCTGCCTGGCAGTGGGTGGTGCAGTTCAGACAGCAGAGCTCCCCTTTCAGAGCCCTGAGGCGGGCATGGCTGCTTCCTGGCAACACTGTTCCCATGAGAGCTTAGACTCCTGCCAGCCTGCGGTGGATAGGCACACATCCCCGTTCCTTTGGTGTGGGGCTCCCTCCCACTCCGGGTGGTCCTGAAGCCACCTGAGCATCTCGCTGCGCACCTCCCTGCCCTCGCCCCAGCTCCGCCCAGCTGCCCCCCCACTGTCCAAGGTGTCAGCATGATCCTCAGGTGAAGCAGTGAAAGACCCCTCAGTTTGTTCTGTGTTTCATCAGAGTTGGACTGTTATCACCGTGGTGGTGTTTTAAGATGTCAGAATAAACAAAAATCCAGTCACCGCTTTAATTGTGCTGCTGAACGAAAATGCGCTGGTTGCCAGGGGCCCGGGATTTCCCCACCGGACGACTTCTAGAGCGATTATTCTGCGCATGTTAAACATGGGCCACACTTGCTGTGAAATCAGTGCTTGTTTATTGTATAAAAATGAAGTTAAGTGGAAGGAGTAAAAGTCACTGTAATCCCACGAACAGGAGTTCTATATGCTTGCAGGTTTTTTCTATTTTCAAAATTGCAAGCATATTAACTTAAATTCTTTTCCTGAGTGAACTGTCCTTTGTAGACGTGACTTTGGGTAGCTGGGTAGCATTATCTGTGAGGACACTGCAGGCTGTTCGTCTTGTGTCTTTATTTACCAAGGCTCCCTTCTGTCTGCAGAGGTCCCCACATCACCCAGCTCGCCTGCCCTGTCAGGCACATGTCTGTCCATGGATGGCCATCACCATAAAAATGAGGAGAGCTGGCATGATGGGTGCCGGGAGTGCTACTGTCACAATGGCCGGGAGATGTGTGCTCTGATCACCTGCCCGGTGCCCGCCTGTGGCAGCCCCACCATCCGTCCAGGACAGTGCTGCCCGTCATGTTCAGGTAAGAGCTCGCTGCTATCTGCGCACTCCCTAAGGCGGGGATTTCTGCCCAGCAGGGTCTCATCGTGTCTGTGACTCGGGGTTGGGGTTGAGGGGAGAGATGCAGGGACAACACAGATCACATTTCAGCTCTTCATGGTTTTTGTCAACAATAGCCACAGAGTCAGCCGGGTGCTATAAATGATGATCCAAAGACCAGAGAAAATTGTAAAGCTCTAACACTCCTTATTTTTGAATGCTTTACTCAATTATATTGGTCTTTGAGCTCCATTTGTGTAAAGGATTGTGGATTTTTGTCCTTCAATTCCAGCTCTCCATTTTACGGAGCATGGATTAAGGCTGAAGTCTTAGTTAATTGGAAAAGATTGGTGTTAATTTTATTCCATAAAAGCTTATTTATAAAGTAATATTGGAGATGGAGAGAATTATTGATGTCCGGAGCTATTGCTCTTTTTTAAATTAATGGATATGTGGCATTCTTGCCAAATGGAGAAATGTAGAGTGAGTGCACATCCAAAACATTTAAAATCATAGTAATGGTAATTAAGATAAGTCAGCAGAGGAGCAGAACAGATTATAACTCCTGGGGGTCCGAATTAATGGTTGTCAGTAACAGTAATTATTATCATAATGCTTCATCTAGTGTCTTCCATCCAAAGAGCTCAACGCTGTCTTATATTCATTATATCTTCCTCTACACAGGCCACTGGGACTTAGGGAAAAATACATTTAGGCAGTTTTTCATTTGGTAAGCAGACACAGAAAGATTAACTCTCTTACCCCAAAGTAAAACAATAAAACGGTACGTCAGCTGGAAGGAAGGCCAGGGAGAAGGGAAGTCTCCCATTCTTATGTCAGATCTTTTAAAGTTGAAAAGTACTTGTCTGATTTTGGAGTCATGATTGTTTTCCCTCTGGTCAGCCCTGCTCAGGTGTCTCCCTGTGGGTAAGTCCACTTCTGTGGGGGGCGCAGTGGGGAACCCAGGGCCCTGTCCTTTGCAGCAAGGCAGGACCCACCTGGGAGGGGAGGTGGCACACTCTGGCCAGGTGTACCTGCCATGGGGGGCACCCGAATCTCCTTCAGCTCTGAGATTCTGCACACCTCGGGAACTAAGGATCCACGTGCAGGCAGCCCTCCTGCCCTATAAAGGACCAGGTTACAGTGTTTTGTGTTTTGTGTTCCCCATGGTTGAGTCAGTTGTGCTCCGATCGAAATTAATTCGCTTTACACGTGTTTTGCTGGTTAAATATGAAAAACCACTAAGTATCCACTGCAACAGAAGATAAATGAGCAATTTGATGGGACAAAACTCTGCGCTGACTCCTTGGGGAAGGAAAATGTATCCCAGTGAAGATCCCTTGCTTTAATTAAAGGTGTGAGTGTGCAGAGTGTGGGCCGCTCCTGGGTCTTTGCTGACCACGCGCTCAGCGAAGACCGAGTGAGGCTGGTGTAGATGCAAAGATGGTCTGAGAACAGGTGCTTGACTTTAGAACTGAAAGGTAGTGGAGCCAGGACTGGTTTTCTCTGTAACAGATATGAAAAGTGGTAATACGAACACACCCTGGATTATTGTCGTGTCGCTGTGGATATGTATGAAAACATATACATTGGTGTACAGGGGTGGGCAAAAGTTTATTTACATGATACAAATAAATAATACAGTAATTAATAAATTAATAATACAAGAATAAACTCGTGTACTCACAACTGTAAACAGACTTTTGCCCACCCCTGTATATGGCTGTGTAGGTATATTTTTCTCAAATATCTTTACTTTAGTGGATTGTCACACATGGCTTCTTCTGACTAGAGACCCCAGAACGGTTGAATTCGTGGACTCCTACTTTAAAGGATATTTTTTTTCTTCTTCCATTCAAGGATCAGCTGGCTTTTCTTTCTGAGCTGAGTGAGCAGCTCCTAAACCCTTCGGATGGAAGATTTACCAAGCGATACTGTTTCTTGGTGCCTTTTTCTCTCTCTCTCCCTCACCCTCTACCTTGCCGTTTCTCCTTGAGCTCTGCCTCAGGCCCACAGGACATCCGCATAGCTGAGGAAGTTCCATCGAATGAGCCCAGGAAGGGAGCCTTCTTCCAGCATTAGTTTATTGATGCTCTCTGGGACAGTGTTTCGTTTTCTCTGTAAACCACAAGAAAGGCATTTTTGCCATCTCGCCCTGGCTCAGTTTTCATGCTTGCCTTCCTCTCTGCTTTCCTCGGACCCCGGAAGGTGTGGCCCAGTGGCCTGTGGATGTAAACATTGGCTAATGTCAGGTTTCTGTTGCTTGGCCTTCTGTGCGGTCAAGGTTCCAGTCTTGCAAGTATCAAAAGTTACCTCCTCAGCTGGAACTGAGCCCGCACCACTGTCTCTCATCAGCGCTGACTCTCGTGCTGACCAGCCCTTTGAAAATGTGAGCTCTTAGGTGACTTCAGCTCCGAGCATCTGTGCAGACGGGCGTTCTGGGGCCCGATCTCCACGGAGCCCCAGGCGTGAGCTCGCCGCGGTGTCTCCAGACTGCTGCTCGGCGGGGTCGGCACTGTCAGCACCTCCTTGAAATGCTTGTTGTATTTGGATTACACGGATATGGTTAATGTCTCCATGCTTCTCATTTCCTCAGCACAGCTTCAGGGCAACTCCCAGTACCTCCTAGACATGTTCAGCATTAAATTCCCTCTCTGTCATTATCACCTCGCGAAGAGGCCAGATCGCCTCTCCCCTGGGGAAAGAAATCGTAGTTCTCAGCCTCTGAGCATTCGCCTCTCTTGATGATGCTATCGCCAAACAAATGTTTATTCTCAGGTGAGGGTTTCAGACTATTGATCGAGCAGAACATTCCTGCTCAGTTTGCTGGCAGCGGATCTAGTTTGGGGTGTGGCCTGCTCAGCAGCAGGATGTCTTTCCAAGCGTAAAAATGCTCAGGGTCCCAGAGATAAGGGAGAGAATGGAGCACAGAGCAGCTGGAGATTGTGTTTAACCTGGAGGCATATCCGTGACCCAGATATAGACTTGGGTTCAGATCCCTTGTCTGCCCTTAATGCTGAGAGCCCTCGGTTTCCTCCTATGTAAAATAGGTTGTTAGTACCTACCTCACAAGGCTGGTGGGAGGGAGAAGTGAAGTAACACACGTAAAGCACTTTGCATGGAAATGGAGCCATAGCGAGCGCTCAGTGAATGAAAAAAAAATCTTCATTCCGCAGAGCTCCCCTAAGAGGCTCTAGTTCTTTTAACAGTAGATGTCCTCTCCCTGTAAGTTAATTCTCTTGTTGGATTCTCTCACTGTTACTGATAAATGTAAACCACTGACTCTCCCTTCCTAACGCTGACTCTTCTGCCGCCTTGCATTTATTTCCCTCACTGCTCTCCCAATAGGAACGGAGTGAGACAGCCCGCAGTCAGTTCATCTCTGTCCCTTAAAGCCACAGCCCCGGGTTCTCCAGGCGTTGGGGTGACTGCTGATGAATAACGTCTCGTGTTCTGATTTGTGTCTTCCCCAGATGACCTTGTGGTGCAGAAGCCAGAGCTCAGCAACCCCTCCATTTGCCACGCCCCTGGAGGAGAGTACTTCGTGGAAGGAGAAACGTGGAACATAGACTCCTGTACGCAGTGCACCTGCCACAGCGGGCGGGTGATGTGTGAGACAGAGGTGTGCCCGCCGCTGCTCTGCCAGAACCCTTCGCGCACGCAGGACTCCTGCTGCCCGCAGTGCACAGGTAACCGGCGCTGGGCCTCGGGGTGCACGTGGCCAAGGCTGCCGCGCAGGCATTGTCGTTGCGCAGGACGGGGTCCCAAGGCCAGTCACCGGTAACCCAGGCAGGAACACACGGCGGCCTGCTTTCTAAATCCATCCCACGTATAGACCGCACATTTATGAATTCAGTATGCTTTGCGCCTAAGGTGACTTGGAGACGATCGCCTTTTTTCTTCTTGTTCGTTCTGCCATTTTTTTAACCCTGCCTCTCAGACTCAGGAGACCGTCCTGCGGCACCGAATTATTCCAGATGATGTTGCTCATGTGAAAGGCCATCTTTGTCTTTAACAAATGAGAAGAGCAGGTATTGATAAGTAATAAAATTCTCTGAAATATATAAGGGTGGTCAAGATCCTTTGAGAATTTTAAACAGGAATCGCTAAAATAAGCATAATGCTCACCCTCCCCCCAACCCCTGATGATTAATAACTTAAGATGCAAAAGAATTAAGTGACTAGCACCGCATGTGCTAAGAGTAATATTGTTTCCCCCGGTCCTCCTCAGATAATCCGGCCTTAGTGGGTAAATTTATGGTCATGAAACAAATGTAATCAAATTTTGTCAGGATTTTAAACATAAGTTACTGGTTTGTAACTAAAGTAGCACTTTACTTACACTAGAATGAATGACTTTTTTCCAAATTAACACTAGAATGTATGACTTTTTTCCAGAAGATATTTAATTTGTATATATAAAATTACCAGGCTGACGGCTCACTAGTTTTATTTTACTGTTCCTTAATCTTTTATCTTTTCAACTTAAAATCAATAACCATTTACTTTCTAAATGTATATTCTTAGGGCAATAAAACATCAGCCCTTGCATTTTATTACTTTTTTTTCCCCACATTGGGTTATCTAGTCAGCTGGCCAGATCGGTGGCTCTGCCGTTCCATCGGCATAGTCAGAGTCCAGGCTCCCCGTGGGTCCGCACGGATGGCCTGTTTTGAATTGCCTCGCATGAATCTGCAGGAACGGCCGCGTACTTCACCGCTGTCGGCACACTGCTGCCGAGGCGTGACCATCTTAATACAGAATCTCCGGGTAATTAGCCACCGTGGTGATGTGAGAGCCTGATTAGTGCAGCATCTTTTCTGGTGGAATAGTTCATATGTATTATGTTGTTAGGATATGTACAGCCCAGTCCCTACCATATTTTTGTCATTAGCACTGTGTTACTCAGGTGCAAATTCTGCAGATGGTTCTGTGTTACTATGTAACCCTGACTATTCCCGTCCTCCTGGTAGCAGCCACTCTCAGTCGCCGCCTCATTGGTGATCATGAATTTGTATCCATTTAGATACTCATTTTACAAATACTATGGAATGCCTGTGTTGAGCCATGGGGATCCCCAGGTCAATGAAGATAGACACAACTCCCGTCCTGTGGAGGAGCAGTAATCGGAAAGAATGGCCCAATGATCCCGTATTCTGCATTTTAGTAAATAATGACGAAGTAAGAGAATTGCCTCTAAGGAAAGAATTAAGAGCATGTACAACCCGGGAAGCTTTAACTAAAGCGGCAAGTACCCCTGGTACCACTTGTCCTGGGACCTGAGGGCAAATACAGGAGTTTGATTAAAGGAGGGGGAGTGGGGGAAGGGACTTCTCTACCACCAGTGGCCCAAATTCATTGGCGGGACACCTGACTGGACTCAGAGGTTCGGCCCAAAGGTGAAGGGCTGTTGTCCCTGCTTTCTCTCCTAAATTTTTAGACCGAGGCTCGGCATTGCTTAAAACAGCTAAGCTATCATAACTCACAGCAACCTCATGGCAATTTGCAGAGCCTGGTGCGGACTAGAGAGTGGATTGTCCTGATTTTTAGCCAAAGCAAAAGTTGGCATTGGTCACTCTTATAAAGAAATTACTCCTGGGCATGGATGGCCCAGAAGGGTCACCGAGGAAGTAGCTCTCTCTCGCCATCTCTGACCTGTGTGGATGTGGTCTGTGGATCCGTGCCTAACCCTGGGCCTAGAGCACGTTCGGCGCAATGGCACTGTGCCTGCTTTTCAGCTGCCTTTGGGACTGGTAATAGGCGACATGGTTACACAATTTGAAGGAGAAGCTGTGGACCCATTTCATGGTGCTGACCTCCTTCTGCCCTCCAAGGGGCTCTAGTTGTCAGACTTGCTGGCTGTAGGGTGTATTCCTGAGGCAGGTGGAAGGAGGTCGTGACCGTCAGGGCTTCTGATTCACTGTGATGAATGACATGGTTCTCATGACGTTTGCTAGGTAGGAACGTCATGGCCTCCTGAGTCGCGCAGGTGGCTAGAGGCACTTTCTCTTACCTGCGAATGGTGAGATTTCTAAACGAGGACCCTCACTGACATTTTCCTCTGTTCTATCCCAGTGATTTTTCTGCTTAAAGTTACACTTCTCATGTAGTTTCAGTGGAAGACAGGGCCCAAAGGGATACCCGGGTCCCCATTTCCAGTGGTAACTAGATCTGGGATCCCTCTGGTCAGTCATTATTTTTTTGTTGTTGTTGTTAATGCTCACCTGGGGATATTTTTTCCATTGATAGAGGGAGTAGAAGGGAGGGAGAGAGAAACATCAAGGTGAGAGAGACCCATCGACTGATTGCCTCCGACACGCACCGGCTGGGAGTCGGGGGCAGGGGGGTTGACCCTGCAACCCAGGTACAAGCCCTGGACCGGGAATTGAACCCTCAGTGCGTGGGCTGAGGCTCTAGCCACTGAGCCACACTGGCTAGGGCTGGTCAAAGCCTTTAAATAGGGAAGACATGTGACATCTGTGTGGGCACCTCCTTATGAGTGATGTAAGTTTCTCTTCATCTTTCAGCTGTTAATGTGAATGCCTGAGCGCTGGGATATTACATGTAGGGGTTCCGGGGTAGGTGCGCTGGGAATCTGTTTGGGTATTGATCGCTTAGGACGGCGTGTAGCTGCAAGGAAGAGAACCCAGCTGCCGTTTTTAAACAAGGAGAGCTTTCTTTTAGATGCATTACAGGAAGCTTGGAGGCAGGTGTTTATTACCATTAATGCAGTGTCTTAGTGATGAAGGCCTTTCTCTGACAGGTAGGATAACAATATTGCAGCTGCAGGTAACACACTCGTATTCAAGGCAGAAGAGTGTGGAAGGATGGCAGGAGCACCCCCTCCGCCCTTTGAAGAAAGTGAAAGCTTTCCCAGAAATGCCCTTATTAGCCGTGAGGTCCCATTAGCTGCAGCCAGGTGACGTGGCCACCCCCAGTCACCAGGGAAACCGGAAAAGCAGGGAGCGGGACGGTCCTGCTTGACTCACACCCAGTGACTCAAGTCCTCAACCACCCCCAACAATCAGGACTTCGGTAGTAGAGTAGATATTGTGCAGGCCACCAACAGAACCTCTCAGCAGTTCCTCTGTGGTCCTTGTTTTGCTTTAAAATTCACACCCGGGCTAACTGAGACCTGCTGTTTCGTGACCGAGGCATTTCTTTAAGGAACGTGGCACACAAAGCCACGGCGACCGAGCGCGCTTTCCGCAAGGCCCTGTGGTGGCCGGCAGCGCCGTCTTCTCCCCTTGACCCTCGGTTCGCTCTTCCAGATGCACCCCTGCAGCCCGCCGCGCCCCGTAATGACAGCGTGCCGAGCTACTGCAAGAACGATGAAGGAGACATATTCCTGGCGGCTGAGTCCTGGAAGCCTGACGTCTGCACCAGCTGCGTGTGCATGAATAGCCTCATTAGCTGCTACTCCGAGTCCTGCCCTTCAGTGTCCTGTGAAAGACCTGTTTTGAGAAAAGGCCAGTGTTGTCCCTACTGCATAGGTAAGACCAAGAAAAAAAACCCTTTGTCTCTGCCGGGGCCACCAAATCTACACACTGACAGCCCTTTGCCCAGATCCGTTAATAGTTTTGAAACCTGGTTTTCTGGTTGACGTGCCACACAGAGCCAAAGTAGTCATGCCAGGCTGGGGAAAGGTGGGGAAGACGTGTTCCCAGGCTAACACATGCTGAGAATAAAATGCTCTCGGAATGTCATGATGTTACGGCACTGTCCTGTTCTGTGGGGCTGCTTGGCATTTCAGGATTTCCAAGATCAGAACTCTCTCCCCGCCCTGTGGTTCACAGCCATCGTCTGTTCCTCATAGAAAGACCACAGCGCTCAGTGCATAGAGCTTGCCTCTGCCTTCAGGTCAGCTAACTGCAAAATGCTAACTCAGTCTCCCAGTTATCTCCTCTATCTGCTGACACTTAATTGATTCTGGTTCAGCCACACATTGTCCATCTTCAGGGCCTAGGACACAAAGTGAGGCCTGAGTAACAGAGCCCTCTCTTTTCTGGGACCCGTGGGGACACGTCTTGTGAGCAGAGGACATACGTATATTAGCCCCTGACATCTATACCAAAACTTGTCCTGTGGGCACAAGCCAGATGCTGTCCTAGAGTCCAGAAGGCAATGCTCAGATAGCTGGCAGCTCTGACACAGGCACAGTCCCTGCTCCCCAGGCTCTCTGCTGTCCTTCATTGCTTTTGTACCAAGTAAGGCTCATAAAGTCACATGAAAGACTGGGATATCTCCATCCAGGAGTGAACCTCTAGTCAGAGTAGCAGGTGGGAAGTTAGGCAAGCTGTATTAATTGTAAGCATTGTGCACTTTTTTGTTGGAGTTTTGCATGCTTTTTAGGTACAAGTGATTGCATGCATTTGGGGTGATACCTGAGGAGGGGGAGAGATCTTCTAGCCATAGCGCTCTGTAGCAGTTCCCATGGATGAGCCCATGAATGGTGCTCAGGTGCATATTGGCCGTGACTCAAGCTCATCAGGACAGTTTCCTCTCCTTGACTGTGACCTGGCCACTAGGCCAAGGGCCACTTACTCTGAGTCTCATTCTAAACATTGGTATACAAGAGATGGAAAGATGTTTTAAAAACATAATTTCTGCTCAGGAATTTTACAAAGCTCAATTTTCTCAGTGTAATGGTCAGGGAGTATTTAAGCTTATGTTTGAAAGCTGGATTCTCTTTCAATAGGTTGACCATCTATGTAATTTATTCTTCAAACCATGATGCTTTTGAGAGTAAAAGAAGATCTATTAATAATTTATGAAGGGAGAACAGCTGTAGACCAGGAGTGTCCCAAGCAGATTGGGACATGTGGTTGCTCTCCCTCTTAGCGACTGGATGTTGGGTTCTGCCGTAGCACCCGTAAGCTTTGTACCTCCTAAGGGGAGCCAAAAATATACCAAGGCATACATCCAGCTTAGTGCTACTGGTCTTTTCAAAGAGCTGACCAAAATTCCTACAAAAAATAGCACTGCCTTTGGTGAGGTCTCAATACCTCGGCTGCTATTTCAGGCCAGGGGGTGAGAGGAGGCGGTGTACAGCCAGTGTCACCATATTTAAACTTCAGAACGTAATGCTGAAAGAAACAGTTCATGAATCAACCAGGGGTGCTTGGCTCACGCTCAGCTAACTAGGGCCCAGGAGGCCTGAGACTTCTGGGTCACCTTCAAAGGAATCATCTAGCAGTGAATCTTCCTGTGTTGAAAGTTCTTAGATTATTTTGTTTGGATAGAAGTCCCTGTTGTGTTTTGCTCCTTAATTGATACAACTGTAATTAGTAAATTGCCCAACTAGAAAATTTGTTTCCAAAGGATAAATGGTAAATCATTTCTCTGTCTCAGAAAACCAGTTTAACAAATTCTGACCTATGAAAAGATACCTGCAAGTCATAGTATTCTCTGTCTTTGCTTTTTTAAAAAATTTATTTATTGTTTGTTTTTGTATTTCCTGTTCCAGTTTCTGCTTCGTTTAGATTGTCCATTCTTTAGTGTGAGGAGGGAAATACCAATATGGTTATTTTGACTTTTAAGTTAAATTGCGAGCACTTTCACTAAGTCATGGTTCATGTAAGCCCGTAATGGTGTACTGGAAGTGTTGTTCCTGTTACGTCTCCCCCCACGGCTACGCCCGCTCCTCACTGACGCAGGTGTAATTGTACCCCGTAAACCTGTGACTTACCTTCTGGGAACACTGAGCGTTGCTGAGCGCACGGTGTGCTGCTGTCACTCATTCCTCTTCATGCTTCACACACGCTGTTTTATTGTTGAAAGAGTCATGAATCCCCTTCTGTATTCATCATGCTTGCTTGGCAAGTCGCCTTGACCCTTGCCCCCGTGGCCAAGCTTACCAAGTCAGGCTCGGGTCATGACTGCTGTGGGATTTTCCGACTCTCGAGTGTGCTCCCTCCCTCCCTCCGATTCGTTCTCTTACAGTTCCCCGTCCATGGCCCCTCTGAGGAAGGCACCAAGCCTCGCGGTCCTAGCACACCTGCAGGCAGGTTCTGTGCCTCAGTGGCAAAGCCTCCATCAGCCTCCAGAGATCACCTAGCAAAGGGAAAAGGTGGAGAAGCTGTGGTTTTTGCAGGTCTCTAAACACCCAGTTCCTCCAGTGGGTGGGCACCAAGGACCAGGGTGGGCCCTACCCCCGTCCTCTGCTTTCCCAGATAAGCTGTTCCCAGGATCACGTGACCTCACCGCGCCCGCACAGCTCCTCCCTGGGTGAAAAGTCTCCCTAATTAGTCAAAGCGCCTCAAACCTGCCTTTAATCTGACCTCTCTTTTTTATAAAACCCCTAAGCATGCTGGCTTTCACCTTGTGAAGCATTCTTTTCTCTTCCCATAAGGGAACTGAGAAGTGGTGATCCCTCTAAACGTAGTGTAATTACGAGTCTTTGTGTTGCTTTCAGCTAAATTATCCAGCGGCTAATGTGCGGTAATCACGCGCCTCTCTGATGTGTGAAGGCCTCGTATTGTGTGTGCTGATTCAGGAGAATGCGTAACAGGCGTAATGAACAGGATTGAGGATTAATTTTGTAAAGTGAGCGGCTTTGTCTAATTGCTTATAATACCACAGTGACCCTCAACTAACAAATGATTAATAATTTTCGTCTTCAGAGAGGCAGTGTCTGTACTTCATACCAAGTCAGCCTGTTCCACAGCCTCCTTTTTGCTTGGATGTGTTTAGTTTTTAGGTGCCTTTCCCGAGAGATAAATATATATAGTGTCTCTTTGGAACATCTTTCGATCCTTGTGTGTTTAATTCAGCCCAGGAATGAAACACAGTAAATGCAGGGGTGGGCAAAAGTAGGCTCACAGTTGTGAGTACACTGGACACAGCGTCGTCTTGTATTATTTACTAATTATTGTATTATTTGTATTATAACTGTAAACCTGCTTTTGCCCACCTCTGTATTTAATTTTATATCTCTTAAGATCTACAACCCACGGAATTACACGTTGTACGTTTTTAAGCCATTTATGTTATTACACATCTTCATTGGAAGATTTTTCACAGCTGTTTCTCCAACGTGTTTTCTTAAGATTAAAAACATCTTTGTGTTGGAAAAAGAACTTACTTTGGACCCAAAGGGTTATCCCCCCACCTCTGGCCCCTTCTAGCTGCGTGTCTGTGATATGACATAGCCCAGCTCAGCTTCCTCACCTGTGAGATGGGAACAGTAATATTGTCTGTGCTTCACTAAAGTGCTGTGAGGTTGTTAACCCACAGCGCTGGAAGTGCTTTGTGAACGGCAAACATGACGTGAGTGTGCGCTGGCTCAGTACAGGCACAGCTCTTTAACACGGGTGCAGCTGGTGGGTGACATACACCTAGTGGAGTCTGGTTACTTCACTTTAAGCAGAGCACCGGCTCCCTTTCTGCAGGAGAGGCCTAGTCGGAGCATCCCAAGGGTGAGCTTTGAAGGACGGGAGAATTTTTAAACAAAGCTTTGGTGGGGCACCTCGCCCCGTGCACTCTCGGCTTGAATGGCCCGTGACTGCTCGGTCACCTCATTGTGACCTTGGTGGAGGAGCGGCTTCCTACGGGTTTGTAGCGTGCCTGTGTCGTGGCTGTCCCTGTCCACAGACCTCGGAGGCTCACTGCTCTTTCAGGCCTCTGGATGTCGCCACAGGAGAGAGTGGATCTCCTTCATTTTTTGTTTGTGAGTCCGTGGACTTACTGTGCATGATCCGCTGTGATTCCTGGAAACGGTGCGTGGCATTTCTAATCAAGGCAGACTCCTAGGAGAGAGACCTGCCTTGCTTCCTGCTCCCTCCGTTCTTGTGGCCCCTGCACCACAGCCCTGGTGGTCACAGTCGGTGCTGAGGTGACTTAAGGGAAAGGAAGGCAAGTGGGGTGCTTCTCTGTGTATTTAGAGGGTGTGGGACTGATGACACTCTGCTAACTTGGGAACAGGGCTAAAATTGTTCTGCAGAAATAACCAGTGTTTGGTTTCAGTTCGTTTAGGTCTTCCCTCCACCCTAGGACACATCTCGTTTAGCGCAAGAGCAGCTCTCAGTGTCCTTCTCAGGCCCCCAGCTGTGTAAGCAGAAATTCACGTTGCCCGGGTTCACTTGGGGAACCTCTGAGTGGCATCCTCCTATTTCAGAGCCATCTGTTGCACAGAAGGGAGCCTGGCTCTGTTTCCAGAGAGACCCCCAGCAGGTGCCCCTCGCTTCTATCCAGGAGGCCATCCCTGATTTGGAGCCCTCTAAAAGTTGGGGAGTAACCCCCTCTCGGAGGGGTCCCGTTTCTGAGGAGGAAATGTAATCAGGCTGGAAGTCACACTGCAGACCCGCTGGAGGGGCTGGCGGAGGGTTCTGGAGAGCACATGGCTGTGACAGGATGGAACGCTTCCTGTAGCTACAGAAACTGGCCACTGGGATGTCCAGGGGCTTCCACCTCAGGGTTTTCTGGACACGATTCTATATTTGGACTCTTACGTGCCTGCCGTTTGGACTACATTCCGTATTTTCAAAATGATTTCAGTGTATTCTCTCCATATGCCTGTGGGTGCACTGTGCATTGTAGGCCTTGTGAGAAACGAGACTCATTTAAAGTTGAAAATGCAATGTTGCCTTGAAGTCCTGTCCATGAAGTGCTTACTCACCCCGTAACAGACGCTTCATGCAAGGATGCAGGTCTGCGACTGAGAAATCCCCTCGTCTCTGCATGTGGTAGGAACTGGCCAGAAGTCACTGTGTTTGCCGTTTTGATGAGATTTCTCTCCTAAATAGACCTGGACTGCCATCCTAAGAAATAGGCAGAATAAAATCAAGCGAACACGGGCTTCGGAGAAAAGTCTTACACCTGTGGTCAGATCCGCTCTGACAGCAGTTAAGACGCTAGAGGGAGAGGAGTCGGCCTTCAAGGCAGCGTTTGCCTCGGTCTTTTCTTTTTATAAAAGTGAGTTAAGATCAGATGTTTCATTTATTAGAAGCTAAAGGTTATAAGATAAAGCGCTCAAGTTTTGAGTTAAATCAGTGAGCAGTTTGTGCGTTTTCAGCCCAAGCCCTTCCATCCTTTCCTGACAGCATCACTGTGTTCGGTCTCCGCCTCGCGCAGGCCGCCTGGACCGCCGCACCGCTTGCACGACTTAGCTGAGTTATGACGTCACGTCCACTCAGCCCGTGACGGTCCAGGGAGCCAGCGTGTCCCGTCAGCGTCGTGCCTGCGAGTCCCTGTGCTCCTCGCACTGACCTGCGAAGTTTTTGCTCATGTTTCTCTCTGTTGCGGTTTCTACTCGTCTCGTTTTTATGTAAAAACGTGGGTGGTTTCTCACTCGGGGGCGAGCAGATCCTGTTTATTCCCCGAATGCAGACTTCACGCCAAGCACATGCCCGGTTTGAGGTACAGAAATGAAGGTGGTGTCACAGGCCAGGGCCTTCGGTGTCGTGTCAGTTAAGAAAGTAAAATATAAATAATAGAAGTATTTTATTCCTTTATGGGCGTGAGAGAAAGAGCGTCCTGACGCATTGTTCCAGTTATAAGCTAAAATTCTACAGAGTGCGTCCCCTCTACTCACCCCGTCAGCCGTGTCACTGGGGGGACATGGCCGCTCTTTCCACGCCCCCTTCTAAGTCTCGTGTTCCCCATAGTGTACCTGGTACCTTTTTATACCTGCCTAAGTCATCTCTTTTAATCCCTTGAACCTCAAACTTAAGAAACCAAATTGAAATGTAATGTTATCTATCCAGTGTATACTACAGCAGGGTCAGCAATTTGCATGTTTTTTCAAGAACGTTTGGCTCATGCATTTGGATCTGGAATCACACAAGAGCGACGGAGCCCCTGGTCTAGAAGCCTCTCGGAGGGCGGAGACCTCACCTGCTGGGTACCACTTTTAGATACTCACTGGTGATGCGTAGCGTGGACCGGCTCCCCGCCCCACCCCTGCCTGCGTGGGATTATTTTGCGGTGGGACTTATTTGGAGAGTGAGAGCTGCATTTAGTTTCTCGGCCGCTGGGATCCCAGAGTAAATTACTTCTCAGGACTAGAAATAGTCCACTGGAGAGTTGAAAGAACTGATGCCATTTCTAAAGCTGCCTGACTTCCTCCCAGGAAGTCACGCCTGTGCCAGGACTGCGACTCCATGGCCACCACCAGACACCAGCAGATTTAGACCTGGAGGGTTTATACACGAAGGCCGTGTCCTGGCAGCAATGGAAAAGCCCAGCTATAGCATAGGTTCGAGCAGAGTGTAGATTTTCTGTGTCTCCGTGGAGGGGGTGGGGGGTCGCGAGATGCTCTCCTTTCCAGGGCCCATGCACATCTCTCCTCATGGCCGGACGCACAGCAGCCTGAGCCACCCCATCAGTGACTCCTGGAGGCCCCAGTCGGATCTTTAGAGGGGAAGAAAACACCACCTTTCTAGATTGTAGGTTTTCCGCAGCTGTTAATTAGCTTTATAGTGTAATTAGCGAAACAGCTCAAGAGGAAAAGCAGAGTCCAACTGAATAGCCTGTTACGGCTTCTTATTGTGGAGAGAGAGGGTGAACAGTTGGGGCGTCAGCCTGAAAGGAGTTGGCATCTCAGGCCTTTGCTGCCTTCTCATACCCTTGTATCACCCAACGAAGGAAAGTGAAAGGAAAAACTCCCCACACTGAGGATTACAAACCCCACCCCGTAAGACGTCGCATATTTTTACTGTAGCCATAGATGGTGCAAGGTAATGTTACTTACATTTATGTCCAGAAAGGTAAGACGTGTCTGAACATCAGGCGCCACTGGAGAGCCCCCCCACCCCCCACCCCGCCTGGGCACAAGCGCTCCAGGGCCGGACACCCTGGGGACGCGCCTGCAGAAGCGAGTCCCCACTCCTGAGCAGAAACTTTGTTTCTCAAAGAGGCCAAAAGTCATTTCAGGCCGAATCTGATGGGTAAGACGAATCTGATGGGTAAGACGGAGCCCAGAGCTGCAGAAACCAGATTCCAAAGCTGATCTACACCAGGGCGTGGCCACAAACCAGCAGCCGTCTTCCTGGCCTGTGTGAAAGCAGCTGGCTGAAGGGACGTCCCGAAGCTCTGAAGCGGGGCGGCGTCCTGGGAATGTTGATGGCCCTCCACGGCGACCGCTTCAGGAGGGTCGCGTTTGATTGGAGATAGCACTGCGCACAAACAAACAGCGGAGTTTGTTTTTAAAATAAGCATTATTGTATTAGTGTCGCACCTCATGTTCCCCCCGAAACAGCCTCTCTCCTGGGGGTGGGGGCCTTAACTAGAGATTAACCAGAGATTAACTAGAGATTAACCAGAGATTAACTAGAGATTAACCAGAGATTGGCCTACGAAGGCTCACGGTCCTCGGTGCAGCCGCTTCGTCGTCTCATTCCCTCACAGCCCTGGGCAGAGGTGCGGTGCAGTCAGTGGAGGGCCAGTTTACCTTTGAAGACAAAGACCTGAAGACCCAACAAGTACAAGGGGTGGGAACCCTAAGCGCCCACTTTCCAGAGCAGTGAGCAGTAACGTCGGTCGGTGTGGCACAGGTCCCTGCCCAGGAACCCAGGAGCGTGGCCCGCCCCAAGGTGTCCCGCTTCAGGCCCCACCTGGCCCTGCCACTTCCTGGCCGTGCATCGTGGGCACGTGACGTGATCGCCCCTCTGTGGGTCCTCTGTAGAACTGGAGTAACACCCTGTCCCACTGGGCTCCTGAGAGCGAATGGAATTGGCCCATGTGAGATGCTCAGCACGGTGCCCAGGACGTAGCAGGCACTCGGTCAGGGGAAGTTAGGGTTGTCATTAGGTATTGAATAAAACTGTCGTCAGTGTAAGCAAACCAGCCGGAGTGATAAATATAACATCCGCATTAAATGGCACAGCTCACTCAATGGCCAAATATAAACATTTAGATTACTTTTAGTTGGATATTCCCATGTCTCTATTTCTACACCCTCTTCTGCCCCAGTGCTTGAAATGTGTTTTATTTTTGAATCCTCAACAGAGGATATTTTCACCATTGCTTTTCAAACAGAGTGGAAGAGGGGGGTGGGAGGGGGGAGAGAGAAAGAAAAACATCTATGTCAGAGAGACACATCAGTTGGTTGCCTCCTGCATGTTCCCTGACTGGGGCCAGGGATTGAGCCTGCAAGGGCGTGAGGAACGTGCCCTTGGCTGGAATCGAATCTGGGACCCTTCAGTCCAAGGGCCAATGCTCTAACCACTGAGCTAAACCGGCTAGGACTTTAAATGCTTTTATATGTGCTTTCAATTAGACTGTGCTGTTTCCCCCCAAAGATTACGGTGGCTTTATTAATTTATTATTTAGAACCTCAAATTGCATAAAATAGCCACCATGTTTCCCTGTAAACAAAGTAGTTTCTAAAACTTCCTGACAGAGCTTTCTCGGATAAACCCAGATGTGCCGTGGGAGGAAGTGGGCATGTAAGGACTAGGGGATACCAGGATCCATCAGTCATCCGAAATCTATTCCGTGCTTTCAGGCCTCTGTTTAGATCTGTGCCTTCCAGGTGACATTTAGTCAAAAGCAGAAATATTTTTGTAAAGCCTTATTAACTAAAATCTAATTAACATTAATCAAATCTGGGCCACATAGCAGCCACCCTGGAAAAGATTAGGCAGGGTTTTTCTAAAAGTAAGAATCCTCCATTTATTTTACATGAACATTCAATGGGGTGGCAACCAGCCCACGTCTTATACGTGGCTTTGGTTTAAAGTACATTTGCAGAAACAAGCTTGACTGTTGTGAAATGTATTGATACTGTGACTCAGACTTCAGACGTGGAGATATCACAGAAAACCACCCAGCAAACGACAGGGGAGGCATTTCCCTGCTGCTGTCTCTGACACGAGGTCATCGTGGACCGATGTCCCGTCCACAAGCCTGCGGCCCTGATGTAATGTGTTCACTGCCACTGTGGCTCACCTCAAGGCAGCACGTTGACTCCAGCTTGGCCTTCCCCTGAAAATGTTGGGTAGCCAAAAAGTTGTCCACTTTCCCAGCGAGGTCCCACGTTTGAGACCACATGAAGAGGGAGGGAGTTCAGGGCAAAGCATGGGGGCCTTGCGGTCAGATGGAGCCAGGGGTAGATGCAGGTACTGCTGCTCGCTGGCTTGGCTACAGCAGGTTACTTCCCCCGGTAAATCTGCGTTTCCCCTGGAGTAGGATGGACAGCCCTACCTCACAGAGGTTCCGTGAGACTGGACCACGTGCAGCTCATGTGCACAGCACCTGGGCACCATGGATGCCCAGCAGGTGCTGGTTCTCTTCTGGAGGACTTGGCACCTGGATCCTCCTTTCAGAATCACCTGGCGTCTCTCTTGTTGACCACCTGCCTCCTCTGACGTCCAGTCTTTAAGGAAGTCAGCTCTCAGGATGCTGGTCATGCGGTTGGTTCATAGAGCTTGTGGCCTCGCTGAGCTCTTCATAAAACCAGTACAGCTGCTTTAAGAAGAAATGTTTTCTCCCATAAAGAGTCTCTGCATGATAGACTCCAGGTCTGATGGTGAATCCAATGCCCTCAATGAAATGTTGGCTGGAGGTCAGACTGTTACTTGGGTTAGGTTCATTAATTGGTTTTTACTCAGCCATTTGGCATGTATGTTTTGGATGTCTGAGTGATGTTGCCTCCTTTAAGGGACTCTGTATTAGCAAAAACTTCTATCATGAGTTTGGTTCGAAGGCCTCCGAATGAGTTTTCAAGCTGAACAATCAGCTCGCCAGAAAACTTTCAGTGGAACATTTAAAAATACAGTAAAATGTGTTTTTTAATAGATCTTGAAAAGGATTTCTGTTTATAACTAGAACCTTCTGTGATTATTTGATATCCCTGTTGAACCTTAAGCAGCAGTAATGAAATGATGGGAAAATGCTGAGAAACAGAGAGATTGTTCATTTTAACCCTTGTCAAAGATTCCTTCCTGTGCTTGCTTCTGACACTGCCATGGACTCCGACCTACATCTGTGGAAATACAGTATTAGGTAGGACATGGGCAGTGCCCTTTGGTCAGGTGCCTGTGCTTGAGTAGTTGCTGAGACCAGAATGTGGGCACTGAAGACAGATCTGTGAGCATTTCTGTCTGTGACCCTCTGGAAAAGTTCAGGGCAGAGCTTCGAGCTTGGTCTTCACAGAGAGGAGCTTCCAGCCACCTCGGGGCTCTCTCTGCAGAGTTTGGGGCTGCTGAGAGGACGTGGCTCCTGGTGCCATGCTTACACGTTTCTTGTTGCACCCTCGAGCATTCTGGGTCCCATGCCTTGTGTCTGGGCATTGAAAACAACCCTAAGGAGCTTCCCAAAGCCTTCTAGAAAGAACCCTGATCCCTGGATACCACTCCTCTACTAAGGAGCTTTCCTTCCGTATTCCTGTAGAGTTTTCCATTTTCTAGTGACCAGTGGGAGCGGAAGTGCCTGTAGAATTTGAGCATAAAATTTCCCCAGATTAGGAGGCGTCATCTAGTAGTTGGCCTTCCCAGCGACAAGTGCTGCCACCCCCCCATGTCTCTCCGTGGATTTCCCCCGTCCCTACTTTGTTGCTCACCTGGGCCTCGCTGAGCCACCATGCTCGAGCTCCAGAGGAAACGTGGCACCGGTCAGTCAGTTCAGGTAAACCAGGAGAAGGCGTTGAGTCAGAGGGAAGGGAACCTTGAAGAACACTGGGGAGGGAGGAAATGAGTATGGCAAAGGGAAATGGAGGAAAAAAGAGCAGAATGCTTTAGGTTGTAAATTCTTATGCATAAAATAGCTTTTAGAAATATATTTTTTTCCAAAAACCGTATGTTACTGAAAAAAATGGATTGCAATGAGTTGAGGTTGTTTTTAAAGTAAATATATCTCTCTTGATGAGAAGGAAACCCATCCAGCGTCACTGGAGAATGAAGGAAATGGTTACGTCAGTGCCGAGTCCCCCTCTGGGATAGCCCCGGGCACCTGCTAGTTCACCGTGACCTGCCCTTACCAGTCCTCACTGCTCCCCAGGGTCATTTACAAAACAGAATAACTAAAAGTAGGAATTTCTTAAGCCATCTCCATAAACATACTTAGCTGGACTTTTTAAAAATCTCTTTCCCGATAGAGCAAAACCTCTGAACTTGCCCCCACCAACTTGTATGTCCGTCTTAGTTCCCTGTGGCGTGTTCAGCAGCCGTGCAGTGCGCGAAGGTGTCCGTTCTGTGCCGACGGTCTGAGGACACCTACCCTGGGCGTCGTCCCCAGCCGGCTGTGCCAGCCGCCGCCCGCGTTAGCCTCCGTGGCCCTGGGGCGGTGCAGGCCGCGCGGGAAGTTCCGGGGCGTCTCCTGGGTGGAGGGAGAGGCGGCGGGGGGCCTTTTGCTCCCCCGCGTTGTGGGCCTCCTGAAGCGTGTTGCGATGCACAGGGCGGCTCCCGCGGCGTCTCGGGTGCGGGAAGAGCCGCGCTCTGCCGCGGCACGCGACCCCACGTGCGCTGTTCTTTCCCCAGAGGACACGGTGGCGAAGAAGGCGGCGTGCCACTTCAGCGGGAGGGCCTACGCCGACGAGGAGCGCTGGGACCTAGACAGCTGCACCCACTGCTACTGCCTGCAGGGCCAGACGCTCTGCTCCACCGTCAGCTGCCCGCCGCTGCCCTGCCTGGAGCCCATCAACGTGGGAGGGAGCTGCTGCCCCATCTGCCCAGGTAGCTGAGCCGCGTCCTGCCACGCTTTGAGCTGCACTCGATCGCAGGCGGCACGCGGGCGGACTCGGAGCCTGTCGGCCACCGTGCGCTCGCGTGGCCCAGGCCGCGTGTCCGGCCGGCGGCGGCCTCCCCGTGCGGAGACGGGGGCAGGCTCAGGGCACTGAGCAGCCGGCGAGGCCCTGGTTCCGGTGCTTCCGACTCGCGCTCTACACAGCAGGGGAAGCTCGGTCCCGTGGCACAGCGGACGTGTCAGCGGCGCCTGCCCTGTTGGTAGCGGTTTCGTGCCGTGTTGGGCCAGCCTAGTGAAAGTGGTTCCCGGTCAGACACAGTAGGAAGTACAAGGTGAACATACGTCAGAACCAAGAAGGAAGGCCGGCATGTAAAGAGCACAGTGTGGCTCAGGCTTTTCTCAGTTCACCAACTCCAGCAGCACCCACCCCAGCCCAGCCCACGCAGCCTCTGCCAAGCCCCCTGCTGAAGTCCGCATCTCTCCCACGCAGAGCATGCCCGCCGCGTGTGCCCCCAGCTGGCTCTGTGGACCCTGGGCCTCCGTCTTACCCTTCCCACCCCTGCCACCCTTCACGAAAGCTCAGCAGTTCACCCCTTAATTTCAAACCTAAGCCCCACAGCTGCCCAGGTCGCCCCCCAGGCCTTCCAGTTTCCATGTCTGTGTCCCCTGGGTGAAAACAGCTGCTTTATTCTCTGCCCCCGGTCCCAGCGGCGCAGGACCTGAGCCCCTGGCAGGATGGCCTCCAGGCAGTGCTCCAGACCTGAGGCCATGAACAGAGACTCCCCAGCAGTGCAGACCGCAGACCGAAGAGAGGGCTCACCAGAGGGCCCACTGGGGTCCTGGGCGAGTCAGGAGCATCTCCACTGCCACTCTCGTGTTTTCCTGCAGTGTTATGTCAGGGAATCTTGCTCCATGCCATCCAGTGAGCCAGCAGCCACGCCAGCTGTGAAATGGGAGTCGTGAAGCCCAGAGTTCCACTAAGTTCTGCCCACGTCACCTTTGGTGTAGGTGTTGTGCAGACCAGCCCTACCTGAGCACCTCTAAAAGTGCCCCTTAGTCCCCTAAGGAGGGTAGAACGGGGTGTGCTGCCAGGTCAGGAGGCTGCACCCTTTTCAGAGCCTTCACTGGGTACTTTTCAGGTTGGCATCTTGTCGGCCTTGTTCAAGGTACAGATTGAGAGTCAGGTTCACTTCTGTGATGTTTCGCCGCTCAGCGTGCACGCGGGGAGAGAATGAAATCCTTCAGTGTTTGCAGTGGGAGCGAGGAGGCTCGTTCTCTTTCCAATATTCGATTCAGTTCTCATTCCCTGACCAACGCAGGCCTTCCAATAACCCAGGCGAGAGAATGGCAGGGTGGACCAGGGTAGTGGTCGTGCAGGGGGGGAGAACTGGTCGGATTCTCATTGTATTATAAGGGTAGTAACAGTAGGGTTTGAATTACCCGGTCATGCAGCTAGTCAGCGGGAGACCTGAGGGACCCAGCCCTCGGTGGACTTCAGGTGCCATCTCCAAAAAGTGGTGCCCTCAGCTGTGAGCCCAGCACTCAGAGAAGGACGTTCTAAGGAAGGAAGGTGGCTCTTCCAGCTGGTCAGGTGCCTCTGAATGTAAAGTGTATCCCCAGGAAGTCGTCTTGGGTTCCTCTGAGGATCAGATCAGATCAGATCTGGTCTCATTTAAGACTTAAATCAGGCAGCAGCCCATTCCCAGGTAAGGGAAAGGTTGGAGGGGAAATGGCTAAATGCACAGAGAGGAAAATGCTCTCTCTCTTTCACTTCCTATGACATGTATGATCCAGCACTCGTGGATTAAAGAGCACCAGTTATTAAAGTGTAGTGTTTAGCTGATGGAAAGTAAAAGAAAAGCTTCCATTTCAGCCAATCCAGGGCTTGCACAAAACTATAGAGCCAACATCATCTGACATGAAAAAACAGAGTATCTGACCCTGGTAGAGAAGAAAACTCTGTTTTTCCTCCTTTTACATGGTTACAAGGCACATTTCCTGCCCCTGCAAAGCCAGGGACTCTCCAGCGGTGATGATGTAAATGCAGAAACTGGGTCTTTCACGTCCTAGGACATCCTGTGTTGAACTGGATGTACCATCCATTTGGGTTGAGGAGACGAAAGTTGACATTAAGTAGCCCCTCCATCATCTCTTATGAAAAACGTCCCCATCTTTCAGAAATGTATGTCCCGGAACCAACGAATGTGCCCATTGAGAAGGTAAATCATCGTGGAGAGACTGACCGAGAGGTTCCCGTGTGGCCCACTCCCAGTGAAAATGACATCGTCCATCTCCCCAGAGGTAAGTGCCAGAGTCAGCTGAGACCTGTCTGGTCTCGCGTAGGATCTACTTTGCTTTTTTTTAATAATCCTCACCCGAGTACATGCTTAGAGAGAGGAAGGAAGGGGGGAGAGAGACATCGATGTGAGAGACATAGATCAGCTGCCTTCTGTACAGACCCAGACCAGGGGTCAGACCTGCACCCCAGCTATGTGCCCTGACTGGGAATCGCACCCGTGACCTTGCAGTGCCCAGGATGCTGCTCAACCACCTGAGCCACTTAGCCAGCTTGTTTAATTTTTAAAACTGCCTTGAAGTAACTTTTTAAATGGCGTGCTGGAGTAAGCCGAGATAACTCCAGAGGACACCTGCTTGGCTGTAACACATTTAACTTACCCCGAATGATGAAGTCAGTCTGCAGGCCACTGGGTAAAACGCCTCCTCCTGGCCCCACATGTTAGAGACGTAGTGATGATGGAACAGAATATATTCCTTGTCCCAGGTGGAATTTCTAAGCCATCACTGATATTTATATGTGTGAATAAACATTGTAAGCAGAGTAATATGTTATTCCCTGTTCTTTTGGACCCCGTACTGAGCATTTATATGCGTTGGGTTACCCTCCGCTTCCGGGGAGTTTTCACTCCACAAGAATTTAGTTTATTGCGTGTTGATTTGCCCACTCACCATTTCATTCCGTGCTTTCTATTTTTCTTACTCTGTGCTTTCAGCTGTGCATAAAAGGGATGTTATTCTTTGTCTCTCAATAGTTAAGTGGTAAAGCAAGGCAGCATTTCTGTGAATATTGCCCTCTCTATGAAAGTAGATCCCTTGATCGAAGTATTGTACGCTTGCTCTTCGCCAGGACTCAGTACTGCCTCCTGTCTACTCCAAGGACATTTTTCACGTCATTGGTATATAATTTTTATAATGTTTTTGGAAGAAGCAATATTCATTGCTTGAGAGATTAGTGGTCTGTTACTGTACATATCCCAAGTGTTATGCTCAGGTCAGTCCAGGGGACCTGAGAGCCAGGTTCCTGGACAGGTGTTTGGCCCCCTGTAGAACTGCTCTGACGGAAGGTGCTTTAGCGTTGTTTACGTTCCTTCATAAGGTTAATAGATATTAGTGATTAGTCTGCGCCACACACTGTTCTGGATGCTGGGCTTTGGTCATGAGAACAGCCTTATTTACTGTCGTATGTTGAGAATCTACATATTACCTAGGAGAAATTTTCTCACGTGTCAGTAGCAGGGGAATTTTTGCTTCTCCTAAGCAACAGATTGGGTTTCATCTTAATGACATTGTGAATCTTACGGATGATATTTTATTTCTATTTTGCTTTGGCTGCTAGGAAGGTGCAAAGCGAAATTTTATGACCTGCCTTTAGCATGGAAACAGAACTTAAGGACTGAATTTTGTGAACAGACCTTAGTTGAAGTTTCATTTTCCTTTCACCAAGATTTTCCTTAATTTACTTTTTAAAAATCTTGTATGATATTCCTAAAACCATTTCCAATATCATTTAGAATGTGGTAAGCCAAAAATTCATTCCTTTACAGTCATTGTGTATTTAAAACCTGAACTCATTGGTGTTTTTACCTTTGGCATTTTTCTTGATGCTGATAAATATGTTCCTCCCCCCCCCCATAAAGTACCACCATCTACACTGGCTAAAATGATTAGGAAGGTTTCCTTCCTCCTACCTCCCCACATACACGAAGCATATATATAAAAATCTGATTTTTAAACTGTAGACACTGAGTATCACACAGCTGTGCTGCTTAATGAGCGGAGTTTCCAGAACAACTCCTTTTGATTGCATGTGTCCCGCATCTTGTACTAACCAGGTCTTTGATGCATTTAGGCAGCCTACAAACTACAGTGGTTTATTTGAAACAAAATTAAGGAAACTTCCAGTGTGTGTTCCTGATTTATTTAACCTGTTATCTCCGTCTGCAGTGTTCATCGCAAAGGTGATGATTAAAAGGAGCAGAAGGACTTTCATTCATATCCGCAAAATTAAATGTTTTCCCCTGTGCAGTGTATTAATAACTAAGGCAGGAAAATGATCTAATAGGCTGGTGGCTTTTCAGCAAGTTTAGGAAAAGGCATTTTTGCCTAGAGCTCAGTAAACCAGAATACTAATCCAAAGACCAAGCTCTTGATTGTAGCTGAATTTTTGCTGTTACTCTAGTAATTAGCCTTACCTATTGTCCTAGTAAGTCAAAGAACATACTTCGTCTAATCTCCTACTTGCAAGTAGAGAGCTAAGCTAATACTTTTCCTTTAAAATGTTAGAAGCCAATAAAAGTTAATACTAATCAAAATATTTTTAGTCGAACTTTTGTCACTTTTTACAGTCTACATAAGAATTGTCTTATTTTCTTGACTAGCTAGGACCAGCATCATCCTGCCCAATTACTAACCTCCTAACCCTAATATTTCCTTTTTAACATCCATCCCTACGTGCTCTTTGGATCAACACTAGACTTTAATCTGTTTTAGCCTTAAGTCCTGTGATGCAGTAAAACCAAGTTGCTGATTTCTGTTTGCAATGTAATTAAAATAATCCTTAAAAATGCTGGTGTAGATGATAAATGCTTGCCATCTTTTCTTTGTCTAGACATGGGTCACCTCCAGGTAGATTACAGAGATAACAGCAGGCCGCACGCAGGCGAGGATGCCTCGCTGGACAGCATCGCCTCGGTCGTGGTTCCCATCGTGATAGGCCTCTCCATGATCGTGGCCTTCCTGTTCGTCAATCAGAAGAAGCAGTGGATACCCCTGCTTTGCTGGTACCGAACGCCGACTAAGGTATCGTCCTGAGGGGGTTCAGTCTCTCGAGCGCTCAAACGAGGAAAGCTTGCACGCGTATTTCCCCAAATTGTTTGGTCTCTTTTCTGTTAACCAGTGAAGTTTTCACTTGGCTCCTCGTGGCCTCGCCTGCACATCAAGCTGTCGCAGTCAGGTATCTGCTGGCCCAGGGCTGGGTCAGCCGCTGGCTCATGGAGCCTCACCTTCCACAGACCCAATTTCCCGGATTTAAAGTTTTCAAGAAATAAGTACCTCTGGATTGAGTCCTAAGTCGCTAGTATTTCTCAGTGATCTAGCAACTTAGAATTGGGAGATAAAGGGAGGGTGGTGATGCCCAGGAGAGGCGAGAAGAGAGCCAGCCGACCGTGCGGACGTACAGAAGTCCGAAGGACAGGGAGACTTGTCCGAGGCGAGCAGGGGGGACAGGGAGCGAAAGACGAGGCTGCGTCAGGTGATGCTGGACAGGGCAGAGGGCAGGTTTCACGTGGAGGGAGAGAGTGAGTATGTGTTGTCAAGTCTGCCTATTTTCAAAGGCAAGAAAATCCATTTTCATTAAAGGAAATCAATCGTGGTGCTTTCCAGCCCTGATTCTACCTTTTACATTTAGTTTTTTTCCAAGAAAAATCATACAACATGACGAATTGAAAACAGCCTGAATAAATTGTTTTATCCAGTTTACCATCTAGATAACCCTTCCCCGTGAAATTCCATCAGATGGTTTATCCTGCCTCTGATTTTGACAAAAAATGCACTGGGGACCGCCTATGTGCTGGGCACCTGCCAGGTCAGGACACGCGGCAGGGACTGAGCAGGACACGGTCCCCACTGTGCAGAGCTGGGAGGAGAGACCTGCTCATGAAGTGGTGGAGGGACTGGATTCACACTGTTCCACAGCCTGGGCGGCTCCGAGTTGTGTTTATTTGAAGTCTGCCTGTCTGTTCCTTCCGCTCATTTATCAGTTTCATAAGTACTAGTCTGCACTGCAAGGATTTGAAAATAGTTAATGTCACTCACCTCCCCGGTCTTTTCTCCCCCCTCAATTCCTTCATCCGCTCCAGTTGATATAATTTATTGACATTTCCCCTTGAAACAGTTTGTCAGCATCCCTTGTAAACCTGTAGTTGGTACCTGACCAGAGGTAGGCTCCAGAGCGCCCGCCCGTCAGTGTGCTGGGAAGCCGTTACCCCACCTGAGTAGGTGCTGAATTTGTGCTAACTTGGGCCACACAAAGCAGCTAATTCTTCGTGGTTTTTCCTCCTCTCACGAAATAGCCTTCTTCCTTAAATAACCAGCTTGTGTCTGTGGACTGCAAGAAAGGAACCCGAGCCCCGGGGGACAGTGCGCAGAGGATGCTCAGAATTGCTGAGCCGGACGCGAGATTCAGCGGCTTCTACAGCATGCAGAAACAGAGCCACCTGCAGGCGGACAACTTCTACCAGACGGTGTGAGGCGCCCGGGCGCGCAGGCCGGCGGCTGGAATCTGCTCGCGCCCTTCGCTGAGTTCGTGCGCCCGCCTCGTGGATTGTGTTGGGTTGTGTTGGACTGTGTTGGACTGTGACTCGATGTACAGCGCTGGGAACGGACTGGGACGGGCTCTGTCTACAGCAGTGTGCAGAACAAGCATTCCCACTTTTCCTCAAGATAACTGACCAAGTGTTTTCTTAGAACCAAAGTTTTTCAAGTTGCTGAGATATATTTGCTTGTAATATAGCGGTAGAGATATCTGGGGGGGGACAGTTGAGTTTGGTTGGGGCAGGGGGTGGGAGGGTGGTGTTGGGAAGACAAGTTGGTCAGCTTGGCTCGGGGAGACCCGCGGGACAGCGGCGGCCCCGGGGGCCCGGGGGCTTTCTCCGCGGCTCGGGACTGCGCTGGGACTGCGCTGGTCGTCGCGGCTCAGGCCTGAGCCCGCAGGCGACACAACAGGCCCGCGGTGGCCGCGGCCGCCTTGGCACCAGCAGGCGCGCGTCAGAACCTTCGGTGGCCGTCCCAGGCCTAAAGCCAGTCCCCTTGTCCAGTCCCGGCTGCGTGGGCAGGGAGGAAGCAGGGCAGTGTGGGGCCGCGTGTCTCCGAGGGGGTCACTGAGGTGCAGCCCGTCAGCTCTCTGCTGCCTCCGTCGGCGTCCCCGGCGGGCAGCACCCAGTCACCTCGAGGTGGGCGCTGAGCTCCGGGGACGGCGGGGCAGGGCGGGAGAGGTGAAGGCCGCCGGGGACTTCCAGGGGCTACACTTCATTGTTGTTGCTTTGTTCTGTTAAGATTGTTGTTTGTTCAGTTTTTGTTGAAGCTCTAGCTTAAGAAGAAACTTTTAAAAAAAAAGACTGGGGATTTTTTTTTTCTTATTATATACTGATTCTACGAAATAGAAACTACTTCATTTTAATTGTATATTATTCAAGCACCTTTGTTGAAGCTCAAAAAAAAATATGCCTCTTTAAACTTTAGCAATTATAGGAATATTTATGTAACTATCTTTTACTTCAAAAAAAAAACACAAAAGTATTTGTGTGGGTGTGTATATAATATATATACATATATATTTATACACATACAATTTATGTTTTCCTGTTGAATGTATTTTTATGAGATTTTAACCAGAACAAAGACAAACAGGCATTCCATATCAATGCTTTTGATCACTTACAAATTTTTGAATAACACGGTTTCATTCTACCTACAGTTTAAATGGGAAGGAAGGTGCGTGAGTGTGGGGAGAGTGTGTACGCACACGCCTCGGCCGCCAGCATCACACCTGCTCTGGAGAAAGTATTTCTTTAGTAAATCTTCCTCATTTGGATTTGCTTTCAGTTGGTTTTCAATCCGCTCCACTGGCCAAAAACATTGATGGCAGTTTATCTGCATCACTAATCAGCTCCTGGGTTTTTTGGTGTGTTTTTTTCTCAAACAACTGTTTGAAACAACTACTGGAATATTGTCCATAATAAGCTGGAAGTTTGTTGTAGTTTGCCTCAAATATAACTGACTGTATACTATAGTGTTGACTTTTCAAACAGCTCTTAGCACTTTTATACTAATTACCCACTTGTGCATTGATTTTTTTTTTTTTCTTTTAAAAATGCTTGTTGTGAAAGACACAGATACCCAGTATGCTTAATGTGAAAAGAAAATGTGTTCTGTTTTGTAAAGAAACTTCCAAGTATTGTTGTAAATACTTGGACAGAGGTTGCTGAACTTTAAAAAAAAATTAATTTATTATTATAATGACCTAATTTATTAATCTGAAGATTAACCATTTTCTTTGTCTTAGAATATCAAAAAAAAAAAGAGAAAAGGGTGTTCTAGCTGTTTGCATCAAAGAAAAAAAGATTTATTATCAAGGGGCAATATTTTTATCTATTTCCAAAATAAATTTGTTAATGATATGATGTTACCAAACTAGATTTACATCAGCCTGATTATTATAAAATTTTGTTGACAATTAATCCATTCCTGGCATAAAAAGTCTTTATCAAAAAAATTGTAAATGCTTGCTTTTTGTTTTTCAATCATGGCCACATTATGAAAATACTAACAGGATATAGGGCAAGGTGTAAATTTTGTTATTATTATTTTAAAGATATGATTTATCCTGAGTGCTGTATCTGTTCCTCTTCTACTTTGGTTCCTGTTGTGCTCTTGTTAAAGAAAAACAAATATAATTTCCTGGAGAATAAAATAGATCTATGGCAGGCACTTGGCGTGACTGGAGCGCCTCGGTTTGTTCGTTTTCTTTAAAGCCAGAGCTGTGAGGGGGATGCTTTCAGTTTGGTTCTTGGCAGCAAATAAACACTTGGAACTTTAAATCACACCATGGAACTTTCAAAGTAATCCCACACCTGGGGCTAGAGAGACAGGTAGTCCTTCTGTTTGGGGGCTGTCCATCGGCCGACCCTCGGGGTCGTCAGCAGCTGTACAGACTCTCACTCCCCGTGAATGGCGCACAGGTCAGAAAGGGAGCGCTCCTGTCATTCCCCGGCAGCTCAGCAACCCGCGGCGTCCCTCTGCCCGCCCCTTACCATCAGGGGGCTGGTCAGGGCCTCGCCAGTGATGGGCAGTGTGTGGAGTAATGAGGGGAAGACTCCAGCGCTGCAGGGGAAGAGAAATCATTAAAGACGACACCCAGAACTCTGAAAATACAAAACAGCTCTCAGGCACACGACGTTCTTTTCAGCGTTTATTGAAGGACACTGACTTGACTGGAACGGGCAGAAGTGATTCGTGGCTAGTGGTGTGGTAGCCACGAGCAGCTGTTTCTAGGATTAGCACTTGGGGAGGACACACAGGCATGAGGCACTGTAACACAGTAGTGGGGGCGGGCAATGCTGCAGCTTACAGTTTCTTAAGCACCTTCAGGATACAGACCCCTTTTAAAGGACACTTCACAGACACGTGAAACAGAACACAAACATCTCAAGTTAAACAAGATTCTGCAAGTAAGTGGCAACTTAATGGTTAAAATTTGATCAGCGGTAAAATACGCAGCAACCTCTAAAACCAGTCATCACCGACAGTTCCAATATTCACTAAGCATTAAGCCAAAACAACACATTCTGGTTTCACTTGTGAGACTAGCTCAAGTTCCTGTCTCTGGACAATACTGGTGGGTGCTATTTATACTGACAATTTTCTTTTAAAAATCAGTGTTGGTTTTTGCCATCACCAAAAAACAGCTATAGTATAAATCTCTCAATGGCTTAATCCAGTTCTTCCATGTAGTTTAGGTCTAGAGAGCCATAAAAATGCAAATGGGCATACAGTTAATAAAAAACAAATGCACATGCATAATCCATATATCACCCTCTTGCTCTACAAAGTTGGAGGAGAGCTCAGAATTGTTCGTATTTAACAAAAAGCCATCCCCAGAATTCAAAATGGTGCCACATTTCTCTTGGTTCGTAATATAAAGAATGAGTGAAGGCGTGATCTCTTAATACTGCGTCACAAATCCAAGTTCGGGTGTGCGAGTTTCCGCTGGCGGGGAGGCAAGGGGGGCCGGCTCTCGAGCAACGCTGCAGGAAACCTAGCTCCTCGCCGTGAGGCCGCCCTATGTGGGACACAGAACTGGAGGGAGAAAAACACAAATGCGTATTTATCTTTTTACACAGGATGCATATTCATTTTATACACATCTTACAGCTATGTAAAAAACACCAGTAAGTAATGAGAACTATTAATGCAAGGATCTATAGTAGCAATTTAAAAAAGAGTTTTTAGAGGCTACACCCAACAATGAAACGTTCTCTTAAGACGTTTATTAGACTTGCCCGGAAATGAGATACCACAAGACCATGTCTCTTAGGGCACCCCTTGGAGAGAAGCCCATAACGTTAGCCCTGCACCACGAGGCTTGTAACAAAGCAGACTCAGAAGGCAGGTGCCAGCCTCTGCACGCGTGTCTGTCCCTGTCTGGGGTCGGCAGGGTGGCAGCCGCACCGCACTCCTAGCCTTTGGCGCAGCTGTTGACTGCGGGGGGCGAGGCGGCCCACGTGGCCCTGCAGCACCCTCCCGCCTTCCTCAGGCCGGTGAGGCCACCTTTCTACCTTCTTGCACTTCTCACCTGCACATTCAAATTACTTTAATGTAGGCGGCCAGGCCACGGTCACTGGTAAAACGAGAAAAGAAAGGCCACCAAGAAAAGAGAAGGCAAGCTCTCCATGGAGCAACACCCCTCCCCAGGCAAGGGTCCTACTACTGGTCCCAGAGGGAGAGGAATCGGCTGGTGGTGGGTTTCCAGGATGGGTGGAAACTGGCACTGAAATCGCCCCACGTCGTCACCTTCCCGTGCACCTGAACACCTCTGAGAGTTCCATTCCCCTCCATTTTCTTGGGTGACACTGTCACCACTTTCGTCTGAACCCTCGCTGCTTTTCCACCCAGTCCTTCCAACACAAAGCCAAGACAAAATCACAAGACAAAATCACAAGACATGCATCCGAGCAGCTGGGCAGAAGCAGGTACAGAGCAGAGAGCCCGGGGCTCACGGAGGAGCCCGCGGCCTGAGCGCGGGAGCAGAGCTGGATGGGTGCTCCTTCCCTGAGGCGTGCGGTTTAGGTTCACAAGTACAGCCTGGGTTTTAGAGGGAAAAATTAAATTCATTTCCCCCCAGACACTCTTCTCCGGGTCATAAAATTCTCCCATGAAGTCAGATAGACTAGCTAGAGAATGCGTCAGCAGCCCATTCCTTCTCTGCCCCTCCTGGCAAGGCCCTGGGGACCCACGACAATTAGAAATGAACATGTCCTTTATGTTCATCTCACTCCTGTTCCACATCTGTAAGAACCAACCTCAGAACAATCCAGCTTCATACCAACGCTAGCACAACACAAAAGCAAACAAAGGTGTCAGATACTTTAAAAAATCAGAATGTAATCAGAAGAAAAAGCCTTCATCAGAAAAACACAGCTTATGAAAAACAAACACACAAACCACGATGTCTTTCCTGCCCTCTGTTAACTAATGGCTGGCTGGCTGGCTCCACATCAAGCCCCTCATAGGTGACGCTAGTATTGCTCCCTTTTAGCTGCTGGTGCCTACCCTGAGATTCCCTCGCTGAAGCTATGGTTGAAGGAATGTCCCATCTGAGTTACCTAACGTCTCAGAAGTCCCAACCTTATGTTAAACTAACAACTGAGAGAGGAGGGAGAAAACCCAAAAAAAGAAAAGTTACCAGAAGAGATTGCTCTTCAAGTGGATCAACCACCACAGGGTGCATTTTGTGATGCTCTGAAAATCTGTCACCTGAGTAACTGCTACTTTTCAAAATGTCATTTCACTGAGAAGTATCAGTTTTGCTTGTAACTAAATTCTTCAGTCCCTCTCATCCAGATTTTGCTCTTCCCCGAGAAAGTAGGCGACCTCATGACCATCTGCCCCGTCACCATGCCCATCCTGTGTGATCTGCAGCTTGCGCCTAAGATTTACGGCTCATTTTCCACTGTCCTGGGCTCATGCGAGTCCATTCCTTTCATTTTGCCTGCTGCCCTCCCTGTCCCTCACACCAACCCCTGTTCCAGTCCCCTTGAACTGTTCACGGGGTAACTGTTCCCTCCCTCACCCATCCTACCGACCCATCCTCTTCGCACTGGCCCCAGGATGCAGAGACCACCCTCTCAAACCCTCCCAGTGCCGACAGCTGAGACTCTTAATGACTCCTAATTACGGCAATATTTCCATACTATTTCCTCCACTCCCTGCCTCGATGTTTATAATTTAGCCATGGAAATGATTGCCCCCCCAGGACCTGAGTAAAAGTTAAGTTTTATGGAACCAGAATTTATAATGTTGGTAGCACATTAAGCCATGTGTCCTCACCCTGCATAAATGAGATTAATCAAGGTTGTGCTTTTGAAAGTTACTTTTACTCTCTCAGCAAGACCATGCACTTACTGACTAATCAGAACCTCCCGACCACTGCTCGAAAGCCACTGCACCACTCACCTTTCAGTATATAATCAGTTAACAAGCTCGGGACTCTCTCACTGTCCTCTTTCATGGCACGAAGGACTACGAAATAAGAGAGAAGGGAAAGGCAGAATTCAAATTCAGATCAAAAATACCATTTAATTCCAATCACTGTAGCCTCAGTCTCCGTTAATTACGTGGTATAACCAATTCACCCAAATCAGTGTTTGCTAGGTAAGGGACTACACCTGCAAGTGCTCAGGAGTTTATTTTAGTTGAGTAAGTCCTTATGCAGGGAAGGCTGTCCCGGTCCCCGGAGGGTCACTTCCCCGGTTTCACAGACAGCAGAGGCCGGAAAGAGCCCGCTGACTCTCACGGAGCCTCGGTGCCGTGTAAACGCTGGAGAGAGTTCCCACAAAGCGCGGGAGCCTCGGCGCTGCAGATGGGCACTTAGCTGTGCTCTCCAAGCTGCGTATCTGCCAGCCTTCTTGGAACTTCTAAAGAAAAGACCAAAATGAAGACCAGACGCCCACGAAGCACCACCGGCCAGGCTGCCGCGGCCTCTACCTACCTAGGAACCTGGGTGAATGCGCCTTGTCCTAAAGGGAACCTGCCCATTTTATCTCTAAGCAAGAACAAAACAGGAAAAAAAACAGCTATTATAGTGGTTAAAAAAAACCCTAGACCACCCAGGTACAGCTAAGCCCACAAACAAATACTGTACTTCTGCAGTGGCTGACACTCTAATTTCCTCCGGAGCGTCGTGGGGAAAATGCCTCATTCCCCCAGACAGGACAGCGCGACGCAGTGAGTGCCATCGGCACTCCCGGGCTGAAGCCCGGCCCTGCCGCCTCGCGGGGGCTCGCAGCGAGTTGCTTCACCACGCAGGGCGCCAGGCTCCTCGCCGTAAGAGGAGAGTGAGTACCCGCCTCAAAGGCTTGTGAGTGTGCAGTTACTAGTTCCGATGTGACGGACCAGAATAGTGCCTGGCGCGTGACACGCTGCGCAAGCATTGGCCGTAATTGTTAAGGCGACTAATATTATTCTAATTCTTATAACTCTTATTATTTCACCTCCGATGGCTTCTACCAGGAAGGCTACATAACCACAAACACTGCCTCCCAGGGCCTCCTTCCCCTGCCACCATCCACAGGCGGTGGGAGCAGAGACTCAGGCTCTCACCAAAGTTCTCCGGAGATGGCCACTTTCTGATCTTCAACAACCCGGTCCTCGTAACTGTATTAACTTGGACGTGCACTCACACACCTACGCATGTTCCCTCACCCGGAGATTCCAAGCTGCGTCAAACTAGGACGGTATCACCTAAGAGTCGGTCTGAGGACACTCTGACATGGGAATTATGATGACCTTGGTTTGACCGGGCAAATGTTTGTCCTTGATCTGAGAAGGCGAGGTCTCTCAGTAATTCCTAACTTCTAGGCAGTATTTATGTTCCCATCTTAGAGGGCAACTAAGTCCATTATTTCTGCTTCCAATCATATTTTAGATTTGTTTTCAATTCTTTATAAAACCACAAGCCAAAAGCCAGCATCATTAAAAGTGGGAATTAAGAGGCCCAGCCCTGTGATTAACCATTCCCCTGTGTGATCTTGGACACTCAAAACTTCCTAAGTTCTTCCTGAAAATTAGAGAGCTAGCCACCCAATCTCTTAATTCTTTATTTTAGACTGACTGGCATCACTTGATTTATCCATATTTAAGCATTAAATGTTTTTAAAGTACTAGTCTCCAAAGGAACGAATAAAAGCTTCAGGTTAGCAGGCAGGCAGCTAGTAAACAAGACACTCGCTTTTTCCTTGTGCTCCCGGACCCATGTCTCCATGTCCTCTCCCAAAAGAGCATCACCAATCTCCATTCATGTGATGCTCTCATCTGGCTCCCCTTTAACATCACAGATATTTACAGTTAGAAAGAACCTAACAGATCAGCAAATTCAGTCCCTTCAGGAAAAACAAGGCTAAGGGACTGAGCTACCCCAAATCACATATACAGGGCGGGCAAAAGTAGGTTTACAGTTGTGAGTACGTGAAATACAAAGTTTATTCTTGCATTATTTATTAATTATTGTATTATTTTCCATACGAACAATTGCAAACCTACTTTTGCCCCACCTTGTACATTAATTTACTTACTTACTATGAGGTAAATGGAGCGATTATTTTTAGCTGCATTTTTCACTATGACCAAGAAAGGGTTAAGTGATTTCTAAGGATATCCCTGTAAGTGACAGGAACAGAACCAGAACTCAGGCCTCATTTATGGCTATCATAGGAGACACTCGATATCATGTATAGGTAGGTCTCACAGGTTACTTTTGTTAGATTTAGAGTATTTTTGTCTGCTTTGTCCACTAAAGTATCCCATGTGCCCAGAACACGACCTGGTACAGAGTAGGTCTCCATCAAATGTTTGCTGATTGAATGAACATTCTTAAATTATCACCATCAATTTATGTTCTACCTATAACTACTGCCTAGGGTTCTACATTCATTAAAAATAAAAAGAGAGAGTGTATGTTAGTCATACTTATTCTAAGTCTTTCCTAATCAGTTATTGACAGTCATATTTACGTAAGATCCATGAAGCACTTATTAACTGATAAATGGGTATGTTCTTAAACATACAAACGGTAATGGAGAATCAAGTTACATTCCCCCCCCAAAAGTTCAGCCTGTACATATTTTAAGAGGCCAGAAAATAAAAAAAATTTTTAAAACCATAAATCAACTCTAGATTTAGTGTTGCATTAGATGTCATAACCATGTATAGTTTCATTCGCAAAAGAATATAGGATGACACCCATCATTTGCTACCCGAAACCAATAAAACAATAACAACAGCAATGTAGCCAGCCAACTAAAATCAGTATTGAGAATCAGCAAAAGACAATAGTTTAATTTTGTCTTTACTCACTTTTTGTTAATATTTGGAGATCTTCAACAGATGGAGGCCCATTTTTTTTCTCATAAGGAATAATTGTCGTCAAGTACTGCCAAGTTAAAAAAAATGTGTCACTAAAATCTGAATTACCTGATCTGCAAAAATTAGATAAAGTACCAGAGGTCTATTTTATAACATGAAACATGAGTTACGTTAGTAATGAACACAGGTATCTCACTGTCTCAGCTGGAGCACATTTTTTACCCACCTCTATCTGCTTCATCCAAGCCCAGTATCAACATAAATACTCATTTTTTTCACCTTTCAGTTATTAAAACTTTCACAGGAGTAGGTCTGTGGATAATTTGTTCAATGTGTTCATTTTTAAAGTGAAGTCTTACCTAATATTCTCCTTGCATATTTTTCAACACATTTTTAAAACAGTAATTCTAACTAAAAATGTAGTTGTAGCAGTTCTGCATAACAAAATAATTCCCAGAAGCCAAATAATTCTATCTCAGACCATTTTTTGGGGGTTGAACAAAATGGTCATATGAACGACCTGACAATTTTAGAAACACATACTAGCTTCTTCCAGAAACTAACAGACACATTTACCCAAATCATTTAAGAGGTGTATTACATTATATTATTAATATTGTTATTTCGAATTTTGTGTAAGTAGTTATAAATGCTTAAAGGTATTAAAGGAAAGGAGAAAAGTGGGAGAGAGTGGCCCAAAGGGAATGAACAATGAAAATCCACGCCTCGTTTAGTGTAATGGCTCACAGTATCACTTATGCCCTATAATTGTGTCCCATGAAAGCACAATCCAAAAATTATTGCTCAGATTCTCCTATTCTGGCCACTCCCCCCAAAACTGCAGCTGAGTGCAGTCTGCAGAGGCTCATCTAGGGATCCACTGGTTTTCCTGGGAATCTCTTCGGCCCCTCCCACTACCTAGCCCCGCCCACATCTCAGCCCTCTTCCTAATCGCCTTTGAGTGATTTGATCCCAAGATAATGTTACTGAACAATAACTGGATCCCTAGGTTCAGAAAAGTTGAAAAAGTGTGAATTGTTCAATCTTTAAGAAACGTTTTCCGTCACCTTTTTGGCGTAGACCTGTCCAAGGTGATGCCCAGTTGTGCACCCGAGTATGTTTCCTGTGAATACCCAGGAGCTGGAAAGGTGTCCTCCTGGCCTCACTGAAGGCCTGTGTGAGAGCCCCAGAAGCGCGGGGAGCCGCCTGGGCGTGCGTCCTGCCTGGCTCCCGCGTGCTGGGGCAGCTGGGGAGTTATTTTGCCATCTTGTGGGTTTGAGAGAGGTGAGAAGCACCAAAATTAAATTTAAAAAATATTCAGCCATCCCCGCGTGCAACCCCTTCATAAGCTACAAATGCCAGTGTGAGGGTTATTTCATGTTGGTTATTTCCCTTCCTAAGCAATACAGAAAGTCTCCCAGTAAAAACCCCAGGCTCGAACACCTTCTTTTGATAAACTGCCTACAGTGCATTCTGCACTTTCTCAATCTTAAGAGCTAAACTGAAGGGTTTTCCTTGTGAGGTGAAAATTTTGAATGTGAAAAGTAATTTTAATCACACTCAATGTAGATGTGTTTCCCATGTTCATGATATTCCTCAATTTATGCAAATTCATTAATAAAAAGCAAACTGCTATACCCATATCCATGTGTGACTTTGTAAAGATAATGTTTTGTGCCTTCGGTAAACGAGTGAGTTGGCTGACTATATACTACACCTGAATGACACACAAATAGCATTTAAAAGGAGGTAAGTTATACTCTATAGACACTTTTGACCTAGAACTGTAACCTAAAAGATAGCAACACTTGGTTTTCTTTCCCCAAAATGAGATCTTGTTTCTTAAACTTTTAGAATTAGAGTAGCATATTCTAGTTGTTTTTCACAATTACATATTCTACACATGCAATTAATTAAGTATATGTGTTAATATCTATTTGTTTAAAGGTGAGAGTGAAAAACGGAGCTCTAAAACATGCATTAAGAACGCATTTAGTCTACTGTCCAATTTGAAAATGCTTTTTCCTAAAGGGAGATTCTACGCATTATCAAGACTATAAATAGGATAAACCTTCGTTTCTCTTTTAAGCAAGTCTTAGTAAATTAGTGAAACTGCCAGCCTTCAGGGCCATCACTTACACAGAGAATGGAAAAGCAGAGAATGAGGGAAATAAGCGTAACCGAGCACCTGTTTCTCTCCACCCGAATTTCCAAAGGTGTGGCGGAGCCCATTCTGAATGACATGTGAGATCCCTTCCATGCTGAGGCGCTAGAGGCGGCAATGTACGGCCGGGAAGGAAAGGACAGAGACAGAAGTTCAGAGGCTGTTAGGAAGAATGTACCACAGGTGACTTGTGTGCCGACAGGCAAGCAGTTAGAAAATGCCGCTGCTCATTCAGATAAAGCAGACAAACTCATGCTGATTGCAAACTGTCTTTGCTTCCATTTCTTGGCAAGTCAAATGCAAAGGCGGCTGCTTTTATGCCACTATATTCAGGAAGATTTTTTCCTAACGTAGCTGATAAATTTGCTCCAATGTAAACATCGTAAGTTGTACACATACCTGTTTTATGCAAAACTAACCACGGAGTTTTTAGGATACCTTTTGATGTTGCTTACCTACATTTTATCAAAAGTCTGAAAACTTAATACCAACAGTGTGCGTATTTTCAGCCTGAGTTTGCACAGTTCTACCTTAAGTTTGGAGAACACGAACACAGCCCTTGGCAAATGAAAGGCTGTCACTTGAGCTCACGACTGCTTCCACTTGCTCTCGGGCCACCGGCCACTGCCCTGGTGCAGGAATGTAAACCGGAAGAGCACAGTGGGCCCACGTGCCAGCCAGGCTCCTAGCTCTTCTGCAAGGACTTTTCCACTGCATTCCTAAGAAACAATTCTACCTGGCAACCTTCAAGACTTCCTAGAATTCATTGTACTGAAAAGGAAATATTTCTTTCCAAATGTCTTATCTTGATTTGTGGCCAGTCTACCCTGTGATCAGACACAGTGAGAAGTGTCCGGTGGCACCTCAGTGGCTGCAGAGTCAAAGGGTTTAGATGAATTCTTGCACCATGACTAACTAAGGGAAGTTCAGTCCTGACTCACTGGATGGCTCCTTTCCCTGGAATTTTATAGGGGAAAGTGGCTCAGTAAACACATCTGAGGAATCAAGATAAAGGGTATTTCACAAGGATCCCAGGAACAGAAAAAAGGAAACCAAGACAATGGTCTCTGCCCTCAAGAAATGTATAGTTTAGCCCAGTGGTTCTCAATGTGTGATCCAAGCCCCCCCCCCCCAAGGAGATCCCTGAAACCCTTTCAGGGGTCCATGAGTCCAAATTATTTTCTAGAAACACTAATACATAATTTGTTTTTTCACTCTATATCCCTAGCCATCTCCTTGCAATTAGCTCTCTTTGAATCACTGGCGTTACCCTTCCAAACGACAAATCTGAGAATGTAACGACCCACTTAAAACCTCTCTCTGGTCTCCCACAGCCTTGAAGGACGGCATACAAAGCCGTCCGTTTTCTGGCTTCCGGCTGGCTACCTGCACACCCGCCTCTTGACTTTCTTCCTCCCTCCCCTTCTGGCTTTCTCCCTCAGCTTCTAGTCATCATGAACCACTGCTGTTCCCCAGATGTCCCCAACTGTCGCCTCCAGGTGCTGCCCAGACCACTCCCGAAGCTCGGTGTGCCTGGCCCCTCCTCATTATTCCTCCTGTCCTCGGGATCAGCTCAGCCGCCCAGACCCTAACCCAAACTAGGGGCAACAGCAACGCACGCACGCATCCGCCACGGGACAGGGCCAGGCACAAACGCACCAGAAACAATGATCACACTACACCTCGGTCTCTCAGCCTGGACACCCTGACAGTTAGGGTCTATCGTTCTCTGATCTGGGGGCAGTGCCATGCTCTGCAGGGTGTTAAATGGACGCCAGTGGCACTGCCCCCATGCCACCCAGTGTGACAATGACAAATGTTTCCAGCCACTGCCTGGTCTGGGGGGCGAACTGGCCTGGTAAGAATCACTGCATCAAGTGCAGGGAACGGTCTGTCCTCCGGGTCCTCAGCCCACAGGCAGCACGCTCTGGAGGCTGGGACTCACTCTGTGTCCTTACAGCCATGCCCGGCACATAATTAAGGATCAATGCATGTTTGTCTGATAATAGTAAAAAAAAAAAAAAAAAAAAAAGATAATTACAATATTTTTTCAAAGTGAGATGAGGCACAAGATGTAAAGAAAAACAGCAGAGAAAGAAAAGGGGAAATTTTAGTTAGATCCAGGTAGGTCATTTTTATTAAATTCAACACAATTCTCAAAACCCTTAAGGGCAGAAACAATGTCCACTCCTTTTCCCCGCCCACAAAGCGCAAGCCCCTCAGCACACAGGAGGCATCTGCTCCAGTCATGGGCTTAAACTGCAAAATTCTTCACCAAATGCTCCTCAGGCCCGGGAAACACTTCCAGGTTTGTATACGAAACCAGGATTACACCTTAGTCAAAAGTATTTGGAATCAACAGTCAGCTTGGATAGAAAAATGTCAAACAAGAAATGAGAGATCTGGGTCCCCTTCCCAGCTTTGCCCCTAACTGACATGACGGCAGTCCCTGCTCCTGCCAAGGCCTGTTTCCTCGCCTGTAAAATAGACGAGTAAAATACCACTTTTAAAGGTCTTATTTGTAAATTTTATGAATCTATGAATTAATTCAACCAAGATACACTTTTTTAAGAAGTCAGATCGAAAGCACACACACGCACGCACACGCACACATAGTACAGGACTGAAAGGTCACACGTAAGTGCTCTGGGATGACAGAACGGCACAGCCGGATGACAGAGCTAGTGCTAAGGCTTCGTTTTATTATGAAGCAGTGAGGATGTGCTGAGAAAGGAGGAAGACTAGGTCTTTCCCTCGGGCCCAGTGAGCAGGGTGCCTGGGTCTCAGCAGCATCTGTCAATGTCCGCTAGGCCAATGTCGTAACCCTCGCGGGACCGGAGCGCAGGAGTCTCCAGCCTGTGATCACCATCTCATGAGGCCTCTTGTGGCCTTGCAGGAATGAAATTTTTTAAAAACAGCTAAAAGGCAAAAATAATCTGAGGGTGTACAGAAGAAAGATGACATGACAAGACATAAAGCTCTTTGTCAAAGATGTGAACAAAGGACTCCTGAGAAGTCCACTGGTCTAAAAAGTCAGCAGGAGGTTAATACAGTAAGATATAGATAAAATAAGCTGTGTGGGCCTGGTGTGTAAAACAATGGCTGACTGAGAAACAGAACCCCTCGGAGAAGAGAGTAGCAAGTAGATCAAGGAGTCAGAAGGACCAAGGATGGGAAAGACTAGGCAGTGGGCCCAGGAAGAAGGAGAAGAGCCCTGAGGGGCACACAGGAGAGTCTGCTTTACACCCGCCCTATGAATTCCAAAAAACAATACCCCTTTTGGAAGGCAAAATGAATCTGAGAAAGATAAAACCTCAGAGACAGATTAAATTTACTTGTTAGTAACCTTCCCCTCCTTGAGAAAGACCACATTTACAACCTGGAGAGCAGATGCGGTGATGCAGGTGCTCAAGGCCCTCAACTGGGCCAGAGGGAAGACTTTCTCTGTGCTTAGATTTTATCAGGAGGGAAGGAGAGGAGAAGTACCGCAGACATGTCAAAGCGCCCACAGACCTGAGTCTCAGGGTCGGAATGCTCAAGGAAATGAAGGACGTTATTTACTGTCTGTTATAGTTTAATTAAAATAAACACTGCAATAGCAGCTGCGTCAGAAAACCTAATCCCGCCTCCATTTCATCTATACCGTCCGCAAATCGGAGGTAAAGAGTCCGAATGGTCAAATCCAAAGTGAAGCGCTGGTGAAGATTCTGGGAGCCTGACTATGGGGCCACCTACCCACCCTTCCCCACCATGTCTTTAGGGAGCAGCTCACAGCCTGTAAAACGCCCTGCTCAGAGCGGAGCTGCTGATAGGAGCCCATTTGTAAGCAGGAAAGGGATTAAGCATTACAGTGTTCACTGCACTGTTCCCCTGTGGCTGCCTAGGTGCCAAAGTGACAGGGCGAGGACAGGACCGGGAAGGGGCTCGCTCAGCACGGGGCCTCAACCACAGGACGGGAACTGAGGACACTCACAACTGTCTCGGGGCCATTTCCCCTCCTGGCGTGAGTCTGGACTAAGAGTCTCAAAATCAGCCATTCTCTAGAAACTTTTCTCAGACAGAACCAGGAGCAACGAAGTGAAAACAAGATACAGAAGTTTTTTAAAAATCTGTAAAAATCTGAAAGAACGCAAAGAAGTGAGCCGAGATCTCCAAGCCCATCCATGAGGGGCCTGCGTGACTCAGATGGGTGAAGGGCGGGTGTCCAGGGCTCCCGCACAGCCCTCCGCATAGCTCTGCACAGCCCTGCTCCAGTGCATGCTGGTTTTGTGACCTCACATTTCTACTGAGCCTTCATTTACTCATTTATGAAACAGCAGAAATAACAGTAATAAGGTCTACTTTGTAGGGTTGTGAGGATTCAATGAGATCATCCCTGGGAAGCACTTTGGCAAAGTGTTCAGCAAATATAACTATTCAAAACATGACTGGGCTATTCCTTTAAAACGGCTAGAATAACATTTGGGACAAAGCTCCCATGGAGAGGTAACCATACCTTTCTACCTCTCTCCAAAACAGTAAAAACAGTATTTCAAGTTCTCCTCATAAAAAAAAAAAAAAAAAAATGGCAACTGAGAAATAACAAGTTTCTGATGATAGTCTCTTAGCTCAAGGACTGAAGATAACGTGGGGAAAAGACACTACTGTCTATGACTGAATATAGAAGTCAGCCAGAAGGCTAAAACAGAGAACAAGTAACCCTTTTAGGTAATTCGAGGTCTTTCTTAACAATAGAAAGAATACAGCTAGAACACACTACATACACTGAAGAGCAACAAGAAACACATGCAGTGTCGTGGCTTGTGAATTCTCTTATCGAGTCCTAAACATATCAACTCGCCCTATGCCGAGCATAGTCACAGGTCAACTAATTTCACAGGGAGCAGGATCCAGGACAAAGAAAAGCAAAACGAACCAGGAGGCCGGGAAATTCAGCTGATTTCTGCCACCAAACTTTTAGACTCATCTGACACCAACTGGTACAGATCTCTAACTAGCCGGGAAATCTTTTAACAAATTCAATATCCAAGTTCAATGTCAGAAAAAAGGTTAGGAAAAGTAATTAAGAAATGCTTGTCACCTAACCCATACTCTTACTCCATTAATATTCTTTATACTCACAAGTTCCAAAACAAAGTGAAATTCAAATATAATTATTATTCTTTATAAATCACATCATTCTCAGCAATTTGAATGACATAATTTTCAAAATTAATTTATAAAACAGTAGTTGTAATTTTTAATAAATTAAAATTCTTAAAATAAAATAAAAAATGAGAAAACAGAATTGAAAGCAATAGTTTAATATAAAAAAAAAAACACCAAGTAAAAATATGCAAATAAGATATTACTTAAGATGTAAAAACTGATTTTTCTTATTTTGACACTTCTTCAAATCAAGTAATTTTAATGTGAACTATAAAGCAGTTATAAATGCAAATTCTACAAGTAATTAAAAAAAAACAAAACACAGATCTAAGAAAATATAAATTATACCAAAGCACATAAATACTTGAAAACGTCTTGAATATTAAACTACTATTTTATAAGTTTGGTCTCAGAGCAAAAAGATGTTATGTGAAGATTTTCAAAGTTAGGAGTTTAAGTGAAATAGTATCAAATAATGCAATATTTTTGTATTTGAAGATCTATTTGAAGATTGATTTCATTTAATCCCTCTGAAATGCTAAGGGTATGTACCCATAGCTCTTAACCCAAAGCTCTTACTATTCTATTCTGCCTCCATGGGTTTAGCACCTGGCAGAAAGACCCAGGGTTGAAATACAGATTTGCAAGTTTATCTTTCTTTCATGCATTTATTCAGCCGGTCCTAATGTTGGACCTAAGGATGCCAAGAAAATAAAGTTACATTTCCTATCCTTAGAAAACCACAGAGAGACATGAAAACAAACAAAAATGCACGATGGTATGACAGTGCTAACAGAAATAGAGGAGTAACCCTAACCCCAAAAGGAGAGAGGAGGAGGAGGAGTCTTGGGGAAGGTTCTAGGAACGGAAGACAGTGCTTGACCAGGATTTTGAAGGATGAGTTTTTTTTTTGTTTTTTAAATCCCCCAAGTGGGTAGAGGAAGCAAGAAAGGCAGGCCACTCCACAAAAAGGCAGTGGATAGAAAGAAGACCATGCTCAAAACAGCACAGTCAGCTCAAAGAAATGCACACTGATTAACAGACAGCCCTTTAATCATTCCAGCCTCCACCCCCGCCTATCAATATGTTCAGAATCCTAGGTTTCGGGCTCCTTGTGTCACAGATGGGACGGTCTTTCTCTAGCATTTTAGGCTTAAGAAAAGCTAGAGGGAACTAGTAACCCGAGCTTAGCAATGCAGATCCTAGCCTGATTAAAGGTTTTGATACAAATAGATCAGGATTCTCAAGAGGCAACTTCACAAGTCCAAATATTGTAAAAAAATTTACTCTTACTATGAATCTATTTCAAGACTAATAAAGGTTCAAGGGAGACCTAAATGCTGCCTTGCTATTTCTCAATATAAATGCCATGTGAAATTATTCAACAAATCCACTCTAACCCTTTTAATATGGGAGTTATAAGAAGCCTTTAAATCCCTTTAGGGATAAATTTATTTCCTGAAGCCAAGTGTTAACAGCAATAAGTGGAGAATTTACATGTACTCCCCAAAAGCAGAGAGGCAGAAATTACCAACTACACTATGTGACCTTTCAACTACGTATTTTATTTAATCACACTTGTACCACTGGGCAATTTAAAGGGTACGATATTTTAAAATAAGAGACACAATATATTGTCCCTGATATTTTAAAGAACTTTCCAGGATTGTACATTTAAACAAATGTTTTAGGTTTTTTCATCTTTTTTCCAGAGTAGTCACGGGAAGTGACCAAACACCTATTCAGTCAACACTGCCATTTCTTGAAAATTTTTTGTACCACCTATCTGAGAACTTTTCCAAAGTCAGTTTATAAGCTATATCCTTCAGACGGACAGATGGGCGTTGCACTAAGAAAACACCCATTTACTCACAGGCCAAACCCAGAACAATGAGTAGGCTATAAATGGAAAGATTCTTTTTGTTTGTGTAACTGCTCACTGGTGGCCCAGCAACCCAGACGCATTCTCCTTCCTGGATTCCATCAGTGTGTGGTCAGTGAGATCTATTCTCTGATAAGTTTTCCTTAGAAACAACAAGTCAAGACTTTGAAGACAGAATTTATATTATTGCAAATCATTACAGCTAGTTTGGGGTGATGTGCATTGCCATGTTATCAGTATCATAAACTATAAAGGTACACGCCCTTTAAGAAATGCTTCCCTCTGTCTAATCACTACACTCTAAAAATAAAACTAACACTTTCATACAAACAAAACGAAGGTGGCAATGTACTGGTCAAAGCAAAATCAAAGGCCACAAAATCAATAAGGAAATGCATCTCATAACTGAGTTAATGTCTGTGATAAATTTTAGTCAAGTGAAATTAATAGGACCCCTTAAGAAAAATGAAAGAGCAGAGCCCGGCCGGGCGTGGCTCAGCGGTTGAGCGTCGACCTGGGATCCAGGCGATGGGGGCGATAGGGGTTCGGTTCCGGTCAGGGCACATGCCCGGGTTGCGGGCTCTGTCAATGACTCTCTCATCATTGATGTCTCTCTCTCTCTCTCTCTCCCCTTTCCTGTCTCTGGGATGAATAAAGATATATTAAAAAAAAAAAAAAAAAATTAAAGAGCAGAAAACAAAAAAACTTGACACGCAGATTCAAAGACTCAGGCTCTAAACTTGTTCTCACCGTGGGAACGCTGAGGTCAGGTAAGGGCCTCGGCCGCTCAGCGCCCAGCCTCCCAGCGCCCTGGGGCCCCGAGGCTCCTCTGGAGACACCCTTTCTACCCCGCCTCGCGCCCCTCGCTTCCCCGACTGAATTCCCCCGACGCCCGCTGTGCCCGCCCCTCGGACACCCCCTGCAGGAGCTGAGCACAGTGGGGTCCGGGGCAGCACCCCTTTAGCACCCTGGGGAGAGGCACCCGCTCCCGCGCCCCCGGGGCGGGTTACCATGGAAACCCCCGCCCCGCCCCCGCCGCGTCACTCACGGTGCCGGGCGCGTGGCCCCCCTCGCTGCGGCCGGGCTGCGCCCCGTTCCTCAGCTTCTTCTTCTTCTTGGCCGAGTCCCTGTGCTCCTTCTGCTTGTTCTGCACCTCGATGAGCGCGGAAATGAAGCTGTTCTTCACCTCCTTCTCGAACTCCAGCTCGTCGCGCAGCGCCAGCTGCTGCACCAGCTCCTCCGAGAACTCCCTGGTGGCCGCCTCGATGTCCTCCAGGAGCTCGTTCAGCTCGGCCGCCGGCAGCCGCCTCACCCCTGCGCCCAGAGCAGAGCACAGCGGACGCTGGTGACGAGGGTCTCGGCGCGCTCGGTGCTTCGCGCCGGAGAGGAGGCCGCAGGGTGAGCAGCTCGCTCGCCGAGGCCCCGGGGCCTAAGCCTCCTTCCCGGCGGCTCTAAGGGGAGCCGGGCAGAGCTCCCCCCAGCGGCGGGAAGAAGCATGCCCAACTCTCTCACATCGACCATCTCATGAGCAACCCTAAAGTGGACACAGAAAAATGTGCAAGGACAGCGCGGGCCCAGGGCGGAGCAGCCGGAGCAGAGAAGCTACCTGCGGCGGGAACGCACGATTGGGCCGGACTGCGCGCTCCGCAGAGGGAGCCCCGGGAGGGCCGGGACTGCGCGCTCCGCAGAGGGAGCCCCGGGAGGGCCGGGACTGCGCGCTCCGCAGAGGGAGCCCCGGGGAGGGCTGGGAATGTGCGCTCCGCAGAGGGAGCCCCGGGAGGGCCGGGACTGCGCGCTCCGCAGAGGGAGCCCCGGGAGGGCCGGGACTGCGCGCTCCGCAGAGGGAGCCCCGGGGAGGGCCGGGCCCTGCGCGCTCCGCAGCGGGAGCCCCGGGGAGGGCTGGGAATGTGCGCTCCGCAGAGGGAGCCCCGGGAGGGCCGGGCCCTGCGCGCTCCGCAGAGGGAGCCCTGGGACTGCGCGCTCCGCAGAGGGAGCCCCGGGGAGGGCCGGGCCACGCGCGCTCCGCAGAGGGAGCCCCGGGGAGGGCCGGGAATGTGCGCTCCGCAGAGGGAGCCCCGCCGGTACTGCGCGCTCCGCAGAGGGAGCCCCGGGGAGGGCCGGACTGCGCGCTCCGCAGAGGGAGCCCCGGGGAGGGCCGGGACTGCGCGCATATTGAACCCAGGGCTGCGCGCGTATTGAACGCGTGGTCTCCCTGCGTGCCAGAGACGGAAGGAAGGCGATGCCACTGGAGCCCCATTCCGGTCTTTGTCAGCATGTCCCCTCGGAGAGAGGACATTGTTGAGGTCCCCACCCCCGTGCCTCAGAGAGCGACTGCTTTGGAGGAGGGTCCTCAAAGAGAACTGAGTTAAAGTGAGGTCAGGAGGGTGGCCCTGGCCCAGAGTGACTGATGCCCTTAGGAGATTACGCCAGGGGCCCACAGAGGGAAGTCCACGTGAGGACAGAGGGAGGACAGCCATCTCCCAGCCGAGGGGAGGGCCCTCGGAAGCAGCCCACCCTGCTGAGGCCCAGATCGCAGGCTTCAGCACCCAGAACTGCGAGGAAACAAGGTCACCCTGCGCACTTTGCTACAGCAGCCGGCGCTGGCTGATACGGGATTCAAAAGCGGGCATGCCATAGTCCCGGTCAGAACGTGCCCTGGGCACCGGTGGAGGCCGAGCGGGCCGCAGCCCAGCCCGTGAGAAGCACAGGCCCCTGCAGGTAGCCACGCTTGTGTCTGAAGCACAGGGAAAGGCACACAGAGCACTGACGTCGGCAGGGTTTCTTACTCTCTTCGTAACTGCTGGTGCTGGACCGCTTCAGGGTTTGGATTTCCTGGGAAAGCATCGAGAGCCGATCGGACTGTGTCAGCGTTTCATCATCTTCCGGGTCGGGTGATTCCTGCATCATTTCTTCGATTTCTTCAATAACCTTCCAAAATACACACGCCCCTGTTAATCACATATACATGGAAAAAGGTCCATCTGAAACAGGGCACCCACGCGAGGCAACCAGAGAAGAGCACTGAGTTCCCCACTAATCAGTGTGCAGGAGCGGGTGCTCTCAATAACCAAATTTTGATTGTAAGCGTGAACACAGTATCCACAGAAATTTACAATATACTAAACTCAAACTTAAATGGATGATTTAATATGTCCATCGTGATTCTGTAGACCTTGAAACGCCTGAGAAATGGTGCTACAAACACGTGTACAATTCACTTCAGATGTGCCAGAACCATATCCTAGTTACAGTGAAACAAAAGTAAAGGACAGAAAACTTGCCACATACCACAAGCAAGTGCTTAATCTAAAGCCATGTAATCAAACTGACATAAAATTTAGAAAACACAACAGGATAAAAAATGTTAGAAATAAAGCAAGAAATTACCTCAATGGCAACAAAATCCTCCTTTAACCGCAGGGAAAAATTTTCATATATTAACTCAATGGAAGATGAAGGAATATCAAAAATTACTTAAAATGTGGAAGCTTAAAGAGAAAAAGCTGCATAAAAGCAGGGAAATTTCAGAAATATGTCTGCTTAATTTAAACAATTATCTACTGTCATATGCACGTTGCTCAAATTTTACAACAGCACCTTGTCCTGTGCCAGATTCTAAAAGTTGAGAAGGAGATAGAGCTCAGAGAAAATTTAAGAAAAACCAGGAGAATTATTCAATAGTCAAGAAAAACAGATTTTAAAATGAAAAACTATTAGAAAAAATACAATATGCATCAGCAAGCTTAACAACACAATAAGGAAAAACAAAAGTAAATCTGAAGGAGGTTGTGTCAATTAGTAAGATTTTCCAAAAACAGGCATTGAAAACAGTAAAAGGAGACACTGACATTGGCTATGCAATCTGCTCCTCTGAGTCTTAAAGGCAGGGACAGCTTATGGCGTTCCGGCAGGTGGTTGAGGAGTCAGTGGTTCTCAGGGTCATGCTTCCCTGGAATATCTCCCTCTAACCTATTAGTTGCTTTTTAAGCACCTCACTCTCCCCAGGCCTAGAGCAACCCAACCACAAATATGACGAAGGGGCATCAAAATGGCACATTTTTAATGTCCTCCTTCCAACCGAACCATAACATATCTCTTTACTGACCCTGTTTTTCCAGCCGAGTAGCCACAGCACGTTTTATTTCAGGAGGTTCTTGCATCGCATTTTGACAATACAACAGAAGTGGGAAAAGAATTCAGAAAATGAGAACGCTGATGCAACTGGTCTTCAGTGAACACAGGGTTGACATTACTAGAGCATTCCACAGGCAAACGCTCACTTTTCCCTAGAGTGCACAATATGCAGATCCAGTATGTGCTCATGATTTCTGCACAGGTTTGAGAGAAACCAGATCATTTCTACACAGATATGTTATAGATTACCCATGTCTGCCTAAACCTAAAGAAAGAAAATTCACAATATTTTTTCTGATTTTGGGATAAGCAATAACACTCCCTTAGTAACTCGCTGTACTGTTTTAACAATGCTTAGCTTGGAAAATTGCCTATGCTGAAAAATCTCCCCAACTAGCGTAACCCCCCTGCTTCAGGTTACACAGACTTCCTTCTGCTCTCAGTGGAGCAGCCAAATGTTAAGCTCCATAAGCAGAAAATATAGGAAAAACAAGTAAACTCCAACAGCTCATCACTTATTGCCACAGTAAGAAATGGTTTTTCGGCTCAAGGTTCCCTTTTCCTTTGCTTGATGAATTCCTCCTTCGTACCTGGTCTGCAGTGAAGAGAGGCTCATCATTAACACAGGAGACGATGATTGAATGCATATCCAGCTGTTCTCTCAACTCCTCCTCGTCTGATGTATCAAAGAGCAAGCTGTCACTTACCTAAAAGCAAAATAACCCACTATTAAAAGCAGGGCCTTCTGATCACAACAGTCAAAGTGTCTGGGTAAAGAAGACGGCAGAGGGAGGCATCAGCTGAGAACGTTCTCTCCAAAGGGAGAAATTATCACAATTGCTCTGTACCATGCAGTGTGTGGAGTGCGCTGCATACTCACCTCCAGCAGATATGAGAGGAATACAGAAGAAATGTGAAACTGCTAAGGGCTGCAAGTATCCCCCAGTGCCCAACAGATACACAGCTGTTTTTCCCATGGGGAAGACTGCCATGAAAGCTGGCTGATAAGTACAAAAATAGAGGGGCAGGGCATCTGTTAGGAAGTTGTGGGGAATTATAGCAAATGTGGGGCAAGGGTAATAGGTAGGGTAGATAGCAAATGCTATTTAGTTAACAATCTAACAATAAGATTGGTATATATTAAAATTCCACAGAAAACATAAAGTTAGTTACTTGCAAACTAACTTCTAACATTCAGAATAAAACATAAGTAATAAACTCTCTGGCAGACAGGAACTGTCCGTGAGGGTCGCACTTGGCCTTTTCAGTTGAATATCTCTTCGTCCAACAAAAAAGATTATGTCTGGGTTCCCAAACATGTTTAAACCTAACTGTGCTGGAGACTGTCCAAACTTCCATTTTCCACACTGCCCTGGGCCCCAGGAGGCTGACCTGTATGGACTACATCAGAGGATGCTTGTGACCTCGCTTCCAGTGGGTTAAACACCACTGCTAGGCACTAGCAGGAGACTGGAAGGTGGGAAGGTGAGGGCTGGGCATTTATTCTGCTGCTCCCTCACTGCCAGACCGTCTCCTATAGAGCAGACATCTCCACCACAGCTACTCTCTCTAGCTTCTGGTAACTTCTTCCCCACTTTAACTCTGCATACCATCTAGTGCAAGTACTGCTTGCTATTGCCAGCCCTGGGGCATCACTCCAGGCCTAGTTGGTATCCCTGAGCCCTGTCCACACCAATATAAACAGCCCCTTTAATAACGACTTAGAGTTTAGTACCGGCACTCATTGTAAAAACCGTAACTGGAAAACTCAGCAGATTTAAATGCACAAGTGATCATGTGTCTATCACCTAGGTAACATGACATGATATTGCAGATGATAAAAGAACTGAAATTAGAACTCCGTTCCCCAGGAAGGAGTAGCACACACTGAGCTCCCAAAGAACAAATGGGTAGCAGTGATGGACTATGTAAGAAGCAACCATGTATTTCTATTAGATAGTATATAATTTTAAAAATAGTATTTTCCCTGGGAAAGTTATTTTATTTTTCAATGTAGAGAATATACATAAAATTGAGGATACAACTGAGTATTGTAGTTCCCTAGTTCCTCATACAGGATCGTGGGACATTTAATGGTGAACACAGCTCACGGAGGAAGAAACCTGCGGGTGAGGCAGGCAAAGGCACGCAGGCGTGCTGCCTTTCGTGACCCTGGGCCGGGAGAGGGGCTGCCTCAGCACTCCAGGGTCCACCCGCTCCCATACACCGCAACTCCGTGCTGCACCAGTCACAGCACACCTCCTCGTTCTACTTCTCAACGCACCTGAAGCCCAGGGAGGCTTGGCCAGGTCCGTCCACATAGCATCATGAAATTTCAGAACACTACGAGAAAAAGAACCTAAAAACTTCCAGAGAGGAAAAAACCATCATATTAAAAGGACCAGGAATCAAAATGTCAATTGAATTCTCAACAGCAACAACAGAAGCTAGAAAGCAATGACTATAATTTCTTCATTTCAATTCATTACACTCTAAAATCCTAGCTAAACTAACAACTAGGTGAGGGCTTAGAATAAAGAAAGTTTCAGACATTCAAGTTCTCACAAAATTTACTTCTCATGTACCCTTTCTCAGAAAGCTACTGCAGAATATGCTCCATTAAAACGAGGAGGAAAACCAAAAAGGAAGACATGGGATCTAATACATGAAAGAGGTGAAGGGAATCCTTGTAACCATAGTGAGGATCCCAGACTGATGGCTGTGAGGCTAAACTAGAGCGTAACCGGTTCAGATTAGAATTGCTAATGCAGAGGGCATCAAGAAAGCATGGAGAAAAAGAAAAGAGAGAGGAAAGAGACTGACAGATTATCTAGTGTATTTCAATTATTAAAATGAGTTTTATGGCTCAGTTGAGGCTGAATTAGTGAGCTAATGACAACCTAAATAAATCACAAAAAGGCAATTATTATTACCCTAAGAAAACAATTACAAGTGAAAATTTAGTTGTAATGTAGCAAAATGGATCAACTGAATATTTAAGTACTCGATATAAATAAGATTAATTTAAGCAAATATTTTGAAATAATTCTTTTGGGAGGCTAGGGGAAGGGTAAGCTTTTACGAGGGCTATAGTGTGCGGTTGGAGGGAAGGCTGTGAGAAGCTAAACCCTCACCCTCTGGGGAGAAGTACGTGGAGAAAGTCTAAAATTGAAAAGAAGTAAAATCAGGTAAGACGATATGAGTATGTTATCTGTTAGAAGAAACAGGTGAAGTAGCTGAAAGTGGCTGCCCCTGGTAAGTAGAAACCAAAGATGGGGTAAGTAGGGCAGAGGCTGCTTTTTCATGTTAAGTGCTATAGTTCTAGTTTACTTTTTAAACTATGACAGTTATCCTTTTAAAATAGGAAAGAAGAAAGGTGAAAAGATTAGGCTCCTGATGAGAGAGGATATTTAATTTCAAGACTAGAGAAGTGGAGGTGAAAAATTCCACAATGTGTTGCCCGGCTGGTGTGGCTCAGCGGCTGGGCATCGACCTAGGATCTGGGAGATCACAGTACTATTTCCAGTCAGGGCACATGTGAGGGTTGTGGGCTCAATTCCCAGTGAGGGGTGTGCAGGAGGAAGCCCATTAATAATTCTCTCTCATCATTGATATTTCTACCTCTCTCTCTCCCTGTCCCTTCCTCTCTCTGAAATCAATAAAAACATATATTTTTTTTAATTAAAAAAAAAAATCCACAGTGTGATCACAATGATGTGGAGCAGACCTACCAATTATCTTCACTGACCCTTAAATTTCAGTGCTTTCCCTCCCCAGTCCCTCTTCTGTATTGTAACTTGAAGACCATAGCTTTATTTCCCCCCTTATAGACAAGCTGCCCCTTATAGACAAATAAAAGTTTTAATTTAAAAATTACTCCTAAGGGAGATGTTATTATCTTCTTACTGTTTCCACTTTTAGAGAGATGAAAGTGCACAAAGTCGAAGTCCCTGAGAAAATGCTCACGGTAGGCGGGAGGAGATGGCACAGGAGATGTTCCTGAGGCAGATGACTTAGAAGCATTCTATATACAAGCATGATCAAGAAAGGCACCAGGTTTAGAATAGGCCTACAGCTACTGCCAAACACGCGAGTGAGACCAGTAAGCCACAAGAATAAATTTCCATGACAACAGAAACAATGCTCACCCATCATCATTCCAGAGAGGAGCCAAGCCCTTCCACACAGAGATGGCATAAGTTAAGGGCTGGAATCTCTTTCAGGCTTTGAGAACTAACCTTGGCTATCTGGGTATCATCATTCACCCTCCCATTCGGCAGCAATGTGCCTTCTCTTTGCCAAGCATTCTGAACACCACTCCTGCCAGTGCCAGCATTAGATACAGAGCTGGTGGTGCTGTTTCCCTCTATGAAAACAAAGCTGCCTCAGATGGAAACAAATGTGCCCATGGAAGAATTTGGGCTGTACCAGATACCTTAAAGATCCAGCAGATTCCTTCTCCCTTTCTCAAAATAATTTCCTATCGACCCTGTTTTACAATTGAAATAATCCAAAGAATGCTTCCAGAAGGTAAGCAAACACTTGTCTTAGTACTGACTACATGCCAGGCACAGTGGTAGTTACTAAAGAGACAAATATAAAGACACCACCAGGAAGTCACAATCTAATGACAGACCCAGAGACATATGATTAATAAGAGAACACAGTAGTGACTTGAGACATGGGCAGAGTGCTATGGGGACTAGCACCCAGGAGACAACGGGGTCACATTCTATGGGACAGATAAGTTCTGTAAGGTTTTCACAGCCCGCAAGTGTAACGGATTCCCACAGAGAGGAGTGCATTTTCCTTCTGTGCAAGGATGCAGGCCATGGCTAAGTGACCATCTGTCAGACATGCTGTAGATAGGGATTCCCCCCAAGTGAGAGGTTGGATTAAGTGTCCTTTAAAGTCCCTTCCAACTCTAAAATTGTATAATTCCATGAGATCAGCAAAGGCTAAAATAGTAATAGGAAGCTTCGGAGAGGAAGGGAAACTTGAACTAAGTCCAAAATGATAGCTAGGATCTAAATAAATAGAACACAGAGCATAAGATATTTGGTTACATTCCTTTTCATAACATGCATGTCAGGCCAGTCTGAAAAACAGCTTAATGGAGCTAATAATTAGAACAAACAGTAAGAATTCTGCACCTACTAAAATACTGGGACACAGTCAGAATTCCGTATTTTACTAGAAAATACTGGGCAGCAAGCTTTTCTGAATCACACATTTAAGAAAACCATTTTCACAGTACTATTTAAAAGATTGACAGGACTACTGCATTAAGCTCCCAATAATTACACAAATACACTAATAAAATAAGAGCATGTCAAAAGATCTGGCATGGGTTTGCACTGTTATTTGATGAGGAACTTGACAGGCCCTGAAACTGACATCATCTAGCTACGTTTCTCATCAGCGTGAACAACACTGTGATTTTCCACGTAAAGCAGCCCTCTTCCCTGTTCTGCGCCCTTGCTGTCCTGTCACCTGTGCTCATTTTTCTTACTCAGGCATCTTCACTAGACAATACCAAGACAAACCCAGCGGCCTCAAACAGCCAAGACGACATTTAAAAGCCAAGACTGAAATGTCTTTTAAAGGATCCCCAATATTCACAGGAATACATAGTCTTTGGGCAACATGTTATGTCCAGCAAGTCATTGAATTCATCAAAAAGTTAATTCTGTTGATATTGCAGTGGCCTCAGTTCAGTCATGTGCCACATAACCTTTGGGTCAACAACTGACTGCATATACCATGGTGGTCCCATAAGATTATAATACAGCTGAAAAATCCCTATTGCCCTGTGCCATCATAACGCGCTGCATTCCTCGGGTGTTTGAGGAGATGCTGGGTAAACACATATAAGAGCACAGCACGTACAATTACGTACAGTATGTAATACCCGGTTATGAGAACAAACAACTACAATACTGGTTTGTGTATTTATACTTTTCATCATTATTTTAGAGTGTATTCTTTCTACTTATAAAAAAAGATTACTGTAAGATTCAATGACATGGAAGCATAGATGAGACCGATGAATGTCAGAGGGATGGAGGAGGGCGGGTGGGTGGAGGGGGAGAGAGTAACCAAAGAATTTGTGTGCATATATACACAACCCAAGGACATGGACAACGGTGGGGAGAGGGACTGGGGAGGGGGAAGGAATGGGGTGGAACGGGTCATTGGGGAGAAAAAGGGACATCAGTAATATTTTAAACAATAATAAAACTTAAAAAAAAAAAAAATGATTACTGTAAATCAGTGTTTCATGTTATGCCTCGCACACCTCATGTTTACTGTGTCTCTCGGCTGCATCATCTTCACTCGTGCTTGATTTAATCCTGTGATGTTTTATAAAGTAACATGCTGTACAGGCTTGTAGCCTCCGAGCAATAGGCCATACCGCACAGCCTAGGCGTGCAGTAGGCTAGACTGTGTAGGCTTGCGTAAGTGCATTCTCCATGATGTTCACACGACAAGGAAATCTCCTACAACGCATTTCTCAGAATGTATCCCCGTCGCTAAGTGGCATGTGATTGTGCATTAAACCAAAGGCTCGGATTCTCACTGAGTGTTTTCAGCAAATCAAAATTGTGTTATTTAAGATGGAAAAAAAATACTGGCCATTGATGTTCATACACAGGTGATGAAAATTTAGCCAAACATAAAAAAAGGAGTGTGTGATGGGGAAGAATTAGAGGAATGTGCTAGCAACCGGTTTATGCCAACGAAAGACGAGTCCAATTGCTACAAACTTGGAAATAAGAGGCAACTCATGATTTTTGGTTAAATAGAAATGCTCCTTTTTAGCTCCAATATCAAAATCAGTTAGTAAGAAACGACTAGTTCAATTCCCAACTTACCCCTTTTTCTGAGAGGTTTAGAGTGAGCAAGTGTAAGGTCCTGGTGTGGGATGATTTCCAGTCCACAGGCATTACGTTTCCGTAATTATCTGTCAGGGCATTCCAAATCCTTAAAACGAAGAAAACTATAGTCAATGAAAGTTAGCATGTCTTTTATTAAATAAATATCCAGTGCTAAAGTGAAAGAAAAACAAAAAATATCGAAGAAATAAAAAAAGAAGGCCCATTATTTCTCAGAAAAACATCAACAAAGTAGAGCCCCCCTAAACAAGACTAAATGAAAATCATATAATTGGGCTGAAAGGAGTCCTGAAGGAAGGTGAAGTGAAATGGAAAATTCTCCCATGTTGATAACTGACACTTTCCACTGGTACCACGTGCCAGGCACTATTCTAAACAATTTACATATTAACTCATTTAATTCTCAAAAACAATATTGCCCTAGCTGGTGTGGCTCAGTTGGATGGAGTGTCGTCCCGTGTACCAGAAGGTTGCGGGTTCAATTCCTGGTTGCTATTTGATCCCCAGTTGGGGCACGTGCAGGAAGCAACTGATCAATGTCTGTCTGTCTCTCTCCCCCCGTCCTCTCTCTAAAATCAATATAAAAAACAACAACAATATTATGAAGAACCATCGTTTCCCCCCACTTTACAGACAAGGAAACTAAAGCATAGGGAAGTTAAGTAATGTTTCCAGAGCCAACCTGGTAGCAAATGCACTGTGCCTTACACATAATGTTCTTCTACAAGTTCCAAACACATAGGCCATGTCATAGAATAACCGGAGGTTTGTTATCCTTTCTAGAAAAAGGATTCAGTTGTAATGCGAGACCAGGGTTCAACATCTAGTTTGTAATATAAAGACTAAAACTGATCGATGAAAGGGGGAGGAAGGGAGGCTCAAACACAATGCGTGCAGGTCACCCAGTGCAGTGACCCCACCTCACTATCAGGCAGCACTTTGGGAAGGCAGCAGAGCACCTGCCTAATGTTTGGGCAACACAGACGCTGGGCTCCCTTCTTCCTCAAACAATTAGCCTTTGGCCGTGTCCTTGAGCTTCTCTATGCACTTGCCTCCCTTCTATAAAATGAGGCTTGGACAAGAAGGACACATTCTGTATTCTAAGCATTAATTTAAATGAGTTGCATTGAGGGAAGTCCCAAAGCACACCAGATAAGGACAGCAAACTCCAATCTCCTGGCCAAAATGCAGGTTTCAGTACCAAAGTAATAATCAGCAAAATAAAACATGACGTATGAAAAAAATTGAGTTCAGAGATATAAATGACATGAAATTTAATTGGAGTAAGTAAACACTACACATATAAGCTAGAGGTATGCACATGCATGTCCTAAAAAAACACCCCCTAAAATGTATTTAATTGTGAATAAGCCATGACATACTTAGGTGGGGTTTACTGCCAAGTGTGTGAACCATTAGGGTACAAAAGCAAGACCACTAGGGGTGGAGAAATAAGAATGCAAGCTTCGAAATAAAGAAGCGACATACTTGATTTAATGCTTTGGGATTTGGTGCTAAAGAGATGAAGCAATAGGGCCACAACCGCCAAAAACATAAATTTCCAATGTGATGTTTTTGGCTTTGGAACACACATTAGCCTCAATGAAAATGTAAACCCAAAGGCTCTAGAAAACTGGCTTGTTTACCCAGCAAATCTCCCATATGCTTGGTTCATTCCCATTCCCCCCTCTGTTGGAACCGTAATCTCCTCTAATGCCAACATGCTCGAATTGGAGGCAACCCTTCTGGACTGTTAAATTTGCTGGGTTTCAGGCCCACACCTTCCTGGGTAAAAGACTTTCAGCCTTAGCTGGTTTTGCTCAGTGGTTAGAGTGTCAGTCCAGGGACTGAAGGGTCCCAGGTTCAATTCCAGCCAAGGGCACCTACCTCTGTTGCAGGCTCAATCCCTGGCCCCGGTCAGGGAGCGTGTGGAAGGCAACCAATTGATGTGTCTCTCTAACATTGATGTTTTTCTCTCTCCCTCCCTCCCACTCTCTCTTAAAAGCAATGGAAAATATACCCTCCGGTGAGGATTGAAAAAAAAAAAAAAGATTTTCAAATACTGAATCACTGACTATATACCTAACTCTGGTCAGAAACCCCAGTAGGATACTCCAGTAGGTGAAGACAGTCTAGGATTTTGGGGGCTGCTTGTTTGCCCCTTCTCACATGAGGCTATAATAAAAGGACAAGTGAGGAATAGTCCACCTAGGAAAAGTGACTGGGACTGAATTTGATCTGTCAAGAAAAGGAAGGAAAATCAACAGTCCTCTATCTCCACCAAGGTCAGAACAATTGTAGTTGAAAGGAAGTAGGGCCTGCTAACGTGAAAAATTTCTAGAATTCTCCAGTCAAGACATGGATTGCCTCCATCCTTATCGTAAAGTATCAGGAGCAGTCATAAACAACTGGCAAGACAGCTCTTTCCAAGGTCAAAGTCCCGCCAACATCGATCCTACAAGAGACCCTTCTAAAGTAAAAGCTTAGCAGATAGGTACAATCCCTGTATTTAACCAAAACTAAAACTGGGACTTAGAAAAGTTAAATAAAGTGCCCAAAGGCAAGGCAATATCTCAGTGAAAGAATTCTCAACTCTCTCTGGTAAAAGGAGAACCAAATGAACTCTAAGGAGCAATGGAGAGCGGATCTATGCAATGGAAAGGCAATCATGAGAGTGGTGGCCAGCCCCGGCCCTGGAAGGGAGAGAAAGAGATTTCTTACTCATTCCTAAATCAAGCCATGCACATTACCAACATATCATCTATGAAAAACCATTTTCAAGAGTAACAAATTTTTTTTTAAGTTTTACATCAACCTAAGATTTAAGCAAAGGCTATAAAATACACTTCTTTCCAGATAGTACAGGTGAAGCAAAAATAAGGCACTTTACCTATCTGTGTGCAAACCATTCATCTGTTTTGAGACGTTACTCTTGATAAAACCAAACTCATAATAAATATAATTTTTAAATCGAGAATATGTCCTGAGTCTAGTGACTCAGAGTATATAATTATACATGTATATACATATATAAAATACATATATATACACACACATACACACACACACAATACTATCTTACTTTTGGGAACAGAATTTCAAAACTGTCCTATATTGCCACTGAGTGCAGATGTGTGTGTATAAAATCCAATCATAAATTCTTCCCTCCACACCTGAACCCTGTACAGAGGTACCAATTAAAAGACATAGTCTCCAAATGCAGCTGGGCCCAAACCATTGCTCAGCCATGCTTACAGGCAACCATTCCCAACCCCCTCTTCTCAGGCTTCATACCTCATTCCTGATAAATCCGCTTCACAGAGTAAAGGAGACCATCAAGCTAGAAGCCCCTTTCTATGTCTGTGGAGCTTTCTCTATCTCAGAGAATTCTTTCCTAAACTCTAATCTCTCCATCCCACCAATGTTCTGAAAACTCATCCATACCCAGGTCCTCAGTATTTACTCCATTAATTTCACCCTCAGCCTCTCCAGGGAGCCTCTCCCCTGACATTACAATATGCTAAAGTTTCTTCACGCTCATCAATTTTTTTAACCACCTTGTGGGGTAATATTAGTACATAATCACAACCTTTATTTAACCAAATTATAACTGGGATTCAAAGTGGTTAAATAAAGTCCCCTGGGGGAACTCTATCCCTCCCTTCCCCCAGCTCTCATAAATCCCTGTGAATTCCCTATTGTTGCACTTGGATAATTCTGCAATAATTACCTGTTTATGTGTTGATCTCCCCACCAGACTAGGAGACCCCAGCTATTAATAACCAGGGTTCTTCGTTTTTGCCTCTGTGGAGGCCTGCACTCTACCTGGGCTCTCAGGTACCCCCAGTAAATTCCTGGGGCATAAATGCTGCTTCAACATTGGTTCCTTGGTATGTGCCACATCCTCGAGCTAGAATGCGAGGCCCTTCTTCACTGCCAAGCAAACTCCCGCTCATCCATCAGGATGCAATTTTCACGTTTCTTTCTCTATGAAGCCTTTCCTGACTCTCCTCCCCCCTCCCCCCACACACACCCTTTTAATTCTCCTAAATTTTACACACCTATCCATTAGAGCACGTGTCCCACCCAGACAAGTCTTTGTTTACAAATCCAGCTCCCGTCCCAGGCGGCGCCCTGGCCGCGAGGGGCAGTCACCCGGGCGTCCCCAGGGAGAAGCGCCCGGGCACCTGGGGCTCAGCACGGGCGCCGGCTGAATGAATGGGAGGCCGCCCGGCGCCCGGCGGGGCCGCCGCAGCCCCGGCTCTACAGGGGGGTCGCCCTGACCCAAACCAAGCTGAGCGTGGGAGCGAGGGCGCGGGGGATTCCGGGCCCCGGGCGCGGGGGCCGAAAGCCCCGGGGAGGGGGGCGGGGCGGGCGGGGCCCCGGGCCCGGGAGGCGGAAGGAGCGCGCGGGGAGGAGCCTGCGGCCCGGTCCCGCCGGGCTGCGGACCGAGGGCGGCGGGGCGGCGAGGGGCCGGGGGGCTCCCGCCCGCTCCCCGCCCGCCCGCCGCACTCACTCGTCCCCCTGCAGGAGGCTGCGCTCGGTGATGGGCCGCACGGCCGCCCTCGGGGGCTCGGCGCCCGGCCCCGAGGGGCGGAAGCACAGGCTCAGCTTCTCCTCCAGGCTGCAGGCCAGCGCCGGGAAGCTGTCGCCTGCCCCGCCCGGGCCTGCCCCGGCCTCGGGGCTCGCGTTACAGTTCTCCCGGTCCTGCAGGCTCCGGGCCGGCTCCTGGAATTCATAGAAATCCTGCCAGTCCGCGTCCGCCGCCATCGCCGCCCGCTGGAGTCGCGCGCCCCGCCCTCGGGCCCCGCCCCGCCTCCGAGCCCCGCCCCGCCCCGCCCTCGGGCCCCGCCCCGCCTCCGAGCCCCGCCCCGCCCCGTCCTCGGGCCACGCCCCGCCGAGGCCCCGCCCCCGCCCGCGGCGGCTGCCGGGCTCTGTGCTGCGGCTCAGCTCGGCGCTGGGCCGCTCGCCGCTGGTCCTCCCTTTTCCCGGGTCCCTCGGGGGCCTACCGTGGATCCCCGTAGGAAGGAAAACTTTAACCGCGCCGAGTCACTTCGTATAGTCTCTCCGATTCAGAAATAGCTTCCCTCTTAGCTTTTCTTAGTGGGAACCTGGCCTAGATGTGGCTACAATAAAGGGCGTCTTTAAACTTTCGACCTAGTGTCAGATTCTGCACGAAGCCACTTCCCCAGAGAAACCTCCTTTTGTACCTTTCAACCAGAATAACAGCCAGAGTCAGCTGGAAATGCTTAAGTGATACCGAAATGCATTCCACAGATACCTAAGGTCTCCTACGTGCGAAGCTCCGCCTAGACCCTCTGAAACGTGCAAAAATGGGTAATTATGTAGGTTAATATTTGCAAAGCACTTAGAACAGTGCCTGACAGTAAGTGCCAGATCCGTATGTTACATAAGTGATACATAACTGCTCCTTAAGGAGCTTACAATGTAGTTGTAGTGATAAGACCAAAGGGAAACATTTATACGAAATAAAAAGGAGGTCTGATTGGGAGTAGAGTTACTGATTGATGGGTATCCAGTTTGTTTTGCAAGATGGGAAGAGTTCTGAAGATGAGTGGTGGTGACGGCTGCGCAAGAATGTGAGCGTACTTAGCACCACTGAGTTGGACACTTGAAATGGTTAAGATGGTAATTTTGTTACGTGTATATTGCCATAATAAATTTAAAAATGGGGAGAAAAGTAAGTGTGATTATAAGGGAGTGTGAATGTGTAGAGGCAAGACACCTAGGACTGTTACCAGACAGGGCCTGCTGCCTGAAACACAGAGTAGCCAATACCAAGCACTGACCCTAGAAAAAGGAAAGAAACTCTATTTGCCAGTCAACTGCAAGAAGACAGGAGGCGAGGCTCAAATCTGTCTTTCTGATCCAGGATTTGGGGTGGGGTTTTAAGGGGTAGCACTTTAAGAGTTCACAGGAGTTACTTGTGAGTGGTGTATCCAGGGTGACACAGTGGAAGGCTGAACGCACGCATTCAGGAGCCGAGGTGGCATAATTAGAGGCTCCACCAGGTTTACAGAAAGAAACAGATACAGACAATTCAGAGGAGTCTGTATTGAAGAGAAACCAGGAGGCTTGGATCGTATTTGGATGAGACAAATGGATTCTATAAATAATTGTACTTTTTGTCTGACCAGGTTGCATATTTAAAAGTAGTCAAATGTATTACATTCTATTTCCTGGTGTGTTTATTAATATAAGTTTCTTATAAGGGTATTTGTCTTAAATTTTCCATAGCCTCAAGAGTATTAGGACAAGAGAACCATAGCACCCAGCAATATTCCACAAAATCAGCCAGACTCCCCCCGCCCCAATTTGCACTGATGAGGGTGTTACAAGAATGAACATTAAAACTGAAGTGTTCTACTCCTTTGGAACTTTACTTTTTCCAGGTCTTTGTTTTTCATTTTTCTCTGTTCAGAGTTTTGTTTCCAGAGATGTTAAAATTTCTTCTGCTATCTTTAGAAAGGGAACATTTCATTGTGAGTGTGGTTACGATGGGGCAAGACTTAAGAGTGGGAATGTCTGTTCTACACCTGTTACAATGTTTTAAAGCTAAAGTTTAACAGGGTCTCTCCTTTTTTTTTTAATTTTTATTTTAAGAATGGTCAAAATGTCTTGACATCAGCAGAGTTGCACCAACATTGCTGCATGAAAATAGCCTCATCAAAATGTTATGGATCTAAATAAATAAACCATAGTCATATTCAGGTTGGATCTACAAAAGCAAAACAATGTGGTCTATTAAGATTATTGTCTACGTAATTTAAGCAAACATGCACATAATTGCTCAATTCTCTGATCGATTTGACCAGGGTAAACACAAAAGCAAGTTAATCGTGTCTAACCTGATATTAGAGGGTTAAAACTATATGTCTTGGGCGTTGCTTGTGGTGGTTGTTTTTTAAGAAATGCTATTTTTATTCCATGTTGTGGAGAGAGAGCAACCTTGTAACTCTGAAGGACTGATTTGCCCTTTGAAAGCTGGATTAGCATATACCCTGAGTGTCACTAGAGTGGGAGTTCCATGGACTAGCTTGGCCACCCCCATCTCTGTGACTCAGGACTCCAGGCACTGCTGCTACCTAAACCCAACAGATGAGTGGTGCTGGAGAGGGAAGGGACGCTGAGGTCTGTATCTACCCAGAGAAGCCAGCTAACCCCAGCCTCGGCCTTCTCCTCCTGTTATCTTCCATTCATGGTGTTCCCCCCAAATCCATATGTTGAAGTCCCAACCCCTAGTACCTCTGAATATGACTGTATTTGGAGATAAGATCTTTAAAGATGTAATTAAGTTAAAATGGGACAGTTGGGAGCAGGGCCATAATGCAATCTGGCTGGTTTCTTAATAGGAGAAACTCTGAGACCCCAGAGGAAAGACCTTGTGAGGCCATAGTGAGGAGCAGCCACCTGCAAGCCCAGGAGGCAGCCTCAGAGGAAACAACCCTGCTGCCAGCCTCCAGAGCTGAGGGAATAAACGCCTGCGGTTACGGCAGCCCTAGCAAACGGGAGGGCTTTGCGTGTGGGTGGCAGGGGGTGGGAACCAGCTGGGAGGGGCGAGAAAGACGTGGGCATGGTGCCTGTCCAAGGTGGCTAGAGCCCGGTTGTTGGGTATAATGGAGGTGGTTCCAAATCTTCTCGCAGTGGAGGCACCCGAGCCTGAGGCTCCTGCTGAAATGACTGAGTGCAAACTGTGGGGGTTGGAGCAGTGGGATGTTGGGAACAGCATGCTGACGATCCAGCTAATCCAGAACCACTTTGTAGAAAAATATGATCCCACCTTGGAGGATTCTTACCGAAAACAGGTGGTTACAGACAGTGAAACCTGTCTGTGGACATACTGGATACAGCTGGACAAAAGTACAGTGTCATGAGAGATCAATGCCCGAGGACAGGCGAAGGCTTCCTCTGTGTATTTGCCATAATAAGAGCAAGTCATCTGCAGATATCGACCTCTACGGGAACAGAGTAAGCGAGTAAAGCACGCAGGTGATACACCTGTGGTGCCAGAAACAAGCGTGATTTGCCAACAAGGACAGTTGACCCAAAAACAAGCCCATGTATCGGCCAAGAGTTATGGGATTCCCTGCACTCGAACCCCAGCCAGGACCAGGCAGGGTGCCGAAGGCGCCTCTTACACCCTGGTAAGTCCCTTACACCCTGGTAAGCCCAGCACCGAGTGGAAAGGCTCTACAGGGGGATGACGGGCCTCAGGGCTGCCAGGCTGCCTTGTGCGGTGATGTAACAAGATTCTTGTAAAGTTCTAGCATCAGAAAAGAGCCACAGTGAGGCCGCACCGACTCCTGGCCTGACTTCTCTGGAAGGTGGTCCTGTTGCCATCTGCAGGCCCCCGAAGAAGCCCCTGCTGCTTCCCCAACTCTCAGTCCGTCGTCGGCACAAGGTTCCCCGTGTGCGGAGTCCTCAGAATTACCACCTCCTCCCCTGGTTGTCTGACCAGAGAAACGAACCTCTTGTGACTCCCCAGGATTTTTCCACCCTGGGTTTGCCCCCAACACACCCCAATGCGCCTCCTGCACCCCAGGTTTTTCATCTGAAAAGCAATTCGTGCTCGGAAACAAAGAACCAAGCGGTAGACATGAAGTCCGATAGGAAACAATGCCTTGAGTTCTAAAATAGCAACTGCTGGTGACTTTTTTCCTTTTGACTGTTGAACTTGGAACTATGTTAGTTTTTGGACGAATGTCATAAATTACTGTTTTGCTGAGACTTGAAGAAAAAACACCAAATCTCTGGTCCCATCATAAAAGGATGATGGATGGAGGATATTAACTCCTGGAAATCACAGGAGGCTAAAGACACCAGCTCTGTGAGATAAAGGAAGTTTGAGAAAAAGTGCAGTTCAGGTGAAGGTGACAGGTTACCTTTTGCTGTGAGGGGCTGTGATCTGGGTCAGCACATGCATCCATCATTCCTACCTCAAAGGGTAGGGCTTTGGTATTTGACAAATAAGGACCATTTCTCTTTTGCTGAATACTTGGTTTGATGCTAATATGTCACCATTTTTATTTGTCAAAACATTTTTTAATTATTCATTTCCTCTCCTTTGCTATTCGAGTTTGCTTTTCACGGCCTCAACTATCCAGCCCTGTGAGCACAGTCATGGAAAAAGTTGATAGAAAAGGGAAAAAATAGGTCAGAAGAATCTAAAACCTCTCATTCCTGATAAGATTTCACTCCTTTGTTCCACAATAACTTCCACTAATGGGATAAAAACAGCCAAAATTTAAGAAGCAGCAGAGTCCATTTCCTCTGTCATTAGCAACTGGGAAATGTTTTAGGTTACAGAGAACTGAAAATCTCTCTCCAGTTCTCCCAGTTAAATGCAGAGAGAAACAATAGCCCATCGGAAGATTCTTGTATTCAAACAAAGGAGAGGCTAATAACCTCTGTTATTATGGGCAGCATTCTACCTATGAGTGATTTATGAAGGGGAACATGTTTCTATGAATTGTTTTGAAGATCGATTTGTTTCTAAGTTTGTTCTGCATCTAAAAGTGATATTAAAATAGTCTCCTATAAGCAAAGGGTGATATAAGCTAAAGACTGCTTTTAATACTCCCTGAAGCAGGCATTGATTTTATACGTGTTTAATAATAAATGTTAAATGACCCTGGACACAGGGACTCGTTCCTAGTGTCTAAATAAAATAAACAATATTTAGTCCTTTGAAATTAAATTCTTTAATCGAAGACCTGCTCTAAGGAAATATGGCATGTATGTCTTCCAAACATGTCAGAAAGAGTAAAGAAGTATTACAAATTACTAACTTCTTCCACATATTAACTTAATTGCAGGTAATAACGGTTGTAATGCATCAAATTATCTTCGAAAAATAATTTTTTACAAACTTGTAAAATAAAATAATAACATTTTCATTTATACCCTTGGAATTTTTAAATTAGGCTTGGAAGTTCTCTGAATCACAGAAAGCTCTCTTGTGGTTAGTAGTTGCATTACCATACTGCTTGTTTTGACAATTGTCAGATGACTGGTTTTAAAATAAATGATGTTGGTAAGCACATTACTAGATGCTGTGTATGGTTTAAATCCTGCATTCACTCATTCAGCTCAACCACAGCCTTCAAATATTATTCCTTCCCAAACTCCCTACATACATACCTTATTTTATCTCTTTTCCTTCAGATTTTTCTATTCTATTGCATCGTTCCTTATCGACAATTATTTTAACTCCTTTCTCATCTATTTCTCCATTCCTTCATTTTCCTCACTTGCTCCCAGTGACTTTCTCCACCCTACGAAATCATGAGACTTGGGAAGGAAGCCAGGTCTCTGATTCACTGATTAGAAATAAACCAAATGTGAACAACCATTTTGATCTTCAAGGCAGTGACAAATAAACTTTTTTACTGTGTAGCCACTGGTACTTTCCTCTGCTTTGGGACAAATTTTCCAAGGGGCAATATATACTATATCAGTAAATGCCCAGTCACACATTCTAGATGGAGGAATTTAATACAGGGAATTTTCTAACCAAATTCAATTGCCTAGAAAATTGTTAGGAGGAATGGAGATACCAAAGGGGAAGGTGATGCTTCCTAGAGGTCATTAATTTCAGGCAACTAACTCCTTTGGGTTGGAGAGGCAAAGGCAGAAGGCAGTGCTACCGGAGTCCACAGGCCCCACCGCAGGCTCTGAGCCGAGGCCAGGGGCCCGCTGTCCTGCTGGCGTTTCTGGGGTGGCTGCTGATGGAGCCCGAAGCAGGGGACGAAAGGCTTCCTCTCCGCAGGTAAAGGGGCCTGGGAAATGTAGTTTACAGGCGCCTAGCCCCCAGAGGAGAATATGAAAGGGCAAGTATGGGCCTCAGGACCGAAGTATAAAACTCCCGCACATGAATCAATAGCATAAAAATATCTGTACTGTCTATTTCCACCATTTTCCAATAAAAGTTAAAATAAGCAGCAAAACACAAAAAGATTTATGTGCAAGGACATTTGTAATGGTGTCATGTTCAGTGACGTTTGCCAAGCCGGGTTCTTTTTCCCCGCCTGGCCCCTTTGTGGCTGGGTGAGACCTTGCAACTAGATTTGCCCGATGAGGTCAGCGGTGGCCATGTATCACTTCCAGGATGCGTTTAATTACAGCGAGAATCTCTCTTTTTCCTGTGGCACGGTGACCAATGACATTGGAGATGGTGCTGCTCTGTTAGACTCGGTCGCTACGTGACTATGATGGGCCGAGGTCCCTTGCTAACCCCGAACATGAGTGAAAAATAAATCTCTGTTATTTTAAGCCACTGAGAATTTAAGGGTTGTCATAACAACATAGACTAGAAAAAACTTGCGCACACCGAATGACTTACGAGAGCAGAGAATTATAAACAACCGCAGTGTTCCGTTTTATGGGAGAGTGAAATAAATTCCTCTACATCCGTATTATGGAATATATTGTTGCCAGTGAAAAGCACTTTTTGAAGAATATTGAATAAGATGGGGAAATCTTCACCATAGAAAATTAAAAGGGGAAAAATAGAATATAAAGCAATGTATAGAGGGTGGGGCAAAGGTGGGTTTACAGTTGTTCGTATGAAAAATAATACAATAATTAGTAAATAATAATACAAGAATAAGCTCTGTTTCACACATAACTATAAACCTACTTTTGCCACACCCTGTATAGTATGAGATTCATACATGAAATTATATATAAATTGTTTTTTGTCGTAAGTGCTCAGCGATGTTAGTTACTATTGTGTAATCAGAAACCTGTAAAGATCTTAGTGCTGGGCTCAGTTGGTAAGCGACCCCAGTACTGGGCACATGTTTTACGTTCTGACAGGTGACCCTAAGCAGTGGCTCGTGTTGCCCTTGTGGGTGTGACTTCAGCCACCGCTGCAGCCCCTCATGGCACTCGTGGGGATGATCGGCGTCTTGCTTGGGCTTCGCTCTTGCTCTGGGGCATGAGGTGCTGGGGCTTCCAGCTAAACGAACCCCCTGGGCACCCACCCCGTGAGGTTGCGCCCTGCAGGCAGGGATGCGGGGAGTGCACACTCGGGCGCCCTGCAGACCGTGGCTCCCGCTGCCTCCGATCTGGCCTCCCCAGCGGCTGGCGGAGGGCCCAGGCGGGGCAACCTGGAAGTGCGGGGGGTCACACCCAGCAAAGCAAACTCTGATCAATTGGAAATGGAAGCCGGAGGATAATTCTTTTCCCTTCCATCCCTGGAACAAAGGATGTAATAGCTTCATGCCATCTCTCTGAAGAATCCTGCAGGAAGGAGCCGTTGACAGCACTTGTCACCGAGCTGTGGCCAGCTTCATAACCCACCTCATTCCTCCTTTGGCACCTCCTGCTTCTTAGAACTGCACCCGCCAGTGAGGAGGGTTAAGGCTCAGCCCCAGGCGCTGTTTCCGAGGGAGTGGGCCTACCCTTCCACAGCTGTCTCATGGTCCCTGGTAGCAGCTCACATGTTCCTGTCCACCCCGCAGCACACAGCGAGGTCTCCCTCCAACATCACCTTCCCCATCTCTTTCAAGAAGAAACAGAGGCACGGATAAGACACAGAAGGAACATACAAGGGGGCTTAGTGCCCTGATTGCTTAAATCTTAGCAAAGCTGTATGAATTTTGGATATCTATTTGAGAAATGCAGTGAATACGGCAACATTCCATTTCCCAAGAGATGACGGCAGACGCGGGCTTCGCTGGGACAAGTGCGTGTAGCTCTCCCGATGTTTTGCCGTCGGAGGGCTCCGTTGCCGCGAGCTTCAGCCACCACAGAGAGCTTATTTCTGCCTTCTTTTTTATCTGATCTAACTTTCTCCTGCCCCGTTCACCTGCTTGTACCTGGAGGACCTAGACAAGCTCTTCTGTGATTGGCTTCTGACCCTCTGACCCACACAAGCTTAAAACAGCCATCAGCCAAGTCTCCTTGGCACAGAGGTGTGCTCCGGTCCCCCGGGGCCCTGACGAGCTACCTTGAACTTTAGGACCTCAGATCATGCTTTGGCCTGAGCCAGCTCTGGGCTTGACCTTCCCCTAATTGTAGAGCCAGCCCCTGGTTTCTTAAGACTTCTGAAATTTGGGTGTCCTGTTACCTGTGAGTCATCTTGTTTGTTGACTCTGGCCTGCTTTCAAATCCTGACATCCGAGCTTGTGCTGGTAACTCTCACCCTTCAGGCACTGACCTCTGGCACAGGGCAGATGCTCCTGGTCCCAACTTTCTGCCTTGGCTACTAACCCCTAACGTCCCCTACCTTGTAGCATAAAATTTGATTCCTCAGTTTTAAAGACTTCACGACTTTCTCTTGTTCACACCAAATAGTGCTAATTATTTACCAACAGTCTCATACTTGATGAAAGCAGAAGCCAAAGGAGTTATTTAAAATGTGATTGTGTAAAAACAATTTTTTTTAATTAAAAAAGAAAATTTCAATATTATGAATGCATGGAAACAAGTTTCTACTTATTCTATAATTAAAGGTAACTAAAATGCATGCATTCCCTTATCTAATAAATATTTAGCAAGCTTCTAGGGAAAATGAATAAATAAAATAAAATAAAATAAAATGTGACTATATGCAAATGGCCAATAAGCAAATGAAGAGTGCTCGGGATCATTACTCATCAGGGAAATGAAAATTAAAACCAAAGTAAGATACCACAACACATCTACTGGAATGGCTGAGACTAAAAAAGATTGACAACGCCAGACGTTGCTGAGGATGTGGCGAACCCACACTCTTACACATTGTTGGCTTGGATATAAATTGGTGCAACCAATCGGGAAATGGTCTCAAAGTTTCTTATAAACTAAACATACACCTCTGTGTAAACATACACTTATATCGTACCCTATGACCCAGTAATTCTAGTCCTAGGTATTGACCAAAGAGAAATTTTAAAACCTCGCAAAAACTTGTACAAAGTCTTCATAGAAGCTTTCCCCATAATAGTCCCAAATTGGAAACAAAGTGCACGTTAATAAGAGAACACACAACAAACTGCCCTATGTTCTTACAATGAAACACTGAGCAACGAACAGGACTAGACCACTGATACAAGCAACTATATGGAAAAATCTCAAAGAACATTACGCTGAGTGAAAGCAACCTTACCTAAAAGAGTACGTACTATATGATTTTATTTCTATGAAGTTCTAAGATAGGTAAAACTAATTTATGGTGGGAAAGAATCACAAGTTTGCCTCTGGGAGATGAGTGGGGGTTGACTTGGAAGGAGCATGAAGGAACTTTTGAGGAGTAATGGTAATGTTCTAGGTCTTATTAAAGGGTTAGGTTACACAGATGTATACAATTTTCAGAACTAGCAAAGGTATGCTTAAGAATCGGATATTTTACAGTATGTAAATTTTATACCAAAAGAAAAATACTGAAAATAGATGTTAAGCTCTAATGAGTGATATATATGCTGAAACATTTGAGGGTGAGTGTACTAATGTCTGCAATTTACACTGAAGTGCATTTTAAAAAAATAAGATGGACTGGCGGATGGACAGATGGACACATATTGATAAAAGAAATATAGTAATATATTAATGATAGCATGTAGGTGATGTGTATATGGGTGTTTACTAGAAAAATTCTTTCAAATTTGCTGTAGGTTTGGAAATTTTCATAATAAAATGTTGGAGGAAAAAAGGAGAGAGTAGGATAACATTAATTGCATCATGAGTAGTTTGAGGGAGTCAGGGGATATCATTTAATGCTGACAAACAGAATTATAGAAGACTAAGAAACAAAGATAAACATTAAGAAAGATAATATTATTGACTAAAATTGGAAAGCAGCTGAGAGATGACTAAAAAAGATGCAAGCTAATTTTATTTTGTTCAGAACATGAAACCAGTATGCAATAACTAAGGAGAGAGGGGATTGATTAGTAGTATTTATAATATGTATTTTAAAATGAAAGAAATCACATCAAACATGGAGGTTATATCAATAAATGTAACTGGGCCTATCTAACCTAAGATAAAAGCAGAATTTAACTCTATGATCTGTACAAGAGAATTGCCTTTAAAAAAGGTAATTCAGAAAGGTTAAAAATAAGAGGTTAGGCAAAGTTGTGCCAGTCAAAAAGAGAGAGAGGTCAAGGCTTTGATAGCAGGCCAGGTAGAATTCAAGCCTAAAAGTATTAAGCAAAACAACAAAAATAATATATAACTGTGCTGTCCAATTCAGTAGCCACTAGCGACTTGTAGGTATTGAGCATTTCAAATGTGGGGGAATGTGACTGAGGAACTGAATTTTTCATTTTATTTAATAAATTTAAGTAGTCAGAAACAATTTTCATCATCACAGAAATTTCTATGGCCCATCACAGAAAGTTTCATTGGATAGTGCTGCTTTATAAAGTTAAAGTCTCCAAATCACAGTGATGTAACAATTATAAACATCTATGTACCAAATAACATAGCATCTACTTTCATAATGAAAAAATCATAGGAAGATGAAAGCCCATTATAATAAAAGACTTTAAAATAAAATTCTTTCATACAAGACAAAACAAGCAGATATATCCAGTGCTTAAATATTGAAATCGAAAAATAGAAGTTGTGGAAGTCTTAGTGGGCTGATTAGTCTTTAAATCCTCAAATGTCTCTAAGAACTTTTCTCTCCCAGCACAAGGTTTGCATTGTCAGCCCTTGAAAATATTTTGCTTTTCTAATGACTGTACATTACCATAAAAGGATTTATGGCCATATATGTAACTTCCCTAAACATACATTTGCATCATAACTTGACCAACCCTTAGAGTTGTAATGAGAACACAATTAAAGGGAATTTTTGGAATGTTCTGAATTTTTAGGAAGAAAGTCATTGCATAAGCATTTTTGTTTTGGTTTTTTAACAGAGTACATTGGGTCCCCAAGGAAAAACCATCTTTGTCCTGCTTCAACTACTCACCCTAATTAAACCCTTCAACACCCAGGTCCATTTGAGGAACAATACTCCTGACTCAGCTGACATTTCCTCTGATAACAAGCTATTTGCAAAACATTTTTGAGGCTTCCTGTCTTAAGCCTACAACCCGATGACCTGTAGAATAATCCAAATTTTTGGCACTTAAACTTTCATGGGGGCCAAGCAGAAGAAAGGAGACTCACTGCTTTTCTCTTTAAATTAAAGACCTATCCATGGTCCACCCACATCAGCTTCCCAACAAATATACGAACAACTGCAGGGCAGAATGGTGAACCAGGGAAACGGGTATAAAACTAGATGTAACCTCACCAAAACCATAAAAGCCACTCTACTTCCTTCTCTAATAATGACTGTGTCCCCCACAAATACTGTCGCAATGCTCCAAGGCCACAAACAGTTTTCTTTAACCAAAAGGTGTTACAGAAACACAGTACCGTCCACACCTATCCCAATTGTCTTCGGGGTTGCGTAGTGTATGGGATTGTTTATAAGGAAGGCTTCTCACGCCCTTATGTATAGGGGCCACACATGAAGGTCTTTTATCTTTAAGGACTTGACAAGATCGCATTTCGGTGGGTTTTCATATTAGATGTTGCAGGTTACCTGTGAGCAGCAAATAGGACCCGGCTATCAGAAGAACTGGTCAGGTGTGCACGTGGAGTGAGTCGTGTTGCAAATGATGCTTGTTCCACATTTCAGCTTCCTTACCATACTCTTTCTCTCTAATCCCCACATCTTATTGCTGATCCCAAAAAAGCATAACATGGAAACAACTCAGGCTGAAACAGAGGACGCTGGGAAACGTCCCACGGCCTGGAAGTGTTTGCCCATCTTGAAGACCCGTTGGATGGCTGGTCCATTCTTTCCTCCAGAAGCAGCGTGTGGCCACCAGTCAGCTGTGTGTGGCCAACATGGTTTGCCTCAGCTTGCAGATGGTCAGATCTCAGGTCTCCATCAGCGCACTTCAGCTGCAGTTGATGATGATAAGGTTGCTCTTACTGAGTGTGAAATGAAAATGCGTTATCCACTCTGAAGTGCCTTCATCATGAGCAATGTATTTGCCAACACCCAGGGCACCTTATAACTTGATTGTCTCCCCATGGCACGTGTCAGAGAAGGTCACACTCAGCCTATCTTTGGCAAGACTCCTAAAGTGGTATGAAATCTCAGAAGCGGTGGGTGTCAGGAGCCTGGGAGGGCTAATGTGCCATCTAGGAAGGTGACCACGTCTGTTAAGTCCGTGCGAGCCTTCAAACCCCACTGAAGAATTCTATAAAATCCTCTGAACAATGCCTGGGAGCCAGGAGATGTAGCCAGTCTGCATTAAGGCAGTCTTTGTGGAGGGTTTTCCGTTCACACACATAGGTTGTTGGCTGGAGGACTACTTCACCGGAGAGACTGAAGCTGTTCTGTTTAAAGAAACACAGCAAAAGCCTAAAGCTGTTTTGCTGTCCGACTCTGTGAGAGCAGTGATGAAGGGGTCTGTGTATGCTGATGAGGTATGTACGCTTCAAGTGAACATCAAAGGCAACTTCAGGCTAAAGGAAACCTCATGCACCAAATGAAGGGTGAGCTCGCCTTGACAATGGTGGGTGGATGAGCCACGGGACAGAGGCCCTGTTTGGATTCACCGTATATAGGTGTTGGGTTTTAGTCTTTCCGTCAGAGGGGCAACTTCACTAGTGCAACATCAACAGAGTTCTCCAATGGACACCGTTTGGAGTATCCTTTTTATACCTTTGTAATACAGAAGTCCAATCTTCTTGAGTATCTGTCTTACCCTCTTTCTTGTCAGTCTTAGGTGGAGAAAGGTATGTACTCAGAAGGTTGTGTCTTGGAATCCAGGGTGTAGTCCAAGGACAAGCTCTGTTACCCAAGGCTGCAGAACATGGAACTGGCCAACAGAGAATAGAGGCCTCAAAACCAGGGTCTAGACACTTGAGCCACAACGCATCTGCCAATCCAAGTGGCTAGATGGAGAAACCCAGAGGATCAATTCTTTTGTTCATTCATTCAAGAAAAACTCACTGAGCATCACACAGATGCCAGGCACTGTTCAAGAAGTTGGGGATTTGGCTATGAACAACAACAACAGTGGGGTGAGTATGCGGTGGGGAGGAGACACTGTGGGGGGAATATGCAAGGGGGGGTTAGGAGCCAGCCGGACGGTGTCCCTGAATGAGGGGGGGGAGCTGCGGCAGGTTAACGCCATTTTGCCTGCGCGTGAGGGATGAATTTATGGAACCTGAAGCCGGCCAACAAAGACAGTCAACCTAGAGCTGATCTTCGTTCCTCTTTTTCCATTTGTAAAGCAGGAATAATGATATCTGGTGTTACATGCTTTGAATTCCAGCTGTGAAAACGATCCCTGATGTGAATGCAAAGTTGTTCTCACTCCAGCATGAAAGTTCACTGGGCTTTTTGATCTTGTCACATTTCGAAAGCTGTGTGCTCCAGTAGGATGGCCCCCTGGTATGCAAACAGGGGACCCATGTTCTGGCCCAGTTCTGCCATCAGGAGATGTGTAACCTTAGGCAAGGTGCTTACTCTCTTAGAAGCCCAGCCTCTACCTTTGACGTGATTGAGTTGAACCAGGCTGACCTTCAAGCTCAAGTTTTTTCTGGTCTCTGATATACTTCAAAGAAATGTCATTTCCTAAAACAGTCTTATCATTATAAACAGGACTCATGATTAAGAAATTCCTTGTTGTGGCTTTTGGCCTGAACTAATATTTGTTCATTGACTAAAATTATGTATTTTTCTTACTTCTCACTTTTTTCTTTGTATCTAATTTGCTAAGATTCAATATCTCTCTCAACATTTGCCATTACCATCTAAATTTTTTAGGTACTTTTAAGAACTTTTCCTTTTTTTTCCTCCTGCTCCAAATAAATGTTCTTGACATTGCTTATGCTATATGGCCCCAGCATATGAATAATATATAGTAGCTGACATTTATTGAGCACTTACAATCAGCCATACACAGAACATCACATGTGATCATCACAGCAACTCTAAGGAATATACAATTATCACCTTTATTTTATAAGAGGAGAAACACATGCGTGAGGGGACAAAAATTTACACATTTTGGGATTGTTGGATTCTAGAATTCAAACTCCGGACCTCTATCTAAACTGAGAGGGGGAGAGAAGGGGGGGGAGAAATGGAAGGAAAGAGGGGGAAAAATTAAATTCAGCGGGAAAAATTAAAAATATTTACACTATTTTTTCATTCTAAATAAAAATTATTATATTTAGTGCCATCAAAAATGTGTAGTATTACAATTTAGATTATCTGCTATATTGAAAACTGGAGTACCAGTGAGAAAAATAGTACTTTTTTCAGCTATAGCAATGTTGTTATCTGGGTTCTATTTAGGGAGTAGCAAGATGGAAGCGGCTTTTCAATCTCTTACTCTGAAATTAGGTCATGGGTCCTATGGAAAGGGTAAGACAGGCAGCATGTGGCCCAAGGTCAAAGATTGCCCAAGACTAGCCCAAAGGCTCATGCCCCAAAGAGGTAAAAATGAACTCACAAATTCCATAACAATAAATGGTGACTCTTTCTGAGCATCTGGATAACCCAGTCTATTTTCAAGTAAGGTCGACTCAGGAAGCTGAGTTTAGAACAACTAAGGGCCAATACTATTCTTGGCTGGAAAGCTTGCCGTTCATTAACAATTGCATGCATGCAGTGTTCTCTGGCTAACCTAAATTCATGACCATTTTGGGAAAGGCATGATGTCTCACTAAAGCCTCAACGTTGCTCATAAAGTTCTGGTGCCCACAACAGCGTTGCAGGCAGTGGCCCCCGCAGAGGTGGCATATGCTCTGCATGGGTGGGCCCCCAGCACAAGCACAGCTGTTGGCAAGAGCTCCTTACACTCAATCACGTCTATTGACAACCTGCAACCTGCTAGGTCATGGACCGAATGCTTCACTAAGGTTATTTATGAGTCATTGTAACTTCAGGGGTTTTTGCTCCATGCAAAGATCAAAAGTACAAAAACAGATTCACTTAATCTGAGAGAGGTAGAGAAAACTGTAAATTCTTAATTCCTACAGATCAGCAATCACTCTTCACTGCCTTTAAAAAATTATTTATATAATTTTATTCAATTTCGAGAATATTATTTCCCCCCCAAAACCATTCATATGGTTGCAAGGGAGCAGGGAAACCTGTGTGACCAAATACATTTAGGTTTTACAAAAGCTTAAGAAATATGTACATCTATTAGATACCAGTCTGCAGCTCATTTCTTTAAAACATGTTTGCCTAAAACTAGAGAATATTTTCAATGAAGGCTATAAGATGTTTTAAATAACATGTATCTTTTTTCTTTACCATCTTAACCATTTTTAAATGTACAGTGCAGTGGTGTTAACTACATGCACATTGTTAGGAAACAGAGAGCTATAACTTTTTCACAGGGCAAACCTGAAACTCTGGATCCACTGAACAACTTACCTTTTCCTCCTTTCCCCAGCCACTGGCAACCAGCATTCTACTTTCTGTTTCTGTAATTTTTACTATTCTCAATTTGCTCTTATCAGTGGAATCATGCTTTGACTTTTTGTCACTGGTTTGTTTCGCTTAGCATAATATCCTCCAAGTGCATCCATGTTGTAGAATTTAACAGGATTTCCTTCTTTTCTAAGGCTGAATAATATTCCATTGTATGTACATATCACATTTTCTTTATTAAATGTCATTTTATGAAGTTCAAAAAAAGGCAACACTATGGAGCTAGAGGGCAGAAGATGATTTCCATGGGCGGAGTACTGACCGGTAGGGTACACAGGGATTATTTGGGGTGCTGTAAATATGCTCTATCTTGATTTGGGTAGTAGTTACATAAGTGTATATGTATATGAAAATTCATTAATCTGCACAGAATGTTTAATTCTGTTCACTTTCCTTTACATAGGTGATAACTCACAAAAAAATTAAAAGAAGGAATCATCAAAAGGACCCATTTGCATTGATAAGATAGCCCCGTTTTTGTTTTTTTCAGAGATGCTATCCTTCCAAATTCAAAGAGTAGGTATGTTTTGGGAGCGTTGAACAGGACAAAAAAATTCCAAAGTTCGTGTTGAAGTGAACTTCAAAAAAATGGCAAAGAAATGGAAGACAGAGACAAAATAATAAACTTCGTTCGCTCTGCACCTAAGCCACTGTCTGGCAGTAATTAGAAAAATATGTTAACTTGGAGGGTGTTCACAGCTCTCTAATTTACTACGGCGTCCTCAGCGCTTGAATGTGTTCATTTTTAAATGCCAAAGTTCATCACTCAGTTGCCATTCACAACATTAACGGGGCAGCGGCTGCGAGCTTAGCTTCGTTTGTGTGCAGTCGTGGCCTTGCGTGGTTAGGCTTAGTTACGTCTCGCTGTGTTGGATCTTTCCTGCAACAAAGCAATCCTGGGTGTACGTAGGGGGCGAAAATTCAAGCCACCGCTGGAAGATCCGTGCTCTGCATAACTCAGCTCTGAGTAGAGCTCCGTCAGCTCTTCAATATTAAAGGAAGCGCTGCCTCATGAAGTCATCCTAATTTATAGCCAGGCCTCTTTATTAGTAATAATAACACGGCAATGTCTAGATTTTGAGATATTAAAAAAACCATATAATAAATCCCAGTTTTAATTAGCCTGTGTTTTCCACTGAAAGAGGCCTTGGCAACTTCAGTAGCAACATCTATTCTGGGATAGACAATTAGGTGGTACCGGATCCCTCCAGGATTAGAACTATATACAATTAAAGACAAATGTTCTCCATGGGGGGTGAGCCAAATGAAAAGTTACATTTCCTATCAGCTCCCAGTTCACCCGCTGTCATCTCTCGACTGCACAATTGTAATAACATCCCACCCAGCGGCCCTGCTTCTACTGTCCACATGGCAACTGAAACGGTCCTTTTAAAACCTAGGTCAGACCAGATCCTTTCCTTGCTCAAAATGCTCCACAGGCTCTCCAAAATAAAACCCGAGGTCCTTACAGTGGATTACAAGCCCTACCTCATCTGGCTTCATCGGCCTGCTGGCCTTCTCTATAACATCTTCCCCTTCACTCCCTCCCCTCCCTGACCACTCCTGACTGAAGGGCTTTCTACTTGTTCCCTGGATGCCTGCAAAGAAAGCTTGGACTCCGATTGCATTCTTGACTTAGTTCAACTCTTGCTTCGTTTTAGAGACTTCCTGACCACCCCAGGATAGCCCCTTCAAACAATGTCTATCTCCTAAACTGCATGCTTTATTTTTCTTCATAGCACTTGCCAGCACCCACCGTGTTATTAATGAAATTGCTTATTTAATGAATGTCCACGTTTCTCCTCTGGAATGTGAGCGCCGCCTACTGGAGAGTAAGGGCTTTGTTTGTTCACTGCTGTCCCACAGTCTAGTACAGGGCCTGGCATATGTGATAGGTGTTCGGCAAACACTTGTTGATTAATCATATAATGAATGACTTAATGCACATTCAGACAGAACGGAAAACCACTGAGAGCCTTTAAGCCAAAGGTTTATAGAGCTCTGTGACAGTTTTAGGTGACGGCTCTGGATGTTTTGAGGGAAAGGATAGAAGGAAGCTAACTAAGAAGTAGGAGGACTACAATAAAGAAAATTGGGGAATTATTGAAGTAAATTTTGGGAAACAAACCTTCCATATGCCTTGGGGTCTACTTCAGATTTCCATTCTGTTCCACTGATGTGATTTTTATTTCCACGCCAGTAACACACTGAAAACATTTCTACAGCTTTACAATACATTTTATAATACAAATGATATATTATTATACTATATTACATATGTAATATAACATAAATGTAAATTATAGCTTCATAATATATTTGTGGTAGAGCAAGTTTTCTAATCCCTCCCAACTCAGAATTTCCTAAATATTCCTGCATGTTTATTCTCCCCTTTGATCTTTGAAATCACACTGTCAAATCCCACAAATAATCCTGATGGGATTCTGGTTGGGACTGCATCAACTTTACAAGTTAATTTAAGGAGAATTAACATCTTGGTAATACGAAGCCTTCCTATCATCCAGTAGCAAGGCACGTCTCTACACTTATTTCTATCTCGTCTGACCCTCCCTAGTTATTTTTTAAATATTTTTCTTTATGTCAGTCCTGTGCATTTCTTTTGAAGTTAATTTCTTGATAATCTTTTGTTACTGTTGCTGTTGTCATTGGTATTTTTCCTTCGTTCTATTTTCTAACATGGCTTTTGTCCTATGTCCTCATATTTGTAATGGAAGGGGGAAAAAACATTGGGGAGAGTTGAGGTGACCACGTATTTTTCCCCTGATCCCTCGGTCTCACACCTGGATTAAAATTTTTGAAATTAAAAATCAAGAACTTACAGCCTTTGCCACCTGAGTTACCATCACAGCTCCCCACGGAGCGAAGAGGGCCTCCTGTCTCCTGACCCACCTGGGGAAATGTTATAGGAGTAAAAGAAGTGTGGAGAGAAAAGAGTAAATCAGCTAACACTTCAAAATGTCACCTTATTGTATTATATATAGATGGCACATATTTGTATGGGAACAGAACGATGAATGAAAATTTCACGTTGCCTCATATTCTGCCACTCCCCCAAGACAAGGCTCCACACACTCAAGGAGACGTGCAAGGCACGTGCTCAGCACTCACACTCACACTCACACACACACACTCACACACACCCTTAAATGCAAAACTGGAATCCTCCAAGGAATGCAAATACAAATTGCCTTATTTTATTCTCAGTACTCTTCTGCATTTTCCAAAATATTTGTCAGCAAACCAAATCTACCTTATGATGGGGGTGGAGAGAGTTTGTTACCTAAGAAATTTCAAATAAACCAGAGAAAAGAGGGGGAAATGCGATGCCTAGATAGTCCCAGCGTGTGCGGTTTTAAAGAAATACACGCATCTCGAAACTGAAACCTGGCCATAAGATCCCCTGTAATTCCAAGAGGACTGAGGGGCAGAAGTGAGGGAAGGAAGGGGCGCGGATGGAAGGGACAGCAGCAGAAGAACATAATGAACTAGCGTGACGCCACGGGGAACTCGGCGAGGGCAGGAACGCCAAGCCTGTTGGGTGACTTGTTCTCCAGTTAAGTGGCATCTTTTCCAAAGTGGAAAACACGCCCCCCACAGGTAGGAGAAGGTAATGCGCCCACTGAGTTGCTCTCGGGCTTAAAGGGCCAGCGTGCGGAAGAAATCCACCCATGTCAGAGCAAAGCCACAAGGTCACGGACGGTGGGAGGAACGTCTTAGGCAACCTGAGCTGCAAAGAGGAGACAAAACGTTGTAGAGAAGCAACTGACAGATGAGCTTGATAGCCATTCCGGGAAAAGTCGAGTTTGCTTTATTAAATTGGCCTTAATCTTTGAAAAGCGCTAGCATGTCAGCGTTTAAACCTCTGAAAAAAAGAACTCTGGCTCTCTTTCCACCCATTAAATTAGCTCTAACTGGCATATGCATGTGATATTCTTTAAGGAACAGCTCCACTGTGCTCTGGTGAGAATGTCGCAGAGCGGTGTTGGAAAGGCCACAAGCCATTCCCGTCCCCAGGAATATTAACGCAGCAACCAGCGTTTCTTCAACGGCTGTTGCTTTCCAGGCACTGTGCCAGGGACGCGATGACTGATGCACAGCCTGTCTTCCAGGAGGCCCATTCCAGGGGAGATAGCTGGGAGGGCCACTGCAGCCATGACGGCACCCAGAGGCCATCATATCCAAAACAGCGTAAAAAAGGCGCATAACCTTCCAAGGCCAGAAGGGCAAGACCTTGAGGACTCTGCCATTGAAGAGGTTGCCCTGGCAGGCGAAGCGCTCTCTTTCCCTGGGTGCAGCTGAGCGGAAGCCAAATGGCCTTGTTTCTGGGACACCTTCGATCCCCCCGGTGCTAGTTTAGACTGAGTGTCCTCTGCAGTTGCCTGCGTGCTCGAGACGCCACGCTTCTCTAAGACCAGTAAGGGCTGGGAGGGTGATCAAGGCTCACGGGGGAGGTGAGACTGCCAGATGCTTCACTGCCTCTCAGGACAGCGGGTTCGTTTGTCCTTCCCGCCTACCGGAATGTGCTCACCGTGGGGGCAGGCGACTTTACCAAGACGGACAGAACAAGATGCCACCAGAGTATGTGTCCCCTCTCTGAAGAAACACATGGAAATGAAAACATGTTTTACATAACACATTCATCTCCCCCCTTTCTTTTCAAAATTACTCTCTTATGCAAGAGCTATTTCATCCAAAAGGAAACAAAGATACCAGTAAGAAAAATACATACCTAAGTGCATTTATTATTATTATTTTTTAATATATCTTTATTGATTTCAGAGAGAGGAAGGGAGAGGGAGAGAGAGAGTTAGAAATATCAGTGATGAGAGAGTCATTGATCGGCTGCCTCCTGCATGCCCCCGACTGGGGATCGAGCCCGCAACCCGGGCATGTGCCCTGACTGGGAATCGAACCCCGATCACCTGGATCCTAGGTCCACGCTCAACCGCTGAGCCACGCCCAGCCGAGCTAAGTACATTTATTAATAATAATAATAAAAGAGATAAAGAAACAATTATAAAAGAATATAGAACCAATAAATTACCATTCCATCCACATACACGGTGCTAAACAACCAGTCTGCTATCTGCACCACATTATCTAAAATAGCAGGTTACTTGTGTATCACACCATCTCACCCTAAATTGATACGCTGCATTATATTTGAAAAGACTCAACGTTGATGGGACTTTAGGGCCTTTGGAATACTTAAAAATAATCTAATAACTGAAGTGATTCTTCCCATGTTCACAAATGCAAAGCCTAAAAGAGAATTTTTAATATAACACACCACTTGCATATTTTAAAATTTCTCTATGTTTGTTCACATCCCCAAAGAATTCAGGCCCAATTGATACCATTTGGCAGGAGAGCACAGCACTTTTGAAGTGAGGTTATGTTATTATATAGCCAGCAATTTGGTGAGGACGTATCTTCACTTAAGAAAAATACATACTACATAATTCATTTATGAGAAACCAAAGCATCGCCTTAGGTGATCATTTGTATCAAGGCTCCCCTTCCCTCCGTTGAAAGGGCAAGTTAGGAAACTCAATAGCGCCCCCTTGTGGAACCGTGGGACAATCGACAGCAATTCAGGGGTTTGTTATTTTTCCTTCTGCTTTGTTTTGTTTGATTACAACGGTTTCTCTCTATAAGAGAAACTTTCTCTGGTTTAGCTATAACTAAATTCTTTAGAAGTTGACAAAGCAAAGAACAGATCATTTCCATGAGTGCATTAAGATATACATATTATATATGAATTTATATTTCTTAAAAACAAAATACCCTTCATATAGCCTGACTTAGATACTGTGACTATTCCAAAGACTAAAGAGAAAATAAAAGATACTTGTCCAAAGTGCTGTCTTATTTTTCCACTTGATGTCCTCAAGGTAAGGATATTTAAATCATAAAAAGAACATTAGCAGCACCACAGAATTCTCTTACCCTAAAGGTAAGAGACAAAAATGGGCATAAAATATAATAGCATCCTATTTTCCATAATTAAATCAATTAAATTTTATGAGAGCTATGTATATAATTCACAAACTTATTGTTTTCTCTCAATTACGAAATGTATATTGTTCACATCTAAAGGAGAGCAAAGCCTGGGGTCTGGGCTTGAAAACTGCACCTGTTCCTTCCAAACCCTTGACAGAAGCACCTCATGGGCAATGCTGTCCCATCTGCCTGTTGCATGGTTCTAATTAACATTTTCTCTGCATATTAAAGCTAGAACATCTTCCCTGTTGATTTGCCCTTTCCCCCTTTATCCCAATATTTGGGGACAGCCCTTATGCTTTCCCGATGTTCTGCTTTTTAGGTGAATTTCCCTCATGATCTTAAATACTCTCACAAGACATCAAGTCCCTGCTTCTCACTCCCTTCGTGGCAATCTAGAGGATTCCTCTTGTGGAGGACACCACCTCCATGCTTAAACTAAGACATAAAAGTAAAATTATCTGGAAGAACAAAAGCAAGAATATCCCGTCAGATGCATTTCTAAAGCAATGAACACATCTTCAAAAAAACCTGAGTTTCCATTAAAGTACAAGTCAGCACAAACCTAGAGCAAAGAAAATTCCAAAAGCGGTGGTGTCTCATCACTACAGTAACATACATTTTTGTCCAAGTCCTGAATGCCATGGCCCCGACTCTTTTAAAAGAATAAATAATGATGTTTGGAGCAGGAGGTGCTGATCCCTGAAGAATGTGCGACATTTGTAAACACTAAAGAGAAACTGAACACATAGGTTGAGGGGAAGCTGCAAAGCAAAGAATGACAGATCACTGACGGGCATTCACCAAACCCAGCTGCCATGGCATTACTCAGACAGATGACAACTGTCCAAGGGAGCCGATGCACAGCAGGAGGACCTGTGACCACAAAGAACGAGGTAATCACAACGCACCAGCAATGAAGGAAATATAAGCGGGACATTCAAAACAAAAAACAATATTCTGATCTGAAGGATAATTTCAGCATATTATTATTCAGAAAATAAAAAAGAGCCTATTCAGGTCCACCCGAAACCATCCTCACAGACATATACTTGTCACAGTTTTACACTTTAACCCAGGCGACATTTCAAGACTGCCAGGAACAAACAAGAAGAAACACTTAAAGATGAAGGTGGTAAGAATGAATGTGGGTCTTCTATCCAGGCTTTTAAAAAAATAAAGAATCTTGTAGGAAAACACCTACCAAGTGGAAGAAACAGAACTTGAATTGTGGATTATGGGCTTGTCTTCCTTGAACTTGACCTATCGAGGGCCTGTGCAATCAGCACTGCAAGCTCGGTCCCAGAGCAGACCACTCTTCTTCTGATTGGTGCCCCGGAGCCTCTGGCTAGGATAAAATATCTTAAAATTTCCCCTTGACACCCAGGCAGTATAATTTGGGCCCCCAAGCCTACATGAGTTCAGGTTCATGATTACAAATTCTCAAAAAAATTTCTTTTTTCTACCCAGAGACAAACCAAGACAGACAGTTCCATGTCACTTCTGCTGCTCAGTGGGAGTTTCCCTCACCCACCCCCTTCCTAAGGTTGTGTTTCTTCAAGGAGCTGGCCATACACTGGGCCGTCGAGTACCTTTAGTAGACCTTAGCTCCTGGCTCCTGTCCCCAAGCAAATGTCAAAACCCAAATCCCTGGATAACTGAAACTCACAGCCCCTCCCGAGACCTTCTCCCCAGACCAGCTGCAGCATCAGCTCACCCGTTTACTAGGTTTTCATTTTTCTTTTTTCTGGCCCCTGGAGATTTCCCATACTTTCTGCATGTTGCGTAATAAACATATTTGTGAGTCATTTCAAAGAAACGTGTAGTTATTTTATGAATGTTTCATAATATGTTTACCTCCCTATGGAACTAGTTCATTTTTCACAATTAGAAATAACACATGGGAAGACATCCCTGCACCTAAACTTTTATGGAAATATGCAGTAATTTCCCTGGGATAGATTTCTAGTAGTGGATCACTGAGTCAAAGCCTAATTATATTTTAAAGGTTTCCCTTCAGCCATGCATAGCACACTTTTATACTTTCCTTGTGGTATTTACTTAATTCTTCCTTGTTGTGTACTTATTGATGAACTTGTATTCTCTACTAGATTTTAAGCCTGATGGTCAGTAAATCCATCATATTCCACCAGTTTGAGCATAAATACCTCCAAAGAACATAATCAAAGTCTATTGGTTTGAATTAAAGCAAAATTAATAACTTTAATGGTTCAGAATCAATAGTAATGAACTTGTCCTTGAGCTTCTTTGAGAGATAACTCAGCATAGAGAATGGTCTCTCAATGCAGCACCCCACCCCACTGTCCAGGTCTGTGCTAGGTCTCCAGAGGGAGGAGAGGGGGGAAGATCGGGGAATTTGGCCTGGCTGGGAAACCTAGTCCGGTATTCATGGCACCAAAGAAGGTGTTCATGGCACCCAACATCAGTGTTTGGGTATCATTAGAAATGGCCTGTGGGAAAGATGTGGGTGATCCATAAGCTTGGCAGTTTTGCTTCATAATTGGGTAGTCAATCAGTGCCATCAAATTGGCTAATTATTATTATTATTTTTTAATATATCTTTATTGATTTCAGAGAGAGGAAGGGAGAGAGAGAGAGAGATAGAAACATCAATGATGAGAGAGTCACTGATCGGCTGCCTCCTGCAGGCCCCCGACTGGGGATCGAGCCCACAACCCGGGCATGTGCCCTGACGGGGAATCGAACCCCGATCTCCTGGATCCTACGTCGATGCTCGACCGCTGAGCCACACCGGCCAGGCAAACTGGCTAATGCTTATCCTGTGAGTTTTAGCTACCCGGGAACCCAGCTTTCTGGAGTTTCTGTGGAAAGGTCCTCCTATCCGTGTAGTGGTAGTTTCGGATCGTAGTGTTGCTAACGCCTACCGGGCAGCGGCTGTCGCCGCGGTCACTGCCGTGGCCAGGCAGACACTCCGGTCCCGGCTTGCGTGTGTGGCGCAGGCGGGGACGTGCATTAGTATAAGCGAGAGCTGGTGAGGAGCTGATTAATCAGGCTTCCGGCCCCTAAGGTGTAATGTTACGGACGGACGGCATTCCTGTCCGTCCCCTCCAGTTTCATGTTGAAACTGTAACCTCCAACGTCTTGGCCTTAGGAGGTGAGGCCTTGAGAGGTGACGAGGCCATGCGGGGGCCCAGTGAGGGGATCGGTGCCCTTGCCACAGGCTCTGGAGGGCCTCCTCTCTCCGCTCTGCCGAGTGAGGGCGGCGAGGAGGCCGCTGCCGGTGGCCCGGGCGGCCCAGCGCCGGCACAGAGTGTGAGCCGGTGCCAGCCCGGTGACCACCGCCCACCCTCACCCGGTGACTCACCGGGAACCAACCTCAGGCAGCCGCGGCTCCGCCAGAGGCTTTCGCAGCGACCGAGCCGATAGGCAGCCCAGGCAGAGGCGGGCGGCGGGACTCAGGTGCGCGGGGACCGTCGCTGGCCCGCCCCGGCGCTGGTGAGAGTCAGCCTGGGACGCAGCTGGGACCTGCCCGCAGGCACCCAGGCCAGCAGAGGCAGCCGCGAACTGGGCACCACTTTGCACCTCCACACAGGTCGCACCAGAGTCCCCCCAAGAGACCCTAGAACAACGCACCTAGGAGCCAGCTTCAGACAACGTCGGGGCGGGACCCAGTTAGCGCCACAAACGGCAAGTCCAAAGGGACGTAGCAGTATTCAGGGCGAAGGGAAGGGAGCGCTGAAACAGCCCGGGGGGCGACGGGCGGGAAGGCAGGGGGCAGCTACTTGCATCCCGTCTCCAGCCCACAGCAGCTTGCGTTCATGGGCTACCCTTTTTCCAAAAGCGCCATTTCGGTACGTTTCGGAGATTCTTGGACCCTTTATGCCATACCTGGTTCTCCATTAGGGCCAGGGTGCCCCCTGTCACCAGAGCCCCCCTTTTCACCTGAAAAAGAAAAGCAAGATCTAAGCCGCCGCGCAGAGATGGGACATGTGCCGTGAGTTCGGAAGTGTCCGGGGTAGTGTGTTGTTTTCTACGTGGCGTGATGCCCGGGGCTTCTCGGACAGACTTGGGGGTCGAACTAATGGTCCAAAGACGGGAGGATGGAGAGCAGACAGCCGCCCGGCCCTGGGTGCTGGAAGCCTTGAGAAAGCCGTTTGATTCGTACCAGCCTGTTCTCAGAGATGCTAAAAATTCAGCTGGCATGAGAACAAAATAGATCAGTTTACTTTTTTCCCCCCAGTAAGCTCTCACATGGCCCTCTCTTCTATTTTTGTGATTTTATGCATGTGCTTTGATATTTTTCTATTTCTTCCCTCCGTTTTCTCTCAAGAGCCTCCTCCTAACCGCGAAGCGTAATGATAGGAAACATACGTTTGTTCGCGATCGCGTAAGAAGCGGTTTACATTTTTGTTTCACTTTTGCCCCAAGGGGAGTTTTTCTTCCTTTTAAGGTGTTTCCAACTACAAAATTAGGGAGAGAGGGAGGGCGGGCCACCCACGGAGAATCTGAACTCTGGTTGGCTTGAGTTCACTTTTAAATTTAGAGCCAGAAAGCTTGAAACTAAAACAAACTGCAATGCATTTGGCTACATGAGGCAGGAAATGAGCTTTCCAATGCCGAAATCATAAAATAATTTATCATAAGAAATCCTCTTTAATGATAAGTAATAGCCTTTTCAACTCATAAATTTTACTTCTTTTTTTTTTTTTTTTGGTCTCAAGACAGATCTTCAGTTGCTAACTAGGCAGGAGGGCCATTGTCGTGGTAGAGGGGCAGGGACCACAGTCCAGGTGTACCACCTGCCCTGACACTGGCATCAGAAGCCCAGTGCTTGGGCTTAGGGGCCCTCGGTGCAGAATATAGAGAAGGGAAAACCCCGGGAACCTGGGGGGAGAGTAAAACAGAGAAAAGAGCCTAGGACGGAGCCTTGGGGACACCAACAAACAGGAAAAGCAAAGGAGGAAATGCCAGCAGAGGCCACGGAGGAGTCAGCGAGGTGGGAAAAATCAGCGGCTGCGGCCTGCCCGTGAGTATTACACACCCGCGAAGCTGTTTGCCAAGTCAGTTCGCTTTACAATCCCATCTTCGGCTGAGAATTCCAAAAGGACACTCTCATACCGCTGCTGTTAATTCAGGAGAGCAAGACCTCGACAAAACTGAAATCGTTTTTAAATCCCCCAGAATATCGAGCACAAACCGTGGAATTACCTTCGGCATCAGAACAACGTGTAGACTGCTGATCCGTTCAGCGAGAGGCAGCCACTCACTTCCTAAAAAGAAAGAATTCTGTCTTGGCTGCTTAGATTTAGGAAGTGGCCACAGAGCCCGTGGCTACCTGCATTTAATGACCACGCCTTCAGTTGCTGCAAGGGTTTCACGATCGCAATGGGTGGAGTCTGAGAGAAAGGCACTGCACTTCGAAATTTAAATCAGATTCTTTCTACAAACCAGTTATTTCCTGAGATCCTTGAGCAATTAGTGTCAGAGTGAGACAGAGCGGTCGGCAACTGTCTGGTGAATATTTGATAAATTAAATCATTCTCAGAAAATAAAATGTCTAGTCTTTTCAATGGTAGCTTTGCTTTTAAATTTTTCCAAAACAGTTTGATTACTTAGTAACCCCAGGTGTTACTCCCGCTCAGACAAAAGTATGCACCTTATTTATGATTTTGTAAGATACTGAGAGGAATATTAAAAATGTTACATTTCTCTCTCTGAGCATGCATTTATTTAGCAAACATCTATCAATTTCTCCTGTATTCCAGGCTCTGTACCAGGCCCTGAGGACAGAGGAGCAAAACTTAGCTCCTGGATTCAAGTTCACAGATATTCACGAGTAATTAACCTTGAATTGCCTTCAAGGTCCTATGGAAACTCAAAATGGGGAAGATGTGTACCTAGAAAGGAATGGGCAGGAGGGCGCTGGGTGGGGTCTGGGAGAAAGGACATTCCTGGCAGAAGAGCTGCCCCTCAAAGACAGGAAGGAGTCCCCCACACAGAACAAGGGGAGCAGCCAGGCCCCTCCGGCTGTGCCCAGGGTGCGGGGGGGGGGGCTGGGAAAGAGGCTGGGCTGGGTCTGTCAGTGGGGGCAGCTGGCCCAGGGGGTTAGGCCCCTCCTGCAAGGAAGCAGGAGGCCATCAGGAGTATGCCGACAGATCCCTCCGGAAACAGCGCAGAGCATGGACTGCAGGTGACAGGACCGTGCGAAGAAACAGATTCAGAATGTGCGCCATTGTCCGGCCACAAAGCGCTGGGCACAGTGGGATATTATTTAAACTAAAAAGAATCTGAGCACTGGTATGTGCTACAACATGGATGCACCGCAAAGGCATTAGGCTAAGTGACAGGAGCCAGTCACACAAGGCCACATACGGTGTGTTCCAGTCACAGGGAGTGTCCAGGATGGGAGGCCTACAGGAAGCCCACTAGTGGCTGCCAGGGGCTGGGAGGGGAGGAGATGGGGGAACAGCTAAGGGGGGATCTTTGTGGCGTCACGAAAATGTTCTAGATTGATTGTGGTGAAAGGTGCGCAACTCTGAATGTACTAAAAGCAGTTGAGTTGTATTTTTTTAAAGGAAAACAATGAGGCTGGAACGAGCGTGGGGACCATTCTCTGATCCTGACCTAGAGAACTGGGTGAACGACGTCAGCATAGGCTTTGTGCTTAAACCTGTGGAAGTGAGTTCAACAAACCGAAAGGGCACCTGGGTGAGAAGGGGCCAGGGCTAGGCCGCTAAGGATGGTCGTTTTAAGGAACAGGCCGGAGAAGAGGTGCCCTCAGAGGAAGGTAAAAAGAAGCTGTCAGGAAGCCAAGAGGTAAATAAATACCCTACCCCACCCGCTGAGACCAGTCAGGTCACTAACTCAGTGTCTCAAAATACTGGGGAGCATCTCTAAACACGGTTTTGCTAAATTAGGGAATTTGGTGGTCAGGTGCACTCCTCCTGGACTCTAAGATGGCCACTGCCCGTGGCTCAGCCCATTAGCTGGCCACTGGCCACCAGACTTCTGCTCTTCCACCAAACAGGGTGTACCTACCTTTGCTCACCTGTCCCCTGCTTGGGGACATCACACTCTCTCCCCTGCACTGTTCTCACTTTCCTGATCTGCTAATGAAGTGGTTCTGTTCAGCTGTCATCATAATTAGCATTCATTTAATTCAAGTGCTTTGTCATTTATCTTTTATGGTAATTCATCTTTTTATGCATCAATACATCACAAAACAAGTGAAAGCAAACCATTTTTCTTATTAGAAAATTAAATTAAGCCTCTTCAACCTAAAAGCAAGGTGGAAGGAAGTCTAGGTAGACAAATCAATGAACACCTCCCCCGTGCTGAAAAACTGGTTCTCCAGTCTATGTTAAATTTTGCGTTCAGAAAACTGGAAAAATAAGCTCACCCAACCCATATCTTTTCCCATTTTTTCTCGGTTAGCAAGACATCCCTTCTCAACTAGCTAGTGGTTTAGAAAATAAAGATTTTGCAACACTCATTTTTATACCTAGTCAGGATTTCTTCTTTCGAATTTCAAATGTAGAATTACCAGCAAATGCTGCCAAGACAGGTGCTCCCGATCATGTCCTTTATTATTACCTTTTAAGCAATAAATAGGCCTTAGGTGTAAGTCCTGATTTAATACTTTAAACAATCTTTCACATGTTTTTTCTGTCCTGATCTTCACAGCAACTTGGGGTGGAGACAGCAGGGTCAGGAGAGGGACCACTTCGGTCTAGTCCCTGATTCCATTTCCCTAGCTGGGGGCCCCGAGGGACGTCACTCTATCTCTTGTTTTCTCATTTCTAGAATGACTGATGATCATTGGGTTGCTTGATGATTCAATGGATTCATATACGCAAAATGCTTAGAGCTGTGCCTGGTATAGTGTAAATGCTCAATAAACATTATTAAGGCAGTAGTCCTCCCTTAGCCACGGGGGATACGTTCCAAGACCCCCGTTGGATGACTGACACAAATTTGGTTGTACCAATTTCTACTGCTTGCTATAAATAGTACATGAAAATGCTGGAGTTCACCCTTATTAATGTTAAATATTTTCTTTAAGAGATTTGTGAAGTCAACGGGCTGAAAAATGGAGTTTCAGTGTCATTTTAATTTGTATTTCTTGCATGTCCAGATAGGTTAAATGGTTTTCCCCAAGTTTATTGCCCATTTGGGGGGGCTGTGCGCGCATTTGTTTATATCATTGGCCTGCTTTTTCCATTTGGTGGTTTCTTTTAAGGTTCTCTTAATGATTTTAAGTATTTATATTTTACAAATGTTAACCATTTGTCATATTTATTACAAATATGTTTGCCCACTTGGTCACTTGTCCTTTAATTCCTTCATAGTGTATATGTAGATTTTTTTAAAAACCATATTATAATTTTATTGGTGATGCTGTTAAACTTATCAATCTTTTCTTTCGTAATTTCTCCCATGGCTTTTCTGCCATTTCAGTTTTGTCTCTTTCAAACAGAAGTTCTATTCTTCATTCTTCTGATGGGAACTCATAGGACCACCTTCTGCAGCAAACCCCCCTCCTCTCCAGCCACCTCCATCCTGAGGCAGGTCACGTAGACATGCTTTTCCACATCGTAATCTCTGCCTTTTCCTACGTGAAGACCCAAATATCACAGCAAACACATTGATTAGTGGCCCGGGCTGTGTGCAGGCGCTCTTGGGGTCCTTCCTGTAAAGAGGCCCAGGCCCCTTTTTTGTATTTTAAAAGGCGCTCTGAGCACCTCCCGAGGCGTGTGGTGGGAAGTGGGTTGTCCCCAGGTGCAGCGCCGTGGGTGCTCCCCAGCAAGGCCTAGCTGCCGCTTCTCAGGTACAAACACGGCCCAAGCCGGCACAGTGGGGGGCCGCAGGGAGGCTGTCAAATTGGCTGTACACGTCTCCTCCAGAGCAGCTATAAATATTAAGAAAAGGATCTGATTCCTGAATACTCTGATCTTAGCCAGAACAAGGCCTATAATAATATCGTTAATAATAACAACTTGTACAGCAATTTACGGATTACAGGGTGGTTCGTTTGATCAACTTTGTCTCATTGGGTAGTCAAAATGATCAGGCAAATTATTTTCCTCATTTTACAAACGAAGAATCTGAGTGTTGAAGTGACTGTTCCAGCCTGAAGAGCCCGGGATGTGAAGAGAGGCCACCTGACACGAATATCATGTTAGTACTAAAACTTATCTATTTCTAATCCAATTTTCTAGTCATTACATCATCCCTTTTCCTTTTTGAAAAATTTAGTTTTTATATTGAAGCGACTTCAGATTTACAAAAATGCTGTAAAGATAGTATGAAAAATTTCTGTATACTTTTCACCCCGCTCCCCTAAACACTAACATTTTCCACGACTACCATTCGATGACCAAGATCAGAAAGCAAACATTGGTACAACACCATTCTCTAATCTTTAGACTTCATTTCAATTTCACCAACGTTCCCATTCACATCTTTTTTCCTGGTCCAAGATTCAACCGAAGAGCACATATTGCATTAAGTGTCACATCGCCTTCGTCTTCCTTAACCTGTAACAGTCCCTCAGTCTCTGCCTTTCGTGACCTGGGCACTTTGGGGAAGTATTAGCCCACTGCGTTTGCAGACTCTTTCTCTGTCTGTGTCGGTCTGCTGTGCTCTCATAATTAAAGTCACTGATGCATTTTTCAGACTACCTGAGAAGTGATGGTGTGTTTTTCTCAGTACATCATGTTAGGAGGCACATGAAGGCAATTCGTCTAATTAGTAATTTCCCTAATTACTAAGTGGTGATCACTAGGCTAAGTGGTGTCTTCCAGGTTTCTCCACTGTAAAGATATTATTTTCCCATATTTAGGTAATAAATATCTTCGGGGTAGATACTTTGAGGCTGCATAACTATCCTGTTTCTCACCACCTTTCACCCACTACTGTGTTATTTGCTGAACAGCAATTTTCTATTCATCATTCTTTTTTCACTTATTAGTTGTAATTCTTTTGTAAAGAAAAGCTGTTCCTCTCCCCCATTTATTTATTCAATTATTTATTTATACCAGTACACACCCCCAAATTATTATTTTATCATATGTTTTAATTCATTGATATCATTACTTGGTCTCTTGTTCAAATTGTCCCAGACCTGGCCGTTGAGAGCTCCTCTAAGTTGGCCCCTGCACCCTTTTCTCATGTGACCATCATTTTTCTCTTATTGGCTCCCAGATGTTCCAGGCACGTATTATACTTTCCCATCCCCAGGACTAGAATCAGGTATTTTCTAAGGCTATGCAATTTCGTTTACTGAAGAATGATATTTAGAAAACAAGTTTTTGTTCTGCGTGTGCTCATTGGAAGCGACAGTGTGCCGGCTCTGAGACGAAGCCTTAGGAGACTTTCCATGCTCCCTGTTGCCCTCTTGTGACTTTGCCGTCGCCTGGAGAAGCTCTTGCCCTGCACAGCTGTTACTCTGCAGCCTGGGCCCCCACAGGCCTGCAGCGAGCGGCAGAGCCGCACAGCACAGCAAGGCTGAGACCGAGCGCCCAGCTGACCAGTGCTCAGTGAACCGACCCTTTATTTTAGACTCCATTTGCTTACTTGGCATAAAACAGAGATATAAGGCCTATAATCTCCTGCCAACTATTTGGAGCCCTTGTTTGGAAGAAAGTGCTTTTGTATTTTTCTAATCTGCCAGACCAGCAGCCTTTTTTAATGCAAAGATCTATATGTTATACCCTCCAGTTCCCAATAGCATCCTCTTGGTCTCTGAAGCTCTTTTATGCCACTGCAATCACAGTGATTTATCTGTATTTATTTTTCTGTCAATTTGGCCTAGAATACTGTGGATGTTGTCCAATATACAGTGGTTCCAGCTCATTTCTTTCAGGGAAGCATTTGGGAATAGTAATCTTCCTCACATTTTAAAAATTTTTATTTATTGGTTTTAAAGAGAGAGAGGAAGGGGGAGAGAGAGGGAGGGAGAGAGGGAGGGAGGGAGACTGATTTGTTGTTCCACTTATTTATGCATTCATTGCTTGCCCCTTGTATGTGCCCTGACCGGAGGGCGAACCTGCAACTTTGGCATATTGGGACAACACTGTAACCCACTGAGCGACCTGGCCAGGGCCCCAACATTGCTTTGAATAGCCTGGGGAAGAAGATGAATTCTATTCGTCTACTGTCTTCCTTTGTACCACTCTGCTAACCTTTTGCATGATAATAACTCCTATTAACCTCTAATCCATTTTTCCCCTCTGATATATACTCAAGAACTCTCCCTTCTAGCTTTGGAGGCTCTTTGACACTCCTTGGCGAGATCTCCTCTGGCCACCTGTAGTCTACCTGTTTGTAAGTTTTTGGTGCTCCCAATTTGGCTCCATCCATCTTTTTGAAAGATACATTTTTCTTCTAATAAGCTCTTTGCTTCTGAGAGATAGGGATAACATCAATGTAACAAAAGTCAATTATGTTGCCAACTTGCCACCTCACAAAGCATGTGTCTTCAGCAGTGATGTTCCGCAGTGTCCAGGAACCTGCAGTGACACCCGCGCGGGGCACAGGCTCCTGCCAGAGCGCGTGGGGGGCAGGCCCCAGCCCCGCTGCAAAGGAGCTCCAGGCAGAGCGCGTGGGGGGCAGGCCCCAGCCCCGCTGCAAAGGAGCTCCAGGCAGAGCGCGTGGGGGGCAGGCCCCAGCCCCGCTGCAAAGGAGCTCCAGGCAGAGCGTGTGGGGGGCAGGCCCCAGCCCCGCTGCAAAGGAGCTCCAGGCAGAGCGCGTGGGGGGCAGGCCCCAGCCCCGCTGCAAAGGAGCTCCAGGCAGAGCACGTGTCTATGCAAAACTGCTGCAGCGCTGAACACGGCGCGGCCTGCAACGCTTCCCCGAGCCCGTGGTATGGAAGGTGCGAAGCCTGTGTTGTATACCTGCACACGGTGGAAGTGTCAGCGGCGTCTGAGAAGGCCGCCTCGGTGCTCAGACTCAGTTGCCGTCCTGCGTGTTTACAAGTCCCACAAGAGGGTGGCTCTGTGTGGTGTGGAGAGGGCACTGATTTCCCGAGTTCTAGCTCTGAAGTCAGAAAAGGAAAGGATGGGGCAGCCCTTTAAGGAGCCATCGAGTTCCATGTTTATGACGATCATAAAACCTTTTAATAGAGAATGTTGTTCTAAGAGAGATTTGAGTTTTTGTGTTAAATACAGTACAAGACTGGGGCACCGAGCTCGCAGAGTGACACGCAGCTATTTCGGAAAGAAGCGATGCTTTCGAGCAGCCCTGGGTGGTTTATAAGCAAAATTGAGTCTCAAGTCATGATGCAAGGAAACCGAGCATGGCCATTTCTGTTCTCAACTAGAAATAATCTAGAAGTCCAGTTCAGGCCATGTAGCAGGCTCAAGGCCACTTAGCGGGAAGCCGTGGTCTTATTTTAGTTAAAGAAGTCAGCAGACTTCCCTGAGGCCACCCCCTGGACTGTTTTATAGGTAAAATGCTGCTGCTGCTTGCCCTGGGTGTGGGGAAGGGAATCAGTCCTCAGCATGATGGTCACTGGTCCACACAAGACTCCAGGACTTTTGCTATAATGTTTTTTATTCTATTTTATCCCAATTCTCTTTCCCTAATAGGCAAGCACTCTAATGTGCTTGTAATCATTCATTTGGTTCATATTTATTGTATATACACCTATTACATCGCTGTTTCAAGGAACAGGGTCAGTGACCAAAACATATGACAAAAAGCCTTGCCTTCCGGGAGTCTGCGTTCTAGTAGGGAATGCATAATAAAAATTAAGTAGTAAATATTGGTAAAGAAAGTACTGTGGGGAAAACTAAAACAGAGAAGAGGGAGAAGGAAATGCTTGGGGGGGGTTGTACATAAAGAACCCAGTCCAGCCTACACTTTTATTTCAGCCTTGCGAGACCCTGACCTACAGAGCTGAGAGATAACAAATGGGGGTGTTTCAAGACAGAAAGTTTGTGGTAATTTGTTACTGCAAATGAATCAGTAGTGTTGATGTACATTCTATTTATTTAAGAAAACACTTGTCTAGTGCTTGCTTCATTAGCATTAATTACATTCATAATGTGCAAACCACAACATTATCTATTTCTAAAATTTTCCATCACTGCAAACATCATTGCTTGCTAATTTGCATTTCTCTTTGAGCATCTCTTCCTATGTTTTTCAACACCTGTACATTTGATTCCATATATATTCATCATAAAAAATTAATTAAACTAATAAAAGAAGCTCTAAGTCCTAACACAGCACCTTGCTATAAAAATGGAAATAACAGTACGAACCCTTCTAAATTCTTCTAAGTATTAAATGAGATGATACATGTTAGAGGGCTTATCACCATGCCTAGCAGAAGTATTTGATTTGGCATTTAGCATTGTTATTAATGTTAATGAGATTATATTATTAATTCTTGAAATGCCGTTTCGTCTGAACCTTCCCTAACTCAAATAGTGAGACAGGCCACCTTCCATGTGACAGCACCGTCCTTACCACCGATGGACCTAAGCTCAGGATTTTATGGAAGAAGCAACAGGATTGAGAAATAATTTAAATGCAGAACCTAATGAAGGAAAAATAAGATGAAATAGCATTCAAACCATAATCTTAAATAAGGAGCAATCCCAGGGCCACCAGATGCGCGTGGGAGGGCGCTGGCTGGCGGGGAGACTCCCGCAGGCTGCTGAGTGCCCCTCGGGCCGCGGGAGGGCAGCGGCTCCGCGCTGGCTGCCCCCTGCTGGAGGGAAGGAGCTCTGCGCGCTGACACATTTGCATCTCCAGGGGCACCAGATGTACTGTTTTACGGTCTGTTTTTATAAAGCTCTGACACGCTAATGCATGTTTTGGGTCTGAATCCCTTCAATGTAATTGATGACACTAACATGTAAATAACTAAAATCAGCAGATTTCACTTATGACGTGAGCTATCTATCATCTGGCTTTTGAAACATGCATGACTCGAGTTTTGCTTCCCACTATTATTATCTTGTGTCCTGTTGCTAGCAGCAGAGACTACAGTCATTTTGGTGAGCTTGCCCACACGCAGAAGGGACCGAAGCGAACTAAACCGAAAAATAGCTCTGACACGTTGGAAAAGTAAAGCATTTTCACTCCAAAAGTGAGAGGCTAGTAGACAGACACAGCTTGGTGGTGTTTGCTCTTGTCTTTATTTAGTTTAATCCAGCCGTTCACTAGCATTTGGAAAGAGAAAAAAAAAGAGAGAAAATGGAATTGCCCTGCTCACGCTGTCCTTTAATTATATATTTACATTTTATCTAGGTGCTTCTCTTCTACTTTTTAGAATTTCTAATTGTAGAATTTGCTTAATGAAAATGTGTGCTGTGGGCTAGAAAAGGGTATTTAGAAACACTTATCCCCCCCACCAAAAAAAAAAAAAAAAGCAAGTGGGAGTGGAAATTTGAAAGAGGGCTGCCTAATTCAGCACTAAAACCAGTGTGAGCAGCAGTGCCTGTGCGTGTGTGTGTGTGTGTGTGTGTGTGTGTGGTGTAAAATGTGCTTTTCAAAGTGCTGAGAGGTTGATGGGAACGTTCGATTAGCTCCTCTGAGAAGAAAAGGTGCTTGGACCTCTTGATTCTGCTTGAGAATAATTTGGATGGGATTTGTGATGCAGAAAAGCTTAAGGAGAAAGGATATCCATTCCGTGTGGTGGAAACGTCTTGGGAAAAAAAATTGCTGTCTTCAAACAAGGTATGTCTGATGAATTGTCAAGTGATGCAGCTAGTTTGCTTTCCATTCCTTATTATGAAAACCTTAAAATGTATTGATCATTAAGAAACTACAACACATACCTTGACCAAGTAATCAGTTCTGTATAAATTTCGGTCTCAAGAAAACTGAGCTGGGAGTGGGTGGTAGTTGACATCCTTGTAAACAACTAATATTAGGTATGTCGACTATAAATAAACTGGACTAAGATAAGTTTAGAACAAGATTTTCACTGTATCTTTAAGCCAACTTAATTATAATTAAAGTGAGTTGAAAACTATGACATTTGTGTAGAACTTTAAAGTACATTTAAGGCTTTTTTATTCTTTGCTTCCTTTATGAACTACGGTAGCAATGCAACAAATTGCTCAGAACAACATATCAGCAGCAGCATGAGAAATGGGCACGCTGGTGCTAAATTAAAGGGGAAATGATTCCTCGTGGATCTGTGCTTCTCTATTCAGACGGATCTGGGTGGAATGTGGCTCGAAGTGCACTCTGTGTCTTGTTTACCCTGGAAGGGTTTTCTCAGGCTGAAGTCTTTTTCACTGATAAGCCCGGGAGAGGGCTGGCATTGTTAAGCCCACTATTGTAGCTCAACTCTGCAGAGGAAAACAGGGTGGGAAGTCTCTTTTAAGCACGATTAGTGTCAAACCAGTATAAACGTGAAATAAATGCCTCGAGTTCAGATTAAACAGAGAGGATATGATTGAATCATTAGACTCAATGGTTTGCTCTGAGCGACCCATGGCATCTTTTAAATCCACTCCAAATCGAGAGTGGAATTCAAGATTTTCTTTGGGTTTATTGTCAAAATAAAGCCAGGCATTCTTGGCCATGGTGGTTATTAAAAAATGCGAGCGCTAAGAAAATAACACGTTGCCATTGCGTTGTGTTGCAACAAATCTGGAAGCCTTGGCGGTCAAGTCCTGAGGTTGTTTTTCCCTCGGTCTCTTGAAAGAGGAAAACACCCTGCAGCAAGGCGAGATCAAATGCCTGTGTATTTTCTCTGTTGTGTGTGTCAGCTGTGAGCGGTAGCTGTGCGCTGGGAGGAAAGCTGGAAGTGCCTGCCTTTTATTTATTGAATTAAAATACCCTCTTTTGTGAAAGGGCTTTAGACAGAGAATTGCAAGACTCTGAGGGCTGCATTTTTAATTGCAATATGATGGTTTCCCAGGCTGAGCTTCATTTAGATATATCTTACACCTTGTCATTGAAAGGAAACACTTTAGAAACGTTGGAAATGCTTAATATCTACCCTGAAATAGTGTTTACTTTATGAATGTAGTTTAGAAGGTCTAATTATCTTTTTTCCTAAGTTACTGATCACAGGAGGAATAGTTTCTTTCAGAGGAAATGCACTGGGTTTGAAAGTGGTGTATGACTAGCTCCAGGAAAACAAAACCGGGAGGCTGTCCTCTGCGATTCCCACGGGCCGGGGGTGACAGGGAAGCTGCGTGTTCCCGGCTGCCGCAGCCGGGAGTCCTAATCGCAGGAACAGCCCTGCCACTACCCGGCTGCGCTACCTTGGGAAAGGTGTGCAACGTTTCTTCACTTTTTTTCCCCATCTGAAAGACAGAAATAGCGATGCCTGCACGCACACCACTCCCAGGGTGGTCATGAGGCTCAACATTGATTCTCGGTTCCAAAAAAGGTTTTGAAATGTGAGAAGTTCTATAGAAATGGAATCTGTTTCTGCACATATTCACAAAATGGTTACATCGCAAGAAGCTCTTGGCCTTCAAATGAATGCTTCCCAGGCCCCACAATGGTCCTGCTGCTTGTGTCCACACGTGTAACTTCTCTCCTGGCTTGTTTGGAAGCATGAGCTCAGGAGCTATCAGCAGCAGCGGGTGCAGGACAGAGCACAGGGGAGAAGGGCACTCTAGCTGTGTGACCTTGGGGAGCTTACTCAACACCTCTGTGTCTCCATTTCCTCACGTATGAAATGAAGAAGCTGGACAAGGCAGTCTCTCAGTTTCCCTCCTAATCCTGATTCTCCATATCATGACATGGCCAGGCCAGTTTCATTGATGAGACTCTGTGTGCTGCAAAATGAAGAAATATCAAAATGGGGTTTCAAAACTATGGTATATTTAAAATGTTTATGTTTGCCTAACTCAAGAATTTAACATATACAAAAATGAAGTGTGTGTGTGTGTCTCCGCAGGATACTGAGGACAGTGTGGTCCAAGCTGTATGACAGACTTCTTTCAGTTCTCTGTCAAATATCTAAATGTAAGGCCTTCCAGGCAAGGCTAAGGCCAAAGCCAAGGCCAAGTGGCCCTCCTGTGCTATGGGCCCCATGGGAGTTTGTCAGGCAGGAGGCTCTGCCAGTTCTTAAATGTATTAACGTTGGCAAGTTACTTAAACTTTCTGAGCCTCAGTTTTCTCATCTCTAAAAAGGGTCTGTTGTTAGTGGAATTGTGGCAGAAAGCTTTGATCAGTGCTTGGCACACCATCAGCACCCAAATGTTAGCAAATATTTTCTTCATTACATATGCCTAGAATGAAGAAATCAGACCAGCTGTGAAGCACAGTGATTGTAATCCTCTCCAAACTTTTACACATTAACTCTTTGGATATGGTCAGCAAAGGGATTTGTGGAATTATGTGATATTAATATAATCATTAGAAATGGATAGCCATCTCTTCCTTCAGAGGATCTGAGCTAATCAATCAATGAGCAAGCGATAAGCAAGAGAGGCAACTTCTGCGACGTTTGTTACGTGACAAATCCCACGGGTCCCCCTCTCACTGTCTAAAAATGTGTCTCCCTGTGGTTTGCAGAAGGTGGTGGAATTCCTAGCCCCCTGAACAAACATAGCGTGAGCGAGAGCAAAGTGCAAAGGGAACCTGCTAGTAGCAGTGAGCAGCTTCTGTTAGTGCAGAGAATGGGGCAAAGCAGCAATAGACCGAGGTAAACGTAGGCTGGGCATCAGAAATGGCTTTTTGATAATGCTGGTTGTCAAATTTTAATTAAGCTGCAGCAGCACACCCCAAGGGCTAGGGCCTCCACGCCACTGCTGGCTCGGTCCAGCCTTGGCTCCTGTCGCTAGCCTGTACCACTGGGATCCCCTTCAACCAGCCACTCCAGCTGTGCACCCGCACCCCACTGGCTCAACTCCCAACACACTGTGGAGCTGGGCACACCTGTGGTGAGGCCCTGAAGCCACAGGAGTGTGCCTGACAGTTAGGGGCCCCGAAGCTGCTCGTGCACCTGCAGTCAGCCCCAGTCCTTGCTGCTAGTCCTGGCTCTCGCCGCTAAATGTGTCTGCAACTGTCCCCTGCCACTGCACGACACAGGCATCTACAGCTGGCCCTGCAGCCAAGCACAAGCACACCACCAGCTCTGGCCATCACCCCTGCCCGCTCCGGCCCCCAGTTGCTGGACCTGAAGCAGCCCTTCCAGCCTCTGCAGCTCCCCTGCTGTGCTCACCAAGCGGTGTGGACCCCAGCCGCCTGATGTCTAGACAGCAAGGCCCCCACAAGCCCCCACACTTGGCGTCCTGCACCACTGGACTCAGGAACACAGCAGGCCCGAGCGTGCCTCCACTCACAGCGAAGGCCTTTCCTGACCATGCAAGGCTACAGGGACATGGGGAATCGGGGAAGCATGGCTCACCAAAGGAGCACATTAAACCTCGAGTAACTGACCCCCACGAAACAGAGATACGCGAACAAGGAACTCGAAATAGTCGCTGTAAGGATGCACAGAGAGCTCAAGAGAGCACAAGCACTTCAGTGAAATCCGGACAGCGATACAAGAACAGAGTGAGTTCAACAAAGAGACAACTTAAAAAAGAACCGAATGGAAATTTTGGAGCTGAAGAACAACATTTGAATTAAAAAAAATACACACACACACACACACACACACACACACACACGAAAGCTGTGTCAGCCTGAGATCTCCTGAGCGAGTCCTGCTTACAGGCCAGGAGGGGAGGGACCGAACTCCAACCAGCTTCCCAGGGCCCGTGGCCACACGGAGCAGGGACTGTTTCAGTTTTGTTGACTGCATTTTCTTACAGTTACCTCATTTGTAAAACAAACAGTTGTGGATGCTGGATTTAGAATTTGTTTCTAATCAACTGGAAAACTTTTCCACTCCGACAGACGGCAGATCCTTAGAGAAGGCCTATCTGAAGCGCTCAGGCTGCTGGGGGCACCAAGCAGGCACCAGGCGATGCTCTGCGCCCAGACTGATAAAGGCCGCGGGTCCTGCGGTGGCCTGTGAACGGCACCCCCCACCCTTCCCATCACACACACACCCCCCCTCCACACCCCCGCAGCAGACGTGACTGCCACGTTCCAGGGCCTGTATCCCAAGGGAGAAAGGTGAACTGAGATGCTGCTGCTGAAGCCCTTTCCTGAGTCAAATCCACAAGCCAGGGGCTTGGAACAAAACAAATACATATTAGTTTGGTTTTGATTCAGTTTAGAAATATTTGTTTTTCACTCTGGCCTTATCATTTAAAAAAATGTTTAGCCCATTTCTGCTTCCTATTAGTTCACTAGATGTTCATTTGTTCTCAATTCCTTTTAAGAATGCTGGATGTCATTCCTCAGCCGTTCGATCGGTCCAGCTGTCCTACACCATCTAGAAGATTTTCATGGCAATGGGCTAAAGATCCTTACAAATGGGCTAAAGATCCTTACAAATGGGCTAAAGATCCTTGCAGAGAAGGAAGGAACAAAACTACAGAAGTGCTCCCTTTCTGGGTCCTAGAAGAATTTAACTCAATGGCAGTCACAAACCTATGTGGTTCCTTCGCCAAGAAGTCCAAAAGTCATGCATGGCTGACCCTGGGCAGCATCTTATGGCGAGAAATTAAATTTGTTGCTTTCCCTCTGTTAAGTCCTCAACTAGAATATAAATGGCTATATTTTGCAAAAGCATGGCAACGCGAATGATGATGGCAGTCATGATTAATCACCACCCCAACAGCAATAATAACTGCTAACACCGACGGAGCTACTCTTTCGTGCCAAGCACTGTTCCAGGCCCTTTGCACATATGAATTCAGTTCATCCTAACAGCAACCATAGAGGGTGGGTTGTCACTATCTCCATTATACAGATGAGGAAACGGAGGCACTGAGAAGTTAAGGAAATTGTCTGAGGTCACACAGCTCAGTAATGATGGAGCTCAAATGCAAACCCAAGCAGTCTAGTTCCTGAGCTCACACTTGTAACCTTTTAGGCAATAATTACACAGTCCTGGTGTTTCTATCACTGCCCCAAATTAATCTTTGCCATCCCTGAAAACATTGTTTTCAAGCCAAGTCAATTTTGAGGAAAACTATTCTTCCTCACAAGTGTAGACAGGACACCAATAATGACGGAGAGGAGTGAAGGTAAGGAACTCCCAGGAGAAGGGTCTTGGGAAGGAGGAGGGGCTGTTCCTGGCATTCTTGGATCACCTCCTGATTTAAGATCGCTTCTCAGGTGTGCTGGGAGACATGACTTTCAGGAGGAAAGCCAAGGAGTAGGCATCATTATCAAGCCCTTTGAGTAGCCAGTCCCCAGATGTCCTTTACCTTCACTCTACGGTAAAGTTCTCAGCGAGTCGCAGAAAGAATTATCCTAAGACTCAGATTACTTTAAAAAAAAAATCACTTTTCCTGATAAGGGTCTCCACAGTGACAAGACTCCCATAGAAATTTCTCAAATTCTTTCTCTCGGTGAGAGAAAGGCGAAAGTTTTGTGTGGACACGTAAAAATTCATAAAAATCACCCTCAGGCTATAGTGAGATGGAACTCTGTTTCTGCATTCCTCCTTCTCAAGCAGGAAAAAAAAATCTATTCCTTCAGGGGACCCAATGTATAGTTTCCAGGGGAAGAGGTCACTGGCATCTCAGTGCTGAGTGAATTCCCTCCTCTCAGTTCCTTTGTGTCCCAGGCAGAGAAAACATGCTCTGGATGTAAAGGTGCAAGTCAACTTGCCCAGACTGGCTTTCTTGTATAATACAGCAAGTAAGTTTACACTCCGAAAGCTAAAAAGAATTTAGGGGAGCAGAGGTAACCTTCAGTGGTGGCAGCAGCAAATATTTATGGGGCCACCGCCATGTGCCAGCTATAATTCTGTGTGTCCCGGAAGAAGACTGAACAAAATAGTCTCCGTTCTTCCAGAGCTGCCAATCTGTGGGCGCACGATTAACAAATCCACACAAGAGGTCTGGCGGTGACCTGGGCTGTGAAAAACATAAGACAGTAGGAAAGGGGGCTGGGCCAAGCAGTGAGGTGTGGGTGATGATTTATGTTGCATGGAAAGATAAATGTTTGATAAAGGGACACTGAAACTGAGAGAGAGGTGAAGGAAGCCAGGGGGCATCCTATGTGGATAACTGGGGGAAGAGCATTCCAGACAGAGGGAAGATAGATGCAAAGGCCCTGGGGTAGGACCGTGCTTGGGAGACCAAGAGGGTAGCTGGAGACAGGAGAGCAGGAATAGCTTTAGGAAAAGGGGTTGGCATTTCCCCTCCTCCTCCCCCTCCCCACACTCCCACCCACTTCAGGCAATAGTGACAGGAGCCTCGGGACCACTTTGGAACATGGAAATAGTTGGCCCTTCATCTCAGCGGAAGCTGAGACAAAGGATCGTCCCATTTTAACATCCCATGACACAGTCAATTATGATACACTCAAATATCTATTTAGATGGGCGTGTTATGCCTGGTTAAACTTAAAAATATGCCCGATGCATCACTGCCCTAAATAACATTTGTGTGTGAGAGAGAAAGCTGCGAGTGAGTTCAGGCCCAAATATAACTCAAGACAATCTCTTGACCTTAGAACTAAGACAACTTTACTACACAGTGTATGCATTTTACAGTGTGAGTCTTAACTAGTGTCAACAGAGTATCTCAGAAAGCCTGGGATATATGTGTCGAGGCAAAAAGGAAGGTGAAACCATCAGCAGGGTGCTCCAACGGGAGTACTGAGTGGGGTTGAGTGCTTGAGGCCTGGGATGGAATTCTGGTTCTTTTACATACTCACTCTGTAAACTTGGATAGTGTACTAAGGTTCTCCAAGCCTCGATTTCCTACTCTGAAAAATGGGCGTAAGAGTGCCTACCTGATAGGATCATCACGATAATGAAATAAGGCCGCACATGTGCAGTGTGTAGCACATGGTAAGTACTCAGTAAGTGCTAGTTACCATTATTGGAGTGGACTCTCACACTTCTAAAACTTTCCACAAAGAAGAAGAAAGGTACCAACCCCATCCTCTGTAACGGGCCACTAGTCAGCGGGGCCAAAATTGGCAGGAGGGCCGTGAAAGAGGGTGGGAGACTCAGTCAGAGCCGGCGATGGCCCAGAGAGGGCCTCCGGAGCAGGAGGCTGAGGGGTTTCCTTTGGAGAGCTGGGCCTCCTGCTTTGAAATGACTCTCTTTCTGCTGGTCCCCGCCACCTGCTGGGACTCAACCCTCCCCAGCCCCCAGCTGCTCGGGCCCAGTCACTGCCCTCCTCTCTCCCCCCTTTGCCCAGTGCTTGCTGGGGTTCGGGGCTGCACTCTGACCCTTAGCCCCACGCCTGCCTCTGGGCGGCAGGGGAGAGCTGGGACCCTGTGGCCTGCGACAAAACCCGCTCTCTACCCAGAGGCAGACAGGAGGACGGTGTGGATTTTACACGCACACCCTCACCCTTCTCCCCACCTCAGCTGGAAGCTCGACCAGATGCGAAATATGTTTTTCTCTGCCTCAGAATTGAAGGCGGACAGAAAAGAACAGAATGTTCAGGCCAGTCAGGGCTCTGGGGATCACAGTGGGACTGAACCAAATACCCGGCTCCAAGCTCACCGCCGACGGCCCCTCGGCAACCACACACCCCAGTGCCCAAGGGGGACAGCTCACGGGGCGGAGGCAGGGCTGCCGCGGGGTCAGACGCCTTAGGTAGGGAAGCTTCGGGTGAGAGGGCTCGTCTCCCGGAGCCCCGGGGGATCTCTGAGCCCGCACGGTTTCCAGAGCAACTAAGGGGGGCGGTCATGGCCCACCTCATCTTCTACTGAGACCCCCCCCCCGGATTTACGGCTCCTCGTGCCCCCTTCCATTACAGAGTATAAATGACTCTTGGAAGGAGTTCTTTAGAGCTCATTTGGGGGCATGCCTGCAAACTAGTATTTTTTCCCACTGGCAATATAAGATCTAAACTACCACTTCAGAAACGTAATTACTGTTTGCAGCCTCACTGGAAATCACTATTGGTTGAAGCCTTGTGGAAGTGGTAAGCATTACCATATGTCAGGCTCCTAACGAAGTAAAAATGATGGTCTGAAACGCACGCACCAAAAACGGCTTTCCCTTTTTGGTTTCCTGACATGTAGGAACGTGCCACATGGGTCAGTGAACCTCATGGCGCGGGCATATATCTGTCTCTGAACACATGCGTGAGCTCTGCAATCCACCCAACGGCCCGGGAGTGAGTACCTCTGCTTTAGGATTTGCCCTGGCTGCCTATGGCAATCAGTGATCCTGGAGAAAGGGATCCTGAGTAGTTCACATCTTAGTCATCCAAAAAATTACCTCTAATATTTGTGGAAAATTCCTAGATTGGAACAGTAAGTATAATGTTCTTTAGATAGATAGATAGATAGATAGATAGATAGATAGATAGATAGATAGATAGATAGATAGACAGATAGATGACAGATAGATGATAGATAGATGATAGATAGACAAATAGATGATAGATATAGATGATAGATAGATAGATGATAGATAGATAGATAGATAGATAGATAGATAGATAGATAGACAGATAGATGATAGATAGATGATAGATAGACAAATAGATGATAGATATAGATGATAGATAGATAGATAGATGATGATAGATAGATAGATAGATAGATAGATAGATGATAGATAGATAGATAGATAGATAGATAGATAGATAGATAGATAGATAGATATAGATAGATAGATAGATGATAGATAGATAGATAGATAGGTAGATAGATAGATAGATTCCAGACACTATGGGAATAAACACTGTCTAAATCAGCCTGTCAATGCTGACACCGTTGGCATGCCGTGCCGGGTAATTCTCGGTTGTGTGGCTGTGCTGTGCCTTGTAGGATGTTTCGCAGCATCCCCGGCCTCTACCCACTAGAGGCCAGTAGCATCTCCCACCCAAAGTTGTAACAACCAAAAATGTCTTCAAACATCTTTCCTGGCGGGGGGGGGGCTGCAAAATCACCCCTGGTAATGAGCCCTGGCCATAAATACATCAGGAACTGCGCAGCGGCGCTCTGCCAGCATAGTTTCAAGGTCACACACTCCCGCCGTCGCCCCCAGAGCGCCCGGGTCTGCGGATGCTCCGTCTCAGTGGCTGCCCCAGCTCATGAGAGCCTTCCTCCCGGGGCTGGTTCCAGGGAAGACACAGCTTCTCCCACCCCTGCCTTGATGCTACCAAAACACAAGCACATATGCCTTCCCATCTTACTACTAATCACTTCAGGGAAACAGGAAATAAGTAAAACTACAAAGATGAAAAGTGTTTAATCAGAGCTTCAAGGAACAGAAACTAACTCAGACTGGCTGGAGTAGAAGGGCCCAGAAACATCCTCATCAAGCACAGGAGACCAGGTCCAGCTGGGCCTCCTTCAGGATGGAGACGGGGCCTGGGGAGTGGCCAGAAACTAAGGCGCCTGCTCTCGCTGCTTCTCCAGGGGCCACGTGCTTTCTCTTCTCCATCCCCTTCCCTCGTCTTCTACATCTTAATCAGGGCCCATATGGCCTCCAGCTTGGCTCCCTCAGTTTCCAAAGCTTTCCATGTTCCAATTCCAAAATCCCAAGGGAGATCTTGATTGGCCTAAATTATCTCTCTCTCTCTTTTTTTTTTTTGCCAGACCAAGCTGGTTACTTAATTTCAGCGAGTGTTATCTCTGCATCTGAGCTTAATATTTGAGATCCTACAGGGGTCTTGTGAGATTAAAGTTATAGATGTAACCAGGATTTTTAAAGTGAAAAGCACAGCCTGGCTGGGTGTGGCTCAGCGGTTGAGCGTCGATCTAGGATCCAGGCGATCAGGGTTCAATTCCCGGTCAGGGCACATGCCCAGGTTGCGGGCTCAATCCCCAGTCGGGGGCGTGCAGGAGGCAGCCGATCGATGGCTCTCTCATAATTGATGTTTCAACTCTCTCTCTCCTCTTTTCCTCTCTCTAAAATCAATAAAGATATATTTTAAAAATAAAATAATGGGGATAAAAACTTGTCACAATTTAAAAAATAAAGTGAAAAGTACAATACAAATGAGGCATAGAGTTTATGTTTTATAATAATATTATATAATAAACCATGAAATCATTTGGAATTTTTAATAACAGTCACATGAAGAGTTCGATATAGTAAAAAGAGGACAAGACTAATATAGAACCTGGGCTGTGTGCCCTTAGGCAAGTGGCTTCACTGCTCAGAATTACAGGACTAATAATGCCCATTCTACTTCAAGAGGTTTTTAGGCGGCCCAGGCAAGAGAACTGCTGAGAAAACACTGCAGACTCTGGTATAAACGCATCTGCTGTGTAGGGACAGGCACTGGGAATTAGGGAGCAGCAGGGAACAATCTTTCAGCTGCAAGCCCGCCTGAAAGGGAAGTTTGTTATCTCACCTGAAAGAGGTGGGCCCAGCCCCAAGGCACAAGACAGTCAGAGCCCCAGCTCCATCTCTCAGCAACTCACTTAGCTGCCCACCTCCTCTTGGGTTGGCTGTTTCCTCAGACTGACCTGTCCCATGGTCACAAGGTGGCTGCCAGCAGACCTAGAACCACCTTCCCCCCCCGTTCATTTCCAACACGAGGGGTAACCTCTCCCTGGAAGACATGGGAGTAAAGCCTTTCTGTTCTGTCTGATACAACTCACGACATGTCACCCCTGAACTAGGCACAATCCCTTGAACGAGGCCTGTGTGATGGGCTCGAGGCCAAGGTCTTGAAGCAATCATCAGCAAGGGGGGATATATATGAAACCACCCTTGGCTTAGCCTTGGATGGCCCCGCTTCCTCTGAGTCCCCTGGCTGCACTGATTCCCTTTACCAAATGGGGGTTGTGATGGGAAAGAGGGAAGCAGGTGCTCCGCTTAGGCAACCAACAGTGTCCAGTCCATATAGCCCAGCTCAGAGCACATCTTCAAGCAGCCTGGTGCATCCTTAGGAGCCAGCATTTTGAGAAAGGGCAAAATTTCCCTTCCTTCCCCGCCTAGTTGGCTTGTACTTTGCTGTTGGCATTTCTTTAAGATAAAAGGAGGAAGGAACTGGAAGAAGAAGAAAACTACAGAAAGAAAGAACAGCTGGTGTCCTCTCTGGCTCACTGTCTCCTTCACAGGATCCCGGGGGAGTATGGCCGTGTCCACTGGTGTCATGGCAACAGGAAATGCGGTGTTTCGGGTCCAGCCTGGAGCAGTGGGGTCTATGTAAGGGTTTCTGTGCAGACTGAGGCACCACCTCCACGTTGTAAAGTCCCCTCTGACTACCAGCCTTCCTTGTTCCATCTGCACCAGATAAACTCACACCCACGGACGAGCAGCTGAGGCCTGACATCAGGCAGGAATGGGGAAAGCGAGCCTGCAGATGGGGCCGCTCCCCATTCAGAGATGCCTATCCTCAAGGGATTTTTGGCATTTTGGAAATACAGCCCAAGCCTCTCATAACCATTAAATGTTTCCAGATGGATATTGGCTCTCTCTGCCTCGTGGACAAAGAGTATTGTTAGGTGCTCCCCATGTAGCATCATAGATCAGACAAACACCAGCATTATATAAATCTTACACGTCCACTAGGACATATTTTCTGCAACTGAGTGGCTCAAGTAAGCCTCTAGGGGGCTTATTAAAAATGATGAATGCAAAAATAATTTTTAAGCCTCCTATGTCTCCCTGTAGCCTCAAGGATCAATTCCACATTCTTTATAAATGACATTCAAGGCCGGCATGGCCCCTTCTTTGCTCTCTAACAGCCTGACTGCCCTCCCAGTTCCCGAAGTGGCTCTGTCCCCTGTGTCCTTTCCTTCTTCACAAATTATTGTTTTCCAACCTGTCAGTTAAACGAATCCAAGCCTCTTCCAGTCCCCACACCCAGGCCTATCTGACCATCCCCCCCTTTGCCATCACTGTATCCTCTAGAGCAGAGGTTCTAATTTGGCTGCAAGACGGAGTCACTTGGGAGCTTTAAAGAAATATTGATATCAACTCAGCCCAATTAAATCAGAATGTGGATGAGTGAAGTGTCTTGCGTATTATGAGAGAGCCATGGCATGTGGTGGAATGCAAATGCAAGGCCTCTGCACTCAGAATTCCTGGTTTAAGTCCAGCTCCTCTTCTTTCCAGCTTTGTAGGTAACCTTGGGCAAAGTACCTAACCGCTTCCCAACCTCTAAAATTAAGGCAAGAAAAACCCCTACCTGATCAGGTGGTTGTGAAGATTACCTGAGTTAATATATTATTGACGCTTAGTATGTGCTCAATTAATGTTTGTCGTGATCTGTGCATCAGTCTCCCTCTAAAAGCCTCAAAGCAGCTTGATGACAGGATCTGTATCGTGTTCCTGTCTGCCCAGCATGGAGTACACACACAATTTTTTTTTCTGAATGATTAAATGGGTGTATGAATAAAGATAAATTTTGACATTAGGAGATTAAGAAGATTTACATAGAAGAGGTGGCCCATGAGCTGAACCTTGACAGATGGATAGGCTGTGAGAGGCAGATGAGGAGAGGTAAGGTATTCCAGCTAGAACAGTAATAAGAGCATGAGCCAAGGCACTGATATGCATGGTGTAGAGAAAAGACCCAAAGCCTGGGGTGTACTGGGTCAGAGGAGAGGATTACAGAAGAGAATTGCAGGGAGATGGTTTGAAAGGTAAGTTGGACCATTTCATGAAGAGTTTTTAATGCCTCACTAAGGAATTTGGGTTTTATTCTGCACAGAACGAGGGAGCTGCGAAAAAGAATTCTGAGAGGGTAGAAGAATTCTGAGAGGGTAAATGCATAATCAGACCTGTGCACGAGAAAGCTGATTCTTTCCAGCTGGAGAGAGGGTGACCTTCAGCAAGGAAAGCAAGGAGCAGTTTAGGAGATTACGGTGGCTTCTCATTTGATATCAATACTGTCTGTATATAGTACATCTACCCAAGAGACGATCTTATTAATTTCTGATTTATTAACATATGTGCCCAGGGTAAAGACTTACATAGAACAAAACTGTAAGACTCACTCCCATCTCTGATCAGCACTTACCCTGCTCTCTTTCCCTGAAGCAACAACTGTTATTGAATTAAAAAGAATTAGGAGAGTACTATGGACAATTTTACACCAACGAACTGGATAATCTAGATGAAATTAACAAATTCCTAGAAACATGAAACCTACCAAAACGAATTCAAGAAGAAATAAAAAATCTAAATAGCCCTACGAGTAGTGAGGCAAAGACAACAACGACAAAACAGACAAATTGGACTTCATGGAAATTAAAAAATTTTTGCATTGAAAGACACTGTCAGTCAAGCAAAAAGGCAGCACATAGAATGGGAGAGAAGATTTGCAAATCACATATCTGATAAGGGATTAATATCCAGAATGTATAGGTAACTAAAATTAAACAGCAACAACAGCAACAAAACAACATGATTAAAAACTGGGCAAAGTACTTGAATTGACATTTCCCTAAAGAAGATATAAAAATGGCCAACAAGCAAATTAAAGATGCTCGCCATCACTAATCACTAGGGAAATGCAAATCCGAGCTCCGATGATTCTACCTCACACCCCTTAGAATGACTATTATCCAAAGAAACAGACAACAGCAAGCGTTGGCGAGGATGTGGAGACACTGGAGCCCTGGGCAGTGTTCATGGGGTTGCAGAATTGCACAGCCACTCTAGAAAACACGGCGCAGGTTCCTCAAAAAATTTTAAAAAAATAGAATTACCATATGATCCAGCAATCCCACGCTGGGTATACGCCCAAAAGAACTGAAAGCAGGGTTTCAAGGAGATACCTGCACACCCATGTTCATAGCAGCACTACTCACGATAATTAAAACCTGGAAGCAACGTGAGTGTCCGTGGACTGATGAATGACCGGCCAATGAATAAATAAACAAAATGGGGTATATACAGACAGTGGAACATTAGTCAGCCTTAAAAAGGAAAGAAATTTGGACATGTATTACAATATGGATGAACCTTGAGAATATTATGCTATAGAAATAGGCCAGTCACAAAAAGGTAAATACTACATGATTCCACTTATATGAGGCACTTAGAGTAGTTAAAATCTTAGAGGCAGAAAGCAGAATGCTCACTGCCAGGCACTGGGGGAACAGGAGAATGGGGCGCTAGTGTCTAACGGCACAGAGCTTTAGTTTTACAAGACAGAAGGTTCTGGAGATGGATGGTGGTAATAATAGCACATTATGAATGTGTTTAATACCACTAAACTGAAAAAAAAGGGAACATCTGTAATACTTTCAACAATAAAGATACATTTTTTTAAAAAATGGCTAAGATAGTAAATTTTATATTTGTGTATTTTACCATAATAAAAAAATTAAGAGAGAAAAACTGCAAAAAAACATAAACAGAAGGCCATATTGTCATTGGTTAGCAACTTGCTCTTTTCTGGCTCTGGGCAACAATAGATCTAATTAAACTGGCTGGCTACTCTACTTACACTCATGTCTGTTTTTATTTCACGATCAGGCTTCGTTCGCCTCACCAAAACTTCATATTCAGGACTCTTTATGTCACCTCTCACGGCACAATCCATAAATTTATGAATCAGTAACACATTCTTTTGGAAACCCCCGTTGTTCCACTTTTGCTAGAGCTGTGGCGAGCACGTGAGGAATCAAGGCTCCAACATCACCACCGCGCACCCCACAGCTCCGTGACACCAGACCACCCACAGGGACTGCCAACAGTGCCCCTGGCTGTCCCTGTCCCAGCCTCTTGAATGGTTGAGAGAGGGTTTGAATTTTTTTCTCACACATTTCAAAAGGCACATTTACATTTTAAGTGTACGAATAAATGGGCTGAGCAAGAAGAGGAACTGAAATTGTAGGAAGACACAAAACCTTCCGATTCCAAGAGACAGGGCGCAGATGGACCAATCTCAGAGGGAAGGGGGGAGTAACCAAAGAATTTATATGCACATATCCACTGACCATGGACTCGGACAACAGGGCGGTGAGGGGGGGGGCGGGGGGCACCTGTAATACTCTCAACAATAAAGATTATTTTCAAAAGAAAAGAAAAGAGATTTTGGAAGCCTTGCTCTACACCACTGGTTCTCAAACGTGGCCGCACGTTGGAATAACCTGGGGAGAACTTTAAAAGCTTGACGCCCAGACTCCACACCCGAGAGGTTCTGACTCGGTTGGTCCGAGGGCAGCCTGGGCATGAGAGTGTTTTAAAACCCCCGGGTGAGTCTAACACGCCGCTAGGTTCGGAACCACTGCTCTGTAAACTCCCCTGCTGCCCTTATGGGGCCTGCACACCCTCATATTATGGTGATTTGTGGCCACGTACGTTTTCCCACTTCTATTAAACTATGTCTTTTAAGAGCAAGAATTGTTTTTTAATTCCATTTTTATCACCTCCTACCAAACAATACCTAGCCATATGATAGGAATTTAATAAATATTTACCGAATGGATGAACAAATTATTTGTCATCTAAACATATTCTCTCAATAACAGAAGTGTGGCTTTCGTCCTTGTTTGAAGACCGGTTGAAATGACTTGAAATCGTCACGTTATTTCCTCTTTGGTTGTAAGCAAAGACCAGATCTCTGAAGCCCAGGAGGCTGGCGGCCAGGCGGGTTTTCTGATCGCGAAGAGGCTCTGGGTCCCAGGCGCTGGCCGCTGCCGCCCGCATGAGCTGGTGCAGGGGGCTGGAGCCTAAATCCCAGGGCTCCAGGGGCAATGCACCCCGAGGCAGCCCGCCCCGCGCCCTGCACCCCGAGGAACTCCTGCTGAGATGTGACTGTGTTCCTGTTTCTTCCCCCCCAGGGTGCCGTTTTGATATTTATGGTGATTGTTGTCCTCACTATGAAGTCATCTGTTATTGAAATGTTCCTTGGTAAGTACTTTTATATGTGTATCTGGACACACTGTTAACATTCTCCTAAGGCCCGAAGAATCCTGCCAAGAAAAGCATATAAACAGCACAGAGTATCTTTTTATGATAAACCTTTTGGAGAGAAGCTGAAGTGAGAATGTTAAGTGTAGATCAAATTCAGGGCATATGTGTATATATATTTTTATATACAGCAAGGACACCCATTGCATTAGAGTGCCTCTACATATTATAGACACATATATACACACATATCTGTGTGTATTTTTCAGCAACTAAAAAAAATTTCAGATAGAGCATATTTACAGATTCTGAATTTAGAGAGCTTTCTATTTCTTAATCTCTCAAAAACAAAAAATATTGTATCACTGCCAATGGCCTTACTTGTAGCATTGGCAACTCATATCTTATAGATGAAGCCCTTTACACCCAGCTTTTGCCACCAGAGAATGCAACTTCAGGCAGGTCTTCAAGAACCAGGGGGTCAACCAGAGGGCGGAAGAGCGCTGGTGGGTGCAGCACTGAAATGGGGGGCAGTCACCTCTTAATCTTGACCCCGCTGTGCTGCGGACTTGTCAGGTGGGCCACTGAAACCACCGCCGGGAAAGACTTTCAGACGATCTGCACAAGCGTGCCAGGGCTGCCATGACAAAATGCCACAAAGCGAGGGCGTGGGACAGCCAGATTTGATCTTCTCGTGACTCTGAAGGCCGGAAGTACAAACGCAAAGTGTCAGTTGGGTTGGTTTGCTCGGGGGTGAGGCCTGCCCCGTGCCTCTCTCCTAGCTCCTGTGTTTGCTGGCGATCTTCCGCGTTCCTTGGCATCGACCCAATCTGTCATCAGTTTCACATGGCAACCTTCATGTGTGTGTGTCTGTCTGTGCGTGTGTGTCCACACGTCCCCTTTTTATAATGACACCAGTCAGTCCTATTGGATTAGGGGCCCAACCTCCTCTGGTATGACTAATCACATCTGCAATGGCCCTATTTCCAAATGAGGTCACATTCTGGGGCACTGGGGGCTAGGACTTCAAGGTGTGGATTGGGGGAGGGGATGCACTTCAACCCATAATATTTCAGAATGTCAAGGCCTGTGCAGAGGGGGCCTGTGCAGAGACTGGCCCTGCCTCGGACGCCAGTCATGAGTCCAGGTTGTTACCTGTGCGTCCCACAACCCCTTTTTGGACTCAGTTAATTTGCTAGGGTGGCCTACACTACTCAGGAAACCCATTTACTCACTAGATTACTGATTTATTACAAAGAATATTAAAAGATATGAATCAACAGCCAGATGAAGAGATACATAGGGCGTGGTCCCAAAGGAGGCTCAGTCCTCATGGAGCTTAGGGCCTGGCTCGGTGGCACACAGAAATATTCTGGTTCCCTCACCCAGAAGTTCTGCAAACCTCAGTCTTTTTTTTTTTATTTTTTATGGAGGTTTAATTAGATAGACATGATTGATTAACTCATTGGTGATTGATACAACCTTCAGCCCCTCTCCTCTCTTGGGAAATCAAGGGAAAGTTCCAACCCCCTATTCACGGTTGGTTCCCCTGGCAACCAGCTCCCTTATCTTTAGGGGATTCCCAAAAGTCATCTCATTACCATAAACTCAGAAGTGGTTGAAAGGGACTTGCTATGACTAATACGACACCCATGTCACCTTTATGACTCTGAAGCAATTTCAGCAACTGAGGACAAGAACCCAAGTCCATATTATAACAGAAGATGCCCCATTGCTCTTATCGCTCAGGAAATTCTGGGGTATATATTTTAGGACAAAGAATAGAAATGTTTTTAAGGCCATTGAAATGTATTACCAAAGGCTTTCCAGACTGACCCTACCTTCTTAGACTCTACCAACAGTGACTGGAATGCCCTAGCCCCAAGTCCATGCCAGGAGTAAGTCTAATCTTGTGTCTAATCAATATTTACTTTCATGATAAGGGGAAATATGCCGTCACTTTGTTGTAGCTTGCATTCATTTTATTTTAGCTTGCTTTTTTTTTTTTAATCATTAATAAGACTGAGCACTGTTTCAAGCTAATTCACTTGTATTTTCTCTACCTATAAATTATTTAAATTGAATATGAAGACAATCACACCTCAGCTATGATAGCTATACTGATGGCCACACCAGAGAGGAAGCGAGAGAAGTGGGGGGGAAGTTTTTTATTGGAAAAAGTAATTTAAATATTTAATTTGTTTTGAAATTTCAAGCACTCCTAAGGAAAGGTAAGAACTTCCCATGTTATCCATGAGAGGGATTGCTGCAGAGCTGGTCAGTCATGACTGCCTTGGAACTTTGGGGTCTAGACATCATTCCCTCAAGGCTCCTGGAGACTAATGGCCTCAGAGCCAGAGGATGAACTGCTCCCCCAGGAGGGACTGGCTTTCTCACCTGGGTCTCACTTTGTACTGTGAAGTGAGCGTCAGCATTTCAGCGCTCTGACTGGCTTCCTAAGGAAAGGGGCACAAGACTGATTTTTCTCTCACCCAAGTCCAACATCCAATTCACCATTTCAATGTGAGGAGTCTTGCTGATAAGGAAAGATAGCTCTCTCCAGGGCACAAGCACATCTGCAGCCTTATTGATCAGCCCTCCCCCTGAGGAGTGACCCCTGGGGAGCTTTAATTAACAAGCATGGAAGACAGGGGCTGGCCTCTGTGTGCCATGGAAAATAATGACTTTATTAGCCGTGGCTGTAAAACTGAACCCAGCTCTGCATGTTCTCAGCCTGGAGGGTCTTGGGTAAGCAAATGCAGGTGATGGGATGGTCTTACGGAAATATTTATAGTCCTAGTGATACCAGGGCTTATAAATCACTTGCCACAGACACACAGGCTCAGGACAAGATTTGGTTTTCCACAAAAAATGGATACCCAAATTTATTACTATTTCACTTACTCCATTCGCTCACCTTGTATCATTTACTTTCTATATATTCACTTTGTACTTGTTTAAAAAAAAAAAATTTCAAGGATTCGTTATTTATTTTTGTCTATAAAATGAAAATGTGGCCTCTGCAGCGTTAAATGACACAGAGGCTACTATAAAAATTAGACCTCTGGGAAGCTCACAACCCCCCAAACCCCAGAAGTAAACACCACCTACAAAAATGTCTGCCTTCATTCTGCTTGGCTGCAGTTTGGGTCTCACTGAATTCCCTTTCATGTTTCTGTTCTCACAGGACATCATATGTCAACCATCCCGGCCTCAGCTAATGCTGGTTGTCAAAACTGGGGATAATTCAGTGGCTGCATCATTGGCAGATTAGCTGGAGAATCATAAGATAAATAAAAAGTTTCCATAACAAACACTTGGAGACATTGCCTCTTTTTACTCTAAAGATAGTTTCTAATTCAAGAATTTCTAAGTCCAGTTAGGCCTCAATTGAGGCTCTGTATTCTGCTAAAAAACAAACGCAAAAACTAGGGAGGAGAATGCCTATTTCGATTATTCTATTGCCTCATGGTCACCTCCAGAGTCCTAACCTTACCCAGAAAGTAGGTTTCTCAGAAAAGTGGCTTAAATGGAGGTAAGTGAAAGCAGTACCCCTTTTGAGTGGATAAGGAGAGGGGGTGCCTGCAGAGGGAAGAGTAGAGAACTGACCAGCCCTTTGGGAGGAAAAACCTTGCTTTGCTGTCTACTGGTGGGATTAGCATAGGTACAGAGAAGTGAGAATTTTGCCAATAAAAAAATTTCATAATATAAATAAAAATGTTAAGTGGGCATAGCTTTCAGATAAGAAATTATATCTGGAGATTTGTTTGAAGGAAATAATAATGGATCAGTGCAAAGATGAAGCTATTTATGTTAAATTGGGAATTTGGCTAAATTATGATATATGCAAATAGTATGTATATTTATAGGCAGTTAAAATTATTGTAAGAGTAACACTAGATGACCAATAAATGCCTGTATGTATCCTTAAGTAGAAATAAGTTCTAAAATATTGTAAACAGAATGAACATGATTATATTCATTTGAAAGTACCCATATGAATATGTATATCCATATAGAAAAAGACTGAAAATACACTTTTGTGTTCATCCATATTTCCTATACTGCTTTTTGTGTTCTTTACATTTTTCTACAAGGAACATGTATTATTTTGGCAATAAGAAAAAAATCTGTCAGTTATTTTTTAAAAACATGAGGCTTAAACTGGTAATGTGACTTTATTTATTTATTTTATTGATTTCAGAGAGAGGAAGGGAGAGATAGAAACACCAGTGATGAGAGACTCATTGATCCACTGCCTCCTGCGTGCTGACTGGGAATCGAACTGCAGTCGCCTGGATCGTAGGGCAATGCTCAACCGCTGAGCCACACCGGCCGGGCAGTAATGTGGCTTTAAATTTAAAAGGGTAATGTCCTGGCCCATGTGACTCAGTTGGTTGAGTGTAGTCCCCTGCACTGAAAGGTTGCTGGTTTGATTCCTGGACAGAGCACATACCCAGGTTGTGGATTCAATTCCCCGTCCGTGTTCATGCAGGAGGCAACCAATTGATGTTTCTCTCTCTCTCTCTCTCTCTCTCTCTCAAAAAAAAAAAAAAAATCAATAAAAATGTATTTTAAATTTTTTAAAAAAATGAATAAAGAGGTTCCCTCTTCTCCCCCTATTGTTACACTTCCTGAGAACAGCATCCAAATGCTGTCTGTGGCTCTGGATGGACCACCTGGGGACACTCAGGTCACACCTCAGATCTTGTGACCAGTCTCTTTCTGCTCCCAGTCACCTGTCCCCTTGGCTTCCTTTCCCAGACAGCCCTTCTCTGGGGCTTTTTCATAGCCCCTCCATCTCCCCTCCCTCTGTCCCACTCTCATGTGCACACTCACACACGCACACACTTGAGCATGCCGCTCTCTGGCCGTTTGGAAACTCAGTGTGACACGGAGGAAAGAACACGAGAAGTGCTCATCGGCCTCTGTCCTTCACCCCTGGGACCAAGCAGACCGGGGCCCCTCCTTTGCAGAATGGAGCCGGCGGGGTTGGTGTGTTGAAATGTAAAGACAGCCAGACAAAGGCTGGCATCCGAAAGGCATTTCTAAAGAGACCTTTCTCAACAGAGGCCAAGCATACAAGAGATATATCTTATTTCTTAACCTTAATATAAGGGAAAATTAGTTTAACTAATGAGAATACTCTAATATGTGATCAAAGCAAGTATCAAGGTCAAGAGAGAGGAAGTGTGTGGGTGAAATAATATTGATTAGTTATTTTGTATTTTCTTCATGTAGTTTTGCTGGTGACTGGAATACATTCAAATAAAGAAATGACAAAGAAGACTAAAAGGCCTAAATTCAGTAAGTAAAACTAATTCCTCACTGACATAAGGCTTGTTTCTCCCAGGAGGAGGGCTGTTGTACTTGTTTTAGATAATCTGGAAGGTTGTTTTGGTTTTGTTTTTTTCCCTTATCTCAATTACTCTGCACTCAGACTAATTAATAATTATTCTTATTTATCACCTACCCCATTCCAAAAAGCATTTGAGACAGGAGTCCTGAGTTTAGGGTGAAAGATATGTGGTTCCATTACACTAGAAAAATTCAAAATACACATACAAAGACCAGGCAACACTATGTCTCTATGGCTAAGCTGGAGTCGGTATCTTCCTGCCATCGAAACGATGTCCCAGTTCCCCATACCAGAAAATTCAGCCTGTCCAATGCAAAGGTCCAGCAAAGCTGCCCGCCTTCCAGCATGGCCTGGAATCAGAAGGTCAATTTCCCAGAAAAGCCCATGAGGTTTCACACCCACTCCATGGAAAGAGGAAAATTAAATTTTGTTTTTGGGGTGGTATATCAGTTAAGATTCGATAACAGAACATCTAAAATAACAGTTGCTTCAATAAGACAGAAGTTTCTTTCCCTCTCCTGTAAACATAGTCAGCCTGGGCTTTCAGGGAAGCGTCACAGTCTTCAGGGACCCAGGCTCCTCTTCCTTGTCATTTGGCTTTTCTCAGTGTGGCCCCAGGCCACTGTCTAAACAGCCCCCCAGCTTCGTCCACCACGTTCCCATTCCCGTCAGTGGGGAGGCCTGGAGAAGGCACATACCCACTCCCCTTAAAGACGAGTCCAGAAAGTCCAAGTACCACTGCGGCCTAAACACTGTTGGCGTCATTAAGGGAGGGTGGGACAAGCACCCACACTGCTGGGAAAGAAAGGAGGACAGATGATGGGAAATAATAGCAGGACAGGACAGGACCCGGGTGGGAAATCTCACACCAAACGCCGTGAGCACAGGGAGCGCCTGCCTGGAGCCAGACTCGTGGGCTTGGTGGAAGCTTGATTAAGGCATATGTAGAGAGGCCCATACAAGAAGGGCCTTGGCTATGGTCAGAGCTCTGCGCTCTCCACAACCGAAACTTCCTCCCAGGCATTACATTTAGGTGCCTTGAAATCAGCAACATTCATAACTTGAAACAAGAGAGAGAGATTTGCTTCACACACCATTCTTTTTTTCTTCTGCTCCTTCGTGCGCGCCATGTGGGATTTCCTGTTGAAATGAGACCAGGAGGGCGGCCATCCACAGCCTCCTAGCCTGAAACACTAAAAAGGAATCCGTTGTTTATTTATTCCTGTCAGGACCTAGAGCCAAGAGAATCGGCCCAGGGGCAGATGTGTGTTCAAAACAATGATCGGGTTAATATGGAGACAAATGCACACCCAAGTATAAATTCCTTTGGGTTGTTTCCACTGTCTTCATTAACTCATACACAGAAATCACGAAAATCCATGATTACCATAACAACAGTTTTCAGTGACTAAGAAAGTCTGTGCTAAGTGACCCAAGGGCAAACCTCTTTGAGAGATCTCACATGGATTGAATTTCTGATATGCTGAATTCTACCTTTCTTCTCAAAATCTCCCCAGCGATTCAAAAGCAGCACATTTGAATCAATAAGTGCACGAGGCCTTTTTCTCTAATTAGAAACTCTGGCACAATCACTAAATAAAAGGGGAAAAGATACAATGAAGGTAATAGGATAGTCCCAAACCATGGCAATATCTGATTCTTTACCTTGGGGATAGTTCCAAATTATAGTCTATAACTTGAGGCCAAAGTAATTTTCATTTTTTTCCACTCAGTGTTGTCAATCTGCCACCGGGGTGAGTGATGACAAGGGAGGCACATCATTCATTCATCTGACACGCATTTATTAGGTGCCAGCCAAGCACCGGGTACTGTATTTAAACACACAGATACAACAGCAATGGAGACCTAGCCTTTGCCCTAAGAAAGCTCAAAACCTAGGGAGGAAGAAAGACAAGTCAACGGGCAATTACGATGTGTTATGTAAGTACCAGGACTCAGGAGCTAAAGGTACTCTGAGAAAATGGAGAAACAGCTGTGTGTCTGGGAGGGCTTCCTGGAGAAAGTGACACACTGATATCTGGAGGCCATATAGGAATTGGCCAGGCAATAAGGAGAAAAGAGTGCCACAGCAGAGAGAAAACTGCACGCTCAAGTCCTGAAGAGTAGAAAGAGCTAAAAAGAAAAAAAAAGTAGGTAAGTATGACTGAAATATAGAGTAGGAGGTAAATGTGTTGAGATAAGAGATGGAGGGATAAACAGGCGCCAGATCCTGAAGATCTACTGTTACGGTGTCCAGGAATCTGGACTTCATCATGAAGGCAACAGGGAGTGTTTCAGTGCGGGTTATTTTGGATGCAATTAGCAGAAATCCAGGGCCAATTTGCTTCAGCAATGAAAGGGAATTAGGCAGGATATGGGGTCACTTGCAGAACCCAAGGCAGGGACAATAGCTAGAACTCACTGGGATCATCCCCCAGATGTAAAGACCTCAGGAATCAGCAGCTCTGCTTCTCTCTGTGTTTGCCTCTCTCTTTGTGCAGACCATTCTCTCAGTTAATCCCAGGCTCCTGGGGGGTGGGGAGCGTAGGGGTGGATAATTTAATTGCATCAGCCTAGGTGGCACAGTGGTTTGGCAAAGAGTAAAATGAATAGGGGTGTGTTCGAGAAATAAAACAATCCTGCCATAGAAAAAAAAAACCCTTTGTACCAACATATAAAGAGAAAAGAGAGAGAACACAATTTATTAGTGAGTGAGCGTTTCAGATTTACACCCACGTACAGGTGGGATGAAAGTGTCTACCAAGAATTTCACACAGATTTATACAGTAAAGTGGAAAACAGAACAATTACAACTTCTCTTATCTCCTTGAGAGATAAATACACACACCTCACAATCGTCTCTAGTAGACCTAGACACCTCTGACTCCTTCTGGAGGTAAGTATTTATGGATCATTTTACTCTTACAGTTGACACCTCAAAATATATCTTACAAAAGGAGCCACTAAAGGGTTTTAAGCAGAAAAGCAAAATCATAAAAGCAAATCACTTTAAACAAATCACTTTGGCTTCAGTGTGAAACGAACTAGGTCAGTGGTTCTCAGAGGGTGTTCCTGGGCCCGCAGCATCAGCATCGCCTGGAACCTTCTGCCCCACCCACCCCAGACCCCTGCATCCAGAGCTCGAGGGGGAAGGGGGAGGGCGGCAATCTATTTTAACAAGCTCTCCAAGGGATTCCCATGCCCAGTAAAATTTGAGAACTGGTGGACTAGAGAGAGAACCAAGGTGAGGGCAGCTTCAAGGTGGGAGTGTGAAGCGTGAGTGTGGACAGGCTCTGCTCAGTGGCCTCTGACCCCCTCTAGCCAGCCCTCAATTTTCTCCCGTGTTTGTTTAAGACTAAAAGTCCTCGCCACCCAGAGGGCTGAAGGTAAAATACCGAGGAGGAGGCAACTTGAGCGCTTGGGTCAGTGGTCAGTTCAGTGACCCCAACTACACATATGGCACTGCTCTCAGCCTTTGAGGATCTACCGCCCACGATATGGCCCAACCAGCTGGCAGAGCCAGACTTGAAACTCGGGTCCGTGTGAGGTTCGACCCTAGACACTGTCCCAATCCCGCCTGGAGGTAGATGAAGGCGTTGGATGATCAGGGGCTAATGAATGGGAAATAAAGCAGAAGCGGTGTGGTGGAAACAGAGGGGGGACCCGGGGTGCGCCTTCCTTGGCGTGGCCTGGACCACGCGCCGTCCCAAGGCTCTGTTCTGTCCCCGCGTAGAGTTGCTGTGGTTTTGGGTGAGTGTCGTGTCTCTTTCTCTCCTCCCAACTTCCTCTTCTTTTCCTTACATCACCTTTTCCTTCCTCCCATTTCTTTAGTCTTCTCCTGACTCCCAGTGACCCCCATGGCCATTGCTTATCTCCGTGGGGTGACCCTTGGACCTAGGAGGTGGTATATGCTGCAAGGAATCTGTCACGAGGGTTTTACAGAGGGAAAAGCAAAGGCAAAACAATGGGACGCGTCCTCACAGCTCCACTCCCGCCACCGGCATGTGACTGTTTGTTCCAAGCTAACGTTTCCTTTTCACAGACACGGTTGTGTTGGGTACAGTTTTACTCCACCACACTGGGCTTATCACATCGCCTGCTTTTCTAAATCGAATCAAGTCTGACTTCACACTGCCAGTTGCCAGGGGCTGAAAGGGTCAAACTCCATCATTACAGGGTCTTCTTCCCTCCCTGCCCCAGCCCCTGGATGCCTTGTGCAGTCTAGAACATTTAGGGGGGCCCCCTGAGAACATGAAAGCCTGGCTACCTTCTTAGAATAATAAAGGGAAAAAAATAAGAATAACCATAAAGTAACGTCTTAATAAATTAACCCGTTGTGCAGTCCACGGAAAAGTTTACCTCTCTGCACAAAATGAGTGTTTCATCAAGTTTATCTTTAGAGGTGACTTTTTCAAGGCTCCCATTTTCCTGATATGTTTTGGAGCCACAGATCTGACCTTCCCCAGGGACATCTCTGTGGTAGATTTACTCAGCACAGACCCACTCAAGCAGTTTCCAACAAATCGCCAAAATGTGGCTGCATTTCTCTTGATTGCCGAAGGCTCCACATAACGATTGAAGGGTTGAGGTGTGTTCATATCACTCTGCTCCTGAGGCAGTCGTGACACCCTACCATTTTAAGAATTAACTTCGGGTACGTGTAGATTACACATTCAGAAAATGTCCTACTCCAAGTCAGGAGCCTCTCAGCACACACTGTAATAAACCCATCAAGCGTTCCCACATCATTTATGTCAACCAGTGACTCTAGAACAATCCCTGCCTGGCAGAGTATCTGCACTAGAGAGGGAAAATTTATTAAATTGTAAAATCGCCTCAGTAGCTTTTCTACTTGTAAGGAAGCCCTGGAAGAGTCCAGAAGCAACGGCCTTACTCCAAAGTGGGTTCAGATGAGGCAGCGTTACACAGGTCAGAGCCAAGATGATTAACTCGCTCCATCCTGCAAAGTCTCTGACGTCAGTGAGCATCCAATCTCGTGTAAGATAAATGCATGCAAAGGAAAGCCTTCCTGGACCCAACTCCCACTGCCAGCACTCACGCAAATCTAGTTTAGGTGGCTCCTGTGTGTGCCACACCTCCTCAACTATACACTTACCACGCGTGACTATAAGATCTATTTTATACAGCCTGTCTTCCCAACCAAACCAAAGCACCATGAAGATAGCTTAGTGCTCATTAGGTATTTGTTGGATGGATGGACAAATGAACAACAGGAAACCACTATACCAGGATCCATACTGGTTTCATTAAAGGGTGTCCAAGGAAGGACAGGAAAAATAAGTAGAATTTTTTGTAAGCAGAGGTGAGTAGGAGGGCTCTCTAGGTGGACGAAGCCCAGATATCACAGGAAGCACGTGGCAGATGACCTTGGGAACAGTGGTTTTGTTTAAGTGTCGGGGCATCACGGGAGATGCAGCTGGGAAGTGGGTTTGGACCAGGCACTGCCAGTCTGAGGAACTTTGTTCTGCTCCATTCTTTAGAAGGTGGGCGCTGAGAGTTTTCTGAGCAGAAAATCTAGATGATGAAGACAACAATCAGCAGGATACACAAAAGCAAGCTGTTTTCCACAGGCAGTGAAGCTACGTTCTGAAATATTTTCGTTCTATTGAAGTCTGTTGAAATAGCCTTAACCTGGGGTGAAATGTACAATGTTTAATTCACATAGTTCTCTCCAACAAGTTAACCTGAATACCTTGTAAGGCAGGGAAAGATTTTTGCAATCAACCTTGAAAGGATGGATGGTTCCCAGAGGACCTGCCTCAGGAGTGAAGAGGCCATTGTTCTGGGACTTGGTTCTTTCGTGTATTGGACCCTGATGAAGAGATACACAGCTCTGTGGTTATAGGGTTTGGGTATAACATGCATACAGCTTCTTGAGTAGGTCCGCAGGTTGTAGCTATAGCAACTTGTCAGTAATTCCCAGTGTCCGCCTGCTCTGGACAGCTGGTGCCCACAGTGTCCTCTCCATACAGATTGGGGGGGTGCCCTCTCTCTGACCATGAAAACGGCAGAGGATTAACCTCCCAGCCCTCTTCTAATGTGTGGATGAGAAGGGAGGTGAACCCTCTCTGTTGAAGATTTTTAGTTAAGTAAATTCTACCAGAGCAGTTCTCAGAAATAACAGGAAAACACTGCAAGAATTATGCTAGAAGGGTTGCCTTGCAGGTGTTTGGATAAATGCACAGATGGACACACACATACACACACACACACGCACATGCACGCACATACACACATACACACACACATACACACAACCTATTTTTAAGACATATCCCGCATTCACCCACTGGTGGTTGCCAGTGATCTTCATTCAGAAAAGCCCTGTGGCATCAGAGGAGGGAAGCAGCAGTTTCACTCCTCGTCTTTGGTGATGGAAGAGGCAGCCAGGCGGAGCTGGGAAAGCTTTGGGTTTAGAGTCAGGGCATCTGAGTTCACCCTGAAGTCTTTCAATAGGTTTAATCATTAGTTAAACTCATACAGTAAGCTTCTAGATAGAGCCATTTACTCCACTTTGGAAGATGTGGGTTGGCCTGCCAGGAGATCCAAAATCTTAGGGAGCCAAAGTGACATCCAAATTGAGCCCCAGTTTATAGGGCTTGTCACCTCCAATTTCAAATAAATTGGAACCAAGAAGGAGTGCTTTCCTTTTCTTCCCATCTAAGGGAGGAGAGGAGATGCCTTTGGGAGTGGGCAAGTGATCTGCAGACAGGAGGAGAGCTGAACACACTGAGCTACACCCAGGGATCAAACAACTAACGAACTTAAGGAGAGACTACACTGGCATCTTCAGCCCCCAAATTGCCTTTAAAAAAAAAAATACCGTAAGACTCAAAATAGTAAATGTAGCCTTGAGCATCAGGGTTTAAAAGAATGAAAGATAAAAAGAAAACAACTTTGGAGAGGAGGCAACCTGTGGTGGGAAGACTGAAACCACAGAACTGTTTTAAGCACAGGGCTCCACTTCTTAATGTAGACCACAAATTGTTTTAGCCTGTGATCAAACTCAGCCCCTGGGCTCCCAGGAGAAGGGCTTCCATGCGGGCCCAGCCCCAAGTGGCAGAGATGGGCTGGGAGGGGCAGTTAAGGAAAGAGAGGGAGTTCCAACTTCAGCTCTCTCCAGTCTGAATGAAATGCAACGCTGCCCCGTTCAGGTACGTAAGGGTTAAAAAAATGAGTGTGCCTTCTGGATACAGCTGGAAGCCATTAACAGCTCTGAGGCCATCTCAGTAACCCAGCTAGAGGGTGGGTGGCCTGGCAGAGATCCTGCATCCATGTACATGCACATAATCACAGGCTCCTGGCGCTGGGCGGGGCTTTGCTTCTACCCCCGCCCACCGTGGAAGCCCCTCCTCAACCCTGCGGCCCCTGCTCCCACAGTCCCAGCCCTGTCACCGCTCACGGTTCCTCCAAGGCCAAATGCTATTGCTAGGAAGGTTCTTCTTGGCCACACCTTCCTCCATAGAAAGTCTACCCTTGAGTTCTAACCCTGCCCTCTGGTGACACAGCACACAACAGTCCTTCTTGTGGAGACAACTGTCACTTGCCTCCCAATTCTCTCTCCTTAGGGCACACGGCCCATTCCTGCCAGCCGTCCCTTCATCCGGTAGTTCCCAGGCCCCTCCGGAGCCTGCTTACTCCTTGCACTGTGCTCATGCTTCCAAGTCCCTTCTGAAGAGCAGGGCCCAGAACGGAATACATTCCCAGCTCGCAGGGCATCAGGATAGTGTCATCTGGGAGACCTTTTCTTTCAGGAGTTTTTGAGAGAAAATCTTTTCAGGGAAGATGCAGCCGAACTTCCCTGTAGGTCCTGCCGTTAGAGCATCTCCCCACCGCACCCCTAGCAAGCTTTCCGCTCCAGGAGACTCGCCTACTATACTGGACAGCACTAGCCTGGCAATTGCAGTCACGAAGCCAGAAAGGACGGAGGGAAGAATGGATGAGCTTCCCCTGGGTGCTCGGCAGGGAGCTCCCAGCTTCCCACCACGTGTTGGGCCAGATGAGAAAAGATCACGCCCATCTCATGGATCTAGGACCCATCCTCTGGAACCAAGACAAAAGACCACTTTCATTTTCTACCTCCCCTGTCCCAAGACCTTCCATCTCGCCCCACATCCCACATGGAACACAAGCACTCCAGCTCCTCCACCTGGCCTGGCCCTGCCTGGCCCACTCCTCCCGTGGGCTCCTGCACAGAGCCTCAGCTGCAGCAGGCCAGCCTTGTCCCGGCCAGTCCTGACCCCAAGACCCATGCTCCCATTTGCCTTTCCTGGGGTAGCTTTCCTTCCTCCTACAGGGTTGTCTGAGAGTTTTCCCTTCCCCTGGGCTAGCTCCAATGCATCTGAAAAACCAGGGCTCTCCAGCCATTGACTCCAGGTGATATTTCTGGTCACTGGAAGTGGATCATTTCCCGGAGTCCTCTTCAATTAATTGGTTGTCCAGATAAATACAGGAATGAGCCTTTAGTTTTTGCTCTCTTGCCATTATATGCAATGGATGGTCTCTGTTGTTTGTTTGGTCTGAGGAATGTCCTAATTAATTACGTCTTTGCTTTCATTATATGGAAGGGATCTAGGGTCAGGCCAGGCTCTGGCTTTTAGCGATTAACTAAATGAACAGTTATGACCTAACAGAGTCACCCCATGTAAGCTGATACCACAAGGTGTAATTTTGACCTCATTTTATATTCTCAGCTGTGCCTCAGATCAACTGTGATGTCAAAGCTGGAAAGATACTCAATCCTGAGTTCATTGTGAAATGTCCAGCAGGATGCCAAGACCCCAAGTACCGCGTTTATGGCACGGACGCCTACGCTTCCTTCTCCAGCCTGTGTGCTGCTGCGGTTCACAGGTGGGTGGCTCCGAGCTACGCAACAGCGAGCAGTCATGGTGTGGGCAGGGAGCCAGGGCAGGGTGGCCTGATGTCGCAAGCAAAAATGTACAAATTTAACTGAGCACCCTGCATTTCACCTGGCACCCCTACCCCATGAGGTTCTGCAGGAGCCGCGCGTGGTCCTGGATCTCCTCTCACAGTGCTCTGTGGATAGGACGACTGACCTCTCTTTGTGCCTGAATGAAGACATTCGTAACAAGGAAACCAGAGTTCTTGATGATGTAAAGCACTTTTTGTCCCACCTGTATGTGCTGAGCAAGGAAGTAGTAGGGTTGAGACTAAGGCCCAGACGTTTGGAGAAGAAATGTCTCAGCTGTGGCGATGGCCCGAGATAGTGGAACGGGGGGGTGGTCTGCTTGGTCAGCTGTTGGTTTGAGACCAGGCAGGAGGACAGGAGGCGTGGCATGGACTAAGCAATTCACTGCCTGAATGAAGAGAGACAACAGTGACCGTCGCAGAGCCCTCGCCCCTCTTGCTCTTCGCTTGGAATCAAAGCTCAGGAAAGTCTCTTTACTTGACATCTTTGATATTAAGGTTACTGTGTCTGTGTCGAGCACCTCACCTCTGTTATCTCATTTAAACCTCACAGTCGCCCTATGCGGTATCTACTGCTAGTATCCACCTTAGAGTTGAACAGCTTTTCTAAAGCCGCACTATTAAGGCTGAGCGTCAGAGCAGGGCCTCGAAGCCGCGTCAGGGCCCCGCACACGCTCCTAACCACTGCCCGGCACTGCACCGAGACGTGGCTCCCGCGTCGGGACTTGGACGCTGGATCCTGATGAAGCGTCTGAATTATTCGGGCTTCTGGTTCTCTCTCCCTTTCCTTCCTGGCACACCAGTCAGCTGGTTGTTCAGTTGCACCTCTGCCAGAGAGAGGGGGGAAGATGTAGAATCCACTCCCTTTCGAGGTACCTAGCCGGCAGGGTCTCTGAAATTTAGAGAAGCAGTAAGAAACGAAAAAAAAAATCTATGTGTAAATAAGATGTAAGCATTACCAGTGGATGTTGGCCATGCTCCTGCCTCCCACCCCTGCAGGGGGGACGAGCCACCTGATGGTTCACTGTGAGCAGTGAACGGAGGCTCCCCTCGGGATAAGCAGAGAAGGTTTCAGAACAGCAGCGCCGAAGGCTGTTTAACTCCAGGCTGTGGGAGGAAAATATTTTGCTTTCACTCTGAAGTCAGTTTCATGACGGAAGAAAGAGGCACATAAATCCACACGCCTGCATGTGCACGGACACAGACGCGTGCCGCCCACACGTGCCTGCACACATGTGCGCACACACCAGTCCGCACGCCGTGGCGTCCCGCACAGCGCCACCGTGCCGGCCCTCTCCCGCCTCGTCTGCAGGCTCTGACCTCTGTGGCCAGGCTGAGCCTGTCTTAGGATCGCCTGTATTTCTCCATCTGTGACCCCAGATGGTTGGCACTGGCTTCCTACGGCACTGGCGGGCACTCTCTTGCCTTCCCGTGTTCCCTACGCAGGACAGAGCCGCACGAGTTAATCTGACCTCACCAAAGATGTCATCACAATGGCGGTAATCCCTTCCTCTGTGACTCTCTCCTGTTAGCATCGCCTCAACCCTAGGAGACTGCTGTTAGCACCCCCTTGGTTAGAAGGGGACTGAGGCATAGGGAAGTTAATTGGATTGCTAGTTAGTTACACATTCAGGATTAGGACCCACGTCCAGGCCTGCCAGCCCAGAGCCCAGGTGACACACTTCCGTAAGAACAGGGGGTCTCAGCACTGCTCAGTGTACAAATTGAGAGTGTGAGGGGGTTTCGACTTTGGAGCACAAAGCGCGGACCTCCCCAGGATCTGCCTTCTCTAGGACAATGTCTGGGGACATTGCGTCCTTCAGTTACGTCCACAAGAGGAGGCTTCGCCCTCTTCTACAACCAGAACATCTCATGGGAACGCAATCGGTCTGCATCCGCGCCTCTCCCACAGTCTGGGTTTTCAGTCTTACGTAACCTTCACAGGGGATATCAGCAGCCTCCACCTGCCTTTCAAACAGCCTGAGGAAAGCTCAGCACAGCCCCCCTTTCCTCACCCTGAGTGGCAGCTACAGCGAGCAAGTGCGCGCGCACACACACACACACACACACACACACACACTTCCTCAGTACAGTGGAATATAAATCCAAGAGCAGAATCATTTCTCTGGGGGAAAATTAAAAACTGGAAATTATTTTTATTTTCCGTACTAATTATAAGTAAAGGGATGACAGAATCATTTTTTTTTAATAATTAGAAGTTTCCACTACACCAGTGGTGCGCTGGTAAATGTTTAACAACCGGCTCTCCAAAAAGGTCGGGGTTGCTGATTTACCAATTTCTGTGGTATACATACTCCCATCGCGTCTGATTTCAAGCTCTCGGTGTGAAATGAACCAGTTCCCACAATCCTGACGTTTACCAGTTGGCTCTGGAAAGCGGAGCCCGCACACGGCTCACAGGCCTTCTAAGGCAGAAGCGTAAAACCCGTCCTTCCCAGAAGAAAACTTCCGATCTAGCTGGGAGACGAAACTAACTCAAGGCATTTTTAGGAAATAGCACAGGCCAAATAAAACCAGAGGCTCAATGTGAGGCAGGGTTTTAAGGCGCTGTTAGCAGGGGCCTAGGTAAGTCGTGTCAAGCTCTGCGGGGAAGATGTCAGGGACCGAGTGAGGCAGGTGCGGGAAGCAGGTTCTCAGAGCTAAAGAGCAGCTCGGACAGAGAGCGTGCGAGAGAATCATGGGTCTGTCGGGGAGGCCGAGACCAGCCTCTGCGCTGGCCGTGAGGTGACCGGTTCTGCGAGCCCCCGGGAGCAGAGAGGGCAGGGTCCCAAAGACGTGAGGAGTTGGCGCCCGGAGGTCCTGTGCTTTTGAACCCTGAGAGGCATCTGTGACCAGTGGGACAGACCCGGGATTCCAGGCCAATTAGACCTGAGGTCAGATCTCTGCCTCGCATTTATGAATTACCAAATCTGGAGTCACTCAACCTGCCTAAGTCTGTTTCCGTGAACTGGGAATAACAGCGTCCCCTCCGCTCCGCACTCAGGTTTGCTGAGGGGACCCAGGGAGATGCTATACACAGCAGCAGCTTTCAGCCCTTCTCATCTCACGGCACACGTAAACCAATGACTAAAATCCTGCGGAACTCCAAAAATATATTCTATTTTTTGCCGATTTGACCAAAAAATTGGTATAATTTTGACACATTCACAATGAACAGCTACTGCTGTGTTGGCTGTTGTCATTTTTTTATTTGACAGTCTAAGGGAAAGGAGGTCGGTGCCCCTGACTGAATAGTCAGGGATCGCATGTCCTAAAAACTCCTGTGGCACAGTGTGCCTGGCGCACGCAGCACGCCGGTTGAAAATCGCTGGTATCTGGGAATGATTCTAAAGCAAGTCAGTGCTTTAAATGTCAAGTATTATTATCATCGCTTTCTTTTCTTCTGGGTCGTCGGGAAGTTGGGTTTGGAAAGTTGTTGACTCCGCCGTAAGGTGGGAGAGCAAGAAATGGAAACTCTCATTCCCGGAGAGAAGGAAAGGTGTCGATAAAAACAAATCTATGTGCTTTCTTAGCTCCCCTGTGCCGTACATTACAAATGCCCCAAAAGCCCTTTTAACCTCTGGGGCAAGGAAACGACAGTGTGAAAGCGACAGTAAGTCAGGAGCCAGACGGAGCCTCTGCCTCACACGGGAGGAAAGAGGTGGATGTGTCAGTTACATCACATCAGGATTCAAAACCTTCACAATCCTGGAAGTTAAGTAAGCAATTCCAGTTTTTGAGGACTCTTTCTTTAATGCGTTTAATCTAGCTGCACACCTTCCTTCCCTGGCCCAAAATAAAAGGAATAATTTGCTTTTTAAAACGTCGTACCACAGCCTTTGAAATAACTGGAGTCAATCTGTGATGTTACTAAACCAAGCTGAAAATTGACAGCAAAGAAGTTTTACTGAAACGATCTAGTGGAAATGAGGAAACCAAGGAAAAGAAATCTGAGGCGTGGTGGCAAAGAGAAATCCCTGACGGACTGAACCGTCAGGTCCTGTAATAAGAAAGAGGGACATCCGAGCTGGGAGGTGACCCGCTGGCCCCGTGACCGAGGCGTGGGCTGCAGGTCAGGGTAAACCGTTTCCGAATCTCGCTGCTTTCCTGTCTTCAAATGAAGACGGAGGCTGGTTTGATATCCTGTTGATCACATCAAACAGTATTTACTCTGGTCTTTCTTGAAAAGTATTTGTTTTCTCTCCCTAGTGGTGTGCTCGATAACTCAGGAGGGAAGATCCTTGTTCGGAAAGCAGCTGGACAGTCTGGCTACAGGGGGAGTTATTCCAACGGCGTCCAGTCCTTGCCTCTGCCGCGGTGGAGGGAGTCCTTCGTCGTCGCAGGTACGCCCACGCCCCGGGGACAGCTGCTGCACGCCGGCGCCGGGGTTAGGGGACCCCCCGGGACAAAATGCGCTCTTTTCACGGTGTTGTTAGTCTTAATTCATGGCTCGCCTCATTTCATAAAGACCTGAAACATTAGTTCCTCTCATAATTAGGATCGTGAAACAATGAGTTATAATTAGCGATAAAGCACTGCAAAGTCTAGAAATATTAAAAGGCTCCAATTATTCATTTTAAACACACTGCAGCGATCTGTAAGCCCAATCAGACTTTTTAATTAAGTGAATTACATTTAATAACTTGGGTTTTTTAACTACTTCTTTTGTTAGGCCAAATTAAGTCTCATATCTAGAACCGTATCCGTCGTGATTTCTGGTAAATGAATAGATAGGGACATGGGCTCTTAGAGATCTGAGCAACAATTTTATTTGAGATTCGTTTCTATTTAATAATTGTTTCATTAGTCAATCAGTTCTCACTATCTAGCGCCATTGGATTTTTGTAGATAACCATTTTCACTTTTCCAAAGAGCTAATGTCAGTGAGCTAATGACTAGTGTGATTTCACAGTGAAAAGGTGACCACGTATCTTGGTATTATCATCCCCCCCCCCATTTTTTATATTTCTGAATTTCCCCAACCTAACCTTTTATTTTGAAAATTTTTTAATTTACAAAAAATTTCAAAAAATATTACAATGAATATCTGTATTTCCTTCACCTAGATTCACCAATTGTTTCTATGTTGCTACATTCACCTTATCTATTTATCTGCCCTTCATCTAGCTATATTTTGTCTGAACCATGTGAAAATAAGCTGCAGGCTTCATGACACTTTATCTTCAGCACACATCTTGTAAGAACAAGAACTTTTTCCTAATTAACCGCAGTACCAACACCATACCTAAAAAATTAACACTGGTGCAATATTATCTAATAAATAGTTCCTATTCCATTGGATCCAATTATCCTAAAACAGTCTTCAGAATAATTTCTTCTTTTCTTGGATCTACAACCCAATCAAAGATCATCTATTGCATTTAGCTGTCATGTCTACTTAGTGTCCTTTCATCTAGAACTACCCACCGCGTTATCTTTTTGGTCATGAACGGCAGTGACATGTTTGAAGTCCCAGCCAGTTGTCCAGTAGTATGTCCCACAATCTGGACCACAAACGTGTCCAACTGTTTCCTCATGATCGGATTCAGGTTAAATATTTTGGCAAAGATACCACACATGCAGCATCTCAGCACACCCAGATGTCACATCACAGTGACCATATCAGGAGGCAGGTAATGTCAATGTGTCCAATTGTTGGTGAGGCTCAATTTGATTAATTGGATAACTTACCTTATCTCTCCATGGCGAAAATACCTTGTAATTAATAAACAATCTGCAGGGTGATACTTCAAAACAGCACGAATAGCTTGTTTCCCAACAAATCACTCAGTGGTTTGAACATCTCCTTGCTGTAGCAAGAATTACATTAGTAGTTGCAAAATTACAGTTGTTCTCATTCTGTCATTTCTTCCAAATCCATTAGCTAGTATTTTTAAATAAAGAAGAAACTTTTCCCCCCTCTGCACGCTTAGGGTTCAAATTAGACTGGTTTCTAAGTCAGGCAGTGGGAAGTCATCAACCACAGTGCTGTGAGGTTTGCCTTGTAACAAAGAATTCAGAATAGCGGCCTCGTGAAAATGCTCATGTCTAGAACACAGATTTGTTGAGTATGGAGGGACATATAATCTCCACATAGGTGTTTACCAAGTAGCTCCTGGCTAAATAAGAGTATTTTGATCTAAAGGACTTAGCCTGCAATCCAAGAATCCCAAACAAAGCTTTAAAAGAAAAAATAATTCCATGAGAAAAGCAGTCTGCTGAGATTATTCCCTATAAATCTCAACTTACGTGTCCCCTCATCCGTCTCCTGACATTTAACCGAGCACCCTTTGGGCCAAAGGTAATCACCCCGGTGCTTCTCAGGCGTGTCTTTCGGACGGAGGCGTTGGGAAAGCGCACCGCTGGCTGGTGGCTGCTGACTGGTGGCCGCTGGCTGGTGGCCACAGCCCGGAGCCTCCTGCCCACCAGGTTTCGCAGAATCACGTCAGAATCCCCCTCCAATGGCTCAGAGGCCTCCGTGACCCCTCTCTAGGTTTTCGTCTCTAATTGCCACCTGTCCCTGCTCCCTAGTGTGCTGCGGCCTGGGAAGGCCCGGAGAGGGGACTCGCATTTCTGATGAGCACAATCTTTCCAAAGTCCAGGGCGGGGAAGGGCAGAGAGGGGCCTCCGAAAGCTGCCCATTCGGATTTTGATCCACATTTCAGAAAACGGAGCGCATGCTCCTTTTCCTTCCAAATAGAAATAGAAAGAACCACAGGATCTTAGAAGAATAGGAAACAGAAACCACGTCCCTGCAGCTTCTGCTGACACTCAAGGCCACAGCCGAGGGCCCTCCTGGGGTCTGGAAGAGGCTCCGCCGTTGCCTGTTTGGGTCAGGCCCGGACAAGGGCAGAGGACATGGAAAGGCCCAGCTCGGAACCAGGAGCCCTCACGGCATGGAGCACCTCAGCCAAGCTCAAACATTTTGCCTCATTCCTTTTAATTGGTATTTATTGGCAATACCAGGATAACCTTTTTGCATTCCTCTGATGATAGGTTCTGAAACCTTTAATTTTTTTCCCCATTAGATCCTACAGCTTTGTGTAGTATATTGGTCTATATCATTGCACATATTTTCTGAATTAAAAAAACAGGAGTCTCAGAGATTGAGGCAGTAATGTATATATATATTTTTTAATTTTATTTATAGTTTACATTCAATATTATTTTGTATTAGTTTCAGGCGAAACCTATATTTTCTTATTCCCAATCCCAAACCCTTCCTGAGACCCCATAATTTTGTCTGCTTCATGCCCTACAATCCTTTGTCCTAGACTCTGTTCCACCCCCTTGGGCTCTTTATTCAACACTCTTCCCCATCTTCTCCCTGGCCCCACCTTATAAAAATGTCCACTCCCTTGAGAGTTAAAATGCTTTCATTATTAGATGGAAATATTTCATAACAGCCATCTGAATTTTAACAGAGATCTAAGCATTAAGAGAGCCCTTTGCTGAATAAATATTTACTGAGCATCTACCAGGTGTCAGACACCGCTACAGGCACTGAGAATTCAACAGTTACCATGTGAGACAAATTACCTGCCTTTGGGGGGCTTCTACATTCCAGGGACACTTTCTGTTTTATGGTGGAATTTCAGGCATGACCTCATGGTGGGGGAAGACCTCGGGCAACGGCCTTCTCTGGAAATTTCAGTCCTATCAGGCCTGGTGCTTGCTTACCCAGCCTCTACCCCCTGATTAGTTTTGTTTTTTATTCCTCCATTATTTCCCTGGAACGCATTAGCATTCCTTCTACTTACCTGGCATCTAAACTTTCTCTCCCTAGGTGGGCAACAAATGCTTATTTTCGAGGCTGATCTACGGTTCCCTTCTTTCCGATTTCTGTAGTGCTGTGGAATTCAAATGGATCCCACAGAGTCCATAAAAGTGAGAGGCAGCCATTCAGGCTTAGCCGGCCTGTGACCAGGGCCCTCCAGCATCTAAAGAAGAGCATGGGGAATGTTTTACACCCATCTCCTGACCTAATTAAACATTCAAAGCCACATGTATGAAAACCTCAGCTTCCACGTCACATCTTCACGGGCAAAATAAGGGTTGTTAATGCTAACTCTGAGTCACGGAGATTTTATTGCTTCCTTTCAAATATTAATAATGCACAGACGATCCAGGAAAGCAAAATGCCACTTGACTTTTGTGTTGTAATCAACAATTCAGCACGGCGGAGACTGGCTGATTTTACTGAACTCAAGAAAGACAAATTGGAAGGAGGGAATCAGTTTATCAGAGCAGAGCCATCTAAAACCTCCAGCTCTAGGAATAAATCTTTTCTCTCTCTCTCTCTTTTGCAGAAGGTAGACCCCAAAAGGGCGTAACCTATCCATCGGCTCTTGAATATTCATCAGCTAAAAGCCCAGCTGCCAAAGCAGGCAAGTGTTCATGAGTGATTTCATCTCAATCGTCTGAGTTCGTAAACACGTAATATTGTGTTTTAGGAGACAGTGCAGAGATTAACATCTTAACCGGTCAAGGTCCACTGACTTCAGTAATATTTTAACAGATGGGCCCAGAAATCCATGGGACTGGAAGGCTGGGGCTCAGGAGTGAGGCTTTATTTTTTTGTGTTTTCAAAATTCCAAGATTGTCTCTGTGCTTGCTTCCTTTGCCTTCAGAATTCAACACTGTTGCCTTGAATTTTATTGTATTGTTACTTTAGAAGATGACATGACTGTCCGCCTGGAAATATTCCCGGGCAGCTGAGCGGAAAGAGGCTGTCTTCACTTGGGTATGAGATGAGGGAAGCGAGGAGAAGGGAAGGATGCGGCTTAGGAGATGACAGCGAGCGGCTAATCTGAACAACCAGGCCCCAGACACGCGGGCTCCGCGGTGGTGCCGACCGCAAATCCTGTGAAGCACGAAGGTGGTACAGGGAGACCCTCAGGCCAAGAAAATACCCTTTTCTCGGTTTCTGTGTTGGAGCTGAAGTGTGCTCTGCAGTATTGTGTCTTTGGGGGTTCTTTGATTTCCCACACACAGAGAAGCAGCGAGTTGCTTTATAATGGGATTTTGCACTGCTTCCAGAAACTTGGTGGGCCAGCTGATTTTGTTCAAGTACATTAGTGGTGGAAGCTAGCATTTATTGAGCATTTGCTGCGTGCCAGGCACCGTTCCCAGAGCTGATTGTAGCATTCAATCACCCCAACACCACCACGGGCATGTACTAGTCTTAGCCCTAATTTACAGTCTGAGGAAAGCACAGCACAGTGAAGTTTAGTAACCTGCCCTTTGTCACACAGCTGGTCAGCAGTAGAGCTGAGAATCAAACCCAGGCAGTCTGGCTACAGAAACCTCTCTATACCATTGATCTGTATTTTTAATGCTAATAACAGTGTATATAAAGAGCCCTGATTTGAGAAGCCTTGGCATGCAAATAGCAAATGTTCTTCATTTCCCCCCAGTTATTTCTCCAACTATATCTTTAAGGACATCTTAACTTTTCTGGTCACCTAGACTTGTTTTGGTTGAAGTGCAAGGATACAGCCGTTCCCCACCTCTACCCCCAAGCTGGCAGCAGATTGTGGTGGCTCAGGGACCATTCCTGAGCTCTCTCCTGTCCTCTTTTGGTGTGGACGCAGAGAGGAGGAATAGTTGACAGAGGTCCCCTAAGGACTGGCCAGTTGATGGAGGGAGAATGTCCCCGCCTCTCTGTTGTCTCATCTAGGCCAGCAGTTCTCAGTGGTTTCGGATCATTTCTGAGTAGGTGATACGTGTGGATGTATCTGGGGCCAGGGGACAGTGTGCAGCTGCATCCTGTCCCCTCTTGCTGGGCCAGAGCTCTATGCCCACCTCTTTGTCTGTGTTAGGCGTCCATTCCTTGGCTCAGCAGCCCCTGGGCAGCGCCTCTGCACAGAGCCAAGGGAATGGCTGGGGCTCTCTTCTTCCCCTCAGGGGTTTGAGGAGGGCAAGGATGGGGTGAGGTCACCTTTCTCTCCCCTCCTCACTTCACCTTTGGCCTTCTGAGCCCTGCACCCCTCCCCCCTTCAGAAACAATCCCTACGTTCAAGTAAGCCCCCAAACTTCAGGGACTACATGTCAAGCACCCCGTATTTTTACGCTGAGAGGAAGAGTACTTCTAGACTCGGAGAATACATCCCCAAACCTCTTCTGCAAGCTCTGCTTCTGCAGTGCACCAGGTGGGCCCATGGGTGCTGTGGCTCAGAAAGATTCAGGGGGGAAGAGAGCCCACCCCCTTCCCACAGGCCCCCACGGTCTTGATGAGCGAGTCCTCTGAAGCCCCTTCTCTTGGCTTGGGGAGGAGAAGGCATGAAGGAAGGGAGAAAAGGTCCTCTCAGCCTGAACACTGCTGTCCCCAAATGGTGGCTGCTAACCCCTCCCCTTCTGGTCCTTTCCTTCTGCTGACTGGCCCCGGTGAGGTGGGGCTGGTGATCGCGCAGGTTCTAATTGAATGGCCCCCGCTGTGCGCAGCTCAGTGGCACCTCTCCTCGTTTAGAACAGGGTACGGGGGCCTCTGGCTTCAGCTTTGGACCTTAGCCAGAGTCCAAACAACAGGAGAACCTGGACGACCTCCTGCGACTGTGGCTGTCACGATCAAGTGTTTTCTCTGTGCCAGACACCCGCACTTCACAGTGACCCGAGGCAGAGGGCCAGTGGTGCCCCACTTTCAGAGAGGGAAGCTGACCCTTGGAGATGTCTAACACCTTGCCCAAGGGCACCACTCCAACTGACCCCTGCACCACTCAAACGCTGATTATACCCCTCAAAGAAGGTAAAATCAGGGGAAGAGAGGTGGAGGGAGAGTCTTTACAGCCAAATGACAGCTTAGGTTATAAAGTCCATTTGGTTTCTACAATCTCCCCATCAGAGATCTTTTCCAAAACTTCTCGACCTACCCCGAGCACCACAGCCCAGCTCACCACCATCCACCTCCAGCAAGTACTTATTCCATGTGCCCGAGTTACTGACGTCCAAGAGGAGTGCAGGGAAGCCATAGTTAGAACATCAGGTCAAGCACTGCTGATGTCACTTGTCCCCTCCACCAAGCCACCTCAGCACTATCACCGGTATTACTATCCTACAAGATCATGTGTAGTTGTCATAGTGGGAAAAAATAAGTTCATCCATTCATTTATTTATTCATTTATTCAATAACCACACATCGAGCACCTTTTATGTACCAGGCACTGAGCTAAGCTACAAGGATCCCAACGTACAAGGGATGCTTGGGACCTTGCTCAGCTTCAAGCTAGAGGAACGTCTCTGTAACGCCATAGTGCCACCACGGAGTGAATTTCACCAACTCAAATACAAAATTCCAGTGAGAGCCATAAAAGGGTGGCCCTTTTGTTGCTACTCCTTAAATGATACAATTCCTACAGAAACTGGGGGAAAGCAGAGGAGATGGAGATGTGAAGTGAGGGCCGGCAGCTGCTCAGGTCTCAGCAGGCCCCTGTAAAATACTTCCTCATCTCTCTAGGAATGTGAGTTAACAGGTAAATCAGGCCAGGATGGCCCCTGAAAGCACAATAGCCTTCTGCCACGGGGAATTCTCTCACCAAATAGAAAGAATCTTGATTTGCCCCGCGCAGCTCTGGCTGAGGAGAGGCATCCCGGGGATTTAAACGCTGTTCCCCCGCCAGGAAGCAACCCCAGGCAGGCAGCTGGTCTATGGCTGCAGCCTCAAGCTACTCGGAGCTCAATAAAAACAGGTGAGTGTTTGATTAATAATTTGCAAGTAAAGCCTACTGTCAGTTTATTTAGATATTTCTCTCCAAATTAATACTTGTATCCCATTTCATAAAATATACAAGTGATTCTATTTAAATGGCTTTTTCCTATATGAAGCAGGTTGAACCCCCAGTAGCGTCCACCAGAGTGTAAGACAGAGGAGTACTTGAGAGAAATTAGAAATTTCCTGAAGACTTGTTAGGAAAGCTCAGTTCCTTTAAAGGCATGGAAATGCCACAAATCACAGGTTCAGCTTTACCCAGGGCTGGTGTGAAGACTGGCGGAACCCTGGAGGCCGCTGCCAGCCCTTTAGCAACCTGTGTGGCACAGTCCACAGGCAGATTTAAAGAAGAATCAGGGTAAAGGAGGGATCTGCTTCCTGCCTTGCAGGCTAATGCCTGCAGGAGACCAGACGATCGACCTCCAACCCCATACCACGGCGCTGTTTGCTGACCCTCTCTCCCGAGTCAGTGCTTGGACTGCCGCAGAAGGTGACAGTGTCAGGCTGGGGAAATGAACAGGTGCCAGTGCTGGGCAGTGGGTCTGAACACCCGCCACGTGTTTCTCTACACATGTGGTCGGGGCCCCTGTAGACACTGTTTTCCCAGCATGCTGCACAAATCACAGAGGAAGATGGGTGGTTCCCATGAAGAGTGCAGCACCTTGTTATCTCAGATGCCGTCCCATAGGCCTGCTGATCTGTGCACCAGAGATACACCAGCCCTGAGCCAAGTTAAGGCTAGAGTTGGGATGCTGTGGCAGGCTGAAATGTACCCCCCACCCCACCCCAAAGATATCCATGCCCTGATCCCTGGAACCTGTGACTGTTACCATACACGGCACATAAGGGCATTGCAGATATGATCGAGCTAAGGATCTTAAGAAGGGAAGATTATTCTGAATTATCTGAGTGGGTCATAAATGCCAGCACATGTATCCTTATAACAGTGAGCTAGAAGGAGATTTGACACATACATAGAGGAGGTCAATTGAAGATGGAGCAGAGAGAGAATTGAGAGCACTGGCCTTGAAGATTGGAGTAATGTGACCACAAGCCAAGGAATGCCAGTAGCCACCAGGAAGTGGTAGAGGCAGGAAACAGATTCTACCAAGAACCTACCAAGGAAGCTCAGTCCTGCGGACACCTTGAGTTCAGCTGCGTGATACCTATTTCCAACTTCTGGGCTCCAGAACTGTCAGACAATACATTTTTGTTCTTTTAAGCTCCAAGTTTGTGGTAATTTTCTACCACAGCCTAGGAAACTAACACAGATGGTCAGATATAGAAGCTGGCATAGCCCCGGTGGGGTCTGGCAGGCATTTGCAAGGGGGGCGTTGCCCTCCCAGCACTGAGCACTTTTCACTTGTGGGACCATTTTGTATCTTCTTCTGGCACGAACCCATGGTTCTGAAGACAATCCCCAATGCCCAGTGGGTAGCCACTTGTCCTCTTGCCCTAAACCTTCAGATGTATTCTCAGGGCACCCAGAGTAGTAACAAATTGAGACTCATCTAAAATTGTGAAAGCAATCCAAATTGTCACACATGGATGAAGGGCACAGTTTAGAAGGACAATCAACCTGATCCTTACAGTCTAATTAGTTCTTACTTCATTTGACAGATGAGGAAAGTGAGGCCCAGAGGAGCTAGTTGACTAGTCATGAAACAGCCTAAACTAGAAATCTAGAATACAAGTGAATTCTCTAAAAGCAAGTGATAGTGAACACCAAGAGCTTGTGTATCAGTTTGTTGCTCCATCCAGATTGTGCATCCCTACAGGGCTGGTGGGTTTTGCCCTTCACAGCAGCCAGGTCAAGTCTCTGCTCGTAAGCCAGTGTTCAATAAACTTTCATTTCTGTCCTGAAGAGCCTACTGGCTTTTTGATAGGCCCCAGTGTAATTTCATTGTCTTACAGGTCAGACCACAAAAGCCTATCAGAAGCCATCAGTTGCCGGGACAGCTGCACAGCCAGTCACCCTGATGCAGGTACCGGGGACCACCCCCGTGGAAGCCACCCACACCACCTTGCCAAAGCCAACCCCATCTGCAGGCTCTGCCACCAGCAACCCCAGGCCACAGCCCATGGGCCAGAGGAGCCGAGAGCTGGGTCAGTAGGTAGACTGTGTGTTTCCACATGCAAGAAAGCGAGAGACTGGTTTTAAGATTAACAGCTCTGTCTGAATGCCTGTGTGGAGTGCCCATCTCCCATCTTTTGAGCTGGGTGAGGGGGGAATACCTGAGACCTGGGCCAGGGGTATGTGGTTAATCTCCCAGGTTAAGGGGTAAACTTGAGCCCAATAATAATAACTTAGGATCAAGCTAAGAGCTAAGCAAACTATGTCGACGGGGCTTATAACAGACTCAATAACAGGACCTTTGTTATCATACTTCTGAAGGTAGGATATCACCTGAAACTTTCCCATTACAATATCCCCATTTCTCCCAAAGCTCAGCTGAAGGGGTAGGAGGCTTCTCTATAAACACTTTTGAGTTCTGTTTTGTTTTAGGGGACAAATTATATACTACTGGGAGTTTTCAAATATTAGAAACAAACGAATCCAAAAGAATCCCTTTAGGAAAAGCCAGAGAGCTAGAATTTTTATTCCTTTCCTGACAGCTTCTTGTCTTGCTACGTGCATCCATTTCTTAAGTCACGTTTTAAGTTTGACCGAAGTCCAGGTTACAGAATCCATCTCGGTATCCTCTCAAGCACAACCTTAAGAGCTCCTGATAGCCCGGTCTCCCGTTCCTGTGCGTTTGCGTGGGAGCCATCCCGGGCCAACGAGCGAGCGCCGGCCCTTTCTCCAGGCCCCTGGGAGGGGGTGGAAACTTCCACCGCATCCACCGCTGGAGCGGCACCGCGGCCTCGGCAATTAGCTCTAATATCCCCACCCGGTGCCACTCAGTCTTCCACGGAGAAAGTGCACCGAGCTTGTTCTTTCCAGCCTCACCTCCGTCGCCCCGACATCCCGGCCACACAGCCTGGCCCGTCCCCTCCGCGTCAGGCCCCGCTAGCTCCCACCCCACCCCTTTCTTTAACAGGCACCAGTAAGCGCTCTCGTGTGCGACACCCTTCCTGAGCATCCTACAGATATTAGCCTATAAATCCCCCTAACAGCCCTATTAAGTGGATACATTACTTTTCGTTTCACTGATCCATCGTATTGATGACAAGGAAACCAAGGAGTAGGGTGGTGAAGAAACTAGTCCCAAGTCACACCGCCGGGCAGAGGCGGAGCTGGGTTTGAAGCCCGGCAGCCTGGCCCTCCTTCGACTCCCCTTGCAGGAGGCATCCCTGCTGCAAACTGACCCCCAGGTGCTAGTGAAGCATCGCAGAAGCAGGGCCTGACCCACCTTGACGTGGCTGGGTGGCCAGATGAGAGGGCGTTAGACCCGACCAACTCCCACTGTGATATAATAAGTAGTGGACGCACAGAGTCCACACCTTCCGTGTGCCAGGCACCCTGTGTGCATTATTTTATGTAATCTTCCCAACAACTCTATGAAATAGAGATGACTATTATGGCTCATTCAATGAACAACTCATGGAAGAAGCTATGGTGTAGAGTCCCTAAATAAAAATACCATAAACATAATTTCTGAAGTTCAATAGACACTTCCCCACCATCTTTTGCTTGTGCAACTCAGGCTAATGTGAACACAGGCAGACTATGTCTGGCAGCGAAAGAGAAAATGCTCAGGAAGGATGCTGGGGGACGGGGCTCCCATGGGCAGGCACTTTCCTTTTTCTTAATTTCAGGCTCTTGACTTTCAGAGCCCTTGGTTCTTTCAAAGATTTTTGAGTAGCTGAGTAAGTCGTTGGTCGCCCTTGGTGTCTCCTTAGAGGACAGCAATTTTACATAACACGTATAATTAAACATGTGGCATATTTACTTGGCTACACTGGAGGCTTGGAAATCCTGTTACAAGCTGGGCCTGTGCTTATGGAAAACCTCAAGCAACTGGAAGTAGTGGCTCCCGACCTGGCAGAGCTTCATTATTCCTGGCTTGGGGACAGGGGCCTTGGACGACAGCCTCCCCGCCCGTCAGTGTTCCCTCTTCATCCTGGCCCAGCCCCGCGCCCATGCTGCCCCACAGGCTGCTGGGCACATGCTCGCAGGGCCTGCGGCGTGCCCCGTAATTGCTAAGAAAGGAGCCAGACCAGGGAGGGGGAAGGGAGAGGGAGCTTTAAAAACTTGTATTGCCTACTCAAAGGACTTTCTGTAGGACTGAAGAGGAGTGAAAATTGATGTGGGAAGGCCTATGCCTTTTTATAATAACAACTTTATTGAGATGCTTTTCTCGGGCATACAACTCACCCACTGAAAGTGTACAATTCAAAGGTTTTTGGTATGTTCACAAAGTTGTGCAATCATCACCACAATCAATTTTAGAACATTTTATCACCCCAACAAGAAACCCTGTATGCCATTAAGTCACTCACTATGTCACCCTGATCTCTCCATAGTCCAGCCCTAGGCAGCCACCAATCTACTTTCACGAATGCCTGTCTTAACATACGGCGAGAGATATTGGCTGTGATATTCTATCCCAACTGTATTAAATAATATTTAGTTTACAAATAAGTCCTTTGTTTCTTCAAATGGTCTGAAAATATTCTGCCAACTCTAAGAGAGTAACTCTGCCGCTGAAAGACAAGCGAGTTGCTGTTATTGTATTTATCAAGGGTGGGTGTGTCTTTTTCTCTTATTTTGACTGTAGTCAAAAGATTTAGGAAGTGGTTGTGGATGAGGGTATTCAAGTAAAATCTAATTCATTTATTTATTTGACAAATATTTATTTAGTGTCTGCTATGTGTCAAGCACTGTTTTAGGATCTTGGGCTCCATTGGTGAGCATACTCCACCAAGATCCCCGCAGCAGGTCACTTCAGCTTAGGACACCCGAGAAGCAGAGCTGGACCAGGGGCAACCTGCATCTGGGGTCCATGACTCATCTTTGCTCTACAGTGAGGTACAGAGCTGCCTCTCAGACAGGACACAGGAACATGGAGGGGCTACAGTAGGAAGTAGAACGTGTGTGGCAGGAAAAGACAGGGGAAGAGGAGCTGATGTAGATGGAAGGACTCTAAGGAAGATGGAGCTGGACACCAAGGCTTCATCATAGCCCCTTAACCGAACCACGAATGTGAAAATCTAACAAGATATTGAGGAACGACACAAGGCTGGGGGTCAGGGATCCCAGGAGCCAGAGTGACAGAGACCTCCTGTCCTGGGCAGGGGTGAGGCTGTTCTTCAGGGAGAGGCCAAGGACTATATTGACACCCACAGGAGCCAGGAGGCCACAGAGCTGCAGCCCAGGGCCAGAGCGGGCAGCTAGAGAACCATATCCATAGATAAGCTGAGGAAAGGGTCCTGGAAAAGATGGGAAATCCCCTCCAGGCCCACCTACAGGGTCAGCAGGACCTACCACAGGTCTGCAAGGTGGAGTGGCTTTGCCCAGCATTGTTTCCCTGCTCAGGTTCATTTTAAGAAGCTCCATGGTTGCCTCAGCTGATGTAGCAGATGAAATGCATCCACAAGGAAGGGTAGGCCAGGGAGGGGAGCAGAGCGCCGCCTAGCGGCAAGTCAAGGCGATGGCTCCGATCCCCTTGCTGCTCCATCCACCCTCTGGCAGCTGCTAGGAAGGGGGAAGTGGCAAAGCCTGGGCCAGGCAGGAGGCCAGCATCTGTAACTGCCCGGCCTTCCTCGTGCACTTTCCCTTTCCACCAACATTTCTCTCATCTCTGAACGTTGAATTTCCTTAACGTGTCTGGAGAAGGTATTTCTTAAAATCCAGTCTTACAAATAGGAAGGCAAACATCCCAAAAGACAAATGGGTGAAGCTCATGACCAGGCAAGCCACAGTGGAGGAACTATAAATGGCCAATAAATATAACAAAAAATGTTCACTTCACCAAGAATAAAGTAAATGCAAATGGAGCAACGAGATGTCATTTTCCACAAATTCACGCTGGAAACTGACGATACGCAGTCATGGCAAGAGTGTGGAGAAATGACCCAGAATTTGCACTTACAAGAATGTATTTTAAGGTAATTACCAGCCAAGGGTGTAAAGAAGCCTGGACACAGATGTTGTTCATAATAGAAAAAGAAATGGCAACGGTTTAATTGTGCATCATCAGAACAGTTAAAGAAGTTACTATACAGCTATTAAAATTTTGATGACAACATGCACTTACTGACAGAAGATTAGCGGGTGATGGACTGTGAGGTCAAAGAAGCGGGCTACAGAACAGCACGGGGACCAGCCTCATGTTTGTAACGGTGTGTTGTACATGAGAACGTTGCATAGGAAAGGAGATACAACTCTATATACCAAAGCCGTAGACCGGTGTAGATTATTCACTCGAATAGAGGGATTGCACTGCAGGTGACTTCGTACTATCCTCAGTGGATATATTTTACAGTAAGCACGTGTTGTCTTTATAATCAGAAATGAAAGCTAGTTTGAGTTGTGTCCAAATAACTGAAACAAAGACAAAGGGAATGGAAAATTGGTGGCAGATAGATTTGGTGCAAGAGAAACGGATGGTGCCCAAGACCTCTTACCCCCTCCCCTCCATGAAATTTGGTTCTTTCCCTCAGCTGGTTTTTACACAGCCCCCTTCCCCCAAAGGGATTTTGCATCTCTCTTTACAGAATCCCCATCTCCTCCTCTCTTTTAAAGCCTTGCTTCAGAGAAATCGCCCACTAAATCATGACTGCCGACGCGGGTTTGCTTGTCTCACGCGGTAATTAAGGGTAACCCACGGTGCGCCTTTAAGAATGACTGACCGCTAACGCTGTTTGCATCAATGCCACGTTAACACGGTTTAAGCAAATCGCCAAATGTTAAGTGACATTTCTATTGAAGGAGTACTTTAACTCCTCAGGAGTGGCTCAGTGGAGGATAATTATTGTAAGAACAATGAAGTCTAAAAAATACGGCACTCTTGTGAAAGGTGCAAAATTCAAGGATTATTATTACCTGGAATTTTCACTCACTGTTTTGGGTTAAATCCTCCCACCGCCCATTTCAGTGCCCCCTCGGGGGCAGGTTCAGACAGCCCAAGGACAGAGCTTTACCTTGGTCTTGGCCTTGGTAATGTCTGGTTAGGTTAGATCATGGAGGGAATGAGAGCAGTTAGACTAACTTTCATGCTCTGACTGGTCAAATGTTATTGCAGATCTCTGGCCCACCACCAGCTACCCAAGCAGCCTGAACAGCCCCCGAACCAACCCAGGTAAGAACCTGAATCACCTTTCTAGCTACTGACGAAAGTTCAGCTTGTTTGCGTGGGTTTTGTTTTTTTAAATCATCGCCATTTGATTTACATTTGGACAGACAGCATTCAACCAGTTATGCCAACAAAAGATACAGCTCAAGGGCCCAGCTTGTGAGGATTCTTGTAGGAAGAGCAAGGCAGACTCACATAAGCAAAGCTTTTGCCCATCGCTGGTCCCTGGAGGCAATTTGGGGGGGGGGTAATAGAAATTCCTAAGGATTCAGTCACTGGCTCTTATAAACCTGAAAAGGGATACTCTCTGGGGTTTATGCTTGAGGAACTAGGGTAAAAGAAGCAGATATTTGTATTGCTTCCAGGACCGGGCAGAGCTGAGTTTGCTCAGGTGGTTCTATGATACGGGGATTTCTGCGCCAGGGTTTCTCCTGTGCATGAGGACACTCCCTGGCTCCCCTCCGTTCACCTCTGTGTGCGCCCCCGAAGGTTTGACCCAAGCACTGGGAATGCGAGGGGACGGAGCAAGTTCTCTTGATGCTACAGAAGCCTGCAGTAATTAGAAGGGAAATCGAGGGAGCTTAGGTGCTTCCCACTCGCTCTGGGCCCTCAGCTCATAGACTTGATACAAGCATGCAATTCCTTTTGCAGCCGCGGGGCGTTAGGACGGGGGCCCAGACCTCCAAGGAAAAGAGATCAGGTCTGTCTTTTGCCTGGGGATACCTGCCTGCCCCCCACATGTGAAAAGATTCCTAGAGGCTGTAGGTTCTCTTTTGCTTTGATGTCAGAGTGGAGCAGGGGCTCCATGGGGGCCCCCAGACAGGGCTAGCAGCTTCTACATGCTTCACAATTGCACCTTTGCTAATGTACATTTGCAAATGTGCATGCGGTTGTCCTGGACAAAGGGCTTAAGAATCAGATTGCTGGGCGGGGCAAGGACTCCAAGGCCACTTTAGGCCTTAATAGGCCCGGGGGACTGTTCAGGCAGCCAAGCATGGGGCACTCCTTCCTCTTGTCCCCTTGGCCAGGATCTCTGCCTCCTCTGCAACCCCCCAAAGTAGGGCCAACCACAGAGAGCTCAGCTGACTTCCAAGGAAAATCTGAACTAGGGCATTTTCATCAGGGGGGCAAAATAAGGGAAAGAAAGCAGACTGCTGGCTGCATGTAGATCAGCCAGCCCTGTGTAATCCCCTCAGGCACCCAAAGGCAGGCTGCTCCGGGAGCTGCTATCCAGAAACCTGCCCGAGCCCTGTCAGCCTGGCGAGGCCGCCCGCTGCTGCCACCCTGCCCGTGTCCCCTGCTGACTCCTGTCCCCGCACACAGCTGGCCTCTGCGGCTCAACGCCAGGTCACCGGAGTCTGGGGGCAGGCCAAGTTGTTTCAGCCTCTAGAAAATGTCTCTTGGCTTTGTTTGTTCTATGCATCAAAGAGAAGATTTCTGCCAGTCCAGACACCCGAGGGCTCTCATGGGGTTGGGTCTGCTTGAGAGGCCCCACCTGGGCAGCCCACGCTCTTCCCAGGACAAACAGGCAGACCCAGCACCCCAGTGGGGCATGGCGAGGGCGTGGTTGGCCACAGGGCGCAGTACCAATCTCCAGGTCGTTCTTTTTACAGCCCAGCAGCCCGAGGTTGTTTTCAGCGTTTGACCTCAGGCCCTTGTCTAGCCTCTGCTTCTCCAGCTCTGGATGAGTCTCCAATCCTTCTCCAGCCTCTTCCTGCTCCCAATAATTGCGCCCTATCTCGCTGCCCCTCACAGATGCTCCCAGCTCCTTTTCACCTCAGATCCTACCCATTTCTGCTGCTCCTCTCCCTCCACCATCATCACTGCAACTCTGCTCTGAGCACCTCAGATCCTTTCACAAAGTCCCAGGGAGCCGTTGACTGGGAGCCTCTCCTCGCCCCGGAGGCCCAGACCTCCACCAGGCATGGATCTGATGCCCAGACCTCCACCGGTCATGGATCTCCGCCCTGCCCACCCCCACATGGCTCCTGGGGGTGGAGGGAAGCCTGGCCTGCACACTGGGACTAGAGGCAGCCCCCCACCTGACTGCCAGGGCCCTCTGAGCGGGGCAGGAGCCCCCGTGCCAGCCTGGCCGCTCCTGCCCTATTCCGAGGAGGAGTAGCAGCAGTGTGCTCCTGATGGTTAAAGTTAGAACAAGGTGACTTTTCCTCAGAACCACCCTTCTGCTGTCTGGCTTCAGGTACCATGAGCTCGGTTTGATCCAATGAGCTTCACCGGCCTGGCAACCTAACCATGGAGCTAACGTTGTTTCCGTGGAGAAAGGCAGCCAGGTCCCAAACAAGTACCCCACGCGGAGCTCCGCAGGGCAGTCTGTTTGTGAACCTGGGCCTGCCGACTTCCCTGGTGCGATGGCTCACGGCCTGGACCTCAGACGGCCCTGGGCCTTCTCGGGCCACCGCGCCCGCACAGCTGCAGCCGCAGCTGCTCTCCGCGTGCTTCCCGGTTCACTGCAGCGAGGGGAAGTTCACGGGACACGCGCAGGAAGCCAGGCCGGCGCAGGGAGGTGCGGAGGTCCCCCCCGCTGCCTCTCAGGCTGCCATCACCTCCTAAAATGCACCCCAGAGAGTCACTGGGGAGAAGCCAGGGAGCTGAAGGGCCACCTGGGCTTCTGTCCCATAAACCTTTGGCGCCCTAAGGGCCAAGTGTTGCAGCTCCCGCTTGGGTCCCATGCTGGTGACTTCCAGATGTGCGGGGAACGGAAGGAGCTGAGACCAGTGCAGAGGTCATCACTGGGGTCTTAAAGCGGGGATGGTTCCCGGCCTCACGTTGCAGGTGGTGTGCCAGGTGGTGAGCTCTTCAGCCGCCTAACCAAGTACCCTGAGACACTGAGGCGGCAGTGACTCATGTGTGACCAACAGGTAGTGGTTAAGGGCAGGCTCTAGAGCCGCCTGCTGGGCCTGGGGTTCACTCTGCCACTCCCTGGGCGGCAGTTTCTTGTTCATGAAATGGGATCATCATTGTCCTGAACTCACAGGTTACTGTGACTTAACCTTGTCAGGTCGGTGAGTGCCTGACACGAGGTACTCTCTCAGTAAACATGAATGGTTTCTACATTTCCACCATGGAAATGTAGAAACCATTAATTGCTTCATTCAGAAGCAATACTTCTCCTAAATAATACCTGTATCTACAAGACGACCAAGCAGGGACTGTCACAAAATTCATTCCCCGTTTTTTAGGAGTGCCTTACACTTTTCGGAGTGATTTTGCGCCCATTTACCACTGTGGAGGTAAATGTCTTTCCAACATCAGCTTCACAGAGGAGAAGACTTAAGATCAGAGAAAGTGGGCGAGTCCACAAGTCCCCAGCTAGTGTCTAGTAGACACAGGATGTGTCTTCCAACTTCTTTTTTCCACACCAGCCCTTAAGCCTCAACACAAGAATACAAATGTTCTCACAAATTCACTTCCTTCTCATTACAACCAAGTCCAAAAACACCAACTCTCAGCTGTCCAAATATTTTTCAGCCCTTGGCTTTTGGATAAAAGTGATTTGGTTCAAACTTGTCCCAAATAAATGAAAGTGGCACCAACAGGACAGGCTTCGAGGACAGGAGAGAGAGGCTCAGAAATCCCTGGTGTCTGGGGAATATCTCCTGCTAAGGTAACACAGCACCCAGCATCCTAATTCATCATAACACTCAAGGGTGCTAAAACCCTGGGGCAAAAACTGAGATGTCACCAGCACTTTTTTTTTTTTTTTAGGGAAAGGGCAAAGTGCATATTTTTACCAGTAGGTGGCAGTAGAGTTATAAGGCTAAAGAAGCAGAATATTTAAACATATAGATCATAACCATTCTGAACTCGGCGATCATCTCACCCAATCTGCTAATGTTATTCACAAAGGAATTGAGGTTCACAGAGGGCATGTGACTTGTTCAAGGTCATACACCTGGCTAATGGCTGAGCTAAATTAAACTCAGCTCTGACCATTAATTCAGAATGTGCAAGAGCACAGAGGGACCTTCAGAATAGCCTGGCATCTGAATCATGTGAGGGGAAAAATCGCTTCTTTTGAGTGTGTTAATAATTCCAGCATGCAGTGCCGCTGACGGTCTTTAAGAGATGAAACAGTTGATTATACCCTGAGCTTCCGGCTTTCTGAGCTGGAGGGGGGTTGGGGAGTGGGGGGAGAAGAAGGGAGGGAGGGAAAGAAACGGCTGTTTTGGTGTCCCTTGGAGACTTCCTAACACGTTTGTGCTGCCTCAGAGCCCATCCCAGCCACAGTTCCCCCAAACAGGTCAGGGATTATTGGGTAAGAATCTCCCCTTCCCAACCACCCTTTCTACTTTATCAGCACCAGTGTGTGTGTGTGTGTGTGTGTGTGTGTGTGTGTGTGTGTGTGTGTGTGTGTAGGGGGTGGGGGAGCATTAAACATTTTACTGCAGATAGAACGCCAGGGGCCACTTTTACTCTGCCCGAGGCACAGTGGGAAGCAGGGCCTCGGGAAATGAGTGCCCGCTCCCTGAAGGGGCCACATTTCCTCCGTGAAGTCCCAAGGGAAAGAACACAAACAGATGGGTGGGGGGACAGGTGCATCTAAAATGATGGTGGGCACACGTTGTGCGCTTAACTGATGCGGAGGGAGGGATGGTGGATAAAGACTTCGTATCGATGCAAGAACAATTCTTCTCAAAGTCTCAATAGTCCAAGAAAGGATTCGCTACTTTGGTTGTGTATGTAATGAGTTCCCCGTCTCTGGAGATATTCAAGCACTAGCCATCCACTGGTCCTGGTAAGGATGTTATAGAAGCATGCTGAGGGGTGTGGTTTGGGTTGGATGACCTTGTAGGTCCCCTTGAATCCCAGGATTCCTATTATTCTATGATTCCTGATGCACAGTGAAAGGAAGAACAAGGCAAAGATGTTTCTGTCTTTGGCTGCAAGACCTTTAGCTGAGAAAACCCCAGGCATTCCAGCTTGCTTCGTCCAAAATCTGGCCCCCTGTCCCTTCACTGAACTTTCTGCCATGTTTGGAAAACGTGATCATCCGTGGGGGGCGGGGGGGGTCACTTGAGAGATTCTCCTGGTTTCATCTAAATAACAAGTGTGTTTCTTTTTATTTTGAAAACCAGGGGAAATGGACCTGTGGAAACCTGGATTAGACGCAGGTAATTATACAGCCCAGCCTCCTCACATGACTAGATCGAGACACATAGGATTCAGAACTAGGGCCTCTGATAACCCAGCTGGGCCCAGCGGCCGGGCTCACAGGAAGCAGCCTCAGAGCCTTTCCCTCCCACATTAGGGTCTGATCACCACGCACAGGGCACATGGGGGCCCCTCAAGGAGGCTGGGGCTGGAGAACATTGAATAACAAAAAAGAAGAGCAAACTGTGAAGACAAAGGGCTAGAAGACAGTGAGCTCCCTGCTCCTGGATGGATTTAGACCCTCTCTCCCTCTGGAGACGCTTTGACTTCCTTCTGCTTCCCCTCCCTTCTCTGCAAGTGGTATTGCGGTTCCTCCCTTCAGCTGAATGAACACTGTTCACTGATTCTGCGTTAAGTGTTTGAAACTCCAGCAGTAACACGGCTTCCAGCTCGTGGTGCGAGAGCAGAGTTCACCGGCGGGTGGGAGGCAGGGGGGAGGGGAGGGCTCAGGCCTCTGGACTCACATGTCTTCCCCTCCCTCCAACGTGGAGCCTCCAGCAGCTTCCCCGAGAGGCTCCTGGCTGAGAAACGCCGGTAGACACCCAAAGTGAACTTTTTAAATGATGGGAGGAAGTGGGATGAGTAAGCTGACCTTTCATGGGAAGATGAAATCATGTGCTTTGCAAATTGGAAAAACTAGCAAGCCAGGAGAAAGCTCACTGCAGCCAAGAGGGAGCAGAGCCCCCAGCCCCTTCCTCCACTGCTGGAGACTGGGGGGGGATGTCTGAGCATCCTGCAGCAGGCAGGCTCACTTCAGGTGTTGCAAGCTCCCCTCGCCTGTGAGGCTCATGATCTGACCAAGCCTACAAGGGCGCTCATGGGTTGTCTTTCATTCCCTACAGGATATATCTGTGATCTCGGCTCCCATGTAAACGGCCTCTAAAAAACCCGAGACTGAAATTCAGCTCACACGGCCTCTCAAAGCACAAAACTGGCTCAGACCTGTGAGGGGGTGCAGCTTTTAGACCCTCTTACTTGTTGGAGCAGCTTGTATCTTCTCTCCCCCTCCAGTCAACGCCCCGCCCTGTTAGATGGTCCTCCTCGGGTCATCTTTGTTTGACTCAATCACCGAATGCTGGCTGAGGGCCCGCAGGTGGTGGGCACAGGGAAGGTTCACGTGATGAGCGAGGCATGTGCCCTGACCTGGAGATTTTCAGAAATTTACAGAGGGATAAAGTATCCTGGCAAAGCACTTAATGATTTCAGATAAAGAAACGAAGGCTCGACTAGCGAAAGTTACCAGGCAGCCGGGGACAGAGGTCGCATCTGACTTCAAATCCCCGTGAGCACCGGCAGAGCGCCGTGCCTCTAGGAGGCTGTCAGGAAATATTAATTTATTCGTGTCTCTTAAGATGTGAGATGGGGTGATGCAGAGAAGAGCAGTTAGCGATAAGCCAGCCCCCTGAGCGGGTGTGAGTATCCCTCCTGTCCCCTTCCCTGGGGTAAGGCCAGATGTTTCCTGTCCTTCCAAGTCACCAAGAGTTTACTGCTCTTTCCAGGGTTTGTTGCAAAAGACGAAGCAAGCACACAGTCTCTGGACCCCGAGTCCCAGGGAGACCCAAGTAAGTGAATGAACAACTGGAAGCCCCGCGTGGCCTGATGTCTGATCTCGCTCCTTTCCACCCCCTCACTCCCACCCAAACCCGCCTCTCTCCTGCCGTGGATCTGCCGGCCTCCTCTCTCCTGTCACTTTGTTCTAAGGGGAAAGGGAAGTTTTGAAGGATTTCAGCTCTCTGTGTGCATGCGGGGGAGAGGCTCCGTTTAAAACATCACTATGGCAACAGGGCGGGGTGGAACCGGGAGCCCAGGATGGATGAACAGAAGAGGCTGCTGGCCGGCAGGGACAGTGGTCCAGTGGGCTTGATGGAGGCAGAGCTCAGAGCTGGAGAGAAACAGGCAGATTCGAGAAGCCAGAGGGTTGGAGTAGATGGTGCGAGAGGGAGCAGTTAAAGATGATTGGAGCAACTGGGGTAGACGGGGCTGCCCTGAGGACCACTGTGGACGGGGCGGGGCGGGGCCGGGAGAGCATCTGTCATCATCTGCAAGACACGGGTGTTCGTAGGGTTGACTACCCAGATATGACATTCAGAAGGAACAGCCGGAACAGAAATTTAGAGTTGGAAGATGAGGAGCTATGGTGCAAAACCAAGGCTATGGAAACAGGAACTGTCGCCTAGAGAGACAGGACAGAGTAAGTAGAAGCAGAGGACTTAAACCTGGAGAACTTTAACACTAAATAGGTGGAGGGGAAGCCCCCCCGAGGATACCAGAAAGGAGGGACCAGAGAAAAAGAGGAAAACCAGGAGGGAGCTGGGTGTGCAGATACCCCCAGAAATTCACTATGAATCAGCCACCAATGGGCTGTGGGTCTCAACCCCACTGCGCGTATGAGAATCACCTGAAGACACGTTTAAAAATTAAAGATGCCCAATTCCTGCCTCATACCTACTGAATCTGACCCTAGGCCTTGCTATTCAAAGTGTGGTCTGGGGACCAGGAATGCTTGTTAGAATCGCAGAACATCAGGCTCCACCCCGGACTTGCTGAATCAAGCGGTGCGTTTGCACATGAACCCTTGGGAAGCCCAGCCCAGAGTGATTCCCACGCATCTTTATTTGTCTAAGCTACACAAGCTGCCCAAGTGACTGATACCTACCCAGGGTTAAGAAACACTGGTCTGATGTAATTATCTGGCCAACACAGAACATTAATCTATAACATTGTACCTTGCTGGAGAAAACCAAAGCAACTAAGAAAATTGGTAGACTGATGACTGGAAACAATGTATCTTCCTTTTATTCTAGTTCTCCAACCTCTACCATAAATCGCTCATGCTAAACGCGTCATAACCCAACTCTACCCTTTAGTATTGATGTCATCTCAATATGAGAAAGCCACTCGGTCTCAGTGAGCGCATGCCCTGAGGCAGAGCCACTGTCATTAGACCAATCTGGGGAAGGGGGAGCAAAGGCGACCCCAATATCAGCCATCAGGCTAGTAAGTGAACTAAGCAAATATAAAAGCACCTCACTTTCTTAAAACCTAGCTGCAAAATGAGCATGCCCATCCTGAACACAGCTCAAGACGTAAGAAATAAGGGGGGAGGGGGGATAGTCTATGAAGAGCCAAAACAGAGGCTACAAAATCCACATATTTATTTCACTTTTACATTTAAAAGGAAATTCTCTGCTTACTCTAATTAAGAGTTATTTTTTAAAACACAGTGTTCATTTCAAAAAGCATATTGAACTACTCAGCTGACTTCTGGAAGGCAAACCCTCTTCAGGACGCTTCTCAGACTTCAGTGTGCACACGAAGCCCCTGGAGATCTGGTTAGGAGGCTGGTCTAAGGCTGTGCGTCTGGGTGGAGCCTGGGAGCCTCCTGCCCAGCAAACCCTGGGGGGGCAGCAAGCCCTGAAGAACACCACCGCCACCTGCTGGCAGCCAGTCACTCTGCAGGCCCGGACCCGGGAAAGGAGCCGGCTTGGGCTACAACCACCTGACAGGCCAGAAAGCAGCTCCATGTATCTTTTCTTTATCCCAGGCATCTTTAGTGGCATCGTTCAGCTTCACTTCCTGATTTACTTGCCTCTTCCAGTCCTCACGTCAGGGATCATGCCTGGGCACAAGCAGTTCAGGGGCAGCAAGGACAGGGGAAGCCAGCTGAGCAGGAGGAGTCAGCAGGCACCGCGGGGCAGGAAGGAAGTACCAGCTTGCAAGATCTGCAAGGAGCCGAAATACAAGCTTGCAAGATCTGCAAGGAGCCGAAATACAAGCCTGCAAGATCTGCAAGGAGCCGAAATACAAGCCTGCAAGATCTGCAAGGAGCCGAGGCACCGATCCAGATGGGGCGGCGCGAGCCCGGCCCACAGAGGTCCCTGCTTCTCTGGTGCAGGTGGCCACGACACTGCAAGAGAGTAAAGCCCATTCCCACTTATAACTCCCCCCCTTAATCTGCCAATTCTGTAACATCTCTTTATTAAACAGGTCTCATCAATTCTGCTTAAAACTCTGTCAACGCATGTCCATTTCTTGCTTTCGTTTAAAAAGCAAAAACAAACAATAACAAAGCCCCTGCTGCCTACAGAGCTCCTCCTCCTCTGGTCACATGGACACACTGCAGCACCCACGTAGGGGACAGCAGCCCCGGGGCCTCCCGAGTGACCGCAGCGGCTGAGACCCAGGCTTGCCTGGCCTGTGGCACCCCCCGCCCACGATGTTCCAGCCCAGAAATCACTGACTTTACTGTCTCCCCCCCATCAAACTGTTTTGAAATATTTTGTCTCCCAAATTGCAGTGGTTAAATAATTCATTCCTCACTTTTTATTAATCAGATAACTATATACCTCCCAATAACAACTTCTGATCAGCATGGACTAATCAGCTTTATCTTACTGAGAGGATGTCACTTCAGCCAAGAGCGACGACACTGCCTCCCATCAGTGTGCGTGGCCGTCCACAGTCTCCAGTCAGTGTCTCCCCTCCTCCATCGTCACCTCCACACGTTTGCAGGGGCCCAGGGATACTAGCTATGACCGTCCTATTCATCCTCTCAGTGCAAAGAAAGGAGAAAATCTGAGAAGGCCACAAACAAATATGCCCGTAGATGCACCTGGATAATTCTACGGCGGCCTCACCCAGAGGAGGGAAGGAGACTGGTACCAATTTCTCACCCTACAGTTGCTGCCCCTCAGCGTCGGCTCTGCAGATCCTCTCACACCTTTATAAAGACCCAGCACTCAATTCTAAAAACGGCAGAATGAGCGTGAGAGAGAACAGCGTCCTGAGACTCCCTCGGTCTCAGTGAATTCCCACGGCCGGGGCTGCACCTTTGTGGTCTGAGCGCAGGAAACGCGCCGAGGGCCTTCCCAAGCTCGGCTGGGAGGTCACAGCGTCCGGAGCCTGTAACTACGGCCGAGGCAGAGAATTCTAGAAGGGTTACGGCAGTGGGTACTAGCCCGCATGCCCAGGACCTGGGTGCCCGGTGAAAATCTGCTATGGGCGTAAATACATGAATATACCCTGCTTCTTGCTGCTTCTTTTTACTCTTTTCATTGACTCTCGGGGGGGGGGGGGATGCCCAGGGAAGTGCCAGGAGAGAATCAGTAACAGAGCCCCTTCCACCTCTCAGACTGCAAAGTGGACGTAGCGTTCTTGATCGACGGGAGCTCGAGCATTGGCAGGCGTCGATTCCGGCTCCAGCAGCAGTTCCTGGCTGACGTTGCCCAGGCTCTGGGCATCGGCCCGGCGGGCCCGCTGATGGGTGTTGTTCAGTACGGGTAAGTGCGGTTCTGAATTCAGAGACCAAGTGAAGTCATGCGCTTAATTTTGTGCCACAAATAATACCGACATATCCCAGAGCATAAATTCATTCTCTTCCCTCATACTACGTAAATGAAAGAAACTGAAGCAACCCAGGTGCCATCTGAGAAATCCAAGACGCCCAGAAGGGACAGATTACTAAGCACTTGTAAGAAAGTGGCATTTGTACTCGTGACTGGTGGAGAGAATATTTACTTGGGAGGTAGGACCTCTGGGTTCAAGTCTTAGCTGCGCGGTGTGGCCTCGAGCTAGGCCTTCACCTCCCCGGTCAGTTGCTTCATCTGTAGATCAAGGCCGACCTCTGTCAGCCTTGACCGTTAGAGCATTTGTGTGACGGGCTGCAGGCTGGGCTCCCACAGGTAAGCAAGATGCCTAGACAACTTGGTGCTTCACGTTAACTCTCTTTTCTCCAGACAACCTTAGGCCTTTGCACTGGTCCTGGAAAGCTCACCAGGCCATGCGGAGACTGGGCGGGAAGGGGAGGAGCCCATCACTCAGCTGAGCACCCAGTGACTCCCCAATCCATTTTATTATTTTAGTTAGAGTAGAAAGTGAGGGTTCACATCAACATCTCACATGCCACTTCTCTCCTCTCTGAGATGGCAGGCGAGCCCTTGAGCCACAAGCCACAGGGACACAGTCGCAAGGCTGAGTGAGCTGTGGATATAATTCGCACAAAAATCATATCCTTTTCCATCCCCTCCCCCCGTGCAGCCCTCCCAGAGGGACAAATGCCACAAGGCCTGACATGACGTCCTCCCCTTCCACGCAGCGGCTCCCCTTGGGCTCCCTCTGCTCGTGCACAGGGCTTACCCCGGCCCCCCGGGATCATTCTCCCTAGATCTCTACATCCACACAGAAGCAGATGGTCACCCCAGTGCACATCAGAACCGCTTGGGGAGCTTCTGAAAACTCCCAATGCCCAGACCAAACCTCAGATCAATTAAATCGGGATTCCTGAGGGTGGCATCATTAATTTTCAGCTCTCCCCACATGATTCTACTGTGCAAGCCCAGAGTGAAGGCACAAACGTTTCCTCAGGCCTGTGCTGTCCTCCGGGGAACCCCAGGCCCCTGGCCCTCCTGTCTCCCCCAGGTTACCAGCCTCGAGGGCCCCAGGAGCTCCACCCCTGCCTTTTCTCAGCCTTCCCCTTCCTCCCTCTAGACTTATTCACCTTCCCCTTCTCACCGGCAGCTCCACTGCTGATTTTCTTGATTCATACAGCGTCTCCTAAGACACTGCTACTCAAAGCGCGACCCACGATATCATCAGGGAGGTTGTTAGAAAGGCAGATCTCAGCCCTCACTCGATCAACAGAATCAGAATCTATATTTTAGCAAGATCCCCAGGTGATCGGATGAGTTCGGGAAGCTCTGCTGCTAGGACATTCCCTGTCCCAGGACATACCAAGCCCCGTGACATGGTTACAGACCAGACCCGGGAGCCCGAGGTCCTCTGAGGCCGGCAGACGGCACGACCGCCTCCCCTCCAGCAGGAGGCATGCAGGTTAATTTTCCACTTTTTGGTGGATGGGTGGAATTATTGTTACTAATTATAAAAAAAACTCTCATCTAAAAACTAAATTTGCTTATAAGTCCCTGCTCTGCACCTCTGATCCTAGGAAACGTGAGGAAGGCCAGTGTCTTTCCAAAAGGGGCCAGTGGGCTGGCCATCCTGCCCGGCGCTCTGAGAGCTTGGCGCAGCACAGTTTTCATTCTCAGCCAGTACTGCCCTCAAGGGACAGGGCTGCCACCCAAGCTGCAGCTGCCGGCGTGTCCCCGGGAAACCAGGGTCACCCTAGCGCATCTTCCTGACTTCATAAGCACTGTTCATCTCCGTGACTTAAGTCCCTAAATCACCACATTTTAGCCATTAAGAAAATTAAAAGAGTAAGTTAAATACAATTAGGTTATTTCATTGTAACCTTAAGTTGATGTCTTCTTGAAGGAAACCATTTTGAAAGGTTCTTGCCACAGGGACTATGATTAGTTAATATGTCTCTACTGGCACAAAAATTCATTTGAGAAGCTCATTTCATGTGACTGAACGTCTTCTGGGGCAAACCAGTAGACTCTGGGCCTTGAACCAAACGGGAGCCTTGGGACTGAAAGGGGCTTCCAGACTCCTCTAGACTCCAGGCCTTCCCAACCTACCTGAGGATAGATTCACCTGGGTCCCTTCTTTAAGAAAAAATTCCCAAACCCCAATCCAGACCAAGTGAACTGAGCTTCTTCCAGAAGGAGGCCTAGTAACCTATGGAGATGAATCAATGCCCCAGGTGAGGCTGATCGTCAGGGAGGTCTGGAAACGCCAAGGAGCAGCCCCAATTCCCTACCCTCAGGCCCCCAAGCCTTCCTAGGAATCACCTGTGCCCATTTCCTCTGGGTGGTTTCTCTTGTCGAACACTTCAGGGGAATCATTTTCTATTCCACAAATAATAGGCACAGCCAAACTCCAGATCTCCACAGTGGCTCCTCCTCACGAGCCCTAATGCCTCTTCCCAACATAAAACAACTTTATAGCTTCTCTTTGAGCTACAAACGTTTCATTTTTTTCTCTCATTTTCAAAAGAGAGCTTTGATATTGCTAAGAAAACAAGTGTTTTCCTTTATTAAGATCTCGTAATAAAAGCACAAGTTAAAAGGTTATTTACATAAAAACGTAGCGGCTTACCTCCTGGAGCTTTTCAAAGTCCCCGCCTCTGAAAAGTAGCCAGGCTGGGGCAGGGCGTCAGGCCACCAGCCCATATATCCTGAAAAAGGCCACACGCACCGTGCGCTCGGTGCCCAGGGCGGCCCGGCTGCAGGTGAAAGACCATTCACGCCTGTGATTTAATCACATTGCAGCTTAACAAGGATTCATTGAGTGTTTCCCACGCACTAAGCACTGCGCGATTTGCAGGGGGAGCGAGGTGAACTTCACCCAGCTGGTTTGGTCCCACTCGCCTCTGGGTCCCTTGGGGGATGAGCCGTGGTTTTGCGCCTGAGCGTAATTTTAGCAACTGGAAAGAGTTTCAGAGGTCCTCTGACCCAACCTTTCAATCCAATAAAACTAAATAAATAAATGTGATAGAGATCCTGTTCTTCGGGACTTCGCCATCTAGGGGAGGCAGTATTTTTTTAAAGAAATAACATTAAGTAAAATTAAAAGCATCTATTCACTGGGGATGTGAATAGCTCATGTGTCTGCCTCTGAAGATGGATTCACCTACCTCAGTGATGTCATAGAGGGAGAGTGTGGGCCCTGCGGAGTTCAAGGCAGAGTGTTCAACTCCACCCGGGGTGATCCGAGAGTGGGGAGGACACTGAGCTCTTCCCTCACTGGGTTCTTCCGCAATTATCTGTTACCCCTGCAGGGTGAGCACTGGGATGGGAGACACTGTGCCTGTGCTCAAGGAGCTTATAGTCGATCTTCATAATTCACAGATTCCATATTTGCAAAAATAGCTACTCCCTAAAATGTACTTGTAACTCTAAAATCAATTACTCATGGCACTTTCCCAGTCATTGCTAGACATGAACGGGGGGGCAGTTTTTGAGTCCCTCAACACACACGTTCCAGCCGAGGTCAGACAAGGCCATTCTTGTCTTTCTTGTTGCAGTTCATACCGTAAACAACTGTTCTTTCTACAGCCTGTTTAATGCCACAGTTTTGGCATTTTTGTGCTTTTATGTTGGTCATTTCTCTATTTAAAATGGTCCCCAATGACATGAGCAACACAATTTATGATTAGCTGTGATTTCTTTACAATCATCAGGGTGAAGGTGGTCAAAGGTAGAAACTTCCAGTTATAAAATAAGTCCTGGGGGTGTCATGTACAGCCTGGTGACTATTGTTAACAATACTGTACTATATACTTACAAGTTGCTAAGACATCTTAAAAGTTTTCATCCCAAGAAAAAAAATGTAACTATGTATGGTGATGGGTGTTCACTAAATTTATTCTGGTAATCGTTTCACAATATATGCATGAATCAATCATTATGTTGTACACCTAAAAGGAATACAATGTTATTTATCAATTATATCTCAATTTAAAAAACTAAATATATAAAATAGCCCCCAAGTGTAGTGGTGTTAGGCAGTCTAGGGTTTAAGTGCAAGAAGGTTGTGATATGCTTACGGAGAAAACACACACGTTAGATAGGTTTCCTTTAAGCGTGAGTTACAGAGCTGTTGGATGTGAGTTCAATGGTAAAAAAACCAGTGAGCCCGGCCGGTGTGGCTCAGTGGTTGGCATCAACCTATGGACCAGGAGGCCACAGTTTGATTCCCGGTCAGGGCACATGCCCAGGCTGAGGGCTAAATCTCGGTGGGGGCTGGGGGAGGGGGGTGCAGGACACTGCAGATCAATGACTCTCATCACTGATGTTTCTATCTCTCCCTCTCCCTTCCTCTCTCTGAAATAAAAATTAAAAATTAAGTTAAAAAAAAAAAAATGATTCAATATATTTAGAAAAAGAAAGGAAATTTGCTCAACTGTATGTGAGTCTGCTCTGGAAAGTGCTAAAGTAACATCTATAGTACATGTTGAAGTTATGAAAAAGTGGCTGAACTTATAAATTCATGAAATGACAGCTGATTTTTAAAAAAGCACAGTGGGTAGCTCTGTGAGGCTGAAAGCCAAAGATATTTACGTAAGCATTACCCAGGTCAGGAAAATGTTAAACCCTCCTCAGCTGGTGTTTTATTATACAGAAATATTGCATATAATTAATTCTTTGTAAGAAACATATTAAATTAGGTTTCTTCAAACAGAAACATACATCAATCAAGTTTATGTATTGATCTATTGAAGCAAATGTTGTAACCTGAGGCCCACAGGAACCTAACCCTGTATTTCCCCTGGGAGCAATGGCTCAGCATTTGCTAATTTGATGTTCACAGTGACTTTATAGAACATAATTATCACAAATAACAGAGGCTCCACTGTTTATGTAGTACAGCAAAGAGACAGGCAATCAACAAGTGCTCTACAAAGTGATCAATATTAAGACAACTTCCACACAGGGGGAACACCACAGGTGTGCCTAGGTCACTAGGTTCCACATTTAAATATCTTTTCTCTGTAAAAACTTTCTAAAGAAAATTTTATATTTTTTGCTTTTTAAATTATTTTTCTATGAGCAACACAATTTATGATTAGCTATGATTTCTTCACAATCATCAGACACACTCAGGAAATCTTACAAAGTGAGAAAATATAGCCCAAAAAGCATTTTCAAATGTAATTAAAATTTTATGAGCTAAAGTTTTTACAGCTAAAGAAGTATAGTGTTATTTGGTAGACAATTAGATATATGTCATGGTCAATATCAATTTTGCCTTTTCTTATTTTGTAGCTGATATTATTATTTTTGGCTTCAACTTTTTCCTTTTTGGCCTTTTTGAAAAAGGTTGTATTCTTTGGCTACTAAGGGAAGATCCAGACTTGAAGGACCCCGAAACTTATGCAATCTGGGGGTTCCTTTAAGGGAAATACCATAAAATTACAAATACAAAATTGGGCCCTTTAGAAGAGGCGTCCCTCTCATTCTGGTTCGCCCGCCTCTGCCAGGCCCTGGAGGCCGCTGGATAAAGCGCCCGCGGCAGGGCCACTCTGGGCACAGGGATACCAGGCAGGAAGCCAGGGCACAGCTCCGGGAGGAGATGAAGGTCCGGACCTGAGAACAGAGAGGATGGGAGAGAGACAGGAGCTGCCGGAGAGGCTGGGCCCTGCGAATTCCAACCTGGAACTGCCTCGACCTTTCCCTCCTGGACCCACTTTTGGTGTTTGTGGAAAGGCTGCTTTGAAAAGTCTCCTTCGCCCCCTCCCTGGGGGCTTAGCAACCTGCAGCGGGGACAGCCACATAGTTTGCAGGGACTCTTATTCAAACGTTATTAAGAAGTTCAAGGCGGCAGCATCAGAGCACTGAGGCAAGTGCAGGCCCTTCTGCAGCCCCGGGCCCGTGTGCCCTTAGGAGCCACAGTCCCAGGAGCCCCGCGGATGGCTGAGTGCCCCGGCTTCACGGGATGGGCTTTTCCTGCGCATCGTGCTTCCTCCCGGGGGTGGGCTCCCGTGCGCCTGACAGCGCCTCACCCCGCCCTGCGTGCCCCCACCTGCTCGTGAGGGGCCCCTCGCACCCTCTGCTCCGCTCAGCTGCTCCCAGGCCTGTTGACAGTTTCCCAAGGAGGCTCCTCTCTGGAGAGGAATCATCACTGTCCCTCCGCTTGACTTGCTCCAGCTCTTCTCCGGCTCATCTGTGCCAGGCTTCGACAAAGCAGACGTTGACTTTCTCAGGGAGGTTTGAATAGTCTCACCCAGTGCCAGGAGCTACCACATGAGAAAGCCGGAGGGATGGCTTTTGCTTGGCACCACCGCTAAGATGCAGGGCAGGGGTGACCCAGGGGGTGGCTAACAGCTGAGACGTTCCTTTCTAGAGAGGGGGCCTTGGGGCAGCCTGGGAACATCCTGACATTTGCAAAATCCCACTTGACAACAGTCTGCGCTTCAGCAGTATGACTGTGACGATCTCTGTTTTTATCTAGATGAAGAAACTGAGGCCCAGAGGAGCTGAATGGCTTCTCAAGGTCACATAGCTAGGAAATGACAGTCAAAACTAGACCCCACGCCTTCTGAAGCCTGAACCAGCCCCATTTCCTTCGCACACACTGGGGAGGAGCTCAGCCCTCCCATCTCACCGTTAACTTCTGTCCACAGCGGGGGATTTTATCGAGGCAGCTTCCATTCTGTGCGTATATAAAAGAATCGACTATGATGTCTACACTCCTCCAAAGGTAATAACTGCCCACCTAATTTTTATTTCTTGTTCTGACTCTTCAGAGACAACCCTGCTACCCAATTTAACCTCAAGACTCACATGAATTCCCAAGATCTGAAGACAGCCATAGAGAAAATCACCCAGAGAGGAGGGCTGTCTAACGTAGGTATGTGATCAGGGTTCGTTCTCTCCGGCTCCCGTGGCTCTCATCCTACGTGATTGTCTTCTAGCATTATAAATAGGAGGGAAGAATAATACTAATCCACCGAGAAATGATCTACACGACACCCGTATCTTTTCCCAAGTATTATCACAGGTTCGGGGGCAAGAATCATTATCACACATAAGCCGAGAGCTCCAGCATGCCTGCTTCCTTCAGGACAAGCAGGGCTGCTTTGTGACTGTCCCGACTGGTCTACCGGCCTCCGCTGTCCACATTCAGGAAGCTTCACTTGGGGATCTTGTCCTCATCTGTTCCTGTTAAGTGATGACTGTGCCAGGAGAGACGTGTTCTCAGGCCCCTGTGACGTCTGAGCCTTGAGGGAGGGGGAGCCGCAGGAGTCCTCAGCCAGGCAGGCCCAGAAACTGCATTTTATTAAGTTACCCCGGGAGTGACTGGGCACCAGGAAACCGTTTTTACACTAACTGAGCTTCAGGGCTGCCAAGGAGCCCATGCCGATGTACTGACTTATAAACGGTGGTCTGGCTTTGGGGCACAGGGAGGGCTGATTGTCCACTTCCCAGGGAACGTTCCTACCCTTGAAGTCCAAGGAAATGAAGAAGTGAGCTGTAGTCACTTGGCATGAAACACACACAGGGAAACAAGCTCCAGCTTCCAAAGGTGGCTTCTAAACGCTTCCTGCAGACCCAGGGCTCCAAGACCAGGAGCCCCTTTCTCAATTCTGCCACCACAGTCTCTTCAGGAATCTGCTTCAGCCAGGAAGCCACGACGATCGGGAAGCTCCCGATACCTCTGCCAGCTCCCAAACCACGCCCTGCCTGCTCCGCTCACACACCAGCCTCGCCCCCTCAACACCAGCAAAGCTGGGATCATCACAGGCACCTCCGCTAACACTATCCCAGGGCAGTCAGACCCTACAGATGCTCGTCAGAAGAAAGAACAGAATGGAAAGAACAGTCTCTGCCTCAGTTTCATCGTCTAACTCTCGTGTGTGTGCATCAATCCACGACGCGAAAACAAACCCAGAACTGTGGCTGCAAGAGACTCAAAACTGTCATTTTCAGGTTTCTAGCCTCTGTTTTCAAGACATTCTGGAAGGTGGATGGAATGTGTGTTGAGCACTCATTGACCATGGGTGCGGATCTAAGGTTGGGTAAGGTCAAGGTGATCTTATGGCTCCCTGTGCTCTGCCTACAGGCACCTAACCTTAGGCCAGACGCCCTTGGTCCTTGAGGGAGACTATGCTTTAGTTATGAAGGCATTTCTCAGCAGCCAAGGTTTTCCCTCAGCAACTCTGCTCTACGCAGCCAGCTCACATGGGATCTCCAAGACATTTGTCCAGCAACTGCACATATTGATCTTTTCATTTGACAGGTGAGATCATACTGGCCAGTGGAGCCAGGATGCTGGCCAAAACCAGAGGAGCACTGAGTGTAATGACGTTAATCCTAAAGTCTTGAGAAAGTAGTTCTTAACTTTTATTTAGATTGAAGACCCCTTTGAGAATCACCTGAAAGCTATGACCCTTCTACCCAAATAGATACTTATACAAACGAAACATTGCAAAACATCAGAGGATTTATGGATACACACCCCCAGTGCCCTAGGGATCCACAGAACCCAGGTTAAGGGCCCCACCTTACTATGCACAGCTGTGCTGACTTGAGGGTTACCAGTCATCCCAGTTTGCCCAGGAGCATATGGGCCTTTCAGTGCTGAAACTGGGAAAGTCCTGGAAAACTGGGACAGTCACCCCAATTGACTCCAACACTTTCCTGAGGCCCTTGACAGTACAAAACATGTGCTTGGGAAAGGCATGCTGGAGGCTTCCTTATATCTCTCAGCTGAGGCGGTTTATTGTCATGGAAATCTAGGCACAGAGACAGGGAGGGACCTACCTAGGGCCACACAGCCAGTAGGCAACATAGCTGGGGCTAAAACACAGTGCCTCGGCTCTCAGTGGGTGCAGTGCTTCCCTGACAAGCCACACCTGTACCCCTGGCATGGAACTGGACAAAAGGTGTCACTGAACCCGGAACACAGTCCTCCACATCCAGCAGCTCCTGGAGCACCACCAGCCTCACCCCAAGCTGCAGGAGGCAAGCAGAGGCTCCTCTCATTCAGTCAACTCCTCCCACCCCATGCTCTGAAAAACAAGATGGGGCCAGTTTAGGGGAGGTCCCAGTACCCAGGACCTGTGGGACTTCTTTGTTCCCATGAAAGCCTTTCCTGCCTGCTTGCCGGTCCCCTCCAGTTTGTTGTGTTGTTGTTTTTTAATATGAGACAATTAGAAGCTAAAGGCTTCAAGTGAAACTGGGGAGAGAAATGGATGGTGGTGATGGTTCCACAACACTGTGAATGTGCATAACCCCCTGCACTGTGCACCTAAAAATAGTGACAGTGGTAAACAAAGCAACAAATGAGGGAGGGAATGAGAGTGTTTTTATGCTCCTATGATCTCTTCCTATGATTATAATGGGCATAGTGGCACCAAGCATGAGTTTTCTTCTTCCTCCAGGCCGGGCCATCTCCTTCGTGACCAAGAACTTCTTTTCCAAAGCCAATGGGAACAGAGGCGGTGCTCCCAACGTGGCCGTGGTGATGGTGGACGGCTGGCCAACAGACAAGGTGGAGGAGGCCTCCAGGCTCGCCAGAGAGTCCGGGATCAACGTTTTCTTCATCACCGTTGAGGGTGCTGCTGAAAACGAGAAGCAGTTCGTGGCAGAGCCCAACTTTGCGAACAAGGTGCGTAGCTGCCCGGAGACCCACCGCTGTCAGCATTCCCTGCACGTGGCAAAGCTGTTTCTTGTCCCGTCAAATGGTCAAGCGGGCGTTAAGCTCACTGCGAGGCGGGAGGGCCCCCCTGAGGGACCAGGACATCGGAAACCTGGAATTACCCCGCAAAGAAAACTGAACTGAAGCACAGCACTGAAAGAGCAGCGTCTCCAGGGTCTCATCAAGGGGCTGTCCCAGGCCCCTGCCTCCCTCCCCAGCCAGGGCCCTCACCCCAGCCAAGCAGCCCATCCAGCCTTCTCAGGGCCGTGCACACGGGCGCCATACACTAGCTCACGCATGTGCACACGCACACACTGCAGATTAACCCCTCTGATAACCAAGGAAAGGGGGCATTGAGCCAGGCCAGGGAGGCTGTTTTCAGACTCTGCTCCCGGCCGTCTGCCATGACGCCCACACACAGGCCCGTGCACCAGCCGCGGGTCTCCTGTCCGCGCCCAGCGCCGCACTCTCTCCCGCCAGGCCGCCCGGTGCAGGCCCCTCCTCTCCACCCACCGGCTGGAATTCAGCTCAGCCTCCGCGCTCCGCTCAGGGGTCACCTAGTCCACGAAAGTTCTGCGAACCCCACTTAGGCTCTTATAAACCGATTCAAAGTATTTCCTAAGACACTTTTAAATCCTTCCTGGTTTTAACATAAATGTTTAATTATCCGAGTTCATCTGGCGACATCAGGTCTGTGATTCTCCGTGACCCCTGGAGAGGGAGCAGAAGAGGACATGCCCCCTCTAGGAACACGGGCCCGTCACCACCGGGTGGCTCCCTGTTCATTCACAGCTGCGTCACAGTTTTTCTGGAACAAGCTTGGGCACAAGTAAATAAATACTCATTTGCCTGGAGGCAGGGTTGTCTGGAGGACAGTGACTGGGTTTTCAAGGCAGAGAGATTTACCGTCCGGTCTCAGGGACTCGGGGATGTCCCTCCCCTGCTGGCCCTGGGTTTGTCCCTTTAGGACAGAGAAGTTATAATTCCAATTTGCAGGATGAGGGTGGGGCTAAATGACAGAGTCTCTCCAAGAGCATGGACTGCAACAGCTGACACATGGGGGACCCCTTCTCGCTGGGTGCAGGGCTGCTCTGGGGCCATTTCTGTAGCTGCTTCTCGGGTGTGCCTTGATTTCCCAGTCAGAACGAAGCGCTCTGTAACCCCCCAGGCGCTGGTGCCCACCAGTGCCAATCTCATGGCCGGCCGCCAGCACAAATGAGCTGGCAAATCTGCAGAGACTTAAATAGCTGGGCACTGTGAAGCCACTGCAGAGCCGGGCTGAGGGGGGGGGGTTCAGAGATCCCCCTAGGGGTCCCCCCCAGTGAGTGCCAAACTGGGCAAACCCAGAGGGAGAGAGAGCTTTAGGAGAGCTAACTAGTGTAGAGAACTGTTAGCTTCTCCCCGGCCCTGCTGGTGCCGGGAATCGTGGCAGGCTGGGGGCTTGAACCCCTGACCTGGCGGGCGCCCCCCGCCCTGTCTTCCAGGCCGTGTGCAGAACGAACGGCTTCTACGCGCTCAGTGTGCCCAGCTGGCTCAGCCTCCCCAAGAGCGTGCAGCCCCTGGTGAAGCGGGTCTGCGACACCGAGCGCCTGGCCTGCAGCAAGACCTGCCTCAACTCGGCCGACATCGGCTTTGTCATCGACGGCTCCAGCAGCGTGGGGACCGGCAACTTCCGCACGGTCCTCCAGTTTGTGGCCAACGTGAGCAGAGAGTTCGAGATCTCGGACACGGACACGCGCGTCGGGGCCGTGCAGTACACCTACGAGCAGCGGCTGGAGTTTGGGTTTGACGCCTACAGCACCAAGCCTGACGTCCTCAGTGCCATCAAGAGGGTGGGCTACTGGAGCGGGGGAACCAGCACGGGAGCCGCCATCAACTTCGCCCTGGAGCAGCTCTTCAAGGAGTCCAAGCCCAACAAGAGGAAGCTGATGGTCCTCATCACCGACGGCAGGTCCTACGATGACGTCCGGGTTCCCGCCACGGCCGCCCACCGCAAGGGTAAGCTGCCCGCTGCCGGCCGGCCGCTGAGTGGCCCGGCGGGCCGAGGGAGGGACCGTCTTTTTAATCCCACGCCCCGGGTCACTGCGCAGGAGGGTGTGGCACATGAAGAAGGAGTTTGCAGAAAACTAATGCTTTAAAAGAAAAGTGCTGTTTCTGTAAGTAACTGCTAACCAGATGTTGGCTGTTTGGGGGAGGCCTCAAAGAAATGTCTATTCAAAATATTTAGAGATATTTCCATATAAAAATTTGCAAGCGGCCAACGAAACTTTAAAACCATGAAAAATATGTCGTTGTAAATGTTTAGAAAATCAGTCACACCCAATGCCTCTTTCACAGAATCTGTGCATAATCGCCGTTTTGAAAAGTGTCGTAAAATATCATAAACATACAAACAGCCTGGAGAAGAAAAACACCCCAAGTGACAGCAATAATAGTAATAATGACAATAAAAGTAAACGGAGCGGTCAGCGAACACCAGAGACCCACAGCGGGGACTAGTGAGCAAGATTCAGGCGGCGCGGGGTTGTTTACATCCCCTGTTTTCTTTCTCCTTCTTAATTTGGGTTAGTCTGCAGGAATTTTCGGCATTTCTTAAGGCTGCTTTTAATCCTTCCAGAAACAAGGAGGGGTAAAGCTAAGCAAACAGGCCTTAAGATGAACCAGCCGTTCTGACTGGAAACCAAGTCACCAGACGCCGGGTTTGGGCAGAGTCTTCCCGTGATTTACCCCTGCGGGGCCGGGGGCGTGCTCATATGGCAGGATGGTAGACGGCCAGCACTCACAGTGTCCCTTGGGCTCATGTCAGCATCGTGAAGATGGTTGAAGGCTCAGAAGCAGCCTGTCCAAAGTTCCAAAGTGAGTGGGCAGGGCCAAGGGGCCCAGCTCTTGACTAAAGTCCAGGGCTCCCCTGCTTCCTCCAGACATCTGTCCCCAGCCCCCGTTCAGCTCCACTCTCACTTATTTTTCTAGATGTCTCTCCTTCGGGCCTCAACCAGAGGGTGTCCTTGGACAACTCCTCATCAGAAGTGCATACTGAGAGAGATGTCCTAGGAGCCATCGGGGCCACCTGACTCTGGGCAGCTCTAAAGAACTCAGACCAATAGATACAAATTACATGGAGGCAGCAGGCACCGTGTCCCTGGGATGTCCGAGCCAAGGCTGGGCGAACATCTGTCAGAATTGCCAGTACAAGGCTCTCTACAAGGGTGGGCTCAAGAATCTGAAAAACTACATTTTTAACACCGTTTACGTTATCTTTATGGGGGGCAGCCTTTTCGTCTTTGAGCAGAAATGAGGCCTTAGTCAGGCTAAGCCAGGCCCCTTCTGCTGCAAAGCTGTTTCTCTGTCACTTGCCAGCATCTTAAAGCCCAAAGCTGCCTGTTCCCAATGTAGACAACATTCAGAGAAGACACTGGAGAGGTAAGGAGAGGGTCTGGCAGCTTAAATGCAGTTTAATGAGCCACAGTTGAAAAGCAGCTTAGACCAAAACCATGTGAGGTGTGGAAGGCTCTGCAATCAGCAGGACAGGGCACCCAGGAGCCCCTGGGGATGGTGACATGGGCTTCTGTGGGTGGCTGGGGGACAGGTGCCTGGGTTCTGCCCTCTGGTTCATGGCATCTTGCTCACCCCACTCTGGCCAGCCTGGAGGCAGCGTGGGAATAGGCGTTTGTAGGGTAAGGCCAAGTACCTGCTGACCAGCTGCCCCCAACGCAAATCAAGAACCACACACCAGGCAGTCTCCCTGATTTCCCATTGAGAATAGACTCCTCTCTCTGACTCTGTCCTCTGCTCCCTGGGGCATCTTGCTCCCTGTTGTAGTCCAAGCCCTTTAATCTCACTATCTTCTTTCCCATTTGCATCTAGACATCCTCTAGTCTCTCCCTTTCTAAACAATAAAACAACTTTCTTTGACCCCACGTTCTGCTCCAGCTCCCACTGCCTCCTCCCCTTTCCGGCCACACCTCTGGAAAGGATGAGCTCTATGTGCTGTCCCTTTTCACTCTCAGCTCATGGCAATTCACTTGGTTTCTTTGGCATCTACTCCTCTGAAACTGCTGTCTCCAGGCTACTCATGTCTGATTTTTGTTTTTTCCTAAATCCAGTGAGCACTTATTGGTTTTCATCCTACGTGACCTCCTGCAGCACTCAACACTGTTGGCCTTTCTCTTGTTTTTAAACCCTTTCTTCATGGCGGTGACAGAGCAGATGCTGGGTGCCTCTCTCTCTAGGTCCTGGTGCAGTGTTCCCACACTGGGAATGAGCTTGGGGTTTATGGTTTGTAAAGTAACCCTCCAGTGAGCCTAAAGTCATTCAATGCCACTGTCTTAGTTAAAAAGATCTTGGACTGTGTTTTGATGCATTTAAGGCTCTCTGACATTTTGTTTGGCTCTACACACAGGTAGAGCAGGCTGGTGCTATGTGGTATGATCTGCATGGCACCAAAATTTCACCTGTCCCAAAATATCATCCCCTCTGCTGCTCGTGGATATGAAATTCTGCTCATGCATTTACTGCATTCTGTCTGGTTTATTTCCTCAAAAGACTAGAAACTCCTGCGAGGTATCAACCATACCTACTTAGTTACTGTAGGCACATAGCAGATGCTCATGCTTTGGGCACATTTCTGGTTTTGGACTTAGCTGCGTTCCAGCACAACAGCCAGCAGAGCAACAGAAGGCAGGGATTCATTAGCAGCCCCTTTTCTTGGGCACGTCTGCTTCACCGAAACTTTGTCCCCACAGGAGTGATCACCTACGCAATAGGCATCGCCTGGGCTGCACAGGACGAGCTGGAAATCATCGCCTCTCACCCAGCCAAGGACCATGCCTTCTTCGTGGATGAGTTCGACCACCTCTACAAATCGGTCCCCAAGGTCATCCAGAACATTTGCGCCGAGTTCAACTCCCGGCCTCGGAACTGACTTCGGAGCGGGCAGGCGCCGCCTTCCTGAGCGACCCGGGACAACGCCCAGGGCCTCGGGCCTGCGCAGGGCAGCGAGGCGCGTGGGCCGGAGAAATGCTGTGTCACTACCGTTCTTTGCCAGTGTGGCTTTTCCATACTTCTAAACCTGGAGCTAGGAAGATGGTCATAAATTTGCAGAATGAGCCTAAATGATGCATCCTTTTGAGGGTGCTGAGGGTTCCACATTTTGACAGTTGTTTTCAAAATAACTATTCAGGATAGAGTACAGCACTTATGACAGGCTCAGCCAAAGCTTTTTATTTTTTATTTTTTACTTGTCATTAGAACTCTGTAACCCTCAACAAGTTTTATTTTTGTCCTGACAACGTGGGAGTTGCTTAATTAAATATTTCAAGGGATACCTGTGATCACTGTGTGTCGTGGGTAGCGGTCACAGGATCTGTATCAGGGCCACCCTCTGCTCTCCTCCTTCCCCAGTGCACTTGCTGTGCACTCACTCCCGGCCCAAGGCGGCGACACACCCACGGGGTGCAGAGAAACTGCTCCGCCACCGCAACCACTAGCTATAGGACCAGTTGGGAAACGGCCCTGGAGAACCAAGTTGAACCGGCTTAAAACTGGTGCATTGAACTGGCACAGAGGCTCTCAGCCTTCGCTGCATGTTAGAATCCTTGCAGACTGAAATGCAACCTGGGAACCCCCAGAAGAATCACAATTAGAGATGACATTGGAAAGTTATGTTTTGTGAAAATGTGTGTTGAAGAATGCTACTCTGAATGGAGGCAAAAGGTAGTACCTGTGTAAATACCTGGGACAAAAGACTTACGTAAAACATTTTGAATTAAAGTTATCATCCATTTATCAGAATTTGCATAAAGTTTACCAAATCTCTCAGTACCTGGAGAGAGAATATATCATCAATTGAAAATGTGGGCTACAGAAAAGAATCCATTAAATGTGTCAGCAATTTCAAATTTATTAACCATAAATTTAACTTTAAAGGCAATTGCAAACAAATATGTTCAAAAACTTCAAAATATGGAAACTATTTTCAAAAAGGAAATGCTTTGTAAAGATACCAGTGACACACCTTTACTGAGAGATTCTGCTAAGAAACTAAAGAGCTTAAATAAGTACTAAGAACAATTACTCTGCCTATATTTTTAAATGTGTAGATAATTGATATAAAGGAGTCCCCCCCCAATATCACTTCAATGTACACACACAAGTAATTTAATTTTTTAAGAAAAATTTTCTTTTGAAAAATAGTTTTGAGTATAATTATTTTATAGGGACCTTGTATAAAAACCATTTGTTGCCCAGCTGGGCGTGGCTCAGCAGTTGAGCATCGACCTAGGATCCAGGTGATCGGGGTTCGATTCCCGGTCAGGGCACAGGCCGGGGTTGTGGGCTTGATCCTCAGTGGGGGGCGTGCAGGAGGCAGCGGATCAATGACTCTCTCATCGCTGATGTTTCTATCTGTCTCTCTCCCTCTCTCTTTCTCTGTCTGAAATCAATAAAGATATATTACAAACAAAAAACAAAATCCATTTGTCATCAATAAGTAAATATTCCCCCAAATAATATACTTTTAATTACTTTGGTATCCTCTGTCATTCACAAAATTGTCCTAGTCTAGGAAATAAATTATATAGTCACCCTAGTTACAGAAATTATAATTTTGAAGATAAATGGAACCTCCTCAGATGGGCCTGTGGTCTGTGTTGTCAGTAAATGTTTGCGTGTGGAGGAAGCATCATCAGAAATGAGGTGGCCGAGGTGCTCAGAGGCCACGGTGTCATCAGAATTGTCAGGGTGGATGTTCACCAAGACGGTGACGGGAGTCAGGCTGCGGAAGGAAAGAGGGAGCCAGGCTCTGGTGTGTTCAGTGAATGGGAGAAGGTGACTGGAAGGTTGGGAGAAGGCGGCAGTGACAAGAATGGAGGGCTGAGGCCAGACCTTCAAGGGAAAGGGGTGCTTTGAGGGAGGAAGAAAGGGAGCTTGGAAGAGCCCTGGGGGCGAAGAGCAGGCTGATCCCATTCCAGGCCTGAAATCCAGGGGGAGAGAGCACAGGAAGCCTCCACTCAGAAAGTGGCAGCAACCAGGGTTCAGGTAAGTGAGGGCGAGAAAGGGTTACGGGAGCAGCTAGCTCGGGTGGGAAGGCTGGGGTGGCTGAGGCAGGGCCGCTGGCACAGAGCAGTTTGGAGATAAAGGTCCTAGTGGTGATGGGTGACATGGGAGGCCTGGGTATAAATGCCACCTTGCTCAACCTGAACTATGCCCAACACTGCCGGGGAGGCACTGAAATCTTACACTGCAAGCAGGACCTGAGAGACAATTCATGTCAAGCCCTCCAATGGCAAAAAGGGAACCCAGGCCCGAAGAAGGTTGTGCAGATACGAAGGGACAGGACCAGAATGCAGGTCTCCTGTCTTCCAATCTACTGACTCATCCAACTGCCTTCTTTTGGGTTTGTACGCCCTCTCCTCTCCCCCATCCTTACCCTACACACACACCTGGTTCTGCACACTCGTGGGCTCTGGTCCAGCCTTTGCAGAGCTCTCTGGGTCCTGCACACTTGGGGCCAATCTCCTAAGGCGACTCTCATCCTGTGGTCTCAGCAGAGAAGCTCTTCATGCCCTGCCCCCCTCCCGGGCAACCGAAACAAGCAGAAAAGCTCATCAATGGGTCCCGCTGCTCCGGGCGCGTATAAGGTCCGAACCCCACTCACGGTCTCACCTCCCAGGAGTTAGGGCTCTGTGAAAAAAGTTTCTTTGCTAAGAGTTTTGCAACAAGGCTCTGCTAAAAATTTGCAGCCACACTGACAGGGTTCAGATATTTGTTTCGTTGGGCTCTTTAAGCCCCTTTGAACAGGACAAAAGCTGCATGAAGCAGGTCTGCCAGCAGCAGTCTTGGGGGCCTGGCATGGGTTTATGAAGACGAACAATGCTTCTGTACCCAAGGATTTGCAGCCTCAAAGAGGAGTTCCCAAATAATAATATTATTTTCCAGTCACAATCTTAAGAGAAGTTCTCCTCTTAGATTACCAAGACATAAATGTATCAAGTAGGAAATATGCTTGAAAGCCTAAATTCAATTACTTTGGAAAAAGACATTTATTCAAGTAATGCCTTTGAGGGGTTCACAGTTCAGTGGAAAACCACACACAAATGAACAATTAAGATCGCGTAATTAATATGGGATCATGTACAAAGTGCATGAAGGGCGATTGCCAATAGCCTCCTGAGAAATCAAATCCCAGGGGTGCCTAACAGTGAGTGTTCGCTGCACGCTGGACATTGTTCTCAGGGCTGCACATGTATCCAGTCGCTTGTCCCTATGATTTGCTGGGAGAGGTACCATTATTATTTGCATTTTACAGATCATGCACCTGAGGCATGGAGACGTCAAGCAACTTGCCCAAGGTCATAGAGCTGGTAGAGGCAGATCCGGGAATTAAACAGAGGCAATCCGAATCCAGGGTCAATCTACTCAACCACTTTGCTTCTTTAAGTGGTGGTATATGAAATAACCAGTGGCTGCAGAGGGGGTTCTCTAGTAAGCTTGACAGCTTAAAATATATGTGTAATTCTGCAAAGTGTATTTTCAGTATCTATTAAATGTGCAGTCTATTAAATGTCCAGTGCAAACTGCATGTCCCTCCATCACTCCTGACCCTCTGGACAGCCATCCTGCCCTCACTTGTGATGGGTGATTTTAATCTATAGTTTGTAGTCCCTGTAGCTCCTTCATCCTCTTGTTAAACTCCTATTCACCCTTCAAGTCTCAGTCCAATTGCCACCTCCTCTCCGGAGCCCTCCCTGACCTGCTCAGACAGACATAGGCTCTCTGGAAACAGAATCTTCACCCACCTATCTTCCAGTGACCTTTTTAGCCCCTTCTCATTAGGGGACACAATCCATACATGTCCTCAGGAACACTTAATACAGGGAATGAGAGCTAAGTCTAGGCCTGTGTCTAAGTCATCTGACAGCGGCAACCCCAAATACAGTGGCACTGGCAGGATGGGAGGCAGACGCTTCAGGAAGAGGGAAGCAGGATGTGATGGGAAGAGGGAGAGGATCTGATTCCGTCCACACTGCACCACTCTCAGTGCACTACACCACACTGCACTACATTACAACCACTGTTTTCTAGAAACAGAATCTTCTTCGAGTATCTAACCACAAGGTAACTTTGTTCCTTACCTTCTGCTCTTGTTTTTCCTACAGAAATAACAATTCCAATTTCTTTTTTTTAAATGTTTTTATTGATTTTTATTTATATATTTATTTTGAGAAAGAGGAAGGGAGAGGGAAAGATAGAAACATCAATGATGAGAGAGAAACATCATCGATCCACTGCCTACTGCGTGCCCCCTGCTGGGGGTCGAGCCCCCAACCCAGGCACTTGCCCTGACCGGGAATCAAAATGGTGACCTCTTGGTTCCTGGGTCGACGCTCAACCAGTGAGCCACACTGGCTGGGCAACAATTTCAATTTCTGTTTACCTTCATGAGTTCCACTTGATAAACATGCTTTAAGCACTTATCATGTGCCAGGCACTGAGGTAGGCCCTGGGGTGCAGAGATGAGTAAGACCCAGTCCCTGCCCCAGGAGCTTAGAGGCCAGGGTGGGAGAGAAACGCACAAACAGATAACATCTGACTATCATGTGACAGTGACAGGCAACCTTGGGCTGGCTTCTGTCTGCTTTAGCCAGATGAAGAAAGATGGAAAAGGCGTCCCAGCAGAGGGGATGATGGGAGCAAAGGCAAAGAGGATGAAACAGGTGACACACAGAATGACAGCTTGAAACTTGAGGCAGAGGTGTCAGGGATGAAGCTGGAGAGAGGCAGGGGCCAGGCCATGGAAGGTTGTGTTGGTTAAAGTTTTCTTGGTTGCAAGTAACAGAAACTCAATTCACAGTAGCTCAAGCAAAGGGAGAATTTTTGGACGGAAACTGGAGCAGGTCGTGAACTCCAAGGCCCGGGAGCGGGACAATCAGCGAGGCCTCTCGAGCGACTCTCCCCCAGAATGAGCGTCCTCTGGAAACTGTTGAACAGCCCTGCAGAGGGAACCAAGTGAGGCTCCCCCAGCAAGGACGGACCCCACGACGCTGCTTCCTTCCGCGGGGCCACCAACAACCACATGCTTCTGTCTGATCACCTTGCCATGAGGAACCTTCTAAAATTCCTTGAAGCATCGCGTCGTCCTGAATGCTGACAGATGCACATCCGTAAGTGCCTGAGTGTGGAAAACCAACTGCAGGCTGATAGTCTTCCTCTCTTCTACTTAGAAGCTTTACCCAAGAAAACCAGTGACTGTCTCTCTGACTCCCCTTCAGTTCTCTTGGCCTCAATGGCTACAAGATGTTCCTTGTTTATAGACCATTAGACGCTGGAAACTGTGAAGTCTGTCAGGGAGGCCTGGGTGCCGATTCTGGGATCTGCTTCTGTTTTTACTGACTGAGGATAAATGTACTATTTTTGATAACCGTCCACAGAGAAAACAAATAAGGTTGAAAGACGACGATTTCAATGCAGGCTTTGCTCTTTTTTTAAATTTTTTTTTAATATCCTGTAATTGAAAAATACTGAGCTTAACTTTATTCCTGCCATCCCTCTAACACAAACTGAGCCTGTAGCAAACAAGCTGCCCAAGTAAGCAAATGCTATCCTGGGCTTGGCAGCGGAGACTTTCTTATAAAAAACACAATTCCAGCTGAATAGCTCCTTTCTGTGACTCCTCTCCTTTCACACTTCATTGAGGTGAGCAGGGTGTATTCAGGTTAATGGCAAATTGAAATCCGGGTTCTCGACAAAGAGCCTTTACATGACTGCCCGGGGCACAGAAACCGGGAGGGCCTGGAAGCCATGGAAACTGTGTAAACACCAAAACAAGACCCAAAATCATTTTAATTGTTGGTCTGACATCCCCAAGGCATTGGTAAACCTGCATCTTGATATTATGATATTGATTTTTTTTTCCAGTTATCTTAATACTCGACAAGTTCTCCCTGCCATCAGAGTGAAAGGGAGTTTCTTTCCCCTCTCAATAGGGGGGTTGTGTGGCATTTTAAAGCCAAAGAGGGAACAGGAGCAAGTCGAAGTTTATAAACCACTGTGGTAATAACTGTCTAAGATACACACCAAGCAAAATAAATGAGCAGATGAAGTTTTCTGAAGGGCAAAGTAGCAGTGTAATTTGGATTTCTCCTAAGAGAATACTCTCTTTGAACTGGGACACTACTGCTGTGTGGAAACTCAGGGGATCTTTCCAGCTCCTATGACCTAAATGAAAACCTGGAACACCCACATGCCCGTTTCTCCCCACAGAGGGGGGCATTCTCCTAAAGTGGAAAAATCAACCCTTTCATTCCAGCGTCGTGCTAACCCTGGACAGTTAGCCAAGGGCTCTGGAAACAAAATAGTGGGGAAGCCATGGCAGCCTCGGGAGTTGTCCACCTGGGCAGCCAAGACTGTTCTGGCAGGACCACGGGCTTGTTCATGGCAGATCTGGGACATCCCTCAGAGACACCCCCCCCAAAAAAACTTGGTCCTGCACTATGCCAGCGAGGACAGGCCACCACCACTGAGTAATTGTTGTTCATATGACTTCGTTTGCACCCCTAGGCTCTGGAGGCCTAGGGAAATTCTGGTGGCAAGAGTAAAATCAATCACGGGCATCAGTCATGAAGTCCCACAGTGTCACGAACTGTTCTGCAGCTTTACACTCGCCATGTCGTTCAATACACACAAAATTTATGTGGCCAAATAAATGTGCCCTTCAAAACCATTCTTCCATACTTCGAGAGGGATTGGTCTTGAATGACAATCATGACGGAATCCGCTACGGATGAATATATCTTCATAGCTGATTATGTCCTCATTTGTATTCCGTTTTCCAAATGAGGACAGTGGGACTCAGAGAGGTTAAGGGGCTGGCCAAGGTCACGCTGCAGGGCCACGAAGCTGGTCCGCTGGCTCATCTTTAGTGCTTAGTTTCAGAGCGGCTCCTGGCCTGTTTCCTCCTGTCTCTCTCTTCGCCTGAGGCACCAGCTACTTTACCCTCAGTTGTTTCCTCTCTTCCCTCCTCCAGACCCCACCTTTTCAGCTCCACCCACTCTGTGCCTGTATTCCTCCCTCTCTCTTTCCTCCTCTGCAGCATGGAATCCACGATCTCGAAACTTCCTTGGAAGTGCTCAGCTGCCTTTGGACCAATCCGGGCAGCTGAGAGGTGACAAGGAAGGAGTCCCAACGCGGAACTTTTCTATTTCCAAGGGAAGTTAATGAATTGTTTTGGCTTTCAAGGGACTCTGAACATTTACGACAACTAAGAATTTTAGTAACAAGTTGCTCTGGAAAATTGTCTTTGACCAAACTCTACTTAGAGCCGGGGTAATTATGCTGAGCGAGAGCCAGTTCAGGTCTGACTCCAGGCTCCGAGTAGAAGCCTTTCCCAGGCCTGCTTCCTCTGTCAGCAGTGGCTGCTGGGCTCTGATTATGAATTTGTGCTCAGGGACCCATGAGTCCTTCTGGCCAGATAGATTCCTTCTCGAGGTTCCCAGGCTCTGCCGTGGCACTCTGGCACCCTTGCCACCTCCCCACAGGCCACGTGGGCAAGGCTCAGCTGCACTGTGACCAAAGCCTTATTGGGATGCCCCGAGACCAGCCAAGAACAAAGCAAAGCAGGCAAGTTCGGAGGAGCTGCCAAGGCCACTTGCATTCACCTCCCCATCTCCTAGGAGGCGTCCACAAAACCTTCTTTTCGGCCTCCATGGTCTGTGATGCCCAGGGCTTTCCACCTGGCCCCTCCTCAGGGTTCCCCTGCGGCCTGTAAAGCGAATTCACTGCGCTTTAGAATTGCCCCACCGCATGTTGCCTGTCTGGCCCCTTCCGTTTGGTGGTGTCCCGCAGGGCACGGGAGCTGGCTACACAGTAAGCTGCCTTCCCTCGCCTTGGCCTGCTGTGTCCTTCCCTGCCACACCTATTGCACAGTGACAGGCCCCCAGCCATGGCGGTAATCCCTGTTGCATAGACTGGCCACTCGACAGCAGCTGTGTGCTCCGGATGCCCTAGGATGCCTTCCCTACGCCAAGTGTCCCCCAAAAGGTTTCTGAATGTCCCCCAACCAGCACATTCATCACAATGCCGAGCCCTACCCCAGTAACCTGCCCCAGGCGCAAGGGGTCTGCCAGTGATTGGGGAACTTTTTCCTACTAAGGGGCAAAATGCAGAAAAAAGAATTCTCTCTTCAGATCTATGAATATTTACTGAGTTACACTGCCTGGGCCCCGGTGCTGGGAAGGCCCGGCTGGGTGGCGGCGAGGTGTGGCCTGGCAGGGCAGCTTAGTGACCGCCTGAAGCAGCAGGTGGAGAAAGCCTGAGGCCGCAGAGGAACAGGTGCTAAGGTCAACTCGCGATGCCAGTCGAGGCAGAGGGAGGGGCAGTGCCAGTCCCCACCTCACCCATTTAAGGGGCAAGGGTGCATCTTGAAAAGCATACTTGGGGAATTAAAAGGGAGCTTTCTTAGCTTTTCCTCATGAATATGGCCTTGCCTATAAATTCACTTAAATAAATCTATTTTCTAGAAAAAAATTGGGACTGCAGAAAATTAATTTTACTTTCACTTGACTTTTTAATATCTTTTTCTAAGGAGGTTTCTAAATAAATCACCTGGAAACATCCAGGTTATGAATATTTCTAAACCAAGAGGTCTTTGTAGCATGTTGCTGTTGGTTACCGGGTGGAGGATTCTGCACAGTGAAATTTCTCACTGCGGGCTAGGCTCTGGGAGCAGCTCCCCAGGTTTGCAGGGTGGGGATGGGGGAGGAGGGAGGGGGAAACCGGCCTTCCTGGGGGGCTTTTACATCTGCCACTATTTTGGGGGGACTTCATTGGGATAACAGATGTGAAGACACCATTTTTAGAGGGGAAAATCAGAGACTCAGAGAGAGCAAGTAACTTGTCCCAGGGTCAACTATCTGATACACATATGGCAGGTTTAAACCCAAGTCTGTCTCAGAAAAAAAATTACTTAAATAAACACAATATAATTTAAGTAAATGCAACAAAATTATGCACCAATATTTTGGGGGAAACGACAGTTATTTAAGGTTTGCTCCTCATAGAAGAAAACAGAAAGCCAATAAGCTATAAAACCATGGAACAAAATTAAGTGAACCTACACAGAAGTTTCAACTTTATAAATTCTGGATCGCATGGAGTAAAGATGAAAGGACGTCTAAAATGTGAAGTCAGAAATAATAGAATTACTTAAAGAAATACTGTTTTAGAACTTTCAAGTTTATAGAGACATTTCCCAAATACTAGGGAAAAACTACTTTCCTAGAAGAACAAAGAAATCCTGTGTTTTTTTCCTCATGAAAGAACACATTAGGTCTTACTTGATTTTGTAATTAGGTCAGCCCCCAGCCTGTAGAAAAGCAGTATTTCTCGTTATCCAGAGACTATTTCCTGTTTTGTCATTTTTCTGGGGTGTGAGATGCTGCAAGTCCCCTCCTTGACCTATTCAGGCAGGAGCTTGTCTGGAGAACCTGCCAGAATGGCCTTCATTTTATTCATCTTCTCAAAAAAGCAAGAACAAAACCAAACAAAAAAACAGCTTAAATTCTCACCGATGTTCCTTTTTTCCCTTCTGTTTTACATTTAATTGATTTCCGCTCGTATCTTTTCCATTCCCTTTGTTCTGCTTACTTGGAGCTTCCTTTATTTTTGTCTGGCTTCCTAATGTGAAAGCTGAGGTCACTGAATTGAGAGCTTTCTTTTTTTCTCACAGTTCAGTGCTATAAGTCCCCCTAAGCCTCCTTAGTTGCACCCCACACATTTTGGTGTGTTTTATGTTTTCACTTTCATTCAGTTCAAAATCTTTTCCCACCAATATTTTTCAATAGGCCTTGTATTTAGACCAGCTTTACGTTCACAACAAAACTGAGCAAGAAGGAATGAGAGATTTCCCATATCCCCCCGCCCCACCCCCCAGCCTTCCCCCTAGCACCATCCACACCAGAGTGTGGAACATTTATTACAACTGATGAACATACACTGACACACCATCATGACCCAAAGCCCATGGTTTTCATTAGGGTTCACCCTTGGTATTAACACATACATTCTAGGGGTTTGGACAAACGTATAACGACAAATATCCACCACTATGGTATCATACAAACAGTTTCATTGTTCTAAAAATTCCTCTTTGCTCTGCCTATCCATTCCTCCCTCCCTGCTAGTCCCTGGAAACCGCTGATCTTTTTACGGGCTCCACAGTTTCCAGAATGCAATACAGTTAGAATCACACAATATTGTAGCCTTTTCAGATTGGCTTCTTTTACTTAGTAATATGCATTTAAATTTCCACCCTGTCCTTTCGGGGCTCATTTCCTTTTAGTGCTGAATAATATTACATTGACTGGATGTACCACAGTTTATTTACCTGCTCACTTACAGAAGAACATCTCGGTTGCTTCCAAGGGTTGGCAGTTATGAATAAAGCTTCTATAAGCATCCTTGTGCAGGTTTTTGTGATTATAAGCTTTCAATTCAGTTGTGTAAATACCGAGGAGCATGATTGCTGGATTGTATGCTAAGGGTAGGTTTAGTTTTCTAAGAAGCTGCCAAACTGTCTTCCAAAGTGGCTGTACCATTTGCATTCCCACCAGCAATGAATAATGTTACTGTTGGTCTACATCCTGTCCACCCAAATATTTTTCAATTTTCCTTTGACCCTTTGGTTACTTAGAAGGGTTACTTTCCAAATACTTGGGAATTTTCCGGACAACTTTCTTTTATTGGCTTCTAATGTAATTTCACTAGTCAGTGAACACACTTTGTATGATTTGAATCCTTTTAAATTTACTGAGACTTGTTTTACGGCCCAGAATATGGTCTATCTTGGTAAATGGTCTTGGTACTTGAAAGAAAAAAGTATATTCTGCTGTTGTTGGGTGGAATGTTCTACAAATGTGAATTAGGTCAAGTTGGTTGATAGTCTTCCACATCCTGATTTTCTACTTGTTCTATCAATTAAAGAGGAGTGTTGAAATCCCCAGCTATCATTGTAGATTTGCCTGTTTCTCTCTTCATTCCATCAGTTTAGCTGACAGTCTGTTATTAGGTGCATAAACTTTTAGGATTGTTATGTTCTCTTGACAAATTGACCTCCGTTATGAAATGAATCTCTTTATTCCTAAGTAATCTTTCTCCTGACATCTATTTTGTCCAATATTAATATAGTCACTGAAGCTTACTTTTGGTATGGCATATCTTTTTCTATCCTTTTACTTTTAATGTATTTGAGTCTTTATATTTAAAGCGGGTTTCTTGTAAGCATTTCATGTAGGTAAAGCCTCATTATTTGTACCTAATCTGTCGATCTTTCCTTTTAGTTATGGTATTTAGACCATTTACACTTAATGTGATAACTTATATGGTTGAGTTTAAATGTACCATCTTGACATTTGTTTTCTATGTGCTGTATCTGTTATCTGCCTCCTTTCCTTTTTTCTTTTGGATTAATTGAATATTTCATTATTTTTCTATTTTGTATTCTCTGTTGGCTTATTAGCTATACTTTTTTTAAAGTGGTTGCTTTAGTATACATCTATCGCTTATCACAGTTTATCTTCAAGTAATATTATACCACTTCACATATAGTATAAAATCTTTACAACAGTATACTTCTACTTACCCTCTTCCAGTGTTTGTTATCATATATTTTGTTTTATAACCTTCTGTATATTATTTTTTGCTTTAAACTGTCCATTATCATTTAAGGTGATTTTAAAAGAAGTGGTTTTTTTCTGTTATTAGCTGATAAAAATTCCATCTGGTATCAATTTCTTATGCCTGGAGAACTTGCTTTAATATCTCTGGTAGTCATGAATACTTTTGGCTTTTTCATATGTTGCACGTACTTATAAAATGTTCATTCTCACTGCTGTATACTAGTTCATTGTATGAATACACAAAAATGTATCCATTCAGTTAGCTGGTGGATATATAGGTAGTTTCTAGTCTGAGGCGATTACTAATAGTGTTGCTATAAATATTCCAGAACATATCTTTTGATGAACATATGTATGCATTTTATTGGATGTATGTTTGGAAGCAAAATGACCAAATTCCATGTTATAAATATTTCACTTTGGTAGATCTTGCCAAATGGTTTTCCAACATGTTTGAATAAATTTACATTCTCACCACATTTTGCTGACCTTCATAATTTCTTACACCTAATAAAACAGTCCACTAAAGAAATCTATGGAGTAATCTCTTATTAATATGCATACTAAAGTTCTAAAGACATGGTTAGCAACTGACATACTGATTTATAAGAAAAGAATGACACATTATGACCACGTAGGCTTTATTCCAAGGACACAAGAGTGGGTTAACGTCAGCAACTCCACACATAATCCAGCTAGTCAACAGATTAAAGGAGAGTAACACATGACCATACCAAGAGATGCTGAAAGTCATCTGATAAAACTCAGGAGCTATTCCTAATGAAATTTCTTGGTAAAATAGGAAATAACGTATTTAAATAAGATTCTCCACCAAAGAGCAACACAAATATTCTAAATAACTAAAAACTCAAACTCTTTCAATTAAAATCAGTAACAGAAATACCTGCTATCACCATTATCACTCAACACTATAATAGAGTTTTAGATAACAAAGATTTTAGAAAAGAAGGAACTGTCAAACATTGGGAAAAGTTGGATTATTTTTGTGAGTCATATTTCTAGGGAAAATTGCTGAAATTAATGAGAAAATTTAGTAAATATATATAGTAAATTTGTTGTATTCAAGATAACTACACAGAAAAAATAGGCTTATTTATAATAAGCTTTTAGAAATAGAAATGAATTTTAAAAATCCATTCACAAGAACAACCAAAAGGCTAAAAAATAAGAGTATATTTAATTAAAAAGATTCAGGACTTAAATGAAGAAAACTCTCAAAACTTACTAAAGATATGGACAAGATCTGAGCAACGGAAAATATGATTTTCTTAGTTCTTAGAAGACAATATCATATGTCAAATTTCCCAAAATTAATCTGTAAATTTCAAGCAAATTTCAACCCTTAATTGGATAAAATGACCACAAACTTCAAATGCCTGAGAATAGCAAAGAAAGGTACTAAAAAACAACACACAGTATAGGCAGGAGGGAGGGTGGGAAAAAGCTCTATCTGGCCATTTTATTAAGTCACTGTACACAAACATATTATAAGCCACTGTAATTGAGTCCATATGATATTGCCATCTGTAAAAACTATAAGTGAAACAGAATAGTATACTAAGAAATCTCATTATGTACAAAAATTTAATATATGACAAAGTTGGTATTGCAGTTGGTTGGGAAAAGATCATTTATTTACTAAAGGGTGCTGAAAAGACTGGCAAACCACTTAGAAGAAAGTAAAGTGGGATCCATAGCTTGTATTCAATACAAAAACAAATTCCAAATGGAGTAAAGACAAATGTAAAAACCAACAACAACAAAAACCAACAATAAAATATAGAAGCCGTTTCAGACTATAAATGCCACCCAGGGATGAATACCTTAATCAATATAGAATAATTTGAAATTTTTATATATTCACAAATGCCCATATTTTGTAAAATAATATACTTGAATATCTATTAATATAAAGTTTTGAATGGGAAAAGGCATTATAAATATGGTTAACAGACAAATTATAGATTTGGAGAAAAATTGCAAATAAAAGAGAGTTTATATACAATATAAAAAGAGTAATTACATTTTTTTTAAAAAGAGTGCAAATATGGACAAAATGTTAATAACATAAAAAATGAAATGCATGAAAAAATAAAAATTTTAAATGTGAATAAAAATATAAATATGCAATTCACTTTAAGTATCCTTAAAATCCAAGTGGCTAAGTTTTCTATGGAAAAAGTACTCATTAATGTGGTCAATAGAAAAGTTACAATATTTGGAAAAAATGTTTGCAACCAAGAGTAGAAAGTCTCAATATATATAATATACAAAAATCTCCCACAAACTAATTAAATAAAAAGCCAAACACAATAGAAACATGGACAAAAATATGAAAAAAAATAAAAATAAATGTAAAGGCATAAGTAAAAATATATTTGTGGTAGGCAGAATTCTAAGATGACCCCCAAGATCTTCTGCCCCCAGTGTTACTCCCATGATTTTGTTACATTTACAGAGTAAAGACATTTTGCAGATATAATTAGGGCTACTAACCAGTTAACCTAAACATACAGAAATTACCTGGGTGGGCCTAACCTAGTCACATGAGCCCTTTAAAAGCAGAGCTGTTTCTCTAGCTGGTAGCATAAGAGAATACAGAGGGAGTTGAGCCCAAGAAGGGTCTAACGAATCCTTGATGGCTCTGGTGATGGAAGTGACCCCGTGCAAGGACCGGAGAGCAACCTCTAGGGGACCAGAACGCCTGGTGAACAGCCAGCAATCGGAGACCTCCGTCCTACAACCACCCTGCGTCCTACCACTGCAAGGAATCCAATTCTGCCAACAAAACCAGTAAGCTCGGAAGGGAACCCTTCCCCAGGACCTTCAGTTAAGAGCCCCGCCTGGCGCATTGGCCACCAGAGAGCCCAACCCAATCTGCTTGAAGCTCTAATCCACAGAACCATCAGATAACACATGGGTCTTGTTTGTAGCTGCTAAGCTTGTGGTAATCTGTTATGCAGCAATAGGAACACGAATACAATAGGTAATTTAATTATGATTGAAATCCAAATGACCAAAGGACATGAAAAATTGTCCAGATTTACAGTAGTTGGGAAAATACAAATAACACTGAGAAATCATTACACCTACTGCCAGGCTTTTTTTTTTTAAATGACACAATAGCTATTGCTAGTGGGTATAAAGGGTAAGACTAATGGATATATAAATTGTTCCAGCCTTTTTGGGAGTCGGTCAATATGTATTAAAATTTTTTTTATCTATATATCCCTCAACCCAGCAATCCTCCTTCTCCAGGGGCTCTTTTCCATAAAGGTGAAACCATCATGATCATAAATATGTGCACAGGCACAAGGACCATAATTGTAAAAATCTGGTAACAAAGTAAATGCCCATTGATTATGGGAGAGATTTAACAGGTCATCATCATAGAGTATTACACAGCATTAAAAAGAATGAACTAAGAACTGTAAGATAGACTTGAAGGGATTTTCATCAAATGTTGTTGGAGGAGAAAAGATGCAGAGGATATATGTAATCCCATTTATCTAAAGCAAACTGACCCACCAAAAATACTCATTTTATTTATAAGATTGTATCTTAAGAAATTTGAAAGCTATATATGTATAGACTTATACAGTGCTCAAACTCAAGTTGCAGAGCAATGGATAGAAGACAAAACCCCATATGTAGCATCTGCATATACATATTTGCATGAACACGAAAGATACATACATCAGGCTGTGACAAGGGAAGTGGCGGTGAACTGGTATGGTGGGGTATTGGCTTTATCATGCACTTTATTATTTCATTTATTGCTCTTTTGTGTTCTTTTAATTATATTAAATTATACCTCTCTTAATTTGCATCACTCTTATAATCTAAGAATCAAAATCATCTCCCTTTTCGGCTTTGTTTTTTCCTCATAACTTATCACTAATATTCTACATATTTTACTTATGTGTTGTTTTCCCCACTGGAATGCAAACTGCATCAGGTAAAGAATTTTGTACACTGCTGAACACCAGCACCTAGCACTGTCCGGTACCTCACAGGCGCTCAAATATTGAGGAAAGCAGCATTTTATGTTTAACTTCCTTAGGGCTACTCTCGATGCTCATTTAAACCTTATTTCTCTTAAAAACCAACTCTAGTAGCTATCAGGAGTGTGACAGAATCACATGACAAGAAGTCTGAATACAGGGAGCGAATAACATTTGTTGGATGCTTATTACTGCCTGACACCTTACCAGGTGCTTTATGTCTATTCTCTCAGCGCGATCTAATTAGGTGGATCTATAATCCCCATTTCATAGGTGAGAACAACTCGGAAGAGTTAGCTTGTCTACACCTCACAGCCAATTAATGTCCTCGGCCCCGGCCCAAGTCCCGTTCCTTCCTCTACGCTGTGTTGACCTTAAAGGAATCATATTTTAATAATTAAAAAGATAGTAATTTTACATACTATAAGGTTTAATGTTATTTTGAAATTTACTTAGTTGAGTATTTCATACTCTTAGAATTCACTACTCTGTTGACGGTTCTATTAAGAATTTGGAAGTCATTTGACCGTGAAATAGAAATATTCACTCTGCCTTTACTCCCAAAGCAATTAGGCTGCTCAGCTCAATGCCGCAAGCCCGCTGGGCCCTGCTGGAGTGCAGCAGCAAACCAAGACAACACAGGACTATTCCTGGGAGAGTTCACAGGCATTAAGATAATTACCATTAAAACTTCCAGACAACGAGCAGCCCTGAGAACATCCTGAGGGATCTGGTCCCAGATTCTTCAACTCCAAAGAAGGCTCCCCAGAGAAACGCCTTTCTTGACAAGCTTCGCCGGAGGAGCCTCCTACCTCCTTGGAGAAAATAGCCAGCCAGGAATAGCAGGGCCACCCGAGGGTCCCAGGGAGCGCGGTGGGCCTGGCCTGGGCCCCAGTCAAGGGCAGGGTTAGGTTCCGGGCCAAGGGACCCGAGGCCAGCAGGCTGGTGTTCGGAAGGTTAGAGGGAGACACCGTAACGGCTGAGACACCTCCCTGTGCCCCACACGCTTTGCTGCTGCAGCGCTCACAGAAAGGGGGTGTTGCCTGGCCAGCACCGCCACCTTCCAGGTGAGGTTCGCATCCCCCCGCAGGGACAGACAGACCTCAATCTCAGAATCAGCCCCACAAACACTTGAGCACTTGCTGTATAGTAAGGCACCAGGAGAGGCGCTAAGGGTAATCTAAGAAAAACAAACATGGTCCCTGCCTCAAGGAGCTCAGAGACAGAAGGAAACAACCATTAACCATTTTATTAGGTGACCAGCAGTACTTAATATGTAAAACCTGAGTTGAGGATGGGGTAGAATCAAGGCATTCACAATAAAACTCATCACACTACGGGCTACCCATGCCTCAAAAAAATCCACAAAATTTTGAATACGTAAAACAAACTTACCATATCTTCCTTGCCAATCTTTGTACTCCTACAATAATTTCTAAAAATCAAACATAATAAAACTTGTGTTTATTTGCAGAGGCAAGATGTATATAACTTACAACCAGGGCACAAATCTGCCTGGATCTGCAATCTCCAAGTTCAAAAGTAAAATCGTTTCTGCCTCCAGAAAGCAGTGTTTCTAAAGAGAAAGCAGCCTGCTCGCAAGCTGTACTGTTTTTCCCTGGAATGAGGTGTGCCTTCCTGAGTCTCCCACAGCCATGAGAAAAAGGAGCTTATCACCTTGCTTGTTCAAAAGGCTGAGTGAGAGTCGAGGGTCTGAGGGCTGGGAGAGAGCCTGATTTCTCCGATCCTGTTGTAGACAAGAAACTGAACAGGTACTATTTCATTGAAAAACTTAAGTGAACTGTTTGTTAAATGGTATTCTGGTTGAACCTGTATACTTTTACAATCCGTGAATGGCAAATTGGTAGAGTTTAGCCTTAATGTTAACTCTGAGGGGACCTAATATTAACATTATTTACATGGTATACATGCTGTATCTAAACATCCACTTTGACATGTATCAAATGCATAAGGCTTTACATTTATCTGCAAGCCATGCACAGAATTATTGCTTTTCCTGTCAGCAAAATGCTGAGACATTTACCACATACAAAAGCATCCCTACGTAGCAGTTGAGTATTGGGGAGGGAGGTCTCAGGAATGCTAGTCATCAATGACTGTCAAAGATATGTGAAACCACTGAGTTCTGTTTCTAAAATATACCTCTGAAATATTTAGGTTCAAAAGTCTGTAGAAAAAGATACAAATATATTTTTAAATGCTTTTAAAAGCAGTCAAAATCATTCAAAACAGAACCGATCCTATAAAAATGATTCTCCTGCCTTTTCATGATTATCACTTGGCCACATTAGGACATTTCTTACATGTCTAGTCTTCATTCTGATGTGCAGATAACACAGCATACCTGGGCCTGTTAATAATAGCTTCCTAAAGTATAATAAAAGCTGTGTGGTTTGACACTTTACCAGGGGGCTCTAGGATACTTCCGATGTGTTTCCTAAAAAACAGGGACCAAAGACAAGTCAGAATTGGAACCATTCACTTTTAGAGGTCAAAAGGACCTCAGAGGTTAGCTTTCCAGGCCATGTAAAGAGAAACAGAGACAATGGGTGGTGGGCTCTCCCTTTTTGGTGTGGTATTTCTCTCCCCACACCCTCACCCAAGTCATCCAGCGCCCAAGTAAACTGTTTTTATGACATTTCTTTTGCTCCAAGGTAAGTTAACCTTTTTAATAAAAAGTTCTGCCTTGGTGCCACTCCCATAAAGAAGTAATTGAGCGTTAGTATACTTCAACATTGCAGCACATTTTATATAAACCACAAGCATTTTTACAACTCATGCTTAACATTAAATTTTGCTTTCCGTGCAGTTTTTAATTAAAGAACGTTTTCCAGTTTGGGAATTCTCATTTGTGGGTGATGTTTCCTTACCATTACCCTTAATTTGATGCTGCTATTATATGAGGTAATTCAAAAATATCTTTGGTTTGAGGTTACAGATTGGGAACCTGGTACATGCACTGGATCTTACGAGGGCATGAAGAACTTTGGCACGTGAATTAATAAATACTAACTCTAGTACTCCAAGCGCTATTTAGCAGATGTTTTACTGTGGGCTCTCCTTCGCATCACCAGATTAATGAACCCTTTAAAGATGCACACAGGACGAGTAAATGTGGAGTTAGCATCTGGACCGCCTTCATGTAAGATGAGTGGCTAAATCACCAAGGACAAGAGACTTTTCTATGAAATAGTCCCTTCCTATTAGCAGGACATGGCAGATTTTGTTCACCGAACTACTCAGATCCGTCTTCAAGTCTGACCGAAACCACTACTACTTTAGTCTAATAACAACTAGGAGTAAGATTGGGGTTAGGGTTTTACAGGATCTAAGGGAAATTCAAAGTGAGTCATTTTTTTGTTTGGTGGATTTGTATTCTGTTTGGTTTTGAAAGTGTACGAAATACACTAAATTAAAATTTGTGTTCCAGAAAATACTGACTCTAAGTTTCAGAGTTGTATGTCAGTGCTCCTCCACAGAATTGGAGTGTCCCAATCAATGCAAACACCAGGTGTAATAGAAGTAACAACTGGAGGGATGCTTCATGGCTATAATGTTGGGTTAAAGGGTGTTGCCAGATTCCCAGGAATTCCTAGGGAAGACTCTAAGAGTCATGACAATTCTGGGACCCCTCAAAACCTCAGTGATGGTCTTGGGAAACCCAGTGCAAGTCAAAATACCATTCTGGCCGAGGGGTCCACTAGTCCATGAAAAACATGGAGTCCTACTGACCTTCTGACCTAGATTACTCTAAAATAACCCCAAGCAAATTATGTCTCAGTTCTCATTAAAAGGAACAAAAGGGGTATTTCTGACACTACTGAAAAATGTGTACATACCAAAGGATTTAACACTCATTACTACCGCAGCATAGAAAACATCAACAAATAGTGGATAGTTTCAAGGACATCCGAAGGGGGATCTCTTAGGTTCCATACAGTATTGTGACTACAGATCTGAACAAAGAGACTTTGAGTCTGGGCAGGGGAAGCCCTTGAAAAATAATGTTGATTTGAAGAAGAGAAAGGACAAAGCTAATGCTTGTGTGTTAAGTAGCCAAAGAAAAAATAAAAACACATTACATGTGGGTGTATAATTTTTAAAAATTATATAACTGAACACTTGAAAAAATAAACCTGTGTCCCTGAAAGTATCCTTGATCCAATCTTATGGGGTATTTTAATTTTACTGGCTTTCCAAAGGTCCAAACTCTCTGTAATGATAAACTTCTCCACTGTTCTCACAATTGGTTCATTATTCTGGATTCACATCTACTTTGTCTAATACCCTTTTATTTCTCTGTACCCCTCTACTACCTCCAAAAAATAACAAAATTAGGTTGTATTAAAGTATTTTAACTACAAATCCACTATATTCCAAATCTGACAAATATTTCAATTCATGAGACACCTATAGCACATTATCTATATTTGTACACTTTATTTAAAAACAATAATACACTCAGAGCCACCAAAAAAGGATATCTCAATTAGCTTATCCATACCCTGAATTTACAAAAGAAACTTCTTGCACCACAAAAATTAGCATTTGGATTAATTTACATTAATTGATATTATACCTAGTTTTTAAAATACCTGAAGATCAAACATTCTGGCCCAGGGCTCACCAGTTGGGGGTGAGTGGGTGGAGAAAAGGAGTTATTTAGGAATCTGAACTGATGATGCCCCGAGGTCAGCTCTAGTAAACTGAAGTTGAAAAAAACGTAGAATAACCAATAGATTTCAGGATTACAAAGTGGTTCCTCCTAAAAACAGTTATTAGATCACATAGTTGGGATGGGTATAGGGGATAACTCTTCATGTGGATTGGAAAAAAGTGTGTGGAGAAATGGGACTGTATTAGTTTCTCGCAAGAGGCCAACTTCAGCCGAACAATGAGAAGAAAGTAGAGAGGGAGGTGTGCGACACGCTGAAGACTTTCAGGTCGCTGATAACACCAAACTGAGCAGCTCTCTACAAGTCAACTAAAATACCATTCTCTGAGACATCTTCAGAGAGGAGCTAACATACAACCAGGGAAGAATCATTCTACATAAACAAGGCACTCACTGGTTCACAGCCTGTTAAAAACCCAGGCAGACATTACAGTTAATCTAAAGTAAAATGAACTTTCTAATTTGCATCAGAGGGATGACAAGCCTGTGGTCCCAGTTAAATCAAGTCTAAAGCTTGATTAGCAAAGATCTGGAAAATTCTGACCCCTAAGCACTACTTCAGGAATACTGCTAGAATAAATAAATGGGATCTAAGGATCTCTGGCCTAATACTTGCTTTTTTAAGAATTTAAAAAAAAAGACGTGATTTGTTAAATACTTTGTCAACCTTCTGTCCCTTACACTGACATGGAGACCCAGTTGGATAATGAATACGGCCAATTAAAAAGCCTTCAGTGGCAAAAGTAAAAATTATTCCAATAATTTACCAAGGACCAATCCTCTGTTTTTAAACACAGCTGTTAAGTATTAGGGACGTTCCCCTAAAACCAACTTTGGGAATTGATACATTTCACAAAAATATAATTTGTGTCAACAACTACTTTTGTACAACCCGAACCCCAGTGTCAAACACTTAAAGGTCTGCAATGATATAACTAAATGAGTAACGTAGTAATGGAGGCAACTGCTGAGTAAATAAAATGAATGATTATGTACTTAATAGCCTTGAAACAGCTTTCAAAGAATAAAATAAGCTGAAGAAAATTATACTTAGAGCTCTTTCTTCATATAAATTCAGTAACAGTTTGGCTCTTGGTTGAAAACATCACACAGACACAAACTAACCAGAGATTAACCATCTTGACTTACTATCAACACTGATGATAAAATTTAAGCAGTTCTTTAAAAAGGAAACCAAAATTAAGTCTTTTGATCTGATTTGTGACATCTTAGTTCAATATAACTTAAATGACAAAGCCTGAGAAAAGCACCAACACAGATTTTTAAGTTGCATCCAGCCATCATTTCCAATGTCGTAAAGATCTGCTTCAGTTAAAATGGCAGCAATGAGAAAGAGGTAGATATGAAAGATGCCATTTAAATACTATTCTTAGGTGGAATTATAACTAGTTCAAGGTGTTTAATCCAAAAATAATTTTTACTAGTTGAATCTTTATTACATAAGAATTTCATGACATGCTCTTGTGTAAGGGAAAATATATGAAGTACTAAAAAATAGTGAGCTTTTAAAAATTACATTTACTTAGCCAGTATTAATGAGATCCCATAATGTTGGTGAACTAGTAATTCATCCTTTTACCTGCACTGACTATAATTAAGTTACTTTCTTCTCTACTGAAATTTTTAGGAATTCACATTCAAAAATCTTGGGAAGTATAAATGGTGCTCAGAAGAGCACAAAGCGCACGGAATGTCCCCTGATGTCCTCGCAGTTGAGCAGACACATTAAAAAGACACTGATGGTCACAAATCAGGACCTTCGCGGACTGGCCCACGCGCGCATACGCGCGCCCATTCTCCCCCCTCCCAGCCCATCCTCACCCGCACTGTAAGGCTGCATTTGTATTTTTTAAAAGGCACCTCTCATTCTCTAGCTATTGCCTTCTGGATGATATCTATTTTGTTAAAAATCCTGAATGTTCAATGGAAATAGTTCAGTACTAAGAAGGGAATATTTTTCAATTCACATTTAAATAGCCAAGTTTTCTTACATTCAGATTTTAATAAACTAGAACGACAGTCTTTAAAACAAGCATGCTAGCCTATAATGAATATAGTATTTACAGTAATTTAAACGTTTAGAACTATATATTATACTGCAAAAGCAACAGCACAACACTCATCATACTCATCACTACCTGCTGTGTACACTATCTCCAAAAATGAAAATACAAAACAGTAAAATGCACCTATGGTTTTTTATATATATATATATAGTCTATATATATATTATATATATTCTTACAATATATATAATATATATTTATAAAATATACATACATTTTAGACATTTTCAAATAAATTTTCATCTCCAAAAGAAATTTATAGCAAGGATACCGAAGGAATGAAAGTCAATAAACAAAAAATTTCTCACAAAGTTCATTACCAGTGATGCAGCTCAATTTGTCCCCCTTTAGTCATAACTAAAATGATTATAAAAGCTAAATACTTTGCATAACTAATTATCTGTTTAATGGCAAAAATTGATTAACTTGTTCAATAGAAAAATACTGAAGGTCATTGTATCACTTATGTTAAATACCTATCTATGAGCTCCATATGACAGCTGCGTTTTGAGAAGGCTGCTGCAAGCTCCCACGGATGTATCCACAGCATATGAAAATAAGGCAGGAACCCACATGATGCTTTTGATACTATTCCAATTCATTTCATCCAAAATATTTACAAACCAAGCCCTCCAAAAGCATGTTAATGGCTGTTTGAATTGTGATTTGTTTCACTTCGTGAAGTTTGTTCGCCTTTTTGACAGGCTGAGGGGAAAATGAGAACCTGTATATGCGTCTACCTGGCTGGAAGACAGCTCTGGCTCATTTCTAGGCTAACATCATACAGCGCTGGCAGAGAAGAATCTGCTTCTGTGTACAGTCTCCAGTGGCACAGCACTGGCTTCCTAAGGAATGTTCAGCACCTCCAGCATTTGCAATACAGTCTACATATCTCACGGTTATTTTCCACTCACTAACAGAAAAATTTCAGCCGTGAGGTACAAAATGCAGGTGAAGAGAAAGTCGGTTTTGAGAATTTCAGTGACATAAGTAAAGAAGGTAGTGAAGACCATGGAAGGTAATCAAAGCAATAACTGGCACAACAATAGCTTTGTAGTTGTCCATCATAAATACAACAGGCTGGGCACCTGGCTAGAATTTTCTAGTATTCTTCTATAAATGTTAGGTTAGCAATAGCATTATTTTACTCTCTGAAGAACCCAAAGAGGATTTCCACAAACACAATGTGGAATTCCATATCTGCATGGGAATATAAATATTCACCTGGTATGCAGCTCAGCTATGATATGGCAGCTTGTGTCCAGGTCAATTCCTTTGATTATACAAGAGTCCCTTCAGCCCACTGTTAACCAAAGCTCAGATGAAAGGACAAGGTAGTTGTGTCAAAATATTAAAGCATACTGTATATCAACAAAGCAAATTTAGCACAGGTCCTTAACTTTAAGGAAAATTTGCCTGTACATTGCAGAATTCTAGAAGCAGACAAGCAGTGATTTTAAAGAAAAAGAGTTAATTATCATCCATATCAACGCCAGAATACTTCTTCAAGGAGAAATATCATTAGAAGTACAATTGTTGTGACAATGGAATATGTGGTAGGAATTTAGGGACTGTATTAAAAGGTTAATATATTTATGGATATGGATTTTGTAAAGTCTGAGAGCCTATTATATATACATTTTGCTGAAAAGCTGGGCATTAGTAACTTATTTCTAATTTCTAGATTGGTCTCTGACATTCTGAGCAAACGAGAGTGTGTGAGGAGGTGAGAGTTGCAGGGATGAGGTATGTATACCAGGGTCAGAGAGCGGGGTCAGGGGAATCCCAAGAGCTGACCACACGTCGGTCAGAGGCAAGGATCTCAGGGAACCCTGGTGCTTTAATATATGGTTTTCCCCAGAAACAATATTGATTCACTGCCATTAAAACATGCTGTGTTTTAAATTAGACAATGGAGGAGGAGGGAAATGAAGGGAGAACTATTTACCCAATATTATACACGGAGCCCTTCTGTTCAGGTTTTTAAGAGGTCCTTCTTATGGGAGATGCTAATGGAGGACTTTTGGGTTATAAAACATTTGTTTTATTTAGTACTTCTGCAAAAGCAGCTGAAATGAACCATACCCTTTGGACTGTTGAAACATAATTATGAACTATTTTTTTGGTAGGTGTCAGATAATTTGAGTATTAGAAGAAAGAGCAGAGATCATCTGAAGTGTGGTTATGTGGGTTTCGATAAATGAGTACTTGCAAATAACCACCATCTTTTCAACCACTGAAAAGTTAAGATTTTATCGATAAGAAATAATCACTCTGATACTGTAAATATCATACGAATAAAGTGAGCTTTAAAATTAATAGAAATTATAAAGATATGCCCTGCTTGCCCTTAAAAATAAACAATCTTACACCTGAATTAAGTTAAATCCTTTAGTAAAAGCAGAATCTCAACTACTCTTTACAATGGTGAGTGTTTTTGACAGCTAAACTTCAGAATGGTACCAAATCCATTTTCAAAAATGTAATACAATACAGAAATCTGCTTACAAACTGAATATCTGTTTAGCATTTCTGAATAATAATACATTTAACATATTATTGCATTTCTTTTTTCCCCCCTAATAGGTAAAATGCTTTGCCAGGTGCTGTATGTAAACAGTTGGAAAGAGAGCTAAATTAAAAACTCATTTTACACTGCCTAGTCATTAAGTACACAGGGATTAGTATGGCAGGTATAGTGCAGATTACTCTTTTGACTACCTAATGTGTTTAGCAAGATTTCTCAGGGGACAACTAGGTCTAAATTTCTGCTCTTCCTCTACTCATTACCAGCCATGGAGCTTTTAAATGATCCCTTATAATGTGCCCTATTTACTCAACAGGGGACAAGCTAGACATATGTTCGCTCAGGCCCGCCTAGCGAATTAGAATTCCAGAAATAAAAGTTCCTATTTTGGGGAAAAACTGAAAGTTTTCAGGCTCACAGATTCAGCTGAGCTTGCAGCAACCTGAACAAACCTTAGTTTTAGAAAACAGTGTACGAATTGCAAAACTATACTTTACAAATGTTCTCTGTGCTCCTTCAGCAGAACAGAAGGGCAGAACAGGTTGATTCTTGCCCTGGTCTTCTGTATCTCTTTTGTGCAGTTGGTTATTTATAAAGAGATAGAAGCTGAAGATGATGCAGTCTGTCATACGAAGACTTTAGCCAGTGCGTCAGCCCCAGCACTGGCTATATAGCATTTGGATGGGTGGAAAGCTACATCATGAATTGATTCTTCAAACTTTTTCCGATGAGCTGTGAACTCTTGGATACATGTCTTACTTTCTAAGTTCCATAAACGTATTGAACAGTCATGACCTATATCAAAAGAAAAGAAATTGAAAGAAAAATTACATTAACATGAAAGTGATAAGAATAAATAAATAATCCATAGCTGATGTACTTACTGCCAGACATCAAGTACAGGCCATTAGGATCAACGGCTAAACTTGTAACGGCTTCTAGGTGGGCTACCATTGAGTGGATCAGTTTGCCTTTGGAAAAAGAGATTGTTACTCTTTATTAATAGCTTTCCTCATCCTGAATATATGCCAGTTACCACGTTACACTGGTTGCTCCAGTCACCCATCTCTGTGGACCTATTGTATCAACAGCTTTTTTCATCAGTTAAAACAGCATTTCCCTCCCCACTCTAGCCATGTTAATGATGAGAAACAAAAGCTCAAATTCCAGATTATATTTTTGCCTTTCAAACCACAATATAAAAGCCAGTAATTTGTATACAAATATTCCTTTAAGCCACATGCACTAACCAGAACTCAGACATTAATCATACCTACTCTGCATCCTTTAGCTACAAGCAAATTATATAGATTGTGGGAACAGAGACTGATATAAAGATAAAGAAATAGAGAGAAAACCTGGCCACAATTTTGGTGGAAACAATATATAAAAAGAGTTTGAGAATATTAAATTACTCATCACTCACAGCTAAGTAAAGTCAGCAAAAGTCAACATATTTACAAAGCCAATAGCAGACACTCAGGTAAATATGGTTGCTAACATAGTGTTTTCCTCCCAGCACAGCTCTTCATGAATTTCCTTTAGACTGGCGAAATGTAATCCAATAAAAACTGGAAAAGCCCCAACTCAAATCAATCAGAACCAAATAGCATTACAATGCAGAAAAGATTAGTCCATGTAAAAATGAATAAAATAAAAGCAAATGACTCAGGGGTTTTCAATCTGAACACTAAGGCTATTCAAGAATTGAATGATTTCAAACAAAATATAATGACCATATGCTTCTACTTCTACTTTTCCCCAGTATATTCACAGTAAGGGATCATTTTTATTGGTATTTGAATGAAATTTTCATTATGTTCCTACTGATAACCTTGACTCCAGGGCCAAAATATAGCAAGTACTTACTATTAAATAAACCAAGATGACTCTATACGCTATCATGAGTAGTTCTTAGCAGATCTGCATGAAATGAACAGAAACTGAGCTGGGAGAGTACCTGTGTTTCAATGCCTATTCCCTGATGATAAAGTCATGGATAGACACCAAAAAAGGCCTACTGAGAGTGGAGGACTTTTTTTTTTGCTTTAATTAATTTTTAATAAATTCTTACCTGTATTGTTATCATAGAATTTGATATGCCTGTCTTCATGAGCAGTGATGCTGATGGGAAGAGTGGGATGACTGATGACTCTATTTATTTGGCAGGAAGAGTTGGCTGCTAAAAAGAAAAAATTAAACATAACACAAATTAGTCAAAGCTACTATTTCTTCACACAAAAGTGAACTGAATACTCACCTAAGTAAATGATGCGACTTTAATTTGTTTTTAATTTATTCTGTGACTGTGTTCATAATTTCAACGTTAGGAAATAAGAACTGCCAGGGCAATACTATACTGACAAAGCTGGAGGTCCCTAAGAATCAGAGTTTCCTTTTCCACCACCTGCTATCTATGGGTGCCACATAGGGCTTAGCCTAGAGCCAATGACATTTCTCATTCTACAATGTTAATTCCAAAATTTTCACATACTTCTTAATTTCATACTGAATTTTTACTTTACCACTGTAGCTTTAGGTCATATATTTAAATATGATTTTAAATTTACTGAGTCTAAAACCTACATTTCTTGGCAAAAAATTCTTTTTCCTATTCCATAATCTCAATTTTGATTTTTTTGGTCTCTTTTACATCCAAATAGTTCAATCAGTCTATTCATGCCTTCTTCCCCAAACAATTCTGAAAGAACATGGGAAGAAAACAAAGGATAACAGATGAGGAAGAGAAAATAAGGAAAACTAAAATAGAATGTAGGAAATTTGGGGGAAAAAAGAGAGAAGGGACCCCCTCTCCCCACACACTCATCACAGTAATTATTTTTAAAGCTAGTTCTCAGATTAAAATAAGTTTATGTGTATGTAAGTTTTCTTTACTAACTGCAACCTAAACTGTGATTGTTTGGATTAAGCCTAAAAATAGAAAGCAAGGGTTAAAAGAGCCCCAAACAAAATAATTCTGTAATGAATTCTTCACAATCTGAGAAATTATTTCCTAACTTCCTGTATCTAATAAGAAGTTTCAGATTTGGGATTTTAAGAGGCACAATTTGATCTATATTCTAATTAGTAATGAGCTGTGGCAAATTATATTATTAATATAAAATTAAGTTGATTTAAAAAATGATATGGGCCCAGCCGGTGTGGCTCAGCAGTTGAGCATTGACCTAGGATCCAAGAGACTGCGGTTCAATTCCTGGTCAGGGCACATGCCTGGGTTGCGGGCTCGATCCCTATCATTGATCAGCTGCCTCCTGCATGCCCCCAACTGGGGATCGAGCCATGCCGGATGGGCTAAAGATATATCAAATATATATATATATTATGAGAAAGGAAAAATATCTTATATTCAGAATAAATATTTTCTTCAAACAAAATTGAAAACTAATCATTTGGCACGAAATTAACTTGACTCCTCTTTGGCATAAGTCAAATGTTATTTCAAATGTTATAGTTAAAAATGTGCATACACTTACCTCAAAGACTTAAAATCAATTGTAAATCATCATATCCTTCTACATAACTACTATGTTCTGTGATTTAGTAGGCAGAAGACTTTATAATGACAAGTATTTTCCATAGTCAACTCTAGAAGTTAACATTTTGATGAAGACTATCTAAAGACTATCATACGTACTCGTATCTAGATTGGATTCTAAAGTGAGAATGCGTTGTTGTGTTTCCATGTTAAAGATGCTTGTATATCCTTTGCTGAATGATGCTACCATAAGGCTCGGGTCACTGCTCACTAGATCCACAGAGGCAGGGATTCCAAATTCTAAAAAAGTCAAAACATATTCAAAGAGAATGATAATTAGAGGGTTATTTAACAGTGTGCTTAAAATATAGCAAAACAAATAGCATGATTTCCTTAAGGAGTAAATAAGGCTCGACATTAGGATAAGAATTTGCTCACTGCCATTCAATGGAGATTATTTCTTTTTTTCTTTTAGACCTAGCCTATTTCATTACTCTTACCTGTTCAGCACATCTACCTGTTACTCAGCTAACATATATACGAAATGCAAGCCTTTATTTAAAAAGTAAATGGAAACATGTATAGACTACAAGTTTTGCTGCTTCTACCTCAATGTGGGACTTAGAGTGGCGTCATGGAAATTCTTCATTTTAAAAGCCCATCTCTTATTAGGAATTCTAACTTACCAAAAACATGGAATTTAAGGTAAAATTCCAAATTGTTATTGGTAGTCATGCAAATATTAAATACAGGCAACTCATCACAACCTAGACACACGTTATCACAGCTCAATAATAAAGAAGGTTATTTTTATTTATTATCTAAAATAGATAAAACTTGGTTAAAACTTAGAGCTTTTTAAACATAAAAAAATGATATGTATATATGAATGTAATATAATTTTTTCATTTGGTTCAAAATCTAACTAAAGAAAGCTAACAGTTCAAAAATGTATACATTATAGAAGAAGATATATTAATGGCCAATAAGCACACAAATAAAGTGCTCAAAAGAATTGGCCACCAAAGAAATGCAAATTAAAAGACAATGAAATACTGCTTCACACCCAACAGAATGGCTAAAATTAAATAGACTGATAACACCAAATGTTAGTGATTAAGGATATAGAACAACTGGAATTCTCATATGTTGCTGTCAGTGGTATAACATGGCACAACCACTCTGGGAAAAAGTCTGGCAATTTCACATAAGGTTAAACACACAATTCTACTTCCAGGTCCTTACCCACCTATCATAAAAACGTATGAATGTTCATAGCAGCTTGTTCAAAATAGTCAAAAACTGAGAACAATCCAAATGTCCATTAAGAGGTAAATGAATAAACACATTGTGGTTTAATAAAATACTATTAAACAATATAAATTATTGACACTTACTACAACATGGATGAATCGCAAAAATATATAGTGAGAGTAAAAAGCCAGACACAGAAAGAGTACACATTATATGATTTCATTTATATAAAGTTTTATAGTAGACAAAACTAATTTATGGTGAAAGAAATCACAACAGTGGGTAACTCTGGATGGTTATGGGGAGAGGGGATTGACTGGGAAAAACATAAAAAAACCTTAAGGAGGTAAAGGAAATGTTCTATATCTCGATGCAAGAGTTATACATTTGTCAAACTCATTAAAATGTATCCTTATAATTTATATACAGTAAAAACCAGATAATATCTCAATTAAAGATTATTTTAATATGCTCTTTCACCAAATACTATGTTTTTAAAACTTATACATAGTAAGTTGAAAATTCAAAATATATTTTCATTGCTTCAAAAACCCTTCAAATTAAATTTAAACAGTAAGAGTTTGTGGAATCATTTATTTATTTGCATGTTTATTTTTACAGTAAGACAGATAATTAAGAATTTTATAAAAAATTCATTAAAGTACTTTAAAAGGTATGTACCTTGATTATCATTAAATACACTTAAGGCTGGAGCAGCCTCGGTTGTGTTCCATAGACGAAGAGTGCCATCTGCTGAGCAGGACAGCAAACGCTGATGTGCTGCGCTGTAAGCCAAACCCCAGACTGCGTCGGTGTGGCCTAGCAAAGGGCCTCTTAAAACAGAAGGATCTACAGAAAACAGCAAGAATGCAAAGTCAGGAGAAAAAACAACTTATAAAAGTACTTAGACTCCAGAGAAAACACAAGGACCCAATAAAATATGTTTCCGACTATCTATTATTCTTTCTGAAGTGCTTCAATAATTAAAAACAGGCTTGGAAATATGCAAATGTGAGTTTAAAATTTATAAATTAAAATTACAAAGTACATATTTTTCTATTTAAAAAAGTTAGGTATTTCACTCTCCCTCCCTTTTTTCTTCCATTTGTCTAGATATTTTAAAGAGTCTGTTAAAACAAATAAATCATTTCAACTTAAGCTACTTCAGAGAAATCACAATTCACATTCCCTGAGGAAATAAACAGAGATCCTTCCCTCCTCCGACTCCTTCAGCACCCTGGATATACTCCTTCAGGCCACTTATCCTGCAGTGCCACCAATGGCAGTTATTCCTGGGAGCAACAGGCTCTGACATAATGGACGTGAACTGAGACCTACAGGGACCCCAAATTCTCGAACAGCAGTAACGGACATGAATGATGTGTGTGGGGGAGGGAGGAAGAAGGCAGCAGGTGGGTCACTTGTGACTATTTCATAATAAAAGTCAAAATGGAAACTTTAATTATTAATCCTCACTTTCAAAATGGCTCACAGATGTTAAGTTTAAAATGTTGCTGCTGTTCTCTGTCCTATATCCTCTCTCAGTCATACCCTAGAGTATTAATGGAAGACACACTGTGTGTTAGGCACTACGCTAGATGCTGGGACCACACAGATGATTAAGACACAATACCACCCATGTTCTCAAAAGACAGTGTGGTAAGTACAATAATAGTGGCAGACACCAGTTCCATGGATAGTAACTGGGTTAGCAAAAGCTGCTTAGAATGACACCGGGAGTGCTGGGCAGTCAGAGTAGAGGAAAGCCATTCCTGGCAAAGGAGGCACCTACAAAAATCACGGAAGGAAAGACAGCGTGGTAAGCGAGGAAATGAGCAATTTGGAGTGAATGGAGTATGAAGTTTGAGGAGGAATGATGAGACGAAGAGTGGCTATTTAATAGTGAGATTTCCACAACATATTAAGGTACTTGGGAATTATCCCAAAAGCAGTAGGGAACCACTAAAGGGTTTCCCAGGGGCTTCGGGGTGAAGTACCTACTGAATAAGGTAACTCTGGCTGTAGAGAAAACAGGCTAAACAAAATCAAGATAAAGGCAAGGGAACCGCTTCAGGAGACAGTGATGATGAAGACCTAAGCAAGGGCAGTGGCAAAAGGGACAGAGCAGAAGTAAATTCAAAAAACATTTAGGAGTGATATCTAAAAGACTAAGTAATTAATAAGGTATAGATAGTAAAACAGAACAAGAAATCAAGGATAACTTGTTGCTTTCTAATTTGGGTAATTCTGGTAGAGCCACCAACTAATAAATAATATATGGGAGAAGCAGCCCAGCACTTGAGAGGATTTATGGACAATGAGGCAGCCACTTAAAAAATGTTCTAGAGCTTAAGAGGAGACTTATGAGTCAGCAGCACATAAAACAATAGAAGTGGATTCAATCTAAAAAGAATATGTAGACAACGCAAAGAACGAGTTAGGGTCTGGACCCTGATAAATGCCAATATTTAAGATAAGGGGGAAAAAGGTTTACGAAGGATGGGGAACAGAAACTGTCAAAGATACATGTCAAAAATGCCCACCGAGGACAAACTTAAAAGAGGATGAGTGGTCAGCTTCAGAGCACCAGTACCTCTAGCAGAACAGGGCTGTAAAACAGCCTTGGGTCAGCCCTGAAAGTCTCGCTGCACTTAAGTGGTATGACCAGAAGACGGAATGCACAGGGATGGTGGAGCACAGGGAAAGGACATGGAATTAGTAACTAGTGATTGTGTTTTCTAGACAACAGCACCAAAGAGACCTAGATGGTGAAAGAGTCTAAACAGAAGCCAAAGGGAAAAGCAGCCAGAAAAGGCTTCCCCTGGCCCAGGATGGGTGATGCCTGAATTTACGTACATGTTGAGGGGATGGAAAAAGAACAAAGAAGCTTAAGATGAGAGCCAGAGAGATCTGAAGTGGGGAGTGGGGGGAGGGTCGACTACAGCCTCAAAGGAAACAACAGAGAACGGGGTCAAGAGCAAAAGCCAAAGAGTTGGCTTGGGACAAAATGAGGACAACTGATCTTTTGATGGATAAAGGAAGTAAGGAAAAGCATGAAACAGATAAATGCACAAGAGATTTGGGGAGAGAGAGGAAGTTCACCTCTCACAAAACATGTTAAATGCTTATTAAATGTTAGAAAAATTTTTACTTATTGAATTTCTTTACTTAGATTTGGTGTTAAAATTAATCTAAAGTGATAATGAAAATTAAATATGGCTTAATGATAAATATGACACTTTGTACCATTCTAGAATTAAGAGGAAACCAAAACAGTCAATTCCTAAACCAGTTTTTGTAAGGAAATTTTATGGCAATAGCCAGGGATAGATTATAATAAGGATTTGTGCCTCATGGTACTGTTCCCAAAATAAAGGGCACTTCTGAATTTTTAAGACCTTTTTTTTTTTTTTAAACGTATCTTTATTGATTTCAGAGAGAGGAAAGGAGGGGGGAGAGAGAGAGAGAGAAACATCAATGATGAGACAGTCATTGATCGGCTGCCTAGCCTGCAACCTGGGCATGTGCCCTGACTGGGAATCGAACCCTGATCTCCTAGATCCTAGGTTGATGCTCAACCGCTGAGCCACACCAGGCCGGGGAAGACCTTTTAGGTATTTTGGTGCCATGCACTTGAAAAGTTACTAGCCTCTAAGTCCTCCAATAATTGATCAAGAAGATGAGGCCAACATGCATTTTCCTTCAAAGTTGTTTATTAGAAAACTGATGAAATATGATTACAGATTAGTAATGATGTATCAAGTACTGTTCAGATGCCTAAAATGAGGAAAACAACTGTCAATCAAACCAGCATCTCGAATCAATAAGACTGGGTGGTGGGAACTGTTTTCTAAGGAAGAATACTTTTTTCTTTTCTTTTAGCATTATATATTAAATTGGTGCCAAAATTTAGGAATACTTTTAAACAAAATAAAGACATGGTTCTCTTTCACCAATTTATTTTCAAAAAGGTCTCATTTTATCCTATGTATGCTATGTACAATGTATAAAAAGAAAACATTTTCTTCTTTCATATCTTTGAGACTCACATACCATAGGAGTCATAGGGATCGATGTTGGGGTTGGTGGTGTTCCAGCCCTGGATCAGTCCATCAGTGCCACCACTAAAACACTGTTCACCGTTGCTGCTCATTACCACACAGAGCACTGGACCTCTGGGAGATAAAAATCAGTTTCTAGTCTCAAAAATAATCTGATAATAGGACTTATTAAACTAAGAATACTTAACTATTCAAATGGCTTTCTATTTTTCAGCTTTGTACAATGAATAAAAATACTATCAAAACACTGTTCATTTTTCTTCCTCTGCTAAGCCAAAGCTTGGTATAAACTATGGACTGTGGGCCAAATTGAACCAGTGGTTTGCTTTTGAACAGTCCTCAAACTAAGAATTGGTCTTATAGTTTTTAAAGGGTTATAAAACTAAACTAAACTAAAAACAAGAATATGCAACAGAAAATATGTGGCCTGCAAAGCCTACAAATATTTACTATCTAACCCTTTACATAAAGTATGAGATCTCTGCTACAAAGCAAGTGATTATGTACAATCCTTAAGCTTAATAGGAAAATAGGAAAAGCAAGTAATATGTGATCACAATAAAAAATTCTTAGATATTTTTATATAGGTTATCTTTAAGGGAAAAAAGGTCAGGATTTCTAATATTTCAACCTAAGTGTCTCAACTTTCTTTTAAGAAAGCTATATACATCATTTAAACATCATGCAAATAAAATCTAATTTCAGCAAGAATCCCCTTTTGGTAGCGATAAACTTATTTTTAACATTATCTGCCAGTTTCTCTTACAATTATAAAAAAAGCTAGTAATACAAAAATACATAACACAAATACATAAGTGAAAGAAAATAAAATATTCTAATCAGGCTGCTTTATAGTGATGTCGATTTTTTAAAAAAGCACATACTTACTTATGAGCCCTGAATGTATAGATAGGCTCCACATCAAGAGATGTACTCCTAAATCAGAGAGAAAAGACAAAGTTTCAGTAGTAAATAGTATTACTGAATTACATCATAAATTCTGGGTTCAATTTCCAGTGCTGTTATTAACTAACTTTAGGCAAATTGTTTAATCTTTCAGAATTTCACATTCCTCTATGTTTCAAATAAAACAAAAAAAAATAGGAACAACACCAAATACAGGAATAAAAGAGATTTTACAAGTATAACAGCCTAGGACAGGACTGTGTACATAGAATTTCAATAAATGGTACTTTCCATAATTTCCAATATGTCTATCCTTGATATTTGCAGAAATTGTCCAAGTCATCAGTTCATTCATTACTCAGAACACTGAATGTATGAGTACTCTACAGTACAAAAATGGCCATGATTGCTAATAGAAACTGGATTTCAAGTAAAATACCATTTTCTACAATGTATTGCAACGTTTTTTTGGCATATGATCTCTCTCAAGTCATTTCCAAAGTTTTAAGTTCAAAGGTAAACAGGGCAGTTATTTATATTTGGAGGTATTATTATTAAACTGTCACCAGCGAGAAACTTGTTCCAGTATTTTTCTAAAATTTAGTCAAGAATATATGATGAGACATTCACATTCTCTAGTCTGATGTGATGCTCATTCTGACCAAAGAACCAAAGAGAAAAAAGCACAATTTATAACCAGGAAGTAATTTTTCTCTGCTGAAGATATCTGATCCAAGAGAGGATTCACTTGGTTTTAGCAAGATCTAGTGGAGCTAACTGATAAAGACCGATAAATCAAGTATTTATCTAGTTTAGTATGACTCACAGCAGGAATATCACTGATCTCTTTCAAACGGGGCAATAGATATCCTCTACCAGTAATAAAACTTCTGTAATCTCCTCCATCGGAAATTCATTTCTACTCTTCTAACAGAAATGCCTGACACTATAGAAGGGTCCTTGCTATCAGATGCTGAGTTCTGGACCATGTGATCCAAGGAAGAAAGAAGAATAGCTCCAATAAGGACGCCAACAAGTGGGATCACGGCTAGCTTGGTGACTGACCAAGGGTTTACACCAACTCACACCTGTCCATGCCTAGAGAAAAAACAAGCGCCCAAGGCCAAGACCAGGAGTTAAATGACAGCAACAACATGCCTTTCAGTCTAGACCTCTTGGTGGGTATGGAAAGTACCTAAAGGGTCAAGGCCAAAAAACAAGACCAAAGAGAAGTCCTTCACCCCTCCCAATCAGCCTTCCCTCCCTTCCACTCCATAAGTCCAAAGCTTGTAAACAATGGGACAGGATTGGGGTGGGGGTTTGATGTTTAAACTTTTCTATACCTGTTTACAGCAACTGTAGAAACCTTCAGTACATTTAAAGGGCTCCCCAAATATGACAAACATTTAAAATACTGTGTAAGAAGTATAATAAGGATTCACAAATCCTGAGAAACCAGATAATACCATCTCTCCCTAAGTGTCAGTTTTCCAACCTAATATTAGATAGTGAGTATAAAGGGGAAAACACCCTAAATTATATGGCATGGTAAAGAAGAAAGAACTAGAAGAGATATGTGGGAATTTAATAGTAAATAATAAAGTATTTTTCTGCTGAAAATCTATTAATTAAAATACTCAAAGTTAAAATAGAATATTCTCACTTTTTGGCTGGGGCTGTTTTCTGTAAATTCCACATTTTTAATGTGTGATCCTCTGATGCTGTTATCAAAACAGGCTCAATGGGATGGAAAGCAAGGGCTCGAATGCCATCAAAGTGACTTCTTAACGTAAACTTTGGGTTCCAGGTCTTCCTCAATGCATCTTTATTGTTTGCTATCTATTAAAGAAACCAGAGAAAAATACCTATACATTTAGTTCAGGATAGAGAAAAAAAGCTATATTTCAACATTAATTCTTGCTGATTTGCCATTAAACTATCACATTTTAAAACTTTCAAAACAATATAATTTGTAAATGTAAATAACCAAATCAACAGGCAAAATTTGCAATATGTCAACAGTGGTTTTCTTTGAAGAATTATGAATGCTATAATAAGAAAACGTAACAATTCAGTACAGAAAAAGGTTCAAATAATTTAATAAAATAAATCTTCCCTAGGATCATTAAAAACAACAAGTAATTTCAACCTAAATTATAGTACAAAAACTAATTTTGGGTAGGAGTTGAAAACCTAAGTTATCTTTAAACATGTCAACATTATAGAATATTATCCTACTTTGGTTGCCTCCCGCACACTCACATGACCCAAATGGGGTGGGGGATCGAGCCTGCAACAAAGGTACTCGCCCTTGACTGGAATCAAAACCGAGACTCTTCAGTCCACAGGTCGATGCTCTAACCACTGAGCCAAACCAGCTAGGGCTACAAATGCATTTATAAAACAATTGTGCTTGGGAATCATAAAGGTACGAAATTTCAGTTTTGGTCCAAATCACTCATGGGTCAACCTTAATGCCTGCAGAGCACCCTGTACACATTCCTGCCTAACAGCTAAAATCACTTCTCAGCAGAATACTGATGTACTAGAGAAGCAAGACAAATGATACTGTTAGGCAGGCATGAATTTCAATTAACCACTGATGCCCTAAAACATAAAACGAACCCCAAACTTAGTAATGGAAAAGGAAATCCTTTATCTAAAACCAACAAACGAGCTATACTAATTTACAGACTTAGGTAAAGCCCATAATTTTAATCTCTATATGATGTGGAAAATATTGTTTATATTTACAATATATTCATGAACAAAATTCTATACTTGTCAAGTTTTACTCATTTATTACCATCTTTTTCTATGAAGTTAACTTTTTACTTTCAAAAATGAGTAAAAAGAACAAAACAATCACCACTCACATCATAAGTTAGTGAATCTGCTTCGTTGGCCACGGTAAGGCCTGCCAATTCTCCAAGCCCCAGTTCATTTTCAAGCGCTTCATCTGCTCCCATGATGAAGGACTTCCCAGAAGAAGGAGGAAATGTCAGTGCTTCCACTGAAAGAAGACAAAGGAAACATAAAAACACCTCTAAAGGGTCAATAATTAGTGTCATAAGAGCACATCGACTTTTGATTTTTTTGTTAATCCTCCCCCGAGGGTATTTTTCCATTGATTCTAGAGAGAGTGGAGGGGAGGGGGGGAAGGAGAGAGAAAGGGGAGAGAAAGAAACATCGAGGTGAGAGAGTCACATCAACTGGCTGCTTCCCACAGCACCCTGAGGAGGGTGGGGAACCTGCAACCCAGATACATGCCCTTGAAGGGGAATCGAACCCACGACCCTTCAGTGCACGGGCAGTAAAACATGAAACAAATCTAATACTTACTGTCCTTTCTTTTTCACTATACACAAAAACAATGTGTCTAAGGGAGAGTCAGGTTTCCTCATCTGATAGTTCATGCTAATTACCAAATTATTTCTATCAATTATTAATCACATATAACAAGCGATTCTGAACATTGCTACTCTCATTCAAATAAAATTGTTAATTCTATAACCTGGAGGAATATAAAAAATTTCAAATGAAAATGGTTACAATTGTGAAATGTGCCAATATAAGGCAAAACTATGTGGTGACAGAAATCAGGATCACCTCTAGAAAGGAGAGAAAGGGTAGTGATTAGAAGGCAGCACTAGTAGGACTTCTAGGCCTTGGTCATGTTCTGCTCCTTGACCTAAGGGCAGTGGTGACATGGTTGGGTTCACTTTGTAATAATTCAGAGCTACACTTTGGTGACTTCAGCAGTCTTCTGTAGGTAAGTTATATTTCATTTAAGAATGTTTATTTCAAACAAAAATTCTTAAAGTGTCCATTTGAACATTTTAGATTTCAACTATGCTTCAAGATGTCAGATTTACTTCATGATAAATATAAATATCCTTACTATAAATGTGGACACACCAAATTAACCTCTTTAGTCACCATCACAGAAGAACCAGTTAAAAGTAAAATGCCAAATTTATTATATAAAATAAGTATTTTACTTAATTTGGCTAATAATAAAATGCCATTTTTTGTAAATGCAAATTATTTTGACAAACTGTAGATGGTCTTTCAGTAGTTTTCTACAGGTGGTTACTTTACTGATGACAAACATTTATGAGTTTATTAGATGAATTTAGTAGTTTAAACTTTCACTGTTAAATAAGTAAATTAAATTTTTCTTAAAAGTAGCAAATCAACCTACTAATTAGTATACGTAGGAAACTGAATTTACAAGGTGTTTTTCAGCTACAGACTCATTCCTATAATTTTTCATTCAGTCATAAATACTCGTCAAAGAAATGAAAGAATAGTTATGTTCTTTTAAAAATAGTAGTAGCAGAAACTCTACTGAAAATCCTTATAAGAACAAAGTAGAGTACAACTTAAGTAAGACACTTTCACACCACCATAGAATAAAGCAGCAGTAACAAAAATGGGTTTTACCAAAACATACCATATATCCTCTGAGGGAATTTAAAGAACTCTAAACATTTATTAATGATGAGGGAATTGTTTAAATTAGAAAAGCAATTTTCACGCCAAAATTTCAACTAAATGAGTCATGCAAGACAATAAGACTACGTCTTTAGCCAGGTGTTTCGCCTGTTTTGTTTTCATTTCTAATATTTTCAGATAACTTTATTTAGGTGTTAAACAAAAATTACTTTTCAAAAAAAGACTAAGATTTGTGGGATTTTACCATACATATTGTTTGGGCTAATTTAGCTAATGTTCTAGAAATGGTCAAATAAAGCCTGAAAACACTACCAGTGGCTAAACCAGCACACTTGAGGGATGAAGAGAGAGAAAGCAACAAGAGGCATAATCTTATTTGATTTCTAAAATTCCTTAGAACTTAAGGCTGTAGTGCGTCTTAAGTGTGGCACTGCCTCCTAAATGAATAAAATAAAAATAAAGTAATAAGTGTATGTAGTACACACAGGCTACGGAAGCTTTATCTGAAATTGCAAAGATATTCAAAACTAGAACTTGAAGATGGTTTTTAAGTTTATGCACCCCTTTTCAAGCCATAAAGACTGAAGTTGGAATCAAGCCCCATGAATGTAAGAAAACCTACATTTGGGGAATAACATGTAGATCAAATATTGGTAGAACACAATTTTTCTTTTAGAGAGCCCTTTCTAGTAAGAATGTAGATATGGATATCCAAGTGCTTTCTGTGCCCCAGAGTGTCTTAAATACTCGCCTTCATCTGCCCTATTTATTTCGTGTTCAGGAAGCCTGGAGCTGCTGGGTCTGGAAGGTGAACCCACAGATGGCTGCAATGAGGGAAGTTCATCAACATCTCTCAAATTAGCAAGCATATCTTGTAGTTTTGACCTATTGGGCCCTAGCCCAAAAAGGGAGGGAGAGAACAAAAGAGAAGAAACAGAATTATCCAACTGCATTAAAATGGTGCCATAAACTTTATTCACAACTGCCAACATTCACCTCTAAATCTACCGTACTGTAATAAAAAGTAATTATTTTCCAAATTTTCAAATTATTTTAAAAGTTTATTATTTCTTGAAAAGACTTATATTTTACATATATTCTAAAAATTAAGTTAATGGAATAACATCACTATTTGTATGGACAAATGCTCAATGTGCAATTTCAACCATTAAAAATAATATTCTATAATTCTTGCAGATTGTTCTAAATTCAGACAGACACCGCAGACTGTGAAGCTACTGCTGTGTACCAAATTAAACAATAACATCACTTTTTGATGGTTTGCTTAAGTTAAGTTGCACTCATCGCCTTACATCCTGAAGCTATGGTACCCGAGGTGAAGCCTCATGCCCTGCTGATTACTTACCTGAAATGTGATTCTTCATTCTCCCACATCCCTGTTTTGACTGTTTTATATAGGATAGAGGCTGAAACAGATCTTCGGTAGTTTTTCCTGTTATAAGTTTAATTAAGAATGGGAAATCTTACCCATAGTCCGTTATGGTTTTTTTTCCTACACCAGCATAAGCAATTTAACTAATATCTAAAAATATATTTCAAGACAGTATGACTGGAGTACACAATTTGACTGGAAATATTTCTAATAGACCATATTAAAAGAATTCAAACTTTTCCAATGAGTACACAGTTCAATTAATAAGATATTTCTAGATTATAAATTAATGCTTCATTTAGCCATTCAAAGCTTTGCCTCAGTTCTGTTTTGGCTTGTTCCCAGACTACCATTTATCCACATAACAGGAACTGACAATGAAACAAAACGTGCTGAACCGTTTGTAGTCTCTCTAGCTTCAGTAAAAGACATTAAAATTTCTCCCCATAGTCTTTTTTCCTCATCATACTAAAAAACTTTGTGCTTTATGCCTGAATACTGATCATAATCCCCACATTCAGGAAATCGAATAACTTCTATTAATAGGAACACTGTTCCAGTCAAATGGTGCAGTTTTAGATCTTAAGTGCTAAATTTCAACTACAGCAATGCCTTGATATTTGACAAGAACTGAATAACCGATATAATAGTAGATGAGTTCTACATAAGTCCTGATACTGTTCCAATTTAAAGATCTTTTACATTTCAAGACATTCATTATTGTAGCATAATGAGTGAAAGAAATATATCAACTTTAAATCAACCTAAAAATTAAAATATTCTTGTTTCTCATGTATGATACACAAATTTTCCTCAAAGTTTCAGTTTAACAGGTTTTGTTATGGTTCTGAAAAGCAATAACAAATCATGCCTCAGTACTGTTTGTTAAGACTAATTTTCTTATCAGTTTATTTGGATAAAAGGTACAAAATATTCCACTGTTTTAATATTTATATTGATTTAATTTATATTGAGAAGACATCAAATGACATCATCTCTCATTTATGTAAGGGTTGTTACAATGATGACATCAATAATGGCCACTGACTTTTATCCATTCAAGCTAAAGACCTGTAAATCCTAAAATATTTTAAATAAATATTTAAATGTTTTCCAGTAATTACTGGGATTTGAAAGAATGTCCTAACAGGAGTGACTGGTCTTTGATAAACTTTAACAATACTATAAAAAGAAAAAAGTATATCCTTCCAGTCTTCTGCAACTTTTAAATGCATGTTTCACTAAACTGGATTTTAATCTCACTTTACGCTACTTTAATATCCCAGAGGGTAAAACTCCTATTGCCATAAAAGATAGACCCATGTTCATACAGTCAATAAGTGGAAACACAAGGAGCTAGTTTTACCTTGCTCTCCTAAAAAGGGGTTTTCAGGGATGTTTGAAAGTTTTTGTATTTCCATTTACATGCTTAACTAGATCTATTGCCAAACTTTATTAATAATTTGCATAATGAATTATATATATATGATTCACAGGGCTAGAAATTTAAGCTTCTGTTTTTGATGTGGCACACATTTTATTGAAAAGAAAAAAGCGAATTGGTAATATTATAAATGAAATTGGCCAAAAGTTTTAAATTAATAAATACTTTTAGAAATTGTGTATCTGTGCCCTGTATAGCATATAGTGGTGAAAGCAAATGAACTGTGTGCTATGAACACATAGGATATTCAGGGGTAGAAATTAACTTTCTTTCTGTCTCTAAATTCTAAAATTATGAGCAATAATTTTGGTGGATTGCCAGAGGGTCATACTAGATGAGATTTAAAATTATCTAAAATTGTCAACAATGAAAAATCATTATTGTAATTAAGCACATATATTTTTAAAAATAAAATCATCACTATGTTTGAATACACAGTCCCACACTCTTATGAGGCTCTGGATTTATTATTGGAATATACTATGATTCAATAATAATATGCATTGTTTTGTTTTATTTTGGGTTTTTTTTTAAGTTCCTAATTAAATAGCTAACCATTTAATTTCAACCCCTGAGAGCAAGTGAAAAGGAAAGAGGCCAGGAGTAGAAAAGAAAAAGAGTAAGTAGTTTTAGGAAAACATTGAAAAAAAATTGGGGGATATGAAAGAGGCAAGATTTATGAATTACAGATACAATGTTTTCCACTTACTCTTCACCCCCTTTTTCCCCTTTCTCTCCTTTTTGTATTGTTCCTTGAGTTTGGTAATTACTCCCTGGTCCACATTCCAAGCTTCAGGCATGAGACACTGGTCTTCCTTTTCTAAACAGAGTGAAACAAATGAAACAACCTTTTTCAATGAAATATTAAACACTATACGTCAATTCACTATTATGTCAATGACTGACATAACCATTTTCTCCTTAGTATCATTAATTTTAAAAAGACATCAGATATGTCACACAAAATACAGTATCTAAGAAACAGTGACCAATTCAATTTCCTAGGTAATATTAAATTTCTCTTGAAAGAGACATAGAAGAAAAAAAACCCTGGAAGATGTGAGTGACTTTTAGTAAATTAGGCCCCAAAACTCTATAATCAAGAACCCCTCATTTTCATCCCATTTTCTGAATTCGATTAGGATTGAATCACAAATTTTTTTTATTAATTTACATAATGAGAGATTATTAAGGTTATACAAAATAGACTTCAATGATCTTCTCATTTGAAAAATTTTCTATTTTGGCATGTGTTCATCAACAAATGATCATTTTTATTTTAAAGGTCTTATAAGAAACACCTGAACACTTAATCAACCTGCATTTAAAATTTAAAGCAATTTAAGTGATTTGTTTATCAATTCTTTAAACAGGAAATAGAGCTTCTACGAGAAAAGAAATTCCAATCATTAATTTTCCCTATTTCAGGAAAAGAAAACTTAAAGAATAAATGCTATATATTTTATACTTACTATAAAATAATTTCTATACTATATAATGTTACGTGTTAGCTTAGAACTCTCACTTGAACTCAAGACTCATATATCCAACTGCACATTCTACATTTCCATTACGAAGTCTAAGTAATATCTCAAACTACACATACAAAACCAAATTCCCAATCTCCCCCATCCAATCTGTTCCATCAACTGGATTCCCCATCATACTTGATGGAAATTCCATACTTTCATTTGCTCAGACCAAAAATCTCCCTTTCTTTCACCCAACATCAACTATTTCAGGAAACAGTTTTTCCTACCTTCAAACACATCTAGAATCTACTATTCAGCATCTCTACTACTTCCCTAACCTCTCGCTCTCTCCCCCTCCCTCCCTCCCTCTCCCCCTCCCTCCCTCCCTCTCCCCCTCCCTCCCTCCCTCTCTCCCTCTCTCTCTCTCTCTCTAGAATTACTGCAACAGTTGTTCTCTCTCCCCACCAAGTTCACTATCAACACTGGTTGCCCTGGGTTCTCAGCACAGCAGCCAGAGTAATGCTTTAACATAAAAGTCAGATCCTGCCATCCTCGTGTTCAAATCCCTCCCATGGTTCCCCATCTCACCAGTGGTCTACATAACCCTACATGATCTGGTCACTTCTTACTATATTCCAGCCCCAAGCACTCTAACTTCCTTGAATCCAAGCATACCAGGGCTGCTGCTATCTTAGGGCATTTGCTCTGGCTTTCTTCTTCCTGAATACTTCCCCAGGTACCATATGCCTAACTCCCTCGTCAACTTCAAGTCTTTTGCTCAAATGTTATCCTCTCATGACCACCTTATTTTAAATTGTAATCTGTGGCCTCCACCCCACACCGACCCCAGCACTCTCTATCCCCCTTATTCTGTTCTACTTTTTCTATTTTCCATTGCATTTACCACCTTCTGACATACTATTGATATATCATGGTTATTGCTTATTGCCTATGTCCTCTTGGTAGGAACAGGGATGGAGATCCTCACCTAGAACACTTGGCACATAGAAGGCATTTGATCAATACTTATTGAATGACTGGAATAAACAGAATAAACAGGAATTTGTCTATTCTTAAGTTCCAATCCACAGTTTAAAAAAATGGTTATTAGGCCTGTGAATATACTAAACATAATAAAAAAAAAAAAAAACCTCAATATTTTTATAAACCTAACTATAATCTATCAATAGTAGAAAGTCTCTTTTTCCAGAAAGAGTGAACAATCAAAAATGTTAATTTTCATCAATTGGGTCTTAATAATTAATTAAATTGGGTGGCTTCTAGATCCTAAAATGCCTTCAGTTGTTGTTTTTTAAATAAGCCTTAAAATTTTTTTAACTATAAAAATTAGCCTTATCATAATCTTAACTAGACTCATAATAACAACAGCAATGAAAACTCACAGATGTGTGGTAAAATCTATTTACTTGGCGACACTAACAAGATTCTTAACCTAAACATATTCATTTTCTAGGGGTTGGGGAGGGATAAAGGAAGTACTTAAAATGGTTTAAATGTCTATTCAACTCCACAGGATTTGCCAGCTAGTTTTGTTAATTGCTTAAAGGTAAAATGCTTAGAATTAGAATTATAAAATCTTTAAAACACATAAGGTCAAACTCCAGGTAAAGAAACCTCCAGTCAACTGAGAGATTCCATTCACTCATATTCATAAACAAAAAAATACCCAACACACTACTAAAGAGTGAGATAGCTCAGATGCGGGAATAGTCCCTCAGGTTTTCACTCATAACTCCCTAGCAAGTTAGGTTAAAATGCACACACAGGTGTCATCTAATACTCTGGGCCATGACTCACCCCTTAAGGCAAAGAAGTTACATAAGGGACAATGCAGCCGTGTCTGGAGAAAAGTGAATTCCAATCACCACTGCAAAGAGACTGGCAATGAAAAGGGCCCAGTATCATTACTACGCAGATGTAGGACTTCTCAAAGAAGACCTGCGTGAGGCACAGTGGGTCTAACCATATTGGTAGAATTGTTGCCTGAAATATCTGAATAACCTGATATATAAGCTCATTAGGAAATAAAACAGAAGAGAGACTCATTTCACTTTAACTTCCTCTGGTTTCCAAACTTTGTTCTGTCGTGGGGAGGGACAAAGGTCAGTCACTAAAGAGCCATTATATTCTCCATAATGACTTCAAGTAACTGACCCAAATAATTCTTCAAATGTTTGCTATGAAAAAGGAATAGAAGTGGCAGGAGCATTACCAGACCCCCGCAGGGAAAGCCCCAAGAAGAAAGTTTGGGTAGCTACTCATTCCCTAACCCTACGTCTCTCAAGTGCATCGGCTGTAAGCTAAGGGTGTTCTAAAATTCTTTAACCTCAAGAGAACATTGTCTCATTCCAAAACACTTGTTTTAATTCCTGTTAGATGTTTAAAATATCAAATACACTTAGAACAATTTACACACACAAAATTTGATGACTTGTGCAAACTGACGAAACCTGACTAGAATGGCAACTACAAATTTTTAACTTATCTTCTTTTTGTACAGAAGATGCCAGGGATGAGCTCTCTAAATCCTCTAAAGCAGCAATTTTCAACATTTTTCATCTCGTGGCACACACAAACTAATTACTAAAATACTGCGGCACACCAAAATATATATTTTTTGCCAATCTGACCAAAAAAATAGGTATAATTTTGATTCATTCACATTGCACGTCAATTGTTGTGTTGTCTATTGTCATTTTTTAAATTTTTATTTGACAATCTAAAGAAAAAGAGGTCGGTGTGCCTGACTAAATAGTCAGTAATGCATGTTATAAAAATTCGTGCAGCACACCGCTTGAAAACTGCTGCTAATGCATTGTCATACTCCACAAAAATCTAGATTTGTACATTCTACTGTCTAGGCAGAAAACAGAGAACATTCTGTATATGAATTCAAATTATTTTCATACTTCATTACTTAATTCTTTTTAATGAGGTAATTACTTGTACAACTTTCTTTACATACATACACACATACACACACACACACACACACACCGCAGACAGAAGGTGGTGGTAATAAAAAGTTCAGTGGATCAACATTTCAACATTATTCAGTATCTTTCCTTACCCCAGTCTGTTCCATCACCTGCACTTCTAGATTCACTGTCGCCTTCCTCTGAGGTAACCAAGAAGTCAAACTCCTTTAGAGCTTCTTCTGTATCTCGATCTTCACTGCTATCAGGCAATGCTTTTTTCCTAACAATCTAATGAAAAAATATGCCAAATTAAAATATATTGTGGAATTAATTTAAATAAAGGAGAAGGTATCCCTTTACCACTGAATGAGAAAACCGAATTATTTTCTTCAGAAAGTGTATCTTTGTTTTGTTAAATAACTGTAATACCAATTCAACTGTAGAAAACACAGATGACACTACATTTTAAAGCAATAATTGAAATTTTGTCCAATGATGGCTTGTTTTAAATAAACTAATGGTATCATATATTGAAAACACTGGAATATAAGACATGTATTTAAATTACAGGTAGATACACTATATCCCTGAAATACTGTAGTATGAGAACCACAACCAAATCTTACATTTCTTGGGTGCAGTTTGTGCAGTGTGCAGACATTCTAATCTTTTTTTCTTTTTTAAATATATCTTTATTGATTTCAGAGAAAGGAAAGGAGAGGGAGAGAGAGAGAGAGAAACATCAATGATGAGAAAGTCACTGATCGAGCCCACAACCCAGGCATGTTCCCTGACCGGGAATCGAACCCCGATCGCCAGGATCCTAGGTCGACGCTCAACCGCTGAGCCACGACTGGCCGGGCCAGACATTCTAATCTAACCAAAGAAAGAAACACTTCATAAAACATTGCAAGAGCTTTCAGAATATAACCATGATAAATTTTAACTCTTATACATCATTCCCTTAAAAATTTAATCACAAAAACTACAAACTCATAATACATGCCTCAAGACTCAGAAGGTATTCTGTTTGTGGCGGGGGGCTGGGGGTCGGGAAATTCCCATTATTTCTCCTGTCCCAATCCTGCATTAATTTTCTCTAATAGCTCTGTATTTATTCAAGTTTTTCCTAAAATATGGATGTTTCAGAGTGAGACTTGACTTAGATTTAATAGCAAATCAAATCCAGCAGGGCTGTTATATCTCATTTTTATATATTTAGGAATATCTCTGGAATCACAAATCCAGTTGGAAGATTAAAACTTAGGCTTAATGCATGTAGAGATAATTTTTGAGATCTATATGTCAATACTTTTTATTAATTATCTCCTTTTTGGTCACCTCCACCACCAGAAGCCCAAAGAAATTAGGACAACTGGTTTGCAGCTTCCTTTGATAAAATGGACTCAGTATCTCAACTTCTCCAGACCTCTCAGCCTTTTCACGTCATGCAAAATAGAAACAGCATGATCTGATCAAACTTTATCACTGTACTATTCTGAGTGGTTAAAATTATAATGGTTCAACATATAGATCAATGGTACAGACTAGAGACTCTAGAAAGAGACTCTGAGAGAGAACGATTACCTGATTTGGGTGGCCCTGTTCTCATGCTTGTGACTGATACCACTTATCAATCACAGCACTTTTCATCTAAGACCAGATACAGGCTCAGGAATCCTCCTCAGTGCAGCACTCCAGGGAGCCACTATCATAAAGGGAAGCTGGCACCGTGGATGAAACCTGATCTGCCCTAACCATCCTGGTGCACATAAACACTGCTGAGGAGAAATCGAGGATTCTTTAATGATGCTAGAATAATTAGTTTAGCTATTTAGAATATTTCTATGAAACCAAGAAACACTTTTAATTTTATAGCATTTTCCAATACCATCTAGTAAGTCTATTAAACATAAAAAGCAAGATCTGTTTGACAGAATGTAAACAGAAAACCTATGCTAAAGGTGTATTCTTTTGTAAGTATTCACAAGCCAGATTATTACTATATGGTAATAATCTGTTCTAATTTTCCCTGGGCAGGCAGACTACAGTAGAAATGTCTTTTAAGAGTTATACCAACAGAAGACGTTCGTCTTCATAGTTCCAGATACAAATGCAATGCCTAACCCACCTACCTTTACCCTACAGGCTTGATCCCTCCCTTTTCGTGACCCTGATGGAACTTATGACAGAAAACAGAGGGATCATCACCAACATCCTATAGATAGAGAATAGAGAATCCATATTCTCAATGCCTGAAAAAAAGGGCAGGGAAAACACAGAAGTATCTGGAACCATAAATTCAAAGTCTGAATGTATTTTCAACATTAGATATTACTAATTATAGTGTTAAGTCACAAAACTAACCTTCTGGGAAAAACCTGTTTCTAGGTCTCCTCTCTATATAACCTAACAAAGAAGGAAGATAAATGGTAAGTTGAAAACCACTGTCTATCAAGTATCTCATTTAAATCAAAAAATAAAAATCCCTGTATTTTGAATGGCTAGACATAAAAGAAAAGTGAACTGTAGTTACCAATGGAGAGTAGGATTAGTAAATGGGAATGGGTGGGGTTTGCTGTAATAAGCATGTATTACTTTTCTTCATTATATCTTAAGGTTCCACTCCACTCCTACCTTCAATAGCTTACGAATCAATTAAAAAAATTAAGACAAACACAAAAAAGATACCAGTTGCACAGGGGGCTAAGATTAGTAAAAGGGATAGGCTGTCACTTTGAAACCCATTAAAAGAGGCATAACACAAACAGCTATAAGATTTTTACACTATGACTAAAACAACAGTTAATTATCCTGCATCCCATTAGCTCTTCCTACCAAAGTGTTGGAATGTGGAGACAATGTGCTGCTGAAGTTATCTTTCATGTAGTTCAAAACTGATCACATTTGATGGGCATACATAATTTCAAGATCATTATTACACTTAACAAATGATATGATAATGAGAATGCTCATAATGAATGGTAAAAAAAATCGATGAAGAGGTTGAGCTTCAGGAAAGAGGGACATGGAGAGGAGAAAAATGATCCAGAATGTAACCCGAAGAACAATCAAATTCCAACAGAGGGCAAAGGGCAAGAAAGGAGAAGGGACATATGTACCTTTTGAAGACACTGTACTATAGAAGAGCTTAAACAAAATCAACTGCCACTAAGAGCTTTGTTTCTATATTTTCTTAGTTGAACCTAGTAAAAACTATTTTGATTAAAGAAATCAAGTAACATTTTAAAAAACCTGTTTGTTCTACTAAGCAGTAACAGGATAATTATCAGCCATCCTTTCTTTATATAAAGCACTGCAATAAATCTTCTAAGTCATGCTTATTCACTGCTACGTAGAGTTAGGTTTTGAAAGTCCTTTTGGCATGTTGCTATTATACTGCAGCTGTGAAAATTAATGTACTATATCATAAGAGTTAGTGAAACTATTATGAAAAAAACAATTATTTGTTTAGAAATATTTTTTCCGGAAGAACTACAAAAATTTTTTAATTCAATGTTTCAATGGGGTTAAGTATTTTTACATTAGCTGTGCCTTCATTACTTGGTCAAAGAATTGCTATGACCTATACTAACTGGAAGACAAGGTATTTGTGAATTTGATTACTTAAAAAGAAACCAGTTTATGGTTAGGAATGTCTAGTGAGACCATACTTAATAGTTAAAATAACCAGCTTACAGATTTTAAAAATATCTAAACTGATGTAATTACAACTAACAGAAACTCAGAGTGTCATAGCTAGTTATTATTTACCACTAAGCTATGAACACATTCTTCTGGCAGGAAAACAGTGTCTCAGCGCCACCATCTCACAGAAGTCACAAGGGAGGAGAGAACCTCCAGGTGAGCAGACAAAGGCTGCCACTCAAGCCTGGGCATTTTCTTCAACTGCAGCAAATCAATGCGTATTTATGACTATTTGTTTGGGCAATAGAAAGAGGGAGGGGAGAGGGTAACTTCTCAAAGCTCAAATAATATCCATGGCAGGGCTGAATCAGCAGAATACAACTGAAGAGTGGCCCAGGGAAATAATAATCTGGAAGTAATAATTTGAGAGTCTCTGATGGAAGCAGAGGCATAAAGAACAAAGAAGTTGCACTTAGAAAGCACTTTATAGTTAAACACATCATTTTCATATGTAGTGTCTCATCTATTCTTCACAAAATCCTCTGGGGATAAGATGGTATGTATTATAATCCTCACTTTACAAACTAAAAGGCTAAGCCTGAAGGATTAATAAGCACAGACAACTGATAACGAAATGGGGACTGAAACCCAAGGCTTTTTTGACTTCAGGTCCAGTCTGCTTTGTATTACCTTACATCCCTCCTCCCTCTTCTTAAATAAAAGTGGAAGAGGGAACATGAACATCTTCCTAGCGAAGCAAAGCGTGCCCTCTCCTCTTACTCTAAAAACAGGAGGAAGGGGGAGAAGGGAGCTGAGGCAGAAAAGAGTAACGGGCAAGAAGAGAGGGGAGACGGGAAAGGGAGAAGGGGGCAAGGGAGAGGGGAGAAGGGGCAGAGCAGAGCAGGGAGGGGGAGGGGAAGGGGGAAGGAGCAAGTCAGAGACATCTCTTATTCTAGGAAACTACCGAGAGGGTCAACTAACTTATAAAGACATAAACAAAACTACCGAAAACCCTAAACAAGCTTCAAGAAATAACAGAAGAGTCCTGAAGCTCTGTAGACCATGTCCACCAAAGCAACCCTGACAAGAACAAAACTGTATCACTGAGCGCTGATGCCAGTCGCCATCAGGCACCATAACGGGTCTGTCAGTTCCATTGTCTTACAGCGGCACACAACAGGGCACTGTTACAACACACAACGTTCACCATATTCACCAGCTCTAGAGAAATGTCGAAATGTGTAATGATTAACAAAAAGTCGAAGAATGGGGCCCTTAACAGAAAGCTGCTATACTAAAAGTATTCTTGATGGTGAAGTCAATACTAAAAACTCTTCTATATTTCCTCAAATTCATGAAAAAAAAAAAAGTTAAGGGTTTAGGTTGAGAGAACATGTTATTTTTACAGTGTGCATAATAGTCCCTAAAAATATTTATATCCGAGTTATCCAGCTCACCGTCGACGTGTCGGTGATGCTCTTCCCTCGTCCGTCGATGTCGTCGTCGTCGTCGTCATCGCTGAAGTCCGCAGCTGCGCTCCCAGGGAATTTGAAATTATCCAGCACAGAGGCAGGCTCTGTTAACTCAGATTTCCTGGTTAAAACATGCACATCTTGCTCAATTACATTTTTAAACCTAACATAAGAATTAATCTGTGATATGATGCACTAACTTCTGTTTATATTGTAACTATGATTCCTCACATCACATTATGACTGACAATGATTCTTATCCATTATATTTCCATGGATTTTATTTGGAAAGACAACATAGGAAGTGATTACTTTTTAAAGTACTTTGCAACCCTACCTATTCAGATTAATGGTAATCTAATGTAAAGAACTCCCCCTCCTGATTCAGAAGTATTTAGATCCTAAGTTAACTTTCATGTATTTGTTTTTAAATATATTTTTTCTCTCTGCAACTACTTTTCTCTATTCTTTCCCTCTATGCAACTCTTCCTATGACACATAAGTTTCCATAACTACATAACTAGAAGATGTCATTTTTCTCTGATGCAATCTTATCTCTCTGAACAGCTGAAAAAAGCAAAGGCGGACATGAAGTTACTAAATACAATGTATTAGTCAAATCAACATTACTGCAAAACTTCATCCTATCGATGAGCATTAAGCTTTTGGAAATGATTTCAAATATGTAAGATTTTAATTTAGGTCCCTAAAAATAAATCTAGTAAACAATTTCCTAATTATCAGAAAGGATGATTTCCCTCTAGTTCACTAAAAAATGTTTTAGAAAAGGCATGTCCATAAAAAAATTTAGCCCCAACTATGGACAAAATTTTCAAAACAGATAAATAATAAACTTCAAATCTGCTGGAAGCTATGTTTGACGTTTTTCCACCCTTTTCTTCATCTCTACATAAATTAGACATTCAGAATAATTCCCTTGTCGGCTTCAAAAGACAGGTCAGGCCAAAACACAAGGCAACTAAAGTGGTCTTTATATTGACTTAACCCTTTAGGTAAAACTATAACCAAGAATGCCTACATTGTCTATGTCTGCACAGAGAAGCAATCTACATCTCACATTTATAAAAACAATTTAATGTAGTTTTAATTACTAATGAATACATTTAAGAAAGCTCGAATAACATCTGTTTACGAAAGTCATATTTTTTTAACCTTTACCTAAATCTCATAATTTTAGCTTATGGTCCAGATATCAGAAACTATGTTCTCACTAGAACAGCAATTTTCAACCTTTTTCATCTCATGGCACACAGAAACTAATTACTAAAATTCTGTGGCATGCCAAAAAATATATTTATTGCTGATCAGACAAAAAAAATTGGTATAATTTTGATTCATTCACACCAGCTGGCTATTGCTGTGCTGGCTGTTGTCATTTTTTAATCTGACAATCTAAGGGGAAAGAATTCAGGGCCCCTGACTAAATAATCAAGTACTGCATGTTTTAAAAAGTATTGCGGCACACTGGTTGAAAATGCTGTACTAGAACACATATAGAATTTAATTAAAACCATTTTTTCAGCCTAAACAAACATTAAAAGAAAGTGACATCATATTTAGACTTTCACAGAACCTTTTTTTATTTCTTCAAAAATCCTGCCAATTTTTTTTCAATAAAGAAGAACCTTCTTGCCCTGGGGCAGCTCAGTTGGTTGGACCATCAACCCGTACACCAAAAGGTAGTGGGTTTGATACCCGTCCAGGCACATACCCGGGTTTCAGGTTTCGATCCCCATCGGGGCACACACAGGAGGCAACCGATAGATGTTTCTGTCTTGCATGAATACGTCTCTCTCCCTCTCCCTCCCTCCCTCCCTCCTCTAAAATCAATAAATATATCCTCGGGGGAGGAGAAAGAAAGAAAATAAAGATGACTCTCCTTTAACTTTTCATGTTCCTTTTAGCAGAATTACATATAGCTGTATGATACATGATCCAAAAAACAAAACATTTCAAACAGCTATTGAATTTTTCACACTTACTCTGTCAATTAAAAATATATACTTAAAATACATATTTTTCAAAGGAAAGCTGAGTTACAGCATTACCAGATAAACAAAAGTGGCTAAGGTAAGGTTTACTTCTAAAAAATTTGTGTATTTATGTGATTCTAGGTTACAGAAATAAAATTTCACTCTTAAAGATTTGAACTGAATTTCCAAAATAAGATCTTTTATGAAGTTTTAATAGTAACTAAGCTTCAAGATATTAAAATCTGTATTAAGTCCATAAATTTCAAGCAAATATCTTAAATAAAAAATATTAAAATATCATAACTATGTTATCTTCTACCAAATGAATTTTAAATTTTTATTAAACTTTATTCTGATTATTTCTGTAGCAGTATCTAAAAGTGCAAGTATAAATATCACCCATAAGTCAAATATATTTAATAAAAACTAAAGTTATAGCTAAAACACTTTCCAGACAAAATACTTACCCAATCATTGCTGTATCTTTAACTTCACCTTCTGTGCCGTTTATAACCGAGTCCTGATTTTTGTCATCTTCCCTGTCCGTGACATCACTTGAAAAGCCCAACAAAGCTCGCACTCGTTTAGATTTCACATCTAGAATAGTATCTGTGTAACCCACCTCCTGTAGATACCTGTGTATGAAGAGGATCCTTACAATTCAGCCATACTGGATGAGCATTCTATAACTTAATACATAAATTAAAGTATTTCTTTAAATTCACTGCCTGCATAAGACTTAACAGAATAGTACTATGCTAGTATGACTTGCTAATAAATAATCTTCCAGATGGAGCGGTCTCTTGCAGATGGAGCTGGCTCTTGCAGTACCAGTCTCTATGGTCACTGAGAAAAATCAGAGAACTATACAATACACCATTCATTATATTTATCAAAGAAGCTGTTCCTTAATATACCTCACAGCACACACATTCTTTCTTCTAGGCAGGGTTGGAGTAATCTCACTCTCAGATAAATTACTATTTCATGATAGTAATTATTATAACCAGTAGTCTTTTTACATTTCTGATGTAAAGTGTCATTGTTTGAGATCTAAAGAGAATGTTTCTAGCATACATAGTTTCCTCCATGACATACAAGAAGAAAATATAATCCAAAGAGTCACTTCTATAGGAGGAAAGCGTCTATCCTGGGACAACTGTAAAATAAAAAATGTAGACCACAGTTCAATGGTGGAATGTGGGATGCCTGTGTGCACAGGGAGAGGGGCACGAGGCAGAGAGGCAGCAGCACAGAATAAAGAGAATAGGCTTTATATTTAGAGTTAGAACTGGATCTAAAGACCATTTCTGCTACTTTCTTCCTGTGTTACTTTAATTCTGTTGAACCTCAGCTTTCTTTCCTTAAAAGAGACATACTTAGTACACTGCCTGGCATCTAGGCACTCAATATCTATTAACAAAGATGACGAAAAAATAAGATCAAAAGTGGTAGAGGCAGGAACATCAATAAGGCAAGTGTCACTAAGAGCATCATTAATAAACATGACGGACAAGTGCTAGGCATTAACTTATAAGTAAGCGCCAGTCTATGGGACGAGGGAGAAAATGAAGGTAAACAAGGTAACCAGTCTAAGGGAAGTTTATTTCAGTGTCTGGTATTATAGTTATTACAGCGCAAAGAGATCTCTCACAAAGATATGTGGCCAAAATGGAGTAAGTGCATCCTATCAAATCAAGACACTCATTTTTCAATCCTATTCAATATTTATAGCAAGGGATTGATTAAAATATAGATAATAAATTTCTAATTTTCCTAAATTTAATCAGTTGTTCTTGCAAAGTAATACAAAGGTACTATGTTTCTCCATTTTTAACAAATAATATTTGATACATACTTCACTTTGGCAACAAAATCACATAGCAAATAACTGCTACAAGAACTGCGCTTTCCAAAGATAAGTTGGCTTTACTAAACAGTTACCTCCTCATTCACTGCTAAAATGTCACCTTTCCTTTAAGGGGCAGCTATGAGTCTTTTAAAGTTTCTGCAAATATCTCTTGGATTGCTCACTGTAATAACTTCCCATGAAAAAAATCAGCAGATTATGAACACATATTTATTTATATAAGGAAAATGCTTAAATCATATTTAAGACCAAAGTGAGGGCACTAGTGAAAAATCTATTTATTAAATATTAATGAAAACTCATTTTCTTCTAACTTCAAGTAGAAGAAAAATAGATATGTGAGGCATTTTACTATTCTCTTCCCATCATCAAGAGGAACAGCTGGCAGGCACCTATTGGAAATCATAGATTTAGACTATTGACAGTGACCTCAAAAATCCAAAACAAGCAGCAAATTTCATAGAGTACTGAGGCACAAACCTGAACACCAGTTTCAAATGTGATATGCAAGGACCAGGCACTGAGCTGGTGTGTGGGTCTAAGTCCTGACATCTGAACCTCAACCCAGCTTTGTTCCCTCTTTATAGTCTCAAATACCCATTTTATCGGAGAAAGGACATGTTAGTGCAATATTTGCAAATTTGGGAAAATCGGAAAGTTCTCCAATCAATTAAAAACAAAAATCTTAAGAACACACAATTTACATATAAATACTAATTAAACTCATATTAAAACTTGTATATTCATGTATAAAAGATGCAAAGAATAACTTCAAGAGTATAAAATTCTTTAAACTATAAATTTAAGTGTAATAAAATCTAGAAGCTTAAAACTGTACTCTTTTTGATGAAGATAAAATTACGAAAATAATTTATTCTTGTTAATTCTTATTAATATTTAATAAAATATAAATTCCACTACAGGGGGAAAATATGTTTAACATGAAAAAGGAAAAGTAATTCAATTAAGCTTTTTCACAGCAGCAGCATAATAATGAAATAAATTATTCTACTGCGTTGAAAATACAAAACAAAAATAATCTCATGAAAATATATGCTTTTCTTTAGTTTGACCATGAGTTACTTACTGTCTGAGTAGTTGTCGACCTTGTTTCCACATTAACTGGCTATTTTGTTGTGGCTGCACCTCTGTTTCATTACCTTCATCTAGGAAACATTAAATCATAATAAAACTGACTTGTCATATACATTAGAGGGCATCTCCATTCATAAAAAGTATCCAAAAAATGTGTAAGATTAATAATATGTAAAACTGCACTGTAACGTATATTTCAGGACAATGTAAATTCTGTTTTTAAGTCAAATTTCCATAACAAAACTCTAAATTCATTACTGCTACTGGATTCCCTTCAGAGTTGTAGAACTAAAATAAGGACATTTTCCAAATCTTTAGGCAGCCTGAGAAGTTTCCTCCAGGATAAACCTATCCATATCAAGTCACACAATTAAGAGTTCAATAGAAGTATTATGAAGCACCACATCAGAATTAGAACAAAATACCCAGGAATGATGGCTTTTTAAAAAGCCAGTTTGATTAAAGGATAGGAAACAATCTCAGTTCAAATCTATTTCCTTTACTAATTATTAAATGAAAACCTCAAGTATTCTTTTTAAGAAACTGTTCGAATGAAAATCTCATAGAGCCTTCCTTGTAAAGCTTTAAATCCATCATTTGGTAGAAGCTGAATCCTTTCAAGAAGGTAGTAAAATAAAAAGAGCCTTCTCCATGATAAGTCTGGACTAAAGAATTTCTAAATTATGCTATGGCTCTACTTTTAAGTACAAAAAAAGTTCACACTTTCCATCAGTCCTTGAATAAACTATAAGAAACTGTGATCTTTATACGGTTTTATTCAAGTGAAGATATAAGACTAGCGAAATCTATTTCATGATATTGATAGTACACATTTACTGTGCTTCAGATGCTGTGTTAAAATGTATACATTATCTCTTTTAATCTTTTTTTTTAAATCCTGACCCGAGGACATTTTGTCCATTGATTTCTAGAGAGAGTAGAAGAGAGGAAGGAGTGGAGGAAGGGGAGAAAGAGAGAGAAACAGAGAGAAACATCAATGTGAGAGAGACACACCAATCAGCTGTCTCCTGCACGCACCTGGATTGGGCGAGGACCCTGCAACCAAGGTACATGCCCTTCACCGGGAATCGAACCTGAGACCCTTTGGTCTGAGGGCCAATGCTCTAACCACTGAGAAACTGGTGAGGGCATCTCTTTTAATCTTTACAAACTCAAAAAATAGGTGTTATTACTAGCCTCATTTTAAAGACGAGAAATATGAGTTTTACAGTTAATTTTAAGGTTTCTAAGTTAGAAGTAGAGTTTAAGCGTTGAAGTCATGTCTGACTCCAGAGCTCACGTATTTTCCTCCATATGCTATCACTACAATGATACGAAATTAGAGAAATAAGTAAATTTAAAAAATTAGATCTTGCACGTTCATTTTTCTCCTAAAATAACAAGGCAAAGCTCTGTGATACACCAAAGAAATATCAGTAGAGTAGATGGAGGGTGGGAAGGGAGGTCAGGGGGATTAAGTTAACTCAAAAAGGAAAATTACTTCGGGATAACTTCAGAGAGTATACTTTCTTTTTTTTAAAAAAGGCAAAAACAAAGGTCTCAATACTAAGGAAAAATGATATATCCTGTTTCCACTGACCCACAAATTCAGGAACTGTGTATATAACATAGTATGTTCCAATATGTCCCCTTCTTAAGTCAAGTGAGTAAACTATACTTGCCAAGTAGGAACATTTATACTGACACTTCAAAAAACTAAAATTTCAGATGTAAAAGAACTTTTGAGGTCATCTAATTTCCCATCAGAACAGGCCTAAATCCTTTCTATACCATCCTCAGATATCCTCAACTGCCTTTGCCTACTCTGGCAGCTAGTGATGTTAACAAAGTGTGGTACATCCATTCAATGGAATACTACTCAATAGGAACAAGGAACGAAATACTGATGCATAATTTCAAATGCCTTATGCCAAGTGAGAGAAGCTAGAATCAAAGGTTACATTTTGTATGACTCTGGAATCCATATGACTTTCTGGAAAAGGAAAAACTATAGAAACAGAAAACAGATTAGTGGTTGCGAGGAGATTAGAGTGTAAAGGGAGGGAATGATTACAAAGGGTAGTAGTAACAAGACTATATGTGTTTGTCAAGGTACTAAATAGGTGAATTTTACTGCATGAAAATTATAACAATAAATGAATTAAACCAAATCCTCAAACTCTTTAAAAAAAAAAGTATATTCTTATACTGAGATAAAACCTGACTCTCTGGGTAACATTTGACATTTACAACAAAAGTCTGAGGTTTAAAAAAAACACAACTCTTGCACATGTGAACTTGATTTTCCCCACATTTCCTTATCTAGGCTAACCTCACAGTTCTCTCAATGGTAGTAAGTAGTCACCAACTATCGGAGTCATTCTTACCTTATCAACTTCAAAAAGTGACATTATACAAAAGCAAAGATTTTAAAGTGGGTAAGAGTTGTATTTCTTGGCAATATTAAAAGTATTTGACTGGCACTTCCAGTCAAGTTGGAATGGACCCATTTACCCTCCTGCTTGAAACAACTATAAAACAAAATAGATGAAACAACGGTTAAGGCACTGGACATCACACAACAGAGGAGAGCCAGCCCTGAGATGATCCCCGAGAGAACGGAAACAAACAGGCAAGCCCCATAACTGTTCCAGTTTACTGCCTTAATAGTTTCCAGATCACAGCATAAGGAGGGGGAACTCAAATATCTGAAGAAATAATGGCTGAAATGTGCCATATTTCACGAAAACTATAAAACCATAGATCCAAAAAACTTGACAAACCCCAGCCCAAGAAACACTGGGGGGCAGGGGGGCACCAAACCACATCATAATAAAATTGATTAAAGATGAAGAAAAAAATCTCAAGTGTAGCCAGAGAAAAAGGTCACATTCTATACACCAGAACTATGATAAGGATGACAGAAGACAGTTCATTAGAATCAATTCACAGGAAAAATAAAGACTTTTTCAAGATACAAAAGCTAATCGTAATAGCGGCCCATATTACAAGATATGTTAAAGAAAGTCCTTAGTAAGACAGGAAGAAAATTATACCAGAAAATATGAATCCATACAAAGGAATACGAGTACTGGAAATATTTACTTTTTATAGTACTCAAATGTCTTTAAAAGAGAATTGACTGTTGAAACAAAAACAATGTAGTGAGTGGTTTATAACATAAATAGGAGTGAAATATATGAAACAGTCACACAAAGACAGGACAGATGCAAGTACACAGTAATAAGCATCTCATACAACACATGAAGTCGTACATTATCACTTAAAGATAGACTGTCATAAGTTATAAACCCTAAACAAAGAGTTATAGCTAATAGGTCAGCAAAAACAATAAAATGGAATCATAAAAATTACTAGATTAATCCAAAAGAAATCTGACAAAGAGGAAAAGGAAGCAAAGAATAAACTGAACAAATAGCAAGGTGGTAGCTTTAAACCTAACCATATCAATAGTCACACTAAATATAAACGGTCTAAATACTTCAATTAAAAGGCTGAATTTGCCCTGGCTGGGTAGCTCAGCTGGTTAGAGTGTCATCCCGATATGCAAAGGTTGAGGGTTTGATCCCCAGTCATGGAACATACAAGATTCAACCAATAAATGCATAAATAAGTGGAACAACAAACTGATGTTACTCGTCCTTCAGATGTCAACTTTAAATATCACTTACTGCAATAAGCATTCCTAGACCACTAGATTTGGTTCCCCTGCTATTATGCTCTGTAACACAAACCTATTACCTTCCCCATTATGCATGTCGCTTTATTGTAATCACTTTTTTCTGACCTTCCCTGGAAAAATCCAATAGGGCACTATCATCTTATTCACAAAATTTGGGGCTGGGTCTGACAAGTATTACATATTTAATATCTGTAAGAGGGATACGTAGTTTGAAAGATCAATACATAGAATAATAACTAGGTACTTAGTACTGTATACTAAGAAAATAAACCTGGGAATTAGAAATTATTCCCAGAATTTTTCCCAGTTTACAGATAAGGAATGGAGCAAACTCAGAGATATTAGGTAATATCATAGGCATTTAAAGAGTTAGGGCAGAGTCAAACTTACATGTATCTGATTTGAAAGCACAAACTTTTCCTACTGAACCACACTGTTTACTTATAAACATTTTGTATATATTGCAACTAGGCCTTTATACCTCTAAATTGATATCTAAAAAGTAGGAAATAAACTTTTTAATGTAAAAGTACTGGTTAAAACCACTCCTCTGAATTAGGCAATATAATTTTAGGACAGTCTTTAACAAATAGCCTAGATATAAAAGAAAATGCACTTATAAAAATTTAAGTGCATCTCAAGTTAAGAGATACCAAAGTAAAAGATAGAACAATTTAAAAACAAAGGAAAAAATATGTCAATGATCAGGTATTACTGTATTTCTCAAGATTCAATATTGAACTGTAGAAGCAAGTTAGTAACTTTACTACACTGAGCTGAACTATAAAATCAGCTGCACATTTAGAACTTACTTTGTGAAGTTCTTTCATAAACTGTTGTATGCAGAAGCAGTGTGGTAAAATGGGAAAAATATGAATTTTGGAGTCAGACAAACCTGCGCTCAGATTCATATTCCCATTACTTAAGTTATGTGACCTTGAGCAAATTTCTCCATTATTCTGGGTTTAAATTTCATATAGTTAAAATGAGGATAATGTTATCTTTATTAAATAACTATTTTAAAATTACAGTTAATATACATAAAGCCTCTAGCACAAGGCAAGTATTTCAGTAAATGATATAAACAATAGTTGGTATCTTCAGATACTTGATCCAGATATTTAATCTGAAATTATGTCCAAAACACAATCACCTAAAACATGGCAATAACTTTTTTTTAAATTTATCTTTATTGTTGAAAGCATTACAGGTGTCCCCCCTTTTCCCCCCACTGATCCCCTCCAACCTGCACCCACCCCACCCCCAGGCCTTCCACATCATGGCAGTAACTTTTGAACAACTTTTCTTACTTTCCCCTACACCTACTCGTAAGTAAATTCTACCTATACCCCTTAAGATCTGATGGTTTCAAGTACTATTTTTGTACTGTTTGGGGGGGGGGGTGACAGGAAAGCAGGAGAAGGAAAAAGAAGTAACACAAAAAGAAACTAAACGTTTCAGCTGTTAAAAGATGACCTGGTTAGGGAATCCGCTGTGGGTGACAAAGTCCAAAACAATTCTGCGCCTGAAACTGAAGGACTAGGTTTGTAGGACAAGGAATGCCCCTGTACTTAAAGAAGAAATCTCTTACCTCCACAGTTCCTACTCTCTCTCTCAGACTTCAAGGACATGCTGTACTTTGTACTGCGCACCTCAAAGTTCCCATTAATACGAGGGAGACCCAGCAAGAATCAGTTACATTGGCACATGTTACTCCATGAATTCTGATCCTTCCTCAAGTGTAGAAAATAAACAGAAAATGAGGAACTAAAAGGAAGGGGAAGGGATAAAAGAAGAAAGGTGGTGGAAAAAGATCCAAATGACACTACATAATTAGTGCCAAAAGGTAAGTAGGTAAAAAAAAACTAGTATGCAAATAACTAGAAATTAACTCGCAGTTATAAATATTGTTGCTACAAAATACTAGATATTAACTTCTTTTTAATCACTTGAACTTCCTTTAAAATTAGCTTACCAGAATCATAGCTTGGAGGCTTCATATCTCCCTGATTCAATTCTGTCCCATATTTCAACTTGTGGTATTTGGCTCTAACAAAAAAATGAGAAAATACAAACGATCTTAAAACATATTTAAATAAACTTTTAGATATGCAGTAGGAGTAGTCATCAGTATGCAGCAGTCCTAGCTAACTTTCAAAGGCTCATAGCCTTCCAAAGTGTCAAAGTCATAATACAGAAGTGTCTGCCATTATTATTTTGTTGTTATACCATCAGGTGCTATTATAACAAATAAATAGCTAACACTGGGAACCATACATCTTCCTTCTATACTTACTAATGAACCATATTAACATGCTAGTTTTCGTTGTATTCAAATTTTCTTAATAACTACCACAGTATACTTCTATTATCAAAAGCAGTAGATAAGTTTGGATTTAAAATAAACTTGTATAAGACTAACCTTTTCAAAATCGAGTTTTTTAAAAAGAAAAATCATCTATAATACTTTGTGCCTTGTCAGGCAATTAGGATTTACCAAGTATGCATTATATTGAACAATCCAAAGGAGGGAGGGGGAACCAGCCCAAATCATGAATGTTGAATAAGATATTGCGGCAGGAGTGAATAATTTTTTTTAATAGTCAAAGTATCCTCTGCCTTTTCAGGAAGAACTCAGGAAGAACCATGAACAGGAATTCTTGTCTATCTTCTTTCAAAAGCTATATGAATGTTATTATTTCTGGTTAATCTGATTTAACCATCTCAGATTTAATCATCTGAAACCAGAAAAATAATCCAGAGGAGGTAAAAAACTTTAAGGTTAACTAAAAATGGCCATACTTCCTTAATGCACTTGTATATTTTGACTTGTTTGCTTTCCTGAAATACTGAGGCCATTTACAATAAATATTCACTATAATGAGACTGGGATAATAATAATTTGAAAATCTAAATAATAAAGAAGTAATAAAAGAGTAACATAGTCAAATCTGAAAGTTATTTTTTGAAAGTTCTTTTTATCTTTATAAAAAACTAATTGAGAATTTACTATAAAGTTTTTATATTTCAAGGAAAGTATAAAGAAAATGAAAATTATTTCCTTGAACGTATGAAGTACTGGGATTTTTATTTTATTTTAATGCTTTAATTTATCTTTCTGTTGAAAGTATTACAGATATCCCCCTTTTATCTCCCCATTGATCCCCTCCACCCTGCACCCTGCCCCCCCCTTCCAGGCGAAGTACTAGAATTCTTCATATTATTTTGCAATAATTATTTTGCAGTTACAACAGAAAAGTCAATATTTTATACAGAGGGGAATCTTAAGAAAACCTATAAAAATTATAGACAGCTGATGTTCTATTTCTTAGGGTAAGTGGTGGGTACATCAGTATTTTTTATATGTATTTATGTTTTGCATATATAAAAAATGTTTTATAATATGTACCCATTTAAAAAAAAATGTTTGTTTGCTAATGTGGATTGATCTCTAAGTTTAAGTAAAACAACAAAGTACAAAATACTATGTACATAAGTATTTTATATATATGTTACATATATTTCATATGCACTGAATATTTCTGGAAGGATACATGATACATAAAACATCAATTACAAAGATTTCCTTTGGGAAGGGAAATCAGTGAACTGATGCATAAGGGAGACTATTTTCAGTTATTTGGCTAATTAACCATATGTATATATTTCTTTTAAAAAATGTTAGTAAATATTTTGTCCCAAATTATTTAGAACACCTTTTTCTCTATTCCCAATGCTTCTCTTAATCAAAGATTTCATCACCATACTAAGCACTTTCTAGTCTATCTCAGTGTATTTGTAATAATGTTGATTATAAGAGGATAAGATTTATAGCCATTAAATTGACTCAAAGTAACAATATCTCCTAGAAGTCAAAACAGTAATTGAAAGTGACTGGCCTGAGGACAGAGTTCAACTAACAAAATTTTATGGAGTTAATTTATATATTTTTTTAATATACATATAAAGAAAAACATTTTCAAACACAACATACTGCATTATAGTGCATTCTAGTGGTCTTAGGAAAAACTGCAACAGAGCTACAAAAAAGGGAACAGAAAATATTCTATGCAATATATATAACAAAAATAATAAAACACTATGTACTAACACTTCATAAAAAATTAGACAAAGACAAAATAAGAACTGCTGTGTTTATGAGCTGAGTTCCCTTAAAAATAATGTCATCGCACCCAACAACTTACTGAATTCTTATAACATGCCAGGCACTGCACTGGCTGCTATAAATAACCTGCAGCTTGCAATCAGTTATAAGGGTGGAGGCAAGGAGATGCCTAAGAGATAGAAATGTAAATAACTAACTATATCACACTGTGGGTTAAGAGCTGGGAGTTATATCAACTGTTATAGGAATTCAGATAAGGAATTATCTCATTCTGTCAAAGGTGGTGTCAAGGAGGCCTACCAAAAAGAAGGTAGTAGTAACACATGAGATTTTAGCTAAACCTCAAAATACCATTAGTTTCCCAATCAGACAAATGAACTGATGGACAGGGCATTTCTGACAGAAGAAAAATCTTAAAAGTTCCTCAAATTTAAAACCATATGTGTGTGTGCATATGAAGTAGGTCAGAAAACAGCTGTGTGTGTGTGCATGCGTGCCATGTATGTATGTGTATGTATAAGACTAGAAAGGGGCCTGGATGTAAAAGGTTTTACTAAGAAGAATTTTGAAATTAGCCGGATATTTTTAAGCAGGGATATAACACCTGTGTTTTAGAAAATGAGTACAACGGACAAAGAATGTCTAGGAGCTCTAATTCACAAAGAAACACTTTTTTATTCCTTAATTTATTATACTTCAAAAGGGCCATTACATCAAGAATAATCTCAAATCAGTCCATGAACTTCAAAAGATACAAAATCAAGGACTCTTTTCCAGGAAAATCCCATTAGTTAAAAAACAAAAGCAAAAACAAAACAACACTTCCCTAGACCAAGCCAGTTCTTTATCTCCTCTGTTCTCCAAAGTCAAACTACTTGAAAGCTAAGAGACTGATCTGTCTCCACGTTACCTATCCTTCTCACCCCGAGTCCCCTGTGATCTGGTTCATGTTCCTGCTACCTCACTGAAGCTGTTCTGCAAGAGTTCCAACAAGCTCCTAACTGGCAAATCCAAATGACTATTTTCAGTATACAATGTACTTGGAGTCTGTCTGGCACCTGCAATTGTCAAACTCCCACTTTCTTTCGCTCTCGCCTTCCTTCTCCAACCATTGTTTTGTTGGCTTTTCTTCCTCTGCATTTTCTTCAAACACTTCCATTTCCTGTGGCTCCTGGGGGTTCTCTTCTCTTCCCAAAATATTTGTTCTTCTTGTCTCAACTACTTCTATAACTTTACCCACAACACTGATGTATACATCTCTAGTCATGAATCCCTCCCATTATTTGCTTTTAAACCCTTAATTCTTACCCTTAATTCATTCAGAAACTTCCAAAACTCACACTCAAGCCAGCGCCTAGGAACCACTCTTGAATTATCTTTCTTCCTCCCCCTAACCAATCATCTTCCAAACTGTATGGATTCTTTCTATTTAAAATGTTTCATAGCTGATGCCTCCTCTAGTCCTGCAGAGCTACTCTGCTACCATTTCTCATCCTAGACTATTAAAATCTTCCTGCCTGTATTAACAGACTTTCCCAGTCCATCCCTCACAGTGAGGTCAGAATGATCTTTCTAAAATCTATTTCACACTATTCTATGCTCAAAACCTTTCAATTGCATGACAACTAAATGCAGTATGTACTCCTAGACCAGGAAAAACAACAACAAAACCACCTATAAAGATCATTATTGGGACATTTGGTGAAAAAATGCTAGAAAGATCATCACTGGAACATATGAGTATGGGCTTTGTTAGATAATGGAACAGTATCAACATTAAATTTCCTTAATTTGATAATAAGCTTAATTATACAATGGAATGTTCTTGCTTTTAGAAAATATACACAGAGGAATTTAGGGGAGAGGGACATAATGTCTGCAACTAAGTAGCAAATGATTCAGGAAAAAACAATATGTTGTAGTGTGCGTGATGTGGTCAAATTGATGAATCTGGGTAAATGGTATACAGTTCTTGCAACTTCTATTAGCCTGAGGTTATTTTAGAAAGTTTTTGAAAACTTTCGATATTCCTTATTATGTGTAAAAGTTTCAATTCCTTAGTTAGGCTCTCAATGATCCCTTATCAAATCACAACTAATGTCCTTCCCTCCAATACATAGTAATTACAAATTTCTGAACACACCGAGCTGCTTGACTCCATTTCAAACATATCTTCTCTACTTCCTGAACCTTGCCTATCTGGCAAACACATTATTTTTTATGATGATATTCAAGTCCACCTCCTCTAATTACACCCTCCTTCCTACTTCCACCTTCCAGACAGAAGCAAGCAGTCCCTTCTTTGTGATCACGCTGTATCCTATACAGACTTCTCCCACAGCACCTAGGAGGCTGCACTCCACTCTGCAGTTTCCAGTTACTCTAAGCCCGTAAGGACAAGGATTATGACCTGGGCTTATACTCAGGTCCAGCACAAGTGCCTAAATTGGATGGACAGATTAATATGTTTAATGAGAAGGGACACACACACACACAAACATAAACACACAAAATATTCTTGGTTACTGTAGTGTATTTCAATTCTTCTGTCTTACAAGATACTATAATGTACTGGTAAAGAATATAGGCCTCAGAATCAGACAGACCTGAGATCTGAAGCAGAGCTCTATCTAACTGCAGCTCTACCCAGTCACTTTGTTTTTAAGCCTCAGGGCCTGCAACGTAGTAGTTAAAACATAGTGGCCATTTTAATATTACCCTCTCTCTTCGCTTATGCCTGTAATTTAGATAGTTTAAAATCTCAAATATTCTCATATTACTACTTTTAAAAGTATGGGTTTTTTTTTCCATTTCCCTGATACAGTTTTCAATTAACTTCTCAAGGAAAAGAATTGCCTATTTTTCACTAAGAAGTCAACCTGTTTTCAATCTCTTGTGCCATTTAAAGATGCCACATGAAAGTGAACACAAGTTCAAATAAAGTTTTATCTATTTATTAATATTCATAAATATCATCTAAATGTTATTTTACGGTAGTTTTGCAACAGCCCATTCATCAACTTCAAAATAATGAGAAAAGAATGTGATCACGAAAAACAAAGCAAAACAGCCCTGACTGGTGTGGCTCAGTGGTTAGAGCATCAGCCCATGCACCGAAGGGTGGCAGGTTCGATTCCCAGTCAAGGGCACATACCCGGGTTGCAGGTTGGATCCTCGGCCCTGGTTGGGCCTGTGCAGGAGGCAACCAATGGGTGTGTCCCTCTCACAACGATGTCTCTCCCTCTCCCTCCCTCCCTCCAACTCTCTCTAAAAAGCAATGGAAAAAATATCCTCAGATAAGGACAAATAAGTAAATAAAGCAAAACAGAGAGTTTTAGTACCACCTATCGAGTACTGAGACAAAGAGCTGTTTCACACGGCTGACACACAGAAATCCAGAGACCATCATCCGTTAAAGCAGATAAACCTAATTTACGTGAAAACTTCCAAAACTCTCATCTATGACCTACAACTTATGACCCAAGTTTTGTTACTTGAGTATCTCAAGACACCAGCAAACTAGAAAGGTAAGGTTTGCATCTGGAGAAATAGGAATAGCTGATAGCAAAAGAAAAAAATACCAAGAAACTCTAAAAAAAGATTCTCAACACACTCTGCTAGAGCAATGTTTTCCAAAGAAAATACATCAAATTGAATATTAGATGGTAAGAAAAGGGTTGCAAGCATTATAGAATTTTCTTTACAACTCAAAAACTATTTCAATTACATAAAGAAATGGAAAATAATAGCTCAGTAAGTACATGTTTCTTAAGAAAGAAACATAAATCAGCTTATTGTTCATTATTAAGTGTTAAAAATAAAACTAAGCTAACGTATTACAGCACTGAGAAAGGTTTGTTACAGATGACATTTCCTGAATTTGGAAGCGCAAAGCATGAGCGTGCAGATGTGCCTCAGGACAGGAGGACAGCACGCCCGGCTCGGCGCCCGCTCCGCGGTTACCTCTCCTGCTTCAGCGCAAACTCCAGCATCTTGATTCTCCGCACAAGGTCCTTTTTCAGGTTTTCCTGACCCTTCCTTTCCCCCTGAAGGAAGGCGATCTGCGCCTGCATAGGGAAGAGAAAGATAAAACTCAGTGTAGAGCAAATACATTTTAAAAACTCGGCCGAGGAAAGAGCCTTTGGAGGATAGGACACTAGATGAAGAACATTTCCTTTACACATCCACACAGAGTATCTAAGCATATATATAGGAAGGCACTGACTGCAAGTGGGAAAAAGCTCAATTATTTTTTTAAAAAGGACATCTATATACATTTTACTTCAGACTAAGGAGGTTACAAGACACAGTCCATATCCTCCAGAGTCTATAATCTACAACCACCAATAAACACAGACAGATGCAAAGTATACAGTATAGTGTGTTCAAGTGTTTGTCTCCCAAGGCATTGGGGTTTTCCTCTTTTATAAAGAGTGAAGATGGGGAAAGAAGGAAAATCACGAGTGAAATCATGAGTTCGTATGACACCCTCGCAAAGTAAGAGTTCTGAGAGCATCACCACCTACTTACATTTAGGAGGGACTCCTTGTCGTGGAGAGACTTTATCCTAGACCTCCCCTACAAACATTCCACGCTCCCACCCCCATTCTTTACATTTAATATGCCGGGGGGGGGGGGGACTGAAAGCTGGAAAACGGAAAATCAGAGAGAACTGCCCTCTGTAGATTCCTGGCCTCTCCAAAGAACTACTAATGAAAAGAACCCTTACATTTTAACATCAAAGAAACTGTAAAACTCTTGTCTTCAGTAAAACAGAGGGCTAGGAAAGAGCTGATCTGCAGAATAATTTAAAAAACATTTAAGACTGAAATAATATCTTCCACTTAACGAACTGAAACTATGTTGCAAACACTAACTTACAAGTTAAGTAACTCATAACACTACTAAGATTAGGACAGGTCTATTTAAGGTCCATCAAGCTAACTATCAATTTCACTATTCCCACATGCTTTCCCCTCTCATGTTTATTATATTAACGTAGACAAGAATGCTATTTATATTTCTACAGCACTTTCAATTTTATTAAGCAAAAAAATTACATTTAATGGTCACCTTACCACATCCCTAAGGAATTGTGGGGATTGTCCAACTAAGGTTTAGAGAGCAAGCCATTAAGCTTACTTCTTACTTAGTTTGAATGACACTAACTTTTATTTATTCAGTACCAAAATGAACATAAAGTCCAACTCACTGAGCTTCTTACAATTATCAAGATTTAGGTAATGTTATGCTTTTGTTCTCATTTTAATGAGCTCTTAAAATTTTAATTGGAATTAAAAGAATTATTTTTATCTTACTGAAATGATTGAAAATAGTCTAAAAATAATTCAATTGTATACAAAGGAAATGGCATAAAATATCTATATCTATATTTAATAATCATAAAAGCCTTTTGAAATCATGTTATGTAATGAGATCATTATTTTAGATAAGCGTAATTATAGCACATGAAAATACATGCATTTAAGGCTGACAAAAATAAAGGGCTTGTCAGAAAAACATGTTAGCCCAACTTTCATACAATGCTTTCATAAACACTCTTCAAAATGGCTTTAATAAAAACAATAATCAGTAGAGTCATATAATCAAAGTAATACTAAAATTGATCAGCAGTGTTTCCATCTATACCTTTTGGCTAGTTTTTTATTTCTACCACCATCATTGATTCTGAAATTTCAGCCTCTAATACTCAAAAGTCTTTACCCTGACTCATTTCCCAACCCATCATCTCCTTATCTGCTATCAAGTCACATACTGGGTTAAATAGTTAATAAAAATAGAAGAACCAGAATTGTTAAAGAGAAAGATTACAAAGAAGACGAAGTGCCTGGAAAAGGCAAACAAAAAGGTGCAATAGGAGTGCTGGGATATTCGCTGATGATCACAGAACACCTCTGTGGTATTTCCTGCCAAAGATGCATAAACGGAAATCAACGATGGAAATTTCAGAATCAATGATGGTGGTAGAAATAAAGAAACATCAGGCAAACTGAAATTGAGGGCTATTTTACATTAACTTTTTTGTAATATTCAAAACTATCAGGCCCTAAAAGTCAAAAATATTCTTTGTATTGCCCTTGCAATTTTTCTGTCAATATAAGATTAAAAATTTTTTATTTTGAAACAAACACTATGCCAACTACCTTACTATGATAAGAGCCACACAACACAATTTAAAACCAGCATCATGAGTAGTGAAGAAACCCAGAAGTACTGACAATCAGGAACAAAGTAAGGGTGTTCATTCTCCACCACAAACAGCCGTGTTCTGCAGGTGGCAGCCAATGTCATTAGTTAAGAAACATGTAAGTTTAAAAATAGAAAAGAGGAAATACAATTACTATTATTTGCAAATGATATGAGTGAATACCTGAAAAATCCAAGAAAATGAACTATAAACTATTATAAAAATAGAGGAATTTTAGTAAAGTAGCTGCATATAAAAATAATAATTTGAAACCCATGGGCTTCTATAAAAATGACTAGTAGTTAGATGATATAATGAAAGAAAACAATCCCATTTATAACAACAAAAATGATAAAATGATTAGAATAAATTAAGAGCTATGCAAAGATTATTTTAAATGGTACTAAGGAGCCCCCCCAAAAATGCCTTGAACAAATGAGAAGCAAAGCAATGTTCTTAAAAAGAATTACAATGATTTTATTTCTCCCTAAACTAAACTTTAAAAATATGCAAGCCAAATAAAAATACCAACAGAGTGTTTTTTAAAAGCATCATACACAACGATTCTAAAGTACGTATGGAAAAATAAAAAAAGCAACAATAAAAAAATTATTTAAAAGCCCTAAAATATTTTAAAACTTATAATTCTGTAAGTCACTTAAAAAGTGGTAGTGATACATAAATAGGTAGAGACATACATGGTACAGTCAAAAAACAAACCCAAATATATAGAGAAATTTAGTTAAAGCTAAGACACTGCATGCACATGATTGGGGAAAAATGTGGATTATTCAATAAATGCTGATGGGCAGCCATCTGAAAATTATTTCTCACATCAAATCAAATGCTAAATGGATCAAAAAGTGTTAAGGAATCCCAAAGTAAGAAGAAAAGATAGTTTTTGTTTTAATAATCTCAGAGTTGGGGATGCCTTTCTGAGAATAAGACAAAACCCGAAGCCATAAAAGACTAATAAATTTAGTCTTTTAACCTCAAAAAAATAAAATATTTATATATGGCAATAAAAAAGTTGCTAAACAATTATCATGAGAAATAAGACAATTCTTTTTCAACAAATGTCCAAAAAAATAGGAAAGCAGTCATATCACAAATCACAAAATTTACTTTTTTTAAAAAAGTTTATCTTTATTGTTGAAAATATTACAGATGTTCCCCCTTTACCCCCATTGATCCCTTTACTTCTCTTAATATATTAAGAGCACCTACAGTCAATAAAGAAGAGATCAGGACTCAATAGAAAAACATACAAAGAAAGTGTTGATAGAAAGGAAATACAAAAGGCTCAAACATATTAAAAAGATGTTCAATCTCACAAGCATGAGAAATGCCAATTAAAATTGCAACCTGTTAATATTGTCAAATGAATAAATGTGAATATTTGAGATTCACAACTTCAAGCCTCATTTATTAGGAGGCCCCCAAAGTCTCATCTTAGCTTTTTTGTATATGTATTGTTCTGGTCTTATACCCTAACCAGACTGGAAGTGCACAGTGAGAAGGAATTTGGTTTTATTTTTCTTTCCTATATTCTTCCTTACAGCAATCTGGACCATGGTAGGTAGTAGGTATTCCCCAAACACATTACTGAACTGGATGAAAATGGCTGACTTATCCCATCAGGATACAGTTTAAAACACAATCATAAACAAAGATTTTGGGAAAGAATTTTAAAAAGCTAGTGTGTACTAGTCTGTCAGCTTGCAGGCCTATATAAGATTTCATGCCTCTGTAGAGTGAAGAGTTGGTGTTCTGCAACAGCTCTGTTTCTTACTCTTTATTTCTGGCCACCTAATATGTCACAAATGGTGTAAGTTAGTGGTTCTCCAAATGTTGTCCCAAGTAGTAGCATAGCATCACCTGGGTACTTGCTAGGAATGCAAATTTTCAGGCCCCATTCCAGGCCCGTTGAATCAGAAACTGAGGGTGGGGCCCACACATGAAAGCTGTGTTTTTACAGGTCCTCTAGGTGATTCAGATGCTTAAGTCTGATATTACCACCTGGTGACACTATCTTTAGGAGAAAGGGCTAGCTAGAGGCAATGATCATATGCCAGGGGAAACCAACAAGTAGCCTAGAAGCCTAGAACACTCTTTCCTCAGATCACCTTTTCTGGCCTTTGTTCAAAAGGCACTGTATCAGTGAAGCCTTTCTTCCCCACTCTACCCTCCCAAGCACTTCACAGCCCACTTACCACACTTTATCATAACACTTACTACCATCTAATGTTTTAAGAATGCATTTGTTTATTACTGCTTGTCTTCTGCCACGATTTAAGCTTCATGCAGGTAGGATCTGTTTTAATCATTGTTTCCCCAGTGCCAGCATGAAGTAAGCACTTGAAAAACATCTGTTGAATGAAAATATGAATCACTAAGCCAAAATCCAAACACATAAACACTCCAGTACCAACCTCTGCACCACATGCCCTAAGCTGCTCAATCATAATACCTTTTTCGGGATTCTAGCATTTCCAGGTAAATAGCACAGCCTCCCCTACTACATGACCTACAGGGGACATACACACACATCAAAATCTAGGGACATTAGAGCTAAAGTAGTGACAAAACAAATAACACCGAGCTCACAGTTCAGTAAATGAAACATGCATGCTGAATAAAACATATGTGAATTGGTAGCATATGTTGTGTGCTACTAGAACCAGAAACACAATTATAGGCAAAAGCAGTGAATATACAGGTAAAATACAGTAGGATGCCTATTTAACTCTGGAGGCAAGTACAGAACTGATGTTTAACTCAAAAACTATATTTTATTCTGGTATAAACTCTACAGCTAGCTTTATCTTTTAACAAACTAGTGACTTTCCTGAAATTTCCTCATAAAGTTTGTGTCGTTATTTTTATTTATTGATCTAACATTCCTTTCAATCATAAATGTTACTTATTTATTCAATCATTTTTAGAATATAAATTTCCAAAACATATATTCCCATACATCATATAGTCTTATGCAAGAGAAAACAATACCATTAAAAGGACAAACTAAAAAGACATGGGATTCAGGAAACAAGAGTTCTAACAATGGAGGGCCCCCCAAAAAAGTTTTAGATTAAGAACTGGTTCACAGGCCTAAAGAGCAAGTAGCCCACATTAGAGCAAGTTAAGACAGGAAACTCTAAGAATAAAATTGCTGGTTTAAAAAAGGGAGCAAGGGGCCTGAGAAATTATTTGGCAATTTTGACCACACATAAATTTGTATTTAAAGGCTACTAAAGTTGGGGGCGGGGGGGAATAGAGCAAAGTTCAAACAAAATTAAGCCATTAAAAAAATGAGGTAATCATTAACTCCAGGAAAGCAAAAGCTGCATAGGAAAAGAAACAATTGTAGTATACTATTTGGCTGGCTCATAAGTGGGTATTATTTATGTATATTTATATAATATACACAATAATTTTGAATATTTTGATATAACTGGGGAATAGAAAGTAGAGCCAATAAAGGGGATAATATAGCTAAAACCCTCATCTACCATATATAAAGTTAGTAAATATTATTTAAAACCAACAAAGAGGAAGTACTATAAGAATACTGTTTTGAAATATGAATAAATAACAGAAAAGACAATTAAAGAGTATTTTTAAAATGCTTGATTCTGAGGAGTTATACTTGGAGGCAGGGAATGGCATATTAGGGAACAACTGTCTTTTACCATAAGCCCTTTAATACTATTTACCTTTTACTGTGTGCATGAATTACCTTGACAAAAATTAAAATACATTTGACAGGCTAGCCACAGTGACTCAGTTGGCTGAGCATCGTCCTGTGCCCAAAAGGTTGCCAGTTTGATTCCCAGCCAGGGAACACACCAGGGTTGAGCATTAGATCCCCAGTTGGGGCGCATATGGAAGGCAACCCATAGATGTTTCTCTTGCCCCCCCCCCCCCGCGCAAGCATGTCCTCAGGTGAGGATTAAAAAAAATAAAAATACATTCAATAATTTAACAACTATCAATACAGCGTGGAACTGAGGCATTCCAGGTGAAGTGATAAGTAGAATATGAACTTCTTTAAAATATACATGTGTCTTAATTACCTTTGGATCCCTAGTGCCTAGCAAAGTTTCTGGCACAAAATCATTATTTAATAAGCATTTGATAAACAGAATGAAAGTGAACAGAAAGAGATTTCAAAAAGTGATTCAAATGATTCTAACAAATAAAAATATATAAATCCAGAAGTAATACAGTACTAGGAAAAGATCATGATTTAATACTTGTTAGGACCAAAAAGGAATCAATTTGAAAAGAAATAACTTAAAGCTCTTCATATTCTAACGAATATACTGCAGTAAAATCCATCCATTCATTTACTGGGTGCTTACCATGTAACAACACTGTGCTAAGCACTGGGAGGATAATCCCACCGGAAATACAGTCCATTTTCTTTAAAGCTATAATCTACATAAAATATGGTGTATTTTTTTAAAGGAGTCCCTTTTTTTTAACATTCTTATAGAAATAGCATAAGCCTTTCGACTTCTGAAGAAATAATTATAATCAGAGTCAAATACTTGTAGTAAAAGTATTCAAACAAAAGACATTTTACATAATAAATTATGATAGGGTATGCTCCAAAAGGAAATAGAAAATATAAACAGGAGATATAATAAAAGTTTATCTTTAAAAAAAGGTCAATATTAATCAACACAATAACCATATGAGAGACTGATGAAGAGCCATGAGACCATAGAGATGAAAAATCATTACATGGAAAACTACGGAGTCTAACTAGCAAAAAAATACAATTTATCACAGTTTTAAATATTAACAATTGAAGTTGGGTGAAGAATTTTTAATACTCTTCTTGGAGCCTGCCTGTTAGATTTTTTTTTCAAGTTTTAAAAAAGGCAGCTCTGATGCATTTTAAATTAAAATGTCTGTTAAATTAAAAAAATAAAATTTAATGGCAGCAATGCAATTTTTTTTTTTTTTTTTGCCGAAGGGGCCTGACAAGGCCACACACCCACACCTTATGATCCGGTATGAGAACACCAGTCCCTTCCTCACTATTGTCCAAAAAAAAGTAATGTGCAAAGCTGTTCAGATACCCTCTACTTTGGCTTCTATTTTTATCCTTTGAATTATTTCCTTCTAATTTCCCTTTCAATCCATTTCTCTACATAGATAGAATTATGGTGCAGAATTTTATAGCTTACTTTTTGTTATGCAGTTTCTGTGTTATTACTGTTTTTATAACCATCATTTTCATTGGGTTTATTATAGATCTTCAAGTAAACTTACCATAACTTAGCCACTGTAGCAGATTTTGTGTACTGGCCACTCAAAATACACATTCCGAAGCCTCTTCTATCTTGTAACTTCCCACTATAGAATCTTGAAAGCCAAGTGTTTGCTGTCTTAAGTTCTGTCATGTCCAGACATAGCTATGTAACCAGTGAGACATATATGGATGTCTTCGGGGGGTGGGGAGAAGGTACTTCTGGGAAAGTTTATCACTCACTGATAAATAAGGCTCGCTCCAAAGAAAGCAAACATTTTTCTGCTTTTACTGAGGTCTTAATGTCTGTAACTACAGTAGTCTCCCTTTCTCTGCAGTTTCGCTTTCAGCAGTTTCAATTACCCGCAGTCAGATGTGGTCCAAAAATATTAAGTGAAAAATTCCAGAAATAAGCAATTCTTAAGTTTTAAATTGCACACCATTCTCAGCAGCATGATGAAATCTCACACTGTCCCACTTGAGACATGAGTCATCCCTTTGTCCAGTGTATCCACACTGTATAAGCACCTGCATGTTAGTCATTTAGCAGCCAACTTCGTTATCAGATCAACTGTGGGCTATGGCAGTGCTTGTGTTCAAATAACCCTTATTTTACTTAATAATGGCCCCAAACTGCAAGAGTACTGATGCTGGCTATTTGAATATGCCAAAGAGAGGCTGTAAAGTATACGTATGTATAGGAAAAGATATATTATATATGGGGTTCAGCACTATCAGTTTCAGGCATGGGGTGGGTGTCTTGGAACAGATCCTCCATGAATAAGGGAAGAATACTGTCTAGCAATCTTGTAACCATAATGTAACAAGAAGAAAGATAGTAAGTTAGTACATTGGAGGTAAGGGATGGCAGAGAAGAGAAAAAGCCTAGATTCTTTATGTCATCACTGAGTAACTGCACCAGCTTATGTCAGAGAAAAGACTACCCACAAACAGAACTGAGAAAAATGATTGTTACTTTTTTTATGTCACTGTTAACAGAGTTTACTTGTAGCCAAAAGCATTCCCAGTGATACTCATTTCACTAGTTGGACATTTAGATTATAATTTTTCACTATTACAAAATAAATTGCCAATGGTGTTCTTGATGCATACAGACTTTTAAGGCAATTTTTGTTTATTTCCCTGGGATTACTAGACCAAAGTATAACCATGTTTCCTGACAGACCACCAACAATACCACCAACAATGCATGAGAGCAAAATTTAACTCATTTCCCCTACCACTGGGTGTTATCATTGAGTTTTAAAAATTCACAGACAGAAAAGGGTACCTCGTTGCTTTAATGTATATATTGTTGATCATTGTTGACTATTGTCCTCCTCTGAGCCCTCTGCTAAACAAAAATTGATCTTTGAACTTCCAAGTTCATCTCTGTGCATCTCTCAGCAAATATTTCTAAGTAGGTTTAGCAAGAATCCTCCACCTTCAAAATCTGATCGCCCTCAATCTCTGATCAAATTCCTCGCCACCCACCATCACCCAGAGATGTCTGATCGCCCCGGCCTGCTGTCAAGTACCTTCCTCTTAGTATCTTCCACCCACCGAACCCCACCCTCCTCCTAGTTCATAAATTCCCACTTTTCCTTGCTGTATTCAGAATTGAGCCCAATTATAAACTGAGATCTTTCCCCCCTATTACAGGAGTTCCTGATTAAAATCTGCTTTTACCACTTTAACCACTGTTTGGCTCTGGTTTTCTTTCATACTGCTAAATGTAAATTTTAGACAGCTTTCAAAAATAAAATCTAAATTTAACTCTCAATTCTAAATAAGGTCTAAGACTGTTTTGTTTTGTTTTTGTAGAAAAATTGGTGGCTTCTAGTCAGTGGTTCAGCTCTAAATCTCTTCTCTTATTCAAGTTACAGTAAACTTACAAAAACATTTTTTTTAAATCATTAGAGATTCCTTAACCAGGGAAGTCAAGTTTTATTAAAATAAGCTCTTATTAATAACTACCTGATTTTCAACTATCATAACACCCTCATTTTCTGATAAAATATTAAGACAAGATGTCAAAATAACAATTTCCATTCAAACAGTCTGAAAAGAAAACAAAATAGAACATAACGTAGGGAAAATAGGAAAGACATTAGACACATATAAAAAAATACCTGAGATAAATTATATTAATATTGATATATACTGAATCTTAAAGATATATATATTCCTACCTTTATTTTTTAAAAGGCCAGTGAACATAATTTTTTTTGATGATTCAGGATCACAACTCTATATATCAATTATTGAACTGTGTTGTACAAAAATTCAATGTTCTTTGATTTGGGAGCTGGGAAATTCCTACTCCTGGTTCTCTCACTAATCCATGTGATCTCATTAAAGTTACCTAAGTTTTCTGAACTTCAGTTCACTCAACTATACAATGAAGGAGTTTAACATTCTGTGATTATATGGAACTAAAGATCACATTTGGGAAACACCTGAGTAAGTACTGATCACGAGACAATGAGTTTAAAAAAGATTTCTATTTGTTTGCATTCTACTTGCATCCTGGTCATAGGAGACTGATGGCACACAGTTGGATTAACATCTTCCAAGGCAGTTTTACTTTGGCTAATTTTTAAAAATTTATTATTGAATCCATGACAACAGCCACCTTCTAAAAGACATCTTCATCCCACAGAATAATTATCCTTCTCTATAGTGAGTTTTTGTGGGGGTTTTTCTCAGCATTATTAGTCCAACGGCTCCTTCTTGCAAATTTGAACTCAATTTTAACATCATCACTAACACATGCTGTGACAGGTGCTAGAAATAAATTATAAAAAAAAAAATAAGGTCAGAGGAAACTGCTAACGCTCCAAGAGGACAGGGACTGTTTATGCTATTCACTGCTATACTCCCAATGCCCAGAACAGTCACTTGCATGCAGCAGATGCCCGATAAATATCTGTTAAATTAATTAAACAGCTTCATAAAGAGCAAGTAAACAGTATAAGGTCATATACCCTAAGTGCCAAATGACAGAGCAAGTACTAAAAATAGAACAATCACTAAAAACTAAGGGTATCCAAAACTCTTCATATTGGAAACAGGACTTAAGCTAAATTTGAATAAAGAACCTATAAGCCTGAAGAGTAATAGCAACCACAAGGTAATGAAAGGACATTCCAGAATGTCCTTCTAAACAATGATTAAAAAAAAAAGTAGACATGGCTTATATGCAAAGCAAGATTACAACACTATTTTGGTTTAGAAAGAGTGCCCTAACAGGTAGGAAATATAAACAACCTAATCATGGAGAGATGTGAAACACACTATAGGCAAAAATAAAAAAGGGTGCTTGAACAAATCAGTATTTTTAGAAGCTTGAGAGGCAATACTGTGTAGAATACCTTGGCAAAGGGAGAGGCCAGAGGTAAAAAATTAGGATGGCCCCTACTGCAGTCACCCAGATAGGAGGTGATGAGGGTCTGGGCCAGGGTAATAATAGCATTGGGAATTAAATGATTACAACTGGAATTAAAACATTACAGAGTTTATAAAATCAGATAGATGGCTAGGAGAGAACCAGAGAATGAAATATTCAGTGAAAGCACAATCTAGGTTGCTAGAAAATGTAAAAGAGGGGCTAGGTTTGAAAAGAAAGGTCAGCGTGGTTTGGGAGAAGAATTTTAGAAAGGATGACTGAGTTTCAAGTGATAAGTCACCCAGGTAAAGACATTAGTAAGAAATTCTACAAGTAGAATTATAACTGTGGAAAAGCTACAGACTAGCTAGAAATGTCATTTTACATCTAAACAAAAGGACTCAGCTGTAGTGGAAGGAATTAAATCAGAGTAGCTACTGGAAAAAACAAAACACACAGTATAATCTGGCGAACAACTGAATAGAGGACTGAAACAAGATCACAAGAGTTTGAGAAATGAATAACCCAAAAAAGAGAACAAAGAAACAGGGAAAAGAAGATGAGATGAGTAAAAAAACCGAAGGTTGTAAATGTGGTCTGCACAGAGAAATTCGTAAGATAGAGTAAGGGACAGGATGACAGTGCCAATGGGTAAGAGCTGAGAAAGGGGTTTCTTCTGTTGTTACTATTGGTTGGTTGTTTTATTTTTTAATCACAAACAGGATTTATTTGTCACCATTAAATGTCTGAGTTTTAAACAGGTTCTTGGATTGGGGGATCATATCCATCAGCTCGTTCAACTTTAGAACCTGTCTCATCCCCAGTAGCTTTTCCAGAACTGCTACCTTCACCATGAAGCTCCATGAATTTTCCCAGTTCAAACTTGGGCTTCTTCAGCACTTTGTCTTTTCCAACAAAGACATCATGGAGCAGATAAATACAGTGGCAAGCCTTTTCTTTGTTTTTTCCAACGCTATCTGGAGTCAGTTTACTGACCACTTCTTTCAAATCATTTGCCTGCACCTCTCCGGTCCTAACTTCCATCATCTTCTTCTGGATTTGGCGGACCTGCTGATGCTGAGCATTAAGAGGTCTTCCAAATCCAATTGTTGTGGTTTTTAGGAAAACCAACAGAGAATAGATGAAGCAAATAACCACTGGTCTTGACATCAACATAAGTTTCAATCATGGTCTGCATTTTTTGACCACGGAGCACATTTTGTCATGGGTAAGATCCATGCCGTGGAAATTAGACAGTTTTTGCCTTGAACATCCTCAGCAATTAGCTTGAATTTTCTAAATTCAACTTCATCATTCTGCATGCAGATCAGACAGGCTCACTTCAAAAACAAGACCCTTGAAACCATCAGATGTGACTTTGGTTCCTTGAGTTCTCATGACTACTGTTTTTCCAATATTTCTTATATTGAACATAGCTGATGCTTTCACATCACACCAACCTTTCTTAGAAAATGGATCGACCACTTTCTTCTTGGCTCCCCTTTTGCCACCTTTTGTAAGGCACTTGGTTCTTGCCCACCACCATGGTGCTGCTCAGGGAGCCAAAAGGGCTAGTTGGTTAGTTTTCAAATGGGGAAAACTAGAATGGCAAAAGTAGATATTACCATTGGCATAATGGACTCAGTTCTATCTGAAGTTAAGAATCATTGCCAGATTACAAGCTACATGTGAGGTAAAACCACATCTGCCTGTTTTTCACTGTATCTCCAGAACCTAGGAGAATGCCAGGTATTCAGTAAGCAACTAATATCACAACCAAAAGCCTTATAAGCAAAAGCATAAAATTTTTTTAAATTCTCAATGATAAATTTTCTATGAAGTTCTGGCAACTTTAATATTTCCATATTTTAGAGTTTTTGTGCTTCTTCTCACTTAGCTGGCTAGCTATCAGGATCTAAAAAGGTAAACTTTAACTTTTGATGAAAAGAAGCAAGCTTAGTGATACGAAAATCAGAATTTTCATTCTAAATTATCAATAACTGAGGTGTTTCCATTTTATTATTTAAAAAAGCAGTTTTAAAAAGTTTTAAAAATCACAATATATAGGTAACGCAACTACAAACAATCAGAAACGTAGAATGCAAAATAATTATATTTTATTTAAAATAAGATTTATCTTTATAGAAAAATATTCGATTTGCTCTCTATTAAGAAGGAATAGAAATGTGTATAAAATTTGAAGGTATGGGCTTTAGAAAAGAAAAAAAGTTACAGGACTCTGCTGATTACAAAGCTTTTTAGTACATGATGCCAAAGACATTTCTTGGCAGTCCATATTTAACACACAAAGGGAAAAGAAAACAAACCTATACTCACAACTACCAAAACCCAAGCATCATTTGCTGCCACTAACATCAAGCTGCAATTATGAAGCCAGTGGCATCCCTGAAATGAGCTCTGTCAGAATGACCTGGCAGGGCCCAGGCAATGCTCTACACACAGAATGCAGATACTACTTACTCTAAAAGGCTCTTTCCAGTGGAAGTCATAAGGAAGAACTAGCTAGCAGCAAGAAAGATAGGCTGTCCTGTATATAGCAACATATATTATACATTTACTACAAACATTGTAAATATCAAAGATGTTGGAACATAAGACCTACCCTTAAGGACACAATTTAGCTGAGAGACAGAACATACATATACAGACATGTATTTAATACATAATCAGTAACAACATAGCCTAATATATGATTCATTCAAGAGCCATTTATTAAGCAGCTACTATATGCTAGTCACTCTGCTGGACTTTAGGGAAATAAAAACACCTTTAAGTGACTCACAGTCTAATGAGGAAACAACCATACTAAGTATGAGATAGGGTATAATTGAGGTATAGTACAAGTTCTCACCACTCCTCTCTTAACCAACCCTGTGGATTAACCAGTATTCTCTAGTCCCTTTGTAAAACACTGCCCAAAGCCCAGGACATATTAAATATTCACACCTAGAGTATACTATTCTTTAAAGTTCACCCATACACTTTGGTTCCCACAGAAGAGCTGCATAAGATCACCAAAAGTCAACTGGTTTCCTCCCAAACCTGTTTATGTCAGTTGCACTTGTTATTTTGATTAGATAATTCAATTAAATACTATACAAGCCAATAAACATGAGTATGAAGAAAAAGACTAGGCTGAATGTTTCGGAAAGTCAAGACAATAAAAAAGAGATCTACTAAAAATATAGCTGTCAAATTAGATGTGGGTGAAACAACTGTAAAAGATTGGGAGAAAGGTGATAAAAATCTAGGATTTTGCACTCAGTGAGCTTTACTCAAGAAAAACTAAAACCAGAAATCATAAACAATTGTACTATGTATTATTGTATGTATGACAAATGCGTTGAAATTGTAGCCAATTCAAGAATGTCAACACAGAACTCCAATCAGCATTCTTAAAAAAAAAAAAGTGAAGGGTCAGTGGGCTTGGTCTTAGATTGGCAAATGATTATGCATTTATATATATTTAATTCACTGCCCTACCACCAGTCTGGATGGTGTTGGATAACAAAGCTTCTCTCTTATATATACAAGCGAGAAACTTCATTGTGTCTGGAGTTTTCCCAAAGAAAGTAAACTGAATCTTTGGAAGATCATTAGAAATTCATCAGACAACAAGAGAGAGGAAAACATCCCAGCCCTGTACACTGACTCAGAGCATGAGAACAAGAAAAATGTCAAAATATTTCCTTCTACTTACCATGCCCAGGCCTATCACTCCAACTTTTCTAATGGCAAATTATTTAACTTCATATCTATAAATTAAGGAATGACTACTAATACCTACCACATATAGTTTTACAAAGTTTAAAATAGATCATACATGTAAAGTGTTTAGCACTGTACCTGGCAAATGGTAAGTGCCCAATAAGTGAAACTATTACTGTTTCTGGGGGGTAAAGAAGAAAGGAAAGAGAGAAAACAACAGCAAAAGTACTGGGTTCAATTACTGGCACCACAGTACCATCCTCCCCGACTAACTCTACTTTTCAAGTTCAGTAAGTATGCTGACCCGGATCCACCGGCTCCTCCTTACTCCCTCCTTTTAGCTCTACCATATATGAATCCACATTCCTCGGGAGCAGGTTTTAGTTGTGCCTATAATTAAGATCCTTTGCTCACTACTTAACCTTCTCATTTAGGAAGCATAAACAAAAAAATGAGAACAAGTCTGGGCTGTAATTTTCCACCAGGTGAAATTGGTATCACCCTTGTGGAATCTGACATCGTGTTTATTTCTCCTAACTAGATATGCTGGTACTGGGTCCAATTTCTGTCACATGTAAATGAGTGCTAATGGAACCTGTGTGCAGAGTAATGAAACACTCCCCTGGCCCTTTCCTTGGATCTCTATAGTGCAGTAATGCCAAGAACCTATTCGCCACACCCAAGATACCTATTCTACCCAAACTTATGCAATGTTTCCCAAAGATTGCCTTAATTCCAGGGCTTCTACTCCCTTATTTTTCTTCTCATGCTGTCTCCAAATATCTACTCATTTTTCCTCCTGCCATACTGCTTCTAGCCAACTCTATAATAACTTTTCCTTCTTACATATCAGTATTTTCTAATATTCCATCATCTTGTTCAGACAAGGTACTTTTACAATAAAGGTTAAACAGCATTTAGTCTGCCCCGCAAAAATAATTTAATTTCCTCAAATACCTTACTGCATAAGAGCAAAGACAAGGTTAACATCGTATTCTGTTCAAATATAGCATATGTATAACAGACAGGCTAAGAATAACCTAATAACCAAAGCACTACACAAACTGATATATGATCAATAAACACAAACTACATTAAAAATATATATACAGAACTTAATTAGGCTATTCCCAGGGTAAGCTGAAAAAGATCCAAATTTGCAGACTTTTTAAAAAACAAATAGACATTTCAGTATTCCTTACACAAAAATAAATAAAATTAAAATAGAGTTATACACTGTTAAACAATTTTGAGGAATACAAATTGTTAAAGACTTTCCTGAGCCCCTTAAAAAATTATTCTACTTGAAGAAAAACTTGAAATAAGTGGTAAGAATTTACTTTAAATGATGACAACTATTCACAGCATACTTAATCATCTAAATAATGTAATTCACTTGGCTACTTCAGATCAAAAGCAGCTTCACAGGACCAATTAAAGGAGATGATATAGTATGGTGAACAATGCCCTGGCCTGGGTTCTAAACTAAATCCATACCAACTCGTAGAGTGAGCTAAGACAAATCACTTCAACTCTCTGGCCCTAACTACTAAAACAAGGGATGAGACTACCTAAATTCTGAGGTCTCTCAGGAGGTAAAATATTCTTAGTTCAATGAAGGGGATAGAAAAGTGAGAGTAGAGATACGGGAGAAGGCATGTGTGTGTGTGTGTTGTGTGTATGAGTGTCTCTGTCCTAGTCAACCCTAGGATTCTACAATTACAAATGCTAAAATGAAGACTACAGATAATATACATCCTTTAGAAATTAAGAACATTACTGTGTGCAGTGCAATTTCTCCCTTCTGTCTCTGCTTCCCCCTTCTCTGTCTCTTCTTTTCTTCTATCCCTTCCCCCAACTTCTCTCTCTTGCCTCAGGATTCTCTCCCAAACTCCAAACTTTCCTCCATTACTATCTGTAGGCCTCAATGCTTACAAACTATTACCACCTACTACTACTATCTCTGGCCTGCCCCCAACTCCCAATATAGTCAGTTTATTGTCCTTAACCACTAATAATAGGGCAAAGAGAATGTAATTAGCTACTACACGAAATGAATCACTGAAACCAATTCTTGGTTTATAAAATTTGATTTAAATAAATAATACAATCAAATGCATTCTGTCCATAGAAATTTCAACCAACAAGAGCAAACCACTTACTGGACATCTATTATGGGTAACATACTTTTCATAGTTTATCTTTTTTAAAACCTTACAACTACTCTCCTTGGTGGGTGTATTATCATCCACAATTTACAAATAAAAATAAAGCCCAGAAAAATTATAAATCACAAGTGATGAAACTATTGTTAACATCATAATCAATTAGCTAATATTAATAATAGGAAAGGAGCAAAGGGAAGGCCAGACATTGTGTAAGCATGGTCATCTGGACAGTTTCACCAGGAAGCTGAAACTTCACACTCCCAGGAAACCACCAATCCATTCCCTGCAAATCACTGGGGGAAGAGGTCCAACAAAGGGGAAGATGGACACATGGGCAGTGAAGTCAGGGTGATGTTGGGCAGGTGCTTGCCTATCAGTATAGCCTGGGGAACAATAGATTGGCTAGGCGGTGGAACCACTGCAAGCACAGGAAATCCTGAAGGATTCACTGGTTAAGCTCCTAGTTAAAATCCCCAAAGAAACTTTCTCTCTCTTGTTCCTCTTGCTTTGCTCCTGCTTCCTTGCACTCACTTGTTTCATGATCTGCACTAGCCCACCATGTGGCCCTAGGCCATGCAGACCCCAAATGCACGGACTTCAGCTGGGAACACAAGCTAACCTAGCCAGATGCTGGACTGCACTGGACTGGACTTTAATATGAGCAAAGACTCTGGGCTGTGGCTTTAATTCTAGCTCTACTGAAGATGAAATGGGACTTTTTCCATGGCGGAACAGAGGGAGATGGGAACTTGGAAGGGAAATCCCTTAACCTTCCATCATCAATAAAGCTTTCCATGACACCTCATCCTCCCATTGGGCCTCAGGAAATTCTTGGTGCTGCGGCACCCCAAGAAGCCTACTTCCACCAGCGACAGGTAGGGACACGGAGGACTGCCCACCAATAACAGTATGACCCACACTTTCCACAGCCAAATTATGATGGTCAATAGATTGTTTTGTCCAAATGGCCATCAAAGCAAGAAACTCCAAAGATCCTAATGGCAATTTTACTTCTAATGACCTGAATACCACTAGTGACATTCGTAAATCAAGAAGTGTACCTGAGATCAACCAAGCAGATAGTAAGCTGAAAAAGGGAAACCAGTCAAGATTATTTGGACTTTCAAACACCTTTCAGAGACTGACTATTGAAGGGGTTTGTTTTAAATTCTGCTTAAATTACCAAGATTTCGGAGAAAAGTTGTAGGTCTTCCTCTACCACTGGAATTCAATGAAAAGTGGACTTAGATAGTATATAATATTTAGGGCTAAATAGGCATATCCCTTGATAAAGAATTTCTAGCAGTGGTATTTCTCCCCAGATAATGGGGCCATTCTTATATGTCAGTTTTGGAAAGTAAGACAAGAGAAATCCACTTCCAGTAATGGTGACTTGAAATAACTCCCCTACTGAAAACAGATAAAAATTCTGGATAAAATATTTTTACAATCATCTTAAAAAGCAAAGCTGGTAAGATAGTAAGGAATTGTTTGGTTAAAACTGAAGAGAAAATGGGAACCTAGTGAGGTAGGGAACAAAAGCACTTCTGCCCTTTGAGTGCTGGCTAATCAGAACAAACCTGAACTTTAGTTTGGACAGTCCTGCAGGACTGAAAAAGGCAAAAGTCAAAGACCAGGGCCACACGGAGCAGGGGTCTCATAGGAGATATACCGCACATTTTACTAAGACCCTAAAGGGCTTATACGCTCAAAGCAAAGGGGAAACAGATGTAAATTGGCCCTCAAATATATTCACAATGAAAATATGCATCACCTGGGTGGTCCAAAACTTCAAGCAATGAATTTGCTTTAAAGTGGTTCAATCCAAGCAATGCCTCCAGATACCTACCAGAAGCAAATGCAAAACCTTTCTGAAGAAGCTGTCTTTCTTTGAGACCTCAGATTAGTCTTTATTTTTTCAGGGACAGTGAGCAGCACACCATGATAACTATGCATACCAAAAAAAAATACAAGTCATCAAAGAAAGAATCAGCAAAAACAACAGATCACAGAGAGGGACCTCCAAGATCGCACATATAGGCAGAAGAGACACCAACTATAAAATAAATATACTTACTAGGTTTAAAAAATAAAAGACAACTCTGAAAATATCTACAGGGAATAAGAAACTATTAAGAAAAGATACAACAGATTTTAAGAAGAATTAAACTGACTCTGAACAATAACCAAAATTACAAACTCAGAGGAAAGCTTTAAAAAATTAAGAGTCAACTGAAAAGAAAATTAATGAACTAGAAAATAAATCAGAATAAAGCATGTAGAGATAAAAAGATGTAAAATAAAGAGCAGATAAAGAAGGCCTAAAATACATGTAATCAGAGATCCAAAGGAAAAGAGAACAATATAGAAGAGAAATCCAAAGAGATGATGAATGATTATTTTACAGAACTAATCAGATGCCAATCCACAGATTCAAGGAGCCTAACAAAGTCCCAAATAAAATAAAAAGAAATCTAAACCCTTACACATCATAACAAAACCATAGAACACCAAAGTCAAAATAAAATCTTAAATAAGCTAGAAAACAGGAGAACATAGTAAAATCTCCATGCCTGTTGCTTTAAATTTAAAAAAGTGAGACTTGGCCAGAGTGGCTGAGTTGGTTGGGGCATCGTCCCAGACACCAAAAGGTGGTGGGTTCGATTTCTAATCAGGGCGCAGGTTCAATCCTGGGTCGGCGGAGGCAGCGCATAGATGTTTCTCTCTCTCCCTTCATCTTTCTGAAATCAATCAATCAATAAAAGTGATTAAGTAAGCATTAGTGACTGAGAAGGTTGTAAGGCTAAAACAAGATAATGTACTTGAAAATTTTTTTTAAAAATCTGGAGATTTAAGTGAAAGAGCTTGGTCAAAGCCTATTTCATTCTTGGTCATTTAATCTCTCTCTGGGGCCTTACTTTACCCGCAAAAGAAGAATGTAGCTGATTATTTCCAAAGTTCACTCAGTTCAAAGATTACTCTATCATTTTTATCTCTCAGCCTGAGGGAGGTGATTCAAATTATAGTATTCTATTGCCTAAAAATAAAATGCTAGCTATTATCAGGAAGAACAGAAACACAACAGAAATTATATCCCAAATTCTATAAAAAGCCATCCATACCTGGATACTAAGAGAAGTGTTAAAATCGCCAAACTATGTATGTAAAAAATGAAAAGAACAACTAAAGCAGTTCTCAATCCTTGTTGCATATTAGGACTACCAAGCAGTCGAAAAATATTAATGCCAGGGCCCTAATTCCTACAATTCTGATTTAATTGGTCTGGGACAGAGCTCAGGGAATTGATATTTTAAAAGTTCTCTCAGATTATTCTAAAGTTGCAGCTAAAGTTGAGAAACACTAAACTGAAGTGACAAATATTAGGATACGTTTCAAAAGAGTAAAACCTTTATCATCTTTCCCAAAATATAATTAAAGATTATAAAATTATCAAGGATGACTAAAATTAAAAAATGAACCTGTTTACAGAATTACACCATACCATAATGGGGTTCACCTGTTCCAATTTTAACGGTCCAAATAAAACCAAAAATTCGTTTTATAGAGTGGTTAGTAAATGCATACAATTTGTTATCCAAGAAGTCATGCATAGTTAAGAAAAACACACTCTGAAATGTTTATAGAAATTTCAAGATAACAGATACACAGTGGGTTATTAAGTATAGCAAGTACATTTGAAGTATATTATCAATGTTTTGAGGCTGACTCCTATTAAATGTCCCTTAGTGCCACCATCAGACCCAGAATATTATACTTCCTGGTTCTGGATGGCACTACATGGTCCAGCCTTAAAAGGGCTCATAACTGAAGATTGTGCTTTTCTGTAGAAACAGGAGATACACGAATTTCACATCGTGCACTTGGTACCATTTATTTATTCAGACCTTACTTTGGGTTATGTACCCCAGGCCTCTGCTAGATACTTTAAAATACCTTTTAATTCTCACACAGTAGTTTATTATGCTCACCTTACACACAAGGAAACTAAGGTTCTGAGAGGACAGAAATAAGGCAAAGACGTATTTCTGGCATAAAATAAAATAATAAGTCTTAGTGCAAAGATTTAAATCCAGGCCTATGCCATGCTGCCCTTCACTGTCATTGTGAATAAAATTACAATAATAACAAAAAATAAACTGTTATTTTAAGTGTCTACTTTGTACATTTAAGTGCCCAGTAAATCTCAACAGTCCGAGGAAGATGTTCAGTCGAAATAATTTTGATACTTGACTCCCTTTTCTCTAAGCTCACATCCTATCTCCTCCAGCATATCTTGCTGATTCTACCTTCAAAAATGTATTCAAAATCCATAATATTTTGAGTATGTATCCAAATATATAATCCCATATCTCGTTACTGCCACAAAGAGCCTACTAACTAGACTCTGATTTTTCTACCCTCATCTCCCCTCCAAGTCTATTGTGAATCCCTGCAAAGGGTTCCATTTAAAGATGTTGTCACTCTTTAGTTCAACACATTTCAATAGTCCGCATCTTGAGGTAAATTCTAAAGTCCTTACCATGGGCAAGACTCAGTACCTCTGATACCATTTCTTCTATTCTCCTCTGCTCCACCCACACTTGCCTCATTCATTATTCGTCCAGCATTCCAAGTGTTCCTTCCCCCTACTGTTCCCGCTGCCTCGATTACTCTCTTCAGATCACCTTTTCTGGTCTTTCTCGAGAGGCATCTTATCAGTGAAGCTTTCTTCTCCACTCTACCCTCCCAAGCACTCCACAGCCCACTTACCACACTTTATCATAGCACTTACTACCATCTAATGTTTTAAGAATGCATTTGTTTATTACTGCTTGTCTTCTACCATGATTTAAGCTTCATGCAGGTAGGATCTGTTTTAATCATTGCTGTTGCCCCGGTGCCTAGAATGGGACCTGGCATGAAGTAGGCACTTGAAAAACATCTGTTGAATGAAAATATGAATCACTGATGCCAAAATCCAAATTCATAAACACTCTAGTATCAGCATCCACACCATATTTCCTAATCATAACTTAACCTTTTTCACAGTTCTAGCATTTCCAGGTAAATAGCACAGCCTCCCCCTACCACACACACACACACACACACACAAAATGTAGGGCAATAACTTTTATTTTCTATTTACATTCTTGCTTTCCTGTAATTTTTAAATACTGAGCCTTAGGTTCTCATTACCTCATAAAGTTCTTTTTTCCTGCTCTTTTCTCCACTCACTGCTAAGCTCTTCTGTGCTATTCTAAGAAAATTTAAATCCCCAAAGTGATAAACACTGATTCTTCTGCATTTTGTTTGTTCTATCACTCCGACTAGATTGCATGTTTCTTTGAGGTTATCTAGTTCAACGTGTCTCACCCAGAAAATCCTTTAAATGTTATGCATGGGTGTGGTTCAGCGGTTGAGCATCGACCTAGGATCCAGGAGATCAGGGTTCGATTCCAGGTCAGGGCACATGCCCGGGTTGTGGGCTGCAGCTGATCAATGACTTTCTCATCATTGATGTTTCTCTCTCTCTCTCTCTCTCCCTCTCCTTTCCTCTCTCTGAAATCAATCAAGATATATTTTAAAAATAAAATAAATAAATAAATAAATGTTATATATTCCATCTTCAATTCCTTTCACAAATATAAAGCTCAGTAATAATTTTGGCCCTTCTTTTCTCATGAATTATCTTATCTGCATGGTGTGGTGAGGGGGATTACCACAAAAGTAAAATGGGCAAGGGAGAAAAAAATGACACTAAGTTTTTGGTATGATGTGACCAGTTCCTTACTCTCAAGATCTGAAAGAGTGAGGAAGTGATGAAGGCAGGCCAGGTAGACAGATGAGAGCTTGGATTGCCTTTCACAATTTTGCCCTGGCAATTTGAAAGAGCAGGACTAACAGGTTCCTGAAGAGACAAATTAGAGTTAATCTTAAAGGTATTTTTCTCGACTCTGCTGTTAATGACTTGAGAAGAGATTTAAAAATTAAAAGGAAGACACCAAGTACTCCAAGTTTCATCATCATTCATTCAACTCTACTTCCTAATATTTGTCTAGGAAAATTCCAAAGACAAAAGAAAAATGAAGGGCTACGTTGAATTTAATGATGTTGTTGTAAAGAAATGACTTGGCAAAGCAGGGGTGGGGGGGTGGGGGAAGGCATCCATAATACTGTCAACAATAAGTAAAAATTTTAAAAATGATTTTTAAAAATATGTTTTAAATAATGCTAATAAGGGAGTCAAAGACCACAGGTTCCTGCAAACTGTCTCCCCCCAAAATACATAATACTTGCTCTGTTTGGAAAATATGACACATTTTTTTAAGTTTCTCCATGGATGTTTAATTTGAGCACAACCCAAAAGGTACTGTAAAAATGTAGTGTCCTTCTCTTACCCTTTGAGACAGCATGGATTGACCTGGAGACTATTATACTAAGCGAAATAAGCCAGTTAGAGAAAGACATGTATCACATGATCTCACTTATAAGTGGAATCCAAAGAACAAAATAAAATGGTGAACAAAATAGGTGCAGAGGTATGGATGCATCAAACAGAATAGAATAATAGATCTCGGGGGGGGGGGGGGGGTGTTGGGGGAGGGGACAGGAAGCGATTAACTAAAGAACATATATGCATATATGCATAACCCATGGACACAGACAAGAGCATGGGGAAGGCCTGGGGTGGGGTGGGGGTTGGTGGAAGGGAGCAAAAAGAGAGAAAAGGGGAGACACCTGTAATACCATCAACAATAAAATTGAATTAAATTTTAAAAAAAGTAGTGTCCTTAATATAATGAGCACCAGTGGAAAACCTACCTTAAGTTTAATATTTGCCATAAATAATCCAGGAACTTGTGTGTGCATATAAAACTGAAGAGTGGCTACAGTTATAGGTAAATTAAAAAGTTTAAACAGTGGGGTGGAGGGAGACACAGGGGTGAGATGGGTTGCAAATTCCCAAGCTTCCACAGGTAGGAAGGTAAGAATTGTTTTGTTTGTTTTTGAGCAAATTAGTGTGACTTATCTTACATTCCCTAAACTGGAAAATAAATTCAAATTTAAGTGGTTACATATAAAAATCATTCTCCACACAGTACATTAAAGTAAAAGCCTACCTTTATCACTTCCTTGAGGTCTGAAATCCACAAGCTTCATTATGGAATTTATTGCTAAAGGTGAATTACCAATAAATGTGAATGAAGCATTAAGTCTGCTGGTTACTATACAGACATGGTCAGATTCATTATGAGAAAAACTACAAATATCAAAAGGCCAGATACTAAAGCAACACAACAGTAGGAATGAAAAAGCTGTCAAGGGATATAAACATAAAGAATCAGAAGGAATCTTAGAAACTATGGGTGACTCTCATTTTATTCAACTCCTCCCGGAGGCCTTCCCTAACCACTCCATCTAAAATAGCCACCCCTATCACACTCTATTCCCGTTCCCTGATCTATTCTTCTCATAGCAGTTGCCACTATGGGTCAGTAGTCTACAGAGCTGCATTTGCTGATTGCCTCCCAACTAAAACGTAAGCTCTATGAGGGCAGAGGCTTTGTCAGTTTTGTTAACCCCAGGACCTAGAGGCACACAGCTAGCACTCAATAAATGTACTGAATAAATAGCTGATGAAACTGAAGTTCAGAGAGGTTAAAGGAGTTCCTCAAGGTCACAGAGCTACCAGCAAGCCCAGCCCATACTATAACCCTGTCTACTTGCTCTTTCCATTGCCACCTGCACTACCCCAAACGAGCTGATTCCAGCACAGATTCTATTTAACAGATGTCTCCTTTTCTTTTAAGTGCCAAAGAAAATAAATGTTACCAAAAAAAGTAACACACTGGGTAGCATTTTAACTTTAAGTGTTTCACCAACCAAAACCATACTCAAATTTCATTAAGCATACAGGATTGGTCAATAAAGCACAGCCACCCATAGTTCTTAAGTTCCTTGTGAAATTGGTGTCTGGCTTGGAAGTTTTAAGAACAGCCACTTACCAACTCAGAATGGCCTGTAAAGTATCAGCCTCACTTTCATTCTTCTAAGAGCCCACAACAGCTCCTCCCTGGATATACTTTACCTTGATGATTACGCAGGAAATGTAACCAGCTTTAAAGCCCCTTTTAAAGTAAAAGTCCATCTCACAAAACATTGAACATAAAATTAACCCTCGGGAAGTTTTAGACTCCGAGAGCAGGAAACCATCTCTGAACTATCATCTGGCTGTGATCATCTAGGTCCTTCATTTAAAATCCATGAATCTGAAATACCTAAAAGAAACGCGGGAGGGGGTGAGGGAGTGGGAAGGGGAGAAGAAACATTGACATATGAAAAAAGAGAGCTGATATTCCTAGCGACACTTTCCCCCAACATCAGCTTCTCGCCCAAAGTCAAGGCCTCCCGGACGCGACTTCTGCTGCCGCCCGTGACCACCTTCCTCCCGAGAAGCCTACCGCCCGTGCCCACTGCGGGCGCGCCTCTGCGCGGGCACCGAGGACGGAGGCTGGCTCGGCGGCGTTCAAAACTACTGTTAGCCCAAGTAGCACGCGGAAAGGGAAGACCTAGAATGTGGACGGCAACAGAGTTGAAACGAGACAGAGTTGAGAGAAGGAAGGAGCCAACGACAAGCAGCGGGGGGGTAAACAACGCATCACGGCCGGAGTGGGAACCCGGGTCAAGGAAGTGGGGTCGGCCAAAGGCAAAGGTGAAGAGGGGAAGGGGGCAGTTCTGGGTGGGACGGGTGGGAGCAAAGGGGAGGGGACCGGCGAGGCAGGAGCAGGGGGAGGGGGGAGGGGGAGGGGAGGGGGAAGGGTCCGGGGCGGGGCGAACGGGAGCGAGGAGGCGGGATGAAGAGGGCCCGGCCAGGAGGGTCGTTACCTGCAGCTCCGCCCGCTCCACCTCCCACTGGGCTCTCTCCACCTCGAAGCGGGCCCACTCGTGCTGCAGGAAGTGCAGGATCCCCGGAAGGCTGTACTGGGCACGGGCCGCCCCCGCCGCAGCCGCCCCGTCCCCGGCCGCCTCCGCCAGAGGCCCGAGCCCCTTGGCACCGCCGGCGCCCGGGTGGTTGTTGCTGAAGAAGACGCCGGGTCCCGCCTGCTCGTCCATGGCGGCCGCAGAGAGCCGGTGAGCTGCCCAGCGCCCAGCAGCGGAGGCAACGGCGGCGGCCAGCAGCGCCTCCTCCGCCCTCCGCCGCTCCCCGCCCACACCCCAGTCAGCAGGGAGCAGCCGCCTCGGCGCGGGGGCCGGCCGAGCCCGGGACGGGCCGGGAAATGGGTCAACTGCGGCGCGCGGGCGGCGCGCGGCTTGCTGGGAAATGTAGGCGCGGGGCGGGGCGGGCGTCGCCGAGGCGGCCTGTGGGGCGGCGAACGGCCGCTGCGCGCCCGCGGCCCCGCCCGGCCCGCGGCGGCGGGGGGGCCCGAGCGGCGCGCGGGTTTCCTCTGGGGCGCGGCGGGGCGCTCGGGTCCCTCGCACGCGGAAGTGCGCGGGCGGCGCCCCGCTGCGCACCCACACGCGGAAGTTCCGGGGCCGAGCCGCGCACCTTCGGGCGGCTTCCTGGCCGTGGTGCGGAGCCAGCGAGCAGAGCGGCTTCGCCGGGCTGGGCCCCGTCCCGCGGGCCCGCCTCGGGGCGCTGCACCTGGACGCTCCGTTCTGCGGGGCGCCCGTCGCTGCCGCGCCCCTCCCCCTCGGGGCGCAGACCTGTTGCCGGGTCGGCTCCCTCCCTCCCGGGCTGTTGACACGCCGCGCGGAAGTCGCCTTGCGGTTAATCTTGCAGGAAATCTTTTTAGTTTCAGGTATCCGAGGCGACGTTATTTCGGTCTCCCTTTTCCTACCTTATTCCCGCGCAGTTCTTACTCAGTTCAAGTCAGTTCAACAAAGACTTGATTGTCGGGTGTGTGTGGCGGGACGTGCGGATGAAGGGCCCTCCCCGCCCCGGGCCGCCGGCGGTGCCGGCGCCGCTCCCTCGCTCGGCCGGCTCCCGGCTTCCCGCGGGTCGCCTGCAAACTGGCAACAGTGCCCTTTCTTTCCACTGTTTCTCTGAAAAGTCATCCCCCGGGGTCCCCCGAAATTGTCACTAGAAGTTCCTTCTACAACGATAATGAAAGGAACACACTTGAAAAACTATATAACAAGTGAAGATGAAATTAAGCCTTTGTTTAGGCTTCATAACAAGTTATTTGTATTTCTTTTGTTTTGTGGGACGGGCTTCTGACATAGCAGGTGTGATGGCCATGAAAAAGCTTAAAGATGCGGGCTGGCGAGTGACAGGCCGGGGAAGGACGTCCCCCCCCTTCCCGTGGCTGCTTGTGGAAAGGGCAGGAAACATTGTATCTGCTCCAGCTGCAAATGAAAGGGCAAGCTCTGTTCTCCTGCTCGTTGAATGTTTCTGTGTATTAATTTATTCTTTATTATAATTAAAGATTGATGCATGGCCAAATCCCCTGTGTCATAAGTATTTTGGCTGTTTGTGTCCTTTGAGATACTGCCCAGTCCTCTCATTTTACATCTCAAGAAACTGAAGTTCAAAGAAGTTGAGACTCGTCTACAATGAGGCTATTATTCGGGTACAGGGAAAAGTAGAAAGCAGTGTTCCTGACTGTTAGTTCGCCAGCCTCTCCACTAACGTTGCCTCCTCTCTTATCAGACCTATAAGGATTCCAAGGGGACAGTATTGCATCAATGGCACTCTTGTTTTTATTGGAAGGGTTTAAATAATCTTGGAGGCTGTGAATGTCCAAAGCTATTTTTTCTCTAATAGAAGGCATGTTGGACAATTCGTTGAAATAAAGACACTATTAAACTAAGTGGTAGCTGTTAAAGAACCCATAAGCCCTTTAGCTAGACTCACCAGGAGAAAAAGAGAGCTCAAAATCAGAAATAAAAGGGAAGATACTGCAACGGTTACCACAGAAATACTAAAGATCATAAGAGACTACTCTGAACAATTGTGGGTCAAATTGGACAATGTAGAAGAAATGGATAAATTTTTAGGAACATACAACCTACCAAAACTGAATCATGAAGAAAGAGAGACTCTGAACAGACCTACTCCTAGTAAGGAGATTGAATCAGTAATCAGGGACGCTCAACAAAAAAGAGCCCAGGACCAGATGGCTTCACTAGTGAATTCTACCAAACATTCAACGAAAAGTTAATACCAATCCTCAAACTCTTCCAAAAACCAGAAGAGGAAGGAACTCTTCCAAACTCATTTACAAGGCCAGCATCGATCACCTGATAGCAACACCAGGCAGGCAAGGACACCACAAGAAAAGTATTAGAGGCCAATATCCCTGATGAAAACACATGCAAAAATCCCCAACAAAATATTAACAAAGCAAATTAAACAATACATTAAAAGGATCAAACGCTATGATCGAGTGGGTTTTATTCAAGAATGCAAGGCTGGTTTAACATCCAAAAATCAGTCAACGTGAAATAGCATATTAACAAAATGAAGAATAAAAATCGTGATCATCTGAACGATGCAGAAGAAGCATTTGACGAAATTCAACATCCACTTATGATAACAGAGCAGGTATAAAGGGAACATACCTCAACATAATGAAAGCCGTGTACGACGAGCCCAAAAATAACATCGTACGTAATGGTGAAAGCTGAAGGCTCGTCCTCTTGAGATCAGGAGCAAGACAAGGGTGCCCACTCTCGCTACGTTTATTCAACATAGGACTGGAAGTCCTAGCCAGGACAGTTAGGCAAGGAAAAGAAAGAAAAGGGATCCAAATTGGAAAGGAAGAAGAAAAACTCACTATTTACAGGTGACACGATCATATACATAGAAAACCATAAACACTCGTCAAAAAACTTAGAACTAATAAAGAGCTATCGAAAAGAGAATCACCCCATCTATAATTGCATCAAAAAGAGTAAAATACCCAGGGATGAATGTAACTGAGGTGAGAGAGATGTATGCTGAAAACTACAAGACATTAAGGAGAGAAATTGAAGACACAAGTAAATGTAAAAATATTCTGTGCTTATGGACTGGAAGAATTAATACTGTTAAACGTCTACACTACCCAAAGCGATCTACAGATTCAGTGCAACCTCTATCAAAACTCCAGTGACATTGTTCAGAGCAATGGAGCAAACAATCCTCACATTTGTATGGAACCACAAAAGACCCCTGAATCTTTTTCCCCTTTGTGCTTATCCGTCTCTCACATTTGCTGTATTCAGCACGAATTACATTTTCTTAAGGAAACACTTAATAGCATATAACATATTATGCAGAAAAGCTCACAAGTGGCAAGTGAACACAGTGAACTTACAGACTGAACTATTCTATGTAACCGCCACCCAGATGGTGAAACAGAACGTGACAGGCACCCCAGAAGGCCCCTTTCAATGTATATCCTCAGACACTACAGCAAACATGTTTTTTTGGGGGGGAAATATTCTAAAAATTTAATACCTAGAAAGGACATGACATTTATAGTTAGTTAAACCTAAATTTTATTCCCCACTCTAGTTTTCCAAATCTGGAAATCTTGGACAAATGTTTTAACTTTTTTCTGCTGCAATTCTCTCAATTTTAATATGGGAATAATATTTACCTTATAAAGTCACTGTGAAGATTAAATGAGAGAAGAAATGTAAATCCCCTAGCATAGTGCCTTTTATTGTAATAAGAGCGCACTCACAAGACTAACTGAAATAACACACGTAAAATTTAATTACAAGGGGCTCAGTATTTTTTCTTTTTGCTTTCTCATACTGTTCAGAACTTTAATTCAGCAGTTAAAATAATCTTTTTAAACATTAATGTCTATGCCCAACCATAAGCCTCAGGCCTCAAGGTTATTGCTGATTTCCTGATCATACATTTTATAATTAATAAAGCCTGTGACACAAAAATAGTGTTCCCTTTCCAAGCACAGAGGGCAGCTGTCAAAATGTTGATTTATGTATCAGTGTACCCAGTTTAAAGTGAAAAATTGTGAAATGCTAATACGTTATTTAGATAATTGGAGTGTTTGCTATTTTTTGGTTTATGTGTGTGTGCTTTGTAGTGTGGGGAATCATAGTTCTACAAAATGGCAAATAATTCATTTCTATTTTTCATTAAAATGAGTGGCTATTTAAAAAGAAAAGTTCCAGATGACCTGGTATTTGGGTCTCCGACCGTAACTGCTCACAGAAAAGGATTCCAGTTGAACTGGCTCTTTCAGAATTATGCCAAGAAAAAACAAAAAGAGTGGAAAATTTGGCGAGGAGCTGGGATGAGTGGAACTTCGGGAGGGGAACGTGCAGTAGCCAGTTTACCTTCCTCCCCTGCCATCTGCCCGCTTCCTAATTTCCCCTCTCCTTTCTGCCTGCCCTGCTTCACGGGCCAGTCTCTGCTGCTCTGGTTCCTCAGCCTCCAAGCTTACGCCCGAGATTCAAAGTCTGGTAATGACTGGGCTGGGGAAACAGCCAAACGCAAGTTGGGAAGTGAAGGAATTCTATTTCTGAATTTTTTCTCGGAGTCCAAGAATTAAATCTGCATCACAGTCTTGTGAGAAGATGGGAAAATAGCCTCTATCACTTATTATTATTACTACTGCTATTTTATTTAGGAAGAGTATGGTTGAAATGAGAGAGTTGCCTAATTTAAGTTTTAAAATTAAATTTTATTTAATGTACTTAAATACACTTAAATAAAATTTTAATATTGTAGTAGCTGATATTTGGAAAAATAAATACTTAAAATCTAAAATCAGGAGAGCTTTAACAAATGTAAATCCCTAGCACACGGGGACGCTGAAATGGTAACAGCTCTGCAGCTTACACTTCTTTTGGAATATTGATGGTGAGCAACTTAAGATTCTATTTCTGTAAGCAAAGATAAACTGCTTTTGAACACTGTTTTCCTTTCTCCCCAACAACTCCATCTTTGCTTCTTTCTCTTTTAAAATTTCAAGTGAATGAAAGCTCTACTCAACAGATTGTTTTCTTTCTCTTATTTTTTCTTAAAATAACCGTGGTGCCCCCATTTTTAAGGCAGGAACTAAATTTCAAACAATTAATGTAATCTCCATTGCATAAAAATACCTGGGGTGGGGGGAGAGGGGAATATTTTTATAGTGTGGCTACTCCTGCCAACTATGCAATAGAGACAATTCGTGTCCACGTGGAACCTTTTCTCAGCAGAAAACTCCCAATCTTCCTTTAGGCTTGAACTGCTCAGAACAGCAACCCCCAACTCCTGTCTGATAGTCCTTTAACATAAATTAAGTCAGTTCTCAGAAGAATTTAAATGTGCTACTTTTTTTTTTTAATAAACATGGTGGGGTGAGGGCGGTGCATGGGGAGGGGCAGGGTTGTAATCTGGGCTTTGTCCCGGAAAAAAAGAAAAATGAATCAGGTTAAGGAGGCCCAGTACATTTTTGTTTTAATTTTTAAAGACCCGTGTGTTTTCTTAACTTTTTCAAGCAAGATTTCACTTATTTTGCAGGTACTACATTTCCCTCCCTCTGCTCTGCAGGCCCTCAGTATCCTACTGTTTGTTGTTCAATCCATGTTAATTTTAGCACTTGCAGTTCTCTGCAGTGGAAAATTCTGCCATTATCCGTGCTATCTCCTTTCCCAGATTTCCCCCCAGCTGCAGGACATGAAGTAACAAGAGGAGTGGTTTGAACCAGCTCATAGACACTTTCACATGAACTCATGATGTGTAACATTGTAACTAATGAGTATTCAAACTTAAGCAGCCAATACATTCATTTTCATTATAGGAGAAAACAATAATTTAAATAATACAGTTTTTAGTATATAGCAATGACCAAATTAATGCTGCAACATTTTTATGAGGATGTAATAAGATTAAATGTGAAGCAAGAGTATACCTTAGCTAGAAGGTGGAATGGAGCTTTTAAAGCAAAATTCACACACCTTAGAATGAAAAGTACACAGTGCATTTGATATCTTGAAAGAAGTCCAATATAGCTAACAATAAAGAACAAGGGGAAAGTAATAAGAATTGTTCTTTTTATAGCCAGTACTTATTGAGCATTTACTCAATTAAAATGATGCATTTTAATAGTGCGTTTAGATCCTTACAACACCCCATGAGGTAATTACTAAAATTACCTTCATTTGACAGACAGGGACGTGACAAACAGTCATAGGATGAGGAGGTGAAGTAGGAGCCAGATGATGCAGGGGCTTGAGGGTTACCTTCAGGAATTGGTCTTCATGGTAAGGTACCTTACCTGAACTGAAGACTTTTCAGCAAGGTGTCAGATTTGAATTTATAATTTCCATTTCTGTGTGGGAAATACAGTATAAGTCGACATTTCTAAATTGTTCTCTAAAGGTGAGGCACTATTTTAAGGTCCTTTGCAAGTATTAACTCATTTACCCCACAGCTACTCTGTGAGATAGGTATTATTATTGCTCCCGTTTTACAGATGCATAAACAGGCACAGAGAGGACAAGCGACTCGCCCAAGGTTACTCAGCTTGTGACAGCCAGATTCCAGCCAGGCAAACACCCAACCGTCCACACGAGCCACTTTGCTACACTGCAATCAAATGTGCTGATTTGGATTAGGATGGTGATAATGGCAATAACGACGCACGGAGGGACCGACCAGATACTTAGGAAACATGGTGAGGCACTAAGCATAGTGAGAGAAGTTGGGGGAGTCACGGGTGAAGCTGAGGGTTCCACATGGCTACCCAGCAGGATGGAAGGGTTGCGCTGTTTACTGGGAGAGCGTGAGCTGAGAAGCAGGTGTTAGGTAAGGGGGTGGAGCTCAACTGTAAATTAATTCAGTTTGAGGAGCTTCTGCGACAACTAATGGTGGGTGGTCACATGGGCAAGTCTGAGAACAGGCCAGGGCTCCGGGCACGCCCGTGAAGGAACCCCTGCCCGTGATTCTCTCCTACCATACTTCATACTATTGCTCCCGACTTGTCACAAAGCTGTGCAGGACGTGAACACGTCATGGCAGGTCCTTTGCCTAACTGTTCGCTCTTGCATTCCCAGTGCCCAGCATACAGTAGGTGTCCCGTGCATAGCTGTTCAATGAGTGAGTGAGACAGCAGCAGAGAATCTTATCACGGAGTCTTTGACGAACAGGAATTCAAGTTCCCCTTGCATGTGTCCAGCGACAAGGAATGCGCTGTCATAAGGCAATCATTTTTAAAGAGCTCTTAGAAAATTCTTCGAAGTTTGACTGCAAACCTCTTCTTTAAAACACTGACCTGTTGGTGCAGTCTGCTAACTGGTCCTCCTATCTGAAGATTAATGATCATATTGCCCTTTTTTACCCTCAATTCCTCTATGTCACTTCTTGGATACACACCAGTTTGTCATTGCCGTTAAAATGTGGAATTAAAAGGTGATGCTCTAATTCCCTCAGCTGCCCCTACACACACACACACACACGCGCACACACACACACAAGGTCCCCCAGTGTGTAGAGTAGGACTGCTACCTTCCTTATTTTAAACAAGTATATTTTTACTAAAAAAGTAGCCCAACTTTATGAAATTTTTCTACTAGCTTTATAATGATTAAGTCAACTAAAATGCCATTTAAAAAAAAAAAAAAGGCTAGGTATATCAAAATTGTTGAGATTTAAGGGCATTCCCAGGCATTTTCTTAGAATTTGGAAAACAATGAACCAGTTTTATTTCACTTCCGTTATTTCAAAAAAGCATCACTTTCTAAGATTTAGCAACGTGTGTCAAAATTCAAGCCTGTCATTTTTTTTTTATAACCCCTTTAAGGAACTATCCCAGGAAATAATCTGCAAGGCTTCCTTTTTAAAAAGTCAAATGCAGCATTTTTTATTAAAATATAAAAACTAGAAAACAAGTGCCCAAGCATAGGATAATGGCAAAGTAAGTTAATTGGTACATCCACTATGAGGTAGCCATCAGAAAAATGAAAGAAGGAAGAAATGTAGACAGGATAAATTACCAAACTTAAAAGTTGGAGAAGTTAAACAAGCTCACTTAGATTTTCATGGATTCTTCTGACTCACATTAAAGTCAGCGGGGGCCGGCCGGTGTGGGTCAGTGGTGGTGCACCGACCCGGGCACCAAGAGGCTGCCGGCTGGATTCCGGGTCAGGGCACATGCCCGTGCTGCCGGCTCCGTCTCCCTAAGGTAGGGAGTATGTAGGAGGCAGGCGTTTGATGTTTCTGTCTCTCCCTCTCCCCCCTCCCTCTAAAATCAATAATAAGAATGTTAAAAAAAAAAAGTCAAGGGGGTTTAAAAGGGCAAACAGAAGTAGTATATGTGCATAAGGAAAACAATGCCTAAGATGAAAACCTCTGAGTTCTAATGGCAGAAAGAGAGAACTGTGGACAGGGGGCCCAGGCTGTTAACCAGAATAAGATCTGGTAGACAAGAAACAGTACTGGACTGGTCACTGGTGCATGCATCGGTCTCACATTTGTTTACTGACACCACCAGAAACTTAACTCAGAATTTTTCTAAATTATGATTAAGACACGCATTTCCCATTTAAGAAAAACTTTGTGAAGTCCATAAATAATATTTTCATAAGCCCTTAGAATTATAAATGGGTTCATAGTGATTGAACCAGGTTTTGAAAAGAATCCATATGGAAAGCATGAAGGCAAGAAATTTATTTATAGCTATACTCTAGCCATTTCTGGCTCCAACCTAAAAATTCCAATTAAGAATGAAGAAAATGTGAGGCATAGTAATTCATATATAATTAAATGCATTTTGAAAACTGAGCTAATTATATCCCTCCTTCGGCATTGTTTGAATGAAAAGAAACAAGGAATATGGAGTTCTAGCACAGTGCCTGATACACAACAGAAAGGGCAGCTCTTCTTCAAAGTGATAACCTGCAGCATTTTAACTGCTGTCTGGATTTAATGTATTTTATACTGTCATACTGTGATAGCAATTTTATACACATGTAAAAACTGCTTATCAGACTATAAATAATACATGCCAATATTAAAGGATTGGCCAGAGTCATTCTCTCGATTTTAAAAAAAGGCAGGATAAACAGACATATATACTTCTTAGGTGTGCAAAAGATCAGAGAGAGAATACCTAGTAAATGTGCCTCTCATTTTATAGATGGGAAAACTGAAGCCCCAGAGGGTTCGGCTGTCCAAAGTTCTATCCCTGGCTGATGGGAGGACCTATTTAGAACAGGGACACTTGATTTCAGAGCTTCTTTCTTTCTAATTGAGAATTCAAATGTACTATATCGATTAACAGGAATTTGAAAAGCAAATAGATATTTTATTTCCTATAATATTAAAACTGCCCAGATTAAGCTTTTGAAATAATCTGCTGGCTATCATCATGCTCCTCCTCTTAGCTTCTTGATACTGGATATTCTTAGTCAAAAAAATAAGATTACTCAGGCTGAGAAAATCTCATGGGTTGGACAATGAAACAAATTAAAAAATATAATTCTTCCAACAAATCTTTTAATAGGTATAATCTCAGAAAACTAGAAGTTAAGTTGTAAATGATGCAGAAGAGTTTAGAGAAAGTATAAAGATGTGCTGTGGGGGGCGGGGGGAGAGGAAGAGAAAGACTGAGGGAGAGAGGGAGAAGAAAATGACAGAATCATTGTCAATGCCTGATGCAGTCTACTGCAAAGTGGGATATTATGGAAAATGCCTGGGGGGTAAAAAGAGCAGCAGAAAACAGCCAAGGCAGAAAGAAATATACTTTATAAATAGGTGAATGAAAAGGGGTTATGTCTGCAAGGAATGGGAAAACAGTCTAGCAATTCCTAAAAAAGTTAAAAAGAGTTACCATTGAGTAGGCAAATCCACCCCTAGGTACATACCCAAAAGAAATGAAAATATGTTAACCAAAAACTTGTAAACAATTGTTCACAGCAGCATTTTTTCATAATAGGCAAACGGTGAAAACAATCCATGTGTTCATCTACTGAATGGACAAACAAAATGTGGCATTCATACAATGGAATATTATCCAGCCATAAAAAGGGATGGAGCACTGATGTATGCTACCACATGATGAGCCTTAAAAACATCATGTCGCCCGGCTGGGCGTGGCTCAGAGGTTGAGCATCGACCTAGGATCTAGGCAATCGGGGTTCAATTCCTGGTCAGGGCACATGCCCAGGTTGCAGGCTTGATCCCCAGTCGGGGGCGTGCAGTAGGCGGCCGATCAATGACTCTCTCATCATTGAGGTTCCTATCTCTCTCTCTCCATCCTTTCCTCTCACTGAAATCAATAAAGACATATTTGAAAACCAAACAAAACACATTAAGTCAAGAAGCCAGTCACAAAAGACCATATATTATATGATTTCATTTGCATGCAATGTTCATAAAAGGAGAATCAAGAGAGACAGAAAGTAGATTAGTGGTAATGTAAGGTCAAGGAGAAATGGAAAGATTGTGGGGTGACAGCTCAAGGGTATGGCTTTTCTTAATGGAGTAATGAAAATGTTCCAAAATTTCTGGCGATGGTTGCATTACTCTGTATATATACTAAAAACCATTGAATTGTATATTTTCAATGGACGAATTGTATGGTAATAAAACTGTCATTACAAAAAAAAAACACTAAAAAAAAATGAGAATAACTTTAGAAGAGCAAGTCTGAAATGAAAAACAACCCTGCATAAATAAAAGTCAGTGAGCAAATAGGTGAGAGAAAGCTCCTGTCTAAGGTGTAAAGGACTGCATAAGGAAGAAAGGCAAGGATATCTGAGCTGCTAATTGGTGAGGGTATGAGAGAATATATAGAAGGTAGCAGATGATAAATAGGTACACATTTTGGCATGCTCAGAAAGGTGACTTGCTTTTGATAATACAGTTGATGTAACACTTGTAAAACTTGTTTAAAATTTGCTAAACACTGTGGCAAACATTAATTTCATCAATTATCTATTTGATGTGGTAAAATCCCCATTGCCTTTGAGACTGGTGTAACTATAATTATTAATTCATTTTTGTATGCCCTGTGGCACTTAGCTTGATGCCTTCCTTATACACAGTAGGCACTCAATAAATATTTGATGAATGGAACTAGCCATCATAGCCAGAACTCGAGGCTCTGAAATTATAAAACATAACCGAGGCCAAATTTTAGCCATTAAAAAAAGGCAGAATAGTATTCCATGTCTGAAACATTTTAATGGATCTTAAATGAAAGTTTTAATTTAGTTAACAACTAAAATATACAAAGCATAATTTAGTAATCTAATGTGAAAGTAAAACGACAGAAAGGTAAGGACATTTTGAGAAATGATAAGAAAATGTGACTTTATTCATATTATATATACCACAAACAGACATTTTACATTATTTTGCTAAACAAAATTTAAATTTTGCTATTTTTCAATTACATTTTTCATGACAGATGCTGAATACTGGCCTATTTTTTCTGACAATATCAACAGGCGGCCCAACTACATGATACGATTGTTTTTAGCATTTAAATTTAAAAGACTGGCTCAGTGTTTAAAAAATAAATTAATTAATAAAAGAGAAACAATATTAGGAGAAAAATGAAAGCATATTCACCACATGATGAAAGAAAAAAAAAATCACTCCTTCAAAACCAGAAAGCACTCTGAGCATTAATTCACTTAACCTATGTAGAAGCATATAATACCAATATACAAATAAAGTAAAACCTATAGCCTGGAATGACACAGTGACTATCACTAACTAGCTTCTAGTTGACAATATAAATAAAAATGAGTGGAAGAGCAAATTAAAAAAAACTTGTTTTTAGCTTAATTGTTGGTGCAGAATGTACAGCAGGGGCTGGCTGCCTGGTAGCTGCTTTAGCTTTGCTGGCTTGGCTCGCTCGAACAGCAGTTTCCAAACGTACTTTCAACTCCGGAGCTGCTCCCATTACGGTCTTGAAGGCATGTGGATACAGAGGTCCAATATGCATTAAATTCTGGAGTGCAAACTCATGAAGATCTTTGGAGGCTGTGTTTGCTGAGGCAAAAGAATTTTCATCCAGCAGGTAAGAGATCAAAGTGGGTACTAAAAGAGCAAGTAACTGGACTCCTGCAAATAACAGAGTTAGTTTGAAGATGATCATGATTCTGAAAATTACAGTAAACTTCATTTTTAAAACTAGGCACAGTAGTCTGAATTATAATAAAATATAAGTAAACATACACAATCTACTTTGGACCTCAATAATAACTCATAATTAATATTAAATATTTACTAAATGCCCAAGTTATGTTAGGGTTAGAAACCAGGCTTGTTAGATTGTATATTTAGCCCGGCTGGGTGTAGCTCAGCAGTTGAGCGTTGACCTAGTTATCCAGGCGATCGGGGTTCAATTCCCAGTCAGGGCACATGCCTGGGTTGCGGGCTCGATCCCCAGTCGGGGGCATGCAGGAGGCAGCCAATCAATGAATCTCTCATCATTGATGTTTCTATCCCTCTCTCTCCCTCTCCTTTCCTCTCTCTGAAATCAATAAAGATATGTTTTAGAAAAATAAAAATTTAAAAATTAAAAAAAAGATTGTATATTTAACATACATATTAATTTAATTTTTAAAATAATGCTTAAAAGGTTAAAAATAAACCCTTTACAATTGCCATCTGATAGAATGTATTTTGAGAGTAAGATTATGAAATATTTAAAGTTATTCCAGAATAAGGAGGCTGGAGAGTAGGGAATAGGAACATGAACAACATCTTTTACTATTATTTAACTAAAACAAGGTATTTCCTTGATTTTAAAATAGAAATACAACTCTTTCCCATTTCATCATCCCCAAAACCCACAGTAAAGGAAGGGGGAAAATCTTCCAAAAATAAGGAAATACATAAAACTTAGGGTTAAAAACAAGAACCCCTGTCTGGCTGACATAAATTCCAACCCCTAAAAAAAGATTTATTGGAGGCTTAATACCTTTTACTAGTCTCTGTCTTCCCATATTAACAACTCCATCCTAGAATATAAATGTCATTAAAGCTGATATTTTTCTAAAAATAATATGTAATCGGATATGTGTGTATCTTACAATCAACATTGAGAGTAATGCTTTCTCCACCTTTAACTTATGCTAATTTTTGCAGAATGGCAATAGATAAAGTTAAAGCCAAGGCTGTGGGGGAGCAGGAAACATCTGACATCAGTGAGTGAAGTGTAACACACTGATGTCATCAGAGAGTGATAATAACCAATGAGGCCTTTCCAAAACCCCGACCCCACCGTGGCCCTGAACTTCCTCTCTCCATGCTGTGTTTTTTCTCCACATCTATTCAGTTCTGCATCTCACTACTGTATCTACATCTAAAATTATATAGTTATATCCTTTTACCTCTACGTAAAATTATACAGAGATATGTCTACACAGTACATATATATAAATTTTATATCTATATATAAAACAGGTGTAGACATACCTAAGAGGGGGAAGGTGTTCATTGTCTGTGTTTTCCCACTAGAATGTAAGCTCCATGAAGAGCAGGGACTTGAACCTGCAACCTTTTGGTGCACGAGACAATGTGCAACCAACTGAGCCACTCCAGTCAGGCAAGGTTTTGGTTTTAACAGTTAAAATATAATTAATTGGGAAAAACCTATTATAAATTATTAAGTACCCATCAAATACCTAGAAATGTGCCAAGCGTTTTAGGAAACATATAGTTCATCTCTACCCAATGCTTTTATTACTAGTTGAAAAGCGCACATGTATCACACACAGAACAATTAGAGAACTATGTGTAAAAACCTAGATTTAGCATCTGAGGTACAGAGTTCATCAAAAGACTCACAAAGCTGAGCAATACTTTAGGATTTTACAGTTTTAGTGATTGTTTTAAAATAAAGAGTCCATAACATAAGACTGATTACAACTGTCAAAGAAATTGTACAAAGGAAAAAATCAGAGTGGAATGAGTAACCTGGCAACATTCAGACAAAGGAGACCTGGTGCAGGTCTAGAAGATTTATATAAAAAAGGAGAAGGAAACACCGAGGAGAGTGAAAACAGAATGAACACTGTACAGAGATTAAACTAAGCGGAGTGAGAAAATTGGTCTGGTCAGGTTAGTAGGGGCACATACCGGGCAACAGAATAAAAGTTTTGAAAACCAAGCAAAGATGTTTAAACTTGATGCAGAAATACAAGAGGAAATTACTCAAAAATCTTAAACAAGGAAGAGAAAAAACTTTTAGATGTATCTGATAGGAACATCTGCTAGTAAACTATTATAGTTATCTTATTTACAAGAACAGGAAGCAGGTTTCTCTTGAATACTAGAGAAGTTTCAAAACGAGATGGATGAGTTTTGAGTAATGGTGTGAATAAGGATGGTGAAGAAGAGTTAACTGTCAAGTCTAATTCAATGTTTTTAGCTATAACCTTGGTCATGTTGGGGGAAAAAACATTCACAGCCTGTTTCTATAATGGATACTGTAAAGTTAAAAATAAAAATTAATGTGAAAAATATTGAGTGATAAAACAAATTTAAAAGCTGAAAATTTACCCTCTTGGAATCATACTAATGTATTTTATATAACTACATATTATAGTATAAATTAATACTACATACGGTATAATATATATGCAAATAATGATGTACTGCAATATTAGTGAGCTGTATCAATAATAAGCATCACCAAGGTTTCTTCATTTTGTTAATGGACTGCTTCACTCAGAATACAGATATTTTGTACCACAGCAAGACTTTTAAGGGGTAGATTTTAAATGAAATATCTTATACATTCATTCATTTATCTATGCTATCATATTCCATTAATATTTACCTTTTACCTTTAGTTTATCTTCAGTAAATGTTTACCATTAACCTTTGGTTTGCATAGCATGAGCCTTAGACTTAGTTTTACTGTTGTAATGGCCTGTGTCTATTATCAAATAGGATTTACATATAATACAGATCTTCATTTTAGACTAGCGGCTTTTATAAAAAAATACTTACTATTCTGTTCTTCCCCAAGAGCAACCAATGTTTCAAGAACTTTGATTCCTTCTTGAACAGCTAAAAGTTCTGTGTTACTGGCTGGTCTGTTTCTTTCAACAGCTTTTAGCTTTTCAACCACTATTGGAGCTAATGAATGGATATAGGGAGTTGAAAGGGCACGATTGGAGTGTTGGAAGACTGAGAGGAGAAGCTGGTAACACTTGGCTTGAACCTATATAAGAAAATCATTGTATTAACATGTGTAACAGTTCTTATTTGCTGTACAATCACATTGCATCTTTTTTTAATTCTCACTGGAGGACATGTTTTTTCTTACTGATTTTTTTTTTTAATCAATGTGAGAAACATTGATCAGGTGCCTCTCATGTACCCTGATAGGGGATCGAACCTGCAACCTAGGTATGTGTCCTGACCAGGAATCGAACCTGCAACCTTATGGTTTATGGAATGACACTCCAGCCAATTGAGCCACTCAGCCAGGGCTCACTGTATCTTAATATATACTGAAAAGATGTGACAGTGCACAATAAAAATAGCAATGCAGGTCAAATTAATGCCATTTTCTACTTATAGAAATGAAGTAGAAAAATGAAACTTCTAATAAACTAATTAAATAAATGTAACTGAAAATAAATTAATCAAATAAATATTACTTATAGGCTAAGTGCCAAATTACCATGCTTATATAATTTGTATATTTCTATAGTGTGGAAGAAGCTTGAAACCAGAAATCTTAATTTCTGTTCTAATTCTTTCTTTAATTTACAATTATCCCTTCTACTTTAACCAATTTAATAGGAAGGGTAACATCTGAATGATGTCAAGCAAAGCTATATGCTTAGACACCTCAAATCCATTTGAATTCCCTGGAAATGACTGCGTAAGCCAATTTAAGTTTTCCAGGCCTGGAAGGTAAGGTCTCAGTGGCTCCATTTTAGATTACAAAGACTGTATATTAATTTTTTTTAAAAGGAAGGTCCATTAACATATGGGACAAATAGTAGAATCAAACTGTTTGAGCACTTCGATAGAAGAAAGTTGCCAGGCCTTGCTGCAAATAAATACCCGGGGGATGTTTCTAAAATACAGATCTCTGATTTAGGAACATAGCAGTAAGTCCAGGATCATGTTACTAAACTGATTTTTTTCAGATGTGTAGCAGGTTTGAGAAACATTCATTTAGACTTTGACACTGTGAAACAATAAAACTTATTTTCTGGAAGAACTAAAGTTTCCAATTGGTTCATTAGAACATGTAATAAAATAAATTTATCTTTTAATGCCCTTGGTGTCATTAAGTAAACAGTGAGAAATATAATCATAGATTCTTGTATAGTCTCTACCAATATAATCATGCCAGGGTTAAGCAAATATGTTAGATATTGGAGAATTTTTGCATATGTATATTAACATGCACATAAGTCCCTCCTAGTGTCTAAACCTACTGATCTTTTCAAGTTTTTCTATTTAAAAGCCACAGAGCAAATACTTAGGATTTTCATTTGCTATATCATACATTTTAATGAGTCAATCTGAAATTTCCCTGATAAAGCGGAATAATTACCTCTATGCTTGTTTTAAGTGCAACTTACCCATGGGTCACGTGAGTGTAATGCACTTTTGAATCTGTTCATGCAGCCATTCTGTAATGACTGGACTCCTATTATTTCACTACTTGCAGACCACAGGAAAAGTGCTATTGCAGTTAGCATGCTTACTTCATCAGGCACAGGCATAGAATCCTCTGAAATACATGAATAATAAAATATTGAAATATATGGAAAACGAAAGCAATGTGCTGTTTCCAAAATGCTTTGGAATTTCAGTCTTGAACAATAACCCTCGCTCCTCGCAACATTTATAGCAGTGTATGTCTCCATCTAATACAGTCCAGAAACAACTTTATGAATACAACTCATCTACTCTTGAGGAAATGGGGGATGCTTTACTAGAAGTTCTATATTTAAATTCTTTTTCCTTATTTTCCTGGATGATACAACAGTAACTGAAAAAAATTCAGACATCAATCCTAATAAGAACTTTAATACAGAAAGCTTATTTAAATGATAAATAACATGGAAGTATAAAATTGGAAGGTAATATGGAAGTGTAAAATTATTTAAAAGTCATTTACCTTTTTTGGAGTTTAGATTAATCAAACATTTCCAAATACTCTCCTTACAACAAAGTTAAATGATTCTAGTAAGATATTCTAAGTAATTTAAAAATCCAGAGTAGACTTTTCTTAGTAAATTTCCTATTCAGTAAATGTGAAACCTATAAATTCTACACAACCATAACCAAAAAAATCTTGCACAATTTTCTGAAGACAGTATTCTCAGAATTTTAGAGACTTTCTTGCTATTTCAATCATTTACTCAGAAATAAATATAACTTAACCTAATGAAAGTATAGTATGTAATTAGAAATACAGGAAATATGTACAGTTATTCTAAAGAACAATACTACTAAACATATAAAATAAGAAACTTAAATTTTGTGATTACCATTTCTTCCACAGCTGAACTTATCAACATTCTATATATGTGAATTTGGGCTAATTGTGCAACTGCAAATACCCAATGATAATCTGTACTTTATCAGAATTATAAACATATACATTTGATATGCTAACATTATCTCATAATGAGTATACAATAGTTGAGAAGTCCATTAACTTAATATAAAGAAAAAAAGGGATGTAACATTCAAAGGATTCCGCCAATTTACAAGTAACCTTAGCCATAAACATTAAAAACCTGAGACCCCCACAGTGGGAATATTACTCTAGGTAAAATGAGAACAATCTCTAATTCAGAGTTTGGAACATTGCAAGCAATTTTTTTCTGTCAGAAAATCAACATTTTATTTTTAAATTGTGACTTCAGTAATAGAGATAATAAAAGATGAGTCTGCTACATCTTTGAACCAGAAAGTAAGGAAGTGCTTAGGAAATAATAAGGTCATGCCAAACCTCCCAACATATATTTAGGTTCTAAGATAAGAGTATTTAGAGTCAATATCCAGAAAAGGTACTAGAGTTCATATCCGAAAGATGTGCCTAAAACACTTCTGGGTTGATTCAGTGTTATACAGCAATTTTCTCACAAGCTCATTCAATTAATTAGTTATAAGGGAACAGATAGCCTACAGATTAAAAGTTTTAAACTCTGATTAGGTTACCTGGTTGCGCATATTCTAGAATGCATGCAAGGGTGCTGCGTATGAGAGCCGTCCACTGTTTTTGAGTGTCCTCAGTTTTGGCCATTGAAAGTGTCACAATATTTTTAATCCCTTGAAGAGCTGCACTAACTGGTGGAGGAACCTGATTATCTGCAGACTTTATTGCTGTGTCTTTTAATATTCTTGCAATTAAAAACAGAATCGTGGGCAGGATTGTCATACAACCTGAAATAAAAATCAATCAGGTTACTTTATCACTACTTCCGTTCCCATATTACAGTTGTTTCAATTTTGTTTATTTTTACAATTGACTGTGGTTTAATATTACTCCTTTTCCTTGTTTTTATACACAATTTATTGCATTACTATTACTATAGTTCAAGGTTTGAAAAAGAAAATAAAAATAAGTGGCAAATTATTTCAAAGACGAAGGAATTAATTTCTTTCTAATTAGCCTTGTTTTTATTATTTCCAATATTTTATCTAGTTAATATGCCATGCCCTTCATAATGGAAATGAGAAAGGAAGATAGAAAAACAGAAGGAAAACACTACCATATACATAATTTGAGAAATATCTGGGTAACCTGGTGAATCTTGTAGCAATTCTAAGACATGTAATCTATCTTCAGTGTACTGAAGTCAGGCTAGCCAAGCCAGGTAAATGATAAACAGACTATATGCATAAGCAAAGAAGAAATGACAGAATCCTGGAATTTGTAGCTGAAAGACTTTCAAGGTCATGGAATTCAACCTCCCACTTAATGAAAGACTCCCGTCACCACTCTCCCATTCTGCTATTGTTGTCTGCCTGCAAAGCTCTGCAAAGCTCCAATGATGGAGAAGTCATTATTTTCACATCTGTGGGTTTATGTTGAGCTGAAATTTACCTTTATTTCTCCTGATACTATTTCTACCTTCTAGATAAACAGAGGGAAGTCTACTTTTCCATTCAGTAGTTCTTTAGGTATCTGCAGATAGCTATTACCTTTTTCATCTACAGTTTTAGTTACTCCTTAGAGTTCACTGTCACTCTCCTCTGACATTCCTTAGTCCATCAGTGTTGCTCAAAAGCGGCAACCAGATCAGAAACTAAAGGGTTTAGTAATTTCAACTTGAGTCTACTTGATAACATTCAATGTCTCTCTCAAGGTGTGGTTCTCTCTCTTCATTGAAGTTTGTCTAAAATATATCTGAAAAGAGCATCTTGAGCTTTAGGTTTTTAAATTCTTTAAAGGCTCCTTAAGATCAACAAACCCTTAAAAAAACTTTCTCATTTCACATTTGAGATTTAAGAGGAAAATAAGTCACAATAGTGCTTAAAATCAAAAGCAAGCTCATCTTTGTCTACCATAATATATAACATATTTTCAAATAGTAACCAATACTGTACCAGCAGGTGAACAAAGGGACGGTAAGTCAGAGAGTATGGTAACTGTGGCTGCCACCAAACGAGCACTTTCTTCAGACAGTCGAGTCTTTGTGGCTATGTGACTTGGGGAGTCTGACATCTTGGTGCTGAGATGAGGCATGTGCCGTACTAAAATGAACATCAACAGCTCCATAGTTGCAAACACAAGAGATTTTCCAGGAATAAGACCACCGCTGTCACCTCCTTCTCCTAACACAGGACCAGGCTCTTTTTCCATGTCATCTTCATCTTGGGTAAAAGAAAATTTGGTGAAATTTCCAGCAAAAAACAACAACAACACAAAGTAGATAAAAGAAAGCCATAAGTATATTTGAGAAATTCTTTCAAAAGAATTTATTACTGAATGTCTGATATAAAATGTCTTTCTCAGAATAATTCTTATTAGAATTCTGTTTACTGACCTCTCCTTTAAAGTAAAGGACAATCCATTTTTTACTTGGAAAAACTTTATTACATATTTTTATTAGAAATGTATTTAATAGGAGTAACATATATATTAAGTTCAACCCTATGCAGCTGACACTTTTGAAGGTGAAAAGTAGTTGACTATTAGCAATTTCATTTGGTTCTTTCTAATGATAGCAAAGTCAATTGCAAAGCTTCTCAAAGTATGATTAACTTTTTTAATTTAAAAAACCCTGGCCAGGTGGCTCAATTGGTTGGAGCATCATCCCGTACACCAAAAGGTTGTGGGTTCAGTTCCAGTCAGGGCACATACTCAGGTTGAGGGTTCAATCCCCAGTCGGGGTGCATACAGGAGGCAACTGATCAATGTTTCTCTCTCACATCAATGTTTCTTCCTCTCTCTCTAAAATCAATAAAAGAACATATCCTTGGGTGAGGAGAAAACACACACACACACACAACTTCCTGGCATTATTGTTTTAAAAATTAGAATACAAATAAGATCTACATTAAAGATAGTGTAATTTCTAGTGCTTACTTAGAGCGTTTCTTTTTTCTTGCAAGTAATCCTGAGCAGCTCTTACTATCTGTTGTACAACTCCAGTAACCAGCAGCTGGACGGATGGTGGATTGCAGGTCAGTAAGAGGCGGTGCAAAACACTCAGCAACTCAACACCAATCAGCTGTTATAAATTAACACAAATAAATTTAATTTTAATTTCAAAGGATAAATTTATATTATTAAAATCTAAGAAAATATACATGTAAAAATAAATAAATTTGGTAGCTAAAATTAGCACATAGGACTCTGTAACAAAAAACATTCTCACAATCTTGAGAAATAGTCACATTTTATCCCAACCTATTTTCAGTCAATAAATTACTTTGTCAGTTATACACTTAAATAATTTTTATATTAAAAAATGATCACTCTTCTATATCTTTCCTCTATTTGAACTAGCAATATTGTTAAAGTCTAGTAACACTAAAGTTTATGATTTTCAACCTGAACTGAGTACCCAAGAGGTGTCTACCAGAGGTTCTAGGCACTTCCAGTAGTCCCTTTCCAGTTCACCTAAGCAACTACTACAAACAATCTCTACTCACTTTAAGCCCCTTACTCACAATTTCCCCATCAAACCCATCCCATAACATGGATAAAGTCCTCTAAATATTCTATACAGAAATTAGAAAAAGTCAATCATTAAACTGTTGAGATGAGAACTTGAGCCAGTGCAAAAAATAATTGCATTAAGTGGGAGAGAAAACTTCCTCAAACATATAAAAGTAGCATAATTTACTTAAGGTCCTTATAAATTACTTCAATCCCTTTATTAGAATCACAAACTGGCACTAAGGTCATCCTTAAATTTTTAGTTTTGCTTGTCTGCTGATGAACAAACTAAAGAAGGTATACTGACTGTCTCTAGTCTAGTTGTGCCTGGTCACCCCACATTCAATAAGGGGTGTTAGATAAAGCCAAAGCTTTGCCTAATTACTATATAATTACTATATAATATTTCATATGTGAGAAAATTATCTTAAGATAAATATGAAGAAAACAAAGCACACAATTAATTATATATTATAGAAATCAATTATACCTGATCTTCTGCAATATGGACTCGGGCATAAGGAGAATCTAGCAAGGTATGTAAGGCCTGGAGACACGCTGTAACATGTTCAACAGGCTCCTCAGGTCTAGGGGAACAAAGGAATTGTATACTCACACCTGCGATGAGCAAAATAAAAACGGGTTTGTCAATATAAAACACGGTTGCTCTGACACCAAATTTTTTTCTCTCTTTTTTTTTTTTTAACAAGTTACTTTAACATATATTTATTAACGCCTTAAAGTAGAATTCAAAATGGTTTCCAAAATAAACAGCCAAACTTAACATAGACTGTAGCTTTGTAATTAGGTGAAAAATAAAATTGGCGGTGGGGAGTGGGGTTCTAAGATCATCAGGTTAAGAAAATATTCAATTTTTTATTTCTAAGACATTTAAAAATAATACATTAAGAATAAATTTATGAAAACTATAAACTACTTTTCATTAAATGACAGCTAAAAATTTTTCATACCTACAAAGTTTTTTAAATGGCAAGCTACGGAGGCACAATGGGTATCACAGATAATAACTGCTCTTAATTGGCATAAGGGTGAGGTGACTGGAAGACTTGTATTTTCACTTAGGAGATCTACTGACAAATTCTATAATTTCACATTACCAATTGTGTTCCTTTTCCCCCCCTAGAAAATATAAGATGGCTAAGAGATTCATTAGAATGTATAACATTGAAAAAGTAATTATAAATTAAGATTACAATTTACTTTAACTTTGCATTTTATTATTTCCTCATGGAACAATATGTTAAGTGCCAAGTTAAAAAAAAAGTTGCTGAAAAAAAAGTTTATTCTGTTTCTTGAAAATTATTCAGTATTGCTCTGTGAATAAACGTGACGGCTAAACTTTTCATAGTAGTTTTTAACAATTAGATTTTGATTAAAAATTCAGATAACAACTTAGAAAATGTGTTTAAAATCATCCTTTCCTTCTCTGAACTGACTGTGCTATGTAAAACTTTCCATAGCATTAAAATGAAAGATATGAAGGAGTTCAGAACATCCCATGCCAAAATATGCCTCTTTGGCGTTTTGATTATTTTGAGCTAAAGATACTTGAAAAAATGGCAGGTGCAGAAAGGGCTCTCTGTTCCCTTTCTACTCAAAAGCAGGTCATAAAATATCTCATGATAACAGTGCCCTCTCTGTATCAGGAAAAGAAGAACATTCTTAGCACCAGAGACTGGGAGTCCATGTCAAAATAGACCTGTACAAACACAAACCTACTAAACCCTTGTATCCCACTAGTTTCTCCCATATATTTCCTAGTCACTGTGCCACAGTTTACTGCCCCTTCCCCAAACCCCTTTGTCTTGTCACAGCTCCACAATTTATTGTTCTCTATGTAAAATGGTAGATAAGATTTTTGGCCTAATGGCTACTTCAGGTCTTCATTTTCCTTCTAAAGATCCTGTGTACATGTGAAAATATTAAATAACTTTGTATGCTTTTCTCCTGTTAATCTGTCTTATGTGGATTTAATTCCTGGGCAAGCCATAGAACTGAGGGTAGAAGGAAGTTTTTCCTCCTCCATATATGAATATTCAGAAGTGATACATCTTGAAGTACATTATGCTAGCTCACCTACCTAAAATCAGATGCATTCTGTCTTTGTTAATTTCTGGTAAAGACTTAGCACTAGGCATTGCTCCTGATGGTTGGTTTAAATTGATGGATGTAGGACGTTTTTGTACACCAGACATGGCTGCTGTTTCTGCTGACTCTGAACATGTAAATCCTGTGCTGTTTAACCAAAGGGCCACTGCATGGAGAATTGGGGCCCAGGAATTCCGGTAGTGAAGTCTGGCTGTATCAATAGTCTCAGGAGTATAAAATGCCCCACCTAGAAAACAATCAAATCAAACAAAAACATTACTGTTAGTCTAAGTGTTCACTCATTTATGTACAACTAACTTAAAAGTACTCATTACATACTTTCTTAGCCCGTTCAAGCTGCTGTAACAAAATACAGCAGATTGGGTGGCGTATAAACAACAGGTTTATTTCTCATAGTTCTGGAGGCTGGAAATCCAAGACCAGGGTGCCGCATGGCCCACTGAGGGCCCTCTCCCTCGTTCACCTTTTTGCTGAGTTCTCACATGCTGGAAGTGGCTAAGGAGCAATGCAGGAGTCTCTTTTTTGTGTGGAGTCTCTTTATAAGGGCACCCAATCCTACTGATGAGGGCTCCACTCTCATGACCTAAGTACCTCCCAAAAGCCCCATACCTCCCTAAGTACCTCCCAAAAGTCACCTTACTGACACTAGGGTGTCCAGCCTCTCCTCTGCAACTGCTGACGCCACTGAGCATCCCTACCCTGTGGCCACAGGCTTCACCTTCATTGTTGCCAGAGACTCATAAAACCCTCATCACCTTCTCTTTCTGTCACAGCCAGGGACCTCTGCTGCTGCTTCGTTTTTCACTTTTCAATACCATTACAATGGAGATTAGATTTTAACAAGGAATTCTGAGGAGACATAGCATTCAGATCATAGCACATATAAAAGAGCAGTCTGGCCAAAGAGATTATCCTTATTACAAATCCACCAAAACAAATGCCTTTCCTGCAGCTGCTGAACTGGAGCACTTATCTCTTCCTTACTGACACTAGGGTGTCCAGCCTCTCCTCTGCAACTGCTGACGCCACTGAGCATCCCTACCCTGTGGCCACAGGCTTCACCTTCATTTTTGCCAGAGACTCATAAAACCCTCATCACCTTCTCTTTCTGTCACAGCCAGGGACCTCTGCTGCTTCTTCCTTTTTCACTTTTCTTCTGCCATTCTTCCCCGCACCTGTTTTCACTACCAAACTGAGGACTTCCTTGCCTGTCCTTGCACACATACAATGACCAGGGCAGCAATGTACTTCATCACGCTTATGCATAATGACTTGTTTTGCATAATTATTTAGAGTACCCTAGCTCATAGTTAGTACTATAATAGTGAGAACATTTTTGCTTTGGCTAACAAATAATTTTAATGTGGTATTTGAATTCACAAATTCAATATGCAGAATATGCTCTAAGTGAGAGAAAGCCAAGTTGAAGTCCAAAGAAATGTAAGATGTTATTATTACTGTTGTTTTTAGCCCCCTCCAGTTCCATTTTGTTTAATTACTACTTGGAACTCCATGAAAGCAGAACTCTGATTGCAGTACTTACCGTCTGGGGGGAGCTGACTAGCAAATTCTGCTGGTAAAGTCAAAAGTGCATAGTCTTTTAATGCTGCTAACCACAGGCGGCTGAGTGTTGGCAGTTCAGGCTGTACAAGTGTTATTAAACTATCCGGAGGTAGTTCATCTACGGTACCATAATCATCATCATCATCATCAGTATTTTTAATTGCTCTTTTTGGTTTAGACTCTGCTTCTTTTTTAATATTCATAGCAACCACATATACCTAGTAAGATATTCAGGAGGAAAAACAAAGCATAATTTTTAAAAACAACATATTCTAAGTTGTTATGATTACACAGTTGAATCATCAAAAAGTAACTGAATATAAATGTTACAGGCTATACAACCTCATGATTTCCTGATAACCTCAAAAGAATAATTCTAGCTACTTTGGAGGCAATCTTTTTCATTGATCTGACTTCTGACCAGTACTCCAGCATATTCTTTAGTAGGATCCTCTGAGTTTTTCTGGCTTCTCTTGTTCTACTTTACAAAGCCCCCTTTTATGTGTTTTTTTTCTTTTCTTTTTTTTTCTTTTTTACCATAGGGTATAATTTCCTGTTTACTGCCTCCACTTTCATAGACTATTAGACAATCCAGCATTCAAAGAAAATGGCTGAGGGGAGAAGAGGTCAGAGAAGGGATTTCCATAAACACCCTTCTAACCCCCTTCTTATACAGTCCTTAAGTGATAATTAGCAATCTAGCCTTTACAACAGATAGCTGAGCCAAGAATATGATTTACTAGTCACATATATTACCTGTATCCTTTCTCTTCACTTTTTAAAACCCAAAAGATGTATACTTGCCACTTCTAAGACATAATTTTAAAGATTCCTCTTTGCTGAAGTTATTTTTGTTGTTTTCTCTGTCTTTGTACATACATTTAGGCTTTGGCAAATAGCAGGTACAAAGCTGAATTACACATGAATGAAAAAGGAAGAAAAAAGAAAGAAGGTGGGGAGGAAAAGGGAAAGAGCAAGAGTAAGAAAGAAAACTGTACTAGGTAAAAATCTTGAGAAAATTGTTTTCCCCTACATGGTGTTATCTTCACTGTGTCCAATGAGGAAGTCTATGTATGTGTATATATGTCGTAAACTTCTTGATGGCAGGGTCTTATCTCTATTCCTACAATGAGCAGACAGTTATAGTACAGTCATTCTAAATTCTAGACAATGAGTACAGGAAACAATGAGTCTTCATTTTTGAGAAAAAGCTTTCTTTAACATTGCAATGGTCTGTAATAGTTTGTTATAGTCAATTAGAAATACTAACCCCGAATATTTAGAAACAGAAACCAATTAATATTTGGAGTAGGTACTTCGGATCTCAAGTTATAAATATGTTATATTCATATTTTCTAGTGGTTTTAAAGCTTGCTTCTCACCTCCCGCCCATATTTATTTTCATACTGACATTTTACGAAAACCTCTCATAAGCACTGTAGCATATTTAACCACTCATTCATCAAATCCTCACTAGGTACTTATTCTTGCCTCTCATTTGCTATTGTGCTAGTACCCAAGGCAAAAAAGACAAATAGAACATGGTTTTAGTCTTCCATGAAGTCACAGACTAATGTAATGATAGGGGAGTGAGAAAAGTGCTAGAAGAAGGAGTGTTTTATAAATTTGTTTTTAATGATCTATCTCCCCCACTTTACTACACTCAGGGCCTAGGCACAGTGCCTGGCACCTAACAAACACTAGATGGTTTGTGTAACGAATTAATGAATCTCAGGCGCAGAACTGTGTGTGGTTTTTATTTTATTTTACTTATACTTCTAATTTTTTTATTTTTCTGTGTAATACCTAACAAGAAAAACAAGTTTCTATTCACTTAATACCATCATCTCTGACAAAGTCACATGTTCCCAGAGATAACCAGCTATTAAAAAACAAAACACAAAAATCCCCTGCAGCCTGGGTACTAATGAGTGCTGGCAAGTCTCCTAAAATTTACTCAAACAGAAGAGTCGTGGCCTAAATTATTTTCTATTATTTGTACTTGTATGTTTTCCCTGCCTAATTTCTCCATATTAAGTAAGGAGAGCCCTTCCTCAATATGGAAGTTTTAAAAAAAACTCATTAAAAATATAATTTTCAAAGATGTAATAACAGTTCTTTTGAGATATAAATGTTCATGTATTTCAGTGAGAGAGTGCAAATACATTTTAATCAAAAGGTCAGTTTAAAAAAACCAAAAATTTAAATAAAAATTTTTTACCTATAAGAATAGAGACATTTTCTCATGCATGGAGAAATAGTTCAAAAACAATAGGCCACGGTTACCTCTGCCCAAGCTTTGAGCACAGCCAGTTTTTCCATGGTCGTGGCACTCTCTCGGTACAGCTGGCTGGAAGATCCTTTCCCAGCCTGAACTTTGTCCAGAGAAGAAACAAGCAGATTGTGTACTCGACGAAGATCATTGAGGTCACTGACAACTCCACTTCCAATCCAAGTACTGCATACCTAGCCAAAGAAAATTTTAAATTTTTGTATAAAAACTAACATTTAACATATAAGAGAATGGAGTAATTATAACTTTTTTCTTTGAGGAAAGAAACACAAAATAAAACCAATAAACAAAACCAAATACAACAAAAAACCCCAAAGCTATAATTTAATTAGTTTTAATAACAAAACAGCAAGTATGGACTTTATTATACATTTATGTAGGAAAAACAATATTTACTTATCATGTTTCCATTGTCTAACTGGACAAACATTTTACCAGAAAAGGTTTTCCAGCTAAATCAGGTCAGCCGTGAATAATTCAGTAACATTTCTGTTTACTACAAGCAAGGGGTTATTAGTGCTGTGGAAGAGAAGTTTTTCTTAAAAAGTAAAGGGAAAATAATCTAGTCCCTGTCCTCAAGAAAGCAAACAGACTGAATGAATCCATGAGAACGTTTAAAACTACAACACTGCACTTAAAAACAGGGAGAGATTAATTCTGGCAGGAAAAATGGGAATGCTTAGATACCAGGAAGGTTCCTGTGTACAGATACAGGGGAGCTACAGAGGGAAAGAGATGAGAGTAGGAAAGTTAACTGGGATCAGATCACAGTACAATTTAAATTCCATTAGAACTGAATTCAGACTTGTTCTGTAGGCGGCTATGAGTTTCCAAGGCTTCTGAGCAGGAAGAAACTAGAAAGACTGCTCCAGCACTTGTGCATAGGAAGGAATGTGTATAGACAGTAAGCAATGTGTTCAGTTAAGTGACTATTACGATACTATGAAACAGAGATGACAGGGATCAAACTGGGAATGGGACAAAGAAGGAGAGGCATCAGGGAAAGACTTGGAAGTAGGAATCACAGGGTTTGGAAACCAATTAAATATCTTTAGGGGTTGGGCACAGGGACATGCAAAAAGTGTGACGACTCAAAGATTGCAAACTTTTGACTGCCAAAGCTGCTAATGTGGATGAATGAAAGGAAGGTGACACCAATGATTAAGAGAGATCACATAAGAAAATAGAAAAGTTTGGTGGAGATGAGAAATTAGAGAACATGATTTTGGTTGTGAACATTTTGACGTGTTGAGTTCAAAGTACCAGTCGGAGACCCGGGAAAGACATTCAGCAGGCAGTTGTGAACCTGGGTCTGGATTTCAGGAGCAAGGTCAAAGGTAATTATGTAGACCCAGGAATTTGCCACACAAAGGTGATAACTAAAGCAATGTTACTAGGTGAATTTGTTCAATAATTAATGCATTTAAAAAAAAAAAGCCTTGCCCTGGCCAGGTGGCTCAGTTGGTTGGAGTGTCACCTATACATCAAAAGGTTGTGGGTTCAATTCCCAGTCAGGGCACATACCCTGGTTTGGGGTTCAATCCCTGGTCCGGGCAAGTACAGGAGGCAACCAATCAATGTTTCTCTCTTCCTTCCTCTCTCTGTAAAAAAATCAATCCTCAGGTAAGGATTAAAAAAACACACAAAGCCTTAAGGATAGAACACGGGGGAAAGAGTTATACTTAAGAGACAGATGGAATAAGAATAAACAATGAAAGAAACTGAAAGGCCAGAAATGCAAAAGGAAAACCAGGCAAGTGTGTTGAAAACTAGAGCCAACGGGAGAACATCAAGAAGGAAGGGTGGTCTGGTAGTGCCAGTTTTATTCAATAATTACAAGTCCTTACTTCCTTATTTGAAATTCTTGGGTCAAGACATGTTTCACAATCCACAACTTTTTGGTAAAAGGTAACAAGGGACATGAACCTCATTAAGAAAGATACCAAGCAAGATGTGTGGCAGCACCTCATAATTAACATGGACATTTTTCCAACGAAAGGTAGTGCGAATCACACTGAAAGATTAATACGCTAGTCTCACTCAGTTTCATGTCAGGGCCAAATGAGTACAGTCAGCTCAGGTTCTGCTACCAAATAAATTATGAAAAAGCTTTTGGCTTTCAGAGCATTTGGATATTGAATCATGGCTAATGAGTTGTGTTCCTATATTTAAAACTTTTTAAAAGTTGAGAATAAATATTTATGTAACTATTTCACTCTTATAGTGTTATTTTCAAAGGATTCAAAATTAAATTGAATAAAAATTAATAAGGATATTTTAAATTGATTATCAATTGTGAACATATTGATGGCAAAATAAAATGCCAGCCAAAACAATGTTGAAAATATGACACTTAAAGTGACAAAGATTAAATATAAATATGAGAATAAAGAGTTGTTATTCCTAAGGAAATGAAACAGAGAGATTTGATAAATATTTCTGCAAAATTTGGTAGAAATATAACTAAAAGTTGGGGAAAATTGTAAAGACTGAGATTTGGCATTAAGTTTACTTTGCAAAAACCTCAGTACATTTTCCATTTTAAAGAACACAAAATTAGAAACTGCAGATACTGCAATAGGGTTTGGTTTACGTCGAAAGACAAAGCAGCACTGAATCAGCAAAATCATATTAAGCGAAAAGACCTTGGCCTTGCAGAAGAGTGGTGAATGAATGCACATTTATAAGTTGTAAGCTGAAATCGATAGTTAAAGTATGTATTATGTTTATGATTTCTACCCTGCTTTAAATAATGTTTGATTAGCCCACTGATTACTGTGCCAAATTGTGTTACATCTGAAGGTCTTCCTATAATATCTAAGAATTACCCAGATTTCCAGGTTTAATGTTAGATTTATCTAGTAAACAAGCTGGGATGCCATGTTTCATGATCTGCCCAAAGCCAAGTCCTTACTTTCCCTTAAGGAAACACAGCTCCAGCTGTTTCAAAACCAGGGTTTCTTCCAGAAACAGAAGAATACAAGGTCAAAAATTTATGCCTGCCACTAGAAAAGAATAAATTTCTTATCGAAAAAGCAGCAAGAGCCACATAACAAATAAGAGGTTTAAGGCAAATTCAGTAACAGGAAATTTACATACTATCTGTACTCATTCACAAAATAAAATTCTAATAGCCTTTGCTTTTCTAATGATCAGGAGCTTTGTAGCAGACTTTCTGTGCTTAAATACTATGCTCTGAAACATCACCATGATACATTTACTTGCATATGACTGTGATTTCTGATGTTTGTGTTTTGGTATTCCAAAGCAAATGACCTACTCTGACTCCAAAGTTTGTACCATGATCCACAGACCTCTTTCTTTAACAAGGCTCCCCCTTCCCTCTCTGGTCTGCTATTGGTGGGAGGAGTTCATTTCTCTGAAGGCCGCCATTAAGTCTTAACAATGGAAATGAGAGGCAAATCCATTCAGCCACAGAGAGAACAAAGTCCGAATTTTAAAAATCACTCCCAACAGCAGAATATTCTCTCCATGGAGGCCACATGTAGCTTGATTATGGATTCTAAACAATAATGAGAGATCACAGTTCTGTACTCCAGAAAACCTGAAAGAAGAAAGTTGCTTTTATTCTATCCTTAGGTAAACAGATGAAGAATCTGATTTTCTTAAAGTTTAGAGCTTAATGCATCAATCCTTTTTCAGGATGAGGCATAAAAAAAGAGGAGCTCATTAAAGGTGTAGGAACACATGTGCTTTTGTGACTCTCTTCAGATACAATAATGTGAAAATAATCCCCTGGGATTAATTTTGCAATGAAATATCCACATTGTGAAACTCTCTTTTGGATAATTTAATACCCAGAAACTTGTAGAATTTTCACAGCCTGTCAAAAAAATATTTTATTACCTAATTATCATTACTATACATTCTTTAATTATTCTAGATTTTGGATCTTACTTTTATTTTAGTCCCTCTTATGACTGTCATATTTCTGTTCACTTCTGGGTTATATAAGAGGTATGTATCCCATAGTCATATTCTCAGCTATGACCAAAAAAGGGGATATAATTAAGTTTCTATTTCATCATTTGATGCAGAATGAAAAAGGAAGCTGTCACTGTTATATTATCAAGATAAAAATAAATGTTATTTAATTTTTCTATCTCCTTTCTTAGACGTGAAATCCTAAGATATCTATGAATTTATAGGCGATAACAACAGAAAATCCTATTTTTCTTCTTACCTGGCAAGCTTTTGCTATTATGTCTGATGGGGTATCTTGTGAAAAGGCTGGTCTTAGAGCAGCTCCCACCTAGAAAAACAAATCCAAGCATTTTATTTTTAAAGATAAGTAATAAACAGCCTCTTCTGCCTTGGTGATGAAAACACAAAACACAACCTTGTTCCTTCCTTTTTATTACATCTCTCTCTCTCTTTTTTAATCCTCACCCAAGGATATGTTATTGATTTTAGAAAAAGGGGGGGGGGGAGAGAGAGAGAGAGAAACATCAATGTGAGAGAAAAACATCTATTGGTTGCTTCCTGTACCCCAACGGGGGATTGAACCTACAACCTGAGTATGTGCCCTGACCAGGAATCCAACCTGCAACTTTTCAGTGCACGGGATGATGCTCCAACCAACTAAGCCACCCAGCCAGGGTATTACATTTCTCTTATCTTTCTTTCCAGTTACAATAAACTCAGCCATACCATTTTCTTTTGCTTTCCAGGAGATTATCATTATCAAATCTATATGAGTACTATACCAAACAGGCAATGAATTTTGTTTCTTTTTCCTTTGTTTTTGTTTAATCATAAACAGGATTTTCTGACCAAGTCACACATTCCCAGAAATAACAAAAAACTGCTATCCTTTCTTCCCCTGTGTTTTCCTAAACATCTTTCTAACAGTATTTACTTCATGGGTGAATCTTACATAACTAAATCAATTCCTTTAAATAACTTAGTACTAAAAATTCATAGTCACTAAAAAAACTTAGAGATAATTTCACCTCAAAAAGAGATGCTTTGCCCTGGTCAGTGTGGCTCAGTTGGTTGGGCATCCTTCCAAGCACCAGGAGGTTGCCAGTTCAATCCCTGGTGGGGGCATGCAGGAGGCAGCCAATCAATGTTTCTCATTCTCCCTCTCCCTTCCTCACTCTCTAAAAATCAATAAACTACTCTTCTAAAAAAAAAAAGAGAGAGCCTGGCTGGGCATGGCTCAGTGACTGAGCATCCACCTAGGATCCAGGAGATTGCAGTTCAATTCCTGGTCAGGGCATGTGCCTGGGTTGCGGGCTCAATCCCCAGTCAGTGGTGTACAGGATGCAGCCGATCAATGACTCTCTCATCATTGATGTTTCTCTCTCTCCATCTCCCTTCCTCTCTCTGAAATCAATAACGATATATTTTAAAAAACAAACGAATACATTTAAAATAAATAAATAAATAAAAAGATGCTTTAAAAGCTGTTCAAGAAATATTACTTTATGTACTGTTCTTACAGTAATAAGTAAAAGAATTTGAGCTTTAGTTTTAATAAGTCAACATCAATTGCAGATTCTTAGCTATACTAGATTTAATACGTATGAATTGACTAAGGAATTGGATAAAGTCAACTCCTAATTTGAGATTTCTTCCCTTTCACTAGAGATTCACTTGGTAAGGTATATTAACAGCACTTTGGAAATGAATCAAGAGCCCCTCTCTGTGACTAAAGACACATGGGAACTAATTGCAGTATTAGTATTGCAATAATCAACTAATCGCAGAGTTAGTAATTGGATCCTGTACTGAAGAATACTATAAAAGACATAATTGGGTTGACTAATAAAACTGAGATATGATAGATTATGTAAAAATAGTATAGCAATGTTGAATCTTGAAATTGATAACTGTTCTGTGATTATGTAAGACAATGGGCTTGTCCTTTGGAAATACAGACTGACATGTTCAAGGTAAAGATATATGATTTAAATAATTTACTTTTCAGTGGTTTAGAAATAAGTGTGTGTGTGCATTTGTGTACCCGTGTGTGGAAAGAGAGGAGAGACAGACACTATCAATGTTAAAGCAAATGAGACAAAATTAACAACTGGCAGATATAAATAAAAGGTATAAGACAGTTTTTTTCGTACTGTTCTTGCAACTCTTCTGTTTGAAATTATTTCTAAATTAAAAAAACAAAAGGCCTTTATTCTAATAGGTTGGGATTTGGAAATAAATAATTGTACACAGGTTTTTAGTAGCCAGTTGGGCTAGAAACTATAGCTTCCTCACTTGTACTTACGATGGAAAAACAATGGATTACACATTATTCACACTTCATCTTGTTCAGGTTGAGCGTAGCTTTTAGATAAGGTGTGGTTTGTCCAGAACCAAGATTTTGGTATTATCACAGGGAAAAAAACGTTTATTCTTTCTTTGCTAACATGAGTTTTTTGCCTTTACATAACCCATTATTATTAGGACTATATCTATTGTGCCTCATTTGGAGAACATAAAGGGATATATTTCAGGAGAAATAAGTGTCTGTTTAGAATAAAATAAAAAATCTTTTGAAAGTATCTAATTCTTTCAGTAATATTTTATCTGCTGTTCTTAAAAGTTAATTTATCCTTTAGCATTCAGGGCAGAATTGCTTTTTATTTCAAAAAATGCTTATAAAGTTTTGATATATAAAAATAATGGCAACAAATCCACATACTCTTTGAATGTTCCTTTTTATCTTTTAAGTGGTATGGCTAAATATGTAAACACAAGACAGGACAGTCAGGCTGGAATTTCTATTCTAGTTTTATCACTAACGTGCTATCATGACTTAAAAATAGTGACAAGTTTTATAACATTGTTTCTGCAACTATGGGTTGATTAAAACCATGTAACAGACAATGGCAGCAGAGATATGCCTTCTACATGAATAAGTAGGTTGCAGTTCAAATACAGTTTTTCAGGGAATCCTCACACCTTGAATGATCACTCAAAAGATGAATTTTAAGTTTTTAAATAAAGAGAATGTCTCACATTAGCTTGATACTGCTCCAAAATCACATGACCTGGAAATTCTGGCTCCGGCACGGATGCAAACTTCTTGATAATGTCTTCAAGTGCTTGGAGCCCAGCCATCCGCAGCTGGTTACTGTGATCAGTGGCAGCCATGAATGCCATTCGAATCAGGTCAGAAAGGTGAAGTACTAAGAGGTCATCTAAAAACAAAAGTAGAAGGCAAATGGAAAACTTTTCCAAAAATAAGTATAATAACATAAAAATATGAAATAAATTTCTTTATAAAGCACTTAGGATCCATATATTTCAGTGTGCTTAAAAATAACAAAGATACATTTTCAAGAAAGCTTCCATATCATAAGAGCTCAAGAACATTGATAAACTAATTATCATAATTTTCCCCAAAGGAGTCTGTAATTCTGAGAACAGGGATTGGCAAACGTTTTCTGTAAAGAACCAGACAGTAAATATTTTGGTTTGCCAGCTATTTAATTTCTATAGCAATTGTTCCTGGAATTAAAGTGCTGTTAACTCTACATAATGTCAATATCCAACCTTTCTCAAGTCAGTACCTTTATCTTTTTTCCAAATCCAAGGAAATGAACTCAAGGGACATAGTGGGAATGGGCACTGGGTAGAAACTCCAAAATGGGGAGAATTAGCAGGCTGTTATAAGTTTATTACATATAGGAGTAGTAATTCCCTACAATTAAAACTCTTACTCCCTCTATTTATAATAAATCAGTGTGGCAGGAAGAATAATGGTGTCCAAATACATCTATGCTCTAATTCTTGTAACTTCTGAATATGTTATCTTCCACAGCAAAAGGGACTTTGCAGATATGCTTAAGGTTATGGACCCCCAAATGGGGAGATTATCCTAAATTTTCCATGTGGACCCAATTTAATCATGAGTCCTTAGAAGCAGACCACCTTTACTGGCTGCAATCAGAGAGAGAAAGATGTGATGGCTGAAGAAGGATCACAGATTCCCCCTTGATGGGAATGAAGACAGAGAAAGAGGCCACAAGCCAAGGAATGCAGGTGGCCTATAGAAACAGGGAGCAAAAGAGAAAAAGGATTCCCCTAGACATTATAATCTCTTTGTAAATTCCTCATTAATATCTGATCCAGGATATATGTGGTACAAAACCCTTACAAAACACTAAAAACCTGTGAGGGGGTTAGTAATAGACAATTTTCACCTTTTCAAAAGTATCTAATAGCATTTCTGAAATCTGAGAGTTTGAAATCTGCAAGTTTGAAATCTACCAAGGCATTCATCAAGTCTGACATTCTCCATGCTGGGGACTGCAAAACTCACGTTATGCACCTTAAAGGATTGTCATTTCTGTAAAATAGAATGCTAACCTGAGAGTTTTAGCACTGAAGTGTTAAAATTAAGACAATGTACTAAGGAAACATAAGGTACTACCATCACTACCCTTAGGAGAAATTTGACAGACAGATATACAGGAAGGAAGGAAGGGAGGGAGGGAGGGAGGGGAGGGGAGGGGGAGAAGGAGGGAGGGAGGGAGGGAGGAAGGAAAAGAGGAAGGAAGGAAAGGGAGGGAAAGAAATGAAAGCTATAGTCTAAAGTAGTAAAATACTGCAAAACTATAAAAATACTTTGGGGAAAAGAAGTACTGATTTTAAATTTACTTGTCGGGTTCCGTAGTTTAGCAGAACGTGCCATGGCAAGATCAAAGTGAGCCTGGTCTGCATTCTCACACAAGTTGATGATTCGACACAGGCAATCAGCAGCAAATACCCGAGTGGCCCACCGAGGTGCCACAAAAGGCTTTGATTTATCTTCTTCGCCCAGTGTGGTAAACATGATATCATCATCCATCTCATCTTTCTTTTCAGATTCTTCATCTTTTCCACTACCTAGTGGAGTTGCAGTGCTCATATCTGTAACAAAAATAAAAGCATATTGTAACAACCTCACATATAGCAAAAATGATGCTTTAGAAATAACATTTATGTTAGAAGATATCAAATTTTAAAAAAAGACTAAGTTCTCAATCCTTTAAAAACAGTAGAATTGGCAAGCTTTCTTTTTTATACTATCAAACAAAAATCAAGGAAAGGATAACATAAAAGTATCTTACACAGTTCACTAGTTTAACATACTGTGCTATCTACAGAGTAACCTAGGACTTTTATATAGGAAAATTTAGTTTGAACTTAGTCATTTGCCAAAAAATAAAGTTCCCTAGTTTGTAATATAACATAATCTTCAACATTTTTATAGATATTTCGATTAAAATTTATAAGTAGTTTTAAATGTAAGCTCAAAGTTACATATCTATATGTGTATATATCAATATATGTATATGTCTATATATGTGTATATGTAGTTACAAATCAGAAAATAATTTTCATTATTTTGAGAATATATTTCATATGTTAAATACGTACCACTAGAAGCTGCAAGGACATCTTTACAAAGCATTAGCCAGTGGGAAAGTTTTTCTACAGCCAGTGATGAAAGCATATGTCCCAAAGTATCATGAATATCAGAACATAATTTTCTATCTGTCTCCCGGTCTAGCATTCCAAAAAGAAGTCCCTCCAGACCAGTTTCTGTTATATTAACTCCTTGATGCCGGCAATGGATATCACGCTGAGAACTTACTCCAGGTGCAAAAGGGCTGACATCTGAAAAGCAATTTTTACAGATGAACTTGTATAAGATTTTGTTGTATATTGTAGGTAACAACTATGCTAAGAAGTAAGGCTTACATGTAAACTCACAATAGCCACAAAACCAGCTAGCTATATATATATAATTTATCAGTGGTCTCCAGTTTATATAACTTCAGGATTATAATTTAATCTGACAATTAAAGGTGAAGCCCTAATCTTTAAGACTGATATTCTGAGGTATTTAAACAAATCTCAGGGAATGCTCAATAAAAATATGTGATTCTACAAAGGGTGAGAAAAGACATTTTCTAAATAGATTTAATTTAATGGGCTGAAAAATTTTTTTGCTATATTTGTTGGAACAACAAATTAAAACTTACTCAATCTTATAGTTCAGAATTTTAAAAAAATCTATAAAGGCAGAAAATTATAAATGGATTGTATCTTAAAACTTCATTTAAATTTTTGGAAAATCCTTTCCAAGAAACATACAATTAAAAAATAATACAGTTATGAGATAGTATTAAAGTTCTGTTTTATCCAAAAGTCTTTTTATTCTTATAAACAGCAGAAGTAATAAAACTGGCAGCGCTAAGAATGAATACATTATGTTTGTTAATGTTGCTCTCATTATACTATGCTAAAATTGAAGTTATTTTGGTATCTTGCTTTTTAGTTCCCAAGCAACTCCTATGCATTAGAAAGTCTTATAAACAAAAATTTTCTATTAAGCTCTGAAAAAGTCCCCAAACCACCTATCCCTAGAGAGTGTAAGACCTGCTATGAATTCAAGCTATACTAAAAACCCTCCCAAAAAGCAGAAAGACCTAAAGAAGGCAAAGATCTACCTTTCACTACCAAAATAGATTATTGGTTAATTTGGCCTTACCTCTCAGAGGAAAAGTTGTATCACAAAAAGTTAACTACTGTCAAAGACTGGAATTTTTCCAAATAGGTAATTTCTGTTCTCAGAAGTCTATTAGTGATACAAAGCAGCATACCCAAGTTAGTCACCCTTTATACAGCTGCTAAATCAGTCTCAAGGGATGGCAGAAGTATTCATATACTAAATGGTATTTTTTTAAGCTACAAAATGTTTTAAAAGGTAAAAATGTATAAAGTTACCAAGAAAACTACACTGGAATTTTTAAAGTGATAATGGTTTTTATTTTTTAAAAGTAACAAGAAAGTTGACCATATGTTAACACAGAAACTTATTCAATAAGGAACACTCACTTGAGATATTCCAGTGCTTAAAGGAAGAAAATAGTGGCCGATAAAATAACTTACTGGCACCGCTGCTCTCTTTGTCCCCTGCATTTTTTGCTAGGCTCATGGCATATTCACAGACTTCAGCTGCTTCTCTTTGTGCAAGCTGCCGGAGACAAGCCACAGCTGCGCGCCGAAGTAACAAATGGGAACTACATAAGTGAACCTGGAAAACATAACAATTTTAGACATTTTTTTTTTAAAAGTTGTACTTGTACTTGCCTCATGAAGATATATAATCACCTAACTTGTGAAGAGGCTCTTAATTTAACAGCCTCAGTTGTTTAAAAACTATAGTCAAAACTATAGTTGAAAAATAATTATACCAATAAAATATATAAATACTCAGAAACCTAAGCATATATGTTCTTTTTTACAGGCAAAAGGAAAGAAACCATTACTTATACAGTTGATCCTGGAAAATATATGGAGTTTGTATGATGCTGTCTTTTAAATGCCGTCTTTTAAAGGATAAAGAATACTTTAGTAGCCAAAGTAACTGTCCCAAGACCTGGGCACTAAATATTATATAATATACTTAATAAAATTCTAGGAGGATCTTTTAAATGCATTTCTTATTTACATATGGTCCTATTAAATTTTGTCATCTAAACTTTTTTTTTAATCCTCACCTGAGGATATTTTTTCCATTGCTTTTTCAGAGAGTGGAAGGGAGAGGGAGGGAGGGAGGGAGGGAGGGAGGGAGGGAGGGAGGGAGGGAGGGAGGGAGGGAGGGAGGGAGGGGGAGAGAGGGGGAGAGAGAAACATCGATGTGAGAGAGACACATTGATTGGCTGCCTCCAGCACGCACCCCGACCGGGGCCAGGGATGGAGCCTGCAACTGAGGAATGTGCCCTTGGCTAGAATGGAACCCTGGACCCTTCAGTCTACAGGCTGAAGCTCTAGCCACTGAGCCAAACCAGCTAGAGCTGTCACCTAAACTTTTTAAGTACATAGAGATTAAATGTAGTGAATGAAAAGTTAGGTGGCAGAGTGCACAGTAAAAACTGAAAGCAAAGGAGAGCATTAATAAAAAATCTAAAAAAAAAAATTAACCAAACACATACCTGAAAAGAATTGCTAAATGTAGCCTTTTGGTATAGAATTTTTTTTTAACCTCAAAATTCCTGAAAGAATCAATATAGCATACTCTAATACATGAAGTAAAGTATAATGCACCACATAGCCTAATGATCAAGAGCTCAGGCTCTGGTTGCCAAACTGGGCTTGAATCCTGGCTTTGTCACTTACTCCTGAGTGATCTTAGATAAATTACTTAACCTCTCTGTTGCCTTAGTTGGATGTAAAATGTTACATATGGATGTAAAATGGGGATAGTAATTCTTCACAACATGGCAATGAGCATTCCTGTCCATATCTTTTGGCATACATGTGCATGTAATTCTGTCAGGTATTTACTTAACAGTGGACTTGCTGGGTAAAGGTGTAGGCATATATTTAACTTTTATAGATTATGCCTAATTGTTTTCCAATAAAGCTTCTTTTTTTCCCCTTACATTTCACAAACCCCAGGAAAAAGAATGCTGTTTTGTTCCTACATTAGATCTCCACCTTCCTATAAAAACCCTTATTATTTTACACTTTATGTCATCTTGCTATCTCTTCTTGTGCCTACCATCCTAGACAACTGGACATCCTGTGCTGTCACTGACAACTTGAGCATTCAGCTTAAGTCTTTCTCTCACTGACATCTCCTGCAATTATCCCAGAGGACATCAATGCCTATGTGTAGAATAATTCCATCAGGACAGAAGAATGAATAACTGTGGGTCACATGATATAAACAGCATCAGTAATTGAGTAGAAACATGAAATTTATAAAAATTTATAAAAATCTGAACTGATTCCATTAATATGGATGAACCCATGTGCAGATTATTTCTCAGAGCATGTCAGAAGATCTGGTAATGGAGACAGCACAAGGGACTTTTGTCAATATGGAAACAGGAAAACCACTCAAATGGCCCTTTTTTTCATCTTATCCTGCCAGGCCATCTCCTTCCCACCAGCTGCCTGTAATCTAGTTTTTTGGAAGAAGTTCAGGAAAAGGCTCCAGCATGCCTTGTAATAAAACCCTTGAGGTTCTACTAAGGAAATCGGTTTGGAGACATAATCTTGTGTTAACACAAAGGAAACTCATTGCATTCCCTGTGCTTTACTGCTAACTGCCACTGAGATAAAGTCCCATTATTACTTTCCCAGGTCCTCTTAAATGTGTTCTACCTCATACAGTCAATCTCCAGAGTATAATTAATTACCTTTAAGGAGGAAGATAAAGGAGAGAGGAACCAGACAATGGTGGGAAGTGTGTTTGCATCTTCATCGCATGTGTCAGTTGCCTACCTAAGCTTGGATCCCATAACAAGTCCACCTCGCTCACGAGGTGCCATCTATGGCCTCAGCTTGAGTGTTAGACCATGCTTTTGCGAGGATGTTTCACATCATGCTGCAGAATTCAATTTAGTGTATATTCTTAGTTGACTATTTTCTTTGTGGATGCTCTTTGTAAACATTTCATGTGCATCCGGTTTGTGCCCTGTGGTATACTCAAACTCCGTGATGATCTGGGACTAATTCAGCTCCCTGTGGTCTGTGGTGAAGCAGAAGCAAATCTTGTTGAGTAAAGCTAAATATACCACATGAGATCCAATATCATGGCCTTTCAGTTCCTTCACCACATCGTGGGTAACCTTCCCTTCCCTTTCCTCAGCAATATCTTCCCACAGGTATATGTACAGCACCTTTCCTTCTCCCTATATATCAGCCTCCTCCTGTCTTTACCTTTCTCCCTCATTCAAGTGAGATTTCATAATCCATCATTAACTTCCTCACCTCCCTCATCCTGCTGTCATTTAAACGAATCTGCCTGGCCAAAGCCCAACTATGAATGTATCAGAGTATCTGGCTGCTCAATGCTAAGTTGTTTATAGGTGCTGAAGAAATTCTCACAACAAAGTGAACTGGTAGCATCATAAATCACACAATGGAGACAGAGGGCGACTGACCTCTAGTGAACCCTCAGTACTACCACAGGATCTTGTATTTCTCCAGTTACTGCCAACTCCCACCTTCCATTCTCCTCAAACTTCTGACCCTCCTCCTCTTTGCTCCCTCATTCACAGAACTTGATCTGCCCTTTTACTTGATTAAGAAAGTAAAAGTTGGAAGTAAAAACTCCCCCAACTTCCAGCCACCAAATCTATAAACCCACTTATACCTACATGCATCCTCTCCTCCTTTCTCTATGTTGCACTGAAAGAGATATTCCTTTACTTACGCCCTGGAGACTATCCAATTAGAAACCTTGGATGTTAAATATTCCCTCTCTGCCCTACATCTTTAACTCTCCCACTCTACTGGCTCCATCTCATCAGCATTTAAACATGCTCACCTCTCACTATTGTAGGAGAAAAAGAATCTCTCCTGATCCTATCACTCGTCCTCTCCTTACAAACTTCTGGAAAGGAGTTTCTGTTTATATTCTATCTTTAACCCAATGTATTTGAGCTTCTGTTTATACCACTCTACCAGATGACTAAACAGTTCCTTAAATGCATCACACTCCTTCCTGTCTTGGGGACTTTCACATATTTTCTCTGCCTAAAAATAAATGCTATCTACTCCAATACTGTGTTCTTCCCCCAAATTAACTCCTATTTATCCTGAAAAATCACACCTTAAATATAATTTTTTCAGGGAATTTTTCATGAATGCCTGGATTATGACAGCCTCCGCTGTTAAATGCTCTCCTGTAGCCTTTTCTAACACTTATCTTATTTGTATATAATCAATGTTGACCATGTTCCCTTGAAACTATAAACTTCATGATAGAGGCTTCATCTTATCTCATCCACAGGTGTATCCCCCATACTTTGCATCGTGTCCAATACATAGCAGGCTCTCACTAAATATTTGTTGAGTGAATAAATTAACAACTGGGAGGACAGCAACAGATCCTAAGAAGTTATCAATCAAACTTCAAGAAATAAAATTCTGAGTGGGATCCACTAAAAATAGGAAGCATTCTTAGCCAGGAAATAAACAGTTCATCAAAATACTTCTTAAAATGTGAAAAAGAAAATCAGTAAACAGATTAAATAATCATAAAGTGACTACTGAAGCCAAAACCCTAGAATTCACCATCTGGGAAACTTACTTTTTGTTTATTTTGGTCTAGTTTGATTTTTTTGGGAAACAAATTTGGAGCTTTCTAAATAAATTGCTGAATGAAAGAGCTTTATACTTACACAAAGGCTAGGAACGAGACTAGATAGATTGACATGTCGTGGTGCAAACATGTGAAGCTGCTGAAGGCAAGATATGGCAGCTGCCTGAACGAGAGAATCTGAATGGTCCTGGGTAATTGCACAGCCCACCAAACAAGAAGAACGGATTGTGGAAATGGATGGTCCATTTCCTAGTAGTAAAAGAAAAGAAAATGTACAGTACAATTATTTTATTATCAACAAAAATATTCCCAGAAGACAATTATCTTCTAAATAACCCTCCTTCCGATTACTATTCAGAATGTTTCAAAACAAAAGGTCTGCAAAGTCCATGGAAGTGATTTCAAAATACAACAGTATATAGATGACAATGATGCACCTGTTAGATTTAGCTAGGTTTGTATTTATTACCTGAAAAATTATATTGTCTTTTAAACCCATCAGTTTTATTTGAAAGGGCCAAAAGATTCATCTCGGTTCAACCATCATTATCACCTCTATTACATAATAACCTGAAATCCCATTTTCCAAATAAGATTAAGAGCAACTTTTAGAGAAATAGTTAGGAAAATAAATTGTAGTATTATATACTGTCTATATAAATGTCTTAATTGTCAAATATAAGTGATTTAAAATTTTTACCAATGTAAAATAAAATAACTTTACATACACATAAAGACTAAACAAAGAAATCACAGAGTCACATAAGAGTCACATTCTAATATGAAATATGCAATGCCTCATCACATCAGAAAGCACTTGGTAAACACATATACTTAATCAAAGGCACATATTTATTCTCTCCATATCCTTCTGATATTCACTGAAGAAAGAACTATCAATTTTCTCAAAGAGGACACTGAGTCCAAGAAAGAGACATGTCTAAATCACAAAGTTTTTCAATTCCTAGCATTTTTTCCTTAAGATCTTTTGTTTCTACTTCTTTCTTTAAAAAAAAAATCTGTCCATATTAAGAATGCAAGCAGAGGAAACTGATCTGGGCTTCATCTCTGACTCCAACCATTCACTGGCTATACTTGGAAAAGCTTTTAATCTCTCAGCCTCAGTGTTTCTTCTGTAAAATGGAGAGATAGCTCAGGATTGTTGTCAGAATTAAATGATATAATGTTTATAAAAAGTTTGACCCATTGAAAACATTTAAAAAGTGCTGAAATAAACTCTGAAAGCAGCTTATATATTCAGGATAAATTTACAGTAATTTGCTGACTTGAGTGTTTAATTTAACCATTAGTGGAATTATTTCAGTGGAACTGGGTGGTAAAAACATGGACCTTAGAATCATAAATCTGCTACTCATTAGTTCAGTAACTCTAGGCAAGTTACTTATTTTCTCTAAGCTTGCTTCCTCAGGGAAAAATTAGGTAATATTATCTACCTTATGGTAGTGGTTTTTCAAAACTATGCTTCTGATCCTTAGAGTTAAAAAAAAACTAAACAAAAATCCATGAAGACAAGTGAATGGTTTCTCAGGCCAAAGGAATTCCACTTGTATCTTTATCTTCATGGGGTTCCAAGTAAAATTTCATTTAGAAATGTCTTCTGTGTTCAAAACTTTGAAAAACACTGAGTCATAGGTTTGTTGTAGGGATTAAACAAAGTAACACATGTAAAAAGTGGAGCTCCAGGCCTTCCGTAAATTGCAAGTATTTGGTACACAGTAATGGTTATTACTATTACAAAATTTCTTTAAGCAACACAATGATGACATTCAGGAAACTGAAAGATAGTAATTATCTGTCTAGTTCCTCTAATTTAAGATGAACTTACCTTGTAGTTCAGGGCCAACAGTAGTGATTATAGCACCCAAGCATCTACCTAAACACTGATGAACTTCCATATGTGAGGGTGGAACTGTCAACAGCAAGGTAAGAACTAGAGATAATGTTGGTTCCACATATCCACGGTACATTGGGCCACTAGAATCCACTATCAAAGCCAGTGAATGAAGAGACCAAGTCTGGAATAAAATACAATTTTACTTTAGTTGCAAGAAATAGAGTATATTAAATTAATTTTAAGTTAAATTTTAGTAAATACTATCATCTTAGTTTTTTATCAATGACCTAGAAATACTTAAAAATATACTCAAGAAATAAAAGGTAGCATATAAGCTACCAATCGCCAATAACCGAAGCAACTGACATATCAATGCAGCGTGGCTTTGAGTGTCAGAAATAAAATTTTAATGATTAACTAATTTTCTTCTACTATAATATATATATATATTTTACACTTCCAAAGACATTGATTTATGCAGTGTTTGATTCAATGGATGCTTATGGACAGTATCTTTATTGTCTGTATTGTTGGAGTTTTGCTAAGAAACTTGCCTGAAATAAAACAATGATCATAACAATGTTCAGTACTCAGATATATTTCTAGAGCCATCACATGAACACAACAGCTCTTCAAGTGCATGTAATATGTTCAGGCCCCTATTTATGTTTACTAAGTACAAAGTAAGCTAACTGGCTACTAGTACTTACAAAACTAACTCCAAAACAATATACGATTATCAGAACAGGTCTGAGAAAATATAAAGTCCTTCAAACTGCCTATATACCTCTGTAGAACTTCTTTTATTTCTACGGTTGGCAGCTCTAAAGGAGAGCTGGAAAAATGGGCTGAGAACAGAGAAGTCTCCACAGAGAGGCTTCCCAATTTGCCAACATAGCAGAAAAAAATCCATACCTTAACTTCTACTACCTGTCAATCTACTCCAATCCTAGAGAATTTAGCAATCTGACTTGGACAGGTTATGTACAGAAACCACACCTATTAAAAGAGTTAGTAAAAAGTAACAGATATACAATACTTTGATGGAGTAAGGCCAGAGCACACATTCTAGAGGAAAAAAAATTAAAGGAAGAAACAAAACAGGACTTCAATAAAACTATAATCAGGATTTTAAAGACAATATAATTAAAGAATAAAGGAGATTCTAGAAATGTTAAACAACAAAAAAACACACACAAAAAACCAACCCTACCCAGAATTTATATTAAAAATTCAGTAGAGCCCGGCTGGGCGTGGCTCAGCGGTTGAGCATCGACCTAGGATCCAGGCGATCGGGGTTCGATTCCCGGTCAGGGGACGTGCCCGGGTTGCGGGCTTGATCCCCAGTTGGGGGTATGCAGGAGGCAGCTGATCAATGACTCTCTCATCATTGATGTTTCTCTCTCTCTCTCTCCCTCTCCTTTCCTCTCTCTGAAATCAATATAGATATATTTAAAAAAAAAAAAAATTCAGTAGAGCCCTAGCCAGTTTGGCTCAGTAGTTACAGCGTTGGCCCATGGACTGAAGGGTACCAGGTTTGATTCCAGCCAAGGGCATGTACCTCAGTTAAAGGCTGATCCCCGGACTCGGGGATCAGGGCACATGCGGAAGGTAACCAGTCGATGTGTCTCTCTCACATCAATGTTTCTCTCTCTCTTTCTCTCTCTCTTCCCCTTCCACTCTCTGGAAAGCAATGGAAAAAACATCCTCAGGTGAGGATTAAAAAAAATTTAGTAGGAAGAAAAAAGAATAGTTATTGCTAAAATCCAAAATCAATATCTTGAAGATAAAATGGGGGAAATATCATATAACAGAGTAAAAATACCAAAAAAAAAAAAAAAAGAGGAAAAAAACAATAGACTTAATATATGAATAATAGGAGTTCCAGTAAAAGAAAAAGATAAACTTATACAGAATTTGATGACATTTCTAAGCTTCAAGGACAGAGAAAAATATTCTTACATACTGCCAAACCAAAACATAAGGTTACAGACATAAAAATATATTTCAGGTTATGTTTTTTGGCAAAAGCTATGAAAAGATGGGGAAAAAAGACAGTTGTTATGCCCTCAAGCATCCATTAATTCAGAATTTTATTACATAAGCTGTTGTCTTTTGGAAGTGGGAAATATATGCATCATATAAAATAGAAAAATGAACTCAATGAAGTTTTATCTACATGCGCAAAGCCACACTGCAAAGAAACGTTAAATAGTATTTGCACATGAGTTGTTTAGTTATGTTACCTTTTATTTTCTAAAGAACTTATTTGGAAGTTTTAATAGGTAACTGATTAAAAACTGAGATGTTAATATTTACTGAAATTCAATTTTAAAAAAATCTAGCTACCAATAGTCTCCAATGTGCCACATCAGAAGAGAGAAGATACTGAAATATTTATGGCTAATTAAAGAAAAGAACTGTGTGCAAGGAACAGTATAATCAACTAAAATATCATCCAAATGTGAAGGCTAAAGAAGCTACTTTTTAGATATGCAAGGATTCCAAAGGCAAACCACTGAAGACCCTTCCTAAAGTAATTATTGCTAGGGAAAGTTTTCCTAAAAACAAAGATCTCAAGATAGGAGTTGAAGATACAAGAAAGAAAACAGTATTGAACAATAAGTCTCCAGTAATTATAGTTAAATACATGTAGACAATAATGCAACTGTGAAGCATGATTTTTGAGTTAGGATTCTCAAAACAGAAAAACAGTAAGGAACACTTAAGAATAAGTATTGTACTATTTAAACATTTTATAACAAAAAAAATTAATATTATACCTGGACTTCAGAGGATGTTCCATCTTGTGCTAGAGCCAATAAGATGCTGACACTGGTCTTCAAATGTTGTCCTGAGCCAATACCACCAACATAACGATGCAAACAGCCCAGAGCCAATGAATGCCCAGTTCTAGATACAACATCTCGAGCAGATTTCAACCTGGGGAAAAATATATGCTTCAGGGATTGGTTTTCTATTTCTCTATGGCAATAAAAAGCTTATAAGCCACACAATAAAAGGAATTTATTCAGAAAATCACAAAAGACTACAATCATGATTACTTCCCTCTCCACTCCCAAACAAGAGCTATTCAATTTAAAATGGTTAAAGTGACACATTTCACTGAAAAGAAAATGTAAAGAGGAGCCACAACTTCTCAGAACTACAGCTCAGGACCACTGCTTCCCCATCTCCCTCTCTCATTAATAATTATGACATAGTTTGATATAATTGGTACTCAAAATACAATATTAGTTAAGAATGATTAATTTACCTAACTTAAGTATTGGTTCTTGACCACTCTTGATTTTCAACTTCTCTAAGTACTTAACAACCAACAGTCATTAATAACTGCATGTTATCATCTTAATCATACTTATTTAGAACTCTGAGATCACTCTTTTGAATTCATATTAAAAGAAATCCTTAAAACTTAATGCTACTTTTATTCTCTGTTTCAGCAATAATTTCAGAGATGATAAACTTAGCAGCAATTAGCCAAAAAATGACTCATTTTAAAAAGTGAGTAATTAACAGAAAAAATGGGAGGGAGATGAGATAAAACAACTTCAGAGCCCCTCTTTAGAGCAGGGGACACATAACTGAGAGACATCCTATTAGCCATCTTCTTCATTCCATTTGTAACATTCAACAGCTGAAACCAAAGCCCGCACCACACTGAAAGTACTTAACATATTACAACTTAGCCAGAGTCTAGACTTTAATCAATCATTGAAATAAAAATTAAGGCCATTATGAAAAAAATCACAAAATATTGTCACATGCTATACTACTTGGAAAACATATAGTCCAATTATTAATTACTGATTACTTAAAAGACATCTTTGCCTGTATGAGAAACTTACTTGTTGGTAAAGAGACTCACTTACTTGTCAAAGCTATATTGGGCCATTCTAGCAATAAAAGTTGCTTCTCCAACCACCTGAGCCATTCTTCCAAGAGCTTCCCCTGCTGCACATCGTAAGATGGGGTTTGGGTTGTCAAGAGCGCCCATAACCAGTGTCAGGGCGGATTTACGTACTTCCTCAGGTCCTAAAGTACTTTTGTTTTCAGCCAGACCCTACAGTTATTTTTTTTTTTTTAAAAAGGCAAGTCATAATTCATATTAAATAAAAGAAAAAAAAAGTGCTGCAATCTTTGTAAATATACATATATCTTCAGACATTATTTTCTTTAGTCATCTTTCGCATGCATATAATATGTCTAGAATCAACAGCTATTTAGTTGATGGTACTCACTTTCCTAAACATGATTCAGAACACGATACATAACATAGTAACAGCTCATCGACCCTAAAACCAACAATCCCTAGGAATGTCTCTATCCAAAAACTAATACATACTTAAAAGTTGTTCTTATATGTAAAGAACACTGTATTATTAAATCAACTGTTATTCAACTGGTTGAAATTTATCATCATAACTTTAAGGAAGGCCTGATAGTATGAAACTTTGATTAATTTATATAAAAATCCCAGGGAAGATAATTATGTCACAAGAGTACATCCAATATATATCTAAAGGCTAAATGAGGTAATAATAAGTAACTGAATGTTGATATAGTTTGTTCATCATTCTAAATGTTAATATCTCTGTTCTAGCAATACCTACTGTCCTAGAACTTAGTGACTTGAGACCAAAAATCCACATTCTGGCACCTGGGGAAAAAATGTTAACTACAGCAGAGGCATTAACTAGCATATCTATGAAGAAAAGTATACTGTACAGCAATATTACAGTTGGTTCACTAGATTTCCAACCACTGAGGAAGACCATGAGCACCCCACTGCTTTTTTAAAAAACTCAGATGTTAGTATTAGCTGATGATCTCTAAACAGGGCATATACTAATGGTTGTGTAAATGGTACAAGCCTATATTTCTACCAATGCCTGTATCCCCTTCCCCAGATGTTTACAAAATATGACTTAATTCATCCTTATTTCAACACTTGTCCTTGTTGCTATTTTACTTAAAAACAGTTTTACCTTACAATAAGCTTAGTGCTGAATAATATAAAAAGTTTTCAAATACATCATGAGAGGCTGCAGGCTGCAAGTGCAGTGCATAAACTCTGAGAGATAGGCAAAATACTTGTTGTTTCTGTATGTGTAGAAACTGAGGTTCAAAAAACAGTTAAAGAAATTATATGAGACATAAACCAAGTGAGTAGCAAAACCAGAACACAACCTCTAAAGGCAGAATTCTTTCAACTCTATAACACAGCCTCTCCTGATTTATGGTCTAAGCTGAAGTTCAAACTCAAGCTTTATCTCGTCGTCCTTCAGCAGAATATCAGATTTTACTAGTCAGACATCTCTGAGAATTCTGTGAGAACTACTGGCATTTGTAAAGTCTCAGGGGTCAAACTGAAAGAGTAACATTACTAAAATATAAAATACTTATTTAATTACAATGAACCTAATATAAAGTTTCTAGTAATTTAATTCAATATAAACAGTTATATAAACAGTTGTCAAGTGATATACATTTAAACATCACAACAGTCTAGATGTGCCTACCTTGTTACAGGCATTAATTAAAATCATAGTTCAGAATATTTATTATGTTTTAAAGTAAATACCTTTAGTGCACTAAGAACAGCAGTAAAAATATTAAGCTGCACAGCCTGCTGGCGGACACCTTTGGCTTGTTTAACACATTCAGCAAAGTGATCCAACATCTGCAGTCTATGATAATAGAATAAGATCTTATTAACAAAACTTTATTCAAATATGGCTCAAAAATTAGAGATAAGAAGAGTATGAGCTAATTGTTTAACAAATAATGCCTCCAGCTGTCTCATTGCTGTCTCATTCCCACAGCTGGTCCAAACCAGATCTCCTTCTGAATTAGTCTATGGGCATGTGGTTATCAACTGGAACAAGAAGAGATTGAATATTACATTTCAACTAGGAAAGTAAGGTCATAAGTCCAGTGGCTCTTAACACTAACACCAGCATCCCACAAAGTGCCTGGCATAGCAGGTGCTCAAAGTTTTTTTGAATAGAATAACAATCTAATTATGCATCTGAGTGGGAGATTTTTTAAGGCAGAAAAAAAAATTGTGGCATAATTTTTAAATACTCTCAGATAGAAGAAAATAGTACCTCATGTCCTACCCTTAGAAACTAACTGAAAGATTTTTTTTAAAGATTTAGCTTTGGTCAATTTTTGTAATGTAAAAAGAATCAGAAGTGAATTGGTGTTCATTATTTCAACATTTTTAAATGAGACAGTTAACAAAAATAAACCAATCACAGTCAGTTGAGAGTATTCTGATAAAAGCGAATGAGATAATTTCAGATTCTTCTATAAAGAAATGGGGTTGGGCAAAGGAATCTAGGGAAGTTGGGTTTAGTGCTAAGGTAACTATGACCTAAAGTAGGAAATAAAGATCTCCTTAAGGTCACTGTAAGGATTTAAGCTCAATTTATAACAGGACATGGGTCTCAGGTCAAAGGACCCTTCAAAAATCACACAGTTCCTGCCTCCAGTTGGAACTCTGGTTAGAGATACCGAGGACCAAAGATGACTACTTCTACACTTGCTCTGACAAGACCCCGATCTATGGGTGAAAAGGCAGGACATTACTTACACTACTTCAGGACACACATAAGAAGACACAAAAGGTCTCCAACACTACCATTAAGCATCATTTGCCTATACCTGACCCTCAAATGCATAACTTTAAAAGCTTATTTAAATTTATTTTCCTTACAAAATATTCATTTAACTTGAAAACTATTAACAAGAAATTATTACCCAGAAATAACTGCTGCTACCCTCGGGTATATTCCTTTTCTTTTATGAATGTATACACATGTGTATACCCTTTTGCTTATGTATACACATATGTACTTGTATACACATATACATTTTTATGTATTTTAAAATACCAAACTGAGATTACACCTTGCCCTTTACTTTTTTCATTTAACATTACAGGAGCATTTTCTGGTATCAAAACATTGTCTCTTTAAAAAAGTATTTCAGCCTGTCAACTTGCCATAATTTATTCCTCAATCATTGAATATTTATGTTATTTATTATACTTTAATAGAATTTATTTATACATTTCCTTGTTCCACAAAAGTGATTGAGTATAATTAAGATATTCCTGGGTTCTAGTTATAGCTCCCATAGCTAGCTGTATTACTCTGGACAAACCATAAAGTCTTAGACCTGGATTTCCTTCGATTAAAACAAGAACATTAAAGCAGATGCTTTATAAGATTCCTTCACATTTAATGATCTTTAACATTTATATGACAACCAAATGTTCCTAAAGATATCTGGGTAAGGTAAAATTTCGTATTTAAAAATTTCCACTCAAATTAAAAAGCAACTGACCAAGTAACTTACACTTTTAAAAAGATAGTATTTGTGTTATCTTTTACATATAAATATAATAATGTTTTTAAGGCATATATTTAACTAAAATGACCTGATTGACTATATACTAACCGGTGTTTATATGAAACATGAGGAAACACTACACCAAAAAGAGCCACGGAAGCATCAATGACTGACACTCCCAGAGGGAGAGGGCCAGGCACAGCTTCTCCAGCAGGTATTCGTAAATAAATGGAGGATGGATCATGTTCCAGAGCCCCACTTCCAGATGCACTGTTTGGCTGGAGCTGCAAAAGAATAACATAAAAATCATTCAAAATCTACTTTAGAAAATTCACTTACTAAGAATTAGACATGAAGAATAAATAGAATAGGTGAGAAAGGAAAAAAACATAGCAAAAAAAGGACAAAATGATTGGATCTGAAAATTTTTAAATAGATAAAAATGAAATTTGGCCGTTAAAAAAAAGCCACCAGTAACACCTTATATAATTTTAAGAAAACTTTTCATTATAAAACATTTTTATGGGAAAAACTTAAACCCACAAAAATTTCTTTAAAAGACGCTTTAGTAACTCTTTTTAAAAGGTACTGTATAAGAGGTAATGTATTCAGTGGGCTAAACAGTTCTAAATGCTCAATCTACTAACACCCCTTTCTCTCCAATCTATCACAAAACAAACTAAAATGAAACAAAACACCAATAACCAAAAACCCAGCTAAAATCTGTCTTGGCCACAGACACCCACAGGGTATCTAAATACAAACAATGTTGAATAAAGAGAATTCGCCAAATTCTAACTACTGCTGTTTACCTGTTTTCACTATTTGTCCACCACTGGGAAGCCATCTTTAAATGTCTAAGAAAGCTCAATGAAAATTAAACTTTAGCCTACAATATTTTCTTTTCAAATGACAATGTGTAATACTACCAGTGATTTCAACTAAGCAAGTATTTCAGTTCTCTATATGGTTTTCTACCTGGTCTTCAATTGACTTATGATCAGTTTCTTGCAGCCAGGACCCAAGAAGAACACTATCATCATAGTGACAGAGGGATCTGAGGAGTGAAGTAGTTGTATTGGCTGAATTGTCAGTCAAAGTGAATTCTGCCACTAGTTCTCTAAGAAGTGCGTTGAAAGATCCTAAAAAACAGAACTTCAGATCAGATTAAGAATAATAATTTTTAAGACAATTACAATCATTGCCCACAAAGAGCAGCAACATGTTTAACAGAACTAAAATAATTAAGTTCCTATTTCCTATTAAAAATGTGTATTAAATATTTTAATGCTGTTTTTAATATACAATAACAGTATTTCCTTTTATACTATTGTACTGTGTTTTTTAGCCCAAATTATTTAAAGTAACCAAAAAAACTCAAATAGAGGAAAGATTCTTTATAGTAAATAAGTTAAATATGATATGATTATTTTATTAATTACCCAGTGATATACAAACACTGAACCAGAGCATATCAAAATTCTTGGCCATGGTTGAACTGGAAACAAATCAATGACTTATTTTAACGTTAACATTTTATATAATATTTAGTTTCTGCAAAGTTCATTCCTATTCTACCTCCAGATTCCTAAATTATTGGCTAAAATATAATATATATGAAGCAGCTTAGGATAGTTATTAAAAGCACAGACTTTAAAGATGAACCAGGTGGGTTGGATTCTAACCTCTGACACTTATTAGCTCTCAAACTTGGGCAAGTTACATTACCTATATGTTCCCAAGATTCTTCATTTATAAAATAGAACTAATCACCTCATAAGGTTGAGGTTAGAGCCAGAGATGTTAATACCTGCAAAAGGCTCAGAAAGGGGCCTAGAACACAGTAAGTGCTGTGTTTATAGTTTACATGAAGAAAAGGAAAATGGTTGTCTGCTTTTGCAGAGTCAGTCACTGGGAGAGCTGTGGTCAGAACTCTATAACACTGTAAAAAACTGGAAAGGGACATTTAAAAACTTTTATGAGCTACTGAAAATTTTATTTACCTTCATAAGTTTTTGGAGGTAATAAAGCCAAAATATCGTAAAGTCTTAAACGGACCATTGCAGCACTAGCTTTCAGATGAGCTCCATGAGCTTTAATTACAGATGGAATGCTAAAATATCAAAGGTATGATTAGTATCATCTTATTAGAATAAGTATTATTTACAACCATTTTTTTCAGCAATGCATCAATGTACTGATAAATTGACAGTACTTCAATAAGTATAAGATTTTCATTTCAGTTTATTTTGTGATCCTTACTGTTCTAACAGAAACACTATAAAGTACAATTTATTTGAATACATCATTACTGCAGTTTTAAGTCACTTTATAAAAATAAAGTTTTATATGTTTCCTATATGATACTAGAGGGAAGTACAAAACATGACCATCAATATGTAAAATTGGATATTGCTTGTCATAATTGCCTACTTACTGTGACATCATAGTCATGGCACATTCAATAGGGGTCATCAATTTTCTTATCACATCTTCAGTTAGGAGTTCAGGACAATGCGCAACAAAACTCCTCATTGCTGGATAAAATTTTTAAAAGGACAGATTTGGAGCAGTTTTTGTGAAGATGAATATATTTATAAAATTATATAAATGTACCTACAATTCTTATTATAAAATATAAGGTTCTAAAACCAGGTCAAACCAAAAGAAGAAACAATTGCAACTATAGAGAAAAATCATTAGAAAAGGCTAAAAGAAGGGTGGACAGCAGAAATGGAAGGAGGGAAGACAACCGTTAGGGAGATTTCCGTAAGTAGGAATTCAGAGATCTATAACCCTACATGAATCTAGATGACTACAAAGAAAGCTGTTTCAAGACAGAACCAAGAGTGGACACCATGGTCCAGTGAGAAGGAATATCTCTATTGTCTCTTTAGCAATAGAGCTAAGAGTAAAACAGCTCTTAGGTGTGTGGGAACAAAACTGACACCTTGCCCTGATGTTCTTATGGTTACATCTGACTCCAACAGTTTGGAAAAAAAAGCACTTCTCACCCTGAGATAAACCAAAAACAGAACAGGGTCACCCAGTGTAATTCTAGTTCCCAAATGAAACAAAACTTGAGCCTTTCCTATAAGCTGCTGACTCCCAAATAAAAACAAGTTTATTCATAATTTTTGTAATGCTGATATCTGAAAAATGTATCAACATTTGCAGATTTGATCATGACACTCATAGTTGTTTCTCCATTATGGAAAGACTCACTGCAAACTCAATAAACTTGGCAATCCCAAGTTTCTGTTTCCTTAAATACCCACTGGGGCCCAGCTGGTGTGGCTCAGCAGTTAAGCATCATCCTGTGATCCAGGCAATCACAGTTTGATTCCCAGTCAGGGCACATGCCTGGGTTGTGAGCTCGTTCCCCAGTGGGGGGCATGCAGGACGAAGCCGGTCAATGACTCTCTTATTATTGATGTTTCTCTCTCTCTCTCTCCCTCTCCCTTCCTCTCTCTGAAATCAATAAAGAGATAAAAAAAATCTTAAATACCCACTGGTTTTTTTTACATGGTGATCCAATGCTCCTCTGACAGGTGGAAGATTGCAATAACTGGGAATTAAGAGGCCTGAGTTCTACTGCCTGTTTTCACTAACTCTACACTCCATCTCAGTCTCAGTTTCATTTTTATTTCATAATTAGCCAACTGATGTATTTATAAAGTTCCTTTCTAAATCTAAAGGTCTCCAAATGTTAGATAATGTATAAAACATATATAAGTTTATGTTACAAACTTATCATTATATATTAAAATAAAAATTTTAAGAAGTGATTTTCCTTCACTGAACAAATACTTTAGTAATAAAATAATATTCTGAAAGTGCATCCCTTTCAGTTCTTACCACATAAAGCTCCAGCACGGCCTTCCAATGTTACCTGCCAGGTGAAAGAATCGCCTCGGGCCTTCTCAGCCTCCAATTCCTTTAAAGATCGAGGGAACACATTTCGCCACAGTAACAACATCTTTGGTAGATGATAACGAACGACAGATGGTCCTAAGAGAAAAGGAGAACGCAAAACCATACATACATACTTACATATATAGCATACATTACAATAAAAAGTTTAAAAAAGAGCCCCATACAAGCTTTAGTAATAGCTAGCATTTCACTTTATATCTCTAATATCAACATTTTCAAAATGTTTCTTATTCAGTAGGTAAAATATCTATATATCTATAAAATATCCACATATTTTATAGATATTTTATATCTATATCTATTTTACAGATATATATTTTATATCTATAAAAGCATAAGAAATTCAACTAAAAAGTGCCAATATTTTTAGCACATAAACATAAAACAAATCCGCAAAAAGTAATCTAAAACAAATTACTCAAATATATTCAGAATGGTGAATTACATAATATTGATGACAAAATATATCTGGAAAAAATTTTATGATTTTTTTCCTATAAATATATGTAAATAAACATATATACCTACTCCTACACACATACATATATATATTCCTCTACTTGAAAGGGGCAATTTATATGGTTAATTTAGTTTTATAGAGGAGCAGTATATTTAGAACTAGGGACCTATATTTACATTGCTAAGGAATTCATTTAACATATTACTTAATATACCTAACATAAATTTCTAAAAAAGAATTACCACATTTTCTTTAGAAAGCTAAGTCAAAGCATAATTTCCAAAAGGCAGATATTTAAAGTGGTAACTCTGTACACACACATTTGTGTGTGTATGTGTGTACAGAGTGAACTAAAAGATAGACACACCTCATCACAAGTGAGCTAAAAGACAGATACATCTCATCACTATAACATGTCTTTCTGTTCTACGTCAATGCTGCACTTTGCCTGCATCTCAGAGCTGTCACAGCACTTCAGAAAGTGAAGCACGTGAGGATAACCCTAAGGAAGCAGCACCTACAATCCTGTTTAAATCTGATATTGTCACCCTACTAAAATTACATCATTGGCTTTTACTTTGGGGGTGAAATGTGCCCCCCATGCTCTCGTCTCTTTTGATTAACACTAAGCTAACCAGTTAGACCTTGGCTATTCTGATGGTAAAGGTGAAACTTTGTTAACAACTTCCTCATTAAGTGTCCTCAAGCAAAAATTGCCAAAAGAAGAGAAATACGCTACCAAGTGATGGGAAAGACACCTTTACCATTTTATAATCTCATTCCAAGTCTAGAATGTGAAGTTTAATACCTTTAAATTAAATCTTCTTTATTGTCTACTGACAGTTACAGAGTAAGACAAAGATCCTACTCAAATATAATTGTACCTAAAGTCATAAGTGCTCCAAGTAAAAGCCATCCAGCTTGGGTGCGCTGTAAAGACAGCCTGCTGTTTTGGGCAGCAGTTCGTAAGAGATCTTCAGCAATACTAACTACCATCTGCAAAAAAAGTTAAAGAAATCAAATAAGAAAATACATAGCTAGTATACTTTATTAAAACAGAAGTTGTCCCTTTTTGTTGCTGCTGTTAACATGTTTTTAAGGAGGCAACACTGAGACCTACTCAATCCCGACTGCACTACTGCCTCTGAGGAGACCCAGAACAGCGCTGTGGTTAAGAGTCAGCTCTGGAGCCAGACTGCCTGGGTTCATATACCAGCTTTATTGTTTCCTGCTTTCTAAACAGGCACAAGTCAAACTTCCTGCCCCAGGTGCCTCATTGGCAAAACAGGAATAATAGAAGTGCCTACTACACTCTTTCAAGGATTAAATAAGTTAATGAAGCAAAGCACTCAGAATAGTGCTGGTCCATGTAACCACACAACAAATACTATTATTATTGGTACTATTCTCCTATATTCAAAGGTTTGTTGAAGACCTATTATGCAACTGCCATTAAGCTAATCTTACAGTGCTTAGAGTGTTAAAAAGACCTAGGAAAAATGGGAAGTAACAAGCAGTAAATGACAAATAGTAGTACAGAGATAGTAGTGGTCAGAAAGGCTATCAAAAACCGAATAGTTTTGAAGAGATTTTGTGAAAGAGATGGAACTTAAATTGGGCCTCTAAACAAATAGATAAGTTTGGTACAGGTGAACAAACAAGGGGGACGAAATTCTATTGTAAGAGATTAGCATGAGCAAAGACATGGAGGCTGAAGAAAGCATGGGAAGAAAGCAAGATGACTAGTCTGACTTAGAGCAGTGAGAAATTAGGATGAATGGGTAGAATAAAGACAAATTATGAAGGTAAACGTTTACCAGACAAAGGCGATTATATTTTATCCTGAGTACTAGGTAGTCCTTACGGGTCTCTGAACAAATGTGAAATATGAGAGTTGCGTGGAAGAGACAGGAGAAAAAGATTTCAAGGATAATCAGCAAGCAGACAATTGTATGACAAAGGGAGATGGAAGCCTGGACACAAGTAGTAGCTATGGAACTAACAGGAATGAATGGACATGAGCCTAATGATCCAGAAAAAAAAAAAGAAAAAAAAGAAGTTAAAATCTAGCCCCAATCTCCCTACGTAAAGTTGCAAATAATATTTATAACAATATTTAATATTTCTTCCTGAGAAGAAAACCATGATGGTAATAGGAGGTACAGTAGAAAGAAAAAGAAAAGTAACTGACTCATGAAAACCATTCAACTTTCATTATTATCAAAATGCTAAATAATGGCTATAGCGTATTCTCCTGACATCTTTTAATATAGTCGTGTCAATTTTTATTTCCAAAAGCTGAAAGAAAAGCTCTAATTTCTAAATAATAGTAATTACATAGGATTTTTTCTCTACAATAAATTATAAAGTGATACTATACCGAAACAAAATCTATTCATTATTCCTGTGTCAGAATTAAATATCAAATTTTAATTAGAGCCTGTCAACTCCATATTAGCAGAACACTCTATATTACTGTAGTAAAACTGTTGTCTGTCTTCTGATCACTTAGTTCAACATTAAACACAGAAGGTGTTCCAATAAAGATAAAAGCCCATATGATAGCACTTGCAAGTCTAGGATCTCTGTCCTACCTTTCCCTTGGCATGAGGAATGCCCAATGGACACTGATGAACTCCACCTAATAAGGCAGCCATTGCAAAACTGTATCCACTAACGGCTTCTGGTGAAGTTTTCAAGTTGTTGAGCCGTTCTGCACACCTGTCTAGAAATGGTGTCAACTGGAAAGGTAATGCCACAGCCACACAGCGCAAACACCATGCAGCAGCGAGCCGAGCAGCCATGCTTGGATGAAGCAGCACGGAAGTCACAGTCTCCAAAAGTCCTAACAAAGAAATACTCAAAAAATTACTCTTTAATGAAGTCAAACAATTTCACAAACTAAAAGACTATGTACAACACAATAATTAAAATCATAGTCACTATGGTTTCACAAAGATACTTTCAGAACTTTGCCAAAAACACATACATTACCTCATAAACAGCAGAGCACTTTAAAGGAACATTTTCTACAAAGAGCACAGTATAAATTATATTCAATAAGATATAAATGTGGATGTAAAATTAAATGAAAGTATTCAACAAACTTTAGTCAAAAACTACCATGATTTTTTTTATTTGTCTCCCCAAACTTTATTTCACCATTTAATTCAAGACCGACTATCACAGTGAATTTTAAATTAAATAAAACTCAACTTTTAATAAATGATCTAAACTGCTAATTTGATGACAAGCAACTACTTAGGGGTTAAATATCAATTACACCTATGACTTTTAAAAATAGTAAAAAAATGTTTCAGTAAGTAGGTGGATATCATACCTATGGATGCTTCCTGAATAAGAGGGGAGGCGGTGGCATTGAGGCTCTGCACCAGGCTCCCGAGCTCCTGGAGGGCACAGACCATCACGTGCTGGCTGGCTGCGATGTCTGCTGCTCCAGACTTGTTTTCACTACTAGTATCATTCACTACTGCTTCTGGAAACACAAAAGCATGTCCTCGATGAGTGTGAATTAAATTGTGATACAGCCCGGCCGGGCGTGGCTCAGCGGTTGAGCGTCGACCTAGGATCCAGGCAATCAGGGTTCGATTCCCGGTCAGGGAACATGCCCGGGTTGCGGGCTGGATCAATGACTCTCATCATTGATGTTTCTATCTCTCTCTCTCCCTCTCCCTTCCTCTCTCTGAATCAATAAAGATATATTTAAAAAAAAATAAAAATAAAAAATAAATAAACTGTGATACAATTTTCTTGACCTACACAATTATATTCTAAATCATCCTAGTTGATGCCTGGGCGTTAGAACTCTGTATGTAGTTACTTTTCGGCAGAACACTTGTATAACTAATAGTGAAGTAAATTAAAAACATCATTTAATGACTTCGTGGCAATGCTTAAATACATATATACTGAGATATTTTGTTTGCTTCCAGGATAAGACCTAATTTTAGTAAACAGCAGCAAACTGTATGGTACAAAGCACAAGCTCTAGAGAAAGAAGATGAGGGTTCAAATCCCAAATCTACCAGCTGTGTTAGCTCTATGCCACTGGCCAAGATACTCAACCTATCTAGGTCTCAAGTTCCTCACCTGCTGATAGGGTTAAGAGCCTATCTTGAAGAGTACTGTTAGGATTAAATAGTCAATGCATATAAAGAATTTGGCAAAATGCTGCCCCCAATACACATTTAATAAATGTTAGCAGCTGTTATTATTACTTATTAGAATTACTGCTATTTTCAAGTGCTGCTATATATTGGTAATATCGGTGTCAAATTACTACCAGAAAGTGGATTTATAAGAAAAGTGGCTTTAGACTTCTTACTGGAATGTTCCTCAAAGTCCCCATTAGCTTTGCTGCTCCCTTCCTCACCTTTTAATTTCCACTAGACTTGGAAAGTATTTAACATAAAACAACTGTAAATCCCTTGTCAATTTATTAATTGAGAATACACTCTGGCCCATAAATTCCAGATACATGGCATTGTATTTAATTCTGCTTTTTGGATTTTTAAAACAAATGGCTACTCTATGTCCTTAAGATTAATAAGTCAAATCACAGTAAAACTTTCTTGCCTTTTTTGCATTATGAATTAATAGACTATAAAATATAGAATACAGAATAATAGAATACAATAGATTAACACATTATGGACTTTAATTAAGTACCTCTTTTCTTCTTAGATATCTCTGGACTTAGAAATATATGAACTCTTTCTTTGATTACTAAACTAGAAGCTGCCTAAACAAGTAGTTCTCTGTATCTGGTTCACTATTTTCCTCCCACCATTTGGCAGTGTTTCTGGCACTCAAACATTTCTTCAATGAACCAATGTACAAATATTTTTCAAGTTGTAAACCTAGGATATACTGCTATTTTAACATATCTAAAGACCTATACCTCATTAATTTAGGCATCCTTTAATTCACAATTTGTAATTTTCAGTTAGCCCTGGATATTTTAAAAAATGGTTCACTAAATAAGGTATAAACAATAAAAACTATAAACTATTTGTAAATTTATTTTTTTTAATTTTTACAACATATATTCTCTAAATACAAATTTCTGATCATTACCTATTCATTAAATTCTTATTTCTAAGGACCTCTATTCGGCAATATAACTGGCCTGATTAAAGTCAATGTACATTCCCAGCAGTGATAAAACTAAACTGCCTTATAGAATTTACATTTTACCTTGCTTTAATTTCCTAAGTGAATTGTAAGCTCCATGAAGGCAAGGACTTTATCCCACTCCATTATTCAAACCTTAAATTACCGCTTTGGAATTTCAGATACTTGATAACTATTTGTTAAACTAAAAAATTTATAAAATTGATACTTCTTAGAAAAGGGTTTCGCCCGGCCAGGCGTGGCTCAGCAGTTGAGCGTCGACCTAGGATCCAGGCGATCGGTGTTCGATTCCTGGTCAGGGCACATGCCCGGGTTGTGGGCTCAATCCCCAGTCGGGGGTGTGCAGGAGGCAGCTGATCAATGACTCTCTCATCATTGATGTTTCTATCTCTCTCTCCCTCTCCTTTCCTCTCTCTGAAATCAATAAAGATATATTTAAAAAAAAAAAAAAAGGGTTTCTTTTCATTATGAATTACTGCGGTTTCACAATGTATCTTATCGTGGGCTAATACTTCATGTTAAGCCTAGTAAAGGAGGGGAAAAACCAACATGTGTATATAAAATAACAGGCTCCAAGCACAAAAATCACATTGATTATCTTTAAAGAGAGCAAACCAATGCTGCTGTGTACCAGGAGTTATAAAATCAGTATAGGTACTTGAAATAAAGCAGAAAATCTAATTTTATAAACATGCTACCAAAATCTTTAAAAACTATTTCACTAAAATTACATGTTGCTTTAATATAAAATTAGAGTACTCAATAAGATGACTAATAAAACACAGCCTCAAAAAACATATAAATTAATTAGATCTGTTAGTATTTATTAAGAATAATAATAAAGAACTAAATGAACAAGGCAATCAACAACATTACTGAATCAATCCTTACCTACTACTTTCATTTGTTTTCCAATAGCTTGGCATATTTCTTTGGCAGCCGCAATCTGGGCTTTTTCACCTAGCAAACTGCCCACAGTAGCTCTCAGGATGAAGGAGACACATCGTCTTGAGTACACAGCCTCTACATGTGTTTGTGTTGCCCGAGGATGGGAAACCAGATCAAGTACGTGAGACAAGAATGTAGCAAAGCTACGCTCCAACCACTGACCACCCAATGTTGTGACAAAAACAACATATGCCTATAAACAGATTAAGATACATCTTCAAATAAATGTATGTAAATGAACTGAAATTACAGATAAAGCAACCACAGAAATAACTGATAACAGCATGCAAATAAATTATACTTGAGATTAAAATAGAGAAAAATTTAAACATGAGACCTTTTTAATACTTCTAGCATAGGAATTACTGGAGGAATTATCTTTGACTCAAAATAGTTAAGACAATAACTTCATGAAGAACACAGTGAGTAGTAAAGGAGGAAAGCTAAATTCATCCTGGTTATAGGAATAAAAAAAAACCTAACACCCTAAATAAACACAGACCTAGAGCGACAAATCACTTGCTCTTGACTTCACGATAAAAATAGTTACTTCTATTTATACCTGTTTCAGGAATAAGAAATAGTTGAAGCGATTCTTACTAAAATCACAAAGAAACATTTCATCTTATTAGGCGTTACTATTAGATCATTAGCCATAACATCTCATTTGGTGTTAATTATTATTTTAAAATTATAATTCCAAGACAGGTTTAATATTAGATTTACACTGGTGATTAACCATTTATGGAAATCCAAAGTATTACCCAATATTTTTAGCTACAGGATCGTTGAACAAAATTAAACTCTAAATGTCTCAAGCTACCTAAATAAAGTTTTGATTACAACTGAATCATTTCACATCTGATTTTCTAAACAGTAAATTTTGTTATTTATATAAATATAGTAGACATAGGCTTACTTATACATCATTAAGTATCTACCTTTCCATATAAGCATGTAATTTGGAATTTAAATGTAATTCATTCATTTGGTAAAAGAAATGTTTTGAAAGAAACCAGACAATATTAAAAATCTCTTTGTGTGTACTATTACTTAGTAAGAGTTTTCCATGATTTTCACAAGTGATATGTATTACAAACCTGTGTGACTCCAACTCTCACTTCACGATTAACAGACCCTCCAACTTTTAACATCTCTCCACCACTCTTTAAGAAACCCGACCCTCCGCGTAGAAATCCTGTGGCCATGAGTTCTAAGACTTCATCAAATGTCGCTCGCTTCACATTCTGGCGCATTACTTTCAGGAAGAAAAGTAAACTTATAAACAAATATATTTTGCCATTAGTTAAATATTTTCTAATAATCTAACTTGAAATTTCAAGTAATTATTTTTAAGCATACCTAAATTGCCACAAAGGAAATAGGTCATTTAGTTTTCCTTTTATCTTAAAATTGACAATGTGCTTGTAAAAATAAACTCAATTTGAAGCAAAAATGCTAACTATAAAGAATAGAAGGAAATAGAAATTAAAATAAATTCAATTAATCCATGACAAAATAGTCACATAATGATGTGATCTTGATATGTGTAACACAACAAGGACAAAGCCTATCCACAGCAGATACTGCTAACTGATCATGTACAGCCTCATTCCGAAAACTGAGATGGACATAAAGAAACTTCGTCAAGACCATGCTTTCTATACAACAGTTATCAATGCATTAAAATGTCACTGGACTACAACTGACTTGCCATCCCTGGTATTCAGGTTCATATTTTATGAAGTCCTTTCACATATAGTAGCAAACATAATCCTCACAAAAGTTCTGTAGGAGAGACATAAAGCTCATGATTAAGTATCTAGGCTTTAGAATTTAACTGCCTGAGTTTTAATTTCAGCTCTGACACTAAATAGAACTCTTAGTAGAATGTAAATTATACAGTCTCTCTAAACCTCAACTTTCTTATTTATAAAATGGGAATAACAACAGAACTTACAATTCATAGGCTTTTGTGAGGATTAAATAAACAGTTCTGTTATATGCTTATTAATTCAATGCCTGGCACAAAGCACTTCATAAATGTTACTTATTACTGTCTTCATTATCATCTAATTCACAGATTAAAATAATTCTTATTAAAGATGAGAACAAAGCTCTAGGGGTTTCATAACTAATAAACATAAGAGCTAGGATTTGACTCCATAACATCGGGTTCTCTTTCTACTATTTAGAGATGGAGTAGGAGTAGGGACAACAGCAGAGCTGGGTTTGCTCAGCATCTACACACTGTCCCAGAAGCATCTCCATGAAAGTGGGAGGCACAGGAGAAGTCACATGAAAAGTCAATGCTGCCTCTGATTCTACTCACAATTATGGTGAAGAAAAAATGAAAAATAGTACTATACTACAAATGGGGGTCCAGTCATCAGAGATTTAAAAGAAAGCATATAAAATGCCCAATTCCAACCCCTTGAACATTATACAAAATCACTTCATCAATCTTACTTGCTTATCTGTCCAACATAGTTGCTACATATTATCTTGTACATTATCATCATAAAAAATATTTTCACTATACCAAGAAAAATGCCATTTGGGTACTTTAATTTTATGAAGAAGTAGACAAATATCTAACAATTTAAATCCTTTAAAGTGACTTGCCTGTAAGTAATAACTCATTTAAAAGGAAGCATTCCATATACCTGCAAATGTCTTTTACATCTAGATCAGGGATTGGCAAACGATACCTGTTGCTTGTTTTGGCATCAGTGCTGTAGCCATGACTGTTCCTAAGAGTTTAGATACTGCCACTCGTACTCCATAATTTGAGTTTTCCAAAGCCTTAAAGCACAGAGTGGCTATATTTTCCAGTTCGGCAGTCCACATGAACACAGCTTCATTCTGTAGTTCCAGTAGACACTGTAATTTTTTTTAAAAAAAAAGTAAATTACATCCTAAAACTTCCACTTCCAGAGATGGAGTATAAGAACCAGATTTACTCTCCAGAAATAACCGAAATATTGGACAAAATATATGAAACGCAAGACACTGGGCATCAGAAAATAAAGAATAGTGATCCTTAAGAAATGGAAAACAAATCAGGTGAATCCTACAATTGTTCCAGTTTATTGCCTTGAGAAAGTTTCCAGTACCTAGGAGGACATGTTTAACACTAAAGTCCTATGTTAGAAAGAAGAAAGGTCTCGAATCAATAACCTCAGCTTCCACCTTAAGAAACTTGAGGAAATTAAGTAGAATACAAAGGAAATAATACAGACAGCAGAGGAAATCGATGAACAAGAAAACTGAAAAGCAATAGAAATGAAACTAAAAGCTGCTTTGATATAACCAATCAATTTGATAAATCTCTAGCCAAACATGAGGAAAAAGAGACACAAACTACCAAAATTAGGAATGAGAGTGGTCACATCACTACAGACTCATTATATATTAAAAGAACAAAGGAAATTTATTTCTTTATTAAATTTATTTATGCAAATAAATCTGAAAACTTGTACTGAACAGACAACTCACTCAAGAAATACACATAACCTAAATAGCCCAATATCTGTTTTAAAAAACGGATTTATATTTTAAAATTTTGCCCCAAAGAAAACTGCAGGCCCAGAGAGCTGTAGTGATTAGTTTAACCAAATTATAAGTAAGAAACAATACCAATTCTATACAAACTCAGAAAACTGAAGAGTATAGTTCCCAGCCCATCTTATGAGGCCACTATTACTCTGATATTGAAATTGGACAAAGACACTACAAGAGAAGAAAACGACATACCAATATCTTTCATGAACAAAGATAAAAAAATTCTAAGTAAACTTTTAGTGACTCTAACCCAACAATATATGAAAAGGATAATATAAACCCCCAAGGGGGGGTTTATCCTAGGAATGAAAGCTTAGTTAAAATTCTAAAACTGATCAAAATAATTGATTACATCACCAAAGTAAAAAAGAAAAGTCATATAATCACCTCATAGATGCTTAAAAAACCATTTAACAGAATACAAGTAACCCTAAGGAAACTGGTCATCAGTGGAATGTGTCAATGTCACACTGTATTATACTGGTTGTAATATTACACAATACTTTTGCAAGATATTAGCATGGCAGGAACTGGATATAGGTTTATATAAATCTCTCTATATTTTTTCTTACAATAGCATATAAATCTACAATTATCTTAAAGAGTTTAATTAGGAAACAGAACCAACACAGAAATCAAATTTAAAACAAAAGGCATTTCACAAAGTCCAACATCCTCTAAGAAAGCTAGGAATATCAGGGCACTTCCTCAACTTGATAAAGATCATCAAGAAAAATCGACAGTTAACATGATACGTAATGGTGAAGGACTGAATGTTTCCTCTTAGGGATCTGGGACAAGACAAGGCTGTCTGCTCTCATGTTTTCTATTCAACACTGTACTGAAGGATCCAGCCAGTCAGCGGAATAAGGAAAGAAATATAAATAAAAGGTATCCATATTGGAGAAGGAGTAAAACTGTCTTTATTCATAGACAATATGCCTGTCTACATGGAATATCTGATAAAATCTATTTAAAAATCTGATAAGCCCATTTAACAAGGTTGGTGAATACAAGATCAATGTATAAAAATCAACTGTATTTCTACAGGGTGTCCCCAAAAAATGTATACACACTTTGAATAATTATTAATTCCAATGCGTTAAATCTGAAAAGAAACATCAGTTGAGCTATCAGATATTAAAGTGTATATATATTTTTTTGGGACATCCTGTACATGTTACTAATAAATAATTAAAATTTAAAAAAAAAATTTTTAATTCAATACCATTTAAAAATATGAACTACTTAGGGATAAATCTCACAAAAGAGGTGCAAGCCCTGTACAATGAAAACCACAAAATGTTGCTAAGAGAAATAAAAGAACACCTAAATGAATGAGAGAGATATCATGTTCATGGGTTGGAAGACAATATTGTAAGCTGTCAACTCTCTGCAAATTGATCTATATATTCAATTCAACCTGAATAAAAACCTCAGCATGCTATTTTTGTAGAAATTTATAAGTTAAAATTCATATGAAAATGCAAAGGATCTAAAATAACCAAAAATATTTTGAAAAAGAAAAAGTTGGAGGGCTAACACGACCTGATTTTAAGACTTATATAAAGATACGGTAATCAAGAAAGTGTTACTGACATCAACATAGACAATAAAACATAATAAGGAGTCCATGGGAACAAAGTATGCCATCATATTTTATTTATTTATTTTTTTTTAATTTTATTTTATTTTATTATTTTATTTTATTTTATTTTTTTATTTATTTTATTTTATTTTATTTTATTTTAATTTTATTTTATTTTATTTTATTTTTTTTTGCCATCATATTTTAAAACTTTAAAAGAACAAACAAGATAAGCAGCAGCATTATAAATTGGTCTAGCACTAACCTTGGCAACTGCGCATCGAACAGCCATAGACCTGTCAGTCAAGAGGGATCTGGCATTCTTGTAAATATCACGATGAGAAGAAGCTGCAGCACCACCCAGTCCGTTTAGAACTTTCTGTAGACTCATTAAGATTTCACTTCGCCCTTGAGACTAGACTCAAACATAAAGAAAACTTAAAAACCATGTTGTAAAGCAAATTCCACATTTAAACAAGAATATACCAAAACATAAAAATTATCTAGGCCTAATGGTCTTACCTCTAAATTGTAAATAGTAAGTAATAAAAAATAAAATTAAGTATTCTAGAAACATTTGCTGTAAAACTTACCTCTGCACTTTTCAGAGATTTCAAAAGGTTATTTACTGTATCTGGAAATGCACTACCTAGCATTCTTCCCATTTTTTCATAAAATGCTCCAACACAAGTCACTGCAGCCCTGTGAGAAGTGGTATTTTCATTAGTCATTGTTCAGGTTAATAATATAATTTTATCAAACTTTTCTTTTCAGAAATCAATTTATATTTGTGCTGGGCACTTTTGACTATAAATCCTTAATTTCCAACTTACCTTGTTTATTCTTTATAATTACAACAAATATTATGGTTAATCAAATTGTATTTTTGTTAGGAAAACATGAGAATAAATAGAGAATAAATATATATTACATAACAAATCATACCCATCCTTTGGAAAGAAACCCAAGCTTTCCTTTTATGAAGACTTCACAAATTATGTCAATCAACAAAGATCCCTCTCTTCTCTCATTATATATAATGTCAACTACTCATTTTTGACAAAATTATATTGTTTACAGTAATGTGACCCGATCATTTTATTCAGCTATATCTTATCCTGCCAATGAAAATGTAAACTCTGGAAACAGGAAATCTGTCTTACATATACTTGTGTTGCCCATAGTGTCTGCCTCTTAGTATAAAAATAATAGTAAACAATTACTTGCAAAATTTAATCTTAATGGCTTTAATGGAACATTTGGCTACAGAAATGTAACAGCAGCCTATCTCTTCAGGAAGGAGGAAACCACCCGACCATCACTCATGTAAACAGTAAATAAGTAAATAAACGTGAGGTTAGCTTAGAGGCCAGAGTAGGGCATAGAGGTGAAGAGCATATATGTGGGAGTCTGGCGGATGTGTGTCTAAATCCTAAAACCTGCTCCCTAATAGCTGTGTGTTCTGAGAATTTACTCTGAGGCTGAGAGAGGGTACATAAATTTAGCTCACTATCATAAGTGTAGTAAATAGTAAAATCAGGGAATCCACCTTCACCTCTTTGACTCCAAATCCTATGCTTTTTTCAATACTCTCCAGGCTGATGACAAAGCTAAAGGTGACAGATCATATGCCAGAATACATTAGGAAATTCCTACAGAAACCATAAATCCACTGGAAATACATATAAATAACATAATATGTACTAAATTCTACTTAAGCAGAACTACAAAATCATGCATGGATGTGTTAAGTGGTAGAGAAATAAATCATTAACATAGCTTCAAACTCCAAAATAAAGTGGAAAGCACTAACACTCCCTAATCACTTTTGAGATCTACATCTATCCCAAACAACACAAAATTTAATCACAACTTATTTACATAATTAAAAACAGACCAAAGAATCAGTTTTCAGAATAATTTCCCCATTTCCTCTGTAAGCTATTACACTGGCCCTGGCACCCTGAATGTTGGTGCTTTAGAGTTGTATCCTTGGCACCTTCTCTCTTCAAACCGTAGTATACTCTTCCTGGGTAACTTTACCCATACCAGAGGGTTCAGCCTATTCCCAAAGCTCTTATTCTCCACTCACCAAAACTACGCTCTCAGCTCAGATCTCTGAAATCCAGATGAGGATTTCCACCTGCCTACTACACACTGTCACTTGGCTATTCCCACTTATACTCCAAAATCAGCATGCCCAAAACTGAACTCATCATCTTTCCCTCAAAACTTGTTTCCACCACTATTTTGTTTCTTTCTGAAAAGCACTGAAAATAAGGTATAAGTAAGCCATTTCTAGTTACCTTTGCCTAGAAAGTAGGTTGGCAAACTACAGCCAGCCTGCCACCTGTTTTTTAAATAGTTTATAAGAACAACAGCCATACTCATTTACTCACATACTGTCTGTGGCAGAGGTGAGTAGTATATGACAGAGATGAATAGTCCACAAGCCAAAAATATTTACTATCTGGCCCTTTTCATAAAGTTTGCCAATCCTGGCCTATCACATCCATCTTCCCCTCTTCCTATCTTAACCTCTTACTTGATTAATTTCCATGTTTGCTTCCTTGATAGTTGATCTTTAGTTGACACTTCTTGTATCACTGCTCTCCCCTCACACCACAGCTAAGCTTATTTAGGTGTAATTTTCCCTCCCACAGCACTCCTCATGGTACTGTAACTGCTGTGTTTATTTAACTTTCACAGCTTGCATCCCTACAGCCATTATCTTCAAGGCTTGCTCCAGAAATGTCTGCCCTTGATCCAAACCATAAAATTGGGCTAGGAGTTGGGTTAAGCTCTTAATCTAGGGGTCAGCAAACTTGCAGGCAAAATGGTCTCTGTCATAGGTACTCAACTCTGTCATTAGAGCATGAAAGCAGCTACCTCCTAAATGAAAAGATACGTCTGCATCCCAGCAAAACTTTATTTACGAAACAGGCAGCAGCCTGGATTTGGCCTGTGGACTATAGTTTGCCCATTCCTGCCTCAGTCCCATCACCTAGAAATTCTTTGTTTCTTTCCATCCCAGCCAAGAATATTATCTCCATCCAAATTTACCAAAAGACTGTGCAAATTGCTGACATTGTATCAATCCTCTGTAGTTTGCTGAAAGACCAAGTGGCAATGGAGCAAATGTTGAAATAGAATCCCTTCCCCAGACGTACTTAGGGAGCTTTTATTGTCAGCAACATGCCTCAGGTTCCATCTACCTGGAAGTCTTTATAATCAGCAGCTGCTCATTAAGACAAGTTACTCTGAAAAACCAAAAAATGTTAAAGGGTAGATCTCAAAGTAAGTACTCACAATTTTGTTGGTAAATAGGCTGCAGTGTCATCTTTACTTCTGATAATCTCATTACATTTTTCAAGTGTTTGAAAAACAGTGAAAGTATCCCCAATGCTATAGAGGGCTGCAAGATTTTTAGCTAACAATTTTCGGGTTGGTGGTCCAGGTGAACTACTTATTAATCCAGTTAATTGTTCGACAAGTTTTTTCTGCTTTTCCTTAACATCAGTCTGTTACAAAAAAAAGGAACATCACCAGTTTTTTTCTTATATGTACTTTTGTTGCCTTTTAGTCAAAATAAAAAATACTTAACAGTTAAGGCATTCTAATAATTAAAATCTATATTACATTCAGCATAAAACAAGTGAGAATTTTCAAGATAAGGAAGAGTTTAGCAAGAAATGAATCATTCTTTACCAGATAAAATAGTCTCTCTCATTCCCCTCCAAAGCCAAAAGTCAGCTGTCAATAAAAATAACTGCTCTAGACCCAATAGTTTCCATGCCAATTTACTAAGAAATAAACCAATAGTCCAAGGATGTAAAATATTGGGCATATAGATAACTGATATCTTAGAATCCAAATAAACTCCCCTTTAAAAGCAAAGTCAGTAGTCCAAAAAGTTATAGGTCAGTGAAGGAAATAAAAAGAAACTCTGAAAGAGCCCTAGGCAACAGAAAAAATATTCAGATCCATAATCAATACTAAAAATTCATTCACCCATTCAAGAAATGTGTATTGTGCACTTACTATATGCCATGCACTCTTCTAGGCATGAATATTCTAGGCAACCGTGAACTCTAGAATTTACATTTTAGAGGGGAGACACAGACTTTACCAAATAAACAAAATGAATAATGTGAGTTTACTATTTTACGTAGATTAGTGAGGAAAGGCATCTCTGAAAGGAAGTGAAGGTGTGAAATATGCAAATATCTGGGAGAGGAACATTCCAGGGAGAGGAAACTGTGTAGAGAGGCCTGGAGGAGGGAGCACGTTTAACATGCTTGAGGACAGTGAGATGGCCAGTTTGGCTGGAGCAGAGTAAGAGACAGGAAGTAGTAGGAGATGAGATCAGAAGGATAGAAGGGACCAGACTGTGTCCTGCCTAATACATCATCGTAAGAACTTTGGATTTTATTCTGAGAGCATGAAGCAGAGGAGGGACGTGATCTAAATGTTTTAACAGGCTCACTCTGACTGCTGAGCTAAGAATACTCTACAAGGTACATGTTGGGAGCACGGTGCACACTTAGGAAGCTTTTTGCAATAATCCAGATGAGAGATGAGAATGATAACATTGGAGAAGATGGAAAGTAATTTAATTATGGATAGACTGAGTGGGTAGATCCAATAGGGCTTGCTGACAATTATGATGTAAAATTTGAGAAAAAGAGAGAAGTCAAGAATGCCTCTAAGGTTTAAGACCTGAGCAATTAGAAGGATGAAATGGTCATTTCCTGAGATGAAGAGCACTGGGGAAAGGACACGTTTGGAAGAGGGAAATCAAGAGTTTGGTTCTGAATATGTTAACTTCAAGATGCTGTTTAGATAGCCAAGAGAAAGAGGTAGAGTGTCTCATTGGATACCTGGGAGTTATTACTGTACATATGGCAGTAAAACTGGAGATTAGATTATATCACTGTAAGAATAAGTATAGGTAGATTTTTTTAAAAAGAAGCAACAAGCTACCCAGGAATGAGAAAAGAACCAACAGAAGGGAATGAGGAGTAACCAGTGAGGCAGGAAGAGAACTGAAAGCAAACAGTGTCTTGGGAACCATGAATAGGAGAACTGCACACTGTGTGCGTCCACAGCAAGGATAGCGATCTATTGTTTAATGTGAATGGAGGGTGCACAGATGTTCATATCATTATGCTTCATAACTTAGGTAGCTTTATATATACTCTTTTGTATTTTTCAATTTCACAACAAAATAAAAAGTATTTGTTTCAGGTAGAAGATCAACTCTGTAAATTAATACAGAACACTGACCCACTGGTTTGGGCAATTTGAGATCACTAATGATTGGAAAAGAGCTGTTTCAGTGGAGCAGAGGAAACAAATACCCAGTTGGAGGGGGTTTAAGAGAAAACAGAAACGTCCGGTTAAAGACACCTTACTAAAACCCAGTGGAGTGGCTCAGTTGGTTGAGCATCGCCCTGTGCACCAAAGGGTTGCTGGTTCAATCCCGGGTGAGGGAAGGCAATCAATTGATGTCTCTCTCACACATTGATGTTTCTCTCACTCCCCGTCCCCACGTCCTCTCTCTAAGCATGTCCTTGGGTGAGGGTTTAAAAAAAGAAAGAAAGAAAATCTTACTAAAACTATACTAAAAGCAACCCACACAAAAAAACACACAAATCCACAAAAGTAAACAGGAAAATAATCAATGCAAAATATGGAAGCCAGGTATCCCCAACAGGGAAAGCTGGGAAGAGACCCAACTTACAACAAAAAATCCCTTAAAAGCTCATGCTGTTTGTTGTTGTTTTGAGGCTCTAAGGCGCTTATGGAATAGTGAAGTTGGGCCTAGAAACGGAGGGAATGATTGAGAATCTAAGAAGCTGTAAGACTCCTTTATCTCTCTCTTCTATTCTGCACTTACGGAGCCCAGGCACGACTACAGGCTGGGAAAATAGCACTGAAAACAGGGGAGCTAAGTGGAAGTTTACATCTGAATGTTGAAGTCCCTAGCCTCCTCCCTAGGGAACTAGTTAGTCATACACCCTAGAACACAAAAGTAAAAAAGTCTCTTCTGGGGAATGACCAGCCAAGAGAAACCTATGATACTAATGTCCAGGGTTCCTCAAAGAACCGGACTGGCCTCTGGTGAAGCACAATTAACAAACTTCACCCCGCCCAGAAAGCTTTTCACTTCTCACTCTTAAATTTGAGCAGACAGCCAAAGTCCATCAGGTGGTTGACGAACGCATCTAATTTTAAAGACAGTAAATAAAACATACAGAAATAAAAAGCAACACACAGGTAATGAAATAGACTACGAAGACTAAGAAAAGAGAAGTCTATTATTAACTCCTTGGCGAGATAATGAAGATACTGGGATTGCTAGACAGCACTGAGGGCCCTGAATTTGGAAATAATGAATTTAAAGTGACAGCAGTGACCTAGCCATGCTCTTCTCCAGCCACATGCAGCTGTCCAGGTGGAGGCAGGAAGCAGGCAACAAGTGGGTTTCAAGGAGCTTTGGGTTTTGCCACAGAATAGAAAAAGTACAGACAAGAAACTCCTATTCCAGTGTAATATCCTCTAGTTCCCTAAGTGACCCACAACCTTTCCAAAAATGCTTCCAACACATAGTACTCTTGATTATGTTAACCCAGCTGAGGAAAAAGCAAAGCAATACCATACCTTGTTGGCAGCAACCAAGACTTTATCAAGAAATCGCAACCACTCAAAGATAAAAACTGGCCTCTTTGCTTCAGTGATTTGAGCCAAAGCTTCTTCATTTAGCAATAAACTGTGGGCTAACTCCATGACTGAAGTTTTTAATTCACACCTTAAAACAACAAATTAAAAAATACTTGTAAGGATTTTTCAGTGTTAAAAAGTCCAGCTTAATGACTGTGACCGCTACGAAATGAAAAGTCAGGCTTTCCCTCTCATTTCATTTGGAGGAAACTTCTTTTGAGGTAAAACCTGAGAACTAAAATTTAAAGGACCAGGGTACAAAAAAAAAAAAAAAAAAAATGAAAGAAATTGATTAGCGAGGGAAACATGGGGTAAAAATTTGAAAGAAATATTGCAAATGAGGCATTTTTCCAGAAAAAAGAAGAAGAAAAAAAAGCCTAGGAAAACACATCATTAACCCGTTCCATAAACTGGAAAACTGGAGCACCGTGATCAAACACCAGCCAGGCCCACATCCCAGGCTTTTCGGGTTCCTCGGCTTTTCCTGCCCCCTGCGGGTGCGCGGCCCCCGCCCCGCCTCTGCCGCACCTGCCGGGCGCGCACCGCAACGCCCCGCGGGGCGGCCCCCTGGAAGCCTCCCGGGGTCCTCCCACAGGGAGGGGTGGGCGGCGGGGGCCCTCGCAGGGGCTTCGGGCACAGCCCCGGCGGCCCGAGGACGCGCGGGCGGAGGCTGCGCGCCGCGGGTCTGGGTTCACGCGGCCCCTCTGAGGACCGCAGCGCCCGGCCCAGCCCGGGAAGAGGCCAGGAGGCCGCCGCAGGCCCGGCAGAGCCACTCGGGCTGTCAGCCCCAGGAGGCGCTGGAGAACGGGAAATGTTCGTGACGGACTCGGATTTCCTCCGCAGCCCTCCGAAAGTGAACGGGGCGGCGTGTGTGCGCGTCACCGTGCCGGCTTCGGCGGCGGACGGGGCGCCTCACCTCCCAGTCTAGCGGGGCCGACCGGCTGGGCTCCGCGGCCAGAATCAGCTGCCGGGGGACCCGGATGCCCCGCCCTCCCGCCGGCAGGAAGCGAGGAGAGGGCGCGTGCGCGGAAGGTGGGTCCCACGCGAGCGCGCTCCGCCGTCGTCCCGGCCCCGCCCGCCGCGGGTTCCGACGCCGGACTGCGGGAAGCTCAGGTGCGGACGGCAGCGCGGAGGCGGCGCGCCCGCCGTGCTGAGCTGACCCGGCGAGTGGAGCTGCCAGGTAAGGGGCTGGCGGCCCGGATGGAGTGACAGAGGGCGGTGACCCGCGTGCCGGCTGTGACCGCCCATCGCGCCTCCCCCGCGCTCCGCCCGCAGCGCGCTCGTCCGGGGGACGCTTGCGGCCGGGAAGGCGCGGGGAGGTCCCGGGACCAGCGGTCCCTGAAAGGGGTGTTGTACCCCGAGGCGTCTGGTGCTTTGCTTTGTTTTGTTTTTGACGCCTTCCCGCTGTACAACCAACTACGTATCCCATCTCCCCACTAGGATGGTTAGTGGGGCTCTCGGTGTCTGAGCAGCACCCTTGTTGCTACTTCCCTGCCCTCTGCAAAAAAAAAACAAAACAAAACCTGATGCCGTCTAACCCCTCTCAGAAACTGGGAAGAATGCTAGGTCGCTGCAGCAGAGGAAGAGCTACAGAAATCAGGGCCTTTGGAACTGGGCTTGGACACTCGTTGCTTTTAGGCCTATCTTTGTCCATTTTCTCTGTCCGGCTTCATTCTGCAGAACAGAATTCTTCATATGCCCAAGAAGGTGGCCATCCGCAGCCAGCTTCACATACGTCCAGGTCAGAAGCACCAATGAAGAGAGTTTCTTTCCCCACAGTCTACATATTCATATCGTGTAAGGAAAGTGAGGCTTCTTTGCCGTAGTTAAGTCATGCCCTCCCTGATGCAGGGATATAAAGTACTCTAATTGGCCATCTTGTGCCCAAGAGAGTATAGAGATTGTCGCCCTCCTCTAGAACCACGTGGAGGCCAAAGGGCCGGATCCCCAAAGGAAAGCATTAGCATGACCTGGGAGCCTGTTAGAAATGCATAACCTCAGTCTCCAGCTCAGAATCAGATTCTGCGTTTTAAGAAGATCCTGATGCAATTCATACACAATAAAAGTTTGAGATGCACTTTCTGAATAATTATTTTACCCCCTTATGGGCCAATAATTACATGACTTCAGCTATTTTGGATGGAGACTTCTTAAAAATGTTTATATAGGTGAAGCATTACCTATATCAAGTTCCAAATGAGCAGCTTGAATATAAAGTGCTGTAGAGAGAGGCCTGGAGCATTCAGGACAGGTTTTGGGGAAGGAAAGTAGCCTAGGCCTAGGAGGAAGGGCATGTCAGTGGTGTGTTCACTGGGCAATGAGAAGCCAGGTGGCTTGAATGATGAATCCTAAAGGAGAGTCAGGGGTCAGATTAAGAAGCACTTCTGCTACATTGTTAAAGTGACTGATTCTCCACTGCCTACAGGGTAAAGTTTATTGGAAGAGGAGAAGCCAAAGGCAATAGGACCAATGAGGAAGCAGTTGTAATAGCTCAGGTGAGACAGACATGCCTGACCTAAAGCAGTGGTCACAACTATGGGGAAAAATGCCTTGGAGGGATATTCTAGAGGAGGAAGGGACAAAGGTTTAGAAGAGGCCAGGAATGGGGAGAGAGTAGTCACTTTAATTTGGAAATATAGGGGATGAAGGCAGGTTGGGGTAGAAGAGAATGAGTGGTTTGGATTGTTGAGTTTGAGAGCTCCACACAGAAAGCCATCAAAAGGGCACTTGGATGTGGAGGAGAGCTGTGGAGAAAGGTCATGGCTGGTGATACAGAAAAGCTTGTTTCCAATTTGGTAAACTAAAAAATGAGTAGCTGTTACTTTATCCTATTTGACTTGCAGACATTTTTGTTGTATGAAGTCGAACATGGCAGAAGAAGAGGATTATATGTCTGATTCCTTCATTAATGTCCAGTAAGTAAATGTGTACACCTCATGGAATGATCTGTATAAGACATTAATGTAGACTTTTAAGCAAAGACATTGACTTTAAATGTGAGGTTAGAAAGTTAGTCGTTGCTTTATGGGAACACTGTCTGCTTTTCCATGCCTCTTCCCTTTCAGTGCTAAGCATTTTACTTCTGCCCCCGATTCTTTTTATTCCCATCTTCCAAGGAAATGTACCCTTTTATTTCACCTTACTGTCTCTTCTAGCTACTATTCAGCTTCGCTCATTATTGTTCCCAACCGCCTAGAAAAATTAGTCAAAACTTACTTTTTTCTAATTTCTTCAACTGTATACTTTCTTTAGTTTCCCACAGTCTGGCAACAACCATCGTCGTTTTTACTAAAACAGCCATTCTCGGAGGTCACTCGTTATGTTCTAATATTGATGATAACAAAGATGGTCAGAGAGGCAGCACTGAAATGCGAAGTAGTGTCAAGCGAGTATCCGAGTCATGAGAAAACTCCACATACTCGTCTAAAACAACCTTTTCCCTTGTTCTTCAGAGAAGATATCAGACCAGGATTGCCAATGCTGAGGCAAGTTCGAGAGGCCCGCCGAAAAGAAGAAAAGCAACAGGAAGCTAATTTGAAAAATAGGCAGAAGAGTTTGAAAGAGGAAGAACAAGAAAGACGTGACATTGGGTTGAAAAATGCACTAGGCTGTGAAAACAAAGGGTTTGCTTTGCTCCAGAAGATGGGCTATAAAAGTGGTCAGGCCCTTGGCAAGAGTGGTGAGTCACATCCAGAAATAAAAAGGTGTTCTAACCACCAAATGGTGGTCCATCCATGGGTACCAGAGATGACTCTTTAATCTTATTCATCTACACAGAAATTAAAGCAACTTAAGCTTTCATCTTCCCACACCCACTTTGTACAACCATCGAGAGCTGCTTATCAGCCCAGCTCAGCCTTGCAGTCACTAACAATTGGGGTGGACAAAGCTTATAATGGAGGCAACAGCTAACAGTGGCCAAAGGATAGTGAAACAACGTTGAGGACCATGTCAGGACTCTGCCCTGTTTGCTCTGTACCTGTAGCAGCTGCCAGAGTGCTACACCAGTTGGAGAAACTCCATTCTCACCTCTCTTTTTAGGAAGTGAGACTATTAAGATGTAGAGGCCATATATTTAAAGTAGCTTCTGTAAACTCTTTTACTTTTCTCCTTTATTGTAATTGACTTAATTTAGGACTGTCACCCTTTTGAATGTTTAATATTAGTTTTTCACTTTTTTTTTTTTTTATTGATTTCAGAGAAAGGAAGGGGGGAGAGAGAGAGAGAGACAGAAATATCAATGATGAGAGAGGCATTGATTGACTCCCTCCTGCATGCCCCCCACTGGAGATTGAGACAGCAACCCGGGCATGTGCCTTGACCGGGAATTGAACCACCATCTCCTGGATTCTAGGTCAATGCTCAACCGCTGAGCCACACCAGCCGTGCATCAGCCTTGTTGAGAACTAGGTATTCAAAAGGCGGTAATTGATTATACAGCGTTGGTGTTCAGATTTCAGTTTGAATATCATTGAAAGAGGTGGGGATCTGTATGGGACACTGTAAAGTTGCATATTATGCTTCCCTGTAGTTTGAGGAAGAATTTCTAAAGTAGCTTGTGATTTGTTCTCTTTTTATAGGAGATGGTATTGTTGAACCAATTCCTCTCAAAGTCAAAACAGGTAAGTAATTATTTTTAGGGATATTTACCAGTAATAATAACTTATGTTTATGTCTAGCACATATATTTGCTTAATAAGTACTTTTTGATGGTGGTACTGTTACAGTTTTTATCATTGGAGGCCTTCAGTAAGATGTTTCTTAGTTAAACTTCTAAGCCTTTTAAAATAAAAAGTTTTAGTGAGTATAAAATAAAATTTATATCATAAAAAATATGGGGAGAAATTGTTGTAACCATTAAAAATGCAATTGAAATGTTCTGAAAGTATTCTGAGACAGATTTTATCCATTAAAATTTTTTCTTAAATATCAGGGGGATTACTTTTATAAAGTATATGATTGTCTAACCATTATGCTATATATCTAAAACTAATACAAAATAATATTGAATGTAAACTAATTGCAAAATAAAATTTAAAAATAAATGTTTTTCTTAATACTTTGAATTAAAGAAAAAATATTTTGTTTGTTCATATTTATATGAAAATATGACTGTTGGTGGTGTTCTCCCAATTGAAAAAAAATTGTACAGTATTACTATCATGTTAGCTCAGACTAACAATGATCTTTGTGAAAATCAAATTGTGTGTTTGGAGTTTAAAAAAAAATCTCTAGTGTTTTCTCCTGTCATTCTTATCAAATGATTTTGAATGATTGTACTCAAGTTACAACTGCACTTAATTTGTATTTAAATTGTCATGTTTTGAAATGTAAAGTCAGTAAGTTTCTCATCAGAGTTGTCTGTTTGAACAGGAAAAAGTGGCATTGGTCATGAGACATTATTAAAACGAAAAGCAGAGGAAAAATTAGAAAGCTACAGAAGAAAGATTCACATGAAAAACCAAGCTGAAGAAAATGCTGCAGAACAGTTCCGGTAAAACTTTGTATTTGAGCTGCTTTTGGTTTCATCTTTTCTTCAGTGTGGTATGTTTTCTGTCCCTTGGGCATATAAAATGGATAGAGAATACAGACCTGTAATGTGCTGTTTTTTCTTTCAAATAGAATGCGACTTAAAAATAAGCAAGATGAAATGAAGCTAGAAGGAGATCTTAGGAGAAGCCAGCGAGCCTGTCAACAGTTGGATACGCAGAAGGCAAGCCTTTTTCCTGCTTTCAGTGAAGTGTTTTGGCACCCAGTGTGATTTTCCATGAATTTATATTTAAACAAAACATTCCAAGTCTGGTATACTTAGTCTTCTACTGATTAAAGCAGCAATTTTCAATCTTTTTCCATCTCATGGCACACATAAACTAATTACAAAAATTCCGCAGCACATCAAAATATATATTTTTTGCCAATCTGACCAAAAAAAGGTACAATTTTGATTGGTTTACAAGAATAATAATAATCATAGTAATTACCTACCCTTTTTGCTCCAAAGTGACTTTTTAAAAAATCAGATGCCTATTATATATACCTGTATATAAGGATTTCTGGTGTTAAGAGTTAACCATTCAGATGCAACCTTATTATATGACATTACCAGTAAGATGCAACTCTGTTTTACGACCTATATATTTATGGTTCAAGACAGGGCATTCACACTGGACGACTATTGTTGTGTTGGCTGTTGTCATTTTTTTATTTGACAATCTTAAGGGAAAAAAGGTCAGTGTCCCTGACTAAATAGTCAAGTATTGCATGTTTTAAAATTTCTTGCAGCACACCACTTGAAACTCACTGGATTAAAACTTTCATTTAACATATACTACTCACAGTAATGACTTGTTCATGGTAGGAGCTTGAGTACTTTGAATTATCCAGTAAGGGTTAAGTAGTAGTTTTACATTTACTGGTTCTCTGCTTGTTTGAATATTTGTTACTCAGAGCTACTGTGTGTGGAAAGTCTATTCACCAGAATATCTGACTAACCAAAATAGCCTATTTTCAGTCCATGTTCAGTACCTCATGTGTCTCTAGCTACTAATATTATTGTAGAATAATATCTTTCAGATTTGAAGGATTTTTTTTTATTTGTCATTGCTTTTATTTTTTATTTTGATGGTTCAAATAAAGTGTCTCCACTTAAAGTCTCAAAATTGCGCCTTGGCCAAGTAGCTTAGCTGGTTAGAGCATCATCCCGATACACCAAGGTTGCAGGTTGCAGGTTCGATCCCCGGTCAGGAAATATACAAGAATCAACCAATGAATACTTATAAATGAGTGGAACAACAAATGAGTATCTCTGTCTTTCTCCCTTCCTCTCTAAAGGGAGCAAAAAGGGTAGGTAATTACTATGATGATGATGATTTTTGTAAACCAATCAAAATTGTACCTTTTTTTGTCAGATTGGCAAAAAATATATATTTTGGTGTGCTGCAGAATTTTTGTAATTAGTTTATGTGTGCCATGAGATGGAAAAAGATTGAAAATTGCTGCTTTAATCAGTAGAAGACTAAAAATCCTCTCTAAAAATCAAATTTTTTTTAAGTCTCAAAATTGTTTGTAAAAATTTTACTATCTTTAAATATATTGCCAGGAGCAATCTCTCATTTTTATATGTTTCCCTAGCACTTTATTTTGAATGTATCTCATGACTCTTAAGATTTCCTAGCTTATATGTATTATTTTATACCCATTAAGTTACTTATGCCCATAGCTTATTTTCCCTACTAGACTGTCAGCAACTTGGAGACAATACAATATTCTAATTGGGCCCTCACCAGTGTGGCTCAGTTGGTTAAGAATCATGCACCAAAAGGTGGGGGGTTTGATTCCTGGTCAGGGCACATACCTAGGTTGAGGGTTTCATCCCTGGTAGGGGCGAGTATGGGAAGGCTATTGATTGATCTCTCTCTCCTTTTTCTCCCTCTTTTTCTCCCTCTCTCACTCCCTTCCCTTCCTCTAAAAATCAATAAGCATGTCCTGGAGTGAGAAGTAAAATATATATCTATTCTAATTGAGCTTTGCATCCCCAGAGTTCGTAGTACAGTGCTTTACTCTTAAAGCTGCACTCAGTAAATATTTAATTAAAAGAACGAATTCATGTTGACGTGGACACACTGGTGACAGTCTCATGCTTAGCTGTGTTTAATTGGGCATAATTCTTCATTTTCAGAATATTCAGGTTCCCAGAGAGGCCTGGTACTGGCTGAGGCTTGAAGAGGAGACTGAAGAAGAGGAAGAGGAAGATGAAGATGAGGATGAGGATGAGAGTGAAGATTTAAGTGTATGTTTTGGTACCATTTTCTTGAGCTGGGTGCCTCAGCACTGGCACTGCTGACGCCTTGAACCGGGTAATGGTTTGTCATAGGGCGCTGTGCTGTGCATTGTAAGGTATCTAGCAGCATCCCAGGCCTCCACCCACCAGATGCCTGTTGCACTTCCCCTTTCTGACAGCCAAAATATCTCCAGGGATTGCAAAATGTCCTCTGAGGGCAGCAGTCACCCCTTGTTGAGAACTACATGTTATAGGGTTATTAACCCTGAATCAAAACTTCGTATAATTTTTCCCTTTAGCTTCGGTTTACCCTCTTCACCTTGGCCTCAGTGTAGATGATGGATTAGCTGCAAATGTAAACTATTTTCATTTCTACCTAGTTTCCTGTTAAATTTCTCGAAGTGATTCTCATGAGTACCTCTCACCCCCACCCATAAACAAGACAAAACAAAACTCAATTCAAAGGAAGGTGGAGATTACTAAAGAAATGAATACACATTTCTGTGGTTACATGTATATCAGAGTTTTGTAGGAAACATTCAAAATTTGAAAAACCTATATTCCACTTAAATGGGAGACCACTGAAGAGAACTTTAATGGTGCCAGGAGGCAGTGTCACCCTCATCCCAGTGGGGAAAGTAGATTCTTTGAAAGCAGAAGTGGTCTTTAAAGGATCCCAATAGTGCCAGCCAAATTCTGTTTTCTGAATGTTAACGAGTGGTCTCTGTTGTGTCTGGCAGACTTGTGAAAACATCAGGATGGTTGGTCAACTGGGACACATTCTAAAATGCTCTTTCACACCTCTCCTAACTGGTTGAGAGTGTAGGGGAAGATTTATGGCCTTGGGCTAATTCAGCTTGATCCAAGAGACCAGGAAACCCAGATGCTTTTCAATGGGAACCATTCATGTGTTTATGTCCTTTACCTAGGTACTGGACAAATTACAGATATTGACTAGTTATCTAAGAGAAGAACATCTGTATTGTATTTGGTGTGGAACAGCCTATGAAGGTAAGAAAATATTTTAAACTTCTTTAAAATTTTGAATACAAATGCTCTTTGATTTTTTTTACTTTTTTTTTTTTATAAAAGTCACATTTCCCTTAATTGAAATTTCTTATTCAATCCAAAAGGTAATGTGGAATCAATATCTTAAACAGTAGATATAGAAATAACTGAGGCCTTATTAAAGGTGTTTTTAAACTTTTTGGAAACCATGTGCAGAAGGGAATTTTTCAGTCTTTTATTTCAAAAGAAACGTTTTGAATCACTTAAGGATGATAAATTTTTTTCATGCTTTATTTTTAGAGTCGTAAGTTACAGATACTTGAAAGCTATATTAAATTTTTAGAATTATTATATATTGTCCCTGAACGATAAAAATCAGCATGTTGAAATCCACTCCTTTTACTTTTTTTATTGTAAGAAAGAAATGGTTTAAAACTTGCCATATGTCTTATAGAGCCAAGTGCTTTCCCTTCTAATACATGAGCCCATGCAGGCTTTTCCCAGTTTGTTTAACAATAGGAGCAAACACAACTACAAAATCCATGTTATGTTGAAATAATTTTCTGGAATAGTTTATTATAAGAGTCTTTTACTTTTCTCATGTAAATTACAGATAAAGAAGACCTGTCTTCAAATTGCCCAGGACCAACTTCTGCAGATCATGACTAAGATTATTGTCAATAAAGTAGAAACTTGGAAAATGCTGTTGCCAGATGTTTTGTGTTTTGTTCTTTTTGTACTTCAGAAGTACTTTGTACTTTAGACTATAATTGTCCACTGACTTCAATAAAAGAATGGACTGCTATTTCAGAACACAAGTACGAGAGACATGGGCCATTACAATTTATGGCTCTATTGTGATGCTTATGGAGTTTAAGGACACCAACAGGTAACTCTCTTACTCCCCTCTTCACTTTGGAACAAACTGAGAAATAAGACTTGGGAGTCAGATATCCAAATACCAGCTTTCTTGTCAGTGAAGCTGAAACAGCAAGGCTGGCTTGTTGTCCAGTCAGGCTCCCTGATAAATCTGCCTGATTGGAGAGAACTGCAGGCCTCTGCCTTGCAGGGGCACAGCTCATCTCTGCATTCCGAGACCAGTCAGCTTTCTAGGTGAGGGAAACCACCAAGGCCTGGGCCAGACAGGCTAAGTTCCTTCTCCCAAAATCACTCATCAGATAAGACACCCCTCTGTTGAGAGGGACTGAATGAGGGTCCACAGAGCTTACTCCCACACTTCTCAGAGCTCACTACCTTAAAACAGACTGTTCCCTTGCTGGGTAGCTCTAAGCAATTTTAAAGTTATTTTTCTGTCTTAAGCTGAAATCTGCTTCCCTATAATTTAACTGAATACAGCTAAGCACATTCCGTGGCACACCTACAGAGCTCCTTCCAAGATTGGGCATCAAAATTATGAACTTTTTTTAACATTCACAAGTTCAGGTGCCTCCCCCAGTGATTCTGATCAGCTGTTCTAGGGTAGCTCCTGGATATGTGTACTTATTTTAAAGTTCTAAGAATGAGTCTGATGAGCACCTTGGGTGAGCTCTGATGCTGTAGGTTAAATACAGAGCACCACTGTTCTTGGGATAGAGTTGTGGCCTCACCTGTACAGTTTTACCTCTCACCTTTCAGGCGCATTGAGCAAGAGGTCAGCCTCTTCTCTTTATTAGAAACAGCATACCCAAGAACAGCAAAAGCTATGTTACACGGACACAAGCTAATCAATAGCACTTGTTCTAGCTCTTACCTAGCATGACCGACTTCACTTGTCCTCAAGTTGAACTTGGGAGCTTTAAAAATACAAGGATCCCACCACCAGAGAATCTGATGTAATTGGCCACTGGGGCCTTGGCCTCACTACCCTTGATTCTAAGATGCAACAGAGCTTGAGAACCATTAACCTGGTTAACTTCTGGGCTTCAGTTCTTCATCCAGAACAGGAATCATTTTTATGAATATAAGTACATATATAAAATATGGGGGGAAAGGGGAAACATCTGTAATAGTGTCAACAATAAAGTAAAAAAATATATATTGGGGAGTTTATATAGTTGAATAATGCTGCTGAATACTCACTTGTTTCATTTAAAAATGATAAAATTATGTTCATAGCTAAAACAAAGGAGTACATCTTTCCCTTGGATTTATAGTCAAATCCTTTCCTGTCATTTCAGCCAACATACATACCAATATTCATTAGGTCAATCCCAAAGTCGTGGATTGTTTCACATGCAGTAGTCAGGAACTGGCTTCCTTTTCTCCTCTGACTATGGGGACAACCCACCACCTCCCCAGTGTCCTAGAATATTCTGAGTATGTTCAGAATAATTATGCTGAGAATGGGAATAACCTTTATGGGACCCATGACTCCACCAGAGGGTGGCCTGCGTTTCCAGCCTAGGTCTGCCTTGGAGAGTGGGAGACATCCCACCATTCTTATCCATCAAACGATACATCCATCAACAGTTAAAAACAAAGGATTTCAACGCAAGTAAAAACATTTTTACTCATAGAGGCCTTTTATGAGCTCATAACTAGACAATAATGAAAACCAAGGGAAGCAGAACATTGAAAATAATCTTTTAATTTTTAGAACATTTAAGTAAAATTTGAAACACAGATTTTTAGTTATGTTGTCATTTGCCTTTGTTTACACTGTGCTGTCGATATTCAGTCCTACCAACAATTTCTAAAATATTTCATTTTCCTAATTTTAAATCCTAAATACCAGAGCTTCTGAAATTCAAAAAGTAGTCCTCAGTATAGCAAACTGATTTGCCTTACAGACCTTCACTTTAAGTGCTATTTGCCAAACATTTAATGGTTGAAATTTTAAAGTGAACATTCTTTAGTATTAGATACATTTTGTAAGTTCAAGCATGTGAAATTAACACTTACTCCCCACCAATTCAAAAGCAGTAATATAGCTACTGCTTTATGCAGGGCATTAAATCACAGTTCTGTACGAGGTTAACAGCCACTCGGGAATAGCTGAACTCTGAGGCAAACTGGTAAGCACAATACTGAGGTACTAGGCAGAAGTTTCATTCTGCGTGGGAGATGGTGGGACACTGTGGCAGTGGCACTGAATTTAGGTTCCAAATATAACTTTGATATGCAAAGTAATGAGGAAGGAGTTACAGTATGTCCCAGCATTTCTACTCTTAGGTACATGCCCAAGAAAAGTAGAAACACGTCCACATAAAACCTGAACACAAACATTCATAGTAGCCTTGTTCACAATAGTGGGAAATAACTAAAATGATACATCCAATAAAAAGTACTGATCCATGCTACAACCTGGATGAACCTTAAAAACATTACACGAGGTGAGTAAGACCACATACTGTATGATTCCATTTAAATGAAATGTCCAGAATGGGGAAATCCATAGAAATAGAAAGTAGATTAGTGGTTGCCTAGAATTGGGGGGAATGAGGAATGACTGCTAATGGGCATAGGGTTTCTTTGGGGGCCAACAAAAAATGTTTTAAAATTGATTGTGGTCATAATTGCACAACTCTGAATATATGAAACATCACTGAACTGTATTCTTTAAATGGGTGAATTACACAGTATGTGAATTATATCTTAATAAAGTTGCTATTTTTAAAAAGTTGAAGGGAATTTCAGGTAGAAACCATAGCAGAGAGCCATTGAGTACAAAAGCCTATTCAGGTAACTGAGAGCCAACCAGTGTGGCTGGGGCATGTGTCATGGAATGGGAGCCTCCAGAGGGGAACAGCCCTGCCAGCACCTTCACTTTAGCCCAGTGAAACTTACTTCAGAGTTCTGGCCTGCCAAACTCTACAAGAAAAAAAATATATATATATATGTATGTGTGTGTGTGTGTGTGTGTGTATATATATATATACACACACACACACACACACACCACACATATAAAAATATATATATATACACACATTTATTTATATATATTAAGCCACCAAATTTGTGGTGTAACAGCAACCGTAGGAAACTAGTATCAGTCCCAATCAAATTAACCTGAGAGGATCCACAAATATTTGGGAGTGATTTCATTTGCCTCACAGTTTTACCTATTACACAGGTTTTTGGAGTGGTTTTTTTTTTAATCCTCCCCTGAGGATATTTTTTCCATTGCTTTTCAGAGAGAGTGGGAGAGAGAGAAACATCGACGTGCGAGAGACACATCGATTGGTTGCCTCCCACATGTGCCCCAACCAGGGCTGGGGATCGAGCCTGCAACCAAAGTACGTGCCCTTGGCCAGAATGGAACCTGGGACTCTTCAATCCCAGGACCGATGCTCTAGCCACTGAACCAAACCAGTCAGGGCTATTACAGTTTTTAGTTAAAGTTTTAGCCAATAGTGGGGCCACTGTCCAGCTGTGACCTGTAGTCCCTTCTCCTGAGGCCATTCTGGGGAGCTGTAGGGCTGAGACAGACCCAGGCAGATTCAGAATCACAGGCCGTAGGGGCTGGGTTGCCAGGCGAGTGAATCTAAATGAGACGTCTGCCAGCCAGGCTTTGCTCCTTCCCTCTTCCTCTAGAATATCTCCCCTGGCCCCGCTGGATTCAAAGTGAAGCGTCAGGGGTTACTCCACATCACTTGTGTATGGTCCCAATCTGTCCCTTCTTCCGAGTCCCTGCCCTGCAGTGCGCTCCACACCTGCCCCTGAGTATCCTGGCAGCACCCCAAACTTGGTATCTCCAAGTGATATCCACATTTTACCTCCCAAATGTTCCCCCCCATGTTGGCAGATGCACAGTGGCCCCACTATTGGCTTAAATTCTAACTAAAAACTGTATACGAGGTACAACTGTGAGACAAAATCTCTCTCAAACACGTGTGGGTCTTTGGGGGTTTAATTTGATGGAAACCTGTATTTCCTTCAAGGCCATCATATTCCTGCCCCTCACCTTCAAACAAACCTGGAGGTAATCTCGGATGCTGACCTTTTCCTAAATTCTCACATGCAATCAGTTGCCAAGTCCTCTTGGTTCTGTCTCCTCCTATCGGTCAGGTCCTCTTAGCCTCTCTGACTTCTCTGACTTTCCGAATAAAGTCCCTTCCTGCTCCAAACAATTCTAAATACACTGTGTCAAAGTACCAGTTGGATCACATGCCTGCTTAAAAAAACAAAAATCTCATTTGTGACCTTTGGAGGTTGCTAGGGCACCGACACATTCTAAATTAATGTTAAATATTTTTCCCATCTTTCCCATTCAGCCTTACGGAAAAGTTCTTTATGGAAGAATCACAGATGATAAATGCAAGAGGTGTGACAGAATCCAAAAACTCACTATTTGGTAATCCCTAATGAAACAACGGATCCAGACAGCATTCATCAATGGCTGCTAAAGCCAATAGGTGAAAGGCTGATAGGAAGCCTTGGACACCACCACAAACCACTGATCAATCTGGAAATTACCCAAAGTGGAACCACTAGACATCAGGTTCCTTCCAAAGTGATGCAAAAGGAAGCATACAGTATCGCCTCTGCAGTATTCCTGGGGGAAAAGTTTCAAACCAGAATCAAATCAAGTTTCTCGATCTAACTAGACACCATGGGGATACCAGAAGCCATATCCTAAATGGAGTAAATTCTACATGATATATATTCCAGTTTCTTCCTCAAATAAATGCCAAGAGGAAAGAAACTAAAAACAAGGGCAAATGTTAGAGAGTAAAAGAGACATCAGCTAAATGCAGTGTTGGATCCTGATTGAAACAACCTGTAGAAATATTTTTGCGATAGGAAAACTGAATGCACGCGGAATGATTGTATAATCAAAAACACCTTATTTTGTTGAGTGACAATGAAATTGTGGTTTTGTTAAAATTAAAAGGATCTTATCTCTTAGAGATTAAGATCATTTTTAAGTATTTAGAAGGGAAATGACATAATGCCTTAAATTTGCTTTAAAATACTCTAGCAAAAGAAGTTTTTAAAAAGGGAGTAAATATATTCTCTACATATATCATACATAGGGATAGATAGATCTTTCAAAATCCCAGTTATCTATGTGTGCATTTTATTAATTTGCAAATAAGGCCCCTGGCCTTTGCCCCTCTCCTCCTCTGATTAAGAGGATACATTCTATTTATCATCATTTTGAGGCTGAGAAAATATATACTCACAAATAAAAACTTCCAAGAGATAGTACAAATATTAAAATGAGAAGGTAAAAAATAAGGCTACCTTCTTTTGAGTAGAGCATTATTCATTATATCCAGATAATATCCAAAATTCACTATTTTTAAAAAAGATTTCTTTCCTCCAGGAAAAATTTCAAACCTACAAAAAAAGTTCAAAGAATATGACTTCTATACCCTCTATCTAGATTTGTCAATAGTTCAATTGTTAAATTTTACATTTGCTTTCTTTCTCTCTTCATGTACACATTGATTTTTGCTGAGCATTTGAAAGTTGTAAACATCATACCACTTCACCCCTAGATACTCCTGCAGGCACTGCCTAGGAATAGACATTTTTCTGCATGGCCACAACATCATGATCACACCTAAGAAAATTAATAATTATTCTATGTCATCTAATATTGCATGCCTCTTGCCCAGACTGCCCATTTGGTCTCCTTTCTTTTTCTTTTTTTTAATATCTTTATTGATTTCAGAGAGAGGAAAGGAGAGGGAGAGAGAGAGACAGAAACGTCAATGATGAAAGAGTCATTGATCGAGCCCGCAACCCGGGCCTGTGCCCTGACCGGAAATCGAACCCTGATCGCCTGGATCCCAGGTCGACGCTCAACCGCTGAGCCATGCCCGGCCGGGCTAGTCTCCTTTCTACTCATATAAATCCCTAGTTAGAGTGTCACTTGTAAGCCCTGTGCTGTTATACTTAAGTAGAAAGTGATCTCACTATTTTCTATGTTTAGCTATTGCCTTATGGCACAGTTATCACGTCTTTAAAAGTGTTAGAATAGATACAAAATGTATTTAAGATAAAAAAATAATAACTGTATAGTGAACACTAGGGGATTCAACATCCAGTTTAAAAAGGTTAGCTGTACCTCTGAAGCCCCCTTCCCCAGTCACATCACTGCCGTCCCTCCTCAGAGACAACCACTATCAGAATTTAATATTCCTCATACATTTCCTTCCCTTTATAGTTTTACCACATTTGTTTGGATTCCTAAACAAAATGATTTAATTTAGCATGTTCTGGAACTTTATATAAATGGATTCTGTATATGTTTTTTGTAACCTGTTTTGTGGCTTACATTGTTTGTGAGAGATGTATCATGTTATTACACTGGGTTGTCATTCATTCATTTTCACTGTTCTATAGTATTCCAATGTGAATATAATACAATGTACGCATCCACTTTTCTCTTGATGGACATTAGTGTTGTTTTCTGTTCCTTTGACCTTTACAAGCAAGATTTCTAGGAACATTCTTGTAGGCATGTATGTAGGAATGGAACTGATGACTTTCTGGTATATATACATTTACCTTCACTAGAAACAAACTGTTTTCCAAAGCAATTGTATGTAAATTATCTTTTTATGGTTACAATTTTTCTCCAACTGGCTTCTTATTTAAAACAAGAGCTTATAGTTTTGGATAAAAATAGTAGACATTTAATAAATATTGATTAATTTATAGATAAACTGAGGAATTTTTCCCCCCCATCTCATAATAGGGAGATGAGCTGGAAAAAAGTCAAATGTAAAACTGTTTCTGAAGTTAAAAAGTGCAGCCCTGCCCTGGCCACCATGGCTCAGTGGTTAGAGCGTCAGCCTTCAGACTGAAGGGTCAAGGATTCGATTCTAGTCAAGGGCATGGACCTGGGCTGTGGGTTCGTTCCCTGGTCCCGGTCGGGGCAGGTGCGGGAGGCAACCAATTGATGTCTCTCTCTCACATCAATGTTTCTCTCTCTCTCTCTCCCCTCCCTCCCTTCCACTCTCTCTAAAAAATCAGTGGAAAAAATATCCTTGGGAAGGATTAACAAAGAAAAGTGCAGCCCTGGCCAGTACGCTCAGCTGGCTGGAGCACTGTCCCGCACACCAAATGGGGGCAGGTTCAATTCCCAGGCAGGGCACATACCCAGGATGAAGGTTTGACCCCCAGTCAGGGTGCATTGGGAGGCAACTGCTCAATATTTCTATCATCAATGTTTCTCTTTCTCCCTTCCCCTCGCTAAAAATCAATTTTTTAAAAAAGGTGCAAACCTTTCTGCAGATATAGTAAAAAAAAAAAATTAAGGGAAAAGTGAAAACAGGTAAATTCCATCGATATTCCCTAGGAGATTTTAGACAGTTACAGGAAAATCAAACATCAGAAGCAGGACACTTCTTTAAAAAAGCACTAACGCGTGTTTCGCATCTTTTTCTCTGGAATGCCCTTCCACTCCTTCAAAGTCTTCAGTATTTCAGGTGTTTTAGGTCGTTTGCTGGGTTCTTTTGCAAGTAATTTCTGTAGAAGAATTTTCTGTAATGATAGAAAGATATTATGAAGAAATAAAACATTGAAGAAAATAAAATTCCGATTATTTTCAAGTGCTTACTTCTCTGTCATCAAATATATCTGAGAAACGGCCATTCCTGAGATCTTCAAAAATCTGAAAATAAAACACATATATATATTCATTAGGAAATTTCTCACTTGGGAAGAAAAACAAACTTAGGAAGCACTGAAGCCTGGAGATACCCTAAATCTAGGATATTTCCGATCTTTGGAAAGTCTCTTTAGCCAAGAAGCAAGCAGGACTCCCCTCGCCCCTCACCGCATCTAATATTAAAACATGTTGAAGTTTTAAGAGCATCGTGCGCCTTATCTCCCTTCATCCTTTGGGAACCCAGGTAGTTTCACTACCCCTGTTTTACAGAGGAGACGGCTGTTGACTCCAGGCGAGTCCCCTTCACTGAGCTTCAGACCAGGCTCTCCAGCTGCCCGATGCGTGCGGTGGCTTCCCACCGCCTTCGCAACGAAGTCCACACTCTTGCCTTAATTTAGCCCCAATGTGTCTTTCCAACCCCATCAACCACCACTTCCTTGTAACTTATACACTCCAGTAAAAACATCAGACTCTGTCTAATATCCCCAAACACACTCTGCACACTCCTGTCTCCATGCCAGAATCGCCTTTTTCTATTTTGATTCATCGGTCGACGCTCAACCACTGGGCAACACCGGCTGGGCTCCACCTTCTTTCTGTTTTTGGCTATTAGAAGCCAACCAATCCTTCGGAGCCCAGCTTCAACACCTCAGTGAAACCTAAATCCCTACAGCTAGGAAGATCTCCTCCTAGCTGCTTCCCAAAGACTTCATGCCTCCTCCCAAAACATCGACAGCATTTTCTCGGTACTTTCCCTTCTAGAATATAAGCTCCTGAGAACAAGGCTTATTCCTTGTAGCACTTAGCACAGTGTCATACGCCACTCAGGCAATCCAAATTTTACTTACTGATTCAAATGGGAATAAATAGCTGTGGTTTTATGAGATGCACACACCTTTCCAAAAACCCCAAAGTTTTTGGTCTTTAACAAGAAGGTTTTTGTTTGTTTCTTTGTTTTAATTTTTCAGTTACAGTTGAAACTCAATATTCAATCTCCACACAGCTTTTGCTTTATATCCTTAGTTACAGAAGTTCTGCTCAGCTAGTCCTTAGGTGGTTCTCAAGGGTGGCTGTTCTATCATTTAGTTGTCATTTTGATGTAGCGGTGGGAGGAGGTGAGCACAGTGTTTACCGACTCCGCCACTTGATCAGAACTTCTAACAAAAAGTTTTACTTGCCCAAACATGAAATAAATAAAAGGCATATTTTATCTGCAGTCAGCACTAATAGGTTCAAGCCCATCCCTTACGTGAGGGTGGTAACTGTCTGCAGCAGCACTTTGAAGATGATGGTCAATCATTTTTGGTGCTAAATTCTTTCCGAAATTATTTACCTTCATTGTTTCCACACGAGTGCAAGTTATATAAAGAAGTTCTGCAAGAATTAGCCCCAAAGCAAAGATGTCCACTTCGTTTCCATATTCTGGTGAAGACTGGAGCTACAGAGACCAAAATATATTTACATTTTTTATTCACCCAACATAAACATCCACACCTTCTGAAGCCAAAAAAAGTTATTTGGCCAAAACATACTATATAACAGTGCACGTCTGTTAACAAGATCTGTAGAGTCTGACTGCCCAAGTTCAAATCTTTGTCACTAAGTAGCTGAATCACCTGTGCAAATTAACCATCACCATGGGGACGACCTCAATCATAAACTGGGAGAACAAGAGTTTCAACCTCAGAGTTTGATTGTGGGGTTAAATGAGATGTGGCAGCTGAAACAGTTAAAATAGTTCCTAGTAAGCAACTTGCATGAAAATGTTCCTAGGAGATTTATTCATAATATTCCATAACTGGAAGCAATCCAAATGTCCATCAACAGGAGAATGCATAAACAAATTGTGGTTATACAGGAATACCCAGTTTTACTGCATTTTTAAAAACTAGATCAGAAATCCACTCAGAAACACTCTATTGTGATGTGGGGTAGCAGATGATATTGTTTTCCCAAGAGGCTAATAAACTTCAATTTATTTAGAAAATGCTCTCTCCTGGTTTCTTTTCTTTTCTCTCCCCCATTATTGCCTCGCCAAGTACTAGACTATTACATGAACTCAGTGGATAAAGCAGTGGCAGGGTGGGAGAGAACTGACTCCAGTTTTGAAAGAAATTACACTGTGGGTAAAATGCTATCAAACAGCACCACGTGCTAGAAATCATTCGTGAAAGGAAAAGTTAATTGATGCGGCACGCTTCACCGTTGTCTTATTGTAAGAAACTGCCACGGCCACTCCAACCCTCGGCAACCACCACACTCATCGGTCCCAGGCGTCAACATCAAGGCAAGGCCCTCCATCAGCAAAAAGGTTCCACCTCACTGAAGGCCCAGGTAACCGTTAGCCATTTTAGCAACAAAGTATTCTTTAATGAAGGTAGTAGTTGTTTATTTAGACACAATGCTATTGCACACGGACAGGCTACAATAAGTGTAAACAACTTTTATATGTACTAGGAAACCAAAGAATTCACGTGACTTGCTTTACTGCGATGCTCGCTTTATTGCAATGATTGGAACCAAACCCACAATATCGCAGAGGTAGGCCTGATTTTTAAAAAAGTCACTTTGGAGCAAGATACTCCTCATTCATCACACTGGCCCACACTGCAGTCAGTGTGAGGGAGGAAGTGGCATTCTCCCACACCCAGGAGAGTGCAGTAGAATCCTTTTTAAATGACAGTTTCACAGTTTATCAAGTTTGAAATGCACCTGTTATCCTATCCAATAATTTCACTTCAAGGAATCTATCATAGATTATCCTGGAAATATCTGTTCTTAGGATCAAAGATAAGGAGGAAGACATAGAACATGTCTATAAATGTAAATGTAAAAAGTTATAGACATATAAATGTCGATAAACCTAAATCAATACCCATCAATACGGAAAGAGTTAAATTATGGTACAGCTCTGCTTTGGCATACAGAATAGTTATTAAAAGGATGTGTCAGATCTTATACTGATATGGAAAAATTATGATATGTGGTTGAGTGAAAAAAAATCAAGTCACAAAAGGACATCATAGTATTCCAGTAAAAGTGTATGTATGTCCATTTTCTGTGTAAAAGTCTGCGCAACCCGGCCAGCGTGGCTCAGCGCTTGAGCATCGACCTGTGATCCAGAAGATCAAGGTTCGGTCCCCAGTCAGGGGGGTGCAGGAGGCAGCCGATCAATGACGCTCTCATCATTGATGTTTCCCTCTCTCTCCCTTCCTCTCTCTGAAATCAATAAAATATATATTTTTAAAAGTCTGTGTAAATATATATTTGTGTTTGTATATTTTTAGAACTTACAGACAATGATCTAAAAGGACAGACAACAAACTGTAGTTAGCAGAGTTAAAAATAAAAAGGAAGGTTAAGGGGAGTTATCCATTTTTATTCTATATACTTTGTACTATTTTAATTTTATCAGAGGTGTCTATTATTTTTATAATTTCTTTAAAATGAAAGAAATAAAAAAACAGAGATAGAAAAGAAAGGAAGGGGACCTCACCTGTTCCGGGCTCATGTATAGTGGAGTTCCCTGATCCTCTGTCCGCTTTTCACTATGTTTCTGGAATGTTACAAGTCCAAAGTCTCCAATCTTTATTTGTTTTCCATCTACTAAAAATATGTTACTTGGCTACAGAAAAAGAAAAAACAATATTTAATTTATAAGTTCCAATTTGACAGAATGGCATCACATATCCAAATCATATTTAGCCATGACTATTTTTATATTTACTAACAGGGGTGCACAAAAGTAGGGTTACAGTTAGTTGCTCATGTGGAAAATAATACAATAATTAATAAGCCCAGCTGGCATGGCTCAATGGTTGAGCGTCGACCTATGAGCCAGGAGGTCACGGTTCAATTCCCTCCCGGTCAGGGCACATGCCCGGGTTGGGAGCTCAATCCCCAGTAGGGGGGGCATGCAGGAGGCAGCCAATCGATGATGTTCCTCTCTCTCTAAAAATCAATAAAAAAGTGATATTAAAAAGTAGTAAATAATAGTACAATAAACTGTTTTGTGTACTCACAACTGTAAACCTACTTTTGCCCACCCTTGTATAAGGCATTTACCCTTAGCCAAAAATAGAAACTTTAATATTAATCACAGGTCTTTAAAATGTCAGCTGAGGAAGTCAGGACTTCTCTGTCAGCAGAGAAAGCTTGGGGCAGAGTTGCCTTCAAATTTCTGAAGAGTTGTTCAGTGGAAGGTGGATTCACTCTGCATGGTCCCATGGATAAATCCAGAACTAGAAGGTGGAAACGACCAAAAGATCTGCTTTAACGAAATCTAAATATACTAATAGTGTAACATAATATATTAATAGTGTGCTTCAAATAATGGGAATTTAAGAGTTCCCTATCCCAGGAAGTATTCAAGAGGTAACTGGTGGAAATGTTGAAATATGAGTCCAGGATTCGGTGGGGATTGAAGTAGGTGCCCTAAAGACCCCTTCCAACTTTGAGATTCTCGGAATGGCTCTCTACCCAGGGATGCTGCAGGACATCTTATGCAGAACTTCTTGCGGGAGCTTCCTTGAGGTCAATTTCTCTGGGCCTCTGACATCTTCTTCAAAAACATATTCCCTCTTGCCCCGGCCAGCATGCTCAGTGGTTAGAGCATCGGCCTGTGCATTGTAGGGTCACAGGTTCAATTCTTGGTCAAAGGCACGTACCCAGGTTACAGGGCCAATCCCCACCCTCAGTTGGGGCATGCAAGTTGAGGCAACCAATAGATGTGTTTCTCTCACATCATTTTCTCTCTCCTCTCTCTCTCTCTCCCCCTACCCGCTCCCTTCCACTCTCTCTAAAAACCAATGAAAAAAATATCCTCACTCCTTGGGTGGGGATTAAAAACAAAACAAAACTATACCCCCTCTATCCTTGAAGGGTACCAAGTTAACTGGAAGCTGATAATTTGCACTGAAGTGTTTTCTCCATGTAATTCTTTGAGCAGATCGAAAAAAATAAAAGAACAAAATGAGGGGTGTTCATTCTGTTCCACAAATTTGTAGAAGGTATTGACCAATATTCTAAAGACCATGAAAACATGGTTATTGATGAGGAAATTAATATTTTGTCATTGTTGAAAAGGCTAGACTTTCAACACAATGTTAGACTGTACAGTCACATACAGACCTCATGAGCCAAAACTTAGGAGAGGGCCCAGCAAAGGAACTGAGAGGGAAGAGACATCAGCCCAGGGCAGCTGAAAGAGGAGCTTCCCAGAAAGGTCCACACAGAAGTTAGCAGTTGGATTGGAACAAGGAACAGTGAGATTGGAACCTAAGGCCTGGGATGGGAGGCGAATGAAAATGGGGGGAGGGGGGAAAGGAGGTCATCTGTAATACTTTCCAACAATAAAGATAAATTTTAAAAAATGAATGCAGATGGAAAGCTGAACATGTGCGTAGGGTGGATGTAGAGAGAAAATGTGCCAATGCTAATTCAAGTTATAGCGCAGGAACATGTTGGGATTGCAAGGACAACTGCTAGTCCCACACAAGGCTATAACCTGACTCTGAGAAACAGGTTACATTTACGATGGTATGTAAACATATAAGCTGGATAGGACTATCTAGTAAAAATATCAGATTGCTTATTTATTGTTCATTAAAAAGAAAAACAATAATGCCACAATTTGTCTAATTTAGTTATGGTATGATTCCCACAAAATGTTAGGTTGTAGAGCACTAAAAAGGTGCCCATTTTATATAGAAGGTACAGGAATAAGGGCTGATGCTCAGGCTGAAGACAGATGACGGAAGAGCCTGGGCCTAAGGGGACTCAACCTCCAAGCACAGTAAGCCCTCACTCCGGAAATTTCTATGTCCCTTCCCCACTGCCTTTGGTCTAGTTCTTAAGGTTCCAAAAGAAAGTGGTAAACACTGGTAGACTTCATATAAGAGGAGCTTTACTGGATAAAGATCATTCTCTGACAAAGCCACCTGCAGCTGGTGTTTTGCAAGTCACCACCAAAAAAAGTGCACGCCTTCGTTTGCACCGTCTCAGAAGCAAAACAGCAGCGACTGCTGTAGTGAAGCTAGAACAGTTGTAGAAGAGGAAAGAAGGCTCAGCAGTATTCAAGTCTGACCTTTGAGCAACTGCAGGGATAGGGCCGTCTCTGCAAAGAGACATAAGAAAAGATCAGTCTACCGCCTGGGGCACAGGCACTGTAGGACACGGGAGAGGTGTAGGAGAAGGCAGACTCCAATCAGCACACTATCCTGAGGAGGATATGGGAGTTAATGCCCATACTTTGGTATTTTCTTAAAAATACTGTATAAATGGCCCTAGCCGATTTGGCTCAGTGGTTAGAGCATCGGCTTGTGGACTGAAGGGTGTTGGGTTTGATTCTGACCAAGGGCACATACCTTGGTTGCAGGCTCAGGCCCCAGCCCGGGTCGGGGCACATGCAGGAGGCAACCCATCGATGTCTCTCTCTCACATCGATGTTTCTCTCTCTCTCTCCCTCCCTTCCACTTTCTCTGAAAAGCAATGGAAAAAATATCCTTGGGTGAGGATTTAAAAAAAAAATTACTGCATAAATAGATAATTGTGCTTGATTTCTCATTGAACTCTATGTATGATTTATTCCAAAGCGAAGGTATAGCCAATTCTAAATATATCCTTTTGAACACAGTCCTTATTAGGCCCCAACTTCAAAGAACACCTTTGGAGATTGTTAGAGAGTGATACTGGAGCCAGGTGGACTCCAACATGAAGGCATCAGATACTCAGCCCCTGGACAGACCAAGGATGCATATCATTTAAGGGTTACTTATTCCTATGAAGGTCCAACAAACAACTATCTGCGTAAGTGCTTGTGTTACTCAAGGAACCTTTCACTTTATTCTTCATTCCTGGATGTTTTAGATAGATGGGCTAAGCAGATAGCCACGATCCATACACACAAGGCGCTTCTGCCTGATGCAGAGCGATCTGGAACAGCTACATAAAGGAACTGGGACCACGGGGGCAGGCCAAAGAGTGTCCTGTGCAAGAATATGAGCAAAGGCTCAGCGACAGGCTTCAGCATGGCTAGTCTGTGATGTGAGCAGGCAAATCACAGGGCATAGAGTATAGAGGAGAGACTGAAAAGCTGGTCTGTCTCTCCTTTCATTTTGATGAGATGGGAAAGCTGCTCATCTAAACCATGTAGGATGCTAGAAAGACAGGAAAAAATGAAAATACAAAGGTTTGCTACATGTTCCAAGGTTTGGATTATTGCAATTTTCCAATCACGGGGCAGAGGTGTACAAATGCCAAGAAAATTCTAGACTTTGGACCTAGTAGTGGTGACTGCCCTCGAGAGTAAAGGCTGAGGGAGCAGGAGAACCCATGTTCCTCCCAAAGCTACAGTCACCAAAGTCCCTCTGCCTCTCAGACAAGCCCGAGTAGCAGTAGAAGCAGGGACAGAGCAGCCAGCTGGCTGTGCCAGCCACAATAATTATTTGCATGAAAAAATGTTCATTATGCTAAAGCTACCAGTGTTTACAACTGGAGTGTGACTATCAGCCAGAGAACAACAGAAATGAATGAGCTCCTTCCAGTAGGGATCAGTGTCTTGACAAGTTTACTAGCCCTAGAGAGCTTCTGAGTGGCTCTAAGGAATGGTACTTGGGAAAGGTTCTAGATCCATTCTAACTTTAGAGGACCAGGGATATTATTTCTTCATGACTGTCAACCAATTCTAAAATTTGAAGAGACAGATTTTAAAATTATTATATTTATCAGTTCCTAGCAAACCATATTTTCCACTTACCTTAAGATCTCTGTGAATTAACTTCTTTGAATGTATATAATTCACTCCTACTGCTATTTGTTCAAAAAATTCCAAAGACAGGTATTTGTTTGGTTTCTGGTTTCGTCTTTGGTCAATCCATTCTTCCAATGTCCCTTCATCGCAGAATTCCATTTGGATGAAAAGGCACTTAGTCAATCTGGATATAAAATTCAGAGAGGTACCAATAAAAATAAATTTATAAAAAAAATGCATTTCTTTCTTAAAATTATACCGTCTCTTTTCCTTTTTTTTAAAAAAAATTCTCACCTGAGGGTATGTTCTTATTGATTTCAGAGGGAGAGGAAGGGAGAGAGAGAAACATCAATGTGAGAGAGAAAAATCGACGTACACACCCCAACTGGGGATCGAACCCACAACCTGGGCATGTGCCCTGACTGGGGATCAAACTGGCAACCTTTCAGCGCATGGGATGACACTCCAACGAACTGAGGCACACAGGCCAGGGCACACCTTCTCTTCTTAAGAAGCACAAAACATGTCTCAAAATAGAAATCTAAATAAGTAAATTTGAATCAAAATATAATAAACCATTTTTTATTTAAACCATAAGTTCCCAGATGTCCAGAACTTGATTGGCTTAGCTAATTTATAAAGTATAAGCCTGTCCATTCTTTAAAGCTGAAGGTCCTTCATCACCTTTCTAAAAGATAGGAATGGGGACATTAATACAATGGAATTGCAGAAAACCAAGTCTCATTATTATATAAAATAATTTTTAAATCTTTTAATTCACCCTGAATCTACTCAGCATCTATTTTGTAAAAGGCACAGAATGAGTTAGACACTATCCTTGCTGTCATGGGGGTGACATTTTCATAGGAGAGAGGCAAAGGAAAAACAAACCTGGCACAAGGACAGCTACTCTAAGAGAAGTGTCCACAAACTGCTATGAGATATAACTGGGAGCACTGATTTTGTTAACCATGTTTGTTTTTCTGAAGTGGGCCTCAATATTAATTTATATTCTTTGAACATATGTTGGCTAGAAATAGGTAGCCCAGAATTAGCTGAAAGCTGAAGTCCCATGTGCTGCTGGTCAAGAAGTCCTGAAACCGATGATAAGGTTCTCAATACATCAGGTAGAGACTGGGCCTGTGCCAGGAGAGAATGAATGGCCAAGCCCACAATGGCCTCAGGACTGCAGTGAGAGGACCATCCCCATGAACACTGGATGACTTTCTTTTTTTTCTTTTTTTTTTTTTAAATATATCTTTATTGATTTCAGAGAGAGGAAGGGAGAGGAAGAGAAAGAGAGATAGAAACATCAATGATGAGAGAGTCATTGATCAGCTGCAGCCCACAACCCAGGCATGTGCCCTGACCAGGAATCGAACCCTGATCTCCTGGATCCTAGGTCAATGATCAAACGCTGGGCCACGCCCGGCTGGGCAATACTGGATGACTTTCAAAGGAAGACGCCAGCTCTTTAGAATCCTCCAGCCCTTTGGCAGCAGCTTACATGAGACAAAACATGAGTATGCAAGGTGAGGTGCCCCCATCCCCTTAAGCTCGTGCACCCCACCATAAGCGGTGTCGTGGCATTTGAAAGAGACCCCTTGACTGCATCCTACCAACCTGGGGCATGAGAGAGGGAGAGAAAGTGCTGGCAGCTGAGGACGAACCCTCCTCTTGCGACAGCTACCTGTTCAAACTTCCTTCTCAAGTCTGCACCTACAGCCTGGACGGGGAGTCGGGGCCTGTGCGCAAGCTACGCACGAAACGATGGGTCAGGGAAGCTAAACCTGAGACTCTGAAGACGGCTGAGGACCGAAAAACCAAGATCAGAGCAAGGAAAGGAGGAAGGGAAAGAGTATTCGTCGTCTCCTTACCTGCAGAATGGACACTCAATGGTGTCTCAAACAGTGTTTGTGGTTGTGATTATTAAATGTATTAATTAATTAATGGCCTTATCCCATGGCCCACATATCGACAGTTCCCTCCATCCTGTTATGTCTAAGAGGATTTCTTTGTTAGTTACCTTTTGTTGCTGTCCTCAGGATTATAATCATTTCCTTCCCAACTATTATAGTAGCGAACTATATTGGGATGATTCAGCGTCGCCAAAACTTGTACTTCACGCTCTGCCTTCCTGCTTAAAAGAAACAGAGAATATAAAGGGTGAGTATACATCCCTGATAACAACAGCAAAACATCTCCTTTATTGAACAGTCACCATGGTTCCCACAACCCGAGTTTTTGTGTGTGTGTTTTTTAATATATCCTTATTGATTTCAGAGAGAGGAAGGGAGAGGGAGAGAGAGAGAAACATCAATGATGAGTCATTGATCGTCTGCCTCCTGCACGCCCCCAACTGGGAATCAGGCCTCAACCCAGGCATGTGCCCTGACCGGGAATCAAACCCCAATTTCCCGGATCCTAGGTCGATGCTCAATGGCTTAGCCACGCCCGGCGGGACCACACCCAAGTTTTAGAATGAAAACCAGGAGCACTGAAAAGGAAAAAGTGAACGAAGCGTAGCTGTTTTCACTCTCAACGTAAAAGAAAAACCAGTGACTTAAATCATTCCAAACATCAGACAATTTAAATGCCAACAGTCTTTGAAATGCCAATGATAAAATTATGGTAGCTAATTCATACATTATGCCTTATTTAGACTTGTGTTGAAGTCACTTTGAATTTCAAAAATAAACCCCATTTGGGCAGCAAGGGTAGGTAACCCAGGCAGTAGGAAGAGCCTAATTCGGAATTTCCAGTGTGTGGCAAAGATACACAAAGGAGAAGATTCAGACAGAGAAATGGAGACTTTGCTGTATGTGTGGGAGCTTTACAGTGATGTGTAGTCAAGAATGAAGACAATTCTATGCTAAATGGAATAAACAAATCTGAAATTTCAAGGATGAGAAAGGATAAGCGGACATTGTACAATTTTATTTTTTATTTTGAAAAATTCTTTATATGACGTAATTTGTAGAAGTAAGAAAAATTACTCATATATTGACAATCCTAACACAATCAGTTATTACTTGGAGTTATTTCTTATCGTTTGTATCTTAGTTGTTTTCTGGCAGTTTGTAATTACAGTATATAATTATAATAGTATATAGTATATAATTATCGTTTGTAATTACAGTATATAATATTTATTCTATTTTCTCACATTATCTTTACAATTTTCCTTATTGTTTTACAACCTGCATAACTAGCACGCATAAACTTTTTAATGTAATATTTCAAAAGTATAAAAAACTAGAGCAAATAGTATAATGAACCCCTACCTCGCCATCACCAGATGAAACAGCTGTCAGTCTCATGTGTACTCTTACCCACTTCCTCACCTTTCCCTACATTATTCTGAGGCTGCTTCCAGCACCGTGTGACTTCCTATGTAAACACTTTCAGCATATAACCCTTATTTTTAATCACTGTAAAACAGCCACTGATCAGGGGAGAGCGCAAAACATACTTAATCATTTCTTTATTGCTGGACATTTTGTTCTTAATTTTCACTGCTATAAACGACACTGTGTTTCTATCCTCTTATACAGTTTTTTCTGTATTTGGGCAATATCCTTAGAACAGGTCCCCAGACAGAAAAGTCCATGGGTCAAAGTGTATGAACATTGTTATGGCTCTAGATTGTTATTTCCAAGTATATTTTAACTGTGTTCTACCAGTTTATGAAGCCGCTACTAATGCCCCCTAATACTGCACCATGATCATCACCAAGTATTTCCTCCTGCTAAAAGAAATGGCTGTTGAATGGAAGGAACAGCAGTACTGCATTCTTGTTAAGGAAAACGGTGAAGAGGGAAAAAGCCTTGTTTTGATGCCAAGAAGGTATGAAGGTATTTCAATGCCAAGGGATTGCCCTGGGACGGGAAGTAGGTTTGTTTGACTGGGATGAAGAGCACCTAGGACTCCCTGCCTGCTTCTCCTTAGCTCAGGACATTCTCCTTGGTCATATTCCTGTCCACCTCCTTCTCTAGTCCATGTCTGGCCAAGTAACACAAAGTAATAACTGCCAGAAAACAACTAAGACTGGTGAACCGGTGAACATGTGATCTAAGACCTCCTTCCTATAAGTCCGCCTTCCTGAAGGAGTTCTGCTATCCGGTAAGGGGGTATGTGTGCGCAGATAATACATGAAACAAACATGGGAGGTAATGGGTTCTAGTGGGAACACAGCGGATTGGCATCCCGGAGGAGAGGATGCGTTCTAAATCTCTACCTCGTTACCTTAATAAGTATATGCGCCCACTCCTCAGATTAAAAGGTAGAGTCTATCTGCCCTCCCCTCGAATCTGAGCTGGCCTTAGTGACTCTGTTGAACCAATATCATGTGGAACTTCCAACACTAGGTCAAAAGTAGCCTTTGCTGCTTCCTCTTGGGATGACTTGCTCTGGGGACAATTCTTCTTGGAAACCAGCCACTAAGCTGTGAGAAGCCCAAGCCACATGAAAAGGTACCAGCTGAACTGCCAGCCCACAGCCAGCATGGACGGCTCTCCATGTGGGACTGGCTTCTTGGATGTCCTGCCTAGTCAAGCCTTCAAAGACGCCCGACTGCAAATGCAAGACAGACCCCAAGTGAGAATGGCCCAGATGAATACATAGGACCATGAGAGAGAATAATAACCTGTTTTTAAGACATTACATGTTCGAATGGTGTATTATGCAATAAGAGACAACCAGAACAGCTACTATTTTCACCTTTGAAAAATCAGTTCACATCTTTGGACCCCAGTCTCATCTATAACATAAGGAGATAAGACTAGAAAATCTCAAAGGTCACCTTGAGCTAAGTGATCCTATAAGTTCAGTTTTCATCAAGACAGCCCTTAATGGTATATCCATTTTTTATTGAGATAACCACAGTAAAGGGAGATCATTTCAGAGTAAGCCACGCTCTTGATGACAGAATAACATTTTTAAGGAAGACTGGGAAAAGTAAGTAATACACTAATGAAGAAGAGCGATACGTAAAAAGGAATAGTGCAATTCAACGTACCTTCTCACTTAAAAGTAAAATAAAACATTTACTACTTACTTGTCATCGTATTTAACACGTTTAATGGCGTAAGTCTTCCCATCAAGTCTGTGTTTTGCTTTGAAAATATGGCCATATGCACCTGAGCCAATCTGCGTTATTTCTGGAAAATCCTTGAGAAACCTTAAAAGATAAATCCACTGTTATTGTGAGGTCCCATGCCAGCTGGCCCCACCCCTCCCACTCTCCCTTAAGGTCACTAGTGAAAAGGACTGTGTAACAAGCAAGACTCGCCCCTTCTGAGTACGAAGGGCCCGCGTCACAGAAACTCTTGAATCACAAAGGACAGTTCCTCCCTGACCTCCTCCCAACATAACAGATGATCCCTGGAAGTCACAGTCAACTCCTCACTCCACAACAGCCACAAGAATCTTCACCCAAGCAGACGACTTTAGAAAGAAGCACCATGTCGTGTTCCACAGCTACCGCCAAGCTGTTCCAAGAGAAATAAGCAGGTGCTCTGGGCCAGCCTAGGCCTGTGCACCCCACCTTCCATCCCGAAGCCCTGCCAATTCTACTTCTGAAACGTATCGCAGGTATCCGCCCACTTTTCCCATCTCTGACATCTTCACACCAGTCCAAGCTTCCACCAGGCTCCTGCAGGACCTCGCTAACGGGACACCCCACTTCCTCTCCCTCTCCACTTCAATCCATATCCACACAGCAACCAGTGCGATCATGTCTCTCTACTGCCTAACAGCCAAGAGCCAAAGTTTGCATTCAGCAGAAAACAGAAAACCCTTAAATGGGCTCTATGGGGCCTGTATTTGGCCTCTGCCTCCCTCTCCAGCCTGTCCCGACACAGCGCCCATGTGTACCGCACTTCAAGCACACAACCCTCTCTCTGCTCCTTGAACACTCACATCACTTGTCCCATCTTCACCTTCCCACAGGCTCACCTTCCCGCCTGCCCCAGAGCCTCCACCTCCCTGTGTGGCCTCATCTTTCAGGCCTCTGACCATAGTTTGTAATTACAGACTTTTTCATCTAATTTTCATCCCCACAAAACTCTATGAGGGCTGGAGCTGTTGTCAATGGCCAGCACAATGCCAGCTATATATTAGGTACTTATTCAGTATCTGTTCATTCTTTGTTTTTTAAAATTTATTTCCAATGTCCTTTTGTTGCAAATCAGTCTTTTAGACTTTTTTTAAATGCAAACACATGATCTACCACAAGAGACACCCATTTTTTAAAGCGAAATCTGGAAAATGAAAAACAGATTTAAGTGTCTCTATTCTGATTCCTGCAGGAGTATTTGGGGGGGGGGGGGACTGCTGGTTTATAGGAATATTTGCTTTCAATATTAAAAACTTCCATAGATCTCAGAGAAATCCACATAAGCATCACATAGATCTACATCACACCACATTCCATTTAGATTCGTCTACACTTTACTTCTCTAAGATACAATGATTTTTTTATTTTTTATTTTTTATTTTTTAATATATCTATTGATTTCAGAGAGAGGAAAGGAGAGGGAGAGAGAGAGAAACATCAATGATGAGAGAGTCATTGATCGAGCCCGCAAAGGGGAATGTGCCCTGACTGGGAATCGAACCCCGATTGCCTGGATCCTAGGTCAATGCTCAACCGCTGAGCCACGCCCGGCCGGGCAAGATACAATGATCTTTTGTGGGCCTGACTGTGCTAAAATAACTTACCTGTTCAGGTGGAAATATATGCAACCTGTCTGATGTATAACAGTTCCTTATGAAACTTTCATCAAATAAACATATCTTTGAGCAAATTCTGTTTTATAGTCTTCCTTACCGGATGTCCACAGTATGCTTTCCAGGAGAGTAAAAGGTAGGGGCCAAATTTCTAAAAATTAAGAGAAGAATGTAAAATTCAAATAGAACTGAAATCAAATGTAACTTTAGAGCGGTTTTATGCCATGCACTAGGCTTTTTTTAACTTTATTTCTATTGCTGACACTATTACGGATGTCACCATTTACACTCCCATTTGCCCGCCTCCCCCCATCACTGCCCCCCCTTCCCTCTGGCCCTCACCAACTGCTGTCTGTATCTATGGGTCATGCATATAAGTTCTTTGGCTAATCTCTTCACCTTCTTTCACCCAGTCCTCCCTCCCCCCTCTCCTCTGATAGCTGTCAGTCTGTTCCATGCATCCATGCCTGTTTCTATTTCGTTTGTCAGTTTATTTTGTTCATTAGATTCCACATATAAGTGAGATCATACGGTATTTGTCTTACAATGACTGGCTTATTTCACTTAGCATAATCATCTCCAGGTCCACCTATGCTGCTGCAAATGGTAAGAGTTCCTTCTTTTTTATGGCTACATAGTATTCCACTGTGTAAATGTGCCACAGCTTTTTTATTCCGCTCACCTACTGATGGGCACTTGGGCTGTTTCCAGATCTTATTACCAGAAGTTTCTTTATATTTTGAATCGTTTGAGAGCATTTGATCTTTTTATTTCTTACCCGAGTTATTACACCATTTCTACCCTACCTGTTTATCTGCAGAATGCACTTCTCTTGAAAACATCTCTCCAAGCCCACTTCCCTGAATCAATTACTCTAGCAACATCCCCATAGGCCTTTCTGTGTGCAGTGTACTGTGTGCATACAATGATATCTCTACGTATTTAAAATTATTTGTTTGTAGATTTGAGCTTTTTGTGATCTTTAACCATGCTCTCTAATTTTAAAACCCTACTCAAATAAGGGTGTACAATACTCTACAAATACTGAAGACTTAATAAGGCTGACAAACTAAGTCTGAAAGAAAAGTTCACTTCAAACTAAGTTCAATGCATAATGATACTCACATTCTCACCTTCTCCAGCCGTTTTCTGACACCCATCTACGACAAAAGAAAGTGAAAAACTGTTTCAGGTGATTAAATCAACTCTATTGCTTTTTACTTGTTTTTTTCCAATCCTCGCCTGAGAGTGTGTGTGTGTGTGTGTGTGTGTTTTATTTTTAGAGAGAGGAAGGGAGACAGAAAAAAACATCAATGTGAGACAGAAACACCGACTGGTTGCGCCCCGACTGGGGATCAAACCCACAACCTAGGTATGGGCCCTGACAAGAAATCGAACCCACCACCCTTCGGTGTAGGGGATGATACTCCACCCGATGGAGCCCCCAGCCAGGGCTCTTCTGCTTTTCCTTGCTATGCTTCCTCCTGTACTTCTAGCTGGTTCTGTGACCACATTTCTTTGTCCATAAGGTTAACAGCCTCATCAATGTTTGCACTCTTATCAAGCCTGCTTCCCAGCTTACTTGGTTATATCGACCTACTCATCTATTACAGCAACCAGACAGGTGTGGCCAGGACAAAAAAGGCAATGGTAGGGCACGTCCTGAAGCGGCTCTGACTGTCCAGGGAAGTATATGGCTTCCCCGCTGATCCTCTGGCCAGCAGAGCTCAGCAAGAAGGTGCGCCCCCAACCACCCACAGTGCTTAACACAGATGGAGCCCAGGGATCTAGTTGAAAATAGTTCTCCCAGGGCTATTAGATCACCAGTTAAAAACTGCAATGCTGATACTTTCATTTTTAGCACAAATTAATTTTGATATTTAGCAAAAAAGAGGAGTCTTCAATACATCTCTCAGAAGTTAATGTCACAAAGCTCTTTTCATTCATAGTCACTTTTATTCTGGCAGATTTTGTGGATTTTTTTTAACCCGTTTAAGTATAGTGATACAGAGAAACACCAGACTAAGATTTCTTGGGTTCCTATCACCTGCCAGCCTCGGTATCGCAGGGTGACCACACGACAGAGTAATTTAGCTATTCTGTTCATGAGCAATATTTTTTTCTCATTTCTTCCTATTACAACCAATGTTGCAAAGAACATTCTTATACCTGTTTCTCTGTGCACACGTCTCTCTCGAAGAAGATATCCCCAGAAGGGACCTCCTTGGCATTATAGCATGCACACCCTCAATTTTACTACGTTATCAAATTGTTCTCCGAAATGGTTGTACTGATTTATACTTTCACCAGCAGGATATAATAGTTAAAACTGGAACACACTTATGTCAATACTTAGTATTGCCAGACTCAAATTTTGCCAATCTGATGGGTTTCAAGTGCATCTAAGTGTTGTTTCGATTTGCATTGTCCTGATTACTATGAAGTAAAGTATCATTTCCTATGTTTCTTGACCAGCTGGGTATCTCTCTGAATTTTCTGTACGGATCATTTGTACATTCTACTGAGTTGCTTGTCCCTTTCATATTGATCTGTAGTTCTTTATAAACAGGATACCTTTGTAACACTAATCATCACATGAAAATTACCTGATTTTTAAGTTTAGTTCTGATTTTTTTAAAAACAAAAGAATATTAATGAATGAGCTATATTAATGAATCTTTTAATTACTGTTCAGTTCGTAGAAGAAGCAAGATCACAGGAATATATGAAAATATGAAGGTTAGTAGGGAAAGATGGGAGTGACAAGTGGGAGAATTCTGCATATGAAGGGTGGGAGTTAATAAAGCAAGAGAGTCACAGGCTGCCAAATATCATTATTTAGTGAGAGCACAGGAGATAAAAATAGAAAAATTAAAGTTGATAACTGAAGGTTGTTTTAAAATAAGGATGTACAGAGGGAATTAAGACTAACTAGGAATTTTAGAGGTGAATACTATACCACAGATGAAGGAGAACTGGTAACACTGTCACTGTTAGCATTTCTTCCTGATCCACTTACTGAAACGCCATTTTCAGATGGTGATTCAGAAACACTAGAAGAAATGGGAGTAACTATTAGTTTATGAATTCTATTTTTTGTTGGTAAGTAATTCCTTTCCCTAAATTCTCCTTAAACATTAAACATTTTCATTAAAATTTGCTCTTTCAGGCAGAAATCTGAATTTCTTAAATATCACAGTTGTCTGTACACACTTACGATATTATCGAGGAGTCGCTTCCGTAGTCACTGGACCCAGCAGGGGAAAAGGCAAGGAATCCTGAATCATCTTTCTGAAAGAAAGAGAGCCCGTGGGGGTTTCGCCACAACTAAATGACTTCTCCACAGTGGCTCAGTCTCTGTGTATCAACTGCCACATTTACCAAATTCACAGCCACAAACAATCATGAGATTAATACATGGGACGCTGGTGGGACACGGAATCGAGGAATCCTTTTGCTATGTGAATTGGCTGTTTTGACATCATGTGAGCAGTCAAACCTCAAAGCAATTTCAGGGAAAATTTTAAAATACAAAAATAAATCCAAAGGCAGTACATACCTTTGAGCTTTTTTCTAATTTTATCTGCTCATATGTACGTTTAGCAGCCAAATGTTTTGCCTTCTGCTTAGTAGTACCTACAGCATCGCCGTATTCTTTCTGTCCAATTTTGATTTTACAAGAAAATCTAGGAAAAATGATGATTATTTACCTAAATACCAAAACAGTGAATCTAAGTGATGATTTGAAAAAAAAAACAACCCACAAAAACACATCGGTAAAGGCCTTAATGTGACACTAATGTAATAGGCAGATTTGTATTTCACGTCTTTGTATAATTTAAATCTTCCGTAAGATGGCTGACCAATCTGTCACAGTAACCAGGACTGGCTGACATCTCAGCTTGCATTTTTCCAGAAAACGTCTAACTCTTTGTTGCTTCATTCAAAGATCTGGCATAAAGGCATTAAAAGTGGTGATTTTAAAAAAAAAAAAATCCCTAAAGGTCAAAAGATATGAAGGTAGAAAAATAGAAAAGAGAAGATCTGGTGAATTTTTCAGCAATGCTCAAATGGGAAAGAAAAGGCCAGTAGAGAAAGTGAGGCTTCTATAGGAGAAACAATGAGCTTACAGTGTTTTGCAGGGAACAGGTGAAGCATGGACTTTGCTCTAACCTCAGCATTTTCTGCCCCCTGCTACCTGCACGAAATCCTAAGAAAATCACCATAGTGCAAAACCCCCATGCTGAAGTCCACTCCTCCTCATATTAATGTAAGGACATCTGTGGTTAGGCAAGGATACTTGGACAATTACATAAGAATTATTTTTAAGGTGGCAAAGCAATGCACATGATAAGAATCATGGAGTTGCTATAGATTACCAAAAAATGGTTCCTATATTATTTGCTATAGGGGGAAACACAGCCAACCAGCAGTCTTCTCCTCTCGGCCCTAAAGGAAGAATTAGGGAGCTGGGCTAAATGCCCTCAATTGTTTCTACTGTTCCTGTTTTTCCCAGGCACCTCCTAGGAAGACTTCTCTCTTTTAGGAATCTAATGTTAGAGTACCTAATCCATAGGAACCAAGCAGGTGAGCTAAGGAAAAATAAAAGAATGTATTGAGACTGACCCACAGAATTCACTTCTGACTATTTCCTTCCAAGGAAGATCATCACGTTTTTCTCTCCTTCGTCTGGCCTAACAGCCATCAGAGTAAAAATTCCAATGTAAATAGCTCCGTCAATTCAGAGAACAGTATCCTAAAGTGACTGTTTGGACAATTTGCATTTAGATTGTTTTTCCTCCCTCAATAAATGGACTGGTTATAGCTGAGAAACAATCTCCCTCACGCTCATGGTTTTGTTTTCCTCATTTCTGATCCATGACTTATCCTCACTTCCAAGTCCTAGCTCACCGGTGGCACTCTCAGCAACTGAAACTCTAATCTGTCAAATTCCCCATCATACTCCTCAAATCCTGGTCTCCTCACAGTCTAGGGAGAAATACCACTCATACTAATGCACAGTATCTATCTGCAGAGTGATACCGTTTAATCAAATCTGAAAGATGAACCCTTGGACAGACAGCTCCCTATAACCTGACATGCTGGAAACCGAGTCATTCTACACACGTGGCAGAGCTGTCTTCACACAGCCACTTCTCACCATGCAGGGCTGGAAAGATCTCTGCATCCTTCAAGCAGGGCACCTCACACTCTCTTAGGTGTCCTGCAGATTAAACTATCCAGACAGGCCTCAGAAATAAAGAATTACCCAGAGTTGATCAATTATAATATATGAGTTCCAAGCCTTCGGCAATGAAGCATTTTAATATTTTAATTACAAAGATGTCCAATTGTCTGAAAGTCCTATAAAACTTTCCACGCAGATGTACAAAAAAGAAACATTTCTTGAAAATTAGACATAGAAATAAGTCCATTCTATTGCTCACATACATTGAAGCAGAAGGAAAAAGCCAACTACATCTCACCTTTCGGGCCCATTTGTGCAAACTTCACGTTGTTCATAATTTATAGACACTCTTTCCTTTTGGGCAATACTATTAAGATAACCTATGTAATTAAAATCTGAAGTATCGATTGTCGACAGTGATGATGGACTAACATCCTGCAAAGAAAAAAATCTTGTTTAATATGGATGAGAACAAAGATTTGACTCTTTATTTTTCTCATAAAATTACTAAATGAGCCATCTAAAAGACAACTTAGATTTTACATATTCCCCTACTACTATATTACTTTGAATCAAAGTGTAAGCATATACCTTCCTCTACCAGAAAAATCCCACTAGAATAAATTTTAACAATAGGAAAGGAACCATCCATTTTCCTTTTATAGTTTGATAAGGGAAAACAAGTCCATTTTCTGTTTTTCCATGCAAAATACTATAATCCTTTCTAGCCTGCTGTACCCTCAAAAAAACAAGATAACAAATATTAAACTAAAGCTATATCCTGGATGACAATTTACTGGGAAAGATGAACATAACAGTGTCAGTCCTTCCACCACTCTCTGCATCTTCTTTTATTCTTAATCTGATAAAATGTCTAAAGTTTTACAACTTTATTAGTCTTGTTTAAACAACTAACTTTGGGTTTTACTGATTGTCTTTATTATTTCTTTGTTTTCTTTTACATTAATTTCTGCTCTAATCTTTGTTACATTCTTTCTTCTGCTTTTTGGGAGGAAAATAATATAGTCACATTTTTGTTCTTTTTCTAACTTCTTGACTTGGTTTTCTTGCTCATTAACAATTTATGAATTCATGACTTTATTTTTCAACTGCAGCTAGAAGGGAACATCTTCAAGTAAGATTTTTCAGGAAAGTATCTTGAAAGCTAAATTTTACCAAAAGTTTCAATATCTGAGAATGATCATCTTCTGTCCCACATATAAATGACTTCTTGTCTCATTTTATAGCCGCTGTTCCCCTACGTCCTGGTTGTCAATGTTGCTTTTTGTTTTCATTTTACATAGTTTTTTTCTTCTGCCTACATGCTTAAGGATCCTTTGCTCATCACTAGAACGCAGGACTTTCACAATGACTGAAGTTGCTCTTGGTGGTTCTGTGTTTTCCTGTATCTGTTGAGCTGTTTTAATCTTCACCCAGTTCTTTGTTTCAGAAATATTTGCTACTGAAATCTTTTCAGATAGCTTTTTCTGTACTGGTTACTCTGTTCTCATCTTCAGGGATGCCAGTTATATGTATGTTGGTTCTCCATTACCTGCCCTCCATATACATCCCTCTCCTCACAATCCCTTCATCTCTGTCGTTTTCCACAGATTCCCTCAATTAGGTGGAGGGACTCCTGCCAGCACCTGTCAGTTCATTTCTCACTGTTTCCTTTCCACATCTGTTCAGCTTTAGAGGATGTCACTGCTACTGGCACTCTGAACAGGTATTATATAGCTTTGCCCGCTATTTTCTAGGTATACCTCTCATTCTGGGTTCTACAGAAATGGAGACAGGAAAAAAGACTGAACTTATGAATGTAAGGGAACTTTCCAATGGATTTATTTTGTATGTTGGTATTGTCTCACAGAGAAAAATATAAACTATATTGTGAGTCCCTTTTAACTAGGGGGGAAAAAGACAATTACTCACCTGTTTTTCTTTATTAAGTATTTCAAGAGCTAATTTGGCTGCAGCATTTTTTGCTTCCTTCTTTGGTTTGCCTTCAGCTTCTGGAAATTCTCTCCCATCTATTATAACCTTAATCGTAAACCTGATTGCAAAGAAAATATTCACAAAATATTATTAAACTCATGCATTATCTAGAGACAAGTATTCCAATCGCCACTGCCTCTTCTGTCTACCCTTGAAGGTTTTGACTCATGTTCAATATAGAATTTAAGTAGTCACCTCCAAACAGCATAATAGCACATCGTCTTGAAGCATGGGAAAGCTTTTACCCTCTTTTTCCTCCAGAGTCCTCTGAAGTCATAATTTCATACCAAAAGGACTCTCTCCCAGAAGTCTGTGGCAACTTTGCCCTAAAGTACTGACTTCAACCCTGGCCGGTCTGACTCAATGCTCAGAGCGTCGGCCCTCGGACTGAAGGTTCCTGGGTTCGATTCCAGCCAAGGGCACGTACCTGGTTGCAGGCTCAATCCCCAGCCTGGTCGGGGCGTGTGCGGGAGGCAACCAATCGATGTGTCTCTCTCACATCAATGTTTTTCTCTCCCTTCCACTCTCTCTGAAAGCAATGGAAAAATATCCTTAAGTGAGGATTAAAAAAAAAAAAAAAGTATTGACTTCAAAACTGTGCCAGAGTTGCCATTACTCTAGTTTATATTTTATAGGTATATATCCTTTTTCTAAATAGCATCTTACCTTAAGTCATGTGGAGGTCCTGTCTTAGACACTTCATGATAGTTAACATCTACGTTGTTTTTCTGACAGTATTTATTAAGTTCTCCTATGAAAAAACCTAATGAAAGATCGTCGGCCATTTCTTCTTCCAGTAACCTACAATACAAGTGATGTTTGAAAGAAGTGACACTCACAGAACATATTTAATTGGATTTTCCCAATCCAGTTTAGAATGCAAAATGGAGTAAGAATTTACTTTATATGACTCATCTCAGCAATACATAAATCCAGAGAAAACTTTCTTTAAAAATCTTTCTCTTTCTCTCATAGGCTGCACAATCAAGCTAATTTTTCCAAAATTTTCTACTTTTAAAACTCAACTGGCCAAGAAAGGAAGGGGTCTATCTCTTTAAGGCTGGTCTCTGCTTTCACTGAGTTTGTCCACCTGCTTGAGAAGGTAAAAAGGCCGCAGAAGTAGAATTGGAATTCTTTATGTTGAGAAGAAAAAGGCTGAGGTTATATATAGAAAGTGATGTTTATGAAACCATGAAGGATTTAGCTCTATGAAAATAGTCTCCTATGAAATCCCCAAAATCCTTCCTTTCAAATTTGCACAAATCAATGTTAGGACAATTTACCGAGGTAAATTATGACCCCAGTTTATGGGTCACACTGGACTAATTCAGTAACAATGATTTAAATAATGAACAAAATCTAAAGGACGTAGAACCTAAGTATAAGAGCCAAAACTATAAAATTCTTAGAAGAAACCATAAGGGCAAATCTTCCTAACCGTGGATTTGGCAATGGAATCTTTGCCATGACGACAAAAGCACAAGCAACAAAAGAAAAGATAAATTAGACTTCCTCAAAATTAAAAACGTTTGTGTTCCAAAGGACATGATGACAAAAATAAAAAGACAACCTACAGAATGGGATATTTATAAATCATACATGTGATGCGGGTCTAGTATCCAGCATATATAAAGAACTCCAAACTCAACAAAGACAACCCAATTAAGAAGGAGGCAAAGGACTGGAACGACATTTCTCTAAAGACATACAGATTTCCAACAAGCACATAAAAAGATGCTCAACGTCATTAGTCATTAGAGAAATGCAAATCAAAACCACAACTAGATACCACTTCACACCCACCAGAAGGACAATAACAGTAATAGTAACAGAGAAAATAAGTGTTGATGAGGGTGCAGAGAAACTGGGACCTTCCTATGTTGCTGATGGGAGTACAAAATGGTGCCACTTCTATGGAAAATAATTTGATATTTCCTCACAAAGCTAAGCTTAGAATTACCATATGGCCCAGCAACTCCACGCCTAGGCTTATCCCCAAAGAACTGAAAAACAGGTTTTCAAACAAATGCTTACATAGGAATGTTCATAGCAGCACTGCTCACAGCAGCCAGAAAGTGGGAACAAACCAACCATCCATCAAACATGGTATATTCACACATGAAAACTTCAACCATAAAAAGGAATGAAGTGTAGAAACATGCTACAACATAGACAAACCTTGAAAACATGATGAAGGAAAGAAGCTAGACACAAAAGGCCACATATTGTATGATTCCATTTCTATGAAACATCCAGAATAGATAAATCCACAGAGACAGAAAGCAGACCTTGTTGACCACTCATTTCTTGTGGGAAAGCTCTTTAGATTTTCCTTCTTCAATGGTCAAGCATCTTCCTAACACCTACTTAACCTTCACAGGCTCTAAGTGCTGGAGTTCCCCCAAGGCTTGGTCCAAAGACCCTATTCCGTTTATACTTTCTCCTCAAGGTGATTTCTCCCGTGTCCATGATTTCAATGATTATTTGTCATTAACTCTAAAATTTACATATAAACTTATGGGCCTCTCTCTGAGTTTCAGGTCTCTCTATCCAACATCTCCCCTTGAATGTCTTGAAAGAACTTTTTTTTAACTTTTATTATTTATTTATTTATTAATATGTCTTTATTGATTTCAGAGAGAGAAAGGGAGAGGGAGAGAGAGAGAAACATCAGTGATGACAGAGTCAATGATCGGCTGCCTCCTGCAGACGCCCTACTGGGGATAGAGCCCGCAACCCAGACATGTGCCCGGACCGGGAATTGAACCTCCATCTCCTGGATCCTAGGTCAATGCTCAACCGCTGAGCCAAGCTGGCCGAGCTTGAAAGAATTTTAAACGCAAAAGATCCAAAACTGCATTTATGATCTTCCCTTAAGCTGGTTTGGAATTTCCTGTCTCAAAAAAATGACTCCACTATCCATCCATGTCTGAAAGCCATGAATCTGGGAGGCATAGTTGATATTTCCTTTCCCTACTTTCTTATCCATAACAAAGTTCTGACCCACAGATCCTTCTACTTCTCGATGATGTCACAGCCACTATTCTGGTCCAAGCCACTCCTGGGCTGCTGCAAGAACCTCAGATCCAGTTCCTCACAGCCACTGAAATTCCTTCTCTGCCCTGCAGTCACTGTGATTTTCTTTTTATTTATTTTTCTTCATTGTGATAAAATACACATAACATGAAATTTACCCTTTTAACCGTTTTTAAGTCTACAATCCACAGGCATTAAGCACATTCACAATGTTGTACAGCCATCACTGTCATCTATCACCAGAACTCTCTTCATCTTCCCAAACAGAAAGTCTGTACACCTTGAATAACTTCCCAATTCACTGTCCTCTCACCCCCTGATAACCAGCAATACTTTCCATCTCTCTGAATTTATCTACTCTAGGTACCACATATAAGTGGAAGCATACAACTTTTGTATTTTGGTGCCTGGTTATTTCAGTTAGCGTAACATCTTCGAGGTTCATCCATATTGTAGCATGTGTCAAAATGCCCTTCCTTTCCAAGGCTGACTGCTATCTGGCCATGTGTACACACACTACCACATTCTGTTGACCCATTCATCAGTTGATGGGCACTTGTGTCATTTCAACGTTTTGGCTAGTGTGAATAATACTGCTACGAGCATCGGTGTACAAATACCTGTTCAAGTCCTTATTTTCAGGTACTCTGGTTATCTACCTAGAAGTGGAATTGCTAAATCATACGGTAATTCTGTTTAACATTTTGAGGAATCACCCAATTGCTTTTCACAGCAGCTGCACCAAATTATATTTCCACCAGTAAGAAATGAGTGAGAGGCATGGTCAGGGATGCAGGTGTTGTTCCAACTGTAATAGGAAGCTTTTGGGGGGTTCTAAGCGGAGGGGTGATGTGATTGCATTTATGTTTTAAATGATCACTCTGATGCTATGCAGAGAACAGAGTAGGGGGGCTGGGCATGGAAAGGGGAGCGGAGCATGAGTAGAGGTTGGGAGACCATGTAGAGACTGCGGGGCCCTGGTTTGGGTGAGCAATGGCCGTGGCTGGAAGCAGGGTGCTGGAAATTCCTAGATCTGAGCAAAGGCAACACCTTCATATTACTGCCTAGTGCGGCCGAGAGAGTTAGGCTTTAGAGCCACAGAGATCTGAGTTGGACACGTCTCTGAACCTGATTCATGACCTGGAAACACCTGATTCACAGGTTGTTGTGAGGGGTAAATCAGGCAAAAAGCATCCAGCAGAGTCCCCCACACCTGTGGTCCTCAATAAACGGTGCTTCTGGTCTGCAATTTCAACCCTACCTCCCAAAATGCACTGAAAATTGAGATTCATTTTGTTTTCATTTGTTCTGGTTTTGGTAGATTTGCAGCCCCCTGTCTAGACCTAAATTGACATGAGCCACTTAAGAGTCTTTATCATACTTTGCTGCCTACTTGTCATGTGACTGCAGAAATATGCTCTATTGTAGAGTGCCGTCCCCAAATCCTGCTGAGAGCGCGGCATCCTAGGCAGGGTTTATCTGCACCGCCCTTCTAAAGCCCGAAATCTCTGAATTTAGTCAGAACACACCTGGCCCAAGGTTTCAGAATAAGGATCTGCACATACCATTATTTTCAGGACCCCAGGTGTGTTTAGTTTAGTCACAACCACGAAACCATACATCAAGTCCCAGGGGGTGGAGGCCTCAGAACAGCAGTTAGGGAAGAGCCCTTATCGATGACCTAACCAGGAACCCTAACCAATGCTCTAAGTCCTCAGCGCTTTACAAGTCCCTGCTCATCCTGAGAGCGACAAGCCAGCCCGAATTTAAGTGAAATATATGTGCAAACTTATAAGGCGCTGAACTGACATGTTTGAAAAAGTACTTACAAGTTTGGGTGGGGGGGAAGAAACAGCAAGTTTCCTTTTAACTGTTTTTAATAAATCTTGTTTTACTACCTGTTAGCACCTTCTTAAAAGAAACCGCTACCATAACCACGAACAGCTGTTACACGCCCATCTTCCTGACTGCACCCAGACGCGACCGGCTGCGCCTCGGAGCAGCGCCCCGCGGGGCTGACCGCGAGCGCCCCCGCCCGGCCCCCGCCCCCCCACCGCGCCCCCCCACCCCCCCCACCCCGGGCCTGCATGCGACCTGCACCCAGGAGCATCTGGTGCATTAAATGAACGCGCGCCAGGCCGAGCGCTGGGGATCTTCAGGCTCAAATGAGGAAGCTGAAGAAGCGCAGGCCGCCCGGGGCTCTGCGCTCCCGAGGCGCGGGGCCCCTTCGCCCCCGCCCGGCAAGGCCTCGTGAGGAGTCGCAGGCAAGAGGAAATCTCACGGTTCTGGGCCTCCGAAGGCAGTTCGGGACAGACCCCTCACCAGGCGACTGCTCTGAGCGCGCCGCTTCGGTACCGGGCGCGGGGTTACCCGGCCAACAGAACCCGCTCCCGCGCTCGGGGAGGGGCCCGGGCAAAGCCCAGAAACGCCGCCGGCGCTAAGCTCCGCGCAACCACGGGCAGAGAGGGGGCAGCGGGGCGAGGGCGCGGGGCCGCCTCCTTGCAGGCCCTGGGGGGTCGGCGGGGCGAGGGCGCGGGGCCGCCTCCTTGCAGGCCCTGGGGGGCAGCGGGGCGAGGGCGCGGGGCCGCCTCCTTGCAGGCCCTGGGGGGCAGCGGGGCGAGGGGGCGGGGCCGCCTCCTTGCAGGCCCTGGGGGGCAGCGGGGCGAGGGGGCGGGGCCGCCTCCTTGCAGGCCCTGGGGGGCAGCGGGGCGAGGGGGCGGGGCCGCCTCCTTGCAGGCCCTGGGGGGCAGCGGGGCGAGGGGGCGGGGCCGCCTCCTTGCAGGCCCTGGGGGGCAGCGGGGCGAGGGCGCGGGGCCGCCTCCTTGCAGGCCCTGGGGGGCAGCGGGGCGAGGGGGCGGGGCCGCCTCCTTGCAGGCCCTGGGGGGTCGGCGGGGCGAGGGGCGCCCGGCGGGCGAGCGGGAAGCGGGGGCTCGGCCGCGGGCGAGGGGGCGCTGTTCCGCGCGCCGGCCCCCAGAACCGCGGTGAGGTCAGGGTGGGGGGCGCGGGCCCCGCCCGAGGGCCGCTGAGCGGGGGCGGGGGAGGCCTCCAGCTGGGAACGGACGCCGCTGCCCAGGCGGGAGGCTTCGGGAGGGTCACTGCGCCGCGCACGGCCGCGGAGCCCCGGCCTCGCTCCTCCGGGTCCCGTCCTCGGCGCGCGGTCTCCCCAGGTGCCCCGCCCCGCCCGGCCGGGCGCGTCCGCACGGGCTCCGGGAAAAATGCTTCGCGGGAAGTAGGCGGCTCCCAGCTCCCGGCCCCGCGCCTCGGCTGCGGGCGGAGCGCGCCGCTCGGCGGGCCCAGGACCGGGGCCTCTCGCCGCGTCACCGCCGGGGTGGGCGGCGCGCGCCCGGGGCGCCCTCGGCACTCGGGGCCCCTCGGCGCGCCCGCGTGGCCCCCGCTATCCGGGCCCCCCCCCGCGCAACCCGGGCCCCTCTCGGCGCCCGTGCGCGCCCCCCCCCCGCCATCCGGGCCCCTCTCGGCGCCCGTGCCCCCCCCCGCCATCCGGGCCCCTCTCGGCGCCCGTGCCCCCCCCCGCAATCCGGGCCCCTCTCGGCGCCCGTGTCCCCCCCCGCAATCCGAGCCCCTCTCGGCGCCCGTGCCCCCCCCCGCCATCCGGGCCCCTCTCGGCGCCCGTGCCCCCCCCCGCAATCCGAGCCCCTCTCGGCGCCCGTGTCCCCCCCCGCCACCCGGGCCCCTCTCGGCGTCCGTGTCCCCCCCCCGCGCAATCCAGGCCCCTCTCGGCGCCCGTGTCCCCCCCCCCGCGCAATCCAGGCCCCTCTTGGCGCCCGTGTCCCCCCCCCCGCGCAATCCAGGCCCCTCTCGGCGCCCGTGTCCCCCCCCGCGCAATCCAGGCCCCTCTTGGCGTCCGTGTCCCCCCCCCGCGCAATCCAGGCCCCTCTCGGCGCCCGTGTCCCCCCCCACGCGCAATCCAGGCCCCTCTTGGCGCCCGTGCCCCCCTGCAACCCGGGCGCCTCTCCCGCGCGCCGCCCCGCAATCCCGACCACCTGCCGCGCTGGTGCTCCCCCGCGCCTCGGACCCCAGCCGCCCCCGCGCCCGGCGCAGCTCACCTCGCGCCGCAGCTGCCCGCAGAGCCCGCCGGGTGTGGCTCGCTCCTCTCAGTTTCGTTTCCCCGCGAACTCCGCCTTCCGCCCGCCCGCTCCCGCACGCGCCCTCACCGCTCCCGGACCCCGGGAAACTGGCGCGGGGAGGGAGTCCGCGGGAAAGGCGACGGGGCGGGGCGTGTCCGCGCGCAGCTCGCGGGCCATTGGCTCGCTCTGGGCGCTTCCGAACCCGCGCCGCCGGCCGGCGCCCCGCCCGGCGCCCCGAGCTGTGGGCCCGGCCGGCTGCAGGCGCGGCCCCGCCCAGGTCGCCGGGCGCTCGCCCGGCCAGGCTCAGGGACAGACCGTCGCGTTTCCCCTTCCACGCAAACTTTTGGGGTGATGGTGGGGTGGACATTATCCGCTCCATTTACAATAGAAGAAACAGTAAATTAACTTGCTTAGAGTCTTGGGGCTGGTCAGTGGCAAAGAGCATTCAACTCCAGGTCAGGCCCCTAAACCAAAGCACCTCTTCCCCCTCCCACAGCGCTCCTGGTCACCTTCCCAAGCCGGGCGTGAGGGTGCTGCTTCTGTTTGCACCCATCCACCCTGTCGTTCGACAGATACTTGCCAGCCGCTGTACGCGGCGCCTGCCAGTTCAGAGGCTCCCTGTGGGGCCTCTTGGAGTTGACTACAAAAGCCCTTACCAGTAGTCCTCGATTTATAAGAAATCCTACTCACCTAATTCCCAGAGTGATGCTCAATCTCATTGACACCTGATTTAGGAGTGCTGAGGACTTAGCCCACAACAATACAGCAAGGCAGGTGCCATTACGGTGGCCATTTAACAGGTGAGAAAACTGAGGTTTGGGGCACAGAGAAGTTAAGTAACCGCAGCTGGTAGCCAGGGGACCTAGAATTAGAATCAGGAGTCTGTACCATCAAATATCTTCGCTAGGGCAAAGGAGAGAAGTGGCCCCAAGATGTTCATTAAATACTGGGCATTGGCTCTAGGAGTCCTTTCCCACTTCTCCTATATATCCCCCCTTACTGCAGGGTGTCAGGGGCTGTAAACAACGTTTCCCTGTAGCTCTGCACACAGAGTTCTTACGTAATTGTGTCCCCTCGTGAATGTTCACCAAAGGCACCCACTTCTGAGGAGGCTTTTGCGAAGCAGGTGGGCAAGAAGACATCAGTCAGCTTCTCCCCGAGTGCTTGTTCTAAAGGAACGAAGGGGGTGTGGCAGCTGGACTGGATGCGGGTGGGTTCATCAACACGGAATTCTCAGCAAGGCTAATCCGACCCCGATCCCTCAGTGCGGGTTACCGTACCCCAAACTCACTGTGCGGCACCCTGGGAGCCCTCCCAAGGGGGCCCTTCCACCACGGAGTGGGCGGGTGTTTGTGGAGTAAACATTTACTTCGGAGACGGACTTGCTTTTCCTCCCTGCAGTGCTTCGTTGCTGGGCATTCTGAATACCTTGTTCACCGTCATGGCATCCCTCCCTAAGCGACCCATTTTACAGAAAAAGAAGTGAGGCAGCACATGGACTACCATAGGATTCAGTGGTTTTATCAGGAACCTCATTTCCCCAAAGCAGCTGGCCTTGGAGGACGGTGGGGTGGAGTGGTGAAGGCTCAGTTCCAGCCCCAGGTAGGAGGCAGCACCTAGCGAGCTGCGTGCGCGGTCCTTCAAGTGCATCATACGCTGGAAGCCAGGCTGCTGCTTTGTCCGCAGCCCGAGTGCAGGAGACCAGGAAACAGCAGAGGTGAAAGTGTCGTCTCCCACAGGTAAGCCTCACCTCGCACTCGCACAGTAAAGGCTTCCTGCTCCAGTCACTTTGGGCGCTCTTCCCACCAGAGGACATACCTAATTCCTTAAACTGCATCTGGATATTGCAGGTTCATCATGCCATCAAGAACATGACGACCGAATTGGTTGGGCTGGTCGATATGAACTACCAAGGGGACACAGTGGGGTCAGGGGTGAGCAGGCCTTCAAGCCAGGGGTTTCTCTGGGGTTCCTTCTAGTAATCCCACTTTCAGTGATACAGGTTAATGGAAGTCTAGAGCTGTCCAACACAAGCAGGACTGTTAAGGTCTCCGACGCTTCAGGATTATTGATTTGTATCACCCTACTGAGCTGGGGACACTTCTGGGGACAAATGAATAAGGAAGCTGTGAACGCCAACTATGGTCTCGCGGCCTGTAGCAGAATGGACCGTAGAAGCGATGCATGTTCTTCTACTTGCTTTGTTTTTGTTTGTATTAGTGACCTTCTTTTCATTGCTTTCCCCTTTCCTTTTAGATGAGATCTGCTGCTGGTGGTTAATTTTATAAGATAGTCTTTACATGAGTGTCTTGAGGTAGGAATGTGACGAAAACAGAAGAAGGAACATCACAGAGCAATGGGCATAAAGATTTAAGAGATGGTATGTGTGTGTTTTCATTTGAAGAAGGGAACGCATTAGGTGGGAATGTGGTTGACAAGTGAAGATTAAGAATCATGTCCTTGTTCGAGCCCTGCATCAAGTCTCACCTGCAGCTGGCCCCATCCTAGACTGATCAGTCCTAAAAGCCCTCTCTCCTTTTCTCTCTACTGTAGACCAATTTGGGTTTGGTTTTCTGTTAATTACATCAAAAGTGTATTCTGATATTCTAAAAACATACTTCTTGAGAAAAAAAAATCTCTTCATTCATTAATTTATTCAATAAATTTTATTGAGTGCCTCCTATGTGAAGCACTGTGATGGCCAAAAATCACATTATGTCCTTAAGTGTTTATATAGAAATTAGTTTCCTAAGGATTGAATGTTTGCAGGAAAGGAAGCAACTTTGTGTTGGAAGCATGGATACATAGATAACATAAATACATAGATAGAGCAGAAGCATCTTTGATAACTTTGTTAATTTTCAGTGATGGCCTTATGTACTATGTAACTCTGTGAATTCCAATTTGATTAGACCTACAGTTACTGCTATAGATCTATTTTTCAATTTTGAAACTCACAGTAACTTTAGATCAAATGTTTTGCAGTACTACAACTAATCAAATACAGACAAAAGAATCTTGCACATGTCAAATATTTTTCATTTTTTAACTAGGAGATTAAAAATAACTGTTGTCCTGACTTTGGGAAATTGCTGAGTAATATAGTTTGGAATCAGGAAGTGTGAAGCCTCCAGCTTTGTTCTTTTTGTAAGCTGACTTTAGGTAGTTGGCATCTTTTATAGTTCCATAGGAATTTAAGGATTTTTCTCTATTTCTTTGAAAAATGCCATTGGAATTTTGATAGAGATTGCATTGAATCTGAAGTGCTTTGTGTAGTATGGATACAATATTAACTCTTTCAATTCATGAACATGGGACATCTTTCCATTTGTGTGGGGAGTCTTCAATTTTTTTCACCAATGTCTTCAGTTTTCAGTGAAGAGGGCTTTCACTTCCTTTGTTAAATTATTCCTATTTTATTTTTTATTTTATTGTAAATGGGATTGTTTTCTTAATTTAACTTTCCTATAGTTTGTTATCAGTGTATATAAATGCAACTGATTTTTGTACACTAATTTTGTACTCTGCAACTTTATTGAATTCATATATTATTTCTAATAGTTTTTGGGGTTTTTTTTTGGTGGAGTCTTTAGGGTTTTCTATATATAATATCATGTCATCCGCAAACTTCTTCCTTTCTGATTTGGATGCCTTAGGTTTCTTTTTCTTGCCTAACTGACCTGTAACTTCCAGTACTACACTGAGTAAAAGCATAAAGAGAAGACATCCTTGTCTTTTTCCTGATGTTAGAGGAAAACCTCGAAAAGTGAACAAACTTAAGTTTTTACTGAAAACCTTCAGATGTTATCATTATTGTTAAATTTGTATTATTTATCTCTAATGTTATTTATCTATCATTATTTGGTTACTTGCTCAATTTATTATTTAAGTGTTTAAATTCAGTTGTTATTAAGGAAAATAAAATACCCAGGCCTGATGGACTGACCAGGATCAGGCCTGGCAATATGATTCATACTTCAGCCTTGCTCCCAGGACAGTGCCTGCTAAGCACTCTTGGAATTTTTCATCCATTTCCTGGCTCTGAGTTTCATTGAAAAGAGTTTTCCAATCACCAACTTCACCTGCAACACACAAAAAACAGTAGACCCAGACCCCTGTTAGGATATTTTTTCTTGATTTTACGAGTTTTCAATGTAGTGTTTCACTCTGAAATGTGAAAATGGACACACGAAAAAAATTAGACAGTCTTAGAAAATGAATGTAATTCCTCTTGTAAAATTAACAGTATCCATTGGTGCTTCCCGTCTGTGGTGTGGTAGGTGACGTGCTTTCTTTCTCTCTCTGAGCAGACCGTTGGCTTCAGTGATCTCCCATCTCCACCTCTCTCCCAACACTCAGGACCTAAAATTCTAGCCTTTTGAGAGTCAGTTTTTTTCTCTCTAAAGACTTTTAACTTCCTTATACTCCTTGAGAAAAGGTAACATTTTACAGCAGGTTTTGGTTAAGGCCTCAGATACTGAAAGTTTTGTAAAAAGTGATTATTTTGCCTGGGACTAGGATATTATTTTTATTTGCTTTTAAAAGTAAAGGAAGTTCCTTATTCCTTCAGAATCTTTTGATAATTTGGGTTAAAGTTATAAGTTCCTTGTTGCATAGTCATTGAAGTTTGTACTTATAAAGAGGGTGTAAAGCCATGAGGAAATGCTTAGATATATGAAGGGAATAAAATAAAACACAAAACTGTCTACAAATGTCATCAACTATATAAAACATCACAGAATAAAGCTGGAAGAAATATGCCAAAAGGTTAAACCTGCCCCTGGTGGGGAAAATGGGGTAACTTTTAATGCTTTTCACATATTTTCAGTGCTTTCTGAATTTTCTATAAGAAATATTATTAAGAACCTTGTTATTATGTTATTTATTTTAGGATTTTCTATTCTAAATGGTATTTAAATAACAATGTATAAAAAGGTTGCATTTTCCTCCCTCCTGAAAGCTAACAAGAGTAGGCATAAAAATCAGGGCTAAAGTCAGGGATCAAACAAACCAAAGTCAGATTTACAATCAACATCCCACTTGCAGTGGATTTTAAAAATAGGTCTTCACTTGACGAAGTGTAGTAGAGTCAAGTAGACCTAAGTTCAAATCCTGACTCCATCATTTATAAGCTGTGTGACAATGGACAAATTAATATCTCTGAGCATCATGCCCACGTTTGTAAAACTAAGGATTTGATATCTTTTTTGCTATGAAATTTAAGCCCAGCAAGGATCGAACACATGATAGATGCCTAATAACTGATAGCTGTTGTTATTATATGTGCTGCCTCTAAATCACGTTATGTTTCCATTATATATTCAATAAAATAAAACTGGCAATCCCCAAGCTATACTCGCATATATTTCCATAAGGAATTAGAACTCTATAATGAAATTTAGTAAAACCACCAGTGCCAGAGACAGCAAGTTGCCTTATCCAATACTCATTTTCTCCCTTATTACCAAACCCTAATTTTAATTGGGTGATAATGCGACCACCTTTTTAAAAAATCACATTTCCCAGCCAACAGTGCAGTGAGAGGTGGCCAACAGGTCTAAGAAATCAGAGTGAGGTCTCCAGTAAAGCTCTTGAAAGGGGTCTCACTCAGCTAATACACAAGACTCTGTCTCCTGCCTTTCCCTTTTTATTTTAATAAAATAACCCTTTAATTTTAATGTAGTGGGGCTCTAGCTGCTCCCTTGTCATCACAAGGTGACAGGCAGAAAGGTAGAAGGAACTTAGTATTCCAGAAGATACTGTGGAGCTGCCAGTTCCAGCTCTGAACTGTGTCCAGACTCCTTGTTGACTGGGAGAAAAAGAAGAACCCGTCTTACCAGAGGTAAAGTTCTACGGTCGTCTAGCTGATGGGCGCCCTAGACCCCAGGGCAGCCTTACCCTTGCGGAACAGGAACGGGCCCACGGCCCCGTGCGTTTCCTGGGCCTTGGCTCTCATTGCCTGGAAGGTACTCTGAGCACAGACACTTTGAACCTGCTCCCCAGCGAGAGAGACTCCAAGGAACTCTGCGATTTCTTTTATTCCAGAGGCCAGATTCTGAAAAAAAATTTTAAAGGATGACCTTCTTTCTATGGGAATTGTGCTGTGAGCAAAGACAGGCTTCTTAGACAGAAGGGATTGACGAAGCCCACGTATTTATTTCATCTGTTTATCTCTCTACTTAGATTTAACTTGATACCTGTGTGTAAATAGTTGAGATATCTTTAGAAGATATTCTATATCGGTTTTACTTCATAGTTTTAATTTATAATTCTTGTTAAACTATATATAAATAATGACAGTAAGCATTAATTAATAAGGTTAGAATTTTATCTAAGATGATAGTCATTTTTTTTAAAGAAGCGCCAGTCTAAACTAGCTGAGGAAATTGTTGTATTTGTGCACGCTCGTTTGAATTCTTTTCTCCTGAATCTTGTTTTTTGCTAATGTGTAATTCCATGAAGAAAGTCTAATGTTTAGAATCATAAAAACTAGAAGGGAACTTTAAATCTACCCAGTCCAAATTCCCTTGTAAGTCATGAACCCCACCCTGCCCCTCCAACAGTATCCCTGACCAGTGGAGGTTCACGAAGTTTCTAGAACAGTTCCTTCAACTGTATTCTACAAAACACTCCTATCCCTCAGGATGGTTACCGATGTTTCATGAAAAAGAACAAAAGGAAAGGAAGGTGAAGGGTTGAGGTCAAATAAGCTCGGAACCCTCTGGGTTAAACAAAGGTAAGCCTCCTTCCCGACAGGGCCTCTCAGCCTTCAACATGCCACTGCGCCCCGCGACCCCCCGAGGAGCAGGCCGGCTAACCCCGCGGCTCTCAAACCCACCGGAATAAGCGACTTTCTTCAGCCCCCAGGAAGGAGTATTAACACCTGGGGCAACGATGTTTCAGAAACATCCTAGACTAGAGGAGGAAAGACTAAATACTGCTGTTCTCTCGTGTTACAGACATGACCCTATAAACAGAAGAGACAGGTTATACTTTCCTTGGATAAGACAGGAGAGACTTGTGTTCAAAAGCCAACCCAGCTGGAGAGCAGTGGGCAGGCGCCCTTCTCAGGCCCGTGCGCCCTTCCCTGGGGTCCAGGACTCCGGCTTCGCTCCTAGCTCGTCGGTCACCCCTCCTTAGTCGCCTCTGCCGATTCCTCCCCTTTTCCTCCACCTCTGTATATCGGAGGGCTCGGGGGCACAGCTCTTGGTCGGCTTCTCTTCCCTGTCCACATACATACGTACGTAGGCGTGTGATCTCATGGCTTTAAATGCCATCTGTGTGCCACTGATTCACACGTTTGTATCTATGGGGCAGAGCTCGCTCTCCATTCAAGAGTTTTATACCCAGCTGCCTGCCTGACCTCTCCAGCTGGGTGACTGACACACATCTCAGACATGGCGTGTCCAAAACCAAACACCAGGTCACCCCGATAACCCTGCTTCACCTGCCATCTCCTACTCAGATGACGGCCGCTCAGCCCTCCCAGGCGGTTAGGCAGGAATATTGGAGTCTATTTTGCCTCTTTTTTTTCTCTCACTCCTCTGACCCCCATCCAATCCAGCAGCAGATCCTACAGGTTCTTCTTTCAATGTAAACCCAGAAGTCAGCCGTTTCTCATCACTTCCACTGCTTTTTCTGGCCTGAGCCCCCATCGCCCCTTGGCGGGGCTCCTTCCTGCAGCAGCCCCCTCACAAGCTTTTCCTGCACTATCTTTGCTCCTCTCCAGCCTGTGCTCACACACCAGCCAGAATGATCCTTCTAAAAAGATGCCAACTCCTATCACTTGTCTGCTCGAGTCCTGCAGTGGCTTTCCGTTTCACTCACAGTGGCCTCGTGGGTGGTGTTCGCACTGGTTAGTCTCCCCTTGGTCACCTCTGCTGCCCCAGCCACATCTGCCTCCTCCCTGTCTCTTAATCACACAGGAACTCCGACCTCAGGGCCCTTTGCTTCGGTCAGTTCTCTCTGCCTGGAAAGCTCTTGCCCCCGTGGCTCGCTCTTCCACTTCCTTCAGATCTTTGTTTAAATCACATCCTCTCTGTGAGGTTTGCCCTGACCATCCTATTTTATACTGGGATTTACCCAGCGTCCCACCCCCCACCCCCAGGCATTGCTAGTTTTTCTTAATCAGCTATGCCATTTCTTTTTTCTCACGTTGTGTATTTTTAAATTTGTATTGTGTTTATGATTTGTCATTCTGGCTTCCTCCAGTTAGAATGTGAACTTCTCCAGGGCAGTGCACTTTGTCTGGTCTGCTCACTGATGTATCGCAAGGGCCTAGAACAATGCTGAACAATCGCTCACTCAATGTTTGTGAATAAGCAATTAAAAATTACATGGAAAAATCAATTCGCAGCCCAATGCATGTTCAATTAAATCGCAGGTAAGACCTACCTACTGCTTTTCACATCCCTAGTTTGGACCGTCTCTCATACAAGGAAAATAAAGCAGCAACTGTTAGTATAAATTGCTAAGCATGACTTTATGTTGGATAATCAGCCGAAGCACTTACGCGTTGTTTGTTTTTCCCCCAGCACTATACCCCATATCTGGGATATTCTTCTTTTTAATTGAATACAATATGTGTTCACACAACCAGACATTACGAGTGTTCTGAGTTGTAGTTTATGATAAATCTTGCTATAAAGTATCAAGAATCATAACCTCACCTCTTTCAGGTCTTCATATAATAGGAACTTAACATTTTCATCATCAAGATGTTTGTTCCAATTAATTGCAAAATCAAAATAGCTCCCCCAAGAAACTAAAAAAACAAGAAAAAAAAACTCCTTAAGGAATTTGAAATAACTGAGGTTAAAATGATAGATGGTTAATTTATGTTCTAAAGTATAAACTGTTTACGAATGAGCTTAAACAAGATGTTTATAAGTTATTACAAATCCCTGCTCCAGAAGAATTGGCATAAGACAGTCCTATTGCCAGATTTTTGGTCATTTTATCTTCATAAATAATAACACAACTAAGCAAGTTGTAAAATGGTTTGATAAAAACTACCAGACACTTATGAATATTTAGGTGAATAAAATAATTCAGAAATAGTGACTGATACACAAAAACGGACAGAGATAATGCCAGAAAGAAATGATGAGACATATTATCTAGACCAGTATTGTCCAACAGAAATTTAATGTCAGCCACATCTGTAATTTAAAATTTTCTAGTAGCCACATTAAGAAAGCAAAAATAAACAGGTGGAATTAATTTCAATATTTATTTAACCCAGTGTACCATAAAATATTATTACTTCAGCATGTAATCGACATAAAAATTATTAATGAAACATTACACATTATTTCTGTATTTTAAATCTTAAAAACCAGAGTGCTAAGTTTTTATCAGAATCACTTGACTTCATAAAACTTACAGCTTTTTATCAGAATCACTTGACTTCATAAAACTTACAGCTGGAAAAGTAGATTCACACACTCAACTTGTACCAAACTTACTTTAAAAAGTTTCCAAAAAACTAATCAAGTGCTGTTTTAAAAATCTAAATTTAAATTCATTAAAATAGAATAACAAAAATTTTAACTTCTCAGTTGTTCTAGTCGCCTTTCAAGTGCTCAGTTGCCACATGTAGCTAGTGGCTGCTACACTGGACAGTGCAGAGCTAGACACTGGTCAGCTGTGTGCTTAATAACTGGGGGACTTCGCACAGCTCCCTGAACCTCTCTGTGCTTTAGTTTCCTCATTTGTAAAATGGGGTTGTTGTGAGGCTTAAATAAATTAACACCTGTCGAATGCCTAGTTAATAGTACCAACTCAATAAATTTAAGCTATTATATCATTAATAATAGTAATATTCTCATAATTATTATAATTATGATAATTAGCACAAAGCCCTTGCTTTCAGCCAAGCAGTTTCTACATGTTTTATATGTTGTGGTCATGCGTCAAAGTAAGAATAATTCTTTTACCAACAGCCATACCTTGACCATTCATGAACTGTCTGAAGAATTCATCCCATGAGCCATAGCTTGGAATATCGGGGACATCATTGTGGAAATGGAAAAAAGATACCGCAGTATCTTTAGGATTTCGAAATATCACCAATATCTAGGGAGATAAAACGCAGTTAACTGATTTAGGTCTACGTTTTGAAGTTTGGAAAAGTGAAAGGGTGAGCAGTAGCATGTGTCCCCTCGTATACTACACAATTTTGTTAACATGTAAAGAATGACAGTAAGAAATTGAGGACTAGGAGGTGGCAGATGGGGAAGCGTGGGGAGAGGAGAGAAAGGAAGAGAAAGCACACTGATGTAAGAGAGGGCGTTTGCTGGTGAGTTTAGACAGTAGAGGCACATGCAGAAGACACAAAAAGCAGTAACAGGCAAGCTCACAAGCGCATGATCTGAGAAGTTAAACCCCTAAACAAAGTAAAAATTGCAAAATAACATTAAGGGTGATTTAAAAAATGTTAAAAGTTTGGTGTCAGAAGATCCCAGAATGGCAGGCCCGCTCTCTGGGGCCCGAGGTGCGATGGGGGATGCAGATGCAGCGGAACCTCTGCCCTCCCGCGGGACCCCTACCTTCTCTGATGAGGAATGAACTTATTCTTTTCAATGAAAAGTGTGAAATAAACATTGTAAAGAGCAAACTGAAGCCCAGAGAACCACAAGATTACAGGAACCATTTGGTTGCTCCACGTGAATTTTGTTAGGCCTCCTGCCGGACGGACTCCACTCCAAGAAGACTGTTGAGCCCTGTGGACGGCCACTGAGGAGCCCGAGCTAACACAGAGCGCTTCAGAAGGCTGGAAATGGGCAGGGTCATTCCGGGCTCAGAAAGGAGGCAGGCACGGGTTTGCAAAGTACAGACTTGTGACCCCGACTTCCACTAGGAAGACGTTTTCTAGAACGTCTAGTTGACTAACTAGATGGTCCAGGGCCACCTACAAGAAGAAGTCACCAGCAGGGGGCAACATGATCCTCTAAGAACAGGTCGCTGTGGACTAACACCAAGTTTTTCTTGCACGGTTTCCCACTTAGTAGATTTGTTGCTAATTATTTCTCCTACAAAATGGAAGAGTGTAAGCTGAAAGCAGAAGCAATTAGGCGTATAGAATTCACGTGGAAAGAGGGGAATCATTAAGGTAAACATGCCTGGGGGCTTTTGATGGCATTTCCACTGTCCTGACTAGGCCATCATCGTTTTAATGAGTGATTTAGGTAAAGATATAGATGACATGAAACTGAGAGGCAGTCAGGATCTCAAAACACCTTGTCTGTCTGACACACACAGGATCCAACTGAACAGAGAGCAGTAAGCTGGGGTCTATGTCCTTCACTTAGATCTAAGACTCACTCCTGCCCCCAATCCAAATGGAGCAGATTTTTGTCACTCGAGGGTGTTATATTTGGGGCTTTGAGTAATACTCATTAGTCGCCCTGGCTTGTAGCAGTTTATAATTTTACAAAGCTGTAAATTTGGACAGTGAGGAACCACTTCCCTTGGCTATTTCTTTTCTTGTTGTGTTTTTGTGACAGTGAAACTGTTTCACTCCAAATCCAAATGTTTTATAAACTACTTTAGCTATGTTTCTTATGGAATAATTAAGGGGGGAAAAGTCAGCTAGGTTTGTGATGATATTTAACTACATTAAACTGGAGAGATTATATGTTAAAGTGATATTTCAGTGACATTGGGAGATTCTCAATAGCAAGACTGTTTAACCGAGCTGTCCAAAGTTGGCGTAAGCGAGAGAGGGGCTCAGCCATAGGCCAGCCAGCCACTTAGTGGAACCCAAACACCTCTCGGGGATTGGAGTCGACACCCTTTAAGGTATTTTCCAATCCTAAGCGCCTAGGACCCTGCACCCTGGCCACAAGGCACTGGTTGTAAGCCTCCGCCTCCCTAGTGATTTTTTCCCTCTTATTTCCCCTCCTTCCTGCTACCATCGCAGTCTCCCGCCTGCTGCTTTCCCCTTTCTTTGCTACGCTTGCCCTGTCCCCTCACCCTTGTTGTGGCATTCAAGAATTCGAATCCTTATTTTAATTAATTCTCATCTTGCTCGTGAGACAGAGAAACGAGGCACCCAGAAATAGGGAATTGGGGAGAGACAGGCGAAACCAAAACGGATTAGGTAAAAACTAATAATTATGAGAACAGATCAATACTGTTTAATGAAACAAGATTTTTAAACAACTAAGAGTAGCCAAAGCACCTATAGTTATTTATGCACAAGAAGTTTGCTATCACAGGTCAAATTCAGAAATAAAATAGTTTCAGACTTCAGGTAAACAGTGCTCACCAGCCAGAACCAAAGGGGCAATTTCTGCTCATTTTTCTAGGTTGTATCCTTTGTTAAACACTATCCTAGTTGGGTTCTGAATTCTCTTCACTATAAAATGGGTTCTAAAATATGTATAAGGTTTACATCCTAGCTGAAAATTCCTTTGATTTGAAGGCAACTGCAACAGATATATCTGAAGAAAGAAACAATAAAAGAAATGCCCAAATCTCACACTTCACTTATTAAAATTCTGTGATGAGCAGCAAAGTCCTCCCGTAGCTCAGAAGGCCAAGAGCTATACATTAAACACTCCACCTGAAATTCCAGCGGGAAAGGGCACTCACCTTGGCCTTGTTCCTGAAGATGGACCCGGGCAACCTGTCATAATGGAGGTGAGTTGCCAGAATCCTTGGCGATGGAAACTGCTTCATTCTCTTAAAAACATATAGGACAAGGTGAATGTGTGTGTGCGTGTGTGTGGCTGTGCGTGCGCGCGTGTGTGTGCATGTGTGCGTGCGTGCGTGTGTGTGTGCGTGCGCGCGTGTGTGTGAATCACTCCTAGGTTTAGTGCCTGAGTGGTAGTTTTACACATTACTATTGCTGCGTCCTCCTCTCCCTAGGGCCTCCAGTATTCTTTAAATTTCTCTTTCCTTTGTGAGGATGAGAGGGGAGAATCATAAATGAATAAATAGTGAAAATCTTCCTTTTGAACCCCCTTGTTGGATACTGCTTATCATTTTTTGGGCCATGTTTTGAAAAATTTACCTTTTCCCACAATCGTACTGAGTACTTTGTTCAAGAATGCTCATAATCTGCAATCCACTCTTTCACTTAATTTGTATCTCTTCTACATGCAAGGTCTTTTACAAAATATTCAAGTCTTCCCATAGCTCCTTCAAACCCATTTTTAACATCTAGATCTACTTTGTTTTACCAGTAAAACTCCATTCAGTCCAATAGCCCAACAGAACCGGAAAGCACACAGCCAATCAGATATCCAAGAAGTAGTTTATGAGAGAAATTCTTCAGCGTAGGGACTCGGTGATTCTTTTTACTTTCTTTTTTTAAAATCTACTTCTGCCAATAATTTTACTTATATTTTTCAATTACAGTTTACATTCAGTATTATTTTGTTTTATTTTTGGGTGTACAGCATAGTGGTTAGACAATCATATCCTTTGCAAAGTGATCTACTGATAATTTAAAAATGAACGTTAACCTGTTTAATCTGCCAGGGTTAAGGGTCTCATCTTAAAATCAGGCCCTTAGTGTGTGTTATGGGCAGGGGGGCTGGGGGGGCTAAGGCATCACGTATTCATTTCTATGCTTGTGGAGGTTACTCACTGCTTGGCCAGTCACATCATTTCAAGTGATAACATAATATTTAGATGTTTGTAGCCAATTGTTTTGTAAAAACTTAGTGAGATTCCAACTCAAGCAATGGGGCAAAAAAAAAAAAGTTTTAAAATAAACAATTTAAATCAATCATATGGGTTTAAGTAGTGATTAGGAGTCATGACACTTGATACACATAAATTGCACTTTTTAGATTTGGATGTACTTTTACATTCATGCACAGTAATCCTCTCAGGTGGATATTGTAACCCCCATTTTAGAGATTAACAACAGCTTTGACGTTTTAAGCTCATTGTGAAAAATCACACAGGTGGTAATTTTCAGATTAAGCTATAGAGTCCTTTTTCCACCAAACTGCACGACCAAAAATCACATAAAGACGTATGAGAAATGCTGAAGTTCCTGAAAGGATTAGAAAAATATCCAAGGGGAAAATGGAAGTTAATTGTAACAAAACTAGATAAACTATAATATGTTCGTGAAAATGCGTGATCTACCCAACTGTAAACAGAGTAAAGACTGGGTATAGCTACATCTTGTTTAAGGAAATATGTGTATTTTAGAAAACTTTTCTGTGAAGCGAATAACTTGTATGTGGAGTTCATCCTCTCACTTCTATTTTAAAACAAAAGGCATATTGCATGGAAAAGTATCTTTGTTTTTAGGTATGGTGAAATTACAAAAATACAAAATCATGTCTTTAAAATTACCTGGAGAAAAAATATAAACATTTCTGATAAATTACACATATTCAAAACCCAAATACCACACTGAGTTAAAACATTTTCCAGAAACCCTGGAGCTACAATCATATGTCTCACTCACCTTATAGGACATTTTCATGTTAATTTAGATGCTTTTAGAAGTCTTCCTTTTTACTAAAGCTTTCCCTCTTTTTTTTTTTTTTTAACAACTCAAATCTGAAAACAGGTTCAAATCTTAGCCCTGCCATTTATTACCTCCTTGACTTTGGGCAAGTCTCTAACAGTTTTATCCTTTGTAAAATGGTGAAAAGGTTAGTCTGTAATAAAATGAGATAATCCCTGAAAAGTGCTGAGGATATGGTAAGCACACAATATGTTGCAATAATTATTAGTATTGTACTTTCTGAACTCAACACTAAAAGATCCCCAAAACAGAAGAAATCCTCATTTGATAGTATTCTATAAGTTTAAAGGCTGTTTACTACTAACCTGATATTTTTCTGGGTCCCCACATTCAAGAATTGGGAATTCTGGACATTCATACTTTTTTTTAGAATCAGCAAATATTAACTCACTAATGATGTGAAGAATCCAGTTTGAACCTATGAGAAAAATCAGACAATCAAACTCATTAAAGAGTCTTGATATAGTAAAAGCATGTTACTTTAGTATATACATCATAAAAATTAAAATCTACCACCATTCCCTGATGTATGTACAGTTGGTTCTTCTGTGCTTAAAATAACCTGGGCTGTGGAAAACAGTATTTATTTACATTAATATAAAATTTAACTTACTTCTCAGATTTCTCCTGTGATGAGACAGTTCTTTTTGAATCTAGAATATATTCCTTATAGAAAAATTTTATGCTGTGGCAATGATTGCTTATTATATATCATATATTATATACCTTACAGTAATGAATATTTTCAATAGGAGTATATAACTTTGATTTTATAAAAACCCAGCATCAGTTAAGAGAAAGAAAAATATTAAATGAGTGGGGTTGGCTATAATAAACAGAGATAAAATAACAGTTAAAAAAACAAAAGTTGTTTGTGTAAAATAGGGTGGTTGAGATTCGTAATGTTTTTCTTCCACTGATAAACGACCACTGTAAAACTCCTTTCAGAAACCGGAGGGTTGATGTTTGGTCGTGAAAAAGAAAGAACCTATTTCATGGAAATCATTATCTAAATTATGGGCATGGCTATGCTTTTTCTTCCATCAAAACTCAGCGGTTGAGCGTCCACCTAGGATCCAGGCGATTGGGGTTCGATTCCCGGTCAGGGCACAGGCCCGGGTTGCGGGCTCCATCCCCAGTCGGGGGCGTGCAGGGGGCAACTGATCAATGACTCTCATCGTTGATGTTTCTATTTCGCTCTCCCTCTCCTTTCCTCTCTCTGACATCAATAAAGATATATTTAAAAAAACAAAAACAAAACAAAACAAGATGAAAACTTCTCTATTGCCCTCAGTGCTCCGTGGCAACCGGCCTCCCGCATTCGTTCGTGGCCCTTTGCCAGCCCCTCCGGCCTCTCTGCCTCCCGCACCAGCCTCCGATTTCTGGCTGGCCCCCCGGAGGCCAGTCGCCTCCCTCCGGCCTTGCCGCACCCGCCCGCCCCACGCCCTGAAGAAGTGGCCTGCAGAGCAGGAGCTCTTTACCGCACTTCGGATAAGATGCCAGCACGATGTCATCGCTTCTGGCTTCAAAGGTGCCCAAGGCTTGGAAGGTTTCTGAGGCGCACATGGTCACGGGGTAAGGAATCCCCTGGTAGGTGAAAAACAAGCGAGAAAGTGCAGTGTCTTTGGATTTTTCCAAAGCCTCATCAATGTAGTCAATAAACTTGGACGTGCCGGCCATGCTGGCTCCCAGTCACTCAGCCTGCTCCGTGGGGCGGGGATGGCTTTTAGAGGAGCTTTGCAGGGGTGGAACGGAGGGCTCCTCCCCTGCACAGGGGGAGGGAGTCCTGTAATTCTCCCCAACAGTCCGCCCCAGTCGTTCTGAATACCTGCCCCTGGCAAAAGGCAAACCACAGGTGCAAAACAGGCTGAGGATGGGAGAATTTTACCCCAGGGGTTGATTACATTACCATCAGGAGCACCCCCTACCACGAACATAAGAATGGAAGCTCTTAATAGACAAGAACAGACATTAAATGCCTAACAAATAGTTACTTAATTGAATCAGGCGTGCAATTTTCTCATTAGCAAAAAGCAATTCACAGAATGAACCCCCAGCTCTGTCTTCGGTTGAAAGCTTTGCACATACATCCTACGTGGCGTGACAGTAATGGGATGGAGAGGTCATTCAGTGGGGCGGAAAAGAGCCCGTGAACCACCTGCTAGTTGTGTTATTCTGAGCTCATAATGCATTCCAAGGCCTGTGTAAAGTGGCGACGATGAGAGCTGGAACGAGTTGCTCACGCTCGGCCACGCGGTCTTTCCCCGGCGGGCACTCTGTTCCTTGGCCTTTGGATAAACTGAGCTGTCACTCTCACCTCCCGCGCAGCTTGGTGTGGCCCTGGGGCTAGCGGGAGGTGAGCAGACGTAAAGCCTGCACCTCCCTGGCCTTGTCTATCCCTGGCCTTAACACAGGAAGCTGATGGGTCCCTGTCCTTCTCTATCCCCTTTCCCACGCCTGCAGGACAGACGGGGTGCTGGCCGGCCAGATGGCAAATTCAGAGAAAAACAGCCTTCCAGGGGGTGGCAGACCGAGACACAGGAAACCGGGCTCGCTGGGCAACCTGGTGACATAAAGCCACCCTCCCACACCCGCCCTGCACGTAACTAACCTTCTAAACTGTATTTGAAAGAGTACAGCTGTTTCTCACGCTGGACCCACTGAAGTTTCAGTCTCTTTGTTACAGTAATTTAGCCTCTATCCTAATTAGTACACTTTCTGGGTCAGTATTGACTCCTAGGCCAGGCATCCGCGAACATACCCCAGCTTCTCTTCTTTCTCTCCCCTTCTAGTCTCCACCCCGTTCTTATTCTTCTCCCATTTTCATCCCCTCTAACCTCAAGAATATAGTTTTTAAAAAACTATATTTGCCTTTTTTCTAAACTTACGCTAAAACTTAAGAGGTTAACTCCTAGTTATGCGTACTTAGCTGCTCCAGTCACTCATGTTTCGGTTAAAAGAGCAGCAAACATCGTTTCATGACACAAATCCATCACTCGTAGGTACGACATCCTGCCAGGCTGGCCGGATGCCGCGGCTGACTGCATGTGACTTCACATTCCCGAGGGCCCCAGGAATCAGTGCTGCTGCTGTGCCTGGCCCCGGGCAGGTTGGCTGGGGCTCTGCGGGGCGAAGCAGAGCCAGCTGCTGGAGGAGCTGGGACTGGAACGCAGCCTGTTTCCTGCAGCGAGGCCCGTCTCAGAGGCCCAGGCTCACCAGCGCCGGGGCATTCCTGGTGCTTCGTCATCTGCTAGAAGAAACGAGGCCGCGGGCCTTTTCACTGGAAAAACAAACAAACAAACCTCTTACCTTCTGAGGAGAGAGATTTTTATGATCACAAGGGAAATAAGTTTCCTGGGTTCTAGAAAATTTACTTAATAACAGCATTTTGGAAAATCACTGTGTCAAGTGTACACAGCAATTGTGAGATGCATTTCAGTCTGAGAAATGTAAACCTATGGGAACACGTGCATCATAGAACTGAGGGAACTTTCTATGCCAACAGAAGGTATCTTCCTGAAGCTGTGGTGGATGGGGGAGGAGGGGCAACTTTTAATCTCCATTTTAAGGAAAGAACTGACCAAAGAGAGTGCCTGATGAGGAAAAGGTATATGGGTTTCGTTATAGTTGTGATTATTTTTTTTTGTTTGTAAAAAGGTAAAATTAGAACATGTGTCTTACCACTTTTTGATTTCCATACAGCACTTACCAGCGAAGGTCTTATTTCCTTAGGTAATGGGGATGCTGTTCACCCTGGTGGGAAGGTTGCGTATTTCAGAAGTTCCCTCCCCCAAGGAAAAAGGGTCGGGCTGGACTTTCTGCCAAGCTGCTTAGTGGGATTGTCCTTACACTATACTGAGTGTTTGTTCCCTGGGAAAGATAGAATTTGAGACATTTATTCAAACGTTGGTGTGGCCCTTTGCTTGCACCTTAGTGAATAAACATTGAAGAAGACGATATGGGTGGGCCCTGTCCTGACACTAACGCCTGTAACTACGGCAGGAGCCGGGGCCGTTTTGAATTGGTAACAGGAGCCCTGATTCTTGTTTCCCTGGGTCAGTTCTACCTACTCGACTCTGATTGTCCCGTATGCACGAGGGGAGGGGACAGTGCCAGGACCGGCTGCCGCAGAGCCGAGACTGCACGGTGCGTTCGCAGGGGCCTGCAGCCGGGACGGGGCCTGCAGCCGGGACGGGGCCTGCAGCCCGGACGGGGCCTGCAGCCGGGACGGGGCCCAGCGAGGGGCGGGGCCTGCAGCCGGGACGGGGCCTGCAGCCGGGACGGGGCCTGCAGCCGGGACGGGGCCCAGCGAGGGACGGGGCCTGCAGCCGGGACGGGGCCTGCAGCCGGGACGGGGCCTGCAGCCGGGACGGGGCCCAGCGAGGGACGGGGCCTGCAGCCGGGACGGGGCCTGCAGCCGGGACGGGGCCTGCAGCCCGGACGGGGCCCAGCGAGGGGCGGGGCCGGAGGGGGCGGGGCCGGAGGGGCGGGGCTCTGCAACCCTCGCGCAGGCGCAGCCTCGCTTGCCCGCGGCTCGGGTCAGCGCCGGGCTCGGGTTTGCAGGTTAGACTTGGGCTACCCAGAGCGGGGAGTGCGGCCAGTTTTGGGGGGACCTTGGTAGCGTCCTGGGGTCATGCTGAGGACACGCGGTGTCCTGTCTCCCCGCCGGCGGAGCGAGCGCGGGAACGGCCCGAGTGTTTCCGGGTTGCTCGCGACCTTGGCCCCGCGGCCCGAGCGGCGCAGCCGGGGCCGGAGCGCCCGGGAATCCCGGGCCCGGGGGAGCCGGGGGCGCCAGGGTGCACCGGGGAGCTGGGGAGGCGGGGGGCGCAGGGGGCTCCGGGGAGCTGGGGAGGCGGGGGGCGCCAGGGTGCACCGGGGAGCTGGGGAGGCGGGGGGCGCAGGGGGCTCCGGGGAGCTGGGGAGGCGGGGGGCGCAGGGGGCTCCGGGGAGCTGGGGAGGCGGGGGGCGCAGGGGCTCCGGCGATGCGGGGCGGCGAGGGGCTGCGGGTCGCGGGGAGCCAGCCTGAGCCGCGCGCAGCGCCTCGCTGACGGCGGGAGCCTGGAAAGACCGCTTTTGCTGATTAAGCCCAGAGGCGGGTGGGAACCGCGTCGCAGCATCTAGCCAGCGGGAGGCCTGGCTGTGTGAAACCCTGTCGCTGGAGACGCTGAGCTGCGTCGATTTCCAGCTTTGGCGCACAGATGAGGGGGTTTCGGGTGCAACACTGAACACCGTCTTAAGCTCGTGCGCCCCGAGTCAGCTTCTCAGCCCAGGGTGATGGTAACCCCACGACCACAGCCCGGCTTTTCTTTGAGCCCATCAGAGGACGGCTTTATTTTACACTCCGTCTCAGTCCATCCTTCTCAGAAACCTTGTCTGCTCCCGTTCCTCCTCTGCAAGCTGGTCACCGCACTTTGTCCTGGGCAGTGTGCCGTCGTGTCTTTATTTAATGGGCGTATCATAGAAACCACTCTCCTGAAGCGGAGGGACCGGAATGTAAAACGTGTGCGCGCGCGCCCATATATGTACATTTTCAAGGAAGGTAAATGACTTATTATACAGTGTTATTTGGACTTTACTGTTTGAACCCTTAACCTCACCTCTCCAACAAACGAAACGAAATCTTACTGGGATTCCTCACACTGTGGCTACAGGCAGGCCTTGTTCTTTCCGCCCCCTTGAACATTAAAAGTAACCCGATAGTTCCCCGTAGGGCTCAGGACTGCCTTCCTGTGCGTGGTGTACAGCATTGCAGTGAGCAGCGAAACGGCTCTCCCCGCGCACTCACCTGCCTGATGGTTTCTTTTTTTTTTTATTCCTCTGCTTCATTTCTTTTAGGTAAGAATAGTAAAGTTTAATCTTTTAGTCCCCAGGGTGATCACATTATCAAAATGAGAAAAGGGAATTTGGGGGGAAGGGACACCTGATACCGACTTTAGTAGGATAATCCTAGGAAGGCAGGGGATTGAATGGCCCCCGCCCTCAGGTGTTGTGGAAGGAGTCAGAAGTGAACGGAGTGAAGGCTGACAGTGAGCAGAGCTGGGACTGGAGGACTGGAGAACATGCCACCTGCACCAAGGACAGAGAGCAATGCCAGGAAGAGCATACGCAGGGCAGTATCAAAATACTGAGTAAAAACGGGTTCTCCCGTTGTCCTTGACTTTGGGGTTATGAGGAGGCGGAGCAAAAACTTGGGTTTCCATTTCCTATACTCGGTAAGAGTCACGTTGGCTATTACCTGTTATTAAGCCCTTACCTTGCTTAGCTTTGAGAGAAAGGATGACTCAGACCCTCTCTTGTGATTAGCTTTTATTTTCATTACAGGAAGGGAATCAGGATCTAAAGTCTAGTCTTACCACTTCCTGGGTGATGTCGGTCGGTTTTCTTCCTCATTTGGTCCAGGGGCCTCTTGTGTAACATTATTTGGAGTTGCTGGCTATAGGGCAGATCACGGGACACCAACCCTAGAGTTGTTAAATCAGAATCTGGGGGTTGGGGAATTGTAGGTTGAGGCCCAGGGTATGCATCTTTAGTTTGAAAATACTGTAAGAAAAGCAGCTTTTCTGGAACAAGAACCAGTTATTGCTCAGCTTCGTATAAAATGCCTGGACTGTGGCACATAGTTCAATGTATGACATTGTATAAATAAATGAAAAGCTCCAGCTATAAACATGTACAACCACTTATAGAATAACCTTACTTTTGTAGGGTACTTTACAAAGAGCTTTCAAATACTGCACCCATTCGATCATATCTTATATTTATTTACCCTCTCACCATTCTATATATCCTTAGAGTTTTAAAATCGTAATTCCATAAATTGTGAGTTCTTTTTACGATGCCTTCTTCAAATCTCCTCTGTACTTTACCCAATCATGTCTTTGGTTCATTGTGCCTCCAGAGCGTGGCAATTGGAAACTAGGACCGTGGGGCATGTCTAATACAATCAAGTAATCAGTAACTTTGGGGTTTTATTCCTATACAGGTAAACTGGGAATGAATTAGAGTTATTTTTATAGAAGGGGTATTAGATTTTAATATGCTCATTTAGGTTTACATGTATTTGTTGTTAAACTTAGGATGGCCCGCACTTTGGAACCACTGGCAAAGAAGATCTTTAAAGGAGTTTTAGTAGCTGAGTTTGTGGGCGTTTTTGGAGCATATATTTTGTTTAAAAAGATGGACACAAGCCAAGGTAGTCATAATTCAGAAGTAATGTTTTATAGAGGGGTATACAGTTTGCTAATACATTTTAGGTACTAAATGGCATTTTTTTAAAAACTGCTTCTTCAGATGATTAGGCATTTTTATAGCCACAAGGGGAAACTAGGTGTTTACTGTAAATGATTCCTCCTAAAAAAATTAATGTTTGTAGACTAGGGAAAGTTTCACACTTCCCTGGGTTTTACTAGGGGGTGGGTAAGGCATAGAGCAAATGTCCTAGTCTAGCTCAATTTGGGAGTCCAGATGGAGCAAACACACCTCATTGTTTGGTAAACCGAGAGTAAGCGGCATAGCCATATTGTCTCAGTAACCAGTTTCTTAGGCTTGTAGAGTTCTGCTCAGTCCTGGGCACTGAAAGCCTTTTCCATGCAGCTGGCTGTTGCTGAAAGTGCTTTGACTTTTTGTGGGATGAAATTTTATGAGAGCTCACAAACTTTTAAATGAGGAAGTACTGCTTTCTCTTTTACTAAAGCAGGGAATAGCAGTCCCCAGTGGGGGCCATCTTTGAAACGTGTCATTTGTTTTCTTAAAAGTACTTACTTAAAAACCTGGGTATTGTACAGCCTTATTTCTAATTCCGAAACAAGGTAAATTGCATCCATAAAAATAATTTATATAGTTACATAAGGGAATTATATATTAACATTGAAAATTTGCTTTTAAATACCATTTCTAAATAAATACATCATATGTAGGCCACAAATTTTAAAACTTCGAAATAACTACAAAAGGCTATATGCAAGTTCCTGGATTACCAGAAGGATCTTAACAAAAATTTCTAATCTGTGGGATCCCTTCTTTATCCCTACCCTAAGGCTAGCACTAAGTTATGGCTGCGTGTTTTAATATAATGAATTTCTAATCATGTCTAATTTTAAGACTCTTTTTTTCATTAGATTTCAGGCAAACAATGAGCAGGAAATTTCCCTCCATCTTGGAAGGTATGTTTCATGCAACCTGTTCACCTTATAGGTATTTGTGTATAACTTTTTCCTTAAGTAAAAATAAAACTACAAAAAGCTTTTTCAGGTAACCTATAAACTAAGTAGTAATTTCTTCATGACCAATTAAGGGCTAAATGACTTTATTTTGTAACGTCTATTTCCAAAAAAAACTCTTCATCCCCATTTTAGCTCCTTCTGAGAAAACACAGTAGAGAAAATTCTTACCTACAGTTATTAAGATGAGAACCGTTAGCCTCATGGGCTGGAGTCTTAATTCTTCCAGTGGTTAAGAATGTGGACTATGGAATGGAACATAACTGAGGTGGTGATGGAATCAAACCAATCTCAGGTTTGCTAACATCTTGGAGCTGTTTCTCTGCCAAGTAGAGATAATCACACCCACTTCACAAATTGTTATAAGGATCAGATGAGGTAACATTACATAATTAGCACAGTATCTGCCTAATAAATAGCGTTCATTACAATGATTAGTACAGGTGGTACAGCTTCTGCATGAAATATGTAGCAAGAAGGAAAAAAGTTTGATATTTCTCAATACTATTTAATTTTAACATTTTTACATGATTTTATAAATGATTTTTTTTTTTTTATAGTTTATTACAAATCCATTGAATATTCCGGAATGTATGGAATCAGAGAGCAAGATCAAGAAAAATGGTTGAACAACAAAAGTTAGAAGTAAGTAGAATTTGAATTTATAATTTATCTAGAAAACACTCATTTTCTTTGCTTTTTAATTTTGTGAGTGGTTTTCGGCCTCTTTTTGAAATTTTTCTTCTTCTTGATGATACTCTTCACATCTCTGTTGTGTAGCCAGTCATCGCGTTCAGCCTCCCATCTGAGCTGCTTGAGACCTTTGCGGGGAGAGGAAAGATGAGCACACGGCACTGCAGAGTCCTGGGGGCCCCACAGAACTTCCTACTGAGTAACAGGAACTTGGGGTCTGCCAGGGACTACAGTTTGCCAACCACTATGCAAATCCCCTGCTTGTTTGTTACTTTCCTTTATTTAATGTCAAAGATTACCATTTTATAAATAAAAGACTAGGACAGGAAAGGAACAAATGCTCTGAAGATTTTATTTCCCCTGAACCCTTTTTACTGACAAAAGAACTGAAGCCAGTAACTATGAATATTGGAAAAAATTAAAATGTCTATAAAGCATTTATAAAGCTACTTAACAAAAAAATTCAAGTTACTTACTTGCATTATCTTTGTTAGCCATGGCATTCATGCCAATGTTGTCAAACTTGGATCCCATATTTTCATCCAATAGGTGGCCAAACTTAAAAAAAAAAGGGGGGGGGGTATATTTATCAGAAAACTTAAGACAATGTTCAATAGCTAACTTCTTAAAGTAGTACACTAGCCTTACTTACCTCTTCAGCAGATACAAATAGGTTGGAGTCACTGAGATTTCTTTTCTTTGTTTTCCTGGGTCCTAAAAGAAGTATAAACCTAGATTATTAAATTGTAAATCCAATGATTTTGGAAAAACACAAATCTTTCAATATAGTTTTGTTTAAAAAAGTTATACTCAGGCTAAAATACACAATTGCAGTTATCTTCTAACACCATTAGGTAGCTGGCACTTAAAGACAGAAATGTATTTAACAGTTAGTATATACTGTTTTTTTTAAAAGTTAGTATCCTAATAGAATTGTTCAGATGACTATTATGTCTTCTTGCCTTTCAGATTTGGCCACTGATCAAGGTTTACCCTATTTCATAGTATCAGGCACGATTAAATTCCAAAGTTGACATGGATGGATTTTGGAATATTTTAAGGCAAAATGTAAATTCTAATTAAGCCAGAGATTGTATTCTTTGGACTGTGAAGAAATTTTTGGAAGGTGTATGTATTATGTTATAAATAAAGTTTGTTTATATTGCTCAAAATAAAGGGGTTCTCCTTAAAAATAAAACCTCATAATTCTGGATATATAAACTTTTCAAAGTAGATAAAATAGTAAAACATCTATTTTTAATATTTATTAGTTTTTATCCATTTCCTGAAAACATACTATCCAAACTCTGCATCTTTGATGTCCATGTCTCTGGCACTACTAGAGTACTAAGGAATAAAATTCATCATAAGATTAAGCTGTTTTAAGAGTATAACTCAATACATTTTGGTAAATTTACAGAGTTGTTCAGCTGTTCAGTGTTGTTCAATGCAATTGTAGAACATTTCCATCCACTCCAAAAGATCCCTAGTGCCCATCTGTGGTAATATCCCATGAAGGCTTTGCCTTTTCTGGCTATTTTATATAAGTGGAATCATATAAGTGGTTTTCTGTATCTGGCTTCTTTCACTATGTGCAACAATTTTGAAGCTCATCCATGTTATAGCATGTACTGGCACTTCATTCCATTTTACTCCTGAATAATATTCCATTACATGGCTATACCATATTTTACTATTCAGTCACCAATGGACACTGGGCTGTTCCCACTTTTTGGCTATTACGAATAATGCTGCTATGAACAATCGTGCACAAGTCTTTGCATGAATATACCAGAGCCACTTTTGGTAAAATAGTTTCTAGATCCCAGCTGGGCATGGCTCAGCGGTTGAGCGTCGACCCTAGGATCCAGGAGATCAGGGTTCGATTCCCGGTCAGGGCACATGTCCTGGTTGAGGGCTGCAGCCGATCAATGACTCTCTTCATCATTGATGTTTCTATCTCTCTCCCTCTCCCTCCTCTCTCTGAAATCAATAAAGATATATTAAAAAAAAAAAAAGTTTCTAGAGAATTTCATCTTAATTTTTATCAAAGTGAAATGTATGTTATATTTTTTAAGAGCTGTGTATGATGCTATTATTGACTATTTTATCTGAAGCTAAAATGTTCATTGGTATAGAATTAGGAAAGGTTTTTTTTGTTTGTTTTCATTCATCTTATAGGTATAGAGCTGTAATTTCAGTTAGTAAACACTTTTGCTGCACTGCCTTCTTAAAGTTTCCTTAAGGTTTGATTATCCTTAGGGATATCTAACATGTGCAGATTAAGGTGAAGTCCTCAATCAAGTCTGAAATTCCTTTGCCTCCTTTGTTTTAATCAATTCTGCCAGGTACACGTTAATCTGCATCCAAAACTATTACTGAGATTTGAGATTATTTCAGACTACTGTCTTCTGAAACAGTACTTTATTATTAAAAATAAGGTTACTGAGAGAGCATCTTTTAATATGACAGGCTCAGTAAGACTTGATATAAAGCAACATTTATTTTCTGAGAGATGATTTTGAGGAAGACTTTGCCTTATATTTATTTGAGCATATGCTACTATTAAAGCAAAACCTTACAGCACTCTATTGAAAACAAAATGTGGAAGACATGTTATAATTTAGATATGTACCAGGTAAATCAATCTAATTAAGAGGACTGATTGTTAGCAGTGTTTGAAACAGCTGATAAAAATTTTGTACGCATAAAAACCTGAGAGACTACTACCAATATATAAGTAATTTTTATTAGTTTTGATATTGTCAAAACATTAACGTCAAAAGTTTTTAATACTTCTTATTCAATTTTAATAAAATATTGTCCAGTGTTTTGTTTTTAGCTTTGCAAGTCTATTTTTATTCATAAGTGGAAGCTAGAGAGGCAAAGTGTGAAAAAAAGCACAAGCCTGTGTATTTTTTTGAAAAGATTTTTTACTGATTTTTAGACAGAGGAAGGAAGAGGGAGAGAGAGAAACATCAATGTGAGAGCAAAACATCAATCAGCTGCCTCCTGCATGCCCCCTACCAGATATGTGCCCTGACTGGGAATAGAACTGGCAACCTTTTGGGGCAACCAACTGAGCCACACCAGCAGGGCGCCTGTGTATTTATCCACAGAATTATGGGGTAAAATATTTATTTTTAGTGCTGTCTACATTTTTATCAGAAACTTAAGGCTGTCACCAAATAATAGTACTTTTTTATTTTATTAGTACCTTACAAGTGTTACACTAAAATAATAATGTGATGATATACTTTAAAAAAATGTTAGAGAACAAATTAGAGTATTTCATATCTGTTTCATATAAGATATTTTTGAGGCTAGAATTGTTCTGTCATGGCAGCAAGGTGGCAGATCTCATAAAAGAGGAAAATAAAGTTAATAAAGAGCATGGATTTTTAGAAGGGTAAAGTGGCAAAGATTAAGACTTGGTTGAGAAAAGGCAAAAGGTGTCCATTGAAAATCCAGGCTTACACATAATTGAATGGTTTAAACATAAATGATCTAGAGACACTCAGATGTGAGAGGAAAGAATTTAGGAAGAAAAAATAATTGAAGGTGTATGTGGGAAATAATTTTCACATATTAAAATACATAAAACTGTTACTACCCATTATAAAAATGAACTAAATTGTACTAACCAACAATTTAGAAAAGTTAATTTCCCGAAATAATAATGAATAACAACTTTCATATGCACACTGCTTAGGTTTCAAAAACACTAAATGCATTTTCTTACCTTGAAATGATTCAGCAAAGTCAAAATCATTTGCACGTTTCCTCTTGCTTTTCTTAGAATTGACGTTGGAGCTGACTTCATTAAGTTCTATTACCAAAAAATGAGCTATTAAGTAATTTTAAAAAAACAAGACTGCCACAGGGTTATGATGAATGATGAATATTGATTAACTTTTAGAAAATGGTAATTACTATTCTAACATTAAAAAGGGCAACAGTGTGGTGACTGCACTGGGGCGGGGGGGAGAGTGGAGGTGGAAGAAGGCATAGAGGGGATAAATGGTGATGGAAAAAATAAAATAAATAAAAATAACAAAATAATATAAAATAAATTACAGGGGGCAACGTAACAACTCAACATGTATTACACAGATAGCCTAATTATTGATTAAAATAAAAGTCCAAAACTCAATACTCAAATGCTTTAAAAAAAACACCTTCCAGTTCCAAATGAGAGGGGGAAAAGGTCCTCTTTAAATGTTTGGCCGATCTGAGTATTAACTTGAATACAGAGTAATATTAAAAAACATTCAAAAGAAAAACTAGCCTACATGAGGAAGAAAGAAAGATATAGTTTGTTTCTGTCTTATATTTTAAAAATGCTTACCTTGAATGCCGTCACTCTCGTCATCCAACACATCCATGAATGTTCCCCCATCGTCATCAATTTCAGTAAATTCTTCATTCATACTTCCTAAAGACACTTCATCATCATCCAGGTTTTCAAGGTCATCATCACTATCTTCCGAATCTTCACCTTCTGGCTCACCCTTAGCTCCTTTTGTTTTCTTTTTCACATTGCTGAAGGAAGAGTAAATAAGAACAGTTTTCTAAACTGTGATTTGGTGACTACCAGGATATTAGACTATTAACAGGTTTAAAAGGAGAGTTACAGAACTTCAATATGAATTATAAAAGGTCCAAAATGAAAGTACTGGATCCAATTTCCCAAGCTTTTTCAATACCTCTGCTGTTCTGAGGACAACAATTTGGGAAATGGTGAGAAAACAGTTAAAAGAAAATACTGAAGAAATGTATTTTACCCAGCAAAATCAAGATCATCCTTTCCAGAGGTGAAACAATTATCATCTTCAAATGTATCTGCCAGAGAATATACAAATTGTGAGATATAACAAAAAATAACAAAGTTGACATGTCTTATTTCTGAATCAAAAGTCATGATTCTTCTGTTTATGACAAACACCAAAATAAACCTGTGCATATACTGACCTAATTAAATTCCTAAATTAAAATGGGTTCCAGTTAATTTCAGCTTCTAGAGTTCTTTTATAAAAATAGGGTGAATATCAAATATTTAGATACTGCAGTCCTTTTTACTCTATTAGAACTATTTAAGTGAACTCAATGTAAGCCTTTCTAATTTCTCATGTTTTGTTTCAGTCTAAATTTCAATTAAAATTTTCTAGCTCTGTGGAGTATAAAGATAAAATAGATGAAATAGTAGACTATTGCTACTAATAATGTAAGGAGATTAGGAACAGTAAAAATGGTTTCTCTTTTATAGGAGATTTGGCCTTAAGGATGAATATACTCATGTAAATATAATGTTTTTTGCTCCATAAATCGTCAAAGAACTACATATCTTTCTGCAGCAAATGTGGGTGAATTACCATATCCCCCCAAAAGATTTAATCCTCCATTTATTTGCATGGTGTTCTTAGTTAAAATAAGTCTTTATTTTTTACTTATTTTTTAATCCTCACCTGAGAATATCCTTTTCCATTGCTTTTTCAGAGAGGGGGAGGGGAAGAGAGGGAGAGTGAGAAACATCAGTGTGAGAAAGACACATCGAATGGTTGCCTCCCGCACTCGGCTAGGGCCAGGGATCGTACTTGCAACCGAGGTAAGTGCCCTTGGCTGGAACAGAACCCAGGACCCTTCAGTCTGCAGGCCGAGGCTCTCACCACTGAGCAAAACCAGTGAGGGCAGTTTAATGATTTTTTAAACTAAGGCCACCTCTACATCTAACACTCTATGGTTCTATAAATAAATAGTAATAAATTATTTTCAAATTAAACAGTCAACAAATTACCTATCATCTTTTCAAATTCCTCATCATCCACATCTTCTATACTTTCTTCATCTGCATCCCGTTTCTGTTTCTCTTTAACAAGAGCAACTTTTTTATAATACCTAAAATAAAATTCATGTTATGTATTTGATAATTTTACTATAAGGCCCACTTGAAACCAGTGTAAAAGTTGTTAACTCAATTGGATATAAATGACTAAAATTTTTATTTATTATAGAAAAAAGTTTTGAATTCTACAGAACAGTTGGAAACTTCCAAAATGTTAAGTATAAATTTCAGATATTTAGGTTAAGTTCTTCATAAAAACACCTCAACTCATCTTAACGTGGCTGACCTCTAGTCACAAAATTTTATCGGTTCGACCTATTGTCATAATGGGGTACAGTGAAACTTAGCATATAGTAATGATACCAGTAGGTTTAGGACTTATCTCTATAGCAGCACAGTGAATTTTGCTAACTCTGCTTAGAGCCACATTTTGGACAAATTACTCATGAGTTGTTTGTAATTACATTAGCCTAATACAGATTTAAAGCCTCTAAGAAAATTACTGTGTTATAAAAGGGAATTAAAGATTAGGCTCTATAATGTCAAGTCTCATGAAACAAAAATTATGCTATATTAGTAAAAACAAAACCCCCATATTTACTTGTTTTAGTTTCACTTGGATATCTTAATGTTAGCAAAATTACTAACTTATAAATTATCTTCACAAAAATGGATACTGATAGGTCCTTCTATCTTTTCAAGGTTGGCCTATGTTAACAAAGCATTTTATGGAATGTAAACAGTTACATTTAACAGTTCCCCAAATGAAACTATATTAAGTATATTACCTATAGAAAAACACTTCATCCACTGGTATTTGGCTTTCTTCTTTTGTAAGGAACTCCTTACTGTTCACTAGAAAAATTCAGTTAAAACTTTTATTAAAGAAATCCTTTTTATGTTATTCAAGCTCTTAAGACTATAGCATACCCACAATCCTAACATCTCAAAATGTTAAGGAAGGTGGACAAAACAGATCCTAGAGTGCAAAGGACAATCTCTGGAAAAGTCTATGTGGAGGAGACCCAACATTTGAAACTGATCGTGGGCTAAATGAAAAGTAGGCAGTACTTAGCCAACAGTAAGTACACCACAGTGAAAGAACAGGGTCTCTGACAATGTCCTCCAATTGCACCCCAGATCTGAATTTTAAGAGACATAAAAATTCAAAGAGTTCTTTTAATAATCACTTTAAACTTGCCATTTTCATCCCAGAAAAAGGACAATGCCTGCCATTCTTGGAACAGGAAGCAAAGGCAAACAAAGAATTATCCACAGTTTTACTTAATTCTGAGGAAACTAATGAACAAAATTAGGGAGCTACAAGGATGTTTGTTTCCCCTCTTCAGAATAAAAATTTCTGACTCATCTTAATTAAAAGGGAATTTGGCTTCTAATTCTGTTAACTTTGGGCAAGTCTTTTCACACCTCTGGACATCTGTGAAATAAGTCAGTTGGAAATTAAATGCTTTATTAGGTGTACTTTCACCTTGGCCTTTGAACAAAAAGGAGTTGGGATCTGTTATGCAAAGAAATGTCTGCTCTGAAAAGAAAAACAAAGACTCAGACCCTAAGATGGGTAAATACCCACAGTAGAAGGTTATCCACTAAGTTAACATGATGCTCTGTGACAAAACTCTGTGTGGGTTTTCTGCTAAGCCCATATTAGAGAGCTTAAGATGGTCTGAACTGTAGAAGAATGACATGTATATGTGGAGGGTGTCACTGATAAAGCTAGAGGTGATATCAGAATGGCAAAATATTGATAATTATTAAGGCTGGGAGATAGTCTTTGGGGGGAGGGGTGGAAGTTGATCATACTATTTATTTTTTTAATATATCTTTATTGATTTCAGAGAGAGGAAAGGACAGGGAGATAGAAACATCAATGAGAGAGAGTCATTGATCTGCTGCTTCCTGCACGCCTCCCACTGGGGATTGAGCCCGCAACCCGGGCACGTGCCCTGACCGGGAATTGAACCCTGATTGCCTGGATCCTAGGTCGATGCTCAGCCGCCGAGCCACGCCCAGCTGGGTGATCATACTATTTATTTACTTTGGGTATGTTTGATATTTTGTCTAATAAAGTTAAAAAAAAAAAGGCCCAGTTAGACATAGCAGACTTAAGAATGCCTACACATTCTTAGGAACAAAAGATGGATAACGTCTCTGGTGCTTAGGTTTTATGTGTTATTAACATGTACTATCTTGTAAGTTTCAACTGTCCAGGCTTTTATAAATTATTATAAAGTATTTTATAAATACTTACCAGCAAGACTACGGATATCCTTTATAAAATGTTTTCTTTTTGGCTGCATCACAACACTGTCTGTGTTTTCTGAAATGTAAAATCAAGACAGTGCAATGTAAAACCTAGTTATGTGCTCCTATTGTTTATTAAATATCAACAGTGAAAACCGAATAATTCATCAACGAGAAGCATACCTTTGCCTTTATGTGGCTTTGGATTTCGGTATACAAATCGATCCAAGAATCTTATTAGTGTGAAATCCTGAAGTGGGTCCCCTGAATACTGAATATAATTTCCCTGAAAGATGGGGGAAATTTCAGAACTTAAATTATATATATGCATCCAGATAAGAAGCAGAGGAAAATGTAAGCATCTATTACATACAATACATAGAAGGCACAAATCTGCAATAAATGACTCTTCAAATATTCCTCTCGTGCATTTTTTAAAAAATTCTCACCCAAGGATATGTTTTTAGAGAGAAAGGAAGAGGGAGAGAGAGAGGGAGGGGGGGAGAGAAACTGATGTGAGAAACATCGATCAGTTGCCTCCTGTACGTGCCCTGACTGGGGATTAAACCCGCAACCTAGTTATGTGCCCTGACTTAGAATCGAACCTACAGCCTTTCGGGTACCAAAGCCACCTGGCCAGGGGTTATGCACATTATTCCTTACTTAAATTAAACACACACTGAGACATATTCTCTGATACACTGCTGATTATATGAACAGGTAAATAATATTAATACTATAGGTCATATAACCATTAATCAGGAACCAAGCCCTGAAGTAGCAAACGAAAGGGGAGGGCAATCTTTCTCTAAGAGAAAAGCCTGAATGTAATAAATAACTGTGGTTTCCTAAAATCCTGTATTTCCATTCATCTCAGAGTGGGAAGGCTTAACTGCTGCTCTGTATTAAGTGAGTCACTGCACCTTTACATCAGCAGACAAATGTATATGATTCTATCTGGTGGAAGAAATACTGTATGACCAATTTATTATCTAAAACTAGATTACTTATTTTTCTTATATCATGTCTTTTGAATATTTTAGACTTACCTGAAGGATAGTTTTTGCAAATAGAGCCACAGAGGGATGAAAATGTTCAGATAGCTAAAAAGAAAAATGTGAATGAGGTCAACTCTTACTACAATTATAGATTATTTAAGAAAACCCAAAGAATTAAAACTTAAGCTAATACATTAGAAGAGTGAGTCTCAAAATTTTGGTTTTAGGGCTGCTTAATATACTTAAAAATCTAGGACCTCAAGAGTGTCCTTAATTTAAGTGGGATATATCTATTGTTATTTACGTTATTAGAAATTACAACAAACATTTTAAACACTATTTACAGTTTACTTGAAGTAATATTAGTACATATATAACATATTTTATGAAAGTTATTTTTAAGAATATTAGTGAGAAGAGTAGCATTATTTTAGTTTTACAAATCTGTTTAATGTCTAGCTTAATAAGAATATAATGGATTCTCACATCTACTTCCATATTCCATGTTATTTTAGTTGGAGTATAGGAAGAAAATCTGGCCTCAGACAGTTGGAAAAAGAAGGATTTATTAATAGCCTTTCACATAATTGTGGATTTTCTTCATGTTCAAGACAGTATCTCCCAAATACCCAAGCCTAAATAACTAGTCTGTCATTCAGCCAGTCTTTCATGAAAAAAGTAGCTGAGTTTCCAGCAATCACACAGATACTTGTCCTTGGGCGGTGAGACAACCTTCATATTCAGGTATGCAGCAGAATGCATTATGCATTCTTACTATATATGCACAGCAGATACTAAAAACAAATGTACTTTAGGGTCAAGATAATAAAATCAAGTTTTTCCTGCTTTATCATTCTTACATGATACTGTCTTTTAAAAAAACTGAAAGTATGTGGCAATAAAGAATATAATGATGTGAGTGTGGCTTAGTGCTACTGTCTTTATTGTGCTAAGGCACCAACAGTTTTACCCATCATTTCTTTTACACCATCAGTGCCGCTGTCAACATAGTGACAAAGGTAAATACTGTCTTGGTATCACCATGCAAGTAGTTGTAACCTTGCAGACTTGCTGAAAAAGGGGTTAGGGACCCCCAGGAGTCTGTGCCCATACTTTCAGAATCACTACACAGGAAGACATTTATTTGCTTTAAAAGAGAAACCATAAAAGGTTATTAAAAATATGAGGTACTCTTAAACATTTAAAAAGTACCTTTACTTGCAAAAAGTACTTTCATCACAAAACTTTTCAGGGGTATTTAATGCATAAAGCAAAATTTACCTGTTTTACAGAGCTGTTACATGCAATAATCTACCTACAAAAAGCAAAACTTATTTATAGCCATGTACAACCATCCTTATTTTGTATGTACATTATTTAAGATTTTCTATATGTGAATGCAGAAAGGTGTAAATTTAATGTTTCACAGAGGCAACAGAAATATGGGTTAAAAAGTATTAACAGCTGTGTACTTCAAATTGCTTCCTTATGACAACTCATGTTTAAATAACAACTCCTATATTTATTATTTGCAAGAAAATGGGAACTTCAGGGTATGTTAAATCCTTGAGGACAAATACATAGCACAAATGAATCAAAAGACAAACTGAAATTATTTTACCTTTTTGAGTTCCCAAAAACTTGTATTTTCAGCTCCACAGAACAAAGGGTTTCTACTGAATGGATCATATGTGTTTAACCGTTTGCCACCTGAGAACAAAAACCAGCATTTTTCAAATGCTTTATTTCTAGCCTAAGGTATCACTAAAGCCACCATCATTAATGTTATCAACAGATATTTCCCACATTCTTCATTAGCCAGGCATCCTACCTACATTAAACATTAAAAGCTCCAAGGCCCACCCAGCCAGCATGGCTCAGCAGTTGAGCATTGACCTATGATGCAGGAGATTATGGTTCAATTCCCAGTCAGGGCATATGCCAGGTTTATGGGTTCGATCCCCAGTGGGGGGAGTGCAGGAGGCAGCCAACCAATGACTCTCTCATCACTGATGTTTCTAGCTCTCTCTCTCCCTCTCCCTTCCTCTCTCTGAAATCAATAGATATTAAAAAAACAACACACAAAACCAACAAAAAAACTCCAAGGCCCTTCAAGAATTTATCCTTATACCCAAGCTAGCATTTTGCTATTGAATAAATCAGGCAGCAAGTTTACCCCAACTACTAAAAGATCCCCTTCAAAATTCCTTTTCAAATAGCAAGAAAAGGTGCCCAATTCTGGGTAAATTAGGTTGTGTTAAGATGGCAAATAACCTGAAGATGAAATAGGTCTAAAGTCTTTTGAAACTTTAGAGCTCTAAATATTTGTAATTTAATTATGTCCAGAAATAATTCTCTCACAACAGGTTTTACACTTTCTTCATGTTTTCAGAAACTCAGGATTAAACAATGTAAAACAGAGTTTTCAGAACACACTGTGAACTGTCTGCTTTACAGTGTCCATGCCCATTATCCTTCTAAAGCATATTCTCAGTTTAGCCTTAAGACAACCGATGGATCTCTTTTAAAAACTTTCCTGATGGCTACCAAACTTCTTTTAAACTTCGCAGGCAAACTGAAATTTGGAGAGAGAAAATAATTTGACCACGAGTCCCACAACAAGTTTGAAGAAATAGGTCTGGCCCATTTATTAATCCTCAAGGCTAGTAGTCCTTTTTTATTTATTTATTTTTTTACAGTCTCAAAGGAAGAGACACCATTTCTAAGATTTCTTTTGGCCCTATTTAGTATTCTATTAATAGACTTAATTCAGTTTGTGTATGTATATGGAAAACCTAAAGTTTCTACCTCACAGTTTTTATTCCTAAAACATTACTTTGGGAACCTGTAGAAGGATGAACATGATGCTCAAACAAAAGATCCAAAGCTGCCACATAATTCACAATACCTAACCAAACACATTTGTTTATAAACCAAACTTTCATGTACACACATTTGATATCTTCATGTATGTTCCATGTTTGAGGTCTTTACATACACAGATAAAGATCAAGAAACTAAAACTGGTTCAAAGGTATAAATTTTTACACTAATAGCTAAAGAAAATGAGATTTACTTGTTTGTGCACCTAATATGTCCATAATTTTCTCACTAAATCTTCAGAGCTCAAAAAGGTACTTGCTTTAAGTTCTAAGAATTAAATTATTTTAAAATGTGTATTTACTATCTGTAGTACTGTTAATAAATAAACAATCCACTATACTAAAAATGTACTTCTAAGGTCTTAAATTTATCTGGTTATAAGAGTTCCCATTTTTAAGAAAGCAATACTGAGGACTTCAAAAATGGTATATTAATTTCTATTAAGATCAAAAGGGAAGCCAATTCCCTCATTTAAAAACTCAAGGGAATAAGATTTAAAAAACTCACCTTTTAAATTATCAAAGTGTACCCAAGATGCAGACTCTGATTTTTTGGTTTCCATATGACTTTTAGACACAGTTTCTTCTGTCTCAACTTTTTTCACGGTACCTATTTCTTTATCTGCATCAGTGAATGTTTCTATGTCTTCATCATCACTTATGTCAATAAAATTTTCATCATCATCAGATTCCTGAAAAAGTGGTTTAATGAATCTGAGTCAATCAACTGGAAGTCTGTATTCAATTACGTGAGACAGCTATTGCAATTCTGGTGAAACATGAAAATTCCACCAGTGAAATTAGATCGAGGGGAGAACAATGTATCGTTATTTCTTAATAGAACAGAGTTAAGTTTTGAGCCAACAGTCCCTGCGACTTTGGGACTTGATGACATAAAAACATTCAGCTCTCAAACAAATTTCTGACATGTTTTAAACAACCCTACCAGATAGGTGTTACTGTTATGTTCATCTCACAACAGAGGGAACAGGTTTAAGGATCTGCTAGCTCTATAACCATCTGTAACTATCTCATGTAATTGCAGTTTAGTGTAGCGCGGTTTATAAGGAGAAAAGGGGTCAAGCAATATGCCCACCTAGTCAAATGTACACCTGGGCTAGAGTCCAAGTATGTCCGACTGCAGGACTCACACACTGACATGCTCCAGACACCTAAGAAAGTTACTGTCATTGAAGCAACAAAGAAAAACACCAATGTATTTCAGAACCCACTCAATTTAAAAAGCAGTTGTAAAATATACCGCATGATCGTCTAGTTGACTTCTTAAACTTGGTTTTGCTTTAAGGATCTCAGACACGAGATATAAAGCTCCACATATGAATGGTGGCATCTGTTCACAAGTAACTTGAAGTAACCTCTTCACAAAAGCCTTCACCCTGCGCAACACGATGTCAGTTTTCAGAGACTTGTAGACAAGGTTAAGAAACATGGCTTGCTTTGAACATGTCATTAACCCTGGGTCCAACATCTTCCTGTAAAACAAAAAGAAGATCAACTATTAATTCATAAAACATTTCTACAACCAGCAGCCACATATTAGAGGCAACTACTAACATCATCTTAGTTAGGGATAACTTTCCTACTTATTTTAGAACAAAAGCCCATTTCTGCCAAGAGGTAAAATTTAAGTCAATGACCAGAAAAGAATGAATGATGATGGTAGGAGTGGGGGATCACAGAAAAAAGAGACTTTTCTCCTCTTTTCCAAGTGGTTCTCCATACTCTAGACTAAGAGGGCATGGTCCTAACAATGTAATTTTCATAGACACAGAACCACGCATGAAAAGCTAATCCAAGACCAAACAATGAAACTGAGCTATGAAAGCAGTGGACTAGACCTGGGTTCTTATCCTTGTATCACTATCTACTAGCTGGGTGACCAGAAACAACCTCCCCCACATGGTTCTAGTGAAGACCATACATGTATAGTAGAAAACTGAATTGTGAGAACTTCAGAGAATCTCTAGGCCAATGTTCTAACTCTATAATGTCCTTCCATACATGCCGTTCTCTCTGCCCAGAATGGTCTTCCCCAACTGTCTGCATGTCATTTTCTAGCTGTGTAACCTTGGGGAAGTTCCATAATCTTCACAGTAACTGTATGAGACAGGTTTCTTGCTCCACTTTACTAACAGGGTTGGGTTATTATGAGGATAAAGTGGCTGGGACTCAGATCCAGACAGTGTGGCTCATGCCTCAGACTTCACTACACTGCATTTCTCGTAAGACGCATGACTAAGAAACTATAAAAATGAATTAGAAGGAAAAGCAGAGCTTTTTGGTATACTCCAACAGTTGCAAAGTGTTTCCACACTGTTCAAAAGATCATGCCTCAATGGATAAATTGCAGGACACCTGCAAAGTTCAGTAAACAAAATCTTAATCCCAATATAAACAAAATTCCAAAACTGTAACCGCCAACCATCCCTACCTAACAAATTTTCTTGTTTACCATCTGACTTCCCCAATATAAATGTAAGTACCTCTGCTTACTGTTCAGTTACATCCTAAGCACCTGGAACAGTATCCAGTGGATAGTTGGCACTTAAATTCTTGATGAATGAATTACTAAATGGCTGTATGAAGGACAGGGTAAACAATACAGGACTGAGCATGGGGTTGGGAGTGGGGAGAGAAGGAAATTTGCATCTGTAGTTCTATCTCTTTAATATCCTAACAGATTTAAAACAAATACAGCAAAATGTTAAATTTGAAATATTAGGTGGTAGGATATGGATGCTTTGGGTGTGTATTTTTCTGTATTTTAACAACGTCTCAATAAAAAAATAATAAACAATATTTGCAAAACTTGTAACATAGCTGTCCAACAGAGAAACAAAGATTAAGTGACTTACTCAAAGTGAGTGAGTAGCAAGTCACTGAGGGGGCCCTAAAATCCAGTTCTTTCTCTTGCCCCCAGCGGGGTATTGCCTGTACTGTAAGATTACTTTATTCCTCACATTCACATATTGGGAGGGTATGTACTTACCTGTATAATGCTGCATAATATCGATCCGATATTGTCTGCTGAGAATTCATAACTTGGAAAAGCAACATTAAAGCCTGCACACTGGTATTAAAATTCACAATATGTAACACTTTAAACAGCGTATCAACCTGCTCCCTCACTTTGTCATCACCAGTCTGGGAATAAGGGTAGGCCCTATTCACTCCCGTTAAAAGGGCACTAAGCATTTTTGATTCAATATCTTTTTTCTTGATACAAGTGCGAAAAAAACAAAAATACAGAGTTATTAATTTGTTAGCCAATTCACTTTCTTCATGGGAGAGGACCATTTGATTTAAAAAGCAAATTGCATAATATTGTGCTTTGGAGCTGATATTTGAGCGAAAGAGCAGCCTTTCGACTTCACCACACACGACCCCTTTCATGTTGGGATGTTTACAAAGCAATGTCTCTAACAGATGGGAGGCTTTTGTGGCTATTTTGTTCTGAGGATCTCCCAGTTTGTTTACCACCTGCACAAGAAGAGCTTTTTCTTCCTCAGGTTTGTTACAAAGAAGCTCATGAGCCACTGAAAGAGCTCGAATTTTGGTGGCTACTAATGAATCATGACTTAAAGTTTCTAAGACCTGCACAAATTCAGCCACTAAGTGTTTCAACTGGTGTTCAAAATACCATAAGATAAGCCTTCTGTCTCTGGAGTCCCTGTTGCCACTAGACAACTGTTCTAGTTTGTTGAAAGGATGCTGGCTGAAAATCCGCAGTTTCCGACTGTCTGGCAAAAGATCTGTAATGAGTAATTCTTTGAAAGTATCCAAAGCCATGAGGCACTGCTGTTTGCTGCCCTTCTTTTTCACAAGGTTTACGAGAGTTTCTACAAACTGGAGTGTGTGAACAGCATCATCCTGAATAAGAAGAATCATGGCTGCCATCCTGTCTCCTAGGGTCCCCGATGACACAATTGCCTTCATCCAGGTAGAAGAGGCTCCCTTTTGATTATTCGACTTATTTTTGAATAAGTTAATTTCATGCTCATACAACTTCTGAGCCAAAGTTTTGTACTTAGACACAACATCCCGAGGCTGGGGTTCCAAAGAACATTCATTGCTATACTCCAGATCATACCATTTGCCTCCAGGCTTCAGTAACAATGCTGGTCTCTCGACAAATTCAAAGATGTCCTGTTGTTTATCTTTCTTTACTTTTGGTATAGCACTGTTGTTCTCATCAGAATGTTTTTCTGGTCTCTTCTTATTTTTCACCTTACTGACTGATGTCCTTTCACCTTCTGCTGCATTTTGCTTTTTATTATCTAATTTAGATATGCTTGCGTTTTTGTTGGCATCTTCTTTGTTGGGCGGTTCATCTTCAATTATGAAAGCTTTTGCATACTTGGCCAAACTCAGACTTTGAATAAATGCTTCCAATTCACCTTGCTGAAGGTCATCAATTGCTCCTTTTTTGCCTCCATCCACAACTTCCTCATTCTCATCCAAAGCAGCCAGCAAAAGGTAATCTTGCTGCATAAAAACATAAAGTTAAAAATAAATGACAAATGCAACAGTTTAGTTAAAGCTTCAAAAGTTAATGTGAAACCTGTATCTTTGAAATCAAAGTTGTCATGGTATTGCCTGGACTCCCAACCTACACCAAAATAAATTCAAATAAATACTTGACAGATTCAAGATTTAAATGTAAAAAACAGAACCATAAAATCAGCATAAAACCAAAAAAGCACACCATAATTTTTAAAAAACTTTCAGAGTAGGGAAAATCTTTCCAAAGTTGATATAAAATTTAGGGCCCATAAAGGAAAAATGGGTAAATTTATCATTCTCTCATACACAAAACATATACACAAATCAAAAGACAAATAATAAACTGGAAAAAAAATACTGGCAACTCATATCAAAGGAATTTGGCTTTATAATTAATATAAAAGTTCCTACATATCAGTTAAGGAAGTGACAAATAACCTAATAGAAATATGTGCAAAGGATATAAACAAACAGTTCATGGGGGAAAAAATGTGATTCTTTTAAAATAAGAAAAGATGCTTAACCTCACTGACATTTAAAGAAATTTAAATTAAAACCACAATAATGCATCAACTTTTTAATCTCTCAGAGGAAAGATAAAATTATGACAGGTGGTGTTAGGAAAGGAATGGGGGGAAAGGCACTTTCCTATGTGGCTGATGGGAGTGTAAACTGGCACAACCTCTAAGAAGGGCAATTTGCTACCTTCAATCAAAATACATAAAAGACACACATCCTTTGACCCAGCAGCTCCATTTCTACAAATTTAGATTACACGCATATTTACAAATGTGGAAATAGATATTTGCAGTCATATACTGAAGCATTATTTAAAATAGCAAAATATTGACAACTTAAAGATCCACAATAAATGGCTGAGAGAAAACTAAGATAGACACAATGATTTATGCAGGCATTACACCAATGACGTAGGACTTTACATTCTGATATGGAATAATCTCTAAGACAATAAGAAAAAATGGATTCAAAATGTTATATATAGATATAGATATAGTACAGTGCCTTTTATGTAGAAAATAATACATACACATATCTATTTCCTTGGAAGATACAAAAGAGACTTACAAAAATATTGCTTCCTGGAAGGTAAATTGCATGGCTGGAGCTAGAAGTGGGGAAAAAGACTTTTCACCCCGTATCCCTTATTTTAAAAAAAACCCCTTTTTGTAGCATGTGTATATATTACATATTTAAAAATAAAATACAACCTGAACACAGAGCAAACTGAATCTGCTCCTATAAGGTGCATTTCTTCTGCCCCTCATGCCCCAATTCTAGTCTCAAAAAAATATTTAATAAAAAATAAGCCAAATCTTCTCATGATTTTGTCAAACTCAAAGTAAAAGCTCACCCTCTTACGTCTCTGACCTCATTCCTTACTAATCTCCCCTTACCTCACTCTGCCTCAGCTACAATGACATTTTTGCTGTTCATGAAACATGGCTCAGTCCTTTCTTTCCTTCAGGTTTTTGCTCGAACATCTCGGTGCTGGGTTCCCCGATCCCCTCATTTAAAACTGTGACGCCCTCTCTCACTCCCTGTCCTCCCTGGTTTTATTTTTCTCCGGAGCACCTCAGCGTCGGACATACCGAGGCCTCAAAAGTTTGGTGACTGCTCCTTTCCCATAATCAGGATGCAAATTGCAAGAAAGCAGAGAGCTTCTTGAACGTACAGTGAGCATGTGCGTGTACTCGGTGAGGACATAAGTTAAAACTCCAGCACTACTGTGGTTCAAAACGCTGATGCCACCCGAGGTCAGGACCAAAAGTGTCAGTCCTCGCGGGCCCGGCGGAGCGCCAGCCACACTACGTCAACACGGCGAGAGGATCGCCCTCATCCGAAGCCCGCAGCATAAACACGCTCAATTCCACGTCTATCTTGCGCAGAGCAGTGGAAAAGAAGCGGTGCCGGGGGCGCACAGAGCACTTTTCGGAGCTGGGAAGCGGGTCCGAGACGCCCTCCACAGCCGCGGGGCCACGCGCAGGACCACGGCCCGCGCCTCGGGTCCCCCTCTCCGGGAGCTCAACGCCATTACCTTGGTGCCTCCAAGCCGTAACACTTCCTCCATGGAGAACCCATTCTCGGCTTCATCGTTATCATCCTCGTCGTCCTCGTCCGTGTCGTCTACCTTCTTGTCAGGACCCCAGGGCCGCTTGGCATGGAACTCCAAAGGCTTCTTGGCGGCCGCCATGGTTAGCAAAGCACGCGCGAGCCGTCAGCATGTCCCTTCCGCTCGGCCCGGTGACGTAGTTCCGGCGGAGGCGTGTCCTCTCCCGGAAGTGCCCGTAATCCCCACCCCCGGGCGCCTGCCGGCTGCTTGGGAGCCTCAACATGAGCGTCCTCCCGATGGCCGGCGCGAGGTCGCTGGGCAGAGCGGGTAAGTGTCCGCCCCCCGGACCACGGTTGCCGTGGAAACCGCGCGGGGCGCCCTGCTCAGCGGCGGGCGCCTGGAGCGCTCCAGGCCGGGAGACGAGTCCGGCCTCCCACGGAAAGCGGGCTCGGGGCGGCGGGCTAAGTGCGGGCCTGCCTGAGCCTGGGGTGCGTGCTGCGGGCCGGAGTCCGCTTCCCGGCTTCGGGCGAGGGGAAGGGGTCACGAGGCCGATCTGAAAGCGCTCGGGCTGCTGCGCGCTGTAAACACTACGGTGTTGACCGGGCCCCGCTTACCGTGTGTTTTTCGCAGTCCTTCCCTGCCTTTGGAGAGGGAGATACCTCAGCTCCGGGAAGGAGCCCGCAGGAAACCAGCCGGTGACGCCGATGCTGCGGCACCTCGGGTATAAAATCAAGGCTACCGGGCCCATCACTGTGGCCGAGTACATGAAGGAGGTCCTGACCAACCCGGCCGAGGTAGGGGTCGGCCCGAGGGCCAGGCCGCGCTGCCCGGTCGCCAGGCGCCCGGGGCCCGAGCGTCCGCGCCCCGGCCGCCACCCCGGGACCGGGGGGCGGGTCACTTGATGTCGCGGCAGTGAGGTGACACAGACAAGTCCCAGAGGCGTTCGGGAGACCGGGTAGCCGACTGGCTGTGTGAGACGCGGGCAGGACGGCTTTCCTCCGGGGCTGGCGGCCAGGGGGAGGAGTTTCCCTGGGGGGGAATCGAGGCGGAGGAAGCGCCGGGCTGGCTGCGGACGGAGGGGCGAGGTCAGTCCGCTTTATGAATCTGCAGTTCACAGGGACTCTGAGGTGGAAACAGGAGCCTGGAAATAGGAATTTCGTGCCTGGAAAGGGACACTGGAAGCATATTCTGGGTTTTTTCCCTCGAGAATGGAAGGTCTGAGACTGGACTGTTCTAGGATTAAACATTGTCACAGCTTTCTGGCTTATAGTCCCTTGTCTGCTCCACAGACCAGATGGTGAAAGCCTGTAGGCCTTTTTTTTTTTTTTAAGAGTGTTGCACTTTTTGCTGAGTTGAAACACGAGATCTGTGGATTTCTGGGGTTGGTTGGGTCTATTGGATGTGGTCGAGTGGCCTGCTGTCCAGAGGTTTAGGCAAGGCAGTTATTTTAATTAACTTCTAACTGAAATTTAGCAGTTAGAATGTGTAATCCTATGTGTTTTATGTCCTGTGCATTTAAAAACATTCTCTGAAGGGATCCACAGGCTTCACTATACTACCAGCGTGGTTCATAACACACACCAAGACACCCCTGAAATGCTTACTTATGAAGGGCAAGAGAAAGGCTAGAGGGTTTCTAATGCTGAGAGGGAAAAGTCAAAGCTGTGAGAGGAAGATCAGATGATACAAAGGTCCTGGCCCATGAGAGCTGGGTGAGGAATTGCAGTCAATCCGGAGCACGGGGGGATCAGGTTTGGATAAGCACAGAAGGGGTAGGCATTTCATATTTTGAGTCCTAAGGAAAGAATGGAAGCAGGTGGAGGCCAGGAGGGGTCAGGAAGCTGAGGAAGTTGTGTTGTATCTCTGGGTGGGCAGGAGCCCAGGTCACCTGCTATGAGTAAGGTGGTAGAAGGCGCATAAGGACCATAGGGAATTTTTAAACTAACCATTCTTGAGTGTTTCTTGAAGGTTAGGCATTCTGATAAAACTTGGGGTATGAAGGTGAATAAGACATAGTCTGCTCCCTCAACTAACTCTGCCTTCTGGTGAAGAACACAGACGTATCAACAAATAAGCTCAGAAAAGGAAGCACTGGATTTAGCCTGAGGTTGGAAGGCTGGGAGAGGAGGTCCGAGAAGGTGGCATTTCAGCAGAGTCAGTGGATGAGTATGATTGCCAGGAAGAAAGGGAAAAGGAGAGGGAAGGAATTTCAATGGCATGGATGTGTGGACAAGCAGGGCCAGTTAAAAAAACACTGTTTATTGAGCTATAACATTCATATAGAAAAATGCATAAATCACAAGTATACAGCTTGATGAATTTTCACAAAGTGAACACTCCATGGAACCAGCACCCAGGTCAAGAAACACCATGACCAACAGGCAGGGGTCTAATTTGAAGCAGAAAGTATCAGAATTTGGGGAAGGATGGCTGGAGGCGTTGGCAGGGTCTTACTGTGTTGGGTTTTTGGAGCTGGGAGGGGGAAGGAGGGTGGAATGTTCTGCTTTTCTAGTCACAGAGTCATTGGTTTTCTACCATTCTGCAAAACTTGTCACTTTGTAAAATTTAGGTAAAGATAGTGTTTATCTTGCTTATTTAGAAGAGAGAACTTGCTTACTACATAATTATTTTGTTGTATACATTATATAAGATTTGAGGGGTGTTTTAAAAAGCTTTATTTGAAAATTAATTTGTTTTTTTCCATTTTCTCTTTTTACTTAGGGATATTATGTGCACCATGACATGCTAGGAGAGAAAGGAGATTTCGTTACTTCACCTGAAATAAGTCAGATCTTTGGGGAGGTAACATCAATGTAAACTATAAAAGAAACTAATCACAAACATTTGAAAGCAGGTCAAGGTGTCTTATTCTATAATAGTTTTTTACAGCTTTGTTTTTGTGATTCCTCCAAGGCTTTATTTTTTAGTAGTAAATACTGAGGGAGTAAAAAGGTAACAGAGGAAAGAAAATGGTATAATAGACATTGAAAAGTTTATACTTTACTGTAGGAAAGGGAATGTAGAGATAAGAGGGACAAAAGGAAAGGAAAAGAGGTGGAGGTAAAGAGGTGACCAGATGAAACATGGGAATGGGAGAGGGAAGAGAGAGAAAAGCAAAGGTGAGGAGAGGTAGAATGTACTCCAGAAGGAATTACTGGGATCAAAATGAACTCTAAAGCCCCCGATCAGGGTTTAGCCATAATTACAGTAGAAGTCTCCCTTTAAGAAACTCTGGATTCTTTTCAGGAATTCTACTTTATTTATTTCCATATAATAACCTTTGATCAATTTTAAAATAAGAGACAGTACACAAGAGGAAGTAGAGTCCAGGTATTAAAAAATATATTGCTTATGTGTAAGAGCCATGTAATTATTAAAGTCAAATGAATATGAAAAAATGGCATAGTTATATAATTCTATTTCATATGTCTGCTTTCAAATACAAGTACCTTTCTGTAAGCAATATTCTCTTCTCTGTGTCATGGGACCTTTTATAGTGGAGGGTGACTTTTAACTATTTTCTCCAGTTATTAAAGCTTCCTAACTAGTATGTGTTGTAAGATAGTCCCAGTGAAGTTTCCTGTGTGTGCAACTATATGTATATATTAAATACATATGGTTTGCTAACATTTTGCTTTCTGGCACAAAGTATTGTTTTCATGGGGTTTTGTACTGCGGCATGCTTTTATACTTTGTAATACTTCAGTGAAAGTTTTATCCTTGTCACAGCTGCTAGGGATATGGTTTATTAGCGAATGGATGGCCACGGGAAAAAGTGCAGCTTTCCAGCTGGTGGAACTGGGCCCAGGTCGGGGTACCCTTGCAGGAGATATTTTGAGGGTAGGTAATCAAAGAGTGTCTTAAAGTCTCATGTATGTGTATCTTATCACTTTTGAAGGAGTTTGCAAAGTTTGTTGATTTTCCTGGCTTTCAGTCCTACCTCCTTAATTTCATACTTCTCAGTGAAAATATGTCAGAATGATATAGTGAATGATTGTCTGTTTGTAAGGTTAAAATATGGGGGTGGAGGAGAATGTGAAAGCTACAAGTACAAAACATCTAGAAGACATTATGGGGCCAGGCGGTGTGGTGTAGAGGTTGAGCATCGACCTAGGATCCAGGAGATTACAGTTTGATTCCCAGTCAGGGCACATGCCCAGGTTGTGGGGTTGACCCCCAGTAGGGGCCGTGCAGGAGGCAGCCGATCAATGACTCTCATCATTGATGTTTCTCTCTCTCTCTCTCTCCCCCTTACTCTCTCTGAAATCAATAAAGATATATTTAACAAAAAAGAAGACACTTTGGGAGAACACACTGTCTTCTGAGTAGGGAAAAAGGCTTTACGTTATATATAAGGCAAAGTCCATGGAGGAAAACAGTAACAATATCTATTACATTAAAATGAAGACCTTTCTGTTCTTTAAAGGAACTAGTTAGTTTTTGTTCTTCAAAAACATCATTAAGAGAGTGGTGAGACAAACCACAAATTAGAGAAGTTATTTACAACACATATAACCAACAAAGAACTAGTATTCCTTTTTTTTTTTTTAAACATATCTTTATTGATTTCAGAGAGAGGAAGGGAGAGGGAGAGAGAGAGATAGAAACATCAATGATGAGAGAGTCATTGATCGGCTGCAGCCCGCAACCCGGGCATGTGCCCTGACCAGGAATCGAACCCTGATCGCCTGGATCCTAGGTTGGCGCTCAACCGCTGAGCCATGCCCGGCCGGGCAGAACTAGTATTCCTTTAAGTCAATAAGGTGACAGATAACTCACTAGAAAAACCAGGCCAAATATGTGAGTAGGCCAGTCATGAAACAGAAAACTCAAATGGCCAATAAAAAAAAAAAGATGCTCATACTCATTGGTAGTCAGGAAAATGAAAGTTAAAATCGATGACAGCCCTGGCCAGTGTGGCTCGGTTGGAGCATCGTCCCATACACCAAAAGATCACAGATTCTGTTTCCATTCAGGGTGCATGCCTAGGTTTCAGGTTCTATCCTGGTTGGGGTAATTATGGGAGGCAACCGATTGCTGTTTCTCTGTCTCCATCCCTCTCCCTTCCTCTCTCTAAAATCAATAAACATATCCTTGGGTGAGAATTAAAAAAAAAATTAATAGCACTGTACCCTCAAAAATAGAAAATCTGATATCACCAAGTGTTGGTGAGGATGGGGAAATCTTTTATCTTCATTTGTTAAATCACAATTCTAAATTTTATCATTAGGAAACCAAACTGTACTGTTCCTTTTTTTATATAGGCTATGTTTAATAACTGATAGGTTATGATTCTCATAGACTGCTGGAGAGTGGCTTGTGTAAAGAACAAATTTCTCTGGAACTAATTATTACTTTTACTATGACGAGCAAATTATTGAGGTCAGTGGTTAGAAAACCTAAACTCAACACATTGTATTTTGCCAATTTTTCTTCTTTTTGTATTTAGGTGTTTAGTCAGCTTGGATCTGTGCTAAAAAACTGTGACATTTCAATACATCTAGTAGAGGTGAGCCAAAAATTAAGTGAGATTCAAGCATTAACTTTGACTGAAGAGAAGATCCCATTAGAGCGAAGTGCTGGATCCCCAGTATATATGAAAGGTGTTACTAAGTCTGGGATTCCAATTTCCTGGTACCAAGATCTGCAGGATGTTCCAAAAGGTAATGATTTTACATTAATTGATGAGAGAATTTTGATCACAACCCCTCATAGTAGTGAAAGAACGAGGCATGTTGTTGTTGTTAATATTCAGAAGAACCAATTCATTATCTTAAAAATGCTTAAACATTTTTTTCCTTCCACTTTTAAATAGGGTACAGCTTTTATCTTGCACATGAATTTTTTGACGTTCTTCCTGTGCATAAGTTTCAGGTATGATGGAAAAAAGTCATTTTTATAATTGAATAACAAAGGGCCTTGTGTTGTAAAAATAAATATTTACAGTATTTAATTATTCAGCATGTAAACATTACTTGTCCAGTTAATGATATTTGGACTTTCTCATGAATATAAATAATTGCAACTCAGAAATGAAATATTAAGTAGAATTCTTAATTCTCTTAGCATAATTATTAAGAATTCTTAATTCTCCTGAGATAAAGATGTATGAGAATAGTTTGTGTCTATCAGTCTACTCATTGTTTAGAAGAAATGAAGTAAAGCCTTTAAATAATTTTAAGTGGTAAAGTGGTCTGTAAATGTTACTTACCTACCTTATACATAGAGGAAAAACCAGTAGTACTTTTTGCTAGTGACAGTTTTAAGAACTTGCACAATTTTGTTTTTATGCATTACTTTGTGTTTAGAAAACCCCGCAAGGATGGCGAGAAGTACTCATTGATATTGACCCACAAGTTTCTGATAAACTGAGGTTTGTTTTGGCGCCTTGTGCCACCCCAGCAGAAGCCTTCATACAAGTAGGAATACGTGGGGTTTTTTTCCTTCTTACTTTATTACCAACTAAGTCATATTTTCTGAATTACTGTTTCAGAGTTCCTTTATATGGGGGAGGAGTTGCTAGCAACATGTGAGGTGCTTTTTATTAGCAGTGAACAGAGCAGAGGCACTAGAGTTGGGAGAGTGAGTTAAAATCATTTTTTAGCTTCGTGACTGCGCTGTTACATAATAAGAGATAAAGTTAATAAGCACTTACTCAGCAAGTCCTGTACCTTCTCCATTGACTTATCAAATGTTGACAGTATTCTCTTGACCGGTTTGATGTCTGTGAAAACAATGTATTACAGTGTAAAGTACAGTAACAACAGTGTTTATTGAGTTCTTATTCTCAACTCTTGCTAGGTAGAGTGGGCCTTTTTCTCTGCTTCCACTCAGATCTAAATTTGATTCTAGACTGCCAGCATGGTATTTTACTACTGTTTTCTCTTGACTCCAAGGAATAATCACAAGAGCCCATCTTGGACTTATGCTTAAAGGTTAAAAAAAGTCCTGTTCTTCTCAAGAATGTTTGGACTCTGGATAGCCTGCTTTATTCCTTTTTGCCCAGTTCAGAAAAAAAATTTCTATTTTTGGAGCCATAACTAAGAACTTATAACTCAGAAGTTATCAGTTTTAAAAGCACAGGAGCTTTTAAAAATGAATCTGTGAATTAAGTTTTCTTTGCAAAGCATAAGAAAGTGAAAATATCGGCCTAAACACTTGTGAAAATTTCTATTTTTTCACATTCTGGCTACTTAGTTTTACCTGAATGAGAACTTCATAAAGCTATCAAGAGCTAAGCCTGGCCCTGGGAGCTGTGATTCTTTTTAGTTCTTGAGTAGTCGTCACTTACGAGAGAGGGAGTGGGGATTTCCCCTCCCATTTGAGTGAGTCGAATGGTAATAGAATCTCATCTTGAAGAGCAGGCTAAGATGGTAAGAATGTCAGCATGGTACACTGAGAGATGTCAGCTTACACCCGAGGTAGCTGGCCTCATGGTTTTTATAATTAAACCACAATAATTATTTAATAGTACTGGGGGCAAAACAAAACAAAAAACCTAAACAAAGAAGAAAAAAGAACAAAGCAAAAGAAAAAAGGTAGCACTGGGGGAAAAGTAGCACTGAGGGTAAATGGCTTGTTGTTTCATTTAATCCTCACAAAAAGCCTAGTACACGTGTAAGGGGGACTCGGACTCCAAGGAGTTGGGTAACATTTCTAGTAAGCAGTAGGAAGAGCTGAGATTCAGAGGCGAGCTTGTCTGACTCTACCTGTTAGACCTGTGCCAGTCTAAGCAGAGACATCAGGGCAGTCAGTACTTCATTTCTATTAGGGTAACTGTTGGGGGTGGGGCAAGAGTTAGTGTATGTTCTACTAATGAAGAAAAATAAACTTTCTATTATCTCAGGAATTAGTGAAATTTCATAGGTACTAGTCAAGTTGACAAGTATTGTCATTTCACTTTTTAAGCTAATATGCACTTATTGAGGACCCTTAGTTAATACCTGAACATTTTGGGAAATAAAGGCCTTGGGTACACTGGTATCAGTTCATAAGGTGATGTTTCTAGATACAGAGCATATCATTAGGATGACTGTAGCCCCAAAAGAAGGCATCATAATACACCTGTTTAATCTGGTCTGGGGGTTTTTTTAATCGGATTTACGTCATTTGCTCATTCAGCAGTTTTTTGAGAGCCTATTATGTGGTAAGCACTTTTCTAAGGAGACAAAAATTCCTTTCCCATGCTTTCGACCAAGTGGAATGTGTCTACATGAATTATGATATAGACATAGTAATAGCACCATAACTGAAGTGATAATGTTCTTAGCCTCCTGAATGGTTGGGAGGTCGTATGCCTTTTTAACAATGGGATTATAATTGAAATGTATTATTAGAGGATGGCATCAAAGAACCAAGGAGTTTTGTACAATAAAAAGGATGTCATGGGAAAGTTTGAGTGTAGAGAACATATGTTGAGAACAAATTAATTTTTATTGTAAATAGGAAATGCTTATTGCAGAGAACTCTGGAAAACCCTAAGGAAACAGTTCTTTTGAATGATGTTTTTTCTTTCACCTGTCTCTTACTAGCATGATGAAACAAGGGAGCATGTGGAAGTGTGTCCTGATGCTGGCGTTATTATTCAGGAACTTTCTCAACGCATTGCACTTACCGGAGGCGCTGCACTGATTGCTGATTATGGTCACGATGGGACTAAAACAGATACCTTCAGAGTATGTATAATTCAGTAACATGACTTACCAGAATTGGTATGATTTACTTAGGTATCAATTGTTAGTTTTGAAACATAAATTTAAGATCTTTCTCTTTGGTTTCTATAGTGCTTAGCACTGTTATTATATTATTTTATAATTAATATTAATTCATATTATAATTAATCTTAACTCTAGATCTTATTCCTAAGCCTAAATCCACTGTCCAACTTTCCTTTGAACAGGGTTTGAATTGTCTACACTCCTGAAGTTGCAGAACCTAGGGTCTGCATAGATCCTAGTAAGCATCTAAGTAATACCCCTCTTCCATTTAAAAAAAAAATTGGTACTTTGCAGATTTGATCTAGCTACTGTAATCATTCAAACTTTTTCTGTCAGATTTTCAACATCGTTTTTCCTTCTCCAGATGTACTTTTCCCCCCCCAAACATCCATTCTTAAGTTCTTTGAATACGATCAATTCTGTTCAATTTACTATAATTGAAATACATTTAACTAGATGCTATTAGTCATTTTCTAGGTCTTTGGCTCTCAATTTCTAACTTTATTGTATCTTAGAAAAACCTGGATGGTGTGTTAAAAATGCTGATTTCCTAGCCATGCCTTCAGGATTCTGATTCACTAGGTCTGGGTAGTCTAGTAACATTCTCAGGTGATTCTGATGCATGTGGTTGATGATTAGATTTTGTAAAACACCATCTAGGTTCTGATATCCTGGATTCATCTGGAGAATGAGATCTCCTCTATTCACGGGCATTAATGAAAATGTTAAATAACTGTTAAGGCAGCAGCATCTCCAGGTGCTCTAACACTACTTTATATTGGGTTTTCCACATAGCATCTCATTTGAAGAAAATAGTGGTACTTCATTAACAGTTTGTAAACCACTGACTTAGGCCATATTTTTCTTTTTAACAGTTATTATATAAAATATATTAAAATCACAGCACTTCTTTAATCTTGATAATAGCATAAAAGGAGAAAAACTCATCATTTTAAAAATTATGTTCAAGGGATTTTGTGGCCACAAGCTTCATGATGTCTTAATTGCCCCAGGAACAGCCGACCTAACAGCCGATGTGGACTTCAGTTATTTGCGCAGAATGGCACAGGGAAGAGTGGCTTCTCTGGGTCCAATAAAACAACAAACATTTTTAAAAAATATGGGCATTGATGTCCGTCTGAAGGTAATGATTTATTTCCATATATTTTAATTTCACAGTGCTTCCAATAAATATTTTAAATAAGTTTACCTGGCCTTAATGTTCTTGTAGTTGGCCAGAACCCTAGTGTTCCAGTCTTTTCAGTAATGTAGGATTTAGTTTAACCAGATGGCCCGGGAGCAGGGTGGAGCAGCCTAAGCTTTCATGCATCTCAATGTGAGATAGAATTAAAATTTTCAAGTAGTGTTCATGTTAAGAAAACCTGACTGCAGTTATGGGTATGAATTTTATAACTGTTCTGAGGACATTTTAACCCTTCAGTGTAGATCACACTACCTGGGAATATTTGTTAAACATACAGATTCACAGGTTTGTGTCACAGCAACCTATGTTTTTAATAAGTACCCTGTTGTTTTGAGGCAGGTGATCAGAAATCACAGTTTAAACAGTGCTTTATTGAATAGCTAATAGTCATTAGTGTTGCTGCAGATAACTAGAAATCCATTCTTCTGGTTATTTTTACTAAGAAAATTTTTTCTTTTCAGGTTCTTTTAGATAACTCAGCTGAGCCATCATTGAGGCAGCAGTTACTTCAGGGGTATGATATGTTAATGAATCCTGAGAAGATGGGAGAAAGATTTAACTTTTTTGCCTTGCTGCCTCATCAGAGAATTCAAGGTAGAAGCCATCAGATGAATGCACGTCAGTCAAAACCTTCCCCATCACCTGTGGCTGGATTTAGTGAACTTGCTTGGCAGTGATATTTCAGTTTGGACTTTTTGCCCCCAAGTCTGCATAAGAAACCAAAATAAAGGGAACACATTTCATGTATCACAGGTAAAATAAGTATTTTATCTCTTCACAGCCAATAAAAATAGCCCATCTTATATACAATACAACTAAACACTGATCTTTTAAAGTTGTTTTAACTCTGGGAACAAATGTGTGTTCTTACATATGAAACAAGTTATTGTGAAACTGAGTTTCCTTTAACTAAATAAAGCTAGTTGCTATGTTTTTGTTTTATTTCAAAAAGTAAACATGAACACTGATTGGTTCAGTAAAAACTGGAAACAACCTAAATGGCCATTTACAGGGGACTGATTAAGTAGAACCATCTATATATTATTTTTAAAAATGATGTAGAGTAGAATGTCTTACAGTTATGATTCCATTTTTGTTGGAGAAAAGCTACATTTAAAGAAATGCTTATAAGTAATTCCATAGACATGAATATTTTAGTGCAGACTGTTTTTTTTTCAGTTCTGTGACACTTGTATATAAGAAGGAAAAGATGCCTAATAATCACTATTAAATTTCCCAACCTGGAAGTGGGTTTTAGGGGTAGGAAGACTTAATTTATTTGTTTTTCTTCAAAGTATTTTAACTTTTTACCATATGCTTCTGTGAATTTTATAATTAACAAAATTAGACTTTAAAAAGTTTAAAAGTCACAATAAAACTAGTAAACCTGACATGTATTTAAACTGTGAGTTAAATGTAGATGACCCAAGAGGAATAATTTCTTAAAGTGAGCTAATTCACCTATATTTTCAGATAAATGTCAAGTTTTAGTTAAGTTCTCATGTTAGTTCACAGAACTTTTATATTGATACCAGACACATGCACTTTCTGAATTGCTATTTTAGCAACACAAATTTACAAGTGAGATTAAGGGAAAAGAATATAGCCGTGTGTCTTGAACTTTCTGCATAACTACTCTATTGGAAGTTCACTGGCAGAGTGATGAACCATTGCTTTTTATTGCTTCTTTGGCCTGAGAACAGGACTAGCATTCTGTGTATCACTCTAACATAAAGGAAGATGGAGGCCAGCCTCGGGCTATTCCTAGCCACCCTTATTCTGTTTCCATAAATTTTGTCCCAGAATTGTTGTGACAGTTTTTAGAAGATGAAAATGCCTATGGTTGGCTCCTCCCAATTAACTGTCTTTATAATGAAGGGGGAAGAGTCAGGCCATGTCTTATATCTTAAAACCTAGGAAAAATACTTTGATATTAGGTATTTAAATAAATATTCTGGCAGCTGCAGTAGTGGATTATTTGATGGTAGTTCCTGAAAAATTTGTAGTTATAATTATCCCAGACTTGAATTCCAAGAAATGGGACCCTCCTGCTAATTACCTCAAATTGCATATAAAATTGTAATAATGAGTTATTTTTTATTTTAGGCAGTTAAAAAAAAGTCAGTGTTCTTAATTATAGCATTAGTACCATTTACAAATACTGTTTCCAAAATATATTTTGCCAAAGCCTGGGAAAATAACACAACCAAATAAAATTTTCTTGTATACCTTGACTAGAGATAGGCTTAGGTTTTCACATGGAAAAGTATGGTGATAAGGAAATATATTTTATTATTAAGCTTTTTTGAGGATATTTACAAAAAGTGGGATGTAACAAAAAATATAAAAATGTACTGAACAGTGTCATTATAGACTACTTTGTACATTATCAAATGTTTCTCACAATTATTTCTTACACAAATACAACTTGCAAGACAAAAAAAGGTTATGCAGGTTATACAGTATCTGGAGTACTCAACTCCAAATTACCTGACAGTGCCTTTACAAATTTAGAAAACTTCTCAGGCATTCAACAACAAAAACAAAAAGAGTGCAATTAATTTCATGGCTTGTAAAGTTTGATTATATAAGTATAGCAAACAAACACCATTCCAGTTAATTTTCACCTTACGCAGTAAAACCGTAATAGGATACCTACTGACTCAGAATTATTCCATTTTAGCATGCTGATATAAACAGACTTATTTTGGAGAAATTTGGGGAAGTCATCTTCTATCCTAGGGAAAACAGAGTTCTAAAAGGTTTTGTAGAACTAATAGGATTTTTAAAAAACCTTTATGAGAATGAAATACTGAGAGAAATGGAATGTCTCCTGGAGATCTTTCTGGGGAGGCAGTGTAACAAAAATGGTTAGAAGGGTAAGAGGAACTCTAGAGCCACACTCTCTGGGTTCAAATACTAACTCTGTGACTTCAGCAGCTAGTTAATCTCCTTGTGCCTCAATTTCCTTAATTGTGAGATGGGGTTCATTATGCACTTAGCTCATGGCTGTTGTGAGGATAAGTTAACATCTGAAGAGCTCAGAACATAGGAACACTGCATGTTTGCTACTATTCTCTCAGAGATCTTGAAAGGCTCTCTGAGTCTTAGTTTGCTAATATACGAACAATCTTTTCCTTTGCTACTCCTAATTCAGTGGGCAGCGACAGTGAACACTTTTATAGTTTATTGACTATGTTCATATATAACTAATCTTCAAAACAACACTCTGAGGAAGGTAGAGGCAAGAATTATGATCTTCATTTTATAGATTGAGGAACTCAAGGCTCGGACAAATTGCCATCTGGCCAGGCCAACATAGCTAATAAAGGGAGCTAAGACTTTCAAGACTTAAACCCAGATCTTCTGATTCCAAATCTTTTGCTCTTTTTGGAGGGGGAAAAAAAAGTTCAAAGTGATTACTAAGGAATGAAGAAACAAAAAGCGATTACATTTTATAAGTTCCAGATAGTAAACTTTTGGGGGGAAAACTATTAGTAACTTTTTAAAAGCTGTGAAAAAGTCTAACCTCTTAAATCACATATCTGAGTAGAAAAAAATTTCTTTAGCTGGCTGCTGGAGCTGAAATGTTTTAAAAACCCTTATCCTTTCATTTGCTCTGCTGATAATATAGCCCTATCCTTAAAAGTGTTTCATGCTCAATCCAAACTGTTTAGAATAACGGATATAAAAACATTCCAGACATCTGTAAAACCTCCCAATAAGCTAAGGGAAGAAAAAAATGACTGTTTGCTATTCTTTCCTATAGTTTTAAGTGACCCTGTACTGGCCTTACTTTTAATATATATTTAATTTCCTCCTTCAACCCTGTGTTAAGATAAATTGTATAATTATAGTTTAGGTGTATACCCAATGAATGTTGGGAATCTAATTGTGGCTATATCATAGCGGTGTCAGTGGGAACATAATTCATTAGCAGCAGAGTTGAGCCATGAGAAGACATACATAGTACTCAGCACTCAGACCAGCAGTTCCTACTCCTGGTTCTGTAACATCAGTTGTTCAAAATTTTCTTAGAGGCTATTGTAACATACTCACAAAAGGTGACAACTTAATTTTTATGTTGTAGATAGCACATTCAGAGTTTTAATTCCAAAAAGGTTAGGGATCACTGTTTTGGAGTCTTGATTGACCTAAAAAAGAAAGGTAAAACAGTCCAGCACTCCTTTTTTAGGTGTCTACGAAAAACCCCTCAATCCCTTTATGGTCAGTTAAACAAATGTTTAAAGTCCTTACAGGCAATCATAAGCTGGCAGCCTCTCTGATACCTTTTTAAATGCAAACTTGTTTAGTAATCAACCTTATAACTCTTGTATGATTTGGTCAAGCTATGTAGTAACTGGATTTTAGCTTGCCTTTTTTGAAAATAATATAAAAACAGGAAAGGGAAGATAAATTAAGTGCCACTATTGTACTAAAGTGAAGGATTAGGAAAAATAAAAAAAAAATTAAAAAACCAGTTATTTCTTATGCTATAAAAATTTATGAAAAGCTTCATCTTGGTTCCATTATGTGTTTTTATCTCTCAGTTTCCCCTCTTGTACCTACTCATTTTGAACTACAGTATTGGTGTCACCGATTCCTTATCATATTTCCTCATGTCTTTGCATCCTTGCAGATGACAACCTCCAAAGAACAGTTGCGCAGCAAAATATCAGTCCATAAAATGAAATCCATCCTTATTGAAGTTAGCTCATTGACAATTAAGGATCTTCTTCCATGTCATCTGGATTGGGAGCCATGATGAAGTGCTTTGGGTATACAAGGTTATGTGTGTATGCATGTATTTCCCAGCGGGCATCATCACTTTCATGTGTAATGTAACGTTCTCCAATGCGAGTTTCAAACTCTCTAAGGTCAAGCCAAGTCTGATAGTCCTAGAAAAAAATGAAGTGACTATGATCCACACAAGAAACAAAATCCTGTCAACCTTTTTTTTTTTTGCTTAGCACCCTAATCATATAATTGACAAACTCCTACTCATAAGTACTTGCTATAAAGTAAGTTCCACTTGTAATACTTTAAATTAGCAATGTTAAAGATAAATACTTTTTTAAACTGAGTATGAAGAAATTAACTAGTTTCTAAAGTTAAAAAAAATATCTCAGGCTTTGAGGTGGCTAATAACAACCATTAAAACATTTTGTTCTATACTATGAGAGGTCTACAACTCCTTAAAATAGGGGAAAGTGCTTAGAATCATTTATCAGGGTAATTTAATCCTGAGAGTAAATACGATTGCATTTGTTCTGAAGTTAATTCTACCCTTCATTCCCTTTTAAATAGTTCTAAATCGTCTCTCTTTACACTGAAGTTTGGGGGTACCTTTTTATAAATACATGCAATAGCTTTTGGAGGAATTAAGCCAAATGTCTCAAATGGCATTTCCAATCTCTTCAATGCAAGTGTGAACCTTTAGATATTTTGAAAGTAAAATATATTTGACAAAATAATATGTTAAGCTCATCTTACAAAAAGGTGAAATGGACACACAAGGCCCTATAAAAGGCAAATTCATTGTTTTCAGTTCATAGAAGTTTAACTGCCTATCATTTCTGCACTTCAATGGTGTATTGCAAAAACTTCCAGAGATTCGGCCATAGCAAAAATTAATCATTAAAGAACACTTACATTATTCTAAAATGTGCAGAATATGTTGATCTTAGAGTGGTTTCATTAGGTAAGAGAAACCACAATGATCTGCAAATGAGGATTGCCAAAGAAAGACATTTTTTACCTGCAGCCAGGGATGACTGAGAGATTTGTCCACACTGTAACGTTTTCTCATCTTCACTTGAAGTAGGTTGTTTATCAAATCAATTGCTAAGGAAAAGACAAAATTAGATACATGAATTTGGGTGTACGAAGTACCCCATACCTGTGACTCTGCCTGGAAGTTAGTTCAATCCATAGAAATAGAGAGTTGAGGATTTTTTTTTCTCAAGGACATGGCCTTTAAGCTAATATGTTAGTGATCTGAAACTGTTTACTGAATTTACAGTGTATCTGGTTTTATTAAGGAGGCAATATAGAATACAGGTTAAAAGTATAAACTGATAGGGAGAATTAACATTTAAATGTCCATGCTACCCAAAGCAATCTAGATTCAGCGCAACTCCTACCAAAATACCAATGGCATATTTCACAGAACTAGAATGTTCCAAAAATTTATATGGAACCACAAAAGACCCCGCCTGCATAGCCTCAGCAATCTTGAGAAAGAACAAAGTAGGAGGTAATCATGCTACCTGATATCAAACTACTAGAAGGCATCAGTAATCAAAACAATGTGGTCCTGGCATAAAAACAGACAATATAGATCAATGGAACAAAATAGAGCCCAGAAATAAACCCATGTCTTTATGGACAATTATATTTGACAAAGGAGGCAAGAACATACTATGAAGTAAAGACAGTCTATTCAATAAATGGTGTTGGGAAAATTGGACAGATATGTGCAAAAAAAATGAAACTAGACTACCAATTTACACCATACACAAGAATAAACTCAAAATGAATTAAAGACTTAGTTAAGACTCAAAACCATAAAAATCCTAGAAGAAAACATAGGCAGTAAAATCTTAGACATCTTGGGCAAGAGAAAAGAAAAAATAAACAAATGAAACTACATCAAACTAAAAAGTTTTTAAACAGCAAAGGAAACCACCAACAAAATGAAAAAACAACCCACCAAATGGGAGAACATATTTGCCAATGAGACATCTAATGAGTTAATATCCAAGATTTATAAAAACTCAAAACCACCAAAAAAACCAAACAATTCAATTAAAAAATGGGCAAAGGACCTGAAAGACAAATACCATATGATTTAACTTGTATGTGGGATAGATATGGAGAACAGACAGATAGCTCTCAGAAGGGAGAAGGCTGGGTGAAATATGTGAAGGTATTAAGCAGAAACAACACCTACTCAGACAACAGTATGGTGATGACCAGAGGGGAAAGGGTCATAAATGGTGATGGAAGGAGACTTGACTTTGGATGGTGAACACAATACAATATACAGATGATGTATTATAAAATTGCACACTTGAAACCTGTATCATTTTATTAACCATTGTAACCCCAATAAATAAATAAATAAATAAATAACCTCAAAAAAAAGTATAGCCTCTGGAGCCTGCCTGGCTGGGCTGAAGTCATTCTGCCACCTACTCTGTGATACAGTCAGTTACTTTATTATACTCCGCCTTAGTTTCCTCATCTATAAAATAAGGTTGTTTAGAAGATGGCATTAGCTTAATACATATAAAGAGCTTAGAATGGTGCTTAGCACATAGTGCTAAGTATTAACTTATTATTTCAAGATGAATAAAACATGCTAATAATTGCAAGCTGACCCCCCCCCCCCCCCAATAACATCATATTGCTTTCTAGTCTCTGGCTTGGTATAGAAAAGTTGCCAAAGCCATTACCCTTGCCTCCATGGTTAGATTGCGGTGATAACTTACTACCCAAAGTTCATACTCAACAGTTTTGTTGTTGTTAGGGTTATGGTTAAACTTAGCTTTAAGGTTAGAGTTTAGGTATCAATTAGGGTCAGGGTAAGGGACAACCAAGTCATTCTTGGATACAACCAGGAGTAGCAAATTCAAAAGCCTTTACCAGGCAGGAAAAATAAATGTCTAAAGCTTTCCAGTAGGGGTCCCCAGGAGAGCTGAAAACAAACTGGAGAGTATCTACTGACTATAAAACTCATTCTAGATATAAAGAACCTGAGCTACGGGTCTATAATCTAGTTCTGAAGAAAAGTGATTATAAAAAGATAGACCACTTAAGGAAAAATATGCCTAACTGGTAGCCAAAGTAGATCTTACACAGGTTAGAGGAGAGGTTCAGGGAAGAACTTGGGAGATGTTAAGGGGTCCTTGAAGTGGCAGGACTACAACAGCAGGGAGGAGGGACTGTAGGCAGGAAAATAGTTCAGAAGAGGATACCACCAGATTTGTATAGGGGAACAGTGGGAGATAAGACTAGAAGTAAGCTTGGGCCATATCACAGAGACAGCTGCAGTGTGGTTAAGGGGAGACCAATGACAGGAAAGTAGTGTTTCCTGGAGATGCACTTGCCAGTGGTGACTGGAAAAGACAGAGATTTTAGTAGTTTCAAAATTAGCAAGGTGGGGCCTGGATTAGTGCTATGCCTGGGAACTGTAAGGAGGAGTGCTCAGTAACTTAGGTAACGAATTGAATTTGGAAGATGAATAGGAGATATAAAAAAAGAGAAGTTAACAAAGGCTGATAGATCACAAAGATTTTTATACTAAAAGGCACAGAGCCAAAATTTTTTTTACCTTCACCAGAAATTTCTTTCCATGGATTTGGTGGGTACATAAATGCAGCATTTTGGATTTGGTCATTTATATCTTCATCTTCATTAAAAGGAAACGTGCCACTGAGGCTCACATAGACAATAACTCCCACTGACCACATATCTAGAGAACGGTTGTAACCTTTGCTTCTGAGAACTTCAGGGGCTAAGTATGCTGGAGTTCCTACCACAGATCTTCTGAATGACTTTTCTCCAATGATGCGTGCAAAACCAAAGTCACACAGCTTCACCTGGAATTCAAAGGATGGTGTTAACTTTATACTATACATACATATACATCCATCCATCCATCCCTGTCCCTAAATATGATAGTGTATCATTTTAACACACTTGCTAACTGTACTGACTATGAATGTCAAATGACTGTAGATAGGAAAATTATAAAATTCATTTATAACCTGTGATTCATTACTAACAGTGCTTCTTTCTAAAAACCACTTTTGGATTCTAGCTTCCAGAATGACAAATAACAGATTGGTGTTATAAGTGTTGAGAGTTTTTTGATGAAATGGAGGGTGCTGATCTTTTATTATTTGGAGTTTAAGGAGATTACTTTTCTGTCATCTGTGAGCAAGAATTATGTTTTTCATTGTTGAATCCTCAGTGAACTTACAGTGCCTGGACACATAAAGGTACTTAATAAATGTTTGCTGAATGAAAAACAAGTTATGATATTTAAAAACTTACTCTTTATTTTACTTAATCCTAGACTATCTCTTCCCAAGGATACTATAAATTAGCAAGGAAATGAAACTGAACTGTATTAAAGATAACTATTAATGTGGCCAGTAGAAAAGTAATGCCAGAAACTGGAAGAACAACAGTGTTTTCTATGCCTGTGGAACAAATTACTGCTATTTAGATTTGGAAAAAAGTTCTACCTGAAGGTAGCTACAGTCACTACCATGTCCATTTGAGAACAGAGTTCTGGAAGTGTGATAAGCATGGCAAAACTCGGAACGCTTATCCTGCTGCCTGTCTTCCAGCAGATGTTCAGATCTGGGTGATGAATGATGCAGCCATGCCAAATAAGCAAATACCAAATACTTTCCAGAGGAAATGCCCTCATTCACAAAATGTCTTCAGAAAAAGCACTGATATAAAGTGAGAGAAAAGGGATTTGGCTTGTACACACCAGTAGTAAAAATAGTGACAGGAGAACAAAGATAAAGGTGTATCCAAATGATGCTATTTTGAGGATATGGACCCTCATAGATGTTTTTATGATATTTGTTTTGTCATTATTGAATTTGGCTACTTCTCTATTTTAGTCTTTGAAACAGGACTACTAACCATGAAGAAATATGAACTGTTTTTTTTGGTAAATGCCATATTTTGGCTAGCATCTTGATAAAGTAAAGATGACTTGGCAGTTCGGCAACTGAATAAAGAAGTGTGGCCATGGCTAGCACTTGAGCAAAAAATACTATCAAGTAAATGATGTTATCTTCCCTTTGTTCCTAATGGAACAACTGGGATCACTAGAGGTCAGAAAGCTGGAGTTTTAGCCTTAGCTGTAGGGGTATGCACCCTTTGCCCATATTATTTTGAATGAGGTAAGATATAGAAGCACTTTATTTAAAACATTGCACCAGCTATCTCTGACCTTGCAATGATAAGGAATCACTTCTAACCACACAGGCATTATAAAAGAAGATGAACTACTTCTTTAAAAGAGGTTATGAAATAAATTTGGATCAAGATCAACATTTTTAATGAAATTTAACTGAGTAAAAAAAATCAGAGCACCACACATAGGGCACACACATGGTGTCATATGCGTGTGGGTGCTAGTGATGATGGGAAATGTAATTCTTAGGTAGGTTTTGGTGAAAATGTTTGAAATATAATATTCTAAAGAGCAAGAGGAGTTGGCTTCCTGCCAACTAGATAATCAAAATCTTTTATCTCTCAATTCAGGGTTACCCGTCAGTTTGTTTTGTTCTGAGCAAGGACCACCTACCAAGGTAGATTCTCCCCCACTTCATTCCTAACCCACAGAGAGGTGTTACAAACAATCTACGTGTAGAAGGTATTCTTTGAGCTCTGGTAAAGTCTAAAAAGTCTTAATGAAAATAATATAATTAGTAAAATTTGAATTCAAACTATTCAGGTATTAATCATCACTGGCAGTTACACGCTAAAAACCATTTTTTTTTTTTTTTTAAAAATATATCTTTATTGATTTCAGAGAGAGGAAAGGAGAGGGAGAGAGAGAGATAGAAACATCAATGATGAGAGAGTCATTGATCAAGCCCACAACCCGGGGATGTGCCCTGACCGGGAATCGAACCCTGATCACCTGGATCCTAGGGTCGAAGCTCAACCGCTGAGTCACGCCCGGTTGGGCTGAAAACCATTTCTGTAAAATTGTTATATATTTGAACCTGTAGCACGACTTTTCATTATGTGGGTACTTTGTAATGTTAGATACTTAAAATGATACTTAAGAAGGTTTAGAGAAATCTCACCTGAGGAAATGGCTCTGCTGATGCGAGTAGCACATTTTCTGGCTTTAAGTCACAGTGCACAATATTCTTAAAATGTAGATTCCTCAAAGCAACAAGTATCTGTTATTGAAGGAAACAGATTTTTTTCAGCACCTGGAAAAATCAAGCTAAACTCCAATCTAACCCATTGAACAGTACAGTAATTTGAAAACACTACAGTTCATCAAGGTTTAACTGAAAGTGTTATTCTATTCTTCAAGGTCAACAATTCCCACATTATCAATATGTAAAATATACATAATGCTATTTAACTCTTTTATGTAGTTTTTAACCACCCCAATATAGTTAATTAAAAAATAAAAAATAAAAAGTAAAGCATAGGGAAGATAGTCAATAATATTGTAACAATTACGTATAGTGTCACTTGGGTACTAGACTTATCAGGGAAATCACTCTGTAAGTTACATAAATGTCTAATTACTATGTTCACATGAAACAAATAATGCATCAACTGTAACTGAAAAATTTTAAAAAGAAAACTTAAAAGACAGCTGCTTCTAAAACAGGATAAAAGCAAAATTAAAATAAAAAACTAAGCAGTTATCTTTTACTGTCAAATAAATTTATTCTCGTTTAAAAAAGAGTTAAAATACCTGTGTCACCATGAATTTAGTAATTCGTTCTGGAAGTCGACTTTTCTCACTGGATAGAATCATTTCCAACATATCTCCATGCAGCTTTTCCATTACTACAAAAACTCGTTCTGGGGTTTCAAACATACATTCCAGGTTTACAATCCCAGGGTGGTGCAAATTCTGAAGAGTTGTAGGATTAATTGTTGGAATACATGGCAAAGAAAGAAAAACAGCTTAGAAAAATAAACTTAAAAGCAAACAAAAAAGATCACAGATTATGATTTTTTCAAGTTATGGAGAGCTGATGCACTGAGGGGAAAGAATGTCTCCCCAATTTTATTATATAACTGCCCTTATCCATTCCTCGTGGGAATTACTACTTCTTTTCCTTCTCACCTTTCAATCTTCTGACACTAACTTTATGCTGTTCATGAATAGGCACCAATGGCCAATCAAATGTTAGCCAATTACGCAGGGCTCTTTGGGGCAGGATTTGTGAAGGTCTTTGCTCAAGAAATGATTTTGTTTTCAAGGTAGTTATTTACCTAAGTCTTGATTCTCATTGTATTATATGTCAATTTGGTCTTTATCTCCATCAATCCATGTTTCTTGAGTACTATGTTACCAGGGTTGGACAAAGGTGAACATGTTACTGTTTCTGCTAATAAAAAAGCTACCTATCTTACTCCGGGGGGGGGGGGGGGGGGGGGGGACGACGACGACGACGACGATGGGACGGGACACACAAAACAAAACTTCCTTTAAAGCGAACTTGAGAAGTCAGCCATGCTAAAAAACATTCAATAGCTCTTTATTTTGGGGCATAAATCTGAATTCCTCTGCTTGGAATTTAAGATCTTAAAAAATCTGGCTTCATTCTCCCAATTCTTTCTTAAATATGCTCTACTGGCCCAAATGATTAAATTTTTTACTTCTTGTGAATAGAGATGATATTTTTCTTATGCTTTTCCTTATTATGGGTACCTAATTACACTAAGAGGGCAAACTTTTTTTTTTCTGGCCTATGTGGAGTTCTGCCTCTCAAATGTTTTTAAATCCTTCATTGCCTCTCAATTCCCCCTGCAAGTGCCTTAACTTTAGCTCACATTTCTTCTGCAACACTACTGCAGCAGCTTCCTCTACACTCCGTGTGCAGCAGTACTTATCCCATGGTACCACATTACGCGTGTATGTATCTTACTCGGTAGCTTCATTAGCCTAACGTGTCTTAGTCATTTTAACTCAATGTCTAAATCATAGTGGTTCTTTTAAGAAATGTTTAGAAAATGAGTAAGAAGCACAAAATATTGTTTACTAATCAACTTAAAACAACTTAATGTTCCAATTTAGTAATCAACTTAAAACACCATGATATTCCAAGCAGCAAAATAAAAAGTGGCACCATTTTATAGTAGATAAATGAAAGTGAAATAGCCCACAGTAGTGGGTGTAGTAATGGCAGTAAGCAGCGAAAACTTCAGAATATCGTAACTTTCTTTGGTCAGCCTCAACTGGAAGTGGGGAGGGCTGTCCCGTTGGCTGTAGTCGTCTATCTCTTAAGCCTCACGCCCCCTGTAACATTATTCTCTCTTAACTTGTATTTGTTTAAATATCCTGTTTTCTCTGAAGTCTGTTTTGGTACATTATAATTTCGTAGAAAATTAACCATTTTCACCAAGTTTTCAAATTTATCTCATAGAGTTGTGCAAAGTAGTATCTTAAGATTCCCTCAACTTTTTTCAGTATTTGTGGTTATCTCTTCAAGATGTTTTTATATTTTATTTTTTTGATTAGGTTGGCCACTTATGTTGTTATCCCACTCCCCCCAGAAAACCTGCTTTTGGACATATTTTACACTTTTTTGTATTAAATGTATTAATTTCCTTTTATGTAATCCCTTCTGCTTTCATTAGGTTCACTGTTCATTCTTTAACTTCCTGAGTTGGATTCTTAATTTATTTTCATTCTTTCTTGCTTAATATTTGAAGTTAAAAAACTTTCTCTGAGCAATAGTCCAAAAAGCTCTGATACAGTTTTTTTCATAATTATTTTCTAAATAGTGCTCTGAAATCTTGATTTTGCTGATTCAAAAATTAAGATATTAAAATATTTTCAGGTGGTGGAGCTGTTTTTTGTTTTTTTTAATTTTTGATATTTATTTCTAGCTATACTGCATTAAGATAAAATAATACTGTTTGTTATTCTTTAAATATTTATATCTGAATATGTATATATTCAAATGACTGGCTATTTGGTATAGTGTGATTGGCACTCTTCCACTGTTCAGTGCCCTTCTTCAATTCATTTACTATTTTCCCTTGAATTAAACCTTATCAGATCATGACCCCCTTGACAGTCTTCTATTTGAGAAGGCACCTAGTTATCACAATTGTGGATCTCAGAAAGAGGCAGCAAAACAACCAGTTCTTATTGTTGTATCCCTTCCTGTTCACACCCCTGCTCCATCCTTGGTTTTGGAAAAATTTCTACCTATTTTGTAAGTCTGAACTCTCTTCTTTTATAAATAAAAGACAGAGTATGCTTTTCTGTTTACCATTTTTCTTGTAGCTTTTGGATGATTCCCAAGAAGGGGGAAATGCTGAATTTATAACACAACATTCAAAATAGAAAGTTCCTGCTTTTCTGATAATGTTTCCTCATTTACACAGGTAGCCACAAGAGCACCACACCTTTTCTCCCACTACTCTACTATCCTCAGACAATAGCAAAAGAAACATTAACATTACCATATCTCTATGAAACAAAAGTAAAAATCCCCATTTCTTTCCTGCACCACAATGTGCTCCCCAGATGTGGCAATGTTGACAGTGTATGTAGATATGAATCCTTTCCTGTACATAACCGTATAAAGACATATATAGTGTACACATTACCTTAAGAATTTATACAAATGGAATCATTCCATACTTCCTTTTTAAAAATTTAATGTTATAAATAATACCCCACATAAATACATTTATTTAACAAATAATAAGAGTATTTGCTATGTGCCTACTACTACGTAGGTAGTTTGAATTCATCAGTCAACAAAACTGATAAATATCTCATTTCATGGAGCTTCTTCCTGATGGGTAAGTTTGAGAAAAATTAAGTATAGCTTCTGGCACAAAATGAGGCATTCACTAAATATAAAACTGAAAATATTTTCTATGAACAATTTGAAGAGAATCTACTGTGAAAACAGTATTATATTAATTTAAGATGACAACATTATATTTGGAGACACACTACAATTACTTAATTCTATTCCAGTTAGGCAATTTCAAGGAAAATAACCAGAAGGATATACTAATAAAGTTTTTACATTGTGTATTATCTTATATTCAGTTACTATGATCCAGAGTTGGTAACACGGGCAAAGTGGTTCAGTGTTTGTGATCAAAATGACATCAAGACAAGCTTTAGGAATATATCCTTAATATTTATTTTTTTGCATATTAATTGGACAATGAGAAGGGTTCCAAAATTAGATATGAAAAAAGCGCTCTCAGCAATGTATTCACACCCTAATACAGAGTGTGAATGCTAATATTCTATTTAAGGCAGCTTTCTTTGTAGGAGGCAGCCTTGAAGTGAGCACAGGTAGCTTGTAGACCAATCTTTTATCACTCCTCTGAAAAAGAAGTGAGGCAAATTACTAGTGACCAATAATAAATGTAAAATTAATTATGTGTTTATAAATTTCTCACCTTCCTCAAGGAAGCATAAGTGTAGTGAGTATGTCTTCTTGAACTTCACCCACAAGCAAATGGGGCGCTGACAGCATTAACTATCATATCACTATGATTTCTAAAGTATTATGCAAAAGCTACACAACACATTAATAGAAACTTGTGTATTATGTATTATATATTATTTTATATGATATTAAATATTAAAAATATAAGATAAACATTTAACATAAATACTCAAGATAAACGTGCTATAATAGGTACCTCATCTGTGAGACCTGGGTGGTGCCACAATGACCTAACAAATGTGATGGTAGATGTACCAATTATTTTGTGCTCCTGGAGTGATGAATTGAGAATGATATATTTTTTAAAAAAGATTTTACTGATGAAAATGTCTTCTAAATAACCACCATAGAGCAAAATAACAGCATTCTTTGTAACTCCTAGCTTACTGTAATTTAATTTTTCCTTTTTTTTTTCCATGCTGTATTATCTTAATAATTAAGTACAAAGACTTTTCCAATTATGCCACCTAGAGTTCATTTCACCCACTGCTCTGTTTGGCCGCAAGTCTCTTGTCTCTCTCTTCAGAAATAGTGAGAGGGATACCCTTTCCACGGGGAAGGGAAATCCATGGTTTGTTGCCTTTGCCAATTACAAAAATGTTGGAGAGCCGGGTGGCAAAGCTGTTGCCATTGGCATCCTTCACGTTAACTATGTCAAAATAACCAGGGTGCCTCTCTGTTGGTTATCATGCCAATTCTTCCCAGGTTAGCACCTCCAATCACCATACACAGATTACCAGTGTCAAACTTGATGAACTCAGTAATTCTGCCTGTCTCCAAATCAATCTGAATGGTGTCGTTCATCTTGATGAAGGGATCATAGCGGATGCTGTGAGCATCATGGGTTACTAGATGAGGGATTCCTTTTGTGCCCACAAAGATCTTCCTCACTTTACACAACTTGTACTTGGTCTCCTCAGGTATAATATGACGAACAGCAAAGGACCCTTGGTGTCACAGGTCAGATGGGAATTCTCTCCAGTCTTGTCAATGCTGATGACATCCATAAAACCAGCAGGGTAGGTTATATCAGTTCGGACCTTGCCATCGATCTTACCCACTGCATGCAGATCGTCGTTTCATCTCCTGTTAGCGCATACTTAAGTCTGTTCCTTAAAATGATGAGAGGGAGACATTCTCTCAACTTGTCGGGAATGGTAGAGGGCCGCGGAGCACACACACCAGCCAGTTTATCCAGCATCAATGCTTTGCAGCTGCTACACGCTTCAGGTGCTTCTTGGGACCACGAGCCATGGCTGCTCTAGGCACAGAAAGAGGACTGCCTTTTTCCAGTTTGCGGAGAAAAAAGGTTCCCTAATTTTTCCTTTTTAAAAAAGAACTTAAGGAGTTAATTCAGATGCTCACCACCCTGTCACTGAGCCAAAAGGTCATATAAGATGCAAAAACCTGCATCTTATTCTCATTAGTACACTAGACAGTCTCTGATTTAAAATCCATAAATCAAAAATTAAAACCAATATAAAGCAACATTTTTTTTACCTGTAAAATAGCCACTTCATTACGGAGTTGACTTTCCTGTTTTGTGGGAAATCTCAACTTATCAATTACTTTAATAGCCACATCTCTTCCAGTCTTTCTATGTTTTCCTATTTTTAAAAAAGTAGAGAAGGGAAAGAAGCAAATTGACAAGTCACATACAATACATAAGTTTTATCAGAAAGTTATCTACAGACTAACATTTATATGAATTTACTCTTACGTTTCTTTTCTTTGGCTCATTTTGTTCTTTTTCCTTCACTCACCTTTAATTTTGAGAAATAAATTATTGCCCCTAGTAAAGGGAATTTCATTATTTGAAATGGTAGAAAATTTGAATCAACTTGCTTGGTGAAAAATATTCTCCCTTATTAAATGACAGTTAACTACCCTCACCTGGTATTCAGAGACTGTCAAGATGGAAACATTGTACCAATGAATTTTATTCTAGGTTCACTGAGCCAGTACAGTGTGATTTGACCACATATCAGAGCAAGCCTGGAGGCAACAAGGCCAACTGGGAGATAACTGTAACAGTCTTAGCAAGGGATGACAAGGGTTAAACATTCCTTTTCTTTTGTAATGTAGATACAGCCTATAAAGTACCCTTATGTACATTAAGTTAATATTAACAACCCTGTGAGCTATGCAGATCAGCTTTTATTAGCTCCATTAAACTGATGAAGATACTGAGGTGCAGTGAGGTTAAATGACTCTGCCAATATCCTAAGTCACAGAGCAAACAATAGGCAAATGGCACCATTTGTGCTGAAAAACCAGTAGGGTATATACTTCAATAAGCAAGCATAATTTCATACCATTTATTTTTCCCACACAAATATCTTATGTATGAGCTACAGGAAGAGATAAAGTAAGGATATTGTGAAACTAATTTTCTTATTCTTTCCGTTACTTAATTGTGACAAGGCATAACAGCTGGCAGATGTTTTAAAATTTCATAATTTTTCTATAGTGTGTACAACATGTAAATGGCTCTAGTTACTTGCCTCCATAAACGATGCCAAACTGGCCTGAACCAAGCACTTCATCTGCAAAGATCTGGTAAACAGTACTGATGTCCTATTTAGGAAAGAGTAAGCAGTTAAGTATAATTTACCTTTACAAAGCATGTCAACATCTCTGATTCTTTTCATTTAAACACTTAAATACACTTTTGTTTTTATGACATAGGGAACTAATTTTCAGAACAGTATTTTATGAAACATTGGCTTTCTATGTTCTAGAAAAGTAAGCCTAATTTTCATACTATCACTCTCAATGTGCAAGTATAATGTACTCTGTAAGAAGATTATTTGGGACAAAAATGCTTTGAATAAAAAAAATCTTATATTTATTAAGTAGTGATCTATAAAAAGTAAATTAACATAAATAATTAAGAATAAAGTTTTACTTATTTTACCATTACAGAGATCTGCCACCTTTGATTTGGAAATAAAAAACAAACCCCGAAGGTTCATATTATTAAGATTAGGCTAATTTGCAAAGACTGATGAGTTTGTATGAGAAGTCTACAACTCAAATCCATGCCTCAATTTTATCCCTTCCCTCCCTCCCCTCCTCCTCTTTCCTTTCTTTTATTTAAAAAAATGGTGGTTGTCAGAAAATTCTTGGGGGTGGGGTGGGGGGAACATCTCTGATGCTATCGACAACTCTTCAGTCAAGGTCACCCTTCTGTTTGGGTATGTGTTGCGGTCTCCATGAAGTTGAGGACTCTTATCTTAGTGTTACATTCCTAGCCAGTGCCTGTATCATGGTAGTCACTCCATTAAATAATTTAGTCTCTTAGGCCTCAATTTCTTCATTGGTAAAGTGGATATAACATCTATCTCACTAGATTTCTGAGTAAATTAAATGAGGATCTATACAAAGTGTCACGATGTCCAGTGCCTGACATATAAAAATCTGTACAGCTGACCCTTGAACAATGTGGGGGTGAGGGGTGCCAACTTCCATGCAGTCGAAAATCAACATATTACTTTTTACTCCCCCAAAACTTTACCATCGTTGACCCTTCGCATCTGAGGATTCAACCAACTACAGAATAAAAATAGTTTTCACCCTGCAGTTGGATGAATCCATGGATGTGAAACCCAAGGATACAAAAGGTAATTTTTACTTACCACATTCTCCTGGATCTGACAATTAGATACAGAGATACTAGTAGACAAATCTTCTGTAAAATATAAGAAAGATGTATGAGAAAAGAACAAAATTGTTAATATATGACTTAGCAATATTAATATGTGAATTACTAATATGTGAATGCCCACAGTATATTTAATTTAAACCATTGGCTTACATTCAGTTAATATCATGTAATTACAATTGTTTTAAAAAAATTTACACACGCAACACTAGTCCAGGAAGAGGAAACTGGTTCAGTCATATATGATACATCCATACAAAGGAATATTATATAAACATTTAATAGTGTAGAGCTGTAAGTGCTGAGTCAGAAAGCTATCCATGACATCAGTAAGTGAAAAAAGGGAAGGTGCAGGTAGCAGCATTTGAATGAAAAACAAATAAAAATATGATTACTTCTAGTGGGTGGGGAACAAAGATTTTATAGTTTTTATACTCTTCTATACTGTTTATATTTTTTAAAACATAAAAAGCATATGTATTACTTTAATGAAAAAATTTAAAATTAGGTAAATGTATATACTGTCATTGAAATATATCTGATATATATTAAATAGTGGATAAAAGCAAGTTGTAAAAAGAACACAGAGTATACCCACATTTTTTATCAAAATAATGACAATCTAGAATAGATAGGACAGGTGCCCTGCCTCCCAATGCCTCCCCATATCAATAAATATATACCAAATTATTAATAACGGTTTTCTGAGGGGAGAGATACAGAATTGAGAATGGGGGGATGTTTTATGTGTATAGGGAGTACTTTCTCATTTTATATGATACATTTCTAGAAAGTTTAAATGTCTGTATTATTTTGGGGAGAAAAGTAATTAACAAGAAAAAGAAAAAAAGAGAAACATGGAAAGTAAGCAAGAGACTAGATATCAAACATCTAGACTCCTGGAGACAACTCAAAGAAACAAGGTATGAAATTACCTTTGTAATCCCAAATATGAAAATATAAACCTTCACTAACAAGAAAATGTAAGTAAACTATACATCAAAAATAAGTGACTATCAAAAACTCTGTCTTAAGTCATTTAAAAAATATTTCAAATATTGAATATTAACGAAACAAAAAAAGTGCAGCATCCACAAAATTAATGTGTCTAAAATTCTGCTTTTCAGTAGTTCCAGTTTTCCAGTTTAAGTCAATATTTATTTTGTTTCAAAGGCATCGACTATCTAGCTCCATCCAGCTTTAATTTCTATTGCTTCCCAGAACTCTGCTCCAGACAGGTTGTTAAAATAACAGCAACAGCAGCAGCAACACAGTAATACATCACTAATTTGTCAGAAACTGTGCGAAGTCCATGAAGAATATTATTATTCCCACTTTAGAGAAATGTGGAGGCCGAGATCACACAGCTAAGTAAGCAGCAGAACTGGGGCTTCGTCTTCAGAATCCTCACTCCCAACCCTTCCCCAATTCTGCTTTCAGGAACCCTTAACCCTAGTGAGGAGGTCCATGGATGTGCCTGTACTATACAGGGGAAAGGTCCATGACTTTCATTCAAATATATTACAGTTCTGCCTAAAATCCTTCCAAACTTAAGGAGCACTGTGAGTATCCATCTATTTACCTTCTAATAATTAATATTAGACATCAAACATGTTCATGTCATTACCCTTGTCCCTCTGATCACACTTATCTCAACTAGAGAACACTACCCCATCTACCTCTATCATTTAGCCCTGCCTATCCTAACCTACCTGAGATCCAAGTTCAAATCAGGTTCTTCTACCATGAAGTCTGTTTACTCTTCCTATCCACATCTGAGTTCCTCGAGTAATGCATCACTCGTTTTTGCACTTTACTGCTTTATGTACCATCTAACACTTGTGGATATGTCTCATCTCCTTAAACAGCTTTTAAAACTTCTGGTTTTCTTTTGTATTCTAGCTCAGGGCCAGCATAATGCCCAAGAATAGCTGCACAAAATAATATAGCTGAACTGAAATAAACTATACTTAGAAACTGGCTGTTTCCATTTAAAAATATTTGTCTAAGAAATGAATTATGTTTCCCCATAAATGACATAATGCCAATGGAGGGAAAGTGCCATTATAGTATGGCTTTCTGATTAAGTGTTCACTTGAACCTTTATCAAATTATGTTGGTGCAAAGGGCATATGTTACAATATTTAAAATATTTCTGAATGTTTTGTTAAAAGAAATAGAGTATTTCTGACTTCACAGATTTCACGAGTGTGATGTGAAACAAAACACTTTATATACAGCCTGTTTTATATATATGAAGCAAAATACTAATACCAGTAGTTAATCCAATGCGAATTCATGGATGCCAAACATTGCTGTATACATTATAGGTTTTTCATTTAATACTGACAACCCTATAAAGGTGCTATGAGGAGAGGTACTTGTCTAACGTCACATAGCAAGTTGGCCAAGCTAGGATTGAAATGTAGGGAGACTGACCCTGGAGCTTAGCGCTAGGGTATAAATGTATGTATGTATGTAGTATATATGTATACACTATAACCAACATAACTGTATAAAGGAATTAACTAATGGTACTGGTTACACCAGACAAAGCTTAAAATGAGCATTAAAAATACATACAGAAAACATGACCACACCACAAAATGCTTAAGAACCAAAGGGAAAAAAAGAAAAAGGCCATCAACAAGCTTATTGCTTACTGTGATCTTTCCCTTGCCCCGGAGAAGTGCAAACACTGGCTTGAGGGGTTACAGGCATGAGGGCTTGGCGAATTGCTTTTTCCCAGCTCTGTGCTACATCAAGTCCAACTCCAGTGGCAGCAAGAACAGGATTGTGAGAGCTGTCCCCATTGTTCTCACCAACAAAGTAGACCATAGTGTCAGTGATGATTTCAAAACAGTGTGGGTTGCTGCCTTGTGAAATGTTTGTGAAATCTTGTGGCGAAGATATGCGTAGAATTTCTGAAAGTGGAATTTCCTGAAGTAAAAAATTAAGCATTGGAAAATATAAAACTTCTCTGTTTTTATTTTCAATACACTAAACAAAGATATGCATTTCTAATAAATGCTATGAAGATGAACACAAGTACGTGGCCCATGGAACACACAGTGAAGCCTTACGATAGTATCTGCCTTGAATGATCTGCATGTCCAGCAGGGACAGAGGCAAACCATGAAGTATAACAACTGTCCGTGATTCAGGCCTATCGCAGGTTATTAGAATGTAAGGAAAGAGAGGAGTTAGGAAGCCGAAGGCTGCTAGATCCAATACTTGTCACTTTTCAATTGTCATTAAAACACCCCAACAACTACTTCTCTACTGGCTGCTCTCTGCAAGATACATATATCCCCAAAAGGAGTACAAAGCAGAAATAATAACAGCAAATTAGAATGTCAGTGTAGGTTGTTTAAGCACTCCATTCTGGTTCTGTCCATAACTGTAACAACCATTTATGTTTAGTCCATTCCTAAGGCAAAAAAAGTTTATTAAAAAACAACAACCAACTAACTTTGAATCATTTGTCTCTATTTTCTCTCTTACTGATACAACTGCCACACTTACAAACTTGTTGGTGTCGATCAGTGACATGGCAAAATGTGGAGCAAGCCCAGCAAAGGATACAATACAAAGCAGATGAGCCAAAAGAAGCACTTGGGAATTGGGACCCAAGGTAAAATGGAAGGCCAGAGAAACACAGAATATCATGTTGGCCTGTTCTGGGCAGGCAATGATCATGTGAGTTTCTAAACAATTTAATCTGAGTCATGGTACCAGAAGAAAAGCAGCAGAAACCTGATAAGCAAACCAAAACCAAAGAAACACACAACAAAAAAACTACCTTTGGTAGAACTATTATTGGGGGTGAGATGGATGGGTGGGGGACACGTACTTCAACAACAAGGAACTGAACAGTTACTTCTCTAAACTATATTAGGCAGAATCATAATAGGTTTACTCCAGTATAACAATTAATGAGTATTACTCAGATACATTTAGAAAACCTACAATATTTTAATGTATGTTTTTTAATGTGAAATCTTTACCTTGTAATACTTTGATCCAGATTCATTTTGAAACAATGTTAGACATTTGCTGTCAAGTCTCCAATAATGCCTCTTTCTCTATAAAATAAAGAATATAAAACTGTGAAGTTCAAAAATGATGATTCCTCCAAAGTCCTTTTCCTTTCATTTCTACTCATAAATTTGTACTTTTTAATAGGTTTAAAATTTGTAAGGTTCAAAATTCTGAAAAAATATAAAAGATATATAGTGAAAAGTATACTCCCACCATCACTCATATACCACTCCTCCCGTATGTATACACAGCAATGTTACTAGGTTTTGGGAATCCTTTGAGAGAATTTTATGCATACACATGTAAATACATATGCATTACACACACATAGATATATAACTTACCTATAGGCTAAATTTCTAAAGATTGGCTTGCTGGCTCAAAAGATATGTGCATATGTAATTTTGCTTGACAGTATTAAATTATCCTGCACAACATTTTACCAATTTAAAGGCTAATCAGCAACATGAGAGTGCCTGTTTACTCACACATTCACAAATGCAGTATGTTACCACACTTCTGATCTTTGCTACAGGGATAAATAAAAACTGGTGTTCAGTGAAATTTTAAATTGTACCTTAAGATCAAGCTCTTATGTTTAAGAGTCATTTGTATTACTTTGTCTGTGAATTCTACTCATTGGCTTTTCACTTAAGAATACATATTTCGGGTTCTTCCACGTCTTTTCATGGATTGATTGCTCATTGCTTTTTAGTGCTGAATAATATTTCATTGCTGGATGTACCACAGTCTACTTATCATTCACCTATTGAAGATCACTTAATTGCTTCCCAGCTTTGGCAATTACGAATAAAGGTACTATAAACATCCATACGCAGGTTTTTATATGGACGTAAGTTTTCATCTTAAGTGGCTGTAACATTTTGCATTCCCCTCAGCAATGAATGAAAGTGTCTGTTGCCCAGCAGGAGTGGCTCAGTAGTTGAGCATCGACCCCCGAACCAAGAGGTCACTGGTTCGATTTCTGGTCAGGGCACGTGGCTGTGCTGCGGGCTTGATCCCCAGTAGAGGGTGTGCAGGAGGTGGCCAACGGATGTCTCTCTCACTTATGTTTCTATCGATCGTTCTCCCTAACCCTCTCTAAAATTAATAACATATTTAAAAAAAAAAAAAAGGAAGTGCTTGTTGCTCTATATCCTCACCAGCATTTGGTGTTGTCAGCATTCTGGATTTTAACCATTCTAATAGGTGTAGAGTGGTATCTTGTTGTTTTAATTTGCATTTTCCTGATGACATATAATGTAGAGTATCTTTTCATGCACTTATTTGCCATCTGTGTACCTTTGTGGGTAAAGTATACGTGAAGGTCCTGGTCCCATTTTTTAATTGTGTTTTCTTACTCTTGAGTATTACAAGTTTTTTCCATATTTTGGAGAATAGTTTTTTATCAAATGTGTCTTCTGCAAATATTTTCCAGTTTGTGTCTTGTCTTTCCATTCTGTTGACATTATTTTTCATAGAGAAGTTTTTAATTTTAATAAAGTTCAGCTTATCAATTATTTCTTTCATAGGTTATGTGTTTGGTGTTTGTTGCAAAGTGTTATGCAAAGGGTCTATCCTTAGACCCTTTCTGAATTTCTACTGCTTCACCAGTTTGTAAGACAATACGTTAAATATTCTGCCTTTTAAAAACTCTTTATAAGTATATATCTCATTCTCATTTTGATTTAAAAATGCACAAAAGAAAGCACGTAACAGTTTCACTACCATATTTAAACGCCTGTGATTACTGACCAAGGTGTCCCTGCTGGTGTGATGGACCATCCATCCTTCCTTTACCACTGTGCTGCTCTTCCTCTTTGTGTGCTTGATGGATTGTACGACCCTCATCAGCGGAATATTATTGCTTGTTGATGGACTAAAAAATAGTTATGATAAATATTGATAATTTCAATTAAAAAATCATATACACACTATAAATTAAGCCTTTTGATAATGAGCTAAAATATTTCAAAATATCTTAAGACGACAATGGCTAAAGAAGAAAATAAATTATCCTGTTATGCTGACACACAGTTGATCTATAAAAGACTAAGATAACAATAAAGAGAAGAGAAAAATCCCCCAGCCCCCTCATTTAGAAGATCTGGTAGAGGCTCCCCTTTGGGATTGCTGTTGAGAAAGCTTCCCGCCCTAGGCAGCATGATAAATTAGTAAATTCACAACCAGGCAAAAAGCAAGTATACCTATACTCAAATTTTCATGGTTCAAAAGTCAAATTCCACTTCCACTGTTTCATGTTGTTAGAACTTCTAGTAGAAAATACTAAAAAGAAAATTATTTACAGATATTAAGAAAATAATGTAATGAGTCAAATCAGGTAATATTGAAACACAGGTCAGTAACAGTGTGGCTGGAAAAAAGAGCAATTTGGGGGGTATGAAAAAACTTTTTTGTTTTTTGTGTGTGGTGTTTAAACAGTTTTTGAATTTGAGTCTCAAACAGTTAAATACTTCTTCTTAAAATTATGAAATAGTCATGCTTAGGAAACTAAGTTCTTTCAATAGTCTCCAAATTGGATGAACGAGTTTTAGTTAATGATAAGACCTATAATTTAAGGATAAGCCAAACTGAATAAATGACAACTCTGCCATGTTAGACTGATAAATGGCCCATTTTCTTTAATACCTCTTTGTTGCCAATAAAAAACAAAACCTGCCAAAATGTTAATATTCTACTACAAAGCAGTACATCCTTATAGGGCTGTATATATATATATACACAAAATACTGAATTTCTGTTAACATAGAAATAAGTTTTATAATCAAGTAGCATTTTTACAAAGTGCTAAAAGTCAGATTAACTGTGGTAGTATGAAAATTGCCCTCAAATTCATCACCACCATCTTTGTGTAAGAGTCTTAGGTATACTCTTACTGTGCTTCTAACACTGGGTAATCTGCCTGAGTGAAGGCTGTGTGAAAATGGTTGCTTTAACTGGTGGTTCAATTCTGGAACCCCGCAGGAGCTGCTCCACAGCTAGATATCACATCTAGACTATATTTAAATAAAGCATTTTTCTCTTTAAGAAAACAGAATTCTCATACCTTTCCATCTTGAGTAGATGGCAAGAGTAATATAATTTATTTCAGAAATACTGTGGTGCACGTAAAAGAATTAGCCACAATTTAATTAGATTTTAAATTACATTTTTATTCCACTTACAGAGATGTGGCTTTTTCTTCATTAATGGAGCCCCCTGGACCGACCTTGCCTTTGGAAGTAGCTTGCAATACCTAAACATATATTACCTGATTGTTTTAACAGCTTCTTCATCTCTTTCCACATCAAGATCAGATGGATCCAGGAAGAACATTTTATCTTCTGGGGGGGATGGCTCTTCCGTGTCATCCAAGCCCCTACTACCATCACTGTTCATGTCACTACTGTCGATATCCATTGGTATATCTGTATCTGTTCCCAGACTGGAAGGTTCTGGCAAAGTTTTAAATGAATTTCAGAGTTTTATACTAATGGGATATAAATACATCTCAAAAGGGACAGTATATTAAATGTGAAGGGAAAAAAATGTTTAAAACGCTTAAATGAAAATGTAGGAAAACAGCTTTATTATTTAGGATAAAGAAATATTTCTTAAGGCAGATAAAAAATACACAAACCATAAAGCAAAAAAATTAATTTATTTGATTAGATTAGAATTTTAAATTTCTGTATGACAAAAGATAATACTAGAAATAAAGTAAAAGATTAGCCACCACTATTATAATTCTGGTCAATTGATTTCTATAAGGCAATTCAACGGAAAAAGAAAAATGTCTTTTCAATAAATAGTACTAGGACAACTGGACAGCTACATGTAAAAAAATGAAATTGAACCCCTTCCTTAAACCAAATATAAAAATTAACTTAAAAATGGATCACAGACCTAAATGTAAGAGCTAAACCTATAAAACTCTCACAAGAAAACATGAGTAATCTTTTTAACCTTGGGTTAGTTTAGGCAAAGCCTTCTCAGATATCTATGGTACCAAAAACATAAGCAACAAAAGAAAAAATAAGTAAATTGAACTTCATCAAAATGAAAAACTTCTGTTCTGCAAATGATACCTCAAGAAAGCAAAAAGACAGCCCACAGAATGAAAGTATTTGCAAATCACATATCAAATAAGAAATCTGTATCCAGAATATTTAAAGAACTCTTACAAATCAGTAATAAAAAGATAACCTAGTTAAATGCGTAAAAGATCAAAACAGGTATTTTCCAAACCAATGTAAAAATGACCAATAAGTACATGAAAAGATGTGCAATATTAATCAGCCATCAGGGAAACGCAAATCAAAACCACAACGAGGTATCACTTCATACTCACTAGGATGAAAATCATCAAAATAACACACAATAACACAAGAGGTGGCAAGGATGCAGAGAAATTAGAATCCTCACACACTGCTGGTGGGAATGTAAAATAAAATAGTACAGCTGCTTTGGAAAACAGTTTGGCAGTCCTCAAAATGTTAAACACAGAGTTTACCATATGACTCAATAATTCCATTACTAGGTATTCACCCAAGTGAAATGAAAACATCTGTCCACAGAAATTATGCTAAAATGTTCACAGCAGCATTATTCATAATGAGCCCAAAGTGGATACAACTGAAATGTCCATTGACTGGTGAATGGGTAAGTAAAATGTAATATATTCATACAGAGGAATATTATTCATCGACAAAAAGGAATATGTTACAACGTGGCTAAACCCTGAAAACATTATGCTAAGTGAAAGAAACTAGTCACAAAAGACTATATATGATTCCATTTATATGAAATGTCTAGAACAGATAAAATCATAGAGATAAAAATATGATTAGTGGCTGCCAGGGGCTAGTAGTGAAGGGTGGATGGAAAATGACTACTAATGGGTGATGAGAATGTTCTAACATTAGATTATAGTGACAGCTGCATTAACTTTGTGAATAAACTGAGCGAGTGAATTGTAAGGTATGCAAATTATATCTCAATAAAGCTGCTTAAAAAATAAGCCAGCAACTGAGAGGAGTTTATATCACATTATTACTGGCAAAAAATGAGATAGAATATCAAGTTCTTCAATAACAAATATACAAACAGAAAAATGAAAAAATATGTGAACAGGCAATTTACAGTGGAAAAAACCCCTAAGTAACCAGTAAACATTTGAAAGATGCTCAAATTCATTAGTGTACAGATGGATACACATTAAAATAAATATAAATAGTATTTCATATCCATTTGCCAACAGATGTAAAAGTGAAAAAATACATGAAAAGACTTTAGTAATGTAGAAGACAAAAAGACCAATCATGCTCTCTCTGTCAATGGTGTTAAACAGCAACCGCAGAAAACATGTTTTAAGAGAAAATGTTAAACTCTTGAGGAGCTGTGTAATTTCCATTCCTTAAGCTTTTCCTCCTACAGAACTACTTACATTCCATTTTTACCAGTTATGGAAATGATTTAAAAAAGTTACGATAAAAGTTTAGAGTCATTACGCCTTCTTTCCAAAAATGGTAATCATTGATTAATATAATATTGAAAAGAGAAAAAAAAAATGGCAAAAAAAGGAGAAATGTTGAGCTAATGATTATTTAACGGAGAAAGAGACAGTGAGGCTATACAATGTGTTCTAATAACTATGGACTAAGAAGCCAGACCAAATGGGTTCAAATCCCAACTCTACCATTTATTGGCTGTATTTCATGGGCAAGTTATTTAACATCTTTGTGCCTAAGTTAACTCAAGTGTAAGTAATTTCAAAGGGTTGTTCTTAAGTTTAAATTTCAATATGTGGGAAGATCTTAGAACAGTGCCTTGCATATAGCAAGCAGTCAATAAATGTTAGAACTAAATGTTAGTTCTAGGGGTAACAACAGGGTTTTAAAGTAAGTCTTTTTATGTCTAAAGATAAAAGAAGATATGCAGCACTATTAGCTATATTAGACTCTAAAGTGGTAAGTGGTTAAAGGAAAGATGGGAAGGTGTAATTACTAATAAAAGTATACCATTACTGATCTCTGCATTTTGATTATTAAATCAGAAAAAAAGTCAAAGTTAAAAAAAACTAAATAAAATATGTGAATATAACTTTATACAAATATAATACACAGAAGAATTATAACCTTTCCTAATCTTTTATAAAAATTAAGAAAAAGAATACTACCTCCATTGAAAGTAACCTCTCCAAGGCAGTCTCGTGGTACTTTTGATGCACAGCGTTTATGACAGTTGAATTTGCAATCTAAAATAAAGTGTTCGGCTTATTAATTTATGTAAAAAATCAGCAATATCAAATATGATTCAAGACATTCCTTAAATCACTCACAAATAGAGTATCACAAATGACAATGATGATAAAATAAAGTGTTCCTCTACTAAGAACTCAGGTCTTGAACTAAAGGTCTAGTTTCAAATTCTGAGGCTGTCCCTTAATAGTGATTTTTAACTCCTCAGGGCTCAGTTTCTTTATTTCTAAAATGAAGTTAAAATGTGCTGGCAAGTCCAGGTTTTCTTCCCTTACCTCACATTCATCTTTCCAAATACCCATTAAGGGTTTCTCAGTCTGATTCAATTCCTTTCCAACACATGTTAGGCCTTACTTTCAACTTCTAATTATTAGGACCAAGTGCATATGCAGAAAAGAGGCTGAGATTCCACAATCAGTGATTAGAAATTAGTGAGGGCTTTCCCGTACTACCTTGTAAGGAAAGACTGAGCTTCTCATGTATAAGGTCTCCCACTTATACAAAATGGTTCTTTCAGACTGCAAGAACCTCAGTTGATAGCATTGCAGATCACTGTCAGGTATGAGCAGTTCAATACTACTCTGTAACTCAGTGGTTCTCAAACTGTGGTCCCCAGACCAGCAGCTTAAGCGTCATTTGAGAACTTATTAGAAATGCTAACTCTTGGGTCCCACCCCAGACCTACTACACCAGCAGCTCTGGGAGTGGGGCTGAGAAATGTGTTTTAATAACCTCTTTAGGTGACACTAAAATTGAAACCCACTGCTGTAACTATAGTCTAACACCACCTTTGAAATACATCTACCAGCAATAACTGGGTAAAAAGGTAATTTCAAGTTCTGACTTAAAAGAAAAAGCCCCATGAAATTAATAATTTGATGGATAATAAAATTTGCATCATATAACACTGTCTTTTTCAATGAGACACCCTGAGAAAATTCATATATATTATCTTGCATATATCTTAAATAATTCTTTTTTTATCTCATTAAGGTTCGCAAATTATAAAAATAACAAGGTTTCCATTATCCCTTTGAAAATGTAGAGCCAAATTTGTGGCCCATCTGCAGCAAGTATGTAGGTTCTAATGGCAGGCATTTTTTCCCCTCTGTATTCCTACTCATGTTTTATGGTTTTTTTTCCTACTCATGTTTTATTAATTTGTTTATGCTTTCTTATATTTTATATATGCTCTAAAGTTGTCTTGTAGTTTTAATATAACAAAGTAAAAAACAGATGACTGAGTGCATAAATGAATAGCTGTTCTTGTAACTGTATTTTTCTCTCAAATAATCCAGCATAACTGTTTTATCTTCACTAAATTATTATTTTTTGTTCTTAGCTTGAAAAGTGAACAAAAATAACTATTTTATTTTTTAAGCATTTAAATTCGTATTATAAAAACACAAGGCCCTGGCCAGTGTGGCTCAGTTGGTTGAGTGTGTCCTGTACACCGAAGGGTCATGGGTTTGATTCCAGGTTAAGGCACATATCTGGGTTTCGGGTTCGATCCCCGATTGGAGTACTTGTGGGAGGCAACCAATCAATGTTTCTTTCGTGTAGCGATGTTTCTCTCTCTACCTTCTCCCTTCCTCTCTCTCTAGAATCAATGGAAAAAACATATCCTCTGGTGAGGATTAAAAAATAAAATAATAAAAAAAAGATACAAGAATCACTAAAGTAAATTCTGATGGTTTTTGATTGATAATCAAACTAATGAGAAATATAACCTAATACTTTCTGAACCAATATAATCACAAACATTATTCTTTTAGAGCTCTAAAAAGTTAAACTAATAACTCAGTGGCAGAGTGAACTGGTTTTATTTCAAAATTCATTAATCTACATATTTATTTTAGTTCCTCTACAAAATATTGTACTTTTCTGCATATGGTTTTAGAATGTCTCTGCTCTGCTGAGCAGAGCAGCACTATTTTACTACCTTTACTAAGATAATCTGTTGGCTAGAATTTGTACATCTGTTATTAATGTTCTTTCCCAAAACATTCCTTAGTGGCTGCTTGCCAATACACTTTAGTGTTGATATTTTTAAGTATTAACATATATTAACTCATATACAAAAGTAAGCTGTTGAAATAAAATTTCAACATATAATTATGCCTGCCTGATGGTTATTAAATACTTGACAACATACGTACAACTTGTTTTCTATTTGATGTTCCCCTATGCTATCATATTTTTACCAAGAAAATTTTCTTATATACTTAAGTTAAATTTATATATAATTATTTGACTTTGTACTGTAAAGAGAATTTATTATTGCAAAGAACCTCAAATATAATGTTTACTTATATAAAACTAATTTATTCAATTCCACAAATACTTCTATTATATAATAAAGCATGGTACCAAGAACTGTTAAAATAATCACATGAAAAATAAGTACATACAATTATAGAAAGATTACTTATCATATCCTGGCTTAATGACTAATAACACATTTAAACTCTATTTTGGTTTTACACTATTGTACAGATTGCTGAGAAGATAATGCAATATAAAAAAAAGATAAAACTGACTTTAAAAAGCATTAAAGCATTATATAAGTAGAAAAAATTATTCCATTATTCTAATGAAAACATGGTCATTAACAGCTGTTTCTGGAATACTATGACAGTGTTTTGGGTTAGTATCCAAATACGGTGGTCCCTATTACAAGTGACTTCTACTATATTCCACTTATTTCAGGAATGACAGTTTTTATACAACTCTCCTCGCTACATAATTAAAAACAAAAATAACAAAACTCTTGTAGTATGTGTGTATGAATATTTAATGGAAAAAGGAAATAATTATTTTATATCTTAGGAAGTGTCTGTCTTTGGAACCAGAAAGACTTAATTAAACTCAAATAGGCAGGAGATTACCTGCCTATTAACTGTTCTGTATTGGCAAATGTTAAGCAACCATATCTCAGAAATCCAAATTCTAGTTTTTCTGTTTATATTTTAATTTTTCTTTAGCACAGTTCCTGTTACCTATACACATATTGCAGACAGTAGTAGTAGTTGTTAATATGTGTGTCTTTTCTTTTTTCTTTCTCTCTTTCTTTCTAAATATATCTTTACTGATTTCAGAGAGAGGGATAGAAACATCAATGATGAGAGGGTCATCACTGATTGGCTGCCTCCTGCACGTCCCTGACTGGGTATCGAGCCTGCAACCGTGGCAGGTGCCCTGACCGGGAATTGATCCGCAATCTCCTGGTCCTAGGTCGATGCTCAACTGCTGAGCCATGCCCAGCTGGGCTCTTTCTTTTTTAAAAAATATGTTTTTATTGATTTCAGAGAGAAAAAAGGAGAGGGACAGAAACATCAATGATGAGAGAGAATCACTGATTGGCTACCTCCTGCATGCTCCCTACTGGGAATTGTGCCTTGACCAGGAATCTCACCATGATCTCCTGGTTCATGGAGTTGATGCTCAATCACTGAGCCATGCCAGCTGGGCTCTTCTTTCTTTTTTAAATTAACAACTACGAGAGTGATTTCTTTGCTTAATGCTTCTAAATATAAATGTTTTAAACCTATATTTGCAGATATAAGTTTCTGCAAATTTAAATTTCACTTAAGAAAAACATCCAATCCTACCTTTACATTGCATTCCTTGGCGAAAGAGGCCTTTCAGTAACCGCTTGCAGTACTGACATATTGTGGGACGGGTATAAGAGTGAACAGCAAATGTGTGTGGAACTTTCACTCTGCACATTACCATCTTTTCCATCCAGATTGGGCGACCACTCCAAGAAGGAATTCTTTTACTTGGTTCTTGGTGAACATGTGACTAAAATATAAGTAATTTCTGTAAGTATAAGTCAATATTAAAAACAAAATATTAAGAGCAGGGCTTGACCACAAAAGTCATTTTTTAAAACACTACAGCCAAAACTAAAAATGTGGATCTCATCAGTTTGCTTTGGAAACTTAAATTGTCAACCCTTGAATGAGAAAAGTGAAAGATTTCTTTGCTATTTATCATTTTTTTAAAAAGGATATTTTCATCTTCCCCTACATACAGTCACTGGTTAGCTATTATTTGCCAGGCATATATAGCATTTTTCAAATAAAAAACAAAAGGCTTAAAATCAATTTATAACAGATGTTCAAATCCCTCCAAAAACCTTACCAAGGAATTAACCACAGAGAAAGCAAATAAATATAGAAAGTGTTATCACTGTTAAGTTATTGAACATAATTTCTGGAAATAATTAAAAACAAATTAGTTTTTCAAATTAATTTTAATACTAATATATGTATGTAAAACTTTAAGTCTAATTAATGATGATGATATACATAATGGCAGATACAAAACTGAAACAAATTTACCCTGAGTAATTAAGCTTTAAGAGGTTCCTTATATTTTAAACATTTTCCAGTTATTTACATTTCTTCATTTTTTGAGCAAGAAAAAAAAATTAAAGGTGTTGGTTAAAAATTTTTGTGTAACCTGAGGGATAAGTGGATTTTTACAACTATGGTTCTTTCTATACATACAAAAGAAATAATATTAAATTACATGTCAACTGAATGTGGCTCATCCCATTCATTCAACGTTCATTGATTACTATACTATGCATGGGGGATACAAAAATGAATACAGTCCATGTTTTCAAGCATAAAATCCAAATGCCTAACTACTTTCTATATGTATTACAGATTTTGTTGTAGCTACTTGCATCGCCACTGCTAAAACTGAGGTCCTGAGATCTTTCACATGCTTTCTGTAACTAGTAGTGTCTGTAATTCAGAAAAGTTGAGTCATTCTGCATTGATATGTTCAACCAACAGAAGGAAAAGAAGCCAGAAGAAATAAGAGACAGAGAAGTGTAAGAGAGAAGTGAAAGGAGGGGGAGAAAACATTTTTTTGAAGAGAAGTAGGAAGAAAAAAGAAAAGGCCAGACGAATGGAGGAGAGCACTATAAAAATACAAGTATAGCCTCTGATGTATAGTTTTCCTCTAATGTGTAGCCAGCAATTTTCTAAAATGAATTATGAAGTAGTTTAAGGAAAAGTACAAAAAGAATGTTAACACCCAAACCAAACTTGTATGCTTTATCTGTCCAAGGTGTCCTGCTCTAGCCTGGCCCCCTTTACCCATGCTGCTATGTACAGAGCACCTTCAGCAAAAGGAACACCACGGTGATTCTGCAAAGCTAACGAAGAAGCCAGCAGGAACCAAAAACAGATGTTTCAGGCCTTTGTTCATCCTTGGCTCCCTAGTCCAGTGGTGACTCAACACTCTGCTTCTTGCTCCTGCTTCTACCACTTTGTGTCTCTCAAGTTTAAAACACACAAGATGGAATAAGAATAATTTAGCCAGTCATCAACAAATTGTAAGATATCCCTATAAGGAAGAACTTCCTACCAGATCCCTTTGTATCCCAACGGCCAGTCAGTGATTGCCTTTTGTCAGATCCTGCTGAGATAGGGGTATCGGGGACATGGTAGAGAACAGTGCGGGAGGACTGTGCCACAGCACCAAGTCTGGCACATGAGAATTAGGAGGCTCTTACTGTACAGCCACTTGAGAGTTAGTTCCTATCTTTCGCTCAGATTTGAGGTTGCTTCCCTCTGCTCATTGCCATCTCTTCCACTCCTCTACAGTATCCTCTTTTCCTACTCTTCCTTCCCTGATTTTCCCCCGAGTTTTCTCTCACTGTGCTTCCTTCCTTTTTGAGACTGCATGCATGGACTGACATTCCACTCTACAATTTCTACTTGTTCTAAAATACTCTGCACAATCTAACCAATTCAAACATATACTCTACTTCTTATACTTCCCTCTGGAATTTTCATCTTCAGGATAAAATGTAAAGTAATGAATTAAAACGTAATGCCTTATTCATCTGCTCCATCCTGTTACTTCCTAATCTAGTAATATCCACCTAAGGGTAGCTGGCATACCAAAAATCATACGTAGGGCTCTTAAAAGAACATATTTCTATCCTACTGTCCCCATTCCCAGCTATGTTTCCATGGCAGTTCATATATAAAATGCACTAGCTTTGCTATTACCAATCTGTTTTCAAGCTCTTGCATATCTTTATAACTCACTGTTCTTAGTTCCTTATGCGATAGCAGTCTTCTTCTACTTTAAAAATCTCACACTACGGCTAAGCAATATGGAAATATGGGATTTTTGTGAAAGAATTTCAGAAGCTTTTACTCTGGTGCCTCAGTTTACAAAATCTTGTGACTAGGGTATCAAGAAAACAGCCAAAGGCTTGAATTTAGTGTTAACTGACAGAAAGACCAAAGGGTTTACAGAAGCAACTAAATAAGAAGATTGTAATCTATGAATATAAATCATTTTAAGTAGTATTAGATGAAAAAGAAAATTATTTCTTTCTTCCCTGATCTACTCACTACCTTTACACTTGAGGGGTACAATATATAAGAAAAAGTCACTGATTTAAAAATAATCAGCTCTGGGTTTCATTCTAATATCACTTACTAATTTGCTCTATGACTCAGTGAAGTCGTTTGACCAGTCTCAACTGTCTCATGGTATACAGATATACTGCTCTATCTCACTGGAATACTGTGAGGATCAGTGGGGTCATCCACTCACTCATTCATCACTGAGTATACCTACAAAGTACCAGTTATTATGCTGGACATGGAAATGAGCATTGCTTTCTTTAAACAGATCATAAACTCCTTGAGGACAATCCAGTATGCAAACACTATACATACCATTAGGACGTTTGAAAAGTGATATGGCATTCAGAAAATAACTTCTAGGTAAGGGGAAAATCAGGAAAGGTAGCTGTTCAACTAGGTCTGGAAAAAACATGTAAGATAGAAAGGAGCAAAGGTAGGAGAAGCAAGGATGTGTTCAGGGAATGTGGAATAGTACATATGTCAGAACCACAGACTATATAAATGTTTTCTAATGGGGAGTTGTGTATTAAGCTACAAATAGTGTGGTAAGATGGTCCGATGTGTGGTATGTAACATGAAGTAAAGTATGAAGACCAGGAATCGGGATACTGGTTAAGAGACTAGTGCAGTGAGGTCCAAGTGGTGATGTGATCCCAGAGTATACAAAATGCAGTTCATTACTATTGGTAAGCCCTGTCTCCATAACACATTTTAAGCTTCGTAACTGTAGGAATCTTATTATTCTTTAGCATAAAAGTTATGTTTTAAAATGATGTCATATATCCTGTACAACACAAGAAATAACTAGTACAGTGCCATTCTATTACCTTAGAATACATACCTCTTCAGTGGGAAGTGCTACATATTCAGTTTGTAGGGGTCTTGGGACTGAGAGGCCAGGTCCTGGCAGAGACACATTTGACAGACGCCTCTTTCTTACTCCACTACAGTTATTTGGAATCTTGAAGGCACATCGTTTATGATAATTTAATCCACAGCCTAAATATATTTTAAAAGGTAAAAAAAAAAAAAAAAAAAAAAAAAGATTAAAAAAACTTATATGTTACATTAAAAAACAGGTACTTCTTTATTATTTTCTCTGGCGGAAAAGTTTACCCTAATTAAAAACCCAGACAACAGGCTAACTGGAAGCTAACAAATTCAAGAACAGTAAATGTGTAAGAAGGTTTACTTAGAAAGGTTAAGTTAGCTAGAGCGGTAGTTCTTGAACTGTGGTCCCCAAGTATGGCATTACCTGAGAATTTGTTAGAAAGTAAATTACTGAGCTCTACCCTAGACCTACTGAATCAGAAACTCTGGGGATGTTTTAACAAGTCCTCGAGGTGATTCTGATGCATGGTAAAGTTTGAGAACACTGGCTAAACACAGCACTTCAACAAACCATGGCCTGTGTAGCAAATCCTTCCCATGACATTTGAAAATTATATGAAATTCAAATTTCAGTGTCCATAAAGAATTTTATTGGAACACAGCATGCTCATTTTTTTTCACACTATAACAGCAGAGTTAAGTAGTTTCGACAGAGACCATATGGCCAGCAAAACTTAAAATATTTACTCTGGCCCTTTACAAAAAATTTTATTGATCCTTCACCTTAGAGGTTTTTTTTCTAATCCTCAACCAAGAATATGTTTTCCATTATTTTTCAGAGAGAGTGGAAGGGAGAGAGAGACACACATTGATGTGAGAGAGACACAACAACTGGTTGCCTCCCTCACGCGCCCTGACTAAGGCCAGGGATCGAGCCTGCACCGAGGTACGTGTACGTGCCCTTGACCGGAATGGAACCTGGGACCTTTCAGTCTGAGGGTCGAAGCTCTGACCACTGAGCCTAACCTGCTAGGGCTACCTTAGAGTTTCTTAAACAGAAATCTGCACCTCATCCTATTCCCTAGCAATTCTAATTTAGAACACCTTTGCTGTTGCATGTAAAAGACTTACGTTTTAAGAAGGTAATAAGGAAGTTAATATTTATTTAACCACTATTTAGTGACAAGTATTTTAGCCATATTACCTCATTTAACCATTTACTCTTCATGAAACCAGTGAAGCAGAGTACATTTTATAGAAAGAGAAATGATCCTCAGAGAGGTTTAGTAAGTTGCCCAGGAATATGACCCAGTAAGTGGCAGAGGAAGGACCAGAGTCTAGAGCTCTCCAATTCTAAACCTGGGTTAATACCTAGTCACCAACTAATGATCGTATTCGTTCACTGATGATTAGGGAATGCAAATGTGAAATCCTGTTTCAAATGATACAAACTTTAGAACACATACCTTCACATTTCAGTCCTTGACGTACCAGTCCCCAGAGCATCTCACCACAATAATCACAAAAAGTAGGAGCTTTGTAAGAATGTACATAGAGAGTATGTGGACGAATCTGGAAGTCTTCTACTGTAGCCAAAGCTTTTAAAAAAGAAAAATATTAAAATAAACCTTATTATATTTGTAATTGCTATGAGCTTAGGAATGTTAGTCATGTTCATTTAGGTCAAAGTACAGAATCTTTTTTCTCTGACAGTTTCATCTGACCATAAAAATAAAAATAATTTTAGCATTTAATATTGAGGTTTTTAAACTCTATTTTAGGAAGTTCATCAGCTTCAATTAATGTCAGCTCCAAAAGTAGGTCTGTAGGTAAATATTTTGACCTCCAAAAACCTTTTCTCATAGTACAAGACTGGATTTTAAAACAGTTGTTAGGTCTACCTTAGACAATTAAAAACTGACTAACTTACTATAAACTGAGAAACAGAACACTACAGTTAAATAAACAAACAAACAAACAAAATTGTGGAACCTGACCTCAATTTACAGCAATGTTCCGGTGAGAAATGTACTCACTCTAACTTGCACTCTCAGGATATGCTCTCTGTGTTCTCTATAGTCCTAGTGGTTAAGAAAGTGTCTTCTCTCCCCTCTCTAAGCAACTGAACAGTAGACACATCTACCAGGAGACATCATCTCACCTACACCTACACCTACAAATCATCATTATCCACAGTGGCCTGATGAAAGGTCCGTAACAAAGAAGGAATGGATGGGAGCATGACCTCCGGGGAAGGCAGGGAGTGAAGCCCCTCCAAAGTGAAGAGGAAGACAAGGGCTGAGAAGTATATAGATGTTTGGGGTTGTGGTATAGCAGATGAATGATAAATGTAGGTGCTAGATGAACTGGAAGGATCAGGGACTAATAAGGAAAGGTAATGGTCGGAGAGGATCTCAAGAACAGGCTGCAAAAATGAGTCTGAAAAGAGGAAAAAGTGGTGGCAGGACTCTGGACTCTTAGCTGGCTTTCCTTTCTTTCCTCCCTTCCCTCCCTTCCATCTCTTCCTTCTCTTCCTCCCTTCCTCTCAGGCTTTTCCTCTCTCCCCCACCTCAGTCCCTGCCCAACAAGAAGTTTTACAGGCCTACTATATTCATTCTTTGTTCCTTTACACTCCTCCCTAACAACCTGCCAACCTGTTACTGGATGAGATCTGAAATAGCAGGAGCTAAGGAACAATGAATGGAAAGAATGGGTGAGAGGGGGAAAGGAAAGAGAGGTAAGAAAATGCCCACTGAGAACAAGGGAAGAAGCATTATTTAAGTCATGGAAACAACCAGCACTGCAGTCGCCTCTTCCACATCTTCATTACTTCTCTTTTATTTTCTTATTTTCTTCTCTGAACCCCCAACTCTCTTCTTTTATTCTCTTCTTTTATTCTCTCTTCTTTTATTTTCTTATTTTCTTCTCTGAACCCCCAACTCTCTTCTTTTATTCTCAAAAATGGGGAAAGGGGGACAGAATTTCATTGTAATTATTTTATTTCTTTGACTCAAAGAAGAGTCTATTCCTCTTCTAGTTCAACTGACAATCCCCTTAGCTTAGTAACACTCAAATAAGTAATTCAGGGCTTATTTTCCTACTTTCTCATCTGTGATATAATCTTCCTGAAAGTAAAAATCACATGGTAACCATTATAATGGATGAAAGAAGCAACTGTAGTACAAAGACAAAGTATAATTGAACACAGCATTTAGTATAAAAAAAATAAAGCTTGTTGAAAAAGAAGGCAACAAAATAAAAGCTATTTACTTACCTGAAAGGACAACTTCTACTAGGTCTCCTTCATGTATTTCATCTGCTGAGGTAATCAGCTGCAAAATATTTTCTGAGTTCATGTCATGGCGAAAGAGAAGAATTTTGTCATACATGCCAAAGAATCCACACTCTGGAAACTGCAGGAAAATAGTCTTATATCAGTATAGCCATAGCTATCTACTTTTATAAGTAAATGTTTCAATCTTACAAAGAATTTTATATGTAGTTTTTAGCCTAACACTAACAATTCTACTAATATCTAAAAGATGAATCATGTACTTAAACATCCTGGTTAATTTTCAAGTTCAAAATAGAAAAGCAAACAAATATAATCACTGATTATCTTAAAACACAGGTCTCAGAAATACAGTGTTTCTTTATTCAGTTACTGATGGAGAATATAAGTTTGAGCTTAGTGCCATTCTCTCTTACATAGCTTGAAACCTAAGCAGTCTTTCTTGCCCTCTAGAACTGAGCTTCCTCAACCGTTAGTTACTAGCCACATGCAGTTACTTAAATTTAAGTTAATTAAAATGAAATAAAATTAGAAGTTTAGTTCCTCAGTTACTCTAGCCACACTACATGTGCTCAATAGCCACCTTAGCTACTGGCTACCATTTTGGACAGTGCAGCTATAGAACACTTCTATCCTCAGGGTAAACTGAATAGTGCTGGCAGGTCAACAATTCCCAAACCACCGTCATAAGAGTTCCAAAAATCCAGTATTTTTGCCATATGCATATATAGCCTCTAGGTATCTAATATTTTCTATAATCTATTCACTATAATTACAAATACATGATTCATTATGGAACCTTTAAAAAAAAAAAACTTTGGGGGGTTCAGAGGAGACTTGCACATCTGTTCACATTTACCCTAAGTATATTATTTCAATGCATCTACATTTTGTGACTCCAGTGCCGAAACACTTTGGAGTTTAGTATACCAAGGACTAAAATATGAAGGTATGGGTTCTGAAATTGTTTGTAGTTAATAAAACTTAAGAGAAAATTTTAAGTACTTGCTTTACAAAATAACTGTTTAAATTTTAAATCAATTTTAAAAAAAGAGACCATCTGCTTTGGGAAATGCTGCTCTAGATATTTCAAATTTATTTAATCTTAGAATTGTAAGCTCTCATTTTGGCTCCTCAGACTATCCTTTAGTAAGCTACATAGTATGCCACTGGCCTGCACTGAATAGCCTGATATGTGTTACACTAAACTGTAACTGCATTTAGTGCATGGATGTTGCTGAAGGTATGGTTCACCTACTTGATATGATAGTCCTTCTTTGTAAGGACCCATAAAAGAAATTTCTCTGGTTGGTTTTACAACATGAACATAACTAATCATGTTTTCTTGTTTACTTTGCCCACAGCAAAAGCAAAGCCAAGTTTGTGGCCCACTTCTAACATCAGGATAGGTAGGATCTTATGGCATGTGTTTTAGGTAGAGATACCAACCTGGCTTCATCTTAGTTTCTGACCTTAATTTTCCCATTAAAAATTCTTGTATAAGTCTCCCAAAAAGGTGTCAAATTTTTTTAATAAGTTAAATTTAAAAAAATTGAAAACAATGACTTAATTAGAAACTGAAGAGTTTTATTTTTAAAACCTGGGTAAACAATGGAAAATACAGAAATATTTAGAATGTTTATAGTATTAATTATTCTTCCAATTATTTGTGTCACAGTTAATATTTATAAAACTTCCTAATATGCTTTAAACATATATCTAACACTATAAGAATTTTTGATGGAAAAGATGAGTCAAAATAGAAAATAAAAAAATTTTTAGTAAATTTTTATTTAAATTTTAAAATTAAAATTTTATTAAATTTTTATTATTAAATTCTGTAACAGCTAATGAGATATAAAACATCCCTGTACCTTGGTTGCAACAATTCTCAAGGATTAATAAGATCCCACATTCCATCATTATAAAGATAAAATCTCTAAAAATATTTGTATGAATAAAACTCATTTTAAAAATTCTCATTTTTCACATCTGCTAAGTGCAAGGCACTGGCCCTGTGGTTTATAAAGACAAAATAGTCCTTGTCTTCCAGACACAATGTAATAGGGAGATGGAAATAAACAAAAATATACAGCTCAATAAGGAAAATGCCAAAAATGAAAAATAAACAAAATTCTAGAAGATGGAATGGAAAACTTTACCTGGGAAGGCGGAATACCACTTTAACAGTGATATTTGAGCAGAATTATTAAAAAAGAGAAGCAGGGTTTCCAAGGAAAGAAAGCGAAAGTGAAAGTAAGGTCATGGTTGAGAAAGTACAAGGTAACTGTGAGAAGGTAAGTAAGCGGACCTTTGTGACTGAGGAATGATGTGGGGAGGGTTGGGTAGAAAGAAGGTAAAAATGCACACAGGAGCCCCACGGGGACATTGTGATAGAGAAAACTGCAGTCAACAGAGCTGGGTTTAAGCTTTGCCACTTACTAACTATAGCACCTTAAGTAAACTGCTTACCCTCTCTATGCTCAGTTTCTTGTCTACAGATTGGGAATAACAAGAGAATAGCTGCATAGGGTTACTGTAAGAATTAAATTACGTGACCGGCCGGGCATGGCCCAACGGTTTGTGCATCAATCTAGGATCCAGGAGGTTGCAGTTCGATTCCCGGGCAGGGCACATGCCTGCCTGGGTTGTGGGCTCGAGCCCCAGTGAGGGACATGAAGGAGGCAGCCAATCAATGACGACTCTCTCATCATTGATGTTTCAACTCTCTCTCTCCCTTTCTCTCTCTGAAATCAATAAAGATATCTTTAGAAAAATAAAAAATAAAATTACTTGATAGCTATAAAATGCACAGCACTGTGATCAATTAATACTACTGGTTCATACTATTATTCTATATCCAAGGGTGAGAGAGAAAGAGCAAGAGAGTAACATGATCAAATCTGTATTTTACAGAGAGAATGCTGACATCACTGTGTAGCAAGGACTGGAACAGGAAGAGACCCGAGCAAGCTCCTGAGGAAGGTTGAAGCGGTAAGAAGAAAGAGGTATCAGGGTCTGGATCATGCAGTAAGAAGATGGACAGCAAGACAACAAGAAACACTTCTCTCTAGAAACTATCTTTGGTAAATTACATGTATCATTACTACAACAAGTCCTCGAATAATGCATTTTGTTATAATGACAATGAGACGCTGTAGGAATTTAACTCTTGTTTATACCAATTATAAACTCTTTTAATTGGTAGGAGTGGTTTCATTATATATCGTTTCATTTGAAGTCACAGAACCACCTTAGCCAGGTGGTTCAGTTGGTTGGAGTGTCATTCCATGCACCAAAGAGTTCTGGGTTCGATTCCTGGTCAGGGCATATACCTAGGTTGCAGGTTCAATCCCCAGTTGGGGTGCATATGGAAGGCAACTGATTGATGTATCTCTCTCACATCTCTCCCCTACCCCGACCCTTCTCTCCCTCTAAACAAATCAATAAAATCGTATCGAGAATTTAAAAAATAATAGAAGTCACAGAACCTATCAATGACATTAAATGAGGATTTACTATATTTAGTTTATTCCCCTAGGGCAGTGGTTCTCAATTGGAGCAATTCTGTCTTCTGCCCACCCCCCTCGAAGATATGTGGCAATGTCTTGAGACACTTGGTTATTACAACTTGAGGTCTGGCATCCAAGGTATAGAGACCACAGATGCTGCTAAACAGCCTACAATGTACACTGACAGCCCACAGAACAAAACTGAGCCAAAATGTTGATAGTGCTGAAGTTGAGAAACTGCTGTAGGGAATAAGGGAGTCAAGTGTGTAGAGACACTGGAAAAATGCAGAAGGAAACTGACAACCTTCTGCAAACTAGACATGCCCGTATTTCCTTCCCTAGCCTACCTCAGCCTCAATTAAAAGAAAGAAGAAATGAAAGAAACAGCAAGAGCTATCAGGGTAGAAGCAAAATAGGCCTTTCATTTAGCCTCTTTCCAAATTCCCCCAGGCTTTTCTGGATTTGTTTTCTACAGACTATGCCAATGACTCCTCCTGACTATGCAAAATGAAGTCTTTTCCCAGTCCACATGGGAAATTAATAGAATTTCATCATAAAGTTATCAAATTCCCACTTCTTATAAACTCTCTTTGCTCACTTTAGATTCTTTCTTTGCTTTTGCATTAAAGATGACTTCAAGAATAAAAAACTGATCTTACCTTTTTTTTAAAGATTTTTTAAAAAATTGATTTTGAAAGAGGAAGGAAGAGGCAGAGAGAGAAACATCTATGTGAGAGTGAAACATCTATTGGCTGCCTCTTGCCCTACCCCTACTGGGTACTGAGCCTGCAACTCAGGCATGTGCCCTGAGAATCGAACTGGCAACCTTTCAGTGCACCAGATGACCAACTGAGCCACACTGGCCCACCAAGTTAGCCACACTGGCCAGGGTGTGATCATCTTATCTTTTGATAACCATTTCAGAGAAGTTACTTTTTATGGTATTCACTTACACTTGTTATAAGTAAAAGGTTCCAATACTTACAAATAAAATTCCTTCAAGTAACATGTTGAAAGTTCTCTATGTGAACAGTTTAAAGTTCATGTCATTAAAATTCTGTCAGAAAAATGTTAATGAGGTAGGAAGTTTTCAAGTTTTTAATTCTATGTGGTCAAATACAACTTTTACATGTTAACAAAGTAGCTTCAAAATTTAACATTATCTGAACAAAGTATTGACCACTATACACCTTTTGAAAAAGGAGTATGGGTTTTATTCTTAGAGCAATGGGAAGCCTTCAAGAGTTTTAATGTACATTTAGTTTACTTATAAAAAAATTTCTAACTGAAATATGAGTAAGTGCACTAATCTTAATTAGTAGATAGATAATTATACACACACATGCACGCATACCCATAACTGCCACCCAGGTCAAGATATAGCACCTAGAACTTAGTATTTCACAGGCACTTACTGAAAGAGTTGTTGACTATTGAGCAAGGTTAACTAATTTAACACTAATATACTTCCCAGGAACAAGTGTAATTTTAATCTAACATCATTTTTAGGGACGTACTTAAATAAAAAATAATTTTGATGATTCTGTTTCTAAATACTGACAGAAGGCCCGAGAGTCTAGATGAATCAATGAGAAATTACTCAAGATGGATTCTGAATTTATTCTGAACTTTCATCATTAATCTCCAACCCAAAATTTTCTGGATATGACATACCAGAGGAACACTTCTTTTAACATTTGCTATTTGTCTTAGACACAAACCAGAGCAATCTTTTTTCATTTTCCTTCTTCCTTGTTTTTATTAGTTCTGATTACCTTTAATTCAAACTTTCTATCCTAGCCAAGGTCTTAACCTGAATATCCAGCAGAATTTTAAAAAACCATAAAACATATTTCTACCAGTTTGTGCCTCCAGATTAGTTACAGTTGACTGACACTATTTGCCAAGACAAAAAGGGCTAGGGTGAAGAGTAGGATGTCACCCAGCCTCTACAACCCAGCTGTAGTAGAAAGAATGAGGCAGAAAACAACAACAACCTGGAATGACAATTGGTTTCTGGAAAACAAAAGATGAAGCTGGGGTTTTTGCTCTACTTTGGCGGGAACTGAAAATTATACCCAACCCATGCCTGCAGAGACAATGTATTTGGCCAAAGAACAGACCAAAAACACTCCCAAATAAGGATACATAAGCAAGGAGTCTTCAGGTTTAGTGTCATATAAATGGTCAAAACTAAAAACAAATGTTTTAAATCAGCTAAAAAACAGACAGTCAACTTTAGTTAGAATTATTTAATTTTCAGTAAACACCATTATAGCTTAAAATGAATTGTTGTCTGGCAATTTCCTTTCTCACCCCAATTACACCTACTATGTTCATTCAACAAATTAACACAGTAGCAGCTGCATCATGGTGGTATTTTCTAAGTCTTTTGGCAATATGAAAGCAAGAAGGTGGGAAACTAACATTCACTGAACAGAGTTGTTTTTTTTTTAATTGATCTTAGAGTGAAGGAGGAAGGGAGGGAGAGAAAGAGAAGTATCAATGTGAGAGAGAAACACTGGTCAGCTGCCTTCCTCACAAGCCCTTACTGGGGACTGAACCTACAACCTGGGTATGTGCCTGACCCAGAACTGAACCCACCAACTTTTGGTGTATGGGATAACACTCCAACCAAATGAGCCACCAGGACCAGGGCTGAGCATAGTTATTATGCATCAGGTATTGTGTAAAGCACTTGATATAGGCTATCACATTTAATTTCCTCATAATTCCTGAAACAATCTCAGTTCTCTAATAAAATGAACATGAGCTCTATTTTTTTATAGTTTGTCATATGCTAAGTACTAAAATCACAAGGCAATGTCAGCGTGTTGGAAGAATGCTATACATGCTTTGGTATTTACTAAAATTTTAAGAACACTATAGGACCAATGGTCCTTCCAGATTTAAAGAGATTTAAAACCATGACTATTACTATTTGGGGGCACTAATTATGTGCCAGACACTGTATCAAGAGCTTTTCATTTAATCACCATAATTTTTAAATGGAGGTAGATATTATGATCCTAGAGATCAAGATCAAAAGTCAAGTGACTTGAAGAGTATCTATAATCATAAAACAAGAAAATGGCAGACTCAATATCACCACCTGGGGTCTGTCTCTAATTCGAAAATATTGCTACTTCTTTTTTGGATTATTCCTTTTTTTTTAAAATACACACCAATAACAAAAAAATAGTACAGATTTAAACACTAATGTAATTTTGACATTGGGAATCCATGCATGAATAATCAGGCAGGGCTTTTGGTCTATTCCCTCAATTCTGATTTGCTTATTTGTAATATGACTCTCTGGTATTAACCTCCCAGCAGAGATCTGATCAGCCAGTTTTTGCTTGGCTCAATCCCAGCTCTACCTGCTGCTCAGTTCTGTCTGCTTTCTTGGTTCTCCTGATTGCCAATCCCATTACTTTGGCTTTTATCAGTATAAAAAGCACTCCCTTCAGCTTATAAACTCCTAGAAGACAGAGATACTGTTTGTTGTTAAGTTTGTTTTATAAATCAACATGAAAATATAGGAATCTAATGTATATATATAGATTACAATTCCTTGTTTAACTATATCCACATTCATAATGGAAACTATACTATTCTTAAAACAAACACATCCAAGCCAAACTAGAAATTCTATTTTAAAGCGCTCAAGCTACAATTCCTATCTAGAAGATATTCATATTCACTAACTCAGTAAGATCCTACAGTAGTACTAACAGAAGTTTTCAATTTCTCCAAACTTCAGAAATTCTATTTCTATATCAGTTAATCTAGGGATTTCAGCATAACTGACATTTTGGGCCAGGTAATTTTTTGTTGTAGGGCTCCCCTGTGCATTGTAGCAGCATCCCTGCCCTCTTCCCACTGGATGCCAGTAGCACTCACTCCCTCTCCCCTCAGCAGTGACAACCGAAAACATCTGACATTGCCAAATTTTCCCTGGGGGTCAAAATAACCCCAGTAGAGAGCCACTGGTTTAATTTAATCTCATACATTAAAATTAGATACTGGGGCTATAATATTTGCCAATAAAATAGTCCGAAGTTCTAATCTACATTTTTACAAGGAAAAAGAAAAAAGTTCACTGATGTCCTTAGAGAGTGAACACAGTGGCACCTCGGTTTTCGAACATCTCTACTGGAGAACATTTCGGTTTACGAATGCTGTAAACCAGGAAGAGTAAATGTTTCGGTTTTCGAACACGCCTCGGAAGTCGAACATGCCACACGTCTTCTGCTGAGGGCAAGATCCTGAGGCCTAGCTGTTGGCTGTTGATCCCTCAGTTTTCAAACGTTTCAGAACTCGAACAGTCTTCTGGAACGGATAACATTAGAAAACCGAGGTACCACTGTGACTCGCAAAATTTCAGTCTTCTAGAAGAACCTGGCGTTTTGCAGAACTGTAGAAAGAGCTCTACAAACTAAATACAGGTGTCCCCCCCTTTTCTAAAGTTCGAATAAAGCCACTTCACTTTTATGAAAGACCTACACTAGTACCTGTTTTCACTAACTGAAAGGTATCCAGAGAGGATTTTCGCTTTTATGAAAAAGGGTGAAAAGTGAAAATAGCACTCAGTGGTTGTTTTGTAGCAAACTGTTAAAGAGGCAGAGCTGCGAGTGGTACCAAGCTCCTTCTACACTCAGCATTGCTGCATCAAGCCACCATAGCTTTGACCTGTGTCTGGGCTATATCTAGATTTATTTTGTGCATTCATTAGCAAGATGGTCATAAGGTATCGGAAAAGCCTAAGAAGACTCTTAAGGGTGTTGTTATTCTTAGCATGCAGCTGGACATAATTAAGCATTTCAATTGTGGTAAATGAAATAAAGACATTGTGCATCCACTGAATTTTGGGTCTGGAATGTTCAAAATTTTTTCTATATAAAAATTAATGGTAAATGCTTCTTTGTTTACATCATTTCGGCTATGAGGTTTCATAGGAACACTCTGCTTTCAGACAGTGGGGAAACCTGTATCTGACAATCTAAACTACTAGTGGGAGCAGGTTGGAGACAACTAAAGTGCCGATGCAGGATGGAAAACAGTACTAGTGCTTATCTGCTCATTTCTTTGCAGCCCTGACAACTATAAATTATTTCATCAATGAAAGTAATTACCCCCATCGACTATTTGAAGTATGACGTAAAAATAGGTAGAATGTGTCCTTTAACAAATTTCTTTTTTTTAAAATATATCTTTATTGATTTCAGAGAGAGGAAAGGAAAGGGAGAGAGAGATAGAAACATCAATGATGAGAGAGTCATTGATCAAGCCCACAACCTGGGCATGTGCCCTGACCGTGAATCGAACCCCGATCGCCTGGATCCCAGGTCGATGCTCAACCGCTGAGCCACGCCCGGCCGGGCCCTTTAACAAATTTTTATCTAGTATAAGGGAGAGAAAGATAAGACAGCACCAATCTCAATGTAACATAAATGTTGGAAGTGTTTCAAATCTTCAAAAAAAGGAAGCTAAATTTTAGGCTTATGCTAACAACAACAACAACAACAAAAGAAACTCCAACTACTCCACCCTTAGGATGTGTCATAAAATTGGACTGAATTCAAAGAGTGACCACTTTCGGTCATGTCCAAGTTTTAAGCAAAGCTCAACTATAAATAATATGTTGGTTTCAAATATACAACTACCATATGATCCAGAAATTCCATTTCTGGGTATATATATCCAGAAGGAAAAGAAATCACTATCTCAAATAAATATCGGCACCCCCATGTTCATCGTGACATTATTACAATAGCCAAGACATGGAAACAACCTAAATATACATTAATGAATGAACAAAAAAAAAATGTATAGTATGTATGTGCATAAACAATAGAATATTATTCAGCCATAAAAGAGAAGGAAATCCTGCCATTTGGGACAACATGGATGGATCTTACGGGCATCATGATAAGTGAAATAAATCAGCAGAGAAAGACAAATATTATATGACCTCACTTATATGTGGAATGTAAAAAAACCCAAACTCATAGAAACAGAGAACAGGCTAGTAGTTACCAGAGGGGGAGGGTAGCGGGTAGGGGAAATATGTGAAGGTGGTCAAACTTCCAGTTATAAGATAATTATGTTCTGGCAATGTCATGTACAGAACGGTAACTACAGTAACACTGGAAAGCAAAAATGTAAAATAGATGGAATCTACATTTGGCATTACGACTAGTAGATTACAAATACATTTTAAAATATCTAAAATATTGTTAAAATAAAATTACAGTTCAGATAGCCCTCCTCCCCTAATTTAAAAGTAGGGTTGCCCTCTGGGCTTACACCATTAACTTTTATAGGTTCTCCAAACTAAGAGATCTTTTCATTACTTTTCTGTCTTGTTAGTTCCTCTACGGAAAGAGAGTTGGGAAAGATCCTCTTAACAGGCAATGATTCCATTTTAAGAGTCTCAGCAGAACACTAGGGCCCCAATGTATATCCTTGTGCCAAATCTTTAAGTGAAAGAACACTTCGACTGTCTTAAAAATTTCTAGCACACAGAAACTCTATTTTATTAAAGTTTGATAAAAATCAGTTCCATTATCTCCCCCAGGTAAACCTTACTTTCTGGATTTTCTATCTTTGGTTACCAGGGTCACCAACCATCCAGTCATCCAGGTTTCCTGTCTTTAACCCTTTGCTCTTCTCCCATATTCAACAGGATATCAAGTTTTACCAATGATTCTTTCCCAATATCCTTCAAATATATCATCACTTTCCAACTGCCTCAGTTCAGGTCTTCATTACAATGGCCTCTTATCTGATCTCCCAACTTTATCTCATACTTAGTTGTCATATTTCAGTTTTTCAAAACACAGATTTGGTCATATCACTTTGCTGCACATGGACCTTAGTTAAATCTCCACTCTTAGAAGAATCAAGTGCAAAACTTTTCATTGAGGAAGACAGTGTGGTGAGGCAAAAAAAGTACACAGGTTTCTGAATTAAAACAAACTGTGTTTGAATTCTGACTTTTAGCAAGCAATTTAAATGTCTCTGAAATTCAGTTTCCTACTTTGTTTATTTAACAGAGACTGTATCATCTACACACTTTCAACTCAGTGTGGGTTCTTCCCTTGGATAAAGAGCATCAATGTAACCTGACAGCATGACAGAAATGTAAACTCACCTCAGACCTACTGGTTCAAAATCTACATTTTTGTAGAATTCCAAAATGACTGGCATGTACATTAAAGTTTAAGGTGCACCACAAATTATTTTGAGGATTAAATGTTACCAATCATATCTTTCCTGTTTCTCCTTTCCATTTCTTTGCTTATCCTGATTTTTTTCGTTAAGAATGTATTCTTTCTTCACCTCCCAGATTACTGAAATCATGCTCATTTTAAAAGTATCAGATTAAATGCTACTTTCTGTGTGAAAACTTTCACGTCCTTTATCAACCCAAGAGCACTTTCTATTTTAACTTCACTTTCTACTTTTCATGTTTTATATACTGGTGAATATTTCCCTCACTAGACTATAACCTTTTTGAGGAAAGGGACAATGCCTGGGTAATCTTCCTATTACCTAAAACTTAACCAGTGCCCTATCTTTAGGAGGTTCAGATAAATGTATTTAATGACTACAAACAGAACCAAGAAAAGCTGATGTGCCCATGAGAGTCCTGGGAATTAACCTGGAGCTGTACTCATGTAGTTAATGAAAGTGGCTGGCCAGTGAGCAAGTGTCCAAGACCACAGAAAAGTACTTCTGACATGTTTTTTCCATCCTCCAGATGAGTCAGGAATCCATGAAACCTCTCTATAAAACCCCAGAATCTGAGCTGGTTCTCTTAGATTCCTTTCCCATTAATACTTGGAGCAGGTCATCCCATGAAAGTCCTTTCTCCTTTACCTGTCTCTAGCAGTGAAGACCCAAATCAGATTAACTGAGAATTCCACGGCTGGAATTACACACTAGAAATCATCCCAACTCAATCATTTTACAGATCTGGAAACTGTGATCAAGGGAAGTGAAATCACTTGTCCAAAGCTATACAGTAAATAAATAATAGGGCTGACCTAGTTTTAACTCAAAATTCTTTTGCACTTAAACAAGTTAGTATTCTAGTACATGTCAAAAGGAATGTATAATATGTTTATGTCATATGTATGCTATATACTTTTGGCGAAATACATCCCCATATCACTATAATACTGGTTCAAATTCAGTTCACTATGATATTCATTTTATGCTGGCTATACCTGTAACCAATCATTCTATTTTAATATATATAAAGTCTACCCTGAATTAACTTCTTTGAGCTATATCCTGTTTATTTCCTTGGTATCACTCTAATTTTTCATGGATTATGATTTTTAATCTAGTTTCCCAAGAATTTAACCCATATGACCTACTTCTCACATCTATATTAATGATGAAGTAAACATTAATTCTAACATAATCCTGTAGAAAATCAGTATACCTCTATATAAATATAAGAGGTAAATGAAATTTCCAAAGATTTAAAACTGAATAATACAGACTCTACCAAAACATTGGTTATGAGTTTCTGAGAACTCAAATAAAAAGAAAATATTTAGGTTAAAAATCTTACCTTTAAAGTAAAAATTACAACCTAGCTGCAAAAATATTTATGAACAACCTCTGTAACATTTAATGAAAGGGAAATTAAAAGCAAAGATACTTAAAGACAGCAGATGGTTTTACAGATCTATAAAATATATGGGCTATACTGAAATAGAAAAGTCACTGTTAAAACACAGGAAGCATAGGGCATTTTCAAAAACTACATAACATTTTTTGGACTGTTAATTACTTCTACATCAGAAGATAATGACAAACCATATAAAGCATAAGGAACTGAAACAAAAACAGTAAGATAAGGAACCTGAATCCAAATATATTAACCTTACTGATACGATTTTTAAAACATAAAGTTTAATTTGTGTGGGGAAAACATTAAAACATATGCTTGGTCCATTAAAAATAAAATGTAAACAATTCATACTACCCATATTATGTATAGTTTTATAAAATAGAGAACATACCAGCCAGCCATGGCATGCTATAGGGTAGGGGGTGGGTGGGTGAGAAACAAAACCACCCTCAATTTTCAAATTCTCATGTATTCTGTCACATATTCAAACTCGTTTACTTGGTTTTTGAGAGAGAAATATGATCCACTCATATTAAATGGCAGTTTAGATGTAATCCTTTTGTTAAGCCACCTTGATACCTTGTGCTCTCTACCTATTGCTTTCTCTGAAATCAAATGAGATTTCTTAAATTCCCTTTATGTTGATTTTCCTGCTCTTGAAAGGACAACTGAGTATTTTAAAGTTGGGATGCAGGTTCCAGTTGTTAGACTCTGAAATTTCAAACTTTATAGACTCTTGGTCTATTAGGACTCTTCCAACAATGCTCAGAATTAAGATATAAACAATTAGGATATAATTCACCCACGTGTGTTAACACATTATCACATATATAATTCATAGAAAAGCATTAGAAACAATATTAATTAGAAAAACTATTGACATAAATAGCATGCACAGTACCTTTTGATAAACAATGGAGCACACAAGATCCTTGACAGCAGATAAAGATAGTTCCTGAGCTTCAATGGTAACACTCTCCCGTGTAAGGCCAATTTGCAGTAGAAATGAAATTGTATGCACTGAGCCTCTGGAGTTAGTGAGTGATGGTGTACTGAAGCTTCCATTAGAGAGTCGGGCAGACAGGCCTGTCTTCGGACTTGAACATGAAGATGGAGTTGGAAGCACAGCAGGAAGAGTTGCAGGTAACACAGACTTCTGGGCTGATGGAGGGGAATTGTTTGCAGACATCTGCCTTTCTTTAATCTTTTAAAACAGTTGTCAATTCTTTTTCAATGGTTATGAAGAGGCTTTTAGAATCTCAGCAGAAAAAAAATGACTGTACTTTTAGATTTAGCTGAAAACTTCTTTATTTCCTCGTTTAAGCTACTCATACTGATGACTGCAAGTTCTACAACTGTGAATTGAATGCAGAAAAGGTTGCTATTTCCCTTAATATCAGTCCCATCAAAAAAGTCTTGGCTTTAGGACCACAACCAGGGATTTGGAAAGGATTTAACATCACTGAATTATCCTCATCAGAAAAGAGTTGACATTGCTTACTTTCTAACCATCTTCATCTATTTTCTTTAAGGTTACTCTTGTCTCTCTCTTTAAATTTCAGAAAATGCATACTGAATAAAAGTTGTTTTTCTGTCAAGATGAAATCCTCCCGGTTTAAAAATACACACACACACACACACACACACACACACACACACACACACACTGTGTTTAGGATTAATCTATTCAGTACTTATCCTTTGGTTCACTGATTTGATGGGATACTTTCTCAAATGTCCACACCTTAAATCACCTTCTCAAATGTCCTCGTTTTCATTTTTAGGGGGGGTAAATATTTCCATTATGAAGTACAAAGCTTTTTAAAATAGTACAGGCATATTCCATTTGATGAATGGGTCCATAGAGAAAACTTGATTCTTTCTGAGATGTAGTCAGTCTGGAAGAAATTTTTTAAAAAACTTTTAATATTTTATACTCATTCAACATTTTAAAAAGGCAAAAATCCTTATAATTTTTAAAATAAGTTTTGGTTGTATGTTTATAATTCACCAATAAATCCTGATGGGTAGCCTTTTTTGTTGTTCTAGTTATTAGAGCCATTTTTTTTTCCGTACATGTAACTTCAGGGAGAACCTCCTACTCAAAAATATTAATAAAATATATACCACTCAGCCATACAAAAGATATATAATACAGGCAAATTGGGAGTATTATTTTTATATTAAAAGTCTAATTCTGCCAAAAACATAATCCCTGACTTGCTTTCAGAAGTCTAAGAAAACTGATGGAGATACACTATACAGTTATATGGTCAACAAGAAATGTGAAAAACATACGCATGACAGGAACTTAGCAGAAAGTGATCTCATCATAAAAGACTTCTAACAATAAAGAGAACACTAGGCACCATTACGTACGTATCACACTTTTATAAAAGGACAGGTCAAAACATAAAAAGAAAGTATGACCCCACCCCCCAATGGCTAAGTGAAAGGGCTCACAAGAGACGGATCTTTCTAAATTCCATCTATATACCTGTAAACAATTCCAATGATAAAAAAGAGTAAAGCATGCAGTGTGGTTACAGAATGACTCTCTGGAGAGTAGTTAATGGGGCTAAATAAATTAGAATGAACATAACAGAACAGCAAAAAACATAATATATAGTATCAGAAACGAGAAAACTTGAGAAAAACTTAAGGCTTGGGGAAAAAATGTCTAAAGATAACAAAAGCTTTTATAGCTACATTCAAATAAATGATTATTATTCCATTTTATATTGTACAGCACTTAAATTTTACAAATGTTTCACATATTTTATCTCACAGTATCTCTCTGGAATTTGACAGGTCAAATATCATTTATGCAGGTGAGAAAACTGAAGCACAAGCAGATAAAGCAACTTGCCCACCATGGCCATTAAGAGGTGGGGAGGGCATTCAGGCCCAAGTTTCGTAAAACACTATTTCTCAAAGGAACAAGGAACTGAGAGAATCACTGCTCAGAGGATGTTGTTAAGGTTGAAAGAGCACATAGAGAAGGCAGAATTGCTCAACCTGTATTTTATCTTCTCTCTGTTTTTCAACTATAGTTGCAAAAGCGAATTGAGAACTGAAACCCGAGCCTGGTGAATAAGAGAGACTAAAACAACTTTATGTGAGTGTAAATCTTCAGGTCCAGATGCAATCCGTTCCATACTGCTAAAGCAATAAACAAGTATAATCACAAAGCCGACTGCTATAATCTTGGAGAAAGAACTCAGAGAGAGAGAGCTAATCATGGCCAGCCTTGTGGGCTGGGGGAGTGGGAAGATTTCAGAAATTACAAAAAAATAAATTTAATATTAATCCTTAGTCAAATTTGAGAATAAATTATGTATGGAATGGTTTTTGAATATCTAGGAATGGTTTTGAATATAATGATCACTAGATGTCAGCATGAATTTAAACAGAACAAATAATGTCAAATCAACTGCATTTGCATCTTGGAAAAAAATGATTACTAGATTTCTTAGATGAAGGAAATAATGATAGCTCATAGTTATTGAGCTCTACCTGCCAGACACTGTTCTAAGCACTTTACATGCATTACCTTATTTAATCCTCACAACAACCCATTTTATGATTGAGAAAACACTCACCCAAGATCACACAATTGGCAAAACCAGAAAAAATAGTGTATTCTGCCAAATTGGTATTCAAGATGGTTTTCCATGTGACTTTTGTAAAAATATTGCTTGAGTGTGAGTTGGGTAAGTTTGCTGCTCTATATCAACTTAGATGAGAGAAGTCTTTAGGGAGTGCCCTGGAAGTCTGTCCTTGGCCCTATACTGTTTATTATTATTTATAAGAGAAAGACATGGAAAACATGCTTATAAAATCCTCAGATTCTACAATCTGGGAGAAATAAACTAAAATTAAAGTGAAATGTAACAAGGATGAATGTAAAGCTTTGCATTTAGTTTCAAAAAGTTAAATGTGCAAAACAGAAATGGAGAAATGCTGACTTAGAAGCTGTTCATAAGAGGAGTTATAACCCAAGAGTCTAAAAGGAGCTGCTAATATAATGGGTGACTAAAAGAACTACTGCAAACCTAAATCCCTAGGACACTGAGCATACATCAGCATTAATCTGTATACTGGTTGCCAGTCAGCCTACTCTTCTATTGTATTCATTTCTACAGTCCACATTTTTTAGAGCTATACTGATTTTAAAAAATAAGATAATGGTGAAAACAATGTCATATGACAAAATATGCTTAACAAAACCAAACAGAATAATGGTCTTCAAATATCTGAAAGGGCTAAAGTAAGAGAATAATAGGTTTTATTCAGCATCACTGTAGAGGGTAGAAGTAAAATCAAGATAACAGCACTAGTTACTTACCTCACAGGTTGCAGTGAGGACTGAGCTATAGCACATAAAGTACCTACAACATTACCTGGCTTACAGTACGTACTCAGTAAGTTCTAGATGAAGGAATTAACAATTAAGCTCCTACTTTATGCTAAATAATGCAGTTCAGATATGACACTTCATTAAACCTTTGCAACAACCCTAGGAGATTTGTTTAATTCTATTTTACAGAAAAGGAATCAGTGTTTCAGAGCTGTTGCTTGCCCACAACTACACAGTTAATAAGTGATGGAATTAGGATTCAAACAAAAGTTTCCCTCACTCCAAAACCAATGTTCTTTCTACTATTTCATCCTACCTCCAACACCCCAACAATGCAACAGGTTTTCTTGTGAGGCAATGAACTCCTTAACATACCTGACTCGATTAGTTACAAAAAGCTGACCTGTCAGTTAAAAAGTAGTAAAATATCTATGAATAATACCATGTGCAGGTTAAATATTACAAAATACAAGCTGTTGCTGTGTTCAATAATAATTTATTTTTGGTAGATGTCTTCCCACTAAAGTCCCATTTTATACCTGTTAAAATTAGCCAAATGAAAGTAACTGTCTAGTAATATAATTGACTAACTTATCAGAATTATTAATAACTATTAATACTGTGTAAATGTTATACTTTTGAACAAAAATATTTTTAAAAGTTTCAGCATGAACACAAATAGAAGAAATTAAGTAAACTGTCATATTAGCTTCTGCCCACTCATCCCATCTGTTTTTCCTCTCCTTGTTTTGTTTTATGGAAATCTGATTTGCTTTGTAAGATGCAACAAGGTGTAGGGTGCAAAATATTAAAACTAAGTATCAAAAAAATCTAAAATCTCTAATTTATTTTGTCTTTATGCTTCAATAAGAAAGCTGACACAATAGTTCACATCTTACTAATTTATACACTTTACAGCAACTAAATATATTGGTTTCTAACATCTATGAATTCCCTAGTATTTCTAATACATTTACTTGGAACATCTTGAATACGCCTTTTGGGAGTTTTCTGTCACGTATGCCATTCAAATAAGGTCATATAATCTGTCACCATTGTTGAATGGAATAAAAAGACGGGATATCTTGAGTCCAACCTGCCCTATTATTACAGACAGGTAAAACAAAGGCCTGGAGTTTAGGGGACTTAATTGAGAAATACTTCTTCATGGTAATATCACACGTTGATCTACCTTTCTCTCCCTCTCCCTCACCTCCCACCTACTTGTACATTATCTCTTAGGAAAGCATCTAATTAGAAAAAGCTCTAACAGCAGTTTTTTCATTCAACAAATATTTACTGAGTACCCATTATTTTCCAGACTGTTATGAGACACTGGGGTTATACAGCAGTGACCAAAACAGACATGGCTAGTGCTCCTTTTGGAGCTTACAGTATAATGTGGGCCATATACATTACACAAACATTCACATAAACAGCATGGTAATTACAAATTATAAAAAGTGATACAAGAGAATATAATACTAAGAGGACCTAATTTCAACTGGGGTCTCCAACAAGGTGTGCCTTTAAGGAAGCGGTATTCAAGCTGAGAACTAACACATAAGGAGGAGTTAGGGGAGCAGAGAGCAAAGCAAAGAGGATTCCAGGAAGACAAAACAAATACTTGAAAAGGAAGCTCATTATTTAGTTTAGCCAGTGTTCTTTTGTGCTCAAAAGGCTAAAGCGAAAAGGCAAAATGCTTTTTCTATTCAGAATAGCATAATATTTACCATGACTCTCTACCAGTAAATGGGTTTTCCTGATTCAATTTAGTTTTGTGTGCTAGGAATGCTAATGAATAGGGGGGTCTTTTTTTCTCCCGTTGACATGTACATGTATTCTCTCAGCACGTGAAAAGGCATGTGGCCTTTTTTTAATGCAATAATGGCCGGTGTCCTGAAGTCAATGTCCATGTTTTGCCTGGATCCAGGCTTGACTTTGCTTAATAATCCTGATGATGCTTTTACATTGCATATTGTATTAAAAAATTCAAGAAACTCTGCTGTTGGTTTTTAAAAAACATAGTTTGTAGCAATCTTTACACCTATTTATGTACTTTCAAAAATATAACTATGACCTTAGATTAATAGAATACTTTTTCTCCTAAGAGCTCGCATTTGACTAAGTCGCTGCCACTGAAATTCGGCTCATCTGAAGCTGGTATGTTTGAATCTCAATTTTCCCACTGTCAATAACACAGAGAGCTCCCCAGGTCAGCCCTCTGCTCAGGCACTGAACGTGTTTATCCAGTAATAAGATTAAAGACTGTCAGTCTGGCAATCTTGTATGAATCTATATTGGGCTTGAACGATCTTCATCACCAATCCTTGCATCAGTGGTGTCTTGAGAAATTTGGCTGGCTGATAGCCATGATCAACTTTTTTCTATACTGAAATTAAAATTAAAATATCTCCCAATTACATGTACCTCAAGTTTTCTTCATGACAATTGCTCAAAAGAGGTACACATACAAGTTCAATCTGAGTTACATAATCGGAGGGACGCGAAGCATGATTATTATTAAATAAAATTAAAATTTGTATTAGCAAACTATTTCCCCATATTTCAAGTTCTGTAAAAGCAAACTCTTAAAAATGAGCAATTAACTCCCATATGGTAATATTTTCATCAACTTTAGAATGTCTTTTTGAAAATGAGAAAAAAAAATGTCCCTTAAGAAAGGGCATTTAAATGACCACCATTCATTTAAATGAATATGTGGTTTTTTTACCCCCAAACTTAATCGAGCTTTCTTTTTTTTTTAAAGGTGAGGCAGTGTTTACGTTAAAAACAATCCAGTAAGAGAGGAATTTCAATTTTAAAGAGGTCACCTGATGAAACTGAAAGCGAATAAAATCTGCATATTTAAAAGACACAGTGCTACTACCTGGGATGTCTAAAAAATCAGTTTCAAGATATAAACCAGTCAACATTCTTGAATTTGAGTCACCTAAAAAGTTAAATGTTATATGCCAAATTATTGAACCTAGGGTGGAAACTGGCTTGTCAAATACTCCAAGCTCATCTGATCACACTTACCACCCTCTATATTACCTACTGAAGCAAAACCTAACAGGAAGGCTTCTGTGACACGTTTTAAATACTTTTATCAGAATTTGTAACTTCTTTTGGTCCGAATTTCCAATCCAGATCCTAACAGGGGACCAGGAAAAGGTTCCTTTATAAAACTGGCCTAGACCTGGGTACTTGATGGATGCCTTTAGCAGCAAATCCATGGGTACTTCCAGCCCTCGTTGCATCAGAAGTTGGTCAGTTAGATCGAAGCAACATCGGTCGCTAAAGATGTAAAAAACTTCAGCACTAAGTACAAAGTAGAAGCAGTGTAAGAGCAATACAGTAGGCACGTTTTCTAGGGTACAAATTAAGGCATTTAAAAGTTTTTGTTTCATTTGCGACAAGAGAGAGCTCATTAGGCTGGGTCGTAGCAAGCAGTAGTAGTTCAGGGTGTGCCTTATCCTTTCTAATCAAAGATGACACTGATAGTCTTACTTCCTGTGGGGCTGGGTGTGGTTGGAGAGACAGTTACGTCCCAGCCATCAATCTGTGTCTGAAGTCTGCGGGTCTCCCACACGCCCGCACTTGATTTACATCCGTGCCCGCAGCGGGGCCTATGCTTCTGACTGCGACGACTTCAAACAAAATATCCAACAGGCAACCGAGTGCTGCGGGATTATTTTTTAAAATTTTTTCCCCGCAAAGAAACCGTTGCACCCCTCAGCGTTTCATCTTAAGAAACGCCTCCCCCGGGTGAGAACAACTCGGATCGACGCTGCAACTTGCAAAACTACACGGCGCCGGGAAACTGGGGCGGGGGCTTACGTCCCCGCGGCACTTCCACCCACCCCCGGGAGTCGGGTACGGGGCAAAGTGATGAGGAGAAAGGAAAAAGGCTCCTCCGAAATGCCTCGGCCGGACCGCCCGGGTCGGGGGCCCGGCCCAGACGGGGCCGGCGCGGTGGTCGCCCGCAGCGCCCGTCCCAGGCGGCCTCGGCGCCCGCGCCGGAACTTGGCCCCTCGGGCGCCCGCGGCGGCGCCCCCCGCCCGCGCCGCCCGCCGCGCGCCCCGCCAACTTCCCGCCCGGCCCGGCGGCCGCCGCCCAGCCCCGCGCGGGGTCCCGGTCCCGCCGCCGCGGCCGCCGCGTGCGGGCGGGTGGGGGAGGGGCCGCCGCCGCCTCACCCCACGGGCCGCGAGAACAAAGCGGCCGCCGCGGCGGCGCTAACTTTTCGGTGTCCGTTCCGCGCCCCCTGAGGCGACTACTTACGGAGGCGCGGGCTCGGCCGGTCGTGAGAAACTCCGCGCCCGCCAGCGCCCGGTCTCGGACGAGGCGCCAGCCGGGCTTCACGCGCCTCCAGGAGCCCGCCCGCCGCTGCGCCCCTTCCTCCCTCCCTGTCCCCTCCTCCCTCCTCCCTCCTCCCCCCTCCCCGTCCCGTCCTGAGGCCCGAGGGCGGGGGGCCCGGGCGTGCGGGGCGGGGGCGCGCGGGGGGCGGGGGCGCGCGGCCCGCGCGGGGCCTGCCGGGAGCTGTAGTTCCCCGGCGGCGGGAGCCGGAGTCGCCGCGCGTGGGCGTCGCTCACGGTCCTCGCGCGGCACCGGGGCAGCCGGAGCCCTGGGTTCCTTCGGCGTCGCGCTGCACCCTCGGCGGTCGCGGCTCTCGGTGAGCGCGGGGGAGCGGGGCGACCGTGCCTTGAAACCAGTTACCCACGGCGCCGGCGACCCATCATTGCCACCCAGCTGCCTCTTTCTCTTTTGTCCGCTCTGAAGGAGGCGGGGGCGGCAGGAGGTGACGACTTGGAAGGGGTGCACAGCGGAGAGCAGTCTGCACCCCGAGATCTGTCCTCCCTGCTCCCCGCTCTCCCTGCGTGGCAGAGCGCGGGCTTTCTCACCTGGGCAGAGCGAGCCGAGGAGTCCCCCTCCAGCGCGCGTCGTTTCCCACTTGCCCATCTTCCAGTGCCAGCGTGTCCCCCGCGACGTGCAGCCGCGCACCCCGCGCTCGGCTGCCACCCGCGTGGAGTCGCGGCGGCGAGGGGCCGCGCGGGAAACGCTCTGCGTCGAGTTGCAGATGTTTCGGGGGCGGGGAGCCCGCGCCGCTGACAGCCATTGTCCCAGAAGCGCCCCACTCCTGCTCAGGTCAGGACGTTACCCCAAAAGTGCTCGAGTGGACGGCGCTGAGACGAGCGCTGGCTGCAGGCGGCACCCCTCCCGAGCCCAGGCCGAGGCCTAGGGGCGTTTTGGGGAACAGAGAGGAGAGTGAGGTGGGTGCCTGCTCTGTGCACCGAGTCCTCACTCAGTCACCGCTCGGGAGTTAAGTGAAGACGTGGGACTTCTGAAGTCACTTCTGTCAGAGACGGGCAGGTGTCTGCGCGGCTCCGGCGCCGCTTCCCGAGGCGCTCCCGGCGCTCTCCCGGGGGCGGGGGCGTCTGCGGGCGCCCCGGGCGTCGGCCCGCTCCCCCTCGCTCGGCCGCCGGTGCCTGAAACCTCGCCTCGCGCTGCCTGCCTTTCCCCGTGAAATTGAAAGTAAGCTCGCTTAAGTTTACCTTCTTTTTTAAAGACGGCCCTCACCTAACTGCGCGCTTTTCTTCCCGCCCCTTCCCGGCGGACGCCTCGTCCACCCCCGACCCGCGCCCCGCGCCCCGCAGGATCCCGGGCCTCGCCGCGGCGGCTCCGCGACGTCCATTGCCCCGCGGTCCTTAAAGGGGCAGGTGTTGCTCCTCCTGGAGGGAACTTTCCCAAAGGCATCGAGCTGCTGCTCTGCAGAGGCCGACGGATTCGCGTACGTGTGCGTGAGGATTCCACGTAACACCCCCCTTTTCTTTATTTGCACTTATATTTGGCTTTATAGGATTTACCATTTGGTTATATACTAGGTTATAATTACATCAGCAAATATTTACTTGCAGATATAAGTGTATTTGCAGATATATTTATGTGTCTAAAATAGATGTGCAGATATATTTATAACATAAAGTATAACCAAAGAGAGGTGTGTTAAGGATGGTTCCACTCAAAGGAGGATTAGAAAAATCTGGTACCTAAAGGGAGAGGTTATGGCATATTTCATTTGGCGTCCTAAAAGTTAAAATTCAGGTAATCGGCAATAAAAAAAAAAAAAGATCTTCCCCCTCCCCTATAATTCCTGTTTATCCTTGTGGTTGCAAAATGTGTTTCTCCAACAAAGAGAAGGTGGTGCATACATGTGCTTCTGGATCTCATTTTAACTGAATATTAATGAAAAATCTTTTTTTATTTTATTTTAAATACCATAAACTGATTTCAGTATATTTGAAAAGCTAACTGAGAAAAAGAACAAGTAGGTGCTACAGACCTGGATAGGGAACCAGTCCTAAAATTAACTTTCACACCAGCACTGACCAGAGCCCAGGAGTTAGAGAAGTGGGCTCCCCCATTTAGAGTCTGGAACCTGTACCAGCCCTGAAAAGGCAATTGGAAGGGAAGGAGGGTTGAGGGATGGGACTTTGAAGACAGAATCTAACCTAGACTCTACCATTTAGTAGCTGCTTGCTACTTAATCTCACTAAGAATCAATTTCCTTACCTGTGAATTTCAGGGAGAGAATTAAATGGAAAAACAACAACATTGTAATGCACTACACATGTAATGGGCATTAAAGGTAGTCTACGGGGGTGTACATCATGATTCTACTGTTGAACAAGCTGTGTGACCATAGGCAAGTTAGTCTCTCTACTTCAGTCTCATCATCAGTTAACTTAGATGATACCCCATGGGTTCTATAAGGACTAAATGAGATAACACATGGGAAGCACTTTCAAAAATTCACACAGTGAATGCTCAATAAATGTTAGCTATTATTACTCACATTAAAGTATTAGAGCTTTCTAGGCCTCCATTTCTCCTGCCCTGGGAGCATAAAGAAAAGTTACTAAGCTTGACTCTATGGAGGGAAATTTAAAACAATAACCAAGAGTTTAAAAGAAACAATCCCTTTGGCCATAGGATGAATTCCTTTTCACATCAAAGTGTTACCATTGTAGTTAGTGAGTTAATATTGATAAGGGAAAGAGAGCAAAGGGGAGGCTAGACATTATAAGCATGGTCATCAGGGTAGCTTCACCAGGAAACTAGTTTCACACTCCTCAAGGAACCACCGGTCCATTCCCTGCACATCACTGGGGGAAGGGATTGAACAAAGGGAGAGATGGGTCCATGTGTAGTGAAGTCAGGGGTGACATAGGGAAGGTGCTTGTCTGTTAGTCTAGCCTGGGGAACAATGGATTGTCTAGGAGGGTGGAGCCACTGCAAGCACACAAAATCTTGAAAAGTTAAAATCCCCAGACAAGGAATTCCCCTCTCTTCTTTTTGGTCTCTCTTGCTCCGTGACCCATACTTGGGTCACCTGTTCTCCCTCCATAACCATGTGGTAGTTCTCAGATTTTCAGATTTCAAGGCCAAATACATTTTTTAAAAATGGGAGACTGCAGCAAGATACGACCTCATACCCATCAGAATAGTTACTATCAAAAAACAGAAAATAACAAGTGTCGACAGGAATGTGGAAAAGTTGGAACCCTTATGCACTGTTGATAGGAATATAAAATGGTGCAGCTGCTATGGAAAACAGTATAGCAGTTCCTCAAAAATTAAAAATAGAATTATATGATTCAGCAGTTACACTTTTGGGTACATATCCAAAAGAATTGAAAGCAGGGTCTTAAAAATATATTTATACACCCATGTTCACAGCAGCATAAGCCACCCAAGTGTCCATCAATAGATGAATAGATAAGCAAAATGGAATATTATTTAATCTTAAAAAGGAAGAAAATTCTGATACATACTACAACGTGAATGAATCTTGAGGATATTATGCTAATTGAAATATGCCTGTCACAAAAAGACAAATACTGTATGATTCCACTTAATGAGGTACCTAGATAGTCAAATACAGAGAGATGGAACATAGAATGGCAGCTGCCAAGGGCTGGAGGGAGAAGAGAATGGGGAGTCATTATTTAATGGGTGTAGAGTTTCAGTTTTGCCAGATGAAAAGAGTTCTGGATATGGATGATGGTGATGGTTGTACACCAATGTCAATATATTTAATGCCATTAAACTATACTCTTAAAATGGTTAAGATGATAAATTTTATGTGCATTTACCACAACTGAACAACTGAGCAAGACAATAAACAAAACTCATGATTTATTAAGTTAATTTAAAAACTGTTGTGTAATTTTTAAAATGTAACATCCAATGTGAAGGAAGAATATAAGAATAAAGATCAGCTTTTTGATTAAATACAGTTACCTTATTAACAAAACATTTTTTTTCTTAGTTTTCTCATTTTGTAACAGACGGAGAAAGCATAGTCCTGGACAGGCATTAGTATGGAACTGGCATTTGGGAACTAATGGTATTAACGACATGAAAATGGAAGCAAAGGGCAAGAGGACAGTAATTAAAGAAGGCAGCAGGGCCAACGGAAGATGATTGTGTACCTGTCATTGGTTAGGCTGTACTATTACATATTACGATGAGTCAGATATTCTTTATATTTCTGTCAGGCACTACTTTGAATAATCATAATGTATTTTTTTTCAGGTCAAGGTTTTGCCAGTGACAGAAGGGGATTAAGTTTACTAAAATTGTATGCCGAGTAATTTAGCTTCTTTGTAAGGGAAATTTAGGTACACTCTTGGTCTGGTGGTGATGAACTGCTTTTTCAAACATTAAAATTGAAGGTGGACTAGTCCATTTAGCTTATTATAGTCCGGACAATGGAGTATATATAAACCATTGGGTTGAAAGGATTTTTTATGACCACAATTGGTACTGTCTTAGAAATACTAAAACATTTGAAATACTTTTTTTTTTTTAATCCTCACCTGAGGATATTTTTTCCGTTGCTTTTCAGACAGAGTGGAAGGGAGGGAGAGAGAGAGAGAGAAACATCCATGTGAGGGAGACACATTGATTGGTTGCCTCCCGCACATGCCCCTACAGGGGCTGGGGATCGAGCCTGCAACCAAGATATGTACCCTTGGTCGGAATCGAACCCAGGACTTTTCAGTCTGTGGGCCGACGCTCTAATCACTGAGCCAAACCGGCCAGGGCAACACTTGAAATACTTTGCTAATGTTTTCAGATATATAAATAAAACAAACAGCATAAATTCATCCTAATTTTAAGCAAAAATAAATATATATATATAGGAACATGTGGTTTAAGGCAGAATTTGGGTTATGGTATTATATTGCAACTTACTATTAATAACTATGCATGGCAGAGTCAACTTTTTATTTTTATATGACTGTTGCTATTTTCTGTGAATTTGTGTCATTTTTATTTGCTTTCTTAACATTCTATTTTTGAATCCTGTAGAAAGAGATTTTAGAGCCCTCCTTCCTCTTTTATTTGAAACTGCTGCACCTAACCTGAATCTTAAAAACAAGCATCTCTTTTGGTATGACTTGAAAATTACTCTTGGAACAATTGTTCTTTCATGAAAAGTCAGAAAGGGCCTAATTAACAATCACAATTAATACTGCTTCAAGATTACACCATTGAGAGAAAGAGTACTTTTACGGTTAAGCCCGATTACAGTCTGTGTAGCCTGATGAGTAGAAAACCTCCCAACTTCATATCATTAAAACATAGATAAAGAGAATATATTGGAAAATTCATAAATGACCCCAGAACAAAAGACAACAGAGTGCCTCAGTTTTGACTTTAAATTACATTAATTTACATTTTAGTGCTTAATCTTTTTGAAAAATTCACCTATTCCTTTCTAATAGATATAGTATTAGACATCTGATGAAAGGAGAGAAAGCAATAAAAAAAGAGTATTCTGCTTAAAACTTGGAAATGAAATAATTTCATAGGTGTCTGTTTTTACATTCAGCATAAGTCTACCTTAGCATAGTAAAAATTAGATTTTACTAGTTGCTGAAATTTTCTCCTTTGAAACTGGAAAAACCTGTAGGTTAGAGTAAAAGTACACTGGCTGCAGCTGAATTGGCTTTGCATGCCCCTGGGCAGGTTACTTAACTTCCCTGCTTATTAACAATGAAAATAATAATAATATATTTCATCACACTAATGTATAGAATTAGAGGTTCTTTAAAAACATATTATTGACACACCTAACATCCTTGATCATATTTTTAACTTACACCATAAAAATTTAGCCAGTAACTTTGAATGGAAACAAGTTCTTAACAGCCTTTTGTCTTCCACTTATCATCAGTGTGTTAGAGAAATCGGTGCCTTGTTATTTACTTGATCCTGTAAGACAATAGGTTTGCTATAGACAGAAATTTTTAAATAAAAAGTCAAAGTGTATCTATAAATTTAGATACATACACTATGTGTATATCTACTCTTCCTAACAATCAACTGACTGAAACTTCACATTACAGTCAGTTTTGGTGTTGTGTAGATCGGAGCTGTCTCTTCTGCGAGTTGTAAGATGAGATTTCTCTTTGGTTTCCCCCTTTGATTATCTCTATTTTCATCTCTTTGAGTGAATTACAGTTCATCTCTTTGGATTTTGAAGCCTTTTGGTGTTTAGAGCCCACAGAGAAAAATTGATTTTAAAAGATCATGACACACGTCCTAGGCAGTTTTGCTTAGTGGTTAGAGCATTGGCCCTCCCACTGAAGGGCCCACTAGCCAAGTGCACGTACCTCGGTCGCAGGCTCAATCCCTGGCCCTGGTCTGGGCCCGTGCAGGAGGCAGCAAATCCATGTGTCTCTCTCACATTGATGTTTCTCTCTCCCTTTCTCTCCCTTCCACTCTCTCTGAAAAGCAATGGAAAAAATATCTTCAGGAGAGGGTTAAAAAACAAACATATCAGGACACAGTAAAGGAGTGAAAGGAATTTTGCTTGGGGGCAGGATTAGTGTTGGGAAAAAGAATCGGGCAGGGTTCAGGAGGAATGTTCTCCCCTTCATTCAGAGGAGAGTGAACTGTTATCCTAAAGGGCTGGGGGAGGAGAGGGCCAGAAAACCAGGGGAAAGGAGGTGTTTTCCTAACTGTTATTGCCACCTTGACTTGACCTCTGATCTGTGGTGAAAGGAGCTGGGAAGATTTACAGGAAATCTGGATTCCTGAGATTTCTTGGGAACAGCAAAAGTCTGACTCTGTATTACAGAAGCAAACTTTTTTTTTTGGCAAACATTTTAATTTTTCATTCCATTATTGAAAGCAGTGGTGGATGGATTTGGGCGGGGATAATAATGTGGGCCTCTTCATATTCTCTATGGCTGTGAAAGAAACAAAAGGCAAGGTATTTCAGTTTCAGGCTTCTGCAGAGGCAAAAAGTGAGGGGAAAGTTGGGAGGTTTGTATCTGAACTGCCTGCTCCATAATTTGCCTAGGGTTGGCCCACTTTACTGATGTTTTTTTACCGTTCCCCTCAGGGCCTGACAAAATAACTACTATACATCATGATCATTAATGTTATCATTAATCTATTATGTGGTTTTTGCTAATGTCTTTCTCAGAGTATAATTAATGCAGTGATTCTCAGCCCTGCTAGAATCACCTGGGGAATTTTAAAGAAACCTGATACCAAGGCCACACACCAGATTCATTTTATCAGAACCTCCAGGGGTGGCACCCAGTCATTATTTAAAAACAAAAGCAACAACTTTATAGATGATTCCGTTGGCTTAATGTATTATCTATCTCTCCTAGGTAAAGTAGTTTAACACAGCAGTTCTCAAATGTTTTGGTCTCAGGACTTCTTTACATTAGTAACAATTATTGAGGACCACAAATAGCTTTTGTTTAATGTGGATTGTGTCTATTAATATTTATTGTTGAGCCCTAACCAGTTTGATCAGTGGTTAGAGCGTTGGCCTACAGACTGAAGGATCCTGGGTTCGATTCCGGCCAAGGGCATGTACCTCGGTTGCAAGCTCAATCCCCGGCCCTGATTGGTGGGCGAGCAGGAGGCAACCAATGAATGTGTCTCTCTTACATCGATGTCCCTCTCTCTCTCTTTCCCTTCCGCTCTCTCTGAAAAGCAAATGGAAAAAAATATCCTTGAGTGAGGATTAAAATATATGTGTATATATAGTATTGAAAATGGAAACAGACATTTTATAAATATTTGGTTATGGATTTATTTAAAAATAACGAAAGCATTATATGTTAAATAACACCTGCTTATGAAAAAATCACTGTTTTCTAAAACAAAAAGAATTTTGTAACAGGATTAGCATTTTGAACATAAAAAGTTTTTTAATGTCTGAGTTATTAGAAAACAATTGGACTTCTTTATGCATTCAATCTGCTGTAGTATGTTATTTTGGTTGAAGTAGATGAAGAAAATTTGGCTTCACACTAACATGCAGTAGGAAAAGGAAGGAATATTTTAATGCCTCTTCAAATATTTGTGGATAATTTTCTTCATTATTAAACCAAAAGATGACAAATGGGAATGTCATAAAAAAATATATAGCTGCAATGTGGAATCTGAAATCATACAAATAAATATTTTTACTCCATGACTTTAAAATGATTGTTCTCTCTTATACTTTGAATGGATCTTTGTGATTGGACATAGAGCATTTGGAAAATATCAGTTCACAGAGTTATGCAGATATTCCAGATGTTGAACATTTCATTGTATGGCATTTTTTATTAAAAAAATTTTTTAAAAATATATCTTTGTTGATTTCAGAGAGATGAAGGGAACAGGAGAGAGAGAGATAGAAACATCAGTGATGAGAGAGTCATCATCGATCAGCTGCCCCCTGCATGCCTCCCTCTGGGGATTGAGCCTGCAACCCAGGCATGTGCCCTGACCGGAAACTGAACCACCATCTCCTGGATCCCAGGTCAATGCTCAACCACTGAGCCACATCTGGCCAGGCTATATGGTATTTCTAAAATTACATTTTAAATCAGGAAACTGTCAAGCTTATGGTAGCAGGTACAAGCTTTCTAAAATTCCAATTTTCACTTTAAAGATCCAGATTTTATCATTGGCTATAAGTACTGTCAGTTATTATCCTTGAAGGCATAGTCACACTTTATTCATTTTCAAAGAATGTCTGCCAAATACACAAGTCTGAATAACCACAGGTTACGTCAATTATTCTTCCAAGCAGAGTAGAATTTTATGAGAAAAGCAGATAGCTCACTAGGCATCTCCAAACCACTGAAGTGCTTTTCATTGAGACAGTTGCCCTTCAGTATGTAGCAGAAGTACTTTATTTGTATCTTCCAGTTTGTTATGCAGAATATTAAGAGATTCATACTCTCAACTTCTGTTTCCAGTCAAGGTGTAGTAACAGACTGGATTTATCATCCCATCTTAAAAAAACAAAACAAACGATGTTCAGCTATTGGAAAACAGGCATTACAGGAAAGTAATGAAAGAAGGAAAACAAACGACATGAGCGGGACACTTTCCCCATATTGCTGTATTGAGAGACTTTTCAGGATGCTCTGGAGGCAGGAGGAATCCAAACAAAGCCAGGGGGTCTCTGTGAGATAAAATGATAGACTTGAGAACACGGGAAGGTCAAGTGGCTATAATTTGCAGGACAGAATGTGGGAGGAGAGAGAACAAGCTTCCTGAAGAGAGGGCTTCAGAGGTCAGTAAAGGTTTCTCCATAAATCTTCAGCTGAGGATAGACCTGCATATGCATGTGAGGAAACTACCCAAGGCAGAGGAGTAAACTACTGAAAGGAGCAGACATAACAAACCCCAGAGAACAGACAGGGTCAGAAATATTTGGTGTTTCCACCAGTCAGAGTGCAAAAATTTCAAAATACAAGGGGCAAAAAGTAGAATCCCCAGAGAGTATTGCTTCAGTGGGGGTCAAATTACACCAGATTACAGGCTGCTCTGCTTCAGCCTAACACAATTTAGAAGCAAGCCTCCAAAGGATCAAATGATTTCCAACTCAACTGTGTCTCAGAAAAAAGATCAAGACTATTTGAGGGACTAGCAAGGCTGCCTAGCATCCAAAAAAGTAAAATTCACAACATCTGATATCTAATAAAAAAATTACCAGGCATGCAAAGAAGTAGGAACATACAACCCATAATCAGTAGAAAAATCAATCAATAGAAACACACACACAGGAAAACAAAAAGAAACAGACACAGAAATGACACATGAGAAATTAGATAAGAATAGTAAAACAGTTGTCATAATTATATTCCATATATTCAAAAGGTAGAGGAAAGGTTGAGCATGTTAAGAAGAGACCTGGATGGTGTAAAGAAAATCCAAATAAAGCATCTAGAGAAGGCAAAAAGCAATGTCTGGGACAAAAAGTACCCTGGATGGAATTAACAACAGATTAGGCACTGCAAAAGAAGTGATTAGTGAGCTTGAAGACACAGAAATACAAACTAGACAAATAAAATAGAAAAAGAAAAAGTAGAAAAAATAGAGCACTGATGAACTGTAGGAAAACGTCAAAGAACTAATTTGTATATAACTGGAGTCCCCAAAGGTGGGGGCGGGGAGGTTAAATACTTGAAGAAATTTCGGCTAAATTTTTTCTAAATCTGATGAAAACTTAAAACCCACTGATCCAAGAAACTTTATGAACCCCAAGGACAAGAATGTGAAAGAAAAAAATCCACCAAAGCATGTCAGAGTTAAATTGCTTAAAAAACTGTGATAAAGAGAAAAATCTTAAGACAGACTGAGGCACATTATATGCAGAGGGACAAAGATTAGGATGACAGTCAATTTCTTATCAGAAACAAAGCAACATCTTTAAAGTACAGAAAGAAAAGAATCTATAAGCATCGAATTATACACTCAGAGGAAGTATCTTTCCAAAAAAAAAAAAAAAGGAAAGATAACATTTTTTTCCAGCATACAGAAATTGCCACCTTATTTGCACTGCAAAAAATGTTAAAGGACATTCTTTAGGCAGAAGGAAAATAATAAAATAATACCGGATAGACTATAAATCTACACAAAAAAGGGAGAGTACCAGAAATAATAAATATGTAGATAAATGAAAAAGACTTTTTAAAAAAATCTTTTTTTAACAACCTCTTTGAAAAATAATTGTTTAATGTGAAGATGATATCTTGTGGGGTTAGTAACATATTTAGAAGTAAATTATCTGACAACAGTAGTACAAAGACTTAAGAGAGGAAATAGAAGTATGCTATTGTAAGGTTCTTGTACGATGCGTTAAGTGATGTAATAATTCTTGATGGTAGACAGTGATACATGAAAGATGTGTACTATAAATCCTAAAACAACCACTAACAATATAACAGAGATATAGCTGACAAGCTCACAAAGAAGATACAATGGAATAATAAAAAAACAATTAATCCAAGATAAATAAGAGAAAATGGTAACAATGAACAAAGAACAGATTGAACAAATAGAGAACAAATAGCAGACTGGTACATTTAAATTTGACCATATCAGTAATCACATTAAATGTAAATAATGTAAACACCCCATTTAATAGCCAGAAATTGTCCAGTTGGATAAAAAAGCAAGACCTAAGTTTCATATGCTGCCTGCATGAAACTTACTTTATAAGTATATAAGAAAATAGTTAAAAAGTAAAAAGGGTGGAAGAAATTATACCTTGCTAATGCTAATCAAAAGAATGAGTGGCTATATTAATACTAGAAAAAAATGTAGATTTCAGATCAAAGAATATTACCAAGTATAAAGATGTTTATTTCATAATGATAAAGAGATCAAATTGACCAAAGGAAATCCAATCCTAAACATTTATGTACTTAATAAGAAGGCTTAGAAATACATTACATAAAAATTAATAGAACCAAAAGAAATAAGCAAATCCACAATTATAGTCAGAGATTTTAACACCACTCTCATAGTAATCAATAGAACAAGTAGACAGGAAATCAGTTATTGTATGGAGGATTTGGGGAACATTACTGAGTACCTTGACCTAAATGACGTTTATAGAGCATTCTGTCCAATAGAATACACATTATTTTCATGTACGGAAGGAATATTTATCAAGCTGGATCCCATTCTGGGCTATAAAACAATTCTCAAAAAATTTTATAGGATTCATTTATTCCAAGTTTGTTCTCTGACAATGATAGAATTAAATTTTAAATCAATAACAAAAAGATATCAGGGAAATCCTTAACTATTTGGAAACTAAAAAACACAATTTAAATAACCCATGGATGCAAAATGGATATGTTCATTTTCTTGATTGTGGTGGCAGTTTCATTGGGGGGAAACACGTTAAAACCCATGAGGTTGTATGTATTTTAATTATATCTCAAATAAAGCTGTTAAAAGAGACTTGTAATGTACTGAAGGGTTGAAATTTAATAATAACCACAATTTTTATTGCTTCACCAATGATACTCTTAAGTGAGACTGGCTCTTTTCTTTTTTCACTCTGTTTCTCCCCCCCTTCCCCTCCCTCCCTCCCCTTCTGCCATGCATGGCAATGAAGAATATAATGACTACAAGAGCAGTTTTGGTTTTTTTAATAGTACAGTTTTGTGTCCTGTCTTGATAAATGCTAATGTGCCAGAGCTTTACCCATCACTGCTTTTGCAACACCAGAGCAAACTTAATACAGTGAGAAAAAGCAAATCTTGCTTTGGTATTATTATAAAAATTGAGTTGACCTTGCAGACATCTAAAAGGGTCTTGGGGAATCCCTGGGGGGTCCATGGATCACATTTTGAGAACTGCTGCTTTAACAGAAATTTCTGGTCATTATTGCTTTAGTCCAATGGTGTCACTTTGCAGGTGAGACCAGGTGTATGAAAACCGTGCCATGGCAACTGCATGGGGAAGATCTGTTTTAGCAGTTGGGTCCTTAATGTGCTTCAAATCACATGATAGAATCTTTACTATAATAAAGATGATAATGGCTCCACTTGTGACTAGGGCTAATCACTGAATATAGAAAAATTTTTCTTCCATGATGAAACACAGGGCTTGGAATTGTTTAATTACATGTAATGGTCATGGGTAATCATCTACAGGGAGAGTCTGAAGAAAGGAATAGTTGCAGTAGTGAAAAAATAGCAGGTATTTTAAAAACAGTAGATATAAGGAGTTTCTGAGAGTGTTCAGGATAAAGGAGGGGAGAAAAGAATGAGTGAAGGAAAGGGGAGGAAGACATTTAGTATGTAGGCACAAGAAAAGATGGATAAAGAAGGCAGAGAGACATAAAGAGAGAGTTGTGTTGGATTTGTAGATTTACAGAAAGTTGTCAGGAAAGCCCACATGTGTAAAACACAATTGACTAACGTCAGCTTCTTATGCAAAATGTTTTAGATTTGTAGGAGGTACAGGAATGCCCTGCTCAGATCTCCCTTCAGGGAAGGACTCTGCTCCTGCCCTTAGAGTGCTCTTGGCAGACAGCCTCTAGCTGTCAAGTCCTTTGGCTGCAGAGAGCTGCTTGCAGGAAGTCACCCCATACAAGTGGGGGTATAAAGCCCCAGCCATTATGGCTCACCCGGGGACAACTCTGACAGGAGATTTCAGCTCCTGGGCTCCCTGTGGGGTCGTATGAGGCTGTGGAGAGGTGCCCACTTCCCTGCTAAATTTGGTCTCTGCCAGGTCCTGTTCCTCCCCCTCCCTCCCTTAGGGGTTTGTCCCAGGGGCACTCCCTAATACACATCCTGAATACTAAACTCTGTCTCAGAGTCTGCTTCCTGTAGATCCCAAACTGCAACAGCATCTTATTGACTTAAATATAACCAAACTTGGAGAACCCTCAGGAATGGAAATCATCAAATTATGTGTCAACATTTTAACTCGAGCATTTCCTTATTTATTATTTCGAATTGCTTATGCTTAGCATATTATCTTTAACATTTTATTTCATATAGCTCTGCTATTTCCACCTCCCCTTTTTAAAAAAAAACATAGGAATCGTATTGTAGAAAGATAAAAAGGTAATAGGGTAAGAAAAACAATTAGGCTGTTTGTTACCCAGACACTCAGTAAAGCTACTATTTCAAGGTTGGTCTAAGCAACAAGAGAGGAAATGTCCTGGGACGTGTGATAGTGGTTTTGTTCTGAGTATTGTATCTATAGAAAGTTCTGAAGTCCAATGATCAGAAGAACTGTCTGTGAATGCAATAAACAAGCTATTTAATTTTGTTTAAGCCTGAAGGGTCAAAGGGTCACACAAAACTCTCCAACATGTATAGGGTTAGTAATCCTGAACTTCAGGAAAATAGGTGCTTACATCCCGTCTTCCCCACTAGCTCCAGACGAGGGCAGAACCCTGTCTTCCCAGGCCAGCCCTCTCTCTCGCTAACCCCATTCTAACAGCCAAACCCAGAAAACAGTCCAAGTCAGCCTCCTGGCTGACTCCATGACCTTCAGGCCTTTGCTCTCTGGGAAACTGGTCTGCTTCAGTGTCCTGTTCTGATTTTTTGGGATCTATATGTTACCGGGGGGTGAGTCAGGATAGGCCACACCCTGATTCTCACTGTGAAAGAAAAAGAGGGCAGTGAAGCAGTTGTCCTGACGACATAGGACAGGAACTGACAAACGAGGCTGAGATACCTGTATTGTTTTATTTTTTCTAGGATTATCTTGATCACAGTGATCTTTGATGCCACAAAGTAAATTCAGTTGTACTTCGCTCTTCCTTTCGAGGGGACCCACTGGAGAAGATGACTTCCAGAAGAACCACTATGAACATTTTAGGTAATTTCAGGCAATTACTTCAACCGTACGTCTCGGTTTGGCAAGGTAACTATTAGAAATAAGAGAGAAGGCGCGATGGGCTGTTTGAGGGTTCGTGCAGGGGCGGGGAATCTCAGCTTCACGCCTGCGGAGCGGGGCTGGCGCCTACGCACGGGCCTGTGAACACGGCGAGGGCGCGTGGAGACGCACCGGGACCGTGCCGGTCGGGGAGGCTGGGGAGCGCCACTCCCGCGGGGAAACGCTTCCTGACGCGCAGGGTCTGGCCGAGCCTCGGGCCCCTTCCCACGCCCGGCAGGGCCCTGGAGGTCGTCAAAATGCCTCTTCCACGTCTCTTCCTTCCTTCCCTTGGTCGTCTCCAAGAGGAGCAAGGAGCCAGCCCTGTCCCCTTGGGTTCAGAAGCTGTGCCTTCCAGGAGAGCCAGCCTGTCCCCTTGGGTTCGGAACCTCGCGTCCGGAGGAGCCAGCCCCGTCCCCTTGGGTTCGGAACCTCGCGTCCGGAGGAGCCAGCCCCGTCCCCTTGGGTTCGGAACCTCGCGTCCAGAAGAGCCAGCCCCGTCCCCTTGGGTTCGGAACCTCGCGTCCAGAAGAGCCAGCCTGTCCCCTTGGGTTCGGAACCTCGCGTCCAGAAGAGCCAGCCTGTCCCCTTGGGTTCGGAACCTCGCGTCCGGAGGAGCCAGCCCCGTCCCCTTGGGTTCGGAACCTCGCGTCCAGAAGAGCCAGCCTGTCCCCTTGGGTTCGGAACCTCGCGTCCGGAGGAGCCAGCCCCGTCCCCTTGGGTTCGGAACCTCGCGTCCAGAAGAGCCAGCCCCGTCCCCTTGGGTTCGGAACCTCGCGTCCAGAAGAGCCAGCCTGTCCCCTTGGGTTCGGAACCTCGCGTCCAGAAGAGCCAGCCTGTCCCCTTGGGTTCGGAACCTCGCGTCCGGAGGAGCCAGCCCCGTCCCCTTGGGTTCGGAACCTCGCGTCCGGAGGAGCCCGGGGTTGCTAGGGCGGGAGGGAGGGGGCGGGGCTGGGGGCAGGGCCGCGGCTCGGCCTGCGCGGCGCGGCGGGGGGGCGGCCGGGAGGCGGCGGCGGGCGGGCGCAGCAGACCGGGGTGGAGGAGGGAAGGGAGACCGGCGCGCGTTCTCGGGCTCGTGACCGCCGGCGGCCCCGGAACCGGCGGCCGGCAGCGGGAGAGATGGCGGGCGGCGGGGGCCCGCGCGCCCTGGGCGCGCTCCACCTGCTGCTGCTGAGCGCCCTGCCCCTGGCAGCCCCGGGCACCGGCGGGGGCGGCGCCGCCTGGACGCAGGAGAAGGTGAGGGGCTGCAGCTGCGCGGTTGTGCCTGGGCGGCGTTCGCGGGGTGCTGGAATCGGGGGCCCCGCGAGCCCCGTCCGGGCAGGGAGGGAGTCGGGGCTCCGCGCCCTCGCCACGGCGCCTCGCCGGCCTCGGGAAGCCGCGGGGGCGCGTGATGTCACGGCCTCCCCTCGGCCGGGTGGGATGCGGGGACGGACGGGCGCGGGCAGCGTGTCTCGCGGGCGGCGACCCGCAGGGAGGCGAGAGCGCGCGGGCCCCGCGGGGCCGGGGTCCCAGGCTCCAGGTCGCCGGGGTGCCGGCCGCCCAGGGGTGCGCCCACGCTCCAGGACGCCCTGGAGTCGCTGAAATTTCCACGCAGCGTCTGGACAGACGTGTGTTACTGTTCGCCCGTTTTAGATGTCTAAGCGGAGCAGCTCTGAACCGAGGAGCTTAACGGGAGACGCGCGTTATTGTCAGATATTTTCTTTCTGTCTTACGAGAGCCGAGCGCGGCCGTCCGAGCAGGGACTCTAGCTGCGGTGCGCGCCTCGCAGGCGCCCCCCGTGCGGAGCAAGCGGGCGCGCCACCGCTTCCCTTCTTGTGTAGTGAAGTCGCCAGGGACTTGTACCGATGTTCATGGTGCTGGAGTAAAATGGGGTGCTCGTGAAGACGCTAGGAAAAGCGGCGAAGTAAGGGGCTGTCAGTGCTGACGGTGCTGTCGACCAGGCCTTTGAAATGTTGCAAACCCCTGTCTGTGCCCGGGCGCGTGAGACACGGCGCTGGACTCCGCAGGCCCCGTGGGGCCCCGGCCCCTGCATGTGCGTCTGGAAGCCCCTTCAGTTCCCTGGGTTGGGCTAAAGGAGGGCACATTCCGGGCACACACGCCCCCATGTGCGCATGGAGACCATCAGCGCGGGGACCTGCGGGATGCGGGACGGCCGCTCAGGGAGGGCTGCGGTGGGCCTGCGGGCCTGGCGCAGGGCTCGGTGGGCTCCGGTCAAGGCCACGCGCTGGGTTGCAGGCTCTTCCTTGCAGAAGTCAACCCATGTGTGTTTCTCCCACAGTGATGCTTCTGTCTCTAGCTCTGCACCCCCCCCCCCCCACCTCTTCCACTCTCTCTGAAAAGCAGTGGAAAAAAATAAAATAAAGTGTAACTCCATTATAAGAAAAATAACTTTGTCAGTAGGTGTAACATTGAGGCACAGACCCAAATCCTCTCTTTGCCTTCAGGGCGAGTACCTTCCTGGCCAATCCAGAAACTGGGAAGAGGGCATGAAAAACCGGAGTGTGGAGCCACACCAGATCTGTCGTTATGACCTGAGTGCATGGGAATAGTGAGATGGGAACAGTCTGAACCAAGCGCGCTGAGGGGATCATTTGTCAGCAGGTTGCATTTGTGGGTGGCAGAAGGTGCTGGATTCTTACAATGTTTAAACGTGTGAGAATTTAACTTTTGGGAAACGGCTTTTAAAGCACAGGTCTCTTTTATATTTATTTCAAGAAACTTCTAGTCACGGTTGTCTTGGGAAACTGAATGCTCTCTGGGAAAATGGTGCACGCAAATGAACAAATGACAAAATCAGCTGTGACAATTCCTGAGAGGTCCCCTCCCTTTTTTTTACTGTAAGCCTTCGTAAAGTCCTCCAGGCAGCCAGTACAGTTTGCAGTCTGGGAAAAGAATTGGTCATCACTAAACCACATGCCTTCCTGCTCTCTATGGCACATACATTTTAATCATGTGAGGTGTGCCGTGGCACACTGGTCTGCCAAAAGGTGAGGCGTGGTAAGGCACTGATTTTGAAATCCATTTTCTTTGCTGTGAAATAAAGGCGTGCCTCTACCAGATGCATCTGATACATTAAAACAGTTCAACCCTAGCTTAAGGTTGTGTTTGGAAGATTGTGATCTGGTTATTTGAAACCTGCAAGCAATTTCTCCATAGAAGCAATATTATGAACCTCACAGTGCCCCTGTGAAGAGGGTACATTTATCCCCAATTTACAGATAAGGAAACTCGACAGCGATTGAAGAGTCCTCAACTCTCCTTTCGTCTTCCACTTTCTTCTCCAAGGCGAGAGTCCTGGCTGATGGTTTAGGGAACAGTGTCCAGCTAGTGGAGGAGGATTGGAGGGCCAGACAAGGAGGTTTCTTACCCCTCTCTGGGTCAGGATGGACCCTAAATGGAATTCCGAAATTAGTAGTTTGTTTAGGAACCTTCTCTTCTCTCCCTCCCTGTTTCTCCCTTCCTCTAATCTCCCTTATAGAGCTTAAAGGTCATTATTCTGATTCACATTACAAAATTACTTCTTCTGAATCCTGCCTTCTCCAATCTCCAAACGTATTCCTTTACTACAACCTTGTCAACCAGCTGTTAAAAGGAATCTCATTAAATCATTCCTCCCTTAGATGTGAATGACTGATGGCTCTTACGAGGACTTCACATGTTTTTAAAAAGGAAGCTATTAGCTCCAACACATTAAAAAGCATGGCTCCTCTTGAAGTCTCCCAATTATAAAGTTAACATGCTGGTTTTAGAAAACTAAGAAAATACAGAAAAGTACACTAAAAAGAAAATATGGAAAATAATACAATAAATAATAATACAAAAATAAAGTCTGTTTTGGGTACTCACAACTGTAAACCTACTTTTGCCCCACCCTGTATATATATGTACATATGTATATATACGCATATACACAGACATACACGTATGTATGTAAATGTGTGTATTTATAGAGATAATAAAATCATACCTATCTCTTAAGTTTTATGAGAATTGAATGAGCTATTCACTTAAAGCACTTAGCACAGTGGCTGTCATATAGTAAATGTTCAATAAAGATTACCTGTTCATTTTTAAAATAAACATACATGAATATTTATTTCATATTAAAGATTATGCTGCATATACAGTTTTATATCTTACTGTGTTGCTTAATTGTATCAGTATTTCCTTGAGCCCATAAAATTTATTGAGAGCATCATTTGATGATTGCAAAATCATCATCATTCCACAATTTAACTATCCCTTTATTACTGAATATTTAGATTGTTTCCAAACTTTCTCTATCATAAAGCTGGGGCCCAGTGTATTTTAATGGTAGAATTTTTCTTTATTGTAACAAAAGTGAAGTTCAAGCATAAAGTTCAAGTCATATTGGGGGTAGAGGGACAGATTCTTTGAACAGAGCAACCATATACAGGAGAGTTGGCCTCACCTAGGACTCCTCCTTCAGAGTCAGCTCTAGCAAGCTATTACTGCTCTCCCCAGCATTTCACATTCCTCTGCTTCTGGAGCTACATGTATTCTAAAAATCCTTAGGGTTCCCCTTCTCCATGGCTCTAAAAGTCTCAGTCATCCATCCACCCCTCTACCTGCCATGATTCTTATGGAAACAGCAACAGGGATTTCACGGCAGGGATAGGGAGCTCAGTGGTAGGATGGGTGTTAGTAGGAGAAAAAGGCAAAGTGTCCCATTTTGAGCTTCTACTAAGGTAAGTACTATGACATCGATTTTACAGATAAGGAAACTTGTCCTAGTCACAGCTAGTAAGTCAGGGAGCTGGGATTTGACCCTGAGTTGTTCAGAGCCTGCACTGCTTTGCTTTTAGGTAGATTCCTGATTGCACTGAAACGAGACATACCTCTGTCTTATTCAGTTCCCTACTCTCCCAGACTGCATGTGTAATGTCAGTGGCATCCCACACACAGAAGGAATTCAATAAATGCTGGCTGAGTTGAATTTGCGGGTAGACACTGGTGTTATCCTGAGTGCTGTTGGGAGACGCTCATATGGGATGGAAACTGGAATTGAATTGCCTGAGCTTCTGTAACACTCTCCGTTTAATTCAATGATTTGGGACCTCAAATCCCTCTGCAAGCTGGGCTTGCTCTACAAATGATGTAATTAAAACCCTCTTTGGCCTGGCACCATGTGATTTGCCTGGAGGAGTTCCTTCAGGATATCTGGTTCACACTTTTTTAGCTGAAAGATTTTTGTCACCCAAAGCAGACTTATTGTCTTTCCTGCCTGGGTGAAAAGACAAGGCAGGGGCTGTAACAGAGACTCATTCCTCTGAGAAGTCCTGCACCAATAGAAAATTGTTTATGTGTCTTTTAACTAAACTGAACCTAGAATACTTTGGGCTTTGCACTTATCACTGGCTCAACACTATTTCTGCCTCATTTAGTTTCCTCATGCCCAGCCCACACTTTCCCTCCAGGTTTCCCCTCTTTTTCCTTCCTCTAATCTGCACATAGATTTTTATATTTATTGAATTCAGAGAGTGAGTCTCCGTAGAAATTGAATGGGTGCCATTTAGGTTGGAGAAGTCAAATGCCTTTCCATACAGGGCTTGAGTGAATAGAAGGCTTTAGTAATTAACTGAGGGTGGTGGTTTCCCATGTCTAGCCTTCACTGGCGGGAAGCTTTTCTCTCTGTGATTTCATCGGGGCATCTTTCCTTCCAGGGAGGGAGGGCTCTTTTCTGAAGCATGTTAATTACATGGTTGAGCCCAGGCTCCTGAGGAGCGATTCATGCACATCTCTGCTTTCAGGAGCATCCACGGGCCTGCTTGTGGAGCTTACCTTGATTCATCCATTAAGCAAGTTTTGGGTGGTATTTGTCAACTATGTTTCACCCACATTATTTGTTACAGCTAGAGATGCTGGGAGTTACTCGCCTTGTTCCCCTTTTTTGTGTGAAATCCCTTAAGAACTCTTGCAAACTTCCGTAAATCGCCCTTTAAAACACGAGCTTGATTTCCGTTTGCTGTGGACATGGCCTCACCCGCAGCGACCAGGTGGGCTCTGGGATGGCATATAGTCAATCATTAGAAAAGGAGTCACTGTTCAGACAGCTTTTGAAACAATGACTGCCCTGGGCCAACCCAACTCTAAGTCATCACGCGCGGGGACTATCAGAAATTCAAAGGGAACAAAGCTCACCGGTATTGAACTACACCATTTCCTGGCCCTGTGCAGCAGGTAGCCACCTGTCTCTTCTGTCTTTATAATTGCTTGTGTACTCAACTGATTTAATATTTATGATGGCAAAAGGCCCATTTTACTTTATTATTATGTGAACACAGTCAGGGAAGAGAGTTTCAGAAAGACAGTCACCTGTCACTTCCTTATTTGATGAATTCACCCAATATTTATTGCGTGCTCAGTAGGAGCTAGGAGGAGAGCAGAAAATCAGAGAGTTTGCCCCCAGGGAGCTGAGGCCTTGTATGAAATCAAGCACTGAACAAGTACAGACCCAGGGAAGTGGCCTCTAAGCTACCACCTGAGGTGAGCGGGAGTTAGCCAGATGAAGGGAAAGGGAAAAGCCTTCAAGATAGAAGGCACCGCAGGTGCAAAGGCCCCAGCCTTATGCTGCTGTGGGGCTGGAAGGACGCCAGGGTGACTGAGCTATGGTGAGCTGGGGTGGGTGGCCCTGCCTGGGGCTTGTGAGCCAGCAGAAGAGACCAGACAAGCTTGGGTTGGCCGAGTTAAGTAATAATTAACCACGTGAAGTCTTCTGGCTTCTTGCCTCCATTTTCTTATGTTCTCTTTTCCCATTTCCAGTGTTTTGTCTTTTAGCTTTGGCTTTCTTCTCAAAGTGCTGTTTGAGAGTTAATATGGATGGACTTTGATTCTGGAAGTACCAAGGAATTTAAAGGCTGCAGTGATCAAGTTATTAAGGAAATATATTTAAAAGTGTATTAGCAGTAAACAAACACAAACCTTAAGATGTTCAGGCACAGCGTCGACATTCTGAGTCGGGAGTGAATGGGAAGTGCAGAACCGAGGGAGGGAGGCAGGGATGAACTAGCCCCGGGATGGGAATCCACGGAACCGGGGCCTTTTCACGGACTTACCCCTAACTCTCCTACAAGTGTGGGGCAATCAACTGGTTTCTATGAACCCAGTTTTCATTGACATAAATTAAGGAGGTTGAACTAGATCATTCTAAATAGCCTTTCCGGCTCTTACCCCTTTTGCGTTTGATACAAGGTAATAGAACTAAAACTTACTGAATACTTACTGTGGCAGTTTATATGTATTCGCTCACTCAATTATAACTACCCTAAGAAGTAGGCATTATTACCTCCATTATACAGATGAGGAAACTGAGCCTTAATGAGGTTAAGCAGCCTCACCAGAATTACAGCTAGGAAGTGGTGGGGGCCTGAATTGAGAGGGTTTGCTTGAACCCACAACCCATGCCCTTTGAATGATGATGCCGCAGAGTAACGCTGAGACATATCCAAATGTAGATGATATAAGTAATTAGGCAATAAGTATTCTCTAATTCCATAGTTTCTCAACAGCCACATGGGGTATTTGACCTGGAATGAAATAGCGATGTGATTACTTTGACATACTCAACAAACACTGGTCCCTGAAGGGACTGTCAGAGAGACAAGGCTGCCCCAATTTCTGTTTTGCTCTCCGAAGAACTTAATATCCTTGTACCTTCATCGTTCCCCTCAGGAAGAAATCATCTGATCAAACCACTCATTTCCCTGAGGGGAGGAGTAGCACAGTCCGTCCCTGAGTGCCTGATAAGCTTGTAATGAATAAATGAGTCATCACTACTAATATGGAAAGAAAATGCAGCATGTATAAAGTAATATCCAAAATACAAATTTGAATGTAATGTTTCCTTATCTGTTTAAATTTCACTTAACTAATGTATCAGTGTACCTAAGAATGTGAACATTTATAGAATATGAAAATAATTTTAACTGAAGGTAAAATGTGTACTATTTAGTGGGTTATAGAATCATCAAGCTCTGGTCGAAAGGACTTGTAACAATCATGTAGGTTTGAGCTGCTCAACAGAAATAAATAATGAGACGCACATATGAAATTTAAAATGTGAAAAGCAATCAGTGAGAATAATTTTAATAATATATTTTATGTAACTCAAGATATCAAAAAATTATGAGACATTTTATAATTTTTTCATACTATATCTTTGAAATCTAGTGTGTATATTATACTTAAAGCACACCTCAGTTTGACTAAATGCATTTCAAGAGCTTAATAGTCACACGTGGCTAGTGGCTCCCATATTGGACAGTGCAGATCTAGCTTAAATGCCTTTATTAGTTTTTTGAGGGGAATGAGAAGTTAGGCGACCTGCCCAAGGTCATACAATCTATAAAGAGCCATCAGCAGCTTTGAATCCAGCTTCTCTGGCTCTAAGACAGTGCTTCTTCTGTGACACCACACTGCCTTTTAAAAAGCAATTATGCTAACAAAATATATTTTTTTGTTGCCTGTAGTTTTAAAAATATTGGGTTTTCTTAAGAACAAGAGATCAATAATTGATATTTTAAAATCTCAGTTTTACAAAGCAATTTACCAAAAGTCATTACAACTTACACAGGAAATGAATGTTAAATTTAATTTTCAGGTTCAAAGCACTATATTAATTCTGTTTTTAAAATAAGTTGCCAAAAGAATTAGTTTAACTTTATAGATTTAAGGGGCCAATTTTTGATTTGACTAATTTTGAGATTCAAAGCCAATATTTTTCAATTGCAGATGTCTCAGGGTAAGTCTTAAACTTATTATGAAACAACAGCCGGTTAAATAATGTTGTTTAATCCTCAGAATTATCACCAGCCAGCCATTCTGAATTCGTCGTCTCTCCGGCAAGTTGCAGAAGGCACCAGTATTTCTGAAATGTGGCAAAATGACTTACGACCGCTGCTGATAGAGCGATACCCAGGATCCCCTGGAAGCTATGCTGCTCGCCAGGTGAGAACACAGCACACACACCTAAAGGCTGTTGAATACTTTGCCTTCACATGAGAGATAATATATCCAGAGTTCGGACTTATCTAACATTCAGATCCGTATTCTAATCTTATTATTCACCAAAATTAGCAACCAAGAAAACCACACAACTGAGAGTAAATGCTTGTTTTGTCAAGTGTTACATGTTAATCTAAATCAATTTCTGTGTGAAATCTGTGTGTGGGGTGCGACATCAGACAGGGCAGTAAGTGCTCAACTTGATCATTTCAATAACCACAAAAAGCTCCTGCTTCCCCTAAACACCCAACATTAACAGCTGTCAACAGCTCTTGCTTGCCAGTTCTGGGCCAAGAGTGAGTTACTGTCCTATGAGGCCTCCATTCCTCTTTGGGAAATTGTATTCTCCCTGGGGAGAGAGTCAAGATAGGTGATGAGCTACTTTCTCTCCAGGGCAGTGCTTCTCAAGCTTCTGACTCTGACCCATGGTACAAAATAAGTAAGTAAGTAAATATGTAAACATGTTATATACACAGACATAAAGATAATGGCCCACCGAACTGATTTCAAGACCCATTGATGTTACTGCTGCAGTTTGAAAGACACTGCCCTGGAAGGTAGAGAAGGCCATGAGCTGGGCTAGACCTTGAATGCCTCCTTGCTTTCTTAGTGCCCTCAACTCTGAATGATCCTCCCCCCCCCCCAAACTAGCCTCATTTTAAGGGGCAGCTTGAGAAGCAATGGGACAGACTACTGGCCCATCACATCCTCTGAGAGTATTCCACCTGCCTAACTCTTCAGTCGCCAGTGCTGTGACAGAGTAATACCTGCAAGGCCGGTGGCACAGCTGTTGGGCCAGCCACTGTTTTACCTGCTATGTGGCTTCTGCCCCTCAAGTCTAGTCCAGACAGCCACTTGTTACTCCATTAACCTCTTGCTTTCCATCCAAACAGCTCCTGCTTCCCCTAAGAAATTAGGTGGGGGAGACCCAAAGAGCACCTTAACTAGCTCTTTCTACCTTTTAGGCAGAGAAAGTAGTAAGAATGATGGTGGACTTTCACCAACCCCTGTTCTGAGGTCAGGTACTATATGGAGTTCATTGACTGGATGAAAGTGCTGTTATTAGCCCAGTGCTACAGACCTAACAAGACCTGAACTAATTTGCTTAAGGTTATAGACTTACTAGTGATGAGGCCAGAATCTGGACCCAAACTGGCCTGCTTGACTTCCCCATCTTATCACTGGAGAGTGGATGCCGGGGGAACCCGCTCTGTGGTGTGTGCTCACAAATGCCTCTAGCTCTGGGTCTTCTCATGCTGGAGCTGGGGAATGAGGCACATACCTCTTGTTTTAATGACACTCCAAAGCAGTTTCTTAAAAGAAGCTCAGGGCACTTACTGGGGCTTTCCAAAATTCTCGGTTCCTCATTAGAAAAAATCTGGGTCTATAATACTCAATTCAACCTTTTTCATTTCCCCATACCATTTACTCAGAAGACCGTTTATACCCAGAAACATATATACATATCCGAGGTTCCTTGCCTGTGACCTCTAGAAGTCCATGAACACAACAACTATTGCTATTTTGTTCTTTATTTAGCTTTAACAGAATATATGGCACAAATAATATACATAGATACTGTTGTGACTAAAAATACATATTCATTTAAAAGTGTTACTGAATCTCTAGCATTTTCTATGTCATATGAGGGTGGTGGCAAGTGAGGAATTTGTTGACAATATTTCAGAATGTGCTGGGCACACTGCTGCTGGGCTGCCTGTGCGTGGTCTGGCTGACGCGGCAGTAATTCTAACAGGGTGCTTGTGTTAGAAGTCTCACTCAAGAGATTCAATTTTATAAGTTTTTGAGAAGAAAGCCACCACGAATTTTTAGAGAGCTGTCCCCTAAGCTATGAAAGATAGTTTTCCACTTTTGAAGATGAGGTGGATGACATTTGAGGGAACTAGACTAAGGACCTTAATGTGAATTAGTACCTTTCACTCAGAATTAATTTTAAACAAGAATGGTGGAAATTTATTTTTTCTTCTAAGGCCTTTGTTAGCCCTAGATTAGATTTTTTATAGTTTATAGAGTTTTGGGGTTGTAACTAGGCAGGACTGTCAAATCTAAAAAAATGTAGACTAGATATAAAATTAGTGAATTAACTTTTGACATTAACAATGATGTGCATTGCTATGGATTCCCTTTCAGAGAGTAATATGTGGACAATATCCCATAGTCTGCATTTTCATCATCTCTGATCAATCAGCCTAGAACTGCCTGTTGGGTTTTTATAATACTGTATTTGGGAAGATACTTTATTTGTTAAATAAATAATTTGAAAGCATTAAATTTCAGGGTTATTTCAGTGATCTCTAGCTGAGATAGGAAAAAAATATAAATTTAAAAACCAAGATGACAAAGTCTCTTTAAGGAGCAAGCCAGAAACTTTGTCTAAAAAAGGCAAGCTGGAAATTTCAGGGTCCAAGTCCCCTATAAATGCTCAGTGCATCTGAGAAGCTGAAAGGTACAGCCTTCTTTAGCAGAATCTGCTTCCTCCAAACAGACCTGCTCTACTAATATCATTGTTTCCAGAACCTGGAAAAGAGAATATAAATGGGATTAAATTCAACCCAGGATCATGCGCTAATGTTAACCTAAAATCTCCCCCACCTCCCTGGTGGCCTCCTCACCCACCGGAAGTAGAATGTCATATTTCCCTTTATCTTTTTTCTCTCTCCAACCCCATCTCTCTCCTGGTCTCCACTTCTTTGGATCCTTTTCTTTCTCTCTTTACTCAGCCTCTGTGTATCTTCCCCTTCCCTTCTCTCTGTCTCCATCTATTCCTCTCTCTTTTCCCTTTTTCTCTCTTCCTCATTTTAAAAAATGGGTGTATAATAATTAAAATACAGCTTACCTTCTAAATTGCACTTTAGCGTGGCTGGTGGGCCCAGGCTTTTGCTGCCCAGAGTCAGGGAAGCAGAGCAGCGTTAGACTCCTTCCCACAGCCAAGCACTACCATTCCTGCCTCTGGTGAGCTGAGCAGTAGTGTTTGCAGCCTACTCTACAGAATTGCAGTGGGAGTTTGCAGATGAACTCTGAAAGCCAAAAGCACAACAATGAGAGATATTGGTGATGTCACTAGATTATGCAGCCAATATGATTGTTTACAAGGAAATTAGTTGCTAAGGCAAATAAAAAATATTTATATGGAATAAAAAGGATTGCTTTAGAGAGAATTCTTCCTGGGGCATTTGCTGATGCTTTTGAGGATTTTAGTGTCAACATAGATATCAGGAATTATCACAACCAGTTTAGTAGTTGAGAAACGAGTTTTTGTGTGAGACTTCAGCTGAGCAAAGCTGACCGATACGTATTTTTTAATCCCAATTCATTTTGTAAGCTTGCAGGCAGCTATTGGTGCTGAAGACATTTTATGGAGCAGTTCATCATCTGGATACCAGATGTTCTGGAAAACATGCCTTTTTTTTTTTTTTAGATTACCCCTTTTATGGAAAAAAAGTTTTCTCCCAAGCCTGGAGATAACTTATTTTCATATTCTGTATAAAGCTTGTCTTAGAGGCATAGTGCTTTCTCTCTATTCAGACTACTAATGTTCTATGTCATATAATTTTACATATTCTCACTGAGAATAACAATTAAAAAATAAATTAAAAGAAGAAAAAATAATTTATTAATTATACTTGATCCATATTTACTGATATCTGACGGTGAGCAAAGATCAATACTAAGAATTATGGAAATAACAAAAATAAATGAGATATAAATGATGATTTCAACAAGGTCCTAAACATTTTTTATTTATTTATATGAAAAGACAACTTGTCAACCTGTAACAGACAAAGGTAAGGTACTGTGTATACGTGCTGGGTAGGCCGAAGCCCACCTCACGACAGAAAGCAGGAAGCGGATAGCTGGAGGGTTGTGTGTTTATTTGGCTTTTGCAGGATTGGCCGCAGAGTCACTGTCCCCCCCCTCCCCCGGCCCCAGCTAGCTCTCTTCCTGGAAGCTTCCTGCCACAGGCGTTCCAAGGCCCTTGCCTACGTGTCATGTCACATTAGTTAGGGCAGGAGGCCACACAAGACTTGGCGAGGCTAGAAAATTGTGTATTTCCTTGGGAGGAAAAAAAAAAAATCTCCCATTCTTTTCCAGTTACTACGTAATTTGTTTATCACCTCCAGGTCCATCCCCGCTGATATGAATTGTGCAACAAATTGCCGGTTACGTGGATGGTTAGTTTTGTCACTTGACTTAAAAAAAAACCCTTTAAGGCAACTTACAAAGATGTATATATTTCAAAGTAAAGTAAATGGAACCCAGTGAGAAAAATGAGGCAAAGGGAAAGTAAAGGCAGGAAAGGGCAAGTGGAACAGAAAACCCTTCTGGTGTCCGAGCTGGAGTTTCTTTTCTATCTGCTACTTTCTCCTGTCGTTTACCGTGTTGCTCATAAGGCCTAAGGTAACCAGGAGAGAGAGGTTTATTTTCCCCAGCAGGTACAGAAGAAGGTCTGGACCCTCCTTGAATGCAGAAGGAAAGCTGCTTGGTAGTCACTATGGTTCAGAGTTGCTTATTGAGTCTTAGAGTGGGCAGGACCTCAAATATCCCCCAACCATCCCCTTATTGTGGGACTCTCTTTATATTATCCTTAGCGGGTGAACATCAGTATCTTTTGTTAGTGTTCATTACACTGTGAAGTATTTGTTGGGGCACATGCTATGCACTGGGGACCAAAGGAGCTACCATGTGCAGTGCTTGCCCTCGAAGGGCTTAGAGTGGAAGTTGAGACCTGTAGGCCCCTGGTATATCTGATTTCTCAAACCTGCCTTCTTAGCCCCCTAGAAAAGTTGAAAGTGGACTTTGATACATACTGAACTGGATCTCTATCTCCTGACATGTAGAAATGTCCATGTTAGACTGTTAAGTAAGAAGAGTAGGATTCTATTCCTATAAAAACATACCCCCTCTGCTAAATATATGTGTTTGTGTGCTAGTATATGTTTGTATAAACAAAGAGAAGATATACATCAGACTATTAACATTAATAATATTAACAATTGGCAGGGGGATTTTGGGGGGAGGGGGAGAAGATTAGCTTTTCCTTTACGCATCCTTGCTATTAATTCAATAAGCAGGTATTGCATTGTTAACTTGAAAGGCACATAAAAATTTAAAACATACCAAACAAATGAAACCTGTCTTGATCTGCAATTTTGTCTTTTGTTTTGAGCAGCACATCATGAAGAGAATTCAGAGACTTCAAGCTGACTGGGTCTTGGAAGTAGACACCTTCTTGAGTCAGACACCCTACGGGTATCGGTCTTTCTCAAATATCATCAGCACCCTCAATCCCACTGCTAAACGACACTTAGTCCTTGCCTGTCACTACGACTCCAAGTATTTTCCCCACTGGGACAACAGGGTGTTTGTGGGAGCCACCGATTCAGCCGTGCCATGCGCGATGATGTTGGAACTTGCTCGTGCCTTAGACAAGCAACTCCTTTCCTTGAAGGTATCCGTTTCTTTCTTGTAGATTCCTGGCATAAAACACATTAGCAGTAACTCAGAGTGAATTCTAGAATCCTTGGGGGAGTGAGAAGGACATTTAGAAATGTAAGCTTTCAGTGCATTTTGTATTAATTGTTTGCAAAATGGTATGAGTTTGAGTGAATGTTAATTGGAAGGTTACATTATTTGAAATGTCAGCCACGGGCAATAAGCCTAAGCTACCTGGCAGTGAATTCATTAATTGGCACCCGATTTCTTAGTTTTGGATACACATGAAATGAAGGGCAACATTTCTTTGTGAAAATCAAAGACTGTGGAAGGTTGATACAGGCATATGTCTGAGCACCCTGTTTATTTCTTCTTGTTTACGGAGCCACGAACATCCCAACCTTCTGATCTGAGAGAGGGTGGCTCTCAAGAGTGAGTGCTTCAGGCATATCGAGATGAAAAGCCCGAAGCAGAAATGCATTATTGTTATCATCTGTGAATCTCGGCTCAATTTTATGTAGCATAGCAGGGCTTTTGTTGTGTTCTCAGCTCAGAATACTTCTGGGACTCTCAGATGTTATTTCAGTCACTGTGTCCTTAAGGGTATATTGGGAAAAAGTGCTAAACTAGATGAAGACATTTTGTTCAGATATCACTCATAACCAAGTAAACACAACAAAGCAAAAACAAAAAGCTTTGTTCGCAGGCATCGGATGCCTCTTTCTCCCCTCAGGGCTTTATGAAGGGGCCGGCCTTTGGTACAATGGAGTAAAGAACTAAAAGGTTTATCTTGTAATGGAAGTAATAGAGATATTTGGTTCTATTTTTGCTGGATATGCGGAACTTGAAGAAAGCAAGAATTGTGTATAACCTCTCGGTATCCTTTTCAGTGTTTTCGTTTCATTTTGTTTTCTGAACCTTCTATGATGGCTTTGTCCCCTGCTCCACCCAGCTTCTCACTCGCCCTCTCCCCCAGCGATTGGGTGAGGGAGTTCAGAAGCTGAGGCCACAGTCAAACCTTTCATATTTGCATCCTAGTGTAAGAACATGAAGTGAAATGAAGTATGACTTAAAGGCACAGGCTGTGTAGCGGCTGTTTTTTTTCTGGGGGAGCTCCTTTACCTTCTCCATGTAGCTCATACTTGCTTTTAGTAGAAAGGGCTGAATGAGTTGCTGGGTAGGGATCCCCATTAAAAAACACACCTACAGCCCTGGCTTGTTGCTCTCAGTGGTTGGAGCATCGTCTCACAGATCGAAGGGTCCCAGGTTCAATTCCTGGTCAAGGGCACACCTCAGTTGCAGGCTTGATCCCCAGCCCTGGTCAGGGTGTGGGTGGAGGCAACCAATCAATGTGACACATCAATGTTTCTCTCTCTCTCCCCCCTCCATCCCCTCCACTCTCTCTAAAAAATCAAATGGAAAAAATATCCTCAGGTGAAGATTAAAACAAAACAAAACAAAAGACACACACATACATTCTCTTAACTATCCTTACTAATAGAGATAAACAGTGAGGTGGACAGTTTTCAAAAAAGGGGCTAGTTTTGGATACAAACATTGAGAGTATCAGATTTATTCTTCCAAGTTGTACTTTAACTGAATCTGAAGGAAGGAGTTGTTTTAAGTTCTCCAGCTGTCACGGATTGGGTAGGCAGTGACGAAATGTGACCTGGGAGAGGACTGGATGGTTGTCGCAACTCTTTGCAGCCCTCCCCCCTCCAGTGATAAGACTTTAATTATACATTCACATCGCTTGCCTTATAGCTTTGCTGTGCCCTCCCTGTAGCGGGTGGCACCTCATCATTCCTTCACTCTGGACTTGGTTATTTGATTTGTCTTGGCCAATGTGATGTTTGTAGATGTGCAACAAGCAGGGGCCAGAAATGTGCTTGTGCAATGGGCTTGCTCCCTTTTGCCTTTGCCATCACCAGGAAAAGGGCGCACCCTGGCTAGCCTGCCAGGCCCTGGAGGAGGGTAAGGGACGCCTGGAGCAGAGCCAGCCTTGATGACTGCAGTGAAGCAGAGCTCCTGATCTGGCTAAACCTGGCCCAGATCAGTGGTACCTCAGCTAACCTACAAAGCCAGGAGGACATGTGGTTGGTTAAGGCACTGAGTTTAGGGCGGTTTTTCACACCTTGTCATGTGGCATTAACCGAGATAGCCTTGGGTGGGGAGACTGCAGATAATTCACCAACTATGTTGACACTGGTGATTAGGTATTTATTGCATTGCCATAAAGAAGGACTGGAAGACCTTCACAGATCAGGCCACACAGTGAGGAAGGCGAAGTGAGGCAGGGGGCTGGGAAGGAGAGTGATGTTAAATATAAGGAGCACTTAGATACATAGGTTCCACCTCACACCTGGCAGATAGGTGAGTACCCCACCTGTATTCTTGCAGGAGATGACAGAATATTTTTCTGGAGAAATTGAACCAGGGAGGCTCTGGACATGGGGACAGCAGATATCAAGGAGGACAGTAGTGAGGTGCCTCATGGAAATCAAGGAGATGAAGTGAAAGTCTGCACATTGAACAGTGAGGTCCCAGCCTTTTCCCCACTTCTAGTGTAAGAAAGCCAGCAGCCAGCTTATACCCAGCTGATAGGAAACGGCAGGATCCTTCTCTGGAGACTATGAACCATCTCAGTGAAAACACCAACTGGGCCCCAGATTGCCCTGCAGTGAAGCCAACCACATGCGTCTCTGATCAGTGTCACAGTACCTTTTTCTTGAATATGAATGGACACAAAGGATGACCAGACATTTGAGGACAGTCTCCAGCATGAAAGAAAGCAAAAAAATACAAATAATACAAATTGAAAAATGAACCCGGAGGAAATAGAGTACAAGGAGCAGAAGATAACTTAAAGGACACAGTTTCTAATATCCTGAGAGAGAGAAGAGGAGGAGGCGTATCAGTAACAGATTAAGGAAACGTCAGGTTCAGTTTGGTCCACTGGTAGCACATCCCCCCAGCACTTGAGTGAGGCGGCGAGAGCAAATGGCTGTATATTTCCCCCCGCCGGGCTCAGCTGCACAAGTGCAGGCACATAGGAGGCAGTGGGTGGACTTGAGGTCATGTTTTTGCCGTGTGAGTCTGACCAAGGCAGAGAGAAGCGAGGGAGTTGAGTGTGATTTCAAGGGAGTGATTAGAATGATTGACTCTGGAATTTAAGTTGAATATGGGGTGAAGTGAGGACATCATGGGGCAAAGGACTCTGAGAAGATAAACGATTCAGTAGATTAGGGATTGCAGTAGGGTTGAAGGATTCTGGGGGTTAGGGTACCAGCAGGACTAACCTGAAAAGTGAGACTGCAGGTAATTCACCAACTATGTTCACACTGGTGATTAGGTATCAGGCCTCACAGATAGTGAGGAAGGCGAAGTGAGGCAGGGGGCTGGGAAGGAGAGTGATGTTAAATATAAGGAGCACTTAGATACGTAGGTTCCACCCCACACCTGGCAGATACGTGAGTACCCCACCTGTATTCTTGTGGGAGATGACAGAATATTTTTCTGGAGAAATTGAACCAGTGGGAAGTAAAAAATCGATCAGAACCCTACTCACACTTCTAAGTTCTCTTGAAATACTCTCTCTTGCATGAAGCCTTCTTTGACACCCCAGGGATTCAACCTCTCATTCTGTTGATTCCCAGATGAGATTTATTTTATGCCTGTGACCCTCGGCACATTTTCCCACGCTCATGTGTTTGTTTTATCTTTCCTACCCCAACTGAAGTGTAGGCTCCTTCAGGGGGAGAGACTGCAGTTATTACTCTTGGTGACCTCGGTGCATTCCTAGGGCAGATCCTTGAACCTAGAATCACTAAAAAAAATAAAATTGCACACAGATCATGTGATGAGAAGCAAAAAAGATTTGTAGTTGTTCAGGTTGGGTTTCCTGGGATGCACTCTGACGTGGAGATGAGCATTTGGTTCATTTCCCGGCGAGTGGCCGTGGCTCCGCGTCTGTGGCAGGGAGGGAGAGGCTCGGGGTTAGGCACAGGGAGAAGCCAGCTGACCTCGGGTGAACTCCGGAGCAGGAACGATCTTTCAAAGTCCGCTGGAGAGTTACAAAAAAAGCACAGCTTCTATTTTCAGGGGGAGTGGGAGAAGGTGAGATGTATATGGGGGAAGATGGTGAGAGGTGTGATGATTTTCAGAGAGGAAGTGGTGCAAAATAAATTGTGGCATATCTTCACTAGCTTTGCAATCTTTTCTGTCTTTGTGGCTTAGCTGCCTTCTTTCCGGTTAGTGGGGAAATGTGCTGTTTTCGATCAGTCACTTTGCTATCTTTTCGCTGTTCTTTTTACCAGAACGTTTCCGACTCCAAGCTGGATCTGTCACTCCAGCTCATTTTCTTTGATGGGGAAGAAGCTTTTCTTCACTGGTCTCCTCAGGACTCTCTGTATGGGTCTCGGCACTTAGCTCCGAAGATGGCATCGACCCCACACCCACCCGGAGCGAGAGTCACCAACCAGCTGCACGGCATGGTTAGTCCGGGTGGTGTCCCGGGTGCTATGGCACCAGGCGCCGCCCCGAGGGAAGCCAAAGCCAAAGCCAATTAAAGACGTAAAAATGCCACAGCACCCTTGGAGCACAGTGTTTAGAATAGAACATTCCTTGGCAGGCATTTGAGTTTTTGAGGAATCCCAGAGCTAAAAAGAATGATTCTGGCTTAGCAGTTACTTTTGAGCTGGATTAAAATATTTCATGAAAATGATAGGAAAATTTGCATTGTAAATTTAAAAAATTTTAATTCTGTTAAAGTTTTCAAAAATGTAATAACAGTTTAAATAAAAGGATGTAAAGCATCAGATTCAGGAGACATCAGAGTCGGTTCGGCCAGTGGGAGTACACTCCCACGGAGCCGCATGGAGCTGGAGAGAGCACCCCTTCTTCGAGGCCTAAGGCCTGAGGAAGTGGGGACCTCGGGAAATGGAGCCAGAGTGGGAGATGGCATGAGGATGGCAAAGAAGAATTTCCTCAGTGGCGTCAACGTGTTATAATGACTCCACGTGTGTATGTGACACTTTGATGTGTTGATTCTGATGCGGTATTTTTGACTCCATGGGAGTGGAGACATGGTTACGCTGCCTTAAAACCCTGCTCTTATTACCAAGTAATGGGTGCAACACATGGTACCCCATTTTCATCCCCATTCCTGGGCCCACACCCCATCCCCCGCCCCTCACCCCATCCTTGAATTCTTTCCTTACTCTGATTTTCTTCCCATATTGACCTCCACTCGGCCTTGAGTCTTCACTGACCCCAGCTTGGGACCTCGTGCCGCCCTTGAGGCTCCATTCTGCCCCACGCCCTAGTGCATCCCTGGCCCTCACCCTGTCTGGGAACGGAAGCCCATTCCTAACCACTCGACTCATCCCAGTCCTTTGCCCTGTCACCTACCTTCTGCCTCCGAGTCCACATGGCCAAGTTAAATGTCCTCTGTCACTCTGACACATCCCACGTTGTCAATCTCTCCATCCACTAAATATATTCCGATTTCAAGCAAGCCTATTTCCCCCCAATGAATATATTTAATCACCATTCATGGGTTAAGAGATACTATATCTTTAGAATCATAGACTCTGCAAATATTTATCTACCATGTGTCAGGATCTACGCTAGATATTTACCATTATCCCACTTATATAAATCAGGCATTCTTAATCTGGGGTGGGGGTGGGGTGGGCGGTCCTCAGGGAGCCCTCAAGCCTGCTGATGTTTTCTGGCTCAAACAAGTTAAGGAACACTGGTTTAACTGTAGAGCGTATAACCAGAAGGGACCTTTAGAGATCAGCAAGTTTGAGCTTCTGGTTTATAGAAAAGGAAATGCAGAGCCAGAGACATCAGGTCCTATAGCTCCTGGTCAAGGAATTTTTCTCATATGCTGCTTTGAGGAATAAATAGTTACTAAAAATTCTGCTATAGGTGGTTGTGTCATTACAAAGGATAAAATGGCAAATTAGAGACTAGAAGATCAGACAGGCTTGGACTCCCATCTGAAAATGAAGTTAAATGTATTCTTTTTAAATCTATGAAATACTTATCCAAATGTCCTCTTTCTAATTTATCCTCAGTGATATGCTTCTGGGATTCCAGACACTAATGGTAAAGCGAGATTTAATAAGTTCTCCAAAACTGTTAGCTTACAATGCTCTTAAACCTTTTGTTTATTTATACAGCTCCCTAGATTAGTCTCAATTATTAAAATGCCGTTAGTTTTGACTCATTGGTGTTTTTTACATGGATGAGTATGAAATGTGTTTTTAGTGACAGTGATTAAACAATATTTTTTCTCCCTTAGGATTTATTGGTCTTATTAGATTTAATTGGAGCTCCAAACCCAACATTTCCCAATTTTTTTCCAAACTCTGCCCGATGGTTTGAAAGACTTCAAGCAATTGGTAAGCACCACTGTTATTAAAGAGTCAAACTGGGCTTCTTCCTCCTGACAAGCACTACCTTTTAAAATGCAAAATTTATGATTTAAGTGTACAATTTGAATATATACTATACTTTACTGGCTTTTCCCCTTGCTTTATGGATTAGTTAATTGTTTCTATTCATCTCTGTCAGTAGGCCCACTTTATTTTCCTGCCCGAAACTGCATTTTAATATGAAAGCATAAAATACTACATTTCATGTTAGGATATCCTTAGAAGTGGTTTGAAAACATTTTCCCAGAGTCCTGTTTGGAGCATATGGAATATATTTCTAGGGGAAACTTGACCAAGTGAGGCGCCTTGGCTAATGATGAATGTTGTTTCTTTATAAGGATACCAGAAGATATTCTCCAGTTTTGATTTCCTTTCCATCCCTGCCTTTGTCACCTTCTGTTTTCTGCCTTATCCAGATATGATTTTTCCTCTAAACCTAGTACAATCTCTGCCTATTTTCCAAGAGAGTAAGAGATTGGGATGCAAGAGAAAGCCAAGATCCTTCAAAAGAAGGTTTAGTGTTAAATCAATGAGAGTAGAAGAGGCCAGACCAGGTCAGCCCAGGCAAAGAAACAAAGGTCTCTATGGCTCAAGCGAGACGCGTGGGCCTTGGAGAAGGAAAAGCGGGTAACATCTTTCCTTCATACCTTCCCTCTCCCCCTCTTCCAAGCACAAACACCCCCACCCCACCCCCAACACACACAACAAAAACACCAGGGGCATCAGGGGGAGATGAAATTGCGACAGGCCTTTATGACGCGGCCTTGGCCAGGAGCCTGCCTTTGAGGCAGGGACTTCAGGCTCGAGATTCCTTACCAGCCACACGCTTCTTGGAGGGAGGATAGTTTAGTTCTAAGCAGTGGGAAAAGCACTGTTATCTCAACTCATGCTTTTGCCATGAGTTCAGAATCTGCCAATATGCAGATCTAGACTATTACAAGAAACTTTTACCTGAACCTCAGGTATTTATCTTTGGAAAATTTCAGTCTCTAGTTTGAAAGAACTACTATTATGGTATTATTAATCTAAGCTTCTTGGGCCTCTCTCTTTTAGCATGTTTGCCTTACTTTGATGATAGCCTCAGAAAATTGGTTTGGCCTTTTTTCAAGGATTTTGTGTACTTTTCTTGTTTCCTCTACCAGAATGAATTTATATTGGTAACTTGCACCTTAATGTATTTTTAACCCATTGTGCTGCCCCTTCCTAGTGGTAGTTATACTTCAAACCATATCTAATTGTATAAAGAAAAGTTGTATCCTAAGGTGAAAGAATTATAAGTGTCCATAAACAGATGGGAATATTGTTTGGTGGTGGTAAGGGCTTTCTCCATGTTCCTAACATATTACACATGTATGTTTACCATTTGACCTAGTTTTACACTTTAAATTTAGCAATTTAAAGAAAAAGCCCAGCTACCCTGATAAATTTCATTCAGTTGTCTTATATTCTGCTTGTGATCTCTTGTCATCTTGTAACATAGAACTCATGTTATATGTATGTAACACATGGGTTCTATGTTGCAAGAGGACAAATGTTGGAATGCAGGCCAGTGGTTCTCAGACTACAGTGCATGTCACCTGGAGGGCTTGTTACAACACACACTGCTGGGCTCCATCCCCAGAGTTTCTGGTTCTATGGGTCTGAAGTGGGACCGGATAATTTGCATTTCTGACAAGTTGCCAGGTGATGCTGATACCCCTGGTCAGAGACCGTACTTTGAGAACCACTAATGCAGGTCATAGCAGGTAACCCTCTTCCATAGAGTGACCACTCAGTGAGCTTCACCCCTGTTCTGTTGGAGTGTTGCCCTTTCAAGCCCCACAGCTCCTCTTAAGGTATTCTTCATACAGGATCTCGGATCTCTGAGTATCTATGTGTGTTTTTCCCCAAGTTTTTCTGGCTCTCGTCCTTTGTCTCTCCATTATTCCTGAGATTCTGCCTCTAAGAAGGTTCTCATCTATAAAGCTGGACTGTGACCCTTCTCACCCCAGAACTGCTACAAAATGTACACACCCGTGTTCAGTCCAGATGTTCATTGTCATGTGCTCACTGCTGCATGTTTTAAACACCAGGGTCATATGTGCTAAGATTTCAAACTCTTTATGCATTCTTTGTATTGATCAGATAAAATAGATACTCATCTACTGATTGTCATCTGCAGAACATGAACTCCATGAATTAGGTTTGCTCAAGGCTCATTCTTTGGAGAGACGGTATTTCCAGAGTCACGGTTATGGAGGAATGATTCAGGATGACCATATTCCATTTTTAAGAAGAGGTAATAATGTGTGCGTATATATATGTGTGCATGCACATGTGCATTTTAACCTATTGTATTTGTTTTATTTTATGTACTTTTGCAACAATCTAGAAGGGTAAGGAATCATTAGATTTAATTGATTGAATTATAAAGTCATCCACCAATCATTGGATGGCTCCTACTTGTTCATGAAAGTCATTTGAAATCCTTGAGGACACCTTTATATATTTTTTCCTACACCTAAAATATTTGTGAAAGCCCATGTTCCATTGACTGTGCCTTCACTTTTGTAGAGTTAGACTGTATTCTTACACTTGGTGTAACTCTAATGTTTTCTGATTAATAAGGAAGCAATATTCTTGATGTCCATGGCGGAAGTTCAAATGAAACCAAGGACTTTTGCAGTAGCCTCCCAACTGGTCTCCAGTGTTTGCCCTTGCTTTCCTATTCTTTATATAGGAATGAGTTATCTTTTTAAAATGTCAATCAAATTATGTTCCTTCCCTGCTTAAAGCGCTAGTGGCTTGCTGCCATGTAGAATAAGACCAAAAGCCTTTACCATGGCCTGCAAAGGCCTCTATTCGCTGACTCTGTTCTCCCTCTCTAGCATCACCCCCTACATCTGTTTTCAATTTCTCTGATCCAGAAACACTGGGCTCCTTGCTATTCCTCAAGCAGGCAAAGCACACCTACCTCAGGACCTTTGCACTTGCTAATACTGCTGCCTGGAATGCTTCTCCCCAGATTTTTGAACAGCTTGCTTTCTCCTTTGTTACATGTCTCCAGTTAAATGTTAGCTTCTCACAGAGGCCTTTCCTGACTTTAAATACTTCTTTCTTGGCCTTGCTGTCTTCCTGTCATTCTCTATTTCCTCACCTTATTTTATTATTTTTTATAAGCCTTATCACTTTCTAAAATTATTTTTTATATTTGTTTTCTTACTTCTTTCTCTACTGGAATGTAAGCTCCATATGACCAGGGCTTTGCCTCTTTACTGATGAAACCTCAACTTCTAGGATAGGGACTGGTATATAGTAGGTGTTTTCTAATTACCTACTGAATCAATGAACATTTGTTTAATGAATGAATGAGTTTGGAGTACAAGGGTAAGATATGAGGGAGAACACAGAAGATGATGAATTACTAGCTGTCTTTATATGGACGGGACAGAGCTCCCACTCAGACTTCTGCTTTCCAAATGACACTTTCTAGCTGAAATATGCACTTAATTACAAGTTGGTTCTTTCCTACTAGGTGTTCCAATTTTGCATCTGATAGCATCTCCTTTCCCTGAAGTCTGGCATACCATGGATGACACTGAAGAAAATCTGGATGAAGCAACCATTGACAATCTAAACAAAATCATACAAGTCTTTGTGTTAGAATATCTGCATTTGTAATATTTTCATTTAGTTTATGGTAAATGCATCTAGTATCGAATTTGAAAGTCAAGGTACAATTTAAAATAATCTGACTCCAGACAAATGCTGTGTGGAAACTTCTGTTCCAGAGATTCATTCTGCAGGTAGCTTTGATATGTGATTAATAAATCTTAGATTTACATTGTGTCTTAAATTTCTTGTTAATTTTTATCTAGAGATAAAAAAAGGAAATGTAAGGAAAACAGAAAATAAATATGTTTAAAAAAACTTTAGCTAAGAAATTATGACGCTAAATCAGATTCGTGTATTCAGTTTCACGGTCTTCTAAATAGTACTTAAATATGATGGTGATATGCAATATGTTAGCCTTAGTTTTAGGATTTTTTTACACTTGGGAATCTGTTGCATATAATACAAAACAAATGTAGTTTGAAGATTTTCAAATTTCTTTAAGAAATCTTTGTAGGGTTTATTTTGTGGAAATTAAATCGGAATTAAATGCCATGTTGTGAATTTCTTTTTTGTAGATAAGTGAAAAATTTTAGAATTTAAGGAATAGTTCAACTTTTATAGTTTTATAAATTTAACATTTTTTATTAAAAAAAATAATATAGTCACAAAAATAGACAATGGAAAAAAGAAGAAAACTAAATGCCATTATAGTAACAGAATTCAATCTTTAGTTCTTCCCCATGCATTTTCAATGCAGAATTTAAAAAATGTAGTTATAATCAAACTATGTCTATACTATTTTTGTTCCTTTTTTCTGTTTAATTATATAATTAACAGCCATTTACTTGCTGTTTTGATCTTGGATTGAGATGAAGACAGAAAAAGACTGTTGAGTGTGACCTCCAGTGTCAATATTAAGGTAACAGAGTAGTAGCATAGTAGTTACGATACTTTTTGCGTAGGTAACTTATATGCTATTTAAGTTTGGTTAATTAGTTTTTGCATATATTTTTTCAGCTGATCAATGGAAGCAATATTTTGGGCTGGAAACACATAGGAACGCATAGCTTTTTCTTTAGTTTTAGGAAACAATGATCTAGCAATACAGACTTGATCAGTTAAACAATTAGGACATTGATCCTGCCATAGAGATGACGTTAGTTGGGGCCTCTGTCCTTTGTATGCTCCCTGTTCTGAGCAGACAGTGAATAAATACTCACTGAATTAATGTGCTGGGGCCAGGTAGGGCTAGAGACAGACCAGCTGAGTGGGGAAGCAGTGACAAAAGACGTCACTGGAAAAGGAATTTACTTTCTAGGTAAAGAAATGATAAATATAATTTTATCTATATAACCATAGAAAAGAATAGTCAGACTTATATAATCATATACATACGTATATAACATCTGTAATTTCACGTTTATAAATTTTACAGAATTACATTTTTCTAGATTTCGTTTTATTTTACAAACCTGCTTCTGAAATTATGTAAAAGATGTCCTGCCTTTGTAAGTTAAAGGATGTTCTGAGCTAACATGAGTACTGTTTATGCCAGACAGTGTCATAAGTGCTTTATATGTTTTTACCAGCTTAAACCTCACAACAGTCCTAAGGGGTAGGTGGTATTATTCACCCTATTTTATGACGCTCAGAGTGGTTAAATGTCTTCTTCAAGATCACGTAGCTAGTAAGTGGCAATGGTGGGATTTGAACCCAAGGAGTCTGGCTCTAATGCTCATGCTTAAAACCACTGTGGAGTGCTTCCTTTATACATGAAAAGAACTTTGGAGAGTATTCTTAATGCCAAGTGCAAAGCAATAATTGTATGTTGACATTGTTAGAGGTCACTCACTCAGTCTGGGAGAGCATTTGTAAAACGCTGTTGCAGGATTCAGCTGACAACCTTAGGCTTCACGGGCACACGATTTGCATGCAGGATTATTTCTCTGCCACAGCAAAGGCTGTTTCTACATCAGCATGGGCAAAACAGAAATCAACATGAGTGCTTCCAGGGCTAAACAGTCTAAGCCACAAGCAGGATTAAGGGAGGCTGAGTTTTCTGGATTAACTTTCAGATAAGATAAAACATTTGAAAGGGATTCAGGAAAACACTTTTTTTTTTTAACACCAGAAAAGAAATGACTTAACTGATGATATTGAAACAGAATGAAAAGAAGTTTCAGCATTAGTTGACAGTAATTATATAGATACATATGAATTCCTTTTAAAGGAATGAAATTAATAGGAGACCTATAATCTGTTGAGTTGGCATTAGTTGAATTATTTTTAGAGGAGGAAGTTGGAGGCTATGTTGAAATGAGATAAAGAGAAAAATAAAAACATAAGCAGCTTACTCCAGTGATGGTTTCCTTCCTTCCAAATGGCACATCCTAAAATTCTGTTCACTAGGAGCCTGCAATGATATGAGAAAAGCAATCAGGGAAAAGCAATAAAGGGGGACATTTTAAGGTATTCATCTTGATATCAGTCTCTGAAATATATTCTATATAATACATGACAACCAGAAATATTACTTTAAAAAAATTATAGCTCTGAAGGCAGTGCTCCATAAACATCATGTTGTATTTGGAATTTTCTGTGTGCACTTTGGAGCATTTCACTACCCCTAAGAGAAAAATTTGTATGTTTTGTCTATTACTGTCAACTTCGCAACACATAGGGCTGTTTTTCTTTTTCAAGAGAAATGACTTCAAAGGAAAATATTCATAAAAGAGTATTCATAACCTTGGCATTAAAAAAAAAAATCACGAGTCTGTTATTGCAGCTCGAGGGGTGCGGCTGGAAGAAAAAAGATCCTTTAAAATAAAGACATGTTTTAGATGGGGAAGCAGTTGTCCTAAGAACAAAGCAGCCCATGTTTCCAGCTCCAGCTCCAAATCCTTACACTGTTTATTCCATGGACCTTCTTTCTTCCATCAAAGAGGTGCATTCATGGCGATGGGGCAGCAGAATCGCGTGCACACCCAGCGTTCGCTTGATCAACTTGACCCAGCTGGACGCGATTCCTTCTTGGGGGGGGGGGGTGGACAAAACCCAAGATGCTTCCATTTCTCTGGTGTACAGACAGCCCTCGGGAGGCTTGGTCACGGCATCTTCTGCTGGAAACGCAATCTCAGTTTCTTCGCAAGCCCTAGACCTGAGGAACAACGGTGCGGGCGTAAGGAACACCAAGAGAAGGGGAGGGGGGCTGTTTGCAGCAGCCGGAGTACGTCAAAGCAAAGCTCACGTGGGAATTTGGGGGAATTACTTACATTTGCTTTTCATGAAGGTCTGGGCTGTTCTCCCGCAGCCCCCTTCCCACCACCACGTGGCTTCAAAGCTGAATGTGCGAAAGAGCGAGGTTTCGCTCTGGGTTTCGCCGGGGCCGCGTTCGGCACAGTCTGGCGTCCTGCCAGCGGTTTTGAAGTGGTTTCACTGCCTCCCCTCCCTTCTCCCTACTGTCTCACTTCTCTGACGTCTCTGGTACATCTCTCTCAGCCTTCAAATAGTCAAAGGACTGCTTCGCTGCCAGGGGCAGGTGCCCGCGTGTACAGCCAGTGCCATGCTTTGCAGAAGGGCTGAGGTGGAGGGGAGAGGTCGGTAGCTGGTTGAGCCAGTAGGCGGGCATAAGATACCCCTCAAGTCCTCCGAAACATGGAAATTGGCCCCAGGATCTTGGCACTAGATCCAACAGCAATAATTGATGGCAGTTTTGAAGAGAGCTGAGATGAAAGAACCGTCTGTGCCGCGGCCGTAGCCCCGCCTGGGCTTGGTCGGGGCGCTCACGCGATGTGAAGTCATCTCGCTGTGCTCGAGTTTCAAAGGCAGCACGTGGAACGGAGCCCACTCGCCCCATCTCCAAATTTGCCAGTGGATTGTTTAGACCATTGGTTAGAGTATTACTATGAAGAGCACACAATTGGCAAGAAGAGAAAAAAAACCCCACCATGGTTTAAAACAAAATAAACCCAAAAATTCACAAAGATGACAGAGGTAGCATGAAAAATAGATTTTACAACTGATAGATTATAAGCAGCACGGAAACAAACCTCTGTTCTCTTTCATTTGCAGAGCACCATGGGGTACAAGGGGTCCTTGGCATTCAAGGATTTAATATTTGTGGTTTTGGCTAACAAAGAGTGACATGTAATAAGCTATTCAAGCTGAGATCGGCTGGAGGAGCAAATGAGCTTAGCTGACTGCCAGCCGTCAGCTTCACTGTTGTTCTCTAGTCATCCTAAAACCTACTTATTTGTAAAACATGATCCCCCCACCATTCTCCGAACCTTCTAAGCCAATCTCTCTTGCTGGAGATGTAAATAAAGAGGTCTAGAAAAATAATGGTGACACAGGGTAGCTTTATAAGTGATTTTGATTCTTTATTGGTAGGTGAATTAAGAGTATGAAAAGATCCCTTTAACATTTTTGGCTTTTAAAAATTGTCTTCCTAGGGTATAAATTATAAGCTATAATGTTATTCATAAGTCTTTAAGATGTTTCCCTCGGGAATGTGAAGAATCCATCTTAGGTTATGCTAGAGTTATTTCACATGAGTAATTTGTCACAGCGGTCCTTTGATAGGTTTATCCATCCATATAGCTGTATATTAGTGCCCTCATTTAAAAAAATAAATGAACACAGAGACTAACTTGTTCTCAGTTGATGCTAAGACTAGACTCTGGGGAACTTGACTTCTGGTACATTACATGACTAATTTCAGCTCAGTTAGGAAGGGCCTCAGAGATTTTCTAGTTAATTTGTTCTCAACTGAGGGGAGTACATGCCCCCAGAGGGCATTGGTGTGCATGTGTGTGTCTAAAGGGATGGGTGGTGGATTTTTGGTTGTCATAATAACTGAAGGGTGCTCTGGAATTTTGTGGGCAGGAGCAAAAATGAATGCTCAGAACAGTTTGCACAATAAAGAATTGCCTCACCATTAGTGCCTCCATTGAGAAACACTGACCGGTTTTCAACACCCTTATTCTAAAGGTTCAGTTACTAAGGTCCAGAGAGGATGCATCATTTAAGGTTCTTTTGGTTACAAGTGACAGAACACCTCATTCAAATTTACCCAAGTGAAAGAAAATTTATCTCAGGTCTGTGGTTCAGGCACAGCTGAATCCAGAGCCCTATCTTCCTATCCCTCTGCTCTGCCCTCCTCTGAGTCACTCTAAAGTAAGTTTTTCATGCTGGGGGCAAGATGAATGCTGGTAGCCCCAGACTCATATCCCCACAGCTCTGATTTCAGTGAAAGGAGAGGAGCCATCTCCTGCCCTGCAGTTCCACAAAGTCCCAGGCCTGATTCCCATTGGCCCAAGTGGGGTTCTAGGTCCATTCCTGACTCAGTCTTTGGACCAGGGAATGAAATGCACAGATTGACTTTGGCCTGTGGCTCATGCCTATCCCAATAGATGGGGGGGGGAAGGGGAGGGGAGCGGGGAAGTTAGCTTCACCAGACCACAGGGATGAAGGTGGGGCAGGGGATCCCCAAAGGAAGGAAATATCGCCGATATCCTATCTAGAGAAAGGATATTGTACAGACAAGAGACACAAAAGTTCACCGCAGCAAGCGAGGTAGGTGACTTACGCACAGACCTAAGGCACGGCACACGCTGCCTTTATTCTTATCTCACATAGGATGTAGCACTATCATGTTCTCTTTACTCCATCAGAGTTCTTAAAATATAAGGTCAAAATCTTGGAAGAGAAGCACAGGAGTTATAAGGGTAGATTATGCCTTAGGCTCTATAAAATCTAAATTGGAAGATTCCTAAATCTAGCTGCTCATGCTTCCTGTAGTTGGATCATGGTGTTGGAAATGAGTTTGTCAAAGGAAAACTAAGTTGCTTCCCCCATGCTCAGGTTTTCTTCAAGATCGTGATGTTTCTTCCCCAGACCTATATTATAAGTCTACAGAGCTTAGTAAACTACATCCAGAGGAGAGGCATCTTTGGATACCTAAACTTGTTAGCATTTTATCTTGGCAGGAAGACAGAGAGATTACAGTACCTGAAAAACCAAGGAATTAAAGATATTTAGATATTGACCAGGAAAAGTAAATTGTGTTGCTACAGGAGGCTGGCAGTCGTAGATGAGAGCTCAGGCCACACCTGAGGACAGCAAACTGTGAAGCTGCTGAAGATCTGGGGTGACAGGAGAAGGAAGAGTTTGCTGACTTACTGTGAACTTTCAGTCCAAAAGGTCTCCTCAAAATCAAAGCATTCAGGGAAGTGCTTGATTAACTAGATGTTTCTTATACCGCTCCTCAAAGGCCCATAAATGTTATCAAGCCCATGCGTGAAGGCCAGGCAGGTCCTATGTCTCCATCAGGACCCGGTCAGTCCACAGCACGGGCGGAATCTGAACTGGGATTATTGTTCAGTGGCTGGGACCAAGAAGGTGGAATCCAAGTGTTTCGAGTTGAAAGAGCCCTTAGAAATGATCACCCTCAGCTTTAGATTTTTCCCTGGGGACAGTGCGTCAGGGAGAGTCCCTCTCCACATTCTTGTTTCTTTCCCAGTGGTAGAATGTGCTCCAACAGTTTTCAAAGTTTTCTGTTTTAAGTCATAGAACCTTTTCTTCAGAGGAAATCTTACATAAAACCCCAACGCTAAAAGAGGAGGGGACATGGCTGAAGCAGGGAGAGAGGCCTGGAATCGTGCTGACTAAGCCTCATTCAACCCCAATCCCACATCCCAGTTAATGAAAACGTTGGACCTAGTTGGTGACTCCTCTCTCACTTTAGGACATCAGCAAATCTGGTTGTACTCCTTCATCCTATGACCCGAATCTGTCCACCTTGGAGCACTGCTCCCACTCTGGGTCAAGCCACCATCGTGTTTCACCTGACCTCCCTGCTCCATCATTGCTTCCTTGGTCTCCGCTCCATAGAGGAGCCAGAGCCATCCTTTTACATCACAACCAGATGATATTATTGCTTGATCAAAACCTTCCACGGGCTTCTCATTTCACTTGAAATAGAGTCCAGTGCCTTCGCCATGCCTGGCTAGACCCTACGCTATCTGGCCTCTGTTCCTTTCTGAGCTCACCTCCTACCACTCTCTTCCTCACTCGCTTCACTCTGATCACACTCACCTCCTGACTTTTCCCAAACAAGTTGAGCATGTTCTGGAATAACCAGGGGAGCCAGTGCAGCAGAGGGTCAAAGCTCATGAGCCAGGAGCCTGAGGCTGGGTTGTGAGCTGTCTGTGCTGAAAGGGAGTCATCCATTTCTAGCAGGTTCAGAGAGTGCCACCCTCAGAGAAGTGGCTGACTTAGCAACAGAGCAGCAAGATCCAGTGGGTCCAGAGAACTCCCTGGGTCCATCTCCTGCCTCATCTCACCTCTCTCCTTCAAAAGAAAGACATTTTAGGAAATGCCGAGGAAGAGAGATGAGAAATATGGGATATGAAATAAAGTGGAATGAAGAATCCCAGTATTGAGTATTTGTCGGCATTGGGTAAAATTTTGGGGTGAAATGTAGACATGGGCAAAGAGCAAAAGGCCAGAAACAATTTGATAGAGGAGGGAGCAGGAGGGAGTTGAAGTCTGAGTGAGAAACCTGTCCTCAGACCCTCAGAGCAGTCATAGCACATTTTAGGCCCCTATGTACCAGCACGGCCTTTGGGTTTAGGCTGTCTCGTCTGTGGTAGCAAAGAAGCACTCTCCCCTCGCCCCCTGGAAAATCTGCATGAGCAGTTCTGAAGTGCCAACCGAAGAGTCTCTGACTCACCCCCATGACCCCCACCCACATCTGTCAGCAGGGGAAACTCCAGGTGGCGAGGTTCCTTTTCCTGCTTCCCTGTTCTGGACCGTTTTCCACCCTGGGAGGTGGATGGAGTGGGGGTAGGCGGCTTCTCCATGCTCATGGTGCCACACCCTCTCCCTTCTTCCTGCTTCTCTCTGCCGAGCTCCGTTTCCATTTTGAGCTGAAAGTGAAGGATAGCAGGGTTTATTAAAAACGTTTTTTAAATCAAGAGATTAAACTCTGATTAGACGTGAGTCAGTGTGTAAGTCAGACTGTAGAGTGGAAACTTTGAAGGTATTTCTGTGCTCTCAAAACCACAAAAATTCATTCTTAAACACTGTTTCCTCCTTCGGGCAGCTTCGGTATATTGCCCACAAGGAGATAGGGTAGGACCTCTGTAGGGGCCAGAGGTTACAAGTCTCAAGCTGTAGGATGCTCTGGGTCTGCAGATTTATCTGTCTTCTTTCCCAGGTTCAGTACACCATCCTCCTACACACTGCTGAGCTCCTATCATAAGCTGTGCGACACCGTGACAGCTTGCCCAGGCAGTTGGCTTGAGCAAGCTCTCGTTCTGTATTCTGAAAGCATTGGGTGGGCCGCAATCTGCGGGACCTGTTTGGATTGGCAATTGTCCCTCTGGACATGGGGTGTATCAAAGCAGCAGACAGGCTGCCTGTCTGAGCCGTTTTCCTGACGTCAGGGCTACTGATCTTGCTGCTACCAGACATACACAGTAATCATGGGGAGAGGGCTTGAAACGGTTGGGCATTAAGTGCAAAGGAAAAGGCGCTCAGACGTGTGGAATTCATTTGCATTGCTCCAGAGAACCAAAGAAAGAAGTTAGTAGAGGAGAGAACATTCTGCGTGTCCGTTCAAATTGGAAACTATCTTACTGCACTTTCCCAGTTCTCCGACTCACTGGTGGCTCTTTTCCAGGCTCTTTTGCCGATTCCTCTTTGTCTCCAGACTGGTTCGTGCTGAAGGGCCCTCGGGCTCAGTCCTTGGCCTCTTCTCTGTCTTAGTCCACTGTTGACCTCATCCAGCTTCAAGTGTTTAAACACCGCCTGTATGTTGATGGCTCCCCGAGCTCTCCACTGCCCTCCGGTCTCATGTAGCCAACTGCCACTTGGAGGTCACACGCAACCTGCCCGCACTGACCTCCTGACCTTCGCCACACACGCCTGAGTCTTCTTCATCTCAGTTGACAGCAACTTCCTTCTTCCTGTAGCTCAGCCATAAGCATTGGAGTCACTCTTGATGCCTCACCTTTCACATCCCACATCCGATTAGTCAGGAAATAGGGTAAGGTCTATTGTTGAGGTCCATCCATGCAGAACCACCTTTTACCACCTCCATTGCTACCACACTGGTCCAAGACATCATAATCTTTTGCCTCGATTAGTGTAAGAGCCTCTTATGTTCTTATCAAGCCTTCCTGCTTCTGCCCTGGCCCCTTAGTCTACTCTTAACACAGCAGCAAGAGTATCCTTTAAGAAAGTGAGTCAAATTGGGTCACTCTCTTGCTCAAGACCTTACAATAGTTTCTCATTTCACTCAGAGGAAACGTCAACGTCCTGAGAGTGGCTTGCTTGACCCCCTGTGATCTGTCCTCTAACACCAGTCTGACCATATGTCTGGTCATTCTCCCCCTTCGCTCACTGTGCTCCAGCAACACTGGCCACCTTGCTGTTCCTGGAACACATCAGAATGGCCTCCACCTCAGGACTTGCACACAAGCTGTCCTCTCTGCCTGGAGTGCTTCCTCCCCAGAGAGCTTCATGGCTAAATAATTTCTTTATATTCTACTAATCCTTGCTCAAATGTAACATTTCAATGAAGTCTTCCTTGACCCCCTATTTAAAATTTTAACCTTGATCTCTCTTACTCTGTTTGACTTTTTTTTTTTTTTTACCACACCCCTTACATATGATACAATTTACTTATTTAATGTTTTCTTTTTATTATCCATTTTCCTCTTTTAGAATGCAAGCTCCATAAACTCCATGATTTGAACCATGACTGGAAAATAATGGGTTTGTTAAATGAATGAATGAATGAATGAAATTCAATGGAATCACAGGCAGCCTTACAAGGCAGCCATATGAAAGGCAGGCAGTAGAGCCCATAGAGGACTTTAAGTTGTGGCCAAGGATGGTCAAGGATTGGAAAAATTCAAGGTTGTAATTGCAGCCAATACTGTGAGCTATAATAGTCAGTTCAGCAGCCCTCCGGAGTCTGTTGCATGATCACTAGTAATAAGCCAATCTGATTAAAAGAAAAATCAGTGATCATACTAGTTAGTCCCACATAGAGGCATGACTTCTAGATTAGTCTTTTTCCTCACCTTGGTTACTAGGAGGCTACATTGCACTTCATGGTACAAAAAATCCAATATGGTTCTTGATTAGGATATGGAAATGGATACTGGATTATGGTTTTCATGAAGACATACAAAATGGAAGGGAAAGTGAAAGATTCAGGGGGAAATGCTACATTCACAGGATTGGAGCTATTGTGAGCTAAGTGGGGGAAGTTTTCTGTCATTATTTTTTCAAATAGGTTTTCAATTTCTTGCTCTCTTTTCTCTCCTTCTGTAACCCCCATAATATGAATGTTGGGCCTCTTGAAGTTGTCCCAGAGGCTCCTTATACTGTCTTCATATTTCTGGATTCTTTTTTCTTTTTGCTCTTCTGGTTGGGTGTTTTTTGTTTCCTCATGTTCCAAATTGCTGATTTGATTCTCAGCGTCCTCTACTCTACTGTTGACTCCCTGTAAATTATTCTTCATTTCAGCTCGTGTAGCCTTCATTTCAAATTGGTCCTTTATTATGTCTTCTATTTTCTCAGTTGTTTTAGTAATACTCTTACTAAATGGTTGAGTATCCTTATAAACAAAATTCTGAACTCTGTATCTGTTAGCTTGCTTGGATCTATTTCATTTAGTTCCTCTTCTAGAGATTTCTTCTGTTCTTTCCTTTGTGACATGTTTCTTTGCCTCCACATTTTGGCTGCTTCCAGGTGTTTGTTTCTATGTATTAGGTACAGCTGCTGTGTCTCCTGGAATTTGTAGAGTGGCTTTGTGTAGTAGGTGTCCTGTAGGGTCCAGTGGCTCAGCCCCCCCAGTCACCTGAGCTGGGCCTTCTAGGTGCTCCTGTGTGGGCTGTGTGCACTGTCCTGTTGTAGTTGAGCCTTGGTTGCTGTTGGCGTCACTGGGAGGAACTGACCCCCAGGCCGATCAGCTGTGAGGACCAGCTGCAACTACAGCCAGAGAGCTGCTGTGCTGGAGTCACCCCTATGGAGCAGGATTTACTTTAGTGGAGCTTTGGTGTTCACCAAGTGTGCCCCTTGAGTGTCACTCGTGGATGTGGTAGGGTTGTAATCCAGCGTGGTCGAGTCTGACCACCAGGTGCACTGTCTCTGGGGCCTCCAGGGAGGTGCAAAGTCAGCCTCTGCCAGTGCCTTGCCCAGGGCCACCCAGCATGAGCTACACAGCAAACCGTAGTTGGCTGCTCCTTGTGCTGGGCTTGGAGGTGCCCAGGAGAGGCCAAGCTATGGGCCAATGCAGCTGCCGCTAGTGCCAGGCCTGGGGCCACTTATCAAGCCGTATGGGGCCGCTGCTGCTTGTTTGAGGGATTTTAGGAAAGTCCTAAGCATGGGGCTCGAGAGGTCACTTGCACAGAAAAGCCCCTGGAAATGGCCTGGATGAGCTGCAGGTGGGGGGGCGGGGCCTCCGGGAACCACGGGGCGGGGCCAACGGGGTGAGTCAGGTGCTGGCGACTCAAACATGGCGCCTGCCTGCCGGCTGTGCGGGGAGGACTCGCCACAGGAGCCATGGCCTCCGCCAGCCCTTCTGCCCGGGAGGAAGCCGCCCTCCGCCTCTCGCCCGGATCTCAGGCAGGTCAGTTCCCCCCCGAGTGTCCCGGGTCCTTTCCGGCCGCTGCCCGGCGCTGGGCTCAGAGGGAGCGTCCGGGTGAGTCGGTGCCCGGCCCTTGAGAGGAGCTGCTGGGGCTCCCGCAGCCTCCGCGACCCTCAGGGACAGTCCCCCCTGGTTTCACAGCCCGAAGCTGTGGGGACTTCTCTTCCCGGCCCTGGAGCCCTGGGCTGGGGGCTGCTGTGGGGCTGGGACCCCTCGCTCCTCCGGGAAACCTCTGCTGCCGAGATTCCCTCCCGAGTTTACGCTGCAGCAGTGGGGGTGGGCCCGCGGCTGCATCTCTGGGATCCAGCCCCGACCCGCCCGCGTCTCCGCCCCTCCTCCCGCTCTCGGTGCTGCTTCAGCTCCCTGGCTGCGGGGCTTCTGTTCAGCCGGATCTCAGGAGGCTCCGAGTGAGGGTGGGTCTGTGTTTTAGTTGTGATTCTGATGTGGCTGCGGGAGGCGGCGGGTCAGCTGTGACCTGCGCGCCATCTTGTTTCTCTAGGTTGACTTTTAAATTGTGGTCTTTGCAGACCCTACAGCCATTTCTTTCACGGGCGAAGGCACAGCACCAGAGGAGTGACAGTTAGCACTGGTAAAGAGCAAATCATTTGATTGTTTCAGGACCACAACCCAGAGGGAGGCCCCAGACCTACTTCATCTTTCTGCCTCTAGCGTCAGACCCTCTGACAGGTTCTGGTATCTCCGCCTGTTTCTAGCTTCTTCATCCCAGTGCTTCTGACAACGGTTTTACCCTGTGGATGTGGTGACTGTGATTATTAGTAACATCCCCTGTCATGCTCAAAGGTCCTAGTTAAGATGATAAATTTGGGAAGCAACCTACATTTAGGGTTCGGGGTGGCTGGTGGCCTTGCAGCCCTCCAGCTGGTGACCTCTCTGCTCCACCCCCGTGCTCCCTCCCCTTGGCTTTGGCTGTGGTGAAAACTAGATCGTGTAGAAGTTCACTTTCCCCAGAAGTTCAAAGTTTCACTCAGTTCTGACTATGTAATTTGGCCATTGAGTAATAGGGTGGATCCAAAAGCTTCTGGTTACCAGCAATAGGGAAGTAGAGCTAACTGAGAACAGAAACCCCAGACCGCTTCTTGGGCTTGAGGGACCAGGAACCACATTGGCTAATTGTACAAAGGATCTTAGTGCCCTGTGAGGGGAAGTTTGTGGGGTTTTTGTTGGTTATATGGGCAAGTCATGTCCCCTCTTTGGGCCTTGATGTGCTCATCTGCAAAAAAACAGGGATTCAACCTAGTGATCTGTTGGGTCCCCTTCAAGTGCTAAGATTCTATGCAGTAATTTTTAAGTAGCATTGTGTTTAAGGGTGTGGCTTTTGGAGATAGAACTGAGTTCAAATTCCGACTCTGCAAAGTAAAAGGTTTCAATTTTGAGCAGGTTATAAACTCAGTTTTCTCATGGGTAAAATGGGGATTATACTCACACACAGGCTTTTTATGATGATTAAATGAAGTGATACGGAAGAAAACACCTTGTGAAGTGAAGTCTGGCACATAACCACCCCATGAAGGATGTTGGCTGCTATGACCTTGTACGTGATTTGCATGCAATTGCTTTTCAAACACATTCTCTTGGGCAAAGCTCACAATGGTGGAGGTCAGCTGGTTGGCTGTTGTCATCTTTATTTTATCAATGAGAAGAATGAAGCTCAGAGACGTCAGATGATTTCACAGAGCTGGTGTGTGATAGCGCCAGGGCCTTGCCAGATATAGTGGGGGAAGCAAGGCGGTGGGGGTGGGTGGGGGCAGTCAGACATTCATTGAGGAGATATAGCTATACTCACCTACCCAGCAGGGCAGGCCTTTAATCACACTCATTTATGTAAGAAAGTTCTCTAGGTAATACAAAAGGAGAGACAGGGAGTGCAACACGCTTTCTGCTTCTTAGTGAAATAGCCTAATTTTTTTGCTTTCTTTTTTTTTTTTTATACATTTTACATGCTACAATTTGTAAACTTAAGGTGTAGGGCATGTTACTTTGATACATTTATGTAGTGTAATATGATCGTCATTAAAGCAGTATTTATCACATTACATCATGGCTTCAATATTCGATATTATTGGCCATCTTCATTACTGTGCATTAGACCCTTGTGTGTAGCACCATATTCCACTGTCCTGTGACGCTGCAGGGTCAGATGCTGCTAACTTCATCATGGGGATCACACTGTCTCATCAGCCTCTCTGATCAGAGTTCCTGAGCTCCAAGCCTCAGCTTCTCCACTATCTTATGAGTATCTGTCCTGGAGCTCCTGTTCTCTTTTAAAAAGAGAAATTTTTGCTTTTTAAAAAAATACTTAAAGAGAATACATCTTAATGTGCTCACGACACACACACAAATTGTGTGTGAAGTGATAGAAGTGTTAACCAACCTTATTGTGGTAATCATTTTGCAGTTTATATGTGTATAAAATCACCGAGTTGTATACCTTCAACTTACACAATAGTATATGTCAATTACATCTCAATAAAGCTAGATAAAATAAAAAATAATTTTTATTCCTTTGCTTTCTGTTCACTAAGGTAATACATGTTTAACTGCAGAAAAGTTGAAAAATACAGAAACATATAAAAAAGAAACACTAGTCCTAGCCAGTTTGTCTCAGTGGTTCGAGTGTCGGCCCTCGGACTGAAGGGTCCCAGTTTGGGCCAAGGGCACATACCTTGGTTGCAGGCTCAACCCCAGGCCCTGGTTGGGGCAAGTGCGGGAGGCAGTCGATGTGTCTCTCTCACATTGATGTTTCTCTCTCCCTTCCACTTTCTCTGAAAAAGCAATGGAAAAGACTGCTTTTTTCCCCTCGGGCGAGGGAAAAAAAGAAAACACTAATCTCAGAAATGACCACTATTAACATTTTCTACATTTCATTCCAGATTTCTTCCTATAACATATGCATGCATCGATTTTACATAATCATTACCCTTTATTTTTTTTTGCTTTATAACCTTTGTTTCATACTTAAAATCTTTGTGTGAGAATTTCTTCATGCTATTAAAATGATTTGAACACATAGCTTTGAATGGATTGTCCACTGTAGGCATGTACCAAAATTTATTTAACCCACTTCCCACTGTGGGACATTAAGTTTTTCCAACATTTCACTTTTATAAATAATATCTGATGAAAACTTTTGCATGTAAACGTTTGGTCACATCTCTGTTATTTCCTTGACAACAACGTTTTAAGAGGGCAGGGCATGAATAGCAAGGATTAATTCATGTTGGAATCAGCTGAGCAGCAGAAATGCCCTTTGCAGGGGCCTTAGCCGGCCAGTAGGTGTCACCTTCGCTTCACGGTTTCTCCTCTTACCAATTTTTCTTAGGATGGTTTTTTGAAAGCCTGTTACAGAAAAAATTTGAGTCAGTGGAGTTCAACTCCCAATATTAAAGTCTCCCACAAGGGACACAAATCAACAGTGCCTGAGGGCTGCAGGCCTGGTTATTTTGCTTTCGCTGTTGGGTTGATTTCATTCAACTCAGCAGCATGTTTACTGCTGACCTGATTCTGAGAAAAAGGGTTCAATCTGGATCGCTGGAAAAACTCCATTCTTTCAGACTCTCTAGGAAAACTGTTAGAGTCCTGGAAATTTTGTTTGCAGGTGGGTGAGTGATGTTGTTACAGAGCCACACTGGCTGTGCTTGGCTGCTGCCCAGTCTGCTTGGTGTGTGCTGCGTCCGATTGATGCCATTTCAGTTGTTAAATCTTTTAAATCCCACCCTTGGGAATGGCTACTTAAATAAATCATTGCTTTACACAGTGAGGAAGATGAGTCAGCATAGGCAAATTTTTGAAAAATTGATGGTCAAAGGAAGGTTATAGTAGCTTAATCGAAGAGCAAAGTTTATTTTATTTTTAAATTTTATTAATATTTTTTACTTTACTTTTTAAATTTTGTGATTTGAATGTATTTAATTGTTCAACAGAAGGGCTTGAGGCCATGCTGTGTGCAGGAAATTTTGGGATCAGGCGCATCTGGGCCAGAAAGGGAGCTAAGTGTTCTTATTTGGGAAATTATTTTACTCCAGATGTGACATTTCTGAGTGTCCTCCTGGCTCTTGGTCAGGATAGCTGGGAGGAGTGCCCTAACTCACAGATGCCTTCTTAGTTTGGAATCCATCCTGGCCATTTGGCAGGCAAGGTTATGGCTGCTTTCTCCTCATGGGGTCTCTATGGACTTGGGCACACACACAACAGCCAGAGGCAAGCAACTTGGGAGAGGCCAGCCCATGCTTGGTTTCCTTTCTTTCCTTCTGTCCTTTAGTGGCCAACTGACCTAGTTTCCAATGGGAATAAAGACCCATTGACTTGTTTCAAAAATATTTTACTAGGATAATTTCATCTAAAAGTTTTATGCTTCTGGGTTAATAGAATTTATTTTTAAATTACATTTACTTCCTTCTAGTAACTTCAGGCTTAGTTTGTTCTTATTTTCCCAGTTCTTTCGGGGGTAAAGTTAAGTTGTTTGAGATCTTTCTTTTTTCTTAATGTAGGCGTTTATCACTATAAGCACTTGTCTTTGAACTGTTTTTGCTATGCCCCCATAAATTGGTGTGTTTTTTCATTTTCACTAGACTCAAGATATTGTTAGATTTTCCTGTTGATTTCTCCTTTGACTCGTTGATTGTTCACAAGCACACTGTTTAATTTTCAGATACTTGTGAATTTTCTAGTTTTCTTCTTAGAGTTGATTTCTAGTTTCATACTAGTGCTAGTTTCCAGACTCCTGTTAGAGGTAATTGCTGTGTGTAGCTGTGCATTTGGTGTGTTCATGGGAGGAGGGGAAGTTAGGAACCTCCTACATTGTCCTCTTGATTCCTGTTAACTTCTGAATTTAGCTTATTATTTTCTTTTTTCTTTTTAAATATATCTTTATTGATTTCAGATAGAGGAAAGGAGAGGGAGAGAGAGAGATAGAAACATCAATGATGAGAGAGTCATTGATCGGCTGCCTCCTGCACACCCCCAACTGGGGATCGAGCCCGCAACCCGGGCATGTGCCCTGACCGGTAATTGAACCCTGATCACCTGGATCCTAGGTTGACGCTCAACCGCTGAGCCACGCCCGGCCAGGCTAGCTTATTATTTTCTCTAATGAAGTCAATACATTGCAATTAGAGACATTTTTGAAGATTAAAAAATAGAGAAAAGAATGACTCCAAATATTACCATCTAGAGAAGACTATGACTAATAGTTTGGTATGTTCCTTGCCAGACCCTTTATTTGCATTGTTAGTGTAGTTGTGATTATACTGCATACACAAAATCTCTTCCTGCCTTATAAACTTTATATTGAACCACTCGCAAAAATTAGCTTGAAGTAGATTAAGGATTTCAGTGTAAGACCTGAACTGTGAAGGTCCTAAAACAAAACAGAGGGAAGAAACTCCTAACATTGCAGCATTATTCACAACACCCACGACATGAAAACAGCCAGAGTGTCCACTGAAGGATGGCGGATAAAGAAGATGTGAGAGTTTATATATATTTCATCCATTAAAAGAAGGAAATGACCTTGAGGACATTCAGTGAAATCACTAAGACAGAGAAAGACAAATACCGTATGATCTCACTTATATGTGGAATCTAAAAACTTTGAACTCGTAGAAACAGAAAGTAGAATGGTGGTTGCCAGGGGCTGAGGGTGGGGAAAATGGAGAGATGTTGGTCAAAGGTACAAACTTTCAATTACAGGACGAATAAGTTCTGGGGATCTAACGTATGCTGTAGTGATTATAGTTAACAATACCATATTGTATACCTGTAAGTTGCTATGACAGGAGAGCTTTAATGCTCTCACCATAACAACAACAACATGGTAATTACATGAGGTGAAGGATGTGCTAACTAACCTTATTGTGGTAATCATTTTACAATATATATGTGTATCGAATTGTCACATTGCAGACTTTAAGCTTACACAATGCTATATGCCACTTATAGCTCAATAAACCTGGAAAAAGAAAACACTAGACCAAATAAATAAATAATAAATAAATCAATTAATTAAAAACAAACAAACAAAAAACACAACAGCCCTGTGAAGTGTCTTGGTGTGTTGCCCAGGCTACCCTGGAAGTCTGAAGGCCTGCAGCAGTTTCTTCTTCACTCTGTCTAAAGGATGAACTGTTAAGAGTTATTCTGAGAAATCACCACTAGGAGATGCTCAAGATTCAAGGAAGTTAGAGCAAATCTTGGTGATTTTTGTTCAACCTTTATCTGAGCTCTGCAGCTTTCTTTTGTTCTAAATCCATTGAGAATTGAGATCAAATGTCTGTTTCTCAGATCTCATTAGCTGCCCAAAGTGAAATAAGGGTGGTTCTGCCCTTCGTTTCACCGAGTGAAAGAGACTGAAGGAAATGGCAATCCAGACTCCCTGTGATAAGGCTAATTATATGTGTCACACTTGATTCTGTTCAGGGGCACATAAACATTTCACCTTCCTCTGTTTCACCAGAGGATGGTGATAATGGCCATGTGACTGGTTAACATTTATTGAGTTTTTACTTCCCAGGAGGCACCAAGCTACTGACTTTATACTGTTTATCGCATTTAATTGTCTCAGTTCATTGGCACAATGTTACTATCCCCGTTTTGCAGTTTCAGAGGAAATGGAAACAGAGAGGCTACCCACCTAGCAAGTGGCTGAGCTGAGATTTAAGCTCAAAGTCTCTGACCTCCATGCTGCACATTTAACCCCTTAACTATAAAGATCTTAAACTGTAAACTATGCTTCCTGATTGTTAACCCAGCTTGACAGGTGACAGTCAGACCAGGTAAGGGACTTGTGCCTGGTCCCAGCTAACGTGGAAGAAGCCTAGACTAGGCGTTTCTTCTCTCGGTCCAGACTGTTTCCCTTCTTTATCTTGCAAGCCTAGCATTTGCAAAAGGCCATAAGTAAAAAAGAGGGTGAAGTGGGGCTCATTGGTGGGGACACGTTGAGGGGATCCTAACACAAAGAAAAGTGAAGTAGGTTGCCAGGTGGCAGATGCTCCTACGACCAGGCTCTTCTGGGCTGTGGCCACGTGGATCCTGGCTTGGGTCTTGGGCTGATTGGAGACTGTCTATGTTTTGGGTGCTGGGTAGAGCAAGCTAGGATGGATGGGACAGTTTGGAAAGAAAAACAAAAACAAAAACAAAAACAAAAACCAAAACCCCACTGTATCATCCTGGCTTTGGAACTGCTTGGTCAACTCTGTCTATAGTAGGTGGCAGCAATCCCTTCCTGGAGGGAACAGGTGCTTGGGGTTCCTTTTTGTCCACGGCAGTGTCAAAATACAAAGCTAAGTGATCTTACAGTCTTATTCCTGTGCTGTGTAGATTCGCTTTTTTCTCTGTCCAGGCTTCTATCCCTTCACCACTTGTCTTCAAGAGAGAGGCTCACAGCTATTACTCACACAACCTTTACACGTATTCACACCCCAGCCCATTCCCGTCTTCGTGGGCAGCGCCTTTGCATGGAAACTTCACCCTCACAGTGATCTAAGACTTCAAAGCTTGGCAGGGCTGTGGTGGCCTCCTCCTGCTGTGGGTTAAGACACTGTCCCCAGGAGTCTCTTTCTGCAATATGCAGTGCTGAATTGCAGGGACAGATGGCACACTGACTTCTCCAGGAGAAGATGAGGGGCCAGACCACTAGTTGAAATCCTCAGGAATTGTGAATGAATGAGTGCTCTCTAATAGAGGGGAGAGGATTCTGGGGGGTGGGGGTGGCACAAGGGAGACCCCTTTAATATTTCAATCCAAAGACATGCAATAAAGAATGAATGAGAAAACCAGGCCCTCAACTAACTTCCTTCCTTCCTTCCTTCCTTCCTTCCTTCCTTCCTTCCTTCCTTCCTTCCTTCCTTCCTTCCTTCCTTCCTTCCTTCCTTCCTTCCCCTTTTTCTAATAGCCTTGTAGGCACACAAGTACATATTTCATTTGCAGTCAACAATTTTGGTGATCCCTTGTAGTAAGCTAGGCTAAAAAAATATTGGACTGTGAATTGGTCATAAAGCTAGAATTAGAACAGAGCTGGCTCAACCAGTGTGTGAGCCCTTCTGGCCGCCAGCATCCTTTTCTGAAGATTAGAGATTTGGACAAGAACTTTTGGAAGTTTTAAAAGTCATTCATTCTAACATTTTATTTTTGAGAAAAATTTGGGAATTTCAAACTGACATTTTGGGAAGACACTGATACAAATAGTTTTATACACAGCAGTGGACAAGGGTGTTGGGTCCTTAATCTCCTGGCTTATCATGGATGCAAAGAGTGAGACTCTTGTCAAGACCACCTACATGGTATGACCCACCATGTGGAGTCAGTTTAGAGACTGACTCCACGTAGAATACTCTTCAGACTTGTGTAGTAATTGCACAAAGCTGACCATTTATAACCTGCTGGGGCTTGCTGTGTGTCTCAAACACTCTTAAGACAAATAAATTGTCCAGTGGTCTATATTTGGTGCCCCCCCCCCTTTTTTTTACCCCTGTGTACAGAGCTGAACTGAGCTGGCTGCTTGCTCTTGGTGCAAATATAATGGCCCAATTGTCCCCTCATGCCAGGGGGTGGGCTCTGGAGCACACCCAGAGCCCTGTGGGATCCCGCAGAAGGGAGGTGGCTGTTTGGACATTTAGTCTGTAGTGGAGACAAGTTAACGACCCTGCCTAGGGCATTCCAGAGTTTATTTAATGATGAAATTGGCCCCAAATTCTCCACCGGGGCTTGTAAGTTTTGTGCAGTGTGAGATGGGGTGAGAACGCAGTTAAACACACATCCTTAAGGCGTTTTAGGTTGTGAGGAAATGGCAAATCCCCTCTGTAATTTGAAAATGCCATTTTAAAAAGTGTGCCTAAAGATTTTTTCCCCTTACTCAGATCCTATAAAGCAGAAAAACAAAATAGTAGCTTAATCTGTGACTACACTTGTCAAAACAGCGGATTAAAGAGTGAAAAATTCATCACTGGTGTCATGTGGATAAAGAAAACGCAGCCATCTGATTGAATTATCTGCACACATATTTCACTGAATTCAGTCAAACTGATTCATGTTGATGTAGCCTAAATGTGCCATTGGCCTGAAACTCAGCCAGTAAATTGGATGTGAAAGTCCTTAATAAAACAATACGCATACCCCAGGTTTCAGCTTCCTAACATTATGACTCTAGCAGGTATTGAATTTCTAGTTCTGCTGGAGTTGGTGACAAACTCCAGCCCAGGTGTTGCCAAGGGGATGGGGCTGTTGCTGGGAGGACATCTCTGAACCTGAGGACAGACTCCCGGGGTGTTAATAAGCATGCATGACAGGGAAATTGCAAAGAATGGGAATGTCACCTTCTGATGACAGCACCGCCACTAGCACCGTATATTGACAGGCCTTTCCTTCCAAGCCTAGGGTGTTTTGCAGATGCTCTTTCATTAACGAATTAGTTAGGCTAATGAAGGGGGCTCTGGGAAGAAAGGAAAGTGTGGGCCAGAGGTTCTTTGTTTCCGCTTCATTTTCTGCTCCTGGTCTGAGGGGACAGGAGTGATGGTGAGTTAGTGGTCGGGGAGAGTGCATCTCAGGGCAGAGTGAGAAAAGCAGAGTCTTTTGCCCTCCCTTGCGGATTCTGCCCTCAGTTAGACTTGTGCAAAAGCAGGTGTAAGCTGGCTGACTCCGGAATCCCAGGGGGCTCTGCAGAGGAAAGATTCACTCTGAGAGGGGAGATAGTACAGGTTGGGCCAGCAAAGTCTTGAGTTAAATGTGCATGTGGGGACCCAACTCTTTTAAAATGTGGGAAGAGAGTGCTTTGAAAACAGATTGTACTGTGAAGTTAGAAGGGGTTAGGCAAAGGCACTGGTGACTTAGATGTAGTTTGGGCAAGCAATGAGGCAGGGGAGGGCCTTCAAATGACGGGGGACCAGGCCAGGAAATAGGGAAATCTGTGGAAAGAATGGACACACACAAAAAAAAAGGCGAGGGAAGAATACACCACCAAGAGTGAACCTTATTGTAGACTGTGGGAGTTAGTTAACAATAATGCACCCATATTGGCTTATGGGTGGTAGCAAATGTATGCAAAAAGTTAATAGGGGAACCGGGGAGGCAGGAATATGGGAACTCTACTTCCCACCCAGTATTTCCCACCCCCAAAAAGCTCTATGAGAGAGGGAGCGCTGTAGGAAAACAGCCAAGAGCCCCGCACTGGAGCTAGTAAGTGAAGTCTCTAGTTCAGTTGAAAGGAGGAAGGAGAGAAGTTTCAGAATGCAGTGAGGAGAGAGAGTAGGACCTGTGCTTAAAGCCAGGAGAAAACGTGCAGCAGTCAGAACCCCCTCAGGACCGAGGGAGGTGGGAGCACAGCGACGCCAGTGCTCCGAGAGAGGAGGCATTGGGCTGGCACCGAAAGGGACTGCGATCCTCCCAGGCTGGATAGGAACCTGACCAAGGGAGAAGACTAAGGAGCTGGTGTGGGAGGGTCCAATTAATAATAACAGTGACACTGATAACCATAACTTATTAAGCACTTACTCTATAGAGACATTGTGCTAAGTAAGCCCTTTAGAGACATTATTTTATTAACTTTTCATAGCAACCCACTACAGTGGGCACCATTTTTCATGTCCACTTCTGGGATGAAAAAGCTGAGGCTCAGGGAGGGTGAGTAACTTATCCAGGATCACACAGCTTGCAGGTGTTAGGACCAGGGTTTGGAACCAGGTTGGCTAATGTCATTGTGCTTTATTCCTCAAGAGTGGCTCTCTGAAGAGTTTCTTGCTTCAGCAGCAGTACTTTAAAGCGCTTAGTTAAGATGACTATCATGAAATTACACTTCTAATATTTGCCCCTGTGATTAGTTTCTACCACACTACACACTCCCTTACTCTGTAAGAACCTCAGTCGTCTGATGACATTTTTCCCCCCTGTGCTGGAGAGAAACACAGAAGCTGAGCTTTGTCTGCTACTAGAGAAAAAAGCAAAGACAGTGACTTTTTTCCTTAGTACAAAATCAATCCCTGTGGGTTGTAACTAATTTAGAAATGATAAGCACAAAGAATACTCTTCCTAATTTCAAAGGGGGACCGGGAATCCTTCTGAGAGCTCTGTGCAGCGGAGAGCAATGCAAGCTTTACCGAGCATGCCGTGTGCCAGGCACAAGGCCAGGTGCCCAGAAGGAAAAACCAAACCAGACCCAGTCCCTGGTCTAAACAAGGTCATGAGCATGACAGGTATGTGAAAACAAAGAGCCTGACTTTGTGCGATAAATAAGCCAGAAACTCTGTTTAATACCCACATTCCATCCAGTTCACAGCACCTCTACCTCCAGAGAACTCACAGGGCTGGAGGCACCACTTCTTCTAGCAGCCACTGTAATATTGAATCTCAGCTGCTGAATCTTCATTCTGAGCCAATATCCTGTTGGTTTTTGTACACTGTGTGAAAATGGCCCAAATGAGGAAATCAAAACTGTATGTAAAACCAAACCCCCACATGCTCCCAGCATCACGCAAGCTCACACACCACATTCTTGGCTGCCTTCGGTCTTAGAGAGACACAGAGAAGGAAGCTACTGAAGCACTGATGGGTCCAACCTCAAGCAGCTCTGGACCCAGAGTTCCTGTTCTGTGCCAGTTATGAGCCTGGGTCTTTGGGCAGCTATCAGGCGGGAGTGTAACACCCAACTATGGAGTTTCCAGGTGACCTGGGCTTAGCTTATCCACACTGATAGGTCAGCTATGTGCAATCTAGAACAATGCTTCCAGCTGCCAGTCTCAGTGTTGTGCAAGCAAGAAAACCTATATGTTGTTATGAGAGGTGGGTGGTTCCTAATTCCTCCCAACTCATTACCCACAATTTGGAAGGATACTGCTCATTTCAAGCAATTTATTTAGGGATATTATATATCCACTATGTGTCAGGAACAGTTCTAGGCATTGGAGACATGGCAGTGAGCAAAAATGTAAACCATTGTATTTGTCAATTATACTTCAATTAAATGGTTTTTTAGAAAAAGGTAGGCCATTGTAGAGCTCACGTGTGTGTGCGTGCATGTGTGTGTGACCGAGAGAGAGAGAGAGAGAGAGAGAGAATCAATCAATCAGTTGAATATATAGTATGTCAGGTGAGAAGTGACAGGGGGAGAGGACTGCTGTGGGTAGGGGCGAGGTTGTATTTTTCAATATGAAGACACCTAATGGAGGTGACTGAGTGAGTCACTTGACTCGGAGGAAGAGGGTCCTGGCAGAGGAAAGAGTAGAGTGCAAAGGAAGAAACACCAAGAGGTCACCACACAGGGGAGACTGAGGAAGGGGCACGGGGAGGGAGATGAGGGCAAGGCGGCCAGGCAAGGCCGGACTGGCCCTGGCTGTTCCCATGACGGAGAAAGGAAGCAACTAAAAGTTTGGGTAGGGGAATTACATGATCTGACTTTTGTTTTAGGGGGATAATTCTGGATGCTTTGCTGAGAAAAGACTCTTGGGGGAGCAGGGTAGAAGTAGAGTGATCAATTAGAGGCTATTGCAACACCCCAAATGACAGATGATGGTGACTTGGACCAAGATGGTAGCAGTGGAGGTGGCGACAAATAGTTGAATTCTGGATACATTTTGTAAGTTGTGTCAACAGGATTTCACAAGAGATTGGATGCAGGCTATTAGAGAAGAGAGGAGTCAAGCATCTGAGCTGCAGGAAGGGTGAGATTGCTATTAACTGAGACGGGGAAGAACAGGGAGGAGCAGACTTGAGGGCAAATATCAGAAGCTTAGTTTAGGACACGTAAGTTGGAGATGTTTATTAGGCACCCAAGTGGAGATGACTATTTTATACAAGTCTAGAGTTTAGGGGACAGGTCTGGGCTAGAGAGAAATTATGCTTTCCCAGAGACAGAGTGGGGTATTTACAAGCTTGGATGAGATCAGCAGAGTGGTGAGTGTAAACAGTGAGGAGCAGCCAGAGCAGAGTTCTAAGACTCTGTCTTTACTCCAGCCAATGGAGGCACATGATGGGGGACAGGTTGTCCTACGTTGGGTAGTAGATCCACAGAATAAGAATATATACAGCTTTTATCACTGCTTGCAAGAATGGTTGTTTCAGCACAGAATGTCAGACTGTGCAAAAATGTAAACCATTGTACATGTCCACTATATTTCAATAAAGTGGTTTTGGAACACTAGAGATCATTTCAAGTAGAACCACCTTATTTTGGAGATGAAGAAACTGAGGTCTAAAGAAGAGAAGTGAATTGTTCCCTGTAGATAATCTCTTTTGTGGATCCTAGCAGTAGAGGTGATGTGTGTGTGTGTATGTGTGTGTGTTGTGGTAGGGATGGAAGTGCTCCTCATATATTGGTGACTTCTCCTATTTGCTGAGTCAGCAAGTGACCCTGCCTTTTCTCAGGCGTGGACCCTCCAGGAGTCCTAGGATCTGAGAAATGGAGGTTAGGCTATGGATCTCAGATGAGATCAAACTTTAAAGTTTGCTTGCATCCCTGCCCCTCCTTCTTTTGAGGTGCTAGTGCCCTTAGATTCTATACCAAGTTACCTTTAAGAGATGATTAGGTCTGATATTTTAAATACTTGTGTGGGATTATTGTACATTCTGTGCTGGTTCTTCCAAGGATATTTGCACTGGAGGACTTATATCTTCCATGGTAGAATGGAACGCTTTGCAGTGTTGGGGTGGTTGATAGCGTTAGATACCATAAAGATTAAGAGCATGGGTTTTGGAAACAAAACAGTTGGTTTTACATCTTGCCTCTGCCATTTACTAGCTGTGAGACCTTTGGTAAGTCATGTAGGCTTACACTTTGGTTTCCTGTGAATGGTTGGTAGGAAGATTAAATGAGATAATACTTGTTTAAAACATAGCATGGTGCCTGGTGCATGATGCATGATGAATTAATGGTGAAAATAACTATGGTGCTACCTGCTGGGCAGCTGGGCTGCAGCCTGATTGTCAGCTAGCATGCACACTGACTATTGCGTGTTGGCGTGTGTATGGACTGGTTGTCACACATGGTCTGGAGGATTCCGGAAAGAAATGAATCTTAACTAGGGCCTTTAAAGATGGGTAGAATTATTTTTTCATTAAGAACCAGAAGCCTACCAAAAAATATTTTTAGGCCATTCTTTTTCTTATTTTTAGTGATCAATTCTTTTTGAAAAATGCATATTAGCAAGAAGTTTCACATTTCTTGTTTGAACTAATTAACCAACCATTTTGAAGTATCTTTAAATAGGAAATACTTGGATCACATTTTTAACAGAAGCCTTAAAAGTGTAAGCCATTAATTTACTTATGACTTTCAGTGCCTGAGAGCTTTAGGAAAAGAGAACTATGCTTGATTTATTGTTTTATATATTTTAGTCAGGACTAAAAATGGGCTTTTGATATGATTACTAGTCTCTTTAGAATTTCTAGTGCAGACGATTTTCATGAGGAATTTATTTCCTCAGTTTTATCCATCAGTTTGAAGGCAAAAATACTTAAATAGCGAATGGATTTCTGAACTCAATAAACCCATTAAGCTGTTAGGGCTGTGACAATGACACTGGAGTTAAATATATTATAACTGTTGCAGCACAAAGTGAATTTTGTGCTGGGGAGCTCACAGCTGGCTTATCTCGAGTTTACTGAGGGTTCAAACATTCTGTTGAAGTCAATTTAAATTACACTGTTCATTTTCCTAAGTGTACATGTTTGCATGTTTACTTTTGTGGTTGTTGTCAGTGTTAAAATTCATAGTTGATCCCTTTGCCAGCATTGGGGAAGGCCTCGGTTCTGTGTAATCATAACAACTGAACTCACGGTTGTGATGTTAAGTGACTAAATATTCCAGTGAAGAGGCAGAAATTGTCAGAATGGATAAAAAGGCAAGACCCAACTCTGTGTAACTAGGAAAGACGCACTTGAAATATGAAGATACAGGTAGCTTGAAAATAATGGGACGAAATAAGATGTATCATAAAGACATCATTTGAAGGCAGAGGTGGCTGTATTAATACCAGATAAAATAGACTTTAAGAAAAAGAGTATTGCCAGAAGTAAAAGGGAATGATAAAGAAAACAAAACAAATGTGTGTGTGTACCTAATAACAACCTCAAAATATATGAAGCAAAAATTGACAAAGTATAGGAAGATAATTCCAGAATTTTAGTAAGACAACTACAAAATAAACATTCATTTTAGTGTATAATACACGTGAGTTTTGTTGTGTATGGTGTGTTCACCAGTATATACTATATTGGGGCCATAATAAGCTTACAAGGACTGAAATAGCATAGATGTATTCTCTGACTGCAATGAAAGGAATTATAAACCAATAACATTAAGATATCTGGGCGAATACCAAATGGTTTGCAATTAAAAACACATTTTGAAACATGAATGGGCCAAAGCTGAAGTCACAATGTATATTAGAAGATAGTTTAAACTCAGTGATAATGAAAGTACAGTATATCAAAATTTGTGAGATGCAGCTAAAGAAGTGCTTAGAGGAAAACTCGTGGCTTTAAATGCTTATAATAGAAAAGAGCAAAGAACAACGGCCTAAGGTATCTCCTCAAGACACTAGGAAAAGAAGAGCAAAGTAAATCCAAAGTATGTGACAGGAAGAAGATAATAAAAACAACAGCAACAAAACAGAAACAAATGATCCAAAACCAGGCTCTTTGAAAAGATCAACAAAATAGATAAACTCCTAGTTAAACTGATGAAGAAAAGAACATAAATCACCAATATGGGGAAGAAAAGAGGAGTTATCACTACAGATCTTACAGCTATTAAAAGGGTGATAGAATATTGCGAACAAATGTATGCCACAACTGAGATAATTTGGATGAAACAGACAAGTTCCTTGAAAAATTGATATAAAATAAAACAGAAAATCTGAGTAGCCTCATTATCAAATAATGAATTGAATTCATTATAAAAAACCTTCATACAATGAAAACTTCAGGCTCAGGTGATTTCATTGGTGAATACTATGAAATATTCAAAGGAGTAATAACCCAAACTCTTTTGGAGAAGAGAGGAGAAGAGAAAACCTTCCACCTCAGTTTTTGAGGCCAGCATAACCCTGATACCAAAGCACCACAAAGAGAATTAAAAAAAAAAATCCAGACCATGATCCCTCAGAAATCTAGCCTTAAAAACCCTTGAAAAGGTTTAGTAAATTGAATTCAACACCACTGTATATAAAAAAGGATAATACAAAAAAGTTTTTTGTAGAAATTGAAATGCTGATTCTAAAATTTAGAAATGCAAATGACCTAAAACAGCCCAAGCAAATTTGAGAAAGAACAAAGCTTAAGGACTTATGCTACCTGATTTTAAGACTTACTATAAATTTAGAGTTATTAACACTATGTTGGTTTTTCGTGTGTGAAAAGATAGTCATATAGATCAACAGAAGTAAAATAGATCAAGAGAAGAGACTGGAGTCCAAATACCCATGTATGTTCAATTGATTTTCAACAAATGGTGCTTGAGTAACTGATCTCCAAATGAGAAGAGAAAACATCAGCCTTTATCTTACTTCACATACAAAATTAACTCAAAATTAATCACAGACCTAATTGTAGAAGCCAATACTATATAAAAACTTAAAAGAAAATATGGGAATAAATTTTGTGACTTTGGGTAGGCAAGAATTCCTTAGATATAACACATGAAGCATAAACCACAGAAGAAAAAAATATGATAAATTAGATTTCATGAAAATGAAAAACTTCTGTTCACCCAGCAACACCATTAAGAACATAAACATGCAAGCAATGGAATGGGAGAAAATATTTGCAATGCATATATATGACAAAGAACTCAATTCCAAAATATATACAGAATCCTTCTTACAACTAAATAAGACATACAACTCAGTTTTAAAATGAGCAAAATGCTTGCACATATAAATATAAATTGGTTCAACTGTTTTGAAATTGGTTCAACTATGGCAGTTTAAACATATACTTACTGAACAAACCAGAGTACCTCCCTTAGGAATTTACCCAAGAGAAACACACACTTATGTGCACAAAAAGATTTGTACACAAATATTCATAACATCATTATTCAGAAGGGTCCAAAGCTGAAAACAACTCATGTCCACCAATATTTGCTAATTGGACAAACAAAAAGTGATATATCAATGTGATGAAAAAGTACTCAGTAATTGAAAAGAACGAACTATCAATAAATGTAGTAACATGAATGAATTTCAAGTCATGTTGAGTGAAAGAAGCCAGACACAAGAGTGCATACTGTATGGTTCCATATATATAAAGTTCTAGAAAATGGAAACAAATCAATAGTGACAAAAAATACATCAGTGGAGCCTGGGGTGGAGAAGAGGAAGACTCTTTTGAGGATAATGGAAATGTTTTATAAATGGATAGTGGTTTCATGTGTGTATACAGTTGTCAAAAGTTATCAATTCTAAACTTTAAATAGATGCAGTTTATAGTATTTTAATTATACTTCAGTAGGTTGATATAAAACAAAGAAATTCTTCAAAGCAAGAAAAAAGGTATTAACAAAAAGTGCAATTGGTAGCGCAATTAATTTATAAAAGAGTAAATGGGTAAGTCTGTACTATAGTACTATAATAATTCATCATTTTCCACCATAGATACTATGGCATTCCATGTTAGGATTGTTAAACTAAAGAATTAAAGTAATTAATCACCATGCCTGTCAACATTATAACAGAAACCCTTGTTAATTTAAAAACTCCAGAATGAAAAAACAGAAAATACATTGGTGATTAAAACCAATTGACTTTTCACATATTAAAAATAAGGTTAAATACCCTGTAATGGATTATTTGCATATATTTTCACTTTCAAAACCTTTTCACCCTTTTCATCTAATAATGAGTATATTATCTCAGGGACCTGCCCCTCAGGAATTTAACCAAATCATTATATGATTTTTCTATTTTATATGAAAGATTTAAAGCTAAAATATTCATAGTCATTTTCTAAACCATAAAATCCAAGAGCACAGCTCTCCAGAACACTGCCCTCCCTTAAGACACCAGCCATAAGTCCCCAAGGCCCCTCTCATTTTAGACCAGATGGCTATGAATTTGTGGTCCCCACAGACTCCCTCAGGTTTGATAATCTAGAATGACTCACAGAACTCAGAAAAGCATTATATTTACAGTTTTATTGTAACAAAAGGGTAAAAATTAGAACCAGCCAAAGAAAGAGATGCATAGGGGTAAATTGGGGGGGTTCCCAAAGTGACGCTTTTGTCACCCTCAGAGATGTGCTACCCACCTGGCATTGAAGTGTGACACTCCTCAAAGGTTATTGCCAACCAGGGAGGTTCACTTGAGTCTGGTGCAACCACGACGCAGGGAAGAGCAGATTCTCAGTTCTGTGACACAAACGTGCTGCTGCTTCCTCTTGGATGGCTTTTTTGAGGGGTTGATCTTTATGTTATTTCATGGCCGTGGTGGCCATGTGCTATTTTAGCTTATTTCCCCCTTTGTTTTTTGTAATAAACTCTGATTTCTGATCAGAATCCATCTTCTCAGTCCCCCATCCCATACAGACCTCTGTTCCTAGGGCGGATGAACCCAACCCACTTCAGGTGTGGAGTGTGCCCTTTTCAGTTTAAACCAAATCAGCACATTCCTTTCCCCAGATCACAGTCATTGACTCATGTGGCCCATTTTGGTCCAATAAGCTGTGGAGAGGCATTTTCCAGGGGCCTCTGAGGAAGATGTTTCTTGAAATTTCAAAAAGCCTGTATGATAAGACGCTCTTTTCCTGCTGGGTGTTAACAAGAAAGTAAGTTGCTTCAGAAGCCCTTGGCATCCATTTTCCAACCACAAGATGAAACCTTAAGGATGAAGAAGACACCGAAGAAGGCAGTCTCTGGAATCAATGTTGCACTGCTAGATCCAGCCTCACCTGAAGTTCACATGACCCCTGAAACTCTCAGTGAACCCATATAAAAAGAAGAAGTGTTAAGGGCTAAAGAAAATAAAATTTGTCAAAGAAAAAAATACAAACTAGCATGGAGCTTGGGTCTGGGTTGATGAACTGTTTCTAATTATATATACTATCCTATTACTATTGTTATTTTTAATATTAGGGGCTTGGTTTCTGTGTCACTGAATTAGAAGTTGAGAGGCTTAGAATACAGTCTGTATTACCACCATCTGGCTGGAGTGACCATGAACCTGTTTCCTCATTTGTAGTATAGGGAAGTTAGAGGAAAATACTAAGGTTCCTCCAAGCTCCTGAGGGGGAATTTGGAGTAAGATCTTTTCCTTTGCACAGTCACCTATGTGACAAGCGCTATGGCAATGTCAGAAGCGAGCTTGCCTCAGGCTGACCTGTGGAATTAGCAGTACCACTCTTACTGAGCCTCCTTGTGTTTGGGCTGATCAATCCTCTAACCATCTTTAGAAGCTGTGGGTACTTCTAACCATCTCATTTAGCACGGACTATTCAGGGAAAGAAATTTAACCATATATTTTGCTTTGCTTGGAGCCCAAGAGTCTTGTGGAAAACAGGTGAACTCTGTTCATTTTTGGAATTTTGATATTTATTGAACTTTCTGAGGTACTTAAGGGGGTTGACAGGAAGTGAGAGGGAAGAGAGTGAAAAAAACCTGAATTTAAAAAAAAAATCATTTTGTGTGAGGAAGAATTTTAGCAGATTGAGCCAGGCTGAGCAGCACGGCGTCAATATTAGAGTGCAGAGCCCGACCAGCATGGCTCAGTGGTTGAGCATCCACCTGTGATCCAGGAGGTTGAGGTTCGATTCCTGGTCAGGGCACATGCCCATGTTGCAAGCTTGATGCCTGGTGGGGGGTGTGCAGGAGGCAGCCGATCAGTGACTCTCCCTCATCGTTGATGTTTCTCTCTCTCTCTCCCTCTCCCGTCCTCTCTCTGAAATCAATAAAGATATATTCTTAAAAATATATATTAGAGTGCAGAGATTATCAGCCTAGACATGGCCTTTATTTCCATGTATCACCACCAGGTCCCCTTCCAAACACAATGGTTCTTGTCCATCCTACAAACAATGGGGCTATGGAACAAAGGAAAGAACAGAGGGACTCAACATCTCTGTGGAAATCCCTTCTGCAGGAGTTCCTGGGAGAAGCAGCTGTTGCTCAAATGACTGGAGAGGGAGAAGAGCAGCTGGGTTCAGAGACCAGTTGACCTTGATGGAGCAACAGTGGTCAACAGGGCAGAACAGAAGAGGGCGGGAAGAGATCATGTCATATATGTGACTCCCCCCAACCCTTTCTTTGTGACGCCTAAGGGAATCAATCCAAGAACCCACCAACTGTGGACATTTGGGTTACAGCCATGAAAATTCTTTGGACTGGTTGAGGGGAGAAATTCCCCCCCCCCCCAAATGTTTGGATTTCTAGCTTGGAAGTAGGTGTGTATTTATGTGGGGTGGTGGTGCTTTAGTATTGAGTATTGAGGTTCAGACCTTATTTGAAACCTCTCTGGACTCATGGTTGGTCTAACTTAGGATGTACTGGTTATACTCCAAATTTAGAATCACGTCTTCTTGCTGTTATCTTATACAGGGTGGGGCAAATGTAGGTTTACAGTTGTTCATATGGGAAATAATACAATAATAAATAATAATACAAGAATAAACTTTGTGTTTCACTTACTCACAACTGTAAACCTGCATTTGCCCCGCCCTGTAGTTTATCTGTCTTTGGCAAATGCTTGTTGCCTGGTCTCATGATCCTTCCTCCCCACGAGGGAAACTACTTCCTTCATCCTTAGGTATTTGTCTCCAGATAACATGAGTGTAAATTAGAACATTTCTAAAATATTAATTTTATTGTTAAAATATCATTTGTATTTGATAAAAGTTAGAACAAATAAGTAAGCAAAAAAAGGGAGGAAATACAAAAATTCCTCCACTTAGAGTTAACTACTGTCAATTCAGCATTAACTGTTAATAATCACCTTTTTATGTGTATTTATTCTTTCATAAACATTGAGCCTGTCACATTTACAAAAATGAATCAGTATATGCAGTTCTGTAATCTGCTTTTTCCTTAACTGTACATTGTGAACAATTTTCCACAGAGAAACTTAAAATGGTTCCTCAGTTGGGTCTTGCAAGTTGCCTGGCACTCTTGCTCGGCCATTCGCTCTTTAATTAAAACTTAAATTCCATACACAGATCTTTTCTTTCCATCTCTAAATTTGCTTATTCCAGGAAGCCCATTTGTTAAAAATTATGAACAGAAGGATTGAAAGAAGAGAAATCTTTCTTTCCATTTAAGAACTACAGAAAAATGCTCTGAATGTATATTTGACATTGTCATCTGCCTCACAGATTTCTTTGGCTCGTAGCCATTTTAATTGTTTGCTCTCTGCCACATGGACTCTAGGAAACCATCAGCTTGCCTTCACTGGGGAGATGTGGTAGAAGAGAGGTGAGAGGTGGTGGAGGTGGGAGTGAGGGGTAAGGAGAAGAGTAACCTTATTGGTTCCTGATCTGAGGACTGGGGATCAAGTCAATGCATGTCAGCATTATTCTAACAAATCACACATTGTGAAGATTTACTTTGGAGGCAAATTGGCCTTTCTCTTCTAAATGGCCAAATGCAGGCTTTTCTTTTGAGGGGCAATGTTTTTTACAGAATATTAATAGGTGGCCCTGCATACATAACAAAAAAGTGTTCTGCAATCAAGCAAACTTGAGAAATGCTATATTTTAGATACAGTTCTATAATGCAGGACTTCTCAGAGCCTTTAGCATTCTACTATGCACTGTGACACTCCAAGAGAGGGACAAGGTCAACTTTTCTTAAACTCACATACTTTCTCTCTTTTGAAGTTGGGTATGCACATATTCCAACTTTGGAAAATGCTAGTCTTAGAAGTAGTTCTCTACTGATATTGAATTAGGAAAAAAACAAAAGTGGTTCCATTGTTCTATTTGGGGTTGAGATATTATCTTGTAATTTGCCTTTCAAGGGGGTACTTCAGTCAAAAGCTGCCTTCTAATTGGGAGGTAGGGCATGACAGAAGTCACTCTTAAGGATTTTAAGTGAGCAACTCTAAGCCTAGGTGTTTTCCTGAGCAATCTTGGAGTCAAGTTGGTTCTCTCCTTATCTTGCTTGCTTGAGAAGTTTGCAAAATAACAGGTGCTGGCTGAGAGATGAAAAGTGTGTTGATAGGTCTCAGTTTCTTCCCGTTTATATTCCTCAAACTCTCCTTTACGGGTGCTGTCATCCTGGAATGAGACCCATGCAGCCTTCCTTCCTCAAGCCCGCGAAAGGGCTCTCAGGTTGTCCTCCTGACCAGCTCACTCTTCCCGGAGCCAGTGATTTACTGCCCTGGGCTGAGTTGGGGGAAGCCCTTAATGAGCCTTAGGGCCTGGGGCTGTGCTTGGAGCTGCCTTTAACCACAACTATTCTTATAAAAAAAATTTACCAGAAAACTAGGACCCCAGAAGAGGACCTCTGGTGGAGGAGTGGTGGGTGTTTAAAAAAAGGAGGCAGGGCAGCATTCCTCGTCAGCCATAAATTAAAACAAACAAAGAAAAATCACATCCAACTGTAGTCAATGGCTCCTGTAAGAGAAGGAGTGTAATTCAGAGAGGTTTATGTATTTTGGCGGAGGATGGGGCGTGTGGGGGAGTTTGAAAGCATAGAATAACATGACCAGGAACCAGCTCCAGCCGCTGACCAGCTTGTGCTTTCTCACTCGGTCCAGCTCGTGTGCCTTGAGCCAACTTTTTTTCCTTCCTTCTTTATCCCTACTTGATCTCTCCCATGTCTAGACTCCGGGGAGTGTTAAAAGAAGGGCTGCATGTGTCCTTACATTTCATAATTAGGAACCATTTCAAAGCACAGTCATATATTGTATTCCGTCTCGTTCTTACACCCAGCCTGGGAACGAGCATAGGGTTTATCCCCATTTCAGAGATGAGGAACTGAGACATAGAGACAATCCTGAAATCATAGAACAGGTTAATGGCAGGGCCAGGGGGGGACTCTGGGTTCCCAGCCAGGGGGCCAGGCTCCTCTGATCTAGGGCCCTCTGGGCTTTGACATCTCAGATGGAAAAGAACCAACCTTTGGTCACAATAGTCCACCCACTGCAGGCTGAATCAAGATCATGCAGGGTGTTTATTAGAAAACCTTTCTGAGTCACCTCTCAGCGCCAGGGTTTGAGTTGGGATTGTGGAAATCGATGAAGATCACCCGAGTGAGAGGAGGCAAAGGCTATTTGTTCAGACCTTACTATCGTAAGAGAGTCCACTGCCATTTGCATTGGGCAGAGGCTTGATTAATAAGTCTTATTCAAGTCACTTAAAGTATGCCCTGATTGGAGGCAGTTGGCATGGGGCTTATAGGTGGCCAACTAGAAGTGTGATCAGTTAGCAGTCCATATTTGACTTTCACCAGTTGGCCCTAAGTAGGAAGTGGGAGCAAAAATTAGAGAAACTGTTGGTTATTAATCAACTCTTGGTCATTCTGGACCAATAGCTATATGGGTTATTTTTTTGCTTCCCCCTTGGTTGCTATAGATGTCAGGTTGGCTTCCTAGGTGGGTTACTGCCAGTTGTGAGTCCCAGTTCAATTTTTATATATACTCTGGCCATTGAATGTTTGTATATTCAGTTTCTTAGGACTGAGAGGGGCAAAGGAACAAGGAGGAGACCGGGAAGTGCATGAAAGTGAGGGCTCTGGCACCACCTGAGAATTAATAAAGCTCTGCCCCCTACCTTTTGGGCCAGACACTGTTAAGGGTTATTAGGAAACAGAAAGAAAGAGGTGAGAATTGATCTTTTAGTCTTAATATCTTCTCTCTGGTCCAACTTTATTTCACTTGATATTTTTAGTTTCTGCTCTTTGAGAAGGACCTTAATGTAGAGGAATACTGCTCATTATTTCAAAGATAGTGAACTTTTAGATGTTATTAGCAAGTGTGCATCCAGCTCTCTGCCACCTGGTCCTAGATACTTTGGGTACTTTTTTGGTTTTTAATCCTTACTGGAGGATATTTTTTCCATTGATTTTTTTTAAGAGAGAGTGGAAGGCGGGGGTGGGGGGAGACCTGCAGCCCTTGACTGGGAATCGAACCCATAACCCTTCAGTGTTCAGGCTGATGCTCTTACCGTGGAGCAACACTGGCCCGGGCACTTTGGGTATTTCCTGATTCTGGCTCCTTGGAGAGAGTCTGTTTTGATTGGAGGAAATGGGGATGATTTCTTAAAGGAGGTGACATAAGAAATAAACTTTGAAGAATGGATAGATTTTGGGGTAACTTATAAGTGGAAAGAACAGGACAATAGGAGCAGTGTGGGCAAATGTATGGAGTAGAAATAGGTTGTATTCACAGAATGGCAAATAGCCTGGTAGAGGAGTAAGATTAGCATGGGGTAAGCTTGGAGGGCCTTTGAATTCATTCTTAGGAGCTTGGATTTTATCGGTGTGGGAAGTCTTAATGTTTTTGAACAGGATCTGAAATGATCAGAGCTGTATACTTAAGATTACCTTGGCAGGAGGATGTGTGCGGACTTTGAAAAATAAGGCAAGTTTGAAGCTGGGGAAACTAGTCTTTTAACTGATTTCAACAAAGAAGAAAGAAGTTTGAACAGAAGCCAACATGTCTTTTGGAAAGCAACTGTCAATACACTCCAAATTAAATGTTTTTAGGACATCCACCTTTTACATGCGCATGAGTCATAAACCTGTCTAGCGTGGGGTTTCTGAAACCATTCCTCAGGCTCAGCTGTGAGCCTGGGGAGAACCATTAATCTCCAATTTTAAAATGTTGTTGTTAACAACAGGCAAGAAAGATCCAGAGGGGGAGCTGTAGGAGTGAGGGCAGGAAGTACCAACTTAGGGAGGAAAAAAAGGCAGCTTGGTTTGTTTGGCAAAGGGCAGCAGGGCAAAGAGTGGATCAGTGTACAACAAAATGGGGGGGGGACTTAAAATAATTGTATCATAATATGCCCTTGAAATCTTGGGTTACAAAGATTTGAGTGCATTTGCATTGATCTAAAATTTTGGTTTTTGGAATAAAGGTCTACTATTAAGTTATTTGCTTGTAAATGTTCTAAAAGCCTTAAAATAAGTGCAGGATCTCTGATCCAATTTGTGAATTAATCTTACTGAAGCAACCAGATGCATTTTCAAAGATGTGTGCATGAGACTGTTTGTCACATTATTTATAACAGTGAAAAATAGACACAATAGGAAAATAAATACATTATGATATATTTAAGCTACGACACTGTACAGCCTTAAAAATGATATAACTGTATGTTGGTCTGGCACGACATCCATGATATGGTATGAAGTTTTAAAGAGAGAAGGTGTCCAAACTATACATATAATGTTTCCATTCTAGTAGGAATATATATACACACACACACTAACTAAATACATGTATGTATATATTTAATTATATATATATTTTCCAGATGTCTATACATAAGCACATTAAGAATATTGTATATATTTGTATGTATATATGTATGTATAAGCATCTGGAAGCCACATAGCAAGTACCAACAGAGGTTTTACCTAGGCTGTTTGACATGGCTTCTTTATTTTCTTCTTTAAATATTTCTGTATATTTTTGAAAAAATTTTTGACATGAGAAAATAGAAATTCATTTAAAGAATTTATTTCTGTAAAAAGAAATGGGGTGATTTGACCATTCTAGAACTTTTTTGGCATAAAAACAAATGGTATTTACTCTTTTTCTAATATACATATATACATATTTATAAATATACAAATGTTTGTAAATTATATAAATTTTTATATAGTGTGTGTTTGGGTTACAGTAGCTAAATACACACATCTATCTATAAAAAGGCCATATATGCGTAATTTAGGAAACCTAGAAAGTATACATTCTGATGTGGTTAAATTTTTCTTTTGTAAGAAGATTGAGCAACTCTGTATAATGGTGTGTTTTTCCTTAGAAATTACAGTCTCTTCCAGGTGGGAAAAATCACTACCTCAACCATGGATCTTTCAACCTGAGCTTTGGAGGGTGGTTGCATAGCAACTGCTGTTGGTGTAAATGACTGGTCTTGGTTCTCTGGGGGATGCTATTGATTTGTACAATAAAATTGTGCATTCAGATCCTTTGCTGGTTATTATAGGATGAAAGAGCTGCATGAGCTAGGACCTTTTAGGAGCTCTTTGAAAAAAGACTTATTGGGATAAAGGACAATTAGGTTGTTCCATTGGAGATAGTGCATTGAATACAAGGCAGCAGTGAACACTGAAATTCAAGGATGCAAATTCTTCAAGGAATGAATCCTTTCCCTTCTTTCCATCAACTTTTACTGAGTTCCTACTAGGTACTGGGCCTTGTACTGGTCATTAGGGAGACAGTAATGATACTGTGTGGTCTCTACCGTCTGGGAGCTTCTACTCAAGTGGATAAGAAAAACCCCAAAATTAATAACTTCAATACCTGATGCTAAGTGACAGAAGTATGTACGAGGTATGATGGGGCACTGAGAAAGGGTATCTAATGACACCTGGGGATTGTTCCCTAATCGTTCCTTGAGCAGTGGCTGTGCGCCTTGGCACTGGGGAGACAGATCAATGAGACTTGGCTCCTGGCCGTAAGGATTTTACAGTCTTATAGGGGAGACAGAAAAACCCCTAATTCAGTCTCATACAACGTGGTAAATGCTCAGCTAGCACAAGGATTAAAACACGAGAGCATGGAGGTGGAGATTAATGCCTGTTTAATACCCTACTGTTTACAGAGCCCTTAAAACATACATTACCTCATTTGATGTTGATGAACCGGTAGGATTTATCTCTCTTTTATTGATGAGGAAACTGAGGCTTGGAGATGTTGTGACTTGTCTAAGGTTGGTGTATTAGTAATAAAATACCATTGAACTAGGTGGCTTAAACCACAGATGTTTAGTTTTTCACTCTTCCGGAGACTAGAAGTCTCAGATTAAGGTCCAGCAGGATGGGTTTCTGATGAAAACCCTCTTCCCCGTTTGCAAAGGGCAGTCTTCTTTCTGTGCCTTCATGTGGTAAAGAAAGAAAAGGAGTGAACTCCCTGGTACTCTTCTTATAAGGACGCTAATCCTATCAGACCAGAGCCCCACCCTTAGGATATGACCTCATTTAATGTTAATTATTTCTTTAGAAAACCTATCTCCAAATATAGTCACACTGGAGCTTAGGGCTTCATCATATACATTTGGAGGGACATAAAACATTTAGTCCATAGCAGCTGGGCTTCAGCTCCCAAACCATGGGCGTGTGAGTGCATGTGTGTATTTTGTGCACCACACTAGAACTCAGAGGCATTTCCCAATGTGATGAATGAGTGACTCTCTCATGAGGAGCTCTGACATTTGGGATCTCCTGCTATGCTCCCTCCTCCAGCTTGTCTTCAGGACTTACTTTCCACAGTGTCCTGAGTTTTTGCAGAATCCATCAGTACTGATTTTGAGCTTGTCACTTGGAACTTCCAGTTTTAAGGGGGTAGGAAGGATGGAGATGAAACAGGGCTTGTGAGAACTGGGGCTGGAATGGGGGGTTGAGATCAGGACCTGGGGCTGGTTCTATTTTAAAAGAGGAGGATGCCTGGGTAGGTTCCCATTACCTGGTCCAAGATGAGACAGCAGCCTGCTCCAGGACTATTTAGAGGATCAGGAGGTTGAGGTGAAGGTGAGCCAAGAGCAGCAGTGAGGGCCACTGGGCCGGGAAAGGGCATTTTGCTGCTGCCCCATATTGCACACCCCTTCTTTTTACACCCCCTTTAGGACAGCAAGACATTTCTTCCTTCTTGCGTGAGGCTGATGTTTCCCCTCCTTGGCCTCCTTTAGTCTCATGATCTTCAGTCTTGACTGCACCTTCAAATTACCACGGGAATATTTACATAATATTAGTGCTCAGGCCCCATCCTCAGAGATGCTGATTTAACTGGAGCATGATCTAGGGTTTCTATTTTTTAAAGCTACTCAAATGACTTTCACATGAACCCAAGGAAGAAAATCAGACACATGCCCTCTGCCCCTTTTTGGGGGTGTGGAACATACACTGTAACCACTGAGCTTCTGACATAGACAGACATCATGGGGTAGATGGGTATCATGACCGTCAAGGTGAAAACTCAGGACTGCATTTGGCCTGTGAGCCTTCAATTGGTAGGCAGGAAGTACAGGAAGAAAGAAAAACCACCCTTAGCATGAGGTAGTCAGGAAGGAATGATTTCAATTTCCGTTGCTGGTTTGGGCAGACACAGTTTCATTCATTTATTCATTGAACAAATATTTACTGAACTTCTGCTATGCACCAGGTGCTGGATTAAGAGCCAGCCCTGGGCATGAGGCAGGGCTGGTGATAGTGGCACAGGCAGGGCACCCCCAGCCTTGGGCAGTGGCTCTTTGGAGAAGTGTGCATTGTCAGAGTGTGGTAGAAGAAGAAAAAAAGGTTCTGCCAGATACCTTTTCCTTTGTCTTCATGACTCAATACTGAAAGAATGAAACTAATTTGTTTTTCCATTTAAAATCAAGCCTAGTCAGAATCTGTAATCCTGTCAGGATGAAAGTTTACACACTCTTAAAAAGGGTCATTATGACAGGTTTAAACTATGGCTTGGCGACCAGGAAAAGAGAACGCATAGCTTTAGACCCACATATTCCACTCAGGCAAAACCGACCGCTCTGACACCCACAGATGTCCATTCATCTCTGCTCGGTACATTCCACTAAACAACCCCAGTTGATAGCTCACATTCTGAAGATTTTTCAAATATTATTGTTAAGGCATTTCCCATTGTTTTGTTTAATTCAAGAGGGCTTTTATTTAAGACGTAGAGGTCATAGTTTTTATCCTTAGGCTTGATTTAAAACCTAGCCTTGACAGATAGTAAACAGTGGTCTCCTTTTCTTGTAACAGTAGTTCATGACACTGTGGTAAGAAACTAAACTTGGCAGCTGAGCATAACAGAAATTGCGTGGGTTTTGGAGTTAAACAGACCCAAATATAAATCCTGATTCTGTCAGTTACATTGTTGGGTTCTAGGGCAAGTTACTCAACCATTTGAGCTTCTGTTTTTTCAACTTTAAAATGAGGTTTTTGATGAGTACTCCTTACCCCCTCTGTAATGTTGTGACACATCCCTCCACAACCTCAGGGCCCAGATTCGAGGAGGTATGCAGAGAGAACACAGAAGGTCTTCATTGACATTCTACTTTGGAAAAAGAGACTGCATAATTCCTACCATGAATTATAAATATCAAAGGAAGGTAAATAGCATGTTTCTCATACGTGTAAATGACATTTGATTTGTATGTTTGTGAATAGTTGAATGGTAGGCAGCTGCAATGGCTTTATGTTGAAGTAACAAGAAAAACAACAATACCTGTCAATAGAGCCTTATCTGCGTGCCAAACACTTCACACATGCTGTCTCACTTTATCCTCACAGCTCTCAAAGAGAAGTGTTATAATTTCTACTTATAAATAAGGAAACTAAAGACTAGACCATTTTTCTTTCCCAAAGCCACCCAACCGGTGGGCAGAGTTGGGGTTTCAAGCCAAAGGTTGTCAGTAAATCACTGAAGATGGTGTCTGTTATATCAATAATTAATAATTAATAGATAACCAATATTATTTCTTGACAAATCTCAGTCATGAGGTTAGCATTCCAGTACCAATATGTTGGAATTTGCTGAATAGAGTATCAGTACCTGCAAGTAGGCAGTGCTTGGCTGTCCGAGAGCAGTATTTCCTGAAATGGGGGCATAAACTGGGTGAATGGAGTAATGCTCCCTAAAGAAGCCAGGGCTCTTTGGGACAGTGGCATCTACAATGCAGTGATTACTCACTAGTAATTTTAATGTTGGCTTTATAGTTTATTGAATGAATGAACAATTATTTCCTTAATTGTTTTGCCTTTGTTGGACATTTTGGTTGAGTACAATTTTTCCATTTCACTATAGGGCTCTTTTGGGTACTTTCTTGAATACTTATTTATTTTGGTTTAAGTCTTTGCAAATGTATCTTTTGAGTGACATGTACAGCCTTTTGACATTTATGTTGTAATGACATGTAAAGGCTTTAAGATCTATAGCAAGGCTAGAATTCATCCAGTGACTGCATTGAACAACAGAATATGCACTTTGCAATGATTAAAAAAGTCAATAATTTTTCTGTAGTCAGCCTAATGATTTCAACTAATCTTTAATATACATGAGTTTAATTCCTATTAGGAGCAGAAAGCTTGGAATCCTTTCAGGTCTCCCTTCATACTTATCTTTAAGAATTTAATCTTTTTCTGAGTATCAGTCTGTAGCTGGTTATTTTGCATTTATCCGGGTCAAAATGTGGTTAGAGTGATGACATACAAAGGAAACTCAGGACTCTTGACATAGAGCCAGAGGCCTGAATAAACATTCCTGTGTCTGAGATTTTGGGGTTGGGGAGGTCGCTGGACCTGTCCCCTCAAAATGCCAGGAGCTTACTGCATTTTCCTAGAAAATGTGACTTTGGTGATAAAAAAATACATAGTGATCATTGTTACATGGACATTTGAAATATCTGGCTCTTTTAAAATTGAGCAGATGATGTTAAAAGGTTGGTGGTGGTGTTGATGAAGAGGAGAGTGAGTGGTTGGTAAGATCTTAATAACAGTCCTTTATTGAGGCAAACAAAACCCAGAGACAACATTTGGGCAAATACTATTAAAAGCACAGCAACACAAAACCCGCAGGGGTTTTGAATACACCCAAAACCAGATTCCAACTCTCCGGGCTTGCACAGTTCCAGAAAAGATTCATGTAGGGGATTAATGGGCTGCGTAAGGTGTCCGTGGCCAAGAGGAACTGACAGGGTCAAACCTCTAGGAGTCCTCACATTTCTGGTTCCCCGTTAGATTTTATCTGCTGTTTTAAGCAGTAGGATCTGGCAAGAGGAATACAAAAGACTCTGATTCAACTTTCAGAATAGCTGGGGGAGGAAGCAAGGCCGTGGCTCTCTTAATAGTCCTCTGTGCTTTTAGACCACAGCGTGAGAATTTGGAAATCTGAGGGCAGGAGGAGGCTGCAGCAGGAATCTTGGCCTCGTATCAGTTTTAGGGAGTTTAGCATGAAGGTATTTACTTTTTGGAAGATAATATTAGCTCATTTATTTCCTATGGAAACTGGAAAATAAACACTTTCTTTAAAATAAACACATGCACATACTTAATTTCTATTGTACCCTTTCCCTGACTAGTGAGAAAGAAGTGTGTGTGTGTCTGTGTGTCTGAGTTCGTGCTTCTTTGTGGCTACATTTTTGGTTTGCTTCGACTTATTTTATGCTGGCTGCCACGCAGACATGGATGGGTGGATTTGGATCAGGGTAAGGGCGGTTTGCCCATTAGCTGCCTTGGTGGGACGTTTGCCTACCCGTGGGCAGGCGTCCCTGAAGTTCAGCCTGTCTGTCAACGTGCCGATGCAGCACGATTGATGTATTTTGAGGTGGAATTCTTTTTCAGGGTCTGCTTGGGCCGGCTCCTGGTCTAGTGCCATGTCTTACATAATAATGTATATCACGAACGTTCGCTGAGAAACAAAAAATGGGCCCGTGTTTCTGAAGTGCACTTTGGCTTCGGGCAGTCCTGTTTGCTCATCGAGTTTTGGTAAAATTCTTTTTGCAGTAGCCTCGGAGTGAGTCCAGAGCATAGAAAAGAAGGCTGCATTGTGCTCGTGGGATTAGCAGTTTATCTGTCACCAGTCCTGTGAAAGAGCCAGGCTGTCTCACTAGTGGCTAATTCAATGCCACTCTTCTAGGGTAGCAGGGAGTCACTTAGTGCGTGTTTTAGTCAGTCTCTGAAGTAAACGAAGGTGTGCTGATTTCTACATAGGAGCAGTGGGTCTGAAAAAGGGGAATCGTTCTAGGTTTATTAAAACAAATAATGGCATTACACCCCCTCCTTCCATTGGCTTTGAGCATGGTATCAAGTGTGGCATTGCTGGGGGTGTTGCACCAGGTACTCATACTGCATATCAAATCACCCCTCAGTTTCTATGGGTCAGAAATTTTGATGGAGTTGCCTTGACTTCATAGATCAATTTAGGGAAAACTAACCTATTTATAATGTTGTCTTTTGATTCATAAACATGGTATGCCTTTCTATTTATTTATTTAGAGCTTTAAAGATTTCTTCCAGAATGGTTAAGCAGTTTTTAGCATAGTAGTCTTACACATTAAAAAAAATGTATGGCCCGGCCGGGCATGGCTCAGCGGCTGAGCGTCGACCTGGGATCCAGGCGATCAGGGTTTGATTCCCAGTCAGGGCACATGTCCGGGTTGCGGGCTTGATCAATGACTCTCTCATCATTGATGTTTCTCTCTCTCTCCCTCTCCTTTCCTCTCTCTGAAATCAATAAAGATACATTAAAAAAATAATAATAAAAAATAAAAAAAATTTAAAAATAAAAAAAATTTATGTGTAAGTATTTTATGTTTTTTCTTGATACTATTGTAAATGGTATTATTTTGAGGTAGCTTAGTGGCTCTTTTGACTCAGGCTTTATTAAGAGGTTTCTGTAAAGATATTTTCGAGGGCTGCAGTCATCTGAAGGTTTGCCCGGTGCTGGAGGATCTGCTTCCAAACTTAGTCACATGACTTTTTGTAGGAGGTTTTTGTTTCTCTCCACATGGGCCTCTGGGCCTCTTGCCCTTTGGGCCTCTGGGCCTCTTCTTAACTGTGTGACAACTAAGTCCTGGGGGGGGAGGGGGGGGAGAGAGAGAGAGAGAGAGAAACTTCTCTGTTGCTTTTCTGTTTTCTAGTTTATTGATTTCTGTTCTTTATTATTTCCTTCCTTATTCACTTAGGGTTTAATTTAGGTGTTTTGTTTGTTTTTTAGTTTCTTGAGTAGGAAGAATTTAAAACATGTTCTTTCTCATGTGAGCATTTAAAGCTATACATTTCCCTTTAAGCACTGCTATAGCTGTATCCCGCACATTTTGATATGTTGTATATTTGTTATCATTCAGTTAAAAATATTTACAAATTACCCTGTGATTTCTTCTTTGACTCAAGGCTTATTTGGAATTATTTTATATAATTTCAAAAATGCAGGGATCCTCCAGTTATATTTTTGTTATTCATTTCTAATTTATTTCCATTGTGATCAGAGAATATACTTGATGTGATTTCAATTCTTTAAAATATATTGAGACTTCTTTTATGACCCACCAGAGGTCTTTCATGGTGGATGTTCTATTTGCACTTGACAAGAATGTACATTTGACTATGTTACATGTAGTGTTTAAAAAATACCAATTAGGTCATTATTTGAATTTTCAGATCTTCTACACCCTTACTGAATTAAAAAAAATCCACTTGTTCTACCAGTTACTGAGAGAAGAGTGTTAAAATCTTTGTCTCCATGTAGGTTTGTTAATTTTTTTCTTCTGTTCTATTAGTTTTGCTCCATGTATTTTGAGGCTCTGCAACTGGATACATACACAGTTAGGACTGCCCTGTCTTCATGAAGATGGACACATTTATCATGAGAAAACACATCTCTTTCTATCTGTTATTCTTTTTTGTCCTGATGTCTACGGTGTCTGAAATGAATGTATTTTCTCCAGCTTTATTTTTTTTTTAGTGTTTTATTTTATCCTTTTATTATTAATGTCTCTGTTTCAATGTATTTGAAATGTTTTCTCATAGACAGTGTATAATTGAGTCTTTCTTTTTAAAAATCTTATCTGGCAATTTGTTTTGTAATTATAGTGCTTAGACCATTTACATTTTAATGTATTATTTATATACTTGGATTTAACTTTATCATCTTGCTGTTTGTTTTCTATTTGTCTCATATTTTCTTTTCTTCATTTCCTCATTTTCTGAGTCTTTTGGATTAATTTAGTATTTTGTTTTATTTCTAATATTGGCTAATTTTTATATTTTTTTTCTTGGTGGTCATTCTAGTGTTTATAATATGCATCTTCAAGTAATCATAGTTTGCTTTCCATTAATATACTCCCACTTTATATATAATATAAAAACATTAAAGTTATATACTTCTATTTCTCCCCCTCAGCCTTTCTGCTTATGTCATACCTTTTACTTATATACCTATTATGAAAATACATAGTTACCATTTTTGTTTTAAACTATATGTTATCTTTTAAAGAAATTTAAAAAGTGAAACAAATCTCTTTTATATTTGCTTGCACACTTACCATTTCCAGAGTTCTTTGTTCCTTTTGTATATGTGAGTTTCCATCTGTTATCATTTTCCTTCAGTCTGAAGAACTTCCTTTTACATTTATTGTAGTATAAGTCTGCTGATCATAAATTCTTTCAGCCTGTTTTTGTCTGAAAATGTCTTGATTTTGTGTTTGTTTTTAATACTATTTTTGGTAGATATAGAATTCTAGGTCTATTTTTTTTTCTTTCTTTCAGTACTTTAAAGAATGTCTTTCAGTTGTTTTTTGACTTACTTTGTTTCTGATAGAAAGTCAGTGATTTTCTTATCTTTATTCTTCTGTATCAGTTGTGTGTGTTTTCTCTCTGGCTACTTTCAGTACTTTCTATTTCAAGTTTTCGGCTATTCTAATATGATGTACCTTAATGTGTTTTTCTTTGTGTTTATACAGTGTGAGCTGTGTTGACACTCTTGGACACTCTCTCTCTCTCTCTCTCTCTCTCTCTCTCTCTATATATATATATATATATATATATATATATATATATATATTCCAATTTTGAAAAATTTTGGCTGTTCTTTTATATATTTCTATTTCTATGTCTGCATATTCACTAATACTTTTTTTTTCCTAGTTTGCAATCTGCTATTACTCTTATTCAGTAAAATTTTCATTTTGGATAATGTATGTTTCAGTTCTAGAAATTCCATTTCATTTTCTTTTATATCTTCTTTTGTTTATATTTTCCTTTAAATATTTGAACATATAAAAATGTCATTTTAAACATCTTCAGTAAATTCTGTTATCTCTGGAATTTCTGTATGTTTCTATTGAGTAATTTTTTTTTTCTGGCTACAGGTCCCATTTTCTTGCTTCTTAGAAGGGCTAGTTATTTTTGAGAGAATACTGGACATTGTAACTGTCACATTGTTAAGTGGATTTTTGTATTTTCTTTTAAAGGTTGTTGGACTTTATTTTGGCAGGAAGCTAAGTTACTTGTAGATGAGCTTGATCCTTTTGAGGTTTCTTTCTTAGTGCAGGTCTGTAGTGGCTTCACGCTAGCACAGTTTAGCCCCAATTCTTCAGGAGTCTCTTCTAAACACACTTCTTGTTCAATGAGATTTCTCCACCACAAATGGTTAGAACTTGGATGACTTCCAGCACTGTATGAGTTCTGGGAATTATTCAGCTTATGGCTCCTTGTTAGTTGTTCTTTCACTCGTAGCTGTTCTTTGCCTGGTTTTGTGGTGTCTTACCACACATACGCAGAAATGGATGTTTTGCCAAAGACTCAAGGGCCACCTATGCAGATTTCTGGACTTCTCTCTCTTTGTAACTCTCTCCTCTCTGGTACTTTGCCTTGCAAATTCAAGCTGTCCTAGACTCGCCAAACTCTAATATTATTTCTTTAATTCAGTGAGATCTTGTATTCCACTTGGCTTCCACTTTTATACATTTTAGCCTCCGGGTAGAAAGCTGGGGCATTTTAGGGCCAATCTCACTTGTTCCTTTTTTTTTTCTTTCCCCAAGGATCAAGTCCTGTGCAGTGTGCAGCCCATGTTTGAAAAGAGTTGTTTCATGTATTTTGACCTTTTAAAAAAGTCATTGGTAGTGAGAAGGCAAGTCTAGTTCCAGTTACTATATCATATACTGGAAGTAGAAGTTATGAAATTGAAATTTAAGCAAAATGTAGTAATCTTTTCCATCACTTCCAGGTACATATATAGGTTTATCTGATGACTGGTTAACTGAAATAAAACCTCTTAGCTCAATTTTTAGAAATTAAGAATTTCCAATGAAAGCACTAGGCTCTTAGAGTTGAATTAATTCGATGTGTCCTTTACCCACTGGGCAGAATTCCAAAATGATTTGGGAGGAAACTTGGCTTCAGTCTCTTTTAACAAATATCAAAATGTCCTTCTTTTTTCTTACTCATTTTGTTCTTGTCTTCAAAATATGAATTCAAAACAGCTGGAAGAGAAACATATCAAATCATAAGGAACTGTGTTGCTCTGAATTGCCAGTTACAGTGCATAAAAGTATGTTGCATACCTTTACACAGAGCCATTAGTGCGCTATACAAAGAAAGGTCTCTTATTGCTATCTTGGCTAACATTGTGGTTTTATGTTCCCATAGTTTGGAAGCTATGACTTAGAAAAAACCATGGTACCTGGCTGACAAATCAGTTGACATAAATGTGCTAACCATATACTGGCAGGTGGCCTGGTCTGCTAGCTGGCTTCTGAGAAATGATAAACACAGAGGCCTCAAAGACAGATCACCACTATCTCCAGACTCTGAAAGTTCTGGAATCAAAATCTGGAGCAAGTTCATTGCTCACTATTTTCACTGGAAATGGACCAAAGAAACCACCAAAGGCTCTTTCTTTGTCTGACACCCACCACACAATGCAACATTGTTTGTTAAGGTCTTTGGGTTTTTTATCTTGGTGAATTTAGGAAGTAAAATACATATACGTACATTATCTACCTATCTAAATATATGCATGCTATAGATGTACATATTCTCTTCATAGTTTATATTTTAATATACAGATGAAGCTAGTGGAAGATAATTTCTCAGCTACCTCATCTGTAATATATGGATAATATTAATTCCTATTTCAAGGGATAGGAGAATGTGATGGTTTAATACACTTAAATAGCTTAGTACCTAGTACATAGAGCCTGAGCTCAATTTGTCTTTACTACCGTTATTATTGTATGTTATAGATACAAGCTAGTGCTTCTTGGTTTCCCCAAGACTCATTTTATAGAGAATGCTATGAGCTTGGCTGCACTCTGGCCTTGTTTTAGCTTTGTGTGTGTGTGGTATTTGTCTATAAACTCTATTTAGCATATGTTTTATTTGTTTATTTGTTATTTATTGTAGCATGTATTTTAGAAACACATTTTGATGGTTGAGGTAATAAATCTATCTGAATATTCAGATCTATCCGCCAACACCAACTAGAGAACTGAGATAGGAAAATTCAAGTTAACTTGTGGTCTTTCACAGATGTTGGGTGGAGAAGCAGAATTCTTACTTTCTGACATGGTTCTCTTGTCTGAGATTTGGATCCAGGTATGAGAGGCAAGAGTGGAATTGGAAAGTGTTGAGTGGGAAAGGCGAAACAAGTTGAAAGGCATCATGGAGGACAGCAGGTCTATTTTAAAGAGAAGGAATTTAGAACCATATCACTATCTGTGCTGATCATTTACTTATTGACTGAGCCCCAAACCCACAATGCTATGCTCAGCTCTGTGACGCTTAGAGCTGTCAAACACATATCCCAGACAATTTTGCCAGCTGACTTCCTAGTGGGTTCTGTTAATTTCTGTCTCTAGAGGGAGACTGGAAGGTAGGAGCTGGGGAATAAAGGCTTCCTTTCTTATTTCTATTTGGTCTTGTCAGTGTTGCCTTGATGCTGGAAGTTTACTCCTGTCTGGCTTCTTTCAGCTTTGTAAGAACTAGCTATATCTTACTTGCTCAGAAATATCATTGGGGGCCAGGTGTTTCCCCTTTCTCAGTGCCATGGGGCTCCTCTGAGATTTTGAGATTCTGTCAGTAGCTAGGGAGCACTACCTCCTCAGAGGACTAAGCTCCGGCGTAGTGGGTATCCCTTTTCTGAGCTTCTAGGTTTTGATAATCCCAACCTCTTTCTTTTCTCCAACATCTGTGAAATCAATTATCTAATTAAACCCTCTCCGTTTAAATATCTGGTGTAATTTCTCCTTCCTTCCTCCCTCCTTCTCATTTCTCCCTCTCTCCCTTCCTTCCTTCCATGGGTAGACTGATTTCTAATAGGAATAGTCCTATTAAATATACTATAAATAATAGAATTCTTGGCTTGGTTTGGTTATGACCTTGACATTAAGGAAAATGGGATACTCTTACTTAGTCTATCTTATGCAGTGGCATGATCATTAAATTATCAACAGTGGTCACTTGGAATAAAGTTCCTGTTAAAGCAAGTTCCTTGGGGGACAAAGCCATTTGCTGCACTTGAGCATTATGTAGTAATAATGACTGCAAGGACTGTGGCAGGAGATGCTTTTTCAGTGTTCACTGAGGAATAGCAAAAAGGAAATGACAAGCTCAGGGTTTAAAATTCTCAGCCTACGTCAGAGAACAAGAGAATTTCTATGGCTGCCTTTTGAATGGCCAATATATTTCTCATAGTGGTGGAACAGTATTATTAAGAGCCAAAATCAAAATTTAATTGTGTGGATTGCGGAACTACAGTGTAAAGCGAAACACAGACTTGCCACATTTCTTATGTCAAAGTTAGGGACTTGATTGGGGAGGAGTGGGACCCTGAGATTTGGAATAAGGTTATTCTGGGTGGACTCAGGAAGAGCTGAAACTTTTGAACCTCTCCCAAGAGTCCCGGAGCCTTCCTTGCTAGCAGAGTAAGCTCTTCCTTCCAAGTTTGAGATGATCTCTCCCTTGCTTGAAAACTCTGTTTAATCTCATCTAACCCTGTTTTCCTGTGAGATTCAACTCCATCAAGACCACTTTTCATTGCCTCTAGACTTATAGCTAGAGTCAGATCCCATCATGTACAGGACTACAAGGGTAAATCTGACCTGTGAAGACACAGTATATACTCAAGAGAATGACGTGATTCAGTTAATTTATATCACCCGAAACCTGGTGAGTGACAAGTATGTGTGGGAATAAATTCTAAGCGTATCAGACCAAGGAGAATACAATGAAATATGAAGTTAGGCTGAATTTATTGATATGGGTGCATTTAGCAGAGATTCTGGATTTAATGTGTTAGCTCCACCAGCTTGAAGTGGCCTGGCAGGGTGCCTGATTGGTTGACTGACACTTGGGCTAAACAGTGGCCTGCGTTCTGTTAGGCTGAGACTCAGAACTTGCAGAGCAGGGGGTCAACAAATTATGGTTCATGGGTCAAATCTGTGATCTAAGAATGTTTTTACATTTTAAAGGGTTATAAAAGGAAGGAGGAGAGGAGGAGGGCGAGGAGAGGCGGGGGGAGAACCATATTTGGCCTGCAAAGCTAGCTGAAAGGTATGCTACCTGGACTTCCATAGAAAAAGCTGAGTGCCTCTGAGATAGAAGAGGAACCAAAGGCAGAAGGGGTAGGAATAGTGAAACAGCTTGTTCATGGGCCTCTTTCCTACGTCTTCCACGTGTGTTTACAGCCATGCCTCTGGGCCTCAGGCAGAATGTAACTGGGGACAAGTGGACTCTCTCACTGCTCAGTATTTGCACTGGAAGGGGAGTACCCCTTGGGAGACTGAGGACATGGGATATTAAACACCAGGGAACCTTTGCAAAGAGAAGACAGACGTTGCTGGGGCCCATGCTTCCAAACACCTTATTCAGGCTGCGGTAAAGGTTTCTCAGATAAACTTGTCCTGTGTAGCTCCACACACCTCCTTAATCAGTGCTGGGGCTGATAAAGTGATTGCTGATTGGGTGATTGGTTTCCATGGTTACCACAAATTCATTTTGGGGGAGAAATTCCATTCCTTTTCCAGCTTACCTTTTCCAACTCACACACTTTTAAAAAGCAATGTTTGTAGTTCCTGCCACTCCAGTGTCAACGAGAGAATTTATTTTATAATGTGTATGAACTGGCAACTTCTCTGGAGGTAACAAAGCATTGTTGTCGGGATGAAGTCATCTGTTTGGAGAGCAAAGCCTCAAGTATCATTCAAGGGGCGGGAACCCAGTGCCCTCTGCATGCTCAGCCCTTTGGCACACAGAGCCATTGTCAAAACCTGTTTCCAGAGCAACTGATTTCTTCCCTGAAATTACTTGGCAGCTCCTCTCCCTAAGGATCCGGAGTAAGTTCTTTCAAGGACCTTACTTTAAGGCAGCTTGTCCCTGGTGGAAATCAAGATCATTGCCAGCAAAAGAATTTAACAATACCCTAAAGTGGGCTCATCTAATACATTTTTATAGTTTACAAGCCAAGGTGTGTGTTTGGGGATTGAACTCTTATTTGATGTCCCCATAATCTCGGAAACACGTAGATAGTCATAACAATATCTGGCCTTTGGGGTTATTTTCTGAATAGTATTGTATCTGAATATATAATGCTGAGAGGATAGCTTATATCCATGCATTTACCCCAATTCAGTATGGAATAAATAGCAATTCATTGCAGACTTTTTCCTGGCTATGGGGAAAGAGAAGACTAGGCTCTCTTTTGACTTTTTAAGTCTCTACTTTTAAAAAGTCTTAAAAGCCTACAATGAAAGCTTAATTTAAAAACAAATGTCCAGGCTGAATTGCTGGGTCAAAACTAACAAAAGTGGAATTTAATATAAGTGTAAAAAATCCTGTGATTGGGTTAAAAAATCAGTCTCCTAAATAACTACCAGGTGGGGAAACTCTCTATTTTATAGTCACAGGGAATCTTTTTCTATTAAGGGAAACTGACTTGTACCACTCCTACCCTCCCCCTGCCCAAAGCCTCTCTCGGGCCATGTGCAAACAAAGAATAATTTAAATCTCATTTTAAAAAAGATTAAACAGGATACTTCATTGTTGAATGGTATTCATTCATTAAGAGCTAAAGAGTAACAGCATTTTAACGATACAGCTGAACTAACAAAATTTGATATTTAGGCTATTAAAACCTAAAATCCAGGTCAATCATTGAAAATAAAATTGAACACATACTGAAAGTAAAAACATATCTGAGAAAATGCAAGGGCCTACACAGAGGCAAGGAGACCTTGGGGTCCCATGGATGATCATCTACGAGCAAAATATGTTGGATAAACTCGGGTCTCTTGATTAAACCCAGGATGGTTTTCACATTTGTGCGGATGAAAGGACACAGACTCCATGAGGTCGCACGAGGAGGGGGGCCGCCAATCCAAAGAAAGCCCGATCCGGAAGGCCACGCGGGGCTGGTCTGGAACAGGTCTTCCACCTGCTGTGGCTCGTTAGTTTCCGAGCACCTCCGCCGTCATTACCTCGCGTGCTCCTTCTGCCTTACAGATGTAGTCACTGAAGCCTGAGAGAAGAATCGCTTCAAGTTCCCAGCGCCAGTTAACAGCAGTGCCAGGGCCTGGTCTCCCAGGCCCATGCTTTTTCGTCTTAGTGACCTCCCCTAGAGGACTGCATCCTTCAAAAGGTTGTTATCTTATCCGAGAAATGTTAACCCCAATTTCTACCTTGAATTAAAATTAGTTGGGGGCATAAATGGGGGTAGAGCACCACCCTATCCAGTTTCTCCTCTTCCTGGGGATAGTCCATGAGCTGCTTTTTTTTTTTTATATATATATCTTTATTGATTTCAGAGAGAGGAAGGGAGAGGCAGAGAGAAAGATAGAAACATCAATGATGAGAGAGTCATTGATCGGCTGCAGCCTGCAACCCAGGCATGTGCCCTGACCGGGAATCAAACCCTGATCTCCTGGATCCTAGGTCGATGCTCAACGGCTGAGCCACGCCCGGCCGGGCCATGAGCTGCTTCTTAAGTCACCTGGGCTCCTGAGTCTTGTTGCCTTTCAGTGGGGTCTCCAGATAGAGGGTGTTGGCAGCAGCAGCCGGGGCTTTGGGGTTGCTGAGGCTTTGCTGCCCCTTCTTGAACTGCCAGAGCCTGGAATACCCACTCCAGGAAGCAGCGGACTCCCAGAAGCTGTCACTCCTAAACTCAGGTGCAGATGCCCTTGTCCTTCCAGAGAGCAGACCTACTCTCTGAACTGGGGGACCCTCTGCCTTTGAACTCCCCCTTCCTATTCTTTTTTCTCATATTTGCCTCCCTTTTCCCCTGTCATTGCTCACATTTCTGATCCAGAATATTGTCTTGTGTTTGTATACGTGGTAGCCCTGCTTCACTAGTGGACACTCACACTCTGGCTTTTTACGGGATTGGGGTTCTCAGACACATAACCCCATCGATGGTCTTGCTATGCATTCCCATGATGTCAGCTCTGGCCCCTGTAGGGGCAAATCTCAACCTGTCAAACCAGTCCTGTTGGACCGCAGACTTATGTATTTAATTACTCACTTCAACACCACTCTTCGCTCCCACCTCTCCCCATTTCGTCCATATGTCATTCTGTATCTCTGTGCTGCAGACACTTAATTGCAAGACTGACATTGCATGGATTCTGTTTACTCAGTCATTACAATACTAAAAAGTTTTTATTAGGTGCCTAATTGTGCAGGGTGCTATATAAAAAGGGCTGGTGATGATGTGAAAATAATAATCTCTTACATTTTATGACAGTTAATGCTATCATACCCATGATCTCCTTTAATACATCAACTCCAGCTATTTACGCCTTACACATCTGTCTCAAGAGATGTGGGATGCTTTTGGCAGACCCAGGATGCTGCTTACAGGAAGAACTCCTAAGTCTTACGGGCAAAGAGCTATACAAAGGATCTCAAGAACCAATTCACTGAAAGCCTCTCACATTTCTCTGCCTCTGGTTTTGAGTTGAAACACCATTGTAGGGAAACAGGGCACAGGGAGCATGCTCCAGTTTAGGATCATGAGAAGGTGACTTGGAGGAAGGGGAACAAGTGTGGCATAGTTTAATGTGCCAGGGGTGGTCCTATGTCAAATAGCCAAACAGTCAAATAGTTAGACTCTTGCTAAACTCAAAAAGGTTTCACCCCCTACAACTCTTTAGTGAGATGTTAGTGAGTATGGCACAACCAAAGGCCAAGAAAATTAGGAAATGAGATATCCTTAACATACATGAGCATAGTAAAGGCTCTGGGAAGTGCTGCGGCAAAAGAAACAGTTAACCCTTGTTTGAACCAGGGTTTCCCAAAAGCATTGGCTCATGGAACCATTTTGGGGAGGAGCACCTTGAGCACCTGTGCATCCCTAGTAGGATTCTCTCAAACTCATTTTGAGAAGTGCTGAATTTGACTAAGTTTTGTAACAGAGGGAGATATAATAATAAAAGAAACAGCCTTGAGAACATGGAGGAAAGAGAACGGTGCGTGTTCCGAGAAGCAGGACTGGAGTGGGGGGGGGTGTGCCTCTGCTATTGTTGGCCGTGGTGAGGGGCTCACTGTTGTGAGGTCTCTAACCTTCATTGTCTCACTGTGAGTTTTCTTCTGGGAGAAAGGCGGAAGATTCTAGGGTTGGGTCCTGGTAGAGTTTCAACTTAGGATCAATGGATTCAAACCTACACTCTTGATTTCTTTGCTGTGTGTGTGGCCGGGAAGCAGGTCCTCTTTAGAAACTGCATTGTTGACCCTTCGCCTACTTTTAGGAGCCCTGTTCCAGTTTTTGCATGATTTTCCCTGGAGGAGGTTTGGGATCAGGCTGCTGCCAACCTACCAGATGACATGCGCCCAAAGCTGCTATTTTTGGAAACTCTTGACCATATAAAAATACCTAAAATGTTTTTTCCCTTGTCAAAATATAAGACCCGGTCTTGGTGAGATTTTAATCATAAATTGATTTTGTTTGGAAAGGCCCCAATATTTGGTGTGTTTTTTAGGATGAACTTTGAAGTTCGGTTCCAGGGTTTTAGCACATGTTCTTCAACAAATAACCTGATGTATTTGAATGGTGCTCCTAAGTTTCTGAAACAGCACTAAAGGATGTTATTTTTTGGTGTGGCTGGGAATAAAAATACCTTGTTAAACTTTTGAACCATACCCCTGTGCCTAGCTAGCTGGGCAGATGGGGAGAGAGAATGCCTTCTTCTTCTTCTTTTTTTTTGGAAGGGGGTGTTACCAAGTGAAGTTTTTTCCCAGCATAGTTTCGCTTTATTTGAAGAAGTTTATTAGACAAGACTAGTCTTTAGGCAATAATAGAGATTATTTGAGAAGCAAATATTTACACTTTGAACTAGCTATAGAAATATTTACTGATTTCTGCAATTTTAGACTCTGTTATTCATTGTATTCGGTTCCTGCTTTTGCTCTTGGGAATGAAGTTTGTGGTAACATATGAGATGTATAAGTATTTAATATGATGGAAGATATTTGTAAACTGCAGAATAATGTTTCCATTGAGAAAGGTTTGCAAATAATTTCAAAGAAATCTGAGGCTGTGAGGCTGTTTTTAAACTTTAGAATAAATTTTGGAGGTAAGAAAGAGTTTTTTGTGTTTTTTTAAATAAATGTGCTTTCATTAAATTATCTCTGTGACTCTATATGAAGGTTAAGACTTTCAGGAAGGGGCTGAAACATTTTTACAGCTAAGGTCTATTATCTTTTATTTGAATTAATTGCTTTTAATTTGCCATTTTTGTGCTATGATTTTCACATAGGTAAATGAAGGGTATTCTGATGGTAGATGTTTTGACATTTTTATTAAATAAATTTGAAAATCACTTATTCATGCCAATTTCATGACCCTCTGGAGCTTCAAAGGAAAGAGCTTGCAGTATCCTAGCCATGCAACATCTCAAGAAGGACTTACATTTATCCTTAAAAATGAAGTTTCACTTGGTATATGTTTGGCTAACATATTGCAGTGCTAAAAACTTGTGCAGAGAGGCATTTTGAAAAGATTATTCTACCAATTTAAAAGTGCTTATATAACATCTGTGAACTCAGTGTACATTTCAAGAAAAATGTTGTTGGCTTTGTCTCCATGCTCAAGTCATACCTTCAGCAATAAAACCCAGAGATGTCCTTCTGAGCTGTCATGATTCATTCTTCAACTGTCCCATTCCTCTTTCATGTCTCAGGGTAATGACTGCATGTGAATGAAGTTAGAATTTCATGCAGTATAGATTCTGATGAGAAAAAGATAATAGCATTCTTCCAATCTCTCGTTTTTTGTTCACAGATCAATTTCGTTTGCTGTGTTCCTTCAAAACCAGAATTCCCAAATCTTCAGTACAAATGGCAGCTGTACATTAAAAAAAAAAAAAAAGCAAGCTGATTTTAGATTCCTCCAAATTCATTCCAAAGATGGACTTACTTTGGACAGTTTTGCGAACACCCGAACTCTGTTATTTCCATGGGGGTGATTTTCTGATAGAGCAGTAATTTGGTAGAATTTCAGGGTTTATGGACCACTGCTGCTCCCTGTATCATTAAAACAACAGCAACAACAAAGCAGATTATTCTGTAGGCAATTGGAAACATTCCTTGTTAGCTTTGGGGGTGATCACATGTTAAGCAGAAGCATAGTTTTGGCCTGTCTTTTTGCTGAAAGAATGAATGAATGGACAGCAAGCCAACGAAAAGCTTTCTTCTATCAGAGCCTAGCTGTAGAGAAGCGTACTTAGTGGATCTGCTCATAATACATTTGTAAAGAACTGGTACTGTTATTTTGTGACGTCCCACGTTGCTGTGTCTCAGTCGTCCTCACTCGCTGTTCCTGTTGCCCTCACCTTAACCCAGACCCTCATCCCCTTATACCGAAGCTGCTGTAGCAACTTCCTAGCTGGTCTCCTGCATCCAGCCTCTTGGATCTTCCAGGCCACAGCAGGTCTATCAGGCTGAAATGTCATCTTCCTTTCTAAAATGTCATGTTCATCTTGTCAATTCTTTCCCAAAGGCCTGCAGTGGCTCCCCACTGTTGACCTCATCAAGCTGAAACGCTTTGTTCTATGCGGCAACATGAGTACATGTTCTCTGCTGCGGCCCAACTGAGTAAGCCCTGTGCTTTTTATTCTTGCCCACCCATCTTTGGTTTTGGTGGTGGGGAGGTCAAATTTTTACCCATCAAGCAATTTGATAATATGTATTGGGTCTTAAAATTTTCCTACTCTTGGGGAAATAGTTCTTTATAAAGAAAAAGTTTGCCCTATTGGGTTTGGCTCAGTGGTTAGGGTATCGGCCTGCAGACTGAAGGGTCTCGGGTTTGATTCTGGCCAAGGGCACATACCTCGGTTGCAGGCTTGATCCCCAGCACTGGTTGGGGCGCTTGCAGGAGGCAACCAGTCGATGTGTCTCTCTCACAAAAAATATTTCCATTGCTTTCAGAGCGAGTGAGAGGGGGAGGATTAGGAAAAAAAAGAAAAAATTTAATATACAAACATGGCTGCTGCAGTCATTTATATATTTATAACCTAAATGTTCAGCAAAGGAGTATTGGGCTGCTTTTATTTATTTATTTTTTACACTTTTTAGGGTTGTTGATATTTCAATCAGAAAATCTTTACTTATTTTTTCTTTTTATATATTTAATGCTTTTTCTGATAACAAGGGTAATTCATACCAATTGTTGAAATTTCAGACCATATAGAAATATATACATTTTGTAAAAAGTAAAAATCACCTATAACTTCAATTAAAAAATTCATCTAGTGATAGTCACTGGTTTTCTCAAGTTTGTCCTGGTAACAAATGACACACAATAGCAGTGGCTTAAACAGTACACATTTATTTTCCCCTCATGTGACAGGAGGGCCGAGGCTGGCTGTGGATGTGCTCTGGGTTCTGGGACGTGCTCCATGTGTCATCTCATTCTCGTCTCAGGAAAAAGGAACAGCTCTGCTCAGGAACGTCCCAGTCCTCACAGCAAAGAACTGGAGGCTGAACCCAAACCACCCATCACATTTAAAGCATTAGCTTGGACAGATGGCACATCTGCTCATATTCCATTGCTCAGTGAAAATCACATTGCTCAGTGAAAATTACTGCGTCAGGGAAGTATATGCCACCCGGGGCAGGAGGAGAGTTATCTATCATAACCACCAGCTATGTTTTGGTGTATACATCCTTTCAGACTTTTCAATATACAAGGGCACGTACACACACACGCACACACACATTTACTTTCAAAAAATGAAATCACTCATGCTGTGAAATTACTTGCCAAAATTTGTTGGATGAACATCTTTCTGAGCCCATATCTATATTCTTACATGTTCATTTTAATTGGTTACCTATATTCCATTTTATAGATACACCATAATTTTCTTAATCTGTCTTCCTGCTTATGCACATTTAAGTGGTTTCCCTTTTGTGTTTGCTTTTATAAACAGTCCTGTTATGAACATCTTTGCACATGTATCTTTACAAGTAGAATCAGTGGAGCATTTCAGAATTCACTTTTTCTAGGCTTCGGTAAATGTTGCAAATTTCCCTCTAGAAATGAAATTTACACTCCTGCCCAAAGTGACAATCTTCACTTAAAAACAAAAATGTATTTATTCCTGAAGACCAGGCTTAAATTCAAGTTTGCATGGCTCCTTTTCCTAATAACTCCAGCTGGAATTAGCATGATGTGTTGAGTTTCATGTTATATGTATAAGCGTGTGTGTGTGTGTGTGTCTGTGTGTCTGTTTTGTTGTCTCAATTATACTGTAAGTTTCTGGAGGACAAGGACTTCGTTGCCTTACCTGGGTACTCTGGGCTCCTGTCCCTCTGTCTCCCCATCCCCCACCCTGGCAAGTACTGCAATTCGCCTTCCCTCCGAGGAGGGGACGAGATGGTGGCGCGCAGGCAGAGACAGAGGAAAGGTCTTTCTGGGTTTTGTTTTGAAAATGTTAAAGCCCAGAGATGAGAGAGGATTCCCAGGCATAGAAGCAGCAAAGGAGAGAGTGGGGCTTCTTTCCCACTGTAGGACGTGATTCCCTTGGACTGGCGAGGGGCCAGGGAGTGGCCCAAGGGGTTGCATGCTGCAGTGCCAAGGCCTGGAGGTCAGAAAGCAGTGCCTGGAGGGAGCTTCCAGGCCTGCGCCTCTTTCTGGCAGGCGTGGGCAGGAATGGCCCTCAGGCAGCCTTTGTTTCCTGTATGCTTAAAAATGTTTTAAAAAGAAATTACCATCATTTAAAGCCTAGGCGATTTACTGGACCACATTCTCACATGGAAATTCTTGACAGGGTTAAACATTTCCTGTTCTTTTTAGATGCGGCACAAGTGCACCTGACTTCCACAATCTCCTCCACCTGGCTTTGCTCATTTATAGGCTTTAAGCCTGGTCTGAGCAGCCTCTCAGAAATCTCCTGTGCCCTAAGTGTGAATTAGAAATGGCAGAGCTCCAGCAGACACCTCAGTGTCACTTGTGTGGACAGTTGGTGTGATGATCAGGGACCCTCTCCCAAAGCCTTCAGCATTTGACACAACTCTGGTGTAGAGGCGAGGGCCTGGAAATGAGCCTCTTTAGGGTGAGGCTCAAAACAGAAATTAAGTTATTTACAGGAAGACGAACTCTGCCATTTCTTACACAGTTGAGCTTGTGCTTCAAGCTTCCTATCCTGTTCACACTTGAAAATTTTATTAAATGTTTAGCGAGTGCTTATCATGAACAGGTTCTATCATAGGTATTTGGAATATAGCTGTGAATACAATAAAACTCCTCTCCTCGTGGAGCTTATATCCCACCAGGAAGACAGTCCTCCTCTTGACATCAGGAGCATTTGCTGCAGTTAGAGGCTCCCTCTTTCTTAGAACACTCCTTCATTTGGCTTCCAGAACATGCACATACCTGGCTTTCCTCCTCTCTGGCAGCCCCTTCTTGTCTTCTTTGCTGGTTCCTCCTAGTCTTTCGAACCTGTTCCTGTTGGGCAACCAAGAACTTAGTCCTGCACACATTTCTTCTCTTTTCATTACACTTACTCTGGGTTATTGCTTAGTCTCCTAATTTTAAGTAGCATCTATATGCTAATGACTCCAGCCCAGATTTCTCCATTGAAGTCAAGACTCCATCTACTCAACTTCATTACCTGGATGTCTAACAGGCATTTCAAATTGGACGGGACCCTGTTGTCTAGAAGACTTGCTCACCCTGAGGACTTCTTCACAGTAGTTAGTGGCTCTCCATCTATTCAGTTGCTCAGGCCAAACAACTTGGAGTCATTCTTGAGGACTCTCTTACAAACACCACATCCAATCTACCTGAAAAATTCTTTGACTCTACCTTCAAGATGTATCCAGAATCCAACCACATCTCAACACTTGCCCTGCTACCACTTTGGCCCAAGCCGTTGTTCACTTTCACCTAGATTACTGCACTAGTCTCCCCTGCTGGCCTTTCTGCTTTTGTCGTTGTCCCTCTACAGTCTGTTTTCCATACAGCCCTCAGAGTGATGCTAATACCATATAAGTTATATCATGTCTGAAACTCCAAAACCCTCAAGGACTTCCTATTTCCCTCAGAGTAAGAGCTGGGGGATGAGCTATGCAGCCCTGTATTGTCATTACCTTTCTGGTCTGTTGCTGGTTGGTCACTGTCATCTTCCCTCGATATGTTCTTCTTGCCTTTCCCCAAGTTATATGCAAGTTATACGGCCTTCTTGTCCTTCCCCAAGACCTTGCATTTGTTGTCCCTTTGCCCTAAGTTCTCTTCCCTCAGATATTATACCTTCTCAGTGAGGCCTCCCCTGACTACCATATTTATAACTGGAGTAACCCATAATATTTGCCAATACTTAAACACTGTGCATTTCACTTATTCATATTATTAATTGCCTGACTCCCTCAACTAAAATGTAAGCTACCTGAGGAAGGATGGTTGCTGTTGTTTCTGCTGCATCCCCAGTGCCCATGTTGTGCTTAAGAAATATTTGTTGAATGAACGAACAAATAGATGAACCTCAGAGGACAGTGTACCTGAGTTGATAAGTGGGTTGCAGGGAGAAGGTGTGTTTGTTTATTCCATGTTCACTTAGTGAGAACCTGCTACATGTTGGACAGTGTGGTCATGGCTGGGGAAATGAGAAAATAAGTCCATCCTCACTCCATTCCAAGTGCATGTGGCGACGTGGCTCTGCTTGTTCAGAGTCTGCCTGGCAGGTCAGGCTGTTTACCTGAGCGGTGTTCCCCAGGGAGCTATGGAACAAGCTTTTCCATTTTTTTTCCTTTTGAAAATCTAAAGAACTGTATCCAGTGCTTCTGGAAACTCTTTTTAGAAATCAAATTTCATAACACTTTTTTATCTAATGGAGCTAGAGGGGATTGGGAATGAGAACGAGACCAACTTTGAATAAACCGGTTTTGCTATTAGAATATCACACAGCTTGGGTGGTTAGACTTAAGAAAGTGAAGTTTGGGGATTACTTTTTTATGTAAGTGTATCCTTATGAACTGATGTTTCTTTTTCTGGAATAATTGAGATGTGGCTGAATTGTATTCTTTGCAAAGGGCAGGACAGGATGTATTCAAATTGGAATTTTAAAAGGAGCCTCTTATTGTCACTACAGCTCTGGTCAAATACAGGGTTGAGTCGTAGTAAAATGGTTGATTCAGAATTATTTTGTGTTGAAATATGTCTTTCAAATGTTATTTTTAAGAAACCTAGGAAAGTCCTAGCCTGCTTGGCTCAGTGATTAGAGCATCAGCCCGGGGACTGAAGGGTCTCAGGTTCAGTTCCAGCCAAGAGCAGGTAGCTTGGTTGCAGGCTCATCCTGGCCCTGGTCGGGGCATGTGCGGGAGATAACCAATCGATGTGTCTCTCTCACATCAGTCTTTCTCTTTCTCTCTCTCCCTCCCTTCCACTCTCTCTGAAAAGCAATGGGAAAAAAATATCCTCAGGGAAGGGTTAAAAACAAACAAACAAAATCCTAGGAAAAGCCCACAATTTGACAGAAGCAGATTGCTCGTCACACATGCATGTTGAACTCCAATATGTAAAGTCAAGATTCTTAGTCAGAGAGAGCTTGTGAACAGGGGTGGCCCATAATCTTCATACAAATAGCATAAGGTTCTAAACACCACTCTCAGACACTGAGGAGGTCGTGTCATAAACTGCAGCAGGGTACTCTGAGATGGAGACTACCATTGTGGGAGGAGCAATCGGGTCCTTATGTACATCTTCTATGCTAAGGCAACTCTACTAATAAGGATTTTTCATAAACATAAACAAAACAAACCAGAGACACGAAATCTCTCTCTGCAAAGCCACTGGCACCAGCCTTCCCCCCATTCTCTCCCATGATTATATATCAAAGATTTGCTGGCATTTAATAGAAAAATACAAAACTTAAGAAGACCCAGGTAGAGTTTTGGTGGAAAAAACTAACAAAAGCTTTAATCTCAGACCCTGGGAGGTGTCTCGCCTTTGTAAGTAGAAGCAGATTTGATATCATTCCTTGAATTAAAACCATCTGATGCACAAAACCCCTTCTCAGTTGCCCTGCATAACTTATTTTCCAACTCCATCTTCAAACAGTTTGTCTTCCAATAAAGCATGTTATCGTTTGTTCAGAAGACTGATAACCCAAGAGTCGTGCAGAATGGAAGAATGGCAAAATGTGCTATACATAATCAGTTGGCAGAAGAAGGAGAAAGAACAGCTGCTTGACTGTCGTAACATATATTTTTAAACTGTATTTGTAAGTCAGTTGGATGCCAAGTCACAGATTCTCTCCAACAATCTCAAGATGGCCTAAGGCCATGCAGATAGGAGTCTCTTGGTGCCTTTCATCTAACCCTGAACCTTTGGTTTGGGGGGAAGGCACTTTTAGAGCCACCATTGTTCAGGGTCCCAGACTCTCCACTGTAAATGCCAACTGGAACCAGACAGTGATATTCTTTACAGACACATTTTTGTCAGCTGTATAGTGTCAACCTCCATGAGTGATGAATGCGGGTAGACAGGGATTTATCAGGAAGAAATATCAATGCCACTTGGGAAAAATTAAAATCAATTTATGGGAAAAATTAAAGTTGATAATCAGATTTTGGTAAATCAAAATAAATATTTTATGCAATTATAGAACTTGATCTTTGCAGGGCTCTGAATGATCATTTTGCAAGATAAAGAATTTTTGGAGGACCATATTGGTTCAGGTGACAAGTTGACACCCCAGCTCTTCCCCTTATTGACTCTGTGATGGTTGGTAAGGGATTTAACCTTGAGAACCTGTCTTCTTATCTGGAAAATGAACACCATAAAATCTTATTTATGAGGCTCTATTAAAATAAGTTGATGGATATATAAGTGATCTGTTGATTAAATTAAGGCTATTTCCTTCTATTTCTAGTTTGCTAATCCTGAAGCAATGTCAAATTTATTGGATGTCTTTTTTGCGGGGCATGTATTGGGATAAATTTATGGCTTTTCTTGTTTAAGGGGTAAGTTACATTAATAGATTATCAATAATTGCATCATACTTACGTATCTGGGGTAAACCCTACTTGGTCATAATTTCACAAGTTTGCACACACACACGACTAGATTTATTTTGCTAGTATTTTATTTAGAATTTTTATATCTATATTATTAATGAGATTAGACAGTGATTTTTATTTTGTTCATACAGTATTAAGCTAGTTTTAGAATTAAAGTTATATTAGCTTCATAAGATGAGTGTGAGCCTTTCTTTTTCTGAATTCTGATTTATTTGTATAAACTATGAATTACCTGCTACTTGAAGATTTGGTAAAGGTTGCTTGTAAAACATTTCAGGCATTCTTTTGGTATGGTTAGATCTTAAACTACTGGTCACTCTTAAACTTTATGTTGGGTTATGCTATTTTCTATTTTTTCATCTTTAGTCAATGTTAGTAATTTATATTTTTCTGGAATTTTCTTTCAAGTTTGACACTTATTAGCATAACATTATCACATGCTTTTAAAAAACCACCATCTATCTATAGTTCTATCCCTTCTTTATTCCTAATGTTTATTCCTAATCTTTTTTCCCCCCTTGATCAGTCTTCCAGAGCTTTATATTTCCTTTGTATGGTTTTTTGTTTCCTGAAAAAAAACCACAAAACAGTTTTTGTTATATTGATCAATTCTAATATTTCTTTCTTCTTCTTTTTTTTCCTATTAAGTTCTGCTTTTATATTTACTATTTCTTTCAGGCTTACTCTGTTCTTTTCACTTCTTGAGTTGCTGGGCTCTTAACTGCTCTTTTTTCTTTCCTAGTATTTGCATTTAAAGGTATATACATTTCCTTTTAAACAATACTTAGGCGAAGTTTCGTAATTTTTATGTTTTCATTGTTATTCAGTTTCAAGTATTAAAAATTTCCAGCATGATGTCTTCATTGATTATGAATGATTTAGAAGCATGTTTTAAAATTTCTAAAATGAATATTTTATCCATCTTTTAGTTGTTGGTTTCTAAATTTATGGTGTTTTAAAATCATTTTAATGCTGTTATTTTATGTCTCTTTAATTTATTTTTTCATTAAGTTTTATGTCTCCTTTTGATTGTTCCCTCTTCTATTATCTAATTCTAGGATTCCTAGTTGGCCCTGCTTGTCATGTCTGTTGGGAGCCCCATGGTTTCAATGGCCCAGGACCTGTTTTTACGTTAATTTCTCAGCTTGATATTCCTTTCGGCACAGATAATGTAAATTTAACCCCCACATCCACCTTTGTCACAGGTTGGACACTTTCCTTCTTCTCCCATGAACTTTCTCTTCTTGGAAGCCCTGTAGGTGACTGCCCTGGACTGAGAGGCTGCCCTTCTGGAGTCCTTGTTTTGCAAGAGACTCAGTTCTAGCCTCTGCCCTATCATTGGGTAAAAAAAAGTGCCATGTTTCTGGGTGGTCAATGAAACCCCAGTCCTAGCAGGATACCTCCTGGGCCACGGGGGCCTCATCTTGCGTGCTTACCTCTCCAGTGTTAAGTAACTTCATTTCTGCAATTCTCTTTTGAGAATTAAAAACAGCTTTGGTTATATTTTAGAATTTCTAATTTTCTAAGTGTAGGAGGGGATGTATTGTCAGAACAGGGAAATTTGTTGAAACTGATGTAGAATTTTGCAAATGTAAGCTGAAGATACTTTTTATCTTCTGCAAACCGTCATTCCTAAAGTAAATTATATTTGTAAATAATTGTTTTCATGCATTAGCTCTGCTGAAAGCAGGGTACACACAGTTATTTTAAGTTAAATTCACTTAGGAGAAATCTAAGTATGAATTGCAATTTCGTTCTAAGGTTGTCTTAAAGCCTTGGAAAAAAGGATGCTTCTTGGCTGTGGGGAGAAAACATAATTCTATTTACTGCTGATTTATAGGAATCTTTACATTTACATCATTGTTAATTCTCTGGCCCAAGATCAATCGCACCCTGCTGGGTAATGTAAAGCCAAGAAGCTCAAAGGGACGTGTACAGTTTTGTATGTTTAAAATGACGGGTTTTGGCATTTTGATAGATTGACAAGCTTTGCACTCGTCTGCTTTTTCACTGAGTTCATAGAAATGGGCTTCTTTCCCAAGTGGAGGATACTAAGAATTTATTTCCTAAGGAACAATTTTGTTCCCATTCTGGGCCTGATTGTCTCTGACAGAATGAAGTTTTTGTAGGCAATAGAGGTTTTTGCTGGTTGGCCAGAGTGCCTGTCTATTAAAATTGTGAAATATTAGCTGATACCTTCGACTTAATATGTTCCTCTCTCCTGTTTAAAATGTTTATTACTCCTAGATTTTTATTTTGCTTTGTCAAAGAAACTCATTCCAAAAAGCAGATGAGCAGTTAGCAAACTCAGGCTATTTCACACCAGAACTGTTTATATTGTTGTAAAGGTACATTGACAGTTTAAGAAAAATCAGTAACTTGATTATGTGAGTTGATGCTTGAAGGTGTTAACAGGCTTTAGGTTCCTCCAATGACCAGGAATGTACTTACCAGTTTGAAAATTCATACATTAGCGCATTTAAAAGATAGATATCCTTTAAATAATTAGTAAAAGGAATATAAACAGGATCCTAACTAATAAATATTTAATTGTTCTTCCCAGCTTTTGCCATCGATGACTACTTAGTCATCAAAAAAAGGGTGAGCATGGATGGGTCTTACTTTCTGTTAAAGCTTTTTGTCTCTTTGAACCAAACGACTTTAGAGGAGATTGGGGTGAAGGTGGAGAGAAAGCTAGTCAACCATCACTGTGACAAGACTGTGCTCCTGTTACTGTAAGTGATCAGCCCCAAAGCATCATTCGATAATTTAAAAATAAACGTGTAAACAATGATTTCACTCAAAAGATGCGCAATCTAACAATCGGTCATATTGAATCTTCTTGACACTTTGTACTTATTTCAACTCTAGAATAACTCCAGAGTGCACAGCTAGTTAAACTTTTTTTAGCGCTCTACTTGCTGGTTGCTGTAGGCAATTTCTATTTCTGTAATAATGCACTCGTTAGCATTAGATGGAAGCTACTTTGAATCGCTCTCTGAAAGACACCTATCACAAAAGTGAGAGAGAATGAGGCTGTGTGGGCTGACAGCCGAGCTCTGCCCTGTCTAGTAGTTACCCTTGACAACGCTGTTTTAGTGTCTCATTTTGTAAAATGCACATAATAATAGTACCACCCTCAGCGGGTAGTTGGAGAATTACAATATACACAGAAGGTGTGCATGTCCCATACAGTGAACATTCACTGTCGGCCACTGTGATGAGAGATGCATATATTCTTCATGGAAACACAAAGTACTTCGCTCTTAACAACACACTAATGAGCGAAACAGTATTTACCATCTCTTTGGGAAATAAAATGTGATTTTTCAGCTGAGAAAGCAAGTGATCTGTCTACTGGGTTGATGACTCTATGGGGGCGGGGGGGGGGCGGAGATGCCTGTGTTTTCAGATATTCCAACCTCTTTGGGAGTGAACCCTAGACCATTAAATTTGAATTTTTGTTCTAGTTGTGCTTTGCTGATTACTCATCTTTCTAATCCACAATTTAATGAAAGAAATCTGATTTTCACACCTGGGCAAGGGAAACCTAAGCATCAATTGTGTTTCCTCCTGCCATGTCCAGTTCCTTTAATTGTCTTTGCAAAGTCATTTTGCCGCCCCGTCTCTTTCTTTTGCTGTTCAGACCCGCGGCTTTTCCAACTGGAACAACCCACTCTGGCTTTTGAAATGCCAGCTTCCCAGCTGGTAACGGAGTGTATGTAAACTGCGTGAAGCCTGCGCCTGGGCATTTCTGGTTTGCATTAGACCATCATGGTTTATTGCTCTGAAGGCGCTTGAAGGAGGGTTCCAGCCATGGTATCATGCCACGTCTCTGGGGTGACCCATTCCTTTCAAATGGCTGTTCGATTGACCTCCTTGTGTTTAGAAATTGCTTGGGTAAATCTTCAGATACAGTTCATCACTGTCATGTATCAAATGAGGATAATCCGAATCCCTTGAAAGCATGCATAAAATATGTAATTGCCCTTAAACATAAGCACAAATGGTTTACTGGTAAATATTTGTTTTACTAGACCACATCCCACTTCCCCAGGCTGCAGTGTGTACTTCACGGATGCTGGTAAGACCCACATATTTTTATTGGTTCATGATGGTTCTAAGTCAGTGGCTACTTAAAGCTTTTTTTTTTCTTTTTTTTTTTTTCCTGAGTCAAAAAGTAATAAGAGACAGAGTAAAAGATCTTTTATTGATACTACTGTTGACTTCCCTGACAGCGATTTCCATTACTCTCTGGGCTGATTTGCTGTCGCTCATTAGACCTTCTCTTAGCCCTTGTCAATCAAGACCTTCCACATCTGAGTTTTTTACACTTACCTCTCTGATCCTCCTACCAATGCTTCATTTCCTCCGCAGCCAGGTGTGTAAGGACCAGCCTGCATGCTGGTTTGCCTTATTTCTGACCTCATACTTTGTCTGAGGCTCTCCTTCCCGCCGTCCAGCTCTCTATTGTCACCCCTAGCTCCCTTCTGACCTCTTGATCTAAAAAATCCCTTGGACTTGATGAGTCATGCCCCCTCCCCAACTCCCTGAGAAATTTGTCATGTCCAGTTCCACTGACCTAGACATTACTGAGTATAGAAATCGACCTGTGTACACAATGAAGAATACTCTCAGATATTACTTTGGATTTCCAGCACTGCCAGTGTGATCACTGGTGCCCTCACTTCTTCTCTGGTCCATCTCAGTTGGATTATAAAGACAAAGGTAGCCTTTCATTTCTTTGGCATCTCATGTTAAACAACTACTCCACCATCTGTGTACCTATATGTGTACATTACCTTATATGTGTCTGGTATTATCTTTGTTTTCAAATGACTGTTACAGTGCATATTAAGCATTTTATTATTCAAGGCAATGTATTCAGATGTGCTCTTTCAAATATAGCATAAAAGCAGTATATTGTCTAGACTTCTTGTCTTCTCATTATATAAAAATCTAGAGAGAAAATGGAGAGGCTGGAAAAGCTTGTCTTGAGAAAGTCAAGGATGGGCTACAGAGATGTGTGGATACCAATATGTAGACATCAAAAGGGATAAAAGGTTTTCTGACTGTATGACGTGTGCACACTTGCGTGTTCGTTTCCTTTCATAACATTGTCTGCCTCATCAAAATAAACCATCATGAGAGAAAGAGAGCTGTTGGTATTTCGTTTAGGAGGGCGCCTTACTATGTCTTTTGATTTACATTTATAGATATACCAATTTAGTTTTCATGGGTCTCAACCTATAAGATCAGAGTTCTGAGAATAGTTAATGAATTAATTTGACTGCAGTGTGCCTGCTTACTCTGCGACTGTGTAGTAATTTATGAATATTGCAATTATTCATAGCTATTTAGAATGGAGACTAGCCCAAGCATGCTTAGCAAATCCATTACCCATGAAAAACTGTATGTATTTAGATGATTCCCAGGGTAATAGCGTTCTCCATTCCATATGGTCGAAGATGTTTTCTTGAGGCTTCTGTCTGTCACAGACTCTCCCTGCCCACCCCAGCAGTGTCTGCTCGCCACTGGAGGGAGGTTCTTTGTACCCCAAACGGCTGCTCTTAACTTTGCTATTCTTGGGATTAGGAAGAGAAGGGCAGAGAAAGCTATACCATATTTACTTGTCAGGCACTTCGTATTAAACTTCTGGAAAAGTATTTTATATGATGCTCGTAGGAAGTTGGGATAAAGTTAGGGAGTGAGCAAAGGCTTCCGCTGATTTCTGTGGCTGTTTTAACCTTCAAAAGTCTTCAAATGTGCTATGATCACAAACCTTGATGACATTTTTGGGCATTCCTTTATGAATGCATTTAATAAAAATGTACTGAGTGCCTGTGATAGGCAGGCATCATGCTTGTTGCTAGGGGGATGGTGAGAAATAAAAGTCTAGCCTCATGGGGCTCACATTATAGTGGAGGAGACAGGGTTAGTACAACAGTTACAGTTTCAGATACACACGTGTTAGCCACTGGCTGTGGGACATGCTAAGAGGGAAAGTTCCAGGCTACTCTAAAAGTGCCCATGTAAGACAGGGTTGGAGAAATCTTCCCTGGAGGACTGAAGTTTGAGATGAGACAGGAAGGAGGCGGCATTGATCAGTCTGGTGGAGCTGTGGGTGGGTAGAGGGACAGGACATTTATGTGTCAACTTGACTAGGCTACAGAGCCCTGTTGTTTGGTCAAATACCAGCCTAGAGGATACCATGGAGTTTTTTCTTTTTAGATGGTATTGATTTTTTTTTTTAATTAAAAAGTTTTTGTTGTTAATCCCTACCCGAGGACATTTTTCCCATTGATTTTTAGAGAGAGTAGAAGGGGGGTGGGGTGGGGGAGAGAGAGACAGAGAAACGTTGATGTGACAGAGACACATCGATTGGTTGCCTTCCGTACTACGTACTCTGGGGATTGAACCAGCGACCTTTTGGTGTACAGGACGACACTCCAACCACCTGAGCCACTGGGCCAGGGCTCTGCCCCAGTTTGTATCTTTTCTGAAACCTGGCATTTCAGTTTTTCCTTCGATGCTGTAAGCTACCCCATTTACCCCTGGTAAAGCCGTTCTCTCCTTAAGTTAGCCAGAAACAGCTTCTGTGGTTTAAGGCCCAGGGAGCCTATAGCCCCATCAGGAAAGAAGAGGAAGAGTTTGGTGTGGCTGGAGAGAATGGGGTGTGTGGGAGGAGCTGGACACCAGGCAGTTTGGGGTCTGGCTTTAGAGGGTGACAGAAAGAGACTGCAAAGAACTTAGAAGTAAAGTTGTCTTCTGAGAGAACATTGTGGAATGTGTTTAGTTATTGAGAAAGTGAGGCAAGAACCAGTTGGGCCCATCAGTGGGTTCGTTACTGAAGAGTTCCAGAACCTGCCCCAGAAACCCACAGGAGAGGCAAGCTCAGGGAAATGGCGTGAATTCTATGCAGAGTGTGGGAACCGAATTCTCTGTTTTGTGTCAACAGAAAATGGCTGGTCAGCCTGGATTGTAGAAAATAGAAGCCTAATAAAGTGATGTCATGCGAGAGAGCTCCCAGTAATGATATGGGCCTGCCCGATGGTCACAGTCAGAACCATCATCCTCTTAAGGCCCCAAAGGGCCAAACAACTCACTCTCCTGAGCAAACTCTATGGTCATAAAAAACCTTATTATAAAATGGCTATTCATGTAACTATGCTTCTTGGGGAGGAATCTGCAGCTCAGGCCAAAATGAGGATTAGGGCTTGTCTAGCAGATATGCCTCTATGAAAATTAATACGCTGACAATTTTGGTTCCTGTATGCATCTTGCAGGATTAGTTAATGTGGGTCCACTGCCGAGATGCGGATCAAATTTCTGAATTTATGAATCTGAGGATAGGGCTATAGACTGTGGTGAATTCATTAGTTCAAATAACATCATGAAGCCAGAACTTCTTTGCACTTCCATAAAACCATATTTTTAAAAATTCTGTCTTATATGCAAAGGTTGGCTACCCAAGAAGGTTGTTTAGGAAAAGAGTGACTTGATCAGATTAGAAAGGCTCCCAGTGTCAGGGCAGAGAGACTCTGGCAGAAGGGAGACAAGGCAGGAGGTTGCTATGAAGGCCCTGGGGAAGCCCAAGAGATCTGAACGAAGGCAGTAGCAGTAGGGACGGGGGAGATGCCAGCTGCTGGACTGAACTAGGGTCTTTAGATCTCCACGACCTGCTGGATATAAAGGGTACAGGACTGGCTGGGACCCAGGATAACTAAAGAATGTTTTATTTGTCATTTTCTTTTTCTTTCATGAAATAACCTTATCTGAATTCCCACAAACAGTGCTGTAATAGTTAAATTGTGACAGTATGAAAAACAGAATCTGAGTTAAATTAGTGCTAGGTCAGCCCAGCGCACTAAACCACGAATTCCCTGAGAGGTCTAGCAACATATTGGATAAAGTGAAATTAATCCTTTGGAGCCACAAGTTGACATATGCAGACGCTATGAATCCATAAACTATACGGTGAGCATTCGAGAAGGAAGCTAAAAAATGCAAGCGAACACATCTGTATTCTGTCCTGCAAACAGAGCCCAGCTCCCCAAGTCATTTGCTTTTGCAGGGTTGAACCAGGGGGAGGCTCGGGAACGTTCCCATCGCTGACCTTTACAATCCAACATGTTGTTGATTGTGCCCCTGCACAAACTCCAGGCTTTGCAGTCAGGTCGCCGTTTAACATGATTCACTATCCTGAATTTAGGGAAGGCCGAGATTCTAACAGCAAGTGACAAAAACCAGAGTATTTCAAGTTCTCGTTGGCCGCCCGGGCTGCATTCCCCTCTAGGCAAAGCCACAGCTGCCAGCTGCGTTAATGAGAAGGACCAGCCTGTTAGGAGAGGACCAACCAGGAGGGCCTGCAGATAAGACGTTATAGAAGATTAAAACTCTCCTCCACTTTTGACTTCATAGTTGAAATATTTTCTTTGTTTTGAATATCTTTAAAAGCAAGACCCATAAGCGCACTTGATGACTTTTCACCAGCTTGCATGGAATAAAGGGTTGTGTGGTTACGCGATGGATTCAGGATCATTACCGCAACCAATCTTGATGTTGGAGAGCAGACTAGTCTGGGCGAAATAGTTGCAGATCTGCCAATAAGTCATAGAATACAGTAGTTCACATGCGGCTCGGGAGCCCCCACCGCAGACGTTTTGAAAACTGGACCACACGGATGCCGAAAGAACCAGAAACCTCTCTCATCTGATTCCACTGCGCTTATCAATACTTCACTTTCAGGGGTACAAAGCAGGCTTTGTGCTGCCGAGCTGATAGGCTCCGCTGGAGGGAATGTGCGTGGCAGGGGATGTGCCAACAAACTTCGAAAAGAAAACAGAAAGGCAGTGTAGACACTGTCAAAATGAAGTGCCATGTTTTTGTTCACTCTATGGGGGCCACATGTTTATGCTGAACAGATCCAGGGACATCAAAGTGCTGGCTTTGCTTTTTAAGCAAATGCCTTTTCTCTCTTTTATATTCTCTTCTGATATTCTCTTCTATGTTTAACATGCTTCAAATGCCAATAAGCTGACTTTTATTAGGAAACAGCATACGCTTCTTGATCTTGGATAATAAAAGGTATATCTATTTTTCTATTTTAACATATGGGTGCAGACAGAAGTCATGGTGGGGGGCCCAGTTTCTGGGGTTCTAATGCCCAGGTCAGGGGTCTCGGCTTTTTTGCATTCAATGCTAACTTTTGAATGCTGGAAATTTTGATGGGAAATCTTCAAACGTTAAATAAATAGCAAAAACATCAATGTAACTGCTCCTATTGTAAAACCACATTTTGCAGCATCTCTAAAACCATCTACAGTTATTGCAACAGTCATTGTCACCCTTCGGCATGGTGTAGCTGTTTCAGTATATTTATTGTCCTGCTCACATTCTCTTAAATACTCATGAGAAGAGTAGCTCACACTTCCAGTAAACACTCTTTCTTTCTTTGACTACTCTGCTTCTTAACACTTGTTTTTAACTTGTTATATCCTGCTCTGTACCCCACTCTCCAAACCCACAGATTTTAGCATTCCATCTGGCACACATTGCCGGATTTGTAAGTTTTACGCTGTTGTAGCAAAAATAAATTTTATATGGAGATGAAAACTTGGCAGCATATTTGTGTGGCTCTGGAGCATGCCTTGGCATACTGCCTTCACACAGTATTGGCACCTTGGATAATCTCAAAAAAGTCACAGAAGTTTTGCGCCTCGATTTTACCTTCTTCAAAATCTGAGTAAATTTGGTTTCTGTAGAAATATCAATGAAAGCATCATGAGCTCTTTAAAGGTAATTGGCCATGTAACCTTGCTGCAGGTTGGATTCTGCAGGAAACTGACTCTGAGATGGAGATGAGCACATAGGAAGGATCCTGGGGAATATTCTTGGGATCAAGAAGTGTGGAAAGAATGGAACAAGGAGGACATGGCAGAAGAAGAGACTGGCTGTGGTTCCATCTAATAAGGGCTCAGCCAACCCCATGGGAAGCTCTGAGGCTGGCATGGCCCTTTAGGTTGGTGCCAGGTTGGAGCGAGGGAGCACACTCTTTATCCAGGTTGACCACTCATTGAATATCGCCTGCCCTAGGAAGGGGCAGTGACTTTGGGTGAGATGGATCTTCTCTGTGGAGGCACTTCCCAGAGAGGGCTCTCGACAGAGAGCTGTCATCCCACAATCTTCCCAGGAGGTGGGCAATCAGTTCTTCATTCCTGAAGTAGGATTAAATAATGTAATTGAGTATTTGTATATTTCATTGTATGTAAATTTTTCATAAAAAAATTGTAAACAAATATTGAACTTTACTTAATGATTTGCATACAGAATACTTAAGGATAAACTGTACTGATGAACTTCACTTTGAAATATGTAAAAAAATAAAATGGATTGATGGGTAAAAAATGCATACAGACAGATGTAAAGACATGATCAAACAAGTATAGTAAAAAATTAATGGCACCATCAGTGTGGTGGGTGTATACGTGCACTGTAAAATTCTTTCAACTTTTCTCTTAGAAAACTGTCCAAATAAAATGTTGGGGCAAATACATTTTGGGGACCATTAAGGGAAGTTGAAAAAGGATTGGATATGAGTGACAATTAGGGAATTTTTTTGCTAGTTTTCTTTGGTGTTTTAGTGGCATTGTGGTTATGTATGAGAGCTTATTCTTAGGAGAAGTGAGCTAAAATACTTAGTTACGTGTCATGATGTCCGCAACTCACTTGAAAATGGTTCAACAAAGATTTAGATAGTAGGGAAAGTAAAGCAAAATGTTAACGACTGTTTAATCTAGAGCATGATTACTGGGATGTTTATTGTCCTTTCCTTTCATTATAAAATATTGAAAAAGTAAACAATAGAAATAAGGAGATAATATATCAAAGGACAGAGAATAAAAAGAATGGAAACTCTACCCCTGACAGATCTACAGTTTCCAGTATTCCTTCAAAAGGATCAACTCTGGGTGGGTAGCTCTAGGGATCTGTTGCTGGACCTGGTTCCGAAGTCCAAGTCACTAGCTCTCTCTTCCTGCCTTATGTCCTATTTTATTTCTCTGGACCATTCTTACTTCAGAGTTTGAAAGTGAACACCTGTGTCCATGACCTTGACTTGTGGGCCTGGTTCTAGACTACATCATTTATGAGTTTGATGCTGTATCTCTTTCACACAGATTAAGATCTGGGTTTTTAGATTCCACCTAGTCACTGAACCTTAATGCCTAAACTTTGCTTCACTATAATTCCATTAGACACTTAACAAAAAATTTACTGTTGGAAGAAATGCAGGAAGAAGAGTAGGTATAACACAGCAAGGTGTCTATATTTGTTTAGGCTTATCTTCTGTTGGGTGTCTGTACCCCAAGAAATGACACAGAAACGTAGTCTGTGCACATAACTCTGAGCCTGGGCAGGAGGCTGGGGGACAGCTGCTCTCACCAAGACCACCAGGTCACCATGCCTGGGAATGTATTGGGAAGCAGCATCTGGCTGTCTTCTTGGTCTCATTTTATGTTTGTGTCTATGTCTGGGTACATTTATGGCTATTTGGGTTTGCTTCGGGAGCTGGAAGGCTTTCTTTGGAAAAATTATGCTTTGCTTCATTTCACTGAAAATTCCTCAGCTAACATATTTTCCTATTATGGAATCTAGCTCTCAAAGGATTTTTTTTTTTTTGTTGAAAATAGATAAATTTCTTGATAAAAAATGTAAATAGAGTGAATCTCAGAGTATCTCAAGCTGCCTTCATTTTAACTCCCTGTATGATTCTAATGAAAATTTGGGTATCCTTTACATTGGATACACTAGATTGTGGGCCCTGAACCTAGCTGTCCTTAAGGATTTCATGGAGAGCTCTTCTAAATTAGATTCTTAAATTGGATCCACCTAAAAAACTCCACAGAATCAGGATCTCTGGGTGATGGACACTTGGTATTCTTTTTTTTTTTTTTTTTTAAAGCTACTCAAATTACTCAAATGGTAAGCAAGTCTGTAGATCTATAGACCAGTGCCTCTCAAATTTTAATGTGTATTTGAATCACCAGGATATCTTGTTTAAATGCAGATTCTGATTCAGTAGGTCTGAGGTGGGTGGGGCTCAAGATTCTGATTTTTAACAGAGCTCCCTGGTGCTGAGGCTGTCTGCAGACCACCCTGTGAGTAGGGAGGAACTAGATTATGCTCTGAAATCTTTCCCCTGACATCTATGTCACATCTTCATATTTCAGAGAGCCTGTTTGGCCAGCATTCAGCATGTGACAAACTTCCTTCTCACCTCTTTGCTTTGAAATGTTGCTTGAAGAGTCGATAACTCAGATTAGGCTAACCAGCCACTTTGGAGTGCCCATCAGGGCCCTAGTGTACGCCTATTGTCCTGGTATAATTACTAAAATTCCTTCACTCTTAGAAGTGTCTCCATTTGAAAGACAAATTATAAGGTAGCCCTTTGAAACTCACAAACATTGAGATGTACAGAACACAGGTTGTGTAGGGTCCAATCCTGGCTTCACTTCATACTGTATCTACAACCTTAAGCAAGTCAAGCTTCAGTTATCTCACGTGTAAAATAGAAGAGGTTTATTATGAGGATTTATAGAAATGATATAAGAAGCTTCTAGCATAGTGACTGGCATAGAGTAGGGACCCATTTATTTAGACTCCTATCTCCTGTAGTCAATGAAGGAACATCTACTCTACTTTGGAATAATAAAAATTGAGTGTTACTGTCAAGTTAGAGTCAGAGGCAGCTGCAGTGTTAAAATGATGCATCTGCTACACTTGTATTTCAGTGCAACCCTCGAGAGCCTCCTACAGAATCTCTCTCTGAAGCCATGTGCTTGCATGCTATCACGTGTACTGCAGTGCTATGCTGATAGACCTACATCCTGAACTAGGGGAATAAAGGTACTAACATTTCTTGAGTTCCAACTCTGAACCAGATGGAGGGAATTCCAAATTGGAAGAGATCACTGACATCATTGAAGGACAAAGTATAGAAAGTTTAATCCACCTATAAACACTTAACAGATTTCCTGGGTAAACCTCTACTTCCAGTATTTTAGACCTAAAAACCTCATAAAAAGACTTTGATGTGACTACAAAAACAGGAAGAGGTGGATAGAAATAGAGAAAACTTGTTGCCTTGGTTATACTCATATTGCAGTAAAATACCCATGAAAACGTGCCCAGCAATTAAGGAAATTTGAGCAAGATAGGATTGATGATTTGCTCCTGGGACTCCCATCACTGAGCTATGCAGGTTCACCTGGATCATTTCATTAACCTTGCTGTGACATGACGGAGTGTTTTAAAGAATCAGAAATTTGGGGATAACATATGAGTGTTCTGGCAGGGTTTTCGTTTATAGAAACTTACCTGGGCCAGGTGAATGCTGTGCATGCATTATCTTATTGAACATCCAAAAACAACTTCATGGGGTCAATAGTATTATTATCTCCATTTTACAGGTGAGGAAAACTGAGACGAGAAATTTAGTTACAGGCAGGGTCACATCTCAAGTGAGAGAACTGAGATCCAAGCTTGGGTATGTCTAACTCTGAGGTCCTTATTCTTAACCACCACATATGGTTTCTGCGTGTCAATTAATGCTCCCATTCTTTCCACATTTTAAAAACAACATGTTATTACCCCACAGACTAATGTAGTCAAACTTGGGAACTGGGCTCAGGAGCAGGGACTATGGTAGGAACTTTTTAAGAAACTGCCAAATTGTTTTCTTGTAGTATTTTACATTTTCAACGGCAGTGTTCCACATTCTCACCAACACTTGGTATTGTTGGCTTTTATATATATATATATATATATATATGCCATTCTATTGTGTGTATAGTGGTATCTCATAAAATGTAATATAAAATTTTTGCTGTATATATCTAGCAGGAGGCAAATAGAACCATCCTGTATTAATGTTTAGAACAAAAGACATGTATAATTAGTAATATGTTTAGGAAGCTAGATCCTTTTATTGCTAGTTCATTGTTTTATGCTTACTGAATATGTATATGTGTGTATATATATATATATATATTCAGTAAGTTTATATATATGTATATATAAACTATTGAGCTTCTCAGTTCTGGGCTTTATTCTTTTAAGATCTCAATCCCTGATTAGCACAAAAACTTGATCTGGCAATGAGAACATGCTAAGATAGTAGAAACTCATTGAGTACTAGTATGCTTGTGGAATTATGAAACATCAGATTGTGTTGCTACTAGAGGTGGGGGAGGTTGTCTTCTTTGGGAGTTTTACATAGGTTGAGACTATTTTTTAGGCTCTTATGTAATTATTCTAATCAGAGATAAAGAGATTGGCTAGAGAACCTTGTATGCCTACTTCTAATTGATGAAAGAGTCTGAAGCAATGTGACCTTTTTAGTTAAAGTGCCAAAGAAGACTCAGCCAAGGAGGTCAGAAAGTGTGGGAGTAAATGCATGAATTTTGAATTAGGTGAATGTGTGTATGATTATTGGTTTTATGGTTGATAGGCCACGATTTTGTCCTGAACACGTCTCTGCTTTTTGAGCCTCAGTTTCCTTATGAACAATACATGTAACGCCCTTGACATACAGTAACAATTAAATAAATATGTTTCTTTTTTCCCATAGGCCAGTACTTAAAACAGTATATTCATCATTTTTTGAGAATTATTTTTTTCAAAGTCCAGATTTCTTTGACAGACCATTTTTCTTGCACTTGTGTAATTAGCTAAGCAGTGTTTTTGGTCTCTCCCTCTCTTGACTATAAATTCCATGAACACAGCACATTTGTCTACCTGGTCTACGGTTGTATTCCCAGATATTAGCATAGAAATTGGTACACAGTAAGTAATAATATTTATTTCTTAAATAAGTGAATAAATGCTGCTTGAAAGTCATTCCTATTAAACTGTTGGTCTCTGGCAAGCTTCTTAATTGCCTGTTTTTCCTCAAGAGAGGCCAAGATACCAGAATGCATTCCAATCAGCAAAGGCTATGAAAGTGAAAAAACATACACAGATGGCCAGAGGCAGTTCAACTAATTCTTCTTCATTCCAAAAAATAACTCCCCCAGTAGAGTTTTTTTTTTTTTTATAGGGATATTTTGTCTTGTGAGATGGCTAATAGTTCAATCAAAAAAGTCTTGGTTATAAATGTTGTAACTATCAGCTTTTATAAGTTTATTTAGAATGGTCAGGAAATTTCTTTTTCTGCTGTACATTCTTCAGGTTCAACTTTGCCTAAGTACCTGACGTATAATACAACCAAAGCTGAAGCCCTGTCTGCAAAGTTGAGAGCTATTGTGATTCTAGCTTTTTAAAACATTCAAAAGAGACTTTGAATGACTGCACACAAATCATATCTCTGCAGGAACAACATAGAATGAGAACTGCTGAAGCACAGTGATGGAAATCCAGAGGAGTCCTGAGAGGCACGCAGGGCCGATGACGGGAGGTTAATGTAACTAGCTGGCTTTTTGGCTGGCATGTTAAGCCAATTAATGACAAGGTGCACCTGGTAGCTGAATTTTCCTTTCCATTTTCTCTTTCAAGAAAATATATATTTAAGAAAGACAGCTAGGAGGAAAGAAAGGCCAAAAATACAAAAAAGGAAACAGCAAGAAAGGTAACCCACTTTATTGATTTCCTCCAACAGTTTGTTCTTTCTTTCTTTTTTTTTAAAGAAATAAATGCAAGAATGTGTTTTTGGAACCATCTGAAAAAAATGTGTGTTTCTACTTCCAGTAGAATTTGAACCAGGTTTGAGATGATATTAAGGTTAGTTGACAGCTCTTCCGCAGAAAGGCCAAAAATTCAAATCCTCAGCCCTTACTACAAGTGGGGTTTTTCTTTAAGATTGTTAACCAAACATGTTTGGGGAAGGTGGTAATTAGGAGTGAACAGATGGCCATTTTTAGCTGAGATATTAAGTCTAGATATTTAATAGAATCATTTGCCTGTTGGAGTCAGTGGGTGTGATGTAGTGTACTGGTTGGCAAGACATTAAGTTTGTCAAAGCTAATTAGGAACTATGGTAGAAATTCAAGTTCCTTATATGATTTTTTGGACTGGGAAAGTGTTACGGTGGGGGGAATGTTTCGACACCGTGCTACACTATGCCAAAACCTTATGCTGAGGCTCTGTAGACTCAAGAATGCAAAAACAAATATATTATTTCCAACCAACAACACTGTGGTAGAGTCAAAAAGGCGCTGGATACTCCCTTCTACTTCTGCTTTGCTCTTTAATACTTGGTGACCTGGGGCAAGTCCCTGAATCCCTCTGGGTCCCAGAGTCTTCATTTTTCAAGTGGAGGAGAATTGGAATTAAAATGCAGTTCAGCCAGCCGGTGTGGCTCAGTGGTTGAGCACAGACCTAGGATCCAGGAGATGGAGGTTCAATTCCTGGTCAGGGCACATACCGGGTTGCAGGCTTGATCCCCAGCAGGGGTTGTGCAGGAGGCAGCTGATCAATGACAACTATCTCATCATTGATGTTTCTATCTCTCCTTCTCCCTTTCTCTCTGTGAGAGCAATAAAAAATATATTTTAAAAGGTGAAATTCAGTTCTTTTCCAAAGCATTGTCCAGCTAGGAAGGTCTTACTAGATCAGACACTTCTATGCCTTTGTATATTATGGACACCTTTCTGTCTTCTTGCTAGTTGAGTGCAAAATATTACTCAAAGCTTTCAAGTGTCAGGGTTTCAGTCTACACCCTTCTCCTTCAGGCACTTGATATTTTAAGGATTTGAAAGGCTAGAGATGTGTGAGCTACAGATTTCAAAAAAATCCAGGAGCTGAGCTCATAGCTAAGAATATGTCAGTGGTAGCTAAGCAGCTCTGAGGTTTGTAAGAAAGTCCATTAAGGCAGCGTGGAGGCAGCAACCAGAACACCCCTCCAGGCCATGTGGGTGAGCTGAAAGACAGAAGATGAAGATCTGAGAAACGCTGGGACTTTTCAGCTTTTATATACTGCCTACTCATGCTATCTTTATATATATTTAAACCAAAATTTTCTCAGAAAAGTATGTAGTCAGAGTGTGGCTAAAGATTTTTGGTGAGACCAAGGGATGGGAGTTGTTGTGAGGGGAACTTCATAGCAAAGATACTGTTTCATGAAACTAATTACCGGTGGAACTCGTAGAAGGAGCGCACGTGACCTCGGTGCAACCCGACAGAGAGCTTCGCTGTCAGAAACAGTAACAGGTATGGTTTCACTAAAGGAGACAGAAGGGCATGTGCCCACAGGTCTAGTGTTTGCCAAGTGTGTAAGTCACTTAGGAGAGGGTCTTTGTGATACTGTTATCCCCAACATCTCAGGCTCATTCCGGTGAAGACACACTACCGCAGCCATCGTCAGGAGCAAGGCCTGTTTTGCAACTAATGGATGCTCCTGGGCTCAGGGGCCGATGCCAGCTTCCCTGCGGGAGCATGAGCCTCGAGGCGACAGGACACCTGACGCGCAGCCCAGGCGGAGGAAGTCAGCACTCTCGGGTCATTGTTCCTACCTGGTTGTGGCTCAATCGGGTTGGGCACTGGACCCCCTCACCCAGATCTCTATATGCTTCTGTCTGAGTCTGAACAATTGGTCAGACGGATCATAGGCCTGATATTTCTTATGGTTTTAATTAGAACCTGAATTTATCAAATGCATGACTGGTGCCCAGAATCGGGCAAGGACAAGATGCCTTTCCAGCAAGCATTTTCTTCCCTCATAATCAATGTCAAAATACTTCTTGCTTTGTGTATACAATTTATCTGACTGATGAGTGAGTCTAAAATGTAGAAATCCCTCTCTATTTATTTTAGAACAACATTTCTTCATTCCATAATTTCTTAGACTCTCCATGCAGCTGCCCGGTAGCTTAGGTTATAGAAGGGTTGGCAAAGGGTGTGGAGATTTTAATTGCCATTTGGAAATTCAAGATGACTGGAAAAACAAATGGAAATATCAAACTTTCAGAATTTTGTTTCTACCAAACTATTTTCTATATAAATTCTTCACTGTGACTATGTGTCAATGTACCAAAAGCAATCAGGTATGGGATGTGAACAGAACTGTGAATCTTACCAAATAAAATAATTGAAGAGACACGGGCTTTATTAGTAAACTGATCTTAAATAATCACACTATTACAATAAAACCCCTCCACTAATTATGACCTTGGCTGGTGTGGCTCAGTTGGTTGAGCATAGTCCCATGCACCGAGAGGTCGCTGGTTCAATTCACGATCAGGGCACATGCCTGGGTTGTGGGCTCAATCCCCAGTTGGGGTGTGCAGGAGGCAGCCAATCGATGACTCTCTCATCATTGATGTTTCTATCTCTCTCTCTCTCTCTCCCTCTCCCTTCCTCTCTCTAAAATCAATAAAGACAATGAATAAGGACATATTTTTTAAAAATTACAGGATAGGGAATATAATCAATATTGTGATAACTATGTATGGGGCCAGGGTGGTGGGGGGGCCACTCTGTGAAGTACATGATTGTATAATCACTATGCTGTACATCTGAAACCAATACAGAATAATATTGAATGTAAACTATAATTGAAAAAAACCACACAAATAATTACCTTTAAAAAATAGTATTCTTTTTCTATCTAAAACTTTAAGGTCATGACTAGGGCAACTAAAATAATTCAATGGCCAAACTGCATCCTTTGGGGGTGCTATGAACAATGCATCTGGGACAGTAACTACAAGTAGGGACTGTGTCAGGCTAACCTAACCACAACCTAGTTAAGTATCAATTCACATGGAAAACTTGGCATGCTTTCTTTGAAAAATAGGCACCACGTTTGAGAAATGACACTTTCAAGTATTTAATGAGTGACAAACTCACCAGGAAACACAAGAGTGCTCCAGAGTTTTCTCCTGGGACTGGATGTTTGCTGACATATGAGTAAGTCACTCAAAGTATCAGCTCCCCAAATGTTTAACCTCCAGATTAATTCCACTTTGATTCATTTATGAACATGAAGTAAAAGTTGACCAGTAGGTTGCAATAAAAAATTTTTTAAAAAATTATTGATTAAGCTTTTAAGATCAGAAAGGGCCTTAGTGAAACAAAATTGTTTAAAAAGATTTACTTTCAAACATAATCTGGAGGCCAAAAGAATACATTTTAGGATATCTGCTGAAAGGAGCAGCTGCCCATTTTCAGGAGAAATAAACATTTTGAACAGAGGGTCATGGATATGGGCAAGATATGAACACAAAAAGAGATGTGATAGGCAGGAAGCTACCGAAACAATTTCTCATTTTATATATATAATGAGAAATTTAGTAAGGCATCAAAACCATAGTGATTAGCTATTGGGCTACAGTAGAGCCCATGGGATTCTTTGAGTAGATCCTCAACAGGTTTATGATGTATGTGGTGAGATAACAGGGCAGGGGGATTCATTTGGTCACTCGTTCCACACATATTTATTGAGGGCCTACGATCCACTTAGTGATGAGCTGGTGGGGGGAAGGGGATTATCCCTTTGTCTAGTGTCATGATCAACATCAGTACATTTCATGTGCTCAAAGAGTGGTCACATATTCACACTTGGTACATCACAAAAGAGTCGTACAGATGAGGAATTTAGGAATGATGTTTACAACTAAGTAACAGGGGAAGTCACAGAGGATTACAATGCCATGGTAACACTTATTTACCCAGCAGGGCAGTTCTGGGGGCTGTTTATATTACAAGGAGAGATGCATTCTCTTTCACCATGAGTCAGGGCGCAGTCTGACTTCTGTAGGGGCATATTCATAATGCGGTGAGATACTTTATATCTGGACTTTACTAACAGGTGAAAGTCAGTAAAATCCTTTATCCTGAGTTTCACTATAATTGGTAGGGAAAACAATAAAGCAGATGGGAATTTGGTCGACCTTGAATAAAGAAGCATTGTTGGGAGAAAATGAGGAAAGGCAGACTAAGATTTCCAGTTGAGTAAAATCCTACTTGGTTTCAGGGGAAATGATTGATTTTAGAGTAGGCTCGAGATTACAGTGATTCTCAAACTTTACCAAACCCATGAATATGCTTTAAATGCAGATTTCTGGGTCCGTTCCCAGAGATTCAGACTCAGTGAGTCAAGACTAGGTGTAAAAAACTGCATTTTTAACAAGCTTCCCTGGTGATTTTGAACAAGTCGTTCTTGAACCACACCTTGAAGGACCACTGTCTAGAAAAACCACCTGGATTACCTGGAAGCTTCTGATGGGATTGTGGAGACCTGAGGCAGGTTTTTGGAAGCAATCAGGCACAAGCTTCCAGAGGACAAGATGCTGTTTCAGTTTTCCATCTCTAATTAATAGTATCTGGAGCCTACAGTAGCTGGCACGCAATTTAGAGCTATTTTAAACAAGACAAAACAAATGATGTGCAGCTGCAAACCGCTACCTTGAAATATAAATTCAGCTGCAATTTGTATTCAATTTCTTACAGATGTGGCATAGCCACATGGTAGCACTTTCTGAAGCCCATAACGCTGGAGTGGTGACCTACAAGAATCCGACAAGGGCAGCCTGCACTGGGGCACATGTGACCATTATTACTTCTCAAAGTTATGACCATGTAAATATGCAACATGACCAAAGATTAAGTGCCTCGGCATTTCATTTCAACTGTGCTTATATTTCCCTGACTAGCACAAAATGCCCCATGAATATACTGTCTATGCGTTTTTATTTCTCTTTATGGGCAATTTGATAGCCACTATATTGCATTAAAATTACATCACAGCAATCTTAACTTTCTGATGATTGTTTGCTATAAAATATGCTAGTGGAGATATTTGCAGAGATCGACTGTGGTTGATTTGAAATTCCCTTGGGGCTCACTCTTAGTCTTTGCCTCACCTGGGGGGATGCTGAATATGCCTGTTGTCATGTTTATGGGGTGGATTCTCAAACTTTACACTATGTCACAATTCCCCGGGTGGCGTTTGTGTAAAGTACAGCTTCCTAGGCCTCACAAGCGGACATGCTGCTTCAGGCCTGGAATGGAGTTGTAGAGCGAGCGTTTCTTTTACAAGATCCATGGATGATTCTGAGGCAGGTGTCTATGGCTTCCCCTTGGAGTAGACCATTAGATGAGCACAATAGGGAGAAGCAAAGAAATGGAAATTGTGGTCTCCACAACTGATGCACATACATAGAAGAGGGAAGGTAAAGACGTTGATTACATGCAGGTGATCAAGAAACCTCTAATAATGGCCAACATTTATTGAGCACCTGCTATATTCCAGGCACAAGTCATAACTCATTTATGTCTCAGAGTTAGGGTCTCTTACTCTCTTCTGCCCTGTTCCTAGGCTGTTTCTTTAGCGTCCCCTACAGGCCAAAGTCCTAAACCACCTGGATTTCCAAAGGCACCCAAATCTAGCGACTCATTACTCACGCACCTTCACTCAATTGTTCTCAGTAATTCTCCCTTCCCATGTTTGTTAGGTGTTTTTATCCACAAATAGAAAGATATCTCCATGTATTTTTAAAAATTATTCAGCACTAATTATGTGCTTTGATCTGGCTAGATGCCAAAGTTACAAAGAGGAGATAAAATACTGCTTCTATTTTTGTGGAACTCACTGTCTAAATACAGAGAGATATGCAATGGTGGGTTAAGAGCTAACATAAAGGCATTGAAAGGGCCTGTAGAAACAACTACCCAGATGAAAGATTGGGGCAGGGATACAAGAGGGATCTCACTTGAGAGAAGGTGAAGACAAAGGCTCTTCAGGCAGAAGGAACAGTTGGGGGCAAAGGCCTGAAGGTGTAAAATGCATGGTATATAAAAGTTAGCATTGGTGGGGCATGGACTATTTAGTATTCAGATTAGTTAAACAGAACTTTTGACAGTAAACAAATGCTACTAGGAGAACCCAAAGTTGCTTTGAAATGTAAAAAGGTTTTCTTCACTCTGCTTCAAGTTGATGAAAGGGAGAGTTTTTGGCAGCCAAGCAACTATGCAGAGCTGGCTCAAGAAATTTTATAGATGCCATTTTAAACTGTAGGTGTTGGGGGCCTTGTTGAACAGTATAGAAGTTATTGTGGAACACAATAGAAATTAGTTAATTTCAAGATTGTATAGTGGAAACTGAACATCTTGCAACCGTTTGAAACTGGTACTAATCAGCCATAGTATTTTGTTTTATGGACCTCAAAATATCAGAGCACATACCTAATTAGCAATGCAAGGGAGTGGAAAAAGCAGATCCAGATTCACCTTTCATATCATATTTTAAACTATAGCCAATGTTGACTAGTAAAGTATTATTAATAAAACCATAATCTGATTAAGAGGCTAAAACATCTCACTGTTCTGACTTAACAAGGCTTCCTTAAAAATAAAGTTCTTTTATCCAACATTGTCTATTTTGGGACTAGTTATTAATTTAAAATTTAAGGATTAGGAAAGCTTTTAAATTAAAAAGAGATAGAAAAAATAACCAAGGGAAAGAAAAATATTTTGATTATGTAGAAATGTAAAACATCAAGAAACAATTTATGCAATAAAAGGAAAAACTGGTAAAAATAATTGGCAGTATATATGACAAAAGAAATGCTTAACTTCTTTATCAAATAGAGCTCATTCAAATTCATAAAAAATTACTAAAACTAACGAGACAGAGAGCATGAGCACATAATTCACAAAAGAGAAAAATCAAAAGGCAAATAAACATATGGAAAAATGTTCAGCCTCATTAAGAAATGTGAATTAAGATGAGGTGCAATTTCACCTTCTAAATTATCGAAGATTTAATTGATTTAAAGACTAATCATACTGATGAGAGAGCAGAGGAAAGCAATCTAGTAATAAGTGTCAAGAGTTTAAAATGTCAATATTCTTTGGCCCTGTAATTCTATTTCCAGAACCTGTCCTGAGGATAAAACACAAAGCAGAGCAAATGTCTTACATTTTTGCAGAATATTGAAAATCATAATTTAAAAAAACAACAACTAAGATATAAGGCAATCGTTAAGCAAATTATGGTACCTCCACATTAAGGAATATTGTGATGCAGTTAAGATTGTGTTTATGAGGAATTTTTAATAATATGAGAAGATGCATGTTTTATAATGCTAGGCAAAATGATAAAACTATGTAATTTCTTACAATATGCTTTACAAGAAAATCTAGAGGGAGGGTCATCAAAATATTAACAAAAAATTGCCATCCGTGCCAGGAATAACATCCCTATATTTTGGACCATGTCGGATGCATCCAGGCAAATCCTTATTTGGCTCCGTTTTCTCTTGATGCCATGTGGCTTACCACCCGTCTGTTAACTCACCATTTCCTCAGTCAGATGGTAATAAATTTAATTTGATTACCTCTTTCTTTCCATTAGTGATATCAGCAGGTAGCCTTGATTGTGCTTGAGGCGTTTGGCCTCTTCACCAGGTTTGAGAATCTCCCTAGATTTTTGAGAAACACATTCGCCAGCATTTAAATGGAGTTCTGCAGTTGATGCTGTTAGCTCTAGTTTTACAAAATATTACCTTTTCAAGTGATTTACAAATTCTGGGGCTGTATTTATTCGGAGCCCACAGCCTGACTTGTGCTGAGCGCACCATCCCTTCTCTTCTGTCTCCCTCACCCTTTTGCTGGCTGCAACGTCAAGTTTGGCTATTTGGAGGGCTGCATGTGTGGGAGGAAATTTTCAAGCATTCTGACCCAGTTTAGAAACCCTGGCCTTCCGATCAGGAATGCAGATGGGTATTTCTTTCGCTGCTTGCACATGGCACACCACAGAACACATCGCTTTTCTTTTTCAGGCAATTTCCTGTCCTGTCAGAGATATAGTTAGGGTCACAGAGGCACGTGGCCTGCTACTTGTCTGCCCGATCCTAGCAGGAATGCGGTTGGTTTGCCATGTCTCTTTCTTAGTAAACTCGTGCTGACTCCCGGCAATCACTGCCCGTTTCCCAACTGCTCATGAACTCTGTTTACTAACCCCTCCTAACATTTGCCAGGGGCACAGGCAGTAATATTTGTTCCTTGTTTTTGAAAATCAGGAAACGTGCTCATGTCCAGTTTTATTCTTCAGGTCTTGCTTTTCATGATTTCTCAAACGTTATCGTAATCATACCTGCATTTTATTTTAGCTCGCTGAAATGTAATGAATTTGGGTGTAGAGACCTAAATCATTTAGCATGATTAGGTGCTTTGTTTAAACTTACCTAACATCCAGGTCTTTAGTTCCCTCCTAATGATGGTTGTTCTGTCCCTTTCAGGTGGAAGAGCATTCTAGATGGGGAAAGAGAAAGCCACAGTGGAATGAGGTAATTGTTTTCCCATGTAATCCGTTTAGACCAACTTCTCCAATAGATTTAAAATCTGTTGTATTCTTTTTACTCTAAATACAGTTTGTTGATTTAAACATATTCTATAAATCTCAGCTACTTAATATTTCTTGGAGATTTGTAACTGCCTTTTGCTGTGACCTTAATGCAAATTATTTAACCTTGGTTTTCTCGTTTGTAAAAAGGAAATAATAGTATTTTATATTATCAAATTATTATGAAGATTGAATGAACCAATATTTGTGAAGGGCCTAGAGAGTCAGCAGTACCTGTATGTTAAATAAATATATGTTTTTAAAACAAGCTGGGGGGTTCCCTAGAGAACTCCTACCCCTATTTTGTATATACCACCTATTTTGTTTGTTCATTGGTGTTCTCGTTCTATTTCTTTTAGTTGTTGTGTTAGATGGTTCATTAGATCTTTTTCTTGTTTCTTGAGATAGGCCTGTAATGCTATGAATTTTCCTCTCAGGACTGCTTTCGCCGTGTCCCATAGGTTTTGGGTTGTTGTCTGTTCATTTTCTTTACTTTCCATGAAGTGTTTGATTTCTTCCTTGATCTCCTTGGTAACCCATTCATTGTTTAATAACATGCTATTTAGCCTCCATGTGTTTGAATAATTTTGAGTTTTTTTATAGTGGTTGATTTCTAGTTTCATGGCATTGTGATCCGAGAAGATGCTCGATATGATTTCAATCTTCTTATATTTGTGGAGACTTGCCTTGTGCCCTAACATGTGGTCTGTTTTTGAGAATGTTCCGTGTGCACTTGAGAAGAATGTGTATTCTGCTGCTTTGGGGTGAAATGTTCTATAAATGTCAATTAAATCCATTAGGTCTAGAGATTCATTTAAGGTCTGCGTTTCCCTGTTGATTTTTTGTCTTGATGATCTGTCCAGTGCTGACAGTGGGGTGTTAAAGTCCCCCACTGTGATTGTGTTGCTGTCAATCTCCCCTTTGAAGTCCCCCAAGACATTTTTTATATATTTAGGTGCTCCTGTATTGGGTGCATAAATGTTCATAAGGGTTATTTCTTCCTGTTGGATTGATCCCTTTAGTAATATGCAGTGACCATCTTTGTCTCTCGTTATGGTCTTTATTTTGAAGTCTGTTTTGTCAGAAATAAGAATTGCTACTCCAGCTTTCTTTTCCTTTCCATTTGCATGGAATATTTTACTCCATCCCTTCACTTTTAGCCTGTGTGAGTCTTTTGCTCTCAGGTGGGTCTCTTGTAGACAGCATATATTTGGGTCCTGTTTTCTTATCCATTCAGCTACCCTTTGTCTTTTGATTGGCTCATTTATTCCATTTATATTTAAGATTACTATTGATATCAACTTATTTAATGCCATTTTCCTCCTTTATGCTGATGTACCTTTCTCTCACTATTCCTTCTGTTTCTTAAAGCAGTCCTTTTAGCATTTCTTGCAGTGCTGGTTTGGTGGTACTGAACTCCTTTAGCCTTTTTTTGTCTGGGAAGCTTTTTATTTCACCTTCAAATTTAAATGATAGCCTTGCTGGATAAAGCAATCTTGGTTGCATGTTCTTGCTTTTCATTACTTGCAGAACTTCATGCCACTCCCTTCTGACTTGAAGAGTCTCTGTTGAGAAATCAGCTGTCAGCCTTATGGGAGTTCCCTTGTAGGTCACTGCTTGTCTGTTTGTTCATTGGGATTATCATAACTGAATGGTCAGAATTTATTTCTTCATTAATGAATGCTGTAGACTCAGCTATTTTGAAGCACATAAAATATATTTTATCATTTGGTACATTACTTATTAGTAAACTCTTTAGATCTCTTAATCATTTTGATTGTAGCTCACCAAACTTTTAATAGTGTTTATAAATGATAACTTTTGAAAATGTTTTTATGATCTCTATGGGTTCCGACTTTTGAATACCTTTTCTTTTTTGATTTTTTTAAAAAACAAATAACTTATACCATTTCTTATTCTTACAGAAATAATAATAGTTTAGTTCAAGGCTTTTCTTTCTTTCTTTCTTACTAGTATATGTTTGAATGATGACACAATGATTTAACTCTCTTTCACTAAGATATATATGATTTATAACCCTTATCTACAAAGCGACTACCAGAATTATGTGCTAGAAATTTCTGATATTTTTCTGATTATTTACTAGCAATCAATTTCTTCAACTTTTATGTGGAGCATATTTCTAGCTTGACTTTGAAAACCTACATATTTAGGTAGATTTCCCCATCTCAAACTTGCATGGCTTCCATCTAGATTTCCCAGCTCTGATTAAATAACTTTATTTTATAACCAGCTTTGGTCCCTTGTTTATCAGCTTAGAGAAAGAAACGGAAATGTATATATTGAACACACATTTATGATGCAACCTCTACATGTCTAAATGCATAAACATATATTTTGTCTCTTTTTCCTTTGGAGAGTGTGTAAAACTCAACGTTGAAGTTTCTAAAGTTTTTCCCCCCTTTTGAGCAGTAGTAGAGAAGCTGAGTAGGAGACTGTACAGAATTTTTAGTGATTTAGACAAAGTATGGCTCCCTGAAATCCTTTTGGCAGGATTTGGCCAAGTGAAGAGCAGAGTGTCACAGGAAGTACTTAGGAAATGAATCCCTCAGCTCTGAAAGGAGGTGAGCTCTTTCCAACCTCCCTGCAGGAGGACAACGCAGGGCAAAATGTGCCTGTCTTCTGCTGGACTTTCCAATCCACCCGAGAGAGCAGCAAAGGGAGGAGCCAACGGCGCTTCATGCCGATTGCCTATTGTACACTCATTCCCTCCGGGGAGACTTTGTATGAAGGTGACCCAGGAGGACACCTCAAGGTCTCTTGCTCTCTAGTCTGGCCAGCTGGCCGGCAGCTGGGTGCTGGGGGAGTTCTGAGCAGGGTTGCAGCTCGATTTTGCTCTCTTTGCATTACCAGAGGAGCCTTCAGTTCCTTGCCGTTTCACACAGTGACCCTGGCTCCTTTCCCTTCCCCAGTCCCATCACCCTGCCTGACTTGAATTCCTGGCAGCCTCTGCGATTTCCTGTTGGGGAGCGCAGCAAGTCTGAGTTTTCTCACCTCTGTGTACTTCTGTTCCTTTTCTGGACCACAGGAATGTTTATCCTGTTTTTGAGCACAGCTATGTCCTTTTAGTGCATTAAAAATATTTATTAATGCTATGTGGATTTTGGGGAATGGGAGACAAAGTTAGTAGCTTGCAGTTATTTTGGCCAGAAATTTAACATGACCATTTTAAAGATTTTGGCGTCTGTCTTTTTTGGACCATATATTTATGCACACATGCATACACAGAACCCCTCCCCCCCCACGTGTGTGTGTATATACATACATATATATATATGGCCTTAAGATAAAAGGAACCGTGTTACACATATTGTTAGACAACTTACTGCAATAGTGTCATAAAAACATCTCTCTTCAGTGCATCTTCCCTTCTCCCTTCTCTTCCTTTCCATCCTTTCTTGCATAATAATCTTTCATACTGACACAACACAACCTGTTTAACCATTGCTTTATTAGTTGACATTTAGGTTGTTTCTAATATTTCACATTTAAATACAATCCTATAATAAACATGCATCTTTTATATCTTTATATTTTTTCTCTGGACATGTGTAAACATTTCTGCAGTGCAGATTCCCAAAGTGAAACTTCTAATGCAAAGGTCATGACTACTTTAAATTTTAGAGACTCTACGAAATTGTGCTTCAAGGGAACTGCACCAAGGACGTCTTATTTTTTCAAACCCTATGCCAGTCCTACCTAGACTTTATCACAAGGTAACACGCCTATGAAGTGGTATTTGCACCACACCCTGATGCAAACGACATGCTTTTGCCCTGGGATGCAACTGGCTGGGAGCTCTATGGACCTCAGGCACCCCTCATCACCCCAAGAGTGACAAGAGGAGTATTGAAGCACCTACACCCCATTCCTAGCACAAGCATGGGGGAGAAGCTCTGGCCCAGACAACATCATAATACCAGCCTTTTAACTTTTGTCCATTAACGAGTGATAATATGTCATTATTATTTTAATTTGTGTTTTCCTTATAACTTATAAGATTTAGAGTCTTTTAATATTTTTTTTCTGCGATTTATATTTCTTCCTCCACAAATACCTATTGATTTGTAGGGACCCTTTTTCATACTATGTATGTAGTTCTTTAAGATATAGATATAGATAGATGGGCTGATGCCTCTTTTTTAACTTGCAAAAGATATATTTTGCCATAAAAATTTTTGAATTCTGAATCATTAAATATTTCAATCTTTTGTCTTTTGGCTTTGTTTAGGGGTTTAGAAACTTTTCCTTGGTACCAAATTACTTAAAATAATTATCATTATTTTAATACTTTTATAGTATTAGAACTCCATATGAAATTTATTTTCTGGTCTAATTTGAAATAGAAATTCAATTTAGCTTCTTTGGAAATGGCCATCCCAAAGTCATTTATCTTCTGATTTTAATTATACCTTTATTATTTTAAATCCCCATAATCCAAAAGTCTGTTTTAAACCCCTATTCTCTTTCATAACCCACCACCTATTTCCTTAACAAGGCCACTAGTTTTATAATATATTTTGAAATCTTGTGAACACTGAGGCATGCTTTTCTTCCCTTAAAACCGTTGTCTACTTTCTCTTTAGCATTATTGCCCAGCTGCGCTGCAGGGAATAAAGGCAGGACACCAGTTCACTCGTGGGCTGAAACAGGCAGGAGAGAGCTTTGCCCCATGGGGTTTGTCCAGTGGCTTGGTTCCTTCTGCTTTGTTTTTCTGCCAAATCAGAGGGTGGCTTCTTTCACATAATTGAACCCGATTTCCCAGCACCATATTCTTAAGCTGACTCGCAGGGAAAGTAAAGAAAAGAAGTGGAGGCAAAAGCTTTCTTTGAAAATAAAATGTGAAAGTTGCACATACCATCTCTGCTCATACCCTTTGGTTAAAATTTAGTCACAGGGCCATATTTTTATGCAAGGGATGTTGGGAAATGAATATTTAGCTGGGTAATCACTGTCCTGCTAAAATTCAGTGTGTGTGTGTGGGGGGGGGCAGTGCTGTTTTATTAAAATGAAGAAGGGAGAAATGTATTCTGAGGAATATTTAGCAATCTCTGCCTCATCTAGTTCTCAGTTTTGATACCACCAAAATTAAGAAAAATAGCATTCCCATGATATAAAATCAAACCTGTCTATCTAGACTACCCATGTTTCATCATCTTTAAGACACACATTTTTACTCTATAGCAGCTCTGAAACTGGAATATGTCTTAACAACTCATGGTGTCTTACAGCCTCCATCAGTCAGGAAACAATGATGATGCAGTTTCTATTATCTGCACATTCATAAACTTGGTCATTAGAAGAGGGGTCAGTATAAGGTGACGAGACGAGACTTGACCTTGGGTGGTGAGCACACAATGCAATATACAGATGATGTATTATAGAACTTTACACTTGAAACCTATATACTTTTATTAAGCAATGCTACCCCAATAAATTTAATAAAAATTTTTTAAAAAGAATAAGCTCTTTCCAGAAAAAAATATCTAAAGACCATGTAAGAAAATGAGTATTGGTTTTGCTTTATAATCTTCTATTGACACCTGGAAAAATAAGAATAATTCAGCATCACAGATGGGAGAATGGTATAGATAACAACACTGTCTTTTATACTTAAAAATTGGTAGAGTGGATAGATCTCACGTGTTCTTACCATAGTAAAATTTTAAACAAAGAAACAAAAATTGCAGGATGGATGTCAGCTTGTTGAAGGAAAATTGCAGAGAACGAGTGGAATGCTCACAAGAAGTGCTACACTGCCAGTGATCTTGATAGCATGAGGAACAATTATGGGTAGAAAAATACAAACTTTGATTAATCTGATTTGAAAAATGAATACTTGAGAGTTTGAATTCAAATGCATAGAATTCTCTAAGTTATTTAGGTAACATTCCTTTTTATGTATGCACAAGACTGATAAGTAATAAAACTCTACTCTAAATTACTCCAGAAGTGTTCTAATTGATATGAAAACATTGAGACTGTCAAAAATATCATCCAAAACTTGGAAATAGACTAAAGGGATTACTAGGCGTCCTTTCAGTGCTGTGCTGAGTTTGATTTTCTCTTTACTTGGCTGTTTTACAGCTCTGTAGGGGCAGAGGTTAACTTGTAGATTTATGTGCAGTAGAAATGCAAATAATTTCTGTCCAGTGGAAGAGAGGAGCCCAGTGATTATGGCTATAGTCTGTGTGACATTAACTAGTTAAAAAAAACCAAAACCTAACCCAGCAAACTATCAAATCACCTCTATATAACTAGCGTCTCAAATTCTCTTTGGATTGCTTGTAACATCTTACTGGTCTCCTCAATAATTAGTGAGCTAAATAAAATCTTTGACATGTGTTTATTTTAAATTTGCATGAGAGTGTTGTTCTTCAAGCTTTTGAAAACTGTGTTTTAACAAGGCAAAGCTTACTTGGCAGCCTTTCTTTAGCGGTACATAAAATAATGGCATGACTCATGATTGACGGCCTGTTAGATTTGATGAGTTATGGGATCCGTGGAGCATCAACTTGTATCTTGTCAGTGAGCAAGTTAAAAGAAATTAGCAAGATCAAATCACAAGTGTTGTAGGCATGCCCATCTCAAAATATTTTTATGAAACTTTAATCTGCAAATGCTTTGCAGTAGGCATTTGTCATTGTTTTCCTGCCCAGCATCTGAAACCTGGCTGCCGTTTGGGGAATTTCCTATCTGTGGTGTCTTGTTGAACACTGAGCTGCTTTCCCACTGTAGCCGCTGAACATGGCAGTGACTCGTTTCCCCAGGCTCCTCTGAAGCTGGGACACAGGTGTGTGACACGCTGCTCTAGACTTTCCATTGGAGACTGGTGTCTCAAGGAAGCGAGATCTGCAGGAATCCTGTCTGGGAGTGGCACTGGCTCCTGTAAGGTGGGATCCTCATGGTGGCCTTGGCTGGGAGGGAGTGTCTTGGGTAAGCACTAGGGTAGAACAGTGGTGGCAATATTAGTTTTGTGGCCTGATTCGACAGCCTGGGTCCTCTGAGGTTGGGCAGGCTCTGAGTCTGCCTCTCCAGCTACCTTGGAAATTCTGTGAGCCACTTACCACCCCTTTCACAACTTCTCAATCAGTCGATGTGAGTCTGTTTCTGTTGCTTGAAACAGTGAACGCTGGCTGGAACAGATGTTGGGATGAGAATTGCCTGTAGGCTGCAGTGCTTCTGGGAATAAATTTGATTTCCTATCTGCCCAGGTGTGTTGGTGACCCCCAAACTAATTGTATTTGAGAAGACAGAGAATGTTTTGTTGAATGTAGATGAGGAGACCCAGAGACTAGGGAGAGGGAGGTTGCAGAGGATTTATCATGGCAACCTGCTCTGCCCCCTCCTCCCTCCAGCAATGGCTCCAGAGGTGGCCTGCAAGACACTCCCTTTACAGAAGTGCTGAGGGGAGTCACAGCACATCTGAAAACACTGTGGGTTGAGGGCATCAAAGGCAGCTAATGTGGCCTGGTTGGGGCTAAAGGCAGTGACAAAACACTAGTGTCCTGGAGTTTTCTCCTGGCTTTATGACTATTCCTTCTTAGTCCCCATGGATGGTTGCTCTCTGTAGGCTGGTGACACAGATGAAAGACACTGCATTGGATACAGCTCCTTGGTTTCAATGTTGATATCAGGATCCCCAAGATTCTGGCCCTGGGCTAACTGATGATTCCTGGGGACCTAGAATGCCATAGCAGCATCTTAATCAAAGTGTAGGGATTTATTTGGTCATCTAATAAATGAAATGTTTAGCCACGTCCACTCCATAGTAGGGCCAGGAGAGGGAGGCAGTGGGTGCTCCAGCTTGTCAGGGTATAGCTGGAATAGACAGTCAGCTTCTGGCAGAATTCCCTCATCAGCACCCCAACCAGCGGGGAAGAGCCGCTGTGGCAGGAAGGGCCAATGCAAAACCTCTAGAACTCCTCCTCCATACAAAAATTGTAAATCAAAAGGGATTCTGCACCCATGGAGAAATCGTATAAGTTTATTTAGTTCTTCAACCTTCCTGACAATGTTTAAGCTGCCCCCCAAAATTGTTCTGCTTAAATCAGCTGGGCCCATTTCCACTTGAAGTGCCCTGTACAACCATATATGATTATCTTCCCAATGAATTATATAGTTAAACCTAAAGTAAGAAAAAGAAGCTATAGTCCTGGTAGTTCAGTGTATGTATCAAAGGTAAGTAACTTCATTTCGAACAGAGAAAACTAGCTCCTGTGATAACAGAGCAGGCACGTTGAAGTTTACCAGCCAGCCAAGAGGCCAGGGTTGGACACTACTAGCATATTTTACTGATTAAACAGTGTGTGCACATCCATTTATTCGACCGCAGGCAAAAGTCCCAAGTTTGGTCGAAATCAGAATGTTGCATTATTATGGAACAAGGATCTCGGGAAACATAAATAAATGCAAAATCCTCAGGATCACTCTACTACAAACAAATAATGGAGCCTCATGCTGCCATTCCTGGAAAAATAATAACTGGCTTCTAATAGGAAAATAGTTCTAGGAAGAACAAGTATTTAGAAAACACAATTTGCAAAGAGAGCAGCAAGCATACATTTAAGGGACCATAAAACCCTCTGTATAATAAATGCAGTTTAATAAAGAAAAAGAGACAAAATTAAATTATGCTAAAAGAATTAAGATAGTCTCTTGTTGCAGAGACGACAGAAACCATACTTATGAAGACACTGTTGATCTTTGTTTGCACAATATTAATTTATATAATCCTGGACAAAAGCCCAAAAGTAAACTACAGAGCTTTTTGTTGTTGTTGTTTTGTTTTTTTTTAAATCAGAATCACCAGCAACTATAGATGTCTTCCATACTCAAGCGTTTGTTCATCCAACACAGGTTTTTCAGAACCTCTCTTTTTCCAGGCATGGCAGGGGCTGGAACATGAAAAAAATAGGGTACATTTGAGCAACTGAAAGCAGTTGTGCAATCAAGAGACCTGAAATGCTGTAAGTAAGACACAAACCCAATTTGATTTGTATTTTGGAAAGATCACAGCTGCCACACGGAGGATGCATGGGAGAGGCCAAGAGTGGGCACGTCAGTCAAGTAGGTGGTGGTGCAGGAGCTCAGGGGAGGGAGTGATGGTAATAGTTGGAAGGATTCAAGAGCAATATATGCAGTGAATTAACTGGAATTGATTATGTACGTGTATATGTGGATGGGGAAGGGGGGGAGCCCAGGTTCTGATTTGATCCTTAAGGTGGCTGGTGATACCAATCTTAACTATCAATTACACAAGAAGAACAAGAATTGGGATGGTGTTAATGATGAGTTTGATGCCAGGTATGTTCAGTTCCAAGTGCCTGTGAGCATACAAGCTAAGATGTCCAAAAGGCTGCAGGATACAGGAATTACAGAGCAAAGGTCTAGGCTGAAGACATGGGTTTTGAAATCATCAACTTCATCTCGCAGTTGGCTGAAGTCAAGGGTTAATGAAGGAGAGGACCTTGAGGAACAGCGTGAAGGCTGTGGTCTCCCCAAAGGAGACTGAGAATCAGGAGATAAGCCAGAAACAGAGGGAAGAGAGACTCAGGAAGGGAGGGTCGAGTAGGCTTTGGAGTGAGAGGTGGCCAAGGAACTGTGCAATTAGGCTCTTTCCTGTGATTGTTGTGTTATGAAAGCAGACATTTCTCTTTAAAGTGGGCAGCTTTAATGGAAAACGCTGGTCTTTGGAAAGATACCAACCAGTAGATATGGATTTTATAGTCAGAGCAACAGTTATTGTCAGCATCCTGCTCAGCCCCAGCTCCTGTGGCCCTAGTAGAGAGCAGCAGCTCTGTAAGTGACTGAACCCAGGTGGAATAAGGGGACCGAGGTTCTGCACATCTGCTCTGTGTCCCTCCCCACTGTAGTGGACACATGTGCATGTTATGTATGTTTATGCGTGTTATATGTCTGTAGCTACTACTAAAGGCTCCTTGGTCTACTTGAAGGGATCGACGGCTTTAGAGCCCTGAGAAGATAGGTCAAAGGGAGATCAGCTTTGGAGTAGAAAGAAGGCAGAAGACAGACCTAAAAGTTTTAAAATACCTGGAGATGCAAAGGACCTGCAGCTCAGAGTCAGAAGTCAGTACAGGCAGGAGACCCCGAGGCTCTGAGCAGCTTCGTAAGGGACAGGAGACATTTTTCTCTGTCTCTGCCTAGCACAGTGTGTGGTACTTAGCAGAAGCTAACTGATTTTTATAAATGAATGATTGGCTCTGGTGACTGTGAAAGAGAAGGCTTGGAATGAGAAATAGCAGAAGTTTTTGAAGGAAAAAAAAATGGTAAAGAAACTGTGGCTGAGGAAGGCTGAGCAGAGAGCACAGAGAAGGGCTGGAAGGTAAGGGTGCTCAGGGAATGTGTCCCCAAGCTAAACCCGCACTGTGCTCTGAAAGAGCCCTGAGCTGAAAATGCACAGGCCTGCACCCTGCCATCGACAACTCCACCGATGCAGAGTACGTGTCCCCAGGTCAAAACTGTAAATGACACCATCCGCTCTGCCTCCGTTACAGGGGGGTCGAGGCCGAAAGGCTCCCAGATTCCCAGCACCACTCAAGCCGAAGTGTTTCTATGATCAGGTGTCGCAGCAAAGGGAGGAAAACCCTGCATCCCCCACCTACCATTGAACCAGGGCAGGCATTTAGAGCCCAAATCCTAGAGTCTCGTAGGACTGGAAGCAGTTTTCAAGTGGTCGAATAACAGTCTAGTCACAGGAAAATGAAGTTCCTCGAGAGCAGTGTGGCGGGTGTCCCAGGACTGCGCAGCACCCCCAGGTTCCCGACGATCGCTGGATGGAGGAAATGTCAGCAGGGCTCTCCTCTCACCCGGAGGCTGAATCCGACCATGGCGCTCTGTTTGGTTTGGACTGGGTTTGCTGATGTTCTGTGACAACCAGTTCCGGATGTTTTATAAACAATTAGTCTGACAGTTTGATCAACGAGGGCAACATTTGGGTATCATCTGCACTGCAATGAAAGACAGATGATTATTTCCGACAGGAACAGTCGCTGACGATGTGGAGGTGGAGGAGCCAGAGCCCCGAGGCTCCCACTGTCTAAGGATGTGGGGCCAGATCAAAACCCACTTGAGATGAGGCCCAGCAGCCCGGGCGAGCATCCTGATCTGGACATTGGGTGGAGCTTCAGGACACACCATATGTTTTAGAAAAGCCTATGTTTGCAGGGCCAAATTTGAGTGGAACAGAAAGAAAGGAACACAAGTTCAACTGTGGCAACAGCAAAATCAGCAGGCCAGTCTGGAACCTGGGATTCACTTGGATTCACAATTTTAAAAAAAATTTTATGTCCTAATATTCCCCATTCTGCCCAGTTTCTGGCATCCATCAGTCTAGTCTTTGCTCTATGGATCTGCCTATTCTGGACATTTCATAGAAATGGAATCATGTAATATATGGTCTTCTGTGTCTGGATTATTTCACTTAGTCTAATATTTTTTAGGTCTGTCCATGTTGTAGTATGTATCAGCACTTCATTCTGTTTATGCCCAAATAATGTTCCATTTTGTGGACATACTACATTTTGTTATCTGTTCGTTGGTTGTGGACATTTGGATTATTGCTACATTTTGATCATTATAAATAATGCTCCTATAAATATCCATGTACAAATTTTTGTGTGGATATATGTTTTCAATTCTCTTGGGTATATACCTGGAACAGAAATTGCTGTGTATATGATAACTCTGTGTGTAACTTTTGGAGGAACCATTCCCTAGAGTTTTAAGTGAACCAGGTGAGAATCAGTGCATCTCCTCATCTCTGCAAAACTCTCTGAATTCTTTGCAAGAGGGGGATGCTAACAGATAAATGTACAGGTGAAGTGGCTTGAGGCCTGGCATGAGTGGGAGCTGCCCCTTCAGGTGTCCGAGTCTCTGACAGCCACAGAAGTGCCAGTTTCTCTTTAGGAGGGAAGCACATCCTTGCTGTGCCTGAGGAACAGGCTTGTTTGCTACTAGGCCAGGACTACCAGCGGGGATGGAGCCGATGATTTGACAACTGCAATGACTGCTTTCCCTATTTTCTTTTTTATATCAGGTCATCAGAGAAATAAATTCACACCTACTGTGTACCCAGCACACTGTGAGGTTGCTCTGAAGGGCGCACATGGCCTTGGCTCTTGACAATCAGCCCAAGGAACAAGTCACACATGTCAACCAAAAATTTTTGACCAAATACCAAATTGTGTGGTATAGATTATAGGCTTTCCAGGCAACAGAGCACTTGGCACAGGCTGTGAATATATGTAGGGGCCCCACATTCACAGCTCCCCAGGGAGAGTGATGTGAGGCTAAGTTGGCTCTAGTTGTACATACGTAATTCATTCTGGGATGGAAGGCGCATCCACTTTGCTTCCTTTTCCTCCCCAGGCATTGTCTGGCACAAAAGCAGTAAGACTAATGAACTCGCTGGGGCAATGATAGGGTTTGTCTGGTCACATGGTAATCCTGAGCCACAGGGCCTGGGAGACATATGGGCCTCCTTCTAATGGTCTGTGAAGAGCAATGAGTCACCTGGGCAAGTCACCCAACCTTCTAGATCCTGGCCGTAGAAAAGTGTGGGTCTTTCTGGATACCAGATGCCTCTGTGATTTGATTTCTTTCTGGTATATGACTCACGTGGAATGATTTTTAAAATTACTGTCAACTGAACAGTCTTTCTCTTCTTTTCTGCAGCTGAATCTGGGTACATGGAGATGAAACTGAATCAGTATTTTTTCCACACTTAATTCAATTCAGCACAGCAGGGTCTGGATGAGGCAAGAGATCAGGAAGCAAAGGAACCCAGGGCGACTGTGAGAAAGGAAAGTTCTGGTTCAGCTTAAAGTTAAACCAACACTAGGGGTAGACGAGGCGTTATGTTCATCAAAGTGTTGTTTCTGAATCAGAAGCATGGACATTTTGGTAACAAAAATAGGAGGCATTTGAGCTCTTAGGGGAATTGTGTTCTAAGGGTCATATTTGAATTTCCTAGAAATCACTCTTCCTATCATTTTCCTAAAGAACACAAAGAATGAAGACTTGGCTTTTTAGTTACCACTGATGAGTTTGATACTATGTTAACAGCAGTACAGGAGTTCTGTAAGAAAGGGAGAACCTAGCCCTCCCGCAGAGTTCTTTGGATTTAATAACACACAATAATTTAGAGCAGATACATTCAATACCAGTGTTCAAGGCCAGATACATATGGCATAGAAAATATTTTTTTAGGTCAGTCAAATCCAACACATTTGAAAATAAGTGAATTTGGCATAAATCTTTAAGAAGGGCAGACTCATAGGGATGGGCTCCCAGCATGTTGGAGATTTCACATGGGGTGGCCACCAAATCAATGGGATTGGAGGTCCCTGTTGAATATCTGGAAAGGCCTTTGAAAATCAAGCACGAGAGTTAATATTTTATGAGAGCTTATGATGTGTGCCAGACACTATTTTGAGTATTTCACATATATTAACTCCTTCAGTCCCCCAATCCATCCTAGGGGCACGATGGCTGCTAGTTACTCTCAGAAACTTCAGAAAGACAATAAGAGAGCTGGAAAGAGAGGGAATGGCAAAGCAAATGGGGACAATATTACAAAGGAGTCATCTGAATATATAATAGCATCTCTTCGTACTATTCCAGCACCTTTTCTGTAGTTTTGAAATTGTATCAAAATAAACATTTACCAAAAACACCCCTATGAAGAAAATCTTACTATTATTCTCATTTTAGAGATGAGAAAACTGAGGCAGAGAGAGGTTAATTAACTTGCTTTTATGACCTGATACTAAATGGTGGAGCCAGGATTCTAGGTCATTGTTCAGGGAGACTGGCAAGGTGAGGGGGTTATAGAGGAAGAAATAGCATTAATTGTTTAAGTGGTTATTTTGGTCTTTGTTGCTCCAGAAGCATAATTTTGATGTCACCAATCTTAGCATTTGGGTGCTTGGGCAACCTGAGCAGAGGTGTGGGGCAGGAGCTGGGAGGGACCTAGCATATCATGGCTTCCAGTGCTCCTCGAAGTGTGGTCACGGAGCGCCACTGGTCCATACACGGCTACCTGTTCACGGGAGATGGACACAGCAGTTAGGGCAAGCCTTTAGAAACTTTTATAGCCACTTGACATTGCGGCTACATCTAAATATTAACATCTTTCTGGTAATTCTCCCCCCACCCTACACGCATTCATTAAGTGCCTACTGCATGCTTAACACCGGATGAGACTGAAGTTTGTTAAAAGCAGTAATTACATAATGTCCCATCTCAAATGTGACAGCAATTTCAAATGTATCATATCAAGTTCTTTTAAAAATTTCTAATGTCTGTCTTTGAACTGAGATATAATTGAAATATGCCATCATATTAGTTTCAAGTGTACAAAGTAATGATTTAATATATGTATATATTGTGAAACGGTTCTCACAATAAGTCTAGTTAGCACACATAACCACACAGAGTTGCAATTTTTTTGTATGAGAACTTTTCTTGATCACAGTTTCTTGTGATGAAAACTTTTAAAATCTACTCTTTTAGCAAGTTTCAAATATACAACGCAGTATAAGGCGGCCATAAGGACAGCCCAGGGCCCCTGTCTCCTCTGTCTTCAGGCTGCCCCTGGACTCCAGAATGGGAGCCAGAACTTGGCTGAAGACTGCCTGTGTCAGTCATTGTTGCGTCCAGGCTCTGGGCTTAGGGAGAGAGGAGCCCTCTCTGAAAACAACAGACCTCATTGTTTCCTGCCTCTTCTGCTCACTTGCTTGTTACTGCTTAGAAAAGATTTATCACTGGTGAGAATAAATAGGAACCCACATTACTAGGAATATTTCCCAAGGATATGGCACCTTTTTAATCCTAGAGAAGTTCATAAATTGTCCAGCTGTGTCAGAGGCACGTGGTTGCAGGGAGTGGAAGCCAACTGGCGTTCTAAGTGGAACAAATGAAAAGTTGTGGCTGTGGAAGCCAAAGGGAATTCTCCACCTTAATTAAGAAAAAACTCCACAGTGTTTGAAAGTCTAGGTAGAGAAGGCAAGATCTGGTTTCTGACTCCATTAAAATGAATCCTGCTTCATTAGAACTTAGTTAACACAAATTGGAAAGAATCAAGGCTAAAGCCTGTTGAACTTGGTCCAACTGAGGAATTAAAACCCGATAATCCAACTGCTGCCCTTGAAAGCGGCCCTCCACCTTCTTAGGTTATAGGGAGCAAACCTGACCTCCTTTCTAAGGGAGCAGGAGTAAGTTATATGTTTCTCTAGGGGAAATGGTCTTCGGTGTTTCTGAAATATTACATTTAAAGGGCAGTTTTTATTTAAAGTTCCCTAATTCAATAACTACAGAGCTTCGCATCAACCAAGAGCTTGTTTAGGATCATTTGTGCTGTCTGGCTGCTTGCAAAAGTCAAATCAGCAAACTATGCAGGACAAAATGTTACTCAGGTTGGATAACTTCCTATTAATGCAATGCAAATCAAGCCAGAGAAAGGGAAATTTTAGAAATCCAAATAAACACCCTTCATGTGATTTGTTTTCCAAACAGTTGCTGAGATTCTCTTTCCGCTATGGTCGTGTCCCAAGTGCCTTTTAGCGATAACCCTGGACACTCCGCATTTCAGCAAGATATAAATATTTCTCTCTTGTTCTTGTTTGCTATTTCTATTAGAAACATGAAAGCCACATAGGCTGGATGGAAATCCTAGAGGGATGCAGAAAGAAAAGATCAATTGTTTGACAATAAACATGGCAAATCCCATGAGATTCAACAAATGCTTAAAAACGAAAGCAAGACTAGTGCACTTCGAATTATTAACTATAAAGTTAGCTCTAGAAATGATTGGGCAGGTGACCAGTGGGAGGGGGGAGGGGGGTTTCAACACAAAATTTGAAGTCTTCAATGGCAAAGCAGATATCAAGAGATGTGGGAGAGCCGAATTTTCCTGTTACTGAGATTGTTTCACTCGTGGTTAACAAAATGGACCCGGGATAATGTAGTTTTTGTAAACTCCTGATAGTGAAGTGCCCTGGGCTATGTTGCCATTGTTGGAGGGGAATGGCCCTTCTCTGTAGTTTTGGTGTTCAGGGTGAATTTGGGAAATGGAACTGAAATTTAACTGACTAGAGGCCCCGTGAGCCGGGCCCATGCGTCTGTCAGGAAAATCAGCTCTTTTCCTGGTAAAGCCCTCTCTGTCTCGGGATCATGTGAGATTCACCACACAAAGCTCAGAAAGCATGAGATCATCTTTACATAGTGGGGGAGGGAGAGGGAGAGCGAGAGCTGGGACCTGATTTCATATTTCCTTCCCACAGATTTTGCTTTGCACTCTTGTCAGTCATATCTGAGGGGCTGACAGTTACCAGGGCCGTGGCCAGGCACGAGGGAGGGTGTCACTGCTGGCCCTGTTGGCCGTAGCGACGGGCCTGCCCCGGAGCAGATGCAGGACACACGAGCAAACAGAAAACTGTGTCAGGAGGGGTGGAAATGAAAAAGACCAAAGGTGAGCGCTGGGGCCGTCCATCAGAAACTTTCAGTGACTGGTAACAGGATACTCACATAGTCATTGTACTTTTCAGTAAATTCTCAAGCTGACCGAGAAAATAATTGATGATGGCTTGTCACTAGTTGGCAACTTCTCAGAAAGTCTATGATGGAGGAGAACCCTCCTTTCTTACAACCTCAGTCAGTGCTGAGTTACATCAACAAGTGGATCAAGCGCCAACAGCATTGAGTTAGTGGAAGCTGGATTATCAAGTGCAAATAAGACACATTACTCATCCACAAGGGGTCAGAGTCAGTGGGGGAGAAAGATGGGTAACGCGTTTTCCGCTGCAGTGAGATGGGAGCTGTACCAAAGGCACAGAGAAGGTGCTGCAGGAACACAGGTGAGGGTCAGTTGATTCTTCTTGGGAAAGTCTGAGAAAGTATCAGAGTGTCAGAGAATTTAGATTCCTGGAAGGAGAAATAGAATTTACCCAAAAGAAGGATTTAAGTAAAGATACACATCAGATATGAAGGTGGGAAGTCAGGGATGTGTTTGGTCTTTTGGTTGTGTAAGTGTAGGGCAGCTTCATTGCCAATATCTCTGTGTCAAGAGGTATAGTCTCTCAAAAATCTAATTTGAAATGCAATGATCTCTTTGTTCCAGTCGTCTCAGACTTCCCCTTAGAAATGCTGAATGCATTGGTTCCAGAGGTGGAATTATTGCTGGGGAGATGGCGAGCCTCACAGAGAAGCTCCCTGGAGCACTGCATCCAGCCTTGAATAGGGGCGAGAGAAGCAACTGCTCCAGCGTGGCTCACACAGGAAAACGACAGAGGCTGGAGTTCTAGGCAGGCCAGGCCCAGCAGGTAGGATCTTGCAGACTGGAGGCTGCAGCAGGAACCATGGTCGTCTGCGGCAGGGGCCAGCACAGAGCAGGGGGACTTCACTCCGGTAGACAGCAGAAGGAGATTACCTCTACGGGCCTCTGATTACTCTTTTGTACAATGAACTAGTTTTACTAAATCAGCCATTGGCAAACTTTGTTTCTTAGAGCCAGAGGATTCCAGAAAGGTGCCTCTGTGGCTGGAGATGAGAAAGAGTTGGGCCAACTTGGAAAGACTAACCCTCCCCACCCTCACCTCAACCAGAGTATTTTGATTCCATTTGTTTTCATATTGGCAATCCACATGAGACATAATTTGAAAAAAGTATAATTTACTATTCAGAAAAATTCAGTATCTTGGACTAGAGAATCAAGTTCTGACTCTATGATTCTCAGCCTCCCCTACTTCCTCCACAACCTTGTAATACTTGATTTATGCCTCTCTATAACACATCCAATTTTACCTTATGTTATTTTTCATATTTCAAGGATGTGTACTTCCTGTTCTCTTACAAAATTTTTCGCTCCATAAAGACAAGTTTATGGCTGTTAAACTCTCCCTAGCTAAAGTGGCCTCCTCCTGTTCCTCAGATTCACCAAGCTCATACCTTAGGGCCTTTGCACTTACGGTTTTCTCTATCTGGAATTGTTTTTCCCAGATCTCCATAAAATTTTCTCTTTCACTTCCTTTAGGTCCCTTCTCAAATGTGACCATTAGGCTCATCTGATGGCTTTTCCCGAGCACCTAATATGTAAAATAGAACCACATCCCCCCTGCACACACACACGCACACATGTTCCAGAGGCTCCTTGTCCTGTTTTATTTTCCTCCTTAGCACTTACCGTCACTTGCATATTTTATGTTCATTGTGTGCCTCACTTCTGCTCATCCCACTGGAATGTAAATGGCAGGGGGTGGGGCCTTTCTCCATTTTAGTCACTACTCTATCCCTGGAACAGAGCCTGGCATGGAGAGACCCCCCACTCACTGGAAGCATTTGAGACTCAGCTCCTACCCAGCCGAGACCTCCTGTCTTGTAAAGATAAGATCCCACCAGCAGTTGCTTGCAGTTCAGCCAAGTTTTCTTTTTGCCCATAACATCTAAACCAGTGACCCAATAAAACCTACCTCCTCTAGTACTAACAGTAACTGGACAGAGTGGTAAAAGACACACACACACAAACAAGAGCATGGGGTTGGAGCTGGGGATTTAGATTTGGGTCTGAACTGTGGCACACCTAGTGGCTTGCTTTTAGGCGAGTTACTTAACCTCTCCAAGCTTAGGTTTCCTTATTTGTAAAATGAGGTAGTAATCTACCTGTCACACAAGACAGCTATGAGGATTACATAAATGCAATGTGTGGAAAGTGGCAGGTTGTCGGTAAAGGACCAGGTTGCATGTGGCTTTGGGGAATGAGGCAGCAGAAGACCAGGACTCTGAATTGCCCTTGAGCCAATACAAACTCCATGTCTTCTGGTGCTCACCTAATTTTTCTACCCCTTTCTGTTTGAAGATAGGAAAGTCAGTCAGATCATCTAATTGAAACACCTTTTAACCTTGTCACCCATTTGATGATTTCAGCCCTGCAGGATCGATCATCTGCTACCGTTTGGAAAGGCCCCTCACTTGCTTTTGGAATATATGCTGTTTCCCCACATTCGTACCCTGTGCCTCAGCCTCCTAGGTTCAGAAAAAAATCCATGTCTCTATGGAATGCATCTGACACTCAGGTTGACTTGCCTCCCCCAAGAAGTTATTTTGTGTTTATTACCATTGATATAAAGCACTTCAGCACTCGTGAGGCAGTGTGTTAAGAGGATTGAGCACTGGAGAGAGTCAGGAATTTGAGATCTTGTCCTGGTTGTATCACTGACTAGTAAGTGACCTTGGGCAGGTTGACATTTCTCTGGGCCTCAGTTTCCGTGTGTGTGTGTGTGTGTGTGTGTGTAATAGGGAGGGGGGAAATCCCATGAAGTGACGACTGCAGACTCTCAGGGAGAGAACTGCCTCTGCTTAAGAACGCACCTTATATGGTTATGTTTGGTTGTGAAAATGAGACCCACTGGGCACAGCTTCACTGGACTAGGAGGGAAACAAAAGGAATTATGTTTCTCTCCATTATAGGGGAAAAAGATATTAGTGAGGTGACCCAGGAAGAGAGAGATGCTGGAAGGGGGCCGGTGAACCAGAGAAGGAGGGGGTGGGAGAGAAGGCCCAGCAGAATGGCCAGAGGCTGGGACTCAAATGGAGAAATAGCCCCTGAGAAGCTGAGAGTGATGGGAAAGGCTGATGGGAAAGGGCAAAGACAACTAATGTCCAGTGAAGAGAAGTCTTCCAGAAAGACCAGGATGCAGATCTCCTGGACTTACAGACACATTTGCTCTGGGCACTCTCCTCTTGACACACGGACAGTCTCCTTTTCTCGGGCCCAGCTCTGCCAGATCCTTCTTTCCTTAAAGTTCCCATGGCCGTGCTTGGGACACCAAGTCCCTGGCCCTGAGGTGAGGACTGTCCTTTTTAAGAACACTTCCTTTCAGAAGGAGCAGTGAACAATAGTAATGCTCCCACTCAGGTCTCGTATGATCTTTGTTTTGCCCTTGACCATTTGGGGCATACTCCCTCACCCTTCTGTTGAGCATCTGATTCTAGCTGACAGCATTTGAAGCTCTTTGGAAGTCTGCCTTTAGTCCTACCAGAGCCTGTGCAGAGAGCCCTTAGCCCAAGGTGCCTGGAACTTTATTCTCCGCAGCCCTACCCAGGGCACGGTGCTCTTGCCTCAGTTGGTCCTACTCAGAAGTGGAACATACCCCAGAGGTCCCCTGCCTGAGACTGCAGCCTTGCTCGGCTCCCTCCCTTTCATCTCTGCTTCCCCTGCTCTCTTTCTAGTCTCCTCTAGAATAAATCATGTGCTCACAGATCTCAAACCCTCAGCCCAACCTAAAAACACCCCCTATCTCCTAAAGCTCAGGTCCTTTTAAGAATCTGATAAAAGTTCTGGGCACTTCTGCTAAAAGAAAATGTATGTATGCATGTACTGGCTTGCCTTTGCTCTATGATCTTGAAAGAGTAAAAGATGTCTCATCCCTAATTTTTCCAAATCAATTGATTCAGCCTTCTACCCGCTAGGTAGCTGAGAAATCCAAGTTCAATTATTTGTGGGAGGGCCTTTCTCAGTCTTCCTTACTATTCACTTGAGATGGTACAGGAAACCTGGCCCAGAAATGTTGGGGAGAGTCTCAGGAATTCAGTCCAATACACTGGGGATTCTTGTCCTTCACTCAGAGGTGCAGGTGATAATGTGTGTGACTCTTCTCCAGGATCTGTGCTGAGTTCTCAGACTGCAGCACTAGCATTCAGACTCTCTAGATGTGCAGGGACGCATACCCAACCAATTCTCATGTAAATCTGTAGAAGGCAGTTAGACAGACATAGCAGAGCAAGGACAATGGACCAGGTACAGAAGGCCACCAGTGTGGAAAGCCCCCTGGGCTTTGTGCCTAGCAAAGGACAAATAGCATATGGCTGGTAAGGTGGTTTGGACCCCCTAACAGGTCCTCCCTAGAGATAACATCTAGGCCTCGGTTGCATTTCAGCTCTAGGCCTAGAAAAACAGCAAAACCAGACAAGCAAAGCCATGGCTGACATCAGGACCAGCTGCATTGGATAATGATCCCCTAGGGCCGACCAATCAATCAGTGGAGACCTAGACCCTGAAAGGACACACCTGGAAAGCTGCTGAATATTCTATTGCACTCTTCCCCTGGGACCTCCCCTAAAATCTTCACCCTTAATACACTTAGGATGGAGGACCCAGGGCACTCTCCCTCCAGGGAGCATAGGCCTTTCCCTTTCCCTTTCCCCTCTCCCTCTGCATGCCCCCATTAGCTTCCTTACCCCCAAGCTCCTAGAGCCCTTCCTTTGCCTCTATAACTAGTTTCTTAAGCCCATTTCTTCTACAGATTACTTCTTCTAACTCTATAATTTTATAAATGTCCTCTTATAGTTTGAGTCTTGGCTCTGAATTCTTTCCTAGCCAGAACTCAAGTACCGAGGTTGCTGAACCCAGGTTTGCTTTGACCCCACTGGTTTAACACTTAGTGCCATTCCCACAGCCTACAACAGGACTATCACCTTCTTATGGATAGTGAACATGTATTATTCATCTTTATGTACCTAGCAAACAGCATAATACTTGGCACTTACATCACTAATAAATAAATGTTAAGTTGATCTAATTCACCTCATATAAACTCTGTTAGTTGGTTAGCATGAAGGGTTGGTTATACTGATAAACTTTATAAATATCTCCCCTTGGAAAAGGGATATATCTTTACATTTGCACTTGATGTGTGCCGCACCATCTTGAGAGAAACATGGAAGGTCAGATCTCCTTAAATATTCAAATTAAAATGACTCTGAGTCCCTATCTCATTATTACATATTGCTCCCACCCCTTATATCTGTTGTAGGAGGCAAAACGGCACCAGGTGTTAGACCAGTGGGGTCAGACCAAACCTAAGTTCAGCAACCTCGGTACTTGAGTTCTTGCAAGGAAAGAATTCAGAACTAAGACTCCAGCTATAAGATAACACTTATTTGGCAAGTCACAGAGGTAGAAAAAGTAATTTATAGAAAAAAATGGGCTGAGGAAACAAGTTATGGATACAAAAGAAGGGCCCTAGGAGCTTGGGACTGAGGAAGGTAATGGTAACGTACCTGGGGGAAGGGGTGGAGGAAAGGGAAGGGAAGGCATGGGTCGTACTCTCTGGAGGGGGAGGGAGAGAACACTGGGTCCTCTGTCCTAAGGGTTTTAAGTGTGGAGATTTTAGGGGAGGTCTCAGGGGAAGAACTAGATAGACTATTCAGCAGCTTTCCAGGTGTTGATTTCAGGGTCTAGGCCTCCACTGATTGATTGGTCTGTGCTGGGGGGAGGGGGGTTGTTTTTATTCAATGCAGCTGGTCCTGAGGGCAGCTGTGGCTGGTTTTGTTGCTCTTCTGGGCCTGGAGCTGAAGTACAACTGAGGTCTAAATGTTATCTCTAGGGAGGAAAGGTCATGGGGTTCAAACCACTTGACCATGATATGCTAGGGGAGGAAAGGTCACCCTGGAGGCAATGTCCCACCCTACAGTTGTCCTTTGCTAGGCACCTGGGGCTGTCCACCCTGGTGACCCTGTACCTGGCCCCTGTCCTTGCTCTGCTCATGTGTGTCTGACTGCCCACCACATCCACATACCCAGAGGGTTACTCTTTTTCTTGACTCTTTCCCAGAATAAGAACTCAGATGCAGCCTCTTGGGGCTGGATTATGTTATAACCACTGCTTGATATTTAAAAATAAAACTCAGCCTTGGCATTAGAGAAGGAAAGGAAGTATGTGTCTATTTGGGAGTATATAGTTATGATTTTTTCATAATGTGAAAATAGCCCATATCAGGTAGGTGAGCCAGGTTTGTACCCATTCTCTGTTGTCCTTCTTATGTTTGTGAGGCTGAGGTTTTATTGGAAGCCACTCTTCAACAAATGAAAGCAGAATCATCTACAAAACAGCTTTCATTCATTTGCTCACCAGAAAGGAAGAATAGTATATTAACATTGCAGTAGAAGCGCTTACAAAATATAAGATTATAGCAGTGATTGCTACAGAGAAGTCTTGTTGTTCTTGGCATCATGTTAATAATTATAGGGCATTCTTTATTTGAACTAAAGTCTGTTTTTAAAATCTGATTCCAGCTTTAATGAAAGAGAAATTTGTTTGCCGCTCATGCTCTTCATATGTCTGGGGCATGTAAGGAAGTGGTCACAGTATGGTCAAGTGGTCTGCCATTGATGGAAGCACAGCCAAAGGTCAGTGCCTGAGTTCCTCCACTGGAATTAGGTACCGCATAAATCAGGATGTTGTACAAAACATCTCCATTTAATTGTGATGTGACTTCCACTGAAACAGATACAGTGGTGAAATGTTACTTTTATTTTTTTTAGAGAAAAATAGTTTATTTCATAACAAGGAATAAAAAAAGGAATTCTTAATTCCTTTTCTCTCTTTTGGTGATTGAACTGCACTAGTCAAATGGATAGTAACATACAAGAATTTGCTTGCAGTCCTTGATCTTTTGCAGAAATGTTAAGATGCCTGAGTTACGTGACTTGCAATTATTATTTTCTAGACAAAAGTGCCAGCTGTTGTGCTTTCCAGTATATCAGCAGTTGCTACATTTTCATTCTTGTTTTCGGGTTTTATGACAGGAAACAGAAGTACTTCCTTGATGTTATCGGAGTCTGTAAGAAACATGGTGACTCAGTGGATGCCCATGCCCCAGCCAGCTGTGGGGGGCAGTCCGTAATTCAGGGTGGCGCAGAAGTCTTCATCTATGAACATGACTTCATCATCACCAGCCGCCTTTGTCTTGGCCTGTTCTTCAAAAAGCTGCCACTGCCTCATGGAGTCATTCAGCTCTGAGTAGGCATTGCATATTTCCTTCTTCATGACAGACAGCTCACAAAGTGCTCAGCCAGACCCTCTTTAGAGCCAAAGGGCTCAATCTCTGCAAGAGATCCCAGATAAATGTAGGACTGATGCATGCCAGTTACAGGAACTCTCTAACAAAGTTATCAAGGAACCTGGCTGTGGTCCAAGGTGGAAGCATTCAATAGCTTTTGTCACATATATATCATCAGGAATTTTGCTAGTTTCTTCAGTTTTTAAGAGGTTAGTTTCTGGCAGCTTTACTCCCAGGGCTTTCTCAAGCTCTTCTAATGTCTGATTCTCTGGAATGGTGTGGTAAAGTCAATCTCAAAGGCATCGCCCTCAAGGCCATCTGGATGGTGGGTAACCTTGTAACTGCCTGTAGTGTTCCTCACCATCTCTGAGGCCATCTCCGTGATTTCCATGATATCATGATAGACTGTGTAAGCCATGTAGAACTCACAGGTGGTGAATTCAGGATTGTGAGTCAAATTAGTTCCTTCATTCCAGAACTGGCATCCAATTTCATGAACCGGGTCCATGCCATCAACAATCAGCATCTTATGGTAGAGTTCTGGAACAATGCTCATGTGTAAATTCATATCCATCTCATTGTGGTAGGTGATTAAAGGTTTGGCCACAGCTTCTCCTGAGATGATGTTTATCATGGCAGTTTCAATCTCTAGGAATCCCAACTCATCCAAGAAACATCTTATATAGGTAATGGTAATAGAGCAGATGATAAATTTTTGCCTCACAAAGTAATTCAGAATCAAGTCCAAGTATCTCTGATGGCATTGTGTTTTCTTGTCTTTGAGGCCAAAGCGAAGATGAAATAAGATATGCAAGCAAGGAGACAGTAGTGTGATCTCATAGGGAATGGTGCTTAGCTCAACCTTCTTGGTTTTCCCAGGGTTCCCCTGAACTCCAATTATGTTTCCCCAATGCAATTTTTTATTGATACAAATAAATTCTTCTGATTTATAATTCCTGGAATTGGCCATAACTTGTAACTTGACCCCCTCTCCTTGAAAGTCATAGAAGATGAGCTTTCCCCTACAAGCTCTTTTGGCATGGATCCTACCTGCCACCTTTAAGGTGTTGTCACTCAGGTGGTTTCCAGGCTGCAGGTGACTCTATTCTTGGATGAAGTGAGTGAGCGAGACATCTACATGAAACTTGTGTGGGTACGGGTCTTCCCCACTGACCTTTAGTTGGTGGACTGCTTGACTGTGAATCTTATAGTATTGACTTAGGTCCAGGCTCCCCCCTTGGCACCCACATCATTGTCTGTGTTAAAGTTCATGGCAGCAGCTGTGCCTGGCTTAGTTGTTTCTCACTGAGCTCCTTCCGTTTTGTCGCCTTCTCCACCTTCTTTTCAGCTTTGAAGCATCTCTTTAGCTTACCTCATCCTTGTGAAGCACTGTGAAAGGAACAAGTTGACCCAGTCACAGCTTCCTCTGCCCCCACTGTGTCCAGGAGTTTGGCGCAGGGACCCCCTAACTAGCCTCACAGTCGCTTGTATCAACATGGCAGAGCACCCTGGAACTAATGCTTACCACCACCACTCTGCACAGTTTGGCTCACTGCCGTCCACATTCACCTCATCCCCCTGAACTGCAACCATCTCTCCAGAGGGCCAGACCTGAAAATCATGAAATGTTACTGTAAAGAGAATCCCTGCCATATGGTTTGTTTTGTTTGTCAGTGTTATTTCTCTTGAAAGATTGACTTGTTTATTCCACACCTTTTTAAAAATGGGTCAAGTGGTTCAAATAATAAAGAACAACAAAATGTTAAGAAAGACTTAGAAAATCAAGCCCATTTCAGGGAATCAGCAAGAAATATTTTAATTGAGAGAGCTAAACCAATTATTGTGATGAAATATTAATTTTGACCAAGATTTCTGGTACCCGGGGCCAAAAGGTTGACATGATGTGACATTCATATCTGCTTGGATAAAGCATGCCAGTTCTTCATGAAACAGGACCCTTCTCTAGTAATAAGAAATCTATAGTATTGAAGTTGAAATTAGCTCTCTAAACAAAATATTAAAATCTTAAAAATGAAATTAAATAAATTTCAGAAGTCCATGTCATCTGTATCAGTCAGGATAGATTATGTCTTGCTGTAGTAACAAAAAAATCCTCAAATCTCACTGTCTTAACCCAGTGAATTTTTATTTCTTACATCAAAGCGTGATGCCGCCAGTGTGGCTTTCCTGGGCCATTCTCATTTTAGCAGGAACTCAGGGATCTGGTCTCCTTCTACCTTGTAACTTTGCCAACTAGCAGTCCTTAGTTGACAGTGTACAGATAAGGGAGAGAGTGGAAAAGTGCATCAGAAATTTTAGAGACAAGGCCTGAAAAAGATATATATTCTTTTCACTCATATTCTCTTGGCCAGAACTCAGTCACATGCTCCTAATTTATTTGCAAAGGCAGCTGGAATATGTGGTCTTCCTCTGTTCCCAGGAGGAAGAAATGGGATGCATGAGCATCTGGCTGATTTCTGCCAAATCTCATATTCATTTTTAGGGCTTTTCTTCCTCTCATCTTTAAGTCTGTTTTGAAACATTTTAGTCCCTGGGATTTCTGGGGACAAGAAAGTTCACCAATTATACAAATATAAAGTAAAATTATTATATTAATATAATTTATCATAAAAATACTAAACGTTGAGATCATTTTAAATCACATTTCTGTAAATGATGAAAATTTTATATACTCAAGTATATACATTAATATATAATCATCCAAAGAGGGGACTCTGTACCCTCCTTCTCATCCAGAGCAGCTCTAATTTGAATTGCTTATGTTTTGGGGTTCCAAATAAAAATTTTTTCATATGAGAATTTCTCAGATCTGGAAAAAAGATTTGGGAAGTACTGAATTTGGACAGGCTGTTCCCTTGACTGTGGCCACATAAGGATAAGAACCTTTTTTCATTCAGATCCAGGAGCCAAAAAGGATCTTTTCACAAATGCAAAGAAGGGGTGATCAGAGGCCTATCAGAAGGAGGGACAGTTTCCAAAACATTCATATTATTCTTTCTTTGAGCCCTGCGTCAGAAACAGTACGAGCTTTCAGCTGACCTGAAACACTGTCCTCCACGGAGTTTTGGGAAACTCATCAGCTTCCATTCATGGCCATTTGCATTTTATGAAGCTTCGCACCCATACCTTTGTCTTTGAGGTCTGCCCCATTTAGATCCGTATTGCAAAGGCTTGAACTCCCGTCACAGCCAGGAATTTCTTCAGCCCCAGGGATTTGCTTGGTTTTGTGCCATTTTATCCCATTTTTATTTCTTCCATCTGATTCAAATGTCTCATTACCAACTCATGGTTGTTCTTAAGAAAAGAGACAAAAAGAAAAGCAGTGCCTCTCTTTAAAACAGGAAAACACGCTGGTTTGAATTTCCTGTCAGATTTGGGCAGGTTCCTTGGCAGTTGGGGATTTGGACACATTTCAGAAGTCAGAGTAAATTTCACAGAGCTTTATTGCCTCCCTCTGGACCCCGTTGGAGGACAAGGCGCCAGGCTCACCTTAGTAACCACACTTTCCATTAGTCAGCTGCCCTTCTGGGGCGCACACATCACAAGCGCCTTCTCCTCACTGTCCCCTGGCTTTTTACTCCATCTGTGCATTGGAAAGGGACTCTGAGTCATCAGCAGCACCTTTCAACTGGGGGGAAATGGGGCCCAGGAAGAAAGAGCCTGATGTCACTTCAGTCCCCTTGCGAGGCAGCCATGCCTCTCTGCTGTTCTTGTTATCTTAGTGAGCTTTTCATTGCTGCCAGATAAACTGCGAAGTTGCAACGGGAGTGCAGAGTTCCTGTATGCCCCACACCCGGTCTCCCCCACTGTCGGCCTCTTACATTACTGTGGCACATTCTCCACCCTAATAAGCCAATAGTGGTACATTATTATTACCTCAAGTTCATACTTCATTTCAGTTTCCTTAATAGTAACCTGATATCCTTATTCTGTTCTAAGATATGTCATCCTGGATCCCACATTACATGTAGTTGTCATGTCTCTTCTGTCATCGTGTGTGTGTGTGTGTGTGTGTGTGTGTGTGTGTGTGTGTGTGTGTGTACTAGGCTGGGATATAATATGTAGGTCATGGCCACCCACATTGAAAGCCACTGGTATAGAGCAAATGATAGTTAACCACTCCTTTAAATTCCTCACAATCACTGAAAAGGGAATGTTAAGGAACTTTCCAAATATTAGAAGCATTTGTGATGCTAGTTTGCTATAGTAAAAAAAAAAAAAAAAAAATGAAGAGAAGATAGTTATTATATTTACAGGAAATTGAACAGCAAATAGAATGTATCCTAGAAATGGAGAGAATTCAGGCTCAAATACCATTCAGGTCTAGAGGGACCCATAGCGTTTTCAAAGCCAGCAGTAATGTGCTCCTGCTCGCGAAGTTCATTTCTTTCAGGAATGCTGTCTGTCCTTAGTGACTCATAGCAGCCACTTTTACTGACTTTTTTTTGAAGTGTCAGATGTGGTGAGTTGCCTGGGCGTAGGAAGAGTTGGTACGTAGGTTTGGGCTTCATTGACTGTTTCCCATGGGAAAATTCAGTTGGTTAGATGAAAGATGAAAGGCTGTCCTGGTCAGCTGTTTCAGGCCATACACAGATGGAAGGAAGCAGGGAAGGCGGGGTATGTACATTTGTCACAATCCTCAGTCCAGATAATTTAATATGGAGTTCCTGCCTTATTGGTGGTAGAAGGTAGGGAGTGTGGTAATGGACTCAGTGTTTCTGGCTACCTGAGAACGAAGTCTCTATGGGATGGACAGGATTTGACTGGGGTAACTCATCTATGTTTCAAGCCAAAGTGAACAGACTCTGTACACATAGTGGTTGTAAATAAATAGGACTTAGGTGTGTGTTTAAATTTTTAAAATTAATTTTCTGCCCTTAGAATACATTGTTGGAAGCAATTTTCAGAATATTTTAATCTTTCTTTTTGCCTCCAGGTAGGTAACTTGGTCACAACCAGTTGTTCTTTGATTTTTACTTTTATTTACTAGGTCTTTTTAATTTTAGTAATTAAAATGAAGTTGGATAAGTTACTTTGAAAAATTAAAACAGAATAATGATCATTCTAATTTGTAGCAATCACTTGATTAAACATTGATTGAAGAGTTTTTGCCTTATTGAACTCATTTATTTCCCCTGGCTTACCACCCCCCTCCCAACTTTTGACTCTCACTGAGTTATGACAATAGGAAGGGAAACAAAATAAAATAGAAGTGAATGTATTCTACTACTTGTCAAGTGATTTGGTAGTTATGGGGTAAGCAAAGGAGTTTAAAAGATGAAATAATGCATCTATATTGATTTGTTCTCTCATTAAAATAATGAGGAGAAAGTTATTTCTAAGTTTGAGATAGTGACCACCTCTGAATGAGAATGAACACACACACACACACACACACACACACACACACACACACACGCACCCTCAAGTCTCCAGCTGGGGCCGCTTTGCCCTAACATCTCAGCACCTCCTTGGCTTTTCATATTTACTTTCAATTTATTAAAGATACTTTGCTGTTTCCAACCTGTTTGGGCCTGGTGTTTCTGTTGGGAAAGTAAATGGCAAAAGACCACATGACACCCAAGAGCAAACAGTGCAGAAGCCCACAGCTGCTGCTTGAGGGAAGCGCAGGCCGGTTGCAGAGCTGAGGCGTGTGGAGCAGTCAGGGACGGGGCAGGGGGGAAGCGGCGCTCTCTCCCCGCTGCCTCAGTGTAGGTCCCCCAGGAGGTGGGCACCGAGATAGAATTAGGGACATAAGACATTCGATGGGAGATAAGAAAGGGGGGGGGAAGGAGCAGGAAGCAGAGAGGGGAGCCTCAGATCATGATGCGAGTCTGACATCCGTGGAGGGAGAGCAGGAAGGAAGAATTGGGTAGGCAGGGCGCAGGCCGCAGGGCAGCTCTGAGGGGCCTTGGCCAGGGTGATGGGGAGCCCCAAAGCAGCTCCACTGGAGAAATTCCTCCCTGGGCAGGAGTGCCTGCTGAAGTCAGCGCCCTCCCCAGGCTTGCTCATGGGCTCCGAGCTGTGTTAGGAAAGTGTAGCCTTGGTGTGGATGTTGCCATGGATCCCAGGACTTCAGAAGCTGCAGGCTGGCGGATAAGTACACTGCTCACTGAAGAGTCTCTTAAAGGGAGATCTGAGCGGAGCTTTTCCTTGGCTGCCACGCCCATGAATCACATTAGTATCAGAGCCCAAGAAAGGCAAGGATGGGGCAATTCCATCTCAGGCATCTGGTCACCCTGCTATTCTCTCCACACACACACCATAGCAGATTATGAGAACCACAGAATTGAGTCTGAGTGCTGAGAATTTTCCTTTACCTCCTAAAATCCTAAGGCACCTGGCAAAAGTTACCTTGACCCAGTTCAGTTTCTTCCAGCTACCACATGTGGTCCAAAAGCCTCTCGAACAATTTGCAGCGTGCTGACTCAACTTGGCAGAGCCGGAAGCCTCTTGGCAGAAATGAGAACTATCTCACCTCTCAGATCTGTACGGAAAGGGAAATTAATTCACTGGTTTTTATTCTTTTTTTCTTTTTGTGGTGTTGCGTTTAAATGTTGGAGGGTGTTGGCTTCTCTGTGACTCAGAAGCATAAATCTCTTTTCTAAGGTGAAGGACTAATTTTCAGAAAAAAGAAAGTCTCTTCCTGTTTTTCACTTTAAGGTCAAGAACTGGTTACACGGAAGCAGTTGATCCAAAATATTACAGAGGGAGAGGAGGGTGGAGCATAAGTGAACTACAAGGCAAACGTGGCTTCTGAATACCACTCCAGGTAAATTCAGCTTCGCAAGGAGCCTTTCAAAATTCGGCCAGTTATTTCAGTTGAGCCTATCACGCAAATTATCTGCTTGTTTACCTTGACCAGCACATTCACAACACCTCATATTTCACATCCCTGGGCCCAGATAATAAAATTATCTTCATGTGAGAGATAAATTAAAGCCTAACAAGTCAAAGGCTCAAAGGGACACAAAATTCCACGTGCAGAATAATTGCCTCTCCCATGGATAAAGAAGTGGTGGTACATATATACAATGGAATATTACTCAGTCATAAAAAAGAATGAAATCTTACCATCTGCAACAACATGGTAGGACCTAGAGGGTATTATCCTAAGTGAAATAAGTCAGACTGAGAAAGACAGATAGCATATGATTTCCCTTATATGTGGAATCTAAAGGGCGAAATAAACAAACAAAAACAGAAACAGACTCATAGATTCAGAGAAAAACTGATGGTTGACAGTTGGGAGGAGTGGGGGATTGGGTGAAAAAGGTGAAGGAATTAAAAAGTACAAATTGGTAGTTACAAAATAAGTCATGGGGATGTAAAGTACAGCATAGGGAATATAGTCAATAATATTGTAATAACTATGTATGGTGCCAGGTGGGTACTTGAATTATTGGGGGGGTCATTTTATAAATCATATAATTATCTAATCACTATACTGTACACCTGAAACTAATATAAAATAATATTGAATGCCAACTGTGATTGAAAAATAAAATTTTAGACAAGGAAAGAAAATTTGGCATGTTCCTTATAACAATACCTAATTCTCCCATTTTGATATCTTTAGTACTTTGATCTGTAAGTAAACTAAGTAATTCATTAAGAAAAACAATTGGCCTCTCCCAGAGATCCAACTTTTCCAGATGCAGATTCCAAAGATATCACACAGCACACCTGTACTGCACTGGTCGGTCCCGCTGGTCTCTGTGCAGTTAGAAACTGTGCCTTAGTCACTGCCACATCCCTATGGCCCAACCCAAGCCCAGCACCTCGCAATGGATTCAAATATTTGTTAAATGAATTCACGATCATTCTCATTTCATTCTCTGAAACTCAGCTTCCCCATCCATTATGTGAAAGTACTAATGTGTATCTCACAGATTGCAGCGGGGATTGCCTGAGGCAGGGCACGAGAAAGCCAGCAGGAATCGCTAGACCTGTGAGTGACGGGATGGGAAGACTTGGCTCCTTTCTGGTCCACAGTGTCCTTTAAACAGGTTGGCTGATTGTGACCCACAGGCTGAAATCCAGCCTACCTCCTGTTTTTGTAATACCATGAGTTAAAAATGGTTTTTAAATTTTTAAGTGGTTAGAAAAAAATCAAAAAAAGAATAATATGTCAGAACACGTGGAAATTGCATGAAATGCAAATTTCAGGGCCCATGAATAGTTTCACTGAGATAGAGCCATGCTCATTTGCTGTGTACTGTGGCTGTGTTTGGGACACAACAGCAGAGCTGAGTAGCCATGACTGAGACCTTAGGGCCCACAAGCCTAAAATATTTACCCTGGGCCTTTAATAGAGAAAGTTAGCCGACATCTACTCTAAACTCAAAACTTCTTCTGTCCCATCACTACCCTGACCCCCACTTTGGGCTTGGGATCTGTTTTGATGTCTTAGCTTAGAGACATTTGATATTTCCTCACGGATCTAGAGAGAAGGCGCTATTTCTTATTTATCCCGACACAACCGTCTGACTATCTGAGCAGAACCCAGCAGGGCGTTTCCCAAAGACATTTCACATCTGGGCGTGGGTAACGTGGCGAATGCAGGAGCAGGACTGGGGCCCCCTGCAGACAGCCTCCTTACTCGGGGTATTTGTTAAAGGAAGGGCTGCTTCTGCTTTTCTCAGATTAATGTCTGCGTTTGAAATTTGTTCAGATGTGTATTATTTTTTTTGTCTGCGTGGGGCTTTTTATTTCATTTTTAAAAAGAAATTAATGGAAAGAGACTAAAAGCCAAAGCAGTTCCCACTTTAAAACTTAGGGGCTTGTGGGCTTTAAAATTAGAGTAGATTCAGGTACATGGTTGGAAAGTGAAGTGGGGGCGGGGGGGGGGGGGAGAGGAAGGGAGGGAGGGAGGGAGAGGAGAAGGCAGCTAAGAAGTGCAGTGGGCACCTAATGAGAAGACAGGAGGGCTAGAGATCCTGTCGGCAAGCTGGGGCCAGGGAGGTGAAGGGAGGCTACCTCAGGAGGCAGCCTGGTTCTGTGAGGACATTTTTGCGGTAGTTAAATCACTTCCTGCAGATTCTGCGTAACTGTTTGGCATCCGAGAGTCTCCTGTTCTGTCTCCCCCGTCTGTGTGGTATGGCTGTGGTTGTAGGTGAAAGAGAGAACTTCAAACACCCTGCTTCACAGGGAACACGGTGCACCTCCTTCCAGAAGGAATCCAGCGGCCGCCTGGACCCGCGCTGCATTCCTGAGCTCCCCTGAGGGTGTAGTAAACAAGTCGCTGGGATCCAGAGATTCACGAAGAGAGGCTCAACACTGGGAAATGCTTTTGATTTCTTGGTTGCTCCATTTGGCACCATACCACGCGCTGTGAAAAACAATAATTTTTGCAGTGTTATAGACGGGTCTAATCACGAAACCCACCGACTCCTCCCCTCCCTGCCTTCTAAAATTGCTCTAACAAAATAAAAAAACCCCAACTAACACAATATTCCAGGAAGACAGGAAAACCAAATACTGAGGGTGAGGGGGTGTGATATAAAGCACATATGTGAGCTTTCAGTTTGCCCCAGTTTATAACACAGGCTGTGTGTGCACATTCACAGTTGGAACCTGTAAACTGAGATACGACCCTCTGAGTTGGTTTGGGGGCAACTGCACCGACTTGTGTGAGCCAATGCCTGCTACCAAGTGGTGTTTTTTTCTGAACTCTTTAATTCGAGGGGTTTTATTTGATTTTGAGGATTAACTGACCCTGGATAATTATTTTATTCTCCCACAGCCCCAGCCCCTTTGCAATGCTTTTAAAGAGAAGTTTAAGTTACATCAACTAGAAACATGTGCTTCAGTTTGATCTGCGGTTGGTATTTCTTAAGACCTGGCGAACTTTTGGTGCCTATAAACATTTTCCTTTTAGGGGAAGGGAGTGGATTATGGTTTAGAATTCCACTAACCTATATTGGGACAAAGTGTCTGAGAGATGCTCGTTACATATCGTACCTGTGCACTGGAAGAATGTCTTTCTGTTTCTGTGCCCAATTACAATGTCGTTTATAATAAAACCGTCTTCTTCCAGACATCAGCTTCCCACAACCCATTTTTCCTTCCTGTTAATGTTCGCAAAGCAGCATGTGCTTGGCTCATTATTAACCAGCAACTTGTAGATGTTTCTTCTTCCTCCTAAACCTGGGGTGGGCAACAATTCTTCGAGCTGGATTACAAACACAGTAAGTTATTTTAAAGCCTGTGCCAGATAACTCTAGTATCCAGATTACTGTAGAGCATTCCTCTCTTCCCCACCATGCCCCGCTCTGGTTTTTCAATCATTTAGTCTAATCTTATGGTTTAATGGTTTACCTTGTAAGTTTTGATTGAATGCTAGACATTATATATGAAAATATTAGGTGCAATCCGAAAACTTAGATGTTTTCTTCGTTCAGAGAGTGTTTAGAATAGAGGCACGTCACCTTCATGTAGCCTGGGACTGTCCTGATTGCAGGGTTTTGGCCTTAGCAGCAGAGGGCTGGTGGCTGCTGGCGGAGGCTTTGCCGGGTGAGTGCCGCCAGGGCCCTGGAGGAGGCGGGCGGAAATGCAGGCCTCGCCCTCCCAGCGCAGTAGCCTCTCCTTTCTGCTTCTGTTGTCCTGCCATTGGCCGGCCACTCTTTTGCTTCACTTCTCTTAGGCCTTTGCCCTGTCCTTTGCACGGTCACATCAATGTCCTTTTCATAGAGTCGTGGCTGCTTGGTGGGACCAGCCTTTCTGTAATTTTTTTTTAGGTCCAGCTACGTCTCCCTCTTTCACTTGCTATATTGACAGCGTTTGGGACGGCTTTGTGAAAGGAGTTAACCAGAAGTTCCCCGGGCGTCTCTGCATCTGAGTAAGTTGATGGGGCCCTCAGGAAGTTAGTCTGAGCTGATCAGCAGGCAGAAGAAGGGGTCTGCTGGGGTAAATGAAATAGAAGGACAGGAAGATAGGCACAAACAGAAGGACAGGAGGATGGATGCCACCATGCAGAGACTAGGAGGGAGAAGCTGCCCCAGAGAAACACAGTTCACCCGCCAAGAGGCCACAGGGTCCAGCAAACTGCCCGATTGTCATAAGATGAGAGAAAAGTCCACAGGGAGAGGACTCAGCCACTACTAAGTTCTAAAGCACTTAAGGATCCTGAGGAAGACAATACTGTGGTGCATATCAGCTCAATACCCCCTTTCAGTCCCAGAATTCTGGGAAAACCCATTTCACCAATTCCCTACAAAAAGTTTCCAAACCACTCAGAAAATAGTATTTGCCTGAAAAACATTCAGTCTTTCCTTATCAGTAAGCTCCTGCTGCCAGCAAAGGTAAGACTATGCTTTCCTCTAAAGATGTGCAGGGCTTTGGGCCATGGACAGACATTTGAGCCTTATGACTGTCCATGCGTCAGCCTGAGTTCTTTTAAAATAGCATCTTTTAGGCGCCTTCTAATACATACTGACTGCATTTTCTAGAGGCCCCTCTCCCTCCTTTAGCACAGACTTTCAATCCCCCTTCCTGTTGGGTAGGTGGTTCTAGGATTGCTTGGATTTTTGTAAAATCCTGGCCTTTACTTAGGCCTAAAACTGGGCAGACTGCCCTCATGGTGCATGGGAGTTAGATACCCTGAAGCTGGTCTTGATGTGTCAGCTCTGATGAGCTCTCATTTTTGGTAAAAAGGTGAAGCACATTCTCTCCTGGGTTGGATTCCTGGAGCTAAATCGGGTTTGCTGGGGTTAGCATTACCTCTTTCCCCCCATGCAGAAGAAAAACAAAGACAGGTGGTTGTACAAAGGCCCCGGTGAGTAAATCTAAAGCACCTGTGAAAACTCAAAGTCAATATTTTCTTTAAAGTAAAGAAAAAGAGAACATACACAATTGTGGGTCATTTAACTCAGCTGCCATAGCAGAGATCACCTGGCTATCAATGGCTGGCTTCTTTAGCCGCTCTGGGTGTCCTTAGGGCCACTAAGTTGGGCAGTGACCTCTGCCAACTTATCATCAAGATATCCCAGTATTTTGAACAAAATTGTTATGTTTCTATTCCCACCTGGAGGAAAACAGTGGTGATATTGCTTACGTGTTTGAAATGCTAGCTGTGTTCCTGGCACCAAGCTAAATGTTTTATATGGATTATCTTGGTTCATCCTCACAACAACCCCATGAAGTAACTACTGTTACTTTCATGCAAGGATCATAAAACGGTGGCTTAGAGAGGAGAGTTAATTTGCCCACAGTCATATAGTTTGTGATTGATTCAACCCATGGCTATTCTGACTTCAAAGTCCATGCTACATTGTCTTTATCAGTTGAGTGAAACTCATCTAAGTGTTTTCTTTTTCTTTCCTGGGTGTTTCAATCATTTATCAACAATGATTTATCATTTCTTACAGTTCTGTGGGCAGTTATCCTGCTCTCAGTGGTATTAGTCATATTCAATGACATCTCAGTTCTCCCCCACATGGCCTCTTTGGTACGTGGTTTCTTGTCTTCCAGGTGCCTTTCTCTAGCAGGATAGCCTGGGCTTTCTCACAACATTGCAGCTTGAGCTTAAACACTCCAAGAGGAAGCTCTCTCAGGAAACAAACCTGACTGTGTAAGTGCTTATCTAGTCTCTGCTTGTATCATACTTGCTAATGCCCCATTGGCCAAATAAAGTCACATGATTAACATCAGCTTTCGTGTGGGCGGAGCCTTCACATGGGGACCGATAGGAGAGCTGTGTTCATTGGGGAAGCCACAGTGCAACAGCCCCCACACCAGTAGCAATAGTCATAGTAACAGTGTCTGTCACTGAGCACTGACTGGTGTGCTAGCCAATGTGACTTCTCTTTAATCATCGTAATAACACAACCTTTTGGCTCGGAACCTTTATCTTCATTTTATAGGAGAAGTAACTCAGGCCCAGAAACTCTAAGTAACTTGATGAGAAAACAAGAGCGAATCCAAACACTGGTCATTCTGTTTCTAAGGTCCCAACATAAGAGAGAGTGTGATGTGTGGGGAGTGGGGGAGGAAAGAATGTACTGTTAATGTAACAGCAGGCCGTGGAATTCGGAAGGAAAATGAAAGGTCCTAGGCGGTGGTCTTCATGATGGGCACTGTAGCGTGTTTGGGGCCTTCTTGTCTCAAGACTGACTTTCTTGCATTGGCAGTCATCCTTTCCACTCTGGCATTTCAAATGCAGAACACAGTCAGTAAACAAGATTGGGTATAATTACGCTCATCAAAATGTGGAAGACTATAACGCAACTTTTCTTTTAATCAGTCTATTGTTTTAATCCTTGGCAAAAAAAAAAAAAAAAATCCAGCCTTTCCTTTGGCTGTGTTTTCTACAAGTTCTTCCCCTAAACCATTTGGGAAGCAGAGAGTTGGAGAAAGAATGAGAGTGGAGGGAGCTATAATACCCGACAATAATGCAGATTTCAAAACATAGCTTAGATTTTTGGAAAATCCCTTCATGAGCATGAAAAGTGCAACGACTTATGCTCAGATGCTTTTGCCAGCTGAAAACCACCATGACACTTGAGCACAGTTGCAAATGTTCTCTCTCTCCCACCAGCACCCAGGCTGTGTTCCAGGCGATGAACACAGTGTTTGGCCTGTCTCAGGGCTGGGAATGTATGAAGCGTGGGCATTGTTGGGTGAGCTTGGAAGGGCAGTACTTAAAAGCAAGGGAATCATGTGGAAAGATTAACGGAAACATATTAAAATATGATACCTCCAAAAATAATTTCTTGCAAGCAGTAAGAATTAATGCATTGTGAAACAAACAGAGCTTTCACTATTAACCTCAGGGAAGAAAAAAAAATGGGGGTGGTTGGCTCAGTGGAAAATATCGGCCGTGATTTTTTTTTTTTGGCCTTTTTTGTGCTACACGGCACTAATTGATTGAAGGGGTTGGTTGTGGGGGGGCGAGGAGCAGAGTGGGAGGGATAAATGAGACCATGTGATTTTTGGTATATTGGCAGGGGCTATTTTATTTTCACTCCTGTGTCTGACTGGTTACTTCACTATTGTTTTGGTGTTAGAGGTAATTTTTAATTTTAAGTGGATTGCCTGTTTTTTTTAAATGCAGACACTTGGAGGAAAAGCTGACTAATGGGCCTGCAAAATCACTGGGGTGGGTGTTGACAGATCTGACTGGCATTTGCATGGCATTTCCCAGTGTCCTCTCCCCCCACCCTGCACCCTAATGGCAGTTGTTTAATGGTACAAAGGTCCTGGAAAATAGCATTTCTTTCAAAGTGAAACCCATAGAGAAAGGAGTCATTTTATCTTAGCAAATAACAAATTCTTACAGGAGCTTGTAATCGCTGTCAACTCTTCCCCTCCACCCCCCAAAAATAGACCTTGTGGTGTGAAATGAGGACAGCAAATGATTCATATGTAAGTGAGTTTATAATTCATTTTAGAAATAAAGCTGAACTCATAAAGTAGAGTCCAGGAAAAATAAGAAAGAATGAATAGCCTTAAGGGCACATCAGACTACTTAGGCCAAAATAAAAATATTTGGTATAACTTAAAATAAGTCTATATTTACTTTGTGAAAGGTTATGTGCAATTAAAGTTTCCTCTGTCTGTTGAACAGTCACTTGAAAGTAGTTTTGCAACATTCATATAGTGACTTCCAATTTATGGAGGGATTGTGTGCCTTGGACCCATCAATGGTTCTGTGAAGAAGGATTCTCATGTAACATTGTTGACAGATAACAAAACAGGCCAACGATTTTGACACTTTCCTAAGGTCACATGAATCATAAGTGACAGAACCAGGACTTGAACTTTCCATTAAGTTGTTCTGTATCTCACTGTACAAGGCTCTGTAATTATGGTAGCCAAGGGCCCTCTCACCTATAATCGGGGTGGTGGAAAGAGTTCTGAATATAGAATTAGGAGAGCTAGCTAGATTAGAGTATCTCCTGATATTACTTTGCTGAATGACTTGAAACGCATCACTAAAACTCTCCATGCCTCAATTTTATTGTCTGTAAATTGGGGCAGGGGGGTGGATTTATCTACAAGGTTGTTGTGAATGCAAAAATTCTTTGAAGATGGTGAAGTTCTCTACAAAGATACACTGTTATTTATTAGGCACAGACTAGATATCCAGCAATAGGCCAGGAGCTATGAGAAATCCAGAAGGTTTTTTTATAGTCTGTTCTAACATCCTGTCCTTCTTTCTTTCCCATCCATTCTAGAAGCTCCATGCCCTAGTCACAGTGAACTTTTTAGTTTTCCTATATATAACATACTTCTTCCTATCTCTATGCCTTTACATATTTTGGTCTTCCTGTCTGGAATGCCCTTTGCCTAAGAACTCTTAGGCATCCTACAGAGGCCTTTTCCAACTCTCCTGGGTAGAGTTAATTTTTCCTTTTTTGGATTCCCATACTGTGTTCACACCTCTGTTATAGCACTTCCCATAGCGTATTGGAATCCATCTGTTTATGTATCTACTTCTGCCCCTTCCTAAGCCATGAGCTCCTCAAGGGAAGCTGCTGCCACCTGTATGAAGCCTGTGTGCCTGGCACATAGGAAACACCCAAAGGCTTGGTTGCTGAATGAGTAGACATATAAGAATTACTGTTCTAACTGACAGGTACATCACCACTTAATTTAGGAGCAAGACAAAGACATGGAAGACTGGCAAGGTATGAGCCATTCATACATTGAGATGAAAAGGTGATCATTGAAAGCTAAAGTAACTAGGGAAGCAAGTGTATAGAATTAGTTAATGATAGGAATTGAGTGGGGAAAACATTAAATCCACCAGCATTATTTTAGGAGGGAATCCTATTGCTTTTGGAAGCCCTGCTGTGATAAACGCTAGAAACTGCTAGGTATTCAAGGGATCTTCTTGGGGTAGAACTGTTTGGTAAGAGGAAGGGGGTTTGTCTAGTGTCCCGGGGAGATAAGGGATGAGGCAGAGCATTAAGGATGCTGCTCGAAGGCCACAGGCCCAACCAAACCTAATGAAGTTGCCTAAATCCTGAAGAGCTTAAACTGAATAGATGTGTTTTTGGTTGGTTTGTTTTTTAATGGAAGCAACAGATAGACTTAAACCAGAGACGTTCTATGTGAATACTGGAACAGGGAGGCAGAGAGAGAAGCGAGGCACAGGCGCTCCTAGAAGGGATGAAGAGAACCCTTCTGAGGGTCCCAAGAGTTAAATTTAGGGTTTGGGCTAGATTTAACCAAATCTCTAAGGAATGGAGCTGGGGGCAGAGGGAGGGGGAAGCTGACATGTAGATGACAATATCAAAAAGATTGTTTCTACAGAGCAAAGAACTGCCATGAGTCTTAAGGAATCAATGTTAGAGCAAAATAACACATCAATCCTCTTTCTAGACATCCCTGTAGCCACTGACCCTTAGACCTATAGCCCATAAATGTCAGCCCACTGACCATGTTAGTAATAGAGGAAAAGTTCTCCTGTGTCTCTGGATAAGTGAGGAAAAACAGCATTGATGTGAGATCTTCATAATACTAAATTCATTAAAGAACTATTATTTTGAAATTATGTTCTTATACATCGTTTTGTTATAAATGTCCTTTCTTTTATGAATTGATGGTTTCTTTTTGACATCCTTACATGGCAAAATTAAAATGTGTCAATTTTATGTCCATCTCCTAAATTTCTTGGAAATTTCACTGGTCTGTAACATTCAAAAGTCTAGGAGCTGTCTCTTAATGTGACCCACAGTATCATTTTAATTAGCTGATTTGTCTTGAATGAAATGGAAGGAAGGAGACTAATTTCAGCTCCTCAGTCCACTATTGCTGGTCTTGGTTGATGTTTAAGGCAGTGCCTTTTTTATTCCCATCATCTACTGCCTCTTCAAATTAAAATTTGTGAGTGGTAGAACTGCCCCAGGGCCCCTCTTAAGACTATGTGCATATGGACAGGGTTTGGTTCTGTAATCAATATGCTATTCAGCAAAGTATATCTTGCACCTAGTATAAACAATACCTTGCATTGTGTTATTACAAAGCAGTGTTTATGTCATGATTACATATTTTCCCTTACATATTATGAAATGCACAATTATTATGCTGTACAGTAATTGACCACAAATGGCACGCATTTCATGTACATGGCTGCATTTCCTGTGACTTTCTGTATCAGGGCCAGCTTCCTGGGCATGCAACCTGTGTAGTCCCACCAGACCCCATGCTCAGGAGGGCCCGCACTTGGTTTAATGCTCTGCAGTTGCTGTCTTGAAATTGTTAATAGTTTTTAAACAAAGGGTTCCACATTTTCCCTTTCCACTGAACCCTTCAAATTATGTTGCTGGTCCCTTTTTATATCCAACTGCTCTTGTAAGGATTCAGGTCAAGCTGGGAGATAGAAATAGAGGTACTAGGAAGAGATTTGTTTTCCGCAGCTCCCTGGATTTTTCTGCCTGCTCAAGAGCTCTGCCTCCAATCCAACCATGAGAGCTTCTTCTATTACTTATAAGATCTTGGCCCTTTTATTCCATGGGAGGAAGGAGAAAGAGTTAGCTTTTCAGAAAATAACTGGTTTAAGTTAGCACAGAGTAAAGGAAGGGAGCTGTGAATGTGTGTTAATAGGAATGATTGCTGGGGGGGGGGGTGCGGAAGCAAGATGGAGGGGATCAGTGGGGAAAAAAGGGGGGATATCTGTAGTACTTTTAACAATAAAGATTATTATTATTATTTTTTTTTTTTAAAGGAAGGATTGCTGATGGAGAGGATGGGAAAACAGGAAAGATGCATTTGAAGATTTGAAAGCATGGGGCAATTTGAGAAGTCAGTGGGAGCTCCTGAGCCCCTTGTACAAAGTACAAGGAGGCCTGGGGAAGGAAGGGTGCCCAAGGAAATCCTTCTCCATATTTATCTCCCTCTGGCACAGGCCTCTGCCTTATTCTAGAGGCTGGGCTTAGTTGACTTTAAGTCCTACTGAGGATACCTAGGGGAGAGATGGGAAGAAGATTCTGGGCTGTCTGATTTTTTGCAGAAAGATTAAGGCCCCAAATATCTCCTTATGGACTAACATTCCATCTGACAGAAAGCATTTAGATTAATGCAGGCCAATCATCTTGGAAGGGTAAGGGTTAGGGCAGGGGACTCCTCTTCAGTCCCTTCTTTGGCATAAGCCTTGTGCTGGAGGTGCCTATAGCAGGAGGTGAGCTCTTCTGGGAGAAGAGCAGAGAGGATAATTCTCACTGGTAGGTGGCCAAGGAACAGCCTTCAGGGGGAACAGAAGTACTTAATGGGGTAAATTGCTGCTGTGAGATATGCAGCATAACCTACCTAACTCTCCCCCACTAGTCTAGAACACCTTCAGTAGATGTAATGTTGCTTGTTATGGTTTTGTGTTAGTGGATTTCTTTGGGGAACTAAAAAAAATGCCAAGTTCTAAATTCAAGTTGATTCAACATGAAAATATAGATTGTACGCTTGGGCTCAGGAACCAGAGACTAAAGGGACAGTGAGCAACTGGCCTCTGGATAGTGTGGCCTCTGTAAGAATTTCAGTTCTGCTGTTATCTTCCTGCTGAGAATGTGGGTATGTGGCCCTGAACTGTGGTGGGGATGGTGGGCATACTTGTAAGCAGAGTGAAGCCTGTGCAAGCTGTGAACCTGTCAGCTTTGGGGATCAGTCATCCTTGCCCAACTTTTTATAAAATTTTTGTACTTGTTAGGATGATATTTTGTTTAACTCATATAGTGGACTTCAAATATCATTGGAAATAATACTTTTGTTACTGGACAGCTGCCGATGTCTGAGGGGTCTTGGCTCTTCCCTCAGCTCTTGTCACATTCCCAAGAAAAACTTCAGATGAGTGACAGAAAGCAGTGTTGAAGCAAACAAGGGAATTTATTAAGAATACACTTGGCACAAAGCACAAGTGGGCAACTCAGCTAGTCTGAGTGCACTGCCTGGTGGGGGTTCAAGGGTTTTATGCTTTCCCCTCTATAGGTTTCAAGGTTCCCCTTTTACATTGTTGCCACTCTTCCAAGAATTTATGAGAATATCTGGCAATTTCATTTTGGCTGGTCCCCAGATGGCTGACTTCTTTGTTTAGTGGATGAGATAAACTCCCCCCCCCCTTTCCCTCCTTCCCCTCCTCCTATCCTAGCAGCTATTTATCCTGCCACATTCCCCCATCAGGTGATACCATCCAAATGCTTTTGGGTTTTTTTTGTTATTTGTCCCCCAGACTTCATCTGTCCTTGGGATTAGCTGGCACAAATGGCACTAATTGGGTCTTTATTTTCTATTTTCCCAGGAAAGGGTGATTTAAGCTACATATTTTCTGGTTAGGCAGGAGAGGTATAAACCATTTACCCTCAAATAGCCTTGGTTGGGGAAGATAAGTTCTTATGATTCACAGGCTGGCTGCAAGCTGCCCAAACTGTTTGGCCTTGTTTAATTTTCTTGTCTCAGTTTCCCCATTCCACTTGCCCAGGAATTTCCCTAGCTTCTTACTATCCTACCACACTTTTGTCATTAGTTATGTTGCCTTTTAAGTTTTTCCAGGTTTCTTCTATTTTCTCTCCTTCTCTCTCTCTTTCTCCTTTTTTTCTTTTTATTCCTGCACACTACATATAAGTACACTTAAGTTTTACTGATGCCATAAGGTTAACCTAAGACAGTGTATGTTGCCAGGCACAGGTCAGAATACTGGGTAGGCATGCAACAAAGAGATATTTTGGCAGAAATAGAGCTTAGGAAGCCAATATATACTTTTTTACCATAAGTTACAGTAAATATTTACAAATTCAGTCTCATGTGGGTATTCAGATTTTGAGCGAAAGCAATCTCATGCAGAGATATTTACTTTGAATATGTTCTCCGGTTTTCAGTAGCCATGACTAATTCCCCTTTTCACAGAGAGTAGAGAGCAAGTTGGCTCTGATTCTAGCAACACACACATACACACGCACACACACTCAAAAACACAAAACAATTTACAATGCACATGCCGGTAGCGGGCATACAGTCAGAATGCTGGGGTAAGAAAACAAATGCAAACCCTAAAATCATAGTGTAATAAATGAACTAAGTGTTGTTGCTGAAGGGGCTGAATCACTGTTCCACTGACTCTTACTCTGACTTTTGCTGGGAAGGCAAAGACTCAGTAAACTGAGTCTGATATAGTGAATGAACTGAATCAAGTAAAGACATTCATTGAGGATCATTGTCGATGGCCTGAGAGATGTGAGGATCATATGGAAGATCCTTACTTTCAAGGAACTTATATCTGTAAATAAACCACATCAACAATGCAAAGTTAAGTAACCATGAAAGATGTGAATGACCCTTGAAGGTAACAACAGAAGAGAGGCAGAGATGGTAGCTTTATAAATGGAATGTATAGAATTGTCTCAGAGAGGTAAAAGACCCTTTGAGGCTGACAGAAAAGGGAAATCTCTCTGGAGGAGGTAGATTCGAGTATTAAAAGGGGGCATTCCAGGCAGGAGAAGGCATGAGCAGAATTACGGAGGTGGTGAGAGATCCATGTGCATGAGAGTGAGATGAGTAAGCCAATCTGGCTGAAATGAAGTTTCAGGATGATGAATAATTGGAGATAGCACTGGAAATAGCTAGTGTGTTGGATTCCAGAAGGCCTTGACCCTTGGGGACAGGAGAGTCACCACACACCATAAGAGACTTGTTCTGACAAGGTAACCATCTCTGAATCCACCTTTGCCTCCGAGCCCTCTTGGCCTTTCCCTTTCTGCTTTCACCTTGCAGCCAAGGGTCCATTCCCACTGGATAGACCTGCCCTTCCTGGCTCCATTGATCCAAGTCTGACACAAGTCTAGGCCTGGCAGGTAAGTGTGCAAGGCCATGTGAGGACTTCTTGAAACTCATTACTATTCCAACTTGGACAGAGCCAGTTTTGAAAGTGGGGTGGCGAAGTCTTCTTGCCTCAGGATGTGTGGAAACACCATCTGCATGCACAATGGAAACACAGATGGCTTCTCCTATTCACTGCTCCCAGAACCCACTCACCTGGCCTCTGACCCAAGAACCTGAGAAGTAGGTGTAAGATTGGGCATTTGCTTAAAGGGCAAGGATTGCATAAAGTTTCATCTACAACCCTGAGCAAGCCTTAAGGAACACAGACCTGATAATGCATTATTATAAGAAAATGAAAAGCCCAGACTTTGTGGTGGTGCCTTCTGAGCTGCGTAATTCTGGAGAGAATGAAGCAGGAGATTGATTATACAAACTGCAGACTAAACATTTAAACCCTGTGTGGGGGGCCGGCTGACAAGCAGAGGTAATTAATAGGCAGTTACAACGTGGAAGATTCTGGAAAATAGAGTTTTGTCGTCTGAAATTCACAGTCTCTGACAGAAGAATATTAGTAAGATGAATGTAGTTGGCTCAAGGAAAATTGAGAGGAAAGGCATTCTCAAATCACTTTTGGGAAAACTCCTGGTGGTGTTGGGTTCCCTCTGTCCCCTTATGAAAGAGTGTATTCCTTGAGTGTTACAGTTGGCGAGCATATGGGTAAAGGAGATGTCACAAGCAACTGCTACAGCTGTACAAGCAAGCCACTGGGAAGATTAGACACTTGTTAGTTTTTGTAAAGTTAGGTGTCTGGTCTCTGTTTCTTTGCCTTCCAAAGGCACTTCCTGGCGGAGAGTTACAACAGTGCCTCAGAGAAAACCCCAGGTCGGCAGCGTCTGCTCCAGAGCTTGGCAGACTGCAGCTGGCCAGGAGCATGGCTTGCTAATTTTCTGGGTCACGCGTGGCGGTGGTGGTGATGGGCTTCAGCCAAACAGGACCCTCTAATTCTGCTCCCTTTCTCCTGCCCCAGAGGCCCTGATTATTAGAAGGTGTCACGGGGATTCTTGCCTTCCTTTGGGTCAAAGGAAAAAGGGAGGGAGCATAATGAATTTTTTGGAGAGCCAGGAGTCCAGTATCCAGAGCTGGTTTTTAGAACACTGTGAAGCTGAACTTAGATGACCCTCAACTTCTTTTTCTTCTATATTCTTTTGGGGCTCTTCCTCAGCACCAACCTAATCCTCACTGCTGACAGATCCCTTTGTTCTAGTCCCTAAATATCTAATTTAATCTTCCTTTAGAATACCATCAATGTCTTCTTTCCTTCCTGTAGGAGCCCTCCTTCCAAAATGATCCCAATCCCCACCTCTTCAGAATGTCCACATATGTTATCTTGTGCATTCCTGTGAAGCAGATAATCTTATTATTTCAATTTTATAAAAGAGGAAACTGAGGCTCAAAAAACTTAAGTAACCTACTTAAGTAAATAGTCCAGGCAGGGCTTGAACCCAGATCTCTGGCTCCAAGAGGCCTTGTTCATTGCCTCACACTCCGCTGCTTGAACAGCAGATGAAAATATTTGGGTAGCTGATTCTTCTCACTTTTTTAGAACAACTAATAGGCTAATCTTGAAAAAGCAACAATCTGCTAAGGCAATGCAATGGACTAAATTGTGTGTCTCCACCAAATTTATATGTTGAAGCCCTAACCAACGTAATGGCATTTGGAGGTGGGGCCTTTGAGAGAGAGTTTCAGATGAGGCCATGAGGGTGGAGCTCTCCTGATGGGATTAGTGCCCTTCTACAAAGGGACACCAGACAGCTTATTCTCTGTCTCTCTCCTCACTGTGAGAAGGCAAGCCAGGAAGAGTTCTCATGAGAATCTAACAATACTGGCACCCTGATCTCAGACTTCCAGCCCCCAAAACTATGAGAAAATAAATTTCTGTTGTTTAAGCTACGCAGTCTACAGTATTTTGTTATGGTTACCCAAGCTGTGTAATACAGGAGAATACAGAGAGAACTGGGATCATTGTGCCAGTGTGTAACCATATCTATTTACTTACCAAATGCCCGTATGATGAATCCCAAGAAACCAGGGAAGAACTAGGAAAACACCAAAAAGCAAAAACTGAACCAGGAAAGTCTGTTGCTCCTTTTTTACTACGTTTTCCTAAAATTATGTTTTAGTACAAAACCTAGAGTACAAGCCTATAAGATAGTCCATAATTTCTCTTAACCCAATAATATCAGCTTGAAGTTTTCCTCCTGCCCCAACCCACCCAAGTTGGACACAATATTCCCAACTGTATTAGTTATAAAAAAATAAATGCAGCCTTGTCTGGGTAGCTCAGTTGGTTGGAGCATCATCCTGTTCACCAAAAGGTTGTGGGTTTGATTTCCGGTCAGGGCAAATACCTAGGTAAATGGGTTCAATCCCTGGTCAGGGTGCATAGGTGAGGCATCTGATTGATGTTTCTCTCTCACATTGATGTTTTTCTCTCTCCTTCTTCCTCTCTCTCTAAAACCAATTTTTAAAAAACATATCTTTGGGCAAAGATTAAAAAAAGAAAGAAATGTAAAACTCTGCTCAGTCATTTTAAGTCAGTGTCTTCTTGACTTAGTTGGTTCCATCTGTTGTTCTGGATGAAAGAAGTACCCTTGAATGAGCTTTAGTCTTTGGAAGTTACTTTCTATGATATCAAAGCTACACATCTGGTGAGTGGCAGGCAGTAAAGTTTCTCTTGGGATAAGCCAAGTGGGATGATTCGAATCACCCAAGGGTGATGTCATAGTCCAAGATCAACAGAAATGTGCTTAGGCAAAGGAGGAATTCATTATCTCTCATAACCAAACCATAAGAGAATTTTGGGAGGTTTTTGGGGGTAATGCTGATGAAAACTCAATCATCACAAGCCTCTGTCTCCCTACCCCTGGCCTCTGCTGTTCTCTACTCAGTTCCCTTCTAGCTAACAAACGTCCTCCCAACAGCTGGAAATAAGACCAGCAGAAGCAACCAACCTTCACAGCTCACACCTGGGGTCTAGTGCTCACCCCCAAGACCAGTTGACATTGATGGTAGCAGTTTTAAACTACATGAATGGAATGGGGGAAGGGATTATCTCCCAAAGTTAAGAAAAACTATTCAGAAAAGGATTGCAGGAAAGGACAGCGTAGATTCCAAATAAACAATACCATAAATGGTTATGGGAATCACAATGGATGATGACAGAGCTGATTATTTATGCATTACATATATTCTTAAAATGTAGGTTCCAAAGAAAAAATTGATTTGCAGCATCCAAAATTCCCACTATTTTCTTAATATTACTAAAATAGAATTATGAATGAATGGAAACTTTCATCTTAAATACATAGTAAAGCTACACTTAACTGATGCCAGCTCCTTCTGACTCATACATTTCAAAGACAGTTTCAGATGAAAATTAACTCTAAAAGGGTTTTGAAAAATAATAATGAGGAAAAATTGAAGTAATGAAACATTAATTCACCCATTATTTCCCCTCAAGTATGTATACTGTAACTGCAAAATAACAATACCAAGAATTTTAAAAAGTGGCAGGCACACTAGAACCTTAAACCAACCATTTTAAAATGTAGTCATTTTGTTGGTATAATAATAATAGCTAATAGTTATTGAATATTTACTAAGTACAGGTAACTATTATAAAGCTTTTATTGGCATTTTCTGAATTAATACTCAAACAAGTTGTTGGCAAACTAATAAGGCCTGTGGCCAAATCCAGCCCACCATCTGCTTTTGTATGGAGTTTTATTGGAACACAGCAACGCCCATTCATTTATGCATTGTCTATAGCTACTTTCACACCACAGAATTAACTAGTTGCAACAGAGACTGTATGAACTGCCTAAAGAATTTATCATCTGTTCTTTGATACAAAAAGTTAGCTGATCCCTGCAAAACAATCCTATGAAATAAGTACATACTCATCTGTGCTTGATCCCAAGGTTACATAGTGGTATTGTCAGGGCGGTGAGTCAAACCTAAGTCTGTCTGAATATAAAGTCTATAATCTTTTTAGATATTTTCACAGTGGGGAACACAGACCATATGGCTTCAAATCAGACTCCACCACTTAGAAGCTGCATCTGGGACATTTTGCTTAACTGCCCCATGTCTCAGATTTCTCCACAACTCTTCCAGTTAGTAACTAATGTTGCTGGTCATCCTTGACATCAGTATAACCTTTGGACTCGAGGGTGCCTGTCCCAGGCCCTACATCTCAGGGCCTCCCACATTTTGGAGTACTTTCCTCAACATTTTCAAAGTTCCCTCAGGTACCTGGGAACAACTGGGGTGGCAGTCTTATCTGGGCGGAGTCCCAGGACCAATATCCTTGGGGACCCTGGTTCCCATTTCTCTCCTTTGGGGTGCTCTATGATTTCTACTCTTCTCTACCAGTGGGGTCAACCAGATGCCCTAAAGCACTCCAGGACTCATATCTATGAGATCATTCTGGGGCCTTTGGTCTGGCCTTGATTCCAGGAGGGTAGCCTGACAAGCAATTGCTCCCCAGTATAGCCCAGTCATTCCTTGTTGAGATTTCATGAGATTGAGCTACCGTTCAAGTGCAGACATACTGATTTTGATGACCCTCAGGTAGAAAACACAAGTTCTGGGCTCTGGAGTACCCATGGCCCACTGCCAACCCTTGGTCCATGTGCCGGCTATCACCCCTCCACATTCCATTACATGGCAGCCTCTGGTCTGTAGTGCCCCAGGGCAGCAAAAGTGGCACCATACATCTTTTACCCTGCTCACCATCTGTCACTGGCACCAGGATGGTCAATCTCCCTCCCTAAGCAGCCCTTCTCCTCAGAGAGCTTCTGAGCAGGGCCCTGTGAATGCCAGGCTGATGCCCTTCCCGACTGAGGCACTGTCCAGGGGCCTGTCTAGTGTTGGCGTTGAACCCCATGTTTAGCCATGCTGGTGAGAGACGGACATTCCTTGCATGATGGGACCTCTCTTGTTTGTTAACTCTTCTTTCCCTGATGGGGTTTGTGGAAGGCAGAGGTGCTGTCAGTGCTGAAAGAAATCACATTATAGGAGTTCAGTGACTACCTGAAGGAGTTCTAGAGAAGATATGATCGGAAAATGTGCTGTTCTATGTTTATTCTAGAAAATTTCAAACAGTGCCTTTCACATAATCAGAAAGTGAATTAACATTCGCATTACCCTCCATGCTCTGGGTAGGGCTTGCCCTTGTGATCATCTCCGAAACCACTGAGAGACTCATTGGAAGTTGGGATTCATGGTGGCAGGATGGGTAATGAGGCATCGAGAGTGATTGTATAACCAGCCTTAAATAAATAGTGTAGGTAAAAGCAGAGGCAAGGTTTATGTTGTTTCAATATACACATGTTCTGAAGAACCGCTGCGTTGTGAGTGTTAAGTACAACGTTGTTACCCTTTCTCCCAGTGGGAAAGGTGAAATTGGCACATCTAACAGCAAAGAACACAGAAGGTTCTGGCACTTGCACGGGAAACGATGGTGCCTAGACACTATGAATGATCTTCACCTACACTGACTGACAATGAACAAATGTGAAAATTCCTCTTCTCTACCCATTATTCTAAATCTTCATTGATAAATCATTTTTTCTCATGCAGACCCATGAATTTTGTAAAACATTTAAAAAATAAAATTGTTTATATAGTCAGGGACCCTGTGAAAACTATTTGCTCAGTACACACCCTAGGGACAGTGCTACTTGTGGTCGACTTGTTTTCTTTCCTATTAAGTTACTCTTACTTTCACTTGTAGCTTCTCCTCTCTTTTCTCAGGTTTGTGCTTTCTGTATGATTTCCACTCATTTAGGTTGCTCTTTCTTTGTTGTCTCCTTTTGAAAAATCAATGTACGCTTTGTAATATTGTGTACTACTCAACCGCTTTTCAAGCAGATGACTTACATGCTTTCTCTCTGTCTCTGATCACCTGTCTGTCTTAGTCCGTCAGGCATTCTTTTTTCTCTCTCTCCCTCTCACACACGGCTATGCCTGCACACACACAACTATGGACATAAAGCCTTAATATACAGGCAGCATGTTCACATAGAATTTGTTCCTTGCTTTGGGAACTATGAAACTCATGAAATAAAGAGAGCCCCACACTTAACATAGAAAAGAGAGTCCAGAACCCCTCACTGTCATTCTCAGATCTGGCATCTGGACAATCAGGTCAGAGTATGCTGAGAATGCCAAGATGCCCAAGATGGCACAAGTGGAAATTCTTTTCGATGCCCTGTTGGGTGCACTCCTGTCTGTGGTTAGAACTTGGCTCTTTAAACCTTTACTTGTCTGTGGATCAAGTGTCCTGTGACTGGTGACAGCTGCAGTGTTGGATGAGATAATGGGGTGCTATGTGCAACTCATGGCTATGTGTCTATATTTTTACCATAGAAAGCTAGTAAACTAAAATCACATTTAAAACTATTTGGATAGCCTAAAATGCAATTTTTGCTTTCAACCAGGAGCCAATATAGTCAGTTTTTATGTGTTGTTCCTCTTTGTTATTGTGAATAATTTATATGTTATTATTCTTGGTACTATTTGGCTATCCTAGAAGTGGTCAATGTCCCCATTTAGGACATAAAATCAGTTACTGCCAACATGCTGCCTTATTGTGTGTTCATGCAGCAGCGGGGTAGGGCATTTGAAACACATTTGATTTAGCTCATTTAGATAATGTATGGTGAAGGTGACAGGCTTGGGTGTTGTTGTTTTTTTGCCAACTTGTACATTAGTGTCTCTTAAGTGGCAGATTAAAAATTTCATAAAACACTAACGCTGATTAAAAGTGTTTGTTTAGGCTTGTTCAGAACTCTAAGTGCTTACAGGCTCCAAAGCACATTCCTGTCCTTTATTAAACCAACGACATTTTAAAAGCTGTAATGGCTCTGTCTTATTTAGCAAACAATAATAAGTTCCTACAGGGTTATATTCCTTTAAAAGGTAAAGCATAAAAATGTGTAAACATGGAAGGCAATCCGGATCCATGGAAATATTTGCAAGTATATGCATGAATATATTTCAAAAGCTTTTGTCCTATTAGTCAAATATTCTTTCAGTTCATTGGAGACATGCATAGCAGCTCACTTTTTTCCCCTCAAAAATGCTTTTTCAGAATTATGGCATCTCTTGCACCCAGTCAAGACTCCTGAGATGTTGTAACTTCTTGGTGCCTTAATATGTGTAGACTAATAAAAAAATTCTTCTTTGGTGAGTATTAATCTTAGTGTCTACTCTTAATCCATTGATTCCTTCATCATCCCCTTCATTCAACAACAGCTCTGTGCCTGGCTGGGAGTCGGGTCTGAGGACTGTGCTGTCACATCAGGAGGATCGATGTGGTTATGACACCATGGGACAGCTGCTGTGCAAAGTGTGATGGGGCCCAAAAGGAGATAACAACTGATTCTAACACAGGCTTCGCAGGGGAGGCAGCAGTTGGCTTGGAGCAGAGAAGCTCCTGCAAGACTTAGAAGGAACTGAGACAGGTGTAAACTACCTTGTGAAGGTTGAGAGCGGGCCAGGGCTTTGAGGCAGGGCTCTGGGTTTCAGTGGGAGGGACTGGAACACATTCTCTGCCCTGTGTTCTCTGGTAGGTGATGACACTGACAGACTGTTTTAGCCATGATGGTCAGTCACAGTTCTGCCCCTCCTGTCCGATTGAAGACTTTGGTTATTTAGATCTTTCTCAACTCTCTAGATGGCTCCTGGGACCCCAGGCTCCCTGTCCTGGGCGCATTTCCTGTCCACTGTCACAAGCAAAGGGTTTGCCCTGCCCCTGCTGCAGCCACCACGACTGCCATGTGGCAGTTGGGCCTCATCTGGTATGACACTTGGTATCCTCTCTTGGGCTACACTTTCTCCTTCACCTGTTTGTATTACATTCGTGTTGCATGACTCTGGGTCCTATAAAGAGCTCAGGGTGGTCCCATAAATAGTTAGGGGGCCAGTGAGATGACAAGTAGCCTAGGGTGGGACTTCCCACAATGCAATGGTTGGACATCAAATGCCTAACAAGGACCTTGTGGCATTGAACCCTCAGCCCCTGGGGCAGGTGGGTGGGGCCCGTGTCAGCCATAACAGATCTTTCATTTCCCCAGCTGCCCTTCAAGTATCTCCCTTTCCTTTGGCTGGGCGTCGCCTTTAAACCCTGACTGTCCCTTCACCAATCACCTTCCGGAAGGACATTTACAAGGCCCCTCACAGCACTCAGGGTCTCAGTGAACCCTCTGGCCTCTTCTTTGATTTGCCCTCTGCATACTGGGAAGGCTGATTTCACTGTGCCCGGCATTGGTGTGGGAAGGGACACTTCTGAGGCAAAAAGCAACCGAAGAATATCTTCTGAGCCACAGCCAAAGGCCCCCTGCAGTCTTCTCCGCTTTCTTTTTGTTGTTATCTGGATGACAGGGCTAATCTGGCCCCTGCCCACATCAAATGCTGTCTGGGGCTGGAAACAAGCCTCTAAACATGTTTTAAATTTTTTATTTCCCTCCATCTCCCCCAAGTTTGCCCACCATGGTCACACTTGACTTGAGTTACATCAGCAACAATCAGTTGTGAGTGACAGTGACAAGTCAGCCTGCAGGTAGCCAGCTTCGCTCCCACGGGCTAAGGTATCACGCCTGTGTCTGATTAGACACTGTGTTACCCAGTTGGAACACGAAGCACATGAAAGCAGCTCTCTCTCCTCAGCTTGTAGGGGACGCTTTTTGGAAATGCTACTGTGGGCCTGGACTTTGCTCCAGCTGATCTCCTGCCTGGAATGTCCTCTCCTTCCTCACCACCAGCGAGGGTGCCCCTGAACTAGTGTAAACTCCTAGTCTAAGAGTGGAGACTGAGGTCCAGGGGGGTGGGGTCATCCTGGTCTTATCTCCTTGAAGAGCCTAACTCTTCAAGGGGGTCTTCTTTATTCACTTTCTCTGTTAGCCTGCTTGAGCTGCCATAATAAACACTACAGACTGGATGGCTTCAACAGAAACTGATTTTCTCGGTTCTGAAGGCCGTGGACTGGCTTCTCCTGAGGCTCTCTCCTTGCCTTGCACATGACACCTTCTTGCTGTGTGCTCATGGCCTTTTCTCTGTGAATGTGCAGAGAGAAAGACAGAGATCCTTCTCTTTCTCTTCTTTTAAGGCCACTAATCCTACTGGATTAGGGCCTACTCTTATGACCTGACCTTATTTAACCTTAATTCTCTAAAGGCCCTGTCTCCAGATACAGTCACACTGGGGGTTAAGGCTTAAACATATGAATGTAAGGAGAACATCATTCAATCTACAGCATTTTCCATCCTTAAAATATTCCATTTTCCTGCTTTCTCTCCAATGCTTAGGTATTGCATTAGTTCCCTATGGCTATTTTAACAAATTACTACAAATTTGGTGGCTTAAAAAGAACAGAATTTATCTTCTCACAGTTCTAAGGCCAGAAGCCCCCAGTCAGCATCACTGGCTGCAGTCAGGCTGTCGGCAAGACGGCGCTCCGTCCAGAAGCTCTGGGCTCTCAGGGAGGATCTGCTCCTATCTCCTCCAGCTCGACTTGCGGCCACATCACACCAACCTCTGCCTCTGCAGTTTATTTCCTCCTCTTGCGTGTGTCAAATTTCCCTTTACCTCTCTCATAAGGACAACTGCGATTGCATTTAGGGACCACCCAGATAATCCAGGATAACTCCCCATCTCAAGAACCTTAACCATATCTGTAAAGATCCTTTTTTTCAAATAAGGTAACGTTCTTCGGTTCCACGGACAGGGCCTGATATCTTTAGGGACCATTATACAGCCTACGACAGGTTTATATGCTCTCATACAGTGTTATAATAGTGATGTCAACCTTTGAGAGAGCCCTTGTTGGAAGCAAGAGACGCAGAGGTGTCTTTCTTGGGCATATCCAGGTAGGATCCGACCCTCCAAACCATTCTCCAGACAGCTGGCTCCTTTCCCTCCTGTGACCTTCTCCTAGGAACTGCAGGGAGGGCTGAGGGCTGGGAAGCTGAGTCGCCTCCCTGGGGAGGAGACACTCGCACTGTCAGTGGACAGGAAGAAAGGAAAGTATCCTCTATGCAACCCCATTTTGTGGCTGGTTGGAGGGGTGGGCACCTCACTCCTGGAAGCCATTTCCCTGGCAATCCTTTGTTTATTTCTGGTTCAAGCAATCTCCAGGAGTGGGGTCTTGGGCAGGAAGGCTTGCTTCCCCCTCTCTTACACCACAGGCCTGATCCTCTCTGTGTTCTCCTATCACGACACTTCCAATTCGTTATCTCAATTACCTAGAACACCTACTCAGTTTTTAATGTGCTTCTGAAATCCAGAGCGCCAACTGTGTTGAAAATGAGAAATTTATTTATTTTTTAAAAATATATCTTTATTGATTTCAGAGAGAGGAAAATAGAAACATCAATGATGAGAGAGTTGTCATTGATCAGCTGCCTCCTGCATGCACCCCCCCCCAACTGAGCCCACAACCCGGGCATGTGCCCTGACCGGGAATCGAACCATGATCTCTTAGGATCCTAGGTCGACGCTCAACCCCTGGGCCAGGCCCGGCGGGGCGAGGATGAGCAGTTGAAATCAGCAGTGAAGCCCCACTTTAGGAAGCCGGGGTTGCGCAGAGCGAGCCTCCAGCGGCAGTGCTGTGGTCGGGGCTCGGGTCTGCCTGGAGGACGGGAGGGCGTCAGTGGCTGCTCATCTAACACCTGAGACCGTGTGCGCCGTCCTTCCTTCTTGCCGTTTATGGTGAAAAACGGGAGGCCAGGGCGGCATAAATGTTTTGCTGCTCCTCTCTAGTCCCATCCCAACTTCATTTTCATGCAATGAGAGTAGAGGTTAGAAGATAATTAGCAACGTTCCTCTCCCCTGTTACCAGCGCCTCTGCTGACTTGACAAAGATACATCACTGCTTACTCTGAAAAATCCAGTATTAACGCTGTCTCGGGCTTTTCAGAGTTTCATGTTTCTGGGACATGACTATTTACCTTAGAATGCAGAAAAACTATCAGAAAGAAGACTTCAGGATAAAATCATAATCTTTTCAAGGAAACCGTGTTCCTCAGATGCCCTTGTTAAGGGGTGGGGTGGGGGAGCTAGAGGGAAGGTTAGACAGAGATTTAAAAATATCAGCGTTTGGCAGTAAGCCATTAAAAATGCCTCGGTACCTTGTGGCCTGAAGGGAGAGTGGATTTGTCAGTCACTGAGAGTTTGGTATTAACCCTCCCCTGTGCTAATTTGTGTGGATTCAAAAGTAGATTTGATTGCAATGGTTGCATTTACTCCTTTGGCGCCAGGGAGACCAGCCAACTATAACCTTTATTATCTTCTCCGGTGATGGCCACATTTGGTGACAGGTAAATGTCTTGGAAAAGCCTCTCTCCTCACCCTTTCTTATTTTACAAAAGTCCCTGGCAAAATTTTGTGTTAAGTGAACTCGCCCTTCGTGCTTTTCCTGGTCTCTCTCACTCTCTGTGCCTCCCTCGCCTCGGCCTACTTGCTAGAGGCTGTGCCCCCGAGTAGACAGCTGGTGAGTGAGTTCGCATCCCATCCTGATGGCTTTAAGATGCTGATACTCCTCGGAGTATTCTAAGGGGACTCCATGCCTATCATGATACCTTATCCAAAGGAATCCTTCTCTAATGGAGGGATTTTTGCTACATAGAGGGGAAACTGTTCTCAGCAGTGGCGTGTGGTTTACTGTACACACGTCTCTAACGCTGGGAACCACCTGGGCAGCAGCCTGATTCCAGAGTCTTATTCCACTTGGAGTCTTCTCAGGCACAGGCCCAATTCTTCCAGGCCTGGAACCCAGCATTTTCTGCTTTGATCCCTGCTCCCCGACTGTTTTAAGTAGAAATCCTACTAGGATGCAGCGTATCCTTTTGTTTGCTCATAATCTTCTTCCCCACCAAGTATTCCTCCTTCCCTAAAAAAAAAATCTCACCAGTCCCTCGAGCCCCCTTTTGGGTCCTCCTCTTCCATGAAGCCATCCCAAGTCATTCCCTCTCTAAAACTCAAAGCTCTCCCTCCATCCTCGATCTCTTGGCAATGACTCACACGCATGCCTCATGACCCACTCCAGTAATCATCTACGGTCAGGGTAATGGCCACTTCGCCTACTGGCCTTGCTAATTCCGATGCAGGGCAGAGCTCTCTCTGCCCGGTAAGTCTCTGGAATATTCACTCGGTTCTCGATAGTGGCTTTGATTTGGGCAGATGTTTTTATCTGTCACCCATGTCAATGTTTCCCATGAGGAAATCCGGCTGGCCTTCAAAGGATGAAGATTACAGACCTCCCGTGAAAGCCAGTGGAAGTGAATTCTCTATCGGATTTTTTAAAGTCAAGATGGGAGATAATTACAGTGTACAGCAGTTGTAAAACAGATCTCGTTGTGTTCTACGCATAGTTCCCATTCTTCCATATGACTTTCTCTGTAACATTTTTGACTCCCTGATAACTCAAGAAATGTTTAGGTTAGTTCTTAACAAGCACTTGCTCTAAGAACAAGGTGGAAATTAGACCTTCTCAGATGGAAGGCTGGTTGGATGAAATGCTGTGCCGTCAGGATAAAGCACGTGACATTCCAGGTATTGTCAGATGAAACAAGCAAAAAATCTGTCAGGGAGACCCGTCTTCTTGAGAAAACAAATGCATTGCTTAGGCAGAACCAGAAGTCAGAGTGTGTGAATGCAGTTTTGAGTATTGTGATGTTCTCGAGTCCCGTACGACCAAACCAGCCAGAGGTCTACCCATCTGAGCCAGTGGCAGCTTATCGTTCAGCATCTGCGTTTTTTATTTTGCTGAATCTGACGCCGAAGTATGGGAGGAGACACAGGGCGGCACTCAATAACCCTATTTATATAGCTTATTGACTTAAGAACAAAATGACAGTCAATCATTCATATTAGTCTGGTGGACTAATTCTAAAGTCTGAGAGTTTTATTAGAAATACTACATTTGGGGCAAGGCTGGCAACATAATTTCCAAAGGAGAAGAACTCCTATTGGAGAGAAACCATCATGTTTATTCATTCTACTGTTTATGTATTTCATAGTAAAATTGATTGTCTCTAGGTTCCATAATAGGATCAGAACCATTACCTAATATGTAATTTTATTTTGTCTGTTTTAGAATGTTTATCAAGTTAATTCACAAACTCATGGACTTTCTCCAGTCCATGACTTCAAATATTTCATGGGGAAACTTGAGAAAAAAGTGGGACACTTCAGTAAATTAAAAAAGGAATAGATTGTGATACTGGAGCCCTGGGTTCTCTTTTCTGTTCAACCTGGTTAGTCCTTTGTATTGACAGTTACTTTGACTCACTGAAATGTGGTAACTGATGACCTTGTATTTGTGAAGAGTGAAGTACTCTGATGTTTCAATCTTTTTAAGCAGATAAAATTAGGCAGAAATCATATATTTTGTCCTTTGTTAAGTCTTTTCCCAGGGGGAAAAAAAATCACCCACAAGAATCCTGCCTGCTGCCAACATGAAGGGTCTCTGCTTGCACAAATTGTATGGTCTCTTTTCTGGTCGTTGGGTCACAGGTGGCTTGCCATTCTGAGTTTGCAAATTAAGTGCATCTTGATAAATTAGGTTAAAAGTAGACCAATTCAGCTCTCAGCAGGTGCCAGTCAAATGTGCCTTTTTACAGTAGAAAGCCACCAGCTCTGCATCTGCTCCCCAGAAGAGGAACCAGGTATTAGAAGGGTTGCCATAGAACTGACTCAACAAAATGGTTCATAAGCCGGATGTGGCTTTGTTTCCCCTCTAGCAGGGCATGTTTGTCGCCATCTCAACTAGACCTAACCTAACAGTAGTGACTGCACGTGAAAGGGCTCAGGGGAGCCCTACTTAATCGCCGAGTACCTGAAAGGGCGCGTTATCGCTTGGATTCTGTTGAGCAAACCCAATGCTAGCAGAAGCGTTCTCCATGTCACAGGGGGCAGAGGAAGTGCAGACATTCCTCATCATTCCACCTAATAATTTAATCTTGTCCTTGAGGTCGGCTGCAGATGAAAAGTAAAATGAGAAAGTGAATCTAATCAATGATAATTAAGATGGGGAACATGATGAGAGTCTGGCTAAAAATTATGAGGTACATCAGACTCCTCCTGATTCACAAGATTTAGAAGTGGCTGGGAAGTCTCTCTTGAAACTGTGAGCTGTGAGTGGGGTGTGGCCGACAGAAAAAGACACTGAAAATCATGGAATAGAAATAGAGCTGGGAAATGGAGGCAGGCACTCAGTGCTCTGAGTGAACAGGTTTCCTCTGCTCCTTAGTCGTCCTGACTGTGGTTCACCTGCAGCTACTCCAAACCCCATGAGAGAATCACTGAGATACTGGGGAGAGGAAGTCATTTCAGGGCTACGAATGCAAGTTATTGTGTGCAAGGGTTGGTCTTTGAGGGGGAAAGGGTGGTTAACAAGGGGACAGGAATCACTGTACATTTCCTGTTCCGGTTCCTTAACTGACACCCGCAGGGCATCTCGGCCCTCTTTAGCCTCCTAATCTTGTCTTATAAGAACACTTGTTCTATAGGGATGGGACTGGCTGGGGTTGTAGGAGTTTGCTGTAGAGTGTGTTAAAGGGAGGAGAGTCACAGAAATGAGTTGAGAGGTTGGCATCAGTGTTGACTTTAAAAAATTCTGATCTCACATGTGTGTTTTTCCTAAAATTGAGGGGATCTGTTTTGGAGGATCTCAAACTTTTGGGAAATAATAATTACTGAGTTAATGGAAATCACCTCTTACCTTATTTTAAAGACTCACGTACACTTTAGAGAAGCAATTTTTCTAGCTCTGAACTATATAGTAAGAAAATATTATTAGTCTTTGTTTTTTGTTTATTACTATAATCATGCAAGTTCATTTTTAACATTTACTCTTTATTGCGTTGTATGAAGTACCTATGTAATGCAAGTATGTACTGTACTAAAGACCCATATTTCCAAAGAACATTACATGGTGTAGCCCACAGTCTCTGCAGAAGCGTCATGAGTAACCTGTGCCTTTACACTCGACAATCCATTGCTGGCTGCTATGAAAGGTTTAACAGGGGAAGAAAAAAGAAAATAAAGCTAAAGTATGAATACACTTTTCCAAACAAACACATACACAGCTTACAATGGAAACGAGTCAGTGACAACATTCGATGTAGTATCTATAAAAGGCAGACTCTGCAATAAAAAGCCAAAGGCACATAAAAATATATTTTAACTTTAAAAATAACTTAGTTACAGTAATACTTTGCCTGTGTCTTACCAACATGTAGCTGACAGTCAAAATTCTGCAGTATCAACATAATATATAGGGATATATAAGAGCTACAAGAAAATCCCCCAAACCCATAAAGTTGTTCAGATGTGAAAACAGAGCAAAATTTTAACACTGAAGAATCTGCTATGGTGATCCCAAACAACGTAATATAGAAAAGAGTCTCGGAAAAAGGCTTAGGCGTTAAATAAATGTTGACTTCCTCTTGCTCAGAAAATGCCAGAGTATTGGCAAGGTCCTCGCGGGGCGGGTGCAGGCCTCCGTACTAGCGCCTTCCTGGCCGAGCCAGGCTCCTGTGTGTCTACAAACACGTGTGAGCTGAACATCAGCCACGCCGCTGAAACGGGTTCTCGCCGACTCACTTCCTCTCTTCCCAGGACATGTTTTTGGGTGTTTTTAACTGTTTTTTGCAAACAGGGCATAACAAGTAAAAAAATACTTTGTAGGGACATTCTTTTAGAAAACCCATCACATAACTGCAAATACAGCCCGTGAAGCTCTTCTTTTGACTGTGGTTTGTTGTTGTTGTTTTATTGTTGGTGTTTTCTGATACCTTTTATCCCAAAGGCGTTGCTGGACTGTTACTTGTTTTTATCCATGACATTCAGCACCTCATCCAGAAACGAGGGCCCCAGGTCGAGCTGCAGGGACAGCAGGGAGCCCGTGAGATCGGACAGGGACTCCTCCGACTTAGTCTTTCCCTTGACCAGCTCGCACGGGGCCGGGTGGTCAAACAGGTCCTCGGCCGGCCAGTCGGGGTACTGTTCGGAGAGGCTGGAGGAGTGGCTGTCCCGGCCCTGGCTGGACTGCGACGCGGACGCGGAGCCGCTGGAGCCCCACGAGCCGTCCCCCTGGCGGGCCGCCCCGCTCCCCAGCAGGCTGCCTTTCTCCGGGGCCTTTTCCTCCGCGACGGGCGCGCAGTTCAGCCTGGGCAGCCTGGCCGGCCCCAAGGGCTCCTGCTTGGAAGGAAACGTCACCGGGGACAGTAAGGGCAGCATGAGCGCCTGGGACCCGCCGATGGTGGGGAGGGAGATGGCGTTTTTGAGCACGGGGGAGGGCGTCTCGGTGAACACGGAGTCGGAGGTGCTGTTGGCCCTGAAGAACTCGCTGTGCCCGGGCAGCTGGCCCAGCGGCGCCTTCTCCTGGTTGCCAGGTAAAAGCTCATAGTTCCCTTGGAGAAAGGAAATGTCCCCGAACACGTCGTGCTGGCCCTCTTTGCCGATGTGGATGGTGTGGCGGAAGTCCCCGAGGGGCGGGCTGATCATGTCAGGAGACAGAATGTCCCTCAGTTTAAATTTCTTTCCTTTCTTGTTGTTGGCAGCTTTCAGGTAAATTGGGGTCTTGGCTGGCATCTTGGAATCCGAGAATGTCTCTCTTGCAAAAGGGGGAAAGGGCCACTTTCTTCCCAGAGGTCGTGTGTTGCCGACAATCCTGCCGATGGGAACTGTCACACCATTTTTCTCAGGTGGCGTCAGCAGCGGCTGTGGGAGGAGCAGGAGGTCGAAGAGGCCTTGGTGCAGTTACAGCCACGCGGGGCCTTCTGCAGAGCCGGTTACAGCCCGGGTCCCTGTCGCAGCATGGACACGCCTGAAAGAGACAGCGCAGGCTGCGATTAGCGGGCCTGCCCTTCTCGCAGGAGCCTGGCAATCGGGCCAGGACAGTTCCCACCTGAAGCCACTTTGTTTCCCTCCATGAAGCAGGACAAAAACTTAAATCTAAACGAGGATCCACTAAGCTTAGTCTTATTTCAGGGGGAAAAAGAAAGAAAAAAAAAAGAAGAGAAAGAGAGAGATTAAAAAAACCCCAAACCTATGACATCAGGACTTTTTAAACATGGCCATGGGTGGAATTTTCTAGACATGTCTAAGATTTTAGTCCTTTCACGACCAGTGACTTCAGCTCATTACAAACTGGATTTGTTTAAAAATACATTTTCTCTTTTGCTTTGGCATTCATACTAGCAATACTAATATTTTGTTATCGAGTTGAATAGTCCTAATAAGGAAAGGGGCTGGAGATATCATTCACTAAGTGACAGCGACTATTATATGCTGGTGTCCAACAAAATCCTAATGAAATGCATTTTTACACACGAGAGAACACTAAGATTCAAAGTAAAAAAGACAACAATTAAAAACACATACAAACCTTTTCTCAATAACACAGAGCCAAGAAATGAAAGAGCAGGAGCCAGAAATCAAGTTGTGGAGCAAGAACTGGGTTGGCCAGGATTTGGAGGCGTTCTGAGATGGAAGGACAAGTCTGCTTTTCAAAGAGTGTGATCATACAGAATAGGGTGGGTCTTCATTTGGAAACACCTCTGAACCCTTTACTGATAAGCTCGTATCCTCTCCCTGTGGTAGGTCCTACCACAGGGTAACCCCATGATCTGCCTCCTGGTGTTAAGGCCTTTTGTGGATGGAACCTGTGACTTGCTTCTAATCAACAGAATATGGCAAAGGTGATGGGATGTCACACCTCGAGCAGGTTACCTTATAAAAGACTCCACTTCTGCAGACTGGAGGTGGGGATTCCCTTTACTGGTTTTGAACCATGCTGAGAGAGGGCCTCTGGAGATGGATTCTGCCAACAACTTGAGGGAATCTGAAAGTGGATCTTTCCCCAGGCGAGCCTCCAGATGAGACTACAGCTCGGACGCCTGGTTCATAGCCTGAGGAGACCATGGAGCTAATCCCTGCCCACATTCCTGACTGGGGGAAACTGTGAGACATTAAATGGGTAATGTTGTAAGCTACTAAAAATTGGTGATAGTTTGAAAACGAACACAGCCTCCCTGCCCAAGGCTCCATGACGACATTAGAGGTGATGAGCTACAAGAAGGCTTGGGGGCTCTCATTTTACAAATGAGAAATCTTCACCCTTGAAAAGAACCCTCTAACCCACCCTTCAGTCACATCAGTTAACAAGGAAAAGCTACAGCCTCTCTCACTGTGGGGATTCCTGCAATGGCTCTGCTGTGACCTCTCCCTGGCTGCAGAGCAAGTAAATAAATAAATACTTGGAGGGGTGGGTTAGATGGTGGCTTGAAGGCAGCCACACTTGCTTTGCAGCAGCTGGAGGCTGGCATACATCTGCCCCATATTTCTTTCCTTTCAGCAAGTTTTAAATTCATTTGCCCGTGGCAGGTGGCGAGAACTGTGCTCCAGCACCCACTGGCAAGGTGACAATTGGCTCTGTAGGGGAAGCCGCTTGCACTTAGGCCTGAGAAGGCAGAGAATGATGAACTGGAGAGACCCATCCACACTGGGCGGCGGGAGGGCGGAGGAGGCCGAGGCAGCACAACTGGCTTTGCAACCAGTGTGGGCGAACCTGGAAGCTGCTCAGCAGAACCCTCTAGCCACCGGCTCGATTTCTCTCCAGTTCCAACTAAGGCACTGGCTCAACCTCCCCGAAGTGCAGTTTTGCAGCCACATGGACAGGCCTTGGGGGTCTGCTTTCCCACTTCAGGTTAGAAATGCATGGAGGCTGTTATTCAAAGAGAATCACAGGAAGACATTCTCTCTCACTGTTTTAACTCAAATTTGGGTCTCGCAGCAGTTACAAGTTTAAATACTGGGTCTTCCTGCTCCAACTTCAGAAGTTCCTTCCCCTGTAAGTGCACCACAGCCCAGGACCCTGCTGCCCAGGGGTGACTGGTGTTGCCCTCCTGCCCACTGGGCCCAGCACCACAGCTGCGTGCAGGAGCAGATGGGCACCTCCTGCAGAAGGTGTGGGCAGTCCTGAGGGACAGCTGCCCACTGGAGGTAGTGTCCGCCCACACACGGCTACGAGGGCAGCTTCCTTGGAAAGATAGTGTGTCCACCATCACTCAAGGGCATGCAAGGGCTGCCTGTGGTCAGCTGGGTGTGCCAGGGTTATGCAAGGCCAGAAACTGAGGCAGGCCATGCCACATTATTTAGAAAAATAAAAGGCCATAAAGTCGCAGCAGCCAGAGTGCAGTTCTCTGCCTCTCTCACATAATCACTCACATTCGTTGCCTGGCCACAGCCATGTCTATGGCCACGGGCACGGGTCTCGCAAGCCCCTGGGCAGAGACTCGCTCAGCCTGGTAGAAGCTGGGTTTTAGGTCAGTGGCATGGACCCAAAGGTGGCAGAGAAGTAACAAAATATAGAGAAAAAAGAAAAGGGTTGGTGAGTGTAGGCTCAATAAGCTGCTGGCAATGACATTCCGAAGAGTAGGAGAGGAAAGAAAATACCTTAAAAGGCATTTTTCTTTCTGCAAATATTTACATAGTATTTACTGCATAACAGGGACATAGGCTTCTAGACTTTGGAAACAGTAATTTGTATTGAACTTTTGCTCAGTGCCAGTGCTAAGAGCTCCCAAATACATTGGATTTTTTTTTTTTTAAGAAGGAATTGGGACAAAAATGTCAGTTTTACAAGTGTAGATGAGTTGATGTTTTCAATGCAATATGGGGAAATATCTGAGAGCTCTGACCCTACCCCTCTATCTTATCTGTGATCTTCCTCCTCTAGCTCAGGGCCAACCATGCTTGCCCCTCCATTCTGAATATTCTGGGCTCCCTCGCTCAGCAGCCAGTGGACATCCATGTCCTGCTTCCTTCCCAGGCTGACTGCTCTTTCATGATCTCCCCTGCCATAGCTAATGCAGAAACCCAACGGGCAGTTTCTTCACAGGTAACTAAGGGGCTGGTCCGGGAGACGGTATGTGTGCGTGTCTCCTGGGAGTCACCAGCACTGAAATATGACAGTAAACATTTATGTAGCAGGCACCAATCTTTGCCATGTACTAGCTCACTCACAGGAAACCACGAGGCTGCTACTGTTAATATCCCCATTTTACAGCTGATGTACTGAGACTCGGACGCTGAGTCACTGCCATGGCTGCACGGCAACCAGGCACTAAGCCAAGTGAAGTGGCCAGGCTCTAATATTTAAGGTCTTGACACTTAATAAGCACACTCCCTGGGAATTCAGTCAGCTCCCAAATTATGAAGGGGAGGCACTGCAAAGCCTGTTTAAGATAGAAGTGTGCAATAAGGCGCTGGGCTGATAAGGGTGGGAACAGGCCTTGCATACTATGAAGGCATAAACTCAGACAGGTCTAACCTCATTGGAAGTCAGTTTAGCAGTATCTATCAAAACCGTAAATCTCGTGCCTTTGGCCCTGGAATTTCACTTACAGACATTTCTGGAAATTTATCCAACTTACATATATGGGAAATCATATGTGTACAAAGTTATCAATCCAGCACAGTTTATAACAGCCTAGAGTTGGAAAGAACCTAAGTGTCCACCAATACATAAATTAAGGTGACTCCATAAAAGAACATTACAGAGATCTAAAAAATGAGGAGGCAGCTCTTTATATGCTGACATGGAAAGGGCTTCAAATATATATATATCTTCAAAGGAAAAAGACAGGTGCAAAGTGTGCCGATACATTTGTACTGGCCTGTACGTCTGTGAAACACCTCTGGAAGCACACACAGCTATGTGACTGCCCATAGGAGCGGGAAGGAGATGGAAGGAGATGAAGTGAGAGAGAAACCTGTCACTGCATATCATTTTTAAAAAAATCCTCACCTGAGGACATGCTTAGAGAGAGGAAGAAACAGAGAAAGACAGAAACATTGATGTGAGAGTGAAACATTGATCAGCTGCCTCCTGCGTGCCCCCTACTGGGATCGAATCTGCAACCCAGGTATGTGCCTGACCAGGAATCGAACCGGCAACCTTCTGGTGCACAGGACAGGGCTCAACCAACCGAGCCACTCTGGCTGGGCAGTATATCCTTTTATGTTTTTGGATTTGAGTGAATTTTGAAGTAGCTATTTACAAAAAAAAAAAAAGATAAACAAATGGGTTGCTTAGGGCTCTGACTGCTCTTTCCTGCAGAGCCAATTTTATACACAGGTCCCGAAAAGCCTACTGAACTTTGAGTTACGGACACTGGAGGAATGGCCACCTCAGGCTGTCCATGTTCCATGTGGAGGGAAGCACAGGCAGCCCGAGACCCTGGGGCTCGGCACACAGCTCCTTGTTTGGGAGGTGGCAGTGACAGATAGACAACATATTATGGTGGGATGGTCCTAAGTGCTACAACCCAAATCCTGTCCCTCCTTGCCATTTCAGAAAAGGAGACTTGGGCTCCAGGTTGCTGGCTGGTGATCATCGTGGCAGTAGACGGAGCGAGGGGTGAACCAGAGTGGAACAGCCTGAGTCAGAAGGACACTCCAAATCTTTGCTCTTTGCCCCCAAGGACGCAGGACGTCCTGTCATGGGCTGGTGGGGGGAGAAAAGGAAAGGAAGAGCTAAATTCTAAGGGCTTCCAGGCGGCAGTGAACTGCTGGAGCAAAACTGGTGAGCGAGCCCTCGTGGGTGTCTCGAGGCCAAACGAGGAGAATCTCCAGCCTTCGTGTTTCAGTCAGGACTCTACCCCATCAGTAACCACCAGGTCCTGAACCATCCCCAGGGCGCGGCCTGCCCACTCGGGCCTCTCCTGTTCTCCAGCTTTTTTTCATGCCAGGATTCCTCTACCCCCATTACCTTCCTCAAGTAAGAAAAAAAAAAAAAAAAAAAAGAAGGAAGCGAGGAAGGGAAGAAGGAAAGAGAGGAAGAGAGAGAGAGAGAGAAAAAAAATCTTCCAATGTGTAGCCCTTTCTCAAAAACCCTCCCTTTGACCTTGAAATGTGAACTCTCCACAATCGCTAACCCCTTTCTTGGATCACTGCTTATTCCTCTGTCCCCACTTCGATGACACTCAAGACAATATTCATCTGGGAAACCAGATTCCTCTCAAAACAAAGGTCCCAGGTTCCTGGGAGCTGGAGAGAAGAGATTCACCCACAACAGGGTTCCACTCCCCAGGCAGCTGCTGGCCACCTCCTATGAAGGTCACAGAGCACGTCGGGCAGGTGCGCGGCGAGGGGGTCCAGCTGCAAACGCACCGGCTCCCGCTTACAGGCGCCTGCGCGCAGTACCAGGGTTCCAGGCCCGACAGGCTGGAGAGGAAGCTAAGGGACAGTGCCCAGCGGTCATCCCTGCACTCCGCTAGCCAATTCCAGTTCCTTACTGGTGACTGGTATAAGCACAAGCGACAGTGTCCACTAGAGGAATCACCACGGCAATAATAATTCAGCGAAGGGAAAACCGAAGTGGCCCTCGCTTCGTTTCCTTGTCATCCTTCTTGTAAACTGTGTCGCTGGAGAGACCAGAACAGGGAGTGGCCGGGAGGCAGCGGGGAAAACAAGGGGATACGACCAAGTCACATACCAAAAAATCAGTTCCTCAGTTACTCAGAGTTGACTGTATTGGCAATTACAGGGCCCTAAAAAGGAACAAAGAGACTGAGGGTTTCTTAAAAATTCCATTTACTGTATTTTAAGAAAGGAATGTTTGGTTTGTCTGCTATTTGTTTTTAGATCAATTCTTAGTGGAGAGAGAGAATGGAAAAGTCCTTGCCTCCTGCAAAATAGGTTGCAACGTTCATTTAAAACACACGTGGGTAAGAACAGGCAGGTGGAGGGAGGGGGAACAGGCATCCTGAGGGACCCAAAGGCCTTTGCTTTCTACTCCCAGGAAGTGAGCCTGCAACGGACTTCCCCTTCTTGCTCAGTTGTCACGTCCTTCAAGGACATCCCAGCTTCTGATCCCTTTTCCCTGTCCCAGCGCTGTACAGTGCGCCCTTCTTCCTAGCACCCGGATGCAGCACCACTGCTCCATCTGGGCCCAGCAAAAAAACTCAGTTACTCCTCCAACATCCCAGCCAAGGGTGAGGCGGCGGCAAGAACCCTCCAGCACCTCCCCACCCAAAGCATCGCTGGTGTATTTCTCTCTGCTGACAGGAAGACAGTTCCATTGTGATAAGTCTCAGAAAACTGCATTTGACCCCTGGGCTCCCCACCTTAGAAGGGATAAAGACTACCTGGGACATGTTCCTGTATGTCCTGAGGGGTCCCAGCAGAAGACAAAGGGACTAGGCTGTGACACATGAGCAGCAGCTGAAGGAGTGTAGCAGCCTCAAGAAAACCCAAATATGGGGGGCCACCAAGCTTCAGGGATCTAAAGGATTCATTTCAGTGCAATGGAAAAGGCCTTAGGGTTCCAAGCAGAAGCTACAGGGAAAGAGATTTTGGCTCCTCCAACGGAGGGGTAGGTTTCTGGAAAGATGGAATGGTTTGCCACGGGGAGGGGACCTGAGTAAGGACGAGGGTCTCACAGGGGCAGCGGCCGTGACTGTGAGCTCACCCGACGGTGCACTGCACGTGTATTTACACACCCGTTCACTGTAAGCCTCCTGTGAGGGAACACTGTCACTGCTTACCTCCTTATGTCACATGCGCCTATAAAAATGCTCAGACTTTCCCTGGAGGACTTTCCATTCAAAGATAGCTGTGTTTTTACTGATATAGGGATGACCAGCCACCCTTCGGTATCAGAAACAATAAAATCCGAGTCACACTCTTCAAGGGGAAAAAAATCATAGTATTAGAAATTCATCTTGGAACTTCAATGAAAATCTAAGACAGAAATAAATGTCACTAGAGAACACCCAGTGAACAGCATCCTGAAGATGCTTTTCATAGTTTCAGTCTGTTACTCCACCCATGAGAAGATAAGAAGATGCCTTTTCTATTTTTAGATTCTTCCTCATATCATCTAAACCGAAGACAGAGCTACGTGCCCTAAGACTGTAAAACTCCATTAGCCCAGGTCCCAGCTGCCGGCCATCATGCACATGAACTTGCAGCCCGACTGGGCAGACGATACTTCATAGACCCACTCAGCAAGTCCATGACATGTCTCACCTCAATTATTCATAAATGGACTTCTCATTTATGACTCAGCTACAGCTTTATTTACTTTTCTTTCACAACCTTGATTATATAGAAACTCACAAATACCATATGGGAGACTCACTGCTAATTTGCGTACAATCTCCACATTTATGGGATCTGACTGTACTATTTGAAAGACTTTTTAAAAACAAAACTGGAAGATAGAACATCCAACCTCACAAAATACCAAGTCTGTACTTTTGAAGAGAGGCCATTAGGCCCTTTCTCTCTATTAAAATGCGTGATTGGGGAAGGACCCCATGTGGACATTGATCCCTGGCAGTTGTCACAAGGCAGGAGGACAGGTCCTCTCAACATGCCTGGTCACTCATCATGAATAGTTTTACACGGGACTCAGTCTGAAGGACCAAGGCAGGGACCCGAGTTTGGTGGATATGAATGAAATAAGGCCATGACTGTGAACTGTTCCCAGCTTCCAAAAAGAATGGATTCCACTTGATTTGTGAAGCTCCAAGGACTAGATCAATACAGGAAGAAAACCTGAAGTTTTTAGCAATATTCAGCCAGGATATTCCTTCTAAACTGCTCAAAAGAAAAGAACTTGTGAAGCTGTTTAACTGCTCACCAAAAAACCCTCATATTTAAGTCAGCAATTCTTCTCTGAAAACTCCAGCTCTAGCGACAGTAACACCAAGTGATCCAAAACAGCAGGTTTGACAGGTGTCCAGAAATTCAGGCCATGGTCACTCGGCCCATCCCACATAGAAAGTGAAGTTCCTTGTCCTCTGCTTTTATAGCACATCCTCAGATTGAGGCTCACTGGCAGCTGTCCCACTAGTTGGGTGAAGAGGCAGATCTGGGGTTTCCACGCTACTCTCCTACCCTGCTAGGCCCTCGGCCATCATCCGTGATCATCTGATGGGCTGAAACACGGCTTCTCCGCATCACACAGCATTGGGCATACTCTCAACCCACCTCCACGCAGGCTCCCCGGTATTGTTTGTACATACACATTTGTCCAGTGAGTGACTGAATGTCCCTCCAGACTAGGCTGGGAGCTCCTGTATGCGCATGAACCAGGTCTTAGGCACCTGTTTGCCTCTCTCAACAAATGGCACACAGGGAACTTCCGGTTCAGGAGTGTTTGAATCCACAGCCCCTCCTGGACCTTCCATCACGAGAGGGGAGGTGGTTTGCCCCAGGGGCCCACTCCCAGTCCAAGTCCACAGTAGGCGGCACATTGGACATGCCTGGTCCTCTGAGGAATGTACACTTGTGAGCAGCAATGGCTAATGTTTCAGTACTTGATGTGGGCCAGGCAGCAAGTGCTAGAACACACCCTTAGGGGCCGGCCTTGGATTACGTCTTCGGTCAACCAGCCCGTACATGGAGGAGGCAGAATTTCAGCCATGGCTGCCCCGTCTGTGCTCTAACGGCTGGGCCCTGGATACATGAGGACCGCCGGGGAGTGGGTTGAGGACAGAATGGCCACTCCAGACTGTCTGTCTAGAAGCCTGACCGCACGAAGAGGAAATAACAAACTATGATCTCAACAGTTATGAGAGGCAGAGGTGCTAAGTTGGCCTTGTTGGGAACCAAAAATGAGTAAAATGGTCCCAGACGCCAGCTCCTCCAACTCTCACTCACTCCATCGTTTCAGTATTTTTGCTCTTGTCAAAAAGAATCTCAAAAGGAATTTGACTTTATGGAAAAGAAAAGCCAAAAGATTAAAATTTTGAAGTAACAAAGCCCCCTGAGTCTCAAGGAGAAAAGCAAACATCCTGTTCTTAGGAAAGAGCATTAGTGGCGTTAATTCTTTGCCCAGAGGAAGCAGGTGCATTGGGCTGTGTACAACCACAGGACTTTCACAGGGGACAATAGCTCCCTTTCCTCGCCACTTCACTTCCCTCCTACCTTTCGGAAATTCAGAGCCCTGTGTTCCTTCCATGGACTGTCCTCCTGCCTTCTTACCATTGACCACTGTTCATAACATCCTCCAAGACTGCTTCAGTCACTTCCTTCCTGAAGGATTTCTCTAACTCACCTCATGAGACCCAGGCTACGTCCTGCCTTGCCTGCAGGTTTTCTCAGGGCTCCTGTAGAGATTATATTATTCTGTTATTTCCCTATTCTTGATTTTATGATTGTATATGTGATCTCTCCAGGTAGGTGGTGAGCTCAGTAAGAGTAAGCAAGCAAAGGAGCTAAACATAAGACCAGTTGGAAAAAATCCCTTAAAGAGCCTCCTCTTGGCCTGTGAACACAAGAGGCCCTCAAATTTTATTGAATAAACCCTTTTAGTTTTCCCTCTGCCCATCCCTTAGGACAAAGGTCTGCAAATTACAGTAGGTGGGCCCCAGCATACACCCCCTGTACCCCCCCCCTCTTGGTAAATGGCAGAAGCCATCCAAAGCCAACACTGGCTGTCACCACCACCTCCTTGCCCTGCCTTACTTTCCGAGTCAAGTCCCCTGGTTATGATCCTCTTCACTGTGCCGCCTCCGCCTTCTTTCTGGCCCTCGGGTCCCTCTCCTGCCCGAGGGCATTTGCTGTCCCACCTAGCTCCTGGCCTCCAACCCCATCTCCTTCCACTCCGGATCAGAGTGGGCCATCTACATTGCTCTAGAAACCCCGTCACTTTTCAAGGACAGGCCCACCCTTGCAGCTGCGAGATAAGATAGCTGATGAGGCCCACTTTAGCAATCTGGTGCCACCCACCCCTGGCCACCCCTGAGGCTCTATCTATCTCCTGCCAGTTCACCCAAAGCCTCTTAAACTTGTTTACACCTCAAACCTACCAACTATCACACTATACTGCAATCACTTCTTGTCTCCCCCACTAGACTGCCTTCATCAGGGGAGAGACATGATACTTAACTCACAGTTGGTACTGAATAAATGTTTGTTGAATGAATCAACAAGTGAGAAAGTTTGAAGGAGACTGCCTTGACTTCCTTCCTCTTCAACCCCGCCTGCCCCCCTGGAAATGCAAGAAGGAGTCCTTCTATGACTCCCACAGGCAGAAAGGAACTAAAGAAAGTCATTTAACAAGGAGTTGTAGCCTCTTTTCTTGTGGCAAAGGCTTGCTCTAATTTTTCCATCTGTAAGATACTTGACTCTTTTTCTCTATCCATGCAGGGCAAGAATTTAACAGCCCATCAATGCAAGCCACAGTAATTCTACAGGCTCTTACAGATCTTTTGTATTAAGGCAAAGAATATTTGATTTGAAAGGGAAGTAACTTCTATCCATGACTGAATGTGCAAACAGAGTCTCAGAGAGACAGGCAAGCCTCAAGAAAAATTTCACAATACATTCCCCCCTGAATGTAGACTCACTAGTTATATGTAAGTCCCTCTTAAAAAATGAGGCCCTGGAGAAACAATAAGCTTGCTCTCTTGACCTTTCCTTTCAAAAGGAAATGAGTTAAGGGGAGAATTTGAATTATTTGGCACAAGACGTACAAGGGAAACTCAAGAAACTCTAATGGCCATTCTACGGAAAAGGGTGTTCTGAATATCGATGCCTGACTAACACAGATCAGGTACTGAAAGAAAAACACCTATCCAATGAATGACTGCATGGGCAAGCAAAGCTGTAGAACTCTCACTCCCTAGGGAGGGAAGGACTGGGCCAAAACACTGACCAGCCCTCTAGGACCCTTGTAGAATGCCAGACTTGTAGGGGTGCCAGTTACCTCCTGTGTAAATGGAGATAATTACCCCAAACCTGCCTCTCACAGGTGACTGCAAGAGCTGAGAGTGAAAGTCTTCATACCAATAAAGCACTACGCAAACACAAAGCATTATCTTTATCCCAAATGAACAACCAGAACGTCTACTGAAATACAATACGAAGAAGGGGAACCATACTAACTGCCAAAATAACCACTTCCATTTTCTCCTGAAATGCTGCCTATCAATGCAATGCTTGTACATGAGGCTAAAATGGCCTGTCTGCCCTGTGAACAGTCTCCACAAAGGAAAGGAATTCCCACCCTCCAGCTTGATCAGAGGATAATTCCTTGGGTCAACAGGACTCGGGGCTAACATAGTTCTATACACATATACATATCCTTTATCTCCAGGTGAAATTCTTCCAGCCTTGAGAACAAATGGGACTTCTTTGAGTTGGGAAAGGTACAGTCAACCATTATTGGTCAGATAAAGAACATTTTAAGGGCAGATGGTTAAGGTTCATGGGGAGGCCAGGTGGGGCTAGATCTGAGAAAGAAGTCTAAAGCAACTCAGAGTTAATCAGCTTGAAGGATGGGAGAGGCCCACTGCAGGAAGCTTTCCCACTGAGGCCGAGATTGGTGTAGGGATTCTATGGGGAGGTGAAGGAGGGAGAGAAGGCAAGCAAGCATCCCTCACTAGAAGAGTTAGGGTAATAAATATCCTCTAGTCCATGTTCCTAATTTAAGGTAGCATCCCCTGGTATGTGCATGTAAGCAGCATGTACACACAGGGAGGTGATATAATCATAGACTTGTGCTTAAGATTTATTTAAACAATATTACAAAGTATTTTAGGACAGTGGTTACTCACACTGTGCTCCCTGGAACCCTAAAGGATCAAGGAAGGCACCTCTAGGACACTAGTGAAAGGCAGGGAGACTTAGAAAAGTAATGTCAACCTCTCTACCTGTCGCCTCCCTCCTCTGTAACCAAAGAAATTCTGCTAGTATCTGTTACTATATTAGGGTTAACATTTCTTTCCTTTTCCCTGGCTAAAAAATAGTAATAATAATTTGAAAGAGAACTGGGCCAAGAAGGAAAAATGCTTTCTCTCTGTGTGTGTCACTCAGACTCTTAGGGTCTCTGTTTCATCATGACAGAATGAGAGAGTGGGGCTGAGGTAAGGCCTTGTCCATCATGAAACGTTAGGGTTCTATGACTGTACATGTCTGTAGAAACATCAGCTTCCAGGGAATTTAAAGAAAAAAAATCTGGTACTTTTTAATAAAGTTAAGACTATCCTTAGAATCAAAATACTGTTTGCCACCTTTTTTCATCATCTTTGCCCCTCCTTCCTGGTATTAAATTAAGGGCACAGGGCAATGCCAGTGACTCTCCGGGAGCCTCAATTTCCTCATCTGTAGAGACAGTAATGGTGAGTGTCTTCTTAGGAGTAGATGCCACCCATAAAGTCCTGCTGGACACTGAGCTTACCATCAGGAGAAGAGCAATTATTATTAATTACTCTAAAAAACTAGAGCTGCATAACAAGACAGGCTGAAAGCCTACAGTGGGTATTTCTTCCAACCTTATTTCTTTTAGACCTTGGGATCTGAACACCTACGATGGTTTTAAATATAGTGTGAAAATCCCCTAAATGTTCTGGTTCCAAGCATAATTTCCCATTTGGAGAAAAAAAAAATGGAATTGGAAAGAAGTCACTGTTTTATTCTACATGCCACCCCTGAGATATTTGCCCGTGGAACTCCACCCAGGGGGCCCCTCAGCTTAAGGGTTTCTTTTCGAGGAAGACAGAACAAAATCCACCCATGAGCATTAACTTACACTAAACTTAAAGAAGGCCAAACATCAACATTATTTTGGAAAACACTTCACTCAAGTCACCTGAGAGCAAGAAAAGAGTCTCCAGTTGTATACTAAGGCACGCCCCCCACGGGGCATGGGGCCTGAACTGACTCACTCGGTGCCAGGCAGGCTTTGGAGACGGCCTTCCACATGCTTTCACCTGGCCCCTGGCTAGTCGCTCACATTCTGCATCTACTGAGGGCCTGCTAAGTGCCAGACAGTATTCGAGGAATTGAGGCGACAGCTATGATGTGCTTTACAGAGCTTATATCCAGTGTAGACAAATGATCAAAAAGAACACCAATAAGTGGCTCTCACAGGCATGGCCGAGGATTCCAGGCCAGCACTAGGAAACCAATGACCCTTATTCTCCTCAGCATCTGGGCTGCCCGGGCTGCGCTCTAAGTGGACACGTGGCACCAAGATGCCACAGTCAGACCTGGGCACGAGCAATGTGCTGTGGAGGCTGCAACTGCCCAGCAAAGACTGAGGAAGTTCTGGCGGTGGCCTGATTTTCAGGAAACCTTGCATGATCACTATCGGGAGTGTCAAACTCCCCCTGAATCCGAATGTTTTGTAGCACGGGAAGGAATAATTTTCCTATGACAGGACTTAAGTAAGCTACATAAGTGATGACGACTTCTGGCACCACAGCACTAAGCGAAGACGTTGCCATAGGCAGGCTCAGATAATATGGCTAGGACTGGATTGTCCGCTTTCGCATGAAATCCGACTGTAAAACAGATGAATGCCGAGATTAACTAGGTTTAGTACCTCCTCTCAAGGAGCCAGTAGTCTAACGAGGCAGCCACAAGTGTCAATAAACAATAATTTAAATGCAGTAAGTGTTAGAATAGGAGAAGGTATAAGACACTACAGAAATGCCTTGGATATAAGGCAAACAGTAATGAAATTAAAGCAGTTTAGAGCCAGGAGAAAGCCCATCCCCTTTCTCTGCCTCCCTAACCCCCCTTCTCCCCCCATTTCTTCACTGAGGAGGGCACAGAGCCTACCCAGAGAAGGGCAGGGATTTGCCTGGTGACAGAGCTGGCAGGTTAAGGTCTTAGAGCCTCAGCTCCTGCTGTGTTAAAATCACTCTTGTATGTCTGAACTGACCCTTGGCAGAAAAAGTTATAAAAAATAAATAAATAAAGAGGGAAAGAAAGCAAATATGTCCCACAATGGCAAAGCCACATTTCACCAAAAACGCCTTTGTTTAAAAAAATGAGTGTAGCTTAAGTGATTATAATGGATTTGAGCAGATCTTTTCCAACTAAACACACAGTGATCTATCACTGGCATGATGTGTCTACAAATAGGACCTTCAAGTTGTCACCAGAACATGATGGATTCCCAAATGTGTAAGCTGACTAAACAGAGGCCTGACTTTGAAGTCCCTGCCTTCCATGCTGGCTCAGACTGCTCTGCCAGAGATCGACACTGGTCTGTTTTTTCAACCCAGCGTTTTACGTTATTATTGGTAAGATTGCTATGCTCAGACGTGCCACTGATCCTGGCTCACTAAATTCTAAAGCTAGAGATTATCTGGAATCATCTCGGGTCAAATGCCTCATCACAGAAATGAGCCAGTGACCCCGAGAGGTCAGTTACAGCTTGGGTCAGACCTAAGGCCAGTCCCTCTGTGACTGTCATTTAATTCTGCATTAACTGTATCCAAGAGCAGAATGACGGGTGCTTGCTGGCATCTTCTGGCGTATTCCTGTCACTCTGCTCCTGCACACCTGGCGGTTCGCTAACATGTCCTTGGGTGCCTTCTGCTCGGTAGGGCGGACTGCAGTGTGGCTTCTGCCTCTGGCTGAGGGTTCCCGGAGTGTCTCCTGTCAGACTAGTCCTGCCAGCTGCTCTGTGGGCAAAATGACTTCAGAGACTCTGGATACTCTCTCCCGGTGACTCACTGTACACAGTGACATACTAAATGCTTGGAAAAGTCCTGCAGAAAGGGGCCTTCACCAAACTGGTTTCCCAAAGACTCCCTTCCTGATGTTTCAGGCACACATTAGGTGGTGGTGCATTAGGTAACTGCAGGTGTGTTATCTAACACAGAACCAAAGGCTAGAAGGCGACTTTCTCAAACATGCAAGCAAAACTCAAATCACTGAAAATCCGGGTGTTTTTAAATTTGCAATGTCAGGATTCTGCTATTAATTCATGACTTGGGAAATCAATAAGGGTTAAGCAAATATTAATTTGGAATTTATCAGCTTTCAAATTCATCAGTTTGTTTGGCTACTCAGAAATTATGCTTTGTATAAATTGTATGGTTTACTTTTAAAAACTGCTTTTCCACCAGAGGTACTGCCCATCATCATGAGACTGGTACAACTTGGCATTGAAGACATATATCAAGGCCAGGAAGGCTTTTTTTTTTTTTTTTGTAAGGAAAGAAACACACATGATTCCTGCTGAACTATTTGACTACTTATTTATTCTGGTTTGTGGGGTGCTGTTTCATTTTGTAGCCTTTGAAAACAGAAGGGAGGGAGATGTGTGAATGGAGGGTGGACAGCACTGAGGCTATTGCCCTCGTCTTTGAGGCACATGGGGTTATTTCAAGCCATCCTTTCCAGAACCCCAGCTTCAGTCTGAACACAGTCTCCTGAGCAGCTTCCCACAGCTAATCACAAACCCACAGTATCAAAGGCAGTGGAGGCCAGGCAGGTCCCCTGCGGGTCATCCAGAGCCTCCCTCTAGTTTCAAAGGCTTCCTTACTCTATCTCTCTCACACCAGAAGCTTATCTGGCAGGGCCTGGGGTAAGTGCAGAACTGCAATGAGGCCTGACTTCTGCCAAGGACAGAGCCTTTCTGCCCAGCTTACTTGGGGCTTCTGCCTCTTGCTTTAGCTCTTCTGAAGCAACATCATTATGAAACATATATAAAACATCACCAGAGTGTAAGGGACTGAAGGGCCATTACATGTGGAGGTGGCCATCCAGACTGCTTACTGAACGCTGCCACCCCTGACTTTCTAGAACTTTGAAGCAAGGATACAGTCTGTACTAAGCTCCACTTCAGCCCTGGCCCCTGAAATCCCTTTCTTGGCTGTGGTGGGGCTTTCTTGCATGTTCCAGAGACCTACATTTCCACCTAGTAATCCTCCTGGTACAAATGAAACTGCTCATATTAACTCTAGCAGTTTGCTGGATCCTGCAGAAGACCGTGGCTACACCCAATGGACTGAACTAGCTTCAATAATAAAATCATTCTAATGGTCCCCCGGAAGGTTGGCAATTACTGTTATCTCCCTTTGGGCCTGGTATTGTGAGATACAGAGTACTATGAAAAAAGTTCTCTGCCAGAGGCTAAAAACCTTAACATGAGTGAGATGTAATAGCTTTCTTGCCTCTCCGCCAGGTGTGGTATTTTGTACAAGCTCAAACAGACCTGAATTCAAACCTGAATCTGCTACTTACTTAGCTGTGTGACCTTGGCCAAGTTACGCAACCTTTCTGAGCCCGTGTTGTAGTCTGGAAAATAAGAACTATACTATCTACCTCAAAGTGTAGTAATGAATATTAACAATGGAACCAGTATTAAGCACCTAGGCCAACAAAAGCATCAATGAAAGAGTCCACATTTTACTGTGCCCACTCTGGGCCAAGTACTGTTCTGAGTACATTATATTTTAACTCATTCAATCCTCAGGGTAATACTATCATCTCCATTTTAGAAGTGCTGAACTGAGGTACACAGGCCCAAGGTCACATAGGTATTAAGCCCCAGCACTAGGAGTCCAGGCAGCCTGATGCAGAGAGGTTGCTTAACCTCAGAAGGTTTTCCCACCTTACCCCAAAGAGGTGCTGACTCTCATGCGGGATTAGCCACTCATATATGCACCTATTGGGCTGTTAAATTGCATATAGGGTGGGGCAAAGTAGGTTTACAGTTGTGAGTATGCAAAACAGTTTATTCCTGTATTATTATTTATTAATTATTGTATCATTTTCCATCTGAACAACTGCAAACATACTTTCGCCCCATCCTGTATATGTGTTGAGGAATATTCCTTACCCTGTACTTTTGGGCAAGTTATATGACAGGTCTGTCCTCAGTTTCCACATCTGTAAAATGCAAATATTAAGAGTTCTTCCTACAGAGCATTGTTAGAAATAAATGAGTTAATCAAGATAAAGGGATAAGAGTGCTTAGCACTTAGGACAGGCGCCATATAGGAAGGACCTTTAATGTCCACAGTCATGCACAGTGTGATTTATTAGAATTCTTGGGTGTCAGTACTTGGTAAAGGAGATTTTGTGGGTGGCTGAATCCAGTAGTTTCAAATGACACTACTTGTTCTCTGGCAAACACACTGCATTTAAAAATAGATTTAAGTTCTGATTCAGCCAATGAATAAATAGGTTCACAGGATTCCGGTTGGAAAGAAATTAGGCAAGGCCTAAGTGAAATCAGACTGAAAGCAACAATTTTAATAATTAAAATAGAACAGTCCGGGACACCTGCTGGAGGTTTTTCAGCTTATGAATAGTAGTCCACCTACTGGATGAATGTTACGGCTACTAGCCAAGGAGCTTAAAAAATTTTTTTGGCCTGGTAAAAATCTTTGGGTGACATAGGTTAAAACCATTTTCTTCCCAATGCTACTGAATACCATGGATTCTTATAAATGAAAAAGTGAAGCTTTTGTGAACATGTTGGACATAAAACACCACATTAAAGGAAAAGCTGTAGAGCAGACAGAACAAACTAGCTCATGTGAGCACTTCTGCAATAAATTTTATGGCTTTGTATTTACTACATTTAAATTTACAAAAAAATGCAAAAAAATGCAAAAAATGTGCAATATTCATTATTCTAGCTGCTTACATGTTCTGTTGAGATACAAAACAGAATTTCAGTGCTCAGATTTTAAGGGAAGGGGGAGCTCATCTTATTTCACGTCTGTAGCTGCTGCCACAGCCACAGCACCATGTTCCAATCATGGAATTCATAATATAAATCTCTTGCAGATGATACCCACTGGAAGCTGAAACTACCATGGATCCAGAATCGCTTCCAAAGTTCTTACCCGTGGAGCCCAGAGGCTGGTACTGAGTGTTTCGTTCAATGAGTAAGGACTATTGGGAAATCTACTCTTTGGGAGACTTAATCAACAACTTTCAAGCCTTCCTTGACTGTAACAGTCTTTACCACTAATTTCACATGTGACCAAGTCAAACATTTCACAACTGCCCCAACTTATGTCTCAGTATTTAAGTCTGTTCTGAAAAGGATTTGTGTCACACACATACCTGTGTAGCTTAGTCTTTTTTAAAATTTTCCCTTAGCTTTAATACTTCTTAAAAAATGTTTTTATTGAATTTTTGGAGAGAGAGAGGAAAGGAGAGGGAGAGAGAGAGGGAAACATCAATGTGAGAGAGAAACATCAATCGGTTGCCCCTTATACCCACCCTGACCAGGGATCAAACCCGCAACCTGGGGATGTGCTCTGACCAGGAATTGAACCAGTGACTTTCTGGTGCCTGGGATGACCCTCCACCCAACTTAGCCACATGGGCCAGGGCTGTGTAGCTTAGTGTTAATGCCTGTAAGGGCTCATACAAATTACAGGTGGTGTCAAAGAGAAGACCCTCTGGAACTGTCCAGAAAAGAAGTTGCATTTTCTAGTTGTTGGATGGAAGATCTTTTCAAAGTTAGAACATTAGAGGAGTCTTTTAAATTGCCTTAGGGATACCCTAGAGGCATCATCAGAATGTTGTTCCGGGAACTCTCCCAAACCGGCTTTGCTATTCGAATTGGGACAATCATCTGCTCACCTAGTTTTTGCTCTCTTTTAAAGGCAACATCCCCCCAAAACTCTAGGATACTGTGAGCCCTAAGAGCTGGGGCGTTGGGAGGAAATCTTTGTCTCCCTAACACATTCATCAGTTCCCTCCCCCTACCCAGCCCCACCCTCCCTAGCACGCCCCACACCCTCAGCAAGCACCAGGAAGACTCCCCTAAACACACCAGGCCTGGAACAATTCCCACCGCAATACCCTCCTGACATTCCTATTCCCGCCCTCATTTCAATTCACTCACTTTTTTCTATTCTTTTTTTTAAACAAAATGTAATTACTTGACTGTCAGCCTGGGCCGCACTCTGGGGCTTTTACTCCTTTCAACACAGCTGCGCTCCGCTTTGATGCCGCTGTCCACGAGCCCGCCCAGCCGCGGCCTGGCTCTCGGTAAGGCAACATTCAAGTGCATATTTATTTTTAAGCTGACCTCTCCTAGACTGCACAGTATAAAGGAGGTCCTGCCAAAAAATATGCTACTTTCTATTTATAAGATGAAACACATGCCTTCGAAAGTCGAGAGGGGGATGGAGTATAAAAATTCATAACGAAAAACTGACCGACCAGATCCACTCGGCCTCACATGTCTGTGTCAAGACACTTAGTTTCAAGAAGAAAAAACATCTTGAAAACGGTTCAGCTGTTCAAAACCCACCGGCGGGAGGGGGGGGGGAGGCTGGAAAACCCCCCAACTGCCAGACCTGCAGGTTGGAGCTCTGCTCACAATGCCCCCCCCCCCGTAAAAGTGAGGGGAGCGCCCAGCGGGCACCCCGAGGACCCGCGCGGCGCAGCGTGTGCGCCCGGCCGCGGTGGGAAGGGGGCGGGGGCCCGCGCGGCTTGTCCGCGATGGAAAAACGCGGTGCGCGCCCAGCGCGGCCGCGGGCAGCTCCAGGGGGCAGTCAACGCGCGGCCCCGCCCTGGGAAGCCGCGGGCACAAACGGTGGCTGGCAGCGCCCGGCTGCGGCGCCCGGACCCCTCGCGGTGTACTTTACGCCCCCTTTTGTCCTTCGGCCACCAGCTGGAAAGTAATGCCCTGGCGTCTTCGCTCCCTACGGATTTCCACGCCTCGCACCCCACGCGCGCCGCAAGCGGCCAAGGCCGCCGCGGGTCAGACCGACTCGCAGGCAGGCAGAGGGGAAGGGGCCGCGGGCGGGCAGCAACTCACCGGCAGACCCGAGGACCGCGGCTCCGACCCGGCGCCTCCGCCGACGCCTCCCGGCGCGCACGGTCCCGCCGGCCGCTCGCACACCCCGCGGCGGGCCCTCGCCGCGCCGTCGCTCCCCGGCGGCGCGAAGGGCCGCTCGGCCGCTGGTCCCCAGGCTCGCCCGCCGCTCGGAGCCCGCCGCTCGGCCGCCGCAGCCGCAGCCCCGGCCGGGAGCGAAGGTGCGACGGGACTGCGCGGGAGCCGCCGGCCTCGCGGACTGAACCTGCGGCGGGCGGGCGGGCGGGGCGGGGCCGCCGCTCGGGGGCGGGGCGGGCGCGCGGGGCGGAGGGCGCGGGCGGCCGGGCGCACCCACGCCCCGCGCTACCTGCGCAGCCCCTCGGGGGGCGGCCGCGCGGGGGGTCGCGGGCGCGGAGCCTGCGGGCGCACGGAGGACAATGGGCGCCCGGTTTCACCTCCCCAGCGCCACCTCCAGGGAGGTGGCTTCCCTCGGAGAAGCTGCGTTCAGCTCCCTCCGCACAAAGAGAGGTGGCGGAAAGCTCGGTTCAAAAAGGGACCCCGGGGTGCCAGCGCCTAGGTGCCCGAGGACAAAGGAACGCCGCGTGCCGCGCAGGCACCTGCACCAAACCCCACGCGCCACCGCCCTCGGCCACCCGGCCGGCCTCGCCCACCGGGGCCCCGGCGGCGGGCGAGCGGAGCAGCGGCGCCCCCGGGCCGCGCCACCCCAGCGGGGTCGGGATCGCGGGGCCGCTGACACCCCGGGCTTGGGGGAGGGTCGCGTGCTGTCAGTTCCCAGCCCGCTCCCCTCGGAGCTGTCGCCAAAACCCGGAGAGTGGATTTCACGCGCTGGAGCCCGCGGCTGCAGCCGAGCGGGTGGGCACGCACCGGCCGGCACCGCGGCTCTTCCAGCCCGCGGGGAGGTGGCCTTTTCTCCCGCGGGCGCCCGAAAGACACTCGCCCGAGGCTGGGGCGGGCGGGTGGCGACCGCTCGGGGCACGACGCGGCGCAAGGGCGCAGCTGCCGGTCGGAGCGTGAACTTGCGCCCTTCGCGACACCTGCGCCCGCGGGTCACTCCCGCGCCCGCCCAGCGCGGAGCCGGGTAATTAATCTTCTTAATCCGTCTCCGTCGCTTCCTCCTGGAGTCATTGGCCTGGGGACTGAGTAGGCGACAGGAAAGGGCGGCGTTTCCGGCGGCGAGGTGCCAGCCAGCGCCGTGGGCCGGGGCGGGGCTGGAGCCGGGGGAGCGGGCGCTGCGGGCCGGCCCGGCGGGGACCCAGGCCGGGCGGAAACCCTGCGCGCAGCGGGGGCGCCGGCGCGGGTCGGCCCCGCGACGCCCTCGGGTGGGCCTGGAGCCGTGCGGGGCGCCCGCGAGGCCGCGTCGCAAACCACCGTCAGGCCGCCGTTAAGGTGAAGCGGCGCGGAAACGGGGCGACGGCTCTGCGGGGCGAAGCGCTCGGGGGGAGCGCTCAGACCCCAAGGAAAAGAATAGCGGGCAGGCCGAGTGGCCGGGAGGCTGGAAGGCAGGTACGGGACTCGGCGGCAGTGCTGTTGGAGACCCGACGGGCAGAGCAGCCCGTGCAGACGAGAGGCCGGCACTGCTTCCCCTCCGCAAGGGGCAGTCGCTCCGAAGTTTCCTTTGGCAGATACCTGGGTTTGACTCCAGATTCCTGGGAGTTTTCCTTGAGGTTCATATTTCAAAATATATGTTCCATTTGGCACTAATGGATATATTTTATGTATGAATGTATTGGAAAATATTAAATGTTACTGGCCCACTTAAAGGTATTTTTATAAATATGCATGGCTTTCACTGCATATGGTATTTTCATAAGCACAAATAGCATGTACATATATATAAATACCACATGCAAAATTTCTTTTGCACACACAAAGACATTGATTACACATCTTGTGTGTAGAATTCTTTTCATTTGCTCTGTTAACGGCTGTTAACAATTCTTTATTTCCACATGACTGAATAATTTCTTTTACAGCTTCTGCAGCATAGAGTGGCATGTTCTTTGAGGTACTAATTTTATTCCAAAACTCTATTTTCACTTTTCTGTACCTCTCCTCACTTTCTAGAGACTTCCGCTCTCTCTCTGCCTTCCCTTTATGAGGCTTCCCAGATGGGCTCCAAACAATTTATCCAGAACCTGCCCCTTCAAGGGCCTAGTGATGCTGATTTGATATATCCTGTACTGTACTGAACACCTTTCTTGGTTCTAAACATCTCCAGCGAGGGAGAATGCCCTTATATAGTGAATCATCCTTTCAGACAAGTGCATTTCCTGTATTATGATGGCTTTTAGGTTTAATGGATTTTTATTTCAATAGGAAGAGAGAGAGAAGCTTTGCTTTGGGAAGATTTTCAGGGTTCTGCAATTCTGCTATGAATTACAAAAAGGTTTAGCCTTGAAAAATTGGTGGTAACCCTAGAAGCCTAAGTGAGACTAAGAGAGTGGAATAGAGAAGATATTTTAATTAGGTTCAATTAATGCACTAACGTCTGTAGAGCAAGCATCTGTCAGGCCTAAAGGTGGGCTATTTTTCTATTAGTTCCGACTGTGGGAGAAGTGCCAGGAAGTGTCAGCATTAAGTACCCTTGCTGTCCAGAAGCCTGCAATCTACTTACGGGGCAGAGAGAACATGCCAGTGTGTGCAAGCTAGTGCTGACTAGAAATATTCTAGCCTCTTGCCACCAAGTGTGGTCCTAGGACAAGCAGCACCAAGGCTCCCTCCAGAGCTACTGAATTGGAATCTTCGTTTTAATGAAATGTAGATGGTTTGTGTATACATTTGATATTTAAGAAGCCCTGGTCAAGAGTAGTGCTGCTCAGTCTTTTAAAATCACAGACTTATTTTAAAATCGCATGTGACTTATGAACACTCTTGTCAGGAAAACACACACAGAGAATTACACATAAATTCTTTCACATTCAATTTCAGGGTTTTCCTGAACACCAATCTATTGATGGCTAGGAAGTCCTCTGTAAAAGCCTCCGATCACAGAGCCACTTGGTGTCACTTAGAAGATTTAGGGGAGGATCCTTAGAGCCTAAATTAAGCTTGGATAAATGGGAGAAATTGAGTAGGGAGGAGTTAAGGGCAGGAGAAATGCATAGGTAAATGGGCTCGGGAGATGAAACCACAGATACCCATTTTTATCTGGAGTAAGGTGACTAGTATGACAGCAAGCTTTCCTTGCAATTCATTATCATTGTTTAAACCTCCCAAAAATGAAGCTGAACTGTGGACTCTGGTCCTTCCACTTCAGGGGCACCAGGAACCCTTTGACATATGGTTTTCTGTAAGACCTCATTTCCCACTACTAGCTTTCCCTCTCTCGTTTTGCCCTGGCCACATGGCCTTCAGGCCTTTCCAGGAACTCCAACAGTGCCTGGGGCACTCCATCTGCCTGGCCACTTCTTCCTCAGGTAACCAAAAAATCCATTGTCTTTATTCAAATGAGACTTCTTCCTTTAAAATAGCAGCCGCTCCCACAGTCCCTTTCCCTCCTTAAAGCAGGGAGAATGTAATGTACTTGACATTACATTGTATTTATTTATAAATTCATTTATGGCCTGTTTTTCTGTAAAATGTGGGCTTGGTGTACTGTTGTATCTTCCATAACTAAAATGGGGCCTGGCTCATAGTAGGTTTGCAATAAATATTTATTGAGTAAATGGACCCCTTGACTACAACTTGCAATGAGTGTAAAAGCTCTGTTCACAAACTCCATCACTACAGAATAATACTATATTAAACATTCCTGAAATATACCTCATGCATGCTGAGACTGAATTTTCAACCACTTTTCTTTAGTCTAGCTGAACAAGAAATACTAAACACATGGAACACTTTAAGTTCTAAAATTCAAACATTTTAAAGTAAGGCTTACAAAAAACTGTCTTTATAGTCCATGTATAATGCATAACTATTTCTCCTCTGGCAAAGCTGAAACACACTCCTGTGTACTCAGCTGGGGTTTTCTTCCAAAATGCCACATTCAGACTGAATTTGTGTGTGCATGTTCTCGATTATCCCCCAAAGTTAAATTTAAGGGAAAATGTAAGAGAAACTGGAAGTTTAGGACATTTTGAATGAGAATGACCTTGTAGCTGCAGGATTCCCTTCCTTGCAACCCCAATTAGGATTTCACCAGTCCTGGAAATAGAGTCAACCTATTCTAATGAATTTGGTTGAACAATTGCCAAAACCTAAGGAATTTTCTAAGCAGTCACTTCCTTATAAACAAAGGACTTCAGGTCACATCTTGGTTAGGAGATTTCAGTTTCACCTAATCAAATGCAGCAGTTAATGGTATACATGAGAAAATGTGAGCATGCGGACTGCAGGCCTACCATATAGTTCTGAGCAAGTTAGCCAGGTGCTCACAGTAACCACCAAATCCTAGGACTCTTGGCCTTTGAATTAGCTTTTGAACTTGGGCAACACCAATTTCATTCCTGCATAAGGCCTTTAAATATGGATGCATATTTGATCTTGATTGTTGACTGGAAACCAATGGCTAATAAATAGCATTACCTTATGTTTATATAACCTTCCATGCTTTAAAAACCCTTTACATTCATCTCATTTCTTGTTTCTTAGGTTGTCTGTCCCTGTTTGGTAGATAGGACTTTATTGAGTGATTCATTGTTTTCCTCTTTCCAGAAGGGAATTGAGGCAACTTTTGTGTGTAATGAGTCCTTCCTATTATATTCTTTGTGATACACTTTCCCCAGATCCCTGTATGTCTTCTTCCTCACCTTTTTATAGGCCTCTGCTTAAATGTAGCTCCCCAGAGACCTTCCCAAACAACTCTATAAAATACCACCCATGCCCCCTTTTATCTCTTTACCTCCCTTATTCTTCATAGCACTAATGACCCAACATATTGTCTATTTATTTTTTTATCATCTCCTTCACCCCACGTCACTAGAAGGTAAGCTCTGTGCGGGCAGAAACTGCCTATTTTATTCACTGCTGCATTCTAACAACTTGGTCAGTGTTTGGCATGTAGTAAGGACTTAATAAATATTTGGTGAATAAATGAATGAATGACTCCTCAGTGGTTAGTATAGATCAGCGATTTTCAACATTTTTCATCTCATGACACACACAAACTAATTACTAAAATTTTGTGGCACACCAAAAAATATATTTTTTGCCAATCTGATAAAAAATAATAGGTACAATTTTGACTCATGCACACCGGACGGCTATTGTTGTGTTGGCTGTTGTCACTTTTTATTTGACAGTGTAAGGGAGAAGAGGTCAGTGCCCCTGACTAAATAATTAGGTGTTGCATGTTCTAAAAATTCTTGCAGCACACTGGTTGAAAATCGCTGCTATAGATTCCTGGCACGTGATAAATACTGTTGAATACTGCAGTGCTTTCATGAATGAACCAGGAAAAGGTCTGATTCATTCAAGGTCACGCAGCTAGTGATAACTTGCTTTATATATATTTCAATCTCTACGACTTCTTTCTCTGAAGCTTCTTTATTTGTATACCTGGTAGCAAGTCCAGACTGTTGTATTGTCCAAGTTTTTCTGCTCATCCAACTTAGTACCTGTCGAAATGAACATAGAGCTATGCAGGAAGTATGTACTTAAGTTAATGCTCTGGGTTAGAGAAAAACATGTAAAAAAAGAGAAGAGAGAGGTCTGCAATGGCAGCCCCCCCCATGTCTCCTGCTCCCTTTCATACACTCATACACGTGTGGGAGGATACGTGCCCATATACCTGCCCCAGCCCACGCACAAAGCATACTCATACCCCGCAGGTATTTGTCTTCATTGTCTCTCTTGTGCTACCTTCCTTGTGTTGCCCAGTGTCAAAGGCCCCCGTGCACAAAGCATAGACTGCCTTCTCCGAAGTTTATTACGGGTCACTTCATTTGGACTCCCCCAGAGAAACCAGCAAACGCACAGTGGCCGACACCCAGGACTGTCCTTACAACTTCACAGAGCGCATTCCACGGGGACGGTGGAAAACCATGTCCAACGGTAGTGTCCCCAAGGTCGCCTAGGCTCAGGGCCGGGATCTCTTGCAGCCCCTCGCCCTGCTGATGTACCGCCGCTCCCAGCAGGGCAGTGGGTACTTCCAAGCCCACTACTTGCCTCCGTTGCCCGTCTCTGTAAACAATGGTGGTGGCATTTCCTCCAAGAACAATAGGTAGGTGGGCGTGTGGCTTGATAGTGCATGGAGCCGCCTGACCACTGACTGAACAGGTTGGAGCAGGAGGGGAGGGGAGCCGTTTCCCACATTCAGTACATAGTTATTGAATGCCCGTTCGGTGCCAAGGAATTGGGCCAATAATGTGGGCACTCCTCTTGGGCTGACCTAGATTTCTCTCATCTTTCCAAACCTGCTTGACTGTACGAGGCAACTGTGTTCCACGTTCAATTGTGGGCCTTCATCTTAACCCTCCGGGGACGTCTAGGTGCCCCTGACTGTGGTCTGGTCACTTGCCTGAGCAGAAGGACATGGTATGCAAATTAGGCATGCACACAAGAGTCAACGGTTGGCATCCTAAACTTCGCACCCTCGCCCAGAAATGCTGCGAGATTCACCCGAATAGACACTGAATGCTGAGCTTGTTCAAAGGTAGTTGTCTCCTCTGTGGCCCTCTATTAAAATCTCTGTTCCTAGAGTGAATCTAAGACTTCCTTTTCGGTTTGTAAAGTCCTGTCTTTAAATTGTTCCTCATTATGGGCCTGCCTAGAAAGCCAAGATAAGAATTCTGCATATTCATTCCACGATGTTGTAAATCTTAGGACCTGCTGCACAAATCTGCTTGCTAGTGAATGTGACCTAACATTCTTATTGTCATTCAGCTTATATTTGTTGAACACCACAGTGTAAAGCACTGTGAAAGGTACTCTAAAAGATGCAAAGAATATGCTTCCTACATATAAGCAGTTTAAATTTTTAGAGATCGTAAAACAAGCACAGAAGAATTATTACAAGACAGCATATGATAAATGTCATCAACTCCATGATATTTTGTAAATGTCAAATAGGAACTCATATTCTGATATGTTTCTCTGACAATGAAACATGTATCTAAATTGAGACCATCTGGATTATCTGGGATTAGAGAGTCCAGCAATAGTGATAGTTCACTATACATTAGTGGTTTTGAAGATTTTCCTCTTTTAAATGGAATTGTGCAAAGGTCCCTCGTCTATGTTAGGGGCAAAAGTACAGCTGTTCCGGCTGGGCTGTGTTGGGGAGCCCTTCCCCTCTTAGCCTTCCACCCTTTCACCAACAAGGTTCTTGAAACTCCTTTCTGACTCTCATGGGCTCCAAGAAACACAGTTAAAACCATGGCGAGATGCTCAGTAAGTGGAGAAGTTGCTTCTGGTTAGGGTGGTCAGGAAGGTGACGGAGGAAGCAGCATTTGAAGGCGGCTTTAGTGTAGGGAGGTCATTGGACCTTGTAGTGTATGGGGCTGGGGCACGTGGTCTGAGCCCACGTATTCTGGGCACAGATCTTCATAACCCGTAAACAGCCTCCACAGAGGGTGTCTGTGAGGATACAGCACTTGGTTTGTGAGTTCATGGTGGGGAAGGACCAGAGGTTTATCTCTGGTCTCCTCTGGCCTTCCTCCCCCTCCTCTTCCTCTCTACCCCACTATAAGGGACTTTCTGCTGTTCTTTTGTCAACTCAGAGCTCCAGCAATTCTGGATATTTGTCCTTTGCCAGCAGCAGCACTTACAGTGGATTCTAACATTTATTTCTTCGGCAATGGACCCCAGAAGTATACCCCTAAGTCACTGCCACAGTGGATGAGCACTGCCGTCCTCAGGGAATGCTGTGCTTTCTTCTAAGGAGGGTAGGGTTGGGAGGGAGCCATAGAACCAATGAACTAAGATCTTAGTCCTTAAGGATAGCATTTTGCCTAATCAAAGTTCTATACCACCTTGGAGTAGAGTTAACATTTTATTATTTCAGGCTAATGACCTAGTTAGCGATAAAGGAAACGAGGGTTTATGGAAAACCCAAATATGGAAGTTAATACCCAGATTTACAAATGTGTGGGGTTGTGCAGAACATCCAATTCAATTAAAAAATGTATCTGTTGAGTTTTTTCTTTATTTTTTTTTAGAGTAGTTTTAGGTTCACAACAAAATCCCCGAGAAAGTACAGAGAGTTTCCACACACCCTCAGCTGTCCTCCCCCACAACAGCCTCCCCCTCTATCAACATCCTGCCCAGTGGCACATTTGTTACAATCAATGAGTCCACACTGACACATAATCAGCCGAAGTCCGGTTTACTCTTGGTACATCCTGTGGATGCGGACAAGTGTATAACGACTTGTATCCATCACTGTAGTGTCAAACAAGTGGTTCCACTGCTCTACAAATCTCTGTGCTCGGCCTATTTATCCCTTCCTTCCCCGTTATTCCTGGTAACCCCTGGTCTTTCCCCTGTCTCTATAGTTTTGCCTTTTCCAGAATGTCATGTGGTTGAAGTCATATCATACGTAGCCTTTTCACATTGGCTTCTTTCACTTGGTAGTAAGCACTTAAGTTTTCTCTATGTGTTTTCATGGTTTGCTAGCTCATTCCCTTTAGCACTGAATAAATATTCCATTGTCTGGATGTTCCACAGTTTATTTATCTATTCACTTATTGAATATTTGTTGAGTTTTTACTCTTAATAAAGCATTAAGCTATATGCAAGTAAGGGACATAGTAATATAAGACATAGTTTATAAAAACAAGACATTTTTCAGTCATTCAAAGAACTTATACTACATTAAGGCCTTCTGTTAAGTGGTGGACTGGAGCAAAGGCATTACAAGGAGGGAGAGATTCCAGCTGGTAACATTTCAGGCTTCGTGCAGAGAAAGCATATGAGGAGGAATTAGAAGGATGGGTAGGATTCCAGCATTGGAATGGACTGAATTGCACCCTCTCAAAATTCATATGTTAATGTTTTAACCCCCAACACCACAGAATATGACTGCATTTGGAGAGAAGGCCTTTAAGGAGGCAGTAAAAGTTAAATGAGGTCACGCAGACCCTAATCCAGTATGACTGGACCCTTATAAGGCTGCCATAGAACACATCTTGAAAGTAGGTGTGAAGAGTAAGTGAAGAGTTTTTATGTATGTGACAGGTACATTATCAAACCTGAAAAGGTATGTTCAGATCATTTTCCCTGTTCCACAGGGATAGTCTTATCTGACCTAGCATCATTCCTGTCACGGTGTCTGTGTGCAACAAATGTGTGTTGAATGAATGAAGCCTCAGGAGTGGCCTAAGAGAAACAATAAAGCTGGGAGGAGAAAAAGGGAAAAAAGACAATATATGGATAACGGATAAGGGGGATCTGTAAATATTTAGATTCTCAGGCAAGCAGAAAGGCTTGAGCAATGTTAAAGGGCAGAAAAAGGAAAGAGGACTCCCCACCTCCAGGGGGTTGCATGGGACCACACAACAGGTGCGCTTGACATGCCTTGCAAAGCACGAAGTACCAGACAGGTGTGCAGGAGCTATCTGCAGCCTCATCTTACGAGGATTGGAAGAAGAAAAAGTTGCCCCAAACATCCGGAGGTGCTAACACTGCTCAGATCTCAGGAACTAGGGACGTCAAGGGGGAAGATACAGAGGACAGTCTCAGGTGGTGCCAGTGACAATAGACCAACAATAAAGGCTACACAAGGTGGAGTGCATTACGCATGTCTTTTTGTTCGGATGCTTTGACATCTCAAGGCCTTGCTGATACTGAAAGGGACTGCCTCTCCCAGGGTCAGCTAATTTCCGGAGATAGCAAAAGACTTGCCTGGGAGCCCACCTTTTATATGTAAACCTGCCAACCCAAAGCCCTTACCCCAACCACCTCCTTTATGGGTGCTCTCAGAGGGCTCTCACATGGGAACCCACTATGCCCCTGCCCTAATGCTCTGAGGCCAGACACCACACAACAAAAGGCCACCTCCCCCCCCACCAATGCCCCAGAGCCCATCAAAATTATTCAAACTAGCCAATCCTAACCTACTTACCCAGCATTACCTTTCCCATGGAAACCACAGTATAGTCTCTTGCTAGCATTGGCTTTTAACCCAAAGCATAAAATAAATATCCATGAATCCACACTGATATGATTAAATGACTGAATAAATAAATAAATGGGGACAATAGCAAATCTCCTCTGCAGAATAATCAGATGACTTATGTAACTGTTTCACTGTCAAAGACAGACTATAACTCCCACTCCTTAATCTTGGGCTGTGTAGAGTGACTTCCTTTCAAAGAATGTAATATGAAAAGGCAGGGGGAAGTGACTTTACTGTGGAGAAGCCTGACACACACTACCTGAGCCACCACAGTCAAGGTCATCAGCAGCAGTCACAGATCACGTTGATAGTACGTGGCCTCGATCCGATGTGGCGAGAAGGGCACTGCACCTGTGTGATCCTCTTTCCCAAAACTCAGTCAAGTTCTAATCATGAGGAAAATATCAGACAATTCCTAATGAGGGACAGTCTACAAAATACTTGGCAAGTACCCCTCAAAAGTGCCAAAGTCATCAAAACCAAAGAAAGCCTTAGAAAGTGCTGATTTTGGCAGAAGAATTTTGAATGGCTTTGGACAGAGCAAGCTCAGCCTCAGAGAAATGTGTTAGAGAAAAAGCTGTGTGTGAAAGCTTAGGTGGCCTAACTAGGTATAACCAATAGGCTGCCAGGTCAGCCGTGGATTCTCACTGATGGGGGTCAGGGTACACCCCAGGGGGGATATGCGGTCTGAGGACTGATGGGAAGGGCCCTGTGGGGAAGCTGACCCCAGTGAAGGGGGGGGTGTCTGCAGAGAATGGCTCTGGTGGAATGTGCGCCTCTGTTAGTCTGTGCCCTGTTTCCAACAATAGAATGGGAGGAAATCTTCACTAGAATGGGATTTGGTCCAAGAAGATAAAGAAAAGCAAGTTAAAGAGTAGCAATTAAGCTGATGGCACTGTTATTCTCAAAGATGTCATAATGGGCTCCTTGGTTGGTTGGTTGGTTGGTTTGCAAAAACCTGGGCAAGTTCTGGAAATAAAAGAATAGGAAAGGGAGATTGATATCTCTCTGTCAATAGTGTAAAACTGCCATCTCCTTTGTGACCTGGGGCCAGATCTGCAGATCATGTTGCCTTTAGGGACAAGTTTCTCTTTGAAAATGGATTGAGAGTGTATTTGTTTTGGGAGGGTTGAGTGTGCCTGTTGTTTAGATGAAAGCCCAAAGTGTTGATTCACATTGAACAACTCAGTCTTTGGGGGAAGATACTGCTGTGAGCTTTTATGTCTCAGGGATTTGCCCTAATTGGAGGTGAAGGAGCCTACTTTAGGGTAAGACCAACCCCTGTAAGTGGAAGGATAACGTTTCTTAGAGGAAGGTAGAGCTTTGCAGCACAAGGAATTGAAGAATGTTCTTTCTCCATTTCTGAGGAGGGACAGGGCAGCAAGGCTAGAAACCCGGGGACCCAATGACAGGATGCGTGTGAAAGATTTAATTTGTGCTTTAATTTTTCCACAGACCCTGGATACAGTAATGTTTAGGGTCATTGTTAATATTAAAAGTTATAGTTAACTCTATCCCCAAACACTTTGTCAAGTACAGCAGCCTTGTGTTGTTGATAGAATGGGGCGGATTTAAAGGATGTGACAGCAGAGGGAAATGTTACCTTCCGCTGAGGTCACTGTGACAGCACCAGAGTTCCAGGGAGGGGACAGTGCCCCTGGAGATCCAAGTGAAGAACTAGCAGTGAGCAGCCAGGGGCCCAAGGTGGAGCTGGTAGAGGCAAGCCATGGTGCTGGACCTCTTCAAGAGCAGAGAATTGGAGTGACCTTCAGTGGGGACGTGTCCATTGGGATGACACAATCAAAGAATGGAGGCTTTACCATCTGCCCTTTCATTAAGATGTTGGAAGAGCAGATTTCTGGGGACCCTGGGGTATTGAGCACATATGTGGCTGAGGCTTTCTTGGAAATGTTATACACGTATTCTAGAAGGGTTGACGATGAATGGAGAAGGTGAGGGCCAGGAGGGGTCCATCAGAGGGACCCTCACAGAAGTCAGTGGGGAAGCCAAGTCAGGAGATCTTTTCTCCTCACCGGTCACTATGGTGAGGTGAGGTGGAAAAAAATTTCATCTGTAAAGATGTAGAATTTCAGCAGAAATTGCCATTTCCATTCACCATTTATGGATATTATTTATTGTGTGTTGCTTCCTATTAATTAAACTTGCATTAAAATAACCTTGTGGTGAGAGAATTGGCAAGAAAAACACTTGTTCTTTATTTCATTACTAGGCAAGTTGGGGCTCTTGGCAGAATATTCCAGCAAAAGCAGTATTTTATTAAACGAATTACCTGGAGAACTTGAGGAAGGATTTACTGGGGCGGGTGTTACACATAGATGAGGAATTTTCAGTAGCTGTGGAGGTCTCGAAGGATTTATTTTTGAGCCGGGATACCTGCAGAAGTAAGAGTTAACAGCTTTGGGTGTGGGAAGAGGAAATGGAGCCTGAGATAGTGTTGTCGCTGCGAAGTTAGAAGAAGGTTTTGGCAACGCTTCCCATCGTATCATATAATTAGGCAGGAGGCTTGGGGAAGGGAAAGACTGAGAATTTGGTCTTAATTTTATTCCATTTGAAATGTTGATTGCAGTTTCTGCTGGGTTTTCTCCATCTATTCCTCTAGCCTTTGAAACTGGAGTAATTGAGCTTCACACATGAGTTCAGCTCCATCCAAATCTCCTCTTCTTATTGGGTAAGGAGACAGAACCTTAATCCAGCCTCCCAGACCCCATATCTGGGGTGATGACTCATTGCTTTGGGGAGCTTGTCCTCACCTCTAGCATCCAGTAACACCACCGTTTCAGTGGCTTTTATTTCATACCCTCTCTCTCTAATCCTACATCTCTATTTGTCTGTGGGACAATGTTATTTGAATCTCTTTATTGTATTTAATTTATTAAATAAACTCAAATAGTTCTCTTCAGATAATCACCTTTCATAGTTTTTTGCTTGTTTGTTTGTTTTTTCCATTGCTATCAAGAGAACTACTTGGCTTTTTCTGGTTCCCTGAATAAATAAGTAGCACCTTGTTGACATCCAGCATCCAAACCTTTAGCAATTTTGCTAATTCCTTTTAACATAATGTTCTGTTCTCATATCCTAGCTCAGATTTTGTAGTTCAGTCAAGCAAATGAGCTTACTGTTTACTCAGTAGAGCTTTCGTCTTCTTGCTTTTGCTCTGGTCATTTCTTTAACTGGAAATACTATTTTCCTCTCTCTTAAGCCGTTCGTGTTCACTGAGTCTCTACATTAAAGACCGACCTTAACTTCTGTAGCTAGTTCTTTTATTAAATTCACCCAGTTCTGACACTTTTCTCTCCGAGTTTTCTAGACATTTAGGTGTTCAGTTTGTTTTATTACTTTATATTTTCTGAAGGGTTTTTAAAAACTCTGCACAATGTTGCCAGATATTACAGATGTGTACAGTGAGTTCAGATTGTAGATTCCCGGGGACATGGGCCACCCTAGCTTCGCCTCTTCCTAGGTCACCTATACCAGTTATTTTGCACAAGCCAGATTCTGTAGTTCAGAGGACAGTGCTGAGTGAAACTGAATTTGAGGCATTTCAGGAAATTACAATATATCTAAGCAGCAGAGAGGTCAAGAATGCTAGGTAAATAGGATATAAATATTCAGTAGGTATTCTACTGTCGAATGAGCAAATGAATGCCTACACGCCTGAAGGCCACCAGGACTTGGCAAATCCATTTTCACTGGTCCATCAAATATTTATTAAGCGTCTAATATGTGCCTGCCGCTTTGCTAGACCCACAGATGGAAATGTGGGGGGGAAAAAAGTAAAAAATTCAGAGTCTCTGACCTCTAAGAAAATAGATACAGAGAAAGATACACACATACTCCTAAGGGCTGATACAAACCAAGCAGGGGATCCTGGGAGAGCACAGGGAGGGCCACTGGGCTTGGCATGATCCCTTAGGAAACGGTTCCTGGTGAAGAGGGCAACCAACCCAAGCTTAATGTAGAAGGGACAGCCGGGCAAAGAATGGGGAAAGGTCAGGAGGGCATTTCAGGAGAGGGGAGCTATATGAAGGGAAGCGCAGGAGTGTTTAGCATGAATTGGGCAGCGAGGGACAAGTTGTTTAAAGCATACAGTGGGAGGCGGCGGTTGGGGGAGTTGAGAATGGAGAGAGGAATACTCTTCCCCGAAGGAAGCTCAGCCAGGCTTGGGGGAGCCACGGAACCAGTGCAGGCAGAGGAGGCACGGAGGCCCCTCGGGCAGCCGGGGGGAGATGGGCTTCCGAGGGAAGCGAGAGCAGGAGGGGGGCAGGGCCTCAAGCAGGAGCGGCCCAGGCCCTGAGCTGCGCTTTAATAATAGAAACAGGGCGGAAGAAATGGGTGACAGGGCTGTTCAGCCCCTAGGACAAAGGGGCAGGGCTCGAGGGGCGACAGAATGTGGAGGACAGAGGAGAAAAATGACTCTAGGCTGACCCTCAGGCTCCTGGTTTGGGTGACTGGTAATTTCTGTGTCACTGTCTCACGGAGGCTGGGGCAAGAGAATGAATGATGCAGGGACAGGGACGGTTTCAGTTTTGTCCTTGCTGAGTTTGAGGTACCCGTGGGGATGTTCGAGTGGGTATAGGAACCTTCAACTAGAGAAGGGTGCTTGGGAGAGGAGAAGCAGTGATGGGAGATGAAGGCAAGGCATCGATGGGCCGCCTCCTGCACGCCCCGACCGGGGGTCGAGCTCGCAGCCTGGGCCCGGGCGCGGGCCCTGACCTGGAATGGGACCGCCACCTTCCCGGGGCACTGGATGACGGCCGCCAACTGAGCCACACCAGCCCGGGAAGGCTGAGATATCTGCTTTGTCACTTTGTGTCTCTCAATTAAGAAACGCCTTACCCTGACACTCCGGGGTGGCGCAAGAGGAGGTGCATGTTTTGAGCATGCAAAACATAAAGTTTATTCTTATAGTATTACTTATTAATTATTATATTATTTTCCATATGAACAGCTGTAAACCTACTTTTGGCCCACCCTGTACGTCTGCACCCAGTAGAGTTTTTTTAAGACATTAGCTCTGAGGGCAAGAGTATAATAAAGTATTCAGCTACTGCAGCTTTTCTTCAGAGAGTACTGGGGCTTTAAATGAAAGCAGTAAATTTTCCTCTTCTGCAATCATGAGAAAACCTCAAACCATTCACGTAGCATAATTCAGAAGTTACAGGACAGTTTACAATGAAGCATTTTTATGAGCAACCCAATGCAGCGGTCAAAAGATTTCTCCCTTTTCAGTTTTAAAATGCTGAGACTTCCAGCCACACCTGTGAACCAAGGACAAAAAGGAAGGGGCGCACGGGGAGGCAATGGGAAGGCCTGGGGCCTGTGCAGACTCTGCTCTGCACTAGCTCGTGGCGGGGGTGGCCACCCAGCTGCTCCCTGCCACTGCTGCTTCGTGTTTCAAGAGGAAAATTAAAGTGGGGTCTGCATTGCCTGGCCTTCTGGACACTGACAGGGTTATTTGATCTCAGTGAGTGAATAGGTAGGTACTTATATATGTATGCTGAATATTATTGGTTTCTTTGTAGAGTTATTATTATTTTAATTCCAAAAGTCATACATGAATGTAAGCTAGTTGTAAGAAGTTCAGACATAAATAAGGTAAAAAAATAAAACCTTTCTTAGATCCCAATTTTCAGCCTATCTCTCTCCCCCCCCTTGGAGGTAACCATGTTTATATTTGGTGTGTATCCTTTCAGATCATCCTCATACTTTTAAAATACATACAAGTATAGATACTTACCGTTTTTACCAGAATGGTAAAATTATTAATCTATTAATGTGGATTTTCATACGATTTGTAGACAGATTCAGAAATCAATGACATATTTTTCATGTTTCCAAATTAAAGTATTGGCTAAAAGCTTTACAACTTTATTGAGATAATTTTTGCAAATCTCATGCATATAAATTGTTTTTCTCTCTTTTATTACTTATTTGAATCATTAAAGAGCAAACCAGAGGCCCGAAATGGCGTCACTCGTGCTAAAAGCCCTTGGTACCAAACCTAGATGTAATGCATGATCTAATTGCAATTTCAACCTCTTCTTAAAATTATGGAAATATAATCTTAATCAACCAGTCTGGAATCTTCTGGTCAACACCAAGGAGGTAGCGGGCCCTCTCTACTCACCCCCACCTCCCACAGAAAGAAGAGGCAGTCTTCATGTAACAACTCTTCCCCTGTTCTCTTGCCCCCCCCCGCCCCCCTCGCCAAAGTAAGAGCTCCAGGCCCCCAGATAATCCTTTCTTTTCTTTTGTTAATAGCCCCCTTGCCCCCCCCCCCCCTTCTGCCTGGAAAACCTTCCACTTTGTACAAACTCTCTGAGGCCCTGCTAGTTGCTAGATGGGATGCTACCCGATTCATGACTCATTTAATAAAGCCAACTAGATCTTCAATAAGAATATATTTTATTTTACTGCATGGCATGCTTCTTTGTAAGAGTTCTTTAAAACCTTTGCAAACAAGAATTGAGATAGATAAAAAAACCACTTTTATCAAATATTGGTTACTTCTGCTTCCCCTTCCCTCGATTGTTTCCTTTTTCTAAACGAACTCTCCAGCTGATAGCAACAAGAGACCTCCCCTCCCCTGGCCTTCAGTATTTCTCTGGGCCATTCCAAGGTCAGAGAGTGACTTCCCTCAGACGATGCCTTTCTCATACACAAATCAGAATCTACCTTTGAATTCCTCTGACATCCTTTTATAGTTACCTCAGGGAAATCTTCACTCTTTGGTTCCTGCCCAATTCACTCACTTGGCTAAAAAATATGGCCCCGTGGATGGCCTGCTGGTCGTAAATCTGTATCAGTGACCAAGGGCACTTGCTAATGGACTCCTGTAAGATGTTTCTCGCGTGCCTGCTCTGTTCCGGACGCCAGGGAGCACCCGGCTGTGGGAGCAGGTGTCAGGGCCCCACCCAGTGTAGGGGTGATGGGCGGCTTCTCCAAAGAGCAGAGAGAAACGGAAGGGGAGGCAACTGGGTGATCAGTGTGTACTTGGGATGGGGTGGGGGGGAGATCTGATCAGATTTGCTTTTGATACAATAATTCTGATTTCAGTATAAAAACATAAGTTGGAGGGGTGCAACCATGTTGCAGGCGAGACAGGCTAGTAAGCAGGACAGGCGAACTAGAGAAAGTGAGACATGCAGTTAAGAGGCCAAGCAGCTTCCAGCCATCTAGAAAACCGCAAAATCCTATTTTCCCTAACTTAAGAGTGAATGTTTTACACTTCTCCCAAACCAGAGGGTAAATAGCTTAAATCACCCTACTCAGGGACATGGATAGCAGAAACTCAACTAGTGCCATTTGTGCCAACCACACCCAAGGATGGGTGAAGTAAAGACACTAAATCTCATTTGGGCTCGTTAGCATAAAGCGGACGAATATTCTAGCGAGATTCTCCCCTAAGACCTCCCCTAAATCCCCTAAAACCCCCAAGACAAAGGACCCAGAGCACCCCCTCCATCCCCGGAAGCATACCCACGCCTTTCTTCCCTCTGAGGCCTGCATCTTTACTTTTCTCTCCTCAGCTCTAAGGGCCCCCACGAGACTTGCAACCGGGGAGCAATGGGCAGCGGCAGCTCGTCCCACACTAACCCTCTGAACCTGTCCCCAAGGCCCCTGTTTCTCGGAGTTTTCAGTGAGCCAGTGGCCGCCCCGCCTAAGCTCCCCTGTTGCTGCTCCTGTCCTGGGCTCTTCCTTGGCTCAGTGTCTCCAGGCTAATAAACAGCCCCTCAGTCACCTGGACCTGTGTGCTGCGGAGTCTCTCCTGCACCCGCACACCGCAGGCCCCCCAAGGCAGACCCGCTCCAGGCCCTCCCGATAACACAGGGAAGCCAGTTTCAAAGGATTCAAATAGAAATAGATGGTAATTTAGGAGGATGAACAGCCTCTGAGAAGCTCCAGAGGATGCAGACATTCTCTTTCAATTCTTAAATGTTCATTTATCACCTAATCCTCTCACAGTTAAATCTATTTCAAGCTTTAAGTATAATTCCAGATAAAAATTGGATAAACCTATTTCTCAGTTATGATGATTCATATTATGACCACAACGTTTCTACTCTTTTTGGTGGAAACCTGGTGCTGCTACGGTCCTTGCTGTGGAAGGAGAAGAGGGCCAAGTGAGGCCAGGCAGGGCGGCCAGGGTACGGTCTTGGTCTTTGAGCCCCAAAACTTGGCTCATTACCTTCCTGCCCCTACTGCTCTAGTTTTTCCCAATTTCATTCAAAATCATTGATTCACGGTCCATATTTTTAATACGGTCATACTTATTAAAAAAATACTCAGGAACCATTTGTTGGGGAGGCAGTAATAAAAAAAATATATTGATGCAGTAAGAGCCAGAATCCCCAAGACATGATTTGACAATGTCAAAGGCATATAAAAATCAGGAACATATTTCATTTTTGTCTCTATCAAAAGGCTCAACAGAGCGATGTTAACTATCACCGAGATGAACAGACTCTCACAAACGCCATCAGCTATTGCCATTTAAGGACTGTTTCTGAGAAGAGGATTCCTTGTTCTAAAGATTTACTGATTCTGATTTAATCTGCACTTTAAAATACTTAAACATAAACCCCACTGAGTAATACTGAGACGGGTGCTGTAAGGAGACATTGTTAAGATAAACCTTCATTCACTTTCATTTCATGGGATACTGATTTCTATTTTATCTTACTTTTAAACTATAGTTTGATGTATCTCTACTCTTCAGCCCTCACTTTTGTTTCCTTTGCTGTTGTATTTCTGAGCATCACCTTCCAGGATGCTTCAATAGTTTGTGATGTTTTTTGTTTGTTTCTTTGTTTTAAGAAGCAGACTTCAAAAATGATGGGAAGATTTTAGGTTGGTGAATGGTTCTGCTGGGAAGCACATCCTCTACTGAGGTAGGAAAATGCTAAGAAAAAGTGAAAACACTGAGGAAGTTAAAGCAAGGACCGGAAACAAGACATTATGGATGAGTAGCAAACAGATTCATTTAGAGAAACATGGATAATTTTATGTGCTTTCTGTAGATGTGGCCAACTGGGAATTAACCCATTCCTGATCTTCCTGACCACAGATGAGACTAGTCCTAAGTAGAGGGAAAAAATTAGTTTGAAGCTATTATACACAAGAATTCATAGTCTCAGTTGAAACATGGATTCAATTCATTGAAACAGGGAACAGAAATGGAAGATGGTGGAGTTAAAAACATTGGTTTTGGAGATTAGATGAACAGGCTTAGAGTTGTGGTGTTGGACTGAATAACAACCTCCAAAGATGTCCACAATGTAATCCTTGGGACCTGTGGCTGTTACCTTAGCTGGCAAAAGGGGCTTTGCAGATGTGATCAAGCCGAAGCTTTGGAGATAGGGAGGTTATTCTGGATTACCAGGTGGGCTCCATGAAAACCAAGGGTCCTTATGAAAGGGATGCAGGAGGAGTCAGAGTCAGAGAGAAAGCCGTGTGACAACAGAGCAGAGGGACAGAGAGAAAAGAGTTGAAGGTGTGAGCTCTGAAGATTGAGGAAGGCGGCCATGAGCCAGAAGATGCAGGCTGCCTTTGGAAGCTGGACAGGGCAAGGAATCAGATTCCCTCCTGGGGCCTCCAGAAAGATCGCAGCCCGGTGGGCTCATTTTAGACTTGCGACCTCAGAACTGTGAGATAATAAATTTGTGTTGTTTTAAGCCTTTACATTTGTGGTAATTTGTTATAGCAGCAACAGGAAACTAATACAGTTGTGGTTGAAAAGGGTGTATTGGAGTTCCCCCCACAACCACCTCTCTCTGGGTGGTCCATCTGTAAGGATTCATGGCCCCAGTCCTGCAGGAGCTGGAGCTTTGAAGGGGAACCTGAAGGCACTCTGAGGAAGGCTACCCAGTGCTATGCTTGGAGACTTGCAGGCAGCTGCTTGTCTTTGACATCTCCAGTAAGCAAATTGTACCTGGCCTCGCACCTCCTTTTGAGCAGAGCTGGGATTTAGTGAGAGCTCAGAGGAGCCAAAGAAGAGAGGGAGAAGCAGGAGCCCACCCACACACATGGCAAGTGGTGGATTGCCCGCTGTGGTTTTCCTGAAAGGCTCTTAAATGGCTTTCAGAACATTCTTTGTTGGGGCCCTAAATTCTTTGGCAGGGCCGTCATGACCCAGGGGTGTGGCTAGCAACCCACATCCTCTGGGGTGTTTTGTGGGCTGCTCTGCAGCGTGGCACAGGGACCCTGGCTTGAGAGACCTGCTTCCCTCTCAACCTATTACTCAGGCCCTTTTCTGTTTATCCTTGAGATGCAGAAGTCCCTCCACTCTCTCACTGTGAAAGGCAGATTGTCCTTAAGTTTTGGAAAACTGTTATTTAGAGTTCTTACACCTGTTAAAAATATCACCCCGAGTCCCAAAAGCAGAAATAAGAGGCCACATCTCACTCTCTCCTCACGCAATGATTAGCCACCACAGTCAGACTAGAGATCACTGTCCTGTCCTGTAACATCTCGCCTGCTCCTCTGTGCTCCCACGCACAGCCCCGTCAAGAGGCGCATTAAAGCACTTATTCCAATATTTTTGAATCATTTGCACCTCCCTCCCTCGAATCTGTTCAATCTTCAGCGCTGGAACCAAGTCTAACAGAGCTTGGCATTTCCAGAGATGAGCATGGTGCTTGGCACATAATGCTTACTGATAATTTTTTGATTACCAGACTTTTCCTTCTGTAGTTGGTACCCACCAGATGTGGTTGCTTTTTTTTAAAAAATTGAAGCATAATTTAGCTACAACCCATCACAAAGGATTCAGTATTCAGTGGTTTTGACCATCAAATAAAACGTGACAATCGAATACACCAAACCACAGGCCATTACTATTCATGTGTTTTTCCTACCATGGATTAATTTTGCCTCTTTTAGGATGACATAGAAATGAAATAATACGGTTTATACTTTTTTGTCTATCTTCTTTTACTTAGCCTAAATGGAAGCCTTAAGAGTCATCCATGCTTTTGCGTCATCAGGATGTTTTTCTGACTAGTGTTCCGGTTTATGAATATTCCACAACATGTTTGTCCATTTTCCCGTGGATGAGCCTTTGAACTGGTTCCAGTTTGGGGCTATTAAGAATAAAGTTTCTCTGAATATTCTTGTACAAATCTCTTCGTGGTCCTATTTTTCATTCCTTTTGGGAAATATTGAGTATGAAATTCCCAAGTCATTAAATAGATATAGAAGTTAATTTGATAAGAAAGTGAAAAACTGTTTCCTACATTTATGTACCATTTTCCATTCCTATTAGCAATATTTGAAAGTTCCAGCTTCTCCATATCTTTATCAGCTTCTGGTATTATCGTACTTTATATTTTACCCATTTTAATGGGTATAAAAATGATATTTAATTGTGGTTTTAATTTGCATATCTGTGATTACTAATGATGTTGAAAATTTAGAAACATATTGTTTAACTTTCAAATATTTGTTGTGTTTTTTCGGATAGTACATCATTATTGATTTATATTTAATACTATTATGGTCATAAAATGTACTCTGTGATTTCAATCCTTTTAATTTTAACAAGTCTTGTTTTATAGCTCAGCACACTTCATCTATCTTGGTTAATGGTTCATGTGCAATTAAGAAGACTGTATATTTTGTTGTGGTTGGGAGTAGTGTTCTAAATGTCAATTAGGTTAAATTGATTGATAGAGTGTTCCAACCTTTTATAATTTGACTCTATTTTTTCTACTTTTTCTATCAGTTACTGAGAAAGTGCTGTTAAAATATTTAATTATGATTGGAGATTTGTTCTTTTCTCCCATTTCTCCCATTTTCTATTTGATTTTGCAGTACATATTTTGAAGTTTTTTTTTTCTTTCTCCCATCTCTTTTCATCCCTTTATTCTGCCTTTTCTGCCTTCTTTTTGGTGGTCAGTTATTTTTTTAATATTTCATTTAATTTCTTGTATTGACTTTTAAGCTCTACCTCTTTACAATACCACTGTGTGATTTTTTTGGAGTTGTTTTAGATATAACAATATACATCTTTAAATTATCATAATCTGTCTTCAAGAATATACTACTTTATAATCAATGGACATCATCCTCAGCAGCTTCTATAAATTTCCTCATGCTCCACCCCCATGTGCTCAGTCCCTACATGGAGCTGTACTATCTCAATCTCTCCATATGCTTTATTTCTCTGTTTCCTTCACATTTTGTCTAAAGTTCTTATAGTCCGTATGTCAGAGGACAGAAAGTAGTTTCCAGCAATGCTCTGAGCATCTGTGACCCAGAAAGCTGTCCACTCATGTGACCCAGGCAGTATACTGCTGCTCTTGTTTCTGTGCTGTGGAGGAGCCCTTCTCAGTCCTGATCATAGAAGATATTCTTCTCAGCAAATCGAGGGTGAGGAGTACTCAGAGCAAGAGAGCAAGCTGTAGGACAGACCACACACACTAATAGGGAAGCCAGCCCTCTGTACCCCCTAACTCGGAGAAGCATTTTATAGACACATAAGAAGGCAGCAAACTTCCTCACCAGTGTGATCAACCAATACTCTGAACTTTGAGCAAAGTTCAAATCTGACCTCAAAAGTTGAGAGTACAAATAGTAATAAAGGCCCTGATGCAAAGGTATAGTAAGACTGGTGTAAGAAAAGAAATTTGTGGAGGATTCATTAAAGTAACAGTGGGACTTAGAACATCCCAAGGAGATGCCCAAATGGAGACAGTCCTTTGTATTTCACCACCTGGAAATTGGAAGTATATACCAGGAAGCCATTAATGATTTAGTGTTCACTTACAGAAATTATGCCGTGGTGGCTTTTTCTCTCTCTTGAGCACCCTGACCCCCTTCCCTTCTCCCTTTTCTTTCCAGAGTGAGCACTCTCCCTCTGGAGCAAGCCCCCTACTTCTTTCCCTAGGCTTGTTCTCTTTGCCTTTCCTTGTCCTAAGCTCCAATGGCCCTTCTTTTGCCTCTTTAACTTGTTTCCTGAGCCCATGCAGCCCAGCTGGCTCATTTCTTCTGCGGCTCACTTCTTCTACCTCCGTGACTTTCTAAATAAACTTTGCAACAACAACAACAAAAATCATGCCTCGTTTTAACTAAATAGCATACAGTTCTCATTCTACAGTGGAGGGTGCAGCATTTTTTACTATCCCTTTCTATTGCTTTTATAAATTCCCAACTTACAGATCTTCCATGTCACAATGTACATAGACCTTTGGGCTTAGGGTGCCTGGCACAACTCTCACAGGCAGCAGTGCATTGCCCAGAGATGGAAAACCCTGCGAACAGTAGAGCCCTTACAGGAAGCTGCTTTAACAAGGCTTGTCTCTGTCAGGGCGTGGTGCTTATTAGACTTTTGCACCCCTCCTGCTCAAACGTTCCCTCATTTCTTGGTATAAGTAGTGCAACAACCCCTGTAGTAGACAATAATAAGTTTGCCTCCAACAGAGACAATCACTACATGCTCCACACCGCAGTTGCCATGGAGGCGTGTGTTATTTTGAAGCTGTGGGCAGAAACCCCCAAAGCTTGAGAACCTATTGCTCAGCAAGAGGAGCTCACAGACTACACCCAAGCGCCAAGCTGCAAGGGTAGCATTCCCTTTTCTCAGCGTGTAATACCTATGATGGAAATATTGTTGATGGCAGGTGGACCATGTTCCAGAGAAAACAGTTTTTATGAAAGCACAAAAAAGAACCAAGAGACCAAGAAGTCTTGGTACTTTGGATTTTGAGTCCAAGCAGTGGCGCAGAAACGTCACCGAATTTCACTGTCATGGAGGGTTTCTAGCTAATCTCATCTACATTGTACCAATCTATTTTTGGACACATAAAGTTGGGAGCACAGAATATTTGTGCTTAAAAGATAAGTTTAAAGTAACAAGGATAAAGGAAAACAAAATTTTAACCCCAGTATAATGGCCAACTTGGACTATAGTCTATTCCACAAATAAATTGAATTTTTACATTACTTTCACCTGCAGAGCACTGTGTACCATGTTTGTGCCTCTCACAGTTTTATGTAGGAGAGGTACAGCCTTCGCTACTCACCCGAAGTGTTTAAGACACTTCACTTCTCTTCGACGAGAGGAGTTGTTAATGTGGGAACTGCAAAAGGTGTTTGGAGTTAGCGCTGTTCCCAAGAGTTTCGAGAACAGTCACACACCCAGGCCTGTTTCCAACTCCTCAATTCAGGAGACAAAGGGAAAGCAAATCTCTGACAAAAGAGAGCAAGATGACCCTTGCCAAGTCTTCTGGATGCTTCCTTTTCCACGAACACTTCTTTTTCATTTCAGTTGGACATTAGCCCCTGATTCTCCACCTGTCATCTCTTTTTTGCTAATGTGATGGACTTGACATGATACATCCTCTACCTGACAGGCATAGGATACAAAATACACAGGCAGGCTCTCAGTGACTCTGGAGGCTTTGGGATGAGCAGCCTCCATCACCCCCTTCTTGGCAAATCCTTCTGACGCATCAGTGGAATAGGGCCAGCCTCTCCTACCCACTGTTCCCCCACCTTGGAACCCTAATGAATCCTTATGCTAGACAATGGGACCATCATGGACCCAAAGAGGTACTAACTACAGACCAAGCTCAGAGCTTTCTTGTCTGAAACAAGACTGGGTCTTGAAAAGTCATGGATTCCATGTTTTTCTGCTTGTGGTGTCATTCTCAAGCACCAGGAATAACTCTCCAAAGGCTTGTTTAACAAGCCAGTTGATGTGTTTGAGCTGTGTGCACCATGAGCCTTGAAGACTGCAATCTGAGGCTCCCATTACTTGCCTCCGCCTGTTAAAATACAGTGGATAAAAGAACATATGATTTCAACATGGCCATACAGTATTCACCTTGGGGGAAAGTAGAAGCAAGCAAAGGTCTGCAAGCATAGTTTTGAATATTCAGGGAAAAGTATACATTCAGAAATTGCCTTGCCAAATTGAGGGCACTGCTTTTTCAGATACAGTGATAGTTCACAATGAAAAAATCAAATATCTTGTAAGGAAGACATTACTTGCAAGTATTATTTTGATTCAAAACTGGACTGGGGCTCTGCAAGGCTTCTCTAGGTATCTATAGGGATGGAGGGAGGAGGCTTGAAATAATTGGCGGAGAGTCAGAGATTTGCATTCAGATGGGCTTGGGTTTGAATCCCAATTCTTTTCTTTACTTGAGGTTTGGAAATGTTGTTTCACCTCATCTGTGAAACAGAGATAATAATGTCCAGCTTATAGGGTTGTTAGAATCGTTTCTGAGGAACAAATATATTCATGTTTGTAAACACAGTGCCCGACAGGTAGTGTGTTCTTACTGAATGGTGTTTAAAAATTACCCATACATGCGTCATGGGCTCTGCACTCCCTTAAAAACAGACGACCTCCTTTCCTAGTTAGCAGAGGACAGACGATAGAATCATCCTCCTTGGAGGCTCACCATAGGGAAATGAGTGGGAGAGGGAGGGCAGAGAGTTAAAAACAGAGCAGAGCGCACAAGGCATTCTCTTCGAGTGTTCATCAAGGGTCTTTTCTCCACGATGCTGGTAGGAAGTCAGGGCACAGTAGGCTATCACTGCCCACTGAGGGGCATGTACACAACCATCGTTGACAAGCTCTCAGATGCAAACCCTTGCTTGTAATGAACTTGTTAAGAGGATGCTCTGTGAAAAAATTCTTAAGCAAAGGATGCTCTTAGGAAAGGCAAAAAGAATGGTGAACTGTTGGCCGCTGTGAGCAGGAGGTGAGGAGGTGATGCCATCTGCTTGCAAAGAAACAATGAACACAAATTTTCCAAACCACTCATCTGTTTTACATGTGTAAAACTGGCATCTGAGCATGTCCTTTGGCACATAATTGCACAGCGTTAACATTTTCATATGGATCGTGGAAGTATATAAAAACGAATTGCAACATGGGAAACCAATATTGGCTTTGGTAGCTGACCGTTACTTGTCTCTTACAAGAGTGAGAGCTGTGCCGAGGAGGGTGCCTACCTTGCTCTGATTTTCCACTCTCCAAGAGGAAACCATCACCACGCATTTTTCGCCCAGAGAAGCATCATTCTGATCAGATGTATCTTTTAAAATCACAATACTTGGCATGCCCTTGAACGATCTTTCTCTTTTAGCCCCACAACTGGGTCACTGAGACCTCTGAGACAATGCATTGTTTTCCAGGTGAGAGCCCAGAGTTGAGAATACAAGGAAAAACACAGAAATAAACCAACCACGCGCCTCCTTTGGACATCTGATCTGGTCTATGGGCTCAAAAATCTCTGGGTGCTTAATTACACATCTAAACTTAGTCCGTGAATTTGCATGTGTAAGTAATCAGGGAAATATTTGCTCAGAAATGTGTTCCATTTCCTCTGTTTGCTCTAAATCAAATTACTGAGTAGCAGATCCGATTCTGAAATACTTTTTAAAAAATGTATCCTAGAGCCCCACCACTTCAGCCTGGGACCCTGTCGGGCCTCATGACCCAACTGGGTTAGACATAATGAGAACTTTTTTGGGGGAGGCTGCCAACGGAAGTCAAGGACATGGGCCAAAGTAGGTTAAGTGACTTAAGATGTGAGGCCCTTTCCCCTAACTCTCACCCCTAATGGGACTCAGATCTCATCCATGCTGATTTTCTCTGTTTTTGTAGTGACCATAGTAAGGACATTCAGCAGGCATACAGAGGTTTCTTATGTATTCATTTCCCATTGTCCATTTTGAATGTAGGGGTCAAATGGACAAGGAGTCTGGTTGAACATAAAGCCCAGTGTGTGTAATACGGGTCTTCCTGGTAGACAGCGTACATGAGGTCGCTCTATGTCGTGTACAGTATTCTAACTATATTGTTGGGTAATACCTTTTATCTATCAGATGGCTTTTCTTAAAGACCTATCATTTTTGTTTTCAGGATATACGTTCCAGAATCATAGAATTATCAAATTAGTAGAGACTTTAAGTTTTCCCATGTCCTGTTCCCCTTCCCATGTCTCCTTGGTGCCCAGCTGGTTTGAGGTATCTCCATATAGATTACACTGGCCTGGGCCACAAGAGCAGGGCTGAGGGGCCCCATTCCCATGTTTGTGGCTAGTAGTGCTTTGAGAAAAGTGGAGAGTTGAACAAATTTCTGTTGCTCTTTCTTTTCCACCAGGCTGAGCCTTATCTGGAATATTCTTTGTTTCTCTTCATGCTAGAAATACCATTTTTCCCCCTACTTGATCAGAGCCATGATCAGGCCAGCCCAAGCACCTGTCTATATGGGAAGTCACCATGTACTGAAGGCCAAGTTTAACACACACACACACCGCACACACACACACACACAGTAGTAACTCTGTCTCTTCTCTCTATTTTACACTAAACCTAGATTCTAAATATTATTAAAGATTTTCTCGTCTTTTACTTTCCTTTGGTAAAAGGATTTGCCAATATAATAGTCCATGTTGATTTGAAAGAAGGGGATTTTAATTGTGTTCCAATGACCTAATCTATTTCTTTGAAAGAAGCATAATGTATTTGCTTGCTCAGGATTTGCTATTTTCTCTGAAAAATGTAATGTTAGAGAAGCATTATAGACTTAACAGGATTAGATCACCTCACATATGTGTTTCTATACTCTATCTAAAACCCACATCATAGTAAGAGCTATTTCCACTTGTAACGTGTACTGAAAATGGACTTGGTCATAACTCGCAAGCACGTCATTAACACATAGTTAAGTAATATACTTTTTCTCTCTTCCCTTCTTTTTTCTTTCTTTTGGTTTAGAACAATTTTAACTTCATGTGGTATATACTTTTCTGAAATTTGACTAACATCTTCGACTACATATTCCTTTAATAAGATCTATAAACTCAAAATTCAGAAGTTTCCTTCTATTCAAACAACTAGAAAATTGACAAGATGATCTTGAAAGCTCAATGACTTAACTATATCCTACTGAGTCAGTAATTAAACAGAGGAACCATCCAGTCATGTGCCAAGGAGTTTTGCCCGTGAAAGTGCCCCAGAGCTAAAAACTATCCAGATCATATAACTGGGAAGTCAAAATTAACAGCCAGAAAAATGACTGGCTTTGCCTTTAGCGTTTCTCTTGGATGAAACTTGGCTTTGGGGCAGCGTGTAATCTGGGTTCTGGTCCCTGCTCAGCCGCAATTAGACATGTGACCTTGGGCAAATCACATAAGCCTCTGTGGTCTCAGACTCCTCATTTGTGAAATTAAAAGGTTGAACCAAGTTAACTCCAAATTTCTGCCTATTTCTATGTCTAGCACTTAAGGTTATTATTCCAAGCGTGGTTGGTTGTCATGTATTCTCCAAATCCACTTAGATGAGAGCCAGTAAGAAGGAGATCAAAACTGTAGCAAGAGGAACCCAGGTTGAATTTTAAGAGCTTTGCTGTGGAAAGACATATTAACTATGAGACCAAATTATACAATCAATATGGCTGCTCTTTTAGGTCCTTAAGAATGAACCGATAATATAAAGCCTGATTTGGTCACATATATTTCTCCCTAAGCCTAGCATCTTACAAAGAGAAGCAGACTCTTCTAGAAACAAGAGTCAATATTACCATAAGTGACTGTTTTATTTGGTATCTTCCTTGGAACTCTTTGGTTACTAGTAACTAGCACCAACTTAAGTGAGTTTCAGTAACACTTTCTGTTTTAATGATACAGAGATATCCCATGGAACCCAGAACAGAAATGCAGCTGGACCTCGGGAAAGATCTGAAGCCAGAAACAGAGAAGTTGTGAGGAGCCCTAGTAGGGCCCTAGTTCTACCTCTTGCTATTACTTCTCTCTAATTATTGCCTACATTCTTTCCCCTCTGCAGAATATACAACTTCAGAGAGAAGATTCACCCTTGGCAATCACCTCCTAACACATATACATGCCCTGTTCCAGAAGATAACGTTTTAGTTTTTCTTCATATATTAATTGGAAATGTCTCAATCCATATTCCTAAAGAAAGAACCTGATGGCTCTGACTGGCTCAGCATGGTCAAGCATTCCTCCCTGGTCCAGTCACCTGCACCGAGGGGGTGGGGTCCTGTGTTAGACTGGGCCGCGGAGCAGGGACTCTGCATTGCACTCCCCTAGGGGCCACTTCACATTGTACTGTCTTGTGCCTGATGTCCAAGGCTGTCATGTAGTGCGAGGTCCTTAGTTATAGCCAAAAGTCATTTTCTATACTCAACGCACTGCATTTGCGAGAAAATCAACCTCCTCAATACAACTCTCTCTCACCAGCTCTTAGTAAGTTTCCTCTGCTCAAGGGCCCCAAATTCCACCGATCTGTAGGACCTATGGCACATGTCTGATTTTTCATAGTTTTATATCCTTGTGCCTGAGATGAGCATCTGGTGATAGTTCTCCCATGTTCCTCTTTGAAAGTCACTCAGATGTCATGATGGCTCTCAAGACATCTACGAAACTGTCCCCTCCCCTTCCTTACTTAGAAACTAGGATTCCAAGTGTGAGATCTCCTTAGGTGCTGTCTTCTAGAATCCAGGCTTTTCTTGTCTCCCCCTGCACAATCAGCCCAAAACTCAACCTGCACTGAGAGACAGTCCGGACAGTAACACCACGCCATGTGTTTCTCCTCTGAAACTGCAGATCCGTTGGATGCAAACCAGTATTACACATTTTTAATTTTTCTTTGATTCGGATCTTCTTTGAGCAGATTTATGAACACTAGACATGGAGATCCGTTTAATTCTCCTAATTCTGCCTTATGTAACTTGGCTATTCCAGGAATGGAGCTTTTGCTCAAGTGGCTGCAGTTACAATATCCAGTCTTTGAGAAGCTGAGCTGCTTTGTTTGGTGCTTGGCGTCTAGTGCATGTAAAACAGCCTGGATCCGGTATTTCCTTTCTTCTAAGTAAGAACACATCTCTTGAAAAGGTTTGGCGGAGTCTTGCCAAAGAAAGAAGCAGGAAACTCAAGCCAACCTGGAGTTTCATGAGCTGTGGAAAACTGGCTAAATTCACCATGAAAATAATTTGGAAACATGAAGTGAGTACAGAGCAGCTTCTTCGTAGCCCAGTTCATTCCAACCTCCGGGAATACTATGTGTTAATGCCTATTTGCTGAAAAAGGACATTTGTGTGGAAATGTTATTAATTCATAGGAACCTAATTCAGAATCGTGATCATCCAAACAAGTGTCAAGAACTTTCCCTTCAACCTATCTTTGAAAAATAGTATTTCTAATGGAATTAATGAAACAAACATACGGTAGACTAGACTCTTCTTAAATGATTAACATTTTAGTTTGCATAGGACTTGTACATTTTAAGTGACCCTGTACTTTCAGTAAACCAAGTCTAAAGTGTTAAAACAGTGACTACATTTAAAACATTCTATAATACAGAATTTCATTAATTCAAACAACTGTCCTATATTTTAGTCTGAATTAGTGAGGCTCAGTTGTACATAAAATAAAGGGGAAAATGTTAGCTTCACCCTCCAAAACCAGCTCACTCTGGTGCTTACAGATTCTTGGGAGTTTCCAAACAGGCATAAATAGCAGACTTTTGCCAACCTCAGACCTGGTCGTTCAGATTCAGTTGTCAGTTGTGATTCTTAGTTTCATTCAGTCACCTTATACTCTCTCCCCTCTTTCAAGGTCGTCTTCTCTTTCTAGTATATGGTAAGTGGACCTTTTGTTTATTTGATCATTTGAATTTAGAAGGTCTCATACACAGACATTAATAAAAGTGATGGGGAAAAGATTTGGTTTTATACAACACGAGAGCATCAGCTAACTTGAGAATGCCTCCTCTGTGCCAGGGAACTGTGCTCAGTGTCAGTGATTTGAAGGTCAGTGGGACCGGCAGGGCACAGGAGGAAGACAAGCAAGAAGACGATGCGGCGTGGAAGGCGCAGTGAGAGAGGGTCTGGTACAGTGGGAGCCTGAAGACGGGGACAGTGAACTGGGAAAGCTGAGGAAGGCTTCGAGAAGTAACACATGGGCTGTGTCTTCAAGGTTTCGTAGGAGTTCTTCAGGGAGGCGAGTGCAGAAAGGTACATCCGGCAAGGGTGTGGGAGCCCTGACATGTCAGGGTCTTGCCCTGATGAAGGCTTGGAGCAGAGGCTGCTGGGAGAAATGGCAGGAGCTGAGGCTCCTGGACAGGATGGGGCTGCCCGGAGAGGACCTTCTGTGCCATGATAAAGAAGTCGGGTTTTATCTTTGACCAGTTGTTTGTAGGTTGGTTTGTTTAAGGAACATGCTTCCTTTTCAATGAAATCTTTCACCCAAGATCCAAAATACAAGACATAGAGGAGAAGCAGCTCCTTTGAATGAAGTGGCAGGAAGGAACGTTGGGACTCCCTCGGCTCAACCCTTAGGGCTCCCCACAAAAGACCGTCTAAAAGCCAAGCTGCAAGGCAAAGGGGGAGACACCTGTGCCCAGAGGGGATCCAGTGCCGCTCCCTTGTCTGAAAGGCCCATGTGGTAAGAGCATTGGGACTGAAGAGAAACAGGAAACAAGGAGGCCCATTTGGGGCCTATATTCATGTGATGATAGGGTCTGAAGGGAGCAGCTCTGGGTGGAAATGGGCAAGAGATATTTCCAAGGTAGGACCATTGGCTGTTGAACGTGGGAGGAAGGGAAGGTGCATTGAGGGTGATTCTGAAGTTTCCTTCCAGTGGCTGTGAGGTGAACAGTGATATAGGAACTTCCAGATCCATGTGGCAAGAATGTCTCTTTTCGATTTTAGAACGAGTGGTTTCACTCTAACAGGGGACCCCGCAGACAAGTTTGGGATGCTCCAGAGTCTCATGAAGAAGGGAGAACCATGATCAGAGGACTAGCTTTTAAGATCTGTCCTGTTTTTTGATATGGGAAGATTTTTCAGAGGCAGGTTTGATACTAAATAGGAACTGATGATGGTTTAAACTATCCCGTCTGGTCTTCTCTCATTCCCCATGTCTAATCAGTAGAGACACAACTCTAATAGCGTCAGCAATTTTGAATGGCCTCTCTCTGCAGCAAATGTTACTTGAGGAGTACCTAAAAGATATAAATGACCATTTAAAAAAAATCTGAGAAACTTCAAAACATAGTTTATTATGTGGCAGACTTGATGGCAGTTTGAATTTTAAAGCCTCCAAAATAAAGTTCTTTGATGGAAAACATTTACTTAATTTTCATCAGTGAACTCCTGGAACTCACACTGACAAGGAAGTGAGAGCGTTTTATTGCCAGAAACAAACGCTGTGGTTGCCCTGGTCTCCCATGCCTTCTGACACGCACCCTGAGTTAGCCCAAGTAAAAAAGTAGCATAAAGCTGCTTTGTTTTTCTCCTCGGAGGAAGCAGTTTTGTAACGCTAAAGAGGATATTCCAGCACCGAGGAACTGACTGCGTTCGTCTGCTCGCCCTCGGCCTGCTGGCCAGGGCGCACCCGGCACTGGGCTATCCCAGCGTGAACAAGACGCTATTTTGGTCTGCTGCAAGGAGCTGTGGAAAGCAGATCTTGGACTGTTTTATCACATCCGTCAGCAACCACAAAACAAATGTTATTGCAGAATGAGGACTGTGGATGTACAAATACTGAAAACGAAATAAAAGGGAGATTATAGAGACATTTTTATAGTTTAATGAGTATGCTCACTACCAAGGCTTGTCTTTTTTTTTTTTTAGGCCAAATGCTCCTACACAATGTTGGTTGTTTGCAAAGTTTGATGAGGGCCAGGTGTAAGGGAGGGGTCGATGGATTCCACCGTTTCTCTTTCCAAGCCATGGTGGGAGGGAGAGGACACACAGTCCACTGCGTGTAACACCAAACAACCTCTCTCAAAATGGAACAGAGGCTCTGCCTACCCAGAAGATGTACCTAGAGAATTCAGTCATTTCAAGAGAATTAGATTTCTTCGGTTAGAGCTCCTCTGGAGAACACGGCCCTTTTCAAAGAAACAATTATAAGTTCTTTTAGCGGTGGCAATGCAGTCCCCAGAGAGAAGGGCCTGGCAAAGTGACCGAAGTGGCCAGCTGATGCTGCCCCCTGACCCAGGACACCCTGTGTGTACACCCACACTTAATCTTTGTGTCTTCCTCTGGACTTTCGGATGTTTTTGTCAAGACTCTCCAGGGTTCTCTCTGGTGATGGAATTAAATGCTTGTAAGATTCTATGATTTGTAGTATCGTTAAACGTTACCTCCATTTCATAGAACTGTTAGTTTTAATGAGTTAACAACTTTGCTTTCCTTAAATAAACAGATGGAAATACTCTAATAGTAATGAGTATTGGCCTGAATTCCCCTGGTGCTGGCATATTCTGCCATCTGCATGAAATTTCATGATTAGAGATTCATTCCTTTAGATTAAATATGCCCTCTCTTCTTTCAACTTTAGGGTTTTTTGTGAGGAAAAACCACATCAAATCCCTATGTTAACTAGTTTAACCCTTGAAACAATCAGAAAGTCTGAAAATACCAAGAGTGTAAAGATGTAAAGCAACAGCCACTCCTGTACAGCGTGGTTGGGAGTGTAGATGCTAGAACTACTTCTGAAACGCTTTGGGGATGTCTACTTCCAGCCAAGATGGAGCAACAGAGACTGAAATTACCTGCCTGCCCGAAAAACAAAGCAAAACAAACAAAACAAAAACAAAGAATCATAAATTAAATGAAATAATGTTTTTCAACACAGTGAAATCAGACAATGAAGGACAGTGACCCCTAAGAGATGGGACACAAACAAGGTGAGTCCTACAATGGTTCCAGCAATTCCTGGTGAGAGTCTCCAGGCCATAGCACAGGGAGGGGAACCCAGGAGGAGCACAATGTACTCCTTAAGTTCAGGAGACAGAGTTGAGAATCTGGGGAGACTCAAGTTCATAGGGCAGAGTACTGGAGAGGAGGAAGCTGCTTAAAAAGGGAACTGCAGAGATCTGCAGAGGGCCCCTTTTGACTCAGCACAGTATTAATCAGTGTACGTTGTGAAGAGGCCACCCAAAGCTGGGGAAAGAGCTATCTGGAAGGATTGGAAGGAGCAGTGTTCACACTCACACAGATCCAGGAAGAGCACTTGTTTCTACCAACCAGACCAGAAAACTTCATAACTCACAGGGTATTGGGTAGAGTACTGAGAAGAGTCTTACATTAACAGTGGGGAAGTGATCGCTAGATTCAATGTTGCCCTGCTGCTGCCTAACAAATCTTCAATACGAGACCTGAAAGGATATTTTTCAAACAACTTAACTGTGGCCTAGGATGAAGTCAAAGAATATTTTTAGGGATACAAAAATATCCAGCACCCAATGGGATAAGTTCATGATATGTGGCATCCAATCAAAGTTTACCAGTCATGCAAACAAGCATGAAAGTAAAACAGCCTCTTGTGGGGAAGAGTGTCAAAAAGTGCGAGGCTATGTTTTAAAACCACTAGAACTGCGTCAGTGATGACATTGTTAGGAAGACAGAACTTGATATGATATATGATTATTAAATTATATGCCAAACACAGTTATTTATTTCCTATGGATTCTAGACTTTGTTATTCTTTTTATTCAGTGGGGAAAGTGTTTTTTGTTCCTGTGAGTGGTTGCAGAGATAACCATGCATCTTGCAGACCTATCTCTCTACCCTGATGAGGGGGAATCTTCATTTCCATGTTAGATTTGTGGATCCAGCAAGTTTTTATTTTGCTTTGTTTTGTTTAATGGTTGTACCAGTCAAGGTGTGTTAGGACCCGCCTCATTGTCCTGTAAGAGTATTGAAGCTTACAGTGATTCCAAACAGTACGCCAGGCCTTGGAAATTTGAAGACAATTAAGGCCAGGCACCTGTTCTCTGGAGCTCACCACCCTTCTCTCCAACCATAGCAGGTTACCAATTGTTTTAACAAGTGCCTGGGATTATGGTTTGATTAAGGTATGGTGAGGCAACATTTGTTACTTAGAGTTCTAAGGAGGGGGCATGTAAGGACATGCAGGGACATGCAGGGACATGCGGGGAAGCACCAGGGTCAGTCAGCTGTCAGAGGGAGTAAGGGGAAGGCATGAGCAAAGCCTCCATTGTGGCTTTTGCTAGAAGTAATGAATGAGGCAAGGTAGGCAGTGAGCAGGTTTAGGATTGGATGGTTTGAACAATTTTGGGGGGGCTCTGGGCTATAGGGGTGGTCCCTGGGATCTGGGGATGATTAAGGTAGAGAAATATTGCCTCCTGGAGTATAAGAGCCAGGAAAGGGGACAGTGTGGACTCAGGATCAATTGGTTTGCATATCAAGGGCTCGCCCCCAGGCAAGCCATTTACTATTTCTAGGAATTAGCTAGAAATATGAAGGGGCAACCTCTCCTTGGTCAGTAAGGCCCTAGAGCATTACAAATATGGAAAATAAGAAAATATAATTAAATGTAGTCAATACACCAGCATGAGTCAGTGGGATCTCCTGTGGACTGAGGCTGGTTCGCGCACATGGGGTGGACTGGAGGCACCAACACCAGAGCTCTGTTTACACGTGAGAGTGAAAGGCCTCCTGAGAGGGAAGAGCCTAAAGGTGAAAGAGCCGTGGTGCCCCGGTTTGGTGCAAGAACAGTAGGGGTATGTTAGAAGGGGGTGAGAGTTTGAAGAAAGCTTTAATCCGGCCCTGTCTGCGGCCTGAGCGCGGAGTGACTAGGAAGGCTGTTCTTAGAACTCCCATGAGGTATAAAGAGCCAAGGGCCCAGAAGCTCTGGTGACAGCAGCTGCAGGGCCACTTTTCCGTTCCACCACCTCGGCGCCCTCGGCTCAGCCGCCCGCCCTCAGGCCCCGGCTTTGGCACTGACGTTGCACTGATGGCAGATAAGAGCAGTGGGCGCTTGCTGAGCAGAAGCAGCTGGGGTGGTGGCCTCTGGGCATCAGTGGGCAGAACTGATGCTTTTCTTCTCCGCAGTGACCAGAGACGTTGCCGCAGCAAAAGCGGGGAAATGGTGGACACCCCATGGCGGCTGTGAGCACTAGCTCTCGGAGTTCAGGAGAGAGATCTGAGGATGCCCAGAATTATTTTCAAGGAATTTGGGGGGGGGCTAGAATTCCCCCCAAACAGGTGGTGGCGGGGCTCCTCTGTCCCATGGCTGCTATCCTTGCCCTGTTTCTGCACCCGAGCTGGTGCGGCCTGGAGGGCCTAAGCATCAGCCTGGCTCTCAGACTAGAGTGCCCATTCTGGAGGATTTATATATTCTGTCCAGGAATTTGTTTGGGGGTTATTATTTTGATGATAATCTAAAAAAAAGTCAAATCTATTCTTAATCATCTAGATGACCGCTGCCTTAGTCAGCTCAGGCCACCGTAACAAACTACCATAGACTGGGGAGTCTTCATCAACAGGAACTTATGTCTCACAGTTCCGGAGGCTGGGAAGGCCAAGGTCAAGGTGTGGGCCAGTTCAGTTCCCGGCGGAACTCTCCTACTGGCTTGGGGGTGGCTGCTTCTTCCTGTGTCCCCATATGGTGGAGGGAGAGAGAGCTCTGGCCTCTCCCTCTCTTCTTATACGGACTCTAATCCCATCAGAGAGGCCCCAGCCTCATCATCTCATTTAAAACGAATTATTCCCCGACGGCCCCACTTCCAAATGCCGTCACATTGGGGGTTAGAGCTTAAACGTATGAATTTTGTGAAGAACACATTTAGCCATAATAACCACGTAATCATGAAATACGGCTATTGCTGCACTGAGTGCTCGCTCTGCAGTGCTGTTCTCTGTTCATATTAGCGTCAAACGGAGGACAAGGACATGCCACAGTATTTGAATGAAGGTTTTGCAGTAGAAAGAACAAAGGGGTGGGGGGCTTGGGCTAACACATGCCCGTGATGACGTAGGCCCGCCTAGCTGGCACTGAGCCGAGAGGTGTGTTCCTGCAGGTAGAGAGCAAATGTCTTTGTTTATGCCGGCTGCAGACAGAGGAAATGCATAGTGGAAACTGCTCTGTTTCTGACTCACTGCAGTTGTATTAGATTCCCAGGAAATGCAGGTTTTCAAAAATGCCACAAACGCAGCCTCATCGTTGAGCATATAAGGCAGTTTTATATGGTTATCAAGTGGTACATCGTCAAAACTGGACTTTCAGGGTTGCTCACTGGCAGGATTTATTATTGTTGTTGTTACTAAATTTGAGATCTGCTCATTCTGAACTAGACAACAAAGCTTTGGAATTTTGCAATTATTTTTATAGTATACTTATCCTAATAAGTACTCTCTAGCTTGCTGAGGTCAAACCCCAGAACTGGAACTAAGCCTGTTCACGTCTACTCTTCAACCATTTTGGCCATTTAGTTTCACCAAAACAACATCAATCATCAGGGTACAGTAATTTGCTATTGTTTAAATAAACTATTTAATAAACGTGTACCTTTGTACTTTTGCTTGTACTAACTTTGAAGTTTGTTTTGGTTTTATAGTTGACTAAGAACTGTAAGGATAAATACTTTGTAACTAGTTTTATATTTTTATACACTTAAGCAACATCATAATAAAAACAACACTGAGAATCATAAGATTTTTCTTTCTTTCTTTATGAAGGTCTTTTTCTTACGTTTGTGAAATACTTGATTAGCCGAATGAAGCAGCATGTCTACTGTATATCCAGCTGGTTTTTCTGCTACTGTTCAGAGCGAAAATTATTTCAACATAGCGTACGTGTATTCCCAGAACTCTTCAAACTGTGACTAAGTGACCTTTAATATACAGACTCCTGGAGTCCAAGTCCCTGTGTCTCAGCGGGTTATCCTTTCTCTTTCTGGATGCCTCTCCCCTTGTAGGCTCTGGTGCTCCGGGCGGCATGGGGCACATCCCTGCATTGCCTGCAGCCCTGCTTGCACAGCCGTGTGTTTTTTCAGAACACTGACCACCAAATCTGACCTCTATTGTGTGCACTGGCCTGTTTTTCAAATGCCCAAAGCACAGTTAAGAGCAGGCCCTGGAGTTTAACTGAAAGCCCAGGGTAGTCCAAGAATAACAGAGACCAGCATAGTTAATACCACAAGGGGTTGCACTTAGGGCTCACAGGCCAGTCTCCAACCTCTGAACTCCCACCCCCCAACTCCCTGTCTTGTCCCCAGAAACTCAGACCTCACCAAGCCTCTCCAGGCCTCTCCATGGTCTACTGCTCACCCTCTGGTCTCCTTCCTAGCACTGAACAACTAAATGACAGGGAAATATCCATTTCCTTCAGAGGAAACTCCCACTGATCCCAGAGGGTGAGCTCTGCCCTCCCAATTCTGCATTATCCAGTCCCTAACCACACTTTGGGGGCTCTTCCAACCACGCAGGTCCTGTCCTTACGAAAGGACCAAAAAATTTCTGTAATTCTGTAAGGATAGAGTCATCCTAAAAATACATTCCATTCCATTTATATTACAAAACAGAACTTAATAGGATGGACTACAGCATCTATATCTGGGTTTATGATAACCTCACTTTTTTCCAAGAAAAATAAGAGCACGTGTTTTATATTTGAGTAACCAAAGAGCCCTTTCTGATTCTTTCCCTCCAAATATGGAGAGTCTGCTCCAAAGGCAGATTGACATCATTAGCTAAAATTGCTAAAATAATAATAATAATAAAAAACAAAGTCTCAACTCTACCGGGTATTACATTAAAAAAGAAAAATGTTTTTTTTAAAGGATGCAAATATGGAATCAGATATTCAAAATCAATTTTTATTTAGTGAGAGGCAATAAAATGTAGCAGTGGAACCTGGGATTTGGGGCCCTGGCTCTCCTACCTGCTACCTGGGCTGATGACCTGAGCTCAGTGTGTCCCTCTTCTCATCTGCAAGACAGGGGTGACAGTATCTCTCACATATGCTTGATATGAGAATTTAAATGTACACGTGCTTAAAATATCGCACAGCATGTAATAAACACTCAGTAAGTGTGAACTGTGATGATGATGGTGGTGGTGGTGGTCGTGGTGATGATGGTTGGTAGCTCTGAGAGCATTAAGCTTTGTGTAATTCTGAAGCTACATTCATAAGAAAAATATTAAATCCTGCAGAGCACCAACTAATAATACGGGAAAAACTGGAAGCTGCTATAGACATTTTTTTTTTTTCTATTTTCTGAAACTAGGGGCTGATTGCTTTGAGATGCATAATCTAGTTGGAGCCAACTGATGAATGGGCCAGTTCTTATTTTAGGAATCTGCCTTCAAGCTTGATTAGAAATCATAAGACCCAGTTTGAAATTCCCATTTTCACATAATATTAAAAAACTTCTGTTTTTTAAAAACTTAACTTATGCAAGGTTATTAAATCTATTCAACATAAGGCTTTCTGTTTTTCTTTTTTTTTCTCATTTCAAAACAGTAGTATTTTGATTCCCATAGAAAAGAGCTTAAATAACAATGACTAACTGTATTCATATGATTAGCTTTTTGCAGGTGACAGAATGTCCTCATGTATTTTTCCTCATTTGGTCCCGTGCCAGTACTTTGAAGCAGCTCCCATCCTCATTTGACACCTGAGGAAACTGACCTTCAGAGGTGGGGTACACTGGCCAAGATCCCGTGGCTGTTAGGTGGTGGGTCCGGGCTAGAGCTCATCTTTACTCTTTAATTGGTGAAGTCACATCTGCAGTAATGATGGACTTGCTTCAGCGACACATAAAGTTAGTCAAGTCTCAGAAATCCAGACAAAGCCGTGGGAACCCACCTTCTGAAGTGGGTGGATATGGGCTCAGACCTCTAAAAATAAGTCATTGTTCACAAACTTAGGCCACACGCCCCTGAAAATATTTCCTCTCCTTCTCCTATTGGGATGTATTGGGAAATGACTGACTTAGCCTCGCTCCTTTATTTTTCTTATCTGTGCGTGACAAGCTCAGGGGCCTAAAAATGCTTCAGGTCAAAGGCTGGGTGAGGTTGTTTGCCAGGCAAACAATATTGACAACTAACATTGAAAAATAAAAGTATGTTGAGCTCTCTTGGCAATGATGTGTAGACCCTGGGCCAGGCAGACAGACATAGCTTGTATCCTGTCTCTGCTGATATTTGCAGTGTGATATTGGGCAATTCAGTTTGCTCCACCAATCCTCAGTTTCTTCATATGTTAAATGGGTATATAAATTTTTACTCTACTGAATTGTTGTGACTACTAAATGAGATTTTAATGCTAAATAATACTGATAAACACGGATGCTTTATCAATGCAAATTTCCCTTTCTGGCTCTTGAATTTCTCTGTTTGCCTCAGATTCTATGCTAAAACAAGGATGGTTTGAGCTCCAAAAGCTGAATATGTAGTTGTTACCTTCTGGAATGTTGAGTCTCATTATGTTTCAACTACCTTCCCTGTGGGGACACGCAGCCTTTCCTTCCCCTCATAGGCTGCCTCCCCAGCAGTGTCCCCTCCATCCTGTGCCATCGCCTCCCTTCCCCCAGGGTGCACAAAGCTGGTGGTTAGTAGGCCTTCAAAGATAGTTATTGAATAAGTGAACAGGATTGGCCTGAGTGTTAATTCGTGTCCCAGGATCCTCTCAACTGGGCTGTGTGAGATGACACGATTTTGCATAATTATCTGGTTAACTGCGTAGGGCAAACATGAAGAAAATGAGTGCCATTTAAGCCTAATTAGGTTTAGAGGTTGCCGTTCCCCACACTTTCTCAGCTGTAGGTTCAGAGGCCACCTTGCAGGGCAGCACAGGACAGTTTCAACCCGAGGCTTGGAGAATTGCTAAAGACAAAAGTAAAGTCAGGAAGGTAGTCTTCAAAATTTAGGTATTGCCGCTCAGAGACAGGAAACAGTGGCCCTGCTCAGAGACAGATGGCCACATTTAATACTAGAGTGTCCTTACTACCTACCTCAGTTTTTCTAGGGTATCACAATGCTTGACAGTGTCCAAGCTGTGCCAATTTTATTCAGTTTTACCCATTCATTCATTCCACAAATAATCAATGAGCACCTTTTATGTACCAGGTTCTGTGCTAAGTGTTGTATACACGGTGCCAACCCTTAAACAAAGGCACTTTAAGGGCTTTAAATCCAACTGTTCATTGTATATTTGAATAGCTTCATTAATCCATTTTTCACTCACCAAATATTAATGGAGAACCATTACAAACCTCTGATGAGGACCCCTCTTTTCTGGTGAAGACAAGACCCCTCTCTCTCTACCTGGCTGCTCTGAAATGAAAGTGTTTCTTGTCTTGAGCCCACATATGTCTCTGGTGCTGGTTCCACCTGTTTGAGGCCATAGAGAACACACCATCTTTTCAGAACTGTGAAGTCAGCTACCTCATTTTCTCAGAGCCAACATTCCAAATCCTTGTGCAGGACCACACCTGATGTGGTCCTTTTCCGTCCTTGTCAGTCTCCCAATCCCCAAAACTAGTGGACAAGGAGAACGAATGGGTGCATGCAGAGCCTGAAGGCATCAAATGCAGAGTCTGGAGCAAATGAATTAGCTGGATATTAGCTGCAAGGAAATGGAATAAAAATAGGAGCCTTTAGACAGGTCTGCAGGATAACTTCCCAACCATGAGCCTGGACTGTGCCAAACCCAAAACATTTGGAAAAAAGCTTGAGATGTTCAGCAAATCCCCAACTTGAGCATTTGGGGATGGTTTGGGCTGTCTTAATTGTCCGTGTTTCCACTGGAATAACTTGACAAGACACTCATTCGCTGAACTTCTTCCAGAGAAAGAGTGGTTTCTGATCCAATACAATAGGAGCCTCTGCCTTCCTTTCTTTGGTCTCTTCTTTCTCTCTCTCTTTACTGTTCACCAAAGTGCCTCCCAGGAGACCACGATTCCCTTCACTGAAGACTGTTTTCATGATCAGGTGTGATGGGCATATAGAGGAGGTTGATTTATATTCAACTTGAAGTTTCTCCTTAAGAGAGAAAAAAAGGACCATCTTTTTAAGCAAAGTAGCTGGCACTCGTATTGCAAATATATTAAATGTTTCCAGATTAGATTCCAGCAGAATACAGTCCATCTTTGTGCAGGGGTAATGGGCTACAACTTCTAGACAGCCCTCTGCTTTCTGCCAGGGAATTCTCGTCCCACTTCAGGTACAAGGGGCTTTATAAGGCGCAGAGAACAAAGGCTTCGGCATCCCAGAGGCACACGCTGGGGAGGGCTGGCTGGAGCCTCTAGACTGCCCTGGAGACTGTGACGAGGAGACTGTTCTATAGCTAAATCTGGTAATACTCACCTTCCAAGAATCATAAGGCATTACGTAAAAGAAAAGAGCCAACATTCAGTTTGGCTAAGCCATCCTCTCAGGACATTTGGTGCAAGCCCACTGGTGGCGGAACACCAAGCCTGATGACAATGCTTCCATGTGACACAATCATTGTGAACAGAGAAAAGTTCTGGCCTGGGGGGATGCTGCTGGGAGCTGGCTGGGAGGTCAATGACAGGAGATTGGTCTTTCCTTTTCACAGATGGAAGATTCTTACTAATCAGAAATAGAACAGCCCCAGATTTGCCAGCACTCATCATGCCTTTTGCTCACTTATGAAGAATTGAGAGCCAAGTAAATTGAAAGATACATTGGCCGTCAGCCTACTCAGATTCACAGGCTAACTCTAGCAGAGGATGGCCTATCAGACACCGCGGGCTGTCTGTGCAATATCCATTCTCGCTGTCATCCTAATCAAAGAACCCTGATTTTGTTAAGGGCCTAATTGGGTCAATTGTAAAGCTATATTTCCCAGCATCCTTTGCAACAAGGACTAGCCTTGGCAAAGAATTTTGGCCAAGGAGGTATAGGGACAAGTCTGTGGAGATTTCTGGGAAAGTTTTCTTTTACAAATAAGGTCGCTACTTCTTTCTTCCATGTTTCTTTCTTTTTCATCTTCCTGCTCAGTGCAGTTATGGGGCTGGAGGTAGAGCAGCTGTCTTGGGACCATGAGATTGAAAGCCATGCACCAGGATGGAAGCCGGAAGATGGGAGGAGCCTGAGAACGGATGACGTCATGGATCTGCATGGATCATCAACTACACCCTTCTCTAAACCCCTCCACCCCCCACACATACATCTCAGGAAATGGAGCCACCCTCCTCCCAAAAGCTCTAGGAGTCATCCTTGACTTTCCCTGTCCCTTACGTCCCCTCTACTCTTCCATATTCAATCTACTATCAAGTCTGTCGCTTCTGCAGATATGTCACAACGTATCTCAAATTCTTCCGCTTTTCATCTATGCAGCCACCTCTGGAGTGAACTCACTACCACCTGGAACATTACAAGAGTCTCTTACTGGGTCTTTCCACAAGTGCTCCGCTTCCTGCAGGCCATCTCCACTCAGCCGCAGAAGTGCTTTCTTAAGACAGATCTCACCACTCCTTACACACCCTCCTTCCCCCTTAAAACCCTTCGTGGCATTCCACGGCACTGAGCCCGAAGTCAGAGCTACCCGCCTAACCCCGAGGCCCCTGGCAACACCACTCTCCACATCGCTCACTGTTCCTCCCTTTTCCTTCAGCTGCTCGAACCACTCATTTCCCACCCAAAGTGCTCTTGCCCTCAATCCAGCTCCCCCTCTTCCTTCAGGTCTTAGCTTACACATCAGAAAGATTTTCCTGCCCACCGAGTCTAGAGGCAATGCCCCTGCTGCTCTATCCCTGTTTAGCACACCCATGATTTATGACTGAATTGGTTGCTTACCTGTATTTATTTGTTTTGACGCTGTAAGCGCCACAAGGATAGGACCGTGTCTGTCTTTTATCTTTCATCACCATTGTCTAGTCTCACGCCTAAAACATAGTTAAAGCTGTGGAATAAGTAAATGGGTGAATAATTTTAATCTGCATGTGATAAAGATGCAATGCATAGAATTTTTTATTTGATAGAAATATGATATGAAAATTTCTATGACAATGTTTAAGTCAGTTTAATAATCATATATATACTTTTTTTACTCTTATTTAATTTTACATTTTTATTTTTCAATTGAAACTTGATGATATAAGAAAACATGGTTTGAACCACACATAAATTGAAATTTTATTTTATTTTAGGTCTTTAAATAACATGACTTGTTTGGAATATTTTTTTCATGTTATCCTTACAAAAACTATTTTTTCTGAATACTTTTTGTATTTTGTCTCTGAATGGAAAGACCAGAGAGACATTTTCAGGCTAGAAGTTGTAAGTCCTTCTTTGCAAATGACACATGGTTGTTGGGAATAGTTACTCCTGCTTACAAGCATGGTCTGTGACATTAGAAAACCTGGGGTCAAGTCCAGCTGTCATTTACTAGCTGTGTGGTATTGAGCATATTGTGTGTACCTTGCCTCTGCCTTAGTTTTCTCAGTTATACAATCAGGAGGCAGTAGTAAAATCCTTCAGGGAGTTGTACGGTTTCAATGAGAAAATGCATTGCAAACATGTGTCCAAGTGCCTGGAATACTAACATTGCATAATTTTAGCTGTTTGCATTAGCTTGCTGGGGCTGCCATATCAAAGTACCACGCGCGGGGGTGGGGGTGGGGCTTTAACAACAGAAATAAAGGCTAGAGGTTCTGGAGGCTAGAAGTCCGAGGTCAAGGTGCCACAGGGTTAGTTTCTTCTGAGGCCTCTCTCCTTGGCTTGTAGGTGGCTGTCTTCTCCGTGCGTCTTCACATGGTCTTCCCTCTGTACCCATCTGCGTCCAAATACCCTTTTGTATGACACCAGTCATATTGGATTAAGCTACCCAAACAACTTCAGTTTACTTTAATTACCTCTTTAAAGGCTCTTTCTCCAAATACAGCTACCTTCTGAGGTACTGGAGATTAGGATTTCATCCTAAGAATTTGGGGGAGGACACAGTTTAGCCCATAACACTATTAGTATTATTCCCTCAGATAAGCCAGATTAGATACGGTGTCTATAGTTTCTCTCTGCAACGCTGGTTTTTTAAGTACTGCAGACTTCTCGTGAGAACTTTGCAGAGGAGAATTCAATGAACAGATCCGGTCAATAGCATCAGGAGGCAAACTTGAGAAAGGATTATTATTTGTCTGCTCCTCATCAGCTTGGCTTAACGTGAGTGCTCCTTATGCGCCCTGCCTTCAGTAAGCAACGTGTCATTCTAGGATTACCTGATGTGAGACGGAGAATAAATACGCTGCGAACGGTGCATGATGACCGAAACCACCCTGGAAGTGCGGTGGTAAACATCTTCCGCGGTGCCCCCAGCCCCCCAGCCCTGCATTAGGGCCTCAGCATCTGTGTGGACACTCAGACCCATTTCAATAGAAGGGAAAGTAGTTTTAAAGTTATCTTATTGATTTTTTTACATGGAAACAGATCTCCAGCTCTACCTTTAATGATATAGACCCTCTGAAATACCAACACCAGCCCCTGAGGTTTCACCTCTCCTAGCAATAGAAGAATTCTTGTAATACATACTTGAAAGTTGAGCATGGACTATATATATGAATTCCTGGTCTTAAATCCTATCCTGCCATTTATTAGCTGTTTAATGGGAAGCAATCATTTACTCTCTCTAATTCTGTTTTCTGTGCTATAAAATGAGAAAACCAAAATATATATTTCTCTGCTACCTCACAGAATCCTTATTAAAGGGTATAAAAACCACTTAAAAATCTATAACCAACCAACAAATCAATACAACAATCAATACAAATTTCAATACTAATAGTAAACACACATATGGTCCTTGCTCTGCTGAGTACCATTCTCAGAATTTTACGTTACAACAGTCCTGCAAGGTAGGCACTGTCATTAGGTTCTAGTTTACAGATGAGGAATTTGAAGAAGGAAGAATTAGGTAACTTGCCCAGTTCACAGGGCTAATAAGTTGCAGAGGTAAGATTTTAACTTAGGCGTTCCAGGACACCACACTGCCCCACACATATAACTCATGGGACTGGATAATTTAGCATCTAAACTAGGACACTTTTGAGAATGAAAATAGACATATGGATGGTTATACCGGCACAATAAACATAAACTAGGAGTTGAACTAGGCAGATAGGTTAAATAATTGCCTTTACTCTGAGGGGTGTTGAGTGTGAGCCTGGCCTGAAGGTTTCCTATACCCTTGAGGACATTGCTGGGCAGGGGAGTGGCCCCATGGTGAGCTACACTAAAATGAGCCAAGCACTGCTCCTCTGGACTCCCCTCCTCCTCCAAATCTAGCCTGGAGCCCAGCAGGCACTGAATGGAATAATTCTGTTTATTAAACTGAAATTTGTGTCTCTACAACTTTTACCCACTGATTATGAGCCCCCTTTGTAGGGACGATGGAGACACAGTGAGAGGCGGAGCCTGTGCCATTCTTTCTGGAGCTCCCAGGAGGTCCCATGCAGAGTGTACTCAAGGGGTAACACCTAAGTTCTCAGGGTGTTCTTGCCCAGATGGACTGCCAGCACTTTGCATCAAGGGTTATTTTGTGCCTTCCTCTTTATATATGAAGCAGAGGAGGTCTCTTGTGTGAGTCTATGTGGAGAAATGGAGTAAGGGACTTGGGAACTAGATCAAGGGTATGTTCAGATACCTTGTCCTCTGGGAAGTGCTCCTCACCCTTCCTCTCTCAGCGTCTCCCACTGGTTCCCATGGTTCATATCATATGCTTTTTAGAACTTGTAATACAAAACAGTGTGTTTTAATACAGGAAACATAGTAAAGTGACACTGTACGTGAATGCTAGAGCCATGAACTTACCAAAGACACGACCTGGAGCAAATAACTTAATCTTGGTTATTCCATCTGTAATGTGGGGATGGAAATTTACCTGCATCATATGATTGCTGAGGATTAATTGAGTTAATTCACACAAAGTCCATAGAACTTCCTCTTCTCCTTTCCCTTCTTCGAGTGAGACAGAGATTGTGTTTTATTTATATGTTGGCGTCTCCAGTGCCAGCACAAAGTATGATACAGAGTGGATTTGCTACGGAAGCACAAACCGATTAACACAGGAGATCAGTTCCAGACCGAAGTTGATATTTAATTGATTTAAATGGCACAAGTCTAAAAATATTCAATAACACAGCCCTCCAGAAATATCCAGGTAATTTGTTCTCTATCAACAGAAGATGAACTTTAGCTAAGTGAATTGCAAGTGCACCCCCAGAACCAGCTCAGAATGGTCCTATTCTGATTAACGAGATGCTGCCTTGCTTTTCAGAGCCAGCAGAGCAAAACCACCAGCCATGCAGCCAAGCATGCACAGAGAGCTTTGCCCTCCATCTGCACCTGGAACCAAGGTGTCCCCCTACCCCACCCCACCCCCATCGAACAAAAGGACGGAACATATCAGAACTTGAACACTGGAACCCTTTCAGAAGCAAAGGGTCCATTGACCAGGAAGGTCCTGTACTGACGCCCCTTCCCATAAATGGCCAAGCTCCAAGGTCATCCAATTAAAATGTGCCCACCAGACTTCTGCATACATGTTCCCATCTACCCTTAAAAACCTGCCCTGAACCTTGGATCGGGGATTTCTGGCTTTTGAGCATTAGCTTCCAATTCTCCTGGACCACGCCACTCATGTTAAAATAATCTTTTTCCCCACTGCAATTCTCAGCGTTTAGTGTTTGGCTCTGCTAGCGCCAGGTGGATGAACTCTTTCCGCTCGGAATCACAGGGTCAAGTGAATGTCTTCAGGGACTCTGGGGCCAGCCTTGCAGAAAGAGTTGTGGACCCATGGTCAGCACTAGATAATTTCTGTCCAGCATTAGTGGGGACCTTTGAAAACCTTCACACCCCTCTTATGAAAGAAGCAAGTGGAATTGTTTCATTCATGTTAAAAACAAAATGACTAGAAATGGCATAAAGCAACACAAATGTTTCTAAAATGAAATCTGTGACATCTAAACAGACACCTGCAATCCATTTGAGAATCCACAACTCAGGAAGAATCTAGTTTGGGGAAAGAAAAGGAACAAAAAGATACAACAGGCACCCCAAGGGAATAAACTTCAGAAATGTTACAGTTCACAGAGATCAGAAAACCCAGTAGGGACAGAACACAGCTAAGGTATTGTTCTCAGGAGGCGGAAAATTGATCACATCTTCTGTAATTGCTTATTTTTCTGGCATGTAACTCTGTGAACTCTTTGAGGGTGGGGACTGTGCTTTGTTTTTTTCTACCCGTGGTTTTAAACTGTGCACACGGATCCCCTGAGGACCTTGACATGCAGTAGAATGATTGGCACACAGTAGGTACTCAAGAAGTATCTGTTGATAAAATGGCTGAATAATTAACAAATGGATGAGTGATTAGCTCATCAGACCATCCTAGAGCCCTTGAAGGTAACTAACTGCTTTTCTCTTGCTGCTTTTAAGATTCTCGCTTTGTCTTTAACCTTTGGCATTTTAATTATGATGTGTCTTGCTGTGGGCCTCTTTGGGTTCCTCTTGTTTGGGACTCTGTGCTTCCTGGACTCGTAAGTCTATTTCTTTCCTGGACTCTGTGCTTCCTGGACTCGTAAGTCTATTTCTTTCCCCTGGTAGGGGAAGTTTTCTGTAATTATTTTTGCAAATAGGTTTTCAATTTCTTGCTCTCTTTTTTCTCCTTCTGGCATCCCAGTAATATGAATGTTGGGCCTCTTGAAGTTGTCCCAGAGGCTCCTCATACTATCTTCATATTTCTGGATTCTTTTTTCTTTTTGCCCTTCTGGTTGGGTGTTTTTTGTTTCTTCATGTTCCAAATTGCTGATTTGATTCTCAGCGTCCTGTACTCTACTGTTAATTCCCTGTAAATTATTCTTCATTTCAGTTCATGTAGCCTTCATTTCAAATTGGTACTTTATTATGTCATCAATTTTCTCAGTTGTTTTCATAATACTCTCACTAATATGGTTGAGCATCCTTATAAACAAAATTCTGAACTCTGTATCTGTTAGCTTGCTTGGATCTGTTCCTCCAAGCTCCTCTTCTAGAGATTTCTTCTGTTCTTTCCTTTGAGACATGTTTCTTTGCCTCCACATTTTGGCTGCTTTCGGGTGTTTGTTTCTATGTATTAAGTAGAGCTGCTATGTCTCCTGGAATTGGTAGAGTGGCTTTGTGTAGTAGGTGTCCTGTAGGGCCCAGTGGCTCAGCCTCCCCAGTCGCCTGAGCTGGGCCTTCTAGGTGCTCCCCTGTGTGGGCTGTGTGCACTGTCCTGTTGTAGTTGAGCCTTGGTTGCTGTTGGGGTCACTGGGAGGAATTGACCCCCAGGCCAATCGGCTGTGACCAGCTGCAACTACACCCAGAGAGCTGCTGTGCTGGAGACACCCCTATGGAGCAGGATTTACTTCAGTGGAGCTTTGGTGTTCACCAAGTGTGCCCCTTGAGTGTCCCTTGTGGATGTGGTAGGGTTGTAATCTAGCGTAGTCAAGTCTGACTACTGGGTGCACTGTCTCTGGGGCCTCCCGGGAGGTGCAAAGTCAGCCTCTGCCAGTGCTTTGCCCAGGGCCACCCAGCATGAGCTACTCAGCAAACCGTAGTTGGCTGCTCCTTGTGCTAGGCTTGGAGGTGCCCAGGAGAGGCCAAGCTATGAGCCAATGCAGCTGCCGCTAGTGCCAGGCCTGGGGCTGCTTATCAAGCTGCATGGGGTAGGATGCTGCTTGTTTGAGAGATTTTAGGAAAGTCCTAAGCATAAGGCTCGAGAGGCCACTTGCACAGAAAAGCCCCTGGAAATGGCCTGGATGAGCTGCAGGTGGGGAGGGGCGGGGCCTCTGGGAATCCCGGGGCGGGGCCAAAGGCGTGAGTCACGTGCTGGCGACTCAAACATGGCACCTGCCTGCCGGCTGTGTGGGGAGGACTCGCCACAGGAGCCATGGCCTCCGCCAGCCCTTCTGCCCGGGAGGAAGCCGCCCTCCGCCTCTCGCCCGGATCTCAGGCAGGTTAGTTCCTCCCCGAGTGTCCCGGGTCCTTTCAGGCTGCTCCCGGCGCTGGGCTCAGAGGGAGCGTCCGGGTGAGTCCGTGCCGGGCCCTTTAGAGGAGCTGCTGGGGCTCCCGCGGCCTCCGCGACCCTCAGGGACAGTCCCCGCTGGTTTCACGGCCCGGAGTTGTGGGGACGTCTCTTCCCGGCCTGGAGCCCTGGGCTGGGGGCTGCTGTGGGGCTGGGACCCCTCGCTCCTCCGGGAAACCCCCGCCACTGAGATTCCCTCCCGGTTTACCCCGCGGCACCGGGGGTGGGCCTGAGGCCGCGTCTCCAGGATCCAGCCCCGACCCGCCTGCGTCTCCACCCCTCCTCCCGGTCTCGATGTTCCTTCAGGTCCCTGGCTGTGGGGCTTCTGTGCAGCCGGATCTCAGGAGGCTCCGAGTGACGGTGGTTCTGTGTTTTAGTTGTAACTTTGATGTGGTTGCAGAAGGCGGCGGGCGCAGCTGTTTCCTACGCGCCACCTTTTTCCTCTGGGTATTCTTTCATTTCTTTCAACAACATTTTGTAGTTTTCATTGTACAAGTCTTATATTTCTAGGTATTTTATTCTTTTTATGCTATTTTAAATGAAATTGTTTGCTTACTTATATTTATCGATTGCTCATTGCAAGTATAGAGAAATACAATTGATTTTTTTCTATAGATTTTGTCTCCTGACGCTCTGCTGAATTCATTTATTACATCTACAGGTGTGTGTGTGGTATGTGTATGTGCGTGCATTCCTTAGGATTGTCCATTTTCAAGATGGTATCATCATTCTTTCCAATTATGATGCCTTTTATTTCTTTTTCTTGACTGATTGCCTTGACTAGAACTTCCAGTACAAGGCTGACTAAAAGTGGCAAGAGTAGATATCTTTGTCTTTTTTCAGATCTTAGGGGGACGCTTTCATTCTTTTACCATTACTATGATGTGAGTTAGCTGTGGGTGAGTTTTTTGTTTTTTTAGATTCTCTTTTCCAGACTGAGGAATTTTCATTTTATTCCTAATTTGTTAAGTGTTTCTACCATGAAAAGGTATTGGCTTATGTCAAATGCTATTCCTGCATTTATTGAAGTAATCATGTGGTTTTTGTCTTTTATTTTATTGATACGGCATATAACATAGATTTATTTTTGTGTTTTGAATCACCCTCCAATTCCTGGGATAAATCCCACTTGGTCATTGTATAATCCTTTTTATATATAGGCATACCTCATTTTATTGCATTTTGCTTTATTGCACTTCACAAGTTTTGCGTTTTTTGCAAACTGAAGGCAAGACCCTCCACTAACAAAAAGATTATGCCTCACTTTATTGCAATACTTGCTTATTACAATGGTCTGAAACCAACCCTGTAATATCTCCAAGGTATGCCTATATTGTATGTACATGCACACACACTCAATGTCAAAACCATTGTATTGAAAACATCTCATGATAAAACAAAATAAAATGAATAAAACAACCAGCCAAACCAAAAAGGAAACAAAATTAAAATCCCTCCAGACAACTTTGTAAGTTTAAGATGCTTTTGTAAATTTAAGGAATTATTATCTCCGAAGCATTGTCTTATACAGTACATTGGAGTTGACCAAAAACCAGAAACGATTTATTCATTCATAAGAATCAAACCTCTTCAGACAAGCAGAATTCAATATGGTTCACAGGACATTTTTGGATTCCTGCCACATTTCTCAACTATCACATCATTTTCTTTCCTGTTATCTGTACTTTTATTTGCTGTTTCCAGAGCCCAAGTGAGTGGGGGTGATGGGTGAAAGGGGCAGGATTGGTGGGCAAGGCAGACACTCTGGATCACCTGCACAAATGCAGCATTTTAGGGAAGGCGACACCAGCAAGTAGAGACAGGAGTGACCCAGGCATTATGTGTGTCTGGTTAACTCAACTGCTAGTCGTGGGCTTGTAGCGTATGGGGTCAGTGATCTCTCCGATCACTCAGTTCCGCAGCCTTGAAACACCAGGCTACCGCAGCGCCAGACTACAGGACCGTTTTCACTCTGAATGAACAGTGGCTGATTTGTTTTCAGTTGTCTTAGATGTGCGTTTATATCCTTGTAGCTACTTTGTAAGGAGTTCCATTTAGTTAGCGTGGAATAGCTAAATGTACAGAGATACAGAGGGCTATTATGAAATCCTGGTCAAAGGCGAACGACTTCAAGGCACATGTAAAATTTGTGTAATCTGTGCCCTTTCAACGTGTCTTAGAGACAGCTCCACAGCAGTCCTGCCTCTCCTCGTTATCACCTCAGTGATATTATGTGTCTCACCACCAAGAAGAGAGTTCCCCTTGCCTCCGACCAGCCTTTCCTCTTGCACTGTAACAGTGGGGATGGAGGACAGCTGCTCTACTTTATAGCCTCACAGTTAATTTAATTTATATCTGCTGTGAACATGATTTCTTAAAATGTAATAGAACATTTCAGCTTGGCACGTAGGAAAGGCCCTCCGCCTTGCCCCAGTCATTCCCAATAGATGTGTTTTATTGCTTTAATTTATGTTTTTGTCTCTGTCGTTGTTGCTGGTCTTTTTAGTAGTGCGATTTTATTTTTATGATCATATTCCTCCTAGGAATTTTCCGGGCATGTGGCATTCCAAAATTTTACTAATTCAACAACCCCTCACCGGCAGATGGATGATCTTGATAAGACAATGAAATGAAAAGTTTAAAGAATGTTGTGTGGTCTCCAAGTCAGCAAAGACTCAGGTGCTATTGCAGCTCTTCGTGGATTGTGTGGATGGAAATTGTGGACAAAAATACACAATTTTTTTGCGTACCTAGCAGCATTACTAATATTTTATACACATGAGAAATATCTAAGAGGGAAACCTTGGAATGAAATGAAGTCCCTCTTTTACTCTAGAAGTCTTTCCACCCTGACCAAAGGATGGAGAAGTCTTTTGCAAGACTGCCTGGTACCTTTTACCCACCGCTGTCTGTCCGCCCTGTGGCCCAGAGGGCAAGCATAAAGAATTTAGAAACAGGCGTATGATTCCGCCTCAGAAAGTTGCATAATGTTTAAGCCACAGGCTAGAGTTTCTCCTGCCTGTATATTTATGGCCTCGCATGGAGATGAGAGAATGTAACAGCAGATGAATGACCTACCTCCGCTTGGTCTGCAGTTTGCTCACCATTTCAACTGATGCAAATCAGATGACTGCCTTGCATAGCAATATTTCCGCTCCAACCCATCACCTAGTCCTCTGTGGGCTTAAAGATGTTTCTTACTGATACAAAGAAACCCGAAGCTGATTTGGGGGCATCTTCAGGGATTTTACAAATGGGAGAGGAGAGGTGAGATGTTGAAACAGGTGTTTTGATTTTCATGGTTAATTCAACTTCCTTTCTTCCTAGAAGTGGCATCTATGATTTATTCTCTAGCAGAGTCAACTCTAATTTTAAAAGAAGGGCAGGTAAAAAGGAACTAAAGATCTTCCTAAAGGATTTCTTTTTTCCATTATCAAATTCCTTGGAAAATATGAGTTCTTCTTGATAGTCTTTTTTCACAAAGGAACTCTCCCCAAACTGGCCAATTTCAGTGGCAGATTTGCACTGTTGTCAATAACTACATGTCACTCTACCCGAGGAATGGCTCCCTTCTGAAGTCCATCATGGCTTTCCGTTTCCGATCTGAATGCCTTTCCTTGGTCATCAAGATTGAACTATAATGCTGTAAGCCTGAAATTTATATAATGTCATTAACCAATGTTAACCTCGATAAATTTATTTTTCAGAAGGGATTGCTGTCTGCTCCTTCTATTCATGCTTTTGTTTTCCTTTAAAACTCTGGCCAAGAGTCACCTCTTCCAGGAAGCATTCACAGATTTAAATTTAGCTGGCCCACTTGCCAGGTGTTCTACACAGATCCTCTGCCCTTGCTGTACAGCTCTGTGCAGCTTGACAAGTGTTTCTCACAACTACTCTGAGGAAAGTACTGTTATTACCCAGCTCACAGAATTGAGATTCGGTCCAGTCTGGTTTTAAAGACTTTGCTCTTAACCACTTAAGAGTTGCTGCCTCCTTACCCCTGATGTGTGAACCATTGGAAGGCAGTTCAACCACCCCAAAAAATCTTTGAAAATATTTTCTTGAACAAGCACAGTGACATCTCTGAGTATAATTCTGGAGCCAGCTTTAGGAAAAAGTTATTATTCACATCCCTGCAGTAAAATTGCAGGTAATCACATTAACTTTGTTGGATTATTGGAAGGATTACCTGGAATAATGCAGGCACATGCGTTAGCTGCATTGCTGGCATAAAGTAAGTGTTCGATTAGCAGAGGCAGTGAATAGTGTGATTATCATGGTGGTGGCAGTGGTGGTTGGTATCAACTCAGTACTTGTTTGAGGCCAGGCAACTCTGTGGCATAACTTAGAAAAGTCAGGGAGATAAAGAACTGGAAAACTCCTGCCACAAAGGTAACCAAGAAAATCATCATCAAAGAAGGAAAAGAAAATTTTGAGGTACACTGGAAGGCAAAATGAAATAAACAAAAAACCTGTAGAGATTTTGAGGTAGAGAAAAACTGAGCAAAGGGAATGGAGAAGAAATGTGATGGACGCAAAGTTATGCAATAAAAACTTAGCTACGCTTTGTGAGGATTCGGATCTCAGTCCTGAATCTGGTGGCCAGATTGCCTTATGACCTCTTCTGCACTGTGCAACACGAGTTTGCTGATTGCAGTAGAAAGAAAAACATGAACTTTGGTTGACGATCGTGGTGTATACACATTAATTCCCCCTCTTCACTTCCTCAAAAAACTCAAAAAGAACAAAAAAAATGGAAACAAATATTCTAGTTGCCAATAAAATAAGGATATGACTACAATCTAAAGCCACAAACTATGCAGCAAACCTGCCAAATGCTGTGAAATCTGGACCAAAATGGGGAAGAACACTGAGTACTAAGAACATATTCTCAGACCTTGGGCAAGGTGGACACGGCCCCTCACTACCACGCCAGGGCAGTGGGGCTGCCCTGAATGCCCATCCGAGGATTCTGTAAGCGATGGAGATCCAGGGCACAGGGCACTGTGACAGAAGAGGGCTCTCCTCATAGACACCCAGTTTCACACCACAGAACATGGCAAGTAGAAATGAAGGAGAAACCAGGGCAAGACACAATTTCTATCTATCTAATCACCAGAGGTGAGGTGAGAGAAAGAGAATGGAGGAAATAGTGTTTTCCAAATTACCAATCTCTTAAACACACACACAAAAATGAGTGATGATATAGACCCACAGGTTAAGAAAAATTATAGCTTTGGTGAGAGGTTATAGGAGGCACTATGCCCTAGCAGAGCTTACTAACATCTTGCTCTACTTCTCTCCTCCTCAGACTGTCTTCCTGCAGGTCTGTGAGATGAATAATGATTAGAAAGAATCACCCCCACAGATCTTCTTTGAAAGGAGAGAGAAAATAAAGAAGAAAGGAGTGTAATGCACACACACACACACACAGAACAAGAGAAATTTTCTGAGAAAACAGAGGAGTTCAGACCAAGAGTTCTCTAGACTATCAATGAAACTATCGTTGATAAATGTAAATGAAAAATATTACTGAGAAGAAAGCTGTACTGTAATTACGCAAGGAAAATTAGAATAAACCTAACTTAAACTAGACAGGGCTTTCACTCACTCACTCACTCAACACCTAATTACTTAATACCCCATGCATACTAGACATACTGCTAGCTGCTGGGGGTTTAGCAGTCTTTAAGACTGGCAGCATTTCTGCCCTCATGAAGCTTACAATCTAGGATGGGTGTTGAGAAAATAATATACATGGAAGAAATTGATGTAGTCCTATAAAAAAAAAAAAGTAAAATAGGACTATATAATAGCAGATGAAAAGGTAGGGCCTTTTTTGGACTGGGTGACCAGGAAGTTTCTCTGACCATGTGACATCTTACCTGAAATCTGGATAACATGAATGATTCAGGTTTGCAAATATCTGGGGAGACAGTCTAGGCATATATAACAATAGTAAAAAAAACATTGTAAGAAAGAAGATAGACATGAATGACAGTTAAACAATATCCAACAAATACATAATTGGTGTTTGCAAAAAAGAAAGGAACAAATGAAACATGTCATTTACTTAATCAGAGGAATAATTAAGGAATTAGGACACTAGGTTACATATCTAAGTTAGCAAAACACTACAAAAGCATACGTATTAGAAAGAGATGTAAATCTGGTATTTGCGACGCATCAAAGAAAAGACCATTTGGTCTAGATTGAAACAGCAGTTTTCTTAGAAGAGGAACTCTATTTTTTTAAACTGGTTTTTCTATTCTTTACATCCATTTTGGTACTATGGCTAAATACTATCCATACCACACACCACATGCCAAACACTCTTTAAATGTGTAAACAAATAACCCCAATACATTCCAGTTTTTTCAAAGAGCGGAATAATTCTATACCAGGTTCATTGTAGGAAAATTCCCTGGTGGATCAAATAGAAAGAAAACAACAAAAACTTAGAAACCTGTAACTAACAAAATTAACTACATTTTCCTTAGTTTGGAAACAGTACTGACTCCTTTCTTCTAAAGAGCAGCAATTCACAACAAGGATATCGTGTTTGTTTACAAACGTTGCTTGTTAGACTTTGAAAATACTACTGTCCAGTCAAATGTCAAGAATGTTAATTAGTGAAAGGAAGGGAAGGGGTTGACTCAAGGTAGTGGTCAGCACCAGCTCACTCTGTAAACAGAGCTGTGTGTATTGAATTCCACACCAACTACACAGAGTTATTCTTTGAACACAGGAGATAGTAAATGATAGCACATCTAGCAAAGAAAATATGAAAATTGCTGTTCAAAAAGGTTTATCAAACAAATATACTCTTGCAAATAGCCTTAAACTGTGCTCCAGTCTGTTTAGCTTACCAGTGGATGGGTGTTTGCTGCTTAGGTTTTACTTTAGCTTTTTTCACTGTGTTCATTCCTTATTTGGACTAGTGGAGTCCCTCTGTTGGAAAGTCTCTCCGAAGTAGATTCCAGAATTCAAAGATATCTGTAAATTCCACTGATAATTTTAATTTTCCAATTCTGAATCTTCTACTATGAAATCATCAGCTCATTAGCCCAGGCTGCACCAGGGAAGAAAGATATTCCCATATTAAAACCAACGTTTTCTTTTCTCAAAACTCCCATATTTACCCTCTTTAGATATGGTACATGCAAAATGAATGTGGATTGATTTGATATATTTTTTTTCCCCCCTTTTAGCCCTAGAGTTTAACCCAACCCACTTCTTCTGTACAATGTCGCTCCAAATTCAGTTGCGTGGGACCTGGCAGGGAAATCTTAGTAATAGGCCCTGTGTCTGACTCATGTCCACCAAGGTCATGGTTAGCTGGGCAGTTAACAAGGTACTTTGCAACAGCATAGATTGCTTCTCAATATGTTTAAAATTAACCCAGTTAAAGTTTTTAAAAACTTGAACATTTTTTGCATATTAATTTTGTATGTACACTGTCAGAATTATAAATCAGCTTTGCCTAAAGAGTAAAATGAAACACACCAAAATGCTATATCCTTAGGAATAATATCCCAAAATGACTATATATGTTACTATGAATTCTGTTAAAGATAAATTCTCTACTGTATTAAAAACTAATTAAGAGTGGACAAAACTCTCCCTCCTCCAATGGAATTATTCACACATTCATTAGACAAAAATGTACATCTTGAACCCAGAATCTAGAATGCAATGATGAATCAATCTTTTCTCTGTTCCTCTCCCCTAATCTCCGAAATTTCTCCCAACACCTAAATACTCACATAAAATCCAAATGGTTTCGATAGCTCGGTTAGGCAAGCAAGTAATGTCCTGGCCAAACTCCCTGATGTATGTTTGACAGTCGTTGATAACGATGTGTCGGGTGGTGGTGTTTTTCTTTCTACCTAGGAATGTTCCACCCATCCTGACAAGGAAGGAAACTGGACTGAGGGAAACCTGCCTCAGCGAGCAGACTCCCGAGCACTCTGCAGATGTTGGTAGAGTGGAGGAATCTTGACGAGCTTGAGGGCTTGAGACAAGGGGGGAAAGACCCAGAGGTCAGCTTTGCTTTATAGTCTAGAACCAAGGGTTTTATTTTCAAGCCCAGGGTTTTTAAAAACACCATTTGCTGTGTGTAGCCAGCAGCTGGATGCAAAGCTCAGAAGCTGCCCAGAGAGATGAGCAGCACCCTGCCCGCAGAGGCCACTGTGCCACCTGAGTATTCCGATGTCATTCATCCCCTCCTCAGACCTGGCCAACTGCCAGGCTGTCTGCAGACCCAGTTATTGAAATGGACATAAAAAGTGGTACATTTGGTGAGTGGCAGGATGCCCCTGAAATTTATCAACCAAACTAGACACTTCTGAAAGAAGGGGCTGTTAATAATCACACCAGCTCGACAGATATGAACGGAGCCCACCCAGGCAAGCGGACGCATGGCCGTGCTAGCCAGGGGAGACTGCTCAGTGTGTCTGCGTTTTTCCTTTATTAGGTTTGCAACTGAAACGTTTACAGCTTCCCTGAAGCCCCACCTCCAGGGTTATACTGACTGGAAATGACTTTGAGAATGTATTTTGAGGCGAAACAGATTTGTCGAAGAAAATGTCCTTGTAGATGTGCAGCAATACCTACAGAAGAAGTCATATTCCCACTTTGCCTTCTCAGGGAGGTCAGAGGAGATTCTAGAATTAGAAAAGAAAGAAACGACCAAAAAGACTTGATCTAAGGGCTTACTTTTGCCCTTCCGGAAACAAACAGACTGGCCAGTGGGTTTTTAAAAATGTCCCCCATCAGTCTTCCACCTCATGTTCATTTGCTTTGCCTTTGACTGACTCTATCTTATTTTGCTTTGTGAACAAAGTTATTTTACTTGCAGCCTAGAAACTTTGATAGTTTGTTAATGTCAAGGAAGTCCCTTGCATGGGATTGTAATCCCAGCCAGAGCACGGCTTGCTGTCCAGCAGGCAGCATTTTATGCTTTTGTCTTTCATTATTTGAGATACCTTTGATGTACCATCTCAAATAAAAATGCAGTCGTCCAACAAGAAGAGAGAGAGAGAGGGAGAACATGCCTGAGTGGCCACAGGAAAAGAGACAGGGCTGGGGCGGGGGGGGAGGGGGGAGTGTAAATAAAGTAAAGGCCTGGGCAGAGCTGCAAGAAATATTTGGCATTCCTGGCTTTCCACAAAGGGTAGGTCAAGGAGAGGGAATGAGCAGTTGGGTTGGAGTGTACACCACAACTATTCTCTTTCAGTCCCGATCCAGTCCACTGTATCACAGAAATGTCCCCAATGGGAAGACCCTGAGTTTATTCCACAGTGTGGCAAATGCTCAGGGTAATTACACGCGGTGCCCATCTATACACAGGGCAAGGTCAATGTCTGTGGCAAAGACAGCTGCTGGTTTCAAGGCCGTGCCTTAAATCCACTTTGGCTGACAACCATCAAAGCCATTTTCAGAGCATTATGCGTTTAAGGGATGGAGCCCTAAGAGTCCCCTTCCACAGGCCCTAGTCAAAACAAAGTCCCCTTCTTTATGGTGTTCCCACAGGCGGTCTGTGTCAGACCCTGCTGTCAGCTTTGAGGACTGGGATTTTGGAAGAGGAGCCAGGCTCACCATTTCCTGGGTAGAGAATTGAAGGTGTGCCTCTCTTTCTTCTGAGACTGGGGGGGGGGGGGGGGGAGACCCACGTTGTGATCAATAACAAAATAACCTCACATTCACCAGGACAAAAACAGCCATTCAGTCATCATAAAAGGGATTCTGTCATCAACAGGTTTGCTTTCTGCCCGCCCCTCTGGTCCTTTTGGGGTAATTCGGCTCCTGCCACGGGATCTATAAAACGCGGTACTGAGATTACTTCACTAGCTTTTCAGAAGTGAGAATTTCCAGCTACTGGAAACACCCAAGGCCAGTGGAAGCTCACTTGTTTTCCTTCATTTGAGTCTCAGGTTCTAGTCCAAATAGCAGAGCCTATTTGATGCTGGGTACCTAATTCCCCTAAGTGCTTCTGAGGCAAACATCACAGGGCAGGATATGAACGAAAGTATGCATGGAAAATGGGGCTCCCTGACCTGGGGTCAGCAGGTGGACGAGCTGCCTGTAAATCTCCACAGAGCCCTTCAGAGGAACGGCCTCGGGTGTCGCCTGGAGGGTGCCTCCCCGAGCAGCAGGACTCTCTGTCCCCAGGGCCCAAAGTGAAGTGGAGATTTGGTAATCGTGTTAAGAGTTTGATCTGTGGCAAAAGATGCTTTGGGAATGTTTTTGTTTCATTTATGTGAACGAGTAGCCTTGCTAGAGTGGCCAGATGCATTTCCTGACAGAGGCCTAATTTCTAATATGTTGTTTGACCAGGACCATGTACCCTCAGTCTTTGGTCCAGTAAACATGGCTGCAGAAATCTTGGAATATCTGTGTATTTTACAGGAAGGGCAAAGGAACAGGGAAACGGTGCTGGGGGAATCTCCCTGCGTTGTGATGGGTAACATGCCAGGAGTTTGTGCGGTTAGTGTAACAGTGGGAGGCATTATTGCTCTAATTTTACAACTGAGGAAACTAACTCAGAGAAGTGCAGCAATTTGCCCTCCGTGCCCGGTGGTGAAGCGATGAAACCAAGCTTCAAATCCAAGTCTATCTGACTCCAAACCCCATGGCTTTCCTGTTGTATGTTACTGAGTCTGTTCTTAGGAAGCTTAATAATTTTTTAAATATATATTTTAAATATATTTTTATTGATTTCAGAGAGAGGAAGGGAGAGAGAGAGAGAGAGGGAGAGAGAAAAACATCAACGATGAGAGAATCGTCGTTGATTGGCTGCCTCCTGCGCACCCCGACTGGGGATCGAGCCCGCAACCCGGGCATGTGCCCTGACCGGGAATCGACCCGCGATCTCCTGGATCCCAGGTCGACGCTCAACCTCTGAGCCGTGCCCGGCCGGGCTTAATCACTCTTAAGGAGGTAAGGTTTGTAAACATGAAAACTCTAGGTAATAAAGATGGGAAGTAATGTGCAGCATTATGCCAAATGATCCAGCCTATTAATGAGATAATTTACTCATCTGTGCAAAAGCTGCTCCACCCAAGCTTTATTTCCAGTGGAGGACATTTCCTTTCTTTATTGCTTTTTGAGGAGAACCCCAAATGCAATGGGGACTGTAGCGCTTTTCAACCTCACATGGGGGCGGAACTCAAAGCAGCTCAGGCCCTCTAGTTAAGACCCTGGCTCTGCTCAGGAGGCCCGGCCATCTGCCAATGTCACACTGTGTGCTTGACAATGGTGCAGTGTTGCAGAGATGGAGGGAGTGCCAAGGGTTGCCCACTGAGAGGTAGCAAGTGCCACAGCGCGTTACAATTACTGTCCAATACCTTCCATTCCTTAAACATTCACTGGGTACCTGCTACATACAAACAACAATGTTGAAACCTGCTGGGGCTAGAGGGAGACAGAAGACCCAGCCTCCAGTCTCCAGGGGCTGGTAATAGGAGGAGATAAGACACACAACTACTTATGAAAAATGCCAGATGTTAGATATAAACAATATACTCTGGCAGTTCCAAAGGGGAATGATATCACTACATCAAATGGGGAAATCAGTGGAGGAGGAATTTGACATAGGCCTTGAAGTATGTGTAGGAGTCCAACAGACAAGGGTAGGAAGGGGAAAACAGGAGCGAATGCTCAAAGGAGGAGAACATTTTCTGTCTAAATAACAGTGAGTTATTCCGCTTGTCTGGATTGTAGAATATATGAGAGGGAGTAGCAGGAATAAGACTTATTTTCTGGGCTTGCACTTTACCTTGAACTTTAGCTGATGAAAGATTCATCACTCTGGCTTGTCCTCCTGAGCAGAACCAGACTCCCCTAGCAGCAGCAGCAGCAGCAGCACTGGCCCTGCAGTCAGGCAGCAAGCTACTCTCCCATGTGTGTGCAAGTGAGGATCAGTGATGCAGGGCCCAAGGAAGTTTCCTCAACTCAGAAATGGGCTGGTTTATGGGAACTAGCCTCACTGCCCTGGGAAGCCAGTCGGGCCCTCTTCCAACCTCCTGCTTTCTCTCTCATGAAGATCTGACCCCTGGACAGAGGCTGGGCCAGCTCTACTTGCAGCCAGAGGGCATTGAGGGGGCCACCTCTCCCAAGGGCCCTTCTCCTTGTAGGTCCCTAATGCTCCTAAGCTGGGCAGCCCGCATCACTTTCCATCTGGTTCCAGGCAATGGCTACCTATCAATTAAGCTGTGAGATGTTTGCCCTTGGGATGTGGTTTGAGTGTCACTCTGAGGTTTAAAACAAAATAAACTCTGTCTCACTGCACCTTAAATAATTGGTTTCTGGTAAAGTGCCTTCTAAAAACACATTGGGCACAACCACCCATGGGCCCAATCCTGTGAACAGAAGTGGGCAACTTAAACACCAGCTTTAGCTCTTCCCTCATTTCCTTGCCTCGTGAAAGCTTCTGGTTCTAAACTTGGCCCCAATGTATCAGCTGTAATGCCTGCTACACAGCAAAACTGACTGGAGAGTTGTTGGAAATGCAGATTCGCCAGTCTTGGCAAATCATAATCCCCAGGCTCTGAGATAGGCCTGTGGGTTTTATTTAAATTTTTTTAAAAATTTTTGTTTATTGATTTGAGAGAGAGAGAGAGAGAGAGAGAGAGAGAGAGATGTGTCGTCCCACTTATTTATGTATTCATTGGTTGCTTCTTGTATGTGCCCTGACCAGGGATCGAACACGCAACCTTGTATCAGGATGACGCTCTAACCAGCTAGCTACCTGGCCAGGGCTGGGTTTTATTTCTTATATATCTTCCCCAAGTGATTATGATACACAGCCAGAGTGGAAAACCATGGCCTCAGGTAATGCCTTATAACCGTTCACGTTCATATTCTGTCCTCTGTATCCCAGAATTTCAAGAGTTAGGAGACATCTTGGAGATCAGCTGGCACAGCACTTTCTAAACACATGGTAGCTCGAAGACAATCTAGGAGCTGGGGATACGGGGGCAGTGTCTCCTCAGCCTGAGTGACTGGGAACCAGCTTCTCTGGGAGCATAGACTAACGTCTCATACCTGAGGAAGACTCCCTTTTCATGCAGCTCAACTTCCTTTGCAAAAAGAAGAGTGACCTGCCCCATCACACGGCTCTGGATCGCCAGCCTCTTCCCTTGCCCTGCTGCTTCTGGATGATCCCTGTCATCCCCCAGCTTAGGGTGAGGATGGCACATGCAAACATATGAGACATTCATGGAAAAACTATGTTCTAGAGGTGTGTGAGGCGATGGATGCAGTGGGCCTGGTGACCTGGCCTTTTTCTGAGCGTGGCTTTGAGAGCATGGCTACCCCTGAAATCACAGAGCGTCTTAGAATCACTGGAGAAGGGGGACCTTTCGTTCCCCCTATAAGAAATTCCAGATTTGGGCACTTGGGCTCCAAGAATCCTTTACCTCTACCCCAGCTTGAGCATAGTTTTCCTTTGGACTCTAGGTGGCTTAGAGCACAGGAGTGAACTTCAACCCCGGGGCTGAGTGGCTGAGCTGCGCATTCAGGTGTAGATGCCCACAGCAGAGGGGAGGGTGGGCAGCCAGGGCACAGAAGACCAGGGCGGGAAGCAAGAGGAGGCCAGGAGGGAGCAGGCAGTGTGAGGCTGTTTCCGTCACTCTTTGGCTCAGAGCTCCAGCTGCGTGTGCTCACCTGGCACCTGGTACTCCACATGCCATCAATAGAATGGACCCTTCATCTAATGAAGCCAGGACCACGAGTTCTCTCTTTTACACCCTCAGAAATCTAGCTCGTTGCCTTGTTCATGCCCATTGTTCAGGTTTTGTGTAAATAATGAGGGTACAGTGATGGATTATAAGTGACACCGCAGGGGACCTCTCCATCGGCAGAAGAAAACTGCTCTTAGGCAGGGTCTGCTATAGAAATCTCCCTCTTCCAGAAGGCAAGCCTCTTGTACTGGGGCTGCCTGCTGACCCCCACTTCTCCTCAGCCCATCAGTAAGAAGCAGAGCTGTTCCTGGACACCCCTCCCCCACCCCAACATACACACACTAATCCTTCAGCTCTGCCCAGAAGCCTCCAGGAGCCCAGACCAAGTCCTGGGTTCCCAGGCCTCCAATTTTTGTAGCAAGAAAAGCCATTCTAACCTGAAACTTTTAATAGCAAATAAATAAAGTGATCCAGGCTCCAAATGGTCCAGGTCATATAGGGCTGTGAATATCACAATGGGTGATTGTTTTAAAGTGTTTTAATGAGTCTCAAAACATCCTACATAATATCAGCCTCCACTTCAGTCCTCCTGAAAGGCTCCAGTAAATAACATGAGTTGACAGGAATAAAACAGCTTGCTCAGGAGTAATTGAGTGGAATTAGAATGAACAGACAAGAAAGAAAAATTGGTGCTTGGGTCACAAGGAACTTTTTGTTAGGAGCGCTCTGGGGGATTTGGTGGGATGTGGTCCCGCTGACTAATCACCGGTATAGAAAGTTTACAGTCTCTCCACCATGGCAACGTCCTTAATAACTTGAAAAGCACAAGAGGTGGCTGTTAATTTCAAAGACAGTTATATGAAGCTTTTATTGAGTGTGGCTCAGAGTATATAGTTAGCAGCCTGTGAGATAATGAACCCTTTACATGGGGCTTTCAGAAAACAGTTTTATTTTTGCTTGAGCCAAGAGAACAGAGATCGTCTTCTGTTATTTTAAGGCACAAAAATGTATATGAAGTAGGATGTCTCCATTACACACCAGACGGGCCCTTTTCTTCATCCAGGGCCGCTGTCTTGCCGTAGAGCCGGGAATGTTCAGACGGGCTGAGCTTTGATGTTGGCACCACAGGCCTTTGCCAGGAAGGCAGCCGTTTGGGAAGGAAGGGGTTCCATGTGTTGGGCACCACCCTAGTTCCCGTGATCCCTGGCTCCTGGGCCTTCTCTCCCCACTCTTGACTGACAATGCTGAGAAGAGGTAAAGCCCCCGCCTGCCCCAAATGTCAGCGTGTGGACAAACCAGAGATCAAACCAGGGGATTCTTGGAGTTAAAGAGAAAAAGAACCCTGGAAGAGCAGGACTTCCCATCCTTCCAGAGCTCTCTGGCGAGGTGGAGGCCGTGGTGAGAACCACTTGCCGTGGCCTGCTCTTACCTCCTGACGCTGTGTTAGCAGTGGGTGCAGTGGGCAGTTGATGGCGTGGAATCTCTGAGCCGTGGTGACAGGGAGGGGGTCCTCCCCCCCCCATGGCTACCTCTGATTTTGACCCATGGTCAGGGACGGGGCTGGTGGACAGGGCAGGCACTATTCCAGCTGGGGGAGCAGATCTGTCGCCGGCCTTTGCTGCCTTCACCCTTCATTCCACAGCGAGTCTTGTGATTCACGACAATGGCTCCGCCTGTGGGGTCCCTGGGCTGAGGCTCGGTGGAACCAAACGCTACTGACCAAGGATCGAAACAACACAAAACAAAAAAAACAGGCCTCTGAGCCAGTCCTGTGGAGCAAAGGAAATCATGTAAACAAGGAGATTAGTTAGAGGAAAATGAATTATTTCCTGCCTCAGCACTGGCAACGGCACAGTCCTAAGTACTTAATTCAGTCTTGTTGTTAGCAGCATGTGTTCTGGCTTCACTCTGATTTTTTAAAGATATTTTTGCCCTTCACATGATGTGGAGAATCTAGCCATTTCCAGGGGGCTTATTCTGCAGTGTGTATCAAGTTTTGCCCCTCCCGGAGCTGTAAGTGCTTGCTAGCCCAGGAAGGCCTCTCCGGAAGCTGCTGGGGCCTGGTGGGCTGTGAAGGAAAGCCCACGAGCTCACGCGGCTCCGGCAGCTGGGGAAAGCGTGGGAGCTGCGCCGTGGGAGTCTGGAATGCTAGGGGAGGCGGCCTGCGGCCCACGCGGCATTGGAGCCGCTGGCGGATTCTTGCTGGTCGAGGAGAGCCCGGAGAGCAGGCTTGTTTCAGGAAAAGAGGGAACTGCTTCTTCTAAAGCTGTCAGGAAGCAAAATGAGCTCTAGGGGTCAGATTTATTTTTCCACAGGTCTTAGCAAAGGAAGGGATGTTTTAATGCCCTTTCTAATTGTTAGTGGTCCTCAGTCCTGGCGGTGTCTTAGGAGCACCCGGGAACATGCATGAATACAGGTTGCTGATCCCCACGTCCTACCCCGACCCCAGGAAGTCTTGAGTGGAGCCTAGAAATCTGGATTTTCAACCAGCTCCCTAAGTGATCTTTATGAAATCAGCCCAGTGCCACTAGACATGAAGTAATGGCGAATGCTGTCGCTCAGGGGCTGCCTGGGTGGTGGGGACACTGGAAGAAGCTAAGACTGGAACGTTTGGGGAAAGCTCTGTGTCTTAGGGAAGATGGCACTGGGTTGGTGTGGCAGGGGAGAGGGAAGGCTGGTCCCGGAAGCTCCCCAGTCAGAGCCAGACGCCACCTTCTGGAGGGTGCCAGCTTGCTGACTCTCCGTCCTGGGCGGCTCCGCCACTGTGCAACCAGCAGCCCCCCAGGTCGGCAGGAAGAGGAGCGCAGGAAACGCCTCTATGCGAAAAGTACCACCTCGGGTAAGACTTCCTGGAGGTCCCTGGGGTCAAGCTGAGCAGCTGGGCTGGGGCAAGAGGGAAGTTATGTCTGAAGTCAGCCTGAGGCCCCACAAAATCATCTGCCTTTGCCCTCCCTTCAGACCCAGCTCACCTGTCAAAATGACTTCGGCCAGATGCCCGTGTATGTGCTGCCCAGGGCTGCTGGAGCTGCCCAGTGCTCAACAAGCGTGGGTGTTAACAAACTAGTACAGAGCCATCCCTGGACTGGAATGAACCCCTGAGAGGGGCTGGAGGCATTCCTGACAGTTCTGCAGTTTCTGTAATATTTTCCTAGATTAAGCACTTTACTACAGATCCTCTGGACCCAGAAGAGGCTCACTTCCCAATGCAGAGCTCATTTGTCCACAGGGAAGGAAACAGCTTTTGATCTAATGTCCAGGCTTGCTCTTTTTAGCAGCAAAACACAGCTAAGTGACCATTGCAGAGCTTCTCTTCTGGCCAACCTGGGCCATGGATGTCTAAAGTGGAGAGGCCACCTGGGTGGGTTAGAGTCATGGCTGGGATCCACCTTGGCCTCTGGGAAGATGGCTCTACACCAACAGGCATCCAGGCAACTGGGGACAATGCCGTGTCAGACCATGAACAACTATTTACTGAGCCCGTCATCGCTGGGCACTCTTCTGGACTGTTTGGCCAATTATTTTTTAGAAAAGTCAGGGGCATATGGGTTGCACTGCAGCCCTGTGACTATGACACCTCCCTGGGTTAACACATCTCCCCTCCAGCCCCAGCTTCCATGAAGTTCTGTCTTTAAGGTGGACTGATTGCCACAAGGCTGGGGCACTAACCTTATGGCAGGTTAATTCTGGCGTATGACCTCTGGATATGTGGAAGTCCCTTTTCTTCTGAGCCTAAGTGATGGTTTCAGGGATCACCTAGTCAGGAGGAACACGCCATCACAGACAACCACCCTGGGAGCTCGGAGAGCCAGGGAAACACTCACTGCCCAGTTCTTTTTGTCCTCAGCACCCCCAGGCTCCGAATGCAGAAATCCTGAGGCTGCTTGTACCTAACCAGGGCTTCGGAGGATCTGTTTCTTCCTGTCCCATCATGAAAGAGCTGATGGCAGCAGCACTGAGGAAGCATCCAGAGCAAGCAGCCTCCTCTTCTCCCTGGATTCTGGTCTTTTCTCCCAGGGTCTTCAGGCTGGAGTGGGTGGTGGGTGGCTCACACCACTCCCTTCATCGACCCAGTCTGAGGGGGGAGGAAGCAGACTCTGCTGCTCTGGGGGAAGCAGAGCTGGAATTTCATCATTTGTTCATTCATTCATTCACCAAATATTTATCGAGCTGCTCTAGGTGCCAGGCAGTCCCGTTGGAACCCACCCAGTGGCCTGCTGGTCCAGATCTCAGTATGCACTATGGGGAGGGTCCTGTTGAGATGAGGCCGGGCAGGCCAGGTCAGGCCCTGGACATCAGGCGGGGGTGCAAAGTGAAAGGAGGCTGTCCCCAGTGCAAGAGTTGGAGTGGGATCTGCGAACCCTGCAGGGCGGCAGTTGGTCTGGGGAGAAGGTTACCACCGTGGAGCTCCCGGGGGTCTGTGGTCAGAGCCACCAGGAAAGCTAGTCCGCAGGCCCTCCTCTGTCGAGCCACTGCCCCGCATGCCCAGCCCCAGCCAAGTGCCCAGCCACCTGGATCTGAAGGCCCACACAGACTCAGAACAGACATTCTTCCTGGCGGGGGCAGCGTAGAAAGAGACCCAAACGCTCAGACCATTATAGTTCATTCTCCGGGGTTTGGAGGGACATCACAGAGTCCCTGACATTTGGGCCTTACCCTAGAGGTTTCTCAGTCTGTGGGAGTCCGTGGATATCCTTCCCATAACTAGAAGGTGAGCCCAGACACAGGAGCCTGTGTCCCAGTGCTTCCTCCTCTGAGAAATGGTGCCCAAGGACCTCTCCTGTTCCTACACACACACACACACACACACACACACACACACACGCGCGCACACACACACACACACACACACACACACACACACACACACACACGGAGCTGCACCCTCACCCAGCTCCATTTCATCCAAGCTGGGCACAGCAGTTCCTTGTCACAACATGCTTGTCTATCCCTGGGTCAAAGGAAGGACCAGACTCAGTGAGCATTTGCCTCTTCCCATTTCACAGATCCTTCTATGAAGGCTTTAAAAAAAAAAATCACAGGGTTGTTTATAAGGCAGACTAAACATGGGCTCAAATAGTTAAATCATCTAATACTCAACCGTCTGCTGCCAGAGAGCTGAAGTAAAAAGACACTGAGCTGATTATGGCATTCAAGTGATAAATCACTCTGATCAGAAAAGGGTGCGAGAAAAGCAGCCGAAAGTCTGTCTGCACAGCCACGTGGCTTTGATCTCTGGGAAAGTGGCTATTAGCGTGGACAGCAGTTCATAGGTCTTGATTAGTCCATTCAGACTGACTGATTTCCCCGCAGATACAAGCTCAATAAAGACAGTACGTGTTGGGCTGAGCTTTAAAGAGCTGTCATTTCAGAGCTGTGCCAGCCGAAGTCAATTTGGTGGAAGTTCAACCCTCGCCACCAACTCCTTCATTCAAACCCCTGAGTGTGGTCTTATATTTCTAGGCAGGTTATTGACGATTGGCCATGGGTTTATTTGGCACCTTTTGGCCAGTAAGTGTAAATGCAGCACCAGGAAAGTGTTGAGTCCGTAGACTTCGTAGCAAGGCTAGCGTATTCCCCGTGCCATGGGGAGCAATAGCGGCCACAGATCCTGGTGACAGTCCCCGTTCTCCGGCCACAGTCCTGATTTAGGCCTATTGTTCTACAGGCCCATCCGGTCTGCGTTTGCTGCCCTCCAGCCTTTCCCAGCCTGGCGGCTGAATTGAGGAGCCGCGCTAAGGGGCGTCACTTCCCCAGTCCCAGGCAATATTTGAAGGCCATTTTGTGCTGATGGAAGACAGAGTCTGTACTTAGGCAGTGGGGTTGAATCTAGAGACAGGCAGAGGCAAGGGGCCCAGTCTGGGGTCTTCTGTGCCCACAGGCACCACAGACTGAGCCCTAGAGTGGGTGAGTCGGGGGCTGCAGGAGCTCCATTGAAGGACCTTGTGAGGTTCAGGGGACAAGGGCAGTCTTTGCACTGTTGTGCTGAACTCAGAGGCAGCATCTCCCAGGGTCTGGGAGGGGCAGCGCCCAGTGGCTGGGTGGAGGCTCCGTCACGGGGCTCCAGCGCCTGCGCTCGCCAGGCCTCGGGCAGAGGGCGCGCACACTGGTTCCTGAGCACACTCGGGGGCCCCAGTGGTCCCCAGGAGTCTCTAACAGCAAAGCCAAGGTGCTGTAATTATGCAGGCAAGGACCAAGGGGCATTGCAGTGTAGGTGTTCATGTTAACATGCCTCATATAAAACCTGGCGGTGGGGAGGAAGGCATGAAAATATTGGCTTATAAGTAATATAGGTACTTTGGAAAGACCTGACTCAAATGCTGTGGTCATATTCCAGCCCAGAGTCCACCTCACTCCTGGACATCTAGCACTTTGTTATAGGCCCTCCCTTTCTAGAACCTTCCTTGGGGGTGCTTCTCTCCCTTACTAGACTGCAAGCTCCCTTAGGGCAGGGAATTCGTCTTTGCCTCCCTCACAGAACCTAACCCTACTTGGCTTAGAGGGTGCTCCAGCAGTGTTAGTTGCATTAATGAATGAAAGGTAATGACTCTCAACTCTCCAGCTTGGCAGCAGCTAGCCAACCTTAAAGATTACATTTATCAAGGAGATGGGCTAATTCATAAAATGCCCTGGCCCTTCATGTCCTCCCATCCCTTTAGTCCAGGAAATACTGATCTTTCTGTGCTCTTTATGTTTACCATTAATTAGACTCTAAAAAAGAAAATCCCCTTGTAACCATGTTTTTTTCTGAGATAGGCTCACCTTATATGTAATGAAGTTATGAGAATGTAAGATGCCCAAGAGAGTGTTTAACTTCCTGGGAAAGCTTTAGACTTGTGTTGAGGATGGTTTAGAGGCTTAAGTCAGCATCCTCCTCTGGGGTCCTCGTGGACCAGGGAGCATGGGGTGCTGGTCCTTGGCTGCCACACTGGGTCTGCATGGCCTCCAGGGAGTTGGATGCTCTTTAATGATGCACATTTCCCCCATTTCACTGCACATTCCCTGCACAGATGGTGTTTGTGCTCGGGAGATGACTCACACCCCTCGTCAGCATACCTTTCTATATTAAACATCCCTACCAAGTTCAAACTCACTGGGCTTCAGGAGTGTGCTGGGTGAATTGAAAGAAACCTCTCCTTTGCTAGAAGCTGTGTAGATTTTGGAATTTACTCCTAAGATTCGCTTCTCTACAGACTACAACTTGTGGGACTTCCCTATTCCAGATCTGGTTGAAAGCCCAACTTTTCCACCTAACTAGCTATGTAGTCTTGAGATTCTTATTGCCTTTGTACTTCAATTTAATCACTTATAAAATGAGAACAATATTACCGATCTTATAGTTGTTGGAAAGATTAAATGAGGTCATGGCGCTGAGAAAATTTGAAGCAAATATTATTTGAATGAATAAGTGACTAAAGCAATGCATAAAATTATCAACCAGCCCATTGTATATGATGAGACTTATATTTACTGACAGTGGTGTGGATGTTGGGAACAATTCTAAGTTCCTAAACAGCTACCTTGGTTCTGATAGCCTCCAATGACTTCGGATTCATCTTCTGACACTATAAAAGAGTGTACAAGCATTTGCTCAGAACTGTGCTAGATGCTGTGTGGTTGCTTCAAAGGATAGTGGTCCTGGCCTTTGTCATAGGAATCAAGATAGGAACTATCATTTACTATGAGGTTACTAAGTCTAGAGGCTATGTTGGGTGCTTCGTATATACTGTTATAGTCAGGGTAAGCTAGGTTGTGCTGTGGTAACAGACAACCCCCAAATCTTTGTTGCTAATAATAATTTGCTTCTCAATCTCATTAAAAGTCCAGTGCAGGTTGGCTGGGAGGCTCCACTCCACACTTCTTCCTATGCTGAACTGGAATAACAGAGCTTCTGCTGTTATGGCATTGCCAGTAGCCACAGCAAAAAGAAGGGAGCACTAGAGTGCCTTACACTGACTATTAAATGATTCTGCATAGAGCAACAGAGAATACTTCTGCTCTCATTCCAAACAAGTCATGTGGCTAAGTTCAACATCAAGGGACCAGAGAAACGCAGTCTTATCAGGTGCCCAAAGGGGGGAGGGGGAGAATTTTTAGTGAGCTACATAAATAACTTCTACTATCTATCTTAAACTTCATGACAGCTCAGTGAAACATGTCTGTTGTCTCCCCCATGTTATAGATGGGAAAACTAAGAGCGGTCAAGTAACCTTCCCAAGGTCATACAGCTAATGAGTAGAGAGACAGGACTTAAACAGAGAGACCTGGAGTGCAGGAGGGGCCTTCTACAGGGCCCAGAGCATATGGGGCACAGTCCTCTTGGATGCATTTTTCTCTGTCACTCTTAGTTTCCCTGCCTTTGGGTTCTCCATCTGGATTATCTTAGTCCTAAACCAGAGATCTTTATACAATCTGAACTCATATGACCCACTCAGGCCTCATAATACCTTGCACTCAAGCCAGCTGTGGTGAGACGAACCTGTGAGTCCAGACCAAGACAAATGGACTCCTGTGCTGGAAGGACCCTTGGAAGGTCGTCTCCAGCTACCTCATTTTATAGATGAGAAGGGTCTTGCCCGGTATCCAAAAACCCATGACCTGAACTGGCCATTCAGAGTGCTTTGATTGGTGAGATATTTCTATGCATGATGTCATATTTTAAAAAGGAGAAAAGGCAGGGAGGCTAGCCCCGGTGGGCACACTAAGATGTGCTTGAACTTGAATGCAGCTGTAACTAGGGAGTGTGAGGCCAGAGTGGTGACTTCAGCGTCTCCAGAGTCTGAAATGTCTCAGAACCCCACCTCTAGAATCCTTGCATAGCTTATCAGAAAGTCTCCTTGAACTGTCTTAACTTTTCCATCTTGGGCTCTTAAAGAGAACACTAATTGTATGTTTTGAAATCCAGAAACGGAAAGGAGGTGAGAGACATGGAGACCAGCCGCTCCAGCCTGGCTAAATCTCCCCTGGCACAAGCCCCAGGGGTGAGTTTGCCTCTGTGGATCCCCAGCCGGGAAGCACCACCCTGATTTATTTTCAGAGGTGGAAACTCAAGCAACAATTATCTCCTGTCACAGCAAATTAGAAGCCCAGGCTCACTCATCCCTGCAGCGGGGTGAGTGCAGCTGGCGGCCAGCAAAGGGCTCTAATGACAGGCCAGGCTGTGGCTGGTGCATTTCCTTTAAAGGCATGAGCCACTCACGAAACACGCAAAATAAACAGAGACATAAAAGTCCATGGAAAAGGCCCACAAGTGAGAGCAAGAGTCTGCGCCAAGATCAGAGAGTGTATTTTGATTCTGTGGGAGATAGAAGGTTGTGGCAGCAAAGTGCTTGGCAGAAGATGGTTTTTTTGGTCCGTTTAAGATAATGTGGAAGCTATCGTGTGTGACCCTGTAGAGGGTAGGGTGAGTGGCCCTGCCTGTCACTCAGACACACAATGCACACTTGCATGCACACATGCATGCACACACACATACACACATACATGCACACTCGCTGTTATGGCCTCAAAAGCACTGGCCACTTACACTCACTCCTTTCAGAATCTGTCCCTGCCTACCTTCCCCTGGACAGGGCAGTGTTTCTGCACGGAATGCCTCTCCTCCCTTTTATTCTCTGCCTGCCTTATTGCCGGGGACTTGAGCAAAGCTTACCTCTTTCAGGAAGTCCTCCGGGACTGGTGCTTCTGGGTTCCAGCACCCTCCCTTCGCAGCTTCTTTGTTTGGCTGTCTGCTGCCTTGTCAGTGCAGATGTGTGACTGTGTCAGTTCGCTGGAAGTTAGTTCAGGCTTTGTTATAGAATAAGATCTGCAGGAGTAGAGATTTTAATTTTCCCTTGTTGTTCTGCCACATATGTTGAACTGTCCAAACGTGTTTTCACATCTACCATCTAATTTTATCTTCTAAAATTACCTTACCTATTACCTGGTGAGGTAGGTGGGTTGGAGATTCATTCCAATTACTGGTGGCTAAGAGGGTGGGCTTTGGCTGGGCCGGTTTCTGATCTCTCTAAGTCCCAGCCTCTCATCTGTAAAACAGGGATAAAAAGAGTTCCTGCCCACAGGTTATTTTAAGGATTACACGACTAAATGAGATAACGCAGGTAACGTGCTTACCGCACACGGAGAAAGTGCCCCGTGGAATTGCCATTATGTCAACGATGATGGAACTCGGGCTCAGAGAAGGTCATTTACTAAGTGCGGTGGGAAGCGCAGGGGTTGGAGGCAGCAGGTCCCGGCCCTCTTTGGCTACGTGCCTTTGGACAAATCGCCTGGCCTCGCTGAGCCTCAGCTTCTTCATCTCTGAAATAGGAATAATCATATCGCGTATCATACGTGTCGCAGCAGGTTTGGGAGGATTAATTCAAAAGTACTTTTGAAAACATGTTGGAAATTGTGACATGCCTCAAAAATGTTAATTTAATGAACCAGCCTAAACTCATGCCGCAGGTCAGCGTTGGAGCCAGAATTCCTTATTCCTGGTGTCCTTTCCGGCAGGCTGTCCTGGGTCCCCTTGGGACCTTCATAAACGCTGCTGATGCCTGTGGGCTGGAGAGGTGGGCTGCACACCACAGCTCCAAGAACCCAGGAGTGAGCGGTGGCGTCCCCAGCCTCTGCTCCTCCCCCTCCCCACCCACAATCATGGGCGATGGGACTGTGCAAAGGAAGCAGAGCTCAGAAGCCAAGCAGCCATCTCTGCCATCCTGACTCCTTCACTGGCCTCTGCTGCTGGCAAAGAGAACAAGAGGGGAGAGTGAGAGAGGCAACTGAAACAGGTCCTAGAACATTAAAGACATTGTCACCAGGACTGATCCTGAGAAGCGGGGGGAGGAATCTGAGAATCTACACAGCAACTTGCACCCCAGGTTGCAACACATGCTTCACAGGTGACTTGTCATCCACATTATTAAGCTCCCTTTACTCGAGTCAAGCAGATGAGCATGGGGATATTTTACTAGCATTTCCCACTCACCACAGGCCCTTGGCCTCTTCTCCACTGCATGAAGTCACTCCAGTCTTCTCCCTTGTCCACAGGCAAATTGAGAACAGGAACTACCAGGTGACCTGAAAAGTACACCCTGGCTTTTCCTGCTCAGAGAAGGACATTGTACTTTGGATGTTTCACTTTGGTTGTGAAGTTCCTCAGGATCGTCTCAGCCCCTTTGGGCCAAAGTTCCTCTGAAATATCCAAGTTCACCCAGACACAGTCAGGGCTGGAGTAACTGACTCAGCCTACCCTGAAATATCTTGTTTTCATCCCCCCTGCTTCTGTAGGCCCCTTTCTAAGCATTATTTGCTCCAGAACAATTTACAGGTCTCTGGGATGCTGATCAGATGATGGTGAGGTGAGCAGGCTTTCACCACACACTGATGGATTGGTGGGCATCGAGGACTGAGAGATTTGGGCCCAAGCTTGACCGCAGACTCCTAGCACAATGTTGGGAGTATCCCCAAGACCCTCTATCAGACATATGTGGGCTGGTCCTATATTGGTCATAACCATGAGGTAGGGATCAATGAGACCCTGAGCTTAAAGCCCCTGGATGGAAGATCAGACCATATCTGACATACATGCATCGAAGGAGTAGGTCTTTGAAAATTCATCAGTTTCAAGTTCTATATTTAGTCCAAAGGATCACTAGATGGTGAAGAATAAAACATACTTATAAGGAGAAAGATGACGTCCTGAGTTTCTCTTATAACTGATTTCGGTGTCTAGGTGATCTTACCGACATTGTCCTCATATCTTATCTTGGTCATGTATCAGCTATCTATTTCTGCATAACAGTCTACCCCCAAAATTTAGTGGCCTAAAACAAAGATCATGTATTTGTTCAGGATTTTAAAATTTGGGCCAGGCTCACCTGGGGTCAATTATGCTACTATCAGTTGGCACGTGGGGGTGTGTGGGTAAATGCCAGCTAGGGGGCTGACTGGCCCAGCTGGCCTCAGTCCCATGTCTGGTACCTCAGTGCTGATGGCTTCAACTACTGGGATGACTGGAACTCTCTCTCTCCATGTGATCCCTCATCCTCAGAGACCAGCCTGGCTTTCCTTAAACGCGAGTCACAGGGCACCAAGAAGGTGAGAGTAGACGCCCAAGGCCCAAAGCCACTTCTACCACATTCTATTGATCAAAACAAGTCACGGTGCCAGCCCAGATTCCAGGGGGAGGGAAAAGAGACTCCTCCTTTTATCGGAAGGATGACAATTTCACATCGCAAAGAAACATGCACCTAGAGATGGAAGAAATTGCTGGGACCATCTCTATAATCTATGACAGTCGCCGAAGCTACATAGTTGTAAATGATCCCTCTGTCCCTGTAGGAGTGGCCTGCTCCTCCGTGGCAAGCGCAGATGGCAACTCCAAACCTGGCTTTCTTTGGCTGAATAAACTGAGGCAAGCCATTAAAGCAGAAATATGGAATGAACATTTGTGGGAAGTCAACTGTGCGCAAACACGTCTTATACACACATAATCCTATTTAATTCTCAAAACAGCTTTGTCATAAATCTCATTCCCATTTTATGACTAAGAAAGCTGATGCTCCCAGAGAGTTAATGACTCAGTGTTACCCAGTTATAAGAAATGGAGCTGGAAGTGTCTTTATCTGTAAAATGGGAATCATAAAACTTACAGCATAGCTGGGAGGATGGGATGAGATATTATACGCAGAAGTGCCTGTGAAAGCCCAAAGCCCTGCACAAATGTTAGATATAGTTTTCCCCGAGCCAGGCAGGCTTCTCTGGGGGGAAAGGGTTTGTCTAGCAAGGCGCCAGAGGCATCTGAGCCAGACGCCAACTGTTGTGTGTCTCTCAGCTGCTATTTGCTTTGGCTGCGGACCAAATCCTGCGCCCAGTGCCTTTGGCAATGACGGACAAGCGAGAACCCTGTGGGCCAGGTGGCAAGCCGGGGCCTGCTGCAGGTGAGGACCCAGCCTTCCCCGGGGCTCGCTTCCATCGGACGGGAGGGACAGACGCAGGCCCGGGCTGTCTGGGAATCGCCCCAACTGCCCGGGTGCAGGCCGGGCCGGGAGCTGCGCGCTTCTGGATGGACCCAAGGTTGCGCACACATCCTTGGATGCTCTGCTGACTTCTGCCCAGCTCTGCCTTTCGGGATTCCCGTCACAATGCTTTCCATTTTACCTTGTGTATCCTCATTCCCTTAAAACGGGCACTTCCACAGCTTTTGGACTTTTTAGGGCCTAGTTCTCTGGCCAGGAGCGGGGCAGCCTTCTTCTGTCTTCTCATTTTAAGCCTGCCATCCACCCGCAGGCAAACTCTTCCTCCTTGGAGCTCCAGGCCGTCCAGATGCGCCATGTTCCCTCTTTCCTGCCCTGCTGCGGTCACCTGCCAGCCTCCCGTCGGTTACGATCATCATTCTCTGAGAACTTACGCATGTCACTCACACCCTCTCTAACATCACCAAGGATGACCTCGACACTCACCCAGCACCCTAGACTCCGAGTTCTGGGACTTTCACAAGGCCCCTGCCCTTCGCCTTTACCCCGATGACAGCTGAGGACAGAGCTCAAAGCCTGGCGACGGGAAGAAGAATGAGACCTATGCCATGGAGCTGAAGGTGGCAGAACCGGGGTCTGTGGGAAGATAGTAAAGGAGGCAGGTTTCAGCTATGATTCGGGGGGACCCTCCTAGCAGGGCCGCCCACCGCGAAGGCCACTGTGCAGGTTGATTACAGAGAGTGTTCGCCAGAAAGGCCTGATGCAGGTGACAATAGGAAAGTCCGATTTGGAGCCAGGGGATCTGGTTTTGAGTCTTGTCCCAGCGTCCTTACCAACTATTGGAACTTGGAAAGGACTCAGCCTCTCTAACCTTAGTGTCCTCACACTTAAAAATGAATAATAGATTCTACCTTACTGGGTCTGCATAAACCCCAAATAAGATCAGGAGTGAGAGAATAATTGTAAACTACAGGACACTCAACAAATGTTACTGGCATCCTTGGAAGGACAAAGCAGATGAGCACATAACTTATGTAAATCCTTCGTGTGTGTGTGTGTGTGTGTGTGTGTGTGTGTGTGTGTGTGTGTGTGAAGCCAAAACTGAAGAGAGAAGAGTGAAATTTTGGATCCTGGTAAGATGGTGGATCGAACAGGTACATCTATCTTCACTTCCTCCGCAAGTCCTGAATTTTTAAAAAGGGCGTAAACCCGCAATGTGGGAAGAATGGGGGAAAGCAACGACTGCGATATGCTGGAAGCAGGGCAGGAACCTGAGAAAACTGCGGTAACAGTGTACATTCTGCTCCTTGAAAGGGTGCGTCAGCCACCTTCTTGCTGCATTCTACTGAAACGTGCTGAATTCGTGCTTTTTAATGTTTTCTCTTTCTCCATGTAGTTGAGCGCACGAGGTCACAGCTGAAGGAATGAACGTTCTCAGTGCCCACTGCTGCAGTTACCTAACGAGAGAAGCACGCGCCTGCCGCCTGGCCGCTCAGCCTCGTGGGGGGGGCTTCCGACAGCAAGAAAGCCAAGGCGCCGGCAGCAAGTGGGTACACAGTAGGACTCAGGTGGGTTGGTTTTTTTGGCTCCATCTTTTACCGCCCTCCGCCGGTCTCACTGCCAGCTGCCGGTGGGGGCACCAGGAGTCACATGAGAGCCATGTCCCTGGCAAGGCAGAAGCAAACAAGAGATGAGGGAACCTAAGACTTGAAGCGGTAGTTGGTACTTTGGCAGAACAAATAGCCCGCGATCCCCTCATTCCAAGCGTTAACATATCTTGTGCCAAAAATGCAAAATGCCAAGTGGAAGAAAAGCACTGGGCTTGTCAAGGGCCCCATCTGAGAGCCCTCCTAAAGCCCATGCAAACAGGAGTGCTCTCATTGTCACCTCCCAGCGTGTTGGGGACCCCTCCCCGCCCCCAGGGGAGCGCTCAGGTTTCCTTCGGGCTGCTCTCTGCTGGAAAAGACTTGCAGAGAGCTCTTGTGTGGGGCTGACTTAGAATGCCCTGTTCTCTAGTGTGGGGTGCTGACATACAGCGTCACCCCCACGACATGCATTTTTGCACGAACAACATGATGGTCCAAAACATGATTTGGAAAAGGCTTTGTTGTCATGATAAATGGTTTTCTTTGATGATGGCATTTCAACAAGGCTGCCCTTGTGGTGGGGAGACGCTACACGTTTGAGCTACTAGGATCCCTCCCTCGCACTTTAGGGAAGAAGAATAAATCTGATGTGGTATTGTGCGGGTGTGTCCGTTTAGATCCTCTGGGAAGCGGACTCTGGGGCGGGAGATAGGAGTAGAAGATATTTATTGGGAGGTGAAATCTGTGAAAGATAAAGGGGAGATGAAGATCAGGGGCAGCGCTGGGCAGAGAAAGTCTTCAGACTGATACAGATTTAATTCCTAAAAACAAAGGGAGACAGAAGCAAAATTGGACAAGGGAAGCTTTGGGTTAACCCACTGGAAACTCCAGAACAAAAACTGCCCATTGGAGGACCCCTGCACTGGACAGAAACGGCCAAACCCCAGGGCCCCTTCTCCTAAAGGCTCAGCATTGCCTGGAGGCAGCAGCAGGACATTACTCAATTAGCTTCAATTCTGTAGATGGGCTCGGAGGTCACTGCAGGTGGCTAACTGCCCCTTTCACAGTGGAACATCAAATTCTTTCTCGAAGGACGTGTGTTAGCAACATGCCTGTCACAGGAGGGATGAGCACAAAATAATCAAATGCCAGGACAGTCGAAATTCATGCATTAAGCCAAGATTTAATGGATCTTGCAAAACAATGTCTATCTAGAAGAGAATATACTGAGCTAATTGAAATGTGGATTGTTTAGCTTTCTACCCTGTTTCACATTATAAACTCATTAATTTGTTATTTGTAAATTTATCAGCAGCAACTATTTACTGATGTTCTACTTTGTACCAGGCACCATGCTTGGCCTTTACCCACGAAGAGTTCACAGTATCGAATCAAATAATCCAAACAATGTGTGGATGAATGGAAACGCATGTGAACTATTGGAGAAGTGAGGGGAAAGAAGGGCAAACACATGCAAGGACTTAGGCGTTTGCTTTACCCTCGGGTCGGGCGCTGCCAAGCTACTTTCTACTACACCAGCTCTAACATGTGTATTGCTCAGATGTGCTTCCAAAATGAGTTGGAAAAGTTAGGTAAATGATTATTAGTAAACAACTCTGGAGCAGAAAGTTGGCTGTTGCGAAAGAGGTCAAGGCCCCAGTTACTAAATTTAGACAGCAGTGGGATGCAAATCAGTCCATTTTTAGAAAACGGAGCACTGACTCTATCCCAACCAAACCGGACCTCGACTCCACATGGAGAAAGCCATGCAGATTTCAGCCATGGAACTAGAAAGCTCATGGGCACAGAGACAATATTTGCTACCTTAAAAGTCCAAGGAACCAATTTTTCTCACTGGAATTCCTTTTGCTTTGGGTGACATAGACCTGGTGCTCAGGGATGTCTATAGTGATTACAGAGTTCACATGTTCAACCAACCCTGGATGCGTATGTATTGTTCTAGGGCAGGGGTCTGGGGCAGGTTTGGGTGAAGTGGAATGCCGTATAAAACATGGCCCCTGCTCTTCAGGGCCAGATAGTACCAGGTCTTGAAAAATCCACTAGTTCCCGTGGAGTTTTCCTCTGTTCTAGCACACTCTGTGTTCCTGATAGTTCTGGTCACACGTCCTTGTCGGGGAGGAACAAACTTTCCTTTGCTCTCAAGGTACTTCTGGCTGGTCTAACCACCAACTAGACATGAGACAGATTAGCAAGAGAAAACAACCAAATTTAATACATAACACATATGGAAACCCTGCATACATAAGTGAGTCGGAGACCCCACAGGCAGGAGAGTCTCAGGGGTAGAAAGTGGGATTGGGGTCTAGAAGACATACTGAGCTGGAGATGAGGTAGTGCACCTTGGGGGCTTCAGAGGGTCCTTGCATAGATGATAAGAACTGGCATTTATTAAATAGAAGTTGGCCTGCCCTATCGATAGTAGTTACAGAGAGAGAAGGAAGTTTCTCTTCAGCCTGAAGCTAAAATCGCCTTTAGCTCAAAGTCATGAGCATAGCACAGAGGCACATCTCGGGGTGGCTTGTTCTGAACCCCCACGTCCTCAGGCTGCCTGAGCGCAACTTTTGCCTGGGCCTTGCCTGCCCCTCCCGACTGCCTAACTGTCCAGTCTACAGCTTTGCTACTGCTGCCAGCCCGGTGACTTCACGGCGCAGGGCCTCACGTCCTGAAGCCACTACACCCCCCGGGCACAGCGGCTGGCCCTTCCTTTCTCCTGACAGGCATACACTGGGACCAAAACCAGTCCTTGTCGATTTGTATTAATGTGCAATTATCCACAGTGGCTCAGGAGTGGATGGCATTCTCTAAAGCCGTGTCATGCAGGTCTTGAGATGCTTTTATAACAACAGGAAAAAATAGGTCCACCCTACGTGAACTGATACAAAACCAACTTAAAGTGCAGAATGACCTGCATCCTGATGTAGAAAAAATATACGGAATGTATCGTATTTTGTTTCTGAAGCTTACCCTTTGCTTCCTGTTCAGGAGTGGAGAGATAGGAATTCTATGTTTTTTGTATCTTTTTTTTTTTTTTTTTTTAGCCCAAGGCCTTTATAGTTTAGCTTCAAATCACCCATTGGTAAGAGAGGATCTATTCAGAACAACATGCTTCATCAAAAGTAAACCTCACATTCTTCTTCTAATTGTTGCCTCCTGACAGGTCAAGAAAAATAGTTCTGTTTTCATAGTGAGGTCACAGACATAAATCTCCCAGGATTAAGATGCTCAGAGCCATCCAGCACGCTCAGATCATCATAGGCACTCCTTCAGGTTCACTTTCTGGTGAAGAGACGGAGAGAGAGATTCCTTCTAGAAAACTCAAATTCTGGAGGAGAGCAGCACACTCAACAGCCCCCAGCTCAATGTTGGCTTAGTCCCATTGGGATCCTAAACTGCAGGTCCAAACAACAAAGTCTGCATCCAAGCAACAAAGTAAACCTCTTAGATTATTGTCTTTTACTCCCTTAGAAACTCACCATGGCACCCCCTTCTCCTCCCCCTCTGCTGAACTTGTTTACGGAGTGTTGGGTTTGGAGTTAGAAAGAACCAGCCTCGATTCCCTCCTCTGCTTTCTAGCTGTGTGACCTCAGTGCCATCTCTTAGCATGTTTCCAAGGCTGTAATGGAGGAATTATAATTTCACAGGGTTATACAGGGTTATGGGGGGAACCAAATGACATAACATATACAAAAGTGTCTGGCACAGAGGCCCTTAATGAAGGCCATCAGTCTCCACTCCCCTAACCAAATGCTCTTCTGAAACAGGGCTCACAGTTAGCTGGTCCACTCAAGGGGCTCACCTCCCCGAAGCTGGGATAGCTGATTTGTGAACAGAAGTCAGCTACAATGGAAGCTAAGAAGGTCCAAGGTTAGGATACAAACCACTCAGCTTGATGGCAATATCAGCACCATCTATTCCCAGTACCTCCCAAGATAAAGGTTTCTGCAGACGTGGAAGAATTAATTCTCACTCCCCTTTCTCGTTTCCCTGTATTTGGAGGGCCTGACATTGAACTAAGGGAGTCATTTTAGGTGAATCTGTTTACATGAGTGAATAAGTTTGTCAAAATGTTTTCCTTTAGCCGGCAAATATTCTCTACTGAGCCAATGTAATACCCTCTCAAGTACCTCTTCCCGATCCTCTCTCCCTCCACCCTTGCCTCCTTGTTTCTTGCCAACATCATTCTTGCCAAAAATAATCACTTTAATCATGGCCTAAAGGGTTGTTAAATGAGAGGAACTGGTTGCATCACTCAAAGTAGGAGTGAAACACCTAAGAATGAACTCCCTTTCCTGTAATGAATCATGTGGAAAGTTCTCAGCCTGCATTTCAAGGTCTTCACCCTCTGACCTCATCTGGCTTTCCATCCTCAGCTCTTGCTTGGGCCCAGTATGAACCCGAGTCCCAAGCAGGTAGGTCTTCCCTACTCTCCATCCATGTCTGTTCCTCTGTCTCAACCTTAGTTTGAACATCTCTTTGACTCCTTTCTACATCCAGTTTTCACTCATCCTTCAAGGGCCAAAACAAGCCCTCTGCCACCCTGCCTTTCCATAAACAGGCGGCTGTGAGCTTTGAATTCAGATCACCTGGGGTTTGCATCCCCTCTCTGCTGCTTATTGGTTGGAGAATTTGGAGCAATTCACTCACACTTTCTTTGCCTGGGATTACAGTGGCTCCTGAGGAAGCTTTAGACCAAAACCGACAGGAACTAGGAGGAGATCTGCCCCTGTTTCAGGGCCTCATCCAGATTCCCGAGCCAGGTCCACATGAATAATGCTAAGCGGAGTCCTGACTGTCATACATGCGCGACTTAGGACCTCTCAAAAGCTTCCTTCAGCCTTTCCTATAGTTTCCCAAGTTCACCAGATAACTGCCCAACACCGCTTTGAGTTGATTGATTGGATCTTACATAAGAGAAGCCACATTACTGGGCGATGGCAATTTCCAAAAAGCAAGACATTAGGGGAATTAGGAAGGGGTTTCTTTGCAAACCCCAGGCCACCAAGGCTTATTCTAAACTTTAAATCTTTAAAGATGAAAGGTCCCGCTACAGGGTAAAGGACACCAACGCCCTGGAGAAACGTTGGTTTTGGCAGGATGAGCAAAGAGAGGCGGGAAGAAGGGAAGCAAACAAAATACAGAGAGGAAATTCTACCTTAACTCTCCCTGCAGACGTTTCATTAAAAAACAACACTCAGCCAGCAGCCTTTTCATGTCCTTGAGAAAATAATTAAAAGCAAAATATTTTAAACGAGCGACCTCTACAGGCCCTGCTCTTTTCAGCATGTGAAATTTTGAGGTTTAAAAGTTTTGTGGGATTTAATCTCTTCAGAAATTATTCAGAAGGTCCTAATGGTCAAAGCCTCAGGGGCTGACATGGCTGGTTCTAGGTAAGAAACACCCTCACTCTGCATCAGTGTGGGTGTCCCAGGAGGTGAGACCCCACCTTCAAAACACAATGATATGACACAGTGGGCTTTATAGTAAGGGTACCAAGTCCAGGACTCCAGCAACACAGTTAAGAAGCCATTCAGTTGTGTTCGCCCAATAGGAACAGAAGAAATAGAATTCAAACACCTCTCAAAAGTGTTCATTTCCATTGACTTTAAACAGGACTCCCTAGGATATCTTTTCCATTGCTTTTCAGAGAGAGTGGAAGGAGGGAGAGAGAGAGAAACATTGATGTGAGAGAGACACATGGATTGGTTGCATCCCGTGTGCACCCCACAGGGGCCGGGGATCGAGCCTGCAACTCGATGAGGCACATGCCCTTGGCTGAAATCAAACCCAGGACCCCTCAGTCCACAGGCCAACACTCTAACCACTGAGGCAAACCAGCTAGGGCTCTTTTTTTTTTTTTAACTGCTTTCTTTTCATACTTTTCCCCACCTCAAATGTACCTGGCCTCGAGGAACTAGTACTCCAGGTCAGTTGAGTTGTGTACAGTCTATAGTGGCAGTTCCTTTTGCTAGCAGGACGCATGTGAGTGTGATGAATGATGGAAGTTATGTTCCATGGTAAAAGCTCCAAAAATCTGCCCTGGTTAAGCCCAAGTGCGGCATTTGGCCTGTACTCAGAGGAAGAACTAAAGCCAACCGCAGCCGCTCCTTGGGTCCACCTGAATTTATGGCTCGTTTCTCTGCTTGCTCCGTGCTCCGTGGGACAGATCTGAGTATGTTTCATTTTCATTGACAGCGACCCAACTCCAGGCCACAAAAATCAATAGGAGCCCTGTCCTCGGTTTGGCTGCAAAGCTAGAGAACAAGGTGAGAAATGGGCCCTCAGTTAATGAAAGGAAATAGAGCACACGCAGGCACGCTCACCCCCTCCCAGGCGATTGAATTCATTTCCACGTGGGCTGCCAGAGGAAGCCGTGTGTCAACCAAGCTGGCACAGACACACAAGGCTAGGAAAGGTGATGTTCCCCATCCCCCTTCACAGAGAAGATGGTGCAGAAAGACCAACAGAACCAACGTGAGTGAGACCTGAGGGTGTCCTCAAGGGCAGCAATTGTCATTCCTGGCTGAGATCTGAGTGACTGGGTAAGTCACTGAAAAACAGAGGCATAGATACATCTTATAGCCCTTTGGGGACAGGATAAGGGGAGTGTTGAAAATGTAATCGGCAGGATGCGAAGGGGGATTTCTGTTCTAAAGCTTTAGATCTGGGTCCTTTCTCTGGAGAATTATCTCAGCTGTTGTGTAGCAGGTTTAGGTGGGGTGTGGGGGTGGGCAGAGTGTATGGATGTTTAATATTAATATCCCAGGGAGTTACGGCTGCAGTCGAGGAATAGTTCACTCCCAGAAGCAAGTACAGGGAGATCCTGACTTTATATGCAAGTTGCCTTGTGGATTCTCAGTGTTAATAGAGTGATCTCTGTTCATATGGGCAAAGAAAGACCTTGCTCTGGGTACCATATGAGGATTCTTATAAAGAAGATTTCCAGAAGTTAGACTAATGCTTCATATCTGTCTATACATTCAAGCAAACAAGCTTTATGTACATGTAAATACCTCAACTGGAGCAGTCCTGGCTTCTGGGTGCTTCCCTTCTCCAGGAAAACTCAAGAAACCCACTGAGGGGACTCATATCAACCCTCTGTGTGACCCTGAAAGGCACTGGAAGTGGCTCTTCTATCTGATGTGTTGAGTGAGGAGAACATGCCCATCTGAGGAAGAGTAAGACCTGTCACCACATGACAGGCACAGTGTTCAACTCCTTAAGTGCATCATCCCATTTAATCCTCACAATAAGCCTCGGGGAAGAACTAGTTATTTCCATATTTTATAGATGAAAAAGCTGAGCCATAGGACAACAGCAACCTGCCCAAGGCTGCGTGGCCCAGGCATCGAATGCCAGCCCTGTTCTTAGGCACATAGTTCTCTGCATTGGGGAGGGTTTCCATGGCCAGCTTAGTTCTTTGCAGCTCTTGAACTAGGTAACTAAAGTCCTAGGAAAGACTATTCCGGGACCAATAACCCCAGTAACCCCCAAGTTTGCTTGGAACTGGCAAGACCCTTCCTTCCATGATATATGCACTCCTTTCCATATGCTCTTCCTGACATGTGTGTTCCCAATACATATTCCCAACATCTTCCTCACACATACATTCTAGACACATATTTTCTTTTACCTCTGACTTTAGCAGAACTATCTCTCTTGCCTAGTGGATCACTTGCTACCCAAAGGTCATTTATAGAGAAATTTATTTCTACCCTGCTCTATGGCGATAGGAGCATAGATTTCTAAGTTAGTTATGGGTGTAAACCCTGGGCGCAGGCATAATTACCTGAGTTCAAGATGTAATAGGACCATTGTACCACAAGTGCCTCCCCTGGCGATTCCTTTGTGCAAGTCCACAGGCCATCAGCTGGTTTGAATTAAGGGTGGAGACAGACTCCAGTGGGACAGTCATATTTATGGGACTTTCCATAACTCAAACAGGTACCTTGGGAATTACTTTGTTTTCCTAGGTGATCTACCAAAAGTAATTCCCCTTCTTTTTTCCTCTGAATCTAGCTACCTTAAGCTCCCTTCTAGAATTTTGAGGCATTGAAGAGGGAGGAGATCGTGGATTATGGAATCATGCCAATGTTCCCTGAGTCCTTGGGCATTGCTTAAGGATTGGCCAGTCTTTCTCCTACCTCCCATGAACTCAGGGATCAGCCTTGGTTGTTAAGAACTTCTGCTAGTGGTCAGGCAGCATAGGAAAAACATGGTCCTTCTGGTGGCCTTGGCCCAGCTTAGCCAAAAGAGGAATTTCATATCATTAGCGCCTTCCCTTTCAGTTTGTTAGCATGAAATGTCTTGGCAGCTGAAATGACAATGGGGACTCCCTCCTCACCAGCGATTTCACCGGAGAGACAGAAAACAGCCCATCCTAAGAGCAACCATGGTGCAGTAGCATCTGCTGCTTTAATCTGTGGCTCTGACTCAACAGCAAGTTGCGATGCTGGAAAACGCTTGTAGCAGTGGTCAGCCGGCAACCAGAAGGCAAGTTGGAATTAACTTTACTTGCAGCTCTAGTAGATAAACTAGTTGTGTCTGGATGCCTAGCTTTGTCCATGTTACTAGAAGGCTCTGCTACCAAGACTGAGTTGGGGTGACCTGAGGTGCTCCAGGTAGTCCCAATGAAGTGTGTGTGGGGTATGTATACACATACATAAAATATATATATGCACATGTGTATATATACAAATATGTTATGTATTTTACTCAATATTTGTTGTCTATCTCCCAAAGAGGATGGAAAACTTAGTTATCTTAGACCTAAAGCAAGTTGCATTTGAGGTCAGGATATGAAGTTCAAGTGTTTTCTAGGAGAACTGAGTATCATTTCACAAATTAGGGCCAGAGCTGAAAATAATAGTTCCCAAGGTCCTTTGAAAAGTACACTCCTTTAAAAGACAAAACCAGTGAGTGACTAATCAAGTCTCTCTATTGATACCTAAGGTGACATCCATGGCTCATGCTGTGTGTGTGAAAATTCAGGCACTGACTTAACACTAAACTCAAAGGTTCTTTTCCTTCTGCTTTGGGCCTATTGATTTAATTACCATCAATAGGCAAAGTTCACCACAGCCTGCCCCCCCCCCCACCTATTTACCATGTAGAAACTGAAGGACAGAGATGAAGGTGGCTTGGTATAGAATTTTAATTCTGCTCTCTGCCTAGGGCAGTGCAGCGAGTGTTCTCTAAGATATCACCCAGAGACCCCTGCATCCTGGTATTTACACCCTTGGGTAATTCCCTCCCCAAGGTTGTGGCTGAACTTATTAACTTGTATCTAACAAATACAGAAAGATGATGGGATGTCACTTCAGAGATTAGATCATTAAAAGATTGTGGCTTCCAGCTTGAATGCATACTCTCCTCTCCTCTTTTCTTCTCTCTCTGTCTCCATCTCTCTCCCCCTCCCCCTCTCTCTCTGGTCACTTTTCTGTGAGAGTCAGCTGCCAGGCTGTGAGTTAGCCTGGTGAAGGAGAACAGTCTGCCAACAACTGTATAGGTGACCATGGAAGCAGACTCCCTCTCCCTTTGGTCCCCACTCTGGCATTCTGATGAGAGTGCAGCCCTGGCCAGCAGCTGGCCTGCAACTTCAGAGAGACCTTGACCCAGAGACAATCAATGAAGCTGGGTATACCTTCCTGATCAATAGAAACTATAGGATAATAAGTGTTTGTTTGAAGACACTACGTTTGGGGGGTCCTTTGTTAAGCAGCAATAGATAACCAATACAGGCAGCAATGGGAGGCAAGGAAATTCCACCATTAACGATTGAGTGGATGAGCCAAGTGGCTCCAGGACTCAGTGGCTAGTTCACTCAAGCTCTAAATGAGTCCTGATTTTGAGGGGGAGTTTTTCTAACCTCAAGTAGTGGAATCACCACCTGTGACCCACTGTGCATATAGGGATCGCATCACACATATTTCTTCCACTGGTTGGAATAGTTTAAAGATGGGCCTATCCAGAGTGGTTTTAAAATACAGAGGCCAGGGCTCCGCCATAGATGTACTAAAATAGGATCTCTTGGGTGGTACCTGGATCTGTATTTTTAGAAAATCATCCTGGTAATTTTGCTGTTCAGTTCCATTTGGAAATGGCCGGAATAAATAACCTTTCCAGGTCGTGTTCTGTATTGGCTCTCTGTGAGTCTCTGGGTTAAGGGAGTTTCAGCCTGGCGCAGGTGATACCCTGCAGTGAGTGTAGCATGCTTCAGGGCTCTAAACGGGGTGTCAGCAACTTGTAGGACTCAGAAAGTTCAGCAATACCGCAAAGCTTAGTGTTCCCGAGCCTAATTAAAGTAGTGCTGAACTCTAGCATAATTTCACAAATGGTTTGTTTTCTAACCACTCAAGCATCAATGATGTGTCGATCCAGTTAACTGTTTTCAGAGACACTGTGGTATGGGGAAGGAGACATTGGGATTAGAGTTAAAAGAACTGGGGTTTGGTGCTGGCTCCTCTGCTTGGCAGCTGTGTGACCTTGGGCGAGTTAATCTCTCTGAGCATACTTCTTTACATTGTAATTTATTTTTAGGAACGTTGCTGTGGTTTTTTAGATGAATATAAAAATAATACATCCTCCTTCTAAAAATATGGAACATACAGAAAAGTATTTTTAAAATCCAAAATTAAGCATAACTCAGAAACCTCTGATAACTACAGTTGTGTGTCTTCCAGTTTGGTTTAAGTGGATTTATATACGTTTCTCTGTAACTATGACCGTGCTATTTGAAGTCTTTTATCTTACTTTTTCAATTAACATTATATTCGGAACATTATCTCATGTCATTAATAGGTTTTCAAAACTATCCCTACTAGGGGCTCCATAGCATTCTGTTGTGTGTGTCATAACTATTTTCTACGGTTTCTATTGAAATAGTTAGGTTATTTGCAAGTGTTTACCTTTATAAAGAACATTGTGAGAAACATCTTAATCTACAAAATTTGTCCACATTTTCTACTATTACTTTAAAAAGAAATCCCAGAAGTGAAATTACCGTAGCCCAAAGTTATGAATACTTTTAAGGTCCTGATACATGTTGCACATTGCTCTTCAGAAAGGCTTAACCAATGAGTACCTACACCAGTAGAAAGAGAATTTTCATCTCAAAGCAACCTTGCCAACACAAGACATTATCTATTTTTTAAAATATTGTTAATTTGATGGCCTACCTATCTTTGTTAGTTTGATAGTCCAAATATGATTTCTTGTTTAATGTATGCTTCTTCTATCGCTAGTAAGATCAAACACTTTTCCTACATTAACTACTGAGACTTTCTTCATTGGCAAAATGAAAAAAATAATCTCTACTCATTTCATACGATTGCTGGGAAAATGTACGAAGTGATGATTGTGAATACTTTTTATAAATGCAATGATATCACATGTTTAAATAAGTCCTACGGTCTTAATTTAGTTGTTGGCTATTTTATATGTAGCAAGTCCATCTATGATAATGCTGTGGGATTGAGGGTAAGTCCCCGAGTCCTCCTTCATCCCGTACACTTCCATGTCATGGAATCAGCATTTAGTCGCATTAGCAGCTGTAATGAAGAATACTCACAAAGAGCAAACGGACCCACGCAGCCTGCACGGCCAGCTCCGTGTCACCACTCTTGGTGATGGTGGGCGTTGGGGGTGAGATGACCTGGTTGGTTGTATATGTTTGTGTGGGGCTCAGACTATTTAAAAGCAGCTCTCCACAGCCATGTCCTCCCCCTCTGCCAGCCACGTCCCCTAGTCACCGCTCAAATGCGGTGGCAGCAACAGTTAGTCAGCTCCTTCACAGCAAAGACTGAGACGCCGGCCTCGGCACGGGTCCGCTTAGATGTGGAAGGTGGCGGATCTCGACACACAGAGCGATGGGGACACCAACAGAAAGCTACCGTCCAGGGCTTCACATTTACTGGGTGACATCTATTATTGCTCATTTAGCTTGATTCTCTCACTGATTTGAAAAAGAAAATTAAGAAACAAAAACCATTTTGATAAAAGGCTGAAAATACTGGGAGGACTTGTCAACAAATTCAACATAAAGCGTCCAGGCTGTGAGTGGCGCGGCTCCTCGGCTGGGCACCTTTCCATGTGCAGAGGGGTCACTGGCTGGAGGGGTCGGGGCACGTGCCCGGCTTGCGGGCTCGATCCCCAGCAGGGGGCACGCAGGAGGCAGCCGACGGGTGATTCTCATCGTTAAGTTTCCATCGCTCTCACCCTGTCTCTGTCTTTAAAAATCAATAAAAACATATTAAAAACAAGCAAACGAAAAACCACAAAAAACAAAGCATCCAAAACGTTAAATCATATGTGAGTTTCAAAGGAAAAATATGTGGATTTAAAATGTAGTCAATGTTCAGCCAGCCTATATAACTTGGCTATCAGAGGCCTGGAATCTGGCCTTCCTTTTTTCCAAGAACTCTGTCCCTTGTGCTTGGAGACCGCAAGTTCTGGGGTAGAAGCTGTGAAAGTAGAATCTGTTCTTTCTTATTTATAATTTTAAAAAAAATACAAAAGGGTGTTTGGGGACCGCTTGTACCAGTGCCTATAAATCCACAGTGAGGAATTTTTGCTTTAGTAGCTCTAAGCAGACTATTCCTTTCTCTCTAAGTTTATGGGAGAACTTTAAAGGCATTTTGTGTAGTTATGCAGCCTGTGGTTTAATTCCAGGGACTTTTGGCTGAGGACGGGCTGCAAAGTTAGACATTTAAAGTCCAATTTTCTTTGGTCTACCTTTCCCAGCTATGACTTCATTCTATTTACACAAACTCACGGTGTCTCTATAAACCTGCTTTTCGTCATCATATTCTGAATTCTCCTACAATAAATAGTGGGCTTGGAGAAGAAAAGATCCGCCTCCCAGCCTCTTTCAGTGGCAGGGCCACCATTCCGTCCATAAGGGTAGTTAAGCCAAAAGGCATCTGACCCATGGGAGACGTGCTGCAGACACCAAGGTCTCCACTTTGTGGCTAATCTTTCAGGGCTTCATCAGACAAGCAAACTCTCCATTTCTAATGCCGTGACTGGGATGGGAAGGCAAAACTGAAAGAAATAAAACTGCAATATTTCCTTCCCTACTTGTCACGAAGGAAGGGCTCCAGGGGAACTTGAGAAACAGATGGTCCAGGGCAAAAACCAAGGAGCTTGATGTCTAGGATTAAAGACCAGATGCCACTAAACAATCTTGAGAAGCCTCTAGAGGGACTTCAAAGAAATCACCCAAATCCCCATATCTCTCCATGGAGGAAGCAGACTTAGTCACCCACACCCCTTTGCAGCCAGGTTCTCTTCCGCCAGAACATTCTCTGGGATCAAGCTAAGTACTTTGGGAAATGAAAGTAATTTTTTAGGCTTCCAGGGACAGAGAAATCTAACATCTTAGAGCTTCCATCAATTTAGCTGTTTCACTGTGCCATCTGATCAGACGAGGTTCCTGAAGGCACCAACTCGTCTCCCTCCGAGTTTCACTCTTATAATTAAGTTCACTTCTCCTTCTGGGGATTTCTCTCTCATGCGTATGTGTCACGAGCTTCCTCTCAGCTCTTCATAATGTCATCTCTCATTCTTGAGGTCTCTCTCCCTCCTTCATCTCTTCTTATTCCATTTACTGAACCCAAACGATGCTAGTAATTCATGACCAAACGATATGAGCGGTGCTAGAACTATCTATCTAGTGAGCCCCTCTAGAGTCTCTCTTTCCAAATAACCCTGGATCACGTTACAGAATCTCCAGTTTGGAAAAGATCATAGAGGTAATCTGACCTGTCACTCAGCTGCTGTTCGTATGCATTCTCTCATTCACATACTCATTTAAGAATGAAGCCAAATTATGATTGGGCCCCGGCACTAAGTTGGGTGATGGAATTAGGGACAAGTGAGACCCAGACACTGTCCTCCAGAAGCTTAGTATTGCAGGGGCCGAGGAAGCACCATGGGGAAGGGTGCGCAAGATGCTGTGGGACAGGCTGAGCTCGGTGGGGAGGAGGTCAGGGAAGTTCTGCGGAACAGGAGATGCCTGGGCTGGTTCCAGAGGAGAGGGGAAGATTCTTTCAGTTCCAAGGAACAAATATATATGCCAACCAGGAGTACACTGGAAGGACACGGCTCTCTCATATTACTTGGGAAGAGGGGGTGCAGGGGGAACACCAGTGGACTCAGCCTTCTCGGGGCCCTCCCAAGGTGCTCCCTCTGGCTTTTCCACACATCCATTTCCTTCTCTCCAACCGCAGACCACAGGAAACTTGGCTGCCGGAGACTCCCCACCTCGGGCTCACTGCACAGCTACGTCCCCAGAGATGGGCCGATCTTATTTCCTCAGGTCCAATTTAAAAAGTCCTGGGGACTGGGTTGGGGCCTGACACAGAGCTGGTCAGCTGTGGCCGGGGGACAGTGCCACATTACACAGACATGGCCATTGGAGAACAAACTCTGTGCATTGGGACCAATCCCGGGAAAGGGGAAACCTTGGGCACCAGACAACCTTTCTTCTTAGGGTCCTCCGTAAACATGTCACTCCAGAGCCCGAGTCTCACCTTAAATGACTTACCAGCAGCAGGGTAGAAGCTGCCCTAAAGAGACTCTAAAAAATCTGGCTTCCAGCTCAGTATTATTCTAAGTATACACCCTTTGCACACATTTTTTATAACATACTGCTCAATAAGCCCTAAACATTACACAGGTATAGGGGCGGAACACAACAGCGCAAAGACCCAGCCATTCGGTAGTGGTGGTGGTGAGGGTGGTGAGGGTGGTGACGGTGGTGGTGGTTATGATGGTGGTGGTGGTGACGGTAGTGACGGTGGTGGTGGTGGTGACGGCGGTGGCGGCGGTGACGGTGGTGACGGTGGTGGTGGTGGTGACGGTGATGGTGGTGAGGGTAGTGGTGGTGAGGGTGGTGATGGTGGTGATGGTGGTGGTGGTGGTGATGGTGGTGATGGTGGTGGTGGTGGTGAGGGTGGTGAGGGTGGTGATGGTGGTGATGGTGGTGATGGTGGTAGTGGTGGTGGTGGTGGTGGTGAGGGTGGTGAGGGTGGTGGTGGTGGTGGTGGTGAGGGTGGTGAGGGTGGTGAGGGTGGTGATGGTGGTGGTGGTGAGGGTAGTGGTGGTGAGGGTGGTGATGGTGGTGATGGTGGTGGTGGTGGTGAGGGTGGTGAGGGTGGTGAGGGTGGTGATGGTGGTGAGGGTGGTGAGGGTGGTGAGGGTGGTGAGGGTGGTGATGGTGGTGAGGGTGGTGATGGTGGTGAGGGTGGTGAGGGTGGTGAGGGTGGTGATGGTGGTGAGGGTGGTGAGGGTGGTGAGGGTGGTGAGGGTGGTGATGGTGGTGGTGGTGGTGAGGGTGGTGAGGGTGGTGAGGGTGGTGATGGTGGTGATGGTGGTGATGGTGGTGGTGGTGGTGGTGGTGGTGAGGGTGGTGAGGGTGGTGGTGGTGGTGATGGTGGTGATGGTGGTGGTGGTGGTGGTGGTGGTGGTGGTGAGGGTGGTGAGGGTGGTGAGGGTGGTGAGGGTGGTGGTGGTGGTGAGGGTGGTGAGGGTGGTGAGGGTGGTGATGGTGGTGATGGTGGTGATGGTGGTGATGGTGGTGGTGGTGGTGGTGGTGGTGAGGGTGGTGGTGGTGGTGATGGTGGTGATGGTGGTGGTGGTGGTGGTGGTGGTGAGGGTGGTGAGGGTGGTGAGGGTGGTGAGGGTGGTGGTGGTGGTGGTGGTGGTGATGGTGGTGGTGGTGGTGATGGTGGTGGTGGTGGTGGTGGTGATGGTGAGGGTGGTGGTGGTGGTGGTGATGATTACTAGCTGAATACACTGCATGCTGCTAAATACATTATCCCATTGGATTCTCATCACTGTTCTGTGGAGTGAGGAAAAGCAATATAGTGATGAACACTTAATTGAGCACATCCCATGTGTCAAGTTATTATTCTAAGAGCTTTCTGTGCATTAATTCACTTAATTCTTAAAATTCTATAAGACACATATGATTGTTATCCCGATTTTATGAATTAAAAAAAGCAAAGCATGGGAAAATCAAATAATGTATCTAAGGTGATACTGTTTGTAAGGATGGAACTGGGATTTGAACCCTGGCGGTTTGGTTGCTGAGTTCATGCTCATAAGTTCTATTCTGGTAAACCATTATTATTGTTCATTTTGTAGTGCAGAGTTTGACCAAAGCAAAGTCATAGTGAGTGGTCAGACTAACAGTAATAAAAATAACAATAGCCAATGCATATATCTCACATCCACTATACATCAGATGCTGTAATATGCATGAATGTGCTAACTTCCCAATTATCCTGAGGGGGAATTATTATTATTGTTGTTGCTTTTAGAAAACATGTTCAGGGATACAAAGCCCGGTGCTGAATTTCATGTGCTCACTTGTGCATACCATTTGTGTTCTGGAGGCCCTAGAAAGTCAGGAAGATGCTGGAAGAGCTGAGAATTGGCTCACTCCACAACAGAACCAAATTAGGATGGGGGTGAGGCTCAGACTAAGCCCTATGGCTAACAGTAATAAATGTACAACTCCTAATGCTCGTCGGGTCCCCCAGGTCTTTCCCATCCAGGTCTACTTACTAGAACAAAACAGCCCTAGAGTGAGAGACCAAGGATAGAGCTGGCTCCCCTGCCAGGTCCTGTGTACACTGGGGTCAGCTGTGTGCCTGGCTAAGCCTCAATTCTTCATCTATAAAATGGAATGTTGGTTGAAATGATTTTGTGGAGCCTTTCCAAGGTCTAAAATTTTTTGAGTCTTCAGTGACATGGGGTTTTACATCTCTGATTTTTTCTTAGAGGACACTGTAAGAAGTATTGTTCCTTCCTGGTTGTTATGGTCTGAATGTGTTTTCCCCAAATTCATATGTTGAAATCCTATCCTCCAAGGTGATGGTATTAGGGGACGGGACCTTTGGGAGGTAAGCGGGTCATGAAGGCCTCAGGAATGAGATTAGTGCCCTTATAAAAGAGACCCCAGAGAGCTCTCTCACCCCTTCTGCCTTGTGAGGCTGCAGCTATAAGAAGCGGGCTTCACCAGGCACCAAAGCTGCCAGTGCCTTGATCTTGGACTTCCCAGCCTCAAAAACGGTGGGAAATAAATTTCTGGTGTTTATAAGCTACCTAGGTTGGGTTTTGTGTTAGAGCCGCCCAAATGGACTGAGGTACCTGGATTCACAGCAAAAGAGAACTGTGATCCTGAGAGTAGGAAGGGGCATTTGAGGTCGGGAAGTGCAGCCTCTTAGGACCCCACCCCCCAGCTTGCTAACAAATCCCCTCCATACCGACCATGTGGTTCCCATCTCCAGGCAAAGAGGAGCAGTCCCTCACCTCTGGAGTGGGGTCCTCAGAGCTCCGGGCAGGCTGCTCAGAGCTCAGGGAGAGCAGGAGGTTTGAGGAAACACACGGTGTGCAATACGTGTGCTTTTAAAGTCTCAGCTCATCAACCTCCAGAAGTCACACTTCTTCCAAACCAGTCAGGTTTAGAGGCATTTAAATAAGGGCTCTTGCAGGAAACCCATCTCCTGCCTCACTTTCTTTAGCTGTTTGGGAAATACTGCTGAGGCACTGCGATCAGCCAAAGCGTCTTCTTCCAGAGTTTTCGTGTTTCTCAGATTGTGACTCTTTCAACCAGCACTTTGTGGATAAAAATCTCAGCTCTGTTGCATTTGCTTGCTGCCATGATAGAAAAAAACCCACTTGCACAGAGCATACCACGTACAGGCGCTGTTCTAAGCCAGTCACCTATGTTAAGGCATTTTATCCCCACGGCAGCCCTGGGACAAGGGTTTTCCTTTGAGGGAGCTGATTGATGGAGGTTAAATAACTTGTCCAAGGTCACTCAGCTGGTAAGTGATGTATTGGTTTCCTGGGGCTGCTGTAACAAATCACCACAAACTGGGTGGCTGAAGACAGCAGAAACTCATTACCTCACAGCTCTGGGGTCCAGAAGTCTACAGTCAAGGCCTCGGCAGGACCGGACTTTCCAAAGGCCCCAAGGCGGGATCCCTCCTGCTTCCTCCCGCTTCTGGTGGCTCCGGCTGTCCCCGGGCCGGCGGCAGCCTCACTCCCCTCTCTGCCTCTGTCTTCACATGACCGTCTCCTCTGCTGTGCCTGCGCCTTCTCCTCTGTCTCTTATAGGGACACTTGCCACTGGATAAAGGGCCCACTGGTAATCCAGGATGATCCCCTCTCAGAGATCCTTCATGTATTTACACCTGCAAAACCTTTTCCCAAATAAGGTCCCATTCGCAGGTTCCTGGGGTCAGGAGGGGCACATATCTTTTGGGGTCACTATTCGAGCCACTGGAGCTAAGCAGTGGGATCCAGTCAGGCAGCCCAGCCCTAGGCTGTGGCCTCATAAGTCACATGCCGAGCTTTTACAGGGGTCAAGGGAATGCCTGCTGAACTCATCGGAGCTTCTCACCAATCACCAGGGGGTGGAGAGCTCGTTTCCCTGTGCGGATGTCCTGTCCATACTCGGAAGGGCGGAATGGAAGGCCTATACTATCCCACACATGGCCTGACACAGAGGGGGGGGCGTAATAACAGCAAACGGGGTTCCTTTTTAAAGGCGACTGAATTAAACTTCGCAAATTTTAAAAGTTTGTCCACTTTAAAAAACTCAAGCACAGGTGTAAAACCTCATTGCCTCAAAACTACAGTTTACGGAGCCACCATTGACGAAGAGTCACTCTGCACGCGGTGACACTCCGACACAGCAGGGAGAGTGCAAACCAGGTGTCAGGTCGGTACCCAGAGGCCAGACGGGAGGGCCCTCCTGCAGCTCCTTTGCCATGAGGGGAAACAGATTTTGAAACGAAGCCTGCAGCTTAAGTGCAGAAAACCTAAAGCTGTACACAATCAATATTGTCATTTAAAGGGTGGACTTTATTTCTTCGGAGGTAAAGTGATGAGCCCGGGTAAAGCACTTGCTCTATCAGATGTGATTTGAAACAGCTGAAAAATAAACATCTGAGAACAAGGTTTTAGGACAGAAACACTGCCAGGGCTCTAAGTGCTGTTCAGAATAATAAAAAGAAAGTAAACAATGCCAAAGTCCAGACGAACAAAAGGAAAATTCGTACTTCGTTTGTTCTCATCAAACACCATAGACAAACAGTTTGCACTCAGGCCCTCCTTCTGGAGCCCAAATCCCTGCCCGCACTCATCTTTCCGGTGAAGCTGGGTGCTTTGCGGGCCCTCCTCAAATCGCTTACGCTGGTGAAGGGGCCAAGCTAAAGCCAGTGAGAGCCTCCAGGCAGATTCCCAAGGCCTTTTATCACCTGAGCCGGGCCACCTGGGCTCTTCTTTCACTGTCGTGACCCCCACGGGAGACCTGAGTCCATGAGCAGAGCTCTCCGGCTTCAGCAGCTTCACCGAGCCAAGAGCAGGGCGTGAAGCAGAGGTGCTGGTAAAAGAGAACAACAGATCCTCTGGATTAGGCATTTCGAACATTTTGCCAGACACCTAGACGGGCCCTGTGAACAAGCCAGAAGCTCACCGGGGAACAGGCAAATGACAAAGTGCGTTGTCGCTCAGTAAGTAACTAGGCCTGACTGTATTAACTAGCAGGTTAGTAACTGGGGCCTAACTGTACTAACTGGCAGCTAGTGATTCACTGGCTAGCACCGGAACTTTACCAGGTGCCCTGGAGCCTACCCATGAACACTGTCCCTGGGGCCCGTGTGATGAGGTCCCTCTGCTAGCTTACTCCCTTGGATGGAGTCCCAGAGGGGTAGGTCACTGTGGAATTCCACGCTGAAACCAGTGAGAGCTTGCAGAGCAGCGACGTTACTTATTTAGGCTGGAGGTTATCTGCTCTTCTTCCTCCAGATCCCTTCACGCCCAGGGAAGGGCACCTCGTTAGTGTCGGATGACAGGGGTATGGTCCCCTTTGCTAGAATGAGCTTTTCATGTCATACAAACTCTGGAAGGTCCAAAAAGCTTTTCTCTTGGCCTCCAGTTAGAAAAGAAGGCATCACTCCTGACACGGCAGCGAAGAGCACCCACGCCTGGGATTATACTTACCATGGTGATACTCATGGAGGCCCTTGGGGGAGATGTCCAAAATCTCTTTATAGCTTTTGCAATTAATCCTAGAATTCTGGTTGCCAGTTGTGGGTAGGAACATGTGGATCACAAATGGTTTGGTTATTATTATTTTAAGAAAAAGCTTATGTATGATAGTGAGGGTTATATTATAATGGTGGGATAGTCTGAGGAGGGAATTTGTAGTATATTCTTGTTTCCTTCATTAGGTGCAGAATCAGCTGGGGGAAAATAATATTTTAAAGGGATCTGGTGGGATTTGTTTAGGAAGTCAATAGATATTACCTCTCTTTCCCTCATCCAAGTTCTGAACTACTTAAGAGATGAACTATTCAAGATTTAAGGGATAAGGCAAAGGGTGGTCAAAATACCACCGTAGTTAATGAGAACAGCCTTGTTTTTCACCATTTATGATAGTTAACCCTGGAAGAGCTCCTTCTGTTTGATCCATAGCCCCTTCATGTCTGTTACAAATAGCAATGGAACAGCTCTGCCATGCACACACTTGGGATGTGCCCCAAGCTAGAGAGTCTTAGCCTCTTGAGCAATTGAAATAGAAGGTGCCATATTAAAGTCAGGAGTTGGGTTTCCCCTGTTGGAAAATGCAGCTCCATGGACCCCCTTTCACTCATGGTCCCATGGTATGAATTTTTTGGCTAATTAAATTCTTAATATTTATATTATTAATTCATATTATGAACTAGTTGAATTTTTAGACTCTCACCTGCTTAGTTGTTGGTCCACATCACAGCTATCTAGCCTATAAGGACCATGGCCTCTTGCTCTTATCTTCGGAAAGTCACACACTGATTACTTAATAAATAGCTCTTAATTATGGAAATAATTGTGGTCTTGAAAGAATTCTGCTAACATATCCAAGAGCTCTTAGGTCTTAATCTTAAAGGGACCTTCGAGACCCAGGTCTTGGAGCTGAAAGGCAACTTGCTTAGGGCCACTCAGGCACAGAGACCAGGCCCAAATTTGAGTGTCCCTGCTCCAAGGCCGTTCTTCCTTTTATATTCTCACTGCTCCTCTACAAACTATCTAACGTCTCACTTTCCTAATTCTATCTTATTCCATTTTCTCTCTCTGCTGCAAATGCTCCAAGTCCATGGAAAAGGGGGGAGGGGGGGAAGAGAAAATGTTTGAATATAAATTTTTGGCTTCCATGTTTGGATTACTTTGGAGGATTAGTTTTCTTACTCTACAGCTTGTTTCTCTATCAACTTAAGGAGCAAAAGTGTCCCCAAGCATTTGAATCAGCAACAGGTCAGTCCTGTACCATCCTCCCCCAGCCAGCCAGTACCAGCTGCTGCCCACACGCAGTGATTCTACCACCCTCCTCCCTGGAAAAGAGCTGGACATGACAAGCAGGTCCTCACGGGGGTGACCTCTTAGCCGGGGAAGCCAAGGCAATACCTATCACTGCTGCATTGGCTTGAAGCCCGGTGTCCCTCAGTGCCTACTTGATGGCTTTGGCTGTGAGAACTCTCCTTACAAAAGAGACTCTCATAGGCTCCAGCCATGGGAGCCCTACAGCCAGAGTTTCAGGAAACTGGGGTGAAATAGGTAGAACAGGAGTTTGTCCAAAGACCGAATGGGACAGGAGGTTCCCACTGCTTGGAAATCTGTGTGTTCCAGAGGCTTGCAGAACAAAGACCTACACATGGTTATTTTGGCAAGAACAGGAAGGTTTAGATTATCCTTTTTAACCCCGTGAAAGTGGCCACCTAAGATGTGCGTGCTGAAGGAACATCTGTTTTAGCACTAACAGCCTCAATGAGGGCCTCCCCGTGGTCTTCATGGCAGACACAGCACTAGGTATGGGTGAGCTGCAGCTGTCGGATGCACACACAGCTAAGGGTTTTGTCTCCCTTTCATCTCACTGTTTCCAAAATGACAGTGGGCATCGCGTGTGCTCTGATGGGCTGGCTCCTCTCCCTTCATCTCCCATCAGCTCCCACCAGCAGCTCTGAAATGTCCTACAAGGCCACATCTTGCTTCCTTGAGGTATTATTTTTGGAGAGGGCATTTGAGAAATGATAATATCAAAATATCCAGCATAAGCCTTTGGACATCTTTTGTGTATTGGGTGCCTGAAGTGTTGGAATTGGATCTGGCGGCATATGCTGTGTATACGACAGCTCTCCCCATCTGGAGCCCAGGTGTGCGGGTTCACCCGAGGCCCAGATCCACATACCGGTGAGCGGTGAGAGCCAGGCAAACGCAGTTCACCTACTTCTGTTCCACAGAAATGAGTTTAGTCTTTGATGTACAAGGTCAAGATCTAATTTTATTTGTAGATCAAGTTTAGCCACAACTGAGCAGATGGGCACACTAAGAAAGATGGGATTTCGTGCCTCATTGTTGAGAGTCAATGCACCATAATTGTTTAAGAGTTTGCATTCTGTAATCAGAGACATGAGCTCAATGCCAGCTCTTTCATGGTTCTCTGTGTGACCTTAAGAAAATAAAGCAATATGTCCAAGCTACAGTTTCTTCATCTATAAAATACAGAAAATTGTAGTTCCTACCTGAGAGAATTGTGGTAATGATTAAGAAGAATGCTTGTGGGGGGGGGGGGGGAATGCCACAAGGCCAGTCACACCATAAAGGCACAACTAACTTATTAGTATTAATCTTATAAGCATGGACTCCCTCTATCTGACCCCTTTCCAAATAGTTCCATCTATCTTCTCCCAATGTTAAAATGTACTTATCCTAAACCAACATTTCTTTCCCCTTGTCTTCTGGTCTTTCTATTTTTATCTACCTTTTGGACGCACACGTTAAACACTGAATCCCTTTTCATGATGACAGTGACTGGGGCCACTGCATTGCACAGATCTCAGAAAGATGGGATTTCGTGCCTCATTGTTTACTTTGTAATCTGTGTTAATGGCACCCCCTGGTGCCAGCCCTATAGGAGAGGTGACAAGGAAGGACGGACGAAGGGTTGGAGAGAGACCGGCCATACCCTTTTTCATGAACATCCTGGGGAAGTGAGGATGGCACTGACGTCCTGCCTTCTCCAGGCCCAGCAGCAGCCCCTCCACCAGTGCTTCTTCACAGAAGGTGGTTTGACGTCAGAGCCCACCCATTACCCCGGGACCACGCCCCCTAGAAACGAGATACTCAGAACTAAGTCAGCATTCCCGGTAGACATGACCGGGCCAAATAGCTCAAACCTCAACCTTCGTTATTCTGGATACTGAAATTAGGATGCCACTGTGAAACAAGGCAGTCTTAGTATTCAGTCTTTAGAGCAATTAATTTCTGGACGATGACTTTGACCTTTAATCATATGTGGTCATGCACTATCCACTTCTCTTGCATTGTTGCTTACTTTTCACTGTTATTTCACTTTATAAATATTTGTGTCTTTTCAAACTGTCTGTATTGGAGGTTCCCTGAGATACATCTGTGTTTTGAACATTTTAATAACTCCTGTTAAATCTAGTGTCGTGTCTGGGTCAATAAAAATGTGTCTAATTTGAATATTTAAGTAGACCCAAAGCAAGGGGACAGTAATTACGACAATTTAAAATGACCACTGTGGCCATGCAATAAACCTATTCTGTGTGCACAGCGTTCCGGGGGTAAAATGCCCTTGAAGAAATGGCAGTAAGTTCTTATTTGGTTGATGAATCATAATTCCCCAAAGTACCAGCATGGCACTTATGGGAGCCCTTGTAATAATTCTTCACGTGTGGTTTGCTCCCTGCTTACATTTTGCACATACACAGTGATTTTCAAACTACACTCTGGGCCCGTGGGGTTCGGAAGGGATGTGTGGGAGGGAGGGGCAGAAAGAGCGAGAACACAGGGTGGGCTCCCCTCAGCCCTCTAGTCCGCCCAGAGCTGTTGCACGTATTGGAGTTCCCCGTAATATTTCCTTTGGAGGGGGGAGTTTAAAATCCATCGGGTAAGCTGCCCCTGGTCACTTCAGAGTGATATGGAAGAGCATCGCTCCGTGTTCCCTTACTTAATGAATTTCTAGGTGGAGTGGATTTGAAGAAGTAAAAATTCGGGTTTGAATTGCTAAATGGGGCCCTAAAACGTTTCAAGCTCTGGCAGCCCTGGTCTAAAGGAAGAGCAGCCACAGGGCTGCGGTCACTGCCACGGGCAGGCTTCGGGCCGCCCCTTCGGACACAGCTGGAGGCGGGCTCAGACCCGAAGGAGCCCCAGGGCTGACACGCCTCCCGAGGAGTGTTGCGGGCCTGGGACTTGCTTCAGGTTTGGGGCAGCTCCTCCAGAGCCCCAGCCTCCCCCTTCTGTTTTGATGGCTGGCAAAAGGGTAGCTACTCTGTTTTCTGAAAAGGAACCTGGAGTGTTTTTCTTACTCGGAGATGAAAGTCAGACATCTGAAAATGGGTCCTTTCCTGGCCCCGGCTGGTGATCTTCCCTGGGGAAGTTTCTGAAGGAGAAAAGGCAGAGTGGGTGGACACATTTCCTGTCTCCACCCTCAGCCAGATTCCTGGGGGCCCGTGATGGAGAGGCCAGGGCAGGCCACTCTGACATCTCCCCTCAACGCCCAGATTACAGTTTGCGGCTTGCAGGCCTCCTCTAAGAATTATATTTGAACGAGGATTTGGCCCGCACACCAAACTTCTCATCATTTTTATGAGCTAGAAATATCCTAATTCTGCTGTTTCACTGTTTCTTTATCGGCAAGATGGAGATAATATTTTTCATGGAGGGCATTTGGGCTGATTCAATGAAGATGGCTGCCAAATTAGGTAGGACTAATCTGGAATAAAGTCAGGAAGGGACAGTAGCCAAAATTAATTGGCATTTGGCTAAGATGGGTGACCAAACTCTAGAGCACTAGGGAGAGAGGTGAGGAACACCGCATGGTGAAAATGTCATCACACTTTAAAAAGGGGAACAATGCTATGTCATCACGCCCCTTAACGTGTGTAGGGTAGCAGGGGAAAAAGTCTGAATTACGGTCAGTATAAAAAATTAACTGAAACATAAGGAAATATTTTCATTTTTCCTTCAGTGTTGTAATAAATAAAATTAGCTCATGATCAATAAAAATGTACACGCTTCTTCCTACTCCATATTAGTTGCATTTGATATACCAGGAATGAGGAGTTGCTGTGAAAGTTGCTTTCATTAAGAAATGTATCTTTTCATTTTGAGGGATTCCACCCAATTTGATGTTTTCAGTTACACTTAAGGGAACTCACATGTATTGTGTGTCTCCTATCTGAGGTGCTGTTAAATTTAGAGTTAAAATACAATAGTGTACAAGTCAGTTGGACCTTTGTATTTCTAATCCTCATTAGTTAAAACTAATCCTCCCAAGTCCCCATCCTACTGGGCCAGCAGGTAGGGGTGAACAGGGGAGAGAAAATTTTCCATTTACAGGGGTATTTGGATTTAAATAGTCTTTTAAAGTTTATTCTTTAGAATAAATTAGATATCTTTAGGAAAATGGTTGATTAGTTAACCGTCCCACCTCCCCCAGCCAGGACGGCATCTGGCTGAAGAGGGAAGCTTGGTGTCCTCATGGTGATGGGGAAGACGGTCCCCAGCTAGCTGTCTGACCCAATGTTCTTGGCTAGGTCTAGACCCTGGGCACCTACCTAATATCTGCGGCTAAATTTCATGGTTGATGAAAATCATCGTTTGCTGCTGGCTCCAGCTCTGTTCCCCTTGAATGGTCCTGTTTGGGTATTGGTGGCCTTTAACTCCTGGCTCTATCATGCAGCATGCTCACTGGTCTTTGAGCAACTAGCAAGATGTCACTGCATAGCTTCCTGACACTGCAGAGGCCTGGCTCGCTCTCCCCCACACCTAGACGGAGCCTACCTCACAGCCATTGAGTGGGGTTCTTTTTCCCCATGGGACACTTCCCTTGGGATGGGTACAGTCTTCTCTGGGCCTAGCAAACCCCTGAATTCACATGTGTTAACTTCATTTTGGGAGAAAATCTATGCCCCATCCCTGATCATAATACTAGCATTTTGCCTTTTCTGATCATCACTTAAAAGATGTTATGTTTAACATAGGAATTCTTTAAAGGAACTTAACATTTTCTCAACCTTCCCAGGGAGCCCTCTCTTCTCTAGGATTCCCTTATAGTTATTTTCTTAGACTCCTTTCTGGAGTTTCAGTTCCCCTTCCTATCTGATAGAGACTCTTATGCATAATGCCCTTCTCCTGAGGGTCACAATGGTGGCAAGAAACCTGTCAAAGGAAAACACAGCAGGGAGTTTTTATAATTATAGTTTTCCTTGCAATAGCCTCAAGGCTACCATTACTATTATTACTATTTCCATTTGCAGATAAGGAAACTGAGGTTCAGAGTGGTTACCTCTCTTCCCCAAGTGATTAGACCAGCACTGACAACAAATCTTATGCCATCCTGTCCCAACAAAACACCTCCCAAGGACCCACAGGAGGCGGACAAGGCTGAGCTGTTTTCCATTGCCTTGTCTTTCAGAGTCGCTCCCCACCCCCAGCCCCAGCGGGATGCAGAAGAGGAAAGCTGCCCTGCCTTTCAAGGTGCTTGGTCCAGAAGTCATTTAATATGAAATTAACACATCATCCAGCAATTGCAATTTGTTTCTCCATGAAAACAAATGAAATGTTTCCTTATCTGTCACCACTCCCTTTGGAACCAGCTAGGGACTATGGCAAAATAGCAAGTTTACAATAAACAATAACAGGTGAGCACAGAGGCGTTTTAAAACGAGTCCAAACATTTGGCTGGAGCCCAGAAGACAGCACTCTTTGTCCATTAAGATTCTCGCCCCCACCATTTTCCAGAGGAGAGTTGAATCCTTTGAGTCACCTTATAAACATTCATCTTCTAAATCAAGCCCTCTAACAGAAAGATCAGGAGATGAAGCGTGTGCTGTAAGTCACTGGCCTGCAGAATGTGCTCCACACTCGGTAATATAACATGTGGGGTCAGCCCCTGCGTCAACGACCAAATACACGAGTGTAAAGAGATGGGAGGAAAAAAGACAGACTCCACATGGCCAGCTTGGGGGAGGGCGGGTGTCCGTCCCTCTAGGGGGCAGTTTTGGAAAAGGCTTGTTGGGGAGGAGCTGAGGGTGACTTGGAATCGCTGTGCTCTGCCGAGCCTGGGACAGAGATGGGAATAAATGTGGGTGTGGGGGCAGTGCACAGGGATAGCAGGGAGGAGAGCGTGGTTGGGGGAGTCGGGATATTTCTTGGCCAGTATGCGATCAGTCTAGAAGCAGTCCCAGGCTAAGGAAGGCTCCTTTCCCTCCAGGCCTCCAACCCCTTCTGCATTCCCCAAATCCTCTGTCTCCATCAGCGTCTTTCATTCAGGGCCCAAAGGCAAAAAAGGTTGGTACCCTACTGGCCGAGCAGGCAGTGCAGGGAACCGTTCCTGCCCCTCTCTCTCATTACTCTTTGCTTCTTCAGCCAAATAAATCCTTTAGGTTTTCTATTCCTGTCAAAGAGCCAAGCAATGTATACATTCCGCCTGAGCCCTGCATTCCCAGGCATCCAGGAGGGGACCCTCCCCAGCTGACCCCTCCTGGAGAACTGATAAGCTGTCATTAGCTTCACCTTTTCAGCCTCACACCCATTTGCTCCAAGTTCACAGCCTGTTACCTGTGCTATTTAAGTTAAGCAGCACAACCCCATGAAGCCACTTCAATAGGCAGAGCACTATGCAAGGAGTCTGAAGACGGGGGTGGGGGGGGTCTGCTTCTAATTAGCTGAACGGCCAAGAGTAATTCTGACACTGCTGGGGTGATCCACCGCTGACTGAGCACCTGGTAGGTCAGGCCCTGTGGTAAGCACTTAGAGTGATTATCCTAGGTAAATTATTATTATTATTTTTTAAAAATTTAGTACGTAGAAGCTTTGGCACATCATTAACTTATTTCCCCCCACAGTTATTAAATTTGAAAACAAAGGTCCACAAGACTGAAAGGGTTCCCTGGTTCTCAGGGCCGGGGGAGGGGGCAGTGTGTGTGCCAGGATTCTGTGGCTCTTTCTTCGGCGGAATCCAAGGAGGAAGGAAGGTGACGGTGGTAGAAAAGGGCAGGTGGGCAAGTCCCTGAGATGTTTAGGGGACAAGAGGGAAGGAAGCAGGATGCTGCCCTGGGAGACGTGTCCATGCGATGAGCAGTGCCTGCTCCCCTGACATTGCCATATAACCAGAGGCGTGTGCTCATTCCCTAGGTGACCGTGGAAAGTTATCTTACCTTGATGAGCTTTGGGTCCTGCTTTGTAAGATTAGCAATGGCCAGGTAGTTACCAAACTCAGAGGACATAACTGTGGTTCAGGCTTCTTCTCCCAGAAAGACTATCTCTATGTGACCTTGGGTGAGTCACTGAACAACTTCTGAGCTCATTTAAAATGGAAATACTGATGCCTCCCTACCTTACAGATCAAAGTGATAATGCTGGGCCAGTACTTTTTAAGCTCAAGGACATATTTATGAAGTGAAGGGGCTGACATGTGGTGCCACAGGTCCCTTTTAGCTAAGACATATTGGACTTTTACAATGTGGTGACATTATTTACAGGAAACCAGCCTTGCAAAGCCTCCAGCAGGCCCACTGCATCCCCGGCTACTCCTTGTTTCTGCAGCTACAGGTTGAGGGAAAGAAAGCTCCTCGGGGGTGTTCAGCTCAATGGGGCGTCATTTTCTTATTTCTCTGCTGATCAGAGTCTGGCCCAAAATAAAAGCATTCTCTTTCAATCCACCAGTCATTTTCCTCTTCACTCTAAAGTCACTTAGCAAGGTCAGGTTCAAAGAACTGAATTCTTTAGAAAGGGATTCCCTGATTGTCTGGGAGAAATTAGTTCATGTTAGGATGGGTGTGTCGAAACTCCTGTGGCTTTCTCTCTCTCTTTGTAATTAAACCAAAGGTGGATAATGTTGACCCGGGCATTAATATGACTATTTCTTACGGGCTGTTTTCAGGTGTCCTTTGAGGATTTCATCATCCGTTCTTATGGGATGGGTGGAGTGGTGGTGAGCTCTGTTTTTCAGTTATTGATTTAAATTAATCACAGCTCATCCTGTCCAAACACTGGACTGTGTGCACAGGTGGACGGGCTATTTATCTTTAGGCATTTAAATCCTGCCTGCTTTTGCATATTGATATAGATAGACTATCAAGCTGCAAAAATATAAGGATCATCTCCCAATAAGACTTCTAAAAGGTTATCAAAATAGAAAAGAAGCATTCAGCTCTGGAATCTATACTCTGCTTTTTTTTTTTTAAGGGGCTGATATTGAGGAAATCAACTGAATTCTGTCATTGGAGTTATCAAATGTATTGACCTGTTTGGAAGCTCCAACTCTACTATTATTAACTGTGTGTTCTTGAATAAGCTACTTCACTTCCCTGGATATCAGTTCAGTCTCCTTGTCTAAAGGTGAGGGTAGGGTACAAAACCCTACTACATAATCTTTTTAAAAGTATATATATTGATTTTAATTTTAATATGCAAGGTCTTCTCTTCCCTATGAGCTATGATACGAGAGCAAGCAGTCCCTTTTGTTTCTCATTGTCATTAACATAGTGCCTTGGACATGGTAGGTGTTTGACGTATATTTATTGGATGGAATAAAACAGAGTCAAATTTTAAGTGGTGCTCAGAGCATCAGGTTGGTTTCCCAGTGGCAGCATCGCTAAGCATCCTCATATGACAGAGGAAGAAACACAGAGGGGAAGGGAGCTCTCCCCAGGGAGGTCAGCTGACAGGCCCGCAGGCACAGCCTTGGTGGTGGGCCTAAGACCAGAATCCAGACCACCTAAATCTCAGTTCAGTTTCCTTCTCACCACATACAACAGCCCCTCACACCTTGTTTTCACCTTTTTAGGGAAAATACATTAAATTCAATGATGACATATTTTACAAATATATATGTTCAATTTTAATTCTAAACCTAAATGATCAGAGTCCCAAATCAATAAAGTCTAAATTGTTTTCAAATATTCAATTAATTGAGAATAAACACTATCTTGAAATTCAGAGAAAACTTTGTACCCTCAAGACATTCCAATACAGCAAGGTCAGTGACAGTGACAAGGAGTGGGTGCCACTTATATAGCAAAGCCTGTTAAGGCCTCTGGATGGGGTGACATTTAGCACCTGAAGGAAGAGAGGAGATAAGCAATACAGGCATCTAGGAAAGAGCATCCGCTCAGAGAAAACACCAGCGGTGAAGGAAGAGACAGGGACACACTCAGGCCATCCTGGCTGCAGTGCAGCGAGGGGAGGGAAGAGTAGCAGGAGGTAAGTCAGAAACATAAAGTCCCCATTGCATGCATGACCTGAGGATATGCAGGACCTTGACAAGGACTTAATATTTTACCCAAATGAGCTGAAAGTCATGAGGATTGAGAGCAAAAAAGGAAAGCAACTTGATCTACATTTTATGTGTGCAGGGGGGACCAGTTAGAAGTCCAGGCAAAGGCTGATGGTAATTTTGACTAGGTTGGTAGTGTAGGAGATGACAAGAAGTTATCACATTTAGGATATATTTAGAAGGTAAAACCAGTAGAATTTTCCACAAATTAGCAATGGGTAGAGAGGTGGGAGGGAGTTAAGGATGACTTCGAGATTTTTGACCTAAGCAACTAACAGAAAGGAGCCACTGATGAATGGGGCGGTGAGGACAGACAGAGAAGTAGACTGGGGGCTGGGGTAGAAATGAAGAACCGGTATTGGGAAATGTAAAGTTTGACATCCGTATTAGATAGTCAACTGGAAATGTCCAGTGGGAAACTAGATGCAGTCTGGAGTTGAAGAGAAAAGTCAGGCAGGATTTATGTATTTGGAAATTATCAATGGAGAGATGGCATTTATAGCCATGGGGCTGTACAAGATAACCTTGGGAAGGACTGGACTTAGAAGAGTTCCCAGGACCGAGTCCTGGGCATTCCGGTACCTAGAGGCCAGGAGAAGAACCTTATAAAGCAAGGACACTGGGGGGGTGCACTCACTTCGACAGGAAGGAGAACCGAGAGAAGTGGAGAAGACATGGTTTCAAAAACAAAGACGTGACCAACTGTGTCAAATAATGAGAACAGAGGTGTGACCGACGGGCCAGGCTGCGCGGAGGTTGTTTTAGGAGAGTTGTGGGGATGAAAGCCTGACCAGAAGGGTTCAAGGAGGAGTAGAGAAGAGGGAGTAGCAATTATAAATACAGACTATTCTTTGTTGAAGATTTCTTCTTATTATTATTCAAAGAAGTTCAGAGACATTGAAACTGGAGGTGCACACACAATGAAGGGAGGCGCTGGGGTGATGTTGGAAAGCCCAGGGCAGAGAGGACAGGAGACAGGGAATAGCTCGGGCTGGGCCCTGGGGCTGGCGGGGAAGGGGTCCATCCCGGGAGGGTTTGGCCCCAGGCAGGGGTCCAGGCATTTAATTCCTTGTAACCAGAGGGCAGGCTGAGTGTGGTGGCGCAGGCAGTGCTAGTTGATGCAAACTGTGGAAGTTCTCTTCTGCTAACTCCTGTTTCCTCAGTGAGATCAGAAAAATCGTGAGCGGTGAGAGAGGGGGACGGGTAAAGTATTGGGAAGCTGAGAACAGGAAAGAGCTGTAAAATAATTGCCAAGAGAATAATGACCTAGAGAAATGAAGTAGGACCGCTGACACCTTGTACACTACCTGGCACGGAGTCAGGCTCAATAAATCTTCCCTGCAAGAGAGATGGCCCAAGAACGTAAGGATGGAGCCAAATTGAGGATCCAAGTCCCTAATATAGTGCGCAAGTAAGCCCATCAGCTTTTGACCCATAAGCAATCATGCATATTTGGCTATTTTCCTGAAGTTCCATTGAAGGAAACTATAAAAATTGTGATTTAAGCTTTTTTTTTTTTTCCTGGCAACTCGAAAGAGGGTTCCAACCTTTGCCAAATGATAGAATTACAGACTCTCTCCTTGAAAAGCTCCTTTCCCAAATAGAAATTTTTATTGCCACATTTCATCTCTCAGTATAATACTGTTCTCTTTATTGGTACCTTTACATCCCTTATAGGTTTTAAAACATGTTCCCCGGCATTCATCATTTTTACAGCCCCTCTTTCCATTTTCCACAGAAAAACTTTTCTGTTACATTTCCCTTAGGAATGTCTCATTAATTTCAAATGTTTACAAACTTTTATTATCCCATAAAGGCACTTACCTCTACCCTCAGAGAAGTATCTAGTCAGAGAAATAAAATATGTGAAACAAAGACTTAGCATTCTTTTCAACTCATTCATCTACATTAGCAAGGTCTCCTGAGTCTTTAGCTGCCTTCTAAACGATTCACCTGCTTTTGAAGAATTTTGATTGTTTTTTTGGTAATGGTCTTTGTTTTTCAGCCAGAGGATGCCCCTGGAAGCATGTATTTCTAAAGTTTTGAGACTCACAAATTTTGATTGTAGTAATTCTCTAGGAATCTATTCCGAGATTCTGTTTTTCTTCATTTTTTCCTTTGTTTTTAAAAAAAGAATATATCTCAGGCCACTTTGATTGGTGCCTTCAGGAGCATCCACTAGACACATCCAGGGTACCAGCAGCTATTCTAGCCCTTTGCAAGAGCCAGGACTGAGATTATAAAGGAGCCTGTCTCTACTACAATACCCTGTGGCCATGAATCCAAATCATTCTTCAGCTGTGGGTAGACCCATTGGTATAGGATCCACATCTTGTAGGTGGCCAAAAAAGATTGGTATTGTTATTTCTAATAATTTACAGGGCGCTTACTGGGTGCGGGGAACTCTGTTAAACACTTATATGCATTTGCACATTTAACGTCCATAGCAACCTATTATATAGGTACTAATATTATCATTCCCGTCTCAGACGAGAAAGCTGAAACTTAGCAAGCTTAAGTACATGGCCCAGACTTCACGTACGAGGACTCAAGGCCAGGTCGGCTTGCCCCCCAGACCGGACTCAGCCACAATGCTACACTCCCAGCGGACAGACCCTGACATGCTGCAGCTGGACTGAAGTTTCAGCCAGGAGGAGGGTAGGTGTTGGGGTTGACTTAAGGAAACCACAGTAAAACTGCTTCTGAAGAGCAGGCCTTTGCTCCTCGAAGTGGTCCAGGACCAAGAGCATCCCGGTCCTGACCCGGAGTCTCGGGTCCACCCCAGACCTACTGACTCAGCGTCCGCATGTTAACAAGATCCCGGGCGAGGAACACACACACGTGTGTCAAGAATAGGAAGCTCCCATTGATTTTGTAGATCCTCTGAGAAACTTTGTAGAAAAGTAAGCCTGTAGCAGTAATGGCAGAGGGAAATGTGAGCTCGTGGGGGACAGGGATGGTGCCTTTGACCACCGGTGCCTGTAGAAAAGTATGCATGTGACCTCTTCCCTGAGGGAATGAGCGGATAAAATGAGAGACTGAGGCACTTCGTGGTGGACACAGACCCCCTTCATTCATTCGTCCCACCTTCCTCCTCACATCACAGACACGAGGCCTTAGGGTTAGGCCTGAGTCCTGGCCCTACCTCTTCCAATATTGGGCAGGTTGCCACTGCTTTGTGCCTCTGTTTTTCCAATTGGAAGTAAAATACAACAAAAACAAAATGCAATCGATCTGTTCAGGGCTGTGAAGACCGGGCCATGCTGGCACAACGGGGGGAGTCTGAGAGGCACCCCCACTCCAGAGCCCGGCGCCTACCGGGGCAGAGCGGGCCTGCACTGCGGAGCCCCTTCCCCTCTGGCCGCTCCTGCTCCTTCCTCTCCCTTCCCCAGGTGTTTGCTCCAAAAACACGCTCCCAGGGAAACAGCTGGCGCACCGCCCTCCATCTGGGGCCTGCTTCCCTGCGAAGCCGAGCCAGGACCCCCGTCAAAGGAGAGCTGGTCATCACCGAAGCACGTCGGTGGCTCTGTGCGAAGGTACAGAGCAGCTGCTGGCTGGGAAGCGTCAGAAACTAATATTCCCAGGCTCCTGGGACGTGGCTGGGACCCTAAACTACAGCTTGGCTGTCCCGGAGCGTTGCAGTAAGCGTACACAGGTTCTCCCGTATTACGGCACTAGAGTAACCAGTACCTTGCTGTTGGAGTATGTACTTTTTAGTTTTGCTCTTTGGGGGTTTTGGTTATTTATATGTTTTATCTCCAGCAGGTGAAACGAAGGCACAAAACTTGTTCAAGACTGGAAGAGGTAGAGCCAGAACTCAAGTGTAGGCCTCCCGGTTATCCTCGTGGGGTGACGCGGTAGTGGGTAGAAAGTGGTAACTGGGACAAATGGGCTTTTGTAGCCTCCCATATGGAAGAGATGTCAAAAAGCTCACTGACAACAGGTTGTAGAAAGATCCACCCTTGTGGATCCACCGAGTGATTTCATGAACCAAAATTCCATTTTAAATTCTACCGCAAGTGATGATCATTGGCCAGTACAGTAGTCCTCCCTCATTCAGTTTCTCTTTCCGTGGTTTCAGTTACTCATGGTCAACTGGTGTCTGAAAACATTACATGGAAATTTCCAGAAATAAACAATTCGTAAGTTTTAAATTATATGCCGTTCTTAGTAGCATGATGAAATCTCACACTGTCTCTCTGCGTCCAGCCCAGAACTTAAGTCATTCCTTTGTCCATTGTCACCACACTGTATAAGCTACTGGTCCCTTAGTCACTTAGTAGCCATCTCGGTTATCAGACCAACTGTGGGCTGTCACAGTGCCTGTGTTCAGATAACCTTATTTTACTTAATAATGGCCCCAAAGGGCAAGAGTAGTGATGCTGGCAATTTGGATATGCCAAAGAGAAGCCATAAAGTGCTTCCTTTAAGTGAAAAGGTGAAAGTTCTCATTAAGAGAAGTATCATATGCTGAGTTGCTACGGTCTACTGTCTGCAGTAAGAATGAATCTTCTATCTGTGAAACTGTGAAAAGGGAAAAAGAAATTCTTGCTAGTTGGCAGAGAGAGAGACCACATTCGCATAACTTTTATTATAGTATATTGTTATAATTGTTCTATTTTAATATTGGTTATTGTTAATCTTACAGTGCTTAATTTATAAATTAAACTTTATCACGGGTATGTATGCATAGGAAAAAGCCATACATATAGGGTTTGGTACTACCCAAGGTTTCAGGCATCCACTGGGGGTCTTGAAACGTAACCCTCACGAATAAGGGGTAACCTGCTGTATTAACTGAGCCTGGTCTCTGACACCAAGTGAAATTCAAACCCATTATAACCTGCTATTGGCACTGAGGACTTAAAAGAGAATCATCTTTTATCATAGACTATGAACAGAGTTAGAGTTCATGAAGCGGCTACTGTCCTTCCTGATGCTTTTAATAAAGGTAAGTGCACTCGCTGTCAGAGGTTCAACCGAGTGAGTTTTAGGAAACAAGTCTCCTCTGCCCTGGAGAAGGGGGTGATCAGAGTGCCGGGCAGAGAGAGAAACTGTGACCCTTCCTTTCCGGGCTGAGGGGCTGGATTAGCTCAGCCCCTCTTTGGGACATGCCTCTTTCTCCTCCTGCATTCCCAGTTTGCAGGCTTCCTAATTTGGAAGTCGCCACAGAGCAAACCCTGAGAGCACATGAGTATCTTGCTGTGAACTCCCTGAGAGGCAGTGGCCTTGGTTACATAACAGGCACCTCAGTTAACCCCGCCAGATGCCTCCCAGGGCTCCTAAGTTGAGGGAGAGATGAGGCTGTGGGCCCGGCCACCCCCATTCACTTTGGCTGTGACCTGCGCACACAGGCATCATGTGGCCTGGGCATCCCTGCTAGTCCTGCCCTCTGCCCACTCTTTCCACCTTCCCCACTCTCTGTGCCTGGAATCTCACTTTGGGGCAGCCCTGGAGGCAGGACTTTATTTCCTTTGCATCTGTCCCGATACGCATCTCACTGCTGGGCTCATCAAAGGCAGACAAGCAGCGATTGTGCAAAGACAGAGAGGGAGCAGAAGAGAGACAGAGGGAGGTGCGGGAGAGTGGGAGGAAAAACCTTTGTAGTGCATTATTTTTGAGCCCTTTCTGGGATCTCTTGCAGTTGAGTCCAGACAGGTGAGTGTCCACAGAGGACTGACAGATGACCTCACCAGCTCCAGCTTGGGGATCGGACCTCATCGGTCAGGAGGTTTCAGCAGACATGGCAGGTGGACAGAGAAGGTGCTGGTCACAGAGGACATTGTTCAAGATTAATTTTTGTATTTATTGACAAATATTGTTTTATTCCTAAAGGAAGTTTTAAATGAGAATATAAATCACCCCGGGTGCCCTGAACACTACTGATTTTACTCTTGCCTAGTCCTTCGGATTGGCTTTATTTTAAGTGCTTTATTTTGGGATTGGACTGAGGGCAGCAAATTCCTACCAAATCACCAGGGATTCTTGTGGCTAGGGAGTGCTTATGTACTATAATTTTCTGCCTCTTCTAGCCTGAGAGGTCCTTGAGGTACATGACTTTCCCTTTGATATCGCAGTGTTTAGTCCAGTGCCTGATAATTAGTAGGTGCTCATTAAACATTTGTTAAATGAACAAACAAATGACCCTGATATCAGGACTTTACCAGAAGTGTACATTTAAGTCAAGATTTGGGCAACTTACTAGTATTTTAATCTTGAATAACTAAAAGTGCTCATGAAATTAGAAAGCATGGCCAGCATGGAGCATCAGAATGTCACCTGGAGGCACCAAGGTCAAAGTTGGAAGGGAACATTGTGCACTGAGCCCTGTGGGAGGAAGACAGGAATGGGAGGGTGAAACAGGCCACCTGAACACTCAAAAGCAGGACAGAGAGAGGAGAAAATGACAGGCCGAAGCAGCTGGTTGAGAACCGGATCTGTGAATTGGCGGAGTCTGCAGGGGTTTCACGGAATTGGTGTCCAGCATCCACGGTGGGAGATAAATGTGGAGGCTTATGGAAAACTCCCCAGGCTGAAGAGTCACTGCTGCTCATAGGTCTTAAGCTGCTTAATATTCTTCAAGTAGAAATGCTGCTTTTGAGGGTATAGTCATAGTTACGAGAGGGAAAATTATTCTCTGGGCAAAAGTAGCACTACCCACGTGACCACAGCATTATTACTTACATATTGCACAGAAGAAAGTCTTTCATCAAAGGCAATAGAATTTTTGTTCCTTTGCTCAGATAGAATCAAACAATGATTCTTTTTCGTTATCACTTATTTTGTCTATTTTCCATAACAGCCTCACATTTATACACACAACATGGTCTATTTGATTCACACATCTAAATGCCTTGATTGAACCTCAAAAGAGAATTCTAGAAAGAGCTCTATTTACCACCAAATTAAGCACAGAATAACCATTTCTTCAGTGACAGGATGGCCTTCCTTTTGGCAGACATGACCCTCCTGTGTGAAGCAAGGACAACTTGGACAGCACTGGAGCGACCCCTCGATAAGGTCTGAGCCGTCACGTGGCCCGAGGTCACCTGTAGGGCAGAGCGATCTGTCTTCCTGTCGGACAAACTGTGTTAGCCCTTAGCTCCCAGTTCTGAGCTTCTCTAGGAATTCTCGAGCAAGTCTGAATTGGGGAGTCCTGGGATTCCAAAAGCCTTGGTTTAAAAAAAATTAATTACATGTTATCATGATATAAGGACTTCTTTAAAAGGTCAGGCTAATCTGTCTGTGAAGATACACAGGGACTGAATCTCACATGATTGATAAGGTGGGTGTGAGTTTTCAGGTTGTAAGTGAGTTAGGTAATGACACTGGAGCAGCCATAAATATCTGTGAACGAGTCATGGAGTGACATTTTGGAAGTGCTTCCAACAAATCAACCTTGCCTGAATCTCACCCGTCTCCTGGAACCCTCCTCTCCAGCAGCCTAATCCTATGCAATAATCCTTCCTAATTTCTTTCCTGCCCTTTGGTTTCTTGGCCTCCCGCCCCTGTTCTAGTTCAAGCCCTCGTCATGTCAGGCCTGGATTGTTGCAACAGTCTCCTCATCTGTTATCTGTCTCCAGTTTCTCCCTGCCTCTGACCGATCCTCCACACTGCCTCCAGGTCCAGGGCTCGAGTTTTCCTAACACACCCCTTTCTGCGTGCTCCGTCTCGGAAATCTCTGACTCTCTCCCGTCGCTGTGCGCGTAAAGCCTAGTCCACAGTCTGGCAGCTGATGTCCTTCATGCTCCAGCCCACTGCCCAACCATCTCTTCCCCCGTTGCCCAGGCACCAGCCAGGCGGAGGAACTCACTGTGCCCCCAGCAAACCTGGGCCTCTGCTCATTGGTCCCCATGGCCACCTCCACCTGGCTCATCCCTAGAAGGCCTTTCCCCTCCATTCTGCTTCTTCAACTCGAACTTTCTATTACAGCTCCACTCACTGAGGTCACCTCCAACCTCTTCAGCCCCTCCTGGTCTAATTGAGTTGCATTTGCAGTTTTATTGCAGATGATTATGTTCTTAAAGCATATAAGCATATTGTTTAGATGTGCATGTCAGCCTTCACATCTCCCATCAAATGCTAACTGATCTCCTGGCTCATGCACCTACCTCTTGATTCATCCCATATACTTCCTTGGTCTCTAATCAAGTCATGCCAGCGCTCAACAACTTTCAGGGGCTCCCCAGGCACCACTGAATCAACTTCCTTCACAGCCTTCATATTCTGAACTTCACCAACTCCCTTCATGTCTCTGAGCCCTGGTTTCTTAATCTGTAAAATGGGAATGAAAATTCTTACCTTGCAGGATAGTTTTGAGGATCAAATGAAACAATTATGTAAAGTGTATACCATGGGGCTTGACACACAGTAGAGATGCAATACATTGGAGCTGATCTTACTTTTATTACTCCTCCCTGAGCCATTTTAAAAAACAATTATTATTAGCCCTCTCTGAACTTTTCCCCAAGCCACAGAACAGAGCCTTGCACGTAGCAAGTGCTCCGGAAATGTTTGCGGAATGTGAAATAAACCAGTCTTGGTCAAGTCACACACAAGTTGTTAGTGCCAGGATGGGGAATCTTATTAATTGGTCTTTGAAGAACCCCCAAAGGGAGGTTGGTATTGCTTACTTTGAAAGGAGGGAAGACACTGACAGTCTCTCTTGCTAAGGAGAGTGAATGTGTTATAGGATCTTTAAAACATTTTCAGTAGCAACATGTGGGCATGGGCTTGGGCTGGGCTGCTCTTGCAGCTGGCTTTTGTCAAGCGTTGGCTGCCCTAAAAGCAGAATTGGCTGCTTGGGAAGACCACAGGATTAGCTGGGGCCCCAGCTGGAGGGAGGGAGCCCATTCCTCTGATGTGCACAGTTGCCTCTGGGCTTGGAATCCATTCCTTGCTTAGTTGCCAGAGGACTATTTTAGATCCTGTGGAGTTGGCGGGAGTCCCTAGTACGCCCATATCTTTGTGTATGAACTGCTTGTCACTTGCCTCTTTCTCTGGGCTGTTTCAGAAAGGATGGAAGAAATTAATGGCTGTCAATGACTGAGGCTCTCTAGTTATGGTTTTATTTATGCATAATTTGACAGGTAGGTTGTCTTCTCACTGAGAAACAGCAAGTTCCTTATCTTTTGAGATTGTTTTCATTAACCTGAGAAGTGGTACTGTGCACTTCGCTGGAGTAGGGAAACATGTAGTCAGTCTCAGCAAAAACACAGCCAAAGAGGCCAGTGGTCCCTACAGAACCACTTCCTCTTTAATTTGGGTTGTTTCACCAGTAGGTCTGCATCCCAGCCTCTCCATTACCACCGCCTGGTCTTCAGACGTGCAAAGGAAATTAATTCACTATTTGTTCTCTAAGGAGTGCCGTGTTTTAAAAACTATGCACACAGTGAAACACAGAAAAATGTGCATACATGTACAATTATTTGAACTTAACTACATATGTATATAAACATATTTCTAGACATCATAACAAAAGAAAATAATCTCCTGTGATAAGAAATGCCTATTAACTATTCAAAAAATGAATCAAGTTTATCTCTCTTGGGTAGCACAGAGTAACTTATCAGATGTCAATGGTTAGGCTAACATTTACTTTAGTAGAGAGATGATTACAAGGGTTGAAAAGCCTATTGAACCCACCAGATTGTCCACACATCAGCTGGTTTTCATCTAAACCAGTTTATAATCTAAAACAGGAAGGTCTTTACTTTTAGATGCAACCAAGGTCATAACCTTTGGGGGTTTTTGTTCTTGAAGAGGTCCATGGCCTGAGAAACTCCAGCCCTCCACCCCAAGTTTCACGTTGTCTCTGAACTTCTGAATGAGGCGGTGCTGCTCAGGAAGGTGCCTGCGCTGCGTGACACTGCTCCAGTGGACACTGCTGCCGCCGTCACCGGGCTTGCGCACGTTCCTACGCTAAAAGTCACGGTGTTTGGCTTGGGTTTAACCTAACCTTCTTTTATTCGAACGCAAACCCCACAATGCTTGGTATGACAGATTTCCTGAGTGAACTGGCACCATGAGTAACAGGCACTTGGGCCTTTGTATCCTGCCCCCCGGCTTTTTTTTTGTAAAATGGGAAAAATAGCTTCTGTTTATCTGCAAAGCACCAGAATGGATATGTTTGAAGATTAGGTGCCACAGTCTCTGAAACTGTCATGGCTCCCATGTTCAAAAAGAGTGTGTGTGTGTGTGTGTGTGTGTGTGTGTGTGTGTGTGTGTGTGGTAAGGATAGGAAATGGGGCTTAGGGGCTGCAAAGAAAACAATTCTTTGTGCTTTGTTGACCCTCTCCTACCAACCTTCACCCCAAATAACAAAAAGGAATTCTGTGGATTATATCTATAGGCATGTATCCCACCCACCCTTTATTCTTAGAAAGCATCCTTCTGGGCTGCTTTGGTTTAGTCCCGAGGAGGCAGCTTGGCTGCATGGGGATAGAGGGACTCTTGACGAGCAGGTGTCCCAGTCAAATAACATTTACAACAAAAGATGCTCTGACAGGTATTCATGGCATGGCTCATGCTTGCAGCCTGCACTGTGATCAGCTAGAAATGCAGAGCAGTGATTCCCAGAAACGCCTGTAATTAGTAATCCTTTAATACAGCTAAACCAATTCTCAGTGTCTTTTCCCGGCTCTCTAGAACCCAGTGGAATATGGTGAGCGTTCCCTCGACACTCCCACGGAATCCCCTTCCTCGTTTCTCTCTCCCCAACCCCCATCCCCTTTCTCTCTCCTTTCTCCACCCGTCCCTCTCCTGCAAGCCGCCCAGCCCAGAACTACTTTTCATTCTTAGTTTTTGTCTTTGTCATTAAAAGAGAAAATGTTTTCATCTGACCCTCTCCCCACCACCAAGCGGTCACAGTTCCATGTGCCTTGTGATCTTTCTTAAGGTGACCCTGAGCTCCCTGCAGGAGTCTTCTCAGGCCCCTCGCATCGTGGCGGTTGGCCGCCTCCGTGGGGTGGGAGGAATGAGCTGAAGGCAGGGCCCCTCCCGCTGCAGGGCTCCCTCCCAGAGAGCGGCTCAGCCTGACTGAGAGGCTGGGGCGGCTGCGGGCCAGCGGGGTGCGGACGGGCACAGGCCTCCTACCCAGTGCTTCCCAGGCCCTCTATCGGGTGACTGGACTTTCAGCCTCAACTATGAAGCCGCTGCTAACCTGGTATGAGGACCTCACAGTGCTGGTACAGCAGGGTGAGGGGCCCTGTTTCAAAAACTAGGCACATGCTGAAAACAGAGAAATGTGCATCCATGCACAATTATTTGAAGTCAACTTCACGTGTATATGAATATATTTTGATGCATAGTACAACACGGATAAACCATGTATACATAAACCATGAATACATGGGTAAACTATGAACACAGTACAACATGGATAAAACATGAGTACATATGAAGTGATAAGCAGACACAAAAGGGCAAATATTGTATGATTCCGTTTATGTGAGGCGCCTAGAGCAGTCAAATTCAGAGGCAGAAAGTGGGAGAGGGGCTGCCAGGGGCTGGAGGGAGAGGGGCCTGGGGAGTCAGTGTTTGATGGGTACAGGGTTCCAGTTTTGCCATAAGAAAAGAGTTCTGGAGATGAATAGCTGGCGATGTTTGCACAACAGTGTGAGTTACTTAAATTAATGCCACTGAGCTGGGCACTTAAAGTAGTTAAGATGGTAAATTTTATATTATACCTATTTTACCACAATTAAGAATAAACAATTGTTATATATATAGAGAGAGAGACAATAGTATAATTGCTCCCGACAGATATGCCCTGTGAAACTATGAGTTCTCACACTCATGTCAATGACCAGCACTTAAAAAAAAAATAAGTTGATCAAATAATTCCAATTTCAGAAGACCTTTTGAAATAAACATTGCTTTATTAACTCATTCTTTCTTTTCAGCATCTTCTGCACTATTGTTTTTCAACAACAAAAGAAGGCATCTTTTAGGATCTACAGTTTTCTTCTAAAATAATAAAAGCTGTCTTTCACAGTCTTCCGATGACTTAATTTCCTTTTCTTCTTAGATATTCTCCTGAAAGAAACAGAACATGGTTATTATTCTTGAGCAGCAAATTATCACCACAATATGATCCATTCATTCATTTGTTTATTCCGTAAACACTGGCGAGTGACGACCAGGTGCTAGGTACTGGGCTAGGGACTCGAGACACAAGGAGGACTGGTCAGGCCCAGTCCCCGCCCTCCAAGGAGTTCCGTTGTCTAGCTGGGGAGATAGAGATATAAAAACATCAATTATGTTCCTAGAATCTTTCATAATAAAAAATTTTAAACAGTCATAATTCTTTACTTCCCAAATTTTCTATAATTATCGTATAATTTTTTGATGGAGAAAAATAATTTAAAAACAAGTGAAGGAGATAGAAGTAATGAGACATGTAACCGGCTCTTGAGTGGGTATCAGCTTTATCCATCCCTCATGAGCATCCAACCGCTTCCAAAACAGCCCGTCCCTCCCCAGAGCAGTGGGTCTTAGTGGCATGATGTCAGCATCCCCTTCTAACTAGTACACACATTCTTCAGAGTTTGTTTGTGTGTTTGTTTTCTTCTGGCTCTAAGCAAGAATATGTAATTTCTAATAAAATTTTTAAAGAAGAATTTCATCCTGCAAAATATACCTTCTTTAGAATTGTGGTCAGTGTTTCAGTTGCGTCAGACCATTACATTTTGATTCTTCCAGTAGTTTTAATGTCATATCCTTGAAGTGTGTTCACTTCAGTGACATGCTTTGTCAGTGATGCAACACTATTGCATGTCCTAGAACTGTTCCTTCTGAAGCCTCAGAGAGGTATCAGATTTGTTCCATGTATTATTTGTGATGATTTCTCTGTGCCATTTTTTGTGTGATAGGCATACACAATAGGACAGGGGGAGTATTAAAAAATACTTAGGGCAGTGAGAACCTAAAAAAAAAAGAATCTATAGTTTCTGTGATGTTACCAATTTCTCAATTAATCCTTTAAGATTCAACTCTCTGGAGCTCCCCAGATTCTTTTAGGCAGGGGCCATTCATTTATTTGTTCATCAAATACGTATTAACTGCCTACTTGACAATTGATCCCATCTTAAGTACTGGAGAAAGGGGAATGATCAGAACACAGGTCTTACCTTCTAGGGGCTCACAGTCTAGGTAAACAAAGGACTACAGTGGAGTAATAATAAAGGGATGCACAGAACACATAGCACAGTGGGAAGATGCCTGAGATCGACTTGGGTCTTCAGTGGTTCTGAGGAATTTGCCAACTGGATGTGAAGGGGCAGGAACAGAAAAGGAGAGCATTTCAGGAAGATAGGGTATGGTGTGCAGAGGCCGGAGGCAGAGAACGCATCTCGATCCTTGGTTTCCCAGTTTACTGGGACAGTGCAGCGCACATCGTAGACCACCCGTGAGGATGTGCTGAAAGGATGAAGGAATTGCTGCTTTCCTTCCGAGTAGAAGCAGAGGCTTCTACTATTTTAAAAAAGTGGTCAAGCAATTCCAAAAACTTTCAGAAATTTCAAGTTAGATTAAAAATCGAAACACAAATACAATTTTTATCACTTATTAAGCTCAACTCTAAAAGATATAACCTCCCAGTTCTATATTAGATCTTTATTCAAAAATGTATAGACATGGAAGGAGACCGCAGCCGATACCAACAAGCTGCGTGCCTGGCTCACAGTAATTTCTTTTTCTGTAAAAGGTTCCTTTATAGGGTGGGGCCCCCAGCAGCTACCTCTCTTGTTTTTTTAACCCGTTGCCTCCCTCCTCCACACGATCCAAGGCTGGTCAAATCGGTCAGAGGTGGCATGTGAGGCTTGGCCATGACACCAGCCAGGAAAAGGGGGAGTTTGCAAGGGGACAGAACAAACCTGACCCTCTCAGGAGAGACAGAGAAAAGTTCTAGCAGTGCTCCTGTTTGCCCTGTGGCTCAGCTGGACTCCATCCTCCCAGTGGTTCTATAAATATCCTCAGTATCCTTCCAGTCGGTTCCTACTTTCTGCCCCAGCTCATTTGGTCTCAGTCGCAGCCAGAAGACTCCACTGCCACAGGGAACAAAGGCAAACTTACCCAGCTTCTCCGTGGCTTCCACACAGACACTAGGATACATGCCCTCAGTGTAAGTTGCCACCACAAGATACAGGTTGGTCTTCACAATAATCACACCGGTGTTTTCCTGCGTAAGAATAAAACTGGTTCTAATCACAGGAGTTACCCTCCAGCCGTATTTTTCACCATTTTCTGACTTCCATAAATTCATACATTTGTTTTTGGACTCTCTACTGTGTCCCACTAACTTAGCTGTCTTTACTCAAAAAGTTTAAGACTGTTGTAAGCCCGGCCGGGCGTAGCTCAGCTGTTGAGCATCAACCTAGGATCCAGGCGGTCAGGGTTCGATTCCCAGTCAGGGCACATGCCCAGGTTTCGGGCTCGATCCTCAGTCGGGGGCGTGCAGGAGGCAGCCGATCAATGACTCTCTCATCATCAATGTTTCTATTTCTCTCTCCCTCTCCCTTCCTCTCTCTGAAATCAACAAAGATATATTTTAAAAAAACAAAACAAAACAAAAACCTGTTGTAATACAGCATGGGTGTTTTGTAAAAGTTCCCCAATATACCCCTATCCCAGTGAGAAAGGCAATACATTTTGGAATTGGACAGCCCTGGCTTGAATCCCAGCACCTCCGTTTTCTGCTGCACGACTATGAAAGAGTTATTTCACCTTGTTTTTAGCCTCAGTTTCCTCATCTGTAAAATGAAGCTACTTAGTTTATGATGTGCATGAAGTGCGCCTAATCCATAATATAGGGCTTCCAGTTAACGTGATTTCACCTCCTTAGTTACTTATAAGCAACAAAAAGGCAAGAGAGGTTTTAAGCATGGGGTAATCTCACTTTTTTTTTTTTAAGGAGGATGCAGAATATGAAGAATGGACTATAGTGGAGAGAGACAGCTCGGGCAAGGGTTAGTTGATAGGTTCAGGAACACATACTCCTCAAAACCAGGCTGCCTGTTAGTACTTTTTTTTGCATGTGCTCCCCTGGCACTGGGCTGCCGTCTCAAGCATTGCCTTTGCAACAGTGGGCTTAGTCTGTTTTATAGATGGGATCAGAAGAGACACAGAAAACTGAAGTCAGCTTCTTTCCTGATGGTTTTTACCCCGCTGTTTTCAAACCTTGAATACTCACATTCTTAGCGTAGAGAGAATAATCATCTGCCCGGACACACTTGTAGTCCTTTTCCATGAAATACAGCCCTTCTCTTCTGGCCTGCAAAGGATTCTTGGCGAACCCATTCACCAGTATGCGGACGTCACTGGGCATTATCTGCAGAGGTGAAGTGGACCGGGAGTCAGCAAACGATGGCCGGCTGTCCACGGCGGGCCCGCTACCTGGTTCTGAATTCCTGCAAGCTAAGAATGGTGCTGGGGGGGGGGGGTCAAAAGAATAATATTTTGTTATGTGTAGAAATGACTTGAAATTAAAATGTCAGTGTCCATAAATAAAGTTTTATTGGAACACAGTCGTACCCATTCTTTCAGGCATTGTCTATGGCTACTTCCCATGACACCTGCAGAGTAGCTGTGTAGTTGAGACACAAACCAAAAGGCCTGGAAACCTAAAATGTTTACTAGGGCTCTTTACAGAAGGTTTGTTTAAAACTCTTATGCCCCAACTTTTTGTTGTTTTTTTTAAGCTTTATTCCCAAACTTATTTTTCTTACGCCAAACCCTGGTGACGCCACACACAGGCTCCGCTCCTGGAGCTTGATGAGGGCTGCGCTGTCCACGTGCTTCGTGCCCAGGAGGGAATCCAACAGTAAGTTCTGCAAATGGCTCATGCTGCTCGGCTCGGGGAAGGCTGCAGCGAGAGGCTCCGCTCTGGCGGCGTTTAAAAGGCCTGTGACCACAAACCTGCCTAAGATATTTTGGACAGTTTCAGTACCAGTATGTGTTCTCTGAAAAGATGGCGAATGAGCCCTGGCGGGGTAGCTCAGTGGCTTAGACGGTCCGCGGGATAGCGAAGGTTTCAGGACTTGCTCTCTGGTCAGGGCACATGCAAGAAAACAACCGATGAATGCATACACAAGTGAGCAACAAACCATTGCTCTCTCTCTCATTTCCTTCCTCTCTCTCTAAAATCAATAAATAAAAATATATTTTTTTTTAAAAATGCAAAGATGAAGAGTGAAAGTGGTTGTGCGCCGCCTAATATCCACCCACACTCAAAGAGGAAAATGAAATCATAGAAAATCACAGTCCAGAAAGGGCAGGTTGTGCAGCGGGGTTAGAAAATCGCCCCTCACAGCCGTCCAGCCCTGTGGGTGGTTTGCACGAGGATCGCCTGCGATCAGGAAACTGAAAACCAGCCCCTGCGGGCGCGAGCCTCGGAGCCCAGGGAACGCTCGGCGACGCGCCGGCCTCGAGCCCTCGCGCCCTTCCCGCCGGCCGCTGGGGGCGCTGGTCCACAGCCCAGGTGCTCAGGGCCACGTTTCCGGAGTTCGGATCACGGGTGGGGTGGGCGGTAGGGTTCCCCGCAAGGGGCTGAGGGCGGGGGGGGGGGGTCAGGGTCCCTGCTGGTGGCGGGGGAGGCGCGGGGGCGCAGGCCTCGGGAGCGCGCCCTCGGGGAGCCCCTGCTCTGGGGCGGGAGCCCCGCGGGCCTGGTGGGCGGGCGCGGGGGAGGCGGGCGCGGGGGAGGCGGGCGCGGGGGAGGCGGGCGCGGGGGAGGCGGGCGCGGGGGAGGCGGGCGGGGGCCCCGCGCCCGCCGCGGCCCGAGAGGCGCCCCGCCCGCTGGTTCGCGCACCAGGACCTGCCCACTCGCGTCCGCACGCCCAGCTCCCAGGTCTCCCACCGCCGTCGGGGCCGCTGACCCGAGATGCTCGGGCTGGGGGCAGCGGCCGAGTCGCCGGACCCGCGGCCCTCGGCGTCCAGGTCCCGCACCCACCGGCTTCTGAGACGCGCGGGCTTGTTGCCCGGCGACCCCGGACGCTACACGTGCTTCCCTTCGGGGCCACGGGCGGGGGCCCTGGGCCGTCGGGCGGACCGCTGCCCGCAGGGGCGCCCGCCGCAAGCCCCTTGGGGCTCGGAGGGGCCAGGGGCCCGCTGCCGCCCGCACCCTCCCCGGGCCAGCCGGGCCTCGCGCACCCTGCTGACGGGCTGGGAGGGACGGTGGCAGCCCGGTGCTGCAGGGTTATCATGACAAAGCCCTAAGCGCAGCTTCTCCCTGCGATAGGCCCTGGGGGGCGGGCGCTGGGGAAAGCACATTTTGTCTGAAAGCCCCCCCCCCCCCCCCCCCCCCCCCCCCCCCCCCCCCCGGTTTCTGCCAGAAGCTGCTGCAGCGCCTCCTAGAAGCAGGGCTGGCGATCGCCGCCGTCTCCGGGGGGACGCGGGGGGCCTGCTGGAATCAGGGGAGCGGTCAGGGCAGAGAGACCCTCCCTCCTTAAAGGGGGCTGGTTCAGCCAGCCGGGGCGGCCCAGTGGTTGAGCGTCGTCCGCGCACCGAGAGGTCGCCGGTTCCATTGCCGTCGGGGCACATGCCAGGGACGTGCCCGAGTTGCCCGCTGGTCAGGGCACACGCCAGGGACGTGCCCGAGTTGCCCGCTGGTCGGGGCACATGCCAGGGACGTGCCCGAGTTGCCCGCTGGTCGGGGCACACGCCAGGGACGTGCCCGAGTTGCCCGCTGGATCCCCAGTTGGGGTCTGCAGCAGGCAGCCGATGGATGTTTCTCTCCCTTCAATGCTTCTATCTCGCTCCCTTCCTCTCTCTCTAAAAGTCCATGGAAACCTATTATGAAAAATAAAAAGTAAAAGAGGCTGGTTCTGAGGACATTGCCGGAAGCTGCAGTGTAGGCCCCTTGCTGGGGAAAGTCTGGATGGACGGCTGATGCTCAGAATCCGCTCCACATCCGTTCGTGGTCACCAGTATTGCTTATTAAACAGAAGAGAATGGGATGGTTGGGGAATCCTCATTACTAAATAAGCTAACTTTTTAGTTTTTCTAGGGGCTCTGTTATTTGGGGCCACAATGAAAAATTTAGACAATGATGATCTAATATCTGACAAACTTCCCAAGCTCAGGAGCTCAAGGACTGGCTGGAGCCACAGCCACATACTGTTACGGAGGTAGGATAGTGTGGCATTTTGAAGTTCATACTTGGGTGGTTGCATTGAGAACTGGCTCGTGTGAAATACAGTATTTTTTCTATGTTTTCTGTTTCATTCTGCTCTTTATAATTCCCTCATTCTGCTAACTTTGAGTTTACTCGGCTCTTCATTTTCTAGCTTTTAAAATTATAACGACAAAACCAGCACCCTGCATAACAAAAATTGTTCTCATATATAAATAATACCTTCCCCCTTGTCCTCTCTTCTATAAAGTAGACAGAATTCAAATTAATTTATCTTTGCTTCTGTGGATAAACTAATTTTTTTCTTATTATAAAAGAAAGAATTCTAATTTGGTGCCTTGGAACCAGCCAAAGAATAGACCTGAATCGCAGAGTGGAGATTACGGAGTGAAGTTCGGCTGACCTCATGTCACAAATTAAGCTGCAGTCCACTTAAACTGCCAGCAAGGATCAATTAAGCGACTGTGCTTAAAGGACATTGGGATGGCGTTGGGCAGGACGGAGGGTCTGTTAGTGAAAAGCACTCAGTCCCTCGCTCTCACGGTCCTGGGCGCGGGGGCTGCCTCCTGCCTGTCCCTGCAACTCCTCATGTTCCAGCTCCCACTCTGGAATCATCAGAGAGGTGCCCCAATATGGTGACAGTTCATATTTCTCTGCTCGTTTGACAGTGGGCAGGGGCAAGGGTGATAAAGACACAGGCATTGCTATTAAGAAACAGCATTAAAATATTCTCAGTAAGCCCTGGCCGGTTTGGCTCAGTGGTTAGAGTTGGCCTGCAGACTGAAGGGTCCCGGTTTCGATTCCAGCCAAGGTCAAGTACTTCAGTTGCAGGCTCGATCCCTGCCCTGGTTGAGGTGTGTGCAGGAGGCAACCAAGTTCTCTCTTTTCTCTCTCTCCCCCCTCCTTCCACTCCCTCTGAAAAGCAATGAAAAAAATATCCTCGGGTGAGGGTTAGAAAGAAAAATGTTCTTAACTGAGACCTGTGTGTAGTCAGAGGTGGGCTGACTTCCTAGACTCATCTGTGAAGGTGGATATTTTTCTTTTAATTTGAAGTCATTTTGTCTGGCACTTCCTATCCCCCTAGCCCAGTAATGGTTTTACTTGCAAAGTGACCGAATGCGTAGAGTAGGGGTCTCACAGAGGGGGAGCAGAGGCTAGCAAACCTCAGAGGAGTTGAAGGCTTTCGTGAGCTGGTTAAATGTGCCACACTCTATAGATGCCGCAAACACAGTGGAATCTGGGAGAAAGTCCTGGCCTCTCCCCCAGCAAATTCACGGAGCTCCTGGAGAAGGCAGAGACCTCCTTCCTTCTCTCTCTCTTTTATTCCTGTCCGCCTCCAGCTATGTGAGGTGGCCTGTAGAACAAGCCACAACACACATAGGGTCACTGGGAATAAGGGCAGAGAAGGGACCATATGGATGCTCAGGGGTTAGTTCTCTAGTCCTGGCCATGAGTGTGATTTGGCACCGGATCATCCCATATGTCATAGAAGGCGAGGCATTTGGGGGACTCATAGCGCAATTCCCTGTGGAGGCCTGTTACCCATCCCCATCCCCTCCCCTCAATGACTGGAACAGAATCATTCCCTTTAGTCGGAATGTTGAATGAGTTAAGTGAAGCCCACGTGACTTTAAAGCTGGGTGCCACAGCTTGATTGCATCACAGGGGCTTGGATTTGGTCACAGTATCTCCACTTTTACCATCTGAACGGGGAGGGTTGGTGGGCCATCCGCAAGGACAGGCCAACCCCGCCTGACACACTCAGTTAAAGGCACAAAACTCGAGCCTGGTCTCCTGCGGGCACTGAGGTCGGGCTGGGCCTGTGCACTCTTGGGAACTCCATGAGAATCAGCACCTCCCTCCCACCAGCCACACCCAGGGAGCTGCTTTCCACTTGCTTATATTTACCTTTCAGACAAGAAATTTAGTCTTTAGGAAACATAGGAAAAAAACTGAAAATGCAAAAATGAATTTGTTCTTGGAACTAAAATCCAGGGCAGGGCGGGTCTGCATGCTATGTTTGTACTTTTAATTTAACATTAGTGGGACATCTGTCAAGTTAATGTGGGCACTTAAGACTTGTTCTGAGTTGATTATCAATGGGAAACATGCATACAGAAATATTCATTAGAGAGCTACTGAGAGTTGCAATAAAGCAGCAGACACTGAATTCAGAGCCACTGTCACTCCCCCCTCCCCCAGTTTCACATTTGCTTGAGGGGGGATGAGACCAAATGTCCTCCGTGTTCTGTGGTACCCATCGGACGTGCACCATGGGATAAGGGTGTTGTCCTGACTCTCAGGATATCACCAAGCATTTCAGGACATGACATTGCAGACGAATGATAAACAGCAGCATTGACTCAGCCCGCAGACGGCTGTGTCTGCCTGATGTCCCACATGGGCTGCTTTCATCGCTAATCATGGACTTGGAGACTGTTTGTGGTACGTGAAAGGTGGGGAGGGGTTCCCTACATGTTACTTTGTGGAAAGCCTCAAGTGTGGTGTCTTCCCACCCTCCTGCCACAGGGCTGTGATTGTCAGGGTGAGTTTCTCCTACACATGAATTTGTTACTGGTCATTATCTTGGGATTGCACTTGATTTGGTGAGGTCGTCCCAGACATTCCCGGACTTCAAGAGGCTCAGAAACAAGCCCCCTATTCCTTGATAGGGATGGGGGCAGGAAAATGCAGAGGGCTTGAAGGATCGGGGCCCTGCCCAGGCGGGGGTCTCCAGACACAGCGCGTATGGAGGGGCACTGGGCAGCCAGGGCGAGCAGGGTGGCCCTGCGGGGCACGGGGCAGAGGGACTGTATGTGTTGGGGATGGAGGGACAGCAATGGGTGTGTTGCACTTGCTTTCTCAGCACCATGTGTTTGATGGAGGTTTTGAGGTTACTCAGAGTGCTTTTCTAAGACTGTTTTTGAATGAATTGATTTGGCAAAAATGAACAGAATTGGGCTAACTCAGCAAACTAAAGTAAAGCAGCCATCCAAAATGGTAGAAGGGCTACTTTTTCCATCCCTCGGACGGCAGGCCTGTGAAGTAGACTGAGCACTCCCTTCAGGCTTCCTGGTTGTCCGCTGCTCCCGGACTGGCTCACGGGGACGTGAGCCCGGGGCGCCCAGGCACAGCCTCCCCGCGGTCAGGAGCTGAGAGTCCTTGTCTTCACGTTGTTGTCAGCTGACACGATCAAAGCTCCTGAGCAGTTTATTTGAAAAGCATTTGAGTAATTTAGCTCTTAATGGCTTCAGTATGTTTGCTATTTCAAACAGTAAATATATTATTTTTAAAATGAAAGGGCAAAATATGTTTTCACAGTGGCTGTTCCATTAAACAATGTCTATTTCCTGCATAAAGAAACCAAATTAAAGAACACAACCTTCAATACGGAACAACAGTGTGTCTGAAAATGATTAACCTTATTTGGAAGCCAAAAAGATCAGAATTACAGAACTTGTATTTGCTAAGGAAAGTCCCTTGGAGTCTACCTAACAGTGTAGCATTCCCCACATGGTGAAGGGAAGCAATGGCAGCCCATAGTGCGAGACCAGAGATTTCACAAAGATCAAGACTGGGATAGGCCCCCAAAGGACACTCCGACCGTCCCTGTTCCTCAGCGCTGCAGGGACCAGCAGAGCTCCAGGGCCCAGAGGTCAAGGGCCAGCCGGGGTGGAGGTATAGCAAACCACACCAGGTGCTTCTTCGGGGGGGAGGGAGAGGCAGGCAGGCGGGAGGCTAGGCAAGGGGAGTGGAGAGTGGACAGAGGGAACCAGCGGGTCAGGACACCTGTGTCCCCATGAAGCATTAACCCCATGGCCCTGGCCCCTGCTCCAGGACAGGGAGGCTGTGGCTGAGGCAAGTGGCCCTGCGCTCCTACAGTGCACCTGCTCAACCCATAACTCACCCAGAGCTGCAGCGGGACAACCGAGCCAGCTGTTCCCATCCTTCTAGAGGATGCTGTACCCAGCAGGTAAAGGGACTGAGGCTCAGAGAGGCTGGGCCGAAGCCTCTCAGGACTCCCCGTGCCTCCTGCAGGGGAGAAGAGGCCCAGATTCTAGAATGTTCTTCACAAGGCAGACAGCAGTGAGGCCACACACGAGCCCACCCCCTTCCTCTCTGAAATCAGCGTACTTTGTAACTTCTTTAAAAAGGCAACACCTCCATCAGGGGAGAAACATCATTTGCTTCTTGTTAGAACAGACTTTCATTTAGGATCAAGCTGCGTGGGGGCCCCATGCCCACAGGGAGCAGCGAAGAGGAGGGAGGGGTACCCCAGATGCACCGTGGGGGCCCGTTTAGAAGAAAGGATGCGGAGGGCTTAGAGCACAAGGGGGCTGCAGGCCCGCAAACCCAGCCTCTCTCAACTGGAAACCCTCCTCTCGCCCCCACAGTCTGTTAAAAAAAAAAAAATAGAGGGAATGTCGATGCCTCTTGTGAAAGCCAGGGGAGAGATTCCAAGTGGGCTCCTTTAGGGGCATGGCCGTCTCTGCAGCTTGTCTGCTCAGGTGGCCTGCTTAGTGTGCGGCCCGCAGACACGACACGCGTGCCCCACGGTTCCACACTGGCGCTCACACTGCCGCGGAGCAAGGGCAGTTAGGGGAGGGAGGCATACGCTGCCTCAGAGGCTTATGTGCTTTGGATTCAAGTGTTCTTTTATGTAACTCTCTGAACAATAAGCTAAACATGCCTTTTATGGTTGAAAATACCTTAGTCCCTTCTCTTACATGAGCCTAGTATACTATAAGTTATGATTAAATTGTTCACGGACAAACTAGGAAATTGAACACTTGAGTCTTTTATTCTGAATTTCAGTTTTCATTGTACCGTGATTGTACCCGTGGGTTGAATGTATGGAAAAGGTAAATAAAAGCTTATTTGGATACAGGACATTATAATTCCCGAGGTGTTTACACTACATTACTGTATTTGATCCATGCAGTTGTCCTAGGAATTAGGCAGGAAATATTTCAGTTTCACAGATGAGGAAACTTATGTCCTGAGATGTTTAAGTAACTTGGCCAAAGGTCATATAATTAATTAGTTTTGTTGTTCATCATAGTCCTCTATACAATCTTCAGAACTCTGGACGATTATATACATATAACTGAATTCACAGTTGTCTTAATATTCATCTCTTCTGAAAATTAAGGTGCAGAGAATAAAGCTGTCTAAAAAAGAACTCTAAATTTATTGTTTGTCTGGGTAATTAAATTTTAGTATATTTTCTTTTAATAAAAATTTGCAAACAGCCCAGGAGATTTCCCCTAGAGTTCCAAATTAAACACACATGGATCTTGTACACATACAGCTCAGTTGCATGGCAGGTCCAAATCCTCAATCTCAATCTTTCATTGGAATAAAAATCTTTACTTTTTTTTTTTTTTTACCAGTTTTTTGTTTTTGTTTTTGTTTGTAATGGCTAAGGAAAGCGGTGGCGGGTAGGTTGTAGAGTGGCTTCTTTGTCTCATTTGACAATCACCAGCGCCATCTACTGTCGTGAAATAAAATCATGAAGGGTTGTAACAATTTGTTAGTGAAAATTAGGGCTGAATGAGAGAAAGACAATTTTACAAATTTTTATAATTTTATAATGGAATGGCAGGCTGGGAAACTGGAAAAAAAAAGTGCTATGAACAAAAGCAAAGCAGGGGCTGGAGACCAGAGTGCCAGGAGGTGCTGGTTTCTACAGAACATCTTCTGAGGGCCTCTCTGATTAGTGATACTCAGGCAAAGAGCTGATGAAGTGAGAGAGTGCGCCATGAGGGTATGTGGGCAAAAGAGCCTTAGCCAAAGAGGGCAAGAAAGATAAGGGCCCCCTACGGTGGAAGTTTGCCTGGCCCAATAAATGCCAAGAGGTGCTCCTTCCCACCTCTGCTCCCACACCTCAGCCCTTTGGTTTTCCTGATGGTGGTTCCCATGATTGTATTGATTTAAGGTGCATAAGTATGGCCACATGCATGTACACAGATGTAGGAACATCCTTGACAAAGACCTGGTCCTTGCAGTGTGCCTCAGTGGACAGAAAGAAAAGTAGGCAAAGTGAAGTTCTCTGTGGCAAGATCATTCCTGCCTTACAACTATTTGATTTACCGTGTTGTTAGGGTGCCTAGGTTTCCAGGCTGGACCACAGGATCCTGCGTGACATCGAGTGTAGGTGGAACATGGGGCATTGGTAACGGGGTCCAGTGGAAAACGGCGCTGTCACCGGTGTGTAGCACAATGTCCTACATCCAGTTTCCGCTCTGACAGTCTGTAATTCTGTGATACAGGAAGGAGCAAAGGGAAAACTCATTACCTGTACTAGGGGTTGAATGGGCCTTTGTGGGTTGACCTGGAGACCCGACAAACACTTACAACATTCTCTCTACAGAAAAATTAGTTGTGGGTTTCACTTGCTGCGCTTACAGACCCTGAACACAGACGGTGTGTGAATTGGAGGCTTCCCGTGGTGGGTGAGAGCGTCCCTGGTGGCCTCGCGCAGCGAGATTAAAGAGCAGAGCGAGGAACTGCTGTAGCTGGAGCATTCTGGGGGAAGCACTGGTCATGACGGAGGCCCAGACGGTCCCTGGAGAGCCACAGTCGCAGCTAAGCCACTGCACAGCTTAGCTGCTAAACAGAGGGCAGGCAGACCACAGTCCGCAGAAGGCAACTGACCGATGGCGCTCCATAAAGAGAAGGCCCGAAAGCGTTGACATGCTCTCCCCCTTACAGAGGGGCACATGCCCTTCTCGGTGGGCAGCCTGAGGCATCGTCTGTCTCAAGGATTAACACTGTTGCAGCAGGAGTGCAAGTGGGGAAGAAATATTTTGAATAATAGTTTTAGTTCTTTGAGACAGGATTTTGTCGAAAACACCAAGCTTCAAAACCAGGCTTAATTCACAGGGTGAGAAAGTTGCTCAAATTCTTTTATTTCCTTCTTTGACATATGAAAATCCACATAGGGGGACAAAAAGTTCATATAGGAATAAAAAAGAGGCGAAAGTCTTTCTCTTAGGCCCAGGGACGTGCAGCAAAGAGAAAGGAAGAAACTGCTTGAGTAGGTTCAACAAGCTTCCTCACTTTCCCGTCGGTATTAAGAAACTTGCGCCGTGAATGTGAACCAATTCGCTGCTTTTTTCATCGAGAAAATCTGATTAAAAATCTTTAAAAAGTTGGCAGAACTGCCACAGTGGTCTTGGTGATAGAGTAGAAACAGAATGCCATCAAGCCTAACGTGTTCAAGTCAAGTCACTCTCTACCGTTCACGAGAGGGGTTGCTGACCCCCAGCACCAGCAGCGGCGTCTCGAGAGGTGGCGGTTAGGGAGGGGAGGCGGTTCACCAAGGCAAGGGCGTCTGAGCTTTGCAGTGAGCTCGCGGTGTTTCTGCAGGTTAAGAATCGAGTCCAGTCTCAGTTCTTGTGGCTGTGAGCTGGACAGCCTGACTTGCCGATTTGTTTGCTGTCTTCAATATTTTAAATTATTGTAATGCTCCATACGAGGAAGGAAGGCAGCATGCTCTTCAGCGGTTGATAAGATCAAAGAGCAAACACACACCGAAGTCGGGAGCTTGGAAGCACCGCTTCCACATGGCGCGACGGCAAAAGTTATCACGAGGTGGGTGACGATCTTGGGTAGCCCACTAGAGAAACGCGCACGAAACGCGCGTTTGGTAGAATGTTTTGAATTTGTCTGTTGAGAGAAGTTTTGCCCATAGGAAATCCACGGATGTGGAATCTATCTCCTTCATTAAAAGGTAATTTCAACATTCTACTGTAATGAGGGAAGAAAATACTAGGACTTCTACTTTTATTTTAAATGAAATTTGATTAGTGTTTAATATTCAGGATTGGAAGATAGAACTATCAGGATGATTTAGCCTGGTGCAATTAAAGATTTGATTTCTGTAGTTCCCCCTCATACGGATTCCTTCTGGTTATGTCCTCCCACATCTAGATGGCTATATGGAAAGGGAATGTTGATGATACAGACTTTGAATATTTCCAGACCCGTGGCCACAGCTTCTTATGCTAAAGTAATAAAATGGTTTCTGATTGTGATTTAGTTTGCCGTGTAACTTAACTGCAGGGAAAATACATAAATAGCCCAGCTCATTTTTCTCATTGAGAACCAAGAAGTTGACATTTTGGTGTTTATTTCAGTCTCTTGAAGCGAGTCTCTAGCCTGGGTTAATCCCTCAGCGCCTGAGGAGTCTGAGACCTTCCCCGGGGGGTCCCGGAGTGAGGTGACTGGCGCAGGATGTATCTGGCAAAGATCTGCCAGCCACCGAGGGCCTTCTTTTCCACCAGTGGTTCCCGAACTGGAGCCTCACCCTGCCATGGTGGCCTGCACCCCACCCCACAGTTCTGCTTTCATCCATTGTATGTGTTCAGGTTTCGCATCAGGTTTGCTTCTCAGCAAAGTTGGAAAGCTACTGCTTTACCTGACCACCACCATTTGTATCTGCTCTCAGTGCTGAGTTCTCTGGGTTCATCTCATTTTACTTGTAAATCTACAGTCATGTCTCTTCTGGTGTAAGCATTTCTTTACCAGGTTCCATCTGTCCACCATCATGTCAGCCTCAGGGCTCCCTGCTGTATATGATCTTGGAGGAACACTCCCCCCTCTCTCAGCTCAGTTCTTCAAGAATTTCTGGACTCCCTCAGGCTACAACCTTGTCCACTTCTGCCTGTGGCCTCCTTAAAGCCAGAGGTTCTCTGGTCCCCTGCAGCTCCTGTGGAATCCAGCCCCTTCTATGTAGTAGCTGCTTAATGAGGTTTTGTTGACGTGAATTACTGGTCAAGGAACAGAAGAAAGCGTAAGAAAATCAAATTCAAGGAACCAGTAATAAGATTTTAATGGATGAAATAAAAGTTTGCCCCAGTATAACATCTGTTTTATGGTTGCCATAGAAATCAGGCAGCTCTTCTGGCCTCATGGTTTGAAGCCCAGGTAATTGAGGACAATTGCCAGAGAGAATGCAGCAGGGTCCATTTCTGGTAAAGAGTAACCTTGGCCCAGTTATTCAGGTTCCTCATCTGTGAAGCCAGGTATCTCCCTGCCTGGACTGGTATTCAGCTTTTGTATCCCCATTAGAACACTGCAGGTATTAATATATTGAAATACTTTGGTAAACAGCTACTGGCCCACTTCCCCTAAGGACACCCGTCCAACCTCCTCCCCCCACCCTCACTGTCCCAGTGTTTCTGCCCCTCCCCATTCCCCCTGGATCTCCCCATGACCTGTAAACTAAAGGGCTAATGCCTACCTAGCAGGTATCTTCCAGATCCAACCCTGTGGCCTTGAGAAGTCACTAATGTTCCCATCCTACTCGGGCCCCTACCAAATCTAGCAATCCGGCGTCGTTGAGTCCACAAAAACAAAACAAAACAAGAAAACATTGGGGAGACCCTTCTTGGAGCATTGGGTTGCATCAGGGAGATAAAGATTTGCTTAGGACTGAATTGCTCAGCCTGGCTGTCCCAATTATATCTCAGTCTATATGCATTAGAGTGTTGCCCAAGAGAGGCCTGGAGCCTGGACAGCCTTAGAGCCTGCAGCTTGGAGAGGCAAACAGATCAGTCCTGGGCAATCTGTAGCTCAGTGGGACTTTCCTTCATGAGGGCAGAGTTTAAGCGGATGCTTGGATTTATTAAGTTGACTCAGGCCATGGCCAATGCGTCACAAGCCAAAGGCCATTGTTGAAGAATAAAGGAAAGTTTTGAATGACAAATGGAGCTGGAGGAAGGGATTGGGGGCTCACATCCACAGAAATGCCCCTGAAGACTCAGAGAATTGACTAGATTCACTTTTCCTTCCTTTCATAGGCTATTTGGTGCATGTATTGATGGCCAAACCCTGGCATGATATCTCAATATTGTTAAACATTTTGCAGTTCTGCCCAGAAGTTTATCATGAACAATCATGACGCCATGCTGGGCAGTAACTATTTTTACTTATTTTACAAACAAGGAAACCAAAGAAGCTCAGAGAGGTTCCGTAACCTGCCCGCACCCCTTTGGGGGTCAGCCCTCAGACTTTAACGTCTCCTGTTACATTGTACTGCTACTTAAAGCCCTTTAAATGAGACAGTGCCCTGTTTTGTATGACTTGGTAGGAAGCAGCGTGGTGAAGCTTAGTGATGGATGTTCGTTTCTGAAGCACACAGGTGAGAGCATATTGGATCAGGTGGAGGTTGGGAAGAAACATATCCTGGGAGCTTACAGCCTTGTCAGTAAAACAACACACACCCACATGCAACTCTTACAGAAAAATAGAAGAATCCGTCTTATTTTTCTCATAGGAACTTACTGATTTCTCTAATATCAGATGAGTACAGCTCATTGCAACGTTGCCTTTTCAACAGCAGGAGAAATAAACACAAAACCCAGCCGTGGAAAGCTCTCTTTTTGGATGTGTCCCCATGAGCAAGGAGGAGGAAGATGACAGATTTAGTTGATGGGGAAGGAGAATTTCCCAGCACTGGGGAGAGTGCAGAAGAAAGCAGGGCAGCCTGCTCTGACTAGCACCGGGAGAGGCATGCAGCTCAGGTAGGGCATGTTTGCTGAACCCCTGAGGGAAGGAGTATTGAGGAGAAGCCTTAGACATCTCATTGTCCTCTCTTGTCTGGGTTTTCTGCGTGGATTTTCCTCTGTGGAGAAAGAGACTAAATAAGTTTTCATGTTTCAAGACTTTATGATTTTTTGCCTGCCATATATGTAGGGAGCTGAAGACATTTTTATCATTTCAGTTCCCTGTTCCATCCCTGTTGGGAAAATACTCAGTAGGACCACACAGAGCAGGTTTGCACCTGGTGGGGGTGGAAGGGAGGCTGATGCCAAGGCTGTGGGAGGGAAGGGCATACAGTGCGGAAAGATGCGATGTCTGCTCCCTCTGCTCCTTATGGAGGGCGGAGGGGGGGGTGGGAAGTGGGGGAGGGAAGAGAGGAGAGGGGAGAGTACTGGAGATGGCAGAATGTGGCATCGCATGGCCCCCTAAACAGCTCTGTGACATTATTAACTTCTAGAAATGCTTGAAGAGAATGACCAGTTACAGAGCCCTCCAAGGGCCTCAATTTCCAGGTCGAGGGGAAGCAAAACACAGAAAGATTTGTAAATGCAGGAACTCAGCCTAGTTCCTTTAGAGGTTTTCCTAAATCCCCAAAGGGCAGGGAGGTCTCAACTGAAATTGGGGTCCATAGTTAATCACTTTAAGACATTTTGTTATTTCTGAACCAGTACAAATTACTTGGTTTCCTAGTTTTTAAATTTTGGGGGAGATATCTTCTTGGTCCTGCTCAACTCAAGACACTGTGATTCTTTTTATGCTCTAAATTACAGTTTCTGAAAATCTGGATTTTGAAGGCCCTCCAGGTGGCCTGTGGTTGCCCAAATGCAAGGAATAGGTTTTGTTTGAAGGGTATTTTCTGTTAGAGATTTGAATTCTCCATAAAAGGTACAAAAATAGATATTTGAACATTATAACCAGAAAGATAGTCACGTGCTAGACCAAATGCTTCAAATGCTGTGGGGGGAGGGGGGAGTGTGTGTGTTGTGTGGTTGCGAAAGAAGCTTTGAGGTAATTGGTCCAAGGGATTCTCCTTCAATGCGGTTCATGGTCTAAAGTCTCATTTGGGATGAAGTTAAACCACTTATAAGACACTAAGAAATCAAACCACTTTGAGAATCTTTAAAACAGGTATTTATAATTGATATTTCAACTGAGAAAAAACCTTGACCCTAAACCTTTGCAATTTCATTTCTGACCACAATGAAGGGTTATATTGGCCATGGTGCCCTAAGATTTAGTTTTGTTTCTAGTGGTATAAAGAACTGCTCAGCTTTGAAGTTCAGGGCTGAATCCTATTTATAGGGGATGGTTTGGGACGAGATTGGCTAGGAAATCCATTCCCAGAAAGGGCCTTTTGAAAACTATTCATCATTATCATCATAACTATTTTCTAACTTCAATATGAAAAAGTGCTGCTCTATCCACTGTTTCAAAACCATGGCAAGAGTGCAGATCATTCAGAGAGTAAGAATTTGGTGGCAGTATAGTTTTATTTAATCTCACCAAATCATTAAAAACACACACCAAAAAGCAGACATAGCTACTAGGAGCATAAAACATCCTTAACAAAACTAGTTGAAAAGGAATCCCCAGAACCCGGACAGGTATGCCAAAACATGAGACAGCAGCAGGGCACGAGGGAGAAAGGAAAGCCCAGGAAGATCTTAGTGAGCCAGAGGACCAACAAATTACCAGCAAAACTCTGCCCTGAAAGGAGAGGACCCTGCACCCCGGGAACCTCAGTGAGCAAACTGTAAAACCCCCGGTGAGAGAGGCCCGGTCTGCGGGACAGGTGGCTGGCCTGTGTTGGGGTGGTGGGCTGACTCACAGTCCCCCCAACACGCCCACTAACCCCCCCGCAGTCCTCAGAGGGAGTCCAGCAGTGCCCGTGCTTTGATTTCAGCCAAGCGAAACCCATTTTGGCCTTCCTGCCCTCCAGAAGCATAAGCTGGTACGTCTGCGTTGTTTTAAGGCGCTGAGACTGGGGTTTGTTGCAGTAGTAACAGGAAACTAACACAGGCGGGAACTACATTTCCCAGAGTTCCCCCTCCTGGGTGTCCTGGTGGGAGCTGGCCAAAAGCAGCAGACAAGCTCTGGGGTGCAGGGATGAGTGACCAGGGCCGTTCCTCCCTGAGGGCCTTCGTGACGGGAAGGGGCTCCGCAGTGTCCTCGTCAGGCGCTTGGCCCTGAGCCCCCAGAGGCACAGCTACGCTAGGGCAAGGCTCCCGGGGGCCCCCCAAACGCCCCCTCGTCAGCGCCCTTCTGCTCTGGGCACTTGGCTTCTCAGGATCCACTGCATTCTTGAACCTGCCCTCTGATACCAGGGCCTTGAGAGGATTAGTTAGATAGTGTCCGTGTTTCTCAAAGGGATTATGCCATGTACTTGTCAATGAGCGCAGGTTACTATTGTCCCGTAACCTGAACAACACTTGATATTGGCTAATTCTCAAATTTTGACCAAACTTTAAGGTATGTGCTGATATTTCCTTGTGGCTTTAATCTGTATTTTCCCAGTAACTCATGATGTTGTGTCTCTTTTAATATTTTTAGTGGTCTACTGGATTTGCTTGCTTGTGAAGTGTATGTGACTTTGCCCACTTTTTCTACTCAGTTGTCTGCCTTTTTCTTATTGATTCATGGTTCTTTATACAGTCTGGATATTAGTCCTTTATCAAGTATATGTATTGCAAATATCTTATCCCAGTGTGTGGCCTGCCTTTTCACTTTGTTTAAAAAGTTTCTAATTTTGATGTGATCAATTTCCCGGTCTTTATTTATAGTTAGGGTTTACTGTGCATACACTGAAACCCAATAATCCTACTCCTAGATATGTGCCTAGAAAAACTCTCGCAAAATTCTCCAGGTGCAAGAATATTCATAGAAGCATTGTTCCTGGTAGGAAGAAACAAACAAACCTAGACGCTCCCCAAATGTTCCCAAGAGAGGAGATAAAACCACATACGCACATCCACGGTAATGGTTGTACAAGGTAATGAACTCCAGACACACAAGTCCACATGGATTTGTGCCACAAACATACTGTTAACTAAAAAATAATAATTTATTTTACTAAAAATTCAAAATCAACTCAAGTTAAATAATATGCTATTTAGGGATAAAAACAGGTGTTCAGCTTTAAAGAGAAGGAATGGGGTGATTCTCAGGACTGAGCTCACCTCTTGGAGATAGGAAGGGATGTGAGGTGAGAGGGACACACAGGGGCTTCTAAAATGCTGGCAACATTCTTCTTTTTAGCCTCAGAGGGGTTTGCACATCTTTATCTTCTTTAAAATGAACATGTTTTCAATACTCATTGTTACATAATCTACTTTCTCAATAAGCCATTTTAACAGGTCTCATTCTCCTAAGAATCCTGTTCATCGCTCTGGTTTAAGGGAGCTGAGCAGAAGACTCTGAATGCTTTAGGGGAGCAGTGCCCGAAGCCAGCACGGGAGCTGCTGCCTCAGATTCACGTGGCCGTGTGTTCACACTGCAGCCTGCCAGCCCCACCCAGGCCACAGAACCAGAATGTCCAGGGCGGGCTGAGGAACGGGTGTCATTTGCCCAGGTAATTTTCTACCTAGATATGTCCCCAGCAGGAATCCTTGCGAGGACATCAGTGGCTCCCTACTGCCCTCTTGTGGTCGGTTTTCCCACCCAACCTGAGCAGGGTAAGCGGGCAAGGAGCAAGGGAGCAGGCCCATTCTGTCCCGGGACGAGCGGTCTCTTGGTTTGGGTGGGAGCTCTGAGGACTTGCACAGCGGGCCGAGATGCCAAAGCACGGCACCTAGAACCCACTGGCTTGTCTAGTATTTCTATTTCAAGTCCTCAGTGCTCTAGCCTGGCTAACTGGCCTGAAACTTATCTGAGCTCTTCCTAGCAGGGATGAATGAGCTCATGGACCCATAGACCCCTTCTTTTTGCTTCCTTGCCCCCACTCTTCTTTTTTCTCTTTTCCTCCTCAGTTGGTCAGAGTTTCTGATTCCTGACATTGATCTTGGAATAAATAGATTCACTCTGAAAAATCAGAGGCGGAGCCTAGACCAGACCCCAAGGGCAGATGCCAAGTGTGTAGAACCCACACTCCCTTCACCCCATGTCTGGCCCAGCAGCTGGAATCTCACCCTCCAGCCCAGGGATCACACCGCCCTCCCTGTCGTTTGAGTCCACCAAGGGCTATGCTCAGTAGGATAGCGAACCCCCTATCTTGCCATTTACTCTCCCTCTGACTTTCCCCGTCTTCCCTGGGCTTCCTCTCATTTACACTCAGCCTGTCAAGAATGAGGTGCTGTTCCACCACATCTATCGACTGTCACTCAGACTCTGGGAATCGAGGCTCCAGGTTCAAAGAACACTTTTCTAATTAGGTGTCACAGAGTTACATGCTTCTAATGTAACAGTTCAATCCTTCAAAGAAATCCTTCAGAGCACCCCAGGAAAACAAAACAAAACAACCAATCCACAAATGTGATGTGCTTGGTAACTGCTCTGTTTGGAAGCCCTGTGTCCACACATTGAGCGCCCCCAGCAGACCTCTGCTCCTACCCTCCGGCCTGCCCTGTCTACTCAACATTTTCTTCCTCCTGCCCTCCCAAGTCTAGTCTCTTTGGTGAGGGCCATATTATGGATGAAAAAGGGGTTCTACAGAATGATCTGATTACAAATTCCTAACTGGGCAGGTTTTGGTGGGTAGTCACTGCCCAGGCACATAACTTCTTTAGTAAAAGGCTTATCTTTGCCTTAAGTAAACCTTGTCCATTTAGGTTAACACACCTTCGAAATGCTCCCGTTCTAACCCCTCCTTCTAAAGCTTGACTGTTCTCAAGAGAGCGCCCAATCTTAACTATCTGGTCACCCAGTCCTGCCTCACTTTCTCCCACCTTCATGTAATCTTTCTCACATTCTCTCCTTAATCTCAAATGCATAAAAGAAACTGCACATTGTCCTTCTCTGGAGGATTTGAGAACTTGCTCCCCAGCAATTGTCAGTTTTGGCTCAAGTAAACTCATAAAAATTCTCTACAGGTTTGGATGCTCTTACATTGACACATTTAATCATAAACTAAACTCTTTATTCAGAACTGGGCACTGGGGAAAATGGAAACTTCATGGTAGCCGTAAGACCTGAGTTGTGTACTCACTCTGCACTCACTGGCTCTGGGACCTTCTTAAGTTCATTTCCCCTGTCTGGGTTCCTCAGCTGCTAAAGGAGAGGAACTGGGTGGTCTGAGGCCAACGTCAGGTTCACCCACACTCATTCTCAGCACCACCCTTCTGAGAAGCTCCAGGCATTCAGACAGCGTGTCTATCTGCCTTACTCCTCAGTACAACGTCAAGGCTAGGTCCTTGACTCATCTATGACAAAGATCCTGTGAGGTGACTTGCTGGAGGTCATGAAGTAAATCAGTTTCAGAGTCCAAAACAGCAACCCAGTTCTCCCTCCCTGCTTTATTCTATCTAGACGACTTGAATCAACACCCACCACCACCACCACCTTCCCCAGAAAAATTCTTGATAGATTTACATCCATGTAAAACTTATTTTTAACTTAAATTTGAACTTTCAAAATGGTGTGTATTTAAGCATGTAGATTGTCATTATTCAAAATTCTTCCTTTAACCTGCACGAAACCTTCATGAAAGAACATTTAGAAATTGTGGCTAAATGATAACAACGAGCTTTTTCTTGCCATGTTTTATAAAAACAAGAAACTTTGGTTTCTATGCATAGCTCCCACACCACTCAGGGCCTGGTGACACTGAGTGGACCAGGGGTACTTAGTGTTCTTCAGTTCTTCATTTGAGGGGCTTAATGCTTCATACGCAAAGCTCCATGGCACAGAAACCCACACTGGCTCAGTCCTGAGTGTGGAAGAGCAGCCAAGCTCCCGGAAGGGAAAACCATTGAAAGCAAACATTATTTTCCCCCAAGGCAACATTATCTTATCTCGACCTTGTTCCCTTATCTAAGAGGAAAGGGTCAAATTCTTCCTGGGTTCCCAGGGCAGTACTTGCACTGTTGCAGGCAAGGCTGATTTCTTATTTTTCCCCTATTGTAATCTCAATTCTCATGCAATTATGTAAAAGGAAATTAGGGATTTTGCAATAGCTCACGGTCAGGAAGTCTCCTTTTAGATAGTTATGTTTAATTGTGTCAGCATTATTTTTATGAAAAGGCCAGTTTGTCTCAGAAAGTTCAGCTACCTCACCCAGGTAGGAAAGCAGGCAAGAGATGGAGTGGGGGGGGGGGGCAGAAATGCCCAGAGAACCGGACACCAGAGAAAGTTGATAGTTGGCCCACAAAAGAAACAAAATGCTGATCCTTGAAACTGAAGGCCGTGGAAATGACTATAGATACCAGCAGCTGAAGCCAGAGCATGAACCCAAAGGCAGGGGTAGGGGTGGGAGTAGGAGTCAAACAAACTCCCTCTCAGGAGAAGAGAATGGGAATACAGCATGGCCACACTGGTGGGATGCCAGGCTGACACAGGAGCCTCATCAAGAGCTTAGCTCACCCTCAGGGCAAAGGGGAGAAGGTGAACGGTATGGGGGAGAGTCCCAGATTTAAAATCTGGAAGTAACTGAGCTACCTTGAATAGGCAATTTTAATTTCCATTGCATTGCTAGCCAGGACTAAGGGTTCGATCACTAAATTCAGTCACAGATTAATAAAAAATGTTACATTTCTGCATATTTGACTGTTATGACTGAATGGCTTACCTGCTATACTAACAATATTTTTTTTATTAAAGGATATCATTGTAGTGGATCTTTTAAAAATATTTAACTCCCCCCACAAAAAAGTTAAAGCCATTGTCAGCATGCCTTACAGCAAATCTAATTCAGAAGTGTAATAGGTTAATTTAGCTTTGATAATACCAAGGTTTTTTTTCTTAGTATCAAATAACAGAACAGATTCATATTCTTAATATGTAATGCTCTCATCAGAGTTCTTCATACTTTAGTAATATATGAACCTGTTTTAAAGAAAAATAAGTAGAATCCCTATGTTGACTTGTTTCTATTATAATGTTTCTTAAATAGGTACAAACATAAAATAGGTATATAAAGTCCTTATGTTTGATGTCCCTTTGTTACAGAGGATATATGAAATCTTATGTTACCCAACAAAATAACCTTCTTGATTAAATAACATATAATGAACAAGCTTCTCCCCAAATCAGAGAACAAGATTTATACCTAAAACCAAAGGCCTGGTTTGCCATGCCTGCCAAAAATCGGTAACAACCCTTTGAGCATATTACAGGAACTAGCTTTGGGGAAGAGGCTAACTCCAGCAACTAGACATTCTGGCTCTGGGACACTTGCTGATTCCAACCATAAAAATCAGACCTCAGCTTGACCAGTTTCAAGATAATCATCAGAATGGACTCTGCTTACTTGCATGTAGAGAACTTTCAACTCCCCTCCCCTTGATTCTTTTTCTTAAAATATATCTTTATTGATTTCAGAGAGAGGAAGGGAGAGGGCAAGAGAGAGATAGAAACATCAATAATGAATCGTCATTCATTGGCTGCTTCCTGCATGCGCCCCCCCCCCCAACTGGGGATGGAGCCCACAACCCAGGCATGTGCCCTGATTGGGAATAGAACCTCCATCTCCTGGATCCTAGATCACTGCTCAACCGCTGAGCCACTCCTGGCCAGGCTCCCCTTGATTTCTTTGTTCTGCTTTCCCTCTTCCTTCTGATAAAAACCCCTGCCTGCACTGAGATGTTAAAATGGGCTTTGCAATGAGAGTTCCCCATCTTCTCAGGTGGCCAGCACTTGAATAAACTGCTTTCCTTCTCACGAGCACTTGTCTCACCAGTTTGGCTTTCGTTGCTGCAGGCAGCCTAACCTGCATTTGGCTATACCTTTATAACTATATAGGAAGAAACATAAATATAAACAATACCCACATAATTGAAGGTCATAATATAAGTTTAATGATAATTGATGCTGCTTTGCTGAAACTAAATTGCTATTCAAAGAGTGAACCCAGATGTTTAGGCTTGTTGACTGAAAAAAATATCGGCTCTGTTTTATCAGCAAAAAGGATTTATTAATAAAATGATTTATTCGGGAAAATGGATTGCAATCCCATGCATGCAGACACAGCAAGCCACGTGCACACACTGGCTTGAATGCCAAGAGGGAAGGCTATTTATAGAAGGGAAAAGAAAGTTAAAGGGAGAGGAACTTAGAACCACAGAGCTTTATTATAAACAGAGTTCTTCTGGTAGGGTTCTTGTGATTACATAGAAAGCGATAATTTCCATAACCCCTAGCTCTCCCCATAAACCCTGTTGTTTGATTATGTTCCTTTCAAAATTCCACTATCCAGTGTTTGAACATCTTTGAAAATACATATGTACTTTAAAATGTTTTAGTGTTACTGGTTTCTGCTTTGCAAGGCCCACTAAATCTTTTAGGTAGCATTTGTAATTAAGATGGCAAACTGAAAGACTGGGATATTTATGTGCATATAAATCGACTGGGTGGCTTGCTGATTATGAAGATTCTCTGACCACCAAAGTGTGAGGTTCTTAGTTCTGAGATGGGGCCCAGGAATTTCCATTTCAAAATATTATCCTTAATTGCTATTGCATGGACCACCCTTTGAGAAACATTGCCTGTAGCAGTGTAGGTGACGATATGCTGAATTCTAAAATGAAAATGAGATCAGGCAGCTTTAGTCCAGAAGAACTACTGTTGAATCTGTTCATTATTCACCTTTGGTCTTTTATGCAAAATGGAATTCAAAGGCCATGTTGAAAAAAGAGCAATGAAATTCTGTTTCTGGAAACTGGATACTTCATTAGGGATTCTCCTTGCAATTTCTCTTGCCAAAGAGAGAGAGAGAGCAGTAAGAAAATAGTTCACTTTCTCTCAGCATTAGAGGAAACGGTCCCAGCTCCTTCAACCTCTTTCCACAGAGGAACTCTCTGCTCTGGGTCCTGTCTGGCAGCTCTCAGAGCCCAGGTGTTCTAGAAAGCCTTTGTGGCCTGGAATGAGGTGATCATCATGTGAGCAGCGCCTGCTCTTTAGTAGTTGGCCAACAGGTTTGTTGTCATCACCCAGATCAATCCATTGTGTCACAGTGGTCTCTGCTTGCCAAATTCCTTTTCAGGTTTTTGGTACTGAAGAGTGTGAGATAAGGTAGTAGAGGGGAGGCAGGATTATAGAAGAGTAATTGGTGGTATCAAAGTATTTTAAATTGTCTGGACCAACCGAAATTTGCATTTTTAGTTAGACGATTGATACCTTTGAAGCCACAACATATTATCATAATGAAAGATCTTTACAGAGTCCACATCTTAAAAACACGGAAAAATAATGATACCTAATTATGGTCATAGCTGTATAATCGCAAACATTTAGCAAAGGCAAATGATGAAACTGGCTTTACGTCTAAAGTTATATTCTCACAATTACTTAGTGAAAATCATGTAAGCTGTCATCACTCTGTAAAATATTATTGCCTTTCTGTATGTAAATATCTGAATTATTTGAGTAGTTTGTTAATAGTCTTTCATTAATGAAATACAGACACCCTTTCAGCTGTGCCTTGTGTACCACGAGTGACTGGCCAGTCATTATGTCCAGAAGAAAAGTTCCTCTTAACACCCTTCTGTTTGAAAAAATGGGAGGTTTCCATTAAGAGAGAGAGAAAATATCACTGCTGTCAGAATGGTCTCTCTCTCTCTTTTCTTTAAGGAGCATTGGAAGAGTTGTTTTGCTTCAGGTGAGAAAGTCAAAGAGCCCTGTGGCTAAATGGGTAGTTCTTACAATACTTCACTGTTGTAAAAACATTTTATCTAACTGACAGAACATTCAACTTTATTTTTAATCCATTGCAAACAATAAAACTGGCCTTGACTTGTGAAGGTGACATATATATGGTCAAGGATGCCCTTGAACGTTCTCTGTCAAGATGAAGCAAGAATGCAGAAAGGAGGGGCAGAATTCCTCTGCTCTGAATCTCGATTTCCATTTTAGAGTGTATCCATCCGAAGCTGCTGTTTGAACAAGCTGATTACAGAAAATCAGTGTAAGAATGTGACATAAAATCTCCTGCCAGTTCTGAAGAAGCTACACCTATCTTGAAGTGTCACAAAAAGACTGCTGATAATCATCGTATAAGGTTAGTATCAACTAGGCAAGATATATGTCTTTCTGAAAATGACTGTTTCTGTACAAAAACTAATTTTTTCCAGGAAAACAAAAAGTTTCTAATAAGAATTCTGTATTTTGATGAGGTAGTTATGTCTTTTTAATAAATTGATTCAACACTGGATTGCTAAGTAGCATTATATAAATATTGTTGCTAACTTTTCTTTCATGCATATCTTTCTAAAATACTGTTTCTGATTCAGTGCAGGCATTTTGGGTCAACTATTTTCTTGTGTTTAAGTGATTAATAATTTCTTCCACTAATCGCTTAGTGTTATGGAAACATTTAATAAACTTATCCTCATGCATTTTTCAAAGAAAGCATTTTTGGCTTGGAAGGTCCAATTTAGTCATCGTTATTTTTCAAATTTCTGGGTCATTTTCTTGTGTTCTAGGGAAAATTTTTAAAAAATGTTTCTATTAGACACAGTATTATTTTTCCTCATTTCCCCAAACTGTATTCTAAGCCTAACCTGAATGCGATAGACCCACAATAATTGTATACCTGTGGCTTAGAGATAACGGTAAACCCTGCAGAAAAGCCCTCCATGGGGTAAGTGCTCCAGCCTGGGGATTCAGTCCCTCCTGTAACAGGAGCAGTGACAGATGAACCGGAAATAACTGAAGTGGGAGATGGAGACGACGATACACGTGAGAAGGGCTATGATGTGCTTATGAAAAGTGCTATGAAGAATCCCTCCAAAGTCCTGTGACAGGAAGTAAAGCCTGACTCACCGGGGTGCAAGAGGGTTTCTAGACCTGCGTGGCCTGGGACAAGCTTCTCCACTTCTCTAAGCCTCGGTTTCCTTGCCTGTAACTTTTTTTTTTTTTTACCTCAGTGGATTATTGGGAAGATAAAATATAATTATTCATGTAAAGAATGAAGCAGACTCACTCATGGTTCACACAGTTTGGAGCTTCAGTCCTGCCTGGCTGGCTCCTCCCTCCACCCTGCTCTTTGCACAGGCGGACTGGGCCCTCCCCTTGCTTTCCGACTCTCTCTCTTAATGTGTTCTTAATTTTAAAATGAGTTCTTCCGTTATTTAGCTGTAAAAAGCGCCCTTAACCCCACCTGGAAAAGAAGGTATACTTTATTGTTTTGAGGTGGGAGTTGGCGATGACAGGGTGTTATATTTATGAGCCAGCCCTGTTTACAAATGAAGAAATTCAGGTTGTCAATTAGAAGATGTAATGTAATATAAATTGTAATATCTGATTATCACCAATTCCTGAGCTTTAAAGTAAAACCCAGATCCAATTTCTAGCACAGAAAGAAGGGTAAACCTTCTCGAGGAATAAGGGCAAGACCCTCGATGGCCTCCTAGCTAAACGGGCTAAGCCGACAGGTGATCAAAGGATTTGGAAATAACTACACAACACGGGGCTGTAGGAACAGCTCACTGTAGAGCATTGTGGCAACTATTACAGAGCTAAAAGCAACCTGGTCACTCCACTGCCCCCTGGGAATAAAACCACTTGGGCAAACTCCCAGGAATGAAACAACGCTGTCGCACGAAGGGCCACATTCCTGGGCGCTCTTCGAGGGCACGCGCGGCTCCGCAGAGCTGTTCTCACCGCTTCCCTGCCGCGGGTGTGCAGGCGCCGCGGGGCGCAGGGCCGGGCGCCTAGCAGGAACGCGGGGCGCCCACGGCCGGGAGCGCGACGCCCACGCGAGCCCCGTCCTCCCGGGGGAGCCGCAGCTTCGGGGGCGCGCGGGAGCTCGGCCGGCCTGCGAGGGGCCACCCCTGCGACCGCCCCGCGCGGCTGCGCCTAGAGAGGGGGAAGCGCGGGTGACCCCGGGGCAGGGGGCGGGGCGGGGCGGGGGCGCGGTGTCCCGCGGGGCCGGGGGCGGGGCGCGGCGGGGGCGCGGTGTCCCGCGGGGCCGGGGGCGGGGCGCGGCGGGGCCGGGGGCGGGGCGCGGTCTCCCGCGGGCCGGGTGCCGCGCGCCGCCCCAGGTGAGCTCCCGGCCGCGCGGGGGGCGGGGCCCGAGGGCGCGGGGCCGCGGGCTCCTCCCCCGGCGCCTCCGCTCTGCGGCCCGGGCGCAGCGGCCGGGGCGCCGGACCTCAGGGCCCCGGGCTGCGGGACAACCCTCCGCCGGCCGCTGGCTCCCAGCCGCCCCCGCAGGTGCCGGGTGCCCCGTGCCCGGTGCCCAGGCGCCGAGGGCAGAGCAGCGCGCGGCGAGCACAGGTGCGAGCGGCGGGCGGCGGGCGGCGGGGACCGGACGCGGCGGGGGCGACGCGGGGGAAGCGCTTCCGGGTCGCGCCCGGGGCCGCCGCTCGGGCCGTTCTGGGGGCGGAGGGCGCGGGGAGCGGCGCGGGGCGTGGGGGGCGCCCTCCCGCCGACGCGCCCGGCCCGGCGGCGCCCGCAGCCGCCCGACAGAAGTTTCCGCTTTGCCCGAAACAGACGCGGGTTTTCACTCGTTTTACACAAAACGGAGGCCGGGTGTTGAGCGCGACGAACATGCAAATGAGGCAAAACCGGAGAGCCCTGAATTGCAAAGGAAGGGAAAGTGGGGAAATCGTGACATCCCCATGAAACCCGAGTTCACCCGGGGGCGTCAGGCTGCCCCGGTCGCCGCCGCGCCCGGCACGGACCCCAGCAGCCCCCGGGAGGTGACCCTCAGCCTGCCCCCCGCCGCGCCCCCGCCGCGCCCCCGCCGCGCCCCCGCCGTGCCCCGCTCCGTGCCCCCGCCGTGCCCCCGCCGTGCCCCCCGCCGCGCCCCCCGCCGCGCCCCCGCCGTGCCCCCCGCCGCGCCCCCGCCGTGCCCCGCTCCCCTGACTTGGTCAGTGGTCTGTTTTACGTGCTTTCCCCTCGGAACCTGCTGACTTAGGGGAAGCATTAGTAAAGCATGTTTTTACCTAAAGGTTAATTTAAACTGGAACATAGAAGTTAAAGGATGTTTTCTGAAGTTAATTTTTCATGACTTTCTACAAAGAAATTTTAATGTAGAAATTCCTTTTGGGGCAAATACCGTGTGGTCTTATCTGTGGGATCTAATGAACAGAAGACAACCAGGGGCGCTGGTGCGGGGAGCAGACTGCAGCCGCGGAGAGGGGGGCCGGGGGGCCGGGGAAGAAGGCGAGGGGTTAGCCAGAGAGCCCCGTGGGTCACGCAGGCCCAGACACAGCCCTGTGCTGACGGCCAGAGGGAAGGGGCCAAGGGGGTAAATGGGGGCCTTTGTAATAGCGTCGGCAGAAAAGTCGTTGTCTAGAAAAAGACATTTCCGGGGCCCTTCAGTCGTCAGTCTGAGCCCGACGGGCTGGGGCAGAGCCAGAAGCAACGTTCATTCACGTGCGTGCTTTTCGATTTTAGAAACAAAAAACAAGAAATGCCTCATTCTGCAAACAGAGAGCTGATGCTCGGCGTCCTGGTGGGGACTGCGGGGATCGGCCTGCTGCTTCTGTGGCACCGCCGGGCGCGGAAACCGGGCGCCGCGCCGACTCTCCCTCAGCCCCTGCCCCTGGGCCGTGCGTTTGAGTCGGTGACTGTGGGAGGCGAGGTGCCTGAGGACCGAGGAACGGCCGCGGTCTCTCGGGGAAGGCAACTTCAGATCCTGGAGAAGCTGAACGAACTGCTGACGAGCGTGGAAGACCTGAGGGGGGAGATCAGGGCCCTCCGGGAGGCCGTCCCGCTGGAGGGGCGCGCGCGGCGGGGACGCGCAGGAGGGGCAGCCGCCCGCGGGGCCGGGAGGAGGCGGGGCCCGGCGCGGGGCGCGGCGACGAGCAGCTCAGAGGAGGCGGAGAGCGAAGGAGGGTGAGTTGCCTCAGGGCGTTTCCCCTGTTCAGTCGACTGCTGTATTGTTGCTGTTATTTAGGTACTTTCATACGTTCCCACTCACACAGGGGTGGGCAAAGGCAGGTTCAAAATCATAAATAATACAGGCATAAGCTGTGTTTCACGCACTCACAACTCTAAATCTATCTTCTGTATTCTGCTACAAACAAGACACAAAAAAGCGATTATTTTGGCTTAATTACAATTAGAACCATATTCCGTAGAGTTCAGTATTTAAGCTAGTATAGACCGCATGGACAAAAAGGACAGAAGTACTTTACTAGGGCCAGGTGGCATCATGTGAGTATTGAAAAAGACAGCACTTGTTTGCCAAAATTTGTAATCTAGTTTTATGTGTGGCCACTGTGTGACCCCTTATATGAAATGGTCCAGTAAGGGCAGCCCAATAGAACCCGTGTGATGCTGGAAATGTTCTAAATGTGTGCTGTGCAAGGTAGCAGCCACTCGAAGTATAGCTAGTATAACCGAGGAGCTGATTTTTAAATTTTATTTAATTGTAATTAAATTTAAATAGCCCCATGGGACTAGTGGGTACTGGATTGGGCAGTGTAGACCTAAAAAGGTTCGAGAATGTACACGTGATTCACTTTCATCCTCGCATGGGGTAATTCACTGAATTCTAAAACCAAGAACATAAATAATATTCTCTTACGGGGGAAAAACAACTAATTTATGAATATGGAAATTGTGCCTGAGTAGTGTTTTTGAGGAGTAAAATAGCCAAGTAAGGAAGGACGTGCTAGTGAATATGACGTAGCCTGAAATTCTGTAGGGCAGGGACCCCGTGTTTTCACTGCTGTGCTCCTCGTATCCAGTGCTGCTGGAACACATCTGTACTGGGTGACCTAAAATATGAACTTTTTTGTTTCTGTTGTTTTTAAAACCACTTGTAGTTTGCTATTGGATCAGTTCAAACCCTTGACCATGTACTGTTTCTTTATATTGACTATAGACTGCATTTGGTAACTACTATCCAGTGAATTAATTAACCTTCTTTCTTTCAAAAGGAACTAATAATAGTAGATAGGGAAATTCCAGAGACAGCCTATATTGTTTGGTGATCCCCAAGAAGTACTTTTTTACCTTTCAAGTCACATAAGGATAACCATGCTATCTGAACAGCAAACTACCAACAGTGAACTGTATGTGGCTAGAGTTTAATGTTATAATGAAAAAAAATAAAAGTTAACTTCGGTGCTAATTTAGTGATGAACATTGTTGTTACTTTGTGTAATTGGGTATATCTAGTAAGCCATTTGTACAAATAACTGTAATTAGTGTAATAGGTTGAATGATTTACATTCACTACACTCACATCAGCTAAAGGTGTAAAAGCACATTACTCCGTAACTGAATTCAGCTCACTGGCTCTGTTTTGGTTAATGTGGGAAAGCTTGAATTTGTCAATCCAAATGAACTCAGTCAGTTCTAGTTTAGAGCTAGTCTTTTGGTGTTAAAGACTCAGTCGCATTCAGGGTTCCGCCTTCCCCCTCCTCCCCAGGTATAATCTAGGTTCCTTAGGGACTTATTATCTAGGTACCAGAGAAGGGGTATTCAGTCCTGATATCACAGAGGAGGCTTCTGTGAGGTGTTGAAAGGCCCTTCTAACTTTTACTCAGGGATTATTCATTACCCAGATGTTCTAGAACAGAGCTACTTAAAGTGTGGTCTATGGACCAGAAGCATCAACATCCCATCTAGTCTGGGAGATGCACGTTCCCAGATTCACCGCAGACCTAGTAAATCAAACCTCTGGGAGCAGTGCCCAGGAATCTGCATTTTAACATGCTCTCCTGATGACTCTGATATACCCTAGAGTTTGAGAAGCTTTGTTCTAGAGGATTTTCTAAACTTCTGCTAAGATATGATGATGAAATTATAGTTTTAATTAGTGGCAGTTACGATTACAGGTAAACGACGTTCATGGGACATAGTGAGATATATCATGCTAGAGTATTGGTCTCAGTGAGAATAGAGTAACTGAGGTAAAAAAAGGAGGTTTAGGTGACCATGGGACATAATGAACACAGAAGGTGCCTGGGATCATGCAACTGATAGAATATAAGAATTGGGAATGGGCCGAAGGAGAAGTTTTAGGTGCATGCCATTATGAGGGGTTAATAATTTCTTTGGGGCTAAATCTAATTATCTTTTTCTTAAAAATAACCAATGAGGGGCAATTTTAGGACTAGAGATTTAGATAAGTACTCTATCCAGAGAAATTAATTGAAAAACTTCATAATACCCATAGTATAGCGTGTGACATTCTTTTCCTTTCGAATGTCTAGGCAGATCTGGATCTCTTCCCTATCCCCCAAACACACCTAAACACTTTTCTAAAAAATTGATAATTATGGATTTACTTCAGTGGGGCGGGAGGAGAGTGATCTGACCTTGTTTATTACCTCCTTTGGACAGAAATATTTGTCAGCCCTGAGATCTAGTCCTAACTTCATTGTTTCCTTTGGGGTAGCTCAGTGGGCCAGTGCTGCTTCTAGAGGCTTTAGGTGGGACTATTAAGCAACAAGCTGGCCCAATTTGGAAAGAGAAATTTCTTATAGAAACTTTCTATACATTATATAAGCTGTTGTTTTAATATGCAGAAGATGTCCTTTCAGAAAAGGCACTGATGGATCTTAGTGTGACTTAGGAACAATAGACAACCATCTCACAACACAGAGAAATAATAGATTGACGTGGTTCCTTGGGCTTCTTACTCTCTTACACATCTTGCTAGGTGTCCCAAGAATGTAAGGCCTTGAGCACTCTTTTTTTTTTCTCTTGATTTTTTAAAAAATTGAGACTTCACATTTTTGGAGCAGTGTTAGGTTCACAGAAAAGTTGAGAGAAACATAGAGGTTTCCCATATACTCTCTAACCCCACACATGCATAACCTTACCATTGTCCATTCCCACGAACCTGCATTGACACATCATAATCATTCAAAGTCCATAGTTCACATTCTGGTCTACTTTTGGTGGTGTACATTCCATGGATTTGGACAAATGTTTAGTGATGTGAGCCCATCATTACGGTATCATACAGAGTATTGTCACTGTTCTGCCTGTTCATCCCTCTTTCCCCTCAAACCCTGGCAACCACTGATCCTTTGGCTGTCTCCATCGTTTCACCTTTTTCAGAATGTCATGTAGTTGGAATCATACAATATGTAGCCTTTTCAGATTGACTTCCTTTACTTCATAATATGCATTTAAGTTTCTTCCATATCTTTTTATGGCTTAACAGTTCATTTCTTTTTAGTGCTGAATAGTATTCCATTGTCTGGATATACTACAGTTTATTCACCTACTGAAGGACATCATGGTTGCTTCCAAGTGTTGGTAATTATGAAGACAGTTGCAGATTTTTAAGTGGACATAAGTTTTTGTCTCATTTGGGTAAATACCAAGGACATGATTGCTGGATTGTATGGTAAGAGTATGTTTAGTTTTGTAAGAAACCTCTAAACTATCTTCCAGAGTAGCTGTCTTCCTTCTAAGGTGAATCATTTTGCATTCCCAACAATGAATGAGCATTCCTGTTGCTCCACATCCTCACCAGCATTGGGTGTTGTCAGGGTTCTGGATTTTGACCATTCTTATAGGCATGTAGTGTATCTCATGGTTTTAATTTGCATTTCTTTGATAACTTATGATGTGGAGCATCTTTTCATATGCTTATTCGCCATCTGTATATCTTCCTTGGTGAGGTGTCTCTTAAGGTCCTTGGCCCATTTTTAAATCAGGTTGTTCATCTTCTCATTGTTGAGTTTTCAGAGTTTTTGTATGTTTTGGATAACAGTCCCTTTTCAAATATGTATTTTGAAAATATTTTCTCCCAATCTGTGGCTTTTCATTCCCTTGACATTGTCTTTCGCAGAGCAGAAGCTTATCAATTATTTCTTTCATGAATCATGCCTTTGGTGTTGCATCGAAAAAGTCATTGCCATACCCAAATTTATCTAGGTTTTCTCCAGTGTTATCTTCTAGGAGATTTATAGTTTTGTATTTTTTATATTTAGGCCTGTGATCCATTTTGAGTCAATTTTTGTGTAAGGTCTACATGACCATCCCTTATCATGGCCATTTCTCAGGGTTGTGGTGAGAAACCTTGAGGAATGAGGGAATGTTTTTCTCTGGGAACAACAACAAGTTTAGCAGATTTACTCACTCCTTGCTGTAAAAGTGGTAGATTCCCTAAGCTCGGTGTCCCTTTCTTTGTAACACAACTCACTGCGAATGTAAGAGTTTCTGGGACCTCTGTATTGCCCTGTGGGACCTGGGGTCAAGGAGAGCCAACACAAACGTGCTGGTGCTCACACTGCTTGATATGCTGTAATAAAGTCCTCTGTCTCTGACCCAAGAATAATGTGTCTTCAGCATCCATGGAACAGTAACATTAATTTATTAGCTTGTTTAAAGGGTAAAATCAAATTATAAACTGACAATTGTATGGTGAGAATTAGAGAGCTTTAGGCCCCTGGAAAGGAATTTGTTCAAGGGTTTCCCAAAGAAGGTTGTTAGGAATGAAACAAAAACAGGAGATAGCCCGGCCGGGCGTGGCTCAGCGGTTAAGCGTCGACCTAGGATCCAGGCAATCAGAGTTCGATTCCCGGTCAGGGCACATGCCCGGGTTGCGGGCTGCAGCTGATCAGTGACTCTCTCATCATTGATGTTTCTAGCTCTCTCTCTCCCTCTCCTTTCCTCTCTCTGAATTCAATAAAGATATATTTTAAAAAAACCAAAAAAAAAAACAGGAGATAGTAGTAGAGTATTTAGGATATTGAGAAGTAAAAGGAAACATAATTCAGAGAGTGTTGTATGTCATAAGTGGCTATACATATAAAGCTATTATGTGGACAGTGCTTCAAGTTGGCTTGGAAAAGCAGAAGACAATATTTGTTTTCTAACAGTTCTGTTAACCTTGCCTTTAAATGGGTACAAGTTGTTTCAAGGGGTTTTAAACAGGCTCAGCAGGTCTCCATAGTCTTGTGCATGTGGCCCATGCAATCAGATGGAACACTTTATTGCCAAGGTAGATGCAGCTTGTTTCATTCAGGGGGCGGTAGCATTTGCTGCATAGGCTTTTTTACCTTCTCAGTATATCTTCAGATCAAATTTTATAACAGTCACTTTTCCATATTACTGGATGGTGTAAAACCTGGGGTAAAGCGTGTTCAAGTGAAAGACGAATGAGTTAGTAGGCCAGGAGTCTGAAGGGCAGCCACCGAGAGACAGTCACAGGTAAATGGTCATGCAGATATCATATATGTCAGGGCCTTCATTTTGCTGTTCTCTCATCCCTTGATTTGTTGGATGACTCCTTAAACATAACGAAGTTAGAATACACTTTCCACAGTCACGTGAATTGGAGCTTTTCAGAAAGGTGAGCCACAGGACAGTTTTATTCTCAACTGATGTCATTAGATTCTAGAGTCTTCTGTCATCACATTCTGTGTTATTGCCATGTTAATCCCACACACAGCTTAAACATTCAGTCTCCTGACCTGTTCCACCTTCACAGGGCATTTTATGGCTTAAAGATGATGGCTTAGAAAGGAAGAGAAAGATTTATTTTTGATTAGATTTAGTATGGGAAAATGCATAAGGTAAGCTTTTTTAAAAAAAAACTCCTCTCTATATGTTTCATGTGCTAAAGCTCATTGATAGATATATATAAACCAAGCTTTACTGCTTCCTTTAGTTTCCCACTATAACTGAATGTCTGGAATATCTGGATATTTATCTAAATACTCTTCAGAGAGGTTCTCTTTCGTCTATTGTTAATGTTTTAAAATGCATTGGTCAACAGGGTATACATTTATTCTGCTTAACTCCTTTCATTAGGGTAGTTTAATAGTCTCAAACAGATATTATGGCTTATTTTTTAAATGGAAAGTTCTACCTTTTCTTTCAGGGGATCCTTTCGTTCCGGTGCCCTCTCATGTGTTTCCCCTGATCTTTCTTTCTGCCTGCTTCCCTGAGTCTCTCAGCTTATCCCCCCAAGGTTTCATAGACTGGGCAGGTCCGTGCAGGTCATTAGAGACAGTCTTTTAGACGGAGGCATTCTTTTGGGTACTTCCCTGTGACCATCTACTTTAGCTGCCATAATTGTCTCATTCCCTGTTGTTTCCATATTGATAAGGTGGCGGATAGTCTTCTTCTGGAGGCTGGGAGGTTCCCACCCCTGCCCCCTACTCTTTCCTCACCTAACACTTTTCTCACTCTAGCTGCTGCAAAGAGGACGGGAACTTCCGACCAAGTTATCCTGAACATCAAGTTACTTCAGACCCCTGGCGCCATGGAACCTCTTCTGTTACACAATCAGGTGTATATCCTGATCTTCAAACAAGCTGTCCTTCCCTGCGGACAGTCAGTTTATCTAAAGGAAATAAGAAGTTATCTTCTGCATTGGATACACCTCCTTGCTTATCTCCCTCTGGAAAAAGATATTCTTTATTTGGTAAATTTCCGAAAAGCGCTGCTTCCCTTCAGCGTCAACAAAGCAGAGCTAACTTTGATTCTGAAGAAAAAGGCAGCCCCGTCGATTTCAAATCTGCCTCAGAACACTTTGGTTCTAGATCCCGGAAACATTTATCTACCCCTAAACTAAGTATAATTTCCTGTTATGAAAGTACTATGTTTTTTGATCTTCAATCAAGTAGTGAGAACATATTTGATCCAAATGAAATTGAAATAGTTTCTAAAAACTCAAGCATTGCTGATGCTGAAAAATATATCATCTCTTGTTCTCCTGAGTATAACATTAAACATTTTATGAATTTTGAAACAAAAGTTAATTCCTCAGGCATTCAGAACCCTGGTGCTAGAAACAGCCATCGACAAAGCACTGCAACCTACCTTTCTCTTGCACCTTTCATTTCCTGTACTTATCAACAAAATGAATTTGGCACGGATTCTCAAGAAAGAAGCCAACCAAGGAAAGATTCCCTTCATTATGGTTCTCAACAGCATCCCTCTCAAAGTATAACTACTTTTCCTCGTAATGTTGGATTGTCTTCGTTTCGTAAACACAGTAGGAGACTTACTATCCCAATTCTAAATGAAGTTATCTCAGATTCCTTTGAGGATGAAAATATTGCTAACTCATCTCAAGATGAAGACATATCTTCACCTACTGAAATTCCTAACATAAGGTCACCTCAGATTTTCCCTCTCTTAGACGGACAGCTCAAATCAGTTTTCCTACCAGGCATACTCTATAGTCTGTAGAAATCACTGCTCAGTTCTCGCAGAAGTCTCCTCCCTTACTAAGCTTCACCGCATTTTCTGGAAAAGATTTCTATGTTGTAGTCTATAATTAATTTTAATTTCTGTGTGTTCTGAAAAATAGTTCATTAACATTATTGGAATATGGAAGTCAAAGATTATTCATGTGTTTCAGGCTTTTAACAGATTTAGTACTTAATAGATTGACTAGTCCTAAATTTCTGAGTGACTGTTGTAATACATTTGTGGTATGAAAACATCAAGCTTTGATATATAGGTCTTCTAAACATATTACATTTTTTGAGAGTTTAACATCTTTTCTCCTAGTCTCATCAACAGAGATAGTATTCCTATATAATCTACAGGATGGGGCAAAAGTAGGTTTTCAGTTGTTTGTATGGCAAATAATACAATAATTAATAAATAATACAGGAGTAAACTGTTTTGCACACTCATAACTGTAAGCCTATGTTTGTCCCACCCTGTACATTATTACTATATTTATAAATTCAGAAATTTTCATTCATATAAGCCTTGTTAGCTATCTTTCTCATGCCACACATCCTATTGACAGATGATGTTTTTACTAATACAAGGATCAAATCATAAGTTAAAACATATTGTCATAGAAATATGTAGACTATATTGAGACCAGGTATTTTAACTAAATACTTTTAATATACATTTATGTATGCACGTGTCTGGGAATTCAAAGACCTGAAATCAGAGATAAAAATGTGTATATTATTTTTATTTTTTAAAGTTAATGTTTTTCAGATTTTTCCAAAATTTTTATTTTAAAAAGTTCAAATAAAATTTTTACTCTAAAAAGTATCTCTAAAATTTTTATTAATACAAGTGAATATTTTTCAGATTTTCTATTATATTATGCAAAGTGTATAAATATATTTATCAGGGTAACTAATGAATGGACAATGTATATAGGCAATTAAAAATACTTAAGTTAATATAATTAATCTTTTTAAAGGAGAGGAATTTGCATTATTTTCGATTATTTGTCATAATAAAATGTTCCCTATATTTGTCATTGGGCTAAGATGTCATTTTTATTTTAAAATTTACCCCCAGCACTATTTGTTGAAGAGACTGTTTTTTCCTCCATTAAATAGTCTTGTCAAAAATCATTTGAACATACATGTGAGGCTTTATTTCTGGGCTCTCTGTTCTATTCCATTGATGTATATGCCTGACTTTATGCCAGTACATACTCTTTTGATTACTGTAGCTTTGTAATAAGTTTTTAAATCAGGAAGTGTGAGACCACCAACTTTGTTCTTCTTTTTCAAGATTGTTTTGGCTACTCAGGATCTTCCATATGAATTTTAGGATGGATTTTTCTGTCTTTACAAAAGACATTGTTGGGACTTTGAGAAGGATTGCACTGAATCTATAGATCACTTTGGGTAATATTGACATCTTGACAATATTAAGTCTTCACACCCATGACATGAGATTTCCATTTGTGTCTTCACAGATGTTTCAGTTTTTTTCAATGTGTTGTAGTTTTCAGTGGCTATATTCTGGATGTATTTTGAAGATAGAACCAACAGGAATTTCTAACAGACTGGATATTACTCAGGAGAGAAAAAGGGAATCAAGGATGATACTAAGTGTTTTGATTTGGGCAACAGGAAGAATGAAGTTTCCATTAATAATGTTGTTGAAGAGGTTGAATATAATTTCATATAGTGTCTTCTTTATAAGGATTTTGAAATAAATTTATTTTGTATTGGAAATAGTTGCACTTCTCTCAAAACCTTGATTCATTTGTATCTTTGTTAGCGGTTGCTGGGGACTGTGACTACATAGCTGCTGGAAGATACAGATAGCTGTGTTCCTTGTAGCAAGGATGTAGATGTTTAAAGTATAAGTATTTTTTTTATTGACCTCACATTTGGCCTTGTTTTTATCTTTTTTTTACTACTTCTAATTAGTTTTCTTGTATGTTATATATCCTTACACACTTTCTTAAAATCTTTTTAGAACAGGACAGGGTTTGAATAAATGAAACCAATTGTTTATTGTATGCCACCAAAAAGAGGAAATGTGAAGGTAGCGGGATTTTTAAAAAAACTAAGCTAAGAGTTAGAACATCATCTTGAACTATAAGTGTGTGTGTGTGTGTGTGTGTGTGTGTATTTGAGTGCCAGCTGAGTGCCTACAACTCTGTCATTCATTCAACAATATTCAGTGCATATCACCTATCTGTCAGATGCTGTGCTAGGCACTTGATACATCGGTTAATAAAACAAAGAATCCTGTTGTCAAGGAGCATGCAATCTATTGGGGGTGATACTGACAAAAAATAGCAAATCTAATAGTAGTAGATAGTAAATTGTATGGTATATTAGAAGGTGATACTACAGAAAAGAAATGCCAAGCATGGTAAGGGAGACTGGATGTGAAGGGAGTGTGGGTGGGTTAGAGTGTGGAGGCTGCAGGATTAATAGAGTGGTCTGGATGGGCCACGTTGAGAAGATGACACTGGGAGCTGAGACGTGAAGGCGGGAGGATATGAGTTAATGCTCTTCCGAGGGAAGGGCAAGCGAAGGTCCTGAGATCAGAGTGTGATTGGCATATTTAAGGAACAGCTAGGTGGCCAGTGTAGACTTGAATGAGTGCTAAGAGCAGTAGGAAACCAAAGTCAGAGAAGTGATGCAGGCTGGGAGACAGATCTCATAGGGCCTTGTAGACTGTTGTGAGGACTTGAACTTTTTCTCTGAGGGAAGGGGGCACCATTGCAGGGTTTCAGCATAGGAGTGGAACAATTTGACTTGCAATTGAAAGGGATCGCTCTGGCTATTATAGTGTAACTGTCAGGAGAGTTGATGATTATTTCTGCAATTTTAGATACATTACAGCTAGTACTGACACAGAAGAACAGAATTTTCCAGTTCATAAACCACTTAACACGCATGTTGAGGAATTGAAGTTAGATGCCCTTCTTCAGAAGGCAGATAACTTACGTATGAACGCATCTGGCAAGGTGGAGAGTTTTGAACTACTTTGTGACTACAAAGAAAAGGTAAGAGATATTTGATAACACGTTTGTGTATTTTTAATTTTTGATTTAATCTACTGTCCTTTTCATATTATGACCATAACAATTGTGTCACAGTTTACAAAAGCTAAATGACTGATGCAAAATATTTCTATAATATGACTAAACTTATTAAATAATATATATAAGAGCCCTGGCCGGTGTGGATTAATTGGTTGGAGCATTGTCTGTGCACTGAAAGGTCACAGGTTTGATTCCTGGTCAGGGCTCATACCCAGGTTGCAGGTTCGGTCCCCAGTTGGCACGTGCAGGAGCCAACCAATCATTGTTTCTCTCCCACATTGATCCCTCTCTCTTTCTCTTCCCCTCTCTAAAATCAATAAACATATCCTCAGGGGAGGATTAAATAAATAAATAAATATATTTTAAAAAGTATATATAAGCGTTTATTAGGCTCTAAGGTTATAAAAATGAGAACCAGAGATATGTATATACAGATTTACTTTGATTTTTATTTGTTATATTTAATAAATGTAACATAAATAACAAGACACACTCTACTCTTGGTGGGGGTAGGAAAAGCTACATTTTAAGTTTTCTGACTCAGAGTTCTAACAGCCATCAGAATTTTTTTTTAAATCCTCAACTGATGATATGTTTATTGATTTTAGAGAGAGAGGAAGATAGAAAGAAACATCGATCTATCAGTAAGTGCCCCGACCGGGGATGGAACCCGCAGCCTAGATATGTGTCCTGACCGGAAATTGAACCCACAACCTTTTTGGTATACAGGACAATGCTCCGACCAGCCGAGCCACCCGGCCAGGACAATAGCCATCAGTATTTTAATGTACTTCTACCAGTGGTCATTTTTCACTGTTTAATGTTGGGCTGAGTTGGGAAAGCTCATCCCTGCCATTGTCACAATCACCGCCACCACCACCACCACAAAATAAGGGTTTGCAGTCTCTCAGGGAGTAATAAAATCTCTTTCTTTCCCATGAACAAATCTAACCTTTGAGAATTTCGCAACTCTAAACACATTGTCTAAAAGTTTTTAAATCTCCAGGATTATATTTAGGTAATTTAGGTTAAAAAAAAAGTCTGCTCTTTTGAGTATATGTGATCTGTAATAACTTACCGATATTATCTGAAATGCTCACTGAAGCATTATATCGATAGTAGGTAACTTAGAAAGTCAATGAGAAGAGGGAACCACAACCCAGGGAGAATGTATGGATTCTGGCACCTGTCAGTTCTCTCTTCTGTGCAGGTGTGAAGCGAGTGTCTTGATAGTAGTAATTAGTTTTCAGTTTCAAATATAACACTATATTAAATCACATTTTGTAGCCATGAATATTTTATCTTTAAAATGTTATATGTACAGAAATAGAGTCAGTCATCTATAGGGTGTCTCCCTCCTCCAAAAAATATATACACACTTAACAGCTGATAGCTCAATTGATGTTTCTTTCTTTTCAGATTTAACCCATTGAAATTAATAATTATTCAGTGTGTATACTTTTTTGGGGGGACACCCTGTATAAATACCAGCTTACCTACCTAATTTTTTGGATGTTGCAGTGGAAAACATTTATAGTCTGGTGAAGTTACTGAGTTAATCTAATATGCAGGTCTATCTTTTCTTTTTAGTTTAGAGATGAAATAGAGTTTATTTGGCGGTTTGTTCGTGCTTATGGAGACATGTATGAGCTATCTACAGATACACAAGAGAAGAAACAGTATGCTAATATTGGTAAGTATTTTGCAAAGATTGATTGTCCTCAAGTGACAATGATTGCCTATAATAAAACACTAATTAATTTTAATTAAAGCTAAATTATCTTAGCTAAAACCAATATGTTTAATCTATTTCAGTACATCCTAGTACTGAAAAATACACATAGTCTAAGGACAGAACGTTTTTTTAGGACTAAAGCATATGTTCTTTAAAAATATGTGCGCATATTAGAATAGGCAACTGAAAAACTCAGATTTTAGCTTTTAATGTTATAAAACCACAGAAAGATGAGACACGAAGTGGTAATTTTTGAGAAACAGTAATAGGCAGAAGACACTTGTCTTCATCAATAGTCTTTTGCCACAATTGAAATAACCTTCCTGCTTCTTATAACATAGAACTCCAAGTGCCACAAAGAAATAGCTTCTCAGACTTTAATATTTTTTCAAAATTTCTCTTGGTAAAACAAGGTGAGCCTTGAGCCGATAATTGTTTCAGCTGAGTGGTGAGTATACGGTGGTTCTCTGTGCTGTCCTTTGCTCTCTTTTGCATATTTTTAAACTTTTCCATAATAATAACCACAAAAGAAAACCAGCCAGCTGCATGGTATTTCATGGTGTAAATGTACCACAGCTTTCTCGTACCCTCTGGGACAGCATGGAAGGACCTGGAGAGGATCATGCTGAGCGAAATAAGCCAGTCAGAGAAAGACAAGTAGCACATGATCTCACTCATATGTGGAATCTAATGAACAAAATAAACTGGTGAACAAAATAGGTCCATAGATACAGAACCATGGAGCAGTCGGACCAGTTTCAGAGGGAAGGCGGGTGTGGGGGGGGGAGAGTAACCGGAGAACTTAGGTGCATGTGTGCGCGACCTGTGGGCACAGACCGTAGTGAGGAGAAGGCCCGGGCGGGGGCGAGGGCGGATGCCGAGCGAAGGGCGTCAATGCGGGGAAAGGGGCATCTGTAATACTTTCAACTATAAAAAAAAGAAAACAGGATGTCAAGTTGTCTATACTACATATCTCACCTTGACTCTCACTGGATATCAAAACCCTTTCTTGCAAAAAGCTCCTTAATTGCCATCTCTGTGATCTTCGGGGTAATAATTTGACATAAAAACTCCTTTAATTCCTCTTTCATTCCAAAATCCTCTCCTTTCCAAGCTCTCCTTGCCTAAGATAGCATGAGGAAGAACCAGCAGGAAGACAGTGACACTTCACATCTCCTTCCAGTCTCTTTTTCTGTCATTTTTATTTCCAGGAAGGGGATATTTCCCAACTTGCTGTCATGACATTTCTCCCACCAGTAGATTTCCTTGCCAGGTGACCTCTGCGTTGTAATCCTGTCTCAGTGGGAGGAGGGTGGCAGGTCTCCCTCTCCTGTTCTTTGCATATTCATCATCGGCTTTGTGGGGCAGGTTTTTTCCACAGCACTTCGTCTCGCAGGCCATAGACGAAGGGTATTCTAGGGAAGAGATTTATTAACTCGAAGGTAAACAAAAATTTAACCAAGAGGACAAACTGGTTTTTCATATCTACTGAGAAAATCAAAGTATATCAATGTAAACTGTTCCAAGATTCATCAATTTTAAATACTTTTTTTTTTTACTTAATCACCTTCCTACCCTGAGCATTAGGTCTTCTGTGTTTTGAGGTAGAATTAGGTCTTGTGTGTTTTGATGATAGCAAAAGAGACATGTTCTCTGACTGCAGAGGGACCTATGGCTTTGTGGGAGAGGCAGTATTATTCAAATCATCGTCATATAAAGAAAAAGACAGAAGTTGTTAACAAAGAGGAAGGCAGGTGTGGAGAGTGTGTAGCAGGATGCGATGGTGGGGGCGGGCGTTGGTGCGGGGAAGTCTTCCCATAGAAGTAATGGTCTCACATCGGCAAAATGACTTGGGGTCTCCGTTTTAAAATGGAGCAGGAGTCTAATTGAGTAAATGTATGAGATGGTGAAAATGGGAAAAGAAAGGCTGGAGGGAATTTGGGGACAAGAATGGAGCATAGATTGGAATAGGATGTTCAAAACAAGAAAAAAATTAATTGCATCAAAGGAGTGAAGCTTCATATGTGTTCATTTAGATGTTGAAATACATTCAAAAGAATTGCATTTTCCATCCATTTAAGAAATATTTCAAAACCACTGTGTCTAGGAACAGTGTTGAGTTGAAGAGTGAAGGGAAGGAAAGGAGGGAGAGGAGGAGGGACATGAATATGACAGACGGTGACACCCAGGAACTTCCTGTGTGGAAGTGTGGAGAGAGCCAGCTATCATTCAGTGTGCAGAGTAAGTGCTTGGGGATGACAACTACAGTGGAGCGCAGCCACCGAGGGACACTGGGACTCAGCGCGAGGGAGGGAGAGTGCCAAATGGTATTTCTCATAATAGTATATTGAAATTGCTATCCAAGGGAAGATTTGATTACTGGAGAGTGCAGAATTCTTTCATAAAACTCCAGGTGGGGGATACATGGTGCAGCACGTCTTTTGAAGTACTGTGATTAATTATAACTTGTATTACATATAAAATGTGAATCTTGTATCTAAAGGGGCATTATTATCATTTCCAAAATTCAGTGATGGACACAAATGCCTCAAATAGGTCATCAAATGCAGTTCTGTGAGGGAAATATCTTTCCTTTCAGGCTTGGGCTGTGTGAGTGAGGCTGTGAATCCAGTCTGTGTACTTACCCAGCTTCCTTTTATAGCCTCGGAGTGATGGATTCTCCTCCATTTAGGCTTGTGGCAGTGTACTAAAACCTGTTTTTCTTCATTTGGCAACATAGTTGCAATGCTGATTTGGTTGTATTGTTTGTACATTCAAAAGTATTTATGCTTTTCATAGTCCTGTAGGCCAAAAAGTTTTCTGGATTGATTCTTGGTCAGGGAACATACTTAGGTTGCAGGTTTCTCTTTCACATTGATGTTTCTCTCTCTCCCTTCCTCTCTCTCTAAAAATTAATAAAAACATATCCTCAGTGAGGGTTAAAAAAAGAGTATTTATGCCTTTCAATCATTCATTTGCAAATTACTGATTCTTTTAAATATGTCCGCAATGTAGTATCAGTTATTAAAATACTTCACTTTTTAATATTTTTCGGTTTATGGAGGTTTGTACAAAAGTAGTTCTCTTTCTTCATGGATAGAGCTATAAAGTACCACCTTAACAAATTAACAAATAGAAGAGCTTTTATAAAATAACTTTTATAAAGACTTACAAAGATCATCTCAACTATTTAGAAGGGCATTTTGCAAGTCAAATATTCTTTCCAAGGCAAAAAAAAAAAAAAAAAGGAGCAGGGTAAAAAGAGATGGGTATAAAATAAAACAGCCACATTTTTAGAAAGATTTTCAGACTGTGGTTCAGTTTTGTTGCAAGCATTTGGATTTTTCAAGCGAATAGACAAACCTTTATCCAAAGTAATTATTGCATTATTAAAAGTTATTCTAAACTAAGTAAAATGATTTGGGAGAATTATTTATGTCCTGAGGCTGTTCGTTTATTGTGAATAATTGGGTCAGAACTTGCCTGGGCAGCTTCCCCTATCCTTTTAGATAGCATTACTCACTCTGTTCTCGGCTGGGCTCTTTTTTAGCTTGCTTTAAATTTTTTGCGTGTAATTTGTTTGTTTATATACCTGCTATCTACTGAACTGTAAGCCCTTGGAATTCAAGAACTGTGTCTTATTTGACTTTTTATTCCCAGAGGCTCACATAACATGGCACTTAGAAGGCACTCAACAAATGTTAATTAATTACAAAACAATTTCTGTTAATGCTTTTAAATAATGATTGATTGACTTATTTTGCCCTTGGTTAAATCACTTAGTCCAGTGAGTCTCAAACTTGAGCATACATCACAATCACAGTGGCTCGTTAAAACACATTGCTGAGTCCCAGAGTTTGTGATCAGGTAAGTCTCTCATGTGGCCAAAAATTTGCTTCCTAACAAGTTTCCAATTGATTCTTTTGGTCTTGGGACCATACTTTGGAAACCGCTAATTTAATTCAATAATCTACCTTCCACCAACTCACACAAAGGTACTAAGTGTAAGTACGTTTATCTTTCAGGAAAGACATTAGGTGAAAAAGCTGTTACTAGAGCACCCATGAATGGACATTGCCATTTGTGGTAAGTGTATAGAATTTATGCAGTCTTTTAAAATTCTTACCTGCCTCTATGAATTACAATGAAATTCAAAATATGACCCATTTAACCTGTCACGTTCACTGAAAAACATACTTAGTAGATAACAGTAACTGTTCTTGTTCTGTTTGTTCTCATGGATTTTTCATTATGTATATTTTAAATATATTTAAGGTAAACTTTCACTGAAGATTTCATAAGCGAGCCTACCAAGTCCAGTGGCTTTGAATTTGATAAATTCTAGTTGAAACTCATTTAATGTAAGATTTTATTTGAAAACAAATGCTAAGATGATGCTGTGTTTCTAACCACAATGTAGTGATGAAGCTGAATAATTTGAAAAGAGACTTTCTGACCCCCAGAGTCTAATATATTTGTTAGCTGGCCCTGCAGCCAAAGTTTGCAGACCCATGGTTTACAGGCCTATGTGATGGGTTATAAGCCTTCATTTTGAAATAAAAGATGCAATCCTTACTTACGAATAATTATCATAAAAGATTAACACTGAGGGAATAATTGAAAAACCATATTATTTTAAAGGCTTGTTTTTCATCTTCATCTTTTCCAGAATAAAATTGCTCTGTAACTTTAAGGCTACCACAAGCTTTCTGTTCTGGAATCAAGAGACTAAAACCAACAATGGATTTGCAGTTTGTTAGCCAAATTGGCTTGACCTTAATTATAAATAATATCTTACATATTTATTGTGCTCTACTGTTCACAAATTATATCTGCACGCTTCATAGTGTGTGATTCACAGAACAACTTGTTTTCATTTTATAGATGGGGTAAGCAAGGTGGGGTGTGTGTGTGTGTGTGTGTGTGTGTTGATGAGTAGCTTAGCAACCAGGGTTCACACAGTAAGTGGAAAAACAAAGGCAGATCTTACATTCTTAAATACTCAGTATTCTATCACATTCTTCTTCCTCTGCTTTGCACAGTATAAGTAGCATTTGTGCTCAGTCAGAAATGCTGCAGGGAAACTAACAGTTGTTTTAGTCATTGAAACAAATGTTTGTCAATTATTAAAGATATAGTCAATATCAGTGCCAATAAAATACAGAAATTTTGTCAAAATGCATGTGGTTAGAATGACCTCTAGATGGAGGTAGTAGACCATATTGTGATTTACCTTTCTTCAGCGTTCCCATCAAGTTGAGAGTTTAGGAAATAAACTTTTTAATTACATTTTTAAAGATGAACAATATAAAAAAAACAGCACACACCCAGAGACATAGGTGGATTGAATGCCAGAAAAGCAGTGATCCTTTGGGAAACAGTGGTCAGGTGTATTGTGAATTTGTGATGTGTAGGAACATAAGTATATTTTAGGCTATAAAGAAGCAGACCTCAAAAAGGATTATGAATAATGTAAGACTCCAGTGACAGGTTATTTATAAAGAAAAATGTACATATTTTATATAATGGTATTCAGATATCACAGTTTTTTTCTTTACACAGAGTAACTTGGAGAGAATGTGCTGAGAGCACTATAAAAGCCTAGACACGTGCACAAATAGTTCTCATTTTCAGGAAATAGAAGGTCGATTCCACCGCTGTCGATCAGGGAACGTAGAATCTTTTCCTTTGATTCCAGCACTGATCGTTACGTGGGATGTTCTGGGAATCTGCATAAAGACGTCCAAGTAGACCCAGCATAGATTTTCTTAAAATGTGACATGGTCTTTTTTTATTTCTTTGCTAGTAAATAGAGTAGGGAAACGGAGCTAGTATATCTGGATTTAAGGAAGGCTTTAAGGCAGGTTCACTGCTAACGTTCTTGTGAACAGGATGTAGAAATGTGAGCAAGCTTCTGGGCTGTCCATGCTGACAGGAGGGTTTGGGCCTCGGTTATTCCACAGAAAGACTATTGACAATATCACTGTCAATCTGGAGGTGATTCTAGAGTTCCAGGTCTGTGTCTTAGTAATTTTGTCAGTGGGTGAAGATATGGAAGGTATGCCCGTAAAAGTTACAGAGTAACACGGATTAGGAGGAACAGGGTGTGTAGTAACAGTAGTAATTCAAAAGATTTTCACATGTTAACAGATACTGCACAAGGTGTTAATTAATAGGAGTAAATATGGAAGGCAGGATGGGGAGAAAGTGTCAGAATTTAAGGACATCAGGGGAAAATGGAAGTTTGAATGAAGTGGAGTTTAGTTAATAATTTATTAATATTGATTGATCGTGAAAGTGATGCACAATATTGTACGTCAGTATTGGTGCGGCTGTGATGAATGTACTCCAGTAATGTAAGATGTAAACGACAGAAAACGGGGTGTGGGTAGACGGGAACTCTGCGCTGTCTTTGCAGCTTTCCTGCAAGTTGCACGCTATTTTAAAATAAACATTTAGTTTTTAAAAAGCAGCCTCAGGTCTTAAGTCCAAATCCGTTGTAACACCCGTAACAGAAACGGGGAGCTGGGCGGTGGGCGTGTGGGACGCTCGGGGGGCTGGTAGGCCAGGATGGAGGGCGTGTCCAAGGGCGCGGTGAGGCCGAGCTGGCAGGAGTGCTTTTCATAAGGCAGCTCCAGTCTTTTTCCTGCCACCTTTTCTTAAATCCTCTGGTGGGTGCAGAGGTGCATGTGAAATGCAGTCTGAGGGGACAGCTTGGACAGCGTCGGGTCACTTTCAGTAGCCGGACTCAGTCATCACTCTTGCTTCTGCTGTCACGGGTTCCACTGGTTAGGTAGAAACTGAACATGTGAGAGGGCAAAAAGTCATCATTGAGAAGTAGCCGTTTTATTGGTCGTGCATAAGTTATGTGAACTATCTGATGTTTTTTGTCCAAAAAGGGTCTTACTGTTCCAAAATAAGAAAATTGTGCACTTCGTGTTTATACTTGAAAGTTATGCTTATCCATAGAAACAAAAGAGGTAAATGCCCAAAGTCCCTTTTTCATTTCAGTTAGGATGCTGCGAGTAAAAATTAACACCTCCTCTTGAAAGACTTAGGTCAATGAGTATTTTGCCTAAGACAGAAACACTCTGGAAAGTAGTATATCCCCAATTTTTAGAATAAGCAAATTGCTGAACAAATATCATACTCAATTTATAGTCAAATAATTACTTATGTAAATTTTGCATTCCCAATGAGAAAAAAGTAAACAATCCATGGGCTCTGCTATTCTAGTAATGCAGTGTTTCCAAGGAAGGATTGAAGGATATGGGGAATTTTTTGAAAAAGCATATTCTAAAATTTACCTTTGACTTTATTTAGTTTGAGTAATGATATTTTTATCTTCAAATGACATTAAAGGAGGCCATGAAATTTTTATTTGTGTTAAAGAAGAAGCAGGGGTTTGTTGATCCAATATATTTTTCAATTTAATACTTTCATGATTAGATTTTTTCCTGAGAGTCTCTTTGTGACTTTAATATTGGTGATGGTGATAGTGGCAGCTGACATTTCTTGAGACTCACTATATGCTACGCAGTATTCTAAGCAATTACATGTTTTAGATATTTACCCTCACAGCATGCATATGAGATAGATGGTGTTAGTATTCCCAGTTATAGAGGAGGAAACTGGCCTCACATTAACTTCAAGTATTCATTACTATTGGGGCCCTTGCATCTACGTGAATACTTTTGTTAAATATTAATGACTGTTTCAGAGACATTTTTTAACTGTTGTATTTGGTGGTATTTGAATAAAAGTTCACACAATATCCACTGTTTTTACTCTTTTCAGGTATGCAGTTTTGTGTGGCTATGTATCTGACTTTGAGGGCTTACAAAACAAAATCAACTGTGGACATTGCTTCAAGGTATTTCTTGATATTAAAACTGTTTTGGGCTGGGGTGAGGCAAAAAAAATGTTTTAATGTAGCCATATGTTCCATTAACAGGCCTAAATCAAATTACTCAACAAATTAATCTCTAGGAATTTATCTTCTGTATTTCAAAGACATGACATTCTTCAAATAGTACTGTGCCAAAAGGAATCAAACGGTTTGAGTGCTTAGAGATCATTAGTAGTAGTAGTAGTATTTTTTAATCCTCACCTGAGGATACCTTTTCCATTGCTTTTCAGAGAGAGTGAAGGGAGAGACAGAGAGAGAGAGAGAAAAACATCGATGTGAGAGAGACACATCGATTGGTTGCCTCCCGCATGCGCCCTGACCAGGGCCTGGGATCGAGCCTGCAACCGAGGTCTGTGCCCTTTGTTGGAATCGAACCCGGGACCCTTCAGTCTGCTGTCTGACGTTTTAGCCACTGAGCCAAGCTGCCTAGGGCAGAGATTATTATTATTCTAGATCCCGAAAGAAGTCACATAGTAGACGAGTATATTTTTTTCAAAGCTAGGGGATTACCCTGTCGGTCATGAGCTCACCAATACCATAAACATGACTGAACTAATTAGTTAACATTTTCTGCATATTGATTTGCAGGAGGTGTAGAATCCAGCCTCGGGCTTAAAATTACTGTGGTAGATGAATAAAATAAGTAATGCAACACACATCGTTTATAGTGAGCCTCTAGTTATCATTGCTCAATAAATAACCCCTCAGGGTCAATAATTGCAGTAACAGGCAGAGAGTTCTTTGTTCCCCAGCTCCCTGTAACCATTTGATAGTGTCAGCAGAGTAGATTCCTCTACCATCCAGTTCTGCTGTTTTTTCCTCCTAATACCCTTGTCATCTGATATTTTGTAAACTTGCCTCTGAATCAGGTATGAGTAGGCAAGTCAAGGGCAGACAATGATGTGACTGGGTGTGCTCTGTTTTTATAGTGACATTTTGACTTTAGATTATCTGCAGCTTATTAAATCACAGTCACCGCCCTGGTTCTGGTTCTGAGCAATGATTTTTGATAATGAATGCTTGGTGGTAATGAACTGTATTACTGATAGGCATCAAGCATGGGGACGAAACAACCCTGTTAAGCTCCTTTGAATTTTCTAGGCACAGTTCCACTGAACACTGCCTTGGAACCTGGGGAGATGATATTTCTTTGGGATTTTCTTTCAGGAACATCTAGATAAAGCAATCACGTTATTACCTGAAGAACCCTTTTTGTATTACCTCAATGGAAGATACTGTTATGCTGTAAGTTTAATACTTTTATCTATAAGTCTTACTTGAATATACTTCTGATAGTATGATATATTTTCAATGACTTATTCATTCTTTTATTATTTTACCTAGTGCCTACTATAGGGAAATAAGTAAAAGCAGTACAAATTTTATGAGTTTATGTATTTATATTTTATAATTCATATACTTACATATATGTTATATGTAATATATGACTTTTATATAAGTATGTGTATTTTTTTCCGTTACTGCCTTTCTGTTTCCCCTTGTAGCAGGCACACTGTCTCGCTTTATGTTCTCTCGCGGGGTCGTCAGCCACCTACACACATATGTAGCCGGTACTGGTGCACTACTGACTGTTTTGTGGGAGGGCTTTTTTCATTCAGAGTTGATCGAGTATAAATTATGTGCTCACTAGCCAGAAGATAAATAAAATACTGTCCTTGTGTTCAAAAACACTTAATTTAGAATGGGACATGAGACGTAGAAATGAAGGCAGCTGGTAAGTCTAAGACCGAGTGCCTTAAATGGCATTAATTTATGGAAAACTAGCAGAATGTGAAAATATATCTTAAGAGATGCATGGAAAAATTACCATGAAGGGAAATGCTATGTCTGAATGAGAAAATTAGAGGGAGGAAAAAAGAAAACTTTTAAAATGAGGCTTGAAGAGGATTAGGATGAAGAAGGCAGCTTCCTTTCACTGAACACCTGCTACGCACCAACTATGCATTTTATGCTTTATATTTCTTATCTCAAATATTCCTACTACAACAGCTCTAATAATTATAATTTTCTCAAATCTCTTATAAGCAGTTTTTATGATGCTAGTTTTAAGTGTTAAGAATCTGAGTCCTTCCCGGCTGGCGTGGCTCAGCGGTTGAGCATCGACCTAGGATCCAGGCGATTGGGGTTCGATTCCCGGTCAGGGCACATGCCCAGTTGCGGGCATGATCCCCAGTCAGGGGCGTGCAGGAAGCAGCCGATCAATGACTCTCATCATTGATGTTTCTATCTCTCTCTCTCCCTCTCCTTTCCTCTCTCTGAAATCAATAAAGATATATTAAAAAAATCAATAAGAATCTGAGTCTTCATGAAGGTAGGGGACTCCCCTAAGGTGTGAAAATCAATGACCCAATGTCACATGAGTTTGGAACTTAAATGTATGTTACTTGTTTGGGCTTCAAAAACTCAAGAAGGAAATTTTAATGCAAAATGGAACCTGATCTTCATGTTATAGACAAATGGCTAAAGCTAATGCTAATCCTTCCTGGAGGAATGTTCCTTCACACAGGCCTTATAAAATTCTTGCAGAGTTAACCAACAATATTGAACTCACCGTCAAAAATAATGCAATATACAAGAAGTAAGCCATCAGGCATGACAATCAACAGAAATAGTTCTAAAAGGACTTTAGATTTTGGAAACATGGAATACCCTAGAGAAACTCTTGCAAATGTTCTCAAAGGCATGCACAAGAATGCCTGTAGCAGCCTTGTTCTTAAGAGCAAAATATGGGAAAGACCCAAATGCCCATTCACAAAAGAGTGGATGAAAAGTCTTGGATGTATGTTTAAGTGATAGAATATTTCAGTTACTTAAATGACTGAACTTCAGTTACACCCAACCAGGTTGAAACCTTGAAACGATAATGTTTAAGTGAAAAATTTGTACAACTGAAACTTGTATAATATTGTATGTCAACTGTAATTGAGGTATAAAATTTTTTTTAATATTTAGTATTAAAAAACTCATCAAAGGAAATAATACAACATTTTTGTAAAGTGTTTTAAAAAAGCAAAACTAGGCATAGCAATCAGTAACTATGTATAAAAGCAAGGGAATAATTTTTTTAACACAGTAGTTAATGGCCACCTAGAAACCTAGAAGATGGAATTGGGAAGGAAGGCACTTACTAGGGTTGGGAAGCACATCACTACCCTTTTTAAGAATTCACTTCTGAATCCTTTAATATTTTATGATAAGCATCTAATATTCATACTTGGGGGAAATGAAAAACTTTTTAAATAAAACAAAAAATAACTGGTAATATGGAATTTAATGTTGATGATTATTGGTTAAAAAATTTTCTCCTGGATTGTAAATATGTATATTGGGCCCCCATTGTACATTCCCTTCAGGTTGAGAATCTTCATTCTGTTTAAGTTTCTGAGACACTGCCCTCTGGGTCAGGTTGGCAGCACAGAGTAGGCAGGAAGAAAGCAAAGGCGGGGTCTTGGAGCTAGTACACTCTGTGCCAAGAAATGCTTGGCAGTCATCTGAGAGTCATGAATCAGATGAACAGACAAGATTAACATTATTCCCCACCCCCACCCCAATTTAAAATCTTCTTACAAGTGTTTCAAATTGGTTTTGTAGCCAATGTTTTCAGAGTTCATAGGTTTTTGAATTATGAAAAAGGAAGGTAAAATATTAATACCACAAAACTGATAAAATATATATTATTTATGGATATGTATTTATATAATATTATATGCATATACATATATAGATATATACACACACATCTGAGGAGAGAGCATTCATTCCAAAGGCAAACACTTTCTAAGAGTGATATTGCTCTATATTTGCAGGTCTCAAAACTGAGCTGGATTGAGAAAAAGATGGCTGCTACTCTGTTTGGAAAAATACCATCCTCAACTGTACAAGAAGCTTTGCAAAATTTCCTTAAGGTATATTTTGTCTCTCCATTATTTTAGAGTCAAACTAACTACTATCTGGATCAGTCTTTCCTACGTTTGTCAAGGAAATGTTTCTCTCCTCCACATGTAGATCTTTTAACGGTTTGAATCCTACTTCTGTTTTAAGCCTCTCAGAATATGAGTTATATTTTTAATCCAAACTACTTCCTAGAGCAGCTAGTTATGCTCTAGGTCCCAGGTACAACAGCCCTTACTACCAAATCCAAGAGCAGCTCTCCAGGTCATGTGAGTATGTTTTAAAGAATTCATGCCCTGATTATTTGACATGGTCCCAAATACTCCTGATTAGCCCAATATAGAAACAGTTTAATCTTAACTAAAAGATGCCAAAAGGAAGAGTTATTTTAAAAGCCACTCTATAAGTTGCAGGCAGGTCTATGAAACATTCTTGAGGCATCAGACCAAGTCATTATTTTCATTTGTGTCTTAAAATGTATAATTGCTATACTAATAAAACTCTAAGCAGTAATATGAGTGTGTGCACACATGTACATGTGTAATATACCCACATATATAACCAACTTCCTGTTGTGTTAACCCCTTTACCTATGTCTGAAACCCATTATAGACTTTAATAGATATAAGGTATTTTTTCCCCCACATATGGTTTCAGATTTGTAACAATATAGACAAATGCAGGCTTTGAACTGTATTGTCCAACATACTGTACATGCTGATTTTTTTGGTTGTATTTTAAGGATCAGTTTTGTAGAACTGAGAGGGAATTTAGAGATCATATAGTCTAAAATGAGGACTGGGTTTCATTGCACTTTCCACCTCTGAACAGTGGCAGGTGGCTGCCTGGAATGCTTGGTGCAAAAGTAAGTGTTCTGAGCCCTGGCCGGGTGGCTCAGGTGGTTGGGAGTGTATCACCAGTTGTTTCTCTTCTTTAAAGGAAAAAAACAGGACAGAGAGGAGGTGAGGAGATGGTTATACAGGGGAATCCGAAAACCTTAACAGTATTTCATTGCTTTGTAAGCTTTATGACCATAATAATAATTTCATTTTAATGGATAAGCTAAAAAGCTGTAATTGCATCCAGTGGATACTTTGAAACTGATAAAAGGACTCAGATGAGACACAGCCAACCTAAATTCTTAGGGCAGTTTGGTTAACACTTGATTTATTGAAATATGCCCTCGTCACTGGTTGGTATTATTGCTTTAATGTCACCCTGTTTTTCTCTTTTCTGTTTCCCCTTAAAATCAGGTTGAAGAACTACACCCTGGTTTTTCCAAGTCCAATTACATGTTCCTTGCCAAGGTAATGAAGACAGCTGTTTTAAGATCACTTTAAATCCATTACATAAAATGTGATTACCTTTGCCCTGGCCAGTTTGGCTCCATGGTTAGAGTGTTGGCCCTCGGACTGAAGGGTCCCGGGTTCGATTCCGGTCAAGGGCATGTGCCTTGGTTGCAGGCTTGATCCTTGGCTCCGATCGGGGTGCATACAGGAGGCAACCAATTGATGTGTTTCTCTCACATTGAGGTTTCTCTCTCTCCCTTCCACTCCCTCTGCAAAGCAATGGAAAAAATATCCTTAGGTGAGGATTTTAAAAAAAAACTAAAAAAAAAAGAGATTACCTTTAATATTGGTTCTTTTCCATTTCTAGTGTTACATCGATCTTAAGCAAAAAGATAATGCCTTGAAGTTCTGTAATTTGGCAGTGCAGCTTCCTTGTGTTACCAGAGAGGTAAGTCGAGGCCGTGCCAAAGAGCACTGTTATCTTACCAGTATGATTCCAGCTCCAGATGTGAACAGTGGCTCACATACATCTGGAGTTCTCTTGTATACCGAAACATCTGGACTTGGATTTCATGTGATAACTGCTGTAGGTAACCCTTTACCAGGAGACCCCTATATCTTTTTTTAAAATTTTTGTTTTATTTTTTTCCGTCACCATTTATCCCCTCTGTGCCCTCTCACCTCCGCCCATGCTCCTCTACCCCCGCGACCCGTTGTATCTCTAAGGGACTCTCAGATCCTGGGCTAACAGTTAAAACACCCTGATGCTCATTAGGTGCTAGACGAGCCCCACGAGGTGGGTGGGGAGCTGGTGATTAGGCCACGGTAGGCGGCCGCCCACCCGAGAACAAGGGGAGCACCCGTGCTGCCGGCGTCAGTCCCCAGCTGCAGCAGGTGTGGCTGCCCACAGCATGAAGAAGATTAAAATTCGTGTTAACATTTTCTTGGAACACCTACCATTAGTGAAAAAGAAACGATTGCCTTGATTCTTACCCTTTTCACTAATTCAGGACTCCGGATGTGCCTTAAGTTTTAAGAATTTCACAGAGTTAACAGCTCAGTCCATGTTCTGTGAGCCATTTACTGGTATAGTGGGAACAAAAGGAAATACATCAGTGTTTGCCTGCTCCCTCCTCAGACCTCCAGACATTGCCGTCCTCCAAGCCACAACTGAGAAGGAATGCCACAGAAAGCAGCATCCCTCTTCTCTGTTGGAGCGATGCAGGTTCTGACTTTTGTTGGGATCTGGAATATAAACGTGTGAGACATGCCCATCGCCCTCTAGGAGCACATAGCCTAGCAGAGAAAATGAGACACTTATCCAAATAACAGCTCACGGGATAAGGCATGAGTGCCTGGAGAGATACAGACAGGTGGTTATGGAAACATGGAAAAGGGAGAAATCGGTTTCACGTGGAAGAGATCAGTTAGCATTAGAGGTGGACCTTGGAAGATGGAGATCATGTGGCGGGTTAGGGAAGCAATGCAGGTCCTCGGAGCACAGAGGCCCGGGTGGAAGGGCAAAGATTTGTTTAAGGAGTGCTGAGGGCGGTGCTGGAAATAAGGCTGGAAGGGGGGTGCAGCCAGGCCTGCCCAGGACGTTGGGGTTCAGGGATGCTTGTGGCCTCTTCAGCAGCCACCTCGGCAAGGCCTTGGACAGCTTAGATTTGGGATTTCCTGCAGGGCTGACTGTCCTGCTGACTGGAATCCCTCAGTTGCTTCTGTTGGTTAATAGTGCACAGCAGCATCTCAGCAGCAACACTCCTCCAGAAGGCAAGTTGTGTAATTGTTTCAGCAAAACACAGATTTCCGTCCTGCTGGTTGCTTGTTCCGTGCTGGTGACGGGGACCCTGCTGTCTTTTACGTCCCTTCTGAATGATGTCAGTATGGGCTATGTGCAGTGATTTGAAACTGAGTGCCTGCATTCCTATTAGAACACGAGACTAGAATTCACTATGACAATAGGTAACATACTTGGTTTGACGTGCAAATGTTTATGCACGAAATTAGAGTTCTCACAGGAGGGGGCGAGATATTGATGATCTTGGTACCTGAGGCTTTTCTCTCCCCTTTCCTCCTCCCTATTCCCTAAACCTACCTCCAAGGCTTCAGATGCCATGTACCTGCCAGGGGTCCTCAAATTTATATCTTTCTGCATCTCTCCTGAGCAGTGCACCGCATCGAGCCCCCGGTTGGTCTCCTCGCAGCTTCTTGCCTCCTGCTCCGTTCTTGGTTTTCGATAACAGCCAAGGCAACGGGATAAACATTCACCTCAACATGTCACTTCCTGCTTTAAGATCTTTTGCTTTTAGGATGAAGTTCAAAATTTCTAGCATGCCCTTCAAGGCTCTGCTCTGGCTCCGACCAATCTCTCAGGCTTCGTCTGTCCTCTCTTCCCTCCTTCCCTGCCTTCCACCCATAGGACGCACTGCTCCCTCTTCCCGACACTCTCCCGCCTGAGTGTTCTGCTTCCTTCTTAAGCTTTATTCCTACTCACCTCTCAAACCTCGCCAGAAGTGTCATTTCTTCAGGAAAGACTTCTTTGACACGCCCAGGCAAGAAAGTACCTTGTGCTTTTCCTTCATTTAGCACAGTTGGGATTATACAGTTAGTTATTCGTGCGATTGTTCCATGAAAGGAACAGCAGGTGTGCTTCACCCACCACTCTATTTCAAGCGCCAGGTGTGGTGCCTGGGATGTAATGAAGACTCAGTAAGTATTGGTAGAAAAAATCAGAAGACTAATACCATGCGAACAGATATAATAGTGCTAATAGTAAGAATAAATAGGACTGGTAATAAAGGTGACTAAGAAAGCTGGGCACTGTGGGAATATTTGTGTAATACGCAAAGTAACATTAGCAGATATTTCTCACATTAATTTTTTTTCCAGTGATGTTTCCATTTGTATTCCTAGCAATTGTTTTCCCCAAGTAGTAAATGTACTGCCAGGAGTATCTCAGTTCCTTTCTCAATTAAAAATAGGATCAGGCGAGTTATCTGTAGTACCCCTGTCTGTATAAAGCGTTTCCAGATTGAAATGTACCCCCTTAGTGACTTGGCCGACCAGTGTGTTCCTTTCCAGAGTGTCTGGTAGTACATGAGGGAACACAGCCGTTCATTCTCTCTCCTCATTGAACATGCGGAACGTATTTGCTTGTCTCGTGTGGCGCTTGCAGCTCTTCCTCATGCCGTAGTCATTTGTGAGTATGTCGTCTGCCCCTGTCAGGGAGCTCACCGCCCTGCACTGGGAGCTGGGAGTGTCGGCCCTTGGGCTCTAGCATCCAGACTCGAGTGTGTGAGCAGCTTCACATTCTCATACATGAAACTTCAGCATTGTTACTCACGTGGACTTTTCCTGACCCTCGGAAGGTAATCTCAGGTCCTGGGAAACATTCCTTTTCTTAAATTGAAAAGGATTCCTGTGTGTAAGGCAGTGTGGAGTGATTGCTAAATGAAATAATGACTACACTGGCAGCTGAAAACTGCTTGCTTGGAGGAAGCAGTCAGGTCATTGACTTGGAATGTACTAAGCAAGCTCAACTATAAAGAGCATGTCATATACACATATGCTTACAGTGAGGGATGTGCTAACAGGTAAAGAAAAAACTAAAAGTTGTAATATTTTGAAGTGACGTTAATCGCTCTTCTAAGATCAGCCCTTAGAGGACAGATAGTACATCAATGTTCCAGAAGCAGCGGACTCTGGGAGCACTAAAAGTAAAGAATACTTGTTCACATTAGCAAGCGATGGCGTTGTCTTTGAAGGTACCTGTTGTGTAAAGTCCTGGGCTGCATCTCCTGCCTCTTACTTAGATTGAGAACCATCCTTGTCATTAGGAACCTCTCTAGTACTAAAATCCTAATCCTGTTTTAAAGGTCCTATCTTAATCAAGACCTCATGTTTGATTATCTTAATTAAGACATTGGTTTTCAAAGAGGTTTAGCAGTCCAGTTAGCCCACAGATGCTCACCTGCTTTCCCGTTGCAGGAATGCCAAGCTCAGAGTCACGAGTGGGTCACTTATAGAAATCCCGCAATGTGGTCCAGGGGCTCATTGGTTAGAAGTTCTTACTTGCCTATTTCTTTCTGGTTTGAACGTATTTCTTATAGACTAATTTATCTGTGCTATCCATGCCTGGAAAATTTATCCTTCCTTGTACATTTAAAAAAATTAATAAGACCATTCTAGGGTAGACAGACTTTCCCCATTGAACAGGCATTTTTCATGAGTTGGGGAGAAAGGAGGGTAACTTTGTTTAAAGCCTCTCATTTCTACTCTTTTGGCTCTTCTTTTCATTTACATTCAAAATATATTAGTTCCTAAGCTTTCTCAATATATAATGGCCTTGATTGTATTCTTTAAGTTGATCTTAAAAACACCTTAAAGAAGTTTTGTGGACCTTCTTTTAATTAATTTTCTTAAAATAACTGGTGATATAGCATCAGTTTCAGATCAGTCATTCTTAATCAGTACCCCATCTACTAAAGCTGATAGCTGATAATCATTACCCAAATGCTAGTAGAGCAATTTAATATAAATGTCCAGTCTTTAGCAGAGAGCACTGATGTATTTTCCAAAAAATATATCTCCCAACACTTCTAGATCAAATAAATCTGTGTTTTTAATGTGTGTTCAAATGAGTGAAAAAGATTATCTTTATTTCTATTACAAACATGGGGGTGCTCTGCTAGGGGTTTGGGATACAATGAGAGAAAAATACTTCCTCTGGGGGAAGGCAGGCACTGAACACGTAATAGCAATAAAGTGTGATGAGTGTATGGAAGTGAAAGCACAGAGATTTATGAGAATATAATGGACTACAGCCTGGACCGGGGGCTGGGAAAGGCCTTCTTGAAGCGTTGACAGGTAACCTGAGATTCTAAGGAAATTAGAATTTTAGCCCAGTGGTTTACATCATTAAGATTTGCTTGGGGTTGGAGGGCTTGTTTAAAAATACAGATTCCTGGCCTTTTTCTAGAGAGAAAAAGAAGCTCTGCAGAATGTGGTGACACCAACCTCAATATCAAGGAGATCTCACTCAAGTTTTCATGAACTCGGGGTCTGCTCTCTCAGCTTAGTGCTCAGACTGTCCCTGGGTGAGAAAACAGAGGAAGACAGCTGGTGGTTGAGTTCTTGTCGTGGTGGCCATAGGAAGTGATGACCTTTGGGGACGTGGCTGTGGACTTCACTGAGTAAGAGTGGCCTTCTGGCCCTACCTGGAAGATGCATGGAGATGTGCCATTAAACACCAGCCAACTGGTCTACGTAGGGGCATAAGCTCTGAAAATCAGATGTGACTTCCCAGCTGGTACAAGGGGGAGAGCTGTGAGAGGAGGGAGAGGATTTCCCCGAGGCTGGAGTCCAGGCAGGAAAGTCCAAAAACCAAGACCTAACTTCCCTGCAGAATCTGCGCAGGAGGGAGCCATCTAGTGTCACAATAAGATCCATGAGGGTGAACCCTGATCCTCCACGTTGGGGTTGGCAGTGAATGGGACGCGTTAAGCAGGTAGCAAAATCCCCTGATTTCAGTTTGAGGAGAGAGAAGGTGTGCTGTCTCAGCAGAAAGGTTTCTGGAGTTTGAATCTGGGGAAGAAAGGGATAACCTGAGCTCAAAACCATACCCTGAGTTCTTGCAAGAGGACATTTGCCTAAATGTGGTCGCTATGTGAAGTGTTGAAACATAATGAAGGCCTCAGAGTTACTCAGATAGCGCTACAGTTGGTGTGATGCACAGGAGAAAACGTCTGTGCATGGTGAGTGTAACACACCTTGGGGTGCAAGCACTGTGGCGAAGACTTTAACTAGAGAGCACCACTGAATGATCATCGTAGAATTCACACGTAGGAAGGCATAGATGTGGGGAAACCTTATCAGCCTCTCAGTAGCAGAGATTTCGCCCTGGAGAGGAGTTCTTTGACTGTATTGATAACGGGGAAATATTTACTCACAGCTCAACATTGACTCAACCTGTGTTAACTCCCGCTGGAGAGAAACCCACCCTATAAGTGTAATGAACGTGGGAAACGCTTCAGCCAGAGAGCTACTACCTCTTTGTTTATTCCAGGGAACTCATGCAGGAGAGGAACCCTTTGTGATCAGTTTGGAAATGGCTCCAGTAACAATTCATCCTTCAAATGACATGAGTGAATTCACTGCAGGGAAACCATATGAAGGTCATCTCTGTGGTAAAGCCCTCAGTGGTGCTCTAGGCTTAGCCACCATGAAACAAAGCTCACTGGAGAGAAACCGTGTACATGTAACATGTGCAGAAGAACCTCAGCCTCCCATCTAACCTTTATAGGCACCGAATTGTACACTCGGGAAACCCTGCAGCCTGCAACCAAAGCTCAAGCCTTGATGTGCACAGAAAACTTAGGGTAAACCAGGAAGGAAAGCAGCAAGTCTTTACCAGGTGGAGGAAGCCTTTTGGGAAATACCAGATGATGCATGTTGGAGAAGCAATTCAATGAAATAAGCATGGGGATCCCTTTACTCATAGAGCAGCTCTCCAGGACACATGAGGATTTTCACCGTATAGAACTCTCTCAGTGTCATGAATGAAGGAAAGTCTTCAGTGATCACTCACACCATAGTCAACCTGCAAGCTCTCACACTTGTGAGTTCCACAGGCCGCAAGTCAACATAAAAATGTCCTCATCTGTAATTTATGCAGGAAGACTCATACTGGAAAAAGTACTGTATCAGGAACCCTTTAGTGCACAATTCAACATATGATTTAGACTTTTGCCAGATGACATATTACTGTAAACAGTGTAAAGATACAGAACTGTGATGCATTCTTGGAAATGTTGAATCGGAATTTGGTGAGAGGTAATAAGCAATGGGATAACCTCTTTGGTAGACTAATAAAAGTTGTTGATTAAAACTCTTAATACATTGGTATTTGTCTTTAATACCATGAAAAAAAATTATGCTGAGTAATAAGGGCATTTTTCCTTTATTATATCACTATTCATTTTTCCTTTATTATATCACTATTCTATTTTTATGCAACTGTAAACATTTAAAAATACTTTGTTCAATTAGAAAACAGCATTTACTGTAACTGAAGAAATGCAGAACACATAATTTTTTCTAATTATTATATTACTTTTGAAATACATATCTACATGGCAAGGCTGAATGGAAACATGGACAAATAAGACACGCTTTCTAAGTGATCCAAATATCCCAGGTAATGCTGTTGTGAGTAGGGGTAGGGTAGGAGGTGGGGGTGGTAGGGAGAGGGTTAGCCTTTGTTTGTTCCCTAGTGTTCCTGTGTTCCAGCATCTAGCCACTAATTTAGCAGACATTTATTTAGGGCTTCTAGATGCCAGGCACAGAGCTAGCCTTAAAACAACAAAGATAAACATGAATTATGTTTTTTTTAAAATAAGTTCTTTTAAATAATACATTAATACCCTAGATTCATTCATATTTTCTCACAACCTTCAAAACTGATTTGATAGAAGATAAACTTCTAGTTGATCAGACACTATAATTGAGTCAGTATATTAATGTGAACAAAGATATTAAAGAACTTTCCATTTTAAAAAAATATAGCTAGCAGCTCCTTCAGATATCTATTTTGTCCAGTTTTCCCCATCTCTTTAAATTTATTACAGTCCTTAAGCTCTTCCTGATAGGTGCTCAATAAATGTTAAATGCAAACATGCATAAGAGTGCCCTTTCTCTTGAATCTATTGCCACTCTTTCTAACTTACACACTTGTTTTAAGAAATAACAGTACATGTGGAGGCTATAAAACATGATATGGCTAAAAGGATAGGATTAAAATATCATAAACATATATGATTTTTAATCTTAACTATAAAGTCCCTGGTAAAGTCAATAATGAAATGTGGATTTGCCTGTCTGGGCCTTACAGCGGAATCTCAGATTTTTCCAAATCCTGCTGCTAAGGCCAGGACTCCTTCCACACCTCACAGCGGCAGAAGAAAACAGTGTCATCAACACCCCCCCTGGCCGGTCGCCGCCAGCCCTCCTCGGCCTGGCCTCCACGTCGCTGGCGCTCAGACCCGCGCCACCGAGTCGCAGGAGGTCCCTGCTCTGCAGCGGCCTTGCCGCGCGGCCTCCCGGAGCCGGAGCCAGTGTGGACTTTCACTGTGTGTCTGTGTTTTCTTTGTAGGATAAAGATGCACATGAGGAGGTGAAAAAACTTAGCTCCACCTTGAAGAGGTAATAACAGAACTCACTCTTCACGAGCCAGACGTGCCTGCTAAACATTAAACTTGTGTAAGCGCTGTTTCTCGCTCTCCTTGTCTTGGGGTGAGGGTGCGTGCTCAGTCGCGGGCTCGCGGGTCTAGGATGCGTGCTCGGCGGCCCTGCAGCACTCAGCGTGTTACTCGGAGAAGCCCGCGTCCCCTGATGGCGGTACAGGGTGATCTTTAACGTGTATGCTTCCTGTTTTTCCTATCAATAAACTGTGGTCTTCAGAATATGTCTTTAAATGTTTCTTTAACTAAAATACTTAAGTCAGTCCAATAAAGGGAGCTCTAGTGAGTGATTTATTGTCGCTTCGATGGAAACTTTATAAAAAATCATTTCATTAATATGGATGAAAATGGAAAAATGGGCAAAGGATGTGAACCAGTCACTGGTAAAAGAGGAAATACAAAAGGTGGAATATAATGTACCTGGTAATCACAGAAATGTGAAGAAATGGAGAAAATACTGTTTTACCATGAAGTTAGCAAGGATTTTTTTTTTTAATCTTTCAAGAAACAGTGCTGGCAATGAGGCCACGAGGTGGAATTTTCTCAAGTGCTGCTGGTAGGGGGGTATTTTGACACAAACATTTGGTAAAATGTATCCAGAGCCTTAAAAGTATATTAACTCTTTAATCCTGTAATTTCATTTCATAGAAATAACCCTAAAGAGAAAAAGTATAATTATACACAAATGTTCATAACAGTATTATTTATTGTAGCAAAACACTGTGTCCCATAATAAGAAAGCAATTAACCCTATAAGAATATAACTATAGTAGAATATTATTTTGACGTTAAAAATAATTACAGAAATGACACAGATCACGTGTCCGTACTGTTTTGTCTTGTTCTCGCACGTATGATGCTCCGTGTATCCGCCTGGGTCACTCCAGCTTTGTTCTTCGTAAACTCGTTTTGGCTATTGCTATTCTTTGAGTTTCCATATGAATTTTAGGATCAGTTGGGGTTTTTTTTAATTTCTACCAAAAAAACCCCACCCAGCTGGGATTTTGATTGATATTGTGTTGATCAATTTGTTTCCCCAACTCAGAGAGATTGTGGGACTCCTCTGAGGTCCCCCTCTGTGCACGGCGGCCTGGAAACTCGCTCAAGGCAGCAACCTGGGGCAACTGGAGGGCTCACCTTGTTTGTTACCCGTCTCTCAGGGACCACTGTCCTTCCTTTCTTGCTGTCCAGTATCTTGAAAACCATTGATTCATGTATTTTTTCCATGTTTTGGATTTTGAAAGACAGAAATTGTAACTTTGGGGGGTTGTAACTCTGGCACTTTTCAGTCTGAGAAATCATTTCATATACAGACAGCAAACTCAAACATACTGAATTTCTTTTTTAAACAAGTTTCTGTAAAGTTCCGTCTGCCCAGCCTCGGCACCTGCCCAGCCTTGAAGCCTGGGTCACAGCGGGCCCTGAGCAGGGAGCCAAGCAGTGGCTTGTTCATATCCTCCTTGGGGTCAAAGTCAGGGTCAGGAGCTCGATGCAGGCCCAGAAGCGAGCTGTCAGTGGCCGGTGGGTGAGGAGGTTAGAAGCCACCTGCTGAGTCCACCATAGGGGACCCTCAAGCTGACAGCTCCCCAAGCCTTCTTCCTGGGGCTAGAGGTGTTCTTGTGTGGGGAGGGGACAAACCCGTGCAAGTGAGGTCCCCCGAGGAAGAGTAGACCTCTTCTGGTATCTCGCCATCTTCCGCTGCCTGCAGCATACAGGACACCCCATGCTCCTGTGCCCCTACCCAGGCTGTCTTTCCACAGTAGCTCCCACCATCTTTCCCTTACACACACACACACACACACACACACACCCCGTTTCCTGACAGGCCGGAGCGGTGGTTGCCCACAGCCTGCCTGGTGCTCTGCCCTCTGGCTTGGGCTCTCTCGTGCTATAGGGCTGCCCTCCCCTGGACCTCCCATGGAAATCTCCCTGCCCACTCTAGGCCTGGCTCAAGTGACAGAATTCGGCACAAAACCTTCCTGATGCTCAAGACTAGACATGCTCTCGCCCTCCTCAAAACAGCTGACACTTCTCGGTGTCCGTTTTAGCCCAGCCAACCTTAGGTCTTCAGCAAGTTGAGGACAAGGCCATCTGTTGGTCGTCTTTGTATCTCCTGCCCAGCAGTATGTGCTCAACCAGCATGCGTTCAACTAAGCAGAGCCACTCAAGAAAAAGAAAAAGTCTCACTTGTTCCCAAGGGTCCTAAAAGAGAAAACAGAGTCATTTCTACCCTCAGATGTGATGTGACAGGGAGAGAGCAGAGGAAAAGGTGGCCAGGAAATGGAGAAGCCCCGTAGATCAGGGACCAGACAAGAGACAGTAAGTCTGAGGAATGCCAAGGCCAGCCCTTAAGACTTCAAATTCACGATACTGTCTTACTCCCCTAGAAACAATACAGGCCTATGTACGTTCCTTTTTTATTATTTTTATTTCTTTGCTGCACCCTTCATTAAACAGAATACAGACCACATACTAGGGTTAGTCACTGTGGCATCTATGACCCAATTGCCTTCTTTCTCTCTCTCTGAAATTTTACTCCATTTCTAGGCTTCGGTTTCCAGTTTATTGTTTTAGCGATAAAGTAATGCCTGCATACCCCAGTGTGAAACCTGAAACTGTTTAGAGCAGTCAGAGGACGCTTCCTGACAACCTAAGAGTGAGTGCTGTTCTTAGAGGTTACTTAGCCCCTGTGCTCCTTGCTAACAGATTGGAAAAGCAAAAGATGACAGAGGATGTTTATGGCTTTAGAGACCAGGTCCTCCAACACACACACACACACACACACACACACACACACACACACTCTGATGGCACATATATTATGCGTATAACATGTAAAAAGTTTTCTTAAATGAAAATGAACCCTGCTTTATATTTATATTAAGCTTTCAAGTGTTATATCTAATATTTCAATGAAAGCTTTTTACATGCTGAGGTAGGTTAAGAAAGTGATGTCATTGTCATTTGCCCGTGGAGGAAGCTGGACCAGAGGTTAGATCTGCTGGAGGTCACATACCAAGTTCATGAGAGAACAGGAACTAGGCCCAGCTGTCCTGACTCCCCACCGGGGCCTGTACAGGGAGCAAAGAAGTGACAGAGCCGCGCAATCATTCTTACACCATTTAAGATTTCATGTCCTTAGGGACTACTCTGTTTCCTTTGTTGCCATGTACCTAAAAAAATGCTTAGGGCTGCAAAAAAAGATAGACTTCTAAAAACAAAGAGGACTTGTTGGAATTTGTGTAATTGTGAACTTAGCCAAGAGCACACCAGTATCTCCCGCAGTGGGGGAAATGGTTCATTGGAGAGAAAACAGTAATTTAAGATGGGCTTTGGATCGGGGGCTTAGTGTCTACATGAGATAAATTCATGGGGCTCCCTGGATAGGTGCCCTGTTCCACTCAGGGAGCAATTTACTCCCATCTGGTTGTGGGAACTTCCCCTCAAGATGCTGCTCAGAGTCATACTTTGTTTCCCTTGTCATTTTGGTGTAATTATGTGAATTTTCACTGTTCCATAACTGTAATTTAGGTTTCATAACATACTTAGTTGAGATTATCATCTATCTCACAGTTTCAGATGCCCCCAATCAGGACTGTTCCATTTGGCTCACTGAGTTGGCCACAGAAATTTGAGGGTGAGGGAAAAGCTCATGTGGATTTTCCCAAACCCAGATATGTATTACCAGCGGCCGGTTTCTTTATAAAGAGGCCGGCTTGCTGGGGCTGTGGGAGTCAGAGCTGCGCGCCCTCCCGACCTCCCACGTTGGGTCTCGGGCTGGACGTGCTCTCAGGGCAGGAGCCCTCCTCCCACGATGCACTGGGCCTGCGAGGCGTGCTCTTCTCTTTTTTCCTTTCAATTATTATTAAGTTTACTGGGGTGGCATTGCTTAATAAAATTATATAGGTTGTAGGAGTACAATTCTACAACACATCATCTGTACATTGTACTGTGTGTTCACCACCCCAAGTTAAGTCCCCTTCCATCACCATTTATCCCTTTCCCCTGTTCCACCTCCCCCGCCCCCCCTTTCCTCTGGCCACCACCACACTGTTGTCTGGCCCATGAGTCGTTTTTCCTTTGCTTAATCCCTTCACCCTTCTCACCCAGCCACCCACCCCTCCCCTCTGACAGCTGTCAGTCCGTCCCGTATCCACGAGTCTGTCTCCCCAGGAATGCTCTTCTGAACACAGTTAGCTAGACCCCAACTTCAGTTTCTTGTTCAAGAGAGAAGCCAGTGATCAAAAGGATCGTCCAACCACCATGGCTGCCAGCCTGTGACTCGGCCTCAGCCCTGGCACAGCGGTTCTGCAGGTCTGGGGATGAGCTGCTCACGGTTCCATCACCCGCAAGGGATTCTCCCAGAAGTGAGTGCTCTCTCACTGGTTTACTTGGCCTTGAAGCCTGTTTATTAGAAGGTGTGCCTCCTCCTTTTTGCATCAGCTTTATTGACGTATAAATTACATTTAACAACATACACTCGTTTTAAGTGTACAGTTTGGTGAGTTTAGACAGATTTATGCAGCAGCGTAACCCCTACTGCAATCAAGATATAAAATATGTGCATCATTCCAGAAAGTTCCCTTGTGCCCCTTCCCATTCAGTCTCCCACCTGCACCCCAGTGTCAGGCAACCACAGATCTGCTTTCTGTCACTGTGGTTTAATTTTATGTAGAATACCATATAAATGGTATTCTCTCGCTGAGAACAGTTTTGAGATTGATCTGTGTTATTGGATATATCAAGCCTTCGTCCCATTTTGTTGCTCTGTAACGTTGCACAACTTACCATAAATTGTTTATCAATTCACCTGTTTCGGGTCGTTTACTGTTTGAGGCTGTTATGAATTTAGCTGAGATGAACATGCATGTACAGGTCTTTCTGAGCACATGGAGAGGGGAAATAGTAGACATGGAGTTGTGTCACTTGGGAAGTGTATTTACCTTTACAGGAAACTGCCCTACTGCCTTTCGGGGGGTTGTAGCATTTTGCATTCGCATCAGAAATGCATGAGACTTCCAGGTCCACAGTCCCCCCAACACTTGGCATGGCCGGTCTCGGTCTAATTTTAGGTTTTAATTTGCACTTCCCCGGCACGTCGTCTGAGCACCTTTTCATGGGCTCGCCGATATGCTTCCGTGACTGATTGCTCGAACTAGCTCGGTGACACTAACACCAATAATCCTGCAGCCCGAAGCATCCTTGTCAGTCGCTACCTTTTCTTTCTTGCCTTAACACCGGCAGTAGATAAAAAGCTGACAGAAGCTGTGATTTCTCTCCTGTCCCAGGGTGAGAGCATCAAACAGACCTTCCGAAATCCCTGTATGGAAAGTCCAACAGTTACCTCGAGCCTGCGGCGCTGGAACGGTGCTGGGAGAAGGGAGCGGTCAATAGTATGTGCCTCTTCTCCCCTGCTCTCCTGTAATGATGGGAACCCCTGCCTCCCAACAGCCAGCCCTGACTCCTCTCACCTTTTACAACACCGTCCATGCTTCAAATTTTGTTATTCGATTCTATGTTTCTTTGAACTGTTACCTACTCCATAGGCGCACGTATTCGTTCCCTAAATAGATTAAAAGACACTGCATCTTATCTTGCTTTTGTGTTCTGGTGATGCTCAAAGAATATTTTAAAAACTGAATTAAATTTGCAATTACACACACACACACACACAGAAAGGCTGAGACTGAGTTTTATTCTAGATGTGAACCCAAACTTTTCGTCTCCAACACTTTGAGATCTATCCCCCATCCAGCGTGTGCGCCCACACAGACACACAGACACACATGCTACTCTTGTTGAAAATATAAAACAATCCACAGCTAGCCTGGAAGTTATCTTTATGGAGTAAATCAACATACTGTTTTGAGTTTTTGCACTGCAGGTATTAATTTTAAAAGGACACATGTCTTGGTTCAGTAAAATTTGCAGAAAGCCAGACATCCCATAAAAAGAATTTGTTGGTTGAGATGTTTACCCCTCCAGCTATCTTTCCCCTTTTTATGACTACGAAGAATACCCGTGTTTCTTCAGTTTTTAGGATCCTCTCCTCAGGAAGGCTTCTGGCGGCGGCTCCACTGTGCAGAGGCAAGGGGTCTGTATGAGTCCGGCTCCTTCCCACCCTCTGGCTGGTCCCCCCATAGGTGTGTCCACTCCTACCCTCCTCTGCCGGAAAGTGCCTCTTTCGGCCGGACCTCCGTCATCCGGAAGGCCAGGCCCGGCCACACTGCTGCCCTGTGTCCCCGCCTCCCTCAGGGTGAGGTGCCTACGTGATGGGGTGAGGGGCTGGGGGAGACCAGGGCATGGCTGCTTCACTGGAGCTGTCTGATGTAAAGGAAGACATTCTGAGGGCCACAAAATCGGACTTTTTCACAGGAGAACTAAGGCCTTCCAACGACTGATCCTCATTAACGAGTCTTCCATCAACTGCTAAGATAACCAGTATCCCCAGCGATGGTCCTAAAGCAGTCAAGATCCTCAGGTGCCTTCCACATTAAAAAAAGAAAGATTAAAGTGTAAATGTTAATATATATATTTTTAAATATATCTTTATTGATTTCAGAGAGAGGAAGAGAGAGGGAGAGAGAGAGAAACATCAATGATGAGAGAGTCATTGATTGGCTGCAGCCCGCAACCCGGGCATGTGCCCTGACCGGGAATCGAACCCCGATCGCCTGGATCCTAGGTCGACGCTCAACCGCTGAGCCACGCCCGGCTGGGCGTCAATGTTAATATTTTAATGTAAGTAATTTTACTATAATCTAAACCCATGGGTCTCCAATTTTTTTAATAGCACACTTGAATTCATTTTTTAAAATTGGCACCCCCCCAAATATTTATATTTATTTATAAATTATACATATTAATATTCTATTAAAATGTTCCCGATAAAGCATACACACAGAGAACATTTTAAATGGTAAGATTATCTCCTTTCCTGATTAAAAGAAATTCTTAGTAAAGTAGAAATAATGGGACACTTTCTTAACATAATAAAATATATTTAGCTGAACCCATCATGCTTATTAACACAGAATTTAGAGGCATTTGTACTAAAGTCAGGGACGGGACAAGGATGACATTATCACTATTATTATTTAATATTGTTTTGGAAGTACTGGTTCTAACTAGAAAAGACAAGTAAATTACAGTATAACATTTGAAAGTAATATATTAATGGAGTATAATAAATATTATTATTATTACATAGGTAAATAAACTTATATGCATAAAAACCTAAGAGAATTAACTTCAAAACTATTGTCAATGATAAGAGAATTTACTGAGGTAATGCAGTAAAAAATTAATGTGTAGAAATTTTTAAAAATTACAAATCCAAGTAACAGCCAGTTAGATGTAATAAAAGGCAATAACCCATTTACCATAACCACATAACAAAATCAAATAGCTAGAAATAAACCTAAGATTCATGCCTGATAGGTAAGCAGAAATCTAACAACCCAAGGGTTTGAACAAATAGAAAGACATACTATATTTCACCTAAGTAGACAGCATTCTAAAGTTATAAAGAATTCCTCATTTAATCTATAAATTTAGTGCAATTTCAATTAAAACACCAACAAAATTTCTTTGTGTGTTCTAAGATTCAAGTAGAAAACAAGCAATAAGAGTACTTATAAAAATTCTGAAAAAGTTGAGTAAGGAAGAGAGCCCATACCTACTAGATATGAAAAAATGTATGATAAGCCTGTAATATTTAGAGCAATATTCAGAATGAAGAGATGAACAGAAACCGAGCAGAAAGGCCATAAATACACCCAAATACACATGCAAATTTAAAAAAATGGATAAAGGTGACACGTAAAATGGATCATTCAATAAATGAGCCTTCTTCAATAAGTGGAAACAAAGCATTGAGAAAGAAGATCGGACAGGCTGTAAAATTAAGCAACAGGCTTAGGTCTAGTTTAACCAGCAGGAGGCAGCAGAGCCTGAGCTCCACCCTCCACCGCCCCGTGCTGGTGGCAAATCCTCCTAAAGACACCAGCCGTGTTACGTGGACCGTTGCGTTCCAAGCACGCACAACTGTGTCTGGAGCAGCTCAGAGCCACACGCTCTTCAGCCTGGACTACCACAGCAGGGGACACATGCCAACCAGGAAGGAAATCAAGCCTCAGAATTAATGAGGACAAGAAGAAAAAGAGGAAAAGGCAGGGAGAGAATAGCCTAGCTGGGCACACACTCAGGGGACCCCTGCTGATGGGCCCAACTTAGAGATCAAGTGGCGCCTATGACAGAGAACCGTGGAGATGTCATCATCGGCCTGACGCGTCATCTGGAAACCTCCATCACAGGCATGCCATCCATGCCAGGAGCCCAGAGGCGTGGCTCTGTGTGATCTTGAGCAAGCCAAGCACCCACTGTTGGGGACACTTCTTCCTGCTGTGTCCAGCTCATAGGGTTCACATACAAAGGACGTGGCATCACAAACGTGAGTATACTTTGCAAAAACTATGATTTTCGGTAATTGTTCACTTAAATCGAGCCTTGCTGGTAACATGCCCTGCCCTCACTGTGATTGCCTCTTATTTCCAAAGGAGCCATGGTTTACACGGACTGTGTAGACCCAGCAAGAAGAATCCGGGCGCCCTCCCCCAGAGGAAGTCAAGGGTGAGAGCCGTGGAATAGCCAGCGTGGCTTGCTGCCCTGTCCAAATGCCGGTCCCAGGAAGGAGCGGTTGCCCTGCGGGCCTCCCGCTTCACTCGCCTCATCCTGCAGGCAGTGAGGCGTCCTGTGGAACCTGATGAAAGACCCAGGGCTCAAGCCAGGGCACAGCAGCAGCGAGGGCTTTCCTAGATGCCGAGCTCACATCAAAGCTCTCCTCTTCCGTGCTGACATCTGGAACTCCTTAGCCGATCTGATAGCACATGCAGATGTTATCTGTATGCTGAGACGGTCCTGAATTCATCTCAGGTTCCTGGGGGGGGGGGGGGGGGGGGCAGAGCCAGAGAAGTGCTGACCTGAGCTGGCAGGTATAGTGTTCTTTCTGCAAAAGCCTGATGGGAAAGCAACTAGGCCAGAAACCCACTGTGTGCACTACAGTGCCAGGGTGACCAGGGCTGCCTCAGGCATCCTGGCGCCTTATTACCCATCTCCAGAGAAAGAGGGAGACAGAAGGAGGGCTCCAGGGCAAAGATCCTGGGGAAATGTGCTGCTTTATCACTGGAGTTCATTGACTTCCCAGAAACGTTGGCTTCTAGAGAGAGGTGGCATAATATAAAAGAGAAAAAACTACCAGATTCAGTGGGTTCAAATCCAGACCTGGCACTTGCTGCATGTATGAACCTGGGCAAGTGATTTATGCTCTCCCAGCTTTAGTTTCCTGATCTGTAAAACAGTAATAAAAATTCCTACTGTGCAGAATTTTGTAGGAAGGTTAAATAATGTGCATAAAATAATTGGCACATGGAAATGGAGAGTACTTCTCAGCTTCCCTCCTGGAGGGACAGAGACTTCTCTCCTGGCTGTTTATGTCTTCCCTAGATGGTCCCACATTGCTTTTTATCCCCAGACCCCTGCAGTGCCACTAAAGGGGTCCACATATAAGACTTTGGTGCTTTTTGACTAGTCCCCTAATTCTGGCTGTTTAACAAATTTCTGCAGAAACAGGCTCGGCAGTGAGCTCACTGGACAGACTGACTGCAGCAACAGAACTTGGTGCAAATCGTGGGAGAGAAGCTGTGCGTTTCATGCATCACACGCGGACTGCCCAAGACTCTGTGCTGCGCACACACTGGATGGTGGGTTGTGCTGATTTTCTTGACTTAACTGGCTCCCAAAGCATAGTTCAAAGTCCTGGCGAGACATTGCTGAATTCACATTTTTCGGTTGGTGTTTTCAATTTCCCATTGGCTACTGAGACCTCGAAAGAAACCCAGAGAAGGAATCACACAAACTGCTCGTAGACCTCACTGTTTCACACGCTTGGCACACATGGGCTCCTTTAATGCTGCCCCCAGGGTCACTGTGCCCATCAGGAGCTGAAACACACACTCCCTGAGGATCAATAACTCTCAGCGAGACAGAGCCACTGACGCCCAAGCTGAGAGTAGCACCAGCCCTTTCACAATGAGATGGCAAGAGGATGGGAATTTTAGGAAAAGATAAAAATGCCACACTGTCAGGTGCCTTGTAAGCCCGTAGAAGCCTCCAGAGCCTGGTAGCTGTGGACCTGACTTGCAAGCCTGACATCCGGGACCCTTGCTGTGCTCCTCCCTCTCCCCCTCTGGCTGCCTTGTCCCCTTCTTTCCTTTGTCCGTTTCCTTGGCCATGTGGCCACAGAAAGGCACGTTCTGGCCCCTCCTCAGCCCGCAGAAATCTCCAAGCCCAGGAGGACTCGGGACTTCCCACGGGCCGGCGTCTGCCTTGGTGTCCGGAGCCCTCGCGGAGTCCAGCGGCCCGTCCCCGGGCGAGCAGCAGCCGGGCCAGGCGGGGCTGACCACTAGCTGTGAGTCTTTCCTTTACCCTTCCTTCCTTTGGGGGCTTTCGCTTTTTCCCAACAATCAGATGAGCTGCCTTCTGTGTTACTGGGTCAGTTATCTCGGTACCTGAGGCTAAGAGCTCAAGGAGAGCGATGATAAGCCCCGGGGTTGTGTAACCTGGGAAGTTTGTCTTCTGGTGGCTCAGGGCTGGTGACCACTGTCTGCGTCCCTCACCCGGGAACCATCTACGCCTTCCTTTGGTGAAAGAGCCTCAGCATTTGGGGTCATGGTCTGTGTCTTCCTTTCGTCTTCCTGAGCCAGGGTCCAGCCAAACAGAAACCACACAGCTTCAGTCTTTGTGTCCCCAGCATCTGGAATAAAACCTGCCATGTAGCAGGCGCCCCGTAGAAGTCCTCTGGAATCAGAACAGAAGGAGGGTGGGTTACACTGGGTGCTCCTCACAAGCCCGCAGGGTTGGTACTGACAGATGTACTGTGGGCAGATGGAGGCAGAGACCTGGCTCTGGAGTCCATGTGGTTCTCGTGGAGGTAGCGCCCCCACCCCCAGAAGCCAAACAAGCCTGGAGCTCCTTTGGCCCTGCTTTGACTTGAGTTTTGTAAGTGACGATGAAAATAATGAGATGTTTTGAGCAAGGATTAAAGAGGCAGGTACTATTTGACACTCATTTTAATCCATGTGCTTGTCCTAAAAAGGACAATCTTCATTTTAGGATTGGCCTTTAGGATTTTTATCATTTGGGATTGTTTTCATTGTGAGGACACACAGGCCAGGAGAGAGCCCCAAGGCTGAACCTAAGAGGAGGCCAGGGGAAGATGCAAGAAAGCAGCTGCCCACTCCAGTCCGGCAATTAACAGAGTTTATTACGGGAAACTTAAAGAGGTAAGACTAAGTGAATGGCTCTGTGCCACAGAACAGGCACCGAACAATTAAATAGGGCAAAAGCAGGGAATGCCATGGGTACTGTTACGTGAATGATACCAGGTACAGGAAATCACTTTACACACTTGACCAGGTCACGGCCACCGCCTGTCCCGGCAACCAGCACACAATGGGAGGCAGGGGAAGGGCGCTGATTTGTCACAGGAAACCATCCATTTCAATCAGACCCTTTCTAGGGGGTCTGGGGGAAGTATTCTCCCCTTTGGCTCAGGTCCAGGTCACAGGGCTGAGTCACATCATGGAATGGTCTCTTCTCTGCATTCATTTCACAGATGAGAAAACTATTGCCCAGAGCGGCTATGTAATTGCCTAAGGTCACATACCTAGCGAGTCACAGAAATGTGATTCTAACTCAGGCCTGTCTGGTTTCAATGTCCACAGATGGGCCACGGGTGGCATCAGTTTTTTGTGAACACCCCAGGTGCTCCCTTTCCTCCCTTCTGCCTCGGAAGCTGTGACTTCCTTTACTGGAGGGGCACAGTCCCTCCTACCCACATTCCCTGTCTCTCTAACATGCCACTTCTGTTTTGATGGGAACATTCACCCTCCCGCTCACTCCTGTGTTAACTTAAAGGCCCTGCCTCCACTCAGGGCACAGTGAGGGAAGACCCCTCTCCTTCCTTTGCCAGAAAACCATCCAGTGTCTGAGGCTGAACCATGGGTTCCCTGAGGGGTCAGGACAGCAGGGTAAGATGCTTGAGGGCCTTGCCCTCCACCACGCTAATGTCTCCAGTTTCACCATCTGCCCCAGGATGCTAAGGACCAGGCCTTACCATGAGGCTTAAATGACACAAGGCATGTACAGGTGCCCAGCACAGTGTCTGAGAAAACGCACTGACATCCCTACTTGCTGCTCCTCCCACTCCTTAGCATCTCCTCCTCTCCCCTGGGTGGCTCTGTTGTCGTTCTCATCGGAGCTACCTACCCTCCCTTCACTGCAGAATCATGTCCCAGGTAGGAGGAAGACCTCTGCCCTCTGGTGCAATCCTGCTCTAATTGTTTAATAATTTAAGGAGTTTTTGTCAATTCTTTGGGATTTTCTACATAGACTATCATGTCATTTGCAAACAAAGACAGTTTTATTTATATCTTTATAATCTGTATGCCTTTATTTCCTTTTTAAAATCTTACTGCATTAACTAGGACGTCCAGTACAATGTTGAATAGGTCTAGTGAAAGGAGACATGCATGCTTTATTCTTTGGAAGAAAGTGTTCAGTTTCTTACCATTAACTAGAATGTTAACTGTAGGGTTTTTATAAATATTCTTTATCAAGTTAAGAAAATTTCCCTCTATTCCTACTTTTATGAGTGTTTTTTTAAATCATGAGTCAGTGTTGGATTTTGTCAAATGCTTTTTCTGCATCAATTAATATGATCATATGATTTTTATTCTTTAACCTGTTGATGTGGCGGATTACATTAATTGATTTTTAGATGTGAGACCAGCCTTGCAAACCTGGAATAAATCCCACTTGGTCGTGGTGTATAATTCTGTTTATACATTTATGATTTGACTTGTTAATCATATTTTTGCATCTATGTTTATGAGCGGTATTGACCTGTAGCTCTCCTTTCTTATACTCTCTTTATCTGATTTTGATGTTAGAGTAATTAAGGTTGGCCTTATAGAATGAGTTAAGAAGTGCCCTTTCTGGTTTCTAAGAGAGATTATCGAAAATTAATATCATTTCTTCCATAAACATGTGATAGAATTCACCAGAGAAACCACCTGAGCCTGGTGCTTTCTTTTTTGGAAGGTTATTCACTGCTTATTCCAATTCTTTAGTAGATATAGGCTTACTTAGATGATTTCTTGTGTGACGTTTGGTAGTTTGCATCTTTTGAGAAGTTAGTCCATTTCATTTAAGTTATCAAATTTGTGGTCATTGTTTTTCTTTTATTTGTATCTCTTGGGAAGGAAGTTAGCAAGGGGGTTTCAAGAATTGAACCAGGTTCTGTATTTCTGTGAGGATGAGAATAAATGATACCTGTAGCACACTTAGCAACAGGACTGGCAAATAGACAGTGCTGGCTGCTGTTATGTGCATTACATTCAATGCCTGCTAGACTCACAGATTCGAGACACACATGTTTCAGGTGGATGCTTTTGCTTCTCATCTTCCCTGATTTTTAAAAGGGGGGAGGACAGCAGATTCCGCAGAGGCAGGGCTTCTGCAATGGTGGGGCAAGAAGCTTGGAAATTCTCTCCCTCCAAAATTATGGTAAAACTAGACAAAATTGTTTAAAAAATAACTATTTTGGGACTCTGGAAATTGATCAAAGGCATATAACAAATTAAGAGCATTAATTGAAGAAAAGAAAACTAAACCTTAGCTAGTAGCATTTTTGCCTGGAGTTGCTCCTATTCCTCCCCACCCCTAACTCAATTTATATGGTAGTTATACCAGGGTGGGGCAAGCAATGAAATCTTGTAGCTTCTCTGCCAGGGCTGCTGACTTGATTGGAACAAAGGATGGAAAAACCCAATGCCAGTGGGTGTTGCAATGAACAGTAGCAGTCTCCGTGAGAAACAAATAGGGAAGGCCAACATCACAGCTAGCCTGAAGTTGTGATCCTGGTTGAGGCAAGCAACAGAGAGACTAGCTTAAATTTAACAGTACGATGCAGGGATTGAGGTAGAAGTAGTGAGTTCCCACATATTCTGGTAGTCTGAAAGGTTGCACACATGCCCATGGCCACATACCCACTGAGAAGAGATCAGAGAGGGCCCTCATTATTCACACATCCTTGGCTGAACATGAGTCCTTGCACATGGAAACACAGAAGAGCTTAAAAAAAGTAAAAGTCTGGGGTAGACTTGTAAACTGTCTGAACTTTGAGTGCATTCTCCAACCTACACAAAGGTTCATTGGCAAAGGATATAAAACTATCTGACTCAAAGTATTTGAGCATAAACTCTAACCTGTCATTGGCTGACCACTAGGCTAAGCTGTCACAGGGAAAACCCTAAGGGAACTAGTCTTAAGAATAAGAATAATAGGGTGGTTAAAAAAACAAACAACAACAACAAAAAACTAAACAGAAATATCAGCAATAGAGAAAGGAACAGAAAAAACATTTGAGAAATAATGGCCAGAAACTTCCAAAAATCTAATGAAAAACATTGATATATACCTCTTAGAAGCTCAAGGTAAACTCAAGGAAATTAGTAACACCTAAGTTCATCATGGTCAAAGTGTTAAGAACCAAAAACAAAAAGAAAAATCTTGAAAGCAGCAAGAGAAAAAAGTCTCATTATATAGAGAGGAACGATTAATAGCTAACTTTGCATATGAAAAAATTACAGGCTAAAAGGAAATAGGATGACATAATCAAAGTCTGAGGTGGAAAAATTGTCAACCAAGAAGTCAATATTCAGCAAAACTATCCTTCACACATAAAGATATTCCGAGATAAACAAAGACTAAAAGGATTCATTGCAAACTGAGCTTTCTTGCAAGAAATACTAAAATAAATCTTTGTGGCAGAAAGAAAATGGCATCAGATGGAAACTTAAATCCACATGAAGAAACAAAGTGCACTGGAAAAGGCAAATATCGGTTTATAAGTAAAAATCAGTTTATATAAATATGTCCACACAAAACTTGTATGTGACTCTTCATAGCAGCAATATCTATAATAGCCCAACCGTGGAAACAATCCAGATGTCCATCAATTGGTGAAGGGATAAACAAAATCAGTATATCCATATAATGGAGTACTATTTAGCAGTGAAAAGGAATTAACTACTGAGAAGACACAGCTGATTTGTAAAAGCCTACAACTGAGCTCCCTCTGCTAAAAGAAAGCTGATAACTCAAAGTTGCAGTCAAGACATCTGGAAAAGAATCTCTAACAAATGATAGAACTACCAGGCACCAGGTAGCTATAAATCCTTCTGAGTGAAAGGTGCTTCCTCTGGGGCTCATCTGAAGAAGAAGCAAGTTGTAGAAATATCTAGACTACGCCCTGGCCAAGCCACATAGCTAAAAGGGAAAAGGAGGCTTTATGAGCACCAAACTCACTGTCACTTAAATTCAGAGAGAAGTATAAAGCTATGAGTTGGCAGTCCTGAGATTCATTTGAAGACCCCCAATGATTTTATTTTCTTTTTTTATATTTTTATTGAATGTATTGACCACCAATGTGACCACACTGGTGACCACAATATTCCACACAATCCTCTACGCAATGGACTACTAACTGCTGTGAAAAAAAGAAGGAAATCTCACCTTTCACAACAGCATTGATGGACACGGAGAGTATTATGCTAAGTGAAATAAGCCACTTAGAGAAAGAAAAACACCATATGGTTTCACTTATATCTGGAACCTAGTGAACAAAACAAACACACAGAACCAGGCTCATAGATTGTATTGTGTGTTCACCACCCAAAGTGAAGCCTCCTTCCCTCCCCTTTACCCTCTTCTACTTGCCTTCACCCCCTTTCCCTCCCGTAATCATCGTGCTGTTGTCTGTGAGTTGCTGGTTTTTCTGTTTGTTTAATCCCTTCACCTGTTTCACCCAGCTCTCCAGCCCCCTCCCGTCTGACACCCGTCAGTCTGTTCTCTGTGTCTATGAGCCTGGTTCTGCCTCAGCTTTCTCTCCCTGTTGGACCACTGTGGTCAGCATACGCACATGCCTAAGCACCACCTCCCGTAAAAAATGCCTTTCTTGACCATATATCTCCTTCCGTATATCCCCACACACAGCACAGATATATCTGGTTCTCCCCTCCTGTTCCTGCAAAAGCAAGCCATGTGACCAGCCCATCACACTGTCTTCACACCTCAGGTGTGTTTGTGGAGCCTTAAGAAGTTCATAGAGCCTGTGCCCTGCCTGACTGGATGCAATCTCGTTTTCAGTTGGGCAGGAAAGCTGGCCTCGATATCCTACGATGCCTCCATTTCTAATAGAATTCCTGGTCACCTCATTAAGAACTTGGAATCGAGAGAAAATATGATTTTGTGTGAACTCCACAAATATTTTTTAAAGTAAGAACAAAGGACTATTTCACTATATGGCTCCAAGTAATTACTTTCATTCCTCATCTATTGAATTTGCGTAATAACATGTGTTATTAAATTTACATAGATTTATCTATAGGATCTATAGGACCTCTAGGATCTATGTAAACAGGAAATTAGGCAATAAATACATAAAGATCTTAAAAAGGTAAGCACTCTGTAAAACAAGACACCACTTGAAAGACATGAATTTAAGAAGTTGGAATGGGTTCTTATTTAACTTGAGGTGATTATTCCTATCATTTTTATTTGTGGTTTCCTCCCAATGTGCTCTAACAGGAGCATCATGATTTGAAATTGAATAGTAATTCTTACTCTGAATCTAGCTTCCTGGCTACAAAAGCGATTCACTGACCTTTAGAACTCAAGTTTTGCTTCTCCCTAATGGTCGATGCCTAAGAATCAGAAGGAAATGAGACAGAAGAATCGGCGTACAGAGAAGGCTCATGGGTAATCCTTCGCTTCTGTGAACCTTCCATGTGGAAAAATTACCTGAAAAGTATCACAAAGGGCACATTGTTTCTAAGCACTGGAATCAGAGCTGCCGAGAGGGAAAAAACAAGTTGTAACGTGGCCTCTGAGGCTGGCCTTGCCCTGGGGGGAAAGAGCCTCTTCAGGGAAGACCTCACCAGCTCCAGTGACAAGGATTCAGATTTCCTCTAGGGCATGAAACCTCGTTAGCTCAGGCTTCATTAATCTGGAATGCATGCAATTAGATGGAGTCTGGTTTGATGTTTATCTCTGATTTGCCAATCCTTTCTTCAGGGTCATGCAAATACACAGTGAAAACAGAATTTTGAGGGGGATGTTAAGATACAGTGGACCCTTCACATTCAATTGGGATAGTACGTCTGGAGGCATTTGTGAATGGTGATGGGACTTTTAATTCCCTTTGTACAGCACAGTGAAGTGGAAATGAAAATGTTGAGTGACCGTCATACTCCGAATGATTCTTCGTAGACATTTATGAACCTGCCTAAGGAGCCCTCTTCCTAAGGACTGCTCCTCTTTCTTTTTACTGCCATAGCCAGCAGTTGCTATTTTTTTCTGGGGCTGTTTTTCTACAAACTTTTTAAAAATCAGTTTCCAAGAATTACAGGGACTCCGCAGTCAAGTAGAAAAACATTCATGCTACTTTGACACAAGAGGGTGGCAGGGCTGCGCTCACTGGCTAATGGATTCACTCCCATACTCTGGCCTTGCTGTTTGTGGGATTTAGATCTCAGCAACATCACCGTGCAGGATAGATCCTCAGCCACTAACTTCATGGCTGCCCAATCCACAAATGTCAAGACTGTTGTCATTCAAAGCAGTGATTCTTAATCCCAGTTAATATATCGTAATTCATTGTGAGATTGATAGTGTTGTGTTACTAAAAATAAAGTACCAACTAGTGCAAATAATGTCCCTTAAAAACAAGAATGATAGTGGTTGATTTAAGATTATTCCTATAATAACATGTTTCCCTTGAATTGTGATAAGCTTTTCTAAGTGAAAAACTAGTGCCTTCCAAATACAGTAGCCAAAGAGCCACAGGCTGTCTCACCTAAGACTGAACATTCTCTGACAAGTGACCATTACTGACGTATCAAGAGTTGAGTATCTCAGTACTATTACCTTAAATGTCCTGGGAAGGTTTGGGGATTTCATGGGAATGTCAAACATGTACATGTTGTTGACTGTATGTACCAGAGCAAGAGAGAGGTTCAGAAATGCTGCTGAGGACAGAACAAGCTCTATCTAAAGGCTCCAAGAAGTACCATTTATTTGTCCACAGACACTTGAAATATTAAAAGTCAGTCTCATCTAGTCCCTAACATGGTTCCCAAGTAGTATGTTACTAAGCATACATGCACACACTCCCTTACTCCACGTGGGTTATTGCCACCCTACAAGCACAACATACTCATTCATTCAACAGAGTTATTGAGCACATATGAGGTGCCAGTGCTGTTCCAGGCCCTGGGGATTCAGCAGGAACACAACAGATGACCATGGCCTTCCATGCCTCGGGGACTTGTCAGGGATCTTTTCATCCCCCTTCCTCAGTTTTGCATCTCTCTGATCAACCCCGAAGAATCTTTCTTGGTCCAACTCACGTAGCACATCCTTGTGGAGCCTTTCTTGACCCCGTCTCTCAACATTCCCTAGGAGAATGTGGTATTTCCTAACCTTTCTTCCCATAGCACTTCAGACATATCTCTATTACTCCATCCATCACACTGTGTTAGGGGCATTTGATGAGTGTGTCTCCTGGAATAGACACGAACACTTCTGAATCAGGAAATGTGCTTGTCGGTATAACAGGTTTATTTTAAAACAATATCTAAGAGAACTTAATGTTTAAAAAGATAAACTAGACACTGAATCAATTCTGGCTTGACTGATCTGAATGTATATAAAATTATACTTGATTTTACTGTGCTCTGCATGTAAGAAGAACATATGAGAATTCTTCAAAAACACATTTCAGAGTGTCCCCCGTGACTCTATGAGGAATAACTTAGTTTATTTGATCGTTACATTATCTTAGGTTGTGTGTACTAATTGTGAAACTGTGGCACATTCTCAAATGATATAAAATTACAGAGGCCAAATAGTGCAGAAAGAAGAAAATAATTGAACAAGGACTTCACGTCCTGAAGCCATAATCTGTTTTTCAGTTTTATTTTAGTGATGTTATTACACTGCATGGATCTGAATTTTGTCAGAATTTAACTGCTGTGTTCTCTAGTCTGTGATAAGATGCTTACATTTTCAAACAATCTGGAATATGTCCTTCGTGAAAATGCTTTTGACCTCCTGATTCCTAGTGACCTCAGTTGGGGTCTTGGCTTTGGGGGCTCATGTCTCTCTGTGAAGCAGCATCAGCTGCCAGGGCCCTGGCACAGTCCAGGATGATTCAAGGCAAAGGTGGAAATGATGTGTGTGGAAATGCTTTTTTACTCATAAAGGGCTTGAGAAGCAGGAGGATTATGAGTTGGTGCCTTGAGAAGTTGATGGCATAGACCAGATTGATAAACTTATTCTGTAAAGGACTAGTTAGCAAACATTTCAGGCTTGCAGGCCATGTGGTCTCTGTCACAATTATTCAACTCTGCCTCTGTAGCAAGAAAGCAGTCATGGACAATAGTAAGTGTGGTTATGTTCCGACGTAACTTTATTTATGGATACTGAAACTTGTATTTCATAAAATGTCCACGTGTCACGAAATACCATTCTTCTATTGATTTTGCCAACCATTAAAAAATGCAGAAATCATTCATAGCTCATAAGCTGTACAAAAACAGGCGCCCCAGATTTGGCCTATGGCCCATGGACCTCTGGCGTAAACCATAGAAGATTCATCTACAGAGATAGATGGTTGGTGGCAATGGAGCTCATTGAGTCTGTCTGAACAGTATCAGAATAAACACTCAGGAAATAGTTAACTTGTATTAGGGATATTAGAGAGCCACACTGGTTCTTGGATATTTAATTTTTTTCTTTGAGAATAATTGCGTTCCTCACATGCCTTGTTTCTTTGACATGAATTTATTTTCCGCTGGGAGTATTGGGTTCTTCAACTCTGGGTGAAGACCATACGAGTCAGCCCCTATGGGCTCAGGGAAAGGGGTAAATGCACCCGGGGCAGAGAAATAAAATCAGAACTCCAAAGCCTTGGGAACCACAACTTTGAATCTTCTGGTTAACTTTCCCACCAGATTATTAGTTTATACAAGTTCTCTCCTTTAGTTATCGGGTGTTGAGTGTCCTCTGCTTCAGAACTGAGGTAATGGCAGCTTTCTATTTCAGACCCACTTCCTTCAAGAAGCCTTCCTTGATTTCCTACCTTGAACTGGAAAATACAAATTTCTCCTTCCTTTGAATTTCTCCAGCACTTGATCCATGTCTTCATATTATATTTATCTTCAGATCCACTTGTTGAAAGAGGCAAGGTCCCTGAATCCTCCCTGTGCAGCTCATATTTCTTATTACTCAAAGTAGATACTAAATATATAGTTACCAATTGAATTAAAAAATCAATAAATTGACCAAAAAATCCACTAAGCTGACAAACTGATTCATCTATAGCAACACTGTCCAGTCCAGCAGAATTTCCTGCTCTAGTGAAAGTGAATTAGATCTGTGCTGTCCACAATAGTAGCCACTGGAATATGGCTAGTGTGGCTAAGGAACTGCGCTTTTAATTTTATTTAATCTTCAATACTTTAAATTTAAATAGCCATGTGTAATAAATGACTACCTTGTTGGATAGCACAGGTCTATAGGACAATAATTAATTTCTTTTGTGAGTGGATTCAAACCATGTGACTTGAAAATATAATGCAAACCAGTTGTTGGATATTGTGTAGAAAATCCGGCAGATGATCGGATTGTCCTCTTTTCAAGTAACAGAAAGATACCCACCCCTGTGGCATTTACATTCTGGGAGCTAGGTCTGGTATGGACAGACAATCAACAAGATTAAAAAGTTAAATTTATGTGAGATTAAAAGGAGATACTGCTCTGAAAAAGGAAAAAAAAGAAAAACAGAAAAAGTAGAGCAAGGGAAGGCGAGGTGAGAGTGCCTGGAGGGGGTGGGGTGCTGGGCAGACCCAACATGAAACGGGGTGGTCAAGCTGGGCGGCACTGATAGGCAGGATCTGAGCTCAGGCTGGAGGGAGGCCGGGGAGGGCAAAGAAAGTGAGAAAGGTGCCAGCTCTGCAGAGCCAAGTGGCAGGCCTGTATCACTAACCGAATTCGCCGCCAGGCCGTCACAAAGAAAAGGAGCCTGGTGGGACGCTGAGGAAGGAGGACAGCTTGGTTGATTTTGTTAACAAAGGCACGCTAGGTGTTTCCAGAACCATCTCATGGAGTTAGAAATTAACACTAAGTGGCAGGCGGGCTCGTTCTACTTTTTACTGCAGTGAGGTTCTGGAAACCACGTCGGAAAACACAACAGTAAAGAAGCGGCTTTATTCTTCCACCCCTTTGTCCAGCTTGTGTCTCCCCGCTTCTTTCCTCACGGTCGGGGCCATGCGCCAGGAAAGCAGGGTGCCAACTGGATTGGCTTGGGGGCTGTGGAAACTGCGGAGTCTTGAATTGAAACGGTGGTTGCTGGGAAGGGCAGGGCAGGGAGAGAACCAAGGTGCCCTCTGGCCGGGAGCAGGGCAGCGGTGAAGTGTGAGCGGGGAGTCAACGCCGTGGGAAGGGCCAGTGCGGAGCCCGCCAGGCCCCGGGCGACACGGCAGCTTCTCCAAGCGCGGGACGGAACTGCGTGGCTCTCCCAAAGCCGGGGGTGACGTGAGCCCTGCTGTCCCAAAGCCTGGACGGCAGCAAGAGCTGCCTTAAATGTGGTCAAGCAAGGCACAGCAGGGAAGTGTTTCTGGGCGGCAGGACAGCACCTGGGAGGGGATCCTGGCAACGCGGCCCGGTGGCCCGGTGGCCCGGTGGCCCGCGGCTGCTCTGCAGCCCCGAGATCAGGGCGGACCCTCCTCAATCAGACATAATGGAAGTTTCACCGAAGGGCAAGAGGCAGAGTGAATGAAAGATGACGGAAGATCCGTTATGTGTTTCAAAGAATCCATTTGAAATCCTTTAGTGCACATAAAATTTAAGAATCAGCAGGCTATTTTCACTTGTATCCAGCATTCTTTCGGACACAGAGAGGCCGCCTTCTCGTAATTCTTCAGGAATGGTTTCCGCGCTCCCAGGGGAACATGATCTGGAATGAACTTGAGAGTCTAAGGCAGGAAACGATCTGGACCATGCCAGTGCCATTTGGCAGAACCAGAAGTCTGATTAAGCGCCTGCCTAGGACATCTGTCATTGGGTGTGCTGAGGTTATTTTATTTCAGACTGTGGTCTGTGGCCCATTAGTGACCATAAAATCAATGTAATGAGTTATAACCAGCTTTGTTTTTCTTCATGTAATTAATTTATTGCCTGATAACAGTGCTGGTATTTCCTTCATATAGGGAGGGAGGAAGAGAATGCTTGTCCTTAATCCCACCCCTTCATGTCACCTCCTTCAGAAAGCCTTCCCTGACTACTCCTTCTAGAGTGTGTGTGTGTGTGTGTGTGGGTGTGTGTGTGTGACCTGAGCCCTGGTGTCCCCAACACACACACACACACACACCCCTCTGTTTTATTGTCTTTTCAGACAGCACGCTTACAATGAACTAAAATCTTATTTCTTTATTTTTTTTCTCCCTCCACCCACCCCACCAGAATATCAGCTCTAAGAGCTCAGGGCCTGGCTATCTTGTCCATTGTTATATTCCCAGTGTCCAGAGGAGTGCCTGCCACTAGTAGGTGCTCAATTAACACGGCACTGAATTATAATTGCCCTGAGTGGCAGGTTCCAGCCATGGCTATAGCTACTGTTGTTCATCCCAAAAGCTGGTGTTCTACTTTTCTGTTCTGCTCTGAGGACCTGGTACCACTCTTTCCCTTAGTCTGCAAGGACTCAACACAGGCCATGACCCCGGTTCACACATCTGGGCTTGACCTCCTTTGTTCAGTGTTTCTATATCTGCCAGCAGTTGCTGTGCTATCTGCCAACCTCAACTCGGCTTTAGTTAAGCTCATTTGCACCAACTCTCCTTTAAAAATTATCTTTAAATCTATTTTAATGTACGGTTTTATGAATTTTAGCACACATCTAGGTCCATGTAACCATTACCACAATCAGAAAATCCAAAAAAACTCCATCATGCTTTGTAGTCACACCCTCCCTCCACCCCTAACCCTTAGCAACCAGTGATCTGCTCTCTATCACTTTAGTTTTGATTTTTAGAGATTACCATACAACTGAATTCATGTACCATATAACTTTTCAAGGCTGGCTTCTTTTACTCAACACTATTCCCATGGGACTCATCCAAGCGGTTGCATTGATCAATAGCTTGTTTATTTTTTTATTGCTGAGTGTTGTTTCCTTGGATGGATGTATCACAGTTGTTCAGCCAATCTCTTATCGAAGGACAGTTAGGTTGTTTCCAGTTTGGGATGATTATAAATAACATGTACAAGGATGCTCCTAGCAGCATTAATTTAGGGATGCAAACAATTGGAGGCCATTTGGATGCCCATTCCCAACAAAGTGGATGGAGAAAATGTGATAGTTGAACACCATGGGGCACGAGGCACAGTTAGAAGCCATGAGATTTAAAGATATGGAACTCCCAAATATGGTGTGAAGGGGAGATGAAGCGACAGGATGGGCTATTGCAGCATTTGCACAAATTAAAAACATGTATATAAGACAATAATATGAATTCTGCTGGGACATAAACAATAAATGCACATTAAGCACTATTGAGAGGGACAGAAACTAAGAGAAAAAGAGGAACAAAATAGAATTTAATTTTTAGAAAGAAAGAAAAAACAGAATTAAAAATGGTAAAAAGAGGCTGGAAGATTTTTCTGGGTTGTGGAGAGACTCTTAGCCCTGACCCGACGGGATCTCAGTGGCTGTTAGGTCTGTGCTGTGATACTGCGTAATTTGTGATCTGTGTTTGTTTAGTATAATATTTACTTAGTTTATTTGGCCTCTCAGTCACCTAGATGGGTCACAATTGGTCCAACACCAGGTCCAGGTGCTCCGGTTGTGCTGTTTTCAGAGGCAGGCTTCCGGTCAACACACTTGTTTCATTCATGCCTTGGTTCTGTGTCTGGCCAGTGCTCCCCGCGTTTATCCTACTCAAGGTCTCTGAGAGCAGAAGAGGCTCTGACTGGCCACATGAGCCAGTACCCAGCGTGGCCCTGTCAGAGAGAGTTCTCGAACCAGGCCACTTCACAGGCAACTCGTCCGACCTATGGAAGGCCTTTGGCTCCGGCGAGGATCCCTGGCCCAGATGGATTATAGGACAAAGACTTTGGGACTGTAACATAAAGCATGAGCTTTTTTTCTTTTTCTTTCAGCATAAGGAACAACCTGATGATGCTATTCTCAGAAGAGAGGAGCGTTAGGACTCTGGCTGGCACTTCACAAAGTCTCCTACTCCCTGATGGGTGTGGAATGCACCCTGGACAGAGGAGGTACTTTGCTTGTGAATCTCCAAGGATCATGGGGATTAAAATATGGACCGACTAGACTGTATACGCAACACAGGCAGGCTGAGGAGCGATAGCTACATCGCAGAAAACAGCAGTGTTGCAGTCAGTCCATCTCTCGGGAAAAGTCAGGCACGCCATTTCCAAATGTACACTTGGGCATGTTGTGTTATTACCCCCCCACAGGACTGTTGTGTCATAGGCATCCAGGTGGTCAGCGTGGCGATTCAGACATAGTTAGTGCTCAACAGTTTAGTTCCACTTCTTTCACACCTGCCACATACTGAAAAGCAGTCACGAAGCCCACACAGCCTGTGAGTAAATAAGGAGGCTGCTGTTAGCCTCTAGCTTGCCCATACCTATTTAAATTGGATTTTCCTCCAAGCTTTTGCATTAAAAATAATTGCTTCTGAATGTATTTGAATGTATTAATTTCCTTCCTTTCTCTTCCCTTTTCTAAGAATTATAACTTATAGGTCAAAACTGGAGAGCAGAGAATATGTGAGTCATTGAACCAAAATAAGGGAGAGTTAACATCCAAAACTTCGGTAGCCCTTGTGCAGACAGATTGACTGGCTTTGAGGTTATGGAAATGACCTTGGTGAGTTTGCAACAACCACGCCTGTCTTCTGAACCAAGCTGCATTCATTCCACAGCCCATGCTCCGGGCTGCTGTTCTAGTGCATTCTTTGGGTAGAACCCAACTCTGCTTGACGTTTTTGCGAACATTTGACCCCACTTATGACTTTGTTAAAGAAATTTTTTCCTTTGAAAAGATTTACTTCAGTTGTCCTGAAACTCGATGACCATTTCCAAGGTCCTAGGTTAGTACATCTGGAAAACAAGTGAGTATTCTGTTAAACCAATTCATAGCCATAGCTTTGGCTGCTAAAGTCATGTTCTCGAGCCAGTGTATCAAAAGCATGGCGTGCAATTTTACTTCACAGTTTCTCTTCTTGTTTTCACAGTAACGGGAGCTAAAGTCTGGAAGAAATCAGGGCCCTTGGCACTGCACAGCGCTGCCATCTGGGAGGGTGGGGCACTGACGGCCTGGAGATCACAGAGGGGCCGCCCCTGCGAGGCCAAGGCTTTCACCAGGTAAATAAGTCAGCAGAAAAATATCTCCATATAGTATATTACAGAATACTCTCATCCACTCTGTTTTATTGGACATTAATTGCACCTTTAAAAAAATGAATAAATGAATTTGTATCAACCAAATTAAAAACGAAGGCTTCCGTGTTAAAAAAAAAAAAAAAAAAGGAATGAATGAGATACTCAAGGAAAAGATTGATGTGTGGAAGGGGGAAAAAAATGCATCCTGCACTTTTTAGATAAAGCAGAAATATAAGGCCAGAGTCTTAAAGTCTCAATCTACTCAATATTTCAAAATTAAAATTAATTTTGAGCTTGGTTGTTGTTTGCCATTCAAATTTAATGTCTGTGTTGGTTCTCACAAATTCAAATACAGAGGTCAGGAATTTGGCAGGAAACTGAATGATGAAAGCCTATTTTAAAAAGAAAAGAAAGCAGCCTAAAATGTAGAATGACCAAATAAAATGTTTACAATGCAACATTTTAATTCAAGCACTTAAAAATAGTAGTTGAAAATGAGTAGATGCATTAGACTATATTTGCTACAACGTAAAGTAAAACTTCATAACAAGATTATGAAAGTGATTTTTATTATTTTGGTAATGGTGTCCTATTATGGGTAATTGCAGATACAGAATTTTTTACTTGGTATATCACACAGTAAAAGCTACAACATATTAATGCTGTGTCCCCAAAATCTATTTCAGGTACAACTATGCATTATTGTCACTATGTACAGATTAAAAGCATACACGATAAAGTACAAAAATAAGAAAAGGTTAAATAAGAAGTAATCCTTGAGTTATAAACATCTAATAAAGTGTACCTTTTTATCACATATTTGTGTCATAGCTAAAAACACACAAATGAATATATAATGCTATGCAACTATTTGATCTAATGTAGATCTAATATGAAAATATTAAGGCTATAATAATATTTCACAGGTAAAGGCTAAGTTCTGAGACACGAAGGCTTTAAGATAACCCACAAAACAAACCTGAGACACCTTTTTGTTTTGGGAAAAAAGCAATTTTCTTACAAAGTCAAAGTTTAATATATAAGTGAAGCACTTAATAAACAATATACTTTATTGCAGTAACCTGGAGTAGATGTTCTGACTATAATGGTGACCAGCAAATGCATTTTTGCTCTGGCAGAAATAAAATGAGGTTTTCTGATTGGCCAGTAACACAATTACTGTAGGCCCCAAATTTGGTTATTTTTGTTTTTGGTTTTGCTTTTCTTCCTTTAATTAGGTTAGGAACATATTAAATAAACCAGCTAACCTCTAAGCTCCCACCTTACTTTCTTCTATATAAGCACAGCTTTCCTATTGCTGAAAGCTCCAGATTAACTGAGCCCACATACATAAAAACTACATAAAAACAGATTATAGCACATCTGGATCTAGTTGACTTAATGAGGCATCCAGATTAGTACATGATTACTTTGCTGCTACACATTTCCCAGAGTAAGCAGGCTAAGGCAGCCCAAAGTCACTGTCTCAGCCCCGCTGGAGGGATGGGGGCAGGCGTAATAATATTTTGGAATTGCCAGTGCCAAAAAAATGTAAATGTGTTGGTAAACTTCATTTCTATAGCTGACTTTAGTGCCTTTGAAAATACTGGCACAAACAGTTTTTCATATTCAAGAGGTACAGCTATGATATTTTATAATTAAAATTATGTGAGATTTTTACTAATAAAGAATTTCAAATTACAGCCCTGGCTGGGTGGCTCAGTTGGTTGGAGCACTGTCCTCTACACCAAAAGGTTGTGAGTTCAGTCCCAGTCAGGGCACGTACAGGAGGCAACTGATTGATGTTTTCTCTCCCCCCGCCCCCCTTCTCTCTTTCTAAAAATAAAATCCATAAAAACATATCCTTGGGTGAGGATTTAAAAAATTTCAAGTTACAAAAGAGATCTAATATATTGTAGATTTTTAAAAGTCTACTTGGGATTTAATGCTGACACACGAAAAATACCTTTTTTCTAAATATTCACATTTCAAATGAATTAATTTGGAATGAGTGGGGAAATGCTTCACCATCTTTCTTCCTTTCACTTTTTCACTTTTCTCTTTCCGCCCCACACACAGCCATGATATACCTTCCTTTGTAATTTTGATAAGAGTCCAAGAGCTTATAAGCTTGTAGGGATACTGTACAACTTCCTTTGGACACTGACATGCAATGAAAGTTAAACTTCACTTTGCACTCTTGCAGTCTTCCATCACTTTCATTAAGGTTTTCAGGTTATTTGCATAAACTGAATGTACACATTTCGTTCAAGCTTTATGTTTTCAGTTACCAAAGCATCGGCTCACTGGGTTGCCCGTCTTAAACGGCACAGCTGATCCAGTCAGCGTCAGTGGCACGCAATGCAAGCCTCAGTACAGCCTCCAAGACTACCTTCTGGTTCTGACTTTCCGAAACACTGACGTTAATGCTATTTTTTTTTGAAAATCTTTTAAAAGGAAAACTAGGTCTGTTATAATGGAAAATGTCCCTCTTCTCTCTTAATAAAGAGAGCATTCTGGTAATTTGTTGCATTGCTCACCACTCATCAGGAAGCACAGGTGAAATTTCTCTGCCTTCCAATTGCTAATGGTCAGATTTCCAGTAACTTTAACTGCAACTCCATAATCAGAATGTCTTTTAAATTAAATTAAAATCGAAGCATGCCAAGAGTTTGTAATTATAACATATTAGCTTGATCAATTTTCAAAAGAGATTCTGTATTATGAATATAATTTTAATAAATCTACTGTAAAGTAATAAGGGAGACATCTTTGCTGGCCCAATGTTTAGATTTTTCAGTTGTCATTAGAGTTTCAGATGAAAGACGGGATTTTGCTTCAACTTGGTTTCCATGTCAAAAATAGGCAGTTGATTTAATCTAACTCATTTCATGACTTGAGCCAACATTAGTTGAATGGGTTGTACTTTTCAATTTTCTATGGCATTATAAAAGACATACATTATTCAACCTTTTCTTGACCAAAATAATTAGTACTATTTAATAATAAAATAACTAATACATATTGCTTATGAATCATTATATATGTATACATATTGAATACTATTTGGTGATTTTTTAAAATCTATGCGAAGTATTGAAATCAGTGCATTGCAATCACATCATTTAAAGCTTAGCTGGGCAGGTAAATCTTTTTGGGGGGCTTGGGGGATGTTGCTCATAATTGAAATTCTGTACTTCGGCAACAAACACAGAGCAGAATATTTTACAGTTTAACAACTTTCACTTTAAAAATCATGATAAATCGCTGAAACCCACTATAATCGCTAAACCAACTACTATTAATTTCTTTTTCAGCAAATGACTTTATGACCTATCCAAAAAAGTAAGAGAAAGCTCATCAGTAAGCCAAACGATAAATCCATCCACAGGTACCAGAGCCCAACTAAGCAACCGTATTGATAAGGTGAGAAGGAAATTTCTGGTTGGAATCTTTTCCCTCTCACCCTCAAGTCACGTCTTACACTGAAATTATTTGCCTTTGCATATTCAGCAATATATTCTGAAGCTTTGCTTAATACAGTTTCCTACTGACGCTCAGCACGCAGAACACAAATCTCAGATCCCACCCACGAGAGCCTGGTATTGGAAGTACCTCTTCATCAGGTAGTTCTCCGGGCGTGCACATGCGCGTTTTATCTCCAAAGAATGCTCCCTCGAGAAATTATTACCAGCACTCGATGTATGTATAAAAATTCTTTGGGCCTTTTAACTCTTTGACTGAAAAACAAAAAAATCTTCCCAGAGCTCCCGCACAGTCCAGTCCTGACCTGGGCCCACTTCGGACGCTAACCGAGAAAGCAGCTCAGAGGAGCTGGACATTTTTCCTCCCCAGCCCTCAAAACCGAGTCCTTCTGGAATTCCAGCCTGCTCTGGCTTCTCACTGGCACTCCTCCTCGGCTTGCAGCGTTTGGACAGCCCGGTCCAGGAGCTCCATGGATTCTCGGAGAGTGACGTTGATTTTAAATGCCTTGGGCTTAATGGTCAGGCCGTAACTGAAATCCATTTCCGAGGGCTCGTCGGGATCAGCCCTGAAGTGGCACTGGTGCGCCAGGATGGCGGTGAAGAGGAAGAGCTGCGCCTTGGAGAGCTCCTCCCCGATGCAGCGCCGCTTGCCCACCGAGAAGATCATCACGCTGCTCGCCAGGTCCTTGTTGATGAGCCCGTCCGGGCCCAAGAAGCGGGCGGGCTCGAAGGTCTCCGGGTCCGGCCACTTCTGCGGGTCATGATTCACCGACCACTGGTTAACAAACACCACCGTGTCCTTGGGGATGTGGAAGCCTAGAACAGACGTGTTGGCAGTGGTGGCGTGAGGGATGGTGACGGGCACGAAGCTGGAGAAGCGCATGGCCTCGTAAAGGAAGGCCATGACGTAGGGCAGCTGGCGCTGGTCGTCCAGGCCGGGCAGCCGGTCTCTGCCCACGACCTGATCCAGCTCCGCCTGCACCCGAGCCTGCACGTCAGGGTACCTGTTTCGTTGTTAATGCAGAGGAAGAGAAGGCGTGAGGGAAAGCCATCCTTCTTTCATGTACAAAGCACATTACAGTTTATTTTAATTCCACTTTATCTGAATCAGTGACTGGATCAGCTTTTCCAGCCGCCCACCCCCGAAAATCTAAAGCAACTTCCTAATCTCTCACCAAATTAGAAGATGGGCACATTCATAGTTACATTTCCTCTAATAAGCCTCATCTGGCTAATGATCTCTTTCCTATCAAAAGTCAAAAAATGTCTAAGTTTTCTCAGCCTGAAAAAAAACATCATAATGCACACGGCCAATGTCTCCATTGGACGAAACACGCACAATGCTTAGGACCAACAATACTTTCCAGAAGCCCACAAAAAAATGCTTTCTTGTCTTTTTCTTTTTTCAAATCAGAAGGAAAAAATGAACTTTTAGGTCAAGGAAAATGTCTTAATGTATAATTTTAATATATTTATCTTTATACCAATGTGGTCATAAAATATAATTTTCTTTTTTATGGAATAAGGCGTCTAGAAAGGCAAAAGCACCCAGGGCCCACAAAAGTTAAAACGCAGCTCTGAAAGCAGATCCTCTTTGCCCCTCATCTCCCTGTGCTGCTCTCATTTGTCCAAAGATAACTGGTGTGCTGATAGGTAAAGCAACGTATCTGCTAAACGTGAAGGCAGACTCCAATGTTCATGAGGTTATGGTACAAATTGTAATACGTATTCACCGCTGATGATATAAACTAGCACAATCCTTTTGGAAAACAAAAGCAAGATCCAAAAGGTAACCTCTTCCCACTCTCTGTAAACCTGGTAATCCACGCCTAGGAATGTATTTTCAGGAAGTAACAGGTACAAAAATATATAACCACAGCAATGGCTGAAAATTTGAAAATGTAAACAACAATATTAAAGCTCAAGCAATGGTTATATATAATGATTACATTATTATGGCAAAATACTATGATACTATCAAAAATTACTAAAGTGGACACGTTAGCAATCTATCGATAAAATGACAACATTTTTTTAAGTTGCCAAAATAAAGTTTAAAGGGATGGGGAAATGTCCATTACAATAAGTGGAAATGTCAGAAGTAAAAAAAAAAAAAGTAAATAATTATTGCAACCCTGAAAAAAATATAACCATGTATGTGATGAAATCAGGGGTGATTTGAAAAATTGCTTGGTTAGCAGCCTACTTCAGGGGTCTGCAAGCTTTTTCATAAAGGGCCAGATAGTAAATATCTTGGGCTTTGCAGACCAAACCCTCTCTATCCCAATTTCTCAACTCTGCCTGCACTCTAGTCTGAAGGCAGCCATAGACAATACATAAATATATTTTATCTATTTTGATAAAACTTACACACTGAAATGGATAGTGTAATGTGCCAATCCATCATATTGTCTTTTTTACCAAAAAGAAGAAAAATGTACTCATCAGCTATATTGAATTGAAAGTGACCCCAAAATTGTTTTATTACCGCTCTCTGCCCAATCTGTTTCTAATGAAGACGAAAGTCGGTTTCAAAAAAGGACGTTTATCTGGGGATGCTAAGGACCTACCGATCCCATTTTGGGATGCCCTCTTTCTGACCTACCCTCCCCCACTGTGTGTTTCTATGACCATGACACTGAGAAGCGATTTTAAATACACAACACGCCGTCGGTGAAGTAGCGTGCAGGACCTAGGGGCTGCAGTGCCGCGGCTCCTAACAGGCCGCCGCTCCGCCTTCAGCATGGGGCGCCTGCGAGGTCCGCCTCCCCGCGGGTATCTATCTCCCTGGGCGCCAGGAGGGTCACAACCGGGACTTCTGGTCGCTCCAGGCGATCAAGATCTGCCCTGAGCCAGGCATCTGCCCCAGGGGTAGCGTTGCCAGACAAAATACAGGCCACCCAGTTAAATCTGAAGTTCAGATAAACAGTGGCTAATCTTTTAGAATAAGTATGTCCTAGGTAATATTTATTTTTTATTTTCTAAATCTGGCAACAAGAGATACCCGGAACTTGTTGGATTCGTGCGTTCACAGAGCCTCACAATGGTCCACGACTTTGCCCAAGGTGGGCTCCGCGGACCAGCTAACCAACCGAGCCGCCCCGGGGCCAGAGAGGGCCGCAGAGGCTTCCCGGGGACCCAGTCTGCCTTTCGGGGTGCTGTTCTGTGCCGGGTGAAAGCGACTCCTTCTCGGGCTCTTTACCCGAAAGGCGCTTCTCTAACTCCTAGCGCGGCGGCTTTATAAAATCCAGCACAACTTTCTGGTTCCCGGCCTCCTTCCCCAAACTTCGGGGCGGGTTAACCAGCCGCAGGGCTCCAGGCCGCCCTCCAAGGGCTTCCTGCGCCCGGAGCAAAGCCCCGACGGGACCGGCGGGGAGCGCCTGGCGGGGGCTCGGCTCCGCGCGGCCGGCCGGCTGGGGGGACCGGCGGGGAGCGCCTGGCGGGGGGCTCGGCTCCCCGCGGACGGACGGCTGGGGGGACCGGCTGCGAGCGCCTGGCGGGGGGCTCGGCTCCGCGCGGACGGCCGGCTGGGGGGACCGGCGGGGAGCGCCTGGCCGGGGGCTCGGCTCCGCGCGGCCGGCCGGCTGGGGGGACCCGCTGGGAGCGCCTGGCCGGGGGCTCGGCTCCGCGCGGCCGGCCGGCTGGGGGGACCCACTGGGAGCGCCTGGCGGGGGCTCGGCTCCGCGCGGACGGCCGGCTGGGGGGACCCGCTGGGAGCGCCTGGCGGGGGCTCGGCTCCGCGCGGACGGCCGGCTGGGGGGACCCACTGGGAGCGCCTGGCGGGGGCTCGGCTCCGCGCGGACGGCCGGCTGGGGGGACCCGCTGGGAGCGCCTGGCCGGGGGCTCGGCTCCGCGCGGCCGGCCGGCTGGGGGGACCCGCTGGGAGCGCCTGGCCGGGGGCTCGGCTCCGCGCGGCCGGCCGGCTGGGGGGACCCACTGGGAGCGCCTGGCGGGGGCTCGGCTCCGCGCGGACGGCCGGCTGGGGGGACCGGCGGGGAGCGCCTGGCGGGGGCTCGGCTCCGCGCGGACGGCCGGCTGGGGGGACCGGCGGGGAGCGCCTGGCGGGGGGCTCGGCTCCGCGCGGACGGCCCTCTGGGGGGACCGGCGGGGAGCGCCTGGCCGGGGGCTCGGCCCCGCGCGGACGGCCGGCTGGGGGGACCGGCGGGGAGCGCCTGGCCGGGGGCTCGGCCCCGCGCGGACGGCCGGCTGGGGGGACCGGCGGGGAGCGCCTGGCCGGGGGCTCGGCCCCGCGCGGACGGCCGGCTGGCGGCGCCCACTAGGCTGCTGTGCTTATTTAACGTATTTACCGCGTTACCCTTTCTCTCGGAGCCGTTCCAATTATGCTCCTCCCGTGCCAGGGAGGGAGAGATCTGCACTGATCTGCGGGCACTTTAAAAATCTTGTTTTTCCAGGGGGTTCTCGCAAATCTGTCCCTACTCGGAGAGGCGGCGAGGGACAAGCTGGAGACGCGGAGAGGTCCCGGGGGTGGGGCGCGCGGGCGCACGTGTCCCTGCCCGGGTCCTGCCTGTGCAGAGCTGCGGCTCGGGGACGCCGAATCAGACCTGGGAGGTGGGGTCCTGGAGCGACACCCCAAACCCTCCCCACGCGCTGGCCTCGAACTCCGCGTTCTCTACTCTCACTCCGCCTTTTACGGGAGGGAAGGAGGGCCCGACCCACGCCTCCCGGAGGCTTTACCTGGTGAGAAGGATCAGCAGCCACTGCAGCGCGGTGGAGAGCGTGTCCTGGCTGGCGCCGAAGATGTCGGTGACCGTAGACGGCACGTAGCCTTCGTCCAGCCGCGCGCCGCCGTCGCGCGAGCCCTCGGCCGCCTCCTTGCGCACGGACAGGATGCAGGCGTCCATCATGTCGCGGGGGGCGGCGCCGGGCCGGAAGCTCTCGCGGTGCCGCAGGAACTTGTCGAGGACGAAGCTGCTGAAGTTGCGGTTGATCTGCTGGAACTCCCGGAAGGCGGTGCGCACGGGGTTGGGGAAGCGCTGCAGCCAGGGCATCACGTCCACCAGGCTGCCCGCGCCCACCGTGCTGCCGAACCTCTCGTTGTGGCTGAGCAGCTCGCGGAACTCGGCGTCCTCGTGGTGGTAGCGACAGCCGAAGCACACGGCGCTCATGACGTTGGCCACCGCCACCACGGTGAGCGGCCGCGGGTCCAGGAAGGCGCCGCCCGCGCTGCCGCGCGCCAGCAGCGTCACCAGCTCGCGCATCTCGCCGAGCACGTGGCCCTCGAGCACGCGGCGGCGGGGCGGCTGCAGCGTGGAGAAGGCCCGCATGGTGCTGTGCGCGGCGCGCCGCTGCGCCTTCCAGCGCTCCGAGTACTGGCTGAAGGCCAGGCTGCGGCCTTCGGACACCACGCGGAAGGACGCGAAGGGCGGCCGGTCGGCGAAGTCGGCGCCCTGCTGCACCAGCGCCTGGCGAATGGCGCGCTCGCCGTTCAGCACCACCACGCGGCAGCTGCCCAGGCGGATCTGGAAGACGTCGCCGTAGCGCCGCGCCAGGCGCGCGAACGAGAGGTGCGGCGCGGGGCCCACGGCCGCGGCGTTGCCGATCAGCGGCCACGCGAAGGGCCCGGGGGGCGCAGACCCCGGCTGCCGCCGCCGCTGCCTCAGCAGCCACTGGCCCACGTGCACGGCGGCCAGCACCGAGAAGAGCAGCAGGAGCGTGGTCTGCTGCGTGGACAGCGCGAGCGGCAGCGGAGGACCGTCGAGGCCAAGCCCGGTGGCCATGCTGCAGAGAGGAGGCAAAGGACGCTCGGGTGCGAGGAGGAAGGAGCGGGCACCCCACGCCCGTCCCAGCCTCGGGCCGCCGCGCGCTGTTGGGTGAGGGGGTCGTGGGTAGTTAGGGCAGGGCTGCCTCGCTCGAGAAGCAGCTGAGGACGTCCTTTCCCTTCCCAAACCCAATCCCCAAAGGAAAGGGGAGGGGGAGTGTTTCTGCTCCTCTGTGATTCAGCCTCCCCCCCCCCACCCCGCAGCCGCGTAACGGTTCCTGAAATTCGGGGACAACACGGCGGGCACCGAGGCATGGGCGCTCAGTTCCCTCTAGGGACTGTCACCCCAGCCCCTGCGCCCCACCTCACCCCGATCTACGGGAACCCAGCGGAAGAGGCCACGGGAAGGCGGCGCCGCGGGCAGACTGACCTGCGAAGAGGCACGGCTTCCAGCGGCGAGGGACAGCGGGCTCCGAGAAGGGGCAGGGCCGTTAGGGAAGGCCAGACGTCCACCCGAGCGTCTCCAGAAAGTTGGACGCCCGCCCCGGACACCTGCCGCGAGCTCTGCGAGCCTTAGAGCTCGCTCTGCAGTCTGGAGGCGTTGCCAGAGCTAGGGGCGCTTGGATGGCATGGGGACGGAGAAAGGTGACTCTTTTTGCAGAGCCCCGTTGCACGTGACGCCTCGGCAAAGTCGGGGTTTCCTAACGGCGTGGGGATTTAGGTTGGGGTTGGGTGCGTGGAGGCAATCCCCCGCTCTCACGACCCCTGATGGGCTCTGACGGCGGGAGTCGCAGAGGCGTGGCCGGTTTACACGCAGCCACTCCGGAGTGAAAACGCGCCATCCCGTTTTTAAGGTCTGTGCGGAGGGAGGAGGCAGCCGGACCTGGCGGGGCGGGGCGCGCTGGGGGCGGGGCGCCCCTGGACTGTCCGCAAGCCTGCGGCTCCGCACGCAGGTGGTCACGCGAGGCGGCTCCCGTGCGCCCCGACGGCCTTGGCGAGGCAGCTGGTGACTTGATTAGCAGCGGCGGCCTGAACTTTTCGTCTGCCCGAAAACCGCTCTTAATCGCCGCCGCCCGCAATCCTGGGCAAACGGCCGCCGCGGAGGCGCGCTCCGAACGGGAGCTGTCCGTGGGAGCGCGCCCCGAAACTCCCTCCCCTCCCCGTGACTTCGACTTAGGTCCCCAAGAGAGCACTGCTCAGGGTCCTTTGGCGCCCTAGCCGGAGAAGGAAACCTGTCAGTTTGGAAACTAGGAAAGTTCGGTTTGCCCGACAGCCTCCCTAGTTATTTTATCCTAACGTTCTCGTCAACAAAAGGCCCCCAAATGAGGCCCTTTTGCGCGCAAAGTTCTCCTTGTGCAGCGGTATCAAGAACCCCCGAGAGACGCCGCTACCTTGCCCCGGGGCCCCAACTGTCCTTGGCACACAAAGGCCAGCACTGGCGGGGCGCAGCTGGCCACGCGATTTCCCGCGTGGAAACTCCTCCAGCCGGCGCCGCCCCCTGGAGCGCGCGGGGCCGCGCAGGCCGAGTCCCGGGCCCGCGGCGCTGGGCCGGGAGCCAAGCTCGGGCGCACGGGGGGGGCCGAGGGGAGGGAGGGAGGGGGTCGTTCTGAAAGTTCCCGGAGAGGGGGGGCAAACTGCCGCGCGCCGGAGAACCTGATCGGGTTGAAAAGTTCTTTCGCTGTCGCCTCCCCCTTGCGTGCGGAGCCGGGCCTTGCGTGCGTCGCTTCTGGAAAGCCAGTCGTATCCCTCGGCGATTCTCACGGCACCTGACACGCTGGGGCGGCGACGGGGGCGGCGGCTGAGGGCGGGGTGCCGGCGGCCACCACCCTGCGCGGCGCACGCACAGCCGCGCCCGCGGGTCCGCGAGGCCGGGCACCACCCGCCGGCCAGGCCTGGGCGCGCGCGTCCTGGAAGTGGGGCGCTTCTTTCAAAGGGGAGGCGGGGTGCCGGGGCGGCGTTGGCCTCTGGCTGGCTGCGCTCATTCCTACCGGCTGGTGCACAGTGTTTTTGCGAGAAGAGGTCTTCAGGGCTGGGAAAGGGCAAGCCCGTGGGAAAGGTGGGATGTGTCTTAGTTAACGAGGTAGGAATTGTAACCTCTGGGCCTCCGGGGAGGTCAAGTGTAAATAGAAAAGTTGTGCGTTTCCCATGTGACAACCCCGTGTTTTGAATGTTACTCGAGCTTTGAATATCTGTTTCCCGTTTACAGAGGAGGAAACTGGGATTCAGAGAGGTTATGTGACTTACTCAAGACAACACAGCTATTAATCAAGAGGTGGAACCAGGACCTGAACCCACGAAATCTCCCTCCAGATCCGTCATACAAGATTATTCGGAAGGAAATCCTCAGATAAAAGGCACAAATGCCTTCTTGCCTGTCTGCTCTCCCCAGCTCTATGCCTTAAAAATAAATAAGCTGGAAGAATTTTTTAATTTTTTATTTTTCAATTACAGCTGACATGAAATATTAGTTTCAGGTGTACAACACAGGGATTAGACATTTGTATACCATAGAAAATGATCACCCTGGAAGAATTTTTTTATAGTTGTTTTTGTTTGGCAGAATTGAAGGTTCTGAGGATCACACAGAAGAAACAGTATGCTCGCCTTTTGCAATTAAAGTGGTTTTGAATGAAGGGAGTCTATGGACTGTGCCTCCACTAGATGTTGGAATATGGTTAAATTTAAAGAAAAATAAAGGGGTGTCTGAAAAAGAGTCTCACTTCTTGAGAGACTGAAACCAACAATGAAATATCTGACCTGATAAAAAAATGCCTTTTTGTAAAAGTCTCCATTTGGTAGTTTTGAGAGGTTCTCTATAAATGATTTCACACACCACTATGGAGCCCTCGCAGCCACGATGAAGTTAGTTTTTGAGAACTGGTTAAATAAGCATTGGTTTCCCAGAGCTGTGTTCATCTACATATCCTTTGAAATGAGTTTCCTAACAACCTCACAATGTCCAGCTTTAGTGAGATCCTTGCCTAATAATTCAAGTCTTCTGCATGCAATCTCTTATTAGACTTTAATTTGGTGGATGGGAATTGTCTGTGGGCTAATGCCAATTCTGAGCTATCAACATTCCTGAAAGCCACAGTATCTCCTCCAGAATCAGAGTAGATGGAGATTTCCTTTAAACCAAGTAAATTCCTATCTTAAAAAGTATAAAGCAAGGCTGTTCCTAAGACCTCCTGTTTAATTCCTAAATAGTGTCATATAGTTTTTAGATAAATGCAGTGCATGCCTTCCTGCCACAGAAAACAGTTCAAGCGTGTCCTCCAAGCTATGGTATTGCATTGAGTGTAGCTCTTGTTCTAGGATGTGGCAGTTGAGCAAATGCCATCAGAAATATAAGCCCTTCTCAATTATGACAAACTGAAATGACTGGCTATGGTAACACCTTCTTTGGATTCTACTGTAGGCTTTGGGTTCTCCCAGGCTTTGTGGTGTAGGCCTCTGTTGCAGGGCCCATCTGGTACCTGATGAAGATATAGGGTAAATCCAAAGTGGCCTGTGGGCACTTCTGATCCAGCTCAAGGTGGGTCCCCTCCTTCTAGTGAGAATTCCACTGGGCTCTTTAATTATCATCACAACTTCTCAACCAGTCAGTATTTAAGGCCCAGGGATCTCCTTTGGGGATTTCACCCTCCCAAATCTGAAACTTTAGTTGTTTGCTGCAAATAACTTTCAAAAGAACAGCTAAGCTAAGGAGAATTTAAAGTAGAGGTTTAGAATACTGTGTATTGTATTGATTACAAAGAACAGACATCCAGCTTCAGCTTGTTTAAGCAGGACAGGAATGCACTGGCTCATGTGCAGGGAATGATAACAGTGGTATCTCACAGGATGGAGAGACCTGGGCTGCTTTCCCTGACCTCTGTCTATGTTGGTCTCTGCTTGGGCTTCGTTCTGCAGACTCTCCACATGGTGGGAACGCTGTTTCAAATGAACCACCACAAAAACAAGGGAAAATCTTTCTTCCGAAGTCATTATACAGGCCTTTGGAAGAACTCCGACATGCCAGGCTGCATGAGGCCACTCCTGTGGCCAAGGGGCTAGGGCTGTTATCAGAAAAAGAGGGATGGGATGGGTGGAACATGCTAGGAAGCCAAAGACAACAGCTCCATTAGTCTGCACGTATCCCACTTCTGTTCATCGCTCTTTTTTGGGTTGGAGGATTGCCCGAACCTATTATTAGTTTTACTAGTTTAAATCAGCAAGTGAGATAAGTGCGCCTGGCGTCAATAGCCAAGAAAACTCAGCCCTTATGTCATCAGGCTAGAAGTTGGTTTTCTTCCTGGACTTTCTGTCTAGGATAATCTCTGTGTTGATTTTATGGGTAAACACTGCTCTTCCAACCTCCTCCAAACACACATCCGCACGTGCACTGAGGAGACCGTGTAGTGCAAGCATAATCCCTGGCAAGGCCTTGGTGCGTGAGGTGGGCAAGAATCAGTAATCAGACACCTGCTGGTAGGCAGGCAAAATAGGACTAAGAAGACACACCAAGTGTCCAAGGTGACCGAGAGTATGGACAGAGAGCAACTGTAAGATCCTGCACATCACATGCTGGGAAATGAGAGGATTCTTAAGAGCTGGTTGCAAAACCCTGTGCCCCACCTGACGTGCTGCTGCTTCCTTCCCACTGGAAATAAACAGGCTGAGAGCCACAGAGCTCAAAGTAGGTCTTATTTCATCTAATCTAAGAAACCATCATTTGTAGGACGCATCATTATTTTATGTACTGATTAATATAAAAGCAGGGGGCTGCCAACTGTAATTATGCCATGGATAGTAAGACGTATTCTAATTTCAAAGGTGTTAAGATGTTTTTAAGTGTGTTTAGAATGAAGCCTTATGCATGCTAACAAAGATCTTCTGCCTTTGTATTAAGCAGTGGTGGTCCTGAGGTTTCATAGACGGAGCAATTGGGGTCAGGAATGTTACCTCCTAGGCCATCTCCTCTTCCATTAATATTATATGATGTTTTTCCAATCCTGTGTAAAGTGTGGGTAGAAGCTGCTTTGGAAGATTTCGCTAATTTTATCAACCTAAATAAATCGAAGAAAAAGACAGTCACTTGCTAAACCAATGCAGCATAAGACAAGTTTCTTAACCTTCCTCCCCTTCCAACTTGATTGCCCACCAGGCCCTTTCTATATAGTCTGGTATTTGTGAAAGCCACAGAGCAATACTCCATTATTCTAATTTCCCATCAAATGCTTTCATACATATTGAGAAGTAAAAAAGACATCAATGCCTGCAACTTACTCTCCAATGTTTCAAGGAAAAAAAAGAGGGGGAGAGGGAGGAAACGAGAGAGAGGAAAGTGATAAAGCAAACATGATAAAATGTTCATAACTGGAGAACTTGGGTAAATGAGTTCTTCGTGATGTTCTTGCAACTTGTCTGTAAGTTTGAAATCATATCAAAGTGAAACGTTACTAAAAATAAAATAAAATATGAGAACATAATAGAGAAACACTTTCATAACATTTTGATCTCACATTGTCCTCTCAGCTTTTATTAAGTCTCTTATTAGAAAGGACCATGAAAAGAACCCGATTAATATATTGCTTAATGTCTTCCATGTGCTTCGTTGCTATTTGAGTTCAGGGCTAAGAAAAAGCTTGTGCTCAACTGCAGTAGTTTTCCCCAGCACTGTCTGGGGAAAGGCTTGAATGTATCTATGTCTTTTATTGTAAGCTGCCTTCAATTCCTTTTGAAAATAGAAGGAATATAATATGTGAAGAGTACAGCCTCTGTTTCAGTGGGTTCTTTTAAGGAGATAATCCTCTTAGTTTCCCCTGCTTCCTAAGTAGACAGAGCAGGCCTCTAATGGCTTCTCTCTGCTCCCTTTGGTTTCCTCCCTTCTCTGCCTTTTCTCTTCCCTGGCTCTCCCTTCGTCTTTCCTTCTCCTCCCCCCCCCTTCACCGCCCCTCTCCTTGGGTCCATTCTCATCTGGTCCCCACCCTGGGCGACCACCATTCTTCTCTCCAGCTGCCAGCACCCCTCTAGCCTGTCTCTCCCTTTCTCCCCACAGTCCCCTGCTTACCTTCCTCTCTTACACAAGAGCAAAGAGTAGGGGCCCAGGCGAAAAGAGAAGTGGGAGTGAAGAAAGTAAGAGAAGGGGTCAGGGAGCTAGAACAGCCAAGGAAAGAAAAATGAGCCAAATATCCAAGGCCCGGGCTCAAATATAATGTTGGGGATCGTTGAGTCTAGGCTCGTGGTCAATCCACGAGTGCCCCCTGCTCGATGTTCGTGGGCTGAAGGTCTTACTAACGCCGAACAGTGATGATTCCATGGTAAGGAACTGTCTGGGTTGCTTCTGCACATTTGTTCCCAGGGCTCCAACTCCTACCTCATCCAGTTCCTGAAATTCATTTCTAACAGTGGAACCAGGAGCCTGCTGTCCACTTACTTTGGTCAACAGAGAAAAACTTTACTTTCCTGATCCTTCGATCAAGCACAGAAATCTTTAGGCAGATGAAGGATATTGTTTTTCATTTTTATTTCTTAAAAATAAATATTTACCAGGTTACCAAGAAAACGCATAAAGCAACAACAAGTAAAGTACAACAGCAAAAAAGACAGACTGCACATTTGGGTTCTGGGGCACACAGCATCTAACCGTGGGCATGTTGACTGCTACAGCTTCCAGATTTGGGATGGATTCTTGGTAGAGAATCCAGATGCCAGTCTTCTTTTTCTCCATTAACTCTTAGTTTTTAGGGTTAGCTCTGTATTCCTTCACAGGATTTCTTCTCTTTGCAGAAAGGGAGAGAAGATTCAGGTCAAAAACTGCAGAGACAGCCAGGACTTGAGAAAATAATGTAATAACGTAAGTGGCTATTCCTCCCCTACACAATCCCAAAAGAGAACACAAGGGCTGGATGATTCTACACTGGCTTTTTGACCATTACCCCCCAACAGGACTTTTCTGTCCTATGATGAAAGGGTTCATGACTCAGCTGTGGCCTGTCCCTTGGGTGGACTGCTCTGGTTAGAAAGCTCTGGATGTCGGGAAGCTCTTCCCAACATTAAGAATCTGGAGTGATTGTCTTCTGCTGAACTTAGAGCTACCCCTTGGAGCGACATAGACCAAGTTCCCTTTCACACAATAGCCCTGCGCATATTTGAAGGTGGCTGTTGTGCTGTTGCTGAGCCACCTTCCCACCAACTAAGTTCCATCAATTGTTCTTTGAATAACTTGTCTTCAAGAACTTTATCCAGCTTTGCTGTGCCTTCTACACAATGTAGTTTTAAAATGTGCTTATCCATATGCCTAAAACTGAGCACAGTATCCCAAAGGTGACATCCTTTCCAGCCCAGAGGGACGTAGTTACTTTCCATCAGCCACACAGTGTTTCTTTTAATGCAAACTAAGTTTTTGGACTATTTTAAAAATATTTGCATTCCACTGTTGTACCCATACTAAATTTGTGATCAACGAAAGTCTTCATCTTTTATTATAAGACTTGATGCCATTCTCAGTCTTTAATTGCACTTTGGCCATTGATTTTTTTTTAAACTAAATATGAGATTTTACATTTATTCCTTTTTATTACATTTTCAATTACAGCTGACTACATTTATTCTTATTAAATGCATCTTGGGGCTTTAGGACAGTGTCCCAGCCCATGGAGGCCATGTCGACACACTGCTGGCCCTGAGGGCCAGAGACCAGAACAGGAAAACAATTTGGGGAAAACACATCTAGTGACCAGGGGACCACTGGCCCACTCTGGACTACTTCTAAGCTGAAAATCTTTGGACTGTGGTTTATATTATATATCCACAATCTTACACATACTATTTTTCTGTTTTGGTGAGATGTAAATTCGTAAGACACACACACGTAGTATATGAATAGACTCTTCTTGCAAAAGATTCAATCAATGTACAAAAATATAAAAGAAGTGGGAAGACCCATACTCCTACCCAAGGGAGACATGTGCCTTCTATTTATGTACATGCATATGTTTGTACATATGTATGTATTTTTAATAGAAATGGGATCATACTAGAATTACTGTTCAGTGACCCTTTTTTTCAACTTGACAGTTGTCTTGGTGGCCAAAGCAGAAGGTATAGATCTACCTCATGCTTTTAAACTATTGTGAAGTATGATTGTAACAAGTTATTTAACCATTTCTCTTAGATGATCATTTGTGTTGTTTCTGGCTTACTACAGACTCCACTCTAATGACTTCACTTTTCTGTGCAATTCTATATACACTGGTAGGTGTTTCCCCAGTAGAGACACTTGAACCAAGGGAATATGCATTTTAAAGGGTGTTGATATCACCTCATTAGCTTCCAGAAAGGAGGGCCAGTTTGCATCCTCATGAACCTGGGGTTTTGTACTGCGTAGCCTCTGCCAAAACCCATTTCCTTCTGTAAAGAATGGCTGCTTTAATTTAGCTTTGCAAATGTAGAATAAAGAAGAAACGAAATAGCAACATGACTTGTCTTTCAAACGTACGCCTTACTTTAAAGAATAGGTCTGCCTGTGTTCAGCCCAGCTCGCCTTCTTGCCAGACGAGGGAAATCCCCAGACTGAAGCCTGTAAGAATTTAGCAGGCTGCGTTCCGGATCTCCACATCCCTGTGGAATGCACCACGGAAGCCGGGGGGGAGCTACCTCAGCATCTCCGAATATCCCCTCTGAGAAGATGACAATTCCCTACAGGCCCCTGGGCACAGGCCCAAATGCCTTCTGGGTTCGTCTAATCCTCCAGAGGAGATCGAAAGCGATGAAGCCAACATACCACAGTCATTAGGATTTTGGCTTCTGGGGCCAGGCACTCTTGGCTGTGAGACCCAGCTCTTACTTAAAAGCGGTGATCTTGGCCCCGTTAGTTAACTCTTTGGAACCCGTTTCCTTATTTATGCAAGAGGAATAAGAATATCCTAACCTCAGAAGATAGTTGTGAGGATTAAATGAGATATTGTGAGGGAACCAATTAGCATAGTTGATGGCAAAGAGCGAGCTCTCAATAAAAGCCGTTACTATTACTCCCACTACTACTAAGCCCTCATTCCTGTCCAGTAAAATCAGAGTCATGCAAGGACTCGGACCTCACAGAAATAAAGACTTGGCCTGCTTGGTTCACTGCGATGGCTCTCAGGGCGACACACCCTTACCCACCTGCAAGCTCCAAAAGCCTAAGGTGACACCAACCACCTTTCCCTGTGACCCTTTGAGTGGTTACAGGGGTGAACCTGGCTCCACCACTCATAACTGAGTGACTTCAGTTGCTGCAAATCACTTCCCTGGGCCCAGGTTGTGCTTAGGTACAATGGAGATGATGCCGGTGAGATAGGGTGTGTGGCAGAAGAGCTGCCATCGACAAAAGCTACAGGAACTGTCAAGAAGGAGGACCACCGCTCTCCGGATTCATGGCTTCAAACCGGCAGTGACCAGGTCAATCCAATACGGAGAATAATTTTACCTAACAGTAACCCCTGGCCTCATCACAGGCACAGCTCAACTAATCCATTAGCATGCTAACTGACACGCCCAGAACTGCCAAAATCGGAAACAGAAAGTCCGCATGCGGACACAAAATGGCCTGTGGAGCCCTTCTGAGAAATCTCCACCCCTTTCCCAGAAAGATCCTGACTACTCTTCCCCCTTATTGAATGCCCAACCCCCCTGCCAATTAAATAAACCTAATAAAGGAAGAAAGTTCTGCTAAAGGGAGGGCCGCTCTGCCTGTGGAGTAGCCCACCCTCTGTCTCTGCTTAATTAATAAACTCACTTTTATTTTAAACTCTATGCTGGCTCTAGTTTGAGTTCTTTCCTGCGCAAAGCCAAGGAGCCACAGTGGTTGCAGGCCCTCGGGTCCCTGACCCCCGGAACGCTTGCATCCCTAGCACCCACTTCGCAGGGCTGTGGTGAAGGCTCAGCGAGCTAACGCATGCAGAGCTTTCGGAACCGAGCCACCGGAGAGGGGCTCAGCAGCATCGGCTCTTGTCATCACTCTGTCGAAGGCCATTTGCTGGTGCCTTTAAAGGGCTGACCTCAGGGCCATCTGCTCTTGGCACAAGGCTCAGCACCAGCAGCCAACTTGCGCTTTCCTCCAACCCCCAGAAGGTAGCGGGGCAGTGCTTCTTCCTCACCTCGTTTTACCCACCCAGATGTGCTCACTCAGCACCCCCGGCACAGAGCAGTTCTCTAGGCAGGGGGATGCCATGTTCCTGAAAGGTCCTGGACGAGGCCGTGCCGGGTGATTTCCTCCGAGCTGGCTTTGGGCCCGTCCCTCTGGCTTTCATGAGTGCCCCCCGGGCCTGCGGTGAAGGGCTGCCGGACAACACTCATGCAACGCCCTGCCCAGGGGAGGGGAGGCGACACTCTACACAGTGCAAATGTGCGAGAACATAGGAGATGCTGTCGTGGGACCTCCCCGTGAGTCGTGCACATGAAGCGATGCTGCCCAGCTCCCCAGAAGGTGCCGCCTTCTTTTCTTATAGGACAGGTCTGGCTGAGAGTGCACTGTGGCCTCGGACCTGGGGCATATGACACCTAACAGCTACGCTGAGGAAACTGAGGCCATCTCAGGAGCCTGCGCCAGAAGGCAAGGCAGAGAGGCACCCAGCTCTCCTTCTTACAGGCCAGGAGGAAATTGTCCAGAATACTCCCCTGTCCAAAATGAAAAGTTAAATGTCATCGTCTGTGCTTTGGTGGTGAGCAAGCTTTATTTTCCCATATCCCGTTGTGCTGACTCAGTCCCTGGTGGCCCATTCATTTTACGGGTCTGAATGCAGAAGGAAGGAGGGGCTTTCAGCGTCTGGCTTTGAACGCCTGGTGCCCTGGCCTGTTCAGGTGTGGCCCGGGCCTCTTACCACCAGCTGTGCCTTCAGGCACCTTGCTCTCTGGCGACCATTGCCCTCTGGACTTCTTGATAAGGATGTGACTGAGCCCTGAGCTCCCGGGTCACCAGTGCCACGGAGCAAGATGGAAATCTGCTTCCCATCTGGACTAGCAGGTGCCTCTGCTCTGCTTTGCTCTTTTTCACTGCAGGGCTCAGAGCAGATCCCTGAGGCTCCTGGAAGCAGATCGCAGAGATGAAAATCTAATTACACATATCACTTAACAAGGAATAACAGTTTAGAGTGCCACACACAGAGCTCTGTGCCCAGCTAAATGGGAGGACGGTCCTCCTCTCTGATGTTATCGTCAGAAGGCCAGGGCCCAGGGCTTCTGCTTTCCATTCTCTTAGCATGTTTAGTACCACAGAGCAAGTCAGGATAGAGAAAGGCAAGGGGCTAGTATTCTCCCCCACGTGCCAGGCACTGTGTTCTATGCTTTACATCTAGTGTTTCATTTATTTCTCCCTATCATACTAAAAGTGTGGGTATTTTTAGCCTCCATAAGGGCACTAAAGTTCGGAAATGGTGAACTATTTGCCAAAAGTCATACAAGTTGCAAATGAGGGGGTCAGAATTTGAACTCAGGTCTGCAGACTCCGAAGCGCATCCACACCACACCTGTAAACACTCATTAATTTATTGCCTACTGTCGAGAATCTCACAGAAGCCCCTCCCTTCTCATCTACACTAAGTATAGGCTTCTCTGGCACCATTACACCTGTTAAGGATCTGGGCAACCGAGGCTCTCCCCAGCCAGGAGAGCCGACTCCCTCCAGGGGCCAGGGACCCAACAAGCAAGGCCACCTTGGTTCCAAGCAGGATGTGATTCAAATGTTCTCCCTCCCCTCCCAGTGGAGACTACCCCTGGTATCTGCCCAGCACAATTCAATCCCTGTAATTTACAATCCAATGTCAGGAGAGTTTAGAATATTTTTCTTTAAAACAGTGGCTGCAACATGCAGAGAATTGGAATGAAGCCTCCACATGGGCTTCATGATCTGCTCCACTCAAATCCATTATATTGAAATGACTATAAAATTCACACTATTCCAAATCCCCAGAAATAACAGTTTTTTAAGAAGTGAGCAAAGCGATGATTTCATGCGCCCTGGTGCCAAAATCTTAGCTCAGTGTTTCTCAAATGTTTTGTTTTCAGGACCTCTTTATACTCTAAAAATTAGTGTAGAACTCAGACAGCTATTGCTTAATCTAACTTACATCTATCAATATTTACAATTTTAGAAATGGAAACGGAACGAATTTAAAATATTTATTCATTAAAAAATAATAAACCTAATAAATGTTAACATAAATAACATTTTATGAAAAATTACTGCATTTTCTGAAATCACGAATAGTTGATGGCATTGTTTTACATTTTCACAAGCTTCTTTCATTTCTGACTTAACAGAAAGCTGAATACTCATACCTGATTTTGCATGTAATCTGTAGTGATATCAAATGTCACGCAGCCCCGGAGAGACCCAGGAAGGCAAAGAAGAGCCCATGACCATTGTTTTAACCTTCTGGATCCCCTAAAAGGGCCCCAGGGATTTTCCTCCCAAGGAGTCCCTAGAATACACTTTGAGAACCACTGCCTAAGCTCAAAGCTGTGATTTATCTCCTGGAGTGTCTCTCCATCCAAGATATATCTAAAGGACTTAGGTCTTGATGTAGGAAGTTGGTGGGAGTGGGGGTAGATTTCGGAGGGAGTGATTTTAGAAGGAAAGCCCCTGAGACAAGTGTAGACACATTCAGACAGCACTGCAACCCGGCTGGGCCGCTGCGCAGGTTCCAGCTCCAGGTGTGTGGCTGGGACAATGCACCTTCACCCTCAAACGGGCCAGGAAGAAAAGACAGAGAGTGGCACCCAGCTCTCTGCGGCCCCGAGCCCAGGCGGTGCGAGTCAGGCGCCTGGCTGCGAGAACCTGGCTCAGTGGAAGAGGCAGGGGATCCTGCTCAGGGCTGGGGCCAGGAGGGCCTCTGAGCCTGAAATTGCAGTGGCAATTTGGATGGCTGCTCTGCCCATAATAACAATGGTAACAATGATCATATCCTACTAATAATGGGAGAACTACCATTTACTGAGCACTTTGAGCCAGGCGCTTGATAGAAATCATTAATTCCTCACAACCAACCCTTTGAGGTCACTATTACCATAATCCCTTTTCTACAAATGACACAAGGCAGGAGCAGTTGGAGTTATTAACCAAAGTCACACAGCTCCTTGTGGCAGCTGCGCCAAAATTTGAACTCAGGTCTGCTGTTTCCCATGGGATGAAACATGGGGACAGGGTGCACACGCCTTTTGCTTGCCAAGGGTGTTCTGGAGGCTTCAGAGCTGAATTGGATTGGGGTCATCACAAGACTGAGGGAGGTGCATGGCCCTTGGTTTCAGGTTCCTCCTCACCCAACTTTGTCCTGCAGGCTCTCTTACCATTGTTGCCAACAGCCAGAAAGTCAGGGGATTGGCACCGCCATCTCCAGCCCCTCTCTGAAGGTCTACAACTACACCCCTTCAAAAGTCTGCCTTGGGGTCCTTTGGAGCCCTGCTCTCCAGCAGACTATCTGGCTCAAGGCCACATCCACACCCGCCCCGTCTGAGCTCAGCCTCCCAGAGGTGCGAACTTCCCATAAACAGGCTCTATCCCCCATTCTCTGCAAAAACAAACAGAGATCGTGTGAGAATTCTCTTCCAAGGAATCCTCCCTTCTCCCTAACCAGAGGCTCTAAGGAGTTCAGCTTTGCACAAGCTTTTAATTTGCGTGCAGACAAGTACAAAAGGCTCAACCGGATATACCTGTTATTTCCCAATGACCTGTGAGCCCGACGGTTATGTTAAGCCTTGGGTTATGGCTCGGCTTGCACGCAAGGCTCCGGGACTCCAGAGGGTAGTTGAGAGGTGGTGTTGGAGAAGACAGAGGAACAACCCTGGAGTGACAGCGCATGATTTAATTCCCCCGAAGCTTTCCAAGCATGCAGACTGTTCCCTTTTTGTCAGCATATAACCTAAATGATTTGTTCTACTCAGGCAAGAAATGTCTAATTTAAACCATATTGCAGCTAAGCCTTTGGTGAAGAGAGAGCTCCCTCAGCCTGGCTTATGCGGGCTTAGGCTGGATGGCAGCTGAGGCAAAGCAGACTCCTTGCAGCCCCTGGATTTCTCACCCAGATCCTGAGCAGAAAAACATGCATTCTTGCTCTTTAATTACCACTCTCGATCTACTGTCTGGTGCTTCATCCCTTGTGAATGGGTTTAATTTTAGTAAGAATGCTTATAGGAGAGCACTGTCTCCACATCCCTAACGTCCTGGGTTTGAGTTCTGTCTCAGCCACCCGTGGCTGTGGGACTACAGGCCAACCTCTTAGACTCCCAACACTGTTTTTTCTTTCAGTTTGACAAAATAATAATAATAACAGCTATGATTATTATAACTATTACTACTATTATTATCTGTGATTCCCTGCTAGAATTCCAAAGATTTCATTGGCCAGGCAAATTCTTTTAAGATTTCTTCTGCAAAATTCTTCTTCAAAAATATTTTTATTGCCCGGCCAGCGTGGCTCAGCAGTTGAACATCGGATACCTATGATCCAGTAGAACATGGTTCGATTCCCTATCAGGGCACATGCCCGGGTTTTCGGGGTCAATCCCCAGGAGGGGGTGCGCAGGAGGCAGCCGATCAATGGCTCTCTCATCATTGATGTTTCTCTCTCTCTCTCTGCCTTTCCCTTCCTCTCTCTGAAATCCATAAAGATATATTTATATAAAAAATACTTTTATTGGCCTAACTCCCATGAAACAAGGAGGATTCTAGCCACTACCACTCCCACCCCCCATCAGGCCTTCCTCCGTGTGGGCTTGTCTTTATCTTGCTGAATGTAAATTCCAATGTAAAGCAAATGCCTTGATTTTTTTTTTTTTTTTTAACTAGGTAAAGATTTTTCAGAAAACTGGATTCTCATTTTAAAATGAATGAGGGTTTGAAAAGTTAGCCTGATGAAGAAGAGTTTAGATGACCTGCTTTCAAACACAGTGGGAGAGGGGTGAGGAAGGGCGGCTATGTCACAGGAAAGGATCTGAGGTGGAGGTTCTGTGCCCGGCTCATTCTTTATCAAATTACGGAATTGGCCCCATAGCCAGCCTGACAGCTAAATGGCCTCTAAATACCGCCTGCATTTCAAAGCTGTCCCCTCGGCCCAGCGTTCCCCCTCCGGTTCTGTGCTGTGAAAAGTCTCCCCCTCTTCTCTCCCACCGTGGAATGAACTGCTTTCTCCTCTGGACCCCTTGAGCACTTTGCACTGTTGTTCCATTGACTTCATTCTCTCTGGTGTTATGTTTGGTTTTATCTCCAACACATCTCTGCTCAAGGAGACCTCAGGGCCTGGGGAGGGGGAACTGGATCATCTGTACAGCCCAGGCTCTCGGCCCTCCTGCTCCCCCTCCCCCCCAGCTCCTGGTGTACATTCCGTGTCCACAGAATTACATTGCTGAGCCCTGTGGACTGCATCCCAAGGGAACAAGAACCCCCTGGTTTAGAGGGTCACAGCCGGGGCTGAGCAGCGCGGGTCCTCGCCCTCCGAGGCAGCCTTGTTAGGCTGGTGACAGAGGAGGCTGTGGGCTTGGGGCGCTGCCGGCCCAGGGTCCCAGGAGCATACACGGTGGGGCCCTGGAGAGAGATGGCTTTTCGGTGGTGGGCCAAGGTAGGTCTAGCCTCACTTGCTGAGAGGGCTAAATGCTCTCTTCTCCTTAGCCGGGCTCAGTACTAGCCAAGTGACCTCCTGTCAGCATGCTCTGTAAAGGCACCAACTCAGATTAGTTGGGAGGTTTTCTGAGTTTGCTGGTCCCAGGCTCTTCCTTGCAGCCTGGGGCACCCCCGGGTGAACAGTCCCGCCCGCCCCGCTCTCTCTGCAGGGTGGCCCTTGAGCGCACCGACGCTTCTGTCGCCTTTGGTGTGAAGTCCTGTTTGGAGCCATTGAGCCCTGGTGTGGGCTTGTCTTTTCTTGCTAAAGGTAACTTCTAATTTAAAGCAAATTCCTTGATTTTTACTACATGGAGGTTTTGCAGAAAATGTGTTTCTCATTTTTAAATGAATGAGGATTTGAAAAGTGAGCCTAAGGAAGAAAAGTTTAGATAAAGTGCTTTTAAACACAGTGGGCGAGAGATAAGAAAGCTGCGTCATTGGAAAGGCCATGTGCGATTCAGCAAAGCTTTCACAAGGAAATGAGCAAAGGGAAATATTTTGTAGTGAATGGTGGTAAAAGCCAAAAACAAAAGGAGGCTCTGAAATTCATCCTTGATTGGTGCCCTCCCAAGGAAGATGTTGTCATGGATGCTGCAAAATTTGAACGATTTCTTCAGAAAAGATCAAGTTAATTGACAAGCTGATCACCTTGGTAAAAACATTGTAACTATTTTTAACATTTTTTTACTTACTGATTTTAGAGGGGCGTGGCACTTCGAAGCTGGTGGATGGGGGAAGCTGGAGGAAGAAAGAGAACTTTTGGCGAGAGTGATGGGATGCTCTGCATTCAGGTCAACACACCAGAGAGGGAAATAAAAGTGAATCCAGCACCGGCCGGTTTGCTTCAGCGGTTGGAGCCTCGGCCCTTGGACTGAAGGGTCTCGGGTTCGATTCTGGTCAAGGGCAGGCTCGATCCCCAGGAGGGGGCAGGAGGCAGCTGATCCGTGTTTCTCTTTCACATCAATGTCTCTCTCTCTCCCTCTCCCTTCCTTGCTCTCTAAAATCAATAAAAACATTTTAAAAACAAAAACCAGTTCCAGACCAACCCCGGCCCCATCTCACTTTTATCCTAAAGGCACTGGTTACATGGATAGAAATGTTCTGAGAGGAAGATCTTAAATAACAAAGGATTGGTTTCCCAGCTTATCACCCCACAGCGATGCAAGCAGCCACCTGTGGTGCTGAGCCGGGTGATGTCCCTTTAACTCTGAGCTGTAAGTCGCTTCACGGCTGTGGTCTTAGGTTTCAGACCTCACGGTTAACGCACAACAGCATGATTGATGACCTAGAAAGAGCAGCCGCGGCTTCTAATTTCCACTCATCCTCTGTGTCATATGATATGTTTCAGAAACTCACTTAAAATTGAGAAAATAAGCCGTTCCTAATTGTATTTAAGTAAGGAAATAGCTCATTTATGAATCTAAGAAGATTAGAGAATCTTTAGTGTGTTTATTTAGAATCCATGCCAAATTTTTTTTCAGAGGCACAAACCTGGTTTTCCCTTTTCCTTGAAAAAAAAATAAAAGTTAATAAAGCCAAATGTTTAAATAAAAAGAAAAAGATCTTCATGTGCAGTTATAGCACTCAGGGATCCTGACAATTAATTCACTTCTGCTTTGAGGGTAGGATTTTTGCACTTTACAGCATGTCCCTTTGGGGTGGATCCTTTTATTAAAATGAATATACAATTGTATTATTGAAGTTTCTTATGACTCAATATAAAAAAATAATAACGAGGCCATTTTCCAGTTAGTTTGAATTTCCTTAAAATTCAGTTCAGGTTAGCTCAAAAGGTCTTTTAAAAATGAAATTCTAAGCATGTTGTTTTAAACTCTTTAGAGTGTTCCCAATGAATTTACAATAGGATCCCACCCCCTTACCAAGCCTGCCCGTCTGGACCCTTCCTACCTTTCTACCTCACAACCAGTAGGCCACACTGGTCTCCTCACAGGGCTGCGAATATCTCAGTTTCTGGCCCTGCTGTTCTTTTTCGCCTGAAAAGTTCTTCCCAGATCTTTGCATGGCTGGCTTGGTCACACATGCCCTCTCAGAGCATCCTGCCTTGACTTTCCTCTCTGGGGCAGGGCCCCCTCCTCACTGCACTGCTGTGGACCCAATCACCTCTCTTTGGCAGCTGGCATCCCTTGCAATATACTCATCTCGTTTCTTGATTATATCTGTTTCTGTCACTAGGTTTTAAGTCTCTTGAGAACGGACATCTTGTCTGTCTCTGTCACCATTCTCTTCCCTCAGTGCCTGGCACATAGAAAGTGTTCAATAAATAGTATTGAATAAGTGAACAAAGGATCCAACATTGATCTTTATTTTTCTTCCTGGGCTGCTTTGGCTAAGTTTTGGTATTGGTTTTATGTGCCAGTTACTGAGAAGGGGAGGAGGGGTGAGGGAATGAGAAGGGCTTAGAGGGTCAAGGACTGAGCCCTGGGGGTGCCACTATTCAGGGCTCCTGTAGCAGGGGAGGGACTGGCGAACAAGTGTGAGCAGGTGGAGCCCCAAAGTAGGAGGGAAGACAGCAGGGTGCATAACCTCAGAGGAAAGGCAGGGGAGCGTTTCCAAAGAGGGGTCAATTGTAGACAATGCGACTGCCGCTAAAAATCAGCTAAGATGAGGACCCGGATGTGTCCATTAGGTTTGCCCCTCGAAAAGAATCAGTGATTTAGCCAAGAGCAGCGGGAGTCAGTGCTGGGGACTCGTGGGGAGTGGGTGGAGGGTACACGGACTAGGAGGAACTGGGGCCAGAACGGAGACAACTTGTTCAAGAAGTTTTGCAGGAAAAAGAATCCGAGAGAATGAAGGCCAGAGGAAACATGTGCTCAAGGGAGGGTTTTTGCTTTATTTTGTTATTTTTTTATTTGCTTGTATTTTAAGATGGGGGCCGATAGTTTTTTATGCTGCTGGGCAAGATCCAGGAGAAAGAAAGTGATGATAATGATGAAGTAAGAGAGAGAGGGGATGTTGAAAGAGAGAAGTCCTTGAGTAGTTGAGCAAGCGTGGTTCAGGCAAGATACGGACCACGGCCAAGTGCGTGTACTCTTTGCCACAGTGGGGGAGGAAAGCAGATAAACCATGTTCCGGTATATAGTTCTTGTGGGCCATGCATGCGTATTGATTTGGGGGTGGACAGATAAGAGTGCTGCCCCTATGGCTTCTATTTTTTATTTTTTTAGGTATGAAACCAGGACATCAGCTGGGCATATATGGGGGGTGGGGGGGAATAAGGTAGGTTAAGGAGAAATAGAGATTTAAAAGATTCATCTTGCAAAGGAAGAAAGCAAACTGCAGAGATGTATGGTAGCATTGCAGTGCTGAGTGTTCCATTTGAGTTTTTTCTGCATCAGTTTGAATTGAGAAAGATGGATTTGGTGATTTTCCCAACACCTGTGTTGGGAATGTAAATTGTTACCACTTTTCTGGAGGGCTATATCCTTCAGCCTAACAATCACATTCTAGGAATTCATCCTAAAGATGGGCGGACAAGTTTGAGAAGATGTATATACAAATATGTTCAACAGAGTATTTATAATTGATTGCAAAAAATTGGAAAGTACCTAAATATTCAACAATAAGGGATTGGATAAATAAATCAAGATATTAATAAAATGAGATATCTTGCAGCGATTAAAGACTATATGTCTACATTCGTTGATATGGATAGATGCCATGATAACTTATCGAGTGAAAGAAGTGCGGTATTGAAAGTAGAACACAGAGTAAAGCCTATTTGTTGAACTCTTACGCAGCTGCTCCAGCCCGCTCGGCTGATCCTACAGGGCCTTCTGGAGTGGGGTGGCTCTGTAGAGTCATCCAGAATCAGAGCGAGGGCCCAGGGAGGGAGGGGAACCTTGAGTGAGGCAGATCCCTTGGGTGGAGGGCAGTCCCCAGCGAGGGACTCAGTGGTGCCATCAGCAGCCCACCCTCCCCACAGCTGCTGGCATGAGCACCTCTGTCCCGAGGGGCCATGTGGGTGGCACACCAAGCATGCCTTACAGACCTGCAGGTCCTAGTCTATAGTTACAGACATAACCACACTGCCTGTCGTGAGTCCTGTTCAGGAGCTAATGAGACCGGGGACATGAAACTGTCCTGTAAACCGAAGGACTATAACTGCAGTGTGTCGCTGTTGCTCATGACTGCGTCATCTGTTCCTGTCCCGCCTGCCTTCACCTTGCTGGGGCCTGAACAGTCACATCTTCTATTCCTGAAGGACCCGGCCCTCTCCTCGGCCCTCTTCCCACGGAGACGCGGGCCCAGGGATTGCCTTGGAACTAGACCAGGGGAGGGGGAAGGCCACCCGGGCAACAGAATCTCACCAAATCTCAGCTGGGAGAGAAAAGTCACAGCCAAGGTGAAAGTCTGACCGGTTTAGAGAGGCCACAAGTACCTTTGTTAGAGTCGGACAGGGGAAAAGGGGAGAAAACGGACGGTATTTTCTTGAACGTTTCTAAGGGGAATTTTTTCCTGTTCAGCTAGTAAACATCTCTTTAAAGAGCGTGTGTGGGCTGAGCAAACGACCTCCCTGCCCCCAGATGGTTTTAAATGGTAGCAGATAGGAGGAGGAGCTAAGGCTCCCCGGCCAGCCCACTGGCCTCCCCGGGCTCAGGATGGATGGCTCCCTCCATCCCCACCCCCTTACCCCCACCCACCCCCCTTACCCCCACCCCTAGCTCTGAAGCAGCGAGGCTGGCCGACAGGCCCTCGGGAGGGGGGGGAGGCTTTCGTTCCCCTAGGTGCTGAAGCTCCCCCCCACCTGTGGCTCTAAGCCACCCAGAAATGCTCCAACAGCAGATGGGGGGAGGGGGAGGGGGGTTGCCTGGCAAACAGCAGACCCCAAGTGAGCAGAGAGAGAAAAACCAAACAAATCCAGTCACAGGAGAGAAGACAATGATCTCTCTCCCAGAAACACAAGAAAGATGGAACACAGGCAGCCCTGCTCTTCGCCCCCCTCCCCACCCCCGGAAAAATACTGGTGGCCTGGGCCTTTGGAGGTTATAGGGCCCCGGGAGAGCTCTACTCATTTTCACGTACGCCCTGAACCAAGGTGACGAGTCCTAAACATGTGTATCCTGACTGTAGTTAATGTGTCTGGTTAGGGGCACCCAGAATGGAACCCTAAACCAACGCTGAAAATCATGGGAACTTGGGGGAATGGTCACGATACACCCTGAAGTTCAAATCGTTTATGTTACATCATTAACATAAATGAAACAGAATATTGAGTAGGATCCCAATTTTGAAAAGCAAAGTAAAGAATTCTCCGTCTGTCAAATGAAACGACCAGAGTGCCAGGCACAAAAAGCTAACTGTTTCTCTTGGTGGCTGGGTTATTTACTGGTGGCTTTGTGCTTTTCTGTGTTTTCTGATTTTTTTCTACAAAGATCACATGTTTCTACTGTAATTTGAGAAATGGAACTCAAGAATAGTTTGGTCAGATGAGCTGGTTCCCTGATTGTGAGCACTTCTCCACAAAATGTCCATTCACACGCATCCGTGGTACAAAAGTGTGTGTGTGTGTGTGTGTGTGTGAGTGTGTGTGAGTGTGTGTGAGTGTGTGTGTGTGTGTGTGTGTGTACACGTGTGTTCCAGTGCTCTGGGCTGTTCCTTCCATCTCAGCCAGGATCCTTTTTGTCTCTGGTGAGCTCTCAAACCCTGTGTAACCTCAGAGCACATTCCTGGAGGGACGGTCTCCTAGTACTGTGCCCCCAGCCTTCTAGCAGGTGGCCCCTCCCAGTTCACCTTCAGTAGGGCACCGGGGACTGCGCCTTTGCTCTTCACGGTCCCTCTCTGAGGATGGGGGAGGGGGGGGAGCGCCACGATTCGCTGACCTGCAGCCGTGTTCACCTGCCCTTTGGCAGAAGAGCTCACGGGTGGCCCCACACTCTATAGGCTTTAGAGAGGACACCTCCAAGAGCTGACCCCTGAAACTGATGAGCTCCGGGGACATGAGGAAGGAGAGACTCTGTGTGACCTGCACCCTCCCGCTGTTGGCACCCAGCAGAGGGAGCAAACTGGCCGAACTGCCTGATCTCCAGAGTCATGTTTTTATCCTCAATTTCAGAGGCCTGCATTTCTGGGGACATTAACTGCAGCTTCCTTTCCTCAGTGGGCAGGGCCATCCCTTGTTTCTAAGCATTTTAAAGGGCAGTTTAAACAGCACGCTGTATTGGGCAAAGGTTTGTATTCTCCTACGCCCTTTGCCCTTTGCGTCCTGGTGGCACTTCTCCCGTTCCATTGTTGCTCTCTTTGTAAAAGCTCATAAATCTGTAACTACTGGGGCGTTGTCTTTGGGGGCTCAACTCTAACCATCACCATATACCTATAAATGATTAATAAGCAGCATTTGGTTAATAAGTAACATTCAGCTCTGCTATTAATAACAGATTTTAAGGCCACACACAGCTGGTGACAATTTAGTGACACTGGGTCACCTTAGTGTTTTTGAGCAATAGCTCAGAGGAGAGACTGAATGCTGCCAGATGTCACCAAGCTAAAAAACAAATGTAACTGGGTCCTAGGAGAAAATCTTGGAAGATTGTGCATGTGTGTGTGTGCACGAGCACACACACACACACACACACACACACACACGGCAGAGTTTCCGTGTCCCTTCAAATGTCATCTGTATTGTCACCACCCGAGACCCTGTGGGTGCATCACATGGCTTATGACCCTCCACAGTTCTTCACACCCCTAGAGCAAGTACATTTTCTAAACTAAAAAGCAGGGCCCATTGGTTGGCCATGAGTCAGAAATTAAGAATATTCTGGAAAAGTTGGTGGAAAATTGATTCCTCAACAGTGAGGCATCAAGCAGCATCCCCTACAGACCATATTCATTTGGCCGTATTGAGTAACTTACTCAGTGTTAAGACTTCCAGGGGCTGGAGTGACAAAGAAGAAAACTCCTTTCCTGTGGGGCCCACTCGCGGGCAAGGCTGCTCTGGACAGGAGCCCCGTGGAGAGGAGATGCCTGCCGCCTTCCCCTCTCTCCCTCTGCCGTCTTCTCCCGAGATCAGCACCCACTTCCTTCCCTTCTCATTGCTCCCTCTTCCTTCTCTTAGGAAAGGATATGGCATTTGACAGGCGTGTTGTCAGGAGCCTGAATTCCAATTACAGCTCCATCACTATCAATCTTTGAGTAGGGGGACGGGTCCCCAACCAACAAAGATGACAAATTTTATTCTGTAATTTAGTTTTTCATATAAGTTTGTCATTCTGACACCTTTCTGTTTAACCAGATGCTATGTCAGAAATTATAATTTAATTATTTGAAGGGCTGTGAGTAACAGATTAACAAAACCCTTTCCCCTTTGGCATAACCATTTGATTTTTTAGTAACTTTCTAGAGCTCTATTTCCCTAGAAATGTGATAAAAATAGCCCTGATGGTGAGTTCTAGCTGGACTGGGACAACTGTAAATACCGGTTGGTAGCCCTATCTTTGGGTTTCACTTACAACCGTGACTCTTGTAACTGGCATGACCCAGAAGGGACCACAGGAGCTGTGCCCGTGGATTTCTCCAAAAGATATGAGCTGCTGTGGAGTATGGGGCTTTGAACCCAGAGTGACTTCCACACCTTCCTGATGTCAGTCTCATTTCTTCACACCTGAGTCATCACCTGAGAGCCAAGGACAACAACTTCTGAATGCAAGGTCTTGCAGAAGAGGAATGCCAGATGTGCCCTGTTAGCATACTTTGCTCCCTGGCCTATGCCTCCTTCTGAGTCCAAGGGTGCCCAGTGTGGCATGGCAGACTTGTGAGTCTCCATGCGTAGTAGGGCCTTAGAAGGCTTCCTGTGAGCGTTGCAGGTGATGTTTTGACTTTTAGTGGTTTGAACAAGAACATTTTTCTGTGAAGCTGTCTGCACGAGTCAATAATCCAGCCATATTTTTAAATTACCAACAACTTCTCTTTACAAATTAAAAAATAATATGTATATAAAAATTGATAGATTCCACTTGAGGACATTGTACTCAGTGGAAGATGCAAATAGAAAAAGACAAATACTGATGATTCCATTTATATGAGGTACTTAGAGTAATTAAATGTATAGACAGGAAGAGGAAGGCTGGTTGCCAGGGGCTGGAGGGAGGGGAAATGAGGAGTTGTTTAATGGGTATAGAGTTTCGGTTTTACAAGATGAAAAGAGCTCTGGAGATTGGTTGTACAATGTAAATGTACTTAAAACTACTGAACTGTACACTTAGAGTGGTTAACATGGCAAATTAGGTGTTAAGTGTATTTTACCCCAATTAAAAAATTATTTAAATTGGCAGGCTCGTCTAACCATCACACTTAAACCATATTGTCAATCACTGGAATAAAGTAATATAGGAAGATTTTTGTGTCAATTTTCCAAGTCTGTCTTCCAATTATGTTTTAAAATCACCTATATTTCACTTATTATTTGACCAATTGACAGTTTCAGTTACCACAGGCCCCTTACGACATGAGAACCCCGCCTAGGGGTCAACTGTGGAACTACAGGCCCCTCGGAGAAGGAGGGAGCCCCCCTAGGCGCCTCCTGCTCCTTAATGGGAAAGAGCACGGGAAAAGCAGGCCATTCCGGGCACCGTCCATTTCCCACCATTCTTCCAATCAGCATACTTTCCAAGACCTTGCTGCTATGAAAAGAGAGATCTCCCGATATTTATATCACTTGAGGTTAAAATAAATAGTCTTTTTTTGGGATAGGGTACTAATATCTTGCTAGTAAAAGCTTCAATTCCTAATCCTTTGTTATTATCGTCAAACAGTGTAACATCTCCAGTGCAAATAAGGGTATAAATTCTCACAGAAACTCTTGGACCCTCTTAGAAATGTAAGAGAGTAGTTTGGGAGAGGGACCCAATGATTGTGTGTTTGCTACAAGACTGCATTATGGAATCACAGGGTCAAGGACAGTAGAGCTTAAACAGCTTTAGAGACCAGGGGTTCTCAGCCATTAGAGGGTCACAGACCCCTTGCACCCTGATAAAAGGTAGATGCTTTTGTCTAATACAAGGCTGTTTTGAATACAGTTTTAAAGGGTTTGTGGATGCCCAACAAATGCCCACCCCAGAGTTCACAGATTGAGAATTCCTGCTCTCATCCCACCGCGTGATGTGGAAATGGTGTCTCTGAGAAGCACTGCGTGTGAAGAAGCAGCCTGGCAGAGCTGGACGCTGGAGGGGGATATGGTCCCATCACCGTGTGAGGCTGTCAGGACCAGCCTGGCGAACCCGCTCCTGGGAGCACGTGTTGTCTAGAAAGGAGCAGGCGGAGTAAGAGGGCCAAGAGCTGCCCCCAGGAGGGCTCGGCTCCGAGGGGGAACCCACTCAGCACCAGCAGGAAAGCAAGAGCTGTCCGATCGGCGAGAGGAGAAAAAGAATACGAGTCGATGGCCATCCAGGGACAGTCCAAGAGAGCGTGGACAATGACCCGAGGGTTGAACGACAATGACGTTTGGGAGAGTTTGGCAGAAGCACGGACTGTGACCCAGGAGCAGAGAGAAACAATAGTCAGAATAGCAGAAGGTCAGCAAGAGGTGAAGACCAAGGGCACTGCGGAGCTGCCCAAAGAAGTCTGGGTTGTTTGCGAGGCCTCTTCCCGGGCTTCTAGAAAAACCACTGGAACTTTTTAAAAAGACGGGATTTCCAATACGGTGGAGGGAAGCATTGCTCTTTGTCTTTGCTACAAACGGGACACTTCGATTTCCCAAGCAACAAAGATTAGGACGAGCCAATTTTATGTTTTAGCTTGAATTCCAGCCGTCAGACTGACGCTCCGGGTAAGTTTCCTGAAGCTACTATCTGGGAGCATCAGTTGTTATGGGCTTTGTAGCAAATTATCATAAATCTTTCCAAACCTCAGTTTCCTTGTTAAGGATCAAGGTTCCTTCCAACTTGAACATCTAAATTCTGTGACCAAATTGTAGGCCAGGGTTGGGCTCTCTCAGCTCAGCAGATTTAAATGAGTCATTTCTGAATTGTTGGCATAAGCACTGTCCTCGTCACTCAAATATTTCCTTGAGGCATAAATTTTTTTTGGAAAGTTGGGATAGGGAGGAAACCTGGAAGAGGCTAAAAAACATTTCCTATAATTAAGGAACAAAATGAAAAGGAGTTATCATTCAAGTTGGACTAATTCCAAGAATACACACCACGGAAACTGGGGTTCCCAGCTGGAAGTTTAGAGGCGGCGCGGGCTCGCAGGTGACTAATCCCGTGGCCCCGGTCCCACTTCCCCGCGATGCCCAGCTCTGTGCCCAGGCCGGGGGTCACATGGCTGTTGCAGCAATACCATCAAGCTTGACATCGACACATGACAGCTTCGAAGAAGAGAGGCTCTCCCTTTCTATGGCTCTCTCTTAAGGGTGGAATTTCCAGAAGCCCCGCAAACTTCCCCCTTGAATCTCATGAAACCGACTTGGTTTATATGCCTGTTTCTGCACCTGTCACTGGCAGGGGTGATGAGATTATGCCGAGACGATTTAGGTTTACCCAGAAGATATAGGGCCTGCAGTGGGGGAGAGCTGAACACCTGAAAAACAAATCAAGGTTTGTTGGAATGATGAAGTAAAGGATGGCTGCTGAGCAGACAACCATCAGTGTGCCTGCCACATGCCGTATTTCAAAAGCCTTAACCGCGATCTTTTCTAGCTTGTCTTTTGAAATACAGGGGAGTGTCTGACCGGGTTCCCCATTTTACAGATGTGGTCATTAAGCTCGAGGCCACACAGCTGGGTTAGAGCTCAGGGCTTCTCTATGTACATTCCAAAAAGTTTAAATTTTTGTTTTATCCTTTTACCCAGAGAGTCTGTTTCTGGGGATTATTATAAGAAAATAATGATTGGGAAAACAGGAATAAAGAGAGGCAAGAATATGTATCTCTCTATATATATGGATATATATATATATCTACTTTATATATATATGGATATATATATCCACTTTATATATATATATGAATATATATCCACTTTATATATATATATCTACTTTATATATATATATTCACATTATATATATATATAAAGTGGAGACAACCTGAGAGCCCAATAATATGCAGTTAGTTAAATCAATGATAGTACATACATACAATGGAATATCATGCAGCTGTTACCATTATATTGTAGAAGAAAAGGCAGTGACCTGGAAAAATGTTCACAATATTTTCCACCAAAAGCAGGCTGGGCCATAAAACTGTTGTGAACGCAAAGCAGACCTGGGTAAATGAGGAGACATGCACCAGCGTTGTCTTGGTGTTGCCTTTGTGTAGTGGACTAATAGATGGTTTTCATTTCCTACTTTGCGCTTATCTCTATTTTCCAAATTTCTCTGGTGAGAATATATAACAAAGGATTTCTTTGGTGAGAACATTATAATCAGAAAAAATGTCTGTTAGTTGCAAAAATATTTTTTACAATTAAATAATTTTTTTCCACAAGAATATTGCTTTTTAGACATAGCTGGCAGGTCCCAGAAGTTTCCATAAAGGATTTCTGGAAATAGAGTCAGAGGCAATGGCAATAGCCCTCAGATCTATCCGCTAGGCTGATGCAATCTTAGGGCAAGAAACATCACTTGGGGGGATTTTAAAATGTCTCCACCGAGCTGCTCCGAAGCACGGTCACTGTACCTGCGGCCGATTAGCAAGGCACGACTATGAGCTCTAGGAATCCTGGGGACAGCAAAATGCTATAGATTCTTCTTAATACAACACTTACGACAATAGTTATTTCTGAAGTTTAAAGTTCCTGCACATATTCAGGGCCTAATACATATTGAGTAAATGGAAAGATGTTAGGCCAAGAAAACTGATTTAAAAATATTAAACAGTGAAATTAGCAATTTATGAAAACTGAACATGATGCCTGCTACAAATTATGTTATGGCTGAGGCCAGAAGGACTCTCATACACTCTGCTTTTTCTGGAATCATTCCTGGGTCTCCTGACCACCCAAGTCTTGAGGAATTCTCCCACATTTATCCCAGTGGTCACACATGAGGAGAACTTTCTCTTCTGTTGACCTTCTGGCCCCTGGTGAGTCTGTCTCCTGTACATACAGAAAGTACCCAGGAAAGAGCATAACCCCCAAATCCACATTTTCAGCCTCAAAGCAAAATCCAAAAGAAAAAAAAAATGCCCAAAGCCTGAAGGAATTTAAGGACCAAAGTCATCAGGGCAGAGGGGAAAATGAAGTGGCCCACCCGCCCCACATTCTTCAAATAGGTGCCTGGGGGAGGCTGACAGGTCCTGAGCAAGGGTCATTAAAGAAGAGCACATCCAAGGGTACCCCACTGTCTGCTCTGCTTTGAAGGCGGACAGCCCCCGTAATTGGAAACAGCTTTATTCACATGCCAGATGTCCATGCTTCCCTTTCAATTATTATCAGAAACATCATAAAGGACCATTAGTGACTGTGTGAAATGTCCTTTTCTTTATAAAAAATCTGTTCATCCTTATGAGTTCAGTCTGCTACGAAGACTGCCATCTGCTTATTCCTATGGGGTGGTTTTTTGGTTGTTGTTTTTGGGGTTTTTTGGGGGGGCAGGATAGGGATGTCTTTGACTTGGAATCTTATCATCAGAAATACTATCACGTATTTGGTTTTAATCACAAAGAGCAGACAGACTTAAAAATTTTAACAAAAGGGCTCTCTCTTTCTCTCTCTCTCACCACATTAGTGCCCCTGAGCACTTCCAAGGCTAACACAGATAATCAAAGGCTCTTGGAAGCAGAGTGTCCATACCATGAAGTAATAGCTCTTCTGAACTCTGCACTGGTTAAACCACAGAGAAAAACAGTGCCACGTTCTGGAAACCACATTTGGACATTCAGAAAGGGATACTGACCATTAGAGAAACCCCAGAGAGTACGTCACAGCCAGCATGACCTTGAGACTCCTTTAGGGCAGGTCTGTGTCTTGTCTTCTCTTGAACCCACCGCCCCTGGCACGGTGCCTGCATAGAACGTGTTCCAAAATATTTGTTGAATGAATGAATGAGCACATGAATCCATATTTTATGTATGATAGTTGATGTCAGCACATATGTTTGAAATGGAAAATAAAAGCCAGGACACGACAGCGCATTTCAAATACTTGAAGCCTTATCACAGAGAAGGGGGCTTGTTCTTTGGACCAGAATGAGGGCTCTCAGTGAAAACGACAGGAAGGCAGCTCTGACCTACGGTCATCATTGTTATGGGTATCCACGTTGAAAAACTGTGGGGCATTTGGGTTCATTCCTGGCGCTCAATTTTAATTTGAGTGTTAGAGGGATACACCTAGAAGGAGAGATTTGTGTTCCTGATCAAATTAATGATTTGTTCAAGATCTGTTTGTGTGTGGTGACACATGACACTGAGCGCAAGTTGGGTAGGTAACAAAAAAAAAGGCAGCTCTACCCTTTCAAAGCTTGTGGTCTATTCGGGAATGCCAACAAGTGGGCTGGCGACCCCAGTGCACACAGGGCAGGAAGGGCTATCGTAGGGCAAGTTCAGGAACCCACAGCAGTGAGTGCTCAGGGATCCCAGGAGGCTTAAATCAGGCGACGAGAGGGGCAGGGTGGATGAATCAGCACATGTAAAAGCCTGAGACATGAACCACATGAACCCTGAGTCTTTAAGGCAATCACACTTCCCTCTTCCAGTCTCCTCTGGGCCTGGGAAATTGTCTCTATTTCAGCCCTGCCAATCAGCCCTGATGGCTGAGTTTTGCTTTTCAAGTCCTGAGTCTCATTGCTAAGTCTTATTTGGAGGCTCTGTGCCTATCTCATTCCCACTCCTGGCCCATGTCTGAGGAGTCAGACCTTCGGTAGACACCGAGCTCTCCAAACAGAGAGCGAGCTTGTGGTATCTGGTCTTCTCAGCCGAGATGCACATGACAGCAGGGCTGGTGCCATAGGCCCGATCCCAGAGCCAAGTCAGTGAAGCTACACTCAACTTGACCACACAGATATAAGTAGCAAGACAACGAAGGTGCTCTGGAATTAGACAGTGGTGATGGTCACACAGCCCGTGAGTCCCTAAAGCCCACCGAAGTGGAATCCTTAAAATGGTGAATTTTATGGTATGTGAATTTATTTCAATAACAACACATTTTTTAAACAGCAACCAGAGATGGCTGCTGGAGGAGGTGGAGCTTAAATATCTCTGGTTGAACTTGCTGCTTTTCTTGGATTTACTGGAAGGGGAAGGATTCGTCTTTGGACATGATGTTTTGCCATCTTTAGAAATTCCTGACAACCTACAGCCCTGTTAAGGCATGAAAAACAACTTTTGATAAGTGCTGACTCTGTACACAGTCTATTAATTAATACCTCAATAATTATATGTTGCCGGTTTCATTATTTATAATTATAAGCATGTTGTCATATTTACCATCACAGGCAGCACTGAGCAGTACAAGAACATCTGGGAAGGACTGACACTTGGTCCTGATTTTGCCATTAACCACATCCTTGGTGACCTTGAGAGGGAGGGGTGTGGGGAAGGGAGGGACCTCTGAGTCTCTGCATTCTCACCTCTAACAGGAGCAGCTAGACTCAGCAGGTCTGGTTTGTGCCCATGATTCCGGGAATCTCTAACTTTCAAAATATCCAGAACAGCCCTGTAAGGTCAATAGGCAGGGATTTTTGTCCATGCTTCATCCATGAAGAAACTAAAGGCCTGGGAATTGAAAGTGCTGATTCATTTTGAACCAGGACCAGAAGTGAGTTCATCTGAGTTCCAGTCCAATATTCCTTCTTGTGTGAGACACATATGAAGCCTTCCTCCCAGGAATTTACCATCTAAGGTTAGTCAACTGATGAGTGCTGGAGGCAAGACTGGGAGCTCTTAAGAGAGGTAAACAAGGGAGGCAGGAATGTCAGAAAGGGCCACTGTGGAGGAAGTAAGTCAGGAGAGTCTGTTTGCTGAGGAGTTTGCACTCCCTGAGCACAAGGAAATTGGGACTTGCCAAGAAACCCTGAGTTTTCCAACTTGCTAATCAGTACACAACCAAGGAAATTACCCAGCTCTTTGGAAATTTCATGTGGTATAAATGTGGCCTCGGATTCTATGTATTAACTTAGCAAAAGGCCGAAACAGTTTGGAGCCCCTGGATTTGGGAGATCTGCTTGCAATATTATTGTAATTCCTTTCAGCAAAACTGTATAATATGAAATTATGTTACCAAAAGCAATTCAATTTTTTGATCTTTGGAACTTCTAAATAACGAGTAAAAACTAAGCAGAGCGAAGGCAAAGTGGAAAAAGCAGTTTATTCTGAATTTTAAAATAAAAGGTCTTGGCACTGCATCTAACTGACTGGGTGTGTGGCCGTAGACAATTCACTCAACCTCTCAGGTCTTCAGCTTCCTCAGCTGAACACAAGGCGTTCGAGGAGGTCGTGTTCGAAGTCCAGCTCGGCTCTAAAATGCTGTGATCAGATTCCACTCACTGGGCTACTTTCTCCTCCCTGAATTTTGGGGATTCCTGTCTCCTCCAGCCTGTACGAGGGGACCTCCCTCATCACCCTCATTCCTCTGTGTCCAAGGAGCAGAAAGCCCAGCCACAGCCTGGTGCCATCTCCAAGAGCCAGCTAAAGCAGGGGACACCCAGTGGCTCCACCACTTGAAAAAGAAAGGAACTAGCTAACTTAGGTTCCAACATGCATTTTCTCTGCATGTGGAGTTTGTTTAAAAATTAGACATTGGCTGTAGCCAGTGTGGCTCAGTGGTTAGAGCGTCGGCCAGTGGACTGAAGGGTCCCAGGTTTGATTCCAGCCAAGGGCACATACCTTGGTTGTAGGTCAATCCCCGGCCTCCGTCCATGCGAGCAGGAGGCAACCAATTGATGTGTCTCTCTCACATCAATGTTTCTCACACGCACACTCTCTCTCCCTTCCTCTCTAAAATCAGTAAGCGTGTCCTCGGTGATGATTTAAAAAATTAGCATTGTATGTTTTTAAATGCATAGATTTATTCTAGACATGCACATTCCTTCTCATATAATCTTTCCTCATCTCTCCCATGTGCCATTGATTTTCTTATCAGCTGCAGACTCAGAGCAGATACCGCACCTGGTAGTTTGGCACCAGCTGCCAGTGGCCTCACATGAACTTGTCAACCACTGAGGGAGGACAGCCACTCAGAGTCCAAGGCTAGTCGGTGCAGGCCTGCAGCAGCCACATTAAAGCCTCAGCAAGGTGCTAAAACATGAGTTCTGGATCGAGATGCCCTTGTTTCGAATTTTGATTCCATCATTTTCTAGATGTGTGACCTCTGGCAATTACTTTTCTACAACTCAGCTTCTACATCTGTAAAATGGGGCTAAAGCTAGTACTTGCCTCAAAGGGTTGGGGATTGAATGAGATAGTACATTTGAAGCACTTAGTCCAATATACACCCACAGGCAATGTTCAGTTCATATTTAATTAGTATGTTCTTTTCCTGGGAACCCTGAGATGTGAGGATCTTATGATTTGTTCCAAGTTCAAAGATATGGGTTAATGTAAATATAGGATCATGGGGGAGATGGATTTTAGAGGATATGTGCCATGACCCCTGCCCCATATTAATTTAATACTTATTTTCTACTGTAATGCCCTGAATCCCAGGGGGAAAAATACTTTTTTATAACAATCAGGAACGTGATAAAACTATCAAAAGTATATTCATTCAGCCCCGCAAATTGTAAAACTATGAGTAGTGATTCTATGTTTGGCCTCAACTTAAAAGAGCAAATTTCTTGCAAGAAAAAAAATAAAAGCAAAAAATAAATAAATAAATAAATGCCATCTGTGGAAGAATCACCAACCCAATTTTTTCAAATTTTTCTTATTGTGGTAAAATACATACAATCTGAAATTTACCAGCTTAATTGTCTAAGTGTACAGTCCAGTGGTATTAAGTACATTCATATCATTGCACGACCATCACCACCATCTATCTCCAGAACCCTTTTCATCTTGTGAAGCTAAAGCTCTGTACCCATTCAACAATAACTCTGTTCCTCCTTCCCCCACTGCCCTTGGCAACCAACATTCTACTTTCTGCTTCTATGATTTTTGACTACTTTAAGTATTTTATATAATGAAATCATATAGTATTTGTGTTTTCGTGATTGGCTTATTTCACTTAACACAATGTCCCCTTCTCCATGTTGTAACATGTGTCAGAATGTCCTTATTTTTTAGGGCTGAATAATATTCCATTATATGTACAGATCACTTTTTGCTTATTCATTTATCCTTCAATGGACACTTGGGTTGCTTCCAATGCTGCTATGAACATGGGTGTACAAATGTTTATTTGAGACCCTGCTTTCAGTTCTTTTGACTGGATACCCAGAAGGGGAATTGCTGGATCATATGGTAATACTATTTTTAACTTTTTGAGGAACTACCATACTGTTTTCTACAGTGACCAATTCAATTATATTTACCCTGCTCATCTCCACCCCATCTCTTACTATACAGGCACTTCCTGTAACCATGGACGCTCTAAAATATCTGAGTCGTATCTGAAATGACAGTGCACAGCCTAGACTTGAGTCTTCTTATGCAGCTTATGCTGCATGGAGTCAAGTGTTCTCTGGGCAAAATTATTTCCCCCCAAACACTGCAATACACCGAGCTTTCTCATTATATGAGGCTTCCATAAGATTTTTTTTTCCCACCTTCTAAGATTCAAAGTGTTTTTATATTGAGACCCTCATGATCTAACCAATTCACCTGAGAAATAGGCAGTGGGCAGCTAGTATTATTTTCAAATTATGGCTAAGAAATTGAGATATACAGAAAGAAAGAAAGCTGCTCTGCAATTTGGAAAACCATCTGTGATGTAATGTCTCTGAGGACTCTTGAACACATAGATCATTATTTTTATTGCCCTTTCCTTAGATGAGATGCGGCTTAGTTTGAGAGAGCTGTTTATAGTTTGGCAAGCTATTAAGTAAAAGAACCTAATTTCAATTCTCCATTTTGGTGGTTGGTAAGACTAAAGGGAATTTAGTTTAGGGAAAGAGGAAATGATAAAAATGGGAAGGGAATGTTAGACCTAAAGATTGTGTTCAGAAGCCTTTTGGGTAATCAATAGATTTAATTTACCCTTTGGGCTGGGGGTCAGATGGAATGGGCTACATTCCTAAGCCACCACCATAAACACTCAATTAATGCTGGTTCTCACAACTCCCTTTCAATTAATTGTAAACCCATGACTGAGATAACACTCGGTGAGTTAATTCATGACCTGAGAATCGCAAAGGAGAGGGCCCAGGAGCAGAACAGAGATAAACAGCTCAGTTCTTTCAGCTTTCGCAATGTTCCTGCCCCTTCCTTGTTGCTCTCATCCACTTTTCATTCCATCCCATTTCTTCTTTCTTCCCTTTCATTTTCTTATTTTGGGACAGTGAGAGGTCATGGCCTTGCTGCCAATGGTTGCGACACTCTCAGTAGTCACGGCAGCCACAGTGCGACAGGTGAGTGGACCTCCACCTCGCAGCCTTGAGGGAGTGTCTGCCCTTCTGCTGGAGGGAGTCTGGAACAGAGCAGGGGATCCTCAGCTCTCACGTAGATCCTTCACTTTTAATTTTGTCAAAGGTTATTTAAAATTTGAAGATGGGTAGTCTCATCTGTCCGTCTTTTCTTTATGGTTTCCAGATTTGTGTCTCACTTAGAAAGCCCTTCCATGCTAAGATTATATATTTAAAGAGATACATCATATTTCTCTAAACAGAAATTTGGGCGAGCTGACACACTGGAAATAAGGCTGTCTCATAAAACTTGAACATGAGGATATTGTGCATCTACTTGGACTCTCTGATTTATTCTCCCCAGAAAAGTGACCATGGTTATCTTTCCTCCTGGTTCCTTCTCTCACCCCCAACAGCCCCCCCACCTCTACCCCCGCCCTTCCATCTCAGGATGGGGGAGCTTCAGTGGCTACAACCAGAAACCCACTCTGGGGGAATATTCTGGAGGAGAGTCATTGCTTAAAGGCAAGGGAGAGAAGAGAGAGATTTCAACAAAAAAATTTATACTTATCTGACCTCAACGTGTGGCTCATCAGCATGAGAGAAAAGCAAACATTTGTTGTGATTCCCCCTATGGAGGCCGTTACAGAAACCACCACAAAGGCAGAGCTGGGTTTGAAAACACCTTCCCATGCCAGTTCTAAGTATCCACCCAGACCACTGTTGCTGACACTGGAATTGGCATTGATGGCTTTTGAGATACTGACCATCCTCTTCTAACACATGATTCTTTTGGGAAAATTATGATATGATAATGGTAATTACCTGTGATGATTTGGATTTAGAGTTTTGCCTCAAGGTTCAGGCATGGTAAATGTGCAGAAGTTTAACAGACTTTAAGGTTATTTTGCTCTCTCCTGAACCACTGTAGGTGGGAAGATTGCAGTTTCGTCCCTTGGGCTACCTCTGATTGAAGGCACAGGCCTGTTTCATGGAAGTTCTGAATCACATATGCCCGAAGCGATCACAGCTGTAGCCACGTCAAAGTGACTGGTAATCAGCTTATCTGTAGCCACGTCAAAGCGACTGGTAACTGAATTTATTTTACATGAAACACAAACATGAACTATGGTTCTTTTTATTTGTATTTTATAGTGACCTCCAAATAGTCAAGATTCCCTAGTGAGGAGCTTCTATTCCAGCTCCACAGAATGATTGGGTGTTCAAGATGGGGACACCGATGCCCCAAACATTAAAAGTTAAGACATCCCAGTCAGACCACCTTGGCTTTGCTTATCAGAATCCACTAGAGAAATGGACTCCCTATCCTACCCCGACCCTACTAGGGGCATTGGACAAGAGCAACCCCTTGTCCCCAGAACTGGTGTTAATCTAAAGCAGGGGGCAGCAAACTGTTTCTGCACAGGGCCAGATGATAAACATTTTTGCATCTGCAGGTCTTTCAGTCTCTGTTACTCAACTCTGCCATTTGCAAGAAGTCATCAGGCAATATATATATGAATGGACATGGTCAGATTTGGCCTGCATCCCACAGGCTATAGGTTGTCAGTTCTATGAACTAGAGAGTTCTATGCTTGAAAATTGGTACAGAAAAGAAGGGAAGGCAAACCTCACTGTTGATATTGTGTGCCTCCTAAATGACCTGTGTCAATGTTGGCCTTCAGGAAGGTCTTGGGTACCGGCCACATGTTGGCCGTGTAATTAAAAGGGTTATTGGAATCAGAGTCAGTTGATGGGAACCTCCAGAGCCCTCCAGGGCCCTCACCCTCCACATTGGCACCACAGACCACATTCTCCTAAGTTTTCTGACTGAAGGCATGGGAGCCACAGAGACCCTGCCAGGTGGGCCCCTGGCTCTGGATGGGGCTAGCAGTAGCCGTGAGTGGTGGGTAATCACTGTGGATGCCTAGCTTGGGTCTCGTCCAGGTGAAAGAGTGCTAGGTGGCAACTTTCAAATACCATGCCTCTGTGTCACCATATTTGTATTACCATCTCCCTCAAAGAGAAATAATAGGAGCCTCTTCTGCCAGCTGGGACTGTGTCAGACAGACTCTTGAGAGCCCAATCTTGACATTATGGCAGACAGGTTGCTGTTCCGTTTGTATCTCTTCTTCAACCTGCCTGAACCTGTCTGCCCAGCAGTGACCTCTACTCTTCCCACCACTTATCTCCAGTTGGCCTCTGACCTGTCCACCTGTCTCTGGCAGGGGCTCCTCCCAGGACCCACGCCTGGGCTGCCTCCCTCGCTGCTACGTGGGCTGCTGGGAACCCCTCTTCCAGGGGCTTAGTTCAAAAAAGCAACACGATAGCCCTGGCCAGTGCAGCTCAGTTGGTTGGGCGTGGTCCCGAGCTGAAAGCTTGTCAGTTTGATTTCCAGTCAGGGCACATGCCGGGGTTTCGGGCTTGATCCCCAGGAAGAGGCGTGCAGGAGGCACCCATCGATGTCTCACTCTCACATAGATGTTTCTCTCTCTCTCTGTCTCTTCTCTCCCAAAAAAAAAAAAAAGCAACAAAATAGCCAGATAGCCAGTATGTCCTTGAAGCTTCCATGTTTCAAAACATTTTCAGCAAGTTTTCATTGAATCGTTTTAACTATTGCTACAGGGAAGACCCTGGCACCAGGGCTGGAGTTCCAAGCAGCTCAGACAGAGGCCTCCCTCAACGTGTCTCCTTTTTCAAACAGGTTGAACCAACGGAAGCCAGGCCTGTTGTATAGAAACGATGCCCAGAGATGCAATAAATACAGCGAACCTCCAAACCTCCGTAGCTTTAGAGCAGAGATGAGAGAGATTGGAAATCACCCTCTAAGTTCTTTTTTTAAGGTCATTATTTACTTTCACAGTACTGTTTGTGCAGAACCCACGGCCAGGAACGTGCTGACCCATCCTTCCTCTGGCCTGATGACGGTAAATGTAATCGCCTGCCGCCGGGTACTGGTGAAACGCCCAGTGGAAGTACAAATCGGAAAACACACAAAATAAGCTTCTTAGAGCCCGTGAATTCACCAGGATTGTGAATATGTAAGATAATTAACTCATTAGTAAGCTCTAAGACTTTGCAGATGCTGGGCGTGGGGGGTGTGGGCTGGCACCACTGACGCAAATGTTAGTGTGCGCAGGACGTGTCGCCAGACTCCGGGGGCCTGTCTGGTTTGTGGCAGACGTGGTGGGGCCTCCAGCGGGACTGGGCAGAGGCCAGGGCTGGACTCGGGGGTGTGGGATTGTGGGGAACCAGACAAACCACCACAGAGGCCTGAGAGTTAAGTCTGCCGGGCATACTGTATGCAACAGTGTACCTGAGAAATGTGTGTCTGCGCTAAGAGTCCTCTCCGGCTGGAGGCCTGGGTCCCCAAAGAAGCGGGGTGATGTCAGCAGAGGGGGCCCAGGAATACTAACCTGGCCTACAAAATTCAACAGGCTCTCAGAAGGCCGAGGACCTCAAGGTTTCGGGCGGGGGCTGGAAGAAGCGCAGGTCGCTGCGGCGCGGCCGTCAGGTGTCCCGTTCCAGGACCAGCTCAGCAAGAGGCACACTGAGGTCCTCCAGACGGTGCGGCTGCCCAGCCTCTTGGAAGCCCCGCCTTTCGATGCCTTCTCCTGTTCCTTCTCTCGATTTTCAAGGGAACGTAGCTTTCTAAGTGAACCTTTTTAGAAGCACAGCCTTTACTTTAAGAGGAGGTTCATATCCTCTCCCTTTCCCCGGCGCTGGTGCTGGAACCGGCAAGTCCCAAAGCACAGTCAGGATTTTTTAAGCTTAGTTGGACTTTCTCTTTCTGGGGTTTTGTTGGAATTTGGTTCATTTTTCTACCTAATATCAATTTGAAGCTTGTAGTATTCTCTGATTCTTAGTAATGAGGAAAGCTTTGTATTATTTTCTATTTTCTCTCCTTATTTCTTCTATGGGTTTTGGGTTGGGGGTTTGGGGAGTTGGGATTGTTTGGGGGTTTTTTTAGGTTGTATGGGGTGATTCAAAGACAAGCAGCCATCATTGTTACCCGTACCTGGAAGTCAATAAATTATACGAAACAAAAAATAAAAGGCTTTTGTATTTACACACATCTTTTTATGTCCAGTGCCTGTTATTTGGCATCATTTTTCTTTAGCTTTAAGAACTTTATTTTTGTTGTTTAAATAACTCCCTTATTGTATACCTATGGGCAACGCTTTTTGATTTTTGTCATCGCGTACTCATAGAAATAGAAAGACAGACAGAAGTTTGCAGATAGCTTACTAGTAAAGAGGCAACGTCCTGGGAAAAATGACCCATTTGGCCCCTTGGCTCCCCAGCTCTCAGTAGAAAAACAAAATAGTCAATATTTCATTTAGATATTCAAACTTAGCTGTAAAGCTTTTGGTGATTCAACCCCATGGATGTAAGGTGAACGTTCTAGAGAGCAAGTGGGAACATGAGTTTACCAGAAGGCTGTGAGCACATTCTTTGTAGGGTTTGCAGAATCCTGAGGCTTGACCTTGCTCTAGGAAGAAGGACCAGCTGACATCTGAGAGGCTTTGAAGATGAGACCCATCACGAGGAGGACAGGGAAGCTGGGCCCAAGCCACATTTGGCAGTTCACCTATTTCCCTGGAGACATCTGCTGGGTGGGAGGAGGCCCATTGCCAGAGAACACAGTCTGATGTTTTCTGTTCCTGCTGCAGGAAGTCCCCTTCCCCTGCCACCCCCACACCCCAGCCTGGAAACAACCTCCAGAGAGGAGAAGGGAAACAAGGCTGTGGAAGACACATACTCATGGTGGGGCTTGAATCATTTGTCCCCCGGACATGGAAAGAACATTCCAGAATCATTCATTTAAGTTTTGAAGCTTCTTCAGGGTTTGAGTAGCCACTGAGAAAGCTTACCGTGGGAAGACCACTTCCTGAAGCCGAATGGGACCGGCTGGCCTTCGCACGCCGCCCGGCCCCTAGTCACCTCTGCCTCCCTCTCGCCCCACGCCCCTCTTCCTGCCTCGGCTGCAGCCCCGCGGCCTCCTTGCTGAATCCCAACGGCCAAGCAGGCTCCCAGCCCTCGGCCTTTGCCCTCCCGGGCCTGGCTGCGTATCTCTGCGGCTTTTCCCTCCCTGCATCCAGGCTCATGTGCCATCTTGGCAGACAGCTCTTTCCTGGTCACCCTGAGTATACCATCACCTTACTTTCTTTTCCTTTATAGCATTTATTTATTTATTTATTTTACCACTTGATATGTTTAACAGTTATATGTTTGTTTGTACTATGGCTCGCCCAACTAGAATATAAGATCCATGGGATAAGAGGCTTTCCGCTAAGCCCTTGGCACATGGTGGTGCTCAATAAATATTTAAAGGAAGGGAGGGAGAGAGGGAATGGGGGAGAAGGGGGGGTGAGATAAAGGGGAAACGGGGAGCTAAATGGGGTCTCTGAAAGCAGATGTTCCAGGCATCAAAAGAAACATTCCCTGTGCCTGGGGCAGTTTACCCTGGATGGTAAAGAAATATTTCAATTCTGTGTTAATTCCATGTTAATTGAACTATTGGTGATGTTACTCTCTCATTCCCCAAACCCCTGTTCGCCTCTGCCTTGGGACCTGTTCTTTTTGTTCTGGCTGTTAGCCCGTAGCCCTTGAGGATGTGCACCCTGCCTGATCCTCAGGCTAATGGCTGGAGACCCTTCTGTCTTGCCTCTCAGGAGTCTGCCCTCCTCCCTTGTCCCCTATCCCAGAGCCCATCAGCAGCCGGTGCTGCCTCTGAAACCCTTTCCCAGTGTCAGCTGATTGGAACCCCGTGGACTCCTGCCTGTGGCACAAGCAGAACACATAGCCTTCCCCTCCAGAGCCAGCCCCAGCTGCCCCTCTGGAGCCAGTCGCCACAGTGATTTTCACTCTTGTGCTGGATTCCAACCTCTTCTCTCAACCAACTTTGGTACCACAGAGTGGACCACCTTGCCTTGCATCCAAGTCATGATTAAAAGTTATACAAAAGAGAATTTTAAAAAAACTAAAAAATAACCTGGCACGTACATACCACAGAAGGCCTTTGGCCTAATAATAATGGGCCACATTAAGGCAAATGAACCAAAATATAAAGTTTCCCCACTTAGCTCCCTAAAATGGACTAGACTGAAGAGATAGGGGTGGAGCCAGGGTTCTGATCGCTTTCTGCTTCCAAAAAACATCCCTTGAGCCTGTCAGGTCTAGAGTTGACCTGACGGACTGGCGCGTAAGTCTAAGCTGAGCCAGCAATAGGTGATTCCCTCTGAAGAAGGCCTGGCCTCTCCTGGACTCACACCTCTGGGTAAGCCTCAGCCTGCTCGGCCTTCTGGAGGCCCTGCATGACCAGCAAGGCCTCCTGATTTGTGCAGGCCTTGGTCCCAGACACGAACTCTCAACACTGACTTAGAACCAGAGCCAGGTGGCTTTGGCCTGGAGTTTTTCTCAGCTAGACTCACTGCTTTTGGAATTTCCCAGAAAGTCTTTTCCTGAGAAACAATTTGTCCTTGCACAGCCCTCCCCCAGTACAATGAGATTGTTTATAGAGAAAAGTTGATCGATGAAGGGTTGATGTCATAAGCTGCAGTCACGCTGCTTTTCTAGAAGGCTAATCACATGGTATTATAATCATGCAGACTACAATTCAGGGAAAGAAAAGAGAAAGCAGACCCAGGCCTAGGGTGCAAGCACACCTGACATGTTGTAGAAACCGGGAGGGGTTCCTGGGCCTGGAGTGGAGTCATTGGAGGTAAGGAAGGTCAGCTCAGTAGGGCCTGCTGACCCCGTGCGACGATTGGAACTTTCACTATGAGTGAGAGACGAAGCAGACAAGGTGGAAACAGAACAATCAGAAGAATGTTGTAAAAATCTAAACTCGGATAGTGGTTATGAGAAGTGGTCAGACTGAGGATATGCTCTGAAGGCAGAGCCAACAGAATTTTCTGGAGGATTTAAATGTGAGGCTGTGAGGGAAACAGTGAAATCAAACACGACTTTAGGGATTTGGGCCTGAGCAGGTGCAAGGATGAAGTTGCCATTAACCCAGATGGCTAAAACTATAGATGAAGCGTGTTTTGGAGGGAATAACAGTGTTTCAGTTCTAAACACTTTAAATTGAGATGTCTGTTAGATTTAGATTTTCAAGTAGAGCTATAGAGTAGGCAACTGGGAACGCAGGGCTAGAACTCAGAGAGGTCCAAACCGGTAGTACACATTTTAAAGTCCTTGGCATATAGATGGAATTTAGAGACATGAAAGTGAAAGAGACCACGAAGGAATGAGAGTAGGTCGGGAAGGGAAGAGAAGAGGTCCAAGATTGAAATCCTGGGGTGCTCCATGTTAAGAGATCAGATAAAAAGAAGGAATGAGCAAAGCAGATTGAGAAGTGTGGTCTCCTGAAAGCTAAGTGAAGCCACTGCTCCCCAAAAGAGAGACTGATCAGCTATGTTATCATGAGGACTGAGGTAGAATGAGGACCGCGACTGGACCATTGGATTTAGCAACGTAGCAGCGATACGCAGGTACATGTTCAACAACTAGTTCTCCAGGGGCAGGGAGCCCTGACTTACATTTTGCCAATTTCCATGTTGAAAATTCCCATTCCTCTCACCACGCCTGATTCCAAGCTATTAATGTGATGTCACTGAATGCAGAGTTTAGAAGAGATGTACATAACTGACTCCCAAGGGGCAGTGCAAGCTGGCCCGGCAATGCCCTGAATGCTAATAGTATCCATTGCCTCATAAAGGTTTGACTTTGGCTTTTAAGAGAGAGCTGCTTGGTCAAGTGTGAACCTGGTACGGCTGAACCTGCATCACCTAGACGGAGCCAACAAAGATTTATATTATCAAACAACATTCATTTATTGGTGGACAGCCCAAGTACTTGCTGGAGGCACCTGGAGGATATCATGGTCCCTGCAGCCAAGACTCATATAACAGTTAAAGAGAGTGCATTCCAACAATGAAAAGGCACAAGGCATGTCCCCTAAGCCCACAAAAAGTAGACTGAAGTCATGTAGCCCCAAAACCAAGGAACACCAAGGACTGTCAGCATCCACCAGAAGCTAGGAGAGAGAAGTATGATTCTTCCCCAGAACCTCCAGAAGGAACTGCCCTTCTGGAACCTTGATTTGGGACTTCTGGCTTGAAGAACTGTGAGAGAATCAATTTTCATTGATTTAAGCCACTGAATTGTAGTCATTTATATGGCAGCCCCAGAAAACTAATCCAGACTGTGAGGATCGCAGCATTCTTCATGGAGGCAGGAGGGAAGGAGAACAGAAAAGAACAGAAGGTTGAGAAGCGTGGTCCCTGCAGCTGAGTGAAGATAATGTTCCCAGGAACATGGCGTGACCCCATCTATGCTGCCTACAACAAGTCCTGGACTCCTGGTCTTGGTTTGATCCTGACTAGCTCACTATCGACTGTGCAGTTTGCCTCAGAGCAGCTAACGTCTGGTCAGGTTCCTCAGCTCACTGGTTTGACTGGTTTTTGTTGATGGGAGCTACTTTCTGACCTATATAGACAGAGCTCCTGGAATACTTGTCTTCAACATCAGAGAGCATTGAGTCAACCACTGGGAAGACAAGTTTCCAAGAAATAGTATCAGTATCATTGGCGATGGCTACCGTTGGTCAAAAGTAACATCCTCTGCGACTCCTGGTGGTGCCTAAACTTTTCCCATGAGTTCTGTCAGATAAAATGCAACTGCTTTAATAGACTTAAACCACTGTGAGCCATTAATACATCAGCTCTGTGGGAAGCAGCTCTCTGGTGATGTATTGTGAAGTGAGAGAGGAGAGAAAACTCTAGAACTTAGGCAAGACCCAAAAGAAAACTGTCCGGGAATCCTGATCACTTGGGAATGTTAGTGAGGAACTGAGAAGGGGGCTAAAATAAATATGACAGAATGAGAATAAATTATACTTATGTCTATTTCTTTTTGTGTTGGTTGTTCAGGGACCAAAAGTAGCCATTTACTAAGTTCCATTTAGAGCCACTTACTGAGGACCTACTAAGAGCAACATACCCTATTAGGTGGGTACCAGAGCCATAGGATGAATGGGTCCATTAGAAATCTGACTCTCAGTGGGGGAGGGAGTATATGTTGTGAGTGACAGAAGAGGGAAGAAACTTGATGTCGCATTCCTCAACTTCTGGGTGGTGATGCCCGCAAGAGAACAGCAGCATCTTTAATGTTAAGAGCTCCGTGAAGTTCTACCAGAAGGAAGCCATGGACACCAATAACACACTAAAGAGTTCCTAGGAAGCTGGCTGCTCAGAGATTCAAGCCTAGGTCGGGTACCTACCAAAGGGGAAGAAGTGTGGCACCTTTATGTAGACCAAGGCTCACGGGCATATGTGTTTGCCACTCCTGGATCACAGAGAAATGACACAAGCTAAACGGACAAACGATCACTGGAATTTTTTGGTTTATGAGGCAAGATGTTATAGAATCCTTATCGGGAAGGAAAGTCACAGTGTTTTCTCATGAATCCTCTTGGGAGTGAGTGCCTCTGGCCTTCCCCTTGGCCTCCCCTGCCTCCACTCTGAACAAAGTTTCCAGGTGAAGGAGTTCAGATGGAGAACCTATTGGAGGAGTCTTTCTTTGTCCTTATAAGCAAGAAGAAAATGGCAAATGGAAACAATTATTTGCTTAATTCAGCGTCCTTGGAGTCATATATTCTGCTTAGTTTTTATTATTATTATTATTTGGAGATAAAAGTTCCTTTTAGGCCTAAGGAACTCAGCAAATTGGTCAATTTTCCAGTTCATTTTTCAGGAGTAGGTGCAGCTTTGGGAAAACAGATTTTACCCTCCCAGCTCTCTCATTCCATCACAGATAAAATTGTGTTAAGAAAATGCGGCCAAATGAAGCAAAGTTCAGAGGCAGGAGAAAAGTTGACACAAAAGCTTCAGGGACAGCAGCTCCAGGAACTCAGGAAAACTTTGGACCGAAGAGCCTGAGATGAAAGGGATGTTAGTGGGTGGAGTGGAGCCAGCCACACTGTGAAGTTTTGCAGGAAGAAAAGAGAGGGAATGGGGAATTAATTATAATGAATTCCTCTTAAAAACACTGAGAGTTGGACACAATACATAGGTTATTCAGAGGGTAACTTCTAATTCTGCAAGGTTTCGGAGAGCTTTTTACTCACGGAGGGAGCTACAGGAACCTCTGCCAAGCATATGGAATTGCCAACATAAAGTCAAGAGAACTTGCTTCCGAGCCTCCTTGGAAAGGGAGATGTGGACACAGATGGCAGGTTCACTTTCCAGTTTAGTAAGGAGTAAACTTATGTTTGTTTGCTTCTCTTACTAGTTTCTGTCCCCTGCTGATATTTCCCTTGGCAGAGGATGATTGCACTGACCATGCCAAATGCAAGCAATAAATCCACCCATGCTTTATATTCTATTAACTGCAGCAAGGGGTTAGAAGGCCCCAAGACAAAATGTCTATTGTGATATCACAGGTTCGTTATTTGAAGGGCAGACCAAACCCTGGAAGGGTCTAGTGTCTAAAGTAGAGGCTGAGAAGGGAATTGCAGTTGGAGGGTGGGGGTCACTCCAACTTTGTTTGCTTTTGGTCACTCTTCTCAGAGGATGGTGGGCAGACCAGAAAAATCATTCTGGAGGGGAAGCCAAACAAATAAGGATTTTAGTAAGGCTGAAAATGAAGACAGTCTTTTCTAATAAAGTTAGCAAGACCAATAAGAGGCTGCCAAATGCTGCTCACTCCAACCCCATTTTATTGGCAGCGCAGCAAGTCAATACTTGCTATGAAGAACAGCCCTTTCTTAGAAGTGACCCTTGTTGATAAAAACATCCTGTGTTTTGCTAAATGGTCTGTCTCTGAAGAACACTGTGAAAGAGAAACTCTGTCACTTTGACCAAGTCTTGCAGCTCACGAGGGGGCTGAGTCCAAGCATTCAGATTGATGCGGCAAATGAAACAAAGTAGGGGGAAATTATAGAACTTAACCCACTGTTTATTTTTTGGATGCTGTCTGGGTAGAAGGTTTCCACTCCCTAAACCTGACCTGGAATAGGCCCTCACCTTTGCTAAAATTTAGTTTGCCTGAGGTCTGACGTGCAAGGTAAATAGGATTCCCCATTGGTTTATGGTTTTGAACCTAACACATTCTCTTGTGGACACAGAGTCTGGTAGAATCAAAGGCATTCACTGAACACATCTCCTATTGTTTTAAATCAAGGCACAGATGTTTAAAGTAGACTTTATGTGCCAGAACAAACTATCTGAAGACACGTTTGATGAGATAGTCAACAGATCTTCTCAGGCTCATCCTGGGACTATTGAGGTGGTCTCCAGGGATGCTTAGAGGGGGGACATGGGAAGTCAGGAATGTGGGTGGAAATGCCTCACCACTTATAAAGTTAATAAATTTTAAAACCAAAATGGAGAATGACCTCTCACATTTGGGGGCAATTTTTCATCTGCGCCTAACAAGAGAAATCACAGTTGGGTGGATTTCTACTGAAAATTTCATGGAATGATTCAGCATGAATGGCCTAATATCCAGCTTTCTCCATGACCCGCCAAATTATCTATCCAGCTATATATATTGAAAATTCCAAGGGGCTCCTCACCTTAGGAAAATGCTGTGAGAAAATAAGCCCTGCAGTTGAGAGTAGGGATGGAGGACATGTTGGTGGACCACGGTTTCATGTAATGCTCTTTCTTAAGAACGTTTCTTTGCCTCGCCTAAGTTTGAGATTCCGTCTCTTCTCAGTGACCTTAGGAGACACAACTTGGGGCTCTCTGCATAAAACTTTTGTTATGAAACAGGACTTAAGTCATTTGAATTTTCACCCACAGCAGTCAGGATATTGAAAACAAAGAGAGCATTTTCATACTCCCTGTCCTTACACCTGCTGGTCACAAGTCTTTCATGCTGGAGGCATTTTGTTAGAATCTCTATGGTTTGCTATGTCACATCTCACAATCCACTGAAGTCTGTTCTTTAAGAAGTTCTAGGCAGGACATTGCAGCCATCTTCAGTTCTGAAGGAAAGGTGGAATAATTCATAAAATAACTCCATCAACTTAATGTCTATGAGAATTCGTGTTTAAGATATTTTTAGAGGAGAAGACAATACTTACTCTAAGACTACACATCTTAAACTGAGATACACCCACCTGGGAGGTTTGCAGCCAGAGGGAATCCAAGGCTCCAGGGTAAACCTGGGGCACCCTTCCATATTGAAACAAATGCAAGTATATTATGAAATAGAACTTCATTTGGTGATGGCCTCATGACTATTTGGCAAAGCTACTGTGCCCACAGGCTGGTTTCTTAGCCATCAGCTTGGGCTCCTCTTCTGGCTCATTCCAGCCACACCTTCTCTCAACTTTGAAGCCATTGTCAACTAGACATTAGATAAATTCTTTAAAAAGCCCAATGGCAAACATCATCAAGAATCAAAAAGTTCAGATCTCAACTGTGGGTTGAGGAATTGCAAAAGGTTTAACTAAAGCCACCCAGCCACACTGCAGCACCCTTTCTGTCCAAGTATTCTTGTTTCCTAAGAAAGATTGCTTTTCTCCTATTTTAAGCACCGCCCATTAAGTAATGGACAGACTCTCATCTGAGAACTAGGGTGCCTGGGTTCTAAAATTGGATCTTACCTCTCTGGGCCTCAGCTATTTAAAAAAAATCACGAAATTAAGGGATCACCAAGGTCCCTCACAGCTCCAACTTGGTGGAATTCTAAATACAACATTAAGGAATGTCAGGAAGTATTTCTCTCTGCTTTCTGTTAGTTTCTCTCTGCCTCCTTAGCACATATGGCCCTCTCCTCTGCAGCTCCTCACCCCCAGCCTAGGCCCAGGCCCTCACCTTCTCTTGCTTGGATTACCTACTCCAACAGCCTCCAAAACTGTCTGCCATGATCCGGTCTTTCCACAGCACTGCAGTGGACCTATTTACAGTGCAAACCTGACCGTGTTTCACCTCTGCCTCAGGCCTCCCTCTCCCCCGCGTCCCAGTGACAGAACATCTGAGAAGGCTCACAGGGCCCCATCTGCCTCTTCGGTGTCGCCTCTGCCCCCAGCTGCCATGCAGATGAGCGCTCACCCACACCCAGCTGCTTCTCACCCTGTGGCTTTTCCTACCCTGTCACCTGTGCTCCAGTGCCTTCCACTCGCCCGCCTCCCCTTCACTTGGCCAACCCCACTCACCCGTGAGGGCTCAGCCCAGGAGACTGCTCCCCGGCCAGGCGCCCTTTCTGCCCCCTAGGTCAGCGCTCCGCCCCTGAGCCATGCCGGCCGGGCAGTCCCTGCTTCCATCCTGATCAACATTCCTTCCCTGCTGTGTCGCCTCGCTTGGGGCCAGCTCTGATCAACAGGGAGTTTAATAAATCTGAACTGGCAATCCTTTCTCCTCTGAAGGACCCCCTCTCCCTAGGTAAACGCGTGTCAGCAGATAAATATGGGAGTGGGGAGGGAAGAGCGCAGCCTGAGAGCACAGAGCAGCAGCATCTAGAAAGGTCCCCCAACAGGCAGACGCGTGCCTTAGAACCGCAAACCCTACAGGAGCCGCTCAGGCCGCTCTTCCCAGAATTCCAGACATTTCCCACCCAAAATGGCCTCTGAGAACTTTAAATGTCAACTTCAAAAATATGAACATCTACTTTTCACCAGCTACTATTTATTGAGCATTGTGCTGAGCCCTTGACAGCTGAGACATTACTCAGTCCCCAGGCAACCCAAGGAGGGAGGCGTGACATCATTACTCATGTGAGGGGGAATGTGCCCAAGCTTACACAGGCAGGAAGCGTGAGGGCGAGAGACAAGACGTGCCTGGAGCGGGAGCGACGCACAGTCACTGCCGTGCTGTCTGCGCTGGCTGCTGCTCCTGCGCTGCTCTCTCCGAGGGCACCGGCCTCCCCGCTGTGGGGCTGGAGCATGGCCTTGCCATTTTTCCTGTTTCCATCAGTTTCTTTCATCACTTTTCTTGACCTTATCCCTCTTCCAACCTTGTTTCAGCTCTTGCTTAGATCAGAGAGGCCTTTGCCAACCAGTCTCATGGTTCTTTAATTAGGTCCCAAATATGGGCATCTTTGTTCTCTAGTCTTTTTACAGCGCCCTAGTATTAGAAACATTTAGAAACTAAGCTTCCAGGTCTCTTGCAGGTGCCCCTTTTGCTCCTCTCTAGAGAATAAGTTCACTCTCTAAACTTGTTTCCCCAACCAGAAACTTAGAACAAGTTTTCTAGAGGTTGGGTCAGAAGCTTTATTTTTTATTTTTTTTGTATCAAGAACATTAAAAGTGATAGGTCTGGCAAACACCTTTATTCAATCCCACCTCACGGTGAGTTATGTCTTAGACTGACTATTAAATGTTTTTATTACCAATTGAAGTGCACATTTATTTTATGCCATCCCAGCACCCTGATTGTGCTTTAGGGAACCATGCTTACCGCACTTTTTGTTGAAATGCAATCAATCTATGCCAGGGGTGGACATGCGACCCAGATCTCATCACTCAGAACATTACTTCACTTAGGTCAAGGGATTGGCTTAAAGATGTAGATAGGAATCAAATAAAGTGAATCAGAATTAATTCTAGACTTGTCTTTAAGCAACTGGATATGATTGAAACTCTTTACTTTTGGACCTGTAGCCATAAGGATGTAAGCATTAAGTTGCTGGCAGCCACCAGTCTACAAAGAACAGAGTTTGTGCAAAAAGAGAGCCCACAGAGGAGATACAGAGCCAAGAGTTGGAGAGACCCAGGGTTCTTATGACATGTATGAGACTTTGTATCCAACCATGACTCAAGCATACCCATGGACTGTTAAGTTACCTGAGAAAATGCAATAGCTTTTCGTTTAAGCCGGTAAGGTTGATTTTCTGTCACTTGAATTAAAAAGTTCCCAACCAGCATAACATTCTTCCCATGGATCATTAGATGGCTCCTCAAGTAAAAGGACCACTCTTTCAAGGCTTTCAAGAGTCACCCTTCAATGAACAGGCATTGACACCGAGGAGAACAAGACAGCTGCTGAACTGGAGTGTGGGAGGCTACTCTGCAGCTGGGCTCTTGTGTTGGGCCAAAGAGCTAATGGGGTTTTGGCTTCCTGAACACCTCTGTTGAAACTCCCTGGGGAATTCTGCTTTATAAAATTCCCAGCAACTTGGTATCCCAGTGGGCTGGTAATTAGGAGCCTGAAGGGCTCCTTCTAGGGATGAAAAAAAATACGTTTGAAGTCAGCTGCAAAGAGCTGTGGGAGGGAGTTGATCGGTCTACTGTGCACTGACAGAAGCTGCCCCACCACTGTTCATTGCCAATTACTTTTATCTCCATAGCCAAAGAAAATATATGTGAAGTGAACCCTTTGAATTAGACCCATTTTCACTAAGATCCACAGAAGGTAAACTATTAATAAACAGGTGAGTCGCACAATACTTCAAAGTTGCATTAGAATTGATTTTTATAGGTTAAATCCTTAACATCAGAGGTGCTGACATATATTCTGGTATGGTTATCCAGAAGGCATTAATATCAGCACAGAGCAACCTAGCAAACTTGCCAGGTCTCTTTTTACCAAAAATGGAGTAGTAGGCGAAGGGATGGGATTGCACATAATATGCCTGTGAGTACAGGGACAGCTCATTTTGTAATGGATTGGCAGCAAAAGCTGCGGCAAGGCCTACTCTAGAAGTCTCTAAATTTCTTTTCTTTCTGGGAAGGGGGGATTTGCTTTAACACACTTCAGTCAAAAGAAAGAGAGAAAGATGGAAAAGTCTAGATGACACCAAAGTGGGAAGACACTGACAGTTCTAGAATTTGGATGATTGATATTTGAAGTTCATTGTACTATTTTCTCTACTTTTGTGTATGCTTGGAATTTTTTCTAATAAAATTCTTTTATTAAACAAACGAAAACAAATACAAATATACTCAGAATATCATAAGCAAAGGCAAGCCTGGCATATTTGAGTGCCACTCATGGAACCACGGGTCAACAGTGCCATGTGGGGTGCACTTCAGTGCAAAATATTACAATGGTCGGAGCAGGATGGCACACACAAACATTTTAAGCCTTTGTAATTCTCTTAGGCTTGAAGAGCCTAGCCTCATTCATAAAATATATCCTCATTACTCTTAAGCTAGTAATACCCTATTGATTTCTTTATTTAAATGTTTTAACAAGAGATTTTTTTAAAAACCACTCTTAAATTGAGTGAGGAAAAAAATTGAATGAGGTAAGTTAGGGCTCCGAGGGGAAAGGAAATTGTGTTAAAACTTACCAAAAAGGAATTTAACCTTATACTTTTAAAGCATCGTTTTCTGGCAGGACTCATGGTTTTCCTCCCACACCCTCCGGTCTGTGGCCAGTGTCTGGAGGAAAGTATTGCTACTCACAGGTGGAATTTTTAAGAAACTAGCATGGATTTTGAAAGAAGCAGTCACTGGGATAACAAAAAAATTTTCTAAGGATCTTCCAAGAGTTTAAAGAGAATTGGAATTTATATCCAACCGATGGATATAAAAGTGAAAGTTTCATTTGAAAAACATCCAAGAAATTAGAGCTGACCTACCCCATCTTGTAGGAGCCAAGACCAATGTGCCATCCTGCATTGTTGATCACAAAAGCAGAGAGCCCAGGAGCAGGGACGCTACCAGGGGAACAGGCTGGATGAGCAGGACATTGCCTGAGCTAGAACAATCAGATCTTTTCCATTTCTCAGAGTCCCAATAATTTTCCAGCTTTGGAAATTATTTGAGCAAGACCTGTCTATCAAACATTGACCCGGCCAAATGATTTAGTGGAGAATTTGCTCAAATTGGTTATTTTGCATCTCGTTGGGAGTAGGGGAAAATGAATGTTTAGATGTTCCACTTTCACCCTGACATGGGGAGACCCGAGGCTGGGGAAACGGAGGGTCCTCTGGCTGCAGAGGGAGGCTGAGCACACAGGCAGCTACAGGACCAGAAGGTGAACCATCCCGTAGAAACGTGCGGCTGTGCGCTGAGACTTCGAAGGAAGAGAAGAGGGCACCGAGTCTCGGAGGGAAACTATCTGCGTTAGACCGTGGAGGACAGGGAAGGTGAACTGAACAGAAGATACAGCGTTAGCAAACGCACACAGGCTGCAACAGGGAGAGGGTGCGGGTGGGGGGAGGGCTCCATTTGCCTGGAACACGGGGCAGATGGAAGGAAGGAAAAGGTCCAGAAGGGTGGCCAAGTGCTTCATGGAAAGTCTGGAATGCCAGCACGGAAATGTTAGGTGTTGGGTAGATACTGGGTGGGGACTGAGAGTTTTTAAGACATGATCAGAGCTCCCTGTTGAAGGTAAAGTCTAGCAGGGGCGCGTAACATGAACTGTAGTAATGAAAGGACAGATCATAATAATCACAACTGCTGCCGAGTACTTTACCGGTACCGCTTCATACACATAATCTGATTGAAATTTCAGAGCCAGAGGTATTAGTACTTCACTTTATAGGTGAGCAAATTAAGCAACTTGCCCAAAGTCATACAGTTAATAAAAAATAGAGGCAGCTTGCTTACCTGCTCTTAATGACTATGCTTGATTGCTTCTTAAGGAGGCCAGAATGGGTGGGACTTGCGAGGTTCTGAATTAGAAAAGGGGTGATAGTAACGGAAAAGAGGCATCCAACTGGCAAGACTTAGTCAACAGTTGCCTGTGGAAGCCCTTGATTTGGAGCCTGGGTGAAGGGAAGAATGATACTATCACTAACCCAAAGAAAGAAACCAGAAGAAAAACTTGGTATGAGTTAAAAGATTATTAGTTTGCTTTGAGCTATGTTGTCTTTGAGATGCCCTTAGTAAGTTCCAGTAAAATGTCTATCAGGCGCTTGGAAATGTAGTTTGGCTGCCAACGGGAGAAGACAAAGCTAGGAAGAGAAATCGAGACTTCGTGTGCAAGCAGTAGAGAGGCAAGTAGGCACAGGAGGGTGGCAGAGGAAATCATCCCAGGTGTGTGTGTGTTTGTTTTTTCTGCTCTCCCAACAGATAATAGAGACACCTTCTGAGTTTTATCAGCCATCCCCTCCCAAACGATCCACCCCCAGTCAGGAACGAAATGGAGAAATGTGGGTCCACGTTTTACAAAATGGTCCTGTGGAATCATTCTCTGACTGCCCGTTATTGGGAGGGATAGAGGCGGCGTTAGTAGAAGTGGGGGGATTCTAAGAAAAAGCAGGAGGGCAGCCCACTTTCTCTTCCACCAAGACAAGGAAAGGGTGTCTGTCCACCTTTGGGCCTCAAGTCCTGGTGAGTCTCCCAGGGAGCCATCTCGAATCGCTGCCCAGGGCAGGCGTGGAGGGGCCATCACAGGTCAGGGAGCACACGGGCCTTGTTTTGGGGGGCAAGGCAAGGCTTAACGCTGGTAAGATATGCACCGCACCCCCTGAGATTCTCCATCTGAGCAGCCAGTCAGGTCTTTCCTAAAATATCCTAAATAAGAGAGAGGGCAGTGGAAGGGCAAGATTCCACTGATGAATTTCCCCACAGGCCCCAAAATAAATGACTTGGGGTCACTGGGGGTGAAAGTGAAACAATAAACATAGCAGGGTTTGTGCAATCTCTTCTAGGTCAAGGAAATCACCTCATCACTCTCCCGCTGACGGGCTGATTCTCAGTTCACCATCTTCCTCGCAACGCGCCTCAGCAATTTTTGTTTCAAACTGCATGTTGGGGAGGCTGTTCCATGTCTCTATGGCGAGCATGTAGGGGTCACAATGGGGCGACTCCCCTGCTAGGAACTTGGAACTACAGGAAATAAGATTGCCTGACAAGGCTTACATTTTTAATGCTGATGAATCAGAGAAGAAATCTGGGAAATCTCTTTAAAGAACAAATATGTTCCTGGGACAGCAAGATTGGGCTGGACGATGATGGATGAGATTAATACAGTGGAAGAAAAAACGCATCCGTGAGAAGGGAGTTCAGCTCAGAACAAGGCAACTGCATCCAATAAAAATGTGCTGAGTAACTGCCATGTGCCAGCAGTAGGCCCGCATTCTGGTTGGGGAGACAGAAAAAAAGCAAATGCATATATGACCAAAAGCTGGGTGCTTGTTCCTGGGGAAGGGTGAACAGAGCAAACAGCATCTAGGGCTCATTGGCAATTTGCTCGTTCAAGTTCTGTGGCAGGTTTAGGCAGTGTGCTCAGACCTACAGCCCAAAGCCTGGGTCTCCAGCATTTACTGGTGATATTTTGACCTATCAATAGCCTTTCTGTTGATTTCTTTCTGTGTAACTTTCATGAAGACATACGTAGAGAAAAGAGTACATATCAAAAGTGTACACTTCAGGGAATTTTCCAGACAGAGCACACTATGTAACCAGCAGCCTGAATGTGGTCCCCGTTCAGCCCTTTGACCACCAAAAATTAATGACCACCCCGATGTTAACGCCATAGGTTTGTTTTGCTTGTTTCTGAATTGTATATACATGGAAATATACAGTACATACTCCGTACATAATGTCTGGCTTCCTTCACCCAGTATTATGTCTGTGAAATACATTCATATTGTAAAATGTATTGATGATTTGTTCTGTTTCATTGTCGTATATTTCACTGTACAACTATATCACAACTTATTTATCCATTCTATTTCAGTGGGCATCAGGGTAATTTCCATTATTCTTTTAATAAATTACTTTTCTGCTAAATCTGTTGGAGCTAATTTCTGATGTTTACAACTAAGAATCCTGCCTGATACACTTTCATTTTAATTCTAAATTTTTATTGAGTGAGAAAGAGCTGTGTTCTTCTGTAAAAATCCTTTTTAACAATGCTTTTGAGGACAGGGACACTTTCTCCATCAGCTATTTGGCAAGGAACATCCACTTACTCTGTTTCAACAGTGAGGCCAAATGATTAAATGTAACATTCCGTGTAGGGAAAGTGCTGAGTTCCTGGCTTGAATACAGTACTTCCTAGAATAACAGCTATAGCTTTGGCCTCTCTTAGATTGCTACACAGTTGGTTAGGAGGTTTTCTCTGCCAGAGCCGGTGAAATGACCACTTCTGGGTATGAGTCTCAGCAGTTGGAGTGGTTTACATCTCGATTGCACAAGAGTAGAGGTTGGAGGTTGTGGTTTTCTCCACAGTCCCCACTTCCCTGGCTGCTGCCCTCAGGAACCCTGAAGAACATTGTTAATAGGCAAACAAGATCCCATGAAAAAGAAATAACAGGCTCAATTGAAAGACAAACCATCCCAGTGATTCATTAATTACTAGGATCAGTCCTTTTTCAATCACACATTACCCTCCCTCATGCGTGAGTCTACCCTGTCTGAGCGGGGTTGTCGCAGAGAGGAATGGATCACTCCGCCTTTTTGGTTTCTCGTTGGCCAGGCCATATCAACTGCTGATGCCAACATTCACAGCTTGACTTTTGAGCAACGAGTTGGACCGGCTGACAGCTGCTCCCCTGGTTATTCAAGGAGACAGACTCTTATAATAATAGCAGCAATTACTGCCTAAGCACTTACTGTGTGTACCAGGTGTGCTTGCCAAGGACTCTGTGTGCATGCCCACTTCATTAAAGGCCAGTCTCTCCACTTGTGCTCTGGATATTGTCCCCTTGTCCTTCCCAAAGGCTTTCCTCCTGCAATTAACCCCTTTCCCTACGTGATCGATGTCTCCCTCCTCCCAGGATCACCGGCACCAGCAGTCAGGCATGCCATAGCACTTCCTTTAAAAAAACTCCTCTGGCATCAGATGCCCCTCCAGACACAATCCCACCTGTTAGCTCTTTTATAGCACGACTTCCCGAAAGAATAGTCTATAATCGTTGCTCTGCTTTCTCATCTCTTTCTTTTTTCAGACAACTCCAACCAGTCTTTCCTTCTCTCCATGCCACTGAATCTGCTCATTTCAAGGTCATGAACAACGTTCTTTGCCAATCTAAAGGTCACTTCTGTGCCTCTGGATCTATTTTGTTCATCAGTTTATTTTGTTCATTAGAGTCCACATGTGAGTAAGATCATGTGACACTTGTCTTTCTCTGCCAGGCTTATTTCCCTCAGCATAATACTCTCCAGGTCCCACCATGCTGTCTCAAAGGGTAAGGGATCCTTCTTTTTTACAGCTGCATAGTGTTCCATGGTGTAAATGTCTGAGAAGATGCTTGATGTGATTTAAATTTTCTTGAACTTGTATAGGTTTGCTTTGTGACCTCATGTGTGGTCTATTTTTGAGACTGTCCCATGTGCACTTGAGGAGAATGTATATTCTGCAGCTTTGGGGTGAAATGTTCTGTAAATGTCAATTAAATCCATCAGATCAAGTGTGTTATTTAGAGTCATTACTTCCTTGGTGATTTTTGTCTGGAAGATCTATTCAGTAAAGCCAGTGGGGTGGAGAAGCTGATATTTTTTGTTCAATAAAAGATCACTGAGTGGTTGCCTTAGTTGTACAACAATAGGGAAATAGGTATCAATTATTCTGGAATGCAGGTGTAATAGAACTCTTTTAAAACTGAAACTCTCTGAAAGCCATCATAGTGCAAAGTTAATCATTGAAGAGGAGGTGGTTGATTTGTCTAAGGAGAAAGGGCCTACAGCAGAGAAGAAATTAATATCTAAGACTTACTCCTCACAATTCAAACTTAGAGAAACCTAGAGGGGCAAACTAGTGTGACCTCCTAAGGTCCTATGGCCAGGAAAGGCAATGAGACCCCAGAGACAAAGACCTGGGATGAAAGGACTAATCAGGCTAGTAGTGTGCATGCCACATGGTGGATGCTGGGACTCATCCTGTAGCTGAGGCTGGAAGCTCATCCTGGCACAGTGCTCTTGTTCTGGGAAGATCACTGAATCTGGCAACATGGTCTTCTGAGCTGGAACCTTGGGAACCAAAGTGTGCAGCCCATTAATAAGCTCACCCCTGAGATACGGAATTGCTGAGCTTCAAAGACCTTCTGTGGCCTGTGCTGAAACTAACAGGGACCAGTAGGACCACGGACAGGGATGCCCTGGGTTGTTCGCGACAGTGAAGTGGGTGGTAGTGACAGAAGCACCAGTGCCTGGAACCAGAGGATCTGCCGTGGACTAGTTCACATCTCTCCTCTGCCTGTCTTGGGGGTGAATACGCTCCTGGTAATCTTGACCAAGAAAGGTGGGGGTCAGGAGGAGTCTCAAGAAGCCAACACACAGCTTCCTGCCAACGCAGCGTCGCAAGTTCAAGCAACACTAGGAAACGTTTGCTTGCACCCCACACTGTGGAGTTACATATGGGATCCTCCTGAGGCTATATTCCCAGAAAAGGGATAATTGAGTCAAAGGATATGAACATTTTATGACTCTTGGCCAGAAGTACTATACAATTTTTTTCAAAGGGATGCACTAATTTCTACTGTCTATTTCTGCACACCCTCTCTGGCAATGGATAATTACCTTGATTTTTGTGTGTGTCAAAGCCAAAAATTTGGGGGAAGAGTGATCCGTGTGAGAAGTGGTAGCCCACAGAGGGGTCCACCCTCAGTGCAATGGTGAAGTCACCTGTTCATTGCCACTAGTACTAAAACGAGCATTCCCAGGCTCCTCCCCATGTCTCTTGTCCACTCTCTCAGGCGCTTGCCTTCTACACTGACCTCTCAGACACTCATGTCCCCACCCTCCCATGCTCATTAAAATTGCCATAGGAGCAGATATGACATCAGTCGCTCACCTCTCCATGTGGCTCCTCTCTCAAGCACATGCCTGCATCTGAGCTAGGATGTAGGAATGAAAGCCTTGTTCTCTGTTAAAGGCATTTTGAGCCTAGATGTTCCGGACTGAGGATCCACTTAAAGCTGGACCTTCACAGCCAGGATGTGATCTGAGGAGCATCAAGGGCCCAGAGCTTCAAAGTTGGCACCTAGAAGGAGTTGCGATGGGAAGACAAACCCACTGGAGAAATGGGGCGGTGGGGCCCCAACTCGAGATAAGGTATTAAAAGTGGAGGCCCAGTTGAAAACATGCTTCATCGATGTCAGCATTTTGCCCAGAGCCACTGCAAGGTGAGCATAACTCACTTAAAATAAAAACCTGAAAGCTGTTCTTTTATGCTAACAAATAAAGTGCAATTTAATAAATAATAGTCAATCATTTTTATATAACATGCATGTGAAGCATGAGTGGTTTTGATCTTTTATAGTCATGAAACAAAAGCTTTTTGTTCTGCTCATGGTTATATCATTTCATGAGCCTGGGCAAGACTTACAATTGTCCTGCCCTTGGCTTTTATTTATGAGCAATAGACAATTGTGCCCAGCCTAGTGGCCTGGAGGTTCTGGTGAAGATGAGGGGGGTGAGTTCAATGTTTAAGGTGAAGGTCAAATGTGGTGTTCAGAGGTTGATTCCAAGCATTACCTATGGTTGGGGCTAAATCTTGAGAAGTCCAAGATTAAATAACAGGTAGAATTGCATGCCTTGAGCTTATTGTTAGTGACATGAATGTACAATTTATAGCCTGCCTCAGGTTTGTAAGAAATGAACTGGAATATAACATAAACCCCATAGAGAGTAAAGGGCAAAGGGAACTTAAAAATACGAGGCAGGAAATAAATGACATTTAATTTGGACATGTACCCCCAGTGCATGTGGAGAGAAATCAACAAAACATAGATACCAACGGAAACCTAGAGAGATGAGCCGTAATTACTCTAAAAGATTTACGGACAGGAAGTTGAATAGGAGCTTACAAAGCTGTTTCCTGCTGCATGGATGGCCTTTTGTGCCTGCAAAGGGAAATGAGAGTTTATGTCTGAATACTCAGATGGAATTGTGGATGAAACCAGGCTGCAATTTGTCAGAAGCCATCCCACAGCTGCAGGCGGTTCTACACACTGCAGGTCAGTCCACGCCCCTTGGACGGGCGTGAGCGCAGAGAAGAGTCAGGTTCACAGCCGGGCATCTTCGCGAGATCTCTGCCTCTTATTATTTTGCGACATTAAATGTGTTTTAACTTGTCTCACCACGGGTTTAGCACCAAAAAAAAAAAAATGGAGAGAAAAATTTCTATATACTACAGATAAAGTATATGAAGTTCCTGGCACATGGGAAATAGCAAATAAATGTCAGTCAGTAGCAGCAGGAGCAGTAGAAGTGAAAGCTGACTCCTGATTTATCAAGCTCCACGGATCACAGAGCCTTGTCTTCCCCAAGTGTCCCACTGTCCTGACCCCCTGCACGGTGTTCCTCCCCCTCAGCCAGTAGAAGCTCTAGAACTGTGACGTCAGAGGAGTTCAGGAAGGCGATGGAGACTGGGTGCGGAGGAACCCAGCTGCTAGGAGAGGTGAGTTGAAACCAGATGGAGGGACACCAGGGCAGGCCTCAGAGCTGTCCTCAAGACCTGGAGGGGTGATTTATGACCCCGACCTCACCCCCAACCAGTCGGCTCCCAGCAGGACCCCGCAGCTCTAACCCCGGGGGTCTGGTGAGTTTGCCATACATAATCTGGAACCCACAGGCCATCGGGGAGCTCCAGCGTTTGAGCATTAGCTTCCTGTTGTCCTTGGTGACGCCATTCAAAATAAAATAAAATAGCCACCCCCTCCACTGCAGTTCTCGGTGTCTGGCCTATGGCTCCACCACTGCCAGGTGACTGAACTCTTTCTTCTCTGGCTTCGCTGGTTTCAGATGAGTGTGGTGCGGCCTTCGGTCACAGCACAGCTCAGAGAGAGATAATAAAAAATGAAGCCCCTGTGCACACACAGAAAGAGGACCGGTCAGGGCAGCAGGCCAAAATTTCAACTACGAGAAAGAAAAATTGAGGAAGTGGGGGGGAAATGGAGTTCTGGATTTTAAAGTTAGCCTGACTTCTCAAGAGCTGGCAAAAAAAAAATTAAAAAATGAAGCTGGTATAGAGAATATAAAGAAATTCATAGGTGGCCACTCTTTTAGCTAAATTAAAGAAAAAGCATTGAACTCCCAATGAAAATAATGCTCGGGGATGACCACGGGCTCAGTCGAGATGTGGAGGAAATTACGAGCAGGGAAATTCATGAGAAGAGAGGCTCGACGGCGCTTGAAAAAAAGTGGGACTCGAAGGTTCACACAGGGAGATAGAACAACAACATCTTAATGATTTCCTTCTTCCTCGTGCCCTGCTTTGGGACTCACCCCAAGCCATTCGCTGGTGTGGTTATCCAGATGTTGTTTCCCTTCTTACCACCTCTTGCCGTCTGTTTCTGATTCCCGGGTTTGGGCCGAATCAGGGAGAGGAAGTGAAATTCAAATCACTGTGTTTTACCCTTTGCTGGCCTCTGGGCTGAGGAATGTGAGGGGCCAAGCGGTGTTTGCGGCTCAAGTGTGGTTCGTAGAGTGCGTGGCCATTGTTGGTTTGTTTGTGTTTTTAGCTACCGTGCTCCTATGACCCCAGTTTGCCACATCCCGTCCTGTCTGGGCAGGACAGAGAAAGACTCAGCAAGTTATTTGTCGAATGGCCTGACTCTGCTTTGCTCCTTCCCTTAAATGTTCCTCAGCAGCCTCAGCAGCTTCCCAATGGGAAATCCAGGCAGAAGCCTGCTTAAATCCCACCCTCAATAACACGCTAATCTTCAGTCGGATTCAAGGCAGCCTAAAGTTTGTACCAACAAAAGATTTCATAACATGTTCTTCAGCGTCAGCAATAATGTTAATAAGAGGAATTCCGCACTACTTGGGAAAATAACCTGTTTTCAAATATTTTAGCAGTAAATATTTGCTTACCAACAAGAAACATGCAAATACAATGGCATTTCTCAGTTCATTAAAGCAAACCGACAAAGACCTTAGCCTGGGAGTGCTGAGCACACTTCCTTAGCCACTGGTTTATGTCCCTACATATACCTATTAGTTATAACAATGCACCCTTTTCATAATTTTCAGTATCTCAGGTCATTCACTAACCTGGGCTGCCCTTCAATCATTTAAGCCTGAGGTTTTATTATGATTTATTAAAAGGTACAACAAGTCAGGAAGAGGTATGTTCATCTAATACTGGCTATTTCTTTCTCCTTGATCAATCTAGAAAGGAGAAAGAAAAAAAACTGAGTGCCAAGCAGGTGCTGATATTCAGCCTCAGACATTAGAAAGCAGTTAAGTTCCATTTTCCCCCGTTCTCCCTTTTCTCTCCCTTCTCTCTCCCAGAGCCGTTTTCGTCTTATTCATACATTCTCACCTGGCGTTTCCTGAACTGAAGTCCTAAAAGAACCCCAGTTCTCTCCTGGGGTCCCCTTTCCCCGTGAAAATAAAGAAAAGACAGTTCCTGTATCTAGTTCTTCCTTTAGATGTTCAAACTGGCTTGATTTGTAGCTGAAATCAAAATGGGCCAGCTAAGGTGGTTTTAATTAATATGAATTCTTATTTTGACCACCGAATCAGCACAATGTGTCACCATTGTCATTAGTTAGTTATTGATATAGGAAGGAACAAAGGAAAGGCCAGACATTATAGGCATGGTCACTTGGGCAGATTCACCAGGAAGCTGCAACTTTACACTCGCCAGGGAACCGTGGGTCCTTCCCCTGCAGGTCACTGGGGGAAGGGACTGGACAAAGGGGAAGATGGGCGCATGCACAGTGAAGTTGGGGTGACATAGGGAAAACAGTTGCCTGTCAGCCCAGCCTGAGGAACCCTGGATTGGCTAGAGGGGGTGGAGTCACTGCAAGCATGCAAAATCCAACAAGGTTAAAATCCGCAGACCCAGCTATTCTCTTTCCTTTTGCTTCAGTCCTGCTTCCTTGCACTCGGCCATGTTCCCTCCATAGCCACATGGCCCTAAAAGTCACATGGCCCAAGGCCATGTGGACCCCACAAGCAATGGACTACAGTTGGGAACACAAACTAAGCTAGCCTGATGCTGGACTGGACTGTGCAAATATGGAGAAAAAAGTCTGGGCAACAGCTTTAATCCTAGCTCTGCTGAAGACACAGCTGGACTTCTTCCATGGAGGGACGGAGGGAGAGGGGACCTTGGAAACTCAGGGGTTTAATTCCATGCAAGTAAATACCACTCGCTCTCCTGTGAGAGTCTCAGAAAATTTCTTTTCTCGTGACATCACAAGAAACCCACTTTTGCCAGCAACAGGTCAGGACACAGAGAGCACCCCACTGATAACAAATGGACAATTGTATATAATATATAAGTACACCCACAAGTCAGTCAGTCAAATAGACAATGCCTAAAGCTATAGATTCACTATCTCCTGGCTCCCTAATAATCTTTATTCATTTGTTTAGTCTGCAGCAGGAAGCCAGCTGCCCCGCTTCAGTCCACAGGGGGAATGCTGAGATGTACAAACTACATGCAGTTTTCCAAGCTTCAGGAAATTTGAACTGAAATATTGACCGAGAGAGCCCATAGTACATTTACATGTTGAGCTGTTGTTTAAAGCCTCTTCACATGTGATGAGCTCATATTCAAAATGTTTTGACTCAACACGCAAAAGGGCTTGGCAAGGGCTTGTAGGGAGGAGCAGCCTGTCACAGGGACCAGAAAGAAGAAAACATGGCCAGCTCGGCCCATTCTCTCAGAGCACACAGTTCTTCCTGGGCCAGGGTTTGTTATTTTAAAAAAGCAAATACAGACTCTCTCCTCTTGATCCAGCCCTAATTCCTAGGCTACAGGAAATCGACACCTTTTTTCATGGCTTCCTACTACAGTGTCCAGATAAAGTATATACTTAATTTATTAATACATGTTTTAAAGAATGGAGCACTGAGACATTAACCAGTACTGTTTGGGCTGTGTTAAAGTCACAAATGTTCGAAAAGCCACCATTTCAGAGCTGACCACAGGCAAGATACATATTGCGTTAATAGGTCTGTTTAACATCTGAAAGGGACACACATTTTCCTAGGACACACCGTCCTGAGAGCGTTTATAAGGCTGCGGAGCTCCTGGCCCTGGGTTGTTGGCGCTGAGGCTGCTAGTCCTGGGATTCACCAGCATATATACCCTGCAGCTTGGGGCCAGCACAGATTTACTCCCAGATTTCAACCCTTCCCGAAAAATCCTTGTAAGGGACTATTGACACAGTTCATGCATAAAGTTTTCACCCTCAAAAAGACAGTCATTCTATCACACAGAATGAACTAACTGGTGGTTGCCAGAGGGGAGCGGGTTGAGGGACTGGATGAAAGAGGAGAAGGGATTGAGAAGAACAAATTGGTAGTTACAGAATAGTCATGGGGATGTAAAGTACAGCATAGGAAATACAGTCAATAATATTGTAACAACTATGCATGGTGCCAGGTACGTACTGGAAATACCAGGGGGAACACTTTGTAAAGCATACGATTGTCTAACCACTAAACTCTGTACCTGAAACCAATACAAAAGAAAATCAAAAGAAAATAGAAAACTATGATACCATTATTATAGCTAAAAGTTAATAAAAATTAAATTAAATTAAAAGACAGTCATTCTGTTCTTGTGTTTCAGTTGAACCTGTAGGTAAGCCAAGTCAAAGAACTAGTGTGGCTACAACGAGTGGATCACACAGAATGCCATGCTGAGTGATGTAGATTTCATTTTATATTAATGGGGCACCCAGTAAGGTTTTAAACGTTTATTTGAAGATATTAATCTGGCAAGAGTGAGGAAGTTGGATTTAAGGGAGTAGGCACTATGGGGAAATGTGCAGAGCAGATCTAGGCCTGGATATGAATAATGTTGGTAAGAATGAGAAGGAAGGGAAGAAAAGAAGGGACACTTAGAAAAATTTGACAAGCCCCGATAACTGAACAGGGGGGTGGGATAGAGGGACGGCATCAAGGTTTCTACCCAGAGAGCTGGGAGTGAGATGGGGCCATTGACAGAAATAGCACGCCAGGAGGAGCCAGTTTACAATGAGTCAAGAAGAGAGTTTAACTCGGAGAATCTTAAAGCTGGAATGGATCGTAAGGAAGGAACGAAGCCCAGCTTTATACTTCCTCTATGTACTTCAGAGACAAAACTAAGGCCCAGAGAGGAGCGCATAGAGGACTTGTGGAAAGTCCCACAGCTAGCTGGCATGAAGCAGACACTAGTGCCCAGGCTTTGGACTCTTGATATTTTCTGTCCTATCCAAAAGCTAGAAACCTTTTGGTTGCAAGTGACAGAAAACCCAACTCAATTTTACTTGGACAAGTAAAGGAATTTATTGACTCATATAACTGTAAAGTCCAGAAGCTTCAGGTGAGGCTTGGTCCAGCACCTCAACAATGTCCCTGAGGACCTAGTTTCTTTTTGTCTAGTCCCTGCCTAGCACCCTCAGTGGTTCCAAGATGGGTGCAAACAGCTCCCTGGGCTGTGTGCTTACTAGTTCACATCCAGCATGAGAGATAAAAGGTGTTTGCTCTGGAATTCCAAGCAGAATCTTGAGATCCCTCTCATTGCATCTGCTTAGTCGCGTGTCTACTCAGAAGCAGCCACGATGGACAGGGAGTCGAACAGGCTGATCTGGGTCACATGCTCTACCCCGGGATCAGATTCCGCAGAGCCACATGGGTCTCCGAACGGAAATGAGGGCTCATAGGAAGCAAACAAGAGAAGCTGCAGGGTAAACCAAAAATGGCTATTAGACACTGTTCAGCTACCTCGTTTTTACTTTTATTCTTGTTTTTCAATCCTCACTTGATATTTTTTCCATTGCTTTTCAGAGAGAGTGGAAGGGAGAGAGAGAGAGAAACATCGATGTGAGAGAGACACATGGATTGGTTGCCTCCCGCACGCACCCCGACAGGGGCCGGGGAGCGAGCCTGCAACCGAGGTGCATGCCCTTTGCCGAATTCAAACCCGGGACCCTTCAGGCTGCAGGCCGACGCTCTAACCACTGAGCCAAACCGACTAGGGCCTTTTAACTTTTTTCCTATACCAAGTTTATGTTAGATACAATAATTAGATGGTTTGCCCAAAAGTTTCAAAAATATATTATGCAGAAATAAGAACTGTCATAACCACCATAATGCTGAGAAAAGGGAGTTTAACAAAAACATTTAAAAGGGAAAGAAAAGTAATTAGAGTGAATAGGTTCAAATTCAAGGCAAATTCAACCAAGCCTTTGCCCCTGAAATGTGTTTTAGGCAGCACTCTCTAAAGCTAGGTAAAGCCTGAAGCTGGAGCGCCCTGGGGCCTTCTCCCCTCACTTAGGTTGTGGGCTGTCTTGGTGGTTGGTGACTCAGCAATGAGAGACCGCTAGTCACTCTGGCCTCAGTGATGAGTGCTGTGACAATGTCAGGTATATCTCTGATAATTACTTAAAAATGACTCCAAACTACTCAGTTTTGACTGTTTCCTTCCTGCACCACTGTATGAGGAAGTCTTTAGCAACGACTGGTACATGCTTCTGAGAAACACTGGACCACAAGAGTCTTAGATTCAAAACACATGGCTTTGTGGGAAGAAAGGCACCACCCAGCACACACACCCATCCTAATTCTGAATGGACTTAATTTCTGAATTCTAGACACTGACTCACAAGGCCATTAAAAAAAAACAGTAAGAGCCTCGTTAAAATTCCAGCGGCTGTGCCCACAAACAGGGACTAATGAAGTCCCCAGGAGAATGGTATCTAGACAGCATTTCTAACCTTTGAGCTGTCTGGCAGATGATCTCATGGCGAGAGTAATTTTCAAAATATTTGACACTGACCAATCAGGGAAGTGGCCAACCAAACTTAAGGTACCTGACTCCTTCCTGCCTCCTTTCCTTACCAGTTAACTATCCCTGTGGGCCAAGGAGATCTCAAGAAGGAACTCAACACAAGGTTGTTGGGTTGTGTTGGGGCGAGAAAAGGCTGCTCTGGGTGGTGAGAAGAGGAGCAGGCCCACCCATCCTAAGTCAAAGGAGGTGACGAGTTCTACGAAGGGGGCACAGATGAGAAGGAAAGAAGTGGAAGATGTGAGAGGTGGGAAGAGGTGGCCAAGGATGGGACGGAGCGGGAGCAGGTAAGAGATGGGGGGAGATGAACAGAGAAGAGCAGGAAGAAATGGGAAGTTGGAAAAACAGACTGGGAAACGCTCCCAGGCCCAGAGAACAGACTGAGGGCTGCCAGAGGGGAGGGGGTTGGGGGACTGTGTGAAAATGGGCAAGGGATTGAGAAGTACAACGTGGTAGCTACAAAATCGTCACAGGGATGTAAAGTACAGCACAGGGGACATCGTGATAGCTGCACGTGGTGTCCGATGGGCACTAGAATATGGGGATCAGTTAGTGAAGCACGTGAGTGTCTGACACTAATACAAAATAACACTGCACGTAAACTGTGATTGACAAGTAAAAGTTAGACTTAAAATATTAAAAAAGAAAAACAGACCAGGAACAGGCAAGAAGAGCAGAGGAGGCTGAGGAAAGGGGAGACTGGAAGCCCAGAAAGCGGAGGAGAGCGCGGTGCTGACGGGTGGAGGAGACCAGGCCGCAGAGGAGCGGAGCTGCGCAGCCATCAGGAGCCGGCCGCGTTCGTGCGACGCGGCCTCTTCCCACCACGGGACTCGGGCCGCCAGCCTTTCTGTGAGGGCCAGGGAGCCGCGTGGACGGTGCAGCTCCTGTCCCACGTCGCCACGCCCGGAGCACGAAGGCAGCCACAGACGGCAAGTACAGAGGTGGCGCGGCTGAGCCCCAGGGGACGGGACGGGACAGGGCCCGGCCCGATCTGGCTGCGGGGCACAGTCGCTGAGCCCTGGTGCAGTGTGAACCCCCGAGACAAGGGTGCGGATGACGTTACTTGTACCCCCACAGCGCTGAGCACGGACCTAAGCAGGGAATGCCCGAAAACATTAGAATGACCTGGAAGAGCCATTTTACAGGCCAAAAATGGTCAAGATAGCAGCAGTTTTATAGCTTTTGAACTTACAAAACGACCAGTTTCTGTGGTTCGACCTACCTGCCGCTTGATGGCCCTCTGCTCCCCAATGAAGCGGCCGTGGGCCAAGGGAAGGAGGGACGACCCCATCCTGGGATAGGTGAAGCTAATGGACAGGTGGATGGTCTCAGTGCAGCCCAGCTCAGCAAGGGCAAAGGCAGATACCTAGGAGGTCTTTTCGCTGATATTCATCCTAAACCAAATATCATTACCTGTTTTCTGGAAAGAGAGAACTGCCTCAGGCTCTCTCCCCCAAAAGGATACTATAATGATGTACTTGGGGGAGAACCACTAGATGGTTGATTCGGAGCTACATCCAGTCCTGACTACTGAAGCTTTCAGCCTGGGAGAGAGCTCTCCATGCAGTGCAGGTGAGAGCTCCACAGAATTTAGATCTGGGCCAAGTGCTGCCCCAGACACCAGAACCCAAACAAATTGCCTGTCCCTTTAATTCACACCCTCCCCTCTTTCTTCACCATTGGCTCCTGGGATGCCCCCAGCTTGACTGCAGAACTAGGTTCCTCTCCAACCACTGGGAATTTCTCAAAAGGACCTGTGGTACTTGGAAATAGCTGTAGTGACAGGAGGTTACAAGATTTAGTCAAGTGGAGCTCTCCAGGGCTTAGAATACCCTTAGGTCCCAAGCCCAGTGTCACAGAAGTAGGGTCTCGCTCTGGCCCCAGGCCCCAACTTCTGACAGTGACCTTATAGTCTCTTGTCTTGTGGTTGGAAAGAGCCGCTTGCAGCCTCTGACACAGGCAGTTCTTACTCGGCAAAGGGTTTCTGTTGGAGGAAGCCAGAGCCACTATTCCGTGGCCTCTAAGGCACCACGCAGGACTCAGAAGGTTGATTTTCTTCCAGTTCCTGGCACTGTGACCATCCTTCCAAGTTTGTCTTGGCTCCTGACTTCCACCATTCTTCAGGCACTGGTGGTTTTTGAAGTCTTTCTCAGGTCATTTCCCAGGGTGGCACCCGGTGGCTTGAGAATTAACAGAGTGAAGAAATGACCTCGAGGAACACAATCTTGAAACCTCACGAAGAGCATGACAGCCATACAATTCCCCGTAAGTAAAGCTTGAATGGTGCCAACCATCCAGAAAAGGACATGCTAGCATGGTCTAGCCTGACCAACTGCTTTGCATTCCAAGGCGGACATGCGGCTCTTGCAGGGGGGAAACCCAATCTGTTATCGCCGCATGAATAAAGTACAGACCCTTCTGTAGGCATTTTGTTTCTACAGGAGAAAAGTCCAGTTCAGTTTGTATTAGGAATAAATGTGAGTGCATGACTGTGTGAATATGTGCACAGTTGCTTTAAGACATTTCCTAGTAACTGCTGACAGCAGTTTGTTATGGTGTTGTTAGTGTTCTTTGCTGATTTATCTTTCCAGGGTCTTGAACAATATATGGAATAAGTGACAGATACCTTGTGCTATATCAGCAAATACAAAGATAGTGTGTTACTCTGCCACTCCAACCCGAAAGCCTCCTCAAGTCTCTCTGGGAGTCTCCAGGGGACGTCTTAGGTGTGTTCTTAAACAAGTCCTCTCAGCCCCAACCTGCCAGAGTGCAGTCTTCAGGTGACTTTCTGGGTTTGGATTTAGAGGTGGAGAAGAGGGAAAATGGTGGGTCCAGATGGCTGCTGAGATCCTTCTTTTGAGAGGACTTAGGAGGAGCCTCTGAGATTACTGAAAATAATTGGGGGGAACATTGACGGTCTCACACAATCAAGCCAGAACAGTACATTGCTTACCTTGGGGTCACTGCTGCTGTCCCAGGAGCTGCTTCTGGCTGTTAGCTGCCTGGAGTCACAGGGAGCCCCAAGCACATGCCACCGCCTTCTACACACACAGAAGCTTAGGTCACTCACCGAACCAATAATCCCCAGCAAGTCTGAGCTGTCCTCCCAAAGTCTCAGAACTGTTTGCAGAACCATATTTCAGTTCCATGAGCTGCACCTCTATCCCTACAACATGGACAAAGCCTTTAAGTCCTGACTCAGGACGAAATCTGACCCAGACCCTTCAGTGTCCTGCATTCCTCTGCCCACCCCTAAGATGTCATCTTCACTCCCAAACACCCTCCCTCCTCTTGCCTTTGCATGATCACAGGTCCTTTGGAATCTATAGCCAGTCATTTCAATAGAAGGTTAATTTTTTCAGTTAGAAACTTGAAAACCAGGGAACAAAAATTTTACCCAGTGTCAAAGTAGATCTTTTTGTTCTTTAATTTTGCTATGCAATCGTCCAGTTGAAATACAAATGGATATGAACCTTCTGTCTAAATACTTCTTCATGAAACTCTCCATGTATCAAATAAGTGAAAGCTCTTAAAGGCTGAAAGATGATCAGGATCAGGATAGTCTCCTATTACAACTTTCCTTAGAGTGGTTAGATCCTCAAGTCTTGAAGGATCATCTTGCAGGTAAGGAAAGTAGAGCCCACTCCTCCCTGGTGCCTGCAATACCCAGTGCTCGCTCATATCCTTGCACTTAACGTGGAATATTGAAGAATCTTCCAGGGGCTCATCTCTTCAAGGACAGAAACTAATGTTTAGCCATCAAATGTGCTTCCTTCTAGAAACACACAGACTTGATTAATGGCTCCCTGCCTCCTCAAGTCACTTTAATATGCCTAGTACCTAGGCTGCACAGGAAATGTGAGAACCCAGTACCCACCCTTGGGCAGTGTTCCCTTAAATCGAGTCCAAAGGGCAGATGTCCACATGGTCAGATGCTCTGCCCAGTAAGGCAAGAAGTCAAAGGAGCAGTGTCCAGGACTGCCCAGGATTGCCCTTCTCTCCAGGAGAATTGTGGCGAGGGAGGAGGTCACAGCCCAGCTTCCACCATGCAGGAGCTTCCCAGCTTTCTCCCTTTTCTCACATTGGGGCTTTTTGAACCTTTGGAAAGCAGAGTAACTTTTTCCAACCCTAAAAGAGAGTACATTTCACTGCATTGGATAAATGAGCATCAGTGTCCTCCCTTTCCTCATCCTATGGGCCCCAGGAGACCAGGCACTACCTGGGAAGACATACTTGAGAACTCAATCAAAGAATTTTTCTGCGCATATTTCACAGAAGACAAGTCACTAGACTCTGCAGGATGGTTGTGCCATTTGTGGATAGAACAGGAACTAATGTGCATTAAAAATATTCCTTATTCATTCTAACATGTTGAATGGAATAAGATCCTATCACCATGAGTCTGTTGCTTTTAACACAGACTTCACATTGCTTCAGTGGCTTCCAAGTCGGAGCAAGGTTACTGTGATTTCAATGAGCAGCATGAAAACCTCTCTCTGCACTGAGGATCTTTCATAGGGGCAAGTCTACTAGAAATGCGTCAGAACCTCAATACATGGTTTTGGGCAAAACTCCCATGACTTTAAACTAATCATGTCACTATTGACCTTTCACACAAAAAGAATATTTTCCTTAAAAAACTGAACTCATCATTTTCTTCTTTGCAGCTTTGGGCCGAGACAGCGTGCCTTGCATTATGGAGAGGAAATTCACTTCTCAAAAGTATTTTGGAGACCACAGGGATAAAATTCCAGTTTGTACAAAAACTTTATATAAAGGCTGAGTGTGAAAAACCGCAGGTCACTAGGCCTGATCTTCTACATTTTATTAAGAAGATTCTCAAGTATCCTCCAGCTGGAGCCAGGGATTTCAAAGGGTTTCACAATTCTCCCAGACAGATGACTTTATTTCTTTAGAATAAGTGCTAAATGATATATGCTACATAGCAATCATTTTAATATGGGGAAGGGAAGGGCATCACTGACTAAAGCAATCATACAGCTTCACTGGGTGAAACAGGTGGCTACCTCTGCCTCCTTTACCATAAACAAATGGGTTGGGGATTCACTTTCTGAAGTCTGCAACTTCAAGAAAAAAATCGACGCCGTGGATTGATTTATTTTTTTTGGTCAGTATATAAAGCAAATAAACTTTAAACACTTTATAACCATGTATTTACTCTGCCAAGTGCCTATAAAAAAATAATAATGATAATTGAAAGTCAAACCACTGTTTAGTGGAATTCTCTCCATTGTCAGAATCTTAAGTTCGCTTAGGGACAGACATTTATTGTGGTTTGTAACCCAGTGTGGGAAGAACTGTGGAGAAAATGACGGCCTCCTGCAAGGTGCGTGCATTGTCCCTTCGCTAGAATTCCTCCTTCCAAGGTCAGCCGGTCAGCCACCTCCTTGCTGCCCTGCACAGTCTCCTCGTGGCCGGGAAGTACTCATTCGCCACTGAGCTTACTTCCAAACAGGAGTTTGCCATAACTTACTTAATTTTATTTTCTGAAAGAAGTACTTCAACCTTGTGTATTGGCACAAGCTAACTATAAGCATACCAAAGAAAAGGGTTTCATATAATCTAACCATTTATGGACACAGTACTTGGGGGGGGAATTTTTAATTCTCTATCTCATAAATTAAGGAAGTTCTCTGTAAGAGCTCTTGTTGAATTATAGCTGACAACAGTCTGAACAGCAGTCACGCCACTGAATTCCTTCCAGCTCCAGCTCCATAATTCACCCTCTCCCACACGTCCTCTACTCTTGAACTTAGAAGACTTTCCCTAATAAAGGTCACTTATGGTATCCTAATTGGGGATGTTAGAGGGGAAAAGTTCAGTAGCTATTTCAGGACTCACAATATGGTAGAAAACAAATGCTGGATTTAAAGACTAAGAGTTTAGGATTGGGTGCAGCTTCCACCAGATACCACATATGTCACCCTGGGAAAGTCACTTGTATTCTTCGAACTTCAGTTTTCTCATCTGTCAATTGTTCAATGAATTCCGTCATTCAAAATCATTTTTATTACCTTCTAAAGTCCCCGTTAGGTATTGTGATAGATAGATGATAGATGACAGAGATAGACAGACAGACAGACAGATAGATAGACAGATAGATAATCTGGACCATATAGACCTATTATAAAAAGATTCTGGTCTTCAAATTGAACAAACCAAGTAACAAGTTTTCCTTTTCATAACGCTGTCCTGGCAGAGTTGGCATTTCCTGTGTGGATGTGTTATTACAAAGACTTGGGTTGCATTTTCAGAATGTAAAAAATTAGTCAGCTGAAAACTCCCAACCCCCACTTTTTCAAGCCACTGTTTTCAAAGGCTCATGAGGAAATTATAAAAACAGGAGACTCCAGAATGATGTAAACTCCTCATTGCCAAATGGACCTTGGGCCTGAGCCCTCTCCCTGTTGACCTGGGCTGGACATATAAACAGGGAGGACTTCTGTTGCTCAGAAGGCTTGAATAGTCCAGAACAAAAGCAGAGCAGCCCACACTCTCACCTGGAGTCTAAGGTGTTAACAACTTGAAAAAGTAAGGAAGGACGACCCAAGGAGAGAAAAATTCTCCCTGGGGCTGAGAGCAGCTGACCAGAGGAAGGTGGAGGGGAAGGAAGGAGGGAAGAGGCAGGGAGGGAAGGAAGGAAAGAAGGCTTTCAATGGCTTCTAGAGACTTGTTACCTATTCACAGAAGAATTCATGATCATTGGTTATACATTCTGAACCCTCTACCTCACAACTATCATATATTTCTACTATGCACAAACCAACTGAAATGAACTTACATTTTTAAATGTGTCATTTTGCAGAGCAAGGAATAAATCAGCGCGGGACTCCCAGAAGCAGACCACACTGCCACATCCCAGAGAGCTATGATTTCAGCAGCAGCACCTTAGGGTCTCTGACACTGCACATCCTTAGCTATGACACAGTACTTGGAGGGGCTTTCCCAAGTGCTGTTTTCATAAGCAGATTAATATAGGGGCTTTTTCTTGCATTTGTTTAGAAAAATCTTGTCCTGATGTAGAACACTCAAGCTTCACTGCTTACGAATAAGCTGAAGTCCTTCTTCTGAGTTGTCCCTTAGCCCTCGATCCCTTAGCCCTAGAAGGCATGCTCAATTCTGTTTTGTTTTCCCTCTTGAGTGAACAGCTTCTGAACTCACCTACAGCCATGGGAAGCCCACTGAATTTAACAACCACAGAGTTCCATCAGGAGTCAAGATTTCCTTAGTCACAAGTCTGAGGGACCTTCCTGGGCCCACGGGGCTCAGCGCTGCTTCCTCAAGGGCCCATGCACCGCTCAGGACGGCTGGTTGTCAGTGTCCCTTTGTTTTTCCAGCCAACTATCTTTGAAAGAAAAAAAAGCCTCTTTGAAAGCACTCATTTCTTTCCCAAATCATCCTGTTTAATAATGTATTCCTTATTAGGCCAAATCCAACACAGTGAAATATCTGCCAAGCATGTCCAATTCTGCACAAAAAAAGGGTCTGAAAAGAGCCAGTAGCTGCTGCGAGGGAAGGACATGGGAGAGGGCTCGCCGAGGAGTTTCCCGTGCGTGGCCCGAGGTCGGCCACGGCCTCACTGTTGGCAGGTCTGTCGCATTGTTCGAGTAAAGAAAAAGCAACTGTTTTCCCTGAGCGCCCCCTCCCCACTCCAAGTGGCTGCCATCGACAGCCCCCAAGACCCTAATTGCCTCAGCCTATTAGAAATAATGAGACTTACATGGCAGAAGCCAAGGGTAAAAGCGACATCTCACAACACGAAAGGTTAATGTCAACATATACGGCCCGCGAGAGCAAAGGGCACCCCAACCGGCGGCTCATTACTGCGGCTGCCCCACGGGGAAGTGTCACTCTGCAGAAAGGCTTTCTCAGGACGGGGCAGCAAAAGTTACGGAAGATCAGGGCAGGCCTGGGGAATGCGCTCAGCTAATGAGAGCTGGAGCCCGAACCGTCCCGATGGCCCCGGATGGGGTGCTGATGAAGGTGCTACGGGAGGCTCCTTTCTGGCCTGACAGCCCAGTGAGAAGCTCTGGGGAGATGCGACTAACAGGCCGTGAAGGTGTCTCCATCTTGTCTGACATGGTCCACGCTTTGGGCAAAACAAACATGAAAAATAAGTCCAAACGGACATGCATGTTTGAGCTTAGTTTTCAGAGCCCCGTTTGGGAAAGCGAGCGCCGGTGGGGCCTGCAGCTGCGATTCCTTCATGGCAAAGGGGTTTGTCACAACTTGCGTGACTGATCGCATGACTGCGCTCGGGGTGAGCCAGCGGCAAATGTAGGCCTTGAACACTCGACAAAACAACCCTACTGTTCTGTGGGTAAAATCCTATGGAGCCTCAATGTGTAATTAATTGAAAATTTCACAGGAGTTCACATCTCAATCGTCCAGCGCTGATATGCAGCACAAAGGAAGGATTTTTGCCGCATCAGAATACACCCGAGAAACAATGGAGAAATGAAAATAAATCTTTGTTTGCTTTGTCTGACGTTTTCTAAGACAGAGCCGTTCACAGAAGAAACCCCGGAGTTCTCCTGACTTTCCTTTAGCACCTGGGACTCTGCAAAGAGATCACCATTGTGGACGCCCTGCCCCGTCCCACTCTGCAGAAGACGACGAGATGTGCCTCCTGCTGATTGCCTTAGCTCCTTCTCCAGGACAGCCAGGCATGGCACCTGCCCCTTTACCACCTCACTTAAAACTGTAAGAACCGCTCACGTCTTGCCAAAACAGTCAGAGCTCCTCATGAAAAGAGCTTATCACTGTATTAAATGAGGTTGTCCAAGGGTTTTTATTATGAGGTTTAGGAATAATTTTTGTAAGCCTTTCTAACCAGTTGTATTAGTTATCCAGAGCTTGGTGACAAATTATCACAAAACATAGGGACTTAAACAACCATGAGCTTTTATTATCTCGCATGGTTTCTCTGGGAAACCTCATAATACTCAAGATGTTGACGAGAACTGTGATATCATGCGGAGGCTTATCTGGGGCTAGAGGATTGGCTTTCAAGGTGGCTCCCTCATATGGCTGGTGAATTAGTGCTGGTTGTATTCTGGAGGCCTCAGTTCCACGCCAGATCAGCCTTTCTATAGAGCTGCTTGAGTGGCCTTACAACACGGCAGCTAGCTTCCCCAGAGTGATCATCTAAGAGAGAGAGAGATGGAAGCCACAACTTCTTTTATGGCCTAGCCGCAGAAGTCCTACACCATCACATGCACAGTATTCTAGTGGTTCCAGAGGTCAGCTTATTCAGTGTGGGAAGGGACTACCCGGGGCGTGAATTTCAAGAGACGAGAATCTTTACTATGCCTGTAAGGCCAAAGTTGAAGGGATGAATTAAGAGGTTATTCAAGAGAGGGTATCCTTGGTAGATTTTTTTAAAACAATCTTGGTGGTTTTTTGTGGGGTTTTTTTATGACTTACTCTCTTTTGACTTCAAGAGCAGGATTTTTGACTGAAAGCATCTAGAAAATTGCAGTCTTCCTATTTCCGTGTATGTTGATGGAGTGGTCTACAACCATTCGCCAAGGCACCAGGCACAGAGAATTCAAGAGGAATGAGGTGGAGAAAATCTAAATCGACTAACTCTAGAATTTATTTTAGGGAGAGACCCACCTCCTCAGGGAAATGGACTCAATAAACCTGTTTAGGAAAAATGCCTCCCTGTGAGTTTGGATGTGGCCAAGGTATATATATGTTCTTTATATATTAGAACTAAATTGATTTATAAAATTTATCAATATTTTATCTCATAAAAGAAACTCTTCTTTAAGCACTTGTTGAACTGGTTTAATGAAGGGCCTTCTTTAAGAAAAAGCTAATGAACAAAATAAACTGAAGAACAAAATAGACCCAGAGACATTGAAGCATGCAACAGACTGTCATATCTCAGAGGGGAGGGGCGTGGAGGGTGGGAAGAGATTAACCAAAGAACATATATGTGTATATGCATAACCCATGGATACAGACAATAATGTGGTAAAGGCCTGGGGAGGGGGCGGGAGCAGGGTGGAGGCTGTCAATGGGGGGAAAAACGGGACATCTGTAATACTTTCAACAATAAAGATAAATTTTAAAAAAAGAAAAAGAAAAAAACCTGAGGTCCTCTAAGGAAAGAGCAATTCTGTCTCCAGACTACCTTTGGACTCAATACCACACCATCAACTCTGCCCTGCAGATTTCAGACTTTCCAGTTCCCACAATTGTGCGTGCCACTCCTTAAAATAAGTTTCTCTTTATATACAAAAATAAATAAATGTTGGGGCCCAATTATGTGAAAGGCTCAGTGTAAGGCCCTGTAGAGAGATATAAAGACGAATAAGACAAGAGCCCCTGTCCTCCAGAATCTTACAATCTAGAACTGGAAACAAATGTACACGGATAATTTTTACAAAAGACAGCATTAAGGAGAGGTGGTAAATATGGGTGCTATGAGAGGGGTCATGGAAAAACTCATAGAGAATTTTGTGCTTATTTGGGCCTGGAAGGATAGTGGCCTCTCACCAGGAAAAGCTGCTGAGGGATAAAGAAACTCTGGACATAATAGGAGCACTGGGAACAACAGTGAAGAGCACAGGATTCATGGAGCACAGGTTGTGTGAACTCTCAGACACACCCTTGGCTGTTTTTGAGACAAGGAGTGGGCCTGTGTTGTGTTTTAACAGGATTACTATGGTAAGGATATGGTCAAAGGAGAAGAGAGGTAGGTAATGCGACTTAGAAGTTTCTGTGGTGAGCTAAGTGGGGCCTGAACAGAGGTGAGGCTGTAAGAAGGAAAGGTGTGTAAGAGCTCATTTTAAAGTAGCATCAAATTGATATAGTGACTAACTGAAGTGGACTTAATGAGAGAAAGAAGCCAAAGAGACTCCAAAGTGGCAAGACTGACTGACAGGGAAGATGGGAAGACATTTATTAGAAGTATACAAGTCAAGAATAAAAATGTTTGAGCAGGATAAAAGAAGTGCTAAAGGAAGGCAATGAATATTTGGATTACATTAAAATTAACATTTCTGTTCATCAGAAAAGCACCATTAAGAGAATGAATAGCAAACCACAGAGGGGTAGAAATATCTAACAAAGGATTACTTTCCAGAATATATAAAGAGCGAGTGTAAGTCAATATGGAAAAAACAACAGACAACCCAATAGAAAAATGGGCCAAAAAGACTCAAACAAGCACTTTCACAGGATGATATGCACATGATAATACACAGGAAAAGTTGCTCAACTTCATTAGTCATTGGGGAAGTGTCATTTAAACCATAATAAGATAACATTGCACAACCACCAGAATAACTAAAATTAAAAATTAAAAAAGCATCCAATGCACGTGGTAGCAAAAATGTGAACTAATTGGAATTTTCATACATTGCTGGTAGGAATGTAAGTTGGTACACCCCCTTTGGGAAACTGTTCGACATTACCTATTAAAACTGAAACGCGTGCATCATGAGATCGAGCAACTCCATTGCTAGGCATGAACCCAGGAGAAACGCATATGTACACCACAAAAACCCTACAAGAATGTTCAAAGCAGCATTAGTCACAACAGCGTGAAACTAGAAACCACTCAAATGTTCATCAAGCAATAGAATGGATTTCAACAATTGCAGCACATTCACATAATGAAATATTGCACAGTAATAAGAATGGATAAACTATCTCTACATGCAACAACTGGAAATGAGATTATAAATATGATGTTGAGCGGAAAAAGTCACAAAACATAAATATGATTCCATTTACATGAAGTTCAAAAACAGGAAAAACTAATCTATTGTGTTAAAAATCAAGGTAATGGTAATTCTTGGGGTGAGGTGGATAATGACAGGAAGGGTGTATCTGGGGTGCTGAGAATGTTCTGTTTCTTGATATTGGTGCTGGTTGCAAGGGTGTGTTTCCTTTGTAGAAATTCCTTGAACTATATGCTTATTATTTGGTACATTTCTCTGTACTTCTGTTACAGATTAATTTTTTTTTTTAAATAACCCTGAAAAAAACAAGTTTGGGGGTTAGATAATGCAGTCAGAATTAGAAATTACGAATTTTATTTTTTGGTGGAAATACAGATGTTGTACAAGCAGGAAATGGGGGTCTATGTTAGTAGTCGACAGGCTGTAACTGCCCATAAATACATGTCATTCATCACAATAGTCAGAGACAACGATACAGGGGAAGGACGGGAGGAGGCTGAAGAAAGGGCCTTGGGGAATGCTTCCCCACAGGTGCTGGAGGAAGGGAAGCAGAGGGGTGGAGGGACCAAGAAATGCTCGCTCACGGGCCAACGCAAAGAATGCTTCGTGGGGAAGCGAAGGGCAGCCAAGCAGCAGCAGCAGACGCAGGGGATTTGGGGTCGGTTTTGGGGTCAGCTTGGCGTATCTGGGTTCAAATCTTCCATTTCCTCATCTGTGAAATGGAGGTACTAATGGACACTAGCTCACGAGGTGAATTCATTTGAACCGTGGCTAGCATCCAGTCGTACAGAGAGCTCCAAGGGTTCGTGAAGTGTGAGAAGAAGCTGCTGGGTTCAGTGCTTAGGAGCTGAGATGGGGCCGTTTTAGGACACCTGCCCTAAATGAATGGCTGAAGGACGTTTTCTAAATAGAAGGGAAATGAAAGAGAAGGAAACTTGGAACATCAGGAAGGCAGAAAGAACTTAGTAAGCGAAAGTGTGGATAAATGCAATAGGCTTTCCTTCTTTTTGAGTTTTCTAAATTAATATTTGAAGAAAAAATTGTAACGCTTTGGTGAGGTTTTAAGTGCACTAGAGAAAATATTTAAGACAATTATATTATAAACAGGTAAAGGTAAAGAGAACAAATGGAGGTAAGGTTTCTATCCTTTATTCAAACTGGTAAAATAACATCAGTAGACTGTAATGTGATGCATATATACTGGAATGCCTAGAGAAATCACCCAAAAAGTTATATAAAGAGACACACTTAGAAACACAATAGATAAGTCGATATGGAAGTCTTTAAAATGTTCAAGTAACTCACAAGAAGGCAGAAAAAGGAAAACAGAAGTGAAAAACAGAGAGAACAGACAGAAAACAAAAATAAAACAGTAGACTTAAACCCTAATATATCAAAAGTTACACAAAATGTAAAAGGTCTAAATGCACCAATTGCAAGACATAGATTGGTAGAATAGACTAAAAATATATGACCCAATTCTATGCTGTCTACAGGAAACTCACTTCAAACATTACATAGTTAGGTTGCAAGTAAACCACATATGAGATGTCACCTATCAGAATGGCTAAAATAGAAAATAGCGATAATGCCAAATGCTACCGAGCATGCGGAAAGACTTGATCCCTCATACATTGCTGGTGGGAATAAAAGCGGTACAGCCACTCTGGAAAACAATTTGACAGCTCCTTCAAGCAGTGAACATTTAGCTTTTTAAAAATTTTCTTTAAAAATTTAGTTTTCTTAAAGTGTTGTAAACTATCATACAAGTCAGCAATTGAACTCTTGGGCATTTACTCCAGAACAATGAAGACTTATGTTTATACAAAAGTCTGCATACAAACATTTATAACAGCTTCATTTATAATAGCCCAAAACTGTAAACAACTCAGGTGTCCCTCAATGGACGACTACTTTTTAAACATGGTGGTATATCCATGGGGCGGAATATGACTCAGCAATGAAAAAGAATGTATATTGATATACACAACAACCTGGATGAATCTCCAGAGAATTATGCTGAGTGGAAAAAGCCAATCCCAAAAGGTTATATACTGTGTGATTCCACTTGTAGGCCATTCTTGAAACGGCAACGTTATAGAAATGGAGAGCAAATTAGTGGTTCCTAGGAATTAAGGAGAGGGTGAGGGTGAGAAGGAAGTGGGGGGAGCTATAAAGGGCACGTGCAGGGTCCTTGCAGTGATGGAAATGTTCCAATATCATGGTTATAGGATTGTGTTATCATTTTCAAGATGTTACATTTGGGGGAAAATGGGTAAAGGACATGGGGGGTGTTAGGCATTTCTTACAAGTGCATGTGAACCTACAGTTGCCTCAAAATAAAAAGTCTTCTTTAATATGTCACATTCTTTTATAGCAGACCATTGATGTGTGAGAGTAATATGTCCAAACCTTCAGGAATCCCCAAATACCAGAAAATGGACATGCTCATACAGGCTTTCCCCCATATCACACCTCCACAATCATAGGTCCCTGCACACATCCTCAGTTCTCACCGTATTTTCCACTTTGACCAGAGTTTTGTCCATGGTGCCATCCTCGTTCCCCCCAAGTCACAGCACTCGAGCACAAGCCAAGGTGCTGCCTCGGGGAGCAGACGCCTGGTCCTGGGCTGCTCCAACCCACACCTCAGTAAAATGCCAAATTGCTGCAAAGATTAGCAAGAACCATGCTGCTAAATGTAGCGATGCCAAGGGCATGCGTGTCTCATCCTTTTTTGGCATAAATAAAATGGGCCATTCCTATCTATTCAGATGTGCCAAAATACATATATGCCACCTGGTGGGAATGATTCAGAAATGGAGATAATGGAGGCCTGCTGTTTGTGGCATGATTCTCCCCACCTGAAGTGTGTCTGACTATTTCAGTGCCCTAGATCTTCATCTCAACTCCACTCAGCCTGTTACTTAAACACCACTCACACCTGGCTACAAGCTCCCGACATTTATGTAAGGTGTTTTCTTAGTCAGCTCGAGCTGCCATAACAAAAATACCATAGACTGGGTGGCTTAGAAACAGCAGAAGTTTGTTTCTCACAGACCTGAAGACTGGAAGTCCAAGATCACGGTGGTTAGGTTCTGGCAAGTTACAGACGGCTGTCTTCTCTCTGTAATGTCACTTAATGGAAGGGACTACAGAGCTCTCTGGAGTCCCCTTTATATGTTCACTTAAGCCCATGTTACTTTCTTGATGATTTTTTTTATCAAAAAAACACCAGGATCAGTGCCTTGACACTGTCAGAACCTCACCATAGCCTCAGGAAGGTTGAGACATACTGGTGGAAACGGGAAAAATGAATGACTCTTCCTATTGACCCAGCTGACACAGATGGGGGTCGCTGGCAGGAGCCGGCTCAGAGAGAGGACTCGGTGGGCACCCGGTGCAGCTGTGCATGGGGCCTGGCGGCTGCCGCTTAAGTCCCTCTGAGCACTTCCCGGATTAAGTCCCAGCTGGGTGCCAGAGCTGTTTTTTTAACCCTAACAAGATCTGTCACTAAACATTACTGGAGCCCCAACTTTGCCTCTTTCCCTCCAGGCCTGGCTGGTGGAGGTTGAAGGTCACACCCTCCTTCAGCACAGGCTCCCGGGCTTTTGTTCACCAGGCCTCAGACCAGCGATGGGCAAGCAGCCTGTCGGCCCTTGGAAGACACACAAGAAACCATCGACCATGGTCCTTAACTAAGGGGGCCCTCCGAGGCCAGCCAGCAGAACCGTTTACGATATTTACAGCTTTCTGTCCGTGCAGATTAAACACAGGGAACGAAAATTGGAACTCCTTTGTCTGGCAAATTTATGTCATTCCTTGTCAAGACAAATTGAGAACAAACCTAGATTATGTTAGGAAACAACTTTTGCTTCTAAAAAACAGTCTTGGATGAGGGTGGGAGCATTTCTGGGGACAAGGCCGTCTCGTACAATATCAGTATTAAGTGACAGTGTCTTCTGATAATTTCATAAACACGTCAGCTGTATTGTTTTCTAGCAACAGAATATATTTTGGCCGAGGGCCATGCTTCTCCCTGGTTCACTGCCGATTAGGGCTGTAAGCAGGTACCTTGCAGAGCAGTCCTCAGCAAAGGATCTGCACCGAAGCGACAAGGTCCTAGCAGCCCGAGTGACTCCTTTTTGTTGGAAACGTGGACAGTTCTGTAAGGTCGAGGAAAGCGTTCTGTTCACTGTCACTACAATCTGAGAACCGTGGGCCTAAGGGCAATGGATTTTCACAGAGAACCTTCTCTCTTTTTTCAAAGAAAGCGTATACATGAGTCTAATCCATGCTTTGCTTCAACCCAAGTGGGAGGCCAGAGCTCGCCTGAGCAGCAACTCGACTTCTCATGCTCACCCCGGCCCCACTGTCCTCACCCACAGGTGTCCCCTGCGAAGGCTCTGAAACCACAGGTCTGTCAGCCATCTCGAACGGGTTGCCAGGAGACCTGGCTGCCTCGTGGACCTTCTGCAAAGCATTCTGAGCTCGGGGGAGGTTCATGATCCCACTGTGTCCGACATTCTCATTTAGTAAATGTGACCCCCTTATTCTGCCAGCCCAGTGGAGTGGAGAGGACCATGTGCTGGTAAGTCCATGACACCCTACCATTGAGGGGTGGGGGTTACCACTCATCATGGTTGTTTTTAAAAATAAAGTTACTGAGATATGATTTATATATCATGTAATTCACCTATTAAAAGTGTGCAACTCAATGGTTTTAGCATATTCTGTTTTACAGCTATTGCCATAGTCAATATTAGAGTATTTTAATCACCCTAAAAAGAAGCCCTGTACTCATTAGAGCCACTCCCTATTTCTTCCCACCCCACACGCAGCCACCAATCTACTTTCTGTCTGCACAGATTTGCTTATTTAGGATATTTCATATAAACGGAATCGTATAATAATGTTTCTTTGCAACTGGCTTTTATCACTTACCATGATCTCAAGGTTCATCGCTACTTCATTGATTCTTATTGCAGAGTAACATTTCATCGGATGGACATGCACATTTGTTTACCCATTTATCAGTTGAAGGATACTTGAACTGTTTCCATGTTTTGGCTAACATCTATTGTGTCAAGATCTTGGCTCATTTTAAAAATTAATTAAAACCTAATTATCTCATTTGAATATCTGTTAAGTCCGTCCACGGTCCCTGTACCCCCAAGAGTAGCTGTCCCTACCATGAGCTCACAGCATCTGATCTGCCCTTATTCTGGTCCTGCTGCCTTATCTCTAATCACCTCTACGCTGGTCCGCACCCTCCACCAGGCTCTGGGCTCTACGCTTGGTGGCACTCCACAAGTATCTGTCCTCATTTCTACATGTGCCTGAATCTGAGTCACAGTTTTGTCGTCCTCGATGCCTCCTTCATGGAAAAGGAAAGGAAACTAACATTTACTGAGCGTTTGCCATATGCCTGCATTGTCCATAGTTAGTTCATAACAATCCTAACACAGAAGACAGGGGAGGTAGGTATTTTCCTGTTCTAAGAATGAGGAGCCGGTGGCTCAGGAGGTTAATTAACTTAATTCACTCACCTTAACTGCCAACGGTCTCACAGGCACCAGGTTAGGCTGGCACCCAGAGTGGCTGCTTTTTACAAAGGCCCAGTTCCCAGCAACCCACAGGGTTCACCTCAGTTACTGCTATTTGGCAATGAGGAACTAGGACTCATGGTCTTGGTTGGCTGGAATACATTTTCCCCCTTATGTTTTATTACAAAAACACTCAATACTTTAATTAAATCTGTTCCATTTGTTCAATTGGTTTTGAATGCTAAGGAGGAGATGGGGCAAATCCTCTCCAGGGGCCTATCTCAGGGAGGAGGGTTTAAGTAGGGTTAGGATGGGCCTCAGGGGCTGAGTCTGGCACTCAGGGACAAATGCCTGGGGAACAAAAGACCCGGGTGGACTAGCCAGAGGAAGGCGGAGGCTTGGCAGGAGACCCAAGACAAAAGCTCTGGATGTGCCTCTGGCTGACCCTGCGAACCCCCCACACATTTCCTAAGAGGCTTTGTGGTTTGAACTTGATTACACATCAGTGGGTCTGCGTGCCACAGAGCCCAGACCTTCCCTGTGCTGACCCAGCCCTGCTCAGCAGGCAGGACTGTGCGTGCAGAACAGCATGGGATTGTAAAAGCCAGGGGTTCCCGGGCAACCCCCCTCCTTCTTTGGAGACTCTCGCAGAGGCAGCTCCTCCAGGGAAAGGTTGTGCGTGTGAATGAGGACTGGTTGTTCTGTCAAGGTGAAGGATTCCAGAGCAGCCTGCAGATGACAAGTCAGCATCTGCTTTGTGCAACACGGTTGTTAATGAACTGAAAGGGATCCTGCTGCTGCTGTTATCTTGAGGACACAAAGAGAACTTCCTCTGTGCAGCACAGAGAAGAACATTGGGATTAAGCTAAGGTCTGTGTTCTCTAGACAGTGTGGGGGGAAAGGCCACGTGGTTGAGGAGCTATAACATGGATGGGTTGTGTGCATGTTGAGTGTGCAGCGGGGGAACTTATATTCTGAAAACCACGAAACGTGGTTGAAAGAATTTAAAGAAGATCTAAACCAATGAGAAAGTATCCATGTTTATGGACTGGGAGATTCTGTGTAATACAATGAGTTTTAACAGAGGTCCTCAGGCAAGGAATCATGTCAACGAAAATCTCAACAGGAGGGAAGGGTAGTCTAGAACACAGACTGTTCAGGGACAGGCTCTTGATTAGGGTCAGGGGGTTACTAGTAGAGCTCATTCAGGTGTCACTCATGGCCCCATGTCACAGGAGCAGGCAAAATGGTAAAAAAACACCCAGGGATTCATGAACCAGTAAGGTGGAGGGACTCCTGAGAGGGACAGTCGGAACTTCCTCTCGGAGCACACAAAGGCACGCTGTACAAAATGGAATAACTAAGACACAGATTTGTTTGCTGGTTTAGGGTACTTACATCTCACACTTAACTAAAACTCTGTCAAAGGGCAATCCTTCAATGCCGATTTTAATAAGGTGTCACCCGCTGATTATGTAAAGATGATTATCTTCAGTCGAAGATAGATTAGCATTGAGATATTACTGGGAGCAGCATGACATGGGTATCTAATTTCACTATTCCTGGGACAGAAATTAGAAATAGGAAACCTTTTCATTGCCGTGACCACTGCAGTTGCTGATACTGAGTTGCAATGCGTAGCCGGACAGGACACCTGCACGCTTGGGCCCGACAGGAACACAGCCTGTCTGCCTCGGGGGCATGCTCTAGTGCATGCGAGATTTGTTCTCAGATTTCCCATGGGATTACTCAACTCACTCTCCACTTTTCCACTTTCAAACTCCTAAGAAACCCTTGTTTGATCTTCACTTGACCTCATGATCATAAATATAGACAATGACATTGAAAACATGTGATCATAATTATCTGAAGATCTTCTAGAGCAAAATGCCAGACAGTAAATATTTCAGGCTTTCAGGCCACACACTCTCCGTTTTCAAGTTCATCATTGATGACTTAGTTGAAACGGTCCATTTCTCTAAAAGAACACAAACTTCCAAAATTCACACACAGAAAAACAGAACATTGGATAAGGCTTATGTCTACTAAAGAAATTTGAACAATGGTTAATAACCTTCCAAAAGAATTCTCAAGGCCCAGATGGCTTCACTGATGAAAATCTACCAAACATTAAGGAAGAAATGATACCATCTCCCTACAAGCTCTTCCAAAAAGTAGAAGCAGAGAGAACATGTTTTAACTTGTTCTGTGAAGCCAGTATTACCTTAATAACAAACCAGATTAAGAATATTACACTAAAGGAAAACTTAGACAAATACTGTTCATGAACATATATATGCAAAAAATCCCCAATAAAATCTTAGCAAATCAAATCCAACAAAGTATCTAATGTATAAATGAAAGTTTTCGGACACTTGTTAATTTCCACTGAGTTGCCTCCATCACAGTGTTTTCCAAAGTGTTTCACAGAAAATGAGTACCCAAAATATTAGTAACTAGATTCCCAAGGCTAAGTGCTTTTGATAAATACTGGATTAAACAAAGAATGGCACAATTATTTATAACAGAATATATCATAGCCTTTATTATTCTATGGTGTCTATATGTGTCTCCAAAACAGAGTATACACTCGTTCCCAAATTTGTTTGAGAGAAAAATAATCCCCCTCTCTTCTTTATTTGTTTGTTTGTTTGTTTGGGTGAGGGCAAGAGAATTTCATGAAATTGGTGTCATCATTTAGTACACACTTTGAGAATTCTACTCTGCCATATGGGCCATGCTTTATCTTGTTTGTCCATATATCCCTAGTATTTCCAGCACCAAGCACAGCAGCTAGCATGAGGCATTCAATAAATATTTTTTAAGTAATGACCACAAAACTCTATACTTTCTGTAGTTCTTCTAGATTTCACTTTCACTTCCCTACAAAGAAATCACCTAGGGTCACAGCAAACACCCCAATTTAGACAGTCCACCTAGACATGAAAGAATTCTAGCACCAGGACTCTCTCCTAGGAATTCTTTCATTTGCACATGAAATTCTCTTCCCAGCTGAGAGTTAGGAGTGAACCACGGAAGACAGGTATGCAGGTCATCTTATCACTCCCCTTTCAACAAGTTCAACCGCTTCACAAGAGTCCACTGGGAAAGGCCTCCAAAGAAAACAGCCACATATTATATGATGGGAATGCGTGACTGTCACAGCCATAAAACCTTGCCCTTTGCCCTTCTCCATCAAACGTTTAGCAAGGACATGCTTCCCCCACAATAGCCTGATAATAGCTGTCCCAGAGGATGAGTTGCACATGGATCACAACTAACTGGGGTCAAGAAGAGAACATCTACAGTCTTGTAAAAGAGGAGCGCATCGTTGGGCTGAGAAAGTGCACGTTCCTTCAAATAGTCCTCTGCCGCCAAACACTCTCAGTCCCCATGGTACCTGGTGTTTCTACGCTCTGCAGGTTCTGTCATTGAACAACAAAGGAGCTCTTAACTGTGTTTCTTCTAAGGACTGAACAAACTCCTTAGCTCCTCAAAACACAACAAAGGAAAAATGGGTTCAGCCAAAATTCAAGCCTAAATTCGAAATCTAAATATTTTTTAACTGATCATGATGGCCACATGCTACGAAATTATAACTTTCTTTAAGAAAAAACAAAACCCTGCTCATTCTGCTATAAATATTTTATGTAGAGTGCTTTTAAGAACCCTTTTAAACTCTCAAAACCTTATACGTGCAAGGAAAGCAAACTGAAAGTAAGAGTCACTGAGTTTACACGTATTTCTAAGATTAATTTAAACCTCCCTGGTTTTCAACGCTCACGCCATTGTCCAGACTAGTAGATGCTACAATGTGGGATTTCCTGTCACATAGGGAACCTGGACTAAATTACTCCAGAGGGATATGTGCCATTTCTAAGTTTGTGGTTTGCTCCACTGTGTTTAAAGCAATGGTTATTAGACACTAATGCTGCACAGATTTCCTAAATATTCTGTAAGGCCAATGGCAGAGCCAGATGTGGACCACAGAGGGAGAGACATGCGTGACAGTGTTCCCCTAAATGCCCTGATGAATTATAATTTGCAAAGGGGAAAATTGTATCTGTGTGGTGCCAGGATAATTTCCTCCAAATACCACTCTCATCAGGTCATTTTGTCCTCAGGGAGAGTCAGCACTCCCTTTTGAGTGAAATCTGAAGACTGGTGTTAAAGACCTTAGTCATCTGCCTGCCCCACCTTGAGACTGTCCAAAAGGATCCTTACACCCCAGGAAACTTCTTAAATCTCTTCCTATATATTTTGCTGGGGTGGTTCCCTCTGTCTGCAATACAGAGCTCCGACATTCTTCAAAGCCTGGTGCAAACTTCATCATTTTCCCTCCCCATGGAAAGGAGCCTTCCCTACCCAGCCCCCTCTCCAGGCTGATTATTTGCCTGTATTCAACATTCCCTGTAGTTATCTCGTTGTCATTATGGTCATTGGTGGTGGCCACTGGAAAGCTTAGCATCAAATCTGTGTCCCCTAAAGCAAGTGGGTGGGGGGGGGGCTCCCCAGTGTCCATTCTCTGCACTTCCTCCCTCTCCCTCTCGCTCTGTGTCCCACCTGGATTTCGCTTTACTTTTCATCACTTCTAATTTGTTGCCTTGCGCTAATTTATCTATTTTTACATGATATCTTAGGTTCTTTCTGGATCCAACATGAGTACTCAGACTACATTAGCATGTGCTTTTTTCTCAGCACATCCTCTCTGAGGGTCTCAGCTCCCAGTGCTTCATATGTTCCACGAGGAGTACATTGTCTCAGGAGCAAGTAATTGTCTGTTCTAGTTTCTGACACGAATATTTTTTGTTCCTCCTTTGATTAAAAGATTATATACTCAAGACCCTTTATATATATTATCTGTAACCCAGAATTATCATCCTATGTTATACCTAGGGAACCATGTAATCAGGAAGGTTAAATGGTGGGCCCAATGTCACCCAGCTAATAAGGCAGAGTCAAGACTCAAACCCAGGCCTACCTGCCTCCAAATCCCTTGACTGTATCTCCTAAAAGCATCTGGTACCATAGCAGACACTCAGTGGTTTGCACTAATTGATTGTTGAAATATGACCAGAAACACTTGGCCCAGAATGAAATAAAACCCTGGAAGCAAAGATGCCAAAAATTGAACTTGCACGATTGGTACAAACTGGCTTCATAAAAAGACTGCGAAGAGATCCTATGTATGTCTATCTGGAAAAAACAGGTCAGACCTACTAAGGTAATCAAAACACTTAGGGTGTGGGGTGAATGCAACACTTGAAGAGGCGCCATGTGTGATGTCCTGTGATCACCTGTCAGAGCCAGGAGTCAAGTCCAGTTATTCTGACATCTCTTCCCTTGGACAAAGTTCCCAGACCATGCCCTTCAGTTCGAATCATAATAAAAAGGAAAGAAAACGCCAGTCTTCCTTATCTCCCAGACCTGGCCCCAGGCCTGACAATCTGTTGGCCTTCAAAATGTTTGTTACCTGTATATTATGGACTTCTCGGTGGATTGTCCACAAGGTGTCTCCAAAGTGGTAAAAAGTCATTTTTCCACCTGGTTCAATGGCTTCAAACCAAAGATTCCTGAAAGCAAAACAGAAGAAACTATCAGTCATGTCATTAATGGGCATTCCCAGAATTGGTGCGTGTGGGCATGTGGGAGGAGAGAACTGAGAGAGGGGAGGCAGAGATCTCTGCAGAGACTGCGGGTGCATTTTCCAGCAGGCCAGCCTCGCGTGACTGACTTCTTTAGCTTAAGATATAGGATTCAGAAGAAGGGAGCCAAACCCTGTGAATGTTTCTTTGTTGCCTCCGAGGCGAGGACTTGCCAGGGTCTGTGGCTTGGCTGTGGAATGAGCAGTGGAAGAATTTTCTCTTCCATCATATCTGCATGACAGGCTGGCCGATTCCACACTGTGCTAGTAAGTTCCTGGCAAGGCCAGTGGTTTCTGTCCTACTTCACTGCTGGCTTCCCTGACTCTCAGGCTTCCCAAGTCCCTAATGCCTCATGGTGCAAGTCCTCAGGTGTCATTATTCTTCCTCCCTTGGTTTCCCCCGACCTTCCCTGTCACCAGAAGGCTGGACCAGCGCCCTCATTTGTGGGGAATTTGCAGCCAGCTTCTTTCTGCATCTCTTGCTGGAAGATTCTCAGCAAAGGCTCTTAAAGCAGAGCTGTGGACCCGGCCTCGAGCGATGCTGGGGCCCGAGGTCTCCCAGTGTGCCCGGGTTTACCCAGCTGCACTTCCCAGTGGCCAAGATCTCTGATTTTACCTCAGCACCTTCTGGAGGGCACTGTGTTGACACACCCAGACTTTCAGGTCCTCCCATCCAGATACATAATATCTCTCCCCTTTTACTCAAATCTTTTACATCCCTCAATAAAGTTAGTTTTCTTCACCAAGCCCTATGCGTTCTCAGTAACTGTATTTGTAGATATATTCTCTTTGAGTTGACTATGGCCTGTGATCTAAAAAGGCTCTGAGACGCCTGCTGGCTGCTGGGAGTTCTGATGACGACCTTAGCCAGGGTGGCACCGTCTGTTTTCTCTACGCAAACCCCTTCTCTGCCATGAAAAAGCACCGCCATCCTGCAGGTTGTGTGAAGACCAGGCAGGTGCTCATTTGTAATCTAGGGCTTGCACAGATCGTCCCCAAGGGTCTGCAGGGAGGGCACTGCTCACCACGGTGGCTGCCTGGCCGTGGTTCTGCACACTACAGCAATGCCAGGAGCAGGTGGGCCACCGCGGCCCGTCGCCATCCTTGGCCAAGGCCGCCTGACTTACTGCCCTCAGGCGGGTCTGTGGGCACATGACGGGAAATGCTGTATCCTCAGCTGAGCTCGCGGGGTGCCTGTTCCAAGGGGCATCAGCCTCAGCCACGGGTATATAAGGTTTGATTTATGCGTGACGTTTGTGGTTTGGGCCAAATTGAGGTTTTAATTTCCAGCACACTTGGGCTTCACCTTCTGTGCCTGGTTTTTTCATATCACTGATCCCAGTGATCCAGTAATACCTGCCTCATGAGATCGTGGTGAGGCACAGATGGCTCTGCCAAGAGCTGTGCAAATGCGAGGCATTACAATTTTACCCTAAGACTAATTATAAATGTACCATAAACACCTGATTTCAAGATGACATTTATTTAGTGCTGACCTGCAGGTAGAATATGAGAGATTCCGATAGCACTAGAAAGTGATGGTGGCCAAAAAAACAATAATAATGGCAACAGAAAACAAGAATAATACTAGTTCATATGTATTAATCACATACTTTATGCCAGGCACTGTGCTGAGGACTTCATGTAAAATACCTCATTTAATCTTCAGGCAGGTAATATTATTCATCCATTTTTACCAAAGACAAAAATCAAGATTAGCAAGTTGTAGGGACTTTCCCAAGGTCACTTAGCCTCTAAGTGGCAGAGCCGGGATTCAAACGCAAAGTACGAAAGACATCAGCCTGGCTCCCAAAAAGCTTCCAAACTATCATGAAAAATAAAAGATATTTACAAATAAAACATAGTCACAGAAAAAAAAATCAAATTCACAAATTTACAAATAAATAAAGGAATAGAAGGTATGCCATGGATAATAATTTTTTACATGGTGGTGAAATACACTGAATTTTCCAGGAATGCAAGTACCTTGTAAATTAATGGACTTTTATATTCAAGTAGTAGCATCCTGACTTTTTACTTAGTTGATTTAGGTGCAGTTTGAGAACTATAAATTTTTGCTCTTCTTTTCAATGTTTCCTTCCTCAGATAGATACATGAGAAGTAAATCTGCATAGTAGAAATATTTACTATACAACGTACATTGAATAATATCCTGAATGTATATTTGTAAGGCAAGATTTATGAAAAACCAATCTTTAGTTAATAGACCACATACCTCAAAATGTTGGCTGCTTACACCTGAATTTCTCAAATAGGAGAGCTACAGATTGATCTCAAATTCGCTAGAAAATGCTTACATTTTGTTTCTGGTCTGATGACAATCTAAAAGAAACTAAACAAGCATGTTCTAGATTAGCCAGATGACCACCTTCTAATGATTACTATTCGTATTTGCTTAGGTCTAGGCTCTACAGTTCAATAGAGGCATTCAGTGCTCACCACCAATATTTTTATCCTGTTATCTTGCAATTGGATGTACTTTTTTTATCTAGTAGATTCCTCAAGAAGGGCTCACTAGAACTGTATTCCCTGAGTTCTTGCATGTTCAAAAGCAGTTAGTTGGCCTTGTCATTGAACGAAAGATTAGCTGGATTTTAAAAAATCTGTAGATCACATTTTCTTTCTAGGAGGATTTTGGACTTATTGTTCCACTGTCTTCCAGGACAGAATGTTACTGTGGAGAAACCTAAGGTCATCCTGATTTATTCCTTATAGGTGACTTGATCTTATGGCCTGAATGATCAAACACAACAAAGACTCTGCATAATAAAATATCTACATAAGCAATTTGAAAAAATAAAACAATATGACAGACATTTCTTATATCAATTTTTTAAAATGTTTTAGATTAGATCACAAAACAACACCTAATTCTATAATATATATAAAAACATAACTAAAATTTAAAAATATTCATGAAGGTTAAATATAAAGAATGTCAAAATGCCAAACAGAATGAAATCATGCGTTCTGATTATTAACTTCAGACACTACTCAAAGGTGTCTTTGTAATTTGAAGTACAGAATATTTATTAGAATCTGTTTACGTGTGAGCCATTTTAGTCACTTTTCTCTGGGGCCCAGCTTATCCTTTTATTAAGTTCATTCAAGTTATTTATTTAAGGAAAGCTTTATTAAATTATGTCCACAAGTTTTTTTTGCTGTCCCATTAATTTCATGATTTGGCTCACTTTAGTCCTTCAGTTATTCACAAGTTGGATCTCCATTCCCTGTCTTCTAATTCCATCATTTTTCTCTCAACTGTTTTTAAATTCTAAAACTTAAAAAAAGTATTATTATATTTTTTGTTTTAAAATTATTTTAACACTAGCCAGTTTTGCTCAGTGGTTAGAGCGTCGGCCCATGGACTGAAGGGTCCCAGGTTCGATTCCAGCCAAGGGCATGTACCCCGGTTGCAGGTTCAATCCCCAGCCTCAGTCAATTGGTTGCATTCAATGTGGGAAGCAACCAATCAATGCGTCTCTCTCACATTGATGTTTCTCTCTCTCTCTCTCCCTCCCTCTCTCTCTCTCTCCCCCTCTTTCTGAAAAGCAATGGAAAAAATATCCTTGGGTAAGGATTAGAGAGAGAGAGAGAGAGATTTAAAATTATTTTATTTTCACTTTTTAAAAGCTTGGCCTTTTAAAAATAAGCATGCCTTTTTACGTATTTCTTAAGCTTAAGATGATACTATAGATGAGACTATCGTTTAAAATCCATACATCAATTCATAGAAGGACAAAATTCGTTGTACAGAAGGTAAAAGGGCAGTGTTCGTTCCAGGCACACAGACTGGCAGTGCCTCAGAACCTTTGAAGCCCTTTGTTTCCTTTTCATTTTGCTCAGGTTTTTTTTCATTTATATTCTCTACTCTATATTCACCAGCGCCTGTTTTCCTTCATGTTCCTTCCAGTATCACCCTAATTTTAATCATAGGGTTTGGTTTGGTTTTTAATTCTGGGCTCTGTGCTTCTTGGAGATGATAGCTATTTGGCAGCTCTCTCTATTTTTTTCTAATATAATTACTCTATGCAGATAGTCTATCTTTCCAGAATCTTATTTGGTAATTTGTATCATTTCTGTTTACATTTCAGCAACTTTTGTTATTGCAGCCTATTTCCCCTGATCTTCTGTATCTCTGCTTTGGGCTCTTGATTTGATTAGTTTTTAAATTAGTTCCAAAATGCTTTGTCATGATTTTTTTTAAATAGGCTTTATTTTTTAGAGAAGTTTTAAGTCCGTAGCAAAACTGAGTGGAAAGCACAGTTCCCACGTACCCCCTGCCTCCCCCCCACACAGCCTCCCCAACTATCAACATCTCAAACCAGAACGGTACACATATTACAATTAATGAACCTACACCGGGACACCATTATCACCCAAAGTTCATAGTTTATATTAGGGGTCACATTCTACAGGTTTCGATGAATGATGACATGTATCTACCATTATAGTATCACACAGAACAATTTCACTGTCCTAAAATTCCTGTGTTCCAACTACTCATCCCTCCCTCCCTCTTAGCACCTGGCAATCATTGAGCTTTTTACTCTCTCCATACTTTTGCCTTTTCCAGAATGTCATGTACTTGGAATCATACAGTATGTAGCATTTTCAGATTGGCTTTTTTTTTTACTTAGTAATAATATACATTTAAGGTTTCCCCATGTCTTTTCCTGGCTTAATAGTCCATTTCTTTGTAGCACTGAATCATAGTCCATTGTCGAGATGTGCCACAACTTATTATCACCAACTGAAGGGCATCTCGGTGGCTTCCTGGTTTTGGCAATCATGAACAAAGCTGCATTTGTGTGGACATGAGTTTTCAACTCATTTGTTTAAATACCACGGAGTGCAATTGCTGGATTGTGGAGTAAGAATATGTCTAGTTTTGTAGGAAACTGCCCAACTGTACCCATTTTGCATTTCCATCAACAGTGAAAGAATTCCTGTTGCTCCACATCCTTGTCAGCATTTGGCGTTGTCAGTGATTTGAATTTTGGCCACTCTAATAGGTGTGTAGTGGTATCTGACTGTTGTTTTAATGTCATAATTTTGTCAACTAGACTGCAACATTTTTCTGAAGCTTGTGCTTCATTTGACATTTGTTTTTCCTGTTCCTTTCCTTCCTTCTTCATGCAACATTTTTGTATTTTACAAGATCTTGTGATGGCTCCTTTCTTATTACTTTTTACTGAAACAGGTGATATTTTCCTGTATCAGCTTTTGCTTCCTTACTCCTGTTACTTCCCTGTATTAATCAACAACTTATGCCGAAAATGACAACATAGAAAGAAAAGGAAAGATAGAGCCACCCACAGTCCCTTTTCCTTTCAGTCTGTCCTTACCGGGAAGCCAAAGGTAGAGAGTGCAGGTAGAATGCGTGCATGTCAAGGAGTAAAGTGAACACAGCTGAGTTAGTTGTGTACCATGTTTCTACTATCCCGGTGAAAACAAAATACATATGCATGTGCACATTACAAATATAAGTTGTGCAATTTCAGTGATTATATAGGTAACTCAAAAGCTCTCATATTTAATCATTTAAAACTGGCATTGCACAATACCCAGATAAATGGGAAAAGTCGTGTTAATTAATATTAAATTTCAAATTTAGAAATTTAATTTTATTTCTATTTTAGAAATTAAATAGAGCCCGGCCGGGCATGGCTCAGCGGTTGAGCGTCGACCTAGGATCCAGGCGATCGGGGTTCGATTCCCGGTCAGGGCACAGGCCCAGGTTGGGGGCTAGGCAGCCGATCAATGACTCTCTCATCATTGATGTTTCTGTCTCTCTCTCTCCCTCTCCTTTCCTCTCTCTGAAATCAATAAAGATATATTTAAAAAAAAAAAAAAAAGAAATTAAATAGAAAATTTAAAAAAACATCATGACAATTCAAGAGAGAGAAAGAGGGAGATCTCAGGAGAAGGGGAAAAGCCTTATATTTTAGGACTTTTAATAGCACTTTTCCCCTGATTTTTGAACAAGGGCCTTACATTTTCATTTTGCACTGGGCCTGACTAAGCAGGTAGCCAGCCCTGAACAGGAGGTTGGCACTGCAAGGACCTTAAAGATTATCTAGCTCAATCCCTTCATCAGACAAGGAAGACGAAGCCCAGAGAGGTGAAATGACAGCTTATTTAGGAAATTAAGAATGAACAGGATACAAGGAACTTCGCGCATCTCCAGAGCCTGAGCAGGGGACTGCAGCTTCACTGAACACGCTAGATCCACGGAGGGGAGGCCCTCTTCAACCAGGCCCTGTCCAGGTCCTCTGGCCTCCACGCCCTCCGTGATAAGCCCCGGGTTCCCGAGCCAGCCCTGTCTCCAGGGGTCCAGAGCAGTGGAGCCAACATCCCAGCATTATTTGCAGCTGCTGCGGATTTTGGCCCCATTCCCACCGTCCCGGATTCCCCACCAGGCGTCCCTCCCACACATTCAGCAGCCAGGCCGGCCCTGCCCCGCCCCGGGCACCGGGGGACTTTCAGCGGACCTGTGCTCTGTTCTTGAGAACATTTGCCTTCTAACAGGTCCACAGAGCCTCTCAATGTCTGGGAAGTGAATTGTCCGGGGTGGTTTAGCAGAGAGTCCGGAGTCCGGTTGGACGGCACTGACTTTGCCTCCCTGGGACAAATTTCCTCCTTCCTCGGACAATATAGAAAGAGAAAGGAAGAAAATGCTAGAACTGACCTGGGAAAGGTGCGAGGTCTTCCTCCTGCTCTGCTAAAAGCCTTGCTATGAGGCTTAGAAATGTTGCTTTGAAAATATTTAACCACTTCTCCCCAGGCAGCTGATTGAATAACACATATAACGTGTCTCCTCGGATGCCGCGCCATCTGATATTCTAGCCAGAGGCCCCCAACTCACACACACACTCACACACACACACACTTTTTTTTTCTCACTTCTCCAGGGAATAAGAAAATGGACACTATTTTCAAATTGCAGTGAGATCATGTCACCCTCCCCTGCAGCACTAGAGCCCAAAACATTCCCAAAACACAGCACAGCAGTGTCAGAAAGGACACCATGTACCATTCCGTGATGTTGAACTCACCCCGCCTCCCTCCAACTACACGAAAACCCTGGAACAGCGATTTTCAACCTCCTCACCTCACAACACGCATAAACTAGTTGCTAAAATTCTGCGGCACGCCAAAAAATATTTATTTTTCGCCAATCTGACCAAAAAATAGGTATAATCTTGAGTCATTCACACCGGACGGCTATTGCTGTGTTGGCTGTTGTCATTTTTTTATTTGACAATCTAAGGGAAAAGAGGTCAGTGGCCCCGACCGCAGAGTCAGGCATCGCATGGTTTAAAAATCCTTGTGGCACCCCGGTTGAAAATTGCTCCCCTAGAAGGACATTTCCTTCGAATGATATGTTTTCTGGGACTGCCTGAGAAGTATTTCTTTTCGAATGGAACCGTTTGGGCGCAGGCCGCAGCTAGCTGTGGAGCGGTGAAGGCAATCGGGACTATGGTTGCACCCCGGGACCACCCCCCTCCGCCAGCACTCAGGCTGCTCAAGCTTCCTGGGAGAAGGCCCTTTCCAGCCACCACCAGCCACAGGTTTTACAAAAAACAAAACAAAACAAAAAATACCACAGCCTCTGGCTTCCCACCTCCCGACCCTGCGGCCCAGCGCGGGCCCTGCCCCCACACGCAGCGCTCCCAAAGGACACCTCGACTTGGTTGGAGTCTCTCTTTCCACTGGCGCCTGGGTGCTGGGCATTTGGTTTCTCATTTGTTTCCAGAGATTCACTGCAAGGACTCAGGAGTCAGTCATCCTGCCCGGATCTGCCCCTGCCCTGCATGAACCAGCTCAATGCACCTGGCCACCCAGGGCCTCCTTCCTTGTCACCCCAAGGCCGTCCTGGAGCATGGAGCAAGTTCTGGACTCTAGCTCATTATCTCGCTCTTGTGTTTGCTCCTGCCCTGAACTGGAACTCAAGGCCGGTGACTTATTTCTCTGTGCTTCCCCCTTCCACCCGAAGGCCTCGTGCGGGGCTGGCTTGCAGGCACACAGTAGGCGTCCAGTAACGGTGGCTGCGTCCATCCCAAGTTCCCGCGGCAGGCACAGCCTCCTTTGTTAACGTGCTGCAAGGAGCTCAGCAAACACGTGGCGGTAACTTTGACTTCGGTTGGCTAAGTGTCTTTCAGGGTGATCTCAGAACCCTTCCCCCGCCACTGCGAAGGCCATCGGGAGGTTGTCACACTCAGGAGATCTGAAACTTCACGTGGCTGCTCTGCCCAGCCGCGGGGCGCTAGGGGATGTTGCTGAGTTTTGAACAGCTCCTGGGGTTATTTATAATTGAAAATTAGGCTCCGAGAGCCTTCAGATCCACCCCACATGCTTTCCCCCGTCCTCTCGCCTCGCCCTCGGGCCTGCCGTCCTGCCACACTCAGAGCAGCCTCTCCAGCCTCAGAGCCCCGGGGCCTGGCAAGCGGCTGCCTTCCCAGGGGCCCCTTTCAGGCGTCAGGGACCCCCCCGCCCTGCACGCCACACCTACCCTTGGACTGGGGTGGAGCCTCACAGAGTGAGGGTGGCCCGCAGAGGCCGGAGGGGGCACGGTGACTGGCTGATTCCAGGCTTCCTCAGCAGGGCCGCAGGGGCCGGGAGAGGGAATGGGGCGCTGTGCGGGCCTCGGGGGGCTGAGTCCCGCTTCCAGCGCAGCCCTCCTCCGCTCCTGGCCGCAGCCTGGCCCGCCCGCGAACACAGCTGGCTCTCAGGCCTCCAAAGGGCACCCGCGGGCCAGGTGACTAAGGAGGGCTAACAAAGAACTCGAGAGTGGGAGCAGCTGGGAAAGATCTTCTAAGCTAATGAACATAAAACTCTTTTAGTTGTAGAGTCCTTTCTTTAAAAAAAAAACACACAAAAAACACAAAAAACCCTTACCAGAGCCCCGGCCGGGTTGCTCAGCTGGCTGGAGCCCCATCCTGTACGCTAGACGGCCGTGGGTTTGATTCCCGGTTAAGGCATGATCAGGGCAATGAGCACAACTAATAAAAACCCAGAAAAACAGCCCCCACTTGTGGCCTCTGGCTTCGCTGCTTCTCCTGGGCCAAGGTTTTTCTCTCCACGGTCCTTCTTCAGCTCCCTTCCCTTCCAGGGGCCTCTGACGTCTCGGCCCGGCTGTGCGCGCCACCGGGAAACGGTGTTTATGGAAACTGTGGCAGACAGGCTCATGGATGAGTGCGTTAGTTAGACTGGTTTTTTCCTGCAGTTGGTAGAAACCCAATGCACACAAGCTTAATTAAAACGAGGCTTTACTGGAAGGATACTGGGGCACCCACACACGGATCTGGGCTCTTGGTGCCTAGAATTGGGCCTCAATGCCGGGAAGACCTTCTCTCTCTCTGCCTCTCCTCCGCCTTATCTCTGTTTGGCTTTATTCTCGCTGAGAGAGACAGTGTTTCCTGTGTGACTGAGAACACAGCCTCTGGAACCCTAGGTTCCCATCCACCCCCCCACCCCCCCGAGTGAAGATGCCTTCACCACTGGCTCTTCTTAGAACAATCCTTGGAAAGACCTCTGGCCCACATTCTGTCGTGTGCCAATCTCTGAACCAGTCACCATAGCCCAGGAGATGAACACGTGCTGGAAACAATGCCCTAACCCTAAAGAATGATCCCCATGGGTTCAACTTTCAAGCATTAGAGACTGGGCAAGGAGAACCCCGCAGAGCCCCCCAGACCACCCGCAGAGGGAGCCGTCTACACTGCCCCCTACACAACCCGAGCTAAACCCACGCATTAGCTGGGAGCATGTGTGTTGTTTTCCTTTTAAACTTAATTCAACTTGAAAGGCCTCTTCATCTTATCTTGTGTGAGCGAGAGCAAGGGAGAGTGTGTTAGTTCAGTGGTGCAATAAATAACCTCTCATTATGAGAAATGTGATGCCTCCGTCCACTCAGCCATTTGGTAACAATAATCTGACATTACAGAAGCTTTTCTTGTGAGACTAGAGATATCTGAGTCACTTCCCTTTTCAAACAACTCTAGCTAATGGCTTTCCCTGCTATTAGTGGAATGAGTCCAAGCTCTCTTTGATTTGTGGTCACTTGATTGGGTCCTGACAGGGGAGGCTGAGCTTTGCGGGCAGGAATGATCGCCTGGGAACACTGGAGGGTGAAAAAAGTCCTGTGGAGCTGGAGGGACACAAATCTGGAGAAACTTAACTCCTCTGGAGAGATGAACATACTTGTAAAGGCCTCTCACTCCCATGCTGGCCCTGTCCTCGCTCTGACAGCTCATTTTGGCCCTCTCTGCCTCTTCAGTTTTCCTGACGTGGGGAATGTTGTCTTAGAGAGAAGGGGGGTCTTCTCGGATCCTGCTGCATGGAGCCAGAGCCATTTAGAAAATGATCCAGCCGCACAGCCTGGCCAACAGGTCAAACGACCATATCCTTAGGCAAAATGACAGTCTTTGGAGCACCCCTGAAACTCTGCTTCTCCACGTCAAACCCTGACTCCAGCCCCTCCAGAGCAACGCAGTGGGAGGCAACCGTGTGTGAGGCCACCGAAGAGACTTGCTCTGACTAATAGGAAGAGAGACACCATTTTCTATTGTAAAGTTACATGACCACCTGCTTGCTTCTGGACTATTCCACAGGCTATTTTAGGGGTGTCTGGCATCATCTGAGCTAAGAGAAGGACGACAGAGCTGAACACCGTGCTAGGCACGGGAGAAAGAATACCAATGGGACAGCTTAGGTTTTGACATTGGAAACCTGGTCTCATTCTCAGAACCCCAACAACGAAAGGTTTCTCAGGCTCGGAAGGGACTTTTCTTTTTAATAAACTTTTGATCTGGGAATAATTTTAGGTTTATAGAAAAACTGCACTTATATAGTACACAGCTCCCAAATCCCCTTCACCCAGTTTCCACTAATGTTAACGTCTTTCATGACCAAGCTGCATTTGTCAAAATCGGGAAATTAACGCTGGTACAGTACCATCCGCTGAGCTCCGGACATGACCCAGAGTGCACCGATTTTTCCGCTAATGTTCGGAGACCCTACCTGGTATTTAGTCGTGTCTTTCAGGTGTCCCCTGACCTGTGACAGTTTTTCAGTCTTTCCTTGTTTATCACGACCTTGACAGTTCTGAGGAGCCCTGGTCAGGCATTTCTTGGCTGTCCCTGGACTGGGGGTTGTCTGGCGTCGCCCCGGAGCAGGCTGCAGTGATGGGTTGAGGAAGGGTCCGAGAGGCGCAGTGCCTGCGAGGACGTTTGTAAACAACAGGCAGCTGCCTGCGAACTGACCTGCCTTCAGACCAAATCGTGTTTGGTTTGTTCCATCTGTAGTTTTAAGAAATTTTGTGCTGAATTTTTTCAATTCAGATTTCCAGCTTCCCTTAAGAAACAGAAAGAGCTGGTGACTGCAGGCTTCCCTGGCAGTCACAGGCAGGAGCTAAGAAGCAATGGCCCTGCGTGGGGTGTCCTCTCTGGGTCCCCGTAAGGGATGAGGCATGAACGCTTATCTGAGACGGGACGGGTCAGAGGGCTCTGCTCTGCTCCAGGACGGACTGTGAGTCCCATGGTTGATCATGGGAGTCCTAACTCTCCTAGGAAACTCCAAAATACTCTCAAATGAGTGGAGGAAGCTGGGCCATAAGCCAAAAAAAAAGTTTCCAAAGAAATAAAGCTTCAGCCTGATGTGTTATTCCTGGAACTGAGGGCCAACAGCTAGTGGCCAGACAGGGGGCCTCCCAGCCCTCCGAGGAGACTGGCTGGCTCTGGGGGGCTGGGAATCCACCAGACCAGGAGGCGGCCTCGCTCACAGCAGGCGAAAGTGCAAAGGGGTCATATGAGCAAAGTGACGAAACCAGGAGGAGAGACTGGCCAACTTTGGGTCTGGCCAGTGGGACCCTGGTAAGAAAATCTTTGTCCAGGGACTGTAAGGAACTGGATGGCGTTTGTCACAAGATTACCAAACACTGCGGAGCTTGTGGTTCCTGTAATTTGTCTGCCTCGGAGGAGCTAATGTTTATTGATTTTCTTCTGTGAGAGGCAGACTCACCCATTGGGTTTGCCAGTGTTGCAAGTTCTCAGGTTTCTGGAAGAAGCTTGAGCCAAAAGAACTGGAATAGGCTCCTCTGTATTGGTTTCATGCTCAGTAACGAAGAGGGCTATGAGGGCCTTCGCAAACACCGAAAATCAAGTTCCCTTTCAAGGCCTCAGAAGCCCAAAGTGATGGAGAAAACGAGCATTTCCTGAGCCCCGAGCAGTTGTCAGCACGGTGGGTTCCATTATTGCAGGACCTCCAAAAGCTATCGTTGCACTTCTCTCCATTTCCCTGCAGAGAAATCCAAAGTTGAAAGAAATGAAAGAGTTTACCCGAAGTCCCACAGCTAACACGGAGCCAAACTGAGGTTCGGCCCACGTCTGTCTGTCCCAGATTCCTCATCTCTCCAGGGCACAGGCTGCCTCTCTGTGCCTGGTTTCCCAGGGGCCTCGGGAAGAAAAGAAAAGCACTGTGGCTGGTGGCTGGGCTTCCACTCCTGACCTTCCAGCTTTATGCGACCTCCTTGGGGCTGGAATGAGGGGAAACACTGAAACCCCTAATTTTTATTAATATTATCCTTTTATTAATATGTCACTTTTAGATTCATAACATTCATCCACCTGGAATTTATTTATTTATCTATCTATCTATCTATTTATTTATTTATTTTAAATATATCTTTATTGATTTCAGAGAGAGGAAAGGAGAGGGAGAGGGACAGATACATCAGTGATGAAAGTCATTGATCAAGCCCGCAACCCGGGCATGTGCCCTGACCAGGAATCGAACCCCGATCGCCTGGATCCCAGGTCGATGCTCAACCGCTGAGCCACGCCCAGCCAGGCCTGGAATTTATTTTTGAGTAAGGTGTGAATTTAGAGGCCTAGCTTAATTTTTTTCTTAATGGATACTCATGTATACCAGTGCAATTCCTTTTTTCAAAGCATTCTTTTGCCAATGAATTAAAAATGTCACCTTTCTCATTCATTATGTTTCCTAATTCATTGGATACAGTCTGGGCCCTTTTCTTCTTTCCACCTGTCCTTTCCAGCGCCAATTCCCTACCGTCTGAATCTCATGAGTTTGTTTTAAATTTTACTACCTGGTAAAGCAAGTCATTCATAGGAAAATTAAGATCGTTTCATCTATTTCCCCCACCCACCCATCCTAAGTAATCATTTTTAATTCCAATTAAATTTTATTAAATGTGTAAATTAACATAGATTATTAGTGAGGATTCACATTGTAAATTATATGTTATGTTGCAGAATCCTGGTCTGTATCTCCACTTATTCAATCTTGCCTTCTGACCCTTAACACAATTTTATAGTTATTTTTTTATGTATGTCTTTTGCCAACCCCTTTACCAGGTTTATTCCTAAGTATTTTGTAGTTTTTCTTTCTGTCAAGAATGGGGTTTGTGTTTATTTCTAACTGGATATGTGTCCTTAGAGAGAAGCTATTGCCTTTTTTTATGTTTATTATATTCAGCCACCTCACCAAATTCTCTTCATTCTGGTAGGCTATGAAAGTCACTAAATTCTGAATATATATTTATATTTCTGCAAAAAAAAAAAAAAAAAAAGATAACTGATTTTGGTTTTCTCCAACATTTTACATAATTCATTAACCCATTACCTTATTTTAAAATTCCAAAACAATACTAAATACTGATAATAGCAGTTATTTATTCCTGATTTTTAAATGGTTTCACTACTTCATAGTTTGATAAGTCATCATCTGGCTAAGAAAAAGTTTCATTTGCTCCCTTTTTACATGGACTTTTTATTAGTAAATATTTCTGTTAGCAGATGTCTTTTGCCATCTGCTGTTTTAATAATACAATTTTTCTCTTTTAATCTAACAGTGAATTTTTAATAAATTTCCAAATTTTAAACTATCTTTACATACCTGGACTAAACATGTATTAATTTACTTTCATGCTTTTTATAACTTCTTACTGGATTTTGCTTACTAAGTATTGTTTAGTATTTTAGCTTCCACATTCATAAGTGAAATTATCTAGGTTTTTTTTTCTATCTTTATCAAGTTTTAATATTAATATTACTTGGGTGCTATTTCCACCCTTTTCTCTGGCCTAGCATAGTTTAAATAACAACCTGTCACAGTTTCATGAATGCTGTCCCTGGTTCAGAGACAAAAGACAGCTTATTACTCACAACAATAGCAGTAGAAAGAGATCATCATTTTTGTGCCGATTTCCTAATCCCCAATTCCCACAGGGCAATGTGAAGAGGCCACAGGACACTTGCACATGCAGTGGTTGGAGTACAGGAGAGGAACCCTGCATTTAAGGAACCTGATTATTTTATAATGGTCGCTAAGCATACCTGCCCTTTGCTCCAGAGCAAGACACACTCTGTCTTCCAAGGTTGTAAAAGCCCTGCTCTTAACTCTGAAGGGGACCACTATCTCTATATTCCACGGCTGTTTACTGTACAAACACCCTTGAAAAGATAGTCCAGAGCAAGAAGTCAGTAGCTCATTCACAGATGTGCAAAAAAGGAGAGGCCAATGGAAAATTATTTCCCAACGATGTATAGCTGAGGTAAAAAGGACAAGACATTAGTACCTGTTCATTCTTAGGCAGTGGGCATATAATGTTATTACATTTTCCCCTGTCTTTTTCTATATTTTTTAAATACCTGCACTCCCATCCCACAGCCCTACTAAGAGAGAGAGAGAGAGAGAGAAACAAGGGCTGTCTAGTAATACAATGGCTGCCTCAAGATTTGGTGAGTGTGCCAACAAAATATGGGTGACTTCCCTTTAGGGACATTGTAGAATTCCTGAATTGGATGGCAGGGCCCTTTTAATTCAAAGAATCTACAATGTTGGACGGTCAAGTTTAAAGGCGTTTCAGTTCCTTAGCTACTCCTCATTACCTCTGCATTTCCACATATTCATAGGTGGGCCAGGAACAGATGGTTAGAAATTACACACACACACACACACACAATTCCCAAATAACTCATGGCTAGGATTATCCGCATTTCTTAATCTCTTTGTTCCTTTTTAAATGAGGTCAATGGGACGGCTGTTATTTACGCTCTGAAAACATTATTACATGAAAGATGCCACGGGCACAGGGAAGTCAATGGTGAAGTCAACGGTGAGCCAGGTGAACATGACCCTGTTCCACAGAACTCTCTCATGGGAAAGGTTAATGAGATGTGATTGGCTCACAGTTTCACAAGAAATTGACTTAGTCCCTCCCCTTCCACATCTACTTGACCACCAGCTCTCCATGAAGCCATAGCCAGAAAGATTGGTACAATTTTCCTGTTCGTTCCACAGAGTAATAGACCAGGAGGCTGGGGACAGCACTGATTAACGAAAGAGCCAACAAAACACTGGTTGATGAAAGGTGTCTGCTCAAGGAACTATCTTTGCTTTAGCTCAGATTGTCATAGGAAATTCCAATATCCAGCTTCATAACTCAAATGCATACTGATTGCTTTAAAGCACCCAGAAAATCTAGCATAGCATTAAAAATTCGAAAATTAGAATATTCTTTTGGGGTCTCTGCCCAAAACACAACACCCCACATTCTTGGTCTTTCCCTCTTTCCTGCCCCTCTGATACCATTCTTGTACCCATAACTACATTTAACACACACACACATACACACACAGCATTTGCTTTCTTAACATTTCTAAAAACTTCCTCTTATTTGTTTTGAAGGGCTAAGGATGTAGGAGGGGCTACTATTGCTGACCTAGGAAATAAGGTTAGTTAATGAACATGATGGTCTCTTTGACCAATTCTCTCAGCAACAATAAAAACCCAGCTACAGTTCAATTTAAGCAAACACTTGAATGAAAATTCAGATTTATAGAAAATAGTAAATTAAGTCCATTGAATAGTCTTTCTTTTTGAAAGCATTCAGAGTAGAATTCCTTTACTTAACAAGCTTCCCTCACAACTATTTCAGAAAATTTGGGGGCGGGGGGGAGTGTCCCAAGATTTGATAGCAGAGGCACCAAAAGGTGAATAAGCAATGAGCAAAATGCAAAATCAGATTCTAGTTTTCTTCAAAAGCTGAACTAAGTAACAATTTTAATCTGCTACATCTGAAATGCTGAGCAGTCACAAGTGATTTTGAAAAATGGACTTCATCTGCCCCCTGCTGTATTCTAGGTAAATGGCAGGAGTTCCTAATACAGCCTCAGGAGATAGAACCATCCTCTTCTAGAATATAAAGGCCGTGGCAAAAGGGGTGGTGTCTGTGGCTCACCGCTGTATCTCGGCAGGCAGCGTAATTGGAATATATCAGGTGCCCATAGCTGGACTATAGCAGGTGTCTCAGCGCCGGAGTGAACAAACAGGCGAGGAAGGTGTGTTTACACACTGTCGGCATGGGCGTAACACCTAGAACGCAGAGGCCCAGGAAAGAAAACAAAGCAAATATTGGGCAATTCCCTGTGCCTACGTGTTGGAAATAAATTGGTGGCAATCAAGCATGCCTGGTGTTCTCTAATAAAAAAATTCCACTGGCCGAACAAAATAATAAAACTGGAATATTCAGACTTAAGGATAAAGGTAGATTTTCTAAATGTTTCTGCCAAGAAATAAATCCTTGAGAGTTTAGGATCTAAAAGCCACGAGGCAAAAATCAAAAACATAGATTGTCTCCAAGGTGGCAGAAACAGTCAAGAGAGCACAAAGTTCTCTGCGTCCTCTTTCACCCCATTCTCCAGGCACCCCTGCCACCACCGCCTCCAGCGGCTGTCACTCGTCTCTCAAGGACGAGGGAAGGCAAGCCTGGGAAAGGCGGGCACGGCCGTCAGTTGGGGGTGGATTAGCGAATACTAAAGAAGTCCCGTTATGGCTAAGATTTCGACATCCGCTCTACCTACGGGCCTACCTGGAGAAGCTTAGGCTTCATTAAGGAGGCAACAAGTAAGCATGTGGAGAGCAGCTCTCGAGGGAATACAGGTAAGTGCCAGTGTGTGATACGGAGAACGTTCCCACCAGGGAAGCCTTTTAACCAGCTGTGACGGCCAGTCTCTCACACCACAGCTCAACAAGCAAATACACCGGGTGAGGGGCCGAGGCTGCGGGGAGAGTATTGACCCTCTGGGCTGAGGCCACTGACCCAGGGTATTAAGAGAAAGTAAGTTGGTGCCTGTAACTGGGTCTGACATATGGTACCCAGTAAATATTTGTGGGATAAAATAAACTGAGGTAACAAATAAATGAATAAATACCACTCCTTCAACTGCTCTACTACTAATATAGTAGCCCCCCTTACCTGCAGGGAATATGTTCCCAGACGCCAGTGGGTGCCTGAAACCGCGGATAGTACCGTAGGCGTTGCAATGTCGTCTTAGGCTACTGCTGACCTCACGGTGTGTCAGGAGGAGGATCGTCTGCTTTGGTGGCCCTGGGCCACCGAGCCACGACACGGCTGGCTGTCAGGACACCATGTCCATGGCTGGGGAAATGGGGTGCCGTGGACTGCCGTTGACCCGTCACTGAAACTGCAGAAGTGGACACGAGGACAAGGGGAGACCCCTGTACTGCTACTACTACAGCCGTTTCTGGGCCCTTCCACGTTCACTTTTTGTATTCTCCTTGCAACGCTCTGCCCGGGCGGGAAGTGAGACTCAAAGCAGCAACATGTTTCCCCAGGTTCCTACGCCCATAATCACAACCCTATGGAGAATAAAAAGCTGTTCATTCTGAAATACAATTTCATTTTTGGGGTGGGAAGAAAGGGAGGGTATAAGGAGGGTTCTTTCATACGTTGATGCTAAAAATGCCTTGATCGGTAAAACCTAGAGAGGCTCATTCTGGATGTGCAGTTCTGAAAGGATTCAGAGGAAAGGTCAATGGATCGCCCTTAATTTTTGAGGATCTTGACTGTCTAGAGCTCGTGCCACACAGCAGGGGCAATGCCCATGAATACAGTAAGTGCACATTCTAATAGTGGGTGGTCAGGCACTTGGACTATAGTATGAAGATATTTATAAGACAATTGGGGAAATTTGAATGCTTATTGGGTATTTTATATTGAGGTAATATTCTCTTCTTTTGGAAGTGATGAGTATTGTGGTTGCTAAAAATAAGAGTCCTAACGTTTTTAGAGATACTTACTGACATATTTGTAATTGAAATGATATATCTGAGATTTCCCTAAAAGCAATTAAGTCGGCGGTGGGGAGAGAGGTGTGGGGTCTATAGAAGAAAGCAGATTAGTTATGTGCTGATAATTATTTAAGTTGGGTGATGGGTACATGGCAGTCCATTATGCTGTTTTACTTTTATATTTGGAGAGTGTTTCTTGGTTTAGGGAGTGTAGTGCCAGGCATAGATCAAATCAGACTTAATGAAAAAGTCCCTAACAGGATGTGGCACCGCATTTCCTAAATCCAGACACACAGTGCACAGGTGCGCACACTGACACGGGAACAGCCCGGAGAGAGGGCCCTCACCCTCTACTCACCAGAACGGCCGACCGCAGACGCCAGAGAGCCAACTGCCACGGGGACGCCGCCGAGGCAAACCGGGGGGCTCACCGACTCTGCCTCCCGAACACCCCCTCCCGGAGCTCCCGCGTCTCCCTTCCCCCGCCTCCGCCTGCACTGTCCTTCAAACGCCCGAGTTTCACTGAATGTATGGGGAGTGTCCCCTTAAGTATTGTAGGATACTGCCAAATATTTTTAGGTACCGTTGATGTAAGACTGGTCTTTTCAACATTCATTCATCCTAACCATTTACTTCTCAAGGCCCCTCCAAGTTCGTGACATGGGGATATGGACAGGACCATTTACCGTGGCAGAGAGATATGCAATTATTTCATCCCCTTGCCCCATCAAGTGGCTTAAACATGTTTACAAGTATAACTGTAAACATGTTTACAGTTCTGACAGTTCAGGTAATATTGTGTTCTGACTCTACCTGGCAGATCTAAGAGCTAGAAAAATAAGTGAGTCAAAAGAATTCCTGCCCTTAGAAGCTACCATACGAATACAGAAGACACAGTAACATGTGAACAGATATTTAAGATACCACGTGCCAGGAAGATGCTAAAACAGGGTAATGTCATAGACAATGAGTAACGGTGACAGCGGCTTTAACGAGGGTGCTTGGGAGAGGGCTGCCCGGAAAGGCGCCGTGTGAGAGCTCTCAGCGGTGAGATCTGCTGAAGGAGTGCTCCTAGCAGAATAAACGAGCACAGGAGCCCTGAGACGGCTGAGTGCTAAGGGCAGGCTCGCTGCGGCTGGAGCACAATGAATGAGAAAAGGGAGAGGAGATCAGAGTCATAGGCAAGGGCCAGCTTCTCGACCAAGAGCTACTCGATGGCCTAGGAAAATGCCTGTAGTAATTCTATTTTTGTGTAAAATAAAAACCAAGAGTATGTGCACATAGACATGGCAGTAAGCACGGGAGACTTCGATAGCACATACACCAGACAGATACTTGCGAGGTATACAATCAAAAGGACAGGAGAAAACCCATTGCTTACCTAATATTTGTTTTTAAATGTATTATTATGGGTGATTTTCACCTTCAGTATTAACAAAATCTTGTTTTCTCTACCTTTTAGTGCTTTTCAGAACACAGCCAAGACAGAGCTTTCGTCTTTGTTGGGGACATCACTCATCTGCATCTGAAACTTCGCTCCGATGCAAACCCTAGGAGGTGTGGAGTGAGTCCTGGGTTTGCAAGCCTGGTATCTGAGACACCTCTTTTGATAAAGCAGTTTCCCAGGCACCTCACAGCACTGTTGTGAGTATAAAAAGTGCTAACATACGTGGAAGCGCTTTACTGGGCTATACAAAGGCTCTGATCCCCGCTCCTAAGCCTTTTTGATACATACCTTTAGGTACTTTTGACCTGGCCAACTGCTAGCTTGAGCTCTGAGCCCAAAAAGTCACAAAAACCCCAAGAACATGATAGTTGTATTACACTGAATATGTTAAGAGTAGATCAATTCCTCAGCCTGAACTCCAGCAAACCACAAATCTGAAGCAGAAATCCCTACATCCCACGTATGACTTGGGTAGAGGAAGCGGCAATTCTGTCCTGCTTGGAAAGCCCCGGCTTAGCTTTGTCTGCCCAGAAGCCAACTGCAAGTTCTCTCCGTGACAGAGGCTCCAGACGGAATCTAAGTGAGACAGTCATCTGACCGGCAAACCCGCCAAGGGAGAGGGTGGCCAGGAGCACAGCTGCCAGCTCTCCGAGCGGATTTTCACCACCACCCACAACTATGACACAGATGGAAAAACACTCAGGTGCACAGGTCAGTTCTGGTCAAAGTATGGGAATGAGGGCCATGAATGAAACTGCTGAAATCTAAGTGTGTGCGACAGACACAAGCAACCCATGCTGGCAGATGAGCAGCTACGCAAAAAGCCAATTCCCGTTAAGACTAAATTGCTTAAAATGACTTTCTGAAAGGCCATTTTCAATACTTACAGACCACTAACCAACATCAAAGGGTTTTCTAGAATTTTATGGAATATTTTAAGTCGGTTCTTAACCAAGTTAAAACCAAAACTTTTTTTTTAACCCCCTAATAATGAAACAACAAAGTCCCTGGCCTGTCCAATTCTGCAAGTACAATAACTAAAGCAAGCCCAGCTCAGGGTCCTCTGAAAATACGACCCTCAAACATGAAATACTGCCATTCAATTCTACAAATACAATGTTCACTGAAGCGACGACTGGCTATCTTCATGAGAAATGTCTAAGGCATGCTCAATAGCAGGGTCACAAACGAACTGTCCCTTCCACAAAGTAAAATTTTAATATATCTTTATTGATTTTAGAAAGAGGGAGATAGAAACATCAATGAAGAGAGTCATTGATCGGCTGCCTCCTGCACACCCGACTGGGGACGGAGCCCGCAACCCAGGCACGTGGCCTGACCGGGAATCAAACGACGATCTCCTGGATCACAGGCCAATGCTCAACCACTGAGCCACACCAGCCAGGTCACAAAGTAAATTGTCTTAACTAGGAAATCATTTGTCCTGAAGTATTTCTTTGTAAAAACCCACCTTGTAATACAGGTTACTAAAAAATTGTACCATAGTAAATATACTACACCAAAGTCATTTTAGCCAACAGTTTTGAGTTTGTCTTTAATGCCTTTTATTGCTTCTTGCTTAACAATGTTCAGAATCCTCCAGCTGAAACCAAAGTGCTTTCTTGGAATCCTTTATAGAAGTTTATCTTCTTTGGAGAAAACACACTTTCCAACACGAAATACTAAGAAATCCAATGGTGTAGATTTCACAACTCTTCAGTTGGAAAAAAAAAAAAAAAGTTATGTCTTTAATTTCAGAAGAACTGTTGTTATACAATAAACTTTTTATTTTTTCATTCATAAAAACAGTCCACAGCATTCATAAAACAGGGTGGTAGAAGAAATAAAAAGAGACACTTTTCAGGTAGATTCTTTATGTTTAAGAACAGATGAGTTGGTAGCAATTTAACACAGATGGAAACAAATACAACCCATAGAAAAACAGGAGTCAAAAGGGGGAGAAGAGAGAATATCAACCAAGGTAAATCTAGAGTTTTCGGGCATGCAACTCAACATCTGAATTTTCTTCACTTAAAAACCAAAGTAGATGCTTTAATAGGCGTTCATAAAGAAGGCTATAAAAGTATTGCAAAAATGATAGCTGTACATATATCACCAAAAGAAAGAAATTAATAAATCCCCAGCTACACCCAGGCTAATCACAAGTTTTCCCGAACCAAGACAGACACAGAAAAATAACTTTTTACAAGTTTAGCTTCGAGGTACAACATCTTAGAGCTCTCACTTGGTTGTTTCCTGCTCATGCTCTTTTCAATATAAACAAATATGATTTATGTAATGGAATACATACTTGAAGAATTCCTTAAAAAAGAATCACAAGTTTCATTTTATATATACAACGAATTTTTAATTATATACTGAAAATAAATTACAGGAAATAACTTTAAAACGCAACAGAGGACAAAGTCACAATAAACATTCCCGTTGGATTCCCTTGGGGGGTAAGATTGCAGTGCTCAAGGAAGATAAATATCACAAATATATCAAAAACTTCAAGAGTCTATGCATTCACACTGACGTGAGCCACAAACATTCCTGCACAGGGACTGTACTTAGTAGCCTACCACAGAACCAGATTTTGCCATAAACTACAAAACTTTTAATACAAAATTGTTATTTATATATTTATAATTCATATACATGCCCTATCTGTGAGTTTAGAAAATAAAAGCTACACACTGTACAGACACTCTTAACTCATAGCTGTAGGCAACATTTTTGGATGGAATTTCTCCCCCAATAAAGTTAACGGCGTATTTTATGTACATGAAGCTAAACTGCATGACAGCTCAGTTCCCAGATATGCATCTCCTTTTAGGGCAGGTTTACAAATTTTAAAAGGCAAGACAAATGTACACCTCAGAATCACTTTCTTAGCTACAAGAGTCGTCATGTAATTTCTGTGAAGTTTCTGACACATGCATTTATGTAATACTGGTATCGAAGGCAGTAAAGCAATATATACTTTTAATGTAGTGGCTCAATAAAAGCTTCATTGTCATTCCAATCTGATTCTTTATACAGTGATTCATAGCTTCTCTAAAAATTAAAATTCAATGGGACACTGTGTTAGACTCTAAATAGATTTCTTAAAATAGATTCCCTGAAATATCCTTTTACATAAAACAAATTTCACTAACATTAGCTTAAGTAAAAAGGAAAAGAAAGAATTAAAAACATGGCACAAATGTGCATGATAAAGTAATGCTCCTCAGCCAATCTCCACGCCTTAGGAGTCATGAACAGAAGGCTTAAAAAACCAAACAACAATTTTCACACTCTGTGGCAGCCATCTGTGAAGCCAGTTGCGCTAAACTACTTCTACAGTTGATTGTAAACTTTGGTTTATTGGTATCTGAGTTCTCATTGTACAGCAAGCATGAACGAGAGGGAGAGTGGAGTCCATGAGATGAACGGTCAGTCTGTCTTTAACCGGGCATGATGCGACACCTGGTCAGTCAGGCCTGCTTTGATGGAGTTTGTTACAGACTGCCTTATGTTTTCCTCCATCAAATTATCACCCAGGGGCTTCAATACCTGTGGCATGAGAAATGTGCAAAACAAATAAAAACATGAGGTAAAAAAAGAGTTACATACAAAAATAGATATAAAAGTTCAATTCAAAGCAATGAAGAAAATAACCAGGAATGTGGAAAATAAAAAGATGCTTCTCCCAAAAAAAGTTATGATGCTACAAACAATGCAGTTAGACATTTCATAATGCAACAAAAATCAGTTTCCTCTTATGCAAACCATGTACAATCCCTACGAGACGGATGTGCAATTCCATACCCTATGTGCAGCATCAAATCTGGTATGTACACAGCATTTATGCAGACCGGCCAGACGGTCCTGCTTACTGTCCTACATGTGTGAGTATGAACACTTCAGAGAGAGAGAAAAGTGTAAAATACTGTCTAGTTTTTCTTCTTGTTATTGTTGGATGACAGTCTCTGTCGCTGTGCTGATGAAAGAGCACGATGAACCATTCGGCGTCTAGTAACTTCAAACAGTTTGGAAAACACCTAAAACATGGAGTGATTTGTTAGGAGAATGACTGAGTGCCTCGAAGTCAGAGTTTAAGACTACAAGAATTTGAGACTTTGTATGTTTCTCACCTTCCTGGGACTCCTCTGAAGCAAAAGAAAAGAGAAATGCAAAAAATTTAGACAAGGTTTGGTGACACAGCACAGACCTTCTCTGACTAGTGATCCCCGTATCTCAACTACACTGAAAATAACTGCACACTTTAGATTCTTCCATTTAACTGCTTTGTAATAATGGCACCTCTGAAATCTTAGAATCAATGCTGTACAGGAGATGACTGGTTTTCAAAAGAAGACACTGTACAATTATTGAAATTCATGTTGCAGAACATTAGTAATGGTCCAAAGTTTTAAAGTAGATAACACTTTTTTAAAAAGTGAGGTTGTAATAGCTTTTAATCCGTCTATTAGAAGGTATCAAAGGAGTGTGAAGAGTCCGATTTTTGAGATAAAAATTTAACAAATATCCAAACATAAGCTTCCAAATCTGATCTGAATAAAAATGAGCATTTCTCTAAATACAAAATCCAAATTAATATAGTGGGTCACTTTATAAAATAATAATGGCATTATTACAAGGAAAGTCACCATCCAATCAACTTTCTTCAAAAAATGGTTTACTTCTTCGGTCTTTGAATTTAAAGCCAAAACCAACAAAGACCTGCATATTCTAGATCTTCTAATAAGCCCAATACTTCATTGGCCCAGGAATGGTATCTGAAAATGCCCATTTTACTGTCCATCAGTAATAACTGTAGTTTTCACTCTGGTCCTCGACATGATGCTCAAGTATTTCACGATGATCACTTTAATGACAACATCCTTAAATGGAATTTTCTGTACATAGGCAATTCCAACACACAGTTAGCCAATATAATACAACACAGCTTTCCTTAGTAGATACTTGTCAGGCCCGACTTAGATTTCTGGTTGAAGTAAAAGATTATGATTAAGAGTTAGTTTTCCGTAGTGTCTGCTTTGCTCATCAGTATTTCCATAGCACAGAGGTCAAAGTTTTTTTGGTGTAAGAAATCCCTATTGGATTGTTCCTTGTAGTACATCAGTAAATCACTATCTTCATGGAAGGCAACGAAGACCTGAATGCCATCTAGTATTTTTCCTGGCATATAAGCATGCATTGCTTCTTGCCAATATCAGTAAGAAACTTCTTCTGCTTTCCTAAAGTACTGAACTTCCAAACTTCTTTTCCTTACCTTCAAAACTCTTTCACCAATTATATTTTCTCTTCTCAAAGAAAGAAATCCCTAAAGACTTACCCTGCCCATTGTTTGGTAGAGCCAGGACTATGATTAAGATCTGTCCAAAGGATGTTACAGATTTAAGCCAACCAAAGCACTCTAAAATTATGGCTTTAGAAAAAAAAGCACTCTCCTGTTCACACTTTATATTTAGATTATACATCCAAACAAAACAGAAAAAGCCTTTCGGCAGTCCTCATATAAAGGAAAAGTAGGTGTGCAAATATTGTGTGGGGAGGTGGGGGAGTCACAGGATGAGATTAGTCACTGAAAACCAAAAGAGAGATACCAACCTGTTCCCACAGTGTTTCAGCAAGCTGATCAATCATTGTTCCAATTTCTCTGAATTCCCCAGAGTATTTAACATATGCCCAAGTACAAAGAGATGTCAGTGCCAACCCCATGACCAGGTTACACAAGACGGCTATAGAGTTCAGGCCGATGAAGCCGGTCAGTCCTGAGATGACATACATCGCAAACATGACCGCGAACAGCGTGGCAGGGGTGCGAGCAGCATAGAAGATGTTCTTGCCGTCGTTGTGCTTTATGAAATTTGCATAGGTTTCTTCGATTTCAGCTTCAAGCTGGTCCTGATAACGACGGCAGAATTCATCTCCACCCATTTTTTTTATTGAACGAAACTGTTTAATCGCCACTTCCTTGAGATCCAGGTGTTTTCGCTCCAGATCTGAAGGTGCAATGTAAGGCTTGTCCCCACCACAGACCTGCACAGACACGATTACCACACAACAGGTCACATGCTGGAAAAAATTTACATTTGAAAGTTCTCTTCTCATCGTGTTTAGTCTCAAAAAGTCAAACCACCTACATGATTCAGTTTTAAACTTGTTTATAACACCTCACACATAGCCATAGCTTATTTATTTATAACCTATATGTTTAACTGTCTCAGGCAAAATAAATTTTCCAAATATAACTAATACAGGTAAAGACAAAAATAATTACACTGAAACCTGAACCTGACTTCACTTGATCCACCAATACACCATAAGAGTACAAAAGACTGCTGGCAAGAGAGTGGGTAAAAGATAATTAAAAAGGTACTTTAATGTTCAAGTCAGCAAGCTTACCATAGAAATTGTTACTGCCTTAAGCTAACATTAATTACATCAGAAGCCACTAATAAACAGCACTCTGAATCATGTGTCAGAAAATATCTCAGTATGGTTTATGTAATAACCTACCACCCATATCCTGCACTCTATGTGAATTATTTGCTTAGTTGATAAAAAGGAATTAGGAAATAATGTAACATAACAATGCATAAGGAATACAAATTATTTCAATTATTTTAGATAATAAAAATCTTCTATCTCATTCTAGTGTCAAATTTAAATTTTAGTTACAAACCTGTTCCATACTTTTGCAATAAATCTCTCTTGCTCCTGCTACTGCAGCAAGATTATTAGCTTCAGCTGTGGCCTAAAAAATAAAATAATATGTGTCAATTTTATGCAAAAAAAGTATCTGATGATTCTATAAATTCTAATTAACAGTAAGTTATATACCAAAAAAAGTCTGAAAAACAACCAGAGAAAATATTACCAACTTCCAGTTTTCCTTTCCAATGGAAGGGAACACCAGTATAAAGGTATAGTAACCACTTCTAATAGAATTGCCTGCCTAATTTTGTTTTGCTTAGGTGTCTGTTAAAATGGGTTTATAGAAAATACCATATACACTCAGGAAATTATAGAGAATTAAATAGATACAACCCTAAAATGTGTCAAGTCTCCAGATGTAAAGAATCAATCAAGTATTTCCCATATGGTTCTCTCTCTCATAATCAGTACTACACAAGGGTCATTTTTAAATGCACAAAACAGTTCCTTGGGTGAGTTTTATAAGAAAATACTGTTTAATCCATTTTAAAACTGAGAAATTGCCGAGGCAGCATTAGAAGCAGCTCTAAATCATTAGTACAAAAAGAAAACAAGCCTTATTTCAAACAACATTTACTGTCAAAGATTCTGAGAAAAGGAGAAGCTTGGTTCAGAGAGGCCCATTTTAAGCTACCTTCCGAAACAGAAATTTTCCTACACTTTCTGAGCAACTGAAGAGAGGTACTGAGGATTCTTATTTCTGGTGGCCTATGTGTGTACAAGGTCTGTGATCTATAGTTACAAAAAAATCATATAAGAACTTCAGGAACAATGACATGTATTGCCTTAAGTATCTAAAATTTATATGCATGCAAAGAAGCGCCACCCCATTTCCAGCATTTATCTCTAAAACAAAGATTTGTTTTCTCCTTCACAAATAAATACATGTACAACACACACACTACCTGAAGCATGGACTTTGGATGTGGAAGTTCCTCTCCTTGATAAATTTTAATGTAAGCCTAAAAATAGAGAAGACTCATTACACTGGTAGGTTATGCAATTTAGTTCTATAATCCCAAAGAAAGACAAATCATTAAATATAAAAACAATTCACACTATTAAAAGGAAAGTCTAGGCTTTAAAAATCATTCACTCTCATTCCAACAAATTTAACCCCATGCTCAACATTATTAAATACATATGTTGCTAAATAATATCCTAAAGGAATGTTTCTAAATAGAATTTCTACTTGCATAAGTTATATCTCATATTTAAAAGTTATATATAAAATGCCATCCACTTTATGAAAAGAAACCCATAATTCTCCCCTACTGCCGTTTCAACTATATGTTAGAAAACATTATAATTCAGTATTTTACTTTGATCAGCATAAATTATATTTCCGTTTAAGAAAGAAAAAAAATTACATAACTGTGGTTTAAGAGTAACAAGGCAAGATGAGAGTTTTTAGTAAATCCATATAGGAATCTTTCATCTCAACTTTCTATTGACTCTACTTCATAACTAAACACAGATAATACGTATAAAATGATCAAAAATACATTCTTAGTTAACTGTGTTTTCCCTTCCACCTAAATCCATAACTACTATGAATAAATCTAATTCTCTACAATGGTCTTGCTTTGGCAATCAAGCTATAAAGACTAGAAAAGAGTAAAGGGGGAAAAAATCTATGAATAATTTACTTGCGCTAAGAAACCAGTTTTGATACTTTCAACTGCTCTCAAGTCGTCAGAACGCTGAGAGAAGGCTTTTGTGAGCACTCAGGATGGAGACTTACGCCCCCAACCCCTCCTGGCATTCACAAATGACAGAGTGCTACTACAGTATGGTGAATGCTCTTCTCTCTGCATCAGAGCTGGAGGACAAGCAGGATAATTCTGCAATGAAAATCACTGTCTACAATAGACAAGGTGTCTGCTGGAATCTTAAGTGTCCTTAAATATTGATACACTCAATTCAAGGCAGATAAACTATAAATGTTACACTTTTGCTTTAAAATAAAATTTCTTGTACATATAGATGAGTTTTAAGTTAGCTACATTTCTAACTTAAACAAAGTCATTTAATGTAAGAGTTTTCCTACCTTAAAATATTCTACAAGATCTCTACAAGTGACTTTAGATCCACTTATCTCTTTTTCTACCAAATTTTCAGGGGCAAGCAGCAATGGTACCAGATTTCGAAGCTCTCGTTTAAAGTCATCATCAATATCTAGTGGACATGAAATTAGTCAACATATTAGTCCAAAAAAAAGTGAAGAGCTCCCCATTGGTAAGAGCACATAAAATTCTGTTTCATGAAAAAAAGAGTTCACAGTATCTATTACTTAAGTAGATTCATTTAAAAAACTCATCCAAACATGTCATTACCTCCTAGAAAAAAATATAACCCCCCCTACAAACACATAATTCCCCTCATGCCCAATTCTTTCAGCTCAAATAATAAAAAAAACAAATTGTGAACTACACAAACAAATCCCGCATTAACTAAACTATCCCTTTCAGAAGGCAAATAATTCACAAAATTGTATTAAATTTAATATTATTTTGTTTTTCCAGCGATACTATAAAAGTTTCATCAATCTTCAAGTCTTTCACCATCATTCTCAAAATAATCCGAAACAAACACAAAAAAGTTATACTATCACCCCTGAAAAGGAGAGGCTTAAATCTGATTGCATCAATACAATATATTGGTCAAGTTTTTCAGCAGAAAGTAACCAAATGAAATACTGAAATGTTCTTAGCCTTCAGACTTTTTAGGATATCAGTACTGAGCAACAGACCACATTAAAAAATGTTAATCGATATGCTTAGCTGTTCACAAAAAACCAATGAAATGGAAAGCTAGAAAGACCACATACAGCATTATAATCACATTATTAACAATGCATCAAAATGTCCTCCAGTATAAGACACAAAATTTAAGGAACCATGTACTTTTTAAAAACTTTCAGCACCTAAAAAATAAGTTCTGATTTTAGCAAGAATGGGAATTCCCACCTTTCAATCTCCCATCAAAACTAGGATTAGTTGCAACTTTAAGACCAGGATGTGGTAAAAGGAAGCAACCAAGATTTGAGAAACAATTGTGAATGTGCTTCCTTACATTCTGTAGCTCTTCATGTTGATTTTGTTTTACCTGAGGGCAGAAGGAGACAGAATGAAGGTGCAAACAGGAGAAAAAATTTTTTAAAGCACACACACATACTCACATGCACGCACACTTAGCTTAGATGCTATTCCAGATAGGTATTTGGCAATATAAAATTTTCCTAAAGACCCATTTCCGACCACTTTGGTAAGACCCCACTTTGTCTTAAACCAGAAAAGATGTTTTTTTCCTACGTTAGCTGCCAAGCACATGAAAAAAATAAAAATTAATAATCATAATATCTAACACCAGAATAATAAATCATGGTTGATATTTACAAACTAGGTAATAAATTAAGAATTTGCCTTTAAAGTACTTATAATGGCAAAGAGAAAAACAAAATATTAATCTGCCTACAAATAAAAAGGTCAGACCATTAGCAAACTAATAGCTATGGTGAACTGCTCCAGTGCAGTCAAAAGGTCTCAGAAATTTGTTAGGATTTCAGCACTCACTCCCAATGATTATTTATGATTAATGCTAGTTATCAGTGTTTGGAGAAGAGAGATTGCTATGTATATTCTGGAAGAAAACCTTAACTTTGGATTTTTAATAACTAATTATCCCAATATAACTTCTCAAAAATCATTCTTTAAAAAACACCAAAAATACACCATTCATAATCAACAAAACCTGGAAATAACCTAAATCTCCATCAAGACTAGAAATGAAAAATCACTGTCTCTTCATACAAGGGAATACTTCATAGCAATGAGAATAAATGAACTAAACTACAAGCAACAATATGGATTAACCTCTGAAACATATAATGGGGCGAAAGAGGCTAGACAAATACATACTGTATATGATTCCTTTCGTAGAAAGTACAAAAACAAAGCCTGTTAGAGGTCAGGATAGTAGTGGAAGGAAGTGGGTGTTTCTGGATGCCGATCACATGGCTGTGTTTAATTTGTACAAATTCATCAAGGTGCACACTTATGATTTCAGCACTTTTCTGTCACTTCGATAAGACATTAAAAATCTTTCTTGGCTTTGAAGTACATAATTCTGAGTTTAGGTAGTATGCCTAATGTGCTGTGTGTTAATTTCTTCTGAACAAACCAAAGAAAACTCTTGATGACTGAAATGATCTCCAACAGTAGGGTCTAAAAATGCCTTTCAAATAATCCAAGATTAAGGAGTTGGTTTTCATCTCATTTTAGAAATAAAAAAACTACATAACTATATTGTACCCAAAGTTTTTGAATGCGGTTGAGAAACTAAATGCATCATCCCACAGGCAAACAAAATTTTATTAACCAAGACAGAGAACCCTCCTACTTATGAATAAAGAGACCTTCATGTATCTTTTATGTATGTGAGTGGATGAGTAGTATCTGACATGAGGGCTTCCCAAGTAATTCCATGGGAGGGTACCTTTAGGAACCAAAGATCGTGTTGGTGAGGTTATTTTCCAGGAATGCCTTGGTGTGGCATACTGCATGGGCCAGGAGTCTGAATATTTGGGTTCTTGTCCAGTTATCAATAATTAGTTAAGTAACTAAAGGCAAGTCTCTTTTCTGGGTTCTAGTTTCACTATATATATCTAAAAAAAAGGAAGGCTGAACTAGATGAAATTCAAGATACCTTTCTAGCTCCACATGCTGTCATTCTATGAGTTAGTATTCCTTGGAGAGATGGCCTCACATCATCTGTGCTCAATGCATGCACATTATATTATCCAGTCTGTCCCAAATGTTCAGAAGATCAGCTGGGCCAGAGAGGGACATGCATGCAATCTCAGTAGGTCAAAAAATTAGTCTCCTTCAAGTGTCTATCCTTTGAACTATTGATTAACAGAGGGGAAAGTTGACTCCGAAGAGAAATATTTGTTCCTTAATTTCTATTTGTGGTCATTGTCCTCTTTTCACCAATTACATATGGAGTCATCTGGGCTAACTTGGGATACTCAATTTATTCTAATGACACCTAGAAATTGGCAGTCCAGGCAGCCCACTTCCTCACCTGGCTTGGTGCGTGTATACTCTCCTTTCTAAGTGGGGCTTACCTGCAATCTCTTTTCAAGGAATTGTTTTCCACCTTCCAAACCATACGAATGTTCATAAGGATAACTCCAATCTCGAATCAAAAACATTAATGTCTATACATGGAGGAAAAAAGAAATCGTTTCTTACAAAATTTTACAAAAAACCCCACTACTTTAACAATTGAAGCCTCCCTTATTCCCCTAAACAATCCTTATCTAAAGTTATAGTAATAAGTGGTTAATATTGCTCATAGTTTTATCAAGGGCCTACCTAAACCAACACTCCCAGCCCCTACACCAAGCAATTGCCTCCATCTGAAAAACTCACCATGTATAAAGAGTCACCATAAGCAATAATACAGGATTTTTAAAATGAACAAAAGGCATATCTGGATGTATAGATCGTAATATTAAGTCAAGGCTGTTTAACCAGAAGACCAGCTAACCAATTCTAGACCAAATAATTCTTTACACAGAATTTTTTATTCATATGTGCTTAGGTTTGTCAACTTCAACACTATTAACATTCTTAACATAAGAATTAACATAATTCTTAAAAATTACCCCAATTCAGAAAAAAATGAAAAAGGCCAAAGAGAGTATATTTCATCCATACACACAAAATGAAAATATAACCTGCCCAAATATTTCATAAATGTGATCACTTGAGCCAGTTAAAACTGAGGCAGAATCGATGTAAACCCACTAACTCTAAGAATCACCAGTAATGCCACCACACAGGAAGGACTTCACACACTGACGAGCAAACAGGGTGAAGTCATTCTCACTTGTTGTAACACAACTGACCAAACAGTACTAATGTCAACTTATAAATTAGCTTTGTTTTTTAATTTAATCTCCATCATGAAAGGGCTCCACAGAAGCAAGCACAGCAAATGATTCTACAATAATTCCAACCAGGTTAATTTCTGACTTAATATTCTATACCTACCATTTAAAAAACATGGGGATATAGAAGCTGGAGAAGGGGGGAGAGATATAAATAATTCTATATGAAACCAAAAAACAATGAATAATAGGACTAACCTCAACTTGCAATATACCACACAAAAGAAACCTGTAATATTTTGTAGTTTACCATGCTAAAAGAAATTTAAGTGACTGTCTTGTTTCAGAATGAAATAATATCTAACTAAGAGAAACATTATTAACCTCTTAATCTAAGTATTAAGAATCAATCTATAGCCATTTGTTCTATTTCCTATCTGGTTAGCCTACTCCTGATAAGTTGGTGATAACATTACCACAAATTAGTATCGATTTTGTTGAATCTATTGCTAAAATGAGTTTGTTGCAATGTCCTCATGTTTTCAAGACTTACAAGATGAGGTGGCTTGATAGCTGTCCATAGGTAACTTTTACAAAATGATAAAATATTTATTTACCTGAAATGGTTTCTGGTAAATTTCTTCCATTGCAAGTCTGCCGTACTCTGTAAATAACTATCAAATCAAGGGATTTAAAATAATGCCTTTGAAGAGATTGAAAGAAGACATCTGTAAAGCTGTTCTATATCAGACCACTAGATGTCAGAGTCTTTAAAATCATTTGAAAGCCAAGCATTCAATTTTCTAACAGACTGGGTGGGTATATAATAAAATTTAATTTTAAAAAGTTTAATGAATAAGAAGTTAAGAAATGGTACATCAGTTCAAAATCATGCAGTATTCTATCTTCTCACTATGTTATAGGCTTCTAGGGGTATAGTCACAATAAAGTAGGAATTAAATTTTCAATACTTTGGAATACATTCTTTAAGTCATACATACTTGCAAGTGCTGAAGGTCATCTTCTTGAATATTCTGAGACAAATTATATACCTGTTAAAATAAAATGTTTTTATTAGTGTTTTATTTTGAATACGCAGCTGTACATAACTTTACTTGTAGAAATAACGGCTATTTTATATCTCAGCCCAAATGAACCACTTAGCCACTATCTTTAACCAGTGGCACATGAAAAGGATATTCTCTTTTTCCCTAATAGTCAAGATAAAACATTAAGAGGGAAACAGTGGTGGCAAACTGTAAAAATGTGCATGAATACATGTATATGGGGACTAAAAAGTGGCAGACCATTTTTTTCAAAAAGTGTATTATATAGTAAATTTCTTTTTCTTCTTCTAAAGGCTACTTTAATGTTATGAAAAGTCCTTTTTTTTTAAAGATTGTTTCCACAATTATTTGTCTAAGTCAATGAATGTGAGGGGCATAGTTCTACAAAGATAAATTCCTCCCTGATACAATCATAATATATAGTTGATAGTTATTCCGTGGGTGTCTCAACTACCATCAATTCTACTATGGTTCTCTTTTTATGTTGGTAAACTCATCAGACTAAATAATTTAACATGAAAATTTTACCAGCCTGTGGTAACTGAAAAACTTAACAGTAAGTGACACTCTTGCCCTTTCTAAAATTTTTAGGAGACTTCCAAGGTGCATAAACCAGAGCTGATAAAGGAAGGTCTAAGTACTCTCAAGGAAGGAAAATTGGAGAAAAGATTCACTAGGTCCAGTCCTTCTGACTTAGGTCTTTAAAGGTCACTCACCAAGCTACCACAGGAGAAAAATGGATGTCCACAGATGTCACCTCTGCTAAGAAATAACTTATGTCTAAGAAAACAGGGTTACTCCAAAGATAGAACAATTTGTTCTACCCGCAAATGAGTGATAATCTAGCTGAACCACTTGGAGGTCAAGAATATAAACAGCCAATATAGGTCAGCAAAATTAAAATAATATTCTCAGCTAACTCCAAACAGAGTACTTAAAAAAGTAATTAATGACTGAGGTGATCAAATTCTAGATTTAGACTTAAAACTGAAAACATGACAAACCTATTTTTACCACATGGGCCTTAGCTTTTAGATAAGAGGTCCAGATCCTTTCATTGTCAGAACCAGGTTGCAAACAGCAGTAAGAGAGAGGATTTGTTATTTAGATCATAAGTACTTAACATACAGTGTTGTACTTAATAGATGCTCAATAATTATTTGTTGAAAGATAAAATGACAAGAGAATCAATTTGTCATTGATCTATCAGCCAGAGAGCTTATGTAAGGAAGGTGAGAAATCTAGCCCCAAAGGTCAGGAAGAAAGCAATAAAAAATAACTTTAATCTTCTTGATTATAGTTTACAAAGCATTTTCTTATGCATTATTTCAGCTTTCATATCTGACTGCACACAACCACCACATGTGAGATAGGCAGGATGGGTAAAATCCTCCTTTTATAGATAAGAAAGTGGATGAATGGCCATAAGTGGATGTCCAAAACCAAGCCTTCTACCATAAAGTTGAATAAATAAACGACAGAACGCCAGGTACAAGTATTAGGAAAGAGAACTCCACATTATATTTTAAGGCAAGCCACAATGCCAACTAATCTGAAGGACTATAATGTGATAATATAAACACAAAGATGTGGCTTCTGCTTACCTTAAGGGATCAGCAATTCTGCCACCATGCAAGATCAGAGAAAAAGAGGTTGAACAAAATGGGAAAAAGAGACTTTGAGGGTCCCCAATAGCATCATTTAGTTGATAGTGACAGATATGCCCAGCCCTATAATAAACAGAAGCCAAGCTAAAGTACTCCTCTTTTAACTCATAATATCCAAAACTTATTTCCACTCAGACGGCTAGATACTTCAGATTGAATAAGGATGGAAACGGGAACTTAGAGACAGTCATATGTTCAGATATTACTGGAAAGCATAACAAAAATTCCACAACACTGTGACAGCATCACCCATCACTGAGAAGAAATCTTTCTTCTGTCAGGAGTACATATCTGGCAGCCACATGGCTAAATCCAATTAAGGATAACATGCAGTAACAACTTTTCCTTAAGAAAAAAAAAAAGGGCATTAGATGCTATGATGAAAAACCAAAGGGACTGGCTATTGGTTTATTACCTCCTTGGTAAGCACTCAAAGTGTGAAATTTCACACAGTGAGCCAGAACAGCAGGCAGGACATGTAAATAACTCTAATTTTAATCCTTTTTTCTCTGATCAAAGGCATTTTGAGGAAGAGGAAAGGTATTAGGCTTATCTGAACTAATCATACCACAGCTTCTCATGTCTTACCTGGACTGAGCTAGTCATAGTGCTCAGAGCAAACACTGTTGCACAGTCTTTGATTGTTGACTGGCTATCAAAGGCACCCTGAGTATCCATTAGCAGCACAGCCACCTAGAAATTTAAAAGTTTAAAATACTGAGTAAAATATTCACCAACAGTGACTTAAAAAAATCAAGTATAAAATGATAAATGCCAAAATCAGTAATTAAGTCAAGAAAAGTACTCTAAGTTAAATATCTCAGATTTTTGACATAATAATCCATATATAGGGTGGGGCAAAAGTAGGTTTGCAGTTGAAAGTACACGAAACCCAGAGTTTATTCTTATTATTTATTAATTCTTGTATTACTTTCCAAATTAACAACTGTAAACCTACTCTTGCCCCACACTGTACGTTCAAGTTATCAGACATTAATAGTTCTGTGTTGTTTTGAATTTTAATACCAGAAAATAGCTCAAGAAAGAATATGGGAGAATAACACAGTAAAAAGTATAAATAGTATTTTACTTTTGTTCCATTAGGTCTGTCGATCACAAACACTTCATTCCAGACTTGTATGCCTGTTGTTTCTCTTTCGCAACCACCTCGCCATGTAAAGCCAGTCAATGGTTCATTGTTTCCACCAATCCAATTTTGAGAATCCTGTTAAAGTCAAGCATAAATATAAAACACAAAAATTAAGAACTAAAAAGAAATATAAGAAATCACCCATTCTTTATTTTACAGATGAAGGAGGTAAATCCAGTAAGATTAAAATACACTGGAACATTATACAAGTAGTTATAAAAGCAGTCCCAAATCTCATAGGAAGTTGTCTGTCTTAGAGAGGCGTGGTCTCTCCCACACCTGAATCTTCTCAAATCTCACTCTCTATGCTTCTAGATAAGTGGGGTCACATCCACTTTTCCCCATTTTGGAAAGATTTCCTATAATGTTTAATAATCATAAAAAATAGCTACCACTTATTTTGACATCTCTTATACAGATAAGCAAAACTAAGTTCCAGACAGAATGACTGTCAAAAACAGTATTGCTTTCTTTGAATAGCTAATACTAAAGTGTTTTCACACTGCCTTAATTTTCTCTTTAAAAAAACATCAACTCTAAAAATAACCACTAGACTTGTTTGGAACTTGATTCAAACAATCCAACTCTAAAAGCCTTTTTCAAATCCTAAAGAAAATATGAACCCAGAGTGGGTATTATATTAGATGGTGTTAAATCAGGAAAAAGTTGGTCCTTCGGTGTAATAATGGTATCATGGTTGTGTTAATAAAAATAAAATAATAATAATAATAATAGAGCCCTTATCTATTAAATAAGCAAATATTTATGGTGAAAGGCTATGCCTGCCATTTGCTTAAAAATGTTACAGCAAAAACAAAAAAGAATAAAGAACAGGCTGGATAGCAGATGAACCAAGACCAGAAGAATATTGACAGGTATGGTGGAGTTCATTATACTATTCTATTTTGGGGTATGTTTAAAATTTTTCCACAATAAAATCTTTTAACTAAAACCTATAAGGCTAAACTGTTAAAACTGAGTATTATAAAATAATTTAAAAGTTAATATATCATAAGGTAATTTGAGAAAATTAAATCTGAGACATAATAAATGAATAACCTGGACTAATATCAAGATCCCTATAGTTTAGTATACTTAAAGCCCACATATCCTTTACTCATAGTGCCCCATAGTGAAAATTCCTTTGTTTCATAAATACTTCCAATAAGCTTGGATATATATAGTCCAAAACAGATAACAAAGCTCAATTTAGGGGTGGAGAAAAGATGTCAAAGTAGGCTCAGTGAGAGATGAAGCAATTTAAGAAAACCAGATATGGGGGGGGCGGGGGGGGGGGTTCAAACCCTCACCTAATGTGAAGATCAGCCTTAAACCTCAAACCATTTATAATTATTTTATTCCACAAAACTCTCATCCCCAGAAGGTTACCAATCCTATCAAATACAAAATTCTCTTGGACTCTTCACTTTTCAACATCTTCAACTTAAGGTCCTCATCTCTCTGTTGGTCACAAGGCTGACACATGGCACAACTCCATTCACACTATATACTATATGGACTTGTGCTTCAGTAGGCACCCTTCCTAGGGATTTAAGAATTAATGGTACCCCCTAGAAAAGTCCAACAGTGGTCCTGCCCACGAATTATGTTTTATATGCTCCAAGTAGGTCCCTCTAATAGTGTATGATTCTACTTATATGAGATACTTAGAATAGTCAAACATATAGACACCGAAAATAGATATCAAAAACACTGTAGCTGGATTAACATCTCTCATGTTTGCAACTATTTTATTTGATGAATGAATCCACAGACTGGACATGACCAAGAAAGTGAACTTGAGGATATGTCAACAGAAACTTCCCAAAATGAAATGCAGAAAAAAAAGAGTAAGAATGACAGAATAGACCATCCAACAGGATAAATACCAAAATAATGTACAATTTTGATAACTTAGTTGGAAAGGACCAATTCTTTAAAAGACACAAACTACCAAACTACACACACACAAAATAGATTATCTGAATAGGCCTATATTGACAAAAGAAATTTAATCAGTAATTAATAGCATTCTAAAAAAAGAACGAAATAAAGCCCAATTGCACTGGTGAATTCTACCAAACATTTAAAGAAGAAATAACACCACTTTCTCTATAAGCTCTTCCAGGAAATAGAAGCAGAGGAAACACTTCCTAACTCATTCTATGAGGACAGCACTATCTTAATCCCAAAATCAGCTAAAGACATTACAAGTAAGAAAAACTACAGACCAATATACCTCATGAACACAGATGCAAAAATACTCAGCAACATATTAGCAAATTGAATCCAACAATGTATAAAAATAATTATACACTAAAGTTGGATTTATTCCAGGGATGCAAGGCTGACTCAATATTAAAAAAATTAATAACCTAATCCATCATATCAACAGGCTAAAGAAAAATCACATGATCACATCAATTGATGCCCCAAAGCATTTGACAAAATACAACATCCACTCATGATTAAAACAACAACAACAAAACCTCCCAGCAGACTAGGAATAGAGAGGACACCCTGAGCTTGATTTTTCAAATTTACAAGAAAATCTAGAACCTAGGTGCTTTCTCCCTAAAGATGAGGATGTCCACTCTTATCACTTGTACGCAACATTGTACTGGAGGTTCTAGCCAGGACAATTAGCCAAGAAAGAGAGATAAAAGGTACTCAGGTTGGAAAAGAAAAAGTAAAACTATCTCTATTTACAGATGACATGATCTTGTATACAGAAGACTCTAAAGAATCCACTAAAAAACTATTGGAACTAATAAATGAGTCGAGCCAAGTTGCAGGATATGAGATCAATATACAAAAATCAATTGTATTTCTATAAACTTGCAATGAACAATCTGAAAATGAAAAGAAAACTTCCTTTAAAATAGCATCAAAAAAATAAATTTTAAAAAGTATAAAACTTATTCCGCAAACTACAAAACATTTTTGAGAGAAATTAAAAAAGAGCTAAATAAATAAGAAAACATTCCATGTTCATGGACTGGAACACTTAATATTAAGGTGGCAATACTCAAATTGATCTTTCAGATTCAAACCAATCATCAACAGAATCCTAGTTAACCTCCCATAGAAAGTGGCAAGCCAAATCTAAAATTCATATAAAATTGCAAGAAGGGGGGGACATCTGTAATACTCTCAACAATAAAGATAAATTTTAAAAAATAAAATAAAAAAAAACACATACAATTGCAAGAGACCTAGAATAGACAATCTTGAAAAGGAAGAACAAAATAAGAGAACTTTCACTTCCTGATTTGAAAACTTACTACAAAGCAACAGTAATCAAAAAGTCTGATACTGGCATAAGAATAGACACAAAGGTCACTGAAACAGAATTGAGAGCCCAGAAATAAATTCATGTATCTATAACCAGCTAATTTTCAACAAGGGTGTCAAAACCATTCAATAGGGAAAGAATAGTCTTCCCAACAAATGGTGCCAGGACAGCTGGATAGGCACATACAAAAGAATAAAACTGGAAATTTACCTCAGACCATTTATATATAGGTATATAAATGTATAACTAGTGAATATATTTTAAACTACATTAATACAATTATAGCATTATTCATAAGCCTAAAGACAGAAACCCAAATGTCCATTAACTAATGAATGAATAAATAAAATCTGGTATTACCTATAAAACAGAATATTATTTTCCTAAAAAGAAATGAAGTACCGATAATGCTACAATGTAAATGAACCTTTAAAAATTACTCTAAGTGCCCTGGCCAGTGTGGCTCGGTTGGCTGGAGCATCATCCCACACACCGGAAGATCACAGGTTCAATTCCTGGTCAGGGTACAGCTGATTGTGAGAGTGTGTGTGTGTCTACCTCTCCCTTCCTCCCTCTCTGAATAAAAAAAAGAAAAATTACACTAAGTGAAACAAGCCAGCCACAAAAGACCACATATTATATCATTTCCTACCTTCTGTAGCTAGCATTCCACCTTTGTAGGCATATAGGTTAATGACATAAATCCAAAACTATTCCATTGCTACTTCTCCTTTCATCTCCTAGAAAAAGTATGACCCACCACTAAATCAGTACAGGCATGTTATTCCAAAAAAAACTATTGCATTATTTAATGCAATTTTCAATTAAGAGAGATTACTTATATCAGGAATTCTATACGAAAACCTTTTAAATAAAAATTAATAAAGAGCCCAGCTGGTTTGGCTCAGTGGTTGAACGTCGACCCAAGAACCAGGAGGTCATGGTTCAATTCCTGGTCAGGGCACATGCCCAGGTTATGGGCTCAATCCCCAGTAGGGGGTATGCAGGAGGCAGCCGATCAATGACTCTCATCATTGATGTTTCTATCTCCCTTTCACTTCCTCCTTCTGAAATCAATTTTTTAAAAAATTTAAAAAGATATTAACTAGGTATGTACCCGCACCAAGGTCCTCATTAATTTTTCTATGGCTTCAGTGTATCCCCCAGGAGACAGGGAATTCTATTAGCTGGAGACTGCAAATACATAACATGTGTGGGCTGCTATTCCCCCTCTGATTGTTCAGAGATGGAATCAGAAATGGCACCTGAGGTGAAACTTATCTGTCATTGCTAGACAAGTGATCTAAGCTTCCTTCCCCTTCTAATATTCTATGGTCTGTGACCTACTTGAAATCAAATACACTTGCGGTGAACAGCTCAGACACACATAGATAGAGACAATACACACAAACTAACTTAAGGAGTTGGAACCTCAAAATACAAGGATTCTTTATCATCCTTAAATGTACAGTGTTCTTTTAAAAGGATATGCCACTATTTATACATTTCTCTATTTCAGATGTGAAACTCTGGGGGGAAATCTAGTCTAAATGGGAAAACTTTAAAATATTATCTTTCTCAATTTCTTACTTATGTACATAGTGTTCCTTAATATGAACTACATTCTTGATACTCAGGCATACCTGAACATGCCTGAAGAGATCGCTATGAAAAGAATTTTTTGAAAAGCAAATGCATACCCAGTTACAGATTTACACAGAACTCATAAAGGTGAGCACCTTGACAAATGTTTAGACAATTACGTAATTCTGTCAAAGTGTTATTTCTAGCATCTTCATGTGGCTTCTAAATGTCAAACGCCCCTGGAAAGCCCTTCCCACTAAATGCTCTATTTCAAATTTCCAGTTCCCTCTTGGTCCCTATCAACTCCCATTCCCTCAGCCCAAGTTTCAACTATTATAAAAACATTCTGATTTTTTTGCTTTTTTTCAGGGAAAAAGTCAAAGTTGACAAGAGTGGAGGGACATAACAATTGTCTGGTAGCATCAAAAAGTGAAAATATGTAAAGAAAGGGAGATCATTGGCCAAAATATAAAATAAGTGCTTACTACAGGCCAATTACTGTGATAGGTGCAGGAGATACGGTACTGAAGATAAGGCCCACCCTTGACAGAGGTTAAACTCTCCAGAAAAAATAAGTAACAAAGTAGTATCAAAACAAAAGTTATCAACGAAGCAGTGACCTGTGCCTGGAGAGGTGGGAGGAGGCCTGGGGAAGGCCTCCTGTGAAAAGACTGGCCAAGGGTACAGCAACACCTGAGAAATGGCACACACTCAAGGAACCACAAAAACTATTGGGTACTTTACAAACAAAGGCAAGAGATGAGGCTAAGAGAACAGGGAAGGCCCAAAAAGTAATAGTCACTGACAGTGACTTAACTGAGGAACACAGGTGTACTTTTAGAAAAGTCTCTATCAGCCTACTCCGCCCGCTGGTAAAGGTGATCAAGAAGGGGAAGGTGTGAGCAAATAACAAAAAAGCAGAGATGAACACACCTCAAGAGCATACTCAGGCATCTTGGATTAGAGCTACGGTGCCTGGAACATAGATGCTCGATCTTACCCTCAATATGCATTAGAAGCAAAAAGGAATTACAGGGATGAAGAGGAATCAAACTCAAACAAATTTATATCACTGTCGCAACTGAGAAGTCTTATCAAGCATTATCTTTTTGTAAAATTAAAAATACAGCTCTTACTGTTTTTTTGTCCATTAGTTTTTAAATAAAATTGGTTGGTTGGTGATTTGTTTTTAACTGGGTTCAATTTAAAGACACTATTCACCTTGTTATACATATATCTAAGCATGAAGTCCAGTAGAAATGATTTCCCTTTACGAAAAGCTCCTGCCACAGATACCACTACTATGTTAAGGTCACGAATGTGCTCCTGTAGCAATATCTGCTCCAAAGCTTCTTCATCAAGCTCAAAGTTATGGTCATCTTCATGAGCAAGAACAATCTGTACTGGACATGGTTTCTTCATAACCTCATCAGAGTTTACTAGGTCATCGTCTTCATAATCCTCACCTAGAATTAAAAAAAAGAAAAATACATTACTTGAATTCCTGAATTACAAACTTTTTCTAAAGGATCACATTTGTTAACTTCCCATATCACCCCACCACCCCTCCCCCATTATAATCATCTGAAAATAGTTACAAGTGATGTTCAAGTACATACTGGATTTCTCATTCCTTCTATAATAGGACCAAGATTATCAGTAAGATTTCCCACAATATATACAGATAAGCAGCAATACTAAGTATACTAAGTATGGCCTCTATCTCAGTTATGACTTTAACAGCTAAATGTGAACAGTAGCTGTTCCTGAACACTGCATTATTCTGTAAACAACTTTTGCTACTGTATGCACACAGAAACTAGTTGGGGGTGAGGCAGAGGATCAATTTCACCTAATAATTGACATTCTAATTTTCCTTGTAGGCATTGCCTGAAAATTACTCCAAATTACAAAGATTAAAATATGTATGAAATGTAAACACTTTTCATTCTGAAACTTTAAAGGGCTAAGTTAAGACCCTAAGAAGTCACCAAAAATGACACTTATGATAAAGCTAACAAGTCCCTAATTTAATAAGAGTAACCCAATAGTATAGCACAGCTTCCCATGTTTAAGCAAAGCACAGGATTAATATTTCAGTGGAAGACACAAGAAAAATGGTCAGTGAGGTGCAGTTACAATTTAGTTTCATCTGCCTCTGGGGCTCTTTTGACCAAACACCACAGCCACCACTTCAAAATTACATAGCTCCTGAAAACAGCTACATAAACTCTTCCTTTGTTCACCCAGCACACCAGAAGAAGGTAACTCTTGTAGAAGAACTTTACTGAATAGTGATAAAGAAATAACTATAGAACATGTAACAGCAGACTCAAATTTCTAAAGTTGAAGTTTCCATTCTTTTAAAAACACCTAGCTAGTTTCAGAAGCTAATGTAGCATGTCTGGCTTTCTTCCTTGCTTGATCCCATATAGCAACAAGTGAGTTCAGGGGAACTTAACCTCTCCCACATCAAGATTTTTATGAGACTCTCCCCTTAAGCCTGTCTACTAAGTGTCAGTTTCCAAACTAAAGAACATACACCGTGTTCAATGTAATGACAGTCCTTTCTCTCCCAGGAGACAGTTACATTCCAATTTAATATATCATTAGGTGAATTCAGATAATTCACAAAACAAATAATTTTAATATTATTTTATTAACCCAATATATCCCATATATTGTCATTTCAACACAATCAATATTTAAAATATTAACATCTATCATAGTGTCTTTGAAATCCGCTGTGTATTTTACGCTTACAGAACGTTTTAATTCAGACACTAAATGTATATCAAAATATGAATGATCGCTTAAGAGATTTCATAAAAGTTACAATAAAAAAGTAGATTCACATATACATGATGTTCCAAACATATTTGTTTTCCAAAAACTGAATCAAATGCCAAAAAATCATTTTCCGTGCATATTTGCATTTATACTGACAAAACTGCTTTAGTTTTTTAAAGTATAAATAAAATTTAAAACTCAATTCTTTAGTCACACTATCCACACTGCTTTAATATACACAGACTTGACTGGGGCTAATCATTTATTTATGTATAGTATTTGTTTCCTTTTGTATGAACGGTCCAGTCATAATCTAGATAGTATTAATGAGGGGGGAGTATAAATTACAACCCAGAAGTCCTTTTAGTTCTATAGTAGCAAAGTATTAAATGCTTAAACAGTGTTTTGCAGATAATTTTTAAATTCAAAAAAGATTATGTGCTGCTCACATACTTAAAATTACACTGGGATACCTTCTATACAGTACTTAATTTAATGCTGAAAACTAATCAAAAAGGTCAATAGTTACTATACATTTGCTTGTATATCTTTTTATTATATATATATACACACGTATATATTTCATATAGAAATCTAAATTTCCAGTTTCTCTTGAAAACTGGAAGGTCTGACATCTAGGCCAGAATTCTGATGTAATAACAATGGGCTGGAGCTACCAGCAGTTGCTTCCTTTAGTCTGCACCGTTCGCATAATGTATGTGCATGTGCCCACACCCTTCCAGTTTCCATCTTTTTTTTTAATGTTTTGTTTTTTGTTTTTTTTACCCAGTAATCCCACTTCCAGGAGTATGTCCTAAGAATCCTGAAACACTAATCAGAAAGAATATATGCACTGCCCCCCCTACATTCATAGCAGCGCAATTTACAATAGCTAAGATCTGGAAAGAGGTCAAGTGCCCATCAGTAGATGAGTGGATAAAAAAGCTGTGGGACATTCACACCATGGAATACTATGCAGCTGTAAAGAAGAAGGATCTCATGCCCTTTGGGACAGTATGGATGGATCTGGAGAATATTATGCTAAGCAAAATAAGCCAGGCAGAGAAAGACAAATATCACATGATCACACTTATATGTGGAATCTAAAGAACATAATAAACTGTTGAACAAAATTGATTCAGTGATATAGAAGCATGGGACAGACTGACGAATCTCAGAGGGAAGGGGGGGTGAATGGATGGGGAGAGATTAACCAAAGAATTTACATGCATATATGCATAACCCATGGACACAGACAATAGTGTGGTGAGGGACTGGGGTGAGGTGAGGGGTGGAAGGGGTCAATGGGGAAAAGGGAGAACACATCTGCTTGTATATCTTTGATTTACTTCTTAAAGAACATTAGGTCAAAAATCAAACTTTCAATTTAACATAAAGCAAACTGTTTTTCCCACAGGAACAATGTGGTTCACAAACTTTCAATGTAACATTATAAAGTAAACTGTTTTCCCACAGGAACAATGTAGTTCTCTCAACTGAATGGGAGTAAAAAGCCGGAACTGCCTATAAACACTGACTACAAACAGCAAAACTGGTTAAGGCCCCACTGCTACCCCCTCTATAAGCATAAACTGGCAAAGCCTCAAACTGAAATTGCTTTACTTTCAATACCCTGCCCTGCCTTTGTGACCATTATTATAATTGATTCCCACAATAAGGATCAAAATCTAAATTTCTAACTATAAACACTCTGACCAACTCAAAACCAAGAATTGTTGGCAATCAGCTGATATTAATCATCCAGTTAAAAATCTGGAGTTGTGCTTAGCACAAATATATGCACTCTGCTATTTTTTGTAAATTTTCTTAAATTTTGGAATTTTTTTGCTTCCACTATGATTTCAAAAAAAAAACACAAAGTAAATCACCATAATGTCAAACATTTAGGTAAAAAACTGTCACTCTAGAAATACAGCATGGCATTTTAAAGTCCACAGAAGTGAGGGATAAAAGAACACAAATTATCTCCCAGGATCAAACTCCCATGTTCGAAGAAGCACAGGTGTGAAGGACAAGGAAGTATAACGGAAGGAAGTCGTGATCGCTAGGTCAGTACAATGACCAGTAATTCCTGTTAAATGTGACAGGCTGATTAATGACGTGGGACAACTTAATAGAATGTACTTATCAGCAAATCCATAAAACTGAACCAAAAAGACCATTTCCTTATACAGACCCTATCTACAGTCTTCAAAATGCTTAAAAACTGGATAGGTGAGCTCGCAAAGAAATAAGTTCTTAGCTCAAAAGATGGTTTGAGAGGTTTCAGAAGAGAATTGGCACCGAAATTCAGTGGAAAGTGTTAAGTGCCATTACAAACGTACTGAGGAATTTTCCAGTAATGTTACCTGGAAGTTGAGAAGAAATTGCTATTTGAGATAACTATCAACAAAACAGAATTTCTCAGAAAGTAAATGCATTAGTAAGCCAAGAAAGAAAGAGCAATGCAGAATTTCAAAGCAAACTTGACCTGTTAGAATTTCACTCAAAATAGTTCAGCAACAAAGCACTTTCAAAGTGGAAAAGCAAGGAATCATTGAAGAAAAATGCTTCTCTAGCACTTGCTATTCAGTTTTAGAGCATCAACAAGAAAAATATGAAATAGATGATAATAACTCTGAATATAATTCTAAGGTCTTTATCAAAATAACGTCCAACTCCTATGCCTGCTAAAGCAAATTCTGCCAGGACAGGAGGTATCCTGACTTGCACTTTATATTGCTCTTAAGAACCTTTGAAAAAGCTCTAAGAAGCCTCAATCAATTAATTTAGCCAATTAAAAAGAAAAGTTCTTTAAAAGGTTGTATTAGCATTAAGTATATAATTACAAAATAATATGTTGATATTGGATATCTAGTTTATGTTACTAATAAATGTTAAAAAGTTGTCCAATAATCTTTTCATTTATTTTCAAGATCAAGTATGATATAAAACAAAACATTTCCTAAATCAAATTCCCAATTAGAAACAACACAGGAACTAAAGATCTGTCTGATGTAGGAACCAATTAAGTAGTTTACCCAGGCACCGATTAAGTAGTGTCTAAAGTCCTGCATAAATAGAATCCAGGTAGTCTTCACTCTCTAGAAATGGGGACTTCAAAAGGGCAGCAATGCACAATGATTACTAAGACTACTGGGTGAAAAGCTGATGGGATAGAGATCAGTGATTTTCAACCTTTTCCATCTCATGGCACACAGAAACTAATTACTAACATTCCGCAGCACACCAAAATATCTATTTTTTTGCCAATCTGACAAAAAAAAGAGGTATAATTTTGATTCATTCACACCGGATGGCTATTGTATTAACTGTTGTCATTTTTTATTTGACAATCTAAAGGAAACAAAGTCAGTACCCCTGACTAAATAGTCCAAGTATTGCATGTTTTACAAATTCCTGCAGCACAGTGCGCAGCATCACACCAACTGAAAAATCACTGCCTTATATACAAGTATAGGCACCCGATTATTTTAAAAAGTTACTTTGGAGCAAAAAGGGTAGGTAATTACTAATTTTTTTTTTTTATAAATCAATCAAAATTATGCCCTTTATTTGTCAGATTAGCAAGAAATATTTTTTGGTGTGCCACAGCATTTTAGTAACTAGTTTATGTATGCCATGAGATGGAAAAGGTTGAAAATTGCTGCTCTAGATTGTCCAATATTCTTTTCATTTATTTTCAAGATCAAGTATGATATAAAATAAAAAATGACAACAGAGATAGAGTCAGAAATTTCCAAAACATGGGAAATTCCATGGACAAACAAACCTGAACAAATAAATTGCAAAAGCAAAGGGGGAAAAAGGAGAACTTACCAGAAAGGAGACTTAAAAGGCTTATCAGCCAAATGCAGTGTTTAAGCAAAGCAAATAACAAAAATTCTAAAAACAATCAGGAAAACATGAACTCAGAATATTTGATATTAAATTATTTTTCTAGTGTGACAATGTGCTATGTTTTTTAACATCTTTAATCTTTTAAAGACACAAAATAGTCCTACAATCTGCTATCTGCTTCCAAATAACCTGGTGGGAGGCTGGCTATGAGAGACTAGATAAAACAAAAGCAGCCATTATATTGACAATAGTTGAATCTGAGAGATGTATCTACATGGTCTCCTTACGTTGTTCTTTTCATTTCTGTACGTATTTGAAAATTTCTATAATGGAAGAGGTTTTTTTAAAGTAGTGAGTCTAATAAAGACGTTTATTAGGAGAAGCAGATCTAAATAGAAAAGACAGAGATACAGGCCAATGCTATCAGAAGCGAAAGACTCTCCAATACTCTAAAGCACCATCTCACCCCATCTGGTACTACACAGCGTTTCAGTGGCTGGCAGAGGCAGGAGGGCGCCATGGAGCATAAAATAAAAATGTTTCCAGTACATGGAGCAGGGCCAAGTGACTGTAAAATTCTCTGGCTGCCCCACCATTCACCTCAACCACTTCCTCAGAAATACAGTTCTGAACACACATGAATTCTTGCCTCCTAACACCTGGAAGCAAGAACCCTACTCTAAGAAACTCATTATCAGTTGGCTAACTAAAAGAAGGTACTCACTTTTTAGCAGGGAAAATTGAAATGAACCAGGTTTTAAAAATCAAATCCATTAAATAACTTACAAAGAAAACTTTAGGCCCAGGTGGCTTCACTGGTGAATTACACCAAACATTTAAGGTAGAAATTATACTAATTCTACGCAGACTCTTACAGAAAAAAAGAGAAGGGAACATTTCCCAATTCATTTTAAAAAGCCAGTATTATTATTACCCTAATACCAAAATCAGACAAAGATATTACAAGAAAACAAAACTACAGATCAATATCCCTTGTGACAGTCATAAAAATCATTAACCAAAATCCAGTATTCAGAAGACATAAAGAACTTCTACAACTCAATAAAAACAATTCCATTTAAAAATGAACAAGAGCCCAGGCGGGCGTGGCTCAGCAGTTGAGCATCGACCTAGGATCCAGGGGATCAGGGTTCGATACCCAGTCAGGGCACATGCCCGGGTTACAGGCTCGATCCCCAGTCAGGGGGCATGCAGGAGGCAGCCAAGCAATGACTCTCTCATCATTGATGTTTCTCTCAATCTCTCTCTCTCTCTCTCTCTCCCCTTTCCTCTCTCTGAAATCAATAAAGATATATTTTTTAAAAATTTAAGAAAAAATAAAAATGAACAGGAGATTTTAACAGACACTTCGAAGGAGATATACGAATGGCGAATAAAGTACATGAAAATATACTCCACACCATTAGATGTTAAGGAAATATCAATATCACAATGAGGTACCACTACTCCCTCACTAAAATAGCTAAAATTTACAAGACTGACAGAATTTGTGAGAGCAACTGGCACTCATATATATTTCTAGTGAGGGTATAAAATGATACAACCACTTTGAAAAACTTTCTGGCAATACCTTATATATAGTTAAACATACACTTACCATACAACCAGCAATCACACTCCTATGTACTTAAAAGAGAAATTAAACATATGACAACAAAAGACTTGAACACAAACATTCATAGCAGCTTTATTCATAATGTCCATAAACTGGAAACAACTCAAATGTTCATTTACTAGAAAATGAATAAATCGTGTTAAATCTATACAATGGATTACTACTTGGCAATGAAATGAATTACTGAAACAAACAATGACACAAATAAATCTAAAAAGCATTATACTGAGAAAGAAGTCACATGCAAAATATTGTACTGTCTGATTCATTTCTAGAAGTAGCAAATCTACAAGAAACAGAAAGCAGATCAGTGATTGCCAAGAACAGAGGTAAAGGAATTGACTACTGATATGGACTGAATGTTTGTGTCCCTGAAATTCCTAGGCTGAAGCCCTAAACTCCAATGTGATTGCTACTTGGAGGCAGTACCTTTGGAGGATAATTAGGTCATGAGAGTAGAACAATCATGAGATTAATAAGAGACGAGACAGATGATGTCTCTCCATCACATGAGGATACAGCACGAAGACAGCCATCTGCAAACCAGAGAGAGGGCTCTCACTAGACACCAAATCTGTGGGCACTTTGATCTTGAACTTCCCAGTCTCCATAACTAAGAAATAAATGTCTGTTGTTTAAGCCACCAGTCTATGGTAATTTGTTATAGTAGCCCCAAGCTAAGCCAACTATAAAGGGGTACAAGGTAACTTTTTAATATGGAAATGTTCTGCATCATGATTGTGATGGCGGTTGTTACAAAACTATGCAATTATAAAACTCATCAAACCATGCAAAAAAAAAAAATCAGTGGATTTTATGTAAATTACTTCAGTAACGCAGATTTTGGAAAAATCAAATCCAACCTATTCCCCTTGGCATTTATTTATTTATTAAATTAGAAGGATAAAGGAACCAATTTGTTAATCATTTTCCAGAAAAAATATTCTAATTAGTATTGTCACCTTCAAGGATAATTCCCCAAGAATATTACACTCCAGTGTGATGAAAAACATGGCTGTCCATCAATTGTGACACTGTTCAAATTCAATTTAAAATATTTTCTCTTGACCTGAATTCAGGGCCTGTAAAACATAATTCTGAGTGTCTCCAATGGTGACAAATTTACTTTTGTGAACAAATTCCTGTGAATCCAGTATTTCATCATGCCAAAATATTTTGGTTAAAAAAAAGGAATTATGAAGTTATCAATACTTTTTTTCTTAAAGAACTCAAAAGACAGCTTTTTTTATTGGGGAGAGACTTCTTTATTACCACAGTGTTTTAAGCATCAATAGAATATGCATACACTCTGGCTCCCTCGAATACATATGTCAAGACACACGAGGACATTCCTCTAACACCATTGTTTCATTTAACATTGTTTCATTATAATATTGATGAGGGGGTAAAAATACTGATTCGGGGTTGAGACCACTGTGTGGAGTTTGCATGTTCTCCCCATGTCTGCATGGATTTTCTCCGGGTATTCCAGTTTCCTCCCACTCCCAAGGATGTGCACATTACGTGAACTGGCATGTCTACATCGTCCCAGTCTGTGTAAGTGTGGGTGTGGATGTGGGTGCACCCTGCAAAAGAAGGGTGTCCTGTCTAGGGTCAGTTCACACCTTGTGTCCTGCTACCCTGAACTGGAGTAAGTACACTGGAAAATAATAATCTTGTTTCTATTCTTTTTAAAATGTATATATAGTTCACATTTATTTCAATGTATAATATTAGAAGTGTTTGGAGTCTTTCTTTAGAAGTTTGGTGATTTTTTGTTGTTATTTGTTTGGTTTTTGTTTTTAATCCTCACTGGAGGATATTTTTTCCATTGCTTTTTCAGAGTGGAAGGGGAGAGGGGGAAAGGAGAGGGGGAAAGGGGGAGGGGAGGAGGAGGGGGAGGGAGAAGGAGAGGGAGATCAATGTGAGAGAGACACATCCACTGGTTGCCTCCTGCACAAATACCGGGGCCAGGGACTGAGCCTGCAACCGAGGTACATGCCCATGCCCTTGGCTGGAATCAAACCCAGGAGGGCTGGTCACCAGAAATGTACCATAGGACCTTAACTCTTATTTATATCAGTTAGCTTATGGTAAACTTGGTTTAGCTGTATGTAATTTCACTATCAAAATTAAGTAAGAACTTACTGTATTTAAAATTAAATCTAACATTTCACAGGAGTTTTGGACATTATGCAGCCAAACTCACTCATTTTAAAGATAAGGAAAACACACACCTAGACCACTGTTGAAGGGCCAGGTCTTATTTAGTATTATATTTCCTCTATAGCAGTGCTTCACAAACTTTTAATATGCATATGAATGACCTGGGGATCTTGTTAAAATGTATGTTTTGATTCAGTAAATCCAGGGTAGGGCCTGAAACTACACATTTCTAACTCCAACATGATACCAACACTGCTGGTCCTCAGAAAATAACAGAGTAAAAGGATCACAATACTTTACAGGTGTTTAGTATGTAAATATCACTTATTTTACTTCATTTCATATAGTTTCTAGTGATGTTAACGTTTCCACAGAAGAAACAAGTTTAACCTAAACTATAACAGTCCATTCTTCCTAGGAGACTGCTAGTACTCTGACACAACTAACCACTCCAACCTAGCTACCTACTTTAAAAATGTGAATGTAAAAAACATTTTAATATGTTGACATGAATATAGCTAGAGTTGAAAATTTCTGGTATGGCATCATCAGTTACCTGAGTGAGCTTTTATAGCCATGCCGGGCTTCCCTCCCCCTGCCCCAAACAGATGTAGCCTAGAATAATAATACTGACAAAGACACAAACTTGGACTTCAATAAAACATTTTTTTAAAAGAGAGGAGAAGCTATTAGCCAATCAAGTACTATAAAAAAGGTTCTAACTATTTGCTCCTATAAAATAATGTTATTAAGAACTTATAAAGTTAAACTTCTCTCATAGAAAACTGGAACTATGATGCAAATTGCCAAAATAAAAACTTTACAGACTCCTGAAGAGGGCCTATTAATAATTTCAGATATCAGATATGTGGAGGAAAAGAAATTTTACTCTACCCTTCCAGGTTCTTCCAGCTGGTCTAATTAAATTGACATGATACATTAACAAGAGAAAATAACCAAATTTAATTATGTATACATATGGGAAACCCCACATACATGACAGGCTGACAGAAAAGTAAAATGAGGTATATATGTCAACCTGAGCCAAGGAATACAGTAAGATGCCTTGGGGCTTCAGAGGGGAGAAAGGTCACCGACAGAATGGTAAGAACAACAGAATTTCAGTAATTAGTAGTTTGCCCTGCCCTACAGATAAATGGCTATCTCTGGTAATAACTCTTATTGTGGGCAAGGCCCCCAATTTAGATTCTTCCAGGTAGTTAAAGAGGGGCAGGGACTCAACTGTCTTCAACTCAAAATAATCCACAGGCCAAAATGACCATCTTGAGTAGGCCTGTTCTGAACCCCTTCAGATAATTTGGCCAACAAGACCATCCTAAATCATTAAGCTTGAAAAATGCTTTTCAAGAGTATATAATGTAGTTCATCTCCTTCTTTCATTTCTATCAAGTCAAGAGATAAACAAAAAGTTGTTTTCCTATAAGATTCGCTTATTACTTTCCACTTGAAATCTACTGTTTCCATAGTAACCAGCACTGATGTAACAGAATTTCTGCTGTTCCCATTTAAAGAATACTGAGTCATAAAAATGTCTTCATGCATTTATCTAAATAGATGAAGAAAAACGTAAAACAGATTACAAAAGCTCAAAGTACTTTCCCAAAGTTTATCATCAAATATTAACCAGTTCTTAAAGAATACATTTGAGTATCAGTGTACTTTGAGATAAAAATTTTCAACTTAAGTTAATTTAAATTAGACATTTTAAATGAGGCTGGAGTTTATATAGTCAATTTTGTTGGCTAGTTAAGAAATGCTAAAATGAATGGCAACTTGGGACTCTGAGCAACAACACAGAAATTCAAAAAAATATATTTAGGGCTTTGCAACTTAAGAGTCCTCATTAAGGTTCTTCTCTATTTTCTTCTAAAGAAAGGTCTTGCAGAAAATCTCACCCAAGTCACCCCAAGAATCTTGCAACTGCTCTTTTTTTTGAGGGGAGGGAGGTATACTTTTGTTCCCTGTTCCAAATTTTTAAACAATTACAGTACACAGTAGTGAAACTTTTTTAATTTAATTTTTAGGTAACTTGTTTATATGCTAGAAGAATTCTTACACCTATGCACAGGAAGAAAGAGACAAGGTCCCTTGTTTACAGAAGCACTGCTTGTAACTGTAAAAAACAACTGTAACAACCTAAATATCCATGGAAAATCAAACCATGAACTAGTCAGAGAACTGAAATTAACGAATACAATCTAAATGTGTACACATGGATAAATCTCAAAACCAATGTCAAATGAAAAAAAATCAAGCCACAAATACATAGTTTAAGCCACTTACTAAAAAATGTTTAATACAGCACAATGCTATATATTATTTAGGGAAAAAATATATAAACATTTTACAGGACTATTTAAAAACCAGGAAACATATATACCACTTCAAGATAGGCATATATCTATGGAAAGAAGGAAGGAGAGAAATGTTGGGAGAACCCTTCAACTGTACAGTAAAAATTTTTTTGTCTCTTAAAAAGAGGAATTCTAAATAATATGGCAAATAGGCACTCGGGAATCTATTACAGTTTTCTGTCATTTTTATAAGTTTGAAATATGTTACAATTGTTTTTAACAGTATTTTTAACTGCTTTAGAATTTAATTTATGTTAGGCGCTGTGCCAGAAATTATCTCAACAGCCCTGTGACTAAGCAATAATCCCCATTTCAGAGAGGGGAAATGTGGACATTCAAAGAAGTTTAAAAAACTTTTTTCTTGAAGATTCTACATCTATTAAGTAGTATATGCATCAAGATTTCTATCTAGGTCTTTATATTAAGCCCAAGCTGTTTCCTCTATACCAAACTGCCTTTAAATGTTACAGATCAACCACTGTTCCCCAGTGGTATAGCCATAGATGGGAGACTAATTCAGTCCTACTTTTGAACGATGCTTTTCACTTAAATCCCTGATTCAGCTCATCCATTCTTGTTGTCAGTAAAAAACGATAAGCACAAATTAGGTATGGGTTTAAAGAGTTTTATTTTGTTTGGGAGAAGTGGATTGATAAACATCTAGTATTTGAGATTTCTAGATCCTTAAAGTTCTGAATTAAACTGGATTTTTGGACAAAAAAGTAGAGTAACTATAATAATCAAAACTACGGATACACACAACTCTCCTAGACAGATCAACAGGGAAAATACTTTTCTACAGAATGGTCGATTCATTTGTAATTTAATTATGCATGGGTCTAGGACAGAGTTACACTGTCAGTATTTAATTAGGTACAGCACAGGATAAAGCAGTGAGTCCTATGCACACTACAGCTTAAGAACCACCTGGGTGGCTTATTCAGAATACAGATTCATGGACCTCACGTCCAGTGTTGATATAGCTGACAGGGAATGGGGTCTAGTTATCTACCTTGGTAACAAGCACCCCACTAAAAACCACCAAGGTAATTTTGATGCAAGAGATGAAAAGAATACAAGTGGGGGTGTATAAGCCTTGATTCCCTCAATAAATATTCACTGAACACCTACAACACAGTTCTAAGAACTGCAGATTTAGTAATGAGCACAACAAACAAGCCCTTAGGAGTTTGTGAGATCCTAAACATGAGGAGATAGAAAACAAATGTATGACATCAGCGGTATGACAAACAAATGTATGACATTAAGTGCTACAGAGAAAAAATAAAGTAGGTTAAGGGAAATGGAAGCGTGTAAGAATGGCCAGGCAAGGCTTCTTTAACTAGACATTTGAGCAGAGACCTGGGAACAGTGGTTACCTGGGAGAAGACGAGAAGACAGTAACTTTCTCATTCCTCAAAATAATTTACTGTATGGAATTATTTTAGGTGTACCTTTTACTATAGACGAGGGAAAAACACTTACTTAGTTATGCTATTTAGAGTGCCTACTCTGTGCTAATTACATAATATCTCTATTATCCTCAAAAATCACTTTGTGGAGTAGCGATGAGTTTCCTTATATGTATAAAGGATACTGAGGCTCAGATTAAACTATTTGAAAGGGCATAACATTTTTAAGTAATCAAAAAGGGATGCACACCCAAGTCTTTGTAATAATCAAATCCATCATCTTCCAACTGTGCCAACTGAGCAAGTTTGTTGAATACACTCGAGGCTGAATTCTTATGTGCTCGAGATTTCCATAAAATTGAAAAAAGTTACTAAAAGTACAATTTGTTAACCAAAAAAAGAGGGGTACATCTCTCATCTTTATAACCAACCTTAGTATACAGCTATTTTTCCCTTTACTTTTTCCAAAAATTTCCTTGTCAAAACTTAATCATTTATACAGTCCCCATTTGGGAAACAATTATTTTTCATTCATAAGCTTTACTGAAGGGCAAGCTTTAAGTTGTAGACTTTTAAAATATAAGATGCAGGACATTTGAGATCTTGCTCCCCAGCATATGCTGTCAATTTTGGCTCAAATAATCTCTAAATAAATAAATAAATAAATAAATAAATAAATAAATAAATAAAATATAAGATGCAATAAAATTATATTTGCCCATCTCTGGTAAGATATGCATATATGTTTATATGCAAATAAATGTGTAACTCACTTCCATATTCACTGACACAATGCTTGGTACATCTTTACAAAGTGGTGTTACTGAGTGAGGAAGGTCCCCTACCCTACCTATCTCAAGCCAGTAATTAGAGAGCAAGGCACCACGCTAGATACTAGAGAAGTACATTTGATAATAATAGTCCTAAGTCTCAAGGTTCTAACACAAACAAGCATAAAAGGACAGTACAAAGAAAGTGCTATATTGGATTATTTAAACTAGGGTTATTAATGAAGACATCCTGGAGAAGGCTGCGTCCCTCTGAGCCCTGAAAAATCAGATTAAGGCTAACCTTAAAAGCCTAGGCTAAGAGCACTGGGCATTCTCCTGAAGAGAGCCACGGAAAATTTTGAAACAGAGGAGTGATAAGATCAAAGCTGTGTTAGAGAGATAAGGTGAAAGTGATGAGTGAGTAAGAAGTGTAATGAGAGTCTAAAAACAGAGATCAGATATAAGGCAACTGGAAGGGACTGAGTATAAGGTGAGAAGCCCGAAGTCAGGATGTGACAGTAAAAAGAGAAAGGGATGCATGAGAGCGAGTTCAACATTCTTCTTTGGACTAGGCAACAAATAACACTAAATTATTCCATATTTCTTAAAACAGGCATTCTCTTTTCTTATAAGCCTTTATAAAGCAACAGTGCACTAAACTTCCATTTCCAAAAGTATTTTGATAGTGACTACAAAGTTTTGTAACACAGGGATCAGGAATCCATCAAAGTCAGAGTAGGTTTCCTTGACTCAGGCACATAGTTTAAACATTCCCTTTTTGGCCCCCCAAAATTAACTCTGTAGTAAGTTAAAAGATATTAAACCCATAAAAGAGCTACTGAAATTTGGGATAACCAGTTAGAAAAGGAGTCATAAAAAAAAACAGTAATATGCAGAAGGCCCCATGCTTAAGTTTAGAATAGGGTTTTCATGACAAATCTCAAATAGGTGTCTATCTGCCAAGACTCTAGAAACGAGATTCTTAAGTTCCATTTCCCCACAACACTACCACAGATGACTTGTTAAAGCAGTTGTTGCTTTTTGTTGTTTTTTTTTTAAAAAAAAAAAAAAGGTTAGAAAAGTAAAGTATAAACTCCAATCCCAAACTTGGTTCAATACAGGCAAAACTCCTAAGAGAGCAGCAGTAAAAAGAAGGGAAAAGTATAAAAAACAAATAAACATCCATCCAGCCAGATAAAATGTGACTAACTTGAAACAACAAAAGGGTAAGAAAGTCAGAGGTTCTCAGCATACACTCTTTTCATCCCTCCTCTAGTTTGGAAATTTTAAAGTACATGTCAGAATTTCTTGTGGTAGATAAATAAATACACATACTCAAGAACAGGGGAAAGGAGGAACACATCTCCACCATTTTTAAGAAGTCACATTTGGGACTATTCAGACAGTTTTTTTCTGGGAATTATCCAGTTATTTAAATCAATTATTTGCTCTATTTGGGTTAGAGAAACAGCCCATATTCCTTTTTTATTGAATATCCTCTAACACCATTTGTTCTTTCAACTGCCTTTACCTAATTGTTTCTAAATACTTTTTTAAGCGACCCTTTTAGAAATATTCTTAGAGAGACAAGTGCTTAAACTATTTTGCAAAAAGCTTACTAACATACTGCCTATCTTTATTATCTTTAAACCAGTAGTATATCTCCTACACTCTGCTCTCTAAGACCCACCCATTTTTCAAGGCCTGACAAAGTCCACCTTCTTCCATGAAGTCTTCCTCAACAACACTAGCACACAGTAATTTCTATTCCTGAAATATAAACTTAATGATAAACTGTAATCACAAATATGCATAAGGTCTACCTGATCTCCCATCTACATGAAAGCTTAGAACAAGAGTTTGTTCTGCACTTTTCTACATAGGGGCTTATTACAAGCAACTGCAAAGCCCTTTTGTAAGGTAGGTGTCAATTTATAACATCAATGGGAAAAAGCTAGTTCTTTGTTTTAAGTATGGTCCTCTATCTACCTGTCCTCCACTTCTTTACTCCCAAAAGAAAACTAATACCAGCCGCAAAGGTTCTCCTTTATCCTGAAGAGGGATAACTTTGTACACTCAATACATGCCAAGTGCTTTTAAGGCATTATCTTTTCATCTTAAACTTTTAAAGTGTTTTTTTTTTTTTTTTCTTTTTAGTTAAGGGAGCTGAAGCTTGGTTGTGGTGGTGATTTGAACCCAGCTCCTAAACTTGGAGTTTCTACCACACTACTGGACACTGAAGCAGATGCCCACACTCTGGCATTAAAAGGAAAGAGGGATAAATAATATCTTAGAATTCAAAAGTTAAAATAATTTTAATAATAAAAAATAAGCTCTAGTAGCATACCTAAAAGTTCAGAAGAGATTAACAGAGTTAATAAATTGAAAAGTTACCATTCTATTTAAGAAAAACACTCATATGAAACCACTTTAAAATTTTTAAACATACTACTCTCCAAACCAATCCACAACGCTAAAAAGCAGGAGTGGACGGGGTCTTTCCCTCCAGTGCAGCCTCAGCCAGGGATTAATGTTCTCCATCCTGATAGGGAAGGGAAGAGGAACACCTTTAAAAATTTATGTCCTGCTCACAGGTGGGTGGAGGCAGATCCTGAAGTGCCTTGGAAGGTGTGCTGACCCACCCCTGGGCCCCCATGCTGCTAACAAGCTGGCCCTACAGCACAGCCTGGCCCCTCCTGCACAGCCAAGCCCCATGGAGGCAGCCACAAATTGTGGTTCACTTAAAGCTTTGAACAGGCTACCAAGCATGGACAGCTTCTGACAGTGGCTAGCACCAAAGTACCACCAGGAGGCCCACCAACTTACACCATACACAAGAATAAACTCAAAATGGATAAAAGACTTAAATATAAGTCAAGAAACCATAAAAATCATAGAAGAAAACAGACAGTAAAATCTCAGACATCTCACATAGCAGGATTTTTACAGATATATCTCCTAGGGCAAGAGAAACAAAGGGGTAAAAAATGGACTACATCAAACTAAAAAGGCTTCTGCACAGCAAAAGAAACGACCAACAAAATGAAAAGGGAACCTGCTGTATGGGAGAACATATTCACTAATGATACATCTGATAAGGGGTTAATTTCCAAAATATACAAAGAACTCATACAACTCAACAAGGGAGACAAACAATCCAATTAAAAAATGGGGAAAGGACCTGAAAAGACACTTCTCCAAAGAAGATGTACAGATGGCCAAGAGACATATGAAGAAATGTCACTAATCATCAGAGATGCAAATTAAAACTACAATGAGGTTTCACCTCACACCGCCAGAATGGCTACCATCAACAAATCAACAAACAAGTACGGCTGAGGATATAGAGAAAAGGAAACCCTAGTACACTACTGGTAGGAATCAAGACTGGTGCAGCCACTGTGGAAAACCGTATGGAGTTTCCTCAAAAGATTAAAAATGGAACTGCTGTTTGACCCAGTCATCCCACTTCTGGGAATATATTCTAAGAATCCCAAAACACCAATCAGAAAGAATATATGTCCCCCTATGTTCACAGCAGCATTATTTACAATAGCTAAGATCTAGAAACAGCTCAAGTGCCCATCAGTAGATGAGTAGAAAAAAAGCTGTGGGACATTTCACAATGAAATACTATGTGGCTGTAAAAAAGAAAGATCTCTTACCCTTTGCAACAGCATGGATGGACCTGGAGATTATTATGCTAAGCAAAATAAGCCAGTCAGGGAAAGACAAATATCACATGATCTCACTTATACGTGGAATCTAATGAACAAAATAAACTGATGAACAAAATAGGTCCAGAGGCATGGATACATGGAACAGAATGCCAGATCTCAGAGGGGAGAGGTTGGAGGGGGCAGAAAGAGATTAATCAAAGAACATATATGCATAACCCATGGTCACAGACAATAGTGTGGGGAAAGCCTGGGGTGGGGTGGGGGCTGGGTGGAAGGGGGCAAAAATGGGGGACATTTGTAATATTGTCAACTGTAAATAAAAATTGTTTTAAAAATTAAAAAGCAAATATGAAAAGGAATTTCTTGTATGCAAAAGGGTATTTATAAAAGAATAAGAGGAACACTGAGGGATGGTCAAAGAATACAAAAATACAATTAATAAACATAATACGCATTCATCTTCCCTATTAAATTTTCAACATCAGTTGTAATCAAAGAAATGCAAATGAAACAGTATGATCTCCATTTTTACCTGTGTTGGCATTTTTAAGTAACAACAGTCATTTGTAAACAAAGATATTTGTAAGCAAGCACAAACCTAACCCTAATGGGAAACAATATAAATGGATACAAGCTTTCTGAATGGATTTGCTGATGTGTGTCTTCAATTTTGAAAATATACCTGCTATTTGACCCACAATTCTACTTTTATAACTTTATCCTAAAGGTCAAGATTTATCGACAAAGATGTTTAGCCAGCATTATTCACAAAAAATAACTCAACATCCAAAAAGAGGATTAATTAAGTAGTACTACAATGCTACTTAAAAATTCATGTTGTAGAGATTATTTAATCACATAGGGAAATACAATATGAAATGAAAAAGTGAAATTTACAAAATTACAGTACAATCTCAATTTAGGAAAAATTAAATTACGCATTTAAAAAAGCATATAAACTAAAAGATGTATACTAAAATGTCAGCAGTGGTTGCCACTAGTTATGATTTTTATTTTCTTCCTTTTTGTGTTTTCCAAATATCTACAAAGATTACTGCTTTTAAATTTTTTTTAAAAATTAAAACTTTTACAACAAAGTATGAATTACTATATTACTCCTATTCGATAAAGAGCTGCAGCCACAAATCCTGTTCAATCACAAGTTTAGCTATAACTTAAAGGCAGTAAATTTCTACCTTAAGCCAGAAGGAGGGGAGAGAATGGGGGACATCTGTAATAATGTCAATAATAAAAATAATTTTTTTTAAATTTCTATCATAACATCCAGTTTTAAGGCATTTGGCATCAGCTACAACTGACCTTCCCTTGACCTTCTAGCCTACTTTACAATTTTTTTAAAATATCCAAGTGTACTGCCATTTTCCTGCAATAAAAAGCCTCTCAACTCTAAATAAAAACTCCACATAGCCAGTCTACACTGTCATATTTATTTTAAAATTAAAGTGCTGATGAAAAGAAAACAGTGATTTCTGAAAAGCTGATTAATAACTGTCTTCCAAAAAAAAAAATCTAAGAACAAGGGTAATTTTCCTACCAAAATTTTTCTCCAACTTAATAAAAAAATCACCCCCCATTCTGATAAAAGTGAACTTAATACAACTTTTAATACCTCATAAAGCCATTCATTCAAATACAGAAAGAACAGCTTGTTTAGTGTGCCAATTTCACCCCCTTTAGAGTTTCTTTAAGGAAGGCTTTAACGCTTCAAAGTGAATTTGTAGATTATTATCTATTTAATAATCAAAAAAAAATTTTTAAAGACCTACAAGTTTGCTAGGGTTGATATCAACCACCAGGAGGGAAAAGTTTTCATTACTAAATAAATCCAAGCTTCCATTCTGAATCCATTCTGAAGGTCATAGGAAGTTTATAGAACTCAAAAGTAAGACTTTAGTTAAAATAACTATGTTCTGCCCAGCCAGCATGGCTCAGTAGTTGAGCATCGACCTATGATGCAGGAAATCCTGGTTCAATTCCCAGTCACAGCACATGTCCAGGTTTCGGGCTCCATCCCCAATGGGGCGGGGCGGGGGGGGGGTGCAGGAGGCAGCTGATCAATGACTGTCTCATCACTGATATTTCTAACTCTCTCTCTCCCCCTCTCCCTTCCTCTCTCTGAAATCAATAAAAATATAAAAATAAATAAATAACTATGTTCTAATCACTACCTGTGACTCTACTATAAATGATTACTTAAGCTTTTTTTTATATATTGATTTGAGAGGGAGGGAGGTGGGAGGGCGAAGGAGGTAGAAAGGGGGGGGGGAGAGAGAGAGAAACATCAATTTTCTGTCTGTTTCCTGTATGTGATAATGATTCGTGTGGTATCAAGTCAATCACTTTCTAGGCATTCTTGTGCATAACAGACCCTAGTTAGACTCTGCACATTTACTGTTTGAAAAGCACTCTACTTAGAAACTGCCACGACCTTAACTAAAAAATTAATTCATACTAAAGCCTATAATAGAAATAAACAATTTCAGAAGACTATTTTGCCACATTAAGTGAATCTCTAAAAATGCAAGTTTATTAAAATGACAGAAGCATAAATGCTTATTTTTATCTTATCAAAACTAAACAAAGGCCTTTCAAGTCACCTATTTTACAAATTAATTCTTAGTTCAAAGTCTGATCTTAGATAACCACACATTATAGTAATAACAACCATCAATAGAATGTTTTCTACTACTAGGTTAAGCACTTTTATCACATTTAATACTCACAATAACCCTAAGCATGAACACATTATCATTTTAGAGAGAAAGTTAAAAATTTACCTACCACCTTTGCCCAAACTAAACCTCTGTCCACATTACAGAAAAACAATTAGAAAAGACTTTCTGATTGCAAATATATAAATAATAACACATGTAGTCAAGTTGGCACATTCTTACATATATATCACTGTCTCTTAAGCACAGACAACTTGACAATTTACAGAACACTTGCACCCTGTCATCTCATTTGTTTCCCACAACAGGCCTGTTCGGGGATCATCATCAACACCCTGGGTCACAGGCTCAAGGCTCAGGGAGCTCAAGTGAAGTCACTCGCGTTTTTATTCCTTGATCTTTCTTCATACACTACCTTTCTCCTCTTGGTTAAGGAAACATCACCCCCACAATCTGAGTATTATGCAATAAAAACATGAATGTATTACAGACCCTTGATAAGCAACTTTCATCAGTTATACACTTCACCAAGTTAATAGAGTTACCGGTTATTTTGATGCCCACCATAGGAATACAAATTGTATGAATAATTTTTATTAAACTGGTACGTAAGCAAGGGAATCCCCTAGATTCTACTTGTACTGGCCAGAAGACTAAACCCAAAGTCAGTCAGAAGTGCAAACTATCTCCTTGGGAGTACACAGGATGTATAAATTAGTCTTTCATGACTTAATAGTTGTTTCGAACAGACATCATCAGTCCATAAAACCAACTACCTTATAGCCATTTGCTCCAGAGTGGGTAGTGAGGGTGGCTACTTATATACACACATTTGTAAAAAATCTACTCAAGTTTAGCAAATATGTGTACACTCAAACACAGAGAAGTGTTTAGCAGTAACTTAAAAAATCACTTTTAAAATAATGATCTTGGCTCTGTACTTCTGAACACTTCATGTTTCTCAATGTCCACAACAAGCAAAATTGTTCTACTTCATTACTCCTACTTCTACAGTATCTACCGTAGCCTTTCCTACTTTAACATTTTCACTCCCAGTGGGAAAGGTTGTGGGTTTGGGCACATACCCACATACCTAGGTTGAGGGTTCAATCCCCTTGGGGTAGGTGCAGGAAGCAACTGATCTATGTTTCTCTCTCACATTCATGTTCCCTTCTTTCTCTCTCTCCCCCTTCCCTTCCTCCCTCCCTCTCTAAAATCAATAAATACTAAAAAAATATTTCCCACTCCACTTAATGACTTGCCCTATCCTTAATTAACATATATATATACATATATATTTTTATAGATTTTAGAGAGAGGGGAAGGGAGAGGGATAGAGATAGAAGCACGCCCCCTACTGGGGATCGAGCCTGCAACCCGGGCATGTACCCTAACCAGGAATGGAACTGGTCACCTCTTGGTTCATGGTCAGACCCTCAACCACTAAGCCACACCAGCCAGGCACTTTTTTTTAAATCCTCACCTGAGGATATGTTTTTTTATTGATTTTTCAGAGAGAAAGGGAGGAGGGAGGGAGGGGGAAGGAGAAAGAGAGAGAGAAACATCCATGGGTTCCAACCCAAAACCTAGGTGTGTGCCCTAACCAGAATCAAACCTGCAACCTTTTGGTGTACAGGACAATGCTCCAACCAACTGAGCCACCCGGCCAGGGCCCCATCTTTACTTTTTAACAGTCCTATCTTCTCAATAGTATGATTTCAGACTTTATTCAAAGTTTTACCCAGTGATCCCTAATTATATGACAATTTTCAATAAAGAAAGGTCTCCTGCCCTCCTCTAAGTCTGGTGAGGAGCAGCAGTAAGAGTGCCACAATCACTCCCTCCAACAGGAATAATTTAATTCCCTCACAGGAAGGTTTTAATAAATACAATCAAGGCCAGGTGTTTAAAGTGCTTTATAAAGTAACAAGTATTATCACCATCATATTTTCAGGCTTGTTTTCTTTTCTGCTATCCATTTTTAAAGCTATTAGAGAAAGCCCTCAGCCGTCTTCTGTATTACGGGTGCTAACAGTAAAGTATAGAAAGAAACTTACATGAGTAATGAACTCATTGGGGAATCAAGTTGTTATTCTACATTCCCAACTATCTTCCTTAAGTTAAATAATGCCCAAGAAAGTAAACAATACACCTGAACTTTGAAACTCCAAAATAGCTACAAAGACTATAATACCCTTACACTTTTAAAAAGAAAAAAAAAAAGCTGTTTACCAGCAACCCCCCCCCCAAAGAAAATCTCCTTGGGTAAAGTTTACCTTCTATTCCCAACATACCTGGCTCTTAAATTTGAGAGCCTGCCAAATGGCTTTGCTTACAAATGTATGTCAAAAAGGTCTTCCAATGGAACATAAACAATTTTTTAAATGTATATTGCTACTGTCGCAGTTTTTAAAATATGTCCTGAACTACAGCATCAAAGTAAGTGACAGTCCTCTAGGTAGCTGCTCTCAACAGCTGGCCTAATATCAGACAGATGGAAAAATCACAATTTTGGAAAAATTCTAACAATTTCAAGAAATTACTTTTACTTGTGAATATTCAAAAACTTTATCCTAAAGTTATAAAACATTAGCAAACAAAAAAGGAATTCCAAAATAGGTGCACTCGACTTAAGGCCAGAATCTCATTTTAAACTAGTTTATTTTCCTTATAATAAATAACTCTTTACTATAAGACAGTTCCTTCTTCCACAAAAAATAATTTCAAAGCATTTCAAAACAGTTGACTAGGTATAATCACATTCACATATTCCTATCATCCTACAAAATTATTAAAATATGAGTGTTAGTGCTTTATAAGGATCCTACATTTCCTAAAAAAGAGTAAGCATTTCTCTTAAGAGAGACATGAAGCATCTTCCTAAGACTAAACTACTGGAGTTGCACCTGACTCACCCCAACTTAGCTCTTCAACTTTAGTTATCCAGAAAGCAGAGGGAGACAAAGAGTTTCTACAGTCAAAAATAGATGACTAGTCCCTATTCATGCACAGCCTGTTTGCTCTTACTTTAAACACAAATGTTAAGTTTATTTGGTTTCTAATGTAGTAATGGGTGACTCAGTAAATTAGCAGGGAGAGGAACTGTTTTAGGCATTCATTTGCTAGGAATGACTATCAAGTGCAGGCTAACTCTAGAAGAAGAAGAAAAAGAATAAAATCTGTGAGTAGCAGACTGAGCATTTAATAAATGGTGAGCCCTGCTTAGGCAGTTTTAAGGATCCCATCTCTTCTCAGTGTACCACAGCATAAAAACGATGCTCACAGCCATGACTGAGTCATAAATTTAAGCTTCTGATTAGACAAGTACATAAGACACTTTGAAACTACACTAAAACAGTTACCTTAAAAAGATTAATAGACATGTCCCGCCGTGGCTCTGGGGTTGAGCACCGACCTAGGATCCAGGAGATCCCGGTTGGATTCCCGGTCAGGGCGCAGGCCCGGGTTGTGGACTCGGATCCCCAGCAGGGGGCGCGCGGGAGGCAGCCGATCAATGACTCTCACCACTGGTGGTTCTCTCTCTCTTTCCCTCTCTCTGAAATCAATAAAGATGTATTTTAAAATTTTTTTTAAAAAAGACTGATAGACACACATGCACACTCCTTGGGGTCCAACAGCGCTAAATTAACCAATCCACCAGTATTCCAAGACAATGACTTGAGAATTCCAACCAGGAGAGATCTAGAACAAAACTTCCCTTTTTTCCTTTTTTTCTGTGTAAACAGTTCTGTCATGTGCTTTGGTTGGCAGGTAATAATAAAATTATCTTTATTTCCTGCTCTTTTCCCCTTACCAAATCTCTACAATTTGTCATCACCCCTGGCACGTCCAAGGGCTACCGTGCAGGAAGAAGTGTGTTTCACATAAACTTTTCTATTAAAGTGAGTCTCCATAGTTAACATTCTGCCAAAATGTTTTACATTTCATCTCACAAAACCTTAGTCAGGTTTTGGACAGAGACTTCCGAAAAACACAAGTTCGTAGTTAGTGTAGTTAACGAACTCTTGCCTGGCCGTGGCCGCAGTGACCCAAGTCTAAGCTTTTACCATTTACACGCCTTGGAAAACGTGACGCCTGCAAGCACCAGCAACATTCTCAGTCGGAACTTCACGCGCCCAACTCAACGCTGCCGTGGAACGTCAAATGCCGACTCCTACAAGCAGGGGTGCTGCCAGGGCGCGCGCCGCCCCGCACACGCGTCCCGCGGGGCAGGGCGCCCCTTTACACACACAGCGGGCGCTCAGCTCGGCCAAACCGGGGCGCAGGTCCGGGGACTGCACCCCGGGCACTTTCCTTGGTGTGACCGGGCCTTGCTATGGTCTGAGTGACTGGCTCGTCCACGGCTCACACGCACTCTGACAACTCCACCTGGACACGCACCGCAGCCACGCGCCATCGCGGGAATGGGTGCGGGGGCCGAGGGGCGCGGACTCGGCCCTGCGGCTCCCGCCTGGAAGGCCGCCGGGGGCCCTCCGTCCGCTCCCCGCTGCCCCTAGCTCCCTTTCAGCACGAGGGACAGAGCGCGGGGAGCGCCCGCCGGCGACAGGTCGTCCTGGCGCCCGGAGCTCCCCCGGACCCAGCCCGCCGCCGACCTCCCCGCGCCCGGCTGCGGGCCCCGGCTCAAGGCCGCCCCCTCAGGCCGGGGCGGGCGCGGCCGCAGCCACGCGGCCACGGGCAGGGGGCCGGGCCGGGCGCAGACGCGCGCCTCCCGCTCGCCCGGCAGCTGCGGGAGCCGCGGGCACGGGCGCCCTCCCGGACCGCGCGGCCGGGGCGCGGGCGCGGCGGAGTTAGGCCCGGCCGCCCGACGCGGCGCCGGGAGCGGGGCTCTGCCCGCTGCGGCGGCGACCCCGCCGCCTGCCGCCCGAGCCCGCGCCCCGCGCCCGCCCCGCCCGGGCCCCGCGGCCTCCCCGCCCGCCCGTACCTAGCGGGGTCGTGGACGAGACGTGGTTAACCTCGGGGCTCGGGTCGCTGGTCCGCCGCCGGCGCCGCAGCTCCAGGTGCGGCTGCTGCCTCCGCGCCACCTCGTCCCCCTCCGCCATCTTGTACCGATTTAAAATTAACTCCCCGCTGACGTCAAACGGCGCCGCCGCTTTATCAACCTCCCGGGAGCCGGCCGGCGCCCGCGGGTCCTAGCGCCGCCCGCCCGCCCTCCGGCCCCGCCCCTCGGCGCCCGCCCCGCCCCGCCCGCCCCGCGGGCTGCCTCTCCCTGGTCCCGCCTCTCCCGCCCCGGAGGAACGGGGCGCCCCCGCCGCATCTCACCCCGCCCGCGCCCTGCGCACCCCCAGCGCCGGGCTAGTCCGTGCAACCCGACGGGCTCTCCCGAGAACCAAGTAAACCCAGTCTCGGCAGCGCCCCTCCTGAACCCCGGACGCGCCCCGCGCCAGGCCGCCCTCTCCCGCCCCCTCCCGCCTTTGCTCCCCGACCCTGCTCCCCGGCCGGGCCCCTCCCGCCCCCCGCCCCCCGTCGGTGCTCGTGCCTCGCGCTTCCTCTCCATTTTCCCCGCACGAGTCCCTCGTGTTTCTTCCCTGCCAAAGCCCACCCCGCGGTTTGCTCGCAACAGCTCCCCTGTACCTAGGAGGCCCCCCGCGTCGTCTGAGCCGCGCGCCCCGCCCTCCAGCCAGCGCCCGCCGCGAGCGGGGAAGCGCCCCCCCCCCACGGGAGCCGCGCGGGTCCCCCTCTGCCCAGCCCCCCGCCGCGAGCGGGGAAGCGCCCCCCCCCCACGGGAGCCCCGCGGGTCGCCCTCTGCCCAGCCCCCCGCCGCGAGCGGGGAAGCGCCCCCCCCCCCGACGGGAGCCCCGCGGGTCGCCCTCTGCCCAGCCCCCCGCCGCGAGCGGGGAAGCGCCCCCCCCACGGGAGCCGCGCGGGTCCCCCTCTGCCCAGCCCCCCGCCGCGAGCGGGGAAGCGCCCCCCCCCCCGACGGGAGCCCCGCGGGTCGCCCTCTGCCCAGCCCCCCGCCGCGAGCGGGGAAGCGCCCCCCCCCCCGACGGGAGCCCCGCGGGTCGCCCTCTGCCCAGCCCCCCGCCGCGAGCGGGGAAGCGCCCCCCCCCCCCACAGGAGCCGCGCGGGTCGCCCTCTGCCCAGCCCCCCGCCGCGAGCGGGGAAGCGCCCCCCCCCCCCACAGGAGCCGCGCGGGTCCGCTCTGCCCCGTGGGCTTCCCCTCGGGCCCTGCGCCGCTGCCCGAGCTCGCGGTTGGAGCATCTTCCCCACGGGCCAAGGTCGTGGGTCTGACCTGGGTCAGGGCGCGTAGGAGAAGCCAGCCAATGATGCATCAATAAGTTGAAGGACAATCCATGTCTGTCTGTCTGTCTCTCTCCAATCAATAAGTAAATAAAAACCTTTAAAAACAGCCTGTGGAGACTTCTGTGATACATGGCCCCTGGTCTTTTGGGTTTTTACCATATCAGCAGCTGCATTAGAAATTCCTTCTCTGAGAACAGACTGATGGTCGCCAGAGAGGAGGGGGCGGGGGCCGGGGGACAGGATTGGGGGTACAAATCGGAACTTACAGAGTAGTCACGGGGACGTAAAGCGTACCGTGAGGAATATGGTGAGTAATATTGCAATAACTGCACGGTGCAGGTGGGTGCTGGAAGCACTGGGGGGAACGCTGTAAAATACATGGTTATCTAACCACTATGCAGCACTTCCGAGACGCACACAAAACAATACTGAATGTAAACAGTAACTGAAAAATAAAATTAGCTCACTCGCTCCCCCCCCCATGCCCAAAACAAAGGCCATTTGTGGACACGGTGAGATGGCCATTTGCAAACCAGGAACACAGCCCTCACTAGACACCAACCCTGATGACACTTTCCTTGGATTTCCTACCTCCAGAGCTGTACGAAAATGTCTACTTTTGTAACTGACTTGGGGGGGGGGCATCAACCTGCAGTTCCACTCATCTGTGCCTTCGTTGGTTGCCTCTTGTATGTGCCTTGACTGGGACGAACCTGAAACCTCGGTGTATCAGGACGATGCTCTAGTGAACGGAGCAACCCAGCCAGGGCAGAAAATGCCTATTGTTAAAGCCCCTCCCTGGGTGGTATTTTGTTAGGGCAGCCAGAGCCAACGACTAAAGGGTGCTTCATTGACCCAGCTGTCACAGTGGGCAACTGAAGTGTGATTTTGCTGGGAAACTCTGGGAATCGGTACACCTAAGGCTGATCTCTCCCCCAGAGATGAAGAAGTTGGAATTTCTGCACATCAACTCATAACAGACACTGGCTGATGACTGCTCCCAGGGGCTATTAATTTCTCCAAACATTTATTTAGATAGAGAGTGGCTTCCTGCAGTTTAAGGAGGGGGGGGAGACCTCAGAAACACATGCACTGAACACTGAGAGACCATTTCTCACCCGTCAGGTTGGCAAACATTCAAAAGCTTACAATTAAACTGTTGGCAAGGATGTAGAGGAAAACGGGCACTCTTATACGTCGCGTTCTCCTCAGGAATGCAAAATGATATAACCACCGTGGAGAGGCATTTGCCAATATCCAGCAGACCTCATTTGCATTTACACTTCGACGGCCAGTCTCTCTGGGCAGTAACTCTGAAGCTGCAACTGCAATAATACAAAAGCACATGCTTGCCCAAGGTTATTCGCTGCAGCATTATTTGCAACTGACAACTATCTAAACATCCAAGCATAGGGGACCAGTGAAATAAGCTATTATATGTGCGTGGTGCGGCACTCGGTAACTATTAAGAAAAGGAAGAGGAAGATCTCTGTGAACTGATACGGAGTGATTTCCAAGAGGTATTTTTTAAGTGAGAAAATCAAACTGCGAAACAGCGTAGGTAGTATGCTACCTGTGAGCAGAGTGTTTTGTGTAAGAAAGAGAAATAAGAAAATATACAGCCCCCCGGGCCGGGTGTGGCTCAGCTGTTGAGCATTGACCTGGGATCCAGAAGATGGAGATTCGATTCCCGGTCAGGGCACATGCCCGGGTTGTGGGCTCGATCCCCAGTCGGGGGGCGTGCAGGAGGCAGCCGATCAATGACTCTCTCATCATTGATGTTTCTCTCTCTCTCTCCCTCTCCCTTCCTCTCTCTGAAATCAATAAAGACATATACACACACACACACACACACACACACACACACATACACACATATGTCTACTTAACTGTGCAAAAAGAAACTCAGGTTAAACAGAAAACAATAAAGTCAGTTGCCTCCAAGGAGTGGGGTGTGGGGGAATAGGTAGAAGGAAGGCAGAGTCGAGTGGCATTTCCCTGAGTGTATCTTTTTGTACAGTGCTGACTTTTGAACTTTTGGAGGAAAAGGGGGGCTTCAGCTGGCCACATGTGGATCATGTTCTGCATGGTCAAAAAAATAAAATCAGCAAGGATGGAAAGTGGGGACTAAAACTAAAGCAAATAAAATGGAATCTTAACTATTTTAAATGAATGGCATAACCACACTGAAGAAGACAAAAAGAGAGCCAGCTAATCCAAGTAATTTACACACATAGTATTAGAAGATCAATATTTGTCTGTCTTGGTCAAGCTGGAGCAAGAGCATCAAACACAACCTGGATTCTTTTTGGCAGGCTTGTTTTTGCAGAAGCATGGACAAAGCAATTCTGAGCCTATTTTAAATGTCCTATAGATCTGAACAAATGTGCAAATGTCTTGATGTTGAGAGAGTTCTCGATGAGGAGGAAGGGACGTACAAATAATGAAAAGTGGAGACAAAATGGACCCTATGGGATGGATTAAATTGAAGGTATGGATGTGAACCAAAGATTTCTAAAGTATGTGTATGTATATGCGTGTACAAGTGTAAATATACATGTGTATGCATGTGTACAGATGTGTATATGTATGTATACATGAATATATTTTCTAGTTCTATCCACAGCAAAGAACTATAAGCAAAGACACCAAGGTGGCAACGATCATACCTAGTGAATGCAGAGGGAAATAATCACCCTTCATCTTCAGAGATAATGACTTGAATTGGGACACGTTAGCATCGGTATCGCTTAGTGAGAAGAACACCAAATTGGAGTTTAGACCCCAGCTCTACGACTTGGTTTTATGACGTTAAGAAAGTTAATTAACCTCTCTAACCCTCAGTTTCCTCTGCTGTAAAGTAAAGCTCTCTTCCTAAAATTTTTGTCCTGATGATTACAGATAACACAGATAAAGTATTTAGTCCAGTGGCGGGTACATGGCAGTCACAATTGTTCCAATCAAGTCTAAGAAGAGATTGAAGCTCAGGAGCATAATTAGTGATAACAATACCTATTCATAATTTTATTTAATCTACAAAACACATCTATGAGGCAAGGATTATTGGCATTCTCAGCCTTTTACAAAAGAAGAAACTGGGGCTTTAAAAGGTTACATGATTTCACCCTGGCTGGTGTGGGTCAGTTGGTTGGGTGTCATCCTGTGCACCAAAAAGTTTTGTAGTGGGAGCAACAGAAATCCAAATTTGTGAGCTGAGCTTGAGTATGTTTCAAAATGTAGATAGAGACTGGGCTTTAAATTAAGGTCAGCATTCCAAAGAACACTGGCAGGAACTCTTTGGGAACTGTATCATAGTCTGTAACACTGGAGTGAATGCAGCCACCAGGAAACAGAACTTGTAGCTGGAAGCAAACACTGCCATGTGCTTTCATCTCCTCTGAGAAACAGGGCAGTGAATGATGTCTACCCTGGAGAGCCTGTCTGGACACCTAATGTCCCCCCATCACTGCCCTGCCCTCAGGAGTGCCTTTGAAGTCAGTGGGAAATCCGTGTTTCACAGAAGGAACTGCATAGCTTAGCCTCTTTTAAGATTAAGACAATATCTACATTGGCCTTCTTACAATCAAGGTATTTTATTTGTAACTGGAGAGCAGCCAAATCTTTCTTTCCCACACCCAAGCTGAATTCCAAACTCCCAAAAACTGACTGGCTAGTTGGCAGGCAAAACATTCCACCTTGACAGTGGCCTTAGAATTAATTGTCCTTGTTGTAACCTGTTTAATCCTTGGATTCACCACCACTAGAGTAGTTTCATCACTATATTTTGATGGTTAAGTCAACGCTACATCTCAAACACTTCCCCTGCCCCCTTGCCATTTCTCCCCTCCCTCAATATTCTTGGGGTCTGTCCTCAAATATAAATGTTTAGAATGTGAGTTCCTTCTTTCTAGTTCCCTTAACAGCTCAAACTGAGCTATCGGCAGGTAATGCCACTGCCACCAGATCCATCTGGCAAATATTTATCTCTCAGGCTTTTCCTTTTTCTGAACTGTATTTCAAGCTTGTCTTGATGACCATCCAAGAAAGTGGGATGTCATAAAACATAACGAAATGGCTGTACTTTAAGACATTATGTTTTGGGGTAATTTGTTCTATGATAGCAATAGGTAACTAGAATGCATGCACCTGGGGCGATATCAATGTATAAACAGGTATATGTAGTAAAAGTGTAAACAAACACTGAGCAATAACAAACACCGAATTCTGGATAGTAATGATCATTCGTTGGTAAAGTTGGCTTCCGCTGTCTAGAGCAGTGGTTCTTAATTTTTGTTGTTGTTGCTGTTTTGTTTTATTTAAAAGTCATACAAATGATAAATGGCATTTGCTTGCAGGATGTGTTGCCATAGGCAAGGCCAAATATCCATTGGTGGCCATTGTAAGTTAGACTCTTGGCCATGCAGCTCCTATTAGGAGCAGATCCAGGATTTGTGGGGCCTACAGCAGCTACAAATTTGGGGGACTTCTTTAAGAAAGCAAATTATGAATCAAAATCAGAGGTGAAAGTAAACATTTATTTAGAATGAGAAAACAAATCCCCAGAAATCACAAATTTTATAAAGTCAACACCACATATAGCAAAGTTATATTTTTATTGGTTAAATTCATGGCATACCTCTCTAATATGTTGTGTCTGGCTTTTTTGCTGCATAGTCCTTGGCTCTTTACGTCATTTCATTTTGGGATATCATTTTCTGAAGAGAAAATAGATGATTTAGTTTGTCCTCCAGCATAGTTAACAAAGTTTTTATTTATTGACAGCTTCAAAGAGTCTCTTTCAGCTTCATAACATTTTATGAAATGATTATTATCAAATTTGGGAAAATCTCTATCAGGTCTCTTTCACATAGAAACTTTAGATTTCAGGGCATATCAAGTTTTCTTTTCTATTTGGTGTTATTTTTTTTAATTTTTATTGAATTTATTGGGGTAACATTGATTAATAAAATTATATAGGTTTCTGGGGTACGATTCTGTAATACATCCTCTGTACCTGTATATTGTATCGTGTGTTCACCACCCAAAGTCAAGTCTCCTTCTATCACCGTTTATTTCCCCATCCTCTTTATAGCTCCACCCACCCCCTTTCCCTCTGGCAATCACCATACTCTTTGTGTCTATGAGGTTTTTGTGGATTTTTTGCTTAATCCCTTCACTTTTTTTACCCAGCCCCCCCAAACTCCCTCCCCTCTAACAGCTGTCAGTCTGTTCTCTGTATCTATGAATCTATTTCTATTTTGTTTGTTAGTTTATTTTGTTCATTAGATTCCACATATAATTGAGATCATATGGTATTTGTCTTTCTCTGACTGACTTGTTTCACTTAGCGTAATGCTCTCCAGGTCCATCCATGCTGTCACAAAGGGTAAGACTTCCTTCTTTTTTATGGCCAAGTAGTATTCCACTGTGTAAATGTACCACAGCTTTTTTAACCACTCATCTACTCACGGACACTTGCGCTGCTCCCAAATCTTGGCTATTGTAAATAACACTGCATCAAGTTTTCTTTTCAGTGGCTAATCTCAAATACCCTTTGAACTGAAAATGCATGGGGTGTTTATAATTGTATGTGCTGCATTTTGCAGTGGATTCTTAACCGGAGAGAAATACCATTTTTAATCATTGTTTAGGAAGACAAAATCCTCTTTTTACAGTTTTATCCATCTAATAATTGGGAAGGATTTTCCATAGACCAGTTTCTGTCTCTATACTTTTCAAACATTATTCTTCCTCCAATCACCACATACACACTGCTGGTGCTGGGCACTGCAGGACATTTTTACTTCTGACTTTCACATGTTCCTATCACCTCTGAGTCTGAGAACACAGGAATAAAGAGACAGAGGGTCCCCGCATCCTGGTCTGCCCCGTTAGGGCTTAAATCCAGGAAGTCAATGTTAAATAGTTTGGAGGGAAACAGAAAGCCCTTCTCCCCTGTTTGGAACTCAGGGAGGGAACTGCTCCACAGCATGGCCTTGCACCTTCAAGAAATTGTCACAACAAATTAAAAACAATGGTGTATGGGGGTTAGGTGGAAATGGGCTTTAGTTACACCTTCTGAGCTTCCCTTAGCTAGGCCTAGGAAAGTAACTGAGTTGGGAACCAGAGGTCATTATTGTGACTACAGAGTTCAACCTAAGGCAGGAATCGGATGAAGGCTGTAGGTGAGAATCAGACAGTTGGTGTGAATTAGCAAAAAAGAGTGCTGGTCCTGGACATGCCAAAGAACAAAGCACAGACAAGTCAGCTCCAGCTCTACAGATGGGTGTAAGGTGCCCAAGGACCAGATTAGCCAGGACACCTCACAGCAGAGCCCAGGAAGGCTCCACACAAGAGCCCCAGGATCCAGCTATGTATCCAAGCCCTCTCCCCTGCCAGTTACCCCTGTAAGCTTCCCACTTTGTCTACAACTCTGTTCCTTTAGCTGTTATTCTAGGAGGGAATAGAAACAGTGGAGCCTAAGGTACTAGAATCAGATTTTCAAGTCACATGGGAAGATCCCTGGAATCTGCTGTTAAGACTTAAAACGACATTAGACAGTTATCAGGTGCTTTTTGGTATCAGGCCATTCATATTACCAAAATAATATATTTATATAATACCACTTATTTTTAGTTAAGCTTCACAATCACTTTAAAACAGAGATATTGTTACTTTCTCCACTTACAACAAGAAACCTGAAGCCAAGGGAAATTAAATAATTTGCCCAAGGCTACCAAGCTTATAAAACAGGGAGGCTGGGCTTTGAATCCACAGGTAGAACTGGGGAGTTCATACTTGGAACAACTAAGTTCTGTTTTCCTGGATTAGCTTGAGAAACTCCAGGTGTGTGATACCAATAGCTCCTTGGGGATAGCTTGACTATCCCCCCCTCACCCCCACAAGTTTCTTTCTTGTCACCATGTGACATCAATGGCCAATCTCAGAAGATAAAGTCATTGATGCTCCAGTGGATTAAGTGTAATCTGCTTCTCAAACCCAGAGCCCAAGCTGCTTTGATGGAGAGTTACCTGTTGCTAGAGAAACACTTCACATCAGCCATCACTGCTCTGGCTACCACACTGGGCCACGCTGGCAGCAGCCAGCCATGCCCTCCATCTCATACACATTCTCCGATACATTCCAGAAGCCTCTGGAGCATCTTAAAGGCGTGTTTTAATCCGTGAAAAGTCATCCTTAGAAATCCACACTTGCTGTGGATAACCCAGAAACTGCCGCAGCAAAGGGCTCCAGATTGGAATTTTCAGCGGTGATTAAGAAGCCTGGAAAATGTATTTAACTTTTATGTACTTTCACTTCCACAAAACTAAAGGAAGTGCAACACACCACTGTCATTTATAGGCTGGTTGGTTTGTTTTTTCTTTTGCTAGTATTCGTGTTCAGTGTCCTTCTCTGCCCAGCCCTGCCATCGCCTCCAGCATCTTCCTCCCATCAGCATCTGCTTTCCTCAGAGTTCTTGAGGACAGAGCCATATCCTTGCGGGTGCTGACAGTGCCCAGGGAGAGAGCTAAGGTCTATGCCAAGCGTGCAGATTGCTGACGCTCCCAGTGCCTCTGGTCCACTGGTACCACAGCTGAGAAGGTTCTAGGGGCAGTGAGATCAGCCTCCAAGCAGCCCTGCCAGCCTTTGTTCTGAGCAGTTCTGCTTGTGCCTAAAGATACCCAAAGTCTCTCCTGAAAAGAGATTTTACAGTTTCTTCCTCTCATGTCTTGCTGGGCATGCCTCAAAGTCCCATGAAGCCAATTCCTCTGTTTTTGGTCTCACCTGTTAACCAGGGGTCTCCAGCAGCTCCCAAAAGAACAAGCAGGGGCCAGATGCTGTGCCTGTCCTCTACCACTCACCTCTCAGGCTTTAATCTTACTGGTCCTCCCCCTAAGGGCCCTGGATGTTTGACCAACCAGCACAAAACAATGCACACTAGTGATAACAATGCATGCAAAGCCAAAAGGGACTTGAAGGAGAAATATTATCCCCACTAGCTGCATTTTGGCCCTAGCTCAGTAGAGCAGAATTTCCCAGTAGCAGATGTTAAAAATAAAAATACTTAGGAATTTCCGCATGGATTAAATATTTTCCCCCTGTTCTTATTTTACATATGTAGAGCCCAAAAATGTACCACATCCAACTGGAAAAGGGGATTTTTAGATTTTAGTTCATGGGCATATTTAAATCTGAAGGTCATGACCAACAGCACCTGTATCCTTTACTGGGACTCTCTCCTCACCTACATTCATCTTTTCTTTTATTTCATCCTTAATTGATGGTAATTGATTGGCTTTATTATATTCAGGTCAATGAAGAAGAACTATGGGCAATACACCATGACCGTAGGTAGGGGACTTGTCCTTAAGCAGGTTATTTCTCATCATAAAAGTTGCAGTTGTATAAATGAACACAAAATTTTTCAGCCTAATACTTCAACAAGAGTGGTTTTAATATATTTCATAATGTTTATGTGAGAACTGAGGAGCTGGTTGTGGAGAACATTTGGGGAGACGAGGTGGGTTAAGCAGAATATGCAGAAGACTGACATGTGGTTATTTCTCAAAATTAAGTCAGGAGAGGAGCTCCAGAAAACCACTGAAATTTCAGGTGGACGCGCAGATGCTCTGGGGAGGGTGGAAGAAAAATAAGAGGCCTTAGGTGGAAAGACAGGAAAAGGGATATTATGGGATAAAGGAGTTAGTCGTGAGCTGTCAAGAAAGGGAGAGACAAAGAGGAAGTTAAAGTTAAGAAGGTGAGAAAATGCCTATTGTGGGTCAAGAGGGAGGAGAGAGGAATTAGGCAACAAAAACTCAAGAAGCACATAGAAGAAATAATACAAATTTTAAAAAGATAATAAATGGAATGTATTAGAGTCCCATAGGAGCCTGGGGGATCTGCATCCACTCACTAAATGATGGTGTTCCCAAGCCCCACAAGCAAGGAAATGAACAAATAAGAACTTGGCGTCCAGTCTACCTTCTTCAACATCCACTAAGGCAGCCTGGCCAGCTGTTCCCTCCCCGGCGGCAGGGAAGGGAGAAGGGTGCAGACAACAAAGGTGGGAGCAAAGTGTAAAAGATAATAGCAGCAAATATCCTAATAGAGGAGAGGCTTGGGCGGTGCTGCTGGGAAGACTGGAGAGATAAGTGCAGGATCTACTGTGAGCTGGGGATCTATCTGGTCGACTGAGCCTCAAGGGGTCTGCAATGGGCTTGCAGATAGTGATCCTAGATTCTTGGTCATAGACCTTTTGATAATTTAGGTCATTTGCATTCAATGAGAATGAGTGATTTAAATCTAAGACTCTGATTGATTCTCCAGGCAGTGTACCTAGGGATATGGTGTTGATGTTGGGCACAAGCTGCCAGTCCACCACGAATGCCCAAGATGGTTTTCATCTCCTGCCAGTGAGGCCTCCCATCACACCTGAGAGCTTTCAGCAGGTTCCTCCTCTCCTAGACACCTGTAACCTGCAGAGTCTTCTTCTTCGAGCAGAAAGGGCAACATTAAAATTTGTAGGCTGCTTCTAGTAAACCCTTTGAGGACATAATTTAATTTAGAGGGGAAAGCTACTATATTTCAATATTATAAGTGAAATAATAATTGATGATACATTAGGATGCCTTAGGCTGAAAGTAAGAGAAAACCCAACCAGGAACATCATCAACATGAAGGAGAATGCAGCAGTAAGTTCAAAGGCAGAATATTTTTGGGGTTGGTCAACTCCCTGTTCAATGACATCATTAAGACATCTGGGGGGTTTGGGGAGGGGATTTTTTTTCCTTTCAAATTTTCTACTTTTCCTTCCTCTACAGGTTGACTTTTGTCCACATATTTATCCACGATGGTTGCAAACTGGTTGCCAAAGATTCAAGTGCCCTCTAAAGAATCAACAGTGGGAGCAAAGGAGGGCCTATTTCCTGCCTCGAACCTTTTTCCTCATCAGAAGGAAAATTCCCCTTTGACTTTCTCTGTCTCGTTGCTCAGAACTGCTACTCATGCCGATTTCTAAACCAGCTAATCTCTGACAAGGAAAGTGGTGTTGCCATGATTGATTTACTGTAATCGAGATCTAGCTTTCCCTGAAGCACACGGGCTGCCTGATATCAGATCAGTGCTGAATATTATTAGAAAGAAAAAAAGGGAAGAGTGGCCAGTGGAAGAGGCAGCCCATAGTGCCTGTCATAGAGCAGATTATGGGCATAACTTCCAAAGACACCCTGACCTACCAGTTCCTCCTCTTCTGCTCCGACAATCCACTTGCCACAAGGAAAATGAACCGACACCTACCCCCTTGAATTTGAGCATAGCTAAAGTAATGAAGGCCTTTCTACAACCAGCTAGGAGCAGCCTGAAGCCCTGAGACCCAGTCAAATATTCTACAATTACCAGAGAAATTAATGTGAGTCAGAGGCAGCTTATGTTGAAACATGCCACCAGTTGAGAAACATAAGTTACATCATTAGTGGTGATAAAAGGCCTAATTCTCAGTAAGTATCAGTCATATACTCTCTCTGTTCATCCCTTGTCCTGGGATGTTACTGATAGAGTTCTTAGCTTTTTATGAGGCCTTGTGGCATGGCTGAAAATCCTGTTTATCTTATTGTCACACATATCCTTATAATCTAATCCTCTATCGCTTGAAGTGACTTGAGTGAGTTGGGTTTTTCCCACCATAAAATTAATTAAACCTGGATGTTTGGGAGCTGGATGAGAGCTACAGGTTTGTTTTGTTTGATGCTCACATAGTTGGCCTGCAAAGTGATTTTTTTTTAATTAATTACAAATGTTTAAAAAACAGAAAATTATACACATTTTTTTTAAAAACTTGGGTTTCTGGCTTTTCTTGGGCCAGTCTACTACACAGTGACCATTATCTGAAGCTGACTAGTGGATCCCTATTTGGAAGGGAAATAGATTCTCCATGTTGCTACAAATCACAATTCATATTTATGCTGTCTGTTTGATCCACCCTTAGCATTTAAGCTTATGGTCCCTGGCTACCTAATCAAAAATATCCATGGAGTTACCTAATGGGCCTGAATTTAATAAGCCCTAGAGTCATAGCCAGTTAACCTGAGATTGAAAAGCAAATGTATATATGAAGGGAGAAACATATATACGTGTGTGTGTGTGTGTGTGTGTGTGTGTGTGTGTGTGTGTGTGTGGCATATGTTCTCCTATCAGGAGATCTGAGACATGAGGCTCATCCCCAGAGGAAAAGCATTTTGAAACTCATAGCCCTCCTCCCTCTCCCCACACATCTTGGGAAGCTGGCCAGCCCTGATAGGAGAGAAAGAGGAGAGACTCAAACATCCATTGTTTTTGGTCTAGTCTACAACAATCACTGTGTCGTGGGAGGCCCCAGAGCACTGGATCTGATTACCTGCTGATCATGATTTCAGCTTGCAGAACAAGCCTGTTCCCATTAGTGGTTGTATACAGTTACACTCCGATATGCTTTTGGGATCTACCACAATATTCTTTTCAGGGATTTCACACACACACACACACACACACACACTCTTAATTTTTATATGCCTGACAGCAAGTGGCCCAAATGGCGTCTGGAAACTGACTCAGTTTTACCAGCATGTTATACATGTTTCTCAAAGTCCTATTTTCTTCCTTCTTTAATCCCCACTTCTTCATAACCAGGCCCAGAAAACCCATCTTCCACCCTGAATGTGAAAGTACAAAACTGAGATAACGCAGGGCAGGGGTGGGAATAATTTCACCAATTATTTTCAATAAGTGCCTAATTCCAAATTAAATCAGAGCTATTAAAGTGTACTAACTTGACATCTCAGGATCTCAGCCCAGAAATAACTAATATTTAACATGAACAAACGTGTGCAGCATGACAATGCTGTGTGTTGAAATGGGCAGTTGAATACAGATTCTTCAGCTGATGAGATGACAGAAATAGTTCTTAAAAATTAGGACAGATACAAAAAATTAGCAAAAAAAGCCGGGGGGGGGGGGGGTGGTGGCAATGACTAGAGATTACTGTGGCCTTTGGAGAAATTTCTATCAAACTGGATACAGCCATAGGGAAATCAGGTTAGTGTAATAAGATCAGACATTTTGAGTCCAAAGCACCCCTTCAAGCATGGAAAGACACAAACAATGCTGTCTCCTGACAACCAGGCTAAGACAGTCTTCTGTCTGTTTCACTTTCTGGTGGACTAAGATACTGCCTCATGAAAATCCCATTGAAAATGGAAGGGTTCACATGGAGGGGGAAAAGGAAAAGAATCTTAAATTTAATTGACATTTTTGTAAAGTTTTCAGTGCTTGGTTATTTAAAGAAAATTGAATTAAACATGATTTAAAAAGTAAAAAAAAAGAATATAAAAGGGTTTATTCTACCTAAAGAGTTTTAGCACTTGGAATGTAGGCTTTAGGTGGAACATGAAGGAATTGGACACTTTCTAGAATTCCTCTTTCCTGGTCCTTTCATCACCCTAGGGAGTGCCTAAAAATTGAGTGATGAGGCATGAAACTATGAATGGAGAAACATTCCACAGGCTTTGGTGTGTTTGCCTCCATCATTTAGTTTGGCCCAATTCAATCAGAATTCACTGGACGCCTACTCTGCCCAGCACTGTGCTAAGGGCTATAGCAACTATGAAAGAAGCCTACAACAAAACCCTTGACCTCAAGAAGCTTGCCAATCTTGTTGGTTGGGCTGAACCTATACATATGAAGGAATTTGAGAACAACACAACACAAGAATGTAACTGAGCATTAAAATTGATCTAATGTCTACCTAATCCCAGGTTCATTATGTACCATTCAACAAATATATTACTAAATTATAACAAGTTCAATTCATTATAATTTAAATATATTAAAATCTATCATGAGTCACATTCCAGCATAGCTAAAGTGAAAAGATAGACAATGACAAGTGTTAAAAATGTGTAACATTTGGAGATCTCACACACCAATGACAAGGGAACCAGCTGGAACAACCATTTTGGAAAACTCCTTGGCAGGACCTAAGTATCTAAGTATATCCTATGACCTAGCAATTCTACTCCTGGATTTATACCCAACTAAATCCATATATATTTTCACTCAAAAGCATGAATAAGAATGGTCATAGCAGCACTATCCATAATAGTCCCAAATGGAAACAACCCACATGACTGTTGATAGTAGTAGCATAGTCTATAAGCTACTGCAGAACACTGAGAAAAGACAAACTACAACTATACGCAACAGAATGGATGAGTCTCACCAACACAGTGCGGATCAAAAGGAGCCAGACAAGAAGAGATGACTACTTACTATATGATTCCACTTGTATAAAGTTTCAAAGCAGGTAGAACTGATCCATTGTGGTAGAACTCAGAAGAGTGGTTACTTTCGTTCAGGGGGGGTGGTTATTGGGAAGAGAGGCAAGAGGGGGCCTCTGGGGCCTGGGGATGATTTACTTCGGGAGCTGATTACATGAGTGTGTTCACTCTGTGAAACGTCACTGAACTCTATATGATTTGTACGCTTTTCTATGTGTACTTTGTTCATTTAAAAAAATCCATGCGAGTCACATTCAAGTATTACAAATGTATCAGCCTATCCTAAATGTTTCTACTGGTGGAGCATTAAAGCCCAGAAGAGTTATGGAAATGGACTTCCAATAGTCTTTGACTAGGACCAGGAATTCCAGGTTTCTGAACTCCCTGTTTTGTCGCTGATTCTCTAGACAGTTTAGAGAGCTATTACTTCTAATACCTCTATTTAAACAAAAATAGCATAACAAGGTTGGCTTTCCTTCTTCATTCACCATCTAACAGATTTGCCTTTAAAGGTGAAATATGTGAGACTGCCCAGCAGTCGATGCTTTGTCATTAAATCAAAATGAATATTTAAGTCCCTCATCATTTTCATGGTAGGTAACAAAACCCAGCTGTCGTAGGGAAGGCGTTGTTGTCCAAACCTAATAATTATCACTACATTAGGATTAGCTGAGTCTCTGCTGAACCCGCCAGTGAAGGTGGGGCTGCCTGGCATCTACCTTTACGTGGAAGCCACGCTCTCTTTTCCCCCCCTCACGGAAAAACGGAGAGAGGTGCTTCTGGCAAAACTCTCCTCTTGGCTCCATATTTTTGCATATGCTGTTCCTCATGCCTTGGATGCTCTTCTGCCTCTTCTGTCAAAGACGTGAACCCTCTGTCTTCTCGCCCTCCTGCCCTGATTACTGCTCCCATGACACTGTGGCACCACTGGATTGAGGCACCGATTTCACTGTATTAAAGTCACATTTACACATCTGCCCTCGCCCTGCCGCCCGCCCCACCCTGGACCCGCGAATTCCTTGAGAGCGTGTTCTGTTCATCTCCTGCATTCTCAGCATCCAGCACAATAGCACGCAGTGAATCAGTGGGTGGCAACCTCCCAAATACTTAGCAGGGGAGAGCACAGTGTTCAAGGAAACTTCTGGTTTTGCCAACATACCTCCGTGCATGCAACCCATTTATTTTTATTTTATTTTTTGTAGACGCATCCATCCCAGCAAGCCCAATGCCTAGTACATACTAGGTGCTCAATAAATGATTGTTGACTGCATGGTTGTGCGCCTCCTGATGCAAGGCACAGTGGTGGGCACTAGCAGAGAGCTCCCCTGCTCCTGGGAGACCTCGCACTGCATGACAATTATTATAAACAAAGTAAGTAAATAAGATAATTTTAAATAGAAGACCATTTTAAAAGAACTACAGATGGGGGAAGGGAGCTACTTTGATTGGAGATTCGGGGATAACCACTCCCAGGAATGGATGATGAATGACTCTTGTCCCCAGGGGTTGTGCAATAAGCAAGAACTAAATTGTATGGCTCTCTAAGGGGGTGTGGGTTTGGGGAGAGGTGGGTCTGGCTTGGTTGGGGCTTGTTGCCCTGAAAACTCTTTCTGAGGAAGAGGCAAAGCTTTCCCAGAGCAGTCATGGGCCTCAGTGTTTACTAAACAAACCCATGAGATTATCCTGTCAAGATCTGAAGGAGAAACACACAAAAAAACTGAGCATAAATAGAAAGCCACCTATTCAATTAAAGCCGCAAACCAGGGCGGCTAAAATGCTGAATATAAAACAGTCAGGGAGAGTTTCAGTAAAAGTGAGTTACATAATTTGAGACTTGCTTGAGACTTAAACAAAGGCATTCTTATCTCAAGGTTGAAGAAAGAATTAAGACGAGCAGCAGTTTCCAAGCACTTTCCCTACCAACTTTCTAGCAACAGTGAGTCTCGGGTGGGGAAGGAGAGGTGACAGGCCTCTACAGCTCATTCCCCTGAGTCAGTTAGGACACCTTCTGGGCAAAGTGTGGACCCCTCCTGGTGGTGGAATCTTGGGACTTCCAAAATCATCACCACTTCACAATATAGAAACTGCTCCCGTTGGAAGCAACCTTTGAGATTATAGGGCCAACTCTTTCCTTTTATGGATGAGAAACCTCAGAGGTCATCCAGCCAGTCACTACAGGACAGGGGTTAGACACCCTGACGACCAGCCAGTGCCATTTCCACTTCACCACACTGCCTGCACCTTCAGACACATCTGCGGGCCAGCGGTCACCAGCTGATAGCTGGGGGGGACTGGGCATGAACCCCACCCCCAAACTCGCTGAGGCCAGCCCTGCCTTCCGGCTGAAGCCTCTCCTCCTTTCCTTTCCTTTCCTTTCCTTTCCTTTCCTTTCCTTTCCTTTCCTTTCCTCTCCTCTCCTCTCCTCTCCTCTCCTCTCCTCTCCTCTCCTCTCCTCTCCTCTCCTCTCCTCTCCTCTCCTCTCCTCTCCTCTCCTCTCCTCTCCTCTCCTCTCCTCTCCTCTCCTCTCCTCTCCTCTCTCTCCCCTCCCCTTTCTACTCCTCAACCCAGAGGGACACTTAGGCATTGTTTTGTCTTGCGGGGACACTGGGAGACAGTGCAGTCTGGAAACAAAATGTTTCTCTCAACCTCCCCTTCTACCTCTCTCCCAACCAAAGCCTTGCCCAGCTGAAGGCCCTTCCTGCCACCACCCTCCATCCCCTTGTCCCCCGCATCCCTAAGCCTTTTCCTGCCTGCTAGTAATTGTTAATACTAGAAAACGAGTCCTGTTTCGGGCAGAACCCGCCACAAGGCAACTGCATTTAATAGGGCATTCCAACACCCAGCAGCTCCCAACAAGAAAACAAAGTCCCAGCGGCGGGCATGCCCGGGGACAGGGCCTACCTGGCCTCCCTCTGGTCGTGACTTAGAGGCAGTCCCGGGGTGGCAAAGGGAATCAGAGCTGCCCAGCTCCCCCTCCGCCTCCTTCAGGGGGCGGTAGTCTGTTCCTGGGGCCCCGTGCCCGGGCAGGGGACTTCCTTTGGTGGAACCTACGTCTGTCATCCCCTGATGCACCCTCCCTGGGGACAATAACACTCACATCCTCTGTGTCCTCGCCTGTGTTATACATGAGGAGGAAGGAAAGTGAACCCAAGCCCCGCTCAGAAATCCTGACTTACACAGGTGAGCAGAGGGCTGCCGCTGAGCCCACGCCAGCAGGGGTGAGGCTTTCAATCCAGCGGAATGCGGGGGGAGCTGGTTCCACAGAAGTGGCTCTTTGTTTGGGGGAGCTGCCAGGCCAGGGTAAAGTTGGAGGCAGGCTCGCGCAGGGTTGCTGGGCTCCCAGGGGTGCTGGGGTTACCCAATCTCTCTCTCTGGATGGGCAGGCAGAACTGGCAGGCTGCCTGGGACAGAACGAGGCCTTGCGAGAGCTTTTCCCTGCAGCTCTGCCAGCATCCCTAAACATTCTGGCTCTAGATTTTGGGACGCTGAACAACAAAATGATAGGTCTGAAATTTATTTTGCCTCTCCGAAGAAAATCGTAAAATTCCCCCAGGCTCCAGAATTTTAGGTGTTCGTTTTGGATAACTGGCTTTTCCAAATCCCTGCCACATGAGCAATGCATGCCAGAGACCATGAAAACTTGCCTTTCCAGGGACCAGCTCCACATTGCCCCTTTCTCATTTCTGGGCAGTGGTTGCCTTAAATTTGCATCAAAACAAAAAGCACCAGCACCAAACTGGGTGGCTGTTGCTGGGTCCTTTTGCTTTTTTTTTTTTTATCCTATTTAGAAAGCCATAAGACCTTTTTCATTGAAAACTTTTGGCTCCCTCCAAGTGGAATGGTCTTTTAGATCAAGCGTATTTTGGGATAATGGGTCAGAGAGAAGGCACAGGATGTATGAGAGCAGGTGTTTCAATTTCCAGTGTTGCTTTTAGAACAATTCAGGAATGAAGTCTTCCCAGGGTGGCTGACTGCCCCCGGAGAGCAAACACCACAGTGAGTCAGCCAGGAAGCAAGGATGGTTGAAACAGAGAGGGCTGCCTCCTCGGTGGCATCCAAGGACTGGGTCTAATGACTTCTGATTGAACTTCCGAAAACTACCATCCGCCTCTTCTGAGTACAACCATAGGAAAGAGCCACAGAATATCTCCATGGTGTCTTCTGCATGAATGTCATTGAAAGCATTGTGTATTCATCGTGCAAGGCTTTCTTTATGAGGCCTCTCAAGAGAAATTTGATTCTGGTCCTAATACCAAGGACAGACGTACATCTCTGGAACAACTATGTTACCTTCTGGGATTTTGTGCATTCTTGCGAGCAGTCTTCAGAACCTAGTCATATATTCTGGATGTATCCTGCATCAGTGGTTTTATCAGAGCTGGCCCTGGGGGAACCAGTTGCCTGGACCCTCAAATCTCAGAGGACACCTCCCATGGACAGCCAACCCAGACCCAGAGCTTCAGAAAGCCTGACATCAGCCCAAAAGCAAATCCCCAAATTTGCAGTTCTGTGGACATATCCCTTATTCAGTTACAAATATTTCATATGACCAATATATATAGAATACCTAGCGTGTGTCAGAGGATATAGCCATGAACATAACAGGCAACATTTCTCTCTTTCACAGAGTTTTCAGTCTTGTAGACTTACCTCACTGGATCCTCGCTTGAATTGGCAGATATGCCAATTAAGTTAACAGGCAGCTAAGATGGAAACCTCAGAAAAAGACCAGAGGACCAAAATAACAACAACATAAAATGCTCTTCTGAGCTACAGTGAATATGAAGGACACTTAGAGAAAGTGAAAGAATTCTGTTTCTGCTGACTATAATCTTGGGGAAGTGACTTTACTTCTGAGTCTCAGTTTCTACATCTAAAAGATGATGATTCCATAAAGGCTTAGAGAAATCAGCGAGATTATATTGATTCAGCTCTCAACACATATTGATAAAGCTCATGAATGTGCTCAATAAACCCTGGCTCCTGTAACTTTTATTATTATTCAAATAGTGCCAAGAGGAGAAGGGAGCTTGACATGGGCATTTGGCCCCATGACCTGAATCAGTCTGATCAGGGCTAGAGAAGGAAATGTGGGGAGAATGGAGATTGCTGTTCTGTAGAGATCCTGCCCGTGATGCCACCCGAATGCCTTTTATTTCCAATAGAAACTATTTTTTCTCTTACATTTTAATAATTTCTAATCACAATCTCTATATGCACCCTCTTTTAAGTAAGAAGACAAGTTTTTTTCTTCCTTCCATTTTACTGATAAGAAGGGTTTGGGTTCTATTTTACTGATCTTGGCCAATGTTGAAGTGCACAGATAGAAAGTCCAGGCCTTCAAACTCCCATCCCATGTCTGTGTGTTATTTGTTTTGAAGGAAGGAGGAAATCAACTTGTTTTTTTCTTGGTTCCTTTTTGGCAGTAGCAAGTGTCACTCAAATGCCACAGAGGTCTGAAAAACATACATTCTAATTTTAGAGTTCCTCGAAACTGGCTTTCGGGTGATTACATCTCTAAAGCTCTTAGTTAAATGCCTCATTAGTGACTGTTGATCGCAGCCCTGGACCTAGAATTCTGGATGCACAGAAAGCTAGGAAAGTTCCAAAGATGCATTCCCTCTTTGGCTCCCATGTCAGCCTCAGTGAATGGCCCACTTTCATTTCAAACAAATCATCAAGATCCTAAAATCCTAGGATCTTGAAAACCTAGTCTCCTCCATACCCTTGAGCCCCACCCACACCCATTCATCCATTCTTTCCCACACCTTCGTGACCCTGAAGAACCTTCTCCAAGGCCAAGCACTTTGTAGCTCTATAAACAAAGTGGCATGTGAAGGAAATACCCACATGACCCAAGCTTATCCCATCCTCCAGGAGTTGAGAGACACTTTTTAAAAATAGCTTACTGGGCGCACTTCTTCCTGGGAGCATGCCTGCACCTTTCCCTTCCCCCTCTTTCCCCCCACAGGCATGCACCTCCTAAACTCTAAGGGTCCCCATGAAACTTGCAACCAGGGGAGCAGTGGGCAATGGCAGCTTGTCTGGGGCTAACCCCCTGAACCTGTCTCGAAGGCCCCCTTTTCTCTGACTTCTCAGTGAGCCAAAGCAGCCCTGCCTAGTCCCTTCCCTATTGCTTCTTCTGTCCTAAGCCCTTCCTTGTTACACTGTGTCCAGCTTTAATAAACATATTCTCAGAATCAAAAAAAAGAAAAACAAAAGGCTTACTGTACAAAAACTAAGAAGGGCTAGGAGATGGTGGAGAAATAGCATGCTGGTTAGTAATTTCTAACCAGCAAGATGAGCAGGCAGTGCTATAAACAGGAGAGGGACAGCTTTCAAGGCCTCTTGCCTTTATTCTCCAGAGACCTGAAAGCACGAACGAGCTGGTCATCGCATGCATTCTTCTTACAAACAGGCCAGCCAAGAGCTGGCCTCTCTCAGCTGGCTGAGTTTGGGCACCTTGAGGCAGAGGGGCTGAAAATAAGTTCTCTGAAAGAAGGGCTTTTTGCAATGAGCCTGTTCAACTCTTTCAGTTGCTATAACCCAAAAATTCAGTATTGCTGTTCCATGTAATTCCAACTAAATGGCATCCTGTTACCTTCAGGGAATTGATGGGCCCCTCCAACCCACTGTCCATGACAAATTGGATGAAGGAAAACTCACTGGGCATAAACTGTAACATCCAGGACTTAGAGTTAGCTGCGCTTATTTGCAACAGGTTTTGGACCGGAAAAAAAAAAGTTTTTAGAAACCTACGATGTCATTGGTCTGCACCATAAATTCAAGAGACCTGCCCCACCCCCATCCCCCATTACTTCTCTTATCTTCTCAGCCTTGCCTCTTAGGAACCGTTGAGTAGTCAACTACTCATGGTACAGTGATGAGGAGGAATGCTCTTGTTTTCTGTGATAAAGCCTGTGTTTTCTGTTTTCATGCTCAGGCAAGTATCCAGGACCCTGGGAGATTTATCGATTCATTACTCATGCCAATTTTGGAAGCTTGCAACTTTGAATCAAACCAGGGATATTTGCTTCTGTACAAACCTAGCAAGCCAGCATAGAAAACCCAAGAGAGAAAATATATGTATCCCCTTTGACCAAATTACACAAGTTGGCATAATTCCATCTCACAGATCAGTTGCTCATTTAATTGTAATGCCTATAGCCACACAAAACTTCAGGGAGAGCTTACAAAACTTGTCCTTGTTTGCTATCTCTTGGCCTTCCCAGCAGTTCTCTGCAGTGGGCATGGCTGGTGTTATCTCAGAGCAGGCTCTGGACTATGAGCCAGAACAGGGTTCAAGCTCCAGCCACATTCTTCATTAATATCCTTGGGCAATTTCACTTATACCCTGAACCTCAATTTTCTCTTCTCACAAAGGAGCTAAAATACCCAGAGATAAATGAGAGTAACAAAGCTTTGGCTTTGGGGCCCACCACTTACATTGTGAACCTAATTTTGAATTCAGTTTTATGTGTCCTCAAATTGTAATAAATGTTAGGACCCACAAACCCCAGATTGGTCTCCTAATAATAGCTGCTCAGTCTGTTTCCAGGAAGCCAGAATACGACCGGCATCTCTATGGCCTCAGCGCTGCCCAATGTTAATCACCATTCATTCACCCTTGGGTAGTGGGTGGACTCTGTCCATGCCCCTCCTGGGTGGCTGTGAAGGACCCACAGCTGGCCCCTTCTCTGGAAAACTGACCCCCACTGCATGGGAGCCCCTGGTCCTGGAGGCTGCACCACACTCTCACTCAGGGCAGCCCGCCAATGTCTGACTGACGGGGAGCGGCCCCTCCCTGTGCAAAAGGCTGCACCCCGGTTTGAAGCTCTGTGGTGTAACCCATTCTCCTCTGGGATCAGACCAAAGCTCGACTCCAGCCGGGATGACATCCTTTCTTAGCTCTTCCCTCTCTCTCATTCTGCTTTCCTCACTCCCGTTCTCCTAGAGCATCGCCTGCCAAGATATGTGCACCTGAATCCCCACCTAGGGCTCAGCTTCTAGGGCACCCAACCTGAGGTAGAGTGATAAGAGGAGTGTCCTTTATTTCCTGTGTCAAAGTCTGTCTGGTCCACCTTCAAACACAGTCATAAAACCATGAGCCTCCGAGACCCACGGCAGCTGATACTGAGGTCACTGGAGATACGTGTGCCTACTTACCCCGCGACCAGCCTGCTGGCCTGAGGCCCATCCTGGGATGCGGGCAAAGGCCACAGATTAAAAGTTATAAGTACCTTCGGAATTTGGCGGCAGGAGGGTAAAGATGGTGATGCTGAGTATTTGGTAAAACCCTACATTGTGGCCATCCCACCCCTAGTGGATTCTCCAAAACGTTTGCTTTGGATGTTAGGAAGGAGACCAAAAGATGGAAAGGAATGATCGGTAACATTGTGTATCTTTCGATTTTTTTTTTTTTTTGCATTTCTACCTGCTGGAGATCTATAACTAGTTCTGTACCCCAGCTGAACAGAAGATGAATCCAGGCTCTCTGGTGTGAGCTGTCACTTTAGAAAAAGGCAAGGTTTAAGAGTAAAGAGATTTAGAGCCTGCTTCTGGCTCACTTCTGACTTGGTTTGTGACTTCCCATGAATTAATTATCGCCTTTTACCATGCCCATGCCTGGCATGGAAATTTACTTCCACAAAGAGCAAAGACTCTCTGAGAAGGATCATCATCATGGCAAGACCACCATCCATAAGAGAGACATAATTTTTTCTGAGAGATAATTTTAAATCATCAAAAAGACACACAAAAAATTCTTCATGAAAGGGACTAACATGTGGGGCAGGAAGAAAATATTCATTTCCCAAGTTCTTGCTCCCCCAGCCTCTTAGCCCTGAGGGATCTAGAGATAACTAGTGTATTATTTCCTTCCACAAAAGAAAGAGGTACGGGCTTTATAGTCAAATTGTGAGGATCTAGGTCCAGATCCAGGGGCATCATTCAAGGGAGAGAGGAGCAGGTGGGCTTGATAAGCTTAGCAGACATGTTCCAGATTCTGGTTTTTCAGGTTTTTAGTGACAACAACTATGGGGGCTCAAAAACCTCCCAACTCAAAATTCAAAAACCTAATGACCCTTTAAAAAATGTAACAAGAATTTATGATTGTTCTAGGTACTTACAGAAAGCAAAGCTAGAAAACAACATAACTTATCAGAAACCAGATTCAGTGCTCAAAGTTAAGAAATATTTCTAACGTGCAGACCTTTTCAATAATGGAATTGATTGGCCTGGGAGGTGGTGAACTCCCCATCACTAGAGGTAAGCAAGCAAAGACTAAAGGACCTATTTGCTAAGGAGGTGCCAAAGAGATTTCTTAGATAACCTCTCAGTTCCTGTCCAACCCAAGATCCCACAGACCAAAATATATGGTAGAACAATTACAGACACATTTGGCAAATTATAAAGCAGCAGAAATAGCCATAGCTGCTACCCTTAAAACTTAAAAGAAGCACATTTACAAACAATAAAAGTATGACATTACACACAGTTAATAAACTTATAGACCTTATTACTCTGAGCTGAAAATAGAAACAGGCCCAAGAAGGGCTTAGCTGAATGTATGAAAAGTTGGCCCACGGCAGGTTACCCAAGGCAGTGAGAGATGCGTGTGAATGGTCCTCCCTGCAAAGCCAGGCCCAGCCCAGGACCCTGCGCTGGCAGAGGCGGCACAGGAGCTGGATGAACTTCAGATTCTGCCAGGTGCGTGCCACGGAGAGCTGCCCCGCATAGCACCTTCCCGCAGAAAAAGCCTGACCTTGGATACCCTGAGCGATTCCTCCCAGGCGCGGACCACGGAGGTCAAGGGGACGACCAGGCTCCGCCGACCGAACCCTGCCCCTCCCACAGGGTGAGGGGCGAGAGCACGGAGAGAGTCCTGCCCAGAGCATCACTCAGCCTCGACAGAGCCCGGTCACCTTGGGTCAGCAGCTCCAGTAACATGTGCCACTGGTCCCGGTTCAGTCATCACGGCTCTAGCTCCTTCGTGTCGTCAAAAGCCATCCCTGGTTCCTCCACCCCAGTCTGGTTCTCCATCACCTGCCGCACCCTCAGCTGCTCGGGCCCTGCAAAGCCTTTCTCACGGATCCAGGTGATGTTGTTGCTGTTGAGTTCTTGTTTCACACTCCTTGGCTCAGGGCCCCCCTTCCATCTTCAAGGTCACCAATGGTCAGCTGAGTCTGACACTGCCGTCTCTCTGGTTCTAATGTATTTTTTTTTAATTGACACACCGTGAAATATTCTAATGAGGCTATCCCCAAAACAGCTTTAGGTTTCATGAGTTAAATGCATAGTTAGAGCTGGAAAGATTTGTTCCAGCTTTGTAGGTTTAATTGGTACTTGCTGGTGCTGAGTGGGTTTGGAGGGATACGTCAGGCATTACGAGGTGTGGTCAGTGATTAGCACCCAAATCATTGTTTTCAGGCAGGAGAACCAAACATTTGGGCAATTAGCCTTGTAAAATTCTTGTTTATAGGGAGGCTAGGCAGCCTTTGGGATTAGACTCACCCAAAGAGAATTTTAAAGACTTTCCCTGACTGCATGTCTGAAAATTCCTTTTTACCACAGTGACATAGACACTGCATTCTGGGGAAAACATCAGTCTTCCTCCAGACTTTCTGGAAGCCATGTACTATGGTGAACATTAGTTCATAAGGAAGTGGTCTGGGAGCCGAACAAAAAGCCGTCCACTAAAGCTATAAGTCGAGTGTAATCTAAACTCATCTACCATTAGAAGATTCCATTTGTAATTTTGTTCTGCGGTGGAGCCAGTAAGAACAGGCGGAAGGCTGTTCTTGGTGCAAGGACTGACTGGCCATTAACATCCCTGGAGAAATAAAATCAGACTTGGTAAAGTGGGGAGAACAGAAGAATTGAATGAATGCGTGATTCAAGCCAGGAAAGGACCGGAAATGAGATCAAGAAATCAAAAATCACGGTGGGAGGGAAGGAGAAGCCAACGGAGGGACTTTGGGAGTGAAGAGAACTCCCACGCCATGGTGGGGGAAGCTTTGTAAAATCTTCCTCATTTTTGACATGAAGTTAAAACATCATCAGTGACTAAGATCATCAATGATAAAGCTCCAGCGCAAAGAATAGCAGCAGTGAGGAAGATGCCTGGCACTAGCTCCGACCCCCACGAGGGCCCTGCTTCTCTAGTGGGGCCCTTGGAGCTGCAGGATCAGCCTCACCTGGAGCCTGTGAGACACCAGCCGCCCAGGCTCCACCCCAGACCCACCGAGTCAGAACCTGCATTTCAGCAGGGTCTCCAGGGCACTGGGCGCACAGGAAATTGAGCCCTAGTCTTTGTTTTGTTTTGTTTTGTTTTTAGGGCCCTTGCAACCTCCTCTCCCTTTATTTATTCTCCTTTCCCTTTTTCTCCCCTTCACTTTCATCATCTTCTTCCTCACATTCAAGAAAAGGTCACGTGTGAAAATTAATATCTATTTGTATCTACTTGGCCCTGGTTCAAATGCTCAGACACCTCTCCTTGGCCCTAACCCAAAGCACAAGCCAGCCTCAGCTCCCAAACAGTCAGCAATCCAGGAACACTGGGCCCAGGAAAACAGCAGGCAAGAGCCCCCCCCAGCAGATCTGCATTTGCGTTATTTATTTACGCGAAGCCCTAAGTGCAGTGCTTTGGAGGGGAACATGCCAAGAAAAGAAAACAATCGCTGCCCTTTACAAATTATTGTTCGTTTTTGCTCACAGCCCTAGGGAACAGCCGGGGTGGGAATGGAATTATGAAATCTTTGTACGAAAATAAATGCAATGAATAGAAGGAAGACATCGGCATGTGTTAAGGCCTCCAGACGGCTAAGAAAACAAGCAGGACTTCCCCAAACAATATGCATGAGCAGATTATTTCTGTACGTGGAAATAAGCCCTCCGTTATCACACACACACACACCACAAAAAAGGAAATTTAAAGGAATTCTGATCAAAAATACCCGTTCAAAAAATAAATTTCTAAAAGGAAAAAAATTTTGGTGGGCACCAGAACCAACGATCACCAGCTTCCCAGATACTAAAAAATTACGCTTCCAAAATCTCTTGGTGCCGATTCTGCACGTAGAGCAGTCAAGCTGCCCTAGGTTTGCCACTCACAGCAGAAGCCCTAAAAGGAAATTTCAAAAGGAACAGTGTTTAATGATATGAAAAACAGTTAAATAAAATATGGGACAACCATGTGATAAAATATTATGTAGCCACTCAAATCAGGATTTCAACAGTATATAGTGCAAAACATTAAAATAAATGGCACAGCAGGATCGAACTTCATATTCACCTTCGTCCCACTTTTCATAAACATAAAAGGGTAACTAACGACATATGTACCTCTGAAACTGATATTATAATAAGTGATTTAAATTTTATTCTCCGTACTTTTCTATATTTTTCCAACTTTTTTTTTTTTCTTTGTTGTTGCTTCTCAGAGAGAGTAAAAGCAATGTGAAGGAGACACATCGACTGGTTGCCTCCTGCATGTGCCCCTGTTGTCAGGGGGGCAGATCAGGGAACGAACCCACAACCAAGGCATGTGCCCTTGACCGAGAATCGAACCAAAACCCTTCAGTGCTCAGACCGATGCTCCAACCATTGAGCCACACCGGCCAGAGCTATTTTTCCCACTAATATGGACATGTACAACTAGTATGGAATGGGTACTTTTCTAAATAGTCATATTTGTTTTGGTAAAGGTTCCTTCCCTTCTCTCTGTTGCCTTACTGAAATCCACTTAATTATTTCTCCCAATCCAGGAAAGAGTCAGAAGCATGGTGGACCCTGGACTTGGCCCCTTGCTGGGTGGTCCTGAGCAAGGCACTTTAGCTTGAGCTCATCTACTAAATCTATAAATTAGGAGAGTGGAGCTTTATAGAGATGAGACATTCTAGAGATTTCTGACTTAGAAATGGAAAACTAGAGAGGGGAAGGAAGTGGGAGAACAGGCAAGGGTGGTCCAGACAGAGCTACCTGGCAGAAAAGAGCAGAACTTTACTGATGGCTGTTTATTGCTCTGGCTTGCCAGGCACGCTGGACATCCAACCAGGGCTAACAGCTCAGAACTACTCAGGAATTTGAATTCCCGAATGTTTCTCAACCCTGACAACACATGAGCCTCATGAGGAGGCTTTAAAAACAGCAGGGCCCGAGCCCCTCCCCCGGAGGTGCTATTTCATTAGTCAGGCCCAGCCTTCAGCACTGTCTAAAACTCCTCAGGCTAAATAAAAAGTTTTTAAAATATAAGTAAATAAATAAAACTCCTCAGGCGATTCTAATTGTTGCCACTCTTGGGAACCTCTGTGATAGGTGAAAGCTGACTTTCCAAGATCCTGAGAAGCAATAGGTAACTTGGTTTTTGACTTGGCTTCTCTGGACAGAACCCAATTCAAGCATTCCCGCTACAATGACAAGTTTTTAAAAAGGCTAATGGTTTTTAATTAAGTCTCTGGCCCCTGGCAGAGGAAGTTGAAGGAAAGACAGCCATGATGACAGGGTTCATGCATAAATTTTCAAGTAGAAATTGCTCCAGAGTCTCACAGCCACAGTGGCAGCTGAAAAGACACAACTGAGTTGCTTCATGTGCTCAGAAGCCAGTGGGCCCGGCCCCAGGGCATAGCCGTGTTGCCCTAATGCTATGCCATTACCCAGCTGCCCCCTGAAGCTGTGCAAGGCCTTGGGTAATCAGCTGGCATCCTCAGCTTGACCTCCTGGGAAGACACGAATGCCAATTAAACTAGAGGTCACCTGAGTCTGACAAGGATGATGGCCACCCTGGGCTGCAAGGAGCAGTAAGTGAGCAGGAGACGTCCGTGCAGTAGCTGTTGGGGCCTAAGTCAATTGGTGACACGCTGGAGCGTGACCGAAAGGTTCACAGAAGATTGGGCAACAGTTGATTTCAGGACCAAAGTCCCTGGACAGAGATATGTCTAGTCTCTCCCAGTAGATAGTCCCAGGATAGCAGTCTCTTATCCAGAACATATTTTTTATTCCTTTCCTGCTCTTTATTACTCTCCTCTGGACTTCCATGTGCACTGTGGACGCCGAGCACAGTGAGCGCCCACTGATGCTTTTGAAGAGACCGCCCCCTCGGACATGCCGTGAGCAGCCTTCTGGCGGCCTGGGAGCCAGAGGGGAGGCTCCTCACCTCAGCTGCACACTGGATTTGGCTGGTCTGGAGTGAGGTCTGGGCATATATATATATTTTTTTCAAGTTCCCCAGGTGATTTTAATGTGCAGCCAAGGGTGACAAGCACTGGGCTGGCTAAGCTAGGAAAGACTGGGAGGGAGCCATGGCAAGAATCTCAGGGAGAGTTACAGAAGAGGAGATGGAAGGAGAGGTGATGGAAGGAGAAGATCAAGGCGAGGAGATCTGACAGGTTCCCAGCAGTCTCCTGCTGATGCCTTTTGAAGCTAACGCCCTAATTGAGTCTTACTCATCCATTCACTCTCTGATGACTGACAGTGGCTGGGTTCCTGGGATATAACCATGAGTGAGACCCACTCCCTGCCCTCAGGGAGCGCATAGTCTAGTAGGGGGCAGGCCCATAATGTAATTGTGCAACAGAAGTTGGTCATGGATTGTACATGTACTCAATTAGCGGGGTATAAAGGGCACCCCCATCTGTGGGTGAGGGGCAGGCTCAGCCCCCTGTCAAGCACGCTGGGAAGAGGCAGAAGCTAAAATATTCAATGAGAGCTTGGAGGATGGCCTTGGATGGGAGAGGCAGGAACTTCCTGGCCTTTCTGTTCTTACTCTCTGGAGCCTGTATCCCAAAGAGCCTGGAAAGGAAGGAAGGAGAAGAAAAGTGGTTTTCTGTTGAGCCACTGACCACCCACTGTTTCTCCATAGCTGACAGAGGAGTTGCCCACAGTCTATTGCATTCTCCACTGTGCACTACCATAAAACAAAGGATGTCTTTCGATTTTCAGGCTGAGCAAAAACCTTGCCTTCCTTCCTTCTGATTCAACTTATAAAATATCTATCTCTGCTGTCAAGGGTAGAACAAAAGAAGCTAAGCTTTGAACTTCAGGGGTCTGCTTTCCACGTGGGAAGTGAGGGCATGCTAAGTGAGTTCCTCATCTACCCCCTACTAGCTCACTTTGACTTTCCTTCGATGGTCAAACCCATTTCTCTGGACCCCCAGAGTGATTCCCATTGCTGTTCAGGTCAACATACTGGCCTCCTTCCCCACAAGAAAGCAGCACGGAGCTCATGAGCTTGTTGAGTCAACAACCATTTCCATACTTTGCTCAGATCAGGGGGGGAAAAACCAACCAAACAAAATTGACTATGAGAAGATGGAGACATGCAGACACCAGTCCTAATAAAGCAAATGTCAGAGAGAAGCATTATTTATTCAACTGGCTTGATTAGTGAGTGCCAGACAGCTATTAGAACAAAAATCATGTTTTTGGGCAACTATGTCTATTTATGTCATGGTGAGCCTGCACAAGAGCCCAGATAATGTTGTTATCTTCATCAACACTAGCCAAATGTTTGGATAAATAAAGATGTTGTATGAAATTCCCTGATACTAACACTATTTGATTGTGTTCCACTTCATGGCTGTGTGGTTTCTATGGCTAAAGAAAGGGTAAGGAGAGGGCTTTCTGGGACTAAGGATCCTCACAAGAATCTCTGCTTAATGTGCTGCCTTCCTCAATGTGTGCACATACCAGGCCCTCCCCCAGCCCATGGTTCATTGTACATTAGGTAACCAAATCCTTGAGTGGTCGCTGGAATTGTCCACCTGTAACTAGTGTTTTCATCTAAATAGACCCATATACAAAGGTCAGTGTACATCAATGAAAGTGAGCCTTTCAGTAAAAAGGGAGTCTTGGACATGCCAGCCCCATTGGTAGCCACTTTCTTAGATGGTCTACCTTTGTTTTCTGCTTTGCTCTTACCCCCTTGTGTCCTATTTGAGACTCTTTGGGCTTTGTGTCTTGTTCCTGGGTCCCTGGAGAACATGATTTAATTCTGTTTCCTTGCTTTTGACTAGCAGCACGGAGCTCATACTAACCCTGGAGTTCCCCTGAGATTACAACCCAGCACACATACGGGTACCAGCGAGCCATCCCCGCTGGGAAAGTTCTGGTTTCCGACAGCGATGGCTGGACAAAATAGAAGGTGAGTCTGTTGTTACAACCAGAGGGCAGTTACTTGGCCCTCCCTAGAACCCCACCTCATCCAGATATCCAACTACCACACAGAGCCAGAAGTAGCCGAGCCATTTCACCAGTCAGGCTACATAGAGGAATGAGCACGAAGGTAGACCCACCTTTTGAAGAGCAGCTGCGAACAGGCATGACATACACATGTCCTCTTGTTGAGAGGTTCCCTGCTCACCTGTTTGAGCTTTTATGCATAGTTGCCCACAAAAAAATGGACTTATCAACTAGTGGTCACCTATTAGCTTCCCCAAATCATACTCCTTTTCTAACTAGGGGCCAATTATTATTCAGATGGAGTCGATGAATTAAGACCAAATTCAAACTAGCTTAAGCAAAGAAAAGATTGTGCTCAATAGATACTAAGGGCATCTTTAGGACTCAAGGAAGAATCATGGAATCCAGTCTTCAAGAGGACTGGGACACAGCTGGACCTCACACACAGCTAAACCCAGGAGCCCCATCTCAGCCAGCCTCTGCTTCTCCCAACAGGAAATGACATTCTCCATTCCTCTCTGAAGTCCACGTTTCCCCTCGTGGTAGAAAACCAACCACCAACAGCTCCTAACTGTTTCATCTTGCAGCTTTATCCACTGGAGACGGGACCTCCAAGCCACTTCCTTCTAGTCTGCCATCCTAAATCCTCAGAAGGAGCTCACTGGTTCACTTTGTAACATGGCTGCTTCCACTGCAGCCCCCTTATGGGGCTGGGGACCCAGCATGGGTCCCCAAGAAGGGAATTTCCACAGCTGATCAGAATAAGTGTGAGTTATCACTTCATCTTGTTCCTGAGCTCTTGCCAATCCCAGCCACCTCTGGCAAAACAAGAATTTCCCTGTTGTACCCTAACAATGGCCAAAGACAGAGCCTAAGTCTGTTTTAGATAAACTTCTTGTGAAATCCTTACTAATTATTGGCTTCTAATACAGAGGAGCCCTTTTCTATCACTATCTAATGGAGAAAAAGATTTGAGCTCCTTGGTATGAAGAGTCCCTGTGTCTTAGACAAAGACCTTATTGTCTATTCTGGATGAGGCCAATCCTTGACAAAATGCAAAATGATGGAGAGGTTAAGCTCAGAGATTCTGGAGTTAATTAAGGACTGAGTTCAAATGCCTGCTCCAATATTGATAGCTGCGTGACACACAGCCTCAGTTTTGCCATCTGTAAATGAGGATAGTTGCTACCCACCTCCTGGTGTTGGCGTGGCAATGATTTGAGATAATGCATGAAGAGCTCCAAGCACAGTGCCTGGCACACAGAGGGCTTTTCATGACAATGGATAGATTTGGTCTTCACTAATGTCCCTTTCTGATGCCTTCCCCTGCTGCCACTCCTTGGATCCTCCAGGCCTCTGCCTCCAGCCTTGCTCCCCAACTATCCCTCCTCCATAGGATTTCCTCGAGGAATCTTTATGAAATATACACTCCCATCCCCATTTAAAATCTTTCCCACTCATTAAAACAATCGAGAGAAAGTGGAACTCTTTATCATGGGCCCCAAGGTCATAAATCCATGACCCTGCCCAGGAAGGAAGCACCACAGCCTCATCAGGATTTGCACATTTCTAAACTTTGTTCTATTATTAATTACTGTGCACTCTCAGTTTGGGCTCTGCCTACCTCTCCCACCTCGCTTTGTCTACTCCCAGCTCTCACCATGCTAAGTCACTTGCTATTGCCCAGTTATGCCATGTTCTTACACTATAATGCATGCCTGCACAAGCTCTTTCCTCTTCCTGCAATGCCTTTCCCCAGCTATCTCCAACTACCCTAGCTAACTAGTTTTCAAGATTTGTGTGGTCAGGAGATTCCTGGAAACTTTAGCTGACCCCAACCCCCATTATGAATTAGATATGTCTCACCTGACTCCATACATGCCCTTGTGTGCCTCTATCACTGTATCTACTTGTCTTTGCTATTAAATTCTGAGTTTCTTGAGGGCAAGATTGCATTCCCAACACCCAGTACAGAGCCTGAAACACCAATGACATAATTGTGAGACCATGTGTACTGGAAAGGATGAAGGTGAAACATACAGTTCTTTTCTCCACGTGGCTAAGTGAGCCAGCTGGGCATACAACCCATGACCTTGGCCACAAAAATCCAATTGGCACTTCCTACTGTTCCACAGGAAACAGAATCCAGCATCAAGCATAAAATATTGGTTTTAAAAGCTGGAGACCTACCTGCAAAGTTCCTATATCTTGTGATCTTGGTCAAAATGCTTAACTTTGTTTTCCTTTCTTATAAACAGGGTTTGTAATAGTTGGCTATAGAGAATAAATGAGACGATGCTTATAAAATGTAAAAGCATCATTGCAATTCTTTCTGTGTGGAATTGTCATGATTAGTGCTAGAAGATGGCGAATAGCCCAACCTCTACGCCCAAGTTAGTCCTTGTGCCTAAATATAAAATCATTGTCCATTGCAAGATAACGCTGGTCATCATTTGTTTTTCTCTTATTTGGGTATTGCCTCTCAAGTGGAGACCTGGGTATACATTTTATACCCCTCATGACTTCTAGACTTTACAGAATTCACTGGAGCGACTATGGGACCAGGTCACAAAGCAAAACTCCTATAATGAGCCCCTCCCAGCACAGCCGGTAAAAAACAACCCTCAGGTAAGATCTCACCTGTCCTTGTTACACAGATCTCTATGCCTTCACAGGTCAGCCTCTAGGGAGATTAATAAGAAAAAGGAAAAGCTGAAACTAACTGTGGGAATAAGGGTTGCACTATTTATCTGTAAGGGTTATGTGCTGGGTTTTAACCACACATATATTAAACATTGCTAAGCTTCCTCCTGCTTATAATTATTAACAAGTGGCAGAGAAAGTCATGGTAACTATCATCTGGGAATACCACTTAGATAATGCACAACTCTAAGAAGGTAAATTAATTCCTAAGGTCAAGTGATGTTGAGCAGAAATGTCAAAGTGTACAGTATATAAAATAATTAGTAAGGTAACCACGAGCAACAAGGCCATAAATTCATTTGAGTGACCCAGCCCAGGAAGGGGCCCCCACAGCCTCATCAGGATTTGCACATTTCTAAACTCTGTTCTGTTACTAATTACTGTGCAATTGGTGGTTAGCATCCCCTAGGTAGCCAGCATATGGGACTGAGAATGTAAACCTGAGGCAGAGTGGAAGTCAGAAAGCCTTGATTCATTGCACTAACACTAGGAAGCACTCACGGAATAACCTGGCATAGCAGCAGGTCCATTAAGGTAAGTTCTGGGCCCCAACGGGGAGGTAGATGTGTAAACCAATATGATAAGAGCAGTTCCAAGTGTGCACAGAGGCCCCCAGGGGCCCAGGGAAAGGAGTGGCTAATTCTTCCTGAGAACACTGGAAAGGGTATCTTTGAGGACTTGGCTTTTAAGCTAAGTCTTAAGAAGCTCCTCTGGCTGAGAAGTGACGAGAGGTCATTCCAGGTGAAAGAGAAAAGCAAGTGCTGTTGAATCCCTGCTCACGAGGAGCCAAAGTGGGCCCCTTAGGGGGTGGGTCAGGAGTGGGGAGAGCCAGAGAGGAGTGCCAGCCAAGCCCTTTAGAGAGCTAGGAGGTCAGCGAGGACAAAGGTCAGCTGGCAACAGAGTCGAAGGGTCAGAAGGTGCCAGAACAGGAGGAGAGAGGAAACCTAGAAGAGACAGAGGCTCCTGTTTATTGGTGGCCCCACTTGGTAGATTGGTCTGGTTTAAAAGTGAGGGACAGCCAAGTTTGCAGGCACAGAGGTGGCTGGCTGTTTGGGGGAACACTGAATATTGAGCAGAACAGGAGCATGTACATGTTCTTGGGGAAGTAAAGAGGCAGGAGGACCCCCCCCAAAAAAAAGTGGGGCAGGAGCCAATCGTGGTGAGTCTTTCCTGTTAGCTGAGGAATTTGAGCTTCACTGTGTAGTCAATGGAAAACATTAAGGTATTTTAAGCTGGGAAGCAACAGAATTACATTTTAGATCATTCTGGCAACACTATGCAAGACAAACCAGAGCAGCCTTTCTTGAAGGGTAGTAAACACCGCCCACCCTCACCCCTCAGAACACCCTGGATGCTTATTTACAATAAATAAGCATCATTTTAGCTGTGCCCTGGACCTATTGAATTTATATTCAATCAGGAGACCTAGGAACCTGCATCTTTAATGATCTCTCCCTGGTAATTTGGAGGCACATTAAAGTCTGCAAGTAGTCACCTGACAAGGTCTTGAACTGAAGAGGAGACTGGTAAGGAAACATGTAAGCAGCCCTGGCCAGATAGCTCAGTTAGTTAGAGAGTTGTCCCAATACGCCAAGGTTGTAGGTTCGATCCCCTATCTGGGCACATACAAGGAGCAACCAATGAATGTATAAATAAATGGAACAATAAATTGATTTCTCTCTCGCTCGCTCGCTCGCTTTCTCTCTCTCTCAAATCAATAATAATAAGAAAAGAAACATGTAAGCAAAGTCTGTCATACAAAGTAGGTGCACAGTAAGTATAAATCAATGAATGGAATATAGACAGGCTTTAGAAACTGGTCGGACAGAGAGAGGTCAACTTCGAAGTCTAAGGCAGAACCATATGACATTGCCATTTTTGTGGATTATATGGACCCAAGGCTGATTTCATGGTATTTAATCCGAGAGCCAGTTTAATATCTTTCACAGGCACTGTGTTTTCCTCTGCACCCAAAATGCCAAGCTTTCAAGAAAACCCTACCTTTCCGTTATTCCTATATGGAAACCGGGACACAACAGATGGCAGGATAATGGATTGTGTCTGCTCAAGTTAGAGCTGCTTTTATTTGCAAGACATCAAATTCGTATTGACTGCGGGGCCGGGCTGACATGCTTTATTTCAAGTGAAAATGGAGGCATCGCGGGCTCTGTCTTTGCCCATTGCCATGAGACAGTCTCATCTGTGATCAGAACACACTGGGTTGCTGGTGACAGACACTGCAGGGGCTGCAAGAGGCGGCTCTTGTTCTGTGTCTAAATGTTGGAGAACCTCCATATGCCCAACCCCCCAAATTTCACAGCAGTGAGGGTTCCCACCCAGAGTCCTGCTGCTCCGGATCGGTCAGCAAAGTACAAGGGAAGCACCACTTATATTTACTTTTTACCGTTGACACTTTAATTACATGCTCCCGCGTGTGCTCTCGCAGAGCCGCGTGGCATTTTGAAAAGAAAACGCAGGAGGGGCAGCCCATTCATTCCTGAAAGAAATCATCTCTCTAGTGATGTGAAAGCAGCGCAGTCCGGGCTCTCCAGGGCCTCTCTTCAGCTCAGCAGCGTGGCGTCAGCAGGGAGCCTGGCCGCTGCCAGGCCTGCTCCTGGCTCCTTCCCGGGCCCGGCTTACAGAAAGTCCCAGGCCAGCGGGCGAGGAGGGCAGAGTGGCGGAGCCCCAAGCAGCTCATTTCCCACCCTGTCAGGCAGAGCGCAGAACTAAGCCCCGTGGCCAGGCGCCCGCCCTGACCTGCGGAATGCTTAGTGACCGTTCAAGAAGGGTCGGCGATGTGGAATGGGCCTTAGAAATCTTCTGGCTCAAAACTCCCAATGTACAGATGGGAAAACAAGGCCAGGGGAATGGCTGATGTGCCCAGAGGAAGACTCAGTGGCAGAGTTTAGGATCTGGGTTTCTTGCTTCTCAGAGTCCTCCACTCTGACTTCATGTTAGAATCACCTAGGGAGCTTTTTAAAACCCTGCCCAGCCCCAACCCCAGAGATCTTGGTTTAATGGACCTGGCGTGGGGCCTGGACCTGGGTATTTTTACAGTGCACCCCTCTCCCCCTGTGATGGTCGTGTGCAGCCAAGCATGAGAGCCCCAAGTAACCATATCGATAAAAGGGGTAACAGCAGTGACGGACTCGGTGTGGAAGGTGGAGGGAGCCCGTAGTGGAGTCCATGCTAAAAGGATGAATATGAGTTTGCCTAGAGAACAAGATGCAGAAGGGCCTTCCAGGGAGAGAGCAGCACGTGGGAAGGCCTGAAGGCATGAAACAACGCCGCCCAGTTGCAGCTGGGCGTGTCTAGAACAGGGTGCGAGGTGGGATCAATGGATGCAGAGCTAGGGAGGCAGGAGGGACTGGGTCCCAAAGGCCCTTATAATGTAAGTCATTCCCAGGACTGGGGGTTATCCTGCAATGATGGTGAACCACCGAGGTATGTCATGCAGAAAAATAACAAACTTGCATTTTAGGAAAATAACCCTAACGGGGCGTGAATAATGAATCGCAAGGGGAAGGAGCCAGAGGCTGGGAGGCCAGTTGAAAGAGGGGACATAGAGGTGACGAGCGCCTGAGGACACTAGGCAGTGGCAACAGGGCCTGAAAGACAGATAAGGCCCGAGCCCTGAACTCTGCCCCTGAGCCACTGATCTTAAAGATGGAACTGAGAGGGTAGATGGTGGATCGGCCCGGGCTGGGAAGGCCTGATTTCAGCCTCACTTTTCCCCATTCCCCTTCATATGCTCTGAAATCACTCCCCACTTCCATGGATTCTGCTGGTCCTTCAGCCTAGGATGTCTATCCCTCGCTCATCTCCTAATGTCCAAACCGGATATATCCTTTAGGTCTCAAATCAATGCTCTTCTCTTGGAAATCTGGTTTTTGAGTAAAGTTCAGCAAATTAATGCTCCATGTTCTCATTGCGTCCTGCCTCCGGAGGAGCCTTCCTTCTCGTCTGCGAGGTAGATCACTACGTCCTCAAAACTCCGTGGAAATCAGCGGTTCTGGGGAGATGCCCTTGGCACCTGCAGGCGCAGGTTGTGTTTCCACAGCATCCTGGATTCTTCTATCAGTACGTAGAGAATTATCCCATGTTATCAGTAAGAATTGCTTTACCCACTCATTTTCCCCTTAGAGGAAACAAGCTCTTTTGAAAGACAGAGGCACATCTTATTCTGCCTCCTGTCCCAACACTGTACACAGAAGATAGTTAAGAAAAGTTTACCGAATGAATGTCGAAGGCTGAATTCATGCAATCTAGGAAAATGCTCTATAATAATGGTGCTGATGATGCTTATGAGGTGCTCCCCTAGACTAGGGCCCCTCAGATTTAACTCTCCAGGATCATTTGGAATCCAAAGGTGAAGTATACTGAGGACACCAAGGCAATGTGAACCAGCGTGCAGGCCACTTGGAAGGCTTGCTAAGACCACCACGAGGCCAGGAACTGGGCTCTGAGACCTGCTTCCACTCCTCTGCTTTCTCTCAGAGGACACTGTAGCCATGGCGGGGAGTAGAAGCCTACCCTGCCCCCCAAAAGTGAGGCTTATCCTTGTCATCAGGGCCATTTCCCCCTAGGGCTAGGCCGTCTCCCGTCTCCCTCAGGTAACTAGCAGCTTCCAGAAGCACCTCCTCCTCCAGGAATTTTCAGCCTTAGCTGGGTGTCCTGAAGGAACTTCTAATTAATTGAAATACGGTATCCTCCCACGGAGTTATCTGAAAGCGCTGCAAGATTCCTGGGAATTTCAGGCGCTGTAGCAACTTGAAAGGGAAAAAATTAGGCCTCAGCAGTGTCCCCTGCCTTCCCTACCAGGAAGGAGATACAGTTGAGAATCACTCCAGCTGCCCTTGAGCCATACATCTGGGCAAGGATCTTGAGTGTGAACTGGCAAGTGAAGGCAGGGACCTGAAACCTCTGCTTGAGAACAGCATTGCTGAAACTGAAAGGAGTAATTCGTTCCCCTGTGGCAACTGTGATGTTCAGGTTAGGTTCATGCACTGGGGCTGAGGTGGAGGAGGGGTGGAGGGCATGAAGGGAAAGAGAAGGGAAGGGAAGCCCCACCCTGGACACACTCGAACTCAGGAGATTGACCAGGAGCTCTGCTGATGCTGGGAGAGCGACCACCTTGTCAACAGGCTACATTCCTCCCTGGGAACCTGAGGGTGTGTAACCAGCATGGTCGGGAAGCCAGGAGACACTGCTGGGGCCTAATTTTCTCTTCTTCAAGAGGCTCCTGGCTGTTCTCCAGGAATTGTAGTTGCTGCAGGAGGAGATATACAGGCTGGGCCGGGGCAGGGCAGGGAGGGCTGACCCAGCCCCTTCTCTCTCAGGCAAGTCCGGACTGGAGGGCTCACTTCAGAGCAGCTCTGCTGGGAAACGAGGTCTGGGAAGTCCCAGCCAGGAAAGCCCCTCTTCCTGGAGGCTGGAAGTCAACTAGAGGAATCGTGGGGCGGAGGCCCAGCTTTGTGTCCTTAAAGCAGCCACAAATAAAGGGTACCCTGAAATCATGCTGAGGGCAAGTTAAAAAGAAGAGAGTCGAAATGAAGACTACAGCACCCACATCCCAGGTGTTTCTGTGGGAACCTGTTGCCCAGATGGGTGGATGTGCCCTCTCCAGGGTAATGCTTGGAAGTCTGCAGAATTTGTTTGCCATCAGCCTGCCCGATCTGATGCTATTCTCTAAGACTAGATTCTTTTAGACCTTAAGTTTGACCGCCAACATTCCTGGCTTGGGTTCTCAGTACAGACCATTTCGATTTTCAGTGCATTTTACTTCTTTGACTGATTTTAGAAGGAGGTTCTTACCTCTATCTCTTCAGATCTAACTGTACAATTTCCCTACCAGACTCCAGCCCCAGCACATTCCTACCGCCCCCAGGGTAGGAGTTTGGGTGGATCCTAGGTCCCATCCTGCAGAAAAGCCATTTTCCAAGTGGCCTTGGAGCTTCCCCCTAAGTGTCTCCTTCCGGATTGGTTTGGCAAACATCAACCAAACAGCCATTACGTGCCCGGCACTTGCTAGGCCCTGGGAATACAGAAAGAGTAAGACTACAGATTGGAAATGGCAAACCACAAGGTTCTTTTTCTCTCCTGAGAATGGAGGACTGACTGTAAAATGTGACATTGGTTCTGTGAAACAGGTTTAGCTGGAAGCTCGCAAATTGTTTGCATCATCGGATTTTTCTAGGCCTTACTTCCTGCCTTCACTGCACTTAGTCTTGTGGGCGTTGCTCCAGTGACAAATAAGCCAAAATCTGTTGCAATTTTCCTCCTAGCACAATACACACCTTTGAGCCTGGGAGAGAAGGTGTGTAAGAGCAGGGACCAGGCGATGGGAAGGTCAAGTCGCCCTAAGGGTTCCACCTCTAGTTGGCAGTGCCACCCTCCTGGTTTGTTCATCTGTCCAAAGGCTACAGCTGCAGTTTCGTGACCTGCCCTCTCCCTGTAGAAGGGGTTGGGAATTAACAGCTGGGCTAAAAGCAGCCTGAGGGGCTTGGCCCACTTTGGAGAGAGGCAAATTCATGCAGTTGAAGCTGTCTTGCAGCTGTGCCTCTAAGACGCAGGGACTGAGCTCATCTTCCACTGAGCTCAGTGTGGGAAGGCGTGGCCTCTGCTTCTTAATATTTTTCTGGTGCTGCCAGAGTCTGAAGACTTGGAGAAATTATTGCAAAACAGCTCACCTTGCCATTCCCTCATAGAGTACAGAAAGGTTGGAGCAAACATCAAAGTTTATCTAAAGAGTCATATTCAGAGTGAGATTAATAACCGGACATTTTCACTCCCTTCTTTTACAGTTGGTTTCAGTCCTCAGGTCCTCGCCCCTGGCTTGGGGCATCCATGGCAGTTCCAGAGGCCAACTATAGCCATTCATCAGAAGTGTTTGAACTACAGATCGTCCTCTGAGGCTCTTCAGTGTGACTGTGTTTGCAGTAATGAAGAGTTAGGTCACCCAGTGCTCATCCTCAGAACTTGGTCTCGGACCTGGTTGTAAATCTCACTTCTGCTACTGCTAGCAGTATGATCCGGGGCAGGTAAATTTCTCTGAGTTTCAGTTTCCTCATCTGTAAAGTGAAGTTCACAATAGTACCTACTTTATGGAATCCATGTAATGATTGAATTAGAGAACACACTTAAAGAGTGTTACACATGTGTGTGTATAATTGGTGCTCAACACCAATTAGTAGTCCACTAACGTGCTGTTGGTCTGGGATGGGAGGGATGTAATACTCCTTTGACGGTCATTATCTATTAACCAGTAAGAATGCCCAGTTATTAATCTCACTCTGAATATGACTCTTTAGATAAACTTTGATGTTTGCTCCAACATCAAAATTAACCAACAATTTTTATTATTAAAATCTCCACACCTCCTTTCTCTCTATTCACCCGTTACTACATTCTTTATTGGTTGTCTGCCTGCTGCTCCCACCAAAATGTAAAGCTCACTGAGGATGCAGATTATGACCCAGTGGTCAGCAGTCTTTCTACATTAGTGGAATGTCAATAAATACTGTGCATGGATGCATGGATATTTTTCAACCGAATAGCTGAATATGACTTATGATGTTTATGGGTATCAGTACCCAAGGAATATATGGTCAAAGATGGGAGAGACATGGGTTTAGTATTTACTAACCTTTTCCCTTGCCTGCCATGTATTTCTTTTGAGGTATTAAATCCCAAGTTTTTAGATCTGGCTGCTTTGCATGACTAGGTTAGATTGCAGATGAGAATTTTGCAAAGCAAAATAAATACATCACACCAATTTGCATTTCAATTTCTGTTCCCCTCAAAAGCCACAAAGTCCCCCAGCAATAATCATGTGCCAGGCAAAGAAATTAAGACCTTTGGCTGGGAAGACAGTAAATGAGTCTCTGGAACATAGTAACAGATATATCTGAGAGTATATTCTTCCCCTGGTTTCTTTCCGGCCCCTGCCACAGACTCAGAAGAGAGCAAGTACTCATAGAGAAGGCTCCTCTTGGATAGTAAGAGAAGACACATTAAAAGTCTTGTTACAAATTCCTGCTTGTACTTTGGTGTATGTAGGTCAGATCATGTCCCTATACACAGTGGTGTGTACAAAGCATTGCTCCCGATCACAGCACAAACCTATAATAGAGTTTCTAAGACACAGAATCCCTCAGTAATAAAAATCTGTGAGGCCCAAACAACCAAGCACTCTCTTTTGTCCCTTTCGTTGGCATTCCAGGGAAACCTATGGTGCTTGTCCCTTCTGTCTCTTAAATCACAGCGATGATGAGAGCCCGGGGAAGGCAGCGGGTTATAATATGCGTGGGTTATTACAGCCCAGGGTTGTTGTATTAAAAAGAGCAGCCTGGTTAAAAAGGAAGCAGAAGGCCTAGGCTGGTTTATGACAACTCTGAGGGAATCAGGATTCCAGAAAGGGATCCATAGGAGGGCTTTGTTTGTTTGTATTGGTTTTAGTAGAGCAATAAGACTAAGAAAGGTTTCCCAATGCCATCTGCAGATGTATTGCTGGGGGAAGACAGACTCCACCGAGGCAATGATGGGACTTGCCCTCTTATCAGGGAGGGTGTCTGTCTTCATAAAACCTCAGATCCCGTAACCAAGGCTTTGCCTGCCCAGTGAGCATGACAGGGTGGTTGCCATTCCCATTTTCAAAAGTCATGTCCTCTGGGAAACCCTGCCCAGCTGGGTGGTCCCATCCAACTTGGTGGCCCAGGTCACACTGGGAGCTCTTAACCTCCACCAGCCAGAACATGAGGCAACCACAAGGCCCAGAGTTTCCCTCCAAATACTTTACCGTAGTCCCCTCAATTAGGCTTATGTCAGACAGGTGTTTTCAGTGGGGAGGAGGGGGAGACTGGAAAGTACAGCCATGGTAAACATCCCAGCAATAGTAATTTATTCCCTTCACCAAGTCCCTGACCTCCTTCATGCCCCCCCTCTTAGTGAGGTCTTCTCAGAGATGCTAATTAAAAGAGCAACTTGCTTAGTCCCCTCTGCCTCCCTAAGTACTCCTAAGCTATTTTCTTAGTACTTAGAACAATGTGTGGCACAAAGTAGGCACTCAATAAACATATTTTTTAAATCAAGGCCTACTGACAGCCAGTGCTCTGCAGTGATCGCAGCCTCACACCCACCCTGCAGGTGAGCGTTGGGAGACCCTGTGTTCTCCGCAGGGCCAGGTTGGGTCATTCGGCCCCCGGAGGAGTGCTGCTCTCAGAGGGTGTTTCAATGGCCGCTGTGTTAGTGGGTAGAGTCACTGCCTGGTTTAAAGTCACAGAATCTGTGGTATGTTTTCTTCTGTTTCTTCCTTAAATCCAAGTTGGTAAAAGAGTCAGACCCTGCTGTCCTCCTTCCCTTTCTTCCTCCCTGTTGCACTTGCTACTGTCGAGAAGTCTGCAGAAAGTAGTCAGCCTTGGCCTGAAGCCTAATGTCCCTGGACAATGGCTGGCACCTCATTTCCCTCTTCTCACTGGGAAAGTTAGCTCGAAAAGTCACGGTTCTTGGTTGAACAACAGAAATCCAAACCGACTAGTCAGTAGCTACTCCTCTCCGCCCTCCCCTCTCCAGCCTCCGCTGTGATCTTTGAGCTCCCGTCACCCCTGATTCCCTGGCTGGCCTAGTGCCCCCTGCCCCCTGCCGCCTGCCACCCACTCTGCCCTCACCTGCCTCACCCCACTCCTGTCCGGCCCCCACTCACTCTCCCTCCCTGGCACCCCGAGAACTCTTCTTAAGGAACCTTGACTCAAAGTAGGCCAAGTTCCCTTCACACCTGGAGAGGCGTGGCGATGGGGCAATACTGTGGATGCAACCAGTGCCACTGCATTTTATACTTAAAAATAGCTCATTGTATTTATGGGACTGTCACCTCAAAAAAAAAAAAAAAATCCCTTCACCCTAACCTGTTTTATTTACTCCATTCTCTTACCTATGGCCGTCGCCAAGCCTGGCTGCTCCCTGAAAAGATGCCCCGTGTCCCCTGACGCACCTCATCTCCGTCCCCTTTGCTGCCTTTTCCAACTCAAGAGACGCTCTCAATGTGAAGTCACGACCACCACAAACAGGGCTATGAACTCCCTGAAAATACTTGCAAAACTTTAAACATGGTACATAGCATTAAAAATATTTAAAGGGGTCTGAGGTCTCCAAAAATATGAATGCAAAACACTTATATAGAAGAGAGGAAGAAATTGGCGTGTGTTGTGTGTATGCGCTGGGAGGCATCTGGAGCAGTGGCCCTCAGCCTTCAGCCTGCACCAGGGTCACCGTGGGAACGTGCTGATGGTGGAGTCAGTAAAAACACGCGTCAGGTGACAAGCAACATGGCAATCCGATGTTTAGAAGACTGTGACTCGAACGATCTGTTCTGAAATGTTTAATGGTGGCTATCTCTGAATAGAGTGATTATAGGTGGATTTTATTGTTGTTGAGTTTATCTGTATTTTCAAACTTTCCACACGGAGCATATATGACTTTTATAATAAAAATATGGGAGAGGCGGGCTTGTGTTGATATTAAGTATGCTTCAAGAACAAACAAGGCCCGTGAGATATGAGGTCTTCTGACGGAGAGCCTCAGGGAGTGCTGCTGACTGCCCACCCCAGAGATGCCACCTCCTTGGCCTGGGCGAGATCCTGGCGACAGTGGGAAGTGCTGGGCGAGAGCTCCTCACTCCAGTGTCCATTTCTGCCGCTGCTGCTCATCAGGGCGGCACCCAAGGCCTGCGGGAGGCTCCTTGGTGGTGCCCAGCCCTTGCCGAGCTTCAGCATTAGAATCCACTCGAACTGGTGGCTGAGGAAGACACCCGGGCACAGGTTCCAAGAGAAGGAGCGGGCATCCTGGCCCGCGTCTTGGTTTGTGGTTAACCGCACCTCCTGAGGAGCAGGGCAGGCTTGAGGCCAAGTGAGGACAGAGTGTGAGAGTGAGTTACAGGAGTGAAAACAAACAACACCAGTGTCGCAGTCATGACAGAGGCTTACCCTGAAACGCAGTGTAGGAGGGACAGAGATGGGGCGGAGGCGCAGGCTGGCTTCAGCTAACTTTGAAAGAGAACCAGTTTTTCTACCAGGGAACTGGACTTTTCTGGGCTTCTGTAGCCCCCAGCTCACACAGAGCCATTGTTTAAAAAAAAAAAAAAATTTTTTTTTGATTAAAAGAAAAAGCCCAGTCTAAAGAATATACACATAATTCAGCCCTCTTGATGACTTTTTAATATCTGCAAAGCCCCTGATGTTATTCACAAGGTAAATTAGCAAGGGCATGGTCAGGTGGCTGTTGGTTGGGGCATCATCCTGTGCACCAAAAGGTGGAAGGTTCGATTCCCAGTCGGCACATACCTCGGTTGCAGGTTCAAGCCCCAGCCAGAACATTTGGAAGGCAGCCAATCAATGTTTCTCTCTCTTTCCCCCTTCCTCTCTCTCTAAAAGAAAGAAAAATCAATAAAAACATATCCTCGGGTGAGGGAAGGGAAGGGAAGGAAACTGAGAAATTAAAGTTAAGTTTTACAACTGGACCATGTTGAAAGATGACTCTAGAGAGTTGATCTGTTAACTACACAAGCGAAATTCCCAATCCAAACTCTGTGAACTTCCACGTGACAATATTTTTCTGCCAGGACTGACGCTGTGGTTTGGTAGAAGGAGCATAGGATTTGGAAGCACTACCAATGACCCAACCCTGCAACCATCAACTACCATGCAAGTTTGAGTTCTAGCTCCGCATTTGAGAGGCAATTCACCTCTCGAGCCATGGTTTCGTTGTATATCAAGTAGAGAAGTTCACTGCCCCAACATATTTCTATTGAGCATTTACTCTATGTGTTAGACCCTGTGCTGGGCGCTGGGGACACAGCCAGGAGCCCGGTCCTGCCCTCGCAGGGATTGGCCAACTATGGCCAGTCTGTCTTTGTGCTCTGCAAGTTCAAAGTGGTTTTTACATTGTTGAATTTGTACAATAACTTTTTAAAGAATATTTTGTAACTTGTGAAAAATCATATAAAATTTCCAAATGCAGTGTCCACAAGTAAAACGTTATTAGAACACAGTCCCCTTCATTAGTTACTGGAACATTAGTACCTTTCATCCCACACTCCAACAGCAGAGTTGAGCAGTTGTAATAGAGACTGGGTAGCCCACAAATCTGAAAATATTTACTATCTGGCTATAGAAAAGAATTTGCTGCCCTTTGGACTAAAGGAAGACAAACAAGGTAACTCCAGACTCAAAAAAGCTCTATAAATTTAAAAGAGAGGGTAGAATTTTTCAAGGTTCTGATGAAAATGAAAGTGCTCACTTGCTCTATTGTATCCACAAAGAAACTTTGTTTCTTTAATATGAACTTTCCTCTGTTCTTTCCTTTTGATTCAAACTGGCCTCATCCAGCACCCTGGCTCACCCACCTCTTCATGATTAAGACCCCAGGACAATGAAGTCCTGGTCAGCATTAAACAATCTTGGGAACAAAGCCTCAGGTCTGTGACCACAGGGACAGAGTTTCAGTCAAACTAAATATAACATCCAGGCCTCAGCTGTGTTTCAGCTCCTGACTCGGAAAAGCAGAACCACCCCACCGACCACGCCGTTACAAAGCCAGATGAAGCGATGCCACGGCTGACATCAGGGCCAGATGCACCCATCAACTAACCCCCACCCTGGCACCAACTAATCAGTAGAGACCACGACCCTGACCAAGATCCTAACTCCTTTAGTCACCATGATTAATTATTTTTTCCCCTCTACATCCCACCCCCTAGAAGCCATTGGGGAGCCAGGTCTTAGAAAAATGGCTCACCCGTGACTCTGGGTTTGGCACCATCTCCTTAACTAATAAACCTTGACTTTCTTTGCTGTAAACTCCTGTTCTCGTTTGCTTGGGCTTTGATGTGCGCAGGTGAACGAACCCCTTTAGATCAGTAACAGAATCTAGTAGTTTGCTATCACCCATATCTGGAGTGTCTCCAGGTCTCACTGAGTGGCACCAACTCAGTGACACTAACAGATGTACCCAGATCTTCACTGGCTCCTGCCTCCACCAGCCCCACAGATGTCCCATCAGTGTTCCCAGAGCCTGGGAAGGAGATTCATGTGCTCTCAGGCTGCCCTCTGGGAATACACATGTATTCTTGCCAATGGGGACTGTTTCCATGATGCCAAGGTGTAGGGGCCAACCTGGGTGACGCTCCCTGCTCTCTGAGGCTTAGAGAGATGCTTTGTTACACAGAGGCATGAGGGCAATGCCCCTCCTCCACTCAGTTTCCTGGGAGTTACTTTGGAACCAAAGCAGATAGCTGTGGCCTCTGTCTCCCTGAGGTCCTGTGAACACGGCTCCTTCATTCCCTTCCTGTCCCTCCCTCTCACTGGCCTGGGAGACAAGGTCAGAGACCTGCACTGCCTTGTATCTGTGCAAAAGTCCCTCTCCGCCTCTCCCTCCCTTGTTTTCCCCTCCCCTTCCCCATGCAAGACTCATGCAAATGGCTGCCTGTATTTCAGGATGACCGAGAGTGTACTTTAGTTTTGTAATCTGCTGTATAAACTACGGTGTCCAGGTGGCATTTCCTAATCCACCCCTGCCTTTATCCCACCTCAACCCTCTTGCACATAAAGACTCACTCAATTATTTGTTGATTTGATGTCATGGAACTCAGAGCCCAGTAGTTCAGGTAGTCAGCCCCAGAGTCTATAGGCCCTCCCAGTCCCTAGAGGGGACTCAGGCAGGCCTGTTAATCTTCAAGCCCAATGTGCCGGGGAAGGCACCGTGCAGAGCAGGATCACAGCCTGCAATGGAGGCTCCTGCCTCCGATTGCCTGCGGGGCTCCATGGCCTTCCCTGACCGTCAGGGAGTGGCCCTGACATCTCACCTGGCTCTAGCCTGGCCCTGGCCCTGGCCCTGCCCCATTTGCTGAACCCTGACTCCTTGCCCCAGCAACTCTCACCTGCACAGGCTCTGACCGGGACATCCTGCTGTGAAGGGTCCAGTTCCCCGGTTTTGTGCATCTCCTGCCACAGGACCCTGTCCCACCCCACCAGGACTCATCTGCAACCATTACTAAACTTTGCCTGAACCTCTCGCGCACGCTGGGCTTACAAACGCGTGTCCGGGCTGGGTCGGCGCATTTAATCATTCTTCCTGACTCATGATTGGACTTCCCGCCCCCTAATTTTTAAAAAGCATCTTCAACTACCCTCTTTAGCCCAGAAATTCTCCCCAGCTTATATGAGATTGGGAGTTCATCATGAAAAAACACTGGTGCTCCAACGGGTTAACTTTGGTCTTTTCTAGGCCAGTTTCCTTCCCTCACCCTGAAGGACCTGCGCCACCAATGTCCCAGCATAGCTCAGAGCCCAAATCCACTAAACTATGATGGCAGCTGCGGTCATGGCTTGGTCCCAAGCTCTAGCAGAGCAACTACTAACACGCATCACACTATATCTGGGTGGGCTCAGAAAGTGGGGTGGGCCCAACCCAACAGGACCCCAGGGAGTGGGAGGACAGAGGGTGAAGGAGGGATGACAGACCAGTCCTGCTCCCTTCAGCGGGGGCAAGTGGTGAGATGCATCTTTGAGGAGGAGTAATGTCTACGTTCGTTTCTGTACCTTTAAGAAGGCAAGAAAGCAGAGCCAAGGAATCGAGGCAAACGTACACATGGGACCCCCAAGAGACGAGCCCAATCTCCCTGGCTTCTCTGTCCCTACCTCCAAGTGTATGGATGGGCCAAATCATCTGCTGTCTCTCGGTCCCTCCTAATGTGGGATATGATTCTATTAAGTAGATTAAAGGTGTCTTTGACCATGTAAGGCCTTCTGCACCTTTAGAACTGGTTTTGAAAGAGTCTGTGCTCATTTTAATCCAATTAGCAATTTTGGAATTGCTTGCGCTGATTTCTGATTCTCAAAGACAAAATGAAAATCCATGCAAAACTTTATGGGGAATTTGCAAACTACAGTACTCTTTGTCCGACAGCAATGCCCTTAAAAACAAGCCACTGAAGGCTAGTGATCAGGCACGTTTCAGAAAAAGTCTTTCATTGGGTGGGAAGTTAGATAGGTGACTTCTAAGGTTCCTTCTAACCCTAAGCTTTTGTGACACCAACTGCAGGGAAAGAAAAACATCTAACTAGAGGGGTTTAAGAAGGATTTGACAACATGTTTTACCCAGAACAAAGTGAGCCCAAACATTTCAAACTAGAGCTGCCAACCAAGAATGTGTTTGCAAACCAGACAGAATTTAAAATAAACTTCAGCTGGCAAATGATAAACCTTCCCTAAAAAGGTAATCAAATGGTGAGTGACCCAACTTTGGAAGTGGTATCAAGGAAAATGTCTACACCTGACAAAATGCTTCCACCCTTTTAACCTCAAATGGGCAAGCACACTTGTTTTGGGGGCTCAAAAAATTGAAAAGTTAGGATAATGGCATTCTACTCAGTAGAGAGCCGTGGAAACCTACATGAACAGAAGCTCTTTAAAGGAAAGCGAAAAGAGGCTAAATCCTGAGGATCGTGGTGCAGGGGGAAAGAAAGGGTATCAAGTGGGCAAGTGTGGTCCCAGGGCCCTGGGGGCAGGAGGTCCTGGGAGAGCGGGACACACCCCAGCCCAGCTGCTGGTGCCCAGGGTGAGGGGGGGGTGCAGGGGGTGGTGGTGCTGAAGTCAGCTTACCTTCCTCCTTTCTCCCTGAGGCCACTCCAGCCTCTCAAGGCACCGTATTTGGAAAGGATCTCATTCCTCTGGTTCGTACCATTCACCCGCACTGACCTCTACCTGTTATTGGCGTGGGGGGGAGCTTTGGCTTTGGTTAAATATACTTTTTAATTGTTTTCATTGCAAAATAGATCACGCTTAACAAACGAGTGTTCAGGACACATGTGTACAGTTTGAAGAATAATTAATAAGCACCCACCACCCAGCTTAAGGAATGAAATGCCGCAGTGCCTGAGGCTCCCTCTGCGGAGGCCCCTTCCCGGTGGCCTCTCCCCCCCACCCCCACCCCGCCCCCAGGCAGGCCCGGGACCTAACGCCTGCCTTACTCACTCCCTGGCCTTTCTTTACCGTTTCCTTCCATTTGTAACCAATCACTAACCACTATAGTGCCATCAGGTGGTTTTGTTTGTTTGTTTGTTTGTTTTTTATAATTTTTATTTTTGTTTAAAGTATTACAGATGTCCCTTTTTCTCCCCAAGAAACCATACTAATTATAGTCTTCTCAATTTGCTCTTTATGCACGAAACACATGTTGCAACAGTATTTTTGAAGTTCAATGTGTGTGTGTGTGTGTGTGTTACATACCTATAGGTGTAGCTGAAGTTTACTGACTTTCTCTGCTATATAGGAGTCCACTGTATGAATACACCGCACTTACTTCCCTATTCCATTATTTATGGATTTCTGGGTTGTTCCCTCTCTTAGTTATTATAAACAAAGCTCTTACGAACATTCTGTGTCCTGTCGAATATAAGGAAGAATTCCCCTAAGTCGCAGCTCCTCAGAGCGTGGCCTGCAGACCCGCTGCCGGTGCCCAAACTGCCACCGTTCTACAAAATAAGGAATTGCTGCAGCTCGGGGACCAGCTCCATGGTTTTACCGGGAGCACGCCCAGGACTGCACATGCCTCACCCCCAATATCATACGAGGCCTGCTGAGGCCGCTTCTCCAGGGCTTTCCAGGGGCACGTCATTCGGGGTGCCACGTAACACCCCCAGGAAGGTTACTTTCCCACATCGAAATATAACCCACAGGCGTGTGGAAGGAAAGTCAGCTAAACAAGATTCTCCAAGAAGAATCTTGACAGCAGCTGGGACAGCTGGGGAGATGCTTGATAAAAAGAGACAGGAAAAAGCATTAAGCAAAGGGCTCTAAGAAAACGGCAACAGTCTCCCGAGGAGAATTCAATCCAGAAATAATTCTTTTAAAAGCCAGGAGAGGCTTTTAAATCATTTTACCTCAGAAATCTAAAGCCCTTGTGGGCATTGCGTGTCCCAGTTCAACCTGGAGGTGGACACAGAGCACAGAGACAGTCACTACTGTGGTTTCTGGAGCAGACAGGACAGATCCAAGGGTCACCCCACCCCCACCCCTAGGCGAACACCCCAAGTGTTCTGGGGTCATCCGGCCACAGTCTGTTTCAGAATCTCCCCTAGCTGGGCATGCCCTGCAGTAGATAATCTTGGTGCTCCTCCCAGAGTCCCCCAGATCTCTTTTGACAGAGTCTGTACCCTCCCTTTAGTGTCTTTTCGCTCTGTTTTCCAGGAAAGGAAAGGAAGGAGGGGAGAAGGGAGAAAAGAAAGGAATCTAGGATGTAACAGAGACAGAGAAATAGCATGATGAGGAAAATAAACCCCAAGAAGGGTAATAAAACTCCTTATTGTGATAGGCAATGTAACTCCAAAGATCTCTTCAAGTCTTTCTCCCAAACCCCAGCTTCATCTGATTTATAATCTATTTCATATACACTTAAAAATTCTCACTTAAGACCTAAAAGCCTATTATTAATAATGCATTTTTTCTATCAGACTTTATCATTGTCAATGTGTTTTATTGCTTTCGATTTTCACAACCACCCTATGGGGTAGATAGGGCAGGCATTCTCATGTTTGGAAGTAACTAAGACTCAGAGAGGTTAGGTGAGTTATCCAAGATCACACATTTTTAACTTTGGATCACTGTCAAAAATGTTTGAGAGCTGCTTTAAAGAATAACTTCTAGCCTAACCTCCGGCTCTTACAGTTAAATGCTTTTACATTCCTCACAAATGTGAAATAATGCAAAAAACATGCTGTTCTTTTTTTTTAATGCAGTAAACAAAATTTGGGGCTATTTTAGTAAAGATCCAATTAACCAGAATGCTCAGGGAATTTAATGTCCTGGTTAATTGAATCTCTGCGTTAATGAGGACAAGTTGAAAACCCTGTCAATATGCAGAATCCTAGAATTTCATAGGTGGAAGAGACCTCGGAAATCAGTTTTCAACAACTCTCCACTCTCCTGCCTGCAGAAGCTGGGGCCCAGAGGAGGAAGCGGCTTGGCTAGGCCCTAGGGCCAGCTGGGGGTAAAGCCAAGACCTAGTCCCAAAGATCACCCTCTGAAAACTCCTGAGACTGAGCTGGATCTCAGTGAAATCGTCCGTCACCCTTGGGGTTGTTCTTAAAATAAATTCCCAGCTTTCAGCTCATCTTTGCCATTTGCTTTCTCACAGGTCATTGCAATTGGTTTTACAGAATTCAGAGCAAACACCCAAGATCTCCTGGTAGCATCAGAAGGTTGGAGTGGTTGAGCATCTCTCTCTCTTTCTCTCTCTCAGATTTATTAGAATTCATTTTTCTTTCCATGCTCTGATCTTGTCCTTCATATACATTATTAGTATTCCAGACACAGGGTAAGAGTCTTTTAAAAATATAGTTATTATATTGCTTGAGGCTGAGAGAAGCTGTTTTCATTCTTGGAACTCTCTAAACCATCCCCATGACCACGTTTGTGACTGTTCCTGCTTACAAGTTACTCTAGCTTACTGATAGTGACTGCATGGCCCTGTCCCCCAGCGACACACACTATTCTCTGTTCACATTCAATCTTTCAACACATATACAAGCACCTGCTATGTGTCAGGTACTGTACCAAGTGCTAGGGATGCAACAGAAAACAAAACAGAAAAATTCCTGCCCTTACAGAGCTTCCATTCTAATGATAACAAATAAATAGGCAATAAACAAGTCCACAAGTAAACATATATATACCCCAGACTTATAGAGCTGGGGCCCGAGAAAGGTTTTCTTGCTATTCCCCACCTAACCCCACCCCACCCCAGCCAAATATTGTCCCCTGACCAATTTGCCAACGTCTGGAAATCTACTATTAGAGGAGTCCTTCCGTCAGATTAACCATTCCATTCTCCAAGAACCCCACTGGAAAATAGAATCCCGGAGGGCAGCCAAAGGGAGAGACTGGACGGAGCCAGGGGACACCATGGTGTCCAAGGCCGTCAATGGAAGGGAAAGGAGTCCAGAGAGGGAAGACGAGGGGCCACAGATGGCCTAAACTAAAGCTACCTCCTATTTTCTTAGCCATTTATTTATTCATTCAACATGCCTTTATTGAGCACCGACATCCCCACCTGAATTCTACTTCTGGCCGTGGTACCGAGCATAGCTACACAAAACGGGGAGTTTAGCAAAGCTGACCGGCCAGGACCAGCAAGAGCGGGACAGCTGGTCCGCGAGTCACCGGTTAGTCCCACAACAACTCGGAAGGCAGGTGCTTGTAGCGCACCTTCAGCAGCAGTTTGGAATTAAATAAGACAGACTAGCGACAAGTGGAAGTTTCAGGGAAGAATTAAAAATATGAATGCAAGGCAGGTGGGGATAATATTAAAATAGTCCATCTAAAAATAGTCTAATTCCACCAGTGGCCAAACCCTATTGGGTTTCGTGTTCATTCGGGTTCACAGCTTGTCTGTGACTCTGTGGAGCCACGTTGGCAGGGCAGAGGGTCTCCTCCGTGCTGTTTATCCCAGCTCCACACTAGCCCGTTATCCGAAGCTGAGCCCGAGAACTTAGAGTTTTAGGGACCAGGGAGGAAATGTTAAACATGGAGCCGGAAAGGGTTTGGAGTGATTTAGAAGAGAAGTTCGTGTTTTAAATCCTCTTTTTGATTTGTCTTCTTTCAAGCAAACAAAGTTGGAACCACAGTGGGGTCATCCATGAACTTCTCAGTCATTTGGCACCTGCTGTGTGCCAGGCCCAAGGGATGTAACAGAGAAGGAAGCCAGGCCGCACCCAGCTGCAGCCCAGGGCGGTGGTCCTAGAGGCAAAAATCCGCCCCCCGAGTTCATTCGTGAGTCTGGTAGAGGCACAACTGCCCAGGAAATTCCACGGCTGAGGGGAGAACATCAGGATCAGAACCCAGGAAGGGGACTGTGTAGACAAGTTTCCTATCACCCTCGGCCCTTTCCACAGAAACTGACTCTAACCAAGGGCCGGGCCCAGGATCCTGGGTGTTAGACCATCGGACCCCGTTCCAGGGCTGTCCCTCCCACCGCCACAACAGGCTGGGGTGACGTGGCTCTGCCTGGCCAGTGACCAGGACCCAAGGCGCCGTGTGAAAGGCTGGGGTGGGCGCGTGGTCTCTGCCATGGCAACGAGAGCAGCTTGTAAACAGCCTCGCTCGGTTGGGCGTGTCGTGGGCTGGTTGTATTTTCTGCCTCGTGCTCTCTCTACCCTGTTCTGTTGACTGTTCCTTTCTCCGAGCCATTTAGAGGAGGCGACCAGGTCGAGAGCGGCCAAAGGCAAGAGAGGGTGGTCAGGGAGAGAAACAACGGGGAAGCCGAGGAAGATGCTGATGGCAGGAGAGAAAGAAGCAGAGAGGGCAGCTGAGTCACATGGAGGACGCTGCAATGACGGTCGCCAGTGCCCACCGCAGGGTCCCCCGAGCCAGACGTGATCGGGAGCCACCTCCAGGCCTCCTGGGTGAGTGACTCCAGCTGCCTCCTGACTTGCGCATCTGTGAGATGCTCCTTATTGCTCTGCGTGCAGCATTATCACACAGCAAAGCTCCTCCTCCTTGAGCGTGTTTGGGGTTTCTGTTCCCCACCAAGGAGTGAGCCAAAGGGCAATTTTGTAAGGGATCCCCTGCTTCTGCTGAAAGCAGATGGCCAGAATCATGTGTCGTCCTGGGAGATTAGTGAGGTCCCCCTACAAAGGAAGAAGTGTCAACTTCATACGGCCCTTTGCCCTCTGAGAACCAAGAGGCTGAACCTACAGGCTATTTCCCTCCTAGGCACTTGATTTTTTATGACAAATCATTCTGCCAAAAGTTTAGAGGCAGCAATGTGGTGTAGTAGAAAGAAAACTAGAGCAGGGGTCACAACTCTGTACCTTCCGTAATTAGCTGTGTGAGGTTGGCCCAGCAATTTAAGTCTATGCCCTAGATTTCTCATCACAAATATAGGACAGATAATATTTGCCCTACTACCTGGAAGATTTTGTATGATCACATAAAAATAGGCATAAAAAGCCTTGGGAAAGCATCTGTAAGAGCTATACTATTTCATGGAAAGTAATTGGGGCTGGGAGGTATGAGGGGGCACCATCTATGCCAACGAGCAAAGAGGAGATGCAACCACACACCCCTCCGCCAAGTTGGATGCACTTAGCACTAAAGAAGCCAGAAGATGAATGTCTGAATCTCTCTCCCTCTTTCTCTGTGTCTCTCTCAAACAATAAAAAATTCTCATACAATTTCCAATTTAAAAATTGGTTGCACAAGGGCTGCTTCAGCACCACACAGCACATTCTCTCCCAACCACATCCAAAGGAAGGAAGACTGTTCTTAAATGTCTCTTTTTGTTAGGACAGAAACTTATCCCAGAATGCTCCCCTCCTCACGCACATATAACCAACATGGACCCAATCGCAAAAGATACTGGAACAGATTTCCAGCCTCTGTAGTCAGAGAGGGCACTGCTTGCAGGCAGATGTGAGGGTCAGGGGTGCACAGAAAAGACAGCTGTAGGGCTGGTGACAGGGTTCAGATGCAGAAAATAGAGTTAATTCTCATTAAATGAAGCAGACTGTATTTGTTTCAGGGTATTAATTGGCCAACAAGATTGTTGTGGGGGTTGAAGAAGCAGATTCTGGGCTGAGCATTCAGGAATGAGTCCCAAAGTTAGCATGCGGAACTGGGCCACCAAGTAAGCTGCTTTCCTGGCCTGTGCTCAGAAAGTCAAAGGCTCTGGAAGCACACTGCCGTGGCCATGATCAGGAAGCCACCAGTACTGCTGCTGCTAGCTCCTTGACTGCACGGCGTCTGCTGTGGTCCTCACCAGCTCAGCAGATAGTCCAGTCTGCTCTTGACATCCATAGGGCCAGAGACTGGAAACTGAGATCTCTGCTACAGCTACTACAGGAAAACCAAACCTCCCCAACTGAATTTGCTGGCAGAATCTTGGCCCCAACTCAACTTAGTGATCCAAGACTTGTAGGGGAGCATCCAATGGGCAGAATCAAACCATAGCAGAAATTAAAGCTGCAAGAGAGTCTGAGAAATGTAATTGTTAGCACTCAATCGCCCATAATACAGGAAGGCATACCAGAAGAAAGATGGAAGATACTGAGTTCCAACTCCCCTCAATCCACCACAGCAACCAATTGTTTCTGCCACACTCTTATTCTGGCTATAGCTTCTAACTTTAATTGGATCAGTCCATATGTTCAAGGGGAGAAGAGAGGACGTCTGTCTCCGATATCTGGGTGCAGCACATGACAATCCTGGAAAAGAGGCTTGCTCTTTCCAGCTGAACGTAAACCTAAAAAATCTGGAGCCATGACATTTATCTTCTACTACAAGGTAAAAGCCGACCTGAGGATGGAAGCTGAGATGAGGCAAAGCCAAGAAACAGAAGGAAGCTGGAATTGGATGATGTTTTCTAACCACTAGTTTCAGCCATTCCTAAAGCCAACTGAGCGGCTCAGGTACACAAGCTATCTTTTCTTTTTGTTTAAGTCCATTTTAACTGTGACTTGCAAAACAACAAAATGGACACAAGAATGTTCAAAACCTACTTTGATTATTCCCTTTAACATGCAGGAGGCAGCACTGGCTTATTAAGAGTTAACCATTCATACCGAAGTGAAAAGGCCCAGAGACGGTGGAGAGATGCGAGCAGCCGGAGCAAGGACTGCAGCTGTCCATGCTCTTCTCCACTGATCCAAGAACCATTCCCGTCTCTGAATCCTCAGGGGGCTGGAGACTTGTTAATTTTGCTCGGAAAGGTTATGGGGGTCTTAACATTTTCCTTGGGGAATCTCACTTAAAAGTAATAACGATACCAGCTGGCATGGCTCAGCTGTTGAGCATCAGCCTATGACTCAGGAGATCAAGGTTGGATTCCGGGTCAGGGCACATGCCCGGGTTATGGGCTCAGTCCCACAGTGGGGGGGCAGGGGGCAGCTGATCAATGATCAATTGACGTTTCCCTCTCTCTCTCCCTCTCACTTCCTCTCTCTGAAATCAATAAAGATATATACATGTATAAAGTAATAACAATATGGGAATGCATTATTATATTTTCAAATATGTTTTATATGTATTTAAATTTTTGCATAGAGAATAAATAAACATATTCTTTTTAGTCAATCAAGTTAATTAATAATAAGTACCTATACATTTGTCTTCCTTTCTAATATCAAAGACGCTGCACATGTGAAATGCTCAACATATTTCAGCTGATTTTTTTTTAACCGTCGCCTGCATGAGGCGAGACAAGAGGCCCAAGGAGTCTGAGGGTCCTCAGCCTTGAATGCACAACAGGGTGCTGGGAGGCCCTGGGGGAGGCAGTGCACAGGGACCTGTGATGCACCACCAGGCCCCCCTTTAGGAATGGAAAGCTGACTCCCCCAGATGCTGAGAAGGTTGTCAGCTGATAGGTCTCTTTGAGAATTATTTTGGTTGAAGATCACTGCCCCACCCAAGGTCACGCCTTCTTCCAAGGGCACCCCACATCTGATGACTGACTGATGCAGGACACCGGGACAACCGACGGACCCAGCTTTGATGGCAGGCAGGCACTGCAGTCCAGCTTCCCCCTCGGGCCATCCTGTTCCCTTCCCCTCTCCTCCCCTCCCTTCCACGGGTGTTGACCCCCATGCACTCCCCGCAAACCTCTTGCTTTCCGATCTTCATCTCGGGGTCCGCTTTCTAGGAAACCCCCTGCAGCGCTGTAGCATAGGACAGCCGTTTCTGGACTTTGGGATTTAACCAGGTTTAACAAAATAGGATTCCAAACCAATTTCCATATTGCTTAACTGCACCTATTTTCTGCCCCCAACCCCAACCCCCTGACCCATCTTCTGGTAGAAATAAAATGATCCCTCATGGTCCAGCTTCATGGCCCACCTTCTCCATGAAAATTCCCCTAATCCCCGAGAAGCGGGGGTCTCTCCCTGTCCTGAGCTCCCACGACATGTTGTGTCCCTCTCTCAGGATACAACATCTGCTTGGATTTTAGAATTTTGCTTTTCTGTCACCAAGTCTTTGAGTCAGTGAGGTGCCTTCTCTGAGCCAGTTTCCTCATCTAGAGAATGGGGCGCCGGTACCCCAGAGGATTAAATAAGCGGACAGACACACAGCCCCCGGCCCCAGTGCCTGGCCCTCAGAAAAAGCTCCATGTGCCAATCTCCTCTTTCTTGCCTCCCCTCAGGAACAAGGGGGTGTTTGCTCTTTTACTGCTTTTTTCGGGGAGGAGGGAAGCAGCAGGAGCCCCCTCGCAGGTGTCTGACCTCCCCCCACACTACCCTCTATGGGGGCTGGCTACTCGCAAATAGAAGGAGTGTTATCCTTTGTGGCTGCGACGAGACAAAGGACTCACGCAGGTACTTCTAAGTGGTCACACTACAGTCAGCTCGCCCTAGAACATCTAACCCTCAGCCTATTTTTAGGACCCGAGTTAATTTTCCGGCTTGGTGTGAGCAGCTAGGATGGGGGAGGGCGTTCAGAGTGGATGGTGTTTCACTCCTAGGTGGAAACCCACAGGAATGAAAAGCAGGAACTCAAACAGATATTGGAGCAATGTTCATAGCAGTGTTGTTCACAATAGCCGAACGCTGGAAACAACCCAAGTGTCCACAGCCAGATGTCTGGATTAAAAACATGGTATATACATACAACGGAATATCATTCAGCCTTAAAAAGGAATGAAGTTCTGATACCAGCTACAACGTGGATGAGCCTTGAAAACATTATACCAAGTGAAATAGGCCAGACACAAAAGGACAAATGTTGCATGATTCCATTTATATGAAACATCCAGAATAGGCAAATTCATAGAGATGGAAAGTAAATTAGAGGTTATCAGGGGCCGGGGGAGGGTGAAGTGGGAAGTTATTGCTGAATGTGTATAGAGTTCATGCTTGTCTTGATAAGAAAGTTTTAGAAATAGGAGTGAATAAAAAAGCTGTGGTACATTTACACCATGGAATACTACTTGGCCATAAAAAGGAAGGAAATCTTACCTTTTGTGACAGCCTGGATGGACCTGGAGAGCATTATTCCAAGTGAAATAAGCCAATCAGAGAAAGACAAGTACCATATGATTTCACTTATATGGGGAATCTAATGAACAAAATAAACTAACAAAATAGAAGCAGACTCATCGACAATAGACTGACAGTTGTCAGAGATGAAGGGGTTGGGGGCTGGATGAAAAAGGTGAAGGGTTAAGATAAAAACCAAACTCGTAAACACAGACAACACCACGGTGATCGCCAGAGGGAAAGGGGGTCGGGGGAGGTAGGAGAGGGTATGGGGATAATTGATGACAGAAAGAGACTTGACTTTGGGTGGTGAACACACAACACAATATACGGATGACGTATTATAGAATCGTACACCTGAAACCTATACGACTTTATTAACCAGTCACCTCAATAAATTCAATTAAAAAGTAAACAAATAAATAAGTACAAATAGTGGTGATGGTTGTACAACCTTGTGAATATAATCATTGCCACTGAATTTACACTTACATTGGTTAAATGGCAAATTTTATTACATATATTTGCCATGATTTTTTACAACTGATATTGTAATATACCCTAAACCATTGAATTGTACTTTAAATGGATGAATTGTATAATGTGTGAGCTATATCTCAAAAAACAGTTTTTAAAAATAAATGATGTGTACTATAATTGTTCACCCTGGAGCAAATTCAAAGAGCTGTATAAATTCAAAGAAGAAAAGAACCCGACCCATAACTGGACAAGAGACGTGACATTTTCAGCTATGCTCTCCCGCTGGACTTTTTCCTTCCTGGCTCCCAAAGCCAGCTGTGCAGGGCACCAGTCATCAGCAGTTTCTACGGAAACTGAAATTTTGCAGACAGTGCTCGTCCAGGATTTTGGTCATTTCGCCTGGCAGCTGAAGACCCCCCAGTCCCCAGGGTAGGGCTGTCCTCAAACAGACACTATTGGTGTTCATCTTTCTGGTGCCTTTGGAGCAGAGAGAACAGCTGATCCTTGGAAAGGCTGGCTGCTGGGTGTGGAGGGGGCCGGGGGGAGGGACCTCAGGAAGCTAGGACTTCTCTGCCCAGCAGGATTCCGAGACTGCTGGGCTGGCTGTAGAACACAGGGCAATTTATATCCTATACTTGCTGTCATTCAAAGTCTCAGAGATTTAATGCAGGGGAATCCCAAAAGTAGTTTAAACCACACACACACACACACACACTCATGAGCTGGTATTAAACCTGTCTTCTGCTGGCCCAGTCCAGGATGTTTCAGATGTGTTTGTACCCTTCACCTTTGCTTCTCCCAGTCCAAGGCAGAGTCTCTTACTGTCCCTTTGGGCTATAGTACTGGCCTTGACCCTGCTCAGAAATCTTTGAGCCTTGCCCCTAAGGATTCATGTGTCCCACCGACTGGCCTTCATACCAGAGACATTCTCTTTGGGTTCTGTGGTTTGCTGGAATAATTTTTCCGTGTCTAAGAAGCTGTTGAAATGACAGTTTCACCTGTCCACTGGCTGTCTCCTCTCTCGCAGCTGTGGCAATGTGAGCACCTAATGTAAATGCAGCGAATGCCATGGGAGCAATTCCTGATTGTGGAAAACAAGCTGTGAGATGAGAGTGACATTCCAAATAGTGCAGACGGCATTTGAGATCCAGCCTGAGGGATTCTGGAGGACATACAAATTGCCACCAGCTACAGGAGATATAGGGACACAGACAGACGGTCTGAGCAAGCAGATGACTTTAAGCATGGACTCTGACCCACCCAAAACGCACTGGCCAGAGAAGGACCCAATGGGGATCCAATAGTGACTTTGCAGCCCTCAGGCTTACTGCCTTACTAATGAGTAGATAAGGGTAGAAACATTTATAAAGGCAATTGTTTCTCTCCAGTGTGCTTGCTTGCTCCATTTGCAGGTCCAGGGACAAGGCTTGGCTGTCTGGGATGACAGGGAGCTAAGATTCCATTCTTTAATCACCCTTATTTTTAGTCCTGGGGACAAGGGAGTTGAATTACCATGCTATCATCCCCTTGGGCTGAAATCCATTTGTTCCTAAGAATCTTAATGGGAAGTTTAGGCCTGTTTGCTTTTCTTTCATAACCTTTATTTTGGGAGCACAGGTAGTCTAAAAAAAAAAAAAAAATGACTTTTAAAAATTCAGATTTGCTAACCTGTTTATAATTGTGTTATTTCCCCCTCTTTATATTCTCTGTCATCATCATTACTCCCCAAATCACTTAAGTCCCCCCACCTGAACACCTACTGCATAGGGAACGCTATTTTGAAAAGTCATCTTTCCTTTAATAGATAACTGCACAGAACAGCAAGGAGGCACCAGGGGAGGCCGTCTTACGCTCGTCACGGAATTTGGAGAGAAGCTCCTGTCTGGGAACTCAGCAGTCAGCAAAGGCGCTGGGCCTTCTCGTGGCTCTGGACTTGTCAGTCCTTGGTTGGACGTCAGAGTACACTCCTGATCTCGATGCAACTCTCATTTGAGGATTTTGACCTTTCCAACAGGGTGTGTTCCGGTGGCAAGCTTCCCATTGGTTCAGTGCGCCTCGTTTGGAATCAGATGAGTAATTATGTCTTTTCTGCCTCCCCACTCCATCCTAATTAGTGTGCTACGCCTGCCGGGAGCCAGCAAGAGCTGCTTCAAACGCTGCACCCCTTCCGGTGGAATCTGCCCAGCCTGTTAGACTGGGTCGTGAATGTTAATTGCTAAAAGCAGCCCTGAAACGTTTGCAGGCCCCGAATCCCTCCTCCCACTTCCTTTCCTCTCCCCCACCCCCAATCTTTCTTCCTCCTCGTCAGTTTATTATGATAATAACACCTTCATTCTTCATCGCCTTTTTTATCTTTCCAGTTAGTGTCACACCTTTGAAGTCATCTGGGAAAGACTTCAGGGCTGGAATGGCAGGTGAGCGGGGAGCCTGGCGGGCCTGCGGGTGCAGGCAGACCCTGAGAAGGCTCCAAGGAAGGGGCTTGCCGAGGCTGTTCCCTTGACGCCCTCCCCACGAGGGGGGACAGAGCTCAGGGGAGCCTTCCTCCAGGTGGAACCACTGCGCCTCCAGCCCACGCAGCCGCCTGTAGGCAGAAGGACATTGTCATCTTAGCTTCCCCGCCCCCACTGTCCCTTCCCCACCGGGGAGAGGTCAGATGCTCCCGAGTAAATGAACTGAAATTCAAGTAGGAGAAATTCCTAGGGGCTGTTTACTTGGTGTTCTATGCCTAGCGGGTTCTCTGTGCCCTCTGGCTGAATCATCCCATGGGGTGTGGGGGGTGGCAGACAGTGCCAGGAAGCTGGGCAGCACTGGGCAGCGGTGCCGCTGGCTCGAAGACACGTGGTGTCTGATACCTGCCCACCTGCCTGACCCTTCCCGCATCGCTCGCTCTCGCAGACAGATTCCTGGCTCTGCTGCGTGGGGTTCCCTCATGCCTCTCCACCCCTTCTATACCGAGTCTACATTAAATTAGGCAGCGGAGATTTGCAGGGGAGAGGAGATGTGGAAAGTCCTACTGATTTTTTTTTTAACTACTGGGCAGCTCTTAGCAAGCATCCGGCAGAGCAGATGGTGGACTCCTCCTCGACATCTCCTGGGACAGTGGGAAGTACACTGGGCCTGGACTCGGGAGCCGGGCTCTGCTTCCAGCTCTGCCACAGACAGTTCCAGTGGCCCTGAGCAAGTGTCTTGAGTCACTAAACTTGGCTTTCAATAAAATTAAAAGGTGGTTTCTAAGGTCTCTTGTAACTCTACCTTTGTGTTCAACAGGCCACTGATGGTTCCTGCCTGGCAAGCCCTTAGCCCTCTAAGGGAAGGGGCCCAGGAAGCTCTTTTGGTGACGTTGTTCTGGATAGTGTCCTGCATGTTGAAGAAAATCAGCTTTGCAGTCCTTCTCAGGACCGCCTGAGACAGAGAAGATGCCCAGGGCCAAAAGCAATGCACACCTTGGACCAAATGAGGCTAGCCACCAGGGAGGTGGCAGGTGAACACTCTATCCAAAATGGGTCCTCCTTATTGATGGTGACCAGATCCTCAGATCTGCTTGTGTCAGAAGGATGACTATGAGGTTCTCACAGAGATCACACTGGAGCAACCACAGGAAGACAGAGCGCTGTCAATAAGGACAGGCCATTGTCCCACCTCTTCAAGGCACTCCCATGGGCCAGCTCTGGGAGCACTGGGGCAAAGCAAGCTTGTGTCCCTGCTGAGATGGCTTTCCAAGGCTCCTCACTCTCTTGTGGCCTTACAGTCAACATCCATCACTGAGGAGAGGCAGGCCTGTCTTGTCCTTGCAACCCAAAAGCACGTAGAGGTGAGTATTCCATTCTATTCTGTAAGCAGGTCATGATGGGTCGGGCCTGGCTCCTAAATCACCTGGCACCCTGACCTGAGCTCGGTGTTGAGCATGACTTCTCCTTCCTCACCCAACACATAGGATTAACTGCCTTGTGGGTCAATGGGGCAAACATTTCTTCTGGATCAGAAGCCCTGAGTGGTTTGTTACTAACTAGTAAGGCGACCTTGAGAAAGGTGCTTGACCTCTGTCTCAGTGTCCTCGACATGTACCTACCTCCTAGGGCTGTTGTACAAAGAATCAAATGTGACCACTACTTAGGCATATTGAATGTACCACATAAATAGTTGTCCTTAACACCCAGACAGGCAGAGAAGGGCATGAGACAGCAGAATGTGGACGTTAAGAGCGCTGACTCTGCAGTCAGACGTGATTGGGTTTGGATCATAAGCCTGGCACTTCCTACAAGGGTCACGTTGAACAAATTACTTAGCCTCGCTGTGCCTCAGTTTCCTCATCTGTAAAATGGGGGTGACAATAATAGCTCCTGCTTCAGAGCGTTGTTAATTAGGTTAATGCATGTCAAGGGCTTAGAACAGTGCCTAGCATACAGCAAACGCTCAATTAATGTCCATTATTATGAAGAGCAACACATTCCTTTGGCCAGAAGCTCCCATAGCCCTCCTGTGCACGTGAGAATGAAGCTCCTACTGTGGGCCTTGGGAAGAGAAGCTGGGGGGTGGGGGTAGCACTATTCTTCCCTCAGAGGTGGTCCCTAGCCTTCTGTTCAGCTGCATTTGCTCTCTGGGACCTCCTGTACCTCCCTCCTGCCCAAGACCCTCAACATCCCCCTAGACAAGAAAGACAATCGGAACGACCTGTCCCACAAACAATCATCAGGACTGCTTCGTTCACCGTGTCCCAGAAGAACCCCTGACTCCTCGGTTTCCCCGGTGTGTGGAGGAAAGCATGGGCACATGTCACAGAATTGGAAAGGAAAACAACTCTGGCACGAGGCGCACCACTGGAAAAGTACTGAGAGTTATTTTTGCTGTAAATACTTCAAAAAAGTGATTCCCAAACTTTTCTTCTGCGTTTAATTTTCCTGATTAGGATCACAAAAACCCCACTCACTCATACCCCCTTGAGTTCAAAATGAGGTGGAAATTTTCAGAGGAGTTTTATTTCCAAAATTCAGTCTAGTATTTTTTTCAGCAAAGCCCTTTATTGGGAGCAAAGGTTATTGACCCCATTGGTGGGCCAGGGAGGGGGGAGGTCATGAACTCAGCCTGCAGTGGCCTCACTCTGCCAGTTAAGAAGGAGCAACTTGAGCAAGTGAGGCCCAAACCCTGGGGGCCTGGCCCAGGCTGACTGCTCTGTGTGGCAAAGAGTTGGGGGGGGTGGGGATGTCTCTGTCAATCACCACTCTGTTGTTTCTGTAGTGGTTCTAATTCAAACTGTCCAGAGATGGTCATCACATGACCCCTAGAAGAGTCCACTCCAGAACAGGAGGACTGGGAAGAGGGTGACCACTGCCTGTGAGCAACTCCTTTGTGTTTGGTTAGCTGCTAGCTGGATTTCCACGCTCGGCTGCAGGGCCCGTCAATGACAGCATTCATGAGCGGCCAGAAGGACATCTTTGGCTCTGAGTTTGGATTTCTTAACCCCCAGATGTGAGCCGTGAATGGCAGGCGGCAGTGACCAGTTCTTGGTATTTGCTCAGATGGCATGGAGACCTTTGTCCTTGAATCAGATCCCAAGCCAGACCTTGGACTCTGCCGCCCGGCTTCAACTGTTGCTTCACGAGTGAGTCCTAGCAACTGTCCCCTATGAGAGCCTAGCTCCCGCCTCGAGCCTTACCGAGGATGCCAACACGCACCCCCCAAAGGCTGTGGGTTAGGAAAAGCACAAGCACTGGCCTTGAGTTACCCAGCTCGTGGAGGCCCTGTCAGATGTGTCGTTTTCCTCCAGGAGAGAATTCCTCTTTTACCTTTTTCAACCTGAAAACCATCTTTTTCAGTTGAGGACATTTTCTGAGGCAAAGTCTACATCAGGAATGACACTGTTGCCGTGACTCCCGTTGCGCAGCGAGGCTGGGGCCCATGAATCCCATGAGAGTAAAGCACTGTTTTCCTTAAATGCTTGAACCCGCCTGAAACTAAAACAGCCTGTGGAGCGATGCAGACGCTTCTCCGGCTAAACGCAGGCTGCAGTCAGGCTGGATGGTTCGCAACGGAGGCCAGAGCCCAACTGAGATGGACCAGAAATGCAGACCCGACTGAGGAACCTCACCCCAAATACAAACGACACCAAATTGCATTTTTGTGATTGTAAGGAAGGGGGAACAAGAATCAGCTTTTCCCTGCGATGAACATTTCATTCGCAAACGATCTCCACCCGCCCAGCCCCTGCTTCACCCCTCCACCTCCAGCGTCCACCAAATTTTTAATCCAGCCTAAGGGAGTGGGGGGGGGGGGCGGGTTGCCTTGGAGGGAAGTTATTGCCCAGAAAGTGAGAGAGCACCCCCAGGGGAGAGAGAGGGGCTTCCTTACGCTGCAGAGTGGGCTAAGGTAGGCCGAGGCTGCTGAGAGGCAGCTCCCGGGGCAGGAATGAGAATGCCCTGGAGGAGGTAAGGCCGATGCCGTCACCTTCGAGTGGGGAGGAGATGACCGAGTTCTACTCCAGAAGTCTCGCGGAAGGGAACTGAGACTGTTGGAGCCCCTGGGAGAATGACATTGGCGTCAATACACAAGGAGCCCGGGCGGAAAATTATCTTGACTCATCCAGGAAGTTAAAGACACGAGCAATAACTCAGTGTCCACAGAGAAGTGTGTGATCTTGGGGAAAAGAAAGGGCGAACTGTTCAAGGAGACGAACTGTTCAAGGGGTCTGCTTTAGAAGACGCTGGACTCAAAGTCGGGGTTGGGGGAGTAAAGAGGAGAGGGAAGTAGAAAGGTTTGCAGATAGTCCCGGTGTATATTTGGTTAACATCAGCTGAGCCTCTAACCTCCACAGCCCATGGTCTTCGATGTGCTGGGCCCTGACATTTGTCTGCGCTGAGCTGTGTGTACCAAGAGGCTGGATGTTGGAGCCAAGAAGGGGAAGGGCTATGAATCCCAGGGGACCCCCCTTGGAAAAGCCATTTCTCCCAGACCTTGGTTGCTTCTGGAAGAGGGCGACGTTCCGCACACGCGGGCAACGAAAAGCATCCAGAGGCCTTCTGTTTCTGACTGCTCGGGCGCCAGGTTTTCACTTAGTACCTTTTGTGTCTGTTTGGTTTTTTGCTTTTTTTAAGTTGCTTTATTTTTATTTCTCTCTAAATAAGTTTCTTTAGCTGTTTAAAAAACAACAGTGGTTCTCAAGGCAGAGTCCCTGGACCAGCAGCAACACCACCACCTGGGAACTTACAAAATGCAAATGCTCGACCTGACCCAGACCTGAAGCCCCAGAAACTTCGGGGGGCGGGCCAGCCACCTGCATTTGAACAAGCCCTTCCCCCTCGCGGAGAGGCTGAAGCCGACTTGTTGAGAACCACCATAGCCTTAGCAGGACGGCAGGCCCACTGAACTATGAAAGTACCAAATATTTCACCCCTTTGCTATTTATCGATCGATGTTTGGCTTTTGTAGGTAAAGGTTCTTTGCGGGAGTGTACAGGGTTTCTGTGACATAGCTCAACGTTTCCAGGTGATTATGCACATTACTGGGTCGACTATTTTAACCTTGAGCGTGAGGAGGAGGTACAACAGGGCCAGAATGTAATTGGATCAACTCCACAGGCCTTTTTTCTAGGCCAGGGGAAATGCAACAAAGTGAGCGGAGAGATGTGGGGGACGGGTCCTCCGGCTGCACGCGGCTCCCTCTGAGCTGCCTGAGTCGGGAGGCAGCTGACAAGGGTCCTGAAGGCCTGCGCCAGCCGGGCCTTCCTTTTGGAAGTGAGAGCTCAGAAGGTGGCATGTGACAGCGAGTAAGAGCTAAGACTACTCCCATGCTTCCCATTTCCTTTTCATTTTTCAAGTTCAATTATTCTAACATCGCCCAACACTGCTTCCCGCTCCCCCTCCCCCAAGGAAAGAGGAATTTTATGGCCCTGGAGACTCGGCGACACCATCAGTCACCCTTTAGCCCCACTCCCGTCCCTCCCTTCAGCCACACGGTTGGGCTGGCTCTTTCCATCTGGGTTCCAGACCTGCCAAACTATTCCAGCACGCAGGCGATTCCTTTCTGCTTGGCTCACGCTGTGGAGCAAGCAAGATATGGGAGGCCAAAGACAGGTATCTGTTAGGGACGCCGAGATCTGTGCCGTCCCTAAAGCCTCTGGCAGGTGAAGATGGTGAGGCCACTGGGGCTTTTGCGTAACGCCTGGAGGCAGCTAATGGAGGTGCAGAAAAAAGGTTTGTTATGTAAGCAAAGCACATGGTTTTGAGCAGAGCTAGTCACCTGTCGCTAATTAGTGCCCTGCCCGTCAGGGAAAAAACCAGCCTGCTTGTGCAAGCTCGCCTCGCTGTCAGAGTGGAGACAGAGATGCAGCCTAGAAGGGTTTGGTTCAGTTCAACAGAAACGTTTACAGAACCACGTACTCTGTTAGGTGCAGGGGATACCGAAATAAATAAACCAGGGTCGCTTGCTGGTCCCAAGGATCACCTGGTCAAGAGGGACACAGGCCAGTAAACAGTCCTTTACGATCCACGTGGTACATAAACTGAAAGTATCTCCCGTATATACAGAAGTCCTGCAGAAGTGCTTTGAAAGCCGAGTCAGGCCGACCTGGTGGTTTCTCCCAGAAGGGAGTTCCAGGCGGAGGGAAGGATACTTGCAAAAACTAGAAGGTAGGGCCGCAGTCCCCTGCTCCTGAAAACAGTAAAATTAAGCTGAAGTTCCAATGCCAGGAGCAGAGTCAGGAAGCCTGCCTCCTGATGGGGCCAAAACCTGAGTCGGAGAGCCAGAAAGAAGAGTGTGGGTAAGAAGAGGTCAGGACTGAATGGACAGAGAAGGGTGGGGAGACGGGAGGCCAGGGAGAAATTCCGTGAGGCCTCTCTCACCTCCTCTCTCTAATGGGCGGGCATGGAGGCCTTTCTGGGCCGGTGGGGACGCTGCCGGGAGAGCTGGCCCACCCTAGGGGGCAGCACGCTGCGGCTGGCTGTATGCAGACTGGCACGTGCCCAGCTAGAAAGGGGTGCTGCTCCGCTCGAGGAAAGAGTGGGGTCTGGAGCCCAGAACCATTTGAAAGCCCCTGTACACGGCCTTCTGAGTCTGGGAGGGCATGGTCACGATGAAGGGGAGAATCCAGGAGTGCGGGGCTGAAAGGCCCATCTGTACACAAGAGGTTTTACAAGAGCCCTGGGGGCAAAGAAGATACAGGAGAAGAAGGGTCTGCAGAACAACAGAATTCCCCGGAGCTGTTCTGTTCTGTGTCTCTACCTATAAAGAGATGTTCCCTCAGATGTGGGGCTCTGTCCTCAGCCACCTTATCAGTGTCATTCTCTGTGGGTCATCTCAACCTGGCCCAGGACTTTAGTTACCATGTTCGACCTCAGTCTCCAGGCCAGTCTCTCTCCGGGCAGACAACTGCTTACTGAACCTCTTTACCTTGAACCTGCCTATGTCATCCCCACCCCTCCTCCCCCAAGCCTCTCCACTGAATGGCACCTGGGTTCCCCAAAATACCTGACCCAGGAATCCCGTGAGGACTCTCTCACCTGCTATCTCCAATCAAATTATTTACTGAATCACTCTAGAATCTATTCAGCTTATATTAATTTTCTACTGCTGCTGTCACAGATTACCAGGAATTTAGTGGCTGAAAATAACACAAATCTATCATCTGACCATTCTGGAGGTCAGATGTCTACATGGGTTTCACTGAGCCAAAATCAAGGTGTCGGCAGGGCTGCATTCCTTCCAGAGGCTGCCTACATTCCTTGGCTCTTGGCCCCTTCCTCCAGCTTGATAGCATCATCAGATCTCTCTCGGACTCTGACCTTTGCCTTCTTCTTCCATCTTTTAAGGATTCTTGCGATTACCTTGTACCCACCCACATAATCCAGGCTAATCTCTCAAGATCTTTCATTGAATCACATCTGCAAAATCCCTTTCTGGAGATTAAGAAATGACCTGGGTTTTTTCCTGCCATTTGGGCGATTACTCTGCCTACCACACACCCCTTCCCATCCCAACACTGCTGCCACCAGCCTTTTTCCTCTGGAGTCCCCAGTACATATGGCCAATGCCTAGATGAATCATGATATATTTAATGAGGGGGAGGAAGAAAAGGAGAGAAGAGCAGGAAAGAGGGAGAAGGGAAGGACCCTCTTTCAACACACTCCTTGAGGGCCTACAGGACCCTGTCATTCCCAGTCCCTCGCCTGGTTCCCCCGACTCCAGCACTTCCCCTTGCAAACCCCTTGGCCTTGCTGTTTCCTGCTGCCCTTGCTCTTTGCCACAGAGCCTTTCTGGGCTATTTCCTTTGCCTGGAAGATTCTCTCTGCACCATGAGAAAAGTCACCCTCACCCCATGCCTACAGGACTTCTGCATATACTGGAGATAGTTACATTTTCTGTATCACGTGGATCATAAAGGACTGTTTACTGGCCTGTGTCCTTTCTTGACCATGAGCTCCTTGTGAACAGCGAGCGTCCCTGCTTTATTTATTTCGGTATCCCCAGCACCTAATAGAGTACATGGTTCAATAAGTGTTTCTGTTGAACTGAACCGAACCCTCCTAGATTGCATCTCTGTCTTCACTCAGACAGCCAGGTGAGCTTGCACAAGGAAGTGGATTTTTTTTTCCTGACAGGCAGTGCACCTGGTTAGGTCCTGGTCCTTCCTGTCCCAGTGGAGCTGTCATCTCCCTAGGAGCCTTCTCAGACTTCCAGGTCAGGGTTAGATCCGGCGAAGAGTGTCAAGAGTGGGCACGTGGAGCCCTGCTCTGATCTGCCCCGGCCCTTGTCTCATCCGTCTGTAACTGGTTGCTCACTTGTTTGTCTTCTCCTCGGAGCTTTATGTGCCTTGAGGACAAGGTGGGACTCTTGTTCCATGTTGTCCTTGAGGATGTTCTAAGGTTCAGTCAATATTTTCTGAACGAAATTTTTAAAAATAAAATAATGCTCCCTTTGATTGAAAACGCTGGGTGCCAGACCTGCTCTAGTCCACTTATGTACAGCCCTGGCCCAGGTCTTGCTCCCCTTAGTGCTTATTACCTATTGTTGACTTCCTTGAAGAATGTGCTGAGGGACGCTTTCCTGTGGGAAGCGAGGGGCCCATAAACAGTTCAGGGAGGCAACTGGGGACAAGGCCCAGGCAGAGAGGCCTGGAGGCTTGCCAAAGAAGAGAGGTTTCCCCTCTTGGGTCACATAGGCGAGGCTGGACCCTGCTGTCTGTAATTTCATCACTGGCCAGAACTGGATTCCTGAGACATAATGAGAATTCCAGGACAGTGCACAGAGGGAGCAGCTGGACCTCAGCCTTGCGGTAGACGAAGGCAGGGCCAGTGTGGCAGCTCCCAGCAGGGGTGCGTACTGGGGGCCCCAGGGCCCTCCCACACCTCTCTTCTTCCCCCACAAAAGCCCCCTCCCATTCTCCCCACACACACCATTTGTACCTCCAAATGCCAGGCCCATTCAAGGCAGACATTTAAGAGCATCTCCAAACTTCTAGCAACTTCAGCAGTTGTTCAGAATGAGGAAAACATAACTTTTAAATTTTTCTGTCTGTTTTCAGTAAGTGAAAGATTTACAAAATCCTAAGTAGCCTCCTTCAGGGGTTAGTGTGGCCAAGACAAATCACATCAAAAGGACCCGTCACCTTGCCTCTAAAGCAGGTCACTCGTCTTGTTTTCTTCAACATTTCATAACTGTTTTGGCCCTTGGTTTTTTCACAACAACGTTGGACTCATTTTGTCCAGTTACACAAAAAAACCCTGCCTGGATTTGACTGGAGTCACATCGAGCTTACAGATTAATTTAGGAAGAATTAAAGTGACAGTGAATCTTCATTCCATGAACGCAGCTTATCTATTAAGGAATACCTAAATAAGTGAAGTTTTGTCATTTTTTATTAAAATCACTCACATGTTTCGTTAGGTTCATTTCTGGTCCCTTACAGCTTTTGTGTCTCTTATAGACATTAGCTTTGAAAGTCCTTGTTTTCTAATAGCGATTGGTCCTAAAAATATAAACTGACTTTGGTATAATATCTATTAGCAACCTTGATGCATTCTCTTATAAATTGTATGGAACTCTTTTTCACACAGCTCTAGAAAATCTGAATCCTTCTGTACCTGAGGAAAACCCATTAGCAGGTTCTTGCCCTTGGTTACCCAAGCAGTCTAAGCAGGGGGAGAGGCCACCTGCTGACTCCCCTGGCTGAACAACAACGCCCCCTCCTGGAGACCTACCAGCAAGACAGGCCTCTCCCGGGAGATAGCTGCTGTGCTTGTTTAGATGAAACAAGGAGCTGGACAGAGCGGCCTACCTCGAGGTCAGCTTTACTGTTACAAAACAGAATGATCCCCAGGCAAGAGGCTCAGAGCCAGCTGGGTTAGACAAGGGGCTGCCTGGGTGACCTGGATAGAGGATGTCGTTTCTTGATTGGCCACGTCCAAGCTGTCCTTCCACTCCCCCTCCACGAAAAGGCCTTGGGGACATCCGAAAGCAGGCCAGAAGGAGGAGGCAGCACTACATTGAGAAAGAGAGTTAGAGTGAAGCCTGCCCCCTGCCCACCCCCCACCCTGCTAAACAATCAAGTTGTTTCCCGACTAGGTGTCCCCCGAAGTGTCCATCTGGTCTGACTGCTGGAGGGCAATTGGGCAGCTCAAGAAACCTGTGTGGGGCCAGGAAAATGCATCCTGTGGGCCAGTGGCTTTGGGTCATCCTATGTAGATCCTGGAGATGAGAGAACGGAAAAAGAGGGGATGTCCACTGAGTGAACAGGCCTCTCGTCGGCCTCAGCTGTCTCCACAGAACAGTCCTGAGGCGAGGTGACCTCTCCCAAATTCCATCATCTCTTCTCTCCTTTCTCCATGGCTTATGTGGGTGTCCTGATGACTTAATGTGTAGGCCTAGGTTTTATTTCCATGTCTATCAGAGGTGTGAGCCAGTGGGGCACAGTGAAAAATGAACATGCTTTGAGCCAGGCAGACCTGAGTTTGAATCCCCATGTGGTCTCGGGCATGGTGTAGTCAACTCTTCTGAGCTCTGGTTTCTCCCTCTGTCTGAGAAGAAGAAATACCTTCCTCCTGGGGTCGTCGAGAGGGTTAAATTAAATCATGGCCATTGCACCAGAGTGGATGCCTGAGGAAGCTGTCTCAGGCCTTGGGAGGTTTGTGGGGAAACCGCTGGATCACGTCTCTGGTGTAACGGGGTGTCGGGTACTTTCCAATCTCACCTCTTTCCCAGGGAACCAAGAATAATGAGTTCCTTTGAACTGAGCAGCCACTACGCACGGGGCTGTGTGCGTGGAGTGGAATTTATGTCCCTAGTTAACTCATCTTATCCTTACGACAGCTCCGTGAGGTCAGTAGGGTAGATATTATGGCCATGCCGCAAATGAAGAAACATGTCCAGCGAAGTCAGATGCAGGATCTAAAAGAGCAGAGATGAGAAATGTGTCCTTCCTGGGACCCTTTGCTGACCCCGGGCCCACCTGGTCATTTTCCTTCTCCTGTCCTGACAACCTAGACCCAGACCTCGGGTAACCCCACAGTTTTTAACAGACCTCCAGGGCCGTCCTGACTTCTCTTTTTCAGATGACAAGTTTAGTATTTCAATTGCCAGGAGCAAGAGTGCGCTGACTGCATGACCCCTTCAGTCTCTGGCGTCCTCCTGCTAACAAGAATTTTCTGCCATTGTCCGCATTCTTGCTTTTCACAGGAGCTGCTGTTCTGCATAAGGTCTCCACGAGCTGCCAGTGCAGGCACATAAAGGTAAAGAGAAAAGAAAGCTGACGGGAAGCAGAGAGGGGCAACAGAGGCTATTTATAGGAATCAGCAAATCATTATTTAAACAAAAAAAATGATTCTTCTGCTTATATTTTGACTTTATTATAATATTCTGGCCCAGGTCCCAGCCCAGAGTCTCTGGGATGGAGCCTGAGAATTTGTCTTTCAAACAAGTTCCGGGGCGATGCTGATGCTGCTGGCTCTGGGACCATGCTTTGAAAACCACTACTCTACATTTTGGAGAAAGAGACTATGACTTATCAGAGCTATACATTATCCTAGAAAAGCCAAAGCGGAAGATGCTCTTCCTCAATGGCTAATTGGAGGGCTGGAAGGAAGCATAAACTAGTATCACTAAATAGGTGACAGATAATCTCTGTTAAGGCATACTTGATCAGAGCACTGGTTCCGATTACCAGTGCACAGGATTCAGTCTATTGCTTTAGAGGCAAACATGATGACTGTCTCAATTTTTTGTTTTTAATTTATGGAAAACTTTGGCATTCAGTATAATATGAGTACTTGAATGACCCACTAGCCCAAAAGCATCACCCACTTTATGAGAAATTTCCAACCTCAGAATCACAAAGTCAGGGATGCTGTGTCTGGACCTATATAGGGATCCTACAGGGAACCTGAAGTTCCTCTGGTCTTCCATCATTTGACTTTGAAACATTAATTAAATTAGTTTGTTACCTCTTTGGTGCTGAGATAGTGAGATGCAAGGAAGTTCTTATGGGTAAGACCATAGCTAAAACCAGTCCCAGGAGAAAATGAGATGGGGCTTCGAAAATTTATATGGAACCAAAAAACACCCCAAATAGCCATGGCAATCTTGAGAAAGAAAAACAAAGTTGGAGGGATCACAATACCAGATATCAAGTTATACTACAAGGCCACTGTAATCAAAACAGCCTGGTACTGGCACAAGAAGAGACACATAGATCAATGGAACAGAACAGAGAACCCAGAAATCCACCCGCGCAGTTATGGTCAATTAATATTTGATGAAGGAGGCAAGAACGGACAATGGAGTAAAGACAGTCGATTCCATAAATGGTGCTGGGAAAATTGAACAGGTACATGCAAAAAAATGAAACTAGACCACCAACTTACACCAGACACAAAAGTAAATTCAAAATGGGTAAAAGACTTAAATGTAAGACATGAAACCATAAAAATCCTAGAAGAAAACGTAGGCAGCAAAATCTCAGACATCTCTCATAGCAATATGTTTGCTGATACATCTCCTAGGGCAAGAGAAACAAAGGAGGAAATAAACCAATGGGACTATATCAAACTAAAAAGCTTCTGCACAGCAAAGGGAACCATCAACAAAGCGAAAAGGGAGCCCACTGTATGGGAGAACATATTTGCCAACAACACATTGGACAAAGGGTTAATATCTAAAATATATAAGGAGCTCATACAACTTAACAAAAGGAAGACAAACAATCCAATTAAAAAATGGGCAAAGGACCTGAATAGACACTTCTCCAAAGAGGACATACAGATGGCCCAGAGACATATGAAAAGATGCTCAAAGTCACTGATCATCAGAGAGATGCAAATTAAAACCACATGAGGTATCACTTCACACCTGTCAGGATGGCTCCATCAACAAATCAACAAGGACAAGTGCTGGGGAGGGTGTGAGGAAAGGGGAGCCCTAGTGCACTGCTGGTGGGAATGCAGACGAGTGCAGCCACTATAGAAAGCAGTATGGAGTTTCCTCAAAAGATTAAAAATTGACCTGCCATTTGACCCAGTGACCCCACTTCTAGAAATATATCCTAAGGAACCCAAAACACCAATCACAAAGAACTTACGCATCCCTGTGTTCATAGCAGCGCAACTTACAATAGCTCAGATCTGGAAACAGCCCAAGTGCCCATCACTAGATGAGTCGATAGAAAAGCTGTGGGTCATTCACACCGTGGAATACTATGCAGCTGTAAAGAAGGATCTTTTATCCTTTGGGACAGCATGGAGGGAACTAGAAAGGATTATGCTGAGTGAAATAAGCCAGTCAGAGAAAGACAAGTACCACATGGTCTCACTCATATGTGGAATCTAATGAACAAAATAAACTGATGAACAAAATGGATCCAGAGACATGGAAGCAAGGAACAGACTGAGGGATCTCAGAGGGAAGGTGGGGAGGGGGTGGGGAGAGATTAATCAAAGAACTTATATGTTCATAAGCATAACCCACGGACAGAGACATTGGTCTGGGGAAGGCCTGAGGGTGGGGTGGATGCAGGGTTCAGGGGATCAATGGGGGTAAAAAGGGGACATCTGTAGTATTCTCAACAATAAAGAACTTTAAAAAAAGTGAGCAAGTTTCTACAGAAGAATAAATTAATAAATTAATTAAAAAAGAAAATGAGAGGGGGCGTGGGTTCGCCCAAAGACTCGGGCGTGAGGGAGGCTGCCGAGCACGAGGGAGGAGCGGGGGCCCCAGGCTGTCGGGGGGGCAGGGGCACATGCAGCTCTGCGCCTCCGCCTTGGGCATCAGGGCTGGGGTGCGGAGGACCGGAGCAAAGGGGAGAGAACAGTCCCTGGCTGCCCCAGGGAAATCCTAGGAAACGCTGATGGCTGCGTCCTGTTTAACTGGCGAGAGCCTCGCCCCTCCCTCCCGCTCTGTCCCAGCTCTGGGCCCAGGGAAGGCGCGCCCTGGGCAGCCGTCCGCAAGGACACGGGCGCTTATTGCGGGAGGCGCGGCGCAGCCTCGGGTGGAAGGGTGGCCCTGGATCGAAGCCGCCTTTCCTTCATTCCACGGAGACTGGTGTCGGGCCACGGGGGACAGGACTGTAAGCCCAGGAGCCTCCGCCTGCTCCGGTTCTGCAGGCAGCATCCAGGGGACGTCCCCTCCCCGGGGCAGCCTCCTAGGGCCCGAAGCCAGTTCCTGGTAAGAAACCGAGGCTGGAAAGGAATTTACCAGCGTGCAAGCTCGGGGTGAGCTCAGCGGACAGCGGTGCACCCCAAGAGGGCGACTGATTAAAGTGCTGGAAAACTGGATGGATAAGGTCAGGGGCTCAAAACACAGACGCGTGGGGGCTACACCAACCCAGGCTTGTGGACACAGCGAAGAACTGTCAGAGGAACTCAGAGGCTGGAGGCTTTGCTAGAAATAAACGAGAGATTTATTCAAGGGCCTTAGAGTTCGCAAACTGGAAACACAGTTAGGCAAAAACCCAGAAGTGTTCCAAAGAAGAAAGAGAAGTGAAAAGCTCTTAGAGCAAAAGGTACATTTCTGAGAATTATCATCAGTCCTGCCTTCCTAGCACTAGGATTGGTCCAGGACAGTTGCCTGTCAGAGGACGGGCAGTCAGGATGATGGGTGCCAGGTGGCCTGGAAGATGGGTGCCAGGAGGTCTGGTCACACCCTGGTGGCCTGGACAATGGTGTCAGGTGGATGTATGAGTGAGTCCTTCAGCGGGTCATCATGAGTCCTTCAGGGGTCATTAGAGAGTTGCCTGGAGGTCCAGATGCATAGCCAGGCATTGGTACAGGACTGGAGAGTTCAAAAAAGTCTCCATTTCCAGGCTGGTTAGAACAAGAATGGAGCCTTTCCTCCTGCCCCACCTTCAGAGTGTTAATAATTTCCCCAGGGCTGCTGTGCCTGGTGCAGACGCAAGGCCCTCGCCCGTGGCTGCCAGCCGAGAGTGCATGGTTAACAGCAACCACAAATCCAGACCTTGACAGTCTCTTTGCCCGTGGGCTTCGGAACCCGCAGGGAATTCCGCCACCAAGAGTGAGCCCCCTGGGGGGGCAGGGGTCTGTGTGTAACTGGGTCCCCTGAGAGGCTTCGGGTGCACCGAAGGCCGCCTCGCCGTCAGGAGCAGAGGTTTGCCCCCCAGTCACCGTGAACAGCGTCGGGTGCTCAAGGCACATCCTCTTTGACCAGCCCTGTCCACCTGGTCCCCCAAGGGCCCCAAGGAGGGCCATCGCCTCTGCTCGCAGTGCTGGCCTGGCCTGGATGTGCCTCTGCTCTCCCTGTCCACCTAAATCCTATTTGTTCAAGGACTGATGGAAGACACTTCCTCGCTAAGTCCCCCAGGACCCCCGCCCCCCACGGGGACCTCTCCCCCTATGAGTTCTTCGCCCTCCCTGTCTGCACACTCCCTTGGCTTTGTAAAAGGCCTCTGTTCCCCTTGAGGTTAGCGGACTTGACTTTTACTTGACTTTTAGACACGTCTACCCAGAGGATTATGCTCCCAGCACATAGCACCATCCAGTGTGCACAACAGATACTCCAACATCCGTTGTCTGACTGCCTAAATATGGACCATGGGAAAACTTCTTTAAAAGCATTTTTCATCGGGCCTGCATTATTTCCTGTCAGAAATAAATGTCCCAGCTCTGAGGCATATAACAGAGAGAGAGGTCTTGCTGAAAGAGAGAACAAAACAGAGCATATCTGGTCAAATAGAGGGAAAATACAAAATAGAAAACGTCCATTATCCCACCACGCAGAGTCAACCAGTGTTTAAGTGTTGGGATAAATCCTTCCAAACAATTTTAGATAGATAGATAGATAGATAGATAGATAATTGATAGATAGATAGATAGATAGATAGATTGATTGATTGATAGATAGATGATAGATAGATGATGATAGATAGATAGATAGATAGATAGATAGATAGATAGATAGATAGATAGATAGATAGATAATAGATAGATAGATAGATGATAGATAGGTAGATGATAGATAGATAGATGATAGATAGATAGATAGATAGATAGATAGATAGATAGATAGATAGATAGATAATAGATAGATAGATAGATAGATAGATAGATGATAGATAGATAGATAGATAGATAGATATTTTATAACACCTTTATTGAGACGTAATTCACCTACCATACAATTGGACAGCCATACGGAAAAAGAGAAAACTGAATCCACTTATCACACAAAAAACCAGGATAAATTCAAATGGGTCAAAGATCTAAATGTAAAAATGAAACCATAAACAATAGGAAAAATGGGTGAAATATTTTATAACCTAGGAGAGGCGAAAGAGAAAAGATGAATGAATCTGTCTTGTTGGCAATATCGGAACATCTTAAGTAAAATCAAAAGGCAAACAAAAAGCTTGGAGAAATAATTACAAATTATATCACAGACAAAGGGCTAATATCCTTCACAATTAAAGAACTTCAAAGAAGAAAAAGCCCAATAACCTGATAGAAAAGTGGGCAAGAGCTATGAACAGGCATTTCACAGAGAAAGAAAAGCAAAGGAAAATGTGTCCTCTGTTGCTCATAACAAGAAAACTGCAAATTTAAACTCTACTGAGAGAACATTTCTCATCTTTCAGACAGATGAAAATCCAAAAGTTTGACAATTTTCTCTGTGGGCAAGGCTCTGGGGAAACAGTCCCATTCCCTATGCGTGGCCGATGGAAATTCAAAAGGGTCTGATGTCCGTGGAGGAGAGTCTTGGATGTCAGCAAACCCGCTTGTGCCTTCCCCTTTGGCTCAGCAGTCACGGTTCTGGGCGTCTACCCCCAAAATAACTTCCAAAATTGCGAGATGACCTGTGCTCAAGGTCATCCACTGCAGATCTGCAACAGCAAAGGCTGGAAACGGCTCAGATGTCCATCAGCAGGGGGCCGAGTGCTAAGCAGCTGTGAGGAATGAAGATGGTCCCCAGAAATACAAGGCCGGAGCCGCAGGCGCCGGTGCTGTCCACTTTGGTTAGAAAGGAGAGGAACACAAGCATACGAACATACAAACGACGACGGGGAGGGAAGCAAAACCAACTGAAGCCTGGTATCTCTGAGGCAGGGAAGAGTGAGGGTGGGAGAGGGGGACGAGGAGGCTGTGCCTCTCTGCTCACGTCCGTTTCATGATTTCCGCTTCCAGCCATGCGGATATTCTGCAGCACTGAGACACAAAATTATATTTAGAAAAGGCAACCCCCACGAGTCAAAAGCAAACCGAGACAAATAGCAACAGTGTGTCCGCTTGATTTCCTGATCACAGGGAGGGTTATTTCACTGTATCTTGATAGAGCCCAGCGACCAAAGCGACAAGGACGTCAAACCCCACCGCCCAGTCCGCCCAGTGACTCCACCGGACACATGGCTCAGCCTTGTCAACAATAAAACGAGTGCCCCTTAAAAGGAAGACATCCTTTTACAGATGAGAAAAGATGTAAGCGACCTACAGACAAATGCAACTGGGAAGAGACAGTTTTGAAATAACCAGAGAAAACTGAACCCCAGTATTAGATGGTATTAAGGAATTGTTATTAATTTTATTGAATGTGATGATGGAATGGTGAGTATGGTTTTAAACCTCTCTCAGAGATTTTTTTCCCCCTTATGTTTACAGATTTATTTTTTTTAAGTGTGGCTTTGAGTGAGGTTCCAGGGCATCGGGGCAGCAGGGCGAAGCGGTGGCTCTGAAGCCCCTGGGGAGGCGCTCTTGGGGCTCTGCGACACGCAGTCCTCTTCAGACGCCTCAGGCAGCGGTGAAGTTTTCAGAAGCTGCAAGTGAGCAACTGGAGTCTTAAAGGGAATGACCTCATAGCACATATTCTGTTGGCTGGAGCTGACTGAAGTGGGAAAACTGTCTTGGGGAGTAGAAATCAAACCATTCAAGGCGTGCGCACAGGCTCTCGAGCCAGGCTGCAGGTTCAAATTCCAGGGCTGCCGCTTCCTCCTCTGTGACCTTGGGACAGTCACTTGGCTTCCCTGTGCCTCCGTTTCCCTGGGTGGGGGTGATGACGCCAACCTCCCAGGGTCGCTGTGAGGAGGTAAGCTGTACACACCACGTGCTGAGAAGCGTGACAAGCACATAGGAAGCACAGCCTGTTATTAAATACAGCGAATCCTTTTTAAGCATTTAATTTTCGGAATAAATTTACCAGCCACGTGTATTTCTCCGTTTAGTTTTCCAAAGGAAATAAAGTTTATTGAGATTCTTCAATTATTCTCTAGAATGAACTTTGCACCTGTAAACAGTTAGGGGGAGCCCTGACCCTAGATCCCGACGTCCGCCCTCTGCCCCTCCCGCTGTGGGGCGCCCTCTGCTGGCGACTCCGGGTGGTGACGTTCGGGGCTGAGGAGCGGAGCTCAGGCTGCCCTGAGAGCAAACCAGGCCTGGTGCCGATGACTCCAGGACTCCCTCTTACCCCCTGGCCCAGGTTAGATGCCCTTCTTTGCCTTTTTTCCTATGGTGGGTTTGCTTTGTAGCCCCCAGCAGTTTTGACACCCAGTAAGTGTTTTATGACCACATGTTAAATTGCACCAAACTGGGTCACCCCCAGGTGGAGGACCTAGTGCCCGAGCAGAGAGGGACAGATGGAAGAAAAGGCTGGGAGGGGGAAAGGGCACCAGAAGCAACCCGCATTTCTACTGGGGCCCTCCCTGCCCACTGAAACTTAAATCCTGCTTCATTAAAAATAAGCTTGCCCAGTCACCCGCAGTGTGTGTCCCTTGCTTCTCTCCACAACCATTTACTAAAGATCCCCCTGAAATACAATCCTGCCCCCCCAAAACTTCAGACTGATAAAAGAGATAAGCCTCATCAAAGGACACAGTCAACAGAGCGAAAGGGCAGCTGGCAGAATGCAAGAAAATATTTGCAAATCATATATACCTGGTAAGGGCTTAAAATCCAGACTAGACGAAGAACTTCTACAACTCAACATCAACACCCCCTCCCCGCCCCAAATAATCCAATTTAAAAATAGGCAAAGGACTTAAGTAGACATTTCTCCAAAGAAGATATGCAAGTCACCAACAAGAAGAGACTAATGGTCAGGTGAGAGGGAAGGGGAAGCAGAGGGCATCCTCGATGGTGGGCCCAGCAGAAATGAAGGCCCAGGGACAAGAATCTGCAGGACTCGGAGGCAGGTAGCACCCTTCAGTTCATCAGACATGCACGAAGGGGGTCATAGAAATGAGGCAGGAATGTGCCCAGCCATGCCCAGGGTTCTAGTTCATGTGGCATTTGCCTCAGTCTGCCCTGGGCAGGGATGGAGACAGCTGTGTGGCCGACTGGCTGAGAGCACTCAGGGCACTCGCGCTGGCCAGGAGCCGTGTGGAACGGCTCTCCGCCCTCACACAGGGTACATCTATGGCTCACACTTTCCTTTGTCTCAAGACATAAAATTAGCAAGAGGTCTTCTGCCGACAATCACATTTTTCTGTGAGGTCCATGCAGAAGCACCAGCTGTTTGTCCATAACTCGGTCACTCCGCAGGGATCATTCTAACCCGAGCACACTGCCCCCGATGCACTGGGTGTCTGCAGCCTGCCCTGAATTCCCACCACTGAGCACAGAGCTGGGCTTAGCATCCGGAGGCTACGCAGGGCGAGGGAGCAGGCACTTAGCTCTGGCCGCTCGCTGGCTGCTTGACTTCGCACAAGCTCGTCTCTGAACTTCCAGTTCATCAGGAAAACAGAGCGGTCGCTATTCCTGATGTAAGATCAACTGGGGGAGTCATGTGCATCAATGTGCACCGAAAAGTGTCAAGTGGCACACGAATGCAAGAAGTAGTGACAACGATGGGTCTCCTTCTATGCTGAATTCAGCGTTTCCCCGCCTCTCGAGGCCCGGAGGATGCCGGTGCACAGGAAGCAGACGGCATGTATGTTCCCGGGAGAGAGAGGTCGTGCGTGGGCACAGGACAAACCACGCTGCCAGCCTTCGTGTCACAAAAGTACTGCTTCCAGCCCCCTGGCGCTTTGGATCTTCCCTTCCTTTGTTCTACTTCCCTGCTCTTTCTTTCTATTTCTATGGCCCTGTCACCGTGGCACAAATAGGTACATCAAGTTGAAAACAGAGCCGTACAGGGGAAGACACTCTCCCCTTCGAAGCGGAGCTGGGGGTTAGGAGGACAGTGTGAACCAGGCTCCCTGGATGACGGGGTCTCGAGATGCCCCGTGGGAGGGGAAGAGACCCGGAAAGCAAGCATCTAGCCAGTGCCCACAGGGTGTAACACCTGAGGAGCTGGCTGGATTCAGAGCAATGATTCCTGCTCTTAGGGCCTGGGCAGAGTCTCCAAATACACAACTAGCCTGGGGACATTAGATGACACTGGGGCTTGTCCCTGCCAAAGGTGGATATGCACAGGTGAGAGCTCACCTCCAGAAAGACACCAGCTCCACCCAGGAGTGAGCTCTGTCTCATCTCCTAGGGCATCCCAACTGACAATGAAAGCTGCCACTGTGGAGACGGGAAAGGAAGGGGAGGCTGCGGGGAAGGCCTGTAGGACGGAGCGGGCAGAGCTAAACAGGGGAGCTTGTCCCAAACCAAGGCCATCCCTGGTTCTTATCGCAGGAAGCCGGTGCCTGTTGAGCCAGGACTTGTAAAAGTCTCAAAGAGCTCAAATAAAAAAGTCAGCTCCTTGATTCTAGATCGCACTCTGCTAATATGTCACTGGGTCATCTAAAGTGGTTACATAATCTCATCTGATAAAAGATTTTTTTTTTAAATCCTGGAGAGTTGGATGAAACTCTAGCACCTTGCCCACGTTTAAAAATGCAGGCCAGGCTATATTAGACAAAACATCCTTAATCTGTTTCCAAAAGCAAGAGGCCCTCGGAGGTGTGGAGTAAATGTGAGTGTAATGGCGTTTCTGGGACATACAATTGTTTGTAGTCACCATCACAGGCAGAATATTCCAAAGGGGACTGTTCCAGAAAGCCTGCGACGAGGGATTGCAAGAAGCGGTGGCCTTCCAGCCAGGATGTTCCCTCCCAGGACACTGCCATGTGGTCAGCAGCACCTCACTGAATATCTCCTCGGGGTTACGGGACTAGTTTTAATATTGGGGCAAAAATCCGCTCCCTAACAGACTTGACGAATCTCAGAGGAAAGGCAGGGTCGGGGGACAGAGAGAGATTAACCAAAGAACTTATACGCATATGTGGATACCCAGGGACACAGACAATAGTGTGGTGAAGCCTGGGGGTGGGGGTGAGAGGGGGCAGGGGGGGAAAGGGAACATCTGTAATACTTTCAACAAGAAAGATAAATTTTAAAAAACCACCTGCTTCCTAGTAACTTATCCTCGCGCCCAGTGTTGCCCTCTGATCCTACACAGGATAAATATTTCTCTCGCACAAACATTCTCAGTTTTTAAAGAGATGGGTCTTTGGTTCAACCTGTGTGCCACAGGAACTTTTAAACCACGCAGTACCTGACTATTTAATCAGGGGCACTGACCTTTCTCCCCTTAGATAGTCCAATAAGTAAATGACAGCAGCCAACACAATAGCCATCCAGTGTGAGTGAATCAAGATTACACCTTTTTTTTTGTCAGGTCGGCAAAAAAGGTATTTTTTGGTGTGCCGCACCATTTTGGTAATTAGCTGGTGTGTGCCACGAGACGGAAAAGGCTGCAGACGGCTGTTCTGAAGCAAACGTCTTCAGCCCCTTCAGCTGCCTTGGTTCCCAGGCCTGTCGCCCAGGCGTCCTTCTGTCCAGGCGGCCGGCGCTTCCCGCAGGGACACGGTCTGACCGGCGCCCCTGCGCGGGTCCTGCCACCAGGTGGCGCCGCCGCCGCCCGCGCTCGCTCCGGCCGGCGGGCCTTTCGCGACGGGGGACCCGGGACCCCAGATCGCCGGCCGCCTGAGCCCCGCCCCCCCCAGGGGCTCAGTCCGCCAGCCGGGCCCGGGCCACGGGGGACACGCAGCCTCCTCCGAACTGCCGCACGGCCGTCTGACCATGTTCCCCCACCGCTCCCGGTCCATCCGAAAGCCAACGATTAGCTGTGAGAGGGGCAGCTGTCGGGGACAGCGTGGGGCGGGGCGCACGTGGGGGGGGCGCTCGTGGGGACGGGAGGGCGCGTGGGGGGGCGCGTGGGCGGGGCGCGCGTGGGGACGGGACGGCGCGTGGGGGCGGGGCGGGGCGTGGGGACGGGAGGGCGCGTGGGGGGGCGCGTGGGGGCGGGGCGCGTGCGGGGGCGGGGCGCGTGCGGGGGCGGGGCGCGTGGGGCGGGGCGCGCGTGGGGGCGGGGGCGCGCGCGGGGGCGGGGCGCGCGTGGGGGCGGGGCGCGCGTGGGGGCGGGGCGCGCGTGGGGGCGGGGCGCGCGTGGGGCGGGGCGCGCGTGGGGGCGGGGCGCGCGTGGGGGCGGGGCGCGCGTGGGCGGGGCCGCAGGCCGCAGGCCGCAGGAGGAGCCGGTCCGGAGGCCTGCGCTCTGCAGCCTGGCTGCCCCGGCATCCTGCTCAACGCCCCGCGCAGCCGTTTGACCTCCGCCTCGCCTCCCTCCCTCATCTGCAGACGCAGGTAATTCCCACAGAACTCGCCTCGTGGGGCTGTTGGCAGGAATGAAATGAACTGAGACACTACGTGGGTGCACTTGAGTATATGTACATATTAAACTATACATACATATAAAATACATTTGTATACCTATACACCATATAATTATATGCAGCATATTATATAGGTATAATATGTAGTATGTGATGACATAGGTATATAATGTATATTAAATTAGGTATATATATTGTACATGTACCTAGCACATAGTGAGCACCAGTGTTAGCCTCATTTTATATTTCAGTAGGCAGCTTCTATGAATTATTAATTTTTAAATACATCTTTCATTCAAACATGAGAAAGTCACACCTTTGGGGTTTTTGTTAACTTTTTATAGGCTACTTCTCGGACAGTGTCACTTAACGGCCACCCTCTGAAGAAGGAACTCCTTCCACCAGACCCCATCTAAGGCTCGTTTCTCCCCAGGGCTCTGCTCTGGCTGCAGCTTGCTGCCTTCTCCGCGTCCAGCAGCTACCTGGGTGGTGAGTGCCCCCCTGTCCTTGCACTCCACCCAATCCTTGGCATTCCAGTGTGCCCGGCCTGGAGTGGAGGCAGCTTACTGTCTGGTTACGTGAAGGGGATGCCCACCAGCCGTGGACAGAGAGGAAACCCTGTCAAGAGTGAATCCAGGTTTAGAGGGTCTAAATCTTATAAAATTTTTGAGATTCTCTTTAATGGGAAAACAATACAAGAATATCTTATTTTTGCTATTTATATAAAAACATATGAACACATCAGTAGTTCCCCTCCCAGTGCCTTAGGAAAGACCAGGCCCTGGCAAGTGAGGGGTACTGAAGCTTAATTTCCTTTAGTTTCAGGGTAAATTTCCCCTTGGCCTTATATGGGATAAAGTAGGACGTACGTCGGGCACCCTTTCTAACCCTAACCCCTTGGACAGAGCTGCTCAGACCCCTCCAGGAGGCAGTAACCGGGCCCCAGAGATTTTAGGACGGTCTCTATTCCAAACAGTTCATCAGACCATGTGTCCAGTGACGCATCTCGACTCTTCAAAACATACAGGTGATAATGCACAGAATGGAAGTGTGAAAGACAAAGCAAACAAAGCCCAAAAATAAACACCAAACCAATGCTCACCCCAAATGAGTACAAACAGGGACAGAACTAGCAATTGTTTTCTGTGGATGTTTTGTTTCCTGTCTCAGAACAGAAAGAAAGAAAGAACCCAAGAAAGACAACAACAGCGCACAGCCTCTGCAGGCCACAGAAGTTTCCACCCGCTAAGACAACAGCAGGAATCTTCCCGGAATCATCTTCCCTGACTGGGCACTAATAATTATGTTGCCAAGAAAATCTTGTCTCCTTAGACTTATATAGGACAGGAAGGAAAATGTAGCCAGAAAGGTCAAGTTGAGTCCAAAAGACTGGAGAATCTCCTTCCAGTCACCGCCCTCAGCTTTCCATTGCATGGTAACCAGACTCAAAATTTCAGAGCAAAATATGGAAGCGGCTGTGCTGCGTAGGCCTCCCAGGCCCAGACTCAGGCAACTGCTCCACTGACCTCCGAGGGGCTGTCAGAAAACAGATGTGCAGGGAAAAGCTGCTCGCCGGGCACTTATGAGTCATCGTGAGGAGCAGGGAAGAGGTGTTCACTTTGCTTTCCAGGAGACGCTCGACATGTGAAAGGCAGGTGACACAACCTAGCGCTTCCAGGGGGTAGCAAGTGCATTCGCTGCCTGTTCAGCGACAGTAATAGTGATCATAGTAACCGTCAGAACTACTCCTTATTGGGACATATACTTTAAATATTTTCTCAATGAATCCCCATAGCAACTCTATCAACATTACTAATTTACCTACAAGGAAACAGACTTAGAAATGTCAAGAAACATACCCGATGTCATACAGCTAGTAAGTGCCAAAGCTATGCTTTCCTGTCTCCTTTAATGGGCAACAGAGGGGTTGCTGAGCAATTAATTCAAGAAGAAAAAAAGCAAAATTCAGTTGAACATTTCCACGAAGATTAGCCAACCGCTGCTTAGTGGTGTCAACAGAAAGTGCTCCGGGCCAAGCTCCATTCCTTCACCAGTCCCGGCATCAGAATCACCTACTCACTTACAAAAAAGGCCAATCCTTAGGCCCATCCCAGACTTACTGAGTCAGAATCTTCTGAGATGGGGCCTAGGAATGCTCATTTTACATGCCCCCCACACCTAACATCCCCAGGAAACTCTGCTGCACAGTCAAGTTTGAGAACAGCTGCTTGTGGATGACAAATCTCTTGGGTCACCTGGAAGACCCAGTTTATACCTGTTGTCCTGGCATAAATAGCAGTAGTGCCCCCCTTTATTGTCATAAGTGTTCCATTTTAGACAATTTGCATGTATATATTCCTATATTTTTTGTACCAAAATCAGGCCATGCTGTACATGCTATTTTATAACCTGGATCTTTTATCTAATGATTTCTACTTTTCCGTGTAAATAAAATTTTGTCTCTTCTAATACCAGTCCATACTCAGATTTCCTATACATCTGGTTTAATCAATCCACACATTGCAGTATAATAGTTTTCTCTTCTAAACTAATAACAGTTTCCCTCTCTCTTTATAACACTAACTTCTTATTAAGTAGGCCAGGCCAGATGTGCTAGGGCTGTGCCATCTTTTGGATTTTTCTGGAGACTTCTTTATGATTAATTACTTTGTTCCCTCATTTTCTATATTACTTATCATTGGAGATTAAAGTTTGATGGAGTCAAGCCTGACTATACACCACAGGGAATGCAGCTGACCTCATCTCTGTATCACATCAGGAATCAACGTAACCTCTGGTTGACCTGCCGTCAGTGAAGCTAAGATCAACCACTTGGTGAGGGTAATGACTTTCTGATCCCCTGTTGGGGCAGTTACATGTTTTCCCTTGCAACTAGGAAGAAATCTCTATGTATCACTTTGGCTCTACATGAACCGTTTCCCATCAACCATACACCTAATGCTTTTAAGGCCATTGATAATTGTTACCTGACTGAAGGGTTTTGCTAATTATAACAATCCCACTACATTCTTTGCAGATATTGTTTGGTAAAAGAGAAAATTTTCCTCATCACTTTGGGCTGTTTTCTCAGAAGTAAAAAAAGTTTCTATTGGAAAGGCAAGTTAAATGTTTTTCTTTTCCTTTACCATTTTCAAACTAAGGAGCTGCTAGTTCAATAGCCACTTGAGTCCAATTCCTGGAGTCCTTTTGCAGTATCTCCGTTAAGAGTGTGAGCGCCTAAAAGAAGTCTAGTGGTTGTAGAACTAAACAGTGCTGTAAAGTGTGGCCACACTGCAGACGTGATTAGCAACGAGAAATATTCCACTGAACACAGCAGCCATGGAAGTGTTGACCTATGCTGACTGCTTTGTTCACGTCTGGCCCTCCAGCCACAGTCCTGCACTGCACTTGTCTGAGCTCAGGCAGTTCTTGAACTAAGAGCACTTAGTTCAGGGTAGAACATTCTGTTCTCTCAGTAAAGAGCTTTCATTAAGCAGAGGCAGAGCTGTTCTAGTTAATGGGTTCTCAACAAACAGGGGCACTGTACCAAGCGGTGGGGCAATGACTGTGTTCTGACTTTCACATGTGGTGTAGGGCTTTAAAAAGGGTATTCCCAAGGGAACATACATGATACACTGTGGCACATTCAACCACCTCTCTCATCTCACATGCTCTTCCTACATGGTGAGAGGTGGGGGGGGTGCCCTTCCCTGGAACCTGGGGAGGCTGTGGCACTGCGGATGCCACCATTTGTTTATTCAGTCACTTGCTGATGGGCATTTGGTTGTCTCCAATTTGGGGATATACATATATTTTACAAATGAAGCTGCTGTGAACATTGGTGTACAAGTCATTGGATGGACATACACTTTTTCTCTGGGAGTAAATGGCTGGATATGGCAGGTGTGTGTGTGGTTTGACGTTTAGGAAACTGTCAAATTGTTTTTGCAGAGTGTTGTACCATTTTACATTTCCGACGTAAGTATTTGAGAGTTCTAGTTCCTCCACAGCCTCACCAACATTCAGTATGGTCAGTCCCCTTCGTTTTAGCCATTCTAATGGTATGGAATGGTCATTTCCGTTTCCCTAATGACCAGTGGTGTTAAGCATCTTTGCATGTGCTTATCAATCATTCACATAACTTCTTTGGTGAAATGACTGTTACAATCTTGCTAAGTTTTAAGAGTTTTCTTAAGTTTTGAGAGTTCTTTGTATTTTCTAGATACAAGTTCTTTATCAGGTGTACACATTGCAAATGTTTTCTCCTAGTCCATGGCTTGTCTTTTCATTCTCTAAGTTTTTAATTTTGATAAAGTCCAATTTATGAGTTTGTTCTTTTATAGATCATGCTTTTGGTATCATAACTAGAAAATCCTTACCTAACCCAAGGTCACAAAGATTTTTCTATGTTTTTGTCTGCAAGATTTATAGTTTTAACTCTTCCACTTAAGTCTATGACCATCTTGAATTAATCTTAGTATACGGTACAGGATATGAAGTTCTTTTTTGCATATGTATACCCAATTATTTCAGCAACATTTGTTGAAAAGATTTTCCATTTGCTACTAAATCCTTTTAATCTTTGTAAAAAAAGTCATTGTATGTGTGGATCTATTTTTACACTCTTTATTGTTTCACTGATGTAGTTCTATCTTATACCACCAACCACTGTCTTGATTACTATAGCTGTATAATTTTTGAAATGAGGTAGTTTTAGTCCAACTTTGTCCTTTCAAAGTCATCTTGGCTACTCCTGGTCCTTTACATTCCATGTGACTTTTTTGAATCATGCTATAAATTTCAACCTAAAGAAAGAAATCCCTGCTGGGGTTTTTGTAGAGAGTGCATGAAATCTACAGATCAATTTGGGGAAAATGGACATTTTAATTGAATTGAGTCTTCTGACTCATGAGCAAGAATGCCTCTCAATTTATATTTTTATGCTATTGTATCTTAAATATATTGTTTCTTAAATATATTTGTTAGTACTCATTGACTTAATTTTGATTTCTTAATTTCTTAGAGTTCATTATTCCGAAGGCCATGGCAGTGTGTATGCTTTGGAACCCTCAGGGTTGGAATACTGGTTCTACCTCTTAATGGCTGAGCAATCTTGGGAAGGTTACTTTAAATTTCCCATCTTTGTAATGATGGTACCTACCACATCGGACTGTCAGAGAATTACATGACATGTATATTTATTTATTTAAAATATGTCTTTATTGATTTCAGAGAAGGGAGAGGGAGAGAGAGAGAGATAGAAACATCAATGATGAGTCATTGATGGGCTGCCTCTTGCACACCTCAGACTGGGGATCGAGCCCGAAACCCAGGCATGTGCCCTGACCGGGAATCGAACCGGGGTCTCCTGGATCCTAGGTCAGTGCTCAACCGCTGAGCCACGCCAGCCGGGCCACAACATGTATATTTAGCAGGATGCCTAACATGTATAAACATTCAATACATGTTCGCAGTTAACTTAACTATTGAATGAGGAACCTTTTCTTATCTCAGTTAAATTTCGCCTGATTGTCCAAAGCCTATGAGACAGTTTTTAATCTTGATTCTGTGGCCTTCAGTATTACTTCCTTTTAGTGTTATCTTCCCCTTGATAAGCAAACTTAGTCCCTCATCTCAGTCACGAGGTCAAGCTGTGGCTTTGGCAGCAATGAGGGCAGCTCTGTCTGTGAAAACAATTCCATGCGGGAGACCCTATCTCCATGGGTGAGGCGTTGAAAGGGGAAAAGTACCAAGGTTCTTGCTGTTATGGAGTTCACACTCTTTCACAAATGAGAAAAAAAAATGTCACTGCAAGGTACCCAAGGCCCACTCGATGACAAATTAGTTAAGTGGATAAATGAGATAAAGGAGGTATTAACATCCCCATTTTGTTGAGGCTCATATAAGTAACAAAGGGCAGAGCAAGGCCATGAACCCAGAATTTCTTACTCCAAATCCTATTCTCCTTCCCCCTCAAAACTCTTCCTTCTAAGGGTATGGAAACTAAAACGGAATATAGCTCCCTATGAACTGGATGGGCACACCGCTGCTTCCTACACCTCAGACAGAGGCCCAGGAGGGGACAACTAAATCTTGGGCCTTTAATGACCGAAAAACTACTTCACTAGAAGAAGCTGAGAAACCGCCTTGGCCGGGTGTTCAGCTGGCTGGAGCATCACCCGCACACCAGAGGGTGGCAGGTTCCATTCCCAGCTGGGGCGTGTGCAGAAGGCAAGATTGATATTTCTCTCTCTCTCTCTTTCTAATCAACGAAAAGCATATCCTCCGGTGAGAATTTTTTTTAAATGTAAAAAAAAGAAACAGGAAAAAAACTTGGAACTCTTCAGCCTAGAAATGTTGTGCCTCAAGAGAAAAAACCTCCATGAAATCCGGCCTGACAGAACCAAGACTGACGGGCACTGTTGCTGTGATTCAGGCGGCACCTTTCACACCCCTGCTAGTCCTTCCCCACAGAGCAGAAATGTGTCAACTCTAAGCTTCTATGAAGCAGCTCCAGCCAGAAAAGTCAGGCAGAGTCTTCATCACAGGGAGCTCCTATAAAGTATTATAAGTTGATCATTAGGAATTAAATTGTGTTTTCCCATTGTTTCCCACTTCCCAGCAGTATGATGGGAGCATTACATCAGATCACAAATACAGCCACCATTCTGCTAAAATCCAGTATGACTTCAAACCTCCATTTTCATAGAAAACGGTCCATGTGTATCACATCCCAACTGTACAAGAGATCTCCATTCACTATGTGTAAACAAATATACATAATTTGTATGTATCTAATACTAGAAGTAAAATTCTATCATAAACTTCTCTTTAAATAAATTTAACTTTGCCTGCCTTTAGAATTTAGAAGGGCTTTTATTGATATGAGCCAAGTCTTGAAAGAAAGGAAAAAAGAGAAAGAGGGAGGGGAGAGGGAGGGGGAGGGGAAAAGGGAAGGAAAAATGCTGTCCAGAATAAGTTGCTGGATTTTCTATTACCTGAGCTCTACTTACCTATAAAATCCTTTGTATTGTTGAAAAATTCTCAAAGGAGCAACTGACCAGGCATTTGAAATGGCCATGATTGGGTCGGGGCAGCCTCTATTTCCTATTTGTACTGAGTATCACCAAAAGTACTCTTAAACATATTTCGTTGTGAGATAAGCAGGTCAGATGTTACCTTTCTCATTTTATATAAAAGGACTCTAAAGTTAAAAGTTCCCTTCAATGACCTGCTCAGCCACACAGCTCATCAGCCGGCAGAGCTGACTGGTCAGGTCCTACAAGTCCTAGTATCCTACTACAGGGCCACCTCAGCGTTAGTGAGACTCAGTCTTGACTCATCCAAAATGACCAGAACGAGTTGTCTGTCCCTTCTTAACTCCTATATTACCTTGGGACATACATAAATTGTGCCTTAACTGAAAAATGCCACTTTCCTACAGTATATCCAATTGCTTGTCTGCCAGCTCAGAGATAATTCTTCCAAGAATCCTGGGGAGCTGGCAAGATACACACATGAATGAAGCAGGATTTTTGGTTGACTAGTCCACACAGACTATATAGACCAGGTCTTCCCAGCAAGGTCTCTCCCACTTCATGGAGATGTTTTTAAAACGCCTATGATCACTCCTCTCACCACCAGATAGCCAATAGCACAATGAGATTTTCTTGTGACCACAGGAGTCTAGATTTTTCTCAAAATCACGTAACTGCAGGGGGGAGACTCTAAGTCCTAACTACTGTTTTTCTTTTCCCCCAAGTCTTGGAGTTAGGACCCGGTGTACCTCAAATATTTCTTCAAGCTCAGAAAAGCTGGTGTTTCAAGAGCAGTTTTCAAGATATCCAAACTCAATACCTAGATGTGCCAACACTATCATTCCTCCCTCCCCATCACAGCAACCCACGCCCTGGCCCCAGCACGCAAGGACCGAACCAGCTGCTTCTCTAGTTTCTCATAAACTGGGGTCAGAGGTTCTTGCCCTAACCCGTTACCTCTCTGACCCACACCAGCATTAAGGATTCTCACGAGCATTTGTGATGCAAGACATTGGTGGGTAGCCTGCTCCTTTCTTTTATTCATCACCACGATCCAGCTGACCATTTCTATCACCCTAGAAGGGAAACCCTGTACCCACTAGCAGGCCCTCCCCGTTCCCCACTCCCCAGCCCCCCGCAACCACTCTTTTCCTTTCTAACCACTTACCAGAGCAACTAACAGCTGGGCAATGCGGCTAATACCTCCAGGCACTCAGGAGGACCAATTAACTCAATGAAGCAAAAGGCTTTTTTGTCTGTCCAAGAACTTTGATTACGAACATCTGGATCCTAAGCCAAATTTAACTTCAGGTCCGAATGTCCCTATAGGTTCGCCTTGTTAAACGTGCACGTATCACGGTATCTGGCCTCTGATGAACCTGTGAAACAGAACGACCATCCCCGTCGCCCTCCACGCGGCACGAACCAGCCCTTGACCTCATTTTTCTCCCAGTTCACAAAATTTGTAAAAGCCACAGCAGATTCAGGGTATATTACCCAACGATCATTCCCTGATCAATTCAGTTCCTATGGAGGAGGGTTCTGCCTCCGTCCTGGAAAGATGCCTCGGCCACTCTTCCGTTGCTTCCTTCATAAGGACTTAACCTATTGACTGTTTAAAGGTAACTGTCTGCTTGAACTCTGTGCCTGGCCCACTTCACGCACTTGGTAGATGCTGGGAAAATAAATGAGTTAAATATCCAAGAAGCCAAATGGTTCCAAGTGACACTTCTGAAATAGCTTTTGTAGAAACTAAGCCTTTGGGGTTTAAACTGACATTTTTCTTTTGCATCTAATACAATCTTATCTCCTTTCCATTCATGCTTTGTGACATCACAGTATCACCAAATAAACTTTAAATGGAAATTAATAATACAATTTGCTTTGACAGTAGAAACACACACACACACACTGTCCAATGAAGTCAAAGCCTGCCGAGGGGCAGCGCCCGCAGCGCCCGGGCCTGTCTCTTGCTTTTTCGGTCGAACAGGCCCGGGGTGCCCCTTCTTCCAGCCTCCGGCCGCCCCCTCTGTCCAGCCACCCCCTGGGGACCCCCTCGGCCTCCGAGACCAGCCCACTCGGTTCTTTGACCTCACTCCTCACGGCAGACCCACGAGCTCCCGGATCCGTCGGCGAATCCGCTCGGGGAGGCCGCCGCGCACCGCGGGCGCTGCACCCACCTCTCCGGCGCTTCCCCCGCGGCCGCGCGGCTCTGCGGGGCGCGGGCCTTCTCCCCGAGTGGGCGGAGCCCCTCGTGGGCGCGGGCGTCTGAGATGCAAAACCGTCCTCTTCCGGGCCGTGCGGGAGCCTCCCGCAGACGGGTGGGCAGAACTCGGGGCGCCACGGGAGCCGCCGCGGCCCCGCAGCTCTGCGCCCGGGACCCGCGTCCTGGCGAGCAGGTGGGCAGGCGGGCAGGCGGGCAGGTGAGACCCCTCAGGAGACGGGCGACACCTGACTCACCCGCGGCCGGCCCCGGGCTGGGCTGGGCAAGTCTCCCAAAGGCTCCCCTCAGGCAGACGAGGAGCCTTTGGAGCCCAGAGGCCGCCGAGGGCCCCCCTGCCTCCCCCTGGGGTCTGGCTTCTGCCTGGGCCTCCCCCCAAAACCACTAGCCATCCTTTTAACCCCCCGGAGCCCTCTCCCATGAAAAAAATAAAATCTGCCGATGGTGTAGGATATCAGTATTTTCTAAAAGCTCCCCACGTGATTCTAGTTTATACTGATGGAATTATCCCCACCCCACCCCCCAAAACCCTCTTTTCTAGCCATTGAGAATCACTGCTAAATATTACTATGCAACACAAGCATTATCTACCATGACTTTTATTTTCTCCTACGGTCCTGAGAAAAAGGTATTTCAAATAAAATCACACCCCCAAATCATCTTAATAACCTAAATTTCACAATCATAAATTGTAATCTGAGTAGCAAGCCCCCAAACCATCCCACTAGTATTACCTAATAAGCTGCTCTAAAATATAGGAACCATAATCTTTCGAGCCATTTACTGATTTTCCAGGCTCTCAATAAACCGTAACTACTCCCCAGAATGGGGCAATATTGCTCTTGATTTCTCTTGGTATTTATTTCTGGGTAGAAAAAAACAAAACCAGAAATGATAACCAAATTACCAAATTAAACTCACAGCAAACATCTCAAGGTTGTCTAGCAGCTTCAGCCTATGTGATTATGTATGTTTCCAAATCAGGAACGCCACTCATTCAATGCTTCTACTTAATTCAATGGACAGCTCCCTATAATTTACATAAAAGGATTTAAGTTACACAATAGAATTTTTGAGTATGTATGTGTTCTACTCTTGAAAATAAAGGGAGTCATTAACAAATCTAGACAGAATATTCTCAGTATAGAAAAGGGTCCAGAAATATTCCACCTGTTTAAACTTTATGAGACTATAAGATGGGTTCACAGGCCTAAGACTGGCAAAAAGATAAACATTTCAGGTTTAAAAATAGTGCCTCCTGTCAATTCCCAATGCTCTTTCATTTGATGATTGTTTGTCTATTAGAATGGTGAGTTAAAGGTGAGATTTAGGCAACCATAGATTCTTAAAATAGAGCCATGAATTATCACTGAAAAGGGAACTCTGAAGACAGAAGTCTAAGCATGAAATGGTCAAACTAGTCTATGCCCACAGTGGTTGACGAACACATCTAAATCCGGGCGCCTTTAGTTCTACCCTCTTCCGTGTACCATTTTTTCTCTGCCAGCTGTTTCCGAAATAGCAAATGACAACAGCAGTCACAGACCCACCTCACACAGACAAACCACACCCCCTTGGGAGAGCATCTCCTCACCCATTCTTCAACAAATCCTTGGCTTCACTGTCTTTGGATCAACCTAGGCTTATCTGTTCAACCCAGAACCAAATGACTTTGTTTAAAGCAATGGTTCCCAGCCCAAATAATCTGACACCCTTTTATTATGCTGAAATAATATTCCTAGACAGGTATACTACCAACCCACTTATACACACACACGCAATTTGAAGAAAAAAATAAAACCCTAATATAAAGGAGAAATAAAATTTACAAGAAAATGCATTGTGATACACAAATGCTCAGCGATGGCTACAATATTAGACATAAATTAACGTGAATGCTACAAATGAATAGTGATCCTGATATATTGTAATGTCAACTCAAATATCACTTTTATGATGTAATTTTCCAAAGTGGTGAACATCTCTTGAAAATACTCTAAACAATCATCTTTACTTTATTTACAAGGTGGTTGCATTTCTAGAAAATTCAGTGTACTGTACACAAAAAATACTTCGTATTTAGATACACAAACAGTGTTACATTCTAGGATACATTACTATTTGATGGGACACTGGGAACTCCTGTAGGAGACACAGGACAATTCTTCCTGGTCCCTGCCCATCAAATATTTGTAGTATCCTCCAAATTGGGGAAAAAGCATCCCTAATAAACTATCAAAATGTTCCCCAAAGGGGGGGGAGGAGACTAAGTCTGTCAGGTTCACTCAAACCTAGACTACTCTACAAAACTGGGGAAGGTGGAATGGAGGGTAAGAGGCAGTTAGCCACAATTCCTAACTTCCTCATTCATAAATTAAAACTAAGAGAATTTCAAGTGCTCCCTCAGATAAAGGGCTTCATGTTGAAGAAGCTTTTACTAGTAAAGCAAAGTCTACTTTATTTGTTCAAGCTCAAAGCATGTTAAAATTGAGATGGCTAGGAAGGTGACTAGCTGAACTAAAATACATCAGGTTTTAATTAACACCTGAACCCATTTGGTGGAAATGCTAGGTTTCAGGAAAAAGCAATGAACTTTAAAGAGCAGCTTACATTCCATAACTCAGTTTGGCAAATTTATTATCAAATATTTCATTGGATATGGAATGGAATTTCAATATTTAAAAACTACACTCAAAGTTATTTTTTTACATCTATAAAATCTGCTCTTTCATGTTCTCCTAAAAGCAGAAAGATAGCAAAGGGAAGAACATTATTCAGGCTAAGAGGGAGTGTTGCCAAAGCAAACTCCATTAATAGTGGTGACGTCCAAATAAACTGTCGAAGAAATTACTGACAACAACAGTCCAGGGATGACATACCAGTGCATAGATTAGGAAGACCCAATTTACAGTTTACTCCTGAAGGACGTTTACTTGCCACTTGGTGGCGAGGACAGACCGTTAAGACAGAGTTCATATCTACAAGTCAATACCACTTAAAGCCAACCTAAAGTAAGTAGGCCTTGTCATCATTCACGGGTTTCCCAGAATCTGAGGCACAAAATAATCCATAACACTGACACCCATCCATACTAGCTTTCAGAGGAGGGGAAGGAAAAGAGACAACTTTACATAAACTCACAAGTTACCTTTTAAAACTAAGATCTCAATTTTGCAACAAATGTATTTATAGTATTATAAGAAAAGTATTTACAGGGGGGAGAAAAAAGCTTTGTTTATTGTAAAGTTAGGTAAACTTAGGTATCAAATTCAAATTGGCATTGAGTGAGGGATATACACAGCCCAGTATCATACACTTGTAACAGTTCATACACAAGTTACCCTTGGTGTAACTTACTGGATTCCATAAGGGTCTAAAATGCTTCTAGATCAGCGATTTTCAACCAGTGTGCTGCACAAATTTTTAAAACATGCAATACCTAATTAGTCAGGGGCACTGACCTCTTTTCCCTAAGATTGTCAAATTTAAAAATGACAACAGCCAACACAATAGCCGTCCAGTGTGAATGAATCAAAATTATACCCATTTTTTGTCAGATTGGCAAAAAATATATTTTTTGGTGTGCCATAGAGTTTAGTTAGTTTATGTGTGCTGTGAGATGAAAAAGGTCGAAAACTGCTGTTCTAAGTTGAACTTAAATTTTTCTAGATCTTTAGAGGACTAAAGGAACACTGGGGTCCACTGTTGTCAAAATTTAAGAGGAAATAAATGTTAATGTGTTTAGTTTCTATCTAAATTTTCTATTCAACAGCTCTTAAATTTTTTTTACACCCATGTCATTTCTAAAAAGATTATGGGAAACTGCCTTCTTTTAGTGGTAAAATTCAAAATACAGCTTTTAGAAAAGATCTAAACGGAACTTCTATACGCAAATTTGTTTAAAAGTCTCAGGATCACAAAACTACTATTGCCAACTATACAGACTTCACAGTTATTGTAGGTAGATGAAACATTCTCCATTCTTTTAAAGATGAAAATTAAATCACTATCGATTTTCTATTATAAGTAAGCTGTGATGTCGGTAACAAGTGTGCTATAGTCTGGTAATCCCATGTTTCGTCCTTCCATCTTACTTGCCTATGTATGAGACGTATTATTTTCCAAATAAAGGGGCGGGGGGGGAAACAGATCCACTGGGAGAAAGAATGTTTAATAAATGGTGTTGAAACAAATAGCTATCTGTTTGGAATAAAAATAAAATTAGATCCTTATACCTTGCACCATATAGAAAAATACATATATTACTGATGGATTCAAGAGTAAAAAATAAAAATGCAAGTACCCAAAATTCTACATACAATTTTAGGGGGTTCACAGACTCCCTAAAGCCCATCCATGGATCTCAGATTATCTAGAAGAGACACCGTTAATTATAACTTCTATTAAAATCTCAATGCCAAATACCAGACAGGTTTTCAAGATCAAGTCACATGCAACCAATGAAGATGAACACATTAACTCATTGTTGTAACTTTATAAAATCTCCAAACTGGAACTAGAAACAGAGGCATGTCAATACAAATGGACAATGACTTAAAAAAAAATACACCAATTTAAATAAGTCTGAGTGCATACTGTACACTGTACCATGTCGGTTAGCTTTTCAGAAATATAAAATCAGCTAAATCTGTAGTACTTAAAATTTAATATGTGTAACATTATTCTCAAACTTGATTAAAATACTTAATAAATACAAGTTATGTTTATTATGAATAACTGCAACATACTTAAAACATCTAAACATTTAATAGGAATTCTATAGTATTAAAATGCAATCCTTCCACCTGCGTCAATCTCATACACAATGGAAAAATACTTGCAGATAATTAGCATCAAGAATGCAAATATATTTTCACTGTGGAAGAAAAATAATAAGATTAGAAATGATATATTTGAGTAATCTACAGGGAAGCTGTAGATAGTCTACATTATGACATTCTATTTTAAAATGAAAACAATTCAGTATGTAGTTTACAACAAATTTACTCAAGGCAAAATATTTATTACAGAACAGGATCTTAAGTCAAAGTAAGCAAGGCAACATCCGATTTTTAGATTTTTAAAATGAAGAATAGCTTTAAAATTGTAATAAATGTGAACGTAAGTTCTAACATGCTCTTTCTTCTTATAAATGGGACGATGTAGAAAAGCAAAGCTTCAACGTGTAGGGATTGGAACCATCTGTAAAAATTAAAAACAAAGTTAATAGTTCACTTCTTCAAACTTTCAAGATTACCTTGAATTAGCAGAGTAAATTATTTCACCTTTTTACAGTATTAGAAGCAGGAATATAAAGAAGGAACATTTCTATGTAAGGTTAAAGGGAAGACTACTTTTGTTCTTATCTACAAGTAGGTAAGCTCCATGAAGCCAGGGACTGTCCCCAGGGACTGCTGCTGCATTCCTACTGTGCTAAACATTATCTGACACACCCAAGGCACTTGACTTTTTTTTTAAGTGACTTAATCATTACAGATAAATAGTATCAGGATTAGGCCTATGTCTACGAGCAAAAGCTCACTTTGCAGAAAATATTACCGATGGTAACTCCTTTACAAAAACCAATTCAAATATAGTTTGGGAAGTGGGACCAGACTGGAGTGCACACAAAGATATCAATTAGCTGGAAAAAAATGGGTATAATCCACAAAAATACTTCCATTTCATGCATTTTTCTTTAACTTTCAGACCAAGCAGAGGTAACTCTTCATCAACTGATTATGCAAAGAAACAATTCAGAATTTTAGCTTTCAAAGTTATAGTTCCATAAGGGGAAAAAAAATGATTAAAGGAAAAAGTGTATATATCAATAAGTATTTGCAAGACATTGCAGAGGGCAAAACAGAAATAACTATACCTGTCTCCACAAAGTTTACAATTCACACACTACCTTGCATATATCTCATATATACTTTAATAAAACTTTCTACAAAATTAAGCCTGACTCACTACTTAAAATTTATTTTTGTGACTAGAAGTAAAATGAATAGTCCTACTTATTTATCTTATAAAAATTTTCAAACATAAAAAAATATAGTAGTGTAATAAACCCTCACATACGTGTCACCTCACCTCAATAACTGTCAATACTCGGCAGTGCCATCTCATCTCCCTGCCCCCACACACCGCAGCAGAGCTGGGATATTTTAAAGCAAATTCTAGATATGTTATTCCACCCATAAATCCTTCAGTTTGTATCCCCCCCTTAACTACCAGTCGCTACCACATGGAATTAATCATGTTTCTCCCACTATTTAGAAAAATAGTTTTAACCAGCCTTTAGGTCCAGGATCAAAGTAAACTGCACAGCACAAACCTTCAAAAGTTAAATACTTTACACAGTAAAAAAGAGGCCTTCACAAAATGGAGAGAGTAAGTACTGTGATGATTTCATTTGATAGAAATTTTTTAAAAATTCAAAATCTGACTACATTCAGTGTTGCCAAGAGTGCTGGGCACTGGGCACTCTCATATACGGCTGACACATGTTAACACAATTCTACTTACTTGGAACCCTTATCTGGTAGTGATTGAGTGCTGTAAGGGCTTCTACCGCGTCAGTTTTGCATTCCCATTCCAACAGCCCGGAGAGCGTTTTGGCAGAAGCTAAAACAAAGAATCACACATCCAGTTGTTATCTGCTTGTCATCAACTTAACCAGAAAACTTAAAAAGAGGGAGTGTGCACTTACGTTTTGCATCAAACACTTTATATTTGATGAATGTAAGAACGTCATGGTCATTACACAACTGTTAAAGAAATGTAAAACTCCATTAAAAATATGGCCAAAATAATATTCTTACCTCTTTAAAGAAAGTAAACTTTATGGCAGCGTTTAAGTTTTGAGCCTGACATGAATGAATTAAACCAAGTATGTTTTTAGATTAAAAAGCTGTATGAGAAAAATCAATTAAAAATGGCAATCTTCTACAAACTATGTAAATAATTTAGCGCCGTACAATAAAACCACAGATTTGTAACTGAAATACGTATTCTCAGAGTTGACCAGAATTTACTGGATGACCAATAGGAGTGGAGTCCAGAAAATCAATTCTCTTCTGAAGCATTTCCTACAGTTAGGGGAAAAGGCAGGTATATATAATTTATTATTATTATTTTTTAATTCTCACATGGGGATATTTTTTACATTGCATTTCAGAGAGAGTGGAGAGGGGAGAGAGAGAAACATCGATGTGAGAGAGACACATCAATTGGTTGTCTCCCAATCACACCCCAACTGGGACCGAGCCTGCAACCTAGTAACGTGCCCTTGGTCAGAACTGAATCCAGGAGCCTTCAGTCCACAGGCCAATGCTCTAAACACTGAGCCAAACAGGCCAGAGCTATAAAAATTTTGTATGGGTAAGAATTAAGAACATAGTAAAAAACCCTTTCTGAATGCAGAAGTAAGGGCATCTCATTCTAATTCCAACTCTCAAAAAGATTGTGCCACAAACCAAAACAAGACCAATGAAGAAGGGAGGCCAGAAAAGTATGCTGGCCAAGGAATAAACTATAGAACAGAATACTAATAATATCAAAAGCAGATGAACAGAGCAAGAATTGAAAATGAGGCTAAAATATGACCTATTTTAAAATAGAAAAGAGGACCATTTTACAAAATTTGTATCTCAGCGCCCACCTTTGTGAAGGTCTCTTCTGTGACACACAGTGGGACATTATAATAATGCAGCACACACGAGGGCGGCTGGATTATATTCTTAGATGCTTGGCCAGCACTTGTAAAGCGATTATTCTTGCTCATTGCAAAGTCCTTGTAGCTACTCGTACCATCCTCCAGCTCAAATATTTGACTTGGAACAACTGAATGTTGCTTAGACACACTGAAGGTTGGAAAGGAAACAGGTACAGAACATACCTTGTTAGATAAAAAGCAAGTAAGGCAGTCTCAGAATGTTAACATATATACCGGCACCAACCTTAACAAAAAAGGCACACATAGCTATTTAAACAGTTTACACATTTAACATTTCGAACATGTGCTTAAATATTTACATTTAGTTTGAGTTAAATCATTCTTATAATTTAGACATCAATTAGAAAGAAAAATCTATGACTATGTTTTTAAATGAGAAAACTTTAACATAAATATGCCCATTTTAACATGCTGTTTTATGATCATAAAACTAAAAGCCAGGCACAGGTAAGCAAAACCTGAATTTTATGACCCAACACTTTGTCTAAAATAACAATACCATAGGTGCTAGTTTCAGACGTGCCCTCGGTCACAGTAAAATATTCTGACGTTGAAATTACATCTCTAATGAAAAGGATAAAGATTTTAAAATTTACCACGTAAGGTATTTACCAAACATTAAGTCTTTTCCCAAATAGCTTGACATTGTTGAGGTGTGTGACAGCTCTTTCCACCGCATACTCGTCGCCCATTTCTACCAGTGCTGTACCAGGAATGGTCTTCATGAACTTTACCTGTAAACGCAAAACCCCCAAAAGGTGACCATTTAGCTCCCTTTTATAAAAGATAATATGATTTAAGTGGTTTATGTCAAATGCAGATCACCTAGAATATTAAACTTTATTCTGATATGCTATTAGACACTTAACGCATATAAAAATTCAACCTCGTTAAAAAGGAAGACCACAATTATAAGGTAGAGCGCACTCCAGGAAAGCACAGGCTGACCCTGGCTCTGCTATTTACCAACTGTGGAACCTACAGCAAATGACTTCATGTCTCTGAGCCTCAGACTCCCCTACAACATGGAGATAACAACATCTGACAGGACTCTTCAATACTTATTCATTCAACAAATATTTATTAAATGCCCAATATGTTTTGATAAGCACTGTGCTAATCACTGGGGATTTAATGGTGAACATAACAGACATGGTCTTCTTGAGATTTATATTCTAGTAGGTAGGTCAGAAATTTAAAAGTAAGTAATAAGTACCAAATATCCAGGGTGCTGTTAGAGCGATATATAAAATCCCATATAAGAAATACAAGATGGCCTTGAGATAACATTGCCAGTAGAAAGGCTTGTGCAAGGTAGTAGTAGTTTAAAAAATAGGCAATACTCCGTAAGTTTTCATGACATCTTGGGCAGATGCCACATATCCTCTTATATTACTCCAATTTTAGTATAAATGCTATAAGGGTTAGAGGGGATAAAGTATGAAAATCACTCGGCACAGTGATTTTCCTACCCCTTGGAAAGTCTGTAAATAACTATTAAGTACCACTAATGTCCATGACATCTTGAACATACTTCCTTATCAGTTAACCTCAAGAAAATATTGAATACTGGGAATGGACTTACAAAACAAATGCAACACAGCATTTATATCCACCACTACAACTGTTAGTGGGTTATCCTAGCATTTTTATACTATACCTGTACTTGAAACAAAACTCAGCTGTAAAAGGACTTTTCAGTTGTTTTTCATTGTTTTTTTTGTTAATCCTCACATGAGGATATTTTTTCCATTGATTTTTTATTGAGAGTGAAAGGAAGGGAGAGAGACAGAGAAAAACATAGATGTGAGAGAGACACACTGATTGGTTGCCTCTCCCATGCGCCCCGACCGGGGCAGGGATCAAAGCCTGCAAATGAAGTATGTACCCTTGACCAGAATCAAACCCTTGACCCTTTAATCGAGGGCTGACACTCTAACTACTGAGCCCAATTGGCTAGGGTTTCAGTTTTATTTTAAATCAATTATCTTCTTGTGGGGAAAATTTCTCTCCCTTGATTAAATCTAATAACGTCCTACAAATCTAATAGTGAATAAGTTTATCTGTGAAGTATGTAGTTCTTGTGCTGGTAAATCTTTAAAAAAAGTTAGGGCCGGACCAGTGTGGCTCAGTGGTTGAGTGTTGACCTATGAACCAGGTGGTCATGGTTCGATTCTAGGGGTCTAGGGTTCAAGGTTCTACCCCCAAGGGGGGGGGGCATTCAGGAGGCAGCCAATCAGTGACTCTCATCATTGATGTTTGTATCTCTCTCTCCCTCCCTCTCTCTGAAATCAATTAATATATATATATATATATATATATATATATATATATATATATATATATATTTAAAAGAAGTTAGGAAAAATGAACTATATAGAGATATTTTAAGGATATGATGGCTTGAGTTTAATGTATCAAACATTTCTGAGATGTGGAGTGAGAGACTAGAATTGTTCAAATAATATACAGAAAACTTAAGTTTTATTAGACAAAGAGATTTGGTTTCTAAATCATAAGATAATTAGTTCATAACACAGAGACAAAGATCTACTAAAGATGTTGATTAAACTGATTCTGATTATCTACAAATATGAAAAGCACAAATAGAAAAGTAACACTACATAAAGAAGGTTAAAATTCAAATTAAAGCCCTTTTAGTTATCAAGCATGAGGCTCCTAGACCTTAACTAAACACCCAGTTGTCTGTATGAAAAAAATCTGAACTATTTTTCCCCATGTTGCTAACTCTGTCCCATGTAGTCCTGGCTAGTTATATAAGTAGAAATATCCCATGTTATCCCCTAGACCAAATATGAATTTTTTCTTTATTAAAAAAATGTGGTCAAATGGTTATGTTGAGGAAATTCTTATTTCAGAGATTTTTTCCAAGCTGCTTCCTCAAATCAAGGAGGCTTTAAAATTAAAATACGAACTAAGAGTACCAAGAGACTCACATACTTATACTTTTTTATTGTTGTGAAAAGAACACTAAAAATCACTTAAAACAACAGGAAAACATCATGACTACGATACTGAAACTCAAATTAGCAAGTGTATCAAACAATTAGTAATTTAAGACTACCAATCATTTCCCCAGTTAAATTTCCCATGATTCTTTCAAAAGTAGTTTAACATCTACTTTGTGACAAGGATTATCCTCAGTATTTGTAAGATTACCAATGAACAAAATATCACAGATCTGGGGAAAACACAAAGTTATGGGGTGAAAATAAGGTTACAATTTTAAAGATCTTCAAAATATGTTTAATTCAAATGTTTTGCTCTTTTTAAGTAATAAGCCTCCAAAGTTCTGGACACATTTTGTCAAAGTGGGTCAGTTTCAGACACCGCTGAAGCTAAAAGCACATTGTTCATTAGAAGATACAAGAACTCTAGCACTTGGGAGGCAATTATATAAATCTAGACTCTCCTAAGACTCATGATTTGTGGCCAGGCCTGAGGCATGTTTATATGTATACATAGCTCCATGAAAGTAACTACTCTTTCAAATTCCACAGTTTAACATGTTAAGTGCTAGAATCTCTTTGAAATGATAAAAAATAAGATTTGCACTTAAAATATTCTAGTAATTGATTCAACTGTTTTAGATTTCTATTTATATTAGTTATTTAAAAAATATCTTTAGTAGCAACAACCTATACTAATAACTTATCAACAAAAAACAATTTCTAGAGGTCCTACTTAGTGAGTTTTTAGCTCGTGTGGGTCACTACTAAAAAACCCTGGTAGTTCCTAATTCAAGGACAAAACATGTATTTGCTGCCTTTTCAGATTTTCTTACTACATTATCTTAGCAAAAAAAACCAATATAACATGAAACTTACCTTTTCAATATTTCCATATAAGCAGAATAGGTTGAAGACTCTTGAACAATTCATTTTCAGTGGATGTAATCCACTAACCATTACAACTGAGCCAGAGGGATTTCCTCCATGCATATAAGAGGAAGAAGCCTGCGGTAATGGATACGCAACAAGCTCAGGTGTATCTCGAGAGCCCATTCTGTAACGACTTGGTAAAGGCAATAATGGGCCATGCGATCCTATAAAAAGGAGGAAGGAAGGAAGGAAGGAAGGAAGGGAGGGGGGAGGGGGGAGGGAGGGGGGGAGGGGGGAAGGGGGAGGGAGGGGGAGGGGGGAGGGAGGGGGAGGGAGGGGGGAGGGAGGGGGAGGGGGGAGGGAGGGGGAGGGAGGGGGAGGGAGGGGGAGGGAGGGGGGAGGGGAGGGGAGGGGAGGGGAGGGGAGGGGAGGGGAGGGGAGGGGAGGGGAGGGGAGGGGAGGGGAGGAAGGGAGAGAGAGAGAGAAAACACAGCTTTAGCAAATACACTATACCACGCAAAAAATAAACTCTTACTATAGTCTAATGTATGTCCAAAGAAAACTCAACTGCATGAATGTTCAAATATAACCTGTGAGAATTAATAAAATCTACATTTATTTGTACTAGACCCAATATATATTGGCCCGCATGCACCGGCATACATCAGGTTTTATGTTTATATATATTTAAAAAACAGTAGTTTAACCCAAAAAAGTATATAGGATCAGGCCATAGATAGAGAGGGGGAAATCAGTGTAAATCTTTGGGCCACTGTATATACATTATAACTCAAGTTTTAAAAACACCTTCTGTCAATGTCTTTTAGAGGATAATACAATAACATACAGTGAAATCTAGTAAACTGTCTTTATACAGATATAACAAAAAGAACATCTTTAGTTCCAATGAAAAGTTGTCTCCTTTAAATATAATTTACTATAATGTACTTTCAGGTTAGTATTTTATTCCAATTCTAATTCAGGTAACTAAAACCATAGATTTAGTTTATATCACACCTATTCAGGTGTCATTCGGCAACCCATTTTTTGCAACATCAAGAACCAGAAGAAAATAGCTGAGTATCTGAACCTGTTGTCACAGAAACACAAAATCTATGTCTCTTATATTAAGAATTCTTAAGAATCAACCTGCCAACTTTAGAGTAGTTCTAAACAACTTCATCTGGTTTTCCCCTCCACAACAGACTAGAAGTAACAAGGAAAAGAGAGCTAGATGAATGAAAGACCAGGGATGAGTGGGTCTGGAGAAGCTGTGAAGTAGGCACAGGGCACTCTCACAGCAACGAGAGGCTTAAGAACTCAAAAGAGGCAACTAAGCTCAAGGCTGGTAGCTCCGAAATAGAAACTGACACATCTTAGGTGCCCCTGAGTTAGTAATCGCAGAAGCATACTCTGGGATACATGCAAAGGTCCTTCTGATGGGCAAGAAACGAGTCCAAACCCAAGTCCTTTCCTCGTTTCTCAAAAGTGAGGAGTATATAATGCTTCTAACTTTCACCTTTATGTAAGACTAAAATAACAAAGAATAAGAGGACACTTGTCATCTACCAGGTGAGTTACTAAGAACTACTGTATTTTGGTATTATAGCATGCTATTAGAGTTAGGTAGACCCCAATTCAGTATTCAGTATTCTAAATGTAGCTGCCATTCATAACACAGCAACACTACCATTGAGCACATGCAAACTATGTGAATTCCTGCAATTTTATAAAGCAGTGACTTTCAATCCGTGTGCAACACACTGGTGTGCCACAAGAATTTTTAAAACATGCAATAGCTGACTTCTTAGTCAGGGGCACTGACCTTTCTTTTCTTAGATTGTCAAATAAAAAAATGACCACAGCCAACACAACAATAGGTATCCAGTTGAACGAATCAAAATTATACCTATTTTTGTCAGATCGGCAAAGATATACTTCTTGGTGTACCACAGAATTTTAGTAATTAGTTTAATGTATGTCATGAGATGAAAAAGGTTGAAAATTGTTGGTATAGAGGAATATTTTATCAATGCATCATCATCAGTGTTGCCTTAAATTAGTTCAGGTTTTCAACTGCTATTCTTGCTGGTAACTGATAGTTTATCAAAACAATCAATATAGTTCATGGTGAGTTACTTCTTAGTAACTACACATATTTTGGCCTCTAACTTAAGCTGTTATACATACACTGGGGTCATATATAGATCATTCTTACCCCTACTGCAAAAGTACATATACCTATTATACTGCACCCCACCCCACCACTTGCTTGTACAGTAATGACACTTCACTATTATTGCTAAATTTCTTTTCCATGGAAAGTGGAAAGATGTATAGTAGACGGGCAGCAGAAACCTTTCACTCTGCCTAAGCTGGCCAAGGTCAAAAACTTTGAGATCTACTGCCATACGTAACGATCAAATTCAGTGCAAGAGTATAAGGGATATTTAAAATTATGACCTTGAGCCATCAGGATTAAATTATGTTACCTATAGAACTTAAATTGTTACCTATATTGTTTAAGAAGATAAAATAGAAGTCTTTTAAAAGTTTTCTATACTAAATAGTTTATGCAAAAAAGTTTTGTTGCTTAAAAAAAACTTATGCTTCAGGTATTAAAAAATTCACTTACGTGAAAAAATGCTACATAAATGGACATTATTAACATTTTGAATGCATTTTCCTTCTTTGATATTCTAAAATCTTTGGTCCAGGAACCATAATATCCAAAGATACTAGCAATTAATATACAAACTTTTCTTGGGCTCATAACAAATAAATCTGTATATTTATTTTTGTCACTTTTCAAATATAAGGGCTTCCACCAGTTCATCTCATAGGGCTGGGCTTCCCAAATAAAAAGAATTAAGGAATTCTGAAAGCATAGATTTATACTGTTATAATAAATTAAATAATGTTTAATCTAATTAAACAATTAAACCTTTTACATACCAACATAAGGGAAAAGCCATGCATGATATGGCACAAAAATGCAAATAAACCTGTTTTGCTGAACTGCTGAACTAGGGGATACAGCTGTGATTTGCAGTATTTGTAAAAAAGTTCAGTATCACTAGAACCTACTCCCATCTTCCTTGCCTTTCCCCAGTGTCACCCTTACTTCTCTACTTTATATTCATCTCTCTCTCTCTCTCCCCCTGCCCTCCACCCCATCCCTCTCCCCTCCTACACCCTATTCTGTTTACTTCCCTAGGAAAGTAGGATTATTCTCAATTGTTTCAATGGACATAGCTCAGAATGGATGCCACTATCCAACCCCACCACAACCATTTCTCTTCAGCAGGACTCTCGAGAGCCTGAAAGATCCCTATTTAACAACCATCATCACTCCAAATATCCCTGCACCTTATCTCTTTAAGTAAGCTTGCATTTTAAAATTTATATACATACACACAAACAAACACTCTGAATAAATTAGGGGATAAAACTGACAAAGTATTTTACAACAGGCTTTTGAAAAAAATACAAAGTTCTTTTAGGGCATATAACATACTTTTGTTTATAAAATTTTTCAATAAGATGAATTTATAAAGAATGGAAAACCTGAAAACTCACACTGAAAAAACAGCCTGTGTCAACACTACTACAGTAGAGTTCTTCACCCTTCATTATCCTTTCACAGATTTTCCTAGTCTGCTTTGGCAAAACATTTAACCAATTTTAGCCTTCAGCTGATTCCCATGACAGTTATATATTGCACAACTCCACTACAAACTTGTGGTTAGCAATTCTTTCCTAACCCTCCATCACGCAAAGCACAGTGGGCTCCTAATAAGTGTTTCTTTACTGCAGGGTCAGAACTACCCATGGGACCATTTTTAATATTCACACTGTTAAAGAAACTAAGACAAATTATCAAGGAACACACACTAAAATGACTGTGCACAGAGTAAGATTTTAATTCTCTACACCACACTTATGATATATTGTTTTAATTTCTTCTGCCATATAGACTACTATAGAAACTTCAACAAACACACACGTGATAAATTCCTGGAGTTCCAAAAAAGACAACAGGGAAAAGGCTAAAACTCACAGCTACGAATGATCATCAAACATGCAGGCAAATTTGAAAATATTTCAGACAACTGGCAACAACCAGGGATTTTCAATGATAAATCCCAACAGAAATAGCAATTTCTATTTTCTAGTACTTCAAATAGCATTGGGCGTCAACTTTAAGCCACAGAATAGGTGGGGTCAATAATTAATGCTTTTTAAAAACTAGAAAATGTTTAAAACCACAGAACTTATAACCAGTTAAAAATCTTATCAATAGTAATTCTCAACATCTACTCACAAGGACAATAGCCTGATACCTCTCTTTCCTGAGGAAGAATATTATTCTAGGTTTTATAATCTTAACTTACCAACATAGCAAACATTAAAACTAAATAAGTTTTAAGAGAAATTATATAAAACCAATATAACCAAAGCCAAAATACCAGCTGTAGAACTAAAAAAGATCTAACCAGAAACATGTTTCCTTTTCACTAAATACCCCATTCTTTCTGCCTTTATTACTCAAAATTCCTCTTTGCTCATAATTGCTAGAATGGAACAAAATACACTTACTGAGCAACTAATACTTCTTTTTGGTCCTCTAACAGAACCAGAGCCCATTACTAATCAAAACCAAGACAAAACAAAACAAAACATAACGGTAAAAAAGCTTTCAAATCCCCAACCAACAGCTCTCCTTTCTCTCAAGGATTATATGATATATCAATATTCTAAAAAAAAAAAACACAGAAGATTTTGGACAACTCCTTGGGAGTAGTTATAAGGGAACAATCCCATATAAACCAAGTCAGGTGAGCAGGAAAAATAGAAAACAAGAAATGTGCCATTCATCAGAAATGCAAAAATGCTAACAGTTCATCTATACTACCTTCCTTCTGCCTTGACAAACTTACCATAGCCATCATGTCTAAACGAAGAAGGGTGTTCTCCCAAAATGGCTTGTCTCTGGCGACCCTTTCCTCTATCTGACACAAAAGTAGAAACATGGTTTTAACAATTTTGACTCAAGTACTTAACAGAGTTCTCACATGGGAAAACCCATTCAAAACATCCATTACAATTCATAAAAGAAGTATGATTCCTGGTTAACTTTAAACATCCATTCATATCCATTTTAAATACAAACACCAAAAGTTTAAGGAAGTACTTCTATCTAACAAACTCCACTTAACTTGAAAATATCTTTTTGGCAAATGCCAAATACAATCACACTTTCAAGTTTAAGAAGAATGGATACTTTTCAGAAAGTGAATGTACACAATGCTAGAGTTTGACACTGTACAGAAGTTTTTACCAATACATGTCTTTAAAACAAGCTTTAAGTGCAGTACTTTTGAAAGACAGTACCTGAATCATACTATTAGCTTCAACAGCAACACATTTTCAAAGTGGGCTTCTTTCAAGAAGTTCAGCATAAGCCAACAACAACCTGTATTACATGGTTTCACAATCAGTAAACACAGAGTATTTTGTATGTATATACACATATTTACAAACACCTAGACTTGAGAGCTGGAAATTTGCACATCACTGGCCCAGATTATATCATGGACTGGTCATTGTGTATAGATCTTAACACCAGGCAGGACTACGAGCACCCCCCAAAGTTTAAATATGCCAAGATTAAGCTAACCAAGGGGGCTACATTATTGGATGAGAGTACTACAATCAATAGTCCTAAAGGATAATTTTTATTTTAGCTACATTTTCAGGGATGGCATGCCAATTTCCCCAAATCTAATGTGAGATGTCAACAAAAAGTAAGTTTCTAAAATAGCACTTCCTACGTTGGTTAGTAAATTTTAAAATTCATTGTACAATACTTTTAGAAAGTTTGCTGATCAAATTATAGTGTCCAGTAAGATTTTTTAAAAATGTATCTTAAGAGTCCAGTCATTCTAATCTTTGAAAATTCAGAAAGAGGCTTTTAATATATCTTTAGTCACCTAAACAAATGAGGTTTATGGGAGATGAGAAATACTTTCATTTTCACTTCAGTCTAGAGAAATATTGTATTAATTACCCATTCCAAGTTATTGCAGCACTGATAGGGACCTAGGAGGTCATCTAGTTCAACTTTTATTCAGTGTCTAAATTCTCTTTACATCATCCTGACCAGTTGGGTCCATCTAGCTTCTGCTTACCCAACACCAGTAACAAGATACTCACTACTTTCCCTTACATTTTCAAGGTAGTCCTAAATCATCAGGAAATTTATTTTTGTATTGTATAGAAACAGTCCTGTACCCATATTCAATCCCATCAAAAACCCTTCCAAGTGTTTAAAAGCTATGATGATCCTCCCTCCATTTCCCCAAGGTCATTTCTCCTCCAGTCTAAACATTCATAGTTCCTTCTTTTCATTTCATTACATGGCTTCCGGCATCATCACTTAAGTCTCACTCCTCGTGAACCAATCCAATCTGCTGATACACTGTGCTAATGTACCTCTATTTAAGCATGCCACCAAACACTAAATATAATTCCTTATCTGATCTAGGAATCTTAAACCAAAACCATCATGTTTCCAAGGCTCAGTATTATTGATATAGTTAACAGTGTGCTATAAAGGAAAGAGCAGTGGACTGAGAATCAGAATATCCCCACTTAATCACTAATTTGCTGTATAATCACAGAAACAATCTTCATTCATAAAATGAAGGAGTTAGGGTAGATGATCTCCAAGGTACCTGTCAGCCAAATATTTTCATCATTAATAATACTCTTTCTTTGAAGCATTCGCTGCCTAATGTAAGGTCACATAAGATAGAAGTGTGTAGAAGCGTCAGACACTGAATACTCCCATCTATAAGCAGTGGCTTATAACCTTTCCTGGATTCATCTGAAATCTGACAGAAGCTGTGGGCCTTCTCCCCCTAGAGACACATATACAGACAAGTTTTGCTTAACATTTCTAGAGTGATTCCCTGAAGTCCAGGCTAAGAATTCTTTGCTAAAATGTAATTTGGGCTGAAAAGGACTTTTAAAAATGAGGCTATATTTATAAAAAGCGTTTTGGTAGAAAAAGATACAATTCAATATCAACTTGAGTAGAAGCTAGTCACTACAAGAACAAAAACATAAACTGCTACAGTCTTCCAGACAAATATCTACCTATAAAGAATTAGAAAACAAAAATTCTTTTCCCTTGAAAGCATAAACTACTAAAATTGTTTGACTTCCTTTCATTATACTTCACTATTTAAATATCTACCTTACACATTTTGCTAAACTTTTCTGACTGTAATTCCTTGCATGAAAACAAATGTAAGCTGGCTTTGTGTAAACTTTAGACCTTATAAAAGAACAGGTGTTAACACTATTAACATGAGAAGCATGTCTATAAACGTTTTAAGAGACATTAAGAGAAATGTAACCAAAACCACTGTTTCAAATAAGTAAAAGAAAAAACAAAAACCCTGAGTGTTCAATAACTAACTATAATTTGACAGACGTGAGAGATTTCTCATCAACCACTGTTCTGGTGTTTGGTGCTGAGGCTCTGTTTTCCAATACTGTATTCAACTGCACCGACCCTACACCAAGCAGATTTCCTTGAGTAGTGAAAAATGCAGGGGTCCAGGCAAAGCTGCATTACAAAGCAAATGTTTGTCACCCATATGTAAGGCAAGATGATTTCCTGAGAATTGAGAATGAAAGGGGCCAATCATCCAAAAGTCCTAAATATTTGAACAGGCAAAGGATCACTGCATTGTATTTTATCTTTGGGCAAGAGTTCACACACTATAGAGTCCCTACTGCCCAAGGTATTTTGGATGCCATAAAAATTCTTCCTAGTTGATTAAATTTTACAGATATACTCATCTTGGTGAGTTTTCCCAACATATGGTTCAAATGCTGATACTGTAGTTGAGATGTAGCCAATATTGCAGCCCCCTTGTTTTTACAAGATCCACATTTTAATCTGTATATTCCAAAATTGCCACACACTTAGTTGAACAATTTTACCAGTAAAATCTATGCTCATGAAATCTAGCATTTATAGGTTATAGGTGAATATGTATCTCAAATGAACTGCTCTTATTTTCAGATTTATAAAGTTTAAATATATTCTACCTTGAACAGACATGTTACTTTCACCTACATTTGAAATATCAAAATTTCTAGTTATACAAATTAACATGAGTGATAACCTTAAATTGTTACAAAAAGTAACAACTTATAAACAGCCACTTCACAAAAATCAAACCACACAGAAAATAGTCTTTTACATAATAGTCTTTTGCACCTTTTCATTATATTATTCTATTCAATGAACACACTTGAGGGAAATAAAAAACTTAAGTGCAGCAAGTGTGCACCTTTCTAATCCTTTTATCTTTAATATCTGTGTGGATTGGTTGAGCATTATCAATTCCCAAGACCTGTAGATAAATTGGCCCTGGTTATTTGCCAATTAACAATTTGAATCTAAGCTGCAAACAGTTACAGTAATGGGCATTAAGATTTACAACATTGTAGGTAAAGTCTAGTATCCGTTAGTGAAAAATCTTAAATTCTACAACTGAAACTTTAAGGGAAATCAGACCAATATATACATACAACTTGAATAAATGGGCACAGTCTATCATGGTGTTCATCCCATGCAAGTCTGAAGTACTGTAAGTGTCCTCCTTTACAAACTTGGGTGATGGTGCATGCAGTATGCAGTCAAGGTGAATTGCAAGTCTGAGTTTTTCAGAGGGCTTTTGCTGATGCCGATGTTGTGCATGATGAAGTGTAGAGTCAGCCTGCTGGAGTCCTCTATCCTTCTTAATGCCTCGTCCAGCTTGGGGGGAAAGTCCTTTCCATAGAGAAGCAGTGTGCAAGTTTGAAGTTTGTAAGGAATATTCTGAATCAGTTTCCTCTCCTCCAAAGAGAGAGAGCTGCTTGGAGAAATGCAAGTCCTTGAACTGCGGGCGTGCTTGTATGTGTGGGCTCCTTTGTTGAACTAAATATAAATAACTCAGTACATACCAGTAGGGGGCACTAATGTTCAAGGTTATTTTCCAGCATTACATGGCCTTTTGCAACAAAAGCATTCACCAACAAGATTTTCATTTGAATGAACTAGCTCTTCTCAGGAAAAAGGAATCTAACTGCATGTAAAAATTTTCAGCAGATATAAGTACATTCTAAAATGAATAAAATACTTACCTCGTCTTCCCAAATATGGTTTAGTGTAGTCCCAACTGTCATTGTCATTCCTAATAACATTTAGACGAGTTGGCTGTTAAGATTAAAAAGAAAGTAAGTTCAAATTGTATATCCAAAGCATAAATATTTCTGTGGTGAAATGTTGGAAAAAATATTTACCCTTGCATATTCGATTTTTAGTGTACAACATCCAGCATAGATATCTGCTCCATTGAGTGCTGCTTTAGCTTTCTGGGCACAAAGGACTGATTCAAACATAAGCTCTATTAAGGAAATCTGGTTTAAGATGTCCAATATTTAATCATTATCCAATCCCTAAGAAAAAGACTTTAAAAATTAGAAATAACTCTCACTTCTGGAAATGTATTAACAAATAGAATTTCTAGATGAGTTTTACTAGGGGAATTTATTTTTAAGATCAACAGTACCACTGTAGGGTATATAACATGTCTAATCACTATGTTTGTACACCTGAAATTAATTTAATAATGTATGTCAACTGTAACTGAAAAATAAACTTTAAAAATAAATTAAAAAATAAAGAATCAGTGAAATATATAAAAACAAAACAAAAAATCACCATAATACAACCCATCTATCTACACATTAATCCTAAGTAATCAGAAGTAATTTATAAATTGAAGAGAAGGGGAAAGGAGCATGGTCACATTCCCTAGCAAAAGACAGCTTGCTATCTTGAAACAGGAAATATTTTACTCTTAACATTACAAAGAACCAAAATAATACAACACAAACACTTAATTTCTATATATTTCTGAAAAGGCTTGATTTTATAATCATCTTATTTTATTGGTTTCTAAAAATTTTTGGTAAATATTTTATTGGTTTATTGGTAAATATCTTATTTTATTGGTTTCTAAACATTACAGAAGTCTATAATTCTTTTCCCCTAAAAAATAAAACAAGTGGTAAAAAAAAAAAAAAAAAAAGTCAAAACACACTTTGCCAGCAACACCATTATAAGAGTTTGCTGTATATCCCTAACCTTACTCTATGTATATGTTTTTTAAAATTATTATTTCAAATGGGATTGTACTATACTATTTTTTACAACTTGCTGTTTTTACTCAATGCCTAACAAATACAACAAACATAGTTCTTACATAAACTATGACCATTTAAGATTCAATAAAGAGAGGTAAGAAAGGTTCTATTGATTCTAAAGTTTTGGTACTTCCAAATGACCTACTTTCAGAAGAGAATCAGAAAAGTTCAAGATAAATTTCAAAAACGTGAAAGTGTACATATTATCAAACTTATTTTTCCTCATTAAAAATGCAAAGCACAGTGTAAGATGAAGCACTGGACTGTTTTATGGTAGCAAGCAAAATTCTTTGTGGGTACTACAGTTTCATTTTTTTAAATTTCAGAAAAAGAGATTGGGGGGGAATAAAAATGAATTGTCTAGAAATGATTATGCAGGAAAAATAAGGTCTATGTTACACAGCATTCATACAAATCAATAAAAAAAATTACAAATAAAGGATATTCAACCATTGCTTGTATCCCATTTCTCTTGAATATAACGATACGTTGCACTTTTCCAACAGGGTTGCATACAGTATATAAAACATCCTAAGAAGGAAAGAAAAAGGTTTCTTTACATTTTATATTTAGAAAAACATTAAAGTTACACACTGATTTCCTTTACTAAAAAACAGTAACAAAAAAACTATCGAGATGTCACTTCTATTAATAATTACTACTGAAACTTTAAAAATTGTTAAACTTCAATAAATCTAAAGTTATTTCTTCACCTACACAACATACCCACACATTAGAGAAGCTCCAATGAAATATTTGAAAAGCACTATTACCAATCCTCAATTTTTATTTTCTTAACCAGTGATTAAAATACTGACTATACACAATTAATACCAAAACTGTAATCAATAATTTGTTTTTTCCAAATATGACTCTGAAATGTTTCATATTATAATCACTTGAATTATGGTAATAAATTTTATTAAGGGGCGGTAGTAGAATTAACTCAGTATCCATTTTTCAAGGAACAACGTCTATTCAGAAAAGACCCAGGGAAGATCATTTATATAGTGTTAGATGAGATCAAACAAGGTGCCTGAATCATCGAAGAGAAAACCTAAATATCTTCTTAGGAACAATTCAACTTTCACGAAATTTCTTGATGCCCAGCCGGGCGTGGCTAAGTGGTTGAGCATCAACCTAGGATCCAGGAGATCGTGGTTCGACTTCCAGTCAGGGCACATGCCCAGGTTGCGGGCTTGATCCCCAGTCGGGGGCATGCAGGAGGCAGCCGATCAATGACTCTCTCATCATTGATGTTTCTATCTCTCTCTCTCTCTCTCTCTCTCTCCCCCTTCCTCTCTCTGAAATCAATAGAGATACATTAAAAAAAAAAAAAACCTAGAAATTTCTTGAATACCTACAATTACATAGCTGCATCATTAGGTACTAGGGATACAACAATACACAAACCAGAGTACCTGTATGAGATTAAGTTATATTCTTTTCCCAAAACACCAAATATTGTAAATATAGTAACACTGTATATTGTCTATAAATATAAAGATAAATATGTAATTAAATTTAAAGCATACAATGCTATATATATGTATGTCCCAATATCATATACCTTTACTAGAAAAGACACTAAATGAAGTTTCCCTTACTGTGTTTTCTATTCATTACAAAAGTCAAGTGTCTGTGTTACTAGCTTATTGTGAAACAGCATGTGATTGTAATGTAGGACACTCAACTGGCTCAGAACATGAATCCTTTTTAAAATTCTACTAACATCACTTTTTTAACGGGTGAAGCAGGGAATTTTAAGTAAATCAGGACAGTTTTTAGGAAGCTATATCAAAGGACCTTATAATAATGACATATGCATCTTACTATACTATGGGAGTCTGTCATTGCCTAGTACTGGGATGCTCTTGACACATGTGCTGGCATCAATGAGAGAGAGTTCTTGGTTCATTTCCAACAAGTCTGTCTAATCCCTTATTAGAAATAGTTATTGCTTTAAATGTGCTTATTTTAAATGTGCTTTTTTAATTATGACAAATGTGCTTCTGACCTTTTTAGCATCAGTGCTCACCATTTCTTTGTTCATTAAACTTAAGTCAAAACTAAGATTAATTTTAATAATTCTAAAAACAACCATTATTTTTAAATATCCAGATGGCAGTGAAGAAAACTGTTAGTCACTCTAGCAGCAAATTCCAAAATCCCTTTTTAGTTTGTCATATTAAAAATCCATACCACTGTAATTGGATAAAGAGGATTCTGAATTGATAATAGAAGAACTTTGTTGCCTCCTGATGGATCATCAGTATTTCCTGGCCGAGTGATCCTTTTGCTTGTAGAGTAGTTGAAAAAAGCCTGTTGCCCAGCAATGTACACAGGTTCATCTGCAGCAAACGTCACACATTCTTTGGCACTATCTATGTTCTCAAATTCCACTAGAGCCTGCCGTTTAAATGGCATCATCATCACATAGCTGAAAAGAAGATTGGGAGGGAATACCCAAATATAGTAAGTTCAATTAACATTATTTGTTTTCAATCAAGTAAAAGCAGACTTTAATAAAAATGTGTCAAATCACACTGATTAGTACTTTTCACCACTTGTATCCAAAGTTAGTCAACTCTTAAATCATCCAAACAAATTGTGCTATATACCACGTAGATGGTGCATATTTGAAAACTTATCCTCCTGTGATTGAAACCTTATCTATTTCATGCCTTCCTCAGGCACCATTTTCTGTTATCAGTTACTAATGACACTACACCGTTTATTCCTCAGGCTGCCACTCCCCAGTAGCATGAGAAAATATCTAGATACAGAAATCTACAGTGATAAAACTCAACAGAAGTTTAGCAGATGGGACCCCTAAAAACAGAAACCACCACCTCTATTGATTTTTCCAAATAAATAAGTGCTCACACTAATAGCTGACTATACTTTCACTTATCTTACTAAAAACAGAGAAGCAAAGACAAACAAAAGCAATTGCAAACTGACCAAATTCCATACCAATAATCTCCCCCAAAACTAGTTTTAAATATTAAAGAATGTGAAAAAATATTCACTAGAATATGGTAATCATGGTTGCCTATGGGCAAGAAGGTGAAGTATTTACTTTTCACTGTATATTCTTTTTGGGGGAGGAATATATTTTAATAAATGAAATGAAAAATAAATGAAAGAAGGGAGGGAAGAGAGAAATCAGAGCACATGGATCACAACTGGGGAAACAACGTCCTCTATTCACAGAAATAAGAACCTTAAAAATGTTTTTAAATATAATTAACATGGTTTTTATAATAGAAGGCCAGAAAATTAACATCAGGTCAAGTACTTGATGACAACAATGCTTCTCAATTAGGCATCTGGGACCTACTGCTATTCTTTAAAAACTGGCAAATGGCTTACTAATAAAAAACAGACCACTTTGTAGCCTCACAAATTATGTAACTGCTTATGAATTTCAGCCTCCTCATTTATAAAACTTTGGAGAATTGTTACCAAGATTACAGTTACACAAACTGCTTGCCTTGCCTCATTCACTTTTATATCCTCAGAATCTAAAAAAAAAAGAACCTGGCATGTAACAGGCACTCAATCAGTATTTGTTGGTCTATGACGCTTGTTAGCTCACATCATGCAAAATTAAAGAAAATACAGAAACAATAAGGCTTTGGATTTAAAGATTTACCAACTATAAATACAAGATATAAGTCCTAGGAGAGAAACATTCCCTTTAGGATCACAGACTCCTTACCGAAATGAGGGGGAAGACATCTGTCATATTTTCAACAATCAAGATATATAAAAAAGAAGTCATGGGCATACAAAAAATAGAAAACCCTGGAATCAGGTCTATGCTGAAGAAATTAAAGAAGAATAAATATTCTCTCATAAATATAAGTTGGTTTAATAGCTAAATAATATTGCCAAGTAAATATGTTAATAATGGCTTTTGGCTCTTTGGAAAGAAAACTTAATAAACATTAAAAAAAAAAATTCTTTATTGGCATATCATAGACTTGATCACAGTAAAATTGCTTTCTAGAACTACAATAGAAGTGAGCTAGAAGCAAAGCCTTAAAAGTTAAAAAAGTTACCCAGGAAAGTGGTATCATATGAAGATAGAGAAGAGAAAATTCAAATTATCGAAGATATTTTAACAATGCGCTTAAGTTGTCTGGCACATAATTTTTTAGAAATCTTTAAAAAGCATTAGTATGAGGAAGACTGAAAGACCAAAGAGAAAAAAAATAAACAAAAAGTCTAAGGGACATGGTCGGTGCTTTCAGCTTACAGTTTGAGACATATTAACTAAATTTTAAATAAAAACAGGAGGCGGCAAAAGATTTACTATACAAATTACATCTCAAAAGTTCTGTTATAAAATTCTAAACTAATCACTACCTAGAATCCTCTCCTTTAATGGGAGGGAGGAATTTAAAAAAATGGAAGGGGTAAAGGGAGACTCAGTATATATTTTTTAAATCTTTTGATTATAATACATGAATATATACTACAGAATAAAGACATAAAATATAGCAATTTTATTATCCTGACACAATCATTTTCAACATCTTGTTATAGTTTCTCCTGAACTTCTTCCTATGCATCTAGTTTTTAGGTATAAACTTACCAAATATTGAACTTGATGATTCACCTTTTTAATATGAGCAGTTTCTACATTATCTGTATAATTACATATCACAAAATAAATAGGGAAAGGTTCTATAAATACAACATTTTGAAGTAAAACACTTGCTCTTCATGGGAGTCTATTCAAGATTCTTTCAGCTTTAATTGCAGTCACTTATTCAATATCATTTCATACAACTAAAACTCCTATTATTCATATTTATGCCAATTAAGCTCTTAATTTATACACTAATTTGTTCCAATTACTTCACGACCTTCCTAGCCACATAACTACCAATCTTGAGGGCAGAGTGATGTACTATGCAAGTTAACTCAGTAATATTCATATATGGAACACTTTACCATGAACATGGTATTAAACAGTACAGACTCTAAAAATTAATAGGCCACCCAAAAGTAACTCAAATTACCAACTTAAACACATAGTTCTATTTCTTTAATCCCAACATTCAGGTCATGGTCCTAATTAACATCACAGTTTCACCAACTTGTTTTTCTCACAATGCTTCAGTATTTCTTAGCTATAAGAAAATAAAAGCCCTAAATATATAAGAACAAAAGAAAAATAAAACAGAAATAACTATCTCTTTATAACTCCATGAGACAGTGCACCACTTAGAAGAAGGTCCTTATAGTGAATCAAGTTAGGCTAGTGCCAACATGCAAGTCTAATAAGGTCTAAGGAGTCTGCTTCAATACACAACTCTCCAGACAGACTTAACTTCCAAGATCCACTCCAAATGACTGAGAAGTGATATAGTCACCTTAGTGATGATGCTTCAGGAAATGGGCTTGCTTTCTTACGCCCATGTGGATTCCCAATTTGTACCTCCAAGGATAAACAATATGTATCAGTCAGTGATTTCTGAGGTACATAAGTTGAGGATAACAGGTTTGCCAAGTCATCCACCTCTCAATGAAGTAGCCAAAGAAATAAAAAAGATGCCATAATAGAAGGTATCGCCTAAAACTACTCCTACTTTTTTAAAGCAATGATTTCTTTCTATTGGACATGTCTGATCACTCCCCCTCACCATCTATTTATGCATCAACCTTTCAATACTCAAAAACTCCATATAAATTTTTATAAAATTGAAGCAATCAAGCTATCTGAGCCAATATATTGAAATTTTTCTCCTGTTTATATATTTTGACTTAGTCTGTATCACTGAGGCCTAAAGCAAAAATCCCAAACATAGTCATCAAGGAAAAAACAATAATAAAAATCAACTCTAGATTATGCATGCTAAGAAGAGAACAACCAGGCATACTCCAAAAATAATTTAGGAAGGATTCTTAAGTGTCTATTTTTGGTAGCAGATTCATTTTTCTAATTATGTTTTCACTTCCCAATATTCTTAAGCACACACCAGCTGTGGTAAGAGAAAGGAGGAGCCTGAGTAAATTCAACACACAAATGGAAGACAAGCTAGGATAAAACACTGACTGCTCAGGACCTGCAAAAGAACTCACCACAACATGTAGCTAAGCAAATAATGCCTACCTTTCACCTACCCACTCTTAGCTGCCAACTTGTAAATATTCCAAAATAATTTTTTTTTAAAACACTATTTAAGTACCACTAACCACTTCAAACTCTGAAGATGAAGGATGTAATCAACTCATCGGTTTAAAGCAGTATTTAAGGATGAATCACGGACTAATTTGAAAACCAGATGAAGGAAGCATAATCAATTTTACATACACCCTGGTTGGGGAGTGAGAGGTAATGTGATTATGGCCACAAAAGTACATCCATGCATCATCCCGCAAAAGTCAAAAACAACAACATTCCAAAAAAATACAGTGAAAAGCAAACTTAATATATACAATGGTTTAACCTCAAGGCAGCAGCAACTAAGCAAGGCTTGTTCTCCCACACTGTGTTCAGTCTACACGAAGGCCCTACTGTCCTTACCATATTGTCCCAAATTTTTCCAGAGCCTCCACAAGGTCTGCTTCCACCACAGATTCACAGAGTCCTCGAACATGGACAACGGGTGAAACAGAAACTTTATGATGACTTCCGCCTGCCTCCTGGTAAGAGAAAATAATTTGTAATTAAAAACTTTAAGAATTTAAATTGCATCTTTTAGTACATTCAACTCTGCCTTAAAAAGCAAACATTTTTTTTTAAAAGTTAGCAAAAGGACCTAAAAGTAAAATCACCAATCAAATGCCTGGCATGAAAATTTTGATTTCTTAAAAGGGAGTGTTCTTTCTCAATAATAAATAAAAGTAGGTTATTTAATAACTTACTTCAACTTCTAGAAAACCTCAGAAAAAACTTCAGCAGATAACACAGAGCATGCTAAGTATGATTGGAAATATATTTTATACTCATAATTTCAGTTTTACCTCCATAAAATAAAAATCTCAAGCAGTCCAAATAAACAAAAAGTCCCATTTAAAACTTTTCTTTAAGATTATATACTTTATTTTTCCTGTAATATAATAGATTTATATCATCTTTTGTCCTTGTTTAATTGGTTAGCTAGTCCCACTATAACTTGAAGTTACTCAGTATACTTGACAACTTAAATTTATACAAGGTACCATCTTTGTTGCTGAACAAGGGGTACTCAGAACACCAGCCTTCCAGGGCTTCTATGGAGTATTCTGCATCTTTGAGTACGCCCAGCAGGAAGTTTTAAAATGTAAGTATATGGTCTTAAAATTTATTTTAAAAGGGACTATGTAGGAGAATTACTTTGAAAATTAAAATACTCTCATTTACTTATTCAAGTTCTATCAAGACAAAGATTTATTTACAGTTAGCCGCCAGGCACCTCTCTTGCATCACTTCAGAAATGACTTCCATGTACAATTCATTCATATATACATATGTATATATATGTGTATAGAGAGATATGTAGATATAGATATATATCTATTATATATATCCCAAAAGTCTATTGAATGAAAGGTTTTTTTGGTCATCCAGACTAATTTAAATGCACCATAAAACTTAAGAATCATTTTAAGACAATTAAATCCCTTTATGGCTATTTTAAAAGACCTGCCAAAATTTTTTTCATTATAAAGACTAGAAAAACTCTTATGCCCTGCCAATAAAAAATTATGTCAGAGTTTAAAGAACTGATTTAAATATGTAAAGTAATCATGGGACGATGCCACATGATTGTCATAGCCAAAAAACAATTTAAGTCCTTTGCAAATACTAATTCAATCCTTGAAATTTCATTTGAATTGCTTAGGTTTAGTCTTTTCTATGCTTACACAGATATTCATTACGTCACTAAACTTAAAACAAATCATTCTGATTGTCCCTATATAAGCCAACATTCTCTTAGCAACCTAAACAAATGAGACCTGTGAAATTCAACCACCAATGGTGCATTATCACCATTAAGCTCTTAAATGCAAATGAACAACAATGCAGGAAGAGAGCTCTAAATAAAACCTAAAAACGTGAATTTAGACATACATTTAAAGTATAAATAACAAGTTTTACTCTAAAAATAATTAGACAATAATAAAGTGCAAGAAATAAGATAATCTATCATCTCCATTGATCCTTAGAAATCAGCCGGCAAAGGTAAAAACGCAAAAGAAACTATATTGGCCAGGACTCTTCAAAAAGTATCAAAAAACAGTGGAAGGAAGATTTCAGGCTGAGACTAGAGACAACCAAAAGCAGTAAGTGAGCCTTCATTTTATAATAGATAAAATCTGCTATAAAAGACATCTTAGGGACAATCGGAGAATTTAAATAGACAGGATATTAGATTATATAATGGAATTCTTGTCTTAGGTACCATTAGAATGGTAATGGTATAGGAAAGAGTATCTCTATTCTTAGGAATAGCTGGGATACTTAAGAATAATTGTGATGTCTGTAACTTACTTTTAAATAGTTTAGGAAAAAAGTATGTATATAAAGAGTATATAGATATATAGAGATAAAAATCCCAAACAAAATGTTAAAAACTGCATATTAATTGAACCTTTTATATAATAAAAAGTTGGGGAAATATTTTATTACATAATATTTAAGACCCACAAAAGGGTATGAAGAATATAACTTAACAGCCAGTCTAATACATGAAACTCTCAGTTGAACACATCCTCTCCTCCTACCTCCCTTCCCATCATAAATAACCACTATCTTGTACACAGTGCTAAAGAACATGACTTTTTTCAAGTTGATCTTCTCACAAAGAAACAGATTACAGGACTGATTTTAAAATCCCTCAAAAGATCTGACTTTAATATTTTATTATTTTATTATAGTTCCCAAATGAAACAGATTGAGACTCAAGTCATTCTATAAAAGCTGAAAAATATTGAATGCTATCAACATGGTATTCAGGAAAAGATATGATTACCTCACCCTCAAGGCAAAAACAGAGAGATAAAAATCCCAAACAAAATGTTAAAAATTGCATATTAATTGAACCTTTTATATAATAAAAAGTTGGGGAAATATTTTATTATATAATATTTAAGACCTACAAAAGGGTATGAAGAACAATATAACTTACCAGCCAGTCTAATAAATGAAACTAACTCTCAGTTGAACACATCCTCTCCTTATTCCCAACTCAATGAATTTGCCATTTATGAATTTACCTACCTTGATATTTATCTCTCTTTAAATTATGTCTCCTTTTCTTGAATTTTAAAATTTCTCATTCTTTCTATAGTTTAAAAAGAAAAAAAACCCCTAGGGTTGTTTCCAAATATAAAACTGACATATGGTATTAAAGATATCTTTTCAAACTATATTTCTCCCCTCTCTTCCCCCCTCAAATACTTTTCTTAAATCAGTATTTTCTTGGGGTGGAGGTAAAGCCCTGGAACACCCCTCCCCACCCCCCGCCATCATACTGCGGCCACAGCCTCCGCGGCTTCTGCTGAGCGGGGCAGGGGGAGATGAGCACTTTCCTGAAGCAGGGCCAGACCTGCGTGGTGCACTACGCAGGGATGCATGAAGATGGAAAGAAATCTGATTTCTCCTGGGACAGAAACAAGTCCTTTAAATTTATGCTAGACAAGCGGAAGGTGATCCAAGGCTGGGAAGAAGGGGTTGCCCAGATGAGTGTGGTTCAGAGAACCAAACTATCTCCCAAGACTATGCCCGTGGTGCCACTCTGGTCTTTGACGGGTAGCTTCCAAGCCTAGAATGACAGGAATGGCCTGTTCCCTGGGCTCCCTATTCTTGGATGTGCCAGAGAGGGACCTGCCGGAGCTTTTCCTAATGCTCTACTACACTCTCTGTATAAATATTTGCCTTGTGTTCTGTCACCCAGCTTTGCTCTTCCTCTTTCTCCTCATATGTGTGTTGACCTGAACTATATACAATAAACTTCAAGTTACTCTTTTTATTCTGTTTTGATTTGGGGGTGAAGATTCAGTTTCAGTCTTTTGGATCTACATTAGTCAAGTAGTAACAATACAAGCAATGGGTTAACTTCAGATAGGAATTGGTGTGGGAGGGGGACACACAATCTTTATTTTTGGATGAAACTTTTTATCTATTATATGTTAAATATTTTTGCCGCTGAGCTGTAAAGCCATAGATTTGAGTTGCTACTGAGGTCCAAAGTATCTCCAAGTTGAGAGATGTCTTTGGGTTGAATTAAGAGCCCTACCCAAAACTGAAGTGGGGAGGGGGAGAGCACTTGCCTCCATTGCCCCATCCCACTCTTCCCTTAAACCCTCTGCCTTTTAAAAGCAAATCATTTTCACTGCAATGTTGGACACGAGAAATATATGTCCCTGGGCCAGCAGGCACCTCTGAAGCCTTCTTCATGGCCTGGCTGTCCCCCATACCCCAATCCTGTGTTTTTCCCCCCTAAGATATTCAGGACTTTTATAATCTCTTAGCTATCCAGGCTCCAATTCCTAAATTTTAAGGACTTCAATCGAAAGTTTAAATTGAAGGTGCTGTTCGTAGACAGGTAACACCGAATGAGAGCCCAGCTATCATGACAAAGCCTTGAATGTTGTCTTAAGAAAATGATGCTATGCTGGTCATCACAGCTTCAGAATATCCTGTGTGTGTTTCGTTTGTTTGTTTTTTAATTCTCACCCAAGAATTTTTTTTTTCCCATTCAATTTTAGAGTGGGGGAGAGAAACATCGATGTGAGATCAATTGGTTGCCTCCGGCACATGCCCCAACCAACCGGAGCAGGGATCAAGTCTTGACTGGGATTAGTACCCAAGACGTTTTGGTCCAGGGGCCCACGCTCTAACCACTGAGCCACACCAGCCAGGGCAGAATCTCCTGTTTTTTGACGCTCACCCTCCCCTGCTGATCTCAGTTTCCTAGCTTTTCCTACTCACTGCCCCCCCCAACACACTCCTTTGCTGTCCTGCGTAGTTATTTGGTGAGAGAAATTACTGCTGCCTACTGCCTAACCACCACCCCACCACCACCCCTGCACTACATGAATTTCAAGTTTTATTATTGCAATGAAAGTGCTTTACACTGACCTTTCTAAAAAAAAAATTTTTTTCTTATTTCTACCTATACTATATACTGATGCTAAGAAATCTGAAGTCCTTTATAGACCTTCTTTTACCTACCTTAAAATTGCCTCTCTGAAGCATCATACTATGCATCTGATTCCTAAACTGGTGAATAAATCAGTACTGTTTACCCCATCCAAATATTAATAACTTTAATTATGTTGTCTCCAGCTTAATCAATTTTTTTAATCCTTTCTCATACAGAAGCCTAAATTCTTCCCATTTCAAACATTTACTTATCTAGGCTCTCTCCTGCTCTATTTATATCTATTATTTATCAGACTAGAAACAATATTCCAAGTGAGTACCCAACAAATGAAAGTATGCCTGCAATTTATATATATTTACATATATATATTTATTATTATTTTTTTTTTTAATTACTCAAGCCCTTCTTTAGGTGAACTGGGTCAACTACGGAGGCATTAATTGGTCCCCACTGCAGGCTACAGACCAGTCTAGTCACAAGCATTCCAAACTCCCGGTCCCTCAAAGACTATCTCAAGAACAAACTCTAATAAACCAATCTTAGGTGCTAATTTTGACAACTGGGGATTGAAGATCAAGCTCTACTAAATAGAGAAGGGAAGCTTCTAAGAAGAATGAGCAAAACCCATTAGCATCTCTTCATACAGAACAGCAACAATTTAACTGTAAATTCACAAAGGCCAGGCACAACTTCCTTCAGCTCTTTTGTTGCTCAAGAGCCACTGAACTCTCTTTTCAGCCCTCCTATGATAAGATTAAGAAAGACCAATCTCAAATTCAATAATTCATCTCCCAACACCAGACACACGAGACCCACTGCCAAGTGATTATCCAGCCTCTCCTTAAACACCTCCAATGATAGGACACATACTACCTAGTGAGACGATCCATTACATTTTTAGAAAATATTCAAAATATTGCATCCATTTCTGTCTTCCTGTAGTTTCCTATCCAAAATGGCCTCTGGAGTCAGATCAGCTTTTGAATCTTTGGACACTTACTGGCTCCGTGATCTTAGACTAGTTAATCTTTCTGAGTTTGACTTAAAAAAAAAAAGAACAATATCCTCATCATATAAGATTACAATAAACAAAAGATACAAAATGCCTAGCAGTGCAAGATGTAGTTATTGAATAAAGGTTCAATAAATGTTGGCACTGCTACCCTTATCTACATTTCCCTCTCTACATGATAACCTTCTATTACTTATGGTTTTTTAAATCACACTTTTAAGTTTACCCTTCAGGACAAATAACCCTCCCCCCCTCCAATTCTTCTATCATTCCTCTTATGATGTGATTTTTAAGTGCCCTCTCCATTCTGGTCATCTTTCTATGGATACATTAGAATTTATCAATGTAATATCAAGAAAGGAGTACAGCATTTCCAAATATTTAAGATCATCCCTTCTCTGACTTTGGAGATTTCCTACAAGCTAGTTTTACGGGGCAGCTGCAAATATTTTTAACTCACACTATGCTTAGAATATAACTACATTTTTTTCTTACTAAATTAAAACATCTCTTTACTTGGTCTTTTTTTTTTTTTTTTAATGTTTTAAAGAAACAATATAACAGATCCAAAATATAAGAACCTCTTTATTTTCCCATCCAAAGTTTTTAGGTATATTTGATCACCTAACAAAGATTATAAAGAACAGCCATGTGATTCAAATAACTTTTTAAAAATAATCTTTTCCCCCCTCATGTACTACAAATCCTTTGGTTTTCCCTACCCATAACCCCTTCCCACTTCTGGTTAAACACACCAAAAAAAGAAAAAGAAAAAAAACCTCTTCAACTCCCTATTATTATATTGGTATTTTCAATCACACAGTCATGTCTCCCCAACTTCAAAGATAGCACAGTGATTAGAAGGGGGAATTAAGTGAGAGATAAAAAATGGTTGATCAGAGGAGATAAATATGGGCATTGGGGAACAGAGAATGTTCTCTTTATCTGCTAGTTATAAGATAGAGCTGAAATATGGAAAGAGACAGAATCAAGTCTCTATGACATCATCTAAATCCCTGGGTCCAGCCATGCCTGAAACTAGCGACACAACTTGGCTTTCCCAGTTATATAGGCCAATAAATTCCCTACCCTGCCCCCTTTTTGTTTTGCTTAAGTTCATCTGAGTTGTTGCTGTGACTGCAAATGCAAGCTTTGAAAGTTACATTCAATTTCATAGAGAAAAAAGAAAAGCACTGAATGATGTAGACTCATTGACTTTCAGAACATAATTTTTTTACTATTATATCACTGAGAACTGCAGCTGGCACGTGGTAAGGGCTCAAGAATTATTTTTTAAATGAGTTAAGAGGTCACAGTGATCATCTAATCCAACCATCTCATGTGACAGGTAGCAAAGTGAGTTCCAAAGCATGTTGGTAGCAGAGCCAAGGCACCTGCCTTGCTTGGGCTTATGCCTCTATTAACATGAAGAAATAAAACCAAAAGATAGTAATACCTACTGCTTTTCATTTCTTTCCCAAAATTAGGCCTACAAATCCTCACTTACTGTAGTTTAGCTAAAGATTTTCCTGCTCTAGAAGCCTCAAGGATCTGGTACTTACCTCCAGGGCACACATCCTTGAAATGTTTTATTCCACAGAGTGTAGTTACCATGCTTACTGTCACAGTCTCTAAGCTTTTCCTGTGGGAGCTAAGCTAACAAAGTGACCTCATCCCATCTCCCATCATATATACACCCAGTAAGCCATCATCATATTCCTATCATCACTGTAACTTAGATCATTAAAGTATAGTAGTGTATCAAATTCAACTAGATTCTCTACATAATATGTATTCCTTTATTTGGAAATCCCGGGATCTACGTTTTCATCTTGGCATTTTGCCATTTTGCAAATCTGTTTAATAAAAGTTGAGAAATAAATTTTCACCTCATCAGCAAACAAACCTCTTTAACAATCTTTAATTTAACCACTTTAACAATCTTTAATTTCCTGTTTAGTTTACTCACTAGCAGAACAGAGTAAAAGAAAAACTTGAAAATCTTCAAAATAAATTAGTACTCCAGAAATTTTTTTTGATACCAGTCTTTATAAAAGCAGATCTTTCCTAGGTAACCTCCCAATTCAATTCAATTAGTTTTGCCAAGTGAAGCCATAACATTTGGAAGTCAAAATGCTTTCTTAAAAGTGAGTAGATACAGAAATTTTCTATTAATCTAACCTCGAAGGTCATGCCTGCTAAACTTAATAATACCGTACGAATAAAGTAACTGTATAATACATACCATAAAACCTCCATAATCAAGCTTTGTTCAGCAATGTAGCCCAGTGAATCTATATCACTCAGGGAATTTTTGCTCTTCAAAATAAGTGCCATAAGACACAAATTTGAAGGATGTGTTATTTCTCATGTCCAAACTATTAACTCATTTCTCTTTGTACCTTAAAACATCATGATCATTCACAATGACCATTTTTAAATTAGGAACATTTGTTGGAACACTTTCTTAAATATGTATTCACTTTCCTCTTTAAATCTAGTTATACTATTAAAGCACTCATGAAAATAATTATGAAAAGCCAAACAATGTAAATCTTACTCTGTACTTTACGAACTTCCAACTAGAGTTGAAAAGACTGCCCATGTTGTACCTACTCTGCATTTACTCTAACAGTTTGACCACAAAAGTGTTTTTTCTCTAGCTGGGCTGAAGGACCAGTAGGGTGGAGTCAAACCCTTTTCAGTTAGATGAATTACCATATTTCTAGATGATGACGTACTAGACAGGAAACTTCTATCCAGAAAATGCCTATCCTAACAGTATTTTACTCTGTACAGATTTCCATAGTGGTAACGATTTCAAAACAGTACCAAGAATTACATGAAGAAAAATACTCAAAAACAAGAAAAATACACATTCATTAGATTTCACAGTGCAATATGGATTCTACTGTTAAATAAAAGCAATTCACTCTCCCATAAGAAACATTAACAGCAGTAAGATAAACAAAAATTTGAATTTATAACTCAATCTGTATATATTAGTTCCTGCCTGGGTAATTTCAAAGCTGCATTACATTAATCACTGAACTACAACTTCAGGTATGGAAGGCATGTAGATCAACTTTCACATTTTACAGACTAAGAATTCAACACAGTTAAATGACTTTCCCAAGGTCACATAGATTGCATGGTAGCTAATTAAGACTTCTGACTCTCCCCGAGTCCTGCCTGGTGCTACTTCCACTTCTAGATACAACTCTCTCCGGACGTATCAATTATATATTATTTTCTTCCCAACATCCTATACTACTGGCTTAATGTTTAATCTGTTTTTTTAAAAAAATTTCTAAACTAACTGTCCTTCCAAGATTAACATTTAATGGAAGACATTTCGTGATGCTGCACAAAAACTCAAGCAAGAGTTTGGCAAAAGAAACACACTGACCCAATGAATCTAAATATCAGTTATTATATTACTGTTTCCAAGTTCCATAATGAAATTGGCTTTAAACATTTCTTTAAAGAAATGTACTTTCTTTATTCACACTTCCAAGTTACATTTTGAATAATCCAAATAGCTAGGCACAAAAATCAAATGTAGTATCTAGCCATAAGAAAACTAGTTTATTTAGAGAAGAGTTCCTTTTTTAAAAAGTGTTATAACCTTATCCATCATATTATCATACAGTATTTGGAAACTCTAACAGAAGTTTCGGGACTACTGATCAGAATTTTTTACGCAAAAATTCAGACATTAGCTAAAAAGCTTTTAATTTGCCTCTTACCAAAGGTGAAAAACACTTTACTATAGAACATGTGTATAATTTCATAAATATCCAGTATGGTTTGCTTTTCAAAAAAATCACAAGGAAAGGGAGGGAGGGCAAAAACAATGAAAAAGAAACAAAAAACAAAAAAATGAACAACAGAGTCACGCCCCAGCCGTTTTGCTCAGCGGTTAGAGCGTCTTCCGAGGACTGAAGCGTCCCGGGTTCCACTCCGCCCAGGGCACCGACCTTGGCTGCAGGCTCCGTCCCTGGCCTGGGTCTGGTCTCCAGCTGGAGGCAACTGATGCGTTTCTCTCACATCAATGTTTCTCTCTGTCTCTCCCCCTCCTTCCACTCTCTCTGAAAAGCAATGGAAAACACATCCTCAGGTGAGGATAAAAAAAAAAGAAAAGAAAAAGGAAAATAAAATCAAATCACGGTTAAAATGTGTTAAATGTTTAAAGAACATCTAAGTCATTATGACAGCTTAATGCACCAATAAAAGGGGCAAAAACAATTGCTTTGCTTGTTTCCTTAAAGTCTGAGTTCCTATTTGCTACGGATAAACGACTTTCACATTCCTTGTACCTCCAGCTAACACTTTTGATGAGAGAAACAGGAATCTAGGAACACGTGTTTCATGCTCCTGGGTTCAAGTCCGTCTTCCGCGGGGAATAAACTGTCCATGAAGAACCGAGGTGCCTTTAAGGTGTGTGTCCCCCCCCCTTGAAAGTAGGGACGTCCTAACACGTACCAATACATTGTTTTCAATGTAGAGCTAAAAACTGTCTTAGGCAATAACCATAAAACTGGGTAGCAAAGCATGCACGCCATACCTGCCCAGAGTAAAAAATCTAAGATAAACCTCCTCTGAACTGCGGGGCGTGAGCGCTAGAGCGAAGCAAGTCACTCGCGGAGACTCTCCTACGGCCCTGGGCGAGGAACAGGCGCCGCCGCCCCGTGGCCGTGCCCGTGGCCGCGGCCGCGCGTGGATGCTGCGCGCGGAGGAGGGAAGGGAGCGGGAGGGCCGTGCGGGGCCCGCCGGCAGCCCCGAGAGTCAGACCAACAAAGAGCCCCCCGCGCCCCTCGGCCCCGGAGCGGAAGCGCCCCGCCGCCCCTCCCGCGCCCCTCTCCAAGTTCAGGGCCCGCGGCCGGGATGGCGGAGACCAGGCAGCGCAAACAAGGAAAAGCCCCGAAGAGAAGAGGCAGCGCTTCCCTACCCGGTCTGCGCAGCAGGAAAGGGAAACAAGGCGGGCGGGAGGCCCCGGGCCCCGTCCCCGCCACCGGGCCCCGCTTCCCGGGGGGCCGCCGCGGGGCGCCGCGCTTTGTTACCGGCTGTGAGAAGCTCCGGCCGCCGCCGCCATCGCCCCCGCCCCGGGGCGTCGCTTCCCGGCGGTTCTCGCCTTCCTCGGCCGAGTAGTCGATCTCCCCCTCCTCGGTCTTGAGGCGCTTGGCCTGGCTCTCGTACTCGCGGTCCTCCTCGTACGTCTCCCCCGGGGAGGAGGAGGAGGAGGACATGGCGACGGCCGGAGGGACCGGCGGGCAGGCGGGTGGGGGTGGCGGCGCCGCGCGGGCCTCGAGCGCCCGTCAGCCTCCGCCGCGGACGGCGCGTCTCCGGCGGCGTCTGCGCGGCCCGTCCGTCCGTCCGTCCGCGGGCCGGCGCGCCCAGGGCCGGGGGCTGCGGCGCGCGCCCGGGGAGGAGGCTCCCGACCGGCCGCTCCCTTCCACTAAGGAGCCGACATCCAGCCTCACCCGCTGCGCCGTCTCCGCTCCCAGCCCGGGGAGCGAATCTAAGGATGGGACGCGACCGCGGCTTCCGGTCTTCCCTCCTCCCCGGATCCGCTGCCCGCTGCCCAGGCCGAGCCTCCGCCCCCGCCCCGCCCGCGCCGCCGCCGCGCGGATCGAATCCAGCCGCAGCCCGCGGGAAGCGCCCCCCCACCTGGGGCTCGCTCCCCATTGGCAGGGGGAAAAGTCGACCGGGCTTCCCATTGGCTCTCAAGGCCGTTCGTCAAAAGCCCCCACGGCCCGGCCTCGCCTTCCTCCCGGCTCCGTCGCAGCTCGACCCCGGCCCGAGTCCCGGCCGCGCAACGCTCCGCGCGCGCCGCCCGAGGCGGTTGCCCCCCGGCGGCGGTTGGCGCTGTCGGGCGAGCCCGAGGCCGGCGCGCAGGGAACCCTGCAGGGCGGGCGGCGGGCTGGCAGGGGCTCGGGGCTGCGGGTGTTAACCGCCCTAATCTGAATGCTTCTATTTGTCATGAAAAAGAGGGAAAACCGCTGAACTTACTGCAGATGTGCCTACGCAGCCTAAAACTCGGGGAGGGAGGCAGGGTTCCGGAGCTGCTCCGGCACCCTTCTCCCCGCGCTGCGTGCGGAGTCCGATGGCGGTGGGCCCGGCCCTAAGCAGATGGAGAGGCAGTCGGCACTGACGAGCGCAAGTGCGGGTCTGCGGAGGACGCGCCGCGGGGCGGCGCCGGCACCAGCAGCGGCACGCGCGGGCCGCCGGCATCCTTCTCCTCTCCGACAGTCGCCGGGGACTTGCCTAAGTTCCTGCTCCAGTTGAATGTTTTAAACCTTCTGCGTAAAATGTCATCATCCCAACCCTTTCCTGTAGGGACGATCTATTTCACATTATTTTTTTAAACCACGAAAGCCGATCGCAACTCCCTCTGCCATGTGGAGCCCGGCGCTCCTCCTCTGCGGAGCCTTGAGGACTCCTCCAAGCTCAGCCGGCGCTTTCTCCTCTTGGAGACGGGCCCTTTACACCTGCCGCCTCGCATGTTCTGTTTCAAAGACTAAGAGTGCTTGAAGACAGGAACTGTGCTGGCAAACCTAGTTCCTGTGCAATTTCCGAAACAAGTTAGGGCTCAACTATGCCGAAGGGGTGCCGAGCAATAGCTCCTCTGCAAGTCTCATCGCCAGCCTTCCCTTGGGGAATAAAAATCCACTATGTCTTCCAGAAGAGTCACCGGCAGATCTAATGCAACCTAATGCCCTCTGTGACTCAGTCCTTGGAGGATTACCAAGGATCCATACCCAGCAATTTCACTTCTAGGTATCTACCCAAGGAAAACCAAAACAGTGGTTTGAAAAGTAGCGCACCCTTATGTTCACTGCAGCATTATTTTCAATAGCCAAGGTATGACAGCAATGCAAGTGCCCCGTCCAGAGGAATGGATAAAGAAGTGGCACACCTGGCCGGGCGTGGCTCAGCGGGTGAGCGTCAACCTAGGATCCAGGTGATCAGGGTTCAATTCCCGGTCAGGGCACAGGCCCGGGTTGCGGGCTCGATCCCCAGTCAGGGCGTGCAGGAGGGAGCCGATCAATGACTCTCATCATTGATGTTTCTATCTCTCTCTCTCTCTCCCTCTCCTCTCCTCTCTCTGAAATCAATAAAGATATTTATATATATTTTAAATTACATAAAAAAAAAAAAGTTGTGGCACATAGATATAGTGGGATATTGCAGAGCCATGAAAAAGAACGAAGTCTTGCCATTTGCAACACCATGGATGGGCCTGGAGGGTATACACTAGGTGAAAGAAGTCTGAAAGATAAATACCATAAGGTTTTACTTATATGTAGAATCTTTTTTAAAAACGCAAAAGGAACAGATTCCTAGACGTACAAAACAAACTGATGTTTCCCAGAGGGGAAGGAGGTGCGGAAAGGGCAAAAAAGGTGAAGGGGAATAAGAAGTACAAATTTCCAGTTATAAAGGAAATGTCATGGTGATGTATAGCATAGGGAATATAGTTAATAATAATGTGATATCTGCATAGTGTCAGATGGCTACTAGACATCGTGGCGATCACTTCGTTAGGTATATGAATGTTGAATAACTATGTTGTATATCTGAAACTAATATATTGTATGTTACTATATTTTATTAAAAATAAACTCACTTAAGTGTTTCCATTGTTCTTGTCCCTCACATGCTTTCTTGAATGTGGTTGTTCCTTTCCTAGGTGTGGATTATTTCCTCTCTCAGCCTAGTTCTTTCTCCTTTCCAAAACATTTTTTTAAACATCTTTATTTGTTGCTGACAGTGCTTTAACACGGTGTTTTGTACTTTATAATTTACACTGACTGTCATTTTGGAATCCAATTGCAAGCTTTTTCACAGCACCATAGACCTATAATCAAATTTATGTGTGGCTGCAAGTAATCACTAACAAAATAGAACTAAAAAAAACTAATTAGGAATTTATTTTGAAAATTAAGATAGAGTGGAAGTGGACAGGAGAAATATGAAACAGGGAGCTGCAGAGCTGGTTGCAGATGAGGGAATGTCATTGGCAGAGCACTGGGAAGAATGAGAGGAGCCCGAAGGCCTTATACAAACTTCCCAACTATTTCATGTGGTGATGAAAATATTTTAAATTCTCAGAGCCTTCATCCAACCTATGGATTCTACCAGGTTAAAGTGCAACTCCCACACCATCAGTAAGGAAACGTGCTGCTATACTCAGCGTTTACTTCACGAACTATAGGTATAAGTCAGTATCTACCGGTATTAAGCTTAATTCTTTTTTGGACTAGCTCAAATCAAATTGCTAGGTAAAAAAAACAAAACAAAACCAACTGAAGAAGTAAAAGTTAACATGTTTAAAGAACAAAGGTCAGTACACTGACCTTGGGTGACCTTTGAGCCTGTTGCAGATGAGTTGTTCAGACTGTAACAGTAGATTCTTTGATAAAGAAAATACAAGCTAGCTCATCACTCTACCCTGAGAAGAGGAAAAGAAGCGCATAAGTTATATTCTGCATAATTTAACTTAGACGAGGGAAAGAAATAATATACGGCCAGTAGTCAGAATGCCTAAGAAACTCAGAAACTGCTCCTAAATGACGACCATCTGGGATCTTTTGTACGGACTACATACAGCCTCAGGCCAAAGGACCAATGGTCTAAATGCTTAATTAGTTTGGCTGCTGTTGATTAGGGTAAGAAGCAGCCATGAACTCCCTATGCCACAATTCAAAGAGGATTCAGGGGTTATGCTAGAGTGGGAGACAGGTCCGGAACAGGCCTGGGAAAACTGATAGTCAAGGTCCTTTATAATCTATCCCCAAATTGCCCTTTAATTTTAAATCTCATTGCTGACTATTTAAAAGACGTTGCACTAAATGATGAAGGGACTAAAAAACTATATGAGCTGGTCCCTGCCTTTTCAAAGCTTGCAATCAAGTTGAGGAAACAAGGTACATGCCCAAAGGATAGGCTACAAGGCACAAATAATATACATGTAATAATAACAGCCTTTTACATTGTACCAGGCACTGTGCTAACTGCTACAAAGTCATGTCAATAAATTCTGACAGAAGCCTCCTAACAGAGGCATTATTACTGTGCCCATTGTACAAGTTAAGAAATAATGTAGGAGAGATTGAGACATGCTCTAGAAGACATACTTAGTAAGCTAGAGAGCCAGGATTGGAACCCAAGCAGTCTGATTCCAGAGCCAATACCCTTCATCAAGATTTACTGCCATGAACATATAGATTTAATTTATAGTCACTTATCATGATACTAATTCATTCACTAATTTCTACCAGGGCATATACAACTGTAATTATGGGAAGGAGTGAATAAATTATAGTTTTCACCATTTTTTATTGGTATAAGGAAATTCAATTAGCTTCCACAGGAAATTACAAATATAATACACAGTTTGAGTGTTTGTTTTAAAATGTAATTTCTATAGAAAAGCCTCAGAAATTATGAGAAAGTGTCACCATTTTCTGATGGATATTGTCATTTGAACAGCTAGAGATGCAAACTATGAGCTTTTCATACCAAAATTCATTTTCCAATATTCTTGCTACTACATTGAAAATACAAAACTTTTGTTTCCTGCCTCAGCTCCTGAAAAAATCGAACTAAATCTTCATATACACCTTATCTATGAGCCACATTTCCAAAGGATTGGAACCATATAGGTAGATTTAATTAAGACACGTTTAACATAAGTCCAGCTTAGAACAAAGTCCATTCAGAGGCAAATCAATTAGTTCCTATGAAACTTTGTCAAATTCAGAGTACATTATTTGTGATGATGTCATGTTCCTTGTTTGACAGAGATCATCAGGAAAGTGGCACTGAGGCACTGGTGCCCAGACTAGCTCCTGTAATTCCATCCGCATTTGGTTAGTTATGGTGAGAAGAAGCCACCGTTCCACCAGGATGCACCCCACAGGAAGTGCCTCGAACACTATTAGCTCGCTGGGTAGTCAAGCGTAACCACAGTGGTATTCTCTCTCAGGCGCTATCATCAGCACAGCTGCTTTGGGGCTAGAGCTGCCACTGGGTTTAGCCTCTTTAGAAAAATAATTTGTGATTAATCTGCAAAAAGAAAACAATGATCTTAGAAGGACTAGCATATACATCAGATTCTTGCTATCAGTTATGGCTACTTCTCCTAAGTCTTAGAAATAATATTTAAATTAATTTACTTTTCTCTGTCTCAAGTGAATTGATAGTGCTTTAGAGACCTTTAAAAATATTCTTAATAAAAAGATTAAAATCATGTCATTCTGTCCCCAGTTGAGAGTAAGTAGAATTTATCAAAGTAAATTCATTTTGCATGTGACAGTATAGATAAAACAAAATTAACAGATAGTTGCTCACACTTAAAAAGGTACTGAGAATGTGAAATAATTGGGAGCGATTAGTGACTCTTAATAACTTTGTTGTTAAGTATGAGCTCTCAATTCTTTTCTGCCTTTTTTTAATGTGAGCTAAATAAAAATATCTTGGAAATGGCCCACCTCACCCCAAGAAGTAGGTTGTGGTTCAGAACTACATCATCCCAGCCACCGCCAGGAAGCCGCCAGGATCAAGAAACTGCCACTTCCACAGCCCGCTCCAGAATCAGACCAAACCAACTGTCATCTGAACCAGCAAAATGGATGCGCTGTCCCACGCTTCCTGACCTTCACAGAGCTAATGACTGAACATTGGGGCCCCTACAGAAGAAAAAAAAAAAGGCTCCTCACCATGCCTATCAGAGAAATAGTCCTCCAGGTCTTACATGGAAGTATCTGATTGTTGAGACCTAGGCACTTCCATAATAATAGCTGCAAGAGAGTCTGGAAGATGTGATGTTTGGCTTAGAGGCCTCTGTAGTACAGGAAGGGGACTTGAAGCTTGAAGGACGATGCAGAGCCTGTTAGGTGCCACCCTCCCCACCTCCACACTCACCTAAAGAAACTGAATGTTTGGTTTAAGTAGACCACGTTTTAACCTGCACACCTATAGAATACTAAAAGGTCACATGTGTGTATAGATACGTGTGTGCGTCTGCGTGTGTGTATGAGAGAGAACATGCACACTCCACAACGGCAGGAAAGTTATAGGATCGGAGCTCAGACCCTAGGCAGCACCGTTTTAGTACAATTTCTTCCCAAAGAGGGAAAAAAAAATGTATATATGCCCATATAGACAAAACTGGGAGGGAATTTGAAAAAATTTAAAAGGTTACTTCTAATATGACGATAAAGTTATTTAAGCTTTTAAACATTCTCTTTAATATTTTTGCAATAAAAATATTAAGAGGGTTAAAATAAAATTGAGTACTGTTATGATTTACAAACTCTTCTAAGGGGTTTAATCTTCAGATTACTATACATTTTGTTATTAAAGATGAATTTTAATCTCACCACTATAATCATAACGTCAAAAGAAACTTTATTCAGATTACTGCAAAATCATTTTTTAAAAACTCAAAAAGTCAAATCAATATGTGCTTCGGAGGGGGAAGAAGGACAGGAAGGCTCATTAACAGAGGATGTGATTCTTCTTCTGCGGAATGCTGCTTGGAGCTAGCCCACGTTCAGAATTGCCACTGAAAGGAAACTTTGCACAAGTAAAAAAAATTCAGAATTATTTCACCACTGATCCCGTCACTGGATCTGGGTAAGAACTAAAATGTATGTTTGGCTTCAATGGGAAAGTAACTGAAAATATTTTGACAATGCCCAATTTTGTTCATAAAATGTGTATTAAGCATTACAGCATGTAACATTTGCAGAATGCTTTATAGCGTTTCATTCTCTCTTTTAAGCAATGTGAGTGCAAGAAATAGAGCCTCAGTTATGAATATGTGCTGAGTAATTCAGCAAGTATAAAATGTAGAACAAAGAAAGTGTAGGCTACTCGGATACTGTAGGGTTGGGAAAGAATAAAACCATTATCAGCCTTTATATAGCATTCTGTTCCTTGATCCATTGGAACAGATGATTAAAAACTATTTCTGAAAGCCTTGATGGCATTATTCTAAAAAGCGATTTATCTGAGAAGCGGGTGATCTGGTGAACCTAAGACTTGGCAGAGAGGGGCATGTGGGCGGTTGACACACAGTCTCTCCTGTTCTGGGACATATATTTGAATCTGTAAACAAACACAGGGGTGTTTGATGCTTGACTTAGTTATGCCTGGAAGCTTGTAGAATGTGGCAACTCCACCCTGCCCCACTTGGTTCTGTGGACTCATTTGATCCTTGTGAAAAGAAGCGACAGAACCAGAAGTTGAAGACACTTTCTCAGGATACTTTGTCAGACTAGGCACATGCACCACTGTTTTTGTTTTGAGACCCAGGTCATAAAGGACAGAGCGGGCTGGGGTCATTGTCTTTGTTTCCTTCTGAATGGATGGAGCAAAGCAAGTATAGCAAGTGCTGTATTGGATGGAGCAGCAGAAAAGTAGCTCCAGGGGACCAGCAATAGGGTCAGTGCCTCCTTCAAAAAAGTTATGAACAAGGGACCTCCACCAGGAGACTGGACCACCACAGGGACATGAGCAAGAAACCCACTCACAACTTCCAAATTAACTGGTGAAGATTTTGTGAGAGGAAGTTACTGAAGTTTTTTAGGTAGGCATGTATTTTGAGTCTGACTCTTTTGGTTCCACTGGGCCGACTAGGTATATGAACATTTGGACTCCACCTAATATACAAAAATTCCCTACCAGTTCCCAGTTTTATATTCCATAGGTATTCCTCATTTTATAAAATAAATATTTCAGAAAACTTGACTATAAATAAAATGTAAAGCAAACCCTATTTTCTTATAAGTAGCCATTTTTAGGTATAATTTACATACACCGTGACCATTCAATTCTTCTCCGGTGGGGGAAAAATTCCAATAAGTTGGATTAAAAACTTTTGATAATGAAAAGACATTGAGATGAAGGCTAGTCAGACAAGCCAGTTGGCACACATCCCCTACTAAGAAGTTATTCCTCTACAGTTAGCCACTGCCATGGTCTTCATGCTCACAGCTACCAAATTTCTAAGCTGGGATTTATAAAGCCTAAAAAGAGTGAGGCTATAATAGCATCATTTCTGCAGGTACTATGATCATCACACCAAATTAATGTGTACTTAAAATTATATAGAACAAATCAGTTCCATGTTCACTCGAAAAGTTTATAATGTTTTACAGTCCATGTTGGCCAGCACACAAGGATAAGATTCTAATCCATCCATGGTAAATGAACCATGGACATCTCTTTTTTTTAACAGTCTGGTTCCTTCCCCTTATGATAGAATCCTTCTTTTCTGTGAGAAACCAAATCTAGGTGTTTTAGTTGGGGTTCAGCTCTCACTCAGGGCCACACAGCCATCCTCACAAGATTGTGCAAGTGACCAGGCCAGGCCAAGTAGAGTTTCCCCTTTCCTTAGTGTCATTGCCTGTTTCAGAGGTGTATATGTGACATAGCAGAACATATCAGAGTCACCTCCAGGGGTGTTTTGTCAAAGCTATTGGGGAAAAGTCTTCTTTTTGATGGATTTGCTAAACTGGGAGCATAGGCGTCTAGAACTGAAGAAGCCTGGAATGAAACTGTGAGAGGTAAGCAGAGCTGGGAGAGGGGGAAACAGTCCTGATGACATCATTTGAGTCCCTGGATCCAGTTATGTCTGAAGCTGGCTCTATATTAACTCTCTTTCCTTCTCCTATCATCCACTCTGGAGGAGTAGGCTCAGCCATTCCAATAGTAGAACAATTTGCCCAGCTCAGCAGGAGTAAAAACTACCAGCATTTCCAAGACCTGAGTTCCTGGAGTTTCCTTCCAGACAGTGGTGCCAATGAAACAAGTAGTCAGACGCTAGAATATATGAGCCCGTGATTCCTTGTCTTCATTAACGTCAACCAATCAGGGAGAAAGACATCGGGTTGGAAGTACCTGGCTCTCTCAATCCCACAAGTTTTAGATCATCCTTGTTACAAACAGAAACTGTTTTCCTCGTGATATTATTCTAATACGTAGCCAAATCATTTCTAAAGTTTCTCTGCAAATCATTTCCAAAACTCTTCTCCAGATAGTCCCCCAAGGTTCAGTTCACTAGCCGACCTGTGGTTTTGCCCCTAATTGTTATTTACTCATTTGCAAGTGGTCTTTGCCTTTATCACTGGGAGGCTGTTCCATCGCCAGAGTGACTGTGGGGAAAGAGCACAGCACAACCTGAGCGAAGCCTGAACCACATCAGGTTCACTTCCCGCTGTGTTCTTGGTTCCCCTTGCTTTTGTGTTCTTAAAAACAGACATCCTGCAGTTCCTGCCCATGTCTCTCTTTGTTTTATTTCTCCTTCCAAAACTACTGACTCGCATGTTTACTTTGCCCTGAATTTGCTAATTTAACTTATTTCACTTCTACTGACTAATGTAGGTAGCTTCCCTTCTTCCTACATAATAGATAATCTTCCTGAATTTCTTTTATAGACCAAAATTGTCCATTCAATCCTCTGAACCTACTAACTTTGATAAGACAATAACTTCTTTTGCTTTTAGCCTGTTTGGGCAGGGTTTCTTTCACTAAAAAATGGTTCCATTTCCTGCCACAATCTGCTGAACTATTAAACCATTTTCAGGGGTTTTCATTCCTACAGCCAATTATTGGGATGCTCACTACTGAAATTCCTGGGATTCAAAGTCAGGTTGACTAGAAAAAGGAAGGAAAACATGGTAGAGTGACCACACACCTGTGTTCCACGCCCCCCCCCAAACACCAGTAAAATTACAGTAAAGAAATACAGTGAAAAATTATTAGCCCCTATAGGGGAGCTCACGGAGATGCATATAACTCCAGCAGCCAAGGTGTGTGCGAAATGTTGGGCTCTTAACTCTCTGTAGCCTCGGGCTTGGCTGACTTAGAGGACTGGAATGCAGCCCAACGATAGCCGGTAACAGGTACAGAACAGGCCCCAGGAAGGAGGCTAATGAAGGTGTAGAGCGTGGTAACGGCCTGATGCTATCTGTTAACTTGGGAATGCGTTGTTCTTCCTGGTTGTCTATGTGACTGCCCAGCACTTGGCTTTACTATTAACCTCCTATAAAACGAGAGCCTGTCCTGAAAGGGGTGTGGGTTTTTTCACAGCCCACCACCGTGTACGTAAGTTTCTCCGCTTAAAGCTCTTACGGATTTGAACAGACGATGCGTTAGTTCTTTGGAATTGATCCTGAATTGAGACATTTGAGGTTTCCCCCCAACAGGCTCCAGCAGCAAAATGGAGAGGAACAGAAACAAAGAATGTTCAACAGGCTTATAGAAGATGGAAAGTGAATGGAGAAGTCACCACCAGCGTAATAGAACAGGAGAATTTGGAAATTAAGCAGAGGGGGAATTACAATGAATAATGAACTTGAAACTGAGACTCTCAGTATCTGGAGGCAGGAAGGTCCACAAAAGGTGGAAGTGAAGGTATGACTCTAAAATTAGTGGGATTGGTAGACCATATGTGTAGAAAATGGTTGGACTTCTAGCCCCAGGTCCCCTTCCCAACTCTCAAGTAGCCAAACAAATATTCTCCTCTCTACTCACCACCCCACAGGAGAATAGAGATTCATACTCTTGAGAAATTAACCCAAGAGGCTCTGGAGTTGGAGTCTAGGCTCCATGGAGGCAAGAACAAGTCATAGAGTTGAAATCTGGTATATTATTTAAGAAGCTATATACTGAACTATGGAAGCCTCAGGCTCCTCCCTGTCCTGCTCCCAGAATGCCAGCAACCAGCATATACCTATCTGTTCCTCCACCCAAGCAGAGGTTTCTCCTCTGGAGAAACTGGACAGTTCCAGAGAAAAGACCTCCATACACTGACATCATAGGGTCTCTCAGTGGAAATAAGGCTGATTCACTACCCAATCATCCTACAGCAAAGCCCTCCAGGCAACAAACCTTGTCCATACACCCAGTTTCCAAAGAATTTTTCACAAGTCAGTCTTAAAAATTAATGGCCAGCCAATGAATCCAGACATCTGAGGGAAACCTGCACATGAAAGGCATATCCCAAAATGCACAGAGAAAAATGAAATTCAAGCCCATGGAAACCAGAAGGTCTTGACCCTGAAAAGAATAAAGTCTAGTTACGATCACTGCTTGTGAGGATGTTTGACCAGCAGAATTAGCACTACTCTGCCCTCAATGTCTCATATCAGCTAGGATTACATTCAGTTGCAAGTAACAGAAAACGGGACCACAGTGGCTTAAACAAATAGAGCCACGTGCCTCTTAATCACAGGATACATCCTCAGACACGCAGTTAGGCGACTCTGTCGTGTGGACCTCATAGAAAGTGCTTACCCAAACCTCGATGCTATCACCTACCAGCATGTATGTGCCACACTTTTAAATAATGGTAGTGCAGTAGGTTTGCTTACACCAGCATCACCACCAGCACACGAGTACCCATTACGCTATGACATTATAACGGCTATATCACCAGGCAATGGGGATTTTCCAGCTCCAATATAATTTTATAGGACCATTGCCATATATGTGATCTGTTGTTGACCAAAATGATGCATGATTATAGCCGTTTATTTTCCTCGCGTAACAAGAGGATGGAGGTAGCGGCTGCAGGCATTGGTTCAACATCTCAGTTAAGTCAGAGATGACACCTCTGTGATTTTCTCACTCTGACTCTGATGGCCCAAGATGGCTGTTGCTCTTTCAGTCATCACATCCCGTTCAAGGCAGGAGATGGAAGGAAGGAGCCAAAGATGGTGCCAGATGATGGCGATATCTTAGTGGCCAGAACCGTATCACATGCACCACCACCAGCACCAGCACCAGCATATTCATGTCCAATAAAGGCTCATGTCTACGCTGGGATGAGCCATTGCTGCCTTCACAAAATCAACAAGAGAAAAGAGGGAAACGTTCATGGAAAAGGTAACTAGCAGTGCCTACTGCAGCCTTCACATGGAAAAACACTTCTCTGAAATGTGCTTGCTATCTCACATCTTACAGGATCACAAATGATTTTTAAGTAGCTACGTATCAGAAGAAAGACCTGGAAAATGTTCGTGGAGATTGTGGTGTCTTCCAGGCTAGAAGAGTTGAAACTTTCTATAGATGACGTCACTTAACTGTCTTTCTGGTAACAAAGTTTAGGAAAAATCCACAGTGTCATGGACACTTGAGGCTAACACTGTAAGAGCATGTAACATTTTCCAGCCTTATTTCTCCTCTCTAACGTAAGTTTTGGGTCTCTCCACGCCTTATATATGGTGAATGGTGGCTCACCAACAGCATCAGGAACAGCACTGCCGCAGTTCCTGCCAGGATCCTCATAAGTGAACGTATGTAATTAATATCTACAAGTTTCAAATGCGGCGGCAGGAAGCATTCTGTAGACGTCAATGTGAACTTGCCCTTGCGCATCAACAGCTCCCACTTTCGTGTCCAATCCAGGCTGTGATGAAAACTTGTTCAGCTCTATCCTGCGGGACCTGAAGCTCCAAACACAGGGATCTTTGTTTCGTTTCTATCGACAGTGCCAAGGACAGCACCTGATATGCAGAGTAAGCCTCAATAAATAGTTAAGCGAATGAATGCATCCCCCGGCTTCCTCTTTTCTCTCTGCTTCCCTATTCCACCTCCCACTTGTTTTGCAGAAGAAATCCTTGTGCACTGATGGCAGGATTGTAAACTGGTGCAGCCACTATGAAAAAAACAGTTGGGGGTTACTCAAAAAAGTTCAAAATAGAACTACCATATGACGCAGCTATCTCACTTCTGGGTATTTATCGGAAGAACACAAAAACCCTAATTTTAAAAGATATATGTACCCCTGTGCTCGTTGCAACATTATTTATAATAGTCTCGATGTGGAAACAACCTAAGCATCCAGGGATGGATGGATGGATGGACGGATAAATGGATAAAGAATATGTGATATATACACAGTGGAATATTACTCAGCCATAAAACGGAAATCCTACCATTAGTGACAATATGAATGGATCTTGAAGGCATTATGCTAAGTGAAATAAATCAGACAGAGAAAGGCAAATACTATATGACTTCACTTATACAGCAATTGTCTAAAGAAATTGTGGAATCTAAAGAAACCTGACCCAGAAACAGGGAGTAGAATGGTGATTGTCAGGGGCTGGGAGAAGGGGGGGAAATGGGAAGATATTGGTCAAAGAGTACAAACTTCCAGTTATAAGATTATTAAGTTCTGGGGATCTAATGTACAGCAGGGTGACTATAGTTAACAATATTGTATTACATCCTTGAAAATTGCTTAGAGAGTAGATCTTAAATGTTCTCACCACAAATTTTTAAAAAGGTAATTATGTGATGATATGGAGGCGTTGACTAACCTTATCGTGGTCATCATTTTTCAATGTATATGTGTATCAGATCATCACCTTGCACACCCTACACTTCCGTAATGTCAACTATATGTCAGTAAAGCTGGGGAGGGGTGGAAATGATGTGCTTGTAGAACTCCTTTTCTCAAGGCCCATTTTACATCCTTTGATGCTGGTGATAACAGCCTCACGCGGGCACACTAACGGCTAGCCAGCTAGACAGAAAGCCTGTTAGGGAAGCAGGTGTCGGCGGCAACGCAGTCTGCTGTTTTCCAGTGATCATCACCGGGAGAGCTGCACTGGACAGTCACTAGTCTAAACCAAGAGTCCTCACATGGGAAGTGGGCTCTACTAAAACCAGGAAAATGCCACTTGAGCCTTTGGCAGCCATCAGCCAGTCCCGTTAACAACTTACTTCCCTCACAACTTTCACAGACTCCCAGCCCCAACAAAGGGTCAGGGGCCAGCATCAGCCCCTTCCCTCCTCTGCTGCAGGCCACGCGGTCCCTCCGGAGAGGCATTCCTTCCACCCGCACCCTCTCCACTGTGCCCAGCCCACTCCAGTCTCTCCTGAGTCTTTCAGGAAAGTCCTTAGGGGTATAGATCACTGCTTTAGAGGGTGGTAAAATCAGGAGTGTACCTGAATCTAGGTGGCACGTCACATCACAGTGGCATTGTATAATTCTTGGTGGCGTCACAAGGTGTCCTATGCTCAGTATAGTGGCAGTCTGCCTGCAAAGAAAACCAGTAATGAAAATATCATGTAATGGGTTGAGAACATACCACATGCCAAGCATTTTGTTAAACTCTTTGCATATATTAATTCATATGTGTCATTTTTACAGCCACCCTGGCAAGTAAAACTCTTACAATCTCATTTTACCAATGAGGAAAATGAAGCCAGGAGGTTAAATCGCTTGCCTAAGATTACACACCTAGTAAATGACTGTCAGAATCACATTTTTTTTCCTCACACCGCAGGCAATAAAAAGCCACTTGAACTAAATTAAGTCCCCACCTCATACGCAAAGAGAAAATTTAACAAGAGTGTTACCAGGAAGCCAAGTGTCAGGAAGTAACATCAGGCATCAGGAGGGACCTGAGCCAGGAAATGGAAACTTATCAGGAGCAGCGAAAATGCCAGAATCCATGCGAGGGCACCTTGTGGTTAGGCGCTTGTCTCTCTTCCTTTCTTCCTTCCTCGAGGTCGCTAGCTTAGTTCTCCGCATATTTTCTTCTTCTGTTTCATTCTTTTCTATGCTCAGGCATAGGCTCTGCCCCAGGTGTATGTGCGTGGCCCAATATAGTTGCCCCCACCCCCAGCCGGCAAGTTTACTTTGCTATTTTTTAAAGAATGATTTATTTTATTTTATTTTATTATTTTTTTGAAGAGAGTGGAAGGGAGGGAAGGGTAGAGAGAGAGAAACATCAATTGGTTGCCTCCTGAGTGTGCCCCAACCGAGGCTAGGGATCGAACCTGCAACCCAGGTACATGCATTTCACCGGGAATTGAATTCCGTGACCCTTTGGTGCACGGGCCAACACTTTAACCACTGAGCCACACCAGCCAGGGCAGAATAGTCAATAACTTTTCAAAGTAATAAGACTGAGCATCATTCATTATGGAAAAAACAACAACAAGATAAATCTGTAAAAGATCGGCCCAGAGAATTAGGAACTTTGAGATGAAATTGTAAACTGTCTAGATGAGGCAAATGCCCCATTTGTCCTGTGTCTTATTTCAAGTGACACGTTTATGAAAGACCACTAGAAAAAAGGCTATACCCTTGCACTGAGTTTGACCTTTCTCAAAGCAGAATGTGGTTTTGCTAAAATAAGAAAAGGGTCTATTGAGGTCATGCTGTACTTGGTTGTTATCTTATAAAATCTGGCAGTTTTGTCCTAAACCTATCCACAGCGCTGACAACTCTGTGCACAGACACATTTGTTTAACTTGGTGCCACCACTACTGATGCTTAATTTCATTTAGGAAACTTCATGGTCTTGGGAAACCACAGTTTAGATGTATAATTTGATTTTCTATGGGACAATTAAATAAAGAATTTCTGAAGGGAAAAATTCTAAAAGAAAGACTCATTGAAGGAAAAATTTACTGAAAATTTCCGTTAGGGGAAATTTCCTATGTGGCATGAATGCCTTTCCCCTCTTTTGTCAACTCTTATAATAATTCTTTTTTTAATAGACTAAAACCTGTTGAACTTCACATTTTGAGAAGAAGGAAAGAAGGAAGGAAAGGTCTTAAAATTCTGGTGGAAATAAAAAAGGACTACTCAATTATGCTAGGGGCTCACCCTAGACAGAATCGCAAGCACATTTCCTCAGCTGCTATTGTACCTCCAGTTTCCTACTTACATGTTTTCAGGTTGTTCCCAGCCAGATGTCAAACATGAGAAGTTCTTGTAAACAAATCCTCATTAAGATGGCTTACCTTTCTAAGGGAAATTCACGTTTCAAAAAGAGACCAAAAAAAAAAAAGAAAATCAAAAGACCAAAAGGAACATAACTCTGACATTTGGTGCTTTTGAGAATGCAAGAGGCCGGTAGGAAACCATGAGAGGCCTTTGTCAGCATTCCTGGCTCAAGCCCACAGGTTGGTCACCTACGCCACCTACTTAAGGTTAGTCCCAAATCCCCTCAGTTCCTGAGGAAAAGAATCTTGATTATTTCTTCCTTAAAGTAAAGTAAAAGGGAAAATACTTAAACCGACAGCATATAGGTCTTTGGGGAGGGGAGTGTTGAAGCCTAATATACCCTGAAACCATGGCTCCAAATCATATTTCTTTTTTTTCTTTTGTTTAAATATATCTTTATTGATTTCAGAGAGAGGAAGGGATAGGGAGAGGTAGAAACATCAACGATGAGAGAGGGCTGCCTCCTGCACGCTCCTGATTGGGGATCAAGCCTGCAACCACCGGGAATCGAACCCCTATCGCCTGGATCCTAGTTCGACGCTCAGCCTCTGAGCCACACCCGGTTGGGCTCCAAATCATATTTCATGAGTTTCATTTAATGCATCAAAATCTATTTAACTATTAGGTAAGAAAGATTCACAAAGGGTTTATAGAAAAACAATAAATGAAAATGGCTACCACACCTGATGTGCACCTCAGTACAAGAAATAATTAATTCTCCTAATAAGAAATGTTCGTTTTCAGTTACATGTCAGCTCACTGTGTTATCTGGATCAGAAACAATGAAAACTCCCACTGACCAGAACAGATTATTCGTTAGATTTTTATTTTCTTACTTAAAAAAAATGTGGGGCATCTCAGAGAACCATATAAACTATACAGGATAAAAAAAAAATCTAAAGAAAGAACATTGAGACAAATGGCAGATGAAGGTTAGAAAATAAGGACATGATGTGCTTAATACACAAAACCACGTCAGGGAATCTTTCCCGGTCATTCAGCTGTATATTAGCTTTTGAGCTTCTAGCAGCCAAACAAGAGGAAAACTTGATCAGTTAGAAAGTCAAAAGCCAAGTTGGGAGTCCGAGTCACAGGGCCCCCCAAACAGGGCCCAGATGTTGTTAGGTGCAGCATCATGCGTTTATTCGAGCTCTCCTATGAAGCTGTTACTCAGGATGCAGAATTGTAGCAGAGGGAAGACGAGACATACTGAGGAGAGAGGCAAGACACACTGCTCACCAAACCTGGTGGCTGAGGGGGTCCACAGACCGGTGGCAGAAGGGCTGGCCGGGGGGGATACAGCTTCCACCTGGCTCATCTCCATCCAGCAGGGAAAACTGTCCTAGCACCACCGCCAAGAACTTCATACAAAAATAAAAGAAACCCGGCCGGCTTGGCTCAGTGGTTGAGCGTCGACCCTTGAGCCTGGAGATCAGGGTTCGATTCCCAGTCAGGGCACATGCCCGGGCTGCGGGCTCGATTCCCAGTGGGGGTTGCGCAGGAGGCAGCCGATCGGTAATTCTCTCTCATCATCGATGTTTCTCTCTCTGTCTCTCCCTCTCCTTTCCTCTCTGTGAAATCAATAAAAGAAAAACATACTAAAAAGAAAAGAAAAATATTCATGATACAGAATGAAGAAATAGCAGAAAGTGAAAAATGAGCTCACAGGACTCACAGCAAATTCATGGTTGACAGTGCAGGGCATGAGGGAGGAAAGGGAATGTGGTCACTTTGGGGGTCTATGGTACTTCAAATGTATTGGGGGATATTTTTTGACGTACATAGAAATACACATAAAGGCTAAAATCCCACGTGCCAGCACGCTAACAACTGTCAATCCCGTGAGGTGCGAAAACTTGTTATTTTATACTTACTGTGTTTTTAACTTATTTAGAAGAGACTGCAGTAGACGGTGGCACATTGGTAGAGGATTCCTGGAGAGGAGGAGTTTTGAGGCAAACTGTAAAAAATGGACTCGGGAGGGCCTCAGGGGAGAGGCTCCGGAGTCAAAGACTGAGCAGCTTTCTGTTTGGAAACAGCTCCTGTTTTTTCCGAAGTCAGGGATATAAAAGCCACCTGTGCAGGACACTCAGCCTCCATTCATGGAAACACAGAGTTGAAAGTTATATCACTTATTACTAATAAAAAAGGAAGCAAAATAAAAGCATCTTGGAATAAAGAATTTGGTGTTTTCCATGACTCAGCCTCAAATACAGCTTTGTTTCTTGAATCTTCCGCGCTCACCGTCACCCATATCTATGCCATCATTATGTCACTGATTACCTTGGAATGGTCTAGAAAGAAGAAAGAGAGAAGGGCAGGAAGGGAGGAACGGGGAGGAGGTGGGCAGAGGCTGGGAAGGCGAGAAGAGAGGTGCGTACCTGTCCAGGTAACTCGCTAATAGGCAGGATTGTCGTGCATTCTAGAAAAGCAAGAGAAAGCAAGTAAGTCCACAATAGACGTCCTACAACATCGTCTCAGAAAGTAAGACGTTTTAGATTCTGAGGAACAGAAGCAAAGCTTGCCCTAGAAGGACACATGGCAAGTCTCTAACCCTGTGATTAAAGAATACCTGAGCATTTTTTACACTGTTGGGTTGGCCATTCCTCTGAGTATGTGGCTACAGCAAACACCTTCCACTTCATGGTCCAATCCTACTTGTATCAATTCAAGTTCCTTTTTTTTTTTCCCCCCAAATTTCAATTTCATGGCACTTTATTAAAGTTCTGCTCTATTTAAAAATGGCAAGCCCATTTTAATATCATCGCTATTGTTTTTTTATGTTTAATTGCCTTTTTTTTTTTTTTGCTTTATCGAGGTATGGGTGACAAATATCAATTCAAGTTCTTGATGTCATTTTGGTGTTAGAGTCCTTTTATTTTTAAAGATACTTCATTATCTTGGTATCTGCAGAATGAGACAGGGGACACTTGGCAGTAGATGCTGACACACAGCTGCAGAGCTCGTCGACGCTATGAAACGGCATTTAAATTTTGTCTTTTAGAATTTGAATGAGCTGTGATTCCATTGTGATGCTACTGAGCGCATTTATAACGTGAGCATTCACAAACGCTCCCTCCGTGATCAAACGGCTCGATTGCCCTTTCCTCCCAAACTGCTGAAGACAGATCCGTTGCTGGATTTAAACAACCTGTACTGTGAGGTCAGAGCCAGATGCTCTACATCTTGCAGATAAAGAAGCATAAAACCACATTGACCATCTTCTTTGGTGGAAAAAATGCATCTATTTTCACTGTAACTACTGTATCTCAGTCCTTAATGGTGTATGTCTTGTCCAGAGAAAATGAAAATAGAAATTCTGGTGCAGATAAAATGTTTAAATTAAGGAGGAACGTGAGAACATTCAAATCACTTTGAAACTAAATAATGATAAATTGTAACAGCTTCCAACAATTACTTAGTTCTTATGAAAAGTATTTACCATGGCAACCACTGCATCAAATTGCTCTTAAATAAGTCCTGAGCCACACACACACACACACACAGCAAGCAGGAGAAAATGTGTCCCCTATGCCCATGTTTGTTTGGTTTAGGGCAAGGAGGTAGCCTGCAGTAACATGCTAACACAAAGGAAGCACGTGTGCCCCTCTTCACACAGTGCCTCACACACACTGTCTCAAAGGTGTGCCCATGATGGTGGGATCGGCTTAATTATGTTGATCTCTTCCCTAATATTTCAAAAAGGACTCCCAGACTATTTAACTGTGAAATAAGAGGTCTTTTGCAAAAGCAGGGAGATCACTTCCATACCTGGTTTTAAATCCAGGCTCTGGCACTTTCCAGATGTGTGATGTCTTTTTCCCTGTTTTTCACCTGAGGAATTGAGGTAACCATAATACCTATGTATAGGATTATTGCAAGGTTGGTTCAAGTCAATACAGAAGCAGGGCACGTGAACAATGCAGCACGTAGTAGGTGCACTGTGTGGGTTTGCTGCTACTGCCACGATCACTATTAGTAAGCCATTCTATGGGCATGGCCTTAAGATCCTTCAAACACACTGGCTCCTTTCATCGATGCAGGCACCTTATATGGTAAGTATTATTAGTCTCATTTTATAACTGGAAATTCAGACTCAGGAAAAATGCATAATCTACTAAAATCAAACAACTAGTAATTGGTAAGACACACTAATTGCGTAGCTAAATAAATAAATAAATTTAATATTCTGGATCTGTTTTTACTAAATTTAGGTGGGATATTTACAAAAAAAAGATGTGACTTAAAATTTAGGCTACCTGGTTTACAAAAAAAAAAAAAAAAAATCACTCTGGGGAGGACTACAGAGTAGTTACTGACCAATGCATCTGATGCTGAAGTACCTTGTGAGGTCATTGGGGGTGCTCACTGGGACAGACATGAAGTCAGCTCAACTATACACCATTTGTAGCGGCTAACTGGTGCAAAACATCTCCCCACAATGGTGAAAAGTAATTAAAAGCTATAGGAAAAACCAGCTAAGAGGTATGAAAACCTTCAAAAATGCAGGGGTAAGTTCCCTACTTTAAGTGGTATGTAGCCCAGTATCAAAGGTGATTTATTAAAATGTTCCCTCACTTCTTTGGGGGCACAGTTTTTCTTTTTTCAGTATTATCTGGCATGAATTTTCTGGTTTTTTCCACAGCTCCTCAGACCTCTGATCAGAAAGCCCTGGCCCTGGAGCTCCTTGGTGGCAGTCCTCGGCCTGCGCTGAAACACGCCTCATTTCCTGTTTTCTCTCATCTTGATGCAACAGGTACAAGTAGAGCAGGATATGACAGTTAGAGGGAATGTTGCAAACAATAGTGAAAGCAGTTACTCTGAGCCTCAGGCCCATTTGCTCTTTTTCATTTCAGTAGGCAAGTGACATCTCGTCTATAATGTTCAGAGTGGGACGGGGCTGTCCCCGTCCACATGGAGAAAGGGCACCTGGCTTCGGTGCTCACTGTCAATCAGCAGCGGGTTTGGCCTCTTCAGGTCTGTGTGTGTGTGTGTGTGTGTGTGTGTGTGTGTGTGTGTGTGTGTGTGTGTTTTAAGCAAAGCCTTTCCACTAATGAGACTTTGAGTTTGAATTGGGGTTTTGTAACTTTATATCTACTTTATATTTTTACAAATCTCACTTACCTTAAAGAAAGGCTGGAATATAAGACAGACAGGATTTAGCAAAACAGCATGATTCTTTAGGACAAAATGAGGAGAGAGGTGATGTGCTCAGAAACTCTACTTTCCCCGAGTGCAACACCAGATCAGCTCTTCACAGAAAAACTCCACCACAGCAGATGAACTGCCTTTCATAGTATATTTAAATCCAGCTTTATACCCTGACACTCATCTTTATAGTGTTTTCACTAGACATTCCAGCAGAAAATCAGACTCTTACACATTTGTTCTTAAACAGAAAGTGAACGAGTGGTTGCCGTGGCCTGGGGTTAGGTCCGAGGTTACTTTTTGGGGTAATGAAAATGTTCTGACCTTCGATTTGGGTGGTAGGTGCACAACTCTGTGAATGTACGAAAACCGTTGACTGACACACTGTAAATGAGTGGGTTTTATGGTTTGTACATTATGTCAATAATTTAATTAATAATTTGATTTTTACCCTCAAGGAGGAATCTGAAAGAGAGAAGAGTATCATAAAGAGAAGTTCGGAGTCTCTTGGATTTGAGACATCTCTTTGCTAATGCACTAAGGCCAGGAGAGACCTGAATTTTTTATTTGATATACCCTCGCCTTCACTATTCTTTCTCCCCACCTCCCATCAGGGTTCTTTTTTATAATCCATCTCATGAGTATAGCCCTGTAATAGACGTTGGGGATTGGCAGCCCCAAAGCCATTCATAATGTCCTGCTCTCTTGCCCTTTTCTACTCTTGAGGCTGGAAAGCAAACTACTTGATTTTCCTTTTTCGCTGCTGGTGGCGGCCATGGAATTCAGTTCTGGCCAATACAAGGTGAGCAGAACCCTCTTAGACACGATTTCCAGGAACATTTACTTTCCAGATGAAAAGGGGTAGATGTAACTGGCGGAGCCCTTTTGTCCCTTTCAACTCTACTGTCTTTTCCCTCTTCTTCTTGTCTAGGAAGCAGACGTGAGGCCTGGAGATGCAACAGTCAGGGGGTGACATGAGGTGACACGCATGAGGGTCAAAGCCCATAAGCTAAGGAAGGTGGAGCAGAAAAACGGAAAGACCCTTGGTCCTTGCTAGCATTTCTTAGCAGCTGCACCAGTGCTGACAGCTCAGTTCTGAGCTCTCACTGTATATGAAAAAGAAACCTCTTTTTGTTAACCTACTGCTACTTGCCGTTGCAAACAGGTACCCTGTTACTTGCAACCAAAAGCACTCCTAACAAGCCGGTTATGAGACATCCATGTTTTAAAATTATTTAGATATGTCAGTGTCAAAGTGGGTATATTTTAATGTCCAGGGGCTGCTTCTTGTGCACATAAAAGACTGTTTATAGTTCATTGGTGTTTAAATTATTATTGAAGACACAAATTTTCCTTAAGCCTTTAAGTTTAACTTAAAATATTTTTTTTTATCTTTCTTATAGAGAAGATAAGTGCCATACAAGAGATCTGTACAAACATAAAGAAAAGGAAAAAAATTGTTTCACAGAGAAGCATTTTGAGCTAGGCCTTAAAAATTGAAAAGAGAATTCCAAACAGAAAGAATGCATAAACTCAGAGGCATGAAAGGGCGTGATGTGTTAGACGGGCCTGTGGGGCTGGAGAAGGGCACACTGGGCTGGAAAGCAAATTGAGATAAAGCTGTCCAGAGTTTTTTGTGTATCAGACTAAACAGTTGAATTGCCATCCTATAAGATGCTTTTAGAAATTTTGGAGGAAGGGAGTGACATGATCACATGGCTGCTTGAGAAAGAAAAAGAAGTTGGAGAAGGCCATAGGTAGAGAGGCTCTTGGGCGATGGCTGCAGTAGAATTAACGAGAGGATGAGGGTCTGAAAAGAGAGAAGGTCCCACGGCAGAGGCTGCGGAGGGCCCCAGGGCAGGGGGCGAGTGGAGAACAAAGCAGAGGCTCAGGGCTCAGTCGGAGGGGGCGGAGGAGAGGCCAGTGCAAAGGGAGAGGGCGGCAGTGTCCCCAGGAAGCACGGCAAGGCTGTCACGGGCCTCAGGGTAACTGCTGCAGCTTCGGAAACCCGCAGAGCATACGGCAGACAGGCGGAGAGGGGAGCAGAGGAGGCAGAGGGCGCCCCAGCCGGGGGACCCGGCTTTCTGCTGCGCCAAAGACTCATGAAACATGCCTCTTCCTCTTCACCGCTTTAGGAAAACAGGCAGGGAGACGGGGAGGTTATCTGGGAGCTGTATTATTTTTATCCAAGAGAAACCGAGCATACCTATTAAATTAATTAAACAAGGAGGCCATTAGACTGAGTGGCTCTAATGCCATGTGGCCTACATAAGCAGACCCAAGTCTAAGTCTGTAAACGCTTCAGGGTTATGAAATTGAAACCTAAGACAGCCAGCCACAAATAGCCAACGAGGCTTTATGCCGTAGCCAATCAATAATTTCCTACTTTGCTTCTCTGCTTTTTCTCTCTAAAAGCCTTTCCCCAAACTCTTGCCGGTGGAGGCTCCTAACTACTTGTAGTTTGGTGCTGCCCTGATCCCAATCAATCTTTGCTTACATAAACCTGAAATTTTTAATATACTTTAGTTTATCTTTCAACATACCTAAAAGGGTCATTTCAGTTATCGCATTACCATGCTTTAAACCAGATCAGACATTTACATAATCACTACCAACAACTAATCAAGTAGGTGGAAGCTCTAGATGAGCCCAGATCAGATATGAACAAAATAAAAGGAAAAGCCATCTTCTCTGCACAACAAAGTTGTAGCACAAGTTAAATTATGCAACTTTGATGCAGATACACAGAAAAAGAAAGTCGAAATGCAAACATTGGCTGCTTATATTCAACACTGTCTGTGGGAGGCACTGAATCCAGGGGGCATTAGCAATCTGGTCATCAGAGGTAAGTGCCACTTGTGAAGCAGGTCTATTTTGTGGGGCTTGGCTGTAGCCCAAGACTCTCCAGCTCTTTGCTCCAATCCACTCTCATCAAATGGCCCTCGATTACTAATTCATCATCGTCAGTTCTTCAATACTACAGACTGAAAGAGTATAACCACCTTTTAAAGGAAAAAAAAAAAGGGGGCTTTTAGTTTATGCATTAGTCTCTTAAGAATGTAGTTGGTATTAGCATCCCTAATTAGGAGAGCTCTTGAGGTCCTGACAAGACTGGGTTTCTTGCCTAGAAGAGCAAGGACCAGACCCTGGACTCATGGGTGAATTCACACCCTGGTGATCACTCAGCCAGTTTCTCTGATGACACCACCGCCTCCCTGTCCTGCCCCTTCTATCAATGTCATGTTACACTGCCGCCTCCACCCAAGATGGACAAGAATCTACATAGAAGTAGAACACAGGCCAGCTAGGTGCATATATTTCCTGTGCCTGCCATAGCACATTCTTCAGGTATGTTGGCCAAGCTGTCCACTCAATGACTCATCCCTGAACAGCACTGCCTATCACCTAGTGCACTTCCTTACTTTTAAAGTCCTGCCTGCTGATTTTTATATTTCTTCTCAATGATGAGAGAGAGTCATTGATCGACTGCCTCCTGCACACCCCTTACCGGGGATCAAGCCCACAACCCGGGCATGTGCCCTGACTGGGAACCGAACCACGACCTCCTAGTTCATAAGTCAATGCTCAACCACAGAACCACGCCGGCTGGGCATTTCTTCCCATAATTATTTTCCCACTGTTCCCAGTGGTTCTGACTTTGGCTGACTCAAAAAGCCTTAGTTGACACTTTACTATTTCTCCCTCTACCCCAACCCTGAACAGAAGGGCTGGTCTCCACGAGGCCTACCCTGGCATTACAGACAGGACTTAGACCCATCGAACAATCCAGGGCACACTCGTCATGTCAGAAGAGGCCCAAGTTGGCATCAGCCATGCTAGATTCAGCATGGGATGTATAGACCCCAGCAATTTCCAGAACTGGTGGTTGAGCTCTACCTCAGAGATTGGATTTCAGCAGAAAGATATGGGAACATTCATTCAGCAGGACTGGCGACTTCCCAGGGAGGCTCGGCGAAGGAGGCGCTCCAGTGACTAGCATCTGCTGGCAGAGCTGCCCATCGGTGCTGCCGTTTCCAGAAGTGACGATAGAGTGATTGACACTGTCCTGTGGCTGCAGCAACTCCAGCTCACAACCAAGTCACACCAGCTCAACGTGCTCCCTTTTAATTACTTACCATTTTGAGGTAAGTATTGGAATTCTAGCCATACTTCATCAGCCCCAGTCTTCTCTGAGTCTTGGTTTCCTCAGCCATGAAATAATAATGGTTATACTTCCCTCACAGATAAACCACATAAAAACACCTAGCAGGCACATTGCCCAACACACAGCAGATCTGTTCTGTGCTCAGTTGTAATTCTTTGTCCTTAAATCAGGAGGGGATCTCGACCTACAGTCAGACTCGGGCTCTTCCTTCAGAGTGTGATTAGACTTGCTTCTGGAAAGGACTGGTGTTGGGGTGGAGGAGACTCAAGGAAATGCTTACTCCACGATTCTCAAACTTCGGGGAGCATAGGAATCATGTAGGTTTATTAAAAATACAGAGACCAGGTCCCTCTCTCAGTGATCAAAAGTCACTGAGACTGAGACACAGAAATCTATATTTTTAAGTTTCCCAGAATATTCTAATGTGCACCAGAGTTTGAGAATACTGCCCTTTCTGGAAGTTTCTCCTCCTTGACCTGATTGCTCTGGTAGACAGAGTAGGTGGTGGGGCCTAGTTTGGCTGTAGTATAAAAAAAATCAGTCTTTGTCTCCAGTTCCTGGCACAGAGCTCCCCAAACCCTTAGAATCTCTTGAGTGATGAGTCTTACTTATGCTAATGAGCCCCCAAGTTGGTGAACCCATTCCGGGGCTGGGAAGATGGCAGGACAGGAGAGAGCGCGAAAGTTCTCAATCCCACCACCACCACCCCTGTAACTTGGCGAATGTATTTCTTCCACTTGGCTGTTCCTAGGTTATATCCTTTCTAATGAACCGGTAAAGGTAAGTAAAGTGTTTTCCTGAGTTTTGTGAGTCATTCCAGCAAATTACCAAACCTGAGAGGAGCTCATGGAAACTCTCAAATTTGTGGTCAGCTGGGCAGAAGTGTGGGTAGCCCTTTTGCAGCTGGTGTCTGAAATGGGGACAGTCTTACGGGACCGAGCCCTCTAACTGGCAAGATCTGACCCTAATTCTAGGTAGATAGTATCAGAACTGAACTGATCTGTTGGGTATACAATTGGTGTCATAGATAGAACTGGTTGGTGTGTGTAAAAACAACACACATTTAGTGTCAGGAATGGTACCAAAGAAAAAAAAAAAATACAGGGCCCCTGTCACATTTTGGCTCCTCCTGACTTTACTTGGCCCTTGTGAAACCATGCTTCTTTATAGAGTGTGGTTAAACCCAGAAGAAACGGCCAATTCTGCTGCAATTCTCTGACCTAAATTCAGAGGTGTAAAAGGGGGGCTGAAACTTTCCCCATCCCAGCCTACCCAAAGGAGGGCAGAATTTGCCCACAGGCCTCTGACCTGCTGACAGTAATCCCACCATGGCCAGACGCAGTCTCCAACAGCCAGGGAGCAAAGGGCCTGCTCTAGAAAAGGGCACAAGCCCATCTGTTGGAATCATCTTATGGATTCGCTCAGCACCTTGACGCTGGCTGGACCCCACGTGAGCTGCCTCTTCACCTTTTAAGCCTGTTTATAGGTGCCTGCCAGGGCCCTTCCATCCAGCTAGATTCTTTGGCCTAGGTCCTCTTGACTATTTGTCAGTAGTCAAACCTTTCTTTGTGCCCCAGAGTTGCTACAATAAACTCACTCAGCCATTTCCACTAGAAAGTGTCCCAGGACTCCAGGCAAAGGCTCTGCCAATGAGCCTTCCTCTCCTGGCTTCATGCCTCAGTGCCAGCTGCGCTGCTCTCAGCATTGTTGTTAAAACACTGTCCCCTCCCTTTCTTGCCTTCTGTTCCCTCTCCTCCTAGAGAAGCCACACAGTCTTGCCAATCAGTGTCACTCATCTTGGTATACCTGCTGGCATACTTGAAACTATTCAAAGGGGCCTCATTCCTAGGGGTTTTGGGGGTTTTTTGTTTTGTTTTTTAATGTGGTGATTTCTTATAGGGTCTTCCTCTGCTAGGACCCTATTCAAGACAAGGTTAATCTGGCCAATGATTGTCTCACCCAGCTGCAGGGAGGGAGACACAGTCAATTTGGTAAGAGATGGCACAAAATCAAGGCACATGATTGAGGACTAATGGGCTGTAGAAGCCCAAGTGGAATAAACTGGCCAAGTGCTTCTACTTTGAGCAGAAGCTTCCCTGGCACCAGAGAGCTATTTTGCAGAGCCACCACTAACTAGTGGAGAGGGCCTGACAGCTGCAAAGTCATCCCTAAGGACTTCAGCTGGACACTACTTGGGATAGTGTCTCCGGCAGCTCCCAGTCACTTGGCCCCAGGAAATCCCTTACTGTAACTGTACTGGGTCAGCACTGGCTCCTGAAGCCCCTCCGCCCGACAGTGGCTCAGTCTCCTCTTCCAAGACACAGACGGCCCATGTCCTGTGCTGCCTGACTTGGGATTCTCCATGTCCTTCTTGGGAGCCAGTTCAGGGAGGGTTGTGGGAGGGGGAGGGGGAATCCAGTGTGGATTAGGTTCTTCCTCTCTTGACAAAGCCATCACCATCACAATGGTTCTCACCTGCACTACCTACCCTCTGGGCATAGTGACTTTTTTAAAAAAAATGTGTTTCTATTGATTTCAGATAGAGGGAGAGAGAAACAGAAACATCAATGATGAGAGATAGCCACTGATCAGCTGCCTCCTGCATGCCCCTCACCTGGAATCAAACCCTGACCTCCTGGTTCATAGGCAACACTCAACCACTGGGCCACACCAGCCAGGCCATAATGAACTTCTACTAGAAATCTTTCAGACTTTGAGACTGTGATCCTTGGAGTCTCTAGCTGCACACTCACAAATTCACCATCATCTGGAGTAGAATCTCTGTCTCCTTCCACATCCCTGGAAATCATGACTCCTTTGTATTTTCACCTTGGGCAGTGCCTGACATGTATCTGATACCTGTAGTCCCATCCCAGTCCTGTGCTTATAGGAATCTGGCTTTTTAAAAAATATATATATGTCTATTGATTTCAGAGAAAGGAAAGGAGAGGGAGAGAGAGAGAGAGAAACATCAATGATAAGAGAGTCATTGATTGGCTTCCTCCTGCACGCCCCCTACTTGGGGATCGAGCCCTCAACCTGGGCATGTGCCCTGACTTGGAATGGAACTGCCATCTCCTGGATCATAGATCAAAGTTCAACCACTGAGTCACACCAGCCGGGCTTACCTATACTTTCTGATACAAGATTCCATATTATAAGGAATGGAGTCTAGATAAACTTGGAGAGCAATTCCCTGACCTGCCTTTAGGCAAAGCAGGAATGAATCTGCTTCAGGCTAGGTTGAATCTGAGCTAACATTCTTTCTAGAATGTTGGCAGCTCTTGTCCTTTGAAAAACAGCAGCGTAAATGGAAATGTGCAGAAATGTTCAAGCAAAGTTGCACCACTACCACATTAGTCAGGAGACCAAGGAAGACAAAGATAAAACAGAAAAAGAAGTGAGGATGTGGCAACACCTACTACTGAACCACTGACAAAATGTTGAAAGCTCTTTTGAGACAAAGGCATTTCAATGTGCTGAAATAATCTAGATGTTTGAACACTCTGATGAAATTAGCCCCTTTACTCTTTTTGGTGGGTACATGTTGTTTTGGCCCGATCAACACCCATTCTCTCTTTGGGAACAGCATCCAGATTTTCCCTTGGGGCATCACCTCTCCCACTTTCTCAGTCCCTATTGTTGAGTGAAGCTGACTGCCATACCCAGCACCAGGTAACTGATTCAGAGGGCACATGATGGAGTGATTCGAAGCTGGGGCTTTTGTCGCTTCTGCTGAGATTGTTTCCGTGAATAACATAAGGTAGAAATCATAAGTATAAAGAGCAGTGCTGAAAATAGGGCCACCACAGTGGAAAACAGGACCAGGAGGAGGCGAAATATCACATAGTTTTAACTCAGTCCAGCCGTGCCTGAAGGCAGATCCCTTCCTGGGCTTTTCACTGTTAGCCAAGAAATTCTCTTTTTTTTTCCGCCTAACCCGAGTTTGAGTTGGTCTATACCTTCCAGAAACAAAAGAGTTCTGACTCTTGAAGGTATTGCTGCCTCGGGAATACCTAGAGGTGACTATTTAGTTTGTATAAAGGCAAAGAATGTGCTCAGGCTGGTTGTGGCTCCAAATTTCTATAAATAGGTGTCACGTTCAAGTCAGAGGGACTTGTTTTGAAGCTGCTTTACATAAAATTGATTAAACATCTATTATTCATTTCAGAGAATGGGGGGAAGAAAAGACACCAACACCCCAGCCACTCCCTTGGCACCACCACTGACTCAAACCAAGGAAAGAGCAGTCAACAGGCTTCCCAGAGTCTAGGACATGTCTGACCGTCGATGCTTACCAGAGCCAAAACGACGCAGTGGAAAGCGCTCTGGGGTCAAATCCTAGCTCTGCAGCTTACCAAGCTAAATGGCCCTGGGCTAATGGCTTAAATTCAAGGAGATCTAGCCAGTTTTGCAAATTTTTGTATTTGATGTAAATGATGTATTTGAATCCTTCTACCACTGTTTTTTTTCTCCCTTAACTTCGTAATTATGAAGTTCATGCCCGAGGACTGGGGGAGCCCCAGTGCATATTATATCCCATTACATCAAGATGCCATAACTTTTAAATCCATTTTTCAACTGATGGACCTTAGGTGGTTCCAAGTTTTTATTCTTACACATAATACTGCTATAAATATTCTTATGCCCACATGCAAAACATCACCTAGGGTATAGTCCAAGGAATGAAATTGCTGGATCATGGCCACTGCTGAGTTATAGGTAATTTGACTTTATTAGATATTGACAAGTTGTCATCCAGAGTGGTTTTATCGACTGAGACTTTCACTAGCTTTGTATGAGAGATGCTTCATATCTTTTCTATCGTTCAAAAGTTCATTCAGGCCTGGCCGAGTGGCTCAGTTGGTTGAGTGTTGTCCCATGGACCAAAAGGCCACAGGCTTGACTCCCGGTCAGGGCACATGCCTGGGTTTCGAGCTTGATCACCAGTAGGAGGCATGCAGGAGGCAGCAGATTGATGTTTCTCTCTCATTGATGTTTCTCTCTCCCTTCTTCTCTCTCTGAAATCAACAAAAACATATAAAAAATGTTCACTCAACAAATATTTCTTAGTGACCTACTAATCTGCTCTAGGTACTGGGATACAGCAGTAAACGTTCCTGCTCTCTTGGAGCTTCCATTTTCTTGGTAGGAGACATGATAACAAATAAATGTTATTCACACACTGTGTAAGTGAATACAATACCTTTTTTTTTTTTAATGCAATACCTTCTTGAGCTCAATGTGACCTAATTCCAGAAGCTGATTTTTTAAAATATGTAATTACTATAAAAATTAGAAGATAAATGTCTTACATTGGTGTAATATGTTAGTGTTTACAGTGTGTTTGGGAATCCATGTTCTCAGTTGACCACAATACCAGTCAACACATAAGGAAGTGGTTAAATGTTTCTCTCCCTGCAGTCGATCTGCCTGGGATCAAGTCTTGGTTTCCTGACTTACTACCGTGTGACCTTGAACAAGTTACTGAACCTCTCTAAATCTCAATTTTTGTATCGGATAATAGTGCCTGACTCTTAGGGATGCTTATCGTGGTGCCCAGTAAATTTTTAGTACTTTTTGCTATTTACTAGCAATCAATAATAATTGGGTGGGCCAATCATGTAATATTATTCCCATTTTATAGATGAGGAAACTAAGGTTCAGAGTGGTTGAACAAATTGCCAGTAAGTTCTAGTAGCTCTTAAACCAGCTCTTCTGACACCAGAGCCAATCCTCTACTACAACAATGTACTTATGAATGTATCGTGTGTTCGTTTAATAATTATTTCTTGAACATCTCAAGTGGCCAGTCACTATGCTTGGTGCCAGAGAATTCTGAAATAATCCCAATATGACTCATCATCTTTGGGCAACCCTGAAATCATAACTACCTTGTGGCTAGTCCTAGCACTTTGCTTCATCCAGCGTGGGCTGGTAATGAATTTTCAAGATTCTACTGAAGTTTTTATGGAGGCTAGAGATGAGCATTTATCACATTAGACTGGGACTCCTTGAAAGGCAAGGATCATGTTTTACTTAACAGTGTACAACTGGCACATAGCACAGTGCCTAGCACATGCCAGTTGAATATTTGACAAATGAACAACATGTCATACAGCTAAATCTACTTTATCTTCCTCAACAGCTTCTCACCTGTCCATATAACACCTTCCTAGCAGCTGCTCCAAAATTACTCATGGGATAGAGTTGCATTGCATTGTGAAGAATTCTACCTCTCTTGAACTTGATGGGATTCTCCCAGGTATCCCTGTTTTCCAGATACACGTAGTTTCCATCTGAAACCAAGTGTAAGTGATGGCTGGGTTAGGAAAAAAATACGTAAATCAAAATATTGAATCAGGGGGCCAATAGTTGAGTAAACAATCACAACAACAAAATGTACTCATGGAAAGACAAGGAATGATCTAAGACAGTGCATGCTGAGCACCCTACGAAGAGAACTGGCAATAAACACTATTGGAGTTCAGAACAGTGAGAAAGAAAACAGGAGGATGGTAAGGTATCTGATTGAAAGGAATCTATTCTAGGTCTCTTTATAGACAAACTGAGGCATTGTGAGTTGTTTTTATTGTTATATCTCAGAGTTTCCTCTGCACAGCAGCAGCCTGTCAACTGCTTAAGGCTTTGGAGCCAGCCATCTTCATGGGCCCAGAGTCTGACAGTGCCCAGGAACGGCCCATCTGCAGTTTCTGTGTAGAATTTGGAGGTGGAGCCCAGGGTCCCAGGGCTCACATTTCCTCATTTTTGGCTCCCCCACGCTCAACTTAGGGTACTAAACTCCAGCTGAGAACAGGGACAACATTTTATCTTCACCTGTCCATCGCTGGTTGAAAGAAAAGGTATCCATTCTAAGTAACTCCTCGCTGACATAAACGTCACAATTTCTACTTCCTTTACTTCATAACCTTACTCTCAGCCTCTATCCCCATAATAAAAATAAATACCCCCTAGAATTTGGCAATGCTTCCTTTTCAAGATTACTACCTTGCTTCTGATCTAAATCCTATCTTGGAGATGGAGAATATTTTCTTAGATTTAGGCTTCTTTTTTTAGGTGCATAAATATTTCTTTAGAGTATGACTGTGGGACTAGAAAAATGGGATGTTTTGGTAAGAAAAATCAAGGTTCGTACCTGACAGCTGCCTTAGCACAAGGTAGTCCTATTTGGCTCTGTATGTTAAGCCCTTAAAAGGGAAAGGAAAAGGAAATTAAGAAGTGTACTCCTTACATCTTAGAGAGACATCACGGTATGTTTCATTTTCTACCAAGTCAAGCTACTAGACCTCCCCTAATGACACTGGAGTTTGGCCATTCAAATGCACTTATTTCTTTCCAGCGACAACATGATCTTGGCAGAACATTGAGAACTGGTGGCCGAGAAAAGAAAATGCAGTCTTCCTGCTTGCAGAAGAGATTCTGAGACACCCTTGCTAACACAGCCCAGCCCAAAGGGCTGGTGTATGAATCAGCCATAAACGTCGCGTGGGCTGATGAGGGTTGCAGAGTTCATGAGAATTTCTGATGAAGCCGCACGCAAGAGTGCTTATCGGTTATTGTCTGTGTGGTGCAGTCTGTAATTTGCCTTGTTTGGGTCTTTTTGCTATTATGTGTTATGCTTCCCCGAAGCCTGACGCAAGCTCTCATTTTCCTTTGCTGTCAGAATTCCCCCGCTTCAAATGAGAACTCTGAGGCTTTGTGGCAAGAATGCTAAATATGCCTTCCAACTGCACAGACAGAAAGGGCTAAGAGATGGTTATATTGTGTTAGCATCGGATTCCAGAAACATGATCCCAATTCTCCTAATTTCTTAATCACGAATGCTTTTGGCACTCGCCACAGTATAGTTGGATCCTCTCTGAAGTACTTAGGAACCAAACCAAATCAAGCAAACACAAGAAGAGCATGCAACGGTCAAGTAAAACATGTTTTCAGGCTTCCGGCATCCTTCCTTCCTAGGCCCAGTACTGCCTAGTTTTACCAGATTTAGCAAAGGAATACGTATATACAGGCTCCTTTATTTTATCTGACAATCCTATTAAGGCCTTTAGTGGGTCCGTTTAATTCCCTGCCATCGGAGCCTATCTGGGGCTGGGGGAGGGGGCAGTGAAATTATTCATCAAAACTTAGAGCAATATTTCTTAAAGTTTGGTCTCAGATAATCTGCATTAGAATAACCCAGGGAACCCATGAAAATGGCAGATTTCTGAGTCTCGACCTAGGCTCACAGATTCAGAAATGCCAGGGATGGGCCTGGGAATATGTGTTTAAAAATCTCTGCAAATAATTCTGACAATTCTTTAATGACCTCGGTGTCTTTCCTCTCCCAGTAGTACATATTTAAAGCCTTTTTCTGCTTGTGGAAAGGAGATAATAGAAGTACAGTATCAGATATTTATGAGGGCCTTATTAAATATTTGTTTCCTTAATCCCTTCTTAAATGGACTCTGGGCTTCAAAAGAAAGTGAGAGGCTGCCTCTGATCGCCTCCATATGCATCTGACCATCTATGACTGACCCTTTGTAGGCTGCTGCTATTCCAGGCAGGCAGTCAGGAGAGTCTTTGGGCAGCGGCTCCAGCAGAAACATGTCCAGAGCTTCACCCAGTGGGACAAACAGAATGGATCTTCCATCAGTGTGCAGTGTGCCAAGAAGCCTGCAATTACCCCTTCTCTAAACCCCTGTACTTCTTTCCCCTCTGGATCAGAGTTAACTTAAATCTAAAAGTCAGCCACCAACATTAAGCAACGTTGCACGTTGAGAACCTTGGGCCACAGACCCTGGTAGAATCCTGCAGGTTTAGGATTGGGTTTAGAAAGACTACAGGCCCCAAAATGCAATTTCACCTTCCAAAGACTACCATTCCCAACATGCAATGCAGCCAAAGTTAGCAAAAGAAAAGACCTGCAAGCACGGTTGGAAATTTTTATATTTAGGTCACCTTAGGCAAAGAAATTATTTAAAAGGGCCTCAGGATAGTTTTTTTTGCAGGAGTGATCACTCCCTAAATCCAGGAAAGGAAGGGGAGGAGTCTGAGCCGTGTCACACCCCTTTCCCAGTAAACTTCTTTCTCTCCAAGTTTGGGGGCCGGAGTTCCAAGGTCCAGGAGTAGCAGCCGTACACCCTGAGCTTTCCCCATGGTTTCGGTGACCAGATCCGTGTTTGGAGAGCTGCCCTCGGGGGCAGGGACGGTGGAGAAGTTCCGGCTGCAGTCAGACCTGCTGAGCGTGGACATCCTCTCCTGGGGTTGCATCATCTCGGCCCTGGAGGTCAAAGACAGGCAGGGCCGAGCCTCGGATGTGGTGCTCGGCTTTGCCGAGTTGGCAGGTGGGTTAACTCTGCCCCGCGCACGGCCGGGCTCGGGCTCGAGCTTGGGCCCGTCAGGAACGCTTGGACCCGCTAACTCACGGGGTTGTGATCCTGTGCTTGGGAAAAATCAAAATGAATGGAAACAGCTATGGGACTTGGCCTCTGGCTATCCATTCAGGCTTTGCCTCAGTTGATTTTAAAAGGCAGTTGAGAGTAAGATAAAACTCCAGCAACCCTGGAGCGATCTTTGAACTGTCTGATCTTTGTGAGCGCAGCAGAGGAAAAGGCAGGCTGGAGGGGGTGTGGCTCCCCGTTTCTTCCCCGGGGCCCTTTCTCAAGAAGGGAAATCAGAGACGTGCTTCTTCAACTTCCTTTTTCCTTGATTAGATTCTCTCGGAGGCCTGGTTGTCTCAGAAATGCTCAGGGGACACAGGCAGCTTGTGCACTTTGTTCTGAGCCGGGATAGCGCCCAGTGTGCCCTGGCTGCTCAATGCCCAGGTACAGACGAGCACAAACCTCCTGATTGTCCAGAAGCCAGGTCTCCTTCTGACCAGGGTGGACTTGTATTCTGTTGGAATCCATGGGCCATTAAGATCACGCATCGGTACCTGCATTTAAACACTGTTAATCCAGTTGCCTCGTCCAATGAGACAGTTGAGGTCCCCACCCGCACAGAGCTTGCAGTTTAGCTGGGGACATGGCCATTATCCAAGGAATGGCATAAATAAATCATTACAGTTGCAGTTTGATAGCAACAAAGGAGAGCATACATAGTGTTCTCTTGGCAGTGGGCGTGCAGCTAGACAGAAAATGGGGTCTGAGATAAAGTTGGCAAGGGGGTGCTGTTGAGAATTGACATCCTCTGCTCAGCGGTAGAGGTGTGGGCAAAATCTGCTTAGAGGGGAGGTTTGAGGTTTCCCTTTAGGTGTGTCTTTCTGTCTGTTTGGTTCTTTAGATATGCAGCATGGTTCTTGGTTGGAGGTCAACAGAAAACTCTTGAGAGTATTGGTTTTCCCCTAAGAGACTGAAATTTGCTCCCCATATCCTTAGCAAAATGTATTGTAAGCATATTCCTGAGGATCCTTTCCCTTGCCCTCCGGTTGTCTTAATCTGCCTTGGAGCTTCGCAGCTTGGCTTGGAGAGGGGTAGATAATCTTCAGCAGAATTTCTTTGGTAACTTCAACAAATCTGTTATGGGAGACTCAAGGGTGGGAAGGTGCAGGGACATGGGGAAAATCAGCTCCATGTCCCTGTGAATTTCTGGGGGTAGAGGTTCACATCTGTCTTCAAAGTGAGAAGGCAAGAGAGTTGATAAGTGACAAAAGAGGATTCCTCATTTTGCTGCGTTACCTCTTGCTGTTAGTAGCATAACTATTTTCCAGGCTGAAACAGAGCCATAAAGAGTTTACTGGCCCGGCCGGGCGTGGCTCAGCCGTTGAGCGTCGTTGACCTAGGATCCAGGAGATCGGGGTTCGATTCCCGGTCAGGGCACATGCCCGGGTTGTGGGCTGCAGCTGATCAGTGACTCCCTCTCTCTTCCTCTCTCTGAAATCAATAAAGATATATTTTAAAAAAAAAAGTTTACTTGACTGGAGCAAAATTGTCCATGGAGTTGAAGAATTGGGTATTTGGCCAACAACTGCAGAACCAGTAAAGAACTGGAGATGATAAGCTGAGAGCACCAGCTTTTTATCATCTCACTTCCATCTCTGCCTTACCAGCATTCAGGAGGTAACCACCCTCCCTCTATACACAGACTCAACACACACACTCACTTCGTACCATTTTCAGTTCTGATGTGAGTCACTCGGACCTTAAGCACAAGGTGTCTCTGGAATTCATATGAAATGTGTCCTGATGACATGGCACCTGGGAAGCACCAGGCATGGAAGTGGCGATTTTGCGAGGGCATTTATATAATTGTCTCTATGAGTCTATGACTCTTGTGAGATTTCTGTTGAAAGAAAATATTATCCCCTAATGTTCCTAAAAGAGAGGGAAAAACCCTGATCCCTTTAGATCCCCTGGCTTATATTGTATTGCCCTTCGTGTTATTAACATCTCTTGAGAAAGTTAGAGCATTTTCTTAACCAGAATGCATCACAGGCTTCACAGAAAGCATCGAGAGGGACATTTCCATTCCTATGCTGTCATTTAGATAATTTCTTTATGTTAAAAGGGAATCAAGCTGTTTTCAAAAGAGAAGTTGGACAAAAGCCCTGAGAATATCAAAGAAAACTTTCTAATATATTCAACCACCTTCGAGGTTATTGTTTCCTTTTTAAGGCCCTGTCCTTCAGGTTTTTTGTAGATTCTTTTAGTATTGCCAAAAATAAAGAAGACTTCATAACAGGGATCATAATTGTCTCAATCAGAATATAGTCATGGCTCCATAACTATGTTTCGGTCAAGGTCGGACCACACTTCGGTAATATACCGACCATATAGCCCAGATGTACAGTGGGCTATACCATCTAGGTTTGCACAAGGACACTCTGTAATGTTTGCACATCAAAATCTCTCAGTGTGTCCCCACCATTAAGCTGCGCATAACAGTAGAATGAAATGGCTCTCTGCTACTATTTTGATCAATTCTAGTGTATTAAAGCCCATGTTAAGAAATTGGCAACAGTGGTTGTCCTTAAGCAAAGACCCTGGATGACTGGGGTACAGGGATAGGAAGGAGACTTAATTTTCACTGTGTAGTCTTTGAGAATGTCTGAGTATGTAAGTGTTATATAAACAAACCGAGGCCAATAACTTAAAGCAATAAGATATGACAGAGTAAAGGGTTACTTTCCTTACCATGTCCCAAAAAATGTTTTGAGCCACAGGGAAGAGCTAAGCATGTATAATTCCATGACACATGGTCGTTTTGTAACTGCCAGGTTGGTGTGAATGAACTATCTCCAATTTCTCAGGTAGATTATATAAACTGCTTGGATGATGGCCATGACCTGAGGTCAGAATGGTTCAATTCCTCCCTGGGAAAATGAGATCTTTCTCCTGTAGAATTCTAAAGAGGTAAATCATATGATCTTTTAGTTACAGGCTGGGAACATTAGTCATGCCTCCTGTGAGTTTTTCTATCATTTTTTTGTATTTAAAATATTTTTAAATGTTTCTTATCTGCATGTCCCACCTGCAGTCATTATGACTTCCTTCAAAACCTGTGATGAGAATATTTTCTTACAAGCCACAGGTACAAACAACCTACCCATGAAATCAATGCAATGTCTTCCCCTCCATCTTCCCCCCACCGCCCAGTTACCACCCAGCTATTACCAGCATGAGAGCCATTATGGAAAAACTAGGAAAAAACAAACAAACATAGTGCTTTTAGAAAATCTGAGTTCCTAAGAGGGGATACCCCGGAGGAAAAGGGACCAGTGTAGAGGCTGCACTTTAATATCACAGAGGCCCAAGAGTGCCCTTATAGGAGCACTGAGGAGTCCTGGTTTAAATCTGCTTTGTCCCTTAAAGCTGTGTCACCTTGGGCAGGTTATTTAACCTCTCCAGACCATTTCCTCACCTGAAACAAGTGGATATGATTAAACATGCTGTTGGCTGCGATAGTGTCTGACTATGGTGAACAGTGAATAATTTTATCTTCTTTCCTTCCTCTGCCCTCAAATTTCTTCCCTCACACTACTTGAACTTTTTATTTCACTTTGTTAACACTGAAAAAAATGGCATGGAGATTCATCTGCGACAACCGGCAGCCATTAAAAAATATATAAAATATTTGGGATGCTTAAAGTGCTTGTCAATTAAAATAATGTTTGTTTTCCCCCAAAAGCCAAAGGAAAGTGGATCAGGGTGAAGAGGTTTTGACTGAGACTAGTGAGCAATTTTGTTGAGACTTTAGGGCACTCTGGCTAAGGTTTGGGCTGTCTGAGGTGGATGTCGTAGCTGGGATCTTTGGGATGGTTCAGCATTTATGACTGTGTTCTGGCCAGTCCCTTGCCCCCCTACCCCAAGGAAGGGACAAGGTTTTTCTCTATCCTTTATCCCACATTAGCAATTGACTTGAATAAATCAGCATTCCTGATTTGACCTGGAAACTTTGCCTTTTTTCATAGAAAAACATGTGAACCAAACCAAGGAAAGGTCTGGTTTTGGTGACCCAGGGTAAGGGGTTTTAAAGCTACAGCTTCAGAAAGAGAGGAAAGTGAGGGGAGAAAGGTGGGAGCTGACAGAGATCAGCCTGGCCTGTGCTGAGAGATGGTAGTAAGGGCAGTTACCTGAAAGCCTTGTGCTTTCCAAGTAGTGTGAGGCTCAAGAACATGTACTCAGGAGCCAGGCTGTCTGCATTCAAATCCTGGTTCGGCCATAACTAGCTGTGTGTTTGGGAGCAAGTTACTTAACCTTTCTGTTTCCAGTTTCCACATCTATAAAATGAGGATAATAGTGTCTCCCTTATGGAAGCATTCTGAGGATGAAATGAGTTACATGTAGAGCATTTAGAAAGTGGCTGAGACTTGGAAAGCTCAGTGTTAGCTGTTAGGACGTCTACAGGCAGGACTCTGAGGATCTGCATATTAGCAAAGAAGTAAACCAGGGAAGACCCAGAAGAGAAGATTAATGTTTCACCTTAGGCCCAACCAGTTGAGTAATGAGAACCCGTGACCTGCAACTGGCCTAATCTGTTCAGGGTCCATATCCCAAGAGCCCCTCCAACCACGGTAGAAATAGTTCATATGCTTAAATTGCATGCTCTTCGGATCCACAGCAGATGTGATGGCTGCACAGGACTGCAGAAAGGGAGATGGAATTCCGAGGGCATCTGAGTGAGAAATAGAGTAGAAAGCAACCCTGGCGATAATACAAAAAACAAACTACCTCCAAACTTTAATCTCTGCCAATGTAATCTGCACTAAAAGATTATATAGCGTAGAGGAGCTCACAAAGACGGAAAGTACTGTAATGTGCCCAGGCACAGAGTAAGTACAGGACGCTCTATGTTTATTTGTAACCCCCCTCACACACACACGCACAAAAAAAGCTGCCAACAGTTTATGCTCATCAATTGCCTGTAACCATCAAAAGGAATATGGTAGGTGGATACGTAGTCACATGGAGAGCTCTTAAGACATTTGATAACTGAAAACAGCAGAACAGAGTGTATAATTCTCTTTCAATAGAAAGTGTGTTTGTGTATTTGTATGTGCTTATACGTAGTTAATTTCTTTTAAAGTAAGTGTATATTCCTAACTGCTAGCAGTGGGAAGGCGAGGAGTTGAGAGGCTGGGGAGAGCTCTCATGTTTTACTCTTGATTAAGGTTGCCAGGTTTAGCAAATAAAAATACAGGATGCCCCATTCAATTAGAATTTCAGGTAAATAATGAATATTTTAAAGTGTAAGTGTGTGCCATGTGCAACAATAATATGGACATACTCTGTCCTCCCATGGCCTTGCAGGGTACCTCCAAAAGCAGCCCTACTTCGGAGCAGTGGTTGGCAGGGTGGCCAACCGCATTGCCAAAGGAACGTTCACAGTCGACGGACGGGAGTATAAGCTGCCCATTAACAACGGGCCCAACAGCCTGCACGGAGGAGCCAGAGGGTTTGATAAGGTGAGTTGTGGCACTGGGTAGGGTCCTCACCTGGCACACTTCACAGAGCACCTTCGAGTGTACCTTCTGTTTACCAGGCACAATCCTAGGCACCGGAGGAAACGCATGGAAAGGTGATTCAGGAGAGAGGCTGCTCCCACGGTGCGGAGGAGCAGCCGCGCTGACGCCGTTCCAGGACCCATCCTCGTCTAGCTCATCCGACCATAACAGGCAGGGGAGCCCCGAGGGAAGGACAACGGCCCTTGACTTAGGGAAGACAGGGAATGACTTTGTGACAGTGTTGGGATCAGGGAGTCAGGTTGACCTTAAGCACAGCAGGAAAGTGGATTGAAATAATGCCTAACCACTTACGACACGAGGCATTTTCATGTATTATCTCTCACCCTTTCTAGAACCCTGTATTATCACCAAATGAGAAATCTGAGTCTCCGAAAGGCCACACACTCCTAAGTCAGGCTGCCTGGCCAGAAGCCCTCATTCCTACCCAGCAGGGCCACCACCGTGGGTGCCCCAATCCAGCGCACATCCCTGTATCCGTCATTAAGCCCTGCTGCATTCAGGGCTACCCTGCCTCAGAATCGCCTCTCACTCCACAGTCCCCCCTTTCCACGATAAAACTCCCATTCCCCAAGTGGATCCCTGGATAAGCAAGGTTAGGAAAGCAAATCGATCAAACAGCTTCTCCCCGAGGCAGGAATGCCTGGCCGCCTGCTTCCTGGCTGGGTGGCACCTGCCGGTTAACCCCCTGCCAGTGACTCTCTTACTAGTCTGATTTCAGGCTGTGAGGGAGATTGTTTTGGAAGTTAACTTCCTTTCGATTATAACCACCCATTATTTCCTAAAAAGAGCCAGAGAAGACAGGAACATGTGTGCAGTTAAGGATCACAATTTCTTTTCTGCCTCTGACCACCGCCTGTCCTGTAGAAGGAAGTTGGTCAATCTCTGCTTCCCTCGACCCACCAGCTTCCTGTCTGTGGCCCAGAACCAGACTGCCCATCAGTTCCCTTCTCCTCGATGATGGGACTCCTCACGCCAGAGAGACACAGAGCCAGAGGGTCTCTGGCCTATGCCCAGTCTGCGGGCAAACCCCAACCAGAGGACGTTAGGCCCAGCTCTGTTTGGACCAGGATCGTCAGAGGAGCCTCAGAACAGCACCTTGTTCCTGTTCCTTCTGTTCAGCTGTGGCGTTTTCTGTGGCATTGCCGAACATGCATGCCCTGTATGAACGTAGCAAATAGTGAGTGTACATGTGTACATGTCCCTGAATGCAATGTGCCCACCGAGCCCCTCCTGTGAACCAGGGCACATTATAGGGTGGGGGTTTCTGAGGCTCACAGTATAGCAACAGAGCAGGACCCTTCCATTAACAACTGTTATAAGCCTGTAATATAGACGCCAGTGGTGTGGTAGAGGAACTGGGCATGAACAAAGTCATAGCAACTGGGGAGGTGGGATTTGCACTGGCCTTGAAGAAAGGACAGCATTTCATTCACTATGTTGATATTGGGGAGAATGGCTGTGCAACAGCCCAGAGAGAAGTGGGGAAAGACTGGGAATGTTATTACGGCGCCATAGAAAGTCTTTGAACAGTAGGTGTGCTATAGTACCATGAGCAGTAGCAGATGAACTTTGTTTTAAGTTGTGTTTGATCTCAACAGGTACTGAATATTGTTCTTTTGCAGACATGTGTTTTCTTTTTATAGCAACGTGTTTTTTAAAGATGAAATTTGAATAACCTGACAGGATTAGAAATGGTATACTTAGGCCTAAAGGTGCAAACTAGGAAATTCTCTGGCATTTTGGAAACTACAGGGCCAGGGAAATCCTTCCAGGAGTAGGACTTTTACTTCCCACGGTATTATACTTATCTGATGATATTGGTTTACACACAAATCTTTCCATTGTGTCCTTTCTCTAAAGGAGAAAAGCTAAGTAGCAAGTTAAGATCATTTTATTTCAAATATTTCATTCCTAAAATTTTCCATTTGGGAGATTCTTTTTACTTTCTTTAATCGCATATATAACAGGCTTTATATGTTCAGTGTCTTGAAAGTTCAACATTTCTGGGAGGTAATTAGGGTGTAAAATTAATATTTTACTAAGGTCAGTGAATTTGTTTCAAACACCAGCTGCTTTCACAGTAGGTGAAGGCAGGGACCTCCGTTCCCGCTGGGCTCCCCTTCCTGGCAGATGCAACGTCACTGAGAGGTCCAGCCAGGAGTGGGTGGCTGAGCCTGGGCTCATAGGCCATTCCTCAGGCCAAAGGAGTTGTAATCTTTCAAGTCTATTTGGAATGACACTGTTTGGCCTCAATTCATGGAGATTTGAATGAAACATTTACTGAAACCAAGCTATGTTATAATGTCGATTATCAGACTGAATTTGAATCCTAACTCTGTCACTAATTATACTTCCCAAGGTATTATACTTGACTTATCTATGACTTGCTTTCCCCCCCCTCCTTTAAACAGTGGGCATGAAATATTAACAGTTTCTACTCCACTCCCCTGGGATGTGGGAGGTAGAAGTGAGCAAGTTACCTCCACTGAACTCAATTTGCTCATCTGTAAAATGGGGATAATAATATTAATTAGAACCATGTAAAAGCACCAGGCTGATGGGCACTCAACAAATTGGCAATCTCATGTCTGCAAAAGGCCCCTTTACCCCAGGGCTCTCCAAAGGGCCTGGGGTCTCTGGTCACCTCGTCCTCTGAGAGTGCGAAATAAGGGAACAGGATCAGACCACTTGTTTCAAATGCACGTCTTACTAGCTGTGTGGCCTGGAACAAGCAGGTTATCTTTTCTGAGCCTCAGCTCTGTCATCCCCAAATGAAGATAATGGTACCTACCTTAAGTCAGCTCTGAGACAGATAATATAGTGTCTGTGAAGTTTCTAGCAAAGTGCCTTGGCTCACAGTGAGCACTCAATAAATGTTGGTTTTCCCTTCCCCATAAGGGTCATCTTGGAGCCTTGAAGGCAAAGCCAAGAGGAATCACTGTGTTAATCGAAGATTCCTATTTATATTTTCAAAAGCAAAAAAACTCTTAAAAACTTTTATTTGCCTGGCCGGCGTGGCTCAGCGGTTGAGCATCGACCTGTGATCCAGGAGATCCTGGTTCGATTCCCAGTCAGGGCTCATGCCCGGGTTGCGGGCTCGATCCCCAATGGGGGGTGTGCAGGAGGCAGCGGATCAATGACTCTCTCATCATTGATGTTTCTCTCTCTCTTCCTTTTCCTTCCTCTTTCTGAAATCAATAAAAACATATTTTAAAAAATAAAAATTTTTCTTTCCACTCTTAGAATACTATTTTCCAGAGTGAGAAGAAACCTTGGCGATCATTTTCTCAGCCCCTTTATTTTATGAATAGAATTGATGTCCAAAGTCACACAGTGAGCTGAGAACAAACTTGGCCCCCAAATCAAGACTCCTGACTATGGGCTAGAATCTTCCTAATGGAGCAAGTGCCTCATTTGTTTGGAACACCAGGGAACATAGAGAAACTCATGGTGCTTTTAAATAAACATTTGTAAATAGTACCCCCCAGGAGAGAGGAGCTGATTTATTAAGGTTATTTTTAATACTATTAGCAGATAGCGTGGCCGGGCGTGGCTCAGTGGTTGAGCGTCGACCTAGGATCCAGGCGATCAGGGTTCGATTCCCGGTCAGGGCACATGCCCGGGTTGCGGGCTCGATCCCCAGTCAGGGGCGTGCAGTGGGCAAACAATCAATGACTTTCTCATCACTGATGTTTCTATCTCTCTCTCTCCCTCTCCTTTCCTCCCTCTGAAATCAATAAATATATATATTTTTAAAAATTCTATTAGCAGATAGCAGATATTGCTATATGACACTCAGAATGTGGTGCTGAGGTTTCAAAATAGTCTTAAAGTAGGAGAAAAAAATATTGTAGACACGTATAAATTTAGGGGGAAAAGAGTACGGGAAATGTGAGTAAAGAGAAAAAAATTTTTTATCTCAAATTCTGTATAAAACAGAATTTTAGAATATTAAAATCTAGGCTATTATTTTAAACTTTATAAATTGTATCATAATTTCCCTTCCTGGAATCAGTTGTCTTTAATATTGAAATAATACTATGTCTTTAATATTGGCATTTAGCTTGGGATTGGAGTGACTAAACAGCTTTGAAAAAATTTGTTCTAGGTCCTCTGGACCCCTCAGGTGCTGTCAAATGGCGTCCAGTTCTCCCGGGTCAGTCCAGATGGTGAGGAAGGTTACCCTGGGGAGTTAAAAGTCTGGGTAACATACACGCTGGACGGTGGGGAGCTCATGGTCAACTATCGAGCACAGGCCAGTCAGACCACACCAGTCAATCTGACCAACCATTCTTATTTCAACCTGGCAGGCCAGGTAAGTGGCCTTGCCTCTTCTCTCCTGTGATGTGCTTTGTGAAATGACTGGGGGGGGGGGGGGAGGGTTGACTGGAAAGACCAAAAAAGCATGAAATTACTCTGGCAATGGGATCACCCCCATGATGATGAAAAGTGCCCAGCCAAGCATCTGGCTCATAGTAGGTGCTCAATAAGTGGAAATTATAGAGAAAGATAGGAAGAGCACATTCTACTGCCAAGAGAACTATCTGTTTCCTATATGCTCAGACAACTAACTAGCTATTTTAAGAATTCCCTCTCATCTAGTAACTATACTTACATTTGCTTCCCCTACTTTACTCCTACTCCCCACCCCTTCTGCCAAAGAAATTGGTTCCAAGGACAGTGCTTCTACCCTTGGACCTTTCAAGCTGTGCTCAGCCCAACCCTTTTAGATATGCTGCCTATATTTGCATGTTCCTACTGGGCACCCTAAGTGTGGTGTAGAGACATTGACACCCCTCCTTAGGTAACTTCTAAACGACCTCATTCCCTCCTAATGCAAATATTTTAGCTTGTTGAGGCGATTGCATGAGACAGAATGAAAAAAGCTTAGCTAAACTCTGCAGATTGTATCTATGACTTCCTGCTCATCTGAAGAACCTCATCACTGTCTACTCTACTTGAATCAGTCACTTGGGCATGATTTTCTACCATGAGATGATCTTCACAGCCAACTAGTAATATCTTGCATTTTCACACTCTTTTAGGAGTTTGCTGATTTTTTCCCCAAGGATCTTTTCAAAGAGCATGAGTTAATGGGTTCTTATGTAATTTCCAAAGTCTCCCTTTAAAAATAAGGAAGGTGTGTCTTTGTATGCCTGTTTCTTATCTTCAGGAACTTCTACCACCCTTCTTGAGATCTTAAAGACAAACCAAAGCACAGAAACAAAACAAACATGCCCAGCCATAACAGGCTCTGCAATAATGAACATAAACACTCTGCTTTTTAAAATAAGTTCAGAAAGAAACTTGACAAAAATAGAACAAAATATTCATGGCTTAATGTAGGCAGCATATCATGGTGATTTTTTACTATTTCTCCCCATTTTTATACACTTAGAACATCCTATTTTATAATCAGGGGTGGCCTAAAGGAATGGATTCAGAAATAGAAAGAGAAGTTAACTGTGAAAAATTACATCTGCCAATGTGTCCCAATGGAGGAGACTTAATGGGAATGTAAGGTTCACTGAGGCTCTTTCCACTGACCTGGCAGGAGAACCCTCCTGACCGGAATTTTACTCCTTTCCAAGCCTAAAGGGACTTGAAGTGACAGGTATTTCTGAATCTCTTTCCAGAGGCTGAATAGTTTCCCAGATTACAGACCCCGCCCAGAGGATGGTCAATGTCAACTCCCTTCTGTATGTAGTCTTAGTATGTGCAGCTCCATCCCACAGCCACTAGCTTCAGGCTGAGGGTGGGCAGGGGTTGCCAGCCTTCTGGGGCACTCAGGTAAGAGTGGATGGTCAGTCACCAGGCCTTGCGGTCAAGGGGCCTCTGCGTTTTCAAAACATCTCTTGCCAGACCCACAGACGCATTATCATGTGTCTTAAACCCTCCCCAGGGAAATGGCTCAAAACGTGGTATTTAAGTCAGTTCATCTTATATTATTTTCTTCTTTTGTTTGTTTTTTAAATTGAATACTATTTTTGTTCTACTTGGGGCTAAGCTTTGACTCATCACTTCTAAGTCTGAGTGTTGGAGGCCTTGGAAGGAGAACTGGGTTTTTCAAAGAATGGAAAAGTTATGTGGGTTGTGGGTTAGTTGTGGGGTTTTGTTTGTTTGTTTGTTTTTTCTGCTGTTCCTACTTTTGCCTAACATAAAACAGGGAGAACACGTTTTTTTATTGAAACTTTACCTAAAGAGCTATGAGAGCAGGCCTGGTGGAACTTGAGATAAAAAGCAGTAACTGTGGCTCCAGTACAACTGGGGAGGTATGTCATTAAGGACCCAGATTGTTCTGTCTTTCCATTTGGCTTCTTCAGTGCTTTGGCCTTTGTCTTCAGGCTGTCCCCTCATGGTCACAAGATGGTTGCCACAGCTCCAGAAATCACCCCTTCATATAGTCATATCTAGAGGCAAAAAAGGACCTATTCCTTTTTCTTTTCTTTTTTAAATATGTTTTGATTGATTTCAGAGAGAGAGAGAGAAACATCAGTAATGAGAGAGTCATTGATCGGCTGCCTCCTGCACGCCCCCTGCTAGGGATCAAGCCCCCAACCAGGGCATGTGCCCTAACTGGGAATCAAACCTCGGTCTCTTGGATCATAGGTCAATGCTCAACCACTGAGCCACACCTGCCTGGGGGCATTCCTTTTTTTCGTATCTTTTATCTTCCATTTTTAAGAATAAGCAAAACTTTACCCAGAAACTCCAGACTTTCCCTACTTTTTCTGGCAAAAGTGTGTCCTAAGCCCCGTTGAACCCAATCACCAGCAAGGGAATTAGACCACCGGGATTGGCTTAGACCAACCAAGATTTGCCCTCTGGGGCCAGGGTGGGGGTCCTTTCCCTGAATATAAAATCTAGCATGTGATAAATCAGCAGGTCATTTCCTCCCAGGGGGAAGGGAGGGTGCTAGTGAAGGAGTTGCTATGGCTTGGGTAGTAACCAATAGTGTCTTGTTATATCCTGCTAGAGGCGATAAGAGTTAAATTAAGACAGGGTAGTGGCAATACACAAAAAGGTCCATCAAACCCATGCAGGCCACAGTGAGCTCTATAAATGATTAATGTTACAGACTAGCAACAGCCAAGCCAAGTTCACCAAAACAAACACTGAGTTCAGAGATGGACCTCAAGTTCCATTTGTGAATTCGCATTCTTTGCCAAGTTTTCATCCACCTGGGAGGGAAATGAATCCAACAGTAATATTCCACCGGAGTAGATCACTGCATTATTCCAGGTCAGAAGAGTCATAAAGGAAGCACGCTTCCCTTTAATGAAGGAATTAGTGCTGCTCAGCGACCCAGTAACCCTTGGGAGAGTGGGGGCCTGATGAATGTTTTTTTCCCTTCTCCCTGGCTCCTTCCTAACATCTCAGGCTCATCAGTTTATTCGGTGTGTGATTTCACATTGAATCATTTTCTTTCTGTGTTAGTACTTAAAAAAAAATGAAAGGAAGGAAGGAAGGAAGGAAGGAAGGAAGGAAGGAAGGAAGGAAGGAAGGAAGGAAGGAAGAAAGAAAGAAAGAAAGAAAGAAAGAAAGAAAGAAAGAAAGAAAGAAAGAAAGAAAGAAAGAAAGAAAGAAAGGAAGAAAGGAAGGAAGAAAAGAGGAAATTCCTAAGCAGCTTTATTCATAATAGTAAAACACTGGAATGACCCAGAAGCCCGTCGGCAGGAGAATGGGTGAACAAGTCGCGATGTATTCATACGATGGAACGCTCCTTAACCCTGACCTGAGCACTGAACAGGTAGAGCCAAGGAAACAGTCTCAAATTCTCTTCCCTCAACAGGGAAAAGACACCCCTCAGTCCCAGAGGCCTCTCTGGGGCTGGCAGTGCCCCTGAGGCATGAGAGGATGGCAGGAGGGAGAGCCACCCAGATGACCCCTCTAGTCTAGAGCTGCCCTCGGCAGACCCCTCCCGTCTTGGACCTGCCTTCCCAGGCCAGAACAGGGACCAAACAAGTGGCTAAGACAGTGCAAGCAGAGGAGAGCCCCTGGCCCAGCCTTACCTGCCACCGTCCCTACCCCTGCCCAGCATGCACCCGCTGGGAGAATACAAGAGATGCTCCCCAGAAACACACCGTCGTAGCAGTGTAATTAAAACTATTTCTGTCCTGAAGGTCTATTTAGATCCTGAAGGTCTCTAAAACTGGCCTCTTTCCAATTTGATTATGCGAACCTGAGGCTTTCTGACCACAGAACCTTGTTTTCCATTAACCATAGTGCTCTGTCTTTCTACTGACTTCTCGAACCCAGCAGAACCTTCTGCGTCGCTTAGCTCAGGGTTTCTCAGTCTTGGCACTATTGACATTTCGGCCAGATAATTCCTGTTGCAGGGTGGGGAGGTGCATTGCAGTGTTTAGTAGAATCCCTGGTCTCTTCCCACTAGATGCCGTTAACATTGCCACCCCAGTCATGACAATCAAAAATGTCTCCAGACATTGTCAAATCTTTTCCCCCATGGGGCAAAATGGTCCCCATTTGAGAACCACTGGTTTAGCTTATTTTTTATTACTCACTAGGCAAAAGCCCTCACCTGGTTTCCCTTTCATATCTTCTGCCATGAAGGTTTAAAATAAACTGTTACTAATCAAAAGAATCCTTTTAATTAGAAACATACGTGTGTATCTTTTAATTTGCAAGCAGCACAACACATCTTTACTAAGCTGTTCTTCAGAAGAGCCCTGGAAAAGCTGGGGCCTTCATTAGCCCAGTTTTACCCTGAAGGAAATGAGATTCTAGGAGGTTGTGTCACTTCCCTGGGGCCACTCATTGGGAGCTGAAACTAGACTCCAGGCCTCTGACCACTGACGAGACTTTGACTCCCCCAGGAGAGCAGGGTACGTCTTTATGGAGGAGACAGACAAACTCTAAAAAGCAGGGACCCCAGTTCTGACTCCCCGGCTTCTGTCATGTGGCAGGCAGTATTTGGGTGGGAAATGGGCCAGAAAAGGTGAATGCCCCACCTCTAGTGAGCCCGGAGGCGAGGCCTTGGCCGTCCAGCCCCTGTGTGCTACAGGTCACCGACCCTCGCTTCTGTTTGCCTGGCATGTGAGGAGAGTGGAAGAAACCCCTCTGCTAATAAGCTGAAATGCAAAAGGCTTTCAAACCACTGATATCTCCCTGACTTTGCACCTTTACAATTTCCTTTAGTAAAGAACATGCATACTGGGGTCACTCTCGAAAGTTTCTTCCAAACGTTATCAGCTGCTATTTGAGGCCCTGTCTACCCCACTTAAATGAACATTATCAGCCATCACCACAGGTCACATGAGATTTCTAACGTTTTGTCAATGCCTGAAAACATTTCTGCGAGAGAAATTATAAAGCAAATGTATGAAATAAGACTAAGCTTTAAATCTTTTCTTCTCTATCTCTTCCCCCGCCCAGGGTACCCCAAACATATATGACCATGAAGTCACTATAGAAGCTGATGCCTTTTTGCCTGTGGATGAAACCCTGATTCCTACAGGTTGGTGAATTTTAACTTTTTATAAGAATGTAGAGCTGGGGTGCAATTTGAGAAACATCAAAACTTCACTTACCTAAATTTATTTTCCCTGTTGGCCTACCAAAATACTTATAATTACCGTGATTAGTCATATATTTTGGTTAAAGTTGGGTGACCATATAATTAAACAGCCAAACCAGGACCCTTTTGAGAGGGAAAGGGGATACTATTACTAATTAAGCCAGGGCAACAGGCATAAACTGAGACAGTCCCCAACACATTGGGCCCCCTGGTCATCCTAGCCAAGCCTTAGGTTCCAGAAGTTCTTTACTAAAATGTAAATCTGTTACTTGTTAGCTCCTTAGCAGAGATCAGTTTACCTGAACGTTACCTCACAAATGCAGGGCACTGATAGAACAGCACATGGTTTTTGATAGAAAAGGGAAGGGTTGGATGAGTTGTACCTTGAGCAGGACAAATGCAGATGTCATGTAAGATATTAACATTAGAGAAAGGTGGGCGAAGAATACACAATGATATATTATTTTTGAAATTAAAATTATTAAAAAAAAAAAGTCCAGGGCACTAAGCAAGACATTGCTTTAAGTTTACTGGGCGCCTGCCATACTTTAGGTAAGGGCTTTTGTTCTGTTTTGGCCTCTTTAAAACAATGGGATTGTGTTAATGGCTGCCAGATCAAAACGGGTAGGAGGGAAAAGGTAAGAATGTGAGCCTGCATATTAAACAGCAACTTCAGTTAGCAGTAGGCATTAGAAACTCCCATAGATATAGTGACTATGAAACTAATTAGAAGACTGTGAAATCAAGATAAATGGATTAAAATTTTGGCATCACAACGTCGAATGTTTTCCTGGCTCCAGGGCTGGGTTTAGAGGCTTTTATTTGTCTTGGTGACATTTGTCATCTTTTGATATTGACATGGCTCAATAGATGGGCATGAGTGAGCTGGCCCAACTTGTCCTAGATGCAGAATAAATGCATTCGAACTGTATCTTGTGAACTGCAAGGAAAAAATAGTGGCGGCAGCTGTTTTGCAACTGATAAAGAAGAAAATGAACTAAGCACCTTACAGGCAGAGGTGATGAACTAAGTGCATATTTATTTGTGTATATGTATAAAATCTTATGCTGTCCTCTCGAGTTTTGATTAGGCGAAAATCACCAAAAATGCGTAATTCATTCTGTGTAAAGATTACTTCCATGACTGTACGAGATAATGCAGTTGAACAGACTGCATATAATCGGGCTCATCTCAGTGCTGCACTGTGCATGGTTTTAGGGTCAAATTCTATACCCCACCAGCACGGAACTCCTGGGAAGTCGAGTAGGATGTAAGCGCCCCAGACTCAGGGAGACAAGAGCCCTGGTTCTGGCCTTGGCTTTGCTGTCAACTAGCTCAGGGACCTTTGGTGTATGTATCATGCTTTAACATTTAACCTCTCTACACTCTCACTTTCTTTTCTGCAAAGAGAAGGGATGTTGAACTCAATCCAATTTTATGGGCCAGTAAATTTTCTTTAATAAACAATTTAGGAGACTTCTCTGGGGTTGCCTGACTTTTCCTTTTGCCAAGTTAGAAAGCTATCCTATATATAGGACTATTAGAACTAATTGGGATGTATGTACGTTATATTTCAATACATTTTTAAGAAACTAATTGCGCTAATAATGAGAAACAGAGAGAGACTATATTTATTTTTTTAAATTCCAAACTGCCATTTATAATCACTATCTTTTCATAAAAGAAAGAATATTTTAATACCACAAAAGTGGGGGAAATTCAATCTCAGACTAAAAAACAATCCTTTACATTGAATTCATCTTGTTTTTTAAAGAAATGTGATAGATTATCCAAATATATCTCCATTTTCCATGGACCGGTGAAAATTTTATCACACACTCAGGATTGGGAACGAATAATTTGTAAGATCACTTGTAGCTCTTACATTCTGTGATTCTAAGAGGCTCTTAGTAGAAAATTTTACTATTTCCAACACCCTTAAGTTCATCAGAACCCTCTCAGGAAAGTCACTAAGTGGTAGAGGTTGGCAATAAATTTTGGTCTCCTGGCATGTGAATGGCTTTTACTCCATAAATCAGTTACTTTGCCCACCATCCCCATCTTTTGCTTTCTACCCCAAATCCTAAGGTCATAAAAATCCTCATTATTTTTACTTGGAGCTCCTAGAGAGAAAAGTCTCTTTTCATCATTGTACCAAAGGCTCCTCACCTACAGCCAGCGTCACAAGAGCAGAGAGCAGCTGAGCACCTGAGAGCCTCTTACAGGCGCATCGCGGCGGGTTTGGAGGGCATCGCGGTGGGTTTGGAGGGCATCGCGGTGGGTTTGGAGGGCATCGCGGCGGGTTTGCGGGACGCTCAGGGCCACGTTCTAACCCGGAGGCTTTTTGTCAAATCATCCTTTGAATACTTATGGGCTTGTCTCAAATATATATAATCTGACAAATTGCAATTTCTTAGCACCATTTGGTCAGTCTCCTGTGGACTTTCTGCCACGTCTCCTTGACTGGCTTCTAAGTTTGTGATATAAGGATGTTTAATAGTCCCAGGCCCCTGCTTTCTGTGGCTATTAATTTATACTTAAGTTTTTCAACTCCTTCTTTTCTGTTTGCCCTTCATAAACACTGTAACCTGAGTAGTTCCTGGGGAAAATGCTGATGCAGATCTAAACTTTGGGGGTGTTTTTCACCTTGGTTACAGACACTCGGTAAATGATTTTTCAGGTGATGGGAAAACCCACTGTCAGGAGAGAGCAGCACCCCTTATTTTATAGTAGCTGCCCGTCTGTGGCCAAGGCACTCAGTACCAAGGGCCCTTCCGCAGTGTGTGTTTGGGGGAGGGATGAAGTCCTGGCCTCGTTTTGTTTGTCACCGGCTCATTGATTGGATGTTATTACAGGGAGAGGAAAGGAATATGCTGGGATACAAGTTTCAGGAGCCAAAGCAAGCACGTAGGATAGAATCCCCCCGTCTTACACTTACAGCCCCATCGGGATCCTTACCCTGGGCTTCCTAACACAGGTGAACAAGCCCTGTGTTGTTAGGCTGGAAGGCTCCAGCATCTTTGATTTTCTTCGGGGGGGGGGGGGGGAGGAAGAAATAGTTTGAGTAAAAGAGTAGAATCCATCAGCTAGCTCCTGAAGCTACTGCTCTAGGTGAAATTCCAGGCACCTTGGAGTCGCAGGGGCGTTTTGGGCACGAGGTCCCTGCTCACAGGGGCCTCTTGGCTGTGCGGTGGCCACACCAACAGAAGGCATCGCCCTGCAAGGCTGAGAGCTCTTTTTACCTGCAAACCAGGAGCAAGGTTTGCCGCTGAGCTCTCAGGCTGGGTTTGCATGTCAGCAGTTAGTTTAGCTTTGCTTCTTCCAAGCAGTTTTTTTCTTTACTTAAAAAACAATTGCAGACCATAAAACATTTGCTACTACTTAGGTTGTCCTCAGGGCTGTCCCTATAGTTTCCCGGAGGTGGAACTCCTGGAAACCGTTTACCAGAAAGGACAGGAATGTGAGGGATGTCCAGAGGGCGAGGGCCCTCCAGGGCCAGAGCACTGTGCTGCCGTGTCAAGAATTTAGCTTCGGGACCCGAGTCTAGTGTCCTGCCTGTGGCAACAAGGGAACCGGTTCCCTGGTGCCCTGCTCAGGTAATAAGCCAGCTAAATGTGAGCCGGTGAGAAAATGCAATCCTGTTTCTCAGGGACGAATTCACCCCCAGGGTGGTAAAGATACGTTTCACCCCTTCGCCTTACGCAACTGTGGGACTTAGAGGCGACCTGGGCAACCCGCCCAGCAAGACAGTACCGTGTGGAACTAAACGTGTGTCTTAAAGGCATTTACAGCACATAGCTTTTTTTTCTTTTAATTTTGCTGCTCTTTATTTGCAGATAAGGAATTAAGAAAAGAAAAAAAAGAATGCTTTGACTAGGTCCTTTGCCTCTTAAAGTAACAGTAGAAAAATCCCATCTTATTATTTTTCGTGAGAAAAGATACCTTTTCTTTTTATAAAACTTAACCCAACCCAGTTTTTCCCCCAACCCATCTATGTTCACTTGCTATTCTTGCTGCTTTCCGTTTTTGAAAGCTCGTTTTAAAATTGCATGAAAGCAACCCCATTTTGACAAAATTAGAATTCTGGTCGGAAAGGCTCACCACAGGCTGTGGGGAGAGACCCGGCCAGATCTGCGTATTTTATTTCAACCTCTTTGGGTTCAGCGTACAGTTCAGTCAATTTTATAATTACTTCCCTAGGGCAGGTGTGAGTCTCTGCCCTGAAGAAATAACAAATTCCAAAGTAGTCTCCTGGTTCAAAGACAGCACAGATGAAGACTGTTTTGATCTGTATGTTTTGATCTTTCTGGAGCTTCTTCCAGAAAATTTCTTCAGGCTTCATATGATTCTAAAATTTTGGACATATTTGTTTCAACTTTCCATCAATGTGCTTCCTCTTTTCTTTTCAACCTCACCCCTTCCCCACCCAGGACTCTTAGTCATCAGGTCCTGCTGATTATTAACTCCCGAGTGTTTCTCGAATCTGCTTCCTCGGTGTGTATTCTTGATGATATGGCTCCATGTTCATCACCACTGTCCTGGTTTAGGCTCTTCTTGTCTAGGTCAGTGCCTGGCTTCTCTTATGAGCTTCATAAATTGGGATCAGTGGGTGAACAAATGAATCTGGACGATAGCTCTCTAATTGGAGGGGTATATCTTTAGCACTACCTTCCATCGGGTTACTAAAGGTATCTATCAAAAATGCAAATCTCACTTTGACACTCTCCAGCTTAAAAAATCCCTAAGATGTCTCCCAGGTCAGATACCAGCTGCCTCTAGGCCCATGTCCCACGGTGCCTCACTCACACCCCACCCTGATTCAGGGTCCCCTCCCACGTACAGGGACCACCCAGTAAACCCCTGTGTTTTTTTGGTTTTTTTAAAAATATATATCTTTACTGATTTCAGAGAGAGGAAGGGGGAGGGAGAGAGAGAGAGAAACATCAATGATGAGAGAGTCATTGATCGGCTGCCTCCTGCACGTCCCCCACTGAGGATCGAGGCTGCAGCCCGGGCATGTGCCCTGACCGGGAATTGAACTGTGATCTCCTGGATCCTCAGTCGATGCTCAACTGCTGAGCCACGCCATCCGGGCAGTACCCCCTTCTTTGATGCATAAACCCTTACTCTTTCTTCAAGGCCCGTACTTTCTCCTTAGAAATCTTCCCCCACTTCCTGGGCTCAGTAGGTTTTTTGGTGCTGGGGTTTTGTGATGACATAGCTGTTTGGAGCTCACCTTGTGCCAGAGCTCCCTGGTCTTCCCCTCCCCAAGTCTACCTCAGATGATCTTTCAGGATTCGGTTACAGAGCCAGAGCAGGGAGCCAGCAGAGAGCCTCCCGCTTGGTCTGTCTGGCTCGAAGCTAGAAAACCAATCGACACTAAACACAAAAATGAAAACAAGTAATAGCTAGCCTGTACAGTCCAGTCCTTTCTTTCCCCTCATAGTCAGTCTCTCTCCACTCCCCTCCCTTCTTTACATTTGTTTTCTACATAATACATTAAAGCAATACCGTGAGATAACTGGGATTCAGAAAACCTGGATGCCTGCAGGTCTCAGTTCTGCAGCCCACCAACTACGCCCTTGGATGAAAACTCTTTGGGCCTCATAACCTCATGTGTGAAATCTCATTAGATGAGTTGAACTCTGAGGTCCCGTCAGTTTCTAACACTGACTCAGAGACCACATGGAACCTCTAGCCCAGATCTTAACCAGGGCCTGTGCTTGTATGTCTGGGAAGATGATGAAGAACTTCAAGGGACTAATGAGCCCCTGAAATTCTGTGTCAAACCTGTGTGAGTTGGTTGTGTCATCTGAGTCCACAGAGGGGTTGTCTGGTCTTTTTACTTCCCTCAAGGTAACGATAGTTTATGATTTTCCTGCTATGTATTATTATACATAAATGTCATCATTGTTTTTGCAAATAGCAATAGTTTGTTTTCCTATTTATAATCTTCAGAATGGTTTTTTTAAAAAATGTTTTTGTTGTTGTTAATCACAATTAGATTTCCTGAAGGGAGCTGGAAGGCTAGCTACAGGAGAAAGATGATGCGCCGAAGAGAAAAGTAACCTCCCCAGGTTTTCCCCAGAGGAGCAACAGCAGCCGGGACTCTGGGTTGCAGGGCCAGCTTTTCTGTTTCTGCTTGATCAGATGAGTGAAATTGCTTTCTGGTATCCACCAGCCCTGGTGCAGTCCGGAGTGCAGGCCTGGCTGTCAATCTGTCGAGTGTAGGAGCCGGCAGGCGTGCTGGGACCTCGGTGCAGATGGAAAGCCAGGGCCTGGTGTTCTGGGTTCACTCTTAGCTCTGCACTTCTGCAGACAAGTTCCTCTAGCTCCAGGCCCACTCCCCGTTTCTCCTTTTCCCATTCTCCATCACCAGCTGATATCAAGTGCCTCTTATGTGCCACGTACTATGCCAGCCCTGAGGAAGCAATGTTGAGTGAAAAAATATGGAGAACATATAGCCATGTACATAGCACAGGTCTTGTCCTCAGAGAAATAAAGCCAGAGTTAAGAAAAGGCTTGAATAACATTAAAAAGGGAGGGAATCATGATATTGGGTCGTATGGCAAATATTTACCCTAGAATTGTTTCTTCTCTGACAGGTCCCTCCTCAACAGTGTTCAAGGAAGTCAATACAGAAACTCTAAGGACCTCTCCCGGTAGCAGTGATACTCTCCAAGGGGGTGTATTACTGAATCACTCTATAAAAATCCCAAGAAGAGTTTTATGAGGGCCCAGAATAACTCCCAAAGCTCCTTGTGTTCCCTGCTAGAAAACACATCACTGCTGCAAGATTGGCAGGCATGAGCCAGCATGGTGGAAATTTGGCAGGAAGAAAGCTCAGAAATTAGCACTTGGCCAGGCATTGTGTAATTGCTATGAACATTTTAGACTAACATCAAGTAAATGTGTCAGGAGAGTTATTTGCTGGAGCTCTAACTACCACCCTTGGAGAGCTGATGGTTTAACAACCTCTTGCCCCTGCCTGGACAGGAGCTGGCCCTAGTTCATACCTGCTGCACAGCTATCCTTAGGGTCATTAGAGGTCATTGTGAAGGGGCTGAGAGGTAACTGTGGGCTTTGCACTGTGGGCTGGAAGGCTGACTCAAGTGAGTTCTCGGAACAGACTTGCATACAGTTCAGCTAACACTTGTGGAGCAGATACTGGTTGCTACATGCTGCCCCAGGCACTGGGCATAGATGACTGAACACTATCTCTGCACTTGAGAAGCTTCTCATGTGCCCAGACCTCACTAAAAGACCATCCAGCCCAGCCGGGTGTGTCTCAGCAGTTGAGCGTCGACCTAGGATCCAAGAGATCGAGGTTCAATTCCTGGTCAGGGCACATGCTCAGGTTGTGGACTTGATCCCCAGTGGAGTGCATGCAGGAGGCAGCCAATCAATGATGTTTCTATCTCTCTTCTTCTCCCTTCCTCTCTCTGAAATCAATAAAGATACATTTAAAAAAAAAAAGAAGAAGAAGACTATCCAATGTGGTCAGGACAATGATAGAGATAATGCCCAGGGGACTAAGGAAGCACAGAGGCAAGGGTAGAGGAGGTTTTCTCGAGATTACCCTGAGCTGCGAGACAGTTCTTAGTGTCTGTAAAGATCTAGCAACAAGGAGAGTGAAATTACTAAAGCACAGAATGTGGGAGTGGGGGTGGGCTGTTGAGCCAAAAAGGTAGAGAAGCAGTTGGGCAGGGTGGCGGCTAGGGTGAGACATGCAACACCTAGGGTGCAAAATTTAAGGCAGCACTCACTCTCAGGGTTGTGTACCTGCTGGGTCAGCACCTGAGAGTGTGTCCTTAAATTTTGCACCCTAGGTCCTCACTTGCACCCTGGTCTCAGCCCTGCAGTTGAATGCATTCATGGTGGACCTCCTATGCCATCCAAGGAGCTGGGACTTATCTTTACATCATGGAGTGCTTTGAAGTGTTTCAAGCCAGGGGATTGCCCTAGCAAGACTGGCGTTTTAGAAATACCGCTCAGCAACTGTTGGAGCTAGGGCTTGACTGAAGGCCAGTGAAGAGGCTATTTTAGTAGTCCAAGCAAGAGCTGAGGACCTAAACTAGAGGGAAGATGGAAAAAACATAATTTTATAACAGTATTTAAGAGGTAAAATCAGGAGGCCTGAATTGAATGCAGTAGACGAAGGAACAGTGTGGCTGTATGGTGACTCCTAGGTTTCTCAGGCAGCTCTTGGGCAGTAGAAATGGAGATACTAAGTGAGTCATAAACAGAGGAGGAAGATGGGGGCAGGGAGGGACTGGGGGAGCTAGGGGTTTGGTCTAGAAAATATTTGAGATTAAGGTGCCTGTGGGGCATCCAGGTGATGTCCAGCAAGCAATTGGACAGATGGACACAATGTTAGGAGAGAAATGAGATCAGCATGTACTTTGTAGAGGAAGCCATGTGGACTTTCCAGGGAGGAGCCTTACGTTGAAAAGAGCAGTAAGTGGTCTGAGGATCCCACCCAGGGGAACCCGAGAAAACCACCAGCAGTATGTAAGGTGCAAGAAAGGCTCACATTAAAGGTGCCAAAGGAAATGGTCAGAGGAAAAGGCAAAGAGAGAGAAAGGGTGGCCAGAAGTCTAGGAGTGACCAAGAACATCACTATCCCAGAGAGGCCAAAACAGGGAGCACATGTGCTATCGGGGCTCTTCCCGCGGACCCCGTTTCACAGAGCGGGCTGGTGGCAGACTGTGACAGTTGGAGGAGTAACTGAAAGTGAGGAGGGGGAGGGAGGGAGTGCAGCTGATGAGCAGTTCTGAGCCAAGGCGACTTCCTTGGACACAGAAGCCCAGGCCCCACCCCGGTGATTCTGATTCATTTGCTTTAGCACAGGGCCCGGGAATCTGCACATCTAAAAGCCACTGGCATTGAATGTGCTTTCAAAACCTTGTGAAAGGGCCCAGGCAGTGTGGCTCAGTTGGCTGAGAGTAGTCCTGTGCATCAAGAGGTCACCGGTTCGATTCCCGGTCAGTGCACCTGCCAGGGTTGCAGGCTTAATCCCCAGAAGGGGGCGTGCAGGAGGCAGCTGGTCATGCTTCTCTCTCACTGATGTTTCTGTCTCTTTCTCTCTCCCTTCCCCTCTCTGAAATCAATAAAAACATATTTTTTAAAATTTTTGTGAAAGTTACAAGAGAAGGTGCCTCCGTAAGGTGGAGATGTAGGACCAAGGAAGAGGTTTTTTAGGGCTGGCTGAGGTCAAGTGAAATGTTTGTGTGACGGTACTGAGAATCCAGGTGAGGAACGAGACCCTGGTTGGCTGTGGCCTCAGTTGGTGCTCCCGTGGGTTTTCTCCAGTTTCTCCCAGCAGCATGGAGTGAGGAGCTGAGAAGGTGGATTGTGGGATGATCCAAAGTTGGGGTTTCGTCAGGTGGGAGGGGTAGCAGAACAGGGTGTAAGGTGAGTCAATGAGAGTGTCACTAACCGAGTGGCAGGTAGTGAAGGACATGAGGGACCTGATGGATGCCATGGCGGGGGCCCTGCGGACCTGGAGGACAGGGCGGCACTCAGGAGGAGGGCAGCTCTAACAGGAAGGCTGCAGACAGACCGTGGGTACAACTTTCAGATGGCCGCAAATCCCTGGGTGCCATCTTGATGGGAGTCTAGGCTGGAAAAATTTCCTGCATGAAAATTTTCTGCCCAACTGTGAAGTAAAATTGTCTCCTCACCTGAAAACACCAAGTAACTGGGTTTAGCACGCCCTCCCCCACTGCAAGTCAAAGTAAAATCAGAAAATACTCAGTGGAAAGGAAAAAAAAACCAGCAGTAGAATAAAGCGGCAGACCCAGAAAGCCTCAGCAGAGGAAGGGGAAAACTGCAGCAGAGACAAGCTTTGACGCTGTGTGATCTGTGAACGTTTATAGAAATGTTACTTCACCAAAAATCCCAAGGTGCTTCACTTGCCAACCACTGGAATGAAGTCAAAATTCCCACCCAGGGTGTTACTTTTAATTATCATTTATGTTAATTATCTTTATGTTATTTCCTAAAATAATAACAGGCATCCTAGAGGTGATTTAACCAAGATGGCTTAATTAGGTGTCAGATGACTACCTGTGGCCGCGAGCCCCATTACTCTGGCTTCCTTGTGCAGATTTGCCCGGCTGTTCTGAACCTGACTAGATAGGAAACATAATTGGAACAGCTGGGCTGGAAGCACAGCTGGGCCGTCCCCATGGAGACCAGGCTCCAGTGCTCTTCCCATTGCCCCAGCATCCCTCCCCTCCCTTTCTTTGCTGAGATGAATGCATTGCACATCTGAGCCTGGGTCTCCCTTAGATGACTCCACATCAGTGCCTTTTACCTGTAATGTGCACACAGATCACCTGGGAACTTGTTAATATGCAGATTCTGGCTCAGTTGGCCTGGGATGGAGCCTTTGGGTTCATGTTTGTAAGGATCCCTAGGGGATGTGGTGCTGGGTCCACACTTTGAGTAGCTATTTATTTATTTACTTATTTATTAAATATTTTTATTGATTTCAGAGAGAGGAAGGGAGAGGGAGAGAGAGAAACATCAGTGATGAGAGAATCATTGATCGGCTGCCTCCCGCACGTCCCCTACTGGGGATTGAGCCCGCAACCCAGACATGCACCCTGACTGGGAATCGAACCCCGATCTCCTGGATCCTAGGTCGATGCTCAACTGCTGAGCAACGCTGGCTGGGCTTGAGTAGCTATTTAAAAGGCTCTACAAAGCTCCGTCTAGCCTCACGTGACCCTTTTTGCTTTTTCCTTTTGGCACCTATTTGTCCCCATTTGCTCCCCTCCTCAACAACCCTGTTTCCTCCTCCTGCCCCTTTAACTACCTTTATTTCTCTCCCCCGCTCCACACTTCACACACCCAACTCTGGCCCTCTCTTATCAAAAGCCATTGTCTGTGGGTCATTCTGCAAAGAGCTGCTCTCAGCCAATGGCCTCCATAGATAAGACAAGCTAGAAATATGACTTAAAAAAGAGGGAGGAATGAAATAACCAAATATTATGGTGTGTCCCTCAAGGGAACAACCTGCTTCATTATGTTTGTCCCATGAGCCAGTGGCCCTAAGCCCTGGAATGTCACAGTTGGAAAGGACCTTATCTTCTCCAACCACCACCCACTTGTCCAGTATTTGAATCCCAGAACGGTGGGCCCTGCCGGCACTCCGGTGCCTCTCGGACACGAAGCTCATCAGAAATGCCTTTCTGATATTGAACTGAAATCTGTCTCCCTAGAGCTGAGCCCCACTTGGGCTAGTTCTTGGATCCCAGCAGAGTAGGCTCCAGGCCGTCGAAGGCAGCTACCATGACCCCCAAGTCTTTTCTTCTTTGGGCAGCACCTCCCCAGGTCCTTGACTATTCTTCTTATGCCACGAATTGACCATCTGGTTCTTCTCTGATCCCGCTTCTGCGTGTCTCACTGCCTGTGATGCCGGTACTGAAAAAAGCAACCGAAAACTGTCTCCACCTCATTACATTCTACATGACTCCTATTGAACTGACTGCCAACCACATCCTTAAAGTCATTTTCACACATGCTGGGGCTCAGCCACATCTCCCTAGTCAGTAATAATTGCAGTCATTAGACTTAACATTTATGGGAGTTAGTATAACAGGACGGTTAGGGGCCCAGGCTCCAGAACCAGACTGCCTGGGTGTGAAGCGCTCTCCAGGAGCCGTCTAATCATTAGCTGTCACCATCAGGATCACCATCATGGTCATTGTCATCACTGTGCTAAGCAGTTTGCCTCCATTAGCTGTTTTAATCCTCATGACAACTTTATGAGCAGGGGCTATATTATCCTAATTGGATAAGTGAGGAAGTGGAATCTTAAAAGATTGTTTTGTGCCCAGGTGTAGCGTTACAATCTAAACCTAGGCAGTGTCCTTTGTTTTTCGTTTTCATTTTTGTTTTTTTGGGGCACAAGTGCAGGGCCTTTTCTGTTGCTGTTATCCATAAATCTCCCCTTGCCGTCATCAGCGCTTTACCTCCACTCTGCGCTGTCTTTTGGATTCCTGGTTCTGCCACCCGAGGGACTGCCTCCCAGTTTCACTTTCCTGCTGTCTGTCTTAGTTGGAGAAGAATATCTTCTATATCTTCATCTAGATCACCCACAGTCCAGAGGCCACTGGACAGCTCCTTACAGATTCTGCTCGCTCTGGTCCAGGTGCTCAGTCCCCAGAAGCTTGGGAAGTTCGCTGAGACACCAGCCTCGTAACTCGGTCAGAGAAGCCTGGCAGGTGGCTGGGAAAGACTTGTATTTGAATATACCTGTGTCTGGCTCCTGGTGGGCATGCTTCCTCCTCCCTTTCAGGTCTCCATTCCAGAATTCTCCCCAGGACAGAGCTCCTATATTTGTGGTTTGTGGAATTGACCCTCTGGGGCAGGCCAGATGCAAAGAACAAGTAGAATGTAGGGACTGCAGAACACACATCCCAGAGAGGATAACAGTCACATGGTGCAGAGGGTGACATCTAGAAGGTTGGCCCCGCACGTGAGGCTCCCAGCCTCCGACTGCACCTGCAAACACAGGACTTCTGTGCTCCCCCTGAACCACAGAAGGCCGAGCTGCTGTGATGGGGCCCACATTTCTATGTAGGGGGAGCTTGGGGCAGCAGTCTTCATAAAAGGGGGACTGGGGCACACTCTGAAACTTAGATTGCATGTTTATTTGGGGAAATTTGCAAGAAGGAAGAGCACTGATGGAGATCAGAGGGGCTAAACCCCCCACATAAAGCCATTCCTAGGTGCTGCCACTGTGCCAACTGACCAGAAAGGCTGGACTGGTTTCTCCCCTCTCTCCTTTACTGGTTCCCTTCTTTGACCCCTCGCCGTTAACATAATTTGGCTATATTCAATTAACAGCCTTTTCATGGTGTCAGGATGTCGGCCACCTGTCCCTGGTGTTCCTCTTGTCTTCCTGTGAACTGTGGCTGTGGGAACCTTGTTCTTAGAGGAGAAAAGGCCTTGGGTCTACCATGAGCCTGAGTTCCCCAATCACACGATTGTCGCTGGAGCCTGCCTGAGCTGCTGTGAAGCAGCAAAACAAGCATGCGGGGAAATTCTTCTGCCCTTTTGTAACCATCAAGCAAACCCCAAACACTGTCTGTCCCTGTGGTCATGCGGAGGGGCTGCCCCTCTCACACTAGAGCCTTCACAGCCATTGGCAGACTGAGCTGGGTGGAGTCAAAGGGATTTGGAGAAGGCGGTCTTGGTCTCACAGCTTGCCCTAGCACTCTGCCTGCTTTGGGGCCTGGGTGCCCCTGCGTGCCATGGAAACTGATGGGGGCAGGCGAGGGCATCCAGCCAGAAATGGAAAATGCCTCTGACCTTACTGAAGTGGGTCCGTGTCCTTGATATGACCTTGAATGGCTGTTTAAAAGGACTGATTTTGATGCATTATCATGAGGAAAGCACAGTAGTTAAGGGCATGGACTCAGAACATGAGCAGTTTAAATCCTTACCAGTTCCGTGAACTTGGACAATTAATTTGAGCTCTGCAGTCTGCATGTGTAAAGTGGAGATGATATCGGACCTATCTCATTGTTGCAAAGATTAAATGAGGTGATACATGTAAAGTGCTTAGAGTAGTTCCTGGCATTTAGTAAGAACTTTGCAACTATTAACTGTTGTTATTATTATTATCATTCTAATCGCCGTCATTACTCAGTGTTTAATATGTACCAGGCACTGAGCATGTTGAACTGCCTTTTGAAATAGGTATTATGCTTCAGTTGAAGAAGCAGACATTTGGAGAGGTCAGGCAGTCTGCACAAAGTTAAACAGGCGATTGGTGAAGCCAGGTTTCCCTGAGTCCAATGTCTGCTGTTACCCCCTCGGCTACAGTGCATACTCGAAGCTGTATTGCTGAGGGCCTCCTACAGACTGGGCAGGGCGCTGAGCACCTTACATGCCTTATCTTGTTTAATTTCCATAATCCCATGAGGTAGATACCCTTCTTATCCGCATTTGACAGATGAGGAAAGCAAGGTTCAGAGAAGCTGAGCAACCTCCACAAATTTTTACAGCAAGGAAAGCCAGGATTTAAATCCAGGAGTGCCTGGCTTTAAAATCCATTCCAATATCTACTGAGTTCAGCTGCCAAACAGGTGAACAGGGTGCTCCTGGAAGGCTGAAGACAGTAATTGGCGATCGTGACTCCTGCTATCCGCTGTAACGCAGGGACACACAGTTGCCTAATCAGCCCCATTTTCTGAGCTGTCATTAGGGGCAATTTCCACTTCCTCTGATGCTTCATTTTCCTGCAGTTTCTGAAAGCTGCTGATTTGCTCAGATTAAGACAAGCTTCTGTGCCTTTCACGTGACAGCTTGTTGTACGTGCTACAAGAATAAGGAGGAATCACAAACAGGAGGCCTTGATGTGTTATGCGAAGCCTTCGTTGCAATAGGAGGAACCTTCTGGTAGCCTCCCAGCCTGCATTTCTTCACCAAACCCCAAGGACATGTGACTGCCTCATTCCAAATGTGCATTTCAGTATCAGGTCACGAGAGGGCAACTTGTTTGGTGCTGAGCAGCAGTGTAGGCAGAACATATTCACCAGCCTGGAGACCCGAGGTTCGTAACCAGGCGCTCGTGGGCTGGGCTTCGGAGGGCCTGGGAGCATTCTGTACGTGTGTATGCATTTTCCTGGAGAAAGAGCCCATAACTTTTATAATATGCTCAAAGGAGCCCATGACTAAAAAAACCAGTTTACAATCCATTGCTCTAGATTTTAAAATCACTAAGAAAAGAAGCTTCAAAAACAAAACACCTGAATTTTTTAAATGAAAATGGCAATGCCCCCTAGAGGCAGGAATGCACGTTTCTTTTGCATGAATGATTCATGCTATAATGAACAATTGTGGTCTCTGTTCTCTATTTCTGGAGTGTGTGTGAGTGAGAGAGAGACAGAGAGAGAGACAGAGATGTGTCAGATTCTAGCCTACATATAGGACCTCCTTCATAGCATCCTATCAAGTAAACCTCACAATATCTGTATTAGGTAAATATCAATATTAACTCCAGTACATAAATGGGGAAATTGAATCTTACAGAGGCATACAAACTTACCCAAGGTCAGTTAGTAAGTTTATCTAAATTCTAAGATGCTGCACCTAGATTTATAAATCAAAATATAGGATAAATTATAGAAAATAATTTTTAAATAATATACTTTATATTTTTTAATATTGCTTTTTTAAGGGAGAAAAAAAATATTGGAGAAATTTTCTTCCTACCTCCCCAATTTTTCTAGAAGCCTATGCCAGATTTCCCCCCCCTTTTTTTTTCTCTGTTTACAAAATAATTGTTAATTATTATTTTAAATAGGACTTCCCTGTCCTAAGGACTGTCTGACAGAGCTATGATTTTATTCCTGCAATGCTGTTATTGGGTTGTGTGAAAATGAGATAGAAAGGGACCTGCCAGGAAGGAAGGGACTAAAAATGAATGAACTTAGAGAACTGGTGACTCTTGCAGTGACCATCTGTTCATCTTCTCAGAGAGTCAGGCATGAGGGCCACCAGGCAGAGAAAAAAGCTATTTCAGATGATGGGAAATTAAAAGCTTTGAATTAAAAATCACCCCAGGTGAATTTTTCTCAGTCAGACACTGAGGAAGTGTTCATGCCCAGATGCTGCAAAAAAGCCATTTCACTGAGTTAGTGTTTGGTCAGGAATCCACAAGAACTAATTCACCTTCAACTCCGTTTCCTAAGTCTTTTGCCCCCAAAATTAAATCAGAGCTAGGAGCCCATGGAATATGCATAATATAAATGCATCTTGCCTGTGCCCCAAGCACAACATCACGGGTGGCAGGAGTCCATTCCTGTGCTTGTGCCCTGTCCAGTTAGCCAATCCCCACTTCCCTTCAAGCCCAGGCTTCTGCCCTGTCGCTGGAAAGCCTTTCCTGAGCCCCGCGGCTGCACTAGGTGCTGCGTCTCCCTGCTCCGCCAGAGCTCCTGAGTGCCCCTCACTGCCCTGTCACACTCTCCTGTAAGTTTTTATTCTGTGTGTGTCTCTTTGACCAGATTCTAGACTCCCTGAGGTTAATTTAATGCCTGGTATATAAAAGATGCTAAAAAGTGAGTAACCTAACAAATTTGTATTTGTCTTTTCCCTATCCAAAAGTAATTGCAAGGATTAGTGTCCTTAAGGTAGAATCATTTAAAAGCACTTCTATGTTGAAAGGGGGGTGGAGAAGGGGCATGTTAACCTCCTGCCAGGACTTGTCAAGTCAGTGCTAAGAAGTGAGAACATCCAAAGTCAGTATGCTAGTTATCTATTGCTATATAATAAATTATTTCGACACTTCATTTATTCTCTTTGTTTCTGTTGGTCAGGGATTTAGACCAACACAGTATTTTGCCTCAACATGTGATGTCTAGGGCCTCTCCTGGAAGATCAGAACTGAGCACTGGACTCATCAGGAGGCTCATTCACTCACATGTCTGGTAGCTGATGTCGGCTATGGGTTGGGGACTTGGGTGGGGCTGTCAGCTTGAACACCTTACACATGGCCTATGATGTGACTTAGCTTCCTTAGAGCATGGCAGCTGGGGCCCAAGTCACTTCTTATTCCTTGCTCATGTCACTCTACCACTCTTGTCATAATTCTTGATTATTTCATTATTTACATTGATGACACCTTGACCTCTCACTCAGCTTCTTTTTTTTTTTTAATATGTCTTTATTAATTTCCGATAGAGGAAGAGAACAGGAGAGAGAGAGAGAGAAACATCAGTGATGAGCGAGCCGTCACTGATCGGCTGCCTCCTGCACACCCCCTGCTGGGGATCGAGCCCACAACCTGGGCATGTGCCCTGACCGGGAATCGAACCTCAGTCTCCTGGATCCTAGGTGGAAGCTCACCCGCTCACTCAGCTTCTTGACATCCTCTCTTCCAATGACCTTATCTTCTACCCTTCTCAATGCTCACTCCTATGGTCACTGGGTCGGACCCTTGACTTTGTCTTTACCTCTTATCGCAGCCTTCCATGATCACTATTTAAGAAGTCTATCAGCTCCAATAATCCTTCAGTGCTACAAAAACCTATAATCTAAGACCTTACCACCTTTTCACCATCCCTCGCTTCCTCACGACCTCACGCCCCCCAAATTCGGTCACAAGTCCATCATTCGAATCACCCCTTTGCATATGCTCTCAACTCCCTGCCCCCTCCTTCTTTGTATTCTCCTAACAAAACTCAACTCTGATTAATACCCACCCTCCCCCCAGTAGGCAGCTACTGGTCTCACTCTAAATCCATGACAGTAACCTCAAGTGGGTCCTTAGTGGGGCTGCTGTCAGACTTTCCCCGAAAAGGTGAAGCAGAAATCCGCCTCCCGCTGCTCCTGTGCCCTGACCTTTGGGCCGGGGCCCACCCCCCACTGGGCATTGCTGCTCAGACCTAACGCACACCCAGCCCATCCGCAGGAGGAGACATCATCCTCTTTAGGAAACAGCTCCTCTCTGCTGACACCCCAGCTCTCTGGTGGCTTCAAAGCCAAAGTCTGGTGATGCGACATCCTCTCTGAGGGCACCCTTTCCATTTCCGCCTCGCTTTCTCTGCACTCAGCGCTGCAGAGAGAGCTATTTTGACATCTCCTTCTATTCTTAGCACCAGAGCACAAAGTTAGAACTGCACATTAGTGAGAAAAACCAAGAGCATTTGGGGGTGGAGGTGGAAGGGGCTGTAACCAGGTCACTCCAGGGTGAAGTGGAAGCGCTTGAGTAGGCACTGGAGACTTTGACACGAGGAGGATGTGTCACCTTGGGCAAGTCCCTTTAGCTGGACCCCAGCCAGCCTCGTCATCTGCAAAGTGAAGGGACTAGATGAGGTAATTCCTGAGGCTCTTTCTGGACCTTTCACTCTGACTTTGTCACCGGGTGCTACACCATGCACACTTGATCCTGTTTTTTAGAGCCTTTACTTCATTCACTCATCAGTTTTTCCATCCAGAAAGACTCTGCTTTATGCCCAGAGGGTACAGAGATAAATAGAACACAACCCTGGCCCTCTAGGAGCTCACATTCCTTGTAGACAAATAGCTTGATTGACACAATTCTATAATTATGCCATAATGTGATGAAGGTTTGGGGGGAGTGCATGTTTAAAGTGTGATGGAAACAAAGTAGAAAAGAAGATTAGTTCTCACTGTGGAGGTGACAGCCCTTCCCCAAGGAAATGGCATTAAAGAGTATTCTTTTTTCTTTTTTTTAAATCCTCACCAGAGGCTATTTTTTTTCATTGCTTTTCAGAGAGTGGAAGGGGGAGAGAGAAAGAAAGAGAGAGACAGAGACATCGATGTGAGAGACACACATCGACTGGTTGCCTCCTGCACTCGCCCCGGCCAAGCGGGATGTGCCCTCGGCCGAAACCAAGCCTGGGACACCTCAGTCCACGGGCCAACGCTCTGTCCCCTGAGCCAGACGGGCTGGGGCCAGGGTATTCTGAAATGCTCCCGTGGGCTCTGCCCGAGTGTGGTGGGTGTCGGAGGCACACAGAGGACATTCCGGTTATGAGCAAGGCCCCAAAGACAGGGTGAATCTGGGGACGAATTCCAAGTTTTCTATGTCTAACCGTTAGGCACATGAAGGAGTGTGGCAGGGCATGAGGTTGGAAAAGAGAGATTGGAACCTTTTCTCTCATTTGGCAAAAATCTCATCTTAGAATTATCCCAAGTTTCTCATTTTTTAAGTCAGGACGTCCCTGCCGTTCTTGAAGTTCTTACCCCCTCTAGCCTCCGCTCTCTGTTATATATGTTATCCCAAAATTCGGCCCTTTTACGTATGTCATCCTCCTGTATACGTTCAAGCAAAACATGGATCAAATATTTCCATGTACAGTAGGCAGCAAATAATAGCAGCTTCCTTTTGCAGAGAGAAAAGCTAAGGTAAACACTGATTCGTAGATTGATCAGTATCAGGTAAACAGACTGGAAACATGCCCTGGGTCCTTAAGTCATGAACACTCCACGACTTTCTTTTTTCCATGTCAAGAGAAATAAGTAATCTTGTCTGACCTAAGCAATCACATTGGGACTGTCGTAAGGGTTAGACTTTGAGCCAAGTATAGCTTTAGGAAGAACTAAATATTGTGAACACCATACAAGAGAAGAAAACATAAAGTACCACTTAGCATATGGATTGGTAAAATTAAAATCTTGGGCCCATGAGAACAGTTGCTTCTTTTTCCCAGTCTAACTGTTTCATAAGGAAACAGTGTTGCCTTTTTAAAAGTCACTGTGGGAGGTGGTTGGTCACCTAGACTTCACAGGACAATAGGGCCCAGGTGGGTCACGACCAAGATTTGGCCTTTGGCCTTAGAGATCCAAAAAGTTCAACCATTAATTCTTCCAGAATAGATGAGGGGTTAGAGGACTGAGCCTGAACTCAGATGAGGTCCACGTTTCTTTTATAACCTTTATATTGTATCTCTAGCACCATCTACTGGAAAACAAAAGTGCCCTTGTTAAAAATACTTTGAAAGCGTCAGAAACCCAACTCAGCAAAGAGAAAAGAGAAAAAAGGGGAGGAAGGAGAAGCTAGGCAGAGTCTAAGAAACAGAATATGAAGCATATTATATTCAAGTTAGTTACATATAGATGTAACCACTAAAGCAAAAACACACTTTCTAAATGATCAGAAACACACACGCACAGATCATATGGTAAAAGACTTTTAAAAAGCAGTAACTAGAATTCATAAACACAGAAAGCAAACTAAGAACACTTAGAGCATATATATGTCATACTAATGCCATAGAAACAAAGTCTCTCAGATGGAATCACAAGGCAAAACCCACCGGAATGCTGTGTACAAACCAAGTGACTGAGAAAGGTTGAAACTATGAGAATTCAAGAGCACACCAAGCAAACGAAAGCCCCAGTAGCAGGGGTCTCAATCTTAACATCAGTAAAGGCTGATTTCTGGACAAAAATAATTAAATTATATAAAAGAAAACATCTTATAATGATAAAGGATGCAATTCACAATGAAAGTTCACCAAAAAAATGAGCATTTCTAAGCTCATAAAGAAAACAGAACAAAACTTTTAAAAAATAATAGTAAAAATAAAAAAACAAAAGAAAAAACAACAGACAAAAATAAAAAAGAAAGAAGGAAGGAAGGAAGGAAGGAAGGAAGGAAGGAAGGAAGGAAGGAAGGAAGGAAGGGAGGAAGGAAACAAACATAGGGCAGCCTGAGCGGGTTTTCTCAGTGATTAGAGCATCGGCCACAGCCTGAAAGGTTATATATGTATAACAGATGCATAAGCATAGTAAAAATATAACGATATCATTGCTATTACTTGCCTCTTTCAAATATATTTAATATACTCTTACAACCGGGGGATTTTTATGAAAACCAAATAAGAAGAAATAAGCAAGGAAAACATAAAAGAAATAACTACACCATCACATGACTTCCTCAAGCAGCACATGGAGCTGGACAAGCCTGGTCTTACACATTCCGCTTCGCCCGAGGTGGCACAGACAGGTCTCCAGCCTGGGGTAAAAGCAGCCGCCACCATCCCCGAGTGGGGGCCTCCAGAAGACCTGGGCATGGGGGAGGAGGCGGGGAGGAGGGAAGCACTCGGATGCCCCCAGATCCTTGACGGGGGAGAAGAGGCCACCAGCCCTGTCCGGGCGGAGAGCCCACCAGAGACGCCATCCTCCGGCCTTCCGGCAGCGCGGCCTGTGGGACAGGCTGGAAGGGCGCCCAGCAGCAACGCAGGCCCTGTGCTCGGTGGCCCCCCAGCTTTTCTGAAGCCTTACTTACCGTCTATGAATGGGGCCATAGACATGTCATGATACACCAACCTGCTGATGCCAGGTTGTTCTTTGTTGTTTTCCTGAAGAGAATCACCTCCCCAAACCCTCCTGAGACGGTCCTGTGCGCAGGAGCTCCGGCGCAGACGTGCAGACCCTAACCGACTGCACGGTCTAGGCCGTGGGGCTCCGGCGGCAGAGAAGAGTGCGCCTCGCAGCTGAGACGACGGGGACCCATGAAGGGCTACAGCTAGCCTCCAGGACTGTCGGGAAGGGTGAAAGGCTGTGCGGTAAACGGACAGAAACAGTGTCCACGTTCACCCCTCAGGGTCAGGTTCCCATGGGAACGGCTGCCTGTCTCTGGCGCCGAAGCTGCTGGCACAGCCGTCGTCCCAGGGCCGTGCCACCTTTGCCTGGACTGGTACTTAGAAGAGGATGTGCCCCACCCCGTGGACCTCTGTTCAGAGTCTGAGTTGCCTGTGCCCACATCGGGACCACAGGTCCCAAATCTCATTGAGCCCCACCTGCCACGGAATCTGCGCAGCGCGAGCTTTCGTTTCCTGGGCCCTGTGCAGGAAGGCACATTAGACTGGAGAAATCAACCCGCAGTAGCAACCACTTGCGGAGCAGACCAGCACCCAGTGGGGCGGGTGGGCAAACCAAATGAAAAGACCCTTCAGCTGAGTCTGAGAGCAGATGGCCCCGGTTTAGGGAGAACATATAACTCAGCTGGTGGAGAGCCCTGGGCTCCTGCAGCACTAAAGCAAGAAATGTCAACAAAGTGACTGACTCAATGGTTAGGACAATCGTCATCCCGTATCCTACTTGGCCCTTAATGGAAATGATGTGTTTTCTTGATCTTTGTATTTTTTCACATGTGAATGATTCTGAATATTATGACTAACTACATTTGCAATCAATAGCATCTTACAATTTTTAAAAATCTAGCAATTCATTCTCCTTCTTAGGATCTGGGCTCCCGTCTCCTTTACAAATCAAAGTGAAGGCTGAGAGGGTAGAACCAGCGGGTCTTTAGACCACCACGTAAAAAGATTTGATTTGGGCATTTGCCACCCTTTTCCCTGCCTCTTCCCACCAGGAGAAGTTGCTCCGGTGCAAGGAACTGCATTTGACCTGAGGAAGCCCGTGGAGCTTGGGAGACACCTGCAGGAGTTCCACATTGATGGCTTTGATCACAATTTCTGTCTGAAGGGATCTAAGGAAAAGCACTTTTGTGCGCGGTAGGTACTTTGTACTTCCTGCCTCAGTAGAGGAGACAGCAACCCCTACTTGAGGAGCTTCTCCTCTGTCTTCGTGAATACCATTTACTATGCTACAGGGACCAAACACCACAGCCAATGTCTTTCCAAAGCTTGTATTCCATGGGCGAGCTCTGCAGAATTTTCCAGTCCCCCTCCCCACATGCCATGATCCCTGTGCCCCTGCCTGGCACCCCGTTGCTGTCCATCTCTGCCTGCTCTATAAGGCCCATTTTCTGTTAGGAGCGCTAATGCCTCCTGACTGAAGACACTCCGCCTTCTTTAAACTCCCAGAGCCCTTGCACTTCCTTGGCCTGTGATTTCTGCCCTGCCCACGTCCACGGAAGGCTGCAGGCTGCACCTCTGCGGCCCTGCAGGCACTGTGTGCACGCTCCCCCCTCACTAAGTCCTGAGTCCCTTCTGCCAGCTTATCTCTGTGAATCCCTGCCTCTGCCTAACACCTAAGCCATGCTTGGCACTAGCAAATGATCCATAAATGTGTGTGGAATGAATGCATCTTCAATGGCGCAGACAAAATGATTCAAACTCTAAGAGAAAGAAAACTTAGAAGCCGCCTTACCCGGGAGCCCAGCACCAAGGCCCCAACTGTGTCCTCTCAGCTCGAGCCTGCTTCTCCCCTCTGCCCGCGGCTCACACTCCTCCCCCAGCTGCCCTCACCTGAGGAGACCCCGCCTTCTCGCCAAACCTCCCATTCCCAAGCCTCTTTCCCTGACCTCCTGGTTGGCTACACACTGTGGGGATGTTTCACTTCTCGGAGACTGTGAGACCCAGGCTTTCTTTACCTATATCCCTTTGACTCCAAGTACAGGACCAGGTAGGTACTCACCTCTGCAGAGGCCTGGTTTGGGGGGGCGGGGGGGGGCAGGAAATAGTGAATCTAGCAGGAACCTCAGCAGATGTGGGGAGAGCCGACTAAAGAGCACAGGCCTCTCTAGTCCCAGGGCGGGGGGCCTTTAATGTAGGGAAGTGTCGCTTTCGAAAAACAGCTGGTTGCTTTGCCAGGCTGAGCAGAGCGCTCCAGCTCTTTATGAGAAAGAATCGCAGCACCTCTGGGGCTCTAAAACTGCCTCCCCACAACCTGGCTGCCCCAACACATACACACATGCACACGCTTGCACGCACACACATGCATGCATCTGGCTGGGGTGAGTTTGTCCTTCCCCAGAGAAACCAAAGTCAGAGAGAGAACTTGCTGTTGAAGATTCTCAAAGCCTCCCCCGAATGCCCGGCCCAGGAGGCTGTGAGAAGCCCCCGTGATGCTAATCCCACCTTTGTCTCCATTTATCTTGTCCTGGCTCTGTGACTGGGCCCAATTCCTGTCTCAAAGCTGCCTCCCAGCGGCTGCCCGGCCCCGCCTGCTTTCCCACCCCGGGCCTCTGTGCGGTTTGGCTTTATCCCCAGGGTCCTTCACGCCGGAAGCGGGCGGGTCCTGGAGGTGTACACCACGCAGCCCGGGGTCCAGTTTTACACGGCCAACTTCCTGGACGGCTCGCTGAAGGGCAAGAGCGGAGCCGTCTATCCCAAGCACTCTGGTTTCTGCCTCGAGACCCAGAACTGGCCTGATGCGGTCAATCAGGTAAAGCTACAGGCCGGCCTGTTAAGAGTGGTGGTGTGTCCAAGGTCACACTATATGATAGAGGTCATGACACTCGAGTCAGTTGTGATTCAAAAGTCCATGTGTGTTCTCTTCTCCAAGTCATGATAGACACAGGAAACACTTAGCCAAGTTACTAGCATGGCATTTACATGTTTTTTAAAATATCTATTTTGTACCTTCAAAGCCTTTGTTCAGTGTTTCTCATCAGTACCTACTCGTTTTCTGCACTTTTAAGATGATCCCTCATGTCTTCTCTTCCTATTTGCTTCCTCATAACTCTCTTTTCTAGCTATCTCCTAGGGTAATGAATGCTCTGCAAAGTGCCCTATATGATAAGACTCTTGCAGCTTGCACCAGAATATAAATCAACACACAGATTCCTTCAAGAACGTCTTGCTACGACGTGTGCTTACTGATGTAGTGGATTTTCATTCTGGCTCACATTCTTTCTCTCATGGGAAACCAATAATAAACAGTTCTCACATTGCCACCTGGTGCACAGGGCTGGTCTAAAAGCCAGTCCAGAAACCATCCTGGGTAAGGGTGCGACCTGGGCTGGCAGAGTGTAACCTGTGTTTGTTCCCCTTCACAGCCCCACTTTCCTCCCGTGCTGCTGAGGCCTGGTGAGGAGTATGACCACACCACTTGGTTCAAGTTTTCTGTGGCTTAAGGTGTGGAAATATGATCTGCTCCAGGGCCAGGCTGGGAGCGCCTTCTGCAGCCTGTCTCCTATTCAGAGATGAGATGAAGATTTAGAGGCTTTAAAGTGATCCTGTGAATTAAAATCATACAAATGGTAGCTGTCATGATAACCAGTCTACTGATCTCCTTTCCAATGACTGGCTCCAGGTCAGGTCTAATGACCAGCCCTATTCTGTGTAGCTAAGAGGACCCAGACACCAATCATTATCCAAGCCCTAACCCTAGCCCAGAAATAGTGCCTCGACCCCCATGCTCTGTTGGCTCCATCTCCACACCTTTCATTGAGCCTACTCTCTCACTCACCTTTTTTCCCTTCTCTACCTCCTTGCCCTTGAGCATCTCTTTGGAATTTTCAAAGGTCACATTAGTTCACTCAGCTTGCTGGCAGATAGACCTCTCTGCCTAGGTAAGGCAGTAGATGAGTGAGAAGTGAGGGGGCTGACGCTTAAAGAAGGTAAGTGACCCCCTAAAGGTACATAGCTGGGAGCAATTTTAGCCAGGACTTGGTCAGGTCATGTGAATTCAAGTCGCCTTCTCTGCTCCCCTTGTCTGCTGAGCATTCCTGGGGTCACTCATGGGCAAAGCAGGGGCTGAGCCTTATCTGTTAGAGCCAGCCTTTCTTCCCAGATTCACTTTTATAGAAAGCATTAGTCTGAGTTTGATTAACTGCCTCTGAGCCTTAGAAGTGGTGTGACTTAGTGTCCAGGAAAGAATCTGTAATTTTGACTCTCTGCCTTTGAAGTTAACTGATAAAGTCCAGCCCAGCCAAAGTATGGAAGAAAGGAAGCCATGGAGTCAGGAGCTGTGTCAGTGTGAGGAGAGGGCCTTACCTGAGGATTGCACATTGCACCTGGAACAAATGTTGTATGATGTGGATGAAGCTGGGGCTCCCTCTTTTCCTGAAGAGTTGAATCAGTGATGGGTTTGGGTTGGTGATTTTTAAAGAAATGTATCTTTTATATACTAGCAATCAATTGAAATAAAATATAAAAACCTACACCTTCAAAGACTCCATTTCCTCACTTATCTTTAAATCTGTCAGGCATGGATCTTTAGTAAGTGGACCAAGGATATGGTGTGTTCTGGGTTCTACTATGCTCTCCAGTACGAGTGCCAGCATCTTCCTAGAGGAAAGCTGGAAAGCGACCTAACTGGTAGCCTGGTGAGCTTCCCAGACTTCCTCTCTCTTAGCAACCACTATAAACCAAAGATAGTGTTTATTTTTTAATTCATTTCAACATGGATTTTCTGAGTACCTATTTTGCAGACAGTTCTCTGCTGTGTCTATTAAGGGAATTAAGAGGTAATGTCTAAGATGAAGTATGTTCCCTCGGGGGTATCACAGTCTCTCTGAGAGAGACAAGACCAACAGTAGCAATTCAGTGATGCAGAATTGCATTGTCACATGGCTGGGAGCCCTGAACTAGTACTAACTTTGCTTCTGGCATTTACTTTGTGGGCAGACAATCTGATTTCACTTGGCCTCTGATTTCTCACTTACAAGGCAAAGTTTTCCTCTGTTCTAAAAAAAGAATTGTTTTTATAATAAGCCTAGCCTAGAGTAACCCAAATAAGGATATTCAACTTTAGGACAGTGAAAATTACTGGTATTTTGTGTTATGAAAGGCAATAAAGAGGCAAAGTTTGTTTGATTGTCAAGCCATAAGTCTGATGAAGGTAAAATTTGAGAGAAATTGATCTTTGGTGATGGTAACCAGTCTATTCTTTTTCATGAAACACACACATAAAAGAGAACTTGATGTTCTTGAGAAAAGATACTACATAGTTATGAGACACGTAGAGTATGATGTATGAGCATAATTGTAGCATTTTATGATGAAATCACTGAAGGTGTCAGCAAGAAACAATTTTACAGTCTAACAACTGGACGCTTTGCTCATGTGAGATGGTGAAAACAAACATGGTATTTAGTATGAAAAACATGTAAATACAGCCTGGTTGAAAATGCAAATATCCACTAAAGCGCAATATACACTCCCTCCCAAGAATAAGGAGTCCCTAGGAGTCCAAACCTTCCTTATCACACACCCCCACCCACAACCAGGTTAGTGCTTTATTGTTCTGAGTTCTGATCCTTCACAGGTGAGCATTCACTGATTTCACTCAATGATCTGTGGAATCCTGTTTCAAATTCATAGGACATTAAGTTCTTATCATTAGCCGTAGGATTTTCATTATTCCAATTTCCACTCATTTTGCCTAACAAGAAAGATGTACTATTAAATAATTGCACAAACACTGCTATAAAGACTAAGATGCCATGCTGTGGAGGTTAAATTGTGACTATGGCAGTCCAACCTCATCAGACTAAAGGAAATTAGTGTCAATGAATAAATGGATAGTTTGTGAAAAGCAGAACATGAGCCCTAGGTTGAGCGTCAACCTAGGATCCAGGCGATCGGGGTTCAATTCCTGGTCAGGGTACGTGCCCGGGATGCAGGTTTGATCCCTAGTCAGGGGCGTGCAGGAGGCAGCTGATCAATGACTCTCTCATTGATGTTTCCTCTCTCTCTCTCCCTCTCCCTTCCTCTCTCTGAAATCAATAAAGACATATTAAAAAAAAAAGCAGAACATGAGAAAATACAAGACTACCAGAAGACAGGAGGGAAACACAACATATACCCTGTTCCCTAGCCAGGTCCCATTACCAATTCTAACTATTAAACAATTGGATCACCAGTTTGCAAGGGGCTATCTGGGCAGTTTTGACAGGAGTGCAAACCTTTTCCAATCAAGGTATTTATCTTCTCCCTCTAAGTTCCAACTTCTCCAATTACCCAAATTATAATTAAAGTCTCAGATGCTTTGGGTAGCACTTCAGCTGTAGCCAAGAAAGGTGCTCAGCAAATCCTCTCCTCAAAAAGGCAACTATAATGCTGAGGGAAAAACTGACAAGACAATTTTGTTGCTTTGGAAACTGACCAAAAACATACAACAATCTGAGATGTGTTTCTGTTTGAAAAACGGCTGAACTTTGGGTAGGAACAGTGGGAAACTGGTGTTCTTACCTGAGGCTGTTCCCATTCCCCTTACTTTCCCAGCTCAGTCACTGTGTTCTGCCAGGACAAAACAGAACATGAGGCCCAGCAGGTTGCTGTGGTTGATGGGGAGCTCACTCAGTTTGGAGTGGTGGGTCATACCCATGTCCAAAAACCTTATCAGTGCAATGGAAGTATAATGATTTCTGTTATGCGAGCACGGAGGGCTGATGGCTCTGTTAGCCTGAGGTTGCAGTCATGATCAGAGCAAGCAGGCTCTGCCTAATCATGCCGAGTACATGCATAGAAGAGGGTACAACCTATTCACACACTCCTGGCCAACTCTGAGGGCATGCAGGTGCAGAGAAAATAAAGAGGGGCTCAGCAAAAAGTAAAGCCAGGACAGACTTGAAAACAACCTAAACACTGAATTTACTCTCTACCTACACAGATACATCAGCAGAGGGGAAAAACCTGACTGGTTGAGGTGTTTCTGTCCAGTTAATGGCTGACCACTAACCTATGCAGACACAGGGCAACCCTCAAGAAAGCTGAGCTTAAAAATAAACACAAGATTTAAAAAATAATAACCAAAATACTAGAGATTATAAAAAAGAACCAAGTGGAATTCTGAGGCTGAAATCTACAATAACAAATGAAAAGTTCTCTAGAGAGGCTCCAAAGCAGATTCAAGATAGCAGAACTGCAAGATAGATTAATGGAAATTATCAAATTTGAAAAACTGAGAAAAGACCTGAGGCGTGTGGGACAACATCAAGTGCAATGGGAGTCCAAAAAGGAGAGGAGAAAAATATTTCAAAAAATAATTTTGGGCCCGGCTGGGCGTGGCTCAGTGGTTGAGCATCCATCTATGATCCAGGAGATCTCGATTCCATTCCCGGCCGGGCACACGCCCAGGTTGCGGGCTCCATCCCCAGTTGGGGGCGTGCAGGAAGCAGCTGATCAATGACTCTCTCATCATTGATGTTTCTCCCTCTCTCCCCCCACCCTCCTTTCCTCTCTCTGAAATCAATAAAGGTATCTTTTTTAATAAAAACAATAATTTTGGGGGAAAACTCTCCAAATGTGATGAAAACCATTAATCTATATATCCAGAAATCTCAACAAACTCCAAGAAAGATAAATACAAAGAGATCCTCACCTAGATATGTCTTATTTAATGTCAAAAAAACAAAGAAAATCTGAAAGCAAGAGAAAAATGACTCATCAGTACAGGGAACATCAGTACAATTAACATCTGACTTCTCATCTCAAACGATGGACCAGGAGGCAGTAGAATGACATGGTCAATGTGCTTAAAAACCAGTGACTCCATATCACCCAAAACAGCCCTTCAAAAGTGAAATTAAAACATTTCCAGATACACAAAGAATGAGAGAATTCATTGCTAGCTGACCTGTCTTACAACAAATACTAGAGGAAGTCCTTCATGCTGAAAAAAAATTAGATGGTAACTCAAATCCATGGAAAGAAATGAAGAATATCAGAAATGATAAATATGTGAGTTAAAAAAGTATTTTCTCATCACTTCGTTAAAAGATATAAAATTGTATAAAACCACACTTATAAAATGGTATCACTGAGTTTATAATACACATACAGAGCACAAGGGAGGAAAGTTCAGAAAAAGAAAATATTGGAGCAAAATTTCTGCATTTTACCAAAATATTAATCCGAAATAGACTGTGATAAATTAAGATGCAACTACTAAGGAAATAACTAAAAACTAAAGTAAAAAAAAAAAATCAAGAAGTTAAAATGATAGATTAAAAAATATTTAATGTAAAAGAAGGCAGTTGAAGGAGGAAGAGAAAAAGACAGGAGACATAGTAAACAAAATGACAACTGTAAATCCAATCATATTAAATGTAGATGGTTTACACAACCCAAAAGACAGTTTGTCAGATTGAATTAAAAAGCAAGATCTAGTAACCAACTATATATACCAATAAGCTGAAAGTAAACATGGAAAAGATATACCATACAAATAGTAATCATCAGAGAACTGGAGTGGCTATTTTAATATCAGACAAAATAGACTTTAGAACAAGAAATATTACTAGATAGATATTTTACAATGATAAAAGCATTAACACATCAGAAGATTTAACAATTATAAACGTTACATATGCACCTAATAGAGCTTTAGAGGCTTTGAAGGAATAATTGTGACCAGAGGCCATGCCTGGAGCAGCATTGGTATTGGGCACAACTCAATAGTTATGATAAATACCACTTGAAATTTCCTGAACGTTACCTTTTTTTTAGATGAATATTTATCTGAGCACAGTGACCTCTACTGGTACTAATATAAATGAAAATGCAGTTTCTGAACCCATTTCATAGAAAAGTTCCATTTCAGCATAGGGTCATTTGGTTAGAGAAAGGATCAGAGAAACCTAGAAAACACATTAACAGAACCCTGCTTTGAATCACATGTGAGTGCTACTAACTTTATTATAATAGCAATAAGCCAGGCCAATCCATTCAATAACTATGTTTACTATGTCTCAACTAGGCTAAGCTGGCTAACAGCCCCTACCCTCCAACAGTTTTCAACTCTGGTTATATACTAGAATCAGCAAGGGAGTTTTTTGGATTTTAATGCCCAGGCTTCACCCTCAGCAATTTTGGTTTCATTAGGTTTTAAAGCTCCTTGGGTCCTAATATATAACCAGGAATGAGAACCACTGCCCTAGAGTAAAAGCTTTCCCCATTATTCTCTCATAAAGTCCAACAGTGTGTAAGTACGTAACTGTGTTCAGCTAGAATTTGCTTCCTAGCTTCATGAAGCACTTCCTCAAGAATGAGTCACAGAGAAACTATCTTCCTTGTTAAGGCCCTGCAAACCCTATCAATAATCCTGGCACCCAAGGTCTTCAGAGAGAATTATTTTGAAGATTGTAAACACTTGAAGATACATGTCTAAACCAGGGATTGACAAATATTTTCTATAAAGGGTCAGAGTATTTTAAGCTGTGTGAGACTTACAGTCTATTGTAATTACTCAACTCTTGTCATTGTAACATAGAAAGTCATAGACAATAGGTCAATGAATGAACATGACTGTGTTCCCATAAAACTTTATGGATACTGCAATTTATTTGTTTTTAAATATATCTTCATTGATTTCAGAGAGAAGAAAGGAAAGGGAGATAGAAACATCAATGATGAGAGTCATCAATTGGCCACCTCCTGCACGCCCCCAACTGGGGACAGAGCCTGCAACCTGGGCACGTGCCCTGACTGGGAACTGAACCCAGATTGCCTGGATTCTAGGTCGATGCTCAACCGCTGAGCCACGTCCGGCCAGGCTGCAACTTGAATTTCACATAATTCTCATGTCCTTGAAATATTATCTTTTTTCCCCAACCATATAAAAATGTAAAGACCATCTTAGCTCATTAGCTGTATGAAAACAGCAGTGGGCCAGATCTTGCCTGCAGGCACTACTTTCCTGAATCCTGGTCTAACAAATAGCCAGCACTCTGAAAGAATAGAAAAATTAATGCATAGCATATTCATCCTTAGGCAAAGGGAGCAGTGCGTTCTTGTTACAGGAGCCCAGGAACTCTGGTGATTGCCCTCTTGACCATGACTGAGATAAACTGGCCCATCTGCTTTGACCTGTGCCATGTTATCCCTACAGCCAGACTTTTTTATCCATGGCTATAAAAGGATTCATCTTCTGCAATCCAGATTTCCTGAAGATATGTTACAACCCAAAATAAAAATAGGATCTTTGTATAGGATAATATCCAGCTACCTTTAAGCTTTAGTCACTAAGATCCATCCCCTTTAGTCAGGGAATCTAGAGGTGGAGACCATATAACCTCAGGCAGCAGAGTCATGAAATAGACACTGCTAGTTCAATGACTTGACCTTACATGGATTAGGCTGACTCACCTGGGCTCAACAGCTCTTGGGGTGGTATGTCTACACCCTTTTTCTGCAGAGAACTTTCTGCACAGAAATTTTCCACACCTTTTCTGAGTAGAACTCTGACTTAACCCAGATGAGGAGGGAAAAACCTTGCACTAGAGCCGCAGAGTAGAGCTGGGAATTGTAAATAGCAGCCTAAGGATCTCAATCCTCTGCAGGCAGATTCAGACAGGAGTCAGTCTTATAGGGGACTAAAATAATTCTCTGAAGACCGTGGGTGCCAGGATTGATAGGATTTGCAGGGTCTTAACAAGGAAGATAATTTCTCTGTGACTCATTCTTGAGGAAGTGCTTCATGATTTTAATTGATTATAAAGGTCTCACAGAAAAGGTTAAAATTTTATGTTTGGTTTAATAGATTAGAATTCATTCATTCATCAACTCACTTTTTATTCACCAAACATTTAAGTATTAACAAGTGCTAGGCAACAAGGAACTGGAACAAGGCCTGGTACCTGCTGTCACAATGTGCCTCGTGGTGGCAAACCTGCAGAGAAGTAAACAGATTACAGTGTAAAGAGGTATCCCACTATGGAAGAAGTTCAGTGTGTTGAGAGCAAGGGAACCTAAACCAGACTTTTAAACACATGAAAATTTTCCAGAGTGGGGGGAAACATGTACTTTACAACTTAAAAAAGGCCTGGCTGGGTATGGCTCGGTGGTTGAGCATCAATCTAGGATCCAGGAGATCACGGTTCATTTCCCGGTTAGGGCACATGCCCAGGTTGCGGGCTCGACTCCCTAGTTGGGGGCTTGCAGGAGGCAGCTGATCAATGACTCTCATTGTTGATGTTTCACCTCTCCCTCTCCCTTCCTCTGACTCAATAAATTTTTTAAAAAGAAAAAAAAAAAATGTGTTGAGACACCATTTTTAACACAAGATTGGTAAAAATCAACAAGCTTCATAGCCCACCATGTGGTCGTGTACCATGTGGGCAAACAGGAAAACAGGCACTCCTACACATTGCCACAAGGGCAAACTAACAGTATCTAACAAAAATGTAAATGCACATGCACGTACCCTTTGATCCAGCAATTCTACTTCTAGGGATTGCCATATATATGCACGGTCACATGCGCAATGTATTTATTGTACAAGGGTATTCACTGCAGCATTGAAATAGAATTAGAAACAGCCCCATCTACCAGAAGGGAAATGACTCAATTCCTGCACTCTGCTCAAAAACTCTCAAGGTAAAAGCGAGCCCTTTCTAGGGCATACAAAGGCCTACGTGACGCATATCCGACATCCTCACCTTCCCATGCCACCTCTTCCCTCTCCTGTGCACTTCCTATTGGTCTCCTTACCCTCCGACAACTCAAAACTACTTTAGGGCCTTTATACTTACTGTGCCCTCTGCCTAGAACTCTTTCCCCAGAACTAGATGTGGCCTACTCCCTCACTAGCTCAAATGCCACTTTCAGAGGCCGCCTCAGAGCACCCTTCACACACCAACCAGCTCCCAATTCCTCTTACCCTGTTTCATTCTTTCACTTGTATTACCCACCTGATATTTGTTCATCTCTCAAGAATTTAAGCTCCATAAGGATAAAGACTTTGTTCACTTCTGTATTCCAATGCTAGCAGTAGCTGGCACATTGAAGGGGCACAAAATTTTACTGCATAAATTCTGCAACATCCAGGCAACTAAATAGTATGCAACATTAAAAAAAGAAGACGAAGTGCCATTTTACTTATATGAAAGATATTAAATGAGAAAAGCAAGGTGTATCTTGTATTAAACGAAAAAAGGAGAAAGTATCTATGTACATTTGATCAGGCTACATAACTGGTTAACAATGGTTTCCTTTTGGGAGTTAATTGGATGGCTGAGAGTCAGGCCTAGGGAGCCTTCTCACTGTATACACCTCAAATATATTACCAAGTCTAAAAAGGAAAATAGATTGAGCCAGTGGCCTATGGGAAAAGGAAAAAGCACTAAGTTTGAGAAATGGCCTTAAGTTAACTGGCTACTACATTCCAAGTGCTCCAGAATTATCCTTCTATTCAGCATCTTTTCCACATTAGGTCTGGAAAGAAAACTGCTAAGTTATTAACAGTAATCTACAATGCATAGGATCAATTGTAAATTTTCCCCCCATAATGTGACTTTGTTTTAAAGGAGCAGTCAAGTGCTTTATTGATTAAAAAGAGCAAGGGCTTTAAAACCATAGGTAGAATTCAAACTTTGCCTACCTCTTAGCAGGTTAATAGTTGAGTATTAATTTACCTCTCTCCTCTTCTGTGAGATGGGGTTAACAGTACTATTTTGTTGTGAGGATTAAGTGACAATGTCCTTTGATATTTTTACTAGAATGGTAACAACAAACCTGTCAAGGTGTGGGAAAAAGAACTATCAGGCTTTGAAACTGTTTACCGATGCTTTTTCCCTTAATTGAAGACAATTCTGGATATAACAGCTTTAATACCTAGGCATCTTTGCCCCATTTCTTTGGCTTGTCATCAGTCATCACCACACTCCAAGACCAGCCCAGGCACCTAGTATTTCTTGTGACTTTGACCTTTTTTGCTTCATGTCTTCCCGGCTATACAATTATGTACACATATTCTAGCTTACATAGCCCTGCCTTCCAAAGGTCTCTAAGCAGCAGTTGCTCACTAAGCCAGATCTAATGAATTCTTTGCTATTATTTTTCACTCTGATAACTCTTTGCTAACTTGTCAGCTTTAGGGCTCCCTATACCTACTAGTTTATCTTGGAAACCAGTCCTCCTTTAGACTTCAAGATAGGCTACACAAAGATGACAATCACAATCCCCTACTACCATTCATTTAACCAAGTCTCAAATTGATGGCATTTCAAGACCCCCAATTTTCTGTCCTCAGAAAGGACACTGCAAGATGGACCACTTTCACTTGATATTTAGCCTGGTTTAAGACCCAAGGGAGAAATGCCACTGTGAAGTACACTACTTACCTCTCTATACATAGATGAGGACCAGATAAGGTTCTATGTCCAAAGCATATCTGACATGTTACCTACTAATAATCAGAGCCAGGTTTACAATTTCGAGTGATTTAGAGTCTGAACCAGCACTTTCCAAGTCAGTCATATAATCTATTTAGCAGTCCTAACCTCTAAAAGTAGAAAAGTACACTATCCAAAGTGTATCATTTTAAGATGTATTCTAAACACAGGAGTACTGAGTTGTAGTCAATGGTATAAAAGGTGTTCACCTAGATAACCAGGTTTCCCTTTCCCTTAAGGATAGAACTTTGTGTTTTTTCTTAAACCATTTTGCCCCTACCCCACCCTCCCTATCTTTTTATCCTTTCATATGATCTCTAGAACACTGCTAGTAATCCATTCCAAAGCTACAGAAATAATTCCTACTCTTGGCTCAGAACTCCCACTTTCAAAAACTGAGTATCAGGATTGTTTGTTCTCTGCAGATTTATTGTTGAGTAAACTTATCTTTATATAATACAGAACAATTAAAGCCAAGTGCAACAAATAAAATTAGCCTGCCAATTACAGTTTTATACCAACCATAATTCAGCCAGTTTTCCAAATTCTAAAAACAAAGTATCCAAACCTCCAACATACTAGTGATCATTCAGACCAAATAATTTGAGGCAGACCAGTATTCCAAAATTGCAATGCTATCCAGTAACTTTGTTAAGCATAAGGAAATGGATAAGGGCAGATAGATACCTGTGCCACCAGTATTAATCATTCTGCAAAATCTTTTTTTTTTTTGCATGATCTTTTTTTTTGCACCAAGGCTAGAGAACACCTGGTAGAAGCTTGACCAGGAAACTCAAAATTAACTGTTACTGTCCTACTAAAGATATTTAAAGTCTAAATAGGCTATAATATTCTAAGGTCTACCAGATGCTACCAAAAACCGACTTAAGGTGTGCTAAATATAGGTGAGATTTACAAAACTGTCTCATTAACATTTCTGATTGACATCTTTAATTACTTTGCACCAGCCTGGCAAAATAAGATAATAGTTATGTTGGTGGTTGGGAACTGAAAAAAATCTAGCTTGGGAATTAAGAGATCTCTGCTCAGAATAAGGCAATCCATTTGAAAGAATAGATGAGAGTGTCTGGGCTGGAAAATTTTGCAAAGCTGGTTTACATGAAAATGTTTTGTCCCAAATTTAGACAATTCCTCAAACATGCAAAAATGTTGGTATAAAATTGGCTAAAGTTAACAGAGAACTTCCTAAAAGGGGAGTTCTGATTTGACATCATTCCATCTAATAGCCTGAAAACTTCAGTAACTCTACTTTTAAGTAGCATTCAGCAAAGTTCTTATACCATTTACTTTAATAAGCTTTGTTTAGTCCTTGTAACACTTATTTATAGGCAAATCAGTGGTTCCTTTAGTTGACAGATCTAGATCATTAGCCTGATAATATGCAACACCAACTCCAATTGATTAATTCAGGGATTTGTCATGATGTATTCATGCTATTAAGGAGGACTCGAGTTATCTTACCCAAACCTCTAAGGGTAAAAGGGAGTTTTCCAAGTGTATGTATACGACAGTTAACGACGTTGAGGACTTTACACCATTAAACTTTGAATGCCGGTCTGTACGAATATGGTTGATAACAAAGATGACTACTGAAGATTACCAAGTATTAATATTGAACACAGATCAAAAATCTAGTTAGAAACATTTTATTTAAATGTGCCAAATAAAAACCCACATTTTCAAACCATAAGATGTTAATACATTCAACAAAAATTTATATTATCTTACTGCTGTGAATTTACAGAGTAATAATCCAGATCCATTTTGATTAGATGGTTGAAATAACCTTCCTAGGTTACATTTTACAAACATCACAAATCCCTTATAATAATGTAAACAAAATAACTTTTCCCTAAAAGGTGAACTTGAGAACTTCAGTCCACTCTTTCAGGACTTGCACTTCTTCTCGGACTTCCTGATGGGGAACGACTAAAAAGAAAAACATTAGGTGTGGAACCCATTAGTGTCTACTGAAACTTACTCTTCTCATGAACATGTCAGGGTAAAGCTGTTTCAATAAATCCAAAGGTGGCCAAAGGAGCTAAGTTTCTATAGCAGAGAACTAAAAATTACATAAAGGATTTATACACAAATCCTTTGTCCCTAATTAAGATTAGTCTTAATAGCCTCCTTGCTAAAATTGCAAGGTTAAATTAAAGAGAACTATTTGAATTTTGGATTTTTTGGATCATTAGCAGCAACTAGACAGATAATGGTTTAGCTCCAAGATTTCAATCTACAAATTTTTCTTCATGTAGGCACTTCCTTTTTACCTACTTTTGCTATGTTGGGGGAAAAGCATGTTTCTTAATGTGAAATTATACAATTAAGACTTCACAGGACTACATACATCTTGATCATCTTTCTAACACTTTATGACTAAATATTTCCAAAAATATAAGGTGATATTGAAGCAGAAAAAGCGACCCTTTAAACAACTTAGTAAGTAGTCTTTATGTATATAGCACCAATTCTCCAAAGAGTTCAAAATCAAAGCCTGCAAAGTAGGCAGGAAGCAACAAATTCCACAGAGGCCACATCTGACAGTTAAAATTTGGCAACGAATTATTTAGCTTACCTTCTTTTTGGAGATGGAGATCTGGACTTTGATCGGCTGTCAAAACATGAGAAATTCTATTAAGAAAAAGTACTAACCAATCCCTTTTCTTATAGTCATAATATCATGAAATAAACCCCCACTGTCCTGAACTTAAAATGTCAGGCTGCAATTAAACTGAAAATAAATAAGCCTATCAGTTTTTGCTAACAAAAGCCAATCTTTCAACAACTGTTCTTCATAAAATGAACTACTGTTGTCATGATTAATCTGCCTTTTAACCACAACTATCTCAGAATGCTTCTCCACGCACTTATTAGTTCTATCAAGGCCTCTTAACATAACCAAAGTCACAAACTGCTTTCTCACTATAGCTTGACATTCCCATGTCCAGGAAGTCATCCAGAATGGGCACGTACAAATGAAGTTCTAAAGTTTGGTTTATTAATAAGGTACTGTGTTCCCTCCCACTCAACACCTAGCCTTAGAGTTAACACTTGAAACTTCAACAATTCAAAAACTTTGAACTCTTTGGATATTGGTGCCATATAACTACAAGAGCATTTATCAAATTTTACCCATACCTGCTTCTTGGTCTTGAAAGAGACCTGGATCTTGATCTTGACCTCGACCGTGACCTTAAAAACAAAAATTATACCAATTAGTCCATACTGGTAATTCCCTTAAACACCTTCTGAGCACCTCATTAGGTAGGCTCCGAACAGAGGCCAAAACTGAGCAAGATGCAACTCTTGCCTTTTATCAGTCTAAGATTAGGCCAACTGTCACATTTTCAACAAGCTTTGGTATCAAATAAATAAGGAACCACCATTTCAATTATTTGCTTCTATCAGACTCAATGAGCTGGATTGTCAGGTGCAGAGATATAATATTCTTAGAGTATGGTATTCCAAGAGAAAGTAGACTGTTTTCATTTAAGACTGATTTGATTTGATTTAAAAGAACCACATAGACCCCTGGACAGAGATTTCAATTATTCAGGTGATAAGATCAGTGAAAAGAAAGTCGCAGTGGGTAAGGCTTTATTCTTAAATCAGTAAGCTTTCATGGTTCAAGATCATCAATTTATCACAGAAGCCAAATCAGGCTGACATACACATTTTGGGGTCCCATAATCAAATTAAATTCCTTTATCTAGAGAGAGGGGGTCCAGAGCTTTCAAAAATGGACCACAAAAGTTTCAGAATTTCTGCATTTAAAGACTTATAGAATAATGGTATCTCCCAGTGGCATTCCCTACTACTGATTCATCATCTGTTGTATTGTCAACTCATTTTCTAAATGTTATTCATTTTTATCACCTTTACACGCCTTCCACAAAGGGAGTAAAAAAAGCTGAAGTTCTGTTTGATTTTTACCTTCTTAAATTTCAGTGTCTAAACTTAAGTGCCTGGCTAAATAAGCCATGTTCACCCATATGTACACTACTACTTCCCTAAACTTTCCAAAGTCTCAAATTCACCCCAGCATCCCAAATTATGTCCTTAAGACACTCTTCTACTGTCATTAAGACGTGACAATCCAAATACAGATAAGGGGGTAAAAAATGTTACATACTGGAAATACCTCGATCCTTTTATAGAACCAGACCTAGATCGTCTGAGTGATGCTGATCGTGATCTACGAAGAGACACAGATCTTGATCTTCGAGGAGAGGCTGATCTTGACCTAAAAATTAAATCAAAGAGGTTTAGGTCCATTTCCAATTGAAGTTTCTTATTGCTTGTTAAAACTTGCATTAAAGATCTCTCACCTCCTTCCCCTGCTCCTGCTTCGTGAGCGAGAATATCGCCTACCCCTGGATCTCGAATGTGATCTAGACCGTGACCTATTTTTCAAGTTAGGAAAATAACAAAATGTTAGATGATAACTCGTTTTTATAGTTTGTGTGCCTCTGCTGAAATCAAATCTCAAAACTATTTAAATTTAGTGTCTCATTTGGAAATAAACTCTGGGCCTATTAGTTGTCCAGTTTTTTTTTTTTTTTAAACTACCTAAAAAAAGATTTGTTAAAAGTTGAATTACATTTTAGAATTACATAATATAAAACACTGTAATGTGTATTTAAAATAAACCTTGCAAGTTTGCAGGTCGACCCTCTTTGGCCCATGGTCTAGTAGATCTAGACGATCTAGAAGTATCTATAGCCGATCGCTGCATCTAGATGTTTTCTTCAATCTAACGACGATCAAACTGACAGCCAAATGAGCCAGGTGAGGCTTGATTGACGCAAGAAGATTTTTCTAGTTGGAAATGTGGTCAATCTGGTGTTCCTCTTTCTAAACCGGAGGGGGCCCCAATTGTAAGCCAAATTTACTGTTACGGCGATCACCGACTCAAATTTTCTGCCCTTTAAAGAATAAGGTGAAGCTAGGTGTAGATGACTCGAGGGGATCTGGCCTCTTATGCTGATCACCTCAAGGTCTAGGAGGATCTTAATTGTCGGATTTGCAAGGCGCCTCAGCATATCATAAGGCTCGTGACATTCTGAATCAAGGCGACTGACTCAAACGAAGAAACCTGAAAGGTTTTGACCAGGTTGATTATTAATATATTAACAATTGTTTAATTAAACACAAATTGTAAAATACACCTGTACAATTAACATTCAAGTTTATATAAAAATACTAGTTTCTGCCTTGCTAATAAAAGAATTACTTGATTAACTAGTATACCAACCATTCTTTTAAAATAAATACCTGCTTCTTCTTCTCCGGCTATAGCGATGACAATCATAAGCATAATGTCCCTTTTCGCCACACTCATAGCATCTATCATTGGGATCAAAGGGACGTCGGGCAGGTGGTCTATCAAAACGAGATCTCCGAGGCATGCCTGTTGATAATTCAACCCTCACTCGGGAACCACAAATCACCCTATAAGAGAGAAGTAACAGCTTCAGCTGCAGTATTTATAAAGTATAACCACAGCAGTTTTTCATACCTTCCAAAACTTGCTTTAGTGAACAAAGCTCTTTAAGAGATGAATAGAAATGGAGAGGAGTTCGTGAAATGAAGCCACCAAGCACAGTGAGTTGCGTTGAATATCCCAGGACTGTTTCAGAAGCATGGGGACTCAGCTCTGTTTTGTCTCAACTAATGTAGCTCACCCTCCCGGGGCGGCGAGAGCACCCAGCCAATCGCTCCTACACCACACTGTCTCTAAAACGTGTCTTTTGGTGCCACAAATAAAAATCTATGAAATTGTAAAATAGAAAGACAAGCAACAAAGTTCTAATGCTAAAAAAATACATGACTTCTGGATTTAGAACTTTTCAATCACTCTGCTTCCACAGGCCAACTCCACCTTTGCTCCCTTTCTTAAATAAATAAAATGATTAGCTATTTACAACTTCCTCTAGACTACAGAATCCAAGCTTAGCACCTAGCTTATCACCCAGCCCACCAGACTATTCTAACGAACATGTAGGTTTCATAGCCGGCATCTTACTTACTTGCCATCCAGGCCTCGCACTGCATCTTCTGCATCTCTAGGGTCTTCAAATTCCACAAAGGCAAATCCTGGAGGATTTCTTGCAATCCACACAGTTCTTAAGGGACCATAATAACTGAAAGCCCTTTCTAACTCTCCTTTGCCAGCACCAGTTCCCAGGTTACCAACATACACCTTGGTTTCTGTTTAAAAATGCAAATAGAAGAATGCACGTTATGCAAAATTTGATCCAAGTTTGAATGACTTTGCCTTACAACAGGCCATCCGTAAGCCTGTTCAAAGCACGTTTCGTGCTCTATCAAGGATTGAATTTGGTCTTAAAACCAGCAAAGTCCGTCATTTCCTGAAGAGCCGGGCGTATGACAAAGCAGGGAAACACCTCCAGGACGCCGGTACCGACGAGTGGTAGGATATTCCGAGCGCGAGGCGGGTTCCGCCCCGGCCCCGCCCCCGAGTCCCGGCAGCCCCGGGAGCGCGGGGAGCGCGCGGACCCGCGGCCGCAGCGGCGTCGGCGGCGGGCCGGCCCCGCCACGGGCCCGGCGGGAGCGCGGGGCTGCGCCGGCTCTCGTCCTCCGCGGCAACCGCCCCGGGCGCAGGCTCGCCCGAGACTCCAGCTCCCCGCCCCAGTCATAAACCGCGCCCGAAACAGCTAAAAGAGAAAAGAAACCAGCCGCCAGACGAAAAGATTATGTCTCCATACCCTCTCCGCAGTTTGACCGATTGCGTGACGAGAAAGCGCGGCTCGAAGCTGCCCGTTTTGTTCAGGCTCAAATTCACCCGTGATTTTATGGCTGCGACCAGACTGTCCGCTAAAGTGGCGGGAAAGCGCCAAGGAAATGCGCCACCATGCTCGTCAATGTGCGCAAAATGGCAGCCGAGGGCGGGGGGGTGTGGGGTGGCTCGAAGAAGGGCAACAGGAAAGCCGTGACCGTGGGCCTGACTTGGGCTGGGGCGCGAGACGAAAATGCCCGAGAATTAACACAGAACCCGGCCGAGACCTACACCCGCCCTCCCCGTCTCCCTCCAATCTCCCGCCCCCGCCGCCTCCGGCTTCGTAAAGCCGCCATTACGCACGCGGAATAACCGTCTCCCAACCGCCGCGCCAACCCCACGGCCTCGCAAGACGCGCTGCACCCCCAATACCGCCCCTCGCTGGGCCTTCGCCTCTTACCTCCTCCGTACCGCCCGTAGCGCGACATGATGACCGGCCCGCGAGCTCGGCTCGATCGCTCGCAGCGCCCAGGGAGCGAGTCACACAAAAGCAGCCAAACGCTACCACGCCAACGGTCCCAGCGGCACTACGAGGAAGAGCCTGGGTTCCGGCTTTTATACGCGGCGGCCGGGTGGCGCTGCGCATGCGCCCCCTCCGAGTTCTGCGCGGCACAAAGGAGCTGGGCGGAAACCCCGGCGGGCGGCGCGGAGGGAACCGGGGGCTGAAACGCCAATCGCGGGCGGAGGGATACGTTTCCATGGGAACGTCAGAATCTCGCTAGTAAACCCCCGGCCGTCCCCGCCGTCCCGCCCCGTCCTTCCCTCCCCCTTTCTCCACCCTCCTCACTTTCCTCCCCTTCTCCCTCCCCCTTTCGTTTCCCCTTCTAGGGACCCTCAGCGCCGGCAGCCTCACCACAGGTGCCTCAGAGCCGCCTTCCGACCGGCCGTAAGATTTAACCGCTGATGTTGCCGCCGTCGCCGCCCTTCTGCTGGGGGAGCCCAGACTACTGCTCAGTGATCTTTGGGGCTCATCAGAGGTAATGGGGAGTTTGGCCAGGGTGAGAGCTTCATGAACCCCGCCATTCTGGGCAGCGGTCTCCGCATCAGAGGCCTCCACAGGGGTGAGACCCCCAGGGACCGCCGCCCTGCCCCGACCCCCAAACCCCTTAAGAACCAGCCACCAGTTTTCTGAGTTGTCTCCTTCTTTTTCCCTTTCCTCTCTTTTTGTCTGTTTTGTTATGTTGAAATGGTGACAAACCCTAAATCCTTAAAGCATTTTGGTTAGTGGCAATTCTGAAATTATTTGCGCTTGAAGCACAATTGATTTCTTTTTGCTTTGGATTGTGGTAGCGCGTCTCGTCGACTAAACGCTCAGATCCGCAGGACTGGGGCTTAATTCTCTCTTTTTTCCCCCCCGTTAATGTTTTAATTGATTTCAGAGAGAGAAAGGGACAGGGAGCGAGAGGTGGAAACATCGGTGAGAGAAACTTCGGCTCCCGCACGCGCCGCCTCTTGCACGCCCCCTGCTGGAGGTCGCGCTGCCGCCGGGGAATCGAGCAGGCGGAGCTGGTGGTCGGTGCCCCGGACGTTGGTTGCTCTACCCGCTGAGCCACACGGGGGAGGGACAGGGGCCAGTCTTTTAGTGGAGCCTCTTGCTTCTTGACCACTCTATATGGAAACCTTTTCGTTAAGTTAGGATCACTTAAAATCCAGCTTTGACTTTACACATTGCATTTGTGAGACACCAACTCTACAAGTACAGATTTAACTTTTTTTTTTTACCATCCACCAAAAAAAGACATTACACCATAAATACTTGGGATACACAAGTTGGAAATACAGCATATAAAAGAGGAATTTCTTAGGGATTTGTACTTTTCTTTCATCTGCTGTATCTTTACTTGGTGTATATAGGTGTGGGATATAGAGTATAGGAGAAAGGAGGCCTAGTTGAATAAGCCTTTATTCGGGTGAATAAAATATGGATTCTCTCCAGGTAATGCTATGAATTTATACATATATATTTTTTCAGATTTATCAAATTATGGAAAGACCTAGTCTGTCTCAAGCAGATCTCTAGCAAGAAAATAGAAATTATGATACCGGACAAAATAGGTCGGTTACTGCCTGTCGCCACTAAGCCAATAAGCAGAGACAGGGTTGAATCTTTTATGATTGTTTATTTGAATTGCCAGCAATAGGAGAGAGCAGCAGGCATGGCACCTTGAAAAACTGCTCTAACATCTCCTGCCAGTTGGCTGATTGTGTAGGGGTCAGGAAGAAAAGCTACGTGCAGCGGGGACGGTATAGCAGGATAAGGGCTTCGGAGTTTGTCTGTCAGTGTGTCTGCTCCAAGATCTTAGAGTCTGATAACAGGGTAGTTAATCTTTTTGTGATAACAAAACAGCTTAGCCCATTCCAGGAACTGGAGAATGGACAACATTCCTGAGGTAAACTCCCAGAGGGGGCCAGTGTCTGGACACACCAACCAGGTCAGGTTCCACTTTCTTTGATCAAGACCAAACAGGCATGATTAATAGTATCTATGAATATTACTTGTGCCCCACCATTCCCTCCCCAGCACCTATCAGTTCTGTGTAGTCTGTTATATTTGTTCTCCATTAACCTTACTAATTTTTGTTGTCATCTACTTAACAGGCTTCTTCTCAAAAGGGTTAAACGATAAAGATATTTTTACATATTCCCTGAATGATAGAATACAGTATCAATTTTATAAAGCCTCGCTAACCCCACTTTCTCCTATTAAGAATTTATGAAATTGCAGTTGGACAAAACATAGATAACTTATTGAAAGATAGTACTTCTTAGTCAACTGCCATCCCACCCTGAATGCCTGAGATCTGGTCTGATCTCAGGAGTTAAGCAGGGTTGGGTCTAGTTAGTACTTGGATGGGAAAGATGATTTTTATTATGCTGCATAGCTCCTAATAGGCCTCAATAATTATTTTTTGGCTCTGAATACAGTCTATTGTACAAAAGAGAATTTGTAAGCAAATAATAATACTAGCAATATGAAAAGAAGCAATTTTCCAACTTATAACAACCTCTTTCAAGCACATTACAGGAAAAGGGGTAAACCCTGACCGGCTTGCCTGCCTCTCTAGGAGACAGGCACTTTGATAAACTAATTACATATTTACCTCTATTAAAAGAGGGCCAAGTTTAGGCTGGGTTTTGCTAACATAGTTGCTATGAAAAAAATAATAGTACTGTAGTCCTGGCCGGTGTAGGTTCAGTTGGTTGAGAGCTGTCCTGTGCACCAAAGGGTCACCAGTTGGATTCCTGGTCAGGGCACATGCCCAGGTTGTGGGCTCCATCCCTGGGGTGCGTGTGGGAGACAGCTGATCTCTCACATCAATGTTTCTCTCTCTCTCCCCCTCTCCCTTCCTCTCTCTCTAAAATCAATCAAAACATTAAAAAAATAAATAAATCATAGTGCTATTTCTGTAAAGACTACTTTTATTCCTGACAATTATTTTGAAATCAGTTGCACTTACATTTTTGCCCCTAGGATTCTGTGTTAAATTAAGATCACATTCTCAGATTCAATTTGAATGTGAAAGCTATTTAGTTCAATTCAACAAATATTCTAATATTTCCTAATATGAAGTATTAAGTAACTCAACACATTACTGTTGCTAAACATTGACAACATTACTTTTGGGAGAGGGATTTCTTTTTTTTTAATCCTCACCAGAGAATATTTTTCCCATTGCTTTTTCAGAGAGTGTGGAAAGGAGAGAGAGAGAAAAACAGTGATGTGAGAGAGACACACTGATTGGTTGCCTCCTGCATGAGCCTCGACTGGGGCTGGGGGCTGGGGATCGAGCCTGCAACCAAGGTATGTACCCTTGGTGGGAATTGAGCCTGGGACCCTTCAGTCCACTGACCAACACTCTTAACCACTGAGCAAAACTGGGTAAGGCTGGGGGGAATTTCTTAATCCTTTTACAGCAGCTTTCAAAATTCATCTGCATTTCCTAGATAAGTATTTTCAGGGAAGCATTAAAGAAAAAGTTCACTTTTTATCTTATTTTCTTCTCCATTTTAGTTTCACTTTTAAGTCATTGTCACCATTTTAGCTTGGATGTGAAAACCTTGAAACAAGAAAAACAAGTTTAGACCTTTTGCACATGTATTGATTTTTAATCTAATGAAACAGTCTGTAGTTACAAACACTAGTCTTCTAATGTGTATTTATGTATGTGCTGTGTATGTATGTACTGTATGTCGATCCAAACAGCTGTACTCAGCTACAACTTCCCCCCCCCCAGTATTTCATAATCTTCTGTTTCTTCTAGAATGCTGTTAAGAATTCTGGGAAGGAAAAATCACTAGTGGCATATTTATAATTTTTTCATATTGTATAAAAAAATTGACTTCTCATTAGCCAAGTACTGGACCATAATCAGTACTGAGGGATGGGGTGGGGCAACAGTTAAAGAAAGCCAGTGCTTTAACCAACTTCAAAGAGTGAAACTAGGATGAAGAAAAATGTGATGCAGGAGTGCCCTGCGAATACAAATATTACCAAAATGAGTCATTTTGTAAAAATCTAAGAAGAGTGAGGCTTTCTGAGGAAGGCCTGATTGTATTAAAAAGTGAGGAAACTGTAAAACCATCAAGCCTTAAACTAATCAATTATGTTGTTCCTTCTCTAAAATACTATTCATGAAAGGAACTTGGTCAACTTGGTGTCTTAACTAGAGGGCTGGACTTGTTTAGACTTTTTTTTTTTAATGTCTTTATTGATTTCCGAGAGAGGAAGGGTGAGAGAGAGAGAGAGAGAAACATCAGTGATGAGTCATTAATTGGCTGCCTCCTGCACCCCCCCCACCCCACTGGGGATCTGAGCCGGAAACCCAGGCATGTGCCCTGACCGAGAATCCAACCACAATCTCCTGGATCCTAGGTCAGTGCTCAACCTCTGAGCCACTGCCACCTGGGCAAAACTTGTTTAGACTTTAGAGTTTAGTAGTTTATCCAGTACTATCTTGGAAGAAGAAAACCTATGTTACTTAGTACTGCTCAAGACCACTGGCTTCCCTTTGATGTTTTGATATTCACTTTCTAGTCCCTGGAAATGAATATGTTCTATTGTAAATAAAAATGGGTTTAGTTCATAAATTCTTAGGAGAGGTGGTGCAGTGTACTAATTAAGAATGTAAGCACATGGAGTGTGATAGCAATGGGTTTGAAGCTTGGCTCCACCACCTAATAACTTTCTACCCTTGAATTGTAGTGAGATATGTTTTATATTTTTAAAATGTGCCTATGAACCTACAACTATACTACCATTTTCCAGTGGGACACTGTTGGTATTTTAAAACAACAAAAATCCCACTTTATCCTAGAATTCTTTTCTCTGGTTACATACTATGGAAAGTTATTGTCTTTTTATGCACCAACACCCCTGGTCTCTTCCTCCTCCCATCCAATGCAGCAGGTTTAGGTTTCTCATACAGATAAGTGAATTACTACAAATATTGGAAGGCATCTTGATTTTTGGTAACCTCAGTTTTAAATGTCTTTGAATGAGATGCTAGTGAAGTCCAAGCTTTGTTTCCCATAGGAGCCTTCCAGCTTCAATGAAAGGAAAACTTTAATATCTACATGTATTTACTTGGGTACTAGGAGGAGAGTATAAATCAACACTCTTTACACTGCCTAATCTAGGATCATAGCAAAGATATGTTTACTCCCTTTCATCTTTTCTTCCTCAAGAGCTTCTATTATGCACTTAATTAATACCTTGCTGATTGGCTACTTCGAGCCAGAACTTGCCTGTGCGGCTGGCTACTTTGGTCAGCAGGGTATTTAAAATTATTTAAATTAATGTAAGTGCAGACACAGAAACGCGTGTATACTTGTGACTGGTCAGCAAGGTGTTTGATAGGAATGAGCTACTGCTTAAACATCAGGATAAAAAACAATATATGGATCTTGCCCTCAAGCCCACTAGGCTATAAACACATTAAGAATACACATAGCCCCAGCTGGTCTTGCTCAGTGGTTAGAGTGTCAGCCCACACACTGAAGGGTCCCGGGTTTGATTCCACTCAGTGGCAGGCTTGATCCCCAGCCTTGGTCGGGGTGCATGTGGGAGGCAACCAATTGATGTGTTTCTCTCTCATCAATGCTTCTCTCCCTCTCTCTCTCTCTTCCACTCTGAAAAGCAATGGAAAAACTGTCCTCAGGTGAGGATTAAAAATAAAACCAAATTGATTTGGGATCCATTATTTTAGACCAAATTTCAGATTTAATACTCTCACCTGTTTATTTTCTGTTAATCATTCTGTTCTTTCTCGCCCTGAGTTTTCTCAGGATCCTTGCTGTATTGAATGAATGACAGGAAGGAAGGCTCCTCTTTGTTAGTGGAAGAGGTTTTTCTCATCCAAGGCTGTTCTCCCCTTTACCTGTGCTCTGTGCATCCCCCTGCCTCCTTTTTACTGAATTGTTCTTTCTGTATCTTCAACTTCTCCCTTTCTACTTTATTCAAGCCTCTAATCAACTGATCTTCCTGGCTCAGTATTAGCCATCCCTAATCCATCCTCACTAGATTGATCCTTCCAAATACAGACAAGCAGATAGAGGTAAAGAACATTTTAAGCAAAATAATAATAGGAGTGTGACTCTGCCTTTATCACCAAAAGCTTTGGAGCCCCTCCACAAAGCAGTCTGCATCCTAAACCTCATTGAAAACAAGTCGGTCAGCACCTACTATGGGGGGTTGAGGAGTGGGTACAGAATCATATATTAAGAATTTACTTCGCATGCCAGATACTGTCCTGACTGCTTACATATATTACTTCACCTGATTCTGCCAACCACTCAGGTAGAAGGACTGTCATTCTCTATTGGAAGATGAAGAAACGGGTGCAGAAAGGCCAAGCAAGTGACAGAATCAGGACTCACACCTAAGTAGTCTAACTTCACAGTCTGTGCATTTTACCATATTATAACCTTAGTGATAAGCCTTGTTAAAGAATTATTCCCAGGGTGATGTGAAGGAAAAGAAAGAGACACCTTGCTCAGCAAAGTAGAATTGTCGGGGCTTGGATATTAATCGCTGATGGATATGGGAGAAGAAAAAGAAGAGAGTCTAGAGTGGGTGGTGGGATCAACCATCTAGATAGTTGGAGATCTACAGGAGCAGATGGTTTTAGGGGTCAATAAATAACATCCCCTTTCCTCCCCTGAGTTCAGAAACAATGAGATATAAATGCAACAGTCAGGCAAAGAAGACCAAAGCCTGACTTTTTTTTTTTTTTTTTAAGTTGATAGTTACTGTGACTTCACAGGTGCTGCCCAATGGGCTCACTAATGCTTCGCCCCTTAAACAGATTTACCTACCTGGTCCCAGGAGCAGTTGGACAGTAGAAAACAAACTCTTCCTGTTTTTTGGTTTCAGACTTGAACAGGGTGGTTCCAAAGGAGGGAATTCAGAAAGCACAGAAGGACACTTTCCCAGTTTCTTCTATCAACTTCTCAGCCAGAAGTCAGCCCACTGCTGACTTCAAGAGTATTCCTTCAGCAGAAAAGCTCCCTTACGGGAACATTAAGAATAGGGAACATGGTGGGTGGGAGAAATAGAGGTTGTTAAAAGAGTATAAACTTTCAGTTCTGAGATGAATAAGGTCTGAAGATCTAATGTATAACGTGGTGACATTGTTGACAACACTATTGTTAATTGAAAACACTTAAAACTTTTTGAAAGATCTTTGTCTCCTTTTTTTTAAAAAAAAATGTTTTTATTGATTTTGAGAGAGAGAGGAAAGGAGAGGGAGAGATAGAAACATCAATGAGAAAGAAACATCATTGATCGGCTGCCTCCTGCACACCCCAACCAGAGATTGAGCCCAGAACCCAGGGCATGTGCCTTGACTGAGAATGGAAGTCATCTCCTGGCTTATAGGTTGATGCTCAACAGCTGAGCCACACCAGCCAGGCCATTATGGTTATATCTTTATGTGTTCTCTGGGAGTAGCAAACTTAGTTACATGGCAGAAAGATGAGTTCACAACTTGCTTTCAAGAAATTCCTAGAAATATGTTGTACAGGTACCTGAATTCATTTAGCAACAATTTATTAATTCCTACTTTGTTCAAGAGAGAGTGCTAGAACTGGGATATAATACTAAATAAAACACAAATTATGCCTTGAAGCTCCCAGGCTAGTGGTGAAAGCAGGTGCATAAAAAAATTATAATGCAGTGAGCTAAAGGCTAGTAGAGATATATACAGAATGCCATTAGAGTGATTATGCTGACAGACTCAGATAAACTGGAAAAAGGAGATTTAGGTTGTGTTGGATGGAGAATAGGAATTCTATGGAATATCATTTGAAAGCATTAGGCCAGAAGAAAGAGAACTTTGTCCTTAGGTTGAATCTGGCCCTCATCTAGGTTTCTCCAGCTAACCTTAATGTAAACACTACTATTGTAGCTCCAAGAATATTTTATGAAAATATATGCAAGTGCAGTGGTGTTACTAAGAATAGCATGGAATGGATTTTTCATTCCTAAAATCTTTATTCTTCTGTCTGGACAAGTCACTCTTAATTTTAACTAGAGACCTATGCAAATACATTCCTCTTTCAAGCCAGATTCTTGTCCCCAAGGCTTTCGTAGAGAGAGTTTTTACACTTCTACAACATAAATACACAAAAGTATGATCTTATGAAAAGAATAGATTGGCGGGATGGTTACAAAAGAACACTTCTGTTTACAAAGGATTTACTTCACAATGTTTTATTTTTATTATTTTATTTTTATTTTTTTAAAATATATCTTTATTGATTTTAGAGAGAGGGAGAGAGAGAAACATTGATGATGAGTCATTGATCGGCTGCCTCCCAAATGTCCCTGACTGGGAATCAAGCCTGCAACCTGGGCATGTGCCCTGACCGGGAATCAAACTGTGATCTCCTGGATCCTAGGTTGATGCTCAACTGCTGAGCTATGCCCGGCTGGGCTTTATTTTTTTAAATTTATCTTTACTGTTGAAAGTATTACAGATATCCCCATTTTCTTCCCCCATTGATAACCTCCCAACCACCTCTGCCTTCCCCCACCCCCAGGCCTTCACCACACTACTGTCTGTGTCCATGGGTTATGCATTTATGCATGTAAGTTCTTTGATTAATCTATTCCCATCCACTTCCCCACTCCCTCCTTCCCACTGAGATTCATCAATCTGTTCCATGCTTCTGTGCCTCTGGGTCTATTTTGTTCCTCAGTCTATTTTGTTTGTTAGATTCCACATATGAGTGAGATCATGTAAAACTGAATCAGGAAGAATCAGAAAACCTGAATAAGCTAATAACAACTGATGAAATCGAAGCAGCAATAAAAAAACTACTAGCAAACAAAAGCCCTGGTCCAGACAGCTTCACAAGGGAGCATTCTAATTCTTTAAGTTGTAGGGTTAGTTTACTAAAAATTTTTCTTGCTTTTTGAGGTAGGCCTGTAGTGCTATGAACTTCCCTCTTAGGGCTGCTTTTGCTGTGCCCCATAGATTTTGGGTTGTTGTGTGTTCATTTTCATTTGTTTCCAGGACGTTTTTGATTTCTTATTGGTAACCAATTCATTGTTTAATAACATGCTATTTAGCCTCCATGTGTTTGGGTGCTTTTGAGTGTTTTTACTGTAGTTGATTTTTAATTTCATGCCATTGTGATCTGAGATACTTGATATGATTTCAGTCTTCTCGAACTTGTAGAGACTTGTTTTGTGTCCTAACGTGGTCTATCTTTGAGAATAACCCATGTGCACTTGAGAGGAATGTATATTCTGCAGAACATTTGGGGTGAAATGTTTTGTAAATATCAGTTAAATCCATCTGATCTAATGTGCCATTTAGAGACACTGTTTCTATGTTGACTTTTTGTCTGGAAGATCTATCCCGTGAAGTCAGTGGGGTGTTAAAGTCCGTGGCTATGACTGTATTGCTGTTGATCTTTCCCTTAAAGTCCTTAAGGTTATTATTTTTTTTAATTTTATTTTTGTTTAAAATATTTTTCTCCCCAATGACCCATTCAACCCCATCCCATCCCCCTCCCCAGGCCCTCTCCCCACCATTGTCCGTGTCCTTGGGTTGTGCATATATGCATATAAATTCTTTGGTTACTCTCTCCCGCTCCACCCACCTGCCCTCCTCCATCCTTCTGACAAGGTTATTACTAATAGGTCCTTATTTATTGCCATTTTATTTCTTTTTGTGTGTGTGTATGTGTGTGTTCTGTTTTTGTTTTTTAAATATATCTTTATTGATTTCAGAGAGAGGAAAGGAGAGGGAGAGAGAGAGATAGAAACATCAATGATGAGAGAGTCATTGATCGACTCCGCAACCTGGGCATGTGCCCTGACTGGGAATCGAACCCTGATCGCCTGGATCCTAGGTCGACCCTCAATGGCTGAGCCACGCCCGGCTGGGCCCATTTTATTTATTTCTGCCTATGTTTCTCTATCTATTTCAACTTCTTATTACAGCAGTCACTTTCACATTTCTTGCAGTCCTGGTTTGGTGGTGATAAACTCCTTTAGCCTTTTACTGTCTGGGAAGCTCTTTATTTCACTATCTATTTTGAATGATAGCCTTGCTGGATAAAGTATTCTTGGTTTCAGGTCCTTGCTTTTCATGACCTTGAATACTTCATGCCATTCCTTTCTGGCCTAAAGAGTTTCTGAAGAGAAGTCAGCTGACAGCCTTATGGGAACTCCTTTGTAAGTAACAGATTGCTTTTCTCTAGCTGCCTTTAAGATTCTTTGTCTTGAATTTTGGGCATTTTAATTATGATGTGTCTGGGCATGGGCATCTTTGGATTCTTCTTGCTTGGGACTCTCTTTGCCTCCTGACTTTTTCCTTGACCAGATTAGGGAAGTTTTCTGCCATTATTTCTTCAAACAGGTTCTCTAACCCTTGCTTACTTTCTACATCTTCTGGCACTCCCATGATGTGAATATTGTTATGTTTCATATTGTCCCACAGCTCCCTTAGAATATCCTCCTGTTTTTAAATTGTATTTTCTTTTTGGATCTCTGATTTTTTCTACCCTGTCTTCTAATTCTCTGATCTGACCCTCAGCTTCCTCTAGTCTGCTATTTATTCCTTCCAAGGTATTCTTTATTTCTGCTATGTCATTCTTCATTTGTGACTGGTCATTTTTCAGTTTCCATATCTTTTTTCATGCTGAGTATTCTTACAATCAGTATTCTGAACTCTATATCTGATAGATTGCTTATCTCCATTTCATTTAGCTCTTTTTCTGAAGACTTCTCTTGTTCTTTCATTTGGGGCTTTTTTGTCTCCCCATTTTGGCCGCCTACTTGGGTTTCTTTCTGTGTTAGGTAGGCCTGCTAGGACTCTTAGTCTTTTTGGACAGTCTCTGTTGCCAATGTCAGATGCAGTTTGTGACTGGCTTTGAGTACCCTGTTTGGAGCTATCAACTCATGACTTGAGTTCCCTTCTGTTGGGGCTGGGTGCATTTGGCCAGTACCAATATGCACACCAAAGTCTGCTTTTCCCAGGCTTGGATCCAGAAGCAGATCAGGCAAAGACTCAAAGCACTCTGAGGTCTGCCTCTGCCTGTAGGCTAATTAATTCAATTCTCTTAATGAGCCTCAGCCTGTGGAAACTCCAAGAGGTAGGGCAAGAGGTTTTCCAGCAGGGTGGGACAATTGCTTCCCCCTCAGGCAAAAACTGCTTGGAAGGTAATCTCTGCCTGTGAAATATGTCTTCTGCAGTATGGGGGAATGACTCAGCACAGGAATCCAGAGGGGTGCCCTCTGAGTTCTATCTCCAGAGCCCACAACCCTAGATTCTCCTCACACCGCTCCAGTCCACTCTGCCCTCCCTCTGCTGGAGCCTAAGGTGAGTGGTTTCACAGGAAACTTTGTGTGTTGGCTCTTTAAGAGGGTGCCTGCATTTCCAGCAGCCTCTCCCTGTCTGATAGAAACCCTGCTGCTTTTCACAGCCAGATATTATGTGGGCACCTTTCTCAGTTCTGGTGCTCTTGGCTGGGAAGCCCAGCCTGGGGTTCAGGCCCCAGAGTCCTCAGTGGGAACCCCCCCCCCGCCCCCAGCTGAGATCTCCCTCCAGACCTTCAGCTGCTGCCTGTGAGAGCCCAGCCAGCCCTCTCGCCTCTGCACTTCCTACCAGTCTCTATGCGGTCTCCACTTTTCCTCCTTGGTTATGAGGGTGCTCTCCAGCTTGTCTTCAGTTGCAGTTGATTATTCAGGATGGGCTTTCTGTATTTTAGTTGTATTCCAGTTTGGTCCCTGGAGGGTGTCAGTGTAGCTTCCACTCAGTCCGCCGCCACCTTTCTACTTCACAATGTTTTAAAAGAACCTGCCTTCTTTAGTATATTCCAAATGATGTGAATTATTCAGAAATACATCTTTGAGGTAAATAACATTATCTTTTTCCCCCTTTGTCTGATCTAGATGAGAATATCCTAATGCTACACCTAGAGCTCTTAGTTTGTTTGCCTCCATTATAACATCAACACCTCAGGCTGTGGAAGAAGTGATCCGGTCAGGAGGACAGGAGCTACCCTCACTGCAGCCACATCACTCCAGTGCAAATATTTCCCCTCTCTAAAGTGAGGAAGTGAATATGTCACTTATTCTAAAAAAAAGAGAAAATGATAAGAAAAATGGTGCATCATTTACTTCATGGAATAAAGAAAATGATAACGAGGACAAGTTTGAAGACGCCTATGAAATCATCCCGGTGGCAACAACAATGAATCTAATGTCTTCCTTGGAAGAATGCACAACTGGGTTGTATTTATTTCTAAATAACAGATTCTCAGATGCCATAAACCTCATTTACCCATGGTCGAAAAACAGTATATACCATGCTGTAGTTTATGGTATCCTTATGGTTGTCAAAGCCATCTTGACATTTGATCCACAGGATATAGAGATTGGAATGACTGCTGCAAAGGACGCTTTGAAAACCTGTAACAATTTCCGAAGAAAAGGCAGGATGTCAAGTTTTTCTCGTCTAGTGAGTAAACAAGGAATAAAGGCTGTCAAGGAAGAGGAATTGCATGCTGAAATCTGCTATGCTGAGAGTTTGATCTTGAAATCCGCTGTAATATTCATACAGGATGACAGTCTACTTGGTTTTCTTAAAAGTGGGATCAATGTTGGGTTAAGTTACCAAATATACAAAGACTGTCAACAAATATTAACACACATATCTACCAACCAAAGCAAAACCTCCAGACACCTGGTTGGTGGAGTAAAATTTGGACTCGGAGCATTCAATTTGATGTTATCACTTATGCCACCAAAGACACTTAAGTTACTCAATTTTGTTGGATATTATGGTGATAAAGAGGTAGGCTTGACTTTGCTTCATGAGAGTGCATCTGAATCCCATATAAATAATGTCTTAAGTATTCTGACTCTACTCTTCTATTACAATTATATCTGCGTAGTTTTTGGTGTTGAAACAGGTCACAGTTCTACTGTAGAGAACCTCTTCCTAATCTATCTCCATAAATTTCCAAAGTGTGTCATACTTAAATTTTTTCATGCACGTTTCAGTATGCTGAAAGGAAGATTTGAAAATGCACAGTTAACATTACAGGGCTGCATTATTATTCAGCATGAATGGAAGCAACTTAATCACCTCTGTTACTGGGAACTCATGTGGTGCCATATTTTCGTGCAGGATTGGAAGAAGGCATACCACTATGCTGCTCTGCTATTTCAAGACAGCAAGTGGTCCAAGTCAATTTATTCATACAGTAAAGCTATGCTACTGGCTTTGCTTCCTTCTGGATTTGCTAAATCAGCAAATGAGGATATAAGCTCTCTCTTCTTAAATGTAGAAGGCCTGAGAATCAGATTTTTAGGAACTTCTGTGCCAATAGAAAAGTTTCTTGCCGAGAAGGGTCAGCGCTATGGTGCTACGACAAACTGGTTTATAGCACAGCCCATTCTGGAATTCATTTATGCCTTGAGTGGTTTCCATGTCATGAGCAAAAGACTACACCTTATTTCATGCTGGCTAACAATAATTAACAAAGGAGAAGACCTTTTACGAGAAAATCCAAATAAAGGGCATAATATAGATGACATCAGTTTGCTAAATTTACTGAAAGGTCTTTGTATGAAATACTTAGGCAAATATTTGATGGCTGAGCAGTACTTTAATCGTGTCATTCAAAATGAGAAATTGTTAAAATATGACCACTATTTGGTGCCGTATGCTTACTATGAACTGGGAATTCTATACTATCTGAAAGGAGATTATGGCAGAGCAACAAAAAGCCTAGAAAACATAAAAAACTACAAAGACTATTCCATGGAAGCCCGATTACAATTTAAGGCTCACATAGCTCTTGAACAAATATCCAAAGGAAAGTGATTCAGATACAAAGTGTGGTTTTGTTTACTATGAGTGAAGTATCTACAGTTAGCAAGATAATTAACAGGTAGAAAAATAATTTCTTTGTGGAAGAAATCCAAGAAGAGGCAGCTGCTAAGAATCTGACTGGTAACAAGAAAGAAATTCCTTTTCCCTCTTTCCTTCTTTATACCTATAAAATGGAATGTCTTACACTGGCAAATGGAGTTATGTACATTCTTGAAAAAGAAAAGGTAAACGATGTACATTATAAAAGATACTATCATATAGTTATGAATTTATCAATAATATTACAGCACATTTTCAAAACTCAGAGAAAAAAAATATATTTTATCCTCACCGAGGATATGTTCATTGATTTTAGAGGGAGAGGAAGAGAGAGAGAGAGCACGAGAGAGGGAGAGAAACGTCGATTGGTTGCCTCCTGTACTCACCCCCACTGGGGATGGAACCTTCAGTCTAGGTATGTGCCCTGACTGGGAATCGAACCTGCTGCCTCTTGGTGCACGAGATGATACTCCAACCAGTGACCCACCCTGCCAGGGTTCAAAAACTATTTTTTAACATTTCATTAGATAATGTATACAACTTGCAAATAAAATAGGGAAAGTAGCTACACTAGGAATCCCAGTGCCCTGCAATTGTTATTTAATTGGTAAAAGAATGAAAAAAGTTTAAGGTCTTACTGACATTTCAAGACAATGGTGAACTGAAGAGCATAGACACTGAATGGTTTTCCCTCCTACACAGTAATTTTTATTGGCTTTTTATAATGGAGGATATTTTCCTTTTGTGTGCTCAGTAGTATATTTTACCTTTTTTCATTAGGAAGCTCAAACATTGGGCTATAATTTACAGCAGGATAGAAAAGAGAGCGCCACCCCCCCCCCCCCGCCAACCCACACATACATAATAAACCTTTTGAGGATAATTGGAGGAGGCCAAGAGGATAAATGCACTAGGTAGAAAAAAAAGAGTTTAGTACCACTAGCCTTCCCTAAGGTGTAATTCTGATTAAGACAGCTCTTCAATATAATTAAACCACTTGCATCTATCTTGAGTCATTGATAGTGGCCTAATCTGAGAGTCATTGATTGGCTGCAGCCCGCAACCCGGGCATGTGCCCTGACTGGGAATCGAACCCCAATCACCTGGATTCTAGGTCGGCGCTCAACCGCTGAGCCACGCCCGGCCGGGCAATAGCGGCCTAATCTGAGACTAAACAGCAGCTGTAGGCGTGGGGCTTGATACTGTTTTACCCACCTAAGGGATAAAATCAGTCCCTAGTTTTTAGACCTTTAAGTCTGGCTGAGTGTATCCTCAGCGCAGTCACCTGTGGAAAAAGAAGTTGCTGGGAAAGTTTGCTTTGCTAAAACACGAGTGAAACGCATGATCTTAATGTTTTGAGTGTCCAAACAACCCACTAGAGCACATCCTGGGCTAGTGTTTCAGATTTAGAAATGCTTAGGTTAAAAAACATGTTCCTCGTTAGTTAAAAATGGCTTTTAGGGCACAATTGTATTTGCGTTATTTGCCATTACTCGATAATGATGGGACTGTATAGTGGTTGAGGGGCTGGTTCCAGCCTGGTTGCCTAGATTTGTGGCCCGGGTCTGTCACTAACTAGCTGTGTGGCCTTGGGCCTCCTGTGCCTCAGCTTCCTTAGCTGTAAAATTGGGATGATGGGAGTTCCTAGCTCATGATTTTCCTGTATTAATGAAAACTGAGTTCATATGCATTTATTATCACTACGACTAGTAAGAATAATAATACTGTTCTTCAGTGAAGAGGATTTAAATTACTTTCTTGGGAAAAGCAACGTGTTCCTTTATTGCCTGCTTTGCCTATCTAAAATTTGATCGTTAATTTGCTTTTTCTGTTCTTAGTTTATCTTGGTCACTGATGAAATAAGTAACTCTCTGCCTAAATTACGATTTTGTGTTTTGTACCAATTTCTAACAATGAATAACAAATTTATTAATTGGTTAAGCAAATATATGTTGATTGCCTACTATATGCCGGCACTGATCAGGGTACAGAGTATATAAAGATAAAGCATGGTCACTCTCCTGAGGACTTTGTTAGGGAGACAAGTTAGGAAAAATTTTGTTAGGGGTGGAAACACTTAAAGCAGTTGCTTAAACTGACAGGAGTTTATTCATCCCAAACAAAAGCAATCTGAAGTAGGTAGTCCAGGTCTAGTCTGGCTCTTTTTATCTTGCATTTTTCTGCTTGGCATAGAGGCCTTCTTGTGCATGTTTCCTCATGGTGGCAAGAGGCTGCCTCGCCTCTGGGCCTTATGTCCAAGCCAGACAGGCTGGAGGAGAAATGGTTAAGGGTCAAAAAGGCCTTCTCTTTCTTAGGAGGCTTTGCTTTCTTTTTATTTCAGAAGAGACAGCCTTCCTAGGAATGTCCACGTGTATCTCATTGGACTGAAATATTCCTATGGCCACTTCTACCTACAAAGGAAGCTGAGAATGAGTTTTAGCTTTCAAGCCTCATTAATCAGGAGGTTGTGGGAAAGGATTGTTAAATGAGCTGACCTGCAGTTACTGCCCCAACACATATGTAAATAACAACAGGCTACAAAACGGTATCAGAGGGGCACAGCTGAAAAGGAGGCGCGGCGCCCTGTCCGGTGCGGCCTGGTTAGTGGGCATCGTCCCATGCACTGAAAGGTTGCTTATTCGATTTCCGGTCGGCACCAAAAAAAAGGAAAAAGAAAAGGAGGAAAGGCAACAAGGAGATGGAGGAGTCACCTGGAAAGACTATTCAGATCTAACAGTAAATCCTGTGACTGACATTTCCTTGATGAAGCTACTACCCACAGCCCATGTTCTGGCCTTGAACTGGCCCAACGGTTGATGAGACACACTGAGGCTGATTTCCACCAGTCAAACTCACAAGAGATTCAGGTATAATTTACTCTGCGAACTTATTTATTTACACAGTAGTAGGAATAATTCCAGAATTGCAAACTCAATTTCCTGTAGGGATCAAGGCAAGCAATATAAACATATGAAAGAGACAAGTGTCAAACAACAGTGGTGGGGACTAGTTGTGACAAAGAGAGAGCAAACCTTTCTAAAAGCTTACAAATTATAAAGCAACTTAACACTGTGCAGATATTAAGCCTCTTCATGTCCTGATAGGACCTTTGGCCCCTAGTGTGTGATGTCTGGTCTATCCCTTTCTATTGACTAGACAGTGCTCATGTTTCCGTCTCCTGATAAACAGTATACCTAGAAAACCAGCGAGGAGTCACAGGCAGCATGGTGAGCATGGAATTGGAATATAGAGAGACAGACAGTTTTAGGGACACAGTGTCTATTCCAGGCCAGGGTGAGACATAATGGAGCATCCACTCCTCACTATATGGATATATCTCTGGAAAGTATCTTCCAGATTCAGAGTCTCCGAGAAATACCTCCCAATCTTTTGCTTGCTGACCTTTCTTCTTTTACTCCTTCTGCTGCCAACCCTGGGTTACTGAATGTCTCAGTAGGGTTCAATATAATTAAGTTTTCATCTACTAAAATACAATCCCAGTCCAGCCCTGCTTTCACAAAATGCAACAGGTCATTTAGTTTGGAATTTCCAGTCACCCCAACATTCTTTGGTTACCCATATTACAGATGGTCTCTTTGTGCAGATGAATCACAGATCTTATCACATCCATTTTACTTAATGTTTAGGGTTAGTTTATAAGAGCTTGGAGGAGGTACCTCAGAGTTGCCTCATGCCATAAATACAGATAAAGTGCTATTGAAACATTTTTTATTCCATGGAGAAATTTTCTTACTTAATTTAGTAAATATAATAACTATTTGGAGCCTGATATCCTGAAAAAATGAAGAGAAAGGCAGGGTTATGAATGAAGAAAAGAACAAAGAGAATTTCTGTGAAAGACCTAGTACCAAAGTTCTTGACATGCCCTTGCCCCAATCAATCACTAAATCCCATTGATTTCTCCTTTGAAATATTTGTTGAATCTATTCCCTTTTTCTCTTTTTCATGTCCACTGCTATCAACTTAGGCTAGGACTTTATTATATCTTGCCTAGACCACTGTAGTCATTTTTAGGAACTCAGAGGTGGACATTTTTTTTTTTTTTTTTAAATATATCTTTATTGATTTTTTAGACAGAGGAAGGCAGAGAGAGAGAAATGTCAATGATGAGTCATTGATTGGCTGCCTCCTGCACGCCCTTGACTGGGGATCGAGCCCGCAACCCAGGCATGTGCCCTGACCAGGAATTGAACTGTGATCTCCTGGATCCTAGGTCGTTGCTCAACCGCTGAGCTACGCCTGGCAGGGCCTTATTTTTCTTTTTGAGTCACCATGTCTGATACTTTGCAGCCCTCTCTGCCATCCAGGAGTGCCATATTGGTGATTACACCCTCCTGCACACCATTGGCAAGGGATCCTTTGCCCAGGTGAGGCTGGCCTGGCAGACTTTGACTGGCACTGAGGTTGTTGTGAAAGTTTGTGAGGCGACAGGGTTCTTCCAGAGTTTTATGAGGAGTCCATTGTCTTAAGGACTTAAGTTGCCCAAACATCCTAAAGTTATTCGAGGTAGTTACCACCAAGAACAAACTATGTCTTCATGGAGCACGTGAGCAGAGGGGAACTATGGCTCGTGATGGAGGAGAAAGCCCGAGCCATGTTCTGGCAACTACTCTCAGCAGTACAGTATTGCCACCAGAGGGGATAGTCCATAGGGACCTGAAGCCTGGGAACGTCCTTCTAGACAGTCACATGAATGTTAAGTTAGCCAACTTTGGCTTCAGCAGGAAATTTACAGATGACAAACTGTGCACCTTCTGTGGCACCGTCTCCTATACAGCCCCAGAGATCTTGCAGTGCAAACTCTATGACGGCACAAGGCTGATGTCTGGAGTGTGGGGGTACTTCTCTACCAGGTGCTGACGGGAAACTGCCATTTGAGGGGGACACACTTGAAGAGGAGAAGCAGCAGACATTGAGTGGGCACTTCCTTGTACCATACTTTTTGTCTTTAGAATCTCAAAAAATTTTAACAAAATTAATGACGACCCCAGCCAAAGACCAACCCTGGAAGATATAATGAAGGACCCCTGGGTCAGCAATGGCCAGGCAGAGGAACTAGGCACTATAGGAGCCCCCTGGGGTGACTTGGACCCCCCACGTCACAGAAAAAATGAAGAAACTGGGGTTTGAGCAGTAGAAGATACAGGAGTTAGTAACAGAAAGAAAGTATAATAATATGGGGACATATTTAATCCTAGATAGTACAAAAACCAAGATGAAGGGCCACAGGATCAGGGTAAGGCCCTCCCTCTCCACTGACCCCAACATCAGTCTTTCCCTAACTCAGGGTGTTCAGGCATCAAGGCAGAAGACAACAGACCCTGACAGACACCCAGCTAGCAAGGAAGTGACGATGCCCACTCCCCCAGGCAGCCTGAAATCCAGGAATACCATTCCTCCAGCCAGCATGGAAGTGAGGATGACTACTCCTCAAGCCAGCCTGGAGACAAGGACCCCCAGCCCAGTCCTTCTGCATGGCCCTGGGGGCTCCCTACCACCCACAGCAACTGCACCAGCAGCGGTGTTGAGCACCCCCAGCTTCTTCCTCTGACCATGGCCAGGGCCTGCAGGGGCTGGCTAGGAGGGTCTTCAGTTCTCTCTTAAGATTTATATGATGTATACCATCCTCTAAAAAGAAGCATCTCAAAAGGTCAAGAGTCAAGCCTATACAATTTTTAAAAATCGTGGACGGCCAGAGGCTGGACGCAAATAGCTGTGGGTAAGAGCGGTGCCAGAAATACGTGATGTGCGTGCAAGGTGAAAGGACTTGGTCCAGGGCACAATGGAGGTATACAAACTGCTGAGGTGTTCTCTGCATGGGATTCGCATCAGGAGAGTACCTGGCATCTCCGTGACCCGCAGAAGCATCTCATCCAAAATACCTCCTGAGCTCCAAGGACAGCCTGGAACTCCCTGGGGGTCAAGAGGAGGGGCTGCCCTTGCTGTGGGTCCACCCCTCGGCCCCCACCTGAATGAAAGTTCAGAGACTGGGGCTGATTTTCCTGGGCCCTTCTCCCCTGCTCTCCTTTGCTGCCATGTTTGTGGAGGTTCGAACACTGTGAATTGAAATTTGTGACAGTTTAGCCCAGGCAGGCCAGGTTTATCTTTGCACCATGATAAAGAACAGCGGCCTGGCTGGCGCGGCTCAGCAGCTGAGCATCTACCTATGATCCGAGAGATTGAGGTTTGATTCCTGGTCAGGGCACATGCCCGGGTTGTGGGCCCCATCCCCGGTGAGGGGCCTGCAGGAGGCAGCCAATCAATGACTCTCTCTCATCATTGACCTTCCCATCTCTCTCTCTCTCTCTCCCTTCCTCTATCTGAAATCAATGAAATATTAATAATAATGAAAAAGAACAGTGAACAATTTAAGACTATTGACAATTTTTAAACTTTTGCTTTTCTTCAGGGCACTTAAGAAACCTCTTTAAAAAATATTTCTTGCTAAAATTAAAATAAATGTACTCCAAAATCTAAAATAAGCAATTGTGGTATTGGCAGAGGAAGGGATTAAATGTGTCTGTGAAGGTTTGAGGGGGAGGCAGACATTAGGAAGGAGATGGAGGGAGAGGGACTGGGAAGAGAGGGAGAAAAGTAGAGAATGTGAGAGAAGGGACACCAACTGGTATGGGGGATGTACCAGGGGCATCAACGGGAAAGAAGGTACCATCTCGTCTTAGTGACCTCAGACTACAGGAGAGTTTCTCTGAGAACTTGTGTGTTAGGGAACTTCCATCAATGATTTGCATCAGCAGATGCTGAGAATGAGCCTTTTAGTTAGGAGACTAATGGGAGAGAGGAGAGAAGGGAGGGAAATTGCCCTGCCTCATCACTTTAACAGCTTGAAGCTAGCTTCTATATGTAGAATTATGTATACATAACAATTATGTGTATATATATAAAGTCTTTCATTGTGCAATACAGATGGTTGTTAATTCTTTTAAACTGGATTTTTACGAGGTCAAACGTTTTCCTTCACTTTATAATAACAGTATTTCTATTAGCTCTTTGTAGATTTACAAAGAACTTTAACTGGCAAAATCTAATTTAATCCACTAAAGCCACATTAATATAATCAGCCAATCATTCAATGAGTGTAGGTTGGTGGAAAGTTTTTTGTTTTTTTTTAAATGACAATAAGAAACAATATAGTACTTCAGGATTACACAAAACTCAAGTTCCAAGTAGTAAGGAAAAAGCTGATCAATTTTCAAAGTCTTCTACATCACGGTTTGATAGTCCTCTCAGTTTTTGTAAATTTCCCTTGGTGTTCACCATCTCCAGGAACATTTACCACCTTGTAGCATTTTTCAGGATCACAGTCCAGAAAAAATTCTGGACCATGCCTGGCGCCAGCGAGGCTCGGGGACGCGTCCCCCGCCCTTTCCCACGGGGGCGGCGCGACCCGCCGAGCGCGCGTCCCCTCCCCGCTCCCACGGCCGCAGGGCTGAGCCGAGCGCCCCCGCACGGACGGGGCGCGCGGAAATACCTGGGCTCTGCGCTCCCCTCCCAGGCCCCTCGCCTCACCTCCCAGAGCCTTCGGGGACCTGGCGGGGTCACGGCTTTGAATCCGAGGCAAAAGCGGATTCCGTTTTTATCAACGAGCACCTGCACGAGCATCTTCCTCTTAAAAAATTTTTCCTGAAATGTCCACCGTGGCAGCGGAGAGGGGTGCCAGCGAACAGCGAGGCTCACTGTTACTCCCCTGGGAGCTCCGCCCCGCCCCGCCCGCGACCCTCGGACCTCCAGCTTTGACCAGGGCCGAGGACTACAAACCGGAGGGTTCTGGGGGCAGGAAGTGACGCGTGGCGCACAGCACGCTGGGCCCGGGCGGCCCCGCCGGAAGAGCCGCCGCCTCGGCGTGGGCGCTGGGCTGCGCGCTGCCGCGTTTAACGGGCGCTGGTCTCGCCCGCGGGGACTGAGCGCTCGGGCGCCGGCGTGGGCACGGCCGAGAGCCCCGCGGGCGGGCCGGGCCGGAGGTCAGCTCCGCCGCGCCCCGCTTCTGCTCGCTTCCCGCACGCATTTTAAGGGGCTGTCGTGACAGGTCGGGGGTCGGGCCTCTCCCCGGGGAGATGCGGGGGACCCAGAGCGCGAATGGGCGGCTCGCGGGGTTTTCTCTTTCGGTTTTTGGCTAAAGGTGGCGTGGAGTGAGCTCCTCTGGTCGAAGGAGAGCAGAGTTGAGGGGCTCCAGCGCCCGCAGACCGGAGGTCGGGGCCCGCGGAGGCGACCTGGGGGGGGGGGGCGGAGGCGGCCCGTACCCCGGATGCGCCCCGCGGCGACCCCGTGACCCCGAGGCTTTCGGACTGGGTAGGAAATACGGTACTTTTTCTTATGCGGAGCCTGAGGCCAATCGCAGGTGTTCCTGACCTGTAGGCTGGCGATGAGGGGCAGGACAGGTGCTTGGGTGGAACGTGTATTTTAACCCGAACTGGTGGTGGTTTCAGATCCGGCCCATGGCAGCGGCGGATGAATGGATGCAGAAAGGCCCCTTAGAATGGCAAGATTACACTTACAAAGAAGTCAGAGTGACAGCGAGCGACAAGGAGTACAGAGGATGGCTTCTAACCACAGACCCCGTCTCGGCCAAGTGAGTCGGGGTGGGTCCTGCTCCCTCGGTCGCAGCCAAACGCAAATGAAAAGCTAATCATTCCATGTAGGGATTTCATTGCCCTTGAGTCTAAGTGCAGCTCACCGTGGATCACCTTGTCAGACCAGCCACGTGCGTAGAAATGACACTTTTTTCTTACTGCATTTTATTGGAAAGTTTCAGACAGACACAGATGTGAAGAGAACAGTGTAACAAGCAGACTAACCTTACTCCTCCTTCCACGCATTTTAAAGCCAGTTGTAGGCATATAATTTTAAATACTTTAATATATCTCTTAGTAGATAGGGACTCTTTAATAAATGTAAGCACAATATTATAACACCTACCAAAAGTAATAGTAATGTTGATGTTAGCTAAATCCCAGTCTGCATTCAGATTCGCCTGATTGTCTCCAAAGTATCTTTTTATATTGGCTTATCAATTTGCTTGATAAATCTCTTAAGTATCTTAATCTATAACTCTGCACTTTCTCTTTTTAATTTTCCATATCCCTTATTTGTTGAAGAAAGGGAGTCATTTGTCTGATAGAATTGAACACATTCTTGATTGAGTTTATTGTGTTATGATGATGTAGTTTATTTTTTATTGACTTGATTTTAGAGGAAGGGAGAGGGAGAGAGAGAAACATGGATCGGCTGCCTCCTGCACACCCGCAACCTGGGCACGTGACCTGACCGGGGAATCAAACCCGTGGCCTCCTGGTGCCATAGGCCAATGCTCAACCAACTGAGCCATAACTGCCAAGCTGCCATGTTAAACTAGTTATTCAATTTTTATTTAAAGATTATAGGACTATTTACACTCTTTTTTTGTGTGAGTCAGTAGTAGAAACATTTTTCAGGAAGTTTTCTGTTTTAAGTTCAAAATTATTAGCATAAATTTGTTCTTAATACTTTATACTGCCTTATTCCTACTGTTATTTATATGTCTTTAAAAATTTTTTTTTTTAATTTGTTGATTGTAGAGAGAGAGGGAGAGAAACATCCGTTTGCCATTCATTGGTTGCTGCTTGTATGTGCCCTGACTGGAGATCAAACCCACAACCTTGGTGCATCAGGGCGATGCTCTAAGCAACTGAGCTATCCAGCCAGGGCCTTCTTTCTTTCTTGTTATTAATCTTTCTGAGTTTTGTGAATTTTTTTTCAAAGAATCAACTTTTGACTTTCATTCTCTTATTGACTTGTTTTCGATTTTATTTTGTGCTTTATTATTTTCTTTGGTTTGCTTTGAAGGGGTTATTCAATTGTGTTTTTTTAACTCTAAAAGTTAAATCTGTACTATCTCTTCTTTTCAATACACATTTAAGGCATTCATAACTCTTTAATGCTTCCATTGCCTCCCACAAGGATTAGCTTTAGGCTGGACAAAAAGTTTAGATGTTTAGGACCCTCAATGAATGCTTACTGAACAAGTGAAAACATCTAGTGCTGAGAGGATTAATTTTAAAACAGAGAAGAGCATTCCCTATTATTCTAATGACTTGCTGGGGTTGATGCCTCTCATTCCATTGCTGCTTTCATAGTTTTATGGGCCTTTAAGTTTTTCTTTTGCAAATCCACTCTGAACTTACTTTTCCTCCAAAGTATCGTCCTCGTGAACTTCCTTGAAGATGGCAGCATGTCTGTGACCGGAATTATGGGACATGCTGTGCAGACTGTTGAAACTGTGAGTGAAGGGGACCATGGGGTGAGAGAGAAGCTGATGCATTTGTTCACGTCGGGAGACTCCCAAGCATACCATGTTGAGGATCTGGAAAATCGAAAGAACAGCCTAAAGAAATGGCTCGAGAAGAACCACATCCCTGTCACTGAACAGGGAGATTCATCCAGGACTCTGTGTGTGGCTGGGGTCCTGACCATAGACCCACCTTATGGTCCAGAAAATTGCAGCAGTTCTAATGAGATTATCCTGTCCCGTGTTCAGGATCTTATTCAAGGACATCTGGCAGCCTTCCAATGAGAGGCCAAGGACTATGGATCACTGAAGTAAGACTTCTCTTTTTTCCCCCCTTTATAAAATGTCTTGAATGTTAAGGCCATCATATTATGGGACTTTAAAGGCACACAGTGTGTGTTTTTTAATTTGTTGTTTTGGTAAAATCAAAGAGGTAGACTATGAGTGCTAATAAACAAGTGAACTGTGGCAAGGATAACATCACATGCAACAAAATTAGCACAGGGACATCAGAATTGTTTAAATCTTTTCTTTTGATGGGGCTATATCTCCATTTTTGTTAGATTTGCAAGAACTGTATTTGGAACAAATGCAATGTTACATTCAATATAAAGTGTATTAAGTCCTTTGCACTAACTATATTTGTCTGTTTAAAGATTTATTTATTGGTGTGATGATGAAACTGGTTGAAACTTGAAAGTTTTGACTACTGGTAAAAATCTTCACATAAGCCTTATTAACTCTCAAAGCCTTTCAAGTGAGAACGGGCTGATACCTCTGAGGAAAAAGGTAAGTGTAACAGGTATCCTGCGGCTGAATTCAACTCAGTTCCATTTCTCAGGTTAGGCTTCACTGAGGGGAAAGTGCAGGAAGTGTGCTTCGCTACCCCTGACCCATGGAAGCCAGTCAGGGCTTGGGCTCCATATGGAGGCTTCTGGCCTAGAAAGGCATCTCAGATTACTAGTTGGGGGATTTTTTTCATGGGCATGTCTAGAATGAACCCAAGGTCATTATTAGATTAGAACTCCGAGGCCCTGACTCCCTAGGAGAGGGGTTAACAAAATTTGGGCCCTTGGGAGAAATCCAGCCTGTTGCCTCCATCTGTTAAAGTTTTATTGGAACACACTTACTAGTTTGTTTTATATGCACCTGCTGCTTAGACATAATGGCAGAGTTGAGCATTGCAAACAGAAACCGTATGGATTGTATTTAAGAAAAATATGGCCCTTTACAGAAAGTCCGTCCTTCACAACTTTAAAGTTCCACAGTCCTGTAAGTGAAATTTAGTGCACAGCCTTTCTGCCTGTGACCCTAGAGTGTCTTCGCAAAGCAAATAGGGGAAGGGAAATAAAATTAAACTTGGCATGGAAAAGATTGACAAACTGAGGCGGCCTTGGGAGGAGTAAACCATGTAGGCAATTATTCACAGCATTATTCGGGCTTGGTCCTTGGTGCAGGGACAGGTGCATTGGTGTTGGTAGATTTATTTGCTGTCCAACTAATGAGCTGAGGATAGAGACTCTTTCTTGGCAATTGAGTCTTCTGGTTGTTTAAACAATTTGCCTGAGTGCTGAAGAAGTTAATGATCTGGCTCTGCCATGGAAACCTGCCTGCTTGGGGAGTTTTCCCAGCCAGTTCCTCAGCTAAGATTCTCTCCCAGGAGTTTAACTCAACTGTTTCAGATCCCTCTTCTGGTTCCAGATGCCCAGAGGGAGATTCCTCCCCCAAGTTCGCTGCACTCCCTTGCCAGATGGAGGCAGTAGCCAGGGCAGCCTTTGAAAACAAAGGGTATCGAGAATGCTGTTCAAAACAAAGGTGATTATCACTGAGTATTTTTTTTTGTCCCCTTGGAACAAAGTTTCCAACCTTTGCACTGATTTCTTCCTATCCCATTGTTCATCTGATTTCCTAATCTCTCCACCTTTTCCTAGAGAAGTTGTTGCTGAAATAGGTTTTTCCATGAAAAGTTTTAAAAAAATCAATGGAAAATTTAAAACATTCACAGTCATATTGTTTGATGAAAACTGGTAGAAACGTCATGATGCCTTGAAGCAGATTCTAGAATGCTGGAGTCGAGTAAGGATTACTAAAATCCATGCCTACATTTTGGGAGAAATCAGAGCAGTGAAGGACTATAATTGCATATACTTAATTGCTTCTACTGCCAAATCTAATTGCATTAACATACAATGATTAACATAAAAAGCTGCACATATTAAATATATACAACTTGATAGGTTGAAGATACCCCTGTGAAACCATCACCAGAGTGTGTGCTATAAGCATATCTATCACCTCCATAAGTTTCCTCCTGCCTTCTTTATTATTATTACACAGTTGGATTTTATTGTTCAAACAAATTAAAAGATTTTTCTTCTATTAAAAAATTATTCTAGTACCCATACATGCTTTATACTTTTGTATATTACTTTCTAATCCTTTAAGAGTTGTTACATAATTGTAATCAATGTATATAGTTTTTAAATTTTTGTTTTCATAATTTTAGTATTAAAGACTATCCTATTATGTTGATAAACCACACTTACTAAAACACTCCCCTAAATTTTGACATTTGTTGTTCTTTTTGTTGCAAAGAATATCTTCATGAATACCTTCATTGCCATTATCAACGACAATTTAAGTCGCCTACAAATGAAAGTACTATCAAAGCGTATAAACTTAGGTAGGTTTTTCCTTGTTTTTTTAAAAACATATCTTTATTGATTTCAGAGAGAGTAAGGGAGAGAGAAAGAAACATCAATGATGAGAGAGTCATCATTGATTGGCTGCCTCCTGCATGCCCCCAACTGGGGATGGAGCCCGCAACCCGGGCATGTGCCTTGACTGGGAATCAAACCTCGATTTCCTGGATCCTATGTCGATGCTCAACAGCTGAGCCACGCTTGGCCAGGCTTTCCTTGTTTTTTTTAAATGGTTTGTGCTGCTTTACTTTGATAAGAGCACTAAATAAGTATATATACAAATTTCATCAGACCCTTAGAGTATTAACATTTTGTTTAATTTTTGCTACTGAACATAAAATGGTGTTTAAGGTGTTTTGTTTATTAGTATTTCCCCATGTGTTTATTTCCACTGTGGGTACTGTTTGATTCATATCTTCATTTTTTAAAAAATCTTCGTTTTCCAGAAATTATTTCCCCTATATTCTCATTATCTTGTCATATTTGTTTCTTGGCTTCTATCTAATTTTTACTCAAATAGACCCACTGACATTATAGCATACAGGTACACTGCAATTAACTTATTTGGACATGTTAGATTTACAGAAAATTTGCAAGAACAGGACAAAGAATTCTCTGATCTTTTCTCCAGCAAATGTTAACATCTTATTACCACATTTGCATTTCCATGTTTGTGTAGGAATGAGTTCATTTTTTCCTCCCCTTGTACTGTTTGAGAGTAAATCATGGACACAATGGGAAAATGAGTACATTCTCCTAAATGACCACAGTCAAAATAAGGAAATAAACATTGATATAGTACTGTGATTTAATACAGACCTAATCCAGATTTCACTTATCATCTCAATGATCTTCACAGACACGAAAAGTGTTTTTGTTCCTTGGTTCATGTACTGCATTCAATTGTCATGTCCCTTTAGTCTCTTTTAATCTAGAATAGTTCCTCAGTCTCTCTTTGACTAATGACAGTGACCTTTTAGAATACAGGCCAGTTATTTTGTGGAATAACCCTCAATTTGGGTGTTTGATGTTTGTTTACGATTGAATTCAGTATGCACTGGAACACCCTGGAAGTGATAGTGGGTTCTCAGAACATTATATCGGGAGGCCATGACATTTATTTGTCCCATTTCTGGTGATGTTTTATCTGTGATCGCTTAGTTAAGGTGGTGCCTGTCAGGTTCTTCCACTGTGAAGTTACTGTTTTTCTTTGTAGTAGTCATACGTATTTTTAAAAAGAGCTTTATTAAGGTATTATTCACATAAAATCCATCCACTTTATGTGTATAATTCAGTGATTTTTAGTAACCTTGAGTTGTGCAGCGGTCATCACAATCCATTCTTTTTTTTTAAAAAACCTTTCCATTATCCCATCACATCCCTTAGCCCATTTGTAGTCGATTCCCATTCCCACCCTCAGTCCCAGGCAGAACATACAGTACATGTTCATTAGAGTTGATTTGGCAGATATTTTGCTTTCATTAGTCAAAATATATTCACATTTTCAGAGACAACCATGGAATAATTTATATTTGATTAGTAACTAGTAGCTAGACTTTGTAAGTGCTTACCTATCTCATTTTGTTTAAACATGGTTTCTCTGCCTTGGCACTACTGACATTTTGGACTGGATAATTTTTTGTTGGGGGTTATCTTGTGCATTGTAGGATATTTAGCAGCACCCCTGGTTTCTAATCACTAGATGCCAGAAGTACCCTGTCCCCCCCAGTTGTCACAACAGCATCTCCAGATATTGCCAAATGTCCACTGGTGGGCAAAACCGACTTTAGTTGAGAACAAGTGGTTTAAAACACACAAAATTATATTTTCTCCTGTGAGAAAACTTCTTTATAGTCTTTGTATATGATAAGGTCCTGTATTTGTTATAGTTAATCAACTTCTATGGACAAATAAAGTCTTACTTGAAAGGTTAACAGACACTTTTGTTCAAATACATTTGAAATGCAAGGATAGAATGAGGTGAAACTTATTAAAATGGGACTCTTAGGAAGTAAATGAGTCATTTTGGCTAAGTTATCCTGTCTTTAATTTTTGTAGAAAAAAAATAGCCATGAATAATCTCTTCTTTATCACATAAATTCATTCAACTTGAAAGGAAAATGAACTCCTTCTGGCCATTTCCAGTAAAACCTAGGTTGGAAGAGGTAGCAGTAATAAGGAATACTATTAATAAACCCTCACTGTCTGAAATGCTTCTGTTGAAAATGTTGATGTATGTTATTATACCATATTCAGCAATATTATAATATGTCAGGGTCATCATCCTAAACACTGATTCTCAATGTTGGTAGTTATCGGACTGGGCTGAATTTCTAAGGCCACCCCTTGGAACTTGCTTTTTCAAACAAACCTCTCATACTGGCTTTTGCTGCCATTTGTTTCTTTCCTTAAAAAGTGAAATAGTTCCAGTTAATCCACTCTAAGCCATCCTCCTCATAGTTACCTCACCCAGGCAGTGATTTCTGGCTTATTTACTCTATTAGCTGGGTTAGAACTGACTCAGGAGTAGACCCAGGCTGGCCGAAACCGGGCAAAGACGTGGCAAAGAGGCCAGACTGTCTGTGCGAATAGGTTCATGCTTGGGTTGCCATCCCACATCTTTATGCGTCATAGATTCCGCTCATTCCTATAAGGGGCATGTGTGATTCTCCAAAAGAATTCTTTCTGCCTCTGATAAAATAAATTATTAAAATATCTAAGATTTTAAAGCACCCTAAGAATTAGTGATTGACTATAAATCTTATTTAAGACCAATCTTTTTGATACATTGTTTTGGAGATAACTCAGAAATAGCAAGAATAAAGTCTCACTGTGCTAATGACTCATCACGGTTAACTGTCCACATAGTCATTGCAGTGTCCCATTTGTGAGACTAAAAGACATGGGAGAAAGCTGTGAATCTGAAACAGTCTGAAACTATCGCTGGGACAATAAACTATCTGTGTTTCTACCCGAGGCACTCTGTACTGTGAGCACTCAAATATTGACTGACACAGATGCACAATCAAGATCTAACTTCTGAAAACAACAGCTTGCCTTGTATTTATTAACTGGCTAAATATTTTAAGTAAACTTTTCATCTGCATTTGGAGGAAAATAAGCCCTAGGAATTATGCTTAATTCCAGCATGATTTAGGAGGAAAGAGCCAGCCTTATCTGCCTCCGTTGCTCAAGCCCAGCAATGGCCATGTGAGCACATCCTGCTGTCTCGGGAACCCGCAAAGGGCATCCTCAGTGTGTGAGCCCAAGCTCACCAGCTCTCAGTCTAGCAACTGAGAGAGCATGACACAGAGTGCGGTCCCCATAAAACCAGCCTGGGCTACATCGGAAAACCACACCCTCAGCCCTAATTTAGTTTTACAAAGTACTTTCACAAGATCTTACTTTACAATAACCTTTTAGAGACATTTTTAAACCATTGACTAGAAAGAAAAGGGAACATTTACCACATGCCTACAGATCCACAGGCTGTGCTTTGATAAACTACTTAAAATGCTCAGACAATAGAATGGGAAGATGAAGACCAAAGTTGAGTACTTTTCAGGGAGTTTGAGTTGTGATAGTCAGATATGAACTCAAGGAGGAAGAAGACAGAGCTAAGGCTTTGTCAACCTATGACCACCTCTATAAGAATGTTTAGCTTTTTGAAGTTTCTGAGAACTTCTCAGTTAGACATAGTACAAAACAGTAGTGCAGGCTAATTTTGTAGCAGGTACTTTATTAATACTGTTCCCTAACTAGAATCCGATAAAAGTAAAACAAATATTTAAGAAAACATTCACAGAGTTCTCCATAAAATGAACATAAATGCTGACCGTCTTGTTGGGGCTTAGAAATCCAGTCTCTCATTGAAATACTCCACTGTGTTTTGATCTTTAATCACAGGAGTAATCTTATTTCATAGTCCATAATTTTAATAGTTTGGAGGTGAGGATTTTCTTATTCTGTGCCTTCAGCCAAGGCACCCCAACCTTTTTCATGTTCCAGCACATCTAGAAAATGATAGGATTTGTGCTTTTATACGTGGCTGCAAGAAACCAGCCCACAAATAGCTTCCCCGAGGAGAGCAATTTCTCAGCATCCGAATGGAAAGGTTTGCTGTTGACTATCTCCTGGCTGTGTGCTCTGCTACAAACTTGTGTTAAAAGTCCCCATGGCTCTAGCTGGGCAGCATGAGCTCCACTGTAGCACCAAAAGTCAGAACTGGCTTTAGAAAACTTTTGAGGCTTACTGCAGTTTTACCTTCATTTCTCCTAAATGTCCCAGCCTAACCACTTCTGTCAATAGCAAGTCAGCACTTGGATACTGTACATTCTATGCATAGGTGCACTGAAGCTTAAACACACCTGATACTGATCAACTTGGACAGTCTAAGAAGTTTCCTGGAAACTTAACTAAAACAAAATCTTAAAAACTGAACATCCTTCACTGAGGTGGTTTTTCTTGATTAGTTTGAATTCCATCTACAGTATGAAACCAGAGGGCTAGACAAACACAAGAATACGTTTTTCCACTCAGTTCTCTGGGATTCTTCCTGGCCACACTGATGAATGCCGAGGGGAAATGTAAATGTATTCCTGTTCTTTCAAAATGCTGGCGCCCCATTAACCTACGTGGTGAGTGAAATGAGCAGTCTCATGGAAGGTATTTTTATGGCTGTAAATCTGACACTAGCATGGCAGCCTTTTCTACCCCAGCCATGCCAACTCCGCTCTGTGAACACCACTACAATTCCCCTCTGGGTATGTGAAATGTGGCCATTAGATCTGGGTGAGTTCAGAAGAGAGTGAAGATTTCTAAATGGAAAACCTTACGGAGAAGAGACACCGGAACTACTCTGCGTTTAAGAATCAGGGTTGTGGGTAAGACCAGCTTGTGTTTTAATAACGAGTAAGAGCTCATTAAGTTTGTTTCTTAAGGCTTACCTTGAATGAGTGAAAATAAAAATCCCTCACAAATCAAGTTTACTCTGCAGCCAATAGCCTAAAATGAAATTTTAATCTTTCTTGCTCACATGATTTTTTTTCTTCTCTGTTCTACCTTCTCTCAGTTGAGCCTGTATGACAGAAAAAACAATCAGTATTTCTCCTCATGCCCCTATCTCACCCCAGTAAAAAGCAGGAGAAAAATAATACACAGATTAGAACAGAATTGTATTAAACATTCACTTGTGTGTGATCAGGCGCATTTCATTCATTCTAGGACATCACAGGGAAAGAGACAGGCAAGCTGGTTTTAGACAGTCTTACCAGACACTCCAATTGTGCTGGGAGTGCCCACTGCTGTTAGAAATACTCAGTCTGGAAAAGTTCCCTAAGGTATGTGGTGCCTCAGCCGGCTGGGCAGTGCAGGCCCCAGGCTCCTTCCTCAGGGCCAGCCCAGCACAGCTTTAGTTCGAGGTAGAGGCGCTGCTGCTGTTGCCCAGGTGAACGGGACGCAGGTGAGTAGCAAGCACTCTCCTAAGACTGGTCTTTACTGTGTGGTGACCAGCTTCACGATCGTGCTGATGATCCGGGATCCCCGAGGACATGTGCACAGATCTATGCTTGGGTTCTTGATCTTATCCTGGAGGAGCTGGTCAAGCTCGCAGCGCAGCTCCTTTACGAGTTCCGCCACCTAAAATGGGAGTTGCCATGTAAGCAGTGCGAGGACCAACGGGGGAGGGAAAGTTATCAAAGGAAATGCCCCGACTGATGATCATTAGTCTAGATTTCTGGTATTAATTTTAACTTCATTAGTGGGGTGGGTTGGGGGTGGAAACTAAACACATTTTCATTCTAAAAGGGCTTCTCAAATTTCTTGACACAATAGGAAATTCAATGTCAGCTCTGTAATGTACTAAATGGGGTCCAACATAAAAAGGCTCCTTATCACATATCATTTAAAGAAAAGATTAAATCTGAAAGAGTGGCTTTTATGCAGTGTTCTCCACATTAAAGCTTGGTGACTTCTGTAATCTGCTCCAACAGAAGCAGGAAAGTGGAGAATTAAAAATGGTGGATATTAAACCACAAAAATCTCTTTAGCTTTGGGATACACTTTCTGCTTTTGTGGGGAGAAATAACCACATTTTATGTCGTTTTGCCTGTGCTGACGTAGTGGCCCTCCACATGTCTTCCTAACGTCTGGCCTGCGCCTCCCGTTTGTTCAGCAACTGTGCCGTTGGGCCCTGATCTAAGCAAACAGGCTCACGCCATCCTTGCCAGGGTGAGTGGCTCAGGTAATCCGGGCCTTAGAGCCCATGACATTTCTCTGGCCACAAGAACTGGTTTAGGAAGAGGAGGTTTTAGTCTCCCTGCTGGTCAGTGTGCTGCGCAAGGTCAGGCCCAGTCGTAGCCATCCTGCTACCACCAGGTCAGCCAGGCTTTATCATCACTGAGCCACTGAATTAAATCAGTCCTGCGGGGCCCTTCTGACCTGCACTATCCAAAATGGCAGCCACCAGTCACATGCGGCTAATCTAATGCCCACGTGAAATGTGGCTGGTCCAAAGCGAGCTGTCCTGTGAATGTAAAATACAAACCAGATTTCAAAGACTTAGTATGAAAAAAGAATGTAAGATATCTCAATAAATTTTTATATTATGTGTTGAAATCAAAACCTCTTAGATGTATTAGGATAAATAATATATATTAAGATTAATTTTACTTCTTTTTACTTATTTTAATGTGGCTACTAGGAAAATTAAGATTACACAGTGGGTCACATATTTCAATTGGACTGTGCTACTCTAGACTTTAGTTAAACACACCAGTAAATTCCCTTTAATGTTTGAGTTGGTGTTTCTGCATCTTGCAACATAAGATTTCTAACATGTGTTAAGCTGAATTTTTATTTCTTAAAACATCTTCCCCCTTAAATGTCTTCTACAGGCTCCACATAGTGCATAATTGAGAACTGAGAATAAAAGAATTCAGTTCCATTATCTTTTTTAATGGTAGTGGGAGACTCAGGGTGATTTTTACTGATTTTTGCTCATCTGTGTTTTCTGATTTCTCTCTGGTGGGCGCATCATTTGCATATAAAATAGGAGGGTCCAACACCTCATGCACCGCTTCCCTCCTGAATCTTTCACACCAGCCATCCTGGGCTTCCCCTCCCGGCACGCTGCCCAAAGTCTTATGAAGGCTCCACCCCTGGCACCACTCCAGCCTGTTTTTCTCAGGGTCTCATTGTAGACCCATCACTCACTCTTAATGAGCTCTGTTGCCCTTGGTCCCTGAAGGAATGCCCTATACTTCATATTATCAAAGCCCCTCAGGCTTGAGACTTGCAGGACAGATCTGTCCTTACCTGATGGGAAGCAGCTGCAAAACGAATCCAACCATCATCCAAGGAGACGACGAACTCTCCCCTCTGAAGCTGCACATTCACTTGGCCTCCTCCGAACAGGACCAGTGGGTACACGGACACCATGCTGCAGTCTCGGATGAACACCCGACTCGTTTTGATCTTCTCGTGGTAGAGCAGGTAGGGGCTGTCATAGTGTCTGACCTGGAGCAAAAAACCTCAGATGATGCCAGTGATGTCACTAGCAACATAAGGGGACCTCCCACTGGTCCCATGGATGTAAAGGCCACCTGTCCAATGACCTGCAAATTATCTCCAGCCTGTACCTTTCCAGAGTTGTACGTGCAGCTACCTACTTGACATCTCCACTTGGTTTTCTAATAAGCTCGTGAAACTTCTCATGTTCAAAAGGAATCTTGATTTCCCTCCACGCAGTGTCCGCCATCTGAATAAATGGCCCTCCTATTCACTGGCTGCTCGAGCCCCAAATTTAGGAGCCATTCTTGATTGTCCGCTTCCCCTCACTCCAGCTACATCATCACTAGTCCAGTCAGCTCCACTTTCAAAATACGTAATCAACTGACGAGTTCTCACCACTTCTACAGCCACTGCCTTGTAGGGACCACCATCATCCCATACAGAACCCTGCAATGGCTTCCTAAGCACTCGCCCTGCTTCTCTTTTTGCATCTTTACAGTTTCTTTTCCACAGAGATCATTTAAAAACATAAATCCAGTTAGGGCTCAAAATGCTCCGATGAATTCCCAAAGAGAAAACCCCAGATCCTGACCATGGCTCACAAGGTCCCAATGACCTGACCACGGCCTGCTTGCCCCAACTCACCCACCACCCTCACCCCTCACCGTCCCACTCCACCTGCACTGCCGCTGTCTTGCACTTCCTGGAACACACCACAGATGCTCCCCTCTCCTGGTCCTCGCACTTATTTCCCCTGCTGGAATGTTCTCTCTCTAGATATCTGCATGGCTCACCCTTCACTGCGTTCAGGATTTGCTCCATTGTTTGCTCCTCAGAGAGTACTTCCCCGACCATTCTACATAAAACAGCCCCTCTCCTGTCACTCCCAATCTCTCTGTTTGATTTTTCTTCATGGCATTTGTCACCAAGCTGAGACTGTTCACTTATTTCTTGCCTGTCTTCCCCACTAGAAGCTGTGCTCCCTGAGAGCAGAGATTGTCTGTGCAGCTCATCTGCTGTCCTCTGTAGCTACAACAGCCCCTGGCACAGAAGAGGGGCTCGCAGATACTGAGTGGGTGCATAAATGATCTGCATTCACGGCATGAGGGCCACAGGACACTCAGAAGAGGAGGAGTGGAGCACACTCAGGCCTCTGGTTCCCACGTACACATGCAGCTGAGAGGGCAGATGACCTCATGGTCCTCAGACGCTTCTGAGCTTAATTAAGGAGATCCTTTTCATGCTTTGCTGACATTTTACTCAGTAGTTCCAGGGGACTGACCAGCCCTGACACTTCAAACCCTCTTCCTCCATTCTCCCTCTTTTTCTCCTTCATTTCTCCTAAAAGCTTTATCAGGCATCTGCTTTTGGCCAGGCACCATGCTAGACATCAAGAATGTAAAATGAAAATAGTTCCTGTCTTTACGAATCTCACAGTTAAAGGAAGGAGACATACCATAAACCATAAAATAATGTGATCAGCACAACAGTGGGCAAATGCATACTATACAGTGGTGAAACCGAGCAAAGAGCAACTTAGGGAGCAGGACACCGGGGAGGCAGTATTTAATGGAAGCTTGAAGGATGAGAGAATCCATCCAGGCACAGAGAGCATGTGTGCTATGTCATGGCATTTGGGGACACTGCTGGAATCTCACGTTGCAGGAGCATAGGGAACGACAGAGGGGAGAGTTGAGGGGAACATGGTATAAGAAGGGGCCAGACGTGAAAGGTCATATGAGAGTTTGCAGTGGATGCCAGATATAGAGAGTTTTAAGCAAGGGAATGACATGATCAAATGCATGTTTTGTAAAGATAAGTCTGGCAGCAGTAGTGTAAAAGGTTGGAGAGAAAGCATCAGACGTAAGAATAGTACTTTAGGCAAAAGATAGCTGTCTGGGGTTTGAACTGAGGAAATGGCAGTGGGGTAAGAGGAGCAGGCAAATCTGACACATGTCAAAGGTGGAGTTTTGGGACCTGGTGACCAACTGAATTGGAGCAGGGAAAAGAAGCACGGTCTACGTCACTCCAGGGTTCTGGTTTGGATGGTGCAATTCACCAAGGCGGGGAACATAGGAAGAGCAGAGTGCATTGGGAGATAATGAATTTGATTTTTCAGCTTCTGTGTGTGAGGTGACTCGACGGCATCCAGCTTAGAGGAAACCTCAGGACTGGAGTGAGAGCTGTGGGGGTCTGCGTCAGCACAGAGCTTGCAGTTAGGACCATGATGTTGTGGTCTGGTGGCTCAGGGAGGGCGTGTATGCTACAGGGAGAAAGTAAGGACTAAGGACAGAATCACCACTTCAGAGCAAAGGAAGAGAAACTAGTAAAGGAGATAGCAGAGGATGATCAGAGAGAGAGAAAAAAGTGGTATTTTAGAAGCAAAAGACATCAAAGATAGCTTCATGAGGAAGGGAGGTCAGCAATGTCCAATACTACGTGAGAGTCCAGTGTGATGAGGACCAGGGCACGCTCACTGGACTGGACAACTTGGAGGGTACTCCTGACTTCTGATGAGTTTACTGAGTGGCGAGCAGAGGCCTCACAGCAGCAGCCGGAGGAGGAGGGGGGAGGGTGCGGGATCAGCGAGGACAGGCCACCGCCTTTCAAGGCATAAATTCAGTGACGCAAAGAAACAATTTTACCGAAGGGATTAAGAAGTTCAAAGCGACAGTCACAAAAAACAGTCACAATATGTAAAGTGCAGCATAGGAAATGTAGTCAATACTATTGTAATAACTACCTACAGTGCCAGGTGGGTACTGGACATATCAAGAACACTTTGTAAAGTATATGACTGTCTAACCACTATGTTGTACACCTGAAAGTAATATAAAATATTATTGAATGTCAACTGTAGTTAAAAAATTTTTTTAAATAAAAACAAATTTACATCTGAAAGCAGGCTTGAACATTTTTTTGTAGCCAGTAGAATTTTCTTGAATGGAAAGTCTGTCCAGAAATAGTCCATTTCCAGTCTGTTCATCCCTACTCAACCTTCCCCAGGCCAGTGGTGCTGTTGCGCACAGCAAGGACAGAACACAGTCCGGCCGAATTTCAGGGACCGTGTTTCTCACCCCACCTGCCATATGTAACTTGAAGTGCACCCTGCCATTCTGACCTGATAGTTCACTGACGAAGGGTGAATGTGAACATAGCCATCGTTCTTGGTGACAAATTTCAGCTCATCTGATTTTTGTTGCATTCTGACAGCTCTAGTACTGGTCTTCTGAAACTTCCCTTCTGGGCTTTTCACCTAAACAACAGACACTTGTAAAAATAGACATATAATACGTATATTTCCACTATAGGATATATTCCTTGGCACAGAGCCAGTCTTGTCTGAATGCCTTTGCTGTTTCTCCCCCTCACTTAGTTTCCCGTTGACAGCAGCAGACACACACATTTTCCTTTCTTTTCAAACCATCAAGAAGTATGAATAGCTGCAGCAGCACCATGTGACTAAACCATACACCAGGCACGTGCGGGAGAAACCATGTTGGTATTTCAGGTCTGCACTAATTATTAGGTGCAGAGATCCAGCTGGCAAAGCCGGACCAGGAACCTGCCAACTATCAATCCCAATCCCACATTTCCAAATGAATTTCTTTCAATACAGCAAGAAAACATTCTATGAATAGAAAAAAAATTCCTATGAATAAACAGTATTCCATTTGAAAAAAAATTGAAAAGCTTATATATACACACACTACACAGGAATTACATATATACTGCAAAAATAATACATGCTTACTGTATAAATAACATTAGAGACAAATAAAAAAGACTTCCTATAATCACATAATTAAGAAATAACTAGCATCAATATTTGATAAATATCATTTTAGTTTTCTCTGCTAGATCTATGTTTATATATGTAGAAAACCATTAACACAATATAAATAAAAATATACATATGTATTGAAACTGATATAGGATCGTTTTCTATAAATATACTTTTCAAACTTAATATATTGTGAACTTTTTCCATGTTTTAAAATATTTTCCTAAAACATAATTCTTAATGGCAATATGGTACCTTGTTGTAATGATCTATAATAATTTAACCAATAAACTCCCTATTATTAGAATTTTAGATTGTTCATTCTAACAGCTTATAATCGCAAACATTCCCCTAGATATATCTTTATGCATGTATGCAATTATTTCCTAATAGTAAATCCTTAGAAATGAAAATGCTATCTAGAAAGGATGTATCAATTTTATTCCTACCAAGAGACGGTTTTCATTGGGGGGGGAGGGGGAGAGAGCAATCATTTGAAAAGCATGCAAGTGCTAAGCAGAAAACAAACCATAAATTAATCAGTGGATTTAACATAAAGAGAAGTGATTCAGTTCTCTGACAAATTCAAATTCTAAGGTGACAAAGGCTAGATAATAAAAACTCAGGTAAGAGCCCAACAAGGGGGTCTCCAGAAGGGAGATGGGCGCATGTGGTCACATGGCAAAGCACTGACTTGTTTTGATTTTGTTCTTTAATTTTAGTCCAGGGTAGAGGGCATAAGAGAAAATGTAGTAGAATCAAGTTTCTATCTAACACAGAAGAGTAGTTCTTTATGCACGGGTTGGCTAAGAAAGCAACATACATGTCCATTTAATTCCTGGAACGTTGTAATGTCAGAAGGATTAAAGAAGCAACCTACTATATTCAATAAATGTTCTTGAAGGAAGCATCTAAAGAGACTTAAGGAAACAAAGGACTAGAAATGTACACTAGGTTTAAACAGCTGTGTGTCTGTGTCTTTAAGAGGATTAATGTGTATGACTTTACCTATATCCCTTGGCTACAAATGAAATCAGTGGTGGCAGAACCCAGGAAAAACCTTTTGTTACCTGCACAACATTTGGGTACAGGGCAGCACACAGCATTGCTGATATCAGCTTGTGGTTCTCAGCATTTGAATTTGCCTACGAGAGAAATGCAGCATTAATTTTGTGATATGTCTACCTCTATCGTTGCTCTGAATTTACCATTATAGGTCATTTGATTGCTATCTTAAAACAGCCAAAAGCACCTAACTTCTATCCCTGTGCTGGAAAAATTATGTTTTTTATAAGTTAAAAATAGACCCTACTGGAATACATTGACACAGCACCCACTCCAAGAAGCCCATGATAACTCTGCCCAGATTTCTGCAGAGCAGCTATAGAGCCAGTGTTTCTAAGGATCAGTGGAGAGAAAGACTCTCCTTCATGAGATAGAAGTTCCCAATCTCCAGAAAGGACCGATTTCACTTAGAAGAGAGGCATCAGGTGCATCTTGAAGAAGTGTTCTTTCTATAGTTATACAGAAAGGAACCCCTGGTTGGGAAAAGGCTGGTCTGATTTAAGAAGACATTGTTGGAAAGTCTATTCTACCTCTTATGCACTTATCAAGAACCAGTGTGAAATTTAAAAACCATAAACAGGAGCAACAATGAACAGAAAAGCCCTGTTTTTATAAGTGTTAGCTGACACAAACCCACTGCATAAAAGGGCTTAAGTGAAGGATGACTACAAGCGTTCCTGAGCTAAAGTACTATTCATGTGCAATCGAAAGAGAAAGAACTAATTACACATTCCTTACCTCTTCTCCGGTGGCTTCCAGAATACCATCTCCTCCTAGGGCCCTTTTCTCTATTTCCCTGGCTCTGAGTCCCTCCTTTACAAAGCCTATATCTGATAACAGTTCAGTGAATTGTCGTTTGAGGCTGGCCATTTCCTGAAAGAACGGGATAAGAATCTTTAAGCAGGGGCATCAACACGTCAGAGGTAAGCTGTAGATAGTCTTACAATAGAGGACAGTAGTGAGGCTCATATAGGTTCATCAACAGGTCATTTCCAAAAAGGCAGTTTACATGTATACAAACGGGCAGGCAGAGTGAAACAGTTACACAGAAATTCATAGACTACAGAAAAACTCAAAGATCATTTATTTACCCCTAGATTACATTTTAAAAATCATGTTCACTGGATTTTGGGTAGGTCTGATTTTCCTGGAAATTCTTAGGACAGCAAAAAATGCAGTTGACTTTGTTTGGGAACTTGGCTCCAGGTGCTGTGACACTGTCTAGTTTTTCCTACTTGCATCTCTGCTCAGGTCCTCTTAGTTCCTTCCCTGAGCCTAGAGAGGTGAGTTAGTTCTGCATTCACCATGCAGAACACCCACCTCAGAACTTTCCCTTTCTCTTACCTGGAGGTCTCGCTGGCTCACATCTTTCCCTAGGAATAGGGACATTGTTAAGTGGTTTAGATTTAGACACTCCTTTTTGTAGCTGAGCACAGGTATAAGAAAAGCCCAAACCTCTTTCTCTTTTGGCTTCTGTTCAAACACAGACTGTATATCAGACAACAGAGAAGGAGATAAAGAAATCAAAGGAACTGAGAGCTAAGCAACACTATCCTGTCTCCTGATGACAATTTAACAGTTTTCTAGGAATGTCTCAAGGTCATATAACATGCCAAAATATAACTAGAGGTTAAATATAACATAATATATGGTTTTAATTGACATCTTAATAAAAATACTATAATGTAAACTGGAGTTTAATGAAAAAAGGAAACTCTGTTTGATGGACCTCATAGAGCACAGAAAAATCCACATATACCCTGGAAGAAGAAAAAGAGTACATTTAGTAAAAAATGTAATTTAGAAGAAATATAATTTTATACTTAAAAATCTTAATGACTTGAGGAAATATTTATTATTGCATCTTACATATAAAATGCCCTTTAGATTAGTGGTTCTCAGCACCTGCCTCATATTAGAATCACTTGGTTAACCCAAGATCGACAGAAAACAGATGCTGAGGCCCCACCCCTAGAGATCAGATGTAATTGGCATGGGGTAGAACCTGGGCATTTTTACTTTTTTTTTTTAAGCATTCTCAGGTAAATCTAATGTGCTGCTAGGACTGAAAAATCATTGTTTTTGATGTACTTAAAATAAAGCTAGAGCCTTTGTTTTCTCAAAATGTCACACTGAAGTACATCTATAGGCAGATGAGAGTGAAGGCAAATACTGGGATGCAGGCATTCATTCAATGAACCTTTATTGAGCATTAAGTGTGTGCTGGGCACTGTTCTACGCACGGGGGATATAGTGTTGGACAAAACAGATAAGGTCTTTATTCTGATGGAGCTTCTGGGATAGAGAGATGCATAAATAAATGTCAGGTACTGGTAAGTACTAAGAACATTAATTTTGTGTTCTATTCCAGGACACCTTTTAATATGAGAGTAAAGTTTTTCCCCTTCCCAGCCTCAAAATCTTGGAGTAAAACAGATGTTTTGCAAAGATGTGCACCATCAGTATCTGGCTTCTTATACCATTCTGGATGGGGGCCTAGAACACCGTCACAATGGAGGACTGTCTGTTACTACAGAGACGATAAACCTTTCTCCTTCCTGTATACTCATTACTGACACAGTAGCCTCTGATGGACATAAAGAAAACTAACAAGGAAAATCTGGTTCAGTAGTCATTCTTTGGTTTTGGGGAGAGGGGAAGGGGTTAGGGATGCTAATAGACACTTTGAGAATCTGCTGGAAGCTACGATTCCCTCCTCCCAGAATAAGGCACATATGTATAAGCATATGATTCTGCATACAGTTTCAGGGGTCTATGCATCCAGGTTAAGAATGCCTAGTAAAATTACTGAAACAAACAAGCCTGATTTCCAGTAAGCAGTAACCTTCGGAGTGCCCACAGCCCCCTATCCTCCAAGTAAGAAGCGCAAGCTCACTGAAGAGAGGAAAACGTTTAGCACAGGCCTGATGTCATGCATGGGTCAGGAGTCTGTTTCACACAGCTGGTAAAGTGGAGCATATTCCAGAAATAACATGTTCAATGTCAAAGCAGGACATGCAAGATAAAGTTGCAACACCCTGACGTGCTACCACAATAGAAAATGAATGAAAACAAACCACCACAGAAACAACTCACCTGAAGAACTCTTCCTGACAAGAAGTTTTGTCTGCAGTAATTATAACTTGTACGCATACCTTCTTTCATGCTTAGCTGCCATCCCTAGATTTTGAAGACAATCAAAATGAACTTTCTCAGTCTTTAGCACCAACTCTGGAAATAAACCTCAGCTATTAGATTGTATACTTACCTTGTATGCTCTTAGAAGGGCCAGATAATCACTGTTTGCAAATGCAAATTCTAACTTCTTCTGGTTAGCTTCCTCTTTTTTATCCCAGGGAGACACCTAAATAAGGAACATCAGGTTTGAAGAACACATGGACTTTCCTATTGTTGAAGCTGGGTGCCCTGGGAAGTGTTCTGTGTGGCACTAAGAGTACTCAGTGTGTGGCTGATTATGGGCAGCTATGGTGATCATGGGCAGGCTACCACTTATCTGTCCTTATGTCTGTCTACCCACCCAAAATAAGCTCTACTGGGTCTTTTTATTTCCTAGTGGCAATATGTCATCAAAGAGTCACTTATTCTGAAAGCTAGATCTAAAATCTAAAATCCTAACTTTCCTAACACCTTCCTTTTTAGGAGGGCTAGTGGTTCTTGCGAAGTTCAGACCAGACGACGGACAGACCCTCAGGTGGGTCACAGGGATGAAAAGGCCAGGCTCAGAGAAGTGCGGTGGCTTTCCACACTGGCCTGAGACCGGTCCCTATTGGGCGAGCATTCTTTCCTCTGTCCAGCCAGGGGCCCACTTCTAACCTTCAAGCTACATGCTTCTCTGAGACCCACTGGTCCAGCGAGTTGTCAGATTAATCTGATAGGAGGGGCCCCTGCAGAGGGCACGCTTGCCCTTTGGCCCACCCCAAACCTGCAGCACCCATGTTCTCCTTAGAGACCTATGGACTCCAGTTTAGATGAATGTTGTTTACTTACAAAAGGAGACTTAAAAGCCAAACTGGCAGCAATGGTGAGAGCAGGATCCAAACAGCGGAAGATAGACCCAAACAGCATTAGTTTGCCGATTCTCACATCCACAGGCAGAGAGGCCAAGTGATACCCTAGGGGGGTCAGTTTTTCATCTAGAGTTAATGCTCCCAAGTCTCGTAATCGTATTTTTGAGGCACGGAGAGAATCAATGTGTGGCGGTTCGATGAGCCGAGCGAACACAGATTGGAGATTATGTGTGCTAAACATCTCTAAAATTTTAATTCTGGAAAAAGAGAAAAAAAGTAATTTGACAATTTTATTTATGGTGGGATCACACCAATGAGTAAGGTTCTTTCTTGAACAGAAATAATTTATAATTGCCTAGATATATGCTTTCATAAACCAGACAATGCTAGTTTAAAATTTTAAAAAATCTCTTATGTCTTCTCATTCTCTAGCAATAAGCTACAGAAACACTTTCAGATTCTGAAATTTATTGAGATTCAGAATAAAATTATTTCCGTAACAGCGGGATCAAATCATGAAATAAATTTGGAATGATCCACTCACTCTCCTTCCCACATCTGTGTTGCACAGAAATTGTTTTTTTTTTAATCCTCACCTGAGGATATTTTTTCCATTGCTTTTCAGAGAGTGGAAGGGGGACAGAGAGAGAGAAACGTCAATATGAGAGAGACACATCGATTGGTTGCCTTGCTCACGTGCCCCGACTGGGGCCAGGGATGGATCCTGCAACCAAGGTACGTGCCCTTGGCTGGAATCGAACCTGGGACCCTTCAGTCTACAGGCTGACACTCTAACCACTGAGCCAAACTGGCTAGGGCTGCACAGTAATTGTTTATAAAGTCAACCTGCATTGTGTACTGCCTTTTGACAGCTCTTAAAAAGCTATTATTTTAAATTATAAATTTAAGCAGTTTTCAGAAAAGGAAAATCTAATATACATAAAATTTCTTTATTTCACTTACACAGGGGTGGGCAAAAGTAGGTTTATAGTTGTGAATACATGAAACACAGAGTTTATTCTTGTATTATTCTTTATTTATTACTTATTGTATTACTTATTTGTATTACTTCCATAGGAACAAGTGTAAACCTACTTTTGCCAACCCATGATTCCTTTTTAAGCTGTGAACCTATAAACATAAAATTTTACATGTTTACGAATGTGCACATATTTGGTATCTAGCTTTTTTCCACTTAGATCACATAGGTGTTTCACTTTAACACATGCACTGATAGTAATCCACTTACTTAAATTTTGAGTAGCAAAAACAAAAGATGAGCCATGTTGGCCTATATAATTTTCGTATTTCCCCACTGTTGTATTTGAGTTGGTTTTAAATCGTATGTGCTACATATATTGCATTTTCCCTTCTCTCATCCCCCCTCAAGGGTCAAACAACTTCCAAAGCTCTCTCCAACCCCTTCACTGCTCTTCATTCGCACTGTTACTACCTTAGTTCAAGGCATCTGCTTGCCCAGTTTTCTAAGACCTGACCATGAACACTTGAAAGCAGGGACTGTGTCCTGTACCCTACAGTATCTTTAGTGCTTAGCCCTAGCCCAACCCCTGGCAAATGGAAGGCTCTCAAAATAGATCTGCTGAATAAAAGAAGAGCTGTAACATCTTTGTACAAGTAACTTTTTTCCCTTTGCATGATTATTTTATGGGAATACTCCCTTACAGTGATGACTGGTCAAAGGGCATGGAGTTTTAGAGTTCTTGTACAATGCCAAGCAAATTTACAGAAAGGTTGAGTTATAGGTTCCCCAACTTCAATAACATTGAGTTTGATCATTCAGTCATTAAATTCCACTTTATGATATTTATTCTTATTTGTTCATCTGGTAAATAATGGTGTTTTCAAGTAGTTTTTGTTCACTTTGCTCTAATTGATAATGAGGCTGCAGATTTTTCCCTGTGATAATACTGGTGGTACCTCTAACTTACTTCTTGATGAATTAGATTACTTTTCTGACTTACAAATGTATTCTTAAGGTCTATTTTAGGGCCATCCTCTGCAATGTAAGAGATCTTTATGTGCAGAAAGTTAAAAGAAATGGTAAAGGCAACATCCAAGAGCTCTTTCTTTGCAAATGAATGAGGTCATCTGTATCTACTCTTAGCAAAATGTCTCCTACTAAGAAAAAGAAAACATGCATGTACCTTAGACAGAGCTGTTCCAATGGCACCCTTTGTATTTCTGGTAGCTGCTGCTTTAAAAGCTGGTGACTGAAGTGATGGCTAGTGAATAAATGAAAGCAGACCCCAGATGCAACGCGGCCTGCTCGACCTTTTCTTTGCAGAGCATTGGCTTGAGAGACAAAAGTATCCTCTAGACTTTCCATCCCTTTGCTAGCATCATATCTATAAAGAAAAAGAAAATGTGTTATTTTATAAAATGAGTTATTTTATAAAAACATGGCCAAGACTCTACTTAGCATTGACAGATTGAGCGTAGTGCTAATTTAAAGGGTATCAAATGCTACTACATACAGTTTATTTTACTTTAAAAAAAAATTTCTTTTCATCTTTATTTTTGACAAATAAAAGTTGTATACATTTAAGGTGTACAATGTGATGTTCTGATATATGTAGACATTGTGAAATGATTCCAATATAAAACTAATTAGCACATATCAATTCCCATATCAACTTTTTTTCATTCGAGTACATGTAAAGCATATGAAAAAAAGAGGGAAACTAATTACTCCCAAGATAAAACCTTAAACTTTCCATCTCTGTTTGACTTCAAGATTATGATCCGATGCAGACTCACTCATATATCCACATACAGTATTTTTTCAAACAGCAATCCACGTAGTTTAATAGCATTAGCTATTAAGAGCCATGTCACTCAAAATGAGGCATCTTTAGCCTTCCCTCACACTGCCAAAAGAGAATACCTCTTTTCTTTCATTTTCCCGGAATCGATGACATAGACAACATCATCGATGGTTATGGATGTCTCAGCAATGTTGGTGGAAATTATAATCTTAGTTACACCTACAGGAGGTTTTATAAACACAGCCTGCTGCTCTTCACTGGATAAAGATGAATGAAGTGGGTGAACAACACATCTGAAAGGGAGTAAAAGCACAGTCAGCGTTCGAGCAGAAAGCACTGAAACAGGATTATAGTGGGTGAATTTCCATTTAAGCATCACACCAGCATCAGGAGCTTCACCACCGCCCATCCCCAGGGCCCAGCTCTTCTAGATGGGAAGGTGCTTTCTGATCCTTACAAAGTATTCACTCAGTTCTATGAACTAAAAACTTTGCATCAACTTGGGAAAAACTGGAGTGTAATTCAGCAGTAAATAATCAAGAGGACTAAACAGCTGACATTCTGTAAGTAACAGGCCTATAGCACACATTCATTTTTTCCCTACCTTTAAATCCAGAGTGAGAGAGGCAGAGACAGTGATGTACACTAAGAAATTTCATTCTTATATTTCTAGGGAGTGTTCATCTGTCAGGTAGTTGTCTCCTTTGATAGGAAGACACTCAATGTTTCTTGCCACCAGAATAGGAATCATTGAAAATTCTTTTTTCTCAAAATGGCAGCATTTCTTTGTTACTAACATTGGCTTCTCCCATCTCCTGTATCTGGCAACTGAAATTACACACAATTTTGCTGAGTCACTATGCTCAGTGAAGAGAAATATTTTTATTTAATGGAATGAGAATGACTGATTTCCTGGAACAAACAGGTCTGTCTATTTCCAGCTGGCATAAACAAACGTATTCTTGAGGAGTGACACCAGAATCTAAAGAGGGTGATGACTGTTAAAGAGACCTTTTTGGTTACGCATATAACTTCAATAGATGATTGAGGATACAGAAAGCAATTAACTTACCGATGACTACGTCTGTTGTTGAAAAGGGAATTACACTGTAGCTGTTCATAAAGCATTTTGATTTCTGCCAGTCCCGGTAGAAATACAAGTATAGCACCTGGGTACATAAAGAGAATCAATCTGATACATGCAAAAAAGGAAAAACTGCTATGAAGCTATTTTTAATGGAAAAAAAGTAGTAATCTGAGATTTTTCACTTTCAATTTTCTTTGTAAAGTTCCCAAGGATTTAATAAGTAACAAACTTTAAAAATACATTTCTGACTTAATTACCATAAACATTTGACTGAAAATGAGAAAAAGAAACTATAATTGGCTGCCTGGTAATCTAAGTTTAGACATATGTTGAAAATGAGCATATTAACTAACCGTACCATTTAATGGTTTATGGGCTTTTTTTTTTTAATCCCCAATCAAGGATACATTTTATTGATTACTTAGAGAGAGGGGAAAAGAAAGAGAGAGAGAGAAAGGAGAGAGATCAGTTGCTTCACATAAGAGCCCCAACTAGGGATTGAACCCAAAACCTAGGTATGTGCCCTGACTGGGAATCCATGGGGTGACACCCCAACCAACCGAGCCACACCAGCCAGGGCTGTTTATGGGCTTTTAAATTTTATGTTAAAGAAAATAAGAAGTGATAATTGATTATAGTATATTTCTGTGCCAAGAGCAATCATTCAGTAGTAGTTACCTTCTTCTGTGCTTTATTCAGAGAGGAAACTGGCACACATCTTTACTCTCACAAATATTTATTGGGTACCTAAGTCACCTCTGTGCTAGGTACAATGGAATATAAAACAAAGGTCTGTCCATGAGGAACTCATGACCTGTTATTTTCACAGCTATTCTCCCCACTAAATAAGTAAAGAAACTAAATTATTACAAAGATGGAATTCTGAAGAAGGGCAAAGGTATGTTTCAGAGTTGGTTTAAACACTTCATAGTATACAAAGCATGTTCACATACACTATCGCATTTGACCCTCACAGCCACCTATTAAGAAGGCTATTAGTACCCTGAAAGTGACTCTGTAACTTGGCCAGGTCACAGAGTTAATGAGCGGAGTTTGGCCAAAAACCTAGGGTTTCTGACATCTAATCCATGCTCCTCCCTACAAAAATACCACACCATTTAAGAGGGGTAAGATAATCTAATCCATATGGATGGGAGAAAATATTTTGTCTGTATTTTTATGTGTCTTCTGATCTGTTCTGCCTTCATGGCTTGGCCACCTGTTTCAGGGATACCTGTGATATTCACAAATACATCACCAACTTCCTAAGCACGACATCTACTCGGCTTTGAATGCAGGTAATTTTCTAACATTTCCTTTTGTCTGCTATTCTCTATTTTTTTCAGTAATAGTCTTTTCCTTTATAAAACAAGATATTAAGTCCAGCGATAATGCATTACCCAACACTGTCTACTTGCCAAGAGATGAGAAATAAGGCAGCTGAATATTTTTATGCGGCTCACGCATCTCTGGAAAACACCATATAATGAGTCAAGCCTAAGCAGAGGAGGGCAACCATTCCCATTTCCCTTAAGCTCCGTGTACTAAGCGCATAATGTAGCTGTTTAATCTACTATTCAACTTAATGATCACTCAGTATGGCTGCATCCATTATGTGGCAAACACATACTCCATACCCAAATATTCCAGGGACTGTTCTAGGGTGTGCGAAATGGTGGTGCACAGGAAATTCTTTCTTGAGGAGCTTATATTCTGCTGAAGGGGACTGCTAGTAAGCAGAACTGTAATTTTGGATAGTGTTAAGTGCTATCATGAAAATAAAAGTCATTTTTGGACATTATGATGGAGTGGGGGAGCAAGACAACAGATAGGATAGCCAGAGAAGACTTTTCTCTGAAGACATTTGACAAAAAACTGGATAGGAAGGATTCAGTTATGAGAAGATCTGGGTCATTCATTCTTAGGATAAGGGGCTGCAAGTGAGGGAAAGAAGGCCACTGGGATGGGAAGATAGTTGGTAAGAGGAAAACAGTTATTGTTCTGTGTTTGAGCAGCAGCAGTAGTAACAGTGATAGTAATAAAACAGCTTTACCCAAGTGGATTTATTAGTGTCTTCATTTTACAGCAAGGAAACTGAGGCACAGGAATAAAGGATAAGGGCTTTTCCCAAGGTTACGGAGTTCCTGAGTAGCAGAGCTCTGACCCTAAAGCCGTTCTCTTAACCCCAGTGCCCTGGGGCCTCCATGTGCAAAGTCATCATGGGATTCAAACACTCATTACTAGGCTCACATTTAGCCAGGGACTGTTTAACATGGGGATCATCCAGGCCTTCTTTCCAGCTTTCTTCCTTTGGAACTTTGTATTGTTAACATCTTTTTGTTTGGTGAGAGCAATGGTGCAGAGGAAAAAAAGTGCATAAACCTCAAAAGGTAAAAGGGAAAACTTCCCCTGAAAAGCCTAACAAGGAACTTTATATACAGCTGGGGCAGGGACAAGGGCTCCAGGAAGGGAGGCTGTCCCCACAGTGCTCATGATCTCAGGAGTAAGCTCCCTTCCCTTTTGCCATCTCACACAGTAAAGAAGACAAGAAGCAGTTACCTGGGGGGTAGGAGTGCTTTCCATCCACAATCCATTCTAACAAGGCCTCTATTAATTCAAGATTAACCTTTTCAAAATCCATGACGGACATTGTTTTGATGACTGATTTGCTTACCCCTGAAAGAAAGGTAAAAATCAGGATAACTATACCTTATTGAAGACAAGATGCCTGTGAGCCAGGTGAGTGTCTTGATGTGATTTAATAACACAGATGTTCATATTTAATGTACTAAAATGAATTTTTTCTTTCAGTCTCTCAGAACATACTCGCTCACTCAAAGCACTTTTTGCTTGAACAATGACCCAAAGAGCAGGCTCCTAACTCTGCTGGGAAGGCCCGGAGAGGCCACTTTTCCCCTCATTCTTTCACCTCTTCTTTCCATCACACACTTGTTAACAATTTCAGTCCTAGAAATAAAATTCAAAGTCAACTACATTTTAGAAACCCCTTCCAGATTCAATCAAGTCGTGAGTGAGATCAGACAAAAGTCCAGGTAAGAGTAACCCATGGAAACCAATGGACAGAAACCACAGTCTTCACCAGCATCTTTACAACAGGATTCTTAACCTTCTGGTTCATTTCAGAAAATGACAAAAGTTATGAATCTTCCCTAAAAAATACATGTGATTTTAATGGCTTCACCAATACCTCTGAAGTCCATCCATAGACTTTTAGGTTAAGGGTCTATAATTTCCTTCTGATTTATCTGAGGCCTAGTAAAATATATAGTTCTTCAGGCTGTACTACAAGCCGCAGCTCTTTGAAAAACCAGTATCATATTCTTGGGGGGACTAACTCTCCAAAGACTGCTGCCCTTTCATCTTGGGTCCTCCTGATGGCCCAGCACCCTAAATACAGACAAACCAGAAAAAAATAACTGTAGGGGAAGTTTCCTACGTTAATGCTAAAAAGTTGGAAGAAGGAAAGAGCAGTTTCTAAATGTTTTTCTGGCAGAGTAAACCCTGTGTTGGTAGAAAAAAAGAAAAGAAAAGAAAAGAAAAGAAAAGAAAAGAAAAGAAAAGAAAAGAAAAGAAAAGAAAAGAAAAGAAAAGAAAAGAAAAGAAAAGAAAAGAAAAGAAAAGAAAAGAAAAGAAAGAAACAGGCTACACAAATAAGGGTGTGGTTGGGTGTGGAAGGCAGAAGGAGTCATTTCTATTTGTTCAAGATTTCAAATAGCCAGACTTTTCAAAAAGGAAACAGGACGGACTAACTGCAAAAAGAGAAAGAGTGAAAATCATTTACAAAGATTTTTCAATACCCTGGCAGTTTTTACTAATTATATACCTTAAAGGACTGATTTTTTTTTTTAAACTAGAAAAAGTTTTAAAAATTGAGCTTGGGAACATTATTTCATGTTCTGAAAAGTGAAAGAGCCCTGAGATCAACTAGATCAAGTCTGTTTTCACAGGGACAGGGAGGCTCAGGGAAGCTAAGCAACCAGCCCAGCCCCAGACAGAAGCTGGTGGCAAAGCGAGGTTTTCTCTCCAAGTCTGCCATCCTCCTTCCTTAGAAAGGAATTCTCAGAATTGCTTTCGGAACGTAGGTAACCTCTATGCTTGAAATTAGAGAGGCATGGCTTAGATCCAGTCATAACTCTTAAAGAAAATTCTAAAATTTCAAAAGAAAAACCAAAAGGATTTTCATGCTCCATAATTTAACGGAATAAGGAAATGGGAATTCTGAGCTGGTATCATGTACAGAAAGAACACAAACTTCTGAGTCAGATATTTTAATTAGAATCACAAATGTGCACTTACTACCTATGGGTTTGTATTATCTTATTTAATCCCCTAAGTAAGTCCGTTTTATAGATAAGGAAACTGAGGTACAGAGAGGATACGAACTTGGCTCAGGATCATATATGCATATCTTTCTAACCAGCAGAACCATGGCTAACGCCTAATTCCTTGGTTGCCATTTCCCATGCAGACTTGGGAACAGAGGCTTTGGTGGAAGGAGGAAAAGAGAAACTCACTTGTCTCTTCTCCTATGGAAGCAGTAACGGGGTGGGGGCTCTTACTCCTTGAAAAGTAAAGACTTTTTCTGGGGAAGGACTAAAAGGCGTTGGGTGGCAGTCTAGGGAAAAGAAGGCAGGAAAAACTGAGACTTATCTCTGGTCTAGGCTTTATGGAAGAAAGCAAAAGTACTAACCTTGGGGTTCCTATGGGTTAGGCCCAGCTTATAAGCATAGAGACTATCTAGGAACAAAGAATAGCTGGGTGGGGTCTGGCTTGGGAGGAGGGAGCACCTAAAAACATATAAAAATGCTCAGCACAGGGTGGACCCTCAAAATATATTATTTGGAAAGCCCATGAATAATGCTAAAACTAGTGGTAAAAATTTGAGGATATTATAGGATATTTTAAAAGTCTCAAATATCTCTCCACAAATGACTTATTAACTAGAAGAGAACAAATAATAACAACAAAGGGGAAAAACCTAGCTGACATCACCTTAAAAGGGATCAAAGTTAACATCGCAAACAACAGGACAAACCAGCATCACGTGTTTCCTCACATGATGTACTGAGAAGGCCTCAGCATTGCTTCTGTGGTTTTCTAACCAGAAATGCATCACCTAAATTCAATCACGGGAAACATTAGACAAACCCAAATGGAGGCACAGTCTACAAAATTGGTCCGAACTCATAAGTGTCAAGGTCATAAAAGAAAAATAAAAGCTAGGACATTTTTCCAGATAAAAAACAAAAACAAACAAACAAACAAACAAAAAAACTAAAGCCACATGACAACTAAATTCAATATGTAATCCTGGGTTAGATCCTGGACCAGGAAAAAGTAGTAATAAATGACACTATTGAGATAATTGGCAAAATTAGCATATGGACTATAGATTAAATATTAGTATCAGTTAATGTCTTCATTTTGAGCATGTCCTATGCTTATGTAAGAAAATGTCCTTGCTCTTAGGAAATAGATACTGAAACATTAGGGGTTAAACAGCATCATATCTGCAACTTACTCTTTAAAAGTGCAGGAAAACAATATATACATGTACACAGAGCAAATGATAAATGAAGCAAAATAATAATAGGTGAATTGGGATAAAGGATATATGAATTCATTGTATAGTCTTACAAATTTTAATTTTGAATTTGAAATCATATCAAAATAAAAAATTACAAAATATTCAAAAATATAATTTATATTTTACTACCTGCCAATTTTTCTATAATGAACACATGTCTTTTAAAATCAGACAAGTCCACTGATAAATATAATAACAATTATAATCTACTATGCATTGAAACTGCTCTTTTTCTCAGTTTAAGGTTGTTCTGATGAATTAAAGACAATGTAACTATAAAACAAGAGCTGCATCTTTCTTTAGGATCATGGTGGGGGGGAAAAATAGCTTACCCTTGAACACAACATGGAGGTTAAGGGTGCCAACACCCCCTGAGCAGCTGAAAATCCACTTATAACTTTTGACTCCCCCAAAATTCAACTATTAATAGCCTCCTGTTGACCGGAAGCCTAACTGATAACATAAACAGTTCATAACACATATTTTGTATATTATATGCACTATATACTATATTCTCACCACAAAGTAAGTTAGAGAAAAGGAAATATTATTCAGAAAATCACAAGAGAAAAATACATTTATAGTATTTATTTTTAAAAATATGCATATGAGTGGACTCTCCCAGTTCACACTCATGTTGTTCAAGGGTCAACTGTAGTTATCTTTGGCACAGCTGTAATGTCCCCCCAACAAGCATATTACCTTTATAGCGGGCCAGGAGCTGCTTGAACTCTAACTGTTGATCTGGCACGGCATCTTTGACAGAATCCTGATCCTGGAGGTGAAGGGAAAGCCTCAGGTCTTCTTCCACCTCTTCAAATGCAGTTCTGTTGCGCCTTGCTTTAAGCTTCTCCTTTGACATCTGTTTCATGGAGCGCATATATGGGCTCCCATCCTGTAACACGTATCTGAGGAAGGAAGCAAAGGAGTGTGTCTGTGTATGTGGCTCTGCTGGTGAACGAAAACATTCACCTATTTTATGTGCTCATTCAGCAGAATGCTGCTGTTTCTAATTACTGTGCTACTCTCCCACCAGTCCAGGGTTCTGCTGGCTGTGCCCTATTTCTGGCAGGGAACACACTGGAATGCTTTTGGCTTTATTTTAAGATAATTCTGGAGGCAGTGAGTCTGAAATAGTGAGAACAAAGACAGGTAAACTAGTTGAAAGATGATTTCACCAGATTCACATTCAGTGGAAGTGGAATAGGGCCCAGAAATAACAGTTTTAATAAGCTCCCTACATATGCTTGTTGCACACTAAAGTTTGAGAGCCACTGTTTTTGGATTTTTGGTTTGAGAATATGGTCCCATGAAATAAATATAGAGTTGGGGAGGGGGGGGAGGTTATTAGAAAGGAAAGGAGCGGGGAAAAGGAGAGAAATTCTGAGTTGAGTGTAAGGTGCTAGACAGCGCGGTGTTTTCATTCTGGAGCTCAGGCGTCAGGAATGAAGGTACTGATCTGGGAGCTCCTGGTGCAGAGGTGACAGCTGGAAACACACGTCTAAGAGAGCTAAGGAGAGTTCAACAGTGGAAGAAACAGTGCAGGATAGAGCCCTGGGGAACCCACAGGGTTAAAGAGTAGGAAGAGGATGCTGGGCTTCCAAAGGACAGAAACCTGTACCCAATGGGCATTCCCACTTTCCACCCAGCATCAAAATTACACAGACATCTTAACACTCAAATTACACTGCAACTTCCTGAGGGTAGAATGATGACAATAATAGCAAACATGTGTCAAGCACTTGCTATGTACCTTCTAGGCTTCGTCTAAGAACTCTGTAAACATTAACTCATTAATCCTCATAACCACCCTGTGGAGCAGCTACTATTAATAGCCATTTACATATAATGAAACCGAGTCACAGAGAGATTCAGCTACTCACCAATGTTACAATTAGTAAGCAGAGGGGTTTAAATACTGACAGTTTGTTTGCAGAATCAGTACTTTTATTTTCATGTTAAACTCTCCATACATTTGGTCCTTCATCATTTTTTAAAATAGATTTCATTTGTTAGAGCAATTTTAGGTTCAGAGCAATATTGAGCAGAAGGTACAGAGGTTTCCCATACACCCCGTGTCCCCCACACATGCACAGCCTCCCCCACTGTCAACATCCCCGCCAGAGTGGCACATTTGTTACAACTGATGAACCTACATGGACACATCATGATCACCCAAAGTCCATAGTTTGCATTAGGGCTCCTGAGTCAGCACCCTTAATATACAACGCTGCCTGCAAATTGCATATAATTTGTAAAATAAATATTTGCTGAAAGAAAGGGGAAAACAAAATCCTTAAATAGAAAAATCAGAAGAAAAACTAACACATTCATTAGTATCCTGACACTCTGAGGTAAAATAATAATTCTGTTTTCAAAGATTTTCACCAAACTTTAATTAATGTCTTCCTTACCTTGTCATAGCAATTGCATCTTCCAGAAAAAACTGATCAACGGGAAAGGTACGACCTGGAAAAACAAATAAAATAAAATAAAATAGGAAAGTCTCAGAATACCTGTTGAACTATCCTGAAGTAGTTTATATATGCAAGATTCTCTTAAAACAAAGCAGAGCACAATAAGGTGCTATTTGTTTTGTGGTCCTAAAAGTATCAAAAAAAAAAAAAATACAAAGAAAAAGCTTTGATGATAGAAACTGGAAGAGGTAGATTCCAGTTTGTGAAGAAAAAAAAAAGTGTATAGGTGAAGAGATGACCATTTGCTAATATAACTTTTTACCTTTTAAAATAATTTGTTACGCTTTTCCTACCCTCCCCTCCTCCCCCATAGGGGACCTTTAAACATTCAACAACTGTTTTCTAGATCAATTATATAACTTCTTCCTTAAATCTATTGTCAATATTTTCTATAACTAGAGCAAACAGTACTATTACTCGCTGACACTCTCCGTTGACAATCAACTGCAGGATAAACCAGAGCCCCAGGTGCTAAATTAATCCCACAATGAGACTGTGAAAGCACCAGAAGACACAGGCTACCCAACTTAACTTTCTCTCAGAATGGGCCAATATCCAGAAATTTAGCAGAGTCTAGCAATGAACGAATATGGCTTCACAGGTACAACTTCCTCCTTTATCACAGATTACCATTATAAATTCACATGTTTAGGGTAAACACACTGGAATGCTAGAAACACTAATTACCTGGACTTTTTAAAAGAGCACATAGAAAATGAAAATTTCCCAGCAAATGGACATAATGTTGCCTTTTTATTAATTATACAATGTGGTTATAATTTTATTTGTTACAAACTAATATCTTCTTCTCTAGAAAGAGGAACAAATACCTATGAATTTATATCTCAATTTAACTTTAAAATAACTTCATTTGCTTATTAGGACAATAAATATTTAATGATGCATTTTAATCACCTGGTATAGTAATAACTGGGCAGGAACTGAAATACTCTGAAAAGAGCTCAGCGTTTAAAGTTGCACTCATCAGAATAACTTGGAGATTTGGTCTCTGCAACACAATGTCCTTCAAAACTAGCAGCAAGAAGTCACTAGAGGAAAGAAAAGAAACACCTGAGGATCAAACAAATTCAATGAAGGAAAATTAATAACTTCTGATATATTTTGAGCAAGGATTGTGTAAGACCTATGTGAAAACAATTATAACATTCATACAAAGATGTGTTACGTTCCCAGATGTGAGGACTTAATAGTATAAGGATATCAATTTTCCCCCAAATAAACTAAATTCAGTGTAGTACCAATCAGAATACCAGTAGGATTTATCATTGCACTTGATAACTCTATTTCTTGATATCTGCATGTACATAAAGAGGCATATACAAAGATGTTCATTATGGCATTGTTTGTAGTAGTAAAACAATGGAAACTACCACGAAATGGTTAATTATAACAATATCACCCTTTCTGTGTAATAATGGGAGGCAGATAAAAGGAATAAGGTAGAGTTTTAGATACTGACATGAAAACATATCTATGACAATGTTAGTGAACAAAACTCAAGTTGTAGAATGATACATAGTGCAGAATAGCAATATCCTGAGTGGTCTCCCTGCTTCAGCCCTTGCCCCTTGAAATCTATTCTCAATACAGTAGACCACTAATTCTGCTCAAATGTAATTCTGATTGTGCTACCCCCCTGCTCAGAACCCTTCCGTGACTTAGTGATGCCTCCCTAACAAGGCCCCATGTGACATGGTATGTACCCACCACTCATTTGCTAATACTCTCCCTCTTACTCACTTGGCTCCAGCCATTCTGTCCTCCTTGCTGCCCTTGAGGCATGGACCTCAGGTCCTTTGCACATGTTATTAATCTGCCTGGAATGCACATAGGCAGTTCCCTCACTTCCCTCAAGTCTTTACTCAAAAGGTACCTTCTTAGCTAGGCCTTCCCTAATCACCCTATTTAAATTTTCAAATGCTCCCCTCCTCCCTTGCACTTCATATTACCTTTTCTCTTCTTACCACTTAACCTCTCTATGTTTTACTTATTTACCTGGCTTATTGTTGGGTTTCCCCACTAGACTATAAGCTGTAGAAAGATAGGGATTTGGGTTATTGTGTTCACTACTCCAGTATCTAGAACAATGTCTAGGACATAGTAGATGCTCAATAATTATTTGTCAATTTACTAAATGAATACATCGTCTTTTAAAAAAACGTCAGAAGATAAACTACCTATGTCTAACAAAGTAAACATATGTCAATGTATAGAAGGATATATCACCAATCTAATTACGGTAGTTATCTCCAGGGATGGGACTGGGAACGGTTTGGGAGCCTTAAGGGGAACTTTCACTTTATCTGCATTGTTTGAATATTTAATGAGAGCATATTGTTGTACTACTTATTCTCCTTAATTAAATGAGCTAATTTAGTTACATTTATGATTCTTTTGTTTCTTTTTTAGGTAAAAGGAAAATAACATGACAATAGGCAAATGTTTAAGTAACTTATTACATCCATACTTTAGAATTTCCTTATGCAATTATTAATAATTCTCAAATACAGTTCATGCTATTAGATCAAAAGCATCACATAAAACTATATAATCCCAGTTGTGTTTGTGGAGATACATATCTCTTTCTCTACATCTCTCCCCTAACTCCTAATACACTGTCAGAAGAAAACAAGACAAAAATTGACATATAATTAGCAATTTCATAGGGGAAAGAAATGCTTTCTCTTGATATTTAATATTTTCTAAATGTTTTAGAATAACCATGTTGCTATCTCTATGATAAGGAAATTTATTTAATATTTTAAACTAATGCAACTTTACATTTTTTCTATATTCCACCTTTAACCTTGGCTATATTTTTACTGATCTTAGGTCCTAGATTTTACCATTTTCTTCTGGTCATATATCTTCCCTGTTCTTAAAAACTTTCTACCAGCAGTAATTGGGGTCTCTTTTCATATTTGTTGTTTGTTTCTTTTTTAGTTTTGCTATTAGCTATTTTCTGCTTCTGTGTCAGTACACCAACTTTACTTAGACTTTCTTCTTCTCAAGATAATTGTAATAGTCTAGTCCTTGCTGGGAAAGCCTCATAATTTTCACGGGATCACCTTTCTTTTCCCCACTAGCTTTACTGCTCCAGAGCATGAGTCACATGGCAAACTATGATTAATGTCATTTGTTTACCTGGTCCTCCCTTTTAAAATATTGAGCATTTTGATTTTATACTTCAATTCTTTAATGCCTTCTAATTCCATTTAAATACAGTCCACATGCTTCTTTATCCATGATGTACAAGACCCTGGAATATCCGGCTCCTGCTTCTCCCACCTGCCCCTTTTCCTGTCCCTTACTACACACCAGCTGCATGGCCCTCCTCCAGCTCCCGGACTCCACTGAAGCCCCTCCCACTGCGGTCTTTGCAAATGCTGGCCTTGTCCCATTTGTCACACAGGACTCCTCATACTGCAGGTTTTAATTTAAATGCCATCTCTTCAGCTATATAATCTCTGGCTATCTCCTGGCTCTGTCCCCGAAACACAGCATCCTGTTCATTCCTTCATGGTACTTATTCCAATTTGTAATCATTTGTTTGCTTACGTGTTCATTCCTTGTTTTTCCTACCAGACCACAAGAGGTAAAGGAGAACCAGATACACTTGTTCACTATAGTATCCCCAGCAATTAATAGATCACTTAGCACTTAATACCGGCTCCATCAACACATGAATGCGTGTCAGGACTGAATGGCTGACCAAATAAAGCCCATCAGCTATAACGTGCATTCAATCTGTTACTCCTGCTAAGCACAGTGCTCAGCTCAGCATGATACCAGGAGAGTGTTATCTCTTATTACGAGCTGCCCATGTGACAGGATGACCCTTATGGATGCACTTGAGCTCTCCAAGCATTTTTAGTATTACAGACCCTGGAGACCAGGAAGGCAGCTCCCCTTCTATAACTCAGGCCCTCTCTTGCTGAGTTACCTTTACTAACACTAAGACACTGAACTGGAAGCAAAGTGAAATTCTTTCAGCCATGTCTTCATTTGGTGTGTGGGTGTACATTTGGAAAACCTGTGCTTACCTTTCTTCCGTCCTCTCGTGAACCTCATCGACAATGATATGGGTGACTCCGTGTAGAGCTGTATCTCCTTCTAGCCTTCTGAGCAGCACTCCCGTGGTGCAGTATAACAGTCTGGTGGCTGAGGACTTACAGGCAAAGGGGCAGAGAAAGCATTCATGAGATTTTTGAAACAGGAAACACTTCCCTGGCAAAGCCATTGTGAATGGACAGGGGTAAAGAATACTGAAAACAGCCCGGCCGGGCGTGGCTCAGCGGTTGAGCGTCGACCTAGGATCCAGGCGATCAGGGTTCGATTCCCAGTCAGGGCACATGCCCGGGTTGTGGGCTCGATCAATGACTCTCTCATCATTGATGTTTCTATCTCTCTCTCCCTCTCCTTTCCTCCCTCTAAAATCAATAAAGATATATTAAAAAAAAAAAAGAATACTGGAAACAATAGCAGTTCCATTTAACATAAAACCATACTAAGTGCAGTTTCTCATTGGTGACAATAAAAGCTTTTCTACTTCATATCAAAATTTTAAGTTTAGGACTCATAAAAAGCACTCAGAAAGTATTATAAAACATAAAAACAACAGTGAGTGATAAAATCAATTCTGAATTTGTTCATTCCTGATGCAGTTAAATGGATTAATTCTCTGGTTTAAAAGCAAAATGGCAATTACTAGATTACTTCTGCCAATAAAGAAGAAAGGTCTTAATAGAGGAAGTTAAGTACACCCAAATAAGAGTTTTTATACCAAAACGTTTCTAAAAGGACTTCTGAAGTACACCCCAAATTTTCCATGAATCTTCAGACACCAAGAACTCTTTATACTTGAAAACCAAATTTCTGTTAGCAGGAAATAAGCAGAGCACACAAACCTTGACACTCTCCAAGCGGATCTGGTACCCCACAGTCAGACCCACCCTTTCCGCTCTCTCTTTAGCGACACGTTCAGCGACAGAGATTGCAGAGATTCGACGGGGTTGGGTACAGATGATGTTAGCCACCTTCTCCGGTGGTCCGTTCAGAGAATCATCCAGTATAAACTGTGGAATTTGCGTGGTTTTCCCACATCTGTATATCAAAACAAATAAGTGCTAAAATGAGAGTTTGCAAGAAGAATCATATGCCATGAGGAAAGACAGAAACTAATTAGAATAAAAGTTGTTCACCTTCATCTGTTTTCTAAACCTAAACTGACTTATTACCTATAACTGATAATTCCTAGAAATTTGCACTCATTAATAGGGCGATCAAAGACTAGTTTAGTATCATTTGTAAAATTGGGACTTTTGAATAGACATTACTAAGGTCTGTAAATGCCTCTAGGAATGTGAACTCTACATATGACTCCTAAAGAAATAGGATTATTATCTTAAGATTATTAAAATACTTTATATTTTTCCCATTGATGTGTACTGCCTTGGCTATAAGTGAACTGAGGTTAAAAAGATAAGAAACTGCCAGATACAAAGTTACTACTATATCAGTGAGCGTGGGCACAAATGGAATGATTAAATTGAGAACCCTTGACTCGGTAACTAAATTACTCCTGCGACTTGTCCCTGCTAAATAGGGTTCAATAACAGAGTGTGAAGCAGGAAAAAGGATGTGTTCAAGTTGTTCTGAAAAGAACAATTAAAGCTCTAAAGAAAGCAGAATACATTTAGAAGACAAAAAGTTTTCTGAAACTATCCTTTACATTTTAAATTGGGCCTTCTTAAATGCCTTCAGCTAAACCTTCTGCCTTAAAATGGTCTCAAGGCAGAGGTGATACAATGTCTATACATTCCTAGATACATTTCCGAGTTTCATTATTGTTTTTTGTAATTTGGTTCTACTGGTTACAGATGCTGCAGTATTAATTCCTGTGAAATATTATTTAATATTTGACAGGAAAAAGCACAAATAACACCAACTACTGGCTTTTCAAAAACAGAACTGGCTATGGTGACCAGGGTACATACCATATTTATAGGTGAAAGCTGCATTACAAATAAATTGCATTCTTACCCAGTCATACCACTTATAACAAGTACTTGGTGCTTGCTCAACAATTTAAGGATGGTTTCTCTTTCTTCCCAAGCAGGGAGTGACTGTCTTTCCTGCAGAATAGACTGGAACTGTCTGGAAGCCTAATAAAAGAAAAGATAAGGTATCAGTTGTGTTACTTTGAATCAGCTCTCACAAAGTTCTGAATGTAAAAACCCACAGACCCACCCTTTCTGCTCTTTAGTCAGATTTGTTGGGGTTGCATACTGATGACTTTAGTCAGAAGGCTGCTCATAGAATCGGCCAGAATAAGCTGTGGAATCTGTGGTTTTTCTAATTAGAATAAACTGAAAGATCTTATAAGAGAAATAAACCCCTCTTGCTAAGTACTCATCCAAGTTCTTCCTAGAAAGAGTTTTTACATCAGCACTGTCCAGTAGATCTTTTTGTACTGATGGAAATGTTGTATATTTACGTTGTCTGGTATAGTAACCTTTGGCAATATGTGGCTACTCAACACTTTACTGTGGCCAGTGCTACTGAGGAACTGAATCTTTTAATGAATTTAAATTTAAATAGCCACACATGACTAGAAGCTACCATATTGGACAGCACAGTTCTACACATCAGATTTTTACCAAAATCAGTAATAGTAAGAACACTCACTAAAGGGTTCTTTTTGGCCAATCATCACATCTACACAACTCAGTCTCCTATATAATGGCCAGTGCTCCATAGTACTTACTATACATTAAAACTCTGGATGTATTTTTAAATAATGTAAGAAACTTATACTAACACATCATTTTCTGCATATAATTTCATCACATAAATTTATCACCTCTAAATACATCGACCAATTGAGCATGTAATTTTTTGTTTCTACCATCTATTATTTATTGGTGTGATTTTCTATTAATTTTGACATTCTGTGGATATTGTACTAATAGGTGACAGTTTTATACTGCGTCAGAATCAGAATCACAGAACTTTAGAAATGGAAGGCCCTTACACACTGGATTAGCATCTCCAATCCAATCCACAAATGTGTTAAGCCACTCCCCTTTGTCCCACATCAAACTCTGCCTTCATAGTTCACTGGTGCGCTCTTTTAAAAGTATCTTCATGTGAATGGGATAAAAACAACAGGCTTTGGAAACAGAGAATTAGCTTGAACTTCTATGTTGCCACTTACTTGCTATGTGTGTGACCTAGGGCAAGTTATTTATTCTGGGAGCTTTTGAAACGGGTAAAGGTCCCTCTTTACCCCTTCATTTTCTACAGTGATTCTTCAAATGTGAATCACAGTACTGCATTAATTTTCCTTCCACTTATGAGCTTGTCTGTCATAGTACCAAAGCCACATGGTTCTGAGAATACTTGGTATGTACGTGCACTGGATTTTCCAGAACTCTCTAGAGCACGTGCCCGAGTTTGCTGTGGCACGCAGAAACTTTGACCACTCAGGAAAAGAGAACCAGAAGTGTACTAGGGAGGGTAGCCAAGCTCCCAATTCCTAACCCTTCATCCATACATTGGGGAACAATGCTAGCTGTCCTCTCAGAACCCCTACCTGCTTTATTCGGAACTGCTTGCAGATTTTAGCATTTTCAGCGCGCACGGATTTCGCCTGCCAGTCGTGTCTCCTGGGAGCCTTCCTCCTGAGGTTCACGTAGCTCTCCTTCTCCACGACTACGGCCGCAGGGCCTTCATCCTCCTCGGTCTCCTCCTCGGGCTCCGGCTCTCTCTCAGCTTGAAGTGGGTAAAAGGAAACACTTTGGAGACAGAGCCATCTGATCAAAGGGGGAAAGTCACTATCCAACAAAATAACAACAACAAAATCATAAAATAGAGAAAAAGTTAAAGCTTCATTAAAGCAGATCCATTCATTACAATACTACTACTTCCACCTCGAAAGAACTTAAAATGCACCTTTACACAAACTTTAATCAAGTGTAAGTGACCAGCGTCAACAACAAAATTAAATGAAAAACAAAGACGAGAAAATCATGGCATGCTTTCTAATCCAGTACTCTTTACATTCAAGGAATTAACGGAAAGCTTCAACTATTTGCAAATGTACCCTAAATTCCATGACACAAAACAACCTATCGAATGATGAATCAGCAGACAAAACGTGGTATGTTCAAGCAACAGATTGTTAGTCAGCAATAAAAGGAAATGAAGTACTGACACACGTTACAACACGAATGAACCTTGAAAACATTATGCTAAATGAAAGAAGCCAGACACAAAAAGCCACACATTGTATGATTCCATGTCTATGAAGTGCCCCAAATAGGCAACTCCACAGAGACAGAATACAGATTTGTGGTCATCAGGGCTTGGGCGAAAAGAAAAATAAGGAGTGACCACTAATAGGTATGGGGTTTCTTTGTGGGGGGAGGAAAATGTTCTGGAATCAGACAGTGGTCATGGTTGTACAACTAGAGTATACTAAAAATCATTTAATTGTATACTTTAAAAGGGTCAACTTTATGGTATGTAAATTATATCTCAATAAAGCTGTTATTTTCTAAAAAGTCCACAACCCACAATTTGTCATTTCTCAAGGAATACATTGAATCCCACGTTTGGGAGAGAGTCAAGCAACCAGTGAGCAACTCAGACAACTGTTCCTAACTCAGGGCATCACTGCTCTCCACTCACTGCCATTTACTTAGGAACTCTTGTGAAACAGTGAAAACTTATTTCTCTGAAAGAAAGATAGCAACAAGTGAGGGAGAATTCTTTGATGAACTAATGGGGATTTACTTGTGGTGTAAGAATCGCACAGCAAGCCTGGATCTGGATAAAGCCAGCAGCCTGCACACACATTTCATTTGAGGATTTAGGGATTCATGAAGACAGCCCTAACCCAATGAACTTCAGAGGTCTTGTGTACTAAGGGCAAGAGGGTGTGAGTAGTGGTATAGAAAGGGAAGTATCTCTAAAAACTTATTTGAAAGTAATCCCATATAAAGTACCAGAAACAAACAAGAAAAACCAAAATAATTAAAGGAAACAGGTTTTCTGGGAAGATGCTATAAGTTTCTTCCAACACCCTCAACTGCCAGAGTGAACTTAGACATCACTGTAAACTTTCAATTCAGGAAGCCCAATCACAGTGACAAAACTGGGCCTTCCAATTAAAGTCAGGCCCTAGTTGAGGGGATTCTCATTCCTTTTTGCCCATGGACTGAGGAGAATGACTTGCCCAAGGTCGCTGGAAGATCCTAGGCCAGCCCTCAGAACCTTTGATTTCTTTAGTCCATGATTCTGAATGTCCCCTCCCCTCACCCCGAAACTCCTTCCACGTGATCAATGCATTACATACCTACTGGAATTCGACTTGAAACAACAGGATTATTTGGAATCACTGATTTACGACAGACAGGATTATTTATTCTGGTCCCAGAGGATGCTGGTGGAAAGTTTACTGGAGGGACACTGTACTTGTGATGGGTATTTGTTAGTAAATTGACTATTTCTGATTCTTCCTCTAAAAGGGTAATCAAAGAATATACAACAGGTTCCGAAGTTTCTGCAAATGTCAAGGCCTTGCCATAGAGGAACTCAGAAATATGTAAACGACAAGCCAGAGGTAGATTCTCATTGGTGGAATAAAATGCCACAAGGGGAGCTTCGTGGGGGTATTTGTGGTGTTTAGAAAATCGAATTTCAAGTTCATATAAAAAAGATGTGTCTTCATTAGCAGTAAGATGAGAATCATCTACACGTCTTTCTACTCTTCCAACAATTTGATTTGGGGGTACTTCATGTTTGAATTTGCATTTTGATCCAAATTTACAACTTCCTTTGAGGTAAAATTTACAGGTTTCAAGTGAAGTCTCCTGTATATTTTTGGTACTTTCCTTTTGCCTGGATTTGCAGAATTTACTTGTCAAATACTCCAGTTCTAATCCAATGGTCCAGACTCTGTTCGGAATTCTTTCTATAAATTTTTCTCCACAGATTGACTTGAGAGCAAATGCCTCTTCCCGCCGCGGTTCCACACACTCATCCTCACGTATATGCGCCGTTGCCTCAGAGATCTTCATCTTCTCTCCGAAAGTCTCGGAAAAACACTGGGTGAGCAGGTGTTCTAATGATGCCCCCACATCTCCACCACAAATCCTCAGGGCTGTTTGACAGCGTTCAGCATTGAAACCATACCTGCCGAGTGTGAAACATGACAAAAAGGGAGTAACATCAAATCACAGAAGTGAAATTCATTTAAATACACTTATGAGTGAAATTATCACTATATCTAGGCAGGGCTTATATTTTGAAAAAGAGGCCTTCATAATACTAACTCCTCCTTAATCTCCATAACCTAAGAGAGAAAATTAGGCATATCAGGCATTTCTGGGTCCCATTCAACAGGGGGAGGGTGGTTGGGTATACAATATGCCTTCCCTGAATTCTCCCCAACTCCTATAAGTGTTGAAAGCAGTCACCTGGAAAGTTTCTGCACTGCAACTGCTGAGACCGGAAGTTCTGGAGTATGAGGCTCCACTAGGTCGGAGCCGGCATAATCCACAGGATCGGCGTCAGGAACGAGGGAAGCTTCTCGTCCAGCTAACCAGTACTGCGCCTCGTCACAGTCAGGCTCATCTTCTTCCTCCTCCCCAGAAATGCTTCTTCTGGAAAAGGTAACATTTTCAAATGTTTACATTAATTTCTACACTCTTCAAACAAAAACTTAGCAAGAGTCTAAGCACTTAATTTAAAAAGTCAAAGCATTCTGACCACTATTCAGTCACTGATTTAATCTTTGATTCACCTATTAATTTATATCTTGGCAATTAACATTTATCAGGCATTTGCTGCATGCCACGTGCTACATTAAGTGTTTTATAAGTACTGTCTCTTTAAGAATCTTCCCAATAACCCAACCAGATACTTTTGGAATCTCCATTTTCCAGATGATCAACTAAAACTTAGGATTAAGAGCAACTAGAGATTTTAACCAAGGCAGTTTCACCCCAGGGCCTATATTCTTAACTACAGAAGAGTCAGCTATCCTCTCTTTCTTCCCATTCATAAAAACCACCTCTAATTTTTTGCTTTGCTGCATAACCACCTTTCCTAAGTCTAAGACAGATATGAGATTTGTAGATAGGAGGGAAACTGAGCTGCTCATGACTGATCACTCATTAATGCTGGCAAGTGGAAAGAATTAACCGCTCCAACTGAAATAAAAAAGCAATATAGCCAAAAGAGTAAAAGTTGTTTTTCTTAGGCAGGTGGTCACGAGAAGTGTAATCTTAGCACTTTATCTGATCAACTCAATATTTGCTACTTTCCTAGAATAATACTTCTACTTGTTCATACAAGGTTTCATCTGGAAGACTGTCAATAAAGCAACTACTGAATCCATATTAATATTGTCCTGGGGGGAAAAAAAAAGATGAAAAGGCAATCTGTAATACTGCTCACAGATATTGCAAAATAAACTCACTCTAAAACTGTTGCTGAAAAATCATATTCTTGCATTTCTCTTAGCTCACTTTGAATTAGTTATGTAGCCACAACAGGGATCAGTATTGATACAGTATTCAAAGGCAACACAGGCTCTTCACTGTATGTGAAGATGCCAATAGATCTTCCTTAACATAATAATTTACTCAAATAAAATCATTTACTCAGATCCAGCATCCGCATCTTGTTCTTGCAGGTCTCGGAGAAGAGCTTTCACTTTCTCTTGATTCTCAGAAGTCATATGTAGAGTCTGTAAGGGCACTTTGGCTTTGGGCTTCCATTTGGGGCGTGCGTCTCCTTTTTTTACGCTACTGTTGCTAGGTCTGCAAGGGACACAAGAACAAAATTACACATTTACCTGTAATAGGAATTTTTACACTCTCTTCAGAGTCTCCAAATATATACAACATGAATTAGATTGTCAAGTATCTTACAAAAGATGACAACGAATGGGAAGAGATTCTGTTTTCTACAATCCTTACTAGACTTTACGTTGGAACTGCTAGAAAAAACACAGATCAGATTCTTAATCATTAAAACTGGCTTCACTAACTCAAGAACCCTCTGGAAAAAGCAATGCTATCATGACTCCCTCTGCACAAGAGAACTTTCAAAAGAAGTGTGCTACACAAAAAAAGTGCTTATTGCATTCTGTTAGGTAGCCAATCTGAAAACGATCAAGAGTTCCATTTTAGCCCTGGCAGGTGTGGCTCAGTTGGTTGGGCATCATCCCATGCACTGAACGGTTGCTGGTTCAATTCCTGGTCAGGGCACATGCCCAGGTTTTGGCTTGATCCCCAGTAGGGGGTGTGTAGGAGGCAGTAGATTGATCTTATGCTCTCAAATCAGTGTTTTTCTCTCTCTCCCACCCCTCTCTCTAAATATCAATAAAAAAGAGTTCCATTTTAGTTGTTAATACTCATGAGTTAATACCTGGCCTACTTTTGAAATATTTACCTAAATTATCATTATTTCCTGATTATAAAAAAATATATGTTCGCTGTAGAAAAGTAAAGAACAAAGAAAACAAAGGTCACCTTAATTCACATAATCTTTTTCATATACATTTAAAAAAGTGTACAGCATATATAATCTTTTATAATTTGCTTTATTTCCCTATTAAAATAAAGCTGGCATTTCCCTAAAATTAAATATTCTCCTACAACATAATTTTAAATGGTTACTTATAGATATAGATGTACTAGAATTTATTTCACCAACCTTTCATTGTTGGAATTTAGACTTTGAAAGGATTCTTTTTACTATTTAAATCATAAGTTCTAAGGTTTAACTTTATTCACTAAATTTCTTTTCTTTTTTGGGGGCGGGCATGTTTCATTATAAATTTTCACAAATCTAGGGAAATGGAAGAAACGTTTTCTGTATTTAAATGCAACACATTACTGAGACTTTGAAAAGAACCACTGGGAAAGCAAAGGAGAAAGTAGAGTTGATTATGGTTTTTAACTACTTCGTTGCAACCTCTAAAAAGAAATGCTACCCCAAATCCATAATTTCCACTAACACTTTGTTTTGAAAAATTTTAAACCTACAAAAATAAACACTTTTTACTTAGATTCACCAGTTCTTAACATTTCCCATACAGATACGCACACATCTCCAGTTGGAGAGTACTTCCTAGCTGGTCTTCCTGGTTCCAACCCACGCCCCTGTAGTCTGTTCTCCACACAGCGCACTGAGTCAGGGCTACTGAGTGTGGCTGCACAGACTGGCACTGTGCAAAGGCTCCTGGCAGGCATGGGAGAAAAGGGAGGGGGGAGGGGACAGCAAGAGCTAAAATCCAGCCCATGCCCTGCTGGCCGAGACATGCACCCTCAGGCTATACCTCCCCAAAGGAAGGGGTACAATTTTCTAACTCACATGAAGGCATATATTAAATAGGAGCAGCTCTGGCCAGTGACTGATGTCACACACCCTTGCCTTAAACGCTGCAATGACTTCCCATTTTAATCAAAGCAAAAGCTTTAGGTTATAGGTCCTTTTAATGGCCTATAAAGTCCTACAAAGTGTAGCCTTTCAGATCTAACTGCCTGTCACTCTCCTTTTTACCCATCTACTCTAGCCACTGGCCTCCCTGCCATTTCCTAAACCTTCCAAGCACACTCCTGGCTCAGGGACTTTTTACTGTCATTCCCTCTGCTTTGAATGTTCTTCCCTCAGTCAGCTTCCTTCATTTCCTTCTGTCCCTGCTCAAATGTCACATTATTAGAGAAGCTTTTTCTGATCACTGTATGTAAAATAGCAACTACTGAAAATACCAGCAATCTATTTTGATTTTCTATTGCCTCTACCCTCCTTTATTTTTCTCCATAGCACTTACCACCTGACATAGTACATATTTATTGATGGTCTTTATACCTCAAACATCCCTCTATGAAGGCAAGGACAATTATTTTATTTATTGCTGTAATTCTAGTCCCTAAAACAGTACCTGGTGTATAGTAGGCACTCAGTCAATATTTACTGCATGAGTAAATGTCTTAGATGGCAAGAACCTATAATGTCTGTTTTCAAAAAGAATGGAGCTGGCCCTGGCCAGTTTGGCTCAGGGGTTAGAGTCGGCCCATGGACTGAAGGGTCCCGGGTCCGAGTCCAGACAAGGGCATGTACCTTGGTTGCAGGCTCAATCCCCAGCCCTGGTCGGGGCACGTGCAGGAGGCAACCAATCGCTGTGTCTCTGTCACATCGATGTTTCTCTCTCTCTCCCTCTCTCTCCCTTCCACTCCCTGAAGAGCAATGGAAAAGGTATCCTTAGATGAGGATTAAAAAGAAAAAGAATGGAACTGCACTGAACTTAGAAACTGGGTTCTTATGTGAGCAGCTAAGGTGAAAATACAGTTTAAAATTAAGGACTCTGCAAGAGTCCTTGAGATGGTGTCAACTTTAAGACTGCTAGAGTATTTCTCAATGTGTCCAAAATGACCATTTTTCTTCTAGAATGAAAAAAAAAAGTAGGTTCTCTCGTTGAATACCAAGTATTTGGTTATGCTAGGCACTATGTGTGAAAAACATATATTTAAGACCTAAAATCACATACTCAGTGCATCAGAGGCTTAAACTCCAAAGAAACTTGCAAACTGAGAATGACTGAGGGAATAGCAGATTCTCTCTCTGTATGGGGCCCAGATTCGTTCAGTGGTAAGTTTAAATTACTTAAATGCTGTCTCTTTTTCTTTTTTTCCTGAATGCATATAGCCGAATTCATTTAAGTTAAAAGCATGTATGATACAATTAAACTCAAGCACTCATCTACATGCCTTTCAAATAATATTTAGTTGAGTTATTCTCACAAAAGAGTGTGTGTATGTGTGTATATGTGTGTGTACAGCTTAAGAAATCTCTCCATCTCTAAAAATTCCCATAGGAGGCTCAGTGCAGTTTTAGAGACACGTAGTAGTAAATCTTTATTTTCATAAAGTATCCACTATAGTTATCAGAATTTAATCATTATTTAAAAGCTGACTATGAGAGAAGCCTGGATATGATGTCTGTCACCGGTCATCATGTGAAGCACTGGTGAAGACTTGGTCAATCTGGTTGGAAAACAGATCATTCATCAATTAGGACAGAGTCTAATCAGGTCACATGCTGGGACCTTCAAACTATAAAGCCTAAGGAATGCTTGAAATAATTTTCATCACTTTCACCATCTCCAATAGTCACTTTCCTAGTAACACTGGTTACAATAACAATATTACACTCAATTCACAGTGTCTCGTGGAAGTTAGAGTTAATGTCACATCTTGAACTTCCAAAAGGAAAAAGCTGTTATTTGCCATCATGCCTTTAGAATATATTATAAAGAGGGGGACTGCAAAGTTTTAAAATAAGAGGAACAGTGAACTTGAGCAGAATTACTTGGCATTCTTCCCCCGTTCTCTTAGCATCTGTTGTCCCATAGATTCGGAATTGATCCAGTTCCCATATTTGAACATTCAAAGAGCATAATACCTGGCTGAGGGCCTTGACTCACTGAAGATACAAAAGTCATCGTCATCATCCCAAGTTCTACTTGAGGCCTTTCTGTTGCCACCGCTGCCACCACCACCGCTGCCGCCCCCGTGAGATTTACTAGTGTGACTCTTGCCTCCTCTGCCTCCTCTAGAAGACCCTTTTCCACTTCCTTTGCCTGGCTTGCCTTTTCTTCTTACTGAAGAACTCATTGTCACCTGCAAGAGAAAAAAGTAATACAGACATCATAAAATCAGACAAGTATAATAACTCTTTGTTTTTAAAGTTATGGATATAGCCTATTTTAATGAAATAAAGGAAATGCACATTTTAAAGGGCCAGTTTACAGAAAGCATGGATAAGTTGCTTCACGAAAGATTTACAAGCATCAGCCCTGGCTGATGTGGCTCAGTTGGTTGGGCATTGTCCCATGCACTGAAAGGTTGCCAGTTCAATTCCTGGTCAGGGCACATGCCCAGGTTTCAGGCTTGATCCCCAGTGGGAGGTGTGTGGGAGGCAGCTGATCAATACTGTGCTCTCATATAACCGTTTCTCTCTTTCTCCCTTCCTCTCTCTCTAAAACTCAATAAAAAATCTTTAAAAAAATAAAAAGCTTTTACACAGCAAAGAAAATCAACAAAATGAAAAGGCAACCTATTGAATGGGAGAAAATATTTGCAAATAATATATCTGATAAAGAGTTAATATCCAAAATACATAAAGAACTCATACAGATCAATACAAAAAAACCAAGCATCTAATTTTAAAAATGGGCAGATTATGCTAAGCGAAATACGCCAGTCAGAGAAAGACAAGTATCACATGATTTTACTCATTTGTGGAATCTAATGAACAAAATAAACTGATGAACAAAATAGATCCAGAGACATAGAAGCATGGAACAGACTGATGAGTCTCAGAGGGAAGGCAGGGGTGGGTTGTGGGTAGATGGGGCGAGATTAACCTAAAAACTTATGTGCATATATGCATAACCCATGGATACAGACAATAGTGTGGTGAAGGCCTGGAGGAAGAGGTGCAGGGGATCAATGGGGGGAAAGGGGACATTTGTAATACTTTCAACAATAAAGATAAATTTTAAAAAACAATAAATTAAAAAAAAAGGTAGATACGGCCACTCAGAAATATTTGAATAGATACCTGACCAAACTGAGGAAATGAGTCATGAAATATTTGTGAAAGGAGCATTCTAAGCAGAAGCAACAATAGGTGCAAAGGTGTCAAGTCTTTAATGCACTGGATGGATGAACAGTATGAAGTCTGATGGGTCTGTGAGGAAAGGGGATGAGATCAGAGAGAGGACCATGTAGGCTCTAGAAAGGACATGAATTTTATTCTCAATACTGAAAGTCCTCACTTAACATTGTCAAATAGGTTCTGCACCTTTAAGTGAAATGATGTGTAATGAAACCAATTTTACTGTAGGCTAACTGATATAAATACGAGGTAAATTCCTGCAGCATCTCATTCATCAAGGTTATAACAAAACAAAGTTGAACTAAAACAACATTACTCAATCACCTTCCGCATATGAAGTCACTAGAGAGCTGAGGGAAACGCTTGATAGGACTGACTTATGTTTTAAAACAATTACTCTAGTGCTATATGAAGAATAAAAAGACACGGGGGGGGCGGGGGGGGTAGGGGGGAATGAGGAGAAACCAGGAGGCCAGTTAGTAAGTTGCTGCAGTTATTCAGTGGGCAAATGAAGGGAAGTGGGAGCAAAAGAGCCCCACAAGCCCAGAGTCCCAAGAGAGTCAAGAGTGGAACTCCTTTGTTTGCTATGTATCCCAAATCTCCCAGCCCTTGCATTGGCCATGCCCATTCTGGCCAACCCTCCCGGCCCCCAGGTGTGACTGACAGCAAGCACCTTCCCCTCCCCCCGCCCCCCACTTAACTGGGCGCGCGTCTATCTTCCCTTTGCTGGACCCCTGGGGAGTGTAAAGTCGTAGCTTCCAAGAGAAGCTGCCCAAATGACATGCCTATAATATTTGGCCTTCCCTTTGCTCCTTTCTTATCAGTAACTAGCTAATTACAATGGTACCGAGGGCACATACAAGGATCAACTAATGAATGCATAAATAAGTGGAACAACAAATGGATGTTTCTCTCTCTCTTCCTCTCTCTCTAAAACCAATGGACAGGCCACAGCAAGCTTCCCTAAGAGCGATCAAGACCTTGCCTCATGCCAACACAGGGACCTAAGTTCGGCTTAAAGAGTATCCTTTGTTTCGCACCAAGTTTGTTCCCAGGAACAGAATCTCTAAGCTGGGCGCTCAGCACTGACACACACCACTCCCCTTCCAGGCAGACCTCTGACCGACGGCACAGATCCAACGCCACGCAGATACCCAGACCTGGTGCCTCCCCTCGAGCAAGCAATGTCCCCAGTCTCCCCCAAAGAGCCGCTCGGCTCGGGATGGAGAAGACAGGAAATGAAACCTGAGCCCCCCAGTCCAACCCTTTCCCCGCTCCGAGCCCGAATTCAGCGCCCCGCCTCCAGCCCGAGGCTGGACAAGCTCAGCCGCCGACCGCGCCCGACCGGTTCCCGCGTGGCTCCCAGGCCCCAGCCAACCCGCCGGACCTCACCAGACCCCGACCACCTCGGGAGGGAGGCGGCAGAAGGATCCGCGCGCACTGACAGCCAGGACGCCGCGCAGGCCCCGCACCCGGACACACGCCCCTCGCCTGCGGGCGGGGGCCGTACCCCGCGAGCCGCGCCGCTTCCGGGGCTGCTGGGAGGGGCGAGCGCCGGGCGGCCGGGAGTCCCGCGGGGATTCGCCGCCCTCTCGGACCTCACCCGGAGCTGCTCGGCCGCGGCCCCGCTGCAGCTGCGCAGCCCTGGCGGCTCCTGATTGGCTCAGTCTTGGCCCCTCGCGTTTTCGCTTCCGGGTGAGAGGTGCCTGGTCGCCCCGGCAACCGAGTCGCGCTCTGCGCCGAGCCAACGCCAGGTTTCCTATTCGCTGCCGATCTGGCGGCTCCGCGGGAATCGCAGAGCGCAAAAAACCTCTCCGGCGACTCTCTGGCAGGTGAGCGGCCTGCTCCCGAGCCCGGGCGGGGAAGGGCGCCTTTAAACCGAGCTCGCAGGGGCAGAGCGCGGCCCGGCGGCGCCGGGCGGGTGTGACACTTTCCCTGAGCGCCCACCTAGGGCCGGGCCGGGCCGGGCCGGGCGCGGAGAATCCGGAGACCGGGGTTCCCGCTCGGATCCGCAGTAGGTTTGCAGTTGCGACAGCTCAGACAGGTGCCGAACGCCCCGGGTTTGTTTCCTCTGTGCTGCCAGACGGCCTTCATATCTTAGGTTCTTCTCGTCCTAACATTCCAAAGCTTCGAATGTGGAACCGTTTAAGAGCAATTGAACACAGTTCGGTTGCTCGTATGATCAAGTTAAATGCTCTGTATTTAACGATTGCTCTCCAAGTGCCATTCATTCACCTGACATTCAATTCCCACCAGTAAGTGCTAATTACTGAGCTGGACACTAGGGTAAGAAATTTCACTAATTCGCGACCCCTCACTTAAACGAGCTGGGTATCGTGATGGGGGGTTCTGGCACAAAAGCGTTTTTGCTTTTAGTAGGGCCCTGCTGTACTACCGTAGGGCTAGGCCCCGAGTGTTGTAGGGGCTCCTCGAGTCTGGGGGTGAGGGGAAATAAGAAAGGCTTTGCTCAGGTGATACCTGTTCTTCTCTGTGCCTCTTTCTCGGAAAATTTTTAAACCTTTTATTCCAGTTCACTAATTTACTTTTCAATTGTATCTTTGCTATTAAGCCCTTCTAAGGAGTTCTGTTTCATCATTTATTTCCTAGACTGAATGTTTTTAAAATACTGAATTGTATACTTTTAAAGGGTATGTTTTGTGGTATGTGAATTATATATTAATAAAGATGTTGTAACAAATAAATAATAGATCATCTAGACAAAATTCCTTATTTACCCAGGACCCTACACTAGATAATGGAATGTCAGTAATCAGAACATACTTGTAATCATATGAAGTAAATCTATTTGGTTAGCTTTTAAAGTGCATTTGTTATAGGTCTTATGACATAAAAATATTTACATTTATGTGACTTTTCCTAAATCTTTTAAAACAGCTGAAGAAGTGTATAAGATAAACTTTATATTTCCAAATGGAGACAAGTATGGTAAGCATACATTTCAATTACTTTTTCTACACAGACCAAAATGAAATAGCTTAAAAGTGAAAAAGTGAAACTCACATTTTATAAAACTACTACTGGGATATTAACTCCATTAAATAACATAGATGAACAGATTTTAAATCTAAATTCTAATGTTAAGTCTACCTATCGGATCTGTTAGTCTTCCTGGTCCTTGGGTCTCAATGATTACAAGACCTTCTAAGCTCCTCATCTCTGGCCTCAGTGGTTTCGGTGCTAGGGAGCCAAAGAGACCCATATGTGTAGTTGTGATTAGGACTAAATATAAATATTACCTAGTCAAACAGGGTTTCCATTTTTAATCTTTAGCATTTCTCTCGTTTAGATGGTGATTGTACAAGAACACCTTTTGGAATCGTTGAGAGGAATGGAATAGGTATTCATACCACTCCTAATGGGATTGTCTACAAAGGAAGCTGGAAAGATGACAAGGTATTATTGTTGGTTTGAATACTGACAGTGGATAAGTAAACCTATTAGTTAAACAATTCCAGGCATTTCTCCACTAATCAAAAACACATATGAATAGACTATACAACAAAAAAACAAATTATTATTTATATTTAATATATATGAACATATGAGTAATATTAAACTTATGCAGAGCGCTAGTCATCATCATCTTTCTCATCTCCTATATGCTGAGTAAAGCTAAACTCTCTACATAATTTTCTCATTTAATCCTCAAAGCAACCTCATGAGGTAGGTACCATTAATACTCCTGTTTTACAAATGAGGTAAATCTGACTCAGGTTTCTGCCCACCTAATAAATGAAAAAATAATGTATACCCAGGTCTGCTTGAATACAATTTTTGTTCTTAACAAGTTTCGTACTGTTTCTTGGGTAACTAAACTGGTTGCCCTTTAAGATTTTTGATAATTCAAGGTATCTCAAGGATGCCTATTATCATCATGGTGTTCAAACCATGATGTTCAAGTGCCCCAGATGTTCAAATGCCCCAGATCAGGAACATTTGACTTGGTGGTGGGATGGGGTGGGGGTGGGGGCTTCACAGAGAGATACATATGAAGGAAAATTATTTAAATGTCTTATTTTTTATGGAAATAAAGGGTAATATGATAGATTAAATAATAACTAAGTGGATAATAGACATGCTTACATTTTCAAAGTGTTCTAGGAAAACTAAAGGTTTAGTTACTGAGTTCTTTCCTTTGTTACAAACAGATGAATGGTTATGGAAGACTTGAACATTTTTCAGGAGCAGTATATGAAGGACACTTTAAGGACAATATGTTTCATGGACTGGGGACTTATACATTCCCAACTGGGGCAAAGTACACTGGACATTTCAATGAAAACAGGTAAGCTTAAAATAAAAAGTCAATGTAGTTCTAAAAGATTCGTTCAGGCATGCTTGCTTAAATATTATATTTAGTTAATGCTAAATATTCTTTTGTAATATATTTTGTTAAGATATATTTATAATATATTTAGTGAGAAATATCGGGTTATTTTTTGGGGGGGAGAAAAAATTTTATGTAACGCTAAGATCATCATGAGCCTTCAAAAGAAAATATCATTCATGTTGATAATCTATTAGACTTTTCATTTATTTCCTAAACTACTCTATTCCTATAGAACTCTTTGTAGGCAGCTTGAAAATGGAAAGCAGCCTAGCTGGTTTGGCTCAGTGGGTAGAGCATCGGACCTCAAACTGAAGGATCCCAGGTTCAATTCCCCGAAGGGCATGTTCCTCCATTGCCCAGGTTGGGGCACGTGAGGCAGCCAATCAGTGGTATCTCACACATCTGATGTTTTCCTCTCTCCCTTCCACTCTCTGAAAAGCAAAGGAGAAAATATGCTTGGGTAAGGATTAAAAAAAGAAAAAAAAGGAAATGGAAAGTTTATTGCAATTATTGAGAAAATTTAAGCCAAAAGTTATTTTCACTTGAAATATTGTGATAAACTTTTTAAAACCAAATTTAATGCTTTTGGGGATAAGGTAATTGTTTATTTCATTTTGACCTGATGTGTGTACATTTTTAATAGGCTAATTTTTAAAATGTAAGCAAAATTAGTTAATTTTCAAGTTGTAGCAAGGTACCCACTTTACAAGCTTAATCTTTACACTGAATACCATGCTATGTCATCCAGAGGTTCATGTTCATTTATAAATACTCCTTTATTATTTCCATAACTGAAAATGCAGCCTGTTGTTAGGAAGTGGTAGATGTGAATACATTTTGAGGAGGGCAGAAGAGTGTCCACCTATATTGACTCTACATCCGTGATGATAGCCCATGAACTTTTTCCGGTTATGTTAATAAAGGGAGAAAAATCTAACCGTGGAATAAAGGTCTGTTTGTTTAAGTGAAGCACATTTTTATCACTCCAAAGGTTCCAAGGAAACACCAGCACAGAACACAGCACTCCAAACATAGCTAATGGTCAATAAGTGTTTGTTGAACAAATAAATGACCTAATATAAACTTTTCAGTTTTTAATTGATTGATTGGGTTTTGTATAAACTTAGCACATGTGATCCTAAAATCTTGGACACCAAAATTTCTATAATGACAGTGTTCATTTGAAATAGTAATATTTGTGGTTTTTATAGGATATGAAAACAGGATGCTGGGTTTGAAATCAAAGTCTGGAAATGGAAAGCTATAATTCTCCAGATGTAGTATAAAATATGTCACAGACTAGACAGTCTTATATCTGGACTGTAAATTCTTGGTCTTGGTTAATGAACAAACTTATTTTTTACTATTGCAGGGTGGAAGGTGAAGGACAATATACTGATATCCAAGGACTAGAATGGTGTGGTAACTTTCATTTCACAGCTGCTCCAGGCCTGAGACTAAAGCTCCACATGTAGATTTTCTGCATTAAAGTTTTAATGTGGTAACTGAAGCTTTTAGTTGTAAGGAAAACAAATCTTTCATCTGAAATTACTTCATACACTACTTCTATATTATAATATTGCCAATAAAACCATCATTCACCTATGCCTTTTTGAACTTTATTTCCATCATTTTATAATTAGATTAAAATAAATTATGTGATTCAATTGAGAGTTTGCTCATTTTAAAAAACATGGCAAAACTATCCAAATTTTGGCAGTCAGTTTCCAATCCTGTCTGAATTTTGTCATCTTTAAAAAGTATATCTAGCCTGGCCGGGCGTGGCTCAGCAGCTGAGCATCAACCCAGGATCCAGGAGATCACAGTTCGATTCCCAGTAGGGGCACGTGCCCGGGTTGCAGGCTTGATCCCCAGTTGCGGGTGTGCCGGGGGCGGCGAATCAGTGACTCTCTCATCATTGATGTTTCTATCTCTCTCTCTCCCTCTCCTTTCCTCTCTCTGAAATCATAAAGATATATTAAAAAAAAAAAAAGTGTATCTATGTGTTAAAGGAAACTGTCAAGAAAATGAAAAGACAATCCACAGAATGGGAGAAAATATTTGGAAATTACATATCTGATAATTGGTTTCCACAATATATGAAGAACTCACATATAAATATATATAAATAGACAACACAATTAAAAAATGGGCAAGGAATTTGAATAGACATTTCTTCAAAGAAAAAAAATATGTCTAGTAACCAAATGAGAAGTTGCTCAACATCATTACTTTTTAGAGAAGTGTGAATTAAACTCACAATAAGGTACTACAATCACTAGGATGGCAATATTTAAAAAGACATAATAATAATAATAATAATTGGCAAGGATATGGAGAAATTGGAAACCTCAAACATTGCTGGTGGGAATTTAAAACAGTACAGCTGCTGTGGAAAACAGTTTCTCAAAAGTTACATGTAGTTACTGTATGTCCCCGCAGTTCCTAAGTATGTACCCGAGAGAAATTACTTGTACAGGAATGTCCATAGCAGCATTATTCGTAGCAGCTCAAGACTGGAAACAATGCAAATGTCCATCAACTGATAAATGGGTAAACAAAGATGGTATATCCATACAATGGAATATTTTTAGGCCATAGGAAGGAATGAAGCACTGATTCATGCTACAACATGAATGAACCTTGAAAATACTGCACTGAAAGAATTCAGTCATAAAAGGGCACACATTGTATGGCCATTATGTGAAATGTCCAGTAGATTCGTGGCTAGCAGGGAGAGAGGAACTGGGAAGCATGGGGTTTCTTTTTTGGGTGATGAAAAATGTTCTAGAATCAGTGGTGATAGTTGCACAACCTTGTGAATACTAAAAACCACTGAATTGTTAACATTAAAAGGGCAAATTTTGCATATGGTATGTGAATTATATCTCAATTTTCTAAAAAGTAGATCTGTGTCCTCACATATTCTATGGTTAGAAAGCTTCTTTACCTTCTACATAAACATTTTTTCAATTACCAAACAGTACATGACAGTTACATATTAAAAATTACAGTAAAGACCTGTGTGTTTTTGCTAAAACTGTTATTCTGAAACTGACAAAAAAAATAGTGCATGCAATAGATAATTTCTGTATCATATTTCTTCATTCAAAATTTTATTAAAATGCGTATTTCTCAATATGTCATTGCCAAAAAATTTTTTTTAAAAAATGTTTGTTGTACTATAAATCTGTGTTGAAATGTATTTTAAGCCCTGGTCTGGTAGCTCATTTGGTTAGAGCATTATCCCAATACACCAAGGTTGCAGGTTCAGTCTCCAGTCAGGGCACATATAAGAACCAACCAATGAATGCATAAATAAGTGGAACAACAAATCGATGTATCTCTCTCTCTCCCCCTACCTCTCTCTAAAATTAATAAAAATTTTTAAAAATGTATTTTACAATATTGAAATAAAAATGCTATTTTTGTTAGTTTTTTATAATAATAGCTTTGCATTTAATTTCAAAAGACTATTAATGTTCAAAGATACATTTTAAAAATTAAACTTTTTGATTTGTTGCTTAGCATTAACTGGTATTCTTTTAGAATTAAATATTATTGTACTGTAATTTGTAAGGAGAGAAATACTGGACAGGTTAAGATAAGGTGAGAGGGTATTTTCTGGAAGCAGGACATATACAAACAAATTCAAAACTTCTGAAAATATAAAAAATATCTGCTTTACTGCAAACTAAATTTTCTCAAATATTTTCCTTTGAATTGTTTAAAGAAGCAAGATATATATTTTGCTTTAAAAATCTTTATAGATATATAAATAACTTTCCAATGCTTAAGTTTCCAGTTTTCTAAGATATCAAAGTCATCCCTCTTAAACAGTTTTCTTTCTTTTACTCCTTGAAACTAAACGCAGTTCAGTTATTTGATTAGTTGATGCTAGAATTTGACCTGGAGCTTATATAATTAGAAGAGACACTAGTTTTAGCTCATTTAAGCCTAGTTAGCATATGACAGTCTCCTTTCCGGGCAAGTCAAACCTCTCTACTGCTTCTTTTTATAACCTTTAAGTTAATTCAGAATCCAGATAAGCCTTGATTCGAGGATGATATAACCACAGCAAGCACCATGGGGTAAGTGTGTGCTTTTATGTGCTTTGAGAGGCAATGGATGGGAAATAGTGTCATAAGAAATTCCATCAATCCTTAGCAATTTTGATTCAAAATATGCTAATGTTAATTTAAGAATAAAATTTAAACATAAATAACTTTTTATTCAAAAGTGTTAACAATTTGTAACATTCATTTTCTTGCTTAGTTTTAAAATTATGTCATAATCTGCCTTTGTAGGTTGTCAACTAATGAAATGTTTGGGGACTGAAGAGTTTTGCATATTTGCATATTTAACTGAAGCCGAGTTAAATTTTGAGAACAATCTTAAAGAAAGAATAACAGGGTTGTTCTTGATTTACAAGGCAAATAAATCCAACATTTCTTTGGGATTAAGAATAAAAAATGAAAAAGATTAGGAATGAAGAGAGGTTGATTTGTACCTTTTGTAACACAAAAAGGAATAAAGTTCACCCCTCTATATACAGAAAAATGAGTACTGATTAATTACACAGGGACATTAATGAATCAATTATAAACACTTTGCACGGTTTTGGGAGCATGATGAGAAGAACTGGGTTTCACTTTACAGGTTTCTGTTCTTTACTTAAGTGAGAATAGTATTCCATGATAATTAGTATCTGAATTATGTGGGTTTTATATGCTAAAACAATAGTATTCTGAAAACATAGAAATTATTTTTTTATTACCCTTTTGTCTTTGTTAATAGCTCCTTCTAGTACAAAATTATATTGCTGCAAATGATATAGCCATTTCACTGCAGGCACTTCTGTAGGATTTACCATAAATGATGTGAAATTTATACTAGAGAAATAACTTTTTGACACATTTTTTCTAAAGTTTCCATGAATTTAACATCTACATTTTTGTTAATACCATGGACTCCGAAAATTCAGCCTAAACCAATTTGAAACCTCAGAGGCTTTTGAAAGGAAGATGATCATACTATTGTTAATTTTTAATACAAATATAAAGGTTAACAGATAAGTGCCTTGTTCAAATTTCACATACATTTGTTTCTCTCTCCCTCTCCCTCTCTTATTATTATTTTTTAATGGTAGTAGTTCTTAACCTTTTCCGGGAATCAAGGATCACTTTAAGACTCTTTGGATACCAATTCACCCCCTCTGCAAAAAATTGTAAAATCACGCAAAAGTTTCCATACAGTTTCAGGAGATTTACAGATGGTCTGAATCCAATCTATGGACCCCAGGTTAAGAACCTTTGATTTTGAATTTTAGGACTGGAGTATGAGTTGCTCAATATTTTTCTTAGAGTCTGGATTTTTATAAAATGTAAAAATCTTTAGGTTAATAATTCCTGCTAATTTTCTCTCAGGGGCAATGCTGAAGATGCTGATTCTCACACCGATCACCTCTCAGCACACACACGCACACACACATTTATATGAGAGTGAAACACAATTACCAATATCCGTAGTTTTGACAATCACATTACTGCTGCTTGTCCCCAATGGCTTGATTAATCACTTGTGCTTTCAAGGCGTGCCAGGAATCACCTTGGGACTCATGAAAGAGAAAAGCTCTCATTGTTTTATTTATAAGGTGCTTTCAGTGCCCCAAGGAAGGTGAACTAAACCGTGAATTGCCAGATATTACACAGGACACACTTAATTGGTAGGTTCACGATTATTTTGTTGTCTATTACTGCCCTTACTGAAAAAAAGACGTTAGTATTAATACCCATTTAAGATTTCCTAAAATAATCAGAAAAATAAAAAGAGAAAGTGGCAGCCGATCAGATGTTCAGATTTGTCTGTTTGGGGAAACCTCTAGAATTTATGCCCTGAATATGAGGAAGTAGCTGTTTAGGAACCTGGGGAAGTGCTCATCTCAAAGCTATTTGAGAATACAGTGTCTTTATGTGGGTCTCTCCATTTTTCTTCAGGCTACGCTGGCAGGGTTTTAGTGAGCGACGAAGAGACGAGTATTAGAAAATCCTTATGCACCCTGGAAAGCCTCCACCTTCTCTTAAGTTTTCACTGGATTTCATGGCGGGTATGGGGGGGGGGTGGAGATATCAAGTAAGGGTGGGTAAAGGGATAACTGCGGAAAAGTGGAAGAACCTTAGGTGTAAGGTACCCAGACACCTGCTTTTACTGTGACACCCAATGGGCTGCCCAGTGGGAAAGGGCGGATGGTCGCATTTCTTTGCTGCGAGCTTTCCATTACTCTTCCCGCATCTCCTAGCGGTTATTCGGTGCACTCCCAATTGGCATGGGGGGTAGTCAAGGTTCTGCTAAAATTGTAGAGCCAAGAAGTTCACTGTTACAGCACTTTCAGCCTTTTTTGAGTTTCCCAGTTCAAGTAAGTGTAGAAGAATTTTTAATTCTTTAATGAATATATTCTCCACTTCCAAATCTGAGAATTAGAATTCAACTCTTTTTCCTGGGCAGGGCACGTATGTAAGTCACGCAGTAGCCTTTGAAAGGTTGCTTCTATCTGGGCCTTCCTTCCCTTCCTAATAGCTGCTTCCCTAATTCGGGTCATCGTTACCTTCTGCTTGGGTTATTAAAGGTGCCCACGCACTGGCCTCTTTGTGGCGGCCTTCCTTCGAAAGTGCCGCAAGAGGCAGCTTCCTCCTGAAGACGTGATCCAGTTACTCCCTTGCGTAAAAACTGTCAGAGACTCCTCTCCACTGCAGAGCAGCTTCCCAAGAAGACATCCACGGCCCCACAGCTGTCCCCAATCCACCTGTCTAGCAGTACCTCCTACCCTACCTTCGATGCTCCCCCGGCTCCCTAAATCCACCTATGCCTTGTAACTTTCTACCTCTGTTCCTTTGCCGACCCTCTTTTTAGCATTTGTACATGTTGTTCAAAGCCCAACTCAAATCCTGTCTTCTTCATGAAACTTCTCTAATCCCCACAACTGGGGAGCTCCTCTCTCTCCTCTGAAAGCTTTAGGCACCTTAGGCTTTTCTCATTGCATCTGTCACAGTTTATCACACTCCTGTGTCTCATCTTTCCTACTAGATCGTAAGCTCCTTGAAGGAGTAACAATGTGATCTTTATCATTTTCCCAGCACCTGACACAGTGCCCTTTACATAGTATGTGCTTAATAAATGCTTACTGAATGGAAATGAACTGTTTTCCCTGTAATCCACAAAGAAAGCCGAAGACTTAATTTTAGCCGAACTTCCTTTTTTTCCCCCAATAGAGTGAACCATTTTCCACTATTTGGGAGTTAAAATTCCTATCTGAAGAGCTCCAATTAGTGTAATATCCAAAATAGGAGCGATGCAAGGGGGAAAGGGTAACAATGAGGACTGGAGTGACGCATTAGAGGCTTTGAAGAATAAAGAATTTGTTAATAAATAGAAAGCACACACATGTGCAAAGGAAATGAGAGAAAAGCTTCAAGAATTACAAATGGTTCTTGGTTCTAGACAACTTCCTAGAGTGCCAGCCTATAAGGTTGGGTATATAATAGAAAAACCAAAATAATAATGGCTTAAATAATCCAGAAGTTTACTTCTTTGTTACATTAAAAGAAAAAAAAAAAAAAAGCCCAGAGGAAGGCAGTCCAGAGCTGTTAGAGCAGGTCCTGCGTGAGGGACCCGGGTTCCTGCACCTTGCTCGTCTGCCATCCTCGGGGATCCTGTCTTGGTCCACAGGTTGCGAGGACTCCACCAGTCTCACTGGTGTGTGGCCAGCAGGGAGGAGAAGTGGGGAGAAAAAGCTGTGCTCTCTCTTTGAAGAGACTCCCAGAGGTCACTCGCCTTCTCCCTACTCAGGCCTCCCGGGGAGAACCTACTCTCGCAGTTACAGTAGCTGGGAAGGGGACGGGAGAGTGTAGATTTTGGACTGGTTACTGAAGGAAGGGGGACGATGGATGCGGGTGGCAATCAGCAGTGACTGACGGCCGACATCAGGCCTTACGCTGCCTCCTATATTCCTTCAGGACAAAGAACAGCATTATGCACAAAAAAGACTCTTTCAAGAAAAATTATCTGTAAAGTTAAGAGGAAAAGAGAGCAGGCTTAGCTGGGAATAAACATAGATTTGCTCAGGATAATGGACAGGGACCTTGACCATATAACATAGGTGACGAGGTAAGCCTCCGGTTCCCCTGCTGCCACATTCTAGCCTCTGGCCCTCAGCCTTCATCTCCCTTAATCCCCGTATCTGCACCATGAGGTTACCATTATTATTGCTATGCCAACTAAACAGATCAAGAAACTGAAGCCCAGACTATGGAAAGGGGAAAAGACAGAATGTTGTATTGGAATTAAAGGGGTTGAACTGAAATTTAAGAAGATACAGAACAAACGCATGTGTTTTAATATACATTGATAGCTAAATATGTTTAAGTGAGTACAAATTAAAAATAAATGATTCAGTGACATGGTCAAACTGTCCTAGAGGTTCCAGATAATGAAAAATAAATAAAACAGATAGCTGGATTGGAACCTGCTGTACTGTTCACAAAAACCAGATAAATCATAAAGTATTCTCCAAATGGGTTTGTACTTAATTTTGACTGTAGATCACCTCAATTAGCCCCCACAGAAAAACCCATTACAAACCTATTTAACTGTCACTTGAAGTAGGTGATTTCATTTACTGTGGGTACTTAGGAAATCTCCAGACTTGGCTTTCACTATTTTAGGGTCAGATGAACTGTTGTGAACTCTTCTGATTCAGCAGAACCCCCTAAGCCATGCTGGAGCGCCTCAGCTATGTTTTTAAATACATAGGAATTTATTTTTCTTAGTACTCCCAAGGATACAAATACCGAGGTAGTTGTACCTACTCAACACCAAGTGACTTAAAAATTAAAAGACTATGAGAAACAAGAGCTTTTACTTTTTACTTCATATATATTTGAACTATTAGAAAAATTTAACAACAATCTCTTGTATATTTAATAAAAACTTTTAATTATAAAATTATAGGAAAAAAGGATGGTATAAATGACAAGGTACCTGTCATTATCAATGGCATTTTATTTTTTATAGACCCTCTAGAGAGATCAGGAAGACTTCACAAAACATGGTGTGATGTCTACTGGTGGGGACAGGCCATGAGGTGAGTGGAAATTGCAAAGAACTTGTTTCTAATAAGAACACAGATAAACTGAGAGCTTAGTTTAAACCAGTGCACTTGTACTTAGCTTAACCAGTACTTGTACTTTATTCTTGAAGTGTTAGCATTATAAATTGCCTTGAAGAATTTCGTAACTCTTCTTTGTTTAAAAACAAATATATTATGGGATTCCATTATTAGTTAGCAATCAGGGCTAGTAGCCACTTTATAAACTAGCCATGTTACCTCAGAGTTTTACTGCCTATGTGAACGCTTACTCACGGGATTGAGACAACAGTGAACTATGTTTTGAGTTCTATTTTGGATATCTCTGGGGGTTGCAAAAAGAAAAACACCTTAAGAACAACAAAATTTACAATCAACTAATATTTACTGAGTCCCTACTTTATGCTAGGCTTTGTGACATAATAGCTATGTGGGATAGGTAGGAAATGTAGGTTTATAAAGGTCAAGTAAGGTTCCCAGGGTCACAAAAATAACAGTGGGAATTTGAAGCTAGATGTCCCATGCATTTAAGAAAAAAGTCCATTGTTTAAAACATTATTTTTAAGTTTCAAAACTAAAAAGTACACACTATAAAACAAACAAGCTTGATCAAGACAGAAGAGTATAAGTAAACTTTGAAAGCCCACCCCACCCCTGCCCCACCCCTTCCCAAACATAAACAGCCGTTAGTAGTTTGGCATAAACTCTTCCATATCTTTCCTTTTGTCAGTGTACTCTTTACTGTACCACACTTCCTCTCTACTTAAAACACTGAACAGAGGAGGCTGAATTTACTATATATTTAATAGTGTGAACCTCTACCTTTAAATAATAACTGAAATGTTCACTTAGCTAACACTAGACATCTAACTACAGAGACTGAAAGAAGAATAGAACTCACTCTCATTTTCCTAGGGATTCAAAGTCTTGTGCAGGGGTTCTTGGTGTTGAGAGAGTGCATACGGACTTCTCTGAGAGTCTGGTGCAAGCTCTGAACCCTCTCCCTAGAAGAAAATGAACCTACATAAAATTTTGCCTATAATTCAGGGGATTCATGGACACCCTGAGACAATATGGACCCCTGCTCTTGTAGAAGATTTTAAAATTAATAATTTATCATAAATCCTAAAATAGAAGTGTGGACAAAATACTATGGCAGCACAGAGAAGCAAGGTCTTTACTAAGACAAGTCAGGAAAGACAGGGAAGAGCGATCCTTGCACAGAATCTTGAAGGACACAAGAAGTTTGACAGCTAGCTCAGGGAAGGGGAAGGATGTCCACTGAGGAACATTTGTAAAGCCCAGAGGCTAGAAAAGACAGGGAACCACAGAACTTTCTTTGTGGTAGGAGCCTAGTGTGTGTATGAGATTAACTGAAGATGAGTTTGTAGAACTGAGTAGAGGCCAGATCATGAAGGCAGAGGTCTATTGTGTTAGGATGTTTGAACTTGAGGAGTCACTGGAGAATTCTGATCTAGATTTTCATAGGTAGGTAAGAAGTCTATAATTAATGAATGACTAACCAAATGATCGTGGATTATAGAATAAGAAATAGAATGGAGATAAGACCATTTGATTCAGATTTGTTGGAGGATCATTAATAAAATATGTTATTAAAAAGATATGTTGCTAAAAACCAGATGGAATCCACTGGAGGATCACTGCTTTTACAATGGAGATTGGGAGAATAAAGCTCTGGAACTCTCCTTTAAGATAAAACTCAAAATTCGCGCAGCACCCCCGGCACCTCACGCAGTGTCCCCTGTATCAGTGACTAAGGGTGTATCCCTCATTTCTGGTCTGCACACCCCCATGCCCTCTACTGTCCTCCAGTAACTCCTGATGGACCATGTGGTTTCCCAGTGACTCTTCTACCTACAAAGAGAGGAGAAAGAGGGGGAAATGGGTCAGGTTCTCAATATTCCTACACTGAGCATGTGTTGCTTTTGTAATTATTTTTGTAAATTAGGTTTTAAAGTAATGTAGTTTAAAGCAAGGTGTACAAATAATGTCATAGCTGGTTCACTTTTTGGCTCTACTTAACCTAATACACTAACTAAAAATCCAATATTAGTCTCACCTACTTCTCGGCAGTGACTTCACAATTGAGGCAAGATTATAAAGTCTCAAGGATATTTTACTTGATAATATTCATTATTCATTTAAAATTGTACTTATCAGGTGCTATAAAGGCTTTGAAGATTAAACTTGGACATATATTGTATATGCAATTTTATATGATGTACCATAATTTTTTTTTTTAATACAAAGAAGCATTTGCTCTTTGCCAAAGGGGAGTGCTCCAAAAGATTTCTCAGTCTACATGTTTAGATAGTGAACTTTTGTTAAAACAAAATTTACAATTTAGGTGAAATAGCATTGCTTTTTCCTGTTTGCCTTTTCTAGCTTGTTAATTAAAAAAAAAAAAAAAAATGTCTCCCTCCTATTATTATGAATAAATGAAGTTCTGTGTTGTTTTCTTTTTCCCCCAGATTTATTGAGGTATAACTGACATAAAATTGTAAGATATTTAAAGTGTGCAATGTGATGACTTCACATACATTATGAAAGGATCCCACTCACCTAGTTATTAACACATCCATAACCTCACATACTTACTTTTTGTGTGTGTGAGAACACTTAAGTTCTACTCTCTTAACAAGCTTCAATTATACAGTGCAGTCTTATCAACTAGTCACCACGTTATACACTATATCCTCAGAACTTCGCTTATAATTGAAAGTTTATACCCTTTTACAACCTCTCCCTATTGTTTTCTTTAGGGAAAAAAATCATTAACCATAAACATCCTTGGGAATTTGATTAAATTCAACTCAAACTTGTGTTGAGTGTCCACTGCAAAAAGTTCTCAAAGTTTTCATGCCTGTAATTCCCAGCAGGGAGAGATACTAATAATATGTTATCAGAGGGTAATAGGAAAGGGACTGACTAATGACTTGGAGAATCAGGGAAGGCTTCCTAGGGAAGGAGGTGTTTGAACCAAGTCTCGAAGGATGAGAAACATTGCACTAGGTAAGAAAAGACATTTGAGGCTTAGAAGACAGGAGGAACAAATGTAGAGACGTGGGTGTTTGATGAAATGCGTGAACTGTGATCATCTGCATGTCTATATCATGGACACTAACTACTATAAGGTTTTATCTGGAATGCTATGAAATAGGGAAACAAATTAAGTAAGTTCAGCTAGTCCAGTAGTTTGCTGTTACAAGTAACAAAATCCTATCAGCTAATGCCTAGCTTGCTACAGGGCACACGGGACTGCTACCGACAGCCTTTCCAAGGCTCAGGAGACGTGGCCTCAGCAGCTGGGCCACGTCTGCAGAGGGAGCGGTCTGCAGAGCTGATGAGCTGGGTGAGGGGCTCCTGGGGCACACAGGGCTCAAAGGGCAGGACCGCCTCCGCCTGTGGGGGACGGGGGCACACGCTCTTCAGCTTGGGCGCAGGACGGAGCACTTTTATGCTGCATTTACTTACTCTTGTCCCAGCTTGTTCCCAAAAAGAAACTGAACTCGTGCAACAAAAGATTAAGGAATCAGAACAGCTTCTTAGCAAAGCCAGCCCCGATGTGTTCTGGTCTCTTTCTGGGATGTTTCTAAGTCTTTTCTCCTTGTGCCAAGTTACCAGATGTGCTGAGAAACTGCTCAGTGGTTGGGCTCAGTGTGCCTTAGTGCTAGAGAGGGCATGTATGAAATAGGCTAAAATTATAAAAGAAACAAACTAGTGATGTACATGTTCATTGATGGATAAAATGTTGAATATTTCTTATATCTAGGTTACTGTGCCATTGGACTCTACTAATAACTGGTTATAAGTTACAGTATCCTTAGTGGGGATACGTGACAGTTGACTGAACGGCCAAGGCCGGCTTGTGAAGGGATGAGACAGAGGGCAGAGGGTTTTAAGTAAGGCAGGGGACCTGCCGGGACTGAGATCCTCTGGTACAAATGCATGTGGCCTGTGGGTGGACTAGTTCCATGGAGAGAATGCTGCTGTTTTACTGGCAAGAGAACACCGCTGACCCCCGTCAGTGGCGCACAGGCTGTGGACTATTCTGAGGTACAGATCTGCAGGTTTGTCTATGACTCCCACCTCCCGGACTCGGTTCACTGGGAGGTAGTGAGAAACTGCAGTCTTTCTAAAGACTGGGTTTTACGCTCTTCTCCTTTCTAGCAGTTCTAAAGCGCCAAAGGCACAACCAAATTGGATCCATCTGAACTATGAAAAAAGCCCCCAGGAGAGACAGCAGTAACCTGGTTTCCCCTCTCACCTAAGAGGCTTTGGTGACTGATGATCTGTTTCACCAGGTACTAACTCGGCCCCGTGGCCCTGACCTTGCAGCCCTGCAGCTGCCTGCGCTGCAACGGGGGGAATGCTTCCTGAGGACCAGTTAGGGTTTTGCCACACTGCTGGGCCCCCTCTGAAAACTGGGGTCACCCCTAGGGCTGCAGGGAGTTTCCTCTGGAGCTCAGGGTCCTTCCCCTTCAAATTCTCTCAGGGGCCTCTCTTGCCTTTCACTGTCTTCCCTCTCTTCCACTCAGGACTGACCTAGTGAAAATATAGTGACAGTCAAATGTTTTTTTGAAGTGGGTATTTAGTTTGTATTGGGGCAACACTGTGCTCTCTGCCTCTTGCATGGAGTGTCCCGAGAGGCTCTGAGCTTCCACGCAGGTGAATCCAGGGAGAGAAGCTATTTGAAAGGCTGGAATTAAAGCGAGTCAAACCAGGGTAAAACAAGAGATTGAGCACATCTTCCTGAGCAGACCCACAGCTCACAAAGCACTCAGCTCACAAGTCCGGTTCCGACACATTTATGCACATCAGTAAAACGAGTTGCAAGAGCCCCTGAAAGTAATATGGTTTGAAACTTTTGATACATTTTGATGTCTAAAATGAGGAATTCTTAAATTTAAAACAGTATCTCTAGCCATCGGGCTGTTTTGTGTGTGTGATAGCATGCTGGCGTTCTTTTTTTTCTGACTGATGTTGACACACAGCAACTCAACCAAATTACTCTATTCTGACGGATACTATTAGGTAATCCAAAAGAATTAACGTGGCAGTGGAGTGGAGGTAGGAGGATCTTGGTTATTTCACATGTTGACATAAAGCACCTCTGTGACTCCCGAGCTACGGGATTGCCCGCTCTCTGTGCTTTGCCCTCCTCTCCCTGGCTCTGAGCACTCCGAGGCTGCTGGCGACAGTGGCACATCAGTCACAATTAGATTTGGTGAGGGACCATTCATTAGGAAATCCTGCTTTCTCTTGGTGTTCAAGCCCAATGGTGGGCACAGGGATATATTTCTGCCAGTGAAACTTTACTTGATACGATAAAATAGGATGGTTTCTTTTTCCCTTACTAAGAAAAAAATCATCTCCAGGCTAAACTCTTTCTATATTTCACATTAATTCTTTTTTGCTTATGTGAAGCATGTGTGGTAAAAAGAGTGTTTCTCTTGCTGTCTATCAAATGAGAATTCAATTACTTCCACAAATGCTTGTTGAACACATGCCCAGAATGGGACTAGGAGCTGGGGATACAAAAATGAATAAAAGGTCCCCTCTGCTCCCGAGTGCTCACAGCCTGGTGAGCGAACTAGCAACCAGGCAGTTAACTAAGGATGGGATGGGATGGGGTGGGGTGGGGTGGGGTGGGGTGGGGTGGGGTGGGGTGGGGTGGGGTGGGGTGGGATGACTTAGTTCAGTGGCAGGGCCACCTACTTTCTAGCAATACCCACATTTGAGAAAAAGTCAAGGAAGAAACTGACCTTAAGGTCCATTTTCAAAATAAGACTACTTATTGTTTGTGATGTCTCATGGTACAGACCTTTATTCATCCTTTAATTTATTGCCTTTGCCACTTTTAAACTGCTGTGTATTCAAGGGTGACTTGATTATACATTTATTGGAAGTGGGTATAGAAAGTCACATCACCCTAAGGCGTCCTGATTTCGCGCACTTGCCCGCATGCCTGTGTACTGTGGAATTTGTTGTTATCATCATTTTGCTTCTAAGGGTCACACGGTGCCAGTTGTCTTCCTGCGTTACTCTGATTAATAGATCTGTACGTGTAAAGCCATTTTTATATTCTAGAACAAATTCTACTGGTCATAGTATTTTTGTTTTCTGGTATTTTGTTTAGAATGTTTCTGTATTTATTCAGGCTATTTTAGAGTAGGTTTGGTACTAGAATCTCATAGAATGGGTTTAGTAAAACTTGCATATATCCTATTCTATGCTATGGATTAAATAATACCAGTTATTGTTATTGATAGAAACTTCCTATTTTATTATCCTGGGTTATTTCTTATTTTGGGGGTAGGTATTTGACACCCCCTTTTAATATCTTCCATAGATAGTTATTCTAGTTGACGTTCCAGTTTTTAAAACAGAATTCAGCAATTTATGTTTTCCTAAAAAAAAACTGTCCATCTCATCTAGTTTAAAAAGTTATTGGCAGCCCTGGGTGGTGTGGCTTAGTTGGCTGGAGCACTGACCTGCACACTGAACGGTTCTGAGTTCCATCCCCAGTTGGGGCATGTGCAGGAGGCAACTGATCGATGTTTCACTCTCACATTGATGTACCTCTCTCTCTCTCTCCCTCTCCCTTCCTCTCTCTAAAATCAATAAAAACATATCCTCAGGTGAGGATTAAAAATTATTGGCAATAAGTTGTGAATAGAAATTTTAAAAATAATATTTCATAGTCTGTGAATCTGTGGTTACATCTCTTTTTTGTCCAATTTTGTGCTCTTTCTCTCTCAGCCTCCCTCTCTCATCAGACTTGCCAGAATGTTTCTCATTTTATCAGTCCACTTAACCTGTTTTTTTAAATAGCTATCAGAGCCCACATAAGAACTGATATATTTTTAATGGCAAAAAAAGTGGTTCCTTATGCTACAGTGTTTTTGGAGTCTTGTGGAAGGAAGCAGTTTATTTTAAAAAAACAGAATAGAAAAAAAAGCCTTCCTTGGAGCTACTTCCTATGTGACTTTGGGTAAATAATTGTTCAAAATGGATGGTAACATGCCCTGCCCACGGCCAGCATGGCTGCAGTGGCCAGGTGAGATAATGTATACAAGCATACTTTGAAAACTGTAATCCATGTATCGCCAAGGCCATAAAATATGCTATTTCATGAAATATATGTCACTTTTAGTCTGCATAAAAAAGAAACAACCCTTTTCATAATTCCTTAAAGCATTTTTCTACATCACAAGGATCATACAGACTCTCCTCTGTGAAAATGTTTGCAGGATTTGTCCTGATGAATCACTTTAGTTTCAGGGGAAAATATTTCCTCATTACCCTCCCCCAACACAGAAAGTTCTCATTCTACTAAATTAGAAATGGGCACTGAAGACCCATTCAATAAAGGACACTGAAATGGAAATTAACTCAAGGCTGCTTTCAATTAATTTCAATTCCCCAAAGTGCCAAACTTTCCTTTTCTGTCACAGCAGTAATTGGAAAGTAATAGACAATCCTAAATTCCCGTGGTCGTCTTCACTTGTATGTGTGGGGTTTACATTCTAGGTCAGTGTGGGGGAGGGTCAGGAAATTTCTCTGTATTCTTTAGGTTTCTATTCACTTTGTTATTTGAATTTTTTAAAAATCTGGCTATAACTTCTTAATGTTTCAACATCCCTATTTCTCTATGCAATAATTTTAGAACTTCTGGTTTTAAGCAGCAGAAACTGATTTTAAAAGGAAGTCTTTCCCCAAAAGCTGCAGAATGTGAAACAGACAAGAGCAGAGAGACTCTGGTTGAAGGGAATGGGGAGGGAGGCCATCTCTGCTCCCAGGCAGGCTCATAAAAGGCCTGAGGGCTTCCAAGAGTAAGGACTGAAAACCACTGCTCCATATAATGATCAGGCTTTTTCTAAAAATGTAACAGTATTTCCCAAGGGTCTGCCCGGGCCCAGACAGGGGTTTTTAGAGGCCAGCACAGCTATTGTAGAGGTGGAAGGAAAAGAGGAGGGCTGGGGAGAAACAGAAGCCATATTAACTCGATGGGAGGAGTGTGGTAGCATCTGATGGTTATTTATTCAAAGGTAGGCAGTGATTGAAGGACTATGAAGGGCAGAGAGAATTACAGGGCTCAGAGAGTGAGGGGTTCCCATAAAAAATGAAGAGCAGACTACAAGTAAGCTCTCACAGGGAATTTCATCATGTAATAAGGCTCTTTTCACAAAGTCACACTAGGTTTCCTTGTAATCCTGTTGTTCTCCCTTCTAAAGCGTACCTTTAGTACATGTTACTCATTAATATGATCATATTCTTCAAACAAGTAAATCTCTCCTGGAAACCTAGCCTAAGGAAACAATGTCTTAAATATGAGGCGGGAAAGCTATATTTCTTTTTATATTCATTTATTATAATGAAAAACAGAAAACTATCCTAATATCCAATAATTGGGAGAGAGAAAAAAAAATGACAAGTTTCCCCAAACAGCTATTTTTCACTAATTAAATGTAATAATTGTGCAACTATCTGGAGAAAGCCAGGAGTGATCAAAGCACCAGTTCTAAATCACAAAGTCCCACTCTGCCTCCCTCTGCCATTTCTATCCATGATCCTGGGCATATTATGACCTCATTTTCCTAAGCCTCAGTATTTTCACCTATAAAATGAGGGTAATGAGACATACCAAACAGGATCAATACACGGAGTCAGTTAAATGTGATGATATAAATGAAATATGAAGTGCAGTGCTTGGCACACAGCAGCTGTTCTGTAAATGTTAATTCCCTCTCCACCATTCCTTGTATAGCGCACAGAGAGATGTTTATGCTGTATCAACAGATTTGTTGACAAACTTAAGGAAATAAATGATTTCCTAAGAAAATATAAATCACAAAATTAGAAAAGTTGAATAGATCCATTACCTTTGAAGTAACTGAAAAGAACTTAAAGATCAGTCTACCTTTTCTAAAAAGGCACCAGGATCAAATGTTTTCATAGTTATACTCTATTACCTTTTAAAGAGTAGGTAATTCCAATTTAATTGAAAATGTTCTGGATTACAGAAAAAGATAGAAAACTTTCTCATTTATTTTAAAAAGCTTCCATAAGCTTAATGACCCCACAAATAAAATAATAAATAAAAAAACAATAAACCCACCATAGATCAAAATCATTCATGAAAATAAATGCAAGCATGCCTAATTAACAAGTAGAATCCAGAAGTGTATCAAAAGAACTATATTCTATGACCAAGAAATATTCTAGGAATATAAATCACCTAGAAAACGATAAAAAATACTTATTTTGACTATCTTCCATAATTAATAAAGGAATTTAGTAAGGTCACAGAATATAGAATATACAAAAAAATAGAGAATACAAAAACCAGTTAGAAATGAAAGTGGAAAAAATGCCATTCGCAATAGCAATACAAATTATAAAATACTTAAAAACAAAATTCGCAGGAAAAGTATAGGATTTTAAAGCATAAACCATGAAATCTGATCCAGACAAATGGAAAGAACTATATACTCTTGGATGACAAGATTCAATGTAAGAAAAATGTACATTCTCCCAAAGTAATATATAAATCTAATGTATTTCCATGAGAATCTAGTTTTTTTGGTAATGGGTAAAATAATCTTGGTGTTCACTTACTCACATGGAAAAATAAATGTCAGGTAAAGCAAATTATAAAAAAGAATAATAGTTCTTGCCCTACCAAATAGTTTTAAAACACTATAATTTTGGGTTTTGATAAGGAAATGGAACACTCCCTTTCCCCATATATAAAAACAAATTCCAGATGAATTAAACACTCAAAAAGGATTTTAAAATATTAGAAGAAAATTTAGAAAAACATATATTAATAACATGGGGCTGCAGAGAGCTTTTAAACCAACGCACGAAACATAGAAGCAATGGCAGAAGATCTATTTGACTTTATAAATTTATTTATGGGAGACTGGTGAATCAAGTTTGGGATTATGTGGCCAGCAACAATGCCCCAAATCATATAGTACAGTTGTTCTGGTGAGGAAACCACCAAAAGCAGCTGTTTGAGTCACCTAAACTGTCTTAGCAACTTTTTGTATTTCTTAGAAAGTAAAAAGTCTATCAAGTATATGTGCCTTAGGAAATCCTGCAGCTGCCAGTGTCCGCTGGAGTGTATGCACCTGAGTGGCATATCCTAGGTCACGTGTCCCTAATGCCTTAGCTGCAAGGCTGACTAGGAGAACCTGGCACTTTCAGCCTCTATAGTGAGAAGCATCTGATCAAGTCTCATAAGGTTTTAATTTTAACCCTTTCCCCAATCATTAGAAAGGGTTAAAATTCTAGATGGTTAAAAAGAGGGCCGATGTTGATAACACTGACAGCTCTGGTTTCTTCGTTAGATTGCATTCTGAACTTGCAGTTTCATGTCTCGTGGTCTACAGCCAGGCCACATTTGAGAAACATCTCCTGGACGTAAAGGAGTCTACAAGTTACTGAAAGTGTAGACAAGGCCATCAAGGAAGTTACTGTTTAATGAAATAAAAACAGATGTTTTGGCCTTCAGACTTGCTCAGGTTTTTTCTTTTTTAGATAATTCCCCTAACCTATAACCTAATAATAAAATCAATGGGTCTAACTCAATTAATTGATTTGATCCCAAAAGGAATGTACCATATTAAAAACTAGTATAATACTAATGAATTTCATTCTTATTCACAAGATATTTACCTTTAAGTTTTAAGCTAAATATTTACTCAATATTTTCCCTTTTGAAATTGCATAAACCTCACCTCAAGTGGCCTCTAATAGTTCATTTCAATTTTTTCAAGTTAACACATAAAGTAAGTCCAGTGACTTTACCAGTTCTACCACTATCCCTTACTCGTTTTTTAAAAAATATCTTTACTGATTTCAGAGAGAGGAAAGGAGAGAGAGAAAAAGAAATAGAAACATAAATGATGAGAGGGTCATTGATCAGCTGTCTCCTGCAAGCCACCTACTGGGGATCAAGCCTGCAACCCAGGCATGTGTCCTGACAGGGAAGTGAACCGCTATCTCGGGGATCCTGGGTCAATGCTCAACCACTGAGCCACGCCAGCTGGGCTGCTATCCCTTACTCTTGATTTCAATTGACAGGTCCAGGGAAGAGGGGGTGGCCTGATCCAGGGACAATGAAGATGCAATGTTGAAGAATAAGTTGGAGGAAAGAAGCAACAGGCACCATGGAAAAAACCAAAACAAAGCAAGGTTAGATTTTTCATATGTCTTGCTTTACAGCTCAGGATTTAAGAAATATGGGTTGTAGTGCTGTCTTGCTGTTTTCTCAAAACATGATAATATGTTAACTTTACTATTCTCCTTTCCTTATCATAATAAAATGACTGCCAAGAGCATAGACTTGGAACTAGAGAAACAGAAAACGCTGTCTATATAATTTTGTCTCAACAGTTGTTGTTTTTGAATCCTCACCCAAGAAGTGAGGATATTTTTCCATTGATTTTTAGAGAGATTGGAAGGGAGGGGGAGGAGAGAGAAATAACAAGGTGAGAGAGACACAGCGACTGGTTGCCTCCTGCACAAGCCCTGACCGGGGGTGGGGATCGAACCTGCAACCCAGGTATGAACCTGCTACCCTCACCAGAGGCCGATGCCTTAATCACTGAGCAATGCTGGCCAGTGCTATTTAATTTTTCTTAGCAATAAATTTAGACCTGCCTTAGAATAATCTGCTCAATAAGGCCAAGATACACATTCAACCAGTAGACATCTACCACCACCTAGGGTAGCTTAGAAACATAGGGCTTTCTCTTTAATCTTTACCACATAGAATCAACCACACAGAAGTAGGTTCTGTTATCAGATGAGAAATCATTCATAGAGAATTTAGGCTACAACCACAAAATGTCAAAATTAAGTCTGGGAACCTGGTCTCTGTTCCAAAGTTCTGGTTCTTGCCATGATACTAGGCTGTTGGGACACAGCATAAAATGGGGGAAGGAAACTTTATGTGGGGAGGTTTGGTAATCTCAAACCATCTGGATTTTATAGGGACAGTCCTCAGTGTACATACTTCCTGGGCCTAGGCTATGTATTTATGAACTTGCATACTGTGGCTGGTTCCTCTAAGAAAGGATTTCCTGCACCAGCATGTCTTAGAAGAACAATAACACATCATACAACCAAATGTCTGCAACCAGGGGTTGCACGTATAAGCTGCTTGATTTATACAATGTGACACGATGGAGATGTAGCTGAAAGGAGGTACCGGGAGCTTCATGTTTTACATGGATTGCTTCGTCTTCATGGCCAACCAATGTGATTCTGACAGGTACATTCTAGGCCAATCTTTTCTCTCCCTAGGTTGTAAATGGTTCTTATAACCTACTGCTTCCTTTGTGCTTGACCTGTTTCACAGTCTCTAGTATTGCCAAGACTGTTTTCTTTCTGCCTCCATCCTTCCTAGAACTTTTCCATTGACAATTCCCTCCTATCAACCCTCTTGCCTAGGGCAGCAAGGCTCCCTTAGCTGGTCTGGACAGTGACAGGAGGGCAGAGTTGTTTTGCAAGGATCAGAGGCAGGAGAACAGGATGTTTTACACAGGCCTTCCAAGAACAACAGTGCGACGACTGGACGGGGCCTGGAGAAGAGCAGTCTTCCTGACTGTAGACTATCCCCTCAGTAAACTGCAGGCAGCCCCAAGAACACAAGCCAGCCCCTTCAGGGCACTCCCTTCTGGTAGCTCATGATCGCTGATCATCCCAGTCTGGCTGAGAAGTACCCCTGTCCCGGCACAACATGGTTTTCTACCACAGGAGTTCTACCAGGTAGGTCTGGTGAGATCATTAGGATGTGAATATAAAGTCACCTACACATGTTCATGCTTTGTCCTTGCTGAATCATTGGTTTCTTGTCATGTAGGCACAGACTTAGGATCCTGTAAGTCCCCTTATTCCCTGCACGTGTCTGAAGGGGACAGGCACAGAATGAGTTGTGTTGATTGAACAAAGCTCTTTCTCCCTACAGGAGAGAATGAACATATGCCGATGAATAACCCTTCCACACAGATCTACCAGGTAAAGACAAATAGATTGTCTGAACAGTCCTATGTGTAATAGTGATGACTGTCTTGTATGCATAATTTTTTTAGTTCTCACAAATGTTTCCACATGTATCATCATATTTGTTCACTTAACAAGTTCACTGTATTCAGATAGGCAGGGCAGACAGTACCATTCTCACTGCACTTTTGAGAAAACTGATTATTAAAAGACAGCTTAACTCAGTTTATAAAATACAGCACTCTCACTCCCATCAACTCTGCTTTTCTTGCCTGCTGCCACTTCACTATGGCCAGTATACTGTGCAATAACATTTCCACCTGAGAAAGAGAGAGCAAGATCTGTTTTTCTTAGTTTCCTATTTTAGCGGGGAGAATTGAGAATGGAAAGGGGTTTAACTTTACAAATGTTAAAATACGGTGATAGAAAACAATTTTAAGCTCCTTTAAACAATGGGAATAATATAATTACAAGGAAGATAAAAGTTGTGGAAAACATTTTGTAACATATTTGTCATCAGGGTCACATCGGGCTGCTTTGGCTCTCTGAAGAGAATTTGTTTGGCTTCTATTTTCCAACTGTAAATGTAAAGTACATTTCTGTCCTTAAAAACATGTAAGTTTACTCTGACATAAAAGCAGCTTGGGCTAGGGAAACCCGGACTCTGGAGTACGTGAGGAGGAAGGAAGAACTGACAGGGCTTGGGGGGAGGCTTGAAGAAAAGGTGATTTTAAAGTTGACTCTACAGTTTTAAGCCCTGGTAACTAAGAAAAAGTGGTCTCCTGAAAGAGATATAGGAATTCAGAAAAGCAGATAACTTGGGGGAGATGTTATTTAGATTTATTGAGTTTAAGTGACAGTAAAGTGAAAACAACAACTAGTTCCCAGAACTATCATACAGGAGATGGTTGCTGTGGGCCCAGTCAGGGCAAGCCAGCACAGGGCTGTGTGAACATTTTTAATTGTGTTGCTCTTCCACCCAGACAGGCAATGAGAGGGGGTGGAGGAAACAGCTTCATTTCAATGTAATGCTTATTTATTGAACAGTTACCATGTGCAAAATCTACTGCTTGGCCTAATGGGGGTTAAAAAAGATGAAACAGACATTCTCATTGATTGTTAAGTGTCCTGGTAAAAACATACAAGGTAGACTGTTGGAAGGATTACAACAGAAGCATTGATAAGATTCCGTGGGATATGGGGGAAGGGCGAGTTAACACTGACTGGAGGATGTGAACCAGGCATTTAAGGACACGGTGGTCATCTGGTAAGTGGACATGGGGACGGACATTTCAGGCAGAGGGGCTAGCTTGAACAAAGGCCTGGAAACAAGAGAGTCTTCACCCAATGCTGATTTGATGCCTCACTTGACCAAGACCTCCAAGTGCCTTCCCTGCCCACCTCCCTCTGTTAACGTCTGACCTGTGCACGGCATTTAAATGAATGTATCTCTTTAAACTCAGGTATGATTTAAAGTCTGTTAAAGATTTTATGTAGGTCACTCCCTAAATGTCGGCTAAATTTAGCTGCAGTGGGGGTGGCCTCATTCTCTTATGTATCACACATCCAAGTGTGTCTGCTCACAATGGAACAAATGAAGCAGTGGAAGCGAAGCCGGTCTCTACGACCTCTGTGATGCTGTGATTATAACCCCCTTCTTGTTAAAAGAGCGCTTTCTAAGCCCCAATGTGTTTCCTCCAAGCAACATTTAGCCAAAAGAAGATGGAGAAGGAGAAGTAAAGAAAGAAGAGGAGGCTGGAGGGGGGCAGGGCAGGGTTAGCTGTAAGAGAGTACAACCCACAGAAAAGGGAGAGCAAACGCGAAACCTGGAGCAAAATAGGACATTTCAGCCATTCTCTATCTTCTCATTTATTTTTCTTGACAGACACCCCCATCCTTACTTGACACTACAGTAAATATTAATTTGTTTGTTTTTTATTGTCTCTCTCTAGAATGTAAGCTCCAAGGGCAGGGATTTAGCACATTTTGATCTCTGTTGTATTCTCAGCATATAGTACCTGGAATATAAAAATATTCAATAAATATTAGCTGAATGAATGAATATCTGCAAAATGTGTACATTGCTTTGAGTCAAGAGGTCTGATGCAGCCATTCAGCCTGGTGCCAAATGGTGTTTGTAAGTTGTCTGGTTCTTTGGGGAAAAAGAATAGATCCTCCCTTCAGACCCTAATCAAAATAAACTCTAAAGTGATTAAAGCGATAATCTGCATTCATATTGAACAACACAAAAGGAAATATGCCTAAACATGAATGGTTATATTAAATAATGAAATTTGGGGTGACTTTTTCTTTTTCTCTGTAATGAAAATAATTTAAGATATTGAGTTATGTGCCAAAAGGACCTCTAATTGAAAAACTATGGGAACCAGTCCTACAATAATAGGTTTCATCATTAAAACTGCCATTGAAAAGTTTTATAGGATTTGTAAGTCCTATCTGAGCCTCAGTCTCTTTTTACTGTTGAGGAATGTCTTCTAACACAAGAGAAGTTAACTCTATTAGGTGTGTGGTGCACCCAAAGATCAGTAAGATCACTTTCCTGCATACCAGGCTTCATATCAGCTTCAATAGTGCCCTATAATAATGACTTTAAGGGTCAACTTCTGTAGGGAGTGTAAACAAGTAGATTTAGGAAATTTACTCTTGACTATTCAAATGACTTGCTCCCCACTTTGTGTTTTAAATCATTGCATTTCTGGGGATTAATAAAGAAGCCGAAAATTAGGGAGATAGCAGCTAGCAGGAAAACAATGTTTCTTCTGTAGCAACCCTGGTTAAGGGGGAAGCCAAAACAATTACTTTGGCATCCTTGCCATCAGCATGTGCTACTTCAAAATACCTTGGCTTTTGCTCTTCTACTGCCTTTAGTCAGGGGGTGTGGGAATTTGGCATGTCTTGCAGAGGTTTCTCAAATGTTGACATTCATGAGTTTGCAGGTTCCTCAAAGCACAGGCCCAGTCCCCTGAATATGCCTCATAGTAGCTTTCTGACCTTGATAATGGGACAGAAGGAAAGGAGAAGTCTGTGTAAAAAACAAGTTGGAACAACTTGAATACTTTATGAAAATTTAACTTGAGGGATCTTTGATGGAAAAAAAAATTTGGAAGATGTTGACTAAAATTCATCTTAGGAAGAGTTAAAATAAACAAGAGATAAGACAAGAAAATAAAGAAAACTGAGAAACAGAAATTAAGAGCAGGAAATAGAAAGAATTCGGACTCCTCTCCCCTATTTCTTTAAGCCTAAGATGCCCTCTGTGGTACCCTAGGCTTCGAAGTACAAGTCTTCCCTGAACCTGCCTCCAGTGGGAGCCCGCCTTCAGCGGCAGGATGGAGGGATCATAACCTCTCTAGAGCAGCTTCATGAAAAAATCAACGAGATGAGCAACGTGTTCAACTCGCTGGAGAACAAGGTAGACAACCATTTCTAAACCCTGGGGTGGGCTGTGGGATGTCAAACAAGAAAGCTGAAGAGAGAGCAGAAAAAAGATATTAAGTCCATATCTTCAGATTATTTTTTTATACACAAAGACATGGCCAGTTGGCACTGGAAAATCAGTCTCTAGCAACTAAAGGTATCAAGAGCCAAAGCATCCCAAAAGGGCCATGCTGTCTCAGGTTTGTGGCTGTGCTCACTACAGCATCCACTCTCTGGCTGATCACTGGTTGTGCAGCTGTTTCTAAAGCAGTAGTGTTGCTTCAGTGGCAGGTACCCAAGGGGCTCAAAGTAATATATGTGAAGGAAATGGGCTCAGAGCTCAAAATGGTTTCAGAATTCCCAAAGTCCCTATATAACCTGTTAGAGAAAAATTTCGATAGTTTTTAATTTTTCGAGAGCTGTGGTTCTACAGGTGAGGAAAAGTCCTTTCCTCTAGGACTCTGCTTGTTGCCTTTTGGCTCCTGGGGAAACTCCACTTATCTACCTAAGGGAGCAGTGATAATGAAACCTATTTCTGTCAGATACTGGTTCCCTTTGTTTTTCAAGCAGGAAACCTGAGTGAATTTCAGAGCACCTGCATGAATGTCAGGTTTCCTTCCTTCAATTTTAAAACTTGTATAAATTTTGCTTTGATATTACAGAGCTGTGGATTTTGTTTATTTTGCTCACAGAAGATGAATTTACATAATGAGAATGACCAGATCAGAAGTAGTTGATCTGGTGTGATTTAATCCATCATGATGACTGAATTAGGAAATGTGCTGAAATCCATCATAAAGATTGAATAAAATTAAAATGATTGGAATAAAAAACAGATTGCTTGTATTGTCCAGTCTTCCAGTCCCAAACACCAGACAGATCTGGCTTTTTTCCTTTGAATGATCGCTTTGGTTCCTCTCATTTCTCCCTACTCCCAGCCCTTGAGAGAAACTTTTGTGAGCCACAGTGAACCACAATATCCTATATTTTAAAAGGCGGTGTATGTAACTAAGTGAGTTTATAGAGGGAAGTGAAAGTTAGAACCATTTGGACAACCAGATTCCAAAATGTTTAGAAATACACATTTGAAGGTATTTTGTTACGGTACCTTGACTTCAATTTCCATCCCTTTAAAATCAGAATATTTGGTGGATACTTTAATTATAGAAGAAACCTTCTAAAAAATTCTGTTTTACAGAGAGATCTGGAGCTAAGAGTTACTCTATTTAGCTGAGTATAAGATTATAAATGTCAAGAAAGTAATGTTATCTTATTGTTAAGTTATTGTCTATTGAAAATGCTTCTTCATTTGTTCAATAAATAAAACTGAACTCTAGAAGTACTCCATTTTCTCCACACCTCTGTTTGTGCTTAACTTTTTGATTTGCCACTTACAAGGGGAGAAGAATTAAAATTTCTTAAACACCTTCTATGTACCTAGCATGTACTAGGACAGGCACCTTACCTACAGTTACTCATTTTATTCTCAAAACAGCCCTGTGAAATAGGTATTGTTATGGATATTTTATGGACGCAGAAACTGCTACAAAGCAGTTACCCAACTTGCCTAAGGTCTCAGTATTTGTGGGAGAGAGCTAAGGTTTGTACCCTATCTGACTCCAAAATTGACCCCCTTTTCATGGTAGGGAAGTTCACAATAGAAGTCCAATGTGTGCACTCCTACACAACCAGACTTGACTGCTGAAGATGAATCATATCACTACCAACAACATGCTGAGCTCCTACCATTGTAAATAGTTCTGTGCCTTCCTTATATACGAAAGCACACTGCTCTTGAAAATGCCATTATCTCCTTTTCCATGATATCATTCAAGAATAAAAAAACAACTTTTTCCCTTTCAAAGAAACTCTCAGATATGCTTAGTTATCACTCTTTATCATTTAATTTTTTAAGGAAAAAATATAACTGTATTTCTTCATCTTCTCCTAACAACCAGGGATGATATGACCCACCTCTTCTCTCATGGAATTTGACAAGTTACAGGATCAAGACTGTTTTTCACATACTTACATTGCTTTTCAAGTAAATCTCATTTTAATCAAGGTGTTAGAATACATAAGTAGCTTACAGGTGCACTTGTAAACTTAGTTATTTGCTTGCTTTCTTGTTACTATCAAGCACCATCATGTGCTGTATAAAAAAGACCTTCTTTTCCCTAGATGTATGGGGCCAAGATTGCCTTAAGTTGTCCAAAATTTAGTGTACCAGGAAATGAGGTCTGTAAATTTTCAAGGGCCTGGTTTCTCAAAAAAAACAAAAATTCAAAAGGTCAATGGTACTATTTATAATTATTTATAGCAAACTGAATTCACTCTTCGTGTATTATTTAGTTGCAGGCCCTGGCCTCTGAACTGAAAACTGGTTTCACAGAAGCAATGCAAGAACTGTCAAGAATTCAACATGGAGAATATGCTTTGGAAGAGAAGGTTAAGAGCTGCAAATGTTCCATGGAAGAAAAAGTTACTGAGATGAAGAATTCATTAAACTATTTCAAGGTAGCCCTGACCGGTGTGGCTCCATGGTTAGAGCATCGGCCTGCACACCGAAGGGTCGTGGGTTCGATTCCCGGTCAAGGGCACATACCTGGGTTGCAGGTTTGATCCCAACCAGGGCGAGTACAGGAGGCAACCAATCAATGAGTCTCTCTCGCATCAATGTTTCTCTCTCTGGCCCCCCCACTCTCTCCACCCCTCCCTTTCTCCCTTCTACTCTCTCTAAAATAATCAATGGAAAAAATATCCTCAGGTGAGAATGAACAAAACTAACAAACAAACAAAAAACCTATTTCAAGACAGGCCCCTCTTCTATTTCCCTGCTGAAGAAACATTCTTGGTCTTAGTCACACAAGAAGGAAACTTACCTTTCCACATAGCAGCCAAATATAAGAACATTCCCTCTAGCCCATTCACTATCATGGAAAAAATATCTATTTTATGCTTTTCTTTTTTGGATCTTTGTGTTAAAATTAGAGACCAGAATAGAAGTAAAATTTTCATCTCTCATTGATTCATTGATTGATTGATTCAATGAATATGAATTAAAAGCTTACTGTAAAGTAGATATTTATTTTAACCCCATAGACCAGATTAAATACATATCGATGCTTATTTTTTAGGAAGAGCTGAGCAATGCCATGTCAATGATCCAGGCCATCACTTCCAAACAAGAAGAAATGCAACAGAAAATTGAACAGCTTCAACAGGAGAAGCGAAGAGAATCTCGAAAAGTGAAAGCCAAGTGAGTTTTCTACAAAAAATTGACCAAAGGCAAATCCATAAACAATAACTCGTACACAGACACTGAGAACACCTACCCCACTATCAGGATATAGCTAGCTGGTCACTGGGATCCATGGTTCAGCATGTGACAGAGGTTATAGAACCATAAAAGTTGGTTAATACTAACTGATGGTAACTATTGGGTGGAAAATGCACTTAATAGGCAGTAAAATGATATAAAATAGCCTGTAGAATTTGATTTCAACTGTGAAAACATGTAAAATAACAACTAGAAAGATATATTTTAAAATAATGATTGTTGTGTTAAGATGGGAGGGTAGTGACTTTCTTCTTTTATTAGTTTTCTAAAATCTCTCTAATGCTACTATTATTTTTCTTTTACCATGGAAAATGAATTTATGTTAAATAATACCTCAACCAGGTTGACTCAAGTAAAGTTTCACCACTGAACATACATAATCTTTATTGCTGTATGTTTTTAATACCACCAGATTTCAAGTAGAAATATGACAATAACATTTGAGTGACCCTGGAGAATGACTGATTGTTTTCAGTTGAAGACTTGCTAGCTCCTGATAGCTTTGGGTTGCTTTGTTAAATGAATGTAAATCATCCTAAGCAAATTGTCACCACTGAAAACTCTATATAAAGTTCCTGATGACAGGGAAGCCAGTAACAGAAAAATAAGAACATAGATATTAAAATTAGAAGGTGACTTATAAATATTTAAAATTTTTCTTCAACTTTGGTGCTGAATTAAGTTGCTATGTTTGACCATTTTAAATTCACTAAAACAGCAATTTTATATGGTTAACCCAGTAAGTCAGAAATTTCCTTGAATTATTCTGAACTGAACCTCTTCCTAACCTGTCAGATATGAAGACCTTTTGTTTCCCTTTCCTAGGAAAACTCAAAAGGACGACCATGGCGCACAGGCTGGGCCTGCTCAAGCACAGGGAGGAAGTCCTTTCCGCTCAATCAATATTCCTGAGCCTGTTCTTCCAGGTGAAGACTTCACAAACCTTTTGCCTTCTCAGGCCTATGAAAAAGGTACAGTTCACAAATTATAATGAATAAACCAAACATTTTCCTCCTTGATTCTGGGGACTTAAGTAATAGGACATAGTAAGGATGGGCCTACGGCCTTAATCCTTGGTTAGAGGAAACTGGTGCATTGCTCAGAATTTTCCCTCTTGCATCTGGAATTTAAAAGAATCCAGAGGATCTGAGAAACCAGGAGAGGCTGCTTAATTTAAAAATATTTTCCCTTTTGGGAAAATACTGGGTGTTCTAAATTTCAAGTGGACTAGAGATAATTTGTTGCATAACCATAGGAAAAAAATGTTAAAAAAATTATTCACTTTAATAAATTGTTTTATTTCCCATATTACTTTCTCAATCCTTGTCTCTCTGCATAAACATTTAAAAAATAGCTGTAGTCCTAGCACGGATAAAATTGTGTGTTCTGCTTTTCTTTCAGTAAAGGTTTCACTGACATGAGAAGCCTATCTGCCCTCATTGGCAGGCAGTGCCGTCACGCAGTCTTTGTACTCCTCTTTCTCTGGAAAACCAGAGCTAGTACTGTCTGTGGGCTGAAACAGTCACCAGTCAGGTCCCTGATCTGAGAAATGTTAGAACAGATAACAGATTGTACTTGGGCAGTAACTGAAGAAACTGGCTTTCCAAGGGATGTCCATGGACATCGGTTAGTGACCTGTGCTCAACTCAGGAAAAGAAGCAAAACAAAAGCACAATTGCTACTACTTTGTATCCTCAACAACATCTAGCAAAGCACCTACAGGAGAATGAATGTAGATATTAACAGTGTTTAGATGAATTTTCCTCTTTTGTTTTTTTTGGTTGTATATAGGAAGTCTCCAAAAGAGGCTCAGTGACTTCTCAATCAATTGTAAAGTCCTCAACGGCAGGGCTGGAGGTTTTCAACTCTTATGGCTTAATGAACAATTTGGCTCATATATTCAATGACAATAAATGTGTTTTGAATAACTGAATTTAAAAATCTAAATCAAATGGCTTTTAATCAGTATTAACTTCAAAGTACAGATTTGCTTTGCTGTGTTTTTTTGTTGTTGTTGTTTGTTTTAGTTTTTTACCCATTTGAGTAGTTATTTTAGAGACTGATAGGTGCAGCCTGGGAAAACTCACTTGATCTATCTGGGATGTGGGTTTCAGGTAGGTGGCTCTATTTTCTTTGTTCTAGGTCATGGAGAGCATGACACAAAAGATGGTCTTGCTAGGGGAGATTACAGGATGGGCTTCAAAAGTATAGGTCAGATCAATGCCAGTGGGCAACTGAACATTGTCACAAGATAAATGATTAGAAATTGTATTTGTAAAGTGTCCAGGTGGATTTAAATGAGCTGTTTAGTGGCAACTCCTCCTTCCTTTGGTGTCGTGTAGGCATAGCTTATATAACATAGTTTATTCTACCAAGTTGCTGCAAAAATTTGGGAGTAATGTGCCATAATAAGACATTACATATACTATTGGAGGTAAGTTATGTTAAAACGCAAGGTCAAAGGACTAAACTTTCACAAAGGATTGACTTACCCACTATTAGTTATAATACGGTGCCCCCAAATTTAGTAGTTTAAAACAGCAAACGCTCATTACATCACAGTTTCTCTGAGTCAGGAATATGTACACAGCTCAACTGGGTGTCTCTGGCTCAAGGTCTCTCTTGAGGTTGCAGTCAAGGTGTTGGCCATACCCACTCATCCTTTCTTCTATCCATTCTCCAGCCATTCACCCACCCTATGCATTGATGTAGGTGATGGGGATATATAATAATGAACAAAACAACAAGAATTCCTGCCCTTATGGAGCCTTTGTTCTGAAGGCAACAGGCAATGAACAAGATAAATAAAATACGTAATATGTTAGACAGTGATAAGGGGGAAAATAGATGTAATTTTATAGGGTGTGCCAGGAAAAGACCTGAAGGAAGTAAGAAAGTTAGCTATGATACTGAGAGAAAGAAAGGGAATAGCCAGTACCAAGGTCCTGGTGGAAACATAACTGATATGTTCAAGGAATAGCAAGAAGAACCTAAAGAGAGTGAACAAAGGGAGATGATAGGAGATGCAGCTGGATACTGATTGAAGGCTTTCCTTTCTCTGCAGCCCAAGAGTCCAGGTCCATGCATATAGGAGACAGCAATGTGAAGGGAATGATGGGTCCCGGTAAGTGGCTCTTCTTTGAGTTCTCTTTTCTTCTAGCAATTCCACCATTTCCCTTTTTTCACCTTCCTTTCTTCTACTCCCTCAGTCCCAAACCAGGCATGAAAGAACTCAGGCAAAATAAAGCATACTGGTTATTAAGATTCCGAGACGTGTGCTGGCATAGATCAGTGACTCAGATAAACCCAAGGTCAGAGAAGGGTTGGGGAAGTTAAAGCTCAAACCAGTATTCTTGATTCTTTCTGACTCCTTTCAATTACTGATTAATTAATGTTTGCTGAGAACTCATATAGCACAACCTAAGTTTTGTATGAACTACACATTCTATAGTTTACTTCAGCGATTTTCAACCTTTTTCATCTCATGGCACATAAACTAATTACTAAAACTCTATGGCACACCAAAAAATATATTTTTGCCACTCTGACAAAAAATAGGTAGAATTTTGATTCATTCACACTGGATGGCTATTGCTGTGTTGGCTGTTGTCATTTTTTTATTTGACAACCTAAGGGAAAAGAGGTCAGTGCCCCTGACTAAATAGTCAGGAACTGCATGTTTTAAAAATTTGTGCAGCACACCAGAGTGCCATGGCACACCAGTTGAAAATCACTGGTTTACTTAATTAAAAAGTTATTTACTTAATAAACAGTTCACCCGGATTTTATAAATTATTTCATCTTCCCTCACTCACTCCTTCCTTTCTGCAACTTACCATCATCAGGGCCAAGGAGGACGAGTTCCAAAAGCTGACACTGTCTTTGGCCCTTTCTCCCTTCTCTTTCTGCACTTTCTTGCCAGTAGCGCTACAGGCACTTGCTGTGCTCACCTGAAAGGAAGCAGATATGAGTCAATACATACTATTACAAATTAATTATCTTATAAATTTATTTTTGAAAACTCCATATCTAGTAGAGACTATGTCCAAAGAGTAGATGAATAGACCAGAAACAGAGAGCAGTGATCCTTTGCAACTGGGTAAACTTTTAATCCTTAGTTGATATATTTCATCCCACACAGGAGCATAATATTTAAGAGTTAGTAACAAATACAATTTAAGAAAAATTAGGTCTTGATGGCAAGTGTTATTTTTCAGGAATGAACCCAACGACTCCAGAAGCAGAAGAAAACCTCAAGCCTAGCCACACAGCGGATATCCAATCTAAGGGCCACCTGCCAACTGGTGTGTGGAGGCAGCCAAAGGATGGGAAAGAATGGGGTGATGAGTATGTCACAAAAGACCACCCAGATAAACTCAAGGAAGTTGGCCAGGGCAGGCACAGCTCCTTGGAAAATGTTTTATGCGAAACCTCTTTAGCTGGTAAGCCCCAAGGGGGAATGCAGGCGGAAATTTTAAAGAACACGATGGACCTAAGGGCCAGGATCCTTGTAATTTAGATTCAGTGGACATAAGAGACCACCTAGTATCTGGCTTCCTTTTTAGATGAACAAACTAAAAGGCTTAGAGAGGTGAAGGGACTCACTAGAAGCAACATGGCCAGTGATGTGGGATCCTCAATATATGAATCTTGTATCTACTACCCAAATATCAAACACTACAACAGGGGCTGTCCTCCCTTCCTCCCTCCTTTTTTCCTTCAAATCATGAATTATTACTGAATACTTATTATGTGTCAGACAATAGCATTTCCCTCCAACTATTTTGGGGGAGGTAACTTTTAAAAATTAATTATTATTATCAAATACATGAAAAATTAAACAGTGCTAAAAGGTTTATTGTGAAGAACAGTAGCAACCACTTTAAATTCTTTTGGTAATTCTGGTACCTGCTTCCATTTTTTAAAAAAGTTTATGCTGCTATTTTCAAATCAGTACTTTATTAAGGGTTAATTTATATAGAGTAAAATTCACAATGCTTAAGTTTAAGCTCACTAACTTTTTATATATGGATCCCTCCTGTGATGATAAAGATACACAATATTTCTATTACCCCAGAATGTTCTCTCATACACCTTTCCAGCCAATACCCACCCAAGGAACCACTATTCTGACTTCTGTCACCATAAGTCAGTTTTTGTCTGTTCTTGAATAATAGAATAATAGAATAATAGAATAATACAATGTGTACTCTTTTGGGTCTGGCTTCTTCCTCTCAATATAATGTGTTGTGTATAATTCATTTAGTAGCTCATTTCTTTTTAAAGTCACATTGAATGCATTTACTACAATTTGTTTATCCATTCTCCTGTTGATGGACATTTGGAGTGTTTCCAGTTTAGGGCTATTATGAGTAAAATTCCTATAAATATTTTCATACAGGTCTTTTTTTGGGGGGGGGATGTATGCCCTCATTTTATCTTGGATGTGTATCTAGGAATGAAATCTCTAGGTTATAGGATAGAATTATGTTTAACTTAAAAAACAAAGCCAAGCTATACTCCCAGCAGTGTGGTAGAATGCCATTAGCTTCACATCCTTCCCAATATTTAGCATGGTCAGTCTTTTTAATTTTAACCATTCTCCAGGGTGTGTACTGATATACTGTAGTTTTAATTTGTTTCCCTGATAACTACTGATGTTGAGCACTTTTCATATGCTTATTGCTTTCAAATCTTTTTATTGCTTTCTATCGTTTGATAGGGTTTGGGGGAGGAGTGGCTAACAACAATTCCCTCCTTGGTTTGTTTTTAAAGCTAAAAGACAGACTGTGGCTCTGGAACTGCTTGAGTCAGAAAGAAAATATGTCATTAACATCTCTCTGATCCTGAAGATCAAGGCAACATTCCAGGGGTCAGACGGAAAGAGGAATTCCAAAGAGAGAAGGTATCCATGTATTCATTGCCTTAGCTTTTCAGATTAATTAAGATTTAAGGTAAGTGTTTATTGTTTCCACTTTGGGAATTCTGGGACCTGTAAAGAGTTCCAGAAATAGTCCTTGGAAAAAGAACAGGCAGCGACAGGAGGTAACCTCTGGTTTTCTAAGCTTTTTCTGAAGCCTCCACGCATGTTTGACATAGACCAGCTGAATGAAATTCAGAACCTTTTCCCTGTTGGTGTTTTCCCTCATGCAAAAATGAAAATAAATTAATTAACAGTAACTATATTTTACACAACAAACTGTAAGCTTTCAGCACTTTCTCTGTTGGAAAATAACCTGGGGTGAAAATAACACCCACCATAACTATAATCTGACACTCAAACCTGAGGTTGCCAGGTCTTCTCAAGCCTATAAAAATGAAATTTCAGGTTTTCCTAGAAAAAAGTGCAGTGCTCAAGAGCCTCTTCAGCCTGTTTCAGGCAACCTTGCCCCTTGCTGGAAGGGCTGGGAGCTGCAGAGGCAGGGCTGTCAGCAGAGAAACCTAAGTGGGGCTTGTGGGCTGTTGCTCATTTGTTGGGGGATCACAGAAGTTGGTGTTCTTGGCTTTTTCTGGTTTGGTTCACCCAGATGGAGCCACAACCTCAGAATCAGTCTTGTATGAATACTTGTGGGGCTGGGCAAACTCAGCCCCACAGGATTGCCAGTTAGCCTTATAAGCTAAACTCCTGTGCCACATCCAAGAACTCAGCAAGCTGCGTGCTGCAGATCACCACCAGGTGGCACATGTTTAACAATCAAAGTTGGTTACATCCTGCTGCCGAAGCTCAAAATTATTTGGACTAATACTGGACTGGCAAGAACTAAGTTATTAATTTGAAACTATAACTGGATTGTCCTTGATTGCTTTTAGCTTACTTCCCTCATTGTTTAAGTACTGGACTGTGAGAGTTGAAGTAACTTTAGAGGCTTTAAGAAGAATAACACTAATTATTCATGCTGCCATAATTTCACTCCTAGTAAGGAACAGAAAAGTTGAGCACTTAATATGTTCATCTTCATAAAAACGTTGCTTCTGAGAGTCAGGTCTGGATTTAGACGAAACAGTGCAATTGGTTTAGTATGTCTTGCCTTCCTTCTTCCTCTGCTCTTCATCTCCTGGCTCACTTCCTCCACCCCCCCCCCCCCATTTCAAATAATGTCCTTATTAAATTTTAAAAACTTTAAAAGCCTGCTTTCAATGTTTGGTGCAGAACCCACTGTAGGTCACTGCTCTTCATGTAACCTATGTGTGTCCATGATACTTGATGGGAGCGTTAGCCTTCTCTGACCCCAGCCTGAAATCTCAAACTATTATCCCAGTGACAGTCAAGGAGGTATCCTGGAGTCCAACTAAGTTACTAGCTCTCCAACTCTGCAAGTACATGCACTGGCCACAGTGCAGCAGAAGGCAGTGTTCACAAAAGGGAGGGAGGGAGGGAGGAACAGACTGAGGAGAGAAGAGACAGAGGTGAGACAGAGCAGAAGAGAGTCCAGGTGAGGCCAGGAGTGGAGAGGAAAGGAGAAAAAAAGGAAAAAGATAATCTAATACAAAACATATAACCTATATATACAACCCATCCCATAGTCATATCTCACTGTGGTGCCCTAACAGCTTTTAGTGTCACACCAGGAATATTACCCAAAGTCATGGATAGCCTCTGGGTGGGGAGAAATCTTTCATATTTAGCTCTTCTGCTGGTGCAGTGTTTCATTCTTTCAGTTCAATCAGTTGTGCTTTCCTCCGTCAGCTCCATGGTCTTCTCCCAGTCCAGCTGTCTCTGGGCCACCCTCCAAGTTCTCTCTGATCTGGACAGGAATTACTTAGATCTTCAGAGTCCACTGCACCAGCCGTAAGAGCTCAGATCAGGAGGCCTCTCCTCTTGAATCTCTGTATCAGCTGGCCTCACATATGTGAAGACTGGTGTAGCAGGTGGAGGGGTGGCAGAGAAAAGTGGAAGGAAACGTTGTATCACAGGGGGCTGGCACCCTATTCTGGTGTTGTGGGTCTTCTCTGAGTGACAGTCACAGGGGAGTCTTTGCTTTAGTTGGAGATGGGTTGAAAATCTTCCTCTCAAACTTCCTGTACTTCCTACTGTTCTCAACAAAAGTCTGCTTCTTCAGGGCTGGCCAAGTACCCACTAATTTAATAGTAGACAGCTAAGGACCTCAAGGAAATAGCCAAATAACTTTAGCTCTCAGTGACAAACAAGCCATCACTTTCATCTTTATTAAACTGGAGGTCTAGAAATCAGAAGGGAACCTATTTTCAATTCCTCTAAGTCACTAAGTTAGAAATCAGCTCTTTGCTGTAGTCCAGCAAAGCTTCATTTCCTTCTGTTTTTGCCTTCCTCATTCCTTTAGGCCCCCGATCACCCCACCCTTCTCCATCCAATCTCCCATCTTCTTCCTTCCATGATACTTTTCTCTCTCCTCTCCACCCCATCCTTCTGACATCTCTGCTCCTCCCTTCATTTCTTCTGGAAAAATTGAGGCACACTGAGAGATGGGCTAGAGGGAACCTGAGAGTAGGAAGGGGGCTCTGTGAAGTTCCAGGCAGTAGCAGGCCAGGACTGGTCTGTAGCCTCCCAGTCGACTCTGTCCTTGCCCAATATTCCTCTTAGGAACCAAAGGACAAGGGAAAAAGGTACACTTCCACATCCCCTCCCTTGAGCTTTTAGTTGCCAGCTTTAAACAACATTTCTTAGTTATGTTAGTAGCAGTCTCCTGCCCAGTAGCTAAGAATGACCAAGTGCCACCTTCATGCTGTCATCCACAACACTAACGAGGCTGTGCTGCACATCCAGTGAGAATAACTTTAGAACACTGAAAAGGATTTCCCTTAGAATTTCCAATGTCACATACATGAGAGTGGCCCAGTTTGGCTTTAAAAAGGCCATCCAAGTGATGTGCTCCTTATTAGTTCAACACACAACAGCAGAGGAGCCATCAGGAAAGGGGTCTTTTTATATCCTGAGGATATCTGCTCTCAGGTCTACAATGACAAACTTTTATTTCTTAATCCTAAATGCAGACTTATGACTCAGAATATTCTGAATAACTGGGAAAACGGGACCTGCTGTACATATACTTGTAGGGTCTTTTCTTCTCCACACCTGGTTTGTGTGATCCTGTCTCTATTCTGTTTCAAGCCTCTTCCCTGGCTCTTTACGGTACCTTGTCCAGCAGCACCTGGATTTGCTTCATGCTCTGCAGGAAAGGGTCCTGAAGTGGCCACGCCAGGGAGTCCTTGGAGACTTATTCCTGAAATTAACAAATGATGAGGTAAGTCTTAAAGAAATTCTTTATAAATGTGAATTATATTCATCTGTGTTTCCCTTGTCTACTTCTCTTAATAGAGAATCTAGAATCAGTGAATTTCAGAGTTAGAGGAGCTGCTGAGATCTAATCTAACCTCTTCATTCTACAGATAATGAAAGAAAGTTCAGAGAAATTAAGACTTTGCTGAAATCACCCAGCTAGCTAGATAGTTGTAGATCTGTAACTAGAACCCAAGTTTTCTAATTTCAGTTAATCACTTTCCACTGTACTATAACTGCTGCCACTGAACATGCAAGTGTATGTGTATATGTGTATTTGTGTATAAATACATGCACATAAACATATATCCATACATACATATAAAATAAATATATGAAGGTTTGTATATATGTACATACTTTCACTTATGATTTTATTTCTTAGAGATTTTTTAAAATGTGATGGGCAGCTATTTGTCTTGAATGTTGTTGTGTTTTTTTCACAGAGGGTCCTAAGTTTCAAAATTTCTATGTGGTTCTACAAATTAAATATGACCCAGGTCAGGAGTTGCAAACTCAGATGACTACAGAATCAGATAGTGATAGAAATGAGTAGGAGCAGGTTGAGTTTAATTCAATATGGACTGTTGGGAAGTAGGTCTAAGTGGAGCACATATGCTTTGCCACGGAATATCTACTCACCTTTATCCAATTATTATGCAGGAAAAAAGACTAGAGTTGCCAGGTCTGATATTTTAAGAGCAGCTGAAAATCCAGAATTTTGTGTGAGATTTTATCTTAAAAATATTATGTGGGATAATTAAAATTGGCCTACAAGCCAGATTTTGCCTGCAGTCAACCTCTGTGTATCAAGGATTCTCAACTGTGGATAATAATATGAAGTTTATAAATTATCTAGTTGTATAGATTAGAGATAATGCTGTCCCTCTCATCACTTTTACTCGTTTGTATTCGGTATGCTTTCTTGGGCTAATTGTTATTCCTGTGGGAATATAACTTTGGAAGCTGGGAACTGTTTTCCTGAAGGCATACTGCATATGTGAACATGCAATTGGTGAAAAAAAGTTGACAACCACTGGTGTAGATACTATGAAGTGGGTTGGACAAAGTTCCTCATTTGGATGTAGATGACTGAAATTAAAAGTAATTTTAGGGGACTGAATGAAAGAAGGTGAGGGGATTAGCCAAAGAACATATATGCATAGCCAGTGTACACAGATAAGTGTGGTGATGGCCAGAGGCAGGGCGGGAGGAGGCTGGGTAAAGGAGGGTGGGTGGAGGTGGGTAAAGGAGAGGGAAAATGGGGGACAACTGTAATAGTGTCAATAATAAAAAATAATTTTAAAAAGTAATCTGAAAACAAAATATGCACCTTTATCATTAAACAATTTAAAAATAAATTTTCAACTTACATAATCCCTCTTCTCTGCCTTGGTTTTATCATTTCATTTTCTCTCATTAAAGCAGGAATATTGAATTTTGGTTCCCAAGTCCATAGGGATATCTACCTTAAAAAACCAAATAGATTTTTTAAAAAAGGATGAATAAAGAATAAAGACATATTAATAAACACATTAAATGATTAAAATAATCTCTGTGAAGTACTCCTTTTTGATATATATGACCCTATAAAACGCATTAGCTGTTATTATTCCTGTTTCCAGGTTCTTACCATGCATTTTTGTATTTGCTTTTAAGAACAATTTCTTGGATTATTATGTCGCCTACCTGAGGGACCTGCCTGAATGCATCTCCTTGGTTCACGTCGTTGTTCTGAAGGAGGTAAGTTCACGCTGTCTGTGCCCTGCCCTCTGGATGCATGTGCACTTTGTTATGTTGCTTACCTCCCAGGAAACACAGCACACACATTCTGAGCTTGTCTTCCAGTTGGGGGATAGCTTGAACAAAGCCACTGACACTCCTCCCTGGGGTTAGAGGAGCCCACTCAAGGGTCATTGCCATTGCTTGGGACCTCGCTCTGCCTTACCCTCCGTTCCATTCCACTGGAAGTTAGGCAAAGTAAACAGGTTTTCTAGGCAGAGACCTTCAGGCTGCAGACTGAATGCTGTATGAGTGTTTTTTGGATTTCTTTTATAGGCTCAGACTCTATGAATCTGAATATTAAACTTATATAATCTAAATATTAAACTCAAGTCATCCTATGCCCGTCAGTTTATAAGATTATGAAGTGATACTAGTAATGTAGCTTTAAGAATTGTCTCCTTGAGCATGTCCTTGAACAAGTGGTCTATCCAATGTGATCAATGCTTCAATGAAACTCTTAGAGTAAGAAAATGCTCTGGGAGTAAATCTTTTCTACTCTGGTGGGACTGATGCTGGGGTCTGCAGCCAGAGCTGGAGGGACACTGAAGGTGATTCTACTTTTCTTTCATTCAGGGTGATGAAGAGATTAAATCTGACATCTATACACTATTTTTTCACATAGTCCAGCGCATCCCTGAATATCTGATACATCTACAGGTAGGCATGTCTGGGCAAGCCCTCAAAGTGATTTTCAGGCTAAACTATTGTTTTTGGCTTTCAAGAAACACTGGAAGGGATCAGAAGGAATAATTAATATTTCTAACAAGTATTTAAATAACCTAAGATTGTCATGATTTCTCCATCCCCACCTTGTGGTATGAGTTAAAATCTCACTCTCTCAAAATGTTTGGATCAAAACATGATGTTCTATCTTCATTTACCAGCAATCTCCACCTCTGCTGATCCAGGATCTTTCTATAGGAAGCAGTTCCTGCTAGACTCTGAGTACCTATTCAGTCCCTTCTACCTTGGTTCTACAGGCATTTATCTAAGTGTATCCCCCTTACGCCCGCTCCCTGCCCCCCATCCTGTGTCTAAGAACCATCTGTGTAACCTGACCACTTAACTGCTACCTGACTGCTTTCTTTTGGCTCGAGTCCAAGGTTTTACCATACATTGCTTCTGTCTTATGTCACAGAAGCAGCATGAAGAAACTGATGAGCTGACTCCACACCATTTTCCCACAGGGCTTGTCCATCTTGGAGGAAGCCGAGTTGAGAGAGAGGCTCACCAACACCCTTACCAGCCTCTCTTCTTCCCACCACCCACCTGTCCTGGTTTATCTGCTGACTGATCTAAGTAATTCAGTGAAGCATCTTAGAAATACTTAGGATTTATCTCAGGTAGAAGTAGCACAGTATCAATATCAAAAGACTTCCTATTTTATGTGGCTTTCGATCTTAAAATCTTTTTCTTACAATAATTATTTACTTAATCCTTTCAACAATCTCACAAAATAGGGATGAGGATCATTGTCACCATTTTTTAGATATGGAAATGTAGAGCCAAAGCACTTAAGTAACTTCCCCAAGTTAACCCACCTAATAGGTGAAAAAATTTAGGACTCAAATCTAAGCCTTGCAAGCAGTATGGTAAATAAGAGCCCTGATTCTATTGGCTGACTAGAGTTCAGATTCTGGCTCTGCTACTAACTAGATGTGTGACCTAACGAAGGTCAGGTAACTCTGCTATATTATCTTGATTTCCTTTTTAAATGGAGGTAATAATGGCACCTAACGAGGCTGTGGTAAAAATTAAATGAGGAAATATATGTACAGGGCTTAGTGCTTGGCAATAGGAAATACTCAATAATATATTAGCTTTCCCAAATCCAACTTGCATGTATGTTCTACTACAGCACAGTAGGCAATGAAATTAATAGGAGGGACCACGAGGCCAGGCATGATCATAAACATCCCCCCTCTTCCAGAGTTTCTTGGTGCCTGACACTTTCACCATTGATCTGACTCCTATGGGTCACGTAAGTATAGCTTTATCAACAGTAATTGTTAGAACAGCTCCATTACCTCAGAGATCAAATTAATAGATCCTTTTAATTTTTAAGATGGGATTCTCTTATGTTCACAGCCAACTCCAAACAGGACCAACAGTGACTATTATTTTCCCCTGGTGTGATGGACAAAGAAAACAGCAAGTCTGACTTTTCAGCTTATAATTAGATTGCCCATATATACTGTTTTGATTAAATGGCTACCAAACTCTCACAACAGATCAAGGAAAGGTGAAGAGGCGAAACAACTTTTCATTCTAATTATGCAACGCTGCTTCCTTTTCTCCTTCATCCAGAACGTCCTGAAGTTCACAGAGCAGGAACACCCTGACTATTACCTCCTTCTGGTGTGTGTTCAGCGCCTTCGAGTATTTATCTCACACTACACCCTGCTGTTTCAATGCAATGAGGATTTGCTTATTCAGAAACGGAAAAAGCTCAAGAAGTAAGGTTCTGATGGTGCAGTCTAGAGGGTTGATCAAAGGCTTCTGAGAACAGGATACCGACAATGTGGGTGTCTGTAACAAGTAACCACGTTATATGTTAAGTGGCTAAAATGCAGTGATAGGAAGAAGAGAGAAGGGGAGGGAAGAGAGGTGGTGAAGCTGGCTAGAAGAGGGAGGCACCTACCATCTGGTGGAACTTATTTTAGAAAAATAATCACTTTCAGTCTAATGCCTATACAGATCCCCTCTTCTCTCATGTTCACTACCACAAAAATAGTTGTTGCCCTAAACTCAGCAGGTTTAAAAATACAGTTTAAAGGCCAGAATGTGGTTTCTTTCATTAATTCAACAGATATTTATTGAGTACCTATTTGTGTATCAGGTACTGTTCTATGCACTGAATATACTGCAATTAAAAATTCAGACAAAAATCTTTGCCACATGGAGCTTACTTTCTAGACGTGGACGGCCTATTAATAAACAAATTAGATGATAAGTGCTATGGATAAAAATAAAACAAATAAAGGAGGGGATGGTGGTTGAACAGATTTCATGCTAAGAAGAAATAGGATGATTAGGGAGAATCTGGGCTTCAGAGAGAATAGAAACAACCAATAGCAGAGCTTCCTAATGACCTGTATTTCCTTCAACCTCATCACATCCCAATAAGAAAACAGAGTCATTTCCGTGGGTGCTTCAGACAAGAAAAAGGTGCTATCTCCCAAGCCAGGGCTCCTCTAATGGAGGACATCTCCCCATACCATCCCTTTCCAACTCAATTCAGCTAATTAATCAGCATCCCTCCTCCTGCCTAACCTCGAGTTTGCACTCTATTATGTAAGCAACCTCGTTGTAGAGGGCCCTGGAGAGAAAGAGAGAACTTCACAGCTGAGCTTCATCTGAGAAATGTTGTCTCCCTACCTTTCTTGACATAATCTGCGTGTTCAGAGAGCCAGTTTCCCACTGTACATTCTGAGAATTATTACTTCCATTCTATTAGGTCATCCATGGCGAAGCTGTACAAAGGGCTGGCTTCCCAGTGTGCCAATGCTGGGCAAGATGCTTCCCCCACTGCAGGCCCTGAGGTTGTCCGTGACAGTGGGATCCACCCAGAAGAGATGCTGCAACCCTACTCTTCTGCTCCAAGTTCTGGCCCTACTGTCACGTAAGCACCTATTGCTATGGAAAGGTTAATTGCAATGCCTTCAGGTCCCAGGTGGTCTGTGTGGGGTAGCAGGCTGGCCTGGATTAGAGTATGACGAACAGAACTCCTCCCTCCCTCTTGCCCCATCAGGCCTCTATGTGGCAGGCAAGCAGCTGACCCAATGCTTGTATGCTAGAGGAAGGCACTAAGAATGCTAAGGGACAAGCCTAGAGGCTGGAGGTTACTCCCAACAACTTGACTGCACATAACCATCCTCTACCTACAGCATGAGCCTCTTTGGGTTTGAACAATAATAGAATGGAAGAGAGGGCCATAGAAGGCAGGAAGGCATTTTACAACCCCTCAGGAGGGTGGGAAACCCACTTAAGGTCTCCAAAACATATAGTGGAGGGAAAGGAAAAGTCTGGGCTCTAAGGGTAAGAAATAGGTCTGAGGTGATCCAGAAAGAATGCTGTTCAGCCCTTCCCGGTTCTCCCTGAAGCTTTCTCAGAAAGGGACTTCATAAGCTCTATTCTTCACTTATGACAGCTTCTCTGAAAGCTGGGCAGCGGAAGGATTTAATAGCCTTTTAAAGTCTCTGCATACACCCTCTAACACACTACCTCCTTCAGCAAACTTCCTGATGGCCTTCAGAGTAATGATTAGCCCGTTCACATATCTGGAGCTCATTTGACCTCTGAAGGAAAGGATGAAGCCGACTTGGCTACTTTGGAAACAGGATTCTAGGAGGATTAAGGGAAACCAAAACCCAAAAGTCCAAATCCCCACTTTACCAAATACAGGCAATTCTCACAAAACTAATTCCTTACATTATAATTTCTGCTTTGGGTTTTATTCTTAAGCAAAATTTACAAGTCTTAAAAGGAGCTACTTTTCTTTCCTAAAATTACAATTAAGTAAGAGGTAGGTAGGCCATTGAGATTATTTCAAATTTTAAAAATACCAACTACAATCACTGGAAGGAGCAAATGATCAATAATACAAAATAAATCTCGTTTCCTCCTTTTGCCCTCATCTCTTAAAACTGAGAATATTTATCAGTGAGAGATGGAAGTGGAAATGTAGAGAGGGAGGAGGGAGAAATTCCACAATCATTCTGAAACCTATGAAACATTAACCTTTCTATAAGTGGAGTCATGGATGCTTTTCTTCCTGTAGAGAAAATCCTAGAAGTCCTGTAGGGAAATACCACGCAGAAAAATACCTTTCCTGGATGGTGGGAGAAAGATGGACAGGAAGTGGATATTTACTTGGTGGATCACTTCAGCTCTTAACACAATGACAAAACTATTGCTTTTGTCAACAAAAAGAGCCAAAAAATGAAATCCCTGGAGATTATACCCAGACTGAACATGATGGCTGTCACTGCACTCTGTTGGGAAAGTAGCCAGAAAAAAACCAACAATAATCCAAGTTAAAAGAGAATTGGTCCGGTCACTATTCCATTTTACTATTTCTTTTTGTCTCTGTAAGTTTAAGACCTAATTTTCAGCTTAAGATCACCAGAGAAAGATATTCAATGTTAGCACTTACATACGCATTCCTTATGTGTGTTTATGGTAGAATTACACATGAATAAACAAACTAGCAGAATAACCAGATTGGGTCAGTGTGTAGTAGTCTACTCACATCTGTCTGGCAACTAGATTCCAGCAGAACTGGCAAATCACATCCAATCTGATGGATATGCTCTCCTAGTATCCTACACCAACTGTTACCGGTGAGTTAAAAATAAACAAAACCATCTAGGAAATTGGGCATATTCAGAATGACAGTCTTTTCATTTTGGTAATGTTTTTGTGAGTGGAAGTTTGAGGCCACTTATCTAGCATGCTTTATAGCAAAGGGAATTTTTTAGCTTTTTATTACGAAAATTTCAGACATACATAACAGTTTACATTGAACTCTATATACCACCATCCAGATTCAAGTTATCATGATCCCACCATATTTACTTCACCTAGGAATTTGTTCTTACGTGTGAAGATCCATGAGTCGAGCACAAGTTGTTTCCATTATTTTGTATGACTCTGCTAGGGCAAGAGGAGAGAAAGGAGGTGCCTTGGGGCCCTGACGCGCGGTGGGGAGGGTCCGAGCGTCCAGGTGGGGAGTGATGGCCATCCTCCGCCCACCGGCCATGCCCGCGCGGTGCCTCCTCGCTCAGACGGACCCTTCGGGCATCCACTTTACACGCGGCCATTTCACTCTCCCACCTGGGGGACCACGGCTCGCGGGAACTCCTTAGACGGAGGGGTCTGTGGAGCTTGGTAGGTAACCCACGCAGGTGCCCGGGAGGGGGCAGGACTGGCAGTTTTGCGCCTCGGCAGCACCGGGCAGGGGTGCGTGGCTCCTGGCCTTGGCTGCACTAACCGACCGTAAGCACACCTCTTTTGTATTGTCTCCCCTTTAAAGACATTTGATGCCCCCGATGAAGAAAAGCCAACAGCAAAACCTGATGGACAGCATGCAGCCCGGGAAGCCCGGTGACTGGGAGATGGAGGGCAGGAAGCACGAGAGGCCGGAGGGCCACCTGGCGCCGGCGCAGTTCTGCCCCGCCGAGCAGGACGTGAAGGCGCTCTCCGGGCCCCTGCAGTCCATCCCGGAGATGGACTTCGAGCCCTCGCCCGCCGAGCCCTCGCTGGGCAACGTGGAGCGCTCCCTGCGCGCGCAGGCCGAGCTCCTGCCCGACACCCGCGGCTTCGTGCCCACGGCCTACGAGGAGTTCGAGTATGGCGGCGAGATCTTCGCGCTGCCCGCGCCCTACGACGAGGAGCCCTTCCAGGCCCCGGCCCTCTTCGAGAACTGCTCGCCCGCCTCTTCCGAGTCCAGCCTGGACATCTGCTTCCTGCGGCCCGTCAGCTTCGCCGTGGAGGCCGAGCGGCCGGAGCACGCGCTGCAGCCGCTGCCCAAGAGCGCCACGTCGCCCGCCAGCAGCAGCGGCGCCTACAAGCTGGAGGCGGCGGCGCAGGCGCACGGCAAGGCCAAGCCGCTGAGCCGCTCGCTCAAGGAGTTCCCGCGCGCGCCGCCGGCCGAGGGCGTGGCCCCGCGCCTCTACAGCACGCGCAGCAGCAGCGGCGGCCGCGCGCCCACCAAGGCCGAGCGCGCCGCGCAGGCGCACGGCTCCGCCGCCGCCGCCGCCGCCGCCGCCCGCGGCGCGCCGCGCGCCTACTTCCCCCAGCAGAGGTCCCAAAGCGAAAAGCAGACCTATTTGGAAGTAAGGCGGGTAAAGTAAAACCAAACCCACCCCGCAGCGCCAGCGGTCCCGGGGCAGCCTGCGCTCCCGAGCGCGGCGGGGGCCTTGCGGGGCGGGGAGCGGGGCCCGGTGTGGCAGGTGCCGGGCGGAGGCCTGGGCGGGCCTCAGCCGCCCTCGGAGGCGAGGGAGCGGCCGTCCTTCCCTTGGCACCGCGCGCACACGGCATGCTGCCCACACGTATGTATCACGGCAAAGAGATCGGGGAGACGAGCTCAGCCTGCCGCCGCCGCGCCCCGCGAGGGGTCGCCTCGGCCCTCACGGCCAGGGCGCCGCGGGGCCGCCCCCCCCCCTCACGGCCAGGGCGCCGCGGGGCCGCCCCCCCCCCTCACGGCCAGGGCGCCGCGGGGCCGCCCCCCCCCCTCACGGCCAGGGCGCCGCGGGGCCGCCCCCCCTCCTCACGGCCAGGGCGCCGCGGGGCCGCCCCCCCCCCTCACGGCCAGGGCGCCGCGGGGCCGCCCCCCCCCCTCACGGCCAGGGCGCCGCGGGGCCGCCCCCCCCCCTCACGGCCAGGGCGCCGCGGGGCCGCCCCCCCCCCTCACGGCCAGGGCGCCGCGGGGCCGCCCCCCCTCCTCACGGCCAGGGCGCCGCGGGGCCGCCCCCCCCTCACGGCCAGGGCGCCGCGGGGCCGCCCCCCCTCCTCACGGCCAGGGCGCCGCGGGGCCGCCCCCCCCTCACGGCCAGGGCGCCGCGGGGCCGCCCCTCACAGTGCCGCCTGCCCGTGGCTTCCTCCGCCCGCTGGGCACATGTCCTTGTTTAAATGTTCAAAACACCCCGCCCCGTCCCGCCCCGCGCAGCCGGGGACACGCGTCGCCCTGTGTCGCTTTGGCTCCCTGCGCGAAGGGAGGTTGACTTCCCGCTGCTTTCCTTTCGGCCCGGAAGGGGTGGCGTGTGACTCCGCAGATTCCACCGGGACGGAGACAACGCTAGTCAAGGAGGCCTTGATTCACTGACGCCTCCTTTGGCCTCCATGTCAGTGTTTAGTATTTTGATGTCTAACCTCGGTGTCCAAAGCTCTGGGGACGTTTGACAGGGGTCAGACCCCAGTCTTCCGTGTTCCATCCCTAAGAAAAGAGACAGCATGCTTTATTGCAAAGAGCACCTGACGAGGTGTCAGGAGACCTGGGTTCTAGTCCTGGCTCTGCTGCCAAAGCTGTGGGCTTCTGGACAATTCACTTGGCTTTTCTGTGCCTCCAGTTTTCACATCTTTGAAATAAGACAGTATATACCTTTCCTGCCTCATAGGTCTGCTGTGAGGATCGGGCCAAGTAAGATAAAATTTGTCAGTATGCTTTGCAAAGTATGGAATGCTATACAAGTGCTCCAGGTATTATCAAGATCATGATTCCACCCAAAGATTTTCCTTAAACTATTAATAGATTAAGTTTCCAAATAGTCCCTAAAAGCCCACTTCTCAAAATGTGCTTCTTGGGCTAGTAGTGAATGCATTACCTGGGAACTTGTTATAAATGCAGAATTTGGGTCCCACCCCAGACCTACTGAATCAGAATCTGCATTTTAGCAAGATTCCTACATGAGTCATATAAACATTAAGTGTAGCTGGGCAGGAGCATACCTTAAACCACTGGCTTTCAAAATCTAGGTGTGTATAACTCCAAAGATTCTGGTTCAGAAAGTCTGGGTTGGGGCTCAGGGATCTACATTTTAAATAAAGGTCTCAGTGGATCCTGTAGCCCCAGGACCACACTTTGAGAAACACCACACTAAGCCATCAAGTTGTTGGTCTCCATGGTTTAGTTATGAACCTTAGTAGAATACAGTATTAGAGAATCTCTAGATCTGTTACTACAACCCCAAGTTAAGGGCTCAAAGTCAAACCCATGTTTCTTGAAAAAAATTCCTCAGTCTTTGCTTCTTTATCAGCAAGAAGTCATCCATCTAATTCATGGAATTTTCAGAGTTTGTTTTTTGTTTTTTTAAAAATATCTTTTTATTGATTTCAGAGAGAGGGAAGAAGAGGGAGAGAGAGAGAGAGAAACATCAATGATGAGAGAGTCATTGATTGGCTGCAGCCCGCAACCTGGGCATGTGCCCTGACCGGGAATCGAACCCCGATCGCCTGGATCCTAGGTTGATGCTCAACCGCTGAGCCACGCCCGGCCGGGCCAGAGTGTTTTTTGCTTTGATTTTTTGGGTTCTTTTCTTGGCTTCACAATTAAGCATCTATTTTTGGTTACTTTAAATTTCGGTCACCTCAAAGTAAATATTTTGTGCATATGGAACATAAATGTATATGCACATCTATTTTATTTAGCACATCTCACATTTAAAAAGGAACTAGAGAGTTCACAAAAGATAAAGCCTTATTTTTCCTTTACATTCCAAATGCCATGGGCTAAGAATTGTAAAAACTGTATTGAAGGCATATGTGCAGGTTGGAAATATTAGTTGACATTTACTTCTAAACAGATAGGGCCTCTTTCATGTCTAAAATGGAGACTTGGGAACATTTGTTTAAAACTGGTATAACAAGGAACTTTCTTGTTTTGAAGAAAGAGAAAAATACCCAGAGCTATGAGGGTCCTACATCTGGTTTTCCAGCAAGATAGTATTTGTGCCAGAAAAAGAAATTAATCTCTATACTCTTTAAACATTTGCCCATTTCCTTTATTTCCTGGTCTTTAACCATTGTTATATAGGATTATGATATAGACTCTGGACTCTTTGCCTTGATACATAGAAAATACTTCTACACTCAGCAGAAAATTATCCTCTTTTCAACTACTAATTTCTTAATTAGCCTAGCTTTGCTCTAGTTGGAATAGGGTACCCACCATTAGTCTTTGGGGATGGAAGAGGAAAGTGACAGAGTAAAAAAAAAAAAAAAAAGTCCCATAGTGAGGATAGATGTTAACTTTGGAAAAGAGTGAAAAAACACCTTTCTTTTGTGTTTTCAGGAGATGCATTTAGAAGACACCACCAGATTCTGTCCAAAGGATGAAAGAGAAAGTGAACAAACATCTTTCAGCGATCAAAACCCCAGGCAAGACCAGAAAGGGGGCTTTCGCAGCTCCTTCCGCAAGCTCTTTAAAAAGAAGTGAGTAGCCCTTAGACAAGACAGCATTGTAACTCATTTCCCTTTGGGCTAAGTCTTGAGGTTTTAATAGTAGTAAGTATCAAGTAGCCTGGTTTCAGACAACTGCTTCAAGCTCAGTGCCTGCACCCAGTAGCCACGATTCTTGCAGGCGAAGATGTTTCTCATTGTAATTTCCTAGAGTAAAAGCAAACTCAGCTCTGTCCTCTGCCTCTTCTATCTTTTAGCCCTACTTCCTTGTTCCCAGAGTCATGTGTTCTGAGTGGAGTGAGCAGAGGAGGTCCCCTGGGAAATGAGCTGGTGACAATGAAATTCCTTTTAGACTGGGAGGAGTGGGATCCACTATGGGAGTTGGGGGTAATGGAAAGTTTTTTAAGGATCTCAGCACTTCTGCCTGTAGGTGCCTGTAGTTATCCTGGGGGGTTAGTACTGTTTATTGGGACTTACAGTGTCTTCCCTAGCAGAAATGATTGAATGGATTTGGCTTGGGCCCTAGTTAAAAAATCACTTTAATGGGGGCAAAAACAAGCCATTTCCCTTCTTTGGTCTTCTGAGATTCTAAGTGCTTGTTGTATGAAATCACCTACCAGGCATTTTGGCCAGCACTTATCAGCACTGTCTTATAGACTGGGGGACAGTGGTCTAACCCCAGCAGGAAATGTAAGGAATTGAGAACCAAACATAGCATTTGACCATAGAGGGATTCTCCAGTCCAGCCATTGCCCACCTGAGAGACTTCAGTCTCTATCTCCACTGGCCCTCAGGCCTGCTTCACTCTTCCTTAGCGAGACTTCCCTGCTGCTGAGTTTCTCTTGGTAGAGGAAGTTCTTGCGGTCAGTTTTAAACAGTAGGTCTTCCTATGTTAGTGAATGGAAAAGTTAAACAAAGATACTCCTTTAAGTGAGTATCTTTAAGTAAGCTGCCTTTAAGTGAGTAAGCACAGGGAAATCATGTTCTCCTTGAGGAAGGGGTTCCTGGCTGGTTTAGATAATGAATGGTCTTGACAGGAGAACTGGGGGCAGGCTTGGAGTGAGGACTTTTTTGATCGTTTGTCTACTTCTTCTCCCATGAGGAGGAGGGTGGTACTGAGATTAGTGGGTGTCTGGCTGTTGGTCCCCACCTGTTGTTACTGGGAGAAGGGGAAATAGGCAGGAACAGAAACATTATTTCAGTCAGCAATAGCCCTACTCTACGAAGTCCCTTTTCATTTTTGCTAAGGCAGCCCATGTACACATGCATGACTTTTGCTGGATCCCCTTTATTCAGGGTGAGGAGTTAAGAATTTTCTCTCTCTCTCTAGGATCATAGATTTAGATCCTTCCTGGCCCAGTGCCTACCTCTCTCACACTTGGCAGGGATGGAGAGACCTGGAAACAGAGAGCTCCCCAGCCTGACCTTGGGATTTAGATTCCTAAATCCTTCAAAGGACTCCCAATTCCTAAGGGCACTGCTTGTACTTTTTTTTTTTTTTAACAGTATTCCCAAAATAAACAGCCACTTCTTGCCCACTGCCATTTATAATGACTGGGTACTGTCTGTTGGAAAGCAATGAGCCCTGGATCCACCACTGATTTCTTTACAAATTCCCATTTTTCAGAGAGATGTAAGAAAATGCTCTGCAGTTACCTGAGGCAGAAAGAGTGGACTTGTCCTCTTTGTGTCCAGGGGACAGAACTAGAAGCAGTAGGTGAGAGGATGGACTTTCTAAAACTGCAGCTGCCTAGAACTGGAGCTGGCTGCCTCATGAGGGCGTGGGTTCTCTTTAGCAGAAGCTGGATGACCCCAGTCAGGGATGCTGACAGGGATTCCCACACTGTGTGAGATTGCCCAGGATAGTCACCTGAGTGCTTTCTAGTGCTGAGATTTGCTTCATCTGTAGTTTCACTTTGTTGTAGATCAATGTAAGTAGTCACATCTTTTTAACATCTGAAACAAATAATTAATGTGGCCTTGGGACTCATAATTTTAAACACTCACCATATGGAAGACCAGATTTTTTCCTTCTAAGCCCCACACAGCCCTCGATACAATGCTGAGGACTTGCTGTGTGGACTCTCCAAATTCGTGTTGGTTAATTGCTTCCAGTCATCTTGCAGCCTTTTGGGGTCCGTAAAGGGCCAAATGGAGTCCCTTAGTTCTCTTAGATCAGTCTCTCCTGCCTCAATCATATTGCTGCCACCATACCTTTGTATTTAAAATCTGAAGTGTTATATGAATGGCCACACAGATGGCTGATCTCCCTGGCAGGCTTTCAAGCTTTTTACATCGGTTGTAGGACTGTGAGCTCCATCAGGTGATGCTCGCTTATTGCCTTGTGTCCAGGGTACCACAGTGGGCACTTTGGGGGTTGGGAATGGGATCAAGAAACAGCTTGAGTAGCTTTTCCGGAGTATTTCCCTCCAAAAACCATGGAAAGGTTGCTTCATTATGCTAAGGTAAAGAGATGGGGCAAAGAAGCCCTAGCGTAGCATGGAAAGGCCAGTGGCTCCTAGCTGAGAACACACTGTTCTCATTAATTAAGCATTCTTTCTTGTATGCATGTACTTTGCGAGACGCTCCTGTAGGAATCGTGAATGACATAGTCACAGGTGTTATGCAGCTTTATGTAGTTGCTCTTACGGAGGACTCTGAAGTTAGGCCTGTGGACAGGTAGAGGGAGGAACCATAAAGAGACACTCAGCTCATTCTCCTCCCGTGTTGTTGGGGGATCAGTCTGGCAGCAAGCCCTGTAACTAGGAAGTGGTTAACCCTGGGTACTGGAACCATGCCAGAGCCTGGCCTCAGAGGTCCCGAATGGACCAGCGCCAGAAAAGCCGCCTGTGTCACATCTGGGGCTCACTGCCTGCCTACCCACCCCACAGCCCTCTGGAGGTTCATTCCTGTCTACGCTGACACACTTTTTGTATCCATAGGGGCTTGTTTGGCTGGTGGCCCCACACACCCAGAATGCTGCTTCGGGATGAAGCTAGGCATGGAGCCAGATGCAACAGAAAACCTGGGAAAGGGTTCTCTTCCCTCTGAGGCTGGGAGGGCCGGATGCTCATATCCACAAGGATTCAAAAGGGAGAGAGTCAAGTTGACATCTTTAAAAAAAATTCTGAAAAACACCCAAGACACTGGGGAAAGGATGACGCTCTGTGTCTGTCTCAGGCACATCTGTCCTGGGTAGATAGACACCAGGTCATATGTCTCTGAAAGCTGCCCAGAATTTATCAGAATAAACACCACATATCTTAAAGCCTGAAAATTTTAAATGAGGATTCCTAGAACCCAGGAGCAGACCTAATGCGATAGGCTGATGCTGGACTGAATCCTTACCCCTCTGCCTTTGAACAGGATGGGAGGCAAACTGTCCCGCTCTAGAAGGATCTAGATGGAGGTTGTCGAAGACTTGCATTTAGACTGTCCTGAAGTCTCAGGCACATGTTACTTCATCTTTATATATAAATCTCGCACTTAGGTTAATAAGTATTCTTGACTGGGGGTGTGGCATAGGGGAACAGGGTTATGCAAGATAGTTTGGGGAATGTAAATGTTCTTCCTTTTTATCCCCAAATCTGGGAGCAGTAGCAGATAAACAATATGGCTTCCAAACAATTAATTCTACTTCTCCCATTCTGTTCCTCTTTGGCACTTTATAACGTACATACCTCAAGAGTATCTCCTTCCTGGTCATTACCCTCCCCCATCAAGCACATCAGAATCTCTCTTCTTAATCACACACAGAGAGAGGACTTCCACAAGGCCCCAGGTGATATCAGAGAATCCTCTTCTTTCCGTGTCTTACCAGCTATTTTTGCATACGCCCAGCCTTGCTGTGGGGCAGACCATGTAATAGAAAACGGGATTAAAGAACCGATTCATAATTTTACCCTCACCTTCCTCTTGACCTCCTAAAGCCTATCAAGTCCTTCCCACATTCATACGCACTTTGGGGTTCTCTCTCATTTCCCATTTTATTTCCCCATGTAACTTTAAAATTACAGGAGACAGTTGAAGAGATGACATTTTAGATTTCTCAAACCTTATTATGAGTGTTTCTCAGTAGGTCATTTGAAATCAGTCACTAACTTAAGGGTCTTTAGTGTACTAGGTTCTGTCTAGCACAAAAGAAGTAAAAGAAATAGTTGTAGTCCACGAAGAGCCTACAGTCTAAATGTAAGGGTTCCCTAGCTGCAAGGTTTAGAAGATAGTAAGCACTCAACAAATATGTAGTAAGTGAAAGCTCATTTGTCAGTCACCTTGTTGATTAATTACTAGGGCCAAAGAATTTGGTGGACAGGATGAATTTCCTTGCTCCCTTATTTCTCCAATTACATGTCTCCTAAAGCTTTCAAAGTCTTTCCAATCAGAAAACCAGCCCTTCATAGGTCAGAGGGTTCTGTGCACCAGATTCCACCCCTCCTCTCTTCCCCAGCTCCAAACAAACTTTCAAGGTTTATTTGTAGCAAATTTATACATATATGACCTACCCAACTTGTTTTCTTTGTCTTTGTCAGTGGAGTGGAAGGAAAGTTAGCAACAGGTCCTCCTATCAAACACTGGGCTGGTTATATGTCAGAATGTACAGGCAGCACTGTACCATAACCCAGCAAGTGTCTGCCAGGCCGCTTCTTCAGTGTCTGCTCAGATCTGCTTTGCAGTCACTGAGGGACTGGCTGCATCCCACCGCCCCTGCGCCTGCGCCTGCGCACTAGCGCCAATGGCTCCAGGAGCTCAAAAGCCATTTCTCTTTATAGAGAAAGGGAATGAAAAGCAAATACTCTGGCCATTTCTTCTTAGCCTGTAGGTGATTTCCCAGTAATTTAGGTCTACATCAGTTCAGAGCCTAACAGCCACACCTTTGGAAAAGTCCAGCCATCAGAGTGACCAGATTATTTTTAAAATGATGAAAATGAGCTTTTAATCCTGGCTACAGTGGATGCTAGATTTTGAAAAGGATTAGCAAGTTAGCCATTAGTTAATTAATAGTTAATATCAAGAAACACAGATAAAGTCACACACCTGGAGGCACACAGAGGTTGTTTATGAGAAGAGCAGTTAAAAAAGAAAAAACTAAGCTAAGTTTGTGGACTTTGAAAACTAGACAGGGCGATTTTGGCATTTGTTTCAGAAATGGGAACGCATCTGGTGAAGATTTCTGTGGTCCTTGGGGCTGGTGGTGACATCAAAGCTTTCCCATTTCCAGGTAAACACTAAATAGTTGCATGTTGGAACCATCAAAGTATGACATGTTGGGTTTTGGAGAGATCAGATGTAGCTAAGAGGGGAAATGTGAGGTAAAGATTTTAAGTTTCGAGTGACTTTCTGATGAGAAACTTCCATGTGGGTGAACAATTCAGAAGAGACACCAGCCAGATTCAAATCTTGCTTCCTACTTCCCGCCCCCAAAACTATAGGCATTTCTAGTCTTCGGGATAACAGACGATGTGGGGAAAGAATGAATGTATCTTCCTAACATTTGGGCACAACTGTACTAATCAGCGATGATTTGAATTGGAGGTAGGTGGGAGTTCTGAGAGTTGAGAGGAGGCCTGGAGTTCTGTTCAGGTGAGCTTGTGGAGGCTGTTTCAAGGGAAGATTCCAGGGGGGCTTTGAAAAGGAAGATGACCCTCACCCCACCCAGATATCATCTTACCTGATGAGTTCCCAGATGTACTAGGTTGAGAGAGAGAATCATTTTTCTTTTATGCACTGGGATAGAGTAGAAAAGTGCTCCTTACAGACCAGAGATAGACAGTATGCTGGGCAGCTGTGGCTTCATCTGTGAGACCAAATATCAGGGTGAAAAGTAAAAAAAATCTAGTCAGTCATCAGGTTTCCTGACATTGGGACGTTAGTCTTTGTGTGGATCCAACTTCCTTCCTTGAATAATATAAAAAAGGATGTTTGAATTCTGCCCAATTAATTCAGTAAATGATAGAGTCATAATTCACTTATAACAATGAGAACTCATAGCATACCAATGGCAGGGAAAGCACTTACTCTTCTCTGTGGACAGTGGAAGCATGCCTGACTCAGCCTCCACACATGGAGAACTTGTTGGGTTGTGTAGGAGCTTTGGACAAAGAACTTCGTGTCTAACATCACTTTCATATATCCTGCATGAAGTCTTTTGATATTGGTTCTTAGTCACTGGGATAGTTTTACCCATTCTAGCTCATAGTTGAAGCTAGCCAAAGGCCCCCAGCCTAGCTTGTCAGAGATATTTCCAGAAAGCCTCCTCCCTCCAGGGACTTCTGACATGAACAAACTGGAGAAGGTGCAGAGCTGGAATGGATTACCCAACTGGCTTAACCAAGATAAAGGAAGAATGCACCCTGGACTGGGGACTCAATTGGACTGATTTGAGTTCTTGACTATTGATTGGGTTTGGTCTCCTTCGTGGTGGTTGAGGTTATAGAATCTCCTCAATCTGATTACTGTACGAATTTCTGCATTCTACCAAATGTAGCATATATGTGTGGTTGGTTTCAATAAATCTTTCATTTAAAAATGAAAACAAGTAAAAGTAAGAGTTTGTAATGTAATGCCCAAGTTCAGTAAAGGCCCTTGATAACCTTGGTTGAGAGCAATGAATTCCATCCATTTTAATTTAAGGTCCTTGCTCATTTGTGGAGTAGTTACTTGGTTGAATCAAAAAATAGGATTTCTTGAATTTTCTGAGCTTTGTTCCCCTTTTACAGTGTTACTATACAGTATCTTACACTGACATACACAGTTGTTACAATTGTCCCTGTAAAGCATTAGAAAGCTATTCTCTTTATGTTGCCTGTGAGTCATAGTTACACATGTCCTGAGTCATGAAATTCAAGGGAAGTAAAAATTATTCCAGATCTAGGAGGTAACTGTTTTACAAATGCAAAACAATTTGGATAGATAAAATATTTGAAAACAATTTAAACCAAATCAACCTGTACTTTATCTGTGTGCTGAGATTTTAGGTCCAGTGGATCAGAATACAGGGAAAAAACTAATGAGAATCCCTCAATGGATCCTTCACCCACCAAACAAGATTTCTTCAGAAACCGACTTGCTCTTGCAAATGACCTTGACCAAGGAACAGCTGTGTAAAACATACTTAAAGTTGTACTGTCAAGTGGTAAGATGAGGATAAGAAGCTTGTATATATTTGTGTAGGAAAGTATATATATATATATATATATATATTGATGTATAAATCCCTGAGGAAAGCTAATATAAATACTTACATATGAAACTAAATCTACATACAAACAAGACATGGACGAGATGAAGATTAGTCTATGGTTGAGAGCTGGCTTTTTGAACCTCAACACTTGGGAAAAGGGAAACGAAGACTTCACAGCATTACAGAAAAACACAATAAATCTGGAGGAAAATAAACGTTTGTAAGATCAAAAACTTCCACCTTGAAGTCATTCTCCTAGTGTGACATTAGCTTGTTCATATTTAACATGGGATATGAATTTTATGCTTCCTAGGCATTCAGCTTATTCATCCCAGAGTTCTTAGTCTAATACACACTGTTAGGGGCCAGTTCTGTCTTGCCATTAGTCTTCCAAAAACCCCAAGGCAATACCTAACATTCCTTAAGGCAAAGGAATCAAGTAACAACTGTATTTTACATGCTGCAACTCTGAGTTGTGGAGATTTTGTACCATGATACCAAAGGTTCAAATCTTAAAGACACATTGATCTCCAAAGAGGAAGAGAACCTTAAGAGTAGTATTTCTCTTGTTCTATGGTTATGAAAATCAGTCTAGGGAACAGTGATTTCTTTAGGAAGTAGGAGGCCAAAGAAACATTTTTTCTTGTGTGGGTTTTGCTGCAGATGGGAACAGTGTAGAGCCAGTCTTATTGAGCACTTGGTCAGGAATCAGAGATCCCCCTAGTGATCCTGAGTGTTACACATACATACTCATGACTGATGGGCTGCGTCGGGGGAGAGGGGGGAGGGGGAGCACTGATTTGGCTACACCCTCCTCAGGGCTTTCAGTCTGGAAGGAAGGTAGCAACATCAATGTGTTAATGGCTCACATACAGTGGTTGCTACAAGCACCAGGTCAGAATGAAAACTTAGAGCTGGCAGTACCTTACTCTGTTTTCCAGAAGTAAGTTGTAAAGAAACAGTTCTTACAGCTCAGATGAGAATCATCGCAATGGATGTGGGGTAATAAAATGTGCTCTATTTCCACACGGATATGTCTTAAGATGGCCTACATCCTTGACATGCCCCAAACATCAGAGTCATAAGAGAAAAAAAGTTAGGTTTAAAGAATTAGCCCCCACTCCCAGACAGTTGTCTTTAGTACAGTAGGGGCATCTGGTTACCGTTTATTCAGAATCTCGGCTCCCAAACTGTTTCTTCAGAGAAAGTCCCTCTTGTACTTTTTGACCAAATAAGGGAAGTTGCACTTTTAAGTGTTACAGGTTTTCTTCTACTTGTCTGATGACTACTTAGGAACTACTTCGTTAGCATTTTTAACAATAGGTGGTCTGGAACACACAAAGGATGGCTGCCAAGTTTGGGGGATTTCTAATATTTAAGTCAAGCTTTCCATTTTCCCAAAATTAATGGGCTCATTTGAAATTAGATTTCTCTCTATTATCAGCCAACGAAGTTTTGGGGGCAGTGCTTGATAGAGACCTATAATCTTTTAAGGGAAAAAATAGAAATTGATGTGTGACACTAGAGCTAATTTTTATACATTATAAGAACACAAGGATGTGATTTAGGCAAAGCTGAAAATACTGTTTTAGGAAGTTGTCAAACATTTAAAGTAGTCAAGGTTTTTGTACCTAACCCAAATAACTTATTTTCCAAAATTAATGTTGTTTTTGAAGAGCTTAGTGCATAATCTTTGATAAGTCATCTACACCTGTGTTATCTATAAAAATAGAGATTTTTATTCATTCTTCTTGCTCCATTCTCTTGAGACATAGTAGCGTTAAATGCTCTTAATTCTCAGCAAGAAAACAGAATGTGTTGTTTCTTCCTCATGTATATAAACCTTTCCATCTAAAGATAGTGGGATCTACTGTAAAGGATTGTGGATGGACACCATCTGTGTTTCTAATTGGGTTGTTTCCACTTAGCACTGGATACATCCCCTCTCCTCATTATCACATTTTCCCTTTCAACTGAGGAAGACCCTTCAGCATACAAACATGCTCTGATTTCTCCCATTTTTTTAAACAAAAGAAATCTTCTCTTCACAGTTCGCTTTCTTTTATAGTAAAACTTGAAAGAAGAAGCTGCTCCAGTTCCTCTCCTCCCATTCTCTGCTAGTCCCTCCTCTCTCCTCCCTCTCTTAATGTCAGCATGCCCCAGGGTTCTCCTTTGCTCAGATCTCTTCTTTTTTTCAGTCTGCTGGCTTTAAAATAAGATCTTTATGAAAGTGACTCCCTATACCTTCAGCCCAAAACTCTCTCCTAAATCCCTGCCTTACATCTCCAGCTGCCTCCTTGGTATCTCCGATATATTTACTGAACTAAACATATCCAAGCCTGCTTCAATCCCCCCCCCCCTTGGTTAATGGTACTTTTGTCCTTCCAAGGCCAAAACCTTGACGTCATCCTTGACAATTCTGTTTCTTACAGTCCACCTGTATTCTATCAACAGATTGGCTGTCTTCCAAGTATGTCCAGACTCTGGCCTCTTCTCACCACCTCCACTGCTGTCACGCTGGCCGGGCTGCCTTCTGTTGGGCTAGCCTCCTCACTCTCACTCTTAACCCCACGTTATTCTCAACATGGCAGCCAGAGCGATCCTGTTAAAATGTAAATCAGATCATGTATGTCATGCCTCTGCTCCAACCCTCGAAGGGTTCTATTTCTCTCAAACAGAAGCCAGTCATTAGAAGTGATCTGGACCCCATTAAACCTCTAATGGCATTTCCTATTTCACCCACATTCATTCCTCTCCAGATACAAGTAGCCTCACTGTTCCTCAGATATACCAAGTATGTTCCTGCCTGTGAGATTTTGAATTTGCTGTTCCCTGGGACTTGGCATATTCTTTCCCCCAGACACTTCGATGTCTCATTCCTTCACCTCCTTCAAATCTTCACTCATCCATCATGTTCTCCATGAGGCTGACTCTGACCATCCCATTTAAATTTCACCTCTTGTCCCCTACTTTCCCAGCCACCTTGCCCTTGTTCATAGTAGTTACAACATTCTAACGTATAATATACCTATTTATGTTTATTACCTATTGTCTACATCTTCTGACTACATTATTAATCCTATGATGGTACGGATTTTTGTCTATTTGTTCATTGCTATATTCCTAGCATCAGAACTGTAACTGGAACAATAAATAATTGCTGAAAGTTGAATGGTCAGATGGGCCCTTATCAAATGCTTATAACTAAGGTCACTCAAAACCAATTTAAGTGGCAATAAACATCAAATGAAGCTATAAAGTATCAAACTATGAGGACTTCAGGATGAACCACCAATTTCTTAAAAGAGATCTAATAGCAGGCAAACTTTGAAAACATGTCCCTTTTAACTTCAGTTACCATTTATTGGGCAACTACTGTATAAAGGTCTTTGGACTTTACACATATTACAGTAGGTCCTTGAATAAGTGTTTTGTACAATGTTGTTTCATTATAACATTGATGAGATGCTGTAGGACCTTTACTCTTGTTTATATCAATTAACCCATGGTTAAATTGGTTTCATTATATGTTATTTCACTTGAAGTTCCAGAACCTATTGATGACTTTATTGAGGACTTAATATACCTTTAAACCTCACAATAATCCCCAATAGTAGAGATCTATTAATCTCATGCACTGATGAAGAACAGAGACTCATTACTTAAATAACTTCTCCAAAGTCACACATCTAGTAATAGAACCAATATGTGAACACAGATATGTATGATTTCAAAGCACCTACTTGTACTCTTGTACCACGAGTCTTCCTTTTCTTGAAGAATCATGAAGGTAGAGAAATAGCTTCTGAAAATGGCTATCATTTTTTTCTTGCATCCAATGAGAATTAAGAGTCCTAAAATATAAGAATGGGCATAAACTGCTTTTTTGGAATTGTACTCTATCAAACCTTCCTTGCCTCTGGGAGCCACGTGCAACTATGCACAGAGGCAGGCTCAGCTCTGGGCTGTGCCCTAGAGACTTAAGCTCCCCGAGACTGTGATGAGCTAACATGATTACATAGAAAAGCAAATCACCTGGTTAAAATTCAAAGAAAATAACATTTCAAGAGCCAATTCACAGGTTTGACTATCAATATTAACATTATCTTCCTATAGCTATTGATTACCTACAATTTACTCAATAACGCATACTTGGATTTCCACTGTGGATTTCACAGTGGCCTACAAATGGAACTGGGTCTTTAAACCAGGGGAGGAAAACCGCTAATAAATTTTAGCTATCCCTGAAAGCATTCCTCCAAATACCAGGAATCAAAGTTGAGTCAGTGGTCTCAGCCATTAACTGCCACATGATGTTGGCTAGGTCATTTCACTGCTCCAGGCCTCACTTGCTTCAATTTTTAAATAAGGGTATTTGATCTCTAAGAATTCATCGGTTTTTACATTCTGTAGTTCACCACGAATAACTGCATAATTCTTTACAATGTGCAACTGTAAACTACCTTTCCATGCCAAGCTAGGAAGAACTGTTAAATGTCAGGCTGCCATGTTCCAGCAGGTCTCAGCAAAACTTGCCAGTCAAGGAACCGTGTTATCATAGAACTTCTTTTATGGAATACAAATGCCTCAGGCCTCTGAAACTTCATCCAGGTGACAGCCAAGGTCACTAAAGTACTAATTTTCATCCCAAGGGACTCCCACTCACTGCAATCATAGGGCTTGATACAGAAGGAAATCCTGAACTTCTTTTATAATAGTGTGATACAGGAATAAGCATCTGCAAAGCAAGGCCATGATAAAGAGTAAACTATTTCTGCATGGCAAGTATGAACTAAAATGAAAATCACTGACATTAAAAATATTGTCCTCTAAAATAAATGCATGCAAAAATAATACACTTGTGGGCTATGTAAGGCATTTTTCTTTATTATTTTTCAGTTTATCTTAGTAATGCCAGAAAAATAACAGCCATTATTTTCACTTTAAATGCAAACCAAATACTGCTGCACACAGAGTACAAAGATTACCTACGAACATGGTTAGGTAGAAAGGCCATATTAGATGTATAGACCACACTTTGTTTTTACATCAAAGTAAGACTGACAGAGCAATTTTTTGACAATTTAGCAAATACCGTGCTACTAAACAAAGGTAAATACACGTATATATACATAAACATGTTTCAACTAAAGTTATACATGTCACTTTGACAAACAAAGGCTTCTTCTCTGGTGGGTTTCACCAGATATTTGCACCCCAAAGTCCCCTGCCCTGATCCCGCCCCCAAATGCTGACTTGATCTGAAGAAAAAAATTAGAGATGTTCTTAATTAAAGGCACATTTGGCAGCTACTGAAAGTGGCATGCATCTGGCACAGGTGCGCTCTCCCTAAAGCCACACATGTGACTTCCATCCGTTATGCATCTTGTTTGAGTGGTAGTCCAATATGATCCACCTTTAGCTAACTTGCTTTATAATTTTGCAGCAATTGGCTACGTAATGCACTATTTTCATTAAAGGCAAAAGGGAAATTTACTCACAGTTGACAGAAAATGCACTTTACGGTGTCAAAAATGGAAAATAAGGCATGAAATTTACAAAACAAGTTACAAGTGCTTTTGTTATTTAGATTTATCATATAGAACTCATGCTTCTTTTCTTAACTAGAGCTCAAAACATTTTATTGGCTCATGTATAAGGGATTATGAAATGATTTTAAAAGTTAGCAATGAGATGTTTCAGAAGGAAAATATTGAATAAGTAAACTAAATCATCACTTTCCCTTATAATTTTACTGCATAATTCTTTCAGCCAAACTGATTAACCTTGTGATGTTTATTTTACTGGTAAAGATTAATGTGCAACACAACAGGGCCTGCACTTGTATAATAGTCAAACAATATAAGTTAAAAAAGAACAAGTGAACCTACCCATAGCAGCAGAATACCAAGAAATAAATGGTTAAATTGGTTTCTTTCTAGAGGGGGAAAAAAAAAGTTTTCTCAATACTATGTACACTAATAAATTGGGACACCCCTCCCTCCATTTCCCTTGTTTTGCTGAGCCACTTAAAACTGAATTTAAGTTGTCATTAAAAGACAAACAGTGAACTACATGACTAAAGTAAGCTAAGCTTGAGAATTAAGACAAGAGCATGATCATAGGTATCAACTAACTTTTGGACTGCTTAATTTTTGATTTGCGAAAAAACCCATTAAGAATTTAGAACTGTAATATAGCCTCCAACTGAAATAGTACCTGTTCACTAGACTGTTCTGTTAACTGCAGTATAATTAATGTGGCATGCTCCTTGCTAAATTCAGATCCAGTAAAACAGAACATTCTTGAATTGTCAGAGCACAGTAACCTACTAAACACATAATTTGATACCCAATTACCTTTAATCAAACTTTTAATGTTTATATATTTCCTGATAATTTGTACTCTGAAAATACACTGAAGACTGGGAAGAGTAAATAACCTTTGAATAAATTTAGAAACATATACTTATCTGTTCCTGTTTTTAAAAGTGCTTAGCTATGTGGAAAGGCTCCCTTTCTGTTACTTCAGTTATTAGCTCACTTATGTAAATTCAACCTGGAAATATTTTCATTGTATGACCCAAAGATAATGAAACATCTAAGAACCATTTCCATTTCCAAAAGACATGTTCCATATTTTGAAATGTGGTTTAGAAAGTCATGCCGCATTGACTGTCTTATAACGTCCTAGATTCAAAAGCAGAATTTTGTGGTGATGCATTTATCTTCTCAGCCACTTGTTGTCCCTGATTAAGTATATCTTAGTTACTACAAAGAATAAATTTGTCAGCTAGTTAATGTTCCACAAATGAAGGTAAGGATAGTTTTCTCACCTCCATTTAAGGGCATCCAATTGGAATTTTTCTAATTAGTTAGCACTGCAGAAAATATTTTTACCCAGATGTCACACTTCAAAATAAAAAAGTATCCTCTATCCACAATGCATATGAAGCTGATGGACAGTGGTCTCCTAGAACCACTAGGATGGTTCCCTTTGTGAAGCATGATTAGAGCTCCAAATCTTGAATTTTTACCCTTTATACGATCAGGCAGGTTGAAAACCCTTATTGAAGGTGAACACACTGGCCAGAGATACCGAATGGGCTCCAGTGTGACTCTTCTCAGGTTCTTATTTGGAGTGGGGATGGGGTAATTAAGAAATTATCAATAAGACATATAAAGGGAAATCCTAGGGACAATGAGGCTGGTTTAATAAAAAGTCATGGGAGATTCTGGAATGTGTATTATGATTAATTGTAGCAGCACTAGTAAGTAGGCTTGATAAATACTTATTGAATGAATGGTCTTACGGACACTGCATACAAGAGTGGATTTGAAATTTTTGGGGAGACTTTTAAAAGGAGACGTTTTACAAAGAGAAAAATGGCTACCTACCATAATAGGAATGGTACAGATATTAAACAAAGATTCAACTCTAACAAATCAATAAGGATATGCTAGGATGGACTGCTTAATGATGATGCAATCAACATTCTTAAAGGACTATATACTGTACTATTACGATGTACATTTAATGCTCTAATGAATGTCACAGGGAATTATAAAAGTATTAGGTTTTGGCCATGATGCAGCACTTCTAAAATGTCTCTAATGGCATGGTTAACAGAATCGCTGACATGACGCTTCATTATTCAGAGGACACATGCAGATACTGATGAACTGATGACTCTAAGGATGGAATACTGCACATTTCACAGACATTAGAGTGGAGATTAATAAAACTTTTTCTCTTCAACAAGTTGCATGCATTTCAGTCACAGTATTTGTTAGACTCAGAAGATCAGTACATAGGCTTAATGAATAATCCATATAATGATTTTAAGGACGTAGGCAGATGTTCTCTTATGAATAGTTCTGATAGAGCAAAGACCTCAAGCAAGGTAGAATGTTTAATATAAACTTTAACAAACTGTATACATGTTGCCTAGGAAATTAAAAAACTTACAAAGTTCTGCTTAAAAGGTACCCATCCTATTCTAACCAAATACTATCCTACATGCCAAACTGTAACTTCAGATCATCCTGAAAGATGAATACATACATCCGGAACTAGAAACCAAGGCGTACCACAACGCGTGCTTTTATGCTTAGTGTTTGCGTGTGTGTGTTTCAACTGAAAGAAATAAGAATCAACCATTTTCTCCATATAATAATTTAATATATGCCAGCCAACAAGGTATTTGTATTTTTATTCAATTAAATTAAAACAGACCTGCCAGGTTTATTATATAACATTCACTATATACACATGATTTAGGCAATGCAAGGTAATTCTAGATATGCTGATTACTCAACTATTAGTAAAACATGAACGGTGTCAGTGATGCCCAGCAAGTACTAAGTGCTCCTTTTCACACTGGGTGACTGCATTTCCACAGTACGGTTAGAGGGACAGCTATGAGCCATGACGTGGATTACCAGTAAACCTTTGTGGGAAAAGGGGGGGAAATGACAATCTAGCATAGATTAACAGTCTTCTAAAATGTAAATTGTATTCTTGACAGTTACATTTTTAAGAAAAAGTTCTTCTGTCATGTTAATGACACAAAGATTCTCATTTGAAGGCAACACCACCACGTTTTGTTGGTATAGGGAGGGTGAGTGGGGATATGCTCTTAAAACTGATATAATTATTCTTTAAAAAAAAAAAAAAGTACCTCTTTGGTGAAGCCTTGGTACCCATTCAATTCATTCTATTCACTGTAATGATCTGTAAACAGGACTGTAGTACAGTGCTGGGCCTTGATTCCAACAAGGTCAGGTACCACAGCCTTTCCTCACAGTCCTTTGAATGATTTTTAAGAAAATATTCAAAGTCGGACGAGTAAAAGCAAAGGAAAACAAAGGAGGATATGAAGATCCCTGTTTAAGATTTCTTTTTAAAAAGTGCATAATATTTTGAATTACAAAAACTGTCATCATGTGGGCCTGCTGGACACTAGACTGTGTTTTCCATCCCTTTATTGATAAAGATCACTTCACAAAAAGAGGACTCCGGCCCATTGGCTGGAAAAAGTCCCTTTAATTGAGTTTCAGGTGCAATCAGTTGTCCAATTCCTCTAGATCAGTCTTTCCATATTCTAAACGAATACCATCTTCATTATATAATTATGTCTAGGTTAAAATTCATTGTCTTATACTGCATCTTGAAGTAGAGTCGTTAGTGTTTGGAGTTCTCGTTCTAACTCCTCAGTGCTGGCACATTCAGTGCATCCATTGCCAGCAATGGATTTAGGGAGAGGGAAATGTACATCCGGTTCGGAGGAACTCAGGAGGAATGGGCATTCTCCAACAGCGGTGGTCCATCTCTGTGCATGGATGGGTGTGTGTGCTCCCTTTTGTAAGTTTTTGGAGGGAGTTTAGGGATATGCTGAGAAGTGCTTTGTCGTGGAGGAACAGGTGGCCCAGCAATGGAATGAAGGTCCACTTCTTGTGTCAATGGTGGCGATGGCAGATGCCTTCTCGTGCCATGAGGAGAAGGTGTTTGAGGAGGTGGTGGTGTGAAGGGGGAAGGGCTGTTTGGAAAGAAGGCATTGCCGTGATCACTTTTTTTGCCCAAAGGGGGAGGTTGGAGGTGTAGTGGTGAGCTTGAGAAAACATCAGGTGTCCTCACAGGTTCTCGTGGTGGTAATAAGGGAGGGCTTTCAGGAGCATCTGATATAGAGGTCCGGTCTGATATCGAGTATCGTGGTGAATAGGCTTTTGATGTGGGTTGCCTAGGAGGAATTGCTGGGGGGCTGTCCAAATGCTTAGACATAATCTAAGACAAATGAGAAAAATAAAACACATTTATTAATAATTTAATTTATGTAGTACCATGAATATATTAAGAATTCAGTTTGGGTTTTCAAACACACTCTTGGAAGAACCCTAGGTGTGGATCAGGGAGTTGTGCCACATGCTTTAAATGGGAGGTTATGCCAATTCATTAAAAAAAAAAAACTAAAAAAAAACTTTTTTCAACGTTAAGTTTTTAATTACTCTTCTCAAATTTGGTTGTTTGCTACTGCTTACCTATCAACCTAATATAAGATCTTTTCTTATTTAACGTAAGTTACCTGCTAATTTTACAATATTAACCTTACTATATTAATATTTCATGTTCTGCAGTGCCTTGACTTATCCAGGTGCTTTGCCCTCTGGACACTTTGAGAACCAGTGAATCAAGTTAACAATTGGCAAAGAAAGTTTAACTAGGTGGAAAAATGGCTATTATGAGCCTTTAAGGTCTCTTCCAACCCAGAATCTTCATGAAAATCCCGTTTAAAAGCATGTCAGATTCACTATAAAAAGGGCTCAGATAGGTAGTTTAGCATAACCTAAGATACAGTTTCACTTAAAATGTGCTTTCATTTAAAGCTTCAGACCTCTTTCCTTCTTTCTTTGTTTTTGAAGAACTGCTTGAGACTATATTACTCTTACTTTATAGGTTAAATTTGTTTTTTCCTTGATAGTACCCATGATTTAGATTTATAAGGGTTTTTAAAATATACCAAAAAACTATTTCCAGAAGAAATAAACATTACCACTGCATGGTAAATCCGTATTTAATGCTTGTTTAAACTCTACTTAGCCCAAATCCTCTGACGTGTTAACCTAACCCAGTAAGAACTAAACTAGCTGCAGCAATTGAGTATAATGGAACTGCAATGACTCCAGTTTCCAGATGACAAGATTTCCTACTTTACCTTAGATGGTGAAGATTCCGCTGGGGCAGACTCTGGTCTTCTTCGTGGAGGAACTGGAGGGGGGACAGGCACTTCATCAGTGCCCTTGGTTAAGCTTATAGATGATACTGAAGCAGATCCTGTAGGATGTTAAAATTTTTAAAAAGGTCACAGGAATTTTATTTCACCTATTAATCCTGAAAAGGCTTAGTTGGAAACTGCTTATGTTTATTAAAAGAAATGTATAGAAGTATCGAAAGCAGTTCAATAAACCAATATCCAATAGTATTCCTTTATTAAAGCAAATTGCTATAAAAGCATGCAGAAATTTTTTTAGCAGAATTTTCAGGAAAAAAAAAAGCTGCCTAACATATTTTGTTGTTTTGCTTCTTGAACAAAATAACATTCCCACTGTTAACTTATAATTGGAATTTTTAAAATTTGGGTCTGTCAGACTGCTGAGAAAAACAGCAAACTATTAAAAACCTTTGGAATGATAATTTTTGTTAAGCTTTTGTGATGGGCTCCTTTTTCCCCTCTGACTTTATTAGTATAGAATTGTCCTGCCCTTACTAGATAATCCTTGGAATAAGTTTCTGATCTTAACCACTTTCCCAGTGTCTCTCCCCAGCAGTTCTCTCCAAGGATGCCAGGGAGAGAGAGAATCTAGTTTCTGTGGGAGGGGTCTCTCCTCATTTTGTTTAGATACAGGCTCTCCGTGGTAGGTAAGCAAAATCAGGTTCATCATAATCTAATCCAAAATTTTTAATTGTGATGAAGCTATTCAAGATGAGTGAAGCAGCCCTGATAATAAAAACAGAAATCACGCTAGAATCTACTGAACCTGATTTAAGAATGAGTTGATGAACTGGAACAATAAAAGTAAATAAAGCTTCTAATTGGAACCTATCTTACAGACATTTATGATGACAAGGGCATAATATTTGAAAGGCATCACTTATTAAGTTGTCAGCTAGTTTACGAGCATTATAAAAAATATATGAAAAAATACTTAATCATTCAATATCATACAGGCAGTTTCTTTTTTCCTTTAAGCACTGACAGCTTTTATTTTGTCAATTAAATGTAACAATACAGAACTTAAAAAGAGTACTTTGTGTACTGATATTATTCAAACGAGCAATATTTTGATCACCTACCTTTTTTTTAAAGAGACTATCTTAAGCTTATAATTAATATTTTTTGTTGTACATATTTTCAAATCATTTATATGAAGGACAGCAAAATACATTAACCTACTAGCTTAAAGATGATGGAATAATTTGGTGAATTGTTAGTTTACTTTAAAGTGAAAAGCAAATATCTATAATGGAACTTTATTTTTCTTAACAATGATTAATATTTAGGCGATATAATTTAAGTAGCTGCAATTATAAGATGGTTCTTCTAAATTCAAAAAATTCAGATTGTTATTTGCCTACAATCTGTGCTGTCGCCAGGCTAAGTGTATTTTGTGGTTTAGACACTGCACGTAGCTGCCAGCATTCCCATATGCGCATGCATGCTCTTGCTTTTTTATAAAGTTGAGCATTAAATATATTGAAATGCTATAGTTCGAAAAGAGAAATGGTTAAATGTGGAAGCCACCCATATAATACTGTTCTTTTAAAAGAGAAAAAGGTTTTATAAAAGCATGAAAAGTATATAAGTTGAAGCAAATCATTTATGATCAAAAGATAGCACAAGTGAAGGCCTCACTTCTAAGATGTTGCAAGCAAGGTACCAATACTGTCAGACTCAAAAAGAGTTTTAGCAGGAAAGGTTATACTTGGTTTAACTTTTAAAGCCAAAGCAAGAATTGAGTCTTAAACCAAATATACTAACTTGGGCCATGGGACAGTGTAACTTGGATAAAGACGGTATCGCTGCCTGTGAAAGGAAACAAGAAAAAGTAGATTTTTTTTCTTTCATTGATATATTCAACTCATCTGTAAAAGTTTATTTATGAGAAAAGTGTTACTTTTGTCATTCTTATTTAAAGAATGGTATAACAGTCTTTAGTAAAAGCTCATTACTACTTACTTTTGAGAAAAATAAAGAATAAAACTGAGTTACTATCATTGGGAATTTTGAATATTCCTTTTAGATTCACTACTTGATATAAATAATTAAAAGCATTCATGAGAAAACTAAAATATGTATATTAGTGGAAAACTTAAAAAATGTATAAACCCAATTTGAGTAAAGAATTCAGCTGGACATATAGAAGTATGTACTAAGATTCTGAAAACTCAAATTTGTGAAATAAGTAGTAAATAATGAATTCCTGTTATATAAATTATAAAATAAAAGGGAATTTCTTACTAATATTATTATTATGTATCTTTAAAAATGTTCTTGGGGCATATATTCTCATCATAAAATAATTACAGCTTTGGATATTACCAAACAAGCTTAAAAGTAATATAGCTTTTTCTCTTCTATATTCTTGAACACTTAAAAAAAAAAAATAAATCAATATTTGGTGCTTAGACACATTTTATACAGGCAATCCACTGATAAATTTAGAATTTCTAATTTCAGCAATGTTAATTATTTTAAGAAAAAATTTGGAATCATAAAAGTCAAAGCCCCAAGAGCAGTAAAGTAGAAAACCTGAGACAAAAGGCTAATCTATGCTGGTTTTAAATCAATATAGTCATTTATGGTGCACTGACTCAGATTACCAATAGATAATATCCAAGAAAGTAAAATAATTCCTGTAACACTAGACCGAGCTGATTTTTTAAAATTCAAGTTTCTGTCTTGTTTTTGCAAACTAGGCAATAACTCATAATTTGGACCACTGTTTTTTCCAGCTTCTTTGGTCAGAACAAGGATAACTGTACATTCCAGGTTCAGTTGGCTATATATTAATTTGATCACTTATATAGATACAGTGGTCTTATTTCCCAGACAGCCCCAATTTCAAATAATCGAACATTATCTCCTTTCCATCTGTACTGATATTTGGAGGCCATGGTTACTAACGGATAGCAATACAGCTAATTCTAAAACATGCTCTTCTCAGAAGATTAAAATTCATTTTTATACTTTGATAGTAAATGAAGCTGTTGCTCTGTCAATGATTCTCTTTAATTACTTATTAGGCACCTATGACATACTAGCATTTACCTATGTCTGTACTCTCCACTTAGAAAGGAAATAAATGTGCCTCCTGGAGAGTAAGCCTCAGGAACATGGTGGTACACTTAGCACAACAAAGGAATAAAATCAAAACGCAAAGTGCATGTCAGCTACAAACTGCAGGCTTTTAGAAAGAACAATTATACCTATGCATACACACTTGTGCACACAGATGTGGACTTGGCTTTGATCCTATTTATAGATATAGCACAGGCTTAGATTCATGCATTTGGTAAATTTGGGGTACTTTTCTGATTTGTCACTTTAAATTAATTGCTTGGTCTCACTACCTGGAAAATGCTATAAAAAAACCTCTTAGAATTATACATGCTCTAATCAAGAAATAGATACTAGAAATTCTTGTCAGCTGGGTACCAAACACATTTATTGATAATGACTTAGGAACGAAATACAATTAACTTTAAAATGTAGTATTAATTTGTTCAGTACAAATCCCAAACAAGGAACAGTGGTTCTTAATCTTGGTTGCACATTAGAATCCCCCGGGGATTATAATATATGGCCATGATTGAAACCACTGTTGGGAGATACTCTCCAATTTATAAATGACTCATTCTTGAAATAGGAACATGCATTTTCTTATAGCAAAAAGTTATATAAATCATGGATAACTTCTTAAATTCACAAAAGCCTGTTAAGTGCATATGTATTTCAGATTAGTAACTAATCACCTACAACAATCTTCTATGAAGAAAATTCGTGCATTCTATGAAATGCTTGGAATACACCTTTTCTTGTCAAAGCTTCCCTTACAAGGGATGGAGCGAAAGCTCATCTGTAGCACAAAGATCAGGTCAGACCGCTGGCTCCCGTTTATGACTAGGCAGCCTTCAAACAGGAAGTACCAAGAGCACCTCATCCTCTCCTCCTTGCTACAGCAGCAGAAACAGAGCAGTGAGCTGGGTGGTCTTTTCCCTTTTCCCAGCCAACTGTCGTCATCACCTGAGGTGGACCTGGCCAGGGCAGGGCTCTGAATGTGAGGGTGTATGTAGCAGCACTAAATAGGTGGCCAGTTTCCTTCCCTCTCTATCTTCACCACAAAGCTTTCCATGGCCATTCTTGCCCATTCTGTTGTTACCTTTGTGTAAATTTCTACAGCATTTATGCCTTCACCACTCATTAGCATTTTGCCAAGCACTTATACATCTTCTCTGGTAAAGCTTGCAATCTTACTGAGAGGTGAAAAATAATCATAGTGCAATGAGAACCACAGCATTTAACAATGGTTAAGCATTTAACTACGGTTTTCTTTGTACTATGATTATTTTTTAATCTCTCAGTAAGATTGTAAGTTTTACCAAAGAAGATGTGTAAGTCCTTGGCAAGGGGTGACATATACAAGAGATACTGGCTGAATAAATTAATTACTGGTTTTAAAGTAAACTATTATGAAGCAAAAAAGTAAGAAGCAAAAAAGTACTATTATAACTAATCAAAATTCTAGTCAAACTTGGCCTTTTGAAAAACATAAGCAGTGGAACTTTCTGCTTTTTATTGAGTGGAATATGTTCAGATGACATAAGAAGGTATGTGCAGCAGCTCTTGGCTGCCAGGCCCTAGGGAAAAAGGAAATAGGTAGGTATTCACTCTGGTGGGACACAGTAGCAAGTTGGATGCTCTGGTGAACCCCTCCCCACCCAGCACTGGCAGATCTGTTAAGCAGAAGTGGGGTCTAAGGCAGATGAAGACCTTTAACACACATACACCACTGGTAAATTTTAAGAGACTAATTGAGCATACAGATGGTTTTATATTATGCTGGCTTATTTCATTTCAAAACCAGTTATTTTTACTTTTACTAAGGGCAAAGGGATCAGTAATAGGGTTTTCTTTATCACAAAGAAAGAAATTGAGAAAACCCTCAAGGCTAAGATTACTACAATGATTTCTGGAACAATGGTTTCCCCACTTGTCCTGCTATTTAAGTTAATGCCGTTCCACTGCTGCCTAAGCAAGGATCCAGAGCACTGCATTCCAAAAGGCTCCTCTTCCATTTGATTACCATTTACAGATTTAGTACGAACAGGGAATGTAGCCTGCTTATTTTCTGTTTTTCCACCTTTTCCATTTTTAGCTACTTCTTAAACTAAGAGAAGCAGAATTTGCAATTGATGGCTTTCATATGATTTCATTAATTTACGTATGTGGGAATCTTTATAATAGAGATGTTAGCCATATGCCCTTGGGAAAAAGCCCTGCAAACAGTTAAAATGGGTCAGAATAAGTAATGATTTTAGGTCAGACAAACTGCAAATAGAGCTGGTTTTATTTTATTACTTAACTTAGGTGGTTGGCAAGTTGGGGAAAATTAATGGGATTTTTTAAACTGGTGTTTATTTGAACTTATCATCAAGAATATCTGATAGCTTACTATGTGAATAACAAGACTCCAAAATCCTCAGTAGCGAAATAAAGCCAAGATATAGTACTTTTCAAAACAAATACACTTTAGGTGGCATAAAGCAAGACAAACTGCCTGGTAACTACAAATATACTATAACAGGAATAAATAAATAAATAGGATTCTGGACCAAATCTCAAAATAATATACCTCCAAAGAATAATTTCAAGTTGATTTTTGTTAAAAAGTTAGATCCTCTGAGTTGGAAGAAACCTTAAATCTAGTTTGGTCCCCAGAAGGCTCAGAAAAAGTATTTTACCTAAAATCAGAAAGCACACTAGCAGACTGGAATGACAACCCAGGATTCCTAACTCCTACATCAGTGATTCTCAACCTCCTCCCCGTAATAATGTCATGCTGCCTCTGAATATTGGATTCTATTCTGTTAAATACTAGGGTGGAATTGGATCTGCACATTGAGCTAAGACAGCCAATGGGAAGAACATATGGAAGTGGTTGTAAGGGGGTTAAAGGTGATTCAAGTTTTGATTTAATAATGAACGAAAAAAGGTTGTGTGTTCTAGAGCTTTAAAACTCAGTATGAGCCCTAGTCGGTTTGGTTCAGTGGTTAGAGTGTTGCTCTGCAGACTGAGGGGTCTCAGGTTTGATTCCAGTTAAGGGCATGTACCTCGGTTGCAGGCTCTCTCCCCAGCCCCAATTAGGTATGTGCAGGAGGCAACCAATCAATGTCTCTCTCTCATATCCATTTTCTCTCTCTCCCTCTCTTCCTCTCTCTCTCTTTCTCTCTCTCTCTCCCCTTCCCTTCCTCCCCTCTGAAAAGCAATGGAAAAAATATCCTTAGATAATTAAAAAACAAACAAAAAACTCTGTATGAAATTTGTTAGATAATTAATAGAAGTAGGGGGATCTATATATAACAGGTAGCTTCTTCAAAGGGCTATAGCTGAGCTATACAGTTCGGTAGCCACTGGCAACATGTGGTTATTAAGCATCTGAATATGGCTAGTCCAAATTGAGATATGCTGTAAGTATAAAATACATACTGGATTTTGAAGATTTAGAACAAAAAGAGAGTGTAAAAAAATCTCATAATAAATTTTTACATTGATTTCATGTTGAAATGACAATATTTTACAGATACTGGGTTAAAGAAAATATATTAAAATTAATTTCACCTAATTCTTTTTGCTTTTTTTTAATGTGATTATAGAACATTCAGAGTTACGCATGTGGCTCATATTAAACTTTACTGGATAGTACTGATCTAGAAATAAGAAAGGGATAAGCGATAGTGTGAAGTCTGGGAGGCCCGTGTGGCTGGGCTTGAAAGCACAGGCAGTGCACTGCAGCCACTGTGTGCAATCTGCTGGATGGTGCAGACCGAGAAAGGTTCAGTAGGAGTTTGAATCTGATACACTACGGAGTTAAAAACTACAGGGTCTTTTTAAGGGAAAAGGTCTGGTGGGAAGGGAATGATGCACTGAGTAGCATTCATATAAAATAATTTTGAGGGCAGCGTTTAAAAGTGCTGGACTGACATTCCTTACAGGTTTTAGGAGTTAGCTTTGTTTCCTCTGGATATGACAGATGCATTTTAAATTCAACAAATGCCCAAATGAAGTTGAAATTAGCAATTTCATCACCAGGTCTTTCAGTAAAATATAATAAATTTAAGGAGGACTGTTCCAACAAATTTTTTAAAAATTATAGGTTGCTGGAGTTTAGAATTTGTTTTATATTTCTATAATATCTTTTGAAATGGCATTTCATTTGTCCACAAATTTACAAAAAATTAAAAAAAAATTTATACAGGTTCTTTTTTACCTCTAAACACATATAATACTAACAATTACTTTAAAGCACTTAAAATTTTAGCACCTACTTGAGTGAAAAGGGCTTGAATGATCAGAATCAAATACGCTGCAAACATCTGTGGTACTAGAAGCACCAGAAGCAGGAGGAGGTGTTAACGGTGTTCTTGGAGAATTTGGTGCAGATGCTGTACTTTCTGTTTCACTTTCAGGGATCCTACTATAACTAATTTTCCTTGGCTCCTGCTGCAGCGGTGTGGGATGTCTCATGGTACCTGGTCTTGGGTTTGATGGACGAACACCAGGAGATTTTAGGGGATAGTTATATTTTTTTGGCTGTAGACATAAAAAACAAAAAACCCACAATACTTATGACATCATAATAGAAAGGAAGGTTTTTCTATATATGCCTGATAAAATTCAACTAATATCTAGAAAAACCATATACCACCAATGAAGAATTTACACAATCATTCAAATTAAACTGTTCAAGCTAAAGCGTTAACATCCCATTTCCATAAAGCTTTGACTATCTAAATTATTAGGGAATGAATTTCTTTAAATAACAGAGTCTTAATCCTATAAATACCAGAGTATTTGTTATTTTAATATTTTTGGATGGAAATCTTTCTAAGATATGCCATATATTTCTCTGGTTTTTAAAACAGATTATGTTGAACTGGTTTAACCTTCCTGAAAAAGCCAGGATCATTATTATGAACTATGACACCTTACTACGCTGTAATACAGTGATGCCACCAGGATCACTTGAACTATTTACAAATGCAATACATTGCCTGAGTTTTCATCTGTGTATTTATGTTAGTTTTATGGAATTTTCTTACAGAGTGATCATTTCTCAGTGATATAAGCATGCCTCATTGGAGCAGACTATATAACTATTTACAATTTGCTGCTGTTAATCCACCTTTTAAAAAACTGTTTTAGGCCTTGAGACATATTCTTGTGAGGTAATCACATAAGCTTTAATTCACAGATATTTTGAGATTTATCTTGGTTACTTAGAAGCCATTTATGTTTACTTCTTGATTCTTGACTTACTTATGAATCAGAGATTATATTCAGATCAGTGAGGTGATGATACTGTACATGAATTTGGCCAGGCACTGACAAGTAATAAAAAACAATGGAAACTTTATTTTCCCCCTAAAATTATCTTTAGCCAAACCTCATAAGTCATTACTTTTTTTAAAAAGTCGTAAGGATATTTGTTTATTATAAGTAAATTAATATAAATTAATCATATTTCCTGCCCTTAAAATCTTGAGCCCTGGCCAGTGTGGCTTGGTTGATTGGACCTCGTCCTGTGCACCGAGGGGTTGCTGGTTCGATTCCAGGTTGGGGCACATGCCCGGGTTGTGGGCTTGATCCCCTGTGGAGGGTGTGCAGGAGGCAGCCAATCATTGTTTCGCTCTCACATCAATGTTTCTCTCTCCCTCTCCCTTCCTCTCTCTCTAAAAATCAATAAATTATTCTTTAAAAAAACATTTTTTTAAATCTTGAATAATTGTTTAAAAAAATAAAATCTTTCATATTTGTCTAATTTTTTCATCTATCATATCAGGATTTATTCAGATTAACATTACTTCTCATTTATTTTGAACCAAGCGGGATATTCCTGAGCATAATTAAGCACTTACTCATTACTTTAATCCATCACATGTGTACCTCATCACAAACACCTTTATAGAAAACTAATCTGTATAACATCTATGGTAGTGATGGCATCACCAGATGTAGATGACAAATGAGACAATATTTAAATGTAAAAGAAATATAAATATATGAATGCTTACAAATCTTGGGAGAGGCTTAGGGTTTCGTGGTTCTATTTCTAGGGATTTGTTGAAAAGATAATCTGTAAATTCTTTTTCCATGCTATTTCCCATTGGATTCAAGTTTTCAAAGAACCTCTAAAATAAATGCAAAGAAACAATTATTAATATTAAATATTTTAAATTGAGTTTGAAATTCATGAAAATAATTTAAGAAAACATTTAACATAAGAAAATATGAATTATTTAAGTTTTATTTTCCTTCTTTTCTATAAAATAAACCTGCCTTTCATCAGGCAGTTTATAAACTTAATCAGAAATATTATCCTCAAATAATTCAACTTACCTTGATATCTGATTCTACTCGTAGACAATAAGGCTGGTTTTGGTACTGCTGGATCTCTCCTGTTATTTCTGCCACTTTCCTCCTTTTGCTAAAGTTTATAAGCTCTTTTCCATGCCTTTTTAGAACCTCAGGGTTGCCTTCTTCTGTTTTCAAGATATTAGTTAGATAAATTCCTAAAAGATATAATGAAATTATTTCAAGGATAAAGAAGGAGAAAGCTAGTTTTTTCTTTCTTAGTAAGTGTAGTGATTTTACACTGTACCATCTCAATCACCGTAACCAAAGAATCAAGGCACAGAGTTCCATTCTATGAAAAAGAACAAGCTAAGTAATATCAAGAGAAAGATTTTTATGAGTGTCAAATTCTTCTGTGGCAAACTGAAGTTTTATAAATACCCCAAAAAAAGGGTGACCAAGTTTAACAAAATTAATACATTTTTCAGTAGGAATAACTAATTTTCCATACCTGCCAAACAACATATTATTTGACATAAGTCACGGCTTTATAAAAGGAACTTTATAACACGCATTTTTGGCAAAAGGGGAAAATGTTAAATTTAGAGGACCACATCTGCTGCTTACTCAGCTCTTGATTCCCCACCAGAGGTGGTTAGGATTTGTAATTCACAGGTAGTACTGTTTGGATAGGCTTACTCATGGATATGTGGAAGGATCTGCAAGCCTATCAAGCACAGGACTGCATATAATTTACGTATATTCTGGTCTTCAGTACTTCTAGAGTTATGACAACCTGATCATTGAGCTGTTTCCTCATCACTGCAGGCTGTGCGCTGGGTGAGGAGAATGAAAAACATAACAGGCACTTCAGTTCTCTACACAGCCCTCTGGTGCCAGGAGCACTTGAGTTTCATTCTGTTCTAACATAAAGGTTCTGGAGCCAACTCTGTGTTCTGCTTGTGTGATCTTGTACAAGTTACTTAGCCTCTCTGTGCCTTGGTTTTCTCATCTATAAAATGAGGACAGGAGGGTTGTTGTGAGAAACAAATGCATATATAGGCTTAGGACAGGGCCTAACAAAAGTAAATGCTTAATTAGCTACGTTTGTCATTGCTGAAGCTGTTGTTGCTATTCTTGCCTACTCTCTTATGCTTCTGCCTTATCCCTTAAAGTACTGGTCGTGATGCTTTGGGGTGAAAAAGAGAGTGTGAATATCTGAATTCATTCACTCAGTACACACGCACTGAGTCTCTGCTCTATGCCAAGCACTGCATTAGGTACTGCAGATTCAAAGATGAACAAGACATACAGTCCATGACCTCAAGGAATTTAGAGTTTTGAACATGGGCTTCTGCAGTACAATCTGTTAAGTGCTATATTAGTACTAACACATAAGATGCTATGAAAGCACAAAGGAGGTGTGCTTATCTTTACCTTGAGCTGGTAGAAGTAGAAAAGGCAACACAGATGAGGTGATGCTTAAAATAAGTCTCAAAACATGAATATAAATTTAATAAGTAGAGTAAGATGGACGGGCATTCTAAGCAAAGTAGCAACGCGTATGAAGGGGCTGGTTTGTGATGAAGCTTGGAAGAGATACTCAGAGATAGCATGTTGATTTGTACGGCTAGACCACAGGGGTCTGATGTGCGGAGAGGAAGAGTGGCAGAATACGAAGGCAGACACAGGAAAGGATTAGGAGTTCTAATCCCTTCTCCATCACTTCAGGTTTTACACTGGATGAGAAGGAGAATGAACAAAATAACAGGCACTTCAGTTCCAATCATATTAGTGGTCCTAAATGATTTTGTGGTACAGGCATACTTTTCAATACTAGAATTTTGGCCACATTCCTGAAAAGATAAATGACTCAGGATCAATAGTGAACAAGTCAGCAATAATGAAACATAACAGACGTCAATGCCTGTTTGATTCCAGAAAGTACCCAGTTTTGTGCTTGAATGACTGAATGGGTAGTGGTGTAATGACCCACACTGGGAACATGGGAGATGAGAAGTTATGAGATGTCGAAAGTGTTAAAAGTATACTTGAATGAAGTTGTGAAATGCTTACAAGTGGCATTTTGGTAGAGCTCAGGATGAAATCTGGAAATTATTCTATGACAAATTGATGGCTAGTTAAAAGAAGTGAACAAAGAGGTGGCATCCAAACTTCGTTGATTGTTTACTACATCAGTAATAAATGTTTAAACACACATCCTCAATATATAGAAACATAATTTTTGAATAAAAAATGTAGAACAAATATACTGTTAAAGCTTATTTTTTTTCAATAGATCATTTTATATACCCTGTGGAGACAGTTGTTTTAGGGAGATGGAAAGCAGAGCATTATGATATAAACAATGAAGAGTGAGGTTTCACCTTTTTGCTCATGCTTTTCCCAACCCTGCAGGAGAAAGTGGCTCCTCGGGGTTCTAGGTTCCCATAGCGCTTTGTTCACACTTCAATTTATACATCTCTACAATACAGTATTATATCTACTCCATGGTACTGCAATTTATTTTTCTGCTCTTTCAAGGAGGCTTATCGAGGGTAAGAATATGTTTTATTTGCCTCTAATCTAACACCTAGCCCAGGGCCTGGCACATCACATGGAAGCATCCAACAAATGCTTCTGAATGCATGAAAGGATGCAAGAGACATGTAGTCAATTCTAAAATGGCAGGAAAGCAAGAGTAGAGATGAAACAAACTGGCAAGAAAGAGACAGGACACAAAATTAGAGCTGTGTAAGAGGAAAGAGCAAAGCCAATGCTACAGGTTTGGAGACTGTGCAGAGAGGTGAGACTTGGTTGAAGGAGGAATCAACATCCTTTGACCTTAGAATAAATGTTAGTTTGCATATACATATACGTATTCTACCTATGAGTAAAACATTTTAGTGTATGGAGGAAAACTGGGATACAGACCAGTCTGGCAGAGCGTTGGAAGGAGAAATTGCCTGACTTTTATTCTGTAAATGGTACAGTGCCAGCAAAGACCTGAATAAAAATTCTGGCAAGAGGAAGAGGAAGTAAAAGTGTTAGATACTACCCCTGACCCTCCCATACAGGGGAAACCAGTATATAGAATTCAGGATAAGAATCTGGAAGAAGTATAAACAAGACGGAATGAAGCAGCAGCAATAACATATGGCTCTACCCACTGGGTCAGAGCCATGAAAGGTGGCCTGGCTAACTTCGGGGACTGATAACCTTTAGCTTTGGAATAGCAAAAATCTTCTTAGAGCAGCAGAACTGAATAGGGATAGTTCAGATAAACTGCCTTAAAAGAGCAGAGGCTCAACAACTAGGAAGACAAGCAGAAATGGGTAGGAAGGCTGGCTGGTAGGCTGTCTGTACCTATCAAACCCCCCCACGTGTCTGTATTCACTCACTAAGTCATACTGCTCACCTTAAGACACATGAATTATACTCTAAATACAGGTCTGAAACGTCCTGTCTTCACATGACATGTTATGAAGGATAGTTATGTTAGTTCATCTGAGAGAGAATACTTTGGAGAGTTTAATTTGTGTGAATAAATGCCCACCAGTCAGGGTACTGGGGTTGCAGGGACCAAATCGTAACTCCAGTGAACAGGCCCTGAAGTTTCTTTTTACCTCTGTGTACCAGAGGCTGTAGGGTATCATGAATAGCATGACTCTGAGCCCAGTAAGTACTATGTATTTTTCACTTTTTCTAAGTACCTGACACAGTTTCTGACACTTAGTAAATAATCAAAAAATATTTGTCGACAGATTGAATGAAATGAACATCACACCCACACAGGTCCTTCTCCAGGCTCCCTTGTATGATTGGCACTACAGTCACTATACATGCATAGACTTTAATATTTTACCAGAAAGGGAAAATAAATGACTCAATAGTTTTATCAATAATTTATGGGGGCAAAGTCTTCAGGAAAACAGCATAAATAAATGATAAAAAATAATACATGACATATAAAACAAAATCAGAGAGAATTATTAAGTTTGAGATTTTATCTTTTTGAAGATATATAAAATATATACAGATAAGTAAATGGCTAGGAGAAAATATACCACATGCTAAAAAGACTGAACACCAGACATAGGACAGAGATCATCATTTTTGTAAGCATTCAGAGGAAGAATCATCAGAGCACATATACAGGCAGAGAAAAGAAGCCAGTGTGAAAGAGGCAGCATTGTATCAAATGGCTGCCCAGAGGGATATAAAAATTGGAATGTCTAGATTAGGCTTGATCTTAAAAGGTTCTAACAGAGAACAATTGTAAGAGGACACAGGTGCTAAATACAGGGTGTCCCAAAAATTGTACACACACTTTGAATAATTATAAAGGCAGTGTTTATTAAAATACATTTCATTTTCAAAATTGAGCTAAAGTTAAAGTGTGTATACATTTTTGGGGACACCTGTATTTGTTAAATAAGCATTTTCTGCTGGTATATTACAAGTGTAAACTCAGTCATTTAATGAAATAAGTGTCTTGCTTTATCCAGAAACACAATAAAAATTCAAGAAGAAATGCTCACCAAAGAAAGGCACACATGGTGGATTAATAGACCTGAGTTTTGCCAAATATTTCTTATAATGATCTTCACTTAATTCATGAGCTTCTTCTAAAATTTTCTTTTGGCGACTTGGTATTTGCTACAATAAAAAAATGATATACAGGGAGCATAAGTTTACAAAAGGAATCAAAGTTTTTTCCATAAAATTCCAGACTAAGAGTAAAGCCCAATCACAACTATATCAGTTTGATTCTAAGACTAATAATACTGGCTATCTTCATTGGCCCTAGTACAAACTTAAAGGTGTGTGTGTGTGTGTGTGTGTGTGTGTGTGTGTGTGTGTGTGTGTGTGTGTGATTCTAAGACTAATAATACTGGCTATCTTCATTGGCCCTAGTACAAACTTAAAGGTGGGTGTGTGTGTGTGTGTGTGTGTGTGTGTGTGTGTGTGTAATTTGGTGGTGTGTGTGTGTGTGTGTGTGTAATTTGGTGGTGTGTGTGTGTGTGTGTGTGTGTGTGTGTAATTTGGTTTCTCTCTCCATTCCTCACATAATTATGTGACCATAATTGCACATTACATTACAAATTAAGTGCTGAAAGCATTTTCTTCTTCTAACTATGAACGCATTTTAATGAGAATGCCTAATTTAAAAAGAGCAACCAATTCAATTCAAAATTTAGATAATTCCATCGTTTAAACTGTTACTGAAAGACAGGTGAGGCACTTAAAAATTAAAAATCATAATTGTTAAAATCCTGATTCTGAGAAAAGGAAATTTAAGTTCATTAAAATAAAACAGCTATACAAACCTACCTCAAATGTGTGATCTAGCCTGTAAACAGGTGATGAATTCATAGCACTGACAACTTCAAGGACACCATTGAAGTTGTTCAGCTCTTGAAAGACTTGCAGAATCTCAATTATTCGACTCACCACAGCTACTCTTTCTTCTAAGTTTTCAGTTTCTACGATACATCTGGAAATCAAAGATAAAAATGAATTAAAAAATTTGGAGTTTTCCCAACAAAGATATGATTTAAAGAACTTAGTAAATACCCTAATTAGAGTGGGGAGTAACTGCAGAGATTATTAATTCAGAATGACAGGCTAATAGTAGGAGACTGAAAGGTAAGGCAGTGCCTTGATACTCAAGTACCCTGCTCTTCACTCTCTTCCAGACTGATCCCACCAACCAGCCAATCATTCTCCTACTGTATTTGGTGTATCCTCTCTCAGCATTAGAATCAACTGATGAGTCTGACATCTTACTGAATGTATGCTGGTTTAGGGGATGTGGGTGTGTTCTACGGGAATTTATTCTAAAATTCAAGAATTTTGTGCTTCCCATTCTTCATCTAATTGCAGGATTTTAGTGATTAATTTCTTTCTTTGATATACAAAAATAACTAGCTACATTTATAGGAACAGCTCTTTACATAAGCATTATAACGTTAAAAATTCAATGGAATTATTTTACCACAATCAAGAATAAAAATTTTTTAATTACTTAGAAAAAAAGTCAATGAGAATAAAAGCACTTCAATATCAAGACTCCCTGGAAAGTATATATATATATATATATATATACACACATTCTGGTAAAGATCTAAAAGGAAGTGTACTATACTAAAAAAAAAATTCCTCGTGGACATTTACTCTCCAGTTCTAATATTAGAGAGAATTTATTTACTAATTAATTATCAGTAAGGAAAAAGACATTTTAAACTTGACTTTCAATAATATAATATTAAACACCTTATAATTGAAGAAAAAATAGAATACATAACTTGAAAAAAGAAATATAAATCAATGTTAAACATTTTTTAAAAATATATAAAGTTGCAGATACATTATTCTCTGATGAAGCTGGTCTGACACTAAGAAAAACAAGCATCGCAAAACTACCAAAATTAATCTGCCTTATTATCAGATAAAACATAACATGTTTATGTGTTTAAAGCATTAGCTAGATTTCTACAAATATATTATATTCTAGGTAGCTAGTTAGTTGGACATTTAAAAAGGTTATAAGTATAATGTATTTACATCTTTTATTTAACTATTTCAGTTGATATTAACTAGGCATACAAACTGAGCTCACCTGTGCAGCTTTTGTAAAAACCAGGTAAGTCTGGAGTGGTTTAGCCATAGGTGACCCCAATTCTAATGCACATCCATGGCTAAGAACCACTGTGGCAAATGAATAAGAATCTTTCACATTAAAAAGGGAGATATTGGAACCCTTGTACACCGTTGACAGTGGGAATGCAAAACGGTGTAGGTGCTAGGGAGACAGTATGGAGAGTCCTCAAATCATTAAAAATAGAACTACCATTTGATTCAGCAATCCCACTTCTGGGAATTTATCCAAAAGTACTGAAATCAGGATCTCGAAGATATATTAGCACTCTCATGTTCACTGCCATACTGTTCACCACAGCTAAGGCGTGGACGCAGCCTGACGTCCCCCGTGAGAGAGCGGATAAGGAACGTGGTGCGTGCGTGCAACACAGCTGCTGCAGGGACCCTGCGCAGGCAACAGTGTGGAGGCGCTGAGCACCTCCTACTGACAGCAATGGGTCAGTGACAGTGACAAATACTGCATGTTTTATCTGAATCAGACTCACAGAAGCCAAGGACAGAATGGGGTTGCCAAAGGCATGGGGAGTGAAAAATGGGGTATTGATAATCAACATGTATAATAGTTATGCAAGATGAATACATTCTAGAGATCGCTGTACAACATTATGCCTACAGATAACAATGCTGTGTTGTACACTGAAAAAAATCTGTTAACGGTAAATCTCATGTTAAGTGTTAATACAATTTTAAAAAAGGAAAAAGAGCAGGAAACGGCCTCAGTAATCTTTTAAAAAAAATAGGACAGAAATGAAATGGTCTCTATGTCTGATCAGTTATATTTTCTCTTTATAGACATATGTTCTAATTATGATGGAAAAAGGCTTCTGCATACTGAAGTGTAGTTATTTAACTTAATAATGAAGAAATAAGGAAGCAACACATAGAGGGCAAAGTCTACAGTTTTACTTTTTAGAGGCTGAGGAGTAATAACATAAATATAAGGAAGCCGTAACTTTCAGATTACTTGGAATGCTTATTTCTATTTAGGAATCTTTTTCAAGTCTTTATCCACATTCTAGCTCAGCTTCCAATCATTCCCTTATGTCATTAGTCTCTTGTTCTGATAATTCCAATATGATCTGCAGAAACCTCCTATCACCCTTATAAAATATTAGTCAAATCATATTGTTTTTACTCAGAAAAAAAAAATGTGGCCAATACATAAAACTCCAATCTCTGGCCCCAACTATAAAATTGCACTGAGATGCCTTAGCCGGTGTGGCTCACTGGTTAAAGCGTCAGCCGGTGCACCAAAGGGTCTCGGGTTCAATTCCAGGTTAAGGGCACATATCTAGGTTGCAGCTTCAATCCCTGGCCCCAGTCGGGCTCGGGATGCGTGCAGGAAGCAACCAATCAATGTGTGTCTCTCACATTGATGTTTCTCTCTCTCTCTCTCTTTTTCTTCCCCTCCTCCCTCCCTCCCCCTTCACTCCCACTCTCTAAAAATCAATGAAGAAAATATCCTCGGGTGAGGATTAACAACAGCAGCAAAAAAACTGCGCTGAGATTCCAGACCTCTGACATAACAGTGTCAGGAGCTCTGCTTACTCACTCCTCAGGGAAACTGGTAAACAACTGTGTGTGTTTATAGATATACAGATAAACATATACATATACAGATACACCTTCATATATACCTACATACCCACACAAAACTATTCAAGCTCTCTGGTAATGGCCCTAAGAGCAAATAGCAAATGAAGAAATATCTATTCAGGAAAATCTATAAAAATTCAGTGAGAGAGAGGCAAGAGTTTGTGGTATTTGAACCAAGACTGCTTCCTCCCATCTTCCTGCCAGAGACCCTCTGGAGGTTGGGGGATGGAGTGGTCTACTGCAGACTGCTGCAGCCAAGAACACAGGGCACCACCCAGCTCCCAGCTAGAGGGCTTTCTTCCCTGGAGGAGCAGAATTTCATCATTTCTCACTCATCCTCCCTGAGCTGCTGGTTGCTGAGGCTAAGCCCCAGGTGAGTGCAGCTGAGAAGTGGGGACTCCTTTCTCCTGCCTACTTGAGAGACTCTACCTTGAATGCAGTATACTGAAAATACTGGGAAGACAGCCATTCCCTGGTTCCTGAAGCAGTAGTCCCATGCCAAGAGAGGCAAGCCAAGAGGACCTCAGGTTACTGTGTGTGTGTGCATGCACCATCACCAACCACTCAGCTCCTAGAACAGGAATGTCACTCAGAGAGAAACTTGCCCCTGTCCCAAGCTCCAGAGTCTAGGCTCAAACAGCTCCTAATCTCTTGTCATTTGCAGCAAAGTGTGGAGAAGTTTAAACCTAAGGGTGTTCTCAAGAACAGTGAAGGCTGTGGTCAAGAGCAATTGAGAGATTTGTGGATCTAACTAATGAAGATACAGCCTAGACTTCTGGCAAACTAGTTTGCAGGAGAGAACCAGGGAATAAGACAGCGGGAAGGAGCCCTCTTGGATCAGAACAAATATCAAAAGAGAGACCTCAGAAACCATTCCTTCAAAGGAGTCACAATATGGTTGGGTTAGTTTGCAGAGCAATTTATGCCATCAGGGAATTGTTGGAGTTTAACAGCTGGGAGTGGTCAAGGAAGGAGTGAAAGAAAGTGCTACCTATGCCACTGCCTTCTTAGGGTGACTGTGGGCATACCCTAACTTCCCGGAAGAGGAATATCTGTTTAACATCTCAGTGTGGGGGAACGTAGTGGGAGAATAACCTTCACTAAAATAATCCAGCTAGGCACTAAGCAAGTAAACAAGCAGTAACAATAATAAGCCCTGGGGGATAGGAGGGGCAGTACTCACAAACTGCTACAATATCTAAAGTGCCAAGTTTCCAACAAAAAATTATGATGCATGCAAAGAAATAGGAAAGTACAACCCTTTCACTGGGGGGAAAAAACAGGGAATGGTAACTGTGAGAGAGACCAGATGTTGGGTTTAACAGAAAAAGATTTCAAAGTAGCCATTATGAATATGTTCACAGAACTACAGGAAAGCATGATTTAAAAAGTAAAGGAAGGTCTGATGACAATGTGCATCAAATAGAGAACATCACAAAAGACACAGAATTATAAAGGAACCAAATGGAAACCCTGGAATTGAGAAGTACAATAATTAAAGTAAAACATTTACTAGAGGGGCTCAATAATAGATTTGAACTGGTAGAAGAAATAATTAGTTAACTTGAAGATAGAATTATTATTCAAAAGTCAAGGCAAAATACTTTCCTAGATTTAGAAAAAAAAGGGAGGTGGATTTGTTGCTATCAGACCCACTGTACAAGAAATACTAAAGGAAGTTCTTCTGGCTGAAAGCGACTCCAGATGGTAATACAAATCCACACAAAGAAAGAGCACCAGTAAAGGTAATTATGTGATTATAAAAGACACTATAAATGCTATTTTTTCTCATTGCTTCTCTTAAGTGATTTAAAAAGCAACTGCATAAAATAAGGTGTAGGTAATGTATTGTTGGGCCTATAACAAAGAGAAGTGTAATATATGTGTAATATATTGCCATAACTGCACAAAGGAGATGGCTGAGAGTAAAGCTGTAATGGGCTAAGAAAATGACAGCAAATGGTTTAAAGCAATAATTATAACACTGTATTGTTAGATTTCATCATTAATTATATGTAATGCACATTACACTAATACCACAAAAAGGGGGGAAAGGAAATAGAGCTATATAGGAGTAACATTTCTACGTATCACTGAAATTAAGCTAATATAAATACAAAGCTGATTCTGATAAGATGTATATGGTAAACTTTAAAGCAATCACTAAAAAAAAAAAACCCTCAAAAAATATAATGAAATTAAAATGCTACATTAGAAAACTATTCACTGCAAAAATAAAGGAGGAAGAGGAACAAAACGAGACATGAAACATACAGAAACAGAACTGCAATGAAATATATAACATATCTGACTGCTCTGAAATGTAAGAATGTGAGTAATACTTACTTCTCAAACCACAGAGTGAGATTAGTGGTGTGCCGGATCATTTTCAGAAGATTAGGAGAATTAATTTCTTTGTCTTCTTTTGTCCACACACTTCCAACTAATTCTGATGGCTGTACAGCTCTAAAATCATAAAGACATAATTCTACATGATACTTTTCCCTCTAGCATAGTGTTTTATTAAGTAAATGAGATAAATAAAACTAAACTCCCATATAAACTTTTCACTTACACCAACAGAAAGGTTTATGACAAGATATAACAAAAATTATAATTATGCACCTTTTTCTATATATTAAAAAATATTTTTATGCACATACCTCTGTACTTTTATTATTGCTTTATAGTAGCATTTTGCATTGGGCAAGGTTGGGATTTCTTCATAATATCTTTCCCAGCACTTACAAATATTATTAAACAAGTTTGGGGTAGTTCTTTTAAATAATGATATATCTGTTAAAATAATCAGCTCACTGAGGATATAGTAATCACTGAAATTCATAAATCTTTTTCCCGCCTCTAAAGGGGGAGTGGAAACCCAACACAAAACACTCCTGGGAAATAAACAGACTGTAACACTGATTTTTGAGACTAGTGATGATCTTTGTTAGAAGGAGATCTATAAATTTAGTTCCTTCCTTCATTTAGTTATTAAAAATAGTTTAAAATTCTAAATAGTCCTTGTTTAAAAACTATAAACAGACATTTTTTGAGATAGTAGTTATTAATATGTAGAAAAACTGAAAAGGCTGTAACTGGCCATGACTTAAACTTGTAATTACAACGGCAGTAACTAACCTATTGAGCCCTTACTTTGTGCTAAACACTGTATATATATTGACTATTTTAAACCTCATAACAGCCCCAGAAGTAAGTATTATCATTAGCTCCATTTTACTCTTGAGGAAACTAACAGGCAGAGAGATGAAAGTTGCAAAAGAAGGTTAAAGTTGCCCAAGAATACCAAGTGAGCAAATGGTAAAGCCAGAACCTGAACTTTGCTTTACCAACAAAGGGCGACTGCAGACCTAGAGAAGCTATAAATCCAAACAAAGCAAGGGGGACTGAGGAGTGAAAGAGGAGCCCTCTGTACATCAGGCCTTACTACCAGACACTTCACATACTATCTCTTTTCTATCTTATTCCAGTCCTATAAGGCAAAAACCAGTATTTCATTTTAAAAATTAACTACTTTAAAGTGATTTTTCAGCTTGAATGTCAAATTACATACCGGTATAGGTCTGATTCAAGTAAAGTGAGTTGCCGAGCAATTTCTATTGGGTGTAAGGTAAGCAGGTCAAAAGTCTCTATGTGCCCAGGTCGGCTTATATGCCACTCAATTGTGGGAGGTGAACTCTGAAATGTAATATTATGACCTGGTCCATTGTCTCTTGCAATTTTTTTCCTTTGGATTATTTTAGTGATGGATTCAACCCATTTTTTCATTGCTTTACCTGAAATACATTTTAAATAACATTTAAATACTTTTTACAAAATATATCTTTCTATAAAAAGTTCAAATAATCAAAATTTTTTAAATGGATGTTCCCCTTTAGCATTTTTCATCTCTACTGTTCTGAAATTCAGTTCAAAATATTTTATAATCCTCCCAAGATTTATCTGCACAAATGAAATTTATAAGGATCATACATATTCACTGTTAATCTAATCAACATTGCATTTCATAAACCAAACAGCGCCAGAGGACTGAGTCCTTCGTTTCAGTATGAGTTTTTGACGTGACATTGTTTTGTACTATGCACGAAAGCACTACTACTGAACCCTTTATTTTCTGATTCTCATTTAGCATGTACAATGGAAATGGAAATTAAGTTTATCTTGCACATACTTAAACCTGAACAGTCATAGTATCTTTAAAACTGGAAGAGAAGCTCTGGAGATCATTAAGCCTAGCTCCACATTACTGATGAAGAAACTTAAGTATAAAGAATCAAAGTAATTTTACCCAAAGTCATGTATCTGATGATTGGCAGTGTTAGGAATAGAACTCTTGTTTCTCGGCTCACAGTTCACTACGCTCTGCTGCCTCTCTGATGTTACTAAGCCACACTGTTCATCTAATGGTGGCTTAGTAACCTCTATCACTGGTGTCATAATGGCACAATAGTTCCTAACTGTCCTTACACAAACTTTCAAATAAGCATAAAGACCACATAAATTGTTACTTTTTCTATCCAACTTCAAAATAACCAGTAAGTTGATTTACTAAATGAAAATATTCAACAGGGTGATTATTGAGCAATTTGTAGGTAAAAAATGTGGTTTAATGAAAAATTTTGAAATTTTTAGAATGTTATGCTGGCACTACTATAAACACCTCCTAACAATGATCAGTAATGACATCAATTGATAGTCACTATATAGGTACTTTTATTACACATAAAACTAGGCACAAAAAAAATGTACTTCAGGGTAGTGAGCACACAATACAATATACAGATAATGTATTACAGAATTGTATTCCTGAACCCTATATAATTTTATTAACCAATGTCAACTCAATAAATTCAATTAAAAAATACCATACCTCTTACTGTTCCAATAAATTCCTCCATTCGTTGCAAAAGATATGCATCTCTTTCAAAGTCATAGAAGTGGTGCTCTACCCAATGCCGACACACATTTAACACTCTATGGTATTAAACAGAAGAATAACTGAATTACATGGGAACTTGGAACATAAAACAGAGTAACTTTCACCAAATTAAATAATCTTATAAGTGGCCTACCACTTTCAAAATCCCATGTTAATTAAGATCTATACAACAATTTCTGATAATTGCTTTTCACTCATTTTACTTGTTACCTCCTCCTTGCTTGGAAAACATCCTTATTTATTTCAGTTACTTATTTAATGCTTACCGCAGTTGTACAGGCTGTATATATTCTTTTCTAAACCTTTTTAGTTCTGCACTCAAGGGCTGATCTCCATTCTCTATAGCTATGCGATCAGCTTCTGTTGGCTCAGGCTCTGGAATTTCAAACCTAACATAAAACAGAATAAACTAATGAAAATAATAATTATATCAAATTATACAAATAGGAAACTACAAACTTTTTACTAGTCCGAACAATCAAGAGAGCACTGTTAAAAATTACCAAGGATAGACACATTAGTGAAAACAATGCTTCTATAATGTAAAGGTTAATGATCTTATAGATAAAACTAATTAGGAATACAACTAAGATGTACATGCAAAATCTAAAAATAAATATGATTATAATGTTATAGGACTGATGTTCATTTTTGGCTTGTGTAATTACTCTAAATCAACTAACATAATACTTTTTAAGGGTAATGCTTGAAAAGTTGACTGCTCTTTGGTTGGATGAAACACTTCTTGATTATAGTATTTGTTCACTGACAAGCTCCATTTTCTTCAACTTGTGGTATACTTGAAAAATTCTGTTTAGAACATGTAAATCATCACATTTTGAATTTCCTAAGTCTAAATTATATATTTTATATATATATTTAAATAATCAAAGCTAACATATTATAAAATAAATGGTCTTCTAAGAGATTTTATTTCTTAAAGAAGTGCTCATGAACTACAATTTAAAGCTTATCCAATATTTCCAAGAAACATATATGATCTTAGGTTCAATATTTTTTAAAAAAAATAAAGAATTTAAACATTTAAAACTGACAGACCTTTCTATTATAAGGCTCAGTAGTTCTTGAGGTTTACAAAAGGATCTGTATGTTGTAAGAAATGTCCGAACAAAATTGGGATCTAAGAAGAAAAGGAAAAATCGTATTAAAATCTTTGATTCAGAATGATTAAAACTATTATTTACATTTTCAAATGAGATCAAATAGTCAATTTTAAAAGTCCCAAAATGTTTTGACCACAGAGAATGCTTTGGACTTTATAATGAACTGCTAGACTTAGTGCCTCTTAAATTAGTGGCAATAGTATGGATACTAAAATTTTACATCAACCTATTTTCTTGACCTCTGCACAACTTTGACTAGCTGATGTTAAACTCATCATTGGCCATAGGTATGTGGAAGGAAAAAGGGAAAGGCAAGGCCAAGCATGGAAACAAGCTCCCACCTGGATCTCAGAACATCACCAGTTGGTTTATCTTCCTCGCAAAGAGAAAGGCCACAGCAATAATACATTACTTTTCCTGACATCCAGACTAGTGTACCTAAGATCAGTTTTCTAGATTTATTTCAATCATGTTAACAGAGTATAGAACTAGAAATTGGATCTTATAATGTTGTAGATTAAGTTAAATACAGTTTCTAAATTATTTTATTTGCTAAACGTCTTTCTTAATTAAAACTGCTAAAAGATGCTTACAAACACCTATAAGTTATTAAAACTATTAAATGTGCAAGAATATGCTGATTTGGTTCTATTCACAACTTTTAATTCCTTTTATTTCAAGTGGTCACAATGAGAGTTGTCATAAGAGTAGGAGTTTCCAACCCCTTCCAACAGAGGACCTACTTTTCATTCACATCTCCATGAAATAAAACAGGTGGCTGGCTGAGTGTGATCACTTCCCCAGGCCTGGCCTATTGCAGTCTCTGCCTGATAGTATTCTCTCAAGTTGTGTCATCGGCACAAGAGACCTGTGCAGTCATCTTCTATATAAGGGGGGAGAAACATCTTCCCACAATGGGAAAAAAAATCACTTCTATAACTCAGATTTTATCAAGGTCCATATTTAGTTGTAAGAGTCGTTAAAAAGGAGGAGGAAGAAGTTCATTAACTTGAATATTTTACTGGGAGAATCGTTTCCTATTTTACATTATGGGCTGGTATGCTCTAATTTAATGATAAACTCATTGAGAGTAGCAAGTACATACCTTTATTTTTGTTAGGCTATATACACACTGTGGACCATTTATACGAAGTGCAATGTCTTTTATTAGCACAGCATTTAGCAAGAATCAGAATTAATTTGTTCGGAAAATTTCTATTTAGGCTGATTTTGTCTGATTAAGAATCATCCTAAATTTAGCCTTACAATAAAATAATTATAATACTTTAACATTTCCCCCCTAAAAGCTAATTCATGGATTTATCACAAAACTGAAATCTATTTCCAATCGATTGGTTTATGTGGTTATCAAGATAATAAATTGATTTAAATATCAGAAAACCTTGAATTTAAGATTATAATACTTTAAGTTAAAGAAAAATTTAATAACAAAAATACATTGGTTTTAAATGCCCCTCTTCTCTTTTTGCTTTATACCTTCTGAGGCTAGAATGGGTTGCTGATAAAAGTAATTTAAACACATACAACCCTTTAGTAATTTCCTCTGTTGGTATTTTATTGTTTGTCTTCAGTTACAGAGTTCCTCAAACGTTAAAGACTAATGTCTCATCCAGAAGAAAAGATTTTAAAACAGAAGGCTGTACAAGATTTTAAAACAGAGATTTATATCGGTTTCATCACAGTCCTCCCTTTCAAGAATCTTCTTCCTGTTCTGCAAATCTATTTGTAAGGTGAGGCTACTCAAAACATCATGTGTTTAGGAAGCAAAAGCAGTGGCCACTGTAGAGATGCTGAGCTATCACTGTTGGAGAGAGAGCCCAGACCTTCAGTACAAAGTGCTCCAAGTATCCCTGAGTTCTGTTTTAAATTTAGGGTGACCTGACCTTTCTTTAAAAGAAAAGTTTCAGTCTAAAATCAATATCCAGATCCATTCCTTCTCAAATGCCAACTAAGTCAGGCTAAAAAGTTGTGGGGTATTAAAGGTACTTTTAAGTTGAAAATCAGAATAAAAGTTCTTAGTGAATTAAAAAAATATATTTTTAAAAAACTGGCTATTTTTAAAGGCATATGATTTTAAAAATGGTAATAGTTTGGCGAAGGCCTGGTGGGGGGGTATGAAGGTTGGAGGGGGGACCACTGGGGGGGAAAGGGGGACATCTGTAATACTTTCACCAATAAAGATAACTTAAAAGCAAATAAAGATTTATTATAGTAAAAAAATTAATAAAAATGCAGTTTATTTTAAATCTACAATGACATTAATATTGGATGTAAAATTACAACCTAGTGAAAACTCACCCTTTTGTAAACTATAAATAATGTCTAATAAAATGAGAAATAGAACTTTTTTTTAAAAAGTGGTCATTTCATCTTAAACCAAAACATCTGGCCATTTCAGTCCATTAGTAACTGATGACAGTACTGAGAAAGTCATGATGTGCGTCAGTGCCACATCAGTCAAGGGGGATCACGTCAATTTCTGATGTCTGTTCTACAAGGTTCTCAAGCAGCATTCTCATAATTTATCCATATGATTTCTCTGAAGTGATAGGGCCAGGGATATTTTTCCTTTTCTACATATGAGAGAAGTAACTAAGACTTATCTAGGGTCACACAATAGAATGACAGATGGTACCATAATCTAGACTGTGTAATTCCTGATTTTTTTTTCCTACTGTATCATATAACCTCCCTGGATTAAAGAATACCTTAAGGTTTACAGAGCTGTGAGATCTAAATAGAAAGAATGAATCCATGAATTATATAATTGCTATAGAAATTTACATAAAAGATTAATTCAGAATATGGCTATAAACTGCTAATTTTGGGTAAAGGCACTAGAAAGTCATTGAAAAATTAGCAGTCTAACTGTGATTCTGTAATTCTTGTTAAGCCTTCTCCCAGGTTTTAGGAAGTAGCAGCTGTACCTTCCTGTACTCTGTATTCAGAAGAGTTTCTGAAGCTAAAGGTGAAATAAACACTCCCACAATCATCAGTTATACTCAGTTCTAGAGTGACTCAAGTTTAAGTTGTTTTTAGCTTGATCAGAAATAAGAGCAGTCTTGCCAAAAGAAAAAACCAGCAGAGGCTAAAAATAAACCAAGAAAATTTGGCAAAAGTTTAAGTACTTTCAAAAAAATATCTTAAAGGCTGCATATATTACCAGGCTTTATAAATTTAGACTCTATTTTGAGTCTAACACAATGGAAAACTGCTAATGAATGAATAACTTATATTAAGAGAGGACATAACATCTGCATTTTAAATTTTTTACAAAAAAGGGTACATATTCCAGAAGCTGTTTGTACTTCTATTGAGTTCCCCATTTCAGTGATTGTAACATACACCATGTCACACTACACTAGAGACCTTTATCTTACCGATGATGTAAAGGACTAAAATAATTTGATAGTTTAAAAATACCCATTAATAAAGACAGGTTATATAATTTTGTAAGAAAACAAAGGACCTACTTACATTTATCAGGTAATGATAAAAGCTAAGTTTCATATTGTCTCTGTTCGTTTTGAGTAGCAGTTATCTATCTGTATTATAAAATTATTATTTCTGGGACAATGGAAGGCAAATGCATAAAAATACAAAAGCCAGGCTGGTACAGTTTAAAATATAAGCACAAACAAATATTTGTAGAGAAAATTTAAATCAACTATTTCAATATTCTCCTCTCTCTATTTATTACTTGCTTGCAGATGTAATTCCACAAACCTCTTTCTCACACTAACCCCTAATGGATTTCAATATAAGCAATGACAAAAACTTCCTCTGTGGTTTTTCTCTTCTATCTGACTCAAATTCCTGTACTAAGATTTCCACCATGCTCACCAGCTGCTCAGCATCCCTCTCTCTAATCAAATACCTGCCAGCTATCAGCAAGTCCCTGGTCTAGGCCTAGGTTATTTCAAACATGAGTTGTAGTTACTATTTTCTGCTGGTTTTCTAGCTGCCTGTCTTCCCCACTCTAAAACTGCTCTTAGATAATATTTTATTGCACAGTTCTTTAATATCTGAGAAACTCAGAACGTATTTACATTAATGTTCAGAATATAGCATACTAGATTTGAGGTGATAAATCCAATCCTTTTTATTTTATGTACTTATTTTGATCAATACTTGACATTTTATTTGACAAGGTCAATGAAATTTATGAGATATTTATTATCTAGAGAGTTACTTATGTAAAGAATACCCATCCCCCAGCCACCACAGTGAAACACTGTTCATCAGGATGTGTGTTCACGTGATAATTCTCCGTTTAATACAGCCATTGAAAAAGCTACAAGAAACAATAAGCTCCTCAACAAGGATTTATAAACAATCACTCTTGAATTCCTTAAAAAAGGAAACAGACCGCTATGCTGACGCACAAACACTTAAAAAAAATCAGAGTTTAAAAATAGAACAGCACTGCCCTATAGATCAAAAACTATTCAAAAGATTTTTTTTTTTTAAATTAAAACACCCAAACTGAGCTTATATAGTACACAAATTCAAAAGAAATCTGATGAAGATTTTTGAAGATTTTCTATATGAAGGCATAAAATAGCAGTAAATACTTTAAAATATCAATTAGCTGTTTTTTTCAGTATCATATTCCAAAAAAGGGAAGTTCATGGTGCATGGGAAACACCTTTTCCCCACACTTCGATATGAAGGTTTTATTTCCACATAATACCAGTTACCTCAAGGTCACCTCATATGTCTAAAATAGGACATCAAACCAGACATAGCATCACTAAACATTTCTTTACCCATGCTGTTTTAAGTCTCAATATCAATTTATACTTTATTTCCTATAACTGTAACCAAAGTGAAATTCCTACTCTCATCTCCTCTTTATGCATGTTGCCTTGTGCCTTCTTATTGTATAGATAAGGAAAGTCTCCTCATATTCCTGCCAGATTCAAAATGATCCATCTAACTAGATCATTTTCCCCCTAGCACTGTGGGTGAATTCCAAAGTTCTGATGTAGTTAGTGAATTATATGTCCAGAAACACTGGATCTGAGAGACAAACTATAAATTAGATTCCATATAAGACCCTACTGCAATCTTTTAAGCAAGTAAGCACTTTCTCATTCACCTATATTTAATTTTTTCACCCAGAAAGCTTTCATTTACAGAGCAAACAACACTGATAGACTAATGATGGGGTTTTGTTAAAAACTAAAATTATGATGACCAATTTGTAACTATATAATAAAATATTTGCATTAAAATGAAAAGTTTATAGTTAGAACTTATTTCCTATTTCAATAAGAAGAAAATTACTCTGACTATAATAGACCTGTTTTCTCAGAAATTAACAAGCCATTTATATTAATGGCAATTCAAACCAAGCAAGTAAGTTTCTTTATTTTTATTATTCAATACACATAATAAAAATTATATTCCAATGAAAAGAGCTGATATGACCTCTGGCAAATCACATACTCTTCAGGGGCCTTGGGTTTTCATCTAATAAAGTGAAGAATTGGTCACCTCATCTAACACTAGATATCTATAGCTTTATTTGATAAATTATTGCTAAAACATTTGAGGGATCAAGTTGGCTGGAGACAAAGTGAAGTCTGAATTAAGTAACGTTAAACTAGTTTTTCTTTTGCTTTTTATGACAATGTGTGACCAACCTATAACCTAAAAAATATCTGTAATTAGTGATGGTTTGTTATTACATTGTATTATAATCAATGTCTTTTATTTTAACTCTATACAATAAAAATGCATGTTAAATTTTAGCTTTTGTTTCAATGTAAGTCACAACTTGCACTTGTATGTCATAGCAAATAACCAACCCCTCATCCCCCCAAAAAGAAGGAAAAGGGCAGACCAATAGTTCTTAAAACAAACGATAACTTGATCTGTTATCATTGTAGTGAGGACTCAAGAGTTCATTTGAACTGGAAGAGAAATAGTAACTGCTTAAAAAATTACTGCTTTCATGTTTTACAAGTTTATAGATGATCTATTAAAAACACACTCTATTGGCAGTAATACATTCAGTAATAGACCTTACAAAGAGCCTAAACAAACTAGTAATACTAATTTGTGTGTGCTGTAAACCACAACTCACAAAAACTGCTTGTGGATTCTAGTTATACCAGTAACACATTAATGATGCAAGTTAAAATAGTCAAGCTTCAAAAGAGGAAAAGAAAAATGTTAAAAAACTTAGCCACATGCTTTTAAAACCAACACTGGCATTTAATTCTTCAAGAAATTAATGAGAGAAATTTTTTATAAATGAACTTTTTTAAAATGTAAGAGAATCTTGTCAATTTAAATTTGAATATACTTATCTTTGCAAAGTTCTACAAATCTAGAAATTTAACTATTTTATATTAACTAGAAGGAGGACCATTTAAAATATTATTCTATTAAAAAATATATATATATTATTCTACTCAAAAACTAAACATTAATATAAATGAGAGCAACTATCAAAAGTAGCTAATAAAACACCATGGCAAAAGTACTCTGACCACAGACTTGGCTAGTGTGTACATTAAGGAGAGAAGACTGCCACGTTTACAGAAATACTGTTAGCTATGCTTGTTCAAATTTTGTTTTAAAGTGTCCTCATTAAAAACAAATAAATAAAAGGCAGTTTCCCAGAAAAAAAATATTTAATTAGAATTCTGCAACTACTTACTAAAAATTGTTAAGTTAGGTCTGTGAAATACAGCAGTTTAAAGAAAATGTTTAGCATTAACAATCATAAGTTCTGTGAAATACAGCACAGAGCTTAAAGAAAACTTTTATTATTAACAATTGAGTTTTACAGAAACAATTATATTACAAGTTTTGGAATCTGAAAATGTCTTCCAGTTCAAATACCACTGACTTATGATAGTAAACACTAGTAAGTCTTCTTCTTCAGCATTTGCCACTTATATTTCTCTACAGAAAATAGTAAAATTTCTGTCTTAGGAGTTTTACTATTAAATAGGAGAGTTAATTTTACTCTAAACAGTGTAAAAACTCAAAACAAAGGTTTTTAAAAGGAAACAATGGACAGTTTAGAAAGCTTATGCTAAGAAATTCTGTGACTCTTCTAAGACACTTAAAACTCAGAATGATGTGGCAAGAACAACAATTTGAACTTTTATTACCTTAAAAATTCTTTAAAAGTAGCAAAGAAATCATTATTTTGCAACCACAAAATTTGGGTAATTTAATAAAACATTTTTGTAGTTGTATTCTAGATCTTAAAGAGAAATTAATGAAGATCAATGAAACATGTAGGTCCCATTAATTACTGAAAATTGTACCTTCTCTCAAAAATAGTTTCATATGTAAAAAAGATGACAGAATAATCTTTCTTTTTAAATTTCCTGTGCCTGGACTTATTTTTGGGTCAGTATAATGAGAATACACTAACTATAAGAGTTTCTAGGTGAAAAATCAATAGTAAAATTGGAATCCCAGACTAGTCTTTCACTATATTCATTATATTTCAGCTACTGCCTGCTATTACCAAACAGTACGTGCTTACAGAACCCAAACTGCTTTTAAAATTAGCCTGTGGAAAATACTATTATTTTACTACAAAAAAGGCTAGCAAAAGAACTACCAATTAGAGGCCAAATAAAAAATAAAAACAAAACACTGGCTTATTCATCCCAGAGACATGTGGAGATAATGAAATACGTTTACACAGTGCTTTGATGTCACTGATCAAAATATTCTAACCTAATTTTATATTTTTGCAAGGTGACCCTGATAATATCCAGGCCATATAAGTAGTTCTGACTGGACATTTAATACATTGAACTGATTAACATTATCAAATACTATTCATCTTTATTACAGTGGATTAATGGATATCTTTAAAAGCTTAATTTAACTGGTTCCAGAATAGTTTCCAGAGAGAAGTGAGAACCTACTTATAGGACTTTAAAAACTGAAGAAAAATTTCCCCAGAAACACACATCTAGAGATAAGAATATATTTAAGCAAGAAGTATGGAGATTGAGGTTAACTTTCACATTCAACTATTTAAGAACAGTATTACTTTTGATTTTACGTGTTTTTGTAATAAAAACATTCTCTGAAAATAAGTTTGCATGTATATTTACAAGAGCTTTGACATACAATACTTCATTTATTCTTTCCAAAAATATTATAAGATAGCTGTTGTGGTGTTGATTTTTGAGACCGTAAGGAACTATAGTAGAGTGAGGGTATAGTCCAAATTCAATGCTCTTTCCACTATACCACTCTCTGCAGTATTTTACAATTATCAAAGCTCCCACTACGCAGGGAAGCTGAAGGCTGAAAAACATTGGATTATCATTTGTTACTTACTTTATTAGGAAAAATAAAATTACTTAAAAATGAATCATTATGTGACTGTCCCTTACCTCTCAAACATTATATTTGATTCACCTATAGCAATCTTCCTAGGTGTTTTGGGCATGTTTGTCTCTAAAAGTTGCCCTAAGGCAAAACTGTTTTCTTCAATAACACCAGTTGTAAAAAAGCAAAAAGAAAACAAAAACAAAAACAAAAAACCACAAAAATTGAAAACTTAAATGACTTCCAGGACTGCTAAATTTAGTAAGTTTTAGGAATGGAAATTAAGAAAAAGCAATGCTGTGTATATTTGTACTGCCAGCACAATTGTGGTGATGGATGTATATTAAAATTTTTACTGATTTTATAATCTCAATAATAGAAAGAAAAAAGAGGTAAAGATGTAAATAGGTTTTAAGAGAGATCCTAATAGTGATGATTTAGCAGTACTTTTAGTCTTGCTGATGCCACTTTCTAACTGGGTAAATTCAGCCAAGTGACATTACTTTTTCATAACTCTGATTGTAAAGTTAAAATAATATAAGTAAATGTGGTAGGAAAAAGTATAAAATTTCAAAGAAATGTAAACGGCAGTATTTTTAATCAAAGAAAAGTGAACTCTGATAATGCAGAGGTCTTGTGTTAGTTTGCTTTCTATTTTAGGCACAATGACCAGCGCAGAAAAAAAAATCAGCTTCAAGCAGGAAAACAAAAGTCACAGCAAATGCTTATTTCTTACCTGCATACATATGGTATGTGAGCCTCTCTATGAGTTTAATAACAGTTCCTGCTTTGATAATTGGAATTCCAGCCTTGGGCTGCATGTTTTCTTCAAATATTATATTCTCTTCAGAGTCAGGCTCTGCAAATCTATAAACGTCAGCACTAGGGAGCCTCATCTGCTCCTCCTTCTCTTCCTGTAGCATTGTCACATCAAGCATCCTTTCCAGTGTACTCCGGTACTGTAAAGATATCAATGCTGCCATCCAATTGTTCTTCTCTTCAGCTGACTTGGCAGAAAATATAACACTATTTTCATCTTTTAAAATGATTTCAAAAGCATGCTTGTACTCACTGGTGTCATCTTTGTCATTAATTTGTACCTTTCTCATAAAAAACTTTTCTTTAAGACGATATTCTGCATTGCTAGCACCAGGAAGTCTTGGCTGCCCATGATTTGATTTACAGCAAATCATTAAGCCATCAAAGAGAAATATGTGTCTCTCATGTTTGGCTCCTACACGTGTAAGAGTTCCTTCCATTATAAACTCATTGCAACACTGTCCAATGTCTTTTCCCTCCCAACCATCAATATTCTTCTGAATCTCATTCATTTTCTTGATTGCTAGTTGTTTCCCCTTCATTTGCTGACTATAAAACCGACATGCAGATTCACTGGGACAAAGGAAAAAACATTATTAGTACACAGATGACAAGAGAACCTAAAACTTATGTAAATAAAGGACAACGTAAAAGTACATTTTAAAAAGTTACATTAAGGTTTTACTAATTCTCGAATTATATTAGTGTTATAAACTTGCACAATTTTGGAAACTGAAGCAACACAGTAGAGACTTTTTTAGTGCTCTAAAAAGAACAATGACTACTGACAAAATTCTGCCTTATAAATTCAGCTACAGAATAATTATTTCTACCTTGGCTACAAATATTTAGAATGATAAATATTAAAAACTAGCACTATATAGTGGGAAAAAAGTAATTTAAGAGGTTTAAAAAATTATTTAGAAATGCTCAAGTGGACAAGACCCAAAGTTAAAAAACATGCACATATTATCATTAGGAAACTGGAAGCAATGCTATCAGAATTAATACCTCAAGTTATATAACCCCTAAAATAAGGGCTACTTTGACAGAACAATGATGTTGACATAAATCTACCCAATACATTTTGCTCTGTCTCTCCTTTAGCTTACCAGTTGACTCTCAGGAGGTCTTGTCTGGGAGTATGCAAGGAAAATGCACAATATGAAAGGTTTTTCAAACAATAACAAATTCTCTTGGCTTTGATGTCACTTCCTCTGAAAGACCAAGCTTGTCACTAAAACTATTTTCTTCATTGTTTACTTGAGAGGGGAACTGGGATCTCTGAATTTATACACCATAATATTCAAGGTGAAAAAAAAGGATTATAAAAAAGCAAAAATATTCACCTCAGCCTTCGTTTCGCAAGGCTTTTAGAACATATTTTTTCCATACCACTCTGAACATTAAGTAAAGCTGTTATTGCTTGTTTCAAACATTCCTTGTCTTCTTGATCTTCACTCTTTTCTTCTAACTGCTGTAAAGTGAAAATGATAAATCTGAACCAGTAGAACAGTTTTGGACCAAAAAAAAAATAAGCCCATTTCATTTAAGGAAAAAGCTAACATTGATTTTTCTACCACAATAAAATTTTAAATGTTCCAAAATATATTGAGTCTTATTCTTCTTTATATCAACATGCAACCAAGTTTTCCACATTAAAAAAAAAGAGTAGAAGCAATGTTAAAAGAATTCACAGCCACCCTGGCTGGTTTTGCCCAGTGGTTAGAGCGTCAGCTCGCGGACTGAAGGGTTCTGGGTTCGATTCTGGCCAAGGGCATGTACCTCGGATGTGGGCACTTGCAGGAGGCAACCAATTGATGTGTCTCTCTCACATCAATGTTTCTTTCTCTCTTCCACTCTCCGAAAAGCAATGGAAAATGTCCTCGGGTGAGGATTAAGAAAAAAAAGAATTCGCATCCTTGTGGCAGACAGTTTGCAGCTTCTCAGACGCATATTTCTGACAAGGAATGAGGAATATACATTTTTTACTTCATAGGACTAAATAGCAGTAGGCACACACATGAGATCTTTTTGAAGTGTGGGATTTGGCTTAGGTTTCTAATTCCACTAGTAATGTTCTAGGTACTGGGATGATAAAGAAGATAAATATACAGAAAAGGATGCAGTATGATGGAGAGGAACTTGACACAAAATCTAGGATCAAGTTTTAACTCCACTTCTGTGTGACCTTGGGGCAAATAAATTGACTTCTGAGCTTCACATTCCCCATCTATCAGATGAGTTTTTTAGTTTTTTAACAAAAAGCCTGCCATGCCTACTTTATCAGTTTGTTATTAAAAATCAAAGCATTTTGGGAAGATCCAAGATGGCGGTGGAGTAGGTGGATGTTACACTCACCTCTTCCCAGGATCAAACTGGAATTACAACTAAAACGTATATCAACCTGAATAAGCAACTGAAGACTAGCTGAAAAAAAGGCTTATAACCAAGGATTTACAGAAGCCATACTGAGACTGGTAGGAAGGGCGGAGATGCAAAAAGGGCTGGCCACACTCCCATAGGCTGCAGCTGAGATTCTGGAAGGAATATCTTAGCTGCAAAGGTTCCCTCTGAGGAGCTGGGGGTCTCAACCCCAAGCCTGGCTCCCCAACCCAAAGCACCAGAGCCAGAAAGAGGTGGCCACATTAACATCTGGCTGTGAAAATCAGTGGGAATTCTGTCTGCCAGGGAAAAACAGGAATTATAGAGACACACTTGCCCTCGAAAAGGTCCAACACACAAAATCTCATTTGCAGCCACTCGCCCTGGGCTCCAGTGAAGGGAAGGCAGAGCAGACTACAGTTGTGTGAGGAGAGACTAGGGTTTGTGGCTCTGGGGAGACAGCTGTAGAGACAGCCGCCAGGACCCCTGTGCTTAGTCCCTCTCTGCCACCAGCAGAAGCCATCTTTCTTGGATGGGGCACTCCCCTCCTTACCATGTCAGCCTGGGGGAATGCAACAGTCCCACCCTTTGGATTCCCTGTTGCCCTACCCTGCAGAGCTGAGGAGTCAGCTACCTGGGCTAGGATGTAGAGGTTTGGATAAACTTAGAAGTGTCGGTAACTAAGTGGTGTGGCTTTCGGCAGGGGTCATTCTGTCCACCCTCACATGAACCTGACTGGTGCCTCCCCCTCACAGAGATCCTCTAGTTCCACTCTCTCAGCTCCTGGCAGCCCCACCCTAAGCTGGGCCTCCTAGCAGAATCTTGGACAGTCTGAGTTGTATGGCTCTGGAATGGGGGCCATTTTCCCCTCACTCATTCATTCAGTGCAGAGTGAGGCCAAATCTTGGTCTAATTGGGCTTGATAAACTCTGTGGGCCTCTCCTTGAGGCCCTGCCCCACCACAAAGATCTGCAGGCACCCAGCAGGTGGCAGCTAAACATGGTAGACTATGAGACATTTGCTGAGTGGCCTCACACCCAATATTGGCACCCAGTTTGAACCCATATCAATCTGGTGAACACTATTCGCCCCTATCTGGTGACTCACTGAGAATCTACCTCATGCAACTTGAGTACTGCCAGAGGCTCTTTCAGTGGCTGAGCCTAAAGGCAGCCAGCAGATGGAAGTGGGTCTCTGCATGCCTTAGGACCTTGGCTGATCTGCCCCCAGGCCTGGTGCTGGCAAAAGTTGGCCTTGGTGCATAGCTTGGTCCTTTCCACGCACACTCCGGCCCAGTAAAGGCAGCCACAAACTGTGAATTGCTTTGTAGCTCCAAACAGGTTCCCACGGGCCAATCACAGGCAGCATCTGACATTGACCAGCACCTGAGTCACCCCCAAGAGGGCCCAGAACACACCCAGTGGCCAGCTTCAGACAACATCAGAGCAGGTCCAATTAGCTCCAAAAATGGCATATCCCAGGGGAGAGCTTGGCAGGCACCAGGCTCTGCTGAGGCAAATTCTGCTTCATGTTGTCAGCACCTGCACAGCAGCTTGTACACTGTGGTACGGGTTTATCCTCACAGTGAGACAGCCACACATGAATGGACCAATAGAAATCAAGACTCAATCACAACAGGGCCACATAACCCACACAAGAGACATTCCTGGGGCACCCAGCTCGGGTGATCAAAAAGACTGCAACACTGGGTCCCACAGGACACCTACTACACAAAGCCACTGTACCAAGACTAGAAGTCATAGCAGATCTACTTAATAGGAAAAAACCCCACAAAGATGCAGCCAAAATGGGAAGACAAAGAAATATCCCCTAAATGAAAGAACAGGAGAAATCTCCAGAAAAAGAGCTAAATGAAATGGAGGCAGTTTACCAGATACGGAGTCCAAACTTCAACAAAGAGATAACAATAATAAAAAAGGACATAGAACCATAAAAAAGAACTAGTCAGAAATGAAGATTACAATATCTGAAAGGAATAATACATTAGGATGGGATAAACAGTAGGTTGGATGAAGCAGAGAATTGAATCAGTGATGTGGAAGACAAGGTAGCAGAAAACAATCAGAGCAGAAAAAAGAATATTTTTAAATGAGGACAGTTTAAGGGAGCTTTGGGAGAACATTTGCATCATAGGAGTACAAGAAGGAGAAGAGAGAGAGCAAGGAATTGAGAACCTATTTAAAGAAATAATGACTGAAAACTTCCCTAACCTGGTGAAAGAAAAAGACACACAAGTTCAGGAAGCACACAGAATCCCAAACAAGATGAACCCAAAGAGACCCATACAAGACACATCATAGTTAAAATGGCAAAAGTTAAAGACAAAGAGAGAATCTTAAAAGCAGCAAGAGAAAGTTAGTTATCTACAAGGGAGCTCCCATAAGACTGTCAGCTGATTTCTCAACAGAAACATTTCAAGCCATAAGGCAGTGGCATGAAATATTCAAAATGATGAAAACCAAGAACTGCCATGCCTGGGTAGCTCAACTGGTTACAGCGTCATCCCAATATGCCAAGGTATGTACCCCAGTCAGGATACATACAAGAATCAACCAACGAATGCATCCTTTCCCCTCTCTAAAATAATAATAATAAAAAAGAAAAAAGAAAAGCAAGAACCTACAACCAAGTCTACTTTGCTCAGCATGACTATCATTTCAAATTAAAAGAGAAATAAAGAGCTTTCCAGACAAGAAAAAGCTAAAAGAGTTCATCACCATCTAACCAGTATTACAAGAAATGTTAAAGGGTCTGCTTTAAGAAGAAAAAGAATAACAGGAATATAGTTATATAAAGAAAAACATGGCAATAAATATATACCTATCGATAATCATTTGAATGTAAATGACTTAAATGCTCCAATCAAAAGACATAGGGTAGCAGAATGGATAAGAAAACAAGACCCATATATAAATATATAATGTCTACAAGAGATCACTCAGAATGAAAGATACACAGACTAAAAGTAAAGGGATAGAAAAGGATACTTCATGCAAATGGAAATGAAAAAAATAAAGCTTGGATAGCAATGCTTATATTGAACAAAACAGACATCAAAACAAAGACCATAAAAAAAGACAAAGAAGGATATAATGCTAAGGGGATCAATCCAACAGAAAGATATAACCTTTGTAACATTTATGCACCCAACATAGGAGTACCTAAATATATTAAGCAAATCCTGATGGACATTAAGGGAGAGGTCAACAATAATACAGTCATAGAAGAGTTTTTAACACCACATTGATATCAATGGATATATCTTCCAGAAAGAAAATCAATAAGGAAATAGCAGCATTAAATGAAACACTAGATTAGATGGATTTAATTGATATCTTCAGAGCATTTCACCCCAAAGAAGCAGAATATACATTCTTTTCAAGTGAACATGGAATATTTTCTAGGATAGACCACAAATCAGGACACAAAACAAGTCTCAATAAATTTAAGAAGATTGAAATCATATCAAGCATTTTCTCTGACCACAATGGTATAAAACTAGAAATCAATCAAAAGAAAAAACTAAAAAACACACAAAGACATGGAGGCTAAATAACATGTTACTATACAATTAATGAATTAACAATGAGATCAACAAGAAATCAAAAGCTACCTTGAAACAAATGAAAATGAGAACATAGCAACCCAAAATCTATGGGACACAGTGAAAGAAGTCCTAAGAGGAAAATTCATAGCATTACAGGCCTACTTCAAATAAACACTCTAACTTTACACTTAATGGAATTAGAAAAAGAAAAACAAACAAAGCCCAAACAGAGTAGAAAAAAGGAAATAATAAAGATCAGAGCAGAAATAAATGAAATATAATCTAAAGAACAAAACAAAAAATCAAAGAAACCAAGAGCTGGTTGTTTGAAAAGATAAACAGGACTGACAAACTTTTATCTAGTTTCATCAAGAAAACAAGAGAGAGGACCCAAATAAATAAAATCAAAAATGTAAGTGGAGAAGTAACAACTGACTCCACAGAAATAGAAAGGATTATAAAGAAAGTATTATATACAACTATATGCCAACAAATTGGACAATCAGGATGAAGTGGTTAAATTCCCAGAAACATACAATCTTCCAAAACTAAGTCAGGAAGAATCAGAGAATATGAATAAACACATTACAACTAATGAAATTGAAGCAGTAATCAAAACACTCCCAACAAACCAAAGTCCTGGGCCAGATGGCTTCACAGGTGAAACTTACCAAACATTCAAAGAAGAATGAACACATGTCCTTCTCAAACTATTACAAAAAATGAAAGAAGAGGGAAGACTTCCAAGCTCATTTTACAAGGCCAGATAAAGACACTAGATAAAGACACTAAAAGAAAATCATAGGCCAATATTCCTGATGAACAAATCTTGAACAAATTATTAGAAAACCAGATCCAGCAATACATCAAAAAGATCATACACCATGATCAAGTGGGATTTATTCCGGGATGCAAGGTTGCCTGATATCTGCAAATCAATAAACAAGATACACCACATAAACAAAATGAAGGATAAAACCCACATGATCCTATCAATAGATGCAGAAAAAGCATTTGATAAAATCTAGCACCCATTTATGATAAAAATTCTCATCAAAGTGGGAATAGTAGGAACATACCTCAATGTAATAAAGGCCGTGGAGGAGAAACCCACAGCCAACTTCACACTTGAGAAAGAAAAACAAAGTTGGAGGTATCACAATACCTGATATCAAACTATATACTACATGGCCATTGTAATCAAAACAGCCTGGTACTGGCATAAGAACAGGCATAAAGATCAATGGAACAAAAGAGAGACCCCAGATGTGAACCCATACCTATATGATCAATTAATATTTGATAAAGGAGGCAAGAACAAACAATGGGGTAAAGACAGTCTCTTCAAAAAATGGTGTTGGAAAAATTGGACAGGTACATGCAAAGAAAATGAAACTAGACTACCAACTTACACCATACACAAAAATAAACTCGAAATGGGTAAAAGACTTAAATGTAAGACTTGAAGAAACAGGCTGTAAGATCTTGGACATTTCTCATAGCAATTTTTTTTCTGATATATCTTCTCGGGCAAGGGAAACAAAAGAAAAAATAAATGACATCAAACTAAAAAGGTTTTGCACAGAAAAGGAAATCATCAACAAAATGAAAAAAACAACCTACTGAATGGGAGAATATATTCACCAATGATACATCTGATAAGGGGTTAATATCCAAAATTTATAAAAATTTTACAGAGCACCAAAAAAACAAGCACTCCAATTAAAGAATGGGCAAAGGACCTGAAAAGACACTTGTCCAAAGAGGACATACAGGTGGAGAAGAAACATATGAAAAGATGCTTGACATCACTAATCAGAGATGCAAATTAAAACCACAATGAGATACTACCTCACACCTGTCAGAATGGCTATCATCAATAAGTCAACAAACAATAAGTGTTGGCAAGGATGTGGAGAGAAGGGAACCCTTGAGCACTGTTGGTGAGAATGCAGATTGGCGAAGCCACTGTGGAAAGAGTAGTGAGTCACCTCCCAAAATTAAAAATGTAACTGCCTTCTGACCCAGTGATTCCACTTCTGGAAGTATATCTGAAGAAACCCGAAACACTAACTCAAAGAATGTTCACTGTAGCGTTATATACAGTAGCCAAGATTTAGAAGCAGTCCAAGTGTCCATCAGTAGATCAGTGAATACAACAGCTATGGTACATTTACACAATGAAATACTACTTGGCCACAAAAAAAAGGTGGGAATCTTATCCTTTGCGACAGCATGGATGGATGTGGAGAGCATCATGCTAAGTGAAATAAGCCAGTCAGAGAAAGACAAGTACCATGATTTCACTCATATGTGGAATCTAATGAACAAAATAATCTAACAAAATAGAAACAGACTCATAGATACAGAGAACAGTCTGACAGCTGTTGGGTCTGTTCAGCAAGGGGAGGGGGAGCACAGCTGGGTGAAAAAGGTGAAGGGATGAAGGAAAAATAAAAAAGCTCATAGAAACAGACAGTAGTATGGTGATTACCAGAGGGAAATGGGGGTGGGGGAGGTAGAAGAGGGTACAGGAGGAATAAATGGTGATGGAAGAAGGCTTAATTTGGGGTGGTGAACACACAGTACAATATACAGATGCTGTATTAAAGAATTATAAACCTGAATCTTATATTATTAACCAATAGCACTCCAATAAATTCAATAATAAATAAATAAAGGTGAAGTCTATAATACCTTTAAATTTTTGCATTAGATTTTTCCTTGGAGTATTTAAAATATAAAGAATATGAAAAGCAAACATACAATAGAAACTCTGAGCCAACAGTCAGGAAATTGTCTGAATTTTGCTCTTTCCATTATTCTAGCATTTTTGTATATATGGATATTCATACTGCCCATAATTTTTAACAGTTCTGTAAGAAAAAATTGTAAATTATCTCAGAGCTTCCTGTGCTCTTCTTTCATTGTGTCTCTTTACTTTTTGGAAAATAACTCTTGGATTTTTAAGCCAAATGTGACTTCATTTATAAAATAAAAATGTATTTGAAAACTCAAAAACAAAACACACACAAAAAAAATATTCACCAAATAAAACCTATCCCATTCAAATAGGTAAGTTGCAATGCACAAGGATCACAAAATGTATAATAAAGAAATATGCATTATAATTGTCTAAGTTTGGGTCATAAAAATATTTATCTAAAATATTGTATACATATAAAGAACTCATCACAAAATGTGAGAACACAAGCAAAGATACAGATCGTGTTTTGATTTTGGAATGGTTACTTGTATACTATTTGATGAGCTACTAGAACAGATTACAATATGGAAAATATAGTCAAAGAGTAAATTTAATTTACGAGTCTCTTAACAAATATATGTACTATTATCCAAGAATTCCAGAAACCAACTAATTAAACCAACTGCTCCTGACTCTTTGCTATGTCATAACTCAAATATTCCATTAAAGGCTCAGTGAAAGAAAGGAATGACATGCAAATAAATTATTCTTTTACAGTAGCAGCACAACTAAAAGGTATAGGTGAAAATGATGAAATTTCTAACTAAAATGAGATTTAGAGATTGTCTACAGGCACCAATTACTCAAACTACCTTTTAAGCAAGGAAGTAAATTTCATAAATCTCCTTCCTTTTCCCACAAAAAGTTTTTTGAGTAATTTTATATATGCAGGTAATCTCTTACAATACTCAAAATTTCAACCAGTAAGTGACGTTAATGATATTAACAAAATTTAATCTTTTACTTAACCAGCCTAAACCCTCATGTTCCCTCAAGACAGATGAGCAGAGGATCATTACCAAAGCTGTACAGATTACATGTAATAAATAGTATAAATCTACAGTATACATAAATAGTACAAGTCTTCCATAATTGTAATTTAAATAAAGCAGTACTTTTTTATAGTAGCCAATGGTTGAAAATACAAAAATGAAATCTTGAAATATAAATTAAGCCCTGGCCGGTGTAGCTCAGTTGGTTGGAGCGTTGTCTTGTACACCGAAAGGTGATGGGTTCAATTCCTGGTCAGGGCACACACCCAGGTTGTGGGTTCGATCCTTGGTTGGGCCCATGCAGGAGGCAACAGATTAATGTTTCTCTCACATCACTGCCCCCCCCAACATATCCTCGGGTGAGGATTAAAATTAATTAACTAAAAAGAAAATGTGATGGTGAGCAAGCCAAACTGCCCCCTGCTGTTACAGCTTAGCATGTTAGAGAGAAGACAAATGATAGAACGCTATGATGGGGAAAATACAGGGTACTCTGGAAATACTTAACAAGAGCTCCTGACCTAATATAGGGAGAGAGGATAGCAGGGAAGGCTTCCACAAGGAAATGATTATAATACCTGAAGGATAAAAATGTATTAAGCCATGGGAGACAGAGGTACAAGAATGTACTAGGCTGAGGAAATAGCATGTGTGATTCAGAGACCAGGACTGAGAGAAACTGGTAAAAGCCTGGTGGGTAGAAAGAATGAGGGGTGAAAAGTGGTAATGAGTCAAAATGTTGGAGAAGTAAATAGGGGCCAAATCACGACTGTAAGCCTTATTAGGAACTTGGACATTAACCTGGGGCAATGGGGAACCATTAAGGGCTTTAAGCTAGTGACTAACATGATCAAATTTACATTTTAGAAAAGTGACTTTGATTGGTTACCCTGTCAAGAACAGATTGTTGCCCTAGCCAGTCTGGATCAGTGGTTAGAGCATCGCCCCATGGACTGAATGGTCTTGGGTTTGATTCCTGGTCAAGGAAACATACCTCGGTTGCAGGCTCAATCCCTGGCACCAGTTGGGGTGCATATGGGAGGCAACCAATTAATGTGTCTCTCTCACATCAATGTTTCTCTCTCTCTGTCTCTCCTCCTTCCTTCCACTCTCTCTAAAAAAAAAAATCAATGGAAAAATATCCTTGGGTGAGGATTAACAAAAAAAATAAAATAAAAAAGGGAGATTTGCAATAATCCAGATGAGATAATCACGGCCCTATCAGAGTTTTGAGAGGAAATGAAAAGATACATCCAAAAGAAGATCCTTTTCAAGAATGAAAAGGACTTACTTGGTAACAAAGTTGATGGGCTGTAGCGAATGAGAAAGAAGAGTTGGGGACTCCCAGGTTTCTCAGCTGAGCAACCAATTGGATCCACTTACTGAGAGAATGAGCACAGAAAGAAAGGTTTTGCTGGGAAAGATAGGTTTTGAAGAAAGTGAATGTGAGGTGCTTATACAATAAACAAGCAGAGTTGTTCAATGGATAGCTGGACAATAAATAGCCTATATTTCCCCATTTCCTTTTTTATACCCCTTTTCATTGAATTCCTTTCATCCTAATGAGACCAACATATGTTCCCTATTTTTTTCATGCTGCTAAAAATCAGCTTTTGGTGTAATGGGTTCATTATCTGATAGCAAAGAGGTCACTGCTTTTTCTACTACATCAACTTCATGAGTGATGGGTGGGGAGTGGAGGAAGTGGAAGGGTGTGATGGGGCTGGAGACACACTACCCCCCAAAAACGACATCTTGGCATATCAAATATTCCAAGTTGAAGGAATTTGAGAAAACAGCAGAAGGGAGAGGAAGGTAAGTGCCCTTCCTGCATCTGTTTCTCAAAGAATAAAATAATGAATAGTTATAAACGTCATATTTGGCAGTTCTTAAGATTTTGCTAAAATGGCTTTATCCATCCTCTTTTGTCTTTCTTTACTGCCCATTTCAAATGGAAAACAAAAATTAATATAATCATTTAAATATATAATAGGAACTAAAACTATATAGCCCTGGCTGGGTGGCTCAGTTGGTTGGAGCACTGTCCCATACACCAGGAGGCTGCAGGATAGATTCCTAGTCAGAGCAGGTGCGAGAGGCAACCAGTCAATATTTCCCTCTCACACTGATGCCTCTCTCTCTCCCTTCCTCTCTTTCTTTCTAAAATCAATAAAAACATAGCCTCAGGTGAGGACTAAAAAAACCTATATAAAAATTCTTAAGTATGTCTAATGAAAAGAAGGATAGATGTTAAAAGTATTATATACTATTATTTATTAATAAAATAATTACAAGTTAAATATTATGTTAGAAATTCTGAAAACCTTTAAAAATAGAGGAGTATTTTATGAAAGAAAAGATCTTACAATTAAAAAAAAGAAACTGCAACATAACTGAAAGGCCAAGATGCTGATTAATGTTACCAGGCACCTTTCCATTTTGATTTAGAATCACTGTTTTTAGGGTGAGGCCAGATTTACTTTTATTATTAGCATTTTAAAGAATAGAACAAAGTTAGGTGAATTTCTACCTAAAAAGGGGAAAAAAACTGGACACCACAATATTTATTTGATGAAGTCATTACACATAGCAAAACAAACAAACAAATAAATCCAGGGGGTAAAGGGTGGGAGATATTTCTAAATATTACTGTTGTGTTTTCAGACAGAAATAATCCTAGTTCAATGTAAAAAGTTCTCAGAATTGTCTCTAGTTGGATTAAATTTGTGTGCTACTTTTGTTTGGGAATACTTCCAGTCCAACCATGGAGTCCAGGTGAGGGAAAAGATAAAAGATGACCGAGAACAAGTAACAGCAGTTAGAAAACAAAATAAATGAAATTGATTTTTAAACATGCCCAATATTCAAATCACATTTTAAATAGGCTCCAGCTATTTCTATATTTGAATTTATTAAAATATATTTTCTAATATTAGCAGCTCTCTTGTCTACCTGAGCAATCTGAGTTGCAGTCCTTCACAGTTTCTCCTATTATTGTAGACACAACAGCATAACAAATACTGAAGTAGTATAAAAATGTAAGAACTTCCAGTAAAGTGTAGTGAAGAAGTCTTGAGAACCCTCCTGCAGATTACAATCAGGACAAAATACAAAGAAATAACTATTTATAGGCACTAGAAAAATATCTAAAAGAAAGCATAAGCCAGCAGCATAATTGCTCTTGAAAAGCTGCAACTAGAATGTGTGCACTGTGGAAGTAGGGTTTCCCCCAACATCCCATGGTGACAGTGAGGAAGAATGTGAGGAAAAGAGTAGCTTTACAGGCTGAGGATGAAAGAAAGCAGACTTTAAGAGGAAAGTTAAGGGGAAAATCTGTAAGTGAATGATCTGCAGAAGGATTGAGACCCAGAACCTGAGAATAAACTCTTCCCAAATACCTGGCTGACTGCTAAACTCTGCATACACGGTAAGAACCCAGGGAGTCTGACAAAAAAATAGGCAGGGATAAAAGAGGAATCTACTCTTAAAAAACAGAGCTGTCATGAATGAATTCTGCTGCTCTTTAAAAACATAGTTTATTCCTCAATTGTACACAGCTCAAGAGCAGAAAGCTGAAGCCTTACTGGTTTAATGTGCCAGTGGACAGAGCATGAAGCTGGCAGAGCAAATGGAAATTCTGGGGGAAATTCCAGATGTAAGGGAACCACAGAGACTGTGTCCCCAAATCTGAACACAATCTCTGCCCAAACAACTGTCTGACTGTCAAATCACAAATGTGTAGGGAAGACCCAAGAGTCAGGTTAAAGAAGCAGCAGCATATGGAAATCCTAAAAAAGTGAACAGAGGTATCAGCTGCTGCACAATATAGAAGAGACAAATTTGCAGCTGAGTTCAGGAAAACCAACAATCCAAAAAACAACAACCCAAAACCCCAAAAACAAAAAATAAAAACATCCTCAACACAACAAAATCCAGAGTTGTTAACTAGCACACACACACACACACACAAAAGGGGGGGGGGGGGGGTGAGGGGGGCAGCCCATATTCAGAAAACAAAAGTCAATTAACAAAAATTGACTCCAAATGGGCCCAGATGTTGGTTGGATTTAGGAAAGACTTCAAAGTGGCTTTTATGACCATGTTCAAAGAATTAAAGGAAAACAGCATCTTACTGAGTGGACAGATAGGGAATCTCTGGAAGCTATAAAACAAAACCCAAATGGAAATTCTAGAGCTAAGTATAATAACTAACAGTTCTACTGACAGATCAATAGGAATTACCAAATTGAAGAAAACAAGAAAAAAGGATTTAAGAAAAATGAACAGTTTCAGAGACTTGTGGAACAACATAAAGTAGTACAACCAATATACATGTAACTAGAGTTCTAAAAAGAGGAAATGAGAGAAAAATGGCCAAAATGCAAGAATAACGTAAAAGCAAGCTAAAATCTGAAGTGTAGAAAGGAGTCTGAAACTTTAAGCAGGAAATCAACACTTAAAAATGTTAGGATCTCTCATTATGAAAATAAAACACCTTTTAAAACCATTTCTGTTCCTATCCGAGAGAAAATTACCAAAACTATAGATGCCCCTCACAGCAGTTTAGTTGATTTAAAAATTTAAATTAGAGCAGTACAATATAGTCAGTTGTTTACTTTAATGGATCCTAAATTACACTATTCTAGGTTTAACTTTAGATATTCAGCATCTGTGGTCAGATTCAATATCATTTAGCTCAGTGCTTTGAGCTCATAATTTCTGGATAATTTCTAAATTTAGAAAGCTAGTTCAAGGGAATAAAAGCAAGACAGACCTCAGCTGGGCTTATTTTTATGAGACTCAGAGAGAAGTTATGTTTTCTAAATCTTTTATTGCTGATATTAACACATCAGCTCATGGGCAGTATAAAAAATGGTTGTAAGCATATAGCATGCACAAGCATAAAAACAAGTAGAGACAAAATTATCTAAAGTAGAAAATGTTTAATACTATACAGCTTCCAAACTGGAAAAGCAGCAAACCAAAGCCATTAACAAATGCATACAAGATATTTGTAAAAGGGACTGCAGAGTATATTTCTTCACAATGAGTTTTTGGCACACTATGTGAAGGCCATCAGTGGGTGTTTAAAGTGAATGAGGCAGCACAATTCATATTTGCCTTTTGTTTTGTGTAGCATTAAAAAAAAGAGGGGGGGACTACTTTGGGAGGAAAAAAAACCTCCTGCTTTTGACATTTCTCAGTTCTTGATCCTAAATTTTCCACTCACTGTACCATGCAGTTCTGTTTTTATCTGTAATCCTTTCCCAAAATTCCCGTACTTAAGCATTTGGGGTTTCCTTTTTCTGTAATATTTGTGGTGTGAAGGGGAAAAAGTGAAGGACTCTTCTTTAAGTCTAGTTCACAAAAATCTTGGCAGTGACATGAACCACAGATACCCATGCTTAAACCAGTAGAAATATTTTAAATTGCTGAATGATGCACTTATAAAATAAAAACTGTTATCATAACTAACAATTTTAAACATTTTAATTGTCTATACATGGGGGAATAAATAATTAATTTCTCTTATTAGGTTTTACAGCTTTCTGAAACTTCATCAAGGCTTTTTGTTCTTAATTATATTTTATTTTTTTGTTAATCCTCACCTGAGGATATTTCCATTGATTTTTTAGAGAGAGTGGAAGGGAAGGAAGGAGGGAGGGTGAGACAGAGAAACATTGATGTGAGAAAGACATATCGATTGGTTGTCTCCCACACGTGCCTGGACAGGGGCCGACCAGGGCTGGGGATAGAACCTGCAACCTAGGTACGTGCCCTTGACTGGGAATTGAACCCGCAACTGTTCAGTGCTCAGGCCAATGCTCTAACCACTGAGCTACACCGGCCAGGGCTATCCATAATCTAAAGGCGACATCATTATATACACAAAATATTTAAAAGTTAATAACTTCAAGCTATACTACTGAATTATAATTTATATAGAGTAAGTTTCCCCTTTTTCCTAGTTAATTTCAATGAATAACAGGAAAAAGGGGGAAAACAGAACCCTTTCATTTTGGTCAGTGTTTCTGAAATTGAGTAATTTGAACTGTGGTAACATGATGAATTTTTACTGGAGTTTTATATAGCTCAGTTTCTAAAGTAATGATAAACAGTTTTATAGAGATAGTTGCAAACTTGAGCTATGAAAATTAGGTAATAAATCTTTCTCATTTGGCCTGATCCCCATATTATCTAAATCCCTGAATCTGCTGAGGTCTCAAAATGGAGACTTGGATGCATAAATAAATCCAATGTTTCTTCCAAATAACTGACCATGTAAGCATAATGTAAGGACACAAGATTAAAAATATCTGATCATTGCTTTAAAATTCACTATTAAAACTGAAGAAAATATGCCACTCTTTGCAGATTCATTTACATTTGCTTCTTAACTAGAAAAAGAAAATAGATACAGACTAATGGCCATGGGTGCTCACATAATTCACAAACAAGGTCGTAAAAAATTGCATCATACTTGAATATTTTTCTTACCTTTAAAAGTTCAAAGTAATGTAGACAGTGGTAAACCGGGGCTAGAAGCAGCCTGGGTAAAACATATTGAACCGCTTCTTTGAAACCTTCGCCTATTGACTAGAAAACAAAGTGATTTAATTTTTTTAAAGTTTACTTTTCAGACATCATATATCTTGATTTAAAAATAACTATACCTGTAAATAAAGTGCTGCTCCAGGCTTTGATAACTGACTAAGGAAACGATCATGAAAACCAGGTCGTAAAATATCTCGAGCATATGATTCATACGGATCAAATGCCAGTTCCTTAGAAAATAAAGAAAGTAAAATATAAATCATCTTTCTCCAAGCTAGAACATTAAAACAAAACAAAACCCATAAACATAGAAAGATTAAAGTATGGGCATATCTATATCAGCACAATTATATATTTCCTTTAAAACCTCTAAACAAAATTATGTGGCTATTAATTATAATTTTAATAAAATAAGTCTAATATTCTCAAGTAAGAGAGTAAATCAATCTATTCTGATGAATAATGGGGTCCTTATATATATGACACATCAAAGGATTCTAGTAGAGTATTATCAACAAACATGGTCATAAGAATGAAGAGACTTTGGGTTCTAGAAAACAAGTTTAGCCTGAACACCAAAGAATATAGATATCTACAACTAGATAAGTATATACATTTAGAATACTGGTGCATGACCACTTATGGTCATTTCTTAGTGGTAGACTTTTACTTTCACATTCTGTAAGCCAGAGGTAACAGTTTATATTATCTAAAATTCATTGTTACAGTTTTCACTAAACAACTTAATCCAAATTGTCCAAAAATTTACCATCAATCATTAATAAACTAAACAATGTAATAGTTATGTCTGAAAGGTTAGAATCTACTGGTTTTGATGATTCCTGAGGAAAAAGAGAGTAGGTGTCTAGATTTTAGCAGGAGGCAGGATCTCTACTCTCTTCATCCTATGCCATATTCCAGGTTAAAAAATAAATTACGAAAATGGTGCTCTAGATTCTAGCAAGAGTTCCTTTCTATGAAGAGTAATTCTAGAAAGAGGAAGGGGACATCTAGTGGAGGCCTGCAGCAAAAGTAAGAGGGAATGACAAGAACAAATGATATTTATGTATTAATTACCCTTAATGTTATTTCTCTGATTCTTTTTTTAAGGAAAGATTAAATAACAACACAAGATCAGATATTAGAAGACCCGAGTTCTGTTCTTTGTGAAACGCAATATGGCATATAAAGTTCCAAGTCATCCTGAATTCTTGAGCTCACTCCTAGTGCACTTCCCAATTTCAATTCTTTCAATTGTCTTTCCAACTAAAAATGTCTGTAATAATATAACACTGGAAATTGCAGCCCAGCCCATTGTAGATTTTACTGGAATGGATAGTTTCAACAATAACAACAGAAAGGAGTCAGGTGTGAATAAAGTGTATGGGAGAGAGGAACAAAAACGTGATGAGATGCTTCTGTGCTGGGTCTCTTGAACTATACAAATTAGCATATACAGCAGATAATATTGCCCTCCTCCCTTTTCAATAGACTTTTTATCACAGAATTTTTATAAGAACTACATACATGAAGGAAAGTCTAGACAGTGTAGTGGCTTACAAGCATGTCTTTAGAGTCACAGAGTCCAATTTTGATTGTACTACTTATTAGCTGTGTGACCTCTGAAAACTACTTACTTTCTCTAAGCCAGTTTCCTCACTGGAAAATGTGGGTCATACCTACTTCAAGGGGTTGTTTTAAGAATTAAATATGATATGCAAAATGCTTGCAATTGGGTATGCACATAGAAAGCACTAAACATTCTCTACTATTATCATTTTAAAATAGCTAATATCAAGAGAGAGAAAAACTGACAACTGGGAACCCAAGCTTTAATCACAGTTTTATTCTTGAGGATAAATGTGTAGAACGGCAAGCACTTCTAAGAACCCGTGCATAAATTAATAGATGGTCTTATGATTAGTTTTCTAGTTAAAATGTAATACTTTTAAGATTCATAAAAATTTTAATTATCAATAAACATAATTGTGTATTAACAATTAGAATACTGTAAACATACAGAAAAGTATAGAGAACAGCCTAACATTACTATATTCACCATCTAGCTCAGAAAAGCAATATTTTATAATACTTGTTTCAGCTTTTTATTTTTTAGAGAGAAATAAAACACTATAGGTATATTGATCTCCTGGAGAATGTAAAATTGTTCCACTTTATATTCCCACCAGCCAAGTATGAGAGTTCCACTTTTTCCACATCCTTACCAACACTTATTTTTCCTTTAAAAAAAAAATTCTAGCCATCTTAGTGGGTGTGAACTGGTACTTCATATTGGTTTTGTTTTGCATTTCACTAATGACTAATGATGCTAAGCATCTTTTCATGTGCTTACTGCTATTTGCATATCATCTTTGGAGAAATTCCTATTCAAACCCTTTTGCACATTTTAAAATTGGGATGTCTTTTTGTAAGAGTTCTTATACACACTGAATACTAGGTCCTTATCAGATATATAATTTGTAAACATTTTTTCCCATTCTATGTGTTGTCTTTTCACTTTTAATGGTGTCCTTTGAAGCACAAAATTTTTTACTTTTAAGTCCAAATTATGTATTTTCTTGTGTAGCTCATGCTTTTGGTGTCATATACCTACTAATCCTTGCCAAAGTCAAGGTCATGAAGATTTTGTCACGTTTTCCTTCTAAGAGTTTTATAATTTTAGCTCCTACTTTTATGTCTTTGATCCATTTTGAGGTTATGTTTATGGTATAAGATAAAGACTTTGACTTCATTCTGTTTTGCTTCTCATAACTTTATGGTGTCTTTTTTTGAACAGAAGTTTTAAACTTTTAATCTCTTCTTTTATGGTTTGCCCTCTCAATGTGTTCTTTAAGAAGCCCTTCCTATCTTAATGTCATAAATATGTTCTATTTTTTCTTCTGAACTTCTAAAGTTTTGTTTTTCATTTTTAGATTTTAAATCTATTGATAAGCTTTTGTGTATGATATGAACTAAGGAAGAAATTTTTTCTCTCCATATGGATAGCTATAGTTCTTCCCCCCCCCCCCCCGACCTGTACATTATAATCTATAGGCAGTACTTCTGTTCTTTTGGTGATTCTCCTAAATGTTTTCAAAATCAAATCTACTTTGTTATCTTTAATTTTTCTAAATTTCAAAGGGAGTTAAAGTTGTTCAGTTTTTCTATCCTTCTGAATACAAGCCCACTTTACACCCTGTACATTGTATTACTGGTGCTTAGAAGGTTAGTTTAATCTTTCCTCTTAAATACAAAAAATTAAAGCTTGGTTTTTAAAATATTCAGTAGTTTATCAAAATTACCAACACATCCCTCAACTTTAGTTCTTGTGTTCCTTGACTTCCCTGAGCACAATTTTCCTTCTTGCTAAAGGACATTATTTAATACTTCTTGTAATGAGGGCCTATGGGTAGGAAACTCTCTTGGTCAATGTATGTTTTTGGGTTTTTTCTCCCTCTGATTCATTTGTTAAATTGAGGTATAACTTACATAAAGTTCACTATTTGATGAATTTTTATATATTTATGCAATGCATCTGTATAATCACCACACAGATAAGGAAAACTAATCTACAACAACCGTTATTCTAACCTCTATTCCTAAAGATGTGTTTACATGTTTTAGAAACTTCCTACAAATGCAATTACATAGTATTCTGAGTCTTCTTATTTCACATATTGTTGCCTTTTAAAAATATCAGTAGTTCATTCTTTTCTATTGTCATACAGCATTTAACTGTGTGAATATATCACAGATTATCCATTATGATAAACCTGTTACAAACATTGTTGAACAAGTCTTTTGGTAAATACAGGCATTCATTTATTTTTATTTTTATTTTTTGGTATATGCCCAAGAGTAAAACTGCTGGAACATAGGGTATATTGTATTCTTAGCTTTAGTAGATATGCCAAACAGTTTTCCATATCAACTGTACCAATTTACACCCCCTCCACCAGCAACGTAGAGTCCCAACTGCTCCATGGTTTTAAATTGCTTTTCCTTTATGAATAATGATGAACACCTTTTATTCTTTTATGAAGTACTTGTTCAGGTCTTTTTGTGTGTTTTTGCAAAAACCTAAGCTGCCTGGTTTTACTTATTGATTTATAGGAGTTCTTTACATATTCTAGATATGAGTCCTTCACTGGTTATAGCTATTACAAATATTGCCTCCCAGTCTATAGCATGCCTTTTCACTCTTTTAATTTTGTCTATTGATGAACAGGTGTCCTTACATTTAATGTACTCTAGTTTATCAATCTTTCCTTTTCTGGTTAGTGTTTTTGTGTCCTGTTTAAGAAATCTTTGCCTATTCCAAGGTTATGAAAATTTCATTTGCTTCTGCAAGCTTTACTATTTTAATCATTGTACTCACTCTTTTTTATATTTTACTTTTCAATTACAGTTTATATTCAGTATTATTTTGTATTAGTTTCAGGTGCATAGCATAGTGGTTAGATAACCATATACTTTACAAAGTGGTCCCCCCAATATTTCAAGTACCCGCCTGGCACCGAACATAGTTATGTACTCACTTTTGAATAAAAGTTTAGTTGGGCAGAAAGTACTATTTTCGCTTAGTACTTTCAAGATGTCACTCAGTTGATTGCTAGCCTCTTGTTAAAACCTCCTGTCATTCTCATTGGAGATTCCCTTTTCTCTCTCACAGTTCATAATGTTCTATTGTTTCACTACAATGTTTTTGGCCGTGGGTTTATTTTATTTATCCTGTCCAATATTTGGAATTCATTTTTAATCTGGGAACTTGTGTCTTCATTTCTGAAAAATTCTCATTTTTTCTCTGTCAAATAATGCTTCTCCATCATTCTTTGTCTGAGACATCTAAGTAGGTGTATACTGAGGCCTTTTAATGTAGCCTTTATTACTCTTATCTTTCATATTATCTTGGTCTCCCTGTCACAAGCTCAGTGAATTCTTCAATTTATCTTCCAATTCACTAATTTTACCCTTGAAGTAGGTCTGGTAAATGTTATACAACATGAGTTTTTATTGCATTGCCTGTATACTTAATTCCCAGTGTCTTTTAATACCTACTTGTTCTTATTTCCTTCCTTCCTGTTTTGTTTCACAATATCTTCTTTATAAATGGATCATGTTCTTTCATTTATCTGTTTGAGCATCCTAAACTTCCTTTAAATTCTATGTACAAAATTAATTTCATCTAGAATGAATTCACTTTGTAATTGCTGATTTTGTTAGATATCATTCTAAGCATTCAAATTTGTCTTATACTTTGAATTTTGTATTATAGACTTCTTAGAGGGAGGCTTTAAATTTTGGTTTCATTTTTCTCTCTCCCAGCCCTATATGATTACTCATTCAGACCAGAATTTGCTCTTAAAATGACTTTTCTTGTCTCAGGCTCTGTAATCATATTGGCTTAATATGGTGGGACACTCTGTTAAGTTTTAAGGTACATCTGTTCTAAGGTAGTGTTTTTATCTCCCCACCTCAAGTCCACAGCTTTCTATAAATCCCTGTAAGCAGCAGATTGGCAGGCTTCCCCAGCATCTATCAGCATCAGGGTCTCAGGTCAAGAAGCCTTGCCCACTTTCATGGACACATTTAGCCCTCATTATCCGTAAGAGCTCAACTATCTTGAATGTCTGTACCATTTCTAATCTTGTTTTTTAATCTAGTTATGTTTATTCCTTTTTAAAAAAATGTTTTATGACTTCTATGTGTTTGAACCAAGACTGGAGGTGCTGTAGTAAAGCTTAAATTTATCATACTATTTTGTCTGAAAATTTTGAATTTTTTATGTTTTACGAATTTAACCCTGTATTATAATAAAAGGTATACATTTTGGAGTGAGGACAAAACAAGAGCTAGAAATCTCAGACTGACTATCACTGCTAACTTACTAGGACTAACACAAATATTACAGTATTTAAAATGTCCAATGAGAGAGAAACCATGTTTCTAATCCCATGATATTTCAATCATCTAGGCCCTGGACTTTTTCCCATTCATTTCACCCCTCCTGTTCTAAATAATAATGTGTGGTTACCGCATACTGAGTAGCTTACTGTGTGATGATGGCTAGCTAAATAGTTCAGACAGGTTATTTAATTGTCACAACATCCAGAGTACTGTTATTATCCTTATTTTATAAACATAGATATGGAGGTTTAGAGATGTGAAATAAATTGCCCATGGTCACATAAAACTAATAAGTAGCAGAGTTGAGAATGGAACACAAATAGTGTGACCTCATACCCAAGTTCTATGGCCTCTTCACTGATCGGGCATTCATCTACTTTTCTTACAGCCTTGCTATGTTGATAGACAACTGAGTGTCAGCTGTAAATGCCTCCCCTCTAGGGGATCTGCTTTTTTATAATGGACAAAAGGCTACATTTTCTGGGTTCATAAGAGGAACAGATGTTAACAATGAAGGGGCAATAAAGCAGAGTAGGCAGCAGTTAATATCTATGACCCTAGGTGGAAATAAGAATTAAGATTCGAATTTTAATGCAAAGTAGGGCTTTTATGCAGATTTGTTTCGGTGTGTAAATAAACTACTTACCTCTGCTAAGTCTTCAAAGCAGCTTCCTACTAGTGGATGGGGACTGCCTTCATCTGTCATTTCTACAGTATCTTCTATATGGCCCAGTAACTTTACACTAAGTTCATGTATATCTACTATTCGACTAAATATATTTTCTACATCCTGTTGGGAAGAAACACACACTTATTCAGTTAGGTTGTATAATAAAAAAACAAGTTTTGAGCCAGTAAGTCATTTTATAATCACAAAATTTAACATGATAGACACAGTGAGAAATTTTAACAACTTACAAATTTAAGTAAAATATAATGAAAGAATTCCTTTTGCAATAATGTACAATTTACAAATACATTTCTCTAGGTCAGTGGTTCTCAAACTTTTTGGTCTCAGGACTCATTCACACTCTTAAAAATTACTAAAGACTCCAAAGGGCTTCTGTTTATAATTATATCTATTAATATTAATTAGATCAGAAATTAAAACAGAGAAAACTTAAAAACATTTATTTAAAAAATAACAAATAGCACTTTTATGAAAAGTAATTATATTTTTCCAAAACAAACAAACAAATTTACTGAGAAGAATGGCGTTGTTTTGTGTTTTTGCAAATCTCTAACATCTGGTTTTATAGACGAGAGCTGGATTTTCATATATAATTTCCACATTAATCTGTTATGGTACATTGTTTTGGTCAAAGCATACGGAGAAAATTTTGCTTTACACAGATACGTAGTTGGAGAAAAAGGAGTATTTTAAAAGCCTATTCAAATAATTATGGATATCCTTTTCTTTTTCTGTTTCTTTTTTGAGATGTCACATATCATAGAATTCACCCTTCTAAAGGGTGCCTCAATGGTTTTCATATATTCACAGAGCTGTTCAGTCATCCCCACTATTAAATTCCAAAACATCTTCATCACCCACAAAAGAAAACCTGTATCCATTAGCAGCACCCTCCATTCTTTTCTTTCCCCCATTCAATGGCAAGCACTAGTCTACTTTCTATCTCCAAGGATTTCCCTGTTCTGAACATTTCATATGAATGGAGTAGACATCCTTTTATGATATTACACCAAAATTCACCAAACAGTAGTTTCTTAAAGGTTAGTTGCAATGTAGAATCTGAAACCATATCAATTCTGTACTGTTACATTAAAACCCACTGGCCTATTTTGAACTCTGAATGGATCTTTTACCCATGTGTAATTTTTATAGCAGCATGAATTTGGTCACTAGGAAAATATTAGTCCATTGAGTTATACAGATCTCCCAAATGTTAATACATTTAACACATTTTCACTATACAATATTAAAAGGCCAAATCCATTACAATCATCACAGATGATGGGAGTGGATACAAATTTCCCAAAACTCTAATTTCGCTTGAAAGTTCAAAATTTATCACTGTCAACAAACACTGCCAGTTGTTTTCCTTGAAGTAACGGGTACGCTTCATTCATTTTTGAAAAATATCTGCCAGATACACATCTGAATAATCATAGTTTGTCTATCATTCTTTCAGGTAAAAGTAGTGTTTCATGAAAAAGGCCGCTAGTTCAGTTTACTACTCAAACAATCATACAGTGCTTTTCCTCAAGACAACCACAATACTTTGGTATGCAGCAGAAGTGCTTTATGGGAGCTTCTTATCTGCCTCAGCTCTTCTCTAACTGGGGCTTTCTCAAGGCATGCCATGCTCTTGTTCTACCAGTAATGACGAAGAATCTATATGAATCCATATAGTACCCCTTTACTTCATTTATTCATTCTGCTCTCCTATTATCTTATATTTATTACAAATGGATATGCACACAATACTCCATACAACACTTTGTAACTTCCATAAGATTTTCTGTTGATTAGATTCCTGGATAAAGACTTCTGTTCTGGGGTTTGTATTTAAAATATCTATGCAGCCCGGCCGGGTGTGGCTCAGCGGTTGAGCGTCGACCTAGGATCCAGGCGATCGGGGTTCGATTCCCGGTCAGGGCACATGCCCGGGTTGCGGGCTCAATCAATGATTCTCTCATCATTGATGTTTCTAGCTCTCTCTCCCTCTCCTTTCCTCTCTCTGAAATCAATAAAGATATATAAAAAAAAAAAAGAAAAAAGAAAGAAGAGTCAACTAAAATTTAAAAATAATTAAATAAATAAATAAATAAATAAATAAATAAATAAATAAATAAATAAATAAATGAATGAATAAATAAAATATCTATGCATATTTTCATAGAAAGAGTTTACCCTTCCATCGGTAGTGTATGGGAAAACAGTTTTGCCAAACTCTTATAACACTGAATATTGTCAATCTTAACTTTTAGAAAAATGCTTAGATAACTGAAAAACAAGTATTAATTTGCATTTATCCAATTACTATTTTTGTATTTGATTATCTTTATCAGTGACTATACTTTTTTGTCAAATCAATTTTGAGGCATGATTCATATCCAGTAAGATACACCTATTTTAAATGTATTTTTTGATGAGATTTTATGTTATTTACTCAAACTATGATCATAAGATTCAAAACACTTTCATTACCATAAGAAGTTTTCTTGTGCCCCATCCCCTTTAATCACCACTACTTCCCCAAGAAACCAGTGATCTACTTTCTGTCACTATAGACTAAAACTGTCTTCCTAGAGTATTAAACAAATACAGTCCTAAGCAGTCTTTTGTATCTGTATACCCATTCACCTGCGGGTGGACATTTGAGTTGTTTCCAGTTAGAGACTATTACAAGTAAGCTGCTATGAATATTCATAAACAAGTTTTGTATGGACACATTTTCATTTCATCTGGGTAAAAATCTAAGAGTGGAATTTCTAGGTAGTATGGCCAGCTTATGTTTAATGTGATCCAAAACTGCCAAACTCTTTTCCTAAGTATTTATACTGGATTACATTCTCACAAGCAACGTGGGAATTTTATACTCCCATATGCAGTTGCTCCACATTCTTTTCAACATTTGGTACTGTCAGTCTTTTTGATTTTAGCCTTTCTATTGAGTATATAGTAGTATCTCATTGTGTTCTTAATTGGCATTTCCTTGATAACTATTGAGGCTGAGCATCTTTTGATGTCCTTTTTGGTCATTGGTACATCTTCTTTTATAAAGTATCCAATTATTTTGCCCACTTAAAAATATCAGACTGGCCTGGCCGGGCGTGGCTCAGGGGTTGAGCGTCGACCTAGGATCCAGGCGATCAGGGTTCGATTCCCGGTCAGGGCGCATGCCTGGGTTGTGGGCTCAATCAATGACTCTCTCATCATTGATGTTTCTATCTCTCTCTCTCCCTCTCCTTTCCTCTCTCTGAAATCAATAAAGATATATTTTAAAAATACATATATCAGACTGTTTTTTAAATTACTGAATTGTAAAAGTTTTTATATTCTGGATACAAGTCCTTTGTTAGATATATGTATTTCAAATAGGTTCTACCAGCCTGTGGCTTATCTTTTTATTTTTCAGACAATGTCTTTTGCAGAGCAAAAGTTTTTCATTTTAATGAAGTACAAAATTCATTAATTTTTAATTTTATAGTTCTTGATTTTTTGTTTCCTAAGAAATCCTTTATTTATTTAAACTTTAGATTTGTACAACTCATACTCTACTCCTTTGTTTTTTAATGTTGACTCATTGCCATAACTTAAGCCCCCATCTCAGTGTCTGTAGTGAGCATTGCTTCTCCATCAGTCACCCATGGTAATATGGCCACAGTTCTAGGAATTACTAGAACGCGATTCTAGACAATTTCAACTGTTCTCACTTGACATCCCCCAGGAGCCTATTAGACTGGTTTGATTACTATTGTAAGATCAGTAAAACCCCTTCTCTAATTTTTAATGTTATTGGCTTCCTCCTTTGTGCTCCCCAAAATATTGTTGCCATACTTCTATTATGGCAATTACCACACTATATTGCAATTAAATTTGAAGCTTACATCTCTGCCTTGACTAGATTAAACCTGAGGGAAGAAACGTTTTCTTACTCGTCTTTCAATCCTCATTGCCTAGAGCGGTGGCAGCCACTGATGAAGTGCTGTCCAAATGACTCAAATAAGTTACATTAAACAAACAAAAAAATCTGCTTAAATAAGAGGCTTTATTCTTTGGGTACATGGAAGATTCTGTGAATTCATTTGCACTTACATATCGGTCTAGTTTTTAATTTCTGATGTTTAATTTATTGACATGGTTGTAGCAACTTTGTGATCATAGTCACTATGAATTAAATCCCACAACTTAAAAAAATTAACAAATTAGCAATCATGAACTATACAAATTCAAGTTTCATTGGTCATGTAAAATTAACAGCACATGCAATGATATACATGTACACGATGATACTTACGTTAGCCGAAAACAATTTTGAATTGGAGACAAAGGGCTCTCTAAAAACTTTTATAATTAAATTTAGCTCCCTTATGTATTGTCGAATTTCTGCCATAAATGCTTTTACCAAATCATAATATGTTTGCTCTCCTGAGGTGGAAGGCTCTTCATCAGTTAAAGATAATATATTTATATCTTCTACATCTTGATGAAACATATCCATCAATACCTACATAGTCAGAGATATTTAAAAAAGCATAATAAAATATGAATCTATAGTCAAATTTGAAGTTAAGCACCCTAAATTATTCTTTGAAGACAGTTCTTAAATGACAAAAAACACACACAGTTATCTCTTCTTGGATATATTGCCACCACCCCACCACAGCTTCTCTAAAACAATTTTACCTCTGGTATCACAAAATGACTCCCCCAAGTTCTGTATCAACACTGGTATCTGTCTGTCGCTCTTGTTAACCTATTACTTTTACTTGTTCCCAAATCCTATCTTGGGTTTCTCTCTGACTCAGTTTTCTCATTTCATACCCTTGCCATCACTTCATTCTAGGGCCTTACCACCTCATAGTTAAATGATTCTTACAGCCTTCTTTATCTACATTTGTTGAATATCGATCAAAATAAGTCCTGTTTTTCCCCCCAAGAAGTCCACCATTATTACTCTCGCTGAACCTCATCTTCTCCCTTCCATGAACGTCTGCATCATTATCCCTCTAACACAATAAAATAACATCTTATCTTGTATGATTTTCTGCTTGTTTCACAAATACTAAGTATCAACTCTGAAACCTTGTTTTCTTCTCTTGCAACTCCTCCCTGTGTGAGCACATAGTACAGGGGTGGGCAAAAGTAGGTTTACAGTTGTAATACAAATAAATACAATAATTAATAAATAATAACACAAGAATAAACTCTGTTTCCCGTAGTCACACTGTGAACCTACTTTTGCCCCACCCTGTATATACTCAAATATTTATATGATTCATTTAAAAGTATCAAATCAAATTTAAGTTTATTGACAAGTAATTACTTTAAAACCCAAATACTTATTCATTTAAAAATATAAAAACACTTGAAATCCTTCATCAGATCAGTGATTTTTACTCTATACATTCACATGCTAAAAGGGCAAACGCTAGCACACAACTAAACGGATTTAGTAACCAGGAAGAATTCCAAATCAACAACAGTACGGTGAGAAAAAACAGAACAAAATGCTTCACCAGAAAATGTTATTTTCTACAAAGTCATTTATATAGAATGAAAATACTGAGGCAGTATAGTGCAATGACTAAGAACTTTAGACTCAGACAGATCTGGAGTTCAAGTCTAGGCTTTGGAACTTCTCGGAATATTCTGGACCAATTTCTTTATCTTTCTGAACTTCAGTTCCCCTTTTATAAAATGTAGATAAGAGCATCTACCATATAGCGATATCATAAGGACCATGAGTCACATATATGCTTAACTTTAAAAAATGTTTGCTCTTATTATTAGAGTAAAATCACACAAATAGTATCTAAAGAAACCAGGTTTTAAAAAAAACTCTCAAGGGTTTTGTATTTTCACATTTTCAAAAATTGTTTTCAAGTTAATCCATAACATAAATCAATAAAGTAAATCCATAAATCTTCTAATCCATATAAAATTTTAAGGTATCGTTAATGAGATTATTAACCCTACTTGAAGCAACACATAAAACAAGCTGTATGACATGTTTAAGCATGTTTTAATACTATATATAATACTCTATTTCCATAAAGTGTATCTTGAGTTCTTGTTATTAGATTACTGTAAATATACCCTAATACAAGATACACAACTTTATTCTGTCTGAATAGTATGTTAGCATTCAGTAAGTCACAAAAATATTTAAGAACATAGAGATCAGTATCCTACCTTATCAGCACACATTGCTACTTTAATATCTTGTTTTGTAATTTCATAATGCCGTATATTTCGTACATAATTCCCCACCAGCTTTAAAATGTCTGCAGAAATGTATTCTAATACTGCTACTATGTAAACAGAAACCTGGTGGTCAATTTTATAACCTAGGACTTCCTGAAAAATTAAAAGAAAAGCATGTTTAAAAATCTTATACTATAAATGTGACACTGATTAAAAATTGCATACAATTTATCTTAACTTTCACTGAGGCCTGTGATTATCAACAGCATTTAATTTTAAGTGGTTCATTTATAAATAATATATTAACTGCTACTTGAAGATATAAGATAAGAAAAGATAAGACTAAATTACCTATCGTCAAGTAAAATGTTTACGAAGTACAGATTACTAAATAGATAATCCTAAATCTAGGAAGGGAAGCCCAAATTTGGGGAAGTGGAAAATGCTCATTGTCACCTAATTCAAAATATCTAGAATTAACTATTACAAAAGAGGTTATTTTCTTTATATAGAACAAGAGTTAATATATTATTGGTATGTGGGAATGAGTATCTGTAGGCCTTATACCTCTATCCTTCTTTCCAGAGGAACCTGGACTTTCCAAAACGCTGGCATCTGGACTGTTTACATGGAAAAAAATTCATGCTATGTCCTACTGAACAACAATAGTTATTAAACAGCATGTTAAATAGTCCTATTATTAGACTTCAAAGAGAGCATGGGCTTTGTGGGGCTGACCAGTTTCAACAGGAAAACAAATTCTATTTTCTAAACAATGCAATTAAGGGAAAAAATCAGCAACTTTAAAATAAGTTTACTTATGAGTTGGGAACAGGATATGTAAAAACTATTAAATGTATATAGTGATAGGATATATTAATAAATTAAAAGACCCACAATTAGATCACAAAACTCAAAATTTAGGATCATTAATACAGCATACACATACCTCAGTTTGTTAATTCTCTTAGAATATAATTCAACATAAGGATGATAAAAATCATGGAAAGAGAATTATAAAGTATACAATTACTACTAGTTTAGTAATTTTATATAGCTTGCACTTATTTCCTCAGGCCATTTAGAAAGATACAGGCAGCTATTTCTATTCAAACAACATGAGTATAAAATATAACCTTTTGACACTCTTAAACATCATCTAAGTGTTTAGCCTTAAATCTTGGACAGATCAAATGGACCTGGATTTCCTAACTCTGTTACTTATAGCCCTGTGAAGTTGGACTATAGGTTACCTAATCACTTTCTGCCTAGTTACCTCATCTACAAACTGGGGATAATGATAATAACTTGGCTGTGTAATGAAACTTAGATCGTGCATGCAAGCATTACCATTTTGCTTATATTATGGTACGGACAAAATTACTGATATCAAAGTATTATTAAGGTTTCAATTCTTATAATACCTATATTTTTTATGTGAGAGTTAATCAACAGTTTGTTCATTGTATTAAATAAAATAGAAGTAGCATTATTAGAGTCTGCAGCAGTTACTTTTTCTCTTAGTTCTGGTGAGACTCAACTGACTGATTTAAATGACAAGTAGGATTGGATGATTTAGGTGATCTTTAGGGAATTTTTGTTCAAAGATTATACACAGCCCTATGGCAGTCTCACAGAGGTCCCTATGCATCTAATGTGTGAAGGATTAAGATCTGAAGGATTTATAGGGACATTCAGGTCTAACCAATAAGAAAGGAGTTTTATAAATTCTCATTGAGGTTCTACCAACTTGTGAGATGAACAAAACCCACAATTACAACTTTCTTAGTTCTCTCAATTTGCTTGACATTACTGTTGGTATGAAATAACTTTAAATCATGTTGACTAACTTAAACATTCCTACTATTATATCATCCCTCCCCATGATATGAATTCCTGGAAAAATTAAAATGAAAAAATTTTACTTTTCAGTTGACTCTGTTATCCATAAAATATATTATTCTTAGTGTTTAAAAATTATAGGTTTTATTTTGCTTTAAAATGGCAAAAAAGGCAGTATTTCAGCTTTACCTTTAATAAAGGATGAATTTTTTCTACTGGGAGAGATAAAGGGTTTCTTCGCTTCCTCTTTTCTATAGCAGACTGGGCATCAGCTATTGCCCACTTATCAATTGGATGAGGAAAACTTTTTTGAACACGTTCCTTGGAAAATAGGAAAATAATAACTAAGCAACAAATACATTAAATAGCACTCACTCTTCACTTACAATTTACTTTTAAAATCCAAGAGTACCAAAAGTATTTTCACATGTGGTATATAACTTATACTACAAACATACTTAAACTGTAACTGTCACTGTATTAGTTTCTTAATTAGGCAATAAGGAATCTTTAATTCCTTGCATTATCTAGGGCAAAAATCACATTCTGAATTTCAACTTCACTGTGATAAAGCTAATAACAAGAATGAGTAGAAGCCATTTAAAATATTATTTATATAAAAATTCAAGGAACAACATTTAAGCTCGAGAAGTAAACATCTAAATCCAATTTTCACTCATTGTCCATACTTTCAATACCAATTACAAGCTCATGTAGCATTTTGCATTTGAAACCTCTAAGAATTCTTTTCAGTATCCATCATGCAAAGGTATCTGACTTCACAACTACTTACGTATCATAGAAATCAAGGGTTTACATCGGTAACAGCAATTGTAATACACTATAGCTCATCAGTAGAGTCTGAATCCTCCACAAGTCATTAATGTTTAATAAAATACTTCATTTTAATTTCCAGCACTTATTCCGTTAGAATTCCCATTGTAAGTGAAAGAACTTACGGTAATGTAAAAGCTGGATCTCTGGACTTTAATGAACTCATGTAATTCACTTCAAACAAAAGGCACTCTCAGGATACCATAATTAAAACCACTAGAGGTCGCTATTACATAATTTTAACACATGGACTTTTGAATTAGTCTTTAGTAGTACTAGATAAAATTAAACATCACTCATAAATCTAAATTAAAAGTTTTATTAGTTGTTATTAAAATGGAAAATAAAAAATAGATTTCCATGTGATATGGGGCAGTGCGAGGGGGAACGTTGATTCTAGGACATGTTAAGAATAAATTTATAAATTATGAATAGATTAACCCTTTCAAATTTAATAAACTTTCTCACATCTATATTCAAAGCTAAATCAGTTGCCAAATATAAATGAACATTTTACTTCTAATTAATGGAATTAGAGACATGTTGAAAGAAATTATTGTAATTAAAAATGGAGTTTATAAACTTTTTCAAATTCCTAGTTGAAAAGCTTTTTGCCAAGATACTATATATATATCCTCATATAACAAAGACAACATAAAGATCCAAAATATTGGGGCGGTTTGTGAAAAAGGAGGAAAAAGGGGAAGAAAGGGTAGAAAGGAACATAAAAAACAAAAATTCTTCTCTTTCTTCAGGTCAACACTATAGACTTGCTATTCCAACAGAACTACTTTACCATGGCTCCCAAACAGAATTTCCATACCAGTGGTTTTAATCTGGGTATAACCATGGTACAGACCTTATCATAGTATGGTCCTGTGGCTTGCTAACTTTTTTAAAAATCTCAACTCATAGTAAGAAATAACAAACTCTTAACACATTTTATATTACATCCTTACCCGCCACACACACGAAACTGGAACTAAGTTTCACAAAACAAAATCTGCCCTTATTCTATGCAATAAACTAATATTTTCTATTCATTAAAAAAAAGCTACCTGGGCCATGCACTAGTGATTTTATGACCTAGAGTCTAAAAAGCACTGGTATATAGTTTATTGTTTTAAGAAAAAGGGAGAAAGAAAATCAGCAACAACAAAAAACAACAACAAGGAACTGGATGCTGTGGATCAGCTGGCTGGGACTGTCCTGTGCACCAGGAGGCTGCCGGGGCACATGCTTGGGGTTTCCGGGCTTGATCCCCAGTAGGGGGCATGCAGGAGGAAGTCCATCAACTTGTGCTCTCACATCGATGTTATTTCTCTCTCTTAATGCCCCCCCCCATCTAAAAATCAATAAACTATTCTTTAAAAAGAATGCAAGAAAGAAGAAATAACAATAATAAAAAACATTTTAATTTACTTATCAGGGTATTACTGGAATCAAATTATTCAACTATATACTTAGGTAACACCAAAGATCAGAATGCATGGGTAAAGACTGCTAAGATCAAAAAAGATGCCATGAATGTGGAAAGGCCAAGTTGAAAGAATTACTTTATCTCTTGTAGTGTCAAATTTAATTTTAAAGCAAAAAAAAATTTCTTTTCACAATTATTTTAATATTTTTAAAAATAAGCCCAAAGAGGAATGATCAATGAAAGACCCATGAATTAGAATTCTATTACTCTATTACTTTCAAGATTAATAATTGTTTGAAATGAGAAACTCCATCTTAATTAATATCTAGTAGCTTTGAGGAAATAAATAAGACCCAAAGGTAGGCTTGAGATTCAGCTGTCTCTTATTAGCAGAACCATGTCTTTTGCTTTAATTAATAAAGGGGTCTAAATAGATAATTTTAAACATCAATTCTAAGACAAATAATCTAGGACTTATACATGCACGCCCATGCAAACAATCAGACCACAGGTACTTTTAAAGTCTTATTAATAGTATTAAAGGCTTAGAATGTACGGGAGACTTTTTTTCCTAGAAAGGTAGAAAATATGGAGAAATTACCCGAGAAATCTAAATGTAAATGGAAAATATTAGAAAATTACAAGGATTCTTTAGGATGCAAAGGAAAATTAAAAAGTTAAAGAAAAAAATGAATAGAAAAGGGAAGCAAACTTTTAAAGTTTTAGGATATGACTCATGGTAGGGAAAATAACAAAGATAAGGAGTCCAAGAAAGCCTGAGTTAAATGAAAGGGAAAAAAAAGTATCAGTGCCCTAAGAAATGAAAGATGGTTAAATACAGGACACATAGGTCAAAAGGGGAAACAGGAAAGACATTACAAATGGAAATCAGTCTAGTCAACCAGAGAGAAATAATGAACATGTACAATTATGAAAGAACAAGACTTAAGAAATTATATAAAGAAAATACTTTACCAGGGAAATATCACAGAAGAAATACTAGTTTTTGCTTTTATTTTTTAAAAGATTAAGTATGGCCCGGCCAGGCGTGGCTCAGCGGTTGAGCGTTGACCTGGGATCCAGGCGACTGGGGTTCAATTCCCGGTCAGGGCAAATGCCCGGGTTGCGGGCTCGATCAATGACTCTCTCATCACCGATGGTTCTCTCTCTCTCTCTCCCTCTCCTTTCCTCTCTCTGAAATCAATAAAGATATATTTTAAAAAAAGTAAAAAATAAAAAATAAAAAAATTAAAAGATTAGGTATGAAAAATGAAGAGAGGGAAAACAAACCAGATTTGAGCAACTTTTATATACAATCTTTTAAAACTTAAATTATTTTGATGCCCAGCTGGGCATGGCTCAGCGGTTGAGCGTCGACCTAGGTACCAGGCATTCGGGGTTCGATTCCCAGTCAGGGCACATGCCCGGGTTGTGGGCTCGGTCAATGAGTCTCTCATCATTGATGTTTCTATCTCTCTCTCTCCTCCTCCTTTCCTCTCTCTGAAATCAATAAAGATATATTTAAAAATAAATAAATAAAACAAATTATTTTGAAAAGACCCACCAAAATAATACATATCCCTCCTCTGCATTCCCAGAGCATTTATATATTCTTCCTATTTATCTGGAACACTGTCTAACCGATAATAGATACTCAGATATTGGTGGCATGGGTTAGTGAATATTGGCTACATCAATAAAACAAAATCCCATTCATCTGGACTATGATAGTTTTCAATTTGTAATGATCTTCAATACAACTTATCAAAACATTTTAATTAACAAAATTATAGATATGTATGCAATCCATCAGTTTTCAAGTACTTTTAAGTACCTATTTTCCTAAAACTATAGGGCAACTAAAAATCATTTTAGTTTTTCATTAAAACAAATCCCCTAGGGGCTGAATATTAAGCAAGAACTTGGAATTATGCTTATACTTTAAAGTAATCAAAATGTATTCTTTAGAAAGGTAAAAAGTTCATAAATTCCACTAACTCAGGTTGGTCTGTTTTTTCAGTACACTTTTATATGGCCCTCAAATTTTTAAAAATTTTGATGAATTCTCTTACCCCATAATTTATTTGAAAGGCTTGCTAAATTCATGGCCCTTATTATTTTAAAAGTTCTACAGATGTACTGTAAGTTTTTTTAAAATGTATTAAAGAAATAAAGAGCCCTGGCTGGGTGGCTTAGTTGGTTGGAGCATCATCCCATACACCAAAAGGTTGCAGGTTAGATCCCTGTTTGGGGCACGTAGGGGAGACAACCAATCAGTGTTTCTCTCTCACATCCATGTTTCTCCCCCCCCCCCCAAAATCAATAAACATATCCTCGGGTGAGAATATAAAAAAAAGAAATAAAGAATCCTAATAAAGAATATGGAAAACTATTTACTGATAGAAGAATCCAAGACAGTATCTCCCAATCTCCATATTCTTATCTAAATGCTCTTCTGGGAATGGTAGAGGAAGGAGGGTATTTGACTATTGATTGGAAAAGACCCAGGTTTCCATCTTTTTTTAAAAAAAATCTATTCTACCATTCTGAGGTTAAATGTCTAATATCTAAAATAAGGAGAATAACAACTCCACAGGGTTGTTTTAAGGACATAAAAATGTACATAACATGACTCTGAAATTACAAAACCTATTATACAACTGAATGCTATTTCTATTACTGTCATATATTCTCTCAAAAATTCATTCCCAACCCGAGTCAGCCCACTGGAATATCATATGGCTGCATCTCTCTTAAGGGCCCAGGTTAAGTGCTTAAAAATAGTAAGATAGGACATAGGGTTAATATCTTTGATATCTCAGAAGTTTTCTAAGTGACTATTAAAAAATTATGAAATATCCTTTTTTATTTAGTCTTAATTTCCTACATATTGATTAAATCTGTGCAAGTGGAAGACTGAGAAACTCAGTAATTTTTGAGAATTCATGATCTCCTTCAATACTAGAAAATTATAAATTAGCGTCTGTATAAATTAGCGTCTATATTAATTAAGAGGAGAAAATCAGATAAACATAGATACAGTACAATACTTCTGGAAAGAGCTCTCTGAGTATATGCAATGTTACCAAACTAGCAAACCCCTGGGATGTACCAACATGGGAATGATAAGCAAGACAAGACCTGTAATTCCACTTTAATGTAGTAGGCGCAGGGTCAGAGGCTGCGCTTCATAAACACTGTGGGAGACCCAAATAGAATCCAACAGAGCAAAAAGAATTGTTAATGAGGAGAGTCAGGTAACCAGTTCTACTCAAGGTCTACTCTGAAGCCCACTGTAATCAGTGCCTAAAAGAAATTATGAGTAAAAGATATTTGACCTTATAATTCAAAGGGAAAATGGGATAAAATGTATGAAATCTACTTTTAATTATTTAATCAAAATAAATTACTATTCCTTAGTAAACAATCTTTTCTACTTCCACAACCTCTATAATTCAATGTTCCTTAGTATCTCTTTACTCAACTGAAATCTGGATCTCCCTGAAGACTTCTTAGAGTAGGAACTGCCCTTGTCTCAAAACCCACATGAAAGTGAATTTAGCATCTTTTCCATTCTGCAAGCTGCTCTGGAACATCACCCTTTTCCACGCTCATGTAAAGTCCTATAAAATACCGTGGCTTCTTAATTCATCACCTCTAGTCCTGCCACCACCACATGGCCACATCCTGTTTTGTAACAATGTTACTAAAGAAACCTTAAATTCCAACAACTGTCTCTGATCCCAATCTGTTCTTCTATGTCTCTCACTCAGGTATTCTAGTGTTCTCAGTTCTCTGACCTTATTAGGAAATCCAATACCTTGTTCCCTCCATATTTTTTCAATCTGCCTACTCTCTCCTACCTGGTAGAATAGTTTAGTGGTATGTATGCTCCCAAAACTTAGATTTTCTGGGTTAAAGTCTTGGCTTCGCTACTTATTAGCTGTGACCTTGGTCAACTTATTTACCCTCTGCTTCAGTTTCCACATTTATTCAATACATTTTTCCTGAGTGCCCTCTCAGTGCCAGTTCTAGGTGCTAGGGATCTGGCAGTGAACAAGAGAAAAAAAATCCCTGCAGTTTACATTCTAGTAGGAGGGAAAAACAGCATCATCTTCATGGGATTGTTAAAAACTTTAAATGAAATATAAAACATAAAAATGCTTAGACCAGTGCATGACACAGCAGGCACTCAAACATCAGCTGCTACTACATTTCACTTTTTCTCCATCCAATGAAAATGCTCTGATGTCTTCTCAGCAGCTCCTCACTGGATATGCCTCAGCCCGCAGGGGAGCACAGCAGGGCCTGGGGAAGATAGAGATCTCTCCTCCCCAGCCACTGTGTGCCTTAAAATCATTATTTTATTCTGTGTGCTATGTCCTGAAAAGGGCTATACAGCACTGCTACTGCCAATTTACACAATTCCTTTGCCTTACTGTTTCTCCAGTGTATCTCCACGGTGAAATACCATTCAACCCAACTATTTCGTGTGTGTGCCCACACTTGAGCACTGCAAAAGAAATGTCAAGAAACCCAAAGATTTCTACCACTATACATTTGAGGTCATTAAAGTCAAATAACCCTTCATCACTGCGATAAAACTTACTTTTATTTTCCCAGCTCTCTCTCCCATTTTCAGTACTTAAACTCTTATTTCTTCTTCTCTCAAACTTTTGACTCCTTCAGAACTCAGTTTAGATGCCTCTGCTTCTGAGATGCTAATCCTAAGCCCCAAAGCCTGTATTATTAGTTTGCCCCTTTTAAAATTTCCCACATCTGCCCAGCCGGGCGTGGCTCAGCGGTTGAGCGTTGGCCTAGGACCCAGGCAATCAAGGTTCGATTCCCGGTCAGGGCACATGCCTGGTTGTGGGCTCGATCAATGACTCTCTCATCATTGATGTTTCTGTCTCTCTCTCTCTCCCTCTCCTTTCCTCTCTCTGAAATCAATAAAGATATATTAAAAAAATAAAATAAAATAAAATTTCCCACATCCAATTTACTCATAGTATATCACATTATGTTATTGCCCATACACCTATCTGTATCTCTACTAAACTTTAACTCCTAAAAGGACAGGAGCCATGTCATCTTTGAAACAGATTATAGAACTTCCTTCCTAGATTTTTAGGTGTTTCCCTCCCTTCCAACTGGTAGAAAGGTGTCCACTTACTATCTAAAATACATGTAATACCTGAAGATCAAAAAATTAACTGAAATATTCTCAAAAGGATAGCTGGCTTTACAAAACAAAAGAAATAGTTGGATATATTCTACTCTTAAAGGTATGAATATATATATATATATGTCATTCCGGCATCAAGAAGTAGTGTTTAGCCCAGCCGGGTGTGGCTCAGCGGTTGAGCATCGACCTGGGATCCAGGCGACTGGGGTTCGATTCCCGGTCAGGGCATATGCCTGGGTTTCGGGCTCAATCAATGACTCTCTCATCATTGATGTTTCTCTCTCTCTCTCTCTCCCTCTCCTTTCCTCTCTCTGAAATCAATAAAGATATATTTAAAAAAAAAAAAGAAGTAGTGTTTAGAGGCAAACAAAAGTTCATTTTAGATTAAAAGCAAAACATGGAATGGTATGATAGCTAAAACATAAACAAGCTCTACCATATACCCAATACAAAGTTAAAATAAATCCAGTCTTTAATTTTTAAATACCATATATATATATGTATATATGAACTGAAGAGCAACTCTTTCTCCTTCACTGACATGACAACAAACACACAGATTATGTATATTAAATACAAGGTAAATTTATCATACCTCTACATCTGAAACACTTCGGGGCTGAGCTTGGCATAGCATATTTAATAACTGCAAAATTAATTCTTCAACATACTGAAGAGCATCATCACTAGACTCAAGAGTTGGATGAACTTGACCCTGGACCTATAAACAAAAAGCAAAGTAATTAAAATGTAGGCTTGTTTCATCTAATTAAAAAAACAAAACAAATATATATATATATATATATATTTTTTTAATCCTCACCCAAGGATATTTTTTCCATTGCTTTTCAGAGAAAGTGAAAGGGAGAGAAACATCGATGTGAAAGAGAGACATCAATTGGTTGCCTCCAAGCACCCCTCAAACCTGCAACCCAGGTACATATCCTTGACCAGGAATTGAACCAGTGACCCTGGGCCACACTGAGCCACACTGGCCAGGGTCAAATAATTTTTTTTTAATGTGGGTTTATACTCAAGAACATGGTCTGGCCCGGCCGGCATAGGTCAGCAGTTGAGCACTGACCTATGATCCAGGAGATTGCAGTTCAGTTCCCGGTCAGGGCACATGCCCAGGTTGTGGGCTTGATCCCTAGCAGGGGGCATGCAGGAGGCAGCCGATCAATGACTCTCTCCTATGGATCTCTGTCCCTTATTTAACTCTATCTTTCCTACTAAGCGATAAAATCCAAGAGGGGTATGTCTTATCTTATTCACCAAAATAACTCCACTATCTAGCACCGCGCAGAGCACATAATACAAGCTTGATAAATGTTTGTTGAACACAAAGTCTCCTTATATTAAAGAACACAAAATGGGTACTTTTGACAATCTGTGACTGTCCACACTTTAGAAAGATAATTTGGTGGTCACTCATTCATAAATACTTCATAATCTTTATCTTCCTATTTTTTACCATTTTTTTGGAGGTACCTCAGGCCACTGGTCTCTGTAAAACTTACATTTTAATAACCAGCATGATATTCTTTACTTGCATCCCTTGGGGTCAACATTTTTCCTCCTTTTAAAAAATGACTGAAGCCCGGCCGGGCGTGGCTCAGCGGCTGAGCATTGACCTAGGATCCAGGAGATCGGGGTTCGATTCCCGGTCAGGGCACATGCCCGGGTTGCGGGCTAGCCAGCAGATCAATGACTCTTTCATCATTGATGTTTCTATCTCTCTCTCCCCTCTTCCTTTCCTCTCTCTGAAATCAATAAAGATATGTTTTAAAAATAATAATAAAATAAAATAATAAAAAAATTAAAAATGACTGAAAATCCGTTCCAGGAGACAATATATGCTTCAAAACTATGTTCATTTCTCTAAGGGGAGGTAGAGCACTCATAGGATGAAAGTGCACAGTACTCACTGGCCAAGGACACTTAGTATAGTATTTTTCTTTTAAAAGTATTATGAGTGCATATGTACTTATTTACACATCTATGTATTTTTAACATATATTTTAAAAACTTGTTATATGGTACACTGTTTATAAAATTTCCTCATACACAGAGGCTGTCATTCCACATCTTCCTTCACCCATCAAATCTGGATTCTCTCCTTGTCTGTCTTCTCCCTTTTCTGTCTTTCCCCATCATCTCATTTTCTTCCACATTTTGAACTATCACCTGCGTGGATGATTCCAAATCTATTAGTTCTGACCTCTCTCCCAAGTGTTAGAACCATACTTCAAATAAGTTGCTAGATATCTCCACCTACCCTACCAAAACCTCAAATACAATAGAAAAAAAGATAACTTAGAAAAGTTGAACAAGAAAAACTATATCTCACCTAGAACTGTATCTCACAAATGTGGTGTGTGTGTGTGTCTGTCTGTCTGTCTGTCTGTCCGTGGGGGGGGGGGGGGCGGAGGAGAAATACAGTATAGACAGCCCCTGGTTTCACAAGGATGTAGTCCTAGAAAATGTAGCTCTAATTGGGACAGGTTATATTCCTGTCCAAGGCTCCAGCATCACAAATGATCGCTAAAGATCTATAAAACCATGTAACATTAGAATTAAGAGGGGCTTTAGAAGTCATTTAACTCAGTCCCTCTATTTAGCAGATGAGAAAAAGGACACATACACAATCCTGTAGCTAACAGTAATCCTGTAAGTACTGAACCTGGGCCTCCTGGCATCTAGGCCAGAGCTCTTTCCACTAAACCCTTGATTTTCAAACCTGAAGGAGTCTGGGAGTGTCCTAATAGCCCCGTCAGCATAAGGAGTAGAATGCCCATGAATTGTATCTATTTATATAATGGACTTCTATATAAAACGTGTCTTGAAATATGTTGTTATAATTAAACACTGGCATACCATCAATGCAAACACAGCACTACAATCTTTCCAATCTGAAAAGGTACAATGATCATTTTTTACCCATTTTTACACAAAGGATCACAATGTATTATATGAAATTATAAATATAATAAAAATCCAACATAAAGCTAAAATGCTAGAGGTGTTAAAATAAAAATATTTAACAAGAAGTCTAATTAACTTTTAAAAACATTAAAGTCCTTTGAGGAAGTGGTTTAGGTACCCCCAAACACATCTTAGGAAGTGTTCAGGAAAGTGTAAATTGATTAGATATATACATTTTTTTAATATATCTTTTATATATATATATCTGTATTGACTTCAGAGAGAGGAAGGGAGAGGAAGAGACAAAGACAGAAACATCAATGATGAGTCACTGATCGGCTGCAGCCCGCAACCGGGGCATGTGCCCTGATTGGGAATCCAACCCCAATCACCTGGATCCTAGGTCGACACTCAACCGCTGAGCCACGCCCGGCCGGGGATATATATTATTTTTTAAACAATGTTTTTTGTTTTTCAAAGAAACCCATGGAAATAACATAATTTTTCATTAATATGGCTTCATCTCCCGCTGCTCTTCAATTTACATTTTATGCTGAGGCAATTCTGACTATTTGCAGCTTGCTGAAACATGGCAGGCAGTTTCATTCACATTGTTCCCCAGGCTTATTATTTCTTCTCTTACCCTTTCATCTACCTATTTGACTTTCAAAACCCAGAACCCACATCAATTTGGAAGACAGCCTTGTTTCTTGAAGGAAATTAAAAGTGCTACTCCAGTGAACACACAAATGAAAAGAAAACAAAACAGCTTTACTGCTGATATGGAGAAAATTTTAGTGGTCTGGATAGAAGATCAAACCAGCCACAACATTCCCTTAAACCAAAGACTAATCCAGAACTAGGCCCCAACTCTCTTCAATTCTATCAAGGCTGAAAGAGGTAATACAGCTGCAGAAGAAAAGTCTAAAGCTCTCAGAGGTTGGTTCATGAGGTTTAAGAAGAAGCTCTCTCCATAATATAAAAGCACGAGGTGAAGCAGCAAATGCTGTTATAAAAGCTACAGCATTATCCAGAAGATCTAGCCAAGATAATTAAAGTGACTATGCTCAACAATAGATTTTCAATGTAGATGCAACAACCTTATATTGGAAGAAGATGCCAAATAGGACTTTCATAGCTGGAGAGGAGAAGTCAATGCCTGGCTTCAAAGAAGGACAGGCCCGGCTGGCAGGGCTCACTGGCTGAGCATTGACCTATGATCCAGGAGATCGCAGCTCGATTCCTGGTCAGGGCACATGCCCAGGTTTCAGGCTCGATTCCCAGTAAGAGGCGTGCAAGAGGTAGCCGATCAATGACTCTCTCATCATTGTTCTCTCTCTCTCCCCTCCCCTCTCCCTCTCTCTGAAATCAATGAAGATATATTTTTAAAAATTCATAGCTTTAAAAAAAAAAAAACTTCCAAGGACAGGATGACTCTCTAGTTAGATGCTAATGCAGCTGGTGACTAAGTTGAAGCCAATGTTCATTTACAAGTCTGAAAATCCTAGGACCCTTACGAATGATGCTAAATCTACTCTGCCTGTGCTCTGTAAATGGAACAACAAAGCCTGGATGACAGCACTTGTTTACAACATGGTTTTCTGAATATTTTAAGCCCACAGTTGAGACCTACTGCTCAAAACAAAAGATTACTTTCAAAATATTACTGCTCATTGACAATGCACCTGGTCACCCAAGAGCTCTGATAGAGATATATGAAATTAATGTTGTTTTCATGCCTGATAACATAACATATATTCTGCAGCCCATGGATCAGGAATTAATTTCAACTTTTAAGTCTCATTACTTAAGAAAAACATTTCATAAGGCTGCCATAGGCAATGAACCCTCTGATAGATCTGGGCAAAGTAAATTAAAAACCTTCTGAAAAGGATTCACCATTCTAGATGCCATTCAGAACATCCATGGTTCATGGAAAGAGGTCGAAATATGAACATTAACAGAAATTTAGAAGTTTATTCCAACCCTCATGGATGACTTTTAGAGGTTAAAGAATTCAGTGAGTAAGTAACTACAGATGTGGTAGAAACAGCAAAAGAACTAGAATTAGAAGTGGAGCCAGAAGATGTTACTGAACTGCTGCAATCTCACGATAAAACTTTAATGGATAAGGAGTTGCTCCTTATGGATGAGCAAAGAAAGTGGTTTCTTGAGATGGAATCTACTCCTGGTGAAGACGCTGTGAAGACTGTTGAAATGACCACAAATGATTTGGAATATTACAATAAGCTTAGTATATAAAGCAGTGGCAGGGTTTAAGAGAACTGACTCCAATTCTGAAAGAAGTTATACTGGGCAAAATGCTATCATATAGCATCACATGCTACAGAGAAATCATTCATGAAAGAGTCAAATGATGCAGCAAACTTTATTGTTGTGTTATTTTAAGAAATTGCCACAGCCAGCCCAACCTTCAGTAACTGCCACCCTTATCAGTCAGCAGCCATCAACATGGAGGCAAGACCATCCAGCAGCAAAAAGATTACAACTCACTGAAGGCTCAGATGATATAAGATAGCATTTTTTACCAATAAAATATTTTTATTAAGATATGTACATTGTTATTTTAGATATAATGCTATTGCACAGTTAATAAACTACAGTATAGTATAAATGTACTTTTATATGCACTGGGAAACCAAAAAATTCATGTGACTCAATTTACTGTGATATTCGCTTTATTGTGGTGGCCTTGAACCAAATCCAAAATATCTCTGAGGTATGTCTGTATACAGATGAATCAAAAATAGTCCCTGCTCATATGGACCTAATACTCTACTCTGGTATGTAGAATCAAATGAACTGTATATAACCACAGCAGTGAAATGCTATGGCTTAAAAACTAACTTGATAATGTTTATAATTCAGGTACATATAATTCAAATGTTAAGTTTGACAACTTGTATGACATAAAATTTTAGAAATTCAAATTCAAATATTTTTATTCATTGACGTTTATTAATAGCCAAATAAAACCTAATAGGTAAATAATGTATGATGCCACTGTTTTTCTAAGTTTCTGGACATTAACCTTTATCATGTCTTATATCTGTCAAATTGGGATCACAAGGTTCATTTATACAAGAGACTAATAAATTATTTTACTTCCTTAAAAACAAAAACAATACTTCAAACCTCTGACTGAAAAACATGGGCAATGGTAAATGTTTAAAGACAAGCAGAGCACCAATTCCTGAAATACACAGACTTTCAGAATTTGCTCTTTATCTTTCAAGGAAGATACTGTTAAGAGATTTCTTTAATAAACAGACAGAAGTAGTATTACATTTCCTATACAGATAGAATAAAAAAACACTTTTCTTCTATGAGATAGTGTTACAGCTAAAGTGTTCCATTCCATCTAAATGGTACTCAAAGATATTTAATAGATTCAATGATCCAAATTATTCAAGGTTATACAGAATAGGTTGCCTTGCCAAATCTTATGACAGCCTTCTCAAGCCATCTACAGCTGATATTTACTGAGGGTGTGTGTGTGTGTGTGTGTGTGTGTGTAAGTGGGTGCACAATTAAAATACGCACTTAGAACTGGGTTTAAACTAGATGTGCGTTTTCCCTTATTTTCATTTTTCAAAAATATTTTATACTTACATTCATTGACTGAAAATTTCATATACTTCTTTAAATGCAATTACTTTAGGTAATTTAAGTAAAATAAATGCAAAATTTTCATAAAAGAATAATAGCCGTGCATAAGAATTTCATATGATCATGACAGGAATTCTTTTAAGATAGAATCATGACATTCAACTAAAGATGCCACCCACTGAATTTTAAACCTTCCTTAAGGACTGCCTGCTTCTATTTGGACAGTTCATTTTGCCTCTAGTAATTTCTAAGATTCAGAAGCAACTTTGTTTGCTATTATTGCCAGATTCTGTGGAATCTGAAAAGCAAAGGGATTAGGCCTAAATCAATTCCTAGCTGTTTGATATCTGAGTCCTGTAAGTGTATTCAGAATCCCTTGGGTAAACTGCCTGAAAACACTATGTTGAATTCTGATGAATCTTTAATAGCCTTTTCTAGCTAATGGCTCTCTGAAGAATTAGAAAGGCTTCTAGACTGTATTTTGTCATATCCTGAGCCCAGATCTGCTACTTTTATTTGTAAATATAACAGGAGAATTTGAAATAAAACTGATATTCTCAAAACCTTTACAATAGTAGATAATAAAGATTTGGATTGTTAAATCTCTCAGTGTTAAGATTGTTTAGTTAATGTTTAATGTTTTAGATGCTTATATCTCCTCATTCTGAGGTTTATTTAAAAATCAAACCAGAAATCCTTTGCAAAAAATGTTTTAAAGATAAAAATGTTAGAGACTTAAATCTTTCCCATAAATAAAATAGACTAAAATATTTTCATTTCTTGGGGCCTGTTAATTAGCCTTTAGGTCCATGTATGTAACTTATGTAACAACCTCCCCCCCCCCAGCTCCTCTTATTTGCTGGGGACACAAAAATGAACGAGGACATGGCATCCACCTTTAAAGATTTCAGATCACAGAGGAGCCAGACATATAAACAATGACTTCACACAATGTGATGAGGCTAAAATGAAGTTAATATTTAAGGTACAGTGATAACCAAAAAAAGGGTGACTCTCGCTGATGGTGTACGAGGGGTATCAGAAGCCTTGACAAGTAAAACATACTTGAACTGCGGCATGAGGATAAATAAGGTACAGCAGGCGGCAGATAAGGAAGCAGGGTTTTTAGGAAAAGATCTAGCATATAAAAAAGACATAGAGGAGAAAAAAATGGTATGTTGAGGAAACTACAAGAGTTGGACCAAAGAGTACCTGTGGGCAAAGCCAAGACTGGAAAAGGTGGGCTGGTACATCTTGCTAAGAAGTTGGACAGTGATCAGGAAAGCAAAAAGTAATTGAAGAGTTTTAAACAAGACACTGACATAATTAGATGTGTATGCTGAAGAATCTCTCAGCTACAAGGATGGTTTGTTATGAAGCATTCATATTAAAACTTTGACTGATGTTTAGTTTAAGTAAGCCTCTTCCCTTATCAATGGTGGAAGGGGATAAGACATGAAAAGAAGAAGAAAAAAAATCCCCTCAACTGGGACTCACTCAGTAAGTATTTATTGAAGGTCTACTGTGTACAAGATGCTATTCTAAATGTCAGAGTCTAATAGTAAACAAGATATACACAGTCCTGACTCTCGTTTAGCTTATTTTTAATAAAAAGAGGGCTCTAGCCTTTGGTTTTATTTTTTTTAAAATAGAATCTTATTTTAAACCTCAACCTACTGAAATGAGACATAAGTATAAGAGAGAAGCCTCGTTCTCCCAACTTCTGCTTCCAGGTTGGAATTGTGGTGGTGGCAAATTCAAGCCCTATCAACCCTGTGATGTTCTTTGATGTCAGCATTGGAGGCCAGGAAGTTGGCCACCTGGAGACTGAGTTATTTGCAGACGTTGTGCCTAAGACGGCTGAGAACTTTAGGCAGTTCTGTACTGGAGAATTCAGAAAAGATGGGGTTCTAATAGGATACAAAGGGAGCACTTTCCACAGGGTATAAACGATTTCTTGATTCAGAGTGGAGATTCTGTTACTGGAGATGCCAGTATTGACTGGCAGCCATTTGCAGATGAAAGTTTTAAACTTAGGCACTCAGCTCCAGGCCTGCTTTCCAAGGCAAACAGTGGTCCCAGTACAATTCTTCATCACCTGCTCTAAGTGTGATTGGCTGGATGGAAAGCATGTGGTGTTTGGAAAAATCAGTGATGGACTTCTAGTGACAAGAAAGATTGAGAATGTTCCCACAGGTCCCAATAATAAACACAAGCTGCCTGTGGTGATCTCACAGTGTGGGGAGATGTAGTCCAGAGCAAGACTGAATCAGACTCCACATTTCTGCCATTGTAGGCCTGCCCTTGCTCTGGGTGATTGATGCTCTTGAGTAAAACAATCTGGATGGCTCTTGTTTGCTGTTGCCCTGTTTGATCAAGAGACCTTGGAAGTATCAGATTCAGAACCCAAGATTTTCTATGTTATTTACAGTTGGTAAATAAAGTTTTTTGTTTTGGAGGCAAGGTGGGAGAGTAAAAGAGAAGCTACAGATGTAGCTAAAGTATATCTAAGCTTTCTATGAATTGAAACACTACTTACAATAAATGAATGTCTTGTATAAACACATAACTTGTGGTTAATCCAGAAATATTATCTCTCCCCCATTACAGCCAGGTCTGTATCATATCTATACTTCAGTATAACTACCCTGCCATCTGTTTCTTCCATTCCTTGCCTACTACCTTGCACCCTTTTCCTGAAGCCATAGCCCCTAAACACACTGGGAAAATTCAGAGGAAGAAGAGTTCTACTCACGGAGTACTTATGAAATGAATGAATGAATCACACCGTTAAGTTTCATATAGTATTAGTTATATCATTATGAGTTAAACATACTTTGTAGGGTGGCCTGAGAATCTAATCACTGTTTATAATACTGCCTCTCATTTCAAGTCCCAAGCAATTCATAAACCAACTTTTGAAGCTCAACTCATTATTAAGTGGGAATTGGCAACATACCTAAATAATAACTTTTTTTCTTCTTAAAATAACTATTTATAATCTCATTGAAGCTTGACATTTAAAAATTGCCCAATATAGCCCAGCCTGTGTGGCTCAGTGGTTGAGCACTGACCCACGAATCAAGAGGTCCTCGGTTTCAGGTCAGAGCACATGACCAGGTTTTGGGTTCAGCCCCCGGAAGGAATGTGCAGGAGGCAGCTGATTGATATTTCTCTCTCACTGATGTTTCTATCTCTCTATCCCTCACCCTTCCTCTATCTACAATCAATAAAAACATATTTAAAAAACATTTCCCAATACAAACATATTAAATAATCCTAAAATTTAACAGAATTAAGAGAAATGCAAATTAAAGGATCAATAAGATATCATATTACTCCGATCTGACTAGCAAACATTAAAATGATCAATAACACCTATTTTTGACAGCAATGCTAGGAAAAGGTTACTGTATTACCTTGCTAGTAGAAATGCTAACTGATAACAGAGTTTTAAAAAAGTAATCCAGCCCTGGCCTGTGGGGTGCAGTTGGCTGGAGCGTCATCCTGTTGAAAGGTGGTGGGTTTGATTCCTGGTCAGGGCACTTACCCAGGTTCAATCCCCAGTTGGGTGCATATGGGAGGCAATCAATCGATGTCTCTCTCTCTCCCTCCCTTCCTCTCTCTAAAATAAAATAAATAAATAATCCAGCAACTACTATTAAAATTAAAAGTAAATATACCCTATGGCCCAGCAAACACATTCTTGGGAATTTATCCTATAGAACTAAAAGGATACATATACAAAGATTTTATTGCACCATTGTTCATAGCGATTAAAAAAATAGCAATAATGTAAATGTCCATCAGTAAGGGAATGTTTGAACAAATTATGGAATATTATTGTTATAAGCTAAAATTGTATCCCCTAAATTTTCATATGTTGAAGCCCTAATTCCCAGTACTTCAGAATGTGACTATATTTGCAGACAGTGTCTTTAAAGTGGCAATCAGTTAAAATGAAGTCATCTGGGTAGGCCATAATCCTATACGACTGGTGTTCTTATCAGAAGAGGAAATTTGGGCACATATTAACACAGAAGGAAGACCATGTGGAGACACAGGGAGAAGATATAGATCTACAAGACAAGGAAAGATGCCTCAGAAAAAAATCAACCTTGCCAACACCTCGATCTTGGACTTGTAGCCTCAATAATTATAATAAAATAAATTTCTGTTGTTTAAGCTTCCCAGTGGGTGGCTCTCTGTTATTTCAGCCCTGGCAAACTAACACAACTATGCAGCCATTAAAAAGAATAAATTAAGCCCTGGCTGGGTAGCTCAGTTGGTTAGAGTGCGGTCCTGATACTCCAAGGTTGCGGGTTCGATCCCTGGTCAGGGCACATATAAGAATCAACCAATGAATGTATAAATAAGTAAAACAACAAATCAATCTCTCTCCCCCTCCCACCAAAAAAAAAAAAAAAAAAAGGATTAGAGCTATGCTATTTGACAGATTTCCACAAGGTATTCTTGAGTAAGACAGAAAAACTTGAAGTACAGGAAGTGATCAACACACACACACACACACACACACGTGTATGTGTGTTTATAATGCATTACAGATCTACATTTGTACATAAACATGACAACATGGAGAAATATGGAATAATATAACCTAGGTTATTAACAGAGGTTAGAGGGTCCTGGCAGGGAAGGGGTGTGGTGTGTGTACATTAGCCATGGGAAAGGCAATATTCAAAGGACTTTCCCACAGAAAATAACTACACACACCAAATTCCAAACATGTATCAAGTGCCAAGTTCATATCATCTTTCATTTGTTTTGCTCTAAAAACAATATGTATGACCTTCCCAAACAAATTTTTTATTACTTTCTGTGATAACATAGTTCCCAACAATAAAACAAAGAACTGACTCAAGAAAAGAATCTCTGGTTTTTTAGTTCTTCTTCAAGCATGTTCTTAATCTTCACACTCAAGAGTCTTCCAAATGTGGCAGAGATCCCTTATCAGTGATGCCCCAACATACGTAGGAGCACTTTATAAAATTCACGTTTTATGTCCTGGCTGGTTTGGCTCAGTTGTTAGAACGTCGTCCCACAGACTGAAGGGTCCGGGTTCGATTTCGGCTAAGGGCACGTACCTGGGTTGCAGGCTCAATCCCTGGCCTCCGGCCCTGGTCAGGGCACATGCAGGAAGCAACCAATCGATGTGTCTCTCTCACATCAATGTTCCCCCTCCACCTTCTCTCTCTCCACAGCCCCCCTTCCACGCTCTCTGAAAAGCAATGGAAAAAATATCCTCGGGTGAGGATTAAAAAGAAAAAGAGACATAATTTGTGGTGGCAATAATATAAAGGGGGGAGGACTGAGCTGTAGAGGAGCAAAATTTTGTGTGCTACCGAAGTTAAGCTAGTATCAATTCAAACTACATTGTTATAAATTGGGACATTAAATTTAATCCCCATGGTAACTATAAAGAAAATATCTAAAAAATACACACAATAGGAAATGCTTCACTACAAGAAACCAACAAGAAAAGAAGGCAGCAGGAAATGAGAGACCAAAAAAAAGAATAAAATATTAATGCAAAATGTCAGAAGTCCTTCCTTACCAGCCATTACTTTAAATTTAATTGGATTAAACTCTCCAATCAAGGACAGAGATTGGCAGGCTAGATTAAAAGCTACCATCCAACCATATGCTGCCTACAAGAGACTCATTTTATACCCAAAGATACAAACAGACTCAGAATGAAAGGACAAAAAAAGATATTCCATGCAAATAGTAAGCAAAAGAGAGCTAGGATGGCTATTTTAATACGAGGCAAAATAGGTTTTAAGTCAAAAACTGTTACAAGAGATAAAGAAGGACATTCTATGTTAATGAAAGGGTCAATTTATCAAGAATATAGAACAATTATAAACAATTAAGCACAAACAACAGAGCCCTAAAATATATGAAGTCAACACTGACTGAATTAAAGGGAGAAATAAAACAGTTCTACAATAATAGTTATTAGTTCAAAACACCAATTTCAATAATGGATAGGATATCTAGACAGAAGGTCAATAAAGACATAGAGGACTGGAACATTATAAACCACAATACCCTAACAGACATATATATAGAACATTTCTCCTAATAACAGTAGAATACACATTCTTTTCAGGTGCACATGGAACATTCTCCAGGATAAACCATATGTTAAGCCACAGAACAAAGTCTCAATGATATCATACAAAGCATCTTTTCTGACCATAACAGAATGAAGTTAGAAATCAACAACAGCGGGAAAACTGGAAAATTCACAAATATGTAGAAAAGAAATAAAACATTCTTAAACATCAATGAGTCAAAGAAGAAATCACAAGGGAAATTAGAAATACTTAGAGAAAACACTTATAGGATACAGCAAAGGCAGTGCTCAGAGAGAAATTTATGGCTATAAATATCTACATTGAAAGAGAAAAAAGACCTTAAATCAACAGCCTAACTTTACATATTGGAGTGCTAGAAAAAGAAGAATAAATTAAACTGAAAACTAGGAAATAATACAGATTAGAAATAAATAAAATAGACACTAGAAAAAAACAGAATTAATGAAACGAAAAGTTGCTTCCTTGAAAAAAATCCACAAAACTGACAAACCTTCAATAGCCTGTCTAAGGAGAAAAAAAGAGAAAACACAAATAACTAAATTCAGAAATGGAAGTGGGGATATTACTACTCACCTCACAGAAATAAAACAGATTATAAGAGAATACTGTAAACAATTATACACCAACAAACTAGGTAACCTAGAACAAATGGACAAATTCCTATCAACACACATATTACCTAAACTTACTCAAGAAACTAAAAATCTCAACATATGCATAACAGGTAACTAAGTCAGTAACCAAAACCTCCCAACAAAGAGAAGTCCAAAACCAGATGGCTGCACAGATAAATTCTACTAAACATCTAAAGAATTAACACCATACTTCTCAAACTCTACCAAAAACAAAAGAGGAAGAAACACTTCCTAACTCATTCTGTGAAGCCAGCATTGCCCCATACCAAAGGCAGGTAAAGATATCACAAGAAAAGAAAATTACAGACTAATATCCTTTATGAATACAGATGCAAAAATCCTTAACAAAATACTAGCAAACTGAATCCAACAGCATATTAAAAGGATTATACAGCTTGACTAAGTGGGGTTTATCCCAAGAATGAAAAAGTGGTTAAACATAAAAAAACCTATCAATTTAATACACTACATTAATAGAATGAAGGGGGGGAAAAACACACATGATCACTCAATTAACTCAGAAAGGGCATTTGACAGAATCCAACATCCTTTTATGATTAAAAAAAAAACCACACACACACAAAACAACTCGTAAAACTAGCAACAGAAGATAGCTTTCTCAACATAATAAATGGCATCTACGAAAAACCTACAGTTAACATCATACTTAATGGGGGAAACCAAAAACTTTACCCTAAGGTCGGGAATAATACAAGGATACCCAGTTTCATCACTGTTATGCAAAATGGTACTAGAAGTCCTAGCCACTGCAATCAGACCAAAAAGGAAGGAAGGAAGGAAGGAAGGAAGGAAGGAAGGAAGGAAGGAAGGAAGGAAGGAAGGAAGGGAGGGAGGGAGGGAGGGAGGGAGGGAGGGAGGGAGGGGCATCCATAATGTAAAAGAAAAGTGAAACTATGTTTGCTTTTTGCAGGTGACATAATACTGTATACAGAAACATAAATACCAAAGAATCCACAGGAAAGTTACCAAAGCTAGTAAATTAATTCAGCAAAGTTGCAGAACAAAACCAACACATAAAAAACAGTTTTGTTTCTATACACCTGCAATGTACAATCTGAAAATTACTAATGTAATTCCATTAGCAACTAAAAGTATAACATCTAAAAGCATAAAATACCTAGAAATAGATTTAATCAAGGAGGTGACTTTTATCCTAAAAACGACAAAACATTGCTGAAAAAAAATTAAAGAAGACCTACATAAATGGAAAGATATCCTGTGTTCATGGGTACAAAGACAATCAATATTGTCAATACTACCAAAACAGTCTACAGATTCAATGCAATCCCTATTAAAATAGCAATAACCTTCTTTTGCAGAAATGGAAATGCCAGTCCTTAAATTTATATGGAATTGCAAGGGGCCCTAAATAGTCAAAATGATAATAAAGAAGATACTTCCTGATTTCAAAACTTAATGCACAATGCTACAGTAATCAGTGTGGTGCTGTCATAAAGATAGACACATGGACCAATGGAATAGAATTAAGAGTCCAGAAATAAATTTGTGCCGCTATGGCCAACTGATTACTGACAAAACTGCCAAGTCTATCCAATGGACAAAGATCAATCCCTTCACAAGTGGTACTAGGAAAACTGGATTTCCACATGCAAAGAAAGAAATTGGACACCTAACTCATACCAAATACAAAATTTAACCTAAAATGGATCAATAACCTAAATATAAAAGCTAAAACCATGAACTTCTTTGAAAAAAACTTAAGGGCAAATCTTCATGACCTTGGATTGGGCAATGGATTCTTAGATATGACACCAAAAGCACAAGCAATGAAAGAAAAAACAGTGAAATTGAACTTAATCAAAATTAAAAGCTTTTGTGCACAGGACATTATCAATAAAAGGCAACTTTTTGGTTGGGTTTGAATGAGAGAAAATATTTATAAATCACATATCCAATAAGGGTTTAATATCAAGAATATATATGATCTCCTAAAACTCAACAACAAAAATACAAACTTATTTAAAAATGGGCAATAGACCTGAACAGACATTTATCCAAATAAGATATACAAATGGACAGCAAGCATGTGAAAAGATGCTCAACATCACTAGTCATTAGGGAAACACAATACAAACCAAAAGCACAATAAGAGATAATTTCACACCAACTAGGATGGCAATTTAAAAAAAACAAGTGTAGGTGAGGATGTAAAGAAACTGAAACCTTCATGCATCACTAGTAGGAATGTAAAATGGTGCAGCTGCCATGGAAAACAGTATGGCAGTTCCTCTAAAAGCTAAACATAGCATTACCAAGTGACCCAGCAATTCTACTTTTAGCTATATACCCAAAAGAATTGAAAACAGGGACTTAAACAGATACTTATATAACAATATTTACTGTAGTATTATTCACAATAGCCGAAAGGTAGAAACAACTCAACAGAGAAATGGATGAACAAATGTGGTATATACGTACAATGAAATGTTTAGACTTTAAAAACAAAAATTCTGATACATGCTATAACACGAATGAACCTTAAAGACATTATGCTAAGTGAAATAAGCCAGACACAAAGGGATAAATATTGTATGATTCCACTTATAAAAAATATATAGAATAGCCAAATTCGTAGAGACAGAAAGTAGATTAGAGGTTACTAGGGACTGGGGGAGGAGGAAGTGAGGAGTTATTACTTAATGTGTACAGAGTTTCTGTTTGGGGTGATGAAAAACTTTTAGTGGTGATGGCTGCACAACACTGAATGTAGTTACTGGCACTGAATTTAATATACTTAAAAATAGCTATATTTTGGTAAAATAAGATATTTTACCACAATAAAAAAAATTTTAAAGAGTTATTCAATATATGTACAGAAATCAGAATCCTACCCAAATTTTTACACAAAATATCTGCATGTAATTATCAGGGCAATCCATTACAAATTATTGGAACATACAGAGAAATCAACTTATGTGCAAATGGGTTAGATTATAAGTAAAATAGAAAATGGGATTTGTCTATATAGAAAAGAAAAACTCTGTTTCAGCAATTATAAAATAACTGAAATTTAAGTTAGCTTATTACAAAAAGTCTGCTAATTAAAAATAACTTTTTAAAAAAACCTCGACTTGTTTTATTATTTATTTTTAACCCTGAACCAAACAATATGAGGACTGATCCCATTTGCAATTGGGATGCTTTAACACACATGAGCAGATCACTTTTTTTTTTTTTTTTTTATCACCAGATGTCTAAGTTTCATAAAAACAACAATTATGTTTTTAATTGTATAGCCATAATGCTTGCCATATAATAAGTGCTCAACAAATTTAGTTGAGCTTTTATTAAATGCTTGCCATTTTAATAAGTGCTCAACAAATAAAACCAAACCAGTCAAAATCAGCAGGAAAGCAGCATTAAAGAAACTCTTTCAAAATCATCTTCTTGTTACAGTTTAAAAATGTCTTTAAAAATATCTGAGAAATTCAAGGGCCATAATACCAAAACTTTAAATTAGTTATTTTCTCTGATGTATATCCCATCCTCAACTCCAAAGGGAAGGTTGCCAGAGTTTGACTTTATGAGAATTTCATTTACTGATTTGTTTTCACTTGCCTTGGAGGTAGCCCAGCCTAAAAAGGAAAGTCAACAAGCAGTCAGTCATCTTTATGGCCGGATGCCTGGACTACTCAGGGTACTACTGAAATGCTTAAAGTGTTCCTGATACATTAGTTCATATAGTAATAATATGGGTATCATTTGCATTTTCTTTTGTCTTTATTGCTTTGTTTGTGGTTTCATACAAAGGTTTAATTATAAAATAAACTTCAATATGAAACTCAAACTTTATTTGATAACTACTAAAGCAAACTGTGTACTATTACTATCAATAATTAACTTTGACTTTTAGAACTTACCCTAAGATATATTTTTTTAATATAAGGGATTTGGGGAGAACAAATTACCCACTTTAAATGAATAATTTCAATTATTCTGAATCAGGCAATTTACAGCCAGAAATGACCCTCGCTGGCTATGAGAAGGAGCCTCTCAGATCTCTGACTACAGAGGGTCCCAGCTGGTGCATTCTGAAATCCATCACGTGTTTGTGTGGAGGCCATGCTTCTCACCGGCTGCTCCCAGTCAATGGCTGAGTACAGCAGGCATACATACTAAAGCAGGCATACATACTAAAGCAGGCATACACACTAAAGCAGGCATACACACTAAAGCAGGCCTATCCTGGGAGTTGAGGAATTCCTGTGACAGGCAACTTTCACTCAAGGACTTCCTGAGGTCTGGTGAACTTTTCTTAGAACTGCACAGCAGTGTAAGACACTTTCACCCAAAGTTCCTTCCTTCCTCACCTCTTTCCTTCACTTAGAGTCAGACTTGCACCACAGTCTGAGGACTCTCCTGACCTCCACCCTCATTTTCTCTCACAAGCACTTCTAACAAATTTCTTGCATGCTTGATCCCATCTTGGCATCTGCTTCTCCTTTGAAGTATACTTTTTAAAAAATCTGGCCATTTTAAATGAATCATTGCTAACATATATACATTTGCTTCCCTATTTGCTAAAATAAAATACACTGAACATGACAATTCCAATGCCTTTTGACTGGCGAAGACCTCAACTAAGTCCTACCTAACTCCATACATTAGTATTCTTGAGGGGATAGACTCAGAACCACAGGCAATTGAACAAATATGTACTGAACACTTGCTATACATGAGAAATATGCTAAGCATTATAGGGTATACAAAGATGAGTAGGAACCTATTCTTGCCCTCGAGTAACTCCCAATATAGAGGAGAGAAACCACATATACAAACAAACCTAAGTGCTAAAATTGAGGTATAAAGTATTAAGGAAATTAAGAAATTCATTTTACTTAGGGAATGGAGTTGTAGAAAGTCTTTGCAGAGGAGATGGCACTTGAAATGTACTTTGAAAGACTTTCAGTTTATTCCTGCCCCTAATTAACAACAATCCAACAAAGATGCCTTCCATGCTTGCCATACTTAGCTACTCCCAAAGTGTAACTCTATCCTATCACAATTCTCTCTCAAACTCTTTCCCAGAGTACTGATGGTTTCTTGGTTCCCCTCCTGGCATGCCCCTCTCCCAGGGTTCCCTTTCATCACCATTACAACTTAGACTTCTAAGCCAGAAACCTGGGAATCAGCTTTGACTCCTCTCTCTCACTACCTGTCATTCAATCACCAATCTACTCCCAATTCTAAATCTATCCACTTTTCTCTATTCCCACAGCTAATGCCCTAGTCAAGACCACCATTATTCCTTCTGTGAACTGCTGAAAAAGTCTCCTAACTGGCCTTCTTGCCTACAGTTCTGCTGCCACTGAATCCATGCTCTACAGAGCAGACGGTGACCCTTCAAAATTCACATATAATTGCCAGTACCCTGCTTAAAACCCTTTGGTGGTTCTCTACTGCTCACAAGACAAAATGCAGTAACTTGGTTCACAAGATCTGGCCCCACATTCCAGACTCCAGCTATACAGGACTCTTAAAATGATGACCTCCTCTTGGACTCCAAGCCACCACAAATCCTTGGAATACACTTCCTCCTGATCCTTACCTGACTAATTCCCACTTCTACTTACAATGTCACTTTCATCACTCCCAAATATAAACACACATGGATAGTCTCCTAACTTCCTATTGCCACCCCAAGACCTAATTACTTCTCTGTCCTTTCCTTTAGGATCTCCCTTTCCATTAACTACTGCTTTTAGAATTCTTACTTTTTTAGTGCAGAACTTTTTCTTTTCTTTTTTTTTCTTTTTCTTTTTTTTAAAGATCTTTATTGATTTCAGAGAAAGGAAAGGAGGGGGAGAGAGAGAGACAGAAACATCAATGATGAGAGAGTCATTGATAGAGCCCGCAATCCGGGCATGTGCTCTGACCGGGAATCGAACCGCGATCTCCTGGATCCTAGGTAGATGCTCAACCGCTGAGCCATGCCCGGCCGGGCCAGAACGTTTTTTTCAAATGTAATCTTATGCAGAGCACCAATATGTAAAAGGGCTGAGCTTCTCAGCTTCAAGCAAGAGATTTGAAGCCCTCTTCATTCAGCCACCTTCTCTCCTACAGCACTTCTTCCCTGAAACCTAAGGTGCAAGACCATCAGGGCACCATTTTACTGTATTATACTGCCTACTCAAAGGAAGCAACACAGTATAAAGAGCTGTTTTTAAAGCTAGACAGACTTAGGTTCAAATCCTAATTCTACTCCTTATAAGATGTTGAGCAATTTGCCTCTCAGGATCCATTTCATTAGCTGTAAAATTCAGCTGTACAAATTATCACCTTGAAAAGTCAATGGGTAGAACAGAGAGAAGGAAGTAAACTACCAAGCAAAGTGACTAGCATACTGCCACACAGCAGGAACTCAATAAATTACTACCTGCTATGGTTTATCCAGGAAATGTAAAGTTGTTTTAACATTCAAAATTCCATCAATGTAATTACTATATTGATAAAATAAAGGAGAAAAACATTATCATCATTTTAACAGAAAAATCATTTGACAAAATTCAAATCCATTTATGATTTTTAAAAACTCTAAAACTCTCAGAAAACTAAAAATGGAAGGGGAAATCCTCAATCTGATAAAGGGCACCAATGAAAACTAACAACTAACATCACACTTAGTAGTGAAATAAGACGTTTTTTCCCTTAAGAATGGGAACATGGTAAAGATGACCACTTGTATTGGAGATCCTAGGCAGTAAAATAAGGCAAGAAAAATAAATAAATAAATAGGCTATTTGCAGATGACATAATTATGTAAAAATAAAAAATTCTATGGCCCAGCCGGGCGTGACTCAGCGGTTGAGCATCGACCTAGGATCCGGGAGATCCGGGTGCGGTTCCCAGTCAGGGCACATGCCTGGGTTGTGGGCTAGGCAGCCGATCAATGACTCTCTCATCATTGATGCTCCTATCTCTCTCTCTCTCCCCCTCCTTTCCTCTCTCTGAAATCAATAAAGATATGTTAAAAAAAAAAAAATTCTATGGACTTTATAAAACAACTACCAGCAAGGTCAAAGAACACAAGTTCGATATACAAAAACTGGCTGTATACTTATGTACTCATATCAAACAATTAGAAAATAAATTTTTAAAACAATTTGCAGTAGCATCAAAAAACAAAATACTTAGGATTAAACTTAACCAAAGATACATAAGACTTTTACACTAAAAACCACAGGGTTGCTGAGAGAAATTAAAAAGTCTAAATAGCCCTGGCTGGTGTTCCTCAGTGGTTAGAGCATCGGCCCCCACACAGGAAAGTCTCAGGTTTGATTCCCGGTCAAGGGCATCTATGGGGGTTGTGGGTTTGCTCCTAGCCCCAGGTCAGGGCACCTGCAGGAGGCAATCAGTCAATGTCTCTCTCTCACATCAATGTTCCTGTTTCTCTCTCTCTCTTTCTCTCTCTCTCCCCCCTCACCCCCCTCCCACTCTCTCTGAAAAGCAATGGAAAAAATATCCTCATGTGAGGATTAAAAAAAAAAAAATAGTCTAAATAAATGGAGAGATATACAATGTTCATGGATCCAAAGATTTAATATTATTAAGATGTTAATTCTCCCTAGTGATCTATCTATAGATTTAATGCAATCACAATCAAAATCTCACCAAGATTTTTTTGGTAGAAATTGACAGGCTGGTTCAAAATTTATATTGAAATGCAAAATCCAGAAACACTAAAAAATATTTTAAAAGAACAAAATTAGAATACTTACACTACCTAAGATTTACTATAAAACTACAGTATCCAATAGTGTGGTATTGGAGTACAGATAAATAAATAGATCAGTGGAATAAAATGGAGGGCCTAGAAATAACACATTTAAATACATATTTACATAAATAAATATTACATATATTGACTTAATTTTCACAAAATCTTATTAATACAATCCAAGAGGGAAAGTCTCTTCAACAACTACTAAAATAACTACATATCAGCATTAAAAAATGAATCTAAATTTCTACCTCATATTATACACAACAATTAATTTGAAATGGAGGGATTATGTAAGATAAAACTGTAAAGCTTTTAGAAAACATCATTAGGAGAATAACTTCATAACTTGATGGCAGGCAAGGGGTTCTTGGACACAGAGAGCAATAACCTTAAAAGAGAAAAACCTGATCAATTTGATCAATATTAAAAACTTCTACTCATCAAAAAAACAAAACAAAACACCATTAGGAAAATGAACAGCGAGACCAGAGTGGTTCGGTTGGCTGAGTGTTGTCCTGTGCACTGAAAGGTTGCCAGTTCGATTCCTGGTCAGGGCACATACCTGGGTTTCAGGTTCAATCCCCAGCTGGGGCATGTACAGAAGGCAACCAATTGACGTTTCTCTCTCTTTCTCTTTCTCTTTCTCTCTCTCTCCCTCCCTCCCTTCCTTTCTCTCTCTAAGCGTGTCCTCAAATGAAGATTAAAAAAAATTTTTTTAAGAAAAATGAACAGACAAGCCACATGCTAGAATAAAATATTTTCCTGATAAAGGATAGTTATCCAGGATATATAACTCAATACTAGTTGTAAATACTCTTACAACTAAATACTAAAAAGAAATAACAACTCAATTTTTAAAATGTGTAACAGATTTATGCAGATACTGCCCAAAGGAAGATACACGAATGATCAGTAAGAACATGAATAAGGCTCAGTGGGTAGAGCATCAGTCCACGGACTGAAGGGTCATGGGTTCAATTATGGTCAAGGGCATATACCTTAGTTGCACTGGGGCACATGTGGGAGGCAACCAATCCATCTCACATTGATGTTTCTCTCTCTCTCTGTCTCTCCCCCTCCTTTCCACTCTCTAAAAATCAATGGAAAAAATATCCTCAGGTGAGGATTAACAACAACAACAAAAAGGACATGAATAAGTAAGTGTTCAATGTCATCAGGATAATGCAAAATAAAACCACAATGAGCTACACTACATACATCACAGCAACTAAAACTAAACTAATAACACCAAATATTGGTAAGGATGTGGAACAACTGGAACTCTCATACATTGTTGGTAGGAATGCAAAATGGGTACAACCACTTTGAGAAAAGGTCTGGCAGTTTCTTATAAAACGAAATAGACACTCCATGCGACATTTCTCCTGGTATTTACCCAAGAAAAATGAAAACAACTGTCTACAAAAGAAAAATACTTGTATAAGAATATTCAAGGCAGCTTTACTCATAACAGCCCCAAACTGGAAACCTCCCAGGTAACCATCTACTTGATAAATGACTGACATTCATATGATAGAAAAAAGAACTGAATTCTTGATAAACACAACCTCAAAAGCCTTACCAAAAATATATACTGTATGATTCTATTTATATGACCTAGAATAGATAAATCTATGGCAGGATGATAAAAGATCAGAACAGCATTTGCTTCTGGGAGGTGGGGGTAGGGAATGACTAACATGAAGGAAATGTCCCAAGTGATAGTAATGTTTGATATCTTGGTAGAGGCTTGGGTTGCACTGAATTTTAAAAACTCATTAAATGGTAAAATTAACTTTTGTATATCCCAATGTATATAAATTTTACCTAGTAAAAAGAACCATAAACAAATACTGAACTCCAGTTAATTACATGAATGCTGAAATGTTAGGAGTAAAGTATACTGATGTCTGCAACTTACTTTGAAATGCATCAAAACATAAGATGGATTGGTGGATGGATAGAGGGATGGATAAGCATGTGATAAAGCAAACACAGTAAAATATAAATTATAGAATCTATGTAATGGGTATACTGTATATGTGTTTACAAATCTTTCAACTTTTCTGCATATTTAAATTTTTCATAAAATATTGAGTAAAAAACTTGGCTACAAGACAAAAATATTTTTAAATGAAGGGCATTTTTTTTTTGTATTCTATCTACAGCTATAATAAAAAATACATTATGGGAGTGGGGAGTAGCTGCCACTTTTGTTATTATTTGGTTAAAGCATCCTCACTGCTGTGAGTTCTGGACCTCCCTGCTACTGCTGGAACAGTCTCCCTCTCTACTGCGATATATACATAATCCCTGTGGACTTCATCATCATCCAGGTACGCAACTCATCATTCCATACACCAACTTCAGAGCTTCTGATTATCTGATCTCCTTCACCTCTGGAATCTTTAAAATACAATCATCATCATCTCTCACCATAGTCCCCTATCTGCTGCCATTACCCTCCTCTTCCAATTTATCAGATTTTTAGCCTGGCCTGCATGGATCAGTGGACCTATGGTCCAGAAGATCTTTGTTCGATTCCCAGTCAGGGCACATGCCCAGGTTTGAGGGTTGTGGGCTTGATCCTGGCGTGCAGAGGCAGCTGATCAATGACTCTCATCATTGATGTTTCTCTCTCTCCCCTCCCCTCTCTGAAGTCAATAAAAACATATTAAAAAAGAAAAAGATTTTTAGTCCCTACTGCAGTCACCTCCAACCAACTATCCCTCTCTACCCATTAACTAATGAGTGCTGCTAGAGGAAAATCTCACAACTATGAGACCAATGAATTCTACTCCAAATTTATGGTCTCCACCCTCCACACTGCTCAGCAGTTCCTTTCTACTTCACTGGCTGGCTCCTTCTGCACAATCCAGAGCAGCAATTCCAAAATTTTATCATGCTTCTTAAACTCCTTACTCATTTCTCTTCGCTCTATGTAAAGAATCTTTCCTTTCATTTCATCATGAAAATAGAGGCTACCTAGCATGAACTCCCTGCTCTTCAACCTACAAACCCATCTTTATCTCTTTCCCTCCCATTTCAGAAGAACTGATGTCATCACCCTTGCCAGAGGTAGCATAATATTGTGTTTAAAAATGCAGACTCTGTGACCAAATTACCCTTTCCAAACCTCAGTTTCCTCTCTTGTAAAATGGAGGCAATAATGGTATCCTATGAGAATCAGAGAACATGTGAGGCACTTAAAATAGTACAGCAAATAGTTTGAGGCAAATTTCACGCTTGTGTTCCTGAGCTCATCCCCCCCTTGTTCAGTATTTCACCAGCATCTTCCATCAGCTCCTTCCCCAAAGGCTCCTAACATACACCAGTTTCTCTCACCTTCAAATAAAAACACAAGCGTCTTCCCCAACCTTGAAGCCCCTTCTTGCCACAGAAGTCTCTCTTTTCCCTTCATTTCCAAGCTTCTAGAAACAGTAATCTGAAAAATGCCATCTGTCCTTGCTATTCCTTTTCCATGCTCTTCCACCTCCTACCCTCACACTGAAACTGCTAGAACATAAGTGACCCTTTAGCTGTCAAGTCTAAGTTTTCAGGTACCTCATTTGACTTTTCTGCAGCTCACAGGTTAATGACTCTTCTTGAAACTCTTTTCTTTCTCAGCCTTTCAGACCCTAGAGGCTCACTCTTTCCCCTTGACTCCTTCCTTCCTAACCTCCTCCGCTCCCCCCACACACTGGTACACGCTCTTCCCCGAGTTCTAATGCCAGACCTATTTCAGTCCTACTTCTAATCATTTTCGTGGGTGGCCTCATCTACTTTTTTAAACACCTTATTTGAAGAACAATTTACATGCAATAAATTGCATATATCTGAGCTGTACAATCTGTTAAATTTTAACATAGGTAGATACCCCTGAAACTATTGGCGCAATTCAAGACAAATGAGCATAAAAGCTTCCCCTCTAAAACAACTACTAACCTGCTTTTTCTCATGGTAGATTAGTTTGCATTTTCTAGAATTTTATATAAATAGAATTAAACAGTATACACTCTTTTTTGTCTGGCTTCTTTCATTCAACTTAATTATTTTGACGTCCAGTCATGTTGTCATGTGTGTCAGTGTTTCATTCTCTCTATTGCTGAACTGTATTCCAATATTTGTTTATTCATTCACCTGTATGAACATTTGGGTTGTTTCCAACTTTTTTGCTGAACAGAGCTGCCATGAACATTTATGTGTAAGCCTCCATATGCATGTATTCTTGTGGCTTTATGTACACACCTAGAAGTCCCAAATCTGATTCGCCAGGTACTGACAACCAACTCCCAGTTCAACAACTCCACCTGGATAACCCGAAAGGACTTTCAAATCAGCATGTCCACAGCTCATCTTGTTAGGCCATTCTCTCCACCCCAACAACAGGTTTTCCTCCTACATTCTCTCTCCTGACTGAAGGCACTCAAACCAAAAGCTTAAGACTCTTTCTGCTCTCCTGACACTTCCCCCAGTCACTCCATGAGTTACTAGGTCCTGTAATTCTGCCTTTTAAACATCTCAAATGAAATTCATCCCATTTCCACCCCAGTTCAAATGCACTCTTGGTTCAAAGGCACATCGTTTCTTGGCTGAACTAGTAAACTGCTCCTTACCTAGGGTCTCCTTCTTCTCCAATCTACTTTGTATTCTATGGCCAAAGAGAATTTTCTGAAATTCAAATCTGATGTTACTCCCCTATTTAAAATTCCTCAGTGACTTCCATCCCCTCAAGATAAAATTCAAACTCCTCAGCTTAACAAACAAAACATTCTCTATAATCAGTTTCCTCTCCAAAGTCATCCTCTGCAACTTCCTATCACGTTCTAACTTTGTCATTTCTGGATGATGTCATTTACCTTTTTATTCTTAGTTCTGAAAGCAATGCTTGGTCTGTAGTAGGCATGATACAGTTGTGCAATAAATAAGACAGAACTTAGACTGGTAATGTGGCAAGACATTCTGGGCGTATTCAGGAAAAGTAGTAGCCCAGATTGGCTGAAGCATAAAGAAAAGATTACGGTAGGTAACCCAGTCAGAAAAGCAGGATGAAGCCAGGTCATCTATCACCACTGATTCCATGCTGAAGAATGTGTGCTTCGTCCTACGCTCTCAAAAGACATCGATGGTTCTGAACAACAGGGTGACATGTTCAGAAGTGCACTACAACTTCTGAAATTTGAAAAACAGATAAAGGTGATGTGAGAAGCAGTGACCTAAGGTAAGAGGCTGTCCCAGGAGTCTGGGGGAGGGAACTCAGAACGGGTCAGAAGAACACAAAGGGGAATGAACCTGCAGGCTCTGCCTGGGTGTGGGCAGGACACAGAGAGAGCTCAGAGACGACCCCAGAGTTCTGAACCATTCACATAAAATAATGCAGCCGTTAACCAAGAGGCCACAGTCTTCACGGCAGGTGGCAGGGATGGAGGTGATGGCATTAGTCTCCGGTATTCCCTCCCCACTCATTCAAATTCAACAGATGGAGGGTAAAATGAGGATTAAAGTATCGCCACTGCTCTTGCCCTGGCCGGGCGGCTGTCAGCTGGACTGTCATCCCATAAACCAGAAAGGTTTTGGGTTCGATGACTGGTCAGGGCACACACCTAGGTTGCACATTTGATCCCCAGTTGGGCAAGTACGGGAGACAACGGATCAATGTTCCTCTCTCACATCAATGCCTGTGTGTCTCTATCTCTGTCTCTCTCCCGTCCTCTCTCTCTAAAATCAATAACTATATCCTGGGGTGAGGAAATATATATATATATAATCATCCCTGTTCTCAAGGACCCTCCAGTCTAGTTGGGGAGGAATAAGGGCAGGGAAGACAATTATATAGGAACTTAAAATTCATTGTTAAGTGCTAGGCTAGGGTGCTAACAGAAAATAAAGACTTTCCAACTCAGTACTGAAGATTTAAGAAAATATCTGAAGTCAAATTAGTCCAGAAGGATGAGTAGTGTTAGGCCAGGACAAGGGCAATCCAGGTGAAGAGAATATTATGTCCAGAGAGCCTCAGGTAAGATAACAAGTTGGGCACATCTGCAAACAGTGCGGTAAGTCTAAAGAAGAGTCAGAGATATGGAGCCACAAGAAATGTCTAGAAGGCAGGTGACACTGCGGGTTCTGAGCCACCAAGAGCATATCCAGATGTAAAATATATTTTCAGCCTTGTCTTAGGAGGCACAGAATCATCGTTAGTAGATAAGACCTTAAATAAGAATTGGAAGGACCTTACGCTTGCCTAGATTGTGTACACGTCCACCTCCTCCCATCACTTCCACTGTCACCCAAGAATATCTCTGCTCAAAACTGGTTTATGTAAATAAGCAAAGAGGACTGGTGGGGACTGTGGTAAGTTGGAAACACTACACGCTATGTCTAAAAAGGGCAGCTACAGCAGTTGACTGCCTTGCTTGAACGCGGGCCCCCTGTGGAAAGAGCTTCCCATTCTTCATGAAAAGCTCAAAACTCAGATTTTATGTAATATATCCCATTTTTAAATATTGGCAACTAATTACATTAAAATTAAAATAACATGGTGCCAGCCAAACAAAATGCTTCTGTGGGCAGATTTCAGCAAGGGCCACCAGTGTGGGGTTGGGCCTGGCCGCCAGCTCCCACAATGCTTTCTTCACTCCTTCATAGGCCCTGGGCTGATAGGGTGTCTTGGTGGTTCCCCTGGGATAAGCGCTGCTTGCTTCTAAACAAAACAGCCCCAAACTGATGGTGTTTTATGAGTTCTTTTGTGTCTTTTTAACAGTTTTTCTGTCTCCTTCCCACCTTGGTCAGGATACCAATCAGCTCCAGCATCACTGAGACCTCTTTCTCACCTTCTATTATGAGCTAAGATGCCCTCTTGCAGGTAAAGCAAAGTAAATAGAGTGAGAGCTTGACAGGATTTCTAATGAATAAAGTATCTAAGGCATCTCTTTGGTTTTCTTGGAAAACAATTTCACAGAAATGTCTGCGACTAGTCAGACACCGGAGAGAAAAAGTCAGTAACTTATATCTGAAATACATGAGCAAATTCTGCTAACAAACCAAATAGTTTCCACTATAAGACACCAAGAGGGGGGTGGGGAGAACAGGGCAAAAGGGAAAGTAAAAGTTGCTGGCCTTTGAAAAATATCAGACACCTTTTAAGACATAGTTTTCAAAAGGATAAATGTTTAGAAAAGGTACAGCCATAATCTCAACTTTCAGGAGGAGTAAAAATACATCTTCACCAGAAAACATGAAACAATGAGCAACAAGAAACTGGGATTTAGAAAAAGGATTAAAAGAGTAAAGCAATTCCTGTATTTATAGAAAAGGCAAAAGGAAAACAAAAAATACTCTGGTTGTTTTTAATGTTCATTCAAACTAGTTTCTGATGTTTCAATGTGTTTAATGTTGCTTTAGAAGCTTTTAAAATGTATCAACATTTTCTAAAACATTTTAAAAGTACAGATCGTGTTATAACTTTAGCTAACAATGTGGCACACTTGAACAAACACAAAAAGGTTAAAATTTCTAACCCACAAAGCCAATGATAGTACCAAGATTTTTCAGACTTTAGAAGGAAAAGAATGGCATGTACACCCGCCCCTGTTCCTCGGAGTGGGGGATCCCCAATCGGGGCAATGAAGAGTGATTACAGAGGGTGAGCAAAACAGGCCACACTGCTGCTGGCAGGCGAGCTGTGCAGTTACTTAGAGCGAGCATTATGGCCAGAGCATTCTCCAGCCCACGAAAACCAACAGACTGGACACCCAGAGCCGGAGGCTGACAGCAGCTCCGGGGTTGAGGCCGAGGCGGCGGAAAAGTGGCCCGCTTTGACCTCCGCCGAAAACGGGGGCTCCTCCGACTCGGGCCTCTCAGCCAGGGGACGGCATTAACCTGTCAGGGATTTCAGTATCCGGACAAACTCTCCCCGGCGTCCTGCGGCCTTGCCACGCACCGGGTGAATGTCAACACCGAGCGCCGGCGAGAGTGGGGGGACCGCTCCGAGCGCGCCGTCCTCGCGGGGAGGCGGGGAGACCGGGAAGAAAGGCGGCCGCGCGCCCCGCCTCCCCAGCCCTCCGCCAGCCCCGGCCGGCGCCCTCTCGGGGGCTGCCGCGGGGAAGGGTCCCGCGCGCTCTCACCTTTTTCAGCGCGGGCACCAGCAGCCCCCGCCACTTGGGCGCGTTCTCCTCGCTGAAAAACTCGTACGGCAGCTGCTGCGCCTGCATGGTGCCCCCGGGGCGCCTCCGGGCGGGGAGGGGGCGGCGGCGGCCGGGCCCGGGAGCCGCGAGAGGGCGAGCTCGCCGCGCCGGACAGGGCCGCGGCCGCACCAGACGACCCGGCCCCCTCGGGGCGCCGCGCGACCGGGCTAGCCCAGGAGAGGCGGCTGGGGGGCGAGGCCCGCGCCCGGCCACCCACCCGACACAGGCACCAGCCGCGGAGAGCGAACGCAGCCCGGAGGCGGCGGCGGCGGCATCCCGCACCACCGCCCCGGGGCCGGGCCCCCACCCCTCCCCGGGCCGCCGGCGCCGCCCCGGGCTGCCCCCCGCCGCGGCCGCCGCCCGCCCGCCCGCCCGGGCTGCGTCCCCGGCCCGGCCTGGCCCCGCGGCGGCGCCGGCGGCTGGGGGAGGGCGTGTGGAGGGACGCTCCGGCCGCGGTGCCCGCTCAGCGCGGCCGGGACCGCGGAGCGCGAGCGACCCCGGGCGGGGCGGAGCTGGGGCCGGGGCCTGGCGGGGGAGGGGAGAGGCCCGAGGTCGTCGTCGCGGAGTCCGGCCGCCCTGAGGTGCCGCCGCGGCCCCGCCGCCGCCGGTGTAGCGCCGGAGCTTCCTACTAGCGAACTGAACCTGCTCGCTACTGAGCATGCGCCGCCGGGCAGGGCCGGTTCGCTCCGGGTTTTCCGGCTCCCGGCGCAGGAGGAGGGACGCGGGCGAGGGAGGGCGCCCCGCCAGGCCCGAGTGCGCCCCGGGGGCTGCCGGGGGAGGCGAGCGCCCGGGAAGTCGCGCCCTGGGCCGAGGGGCCTGCGGGTGGGGGTGGGGTGGGGGAGTTGGGGGAAGCCCCCCGCGGGGTGCTCGGGCCGCGGGGGATGCCACCCCGCTCGCGGAGCCCCCGAGCGTCCCCTTCGGAAAGGGGACGGGTGTGTGCGTGTACTTTGCTCCCGAACACGCAGATAAGGGCTGCCCGGAGCACGCCGCGTATAGTAAACAGACGGGACAAAAGACCGGCGGCTCGCTCGCGAAACCTGCTCGGTGCTGGCGAGATAACACCCGCGGCGCGGCGCTTGCCGTCGGCCTTCGCACAGCGCCGAGGGTAAAGCGTGTAGCGTGACACTGACGCGCAGCGCGGCCGCCTCCGACCCCTTCAGGTCTGAGCGCCAGCAGCCGCTCAGCTGCGGTGGAAACCGAGGGCAGGGCCGCAGCCCGCTCCGGGCCTCGGGCGGGCAGGTCCCTTACCGCCCCCTCGGGGACGTGGCCGACCCCCGGGGGCGTGGAGGTTTGTGGAATGGAGGCGCGTGCTGTGCAGACTGCTCCGCCACCGTCCCAGGGATGCCGGCGTTTGTTTCCTGGAGTGTGGCCGGCGGGTTGCCGGTTACCAGGAAGCGCGGCGGGAGGATCGTCTCCTCGAGTCCTCGTCGCCACCTCATCGCTTTCGTGCTCTCGGGTGAGAAGACGGCTCGGGCCCGCGTGGGGCGCAGCGGCGGCCGTGCCCGGCTCCGCCCGGGACCCCCGGGGTCGCCGAGACCGGGAGGGTTCACGTGGTGGCTTTACAGCCCCGCGGGGCCTCCTGGAGGAGCTCCGACAGCCTGGCGTCCTTTCCTGTCCACGTGCACCCACAGGGTTTGCATTAAAACCCCTCCACACTTCCGTAGCGCTCGGAATGACACTTTGAAAGTCATTCCCAAGTCCTCGGGCGGGCGCGGGAGGAGAGCCGCGGCCGCGGGGCGGGGCCCGGCCCGCACCTCGGGGCCCACGCGGGGGCCCACGCGGCGCGTCCCCGTGGTTCCGGGCGACTCAACGGGCGCCACGCTGCTGCCCCCAGGACTCCGTGGCTCCCCGTGATTCTTTTCCAGCGTCTCGCCACGGCCCGCGACGCCTGCGTGGGGCTCCGCTCGGCGGCCCCGGCCCCACGCGCCGGCCGCTCCCCCGCCCCGAGCCCCCTCGGCCCCTAACGGTCCCGCAGCTGGTGGCAGCGTCCCGCTCCCGAGGCCGCCTGTGTTCCCGCCAGAAGCCCGCGTCGCGGGCCTCGGTGTCCTAGCGGCTGGTCCCCAACCAGAAGGCAGGCGCCGCGACATCGTCTTGGGCGTCACGTTATTGCGGCGCGAGCCGCCAGCGCTCGGCGCACAGTAGGTGCTCAACAAATGACTGAAGGCCTGGAAGCTGGGTACAGGAAGCTTCCCGGAAGACACCCAGTGGGAGCTGCCGCAGGAAACGGACTCTGGGGGCGAGCGTGTCAGAACAGAACAAGCCGGACATCCACTCGCTGGGGGACCGTCAGGAGCCAGGGCCTGACCGCCAAGGTCGCCTCCAGCTGCCCTCGAGGCACACGCCCTGGGCGGACGTTTCGGCCGCCAACGGAGAGCGAGCGGCTGGCGAGAGGTCGCGGGGGAGAGGCCGGCGCTTCGCCGCCGCGAGACCCACGGGGAGCGAGCCGCGCTCGGCGCCGCCGAGACCGGGGAGCGGTCGAGCTCGGCGGCGCCGTCGGCCTGTGCTTCGTGGGACAAGTGAGGACACCTATGCGCCCGCAGAGCGGGACCGTGGCGGCCCCGGGAACGCGCCCGCGGAGACGCGAAAGCCCCTCGGGCCCTCGGCGCCAGCCGCCGCCCGCGGCCCTGCTGCGCAGGCGCACGGCGTCCGTTCGCGCCCCTCCCGGGCTCCGGGCGGCCTGGAGCCGCGGCGGACGTGACGCACGGCGCCGGCCCGGGCGGCGCAGCGGCGGCCGAGGGGGCGTGTCCAGGAGGGCTAGAGGAGCCCCGAGCGAGTCGCCTCGGAACGCGCGCTGCGGGGAAGGGGGTGGGGAGGGCGCTGGCCCGGCGGCGCGCCCCCTGCCGGTGGGAGGGCGCTCCTCCGCCCTGCTCCCCGCGCCGCCGCCGGACGCCGCCGCACGGCTCCCCGCCTCTCTGCAGCCCCGACGACCTCCCCCAAGAGCCTTCAGATCCAGTCCCTCCCCTGTTCAGGAGCCTCCACTGCCATCCCAGGGTGGAGTCCGAAGTCCTTGGCTTCGTATTCATGGCCTTGCACAATCGGACCACTAGTTATCTTTCCAGAAATGAACTGTCGCCTCCTGTAAACCTGTCCTTTCTGCCCCCCGTCCTGCCTGTGCAGTGCCGTCTGCCTGGAAGGCCCATAACCAGCCTTTTTCTCCATTCCCACCCGCTACGGCGTCACCCGCCACCCATATGGACTCCCACTGTGGAGCTCTTGTCCGCGCTGCCGTCCCCGCTCCAGCGCCACGGTCTCCCCGGGGCCCTTCTCGGCTCCCACGCAGGACCCACCCCTCAAACTTCAGGCACAAGCACCCCTGGGTCAGCCATCGACCCCCATAGCCAAGAAAGAACTACCACCCACAACAGGCAGCTTACCTTGGAGGAAATAAGGATGGTTAGCTGCTCACCTCCTTAGTAATCAGGGAAATGCAACTTCAAGCCGCGTGGAGATACTATTTCACGCCCGGTGAATTGGCAAAAATTTAGAAGTTGAACAATACTAAGTTTTGGCAAGGATATAAAGCAATTGAAACTCTCATCCACCGCTATGGGAAAATAAATGAGTACAACCACTTTAGATAACTATTTAAAAAGATGAACATAGGCATGTCCTGTATGCATTCCCGTAGCATGTGTATCCCAGAGAAAGCTCCTCACTGCTCCGTCTGTAACAGCATGAACAGTAGAACGAGCAACAAAGAAGAACAGCAGTCGCACACATTTCAGTAGACTGTTCATGTGCCCCCTCCACTCCTATGCTGAATCCCAATCTCCAATGCGGTGTGTTTGGAGGTGGGTTTTGGGGCAGTGACTGGGTCATCAGGGTGGATTAGTACCAGTAAGAAGGAGACCCCAGAGATATCCCTCACCTCTTCCACCAGGCCAAGACAGGAGAGGAGACAGTTATCTACCAACCAGGGAGCAGACACAAACCTGCTGGCGTCTTGGACTTCCCAAGCTCAAGAGCTGTGATAAATTTCTGTTTATAGACCATCTAATCTATAGTATTTTGTATTAACAGCCCAAATGAACTAAGTCACACCTCAGTATAAATGAATCTTTAAAAAATAACACCGATAATATGGAAATATGCCTTTTGAACTTCCAAAGGGGGGAAAACACATTGAGCAAGACACAGAGACTACCCACTAAATAATTTATTATATAAAGTGCAAAAAACTAAGTAGAACTGAGTTGTGTTGTATTTATTGTGATACCTAACCTTCAAGATGGCACAATGAGCCTTCGCTCCTGGTATAGACGCCACTCCCACTCAGAGGAGACAATCTTAGTCAATCGTCAGTCTGCAAAATAGGGTTTTGTGGAAACTATGTATGCGGTTTCTGAGGCTGAGTTTTAAAGGACATTGTGACTTCAATTCTTGGAGAAACCACTGCCATGTTGTGAGGGCACTCAAGTAACCCTATGGAGGTCACATGGAGAGGAACCGAACTTAATTACCGATCAGCCCAGCCGGGCGTGGCTCAGCGGTTGAGCATCAACCTAGGATCCAGGCGATCGGGGTTCGATTCTCGGTCAGGACACATGCCCGGGTTGCGGGCTAGGCAGCCGATCAATGACTCTCTCATCATTGATGTTTCTCCCTCTCTCTCTCCCTCTCCTTTCCTCTCTCTGAAATCAATAAAGATATTTTTTTAAAAAGTTACAGAGCAGAGGCTAGAAGTAAACACAAGTAGACAAACCATATGAAGCATCTGTACTGGCTGCCAGTTTCTCTTTTCACCTCCTCTCTCCAGCATCTAAAAGCTAAAGTTTTCAAAGCTTCTTAGTCTCAGATACTAAAGGTTAGAGAGGCAAGTGAAGAAGGAAAATAGGGTTACATTTTGGTCTGAACTCAGGTCAGCCATCTCAAGTCCTTTATTGCTCTTCGTTGCCTTAAACAAATTACTTAATATTTACTATACCAACTTGTAAAATTTGTGTTCAGAGGAAGTAACCTCATCAGTCCAGCACCTACTGTATAAAGAGTTCAATATCTGAATAAGTAACCATGATATGTAATTCAAAGATACTCAAAGGTTAATTTAAAAAATAATTTGGCATTTACATTTTCAAATAACTAATATATTCACGATTCAAAAAATGTATTTTTACTCTTCCTATCAGCTATAGTGTTTATTCCCTAATGCAGCAATTTTCAACCAATGTGCAAGAATTTTTAAAACATGAAATACTTGACTCTTTAGTCAGGGGCACTGACCTTCTCTCTTTTAGATTGTCAAATTAAAAAAGGACAACAGCCATCACAACAATAGCTGTCCAGTATAAATGAATCAAAATTACACCTATTTTATACCAGATCGGCAAAAAATATATATTTTTGGCGTACCACAGAATTTTAGTAATTAGTTTATGTGTGCCATGAAATGAAAAGATTGAAAATGACTGCTCTAATGTAATAGTTTTTATTAGCTTTTTATATGTTCCTCCAGAGTTTCTCAATGCAAGCAAAAATAGAATTTTTAACAGAAAAGTTTCAAAAACGTACAAAGATTCCCACATACCTTTCAGACAGATTCACCAATTTTTAACATTTTGCCACATTTGCTGTACTAGTTCCTCTCTGTCTCTCTCTGCCTCTGTCCTTGTCTCTAGTCTCCTTTAACCTGGACCAGTCCCTCAGCCTGTCTTTGTCTTTCATGATGTTGACATTTCTTAAAATGACAGGCCATTCTGTTTTATAATGTCCCTCAATTTGGGTTTGTCTGAAGTTCTCCCATGATAAGATTTAGGTTTTGCCTTTTTTTTAGGTTTTGTATTTCTGGCAGGAACAGCACATAAGGGACGTGTCCTTCTGAGTACAGCCTATCAGGGGGACACAATGACAGTTTGTCCCATCATCAGTGACACTAACTTTGATTATTTGGTTAAGGTGAAATCTTCCAAGTCTCTCCAATGTAAAGTTATTTTTACCCTTTGTAATTAATTAGTAACTTGTACAAATATATGTTATTTTTTTAAAAAAAGCTTATTGAAATAAAATTTACATACTGTACAATTCACCCTCTTAAAGTGTTCAAAGCATTGGTTTTGAGGATATTCACAGAGCTGTGCAACCATCACCACAATCAATTTTGGAATATTTTCCTCACCCCAAACAGAAACATCACATCCACTAGCAGTCATGTTTTAACAGTTGCATAGAATTCTATTACGTGGATGTACAATAATTTATCACTTTCCTTTTGAAGGGCATTTCTTTTTTGTCTAATCTCTAATTACAAACAGTGTTTCAATGAGTAAAATTATTTTGCTTGTATTCAAGTGTGTCTGAGGATAAATTCCCCTGAAGAGGATTGTTGGGTCAACGGCAAATACATTTACAATTCTGATCATTATTGAAAAACTAGAGGGTAATTATTTAATGTGTATAATGTATTTTGCGGTGCCCTTTTGGAGTGATAGAGTAATAATAAGCCAAAGGAGAAAATTTTATTTACCTAACAGTGACTATTTCTGTTGTTATTCCTATCATATTAGTATCCGTAAGGACTAAAACAGTCTTTTGAGGGCTTTTTTGAAGTCATACCTCACGCCTTGAAGTGGTAATATCTTCTGAGTTATACAGGACTCGTGATTTTTTATACTATTGTCTTACTCCATGTTCATTCCGTAAAGCAAGCAGCTTAATTACAACAAATTTATTTGACGATATATCTGCTATCAGTTCTTTAGCTATCAGGGCTGTTACCCCAATGAGAGCTCGTAGGATCTTCCAGACTAATGAGCTACTCTAGGTTTGGCTTGATAACACTCATGACCTACAAAGTATCTGTTTCCTTCCAAGTAAATACAGAAGATGATTGAACCAGTCAGGCCAACTGGTCAGTTGGCATTTTTGGAAAATTTATATTGTTTATAGGTTTTACATCTTTATCATTTTTATTTCTTTATACGTTTTTATTGATTTTTAGAGCGAAAGAGAGAAACATCCAGGTGAGAGAGAAGCATCGACTGGCCGCCTCCCGCCGTCCCCTCCTGGAGATCAAGCCCGCGAGCCGGGCGCGTGCCCACATGCTTAGCATTAGAAAAAAATTGTGAGGAAACACGACGTTGTCTCGCCTGTAACACCGACGCTAACCTCGGAGACTTGCAGACGCCGGCAGCTCGGGTGCCCTCTGGGGAAAGGACTGGCTGCCCAGCCGAGCGTCCCGCAGCCGGCTGACAGCTTCCGACGGCCGCCTGCAAGCCTCCAGCGCCGGGCCCAGGCCAGGCTCTTCTTGAGGGGCCCCAGCCCACGAAGCAGAGGGTGGCGGCATGAAAGCCCGGCCCTCCCCGGGGCAGGGCTCCCGCAGAGGCCGGTCGGGACGTCGGTGGCCGAGTCACGGGCCCCTCGCCCGCCCCTTCCTCTCTCACAGACGGTGCTGTGGGCAGGCCCCTGCCCTCTGGACTTCATTCCAGCTCCTGCTTCCCAGCAGCCCCGGCTGATAGATTTGTCAGTGAATATTGATTTATAGGATATCGACAGACATTTTTAATCATGATGTTTCCACATAAACCCCTCAAGTTCGATTATAGAAATACGTCTATAATTTCCCAAACTGAATCCCTTCTCTTGATATGTACAGAAATTTATATCGCTCTGAATCTCTTAAGAGCTTTCAGTTTACTCCAGTTTGGGTTATGCTCCTTAAACATAACAAGAGTTTACTTATGATAAATGTAGCTAAAGCATCCAAACTTCAGCAGCTCTACAATTCTTCTTTTACTGCCTCTGACAGAGACAATCTCTTCTTTTCTTTTTATCATTTATTTATTTATTTGGTCAATAAGCTACCAGCAGCTCTGAAACAAGAAAGAAAGAAAACAAATACCAAAAAAAATTAAAAAATCAACAATTAACATATCCCATCACCCCTTGTGCAACAGTTCATTTCCCTAAATCTCTGAAAATTACTTATACATGCATGATTTATGAAGAGAGTGCCAGGAACACAGTTTCATAAGGATTCTATTAAAAGTTTCTCTCCCCGGGGCAGAGCACGGCTCGCTCGGAATTGTTTTCCTCCTAACCTCCTTTGTCTGAAAATGAAAACGATCGGGTTGATTTATGGGTGTGTGGTTTTTATTTTCTTAACTCTAACATAGAAATTAAAACAAAAACAACAAAACCTTGGAATGGAAAACAACAGTAACAGCTGAAGAAGAACTGAATTTTAATGTGCTCAGCTGATGGGACAAAAATAGGTTTTCTTGTTACTGAGACTTCAGTGGGAACAGTTCTCACAAAGCATTTAGTTAATATCCCTTTTAGTTGTTTATTGATTTTAGTTGGGAGAATGTGGAACATATTCTGAAGGTGAAACAGAGGAAAAAGGGATTGAAATGGAACCTGCATGCCGGACAGGTCCAGCACATGCATTTCTTGTAAGTTTACTCCTGGTTCTTGTTAACTTTTTTGGGAATTTTAAAATTACTTTTCGACTTAATTATTATTGGGTTGAAGAAAAAGCATTGTTTTTTTTCATATAGTTGTCTTAAATCTGGCCACCTTATTTACATCTTTTAATAGCTCCAATAGATTTCTTTGTAAGATAATATCTTTGATTTTCTGCATTTACAATCTGTACGCAAAGGTTGATGGGACAAAGGTGTGTGCCTCCAACCTTTTCACAGAGGTGGGAGGAGCGGGACCCGGGTCATTCCTGGGGCCACAATCACCCTGCCTTGACCAAGGCTGGGACGGCTGCGGCCGCTGATGTTGAAAGCCGCTGAGTCAGGGAGTCACCCGCCAGGTTAACAGGCTGCTGCGGCCGTGACTGGCGCCGGTCATGCCACCTGCGGGCGCCACACTCTCCCCGGCAGGGCAGGTGCTCTGCTCGCCGCCTGGCTCCCAGGTTACCCGGCTCCAAATCAGCCTCCCAGTGTTTCTGCTTGATGGGCCCGAATCACAGCTTGAGCCCCGGCCTCAAAAGAGCGCGAGAGGAGTGTTCTAGGTTCTCCCCATGCCTTCATTCTAGGGCGTGCAAACGTGCACTCAGCCGCAGTATCCTGCAGCATGTCGAGAAAGGTTCCCCCTAGTTCTTTTTTTAAAAAATGTGATAAAATACACATGAAATTCACCATTTTTAAGTGCACAGGTCAGTAGTGTTAAGAATATTCACACTATTGTGCAACCAATTTTCAAAACCTTTTTTTTTTTGCAAAACTAAAGATCTGTACCCATTAAACAATTACTCCCTAGTTCCCTCTTACCCCAGACCATTCTCCTTTCTGTTTCTATGAATTTGACTTCTCTAGGGAACTCATTTGTCCTTTTGTGACTGGCTCGTGTCACTTAGAATAATGTCCTCAAGGTTCATCCCTGGTGTAGCGTACGTCAGAATTCCCGTCCTTGCTGAGGCTGAGGCTGCTGCTTTGTGTGGACAGGGCACATTGCGTTTATTTACTCACCTGCCAATGACGCGTGGGCTCCTTCCCGCTCTTGGCTCTTGTGCATAATGCTGCTGAGACCCCCTGCTTTCAATTATTTTAGATACATACCTATCCTTTTGTTTCCTTTAAGAGCTTTAAAAAGGAAAGAGCTGCTGAATTTCATCAATGGTGCCTGGCGTGCTCCGTTTTGATTTCTGACCCTCAGAATTCATGAGTCTAACAGATGGTGGTTTTAGGCCACGAAGTTCTGGGGGGTCGCCCAGTGAGAGAGGGCTGGGACCAGATCTAATGAGATGATCATTTGCATCTTTTTTCATTGTTTGATGTAATATTTAAGTACTTGTGTGCTGGCAGAATAAACTGTCCTTGCTCAGGTTGTATTATTCGGTTAATAAACTTCTGGGTTGAGTTTGCTAATGTAAATGTAGACTAATAATTATTACTTTAAAACAGCGTTGGTCTTAACTGCTTCTGCCGTCTGAGGGAGCCGGTAACCTAGTTCATGTCAGAGGTGCAATCGACAGATAGGCACAGGGCTCCCCACTGTGTTCCGGGCACTCAGCGACTGTCTTTTCTTCTCTCCTTTCGTAGCTTAAATCTCATGAGCACCCTCGGCGCACTCCCTTGAGAACACTTTCATTTCCCTGCCTCTCTGCCTCCACCGCACTGGCCTCGCAGGAGGCCCAGCCTCGGCTAAGCCCTCCACCCACTAGCTCTGTGCCTGCACATGTGCACTTGGGATGGGCTGGAGAACCACACAGTTGCACAGCTTGGAATCATCTTAATATCTTTAATTTTTTTTAAAAAAATGTATTGATTGATTTTAAGAAAGAGAGAGAAACATCAATTTATTGTTTTACTTCTTTGTACTTCTACCGGTTGATTCTTGTATGTGCCCTGACCAGGGATCAAACCCCAACTTGGTGTATCGGGACGAAGCTCTGACCAACTGAGCTGCGCGGCCAGGGCTGGACTCCCCTTAGGCACGATCGCAGCCTCAGCGGGCACTCAGTCTCCCTCAGAAGCCCACTGATCCTGGTAAGCTCTGCACAGCAATCTTCAGAAGCCTGACTCACACCTTTCCCTTTTCTTACATCTCCTCTCTCCCATCCACTTCCGCCTCCCCTTTGCCCCGACCTTGGCTTTTACTTTATTAAGAAACTCAGAACCATCCACCTGGAGCTCCCTCATCCTGCCCTCACCTTCTCCTTCATCCTTAATGCACAGGCCGGGCTCTGTCGCCCGGCCCTGCCTCTCTCCAAGAACTGGCTTGACTTTGGACGAAGGAAACCCACGTTTGGGCCATTCCCAACATCCCAGGCGCCTGACTTGTATTTTACCTTATGAAGCAGGTGTTAGGATCCCCACTTTTCTGGGAAGAAAACTGAGGCTCAGCCAGTGAAAACTCTCTGCCCTGCCTCACCCAGGGCGACGCTAACCCCAAGGTCAGTGATTGCTTCACTCCGTCCAGTGGCTCCTCATACCAGGGACTGTCTGTACGCCGCTGTTTCAGATTTATCTCTTTGAAAAATGAGACTGTTCAAGAGAGGATCATTTCAACAGCTTTGTTCTTTAATCTTCCGAAGGACAGCTGTGTGCAAGGTTATAGTGAGGTCCAGCTGGGGCTGATGGCAGGCTGCGACTTGCAGAGGTCCTCCTGTTCAATCAATACCAGCCTTGTTCTTTTTTAAAAATATTTTTATTTATTGATTTGAGAGAGGGGGGGAGAGAAAGAAAGGGAGAGAGAGAGAGACAGAGAGAGAGGGAAACTGTTGTTCCACTGATTTATGAATTCACTGGTGGATCCTTGTCTGTGCCATGACCGGAGATCGAACCCACAACCTTTGCATATTGAGATGATGCTCCAACCAACTGAGCTACCCAGCCAGGGATTCCCAGTCTTATTCTTTAGCATTTTGCTTTTAGGAGATAATATATTCATTAGGTGGTATTCAACTCCTACCTTTAAAATACAGTCCTAGAAAAAATGGATCCTTGGCCTAAGTTTGTGAAACCGAAAACATAGTTCTATGTTTGTGACATATGCATGTGCCATTCCATACCTGGGCACCCTACATACTCTAAAAAATGAGACCATCACTGAGTCTCATAAAAATGAGACCCATAATAAATAAACTGAGCATGATATAACACCATCAGAAGAAAAAAAGGACAATTTTCTACAATTTTACAATTTTGAACTATTAGGACATTTTCTTAAAACCAGATAAATAAGTGTGTATGCTTATGTGCAATGCAGGTGAACCAAAGGATGGACAAATTTACCCCCTGGGCTCTCAATCTGACACATCTGACTTTGGCTTTTACTCTAAAGACAACATCCCAAGTAGAGTCTGGGCGTCCGAAGGCCCCGCGGAGATTACAGCTAAGGGCCCGGACACTGTAGGCCACGAGGAGTGTCTTGGCTTTGGCTTTGCCCTCCTTGGCCAGCTCCACACCCACTGCAGCAACAGTGACAGAGGCCGTGTGGCTGGGGTAGGACACAGTGAAGCTGGAGGAGGGGAGCCAGCACTGCCTGAGACGTGGGATGAAAAAATATGAAAATGTTTAGCCCAGAACTTCATGGTTTCAGCTTGGTCAGCTTTGCTGAAAGTGATATTATAATTCATTTGCAACGTAAGGAAAAAAATGAAAGCAAGCTCGGTCGCCCTGGGCCATCCTCTCCTTCCCCACCCGACAGGCTCAGCCTTCAAAGGCCCAGAGCCTCACTCCACCCTTCTGCTCGCCGGCTGCCTCTGTGATCATCTCCCCATTCCTTACCCGAGTCTCACTTCCCAAGCCGCTCACTTGTCCGACTCCAACTTTCTAATTCCCCAGAGATTCTGATTTCACTGAAGCAAACCCCGATGTTTAATCTTATCTTTGCCTGTCCAGTCTCCTTTCCCCTTTGTCCACTGAGAACTTTCTTTTGGGGGAGTCGCCTTTTACCCACTGCATGCCCATCAAGATGACCTCCCCCCTCCTGGGTCTTTGTTGATGAAATTCATGTAAGCGGCAGGGCTGGAGCAGTGGCCTCTGAGGTGCCCTTCGAGCTATGCCCGTGGTAACTCCAACGCCATTTATGACTCAGAATGGCCTCAGGACTAGAGGGAAGAATCTGGAAAGGGGATAAGCCTGGGGCCTGTCTAAACTGCACAGTATAAACTACAGAGAGTAGCAAAGAAACGTTTTCTGATAAGGTCTCCCTTAATCTATGTCATTATCACACAAAATTTTATAAGTGTGGTTTATGATTTTACTTCTAGCAAGAAAGTAATACTCCATCCAGAAGAATCGCGCCAATTTATTTCTGCAGAGTAAAGTGATCCCCAGCTCCCTGTATAAAGCAGAGTGGCTGCAGCAACATTGATTTTTTTAAAACTTGTCTTAAAACATTTCTTTCACATTCCTTTAAAATCTATATTGCTAAAATGCTAAGACAAGCATCTTTTCTAAGAAAAAAACAACAACCCCTGATGTAATGCTATCAAGATCATTTTAACTAGATACGGTGCCTCTGTGTTGCCATTTCTGATTTCAGCGCTGCAGGATGCCGTCATCGCTTCCAGCGTAATTTCTTCAGGCTGTGGAGCCCTCCGCCATTAGGCCCACGGAAAACATTTAGTTCAAGACCATCATTTTCTAAATGAAGAGATAAAGCCTAAAGAAAAGTCAAGTGCTCGCCCAAGGTCAAACAAGTCTGTTAATAGTAGAAACAAAAGCGGAACCCTTTGTCCCAACGTGCCCGTAAAGTTTCGAGGTGGCCGCGCCTGGCCCGTCGGGGAGGGCCTGCCCTCTTCAGATCCCGGGGTTTCAGGACCGGACAACACCATGAACAGTGTCTGGGCTTACTCAGAGAAACGTATGGGTACTTTCCACCACCGTGATTCCATTTTTCTTGGTTCTTTTTTCCCCCTTTTAAATGTCTATTTTAAATACACTTTGTGTGAATAACCTGCTCCCCAACCACCCATCACCCCGTTGTTTACATATGCAGTTCTCAAAGTGCGATCCTGGAACCAACATCACATGGGAACTTTATAGAAAAGCATATTCTTGGCCCCCCCAGATCTGCTGAATTGGGGGGGGGAGCATCCAGCAATCTGTGTGCTAAGAACCTCAGGGTGGTTCTGATGCACACGGACATTTGAGAACCTCTGATTTAGATCATCCTTGCCTGAATTAACTATAACCCTGGGGTTGCAATTGGATGACTTTTCATCATTTATTAAACGTTTGTTAGCTGGCATTCTTTTTTACTGAGGTATAACTGTCTCAAAAAAATAACACTGTGTAAGTTTAAGGTGTACGCATGTTGATTTGATACATTTATTTACGTGTTGCAACATGATTACCATCCCAGCCTTAGCTAACATTGCATCGCATCGCATGATTATCATTTCTTTTTTTGTGATGAGAACAGCTCAGGCGGAGTCTTTTAGCAACTTTTAAGTCTGTGATACAGTAGTTACCTATAATCACACTGCGGTTAGGGTGACCCTCAGGACTCACTCAGCTTCTCACTAAGTTTATGCCGCGTGAGCCCCAGGCCCCCAGTTCCTCCCTCCACCCCCAGCCCCGGGGAACCGCCACTCTCCTCTCTACCTCAGCTTTTGGAGACTCCACATATAAGTGACATCACAGACAGTTGTCTCTGACTTAGCTCACTTAGCACAGTGCCCCCAAGGTGCCCCTTGCCGAGCGGCAGGGGTTTCTTCTTTCTTTTGGCCGCAGGAGATCCGCTTCGGGTACAGGCTGGGCCTTCGCCTGCGCAGCCAGGGAGGGGCCCGGTGGGAACGACGCGCCAGCGAGCGTGGGGCGCGGGTGGCCTTGCCATAGCCTGCTCTCGTTTCCTGCAGATACACACCCAGAAGTGCAATTGCTGGGTCACATGGTGTCTTATTTTTATTTTTTGCGAAACCCTATACTGTTTTCCACAGTGGCTGAACCACTTTACGTTTCCATCGATAGCACACTCAAAGTTTCCCTTTTCTCCACCACCTCACCAACACTTATCTCTTGTCTTTTTAATAATAGCCGTTCTAATAGCTGTGAGATGGTATTTCATTGTGGTTTTGACTTGCATTTCCCCATTATTAGTGATGTTGAGCATCTTGGACTTATTAAAAATTTTATAATATCATTATGCAAATAAATTGTCTTTTACACGCTTCTCCCAAGGGCAAATTTTAACTTCTTGTCCTATTTCAATTTTTATCTGCAATATGCAGGCGACATAATCTCTTGTTCTGGTGGCTCATGCATTTGGGTTTTGCATATTTCATACAAGAAAATGGAGAAAAAAGAGAAGTCGTCCAGATGGGAGTCCCTTTCCAGGCAGAAAAGAGCTAGAAAAAAATTTGCATGACCACGATCTCTTCTGTAGACAAAGGATGTTTGTTTTCAAGACTGGAAATTGGTCACAGGGTGACAACCCATCCCCAAAGTCCTGAGGCTGCCCTAGCTTCACAATCTGAGGGTCTTAAATAGCTCCCAAGATGCAATTATTTCCAAATTTAATCAACTCCCAGAAAAAGCTAATTAAAAATAATCATATAAAACAGCAGGCCCTTACTCCAAAATTAAACACACACTTTCTTTTACTGGCTGTTTAGACAAGTCTTGCAAAAAGCCCAGCCGCCTGTTCTGGGGCTGGGGGGTGGGTGCTGGAGTTCCTCGTAGGTGACTGTTCTTGGTGGCCACCTCCTTCCAACCCTTCTTGGAATGTCACTGTCAGTTTCTGCTAAGATATGGCTTTGTACTTGGTGGGTAAAGATAGGCAAGGAACTTCTTTACCTCCTCGAGTCCCTTTTCCATACTCCTGTTTATATTCTGTAAATGATGTAATTGCAGTGAAGCTCCTAAAATAGGGTATCCACGGAGAAGGGGTCCGGCAAATGTGAAACTCCTCCCCTCCCTGCAGCCCCTGCCGCGGGTTTCCCCAGGCTCTGCCCCCCACTCAGGAAGCTGGGTGTGTTCCCAGGCGGTGTGGTCGGGATTTACATTTTAGTTTGCATTGATGATTTAATCCATCCTTTGGGCCTTTTTCGGTAGAAAACCAAGCAGAATACTTTTCTGACCAAATTCGTTTTTCTCGAAGTTAAAATCTCACCGAATGGAATGCCACAGAGTAAAACTAGTGTGTAGGGGAGTATTTCTCTAAATTCAGGAAATTCTCAGGAATTCAGAGACTGTAAGGGAGATATACTTGGGAAAGCAATACTTTGGAGTTGAGATGAATGTTCTTTTAGTTCAGTTTCTTTCTAGGTAAATGTTACTTTATCTTAACAGCTAAAACAAACAAAAACCAAGGAACAATGAAAAAAATAGTTTAAGTTCTCCCTGAGAGTTGAAAATTTTTCATGGTGACACCTGAGAGGAGGGGGTTCCATGACATGGATAGTTTGACAGTGGAGCTTCCCACTCACTCTTTGTCCTTTAGCATATGGAGAACTTGTGGAATATTGTAGGCTAGGTAAGCCTACCTAAGTGGATTTAGTAGAATATTTATATAATACTTTGTAATAAGATGAGGAGCTTGGGGAACATCTAATTATATTATTATTAGTAATGATACTTTTAGTAAGAGCTAAATTTTTGTACCAATAACTAAAATATTTTCTAATGCACATGATTTAGCTTAGTATGTATATGGGTATTATTTATAGGTTAGTAGATATTGATATATATTAGGAGTACGTGCTTAAAATTTTTTAAACCCAATATATCCAAAATATTATTTTACCATGCAATTGATAAAAATTATCAATGAGATATTTTACATTCCCTTTTTTCATACAAAGTCTTTGGAATTCACTGTATATTTTACACTTAAGCACATTTCAATTAGCACCAACCATATCTCAAGAGCTCACACTGTGGCTCCTGTACTGGACCACACATCTCTACAGAGTCTAGCTTTAGTTATAATTTAACTTCCTTATTTTCAATGTCATCCCTAACTTGGATTGTTTCATTCTGGACTAGATTATTGCAAACAGGCCAGTGTAATATATATTTTCTAGAAAAACAAACAACAAAACCCAGGAAGAAACAATCTATCAATAACAGTGCAAGCCTTGTTCTGTGTGAGCTTATTTGAAATAGTGTAGAGTTTTTGGACCTTTACATTTAGAATTCCTTATCTACTTCTTTATTAGATAGAATCTATACCAGGGAAATGCTAATGTAGGTGCGGTAACTCCTAGCTACCCTTCCCCAAAATAGCATTTTAGGTAATTATCTTTTTAACCACAATCACGATGTTTTAGCCACGACCTCTACTGATGTGTCTGGATTTTATCGGGTAGTGGCAGGTACTTGTTTTAACAGTTCATCACTTGAACTGCTGGAGGTTGTACATGGTGTTTAAGCAGCGCAGATACAATCTAACATAGCCTTATTCTCACACTTAAGGGAAATACAGTAGATAATGTCTGAGAAGGGCAATTATTAAACTAATTTCTATAAACACAACTCATGCAGATAACGGCCTCAGGTAAGAACTTGCCTTGAGATTAGTCGAGGGAGAGACTCGTCGAAGTCGGTGAAACTGGCTTCACTGATGGATTCAGGCTGCAGGTGGGTCATTCCTATTTATCAAGCTGGTAAGGGCAGTAGAAGGTTTTGGCTCCTGGTTTTACTTTTGTGGATGAGACTGGTTATTTTCAAGTGAAAAATTATAGAGAACTGGTTATGGTGTCAGCATGCAGTTTAGGGCTCTCAGAGAGCACCGTGGTCACCTGAACCGCCTCCCTCATTACACAGATAAAGAAACTGAGGCCGAGGCCCCTGGGCTGGGCTCATTCCCAGGCCTTTCGACTCCTGCCCAGGGATCTTTCCACTAAGCTACCAAAGGACGTGAATAAGCATCATCTGAAAGAAGACATACAAGTGGCAAAAACACGTACGAAAAGCTACTAATTAAAGGAATGCAAATTAAAACCAGAAGGTACCATTTTTCATTTAATAAACTGGCAAAGAAACAAAATTATAATAAGTCTTTTATGTGAGACTTTTGGGAAACGGGCGCTTACGCGCTCAGCTGACTGATACGTGAAATTTCACAAATAGAGATCTATTCCTTTGGCTAGTTTTGCTCCTGGTTAAACATGAAAGAAGTAAAACGTTATGCTTCACAGTCATCTCCACCCCAGGAAGAGTGAGTGCTTAGGCTCCTTCCCTGGGACCGGGTTTCACTGGGGCGACGGGAAAAGCCAACGGCCTTAGGAGTGTGAACGGGTTTGTGTGCAGACGCCCAGGAGACAGGCCAACGGCCTTTCTTTCTCAACCCTCACCTGAGGAGAGTGTTTCCTTTGCTTTTCAGAGACAGTGGAAGGGGGAGAGAGAGAAACACGGACCACGGCGGGGATCGAGCCCTTGCCAGCAGAGTCAAACCCGGGCCCTTCAGCCCACAGGCTGTGGCTGTGACCACGGAGCGGCCGGCCCACGGCTTGCTGACGGCTGGCTCTGGCCATCGGGGCCGTGACGGGCCCGGGGCAGGATGTTAGTTACTCGGAGAAAAACTCCCAGAAAAATATTCCTGGCCTGTTTTTCTTTCTTCACAGCCGGCGTCTGGGTTTGGGGTTTATCCGGCAAGTATTCTTTCTTGTGCCTTTTTTTACTGACTTTACGGAGAGGTTCTGTTCTGTGGAGGTGCTCGCGTGAGGCTGCAGATGAACTGAGGTCCATCGGGACCTGTGGCAGGGGGCTCCGGCAGCCTAAGCGGTGGGATCGCCTGTCCACACGCCCGGGTGGTGACACTGGGCCCCCAGCGGGCTCCTAGCGCAGCTCCCTCGGACCCATGACCGGGATCAATGTCCTTACACAAACTGGCCTCATTCCGGAGCTCCCGCTCGTGTGCTGTGAGGCTTTGCAGTCTTGTGTGTTCGGGCTCCTGCACTAAGCTCTCTCGCTCTTTCTGCGGCTCCCCTGCCGCCTCCGCCAGCCCCGAGGTCTCCCTGCACGCTCCTGCTCTGGGCCGGCCTTCAAGCCGCCACACGGTCCCTTTGCCCCTGCTGAGCTCGCCGCTCCACTGGCGTCGCCTGGTCTCTGCTGTGACCACAGTGGCAGAGAAAGCTGGCTGTCCATCAGGACCTCGCCACCACCCCCTTTTCCACGGGAGAAAGCCGGAGCCGGAGGGGCCTGCCCAGCCGCACCTGCCCCTAGGTGCTGAGCGCAACCGGTGGGCCTGAGTCAGGGCGACGTGGGAAAGTCCCCCCTCTCTTAACAGGAACTTCCTGGCCCCCGCTTTCCCTCTCCTCCCTTCCTTTGGGCGTGAAGGGTGATAACGAGGCTGACCGTGGAAGCTCCGGACCAACCGTGGCAGGACGCCCCCCACGCACGGTCCCCAGCGCCTGTGCGGGCAGAGATGTGCCTCTCTGGAGCTCTCCCCTTGGACTGGTACGTGACAGAGGGGTCGACTCCTCTGTAGTTTGAGCCCCTGGATCTGGAAGTCTCCTTATTACAAGTGTTCTGTTTTTTACTCCAATACGATCACTTGAGCTCTTCTCCCTGGACTGACTGTTCTTTTCTTGGCCGCTCCGTCCCATCTGGGTAAGAGCTCTTTCATTTCTCACTGTACATCAGCACCTGGCTGCAGTTTTAAATGAAGCATTACAGAAAATCGGGGGGCAGAGGGAGGAGAACACTCTGAGGCAGGAGCTGGGGAGAAAGTCCTCGGCGTCCACACCGGCCCCACCCCGCTTGCTGGGCTCTGGCCTGCCTGACCGTCGGGGGCCCGCCCCGCCGTGAAAGCACTTTCTTTATCTAAGTAAGGAGGGTCGATAGTGGGAACATCAATTTCTCTTACGGGAAATCCTACTTCCACTCAGGGAGGGCGAAAACCGATGGCCGACAGCGTGCCGTCAGTGTCTCCGTCTGTTGTTCAGTCATAAATAACATCACGCACGAGGCACCGGGAGCCCGCTCGCCCCAACCCAGTCCGGTCCGGTTCCCCGGGGTCTGTCCACGGACAGCTCCGACGTCCTGAGGGCCAGCCTCACCTCGAGCTACTTCGTTACACTTTGTCTGGACATTTTCCTTTTTATGAGTTCTGGAAATATTTCCATTTCGTGCATAATCAGATATACCCAGAAAGACTTGGAGGTAACGATGCATATCCCTTGTGTTCTGTTTTTTGGGGGTTATCATACTTTTTTGGCTCAAGCTGTACCCCAAGCCCAGAAATCCATCCATCATTCTAATACACCCCTTGTAAGCCCTCTTTACTTAACCTCAGAATGGACCAAAAAAAATTAATAATGTTCTGATATGTGTTTAATAAAATGGAAAGGGAATAGCATCAGAAATGGGTAATAATATCACTTTCCTTTCTGGATGGAAAGGTCACCTCAGGAGACAACCCCAAGGCTGCTTCCCTGCTCTGACACCCGACCCGCTCACATAACCTGCTAGAGAGCGAATCCAGCTCCGCGAGGACAGGCTGAGAGAGAAGAGGGGACCCGGCCGCCCATCAGATCCTTTTCCTGGCGTCGCCCATCAGATAATTCAGTCTTCAGAGAAAGAGTGGGTGCGCTGGGTGGGAGGAAGGGCGGAGGCTCATTCCCAACACTCGGAAGTTTGTAGATGTGACTTTATGGGTCAAGAAAGGAACAAAGGGAGGGGAAGAGATGGTTGGTTTCTTGAGTGCTGGACACCCCCCCTTCTCCCTTTTACACGAGGTTGTGCTTTCTAAACAGCGATATTGGTAGACCCAGGCTTTCTGCTTGAGTAGCTTCAGAGAAACCTGAAGTGACAGAGAGAACGGGGGGGGATGCCGCAGCTGATGAAATACTTCAACAGGCCTACGGAAGATGGCAAACGGGTGAGGGGAGGCTAAATGGTGATGGGATGAGCAAAGAGCTAGGGCTTGGAGCATGGCCGGGGGGGGGGTACGGCTCTGGAGAAGGCGGACATGCCAGGAAGGACCTAGGACAGGTGGCTGGGGAACGCTAGTTACTAACAAGGAGCTGAAAGTGGTTTCAGTCCCATCTGCACTTGGACGGGTCGGCCACGCCCACCTGCTTCCCTCTCAGCAGGTCACAACCCCCCCCCACACAACCCCCCACAAAACAGAGGCCCCCTCTAGCGAGTGCAGAACAAAGCCCCCCATGCTGGCATTTAGGAAGCCCAGCTCCCAGCCGGCCTCCTGTCCTTCACGCTTCTGTTGGTCCCGCAGCACTAAACCGGGCTGGCCCCGGGACTCAGCGGAAAGTGGCAGATGTAATCCTCGGCCTGTTCCGGGCCTGGCCTCAAGGAGGCCTGGCAGCTCCTGCTTTTGGGGACTTTGGAGCCTTGTGCGAACGTGTCACAAGTCCCGCTGGAGGCATTCTGTGGACAGATCACCTGGGAAGAGACAGGCCCTGCGGTGACAGGGTGGAGGCGACGTGAGTGAAGCCGTCGGGGACGTGCCAGCCCCACACCATCCGCCTGCAGCAGCCCGAGCTCCCCCAGAGGAGACCCGCAGAAATCGCCGCCCTGCCGAGCTCAGCCGGCCCAGAGCTGCAGAGATAATAAAATGGCTGTGTCCTGAGCCTCCGAGCTTGAGGTGGTTTATGCTGCGCTGATAATGGAAACAGGCGGCTTCAATCTTCTCCTGCCAGGTCGGCCACTTCCTGCTCCAGTTCCTGCACATTCCGGCCCCGGTTCCAGGAACTGAGGAGCCGGAGGCCCGGGGACGACAGATAGGAGGCAGAGAGGAGGGGAAGGCCCGGGTGTGCGGGTGCCGCAGGGGGTAGAGTGGGAGTGGACAGGCCCACGGGCGAGGGAGCCACGGGGCTTTGACACCATGGCTGTGAGGATGCACATTTGAAGGTTTTCTGTGCCGTGCTGTCAACGCCCGCCTCCTCCAGCTCCTCCAGTGCTCAGTCAAGCCTACGACCCACAGATGGCTTTACACGAGAATTCTTACAAAAATGAAGGAGCGGAATTCATGGCTAGACACTTCCTCGGGAAAAATTCACATCTCCAAGGTGAACGCTTCCTTCCACGTAGGTGGACTTCACTTGGCCTTGGCCCAGTGATTGGCCTTGGGCATCAGGCTGTGAGCGGACGTGACCTGCACCCCTCCTGACAGAAGATTCTAGAGGCACTGCAAGTTCAAAAATCCTAAAAATGTTCCCACCTTTTGATCCAGAAATTTAATGTGTAGTAATTTATTTGAAAGAAATTAGTATCAATGTAGGCAACGATTTAGCTACTATGACTGGCATGAACTGTTATATGTAATAGTAACAATTGGAAAGAACCTAATGTGTATACTAGATGAGCATTAACTATAATAATTTAAAAGTATTCCTTTAAAGTAAATAATTCATGTGTCTTACAAAATAAAAAGATACAAAAGGCTATTCAATAAAAAATAAACCTTTTTCTACCCATATATTTCAGCTACTGAGTTTCCTTCTTGAAGGCAACTGATACTAGTTTCCCTTTCAATCCTTCCAGAGACATTCTTCCCTGTGTGTGTGATATATATTATACTATATGTAGTGCGATATCATAATAGCATACTATCCACACTGCTCTGCCCTTGGCTTTGACACTTAATTCTTCTTAGGGATGGTTCAATACGAGCACATGGAGAGCTACCTTGTTCTTGTAAATAACCAGAGTATTCCTTTGATGTGTGTCCTTAATTTATATAGACATTTTGAGACAATCACGTTTGTGGAAGGTTTGTAGAACATCATTTAATAACATGGATAGATGTTTATGAGGAAAAAAAAGCAGCAGATGACAAAGTTTGAGAGCTATAGCAGCTTGTAAGTCTGCAAACAGTCTATCCCAAATGCTTAGGACACGTGCTGACGTGACAGCGTGGCATCTGCCATTAGAAATTCCTGGAACGGCACAGCCACCGTGCCCTCTGTCCTAGTGAGCCGGCTTTTGTAACCAGGGAAACAGCCCTCGTTCACGATCTGAAGAAACGCTGGGGAGACGGTCCCACTACAGATAACAAACGGGTGATGGTGTTCTCTGGGTTCTTGGTTCTCTTTTCTTTCTTGTTGTGGTTTTATGACTTTGACACTCAGTGATTGGCTCTCACCCACATTGTAGGTTTTTAAAAAAATTGATTTGAAAGAGAGGGAGACATTGATTTGTTGTTCCACTTAGCGATGGGTCCATTGATTACTTCTCGTATGTGCCCTGACGGGGACTGAGCCCACATCCGTGGCGTATCGGGTCAATGCTCTGTACTTTTTTTTTAAAATTAAAAATATGTTTTTATTGATTTCAGAGAGAGGAAGGGAGAGGGAAAGAGAAACATCAGTGATGAGAGAGTCTTTGATCGGCTGCCTCCTGCACGCCCCTGACTGGGGATTGAGCCCACAACCCGGGCATGTGCCCTGACCGGGAATCGAACCCCGATCGCCTGGATCCTAGGTCGACGCTCAACTGCTGAGCCACACTGGCCGGGCTGTAGACTTTTGAAAGTGGTGACAGGTACATAGGTAGCCAATGTATAGAGCTTGTTTGGTGAATCTTCACCCGCATTATGTTTTCTGGACAACCACACGTGGACACCATACTGGGCATTTTTATTCCTGTGGCCCAGACAGCTTTGCTGAGCCTGGTGTCTGTGCACACCTGGCCTCCCCACCTCTTTCAAGGCAAATTTCCAGATCTGAGTGCCTGAGGGGCTGTCTTCTCGAAGCCCACTCCCTGATGTACTAGATGTCCACGGTGTATTCTCTGCTCACTACCCTGTTGATGGCAGAATGACACTTTTCTCCACCCTTCTTTGCGAGAAACATTTGGCTGGGCCCATGCTGGGAAGGCTTGGTGATCCTAACATGTTTTCTTTTCCATACCCACTTGTGATGCCAGCAAGCACCTGAGTACGAGCTTCCAACCCCAGGCGTCCCTGCTGCCTGAAGTCAAACCAGGAGTGGGCTTTACCACCACCCCATTTGTGTGCTAATAATAGAGTTAGAAATATATCAGAGGGATGGCCTAATCAATAAGAATGACCAGCCCTGCAGAAACTGTAAAACCAACCCCAATCAGAAAACTAGTTGGAGTACCTGGGGTCAGACCCTAGAGACCAGACTGCCTGCCCCGCCTGCTTTCCCTTTGGCCTCACTCTGGCTGGATGCTGGGCCCTCACTGGGGAGCAATGACAAGGAGAGAGGAGACTGGTTCAAACTCCCATAGCTTGAAAAGCCTGCCATAGCTGGAACCTTCCCTCTGCTATCCACCAGTGGTGTTCGTACTGAAACAAGCATCCTTAAAAACAACCAACCAACCAACCAACCAACCAACCAACCAACCAACCAACATTTATTTTGGAATAAGTCTAGATTTATAAAAAAGCTGCAGTTACTGCTGACAGTTCCCGTACACCCTCACCCAGTTTCAGCTAATATCACGTCACCATCGTACATTTGTTAAAACTCAGAAACCAACACTGGTACGTTACCATCAACTAGATTCCAGATTTTACTTGGGTTTCACTAGCATTTCCACAAACGCCCCTTTCTGTTTCAGAATCCAGTCTGGGATCCCACACTACATTTTGCTGTCCTGCCCCCTCTGCTCTGTCACAGTTCCGTAGTCTTTGTCTTTTGTGACACTGGCCATTCTGAGGAGTACTGGTCAGGTATTTTGTAGACCACCCTCTGTCTGGGTTTGTCTGATGTTGATTTCTCATGACTGCAGCAGGGTGTGGGGTGTGGGAAGAACACCAGAGGTGAGCACCTTCTCTTGGCCCCAGGTCAGGGGTCCAGGACATCCGCATGACTGACCCCTGGTGATGGTGACCTGGGCACGTGGGGAGGGCGTCTGCCAGGTTTTCCCACTCTAGAGTCACTGTGCTTTTCTTACTTTATTCTTTGGGTCAGAGTCACTGAGGGGAGGGGAGCTGAGCACGGCCTCTTGGAGGGAGGAATTCTTCTGCAAGGAAGATCTGTCCTCCCTCCCATATTTACATAGTTTCCCAATCACAAGCATCCTTGTAATTAAAACAATAAACACTCCTGTTTAAGTGAAGGAGTTGGGTCAGTACTTATGCTTTTAGCAAAGTTGAAGGTCCTCCTAATGGGCATAGGAATAAGGACTCCAATGTAAAGATCCAATCAGATAACTTATTTTAAACACACAGCGTAGGGTCTAATACATAGTTAGTGCTTAACAAATATTCACTGCTATTACATAATTTAATTTTATTAAATTAAGACTATATATGTACACAAGCACGTGAGTACATGCGCACACACACACACACACACACACAATCAGTGGTTGATGATATCCTTAGTAACTTTATTTTCTTCTCTGTATATCTGTACATTCTAAGTTTTCTATATTTTTATAAACATTTATCATTTTTCTAGTAAGAGAAAAAATAATAAAAGTTATTTGCCAGATTTTAATACCTGGCACTGCTAAAAGTATGGAAAATGACCACTTTCTCATTTGACCACTGCTGGGAAGAAAACTTGCTAAATCTTTTCTGAAGAATGTCTTGGCAATAAGTGTCAGAAACATTAAAATTTTGCAGACCATCTGACTAAGCAATTCCATTTCTAGCTCTTTACCCAGATGAGACTATTGTACAGTATATATGCACAAAGATTTACCCATACAAATGTGCAGCACATGAATTATAAAAGCAAAAACTGGTAATAACTGAATCCTACCTATGAATTAGTGTCCTGTGTAATAAAAGAATCTTTTTGTAGAAGGGTGTTTAATGAAAATTTTTAAATGTTCACAATGCATTTAAGTGAAAAAGGGCAGTTACAAGAATTATGGCCAATAGTTTCATTTTTGCAACACACACACACACACACACACACACACACATGAGCACAGAAAAGAGCTGGCTAAAAATATATATAAATGGCAACAATTATTATCTTTCGGTAATTGGATCATGAGTGACTTCCTATTTTCTTATTTGGCTTTATCTGTATTTTTCAGATCACCTACAAGAAACCTAAATTATTTTTGGATGTAGAAAAAGCCAATGCTATTTTTAACAAGCTCATCACAGAGAATTTGGAAAATAAAAAATATTATATGGAAAAAATAAATTTATGATTCTCCCACTTAGGACTAACCATTATTAACAATTTATTGTATCTATTTCAGTCTTTTATATGAACTTCTGTATAATCTTTTCCACTTCCCTCTCCTATCCAATTTAGGACCATACCATATGTAATGTTTTGTATTTTGCTTTTTTTCACTTAACAGACCATGAACAACATTTCCTTAAGTCTTGAATACTTTTTAAAACGTTACAAACAAACTACTGGGGCAGATGTGCAGGAACTGATTCATTAGGAAGTGAACAAAGCAAGTTGCAAAGCTTATAATAGGATGAGCATATGAAATACTCACTGAGCACTTAATTTTATTTCTTAAGAGAAGAAACTGTGGGGAGATGCTTGGAGGTTAAAATTTTTAAAATAATGTGAATATTGTTATTACCTCTGGAATCAGAAAACTAATATAGATTTTAAAATAAATAACCCCCCATTGTTAGAGGGCTGTACAGTGTTCCCTTACACCTTACCACCCTCCCGCTGAAGGACATTTAGGTTTGTTTCTGCCTTTTTACTACTATAAATAATGATAATGCTAGAATGAGTATCTTTGTTTTTGAGCCTTTTTCTGAGCTCATTATACCCTATGATAACTTTGAAGAGGAATTCCTAGATCACTTTGTGTGTATTAAAGGATTTTGCTTGAAACACATGCTTGTATATAAAGAGCAACGTACTTAACTTTCTATTTCTTAATAGAAATCAACAAGACTCCTTAGTTTACGGCTTCTAATTTACTCAGATAATTTCTCATGGGGAAAAATGTATTCTCTTCAGAAATATATTCCAGAGTTTTATTTGAAAACAAATCTCTCGACCCCAATAGAAACTTTAAAACCGGCCTAATATGCTAGAATAGAAAGACGGAGGCAACACATCAATGCCCTTGATTCATGCAGCTAATACGATGAGGGCCACCTCCCTGGTGGCGTTCCCGTACAGAACTGAGAGACCACAAATACAAATAAGTAAATAAAAATAAAGATGTCTCCATCCGTGGTTTTACTCTTTATCCTATTTAAAAAAATAAGGATAGTCTTGATCTGTTTAAAAAGTTTTGAGATATAACTTACATACCACAGAATCCACCCTTTAAAGTATACGATTTGATGGTTTTTAGTATATTTACAGACTGTACAACCATCACCACTACCTGATTTTAGAATACTTTCATCATTTTTGCTTGTGGACGTTACTTTCCATTTTATTTTAAAACTATTTTACACAGAAGCTGCCTCAAATCCATTATCAAACAAGGCAATGAAGTAAACACACACAGTTTTAACCACCCACTGAATCTGTGTTTAACATGTCTTTGGGTCTTCTAGCTTTTCTAGGCCTTGCGTTCCTTATGTGTGAAGTCAGAAGTTTGGGGAGATCTCACAGAGGACTCTCAGATTTAAATTCTATCGTTTCATGTAGCAATCACGTGACTGGCCCCATCCCTTTGGTGAGAGCCAGGCTCTGCACACGCAGAGGGATACGCAGATGCCTTCACACACAAATGTGATGAGATCTACCCCCAAAGAGACCAAGCACCTTGATATAGCTTGGGCTCACCATTTAGCTAAGGACACACTGTTTTTACGTAGCTATCTTAACTAAGGTTGGCCTTAGAGAAATTACAAATATCAGGATGTAAGAATTTAGTGAAAATTGAAAATGCCCCAAAGTAAGGGACTTGGCTTCATTGTCTGAAGTGAAAGAGATAGGTGGAAGCTTGGTGGAAGTTTTCTGAAAGTTTTACAGTCAGCTTTGCACTCCCTTGGCTACCTCTCTGAACTTGAGATTTCTTAAGAAAAACAGTACCGCCAGCTGGTGTGGCTCAGCGGTTGAGCATCCACCTAGGATCCAGGAGACTGAGGTTTGATTCCCAGTCAGGGCACATGCCTGGGTTGTGGGCTCAACCCCCAGTAGGGGGCGTGCAGGAGGCAGCTGATCAATGACTCTCATCATTGGTGTTTCTATCTCTCTCTCCCTCTCCTTTCCTCTCTCTGAAATCAATAGATATATTTAAAAAAAAACAAACAAAAACAGTACCTACTTTCTACAGTATTTGGGAGAATATGTGAGAGTATATACAAAGCATCCAGTACAATGTCTGACATCTGAAAAGGGCCCCCTTGGACCAGTTAATCTACCACAAACATAAAGGCCATCAGAAAAGAGGTAATAATACATGTATATAAATATATAACACATGCATTAATTAGTGAAATTGGATGAATTAAAAAGCCATAATTTGCCTTCATAATGCATCAATAACTTGTATTTCAACATGGAAGCTACTTTCTATTTAGAATATTGATTTAAAATATTTCCTTTGTATTATAGAAGCCTTGCAATTTCTATCATTTAATGCTTCTAACTTAGATCCAGTCAAATTTCCTAAACTAGTCAACTGCCCTAGTCATTAATACTCCCTTTACAGGTTTAGAAATTCTAGAAATTAAAAAAAAAAAACCCACAAAAGTCACTTGGTAAATTTGTGCAAGATAAGGTAACTAACTGGTGGTTAGCAAGCTGAGATAAAATAAAAATACTGTAAATAATGTTCTGGGATTTTACATACTGAGAGTGCTGGAAAATCTGGCAACGCTGCTAGATGGTCTCTTCTTGGGATTTGGCCAAGGATTTACTTTAATCCTTAGGAATTGCACAATTTGAAAAGTGAAGTTTCAATTTCACTTGTACTTAATAGCTATTCTTTCAGGCATGTGTATTCTTCTTTGTTGACGTTATTGATCAAAGGGCATGTTGTACACTTACTGGGCAAGAACGGTATTCTTCCATTTCAGAGTGGCATCTAGCTCATCTATTTATGGTGTCCCAGCATCAGTGACAACAAGCACATTAAAGGGCTTATTAAGGCAAAACAACAGCAGTACCAAAACAAAGACCAAGCCCAGTGTGGAATACTATAGACCGTCTAATAAAATAAAAGCTGGCCTCTTGCAAAGCAACTGCACCCCCAGGATGTTGCACTGGGCACCGTGGACCGATGGAGTCTCCACGGCAGACAGGATTGGAGAGAGATCTCAGGGAGGGTCGGGAAGGTGCAGCAGATGGAGCACAACCCCTGTGAGGCCCTTCCTCTGCCTCACCTCTCCCATCAATCCGTGACAGACCCGAGAAAAGGAGGGTGGAAGAGGGCACAGGAACAGGACAAGAGATAGAGGACAGCTGTTGATGTCATTTCACAAAATACCACAGCTGGAAGGATCCTTAAACACACTGAGCTTGACTACTCCTTACTCCAGACTGAGGGGCCAGAGAGAGAAAGGAATGTGCTCAACCCAGGGCAGCTGGTAGCAGCGTTGGCTCTAGGACCCAGCCAGGGTATCTGATGCATGTTCTCTGCAGGAAACTGGCCAGGGATGGCACTGCTTAATTTTCAAAGCAGACATGGTTTGCAGTAGGCACATCCCACCTCCATTTTTCACCTCTTGTGGTGCCCTCTGTTACCAGTCCCTAAAGAGAGACCCAATGCCCTCAGGCCGCCCTCCAGCTGCCCAACAGCCCTCCAGCCCCAGCTCCACTTCCCAGCACACTGATGACAAATAGCTCTTGGAAAAGAGATTCCTTTAAGCAAATTCACATAACTATTCTAACTGGTACTTTATCTCCCTTATCTTCTCAGTAGGATTACTTTGGAACCCAGATGAATTTCTAAACCTTAAATATTTAAGGTGGAATGAGGAAGGGATTTTTATCTTTTCAAGACTAGTCAGCCTGTGGGGCAGAATTAGTCATGGTTTTGCTCTATTTCAAGTCATAAAGTGCTCAGGACTCAGAAAAGGCAAAGGGGAAAAGGCACCTCTTTGTCCCAGGTTTTTAAAAAAAAATACAGTAAATTTGTTGATGGAAGTCTTGCTTCTATAAAAAAGGCCATAACAATGAATAAACACTTGATAAAGGTAATCACACAAAAAAGGGGGGAATACAATATTTGTATACCTGTAAGATACTGCTATGTATATATTTTCTTTCTTTTCTTTTTAAAATCTAAATACTGTGAACTGTCCAGGCATTAACCCAGCAGAGCTCTCTGGAGTATGGGGCAACAGTAGCGCTGAGTTAGATTTGGAATCTGGATTCGGGAATAGATGAGGGGACTTCTACTGGAGCCCTGGAGGCCAAGTCATGGCTCTAAGAACCAATGATTTAGAGGGAATATTTGATAGAGTCCATTTTAGTGAGGGATTTTGTTTCTAAATGGGGTTACGTTTAAAGAATAGCAGAGTGTAGGGCATCTAAAGAGACATCAATCTCTGAAAAATATTTTAGTGGGGGGATAAATGGTGATGGACGTGGAGACTTGACTTGGGTGGTGAACACAACAGAACAATGTAGATGACGTGCTGTAGAATTGTGCACCTGAAACCTATATAATTTTGTTAACCAGTGTCACCTCAATAATTTCAATAAAAAGGAAAAAAATAAAAAAAATGAAAAAAAAATAAAACGAATATATTTTAGGGATTTGTTTGAATTCAATCTAAGATTATTTTTGAATTTAGCTCATATAGATAGTGCCGGTATTTCATAGGGGGTTCTTATATTAGACTAGATTAAATACAGGATGATTTTCCAGGATGGAAATTGTAGGTAGTAGGAGATTGTAAATCCTGGAAGGATACTGAATAATGCAGCAGATGTCTGTCAGAGCTGAGTGGAGTGATGGGTATTTGGGTGAAGGAAGGAATGATGACAACAGGTAGGGATTCCAACCCAAGAAAAGCAGATGTATGGCTAGAACGAGGGGTAAGTAGGACAGAGGGAGGGAGGAAGGTGGAAAGGTGACCTGGAGATGGGACTGTTGCAGACAAGTGGCGAGCACAGTTCCTCCTCCCCTCTCCGTCTCCGTCTCCCTCCCCCTCCCCCTCTCCTCTTTTCCCTCCGCAAGTGCTTCTTAAGGTCGGGGACTGGCTTTTCCTCCCACTCAGCGCTGCCTCGCTGCCTCGGGCATGGACACCACCAGCGCTCCCGGACTTCAATGGCTGGGACATGCGGGTTCGGGTTCGGTTAAATGCACAGCTCTGCCCTGGATCTGGGCTCCTGCTTTTTCTCTCGCGGTGTTTTCCTGCGGCTGATTATTCCGGGCTGCTTAATGGACACAGAATTACATGTTTTGTGTATTGCCCAGACCTAAATGCTTCTTCGTTACAACTTAGCTGCACTCCCCCAGCGACTCTTGTCTTCGAAGGTTCCAGCCCTTCAGGAACCTCCTGGCCGTGGTCCGATGATTTCATGAGTGGTGTTGGTGTCTTCTTTAGGTTTCTGGTGAGGTCTTAATCTGTGCCTTTCTGGTCAACTCCATTACGCTGCTTCTTTCTGGTGGCTACTTATTCCATTTAAGGCTTGTTTTCCTCTGTTTTTGCTCAGTACTTGATAGCTTGATAGTATTTGCCAGACAATAAGCATTTAAAACAGTGTCAATAAACTAAACTGGCAAAAAGAGAAAAACATGACATTTTTCTTTGCTGGAAAGAGAGCTTTTTCATGTTGGAAATGCAAAAGGCACCAAGTGAAAGATCTGAGCAGCTGAGTAGGATGAAAGTTCATGCTTCTTTGGGAGGAAACGTGGTAACCACTGTATTAAAAAAATTCTACGGATTTCTTTTAAGGGGCCACATATTAACTGTAGAAGTCAATACATTCCAAACGTTCTACAGGGTAATAAAATAACCAATATTTATATAGCTGTTTATGTTACAGAGCATATTAACATAATTGTTTCATTTACTAATTTGAACCACCTCAGGTGTTAAAATTCTCATTTTAGGTAAATGTTCTTCTCATTTTAGAGTTGAGGATGCTGCTAATCAAAGGTCATGACCTGTGAGTGGCAAAGCCAAAATCTGACCTCTGGTGGCTGTCTTTCCAGTTGACAGAGAAAGAGGGAAAGTGTGGAAACAATAGCACCAGTCATCCTGAATACGCAAAGGTACTAGAGACGTTTTTTATGAGAAACTTTTCATTCAATTAGATAAGCCTTCTCCCTAACAGCACACAGGTGACCCCTAGCTGAAGTAGGCTGAATGGGAGGGTGAGTGAGGAGAACTGGTTAAAAAAGCCCAAATCCATCAGGACTCAAACTGTTTATTTGGATAAAAGGTAGAAAACATAGTCTAGCATTTATCCAGTTATCTAACACAGAGGTGAATATTTTTCTTGCAAAAAGAAGGAAGGTTTCTTTTAGGCCACTGTGAAGAAATCCAGTAAATTTCTGGCAAGAATGTACTCATATATTTGGTAAAGTACAAGGTCTGGATCCCCTTGCTACAGTGTTTTAGATTTTCTGCATAGGGTTGTTACACGTGTTTTCTGAGATGATGATGTCCTCCTTGGAAGTATAGCAGCCTTGACTAAATAAGATCCAGAGGTAGAGGCCAGTGGGTGCAGGGAAGAATGATTTTCAGATTCCCTGGGGAGTATTTGTAGGTCTTGGTTAAATAACATCAGACCCTATGCCTCACGTTAAGTGTGCATATTATTTGAGAACATGCTTCTCAACTGTAATATACAGTGTGCAATTTAAAAACATACTCTGCTTCAGTTATTTATTGCTATATCACAAATCATGCCAAAATGTAGTGGCTTAAAACAATAATGATTCAGTATTTTCATAATTTTTGGGTTGACTGGGCTCAGCTGGGCCGTTAGCCTGCTCTACTTGCTGCTGGCGGGGGACATACATTCAGCTGATGGCTGCACTGAGTGGGACGGTCCAAGAAGGCTTTACTCACACGACTGGCCCTCTGGCGCGCTTCCAGCGGCCTCTCTCTCCATGTGGCCTCTTATCATGGTTGTCCAGCCTATGCTTCTTTACAGCATGGTGGCTGTCTCCCCCAGAGACGGAAAACAGAAACTGCCAGGCCTTATAAGGGGTTGGCCCAGAAAGGCATAGGGGCACCTCTGCTGCCTTCTATTTGTCTAAGGAAGTCACAGGTCACAAGGCAGGGAGGAGAGAAGGAGACTTCACCTCTTGGTAAAAGGAGAGGAAAAGTATCAGTATAAAAGGCACTGGGATGGGAGAAATCGTTGCAGTTATTGATGGAAATAATTGGCTGTACTCTTTCAAACATAAGCACCATTAAAAAGAATGAGAACAGAAAGGTTAGTTCAAAATAAAATAAAAGAACTGAAGCATATGTAAATAACAACCTCATTCATTGTTTTAATAACTGTTTTTCTCTCTTCTGATCATCAGTCTGAGTTTGGTCTTGAGCCTTTTCACTTTTTTAAACCACAAAAACGATTGGGATAGCCTGGAATTAAGTTTCAAGAAAATTTCATATCTCATAGCTTAAGTATTGTAAAGAATGAGAGAAATATTCCGATGAATCGAAACAAAAAGAATCTTATAGCCTAAAAGTAAAGTTGTAAAGATGTTTTCAGGAATAAACATCTAGCCGGTCAGACTGGAAAAGATGTTAGTTTTTCCATTTGTAAAACTTCTCAAACCCAAGGCACAGAAAGGACTAGCTGCCATGCCAGCTGTTCAGATGTTCCCACCAATGGGAAATTAAATCAGAGGGTCTGGGATTTATACGTGAAGATGGCAGTTTTTCTTACCTAAATATAAAGCATTAGACAATGGACTAATAGCTGAGTAAACAGAAATAAGGAGACAGGTATACTTCTAACTTTTATTAAAATAAGTTAAAGAACACATTCAGGTTAAGTTATATATACAAATGTAAAGTCACCAAAGTATTTAATCCCACACTAAGGTTTTCTAAATATCTTAAGCTAAATTTTAAAAATGCTATGTATTTATATAGTTAACATAATAAAATAAAAAGGCTCTGCAGTGAATTGTTTCCAGCAGCATATCTGCCATTGTGCTAATCATCAAATGCTAATTAATATATAGCCACAATCCCATGTGATTTGAAATACATTATAAAATAATAAGAAGACACACAACGTCCTCAATGGACAATATTCAGAGATATGGTTAGTGACTAGTGTTCATAGCAGAAAATTTTTAACTTTATAAATACAAGTCATTTATATGCCTGTTAGGTAGGTAACCGATTCTCAGCTTGAGTAAGTTATAGGTTGTATGTGAGGTTTACTGAGCCTGAGTCCCTGCTGCTGAAATATAAAATGAGATATATTTGTAGAATTCCATTAAGTTGTCATTTACTGAAACTATTAAAAGTTTTACTGAGGTTAGAAATGTACTAAATATTCTTTGCCTTAATGGTTATCTTAAATTAACGTTTCACAGCACGTGTGTCATTTCCAAGCTAATCAGTTAGATTAAAACATCAGAAAGTGATTCCACATTATTCTGCATTTTAAAAGCACACCTGTTTTATTTAAATTAAAATCTAGTGACAATTAGCTTTAAAATCTTCTTTACTTTGTAAAATTTAGCCTTCATTAGAGGGTTGTCTGCAAACTACTATTGACTTGATAGAACTAGCAGGGAGTAGTTTGCGCGCGCGCGCGTGTGTGTGTGTGTGTGTGTGTGTGTGTGTAAGAAATCAAGCAAGTGAGAGATGAGAGAGAGAAATAAAAAGAGATGTCTGAGCTCCTGGCTAGGTCATATACACCCATAATTTACCTTGGTATTGCTAATGAAAAACAATCTTTAGAAAGCATCTCCTAGTGGGAGATTTGTCCAGGACACCAAGCTGAAGGGGAGCCTTGGAGCATCTAGTTTACTCTCTTATCAGACAAGTGAGAAAGCAAAGGCACAGAAAACTTACCTGTCTACAGAGAGAGTCAAGCCAGGCCTAGAACTGGGTGTCCTAACTCCTAGATCACGTGATAGTGCTATTATCCTCTAAACTACCAGTCTTAAAGGCTTTTAGCTGTCTACTAAGACAAGAATGAAGTTGTTGAGTTAGAGATTTTAATCTAAGACAAACACATACACATGTACCCAGGATATTACTTTAACCTGTGAGTGGCATTATATCTTTATGTCTTAACCATATGCATTAAAAATCTGTCTATTTGCAATTCATCTAATATCTTACACTGACTCCAGGGCCGGGGATTGAGCCTGCAACCGAGGTATGTGCCCTAGGCAGAAACTGAACCCGGGACCCTTTGGTCTGTAGGCCAACGCTCTAACCACTGAGCCAAACCGGCCAGAGCTCAAAAGTCTCTTGAATACAACTTTTTAATGCTCAGTCTAGTTAAAATAATCTTCAAAACGTCACCCCTAAAAGGGCTTTGTGTGGGGCAAGTAGGAACAATTAATACATTCAAATATCACCAGGACTGAAACAGAGACTAAAGAACGTCCAAGCAAACAGGCTTACGGGGCTGCTACAAGTCTAATGAAATGTCCTTTTCTCTGCTGTATTTCCTTCTTCCCCAAGCAGCATGAGCACTAAGAGGAAGTCTGCATTTTTAATTCTCTACTAAATGTGCCCTGTGCTCTGCAATTAAAAAACAAAAAAAACCACAACAACTCAAAACTGCGTGGAGATTCCCAAGCACAGGTGCGGAAAGTCAAGAGAAACCAGGGCTCGCAGGGGTCATGCTGATGTGGAGAAAGGGGGCATTCAGGTGGTACCACTCACCAGTAATATTGGTGCAGCGCCAAAAAAAGAGCTATGTAAATAAACGGGCGAGATGAGTCCCAGGTAAGCCAGAAACTGTGCAAGACGGTGAAGGAAAGGCATGGTTACAGAACCCAGTGGGCTTCTTCGAAGAGCCCAGGGCAAGACTATTTGCTGAGGATAACTTCTACCAAAGTCATGACAATCTGGGTACTAGACCCAGAAGTGCAACTGTCTTTCATGTGGCCGGGAAGTGCAAGGGGATCTGTGCAGCAAAGAGGTGAGAAATATGCACTGGAAACAGAAAAAAAGCTGCAGTGTGAGATTTGTGCGCCTGGGTGATTCAGGCAGCAGCCGGCTACGTGACCTGGGTCACTCAGGGAAAGTCAGGCATGCAAGTGTCATCAGAAGAGTATCGTTCTTCCCGGTAATACGAATGAGTCAGAACATTTTCTAAGCATTACATGCTTTCTCCTCTCCAGTGATACATAAATGATGGATTTGTCTAAGGAAAACAAATTCAGAAATGCTCGTTTGAATTCTTAAATGTAAATAAGAATAAGGGAAGATGATGACCTCCCAACCTCTGCTCCAAACTCCATTGTTGTTTGAGGCACAATTACAAGCAAAATGGGTAATGGAGTCTTGCCTGTCCTGATTTCTGCGTGTGTAGCTTATATACACATAATGAGAGTTGGCGTGGCAGGAGTGGTTTGGCAATAAAGAGGCTTATGTGATAAAAGCACTATGAAAGCTAAAAAATCTTTTAGCAAAGTTGCCTTTTATTTCTCATTTTCTTTGCACCTGCGGTATCATCTTATTAAAAATTAAAAAAAATACAACTCTGAAGAGGCACACTCTTGATAATAAGATGAAAAGAAGTCCCTAGCAGCCTATGTTCACACTCAGAATGTTAAATGGCCAAATAAGCCCACTTAGAATATCCTTCCAGCGAACAAGGAACTATTGCTTAGATGCCATAATTCTTTAGTAAAGAGATGTTCCCTAATAACTGAATGAGATTCTCTGGAAGTTTATAAGCCAAGTTTATAAGTGCAATGAACTTTTAGAGGTGAATATAAGGTATTACTATGTTTTCTTAAAGACACTTTATGCTTAGTGTTCTGGTGCCAGATAAAAGGAATTTCTGAACCTAGGTTATTTGCAAAATGTTTGAGTGAGCATTCCAAACCTAAGAGCCAAAAAGAGTTGATGAGATAATTTTAATATTTATTGATATTTGGAGCATCACTCCTTTGTGTCTTTATGCCAGACAGGGATAGACAGTCCATGCTATGATTTACATGAGTTCCTTGTTAGCAAACCAAAAGTATTTTAAATATTCCGTATCATTCTTAGATGTCCAGGATAACAGGAACCTACTATGATGCTTCACAATTTATTATTATAAATATGTATGTATATATATGTACATAAGTTTGTAGGTAGGCAGGTAGGTCTGTCAAGTTTACTTGGGAAAATATCCCAACGTAAACTGGGCTCACCTACTGAGGTGTTCTGTCTGTCTGCTTCTTTTTTTGGTAAGAGCCACAGAATGAAGGTAACTGAAAGATAATCTTCCTGCTCTCAGAAACATTTACAGATGCACAAGTTTAAGGTGGAACAAGTTCACAGAGGCTGTGGAAGCAAATGTTTGGGAGAGATTGCAGACAATAAATTATTCAGGAAGTACATGCAGGAAGACAGATTTAGGTACTGAGATGCAGCCAGGAGGAGAAAAGGCTGAGGAACCATGATGGACAGAGGACAGCATTAGAGTCGGCAGCCAGTTATCCCAGGGCATCACGAGGAGGGTAACTCCTCGCAGCTCATCCACCACTTGGTATGTATGACATTTTCTCCAGCTGGCTTTAAAAATAGAATCGTCAACGTCTCATGGGACAGGGAAAGTAGAGTCTGTCCTGGAATCAAGGAATAAACCTAGATGACATTTCAAGGTTCCCTTCCTACACCAATACAAAAACACAATAAAATACCAGCATTACGCAACAGGCCTGGTTACAATAAGAGTGAATTAAAAGGCAGAAACATCATGTCATTCCTCACACAAACAGCAGCGAGGCAAGCTATTTGATACTGCTCTAAGACAGTATGTGGTCAGTTGAAGCAAGATGATATATGTAAAATCTTTTTCATAAATCAAAGTATAAGCCCACAAATTCTCAATATAAATTGCCTCAAGAGGAGCTGCTCTGATGAAATTGAAAATATCTCCTCCATATGTGCACTTCAGACTTTATAACATTTAAAGAAAATGCTCTAAAAGATAAAGTCGGCATGTGAAAAGCACGGGCAGAGGAATCAGTAATGATCAGAGCAAAAACAATTCTAGAAGGCATCTTAATTTTCATATGGCTCATTTGCATTTGAAACACTGAGAGTTCCTATCTCTCTTGTACAAACACGTGTACATATTAAATTACTTTCCACTTGAAAGAACATTTCCTAAATGTTTGGGAGGTGATCAAATTTTAACTGGAGGACTTGTTTTCTTCCATCGGGTGTGGGGGAGATGTGGCTTCCTGGTATGAGAGGCAACAGTTGATTCTAATAGCAGAACAAGACAAAAATGAGAAAGTAAATTGAAAACAATTCCTATTTGTACAGTTTTTGAAAGGTGGCAAAAAAGGATACATATGGTACAAAGATGTCAAAAGACATGGATTTTAAAATTATGTAGAGCTGCCTTTCTAAAAATTGTGATATTCTGATACTTGAAAATTAGATTCTATTACTTATTCTAGGCTTCTCAATACACAAATTTCTAAGTATCTAGTCAGTGTTTAAAAGATGGATACCCACCAGCTATTAAACAATAATTCCAAGAGTCTACATTCTGCCCATCAAATTTTAAATTTTAGGATATTGATTTTAGGATATTGGCAGGACAGCAAAGATTAAAAACCCTTTTCCTGTCAACTTGAAACAATATTTAGTCTTAAGGAATTTCTTGGTCATCCTTTCAGAGATCTAGAAGTTGGTATCCAGGTAGAAATCTGAACTCACAAAATGAAGCCATACTGAACGAAAAGATCTTTCTGAATTTTTTTTTCTTTTGATAATCAGGTAAAATATCTAGGAAAGAGGTGTGTGCTCAAAAAGAAAACCAGGACTTGAAAGATATTCCTGTCTTTCTCTTGGCCTTGCTCGCCAAAGACTCCACTTGATGGAGAAAGATGTTTGGGCACTGTCTCATGGTGGGGGCTCCAGTGGGGCTACTACACAGAGGTGGACAAGATGCTGTTGACTAGGACAGAGAACATAAAATCTTTGTAACTGAGATTATCCAGGTGCATGCTGCTCTTTGTGTTTCTTTTTCTTCTGTTATCCTGGGTCTCTGGGAAGGTCTTCTGCAAAGTCCCTGATCTTTATCAGTGGGCTACAGGGTATTAAGGAACGGGGAGCACAGCTGTGAACTGGAGATTTAAAGGGAGAGCACATCCCCACCCTATTTGAGGACAGTGTGGCAGAACTTGAGTTGGGGACCACAAGGGAGGATGGAGCAGTGCTACTGTCCACCCTCCCAGGCCACAGGTGAGGAATCTAGAGAGATGTTTTTAAGGGGATAATGTTTTTACACACAAGTCACATGGTATTTCAGATTGCTGCCTCAGACTTATTTGAACGAACCCTTACCTTTTGGTTAAGTAAACTGTATTGAACTTAAGTTGCAAACACGTAACTTTAACAGTAAAAGGTAAAATGGTCTATGTAATACAGATTTGGAGAACTAGAGATTTTAGAAACACAGAAGTCATCTTAACATTTCTTCTTATTATTAGTTTAATCTTTCTCTTCCAAGAAACTTCTATTTTAATTATCAAACAGGTGGAAAAAAAAGACTGCTTTCTTTCTTTATGGTGACATGCTAATGAGAAGATAAATGACCAAAAAGTAGATCAAAGGTGGAAGATTAAGCAAATGCAAATGAAATGATTGTCAGTCTCTGGTAAATTAAAAATTACCATCTTGGCTTATTAATAAGCAGTGGTCATCTATTTAGTTATTTGGATCATAGTTATTAAGTACCGTCTATGTGACAGATACTGTTATAGATGTTGGGGATGCAAGATGAGGGGGAAAACAAACCCCAAACAAACTTACTTCCATGAACTTTATGTTTTAACTTCAAAGTTCCTGAAAGCAAGTAAAAAGTAGTCACCTAATAAACTGCAGAATCAACGTTTGTCATCCTATTTACCATGTTCTTCTGCAATACTGGCACATCTGAGGATAAGGTTCGGTCACCATATATTTGAGTTTCATCCCCATGCACCTGGCCAGAGTTGTCCTTTCTTCAAGAAAAAAGCTAGGAAAGGCAGACTTAGGTGCCTGCCCTGGGTGAAAAGACAGGAGAGTCAAGTGTCCTTTACTGCACGTCTGGGGGCTACCGAAAGGTACTGGGATTCCTCTGTGCCACTGGTTTAAACTCAGTCCTGCTATAATCAGGGTTTTATTGTATAAAACTGCTGTATTTTGGGTACATGCTCTGGCGGGAGGGATATCCAATCAGTGTAACAAAAGAATTGTGCAATAATTTGATGTAAGTGTATTTGGAATAAGACTTTGTAACAATCTGGATATTTTCATAGCTTTATGATTTTATTACATCAACGAGTACTTATTAGGTAAACAAATACAACTAAACCAGTGCAAAGATAAGGTCTTGGTGTCCACCTAGTCTCACTTTGAAAGGTAGAAAAAGGAAAAAATGTCATTTTTATAGCACTTTAACTTTTGAATGGAGGTACCTGCTGCCGTCTTCTGTTTCTTCCCTCGTTACGTGCTTTTCTTTTAATTTGGTCCTCTCGAGAGGAATCAAAGTAGGGGCTCTCCAGGAGTTGGGCACAAGTTAATCTGTCATCTGGATTCATCTTCAGACACTCCTTTGGATGGAAAGCAGAGAAGATAGTAAAAGAGGGGCCTACGTTGTTACCGTGTCCCAAACCTCTGAGCAGTAACTGGAGAGAGCGGCTGTGAGTTTAGAAAAGCAGGTCTGTGTATTATCCAGTACTTACAGCTTGTTAGTAACTGTAGTCATCTCTGTTCCTCCACAATTTCACTCCAGTGCCCCTGCTGGTCACACCTATGGCCTTGACTTCCCCGCCCCTAAACCTCCCTCCACATTCTGCGCTCTCCTCTAACTGGTGTTCGATACTGTCCGCCATGTCCTCCTCCTTGAAACTCTCCTTTTGGCTTCTCTGTGTCTTGCTTTTGTTCCTCCTACATCCTGGCCACTCCTTTTCAAACCAACCTTTTCTCACTTACAGTCTCCTCCACAGTGGTTGCATGAAGTTCCTCAAGGCTCAGTCCCAGGTTCCCCTTTCTTCTCATTTGTTCTAAGTTTCTAGCTAATCTCACTGATGCTCGATGGCTTCAATGGTCAAGGTTTACCAGAAATTTCCACATGTATGCTTCTGGTCGAGACCTCCCCTTAGAAATCCAGACCCGCAAGGGTAATGGCCTACTTAATATCTCTGCTTTGTCTCAAGGGTACTGTTATGGGTTGAAATGTATCCCCCCCAAATATCTGTTAAAGTCCTAACTCTCAGTACCTCATAATGTGACCTTATTTGGAAATAGGGTCTTTGCAGATGTAATTAGATAAGATGAGGTCACACTGAAGTAGTGTGGGATCTACTCCAATATGATTGGTGTCTTTAAAAGAAGAGGGAAGACACTGTAAAGTCAGACACACACAGCATACATCATGTGAAGACAAGCAGAGCCTGGATTCTTCTATCTGAAGCCTAAGAATGCCTGGGAATACTAGAAGCTGGAGAGGCCAGGAAGGCCCCTCCCCTAGCAGCTTTAGAGAGAGCATGGCCCTGCCAACACCTTGATTTTAGACTTCTGGTCTCCACAATTGTGAGAATAAATTTCTATTGTTTTTGGCCATCCAGTTTCTGGTATTTTGCTATGATAGCCCTAGGAAACTGATATAGACACCTTCTCTTTGCCCAGTTCCTCTACTTTACTCCCCATGTCTAAATGATCCTCAAGTCCTATCAGCTTTATTTCCAATTATATCTTCATTCACTTCCTTGTATGGACTTTCAGTCTACTGAAATCTCGTCTCTCACTAAAGACCTATGAGGTTTTTTTAAAGAGCATTTTTAGATTCTAAGAAGAGACTGTTAAAGCTGAGCTGTTCCATGGGGCCTGAGCTGGAACAGTATCCTGCTTGATTAGTTTTAGATGCACTGAGATTAACTGGATGGAGTTGAGGATTCTGAGTTCTTAGCTGCCTGATTAATATCTTTCTGTACACCAGGAGGTGCTCCCTGATCAAAATGCTCCTAATCTGGGACAGGTTTTAGAGATAAAGGACAAGAAATTGGAACTGCAAAGGCCAAGTCGGGATCCTTTTCCTGAGACTGCAAATTTCACAAAAAGCCCTTCAACAAAATTTCCAAGAGCCTACACTCTTCTTCTTGATGACCAGATAAAACTGATATAGTGATAGATGGAGACATGAGTAATAAAAAAGTATTATACCCATTGTCTCATTTTAAACCTAATGAAAGACCTGCCACATACTGGCCACTGCATTGCCACCGCTGCCCGTGGCACTGACCTTGGCTGGCACTTCACCCACTTGAGCAGCTTCCTGCCTAGATTATGACCTAATCCATGGGATAACTACCTGTTAAAGTAGCTGGTACTTATTTGTTGTTACAGATGTCTCAATTGCAATTAATGAAAGAAAGCTCACCTTCAACTAACATGGGGGCAGGAGTATACACATAGGGTGTGGCCCACCAAACAGCACAATCTTTGATGCACTTACGAGAGTTCTTGGGTCTCAGGTCAAACATTATGGGTCTAAATCAAACAGCTGAGTGACAAAAGTACCTTCATTTAGAATCTGGGGCCGGCCAACAGGGCACTCCACCTTTGGAGATGAAGATAGGGAGTTTGTTCCATACGGTGGAGTTTTTGTGCCCTGGAAGTTTTCTCTCTGAGTTGGAGGAGAAACCACAGGAAGGCCCGGCCTCAACATGAGAATGGATTGGGTTTGCAATGCTTGACACTCCCCAACCCAGCCACGCTGGGTTTTGTTAAATTGTAAGTGGGTCACACGACCTGTCCAGAAAAAGGTCAGAAAGTTGGGCTTCCAGGACAGGGACTGCAAAGTGCTGGGTTAAGGCAGGTCACAGCAGTGAGACAGGCAGAAGACAGCTGAGGTCCAGTGGAGCAGGGGTAAGGGCAGCCTGAGAGTGGAGAGGTGTCAGACTCCGAATCTCAGGACTCAGGCTGAAGGAATCCAGCACCCTGGATAGCACCTCCACAGCGACCTGCACTGGCACAAAGGCTGGTCTGCGGAGTTGACTCTAGGTCATCCAGATGGCTCTACCTTCTAAATCACGAGTTTCAAACTGGGCTGCTTATCAAAATCACACAGGGGGATGTTTAATGATATAAATTCTAAGGTCCTATTTATAGAGATTCTGCTTCTGTAATCTGAGGTTAGATACTGGAATGTGTGTTTTTAAAAAGCTCCCAAGTCATTCTGATGAGTAGTATGGAAACCACTGCTATAAATAGAACTTAATTGATTGTTAAAGATAGATACTCTTCCTGGTAGCTCCATCCCTGTCCCCTAAGGGCTCTTAGTGTCCATTCTGATGGAAGAGTCCCATCTAGCATGGCCTCGGCGGGTCAAGAATGAATAGCAGACTGGTCATAGGTGAGTTTCTTAGACTTTTTATTAGAATTTGTCCTTTTAGGCCTGGTGCAGAGGCTATACATGGTATCTATATAGCTCTGACTTTGCCTGGTCTTCTACTGATTTTTAAAAAATAACTAAAAATGTTATTTAACCCAGTATATTTAACATGTTATTAGTTCAACATATAATTAACATGGTGAAATATTAACAATTAATATTTTAAATTATTAATGCAGTATTTTATACTCTTTTTTTATAGTAATTTTCCTAGAAATCTAGCACATCTCAATTCAAACAGGCCATTTCAAGTGCTCACTAGTAACGTGTAGTGGCTACCATATTGGACAGTGGAGTTCTAGACCTTCAGACTTAAGCAGCACATTCACCCTCATAAACTTCCAAAGTCTGAGTATAACAACTTAATATTCAAATTTCTAATGAATGTGAAAGAAGTAATGGTGTTCGTCACAGCAAACTCTAATGATACTCTTTTATCCCCTACTAATTAAAAAGTTATTTTTTTAATCCTTTTATTGACTTTGGAGAGAGAGAAACATTGATGAGAGAGAAGCATCAATCGATTGCCTGTATGGGCTCCACAACCCAGGTCTGTGCCCTGACTGGGAATCAAACTAGCAATATTTTGGTGTAGAGGACAACCAACTGAGCAACCTCGCCAGGGCCGTCTCCTACTAATTTCAATAAATACGTTAGAAAGGGTACTGCCTATACCGTGATTGTTCCTTTAACTGTAATGATTTTACAGTTCCTTATCATTTTCAATGACTACATCTTACTTTGGCATTATTTGCACTACTGTTCACTCCTCCCAGAGTTACCAGCTTCAATCATTACAATTTTCAGTCAATAACAGTTATAATTGATTCTTAAGTACCTTCATGAAATTCAAAGCCATGGGATGAGCATCTGAGAATTTTTCTTCAAGAGTTTCCTAGAACACAAAGTAAAGACTTTCAACATTACATAATAACAAAGTAATGTATATCTTGAATATGTTAGTAATAAGTAAGGACACTTTGAAGACAGACCTACTAGTAGGTTAGATAATTTCTTTTAAAGATTTTAAAAATTATTATTTTACATAATTTTACAATATAGTGAAAGATTTGAAAGAAAAAAACTGGAGTTATTTTCTTAATTTCTCAATGTCTTGCAATTGATGTTTGGTAAATATGAGCTCCAAATGTCCCCTTCTGAAATACTACAACAGTCCTATAATATCTGTGCCTGATCTACTTATAGGAATACTTTGAGAACTAATGAAAATTACACTGAATGACACGTGTAAGAGCAACACAGAAAGCAAAAGAATATGAACACGAAACTCAGGACAGTGAGGAGGGAGGACAGGACTGAGGGGGAGTCTGCGGGGAAAGGAAGCTTCAAAGAGAATGGTAATAGTCTTCTTTAGGCAGCAGGCACATGTGAATTTGTTGTTTTAGTCTTTAAATTATATATTCTTTTGTAATTCAACCCCTAGCCTTGTAATTCAACTTTTAAGCTTTTCTTATATCTACTGAAATAAATTCAGTATACAAATCAAGGTATTATATGAAATAAATTTAAAACAAAGAGGGTGTCTACAGATCGTTGGGACCTCCTGAACCTTGGATTGTTCACCTGTGCCATAAATCATGATCTGGCTGTACAGACTTCCCCCTCCCCGCACCTCTCTGGCTCCAACACAGCTTGTTTGTGGACACACGCTTATGGACGGTCCTTTCATTCTACAGGCAGAATCTAGACCATATGGAGTTTTAAAGATCACAGCCCAAATCAGGAAACACAAACAGGAAGTCAATGTCTACAGAATGCAGGAGGGTCAAGTGGTAACTGACACATTCCCAGAGAGAGGCAAAGCCCACAGAGAGTGTGGAGGTAAGCATTGTGCTTTGTAGTTTTGACTTGGATACGATGAGGATCATTTTGTAGAATGATCTTCCATGTGAAAATATACATTGTGAAAAAGTGGTTTTTATTGATTTGAGCTTTGTTTCATTGCTGAAAAACATAGGGAATGCATTTTTTCAAATTAAAGAAGTACTACAGTAAGTACTCTTTATGAGATAATAATCATTTCAGGAAAAAGTACCTGAGTGTTTTGACTAAAAGGATCAGGTATTTGTGTAAGGAACTAAATAGACCTTCACTTCAAATTTAACATTAAATTAATCTTTGGATAGGGCAAGTAAACTTTGTAAGCATTCTCCTGATTCATTTTATACAGTTTCTTTGATCTGTGTTAGTGTGGCATAAGGAAAACAGGAGCTAAAAGTGCAAATGTAAAAAAACACACAACAAAAACCAACTACCCCTTTAAAGAAAGTAGCAACACAAATAATAAAACACCCAAAATCAAGCAGTTACCATGTCTTCTGGTTCAGGAATACTGATGCCATGGAAAAACTGGTTACTTTTAAAGATGAACTGATGTCTTGGGATTAGTTTTCCTGTAAAATAAAAAGCATGTAATTAATGCTAAGTTTATAAAAGTAATATAGTGTTTAAATGGTTAACTTCTGAGGTCCAGATGTGAAAGAAATCCTGATCCTGACTGTGACCTCTAGATTTGGAAGGACTACGTCACTGCAAAAGCATGCCTTCTCAGGTAAGGTCAATTCTCCCACACAACTCTCTGTGCCACATGTAGCTTGGTCTGCCATTCAGCCTCCACCAAAAGAGGAGGTAAGACATGGTGTGGAGGACTTTACACACATCATCTCATTTAATCTCATAACAATCTTACAATGGCTATTTTTAATCTCCATTGTATCAATGAGCATAAGGCTCAGAGTTTAATAACCTGTCTAAAGTCACATGGTTATTTAGTGACAGACTCAGGATTCAAACCCAGGTCTGTCCAATTCCTGCCTAATGTAAATTTCCATGATCCTTTCAGGAAATCAAACAATATACACTTAAGGTGTGTCCTGTTGTGATACTCTACCCCATATTTTTCATGCTGCAGAACTGTCCAGAAGGATGTGTTGGAACCAGACCAGACAGCAGTAATTCCCTTGCCCAGCACCCATGCTGCCAGGAGAGCATAAACTATATACCATCTGGTCCTTTATAGAAAAAGCGCTGCTCCCTTCTCTAGAGTAACAGAGAAACCCTCCTCTTACAGCAGATAGAAACTGCATGTGACCCAATACCTCGTAAGAATAAGGTCTATAGCCCAGCCGGGTGTGGCTCAGCAGTTGAGCATCAACCTAGGATCCAGGCGATCGGGGTTCGATTCCTGGTCAGGGCACATGCCCGGGTTGTGGGCTCGATCAATGACTCTCTCATCATTGATGTTTCTTTCTTTCTCTCTCTCTCTCCCTCTCCTTTCCTCTCTCTGAAATCAATAAAGATATATTAAAAAAATAATAATAATAAGGTCTATAGCTGCCTCACATTCTGGGTCCTACCTCAGCCCAAAAGAAAAAGGAAATGTGTACTTTATTCCATGGCTAAGTGGCCTGACTTGGAAAAGATCTGAAAACCCCTCCGTGAGGAGTAACGGCTCTACATACTGAGGAAAGGGTTGGGTTCTGGCTACAACCCAGAACAACCACCCTGAGCAGCACCTTGGAGAGGCAAGAAAGCTCCTCCTGTTGGCCATTACAGTGACATGCTACTACTATAACAACTTAGCAGCTCTGTGAGCCATAAGATGCAGCTCCTACCCAGTGTTCTGATTATCAGATAAAGTTGATCCACATCTGATTTTCCAGGCCAGAGTGGCTGGCCTGTCAGGAGCTCTGCAAAAACACAACCAGTAGCCCAAACGTCGACTGAAGAGCCATACTGAGTGTCTCCCACAAGAAGCTCAGGAGCTCGGTACCATCTGGTAGCGACATAATCAGTGTAGGCATCTCCTGGAACTGCAAACGCATGGATCAGGTGAGGTGGGTCAAGTTTTCTCAACATGTGAACTACCCCCAAGAGCAGGTCAGGCCTTGAGGTTAATCTTCAAAAACTCTCAAAGGCCACATGCTCCTAACAGTTCATGCAGAGAGGCTGATAGAGGAAATGGTTACACTGTGCATTCTACTTCCAAAGGCGCTTTAGCAGTTAACATCTATATGATCCCAAACAGAGGGTGGTGGGATTGGGAATTTCTAGTGTAACTTCGTCTAAACCAACTTCCAGTGCACTGTCAAGTCACCTATGCCCTGGTCCTATCAGGATACGATTATGTACACACCACCCTGAGATGTGCATGTTGCCAGCCTGGTGCACTGTTCTAGATCTGGGGAGAAACACTGATTTGTCCCCCTTCCCTTTGGTGCCTCCCTGTCTGAGATGATTTCCTTTTTCTTAGCACTGTCTCTGAATTCTCTCTTTAACTGTCAGTTTACTCTCTAGTCTCACCAGCTCCGTGAAGTTCTTTTCCAGCCACTCCAGCCCACGTTACCATCTCCCTCTGGGGAACCGTCTGCACCTACACTTTTGTACTTCATTCCCAATCACCCTACGTTATTCTTGTTTCTTTTACTTTAGATTATAAGAGCACAGAGAGCAGAAATGTGTCTCATATCTTTTCCTTGCCTATGGGGCAAAGCATATAAATGTGACAACCAATAAATTCTAGTTGCATGGAGTGGAGTTGAGTGCAAATTGATGTAGCAACTAAAGGTGAAAGTGAGATTCTCCTCTCTGAATAGTTACACTATAACATTTGACATACATTCAATATCTAAAGTAAGGTTTTCAACTACGTTGTTTCACAATCATCTGAATGGGGTAAGTTAGTAAAAAGTGGCTACTTACTCAGAATTCGTGCAAAGCCAAAGTCACAGATCTTGATTACTCCTTGCTTAGTTATCAGAATATTTTCAGGTTTTACATCTCTGTGAATACACTGTAAGGAAATATTTGATTATTTCTTTAAGCCATCGAAATGACAAAGCATAAAAAACATTAACTATTACTTTAAATAAATAGCCTGTGAGATAAAAACAAATTTGGTTTTCCTTCATTTTTCTAAAATAACTTAAATTGGCAATTTTTCACTTATCACACCAGAAGAAAAAAATCAAAATGTTGTTACATCAGTGAAGAAATAATTGTTGGATATGAAAACTGATTTTGGGTGAGGGGAGAAGGTAATATAATACAATGATTTCTTCCAGCTTTTAATGGGTTCTATTTTAATTGTAAGAAAATAGATGACATTGTAAACGAAATTGTAAAACCCCAGATGAGATTAGACAAAATGTACCTATAATAAGAACTACTGCCACCCAAGAATTCCATTCAGGTTGAATAAGTATCGCAGATTTGAGAAACTGGAAAAACATTTGGATGAGAAGCAAAACTCACTTGTAATTGGAATGATATTATCCTCTAAACCAGAAGTTGTGGAAAAAAGCTCTATTGATAATTATGCCAGGACAACAGGCACAAACCACAGCTGTCCTGGATAAGCTGGGGTGCATGGTCCCCCACTTAGCAAGAGCTACCAAAGCAGCTGGCCTGCAGGGATGAGTTTCACTTCCACCTCCTCAACAGTGAGCCAACCTGCACCGACGGGCAGCTCTCCTGAGGACCACACCAAGCTGCTGGAGTCCCTCCCGGGAGAGCAGGACTCTGCTGTGAGGCACTGTCACCTCAGAGAAGCTCCCCTTGGTCTTCTACACGTGGAGACTTACGGTGCTGCATCGTCATAATGATGCTGAATGGAGCAGGTGCCCCTTGCTGGCAGAGAGGGCTAAGCTGGGCATGGATGCAGGCCGGCCGGGTGCGCCTCCCTCACCACTCATCTAGAAGAGGCTGTTCTGTGTGCGGAGGCCCCGGGGGAAACACCTCAGGCCCTGTTCTTCAGGACTTTGGCTTTCTAGTTCATTCTCCCTCCAAACCACCAAATAGATAAAATGACGGTGCTCTTGTTCTGTAACTCAGCCCCCATACAGAGCTTTGTACTTTTCAAAGCACCTTCACATGAACTAGCTCATCTTTGAAACAACACTGTTGTTGCAAGTGACCACTGACAGTCTCCAGATTAAGCATCAGAGTCATCAGCTCCTCTGCCTCACTTCTCTGCTGTGCTTTCAGTCCCTTTAAGTACTGCTGTCAAACTGACAATTCTGAAATAATTTCTCTTTGCTTCCATAATAGCTATCTAGGAAGAAAACATGTTGAATCCTTATTTTCAGTCACAAAAATGGCACTGGTAATAGAAGCTTGTTTCAAGTTATCTCAATTTAGTCACTGTTAACTGTTGTTGTTTTTTAATTTATTGTTGAAACTATCACTGCTAACTGTTAAACCTTTTCAGGCCTCTTAAAAGTCCTATAAATCCACTTAACTTTGATATCCTACCTTCTAGGCAACCCATTTATGAAACCGGGATTAACATTTAAGGGTTCCATAATAGTATTCTTGTCTAAAAATGAACCTGGAAATGATCAAGCCTATAGATATAAAGACCTATTTGCAGGAAATATAGGTGAGAGAACAAGTTCAATTACAAATAGGATGCAATCGGCCAGAATGATTTCAGTAACACAGCAGTATGCAAAGGGTGGTTCTTGGACCAGCAGCTTCTGAATCAACAAGGAAAATGCTTGGAAATGCAAATTCTTGTGTCCTACCCCAGACCTATGGAATTATACACTCTGGGGGTGGGCCCAGAAAACTGTCTTAACAAAACCTCTGGGCATTGTGATGCATGCTCAAGTTTGAGAACTAGGACTCTAAAAAAATTAAAGATGGAAAAATTTCTTTAAAAGGTAGGGGATAAAAGACTTAAGAGATATAAAAACAGCCCAGCCGGTGTGGCTAAGTGGTTGAGCATCGGCCCATGAATCAGGAGCTCATGGGTTTGACGGTTTCGGGCTCAACCCCCAGTAGGGGGCGTTCTGGAGGCAGCTGATCAATGACTCCTATAATTGATGTTCCTTTCTCTCTCCCTCTCCCTCTTTCTGAAATCAATAAAGTAACAAAACATATTTAAAAAATAAAAAGACAACCAAGTGCCATGGTGGATTACACTACTGAAAACTTATTTTAATCCAATTTAAAAATAATCATAGGAATCAGTACTGAGGCAAAAAGAAACATTAGATTTATATAAACTTTTAATTCATAAAGAATTAGAAATTTGGTTTTTATAGAAATTGGAAAGGGCACTGTTTTTCCTCATGTCGGAAACTTTCTTCTGTTTTGCTCTCTGGTTCTTACTTTCCCTCTATTTTCAGCTCTTCAAAGACACCCCTGAGCTACTTATAAGAGTCATCATGAAGAATTAACAAATGCACTAGAAAATGTCACTTACGTTATGTTGATGACAGAAATTAAGAGCTTGAAGTGTTTGCCATAATACACTTTTGATCATTCCATCAGCAACTCTAGGAAAAAGTTAAGAAGGAAATTAAAAAACACCTAGGGTGGTGTTACAGGAGCTGGAGGGAGAAAAGAAATGGAGTGAGTGGGGCTTGTGATGGTCAACAAGCACGGTGCAAAGGGTGCCTTGGAAGTGTTTTCACATTATGATTGGCCTTACATTTCTTCTTTTGTGTATTTCCTGTTCACTGCCTTTACCACCTTTTTGGTTTACTCCCTTCTAAACTGATTAATGACTCAATGTCTCTCTGAGTCTGCGTATAAGCTGCAACTATTTTTCTCAGTGTGGTGTTTCTCAACCCTATTCATGAGATGGGACTGCGCTTGCACATTACAAAAAATCTGAACGAGATACCTTTAACCAAATGTCTGTTTTCTTAATTAAAAATTTAAAATTATCTAATATTACAAACACACCCATCACTCAGATTTACTATTTTATCGTATCTGGATATTTACATATGTTTAGATCACTTTTCAAAATTGAACTAATCATGCAGGTGTAGCTGGCCTTCCAGAATTGGGGGTATGGACTGTACATGACCCTGGCGGGGTACCAGCAACAAGACGTCACCATGTGGGGCTGGGGCAAATGCCGAAAAACAGCAAAGAGCATATGGGAGTATTTTCCTTAGAGCAGTTTCCTGATCTCGGGTCCCAATTATGGTGACGTGCCCTTGACATCAGTGGTCTGCCGGCAGCTCCTCTAATTATTAGTACTGTGAAAGCACCTAATTCTCAGTAGCAGATCCCTTCCCACTTGAAATTTCTCGAGTGGTTTCTGCCTCCTGTCCTGAATTCTGGTACAGCTCTATCCTCTCCGTTTGCCTAGAGCCAAACCCGAGACAGTGCTGCTTAAAATTTTCAAATAAGAGTCAGAAAGAATAGTATAGCTATTTTGAGCACTATGAGAGAGTTCCAACCCCAGCTGTGCTGTCTCCTAGTTGTATAACCTCGGGCAAGTCATACGTGCCTTTGGTCTTCCTCATGTGTGAAAATGGAGTAACATCCCATAGGTTTATTGAGAAGTCTATCCCTAAGAGCCTGGGTTTAACATCTACATAGGTTGAGGAGATGAGGGTCTGAGATCAGATGAGGCCAACAGGTGGGAATGAGACCACGTACAAAGACAAAAAGAACCCCCTCCCCCAACAGCAAGAGGCCCTGAGGTGAGAAAGAATGGGAGCATGGGAAAGCAATGAGGCGGCCAATGTGGCGAAAGCATGAGTGAACTGGTGAGGCTGCCAGGGCCAAACCACGAGGGCCTTATGAATCTTGGTGAGGACTTTGCATTTTATTCTAAGTTTAAAGGAAAGTCATTGACAGGGCTCAAGAAGGCAAGTGACGTAATAAGGAGAATGGGTTTCTGGGGGCAAAATTAGGAGGCTAATAATCTAGGTGGAATTTCGTGATTTACAGTAGGGTGATGGTGGAGGAGGGAATGGAAATGGATTTCATCCTTGGGAGAGAATGGCAAGAGTAGCACATGGCCCCATTCATGTGGCAGTAGAATGCTGGGTGGGACCTAAGTACTACATGTACAGGAGATGAAATACTCGAATCGGGAAACAAGGTAGGGGGAGGGTTCAGAAAGGGGCAGAACCCTGGTTACTAGTGTTAATACACAGAATTAGGCATGAAGTAATGTCAGAGCTATGGCTGTGAAAGAGGGGTGTTTACCAGCGTCTTAAAGGAAGTGTCATGGCTCTGTGAAAAACAGAATCCTTAGCTTCTGAGGAATCTTTAGTTTCCAAGAGGGCAAAACAACATACAAAATAACAACTACAAACGAATACCACCGATCTTACAAAGAGAAGAGAGTTATCAATGGGAATACAGACTCATACAGTGCTCATTCCAGAAAGACAGAGCATTGCAACAGTATTTAGCCACCGGCAGCATTTTTTCAAAGCATTTGGAGTGGAATAAAACCTTCTGTACAAATCAAATGATACTTAATGTTTAAATATCATATTCTGAGTGAGTGTAAAAACAAATACAGAATGTAATAGTGAAGGCCTGAAAACAAAGACTAGACATCCTAGTTAGGGACTGAAGGGGTTGATAAGGGTGATGTAACCAGGGAATTCAGGCTGGATTGCTCAGGGACTGCTGCTCTCTTAGCTACTCAGGGAACCCTGATGCTGACATCAGAGCTCATTATCTTTTAGTTTGTTATGTACCTTAATATGGAAAATTTGACTTCATGATCAGTACCCAAGACAAACTGAGTCCTTCTCAGTAAACCTTTGTTATCCTAGAATAAAATCCAACCTTTACTACGGCCTACCAGCTTCATGATTTCTCTCCCCACCTTCCTCTCCTACCTTACTCTCACAGACACTCGAGTTCAGCCTGTTAGTTTCAGCTGTTCTCGAACATGCCATGCTGCCTACACCTCCAAATCCTTGTATTTATTGTTCCTTCTACTCCCCTCCCTGGGTATTCTCTAATTCCTCAGTGTGCTTTATTTTTCTTCAAAGACATGTAATTCTGCAAGGCCTTGATCTTGTCCATTAATGAGGCCCTGGGGCCTAGAATAGTAATAGGTGCTCAATGAACCTTGTTTCTCTAGCACTCCCAGAAATTTTATAAACGAACACCCGGCAATAAATCCCTTTTTGCTTAAACTAGCTAGAGTGAATTCAGTTGATGAATTCTGAAAGGTTCAGAATATGATACCTGAGTGGATACAGGAAACAAACTCAAGGCCTTGGAATTTAGGACTGGCTATATGAATTAGTTGGTTCTGAAGGCAGAAGACTCTAATTACCATTAGAGGCTGGAACACTAATGAATGGGCTCCCAGTGATAAAACAAGTGTTTAAATAATCCCTGTGGTCATCTAGAATGAAATGCCTGTTCAAGGCAAGGCTTTGCTGGACTGAGTATGATAGAACATAAGACATATGGGAAAGAAATAAAAGTGGGGTGGGCTGGCTGTTTCTCACCTCCCTAGAAAAAGAAACAAGGGACAGGTTTAGGGCTTTAATAGTGTGGTTTAAGGCATAGTTAGGGAACCAAGAGTCCCAGTGATTGCTCTAAAAGAGCTCCTCATTTCTCGTATCTGTAGGACTCAGTCCATGGACCCACTGGGCCTACCATGAGATGACTGAAAACTCAGACGCTGAGAATAGTCTTGCAGGATGCTAGATGACAACACAGATCGAATTTATGCAATTTAATTAATTTCTCAGTTAATTAACTGAGAAAAAGATATCCTTCAAAAATGGAAATGTGACACTTGGGAGTATTCATACAACTGAGAACCGCAGCAAACACTCCTTCTCACTAGCAGCAGTGTGAAGAGGCTGGTTTTGCCTTGCTGAGGACGCCTTAATAATCTCACTTGAATTAGCTGCACTGCATGGAGATGCCAAGTCTTCTCCAGGCTCCTCTCCCACCACCCCTCAATGACACTTTGTAACCTCATTTTTTCATATACTCTTTCATGAATAATTTCCCTAGGAACATTAACTATTCTTTATAGCTTGCTCTTAAAGGGCTGGATGCCTAGTGTTCCACTGTATGGAGACAGCAAATGCATTTAACAAACCTTTACTGTTTTAAATTAGGTAAGTTCCAATATTTTCTGTTGTAAATAATGACATGTTGAACATTCTTATGCAAAAATTTTTGCACCTGATTGCTTTCTTAAATGGAATTTCTTGGTCAAAGGATGGGAACAGTTTAAGTGATTTTCATACATACTGCTGAACTGCCCAAATACACACACTCTCTCCAGCTGTGAATGCCAGTGCCTGATTTCCTGACTTTAACAATACTGGGTACGTTGAGTTTTGAAAAAACTTTTGCCAATTTGATAGGTGAGAAATGGTACCTTATTTTAAAAATTTAAATTTCTTTGATTAATAGGTAGGATAAACATGTTTTCCTAGGCGTATAGCTTACTTTCCCTTCTTTTCATGCCCACAGGATGTAAGTTCCATAAGGCTGACAACTTTTCTGTGTGTGTTCTGCTCACTGCTGGATCCTTGGCACCTAGCCTGGCACAACAGCAGGATTCACTAAACTTCTTTTGTGAATGATTACATTTTCTAACTGGGTGCTAATCTTTTTAAAAATTTAGATTTGCACCTGGCCGGTGTGGCTCAGTGGCTGAGTGTCGGCTCATGAACTAGAAGCTCACTGTTCAATTCTCGGTCAGGGCACATGCACTGGTTGTGGGATCGATCTCTCATCATTGATGTTGCTATCCCTCCCTCCCTTCTCCCTCTCTCTAAAATAAGTATATAGTAAAAAAAAAAAAAAAGACAAAAGAATTTAGACTTGCAAAATCTACCTATGTAGATATGAAATTATTTTAATTCATCATTTGGCAAATAAGTTACCCAATTTGTAATTTCTTTTTTAGTTTTATGGTACTTTTTGTCAAAGAGAATTTCTAAAACTAACATGATTTAATATTTGGCAGTTAAAGTTCCCTCTCTTCTTTTAAAAAAAATGTATCTTTATTGATTTCAGAGAGAGGAAAAGAGGGGAAAGGAGAGGGAGAGATAGAAACATCAATGATGAGAGAATCATTGATCGGCTGCCTCCTGCATGTCCCATACTGGGGATAGAGCCCACAACCCGGGCATGTGCCCTGACCAGGAATCGAACCACGATCTCCTGGATCCTAAGTTGATGCTCAATCGCTGATCCACGCTGGCTGGGCTTCTCTTTAATTTGATTTAATCTTTTTCAAGTTAAAAAAATCCCACTGACATTCTGATTAGATTTCTGAGCAATAGATAGATCAGGAGGCAGTATCTTTAAAATAAGGACTATTTCCATCCAGAAATATAGGGAGTCCCAAAAATATATACATATTTTAACAGGTGATAGCTCAATTTTGAAAATTAAATGTATTTTAATAAACACTGCCTTTATAATTATTCAAAGTATATGTACACATTTTTTGGGACACCCTATATATGTTCATTTAAACAAAATCTTTTATGTACCTAGTTTTGTAGTTGAATTTATGTAGAGTCTAACAATTCTCTCTTTATTCCTAATTTTTTTGTTCTTGTTGATATTTAAATGGGATTCTTCTCCACTAGATTTTCTAAAGTACTGATTGAAACAAAAGCTGTTAAATTTTGTGTGTGAAATTTGGAGTGTTATAATCATTATACCGAATTCTATTCATTATAATAACTCTTTAGGCAATTCTCTTAGATTTTTGCAAAATGTAATGAAAATAATGACAATTTAATCTTGTTTCCAAAAGTTATATGTTCTATTAATTTTGGTTATTACATTAGCTAGAGCTCTCAGAACAATGTTACATTACACTGGTGACAACTGATGTCCTTGTCTTGTGTTTCATGTTAATGGTGGTTTCTTTGATGTTGAGTATAAAATTAGCTGTTGATTTGAAGAGGGTGTGGGGGTGTGTGTCTGCATGCACGCTAAGAAAGTATTTTAATCCTAGTTTGCTAAGGCTTTTTAAAAAAATTAGGAAAGGGTGCTGAATTTATCAACTGCCTTTCAGATTTTACCAACTCACAATGTATTTTTTTCTCCCTTAACCTTTATATGAATATATTCCCTAATATTGAACCATGGTTCACTCCTTGAATTCAGACAATCCAATACATAATTTAGCCTCAAAATGCACTGTGATTTATATGTGCAGATCTGTCTTCCTAATTAATTTTACTCTAGGTTAATACTTGTTTGCCCTTTGAGCACATCCTGAGACTGGCGAGGGGTAGCCAACAGATGCATTTGGGTGGAAAGAGGAACTGTGGCTCAGATTTGAATTTGCTATAGTTAATCCCACATAAAATGAAAGTGAGACCTAACTATACAGAGCTTTAGTTTCTAGATTACTTACCCATTTGGATTTCTTTCCAGTTCATTTAAAAGTGTATGGTCACAGTATTCAAAAACTAAATGCATTTTCCTCTTTCTCCGGAACACCTCAATGAGGTTCACAAGGTTTGGGTGTTTTAATTGCTGCAAAAGAATTGAAACATAAGGCTTGGTGATCTGTTCCTTGTAAGAGTCTCTCCCTGGGTCCCCTAAAATCCTAAGGACAGAAGGTCTTGCCTATCATTCTCTATGCATCTCTTGTGGAGAACTTTATTACAGGTACTTACAAGAGAAAACACCCTTAGCAAGAATCATGAAATCTTAAAGTTGCAAGAAAAATTTAAGAATTTGTCTAATGTACCCATAATAGATGGTAACTATATTGAACCTTTCTGGAGATAACAAATAAAGTGTATGACTTAAAATATAAGCACTAAAACAAAAAATACTTGAGCATTTTGTGAAAATTCTAAATATATGAATCATAAAACCACCTGAATAAAAAAAACGAGGAAATGGAATTATTGTGTAAGACTATAAAAATCACCAATACCCATTTAGCTTACATATTGCCGTGGCTTTAATGTAAATGTCAGCTGGATTAAACTCAGCCTAGACTTTAGTGTTGGCTCTCAGAAATACTAGATCTCAACCTTCAAATCCAATTAAACTGCCCATTCTAGGAGTCTACCCAGTTAGTCTGTTTTCACTTTGTCATTTTCCAGCTCTGTTCTTTGACTTTGTTGTTCTCTCTTATGCTTAGATGGTGTTTGTGTTAAAATTCTATTCCCAAACGGAAGCATTTCACAAGGTTTACCATCATAAACCAAAGGAAAAATCCTGATTAAGAAAATCCCACACTGCCCTGCCAGTGTGGCTCAGTGGTTGAGTGTCAACCTATGAACCAGGAGGTCACAGTTCGATTCTGGGTCAGGGCACATGCCTGGGTTGCAGGCTTGATCCCCAGTAGGGGGTGTGCAGAAGGCAGCCAATCAATGACTTTCTCATCATTGATGTTTTTTCTCTCTCTCCCTCTCCCTTCCTCTCTCTCTGAAATCAATAAAAACATATTTAAAAAAAGAAAATCCATCGCTAGAGCAGCTATATAATTTATCATCATACTAGGGCAATGAGTATAAGCCAGGGCTGTCCCAGGCAAACTGACATGGTTACCCTGTCTATACCTAGGGTGACCCTATAACTTAGCGTATAAACCATATAAACCAGGACACTTTTGAAAGATGCTAACCAGATGACTCTTGTACTAGACGCGGACATCTGATCACTCCTGCTTATAACTCATCTCCTTGCTCTTTTCCCAGTACAGTGGACAAACCACCTTTGCAAACCCTATACCATTTACTCAGAAAGATATGGAAAAAAAACGAGAACACAGGTTTGTGTATGTAGTAAAGCTCAATAAATACACTGCAGGCCCAGTACAGAGTCCCAAGTACAAGGACTTACCCAGCATCGTCTACCTCAGCTTCTGTAAGCATTGCTTGACCAAAAAAATATCACCTTGCAACAACATGTCTGCTGCTCAGTAGTTTGGGAAAAGGGAATCCATTATACATTAAAAATATTCTCAGAGCACCAAATCAATTTTTTTTCTATGTTTTACTGCCTAAAAAGGCAGAAAGGCAAGCCCTGGAGGAAACGGGCCACACAGGTAATCCAGCTGCTTTGTGCCGCAGCAAAAACTGTAGAATGGAAATGAAAAAGTGTCTCTACCAGGAGAGTAAGGGATTCCCAGATGTTGTAGCTGGTGCAACGTCCAGGTTCAACCTGGTGAAATCTGTCTTTGGGTAGATAGCAATTTATATCTCCTTTGCCAATTAAATTAACCCAGAAAAAGTGACTTGTCTAAAGTGAAACAGGCAGTAAGAAGGCGGGAAATCAATCAAATTTAAATAACAGGAGTACACGAGGAAGGTAAGGTAGGTATATCCTATAAGGAAACTGTTCAGGGCATACATGGGTGTAACTACCAAAAGCAGGAAAGATGTACCCTCTGAGACCTCATCACCAGAGACTGAGCTGAGTTGAAACTGGCTACATTTTAACCTTAAAGTTCATTCTCCAACTGGGGAACTGGTAACCTAGGAGGTACTACTACCTGAGCACTAACTTCAGTTGAAGACTTTGGGGGGGGGGGTATTTTATTAGAAAACAACCACTGCCCAGTTTAGAAACACCCTGTGCCTTGCTTAGCTCTGGGATGGAGCTGGCTGCTGGCTACAAGGTAACAATGAACTGCTTTTCATCATGATGGATGTGTTTTGGAAAAATCCGGGTATATCTACTTATAAACAGAACACTAGCTGAGGAAACCTGCTACAGATAGTACTTGAAAAGGACAATTAACTATAATCTCCTTTTAAAACTTAATTTCTGGGGATTTCCTTAAAATAGATGACATGTCAAAAGTAAAAGTTGGGCCCGGCTGGGCGGGGCTTAGTGGTTGAGCACTGACCTAGGATCCAGGAGATGGCTCCAGGTCAGGGCACATGCCCAGGTGGCGAGCTTGATCCCCAGTGTGGGGCGTGCAGGGGGCAGCCAATCAATGATTCTCTCATCATTGATGTTTCTCTCTTCCTTTCCCTCTCCCTCCCTCTCTCTGAAATCAATAAAGATATATATATAAAAAGCTTGCTTTTCCCCATGACAGCATCTCTCCTAGATCAAACTTTAAAAAAGAAAAAAAGGTAAAAGTCAGTTGTGTGTTCTTGAAGTAACAAGTTTTGTTACTCACAAGTGTGATCTGTGAACCAGTGGCTTCTGTGACACTGGGGATTTTGTTGGAATGCAGAATCTCAGGCTAACCCCACACCTCCCAACTCAGAATCTGCATTTCAACAAGGCCCCCTGGGGATTCCAAAGCACATTAATGTTTGAGAAGTGCTGCCCTCCGACTCAGTTTCCTCTCTGATAAAATAAGGGTGCTGATGAGAAGCATCTCCAAGGTCTCTTATGGTTCTAAAACTGTAAGATGTTTAGGATAGGAAAATGTTTACATTAACTTATGAATCTTACATGTAAATACTATCAGAGGAGAAACAACTTCAACAAAAGCTTTGTGTACGATGTGTATCCACGGGGTAGGCTGGGGTGGTAGTATGTCTAAGACCAGTGAGTGGATCACAGGCAGGACCCATCCATATCAAAATGCCTACAGGCCCAATGGCACAGTCCTATGGGCCTCTCTGTGCCAGAAGATGCTCTTTTATCTGCTGGTTTATGAGAAGGGTGAGGGGGGCTGTGGCAGATGAAGGCCACGGCTGGGGGGAATGAGGGGACTCAGGGCAGTGGAGATTTACCAACCAGAACGGAAGTACTTCAATATTTTAACAATCTATAGCTGTACTCATAATATCAGCTAAATATCAGAGGCCAAAGTCCAAAGTGATGATTAATTTATTTCCCAAAGTTACTGATACAAAGGAATTTAAGTCCAATGGAAAAATAATCACTTTAAAACTCTTTGTAATTTTGGCACACATATTTCACCCAATACCATGATATTATAGATACATAAGGTTAACCTACCTTCAACATACGTATTTCTCTTAGTGCTATTTTCTTAATAACAGGATCATCTTCGGATTCCACAAATTTTTTAATAGCTACCACTTGTCCAGATGTTTTGTTTCTGCATTTGAATACAACCCCATAAGACCCTTCTCCAATCTTAGCTAATTTTTCATATTTTTCCATTATAGTAGCAGCGACTTAAATTCCTGTACTGATTAACTTGCAGTACAATGTTGCACCTGGAAAATAGGAAGACTCAGTTTAACCAAGATATCAAGGACAATGTTCTCACAATTTGCTAAGGATACCAAATGTTTATTTCTATTTATTAATTTTAAAATCACTTAAAAATATTTGGATGTTATTTTGTTAGCTGAGTTCAGGCCTATGCAGTTTTTCTAGCTGCCAAAAAACTTTCATACAGTATATCTTATAATGGGCCTGTGTTGACTTTAGTGGAATTAAAAGCACTTGTGGAGGAACCTTATCCAATCTACTGTTTTCATTATCCTCCAGTAAACGATTAAAATGTGATGCTGTGACATCCAGGTGAGGGAGTATTTCATACTCCTGAATATGGTGTTTATCTTTTCCCTCCTAACCATCTGAATACCGCCGAGGCTAGAACTGAGAACAAGACACGGTACGAAGCGCTATGCTTCCACCTGGTGGAAAGAAGACAAAATGCTGGCTGTTGACAAAGCAGCAATGAAAAACAATAGTCTTTTTAGAGCATTATTTATTGTGCTTAGCTTTTGTGCGTATGAAGGAACAGATCCTTAAATTCTTAGCTCCCAAAGAAAATAAAACTAAAACACAAAAAAGAAGGTGGATTTCTCTAATTCTTCATGTATGCTTTTGTATCCACAGTGATTTCTATGGGAATACTGGGTTTAGTTTTTCTGTCTTGCATCACGCATTTGTGAATTTTGTGGTGACTAGATATGTAAAATAACAAATAAGGCCAGGATAATTACATAAATCAGTCAAAGAATTGAAAATATAAAAATTCTAATTAGTCTTAAAAGTCCCACCTCATTTTACTCAGTAGAACCTTGTTAATACACTCTAATTGTAATAATAACAGGTAGAACTTAATATTGTTCTATGCAAATTACATATAATATCTACAAATATTTCATGAAGTAGGTGTTATTTTTATCCAAGTAGACAGACGAGGAAACTGAGGCACAGTGATATTAGTGTGGAATTAGAACCTAGGCAGTCACATTTCAAAGATCACAATTTTAATCACTATACTATACTGCCTTCTCAGTTAATTCAAAAGAATACACAATTTGAAGAACCACTCTACCCAGGTATTGGTATTAATAAAATGTCAAATAAAGAGGTGACCACTTAAAAATTTCTCGTCTTTCAAATGAGCATCTTTCTTTTTTTTTTACTTCACCAATATTCAGTCTTTCCTATCCACAGATTAGCTCAATGAAGAAAGCAAGCATGGACTCTCACTTGCCACCATAAAAATGCACAACTGGAAAAAGTGTCTACCTGGGTAAATGACTACTACTAACATACAGTGTTACTTTTTTAGTAGATTCTATTCTCCAACATATTAAAGGGAGAAAACTCAAGCATGAACACTCAAGTAACACATGGCAAACCCATCACAGATTATGTTTGGAAAGCTCTATTAATTATGGGCATGTATGGGAAACCCTGAGAAGGCCTAGAGGAAAGCTGAAGCTGAGACAGATTTGAGAACTGAATTTTTAAAAAATTTAAGTATAGTTGGTACGTAATCTTATATTGGTTACTTTAGCTTCAGGTGTACAATATAGTGATTAGACATTTCTATACCTTACAATGTGATCATCCCACGAATTCTAGTGATCATCTGTCACAATGGAAACTTATTAAAATATTATTGACTAAATTCCTCTTCACTCATCTCCCCAGCCCCCCACTTCTGACAGCCATCCCTTTGGTCCCTGCTTCTTGAATTTTTGTTTTGTTTGCTTGCTTTGTTTTTAGATTCCATTTATAAGCGAAACCATATGGCATTTGTCTTTTCTGCCTGACTTATTTCACTTAGATAATATCCTCTAGATCCATTCATGTTGTTGCAAATGGCAAGATTTCACTATTTTTTATTGCTGCATAATATTCCACTGTGTATATACATCACATTTCCCTTATCCATTCATCTATCGATAGGCACTTAGGTTGCTTCCACATCTTGGCTACTGTAATTAATACTGCAACAAACACAGGGGTGCATATAGCTATTTGAATTAGTGTTCTCATTTTCTTTGGATAAATACCCAAAGTGGAATTGCTAAGTCATTGTTTGCATGGAAAATAATACAATAATTAATAAAAATACAAGAATAAGCTCTGTCTCTTACAACTGTAAACCTACTTTTGCCCCACCCTCTATTTTTAGTTTTCTGCAGAATCTCCAAACTTTTTCCATAGGGGCTGCACCAGTTTGCAGTCGCACCAACAGTACATGAGAGTTCACTTTTCTTCACATCCTTGCCAACATGTTATTTGTTCACTTTGTGATAAGAACCGTTCTGACTGGTGTGAGGTGGAATCTCATTGTGGTTTTGGTTTGCATTTCCCCGATGATTAGTGCTGTTGAGTGTTTTTTCATAGGTCTGTTGGCCATCTGTATGTCTTCTTTGGGGAAATGTCGTTGCATTTCTTTGTTATTGAGTTGTATGAATTTCTCATATATTTTGGAAATCAATCCCGTATTGGTTATATAATTTGTGAATATATTCTCCCAGTTAGTAGGTTGCTTTTTTTTTTTTTTACATAGTCTCATTTGTTTATTTTTAATTTTGTTTCTCTTGTTCGAGGGGACCTGGAGAACTGAATTTTGAATGCACTTCCCAACCCCCACACTGATGTACTGGAAGAGGGTGAAACCCTTATGGCTAGACATGTTTAAGTGCCATGGGGCCCAGATTATTGACCACTAAGCTATGCAGACAGTGGTGATATCTAGAAAGCCAGGCTAAAAAACAGTAAAAAGTACTGAAAAGAGATATCGACAACCACACACTTGTGAAAAGATAGGTTGTAAAAACAAAAACCTACCCATAAGAAAAACCCCAGGGAATAAAACCAGAATCCAGAACTGCTATAATACATTATCTAAAATGTCCAGTTTTCAATTAAAAAATTATAATACATGCTAAGGAAAAGGAAAGTGTGACCAATATTCAGGAAAAAAATTAATTAAAATGGATCATGAGTAGATCCAGATGCTGGATTTAGCTGACAAAGACCTCAAAGCAGCAGCTATTATAAATATGTTCAAATAATTAAGGCAGCCTTAGCCGGTTTTACTCAGTGGTGAGAGCGTCAACCCATGGACTGAAGGGTCTTGGGTTCAAGTCTGGTCAAGGGCATGTACCTCGGTTTCAGGCTCGATCCCTGGCCCTGGTTGGGCCACATGCAGGAGGCGACCAACTGATGTGTTTCTCTTACATCAGTTTCTTTTTTTCTCTCTCTCTCTTCTCTCTGAAAAGCTTGAAAAGCAAAGGAAAAAATATATCCTCGGGTGAGGATTAAAATAATAATTACAATTTAAATAAAGGACAATATGACAATGACTAAAAATATAGGGTATCTCAATAGAAAAAGTATAAAAAAGAACAAAATGGAAATTTTAGAGTAAAAAAATATATAGCTGAAATGAAAAATCCACTAGATAGACTCAACAGCAGATTTAAGATGGCAGAAGAATCAATGAATCTAAAGATAAATAGAAAACGACCAATATGAAAGAGAAAAAAGACTGAAGATAAACAGAGCCTCAAAAACCCGTGGGTTAAACTAAATAGTACCAACAATAAGATTCCCAGAAAGAGAGGAGAGACAGAGGCAGCAAATATATTTGAAGAAATAATGGCCCCAAACTTTCCAAATTTAATGGAAAATAATCCACAGATTCAAGAAGCTCAATAAACCCCAGTGAGGATAAACACAAAGACATCCACACCTAGATACATCACAGCCAAACTGCTGAAAACCAGAGACAAAGCGAACATCTTGAAAACAGTGAGAGAGACCCATTCGCCTAACAGGGAACATCATGCTTAGTGACCGACTCATCAGAAAAGCAACAGCAAAAACCCAATAGAACAAAAACTGGTTCTTCAAAAAGATCATAAAATTGGTGAACCTTTAGCTAGACTATGAAAAAAGAGAGAAATAAAAATTATCCAAATCAGGACCACCCTATAGAAGTTAACAAGATGAAAAAAGTCACAATCTGCTCCGTTGTTATTGCTTCCAATGCCACCAAATGCATTTACATTTACGAGGACTGGCCCCAAAAAGGGCTGAAAAACCATTCGGCATCTGCTTGTAATACGGAACTGCCCAGAGTACACATTCCTGCCATAAACTCGTCTTGGAGACGGCACCACCGGGTGAGTTGAGGATCGCAGAAAGCCGTAAGCCCGCACAATTCCCACCGTTCAAGACGCGCCTTCTGTTTAAGAGCATCGCGCTTCACGCACGGATCAGGCAGAAGGCTCCGCGCCCCGAGCCGGCCTCGGCCCTTCTCTCAACGGCGGGCCAGCCTCGGGGCCCCGAGGTCCCCCAGGGCGCGGGCGGGCCCCGCCGCCGCCTCCCCGCGGGGCCGCCCCTCCTCCCGCCGCCAGGGAGCCCCGGCCGCTGGGCCGAGGCCCCACCGGTCACCTCAGCCCCCGCCTCGCCCCTCCCGGCCCTCCGAGGCCACCGCAGGGGAGCGGCCCCGTCCTGCCGCCACGCGGCTCCCCTCACCCCGCGCCGGCGCCCCTCCCGCCGGGCCCGCCGCCGGGCCCCGCACTTACGGCGCGGACGGGGCGACCGTGTCGCAGCCCCGAGCGGCCCCGACCCCGACGCCGAGCGCTCTGCTCAGCCGGCCGCCGGCGCGGCCATTTCCGAGCGGAACTGCCGCGGCGTCTCCCGGGCAACCGGACGCTCGGGCGGCTTCCGGCGCGGTTTCCCGGCACCCGCCGCGGGGGAGCCCGCACGCCCGGCTCCCGTCTCCGGGGGCGCCCTTCCCTCGGCCCCGAGCCCTGGCGCGCGGACGCGGCTGCTCTTCCGAGACGCCGCTGAGGTGCCCGGCGGCGGCGCGCGGGAGGCGCGGCTTTTCCGTTAGGACGGTCGTCGCGCTGAGACCGAGCGCCGGCGGCGCTGCGCACGCGCCCGGGCCCGTCGGTAATCCCTCCGCGGCCCCGCCTCCGCGCCCGGGCGGCTTCCCCGTGACGGGCCGCCGCGGGCCGCGCGCTCTGCGCCTCAGCGCCCGGCGGGCGGCGGGGCGGGGGCCGGGGGCGGCCCTCACGGGCGCCGCACGGAACGAAGCATTCTTCTGGCCACGCTCTCCCTTCCTGCTCCCAAGACGAACGTCACAACACGGTCTTCAGCGAGCGCACGCACACTTCAGCAGTAGAACGCGCCCTCCGCAGACCCGCCCTTACGAGCCGACTTCCCTTCACGTCTTCAGTTCCCTCCATTGCCCAGAACAGGCTCCCGTCTCCGCCCGTCTTCAGAAAACAAGACCAGAAGCCACCCTTACTCCTCTCTCCTCCAAGACCAAATGTACTCACTCCCGCCGCGCTCAACCTACAGAAGCTCCCGCCTCCCGTCTCCGCGTCACTTCTGCCCGTATCGCGCTGTGAAGTCTTCAGCGAGGATGCGAGCGGCCGCCCGACTCGCGAGCCCGCGGCCTCCTTCCCCCCGGGCGGCCGAGCTCTGCGCCCGGCCCGGCCCCGCGGGGGCTCCCGCCCGGCCCGCGGGCGTCGGCGGCGAGCCGCGGCGCCGACGCGCCCCTTCCACCCGCGGCCCGCGGGCCGGCTCTTCCGGGGCGGAGGCGCCGCCTCCCGCGCCTCTCGGGGCCGGTCCCCGCTCCCCCACGGCCGCGAGCACCGGGAACGCCGCTTTGCCAGCCTTTCTCCCGTGACGGCAGTGTCTGGATGCACTAAATGTAAAAAAAAAAAGGTCTTTGTAACGAGGGTTAACTAGACTTATTTAATAAGCTTTGGCTGCAAAAGTTAATTTTATGCAAATCCTTGTTTTCGTAACAAAATGCTTTGAACGAGGACAATGCTTTTTAGTAGAGCAAAAAATGAAGACAGGAAGTTAACGTCTCTTGTTGCAGAGACAGAGAAATCAGAATCTGAAGCTCAATTCCCGCTTGGAGAAAATCTAACTCAGAGTAAAACATGCAAGAGTGTACTTGAGAGGGGAGTTGGATCCACTGCGTGTATTCTGTGTAATAGTTTCCTGCTAGCTCTACCACCTGCCAGCTACATTTTTAGGCAAGTTGGTGCAACTTTCTGTGCTTGTTTCTTTACCTGTAAAATGGCATTAACAACACCTGCCTCACTGGGCTGTTCTGGGCTTGGGTGGGAGAATCTATGGAAAGCATGTAGAATAGCACCTGACGTACAGAAGCATGCCTTGGGTATGTATTACTACATTCCCTTAAGTAATAGGGTGTGCACCCATTATTCTGGATAGCACACGCTTTCCTCTTCTAGTAATAGTAAAAACAGGTATCTATCTATCTATCTGTCCTTTATTTCTTGGTCTCTACTGAAATCAGCGACACACCAGCAAGCTGCATGATGCCAACAGGCCCAAACCAACTGATCGCATTCTTCTCAACACCAAGGTCTAAGGAAGTAGCTAACAAAATAGATAACTTGAACTTCAATAAAGATAAAACAGATTGTTTCAAACATTTAAGCAAGTGACTACCTTTTGAGTGAATAAAAACCCTTAGTCAGAAGTTACTGGGTGGAGACCCCTAATTTGCATTTTTAAGTGTCATTAAAGATTTTTTCAGAGACATGGGACCCTTCGACCGCACTCACAATGATTTAAACTCAATGTTGACCAGTGGTTCTCATGCAGGGCTGTGCATCAGAATTATTTGTACAACTTTATAAAAATACAAGTTGCTGGGCCTCACCTGCAAAGAATGACTCCAGGGGCATTTTCAAAAAGCTCATGGGTAGCAACAACCAGCTGTATAACTTATTTTCTGGAAATATTTGTAAGTGGTTGACAGTTAAATGTGATGGTTAAATTTTTTTTCTATAACTTACAGGACTTAGAAACTTGGAAAACAGTGGCCCCGAAAAAGGACCAGCAACCTTGTCAATAAATGCCAAGAACAGAGTCTTGATTTCTCGAAATTAGTTTCCATGAGTCAGTTTTTCAGCAAGTTGATGATGCTATACTAGTAAAGGTGTGCTTTTGAAACAGTTATTATTCAGTCAACGCTAAGATTGGTCGCAATGTATGTGTTTGGGAAAAGTGATAAATGTGTACAACTGATATGATTATTAACATCTGTATGATTTAGAAGTTACCTTTCTAGATAAGAAAACTGTTCTACAAAAGGCAGTGGCATTAGCAAGAGTAGAAAGGGTGCTTCATGACCCCCCTGGCCAGTTCTTCCCACCAAAGCTTCCCCACCTTCCTTACCTCCAGAACTGTATCCCCCAATACTCTCCCTTCCTTTCTCTAACCCAGGAGTCAGCAAACTTTTTCTATAAAGGATCAGATGGTAAATATTTTAGGCTCTGTGGGCCATATAGTTTCTTCGCAACCACTCAACTCTGCCATTGCAGTGCCAGAGCAGCCATAGGCAACACATAAGTGAATACCTAGTGTGTTCTAATAAAGCTTTACTTACAAAAACAGGTGGTGAGTAGGATGGGCTGAGGAATGTCGTTTGACAACGCCTGCTCTAACCAAAAGACTATGAATGTTTGATTTTCCTAATCAGGAAGCTGAAGATTCTACAAAAGACTTCCTTTTCTCAAATGTGAGAATATTACTCCCTCATGAAATTGAGATGACAGATTAAAAAAAAGATGAGGGACCAGAATGGATACTTAAGAATTTAATGCAGAATATAATTAAAATTTTTTCTCTCAATATATTTTAGGTTTAGTATATATAGATTAAACCAGATAACAAGCTACTATACAACAGCATGTTAAAAAAACATGTTTATTTTACACTATGTACAATCAGGAACATATTTAAAAGCATTATTAATTAAAATAAATGAAGACCATAAATCACAATTTAGTTTGTTCTTAGTGTATACTCCCATTAACATATAAAGACCATATACCAAAAAAGAGCCAAAAGTGTCCATTTTGCTAAAATGTGGTATATACATATTCCATTGGAAAAAAGCAATCAAAAAATGACTTTAACCAAAACAAAGCCTGTGATGTGTAGTAACCATTATATTGTTTATATGAGGTAGTAACTAAATTATTTTGGCCATGTGTTAATATTCTAAATCAAAAGAACTATGAAAATGATCATAAAATAAGGCCAAAAAAAAGTAAAAATTCCACTAGAAATCTGAACCACTTCACTCTATGGAATGTTACAGTTCTTCAGTGTGATTATATGAAATGTTTCAAGTGGACTCTTTAATAATGCTAACTTATTCTTTGTGCATACTGTAATTCAGACAACTGCAGTGTTACATCACGGTACCGCTATTCTGTGATTCAAAATATTTTCAAAGGTATTGTTTTTAAGCACAGACAAGCAATCTTACAGGATTCTGCTTAAATACAAAAAAATAGTTACTACAACAGGTGGTTAATTGGTTTGTTTCACATAGAAAACAATCCAAATACATTTAAAAAAGATGTTGTGGAGCCAAATGCATATTGACAATGTCACAGCTTACTTTTGTGACTTATAACATCACATATCAATACTTTGTGCAAATATAAACACCAGTGTACTTGCATTAAAATTAAAAACAAGATTATAAAATGATTACAGTCTCCATTATAACTTTAAAAGTTACAAGATTTATATTCATATTACTAAATTACATATAATAAAAATACAATAGTGTTAAATGTACTGTTTCATTGCCAGCATCCTTTTGTAATATAGTCACACCCAAGAGTATACTCAAGAATTCTTAAAATATTAACCCCAATTGCATTTTCATCAACATTTACATCTGTACAGATAAGACACTTACTTATACATCTCATAAAAGTACATTATCTACATAAATTCTTAGTGTATGTCTTCAGCAATATGAAGTTTACAGAAAAATACTGCCTATATGTACAAAGATTACATAACAATGAATTAAGCACTTGTGTGGTTCAATATGCTAAATATATCCATACCACTTAAAACAAAAAATTTCCCCATCTTGTCTCATGCCACAATAAATTACAAGTGACTGAAGCCAGGTTACTGCAGCTTTTGTACAGCTTCAAGCATCCATTAATGTTGCAGCGGTAGTGTTCTTTCTTTCTATAGTTAACTGTCAAAGCACAACATTTCTCAGTAACTGTTTTCATGACCCGCCAGGATGTATAAATTGCTATTTGCTGTGGGGTTATCAGTTGGCCTACTTTCCAAAACCACGACCCTAAAAGTAATCAACAAACAAAGACAGATAATAAAAAAGTTATTCTTGAAAACTAATGTTAACAGAAAAACTTTCCATTGTTTCTTCATTGTATGCCTCTATAAATGCTGCTTATTTGATTTGTGAACAGAAATTACTTGTAAATCACTATGATTAAAGAGCCAGTTTTAACTCTGGGAAGTAATTTTGCTACCAACCACCTCCCACCTCTATGAGGAATAATTTGGGTAAACTTAATTTGTTAAAATTTCTAAAAACAATTTGTAGTTCAAAAGAAAATAAATCAGAATAAAACCCCAAAATCCTATTTGGCACTAAAATAAAAAAGTTTCTGCTTGTTAGCATAGGGTATTTCCTCTTCTTGTGTTATAAATTATAGTTTAGATAGTATGTTTAATACAAAACTATTACTGAGGGATCTATATAGTCCTATTTCTTGGAAGATCAGGCACATTCTCAAAGGCTTTAAAACTCTGACTTGTGAATTTTAATTGTGCGAAAATATAGTGTTGAATATATTATTGTAGAAATTTCAATTCTCTTGAGAAAGAAACCAATTTTGTGCTGGATTCATAAAACACTATGTTTAGTACTATATACTTAATATAGCAGCCCCTTTCATACCTGTCAGATCCAAGCAGTCTGAAAATTCTTGTGCTGTCTGAAATTTCTTGTGTTACCTGTTCAATTAAAATATAAATTTAATTTCTGAAATTAAAGACATAAAATTTTATATGGGCACTTAATTTACTTATAGCTCTATGGAAAAGAAATATTCTTATGACAAAAACAGATCCCTGCATGATGGTGAATTTAGGTGAACATATTGGTACATCAACTTGTTAGGACTGTTTAGGATAAATGTGGCTACTTTTGAATTAATCATAAAATATGAGAGTAGGAAGACCATTTACTTGTTAAATTATAGAACTCAAGGGGAAAATGTAAAAGCAAAGCATCCAGTCTGTTTTATTTATCAGAAACCTTTGCCGCAGCAGTAAGCCACTCGGACCCGGCCCTTCTACTTGAAAGGCTGCAGTGTGACGAGACAAACTCATGACTTGAGTCTGAATCCCAGTTCTCCCACTTACTAGCTGCGACAAGGTATGCAATTTGTTGGAAACAGTTTTGCCTTCTGCAAAATGGGATAGAAAATATCTACCTTGTGGTGTTCTTATAAGTATTAGTGCTATAACGCCTAGCTAAGGAAGTGCTCAATAGATAACTCTCTTTCCCAGTCTACTGAAATAATATATTCTCAGGGCACATATCCTCCAAGAAGTCCTCAGTGTCACCAGTTGGGGAGTTAAGAATAAGTCTACAGGACAAAGAGAAACCCACTATTTATTGGTTACTGAATGCAAAACATTTCAAGTTATAATGGCAGTAACTTCTCCCCCAAATTTGGTAGGCTGATTTTGAAACTAAATTTATTCTATCAGTACCACTACAATTAGTGTGGAAACACCAGTGATTCTTAATTCTGTATCCCAGCACACCTGAAGGATATAGGATATAACATGTTCACTTCAGCAATAGTGGCTCATCATGCCTGATCGTCAAGGTATTTTGGGGTTTGCCTATTAGGGATTGTATTCAGTAAGGGTACCTGTGTAATCTGAAAAAGCCTGTCAGGTGACTTTTTGGAACAAACTCTCTCTTTTTAAAAGCCACTCTCCTGTATTCCTGCCTATGATGCCTTTCTCTCTCTGCCTAGTGTTATCAGCTGTTGACTATCCTTGCCTCCCTGTTCGATTCCCTCAGGGGATTTTTAAACATCTTCCTGAGAAGTGACCCTCCTGTGGGAATTAGACTAGATACATATTAGCAGCAACCTTTCTTGAATATTTATTATAGGGCAGGCATTATGTCAAGCACACTACATGCTTCCTTTCACTTAATCTTTTTTTTTAATTAAACAAATTTTCAATTACACTTGACATTCAATATTATTTTATATTAGTTTCAGGTGTACAGCTTTCCTTTAATCTTAACAAACCTATGAAGTTAGCACTATTTTGTTATCCTCAATTCACAGATGAAAAAATATAAACAGAGAAAGTTAAGTGATATGCCATGGTCACAGTAACTAAAGTGCAGAGTTGAGACTTGGGCTTAGGCGACTTGACCCTGGGAACCAGGCCCACGACCACTGGGTTAGATTGTTTATTTTGTTGGAAGATATGCTCTGAGCTTAATAAATGGCAGTTTAGGACATAAATGGGCTATTTTCTTGCTTGAGGCACCTAAGGTTCTCCTTTCCTTCTAATGTTCAAGTAAAAGTGATCCTGCTGAGACTGGCTTGCAGGTACTGGAAGAATTTTTGATGGTTTCACTTGCCTACAATATTCCAGGCAAGTACCACGTCTTGCTCATGCTTATAACCCCAGCATTCTGGTGTAAATGCTGAACTGCACTGAGTATGTCACATGACGTGGAGTTCAAATTATTCCTGGAGCTAAATTAAGGCAGGAAGGACTCAAAACTATATAGCTAAAGGGCAATAAGAGAGAAGGGAAAAAGGGCAAAGAATCTTATGTCAAGTGAACAAGGGTAACAGAAATAGGAGGCAAGGCAGCTTCAGGAAATGCAGAACCTTCTGCTAGAGCCTTCACGGGTCATTATTTCTGCAATACAGAGTAGAAGGTGCCAGGGACAGAGCGCGCCAGCATCAGCACTCCTGTCCCAGGTGATGGTCTGGGAGAGTTGAGAGAACCATAGCTGGCTCACTTTCAGCGGTATTAGGAAGTTCTTGTTCTGAATATAAGGGTTATCTGGAAGCATATAAAATAGGCACTTAACACTGAGTGAATGAGGACAGAGGGGTGGCTATAAAGTATTAATTTTATCACTGGACTGAATATAGTAAATATTAATAAAGTTAGCAAATCAAGTATTCCTTGTATCAATTAGAAATTTTCTAAAGTTAAATAAAACCGTTGTATAATCTGATAATGTTTCATGACTATTTAGTGAATCTAATTTTTCAGATGACTTACCTCATTAGATCTAAAACTTCTACCTTGCATTCCATGTTTCCAGAAAGCCAGCACACTGTCTTGTAGGCAAACTAGCAGGCAAGAACAGCTCAGTTACTGTTAATAGCACAAAAGTTCAACTGATAAGCATCATTTCATCCCTCTCTGACTTGCACAGCAATATTTTAATTAATAACTAATGTTGGTCATTCCATACTTATATGGCATCTTTATCTTTGAAATAAAAAATACTTCATAGAATGTATTCATCTTTTTGGCAAGAAAGAAGAAAATTCACTGAAAATATTTGTTAAAGAAATTTTTTCTATGTGTTTTTAAGTATGGATTACATTTTAACATTCTGAGAAGATGTCTCTTAAAACTGACTTCTTATTATCATCAGCATTTTCTTGCTGGGAGAGAGATGTTCTAGTTGGTGGAGAGAGTAAAAACAGAACCAGGAAGAAGACAAATGAAGTATCTGTCCTTGTTCCTACCTTCTGCCAACATATACACATGCAAATATCTTTATTTTACTGATAAAGGACACCTGAGAAATTGTGCAGTTAAACACTGAATTAACTGTCATTCATTCATTTTCCCTAGCACTATCTCACATATGATTTCACCTTCTTTTTCCTAAATGTAATCATTTTAGAATACTAATTTTGTAAGAAATCCCTTTTCAGAAAAAAAACTCTTGTCAAACAAAATGTAAGAATGGCAAGAAGGAAATTCCATATGCTACTTAAAACTTTCCTGATCAGCAGATACAAGCCAAAAATAAAAATAGAGTACTGTACACTAAGTACTAAATTTTAAAGTACTTATAGGGAAACTACAGGAATCTAGAGGAAGAGGAAATTTATAACTTCATGAAAAATAATTATTTCTCTTGAAAGTACAAAGTCTGTAAAGAAGATAACATTATTTAGATTGTATCACAGATATTAAGCTATTTTAGAGAATACGTAAAAGTGAAGACTGTCATTTACCTCATACCCATTATATCCTATCTTTAAAAAAAGGAGTCCTTAGTAATATATTTTTATAATTTTGGATAGTTATCAAATAAATTATTTTAAGCAGTTCATAATGCAATCGAACAAGAGATATAAAACTATGACTTGCCTATTGATTCAATCTGGAAATCAAAGGTGAGTTCTGATGATAATTTTCTGCTAGATTTTAATCTTCCTTGGAGATTTACTATTTTTATACAACCTAGAAAGAGAAAAAAGTTCACTCAGAAACTACGATAAGAGAAATCTTATTAAAATAAGAGGCATGCAAATAAAAACTTACAGTCCAAGCAGACAAGAATGGTATCTCTCTCCAGTTGGGTTACGTGAGTAACACTTGTCTGTGGAGTATCTGTAACACAAACAAACTCAATAAACTTACAGAAAAAAGTAATTACTAGAACACAGGACATTAAAAAAAGAGTTCTGAACATCACTGAATTTGAAATGGGTATCAATTTTTAGCTACACATATGCAGTAGTAGAGCTAGGCTGCTTGTGTTCAAATTCTGATGCAGGAGCTAAACTATGTGAGTGGTCAGTGGAGTACTGACTATAGTCATTCCTATTGCTGATGTAATTACTTTTATTCATATGTGAAATTAGTAGTCTAATCTTCTACATTATTGTTAAAACTAATTTCTGATTTTAAGCTCAGGAGGCCAGGGATTATGCCTTGCATATCATTATATGGCAGTGCCTAGCACATGTAGTGAGTATTTATTGAATGAATGAGTAGCACAAATTAGAGTACAAATGAGTTTAAAAAAACTGAAGTACTTTGAAAAGTATAAAGTACTACCAAAATGCAAACAGGCATTATTTTAAATTTGGTGATTTATCAAAGTTCTTACAAACTGACAATGTTCAAATGACTTGATTTTCCATGAAGTGAAAAGGAGAGTACCCCAAGCTGTGTATGAACACCGACACTGAAATTGCTGAGTTACAGTACAGCCTTTCTTTCTGATCTTACATTGCCTGGAGAGTGGGTCTGATCTAATCTACCCTGGTGCTTTTCTTCTACTTCGGATAATATTTAGAACCTTAGGAGAGCCAAGGACTGCTGCATTTCAGACTTTCACATATATGCAGACCTGGTTCTTCTGTGACTAACCAGAGTTGGAAGGATATGGAACAGGTCCCCTGCAAATCAGGCCAACCAGACCTGTAGCTCTTACACATTTAGTGAAAATGAAGAATCTGAACATGGCTATACAACTTTCTCAGTTGAAGAAGCAAGTATGTTACTAAGGAGAAAGCCAGGAAAATGAGTTTTACCAACTGCTTCTAATAGTCCCCAAATACTGGAACCACCTAGAGATCTTTCATGCAATCAAAAGTGCTTATACAAAAGTTCCAGTGTGGTTCCACTGGTTGGGCGTCATCCCATTCACTGAAAGGCTGCCTGCTCAACTCCTGGTCAGGGCACATACTGGGTTTTGGACTCAATCCCTGGGAGGGGGGCTGCTCTCTCTCTCCTCCTCCCTTCCTCTTTCTCTAAAAATCAATTAAAAAAAAAAAGTGCTTTGTACAAAATTCTTGTGTAAAGAAATGAGGATGTTCATTCAACAATTAGTAGAAAAGGACTTAAAATTATAATGCTTGGAAGACAGGCATGAAAAGAAACTGACTATAATCTCAACCAACCAACAACCCTTCCCTGTGCAGTAGGGGGAAGGGGTTAGAAAGCAGGAGTTAGAAAGGGAAGATGGGTGTTTTAGGGGAGAACGTAGTACACAGAGTACACAGAATGTGGGGGAGCCAAAGGAAAGCTACATAATGTTGCCAAGGGCCTGCCATATTTTCCTTATGGGAAAGCTCTTTCAAAATTCTGGGCTTTGGAAAGCTATGCAGGCTTTTGTGAATGTGTCTGTGACCCTTTTTTATTTTTCCAATGCCAATAAACCTCAGTCTCTTAATTTTTTTCCATTTATGAACACTCTTCCAGGCTCCCAATAAACTCCTAAACTAATCAATACTTACTGGCATATTAGTTCCTTAACATTTCCCTAATAGCCAAAGATTCTGACAAAGGGCCTTTGCAAGACCTTTAAAAACTGCCTTCTAAAATGGCCATTGTCTATTTTACAGCAAAATACTGTACTATGTCATTATTAAAAGGGGGGGGGGGGAAGCAGAAGGAGCTTCATAACAAGCACAGTGCTTGTAAAATAAAGATTAAAAAGACCTTTAAGGTCATGTATTTTTTAAGTGTGAAAGTTTAATCAGATTTCTTTACCATAAAACTCAAGTTTTGCTAATGTGTACTGATTGCAAGCAACAACACAATTGAAGGTTTCAAACTATAAGTGTCTGTGAAAAGCTCATCAATTACAAATAATATTTCCTAAGATACTAGCTATGAATAAAGAATCTGTTATGCAACTGGGTAATGTAGAACAAATTTTAAGGAAATTATGTTAAATAATTATTTTCAAGAACCCTCAAATACTTTGGAAGTAGCTGCTTACTTATAACTTGTATCTTAATTACAAATCATTAAAAAATTGAAGTTACTAGATAGTACCCGTGTATCAATTATAAGAATACAGTGGAAAATAAACTATATTTAATAAAATGTTCCTTTTATTTAAAGCAGCTTTTCTATTAGTCTAAGGTTTGCGTATATGTGTGGTTCTCAAAGTGTGGTCCTTATATTAACATCATCAGCATCATCTGGGAACTTACAGGAATGAAAATTCTCAGGCCCTACTTCAGATCTATTGAATAAAAAAACTCTGGGCATGGGGCCAGGCAATGTGTTTTAACAAGCCTCCAGTTCATTCTGATGCATATTCAAGTTTGGAGACCACTGTTATGTTTTAAAAATGTCAAGCAAATGACTGTCTTAACATAAGTCATCTTATTTTTTCCAGTTTAATAAGTTACTCAAGATTAGAGTTTTATACACTAATGAGAGATATAATACATCAATTTTGCCAAATGAGATATATAATAAATTTATTACTTATAAATCAATGAGAATTACAAACCTGATTCTGTAAACCACGAAGAGGTAGAATTTGGATTAACTGTTTCAAATCGCACCACCTGGTTGAAGTCTTTCCCTCTGCTGACACCAACACAAACTAAAGGGTACTCCTGTTCAGGAACTACCAGCATTTCAAACATTCTAAGTGGACATGGTATAGGAAAGTCTATGTGCTAGAGAAAGAAACAAAAATATATTAAACAAAGGAAAACAACAGTCAAATAATTTCATGAGAACACTACTAAGAATTTTTAGTTTTATGAAATATACAAAACAGATCTCTACTATAAATATTGCTACTTGTCACAAAAACTTGGGGTATTCAGAAAAATCCAAATTATGAAGTCTCTTTATAAAGATTTTAGACTTAGAACTGTAAACTTTTAAAAGTTAAAAATTACTTAATTTTAGGCCATTAGGGCTGGAAGGGAACTTACAAGTCATTTGTCTTATCCTTTCTTTTCAGAGTTGAAAACTGAGACCCAGAAACTTGATGACCAGCCCACTGCCCTCCAGCCCTTTGTGGTAGAGTCTCATCTCCCTACTCGATGCTGCTTCAGTAATACTCCTCTGCCTTCTCACCCAACTGAGCAAAACAGATCAGAAAACTGAAATGCTAAGAGACACTTCTCCTTTAAGTGTGGACAGAACCCCCCCCCCACAAATAAGAGAAATTGAGCTCCCTATCTCAAGTGATTATATTTAATAAATAGTTATAATGCAACCATTTTAATTTTACATAACTTTTAAAATTATTTTTATATTGCTATAAAGAGACTAAATAAGTTCATATTTTTTAAGTCTGGAAAACACTAATTTCATTAGTAATCAGGGAATAAAGCTATGAGGTACTGTACATGCCCACCAGAATGGATAAACTCAACAACAACAAGCATTACTCAGAGGAGCAAACGAATGCTCACACGCTGATGGTGGGAGCATAACCTGGAACTGACCACACTGATTAATTACATTATTTATTACTGTTGTGCACCCCGTAGGATTTTGCAGTAATACTCCTAGTTATATGTACTAGAGAACCTGAGCACACACATGCACAGGAGACTCGTAGTTGAAATACAAAGCTCTGTCTACGTGCACCTGTTGTTCCCATATCCCTTCCTTCCCTTCCATCCCAAAGGTACAGGCGCTCCATCAACCCTCTCCAAACCCCCTCTCTAGGAGCTTTCCCATTACATGGGGGTATGATTTGGATAAAATCTGTCACACTTTTTATAAGGTAAAACATTTTAAATAATTCTCTTTGAAATGTGACAAGAGCAGTAAAGCAGAAAGAAAACAATGTTTCTGTTTAATTTTTTGGTCAGCAAATAAGAAAACCAATAGGTTTCAAATACTTCTACTTAGCTTCCAATCATAACTAAGTGATGAGTATAAGTCATTAACCAGAAGAGAGTCCTGGTAAGTTTGAAATACAGTTGCTACTTGGTGATGGTTCTTGAGGGCAGAGACTGCATCTTACTCATCTCTGTCCTCTAGTTAAACAGCACTGTGCCTGCTTTGTAACACGTACAAAAATGTTTGCTGACAAGGTCTTTATAATTTTTATTTATGATGAAAATGTTGTCTAGTGAAGCAAAAACTTTGTCAGAAATGACATTAAGAGGAAAGAATATAGAAAGCAAAGTGTTTTTGAATACATCTGATAAGAGCTGTAGTTCAGAAACATCATAAATACTAATCGGAATAATGTCAAATATAGAAACAAAACGAACAGTCTTGAAGCAGACAGAGAAAGGAGAGTTGGGTTAAGATTAAGGGGGGTAGGTAAGGGCCTATAGCTCAGGGAATTTAAGATAAGTGCAAAGAGTGAGAAATCTTGAGGGAGACCTGCAAATAGAATTGTACTGTAAATCTAGTATCTTGGAGTAGTGAGAAATAAAAAACTTTGAAGATATGGGAAGCTTAAAAATTACCCATCTGTTTTCTCTATGCCAGGTAGATGACACCAGGAAGCAAGGCCCTGACTAATGAGGCCAAAGTGAAATGCTTAATAATCCTACTTAATAAAATAGCAAAGAGAACACCTTTAAAAAATTTATTTGGAATTTCCTTGCTGTGACTGAGCCTGCACTTCATACAGCTTTTCCTCAAAATTTAAATTATAGCTGAGTAATATTAAATATTAAAAAAAACCAACAACTCATTAATTAGACCTAGTCAGTGTGGCTCAGTTGGTTGGGCGTTGTCCCTGCATCAAAGGGTTGCTGGTTTGACACCTGGCTGGGGCACACGCCCAGTTGTGCGTTTGGTCTCCAGTGGGGGCATGCAGGAGACAGCCAATCAGTGTTTCTCCCTCACATCAGTCTGTCTCTCTCTACCTCTCCCTTCCTTTCTGAAAATTAATACAGATATTTTTTTAAAATATTAAAGATTCTAGAGAAGCTCAGGCACAAGAAAACCATCCAAGAGAAAGCCTGGGCAAATTAATAGGTAGGCATATAACCAAAATAAATAATTTCCCCCCATTACTGTTATCCCTCGTCTTCACAGGCCAAGCGTCAACCCATTTGTTTGACCTGCTGTGAGCCTTACACTGCTCTTTTAGCACCTATTCTTGACATCAGACTTGGTGTGTGTGTGTTTGTGTATGTGTCTATAGGGGGAGGAGCGCGTGCGCATGTGTGTGTAAGACACTATTTCTAGCTCCTACTGCCATATCCCTGAACTATTCCTCTAGTCTCTTCCAAAACTTTTTTCAGGCCAAGTGAGTTCCTTACAATTGGGCAGATTTTCACTACCCTGCCACATAATCCAAAATCATTAAATTAAAAAATATTTTTTTGGAAGAACAGAAAAATAGGTTTTGACAGCTTTTATACCAAGAATGACTTAGGTTGACTTCCATGCTTACCTTAATTAACATGAATTTCTGCATTGGTTCAACCCATTCTAACAGAACAATGCTAGTCTGAAGTGCCCCACATAGATATTTATGACCTGTGTAAGGATTTCTCACTGGAAAGGCAAAAAAGTATAGTAAGTTCTCTTATAATACAAAATCCTTACAATAACAGTTGCATGCTCCAAAAACCAAGCAAGCAAGCAAGCAAGCAACCAACCAACCAACCAAAAGCTGGCTGCCAGTTCAATTTCTTAATTAGACTGCAGGGTGCAAAATTTGAAATGCTGTTTCAGGTAACAGCATGAAACTCCCTCATTACTTGCAGGATGGATTTTTGTCTGTCTGCACAAATGAAATTGCTGGTTGTTATGGGGCCTGGAGGCAGGAAGAAGGACTTAGGTTTTAAGGCAGTAGGGGCAGCAAGATCCTGAAGGAAGCGTCAAAGTATATTTGGGGAGAAGTTGCCAAATTGATAGGGTCTAGCACATTTAGGGACAAGTGATTCAGGGTGCTTTTGGTAGTAATGTTAAGAAGCAGTAATGCTTTAGTTGTAAAACATGATGCCATAAATCACATCTCAAAATATAGATTTACAAATAATAAAACTGAACTGCCTCAGAGCTTTTTAAGGGAAGAAAACTACTTTTTGTTTTTGCTATACATAAATAATACAGCTAGTTATGGGATGAGGGAGGAATTTAGGCTAGAGGTATGTGACCAGGGGAACACCAACCTTCACAGCATAAGGTTTCACACATTAAAGGCATTAAAATACATGCTGAGCCTGGCCGGGAGTGGCTCAGTGACTGAGCATTGACCTAGGATCCAGGGGATCGGGGTTCGATTCCTGGTCAGGGCACATGCCTGGGTTGTGGGCTTGATCCCCAGTTGGGGGCGTGCAGGAGGCAGCCGATCAATGACTCTCTCATCATTGATGTTTCTATCTCTCTTCCTCTCCTTTTCTCTCTCTGAGAAAATATATGCACTCACAAGCCATTAAACACAATAGTGAATGGTAAATAATAGGTCCCTTGAAAAACAGGGTGTAATAAAAAGCCATCCTACTTTTCCCAATTTATTCAGTCAATTAAATTATTTGCAAAACAACTGTTATGTGCAAGGTACTATATTAGGTTTAGTTTACATGGAGATAGAATGGTCAAGACATTTATTACTTCAGGGGGAGAAAAAATGATTACTGGCAGAATGCCCTGTAGTAGTCTGTTTTACATTAGGGTTAGAAATAAACCTATTAGTGTTTCTTACCCACTTTGCAAAGCAGGAGAGCCACATGATACTGGACAGTTTACTTACCAACACAACACTTCTGACACCACTTGGTTTCAGGGATTTTTGCTGATACAGCAAATTTCCTAAATGTAAATTAAAATGAATATATAATACATGTAGGTAAAGTGAGTACACAATAATGAAACTGTTATAGATCAGTGGAGAAAAATGAGTTGTTCAAAAATTGGTGCTGACATAATAAGTCATTTATTAAAAATAAGAGTAAACTGAATCCCTTTCTCAATTCTCCTTCCAATCCCGAATGGATTGAGGTTTAAATATAAAAAACAAAACTATCAAATATTTAGATTGTAGAAGAAGATGACCTTGGGATTTCTTTAAAAAATGCAAAAAGGGCATATCATACAGGAAAATATTGATAAAACTTTAATTGATATTTTTTCCACAGATATACTTGAAGCTACAGGTGGCATTCAATTTGGTGAATTTGTTGAATACATTAATAACTTGGGTTTATAAAAAGATACCACTGAGAAAGTGAAAAGATAAGCCACAGACTGGAAAAAGATATTTTTAGCACATACAGTAAATTTAAGCTATGTAAAAATTTGTCTTACCACTAAAACAATTTATAAGAACTTTTTATTTAGAAATTTTTATTTCTCTACTCAGAAAAAATGGCATGTAGATTTTCTGCAAAGGTGCTTTAGAAGATTTGCAAACATTCAAATTTACTATGTAAAAATCCATTTAAATATTTTTAAATTACAATTAAAAAAAATCACATATAGTCATGTTTTTTATAATCAAAGTTAATATAACAAGTTGTACAATCCTCCAATTATACTCATCCACATCTGTACACGTATTCAAACTTCTTTTAAATGTGTAAATGTGTCACAGATTAGAGGTCATTGCTCTGCATTATTTTTTTTTTTAAATCAGAGTTGAGCTTTGCTGGTAACAAAGCCATAGAGCATGCATTTGATACTCAATATCATTCCAAACAAGCTCAGAATAGTCTTCTTGGTGGATGTTCTTGTCACTGTACAACTGGCAGCTGAGTAACAACCAAGCATATAACTCTGAGGTATTGTAACTTGAGCATTTAGTATGTTTTATATGCTGATGTCTATAAAAATCTGTAATAATTATTGCTAGCATTTACTGAGTCCTTACTATATGCCCTGGAGTTTACATGTTCTATGTCATTAGTCTCTTTGATAATACCATGAGGTACATCACAGCACAGAAATCTGAGGCTCAGGTTTAGTAATTTCTTCAAGGTAATAAAGTTAGCAATTCTGGGAAAAAGAACTTGATTCTAGTGTCGTCTGTCTGCAATGCTTATAGGGATCCAGCTTTGAAAAAAAAATCTACGTTTCTTTATGAGTCTGGATCAGTTTAATTGAAGGGTATTCTGAGTTTACAAGGTAAGCTGTTAAAAACTGTTACCACTTCTAAGTACTTATCTGTAGAATTTTTTATACTATGGTGCCTAAACAATGATACAGAGATTAGTCAGATACTGAGGCAGTGAATGACTACAAGACCATCAAGAACATCTAGATTTCAAATATCTAGTGAAAGCACCAACTGTTCCCCATGACTAACTTTATATTGGGAAGAATTTTACATTTATCAATTAATCTAATTTAGGATTGGTAAATTATAAAAATGCCCTTTTCATATACATTGAAGTTTCATACAGCTTAAAGGAAAACAAAAACTCCCCACACCCTTAAGCAAACTTCTTGAAACAAAGTCCTTTTTAGAGTTTTAAAAAATCTGAACCAAGCTCCTGATAGATTTCCATTGGCAACAAGTTAAATGTTCCTGGTTCACACTTGTGAACTTGTCCCCTGGCTCCCAAGGTTAACTAAGGGGTTAGAGGTTACTGAATCAGTCAAAACCCAGGAGGATTAACTGACTGCCAGGTTCTGAAAGGTCATAAAGAAGAATACTACATAGACAAGAAAAAAACCAACTATTAAGTATAATTTCAAGTTAACAATAATGAAACTATTCAAAATTGAGTTGTGGGCAGCCTTCTGAAGTGTTATAAAAATTTATCATTTTCTATAGTGATCTGTAAACTTAGCTTAATTTCAGTCATAATTTTATAAAAAGACAATTAAATTTACCTTACCAGCACCCAATTAAATGGAAGACTAAGTTAACTAACATTCTCAATGTATTTAATGTAGGATATTTTAGGTTATACCACAGACACAGTTCAATTTACCATGCCTAATAATGATGACAATCAGTCTATTTATTGAGAGCCTACTAGGTGCCAGAAACCACGGCAGGTACTTGACATACATAATTTGTCATTTTCAAAACAATTCTGCAAGATAGGTATACTGGTTCCATTTTACACATGAATATGTTGGAGAGAGTGTGAATTTATCCAAAGCCCCAGACCTAGAGTAAGTGAATGATGTAGGATTTAAATTCAAGTCTAACTGGATTACAAAGCCTATGCTTTATTAAAGAAGATATATAAGACAGTACAATAAATACCTATATTTATAATGGAAACCACAAGGCATTACAAGATGCTCAGTCAAAGGATGTTTAATTTGTGCTCACTATATGGTAGAAGAAATAGCACTAATACATACATGAAATATTATCATGCAAAAAAAGGTTTTCAGACTTTCTGCCAATAAACAAGAGAATTAAGAGTAAATTTTACAGTGATTAATTTCTAGATAATGAAACCGAAGAAAGGACCTTGCTGAGTGCTACTAACTCTAGAGACTGACTATAACAAAATAACCTGAAATAACAGCTTAGAGGTAAACTGCTCTTAGGTAAAATCTTCTGTATGTGAATTCCTTAACAGAAGAGGTAATCTCTTACTCAATTTAGTCTCAGCTAAATACTAGAACGCTTTCAAGAGCTGAACACAAGGTCTGTAGCCTCACAAAATGGTACCAAAAGTGAATGCATTGAAGTTTATGTGCCTCCTAACTTGTACCTTATATATACTTTTAAAGCTTGGTGGTCCACGCCCACAGGAATTTAGGATTTCTAAACTAGCAAGCTGGATGGAGACATGCTATAAGTAGGCAGAAAAACAGCACAAAGTGAGTGGCAGCTGGGAGAAAAAGTGGGGCAGATAAGCTATATGGGAAGACAGAAACTCCCTGACCCCATTCTTAGAGCTAATTTTGGGGAAATACTCCTAACTCCAAGTACAGATATTATAGTTGAAGTATAATAAGTTCACAATCCCAACTGAGTCATCATAAAAAGATCCAATTAAACGCAATGTAATCTACTTTAAGGAGACAGAAAAAGCATGCAGTGTAGTTTTAAATAATTTTCACCTAAAATGTTAATTTTTAAGTGTTTTTGTGCACAAAGGGGAAAATCTTAGTTATCTGTAAACTCAGCAATTGAGAATAACAGATTTTCATGGTACTTGAAAGCTAAGGTCCTATATTAGTTGCTTTACAACTACTATTATAATGGGAGAATGGCTATATTATAAAGCTTTGTTAAAATACAATATCAGATTCAGAAGACTTTGAGTAAATAAATGAGGTCCAATATAATAATAGCCAAAAGAGAGTGTAATGAAAAAAATCCCTGAAAGTAGAAAAGCAAAACCCCTTACCTTCTAAGTAATTATCTACTATAAAAACCTTTAATAACTCATTTTGATTTCTAAGTTTAGAACTATACTTTCAGAAAAATTCATTCTATTCAAACTAATAGATATGTGAAAAGCACTATATGTAAAGTAAAATTATCAGCAAATTACAGAAAAAAATTAGTTTTAATCTTATAGAAAAACAAAAATTCAAAAGAAAACATCTGCTATAATTCGAAAGTATAACGTAAAATTTTTAGATGAATGTGTTAAACACGTGAAAATATATTACTTCTTACAATTTTTTCATTACACATAATCTCTACTAACTCAAACTGAGTGCCTTTTAAATTTCTGTAGTGTAACTCTTTATTAGAATGATTTAACATATTATGTCTAAGGATGAAAACATAATTACATGTACAGCTACCTTGGCAGTATTCTGTCAGGGAGTTTGTGTGCTGGAATAGCAACAGGTAACTTCTGCATCTGTCTTGCATAATCAAAAAGCCCTGGTAAATTATGGGAATAAAGCTGAGAAGCTTTACCTGTAGAGAAAAAACCAAACATAGCATAAAAGCTAATAATATAAACAGCCACAATTGTAAGGCACTTAAATACTAAAAGACTTACCAGATATTGATAGTAAGCAATTATTCATTACATACAACCATGTACACCTTCGGGGGAATAGCTGATAAAAAAAAAAGCACAAAGTTTACAGAGGATATTAGGTAACAGTAGTGTAATATGTACATATTAACCTAAGCCATATTATCAATAGGCCAGTTTTTAAAAATGAAACTCATTTTGAATAGAAATTCATTTTATAAGGTATTTAAAATAAGATGACACACACATACACATATATGGGAGGGAACAAATAAGTTAGCAATGCAATTTCATTATCTAAATCTTAAACCATGATTCGTGCAAGTCTGTTTTATGATAAGGTCTATGTAATCACAAACTATGCAGGAAAAGAACATTTCTAACAGTGTCTATTCCTATATTGTGGTTCTAGGGTTAGACAGTTAAGACTCGCTTGTGTACTTCACCCCAACATGTTCTTATCTATGCATATGGACATGCATAGCTTTTGGAATGAAAGAGATGGAACAATCACAGTGCAGTGGAACATGGGATATGGAAGCACTAGGTGTAGAGAAAAAACCAGCTGAGAGAGAATGTGATGAAAATCTATAAATTGTAAAGGACATAAATGTATATATATGGAATTCATTACTGAAATCTAGTACATATGAACTGAGAGTCACCTCTGGAAACCTGAAAGTGATTAGAAAAGGGAGTTTCATGGAACACAGTCCATATCCTTTGAAGGAAAAAAATAGCTGCTCTCGTTCAGCTATTCCATTATGAGCATCAGTGGGTCTCAAAGCGGTCCTTGTGCCAGCAGCATAAGCATCGCCTGGGCATCTGTTAGAAATGGAAATTCTTGGACCTCCTTCCAGATTTACTGAGTCGAAGTTCTGAAGGTGGGCCCAACAATCTATGTTTTAATCGGCCCTTCTAATGTATTGTGAAGTTTGAGAACCGCCGGCGAGTATGACCAAAGCATTCTGACGTAACAAGCTGGCCTGCTGGGCCTGCTCTGGCAGGTCCTACCAGGTTACTCCAAAATATTTTGGGATGAGGGTGGGGAATGAGAAAATGAGGAAATAAATGATGAAACATATCAAGGCCTCTAAGGATATTACTACATTAAAGCACAAAGTCACAATGATGGCCCTGAATAATTAAGAGATAAGGTAATAACCGCCTGGCTGGGTGTGGCTCAGCTGTTGAGTGTCAGCCTAGGATCCAGGAGATCGAGGTTCAATTCCTGGTCAGAGCACATGCCCGGGTTGTGGGCTCAATCCCCAGTCGGGGGTGTGCAGGAGGCAGCTGTGACACTCTCATCACTGATGTTTCTACCTCTCTCTCTCCCCTTCTCCTTCCTCTCTCTGAAATCAATAAAGATATATTAAAAAAAAGAAAAAAAGAGATAAGGTAATAATAAAAGGGAAGAAACAAATTAAATGCATTTCTCTAGTACCAAATCTCTGGTTTATTATGAGACTATATATTTGTAGTGTAAGCAACTTAGTTTATTTAATGCAAGTACCAGGAAAATACAAATTCCTTCCACATTACCAACAAAGAAATAACAGAAAGTATTTATGCAAAGTTGTATTAAGTGTTGGATTTCACTTTGGATTCTCATTTTTAGCCACATTTAATAAAACTCTAAAGTTATTCTAGATTTGTAATGTCTACTTCCCTTAGCAAATTAGGCTCTGGGTGAAATAATCAGTTTAATAAAAGCATATAGTAGATAAGAGTAGGTTCTACAGTTTGCCCAGATTCAGAGATCTGCTTTCTCAATGACTCTGTGACCTTGGGTAATTTACTTAATCTCTGTGTCTTCTTTGTAAAACAAACACCTATACCTAATAGAGTTGTTGTGGTGATTAAACAAGACACTCCTTGTAAAGTGCTTACAAGATTTATGCACACTGAGCATGCAATAAATGTTAGCTATAAATAATAACAGCAGATAAAACATTTAAAACCAAGACCCTGTTTTGTGTCATTTTCTCACCTTTCAGCATCTTCCCCTATCTAGCGGACTCATGCCACCCAGTTTCTTTCCTCTTAAGTAGAGAAAACCAACCTAACAATCGATTTCACAGTAACATGCAAAAATCCAGGGCTTACATATACTCATTCTCTACAGGCTTGCTCGGGGAGGAAAAATGATTCCTTTTGAAGGGAGTATGCAGCTAAGAAAACATTACTCTACTAGTGCATTTCAAATGCGGAAGCACCTAAGAAGGGACTTACTGAAGACAGGCTGAGTGGAGTTGATGAGTGCCTTCATGTAACAGTCCCTTAAATTAGGCTAATAAATGCTTACCCACATACGCATGAATTCAGTCTTATTCTTTATAATTAATATTGTTACCAGTAATATGATTTTTAGATATATTCTTATATCCAAAAATATTACTTTTTAATTAGTTACTTACTAATTATTATAAATAAGGTCCTTTTCTTTTTTCCCCTAGTCCTTGTGTATTTTTCAGCTACTTCACTGTATACTCCTCTAATTAAAAAATTTAGGCTATATCATACAGTTTAGGACATTGTTAAAAACCTGAATAAAAAATGTGATGGGAGAAGGTGGGAATGCTCGGCTATGAAGAAATTATCATTACTTATGGATTGTTCTTCCACTTTATCTGTAATCAATTTATGTTGATAATGAAGCACTTGCACATCCCACAGGCACCCCAAACTCAATGTGATTAAATTGAATGCATCATCAATGCCTTCAAACCGACTTCTCCTTCCGTATACTACGCCTTCTGTATACTACACGCTGCCTAAGGTAATGTCACTCACCCAGTCACTCGTGTTGGAAACCTGAAGTTTCCAAACTGTCTTTAAGCTCCATGTTGCACTGGTCATTCAATTTGGCTATCTTTCTCCAGGCCCATCTCTAGCTCTTCCACCTTTCTCTAGGCCCAGTGCTTCTCTATAGGAGCAATGCAAGCGGGAGAGGCAGTGGGTGAAAGAGTTAAGGACAAGGACTCTGGAGCCAGCTTACCTGGGTTCATATCCCAGTTCAGACACTTAACAGCTGTGGGATCTTTGAAAAGTTACTAATCCTTTCTGTGCCTCAGATTTCTCACCTGAATTGGGAATAACACTGGTATCTACCTGAGAGTTGTGTAGATTAAATAAATGAACATATGTAAAGCATCTGAAAACTGTGCCTAGCACATGCAAGTTTTACACAGGTATCAGCATTTAATATCATCATCACTATTACATTTTTGCAGGTTGTTTAGTGTTCCTGACCTCTGAGTACTAAATGCCAAAGTTTCCCCCATGATCGTGACAATCAAGGGAGTCCTCATACAATTCCCCGCCCCGTGTTTCCCCGTCCTCTCCTCTCCGCCTGACAACACTTCTTTACCCTTTAATCATAATCTCTAGTCTCATCTCTAAGGATGCTGCAAGTAGATACTTTCTAAAACATGGAACTAATCGTCAGCATGACAGACAAAGCTCTGAGGCCTGGCACCTGCCTGCCCACCAGCTCTGTGTAGCGATACTACTCTGCACTCACCTGGCACTCATGCCTACCCCCCCCCCCCCCCGGTAGCATTTATCCTTTGTCTCTCAAAACCGTCTACTCATGGTCACTTAGGGGCCATTCCAAATGTCTCTCCTCCTTATCTCCCCCAGGGTGGTGCCAGGGACTTCTGCCTCTGTGGCCTGTACCTTGTACTACATCTAACTCTGAGTGATGCAGTTACTGGTTTATGTGTCTGTTTCCTTGATTAGATCATGAGCTCCTCAGGGTAAAGACTAGTTCTGTGAATGTGTCTTCAGTACATGGTAAATAGAACGTGCTTTACGAAGGCTTTATGAATAAAAGAGGCAGCAAATCATACATTAATATTATTTCTTGTCTAATGTCTACTTATAACAACTTAAAAATTAATAACAAAAAATACAAAATATCATACCTGTTCCATTGATGTTTCATGAAGTTCATTAAGATTCAAGGTATAAATCCCTTCTTCAGCACCAAATATCAAGTACTGATCTGAAATGACAAAAATTATTCACTGATTTATATATATATATCTTTAAAAAAACTTAGTCTAAAATTAAATATGCATTAAGATATAAAAAATAACTGATTTATAAGCATTACATATTTTTTATTTTAATGCATACAAGTTGTTAGACACTGCAACTTAATGAATTGAGTTATATGCAAATATTACCCTCAGAGCAGTGAAGAAATTTTATGTAAGAAATGTTTTAAAGAGTGGGATGCTAGGCTTCTCACTCATCAGAGGGTACAAAGGACTGGCAGAGAATCTAAAATTCCTTTAAGAGAGGATCACGTACAACTGACATACAGAATGTAAGTTAAGAACAGCTGATACAGATTCAAAAATTTTGCAAATAGGCTATTATTATTATAAGCACTAACATAAAAAAAAAGATCTGCCCAAGCTGGTTTGGTTCAGTGGTTAGAGTGTCAGCCCACCAACTAAAGGATCCTGGGTTCAACTCTGGCCAAGGGCACATACTGCGGCTATAGGCTCAACCCCAGTCAGAGCGTGTGTGGGAGGCAACCAATCATGTGTCCCTCTCACATCTATGTTTCTCTCTCTCTCTTTCTCCCTTCTCTAAAAAGCAATGGAAAAAAATATCCTTGGGTGAGAATTTAAAAAAAAAAAAAAAAGATCTGACTTGTGCCTATTTAAAATTGAAAGTTAACTAAAACTTGGATACTTGCTAGAGCACTCAACATCTTCTAGAAAATAGCAGATGTTTGGCCATGGTCCTGTTTGATCGGTTTTTACAACATAAAAGAACAGGTTAAGAACTTCTCCAGACTGAGGTATGGAGAACTCAGAATGCCATGAGCACTCCTGCACTGCCCAGTGTTTAGGGTTAGTTCTGGTAGACTGCAGGCAGTCTGTGGTCAGACAACTGAACTGACTTCAAAGTGTAGCTCTACCAATGAATGGCTGGGACCCTCTCTGAGTGTCATTCTTCCTACCTGTGAAATGAAAGTACCTATACCTTGGATTTTTAAAAGGGTTAGAAAGAATACGTGTGTGTGTGTGTGTGTTTCTCTACATATCTTATATAGTTATTAAGATACAGATATATATAAAGTCTTTTTCTAAAATGTTTTCATTAATTTCAGAGAGAGAGAGGGAGAGGGAAATAGAAACATCAATGATGAGAGAGAATTGCCGACTGGCTGCCTCCTGCACACCCCCTACTGGGGACTGAGCCCGAAATCCAGGCATATGCCCTGACTGGGAATTGAACCATGACCTCCTAGTTCATAGGCTGACACTCAACTACTGAACCACACCAGCTGGGCTATATATAAAGTTCTTAGCCAGTACCTAATGACAACTATTCTTTTTTTTTTTTTTAATATCTAAAATAATATTTTAATTATCGTCTTTAGAAACTATAAAGACTATACATGATTTGGAAATGAGACTGTACCAAACACTGGCCAAAGAAGAACAGTCCGCTCTCCGCCTTCTCTTTTGTCTGGTCACTCAGAAATATGATGTTATCAGCTATGATTGTTGTTGCTTGTTGCCTCACATTATTTTTACCCACGTATTCACCATAGTCTACTTTCCCTTCCACATAAATTCAAGACCCCTTTTTCACATACTGATATGCCACGTCTCTGAGGCCTGGTCGGAATACTGAAATTCTGTGCCATGTTGTCTTTTGACTGACATCACCCATTTGGTATGTCTCATTGTCTCCTGATTTCCATATCTCATTTGTCGCTAGAGAAAATATTGTGACTGGGTTTTTCCCTTCCACCTGTCTCATGACAGGGTCTTGACCCACTCGCCCGAGTAACTGCACACAATTCAGAGATCTTTCAAGAACCAAGCCGCTTACTACTTCAGACTCATGTCTTACAAATTTATGAAGCACCTGTAACACAGGTCTTTGAAACATCGCTTCTCCTTTTTCTACAATCTAATCTGTAGTCTCCTCCTGAAGCTCCAGCCCCCGACAAGTACTCTTATTATGACCCCTTTTAAGGTGAGAGATCCTCTAAAGACATCCTGAATCCTTGGTAGTTAAATTCCTTTAGCAATGGCTATGTCTGAAGCACAGATATTGAATGATTGTGTTGCAGAAAAAAAGAAACTTTTCTGGAGGAAATTAGGGTGGCAGAGAGTGCATGGTTTCACTATACTGACATGGTGACTACACAGTAAAAATGTTTTTTAAGATTTTTTATTAATTTTTAGAGAGAGAAGAAGGAAGAGGGAGAGAGATTCAGAAAATAAATAAAAATAAATAAAATAAAAAAATGCTTTCATGGCCTCAGTTTAAAAAGCAATTATAAAGATAACAGATAAAAACATACAGTCATACCTCTGGTATCTGGGTTTATCCACGACGTTGCACAGTGAATTTTTAAGGGACACCCATTAAAAACCTTTGAAAAACAAGCACCCATCTGGAAAAATGAAAAGTAACAAAATTAATATACCGGAGCCATAGTCATTTGCCTTACAGTGGTACCACAAAGGCTGCAGGCACAACAGTTGTTGTGAACTGATACCCGATTTTACTTGAAAGAGTTATTTTTATCTTCTCAAACAAAGCAGTAATAGCAACCAATTCTGCACAATAATTTGTTTACAGAAATATTGTTTCTATGTCCCACATCAAGAACAATATAATACTCCCTGGTAAGAAGGAAATCAATCTCTACAAAGGTGAAAAATTTTCTTATTTGGTCTGTGAGCCTAAAATCATTGAATTTAATATTACAAAGTAAAAGAGGTATGACTGATTTCAAAATTCATATATGCACTTCAATCTCAGAACATACAGACTCACTTTTTTAAAAAAATTGAGCAATCTGATTATTTTCTCTGGAAGATTTCTTTGATGTTGATATTCAATTACCCTTTAAGATAGCTACCAAAAGTTGTATGTAAAGTACTGCTAAAACCCCTAAAAATCGCAATGATAAAATGAGGTATGAAACAAACTAGTTTCAGCCTTAAGCTGATTTGGTCCTATCTGGTGTCCCTGTTTATCAGCTCCCCCAAGAACTGCACACCTGACATAACAGTTTTATCTTGTAGCCAAACAGGAAAGTTCGTCCTATTGCAGACATACCTCGCTAGACTTGGAAGCTCTTTAAACTCAAAACTTACATATTTATTTAGATCTTTATACTAATTAAAAAGTATAAAGGCTAAAAAAGGTATAGTTGGGAGGTTAAAAACTAGAAAAACTATGGACATCTAAACTAGTGTTACACAGCTTTTGATTATAGCTTTGTAGCAGTGAAAATGTAGTTCTATCTATACAAACCTAAAATTACACTGAGTTAATATAATTTTAATCTTAGGACAGACAGCATTGTCTAAAGCAAACAAACAAACCCACAAAAAACTGTACTGTAGGATATCTAAGGTCTAGTTGTAGGGTCTCGTTACAGTTAGGCGAAGTTTTGTGATATGGGTGACTAAGGCCTTTGGGTCTGAGTTTTACTCTAAAATTCTATGTTTTGATCATTGAAAACATGTTGGAAAAAATGTGTCACATCTACATTCTGTACTTCCTATTACAGCCATGTGCCTTTCTCACATTTCTTCAACAATATCTGCAAGGAAGATATTAATACATTTTGGTATAAAGGAGCTTTAAAACATGTAATTTTATCTTGAAAACTACTTTTCAGACACAACCAATTAATATTTAAATTACCAATCTTAAAGATTTTTTCCGTAATTATGGAAGTTTTTTCAAATAGGCAACCAGTCTAACCAAAAGTACACATACAAGCAATTATCTGCCATTGTATTTAGTTTGAAAACTTCATCTATTTGATATTTATACTTACATGCACTTTAGGTGTTGGGGGTAGACCGTTACTAATAGGCTTCTAGAAAAAGAACACATGCATGATTACACCTCTTTTGTTGCTGTTTGGTATAACAAACACATATATTAGAATAAAACATATGAATACATTTTTTTTGTAAAACAAAACACTGTAGATAAGGCTGAATGACGTTTCCTATAAATCTTCCAGTCTTATTCCTAGTATCTATGCCTCAAAAAACCGGTTTAGTGTCTGTCCTCCAAACCTTTCTCTAGGCAATTACATGTACTCACGTATTTGTGCATCCTTCCAGACGTTGTGTATATTCATGTAAATGTCCCCACAGAAAATACTGTTTTTGTGTGTGTTTAGGAATGTAATAGTTACGCACTATTGCACAACTTGTTCTTTGCCTTAATATTGGGTCTTGGACAGCATTTCATATCATTACATAGATCTGGCCCATTTGTTTTAACTGCAGCATAGTACGGCTATAACATAATTTAGCTATTCCCTAATTGTTACTGAATATTTAGGTTACTTTCAATTCTTTACTATAACAACAATGTGGAAATGGTCACCCTTGCATATACCTTACTATGTAATGTGTGACCTTTTTTAGGGTATACTGTAAGAAGTGAAACTAAGGGAACATTTTAGTGGATACTGACTGCCACACTGTCAGAGTACCCACATCATATCACACTCACCAGTAATGTGTGAGAGTCCCAGCTCCTTATAGTCTCATAGACACTTAACATTTGTTATCAAACTGATTAGTAAAAATTGTTTTCTCATGTGTTTTTCATTAATTTGCGTGTCTCTAGTTGATAGAAAGGTTGAGAAGTTTTCTTAAAAATTTACTGGCTCTCTGTATTTGCTCTTCTGTAAATTGTTTTTTCATATTTTTTTACTAAGTTACCTTTTTCTTATCTATTTGCTGGAGTTCTTTATATAATCTAGATTTAAATACTGTATCTAATATATATATCTTACAAGTGTGCTCTCCTAGTCTATAGATTATCTTCACCTTGTTTATAATGTGTTTTATCAATTGAAGTTTTAAATTTTGATTTACTCAAATATATTAAACATTGGTCAGAGGATACTGATAATTACAAAAAGAGCAAAAATACAAAATTAACTAAAAAGCTACTGTTAACTGATTTCATACAAATATTCTGTTTAGTACCATGTATACAAGTAATTATTACACTTTTGAAATTGACTATATAAAATTTTACTTTGCAGATCTGTTTATGAGAATGCACAGACTGTGATTGCCACCAATTTCTGACGTTTTTTTCCATTTGGCAAATACTTTATGTACTTATTTTCATATTTATGTTCTTAAATTATCTTCCATCATCTATTTTAGTGAAACATTATTTTTAATTAGGGAGCTCTGAATGTTATAACTTAGATTTAAGTACTAACAAAACTGGCTGTAAATAACCAAGAAGCTACATAAATGGTAATCATGTTTCAGTATACCATAGATAGTTTATCCTAGATACCATGGAATATTTACTTCAGAATTATTAAGACTGTTAGTTTAACTAGTAGTTCCTTATACTAAATGAAATAAAGTAACAGAAAAAGTAAGTTAAAAATGCACACATAATAAAATATATACATCTCTCAAAAGTTATTATACTGTTGCAGAGTCATTAAGCTGCATTTTTGTACTACATTAGCAGGGCTGCTAAAATTTAAACTGATGAAAGCAAAAACGCACTGCTCAGTTGAAAAGAATTCATAAAACCCATTTCTGAAGGACATTTTACACTTTTGTTAAAAATGCAATAAATTTCACAAATTACAATGGATAACCCCAGTCAAATGCCTTAATTGAATTATAAAAACAATATTCTATGTGAAATCTTAATAGTTGAACAGATACAGTATAAAGCCTTTAACAATGCTTACTGTGCAAAACCACAGCTATATGCACATAAACATATACTAAAGGTACTATAAATTTCTATAAAACAACAAATATTAGTATACACAAAAACTTCAAAAATATTCTCATCTCATGATCTCATTGGCATGTGCTAAATTGGGAATTTTAAGGATTTTTGTTGTTTTAAGTTCTATGACGACAAATGTCTTCTGATGAACAAGAGTAAATTCTTTACAAATATAAAATAATTTTAATCTCCCTGGTAAGTACTATTTATGTTTTAATAGTTATATCACGTGTTTTACTTAACATTTATAACAGAAGTTGCTATGGCTAATTTCATTTTTCTTTAAGTGATCTCTACTAGAAAATAATCTTAATTTTTCTTCCTTGTTAACTATCCTGAGAGTAGTAATATCACAAATCACATAATCTACAGTTAGAATTTATCCTAGCATAGAAATTATAGTTTTCCTCATCTGTCCATGTCCTTGTTTCCTAAACTTCTTGACATTGTAAAAGGAACTTTTAAGAATCAATGAGAATAATAATAGTTATTGTCTGAACAAGCACAAGAATTAGACTGTTTACTTGCATACAGGTCACAAATTGGCCTAAGTAATTCGAACAGAAAGCCATCATTCAAGTTTACCATAGCAAAGATACATTTTTAAAAGGATTTAAACAATCCATATTATTACAATTAATACACAAAAATACCAATATAACTAATTATAAAATATGCAGTTGCTATAGTTCACTAATTATTATCGCAAAACTAACAGTGAAAAAGAAAACAAATACAAGCAGACTTTATGAATATAAATACCTACTGGTACATCTTTCTTTTCTTTCCTTGAAAGGTCTGTTCCTCTATGTTCATTCTGTTGTTGATATAATGACCCATCTCGTTCACCATTTAACTGGAAGGAGCCCGTTCCATTTCCTTCAATAAGATGTTTAAATATATTTACAAAAGGACTCATTTTCACTCAGAAAATTATCAAGTAGGACAGCAAAATATCTGTGACAGTGTCTGCCTGCATCTGGGATCACCCAATCAGAGCGTTTAGTACTGAAGAAAAAATTCTTATGTATATGCTCTTCTAATTTAAATTCAGGTTCTACCTAAATACATACATTTGTGTTAAGAAAACAAAAAAGAAACACTGAAAACATAACTAGTTTCAGGAAAGGAGCAATTTAGAATATGTTACCAAAAAAACTTCCATTGTTCTTTTTTTAATTGCTTCTTTTGCGTAATAAACAAGAAACTTAACAGTATTAAAACAGCATACTCTGTTATTAACTTAGAGGCAAATACCCAGCAACTATTGACCATTATTTTTTTAAATGATTAAATAAAATAAACAAAGGAGTTGGCCAAAGTTCCCCTTTTCCTAAAACACACGTAGTCTGGAACCAAAACACATTCTCCTTGTTTGTTCAAAATTTAATTTCTTTTGTTGCCAAACTACATATAAATGATGAACTGGACATAAACAAGACTCCAAAGGAGGGAGGGCTACATACAAAATGAGACAAAAGGGGCAAAGTATCCCAAACTAGGCCACAGGTAACCCTGTCATAAAACACTTCAAACCACAAGGCAAAAAGGAGAAATCATCTCTACAGCCATTGCTGTCCTTCCTCCTTCCTCAAAGGCATTTCAAATAATCTCTTAAAAGACAGATTCCCTCCATTTTTGTTCACACAGTATGAAAACCTGTTTTAGCCCCCCCTTACCTAAAGCAACAGGCTTCTGTGGAGGTAACCTGGGAGGCGGCGGTCTAGGTGGGACCTGGGAAGGTTTAGCTGGGCTCTCCGACAAAGGGCATCTCTTGATTGTCCCCTGGTTATCCTCAGTAGAATGAGGTTCCTGGGGTATGAATATGGACTTAGGCTGAAATAATACAGAAAAGGAGATCAATGATTAAACATGAAATTATTCATGTTTCATTAAACATAAAAAATTAAGTATTTTTCCTGAAGTAAATATTAGTATATACCAGAGGCTTTTAAACTGTGTATACTAGGAGAGTTTTAAGGTTCTTCAACTATCTGATTCATATTATCTGAGTACACATTCTAAAATGATACATTAAAATGTTTTCTCAGGAAAAAAATGAGGCCTCTTTCTATGAATTCCTCACAAGCCTTCCCACTTAAGACTTGCCAAATAAAAATATTCTGGTCTTTCTTATCTCCAATTTAAATGAGTCTTTTTATTTTAAGCATTCAGGCTAATTGAAGTTCAGCTCCTTACAAGGCTAATCTAAACTGTCTCATAGATGACTCAATGTCTTTTATGTTAATGCTTAAACTTTCAGACTAGGGGCAGGAGAAGATAACAATTAAAATTTTATCATTGTGGAAAATACTAACAGAAGATGCCTGAGAAACTTCTGTTCAGACAGCTGTAAAGCCTCCAGTCAGCAGGAGGTTTGGAGAATTTGTAAATTCTTACAAGTGTGTCCCTTACTAGGAAGACTGCTCAGCACTTATCTCTTTGAAATTCAGATCTCTATACTTTTGCTAATATAATACTAAACAAGTAAGTACAATATTATTTATCTGTGCAAATCACCTTTTTCTCAAAAGTATAAAATGAAAAATACAGTAATATATTGGATGCCAAGACTGGTCGGACTCCAATTCTCATACATAATCCCTGATTTCAATAAACCTTATAACAAACAGTTCATTTTTATAAACAGTGCATTTTATAATTAAAATTTGCTATGCATAAGCTTATAATAATAAATTTATATTACCATTACCTATATTAACTCCTTTTACCTTAAAAAAACACTCATCTGTTGGAATAATTCTATTATTTTATGATGCTTTTGTTTGACAAAAGGATGTCACTGACTAAAAAAAAAAAAAATTGAAAATTACTGACCTTTTAATTTAAAAGTACCTTCTGAAAATTAAATATCTTTGATGGTAAATCCAAGACACCAGTTATTAGTAGACTGTTGATTTTGAGGAACAAAATTTTATTTAAAAATGTAATTTGCCCGGCCGGCATGGCTCAGCAGTTGAGCATTGACCTATAATCCAGATCGCGGTTCGATTCCCAGTCAGGGCTCATGCCCAGGTTGCAGGCTCGATCCCCAGTATGGGGCATGCAGGAGGCAGCCGATCAATGACTCTCTCTTATCATTTATGTTTCTTATCTTTCTCCCCCTCTCCCTTCTTCTCTCTGATATCAATAAGAAAAAAACACACATAAAAAATGTAATTTTTCTAACACAAGTTAACCCATTAATATAATTATTTTCATGTACAGATTTCTAGAACTTATTTTTCAGAATAAACAATAAATGCCAAGTTAGATAATTAAAAAAGACAAGCAATAATCATCACAATTATCTACTTACATCATGACTAGTAACTTCTTCAGGATGTTTCTTTGTGGATCCCAAGGGAAAATAAGCTACAGAGTAACTATTAATACAGTATTAAACAATCGCACACACAGAAATTCAAACTGAAAAACAAATCTGCCTACCTTTGGTGGCAAAGGAGGTGGAACTTTTGCTTTCAAAGTTGAACTATAAAAATATAAAAGTTTAGAATCAGAACTCTTTATTTTATAAAAAAAATCATTACTAAAATATAATTAATTTTTAAAAGTTATGGAAGAAAAACTTGCATAAACAAGTTCCTTTTTTCTAAGACTGCAGGCGTTTTCTAAAATATTTTGTTAAATATTCAAGTTATGCTGAATGAAGTATTATTCAGAAGTAACTGAGTAGATATGCCTTCTTGGTTTCAAGTACTGTACAGTAATTAAAACTGGAAAAGATAACTACAATTACAATTTATATCAACTGAAAGATAATTAATGTAAAAACATAAATAACAATTGGTTTAGGGAAAAACAGCAAAATGATATAGTATAAAATATATCACAAAGCAATATATATTTTTACCGTTAGATATGAAATATCTCTGATGAACCTCATAAAAATATACATACTCTATGAAATTATAGACAGAATTGATTTGAGTGAAGCTAAGGTTCATTACAATTCAGGATTTTAGTTTTTAAGAAGTTTACAAAACTTAAAAGATGACAGAGCATAAATTCTGATGAGGGAAACGAGGCCCACAGAGGTTAAGTGACAGAGAGTAGTGAGTCAGAGCAGTGAGGAAGGAAAACCTACACCTCCAAAGACTCAGGTGTTCTTGTTACTCTATCGTGTAACTGTATCTTTCTTAAAAAAAGAAAAAAGAAAAATGTAGAAGAACTAAATATCAATGCTTACATAAGTAAAAATATTACCCCTTTAAAAATATTATGTTTAATCCAAAGTATTTATTTGCTATACATCAGATGACATTTAATCAACCATAAAATAAGCCTCTTTGTAGTTGTAGTAATAATTATAGCAGCTACCAATTATTGACTAATTTATGATATTAAGCTACAAGATGTATTTACTATCATTGTTAGTTTTTTTCAAAGTTCTTTCTTATCATCTAGTGCTACGGACTGAACTGTGTCCACCCAAAATTCATGTTTAAGTCCTAAACCCCCAATGTGATTGAATTTGGATATAGGGCTTCTAAGAGATAATTATGGTTAGATGAGGTCACAGGGTGGGGTACTGATTCAATAGTATTGGTGGCCTTTATAAGAATAGAAAGAGATCTCTCTCTCTCTGCATATGCTGGAAAAGGTCATATAAAGACACAGCAAGAAGGTAGCCAGGAAAAGGGCCCCTCACCAGGAAATGAGGCAGTTGGGTACCTTATTTTGAACATTTATCCTCCAGAACTGTGAAAAATTTCTGTTGTTCAAATCATTCAGTATCTAGTATTTTGTTATGGCAGCTTGAGCTAAGACTGATTTTGGCACCAAAAAGTGGGGTGCTGTTGTAACATCTACCTAAAAATGTGGAGGCAGTTTTGAAATTGGGTAACGGATAGAAACTGAGAGTTCTTGCTAGAAACATGAATGTTAAGAGTGATTCTGGTTAGAGGTCAAAGAAAGAAAAGAGTAGAGCTGGTGAGAAAATTTCCATCTTCTAAGAGAATACATAAATAATCATCAATAGGATGCTGGGAGTAGGGACATTAAAGATCACTCTGGTAAGGTCTTCAATGGAAATGATGACCATGTTTCTGGAAACTGGAGGAAAAGTGATCCTTATCATATCGAGTCAGAGAACCAAGCTGAATTGTGTTCCAGTGTTTTGTGGAAGTTAAAACTTGCAAGTGATAAAACTGGATATTTAGCTGAGATTTCTAAGCAAAGTGCTGAAGAAGTGGCTAGGTTCTTTCTGACTGCTTATAATAAAATGAAATGAAAAAGATGAACTGAAGAAAAAATGTTAAGCAAAGAGAAACCAGAACTTGAAATTTGAAAAATTCTCAGCCTCTTCATATTAGCTCAGCAATGGATGGCATGAGAAAGCATGTTCTGAAGAGAGCACCAAGGTGGCTGGACTATCACTCAATAAGGAATTTATGGGATTCTACCAGCACAAACACTGGCAGTTTGAACTGAAGGGGATGGAGATGAGACAAAAATAAAAGGCTTCAAACTCCTTGGATTTCATAGGATGGGATGACAGAGGTATCCGAATATGCCCTATTCTTTAAGAGGGGAAAAATAATTCTGAAGGTGATGCATAGATTAGATCTAAATCGAATTGATCTATTATATTTAGATTGTCTTTGACTTTAGAGTTGATGCTGGAAAGAGCTAAGACTTTTAGAGCCACTGGGATAGAATGACTATATTTTACATGTGTTAAGGACATAAATTTAGGGGGGTGAGAGGCATAACACGACGAACTGAATTGTGCCTCCTCAAAATTGTATGTTGAGGTCCTAACTCTGGAGATAGTGCTTTTGGGAGGTGATGAAGGTTAACTGCGATCTTAAGAGTAAAGCCCTAATCGAACGGGATTAGTAGCTTTGTAAGAAGAGAGAAACTTCTCTCTCTGCATGCACACATGGAGGAAAGTCATCTGACGACATAGTGAGGAGGCAGCATCTGCAATTCTGGAAGAGAGCTCTCGTCAGGAAGTAAACTGACCAGGGGCTTTAGCTTAAACTTCCCAGCCTCCAGGACCGTGAGAAATACATCGTTGTTTAAGCCACCAGTCTATGATATTTTGTTAATGATGATGAAGCTAATACAACTAGAACAGAAAAAGGGAAAGAAACTGTGCTAGAACCCATGATACTATATTACTAATGATATTAAAATTACTGTCGATGTTAAATTGTCAGACTTATGAAATCAGATCACATGACACTTTTTCTTTTACTAAAAACCAAAACAGAACGTACTGTTTCGATTCATCATCATCCCCTTCATCATCTTCTAAATGTGCCACATGCCCTCTAAAGATAAAGAAGGATAATTCCATTGTTACTACGTGAACTTTACCAAAACAGCTTAAGAAGAAATTTAGAAAATGCAGGAGGGGCTACTGCAAGACTTCTACATCTTTACAGAATTCAGAATTAAAACAACAACAACAAAATGATCTTAAGGCTCCATGACAGAGGGGGACACACAGACTTCACTCATCTGTGACAAGTATTTTAAGCTTAATTAAAAAGTAAAATTACCGCTGATGTAATTCTTCTTCAACAGACTTCAGAAGACTCCTTAAAAGAAAAAAAAAAGTAATGTGAATTAAGTAAGCAATAAGTATATGTCTTTATCGCTTTAACCTTACCCATACATTTTTACTTTATGATTTACTAGAAATTTGCTACACTGATCATCTCTATAGCATAAAACATCAAGTTATATTTAATGAACTATCTCTATTTTCTGTTGTTAATGTCTTTATATATGTATTTTAAATGAGCAAAAAAATCCTAATGTTTACTGAAAAGTACCAATTCAAACAGAGGACAACACCCCACGAAATGTCACAATAGGACTGACAAAACAATAATTGCAGGGTCATAGGGGCTTCCAGGATTCAAATTTACCAGGAATATTTACCTGACACCTGAAATTACATTTTCTTTTTCTTAAAATAAGGAAGGTGACACGCTTTTAAAAAAATCATGCTCTCAGGCAATCCTACGAAATGAAAGTCAACATGTTGGCTCTCTCTGCAAAAGCATGCATGCATGTGATGTGAATACATGAATGTAGTAGCACTCTGCTTCCACAGAAGACACTCACTTACCTGAAGCCTCTGTTCTCCAGTGGTGGACTGGCAAACACATTTACACTTTTGGGAGACTAAGCCTGTATCAGACCAGGTGCGAGGATTTCATCATTAAGAGCAATTTTTAAAACTCCAATATTCAGGAATGGAAGAGAGAACTCATCGCATTCCCAAAGTCCCTTAGGTCTTTTCACTGCAAGTTCATGCAGCATACCCCTGTACTGCACTTTTCAAGCAAAAAAACTCAATTGCCTTCTTAAAACTAATGGGATAGAGAGAAATATGGTCACTAAGGTAAAAGTATTCAGCAGAAAATTTATTCTCCTCAAAAGCTGTAAGGTAGTACCTTCTGATCATTTTCCCCATATATATATATATATATATATATATATATATATATATATATATGGAAAAAAACTGCCCTTAGAATTATCAAAACATATAACCAGAGAAACTGAAAGGTACAGTTAGCTAGTACAGCAATTAATTGAATATTATTTTAGCCATCAAATTTTAATTAGGCCAGCTTAATAACGATCTAAGTATTAAAAATGACAGAGTTCTAAATCTTTGCAGATAAAAAAAATTGAGGTGCTTTAGTCAATGTATTGCCTTACTCACAAAGTCCTTCTAGGCTACCACTAGGGGGGGCTGGGGCTTCTCTGCCAAAAGGCAGTTCAGCAAAATGAGGACCAGTTGTCAAGCAAAGACAGCCTGACTCTGACTCCTGCCTCTGCCACTGTAAGCTATGTGGCCTTCAATAAGTTACTTTGATTTTTATGCTTCAGTTTACATATCGGTAAAATGGGAATTATAACAGTATTTCATGTCAAAATGTTTATATATCTGAAGACATAATGAATTTAATGAATGAATAATATAGGTAAAATGCTTAGAATAGTAAATTAGGACACAGTATTCAATCAGTGTTTTCTTTATTATTATTAATTAAACATTTCTTTAAACCAGTAATCTCAAAATGTGGTCTGGAGGGTCTCAGTCTCCTACAGGAGGTCTACAAGGTCAAAACTACTTTCACAATACGAACATATTTACCTTCCCACTCTTACTCTTTCAGAGAATGGAACTCTAGAGTTTTCCAGACTATAAGGAGCATATTACAACAGATTAGCAGCAGACAGGAGAAACCAGCTGTTTTCTATTAAGCCAGATATTAAGGAGATTTGCAAACAATATCAAACAATGCACTTATCTTACTAATATTTTATTTCAGAAAAAATAGCTATTCTTCATAAAAAATGTTGTTAGTGGGCCTCAAAACAAGTTTGCTGTATTACACTGACCTATGTAAAGCCTCTTCTTGCAATTATTTGCTGCTTGTAACTCTTGTGAGAAGAATGAAGTGGTATTAGAAGAGAGGCACCATAGAGGTGGCATTTGAACTGGTCCTTAATAACAAAAAAATTGTGGTGCCCAGAAAATGTTATTTATGATACCATGTAATGAGTATATTACTATTTTAAATAAATAGTTTGAAAAGTTCTCCGTTTAAGTTTCTAATAATATAAATATTGACAGTTATAACCTATATAAACAAAAACTCAATGGAGTCCTCAATAATATTTTAAGGCTATAAAGGGATCCTGAGACTAAAAATTTAAGAAGTGCTGCTTTAAACTACTTTATTAAATTAAACATAGATCTTTGAACTATACAGTGAGCTTTTATATCATTTTAGAAGATGTGAAAAGAGAAATATTTTCCTGATCATCTGACAATATTTTTTGAAATATTTCTTTTTCCAGTAAGGAATACTAGGATTTGAGGATAATTAAGAGGAAAATTTAAGCATAGTTTATTTTCAGTTACTGTGTGTAAAAGAGAAAGGCTGAATAAGAGAACATGAGAAAGCAGCTAGTCTATGGCTAGAGACCCATATATATTTTTTATTCATTTACTTGCAAGTCTTCTACTATGTGTTAAGACTCTTTTTATTAATAAAGTTAAAGAAGACATTAAGTATTAATGAAAAGTATGAATATGATTTGCTGTCAGGCTTTACAAAAGAAAAAATACAACATGGCTAGATCTGCTAAAAAGTCTATTTACAGTCAATACTGTATCTTGAGAGCACAGGAGAAAAATGTGATGCTGACTTAATCATCAAGACTGGGTGCTATACAATAAAAAGTGTCACTATTCACTAGTCCACTGGGATTCTTCTAAAAAATAATTTAGAGCTTTCCTTAAAAATAACATTTTGTTGGTTTTAAATGGTCAGAAAAGTTGGCCCCAATAATAATAGAATGCAAAAGAAAACCACCCAGTAAGTCAAAATACATATGCATTTATTTAAAAATAACTACTACTATCTTATATATGGTTCCTGCATGGTCCGTAATAGGTAGAAACCCATAAATGGAAATCTGTCTGCCTGATCACCTATGGAGAAAGCAGGAAATCCTGTGTTTAAAACACTGCCTAGTCACAAGAATAAAGCAGACATATCAGTACAGTAAGAGAAGTGCTACATCCATGCTCATGTCACATGTATGTATATACCTGTACACAAAACACAGCCAAAGGTCAAATTTTTGGCGAACCTACCTTGCCAGTGATTCGTTATATAGAATACAGTTCCTTAAGCAGGGATCCAATTAATCAAAAAAAATGAAGGTTGGGCAAATTATTAACATTTTACCTAGCCAAAGTAACCATATACTATGAAAATGTCTAATAGTTTAAAATAAAAAAATGGGAACTAAGGATTCTGGAAAAGCATTTAGAGATGGGCCATATGTATATATATATATGCAACTATGTCATTTAACATTATATTTAAAATGAATCCATAAAAGGTACATGAAATACTTTTTCAAATTATCTAGTCTCTTAAAATATATCAAAATTTGCTAATGAGGGCCTTAAAACTAGTGGCCCCAAATTTACACAAAACGACATAAAAAAATATGTGAATTTTTCATTTGCAAACTCACTATGAGACAAACTTTCCTTTGTTGCCCATCGACTGATTAGGACAAACCATAAATAGCAATAAGTTATTACTTAGATAGAATTTCATTTTTCTACCAGGAAAATTTCAAACTTATTTTCCATTTTAGGAAATATAAGTAGGTTACTAATAATAATTTTTAAAAAAACCCACCTCAGAGTACTTAAATGAAGTTCAGTTTAAATAAAAACTAAGGCATTTCTCTAGGTTGTCATTCAAAGCCCTTTCTCGTGTTGAAAAACATATTTAAATGATTTGTTTATAAAAAAACAGAGACATGATTTTGCACTATAATTACTAAACCTGAGCTACTTCTCTTTAGTCACTGTTTGTCACTCATATGTGGAATCTAAAGAACAAAATAAGCTAATAAAATAGATCCAGAGACATAGAAGCATGGAACAGACTGACGAATCTCAGAGAGAAGGGGTGGGTGGGAAGTGATTAATCAAAGAACTTATATGCATAACCCACGGACACAGACAATAGTGTGGTGAAGACCTGGGGCACGGGGGCAGTGTGGAGTGTTGAATGGGTCAATGGGAAAAAAAGAGAACATCTGTAATTCTTTCAACAATAAAGATAAATTAAAAAAAAATAAGGGTGTCTCAACTCTCTAATGTAATTGAAATTATTTTTAATTTGTTCTGATTATCAAAATATCTACATAGCTAGATTTTGGCAACTTAAATACCACCTATAAATTAGCTTTTTGGGGGACGGGGGAATCAAACCATTTTATTTGGGGAGGGTAGAAGGGCTGGGAGGACAATAACAGAATCTATGGCGAATAGCAAGAGTCCTGTCTCCGCATCTTGCTAACTCGGGCCTATGGAACTGTTACGTCTTGTAAACTGCCCTTTCATTACTGTGCTCTACCACCTAGACAAGTGTGTGGTATAGAGTAGGCCTTGAATAAATGCTGGATTTATTCTTGCATGAATAACCTTTGAAGACTTTAGACACATTTTAACTACTGTTCACTTTTTAAAAGACTCTTACCAGCTAAAAAGTTAAGATTTCTAGAGTGTGAATAATTCCAGATGTTTTCAGAGGCCAACACATCTAAGAGACATACCAAAGCAAGTTTTGTACGGAATAAACAGGCCAACTTTACAAATAAAAGAAATAAACTGCTCAAATACAGATTTATCTTTGGTTGGAATATACTTAGTTTTTCTCCAGGGAACAAGTAAGATCTACAAAGTAGCTTGATGTGAAAAATTTAAGGTGACTGTCCTCATTATAACAATTATTGATTAAGTGATTAGCACAGTAGCAGTAAAATAAAGTTAAAAATATATTATAAAATATATTCACTAGCTATTTTTAGTACTGTGATTACTTATTACCATAATTATTAAAATATAATATTTTAAGGCAATGTAATTATTCCTGAATTTAAATTTAATTTTAAAAGAACTTTACTTACTTGTTTGTACCTAAAAAGTAACTACCTTGGTGTCCTTGTCCATATTCTAGTTGTAGATCCTAAGAGTACAAAACAAAATATTTAATAAAATAGTAGTATATCACAAATCATGATACAGTAATATGTTAGTTTTAAAAGAGAAACCCCAGACTTCAAATAAATCTGTATTGCTCTATGTTTTTAAAAAGAAGGCATGGTAGGACTTCCAACAATAAAAGACAGGTTCAGTATTTTTCTGGGAACTCATTTAAAGAATATATGCAAGTTTCATTTAAGGTTATTACTATTGTAATTAACATTTGTAAAGTCAGCTTTTTAGAAAGAAAAAATTCAAATAAAGTATTTGTTTTCAAACTATAATGAAGCAAAAACGATTACAGAAGAGAACAAGCAACAAAAATCTGGGTCTGTCTCAGTGTCAGAAATGCCCTGGGTAAGCACATTCATCACTCACTGTTTCTACTGCTGCTTCATGCAAGGAGTAATAATTTTTTAAAGAAATAAAGTAGGGTGCTCTTTTAAAGTGAATTATATATATGGACTTACAAGCGATTATAAATTGTAAGTCAGGACTTTTAATATATATTAAATTTTTAGAGTTAAGTATAAGTAGCAAAACTTCAGTATTACTAAGGCAGTTCCTTAACTATTTAAACATTCCCACTAAATGCTACACATTACAGAGCTGAGAACTGAAATTTAAACGGACAAACAATATATGTATATGTGCTCGACTCAAACACCTTCTTGAGACCAAAAAAATGTGCTTTCCAACAACAATGGAAAGTAGTTCCTTTTCTCCCCTCTTAAAGCCACTGTATCTCAAGCTCTATTTTAATAATAAAGGGGGAATATGTAATATTTCAAATGAATTCTATTTTTACTGGAATATACTGCACTTACAGTGCTTTTAATTTTACAATATAGTGTCAGGACTTAACACGAAAGTTACCTCCTTGGAGCAAGCAGCCTTCCAAGACTGTGCAGGAAGATAGCTGCAGCCTTCTCCAAGTCTCCACTGCATTTAACACTAACTTCTCCCCTGGCACTTACTCTGCATTTTAACTAACTTATTTACAATTCTATAAAGATACTCGCCAGGCTGTGAGCTCCTCAAACAAAGGGAAATTGCTAAATCCATCTTTCTTCCCTACGCTCAGGGTCTAGCACAATGCTGGGCCCCAAGTAAATGCTTCTTCAAATGCCATTTGGTTATTTTTCCATAAATAGGTAACTAACACTTCAGCCTCGTTAATAGACACGAAAATAATTCTAGGTCACAACACTCCTAAGCCTAGAATTCTAAGAGGATTCTGAGCAATACATTACATTTAAGTGAAAAGCACTTCAACATTTAAGTATTACAGCACCTGTCAAAAAAATATCTGATTGACATCCAAATCTAAATCCTGGTTTAGACAAAGCTCAAATTCTGTCTTCTTCAATGCTTGTGTTCTTCCATGCACAGTAATACTCTTACCAGTGAGAGAAAAGATAACATCATAAACAAAAAAGATCAGCCAAGTGTCACACTGGTATCACACAAAATTCTAATGAAAAGGGATACCTATTCTCTTTAATTTATACTACATCTTACTAGAATAAAATCACTATTATCATAAGACTGTCACACAATTATTATGATGAATAATTTAAGTGTTGATGACTTTATATGGAACTTTGAAATGTTGATATTCAGTAAAGAGAAGTACTATCTTAAAAGAATTCACTTTCTAATTCACGTTTGTTTTCTTCGGGTGTAGATAATTGGGCCCTCTACCAGACCAGCAACCTCTTTAGCCAATAATCTCTTAAACCTTTAATCAAAGGACAGCTTCCAAAAGCATGTATTTGTGCAGAGTGGCCATAGCTTCTGTTTCTTAAGCACAGATGTAAGAATTACCAGGTTGATAATAATTTTTAAAAAATCAATTGAGAAAACTAGTGTACTTAAGAAGGTAAGAGAAGAGTCTAAAATAACTAACATCCTTCAGGCTGGAGAGAAGCTGCAGACAGATCCAAATCTAGTGATTAAATGTGGCCATGAGTGAAGCCCTATCAGGAAAGCTAAGGTTGAAAGGGGCTTATTCTTTATTAATTCCTTCTCTGTAAATCAAGTTATGTTATGTTTTAGCAAACATGAAATATAAACAATGTGTGAGGCATGTCATCAAGTAAAAGAATTACACTAAGTCCTTCTAATAAGTATCTAATCTCATTTAATTCAGCTCTTACTTACCAAGCACCTATTATTATATGGCAGGAATTCAGACAGTAAATCAGACAAGAAAAATGAAAAGAAATAAAAGGAAAGACAAAAATGTGAAACCTGGGCAAAGTTATGTATCTTTAGGGCAGTCTAAGTAAGAAAAATTGATCTAAAACCCATTTTAGAAGGACTTGGAAGCTATTTTGTAACAGAAAATGCTCAACTCAAACACCTATAATTTTGCTACCAAAATTATACTTGGAAAAGCACTCAAAATATACCCTAGATGAGTAAAACATAGCATAGATAAGCTTAAATAAGAATACATTTGAACAAGCCAGGATACACATAAAAATATTAGTTGCATAAATCAGGCATCAACTTATTAGTGAATGATAGTACTTAACAACACAGTAAAGTCCAGTAAGTAACAACATGGACTGAAAACATGCAATAGCCTAGTACAGATTCAACCTGAACACTTACACAAAAATGTAAGATGGTCTACCTGGCTCAATTAAAATAGCCTTCTGAGTCACAAAGTTCTAAATTCTGTTGTTCATTTTAATGAATGGGGAGTATTTCTATACCCTGACCAGGAATTCAATCGTGATGATCTGGTTCAGGAGGAGACGCTAAACCACTGAGCCACACCAGCTGGACTCTAAACCTAGGATAAAGTCTCTAAGAAAACATGGTACCCGAAAGAACTAAAAAAGAATAAAGGATGTGACTCAAACACTGGAAAAAGAAAATATATGATCAAAAATATCTTATTATTGTGTTGTTTTTTTAACCACCCTCAGGAGATTACAAAGTTTATACCTGATGAGAAAACAGCAGGAAGTTAATAGAATTGATACAGCTGTTTACAAAAAACACAAAAGAGAAAGAACAGCAGAACAGGAAAAAATTTTTTTTCTGCATAAAAAAAAAAGAGAAAATTATGGTACCAGTAAAATAGGTACCTTTTATTTTTAAAATGTATCTTTATTGACTTCAGAGAGAAGAAGGGTGAGGGCGAAGAGAGAGAGAAACATCAATGATGAGAGAGTCATTGATCAGCTGCCTCCTGCACGCCCCCGGCTAAGGATGGAGCCTGCAACCGGGCATGTAGCCCTGACCGGAAATCGAACCATGATCTCCTGGATCCTAGGTCGATGCTCAACTGCTGAGCCACGCCCGGCCGGGCATTAGGTACCTTTTAATGTGGTAGATAACTTACAGAAGTAAAAAGGGACTGGATCCTGGATAATTAAAAAAGATTTTTTTTATTTCCCAGAAAAGCAGGAGTCAGAACACTAACTAGGGTGGGGAACGTCCGGCCTGAGGGCCACAAACGACCGACTGGAGAAATCAATTGGTCTGGCCCTGCTAAGGCAACTGCAGGCGGGACTTGAAATTCAATAAATCTAGGAGCTTTTTTCATAGCTAATTTTTAAGTTGATAATTTTGTATGGCTCGAGAATGATGCTATAAATATCCAAATGGTCCTTGGCAGAAAATAGGTTCCCCACCCCTGCACTAACTGATTAAGCAGGTATTCTGACTAATGAAAGCAGGAGACTTAAGGAGACTGAGTAACACAACTTTTGTACGGCAAGCTTGGAAATGAGTATCAGCAGGTTAGGTTTGACACTCTGGAAAATGTCCTATCATTGAGCAATTACGAAACGAGGCCTCCTTAGAAATTGTCTGCAATAGTAGATAAGAAAAATAACAACACAGTAGATAAGAAAAGTGACCACACAACATAAATTTTATAATAGCTTAACAGATTTAAAATAAACGAAGTTGGCATTTACTCTTTCCCAGAATAAACACAACTTTAAAGACTTTATTCAATTTTGACCTAATTCAGGAATAAATTTAAAGTACTTTTGTTATATTTATTGATAACAATCAATTGGTTGTATCTTCCTAACATGTTTTTAATTCTAATTTAAATATTTTATTTTTACTTTCTCAGGTATACTGCTTCTTCAGAGTAATAATTATGTTAGTACTAATGTTCCTCCATAGCAATTAACATAGTGTTTTACATACAATTAATTGTAGATACATTTTTCATTGGTATATGGGCCAAAATATACAGTAAAACTAGGCAAATTAAAAAAAAATTAGCATCAGCTGAACAGATATGTATGGTTATGAGCAAAACTCTTACTACTTAATTATCACATCATAATGGATCTTTTTGTTTTTGTTTTCAACTTGGGCATCTTTCAAAATTTAAAGACCCTTTTTTACTTACTAACAATCCTAAAAATCAAGCTGTTTTTCTGTACTAATGAAAATTGAGGTGTTATATTCAAAATTCATTTATAAAATCATAAAATAAATACACTTGGTACTTAAAACCACCAGAAATCACTGATGACACGAAACTTTTAGGCAGCAAGCTCTTTATAAGGGAGTAAATGTTTTTTTTCTGGGTCCTAAAAGACCTCAGGCCGTCATCTTGGTGGCAACTGCATACTAAGATGACAGCCAGACATTTTGGGTTCTTGTGGCTTCTAGTGGCCAGTAACAAGTATTTGTAAGAGACAAAAGCTTGTTCACAGTGCAAAAATTTTAGCACTGATGAAATGAGGGGACTGAAATAACTAAAGATAAGTCAAACCCCTTAGGATGGCTATTACTTAAAAAACAAGAACAAAAACCTCCCTTTCCCCAGCCAGAAAATAACAAGTGTTCATAGATGCAGAGAAATTGGAACCCTTGTGCACTGCTGGTGGTCAAATGATGCAGCTGCTACAGAAAATAGTATGGCTGTTCCGCAAATGTGGAACATGGGATTACCGTATGATCCACCAATTCCCAATTTAGTTTACACCTAGGAGAACTGAAAGCAGACATGACAGATATCTGTACGCCCATGTTCACAGCAGCATTATTCACAGTAGCCAAAAGGTGGAAGCAACTTGTGCTGATGATGGGTCAATGAAAAAACAAAATGTGATCTATATGTACAGTGAAATATTATTTAGTCTGAAAGAGGAAATTCTGACAAATGCTACAACATGGATGAATCTTGAAGATGTTATGACATTATGCTAAGTAAAGTGAGCCAGTCATGACGTGAGCCAATCATTGTATGATTCCAATTATATGAGGTAACTGGAGTACAGAAAAATTCAGAGACAGAAAACAGAAGGATGGTTGCCAGGGTCTGCGGGCAAGGGGGAATGAGCGTTACCGTTTACTGGGTATGGAGTTGTAGTTTGGAAGATGAGAACGTTTTGGAGACCCACAGTGGTCATGGTTGCACAACAATACAAATGTACTTAATGCCCTGGACTGTACACTTAAAAATGGTCACAACGGTCAATTCTATGTATACTTTATCACAATAAAAAATAACTATGAACATATATGTTGACTAAAAAGAGAGAGAGCACGAACAGTAGAAAACAAAATACTGATATGTTGAGTAGAAGCAACATAGTAGAGTGGTTCAGGTGTGAATTGCTGAGCCAGGCTGCTTAAGTCAAATCCCAGCTCTATTATTTAGCTGAGTAGCAAGAACAATTTCAGCTTCTTTGCACCTTAAATTCTTTCATTTGTAAGACATAAGTTAATGTACTTAAAATGTTTAGAATAATGCGTGGCATATAAAAACTTCTAGTAACTGTTAGCTTTTATCATCATTAGAAGTGAGCTTTTTAAGCTTGATTTTTATAAATGACAGGATCTGACAAATATTTCATTCACCCCTCTTCCACCACAAGTTATCTGTCCCTAATGCCCTCCTGTCACAGACCCCGTCAAGTGCTCCCTCTATCATAAGAAATTCCTGATTATTTGGAGTGGGGCTAGTTCTAGGGAACCGAGAGCCATGATAACTAATTCAAGTTACCAGGCTACAGAAGAGAATATTTTAACTCTAAGGTACTATGTTTCTGGTGTTGTAATTGTCTTTTCTGGAGAATACTGATTTAAGCTTTTGATTCTGTAATCTTTTATTTCCACAACAAATTTCACTAACTGCCATCCTAGCCTACTTACGTCCAATTCTGGAGAATTTTTCAATCTAGAAATCACTGATAGTGTTTTCTTAAGAAATTCCTCCTCACTTGCTTCCTGGGATGGTGAATTCTCAATCCTCACATTTTTTGATCTGTTTGGGCACCAGATGTATCTTTCTTTTGTGACAATGCATCTACTGATTCTTCTAGCTTTTCAAGTGCTTCTTCCCCACCTCCAATGTTGGTTCTGCCTTTGACTGTGAAATACAGGCATTACCCATAGTGATAACCAGTTTTCTACACCCTCTTTATTCAGACCTAGCTGGGGAACACATGAAATCTCATGGTTTCATCTATCATTTCCTCTTTGATTACTTCATTTCCCTCTTTTGAGCTAATCCCACTAGTAGTATGACCATTTCATAATTTTGGCTCTTCATTAGCCATCTCTCAAAACTGTGGTCTGTGCCAATAACTGTCTCTACATTAATTCCCACGAAACACAGAAGGTATACACGTATCTCCATTTTCATCCTGAAGAATTTATAATGGTTCCTACACAATACTGAAACCAGTCTTAGTGCCTCTCAGAGGCCAAATAAGCCACATTAACCCAAAAGTTTTTCTACTTCTCTACTGTACCAATTATATGTTAGCCTGTCCTCATCAACAATTACCACCTGGCAGTTTGGGCAATTCACTACATATTTTGTGGCATGGCTAGCAGTTTATATGTGCAAGTATTTTTTAAATTTTTTGTGTGTGCAAGTATTCTTTGTTCATCGAGACAGCAACTTCCTAAAAGAGAAATTATGTCTAAAATCTCTTTTATGTTCTACAAATGTTACAGGGCACAGATTTAAGAATTTATGTTAAGCATCATCTAAATCAACCAGAATTGAAAGAGGTTATGTTATTGAAGCTGAGAGGATGGAAAGATAAGGAAAATTCCACTGAAAAGGCAGAAAAGTGAAATCTAGAAGTATATATAAAGGCAACCTGGGGCCCTGGCCAGCTACAGAAGTAGAAAGAACTATTTACTTAATAGCAACTATTAAAAGTATTATTTATTTAATGTTCACCAGGGTTAATGTCCCATCTTTTCTTACCTAATGGTAAGATAGTCTTAATATTTATAATTTCAAGGAGCCTTCATAACCCAAAGTTTGGCCTGAGAAAGACGGATATTACATAATGCTATCAAGCTACAATTTCACCTAAAACTGATTTCTTTATTAATTAGGGGTAAATTATTTCTTAAAGAGATATATATACACATAATATATGCAATATATAAATAGTTTTATATATATGAATAGTTATGTGTATATATATGGATGGTTCCTAGTTCATTAAAACAAGTCACGTTAAAACTGGACATAATTATAGGGAAATATAATAAAAAAAATATTTGAGTCAGAAAATGAAATGTTTTTCATAAAAAAAGAAAAATATTTTTATTTTTTATTATAACATTTTAATATATGAGTAGACATTTATTTAACTTGTTATGGAAAAAACTGCTATAATCTTTAATATAGCAAGATCTTATAAAACAATGCTTAAATTGGTTCATTAAAATTGGACAGAATGTTTGATAAAAAAAAATAAAACAAACAATTAAGACTAAAACAGTGCTGACAAAGAAAATCAGAAGATGAGAAATACCAGATTAGATCTTGCAGTGTAGTATATTTCTTCTGAACTGTCCAAAAAACCATCACTGTCGGGCTGTTTAGCAGAGACCAAGAAACCCAAGTTATTTACACTCAGACTAAAAGCCACAAATTCACAAAGGGAAACTTTCTTAACTGAAGTAAGTCCTGCTAACATAATTTTGTTAAGGCAAATGCAAAGTCAAATATTAAAGAGCTTCTAAAAAAACAACACTGCAACAAAGTTGCTCTATAACGCAGTTACTAAATTAGCATAAAATTTAAATACATGCAACGGCCAACTTAAAAAGAGAAAGCAAATAAACTGCCTTAACAAAATACAATTAGCATTTATAAACATCATGACTACTGTTTCTGCTTAACCTCCGTCCTCTACATAAATGTCAGGCTTCAGTATTATAATATGATCACTTTAAGCATTTTCTTTAACATTCCTTTCCTCCATGCTGGTATAGTGAATCAGAATAATTCCAAAAGTTAAAGGCCTTTAGTATGCCTCTGTATGCCTTTAGTCAAGTGGGTTAAACTGAGTATTAAATTTAAGAAGAAAAGTTCCCACTTCGACCCTTAGTACTTATTAACAGTTACTTTCTTCTCATTATTAAATAGAAAAAAAAGGTTACATAATCTGGCGCTCTGGTAAAGTAACTGCATTAGGATTAATTCTGTTTATTTTTTAATTCTCATGTTTTATTTTTCCATAGAATAGTAACATCTCAAATATTTGGAAACCATTTTGCTTCTAAGACTACATCTAATACATTATCATATATCTGGAAAGAAGTATAAAACATTAACAAAAAAGAATCATGAAAAGAAAGTTCATACAGTTAGCAAGCCTTAAATGAATGACAAACTTGATCTACTATGTATGCCTAGTCTCTCCTGAGCTTTAGCATTTCAATCAGATGTGACTCTACTCTGATGTTTAAAAAACTGGCTTATACTTTTAAAAAGCTGCCCATAAATTTAGTGAGAAGATGGGCCTTTATTGATCCAACATTTTTGTTTAAAACTGTGGCATTTATCCTAATAAATACATACACAAAAAGCTACTCAAAAACTGAAAAAGAATGAAAAAAAGAGCCAGCATTAAAAACATTAAATGAGAGAATGGTAAACTAGTAAGTTTCTCCTAAATAATTTTGAAAATATTCAATCTCAGCAACACAGATTTATTTATGCTGAATTTCAGAATGACTTACCTTTTTATTTCCCCAAATGCTTTCGAAAATATTAACTAGCTTTTTAAGTCAGTTCCAATATATCATAAAGACTAATTAAAACATTTACTTTCAGTGTTAACATTCTAAGACTACACTACTTACAAGTTCATGATGTGGTTCTGTCTCCTTCCTTAAGGGTGGATCAAATTTTACTTGGCCAACTAAAAGAGAAAAAAGTAAAGCCATGATCTGTTTCTATATTCTTAATGATATAGTAATTTTAAAAGTTACTCCATGGCAAAACACGTTGAATTTTACTATCTACCATACATTAATCACAATCCAAAGATTTAAATAAAGAATGTGTTAGCCAGAAAAAGTCCGAGAAAGTGTAAGCTGTTAAAACTTAATCTGTTAATAATAGGCATTTTCCATAGTAAAAAAAGAAGATTAGCAAAATTAGGTATACCTTAGTCAGGATTAACCTGCTACTTCATTGTGACCCAGCATAAAATAGAGTCAATCTTAACTGAGGACTGAGGTGCGCAGACAGCAATTGAGGCAGAGTACTTTTGGAAGCGAGCCTGCAAGATGGCCTCTAATGAGTCCTGTCTCCTGGTGTTCATAAACTTACGTAGTCCCTTCCCACAACCCCAGGGTTGGTCTACATGACCAAACAAACAGGATAGAGTGATAGCACATCACCTCCAAGATAAGGCTTCTGTCTTGGGCTCTCTCTGTTGCATCACTAGCCCAGGAGGAAGTCATGCTGTGAGCAGTCCTAAGGAGAGGCTACATGGCAAAAAATTGAAGCCTCTAACTTCAGTTATGTGAGTAACCTTGGAAGCAAATCCTCTAGCCTACTCAAGCCTTCAAATGACTGCAGCCTCAGCTGATATTCTGAATGTAACTTCATGACAAACCCTGAGCCAGGACCACCCAGCTAAGTTGTCCTGGATCCCTGACCCTCAGGATAGTTGTGAAATAATAAATGCCTATATTATTTTAAGCTGCTAAATTTTGGGATAATTTGTTATACAACAATAAATAAATACACTACTTTAGCTAAAGTATAAAAAGTAGCTAGGGCAGACATAAGTTAACTCTACTACATTAATCTTTTTCCTTGCTGTTACAATATATTGAAGTTTCATTTTCTTTACCTTAATTTCTACATCTCATTATCATTATTTGCTTTTATAACCTGACTAAAGCATGCAAGACACTGAGATAAAACCAAAGGGACAAATATAACACATTAAAAAAAAAAGGGAAAAGTCACAAATATATTACAGTTCAACTAGTTTCAGCTAAAACAGCAATTCTCAATCAAGGTAGGCAAATGAGTGAGATTTCAAAGTATAATCACTTTTACAATTGTTTTGATTTTAGCTTAGTGTATGATTACCTGTGAGTGTTAATACCAATTAAAAAAGACCAGGAGACTCAAATATTTAGTAAAGTAGAAAAGGTTGAGAAACAAAGCCCTATAAGACCTCCCGCTGTGCGTGAGTGTGTGCATGCTTTATCGCTGTTATAGACTAGATATCAATTTTTAGCACTTAAACTATACTCTTCGATAATAAATTCTTCTTACCTGTTCACATATGATCACATATCAAAGATTACAAAATAACTTTTGGCAAGGTTTTATAACCACTATATACATCACCTTGTAGAGGTCTAGTGAATACCTCTCATCTACACTTATCCTCAAATAGCAAAATTAAATCTTTAATAAAGTTACATGAGGACAGTTTGTGCACCCATCTGCCATGTGTTATTTTCATACGTGAACATGCCTGTTTTCCTTATCAGACAGTATGAAGACTGGGTACAGGGGTGCAGAGCTGCTGTCTTAGAATAACTTTCATAACAAGGACAGCATCCTAACTGTAGCAGGTAGTCAATACCCCTGTACTCCATGGGAATGCATGGAGGAAAGGGGGCCGGTACAGCAAAGTCCCTATGGAAATTCATTCTTCATGTCTTACACTGGGATCACTCTTGTTTTCTTCAAATTCCCTAAAATTATGGCATGCTTCTGCCACAGGATCTTCCAACTATTGTTCAAGTAATTGTTGGTTAATCATCCCAGGCTGCAGTGCTGTTTATGATATTCTTAAGGATGTCAAAAACTCTTACTTATCTGTCACTGTCTATTCGTCTTGACCTCTGTTTCCTCTACCATCTCCCTGAATGTATGTCAAGCAAGCCACACACCATAAATTTATCTTTTAATACCCAGATGAAAACTCCTTTTTTGCCTCTTTGAGACAGCTCTAACATTATCTCTTGCTGATCCTTCATCAGTCATGATGGGTCAAAATTGATCCTACTATGGCAGACAAGAGCCCCAGAATTATTTCTTCTTAAAGCAAGTCTTTGCTTATCACATTTAACTAAAGGTAGAAGGTAACTTCCTAAGAGGGAAAAGGTAACACCTTTAGACAAATGAGTCAGTTTTTACATAGGTACGGTGCTTAAACACTATTTAGTTTAATGAAGAAAAATCCTTGGTTGCATGGAGAGGCACCATGTAATTATAAATAGGAAACACTTTCAAGAGGAACAAATACTCTATACAATTATTAAAATGAATTTTTTCCCAAAGCCTGTCTTTATAATAAATAGTATTACTGAGTACTCTATATATTATCTCACATGAAATCATAAAACATTCTAAGAAAATATATTAGCCCGGCCAGGTGTGGCTCAGTGGTTGAGCATCGACCTAGGATCCAGAAGACTGCAGTTTGATTCCCAATCAGGGCACATGCCCAGTTGTAGGCTCAATCCCCAGTAGGGGGCATGCAGGAGGCAGCCGATCAATGACTCTCTCTCATCATTGATATTTCTATCTCTCTCTCCCTCTCTCTGAAATCAATAAAGATATATTAAAAATATATATACTGCATAAAATTTAAAAGCTTCAAATATCAAACCTACAATGGTTTTCATCCTCTTGCAACCCAACATACTAGAGGCACAGGGAAACTTTCTTATGGCAAGCAGGAAAGGGCAGATGTCCATCATGTACACCCATTCCCAGCAAGGAGGGCAGTATCAGAATTTCAGAAAAACTGGGGTATAGGTATCTAGTTTCAAATAGCATATCATGCTATGTAGTTAGGAGCTGAGAAATCACTGATATAAATTGGTAAAGAATGATCCAGAAAAAACTGCACTTTGCAAAAATGGCCTGAAAATATATTTTTAAATAGAATCAGACAAGATAAAAAGTACTTCAAGTTAGATTTTCAATAGTACTCAATACAAAGTTTTCTAAATCAACTACAAAGACCTCAATCACCTTTTGTATTATTAAAGAAATAACAAAAAATCATGTAATTACCTTTTGTATATAAAAAATAATGGGAAATAATCATGTACTAACGTTATCATTTTCAGAAAAAATACTTTTGGGGGGAAATTAGCAAATTTAAATCATGTGACTTCAGAGGAACTTGAAGGTAATTTTATATGGTCACACAAACTAACCATTGACAAAGTACCAAATCCCAGTCCTGGGCTTTTTGCACAATGCATTGTGCTTTCTTTCAAGAGTTTCTTCCTTTTAAGAGCATTTCCAGGTAGCACCAGCACAAAACTTTGCCTAAGAACTTAATATACAGTGCATGGTCCAGCTACATTTCAAAGCAAGGTTCAAAAAGAACTTCCAGTTTGAAGGCTACACAACTGTTCTGAAATGCAGCAGTATTTGCAAAAGACCACTGGGCTGGAAGTTGAGAGATCCAGGACTTGTGTTAACTTAGTGCATGGCTCCATCCTACAGGCAAATTATTCATCTCTGTATTTCTTTTTTGTTTATTAAATGGTAATAATGCCTGCCTCTACATACCTCACTTAGCTTTTAAGATAAAGAAATGGATTCATCTTAATTAAAGTATCAAGTTTATTACTATCATTACTAACCTAGCCAAAAATTGGAAATAGTTTCTTAAACATAGCTATGTTAAGTTGCCACATTACCTAATTTCCTTAAGGTCATTTTGGATTTCAGATCCCTAAGGACAAATCTTCAGCTCACAGAGAAGTGTTATCATGAGCCTGACTGCACTAAGTTAGCATTCTAAGTCACCGGGAATTAGTGCTTCCAAGAAGAAGAAAGTCAAGGTACTATTATTATAGATTCCTGCTGGCAGTTTATCATTGCTAGTTGATGCTACTGGACCCCATGTGAATGTACGGTCTGTGTCAGGGAGCCATTACCTTAGTAAGAATTACATGAAGAGCTATTTTAAAAGGCAGAATGCTAGAGAGAGATTCTGAGATGGTGGCAGACTGAGTGGAAGCTACACTGCACTGTCTCAGGACCAAACTGGAATTATAACTAAAATACAGAAAAACCATCCTGAATAATCAACTGCAACTGAAGATGAGCTGGGGAGCACCCTCATCACCAAGGAGGAAATGTGGAGACCGCATGGAGACTGGGAAGAAGTGCAGAGGTGAGAGGGCTGCCTGGGCTCCCAAGGCAGCAGCTGAAGGTCCAGAGGGAGATCTAAGCTGTGGGGGTTCCCACTGAGGACTCTGGGGCCTGAACCCCAGGCTGGGCTCCCCAGCCCAGAGCACCAGAACTGAGAAAGGTGCCCACATAACATCTGGCAGTGAAAAGCAGCAGGGTTTCTGTCTGCCAGGGAGAGGCGGCTGGAACTGCAGGCCCCTCTTAAAGGACCAATGCACAAAGTTTTGCATGCAGCCACTCACCCTGGGCTCCAGTAGCAGAGGCAGAGTGGACTAGAGCTGTGTGAGGAGAATCCAGGTGGGCTGGTTAGGGGAATAGATCTCAAAGGGCACCCATCTGGACCCCAGTGCTGAGTCATTCCCTCATACTGTAGAGGACATCTTTCTAAGCTGGACATTTACCTTCCAAGCAGCTTTTGCCTGAGGGGGAAGCAACTGCCCTACCCTGCTGGAAAACCTCTGGCCCCATCCCGTGGAGTTTCTACAGCCAGAGGCTTATTAAGAGACTGAGTAACAATCAGCTTCTGGGTGCTTTGAGTCTTTGCCTGATTTGCTTCTGGACCCAGGGCTTGGAAAAGCAGACCTTGGTGCGCATCTTGGTCCTGTCCAAACATATCCAGCCCCAGAAGAAGAAACCAGAAGCTGTGGAGTGTGGAAAACTTCAAACAGGGTACTCAAGGCCAGTAACAAACAGCGTCTGACATTGGCAGGCACCAGAGACCATCCAAAAGACTGGGAGTCCTAGAAGATCTACATAATACATAGAAACAAATCCAAACAAGCAGCCAAAATGGGGAGACAAAAAAGCAAGCCCTAAATGAAAGAACAAGAAAAGTCTCAATGAAATGGAGATAAGCAATCTATCAGATATAGAGTTCAGAATACTAATCATAAAGATGCTCAACAGCATGAAAAAAGATATAGAAACTATGAAGGAAATTAAGAATGACATAAAATTAAAAAAAAAACACATCAGAAGGAATGAACAGTAGATTAGTGGAAGCTGAGGATCGGATCAGTGAATTAGAAGACAGGGTAGAAAAAAAATCACTCAGAGAACCAAAAAGAAAAAACAATTAAAAAAACAGGAAAACAGCCTAAGGGAGCTGTGGGACAACATGAAACGTAACAATATTTGCATCATAGGAGTGCCAAAGGAGGTCGAAAGTAAGCAAGGGTTAGAGAACCTGTTTGAAGAAATAAAGACAGAAGACTTACCTGACCTGGTCAAGGAAAAAGTCACACAAGTTCAGGAGGCACGGAGAGCTAAGCAAGAAGAACCCAAAGAGGCCCATGCCCAGACACATCATAATTAAAATGCCAAAAATTCAAGACAAAGAGAGAATCATAAAGGCAGCATGAGAAAAGCAAGCGTTACCTACAAAGGAGCTCTCATAAGTCTGTCAGCTGATTTCTCATCAGAAACTCTACAGTCCAGAAGGGAATGGCACGAAGTATTCAAGGTAATACAAAACAAGGATCTGAAACCAAGACTACTCTATCCAGCAAGATTATCATTCAAAATAGACGGTGAAATAAAGAGCTTTCCAGACCAAAAAAGGCTAAAGGAATTTATCACCACCAAACTAGCACTGCAAGAAACGTTAAAGGGACTGCTGTAATAAGAAGTTGAAATAGAGAGAATGAGAAACAAAGGCAATTGATAAGTACCTATCAATAATAACCTTAAATATAAATGGATTAAATGTCCTAATCAAAAGACATAGGGTAGCTGAATGAATAAGAAAACAAGACCCAAATATATGCTGTCTACAAGAGACCCACTTCAGAACAAAAGACTCACACAGGTTGGGAAAAAAAAACCCAAAACTTCTGGAGGACTTTAAAGGAGAGATCGACAGCAATAAAGTCAACAACCCATTGAGTTTACTGGATGGATCTTCCATACAAAAAATCAACAGGGAAACAGTGACTCTAAATGACAAGCTAGATCAGCTGGATTTAACTGACATTTATAGAACATTCCACTCCAAAGCTGCAGAATAGGCATTCTCCTCAAGTGCACATGGGACATTCTCAAAGACAGACCACATGTTAGGGCACAAAACAAGTCTCTGCAAGTTCAAAAAGACTGAAATCATATCAAGCATCTTCTTGGACATTTGCACAATGGAATACTATGCAGCTGTAAAAATGAAGGATCCCTTACCCTTTAAGACAGCATGGTGGGAACTGAAGAGTATTATGCTGAGGGAAATAAGCCAGTCTGAGAAAGACAAGTGTCACATGATCTTACTCACATGTGGACTCTAACGAACAAAATAAAAAGATGAACAAAATAGATCCAGAGACATAGAAGCATGGAACAGACTGATGAATCTCAGAGGGAAGGCGAGGGAGGGTGTCTGGGTGGGGAGAGATTAGCATAAGAACTTATATGCACATATGCATAACTCATGGATATAGACAATAGTGGGGTGAAGGACTGGGGGAGGGGTACAGCGTGGAGGGGCTCAATGGGGGGAAAAGGAGACATTTGTAATACTTTCAACAATAACGGTAAATTTAATAATAAATAAATAAATAAATAAAAATAAAATAAAATTGTAGAATCCTGGGTTGACCCAAGACCTACTGAATCAGGATCTGGAAAAGTAGGGCTGGAGAATCCACTGTTAAAGGTTCTCAGGTTACTCAGATGTTAAGCCAGTTTGCAGACCTCCACTTCTCCTTGACACTCAAAGCATGACCCTTGCACCAACAGCATCTGCATAACCTGGGAGCCTGTTAGAAGTAAAGAACCTCAGGTCCTACCCCAGATCTGCTGAATCAGAACCTGTATTTTAATAAGCTCTCTGGGTGACTTATACACACATAAAAATTTAAGAAGCACTGCCTTGATTTTTTCTCTGCCTAGTCTAGGAATTTTATTCCTCTTCCCAAACAATAACAACATAAATACACACCCCTCCTGCCACCAAAAACTCCTCAGGAACAAGGAAAATAAAATTCTTATTGCCTTAACTAAACCCTACCTTTAAAAGGATTTAATAAAAAGAACTACTTGGAAGAAAATGAAGCAAAAGTACTGTAACAAAGCAACTTGAGATCTTATTTGTTAATGTTAAATTATGAACTGTGTATAGTACATACTTACAGTTTATCTCCGAGCGTGTTTTTTCTTCTCTCACGTTTCTACTTGTTGAGGGAATTCTATGTGGCACAGCAACAAGAGGCTAGGAAAGAACAAATCAATGACATGTGGCATTAGATAATTAAGAAGTGACAGTCTGGTCCACCAAATTACTCAAATATAAAAGAAACAGTTCACTTTAAATTGGAACTATTTATTTGGTTCTCACTGGGGGCTTCTCAAGATTAGGGATATATTTTACACAGGGCAGGTTCCCAGGAAATGTCCTCTGAGTTGAATATAAATAAATTCAAAATTTAAGATTTCAATAATTCAATAGCTATCCAATAGCTGCAGCTAGCTTTTCCTGTTCAGAGGAGAGAAACTGTCATTAAAAAATCTGCTTCAATTTCTTATTTCAAAAAGGATGAGATAAATGAAATGCAATAATGCTAAATGCGTTAACGATTCATGGTCCTATTACTTAGTAAACACAATCTTCTCCCTTTATGTTTTTTCGAGCCTGCAACCGAGGTATGTGCCCTTGACCAGAATTGAACCTGAGACCCTTTAGTCCAAGGGCTGATGCTGTAACCACTGAACCAAACCAGCCAGGGCAATATAGGTTACATTTTTAAAATTTTATGTTTCCAAACTCCTTTCCAGACCTTTAACAAAAGGACAGATAGCTTAGTTAATCACAGTTGTATAAAGAGTTGGGCAAGCTAGAACAATGGCGAATTGATAAAAAGGTTCTTCCTGCCCTGGTCAGTGTTGCTCAGTGGTTAGAGCATTGGCCTGTGGACTGAAGGGTCCCAGGTTTGATTCCTGGTCAAGGGCATATACTTGGGTTGCAGGTTCAATCCCTGGTCCCAGTTGGGGTGTTTGTGGGAAGTAACCAATCAGTATTTCTCTCTCCCCATCCCTCCTTCCTTTCCATTGTCTAAAAAAACAAAATCAATAGAAAAAATATCCTCAAGTTAGGATTTAAAAAAAAAAGAAAAGAAAGGTTCTTCCTGATTTAAGATAATCTGCAAACACTTTTCTGACCACTGAGAACTGCCATTCTTACAGCATCATCAATGAAATTTATACCATTTTTTAAAAAAATTGATTATAGAGAGGAAGGGCAAGGGGGGGGAGAGAGAAAGAAAGAGAGCAAAAAATATGGATATGAGAGGAAAACATAGATCAGTTGCCTTTTGTATGACCAGGGATTGACCACAACCGGGCACGTGCCCTGACTGGGAATCGAACCAGCGACCCTTTGGAACATGTGATGATGCTCAACCAACTTAGCCATATTGGCCAGAGCAAAATTTACACCATTTTAAGTACCTTCCACAAAGCGAGTCAAGTTAAGGTTATTCACCTCAGCTACAGACCAATAACAGAATTCTGCCATGTCACATGTAGTGAGTTTCTCTTTGGTGCCACCATTAGCTGAATTAGGAATGTTAAATATGCCAAAAGAAGCGAGGCTTCCATTAATATCAATGCTCCCATAGTTATTTCATTCTAATAACTACACTGTCTCATTTTCAAACATTTCCATAGTGGACAGTTAGTGTTTTAGTCACCAAAAAGGCAACCCTATTGTATAAACATTATTTTTGAGAAGAAAACAAAATAGAATTTTAAGTATATGCTAACATCTTGTTTATGTGCTTCCATCTGCATTCTCTTTCACAGTGAACGATTTATTTGGCAACTTCATCTACAATGACTACTTTAAAATAACTACAGTAACTTTGACAGGCAGATTAGACGATTCTGCCTTTGCCATTTTCAGACAACAGCCATCTATAGCCAATAAGAAAAGTCCAGCTTATGACTTCCCTAGGAGAGACAAAGTAAGAGTTCGTTGTTTCCTCAATAGTTTTTAAATTTATTTATTTTATTTTTTATTTTTTTAAATATATCTTTATTGATTTCAGAGAGAGGAAGGGAGAGGGAGAGAGCAAGCTAGAAACATCAATGATAAGAGAGTTATTGATCTGCTGCAGCCCTCAACCCGGGCATGTGCCCTGACTGGGACTTGAACCCCGATCTCCTGGATCCTAGGTCGATGTTCAACCGCTGAGCCACGCCCGGCTGGGAAATAGTTTTTAAATTTAAATCAGCTTTATTGAAATCAGATCCAGAATTTTAAAAAACTGATTTTGAAATGTACATACATCTATACATATTTGTTATATATACTTGCTAGTAAAAATAGTTCCTACCTCAGGATCATCATCATCAAAATCATGGTAAGTGGAATGATCAGGATTATTCACTTTATCCAATAGCTCGATTGCCAACGACCGTGTCAAAGGTTGTGTAACAAATGGATGCTATAAAAATAAAATAATATAGTACAGAACACTTACTAGAAATCTGATTGAATGACATTTTAGCTTTTGGGGGAAAAAGATATAGTTCAGGGAAAAAGTAATACCTGTAATAACTTTTCAGCTGTAGGTCTTTTTTTTGGATTTTTGGTAAGTGCCATTTTCACAAAATGATGGAAACTATTTGACCTAAAAAATTTTTTAAATAGACTTAAATTTCAATTATTTTTTTCCTCATGACTATAAAAGTAAGTAACACAAAGATACTCACCACTTCATTTTATCTTTTAGTTTAGGAGGCTGAAAATTGCTTTTTGTCATTAGAAATAATGCTCTGGAAAAATCAACAACAAATGATTACATAGCATTTTAAGATTTCATATTAATATACAATGCAAATTCTATTACTATTCCCAAATAAGGTAAAGCAAGACTAAGCATGCTATTTGTTTATGACATAATAAATAGTACTGGGGTGGGGAACCTCTTAATTAAAACATAGGATTCTTCAACTGTGATACACTGACCTCATTGGGTGTAAGTCAAACATAGGAGGCTGAAGCTCAGCAAGTTCTATGGCAGTGATCCCCACTGCCCAGAGATCACAGAGCTGATTGTACCCGCCTTTCCTCTCAACGGCTGCGACTTCTGGAGCCATCCTAAGGAAATATTCCAGAAAAGAAAACCTCTTGTTTATTGTGTTTTTCTTCATATTTCTACCAGAGGCACATGGAACTATCACTATCTAAGCTGAGATCTATTTAGGCCTTGATATCTGAAAAATAAGTATGTAGTACTTAAAAGGCCCATTTCTGCTAAGATCCCATCATCTTACAAGCCTCTACTGGTGATTTGTTACTTTGTTATACTACTACTTACTATTAAGATTTGTAAAAATTTACAATTGTGACAGAACAACATATCCCAAATCTGTCCTTACCCCAATCTCCCTTTCTCTGCAAAGCAAAATTCTAGAGAGATAACATCTTACAATAAATATTCTATAATTTTTAGCTTTACCTCCATACATCAATAAACTACAATCTGGTCTCTGACTGTTTTCACTTGATCAAAACTATTTATTGGGGCACCAAAAATATTCATTTAGCACTTAACTCATATTTACTTAATTGGCTTTTCCCCCCAGTATTATTATAATGATGGAGAAGATATAAAAAAGAGTGGTTTTTAAAAATGTATTTATCCATAGAAAAGTTACCTAAACTCAGTATTATTTTTTTTTCTTTTAACTTTCTTATAGTCTGATTCTAATTATACCTGTATAAATTTGTATTTGACTGATTTAAATTTGTATTTGAATTTAAATTTGTATCTGACTGACTTAAGTTACATTAATTTTCAAATATTGAAATTTTCAAATCCTAAACAACAGTTTCGAAAATAATTGAGATAAACGCCTCAACTCTTACATATCAAAAAAGTGATTTAAATAAGTAACCTTACATATGCATATCTGTCTTCCTGGTATGATTTCAGGAAAGTCAAGTAAGTCAGTGAAGTTACCAAAACACAACAACAAAAAACTCCACTAACTTTCAAACACTTGGTCTTAAAATCTTGTTAATCTTAAAGTAGCTCTATGAATATTCAAATTACTGTAAGAAAAGTGAACATTAAAGTATGTCAGTTATTACTTTATTGAGGGCTACATTATAGCTAGCTGGTTCTTAACCCCTAAGAATTCCAGAAAGGCTGACAAATTAGGGTTACAAACTTATAAAAGTAGGGTTGAGGTTGGGGCTGGAAATGTGTATTAGAAAGTGTGGAGTCTAAATAATGAAGTTATGCCTGGCTGGCGTGACTCGGCAGTTGAGCATCGACCTATGATTCAGGAGATCGCGGTTCGATTCCCGGTCAGGGCACATGCCTGGGTTTTGGGCTCGAACCCCAGTAGGGGGCATGCAAAAGGCAGCCAATTAATGACTTATCATTGATGTTTCTATCTCTCTCTCTCCCTTCCTCTCTCTGAAATCAATAAAACAATTAAAAATAAATAAATAAATATTGAAGAGTTAATCTCCCAGATTCCTCCTCTAGTCCCTTAGGGCTCGGCAGTTGCTCCTTCCCCATTCCAACTGGATAAAACCAAGAGAAATGGAAAGAGAGGCTTCAGACCCAAAGATAGCAGAAACAAAGAAGAGCAGGGGTTGGGGGCAGCAGAAGTCTGTGTCTAGAACAATGAGTTCCCCAGCTTCCTGCACTTGCTTAGTTCTCAGGAAACACCAGTTTACATGGTACCTCCATGCACACAGAGCTATGAATCAGTTTTTAGTGTCTTGCTCTTCAATATGAACCAAAAGATAAGGATTACAAATCATCTCAGGAAGGCCTCCACATGAAAGCATGAGACTTAAAGTTGAGAAAATCTTATAGAAGGTAGAACAAAAAATATTTTTTAAGTGTTAGAAAATTTAAGTCAGCTAATGGATTAATCCAAGTGGCCTAAGGTATAGCTAATGAGATCCAGGAAGAAGTATAGAAAAGAAATTATCAAAGAAATAATACAAGAATATTTCTTAGAACTGAAAGACGTGAATCTCTTGATTGAAACGTACAAATAAAAGATGACAAAAAACCAAAATCATTCTGAGGTACATCACCATGGAATATCAGACCACTAGAAATTATTCTGGGGGGAGGGGTCATATTCAAAGACCATGCATCACTGTGGCATCACACTTCATCAGCATCAAAGAAAGAAGACTCTAGGGTAGTACTTCAAAACTTCCAATCCAGAGTTCTGTATTCACCCATATTATGAATCAAGTGTGAAGCCAGACATGCAGAGTCTCAAAAATTTTATTCCTCAAATGTCTCGAGAAGCTACTAAAACACATGTGAGGGAGTAATTCATGAAAGAGGAAGAAGACTTGGATTCCAGGAAATGAATCCCCAAGCTGAAGATGAAAAATTCCCAGGGAGAAGCTATGCAAAAAGACCTAGGGAATAAACAATTCAGATTGTAACAGGAGGGAAGGCGACTCCAAAAAGATTATTATAAGAAAAAAGCAAGCTATAACAAAGCAAAAAACAAACAAAAACCAGGACTGACAAATAATTTGACAAGTTTTATGATGTGGAAAATTGTATAGAGGCATGTTATAGACTGCAAAATGTGAAAAGGTATAGAAGTCTTAAAAAACTAAGCAAATTAAAAATGTATTATTCAACATAGGAAAAAAATTTTCAAGGTAGCAAATGTAATAATAGTGTAACAACTGACTCAGGAAGTACACTGCAAGAATAAGATTGGATGATGAACGAAGAGAGCTAAAATCTTCACCTATCATAACAGTCTATAAACAACAGATAATCCTAGAGATGGCAGAAGACACAACTAGATGAGCTTTTACAAGTCCTTTAGCACTGCTTAACTTTTAAAATATATATCCATTTGGGTAGAAAGACAAATTGATACAAAAATGGTATATATAATTTCTTAAATATGAATGAGTCACCCATATTAGTGCCATCCCACTGCTGATGAACTGACTAGGAGGGCATCAGGGGAGGGCTGGCACGCAGGCTGAAGGAATGTTAAGAATTCCGGTGTGCAGTTACTTCAAAGTAATGGTGTGAACAAAAAAAGTCTACACCTGTTGACCACCACTATATTCACAATGACTAATAGCTTATCTAGCACACAGTAAGTGGTCAAAAACACTTACTGAGTAAACTAATGAATAATTTTTACAGAATGGTTGAAGAATACCTAGGAGACAAATATGGCAAGAGGGATCTGTGAAGGCAACTAGTAGCATTTAAGATTAATGAGGCAGGTAGAGGTCACACTGGAAGACTCCACATACCAAGAAATATGTATTTGATCTTGTGTGCAAGCAAGATATGTCAGAAAGTCTCGAACAAAGGGGCACTGTGAATAATTCAATGTTGAACGATTAGTCAAAATATGGACTGGAAATGGGAGTGAAGACAGACATATAAAAACATCCGTGAAAATACATGACACATATAAAAGCAAGGACTGGGTTTTTTCCAGCAGAGCTAGAAAAGGTTCCCCGAAGACATATCAATCTTTAAAGTCTTTTCCACTTAATGAAAATTAACATGGTAGAATATTCTTTGGTCATGTAACCCAGCCACAAATATAGATGCCTAAATTACTTAACCTGTTGATGACCTTCTTAATGTTTTCATCCTGAAGTTTTTGATTATTCAGTCTATTTTTTTTTAATATATGCTGTATCTAACAATGAAAAAAAAAACCCTCAAAAAATTAAAATACAATTACCAATATGGTGTACCAATGAAAGACTTCCGTTTGGCAATTGTAGCTGTAATCTGTGCAGATACTCCAAAATCAGCTATTAAAAAAATGAGAAAAATTTAGAAAAGAAAACTGAAAGTAATATTTAAGGCAACATGAGAAGAATTACTATTTTCAGTAAACTATCTTTAATTATTTTCATTAAACTAATATTACAGAAATAGAAGAAATTCTCAAACATCGCATTAACATTTTTAACTTTAATGGAGTAGCATTAAAATATCACAAAGTAGTCAGTGTATGTCATAGCCAGATAGATTCCCATATACTCCCATATGAATCAAATAACAACGAAAGTCAAGATCAAATAATTTTGATGAGGAAGAGACAGCTGAGAGACTAACCTGCCAGACTTAATAATATAATTTCAAATTCCCAGGACCTAAAATTCAAGGAACATCACTGGAAGTGACCTAAAGTAGGGACCTATTCCTATTTGCTTCCTGTCACACCCATGAGAACTGACATCAAATAATCCAATAAATCTATTGGTAAACCTATTAGCTTGAAAAGATATTCAAAAGGAACATGCCCAAAAATCTTACCTTAATATAATACATTCTACTAAAATACCAATCACTCCCAGGAAATTTATTTTTATGTAGGATTTGTTGCTATATAGAATGCAGAATTCTAACATTTTCTAGTTTTTTAATGATTTCTAAATCCTTATCAACTAAGGTAATTTATATATAAGATATCTTTTTGTAAGGCACACAGTATTAACACAAAACATTAAATTGCTGATAGGAACTGTTTATTAAGTCATAAATAGTAAGATAACTGCCTTTCCCATATTTAGAGGTGGCTTAGGAAAATTTTATTGTGTTAATTAGATACATACTTTAAAATCTGATTAGTCCTACTGCAGGATATAGTTTTATTCATTTCTAACATAAATATATTTTTTGTATTTTTATTTCTTATAGTAATATACAGTTCAAAGAAATAAATGTTTCCTATTTGTCATTACATACTTTATTTAATATCTAACAGACATAATTGTTTACAATGACTTTGTACATGTTTCCTGTCTTAAACTTTTAAATTATTAAGGTTTTGAATTCTATTTTAATCATAACTTGACAACCAAAAGTTACAAAATAAAAAATAAAAGCCAAAGTATCTATGAATACATGATACAACATACAGATGCTGTTTTATAGAATTGTACACCTGAAACCCATATAATTTTAACCAATGTCATCCTAGTAAATTCAATAAAAAAGAAAAAAAAAGGTTAAAGCACCTAAATTAAATTCTTATGCAAGTTATAGTGTATTTTATTTTAAAAGCTTATGTAAACAATGTAGGATTTTTGGCATCACTGATTTTTTTGGCTTTTGTTTGTTTATCTTGTTTTTTGGTTACAAGGTAATTTTGTATAGATTTCTTACTAGTAATCACATTCCTAGAGTTAGAAGTGAAAGAATTTCCAACGGATATTATTTCACTGTATCTTTACAACAAATCTGTCATATATGAGGGCAGACTCAATTCCCATTTAAGAAAAGAGAAAACAGGTACCCCACAATGAGATCACCTAAAAATACATAGATGCTGCTAAGGGAGGGGAAATATAGTCCTACAGAGAAAAATATAAATTTACTAGCTTTGGAATAAATTTGCATGACAAAATTTTAATTTACTTACCCAATTTCACATGACCATTATCCGTTAACAGAATGTTAGCTCCCTTCAAAATGAGAACATTTTAGTTAAAGTAGGAAACATTTTATCAGCACATATAGTATATGTATTTATTAAAATAATCACAAGTGGCAGCCTTAGACCTGGAAATACCTAAAATTTAAAGTATGCCCAATTAAAATGTTAAATCATAATCACAGAAAAATTTACTGTCTACTTTTTAAGCAATTTGACTATGCTTATAAAATGTTCTGCCTTGCAAAGCTGCTATTAACATAGTATGAATGTTACTATGAAAGTGATATATTAGTTTTCATCTAAATATTATTTACTTACTGATCAAACACTGTCACTGCACTAAAATGTTACCTTATACTGGCACTTTCAATTCCTTGTAATTATATTTTACACTTGATTGCTATATCCTGTTAAAAAATATAAACAAATCTCCAATTCATTAGCTGAACACTGCAGTACTGGTGTGTAAGACTGAACCTTACTGCTTAGTATGAAGTTGTCTATCCTTAATATGTCTGTCCAGAGTTTAGGACCATTCAGAATACAAACAATTAGCCACAAGTCCACAGAATTAAAATGTCACCTGTCTACATGACTGTGAGATAATAAAAAATACATATTGGTCTGTGCCTCCAGTTGCTGGCACAGAGCTCCTGAAACCCTTATAATTTCCTAGGTGATAAAAGCACTAGGAGCATCTTCTGTTCTAATATTTGGTCTTTTATCCCAGTTCTTGACACAGTACTCCTGAAACCTTTGTGTAATTTCCTGGGTGATAGGCATGTCTTCTAACGAAGCAACTCTAGGTGAGCCCCTTGATGGCTCCTGGATGAGGGCTGGTTACCGAAAGACCAAGCCATGATTGCAAGCTTGGAATTTTCAGCCTCTCCCTCATTCCCTGAAGAAGGGAGAAGTGCTAAAATGAAGTTAATGATTGTTCATGCCTACGTGAGGAAGCCTCCATAAGATCTCAATAGTACAGGGTTTGGCGAGCTTCTGGGTTGGTGAACACGTGGAGGTGCTGAAAGAGTGTTGTGCCCTGGAGAGGCATGGAAGCTCTGTGCCTCTTCCCACATACCTTGCCCTATGCATCTCCTCCATGTGGATGTTCGCCTGTATCCTTTATCATATCCTTTAATAAACTGTTAAATAGTAACCATTTCCCTGAGTTCTGTGAGCTACTTTAGCAAAACAACAAAACCCAAGGACGGGGTCTTTGGAACCTCTGATCTATAGCTGATTGGTCAGAAGTACAGATAACCTGAGCCTGGGACTGGCATCTGAAGTGTGTGTTGGGGGTAACCGGGGGGGGGGGGGGGGGGGGGCAGTCTGTGGGACTGAGGCCTTTAACCTGTGGGATCTGATGCTATCTCCAGGTAGATAGTATCAAAACTAAGTTAAATTGTAGGACATCTAGCTGATGTCACAGAGAACTGCTTTTTGTGGGGAAAAATTTCTACATGCTTGGTGACTGGACGTGTGAGAAGAGAAGTGTTCTGTGTGAGTAGTAAAGGAGACTCACAGTAAAGGCACAATAAGGAAGGGCTGGTTTTTTCCTATATACAAAGAAAAAAACCGAGTGTTTTCCATTACAAAGATCTAGCAGCATTTTAGCTACTTTTGCTTCTTGACCTAAGTTCAAAGATGATAACAACTACTTTATCTTTGATAAGCTCAAACTTTTGAAGGAGGCAGAAATACTGTCTCCCAAAGGTACTACAGGCTTATTTAGTTATTTTTGCCTTTTCTGCAACTTTTAAATGAACAAGCAAAAGCAAGCAGCCTCTTTAGTCCTGGGTGTGATCAATCATGTAATTACAACCTTAGGAGGAAAAATACTAGGAAACCCCTTCCAGCCCCAAATAGAGGGGGAAATATAGAAGACTGCACATTAACCCACAACTGCATTTCAAAAGGGTGAATTTTATAGTATATAAATTGTATCTCAATAAAGTTGATATAAAAAAGTAATAAAACTCTTAAAAGCATTACTCAATTTTATTATAGTAATGTATTTCAGAGAATAAATTCATCCAATAGAACAATCCAGACAATTTTGGTCCACAGTTTGATCAGAGTATTTAAAAATGAAGAGAGGGCCAATAGGCTAAGCAAATAATGTATATGTACCTTTATATCTCTGTGCATTTTTCCTTTACTGTGAAGATAGTATAGTCCCTAGAGTTTAAAAAGAAAAACAAAAAACAACAAAAATTAACAAGATTTTACTATAGAGGTCCCTTTGGGATTTAAAATGATCAATTGAGTAGTATTCTCCATTTTTCATTTACTCATTACAGAAAGTCTTGTGGTAACATATTTTACTGATTTGTACTAATAAACAAAAGAATCAAGAAAATGAAACAAAGTTGAGTTGGAACCACAAATTTTCCTAAGACAAGTAATTTTCACTAAACTCTGTGAATAGTCTGAAATAACTTAAAAAGCATGTGCAATTAGTATCAGAATGAGTTCCAATTACCATAAAAATGCTTAATTTTCAAGCTTTTCTTTGGTATCAATATGAAAACATACTAACAAATTCATAGCACTTAAGTTTTAGGAGTTCATATTATCACACTGAGGCTATAAAGCACTTACATGCCAATGTAATTTGGATTTATTACACAAAGAATTAAAAAATGTATTAATATTCAAGAGTTTACCATACTAGAATATTTAATCCTACTTTACTTAACAGGTGATGCACAATAATTAAACATTCACTTTAATAAAGACTATTACTTTTAATTGGACTTACCTGTAGTGTTTCTCTGCTAACATATGCAATTTGCAGTTCTGACAGAGGTCCTGTTACTGTTAGAGAAGAAAATTAATATTAATAAAATTAGGCAAAGCATGTTTTTCAAAAGCAACAACATTTTATAAGTTCCCGCTAAGCAATAGGGTAATATTGTTTAATAAACAATTCTAAAATGTAAGGTTCATGAGGGCAGGATTTTAAATAATCTGATTGGCTCATTGTTGTTTCCCTAGGATACAGAAAAGTGCACCGAAAAGTTGTGCAATAAATGTTTATAGAATGAATAAAAGCCTGAAATAGTCTCTGAAATTAATTCTATTTTTATACCTCACTGACCAATATTATTTCTTAAATATTAAAAGAAAGGAAACACGGCTGAGAGATTTAGCTAGTTTTTATTAAAGCTTTTTAAAAATCGATGTGTTACATGTATTATGGCTCATTTAAAGTTGGTATTTTCCCTAAATTTTTTAGCTTTATAGCTATAAAATTAATGCAGTTCATATAAAAATTCCCAACCAATAGAGAAATGTGGGAAGTCAAGGCTTCTTTATTCAAACTAATAATAAAATATATACACGTCATACGCCAAAGTGTAAGTGGAATCATGTTCCACACACAGTTCTGAAACCTGCTCTTATCACTTATCATGGACACCTTTCCACATCAATAAGTATAGCTTAATCATATCATAATATTTGATAAATATTTCTCTGTGAGTATCTATCCACAATGGAAGGCATTTAAATAGTTTTCTCTTTTTCACTATTACATCACTTTGGAGTAAAGAAATAACATTAGTTGGGAGAGACTATGCTAAAAATCAAATTCCAATGATGGAATCTTCTGCTGGATAGTGACCTTACCCCAAAATATAGTGAAGTGAAACAGAATCAATACTCTTATCCAAATAGTCTTTTAACATTTGCTTTATTACAATCAGCCCCTAAAATTACACAAGAGGCCCCAAACTAGGTTTATGAGCTCAACTTCTATATGAAAAAATGAGTAAAATTTTCCAAAATATTTTCTCAGAAAAATGATAGTATGAGTTATTAAGACATAATTTTATTTTACATTTATCAAAAAGCACACCTCCAGCCAAAGAATAAGGCTACTCTGCAGTTTGTGACAGTAACCCTTAACAGAATTAGAACAGAAAAGGGAAGAAAAAGACAGTAAAAAATTGTTTATTTTAAAAGTCTCTTACATACATCTCCATTGAAATCCCAATGAAAAACATTCTAATAATTTTTAACTCCTCAGAATCTAGTATCTAATACAGCAAACACGCAATTGATGCTTCTTGGATAAATGAGAGCAAAACTGACTCTTTTTGTCTTAACTCTACTCACTCATTGACCAGATATTCTTTTGGCTTAGTATTGGCCATCAAGGCCTCTGCATGTCTTCCATAAGTCTGAGTTTGAAACTTCAAACTAACTATATATAATATTCCTTCTACAGAATTAGCAAATAATTCAACTGCATGTAAATTTTCCAACTTATAAAGGAAGTGCTCCTTTCATCCATATATATCTGAAATACACTTATGTATCCGAACATGATAAAATATACTTTCCTCAAAACATTAATGCTTTAATACAGTAACTACATATTAAGAAATTCTATTTAACCTCTATAAAATATAACTTTGGTCTTACCATGATAAATATCCTGTAAAGAGCCACCTCCACAAAACTCCATGCATATCCAAAGTTTATCTCGCCTACAAAGAGAAAATAAGCATGCAACACATTTTCATGATTAAAATTATTTCTGGTAAAAAGTATTTTAAAGTTGTATGCTATAACCTTGAAAAACCATATAAATATAATGTGCTAAGAAAAAAACACTAATTTCTATGAGTAAATGAATTGCCAAAGATTTTAATCCTTAAAATATACCATTTGTAGGATATAAAGATGTCATCAGGTTCATCCAAAGGACAGAAAATTTCCCTTTAGTTAAAAACTTCCCCTCCTCCAGTTTACCCATCTACCCGATGACACTATTACAAAAGTTCAATGCTAATTAGAAGGCTCATACCAAAATTATGTAGAAGATTCATTACAGAATGGCAGGACATCTCTAATCACTTTCATAGCACTTTCATCAACAAAATAGACAAAATGGAAACTTTACCCTCATATCTAGATTCAACAAAGATCTTTCCAAAATAATGTTAAAATTTATCACTTATCTTTAGATAGCATTTCTCTCTCATACTTACATTGTAAGATAGTATAATCATATAGTCAGTCATAGTAGACATAATTAGCAAAGATTTAATAGATTCCTTTGTTCATCCCTTTGTTCAAGAATTCATTATTTCATCTCAAAATGTACAAGGAAATGCATTATTCTCAGGGTGGAGATGGAACAGAAAGTCTCTGAACTCAGCAAGCTAAGCCTGATGCAGAAGAAAGACTCTGCCTTAATAATACGCCTGCCTCTCACCAATGCCTTCATAATGCACACAAGGATATCTGGCAAATGAACATTTGTGCCATATGTGAACAAATGAATGACTGGAAGAATAAACATACCAATTAGAGAAAGGGTTAGCAAACTATGGCCAAGGGGCCAAATTTAGCCTGCTGCCTGATTTTGTGCAGCCCAGGGACTAAAATAGGTTTTTATATATTTTTAAAGATTTTTTAAAAAACTGATTTTGAGAAAGAGAGAAAGGCAAAAAAGAGAGAGGGGGAGAGAAAGATCGATGTGAGAGCAGGCTATGGATTGGCCGCCTCCTGCATGCCCCCTACCAGGGATTGAGCCGGCAACCAGAGCAAGTGCTCTGACCCGGGATCAAACTGGCAGCCCTTTGGTGCAAAGGATAATGCCCCAAAAGGAATTTTATATGTTTTAAATCATTGGGGGTGGGGTTGGGGGACTTTGTAAAACTTCTCCCATTTGAGTCTAGGTAGGTCATTATGTTAGAACCAGTAACAGAAAAACAAATTGTATTGATGTGATGGTTTTAATATACTGAAAGCAATCAATTATTTGCATCATGAACTTAACTGATTTTAAGAGATTGTGCTGATACAGTATCTACCTATACAGGTTTGTTCCATAAAATAAAAATTGATGCAGAAACTGTGTTAGGTTACTGTTTGAACCACTCACCATTAAAACAATTTTAAATTGGCTGTTAAAGAACCCATTTAAAGCATGTAATAGTCATTGACCTGGGGTTAGTACCTGTCTCTATGTGAACTAAAGTCTCCATTAAACCCACCCTTTAACCTTAATGAAGGTGGGAAAATCAAAGCTGTCCAAGAGTGTTTAGAATCAAGAAGAACTGGTCCCCATGGCTTTTACAAGTTGGAAAGAAGAGAGGGCAAGAATTACCCAGTCTTTTCCTTGTGCTGTGCCCACATCTGAAGAGTTAAAGTGTTTTGTACCTGGATCATGAGAATGGGAGCTGCAAGAAGTTACACCCTTACATATCCTACAGTATATCAAAACAAAACTGAAGAGTTTTTCTAAATACATACGAAAACATTCTCCAATTCTCCTTTTGGAAGGAACCTTATAAACTAGGTCATGGTATTCAACTCAGTTGCATATAGAAGTGAATGGAAAAACAAGATTGGAGCCTGAGGTCATCCCCTCTGGAATATGACCTGAGGAACCTGGCCTGGTCCTGCCAAACCAAAACAAGAGGCGGCAAGTTCAGTCTTTCTAAATTCACTCAAAGACCTAGAAAAATAAGAAGTCAGTGAAATAGTTATAGTTCCTAGTCCTTTGGACAACATGAAGGAAAGAGATGATGCAATATTCTGAGGCTAAAAGCACAAAAGAAAACAAGTTTCTAATAAAAACATAACAGGAAGAAACAACCCTGACTATCTAAATTCACCCAAGGCTAGAAGAAAGGGGCAACAGAATGGCCTATTTAGATCTCTATTCTATCACAGGAAGACTAACCATAAAAGTAAGTTTTTACTGTCAGCTTCCTCACTGAAACCACATCCAGAATTCCCAAGAGTACAGCAGACAATTGCAGACTATGATATTAGTTACAGAATTAACATAAATAGGTCATAAATAAAAATTCCATTCACATGAAAATATCCTACCTTCAAAGCATGAAAAAAAGCACAAAACATGGATTAGAGCTAACTTTATTTTGTTAAATGTATTAGGTGCCGGAATCATTACTGCTTTTCAAAAAGGAGACAGTGTACCTGAGATAGCTTCCAAAATAAGCAACAATATTTGAGTGTTTACAGTCTTTCATCATAATAATTTCTTGCTGCACAACTGCAAAGTCTTCTCCTAGAATTAAAAAAAAAAAAAAAAAGCATGTTGAATATTTAATAGATAAAATAAGTTTCAAAATGTCCATTTATTTCAAAACTTAATGTTACTGATATTACTTTTAATGACAATTTCAGGCTCTCCTTGACAGAAAGTAAAATATAGTAACTAAAAAAGCATGAACTCTGGTCCCAGGCTGTTTGGATTCAAATTCCAACTCTGTCCCTTACTAAGCTATGTAAATTTGGGCAAGTTATATGACCTCTCTGTGCCAATTTCTTCCTCTGTAGAATGAGAATAAAATTAATTGCGTGTTTGTGGGCCACCTGGTAACCAGTACTGCTAGAGTGTAGGCCTCTTGGCCCTACAAAGAGCCTGTGGAGTGTGGAAGTACATTTGACACTCCAGGTATATTAGGGTTCCTGTCCTAACTTCAGAAAGAATTAACTCTATGTGCTAAAATTACATTAAATGCTATTTAGAAAAAAGGAAAAAAGTAATGTATATATTCTAGTGAATTATCTGATGATTATTTCTAAGGCATAATAGTAGTAATAGCAGTAACAGCAAATGCTTATACAGCACTTACTGATAACTCACTAACCCTAATTCAGGAACCAAGAGTGTCAAATGTACCTCCACAGGCTTTTTGTAGGGCCAAGAGGCCTACACTCTAGCAGTACTGGGTTACCAGATGGCCCACAAACACAGGCTTAGCCTGTATTCCAATGCCTTGTTCCAACTGTGTTGAGCCTGGTCAGACTATTAGCAAATAATCTCTCTTCTTCTACTCCCTCTCTGCCCAAATTCCTCAAAATAAGATCTGGCAATGCTATAGCAGGGTCACATGCTGTGGCTCCTGAATGAGTACTTGTCATGGACAGAAAAAGAACTCCAGTGAATGCAAATATGGTGAACCAGAGACTATGCAAAAAGAGAACAAATGGAAGTGCTTACATTTAAATCAAAGTAGCTTTGTATTACCATTTCAGTTTTTAAAGTATTACGTACTTGAAGAGTCTGATTAGATGTATATTATGCAAAGTGAGAAACAGAAGTCTTCCAAAGTACCCCATAAATCTTAAGTATGAGGTTGTTAGGGCAAGCCCTGACATTTCTGGCCTTGGTATTTTCCTACTGTAAATGTAACTGTGTCTTGGAGTAGCCCAATCACGAACCACTGGATCCAATATGAAAACCCACCTTACTGCCCAGTTACAAGGGAAGAAGTAATAGAGAACAGGCTGCATGTGAGGTTCTTAATTTCTGCAATGAAGTATATACAAAATAAAAAATCTCCAAAGGGAGAACAGGGAATTTTTATGCCTCCAAAATTTCAGAAGAAAATCACTGAACTGAGATTCTCTTCTGAGTTCAATTCCCACCATTAAGAATTCCAGATTTTTAGTACATTTAAAAAAATCCAAGTTAAAAATAATAAAGCCAAAATGAGACTAACACCAATTTTCAGGGATATACTTAATTCTTTGAAAGTTTTAAATTTTGCTTTTTCACTTGCCTCTCAATTATACTTTCCCCCGATATGAAAAAAGAGTTACAAGCGATCAAGGCTGATCTAGTCAGAGTGAACTCTAAGAGTTTAGTGTGATAGTTTAATAGCAGCTCTCTTTCTGGGGGTAGCCCTGAAAGTTCAGCAGTCATCACACAATCTCAAAGGGAACTAGCTTTAGAAAAAAGTTAATCTGCAGAAAACATTGAAGAGAAACCAGAAAAAGGAGGAAGGAGAAAGGCATATGATGACATAACTGAGCTACCTCAGCTGCCTCTAGATATACCTGTATATAACCAGTAAATTCCCTGCACTGTTTAAGCCACCTTGAGTTGTGATTTCTGTTACAACTGTAAGCATCACCATTTCTACAGTGATCTTCGTACATATCACTGCCCTTATGACACTGCAACAGTGTCTGCATGACTATGTCCTCACCAGAACATTAGGTCCTCTAGGACAGAATTATGCATGCCTTAAGCATCTTTGTACTCCTAGCACCTAATATGGAATTAATAAAACTGTTGCCTGAACGAATATGCCATGCCTCAATTATTCTTCTCCATGATGACTCTAAATTGGGTATATCTTTTGGTTTAATTTCATACAGTTATATAATTAGTTGCTTCTGTGCTACTCCTGTGCTTTCTACTGAAGCCAATGAGTGGCTTTAAGTCTTCAACTACCACTTTCCCATAAAATGTTGTTGATCCAAAGTGAATTACCTTTTTCCTAGTACTGTAAGTCATTTCTATGTGATTACAGAATGGCCAAATAAAATTTAACAATTTTGTGGGGGGAAAAAATCCACAGAAATAACCTACAACTCAATTTTTATTTTATTATTTATTTTTTTAAAAAATGTATCTTTACTGATTTCACAGAGAGGAAAGGAGAGGGAGAGAAAGAGATAGAAACATCAATGATGAGAGAGTCATTGATCGGCTGCCTCCTGCACGCCCCCGACTGGGGATTGAGCCCGCAACCCAGGCATGTGTCCTGACGGGGAATTGAACCTCGACTGCCTGGATCCTAGGTCGACACTCAACCGCTGAGCCACGCCTGGCCGGGCTACAACTCAATTTTTAAAGGTAACTGGAAAAAGGAGGTTTGGGTAGGAATAAAGAAAGCAGAGTTTAATACATAATAATGCAAAGGAGCCTAATGGTAGGTTTAAAGGACTTTCCTCAAAGCTCAAGGGAAATAGATTTCAAAGAACAAATTAACAACCTCCTCCCATTCTAGAACACGTAATAGGATACTGCGAAACAGAATTATTAGACTACATAATCTCTAAAAATTATTTCCAATTCTGACAGTCTAAGATTTCTTGATAAGACTTTCAGACATTAAAGTAAATACATCTTGCCAGGCCGGGCGTGGTTCAGCGGTTGAGCGTCGACCTAGGATCCCGGCGATCGGGGTTCGATTCCCGGTCGGGGCACGTGCCAGGGTTGTGGGCGCGATCAATGACTCTCATCACTGATGTTTCTATCTCTCTCTCTCTCTCCCCCTCTCCTTTCCTCTCTCTGAAATCAATAAAGATATATTAAAAAAAAAAAGTGAATACATCTTCTGAAGATGGCAAAAACCAAAAACCAAAACCTAATTGAGAAAAACAGGCAAGCCTACAAGCAGAGAAGATGATGAATAAACCAAGTAAAAAGAAAAATACAAACTAATACATGCAAAATTCTTAGAACATGGCAGTATTAAGTATCCAACAAATGTTAACTATTTCTAGTAGACCAAATAATGACCCCAAAGGTATCCAGGTTCTAATCCCTGACACCTGTGAATGTTACTTTATGGCTAAAGGAGTTTTGCAGGTGTGATTAAATTAAGGCTCTTGGGATGGGGAGATTACCCAGAATTACATATTCATATTCATAAAGCTAAAACACTGAACAGTCACAAAAGAGTTGGGAATGAGGAAGAAATTGTAGATATACTAAAAAGTCCTTTATTTGCCTTTTTATTTTTGAGCATTATCTTTAAATGTGTGAATCTCGAATTTGTCCAGCATAGTCAGCCTCAAGCCCATAACAGAGCCCTAATATATTAAAGTGTAGTTAAGCAATCCACGATTAACCTTGCAAAATAATTATTATAAATGATGTAACAATGACTTTCTTCATGATGGCAATAAACACAGAACACCACTGAGTAAACAACTGGTGGTAAGGGAACTACTAATGTACTCCAGGGAGACAGGAAAAGGAGCCAGATAAATAATTACCCCGGTGCCTTCCTCTCTATGATGAAAATCCTGCCTCTCAAGACAAAAAACTAATGTGAAAAGCTGTCAGGAAAGATTTTTAAAATACAGCTTTGGAGATCCATGAAAAACAGTAAAATGAGGTCTTACTGGTATCTTGTCACACTTAAAATCTTTTGCTCTACAATTTAATAAACGCTGCTCTGATGGAAATAAAACATAATACTCTATTTTCTACTAATTTCCTGTTGGTTAATCTGAGTTTTTTCATTGTGTTTGCTAAGGACTGAGTTTCTCCCACAAGTTACTACTTAATTAACCAGTGTTTTTATATTCTACTTTAATAACTAGTATTGCAAATGAATAATAATAAGCAACTTTAATACCTTTTTTTTTAGGGTAAAAAAATTAAAGAACAATGGGCTGAATATCAGAGGAATCAGAGCCATAAAAAAGATGTGACTTTGGGGCAATTATAACTACTGTGTCTACTTTTCTGCAATACGAAATGTGTTAGGCTTAAGAGAATGTTCACACAATACCTCTCTGCCACCAGGTATTTTCTGTAACCAAAGTTTTTAAAGTTGTAAAACATCTGATGACCATCAAGACAGATGACCTAAAAAGATCCTATAGCTCTAAAATTCTGACTTTAAAATATGAAAAGAAAAAAAAGATTCAAGAAATTCATAATGTAGAGAGTTATAAAATTCTGTAAGAACCTGAAAACCTGAGAATATATATGTGAGTTCTATTAGCAAGCTCTGACACATGCTTTCGTCTTGATCCATTTTTTAATTTTCTCTCAAAATAAGTCTCAAGAGTTGGCAGAGTGCTAGTCCAAAAGCTTAAAGATCACAGAAACAAACCTGTAGTCTGATAAAATCAGGTTTACTGACCCACAGCAACGAGGAACACCACACACCAGGGAAACCTCGGGCCATCTCACAAAATCAAGGAAAAGATGACTTATAAGATTTTGGGAAGAGTGGAGTTTAGGTGACATTTAAATGAAGCAGTGTTTTAGTAGGGTTAGAGCAAAGCAGAGCTGTGGTAAAGGGATCTACGTTAGGACTGGACTGCAAAGTGAACCCAAGGTCCTCTTTCCTCAGGAACTACAGTTAAGACAGATGTAGATGCTGTGTCCAGAAACCCCTTATCTGAAGCTGTGCATCTCAGCTGTAAATCAAGACTGCCTCTCTATGTCAAAATGACTTAAGATTCCCCAGGGAAAAAGGGGGGGGGTGCTTGATTCTTGCTGATATAATTACACATAGCCAAGTTTCTGGTAGTCTGTGATTTTCGAGAACAAAGTTTCTCAGCAAGTAATCAAGCCATATTCACTCAAAGACAGGATTTGTTAGGACACTTTACAGCTAGCTGCACCATTCTTGGGAGAAATACTGTTTGAGGCTTTATCTGTGCCTGTTATTCCAGCCTAATAAATGGCCAGGCAGCTTTTCACTCTCTCCATTAGTTACTTGAGATTACTATCTCCATTGTACGCCAGAGTGTGAAGAACAGCTTGCTAATTAAACTATTATATTATATTGTTCATAAATAAGTTTATTTGCAGGTTTATCTTTTGGTTTGTTTATTATGCATCAATTTCACCATAAAAGATGTCCAATTTGAGCAAATATACTGGTTTTGAAGAAATGACAGTGAATAAAACTCTGTTTAGGAGTTGAGGTGATTATTAAATGAAGCAGTGGTTCTACCACTAAAGATTTTTCTTAATTAGTTCTAGAAAACTACATTTTATTAAATAAACATCCAGCTAAACCTGATAACAGTTTCCACACCACTGCCAACTTCTGAGAGTGGTGAAAGAGTAGGCTACATTGCCAGGGTTCAAATCTCAGCTTGCCACTAATTAGGACACACTACTGAAACTTTCAGTGCTTCTGTTTCCTTATTTAAAAAAACAGAGTAATAATGTAAGGATTAAATGAGTCAACAAATGTAAAGCACTTAGAACAGGGCCTGGCACAAAGTAAGTTTTAATAAATGTTAGCTATTTTTTAGCAAAAATGTGTCATGGTTTAAACCAACCCATCTCTAAGGCATCTTTTTAGTCTCACATCTTCATTAATTTGATTTATCCAATAAATATTTACTGAGTGTGTACTAGGTCCCAGGCAGTGTATCAGGCACTGGGAACCTCATAAAAATTAGTCTAGTGAAGACTTAAGCACCACTACATTCTTACCAACAGTTCTTTCCATTTTTTCTACTAAACATGCCCTTGTTACTTTTCTCAGAGAATAGCTATTATCAGACAGTAAATTTCTTTAAGACAAGGACCATTTCTTTTTTTTTTTAAATCCTCACACAAGGATATGTTTTTATTGATTTTTTAGAGAGAGAAGAAGGTGGGGGGAGAATCATTGATCAACACATCAGCCTTCCTTATGTGCCCCCAACAGGGATCAAACCCATAACCCTTTGGTGTATGGGATGATGCTCCAACCAACTGAACCACCTGACCAGGGCAAGGACCATTTCTTGATGCTGATAATGCTAGTGCCTAACTAAGGGTCTTAATAACATAGTTAATAAATATTTGTAGCATTTCCACAACTCCCGTTTCTATAATAGATATTTTTCTACATTATATTTTCCCACTGAGGTCCCATTACTGTAACTTTATTTCTCCCTTCAATTGTCAGTTTTGCTTAATGTATGTGGGGTCTTTTCTTTTCTTTTTATTTACTTATACTATACTTATTGTTGACAGTATTACAGATGTTCCCTGTCTTCCTCTCCTTTGCCCTCCTCCCCCCAGCCCAGCCCCACTGCATGCCTTCCCCACACTACTGTCTGTGTCCACAGGTTATGTGGGGCTTTGTATTTAAGCATAAGTATTGTTTCCTACTTTTTTTCATTAACAACATACAGAATTTATATTCTGGGTGGGGTTTTTTTAACTCCTCATTTAAAAAGTGATAGTGTACAGTATTTGCTTACTCTGTCTTGCTTATTTCACTTAGTGTACATAAAACCCTCAATGTCTATCCATGTTGTCGTAAATGGAGGATTCCTTCTTTCTTGTGGCTGAATAATATTCCAATGACTGTACATATACCACATCTTCTTTACCCATTCATTGCTGACGGACACTTAGGTTCTTTTCATATCTTGGCTATTGTGAATAATGCTGCAGTGAATATGGGAATGCAGATATCTCTGCGATATCCTGTTTTCATATCCTGTGGATACACACTCAGAAGTGGGATTGTTGGATCATAGTTATTCCATTTAAAATTTTTTTAGGAACCTCCATACTGTTTTCCATAGTGGCTGCACTATGGGAATTTAATATTCCCACCAACAGTACACAAAGGTTCTCTTTTTTCCACATCCTCTCCAACACTTGTTATCTCTTGTCTTTTATGATAAAAAACTAAAAAGCTTCTGCATAGCAGAGGAAACCATCACAGAATGAAAAGGCAACATACAGAATGGGAAAAAATATTTGGAAATCATACATCTGATGAAGGGTTAATACCCAAAATATATAATGAACTTGTAAAACTCAATAGCAAAAAAACAAACAACCTAATTAAAACATGGGCAGAGGATCTGGATACATTTTTCCAGACATACAAATGGCCAACAGGTACACAAAAAGGTACTCAACATCACTAATCACCAAGGAAATATAAATCAAAACCACAATGAGGTATTACCTCCTACCTGTTCAAATGGATATCATCAAAAAGACAAGCAATAACAAGTGTAGGCTAATATTTTGCTGTGAAGACCTCTGGGACTACAATGCCATTTATAACACATCAAGAAAAATGTAAGCTTTGTTAGAAATAATAGTCTTAAAAAGGAAACTGGACTTTCTTCTATACTGGTACATTACAGGAATGCAATAAATATTAAATTTGTGTTAGCAACATTTCAAGTAAAATACTAAGAGTCACTGGTTTGCATTAGACATTTGGAATCAAGGAGACTATGTGAGAGGATGAGATTATGGGGTGACATATCTGGGCACTACTTGTCTTTTTTCTATAGAGGTACTTCTGCCCGGCCGGGTGTGGCTCAGCGGTTGAGCATTGACCTAGGATCCAGGCGCTCGGGGTTTGATTTCTGGTCAGGGCACATGCCCAGGTTGTGGGCTTGATCAATGACTTTCTCATCATTGAGGTTTCTATCTCCCTCTCGCTTCCTCTCTCTCTGAAATCAATAAAAAATATATATATTTATAGAGGTACTTCTAACCTCTCACTTAACATTCATCTTACCATTTGTTTTGTTTTTTAACCTACTTTATGAGTAAGGCTGAAGATAAATATGAATATATGCTTGTTATCCTCTGAGGCTTTGGGGAAAGGTAATATGGATATATAACATAACAGGCAGGAAATTCACTAATGAGTAGTTTTTAAAATATAAACAAGTTTACCTACCTTGGAGTAGTACCTCATTTAATTCCCTTAACACTAATTACCCATAACTTTAATTTCTAGTGAAAAGATTTTTTAATAGGTGAAAATTAATGAATACTGCCTTCAGGTGTTCTAATGATAGTTCTTGAATAGTAACACAGCTACGTTAATGGGAATAATAAAAAATGGTTGATTTCTAAATTCAGTTAGGCACATAACACTGCATAGTCCCAGCACTGGTAACTAGTCAGTTCCTCCTTTTATTCCCCACAATGGCTCCTACAACAATAAAAAGTCGTTCCCATTATTCTTCGGATATCCTACTTACCAACTTCGGCTTCGTTTTCAGCTAAGGACATAGATTCCTCTACTTGAGAAAGTGGAGAGAGGCCCTGTTGTAAAGATCTTTTTTTTTTTTTTACTACCCTCTCCCTCAACCTTACAGTTAATCTATATTTGTGCCCAAACTTACAAAAATGTGATCCCAAGGGTGGTGATCTCCTCTTTTTCAGAAGAGGTACCTCCTAATCCCTTCTCCTTCCAAGCCCTCTCAGAACCTTGCTCCACATTTACATTCTCTCTACCACACTCACTTTTGCCTTTCAGTTTACAAACATGCTCAATTAAACCAGTCCCCCTATTGCTTTTCACAGCCAATTTCTTTAAAAAACAGCCTGAGCTATGTTTTCTTTTCTATTTTCACTCAATCCTCAACCCCCTCTAATCTATTTTTCATCCAACGACAACTGAAATTACTCTTGCAAAGGTCCGTATTGTTTGAAGAGCCAAATCAAAGGCCTCTTACGAATAACCATTCTCCTTGACATTTCAGCAGCATTTACTCAGGACTCCTTTTATTTTGAAACTCTCCAACTACAACTATGACCAAACACCAATAATTTTCAAATCAATGCTTCCAGCCAAGACCTCTCTCCTGAGCGCCAGATCTGTACATCAAATTGACAACTGTACATACAGAGTACAGCAAAAATAGGTTTACAGTTGTGAGTATGCGAAAGTTTATTCTTGTGTTATTACTTATTATTGTATTATTTTCCATGTGAACTGTAAACCTACTTTTGTTCTACCCTGTATCTACACAAGCAATCTCTAAACACTGCATAAGCAACGTCTTGAATGAAAATGCATTCTCTCTCTTCATTCTACCTCCTAAATATCTCTCAATTTCAGCCCCACTATAACTACCTTGGTTCGAATCCTCATAATAACCATCAAATTGCCTCTTTGAGCAGAACACTGTTTGAGGCTCCAATAACCATTCTTTTTTTCTTATTAGACACATAGCTGCCTAGCTAAAGACCACACTTCCTAGCATCTCTTGTATTTGTGTGGTCATGTAAGTTAGTTCTCAGCAACAGAAAAAGAGCAGAACCAGTGTGTGACTTCCTTAAAAGAAAAATGCTTGTCTTAAAAGACCTCTGTCTCTTTTCCTGCAAGCTAACAATGGACACAGATGTGATCAATCCTCATATAAGTAGACGGATGAATGCTCTACTGGGTGATAGCATACAATGAGAGGAACATGCATCCCCAAATAGCCTGGACTCACATCAGAACTGTTAACATGAGAGAGAAATAAATGCCTATCTTATTTAGATCACTTCATTTTGGGTTTCTTTGTTTTAGCCATTTACCTGAACCCTAATACCCTTACCCTTCTCAATAAATCTCTTATTTCCATTATTAACTTACATTTCAATACATCTGCCACAACACTGCCAGTTATGTTTTAAAACATAGGCTAAATATTAGTCTTCTCCCTAAAACCTTTTTAGGAAACTGTCAAACTCTTTTCCAAAGTAGATGCACCATTTTACATCCCCAAAAGTAGTGTATAAGGGTCCCTGTTTGTGGTTATATTTTCAGTTTTTATCCTTCAGCTATAATACATGCTGAAATATTAAGGGCTGAAATAATACAAAATTACCAGTAGGAGGAAGGAGGATAGTAGTAAGTATAGATGAAACAAGGTTGGTCATATCTTGATAACTGTACTCATAATAGTAATAATAGCTACTTACTATGGCAAGTACTTACTCTGTGCCAAGCACTATTTTATGTGTTTCGGATATACTATTAGCTCATTTAATCCCTACAACTGCCTTATGAGAAAGCTACTATTATTATCCTCATTTTAGAGATGAGGAAATAGAGGTCCAGAAAACTTTAGCAATGATTCTAGCTAGGACTAGAATCAAAGTAGTTTTAGAGTCTGTACTCTTAACCATTGGGCTATACACTTCAAACTCAAAACAAATAAATTAAATATAAAAATGCAGGTGACTTTTATGAAAATGTAAGTTGGGAGTCCAATATTAACTAAATTTAAGTGTTATCTAATAGCATATATATGATAATGTCCTTTGTTATCTCTGGGTGTTGTAATACCAGTGATTTTTCTATTTAATTGTATTTTTGAAATGATCAATATATGCTTGGCAGTGTTCAACATTAACAGCATAACAATGTGAACATTTCACTGATCAAAAAAACCAAATGACTTGATGAACAATAAGATCTTTCAAGTTCCTAATTTTTTAAAAGGAAATTTTAGTATGTACTGAATGAGTACTATGTATTAGGCCCTCAGTTCAGTGCTGTAGACACAAATTTGATTGAACCCTAGAAACAAAGAAAGGCAATTCTAGAATAACAATAGAAGAGCTGTGGTTAAGTATATAACAGTTATTCCCAAAGAGGAGTCACCTTAATCAGACCAGGGTCAAGGGAGACTTCCTGAGAGAGAAGGCACTAAACTGATTTGAAGGATGATGTATGTACAAACTACTTCTGATCAGGGACTATTGCATCAAGTAATTAATTCTTAATAACTAAATATGAAGGCCCTGATCCAAATGCCAAATCTTTAATTTTTTAATCTCACATTTCACCAATTTCAAATATCCTACTTAAGTTTCTTATAAACTGAAGAGTAGGGGACTCAGAGAAAAGAAAAAACTATCTTATGATGTTAGAATGTAATTAGACTATATAAAATCTGTAAGTGGGCCTAACTGAAAAAGCATTTTTTATTCATTATATTTCAGTGTGGTTTGATCACAGTCTTAATGGCACTTCTAAAGTCTACTGATAATCTAATCAGGGGCAAGCACAGTACAACAGCAGGTGACCTGTTTGCTGAGAATGGTTTTTCCATTATAGCAGGGAGAAAGGAGGGAGGGAGGGAGAACTGTATACAAAGACCACGTGGTCCACAAAGCCTAAAATATTTAACCTCTGGCCTTTTTACAAAAGTAGTTCCCATCCCTAAAAAATTATTGAGTGGACTCCTATTATACTGAAGCTAAAACCTATTTTACCAATGAATTCATATTATCAGTTTGTAGTGGAAGCCATCAGAAAGGCACTATGGTCGCTCTGGAACTCAATCTAGACACTAGCACAATTACTTGCTTATGACAGGAAGGGAAAACAGAAAGAGAGTTTTTAAGAGGATAAACAAGAGTATACATAGTTAACTCAGAAAGATGTAGGTTTTGCAGGGGGTGGGAAGAATTCAGAGACAGAATATAGCTGAAGCTGACAATATGTAGTAGTCTGAGGGGCTTTACAATAAGCTGCTCAAGTTGGAAAGTAACTACCAAGATAAAATGTGAGAGCTAGGTCTATTGAGAAAAGTGAGACTCAAGAAGTGAGGTTAGGTGCCCAAGTTGACAGAGCAAGAGAATGGGATACAAAGAACTGGACTACAATCACCCAAGTCTCAGTTCACTTCTTTCCATTGCACCACTGCCCCCCAACCAAGGGACACTGCTAACCTGGGAATATACCACTACTAATTTGTGACAAGTTCGCTCAATTGAGTTCAGAAGGAACCAAGTCTCTTCAGTTCTCCCCCTCCCCTGGTTATTAGTTCTTTTTCAGAAACAAGTTGAGCAAGATGTCTTCAGGTCTCAAAGAGGTGTAGGAAACAGTAGATACCAATTTTATTTCCCAAAAGATACTGGGAAAAATAAGAATGTTAACCAAACATCACTAAAATAAGCCTTAAAAAGATATCTAGTGGAGTACAGCAATAAGGAACATCAAATTTCAATTAATTTACCTGGTTCCAACTTTATTACTTTAATTGCTGCCAATTCACCAGTGTTAACATTCCGTGCCTAAAAAAAAACACAAAAAAAAACAAGAAGAAGAAAAGATAATTGTGAAAAAAGCTTTCATTAAAAACTTTATAAAATGTCATCATTTAGCTGTTTATTTTAAATTATATGGAAATATTTTTTAAAAGAACTGCAAAAGTGATTTATATTTACAAAACAAACACTGTGTTCTTTACTTGAATTAATTCAAGTATAAATTTAATAATGATAACAATAGCTAATATATACACAAGCCTTATTATGTGTGCCAGGCACTATTCTAAGCTTTCATATTAATTCATTTAATCCATAGGTACTAATATTATTGCCATGCTGCATATATGAAAACGAAAGCACAGACAAGTTAAAGAGTTTTCCAAGGCAGTACGGCTAGTGACAGTGTGGGATTCCAACCCAGGCAGTCTGACTCCAGAGCCTGAGCTTTAAAGCATTACACTCTATTGCCTGCCATTCATTTAGCCTGGTTAAAAATTTTGAATTTATTAACTATTCTTAAACCTGTTAATTTAAAAACCTAACACAATTACATAACCATGAAAACAGCCCCCGTGTATCTGTTTAAACACACCTGATTTGAACACAAATCAGTGCAGTTCAATACAATCCAAATATATTTGTATAAGCCACATATTAAAAATCACTTTAAAAATTATAAATAGAAATTGTCTTTTTAGTTTGTATAAAAACGGCAGTAATTCTTTGTCAATTTAAAATGTTCTTTAATTGGATCAGAACTATTAAGCTGTTTTAAACTGTTATAACATATATCTGAACTATCAACTGAAACTTAATAAATTTTCATATCAACTAATAAAGACCAATATATGTGATTTCCTGATCTCAGAAAGAGCCATTCTTGTGATGAGAGTTATTCTCTGTTGCAACACTCTTATTCATGAATTGGTAAAGATGAGTGAATCATTCACAAGGGATGATCATAGCATTAACAGTGGAGTGCTTCTAAGATAACTGAGGCACTAAAAATATCAGGCAAGGATCTAGGAAGATAGGTAGATACTGGACAAAGCCATTGCTGAAATGTGAAATTTAACCTTTTAACTCAAAAAAGAACAAAGGTACTAAAAGGTCTCCCTATAGAAATTAAGAAAAAATTAAAACAAAATTTGCAGGGAAAATTCATTCCTTAAATCCCCATATCTAATAAACACCTATGGCACCAACTTATGACGGGCAGTACAAAACAGATTTGAACAGTTATTTCAAACTAAATTTAATTTCCATTAAATGAGATAGACATTTCAAATAGTGCTACATAAGTATTTACTCCCTTCCCTACGATGAGAAGATATATATACACACACAATGAAAAAGAAATAAAATCAGAATATCATTCTGGAAACATTTTGTAAAGGGGGCAGAATATAACTGTAAAAGATTCAGGTATATCACCTCAATGTTAGTCATAAATCTTCTCAAATACTATCCGAACTACTTGCCTTTTCTCACACTTCACTATCTTTTCTCTCTTAGGCTCCTCCTTGATATTGATACTCCATCCTTCAACCCATGTCTTTTTTAGCATGTATCCAAATAAAATAAGACAAGATACTACTCTCTCCAATTCTTAATTCTCCATTTAAAAATCCTGCCATGGGTTGTTTTGTTTGTTGAAAGGAAATTCAGAGTGTGCGTGATTTCATTATGAAATAGCTGAGAAAATGTGAACCCATAGAAAGCTAGGATGATACATTTTATAGATAAAATTCTGTGCTCAGCTGACCACACGAGGGCCCCCTCTGTACTGACATCACAGGTTACACAGTGTCCGAAATGGCTGCTGCACACACTATGCTCTAAAAATTAACATCAGCACATATTTAACAACAACAACAACAAAACCAGTGACAGTAGTACTGGTAAGTACTTTACTAAGTCAATATTTATTATAGGCTTGACTTCTGAATACAATTTTTCAAAATTTAAATCAGCCCAGAATTTTCTAAAGGATAACAGGTTTTAAAATGACAGTCCTCTAGTCAACAGGAAAACAAGACAGCTGAAAGGATTACTGCTATCTTTGCCTTCTGAAATATTTTCCAATATGTAACTTATTTGACAGTAATAAGGTAATTTACAAAAGGGGAAGAAACAATTCTTAAATGCTCAGAAACAAATCTGAGCTTTTACACATCAAAATTCAGTTTATTAATAAAAGGTCTTTAAAGCATATGAGTCATCAAGAACGTTGGTCTTCTGGCTAAAATAAGTAACAGTTAGCTATCTCTAAATTTACAATGATCAAGGTGACACACTGAGGTAAATTTTAAAATATCTCTAATATCCTGTAACTGCTATTCTTTTTTTAATCACCTACAGCAACTTATTAGAAAAAAAGAACATGAGCAAGGTAAATATTATAAAATATCACCATGTTAAAAATTTCTAATTCAGTATTAGTAACGTAAAGTTTTCAGACTTGCTCAGGGCAGAAAGCTGAAGATAAATACTCTAAGGATCTAGACCTCTTCTGCCATCACCACTGATCTGACTACCATTCTTCACATGCTCTCCAAGTGATGTTCTTGAGTTTAAAACTCTTCAGGCATACACACCAATGCTTTAAAGATAAAAATTCAAATTCCCTGTCACAGAATTTAAATTTTTCGCTAAATATAACACTTTTGTAAAAGCTTTACTGGGATATAGTTCACATACCATAAAGTTCACTCTTTTAATATGTACAATCTAGTGGTTTTTAGTACATGCACAGTTATGTAACCAGCATTACTATCTAATACTCGGGACGCTTTCATCACCCCCAAAAGAAAACCCAGACCTATTAGCAGTCAGTCATTCCCTATTCCTCCCCCTCTCTAGTCCCTGACTACTGGTCCCTGACAACTTTCTGTCTCTATGGATTTGACTGTTGTGGACATTTCATATAAATAGAATCATACAAAATGTGATCCTATCACCGAGTGTGACATTTCAGGGTCATCCATGCTGTACCATGTTTCAGTACTTTATTCCTTTTGTTGCCAAATACTACTTCATTGTATGGAAACACTACATTTTATCTATCCCTCTATCAGTTGAAGAATATTTGGGTTTGTTCCCACTTTTTGGCTATTACAAATAATGCTCCTATAAATATTAGTGTATAAATTTTTGTGTGGACCTATGTTTTCAATTCTCCCGGGTACAGACCTAAAAGTGCAATCAATGAATCATATGGTAACTCTATGTTTAGTTCTTTAAAGAACTGTCGAACTGTTTTCTAAAGTGGCTGCACTGTTTTATGTTATTGCCAGCAATGTATGAGATTTTCAGTTTTTCCACATCCTTGCCAATATTTGTTATTTCTATCATTTTTATTTTAGTTATCCTAGTGGGTGTGAAATGGTAGCAAAAAAATCATCCCCGAACCCAAGGCCACAATGATATTTTTCCCCTAAGAGTTTTTATAGTTTTAGCTCTTCCATTTAAGTCTATGATCCATTTTGAGTGAATTTTTGTATGGTGGGAGGTAGGGCTCCAATTTCATTCTTTTGCGTGTTGATATGAGATTGTGAAATATAACATTCTAACTATAAAACCCTTTACTATTTATATTTAGACCAAGTCTACCTTTCCAGTTATTCCCTAATTTGTACTTTATGCTTTAGCCAAACTAAACAACCTGCCACTCTCCAATGTTATCCACACTTTTGCCCTTTGGCACATAATGGGTAGCCAAACACTTGCCCAAACTCCCTCCCTCCCTTGGCCTAACACCTAGACATCTTTAAAAGATGCCAGCTTAAGTTATTATCACTTTCCACAAGCTTTTTCCTGACCCCTACTCTGGCTCATGCATCTCCACACACATATTTCCATAAATCCTGGGTAATCTTTTTCAAATGGGTGTGGGCCCGGTGAGGAAAACCCTGCAGACCTAAAACTGATCTGTTTAGAAGGGCTCTTGGAAACTATTACAGTTCAAAGCTGTCCCAGAATTTAGTTTGGTTCAGTCAGCCTTTTAAAAGCCACTCAGAACTAGTTTGGGAAAGGATTTTTCTGAGATGATTTCATGTTGACTGCTGCGTTACCTCCAACTATCAGAAGAGAATTCCTGGAGTGAAAGTGGGAGTGAACAACCTAGTCAAGACACTATGATTAAGATGAAAAAAAGCCCGGCTAGTGTGGCTCAGCGGTTGAGCACTGACCTATGATCTAGGAGATAGTGATTCTATTCCTGGTCAGGGCACATGCCCAGGTTTCGGGCTTGATTCCCAGTAAGGAGTGTGCAGGTGGCAGCCAATCAATGATTCTTTCTCATCATTGATGTTTCTCTCTCTCTCTCCCCCTCCCTTCTCTCTGAAATCAATAAAGACATATTTTTAAAAAAATTTCGTTTTAAAAGACTCAAAAAAAAAAGGGGTGCTAGGTACTACATAAAGTGAGTTAGAGACAGTCGTTATCAATAAAAAAAATCTACTATTACCAAGCACCTCTGGGTATTCAAAACTTATTCTTTAGAAGCGGTTGTCCAACATGAATATAAAGAAAGGTTCTAAAATGGGAGTGAAGAATTGAAACCTGTATAATTTTATTAACCAATGTCGGTACAATAAGTCCAATAAAAATAAATAAAATGGGAGTGAAAAAAATGCAAAGTTTAATCCTGGCTCTGCCAGTAACAAGCAATGGGATCTGAACAAGTAATTTCCTTTGTATCTTCTCCCCAATTCCCTCCCTCATATTTAAAAAGTAAAATTTACAAGAAAGTAAAAGAGACTACTTCTAAGGTTCTTTCTAGTTCTAAAAGTCAATGTTTACATCAAATAATTTAAGTCTAAATTATTAGATTCCAAATACCAAACCAGCTGGCTGATTATATAAGAATCATATGAGGAGTTTAAAAACAAACCAAAACAAAACACTGCCACTGATTTTGAATCAAGAGATTTATTACCAGACACAGGAATCTGTATTTAAAGCTACCGAGGTGCTTTTGATGTTCAGCCAGGTTTGGAGACCTGGTCCAAGGCATCGAGCCATTTGAGTTTTATGAAGTATAAATACCAACTTCTAAGTCTGAAAGGGATATTACAGAGATGGTTTTATGAAGGAGATACCATTCAAGCACAGGTTTGAAAGACGGGCTCGCCCAGCCGGGCGTGGCTCAGCGGTTGAGCATCAACCTAGGATCCAGGGCACATGTCCGGGTTGCGGGCTGCAGCCAATCAATGACTCTCTCATCATTGATGTTTCTATCTCTCTCTCTCCCCGCTCCTTTCCTCTCTCTCTGAAATCAATAAAAGATATTTAAAAAAAAAAAAAAGAAAGACGGGCTCGATTAGAACAAATGCTTAAGAGGGATGGGAAAGAGGGCACAGAAAGAAAAGCATGAGCAAAGGCACAGGGGCAGAAACAGGCTATTCTGAGTGTATTGGGTGGGCCAAACTTCAGGGTGTCCTCCCATATAAACACTTCCTTTGAAAGGAAAATGGCTAACCCACAGCCACTGATGAAGAAATAGTTTTGTTCACTTCTCCACAGTTACTTGGACTAGGTATGAGCCTACCACAAGGACAACCAATTCATAGGAAGACTGACAGCCACAGTGACATACATTCCCAGTTTGCTCAAAACATTCCCAGTTTATGCCTACTGTCCCAGCAGATTAATAGTATCTGTATTTAAAGCTACTGAGGTGCTTCTGATGTTCACCCAGGTTTGGGGACCTGATCTAAGGTGCTGAGCCATTTGAGCCACTTTCACTCTCAAAATTACAATTAAAATTTTATTTAATTAGGTAATCTGAATGATAAGTTATAAGGTCACTCTAACAAGAAACCCTGAGCTGACATGAAAAAGGAATTAGGCCTATCAGATTCTTATGCTAAGTGAAATAAGCCAGCCAGAGAAAGACAGATACCATATGATCTCACTTACATGTGGACTCTAGTGAGCAAAATAAATTGACAAGCAAAATAGAAAGAGAGTCATAGATACATGGAACAGATTGACAGCTGTTGAGGGTGTGGGAGGGAACTGGATGAAAGAAGGTGAAGGGATTAGCCAAAGAACACATATGCATATTTTTAATTCAAAGAAGAAATACTGTATATTCGTTAAGTGTATGGTACAAAATTTTGCATTTTCTGTTAACTCAGTATTATCAACTATCTATAAACTGTTCCAAAGTCATGCTCTTAAAGGTTACTGAGGTATGTAAAGCTATTTGCCCCTTTACTAAATCATGGGTTCTTAACCTGGAGTCCAAGAATGGGTGGGATTTAGGGAGCCCAAGAATCCTTTAACACAATGCAAATGATACATGTTTATGCATATTTCTGGGCAGAAAGTCTTCAGCTTCCATCAGATATCTCAAAGATGTCCATAACCCAAAGGTTAAGGACCACTTATACAAATCAACCCAGACTGTTCTTGTTTAATCTGAAGGGTTTTGATTTTCCCTCCTCTCATCAGGTTGTCAGTGGTTACCTCTCACTGTCTGTGTGCTGCTTAGGGCACCTCACCTCTTTCTAATTTGCTCTGAGTTGGAGAAACTTGCAAGTGGGTTTGGTAGAAAATGTATTTTCATTAAATCACCTAGGGCTTCATCTAGGAATATGGTGAGATAAAAACAAACAAACATGAACTGACTGGTGGCAAATATGATGTCAAATAAACACTATTTATTTATGAAGATAATTGGTGGTCTAGGTTAATTATATTATAAAAACACACAATATTTTATTCTATCCAACAAAATATTTATCTCACTAGAAGCCTTTATTTTTCAATCTGTTTATATAAGATAATTTGTATCTTACAAAGGAATATACCCTTTAATGATATTAGTCATGAAACCTAGCCATTGGAAAACCCCATTTTTGCCTGTATTAATCAAAATCTACCCATGAAAGAAATTTATGTAGCAGCAAACTTCATTTTTAATTTAAAATCACTTATATTTAGATCTGAAGTGAGCAACCAAATTACTGAAATATGTGCCTGCATTTGAGGGCTGGACGTATATCTTTTACTAAAAATCAGTGAAATGGGAAGGACATGCATATGCCTTTCTCATGACACAAAATCCCAATGTTAAATATATTGACAAGTAGACAAACTTAGCTTCATTAAATTATGAATGTTACTTTTACAAAGCACTCCTAGCAATGCTACAGAAACATTTTTTGTTACTATATTATACATAAATTTTTCTATTATTCCTCCTTTCACTACAAATTCATCAGTTATTAGAAGAGTATCTAATGACCAATATCAACATTTTTCCACGTTTCTCCTGTTCCCAACACCCTTCAATAACATCTCATTTGCTCCTGCTGCTGCTGGACCTTTTACTTCAATTGCATTATGGTAACTTCAGAGGATAAACTGAAGCAGGGTCCAGCAGAAGGGACAACCTCTAAGGGCAAAATTATAGCAGGTCTGAAATGATGACCGCTTCAACTAAAATAATTCAGTGAAAATGGACAGAAATGGCTAAAATTCTACTTTATTCCAGATTTTCTATTTTGTGGTTGTCCACGGCCAAAAATAGTAAGAACTACATTTTATTTGTTTAAGATATTCTTTTCAGGAATAAACAGCTATGTTTTCTGCTGTGCTTTTCATCCAGAAGTGTCTAGAACAGTCCTCAAAGGAAGGGCCATAATGGAGCAGGGCCACTCCTCTCCAAGAAAGCTGGACCTGAGCTCACTCAGGTTGTTAAGTATCAAGACAGCATATCCTTAAATAAGTTATAAAAGAGTTTGGCCAGATGGGCAGGAAAAGAAATGTAAGAGCACATAATGGAAAAAAGATGACCAGTACAGAGAAGACGGGGAATGTGCTTATAAGGCCAAAGGCTAAACAGACAGGCATGGCTGCAGCTAGAGACCTGGGTTGTGGACAATAACTACACTGATCTCACCCGTGCTAATGAGTATTATTTCAGGTAACGTATTTTGGTGGGATAGCTGGGGTTCCCCACGATAATCTTACATAGGTCTTTAAAGGCTGAGTAAGAAACTAGAGAGTAAGTTCCTATCACCCTTGGCCAGTATCACATTGTCCTCCCAAAGTTCCTTGAGTCCAGCCTGCAAAGGGAACTTCCCATGAGTCAGACAGAATTTGCATCCATTAGCTGCTGAGGTAATCATCTCTAATTATTCCCCCAGAAAAAAAGAAATCCACAATGTGGAGCAAACATCTATGAATTTGCAATTCTGGTCTCTTCAAAACTCGGTTTTCTAATTATAAAACTGGACATCTCACAGAAAATAACAAAAGAGCACACATTAAAAAGTAAGTTTCCCCCTTTTACTTTTGTTTGTCCCTTAATCCCAGGGGCAAACTTGAATCCTGTTAGAAACCCTTATTCCATCAAAATGAAACAGGCAGGCAAGATGATGCAGGTATGCATGCAAGTATAAATACATATAAAAGCAATAAAGCATTGTGGTTATGAATATATTCTACATTTGAATCCCAGCTCTGTCATTTATTATGGATACAAACATAATACATTTATTAGCTTGTATGACACTGAGCAAGTTCTTTAATCTCCATATGCCAATTTCCCCATCTCTAAAATGAAAATAATAAACTACTTCATTATAGTTACGAGGATTAAATTAGTCACTACTTGTAAATTGCTTTGAACAGAGCAGACAGATACTAAGTATCAACTATTATTGCCTTATTAATCAAACTTACATATAAATGCATAAAATATTTTAAATTTGCGGCAAGGTAGGCAATGTTTATTCTCTTTGTTGCAATGTTCTTGTTTTCTAAATATGATCAGATAAGCAAATATTTTCATAATCAGAAAAAAACTTTATATTTAAAAACTTAAGTAATTTCAATGTAAATCTAAGACCAAGGGTACAGAATAGGATTTTTGTACCTTTTGTTTTCCACTGTCTTAACTCAGTGAAGTGACTCTCAAAATTTGGATTAGGTGGAAAAACACTGAGAAATCTACAAAAATCTCCTTAAAATGGACTATACTAGGTATATTCAGTAAAAATAGTAATTCCAATTACTGTAAAAAAGCATTTAAAATCAAATAGGAGCTTCACAGTTAAGAATCTAGTAAGATGGCGGTTATGCAAACCAAGTAACCATTATTATAAAGTTTAAAAACATCCTTTAAAATTACCTGTTTTAGAAATACAAATTTATGTAAACCTGTTATCCAACAGTAGAGATTGGTGCAGTTAATCGTACCAGGTAATTCAGAACATGCTCTGATTGCATTGGCATGATAGATCCTAATACAATATTAGGACTTAGCTGAAAGGGTAGGGCAGGGGTAGCAAAGCAAGCAAGTTTGTTATTTCAATGTGGGCATTACAGAAACACAATACCATAATGATTATCCAATAATATCTCAGTTATTAGAACACACTTCCTGCAAATCTGAATTAAATAGCTCCAAAAGCATGATTTAAAATGTGTGCTGGTATCTGTGAAGCACACTCTAAGTAACCAGCAACAAAAAAAGGGCTGAGAATTAAGAAGCCTAAGATCATTCCCTGATGTACTGATTGCTTCCATTCTGACTGGCCAGTGAGATCTACAAAAGGTTAGATGTTCCACACAAAAGCTGAAAAGCAGAGGCAAAGAAGCCAATAAAGTGGGTGTGCTGGCAGGAGAGAAGGTTGGGAGGACAAGCAGCTAAAAGAACAAAGTGGCAAACAGAAAAGGTAAGAGGCAATGACAGCCAGTGAGCGCTGACAGTCATAGAAAATAAGTCAGAGTGCAGTACGGCTAAAGCCTTGCTGGATATGCGCAGGGTACATGAAAACGTGCAAAGTCTAAAATACACCTAACAAGCGAAAATGTGTGATTAACCAAGGAAAACTTCTCAAAGATTAATGAAGAGGATAAACTGCTGTACCAAGTATCAAAACATACTAAAAAGATGCAATAATTAGAAAAGTGTGTTTCTGATACAAGCATGGACAAATAGTTGAATGAAACAAATTAGTGTCCAAACTTAGAGTATACTAAAGATAACAATTTGAATCAATGGTGAAAAACACTTTTAGAACAACTCTATTCAGCTGTGGGAAAACAAAAAAAAAGAAGACGTCTATCTTAGGCTCTACATAAAAATAAATCCAGATGGTTTAAAACTTAAACGTAAAAGGCAAAATTATTGAGATACTAGAAGAAAAGAGAGTGCATTTTGATAATCATGGAGTTAGGGCCTCTCAAGCAAAATATGAACCCCAAAGTCATCGAGAAAAACAGCAACATATCTGATCACATACAAATTAAGGATTCTAAGTGGCAAAATAGGTAGAAAATGGACAAAGGAAAAAGAAATATAAATAATAACCAACCACAGTAAAAATCACACAATGTAAATTAAAACATTAAAATACATATTTTGGCATATCAGTTTGCCAAAATTCAAATGACATTAATGATGTGAGTGGAAAAAACATGATGAGAAAAACAGACATCCTCATATATTCACAATAGGGGTATACACTGGAACAATAATTTTTAAAGGAACAATATTTAGTATTGCCAATTTTAAAACAAATACCCTTTGACCCAATAATTTCACCTCTACCAATCTGTCCCATACGTATTATAAAAAATGTGCAAATATATTGTGTATGAATATTTGCTGTAGCAATATTTATAATAAAACTAAAAACAATTTAAATGAGCAAATAAAATTATGGTAAATTTATACTGTACAATACCATAGAAAGTAGAGTCTTATGTACTGACATAATGAGATCTCTCCATAACATGATATTGCATAATGACATAGTGCTGAAAATAACAAAACTACATGTATGAGTATGTAGCATACATACACAGCCCACACAGGTACAGAAAAGCTCTAGAAATGTATATATACCAGTAACCAGCGGTTAGATACAGGTAACAGGAAGGAGGAGGTAGAAGGGACTCTCACTTTTTTCAGAGTTTTGATTTTTTTTTTAAAGCATGATCAGAAACATAAAAGTAAAACAAAAGTGTAAAAAAGTTGTGCCAATAACTTTTAAAAGTACCACAACAATCTATATACAACATAAAGAATTGCACACAAGAAAACTGATGTGATTCATGTGCAATTTAAGGTAAAATACTCAAAGTTGGCAGATTCTCAATCTCTGAAGGCTTTAAGCAGTACCATATCATGCACAGGGCCACATAAAAGCAAAAAGATTTCAGTTGTATGGTTTTCCATAAAGACCTAAGAGAATGTCCCCAAGACTTCTCATCAAAAAGGCAAAGATTTATATGAGAGAATGCAACTTTGCTAAACCACATGTGTTTTCCAGTCAGTAATCTTGGCATTTCAAAATAAGCATATTTAAAGATTAAATATTATAAGGCAAACAACAACTTATGAGATTGACAGAAGGATTATGTTACTTTGTCAGAGCACTTTTCAGATGCGGATGATGGTGTAACTCTTCAATAGTTTTGCAATGCTGGTACCAGGCTCTTTGAATGATGTCTACCAACTTCCACTCAAGCAACAATTCCTACAGTAAAGCAAATGAAAAGCCGCAATCTCTTTTATGTATGTGTGTGTGTATGTTAGTATCATAGGAGCTCAAAAAGTATGATCAAATCTTTGATGATTACAAAATATCCTATAACCTTCAAAACATCATATTTGGTAATTACTTAGAACTGCAATTTTCAACCTTTTTCATCTCATGGCACACATAAACTACTAAAATTCTGCGGCACATCAAAAAATATATTATAATTTTGATTCATTCACACCAGACAGCTATTGTTGTGTTGGCTGTTGTCATTTTTAAATTTGACAATCTAAGGAAAAAGAGGTCACTGCTCCTGACTGAATAGTCAGGTACTGCATGTTTTAAAAATTCTTGAGGCATACTGGTTGAAAATCGCTGACCTAGAACAAGCTAACAATGCTTAAACAAGGTGATTTTTTGTTCCTAAAAGGTTTTTTGGGTATCTTTAATAAAACATTAAAATATTTAAAATTAAATATTAAATATTTATAATTAAATAATAAATTATTAAGTCATAGCCAACAGTATATTTTTAACGCTAACACAGTGGACAGTTTTATGTAATTTAACAGCTTTCCTACCTGAAAACGGTTTGCCCCTGATTCAACATATGAACCAGAGTACTGCTCAAATTATGAATATGATGACAGCAAGGGTATCACCACACCAAAAATAAACACAAAAGAACCACCTCTTACTGAGCACTTACTATGCACCAGGCATGGCGCCAAAAGCTTAGTGTAAAGCTCATTCCACAATGACCCTGAGGAGGTAGAAGATATTATTTTTTTTTTATTTCTTATTGATTTCAGAGAGGAATGGAGAGGGAGAGAGAGATAGAAACATCCATGAGAGAATCATTGATAGACTGCTTCCTGATGGGGAATCGAAGGTGAAGGGATTAAGCAAAAAGACCTCTTACAGACAAAGGAATCTATTAAAACTAGAGTATATCTTGCACTGTTCATATTTAAAATTTTTCTAAATTATAGTTTATATTCAGTATTATTTTATATTAGTTTCAGGTGTATAGCACAGTGGGCAGACAATCATACACTTCACCAAGTGATCCCCCTGATATTTCCAGTGCCTACCTAGCACCACACATAGTTATTGCAATATTATTGACTATGCTGTACTTTACATCCCTGTGACTATTTTGTAACTATCAATTTTATACTTCTTAATCCCTTCACCTTTTACACCCAGTCCCTCAACCCCCCTTCCCCCTGGCAACCATCAGTCTATTCTCTGTATCTATGAGTATTTCAACTTTGTTTCTTTATTTATTTTGTTCTTTACATTCCGCATATAAGTGAAACCATATAGTATCTCTCTTTCTCTGACTGACTTATTTCACTTAGCAGAATACCCCCTAGGTCCATCCATACTGCCACAAACGGTAAGATTTCATTCTTTTTTATGGCTGAGTAATATTCCATTGTATATGTGTACCACAACTTTCTTATCCACTCATCTACTGATGACATTTGGATTGCTTCCATATCTTGGCTATTCTAAATAATGCTGCTATGAACACAGGGGTACATATGTTCTTTCAAATTTGTGTTTCGGGATCCTTAGGATACATTTCCAGAAGTGGAATCGCTGGGTCACAAGGCAGTTCCATTTTTAACTTTCTGAGGAACCTCTAAACTGTTTTCCATAGTGGCTGCATCAATCTGCATTCCCACCAACAGTTCATGAGGGTTCCCTTTTCTCCACATCCTTGTCAACACTTGTTTGTTGAATTATTGATAGCCATTCTGGCAGTTGTAGAAGGAAATAAAAGCAGTAAAATCTCTGACATTTCTCTCAGTGATATTTTTTCTGAAATATCTCCTTGGGCAAGGAAACAAAAGAAAAAATAAATAAATGGGACATCAAACTAAAAAGTTTTTGCACAGCAAAGAAAATCATCAACAAAACGAAAAGACAGCCTACTGAATAGAAGATACTCACCAATTATTATCTGATAAGGAATTAACATTCAAAATTTATAAAGAACTCATATAAATCAACACCAAAAACCAACCCCCCCCCCCCCCAAACAACCCAATTAAAAAATGGGCAGAGGGCCCGGGCGGGCGTGGCTCAGCGGCTGAGCACTGACCTAGGATCCAGGCGATCAGGGTTCAACGCCGGGTCAGGGCCATGCCCGGGTTGCGGGCTCGATCCCCAGTCGGGGGCGTGCAGGAGGCAGCTGATCAATGACTCTCTCATCATTGATGTTTCTATCTCTCTCTTTCCTCTCCCTCTTCTTTCTGTTCTCTGAAATCAATAAAGATATATTTAAAAAAAAAAAAAATGGGCAGAGGACCTGAACGGACACTTCTCTAAAGAAGACACATGGATGGCCAATAGGCATGAAAAGATGCTCAATGTCACTAGTCATTAGAGAAATGCAAATTAAAACCTCACACTTGCCAGAATATCTTATAGTTTGAAAATTCATATTGTATTACACAGCAAAAAGCACAGTGTTCACTTTGTTCAAGATATAGTGGCACTTTATAGGTCAATAAGAAGCCAGCAAGAGGAGTAAACACTTGTGCCAGACAGTAAATACTTTTGACAATGTAGACAAAGGTTTTAATAATAGCCAGCTCAATGGAGGTCAGGCTGAGATTATGCTAAAACTGGCAAGGTGCAGGTGGTAAACAGCAGTCTTTAATCCAGTTGAGGAATTTTTGAAAAGCATAAGAGGAAAGTCCTTTTCCAATATCTATCTGCCATATTCTATATTCTCTTCTCTCTGAGAGAATAAAAAAGGCCATGTTCCCATCTTGTTTCTATCTTTGGGGTGGATGGGAGGTTTGTTTAAACAGAGGGAGAGGAAAGAAATGTCTACATTTAGCACCTCACAGACATAAGTGAAAGTGGCTCATTTTTAAACTGCTTTAGGAACTCCATTAGTTAGGTGAAAGGTAAGACAAAAAGACTATATTCTAGTAAAGGCTGCCCCAGCTGCCTAGGAGCAGGGTTAGATAAGCCTGGCAATGACTTCTAGAGAATCTGAATCTAAGTCACAGCCACATCACTCAGAGAAACTGGAGTACTTACACAGAAACTGTGCCAAAAAGTTAACGGCTCCCATTACAAGCATACATTTTAGTGCTTATTACAAGAGACTGCTCTAAGTGGGACCTTTGTTCTCGTATCTAAGACCTAGCTGGGTAAATAATATTTATATGGGGGAGGGTTTAATCTGATAAAAAAAAGGTATTTTCTATTTCTGGGAACCTTTGAAGGCATGCACACAAAAAGAAAAACAAGCCGGTGAGTTTAAAAACAAGAACCCAATCCTGTGGCAACATAAGCAGACAATTTACCCAGGCCTCTCTTCCAAGCTCAAGACCATACAACCAACTAGACAATCCCACTTGTCCCCCATACACCTCAAATTCAACTCTTCCCCTCAAATCCTTATTATTCCCCAGGTATAATACCATTGTGCAATCCTATCCACTGTCCAAGCAGAACCCTATAACCCAACACCTGAATCCTTCCCTGCCACGCCCCATCTCTCCAGTCACAGAATTACATGCTTTTTTGTTTTAAATATATTTGTATTGATTTCAGAGAGAGGAAGGGAGAGGGAAAGTTAAAGCATCAATGATGAGAGAGAATCATTGATTGGCTGCCTCCTGCATGCCCCCAACTGGGGATTGAACCCACAACCCAGGCATGTGCCCTGACCAGGAATTGGATCCTAGGTCAATGCTCAACCACTGAGCCACGCCCAGCCGGGCAGAATTATGTTTTATTGAATCTTTTAACTTCTCTGTTTCCACTCCTAGTGGCTGAGAGTTCAGCCACCATCATCTCTTCTTTTGAATACTCGACAGACTCCTCCAGTCTGTCTTAACTTTTATAATCCACACATCTAGACTTTCACTTTAATTAACCCAGGCTGCTCACAGTAGTTCCTTAAAGAGTTTTAAAATATGTTATATACAGTATTTGCTTTCTGTTCCTAGTAATAATAAATAAATACTGTTTATTCCTTTGCTTTAATTTCTTGTGTGATCTTGCAGAAGTTTGTCTTTTTTACATCTTTTCAAATATCCAGCTTCAGGTTTTATTGATCAGCTCTTTTTTCCCCCTCTGTTATTTCTGCCCCTCCTTCATGTGCCTATGAATTTACTCTGTTCTTTTTCTAATTCCTTGGGGGTGAATGCTTAATTATTTTATTTTTTTTGTTCTTTCTTGTTTTTAATAAATAAATTGACAACTGCAAATTACGACGGCAAGTCCTGCTTTATCTATACACATAGTTTTTATAATTTTCCACTGACATAAATACTGTGTGATTTTCATTATAATTTTCCCTTTACATAATGAGTAATACAGTGGCTTTTAGCTTCCAAAAGTATGGCACCTGGCCAAGACAGAGTAACAGGGACCAGTTTATCCTTACCCTGAAAAAAACTTAAAAAATAAGCAACATATTAAACAATCTTCTTTAGACACTGAACATCCAGTGGTACACTGCAGTGATTCCTGAAAATCAAAAAACAAAACCCTACAACTGTCTCGGCTTACAACCTAGAGATAATTTCCAGGCCTCAATGCAGGGAGGGGGAAATCCAGATGGAGTCTGATGATCTCCCTGAGTTGAGAAGATGGAGCTGGGAACATGTGGAAACCAATGTTCCCAGCTCCACCTGAATTCATAAGACAAGTGTACCAGAATTCATAAGACAGAGTACCAGCTAGAATTCACAAGACAGAGTACCAGAAAAAAGAGAACTACACAGAGAAAGCTTCAGAGGTCTGTAGACATTCTACCTCCATCTCAAATTTTCAGCTCAGTATTGATCCCTGCATGCGTGTGAGAAACACCTAAGGAGAACTACCAGAAAGGAGAAGAGAAAACAATTCCCAAAGCTCATTAGAGTAGAAAACCTTGTAATTTATGAGGCAATGGGTAGGTACTCAGAAGGATACTGTCTCAGTATTGGGGAAAATTAGCCCTAAACCATAGACTGCTCTTTTTCCACCTAACTCAGTTTAAAAACAAACCTCAAAAGGGTCTATTTCCAAAGTAACTTCATGGTACCACAGAACAAAGCTCAAGAATACAAATAAGGATACAAAAATATCCATGACACAAAGTAAAAATCACAATCTCTAGAATACAATAAAAATGACTGAGCATGTAAAGAAGTAGGAAGAAAAATAAATAAAATAGGAAGAAAAATTAATCAATAAAAAAAAGAACCAAAAACAGATTTAGTAGACAAGGACATTAAAATAATAAACTATATAAGCATATTCCATATGTTCATGAAAGTAAGACTGAGCAAGTTAAGGAGAAACATGAAATGTAAAAAAGACCCAAATCATATTAGTAGATGAAAACTAAAGTGAGATTTTTTTAAAAATACATTGGATAGGATAATAGATTAAACGTCACAGATAAAAAGATTAGTAAATTTAAAAAACAGCCAATATAAACCATGCAAAATGAAATAGAGAAAAAAAGACTGGAATAAAATGAACAAAACTTTGGTTGGCTGTGGGACAACTTCAAATGGCCTAATAAACAGGTAAACAGAAAAGTTTTTGAATAATGGTCAGAATTTTTCCAAATTTGATGAAAATTATAAACCCACAGATCCAAGAAACATTAATAAACTCCCAGATAAGAAACATGCAGAAAACAGTAAGGCACATGATAATCAAAATGCTTAGAACAGGGAGAAAGTGAAAACTATTAAAAACAAGAAAAAACTCCACATATTACTACAGAGGCACAAAGAATAAAAGACTTTCAGTTGAAAACAATGTAGACTAGAATACAGTGAAGTAACATCTTAAAATACTAAAGCAAGAGTCAACCTTAAATTATATACCCAATTTTTTAAAATCTTTCAAAAATGAAGGGAAAATACTTTGTCAGACACGCAAAAGCTCAGAAAATTCATCACCATCAAACTTCACTAAAAGAGATATTAAAGGGAATCCTTTAAACACAAGAAATGATACTTGACAAAAACATGCATTGCCAAAAAGGACTAAAGAGTACCAGAAATAATAAATATAAAAGATTTCTTTTCATTTTCATATCTCTTTAAAAGATAAATGACTGATTAAAGCAAAAATAATAAGTGTACTGTAGGTCTTACAACTTATACAAGTAAAACACAGGGTGAGGCAAAAGTAGGTTTACAGTTGTGGGTACACAAAACAGAGTTTATTCTTGTATTATTTATAATTACTGTATTCGTTTCCAAATGAACAACCGTAAGCCTACTTTTGTCCCTCCCTGTATATGACAACAGCACAAAGGACAGAGAGGATAAATGTACCTATGCTGTAGTTAGGTCCTTATACTACATATAAAGTGGTACAAAAATTAATTGAAAGTTGACAAATAAATTAAAAATATATACTATCAGTTTTAAAGTAACCACTAAAAATATAAAAGAGAAGTATAGATAATGAACCAATATATGATATAAGTGGAATCATAAAAAATACTCAATTCAAAAGAATGGAGAAAAAGAGGGAAAAGGAAACAAAGAACTGATGGGAAAGATAGAAGACAAATAGCAAGACGACAGATTTAAACCAAACCATGAATATGCCAAAATTATTAAATCAAACCATTTAAATATATGCAGTTTACCATATATCAATTACACTTTCATAAAGCATCTTTTAAAAAGAAAAAACCTTACAAGGGCATTTCCATACTGTAACTTTTCTTGGCATACTCTCTATTTATACCACATCATAGAACTTAAAATGTATTTCTAAAATCAATGGCCCTGTTATGCTACTGAGGCTCTAAGCTCCTGGACTGTCGTATTTACATTTTTATAATCAGGGCAAGGTGGGGTGGGTGGGTGGGTGGGTGGGTGGGTGTGTGTGTGTGTGTGTGTGTGTGTGTGTGTGTGTAATAAGTGCTTGATACATGTGTGATTAATTGAATCTGTTTAATTTTTTTAAAAACCAAATGCAGTCTTCAGTAAATGAAATTGAAGGCTTGAAAATAGGTACTGAATGGGAATATCAAAGAGAGGTAAAGATTAGTAATATAGCTGAACCTCAATAAAGATCCATTTGAAACTGAATTAGCTGTATTTGGTATAAACAGCCAGTTTGTGAATTTCTCCAGAAAAATTTAGTGTGCAGAGAGCAAAAATCAGAATAAATAAGTAAAACATAGTAGATACTGAGATAAACTCCATGTTAAAAACTAAAGACAACACAGCAATTTCTACAGTGTGGGCAGAAACAGACTAAAAATAATTATCCAGATTCTACATGCAACCGCTAGCTTTGTTAGAGTCTGTATACATGCCTATTTACCTAGTATTATAATAAATGTAAAGACAGACCTATAATTCACAGGCACTAGGATAAGGAGAGTGCAGTTAAGGGATAAAGCAGCTTTAAGAGGGTCAAAAGTGTTTAAGCAGATAGTTTCTAAGTGCTAATTCCAACAACGCACTGAAAATAGCAGAAATCTACTACTAAAAGTACTTTGAGCCCGGCTGGCGATGCTCAGAGGCTGAGCATCAACCTATGATCCAGGAGATCATGGTTCGATTCCTGGGCAGGGCACATGCCTAGGTTGCAGGCTCGATCCCCAGTTGGGGGCGCGCAGGAGGCAGCCAACCAATGACTCTCTCGTCACTAATGTTTCTATCTCTCTCTCTCCCTCTCCCTTCCTCTCTCTGAAATCAATAAAGACATCATAAAAAAAAAAAAGTACTTTGAAAAACTTCTCTCCAAAAAGCAGAAAAAGCAGAAACACAAAATACTGTGTATGTTTATGTACAACATTCTCTTTTTCAAAATTCTGTTTAAAAAAAAAGATAATAACCTGATTAATTTCAGAGAGAGGAAGGGAGAGGGAGGGAGAGAGAGAGAGAGAAACATCAATGACGAGAGAGTCATTGGCCAGCTGCCTCCTGCACACCCCCAACTGGGGATCGAGCCTGCAACCCGGGCATGTGCCCTGCCTGGGAATCGAACCACGATCTCCTGGATCATAGGTTGATGCTCAACCTCTGAGCCATGCCAGCAGGGCTCTTTTTCAAAATTATTTTAGTTTTTCTGATTACATCGGAGAAATAACTTTAACCTAGGAGAGTGGAGGAGGGCTGCTAATCTGTCTTTTAACAAGACGGCAGATTTCTAGTTTAGGAACAAGCCACTAAATTATTTAAGTGAGAGAGAAAGATTCTAGATGGATTGGCAGGATATACCACAAATAGCTGGAATCAAGAATTCTGAGTTCCCTGTACTGATACAACAAGCTGCACTCATTTTAACAACTTAGAATTTTACAGTTCTAGAAAAATAAGAATATAATAATGACAAAGCAACTGGTAATGCTGGAAAAAAAATCTTAGAATTTTTTGTAAAGCTTTGCATCTATATAATTTTTGGTTGGGTGCCCACACATTATAATAACAAACTACTTAAAACCAGTATCATCATTTAATTTTAACAGCCAAGAATCTTACTACATGATTGTGGAACAAAACCACAAGTGTGCAAAGAAAAACAGAATTTGTTTTCAAGAGACAAATGTTAACTTACTTATAATGAAAATGGTATTTTAGGAGGACTTAGCAAAAGATGAGAAAACTGTAGCCCTGAGTGGTTAAGTAACTCAACCAGTCATTTACCTAATGAGGGTACAAGGAGCAGAACTGAGGCTCTACTCAGTTGTCTCTCCACCATTCTCCTCGTGCCCTAAGGATGGTGACCAGATCAGTACAGCCTGAAGGGTGGACTAGATAAAGAGTCAGTGGTCAGACACTGGTACTGATGAGAAAACAATCAGAATCATAACATATCTGAAACCAAAGACTGACAGTCAAAAACAGGTTGCAGCCAGTTACTACAATGGCTGAAACTGACTGTGAGAATCCATTTGCTAGACTTGGAACAACCATGATGGTAGAGGTGCACATTCCAGAAACAGGGACAAAACGGAAGAGAATACAATCTGAAAAGGTCATAAGAAAGGCGAGACCAGGTAAAAGTAGGCATATTGTGCCACCAGATAAACAAGTCTGTTCACAATTGTCTTTCTCAGAGCTACCTGGAGAATTCTTTGAGTACAAGACTCCTAGGCTCCACCTCATACAGTTGATTAAGCAACTCTTACGAAAACTTAGCTTTGGATCACTTTGCCACTCACGGGGGTAAACAGCACACACAGTTATTAACAGATTCCCATTATACTTTCCCAAGGTGGCCACAAAGAAGAGTAGCTCAAACAGTTATCTGCTAGCTGAATGTTATCAGTGTAAGCATTAAAATACTCAGCCACGATTCCGTTTCCTTCAGTCTTAATACTTTCACCACAAGCAACATCTATACAGAAAGAGCCACACTGGAAAGCAGAAACATACCCACCAACCTCTACTGAAAACCAAACCAGAGAAGCAAAACAGGCACCAATCTTCTCCAAAGATCAGTACTCCCTAGATGCAGGGGGGGAAAAATCCTGCTCTCAACCTTAAAGTTAGTATTTCCTGTCAAATCACAGTGTGTGGGAATTTTAGATGTTTTACATTAAAGTCTTTTTTCAAAATAGTTTTTAATACCATTCTGGGGAAAATAGAAACAAGTAGCAATTCAAAAACACTCAACTTACAATAATATTAGGCACATTTTTCAGAAAAGTAAGTTCTCTTAAGAAAATGTTTCCGTAATGTTTTTGAGAAATTGCCCCCACATCCCACCTCCACTGCCACCTGCTTGCAGGTCACTATTTCCTACCCTTCCTACTATGCCTCAATTCTTTTAAGAATGTGTACCATTCTAATACTTTCAACTTGTATGAAAAACAAATATTATGTAAGTGGAAATTCATTATATAAATGATAATTCATTTATCAAAAATTAAGCCACCAGACCTATAGATAATCATAACTGTCACCAATAATTTTTGGAAGAACTATGAAGTTCAAGAGGCTATAAACAATTCTATTAGCCAGGTGTAATGAACGGCCCATAACTTGGGTATGGTTCACAACCAGATTTTGTTTTCCGTGAAATGACAACCTGTACTTTTAAAGACCAAACTCCTTCTAGAAGTGAGGTGCTTTTTAAAATTACAGTGCTCAAACAGTTCCAAATGCAAAGCCATCATTTTACAAGCATGCAGACCAACTGAACAAGCATCAGAATGAATGATTAAAGTTTCCATTAGATTTTCTGTGTAACTAATCTGACTTTGCTTAAGCAACAGGCGAAATTTAACATACTCTACAACTAAAGAAATGAAAGCTGTCAGCACACAAAATAAGATCTTGTCCCCTTGTACTTACTAGAAGACAAGTAATAAATACAATCTAGCTTTAGCTTATGACTTAGTTGAAACAGGTCTGTGGGGTTAAATGCCTTAAAACTGAGTGGGTGCAAAGGAGATAGCCAGTAAAGAGGGAAAAGGAAAATGGCATTATGATGAAAACATGGAAATGATGTGCAATGAGGACTTAACAAAAAAAATCCACCTTCTGATAGTTTTGAATGGTTTTTCATGTCTCTCCAATCCTTAAATCAACAGCACTTGGGAAGAATAAATTCCATCTATCACTATCTTGTCTCTGGTTTTAAGATTCAAATTTAAGTCAGACTGGTTATACAACTAATTGAACAGCATATTTTAAATGGGTGAATTGGCCCTGGCTGGTGTGGGTCAACTGGTTGGATGCTGTCCTGTGCACCAAAAGGTTGCAGGTTCGAATCCCGGTCAGGGCATATGCCCAGGTTGCAGGCTCAATTCCCAGCAGGGGGGCATACAGGAGACAATCCACTGATGCCTTTTCTCCCCTTTTTTTTTCTTCTTTCTTTTCTTTTCTTTTCTTTCCTTTCTTTCTTTCTTTCTTTCTTTCTTTCTTTCTTTCTTTCTTTCTTTCTTTCTTTCTTTCTTTCTTTCTTTCTTTCTTTCTTTCTCTTTCTTTCTCTTTCTTTCTTTCTTTCTTTCTTTCTTTCTTTCTTTCTTTCTTTCTTTCTCTTTTTTTTCTTTTCTTTCTTTTCTTTCTCTCTCTCTCTCTCTCTCTTTCTTTCTCTTTATTTATTCTCTCTCTCTCCCCCCTCCCCTTCTTTCTAAAAATCAATAAAAACATATTTTAAAAAAATAAATGGGTGAATTGTATGGTATGTGAAGTATATCGCAGTAAACCTGTTAAAATATTAAGACAGATGTGGGGTGGGGAGGAATGACAGTTTGAAAACAAAGCTCCAGAATAACTAAGCTTTTCTGTGTACACTGACCAATGGAACCAAATGCTAAACAGCCTCTGGTGAAATAGATTAAATGTTTCTGCATGTTAATAAAGAAATCCCTTCAACTGATTTGGTTCTTGACCAGCTGCCAGCTAAACGCCTTTACAAACTGAATTTCTGACCCACTCCTTTCTCCTCTGTGCAAGACACATATGTGAAGAGAGTGAGAACCACATGCTTCTACCAGAAGGAAAAAATAATCTTCTGGCAATCATGGTGAGATGGTTTAGGGGAAAGGAAAAAAACAGCCGTCTATGTTTTATTCCAGAACATTTTCAAAAGCATAAACTACTTTCCTCACAAGCACAATCTTCTCAACTAACCAGAGGAAAACAAACCTCTTCTTTAGTAAGTATACAGTTCCATTTCTGCATGTTTTTGCCTTTTTAAGGAAGTTTACTCTTTTCTAACCACTGTCGGCTCTCACATCCAGGGAGATACTTTGGGGATTTTTCTGATATCACTGAATCACTTCCAACCCTTCTTCCTTAGCAAAAAGTAATACTTTTTTAAAAAATTAGAAACCAGTGCAACAGATGTTTAGCTCCGTTCCCCACACCTACTTTCGGCAGTGCAGCCAAATGCCTGGACTCCATAGGCAGATTGTCTGGGTTCAATGGCTGCTCTGCCATTTACTAGGTGAGGATCCTTGGGCAAATCACTAAAGCAATCTGTGCCCTTCTATTCTCATCAGTAAAATAGAGATAATTTAAGTTCCTACATCATAACATGGATTAAGACTAAAATTGGTTGTTACACGTAAAAGTTCACAGAACAATAATTATTAGCACATGGTGTTATTAATTCAAAGAGTAAAAGAGCAAGTTAAAGCCAACAGTTTGGATTGAAAACTTGTAAAATAAAATTGTGACAATTCCTAAAAAGCTGTACAGATATACTGAGACTGAACAAATACAAAATACATGGCGGTGGACGGTGGAACCCAGGTTTCCCACTGCTGAAGGAGGCTGGCTACATATAAGCGACGGAAGAATGCTAGAACGAACCATGTGGTGCTGAATTAGATTCAGAGACATCAGTATGAATTCATGTTTATCTTAAAATGTATACAGACAGATAAGTACAGAAATAATTATAGATATGTATGTATCTGTAATTAAAAAGGTGAAATTTAACTCTTCACCCCCTAAGTGTGAGGCTGTGTTCAGTGATTTGTTTTCAGAGGGCACAACATGAAAAGGTGAGGGGAGTAACTTTACAGTGGGGAAACCTGGAAAACATTACGGCAGCCAGGTGACCAAGGCAAGCCTTGCCAGTGGCAGGGCATGCTGACAGCATGGACACTCCCGTCCTCCAAACCCGTAACAGTCCAAGTCCAACCATGAGAAAAACACCAGGAAACCAAATTGAGAAACACTACAAAATACGTGGTCAGCACTCCTCAAAACTGTCATCAAAAACAAAAAATCTGAAACTTTCAGAGACCAGAAAATTCTGCTTAAAGACACAGTGACTAAACATAATGTGGTATCCTGGACAGGACTGTGGGACAGAAGAGACATTAAGGAAAAACTAGTAAAATCCAAATAAACTGTGGAGATTAGTTAACAGGGATGTACCAATGTTGGTTTCTTAGCTGTGACAAATGCACCATGGTAATAAAAGATGTTAACAAAAGGGAAAACCAGGCGAGGTATATGAAGAAACTCTCTATCATTTTTGTGACCTTTTATAAATCTAAAACTCTTCTAAATAAAGTTTACGTAAAAATCTTACATAATAAATAATTAAAATAATTTTTACATGTTATGAAATTTTAAAAGATGAGTTTAAATTTTGGTCAGATAAATAAAAATATATTAACAGCTGATCATATCAGGCAATTGAATAATTCCTGCAAACAACTTTGTTAAAAAAAATTAGACCACATTAAAGTTAGTTTTCAGTCTTTTATAAAGCCCACCAAAGTTAGTTAAATTATATTTTTAAAATACTTTGTCTAAAATCTTAAAAAACATAGTCTGATTTAAATTTCAGACCTTTCATATGATCAGTTCTTATAAAAGCAATACTTAGGTTACGAAAATATTCCTCGAATTTTAATTCAAATACTGCATTACAGTATGATAAAAAACAGCTAAAGAAATCGTAACACAAACAATACAAGCCTACTGCAAAAATAGCAACTCTGCCCAGTAATTAACAGAAACCTTCAATTTTGGTTTTTGAAAGGAAAAAAACCCAAGTTTGTCAAACCTCATGTAACCACAGTTTACTGAAGGAAAAACACACCCCTCAACATTCCAAATCAAAACATCTTATATGATTAGCAGACTCCAGTAGTGTTAGTGAATCAACATCACAGCACTAACCAGAAACATGAGACCCCTAAAAGAAAAATGTCAACTTAATACCTGAAATAAAAATGACAATGGCTTACTTATTACTGTTCAAGCTGAATGACAGTCAAAAAGTAAACAACTCTCTATGTGGCCTGTTTCTATAGAAGGCTTTATATTTTATAGTCTCTACTCAATGCTCTTTGAAGGTTTGGGGTTTGAGTTTTTATTGAAGGGAGGGAGAAAGAGTGGTGCAGCATGGGGTGGGGACAGATGTAGCAAGGAATAGAGAAAGGAAAGATCAACAAGTTTTTATAATGACATTGTCCATCTGGTTTCCTATCACTCAGCACCTTCAATACTCTTATTTCTGCCAACTTTGTAACCTCCTAAGAATGGCATGGATGAAGAGTGTATAGAGACAATGGGAGGCAAGTACCTATTCCCGAGGCACTGAAAGTGAAACAGGAATCCAAAAAATGATTTTAATGATGCACACATGTTGGGAAAACAACTCTGATAACAATTGTAGGTAACCTCCATCTCTGTTTACTCCATTATTCTCATGTTTCAATTAGAAAATATTCAGTAACTTTTAATACTGAACCTTTTCCTAAAGACCATAACTTTCACATACATGTGTACTTACAGCGCAGGTCTGTTATATCTTATTTCATTCATTTACTAACGTATCATTCCTCCAAAGGAAGACTGAAACCATGACTTTTTAAAAAAAAAATATCTTTATTGATTTCAGAGAGGAAAGGAGAGGGAGAGATAGAAACATCAATGATGAGTCATTGATCGAGCCCACAACCCAGGCATGTGCCCTGACCGGGAATCGAACCCCGATCGCCTGGATCCTAGGTGGACATTTAACCGCTGAGCGACGCCCAGCCGGGCTGAAACCATGACTCTTGAAGTCCCTTAATTCCTTGGATACTAAAGCCAGGAGGAAGTTAAATAAGAGCTTCTCTTCCTTTAAAAACTCTTGGCTCCCATCACTGAAGAAATCTTGTGCTCATGTTTGCTCTTTCTTTCTTTACTATATATATATCCCTTCAAATCTGATAGTCTGTTACGGGGGGGATGGAGGCCAGGCTGGGCTGGAGAGGAACAGGATGACACCTTTCTACTTAAATATTTTATCTCAATCAATCTGTCCCAAATCTAACTTCACATCTTGCTTCACTCAGCTTTCCCATCTCCCCAGGCCATCTATGCCCCAAACTTCCCATTATTAGTCTAATTCATATCATTACCATTCACTCTTGGACTGGTGCACCATCTTCCAGATAATCTGAAATATCAGACTAAGGATTAATAATCCAACCTACATCACAGCTACCTGTCCCCCACAGGACTAAGAAGTGGTCCCTGCCACTGAGTAGCTCATTATCTTCGCTTATGTTCAAACATCTTCAATGGTTGGTTCCCTTATTTCCATCATATTTAACATATACCCTGGAGACAGTTTCTCAAGGCATATTTTGGTCTCACCTATCTCTCTAGAGCAAAACATAGTGACTACAAAGCATGGGTTCTGGAGTGAGAACTGACTGAATTCAAATCCTGATTGTATCACTTACTAGATGCATGACTTCAGGCCTATTGTTGACCTTTCTTTTTGTGCCTCAGTTTCCACATCTGTAAGATGGAAATAACAACACCTACCTTATAAGGCAATAAGGAGGATTAAAATGAGAATACACACAAAGTGCTTACATAAGACCATACCCAGAACATATTAAGCACTCCATAAATTTGCTATTATAATTAGTTGTTATTAATATCCAGTATTTCCCATTCTCCAGTACCTATCATTTGATATAGTTTGACATGTTTCCTACATGATCCCTTCTTACTTATTCCTCCCCCATCAGGTCTTCATTCTGCACTATTCACCTCAACTACAATGCAACCCACTTCACCTATTTCTAAGCCGCATTTCAAGGCCCAGTTTTCATTACGCCTCTTCTAAAAAGCTTTTCCTATTTGGCCATAGACTGTAATCATTTTTTGATTTCCTGAACTTTTATCAAGAAACATAATCACAAAATGCTCCATATTACTTAATGCTGCAATTAAGTTATGTAGTACTATCCCCTTATCTGGTCTGTTACCTTCTTGAAGAAAGAAAAGACATCTGCATCAGCCATGCTACAAAGCCCAACACAAGTGCTTAATAAATACTGAGGGATACACTAAGAAAAGGATAATGGCTTCAGAAAACAACTGTATATCCTCCTAACTAGACACAAGAGACACTAGTCCTTACTCCCTCTCAGCTGTCTGCTGTACTGACTCAATACTACAACTTTTTAATAACTTCTAACTATCTAGATATAGCACAAAGGCACAGAGGGAAGACCATGTAAAGATACCAGGAGGACAACCATTTGTAAGTCAAGGAGAGAGGCCTCAGAAGAAACTAACCCTGCTGAAACCTTGATCTCAAGACTTCTAGCCTCTAGAACTGTGAAAAAATAAATTTCTGTTGTTTAAGCCACCCAGTCTATGATACTTTGTTATGGAAGCCCTAGCAAATTAATAAAAATCGACCCATACAAATACAGTCAACTGCACTTTGACAAAGAAGCAAAAGGCAATTAAATGGGAAAAGAATGGTCTCTTCAATAAATGATACTGAAACAACATACATCCACTTGTAAAAAAAGAAATAATCTAGACACAGATCTCACACCCCCTCACAAAAATTAACTTCAGTATATCATAGACTTACATAAATGTAAAATACAAAACTATGAAAGTTCTAGACAATGGAAGAGAAATGTTGGTGACCTTGGTTTGTGCTTGGCAATGAATTTTTAGATATAACACCATAGGCACAAGCAATGAAACTGATAAGCTGGACTTCATTAAAAACTTCTGCTGTGTCCTGGCTGGTGTGACTAAGTTGGTTGTGGTCATCCCTGCACCAAAGGTTCTGTTTCGATTCTCAGTCAGGGAACATGTCTGGGGTTGAGGGCTCGGTTCTGGGTAGGGGGTGTGCAGGGTGTAGCCGATCAATGTTCTGCTTTCACACAGATGTTTTTCTTTCTCCCTTCTTCTCTTTAAAAATTAATAACATTTTTTAAAGACAGTCACAAAAAACTTCTGCTCTGCTAAAAATGCTGTTAAAAGAATGAAAAGACAAGTCACAAACTGGGAGAAAATATCTGCAGAAAACATGTCTGACAAAGGACTTGTATACAAAATATACAAAGAACTCTTAAAACTCAACAATAAGGAGAAAAACAATCCAATTTTTAAAAGGACAAAAGATCTGAACAGACCCCTCACCAAATAAAATAGACAGATGGCAAATACACATGTGAAAAGATGCTCAACATCCTATGTCACTGTTGAATTGCAATAAACAAAGAGATACCAAAAGACACCTATTGGAATGGCCAAAAATCCAAAACACTGACAATAGCAAATACTGGTGAGGATGTGGAGCAATAAGAACAGGGTTCATTGTTGGTGGAAATACAAAATGGTACAGCCACACTGGAAGATAGTTTGGAAGTTTCTTACAATGCCAAGCACAGTCTTACCACACAATCTAGCAAATGCACTCCTTGGTATTTACCCAAATAAGTTGAAAAGTGATGTCCACACAAAACTGCACACAAGTGTTTTATTCAGCTTTCTTCATAATTGCCAAAACCTTGAAAGCAACCAAGATGTCCTTCAATAGAAGAATGGATACATAAACTATGGTATAACCATACACTAGCATTATTTAGCAATCAAAAGCAAATGAGCTATCAAGCCACAAAAAGACATAAGGAACCTTAAATGCTAAGTAAAAGAAGTCAGTCTGAAAAGGCTATATACTGTATGATTCCAACTATATGACATTCTGGAAAAGGTAAAATTAAGGACACAGTAAAAAGATCAGGGCTTGTCAGGGGTGGAGGTGGGGAGGTAGGGAGAGGGGAGAATTTTTAGGGCAGTGGAAATACTGTGTATGATTCCATAATGATGGACATATGTCATTACGTATTTGTCCAAACGCATAAAATGCACAACACCAAGAGTGAACCCTAATGTAAACCACAGACTTCAGTTATAATAATTTATCGATGTTGGTTCATCAATTATAACAAATGTATCACATTAACGAAAGATGTTAATAACAGGGGAAACTGAATGGTGTTTGGAGATAGAGCTTTTGGGAGAGAATTAGGGTTAGGTGAGGTCATGAGGGGATTAGTGCTCTTATAAAAGAACCACCACCAGAGAGTTTGCTCACTCAGTCTCTGCCATGTGAACACACAGTGAGAAGGTGGCCATCTACAACCTAGGAAAAGAGTCCTTACCAGAAGCCAACCACGCTGGCACACCTTGATCTTAGACTTCTAGTCTCCGGAACTATGAGTAACTTTTTGTTGTTTAAGACACCTAGTCTATGGTATTTGGTTTGGCAGCCTGAGCTTACTAACAGAATATAACTGACCAAATCTGAAATAGTCTGAGCATCAAAATAAATGATAGTTATGACTTAGAACCCAATGAATAAAATAAGAACCCTGTAAGTCCAAAAAAAAAAAAAAAAAAAAAAAGAACAGAGAAGTAAAAGATCTTTCTGAAAACAGAATGTCAACCAATAAACTTGAATTCAATGGAGAAAACCACTGTTTTGCAACCATCATAGCAATAATTCGAGTAAGAACCATCAACGGGTGCTAAATCTAATGCGTTTGAAAGTTAGATGAGGAAGGAGATATATAATCTCAAAGTATCTCCAGATAAATTACTGATTAATTACAAAAGGAAAAAAAAACTTTACAGTGAAGAAAACTGGTGGATACATTGTTAACCAAGTGATCAAAGCTAACTTTAATAATGAGACAAATCAACATCATGTACTTCCTATTATGAGTCACTGAGGATACACACCGCTTATATGTTTTGGCAGAAATGTGTAACCTGCATTAAAAAAAAAAAAAATCACCATTCATACCAAAATAACATTCTACAAAATAAATTATGTGTACTCTTCAAAAATGTTAGTGTCTAGCCCGGCGGGGCGTGGCTCAGTGGCTGAGCATCGACCTAGGATCCAGGAGATCGCGGTTCGATTCCCCGTCAGGGCACATGCCTGGGTTGCGGGCTTGATCCCCAGTCGGGGGCGTGCAGGAGGCAGCCGATCAATGACTCTACCAACATTGATGTTTCTCTCTCTCTCTCTCTCTCTGAAATCAATAAAGATATATTTTTTTAAAAAATGTTAGTGTCTAGACAAAGGAAGGCTGAAAAACTAGATTAAAAGAGAATGAATTCCTGACCAGGAGTGGCTCAGCGGTTGAGCATCCACCTAGGATCCGGGAGATTGTGGTTCGATTCCCAGTAAGGGCACATGCCCGGGCTGCGGGCTTGATCCCCAGTCAAGGGTGTGCAGGAGGCAGCCGATCAATGACTCATCATTGACGTTTCTCTCTCTCTGAAATCAACAAAGATACATTAAAAAAAAAGAGAGAGAATGAAGTGTCTTGGAAACTAAAAGCAATGTATGATCTTGGATTGGTTTCTGGACTGAAGGGAAAAATTCTATATGGACATTATTAGGGCCACTGGTAGAAATTTGAATAAGGTCTATACACCAGATAATAGTATTATATTAGAATTAAAATGTCCTGATTTTGATTTGTATAATGTAGTTTTATTTAAGTGAATGTATCTGAGAAATATTCATTGAATTGTTTATGGGTAAAGAAGTACAATGTCTGTAATTTGTCTGAAATGGTTCAGAAATAAATGTGTGTGTGTGTGTGTGTGTGTGTATATAGAGAGAGAGAGAGAGAGAGAGAGGGAGAGGGAGAGAGAGAGAGACAAGAACAGAGGGAGGGAGGACCCTACCAAATAATATAATACTCACTAGTTAGAAGAAAAGTGAACCCAAAATTGAGGAGTAAGATGCGAAGAAACAACGGTGACCAAGAAAATTGAAAACACATATGGGTAAATGTAAAACAGCACTGTCTGTATAAAACAATGATAATGAACACTAATCTGGGAGATTTAAAAACATTGTATAACCAAAATAAGAGACGACGACAACACAGAATAGGAAGGCAACAACTGAAATCAGGCATTCTAAACACCACGTACTGACCAGAGAGAGAACTAAAAGACATTAACTTTATCATGCATGTTGAAATTTTAAGGTAATGACCGTAAGTATAAAAATAAAATGTGTAACTTGTAACCCAACAGAGAAGGGGGAAAATAGAATAAAACTCACCGAATACTACCTAGATAGCAACTGAAGCAAGTTAGAAAGACAAGACAGGCCTACTGGATTTGGAGAACACTATATACTGTAAATCAGATGAGTCCACATTCTTCAATTGGCATTTGTCCGTATCTTGGGTATTTGGAACATTATCTGTCACATTTCCCAATATAAACCCTCACTTTAGTTAGAATGGTTGTCTCCCGTTGCCCATTTTGGTCCCACGGCAGTACTTTTATCCTTGTCTACTCTTGGAATGGCTTTCCTCACAGTTCTCCACAAATACAAACACAGTGCTTCTTGAAGTCCCAGGTCAAGATATACTCTTCTGGGAAGTCTTTGCCAGATTCACTCTTAACTCCAATTTATCTTTCTCTTACACTAAATCTCTATGGTTATTTATAATATGCCATTGTTCTTTTAATTGTTAAAAATACTCTTGTAAAATGTTCTTTAGATATTCCTTTTAGGCATATTTTGTTTCCTCAATCAGAGTACACACTCCTTAAAATCACAAATTCTTTAAGATTTTATAAACAATCTAGCACAGTGTTATTTATTTTTCATTTAATGATGAAGCAAACCTTAAGTTATTTTTCTTTAATAAGCTTAAAAAATATAAATTTTGCAAAATATACACACATATATCTCATATATAAAAATAAATCAGGTTTCTAAGGACTTTGTTCTAATCTTAAGAAAGCTAAAGTGCATAGCTTTTAAAAGAGTCATTTCCCCTGTTTTCTTTTCACATTTGCCAATTTTAAAAGAAGTCCATATGTTCATGGCTAAAAATGTACAAGGTTAAGTCAAAGAAAGTCAGACACCACTAGAACAGTGAGGATTTTAATAAAAACTGAAAATGTGGCTCACATTCCAGTTACTGTACCACCTTGAGGAAGTATTCCATAATAGCTATATTTTACTATAATATTAGAAAAAGCTAGAGATAAAATTTATAAATTAAAAAGGAAAAAGGCAAAACACTGACGAGATGTTAAAGAAGACCTCCATAAATAAATGAACAAAAATACCATATTCATAGATCTGAAGACTCAATGCTGTTAGGACCTCAATTTTCCAAAAATTAAACTACAGATCCCATGCAATCCCCATAAAATCCCAGCAAGCTATATATGTGATAAAAATGGCACAAAATAATGCACAAAGACATGGGAAAAAAAAAAATGGGTGCATGCAAAAAGTGGTGAAATCCATGGGCTAGTTAATTACATTGTGCCAATCAATCTCATTTTGATAATACACTATAACTACGTAAAGATGACAGCAGAGGGGAAGCTAAGCAGTGGGTGGAGAGACCTCTTTGTACTCTTTTTGCAACTTCCTAGTTTATAATTATTTCAAAATATGCTGAAACAAAAATCTGAGGCGGCTTTTTATATATCTTGAAAAGCTATTTCTAAAATTTACACATAAAAAGAAAAGGACCTGGAATAGATAAGACAATTTCAAAAAGGAGAAAACAGCTGCAGTCCTCACCACCTGATTTCAAGGCTTTCTATAAAGTGACAATATGCAAGACTGTGAGGCAGCAGTGAAAGGACAACCACACAGTTCAACACAACAGAACAGAGTCCACAATATCACACAAATATTGTCAGTTGATTTTTGTCATAGGTGCCAAGGCAAATTCACTTGTGATTCATTTATAGGAAGTTCTAGAAGGGCTTTATAGTGATAGAAATCAGAACAGTGATTGCATGGGATGGGGGGTAACCTACTGACTGGGAAGGGACACGAAGGAACTTTCTGAAGTTAAGGAAATGTTCCATCTTAATAAGGGCATGGTTTACACACTTTTATATATATATATATATATATATATATATATATATATCAAAACTCATCTAACTGAAACACACAAGATCTATGCATTTCACGGTAAATAAACTATAATTTAAATTTAAAAATATATAACAGCATACAAGTCTTGTAAAAAATTTGTCTGCAAAAAACCTGGAAGAAAATACAACAAAATACTACGCGTATTTATTCTCTTGGGAGTTAAATTATCATTTTAATTATTTCCTTATAGTTGTCTCATTATTTATTCTTTCTTAAAAATGTACATATGTCATAATAAGAAAAAAACAAGAAACATTTTAAAATTTTATGACATAAAAAGATACCTAGCCATAGTCCTGTTCCAATCACTGATTCCTTGTATCAATTACCCTCCAAACCTGCACGGCTCTTCTTCAACAGGACATCTCTGTGCTCATCCTCCTGGCAATCCCTCAGGAAGAGCTGGGAGAAAGGGACTGACCTTTATCAGTTTCTATTAGTTCTAAAGACACTGCTAAAGAATTGCCAATCTCCCCAGAAAACAAACAAACAAAAGTTATTAGGGTTTCTTTAGAGTAACCAAAGCAAGAAAATAATGAAATCTCACAGATACCTCTTTATTTTCTAATAAAACATCCAAACTTCATCACAGCTCCCCTTCTCAACGTCATTGTCTTTGTAACTGATATCATTCTGCAACTATTAATTTATTTGAACAAATATTTATAAAGTGCCTATAATATGCTCCTCAATCAGGCTTAACACTGTGAAGTCCTCTTTGAATCACTGTTCTCCATCCCATATTTCTCCACAAAGCTGTCAATTTTTTTTCCAAGACGCTTCTTACCTGGTTTCCCCCTTTGCCATTCCTTCTGTTTGTTTTGTGTGGCCCATCACCACTTAACCTCACCCTTGGCTTACTCCATGTAATGTTCTAGCACAAATCTGGGGATCCCTGGATTATTTTTTAAGGGTCTTAAAAGTCGAAACTATTTTGATAGCAATACTAAAATGTCATTTGCCCCCTTTTACTGTGTTGACAGATGCACTAATAGTGCAAAAGCAATGATGGTCCAAATGCTAGTGCTTTAGCACAAATCAAGAAAGCAGCCCCACAATGCACTAGGAGTCACTGTATTCCTCACTGCCATTCCCCACAAGGAAAAAGAATGGCCAGTTTCACTTGCTGAAGCACACATATAAATTAATTGTATTGGATCTTGACCCTTGAATGCATGTCATTTTAATATTCTATTTGATGAAATGCTGCACACCAAAGTGCAATGGTTGTCTCTAGGAACAGCATGAGCTGCAAACTGCACAAGCTACTTTTCCACAGAACATCATTTTTACTGACGAACTGATTATTAAAGCTTACATATTTGGCATTTCCTTGAAAATAAGCTGAATGTATCTGTCATTTCAATGAAAAACAACAACAACAGTATTTGCTACAAGTGATACAGTTAGTCATTTCAAAGAGAAATTTGAATCTTGGAAAACTACTATCCACCATCAAATACATTGAGACTTTTTTATACAGAAAGAGCTTTCTAACCATCTCAAATTTCTAAGAAGAGTTTAAACAAACAAAATAAATGTCTTATTTGAACATACCTAAGTTTACAGTGAAATCTAAAATTCTTCCACAGTGTTTAAGGACCAAGGTAGGCAATACATTATAGGAACCCAAACCTATAATCTCAGGTCAAGGCAGCTGGAATTCTGAAGCGTGGCATCTTCCAGAACAACAACAAAAAGGACGGTAAAAAACAAAGCTAAAGCAGAAAACAAACATGATTTCCATCTCCTGAATCTAAGGCCTTTTGGTATTGGTGAACGAAGACCTCTTTCTAAAAGCCAAATTTAATCACATTTTCAAAAAACAAAATAAAAATAGTATGTAATAACTACATATATTCAGTTAAAATGACAAAGTATCTCCATATATATATAATAGTTATGAACATTGCTTAATCTGCAGAATATATTTACATTAATCCTACTGATTAGTGTAGGATGAATAATAATCCACAATGCTTAATTCATTCTGTACCCACTAATGCCAGTGGTCTAGGGTCAAGTCCAATGCCACCTCTACTTGCTGTGATTTCTCCCAACCAGAAACAAGGATCTCTTTCCTCTAAACTCAGCAGCACAAGTTATTTCCTCATGCCAGTTCATTTATTCATTCCACAAATGTATAAGAGTCTAATATGTATCAGGCATTCTTTCTGGTTCTAGCGATACAGTACAACAACAAAAAAGCATCAGCTTCCTGCATTCACATTTTAGTGCAGAGAGAAAGTCAACAAACAAATAAATACAGGGCGATGCACACCAAAATGAAAATTAGAAGAGTAAGGAGCAGAGCTAAATTTTCTATGAAGCTAACAAAACTTAAAAGTCAGGTCCCCTCGCTTGTGTGGGCCTCTATGAGTTCTGAAAGTTACTGGGATATAGAATATTGTAGGTAGGGAGAAGCAGCCAGGTTGCAAACTGGAAACATTTCAAGAGCATTTCTGATTAAATGCCTAACGAGATCTCAGAAGAAAAGGATTAGAGGATTTTGTTGCGACATCTTTTCTCATTCTAAATAAATATGCACTTTCATATCTAATTTTTTATTCTAATGTATTTGTTTTCTTAATGAGGGCCCCCAAACTTCATAAACTTCAGGCCCTTACAAAATCTGGATTCATCCCTGGTAAAGACAGAAAGTGAGGGCGGGGTGCTGTGTTTTATAGGGTGGTAAGGAACAGGCACATTAAAAGGTGATATCTGAGCTGGGACCAGAGGGAAACGAAGAAGCAAAGCATACAAATATTGGGGGAGGGGAGAATTCAAGCACAGACAACAAGTGCAAAAGTCCTGAGGCAGAAGCATGAGGAGCAAAGCAAGTTAGGAGGACAGGAGCAAAAGAAATATATAATAATAAATAGTACTCGATACTGACACCAATTAATTACTGAGTACTATGTGTCAGGTACTGTCCTAAGCACTTTTCTAAGCATTTCCATTTTACAGCTGAGGAAACTGAGGCATAGAGAGAGGATTAAGTAACTGGCTGGTGAGGTGGTGAAACTAGGGAGCCTGACTCCAGAGTCCAGCACTAAACTCGCTATGCTAGAGGTCGGTTATCTAGATCATCTCTCAAACAGTAAGAGATTTAAAATGCCAGAAAAGATAAAATCAACAAGGTTTTGACCTCAAACTATGATAACTAAAAGTAGGTACACATTTTATGTTCCTGTAAATTCTTAGTACCAAGTCTTGTCATTTTTGCTACTCCACCCACAGTCTCTAACGCATTTCTGTTCAGATTATAACTCTTCAATGAAGAACAGTTGTTCAATGTACTCTCAAAAGAAAACTGCCAACTATTCATTCTCAATAAATAACAATGCATTAGATTTCCTCTCATAAGTAAATTTACATACACAGATCAAATCTTGGAGTTAAGCAATTCCTTCATGGAATCAGATCCATATCAAACTCATATAACCTGGAGGTATTTTGTTTTTTTTAAAGCACTGTAGAGAAATTATCCCAGTCTGTTCCATTATCAATTTTCATCTCAAATAACTCCTGATGTTGAGAAATTCTACCTTAATTCACCTTAAGTATTCAAGCAATCTTTCTAACGTTCAGGACCACTTCCTCTGGTCCCTTTAAACGCTGTCCTCCGTGGAATAAAAATAAGCATAATCCCAAATAACCATGTGTTTTCCTTCAGCCGCTCTTTTCTACATGCTTAAGGTCTTCATGTCCCTCGTCAGAAGGGAGGTTTCAGAACCAAGTTCTCCCGAAAGGTTCTTATAAAACACTAATCTAAGAATTTGGTGATATTATCAGAACACCTTGAAAGATGCAGTTACAAATAAGCCAATACATAATTCACTAAATACTTGAACATACAAAATAATTTCCTGGTCTCACTGCTCAGTCTTCAATTTTTCTCCTGTCAGCTTTCATACAGACTCCAAGTCTGTTTACACAGACTACCATGTAAATACTACTTTTGAGTTTAGCAACATTGCAGCCTCTGCTTCAGAGGAAAAGGCCTCCAAACATACACAGATAAAATAAATAACAAAATTTCCAAAGCCTGTTGCACAAGGCACTAGTTCTAAGGACAAGCAATAAATATTACAGAGAAAAAGAATCCCGTAGTCAAGTAAGTTAGGAGTTTGCTGGGTTAAGGCCACAGGACTTCTGTCTTTAACACTATATTCATGGTACTGCTTTCCCTGGAGCATCCCAGCTACACTATGGAAAATGCCTGCAAAGTCCAGTCCAGAAATAAAAGATGATTCCAAGGCTTCAAGCCTTATCAACAAATTGTCAACACTGGGGCTTTTGACAAAAAGGGGCATGAGGAAAGGCACACACTTAGGGGAAGATGCAGTCTGTGAGGAGGTTAGCTGGAGACAGGTTACAGCTCAGGAGAAAGCATAAGGCTGGAGACATCTGGGGTCATTCACACGAACCGGGCTAAAGCCATGGAACTAGTTAAGATACCTCCTGAGAAACACATGAAGACTGGCCCTTCAAACATCCTTTGCCTCACCCTTTCTCTGGCTTCAGGATCCTCTGCTTCTCTCTAGCAGTAAGTGCAGAACATCATCAGGACATGAAGACTTTATGGGGAGGAATAATACAAATTAAACTGGAAAGTTTTGTGAGAAAAGATAGCACAATGCATGTGAAAATCATATGAATGTTGATAAATGTTGATAATGTGATCTGGTAAAAAAAAAAAAAAAAAAAAAGGTAAAATAAAAACCTACCTAATTTCTCCAAGAAAACCCTTTCAAATGACAAACCTACAGGTCATTCATTCTTTTCTTTTGGGGGAATCACTGAACTCTTTGGGAATATAGTGAATGCTATTAAGCCATCTCTCCAGAAAAACATACATACATACAGCATTAACCCAGTAATTTCAGAGGGCTTCAAGGGCCTCCTCAGGACCTACCAGAGCTCTCTCTAGTTGTCAACTCCTAGGTCCCTAGGTGATCCTTGCTACAGATACATCATCTGACTGACAGATAAAGCCCACAGTTATAGGAAGTTAAAAAGTAAGTATAACTTCTTTAAAAACAACAAACTATATTTCCATGCACTTTAAGACAGTGCAGAGGAAAAACATATTTGCATTTTTTTGGGGTCTAGAAAAAATAAAACCTTATTTGTTGAGTAAAATTCAAGTCATTTATTTAACACCATAAGCAGAAGGGCATATGATGGTAATACCTTCACAACAAAACAGCTCTGAAAGGCTAAATTTTTATAAGACCACATAGCTAATAAGTTCCAGATCTTCCACGTCCTAGTTCAATGCTTTTTAACTAAACCATGCCACCTGAAATATAATAAGCACATTACTACAATGGAGTAGGATACAGTTTTCAAAATAAAACTCCTTTAAAACACCAACATTCTTAAGAATGACTATAAATAATTAAGTCTCTAACTTATTTAATCTGATCATTTCATTTTCAGCACCTAAACACTGACAAATTAAGGAGCAAATTATACATACTGGCTTTTAAAAACAAACCCCTTAATGCACCCCTCTTTAATCAACACAATCTTTATAAATAAGAAAAATCTAAAACAGCAAAACAAATACGAAAAATGTTATCTTTATAGCATAAACATGATTATAGACAAAAATAAAAAGAGTTTAAACTGTGGGTTATTTAGCAAGTAGGAGGTCTAATGCCAAAAACCACATGGAGTTTTTCTGCTTTAGGTCCCTGGTATTGGAAGAGTCTGGCAGGCAGGAACCAAGCATCTATTATGTGATGTCCACTTGGCAAACTACAAAAACAGTGAGGCCTGGTTGCACAGCAGGAGTTAGGTATTCCAACTACTACTTCAAGATCCACTGTAACTCAGAGTGTCGCTATAAGTGAAATGCTGAATTAAATGTGTGCCTCAATTTCTCCACTAGAAATTCAGTAACACATCACCTGCTCATATCCTATCTTTAGAGAAGCCGTACTGCCTACTGGTTAAGAATACAGTCTCTAAAGCTAATTGGTTTGAATTTTGGCTTTGCCACCGATCAACTTTATCAAGTTACTGTAACCTCTCTATGCTTCAGTTTCTTCAACTGCAAAATAGAGTTAATAACAGTGTCCATTTTATAGAGTCGTTGTGAGGATTAAGTAAAAGAAGTTTACTACATGGAAAAATCTTAGAGCAGTAGTGCCTGGCAAGTAATAAGCACTCTATACATGTTAGCTTTTATTATCATTATTTTAAAAAGATGACAAGATTAATCAACTTATACCTGTATTGCACTTAGATGTCCTTAGGAAATTACAGGCCTTAATTTGTTTACTTTTTAATCATGTGGCTTAACTACCAGCTGTTTTTTCTAAATATAGTAAATACATGGCCAATTATTAGTATAAAGAACTGATAAAGATCTTACTGTACCCACTGCCACCTAAGCCTTATACGTTAGCAAAGTTTTAGTTAACTTTTCATCTGAATATAACTAGACTCCCTTAACCAGCTGAAAGCTACTAGGATCCACTCATTTCAACTTTTACAATCACCATCAATTCCCAAACGCAATAATGGTTATTTTTACCTGAACTATTGAATGGCTTCCTACTGCTCTTGCCTCCTGCCCGCAATCTCCACTCCCCACACTGTACTAGGCAGATCTTTCAAAAATCCAAACTTAATTTCATTCTCCATTGTCCTGACCTTCTTATAAGACCGAAGAGGCCTACATGATGATGGAGGGCCATCCTCCCTCTCTGGCTGCTCAGGCCATACAGGCATTCTTTCAAATCCTTACCTCCGACTCAGAGCCTTCACAGACTGTGCTCTGCCTGGCATAATTCCCTCTCCCCATTGCCTCTGACTCCCCAAAGGAGACCAGGTCCTCCGGTTACACGCTCTTATAACCTTAATCCTAATCCTTTCTCTTCCGCAACACAAAATAAAACTGCAATAAAATAATTATTTAAATGGCTGTTTAATGCTGTTCTTGTCTGAAAAAAATATAAACATGTGTGGCAACATGTCTTGTTTTTTTTACCGCTACAACCCAAGTGCTTTGATGCCCAGTACCTTATACACAGCAGGTGTGCACAATACACCTGTCTACGGGGGAAAGTGGTAAGTGATGGTGGAAAGCAAATCATCCACAAGACTAAAGCAGAGTACTGACTGCGCCGTGTTAAATATCTAAGTAACATGCGTGAGTAAAAGTCAAAACCGACTGCTTAAAGGCGGGCAAAATAAAGTTAAGACTAAACTTTCCAAAGTCAAGTTAAGCACTGTCCATCCTCAGGTGCCACGTGAAACAGGAGTCGTTCCACTTGGGTTACCGGTAAGGAGATCCACAACTAAATCAAGCCTGCTGCCGCGGCTGGCACGTCCGCCTCGGGTCTTGGCAGCGTCCGCCGCGGGGCTGCGCTGGCAGGGCGGAGTGATTTATGCCCCGCATTTAGAAGGGGTCCCTCTACAACGGGAACGCCGCACCGCTCGCGGGCCCTGAATTCTAACCTGGCCAACCAGTCTCTTTCCAAAGCACTCAATTCGGTTAAAAAAAAGAAAAAAATCCTACCGGCCACTGAAAAAAAAACAGTTTTAGTAAGGCATCAAAGTCCAGTTGGACTTGAAGAAAAAAAGTTTCTCTTTCCTAAAAAAAATAAAAAATCATGCTAACTAGATCGCTTTTACAAAAGAAAGTCATTACTCAGAAAATTAATAGAAACTGGTATGCGGATGCTAAGAGGCTAAAAACTGCGGGGCGGTCGACGGAGGCGGCCCGGAGTGAAAACTGCACGGGGCCCGGTGGGCAGAGTCCCCGGGCGACAGCGGCTCCGGCGGGTCCGACCCCCGCCGCGCCGACCCCAGGGCCGCCGGCCCCTCCCGGCGCGGCCCGCAGCAGCTCCCGCCCGCGCCCAGCCTCCGGGAGGCGCGCCGGGCGCAGGGCTCAGGTGAGGGCTGGAGGTCCCGGGGTTAAACGTTTGGCCCTTTGTTTGCGCCGCGGCGGCGGAGCCCGGGGCGCCCGCTCCGCCTCCCCCCACGGCGCCCGGGCGCCGGCGCCTCCCGCGGGGGCAGCGCCGCTCGGCCGCCCGGGCTCCGCCGCCCCCGGCCCCCGGCGCCGCGTCGGGACCCCGGCCCTCGGCCGCGCGCCTTCACCTTGTAGACGTCGCCGTAGGTGCCGCTGCCGATGCGCTGGATCAGCTCGAAGTCCTCCTGCGGGTTCCGGCGGGACAGGTCGAAGCCGGGGTTCATGGCGGGCCCCGGGTGCCCCCCGCCTCCCTCCCGGGCAGGGGAGGGGGGGCGCTCAGGGGGCCACACGGAGAGTGGGAGCCGCGGCCGGCCCCGCGCTCCCCGGGAGGTCACAATCGCCCGGCTCCACGCTGCGGCCGCCGCTCCCCTCACGCTGCCGCCGCGGACGACGACGACCGGCTAACCGTCCCCGCCCCCCGCCGCCCGCCGCGCCGCGCCGCGCCCGGGTCACACCCACGGGGAGAGGAGAACGCTCGCAGCCCCTCGCTCCGGGTGCAACTCCAACATGGCTTCCGCCTCCGCCGCTCCTCCCCCGCCCCTTACTCCGCTCCTCCGCCCTCCTCCCCCTTTTCCCGGCGCCCGCGCGACTGCGCAGCCGCGGTCCCGGAGGGCGCGCGCCCGGCCCCTGCGCGCGCCCGCCCCGCTCTGCGCGCCCCGCTCCGCGCGCCCGCCCGGCAGGGGCCGCTCCGGCCCCGGCCCCGGCCCCGGTCAGAGAGGGTCTGCCCGCCCCTGAGGCCGCGGGCCGGGCGGGCGGAGGGTAACTCCTGTCCGCCCCGGTGCCCCGACGACCGAGTGCGCGCGCCGGGCCAGCTCCCGGCCCGCGGCAGGTGGGACAGTTTACTTCGCAGGGCAGGCGACGCCCCAAACTTCAGGGGCAGGTACGCGGAGGACGCGCCAGCACCGCGCGCCGACCGGGGCTGCGGGAAGGGGTTGCCCGAGGCAAAACCCTGAGGAAAAGTGCTGCCCCGACAGCCGACAGACGCTCAGGCCCCGGAGCGAGCCTGCGGGGCGCAAACGGGGACGGGGCGGGGCGGCGGGTAGGGCGCGGAGCTCCCGCAGCGACCCCGCGCGCCCGCCGGCCGGCCGGGGTGTGGGGGGCACGGGAGGCGGGCCGAGCGCGGGGCTGGAGCCGCGGGTGACCCCCGCCCGCGGCGGCCGCATCCTCGGACTCGGGCGCGCACCGCGCGGGCCGTCGGGCAGCCTCTCCGAGAGGCGCGGGCCGAGGGCGGAGGGGCCGTTCCCGCACCTGCGGTGTGAACACGTGACCGCCCGGAAGCGCGTCACCTGCTCGCAGCCCCGCCCGGCTGAAGACCCAGATTTCCAGCCTCACGTCCCGGCCGTGCGGCCGCCGGTGCGGGCCGTTCATACCTGTCCAGGAAAGCGTGCGGGGGTGGAGGGTTGCCCTTCTGTTCTCAATAAGCCGGACACTGGGCATTTCCAAAAGTTTTAATCAGGTGATGACCACGGGGGCAAGACCGCTTTGGAGGGTTGCTTCAGAAATGCTTCGCTGATACCCTTAGGCGTCACACCCTCTGACCGCTGGTACTCCCTAATGCCTGCTGGCTCCTGAGAAACCAGGTCTCATCAGACCTGTTAGGGATAAAATAAAGGTAATCAAACAATAGTCAAGCATACGACTTATGGTTAACTTCTTCGTACATTTTTATCTTTTCAAAAATCCTTTTGTGTACAGTACGATTGCGTATTTGCTAAATTCCCGAAGAAGTTTACTGGGAGTATCTACTGACTAAAAGATGTTGGAATATGAACATATATTCACCTATACAAGTAGCCTTTCAATTGTCGAATTTTTAATTATTTTAAAGCATCAGTAATATGAGCATATTACTTAAGTTGCTGCCCAATGAATATTTATGATTGGATTTCTTCTAGATGGATCTACCTTAAGGCTCTGGTATCTTGAGAATTAAACCACTGACTACATGTTATCCCCTGACCAAGGATCCTGCTTCTGCCTGTTCAAGGCACTTGCTGGGGGCCCAGAGCGCAGGCCTTCCTTCTGCTTGTCCGCGTTTGGAGAATTGTTTGGCCTCTCTAAGCTAAACATGGGGATAATTAGCCCAGGATTCAGGTAAGCAGACCTAACAAACTATCCCAAACAGGAACCAGTTCTGCTTTCTTTCTCTGCCTTTTGAATGCTGGAATGCCAAATTCTCAGGATTCTCAGAACTGAATGCTGCACAAGACCCGTTCTAATGGTTTCACTGTTTTGTTTGCTAGGATTATCATCTGTGCAGATAACTTTGCATTTGCATCACTAATAGACTTCTTTCAAAGGGAAAAGACATTTCAGTAGGGCTGGGACAGTCTTTAAAGTTTTGTTTGTTCCATTTTGGCAGGACCAAGCTAGTCCACTTGAAAAGAGATGGACTTTCACGTAAGGGTCTGATTTACCATATGGGTTTCAACATAAATCAAAGGGTTTGTACAATTAACTCCTCACAAAGAATAAAATATTTTGTTCTTTGTAATATTTATATGCAGCCAAATCCGATGTTTTTTTTAAATTCTATTCTAACACTCACTTTGCTAGAAGTAATACTAATGATCACACTTTCTTTGAATCAGAGAAATAGCTTCCCTCTTCTATGATTAGAAGCATCCTTAGAAATTATCTAATCTTTTCAAATAAAAAACTACTTCTACAGCATCTCTCTTGGATTTACCCCTGTTTGAATACAGCAGATCCATCGATTCGCTCAGTGTAGTTTTGTTATGACATTGATGAGATGCCATAGGAACTTTTGTTTACAGCCATTAGCCTGTGGTAAAATTGGTTTCATTGTATGTATGTCGTTTCACCACAATTCTAAAACCTATGGACACATTAAGTGCCTAAGGACTTACCGTATCTTCAGTGAAAGGAAACTCACTGACGCAGTCCCCCTTTCCAAAGCAATTTGTCTCATGAGATAGTGCTAGTGAATGATCATTATAATAATAGAAAAATAGTGATATCTAACATACCAAGTGCTTACAAGGTTCCAGGAACTGAGTCAACTACTTTCCACATATTATCTCATTTAATTCTCATAACAACTTGATGATTTAAGTATTATTATCTGCATTTTTTCAGATTGAGGTGCTCAAGGTAAAACAGCAGACTGGAATTTGAACAGAGGTTGTGTGACACGAAAGCCAGACTCCTAGCCACTAGTCTGTACTCTGCTTTGCAGTATATACTTTTTAACATTTCTCTTATGCTAAGTGGTATAGAATACAGAGAAGAAAAGCCATGGCCCTGGCCCTCAAGGAGTTTGCAGTCTCACAAAACTGTGAGAAGCCCAGAGGAGGGACATTAATATAGACAGGAAGGTATAGAAATGATACTAAAGCTAAATTTTGAAGAATGCATTGGAATTAGCCAGACAAATGAGGAGGTGCTATACCCCAGGCTGGTCACTTACCCGCAGCCCCTTAAAACACCCACCTATGTAAGCATCGCGCAGGAGGGAGCACATAAAGGCTAAAATGGGCAGGAATAAATTAGTTGCCAACATTTTCAAACCACTCTTCAATAAGCCTCTCTCTCAGAGGTCTGTGGCTTAGGGACTCCTTGGTCTCCGCACCAGCTCTCCATTTCATAGCCACCATTCGTATCCAGCATAACCGCCGCTCACTTTCAGTACATCATGAGCTCTGGGGAAGAAATACGGAGCAAGCCCTAGCTCAGAAGAGACAACCACTAGGGCATCCACCAGGGGAAGAGAGAGAATCAGGCACAGACATGTATGTGAAACAATATGGCAGAGGGTTCCAGGAGGTTATATAGCCTAGCCTAGCACAGCTCTGGGTCAGGCTACCTGGATTTAGATCTTGTCTCTGTCACCTTACAGAATGACCTCAGGAAATTATTTCAAACTGTCATAAAGAGTCAAAAAGAAAGTACATGTAAAAGACAGTAGTGCCTGGCACCACAGTAAACGAACAAAGTATTAATTACTATTATTTTTAATATTTTAGAATGTTTTAAAGGGCGGGTGGGGATGGAGATATGGTTTAGGAAGCAAATGCAATAACGTATATAAGAAACCCTGAATTAAGGCTGGAGATGCTGAGGAAGGAGAGAAGTGAAAAGAATGCAGGAGGTAATTGGAAGATGGGATTAACAGGTTTGAGGAAGCAGGCAGAGACTTGGGTGACTTGCAGGCTTCTGGCTTACATAATTGGGAGGATCCCCCAAAGGTGGTAACATTTGCCATCATAAAAGGAACTGGGGTTTTTTGGGGGATGGTTTTAGCGCTGGATCAAAGTCGATGATTCTCTTTGTACCTGTTAAGTTTGATGTGTGGAAATGTGAAATTAATGATAAATATGTAGGGTTGACACTCGGAAAAGATTTCAGGGCTAATATTAACATTTTATGAGCCATAGTTCAGAAATATTTTTCGAGCATCTATCATGTGCCAAACTATATTAGGTTCTGGTGATACAATAGGGCATGGTCCCTGAACTCAAGGGTACAGATAATTCCTTTACAGTGAGATAAATACTGGGATGCAGGGAAGCAGAGCCAGGAGATGTTAAATGCTTCTTGCTAATTGGCTCTTTTTTAAACCAATACATATTTTTTAATTTTCTTTAAACTAATATTCTTAAAAGCATGTACTCAGTATTTATTTACAGGTGAGATGGAGCTCTGCATGGGGAGTGGGTGGAGATGAAAGTCCTGGGGCATCAGCTCTCAGTTTCCTCTGTGTTATTCTGAGCAATTCAGCTCTGCTCCCAGATTTGCATACCTCCTAGTACAGTGTTTCTCAATGGAGGTTCTATTAGCATTTTGGGACTGTCCTCATGCATTATAACCTCCCTGCCCCACCCCCACCCCCATCAAGACGACTCCCAGCCATACTGGCATCAACAACAAAAATGGCCGCACATATTTCCAAATGCTTGGGGTGGGGTTGGGGGTGGGGGACCCGATTGAGGATGTTTGCCTGTTGTATCCCTTGGGAGAACTATGACCCACATGTAACTATTTACCATAGTATTCCTTTCTATCTCATGTGGTATATATATCAAGAGAAGTTCTGATATGTAAAACATTGTTCCTTTTATTACATTTTTAATATTTAGCACCGTCATGTTTAACCATCCTCTGTAGATTCTACTTGCCCTTTAGCAGGAGTTGCTGGGATTACATAGGAGGGCACTGAATCTAGTCTTAGCAGGTTATAGAAATCTTCACAGAGGAAGGGACCTCTAAGTTGAGAATGAAAAGACAATAGAGAATTAGCCAGGGAAGAAGGCATACTGCATACTATGGGTATAAATGTTACATTCGAAGAAATGAAAGGTGCTGTGTTTGGGGTGAATAACAGATGAGGCTAGAGTGGTAAACAGGGACCAGTCCATGAAGGGGCATGTAAATCATGTTAAATAATTTAAATTTCTTATTGAGAACTAAAGGGAGCTGTTGATGGGTTTTCAGCACAGGAGTAGTGTGATCTTTGCTCCTTAGGAATGTCCAATTACCTGCAGCATGCAGAATGAATTGGAGACTGATGGCAAGAAAGGAGATGAGATGGGAGAATAGTTAGCAGACCTTGCGATGGTCCAGGTGAGAGAAAATGATGGCCTGAATTCACATATAGAGTTGGCATCAACATTCAGTAATGGCAGTACTTGAACCTGTAGGTTGAGATGAATTCTCATAGGGAAGGAGAACAGGCAGAAAATGGTTTCCTACAGAACCCCAACATTTAGCGTATGAGCAAAGGCAGAGCATCCAGCAAAAGAGGCTAGGAAGGTGGCACCCAATATGGTATGTGGAAAGGAAATGGTGTGGCTGCCATAGGAGCATACCACTCAGGACTTCCTTCAAGGAAGCACCTGCTCTGAAGAGTGTAATTAACTGAAAACCTCCAGCCACCATGCCTTTGGGATTCATCACAGCATTCTTGCAGAGGTCTCCATCTCCCCAAAGGCTCCTAGCCAGTGACTGAGCACTGTCAGCCATTCTTAATGCAATTCCCTCTAATGGGCAGTCTTTGCTCTGGGCTCCCCATTGGCCTGACTGAGCCTTTCTCAGAGCTGCCCTGCAGAAGGTGAGATCTTGCAAAGATGAGTTAGACAAGAACCTAGAACCTTATACAGAGAGACAAGAACCTCCTATTTTCTAGAGAAGCCAGGATTTCAAGGGGGGCTCTTTGACCTGCACTATAGGTACCTGATATCCTTTTAGACACAATCCTTGAGCATACAAGCTATGTGAAAAAATGCACAACAAAATATTGAAGAATTGTAAGGAAATGCAGGCTGGGGAAGAGATAGACTGAGTGATGCTGTTGTAATATTTTTAATGAAACTCTGATTGTATTTATCTGTCACCCCAAGATAGATTAGAGCATAGTATTTCCCTGGTTCCCTTTCATATAACATACAGCCTAAAATTCTCCTTAGATGCCCTCAATTAAAGGGTATTGCCCTGTACCTTAGTTCCAAGTCCAGAGTGTCGCCACTGCTGAGCCAGACCAACTTGGTCCAGAACAAATATAGTTAATACACTGTTTCCAGTGTAGATGTTCCCCAGAGTGTAATTACTGGCCTTTTATTTAGAAGCTTTATTCTAGTTACTCTTACTCCCTTAGGAGGACTCCAACCCCCATTCCCAACAAAACCTGTACTAAAGCAACTAACCCATAGATCTAGAATGTTTATCTCTTTGGTGGGGGGAAAAATCCACTAATTCAGTTTAAACCTGGATTGGAGTTTTTCTTGGTCAAAGCACACCAAAAAACCCCACAGAAGCTCAGTTGAGTAATTCAAGTAATGTTCCAGGAGTTTTTTGTTACCCTTTACCCTCTGCTCACAGCTCAAGGTGGATGTGAAAGTAACTCATTTCTCAGACTGACCCAGATCTCTGCCCAGGAAGCAGATCCATTTGCTGGGTCCTAACTCAGGGCAAAACCTATCTGGATCAAGGCATGTCTCTCTTTTTTTTTTAAATATATATATATCTTTATTGATTTCAGAGAGAGGAAAGGAGAGGGAGAAAGAGATAGAAACATCAATGATGAGAGAGTCATCGATCGGCTGCAGCCCGCAACCCAGGCATGTGCCTTGGCTGGGAATCGAACCCCGATCGCCTGGATCCTAGGTCGACTCTCAACTGCTGAGCCACACCCGGCTGGGCAAGGCATGTCTCTTCTTGGTATCAGAGCCAAAGCTTCAGCCTGGAGTCTGATTATCTGGGTTACTTAAAGATACTTTTTAAAAATATATGTTTAAATTAGTACTCATGTGGTAGTAGAAACTTTCCTGGCTGAGCGTCTGATACCATCAGAATGGTCTAAACATGTGTTGGAATACTTGTTCTTATCTTAAAAGGAACAGAAGGAAGGAAATTCATGAAAATTTCCTGCTGCTTTGTATTTTATTTACAAATGGCTGAGTTCCTATTTGAAATTTGTGAATAGCCCTTTTTAAACGTAAGTGTGGAGCTGCATACAGGCAGTTTCTCCCTTTCTCAACGTCAGAACTGTTAACTGGGCACCAGTATCTGAAAATGTTTGTATGAATTTTTAATGCCTAAAAGTATAACATATTGCTGATGCTAGTATTTAAGGTTTAAGTATCCTGTCCCCTAAAGAGAGCATTCTCCGGCCACTCCAGATAAACCCAGAGCACCATGTCTGCAAATCTGAATGCAGTCTGTTTTCTGCTATGCAGTGCAAGCTTCTTAATTAGTCTCTCTGGCCCAGTTCCCTTCCTCTTCTGATAATACCACACCTGGCCAATAAACACGCTCCCAATATGCCAACAATGGAAATATGCAAGTCCCGAGGTGAAGCTAAATTTGGAATGAATGTGGGTTCACCTTTAGGCCTGTTGAGTTTGAGAAGATGAAAGGGCATTAAGGAGGAGCCATTGCAAGGATCGCGACAGATTTAGAAAGTGCAAGAGAGGTTTAGATCATGATGTAAATTTGTGTCATAGAAATAAAGATGGTAGAATCATGATATTTCTAAGTGAGAGTCTGAGCATGTAGCGCAATGGTAAACAACCTTTTTTTTTTTTTTTTTTTAACAAGGGCCACTTAAAGGGAGCAGAAAATGTTTATTGATCTCATTTTTTAAATATTAAAAATGAAAATAATGTTACTGACTTCATAACAAGAACATTTTCACATTTGTATCTCATTTTATATTTGGAATGAGTCCTTGAAGTGTTATCATCCATAACTTACAGGGGGGGACATCAAAGCTTAGAAACTGATCAAGGTTGGTAATTAGTTCCAGTCAACTTCACATTTCCTGAGATTCGCTCACTGAGTTTCAAGTTATACTAGATACTGTGGATGCAAACGTGACTAAAATGTGCACCCAGTCCTCAGCCACTACACCATTCCTTTCTTTGCTCTTCTCCAGATGATGGATATGCTCTCTCAGCTTGGGCTGGGCCGGTTCCTAGTGAGATCCAAAGCAGAGTGTCACCCGCACAGACCGCTGGTGTACAGGAAAAAGGGACTTCAGCGTATCCTGGCAGCTATGCGCCAATGACGCGTAGTCACCATCTTGCAAAGGAAAGATGTGGGAGCTCTTGAACAGTACTGTGTGGAGAACAAATTACCGCAACCACACTGGAAGGCAATTTAGCAATATCTATTAAAACTAAAGATATCCTTATCTTACAATCTAACAATTCCGTTTTTCCATATATCTGTACCCAAGAAACTCTCTCCCGTGCATAAGAAGACATGTAAATGAATGTTCATTGAAGTATGGTCTGTGGGAAATAGTTCAAAACAACCTAAGTGTTCATCCACCTGAGAATGGATACGTCAGTTGTTGCATGATTGCACAGTGGAATACTATGTCATAGTTAACATAGGTGAACTGGCCTGGCCGGAGAGCTCAGCTGGTCGGGGCATCATCCTGATAGGTCAAGGTTGGGGATTAGACCCTAGGTCAGGGTACATGTAAGAAACAACCGATGAATGCGTAATTAAGTAGAACAACAAATCATCTCTCTCCCCTCCCTCCCTCCCTCCCTCCCTCCCTCCCTCCCTCCCTCCCTCCCTCCCTCCCTCCCTCCCTCCCTCCCTCCCCCCTGCCCTTCCCTCTTTCTCTCCCTCCCCCCATCTCCCCCTCTGTCTCTCCCTCTCTCCCTCTCTCTCCCTCCCTCCCTTCCCCCTTCTCCCTCCCTTCCTCTCTCTCTAAAATCAATAAATAAATAAAATTTAAAAGACCTAGAGCTGGAACTAGAATATTTACATGTAAATCTCAAAAAGTAAAATATTGAGTGGAAAATAAAGTGGCAGAAGATACACAGAGTGTGCTGCCATTTACATTAAGTTTAAACACATGAAATAATACTACCTATTTCCATGTACGATAAACATTTTTAAATATTCATGGTAATAATAAGCTTCAAGTTCAGGATAGATGTTACCTCTGCTGAAGAATAGTGATGGAGTACACAGAAGCCTTTAGCCAAATCTGTATTACTGTGTGTGTTTTTAAACTAGGTATGAAGCAAATATGGCAAAAAGTAAATATTTGACAAAGCTGGGTGGGGAAGAAAAGTTTGTTAAATTGTTTTCTATAATCTGTGTGCTTGTATATACGAGCCTTAGACCCTGGAATGCTGGGATTTTCTTGAGTTTTCTTTCCGCAGGATTTTTTTTCTTCCCTTTCCCTGTGTTGGAATTCCACCCATTCTTTGATATCGAGCTCAAGTTTCACTACTTTATTGAGAATTTCACTGACAATCTTGTCAGTCCATACTCTGCTCTTTTCTAAACCGTGTTAGGTCTATGAAGTTCTCTTATACATTCTGTTTGTATGACCATACGTTTTTCATGTTGTTATTTAAATATATATATTGCCTGGCATTAATATTTGACTGTACACAAACCTTGTCTCTCCAATTATATTGTAAGAGCCTTAAGAGCAGGGACATCTTAAACTTTTTTAATTTTTCCCCAGTGCTCAGTGGAGCCTAATTGGATACTTATTAAAGAAAAGTAATTATAAGCCTTCCTACAAAACCTTTACAAAGAAAGTTGAAAATACTAGTTTGAGCTACATTTGCTTTTATTTTCCCAGAGAGAGAATACTAATGAGCTGTGAAATGACCAAAAATCAAGCAGCAGAAGGGAAAAGAAGATATAACTGGTTTGTGTATTACACATTCTGGGTAATCAGCTCTTGAGTGATTAAGTGTGGAAGATCTCTTATGGGGAAAAGCAGATTTTAACATTTCATTTTATGGCTATGGAATTGTTCTATAGGTCATTTCCAGTTTTCAGGCGATCCTAGGCCACACTTACAAAATAGGTTGGAAAAACATTTCCTCTTATGACACAGTATAATCACGTACAACCACACCTTATCATTCTGCCTTCAGAATTTATTGGACTAGACATGGGAATGGTGGTCCAAGGAAACGAAAAAAAGTTGTTCCACCTGTGGAATAAAAGGGTTTTGAAGAAAAAAAATTACTTTGAATTCAATATACGCTTAGTCTGTCATATAAAAAATACTGGGGCCCTAGACAGTGTGGCTGAGTTGGTTGGGTATCATCGCATGCACAAAAGGTCGGCAGTGCGATTCCGGGTCAGGGCACATGCCCAGGTTTCAAGCTCCATCCCCGGTAGGGGGCATGCAGGAGGCAGCCGATTGATACTCCTCTCATATCAATGTTCCTCTCCCTCCCTCTCCTTTTCTCTCTCTCTAAAAATCAATTTTAAAAAGTCTTTTAAAAAAGTGCTGGGTACTTCAGGTAACCACTTTACCTGGAACCTCAGAGTAATAGGTTAGTCTACACTAGTTCAGGGTGACACCTAAGGAGCATAGGAAATGGCCAGAGGTCTGGGCTGCATTGCCTCTCCTCAGAATGGAAAGTTGAGTTTCAAAGAATGAGAGATTTAGGAGTCAGTACGGTTACTTTTTAGCATAAGCAGCAGCTGCTATGGTTTAGGTAAAAAGTACCATCATTTTACCCCTGGAGAGTTTTCTAATGGACCTTCATCATGTTTTATTAAACTAGGCCACTATCTCGTGGTTCTTTGGCCTAAGTGCCACAACACTCAAAGTACAGTTCCCTAAATTAAACCTTACCTACATCTGCGTTTATGCCTGCATTTTTAACTTGGAAGTGTACCTCAGGGAGGTTGCAGCTCTAAAATTATGACCTCTCTCTCTCTATGTTGTTTGTGTCCTGGCAGAGAAAACTAAAGACAAAAGTTTCTTGCAGTTTGGTAAGATATCATACATTCCCTCATGTTCACCTCTTTTGTAGGTGTTAATATTGAAGCAAAACCCTAAAGCAGAGTGACCAGAGTATTTCTATAGTAACGATGAGCCTTCTCATTGGTCTCTGCAATTTTGAATTTTCCTGAATAAAGAGAAGCAGGAAAAAGGCTGTTATATGGCAGCTTCTACAAGAGCTGAATATATGCTCAACCCATGAGCCAGCAATTGCAGTTCTATTTGTAGCAGCCAAAATTTGGAAACAACCAAAATGCCCATCAATATAATACACATAGTATCAATGCAATACAAATAAATTATGTGTATCTGTACAATGCATCACTACACAGCAATGATAATGAATGAACTGCTACATGGATGAAGCTTATAAACAATGGTGAGTGACAGAATCCATATACAAAAGGGTACATTTATGTAAAATTCAAAAACAGAAGAGATTAAATTACAGTGGTAGAAGTCAGGATTGTGGCTCTCTGACAGGAGGTAGTCATTGGGTGGGAGTTTAAGTGGGGGGCTTTTAAAGTGCAAATAGTCCTTCTTGATCTTCCTAGTGGCTACGCGAGTGTGTTCAGTTTGTGAAAATTCATTGAAATTCTACCCTCATGATTTGCTCTATTTCTTATGTATGTTATATTTAATAAAAGGTTTATTTTAAAAGTTAAAATCACACGAATACCCAAATAACAGCCATAGTACAGAATACAACTTATAACCAAGTAAATTCTACTCATCTGAATTTGCCCAATCTAAAAATACCATATAAATAAAAATCCAAACATACAAAATTACTTGTAGCATAAAAGCATCTTTCACTTTACAAGGCAACACATCAAATGCATTAAAGGAAAATGGATAACACCATAGCAGATCCATTTTTCAATTTTGTAAATTTATCCCAAGGAAAGAAGTAACAAGCACAAAGCTTGCTGTGAAAATGTTCACTTTAAACATTATGTCTGCTAGCAAAACACTAAGATCAACCTAAATATCTAACCCCCAGATCAAGATTTAATAAATTATGGGTATATCAGTACAAGATCATAACGTGCATTTTAAAATGATAAATAAAAGAAACACTAAAAATTTTTGCAGGTGCGATGGAAAGTGGAAAAATCTAAGTGTAAGGTGATATGCACACCATGATTCTAAATATGTAAAAGTAAACCAGTAGGTCCTAAGAAAAAACAAAAAGCTGTTGTGTTGGAGTGATAGATTAATGGATTTTTTTTTGAGGGGGCAAACCTCTCCCACTCCTCCATAAATATTCTTTATTAGTATTTGGATCAGTTAGAATTCTTTTGTTGCAAGCAAGAGAAACTAGCTTAGCTAGAAAAGATTTACGGAGCCACATAGGAGTAGCTTGCAGAATCAAAGGCAATACTAAGTGCCCAACAGGAAAGAAGAGGAACCAGGAAGGTTACAGAAGTGTCAGAAACAAACATTTTCTAACCAACTATCTAGGATTCTGCTTTCTGAGGGCTAGTTTTAAATATCTGTCGTCTCTTTGTGCTCTTACTCAAGATTCAATTTACTGAAAGAGAAAATTATGATTATCCTAGCCTGAGCCAAGTTTCCACCTTGTCCTGTGATTGGCAACCACGTTAGAACAACCTGGAGTTGGAGAAGGACGCTTTCCTAAGGGAGAGAGGTAGTGTTCTTACCAGAACAGGGAGCAGGAGCATGCTGGGGGCATCGAAATAACAGTTCCATGGTTTCTGTTTCCCCTGTGAAGGATGGGCACTGTTATCTGCTGAGGCCTACTGGGTGAGCGCGGAGGCTGGGTGCCATGTGGGTAGGGAGCTCTGAGGAGTATGGAGATTTTTTCTGAAAATAGTCTAAAATAAAGGATGAAAAACAAACCAGAAAAAAAAAAAAAAGCTGCTTAGGCAAAAAGAAATGATTGCCAGGCTACTCTGAGGACCCAGGTGAGCTGCAGGGCAACACCAATGAGTGGCTGAGAGTCGATTCAGACGATCAGAGCCCAAGTGAGGAATCCCTAAAAGAGAGGAGGCAAGCTAGTCTCGTAATAAGAAGGCGCCTAGGTTCTTCTGAGAAGAGAGTCATATAAATGAAAAATAGAAAAACATCCTCCTGTGAGTCATAGGCCTCGTTTTCACCAGCTCCCTGGTCCTGCTTATTTCCCTTTGATGTTTACAAAGGGACATGTGATTCTAAGGGGGAACGGTGAAAGCTGTAATAAACCAAGGACGCGGAGAAGGAGCCCAAGGGAGGGAAGGGACAGCGCCCACCCAGCTGGGAGGAACCGGGGAAAGGGCTTCTTCAAGGTCTTCATGGATCAGCCCTGCCTGGCACGGAAACTCCCTGCAGGGATCAGACAACTGATTGTCTTCACTGCCTACCCTCAGCACCCAGAACCGAGCCTGGGGCAGCCTGTGTGCCAAATAGACGTTTGGTGGATGAATGAAGCCCACAGTACACTCACTGGCGGTTTAGACAACTGAGTGCACGAAAGTCTCCTTTTTATATTTCTTCCCCTCCTTTATAAAAAGTTTTCAAACAGCCTTTGGTCCTGCTGGGCCTTTTCAAAAGACAGACAGCCCTCCTGCTGCTCCGGAGGACCCACCGCCCGCGCCCGCCGCCCCCGTCCCGGCCGTGCTGACTCTGCTCCTGTTGGAAAGGGAGGCACCGCTTGCTGTGCAAGGAACCTGCGTAGGAAACGGTGCAATCTGGGCTGTTCTTCGTCCTTCTAATCTCATTCCCTAAATTGAAGAAAGAGACATTTAAGGAATCTTAGGAATATGAAACTTCTCTGAAATGCTCTTTATTGAGCTGCGCTTGGAAGCAGCCAAAATCCTGAAGGGCTGTCCAGGCAGCCAAGAAGAAAAGAAGCTGAAAAAGAACTTGAACAATCCTCGCCAAACTCTGAAAGAAAGAAAAAAAAGTATCCAAAGCAGCTGCTATTTTTTCCTTCCCGGGACAGTTTGCCTTTCCCCTAGTTGGGTTTAATTATTACGAGATTGTTTGAGACTCTTTGGGGGTAGCAGAGGAGAAAGGAGGAGGGACTGCAGGGTTTAGGAAGTAGTGCGATGTGGTCAGCTGTACCCTGTAAGCTGTAGGGTTTACACAGCTGGTTTTTACGTGCCAGCTTCTCCTTTTCAGACGCCACTGACTGGCAAGTAAGGTTTCTATTCATGGCACTCTTTTTAGGAGGCTGTTCACAGCATTTGGGTGCCCCTTCCCAATTCAATCTCTCTTTGTCGTCTATGGATCGTCTTTCCAGGGCCTCCTCCACGGGGTGAAGGGCCACTTTGTTCTGCCGTGCAATTAATTACCCAGAAAGAGTGCAAGGAGAAGTGGACATAGTCTGCCAGATGGGCAAGAACACTTGACTGCACTGAAAAATTTCCAGCAATGGTATCCCCGGCCCGCCCGTTTGCTGTGAGCAGTGCACAAAATCGACAAGCATTTCCTCTGAATTTTCCACCTCCTCACTGACAGGAGGCAGCCCACGGTGTGGCCATGGGCTTGCGCCCTCCTCGCCGCAGTGAAGTAACTGTTCCTTAACTGAGCTGATCAGAGAAAGGAACTGAAGCTGATTTGACCATGGTCTGCCTGGGCGAGTGTTGGCCGGGACGGAGGCACAGAGTTGCTGTGCCCGGCCTGGCCTGGGGCACAGTCAGCTGAGTCACCGCCTCACCAGGAATGCAGCTAGTCTGGAATGTAGCGCAGGGGCCAGATGCCGGACCCGGGGCAGGACTTTACAAGAGGGAAGGGCTTTTTCCAAGTCAGAGTGATTATCTGCATTCATAAAGCTGCAAGAGATCTTTAAAAAAGAAATCACACGTTAGAGGTAAATTAAAATTTTTTCTTTCTACCCCTCCTCCCACCTCAGGTTCTTTATTTGGGCAACCACTGGTTGCCATGTGGAGTGTATCTTTTTATCTTTTCAGGTTCTTAAATATTTGTATTATTTATTGTAATGTATTTGTGTACATATGCATGTGTATAGGTGTGTACACACACAGATTTGGAGAGAAAATGGTATCATAAAGTCTGGATGGTTCTTCAACTTGCTTTCTTGTTTTGAAAAATTTGATGTAACTTTTTAAATTTGAGGTTCTTCCTTTTGAATTTAACCATGTCTCAGAGCTTTTTCTGTCAGTGTGTTCTCATTCTTTCCAATGGCTGCATACTCTTGCAGAACTCAGATGCATCACTGTTTATTTAACTGTCCCTCTTTTGAAGATCTAGGTTGCTCTAAGTTTTTAGGTTGCTCTGAGTTTTTACTACTACAAATAGTACTTCGGTGAGCAACCTGGTACCAGCTTCCTTTGTGTCCATACGTAAGTATTTCTCTAGGGTGGATGTGGAGATGTGAGATTGCTGAGTCAAAAGATAGAAGCGGCTACAGTTGGAAGGACTTGACCAGGTTATGTTCCCAGCAATGGTATAAGAGAGCGCCTCTTTTTCAACACCTATGCCAACACTTGATATCAGTCTTTCTTATCTATTCCCATTCAAATATGTGAAAAAATGATGCCCCTTTGTTTTTATTTGCATTTCCCCCCAAACTGGTGAGATTGAAAATCTTTTCAAATGTTTGCCATTCCTGTTTCCTTTTTTTTGAATTGCCTGTTCATAGTCTTTGCCCATTTTTCTATTTTGTTTGTCTTTTTCCTCAGGACCTATAAGGGCAAGTCCTTTGCTCTAAATGTTACAGTGTTCTTGTCCTCTCCACCACTGGAATTTTAATCTCATTTAGAGTTTCTTTTGTTGAATAAAGTTTTGATAAAGTAAAGCTTATTAATCTTCTTCAATCTTTTTCTTTATGGCTTTTGCATTTGGTGTATTATTTCAAACCTTTCCTACCCCCAAGGTCATAAGCCTGGTCTTCTATATATTTTCTGTTAATAGTTTGCTAGTACGTTTTTTCCTCTCTCCTAAATCTATCTAGATTTGAAGAGTTTATTCTTTCCCTTTTTGTTTTATAATCCTATCTTTATAACACACTAAACCTCATTTCTGGGTTCTCTCTTCTTTCCCACTGAACTGTTGATCAGTTCTTGTTGTATTGGAAATGTACTGAATCTATGAGTAATTTGGGGACAATTATTATCTTGACAACATTAAGTCCTACTCTTCAGGTCTTTGTCCAGGTTTTATAGCTTTTTCTTGTAGTTCGTATACATATCTTATTAGTTGTGTGTTAGTGGTTTTTTGATGGCTATTTTCTAATTTTTGTTGCTATTGTGAATGAAATCTTTTTTATCACACTTTCTATTTTTAAAACGATTGGCTTATTGACTTTTTTTTTTTTTTTTTTTGCATGTTGAACTTGCATCATTGGTTCTAACAGTTTTTCAGTTGATTTTCTTGGATTTTCTAGGGAGCTGATCACACGATCTGCGCATAGCAACAGCCATGTTTCTTCAAGAGCTGTTCACCACACCGTAGTCAAACCTCTTTCAATATTTCCAATATTCAAGCCCCTGATTTATTTTCTTTGATCTTATAACTTTCCTCTCCAGTTTCTGTGAATCGTTCTCCATATGGTGGCTTTTGTTTCGAGGTCTCTATCTTAGCATCAGTTTCCCCCTCCCCCCCTGCTTCTCTCCCTTCCTTCCTGTGCCCCTCCAGGCTCAGCCTGCCTTATCTTGTAGTTTTGGGGTTATCTCCATCTTGTTTCCAGGACTCCCAGGCCGGACCTTGGTCTTATGCTATAGTATTGTAGGTCCAATTCCTTCTCCAGGGTTACGTTCTGGCTGTGAGACTGACTCTTCCACTCTCCTAGTCATGCAGATTTGTACAAGCCTGTGGCCCTGGGCAGCTCTTTTCAAGGGGGCCCTAGCCCAGCCCATGATTTCAGGTGAGTCTTCTGCCTCCCATGGGGGGATGTGTGTGGTCTGTGAAAAGTCAAAGTTGCTGCGAGCCAGGGAGAGGGAAAATAAGAGGCTGGACAGAAAAGCCTTGTAACCAAGTTAAGGACTACCATTTGGGATGTCACAGGAGCATTGGAAGTAGGGGTGGAGTCACCTGACTGCATCTGTGGTCCGATTTTCAGCTTGGGCCGGCATCTTTCAGCAAGCAGGACTCAGGGGAGTGAGGAATGGCTATGGGTTGGGGTTCTAATGAGGTTGTGATTGCTTCTCCGGGCTGCTTCCTTGGAACTGCTTGCGACACCCAGATTGCTGAACAGGGAGCCTCTAGGGAAGGAGTACGGGGGCAGCCCTCAGAAAACAGGCTCCTGAGATAGTCGGAATGTGTTTGCCAGGTGGCTTGGGTGGGGCCGGCTCAAGGTTTAGACCAGAGGAACTAGCGTCGCAGCTGGGAAGATGACTGCATGGGTTATCACACCTAAAAGTGGTTTCGTAGATGAAAATGAGAACGTGAGTCACGCTGAGACCTCAGCCCCCTGGTTTCACTGCTCTCTTGTGAAATTCACGTGGGTCCTTCAGGGATCCTCTGAAATGCCAGCTTCTCTCTCAAGTGTTTCCTTCAGCCCCCCCCCCCCCGAAGGTGTCTCTTTTTCTTTAGAAACTCTGTAACTTGTGGTTTACAAGTATTTTACAGCCTCGTATTCCTTCCCCCTGACGTATAATATCTCTGAAGATCGCCTCGCTTATCTTTGTATCTCCAACATTACCTGACACTCTGCTCTGTATACACTCCCTACTGCAGAAAGAATAATTGAACTGAATCCTACAGGATTTAATAAATAAAAACCTTAAATAATGAAACAGTTCAAGGAATTTGAATATTTCAAAGCTCCATCCGTACAAAGCCTGAATAATTCATGCAAATATTTGAAGAAAAGAACAAAAGCTTATCTAATAATTCAATACACTGCTCTTTATTTTGGTCCATAAAAGGGGATCTCGTGCTTAATTTTGGTGGTAAGCTCAGCTCCAGAAGCTTTGAAATGCAGATTAGATTAATTACATCACGATTATATTTGAAAACTGAAAGGAAGCATTTTCCAAAAGGCATATTCCAAATTTATGCCTTTTCAAAGGAAGTGTCATTTGGAGAAAAACTGAATCGCACCATGAAATATGTGACATTTCTTTCGATTTCCACTCTCTTTCATACTAGTGGGAGAGGCTCATGTGATATGTAGAAATGTGCTTAATTAAATTTAGCCTGACTTCTCAAGAAAATGTATAAGTAGTATTTCTGAGATGATAAGGGGCACATTCTTTTTTTAGCACACAGATCTTCCATGCTGCTGCATGTCTTATTACCTTACTTGAAAATTTGGCTTTGTTTGTAAATCTACAAATTCCTACCCATTTAGAGCAGGACTAGAATAGCCTGGAACCCTATGGAGCTGAATGGCATTTTAGAGTGTGATTCTCATTGTCTCTAATAAAGATCATGATACCATCATTTGTATTTATTTTAGAGTACACACATTCGGGATTACTCTCCTGGGAATGGGACCCGTGTTCTGGTGTAAGCCTTCTGTTTCCTGAGCTGTGTGATGTTCAGCAAGTCGCTTAACCTTGGAGGTAAAATGAGGGGGCTGTTGCCTAAGATTTCATGACACTGTAGTTTAAGTATAAACAACTTGAATGTTTGATGATCTCTTTGAAAAAAAAATGCTAGTGGTCATAATAAATGCCAACTGCTGAGCCCTGAGTCATATTTTTAAAATAATGTAAGACAGAAAGAGAGGGCCAGGAGGTCCCTTCCTTTATATGAATTTTATATGGGATGTGTTTGCCTGAGGGAGCATACGCCCAGTGTTAGGAGTCTATAGATGCTACCAGAATCAGAGGACAGAGAGATAAAAGATAATGAAATTTTCTTAATTTGGAAAAAAAAAAAGCAAACCAGAAATGAGTTTTTAATTTTATTGCAAATAACTCACAGGACTGGAAATAATTAAACCGTCACACATTTCAACATTAATAAACATAATGTGAAAGCATCAGTCACAACATAGTAATTTACTAAGATTAAAAAGAGTATATTGTTTTTAAGAGCTCATTTTAAGGGTTGTAGTTGTTTTTTTTTTAATATATCTTTATTGATTTCGGAGAGAGGAAGAGAGAGGGAGAGAGAAACATCAATGATGAGAGAGTCATTGATCGGCTGCCTCCTGCACACCCCTGCCTGGAGATTGAGCCCGCAATCTCGGCATGTGCCCTGACCGGGAATCGAACCCCATCGTCTGGATCCTAGGTTGACGCTCAACCGCTGAGCCACGCCCGGCCAGGCTAGTTGTAGATTTTTACACCAGTTTTCTCATTTTCTCTCTTGTTCTTTGTTTCTTGGTTTGTCTTTTGTTCTGAAATGCTTTCAAAGGTTTACACAAGAAGTGTATGCTATCACCTCTGTGATGTGTTAAAATTGAAAGAAAATTTAACTTTAATAAAAAAATCATACTAAAATGTGGAGAACTCCATACTAGATACAGATTAGATATAATGTATAAAGATTATTTTTTATTTTTAAAATTCAAAATTTTAAGATACAGATTTTTTTATTGTAACAGAAACAAGAGCACTGTATTTACAATGGAATTTAAGTATTATGTGTATATTCATATATGTACATTTACATATAAATGCCTGTTTATAATACATGCTACATATTATGCATATATAATATACACACACCTATATATATTGGAATTCTTGTCTATTCTATAGAAAGAAAATGCTGTATTTAAAAATATTTAGCATTCAGTTAACTCTAAAAAAAATCACATTGTTTCTTGGCTTTTTGTTACTTCCTGTTGGCCTGGTGGCAATGATTCATTATAAGGTAATGTAATAATACGGTTTCCAGTATCACATGACAGATTTGAATGGATATATAAGAAATCTGAAACACTATTCTTAGTTTGAAAATGTAAAAGTCAACAGAAGCTTGTTTATTAGAGAATTTGGCATCACTAAAAAGTAAATGCTTTGATTTCATTTCAATAATAGTAAGACTCCAAAAGAATTGATCTTCAGTGAGGAAATGTGACTGTATTTTACTTATTATTTTATAGCTTATATGTAAAAACAAACCAAAAAAGCCCTCTTTTAAATCAGCTTGTTGACTCTTTTTTACAAATAGGTCACTTTCATTATATGTGCTGAAATGTTTTCTTAATATTAGGGTTATTTGATACTGGTACTCAGTTTTTAAGTTGGAAAAGCAAAGTCCCCAGGGATTAACTTTAGAGAGAAAAAGGCTGAACAGAAATACAAACACAAAAGAACAAATATTTTTGGGTTAATAACCCTGTAACAAGAGTGGCAGAATGAGACGAACAAACATTTTAATAAAGAAAGTCCCAACAAAGTTTAATCTACTAATTTAATGATAATTCATGGAAATTAATGGAATTCAAAAGTGAAGAAATTTCTACAATTATAGCATGAAAGGGTGAACAGAATTTTGTTAGAGAAGCTGCTGTTGTTTTTGAAATGAAGAGTTCAGAATCAAGCCTTAAATTAGGACAGTAACAATTGCCTGGTAAACAGAATCCAATATATGTAAATTACCCTTGCTATAGGTGGAAAATGTGTTTGATTTTTATTTCCACAACCCACTTCAAGAACCTCCACCAAAAAAGTGAGTTATATCTTTGGGCTCAACTTCCATTATCTGAATAACATTCCTGGGGCAGGTAAATAATCTCCATTTGGGGCTGGAAACATTTGCATTAGAAATTCACCTATTTCTAAATGTTGTATTTGATTTTTACATAATCTTTATCTTGTTCCATTGTAATTTGTTTTTCAATAAGTCGATGTTTCAATAATACTATGAAAGCATAAAATACAATCCTGAAGTTATGAACTTGCACTTGCACTTACACTTGCACTTGCCAAGGTTCAGGCATGAAAATGGGAAACCAAGCGGGGCCTACACAACTGTTCTCCCCAAAGGGTTAAGGGGCTTTCAGGTTTCTAAATAGATTTGCTTCAGAGGTATTCTAGAGATTCCTTTCTTTTTGCTTGGCTCATTTTCTTTTTGTTAAGATTCTATTTCCTTTCTCTTGCTCTTCACTCTGTTACTTAACATAGCCCCAAAATATGGGGTAGCTCACCCAAACCAGTGCTTTCAGCTAATATATTCATCATGAGATAACCGAAGACTTGGGGGCATATGTGTTACATATGTTCCTGTTAATTCTTTGCTTTCTAACCCACTTCGGATATAATAAGCTTTCACATTTGGCACCAGGTTTTCCGGCTACCATTCTGACGTGGAAACACCAGCCTGCCTCATTCTCTTTAAACCAACATTAAGCCACAATGTAGTCATAAAACAACAAGTCCTGTATTTACTTTTTGTTCTTGACCTGTATTTACTTTTTGTTCTTTTGGTTTAGTAATGAGGAGTCTTGGAAGGAAATGAACATCTTTTACTCTTTCAAGTATGATGCAATAGACTGAATGTTTGCGTCCACCCAAATCCATATGTTGAAACCTAATTCTCAGTCTTTAGAGGTGGGGCCTTTGGAAGGTGTGATTAGGTCATGAGGGTGGAACTGTCATGACTACATCATCACGGAGCCTTATAAAAGAGACTCCAGAGAGCTCTCTTGCCCCTTTGTCCATGTGAAGACACAGCAAGAAGACTGCCATCTGTGAACCAGGCAGTGGGCTCTCATCAGGCATTGAATGTGCTACCACCTTGATGTTGGACTTCCCAACCTCCAGAGCTGTGAGAAATAAATTTCTGTTGTTTGTAATCGGCCCATGCTATGGTATTCTGTTTTAGCAGCCTGAAAGGACTAAGACATATGGCGAATTTGTCTGAGTCTCTCTAGGGTGTAGTGAATCAGGGCAGTTCTTATTCCCTTCTTTTCCCCACTACCTATCCATTTCCTCACCTGGCAGAGAAGGATCTTTGCTGCTTGGATGTCATACACAGATGGATAGCTGCACCAGCTGACCCCACATCTCACCCACACTCCCAATCCCTTCATACCCTAAAGCCAGGATTTGCTCCTCACAATCTCCCCCACTCCTGAAGTTCTGTGTAATTCCATCTATATTTAAATGCTGGTTAGGAGTTATGTAATGGAGGGTGATTCGTCAGTGAACCTTGATGGATTTAGAATCTTTTGCAAATATTCAGTCAAGCCTTATTGACCACCTTCATTTTTTCATTTTCAAATGAAGAAAATGAAGTAGGTAATTAAAGATAAATTCCTTTTGTGGGACAACCCGGGAAGCCTGTGACACTGCCCATAGGAGACCAGGATCTGTCCACGAGGAAATTCAACGGAAATGCATATCTGTCCCGTTGTCTCTTTGATCCCCATTCCCCATAATTTTTATTTGCTTTGATAACTACTGTCTTCTACCTTCATATCAGATTAAATGAAATTAAAACCCTAATAAATGTTAAATAACTTAAGAGCAGGAATCACAAAGCAAATTAGAGTTCAATCCTATCTGTTTACATTTTTTTTCCTAACAATTCTTGTCTGCTGCCTTCCTGTTACATAACCTGGTTAACACAGAAAGGCAAGGATTGTGGCAGATTCTAGTCCTTTAGGTGCCATACACTTTCTTCATATTAATTCTATAAATCATTGCTGTCAAATCTGTTTAAGTCCTCGTGAGATTAGCAAATCCTGAAATGCTTTTATCGAGCACTACTGCATGCAATGCAGTGTATTAGGGTCTGTTTGGGGAAACTGAAAGAAAAAGTTATGGCCCCGATATATAGTATCTTATACTCTAGTTAGGAAACCAAATGCACAGAAAATGATCTTTAAAAATATGTATATGACAACATATTCCTTTCATCTCATCAGCAAGATGACACTGTTTTCCTTTCTAATGGTCTTAACCTTTTCCACAGCATTCCCATTACACCCAGAAACTCTCTTAATATGATTCCTCAAAGATAAGCTACATTTTGCTCTCAAAGTAGAGTCAGACAAGCATCTATTTCTCCCACGTTTCCTTGGCACATGTTTGCAGTCCATTTAGCAGCTTCATTGTGTCACACTCTTTCATGAAGTGGAATCCAGGTTTTTATGGGTAGACATCCTGGGCCATTTTGAGTTGTCTGGATTCCAGAGCCTAGTCTCATAGTGGGGACTCGAACGCATCTGTTCTCTGGCTGCTTCAGTGTGAGGGCCTCCAGAGAGCCTGAGGCTCTTTCCTCCTCCCATGGCTGCTTCCTCCCACTCCCCCAAGTGTGGATCGAGCCTGCCCAGGGTGAGGACATTCCACTGGACAGCAGTGTGGGGCATGGTTAGCTGCTCAAGTTGGGATTCTGCCTTTTGGGAAGTTCTTCCTTTCAGAGGCCAGAGAGGTAAGAGGGGTCAGTGGGCAGGAGACCTGGCCCACTCTCCCTCCTCCCACCCTTGGCCCACTTTTGACTCTTTACTCTCTGGTTGGTGAAGGGAGATAACCCTATTGGGTGCTTCAGTGTGGGGCTTCCTTAGTGCGTGGACTGATGTCGGGTGGCAGCCAAGATGGTGCTACACTTGGTAGGGGACACACACTCCAAGCTTGTTGCTGCTTCTCTCCGGCTGGTGTGTCTTTCCTTTTGAAAATGTGAAACAAAATCAGTTGTCTTTGATAGGTTGGTCAGTTCTTACCTGGAATATTATGTTGAATTCTTGACATATCAGAATGTCAAGGCTCATGAGCGATATAGCTGCCATAGCCTCTGAACTTGGTAAATATTTTCAGGCAAGGTCCAATGCCTTTTGTTTGGTCTTTTTAGGATTTATTTTAATTTTTTATTTATTGATTGATTTTAGAGAGAGAGGAAGGAGACAGAGAGAAACACTGTTTTGTTGTTCCACTTATTTATGCATTCATTGGTTGCTTCTTGTATGTGCCCTGACTGGGGATTGAACCCATAACCTTGGTATATATGGGTGACGCTTTAACCAACTGAGCTAACTGGGCCAGGCCATTTCTTGGATTTAACTGAGGCCCATCTCTGAGTTACAAGAATATCACTGGGGTTCTAAAAATCTTGACAAAGAAAAAGGAATCTTCATCGAGGTTATTGTGATAAAGGGCAAGGCCAAAAACGAAGCTCGGGGTGGTGCTACTGCCCACACTCCAAGGCGAAACAGAGCCGCCATGGCGGGAGGTCAAGGCACACTGTCCTTCAAATGTGGAAGCCTCAGAACAGAGGAGAGAAGGCTGGTCTGGATGCCCAACCTGTTTTGGTGAACTGTTAGTAGTTCCTAGTGATCAATCAACACATTTCTAATGCTTCCCAATGACCTTTTATGTGATTTTTGCAGAGTTTTCTGAAGAGAAAATGTAGTCATCAATCTTTAGTTCCCAGAATCTATCCTTTTGAGAATCAGAACATTAGCCAAGGCCCTCGTCAGTTCTTACCTGGATTACTGTATTGGTATCTTACAGCTGGTCTCCCTGATTCCAATCTCTCCCACCTCCAATCCATGAGTCACAGAGCTTTCAGAGAGAGCTAGCTGAAATTCACACACCTTATTTCATTTTTGACTTAAAGTGGTTCCTCATTATTGTTAATAACATTGAAATCCTTTTTGTGTGTGTGTCATTCAGTACCTTTCATGATTTGATCTTTGCTTAAATTGCTACTCTATTTTCCTGCCCCTACACTGAGGTATAGCCATATCAAACTACTTACTAGCTCTTTACCAAAATAACCATGTTCTCATGTCACTTCTCTGACTTTTTATGTGGGGGTTCCTACTTGCTTCTTCCCTGAACTAATTCCTATTCATCCTTTAGAAATTAGTTTAAACCGCACCTCCTTCAGGAAGCCTCCCTTGATTTCCCTAGTCAGGATTAAGTGCTCTTACCTGATCATGTAACACATTGTATATGCCTCTATTACAGTAGTTAGCCTCTAACTCCTTCTGTCTTCCCTACAAAACCTTGAGTTTTTTTGAGGGCTGGGACTATATCCTCTAGTGCTTAGTAGTGCCCTGTACATAATAGCTTCAGAAAGGTTTATGGAATGGCTGCATTTGCACTTTTCACGTTCTGGCTTTACTCTAGCTTCCCATGATTTCTTGCAGATTACAAAGAGCCCATGTCAATTTTTACATCATATTTATTTTCCATCTCCATGTCCTCTTTTAGGGACTGGGGGAAACAATTGGCTTATACGTATGTCTAGAGACATTTCTACCTTATTTATCAGACTTGTGAAAAATCTCTAATGAAAATTTTTTATTACCCATGGTTTAATCTAAGTGCTCAGATCTTGCTGTGATTTAAGACATCAAATTGTGGTCTTTTAATCTAGAAAGAACTTGATAATGATCAGATTCAGTATTTCACCTTACAGACAAGACCTGGAAGATTCAGAGAGAGCTTAAGTGAACACTGTAAAATCAGCCTACTGGTTGGTGGCAGAGTTAGCCCTAGGAGCTAGGTCTCCATCCTTAAGCACGGCCACTCTTCAGATCTTCATCCTGCTTTGATGTCAGAGACCCAGTAAGGATTTGACTTTGGTTGCTTTATTTACCAAGCTGAGGTTTTAATTTTGCCCCTGGAACTAACAATTTAGTTATTAACAAATGCATTAACATTAAGCTTTTTCATTTGGAGGCCTGCAAAACTGTGAACCTCTTCCTTAAAAATTCTGAGGGGACTTGAAGAGAAAAAAAGCATAAATAAGAGTTGAACAGACTGTCAATGCTTGTTGGTCTCTTAGGAGCTCTTTCATTCTATTACAAATTGGTTTGCAGCAGAGGAATTAATAAACATTAGCACTTCTCTTTGTAGTATCATGGCATTCGCTTTGTCATCTTGAAGAATGTTCTACGAGGGGGGGTGGGAAAGTTACACTGTAAATACTATTGTCCCCAGAAGCAAATACGTTTTTTTACTACTAGAACTAGAAAATATATGTGGTTTGCTAATTTTTTCTTACTTTACAATTTTTGTTTGACTATTAGATTTGTTTAATAACACTGTGGACTAATTATAAAGATTAGCACATTTTTCATTTTATGATAGAGTATTTCAAACGCAGAAAACTACAGAGAATAATATAACGAAACATTATGTACTTACCACCCAACTCGGTCACATAATTAAATTTATCATATTTACTCCAGATCCCTCGCTCTTCCTCTGTCTCTCTTTCCCTCCCCACTTTTCTCTTCTCTCCTTTCCTCTGAAATTAAAATCTTACATATCTAGCTAAAATCCCTGTAATGTACATGTCTCTTTCCTTTCCTGCTATCCACAGAGGTAACACCTGACCTAGATTTAGAGTTTTAAATTGTGTGTGTGTGTGTTTTAATATATCTTTATTGATTTCAGAGAGAGGAAGGGAGAGGGAGAAAGAGAGAGAAAAACATCAGTGATGAGAGAGCCATTGATTGGCTGCCTCCTGCACAGCCCACCCTGGGGCCCGAGCCCTGGCCGCGATCTCCTGAATCATAGATCATGTGTTTTTATACTTATCTATGTATCCATAAACAACACATAGTGCTCATTTGCCTGTTTTCCATCTGTATTAATGATACATTCTATACTTTCTTCTCAAGTTCTCACTTGACATGTGTTGATAAACATCTTCTGGTTCATTTAAACTGCTGTATGCTATTCTGTTGTGTAATCAGGCCAATTTTTATCCATTCTCTTGCTGATGGATCTTTAAATTGTTTCCATTATTTTTCTCTTACAAACGATGCAAGGATAAACATTCTTGTACATGTCTCCTTGTGAGAGTTGTTTATCTAGGTGTGGCATCACTGCGTTGCATCATAAGTATTTTGGACAGAATTTTCATGTTGATAGTGAAACAATCTGATTGGTTACTTGGGAAGAAATGAAGTCAAGATAAGACTTCTGGAAGAAACGGAATGTGGGGGGCAGGAAGTAAAACAGTATGGCATAGGAGGTGAATTAGCCATACAATCCTATGTGTTTTTCTAAAAAATCATTCATCTTTTGACAAAAAAGTAGATTGAACACACAAGTAAATTTAATAACCACTGAAAGCCACAGGTTTTCATCTACAGTTAAGATACTACCCTTTGTGTCATTGCTACTATGAAGCTTTCTAGAATTTTTCTTTTTATTCTGTGAAAATTGACTACTTGCTCCTTTCAGCCTCCTTTCTATCTACTTCTATGTGATATATGGCACATTGTATTTGCTATGGTTTGTTTACATGTCCCTCTTGATCGGCTGCGTGTTGTGTGAAGGTGGAGTTCACGTCTTATTTGCATCTCCAGGGCGTGGTGCACAGAATTACCGGTAGTTACACTCTGAGGAATGAATGGAAGTTCCCACTCATGGATGACCCTTTGGACTTAGAGTGGTTTTCAGATGACTAGTTACTTTAGTGAGAATTAGCTTAAAGTATGGAAAAGGTTTTATCTTTTTTGTCTTCAATTGGACCTACAAAAAGAAGTTTCGTATAAAAGCTGATAAAAATGACTAAGAAAGCAGAAAAATCACTTGGAATTTGACTGTAAACGCTTGCAATGGCTGATTAGTATGAACCAGTAGACGCTTAATGTTAGAAAAACTTTAACTTTACAAATTGCCAATAAATCACCTGTATAATCCCTTCTATACTCATTTAGGGGATTTAATTCTTAACCAAACATTAGGAGTTTCAAAACCCTTTATTCTTATAATCTGGGATACTGGGATTTTGTCTCATTAGGATTGCTGATTAAATAAAACAATTCTTCTAATGTGCTTAGCACAATGTTTGGCAAATAGTAAGTACTGAATAAACATTAGCTTTATGATTGTTAGCTGATTCCACACTTAGATTCCTCTCATTTATATCATGTGTTTCTTGGTATATATTTGAGGGAGTTCCTGCCTATGTGTTTGGAGTAGTGCATTAGTAACGCTGCTAGCTCAGGAAAAGGAAGGCATCTAAAAATTCAGACCTTAATTTAAGAGAGCTTACAATTTTTTCAGTAAAGTTTTAATGAGGAAAAAAACAACAACTATACCTGTGTCCTCACTAATGCAGCAACACACACACACACACACACACACACACACCCTGCAAAGACATAAATATAGGCAAGGAAGACAATAAATTGGTATTTGCTAAAAACATACAATCTTCACAGACAATCTAAGAGAGTCTTATAGACAAAACTAATTAGAGAGTGTGGTGAGGTTGCTGAATATAAGATTAACATACAAAAATTAAAGCATATGAGCAATAACAAATTAGAAAATGTAAAAAAATAGATGTCTCAGAAGGAAGGATAATTTAAAATAGCTTAGACAAAACAGGTGATAGTTTGGCATTAGCTCAGACTAATGGAGCAGAACAGAGATCTCAGAAATACATGCAAGCATATGTGACCCTTAAGTGAAAGAGGAGATAGTAGTGGGAATACTAGTGGGGAAAAGTTGAACTTTTAAAAAAGGTGTTAAGGTAAAAGACTTTCCATATGGAAAAAAAGAAATTAGTGCATAGAGGGGATAAATGGTGATGGTAAAAATAAGATGAAATAAATTAGCTTCCCTACATAAAGTTAAAGTCCAGTTCGATTATTAAAGACTTAAATATAGTAAAATAAAACTTAAAAAAATAAATAAAAATTCAGACCTTAAAATTAAGCAAATAATGGAAAACTCTTGAATATTTTGTGGTTAAGTGAAAAATAAGGGGATTATAATTATATATATTTTTCAGAATGTAGAAAAGTCATTAGAACATTATAAGAATGCTTACTCCTATCATATGAATTGCTTATTATGAGTAATATGTCACACGCATTAAAGGTGATGGCTAATTTCATTTCCCCAAAACACTTTTTTGACAGTAAATCTGAGGCAGCTATTGTTTACCAAAGTACGTATAAACCAGTGAGGTCCAACATAACTAGCATGCGTTTACATTTTGACTCACAGTGCTCATCAGGCTTTAATCAGAGGGGAACAAGTAATATTACTCGGACTTTATTGTTTAATATTCCATTCATCTGTTTTCCAAGTTTGTTTCAGCCTGTGGGAAGGTTCCTTTCTGATTACAGCAGTAGTCCTGATTTCTGTAGTTTATCTTCATTTGACATTTTGAGATGGCTATGAAAAGCCTATGACAAGCTCCTTATTTTCCAAGTCTAAGCATTTAAGCCTCATTGAGTTGGATTCATCCTAAATACATTTCAGAATCACATCAGCACTTTCAGATCAGCAAGCTACTTCTTAATAAATTACTGTCTTGATGTTAGATGCTATTTTAAATACATGAAAGAGCAGTTTCCAAATGTGTGTAACTACTTCCAGGGAATAGTAAACTGCAGCATTTAATTAAATGAAGGTCCTAAATTTTTATTATGCTGTCACTGGATATTTGAATAACCAGTTTTATATGAGTTCTGTTTGTACAAAAGTAATTTTCTAAATCCAGTTGTCCCTAGTTCAAAATATAGTTGTGTTTCCTGGGAAAAACTGGAAATAGAATGGCCACGTTTCCGTACCTAAACAAATTAGAGGGTGGGAGCAGTAAACTGAACCCACAGGCAGAAGGTGAAAAGGCTTCGAACCCTGTTTTTTTCCTTTTCTGAACTGATCAGATACTTTACCCAACTAATTTTAGTCTAGTCAATTCTTCATTCTAGAATTTTTTCCACTCAAGTAAACAATATTGATACATATGATTTGGGTGAAAAAAAATCCCTCTAAGAAACATCTGGTAATACCTTGAATAAGCTTCCTCGTTTAGGTCACAGAAATTTAGTCAAAGAAAAACCAGTCGAAGATAATAGCAGCTCTGGCCATTGTGGCTCGGTTGGTTGGGCATCACCCCATGCACCGAAAGGCTGCCATTCCAGTCCCCAGTTAGGGCACAAACAAGAACCAACCAATGCATGCATAAATAAGTGGAAGAACAAATCGATGCCTCTCCGCCCCTCCCAAATCTATAAATACCAAAAAGAAATTTAAATCCCAGCCCATCTGGTGGTAGTACCTGAGAACTCCTATTCTTTCCTTGACAAAGCACAGTTGATGCAGAGTGGAATCACTTTATGATCCTTTTGATAGTTGCTTTTTCAGAAAAGCTGTAAGACATGGATTCAATGGTGATTAAAAATATATCCAATAAGAATGCAATTGCATTTTCCTTAATAGTTTCTTCTTCTGTCATCTGGTTTTCTCTGTCCCAACTTGAGATATTTGCAGAATTATACCATTAACCCTCTAACTTTTCCTTTCTCCTCACTCCCCTCCACACCATTAACATAAAACAATTTCTTTTCAAATTATGTAACCAAGTTTATAACCCACATCGATAATTATCACATAGAAAAATTTATTAACCTAAATGAGGACCACATTTTTGCCAAGATTCACCAGTTGTGAAGTTAGTTGCCAGTAAAACAGATTGCTTAATGGTTTGGTGACATCAATGCTGCATTACCCAGAGCATGAATTACAATTACTGCCAATACAATTGGCCAGTCTACCCAGCTGTCCACTGAAGTTTCCAATGACTTAGGAAAACTCAGCCAGAACAGACCCCCCCAAATCTGCATTGTGACTCTAGTTGGACTACAAATGCTGTGAACAGATCCAACAGAGGTTCAAGTGGCAACCTGAACAGGGATTCACAAAGAAGGCTCAGGCACACAGTGGCTACAAATACTACACTAGCTACCACATGTGGACTGGTTTCTAAGTGCCAGACACCTGTGCTAAGAGATTGCAACATACATTAATTCATTTACTCTTCTTAGGTTACATAGTCATTAACAACATGGACACAGACCCAAGCTCTGGGTCCTTGGGCAACGAGTGGAAACTGTGTTTCAGTTTCTACATCTATAAAATGGAAATAATACTGCTTCACAGAGTTGAAGTGAGAAATTGAGTTAGTTAAATTATACACAAAGCCTTTAGAACAGTACTAAAGGCTTGAGTGCTGTCTCAGGATAGAGACAGCACTCAGTATACTCACTATATGTTGGCTGATTGTATTAATTCTTCTAATGACCCCACGAGGTGGGTACAGTTATGATCGTCATCTACAGTTTAGGAAATTGTAGCTTTGAAGTGACATATGGCAGGGCCGGGCTTTGAAAACAGATGTGATTGACATAAAGACCTGTGCTCCTTATCACTGCGCTGTTCGGCCTCTCAGGACAAGATACATAGAGTGGGAACCTGTGTTACCAAAAGAACCTGTGTTGTCAGCTGCAAGGCCTTTTGCTGCTGTATGATACCTGTTCCTCCACCCCCTACTCCCAGATGACTTCCTTGGGGGTGAATTCTTGCTGCAGGGCAGGGCAAGAATTCTGGGGCATCCTCCATCCAATTAGAAATGTGAATGATGCAGACCATCTTAGTGAAGTCCTACCTGCAGCCAGGTGACTCCTGTGGTGGTGACAAAAGTGTACAAAAGAAGAATAGGATGGAGGGAGCCTTCCTGTCTCTCATAACAGTCATATCCGCTGGTTCAAATTAGCTACAGAAATCCATATCCACTTAGAGCCTCAAAGAAAACTACATAGCCGATCTTATATGTTGGATGATAATTAGAATTATTGAGCTTCCACTGTATATCTTCTCAAAAATCTTATGAATTAGGTGTAATTATCCCATTTAAGAAATGAAGAAATTGCCCGGCCGGGCGTGGCTCAGTGGTTGAGCATCGACCTAGGATCCAGGCGATCGGGGTTCGATTCCCAGTCAGGGCACATGCCCGGGTTGTGGGCTCGATCAATGACTCTCTCATCATTGATGTTTCTATCTCTCTCTGAAATCAATAAAGATATATTAAAAAAAAAAAAAGAAATGAAGAAATTAAGGCTCAGAGGAATTAGGTGGACTACCCAAGGATATTCTACAGCTTGTAAATGGACAATCAGGATTAAAACATTGGTCTATATCTTAATCCAAAACCCATGTCATCGTCCTCCCCCCCCACTCTTCAGGGACTGGGGATATTACAAAATCATTATTTCTTCAGGTCTTTTTTTCCCCTGTTATCTTTTGATCATCTCATTTTTTTGTTACTAATTTTATCCAAGAGCAAGAACATGGAATTCTTGGAGTAATAGGTGAAATTAAATGTTCTAATTTAAGAGATGGCATAACTGGATTGTCTGTGGATTAGTTATCCATACTGTCTCTTTCTTCCTCTTACGACCTTGTATATTTGACATCTCATTAGTAGAATCTTTTTAGGGGATCTTGAACACAGTCGTGTGAAAGTGCTAGTTAAAATTGTTATAGGCAGACATTTGTGTTCTCATAGCTTTGCAATAGAAGGAAGTAACTTTTGGGCTCATGAAAATGTGCACTGCAAAGCTTCTCTTAAAATTCCCTGGGATGATCAACACGTGTTCTGAAAATCTTTCCTACGTAGGGCACACCGTGAAGTCCAGCATCACGTGCTTCACATCCTAGCTCGCGTACATGTGGTAGCAGAAAGGGCAGGCACCGTGACAGTGTTGAAACAGAAGCGGTGACTTCATTTCTTCATGTGGAAATGGTTTGACTTTCCTCTACTAGCAAGGATGGCTGATAACTGTGTTGCTTTTATTTCCAGAAATATGTATTATATATATTTACATACATATGGCATAGGTAGCACATTTAAACTTTGAGAGCACTGATTCCCATAAAGAATCTAATTCAGGCATAAATCTCATAACCACCAATCTCTGCCAGCCCTCTCTAGGGAGCACCCCCACCTCAAATTCCATAAACAAATACTCTGTAATAGCAAATACTCTGTAATAGTTTATCTACAGGAAACACTGCTGAGTTGTAGGAGTAGTATTTAATTTTTTCACTCAAGTTATAAAATGCTTTCATACTCTGAAAACAAAAAGAAAAAAAAATCTGGAAGACTTTATCTCACCCATAAAAAGTGATCTTAAGATGAAGGCTCCTCCTGAAGGAAAAGCAAGCTGGTGGATTCAGTATCCAGCTCTCACTTCGATTAAACAGAGTTGTCATTTTCGATCCCAGCTTTCCCTGGAGAGAGTGATTCCATTGGGGGAAGCAATAGGCAGAGGAAGTTATTGCAAGAAAGTTTTTGTGTGAAATTGTGATTCTTGCCAGAGATGTCATATGTTTTAGTTAACTTTCTTCCCGGGAACAGGAATATTTCCCAAGCCCCAGATATATACAACTGGAATGCTATTCAGAAGTCAGCAGCGTGGGGCTGAGCAGACAGGCTGAATTTTACACACTCCATTTGTTTCTGGAGATGAAGCTTCTATTCTGTTTTCCTGAAGGTGAAAGTCCAATTCACTTTGAAAATTATAAAGCCTTACTCCTTTGGAAGAACACGATTATGATTTCTGTCACTGCTATTACTATTTATACCGCAGTAAATTTACCTAATGAAGGCGATAGTCTCCACTGGATTGCTTCCAGAGCTCCCTAAGGAACAAAACCGCACAGCTGACGAAGATTGGACATTCTGTTCTGCCATTTCCTTCCCAGCCCTGCAGTGTGGTAAGCCACCCACCACAATGCTGTGGATTGGCACCTCTGCACATACACAGTGCAATAGTAACTAATGTTCCCCATGTTGACTCTCAGGAACTACAATACCATAAAGTACTCCTCAGAATTATCAAGGAGAAATAAAATTATGCTCAGTACAGTTTGAGAGCAACTTTGCCAGTGCTTTAGAGCACCTCTGCGGGTATGTGCTGAAGTTGGCTCCTTCCAGCGTGTGAGAGGTGATTGTTAAATACTGAGGAACAGTGCCAGTCAGATGTTAAACCTTCGAAACTGGGCCACAGTGGGAGTATTGGTATCACAAGAATTGGCATCTGCTGAAAATCAGGGCTTTTTAATCCCCACACCCCCACCCAGAGAACTGAGTTATCAGCGTGCTGTTATCTCTGCTCTGGGAACTGCACAAGCTAATAAACACTCATTGGCGAGGACTCACACTGGACAACAGGTGACCGAATCTTGCACAGGGTGAAAAGACACTTGTACCTGTATTAGTTTCCTGTGGCTGCAGTACCACACATTTGAAACAACTGAAATTTACTCTCTCACAGTCCTGGAGGCCAGAAGTCCAAACTCTTATCAGTAGGCCGAATTCAAGGTGTTCACTGGACTGTGCTTCCTCCAGAGGCTCCAGGAGAGATTCTGTTCCTTGCATCTTCCAGCTTCTGGAGGCTGCTGGCATTCCTTGGTTTATAGCTGCGTCACTTCAGTCTTCAAGGCCAGCCATCTTCAAGTTTCTCTTGGCTCTATCTTCACATTGCCCCCTCCTCTCCTCTCTCCCTCCCCTCCTCGAAATCTTCCTCTCCCTTAAGAGGAAATGTAATTGCATTTACGTTCCACCCAGAAAATCCAGGATAATCTCCTCCATCTCAAGATCTTTAACTTAATCTCATCTGCAAAATCTCTTTTTTCAAATAAGGTAACATTGACCAGTCCCAGAGATTAGGACCTGGTATCTTTGGAAGGGCCATTTCAGCCTAGCACAGTATCCACCTCTGTAGCCCCTCAGATACACGGACACGCTGCGCTTGTGGAGCATCCTTAACAAACTAGTCCGAATGATAAAGAGCAAAATCCTAATAGCAGCAGCTTTTATTTTTCTTTTCTCTAACCCTCATCCAAGGATATTTTTTCATTGCTTTTAGAGAGAGGAAGGGAAAGAGAGAGAGAGAGAAACATGAATTGGCCGCCTCCTATACACACTGACCGGGGATGGAACCCAAACCCTGGGTATGTGCCTTGACCAGGAATCAAACCTATGACCCTTCAGCGCATGGGATCAACCAATTGAGCCACTTTGGCCCGGGCAGCATCTCTTCTTTACTGAGTACTTTCTGTGTATCAGGCAGAGTGCTCAGCATATAGATCTCTTCATCTCATTATCATTCCTTCCCCAGTCAGGATATGTATGCTCAAATTCACTTTTTGGAGCACCAGAATCTACGTTGATTCATCTTGATTACGTGCCCTGCTTCCCTCCAACCTCCATCTGAAAGCCATTCTCTGGGGCTGTTCATAAGTTGTCCCAGGGGGCTCCCATAGTATGTGGACTATTTTTCCTATTCTAGTCCCATAGTTTCCAGCCCTGTCCCTTGGCTACTCTTAGTGAGCTTATCTTCAACATCAATACAGGTCTTGATTAAAGGGACTATGGAGAGAATATATCTATTGGCTGGAAATGACCTCTCTGGTGTGCAGGTTTCTGGCCAAGTGAATGGAAGGCTCTGGGCCAAGGTCAGTTCCTGGATGAAACCGTAACTGGCAACAGCATCTCTCAAGAGGTAGTTTGGAGAGGGCCATGAACCATGGCTGTGGGTGATAAGCCTGTAATTCTCTATCCTGTTGTCTGTGGATAGGAGTTCTCTCCTGACCTGCCTGCCCAGCTCCCTGTTTCATTCCTACTACTTGTACCAGAGGAGGGGAGGGAGACAGAAGCAGTGTTTGGTGATTGCCCACTCTGTGTCAGGCTCTGTGCTGGGAGCTTTACTTATCAGGCTAAGGATGGTATAAAATCCAAGGACATTTTTTTGTGTTTTTCTTTATAGCTGCAATTAATAAACTGGCAGAACTGTTTTAGAGATGTGATATAATAAGTCGATTGGGTTTGGGTAGCACATTTATTTTTCTGTTAAAATGCAATTTTCAGTTGTGAATAAAAGCTGGTTGAATCTGGCTTATTCTAATAGCCAGTGTTTTATGAAGAAATTTAGGTCAGGTTTGTTTAGGTTTAGAAATGCTCCATAGGTCCTGTGTGATTTTGTATAATAGCAGAAAACGGATTCCTAGAAATTGGACAAAGTCAACAGTAGAGGTCAAGAGCAGAGCTGAGGAAGGTGGCTTCAGCTCCACTGTTCTGGCTGAAAGTTTTCTAATCTCTTGAAGTCTCAGCTTCTTTATCTGTAAAATGATGATAATAATTCCTATCTTCCAGGGTTTATAGAAGGATTGAATTGAAAGTGAATTAAAGCATATTCAAATACCTAGTATATAGTAACTACTCAATAAGTGATAGCCATCATTGTCAATATTAGTAGTTCCAAATGACCAAATGCACTAACAGTTAGCTTCAGACAAAACACCATCTTGCTCCAATGTCTTGAAAAATTCAAGTAATGACTCCTATTCTTCCCTTTCCACTTCTGAGGTGCAATAGCAATAAAGATACGACCTCTGGGAAGGATTTTCTCACCTTGCCAGGTCCCTGCCCTTTCTCTCCTGCAGAGCCCATGAGAGAACACCACAGAGTAACCGTCACTCAGAACAACCTTTGCTTTGTTTACATGCTTATCTCTACACCTCAGACCTTTAGCTGCTTAAATCTTTGCTCATTAGCGTAATTCCTGGAACATGGAAGGGGTACTAAACCTTCTCATTGAATTGAATTTGAATAAAGTTTCAGCTTTTTGAAATGGAAACAAAAAAGAACAGATTGAATATTGTAATCCAATCTCCTCTCATGGGAAAGGAGATCGATGCCATTTGCTATGCTTTTTTACATTCCTTCCTAAACCTTGTTTACTTTGAGTTTTTGGCTCTTGGGACAAAGACAGACAATGTTCAACCTTTCTGATTTTAGACCCCCTTCGAAAGACTAATTACTGGCATACTGGCTTTTGGTTTTATTTCCTCATTTTGTGACTCAGACTAGGGGGAATTTGGGGTTAATTTATTGAGGAGTAACTTTAGCCAGCTATCAACACTATAAACTAATATTTGAGAGCATTGAGCTAATTCCCTTATATGTATAATCTTATTTAATCCTTTCCACAGCTTCATGAACTAGACATTATTATTATGTCTACTTTACAGCTAAAGAAACTGAGGCACAGAGAGTAACTAGATCAGGGTCATGGTAGGGCTAGGATTGAACCTGGGTCTACAAGACTTTAAAATCTGACTTTTGAACACCATGCTGTACTGCTTCTAGACTCAACTGTTTTCTTAAGATGAATTAGAGAAATGATTCTAAGAGAGAGAAGTTAATTCAGTTCTTTACTAAATGCTAATTGAGCACTGTTTTAGCTTAGGCTGCCATATCAAAATACCATCACTGGGTGGCTTAAACAACAGACATTTATTTCTCAGAGTTATGGAGGTGCGAAGTCCAAGATCAAGGTGCCAGCAGATCTGGTTCCTGGAGAGGACCCACTTCCTTGCCTTTCCTTAGTGAATGCATGTGGAAAGAGAGATCTTTCTCTGTCTTCCTCTTCTTATAAGGGCACTAATCCCAAAATTAGGGCCCCACCCTCCTGACCTCACTAAACCTAATTACCTCCCAAAGGCCCTGTTTCCAAAGTACTCTCACATTGGAGATTAGGGCTTCAATATATGAATTTGCAGGAGAACTACAACATTCAGCCCATAACAAGTACTAACTAGTATCTCTGGAATGTGCTAGACTAAACTCAGGGTGGGGGTGGGGGTAGAGGTTGGGTGGGGGGTGGGGTTGGGGGAAGGAGAAGAGAGAAAGAAAACAGCACAGCAGGGCCTGGGCTAGGGATGAGGCAAACAGGGGACCTAGAGCACAGCATTCAAGGAGTCACCCACCCTCAGGCATCCACCCTACACTTGAATGACCCTATAACTCCATGAACCTGTGTGCCTTGCTTATGTCACCCCATGTCCTTTGCTCTTGGAGAACTCGGTGTCTAGCAAGGGCTGGTATCAGTATGGGTCAGATCAGGAGAGAGAAAGTACACAGTGATTTAAGCAGGGAAATTTTAACACAAAGAATTATTAACTAGCAGTCTATTGTTTAGAAATCCATGAAGGCATAAAAGGAGAAACTATGACAAGTGAAGCCAAGGAGTTCTGACCTTCAGGATAAGAGTGAGGACTTTGTTTTTCCCTTTGGGCTGTGGCTGAGTGAGCATGACTTGCCCTATTTATTAGGCAACATGAGACTCTGCAGCATTTCCTTTCAGATCACCCCAGGCATTTAGGCTATTTAAAAAATCTAAATAACATCTCAGTCATACTAACATTCTGAGAAAGAAATGTTTTAATCTGTCATTTCCCAGAATGGCCTTTAGGTCTGGGAGGGAGTGCAAACGGGCTGGGTGATGGTCGATATATTTGGAGATTTATGGGAACACAGAGGTTTTGGCAAAGGTACACATAAATCTCAAAGAAGACTTAAATATAATTTCATATCATACAAACTGCACAGTAGAATTAGAATGCAGGTCAAAACACAACAGCTGTTTATCTTTCATTTAAACTACCACAACAGGATTGCTTAGACAAATTCCCTTCCTTTCTCGAACTTTCAAACTATTTAATATTTGCATAATGATTAATCTCCAGCTCCAGAGGAAATTCCCAAAGGAAAGAGACAACACAGAAGCATTTTTAACTCCAACCACATGGAAAAGAGCAAAGAGGGAGTGTGTCAAATCTTTGGTTTTGGAGCCTACTTCCCCAGGAGAATTCTAAATAATGGTGGTCATCCTGTTGAATATTAAACTGAGGACTGGATGGCTGAGAGAACACAGTCCCAAACATCTGGACACTGTATAGTAACTAGGCCAAAGGTACAGCTCTGATTAAGGATTGACATCACCCCCCATATTAATAGCGAGGTAGATCCTGACTATTGCAAGAAAGCTTTATTCTCCTAATTCCTTTTCTCAGAACCCTGGAATACACCCCCACCTGCTCATCTAAGGAAAGCTCAGTATTTTTCTTTTCATATAGGGTCTCAACCAACTGTTCATTTACTGTGATTTCAGGAAGCTTTTGGCTGGCGAAAGGGCAGCAGGCTTGAAGTGCACTCTTGGGCCTCAGTATTTGACCTGTAACATCAGGGCATCTGGCTAGATCCACATTTTAGAATTACCTGGGGAACTTTAAAATAATACCCAGCCCTGGAAGCCACCCCAGGCTAATGAAATCAAGATGTTGGGCAGGTGAGGCTACATCAGTATTTTTTTAAAAATTACCGAGAGATGCCAGTGTGCAGAGAGGTTCCAGAGCCACTTGAAGCTGTAATATGCAGTGTTACTGGTACCTCAGTGGTGAACATCCTGTGGATAAACCTCATGCATGTTTTAAATATTGTTCACGATAGATGAACTCTCATTGACAGTTAATCGTATGTGAACGTGTATATGCATTTGGTTGAAGACTAAATGAGGTTACATAAAAATGAAAACAACTGTATTAAGGTCCAGGGATACAGGGAAGTTTTCTGTGAAATTTTTAAAATACTGTTTTCATAATAAAAAACCACTATAATTAGCAAACACTCCCTCCCCACTGGCCCTTTGAGCACTTTAAGGCTTGGGCTGTTTTCAGAAGCCTGTTGAAGCTTGACCCTGAGTGTGATAAGAGCATCTGTGTTATTCAGTCAGAGCTGGGTTTCTCAAATAACTTCCTGTCTCTCTGCTCTGAAAGACTGTTTCACAAAAGAAGTCGAAAGTTCCATGTGGGTATGGGCATGGGCGTTCTCATTGTGGAGGGCCTAATATAAATTGGTCATTCAATGCATATTCAATGACAATGACGAACCATATCTCATGACTCTGTTCTGAAATCCGGTACCAAATGCGTAGCTCATGGATCATATGCATCAACCATGGCCATCATAAATATTCATCCGGTGTCTGTCCTCATTAGGTGGTTATTAACATGTCAGAGATATTTGTGGAGAAAATGAAAGTGATGAATTCTATCTATATTTACTCTTATTTGAAAGGCTAATTTATTTTTAGAGTACTCTGATAAAATCCCTTAATAAGAGGAAGATTCCTTTAGCAGTAGTCTTCTGTTTTCAAGCTAATATTGTTACACAAAAAAGAGTCTATCAATGTTTGGTTGTTGAATGGACTTTTGCCAAGTGATGGGCTATGTAACTAGTCTGGTTCAGAGAAGGTTAATATAAAGCTCGGCTCTTAAAGGGTTGAATCGACATCTTTTCTACTAATAGTGCTTGGAATTGTTTTTCTAATGAAAAGAGGTGGCAGTGATTCATTCCAACCCTTACCTGGTCTCCTCGGTGATCAATAACCCATCCTGAGGTTGTTGCGTGGAGTTGGTGCATAGTCTGTGAGTAGAATAGAGCAGGGATTGACAACCTTTTTCTTTAAAGAACAAAACTAAAAATACTTTAGGCTTTGCTATTCAACTCTGGTGTTGTAGCACTGAAACAGCCATAGATAACTTGTAAATGAATGGATGTGTCTGCATTCCAAAACAACTTTATTTGAAAAAAACAAGCAGTAGGTTGGATTTGACTTACAGGCCATAGTTTGCCCACTCCTGGAACAGAACAGACCCAACGGGGTGTCAGATTGGCTCTCAGGTTGCTGTGGGTGGGTGTAAGCCAAGATTGGGAATTTTAACTAAACCCAAAGAAGCCTGTGGGTGTTGGTGTTCTACATGAGCAAGCAGGTCCACTATAATAGGAAAATTCATGAGGATGTAGTAATAATAAAAGAGTGATAATAGCAGTGGCTGTTTGCAGAGGACTTGCTATGTAACGTGTGTTAAATACTTTGCATGCAATCTTTATCATCCACGAGTTCATAATCATACTACGTAAAATTTATTGGTGGCTTTTAGAGGATGCTAAGGAATCAAGTCATTATTTGGAAATTGGAAAATAAAGGTTATCAAGCAGTTACTCAGGATTTTCATTCAGGAAAGGCTGGGTAAATGTTTGAGAGCATTTGAAGGCCCATTAGCAGGTCCCAGGTCCCACAGGACTGAGCACCTGGTGCCCTTTGGCGTCATCAGTTCAATCACACATGCGTGTACTGGTTTGTCTTCCTTTCATCTACCACTCCCCATATCCTGCTTTCCTGTTTTCTGGGACTCCCAAATAAATTACTATGTGCAAACATCTATCTCAGGCCCTGCTTTGTGGGGAACCCAGGCTAGGGTAGCATTCTAGTTCAAGTTCCTGAAAGAGAATCTAACCCCACCTGTCATATGGATTTGGTTGTTTGGTTATGATTCCATTACTGGTCCAATTTCCTGTGAAGACTGTCCCTTCCAGAGGCATAGTGGGGCTTCTTAAAGGAGAAGAGGCAGATGGATTAACATGTCCAGTCCAGAGCTATTAAACGAATGACCTGCTGACCAACAGCAGCACCTGGGAGCTTGTTAGAAATGGGGAAACCTGGGTCCCAGCCAGACCTACTGGATGCAAATCTGCTTTTTAACAAGATTCCCCTGCTGATTTGTATGTACATTAAAGTTAAAAAACTGTACTCTAGAGGAAGTGATAATTACCCGGCTCAGGGATATTTTTGCAAGAGATAAGATGTTGAGTGCAAAGGTCAATGGGAAGCACATATAGGGAAAGGGGAGCACATACTGTTATATGGGCTGCTGGAAGAGCAAAAGAGGAATTGAATCTATGTGAAAACACTTTAAATCCATAATAGGAAAAACACTCTGTACCTAGGTTGTTGTTATTTTTTCTGAACAGGTTTTATTACACACAGAGGGAATGGGGCTCAGTCCTTCTTGCCTGCTGCTTTCCTCATGGCTGCAAGGACATTGCTCAGGTCCTTCCTCTTCCTCTTGGCATGGATGTGTGTCCCCACCCTTTTCTTGGTGAACTTCATGGCCCTCTTGTCCTAGGGGACCTTGAGCAGCTCCATGATGCCCCACTCATAGGGGCCAAAGCCACACACCTCTCGGATTATGCCCTGCACCGACTCCGTGTGCTTGGTGAGGTACCCACAGCGGCCCCTGGACCTCTGCTTGCTCACGTTTTTGGTTGCCTTGTGGCCCTTGTTGAGGCCACGGCCATGGAGTAGCACAGAGCCATGGCTGCTGCTCCTCAACGGCTGCCCAGCGGAAGGACCGAAAGCTGTACCTGGGTTATTATACCCTGCCCCATAAACCTCTTCTCTTTTATTTGGGAAGATAAAACAACCTCCCAAATCAACAGAAAACAATGTCTACATGTCATTGTGGACACAAGAGCAGGTCTTATTGAGCAACTGTTAAGTATAGAATCCAGGATTTGTCTTAGGGGTGGGTTGTGTGTGTTCGTGAGGTGGGCAGAGCCAAGTTTGGCAACCCACCACTTCCTTCTGGACACTCTGGGCTTCGCCACTTGCCCCACAAACTTCTTACATTGTTTTTCAGTTCACTGCCTCCTCTTCCATGTAAAAACTCTTAGTTACAGGCAGATTGTACTGGTAAATGTGAAACAACTGGCTATCCAGAAAAAATAAATAAAGCTCTGTTAGGTAGCGTTTGCTCTTTCTATAATATAAATACTCCCACCATGGCTGGTGGTAAGCTGAACACAGAGTTGGCAGGTGGTCTGAACTGGCTGTAGCTGACCACTGGAAATACGTGGTCAAGGGCAAGAAGGAAAGTAAAGGTGAGAAGGACACCATAGAGTGGCTTACAGACTTCCCAGAAGCGAGAGGAGGAAAATTAAGTGGATGAAGACCGAGAGTGCTTCCTTTAACGCCCCTTACTGTGCTTCAGAAGCACAGCTACCTACTTCAAGTCCAAGGGTTTGCCTGTCTCCTTGGCTCTGTGCTGCAGATCTGGTATGGCTTCCAGTCTGTGTCTTAGTCCAACTTTATTGAGAACTTTATGTTGTAGCTTTAAAAGAACCAGAAACTCAGCAGGAGAAAAGGTTGCAGGACAGCCAGAGGAACTTGTGTTCTGTATTTACTGAAGCGTCTTCCATAAACAGTATGCAGGCTCTGGAATGTTCACACCCACTCTTCATGGAAACACCACACCCCATTCTCCCCAGCCTGAGTGTAGTCTAAAGACTCCCACCCAGCTTCCCCAGGTGTACACACCCTGCTTCTCTGGCCAGAGTTCAAGCCCTCACCTGGCTTCCTTGGACCTCATCCAAGAGCTACATGCTTGTCTTCTGGGAGATCTCCAGCTGGCACATAACTTCCTCCCCTTGGGGATAGTAGCAGATAATGCACAGACATATCTAACTTGCTGCAGGCACTGGCGGACAGCTCAGACCTGCCTCCCCTCCCCCCTCCACACTGCCTTGGGAGCTCAGTGTTGGCTCTCTAAAGCCTGAACCAGGGGCCCCTTCCCTTCTGGGCACCTCCCAAGCTGCAAAACCATTGATTTCGGTTTGTTGCAGTTCTGGGTCAGCTGAACCACTGTCTCTTCACCTTTATCAACAAATCATGCTCCTGAATTTCCCATAACTGCTCTGTTTGTTCACCTTTTACTTTTTCTTGGAATCCAGCTCACTACAGACAGCCCAAATTAATGCTTCTTCACTTGCATGAAAAGTAATTTTTTTGGAACCTTATCTTTGGTGTCTAATCGATGGTGACTTTCAGGAAAGAAACATTTCCACTGGCAGGTTAAAAGTCTGCACTTCAGCAGTCCTAATATCTGTTTGGAATGTAACAGCTTGTTTAACTCTCTCCCCAGATGAATGGACCGTCATCTTTAGATTTATGATTTGCTTTTTATTTCTCCTAAAATAGAAACAGAAGTAGTGAAAGTTCCCTTATCTCTAACTGTCAGAGAGGGGGGCGAAGAGGGGGGCCCTTGTCTGAGGATTCCTTCTTTCCCAGCCACCCAAAGCAGCCACACTAGTTGGGTTTGTTGCTTTCAATTCTCATTCTCTCTCCAGAAGGCTTTCTCCTCTGAGCACATAAACACATTACTGCCCTTTCTTACAAAGCCAGGGCCAGCTTACATGAATGAGGACAGTTCACACTGACAGAAGCACTCCAGGTGGCTTCGCTGACACACCACAGCCTTTGTGCCTTCTTTCCAGGTTGGCCAAGGCACTGGAGCCCCGGGGGCCAGTGTGTCCTTCCTGCCAGCTGGGGACCTTACTCTGCCCTTTGAGTGTTCCATTCAGAGTGGAGGCCAGAAGTCTTTGGACTAAAAAAATGCCTTTAATTCAAGCCCAAGTTATGCAGGAAGGAGCCCCAGCTTCTGCTGTCAGGCCTCTGTCAGAGAGGCCGACCAAGCTGGAGCATCTTGACCTTTCTTCTTTCCCCCAGATATCCAGTGAACTTACGTCCAGTTTTTCCTCTAACCCTCCACAGAGGGTTTCATTCTGTGAGGCCTCTGGTGAGTTGGGAAGGCTGCCAATCTGGACACAAAAATGGAAGTGCCTGAGGGGAGAGATTCTTCCCAGGTTCTTGGTTGTCAGAGAGATGAACATCATCAAATGGCTCTGAAAGGGATAAACACTATAAGCAGTTGTGAGATTAGACTGCCTAAGCAACTAGGCTCAAGATGAGGCAGGAGCCATCGCAGAGAAAATCCTGCATTGGAATTGCTAGCGTTATGAGCAGGGTTTCAGGGAACTTATCAGAGATGGCCAACATGAATGGGAACTAATGAGTCGATGCCTCAAACCCAGGAACAGGTAAGACCATAGCAACCAAAGTCATATGGAGGTGGCATGCTGTGTAATTGTAGCATCTCCTAGGGACAGGCATTGGGCTGCAGGATGAGATTGGCTGACCCCTGTCCAGTGAGCAGATGATCAGCTACTGAGCTAAAATCGGGACTCTGAATATGCCCAGAATTCTTAGCGCTTGCACTCAAATATGCTAGCTCTCCCTATCTTTTAGGTGTGGGCAGAAAATGCTTAAGATCAGGTTGGCCTGAGCCTTGTATATTGTAGGTACTCAGAAAATGGTTTATTGATTACAACGTAATAGGGCTCATGCCATGTCATGGGGGGTTATGGTCATGGTCTTTAAAGAGGGAGGGACAGTGACAAATGTCCAGAATGTCCCACATCCACAGATGGGCTGCCCTTCTGCTGGGAGAGTGCTTCGTCTGTTTATTCCAAAATGGTTAAATGTTGGGTGTTCCCTTGTCCTGAGAAGGGATAAGACATAGCACCAGGCATTAAGATAAGTCTTGAAATCAGGCTAAAGGTGTCAGATGTGGGCATTAACATGTATCTTAAAGCCAGAAAGGCAGCCTTTCCCTCATCCTCCTCACTTCCCAAAATATCCTTCCAAGATATTCTCTACTGTTTTGCTGAGTGCTGTTAGGTCTCACTCAGTTTGCCTTATAAGGAATTTCAGGGTTTCAAGAGCTCTCTCCATAGGACCTTTTCCCTACGATTCTGCCTGAATTGCCTTCTGCTTAATTTTAGTTCATTATGTCCATAAACTCAGGGAGGTCTTTATGAAGCAAAAGGCCCGATCATCGTGGGAAGAATGAATCATTCCAGGAACAGTGGATTGGGCTGGAAGGCAAAGGCCTCTGCGGAGGGGCAGAAGCTGGGGGTGGGTGGGTTACTGAGAACAGCGTCAAAGCAGTCTCTCTTCTCTCTCCATTACTCCCACTAGGGGGTGCCCAGCACCCCAGAATAATCTCTGTTACTAGGAAGTTGAGGTTTGAGGGGGCTAATAGAAGGGTATGGGCTGACTCAGGTTTCCTGCATTTATGCCTTGATTTGAGAAGAGACCTGGGGTGGGGAGAGGAAGGGGGAGGGGTTTCAATTCAGTTAGTACACAGATGCCTCTTAAGCATTTGGGAATTCTCAAGCTATGAAAACCACTGGTCTTGAAGTCAGTGACTGGAATAATTGCAGACTAGAAAAGTACCCCTGGGCCCAGCAGAGGTGGTGGCATAGTTTATCCCTGGGGGTCAAGAAGTCATGAGGATAAGAAATGAGCACGGCTGAGGGGTTAGAGGTCAGGGATGCAATAAAGACCAAGGATATGGGAAGATTCTGAAGCAGAGTGGGTAACAGGTGTGGATAACAGGTGTGGATAACAGGTCAGGGAGAGGCAAGGTTATTTTGAGGGTCTCAAAACATCTAGGCCTTCAGAATGGCCATAGCAAAATTTTTAGTTATGAATAGTTTTGTGGAGAGAACATTGAACTTGCACCTTGACAGGCAAGAGTCCAGACTGCAGCTCAAGCATACAGTAGCCATGTGACCTTGGGAATTTGGGCAAGTTATTCAACCTCTTTGAATCTCAATTCTCATCTTTAATATGAGATCAATGATACTATGGTTATTTGAAAATTTAAAAGATAATGCATATAAAGCACTAAATAAATCTTCTCCCTTTTCTTTTTGCCTATTTGTAAATTACTAAAGGCAAAGAAAAGAGATGTATCTATTGTGGTTCTTGTATCCCAAGACCTCAGACAGCAGGACTGCAGTCCTGGGACAAGAGGGTCCTCTGTGTTTCCAGAGTTTTCTGCACTGCAGAGCTTCAGTGAGTGTACAGGGCATGCTGGAGAAGTCCTGGACCCTCTTACCGTTGGGGACAACCCTCATACTTTGCAGGCTTTTGAGCCATAATTTAGAAACCAGCCCCCAACTAAACTTTTAGAGATCACCATATGGTCCTAAGGCTTTCAGCCCTGGAGAATTAACTTGTTTTGCCCACAGTCAGAGTGCCAACACCTGGCCTGGAATTCAGGTACAGTGCTCTCCTGTATCGACAATTACTCCATGCTAGTGTGACAATGACTCACAATTTTTTGCAGCAGAGTTTTCCAAAGTATGGGCCATAGATCACCTGCACCAACATCTGCAGGTGGGCTTGATAAAAATGCAGATTCCTGGCCCTTGATGCACCTGTGCAGTCAGACTCACTGAAGTTTAAAATGCAATGGTTTCCAAAATTACCAGCCCCATGTTATACTTTTACATGGAAACAGAATGTCTTAATCTTCCGGAGTGGTCTTTAGTGGGGGAAAGTTGGGGCCCTTGAGCAGACTTCTTGGTGCTTTGGAAATCATACCCTGCAGGTGTTTCTGACCCTGACTATTTATAGAGCCAACTCTGTTCCTAGTTACTTCCTTCCCCTGGAACTTCTTAAATGTTGTTGGAACCATCGCTGTGAAATGTCACAGGAGACCATTTCTGCGGATACCCGATGAGGCAGTGTGATTTGGAAAGGTCAGTTTTATTCACTCTTGAGCACAGTAATAACCTGACCTTCTGTCAAGGTGTGGGGGCGGGGGAGTTTTGGTTCTCATTTCTGGGGATTGGGTAGCCAGGATAAAAGCTGGTCACCAGCTGCCACTTCCTTTGCACTGACTGAACACTTGCTGCCAGGTTAGTGAGGTGCTAAGACAAGGTTGGGGCAAAGAGGGCCCCTTCCTTTAAAGCTGTGAACTCTGCCCTGGCCGGTGTGGCTCAGTGGTTAGAGTGTACTGAAGGGTCATGGGTTCAATTCCTGGTCAAGAGCACGTGCTTGAGTTGCAGGTTGGTCGGGGCATGTGCAGGGGGTAACCAATCGATGTATCTCTCTCACATACGATGTTTTTTTGTTTTTTTTCCCCCTCTCTCTTCCTTCCCTTCCACTTAACCCTTCCACTCTCTTTAAAAACCAATGGAAAAAATAATCCTTGGGTGAGGGTTAACAAATAAATGAAACTGTGAACTCGGATCTCTCAGTCTAGTGAGAGGTGGGCTCTGGACATGAACGGGCTCCACAAGCTTCCTCCAGACAGCAGGGGCTGCACGAGCTGGATTTTCAGAAGGAATGTGTGACCGTGGGTCACTCTCTAAAGAGACAAATCTTTCAGACTTAGACACACAATAGTGGCAGCAGCTTCCGCATTAAGTTTTAACTGGCTCCTGTAGCCCTTGGAGTGAGAGGGTTCACTTTGGCTTCTGGGGTGGGGTGAGGGTCTCTGCCTGTAGAACTGCAGGGGTATCCAGGGTATACTGGGGGCTGCAGAGAGATTTTGCAATAAAGACACACATCATCTCCAAAGTACCCAAAAGTGAGCACAGAAATGCTACCAAGAAGACAGTGCTGCTACCTTAATTCTTTTCTGTGGAAGATAAATATGAATGAAATAAAAGAAAGCAGGACATTACTGTGTAGCGAATGTCACTGTCCTAACTGGCCCACTGGCTGACTCCAGCAGTTAGGGGTGGGGCCGTGTGGAGCTGGTTTCATCTTCCTTCCTCGAAAGGGGACTGCCTCCCTGAATGGGGCACTGGGAAGTAAGAGCTCCCCTCCACAAAGCATCATTTGCACCTGTCACCACCTATTCTTTCCCTTTTTGTTTTCTAGAAACAAAGGGATTCATCTGACTCAACTGGAGGTGGCTCCCTTCCCTAATTTACTGCTCCATTCCTAAGGCTGACACCCTCCTGGGCTCAGTGTGAGCACAGGAGGAGGCAACCACCACGGAGATTCAAGTTCCCAGGCACGGAGCTGCCCTTCCACTGGGCCCCAAGGCAAAGAAAAATCCCAGCCTCTTTCTCGTGGTCATCTGGTTTTGTTGAACCTGGAAAGGAAGTAAATTCCAAAGGCAGGAAATGACCCAGAGGCCATAACAACATGTGAAAAGCCAAGACTGGTGCTTCCGTCACTTTGTTTCAAACTATTCTAATCTGCGTCCCATCCCCGGGAAGCCTAACCCATTACCAGATGGAGATCTGTTTTCAGATGCCTCTTGGCATCTGCCACTCCCGGCTGGTGACATTTGCACGTTTCAGAAGGCAAACCTGTGCCTACATCTTCAAACTTCCGGAGAGGTGCAGCCCCGGGAAAGTCCTTGGGTCTCTGGCTGACAGCACCAACCATCTGACGCGCTTCTTCGGCTGCTGGCCTCCAGCCTGGAACACTAGCACGCTGTGTCTGTTCTTGAAGATTTGCAGAATCTGAAGTCAGAATGCCCCATATTGCCAGAAAAGGCTGGCTCCCTTGCCTGCCGCCAGGCTTTCCTAAAGGAACCCAGTGAGTCAGGAAGAAAACGTGTCTGAGGGAGATCTGGGGGAGGCCTGGTTCCTCTTCTGGCTTCTGAAAATTTCCTCCTGTTTTACAACGCTGGTAACGGTTAGGGACTCGGTTGTACTTTTTCCCTGTTTCCTCCTCTATCGGCTCTCACTTGGAGAGACCTCTCATGTACCATTCATTAAATTAGCTCTGCAAAAGCAGGAGGCCCTCTGAAGAGGAATTAGTCACTGCTGCAAAAAAGTTGTGACTTCATTTCTATCCCCAGGAGCAAGGCAAGAAAAAACTCCCACCTCTTCCCTCAGAAGGAACCATCATTCAGCTGCTTTGTTCTGGCCCAGGGGCTTGTACTTTTCCTAGGCTTTTAATTTTTCCTGAACACCGAACGTCAGCCTTCCCCCTGAAGGCTGTGTGCCAGCTGGATTCCAAATACAGCCAGGTGGCTGCTGGGGTACCTGCTCCAAACAGGTATCCAGTTAATTCTCCCGCCCCCATCGTCAGAAAGCAGAAAGTAGCTATACGAGGATGAGTAATGTGCCTAACTCTTTCAGCACTTTCAAATGTTAAACGGATTAAAGTATAAAGAATCCAGTATATCTGTTGACGTCTGGTTGACAGAAAAGCTCCAGCAAGGAAGAAGTGGGAAGTTCCACATCAGGCCGGGGAAACGGGAACGCAGTGGAGGGAACTGCTCTCCCGGGCCAGCCCTGGCACCAGATTCCCATCCCTGAGTGCAAAGCCGCTCTGCGCCACTGTCTAAAATTGTGTTCTGTTCATTAGGAAAGAGAGTTTAAAGAGTATGTTCTGATAAGCTTGGGTTTACCCATGGAAAGGGAATGTCGTCTCCATGGTAAGACAGCACGTTAATATCTGAGGCAGGTTGTATCAACTGTGTGTAGCTGGTAGTAAAAAGAAGATAAAAGAAGCTAAGAGATCTTCATAAAAAGGGAGGGGGGAGAGAGAGACTGAGACTTCTTTGTTGTTGCTGGGAAGAGACAATCTTGCAGAAGATATGAGACATAAGAGCCTCTCGCTCTCCTTTGCTTTGCCTATAAAAAATGAGCCGGAAGAGAAGCTAGAAACAGGAGACAGGGAGCCATCTTTCCAACTGTTGGCACCAGCCAAACAGGATAAATAGTTCATATTCTGATGATGATGACAACAGTAATAATGAAGAAAAGGTATTGACCCAGATGGAAAAAAAAGGCTTTTAATTTCAAGCTATGCTTAAGTCCCAAAGTACTTCTATCAGAGCCACTTACATTATCCAAGGGACTTTTAACTACAATGACAGGAATTTAGAGTAAGTGAAATAATACAATTAAATAGAAAAATCAGGATTAGATTACAATGTGATTGAGAATGGTTAAAAATTAGTGGGAAAGGTACAAAATTATACATATTTTTGTACTGCTCTGTCTTGATCTGATTGTTAAAAAATTAACATAGTTGAAAACTGTATTCTTATTTAAATATACAACAGAGCCAAAGGTTTTGTTATGTTCTCTGGAGGCACATATTTGGGATGCCTGTCCTGTCTTCTATAACCTTCATCATAGACAAAGAACAGAGGAGGGAAGAATACACAGCTTCTTGAGTGTTAGCCACTTAAAGTAGATGCTTATAATTTTGCAACTGAGGGAACAGAATCAAAAATAGAAAAGGAATAGAGCCATGAGTCCCAAACTGTGCCCAGGACACCACAGCAAGCTCTGAGGGGCGCTGCAGCACATGTTAAACGTTGAGGAGTGCATGGTAATGCTTGACATCTGTTGGACACCAAGTGAATGAACTACTAGGTCAAGGCAGCTCCTAGTTTCAACATTAGATTGTTCTCCATTCCTTTCAGAGATGTCTTATCTTTGAGAAGTGGGGTTTTCAGCTGTTGTTATAAAATGCAAGTACCAATTGAAAAATTAGCATGGACCAAAAGGTTACAGGTGGTTACACAGTTTCCAATGTTTGAGAAAATGTTCAGTGCCCAATTGGCATACACATCCTGTTATAAGCAACTGTGGTTAAGAATAAAATAAACAAATTTTTTCTTTCATTTTATTATATATATTGTTTTTTTTCAAACAGCTAAGTTGTTAGGGCCTAACTGCTGCATAAATGATATTTCTGTTAGGCATTTCATTTGGCCTAGGGGCTCTGTGAGAAAATTACTGAGACATGACGCTGCTGTGAATCGAGAAAGTTTGGAAACCTCTGGATTAGAGCAATATAAACTATCGATGGGCACAGGTGGATTTTAATGGCTTAGACTCACCGGTAAGAAGAAAAAAGTGATTCTCTCCTCCTTTCCCCATTCAGCCAGGGCACTGCTCCCAGTATTTTACTCTGTTCCCATATGGAATGAGCATTCCTAGCCTGCTTGTTTTTTTTAATTAATGCAACTATTTGGTAGACTATGAAAAGTTATCTCGAACAATGCTTCTCAACTCATCTTCAGTGAAGGGCATTAAAAAAAATTCCCAATCTGTCATGGACTATGTGATGAATAATTTAATGTATCAATGTGTGTGTTACAGGCCATTGTGTGGGCTCTGACTCCTGGCCACCCTATGCATGAGCACTGGCCACAACGCCCCGTCTTCAGCAGCCCTGTTCAGTTCCTGTGGACTCCTGCCTATGGCCTCCCTTACGGGGTTAATCCATCGCATAGTTGGCCTTCTTTTCTTGCTGCCTTCTGTTTTTCTCAGCGTTATTGTCTTTTCAAAGAATCCGGCCCTCTCATGACGCACTCGAAATAGGACAACTTCTGTATTGTCATGTTTTCCTCCAGCAATGTTTCAGGCATCATTTGTTCTAGGACCCCCTTGTGGTCTTTCTGGTGGTCCAAGGTATCCATAGAGCTCTCCTCCGACACCATAACTCAAATGAATCAATTTTTTCTCTATCAGCTGTCTTCACGCTCCAACTTTTGCATCTGTACATAGTGATTGGGAATATGAGAGTGTGGATAATCTTAGCCTTGGTGTCCAGTGACACATCTTTGCTCTTGGTGACCTTTCCTTATTCTTCCATTGCTGCCTTTCCAAGATTCAGCCGCCTCTTTTTAAAAAAATATGTTTTGATTGATTTCAGAAAGAGGAAGGGAGAGGGAGAGAGCTAGAAACATCAGTGATGAGAGAGAGTCATTGATAGGCTTCCTTCCACACGCCCCTACTGGGGATCCAGCCTGCAAACCAGGCATGTGCCCTGACCTGGAATCGAACAGTGATCTCCTTGGTTCATGGGTCCGCTGAGCCACGCCAACTGGGCCTCAGCCTTCTGTTGATTTCTTGGCTGCAGTCTCCATTTGAATTAATGGCTGAACAAAGGTAAGCAAAATCTCTGTTTCAATGCCTTCATTGTCTACGTTAAAGTTGTATATTTCTTCTGTAGTCATGATTTTTTACTTGATCTTGTTGAGAAAAGAGCCCATAACTTGAAATCATCCCAGCGAAAGACAATGCTTCATGTATATTAAAGAGGAAAAGCATTCAAGGGCCTTGTGTTTGAGAAACAGAGGCTTCGAATGCCAGGTGTGACTTCAAGGTGAATAAAGGATACCACTTTTACAAAATAGTGCAAGGGTGTGGCTGCTGACTCGCTTTGTTCAGTAGATTTATTGTGCTCCTCAGGTAATTTTACCCATCTTAGTAAAGTTTGCTTTCTTCTTCGGCTGATGGGTTATTATTTGCTATTGTTATTATTCAGCATTTCTACAATACATGTTTTCAAAGTGTTATGTTCCTCTTTCTTTTTTTTTGTCGATGGAAGGAAGAGTTTATTTGAGCCAAACTGATGACATATACTGGGGGCCAAGATCTCCAGTGCTCCCCATGTTCCTCATGCTCAGTGAGCTGTGCAGATGGTAGATACTGAAAGGGGCTTAATCTAGTCTTACACAAAGCTGGTACACAATAAATTTTTGTTGACTGATTCATCACTGAACTCAGCTGGGCACAGGCCAGGGCACACTTGTGGGAGGAAAGCTCTCCCCCACTTTTACCTAGAGGAGGTGTGGGGAGTGGGGGAGGAGAGCGGGTGGGGCAGAAGGAAAAGGTTGGAGAGGGAAGGAAGTGGGGATTCCCCTCGGAGGGGGTGGAGCAGCCTTCTGAGTCTCTTACCCACTCCAGCAATCCTCGGGGCGCTCCAGGGTTAAGAGACACCTCATGAGTATTTGCCCTGTGAAGTAGTAGATGCTTGGGGACTTGGAGCTGCTGTTTCTTAGGAACAAACTGTTTGGAGACTGCTTTTAGGAGACTGGTAATCAATTCTCAGCATTCTACTTATGCTTTTTGTATCGCCTGATTATAAAGCTGGTGAAAAGGTACCAAGAGAAGTTTATGGAAATTCAGATCTTAGCCTTGGTCTCTAATTGTAAAATAAAAGCTGAAAAAATATATTGTCATAGATGTTGCCATTCTAGTAGGGTGACAAGTGGCAAGGACTGTTGATCCTAAGGATCCTGCTTGGCAAGGACAGACCAAATATACAGTTGAAAAACAGAGGGGGGAAGAGCTTTACTTCCAATTTCTTGGAAACCTCACCCCCTCCTAGAAGCCCTGCTCACAGTGGGTAGCTCTGGTTCTGTTAATTGAGAGATGAGAAGGGCTTTGACAGTGGCGGTTGGTGGCTTAAAAAAGAATAATGTATCAGGTCCCTAGTAAGTACTCAGAAAATCCTGCCTTGTGCTTGCTTTTTTTTTTTTTTTTTTTTTTAGCACATTTGTGTACTTTGGTTTTATTGGGTGATGACCACAAATATTTGTCTGAAAACAACTTGGAAAAACAACTTGGAAAAAGGGAAAGTTGAGAAGGTAAAAATGCAAAGCTTTGCCAGCATTTGGGAGAAGTATGGAAATGCTCAGGGAAAAGTGCTGCCCTGAACTCTCAGCCTGGGGCCATGCATGAAGGATGTGAGGGAGGTAAAGAGACCATCCTGGAGCTCTCAGCAAAGCACCGAAGCAGATTTCTCTCATCTTGCATAGAAGCTCAGATCCAGATGTCATAGAGTATGACGAGAATTAAATGATATAATGTTTGCAAAAGCAATCAGCACAGAGCCTGCCCCACTGTGATGCTCAGGACGAAGTCGATTTCCTTCCTTGCTGTGACTTAAGAAGGCCTGAGGATGGTGTCTCAGGTGATGGCTGCACACCATGTAGGTATTTTACACTTTATGAAACACTGGGAAGGTGGACCCATGAAAACTCCAAATTCTTCCCTTCTGGTTGAGATAAGCCATAGACAGGGATGCAGCTCAGCTTCCTTCTTTGCAAAGCATTATGGTTCCAGGAAATAATTTTGTGACTTGAATGAGGAACTGTACCTGATATCATTTCCTTAGTAAATGATTAGTCTGGATTTCAGCTCAGAAATGATCCCTGAGAACTCCCATCCACAGGGGTTGCTGCCACTTCTCTTTCGGGCAGGATCCAGTCTGAAATACCTGAGCTAGACTTTCTTCTGTACCTTAGCATCTTCTCACAAATATTTTGCTTGGATTTCTAAACCAGGGGACAACATGGATCTTTTACCCCAACTGCTTCACTCTCCACCAGCATTGTCATAATAACAGAATTCCTGCCATTTGTGAACACCTTGGAACTAGGCAATTTCCTTGGCTCCAGGGCAAGTCTCCCAGCCACTTATCCTTTTCAGTCTCTTATCTCTTTACTGTTTTGCATGCTCTCTCTTTATGCTCTCATTCTTAATCTCTGCTTCTCAACTGGATGTCTCTTGTCAGTGTTAAAAACAACAACAAGAAAAAGGCTCTACATAGGGTCACTTATGCTAGGCCTCATGTCACCAAACCATACTTAATTACAGGTGAGGCTGCTGTTCAGGACTTCAGGCTTAGGTAATAAGAGAGTACCACCTGAGGAAAGTGATCTCCTACCTAGAACCCTAAGATCATGGAATTGGAGAGAACCCTTAATAATCATTTAGTTCAGTTTCTCAAGCAAAGCAGAAATCCTTTCCATACCACTCCTAACGGATAGTAATAGCTAATGTTGATTGAGCATAGGTCAGTTATTGTCTTAAGGTCGTTTATACGGATTAACCCATTTAATCCTTCCCAACCCCATGGGTAAGTACAGTTACAATCTTGTACCTTTCCTAGATGGAGACAGAGTGGAATTGCTCTCTAAGGTCATACGAGTAATAGATGGCACAGTCAAGATCTGAACCTGAGACGTTTGACAGAGTGAGAGCTTGTAACCGCTGTGCTGTGCTACACCACCTCTGCGGTTAGCCAGCGTTTAGGTGGACACTTCCAGGGATAGGCACCCACTCTATTGGGAGCTGATGTTTAGCTTAGAATTGTCTGCTGTAACTTCCAGCCATTTTTTCCTAGTTCCAGCTTCTAAAACTATACAAAATAGCCTGCTCCAACTTCTATAGCCAGTCATTCAAATATTTTCAAATACTAAGAGTAATTTTTCTCTATTCATAAAAATAACACATGCTCATTGTAGAAAATTTGAAAAATTCAGAAGCGTATAAAGAAAATAAGAATCCTTGATAACCAAGGAGAAAATAAATGTTAACTGCCAAGACTCTATTAGCTTTTTGTTGTTGTTTTTAAAAATCCATGATTCATTAAAGGCCTAAATAAAACCGTGGCCAGCCAGAACACCTTGTCTGTCACATGAACTTCCATTAAGCCAGATTTTGTCTTTATATAAAATCCTAGATGTAAAACTTTATATTTATCTCATATAAACTATATTTTGTTTTTTTGGATTCTTTCATTCCACTGAAACTTTTAAATCTGGATTCTGCCATCTAATATGTTAGCCTTCCAGGTTTGTATACTATGCTATTTCGATAACAGAACTTTCTAAAACTCTGTTCTAGACATTGGTAAAATGCCGAGCAGGAGAGAGCCCTGTGATATACTATTAAGGGCCCTCCCTCCAGGATCACATGAGTCTGTTCATCCATCATTTTGTACAGAAAATATAAATCCATATAACTGCATTTTCATTCAACTCACCTTTTTTTTCACCTTGTCTGTGACAATTTCACTACTTAATCAAATGCATCACCAGAATTCAAGTAAGTTTCATCTATGGAGCTTCTCAACTTCACTGGTATAGAAACTCTTAAAAAAAAAAAAAATGCCACTTATCTTTCTTTTTTTTAGTGAACGTAGGCTGACTAGAATGATCACTTCCTAATTTCCAAGTGCTCACAAATCATCATCTAAATAATCCATTCTGGAACTTTCCTGGAAGTCACTGCATGCCAATCTGCTACTTCAGACTTTTCACTGCGGTTGAAGTAGCTATGTGTAGACACACTGGGCCTGCCTAATATTTAATGGGGCTGAAGAAATGATCCCGTGGGTATATATTGTATTATTCTTTCTACTTCAGGAGATCAGCTGCCTGTCAACATGCAGGAAACTGGAAAGCCACAGCGTAATAACGTAGCCACTGAGAGGGAGATTGTTAGAGTGCTCTGCTAGATTACTCAATTGCATAAAGCTGGTGAAGAAGGACTGCTGCTGCTTTTATTTATGACTTTGGATCAACTACAAGGCTACGTGACTTTATGTAGCAGATGTGCTGCTTCAGTGCTGCAGATAAATTCATCTTTTGTAAGTCCAGTTCTACCTAAAATGGACTACAGTGGGAGTTTCCTTTTTTAGGCCATCTTGTGGTGAGATGTTTTATAGTCAGGAATTCTTCAGTGATTTATCTGTTTGGATTTTTAAAATCTGCACTGCTTAAAGCAAGGCAAAATTATACTGTATATTTCTTGACTTTTAGAAAAGTAGCTTAGCATTATTTTCTGTGAATGTCACCCTGAGGACACAATTGGAATTGCCAGGCAGCCAGCTATTAAGTAAAACTAGAGCCTCCACCCTCAGTCACATTCTCACCTCACAGTTTTCTGGCGCACTCCTTATGGAAGACCGCTTCTTTTGACTTCTCCGATTGATGCTTTTCTCATTTTTCAACTGTCTCAATCAGTAACTCAAAGAGAAATCTACTGCCTCATCTCGGAGAGTCCTTCTGCCACTCAGCTGGCAGAGGGCGGAGCTGGTGGCTCACGAGTGAGGCTTCAGTAACACACCGGTGCTCTTCTCTCACTCGGGTTGGAGCTGTGTGGGGGCCTGATCCTCAGCTTGTTCGTCTCTGTATCTCCAGGGCCTTCCAGGAAATGGGTCTTTACCACATTTTGACTTAATAGCACCTCGCAAACTTATAGGAACAAACTGCAGGTGCTACCATGGGGCCCATCCCATTGCCATCAAGGGTACCACAATGGCTTGAACGGGCTCCCTGGTTTCTGAAAGTCCTCTCCCCTGAGCTCCTGCAACATCCAGTGACTCTGAGGCTCATTGGTCCTTAACCAGTACTTCCTTCTTTTGCTCTTATGTGTGTATGTGTATGCATATGCATATTATTAATATACATGAGGAGTCTTAAATTTCTGCGTTTAATATTTCCAGGTCAAGTACTGTACTTTAACCCTAATCCCAATCCCTCATCCTGACCTTGATCCTAACCCTAAGTCTGAAATCCCAGAGTTTAGCAAAGTCCTCTACTCATTTTCAGTCTTTATAATAAATGTTTGCTTTTTATTTTGAATATTTCTATGATCTTGACATAGTTAAGATAACCAGAAACTAAAACAACCCTACATTTTCTGTGTCGTATTCCTCAGTGAGAATTATAGTTTAGAATGAGCATCCCCTGGCAGTGAAGGAGCCAGAAGATTCAGATAGTTTCCGTGTAAATTTTAGTGTTTAGTATGTAACGCAGCATCTTACTGCTGTGACAATTAATCTATAAGGAGGAGTTAAGCTAACCTTATCAGTTAGTTGGAGTAGCCAATGGATCGAGACCGCACCATTTATCAATAACACATGTTTACTTTTAAAGTGTGTTCTTTTTTTAATTTTCATTCTCTCATCACCCGGATTTCATAGTGTAATTTTACAGACAGTTTAAAACAAAATAAAATAAATGAATCAATATATTTAACCAGAACCACTTAATACCTAACCTTTACTTTCAGGATCGGCTTCACAATTTGTGGGGCTCAGTGCAAAATGAAAACAGTCTGTTTTCTGTATTTATGAGTCTGTTTCTGTTTTTGTTTGCTTGTTTATATTGTTTAGGTTTCACATATATGTGAAATCATATGGTATCTGTCTTTCTCTGACTGATTTATTCACTTAGCATAGTATTACTCGGTCCATCCATGCTGTTGCAGACGGTAAGACTTTATTCTTTTTTTATGGCTGAGTAATATTCCATTGTATTTATGTACCACAACTTTCTTATCCACTCATTTATTGATGGGCACTTGGGTTGCTTCCATAGCTTGGCTATTATAAATAATGCTGCTTTGAACATAGGGGTGCGTATATTCTTTCGAATTAGTGTTTTGGATTTCTTCAAATATATACCCAGAAGTGGAATCCATGGGTCACAAGGTAGTTCCCTTTTAAAGTTTTTGAGGACCCTTCCTACTGTTTTCCACAGTGGCTGCACCAGTCTGCATTCCCACCAACGGTGCACGAGGTTCCCTTTTCTTTGCACCCTCACCAACACTTGCTGTTTGTTGATTTATTGATGGAGCCATTCTGACAGGTGTGAGGTGGTATCTCAGTGTGGTTTTAATTTGCATTTCTCTAGTCATCAGTGACATTGAGCATCTTTTCATATGTCTGTTGGTCAACTGTATGTCCTCTTTGGAGATTCCACTGGTTTTCTTGAAAACTGTGAGATTTGTGAGTGCTGGAGGAAAGAAAGCCACTTAGGGCCATTCTGCAGATTGGATTGCTCTCCTTGGCCTCAGTAGTAGAAAGGATGTGTTCCTTCACGTCAACTTTCTCCCCTCTGCCCAAATCCCAGCATTTACTAGTTACTAAGGTCAAGCCTAACTGTCTTTGCTAAAACAGCCTCAGATAGGCTCCTGATTAATCTGGATACCAATAAAAAGAGGGTAAGAAATCCCATTTTGAGAATTTTTCAAATATAAAATATCATTATTTCAGTCCTTAAGAAATCAATTCTCAATCTCCTCAACCTCCTGCTCGACCTTATTTCATTCCCATCTTGAATTAACCATTTCTGTTGTTTAGCAGAATTCTATGGACTTGAGAATCTGATAAAGAATTTTATTTCCTTCTTTCTCCCTAGAGGGACTCAACAACCAGTGGCTGGAGGAATTCAAGCCCCTTTATTATGTCAGACTCCCCCAAGCTGGACATGCATTAACTTTTGAATTCATCCAAGGCAGGCCCATTGAGAAGGAGGTCCTGTTGCCCTGAGCTGGCATCTGTGCTGACGCAGCCTTGCATTAGCCCATAGGCTGGTTTTTGAGATTAGTAAAATTCTAGCAAACCTGAAGAAACCCTTGATTCAATGAAAACAAGAATAGCCAGAGGTTTGTTTTGTAAAGGGGGAAGGGAAAGGAAATTTCACATTGTCCCTACATAGCAGATTTTAAAAAAAGTTTTAAAATAAATTGAATTAAAATCATTTCTATAATCTCACTCCTCCCCCTAACCCTCCCTCTCCCTCCCAAAAAAACTTTTAGAAGATCTTCAAAGCCGAGGCCAAAGTAATCAATTTGATGCTGGCTCCACCCAGTCCATAGTCAACATTCCTGAGAGTCCTCTTTGTTGACAGAGAGCACCCTAGGAAAACACCCAGCAAGTGGAAGACACAGTGAGATCTTTAAAGAACTTCTCTATAAGGGTGTAGATAAAATAAAGACATGAAGTCATAGGAACACTTTAATAATGATATAAAACATGTTACAAAGGACCAAATGCAAAATAGAGACACTCTTCCTGGGGCAATGAGCAGAATGAAAGAATCAGGTTAACCAGGGAGGGCTTCCTGAAGGAGGTACGGGTTTAAAGCATGGTTTTGAAGATGGTCTAGAGGGAGGGAAGTGCCAAAGGAAAAAGAGGGAGGGCTATCCCTCTGGGAACTGAGAGGATACTATGGATTATCTAGTTAACAAATCTGCTTTCCCCCTCGCTTATTATATTTTATCCATTGCATGTGGGTTTTTTTCTGGTCTAAATGATTCAGACTGCTCTGTCTGCATAGACCTGATTTCTGAGGTATCCTCGATTGGTTTTGCAGGTTTTTATAGTTACACTATGTGTTTTTTTAAATCTAGGGTTGCATTTTCTTTCTTTAAAAAAAAAAATCTTTATTGATTTCAGAGAGAGGAAAGGAGAGGGAGAGAGAGAGCTGGAAACATCAATGATGAGAGAGTCATTGATCAGCTGCCTAGCCCGCAACCCAGGCATGTGCCCTACTGGGAATCGAACCCTGATCACCTGGATCCTAGGTCGATGCTCAACCGCTGAGCCATGCCCAAAGTGCCTTTATTTAAAAAACAAAAACAAAAACATAGAGCACAAATGTATAATGTGAAACCCTGATTCCAGATAAAAATGCCAAAATGTGAACTATGCTGCCTCCTTTTAGTGATTACTCATTTCTGACAAAAAAAAAAAAAACCAACAAAACCCAAAAAACCCAAGCAAACCAGAAGGCCTAATTTACTCCAGGACAATTTAAAAACACTGTTGCAGTTAATTCACTCTCAACCTTGCTCCTCAAAGAGGTTTTTTTTCCTTTTTCATTTGAGTGCTCATTTTAAAAGTTGCATATCTTTTCTGATTCATGGCTCTGTAGGCATTCAGTTGAAGTTCAGGTTAACACTTTACTCTAAAAGCAGATATGCTTTGCTCTCTCTGGGAATATCATACATGGAAAAGAGCTATCGAGTGTATTTCTTAAATGTGGACAGATTATGTATGCATTCTGTGTATGTCTTGATCCTTTCTTAAGGCACTCATTAGAAAATAAAACCAGATATAATTAACAAACAAACAAACCTATCTGCCTGCTGTTCTGACTTGTTATAATAAGTGTTATTTCTACTTACAAACAGTTTCCTGCCAGCATCCTGCTGTTTCTTTAATAAGACTTCTGCACTGGGGAAGAAAAAAATCTGCATTAAAATTAAGCCCTGACTTGTCATCACTTCTCTTCCCACTCATCTGTGTTCAGATCCAATTTGCTTGGAGGTTGAAAGGAACTGAAATGTCAAAACCATCGCTAAGAGGGAGAGGATGGACCTCTCTGCTCCTAGAATTGGCTGAAGGACAGAGGCTGCCATTAAACTCATGGTTAAACACCCTCTTTCCTTGCTGCTGAGCATGGAGTGGCCCTTGTGGCCATCAGAGTGGGGAAAACCTACTCAGGTTTCTGGGGTTGGTTTCTTACCTGGGTGATGATGTTCTAGGACCTCTGAGAGAGTTCCAGAGGCTCATGTGAGTGGACCATACAGAGAGAACTTTGACCCCAAAGTTGGTCTGTGCGTTTGGTGAGGAGACTGGGTAAAAATAACTGGGGAGTTTTTGGGGGTGGCAAATACAGCATCAAAATAATGCTATCTGTTCAAAGTATGGCCTTTCTCCTTTGGATCTTTTAAATTAATTCTTTGTAATTCTAAAAAATGAAAAGAAGGTAAAACAGAATAATGAACTCCTATATACTCATCACCCATTTTTTTTCCAATAAAAATTTCAGTAGAGTTTTTAATAGAACTTGACAAATGGATTTAAAAGTATAAACAGAACAACAAAGGGCCATGAATACCTGAGACCCCCCTGAAGAAGAACAAAGTAAGAGACCATAGCCTGGCTGATATCAAGGATAATTACAAAGCTATAGCATTTTCAGTACTTACTTACTCACGCTTTGCTTAACCGACATCTGCAAATTCCCTTTCCAGTATTATTTTTGAAACAAATTCAAGATTTTATATCATTTTGATATAGGAGGCAGTTAGACAGGCTTGAGCAGAGTCGGAACGATAGGCCAGGTACAGAATGTCACCCAGGGCAGAAATCCCCGGGGGGGTCTAGCAATAGACAATTGTAGGTTGGGACCTCACCACCAGTGTGCCCTTCTTTTTCCTCTGTAACTTGTTTTCTGAGCCATGCAGCCCAGCTGGCTCACTTCTTCCACAGCTCACTTCTTCTACCTCGGTGACATTCTAAATAAACTTTTGCTTGTATTTGAGTCTTGATTTTGAATTCTTTCTTAGCCAAAACTCAAGGACCAAGGTCTAACATCTGGTGCCTTTTGCCTTTAACAATTTCATCTCTAAATATGTTAGTTTATATCTCTAAAAAATAAAGATTAAAAAATATATATAACCATAATACTATTACACCTAAAAGTAATTAATAATTAATTCCACATATACTCAAATATCCAGTGTTTAAATTTCCAGCTGTCTCATAAATGAATTTTTTTATATAAGTTGTCTCTTGAACAACATGCATTTGAATTTTATATGGATTTTTTTCAATAAACACTGTAAATGTGATTTTTATGATTTTCCTTATGATTTTCTTAATAACATTTTCTTTCTCTTGCTTACTTTATGATGAGAATACAGTATGTAATACATGTAACATACAAAATATGTGTTAATAGACTGTTTATGTTATTGGTAAGATTTCTGGTCAGCAGTAGGCTATTAGTAGTTAAATTTTGGGGGGTTCAGAAGTTGATATACACAGATTATTGACTGTATGTGGGGCCAGTGCACTAGCCCCTGCATTGTTCAAGAGTCAACTGTTGTTTGTTTGATCAAGACTCAATATAGTCCCACAGTATGACTGGTTGATATGTTTATTAAGTCTTCTAAAAATAAACTGTTTATTTTGGAATAATTGTAGATTAACAGAATTACAAACATAGTACAGAGAGTTCCTGTGCACCCTTCACTCAGTTTCCCCTAATGTTAACATTTTATATAACCAATGTATATTTGTCAAAACTAAGAGATTAATGTTGGTACATTACTATTAACTAATCAACAGGCTTTATCCAGATTTCACCAGTTTTCCCCTTAATACCCCTTTTCTCTTCCAGGATCCAATTCAATATACCCAAATACATTAAACCATCATGAGTCCTTAGATTCCTCTGATTGGTGACAGTTTCTCAATCTTGTTTTTTTCATGATCAGACTGGGATTATGGGTTTGGGGAAAGTGTCCTTCTCATGGGCATTATATGAAAAGGTATACAAATATATTATTGTTATTAGAGAAGAAATTTAACCAAGAACTCAGAGAATCCTTATAAATGGGCAGCTACTAGTTTACAGTGTTGATGATTAAAATCTCCTGGTTATATTGGCTCCAGCTGACCAGAGTCTTCAAGTTTTCACTTGGCAGGATGGTAGCAGAAGTGAACAAAGAAATGACAATCATTTCCCTCTTGAACACACTGCTTTACATTTACCGTGCATCTTTGCCTGTGTTACTTAATGTCATTGTTGAAATAGTGTAAGGCCAAGTGGGAAATATTGCCTTTCCCCAGACAAGAAAATTGAGAAGGCTGAGAGAGGTTCTGTGACTTGGTCACGTGGATGGAGATGAGATTAGAAAACAGGTGTCCTTCCTTTGCATGCTGTTGTCAGATAGGTTCAAGCTAATGTCATTTGAGAACTTTTTATTTCATTATCAAACATCTCAGGATGATTGATTAATATTAATTATAGTCCCTAGTTTCTCATAGTAAACAGTCCAAATGCTGATTTAGAGCACCAGATTTGTGTTTCCATATCAATAGATATCTTTAATAGTAAGCCTGGTGGGCAGGGGAACACACCTCCTTCTTCTCTGACCAATGAGGTTCAAGCAGCAGCTGTGATCCTCTCAGTGCAGGGTCTTGGTCAGGAAAACCAACAGCTGACAATGTCTCTTTACGATTGGTCTTGGGAGGTGCTCCTAGGTTCTGAGCTTCCCCAGGTTGGGGTCACATTTGGAGCCCACATAGCTCGGCTTCCTGGGACCAGAATGATACTTCTGAGCCCATCCCTTGGTAGTTTCTATTGCGCTCCCATCATAAATGTGAAAGGAGTAATTGCAAAGCATAGAATGCAAGAGGATGGTGAGATGAAAGAGTGATTCACCCATGCCCTTCTGGGAAGAAAAAGCCAGCGCTTAAACACATCGGTGATGCTGCTGACACCAGAGCACTATTGGAATGGGGCCCCCTTGTTAACAGAGGAGTGACTTAAAGTGGGTGAAAGGCTCAGGCTAATGAGGGTGACTTTGAGTATACTTTTAGTTTCTGCTGCTCCTTCGTCTTGCTTGGTCTATGGGTAGTGTAGTTTAATGATGCTTCACACTGAGTGTGCTTCAATTGTGTAAGGTATTTCAAGAAAACTCTAGTTGGTCTTCTGGATTCTTGGACTATTAATATTTTTAATGGTGACAATAAAAGCTGGAGGAACTCCAGTCTCAGCAAGGGTTTTGAGATACGGTATACTAATGAGGCCTGCAGAGCACTGGGTGGTAGGGCCTCCGGGCTTTTGCTCTGCCCCTGGCTGTCTGTGTCCTTGATCTTGCCACTTAACCTCACTTTCTGCATTCCAGTGGAATGTACACATAAAATTCTCCTTGACCTGCCTAATAGGTATGTTTTGAGAAACAGCTGACTGGAAGTGTAGAAGGTGGGGGATGTTTGAAAGGAATCGACCAAGGAAAAAAATTACATTTTGGAAACAGAAATTACTTAATAACAAACAGTGACAGAATGCCTGCACATTGGAGTTTTACAGTCAGAGCGAAGATTTATTTGGCATTTTGAATTTGTTTTTTCAGTGAGCAGAGGCTATTTGGGGGAGTTGAGAGAAAAGAGAAAAGGGAAAGAAATTTAAAATGCCAACAATAATCTATGTAGAGGTCTCTACCAAGAATTCTACTGATTTACAACTCTTCTTATTTATATAAAAAGGTCTATTATGATTATTCTCACCACGTCTGTTTTCCACATTATTTAATAGTTTGAGCTTCCCTCTCCCACACCATTCCCCCAGCAATTGTCTAAAGCTAAACAGGCAAAAACAGTTAGACTGTTGGTCCTCTGATACCTTAGAACAATGAGTGACCTAATTTTTTCCACAAGTCCTATTACTGAGCCTGGGTGTCTCACCTTTTTAGCCTTCCAAACACTGGCTTATCTTGGGGACCTTATGAAACACTGTGACTAAGAATAACTTGGTAGTTTAAAAACAAATAAGCTAAGTCCTGTATAAGCCTCCCACGAAGGGCATTTCTAATTCCCTCTTGGAAGCTTGAGCTTGGATCAGAGTCAGGGGTCACCTGCTGAGTTTAGTTTTCCCCTCCACCCGCTTTTGTCAGGATCTTGCTTCCTCTGACCTTTCTCCAAGTTCCAGAGGACACCTGGGTCTTGGCAAAATGAGGATACCCTTGGGCGAATCTGGCCAGAGAATGTTGCTCTGTCTTCTGATCCAGATACTGAAGGCTCCAGACCCAATGAGGAGAAAAATTAACATGACAATCAGAGGGGCCACTGTTAATCCGCTCTCTCAGGGAGCAAACCCAGGGCTTGCTGGGCTCGGGCTAACACATCCCCAGTGTCTTAACAATTGCCTCCTCTCAGTGCTCCCTTGTTGTATTATCCTTGAGGACACTTTCTCTGACTAGTCCTTGCTTGTCTCATTGTGGGGACAATATGAGGATTGAAGAAACTTACTCGGTCATAATTCTGCTTCCCGATCAAGGCTTGTGTCTGCTCCCACACATCGGTTTAGTAGATATCTTTTTTTTTAAATTTATCTTTATTGTTGAGAATATTACACATGTCCCATTTTCCCCCCCAATTGACACCCCCTCCCCTCGCTCCCACCCCCTCCCCAGGCCTTCACCCTGTTATTGATTGTCCATGGGTTATGCATATATGCATATAACTTCTTTGGTTAATCTCTTCCCACCCCCACCCCCCTTCCCTCTTTCCTCTGAAATGTGATCATCTATTGCCTGCGTCAATGCCTCTGGATCTATTTAGTTCGTCAGATTCTTTTGTTCATTAGCTTCTTCTTAAAGTTGACCCTTCAACTTTTCCTGTAGTGCTGGTCTGGTGGTAATGAACTCCTTTAGCTTTTTCTTATCTGTGAAGCTCTTTATCTGACCTTCAGTTCTAAATGATAGCTTTGCTGGGTAGAGCAATCTTGGTTGTAGTTCTGTGTTTTTCATCACTTTGAGTATTTCTTGCCACTCCCTTCTGGCCTGCAAGGTTTCTGTTGAGAAATCAGCTGACAGTCTTATGGGTGCTCCCTTGTAGGTAACTAATTGCTTTTCTTTTGCTGCTTTTAAGATTCTCTCTCTTTCTTTAACCTTTGGCATTTTAATTATGATGTGTCTTGCTGTGAGCCTCTTTGGGTTCCTCTTGTTTGGGACCCTCTGCGCTTCCTGGACTTGTCTGTTTCTTTCCCCAGGTAGGGGAAGTTTTCTGTAATTATTTTTTCAAATAGGTTTTCAATTTCTTGCTCTCTTTTTTCTCCTTCTGGCATCCCAATAATACAAATGTGGGGCCTTTTGAAATTGTCCCAGAGGCTCCTTATACTATCTTTATATTTCTGGATTCTTTTTTTTTTTTTTCTCTTCTGGTTGGGTGTTTTTTGTTTCCTCATGTTCCAAATTGCTGATTTGATTCTCAGCATCCTCTACTCTACTGTTGATTCCCTGTAAATTATTCTTCATTTTAGTTCATGTAGCCTTCATTTCAAATTGGTACTTTATTATGTCATTGATTTTCTCAGTTGTTTTCATAATACTCTTACTAAATGGTTGAGTATCCTTATAAACAAAATTCTGAACTCTGTATCTGTTAGCTTGCTTGGATCTATTTCATTTAGTTCCTTTTCTAGAGATTTCTTCTGTTCTTTCCTTTGTAACATGTTTCTTTGCCTCCACATTTTGGCTGTTTCCAGGTGTTTGTTTCTATGTATTAGGTGGAGCTGCTATGTCTCCTGGAATTTGTAGAGTGGCTTTGTGTCCTGTAGGGCCCAGTGGCTCAGCCTCCCCAGTCACCTGAGCTGGGCCTTCTAGGTGCTCCCCTGTGTGGGCTGTGTGCACTGTCCTGTTGTAGTTGAGCCTTGGTTGCTGTTGGCGTCACTGGGAGGAACTGACCCCCAGGCCAATTGGCTGTGACCAGCTGCAACTACAGCCAGAGAGCTGCTGTGCTGGAGACACCCCTATGGAGCAGGATTTACTTCAGTGGAGCTTTGGTGTTCACCAAGTACACCCCTTGAGTGTCACTCGTGGATATGGTAGGGCTGTAATCCAGCGTGGTCGAGTCTGACCACCGGGTGCACTGTCTCTGGGGCCTCCTGGGAGGTGCAAAGTCAGCCTGTGCCAGTGCCTTGCCCAGGGCCACCCAGCATGAGCTACACAGCAAACTGTAGCTGGCTGCTCCTTGGGCTGGGCTTGGAGGTGCCCAGGAGAGGCCAAGCTATGAGCCAATGCAGCTGCCGCTAGTGCCAGGCCTGGGGCCGCTTATCAAGCTGTATGGGGCCTGCGGCTGCTTGTTTGAGAGATTTTAGGAAAGTCCTAAGCATGAGAATAGAGAGGTCACTTGCACAGAAAAGCCCCTGGAAATGGCCTGGATGAGCTGCAGGTGGGGAGGGGCGGGGCCTCCGGGAATCACGGGGCGGGGCCAACGGGGTGAGTCAGGTGCTGGCGACTCAAACATGGCGCCCGCCTGCCAGCTGTGCGGGGAGGACTCGCCACAGGAGCCATGGCCTCCGCCAGCCCTTCTGCCCGGGAGGAAGCCGCCCTCCGCCTCTCGCCCGGATCTCAGGCAGGTTAGTTCCTCCCCGAGTGTCCCGGGTCCTTTCAGGCTGCTCCCGGCGCTGGGCTCAGAGGGAGCGTCCGGGTGAGTCCGTGCCGGGCCCTTTAGAGGAGCTGCTGGGGCTCCCGCGGCCTCCGCGACCCTCAGGGACAGTCCCCGCTGGTTTCACAGCCCAGAGGTGTGGGGACGTCTCTTCCCGGCCTGGAGCCCTGGGCTGGGGGCTGCTGTGGGTCTGGGACCCCTCGCTCCTCCGGGAAACCCCCGCCACCGAGATTCCCTCCCGGGTTTACCCCGCGGCACCAGGGGTGGGCCTGAGGCCGCGTCTCCAGGATCCAGCCCCGACCCGCCCGCGTCTCCATCCCTCCTCCCACTCTCGGTGCTTCTTCAGCTCCCTGGCTGTGGGGCTTCTGTGCAGCCGGATCTCAGGAGGCTGAGTGATGGAGGTTCTGTGTTTTAGTTGTGATTTTGATGTGGCTGCGGGAGGCGGCGGGTCAGCTGTGACCTACGCGCCATCTTGTTTCCTCTCCCAGTGGATATCTTTGTTCCTCGTGCTTGGCAGGGGCTCATGTCCACTCAGAGCACTTTCCATGAGTAGTTCAACTTTCTAGAAGATTCAGTGGTACATCTTATACCCATCTTGAGCAGGTCTTACAAATTCCCTCTTGGTTATATACTTGCTAAGGAAGTGGCATGGAGTAAAAAGAGCACAAGACAGAGTCAGGAGGTGGGGGTTCAAGTCCCAACTCCCCCACTTGCATTTATGGCCTAGGAACCTAGGATATGTCTCTTAAATTCTGAGGCTATTGTTTTTCTTCCTTGTAAATTGAGATAAGCTCTAAAGGCCTAATAATAAATATAAAATTGATTTGGTAAAAATGTTAACATGTAGCATTCTGGTAGTATGCTATATATTTATGCATATAAGTGCCAATAGGTTTGGGAAAAAATTTGATAAAATAAACTTACATAACTATTCTCACCCCTATGAAGGCATGGGACTCAATGATTTTTAATGGAGTTTTGCTACTCAGTATAATATGAGGGAGGAAATCTCTTCCAGTACAGTAGTCTTCCCTTAGCCGCAGTTTCACTTTCTGCAGGTTCAGTTACCCATGGTCAACCATGGTCCAAAAATATTAAGTGGAAAATTTCAGAAATAAACAATTCATGAGTTTTCAATTGCACGTCATTATGACTAGTTCAATGAACTCTCGACGTTTTGCCCGGACGTGAATCATCCCTTTGTCCAGCGTCTCCTACGCTGTCGCCATCTCGGTTGGTAGATGACTGTTGTGGTATCACAGTGCTTGGGTTAAATTCACCCCTATTTAACTTCATAATGGCCTGAAAGCACAAGAGTAGGGATGCTGGCAATCCAGATATACCAAAGGGAAGACACAAAATGCTTCCTTTAAGTGAAAAGGTGAGTACAGTATAAGATATTTTGAGAGAGACACCACGTTCACATAACTTTTAGTACAGTGTATCCTTATATCCTTATATTTGTTCTCTTTTATCGTTGGTAATCTCTTACTGTTCTTAACATATAAATTAAACTTTATCATAAGTATGTGTATGTGTAGGAGAAAACATCGTACATATAGGGTTCGGTCCCACCTGTGGTTTCAGGCATCCACGGGGGGTGGAATGTGTCCCCCGTGGATAAAGGAGGGCTGCTATATTGGTCTGCTGGGTTTAGGTTTCTGAAGCCCACCAGTGGTTATCACCTGTAAGTGATATTAAAACACCTTGCTAACCCGTCACAAAATCTGCACTTAAATTAAGTAATTTTAAACACCTTCCTGCCAAAGTAGCCGGCTGCATGGGCAAGTTCTGGCTGGAAATAGCTGGTCAGCAAGGTAGACTGAAAACCAAGTGCTCCAACCATAGTGATTTGTAAGGGGTCAGCTATTATTAAACAATAGTGGCGATTTACCAAAATCTTTTTTCCCTCTGAAAATTAGTTATACGAAACTGTTATTTATTTATGAGTTTAAGACAGAAAAAGAGGTGGAAACACTGCCTTAAACTAGACAGAGCGTGGGCAGGCTAAGCATCCAGCCTCTAGGGCAAAGCAGGCAATTGTGTTAGGCAGAATGGGGTGGCAGTCTGGTGAGGCACCGAAAATGTATTGAAAGCAGAGAACTACTTATTTGTCAGTAGTGATCCCAGACCTGAAGGCTGCAATGATAAAGAATAAAGATTTATAATATGCTCCCCACCTTAAAAAAACAAAAACCTTTTGCAGAAAGCACAACACCGTTTTCAGCTTTTTACAATTTTCTAATTAGTATTAACTCAGTACAACATGAGTGAATTTAGATTTTTCAGCCCTACACTCATGTAGCTGCTTGAGGATCTTTATAAATGTCCTGTAATCTCACCAAAATGTCCAAGATTACCCTCTTCTTTATTTTAATTAGAAAACTGGATTGCAAATCAGAACAAGGATATAAAATTCAGTTTGTCTCTTTTACTAATTTTGTCACCTGGAACAAGTCACTTGATCTATTTGGACCTCAGTTTCAGTGACGCCACTCTTGCAAGTTTACATCTGTGAAAACGTCCACACTACATTGTTGGGTAGACAGAGTAGATAATAAATAATTTATTTATGCATTAGTCAGCTTTGCTACAGAAACGATAACCCCCAAATCTCAGTTTATAATAATAATTTATTCCTCTTTCATATATTAATGACTACAGTCAGCTGCATTTCAGCTCTTTGTCTCTTCTTATTCTGGGACCGAAGCTGAAGAAGCAATTTCCTACTCATGGCAGAGGGAAAGAGTAACACAGCTCACAGAAAACACACAGTGACTCTAAAACTTCTGCTCAGTCGTGGTGTGTGTTACATCCAGTCGCAGACCATTGGCCAAGACAAGCACCATGTTGGGCATGATGATGGCGTGAGGATATATGTTCTTCCCACAGGAGGCGCTGCAAGCCATTTGGCAACTGGTTGATAGCAGTTGCCTACAGGAATTATTTCTCCTACAGGAAAAGGGAGTAAATTATTGGGAACAATATGCGATACATCACAATACTTTTATCTGTAGATATAGATATGCATAGAAAAAAGTCTGAAATGTTATTTATTAAAATATTCTTAAGCCAAGAGAATTGATAACATGTGTTCACACAAAATCTTGTACATGAGTGTTCATACCAGCATTGTTCATAACAGCCTCAAAGTGGAAACAGCCCAAATATTTATCAACAAATGATGAATTTTAAAAATGTAGTATGCATTGTCACCCCAACAAATTTAATAGTGTTATAAAAAAAAAGTAGTATGTCCATACAATGAAATGTTGTTGGGCATAAAAAAATTGAAGTACTTTTACATGCTACAATGTGGATGAACCTTTAAAACATTATGCTAAGTGAAAGAATTCAGTCACAAAAGACCACATATTGTATGGTTTCATTAAAATTAAATGTTCAGAATAGGGAAATTCATAGAGACAGACAGTTGGTCAGTGGTTGCCAGGAACTGGGGGGCAGGGGGCAGGGGATGGGAAGAAACTAATAGATATGGGGGTTTCTTTGGCATGATGAAAAAGTTCTGGAACTGGTTAATGGTGATGGTCGTACAACATTGTGAATATACTAAAAACCTTCATTGCTCACTTTAAAAGAATGGATTTTATAGTGTATGAACTATATAAATTTTACAAAAATCAAGAAGTTATTAGATGGTGAGATTGTAGATAATTTTCACTTCATGTATACATTCCTATACTGCTTGAAATTTTTATAATGAGCAAGTATTAATTTTATATTCAGAGAAAAAGAATGAAGATGTTCTAAGTGGGAAAACCAAAAAATATCAGTTACACAGGGTAAAGTTCCCTTAAACTTTCATTAGGATGCAAGTCATGCATCCTAATCTCAAGTACTTGCAAGTTTAAAATTATAACCACTCTTGAGCTAAGCACTTAAAAAAAATCACCTTTCTCTAATTAACCTGGAGAGGTACAGTATCAATGATGGAAATATCTAAAATCAGGAAAAAGTAAAAATAGGAGTAATAAGGGGCATTTGTAGCCAACATCAATCTACTTTATAAGGAAAAATGGTTTTCCAAAGGGTCAGAATCAGTTAGTAGCACGATGGTCTCCATATTCTTGTTTCTTCACATAGAGAAAGATCACAGCTTCATCTCTTGGCTCTACCATCAGAAAAATTACAAACTTAATTAAGTCTTTTGGCCAAGGGTCTCATTTTACCTTTGAGTGAACATGAGAAGTAATATCCTAGTCAGGAAACAATTTTTTTCAGGACGGAAGTCTGGGATTAGGGTTTCCCAAAGAAGTGAGATGGAGACCTAGTCCCGAGTGTTCAAGCTGACATCAGAGTGTGGAATGTCTTTCCCTGGGCGAGGGGCTGGTGAGCCTGAGAGGATGAGCCACATTCAGTCCAGAGATTTAGACCAGGCTAAAGGCTGCAGACATGATTCAAGAATATCACTGCACTTAACAGGAATTCCTCCCAGAACCCAGCAGTGCCATTGACCCTCTGCATTCAAGGTTAATTGAGAATCAGTGGCTAGTATTTCTTCCATAGTCTGCCCTTCTCAGTGTTAAGGGAGGTGAGTGTATAGTAATCAGAGAGCCACAACAAGTCCAGTAACCCAGCAGGCATGAAATAGATCCTATCAAACAGGCAAGGCCTCTGCCCTCAAGAGATTTATAGTAAAATATGGCAGATGAGAGAAGCCAACGTGTAATCAAAATAATGCTTGGAAGAGTTATATTTATGTGTAGGTGTGTATGTGCACCTATTTCTAGAAAGCCCATGGCTTAGGTGCTTTACAAATAACACATTATAAATGTAATCGGCCTCAACATTGCTGTTAGTCACAGTTTTGATCTGAAAGGTCAAAGGGAACTAAAATAAATAAACTTTGTGACTTAACAGAATTTTGTTAAATTTTCTTTGGCCAGGAGCAGTCTTACCCTTGACACAGTGATGTAGCCTATTACTCCTGATTTATTATTTGAGAAGGGAAAAGGCAAAGAAATTGCTCTCCCTCACAACTCTAGCAGGAAAATACAAGGTCTTGCATGCCCTTCCTCAAGCAACTGCCTGAAGAACAAAGCCCAAACCACAAACAGCACTGCGACTCCAACCATTTTTGCTTGGCACTACCCATAATGTTATGCTAATTCTAATCTGCAACGCAGAGTACATCAGCACGGTGTAACAAGAAGCAATCAATGTTTATAAAGTATGTTTTCTCCTTCGCCCTGCCTGACACTGTGCCTTTGAGGTTGCCTAAACCTCTCGGTCTAACATTAGAGATGGCAGATAGGGACCTAACACGATGCCTGACTGTGAAGGTCTGCTAATAAGCACTGATACCAATCTGTATCTTATATTGTATATAAGGTACAAGTCTTTGGACTTTAATACTAATCAGGGAAAGGGTGGCTTCCACAGCTGGGAGAGTGGCTGTTGATTTTATCCAAGCACCCTGAACTGTGCCTGGAACAGAGTGGGCTTTCAATAAATATATATATTTATAATGATGAATGAATGAATAAATGACTACTAGGACACACTGTATTAGAGTTCTCCAGAGAAACAGAACCAATAGGATGTATGAGTGTGCGATACACACACACACACACACACACACATATACATTGTAAGCGTATGTGTAAATGTATACGTGTATGTATGTGTATACTATACCATTGGCTCTCTTGATCTGGACTTCTCAGCCTACATCATTGTGTGAGTCACAATTCATATTCACAACTCATATGACGTGACTCACACAATTATGGACGCTGAATCCAGACTCAGGAGAACCGATGGTATAGGTCCAATGCAAGTCTGAAGGCTCTGAGGAGAGCTGAGGGTGTAAATTCCAGTCCAAGTCTGAGTCTGAAGGCAAGAGATCAATGTCCTGGATCAAGGCAGTCAGGCACAGAAAGAACATTTGTTCTTAGCCTTTTGTTCTATTTGGGTCTTCAAAGGATTAGAGGGGGCCCACCCGCATTGGGGAGGGCAATCTGCTTTACTCAGTCTACAGATTCAGATGTTTCTCTCGTGGAAACATCCTCATAGACACACCCAGAAATAACGTTTAACCAGCATCTGGGCACCCTGTGGACCAGTTGACCTGACACATACATTCAACCATCACACATATTTCCCAAATCCCCTGCCTACCCAGCCCCCATAGTAGGACAAGTTGGATGAACCAAGCACCCTTTTTCTGACTTCTTTTGTAATAAATGACATGCATTTGTGAAGCTAAAGTAAACCTTGTGGTTTGTGGCCACAGATCAAAATTTCCTGGGCAGGAAGCTAATTGGCACAAGAGGAGTGAATCCATGGTTTCCGACAGCATTCAGTGCCTGTCGGGTACACTTGGTTAGTTGGTACTGTGCTCCCTTAATCGCCAGCCACCCTTTAGTACTCGCATAATCAGACTGACGTCAGAGTGTGGGATGGCAGGACTGGCACAGAGGACAGGCAAGGGGCAGTCTGAGCATGTGGGCTGGATCAGAGCGCAAAGGCAGACTGAGCAGAAGGCCAGGGTTAACTTGCAGCGTGTCAGCTAGGAATTTTTAATTAGAATTACCTGAGAAACTTCACACACTACCCAGGCCCCGGCCTTTCTCCAGATCAATTAAATTAGAATCTCTTGGGGGTGGGAAATGGTGGAGCCAAAGTGCAAATATAGGGGAAGTGGAGAGAACTTTTATCTGCTTCTTCTCAATTGTCTTTAACTCAAAGTAACCAATGTGCCAAAGTGGCATATTTTAGGCTGGCATATACTCTTCTCAGATAACGCGGGTTCCAAATATTGGTTATGTTGCCAGCACTGAAAAAGGGTCCCCAAATGGTCTGGTTACAACATCACCTAGGATTCACTCCCTTCTTCCCTGAGGCCTCAGAAATAAAGCTTTTTCTTCTCAAGGGCCTCAATTGCTCTTGTAGCTTCTGGCGTGTAGCTGACATTCTCAACAAGACTCTTTGATGGAGGTGATATTTTGAAAATCCAGAAACCGGCAGGTCTTTTTGGAAGTGATATTTCACTGTTGCCTTCTCATTTATAAAATAAATGCTTGTTTGTGACCGAGAGCTGGGTACAGATCTTCTTTCTTATTCATAAATAGTACATTCAAATTGATTCATCACTCTACAGCCCTGCTCCTAATGACAGATGGCAGCTTATCCTTGTCTTTCCTGTTTTTGAACATTGACATTAATCTGTGGGTTAAACATTAAGGAAAGTGCACTGACTGTCTCCACAGCACATGTGTGACCTTCTCCTGTGGTCCTCAGATAGCTGGACCTAGGAAAGAACTTTAATATTTACCAACAGTGTAAGCTGTAAATATCACACTGTTTGCTTAACTTGTAACATTAATCTTTCTAAGGCTCTGGGCATAACGTAATAAGGAAAATACCGCAACTTACTACAGTAAGTCAATGGGCTGATAAGATGGATGCTGTTATGTTTCACAATTGTGCCAAGTTTACGTTGATAAAGTGACTTTCTTCTGGGAATCTGAAAAACATTGCCTATGGTTCTAATCCTGTGCGACTTTGACTTTGTCTGAGATTTACATAAAACAGGAAATTGGCCCCATGTGCCCTCATTCATCTTCATAACTCCTCTACTGATGGAATTTATAGTAAGTGTAGTGTTATTATTCTTTCACTAGTGAGGTCTAGAGAGCTTACGCCTTCAGTCAAACTAGCAAATTCTGTATTGGTTCCAGAACCAAGAGGAAAGGAATGGGTCTGTGGCTATATCTACATTAAAAAAGAAACTTAAAAAATTGCTATTGTGTGGTGGGAATGAGAACATTTTGTTAAACACAGTTGAGTCTCACAGACTGAACCTATTCAGGGCTGTTGGTTAGAATTGACTTGTCAGTCCCACAGTCAATTCGGCAGACCCACCACTTTAATAGATTTAAAAAAACACGAGTGTTTGGTTTATCTACCAAATTGACTGCATGTGGACCAACAGCGTGTGAACTGTTAAGTGAGTCTTTCTCATGGCCTCTTAAAATTTTTATTTTATACATTTGACTTATTTTACTGTTTTATTTTCTTCATGATTTTCTTTTTTTAACTTGATTGTTGACACTATTACAGATGTCCTAATTTTCCTCCCTTTGCCAACATCCATCCAGCCCCCACCATCCCTTTCCCCCGGCCACCACCACACTGTGGTGTGTCTATGGGTTATGCATATATGTTCCTTGGCTAATCCCTTCACCTTTTTTCATCCAGTGCTTCTGTCCCCCCTCCTCTCTGACAGCTGTCGGTCTGTTCCTATTCATGCCTCTGTTTCTAGTTTGTTCATCAATTTATTTTGCTCATTAGATTTCACATATAGGTGAGATCACATGGTCTTTGTCTTTCTCTGACAAATTTGTCTTTCTCTATACTTATTTCACTTAGCATAATAATCTTCCGTTTCATCCATGCTGTCGCAAAAGTTAAGATTTCTTCTTTTTTACAGCTGCATAGTATTTGATTGTAACTGCCTTTTGACCCAGCGATTCCACTTCTGGGAATATATCCTAAGAATCCCCGAACGCTAATTTGAAAGAATGTATGCACCTCTATGTTCATTGCAGTGTTACTTATAATAGCCAAGATCTGAAAACAGCCCAAGTGCCTATCAGTAGATGAGTGGATAAAAAAGCTGTGATGCATTTACACAATGGAATACTACATGGCTATTAAAAAAAAAAAAGGAAACCTAATAGCCTTTGAGAAAAATAATCTGACTCTAAATTCTTATTCTTGGGCATTTATTAAAGAGCAAAGGCCCAAATGGCCCCAAATCCTTCCTTCCATATCCATTGACTATGGTATGAATTTTGACATGGTCCATATTTCTGTTAGGAATTTTGTTTAGCTGTTAGTGTAGCAGACCAGAAATAATAATGCTTAAACAAGACAGAAGGTCATTTTTCTCACATTTAAAAGAAGAGAATGGAGAATTGATATAGCTCAGAGGCAGGATATGAAAGTGTTGTCCTTGCCAGGTGAAAGCAAATTGCTTCTTGTATTTTAGGCTTATTAGAATAGAAAAAAATTATTTGTATAATAACTGAATACTAGATGGACAGAGCTGTGCCAATTTTCTCCAGTACAGACAACTTTAGGAAGAGTATAAACAACAGAAGTTACTGAATAAGACTTTGATAATCCATGATCATGCTCTAAAATCCATCTGTTCACTGCACATGTTAAGCAAGTAAGTTAAATGGGGACATAATAAAACTCAACACTCCTTTACTTTTTAAAAATGATGACACTAATTTCAAGAATTCTCTTTAAAATGTAGCATTGCTTTCGGTTTACTGTTTTGTTAGGAAGTTGCAGTCTCAGTAGTGCTTACTTTGGGTCATGAGGCCAATTTGAGATTCTGGTATTTACTGGACTTATCCATTCAAACTGTAATTTAGGAACTGGGAGAAATAACCAGAGGCTAGATTAACAGAAACTTTATGCCCACCATGAAATAGACTTGAACTCAAACTCCATTTATCACTGGATCCTCACAGAGAAGGTTCTGCTCTGAGTGGGGGTGGGTTGGGGCGGTGACATTCTGGATCCCTAGGGATTAGCACAAATTCAGAATCATGTCCAAAAATTTATGAAAGGCATAGGTGTTTCTCTTTCTCTGGTACATAACTACCTTGGTAAATGTATGCAGGTACATTTGGTGAAGGGATAGAGGAAGATTTTCATAGGTTCTTATGACACCCTTCCTCAAGGTTTCTCCCTTTTCATTCACTGAATTGAGTCTGGCTATTGGAAGACAGGCCAGAATTCTGTAGTGATGAATTAAGTCAGATATGGTGAGTTAAGTTTAGGTTCACCAGGCTTAGAATTTTTTCAGTTATACAGGTCATGTACATCCTTCGCAGGCTGCCCATCTAGTTCAGTTTTAGGAACACCATGATCAGTTAGACACTACCAAAGATCCCTACGAGTCAAACCATTCTGCTATTCTAATAACCACATCCACTCTGTTTCTGGCAGTTAAATCCTATTATTTAGTGTCTGCCCCTCTGTGTACCCACCAAACCTGCTAAAATCAGGGAATCAATTTCAATAGCATTATCTCTCACCTTCATCCCCACAGCACAGAAGAAATTCACCAAAGCATTCTTCAAGGATTCTGGTTGTTCATCAATGTTTTCCTCAATGCCTCAGGAAGGGGATTGTTCTCTGGGCTTCTTTTTGGTCTATGTTAGATGTAGTATATGATAAATCCATTCCAACATCTTATCTCTCTTAATCTCTGCAGTCTTGGCATTTTAACTTCCTTCAGCAACAGGCCACAGTGAAATCCAGGTTTAAGTCAATTAACCAAGTTAACAATGGGCTGATGCTAAGACTGAACCCAGAATCTCTGGTTAGTGTATCCATGCCAATAATTTGACACATAAAATTATGTTTCTGGTAGAATACTGAATATATTCTCCAAGTTTCCGCCAATATTAATTTCAGCAAAATCTTGCAATTCTTTTGGCATGTGAATTTTTTTCTTCCATGTTTGACTTTTTAAATCGGCCCCTATGGGCATGTTGGATCTGGAACTAGTTATAAGTCTGGAGGGGATAAAGGGTCACAGGTTAGGGCATGAGGAAAATGAATTTGTGTGAATGTAACAGTCTCAAATGAGGTCATTAAAAAGTCTTTGAGCCGGGCCAGATGAGCATCTTCAGACATGGGAGGAGGGACTGCTTCTTTTGGGGAGGAAGGTGCAGTGAGGTTTGAGGGTACCCAGAGTCATCTAGATCCTCCCAAATGCTCATTCTAATTCTTGTAGCCCCCTCTTTCCCAAGTAATGCCCTGACTTTCATAGAAGATATCTACTTAGGACAGACTTCAAGGACATGGAATCTTAGATTGGCTATCTGACCAGGTTGGGTTTGAATTCAAGCTACTTTGAAATTCAGTAACTGGCCAGCTCTGACTCTGCATTTGCTTTTTGTCCATGACAACCCCATGACTATAAGAAATAAAAAAATTATTTAGGAGTACTCCTATGAGCTCCCTGTTTCTTAACAATACCTAGGTCTGAGAATTTAAGTTCTCTAGTCTGTTTTTTTCTTTTTAAAAGCTCAATGATGCTAATAGGGGCAGTCATCCCAACCCACACTTCTTGTATTCCTTACCCCCACTTCCTGGGGTCTGTGGGGAAGCAATTAAAAGGGAAGCCAAAACTCTGGCTTCAATAGATACTTTATTTCAAATGATAAGAGATAATCATTTAAGTTACTGTTCTACCACCTCATATAACATGGGTAACTAGTGTCTCCTCATTTAATGATACCCAACTACTCACTTCAAACCAAACCTGCGCAGATAGCGAATCTAAGGGTCCATGCCCTTGAAGTCTGTTTGCCATCACTTATTGTCCAGTTTTTGTATTGATCAGAGTTCCTTAGTTGCAGGCAATGAATTTTCCTCTAGTTACTTGAAGCAGAAAGGAATTTATTAAGAGATAAAGAACTTAAAGAATCAATACAAAGGCTAAAGAAACAGACTCAAGGTGAGCTTCTGAGAATAACCCCACTGTGCACTTCCACATTCCAAAGTGACTTTCTAAGAGAGCTACAGCGTCAGCTATGACCAGGAAACCACCACACTGCTGGTGCCAGTTCATGCTTGAAATATGAGTGCCTCCTATTCACATATCCTATATAACTTAGTTCTGAATTGGTCTAAAATGGGTGCTGATTGGCGGAATCAAAATCACCCTAGGCACTCTAGCACAAAGAAGACTGGGAAATACAATGTTTTATTTATTTGTTGTTGAGAAGGCAGGATCTACAGAGTGGGGGACTATCAAAATGCTAAAAAGTGTTCAAAATGCTTTTGGACATCTGGTAAAAAGGTTGGAGAATAGGAAAGGTGAGAGCAATAGCAGTTTACCTTTGGGGTTGGGTGGGAGGTCCTCAATTATTCATTACTTCCTAGTACTTTATATGAGTAATTAGTCTGGGTTCTCCAGAAAAACAGACCATTAGGATCTTTCCCCTCCCCTCCCCTCCCCTCCCCTCCCCTCCCCTCCCCTCCCCTCCCCTCCCCTCCCCTCCCCTCCCCTCCCCTCCCCTCCCCTCCCCTCCCCTCATCTCTGTCTTTACTAGAAGGAATCATCTCACATAATTTTGGATGCCAGGAGGTCTCAAAAATCGATAGTCAGCAATCTGGCCTTCAACAGATTGAATGAGCCCCACCCACCTAGGGAGGGCAGTATACTCAGTTTATGAATTCAAATGCTAACTAATCTCATCCAGAAGCACCCTCAAAGACACCCACCCTAAAAGAACGTTTAACCAAATATCTGGGCACCCTGTGACCCAGGCAAATGAACACAAAATTAACCACCATGGCATGTTGCCTACTTTTAAATATATATATATCAAAGAATACTTTTTTTTTTGGAATGAGGTACAAAAACTGATTTTGCGGCAACTATGAACAACTGATGTCCACTACAAAATGTGATCCCTTTACTTAAGATTTTGATTGAGCTTAAGTGCAAATACCTGTGGAAGGAGTGGTTCTTGAAATTGCTATCAGTCATTTGTGCTTTGCTCTGAAGGAGAACGAGTAGGTTTTTGAGTGGAGTTTGGAGAGAAGGTTTAGTCCAGGTATTGGGAGGGGGTGAGAGCACCGTTAGGAATAAGGGGTGGACAAGTGGGAGTTTGAGAGCTCTAAGGCAGGTTTCTACTCCTTCACACTGTGGTTGGAGCCGCTCTCAGCGTCTGCCTGGTATCTTTTTTCATCTTAAGGGATATTGAAATGTGCAGGTGCCTAGTAGATTATTTCCAATTTATTATTTATCTATCAATATGCCCAGTCTTTATTTTTTTTAATATACCTGGTAGGACTCTGAATTAAAATCTACTCTTCCAGCCTCTCTCTCTGGTTCTCTGGGCATTAGTTCACACAGTTTGAAAGCACAGGCTGGGCTATATATGTCATTATCTGATGGTATTTATTTCAATCTTGGATTGGTGGAGCCAATGAGCAGAAATTGCACAAGGGAACTTTCTTCAAACCTAAAGTTTATGAATAATGCATAACTCTCTGTGACTCATCAAAAGCAATGGTAAACAAACCCCCAACATTTGGCCACCCACTCAGCAATCCACAGAGAGTGGTCCAAACCCTTACAAACTGTGAACAGCAATATTTGAAGGTAGCAATGGAAATGAGTGGTGCTGGTTTATCTTTAGCATCACCCATATGTTTATTGGCACAGTTAAGTCAGGAAAGTGAGCGCAAGTAGAGAGAAAAAGGTGTCCCAACTCAAATGTATCTAGTCAGTGGAAACGGTAGGACCATTCCCTACCCTACCCCATGTAGGTGCTCTTTCCCTGATCTTTTTCCAGTTAATATATTGGAAGCAACAGCAACGTTATCTTTGGACAGTCCTGGGTTCAAATCCTGCCTCTGCTACTTATGAGCTGTATGTCCTTGGGGCAAGTGACTTAACTTTCCTTTTTTCATTTTAGTTTCTTATCTTCCAGTTTTGGTTTCCATTCAGTAAGAAGGGATAGTAGCAATACTTATACACTCAGGGCTCTTAATTATCAGCAACAGCAGCTGACTTTAGCTGATTAAGCAAAAAAAGATATGGAATAGTTCACAAAGCAGTAGGAGGGCTAGAGAAGCAGGCTTGAGGCTAAGCTTCTGGGGTCAAGGCCTGAAACTGCTGCAGAAGGGACCCAATAAGGCATCTGCTGACCCTGCTTTCCCCCAGAGCATGGACTGGCTGCCAGGAACTCACACTCCACTGCAACTCTGCCAGCACTGGGGCTCTGAGCCAGGGACTGATCTTACAACAACTGGTACCCCAGAAAACTGGATGCCTCTGCAACCACCCTTGTCAGCAAATGGGCCCCAGGCATTGCCTCCTTGCATTGGTTCATTATTTCCGATTAAACTGTTGCCTGCGTACATCTTCGTGGCAGATCCTGGGCTTCATGCCTGTGTTCGAGCTGCCAAGGTCTCTGGGGAAGCACATTTTCTGACTTGACTTTAGGGAGACAGAACTCATAAGACGGGGAACTCCACAAACATAGCAAAATGCACAAAAGGTGTGAGGCAACCAGAAAGCGTGACGTACATTATCTCTCAAAGGGTTGTGAAAACCAAGTGAGTGTGTCAAATGTTTGGTGTGCTACTGGAATTCAATAACTTTTTGTTTCCTTTTCTTCTCTTTCTATGAGAAATAACCATTTGCTCATGGGTTTGCTCGCAGGCTGGTTTCTGCCTGGGCAGGATTTGTAAGTAAAGTGGATGAGTCACTGGTTTCCCTGTTATATATCTTCTATGTTTTACAAATGTGAAGGCCATAAAGTACAGGCATACCAGGGGCCCTTTCTAGTATATAAATTAACTAAGATTTATTAGTTTATTGGCCATAAAGGTCCTGAAAAAACAACAACAACAACAAAATGGGACAGAGAGAGGTAACTCCAAAGAAGGACGCGGTTCTGGAAAGGTCTAGAGCTTCAGACCATGGGAGTGGCAATTCTAGCTGAGTGCCCAGGTTGTGGTGACCTGTTGACCATGGGGCAGCAGGAGGTAATTGGCACAGCCAAAATCATGGCGGGGTGCTCGAAGAGAAATGGAGGGAATCTCTCAGGCTAATTTCATCTACTATTAAATGTTTCCTACACTTTGCCCTGCTTAGCATAGTGGCAGCTCAGAAAAAGTTTACTATTGATGGGGGTGGGAATGAACGACAAGTGTATTTCTAGCTAGTTCATTTTATACTGAAGGTATCCATATCCTAGTCCTGTTGAGGAAGGAGATCCCAGCTGCTCTATTAACTTGTGCATGAATTGGCAACAGAAACAAGTAAAGCTATCGGGTGAGGACCAGGTTGACAGCAACCTCTCTGTCCCTTTATACATGGCTGGTGTTTGGACAGTTGGTCTGGTTAATTTTGGCAAGTCTGGCTGCTGGGCTCCTAAACCCAGCTTCTAGGAGCTCCAGGAACCTGTCCTGTTCTTCTTGCTCTGGATTTGTTACAGATGACAAGTTCTAAGAACAGTCTAAGACTAGCCAGAGCCCCAGTGCTGTGTTGAGAGTGTAGGTGAACTATTTCTATTATTCGGTTGTTGTAGAACTGAATGGAAGAACAAGAATGAGCTCTTTAATTCGCCAAGTCCAGCAGAAGCCTCAGGTCTAGAGAGGGGTTGTGATTTTCCCAAGATCACCTGACAAGTGTTTAGTGGAAATGGAAATTTTCCAAAAAGGAATTAAAAATAACCAGTGGGCATGGTAATTCTCTCTCACCGTCAGGCAAAGTTTGTGAAGAAAACTACTATTATTAAAAGAAGACTAAATATCTTTCACATGTTTCAGAGTCTAGCCACTGACTGACCAAAGACCATATTGCTAATATGTAGTTTTATATAAACTGTGGCAGAGGGGCGCTTATTTTACTAGTTTAACACAGCACTAGATTTCAGGGAAACACCATGTTGTTTTGGAGGGACAGTGACGGCTGTGTACGCACAGCACATTCTTGGGTCCTAAAATATTACTTTGTACTTCCTGTCTTTCTAGGCTGGCTATGACTCACAGCGTAAGAATCCTTTAATCATTCCGAAAAGGGCTGGCTAGCTGTATTTTTCCTTCTGTCCTTCCATTTCTCTCTCCCATACAGTGTTAGTTCTCTAGGGTTGTAGCTTTCCCTTCTTCTAGGGTCTCCCATCCCATGCGGCCGTTGAAGTGCAGACCTGGTGCGTCTCTCTGCCCTGAAGCAATGCTGGTGTTTGTCCCCACAGTTAAGGGAGAGCCTCAGCCTCATTCCCAGCCCTCGGCGAGGACAGGGCCTCCAGGGAAAATGAACCAGGGCCAGCCTGCACCCTGGCTGTGGCTGTTTCATTGGTTAACCGTTTGCTTTTCTCCTTTGGATAAAGTCCATCAGGGTTCATCTTTACTTTTCAGTTTTTCTTTTCTCACTAAGGATCCATTTTGAGACATGTTCCTTATAACCAAGAAGATACTGTTCTCTGGCAAATCAGACTTCCCACTGTTGACAAAAGGGGCCAGACCCACCCTTTCTTTCTCATGTGTCTCCCCTTCCCAGAGTGAACCAGCCACCTTTATACAGAGAACTTGTTTGGTGTCCAGGAGCTATTCATTCACATATTCAATAAATCCTTATTGAGGGTTTGCCTTAAGAAAGGTGACCAACTGCCCAGTTTACTTGGGAATGTCCTGCTTTTAGAACAAAAAGTGCTGCATCCCAGGAACCCCCTCAGTTTTTAGAAGAGTCAGATAGCTGGTCACCGTAATCCTAAGCTGAGCTCTGTCTAGGAGCTGCATGTCAAACCGACCACCAGCTTCTCAGGTGCTCAGTGACCTTCTGTGGTTTCAGGCTATTTTCTCACAGAGAAAAGCATGGAGAGGGCACTTAGCTAGAACCAGGGACCCAGGGATCTGGTCCCAGTTTGGCTGCTGAAGAGGCAAGGGCTCAAGGGCAGATCACTGACCTTCAATTTCCTTCTCTGAAGAGTAGAACAGTTGAATTTGGTGTTCTTTGGCTCTTTTACAACTCAGATTCTACAACTCTATTTCAAAAACCATGTAATAAACCAGTTCACACTAACTAGGGTTCCTGGAGGTAGTAGATAGTAAGGTTTTGCCGATACTTGCTGATGATGCTAACATTACAAGGTCCTTATTCTGAGCTAGATACATCCCTTATTTTACTACTTCACAACTTCTGAGGTAGATGCTTTCTTTACCTCCATTTACAGGTGAGGGACTTAATTAAGACCTGGAGGGAAAGGGTAAGTAATTTGTCCCAAATCACATGGAAAGTTGTGGATCAAAGATCAGAACCTGGGAGGTCTGAACTTCCAAGTCCAAACTTGAACTGTTGCTCTCACTGGTGAGAGATAAATCATCAGTTAAAATGAACAGGCTAATTGTTTCCCTTCAAAGGACTGGAAAAAGGAAACTGGCTATTTGGAACAAGATCTTTGCATTCTGGGCTGCTAAAGGTTATCACTCTAAAAAACAGAACATGGTATTTGGGAAATTAGCGTTCTTAGCTCATATCTCGCCCCCTCCCTGCTCTTGAATACAAGCCAAAGGGTGGCGGAACCAATTGAGAATTAGAGCATCCCCTCCCCCCATTTCCCCTTCCATTTTTGGAAACTAGGATATTTCCACTCCCTGAAGGATCCACGAAACATATTAGGCGCTGTTAACAAGGATCAGAGGGTCACTGCCAGCTGCTCCCGTTGCCTCTAACTGGTCATCTGAAAAATGATTCCATTTAAATGTAGTTTACCTAAAAGTGTGCGTGAGAGTGAAGGAGTGTAGGAAGATTCTTACTAGGCACGTTTCTTTCTCAGCAAAGGATGATTTGAAATACAAACCAAATAAGGCTGAGGATCCCATTCACAGCAGCTGGCAGAGTTTCACTTAATTAAGCTACTCCGATTGCTTTATTCATACCTTTCACTTGCTCCGTTTCCCTCCTGTCTGACTCCTAGTGGAGGCAATGCTATTGCAAGGGGGGAGGGGGAATTAAATGCTGTTAGTCTTTAAGACCAACACTAATTAACAGATTTTTTTTGTACTGTGCTTGCCTACGTGAAAGTATGCAAAAGTAAATTTATATTCTGAGACGGTGACTGGTTTATACTGAAGCATTAAAGAGAATTAGCAGTTCCTGAGAACTCACCATCATTTGCTCTAAATTCCCCGGGGAGTAGTGAAATACCAGCATCAGGGGCAGGAAATGACAACAGGGGCCAAGAGCTAAGGTCATCTGAACTGCCAGCCACCAGCATGGTCATTCTAAAACCCCGGTCTGATCCACTTTCTCCTGTGCTGCAGAACCTGAGACAGGCCTCCTGCCTGCCCGTCAAGCTCCAGTTCCTTCTCTTGGCGTTGAAAATACTTCAGTCTGGCTCCCTCTCTCTGCAGCCGATGGCCCCACACTCAGCACTACATGCCAGATGCTCCAATCACATACCCCACCCACCCCCCCAACCATTATTCTTTTCACACCTCAATGATTTTTTCATAACCAATTCCTTTTTCTTTTAATGCCTTCCACACCCACCACACCCCTGCCACCTGGTGAATTCCTCTCGCCCTTTAACTGGAAGCTCGAAGCTTGCTTCTTTTGGAAGTTTGTCTGGACTTTCTCCCTCTCTTGTGCTTTTATGTTATTTTGAATATTTTTATCAGGGCGTTTATCACAATGTGTTTTTATCTTTATTGGCATGGCTGTTTCCTTCTAGGCTGTCTTTTTAAAAAATTTATCTTACGATTTTATTTTTATACGTTTGGGTCATTTTTTCTTTTTTAAATTAAATTTATTGGGGTGGCAAAATATAAATATTGGGGTGACCAATGTTTTATGGGTTAATAAAATTATATAGGTTTCAAGTGTACAATTCTATGATAGATTATCTATTGCATTGTGTGCTCACCATCCAAAATAAAATCTTCTCGTCACCATATATTTGACCCCCTTTGCCCTTTGCCCTTCACTACCCCCAGCCCCTTCCCTCTGGTAGCCACCACACTGTTGTCTGTGTCTATGAGGTTTTGTTTGTTTGTTTTTCTTGTTTGTTTATCTGTTGCTTTCAGTTTTATATCCCACATATGAGTGAAATCATACGGTTCTTAACGTTTTCTATCTGACTGACTTTATTTAGCATGATTTCTCACGACCCATCCCTGTTGTTGCAATGGCAGTATTTCATGTTTTCTTATTGTTGAGTAGTTAGTACTCCATTGTATATGTCCCACATCTTCTTCATCCAGTCATCCATTGATGACCACTTAGGTTATTTCCAAATCTTGGCTATTGTAAATAGTGCTGCAATGAACATAGGGGTGCATATATCTTTGCAAATAAAAGTTTTCACGTTTTTATGATAGGTACCCAGAAGAGGGGTTGTTGGGTCATATAGTAACTCTATTCTTAATTTTTTGGGAGCCTCCATACTGTTTCCCATAGTGGCTGTACCAGTTTACATTCCACCAGCAGTGAATGGGTTTTTTTTTTTTCTCTACAACCTCTCCAACACTTGCTATTACCTGTCTTGTTGATAACAGCCATTCTAACAGGTATGAGGTGGTACCTCATTGTAGTTTTGATTTGCATTTTCCTAATAGCTACTGCAGATGAGTAGTTTTTATTATATCTGTTGGCCATTTGTATGGCTAGACTGTATCTTTTTTAAAAAATTCATCTTTATTGTTGAAACTTTTACAGATGTCCCCTTTTTTCCCCATTGACCCCTTCTACCCCACATCCCCTCCCATCCCTCCCCCGCCTTAGGCCTTCACCACGCTATTGTCTGTGTCCAGTAGACTATGTCTTATTTATCCTGTTATGCCCATTCCAATTTAGAATCTGGTACAGCCCTGTCACATAAAAGCCCTTACTAGATGCTTATTGAATAAGTACATTATGACTCTTATGATCTGTTAATTGATATTTGTTGTGTGTGTACTATGTGCAAAGCATCGTGTAGGTGCTGTATATGCATTTGAATTGAGAGAGAGAAAGAGAAAGAGAGAGATCTGAATGACATGGGTCACAGTCCTTAACAAACAAAATTCTGTGTGAGATAGACAAAGATTTAAAAATCAAAGGAGAATAAGCATTATGCAGAGATACCAGCGTGTGGTTATGAGAGCTTAGAGGAGCTGGATTGGGATGGGAAAGAGTAGGTGGCATATGAAAGGATTTTGACAGATATAGAAATAGTGGAGGAGTGAGGCATCCAGGCCTAGGAAACAGTATGAACAAAGGAATGTGCTTGAGGACATAGTGACTTCCTTGGGACAAAAGGGCCTGAGAGCTCTGGTCTCACCATAACTAGGGAAACTGCATGCTTTAAAAAAAAAAATAAATTGGAAATAACTCCCATTAATATCAATAAATGCATTTTCCCTAGTTTCCTATATTTGTATCCTCTAAGCAGGAGTGGTGGTTAATCATCTCCAAATTGCTCAAGGATATGAAGCAGGGTGCTCATAAGTCTCTAGCAGCCAGAAATGCTTGTTGAAAATAAACGATTTATAATTTACTTTGTGAGCATCATTTCTGATGTGACAGCACAGCAGATAACAATAATAGTAGGTATTAGCCCAGTCTTAACAGAAACATAAAAAAATGTTTGTAAGTTGAAGCTATTTCCTGTTGCAGACAAAGCTTTAATGGGCTTGGCTACAATTCTAGAGACTTTCAAAATATCTCCAGAAAACACAAGGTTGGTTAATACTTTTTACAAGTGTATTTTTGAAATAAAAAGAAACAAACTGAAAATTTATTTGTCCCTTAGCATTCCTTTATGGAAATAAAATACTTAAAATCAGATACAAATACAATAAAGGAACCAACTAGAAACTGTGCAGGGTCAATTTCTAATTTTAGGATAGAAGGCTTTTAATTTGCTAAGTTTATATAATATGTGGCAGCAATGAGCAGTTTACAGATAGAAATTACAGTTTATATTGAAAAGTTTTAAACTTTACTCAGGGATCCACTATTATCAACAGTATTTATGAAGTCCCTTGTTATTGCAATATGGTTTTCACAATATAAGCCCTGTTAAAGCAGGTGTCCTTCCTGCATTCTAGGAGTTACCATGTAAGACTCTGTTGGGTTTGTACATTCAGGGGCCTCAGTGTTAGAATAAAGGTGATCAACCAACAATGGTCTCTTGCGCTTTTTTCCTCCTTACTCTTTATAAGTGAACACTCATTTTTCAATTTTTCATAACCCGGGGAAGTAAATAAAGCATGAAAAATGATCCTTACTTTCCAGATGTGGAAACCACAAGACAGAAATGACAAACAAATTGCTCACACACAACTGGTTACTTCCAGAGGAGGAAACAGAACTCTTGCCTTCTGTCTTCTTGTCCATTGCTACACTATTGTGCTCATGAGTAAGCTTACCTCATGTAGAGTGCTGTAGAGATGGGGAGCAAGAATCAATATCTGATTGCCGTGGAGATCAATATAAGAAAGGGTGACAATTCTGTGATAAATGGGAATGGCTCAGAGGAAGCCTTGCCTCACCTTTAGGGACAGACCCACTAAAATTGTTATATCTGATGCTCACGTAACAGACACATTCCCACTAAAATGTGGATTTAAAATCTCGAAGTCCTTCATAGGAAACCGATTAGCATCAGTAGCCAAGGCAGTAGATAAGAACAACAGTAATCATAATGAGCATCTGTAGAGTGCTTGATCGATGCCAGATACTGTATTAAGAGTTTTATACCCACCATCTCCTCTAACAACAATCCTATGAGGAAGATGCTATTACTGTTGTGTTACAGTTGAGCAAATTGAAGCTTAAGTAGTTTGTCAAGGTCTTACAACTAATAAACCACCAAGCTGAGAACTGAACCCAAGCAGCCTGTCTCCAAAGCCCGTGTGTTTGTGCTGCATTATTCCAACTCCTCCGTGTGAACTGTAATGCCTGTGGGGTGAGGGAGTGGAAACGTGCAGGAGTGCAGTTGAATCTGACCCTGAAGATTGAGTTCAAGTGTTAGATAACATCTGAGAAGGCAGAGCCCACAGGGGAAGCCCTCTGTCACAGGAACCTGGAGCCAACCCCCGATGTTGTGTCCCAGCCATCTGTTAGCAGGCAAGGGAAGGGCATTAGAATGTCAAGGACCTTACTGGTTCTAATATTTTCCTACCTCTGTTTCCCTCTTGTTCTTTAGAAATTTATTTCTGCTTTTGTTTGTTTGTGTGTTTTTTTATTTCAGGGGTAATTTTCTAGATCTTGATGTGACTGCCAGTAGAATTAGGTTTTCAGTCTCTTGAATCCTTGGCATATTTTCTAACTCTTAGAAGACTCACTGCTTCTGATGAGGCAAAGAAAATACTCCTTAAACATGGGTGCAATGGTCTGAATGTTTGTGTTCCTCCAAAATTTGCATGTTGAAACCCCAATCCCAATGTGATGGTATTTGAAGGTGAGGCCTTTGGGTGAGGTCATGAGAGTGGAGCCCTCAGAAGATTAGTGCCCTTATAAAAAGAGGCCAGAGAGCTAGCTAGCTCTCTTTTCTGCCATGTGAGGATACGAGAAGTCAGCTGTCTGCAACCTGGACTAGAGCAACCTGCAACCTTAACCTCAGACTTCCAGCCTCCAGACTGTGAGAAATGTCTGTGGTTGATAAGCCATCCAGTCTATTGTATTTTTGTTACAGCAGCCTGAACTAACAACAGAATATGTAGAGCCTTTAGTCTCAGTGTGGGGTGCTTTCTGTTCACCCCCACGTCCTGCCTCTGCTTTCTGTTCACCCCTATGTCCTGCCTCTGTTCTCAAAGCTTAGTAGGAAGCAAAGCTGAGCTGTGTCCCCAAGAACCCATCATTTACTCTCTATGGGCCTGACCCATTCCTAGTGAATCTCAAAAGAAATGCTATACAGCAGCCCTTTGAAAATGAAATGCTTTTCTATTGAACCAGAAAATAATTGCATCCTCCCATTTACTCTTTAGGGTACAAATTGATCTGACTTGATTTGTCAGAGAGCCAGAACTGCGGGCAAGTAGACGCAGGAGAAATCAACCAATCTTTTAAGCCGGCAGTAATTGTTCCTCCTGTCAGCTGGCTAAATGACTTGTATCTGGAGGAGATGCTCAGAATGAATCAGAATGCCCGAGGTGACAGAAACGCAGCATTCCAAAGTGGGTTCTAACAGAGTAAGTGTTGCTTCGTGTTTTACAAGGGCTTGGTTTCATGTTTTCCCCCTTTTTCTCTTATCGCGTCCCCTGGGGCTAGTGTCCTCCCAAGGAAACCAAGGGCAACTGCATGAATGTAATGCCGAGGAAAAACAACTTGTGGATTAGCATTTACTCTGAGGATGCGCTTACTTGCACCCTGGTCATTAATAAACCCAGGTTGTTCCTAAGAATAGGCACCGCAGCAGAGGGGGTGAAGTCCCTTTGCTGGCGAGCTGTCCGTCATTTTTAAATTAAAGAAAGAAAATAATTTAGACATAGAAAAAACTGTGCAAAAGAATATAATTGATACTCATGTGCCAGCCAACATTCAAGAGTTGCCATTTTGCCATATGAGCACTGGTTCCCTTCTTCCCCTTCTTCCTGCCTTTCTAAGAAATAAAATGTTGCAGTATAGCTAAATCTCCATACTTCTACCCCACTGTTTATTCCTTTCTCTTTCTGTCCAGAGAGAACTGCTAGCATAGTATTAGAATTTATCTTTTTTGTTTATGAAAATTACTTTTACTATATAGATATATATGCAGAAAGAATATGTAGTACTTTTGGGGGGGGGGCGGGCTTTTAATTTTAACCTTTTAGTCTAGTCTATATGTATCCTTTTAGAACTTTTTTACGTTGGACATTATTTTGTGATTTACCCATGTTGCTACTAATAGATCTTGTTCAATTATTTTAACTGCTGCATCGTATTGCTTTGGATGAATAACTCCAAATTTATTTCACTCTACCCTATTGACAAACCTGTTTTTCTCTGCTGCAAACAACACTGCAACACATATTCTTGTGGAGGTCTCCTCAGGCCCATGTGTGAGGTTTTCTCTTCAGGGTCTATACTTGAGAATGGAATTGTTGGGTTACAAGGCAGGCTTTTCTTCAGTTTTGCTAGCTATTAGCAAATTATTAAACCGTGCATTTAAAAATAGTTTTGCCCTAGCCGGTTTGGCTCAGTAGTTAAACTGTTGGCCTGTGGACTAAAGGGTCCAGGGTTCAATTCAGCCCAGGGCACCTACCTCAACCGCAGGCTCAATCCCCGGCCCCCGTCAATGTGTGAGTGGGAGGTGACCAATCCATCTGTCTCTCACATCGATGTTTCTCCCTCTGTCTGTCTGTCTCTCTATCTCCCTCTCTATCTCCCTCTGCTCTCCCTCCCTCGCTCTTCCCCCCCTTCCACTCTCTCTGGAAAGCAATGGAAAAAAGATCCTTGGCTGAGTGGTGCCTCTGCTGTTTTCACCTGGACTCACTCATGTGACTGTATTGAACTGGGGTGTGTGGGGGTGGGGGGGGTAGGGCCCAAGCTGGCCTCATTCACTGGTCCAGCAGGTGGAACCTGCTGTCGCTGGGGTGCCTTGTTCTCACGCAGCCTCTCATCCTAGTAGGCTAGACTGGGTTCCTTGCCTGGTGGTCTCAGGGCACCGTTCAAGAGGGAAGAAGCTGCAAGGCCTCTGGAGCTTACACAACGACACTTCTGCCACATTTGCTTGGTGAATACGTGTCACTGGGCCAGCCCAGGTTCAAGGTGGGGAGATGGACTCCACCCCTTGATGGGAGCTGTTGCGAAATATCGTGGCCATTTTTTTCAGTCCTACTATGCTACTCGATCCCTGCTACAGCATATGCGATGTTCTACTTGTATTAGGCTGGCAGAGGAGTTCTTCCTCTTCCTTGAGGCAACCTCCTTCATATTGCCCCCTCGGCCCTGTAGATGAACACCCCCCGGGTCCAAAATCAGCATCAGGGTGCTGTGCTCTCTTCTCCAGTACTGGGGAAGTAAAAGAAAACGTTTAGTGGGAAGAGCAAAAAATTTACATTTAGGACACATAGAGGAAATAACCTTTTTTTTTTTGGTCTAAGTTGTATTCAAGCTAGGTGTGCCTTTTATGGGAAGCAACCTCATTCTGAAGGGCAAAACTGGGCCAGTGTGGGGCTGAAGGGAAATAAAACTAATGAGCTAATTGGGCCTGTATCTGGCTTAGACTTTAATGGAGAAGGGTAAAAGGGGCATTTGAGGTTTCCAAGCTGTTCCACTTAGTTCATCAGAGCAAGGGAGCAGAGAATTTACTTGGGGAGAGAGCTCTGGTCAGAAAGAACGTGTATCCAGGGCTGTATCTCAGGAAATTAAGTTGTTATGCGTAGCTGATGGCAGGAGGATCCAGGGGAGCTGAGGGGATGCTCACATAGCTTTGGTCTAGTGCCGTCTTACTCATTGTATTCATTGGACCACCAGGAGAATCTTGGTCCTACTCCAGAACTACTGAATCAGAACCTGAATTTTAGAAAGATCACCAAGTAACTCATATGCTTGTTAAAGTTTGAGAAATACTAGCCTAGAGAGCCTTCCTGATTCTATTAAATCATACCCCTAGGGAGGCTCCATATAAAGCTGGCCTTTATTTCAATAAAGGCCTGTGTTTTGTACCACCCAAGGCTTTCTGAGAGCAGAGAGGTCCCAGCCTCACTGTCTGTGGGCACCCACAGTCTATGGCCCTTTTCTCAAAGCAGGGGTTCTTAACCATTTTTTTAAAATGTCTTTATTGATTTCAGAGAGAGGAAGGGAGAGGGAGAGAGAGAGAGAAACATCAATGATGAGAGAGTCATTGACCAGCTGTCTCTTGCACGCCCCCAACTGGGGATCAAGCCTGCAACCAGGGCATGTGCCCTGACCCGGAATTGAACCATGATCTCCTGGATCATAGGTCAATGCTGAACCACTGAGCCAGTTGGCTGAGCTTTTATCCTTTTTTTAAAAAACAGCCTTATTGAGATATAATTCATATACCATACAATTTGCCCATGAAAAATTCAGTGTTTATTTTCAGTATATTCACAGATACGGGTAACCATCACAGCCAATTTTAGAGCATTTTCATCACTCCTAGAAGAAACCTTGTATCCATTAGTTATCACCCCCATCCTTTTATTTGCACACCTTCTCCATTCCTGACTTAACCACTAATCTACTTTCTATCTCTATAGATTTACCTATTCTGTACCTTCATATAAATGGAATCATATCACATATGGTTCTTAACTGTTTTTTTTGGATCATGGACATCCACTGAAACTCTAATGGAAGCCATGAACCTTCTCCCCATAACATACATGCACAAGTATATTTACCCAGCATTTCATAAAATTTCGTGAATCCTCTGAAATCTTGGTGTAGGAAATCAAAGAACTCATGCTCTGTGGCCAGTAAAAATGGGTAGTTGTTGTAGGCAGATCCTAATCTGGTTTGAGTGCCATTGGCAGAAGGGATGGGATCATGCAGAGATAGGCCACCCAGGGTTATCACCGCCCCAAGGTGGAAAGTGAATAAGGCAGCAAGCAAAGGACAGGCACCAAGTGTTTACAGAGCTGAAGAAACTGTGTTTATAACACATAGTTTGCCAAGGAGGGGGTGATGGTGAACAGATGTGTCATTTGCAATTATTCCTAAAGATGTTAATTACGAAAATGGAATCTCTGATTAGGGTTCTAAAAAAAGAACCCCCTATACTATGGGGTGTTGGATGCGCACAATCAAGCGTGCTTGCTGACTGTTCCTCCAGGTGATTACTGTGGGTGCCAGACTCATCATCTGGGATTCTTGTTTTCAATGTGCCACCTTGAGAGCTGGTGAGGGGTTCTGTGGGGCACTTTCCCACTGCAGAACCTTAGAGCTGGAAGTGATCTCTGAGATCACGGAGTTCAGCTCTGTCCTTGAACAAAGGCAGAAACTGAGGCTCAGAGGAATTATTGTCACTCGTCCCTAGCAGAGTGGGGATAAGCTCATGTCTTTCTTATTATTGATTCACTTTCCCTTGCTTTCTTGCATCAAAGAGGACATAAGTCCACTGTCAATTTTGTAGTCAGGATCTACTTTAACTTTATGTGGAGTAAGAATCCCTAACCCACCCAGGGTGTGCATGTGGTCTGAGTGTGGGGAAGGGGAAAGCAAGTAACTAGAATAACACGGGTTATGTTCTAAGTTATGCTGTTTAATAGAGTAACCACTAGTCATCTGTGGCTATTTAAATTAAAATTAAATTAAAACTTTAGTTGCAGTAGTCACATTTCAAATACTAAGTAGCTACTTATGGCTAGTAGCCACTATATTGGACAATGCAGAATATTTTCATTACTGCATTACTCTGTTCATTATTTCATTACTCTGTTTCAAGTCCCATGAAACAGCTTTTTGGAGTCTGTAGCCAAATGTTCTGAGTCTGAATCCCAGTTCTGCCACTTAGAGTAAAAACTTGAGCGCATTCTGTAATGTTTCCACACCTCGGTTCCCGCATCTGTCAAATGGACATAAGCATAGGATCTGCCTCACTGGTTTACTGTGAAGATTATGAGCATAAATGAGGTAATGTGTATCAAGTGCTTAGCAAAAAGAGCTTACATGATTAAGCACTAAATAAATATTATTATCATCATGAAGCATCTCAGCATCCTGCTTAAGACTGTGTGGTCTCTTTTCATTGGAATGATGCAACTTGTTCCAGGAGGAGTAAGGAATTGCTTGCCGGGGACACGAGGACTCCAAGAAGCCTAAATCTTGGTTGGTTTATAGTGGAAGGAGGTCAGGAACATGGAGATGGAGGTGGAAAGAGGTTCGGGTGTGTTGAGGGGGAGGTGATCTGGGTTCTGGGAACAAGGAGAAGATGAAATGGTGTGAATTGTGAGAAGTGATGGAGGGTCGTGAAGATCACCCCACTTCACAAATTTATCAAGGGCTGGCCTGACAAGTGCCATTGTGGCAGAGACATCCACCTACCAGTCTGTGGGGCTGTTGAAGGACTCTTTACCTGCTCACGTCCATTGTAGTAACTGTGCCTGCTTGTCCACAAGAGGGAGGCGAGGGAAAGGAGTGAAAGAAATCCTACCCGTCCAGCTGGTTCTTTGCTGGCGGCTCTAGTCAAAGGTTTGCTGCGGAGGAAGCTGACGTTCTTGATTAAAATACAACTTCCTTTCATGCAAAAGCTCACAGGTCTCAGCTGTGCTTTCCTCGAACCCATTACCTCAGTAGAAAAGATCCATCCCAAAGGCGCTATGTTATTCAGAAAGTCATACTTCACGGCCTCTCAGGAGGGTAGGGCAATTTTCACACCTGGCTAGAGGCTGTGCCAACCTTCTAGCAACTGCCCCCAAATCGGGCTCACAAAAATAGGACACAGAAGGTGTGAGTGAAGCGGAAAGAGGTGGCAGTTACCCAGGTAATTCAGCCACATGGCCTGCCACTCCGCAGTATCGATTGTGCTGCCAGGGCTCATAAAGCATTGTGCTAGGCATTGGGAGAAGGTATTAAAAAATAATTCTCTTTGCCCTGAGGGAATTTTCATGTAATTCAGGAGCCAGGGAGCCAAGGGACAGAAGGGGCTTAGGGGGACAGAGAGGAGAGAACACCACAATAGAACCTGCAGATGTATTTTATTTCTTGGTCTGCCAGTAATTAGTGGCATGACTTTGGGCTAGTTATTACAGTTGTCTGGGTCTTTCATTCTCATCATGAATAAATTTAAGCTGATGGACTGGATGATTGAAAAGTTCTCCATTTCTAAAAGTCAGATTACAATTCGGGTGTGGGGGTGTGAGTATCTATGCCACGGGGGAAGATTCTTCCACTGGGGTTGTCAGATTTATCAAATAAAAGTATAGGATGCTCAGTTTCACTTGGATTTCAGATAAACAACGAATAATTTTTTAAGTGCACATCCCATGCAATATTTTGGACATAATTATATTACAAGATTATTTGTTGTTTACCTCATATTCAACTCTAACTGGGCATTCTGTACATTATTTGTCAACCTCTGCCTTCTACCAAACATGCCTGTCCCTCTCACCATGTGGGGGAGGCCTTTCTCCATCCTCTTACGGGGACCTTCTGATCAGTCTGATTGGTCAGAACCTGCATCATCCCTTGGCCACATTTGACTGACAAGGATGAATGCTTCCATTTTGGTTTTCACTGCCTGGACCCAAGAGCTAAGAGCTTTCCCCCCCCTCCCCTTCCCTTGAGAAAGCCCATGAACAGGGCTGCTCATGGGAAACAGGTTAGTAACCGTCCCTCTGTCCTGGTGCCCACTTCAGACTTCATCCATTCTGACGGCTGAGCGAGTGGACTTGTAGTCGGTTCCAAGTGCCCATTCATCATAGATGTGCCTATGTGCTCACGCCCAAGGTATAGATTTGGGTTGGGAGCAGAGGCCCCATTTATCCTAAAACTTAACCTTTTCTCTCCAATCTAGCTCTTACCAGCGAACTCTGCATTTTAGGGCTTAATAGACACTTGGTGGCCTAGTAATAAGCTGATACTTCTGTTCCCATTGGGCCAGTACATTTCTGTGTCTTCTTGTTTGACCTACAAGGGAGGAGCTTTGAGACTTAGGTCCCAAACCTCTTACATCATTGTCATCTCTATGAATCAGACTTATTGACCCAGCTAGATTCATTCTCACTGATTGTTAAAAAAAAAAAAAAAGTAAACTTTTGTGATGTCATTAGGCCGGAGTAGGAGGAAAGGATCAGATATAGGTCATCCTGAGATATGTCTCATTCACGTATGAAAATGATCTGGCAACTTTATGCTGTGAATAACTGTGTGCTGCATGAAAGAAGATGGGAGGGATCTAGTCTGGTTATCCAGCCCTGACGTTTCTAGTAATGAGATGGGTATCAGAAGATACCTCTTGAGGTCCTTTGCCAGTGGATGCTGCCGTCGTAGTCATTGAGATTTTCATAGCTTGTACTCTTGTTCCTTGCCTGGACCTTTGTCCCACACAGCATTGTAACTGCCTCCTATACTTGGCTTTCCTAAACACAGATCTGATTATGTTACTATGCTGTCTAAAAGCTTGCTCTTTTCTACAGCAGCAAGTCCAAACTCCTTAGCATGGTACCTAAACCCTTCCCAGGCTGATGTACACTCTTTGCACTTCAGCTTCTCTCCTCTACCACCATCCCTGCTTCCTGGCACTCCAACTTGTAGCCAAAATTAACTGTTAGTTGTCTCCTAAACATTCTTCTTCACATCTCTAAGCCTTTGCACATATTGGTCCTTCTGCTTCTAATACCCTTCCTCTTTCCTCTCTAGGGAATGGTTTCTTGTGAGAATTAATTCAAGTGTCAGCTCTCCAAAGCCTTCATGGATTCCCAGGTCCCTCCCTGAATGACTGTTCCCTTCTTTTGTGCTCTCAGACTCTACCACGTTGCATTGTAACCATTGGGCCAGGTACCTATTTCTCCCCTTGTCTAGGAGCATCATGAGAGCAAACACCTTTGAATCTCATCTTCAGTGTCACGTGCCTCTCCAATTTCCTCTATTACAGTGCCTGGCACAGCAGGGACATTCAATAAATGAGTGTTGCATGCATGAGGACAATAGACTGTGGCCCAGATAGCTGATATTTAAGTTGATTTAATTGTGTGATGTGCGTGAATTTTCAGATGAAATAAATCTTCTGGATGGAAGTGACTGCATTGAAATGTTAGTATAGCAACATACTGCAGCCCATAAAAACCCAATATGTAGATACTGTCATTCAAATGAGGGATATTAAATCTTTATCTCAAGGCACAAATCAGAATAGAGCCACAGCATGAGACACTTGTAATAGGCTAACATTAGCATTAGTATTAGCATTCAGTAATTTTTCCTTCTTTTGGACAGAGCATGTCTATTCGGATATCAAACCGTATCTCAACATATGCGTTATGCATTATGACTTATGAAAGGGATTTTTTCCCCTTTGTTGGGTAAGATTCAATGCATCAGCAAAATATCTCTGTTGACAAGTATTCTGTGAGAGGCTGCAAGACTGATCACAGGGATAAAAGGTATTTATTTGGTACTTTGCCTAAATGAAATCTGGAGTGACACCTCTTCTAAACAATTTATTTCCTTCAATACACACTGAGCATAAATTGAGCTCCCAAAGTCTAAAGATCTTAAGGGGAAAAATCACAAACCTTGAAGCAATCTAAAGAGCACTGGAGGCCCTGGCTGGTTTGGCTTAGTGGTTAGAGTTTGGGCCCTCGGACTGAAGCGTCCTGGGTTTGATTCCAGCCAGGGGCACATATACCTCAATGTGCCTCTCTCACATCCATGTTTCCCCTCCCTCCCTCCCTCCCTCCCTCCCTCCCTCCCTCCCTCCCTCCCTCCCTCCCTCCCTCCCTCCCTCCCTCCCTCTCTCTTTCTCTCTCTCTCCCTCTCCCTTCCCTTCTACTGTCTCTGAAAAGCAATGGTAAAAATAGCCTTGGGTGATGATTGAAGAAAAAAAATGTTCTACATAGCACTGGATTTGGTGCCATGATTCCAGTCCGAGCTCCAGCACTAACCAGATGTGTGATCCTGGAGATGTCACACAACCTATGAGGGCCTCTGTTTTCCCATCGCTCTGTATCAAGCAGGTTCTACTAGTGATCCCTGAAGATGTTTCTCAGCTGTATCATTTGGATGCTCCTCTGCACGGACAAACTGACTGAACTTAATGTCGCTTAAGCTCCTGACTCTTTGCTTGTACGCCTCCTTCCAAAAACCCTGGGAGGGGGCCCATCAATATCTTTTATGTGGTCATGTATTTTTGTAAAGTTTCACAGTAAAGATATTTTGGCTGAAACTGTTAAGGCAGCTGTCTCTTTCTATTCCCCCTTTGCCTTCATTACAATTTCCGAGTGTGGGGTGGTCTTGAAGAAGCTGCAGGCATTTTGGGGATCCGGATGAAGAGCAATCGAGTTGGGGATATGTTGATTTTGAGTTTAATGATATATCTTTATGTAGTTTATAAGGTGCCAAATAAAAGACTTTTAAACAGGCTGTCAGAATTATTGCCTGTGCCTGCTGTGGAATCAGCTCGAAGCCGTCAAGATGTCTTCCAGTGGGGGCTATGCTGCTCTGTAACAAGGGAACACACTTACGGCCTGCAAAGGGCTTAATCAATAAATAAAGGAATTAGCAGAAGCCTTCACTTTCAGAAGTGTTGGCTGTCCTTGGGTGGGCACAGCAGGTGAGGACTCCAGCCGTTTGCACCAATCCTCTGGCCTCAGTGTTCGCAAGCTCTCAGCTGTGACAAGCCTGCAGGCATCAAGGCCGGGCTTTTGCCCACAGACTTGAGCTTTATGGAGGCTTTCTCGTCAGAGCCTCTGCTTGTCACCTTGGGGAAGAAACACTGTAAGAGTTGGTTTCACGTTTCTTAAATTAGAGAAATAATCTGGCTTTTGGAAAACAATCTGATAGCACTTTCTGGAAATTGTGGGAGGTAGGCACACTGTGAGGACACTAAGCACATGCAGGTACTGGCTCTTTCATTTCTCGCTTGGTGTTTACTCACTTCCCCACTGTATTTCCTGCACTTGCCAGCAAACATAGATCCTTAGCTTAGTATAGATCAGATGGTATAAAGTTGGACCTTATGAGGGTCTGCCTTTATCTCTGGCCACACACTCCCTACTTACCGGGGAACCCACTTAATCATCTCTGAAATATGCCTAATTTGCCTGCTTAAGGCAGCCCATCACCCAAGATAAGGATGGCAGATTTGTTTCAGTACATATTCCAGCTCTGATTAATTGCTGGTGTATGCTTGAGAGAGCTGTATGGTAAAGGACTTTGAGGCCTCTTAGGGGCTCAATAGGAAAGGGTGCTGTGATTGATTAGTGATGTGTGCCATAAACACAGGAGGGAAGAGTGGGGTAAATGGACATCATATTTGCCACCCCTATCCTAGGGTTTAACCTCATGTTCCAGCAGGAGAGAGGTAAGACAGTTTTGCCTAAGGTAGTTACTATCTTAATTTCAAAACTGCCTGGCTGGTAGTCTCTCATGTCTGTTCTTATTTATTCTAATAATATTTGGCACATGTATGTTTTCTGACTAATAAGAAAAGAAAGGAAAAGGAATGAATATTTATTGAGCATCTACTAATTGTCAGTTTCTTCTTTTAGGAGTTTTATTAAATAGATCTCAAATATACTCAAAATAATACTATAAAATCAGAGTATTACTCCCCTTGTTAAAATAATAAAAAAGTAAGCCTCAGGGAGGTAAGATATTTGCCTAAACCATAGTGGAAAATTTCAAATCCAAAGGTGATGTCCATTCTGATATACTTGGGCAATGGTTCTCAATCTTGGGAACATGTTAGAATCTCCTGGGAGGATTTAAAAACATTTGAAAATACTGATCACTGAATCTTGTCCCAGATTAATTACATTAGAATCTCCGGGGCAAGGGAGTCTCGGGCATAGGAGTGGTTTAAAAAATTCCCTAGTGATTCTAATTTGCAGCCAGGGAGGAGGGAGCAGGATCATTAACATTTACAGAAAGCTCACTCTGAGCCTAGCTTTTTCTTTTTTACCCATCACCCATATTCTATCTAATTTAATTCTCATACAATTCCTTAAAAGAAGCATGATTAGCCTCATTTTCCTGTGAGGAAAACTGAGGCTTAGAAAACTTAAGGAAATCACTGAAGATCTCGCAGTAGAACTGGGATTTGCATGCAAATCTGTTTGCTTCCAAAGCACCTGCTCTTCCAGGGCACCATGCTTCTTCCGTTCAGTTTCTGAACCTAGGCTCCACCCTTCACCTTTATGCTGAGTAAATCAGGATTCTACCTTGTTTCCCCCAGATCTGACCCCAATCTGCCATTCCCTTCCATGACTTGCATCTCTAACTCCAGTGGGAAGTGCCATTCGTAGTCTTAGCATTTGGTCTCATGGTAGAGAAATGCAAAAGGCACTCCCTAAAGTTACCGGCTTCTATTCTGTGGGCGTTGGGCAGCTCAGGATGAGGCTGCTTCTGGAGCCATGGGCCCTGTGCAGCGATCTTGCCTCTGAACCATCTAGGCCAGATACATTTGCGGTCCTCTCTTTGGTCCCCAGGCAGTTCACGGAGGTACACAGGAGTTGTGGCCTGACTTCCTAATTTTGTGAGTTGTGGGCACCTATGTTCCTGCTTTGGCTGTTGAGATGTCACAATTGCATCAGCTCCTTTGGTCAGAACCGCGTGTATCCATGAGATAACTGAGTAAACAATGAGAACCTTACAGTTGGAATGGACCTCCAGCCTGATCTAGTTCCAATGCCAGCCTAAGGCAAAAATGCCCTCCCCGGCACCATATCAGAAAGGAATGCAGGTTGTTTAAATGGTTGCCGCAGAACTGTGCTATCTCTTCCATTAATTGTCACAGTGTTAGGCAGCCCTGGCAGCTCAGAAACTTTTTCAAAACTAAGCTTATATATTGCTCTCCATAATTTTCAAGTTCCTCAGCTGATTGATTTCCCTCGATCTTATTAAAGACTAATTTTTATAAAACTGATCCATCAACCAAGTAGTTTATGTAAATTAGGATGGACTAAGCAAGGTTAGTTCCAGGCAAAATTATCAATAAGCGTTTCCAGTGCAGTTTATTTCCAGTGTTCTTAATCATGCTGGCTTCCTTTAGGGACAGCCACTCTCACCCCTGCCCCCTAATTCTAACTTTTCTTCCTCCATCAGAATTCCAGTTGTCATAAAAAGTTTGGGAACTCAGCCACCATCAGGTGTGACTGATAAAACATGATTGTCCCCTCCTAAGAGCATTAACAGTTCATTAAGGATGAAGTTTGAAAGGCTTGGTGTAAAGGAACAAATTCAAAACGAATCTAAGTCAGCAGGTAGTTTGAGGGAGGGTGGGGATAAGGGAACATAGCTTCCCAGTGCTTCTGATAGCACCTTGTGTGGGGACACCTGACTCTCCAAGGTGTGCCTGTCCTACGTCTCCGTCTGGGGCTGCTGCCTGGTCTGATGATGTTCTCCACTCTGGGAACGCTGAGGGCCTCTTGGGAAGATGGCCTGAATCACAGGGAGGTGAGGGACCTGTGTTATTTGAGGTCAAAATGCAATAGAAAGTGGCCAGTTGGCTAAAATTAAGGTCCTATAGGACTTGAACAGCCACCCTGGGCTTGACCGATGCTCTGCTTTAATCTTCTTTTCAAAGATGCACCTCATACGAGACCATTCCTGCTGCCAAAACAGGAGTCAGTGATCATTTGGAGGGAAATTTTCCTCAGGGAAAATGGCTGTGTCTCAATGCAGGGCACAGACATTCCTTGAAGGGCTTCCTGTTTGAAGCAAGCAAGGTCCCAGGCCGCCTTCCGTTCAGAGAGATGAAAATATCGCAGCCTGCGGTGCTTGAAGGCATCCTGGAAATACAAATCCTTAGCCCCGAGCTACAGGAATGGGCGTGTGTGCTTTATTTATTATTTACTGAGAAATCTGTCCAAACACTGCATTTTCGGGACTGGTAGGAAACACTGATGAAAACATGAGCACCTGAGGCATAAAAGAGCCTTTGAAACTAGGACAGACTTTCACTGGAGCCTGCTGGTGTCTGTGGGCGAGGCAGTGTGTATGCACCACTTCTTATCCTCACAAATTAATTTTTAAACTTGGTTTAGACTCCAGGAAGCAGTGGACTTGGGGATTTCGAATGAATCTCTCAGTCCAGATGTGTCCATGGTAGAAACCACTGGGCAGCAGGGCATAATTAACAATCTCTCCTTCACCGAAACCGAAGAATAGCATTAATTTTGCCAACTGGGCTTGGCGTGAATCGGCTGGAATGTCTGAGTAGATTTCCAGCTGCTGCTCATGCAGCTCTGGCTTCCAGCAGAATTTGCATTCCAAATAAAACGAGGCCTGAAATAGAAGTGTGATACATGTTCAAAGCTATTTTTAATCAATGATCACTTGGTTCTCCGTGAAAGATTACCAGCAGGTCGCAATCCATTTCGGATTTTGCTGTGTCCTACGGAACCGATGTAAACACACGGCCTTCAGCTTCCCCCTTGCGCTTCATCAGCTCTGTGGGTAAGGGGAGGAGGGCCCCTGAGTGGGCAGGAGTAACAGACGTGCTCATAGGTACAAGTACCAGAATGAAGGGCCACTTTCTTGAGCTAAGTCCCAGTTTAAGTTTTCCTGGGTCCCACAGAGAAACTTTGTGGAGCAATCTGAAGCTCGAGGATTCTGTCCCCCGAATGCTCATCCTGAACCATGTTACTGTCCAGCAAGCCAGTGAGTTGCAATCCATGGAAGAGCTCAGAAATGTTTCTCTCTTGTTCGCTCCCCCCGGCTAGCAGTGGGATGCTGTGCGCAGTGCACATTTCTTTATAGATAGTATCATCCCGGAAACTTGCTGCCAAGATCATCCACTCGTTGTTGTTTTAAATAATAGCACCTTACATTTATTTAGCATGCTTACTGTCTGCAAGCAAATCTATAATCTCATTTGCAAAAGGCATTTACATAGTATGAATACTTAAATACTTATAATTGCTTATTAATTTGTTTAACAGAATATGCTAATATTATTTCCCCCTCTATTTCTCCCTTTTCTTTTTCTATAAGGTGTTTTCCTTCTTGATTCAGCTTTTCTGACATTGTTTTTACACGTGTTCGCAACTGTATTTTAGCTGCACCAGAGTCTTGATTCCCCAGGACCATCTTACTACTTTAAAAAAAAACACCCTCTGTCTTTTACCTGTAATATTCATTTTACATTTTATTTTCCATCTTCCCCAAACATTAATTTATAGTTTCTAAAAATGCTTTGCAATGGTTTATTTAGTATTCAGATGTGGCTTTAAAAAATAATAATACTCTCAGGTACATTTCTTTTCTATTTTTTAATTTTATAAGGATTAATCTGTCCATCTGTCAAGAATACATCACCTTGATTCTAGAGTAATTTTGCCTGTCTCATTCACCGCCCCCCCCCCCCAAGTCTTGGCATAAAGTAGAAGCTCAATAAAATGTTGTGGTGCGAATGGAATCAGCGAATGAATGCACAGACAAGTAACCTGAGATCTGAAGGATGGGGAGGTGTTAGCCTGGGCAGTAAGGGGGAGAAAAGTGTCCTGAGGAAGAGACAACAGAAAGGCTTGGCAGGGACAGAAAGCAGCATTTTGAGTAACTGAAAGAAATTATGGTTGGGTTGTGAGGCAGTGAGAGTGAGAAATGAGGCTGAAGAAGACAGAAGAATCAGGCACTGGCAATCTTTTTCTGTGTTAGGAACTTGGGACATTTTCTGAGGGAAACGATGATGTAATAAGGGAGGAAAGTTATATAACTGTATGTGCATTTTTTTATAAAAAATATAAGCATATGGTACAAATCTTTTTTAGAAGCCCATTGTTTTTATAATAAAAGTATTAAAGCAAACTTGAAAAGTACAGAAAAGTATAATGACAAAATTGTAAGTTACCTAATGTTTCAAAACCAAGTATTATTCTCTGTGTGGTTTATATAATAGCAACCACCACAACAGCTAACTTAGATTTAGTGCCTACAAAGGGCCAGGCACTATTCTAGCTCCTTTATATTTAATAACCCGTTCAGTTCTCATGGCAAACCTGTAAGTCAGAACACGGGTCTGGATGGAAGATAACATGCAAAATATTAGGGCCATTTTCTGTTAATTTTTAAAATATAGGAGTTCTTCAGATTTCTCATTAATGAGGGTGATTATATTGTTCTATATGACTCTATCTTTGGGAAAAAGAAAACCTTTTAGTTAGTAGTTTTCCCAGCCCCATAAACAGTTTAGACATCAGCATAGACCACAACCAACTATTGTTTTTAACTTTTTATTTTGAGATAAGCTTAGACTTACAGAAGAGTTACAAAAATAGTACAGAGAATTCCCATATGCCTTCCATTCAACTTCCTCTAATGCGAATGTCTCACATAACCACAATACAGTTATCAAAACTATACAAAACAATTAAGTAAACTGAAGACTTTATTCAGATTCTGTTAGTTGTCCCACTAATGTCCCTTGTCTGGCCCAGGAGCCAGGCATGGTCTCATTGCATTTAGTATACTCCAATGTGTCACAGCACCTGTCTTTCCTTGTCTCCCATGACGTTGATTCTTTTGGGGAGTCTGATCAGGTATTTTATAGAATTCCCCTCTATTTGGGTTTTCCTTATGTTTTTTTCATAATTAGATGTGATTGTACATTTTGGGAAGGATACTAAACAGGCTACATACCCTTCTCAGTGTGTCATATTGATGGATATATGATTCAATATATTTTATTACTTGTGATGTAACCTTGGTCACTTGGTTAAGGCAGTATCTGCCAGGTTTCTCTACTATACAGTTACTATTTTCCCATTGCAATTAATAAGTAATTTGTAGACAATATTTTGAGGCCATGCAAATATCATGCCTCTCTTCAAATTTCCACTAATTTGAGCATTCATCAATACATTTTGCAATCATTACTGTAGTGTTCTAATGGTGAGTTTCTATTTCCTTCATTCCTTCTGTATTTATTAATTGTAATTCTTCTGTAAGGAAGAGTTGTCCTTTATTTATTTATTTATTTATTTATTTATTTATATCTGATGGACTTGTGGATATTTATTTTATCCTTTGGATTGTAATGCCATGCCATCATTATTTATTTGTTATATAAGTCGATCCAGCTTTGGCTACTGGGAGCTCTTTTAAATTGGCTCCTGTGTCCTCTTGACATACCCACATTTTGTTTTTGATTACTTCTTTATTTCTGGCACTAAAAGATGCTTCAGCCAACTATGTTTTTTTATTAGACTTTATTTTTAGTACAGTTTTGGGTTTACAAAAAGCATGAGCAAAAAGTATGGGGAGTTCCCATATACCCCCCCCCATTTCCTCTGTTGTTAACCTCTTGCATTCATATGGTATATTTGATACAACTGATGAACCAATATTGACGTATTATTGTTAACTAAAGTCCATAGTTTAAATTAGGGTTCACTCTGTGTCATACAGTTCTGTGGGTTTTGACAAATGAATAATGTCATGCATCCACAATTACAGTAGCATACAGAAGAGTTTTACTGCCCTAAAAATCTCCTATGCTATTCCCCCTCCTTCCCCCTACCCAAGCCTCTGGCAACCAATGATCTTTTCACTGCCCTATAGAGTTGCCTTTTCCAGAATGTCATACAGTTGGAATCATACAATATGTAGCCTTTTATAGACTGGCTTCTTTCATTTTGCAATAGGCATTTAATGTTTTTCCATATGTTTTTATGGCTTCATAGCTCATTTCTTTCTCTCTTTTTTTGCAATTAAGAAGTTTTATTTCATGAAAGATATAGATTCCTGCATGTCATGCAACATTTACAAAAACTATCCATATACTGGACTATAAAACCAGGCTCAATAAATTCAAGAATTGGTCATCTACAGGCCACATACACGTACAGCACAGTCAAAGAATAAATAATAATGAAGGGTAGCTAAAGAATAATTAAAAGAAAGATAGCAGGCTAGAAAGAGAAGGATTTGGGGAAAATGAAATATCCACTAGCACTGTTTCTGAGAAGCTTTATCTAGACAACCTCAATATCAAAAGTTATACTTGTAGGATAGTCTTTATATCTTGCCTGGTTCTTTGTCAGGAGTTCTCTTGAACTAGGCTAATTTTGGCCCTCTCTGTGAACTTCTGAGAACTCCTTGTAACTTAGGCAGATTACTTAAGGGTGCCTCTTTCTTTGGAATCTATATATCTCATTGTCCATTTTAGGGCAATGAAATCATTTAGCTTCTTGAAAGTAGCTATGGCCATTGGGCCCGCCAAGCTTGTTCTGGTCAGGACTGAATCTGGGCGGTCCTTGGGTTGCTAGAGCTGAATTTAATGTTATGGCAAGAAACAGCGAGCTCCTTGGATATCTTGGCCTAGGTGTTAATGACTGATAATTCTTTACTGTGTGGCTGGCTCGCGTGGTTGTGTTAGGGACTCAGAAATGTGCCCCTGAATTAAGTTACATGTATGGATTGTGAACCGTATGGATGTAGGGTTGGGGTGCCAGTGGCCATGTTTCCTGTCATGTGAACAGAGTCCATCTATGGCAAAAGAGAATGGGCCAACATAAATAAAATGAAACAAACAAACAAACAGAAGCAGGCAGACCTGGGAGATGGAGAGAGAGCAAGAGCGAGCGAGAGAGAGCACTGAATAACAGAGAATGAGAACATGGGGGTGGGTCCAGGTGTAATGTTTGAGATCGTTCATCCAGCTGCTTTTGAATTCTCAGTTTTGGACTTTCCAGTCATACAAGTCAATGAATTTCCTTTGTTTTTTCATAAGACAAATTGAGTTGATTTTCTATCCTTTACAACTGAAAAAAAAAAAAGCCTAGAATTGGTGCTAGGAATAGGCCATTGCTAGAGAGAGACACTGCAGTGAGGATTTGGTGGAGCCTAAGTGTGGAGAGGATGGGGACAACCCGCATCCAAAGGCAGGAAAGTTTACAATCTTTGTTACACTGCTGTGAAATATGTGATTGAAGGGTCACCTGTTGTTTCTTTTGACTCAGACCATGTGCCTGCTGAGACTGAAGCTTTAGAGGAGTCATCGACATTTTAGGATGTTCTCTGCTTCTTGCATGTGTTTCAGGAAAAGTGAAAGCTTCAAGAATAAATTGGTCCCTCTGAAAGCACGAAAGGAATAGTATATAACTTCATAAAGAGATGCCTTTCCCCCATTTGGATGTGAGCAGTAATTTAAGACTCTTTGGGTCAGATAATCATGCACCTCATGGAACTACAAAAACCAATATCCCTGCCCCAAGCTGATGTTAACTTTGGCAGAGGTTGAGAGGTGGGAGACACAGTGTGTGTGTGGGGGGATATGATTGGAACTGGGGAAGAATATGAGAAATCTTCAGACTTTATTCCTTTAAGCCCCTTCCCAAATTATCCTGCTTAGCACTTGCTGGTGGTAAAGGTAATAATTCATTCCCTAGTGAGTAGTCAACAAACACGAGTTCGGCTAGGACACAGCACTGATTAGTTCTGCCTCCACACCTCAGCCTGAGTCATTTTAGGAGGCATTCGGCTGAAGGCTAAGGCCTGCTGCTGAGGGACAGAAATGCAAAAAGAGCCTGATCTATAATCAAGGACACTGGTTTTCACTTATAGAAATAGGCACAACTGGTAGATGACTAGGGTTTTAAACCAGAGAAATGACAACCTAAAGGGACTAGTGATTGCTAGGTTTCTAAGGTTATCTCCAGGTCCTTGTAACATCAAATGTAAGAGGGATGCTAAGGGGCAGGACTTCTAGAAAAATTTATGCACTGCATTTAGTTTAGGAACAGCCTTGAAAAATGATGAATTTGGGCAATCTGTGCGCAGGGCAAAGCTTAGGGCAGTCAGATTGGTCCTACTGTCAAGATGTACATCCTTGCTATGCTGTATGTCATGTGGCCCTCTCTGAATGTAGTTTTCATTGAAGATACCCTGTTTTTCCTCTTCTCCTGTGTAATGGAAGTGTAGGTGATTATTACATTGATCATTTAAACTGCAGATTGTTGGATCAAGAGGAGCCATAAGTGGATGTCAGAGATGTGTGCATCACCCAGAGATCCTGAACATGAAGATAGGTTGGTAACTGGATGTGATCCTGTGTCATCTATCTTTGACGTAAGTGTGATTTTAGTTATACATTAGTTGGGCAAACATTAGGTGGAGGCACTTATGAAATTACAAGTGCAGAAATGCATATGAGTATGCGCTAAGCAAGCATGGGGAAAACGTAGTTGATATTTGCTCTTACTGTCTGCCAACCCTCTTTTTTCTGTGAAGGATCTGCTTCTCTCCCACCTCACTAGGTTCTTGTGAGACCGTTAATCACAGTGTATTCCCTGGCTACAGGAGCAGCAAGGGATACAGGCCTTACTAATAATGGGCCAACCCCTCATCTGTGGTGACTAGACATGGTCTGAGTACAAACAACCGAAGTATTTTTATAAGATTTAAAAGTCTCATGGATGTTGAGAGCCTGACTTCCATTTGAACATGAGCTAAAACAATGTGGGCTTGCAACTGTTTCCTTGCCCATGTTTCCTGGGATAGGGAAAGAGTGTACTTACTGTGCGAGAGAATGAGGTCAATATAGAAAACAAAGAAGAGATAAGATGAAGCAAAAGATAGTGGGGTTGATGGTGGGAAGGAAGAAAGAGAAAAGAATGACTTTATTTGAGCCCCTGGGTCCAGCTATACCTAAAATTACCTTGGAGGTTTTGTGAGCCAATGCATTCATTTACTTTCCCCTTAAACTAGATAGAACTAGGCTTCCTCTCACTTGCAACTAAAAGAGTCATAAAAACTGGGTATAAAATCTTGGATTATAGTGTTGCTCCACAAAATTCTGTTTAATTTCTTTCCAATATCTAATAATACAAAGAAGTCTAAGACCAGTATGATATTTCCCCCTTTAAATGCAATTTACTATTCCTGTCTGGATTCTTAGAGTATTTTCTTCACATTCATATTAAAACCTCTTCCAAGAATGCACTTAGTTGTGGGATATATATATATATAGACACACACATATATATATTCCTCTGAAACATTGTGAGCTCCTTAAATCTCAAATTGGACATTTTTCCGATTTGAGATTTTTTTCAATTATGTCATTGATTATAGTTTCCATTCCACTTGCTTTAGTTTCTTTTACCTATAATTCATAAATTGAATCTTTATAAGTTGGGGAGGGGCAGTGGGAAATAATATTTTGACAGCCTTAAAAAGCAGCAGCTTGCCAATAAAGGTCAGCTATCTGGTTTCTGGGTTGGGACAGATTTTTTTATTCTTATTCCAAAGAGCCAGACAGTTTGGGAGAAATGAACGGTCTTTGTACCTTTTTTCAGGTGGGCAGCCTTTCTATTCAGGGAGCATAACACAAGGGTTTACCGATTGCAATCTTCATCACAGTTCCATTAGTGTGGTGGCTAATGAAAATGCCGTAGTTTTCAGAGTGGTGTATTTTAATGCCACCCCCCTCTATATTCACGGATATTTTGAAAGAAATTTAAGAGAGACTGTGCCATTTAAAGTTAGAAGCCTTTTCTGCTCACCTATGAGCCAGTTTCTATGATACACTTTGTGTTTTCAACATTCAATTAATTTAATTCACAAACTAGCATTTTCAAGCATATTTTATGGCTCAGACCCTGTGATTGGCTAGGCTATAAAGTTGAATAAGATGCTATTCTAATTCTTAAATACCCAGCGATCTAGGGGGTAGATGGATGTGAAAAACAACCAATGATAAGTGACTGCTAAGCCTATGATACAGTGCTCGAGGAACAGTTTAGGGAAGGCTTCAAAGGGAGGTGATGGACTTTTGTACTGAGCTTTGTAGAATCAGTAGGAGTTTACCAAATAAATGGAGAACTGGCATTACTGTGTGATTCTGTTATCACTGGCGTAAAACATTTTAGTGGGATGTGATGGGGTTTTGCCTACATATTAATATTTCTTTTCAAAATTTTACTATACTGCTTTTAAATTTTACAAGTGATTTCTTACAAATGACAAATCTGCATGCTACACACAATGTATGGGCAGCTTTGCTCTCCTTGTCAGTTTAATTTCTCTTTCTACCCACTGGGCATGGGGATGCTGTGTTCTTGTACATTTTAATTGCTTGTCTATTACAAAATATATTTATGTAACTTTGAAGAGGAAGTAATGATTTACATAAGCAGAGACAGAGTTTAAAGGGAACATCTAGTCTAAGTCCCCATCTCTCCTCTTCCATTTAAGGTCACACAGCTAAGTAGGGCTAGAGCTGGAGTAATAATAATGATAATGAACATTGAATGGTACTGGCAATTTTCCCAAACATCATTGCATTTAATGTTCACAAAGATCTTCTGAGCCTCATATTATTATTACCCTGCTTATAAGTGAGGAAATTACATTTGAGCAATACTGAGATATTTGTTTAAAAATACAGGATGGGGCAAAGTAGGTTTACAGTTCTTCACATGGAAAATAATACAATAATTAATAAGTAATAACACAAGAATAAACTGTGTTTCATGTACTCACAACTGTAAGCCTGCTTTTGTCCAATCCTGTATTCTATTAAATCTCTAGACTTTCAGTCAATATTTTCTCAATTACTCAATGAAACCTCACTGGTTTTGGTTTGTTTAACTGAATTCTAATTAAAAATACTTTCCAAACTAAGATCTAGAATTATCATGTTTTTGAAAAAAATAGATAAAATGCCCACATGGTATCTGGCACTAATACCTGATTTTCTATATTTCTTATAGTCCGTATCACAAGCAATATTTCCTATGCTACTCGATCTTAAACTGCTTTGTATTGTCTAGTCTGTGTATACATGATTTGTGTTGTCTGAGCAAAAAGCTTTTACCCTGCTCAAAATCTGGTATATTTCTTTTGCACTCCTCTTTGTGACGTCTCTTAAGTTCACCAAATTGTCAGCTCTTTCCCACCTTCCCATGGCAGCCCGCCAGATCGTGCCTTTAGCTGTTCTTCTCAGTGGTTGCAGAGAATTTTTGCAAAAATCTTGTAAACTGTGTGTTGCAATGTCAGTGGCCTCTGCCTCTAATGCCTTCCTTCTCTTCCTTTTAAAATAATGCTCAGTCCCTTGTTTTATGGGGTGGGCCGGTTCACCTTTCTTCTACGTGCAGCCAGGCTTTTCTCAAGCATTTAGTAGAAGTGGACCCTGAACTTTTCACAGTCAATGGCACTTCTCCTCATGATCCCTAAACCTTGCTTTCTTAGTTTCCATTAGGATCCCTAATGGGAGTGGTTTAATGTCAAACACAGATCACGGGCTACCGAGTCAAAATCCTGTCTTTGAATCCTGGCCCTGCCACTTTTTGGATGGGTCACCTTGGGCAGAATTCTCTAGCCTGATCTGTAAAGTGGGATCACATTGCATATACCTCCCTGGTGGAATTGGGAAGATGAAATTAGATGAGAGAGTGGTTAGAATAGCACCAGATACATATGGTTAGTAAAAAAAAAAAGTTGATTTCCACTTTTATTATTCCAGTCAATAATTCTGTCTATGGTTTACATTTCTCTTTGTTGCTATACTAACCATCCAGTCATATGTCGCAAACTCACCAGTGCCTTCTCTCTTTTGAAACATTTTAAGTCGGCTGTTTTGCTTGTTTTTGTCTAAACTCTGAATTTCTTGAGCACCCTGATCCAACTCTCTTTTTAAACATTTTGCTTCATTCTTTTCCTAAGAGTTTTAGTGCTCACTACTCTCTGGCTTCTTTAGGTTGGAGTAAATGGTCCCTCCGGTCATTCCTTTGACATTTTTAGTTCCTTCACATTCTCATATATTCTAACTCCATATGTAATCTGATAAACCAGTTTCAAAGAAGTCAATTTTAGTTAAGAGAGTGGAAAAATTGCTACCTATCACTTTGCAGAGATATGTTCTGGTAGTTCTATTGGCTCATTTCCCATTTTTCGCCCCAAGCTCTTAGAAAATACATTCATATAAATATTCATCAATTCTGTATTATTCATACCAACTTCATAGACTGTAATCGATTATTTCCAACCTCATCCCCTTTAGTTGAGGGTTAGTCAAGATCTTCCAATTTTAATGCTTCTTTTTATATTCAGAAAATTCACCACTTAAAAAATATTTATTAATAACAACCACCATAAACAAATGCTAGGATTCAGGGACACAAAGGTATATAAAAGATTGTCTATCATTTAAGGAAATCAAAATAAGTAAGTTGTCCCTTTCTTATTTCTTTAAAAGATATTTAACTCCTTGTATTTTTATAATCATTAAACTTGGCTTCTTACACAAATGAGTATATAGTGCAACATTCTTGGAATAATTCTTACCATCAGGATTTTCACCTACATTAAGGTGAAAAAAAATTAGATCGTTCCCAAGAGAAATGGTTTGTGGTTTGGGTATAATTTACTTAATATTTACATATACCTATTTTGAAAGTAATCGTTTCAAGTTAAAACACTATGGCTATAAATGTGAGTAGACTACTTGCTTCATGCTTAGCTGCCATAATTGATATAGAGAGCACCTATTGCAGAAGCATACAGCCAGCAGTGAGTCAACAGTTAAATGGAACAGAGAAGAGGGGAAAAAATGTCTCAAGAAATCTTCTAAGACACTAATAGTCTTCATCTGGAATGTTTCTCTCTTCTGCAAGAGCTTTTGCAGTTAGAGTGCATTGGGACCAGTCTTCATAGTGCGAGTTGATGGTTTCTCCGTGACTCCCCCATGCTCAGCCATTTGCCTTACTGGCCTTTGAGTTAGAACAGAGAAGGCTCCCCCACCCCCTTCCTCCCCCTGCCCCATCAAAATAGAAATGTTTAGTCATAGAGTTTTACTGCTGCAAGGGATCTGATAAATCATCATACATAGCTGTTCCCAAGCCTTTTCAAGTGTGAGGATCGCTTTCAACCTCAACATTTCTTAGATTTCTATGCAGTAGCACTTAAACCTATAGCATCCATAAAATGATAGTATGCCACTATGAATTAAATAATCATTTTAGGTGAATTTAAATTTTATTAACCAGAGCAGCAGTTACATATATTTGAAAACAAATAACTATACCTGTATGAGTTAGACATGTCATTTATTTCATCTATAGCTTAGTAGGTGTACACATGGATTTGGAAACCCCAATGGATTTGGAGTCCCCCAGGGACCTGCATATGGGAACAATTGATCTAGTCTAATCTCCTGTTTTAAAAGATGAAGATAAATATGGCTTATGGGTCTTAAGTGACTTTTCAAGGACACAACTAGCTAGTGGTAGAGTCTAGTTCATTGACACCTTTCCCACTGTACCACAGCTGTCTTAAGCTTTCTGAAATTATTATGCATCCAAATCATCAGGGAGATGTATCATATGAACTAGTTCAGAGGAAAGTGATTGTGTACCACATACAGGAGGACATGCTTCTAGATTTAACATAAGAAAAAAGACCTTTCAGTTAATTATATTTTCCATAGAATTCTTGCATAACTTGTCCTACTTGACAATTAAATATTTCTTGAGAACTGCAAGGAGGTAGAGATCCATGTTAGGTACTTTTCAAACCATAGAGTAAACTTAGAAAATATAGAATATCTGGCCCAGAAAATACTGCCTCCCCCCAAAAAAAAGCTGAGCAAATTTTAAATACCTTAAAGATTATGGATTTTTGGCAATGAACAGGCACAAAAGTAAGCAAGAATGGACATTCTCAACTTCTCCCACATTGGGAGAAACACTTCTGGCTGCTGAGTTGAGAAAAAAAAATGAGAAAAATCACCGGCCAAATCATACATTATAATATTGGCAGACAAGAGAGGAGGAGGGTGTCAAAGATATTAAAAAGACATTAAAATGTTAGAATAATTTGATTCAGCTGGGGAAAGATGAAAAGAACAATATTTCTTGGATATTTTTAACATTTAGATACAAGAGGGTGTATCAAGAATAGCCAGGTCTTCAGCTCAGGGTTTCTCTGAGTGATCGATATGAGGTGAAAGATGCTGAACCGAATACTGTTCAGATTTGTGCTCACCCTGGAAAACCCATTTCTGCCAGTACTGGGGTTATTAGGGGTTTAATAATTTAGCGTTAGGACTCTTTTGATCTAAATGACCCTGGGTAGTCTGGGTTGATTCTGATCCCTCTAAAAATTTGGGTCATTTGAGGTAGATCTTGCATGGCCCAATCATATCTTTTATACGGATATGGTAGTAATGAGGGCTCATTCAGTTAGACTCAACAGTGTTTTAAGAAGTTCCAGGCTGCTTATCTAGATGTTATTATGCATGTCTATTTTCCATAGGTGCAGGATCTATTTTATGAGCCAAGTTTGCTATCTTCATCCCAACCAAATGGTTCGAAACTAAGAGTTTCATAGGGAATCTTAGGGAGGATAGGGCCGAATACGAGCAAATCCATTCCCGCCACCCGCAGATGTGATTCCCCCTGCATTGGGGGACAGCACATTTGAGTCTTAGAGAAGCAAAGAGTAGATATAATTGGTGTTGACAGAGAAGCTGTACAAACAAATCATGATTAATTATGTAGTTCCTACAGCCAAATAGAATAAAACTGGGGTCCAGGGAGTGTTGCTTTTCTTCCATGTTCTCCCCCTCTCATGCCCAAGGCTCTCAGGCACGGCAGGGAGGGAGCCGTGCTTGCCATGGAGCAGAATCTTTTCTCTTCCCTGGAACTCTCCTGTTGGAGCCCCGGTGCTGGCAGCGGTCCTGAGCGGGCTTTGGAAAGTGGGCTGGTCAGCTGGAGCATTTTCACGGCGGGCAGGTCCCGTTGCCGTGGCGAAGTCCCCACTAACCTGAAGAGTGGCTCATCTATTTCCTGCTGGGGATCACTCCTGCTCACCCAGACGTGGCCCCAGGAAATGGGGGGAGGGGTGACTGGTGGGCTGGTGCCCATTGGACTGTGAACCTTTAAGAAGCAGCAAATAAGCAGACAAGTCTGTTCACTACAATTCCAGGAGGACAAATCCTTGGAAAAATAAAAAGCAGTCAGAAGGGGGTTTTCAGTGTGGGGGGCCTGGGGTGGGGATGGCAAGCTGAGAAGGGGGAGAGAAAAGGGGAAGCGAGACAGAGCAGTGAAGGGACTGGGGGTAAGTGGGGTGAGAGTCTTAGCAGTTGCCTCGGGTGGAGAAAGCTGTCTAAAAAAGACTTTAAGGATGTAGCCTTTATGATTTGCTGTGTAAAACTTCTTGCCCTGCTACTTTAAGTAAGAAATTCACAGCAAGGATCTCTATTCTCTTTCCAGCGTGGGAGGCGGTAGCCGGAGGTGGCCGGTTCAAATGGCGGCCTGCTGTAAGTGCAGCATGCACACCGGATTTCAAAGACATCGTATGCATGGGAGACTGTCAAGGGGCTCACCGATAACTGTTTAAATTGAATACTTGTTGAAAGGATAATGTTTTTAACATATTGGGTTAAAGTATATTAAAATTAATTTTACCTGTTTCATTTTATTTTTAAAAAACATATGGTTGCTGGGAAACTTGAAATTGCCGGTGAGGCTCACCTATGTTCTGTTGGACAGCGCTGATCTGCACCGTTCTTCAGAGCCTCTGGAGTTAGGTCTGTGCCTATTGTGGACTGGTGCTGGTGGCGCCACAGGGCTGCACAAGCAAACACTCATGCTCGTGTCTATTGATAGCCAAAGTGGAAGGGAGGGTCTGACTTGATCTATCTCAGCCCCCAAAAGGACCGTTTGCCAGCAGCCTTTGGTAAGTACGTGTGTACTGAGACCTGCAGACATTCAGAAACATTCGGAATCAGAGAAACATCTGGGAGAAATGGCCCCTGACTTAAATACATCAGAAGGAGACCAAGTTTTCCTATAAGGATAAAACTGTGTTAACAGAGTAACCTCAGAGGGCAAGGATTGGAAACAAAGAGGAGACCGAGTGAGGATCAGGGGGAGAATTCGGCCTTCTCCTGGGCATAACCACCGGGGCCGTGCCTCAGTGAGAATGCCTGGGAGGGAGGAGAGCGAGGCAAAGGAGACAAAGGAGGAGAGTGGGAAGGAAGATTGAAACGGAACTGAGAGAGAGGAATAGCTGGGCAAGACTAGACATGCTCCGTGCGGTTTCTAATAGGTCATGTGAGTTTGAAGCAGCCTGGGAAATGCCCACTCCATGGAGAGAATCCTTTGCAAAAGCACCACAAGCTGAAGAAAACCCAGGTTTCCTGAATGTCCAGTAGCAGCAGTCTTGAGCTTATTTTTTTGAGAAGGACTCTGAAGTTGCCCTAATCTTTGTTAAAATGGGATTGAGGAGAAAGGAGCATTTGCATAAGTGTTGAGATAAAGTGGCTGGGGGGGGGCGGGAGTGGTCCTCCAGGTCTGGGGGGTTCCTTTAACGCTCTTCATGGAAGCTCGGGGTGTTTGGTCTGAGGGCATCCCTTATGTGGAATTGTATATAGCTTAACTATCCAGAGCACAGTTGGATATTCCGCTAACCAGAATAGCATCCTTCATTTCACTTTAGGGCAAGAAAAGATACTCATTCCAGAGCTCATAGAAACACATAAAACCCTTGAACAGATTTCCGTCTCTGCCCTGGGTCTGAGCAAATTCAGTGCAATATCTTACCCTGTAACTCATGTGTCTATGGAGCTGGGCAATGAAACGAATGTTCTAAATAATGACCTGAGGCACTGCAAGGGTTTGAAGTACCTCACAAATCATCAAAGAAGAATGAAATTATGTCCCATCTTTCCCAAAGCCAAAAAGTGAACTAATAATACCCTTTAGAAACATTGCTCCAGGTGCTAGAACTAAAAACATGGCAGTGCTTAACCCCAGTTTAACTAAAGCTTCCAAGTCACCAAATGACCCCACTCTTAAAGTTTCCAGCTAAGTGAGGGTTTTTCGGCTTGTGTTAGATATTCACAGAATTGTTTGCCCACACCAACCACATTGGTCTACTTGAGACTAATTAGAAATACAAATTCTCAGGTCCTGCCCCAGACCTACTGAAAGGAATCCACATTTTAGCAATATCTCCAGGGAATTCATAGGCACACTGAAATTTGAAACACTGGCCTAGGGGAGTGACGATCTCTTGGAAATGGAGGGACCTCCTTTCCTTGAACAGCGCCTCTGGGGACCACATCCATTTCTTCCATATTTATTTTATGTTCTAGGCTCTAAGCTAAGAACTTTACATTGACATCTCATTTAATAGTCCCATGGGGGCAGTATAAAAATTAATCCCATTTTACAGACAAGGAAAATAAGATATGAAACCATTTAGTCAATTTGCCCAAATCTACAGACATTAAGTAGTTAAATTAGAATTCACATGTAGGCTGCCACTTGTTGGCCTTGTAAGTTACAGGACATTATTCAGCCTTTCATACTCAGGTGTTGAGCCATTTACAAGGTGGGTAGATATGGAGTTCTGTGGGTCTTACCCCCATGAGTTTTCTTTATCTTCTCTAGAAGGCCTGGAATTTCCTACTTGAAATTCCCACAGGATCTAGGTGGTGAAATGGCTTCTCAAAGTCACTCAGTTAATGGCAGAATCCTGGGTGGAGTACAGGATTCTTCTCTCATTTCATCTCATATGTTACAGTAAAAGAAAATACCAGAAAGAAAACTGAGGTCACAAATTGATCTGAAATTCCATCTTTCAGAAGTAATATCTGTTAAATCAGGAGGTTTACTCTTATATGATTCAGGATAGCTCAACTAAAGGGGATTTATTTAAAAATGGGGAGAGGAGGGGTACAGCAAAAGGCCTCCTTCCACCCATCAGTCTCACATTGCACCCGTTCTCTGTTCATTCTGTTCCTCTCCTTTCCATGGACAAGGCTCTTTCTGCCTACTCTTCTGCTTGCGGTGAGTGAAAATGGCTACTCCAGCCCGGATTTGACAACACCCTTCAGTTCACACGTCAGTAATCATGTGAGATGGTTTGTGTCTCTTACTTCCAATTCTCCAGTCAGAGAATTCCAGGCTATTAATTGGTTCCTCATATCAATCAGCCAAAGTCAAGTTGTAATTAAAACATCCAGAAAGTCCCCCTTTTTGGTAAGGATTGTGGGTGGGGTAATTCCAAATAGTGGATTGTGTACTAGGCAGCCACGTTCAAATGTGTCTACTACAATTTTTGATGTAAAAATGAGATCATACCTCTTGTAACTATTTTTTCACTTAATATTTTGCGAACATACTTCCCTATCTATAAATATTACTGTACCTCGTCGGCTTTAGCGACAGGGCAGTACCCACTGTATGCATCTGCCTCGGTTTGCTCAACCATTTGTTATTGCTGGATGTTCTTTCCTCCAGGTATCAGCCAATATGGTCAATGTTGTTATAAACAGCCTTGTCATAAATCTTTGTGCCCAGTCTTAATAATTTCTTAGGATAAATTCTTAAAAAGCAAAATTGCTAGGTTAAGATGTTTGAACATTTTTAAAGCTTTAGAAATACATACCCCAATTACCTTCTGGAGCAGCTGCTTCCGCTCATACTCCTACCAGCAACGTAGTAAGTGCCTGTCTTCCCACATCCTCCCCAGCACTGGGAGTTATTCTTTTTTATCTTTGCCAATTTGATAGGCAAAACCCAAGCTCAATGGTCTTTTAATTTCTGTTACTTTGCTGGGGTAGAACAATTTTTCATGTTCACTGGCCTTTTGTATTTCTTCTTTTGCAACATGCTTATTTTTAAAAACTCAGCTGTACACAGGAAAAAGATTTGAGCATTTGTCACTAGTTGTCTGCTTGATCCTTACTTTAGCTGCAACTTGTGACTTATTTGATTACCCCCACTAAGGATAAACCCTCATCACATTTTCTCCCTTAGGATATTACTTGAGTCTTAAAACAACACATAAGGATACGCCTTTAGCTTGTTACACATGACTGTCTGATCAACCCTTTATAGGGATGTTCGAGAAGTGGGAAATTCATCTTCCAAGTGATGTGATAAAATGTCTGGATTCCCATGGGGTTGGAATGGTGGAGTTGGGGTAAAGGGAGAATGTGAGAGGTGTCAAGTTCATCTATTCCCAAGGCAGTTGATGTTCTTGAAGGAAGAGAGTTTTTCTTACCACCTTGGTCTCTAGGGAAGAGGAGAGAAATCTGTACGGGAAGTTGGCTGCTTTTTAATCCTTGCTTTACATCTAGCATTGAAAGGATGGACCTCTCTCTCCTATTAAAGTTGAAGTGTGGGTGATTTTGAGCCTCCTCACAATTACTTCCTGAGACTTTGAAGTGATTCAGGATAGAAGGCTCCCCAGATATCAGGTTGAGGAGGGAGAAGGCATTTTGAGGAATGCAGGGTGGCACAGCGTGGCTGCACAGCACAGGTGTACTTCTGTGTAGGCGGCAGCCTCTGTGATTTGATTCAGTGGGGTTTCCCAAGCTTTTCTTATAAAGACCATCTGATGCATTTACTAAAAAGAGACAATCCCAGGCTCCACTTCATCCGAGACCCACTGATTCAGACTCTTCAGGAGAAGGTCTGATGCTTCTACCACCAGGGAAGGTTGGAAAGCACCAACTTAAAAGGTCAGTGGGAAGGCCTCTTGTAGGAGTCATCTTTTAGGATGTCCATCCGGCCTATAAGATCCTCACCAACTTAACTTCCCACCTGTAAGTAGGACCATAGCGTTCATGTGTGAACTGTGTTACCCCTCCATCCCTGGCCATGCAGGGAGCCAAGCTGTACCAGTCAGATGATCTCTTCACAAATTAAAAAAAAAATCTACACTTTACTAAAACCTTTAAGTTGAAGATCAATCGAAGTTAATGGGTCTTCTATTTTTAAAATACACATTCTTCTGGAAAGATTAAGGTCATCAAACATTTATAATGTAATAATATAAATTACTTCAACCAGATTGCTGCAAACTGAGGGAATAGGAGTGTTATCTGTAGGGAAAAGTTTGGTCAGTGGGCAGTGAAGTTGATGTGGGGAGGGGCAGACTAGGTGAAGAGTCACAGTAATGGTTTTAGGGACCAACAGGGGCGTGTGAAGATCAGATGTCATTCCACTGTTTTAAGGGCTTCCCTTCCTTTGCCAGGGAGATAATTTTGAATTTCACTCTAAGGTCCCTAGAAGCTAAAAGTATGAGCTTAGTCTAGGTTGTTTGATGCAATTACCATTTTATCTGATGATCTGTGTGATACCTTTAGAAAAGGAGTGTCTGAGGGCTGGTCCTGGAAGTCCAATCCTAGATTCCTGGCTGAGTTCACAGGGACAACACACTTGCAAGGAGGACATGTCTCATCTCTTGGCACCAAAAGGACCCGGAGGTCGCATTCGGCCTGAGAATGGCTGACTATGGCCTGACACTGACCGGTTCTTCTGCTGTGGGTTGGGAAGGCATGTGAAAAGGAAACTTAGAAAATCTGTGCTTTTCGATACTTTCTTAATGTGGGGTGAACATATGTGGAGATTCGCATGTATAATAAATTCCTTTTTATTAACCTTATGTAGATTTTCAGGGTATTTTACAGATGTGAAGTCTCAATTCTCACTACATCTGTGCATTATTTCTCTCTCACTGATGGATGGGCAAACAGAAGCTTATAGAGAGAGGCAATGACTTGTCTGAGATCACCAAGTTAGTGCTTTAGGCAGAGCTAATAGGTGCTTATCTCTACCCCACCCCTTGCCCAGCCAGTCCACCCTCACACTTCATCTTCTACAACAGCTGCCGTTCATAGTTCCTGAGAAAAATGGAAATTCAAATGCTGGTGAAGGAAAAAGAAATTCTTTCAATCCAGTGTTCTCTTAACATTTAATCCAAACCTGTGCTGTTGGACTAGCATCACCCTCATGATTTAATATTGTCACAATTAAGTAAGTCTAAAGACAAAAAGTATATGTACAGGATAGTAATACTAATGCATATTTGGGGAGAAAACTGCCGACTCAAGTGAAATATATGTTTATTTCAACCACATGAACTATAATGGCTGCTAGTTGTTTCTTTCTGTTCACTCAGGGATTAAATTGAGTTTAAGCAGCCTGGAACACTCTGATGACTCCTTTTTCAGCCATGGAATGTGCTAGGTGTCCTGCCTTCAGAATCTGATACCCTATCTGTGAGGATAACATCCACAACTGAGATCCTTTGGCCCTTTTTAGGCTCATCTACCGAATGACTTAGGTTAGGATTGGCAGTGACTCGAGGATCAGAATGGTGCAGAGGTAAGAACATGAGCGTTGGAGTCTAATGGTCTTAGGTTTGAATTCTGCCACTTCATAATGGTATGATTGGGAACTCCCTGAACATTCAATTTCAGGTGACAAACAGCACATGACAGGTAGATGATAATAATGATAGTTGTAATAATGATAATTATTAAAGCAGCTACCATTAAATGAGTGCCTACTACACACCAACCACTGTGCTAAGGGATCTTATTAATCTTTACAACAGTAGGAGGGGGTGCTACCAATTAATGTCTACATAATCAACATCGGCTACTTTCTTCCTTGACTGAGCAAGGATTTACTGAGTGCTGGTTCCATGCAGACACTGTACTAGGTATTGAGATTCAATGTCAGATAGGTCGTGATCCTGGGGGGTGGGGAAGAAGACAGGAACTACAAGGACAATGGCTATCCAGAGTATGACGGGGGAAAATGGAGAGAAGACGATAAAACAGACTGTGAGTCAGGAAATGCTGAATCCTCAAGGCTGTGGAGCCAGAGAGATTGCTGGACAGCCAGAGGTCATGGGCTTCTGAGTTCAAGTTCAGTGCCCTCTCCTAATCCCTGCTTCCTGGATGGGCGTCGTCCTAAGCCAAGGCTCTGTAGAGCGTCTTCCCTAGGAAAGGATGACTTAAAGAAAAAACAACACATTGATGATGAAAGTTTTCAAATTCATAAAAAAATAGAATAATAGAGCCCTTTGCCCATCCCCTAGATCTGACAGTTACCAACATCTTGCCACATAAGCTATGTGAAAAGGACACTGTTATTGGGGGTGATTCTGCAGCAGGCTCTGCTGGCGATTCTAAAGAGACTGAATAGACCCCATGCCCATTTCCCCTTGTCCTGTATCCATAAATTGTAAGTGTCCCTCTGTCAGAGACACTCCCCGGTTCCAGCAGGGGAGTGAGCGTAGGGCCTCTGATCCAACTATGTCACTGCTAGAGTGAAACAGTCCACACATATGCTGGAGTAGCATCTCCTTTTGAACTAAAAAGAAAGCATTATTACTGCTGTAGTCAGATTTGTGTTCTACATATATGGTGCTTTTCCCCCACACATCATTTGTAATGCCTGGTTTGGTGAACAGTGCCTCAAATCTCACATGGTCAGTGTGGGGTGGCATCTTTGACAAATGGATTGGACACCATGGGCATCTTGGTCAGGATGCTGGACCTCATCAGGTAACTGTTGTCACCCACACCTGTTGCTTGACAATCGCCTGGTGAATGCTAGATCTGATTGTGAAAATAGATTTGGACTTTGTCTTTTTTTCTGCTTTTCTCCATCAGGCTCAGTCCCTGGAGAGGAGTCTGTGTCAGCATGCTCTGAGTGGCGATTCTGAAGGCAGGGAAAAATAAAAAAATGAGTGCTTAGACTACTAAACTGTGGAATTTATTTTGTGATGCATTTTTTGGATTACAAAAGAATTGATTGACTTTATGAAGCAAGAGTAAGTCATTTCTGGAAGGGAAATCCTTTTTAGCATTCAGTAAGGAGACCTACTGAGGTTTACAAAGTTGAGATAGAATAGGGCTGCTTTTGTTAAAAAGGAAGTGATTAGGTGCAGGAGGAAGCGGTTTGGATTGTCAGGCAGGGGTCTTAAGTTCAAATCCCAGGCTACGCATTTGATGAGCCAGGCATTTGGCAAGGCACCTTACGCCTCTGAATCTCAGTTTCCTTGCTTATAAAATATGCAAGATCTTTTGGTCTCTGATATTTTGTGATTTTTAAGAGGGTTAATGCAATGTAGTGGTTAAAAGCAGGGTCTTTCAGTATCAGATAAAGCTGAGTTTTAGACCTGCGTCAGCTGCTTGTTAGCTGTGTGGTCTTGAAAAACTCACACTTTCTGTTGTCCTTTTTTTTGTCGTCTGTAAAACTAGTACCATAGTAATAGCTGCAGCCCAAACTTCTTATAAGATTAAACATGCTGTGCTTAGCATAGTGACGGGCACATTTAAACGGTCAATAAATGGGATCTATTATTATTACATCTTGTTTCCCTTAATACCATATTCTACCTAACTAACTAGAGATCTGGGCAGAAAAGCAAAACCTTCAAGAAAATTTTACAGAAAAATGAAGCAAAATACTTGTCCTCAGGTAACGTTTTCACAAGTACTTTTGTTCTAATGTCATGCAAGCGTACATGAGGAAAGGATGCCTCATTAGCTTGGTGCCAAGACTATGGTTCATTTCTAATTTTATTCATTTAAACAACCAACCAGCATTCACTGAATGACTTCTAGGTTCTTGACATTTTACTGGCCTCAAGGATAACAAAGCCAATATGACATCTTTCTTGCTATTACAGGGCTTATAGTAGAGAGGGCAGAAGTAGACTTAAACAATATTGCCACATGGCCCTTCACCAGGTCTTTCTTTCCTTGTGCGTTGTGGAAATCCACTCAGGACTTGGAACTCAAAGGCTGGTGCCAGTGTGTAAGGTTGCCCTAAGGTCAGATTTCTCTATAATCGCCTTTGGTTCAGATGTGTCACTTCTTATATTCCCAGTCCACACAACTTCGGATCTCCTGTGTTGAAGTCTGCAATGGGTAGTATTCTTCTCTTTCAAAAAAAGAGTTAATTTGAAAGAATAGTTGAAATAAACTGGGGAAATGTGCAGACGTTTATACAGTTATTTGAAACAAGCATGCAAACAAACAAGAGCCCCCGGTTTTACACTTTAAAAAATAAAACTTTAACTTATTTTGAGTACTCACTGTGTGTAATAATTCATTAATCCTCACAACAACCCTAGTAAGTGGATTCTAGGATAATTCCCATTTTGCTGGCGAGAGAATCAAGGGACAGATAGGCTGAGCAATGTGCTAGTCAGACAACCTGGGATTTAATTTCTTGCAGTCTGACTCCAGAATCAGGCTCATATTCAGTAGTTTCTGAAGAGCACAAGGCACTTGTAGGCCCTGGCCGGGTAGCTCAGCTGGTTAGATCGTCGCCCAATACATCAAAGTTACAGGTTCAATCTCCGGTCAGGGCACATACAAGAATCAACCAATGAATGCATGAACAAGTGGAGCAACAAATTGATGTTTCTCTCTTTCTCTCTCTTATTTTCTCTCTTTCTTTTTCTCCCTCCCTTCCTCTCTCTCTCTAAAATCAATTAAAGAAAGATACTTGTAATACTTTTCTATTGTTTTATTAAATATTGAGCTCAAGAAAATTAAATCACAGCAGACTGCAAATATAATTCAAACTTTTATTAAATGTCAGAATATCAGATCCTTGGATGCATTTTACTTCTGGGCAATTATCCAGCTTTGAAGCAGATCCTTCAGTGTTTGCTGCTGTGATTATTGCATTGACTTACAGTGGCAAATCAGATCACAGCAAGGAGAGTCAAATTACTGACACATACTCTGGGGAGGGCACCTTGTGATCCTGGTATGTGAGTTCAGATGTTGCCTTCTAACCAGCAGGCCTTCTCCAAGCCTGAATATTTCTTTTGAACTACCTGCTCTATTGTGAGAGTTGTCATTTCTCTTGAAACTTGTGAGTTCTGAAAGGGAAATTTATTCTTTTTCCTTCAGCAAGGTGCATGCCCACTGTAAATAAATGCTCTTGATTTGTGAGTAAACTTATAGCTACTATCATAACAATTTTCTGTTTAGTTTGGAAAACCTAAAATTGCTAACTGCTCTACCTTTTTTTCTTCCTAAAAGTTCTCCCTAACTCCTTAGAGCTGGATTTTAAATGGTCCCAATTCCAACCTTATGTCCCCTTTAGTTCCAAAATCAGTTCTGGCAGGAAGAGTATTTGCCTCATTTTGAAACCAGTTCACACTTCCAGCCTGGGTGTCCAGTGGCATGGCCATGAAGGCTGGCTCTGGAGTTGGCTCTGAGCTCTTCCCCACTGCCCAGTACCCAGCAGCAGCCTCCTGCCTGAGTCACAGCGGAGCCTGCCCTAGGGACCTCTCTCCACTGTGTTCCCCCCTCTGGGCTGGAGCTCCGCGTGTCCACAAACTCTCCCTGTGCCTGACTTCATTATGCCCTTGGATGATTATGCCTCGAGGTTGGCTCTTGATGCCTGGAGCCAAGGACAAAATGTAAGCTGGGAAGGTTGGGCCGAATGCTCTGTTGCCTACGGGGGCAGTTACAGGAGTGAGTTCTGAAGACAGGCTTGAGGTGCCATGACGCTGACAATTCTAGAAAAGCAGTCTAGGCCTCACCAAATGAGGAAGGAGAAGAAACGCCATCAGCCTGGAGATGGAGGGGCGGGTTGCTATACGAAAGAACAAGTCCCAGATTGAAACTGGGGCTGAAAGGAATGGCTGGTGAGCATAGAGGGCAGGCAGAGATCTGGCTGGGAGAGGGGGGAGGGTGGGAGTGGGGGGAGTGAATCGTGCAGGCCTTGTGACCCCTTTACATGTGGGTGAGTGTGCACCTGTCAGACGGGACTCGGCCGTCAAGTTTGCAGCTGGCCCTGCTTGTACTCGGGTTCATGATGCCCATTCCTGCCTGCCCTTTGCTGCCAAGGCCCCAGCCAGCCTCCTGCCTGCCTGAGTCTGGGCTCTTTCCCATTTTCAGTTTAATAGAATTGATGTTACTCAGCGCTCCCAGGACACATGGCATTGCTCTGTTTGGCTCTGGCCCTGATTTCAACAGAAGGGAAAAAGAAAAAACGACTGCCAACAAGGCCACTTCCTTCAACTGTAAGTCCCACTGTGCCTCCTGCTTCGTATGAGTGACAAGCTGAAAGATTCTGAGTAGGGTTTTTGAATTGAAATATTTTATTTTATGTTGTCTATCATAGAACATAGGTAGCAGTGGGATAAGATAATCATTAATTAAATTCAGCAAGTTTTTATTAAATGTCTAGTATTTATCAATATGACTTACATTCATAACCTTATAAAATTCACAGAGGCAAAAATAGTATAAAATGTGATTCCAAACTTCAAGGCTATACCCAGAAGTCATTATAACTTAAAATCATCTAATGCATATGAAATGTAACTCATGTGTCAATATGGTTCATAGATGTAGGTGTACCATGACTGCAGTTATGCCGACTGAAAAGAAACCACACAGAGAACCTTTGTTTTAGTCTTACTTTCCAGCTCAGTTTTTACAAGAATTCTAACTTTAAGCTCTAAAGTTCGATGAACCCTTACTCATATAACTAGTAATAAAATCTCTCTCTCTCTCTCTCTCTCACACACACACACACACACACACACACACACACACACACACACACACGTGTGCTTCTACCTTGCCTTACTAATAAGTCAGATCAGCCATAAAGTTGGCCAGTGAATAGCTACTGACTAGCTGGCTGATCAGCCCATACACTGTTTGGCAAATTGGATCAAGCTACAGAAAAGTAGCCTCAGATAAAGTGAATGATTTATCCTAATTTACTTTCTTGTAGTGAGAGGCTTTGTTTAATTTTCACACCCCTGTGTCTGATATCTTTTCATGAATATACTAGTCTCCTTTTCAAAACTTCCCTGCTGTTGAAAGACATGCCTTTGTTTTTTAATATATTCTTAATTTCTGATCTATAGGAATAAACCATGCCTCTGGGAAAGAAATGCATCACATGAATACACTTTGTGAAGGTAAACACACAGAGGCATTCTGCTTTCCACTAATTAATGATAGCTATGCCAAGTTTTTATAGGAAACCAATTTTGCTTTGAACACCAGGGAGATCTTTGAACATAAGGAACATTTCAATTTAGAAAAAAACTATAGCACAGCCAAAAGTCCAAATGTAACAGGTGAATTTCAGTTGGTCTAGAAAACTGGATGCATCAGAATTGGACGCAGAATGTTCAGTATATACTCCTGGAAATATTTTCTCAAAGCTGAAGACAACTTCAAAAGTTGGGAATTGTTCCAGCATTTTCCCCAGGACTTGGAGTTTAGATACATAAGGACTGTGGGAGCTGAGAGGCTGGAATTGTGAGCAGCCCACTGGGTAGAAGTGTGCCGTGGGCTTGCCAGGGCCTCACCTGGCTGAGTGATCGATGTTCCCTGTCTCCAAAAGGAGACTGAGTCTGCGTTTTTGCAGAATGGCAGTTTTGTCTTCCTCTTGTTTTTATTCATTAGAGAGTTATTTATGAATGCTCACTAACTGTGACATGACCTCCGTGGTATATTTAAAACAACCTAGGCTGGTGTTGTCAAAAGTCTCATTGTACACACAGATGCCACAAGTCAGCAGGAATGCTGAGTTTGACAGGGTGAGAGGGAAACGATGTGAGGGCTGAGTCATTTCGCAGAGGCTGCCAGATAACCCCTCTTATGCAACGGGTTCTATTCTAGTGCCGTTACCCACTCTGCACCATCTAGACTGCATCTGCCTTGGGCTTGTGCATAATTGTCTGCCCGGAGGCGCTGTGGGTGGCAAAAGACTGATAAAAGTCAGGCAGGACAATTTCTTAAAATGAAAACAAATGTCTGGGTTCTCTGAGCCCTCCGACTTCCAGGAATCAATTCTACAGAAATACTCAAACACATGTCCACTAATACATAACAATGAACTTATCTATAGCACCACGTATAACAATGACAAATTGGAAACAGCCTAAATGGGAGGGGCCATGATGATGATTCATTCATTGCTGTGGAATATTATACAGCTGGAAAAACAGCCAGACAGCTCTATGTAGATGAAGATGTCCGCCATAGATTGCTGAGGAAGAAACATTAAATTATGTATATAAAATATGATCCCATTTCTCTGTGTTAAAAACCGTGTATGTAACAGTGCTACCTTTGGGGACCGGACTTGGGCAAGGTGAGGGAAGGGTCATCATCACTCTGGCCTTCTACGTTTGTATTACTGGAAAGTTTGAATTGACATGTATTACTTCTATAACTAAATATATATTTGCAACAGGAGATAAAATAATTTAAAAGCTTTCCAGTCAAGATTTCCACAGTAATCCTGGGATTACACAATAGCCAAAGAGAATAAATTCATAGTTACAGAGATTCTCTAGTAGCTCTAGGCTATTGGATGAATCACTTCTTTCAAGTGTATTTCTAGGACATGTGTTTTGTCTCCTGAAAGAAGGTAGGACTGTAAGCCTGAGCTGCTTATTGGGGGCCCCTTTACTTATAGCCTAATGATATTATTAATAATATACATTACTCATTTTCTATTTTATAGTTTACAAAGCACTTTTTACTTGAATCTTGAATAATACAACAAAGCCGTGAAGGGGTACTATTGTCCTCATTTTCAGGAAAGTAATTGAGGTTTAGGGAAATTAGCCGACGTGCTCTAAATCACACAACTAGTTAGGACAGAACTGCAGTGGAAGGCAGATAGGGATTTCATCCCTAGGTGGCCATTAATTCTAGATAAATCGTTGTTTTTCTGGGTCTCAAGTTCCTCAACTATAAAACTGGGATGGGGAAATTTTGTAAGGATAAAAGTATGGAATTATTTAAATGAAACCTAGTAGGTACAGATAAGCACACATCTTTCATTTTTTTTCAGGAAAGACTTATGTTAAAATATCAAGATCAATAGATTTGTTGGCTGTATCTTATGGTACCCTTAAGCAAGTCTCCATAAAAAATTAGCTCGCATATAGATAGTTGAACATTGGTTTTGGTTTTACAATGAATGACGAGTGCCACTGACTCTGTTCTTTCCTAAATGCACCGCCTGGGCGGGAGCACCCCCCTGCACAGCAGTGAGGCAGGGCAGGCCGCAGGCTGCCACCGCCGCTTTGTTCTTGGGCTGGACTCCACAGAGCGCCGGGGCATGGACCTGCTCCTTGGTCTGTGTGCCAAGGATTTCCTTCCATGCAGGATGGGCAAGACAAGGCTTATATACAAACATACTTTTAAATACCTACACCCATTTGCTTGTTCAGCCAGAGAAGCAACAGGTCTCCAGGCCAGAAGCTCTCCCTGCTGGCAGGGTCCAAAGTAACCCTTTCGACAGAACTAATATTTTTCTCATGACCTCGTTCACGGCTGCACAAGCACTTCCTCCAAACCCCTACTCAGATCTCCTCTCAGGATGTGTCAGTTAGACACACGTAGCCCAAGTCCTAATAACTAATGTACTTTTTTCTTATCAGAGCATCTTTAACAAGGGAAATAAGCTGGGGCAACAGAGATAGGGCAGGTGTAATTCAGTTTCAGTTGACCCCTCTGGGCTCTATGCTGAAACCTCAACAGTGTTCTTGACACCTTTCACTTTTATGATGCTAAGAATATAAACATTCTTCAGTTTCTCCTTTTCTTGGTTTTGGTTTTTGGTTGTTTCTCCATAAAGCATTCATGACCACTCCACATTCCCCTAAATTTGTTAACTTAGCTCCTTTTATTTCTCCTAGTTAACCCTGATGTCTTTTCTTCCTCCTGTACAATAAATTCTTCCTCTGATCAACACTGCTTACTCAGTATGTGCCTGCCTTACAAGTAACTCTCAGAAAACTTGGGGTTTTTGTCAGAGTCCAAAGGCAATCTCTAGGGCCTTGAGAGCTTGGGTTCAGGTAATTAGGGCTATAGCTACATATGTTTCATTCTGTTAAATGCCAGGTGGAAATTCACTCTGATTGAATTCAAAGTGAAGTTGAAAGGAAAAACTGGAGAATATTATGCTAAGGGAAATAAGCCAGTCAGAGAAAGACAAGTACCACATGATCTCACTCACATGTGGAATCTAATGAACAAAATAAACTGACGAACAAAATAGATCCAGGCATAGAAGCATGGAACACACTGATGAATTTCCGAGGGAAGGTGGAGGTGGGGGAGGGGGAGAGATTAATCAAAGAACTTACATACATATATGCATAACCCATGGACACAGACAATAGTGTAGAGAAGGCGGGGGGGGGGGCAGGGGCAGATGCTGGGTGGAGGGGATCAATGGGGGGGGGAGGCGACATCTGTAATACTTTCAACAAGAAAGAAATTTTTAAAAAAGAAATTAAAAAAATGCCCCCCTCTCCCCAAAAACACACACACCAATCTTCTTAGCTCTTTGTTACAGGAAACAGCTCATGGTTCTGCACAAATCTGAAGAACTCACCGAATGCATCTTCCTGTGGCTGTAACAGACACAATCATTTGCACTCAGGCTTCTCTGCAGCTTCCTGGAGCATCCACCACAATCATTTCTATTCCTGGATGGCAGATAGAGTAGCACCTTGGGCAAGGGAATGAGTGCTCAGCTGAAATAAATGCCTGAAGTAAAAGGACGCCTGGAGCTCAGGAGGATTGGCTCAGACATTCACTCTCCAGCTGTTAGGAATTTTATGGTCATATCTCCTGGAATTCAGTAGACCTTTGGAGCATGATTAAAGAGGGAAGAGGGGAAGTAGTGGTGAGCTGTAGGCTACCTGTCTGGGAAAGGAAGCAGTTTAACCACTGTATTTGTTTCCGATTGCTGCTATAACAAATTACCACCACCTTAGGGACTTAAAACAAGGCAATTTTTTATCCTACAGTTCTGTAGGTCAGAAGTTCAGAATTAGTCTCACTGGGCTAAAGCCAAGGCATTGGCAGGGCTGAATTCCTTTCTAAAACTCTAGGGAACAATCTGCTTCCTTGCCTTTTCCAGTTTCTAGAGGCTTCCTGTATTCCTCGGCTTACTTCCTTTATCTCCAAGGCCAGCAACCATGCACCTCTACTTGTTTTCCCATTGTACACGTTTCTCTGACTATAGCCAGGAAGGTTCTCTATATGACCTCATTTATATGTGGAATCTAATGAACAAAATAGAACCAGAGGCATGGATGCATGCAACAGACTGACAGAGCTGGGGGAGCAGGGGTGCTCTGTGATCTGTGCTTACTGCTTATTTTGCACAGCTTTTACCTATAGATTTAGAGAACAATACAGTTGACCCTTAAAGAACCTGGGGATTAGGGGCACCACCCCCTGTGCAGTCAAAAATTCACATATAACCTTTGACCTCCCCAAAAGTTAACTACAGTTGTCCCTTGATATCAACCAAGGATTGGTTCCTGGGCGCGGATGCTCAAGTCCTTTATATAAAGCACAGAACAATGCATACAGTTGGCCCTCTTCATCCATCCATGGATGGAAAATACTATTTTCAGTCTGTGATTGGTTGAATCTACAGATGCAAGAACCAGGGATATGGAGGGCCAACTATATATTTATTTAAAAAAAAAAAATCCGTGTATAAGTGGACCCACGCAGTTCAAACTTGTGTTGTTCAAGGGCCAACTGTAGTGTAGCTAACGTTTCTTGATCATGTATTATTTGCTATTGTCACCTCTTTTTCCTTTGTCTTAGTAGTACTTTCTATAGCTTCTCGTCTCCAAACTTCTTTTCAAGTCCCAGGAGCCTCAATCTTCTTCCTGATCCTGGCTACATTCTGGTTTGGCCACCCATTTTCAGGATTCCATATTGAGTTAGCTGTCATTGCTACAAATATAATATTTAAATGGGTGCTCTGTAAACCAAGTTAACAATACTGGTGTGAGAGCCATAAGTTTTTACTTTATTGACACAAAGAAACTGATTTTCTTGGCAAAAGTGGTTGATAAGGGATGAAAAAGGGTAAACTGCTGAGTGAGAATGGAAAAAGCAAATAATTAAAAACATACACACAAAATTCAGGATAAAAGAGCCAGACAGCTTTCAGAAAAGGAAATTGAGAAACTAAAGAATGTCCCTAAATTTTCAGAAAGTAATCCCCTCTTGAAATTAGGGTTAAATTTCAATGTTTAAAACTTTGGGGATTTCTTTTGGCTAAATGCAAGGATCCTTAGGAGAAAGCCCCTTTCGTTGTGCTTCTGTTTCAGCAGGATTCATAGGGCACGTGGTGCATGGTGACCTGGTTGGAAAACACTAAGAGACATCTCTCTCACTGCCAACCCCTTCCCTGACTTGCCACTCACATAGTCTAAGGCTCTTGATCACACACAGATTGCAGACACCAGATAAATTAGGCAGATGGAACTCATACATCAAAGCCACCTACTTGGATTCCTTTTTGACCACTGGTGCATTTCCTCTCTCTCTCTCTCTTTTTTAATTAGCCTCATAAATCTGACCTTGACAAGGTCCTACCTCTCCATACCAGTAGTTGGAGGTGATATGGTAATTTGTCCTCAAGCTTTCATTTACTTCTCCACTTGAGTGCCCATCAATGCCACGTGGCACCTATTCATTACAGGGGCTCAGGTGCGGCTATGGGGGGAGGTGTGTGCCAAGTCCTGCCAAACTGGATACTCCTTCCAAAAGAACAGGATGGTTCTCCAAGCACCGTGCACATCTGATGATCACACTCCCGAGTGCCTGCTGAAATCCTGGCACGATGAGAGCTGTAAAGAACACAACGCGTAGTTATGTATTCTTCGGAGTATCTGATTCATAATAGCTGTTCACGTACTGGCGAATGATTACCTGGACTCAAGTAGTTTTTCAAGAGGCTTATCCAAATTAAGAATTAAAGATAAAAACACACTTAGTGGTCCAGGATGGAGGCCTTGCTCTCTGAGGTGGGGGACCTGTGCTGAATTCATTTTCAGGGACATCTGACTCAGTCTTTGGCTCCTGGTCTTCACAATGTGAATCTGGAATGTTGGCCTAGCTCATGTGGGCTAAGCTTGGATTTCTCATCTTTCCTGGAGGGCTGCCTTCTGCATTCTAGTAGCTGCACCTTGGCTGAGCCCTGGCTCCTTCCTGAGTCTTGACCCTTTCTCCTTGCCCTTCTAAGAGGGAGGCTATCTCTCCTCAGCAGATGCTGTCCGCAGCTGGCTTAACATCTCCTTGTCCTCTCAGGGCTCCTCCAGCCCCTTGTATGGAGAGGGGACGGTCCAGGCACTCCCTATATTCCCCTAACATGATTTGCGCCCCCCAAAATGCAGTAGCTATGAGCAGGCATTTTCTGCAGAGGCTTTTCTATCTAGTCCATTTAAAGTCCTTGAGAAATGGAGATACCTCACCTTACTCTGACAGCTCATTTCGGCTATTCACAAAGCAGTGTTAAACCCCTTTTATGGGCTCATAACAGATAGCCTATTGAGAGAGTATAATGGTTTCTCATGCTTTTGAATGCCCACCATTCCATCTATAGAATGTCCATGCTATAGACAATTTATGTTTTCAGGGGCCTTATGGTAGGCCTCCATGCTTTTCATTAGGGCACAATTCCTGGAAGAATAATGTTCTGTACTGCACCTAAGATTATGGCTTGCAAATGTGAGCAGTCACTAGATATTGTTGGTGATGATAAATTACAACCACAACAGCTTCCATTTATATGTGGAGCGCTTATATGTCAGCCTTTACATTCACTATGTGACCAAGCGCTCTATATTCACGATGTTTCATTCTCACAGCAACCCTAAGAAGGACATTACCACTCTTATCCCCATTTCACAGATGAGAAACAGAGGCTTGGAGAGGCTAAGTAAATCCCTCTCCACCGCAAAAAACACACACTAAAATTGGAACCAAATTCTCTATGACTACACATCCCAGACTCTATTGTCCTGTCGCTGTCATCATAGCACAGCATTAGACTCCCCTGCCTTGGCTTTGGGTACAAGCATTTTCTTGGTTTCCCTTCTACCTTCCTCCCCAGTCTCCTCTGTGGCACCTCATCTTGCCATTGAGCTCTAAGTGCTCGAGTGCCTCAGAGCCTGCCTTGACCTGAACTCTTAGTTTTTCTAACTACACTTTCCCCTAAGCAATCTCATCTAGTCTTGTGAATTTAAATATCTGCATACATATGACACCTTTATGCTGACATCTCTAAAACCTAAATCTTCATTCCAGACTGCTTCCCTTACTCTCAGTTTCATAAATCCAATTGAGATTTCTAAATGGCATCTCAAACTTAAGTCCAAAACAGATTTTTTTTTTAACTTCCCCTCCAACTACGTTCCACATCTCAGTGCGTGATACACACAAACACTCAAACCACACGTATAGTCATGGTTCTTGATTTCTCCTGTCCCTTATGTGATTTCATTCTCTACACACTTCTTTGTTTCTACTGCAGTCTCTTTGGTTTAAACGATTACTACCCCTGTCTGGACTATTACAATAACCTCCTGCCTGGTTTCCCTGCTTTCCACCTCCGGCCCTAATTCATTTTTCACATAGTCTTCTGAGTGACACTTAAACCATGAATCAAGTTATTCCCCTCCCCTGCTTAAAAGTCTTCAAAGATTTTCTTTTGACCAAAGTCCTAACTCCATAGGATGGCCTTCAAGGCCGTATTTAATCTGGCCATTGGCTAACTCTGCAACGGAATCTCATACCACTGCTGCCTCATTCACTCTCTTCCTATGGTGGTCTCTTTTCAGTTCCCCAGTGGTGCAAAGCTCTTTCATGCCTCAGGACCTGGAGTATTCTCTCTCTGGCTCATAGATGCTCAATTAATGTTAGTTGAACAAATGAGAATAGTAGATTGCCTCTCCTACATGAATAATATAAATAATAACATGAAAAAAATTGTTATTAATATCTTATTTAGCCATTTGTATTTATGACATTTAAATTATATGGGCTTAATATAATTAGGCACTGGGTTTTCTAAAGCATGTTTATTTGTTTACATGAGTGGAGTAGGGAGGAGAAAGGAGCAGGAGTGGGAGGAAACATAATTAGCATGTGATAATCATGAATCATTAATCCTGTGAGATAGATGTTAATATCCCTGCTTTTCAAACTTAGGTGATTTGAAGAGGTTAGGTAACTGGCTAGGAGTGAGAGGTAGGAATCAGTGGGTCTGGGATTTACTGGGGGTCTGACTCTAGCACCCATGTGTGGTTCCAGGTCCTGGTACCTTGGAGTAGACACAGCTGAGAGATGAGGTTTGAGGGTAAGAAAAAGGGGACACACCTGGAAACACGGGCTTTCTTGTTCACATGGGAAGCATCACCGGCGCTGTGAGTTGGAGAGACTGGACATCTTAGTAATATCCAGTTCTGCCTTGGTTGGTGAACTCAGCCTGCATGAGCTGAATCAGGCCCTAACTTCAAAACCCAGGATTCACACACACGGATAAGGTGGGAATGCAGTTAGGTATGACAATTAATAAGCTGCCATCTGCTAACACATCACACTCTGAGTGGGACTTAACATGGTTATGGGTTTCTTTAAACGTGTTTTGTTTTTTTTTCTTTCCCCACCATATGTGCTTAAAGTCTCTAAAAAGGAAACAGCTCAATCCAGGAATGTGAAAAAGAATGGTGACATTCTGTAGTGTGTCAGTGAGATGAGAAACTTACCAGGCACCATCTATTTCAGGGAGTTTGTGATATTTTCTGGTTCCAGGCTTCCAGTTAGTGACAAAACGGCAGTGCCAAGATGACTTACCACATGTGTGGGCTAGAGAAGAGCACCATGGTAGGTGCCACTTCTAAAAGTTACTTTTGGCTTTGCCCTGGACCAAGTTGACACTCAAACGGAAAATACCCCATTGCCTCCAAGACCTAACTGAAGTATTGTCTAGTCTGCTTGGCTTACATGTTCTTCGCGATGGGTGATGATCTCTCTGTTGCACTGTGTTTGCACCTCTGTGAGAGCACTCATCCCAGGCAATCCCTCTTTCAGCCTCTTGCATTTCCATCTTCCTCCCCCACCATCCCACAGCTCCGGAGGGCACAGGCCGTGGGTTTTTCATCTTTGCATAACCCAGTGGGATCTACCACAATCACTTACATTGGAGGTGCTCAATATGTGTTGTTGAATGAAAATAAAATTATTTTAGGAAAACAGTTTAGAATCATAACACAAGATACCTCAGTTATTTATAGACATGACATACTGTTGATCAATAACATAATGGATTATATCCTTACATAAACACTAAAAAAATTACCAAGAAAAAAAAATCCCCACTTATTATGAAAGCCGGTGTGTGGTTAAGGTTTAATTGCATTGTGTAAATTCTGTGGAATCAAAATGTTTGAAATAAAGAGGGATATTGCTTTTGGTCTTGGCACTGGGGCAAAGGGTGAAAGCCTTTTAGAATATTCATGGTTAGCTTAGCATAGGTCAATAAATCATTGCCATAGCTCTGTGATAATCGGAGGTCTCTATCTCTCGGTGTGTATGTACACAAACCTTTTTATAGGGAAATATTTATTTAAAAACTTCCTGACTGTAAAGAGAAATACAATGAATGTCATAAAGCACCTATATATTATGATAAGTGTGTTTAGAGCAGGCAAAGTATTTTGTTTTCTAAATATTTAAACACGGCCAACATATCAGTTGGGGTGTTAAAACGCTATGGGAATACTGACAGAAACAAAGAAGGACTTGAGAGTAATATAGTAGATAATTCTAACCTAGAAAGGAGAGTTGGAAGATGAGGGATTACATAATCAAAGCAACACTTGAGGAAGGTGCATTTGGCCACAGTACACAGGCGGCCTGGCTCCTGGGATGGTGCGGACCGAGGAGGAAGCAGTAATAATACAGATGGGAGGTGAGAGGCATAGTGACAGCAAGTGGTAGAAATGTAGAGGGAAAAGTGGCTATAAAGGACACGTCAAAGGAAAAATCCCCACGACTCTTCGAATGTGATAGATAATTCTAAAACAGTGAGCCTGAGTGACTTGAATGACTTGTCAATACAGAGAAGGCAGCGGGGGAGGGGCAGCTGAAACAGGGACATAGGAGTTTACTTTTGGACATGGTGAGTTCAATCATGCAGCGAGACACCCAGGTAGAAATTGTTTGGCTCCGTCCCTGTCATTTTAGGACGTTGTTGTTCTCGGAGGGATGCATGGGGGATATTGGATCTGGAGACAGCAAAGAGACGTTTAAGACAAGTAAAGAACAAACTGCGTTTGCAAACGTTGAGGTCACGGCACAGCCACGGCTGAGACACGCTGCAGTGGCCTGGCTGGGTATTCGGTCTCGCAGCTTGCTGACTCCCCGCCAGGCTAAATGCCCTCATACGTTGGCTGCAGTCTGGCTTGGACTTCCACTTCTCATCATCTGTAATACTCAGCTTGCAGTCAGGCACTAGAACATACAACCTTATCATTTGAAAAACGCAGAACGAAATTCTTATTCTACAGTGGCCCAAAATATCAAAGCCTCCAAATTTTCAAGGTAAACATGTAAATCAAAGAGTTAATATTTGGACTGTACTGACAATATGCCAGATCTAATCCTCTTGGTAAAGTTTAATCCATCCTTTCAGAAATAAAAGTTACTGTTTCTAAATAGCCACTCGACTCCCCCCAACCAGTTAGTTTTTTTCAATGCCCATAGTCACACAACACTTGGTTCTTATTTCTAGTAGAGCACATGGCATAGACTATGTGTCTGTCTCTGTTGCCACTAGACTGGGAGCATCTTGAAAATGGGAACTATTTATTTATCTTTGTATCCCCCACTCCTCTAAATGTAGGGGTTAGTGGGTGGCATTTCATTGTTGGAAATACCCAAAAGAGAAATTTTAAGAACACGGATGGAGCAATGTACAGTTGCCGTGGCAAAGCCTGTGTACGCATCATATGTCACATCCCTGCTGATGGCGTTAATGCTGCACCAGCAGAGGCAGTGCGCTCATTACATGCTGCTGGCCCATATTTGTAATGTGTGACATTTTTTAATGAAATACTGTCAAGGGTAATTCATCATATAGTAACTTTTGGATTATACGCTGAGACTGGTTTTAAACATAGACATATTGGACTTCGAGGATAATGCTGCTTTCCAGGGAGGTTATGATCCAAGGGTTCTGGCTGGGAAAGTGAAGTAGAACATTATGTTCTTTTAAGTTCATCAGCTATGCCTGAAAAAGAGGTTTCCTTTTGTCTACTCTAATTGGGGGCAGGGTTATTGTGTAAAGATAATCAGGTGACTCTGAAATGTGTTGGAAAATTTCTTTCCTGTAGAACATCAGTGTTTGAAAAGGGAAGACTTGCTAAAGGTTTGTAATCACTTTATCTCAAGAGGCATTTCAAAAAATAAAAGGACCCATGACAACTTGTGTGAATTTCAGATGTCAACTGTTAAAGGTGTTCTCTCTGCGTATCCATAAAGATCTAGGATTTTACACATATTATCAAGTATAAATAAAAGGAAGCTTCTAAGTCTCATCATTTTTGTGTAAAGTCCAGATAAGACGCCTTTGATGAGCTTAGCATTTCCTTTTAAGGGAAAGCTTATAGGTGAGAGGAGCACTAAGATTATAATTCTTTGTCTTCCTTAATTAGACTGGAGCTTACCATAGATCTTGCTGAAGCTGTGAGAAAATCCAACCAATAATTCACATTGTCAGGTCAGCAGAAATGGGCACAGGGGTCCGATATGACTGAAAGATTTGCTTAAGTGATCTATCTGTGAACTGAACAGCTCAGAAGGGGTACACGTCTTCATTGGAAATCTACCCCCTGCAGATACTGAGCACAGCAATGAAACAGCAATGAAAATAAATCTGAGCAAGATCCTTAGACCACCTTTACAGATGTCATTCCAGAGAAAATATATAAATCACATTAATACCAATTGATGCAGGGCACTAATTAATAAGTCTCATTAAATCGTGGCGTAATGACATTTAGCATCTAATGAATGCCTCATAATCTCTTGGTCATTAATATTTCATAGCATAAGAACACAAAGCACTGGCATCCCCGGACTCATGCAGCATGGTTTTCTTTCTCTGACATGGCCCCAAGGCACTAAGTGGCACAAGGGTGTCGCACCTGTGTTGCAAGAACACACAGCATCAGCAGTGGACTCTTCCTACCCTGTGTCCTGCCATCGCCTCATTTTGGAAAGGGTGAGCCTGCCTGCCGTTCCCAGGGTTGACATCCGTGACTGCTGGGCACCGGGAAGAACACCAGGGAGCTGGCATGCTGACTTCGGTGGGCAGTGTTGCTTTGCTGTGGACCCTCCCAGCCCACGCAAGAAACCCGCCCAGGAGAAAAATCATTACTTTGATTCATTGGGGGGGGGCTTTCTTTATTCAAAGGCAATAATCGCCTCACAGCAGGTGCCATTGCAAGGGCGCACTGATCCTGTGCCCTTCTGGGAATCCCGGGAGGACGTCCCTCTGGCGGGGGTGGAGATGGTCCCCCAGGGAAGCAGTCCATCTCTGGGGGGGCCCGAGTCCATCTCTGGGGGGGCCCGAGTCCATCTCTGAGCCGGCCCGAGTCCATCCCTGAGCCGGCCCCAGTGAGCTGGGGGAAGCTCTCCGGCCACTGGCCGTGGCTCCAGGGACGCCCGTGCCTTTTTCTTCCAGGAGACGGGCTGGAGCAGAGAACTCGGAGCTCGCGGGCCGGGGCGGCGGGGGGGAGGGTCTTCGGCCCGGTCGAGATACCGAGTTAGACGCCACCTCGCTGCCCGCCGGGAGGGGCTCGCTCCTGGGGCGAGGCGGGCCACGGACCCGCAGCGAGCTGGGCAGGTGGCGAGACTGAGTCAGGCCGGCGGCCGCTTTCGCCGCCGTCGGAGGGCGGAGGGCGGGAGGCGGTGTGCGGGCGAGCCCGGGGCGGGGACGGGGAGGGACACGGGGCCGGGAGACGGGGACAAGTGAGCGGGGAGAGAGGGGGAGAGTTGAGCAAAAGTCAGGGGGAAGTAGGGACGGGGTCGCGGGAGAGGGCGAGAGCGGGAAAAGTGCGGCGGCGAGCGGGACCGCAGGGAGGGGTCGCGGGAGAGCGGGGCCGACGGCGGGACCCCGCGGCGGGGGCTGAGCGCGGCGGGGGCGGGGAGCGCGGCGGGGCCGGAGGAGGGGCGAGGAAGCGCGGGTGGCGCGGGCGGCGGGAGACGGGGCGGGGGGCGGGGAGGGGGGCGGGCGGCCCGCGCCGGCGGAGGCCGCGGGCGGGGCGGGTGCGGGCGGAGGGAGCGCGGCGCGGCGCGAGGCGGGCGCATTGTGTCTGGCGGCGCGAGCCCGGCGGCGGGCATGGAGCCGCGGGCGCTGGTCACGGCGCTCAGCCTGGGCCTCGGCCTCTGCTCCCTGGGGCTGCTGGTCACGGCCATCTTCACCGACCACTGGTACGAGACCGACCCCCGGCGCCACAAGGAGAGCTGCGAGCGCAGCCGCGCGGGCGCCGAGCCGCCGGACCAGAAGAGCCGCCTGATGCCGCTGTCGCACCTGCCGCTGCGGGACTCGCCCCCCCTGGGGCGCCGGCTGCTGCCGGGCGGCCGCGGGCGCGCGGACCCCGAGTCCTGGCGCTCGCTGCTGGGGCTCGGCGGGCTGGACGCCGAGTGCGGCCGCCCGCTCTTCGCCACCTACGCGGGCCTCTGGAGGAAGTGCTACTTCCTGGGCATCGACCGCGACATCGACACCCTCGTCCTGAAAGGTGAGCGGCGCGCCCTGCGCCCCGGGCCCGCGGGGCAGCGCAGCCGCGGCTCCCAGCGCGCCGGCCCCGGCCGCCCCCCGCGGCGCCCCGAGTCCCTCCCCGCCCCCCGCTGCCTCCCTCTGCCCTTCTGCCTCCTCTCTCCCGTCCCTCCTTCCTCCCTCTCTCGCGCTAATTCCGTTCCACGACTCTCCCCTTCCCTCCCCACCTGCTCCCCTTCCCCGCTCCCCTCAAGGCTGCGTTAGCCCCCCGCCCCCCTCTGTCCCCCGCCGGCTGGGTGCCCCTGCCCCACCTGGACCGCGCGGGTCGCTTCTCCTGGAGCCGCTCCCACGGGGCCCCCAGTGGGCTCCCTCCCGCAAGTTGCGCTCTCCTCCTGGAGATACCTTCGGACGGAAAGTGGTGCAGCCTCGCTAGAGGCGGAGAGGGGCCTTTGCCTGCACTGAGCTGAGGCTGGTGGCAGGGGAAGCGCTGTGGCGGCCGGCGGGCGGGCGGGCGGGCGGGGAGCCGAGGCGGCCGGGGGGCCTTCCTCCCAAGGGCAGGGCTCTGAGGGTCCCACCTCGCGCGCACCCCGGCCTCGGCGGCGCGGCGCGGGCGCCCACGCTCTGCCCGGCTGGGAGCCGACAGCGCGCTCGGCGGCCGGACCCTCGGGGAGAGGAGGACGCTGCCCACCCGAGAGCGGAGCTCCGGGTCCGCGCCCGCCGCGGCTGCGCTACATTGTAGCGAGGCTGCCCCGCCCGGCGGGGTCCTGTAATTCGGCACCGAGCTGCCGAGCGTCCGATTGCTCTTCTGAGATCTCTGCAACACCCGCGCCCCACGCGTGTCACCGAATAGTGGGATTTTAAAAAATAGTCTCACTGATGTAAAAATATCCAATGTGACAGACTCGTTGGGGAAGCTCCTTTCTAACTTTCAGAGCTCCGGCCTTAATAGCATATAACAGTTTTTGAGATACAAAAAAATAAACCTTCTTTCTCTTGGACTAGCAAAAAAAGAAAAAGTCTAAAATCAGTACATTTTAGTATTTAGTAGCCATTCAGGAAAACAGATGAACAGACTTGAATTCCAGTTTGGAGTGGAATTGCTTCGAAAGGAGGGGGTTAACTGTATTTTGGCCTTCAGAGTCCTGTTAGTTGGCACCTTCCTCATTTCTCAAGTGTGTCGGCCGCCTCCTCCCTGTGGCCAGCTCAGCTGGGGACTGCCATCCGAACCCGCCTGTTCACTGTTCACAGGAGGGCTCCAGAGCTTTCGAGGGGATCACATGCGGTAACCTTCCTCTGGGAAGTGCACCCCTTTCTTTCCTCTCCTAACGCGCATCCAAATCTGATTTCTCTTCATGAAGATGCTGCATAATTAATTCTGGTAGTAGCGCAGCGCAGGAACAAACTGTAAAAGCTGGATTTGGAAGCGCAGTTATGGAATGCTCATTTAGGCAAGGCAATTTAGAAAGCTAAGCAGCGCAGTCTGTCTTTGGAAATGACAGAGCTGCATTTCCTTACACTCTTTCTATGCCTAGAGTATTTGGTTGCATGGAAATTGAATAGAGAGTAATGCCTGAAACATCAGGGCAGAGTCCCACCCAACCGCAGGAGAGGGGCCCCTGCAGGACACTGCACATTCCTCGCCTCTGCGGGTGCCCTGGCTTCCTGAGGTGCCCCCTCCGGGTCAGTCCAGAATCAAATAATCCTAGAGACAGAAGGGACTTCAGAGGTGGTTGACTCCAACCTCCCACCCGTTGTTCAAACTCCCTTCTTCTACCATCTTTCCGACAAATGGTTGTATCGCCTAGTACTTTCATAAGACAGAATTTGTATACTTTAAAAGAATTTTATTGCTCTAGGTATGATTGTTTTAGATGAAAACAATCTCCGGTTTATAGTGTTGATGGTGTTTAGCTAATCCTTTATGCAGCTCCATTGCTAGCTCTGCTGCTAAATTGCAATTTAGCGTCCAACAGGTGGCCAGGCCTCCTTGGCCTTCAGTTTCCTGTCTATAGGATTAAGAAGGCTATCTGTTCTTTAGGGAGTTTTGTAGTTCTGAAGTCTATCATTGTCGTAATAATAACAATGTAAATTTAGCTTCCTGGGAAGTTAATGAGCTGGCATTATTAAGACATGAGGAGTTTGGAGAAAATGACAGACATCAGTACACTATACAATCATAATCCGTTGTTTGGGAGATGGCCAGAAATGCCTCATGTACTTTCAGCATTGCTACTAACCCAACTTGGGCTAGTTACCTAAGTCTTCTGGATCTCAGTTTCACCTGTGCAGTGAATGGATAAAATGAATAGCTTTAAAACTCTATGAATAATTTGAGAAAGGAAAATGTTGCTGTAATTTTCCTTTCTCAAACAGATGATTTTGGCACCCGTATTAGGTAAACATTATTACCTTTTGTTTTTACACCTGACATTAGTGTCTGTGCTATGAATTTTTAAAATGAGTCATATGTACTTAGAAATTGACATCACATCCAATTAAAAAATTGAATAACTATGATCCCGAGTTCCATTCTTACTTTCTTCTCTGAATTACCTTGTTTATGAGTCCTAACATTTAGAAAGTTTAATGGTAGGAAATGGAGAAAAGTAGACTCAGATGGGAGAGGGGGGAGGGGTGGAAAAGGGCTTCAAGAGCCACCTGGCATATTTAGTGAGCTCTGGAGAGGAAAAGAGGTCAGCCTTTCCTCATTTGGATTTAGAGGGCAAAGCCAGGAGGTGGGTGAACACTGCAGAGGAAAAGGTAGAATTGATAGTATGGAAAACAGTCTCACAATTGGACTTGGTTGCATTTCCTCTTGTTGGAGGCAAGTATTTTTGAGAGATGTAGAGGATACAGTCATTGTGGACAGCGAGAGATTAGAAAGGAAATGTGTAGACTCTATAGTCTTAATCTATTTGAGAGAAATCACATGAGCCAGAAAAGCATTGATCTCAGTGGGACAAGTAGTTGGGGAAAATCGTCAGATTCTGATTGTTAGCCTTTCGTTATGATTCCTGTTCCTTCTAGCCCAGAGTGACCCTCGAGGGTCTAGATCGGACCTTCACCCAGGATCTTCAGTGAGAATGGAGGTGAAGGTATTGATAAACCCATAAAGAAGCAAGACTAGAGCCCTTTGCTACTCCTACCAGGCTGACTTTTGGTGCTAAGGAAGCTTTGCTGTTCAAAGTAAGGACTGTCTCTGATCAGTATGCCAATAAAGTTGTCTTCCACTCAGCAAGAAAGGGTAGAAAGGTTGAGGGAGCCTAGTGGTAGGAACTTGAGAGAATGGACTTTGGAGCTTCAGCCCCTCAGTGCTACTGGAGCTGTCAGGGGTTTGAAAGACGCCTTTATATATCAAAATCACAGAAAGGCAGAAAGGTAGGAAGGTGGTGTGGATTGTATAAGGAGCCCAGGACATGAGAGGAGGTGACTAAAGCTAGGTTCTTTGTTCCACATCACCTCCCCATTCTGGAGGTTGGCTTCACATTAAATTATGGCCCTACCATCTGCTACCTTTATGAAATTCTCTGAGTCTTAGTTAATCTGTACAATGGGACTGATGATATTTATTTCATTTATTCATTTACTCAATTTATTTACTTAACAAATATATATTGAATGTCAGGAATTGTTGTAGGCATAGAAGATACAGGAATGAAAAAATGCCTGCCCTCATAGAGTTTATATCAAGTAGTGGAGTTATTTTCTAGTGGATTATTTAGTAACTGCTATTGTAGGTTATGGGACGAGCACTTTGGGAGGGCTGCGAGCATTGGTAGGCAAATGACAGAAGATACAGTGCAGAATGATGGAGCCCTGTACCCTTTGGGGGACGCTCAGCCATTCTGTTCCAAGTGCAATTCTTATGTTTAAACTACTGGATAAACAGTAAAATAAGAGGACAGATGGAAAGAGACTCAGTTGGAAACATTATATAATGCTTCTTTCAGTTACTGAAAACATTGACTTTAATAGATAAACATTGATGAGACTGGTGAATACATTATGTAGAACTTTGGAGAAATTAATTTTGATTAGGAATCTGTCATTGAAATTATATCAAAAGTTCCAACTGTTTTTACCAGCCTTAATTTGACTTTTTAAGATTTTTTAATTAAAAAATTTCATTAAAACAATTAACATTACTTTTCAAATCTATGTGCCTTATTTGTGTAATTCAAATTCTAATATTACATATTGCCTGCAATAAATGAAAGGAAAATTAATGCTGTAGTGTTTTGTTTTTATGAACTTTAAAGTGATAGAATTTCAGAAATGTGAAATTGTAATTCTGTATGCCTGATGTTAACTTGTATAAATCTTTTGGGATTGAATTCTTGAAACTTGAAATAAAACATGTCCTTGTGGTTTCAGAAGCATTTTTCCTCTAATGAGATAAACAGAGATATCAAAGACAGTGGGACATAAATACTTTGTCATTTTGCTCTCTGCAAGAAAAAGAAAGTAAGAGAATTGGTAGGAATTCACTGGGTCCGCTCTTCACTCTGCTAATGATTTATCTGTTTCCCCTGTTGCTTGTTTTCCATGAAATTAATAGTCTGTACAGGACCCACCAAGTTCTACCTGACACACAAATAGATTGATGATCTTCTTCAGCACATTTGTAGACCAAAGTATCATTTGTGTTGGAATAATTATCTTCCAAGAGCAGATATATCTGGGAAAGCTGAGAAGCCAGCGCTGTTTCTCCTTTCTGAGTTCACATACTGTTCTCTGACCTTCTCTTGGACCAGAAGCTGCTGCTGACAAAGGGATTCTTCCATTGTGGGGGTGCTGGAGATATCATTAAGATTTCCTTTTTCTTTCTTTACTTCTTAAGGCAAGTGGCCTCCTAAATTATTTTGAACATTACCCTGTATAATTTATAATTCTTCTTCTTTTTTTTAAATCCTCACTGGAGGATATTTTTTCCATTGTTTTTCAGAGAGACTGGAAGGGGGAGAGAGAGGGAGAGAAACATCGACGTTAGAGAGACACATTGATTGGTTACCTCCTACACGCACCCCGACCAGGCTGGGGATCGATCCCCCCTTGACTAGAATTGAACCCGAGACCCTTCAGTCCGAGGGCGATGCTCTAACCACCGAGCCAAACCAGCTAGGGCTGTATGTAGTCATTTTAAATCATGTGCACGGACTGTGCTAAGAGAGACATCATAAAACACAGACAAAAGCACATTTTGAAGGGATGTGGTCATAAATAGGTATAAATGGAAGTTCAGCTATTTCACCCCACATTCCAAAGGATTGCTGTGTACCCCCCAGCACGTACACACTCCACTTTGAAGACGGCTTCTCTCCCTGCTCATCAGAAGAGCCAAGTTTCTCATCCAAGCAGAGGAAGAAGTGAGTTTTCCTCTCATGGCTGAGATTTATAGTGGGTCTCCCAGTGCACTGTTACATCACACACATCCATCTCGCACAGGGGAGAGAAGCTGCATTTTATGTCTGTATCATTTCTGACATTAGACACAGAATTAAATGGGCCCTTTTTAGTTAAACAGCTGCCAGCTCGTCCTACACAGCTCTAATGATTAGACTTGTAGTGTTGTCCCACAGTGGTTTGAGGCTCACCATACCCAAGTTGATATTCTGTGTTTCAACACATTCTGTTGCTACCACTCCTGAAGGTTATGTTGACCAGAAATTAAATTCTTACTTGCCATTGTGTCCTCAAAAACACTTGCTTCCATTCTTTATCTGAATACAAGAATTGTCTTTTAAACGTAATGTATAAACACAAAAGGAAATGTTGCTTTAAGTGGTTTGTGATTGAAATTGCCAGAATCAATGACATTTGTTTCCACCATGTTTCATGGGTAACACTTAGCAATGGCCTTGAGGGGCAAAAAAAAAGATGAGTTTTTTTATGTCATAGAAAGTTCACATCCAATTATACCCAAGTTGCTGTGGTTTTTTTCCTTAGCTACTGATTTTTCTTCTTCAAAGCTCAAAGAGAGCCCTCAAGCCCCATCAGGCAGACTGCTTATAATTGCAAGTGTTCTTGATTGCCACAGAAGATAGGCTTTTGTTGGGGGAGCATCTGGATGTTACATTCCACTGAGGGAATGACCAAGACTTCCAATGTCAGTGCAAAGTGGGAGACCAGGAGGAGTAGGAACGTTGAAGGAATTTGGGCTGGTCATAGGGTTTTCCCAGGTTACCAAGAATGAACTCTCCTTCCATCTTTGAATCCGCCTGCAGCATACCCCAGATTACTGATCTGTGACCTCTACCAAGCAAGCAGTGACCTCAGATGGGCTGTCTCCCGGAGCCCACCTTTCCCTGCCCACCTTTCCTTCAGGGCGATTCCACTGTCCCTCTTTAATACTCAATTGTGTGAACGTCTGGGGCTCTTTTTCTTGTATTTTTTTGCTGGTTGAAAAGAATAGAAATAATCAGATTATGTCATCCTCTTCAGCTCCCTCCCCCTTGCAAAAACAACTAGTGAAATGGAAGGAAATAGCTGAAGACAACCAAACTGGGGGATTGGCAAATAATACAAACGGCAAACATGCCTATTTTGGTATTTTGGAGGCAATTCAGATAAGATCATTTTAGTTTAAAAAAATTGTTTTTTTCTACAGTTATTATTTTAAAAAACATCACATCGTTGATATTGTCTAAAGCTTTTCACAACTGGTTGTAAAGATTGTTATCAAAATAAAGGGATTTGTAAATAGAAAACCTGGTAAAATTCACGACAGTTTATTTTTTTTGCTCTCTTATAGTGTTTCCCTGTGGTTAAAAGTGATTGCAGTGATTAATCTGTTTTATAGCAAGTTTTAACTAAAAGGAAGTAGCTGAACTTGGAGCATGAGAGAGCCGCATGAAGCTGACAGCCTTTGTTTGCTGCGGAGTGACGGGAAATTGCATCTGCACTCCATCTTCCTTGTAGCTCAGCCAGATAAGCTGATTGCAGACCAAACAATAATGTCATGGGGACACCCATCAGGGAATTCATTAGCAAGTGAAAAAAGGGGAACAGTGCAAACCATATTTTAGTTCCCATTATTTGAATTACTGAGAACACACTGAATTATTTTCTATAACTTGCTGGATGCCCCCAGTGTTTAGACTTCTTAATATTTTGTTCATTGGTATAAAAATCAATCAACTCATTCGTCCTTGAAGGACGTAAAGGATATAATATGTTCCCTTTTGGTTCTCCCAAGTTATTTGACACTAGGCGGGAGACAGGGAAGAGATTCTGGAAACGCAAGTGTATAGGTAATTCCAGGAGGCTTCACTGTCCCTTTAGAGCAGTAGAGCCGGTGTCTCAATGGCAAATTAACACTGATGCGCCCGTCTGCCTTGCCAATAAGCATTGATTTGCAGGCTTAGGATCTGTGACAGCGGAACAGGCAGGGTGAGGGGAATGAAGGGTGGGAGGTTATACTTGACTTGGATCTCTTTTGGCTACAATTTAAGGAATTTTTTTTGGTGTAGGGGATGTGAGCATTTGCTTCACTCAACAATCAGCCAACAAATGTTACTACTGAGTGTTGGAAAAGAAATGCTTTTGAAAACAAGAGGCTGCTTAGAGAAGAACAGGGTCCTCTGTCCGCCTTGTCCCCCGAGGCTGTGCTTCCCCTTCCCCGCCTGGAGCAGAGAGGAAGGGGGTGTGAGTAGGTGGCAGAGGGCTGTTGGCTCATTTGAGTTTGAATGCCATTAAGTTCTCACAATTTTGAAAGCTGCTTATAGTCATGAGCGCAGTTGTCATGGAATTTTAAATATATGCACCCTGTTAAATGGTACTCAGTGAAGTTATCCTGATCTTTGGGGAGGAAACCAAAGATATAATGGTCAGTGGGAATAACTGAGTCTAGGCCAACTGGAGCTCAAGATTTGTTTTATGCCATTGATATCCCAGGGAATTTAATCCTTAGCATCTAACATATTGTAGGAAAACTTTGGTGTTCAGACAGTGGGGGTAGGCCTGGCCAGGTAGCTCAGCTGATTAGAGCCGTCATGTCGGTACGTCAAGGATGTGGGTTCGATTCCAGGCCAGGGCACATACGAGAGACAACCAATGAATACATAAATAAGTGGAACAACAAATCAGTGCCTCTCTCTCTCTCTCTTTCTCTGCCTCCCTCCCTCCCCTTTCTCTCTCTAAAATAAAATTTAGAAATACAGACAGCGGGGGTATTGGTTGAAGGAACCTAAAACTAACAAGTACTAGCAAAATAAGAGGTAAGCTGAACTAAAAAGTGATGGAAAAACAACGACTACTAACAGGAACGTTTCTGAGAAATGCTATCTTTTTGTTCAGGTGTTTGAAACAAACAAAACAAAAGACACAGGAAACTGTTTACTATTCAGCAGTGAAAGATAAAATCCAGCCAGAAGATGTCCACCAAAGAAACATCAAAGTCATGTTATAATTCTTCCCTTGTTTTTCTCCAGGGTTACTTTTTCTTTCTGAAAGAAACTCAAATTGGTAGGAGGAAATAGGCAAGCACATGTAGAATCAAAGATTCATGTAGCTGAAAGGAACGTAGAGCAGTGATCCTTACCCGATTTTAATTTATAAAACAGAATCTATCATTTGGACAGGGGTGGCCCTTTCATCTTATACGGAGAAGCTTAGAGACAGCGGTCTGATTGGCAGTGTGGACGGGGACTTTTTTCAGATTGTGCATTTTTTAGGGGTAGGGGTTGTAAGGGGAACTGATGTGTATTGTGAGCATGGGTGCTTCAGAACCCAAAGTCATCCCCAGGTACCATTGATTTGGGAAATTGGGAGCTATATAAATAACTTAGTACCTGTTAGCCTTCTGATCCCAACACACCTGATTTGGGAAACTTTTATTTTAATGATAGGAGAAATCATAAAAGGTCACAGTTTTGTATGCTCTCCAAATGTGACAGAATTATTGAAATAACTGTCTGAGAGCCCCTGAGAGGCATTAAACAGAGTAGTTCCCTATTCTCTAAACCACGGGTACAGATGATTCTGCAGTAATGCTTTGATTATGCCATGGGGGAAATTGAATGCTTCTTACTAATAGGCCTCAGATTTTCATTTTGGAAATTTGTGGCATGGATGTTCTTTTAGAGCATGTTTTTATTTCTAAAATACCACAGAGCTCTTGTTTTAGCACTCTTAGTTCTATTTGCAGGTTAAAATGGCAGGCTTGTTTTCTTCCTGCCCCACCCTGGGGCAAATATTCTATATATGTAGTTTTCTGGAGTTGTTATTATTTCTGGAAAGGTCAGGTACAGCAGTATTTCTGATTAGGTATGAAACATTATAATTTGGGTTTTGGGTCTAATTTTTTTAAATGTAACTAATAAAGTTCTTGATAAACATTTATTCGCTCATGTGGGTGAGTTTATCAGTTAAGGATCTTTTAGGGCCAAGTAACAGAAAACCCAAATAAAAATGGCCTAAGCTACAAGGAACATGCGTTATCTCCCATAACAAGAAATCTAGAGGAAGCCTGTTCCAGGGCTGATTAAAGATTCACTGCTGTTGCCCTGGCCAGTTTGGCTTAGTGGTTAGAGTGTCGGCCCATGGACTGAAGGGTCCTGGGTTCGATTCCAGCCAAGGGCACTTACCTCAGTTGCAGCCTTGATCCCTGAGTGTGGAAGGCAACCAGTTGATGTGTCTCTCACATCGATGTCTCTCTCTCCCTTCCACTCTTTCTGAAAATCAGTGGAAAAAATATTCTCGGGTGAGGATTTAAAAAAAAAAAAAAAAGAGTCCATGCTGTTGGGCTTCAGCCGTCCTAACATAGTGATTTGCCTCCAGGCTTGTCCCTTGCTGTTCACAGCAGTGCCACGAGCCCCTGCCTCGCTCAGCAACAGCTCAAAGGCTCGGGAGCCAGACAGGCCATGCTGGGTTTTTTTGTGAACCTTTTTTACAATAAATGTAATTCCCCAAAAGTCTCCCAGCGGACGTCGCACGGGTCTCATTGGTCAGAATGATGTCCCATGACCGTTCCCAAGCCAGTCCCTGGCAAGTGGAGTGGAATCACCCTAATTCCCTCAGACCCGTGGGCTGCCTCCTGGTGCTGGGGAAGGGCCTTCTCCGCAGGACGCTCGGCTGCCTGATTCCTGAGCAAAACCCGGCTTCTGGGAGCTGAGGCGGCAGGGCCAGTGTGCACGAGGCCCCGGGGCAGCCCTGTCCTCCCGGCTGACTGCCGAGGTTTACTGCTGTCTCCACATCCTGCCCCATCTAGGAAAGAAAAACATCTTTTTCCCTCTCTACTCCTAGGTTGCCTGGCTGGGACACTACACATTAGCCTGACAAAAGACGGATTAGCAAGAGAAAAACAAGACTGCAGGTGGGAGCACTCAGAGATGAGTAACTCGGAGAGGTGGTCAAAGCTTGGGCTTGTGTAGCATCTTCACAAAAGACCAGTAGGTTTGTAGAGAAGCGACAAGACAAACGAAAAGGACTTTGAGTGTCTAGGCTGCCACGTTGTGGGAAGGCGAATGTATGGGGAAAACTAATGGTAGGTAGGGATGAATTTCAGCAGTGTTTTTATGTAGGTTTCCCTGGTACCGTCTCCGGGCTGGTCGGGGTCTGGGGTTCAGAGAGGGGAGGTGGGCACTTTTACAAATTCATGTTCTGCGTTTAGCCAAGTAGGAGTGGGACAGATTGCTTTTTGTACTACTTCTCGGTTGCCTTCAGCTCACAGTCATCCTTATGTCAAAGTCGCCTGTTTTGGGGTGGCGTATCTGCTACCCTTCACGGGCACATGAAGTTCCCTGGAAGTCCTGTGCTTTGCTTTTGTGACTCTTTAATCTCTAGTGACCCAGAGACTGCATGGTTGTTTCTAAGGAGGCTTATTTATAGTTGTACTTTTAAATTTAAATGGAATGTAAAATGTTCAAAATCGTCCATTTTAAGGGATATTGATGTACTCTAAGAGTTGATGGTGCAGTTACTGTAACTTCAAGACGCACTGGTTTGGCGAGCTCAGGGTCTCGGTGCTTCCCAGGGGCGCAGCCCGCGTCCCCTCCCACCCCGGGAGGTGCAGTGCACTCCAGGGACAGCTTCACGGAGATCATTACCCTGAACAGGCCTCATTCCCCTGACCCCCAAGCCAGCTTATAAAGATCTGTCTACCCCACAACATGACTTGTTTTAACTTTTTGTAGGAAAACAACAGTGACAATACCACATTTCATTCCCATCCCTTGACTGAGCGACCATCATTACAACTTCCAAGTGCACCTATAACTGTAACAATTTTCTTTCTTTGAGAAAGAAAATTAGCAAATCACTCTTTGCTATTCCCTGTGTCCTGGTATGTGGATAGAAGCACATATTCAAAATTTGAGAAACTAACCAATTCTAGTTTGAAGAAAAGCCACTTTACTTGTGTCTGTATTGGGCTTGAACAATACTTGAAATTTCTGTGAAGAATGGTTTGTTTTCGAAATTACAAACCTGGAAGGCCACCTGAGAAAGTGGTTGTTGAGCAGTGTGTGATTCTGGATTTGGAGCAGTGGGATGGAGGCAGAGGGCATTGAGATGAGCCCCAGACGTGTCAGCGGGAATGTTCATGTCCCACCAGTCCAGGGCGCCTCATGTTTCCTGATGGGATTGCTGTGCTTCTCTCGCACCTCTCGTTAGAAACTGAGAGGCCTATTTATTAAAGCTTGATACCTCTTTAGAGCAGGGATATCAAAGCAAGAAAACAATCTAAACCGCTGCAGATGGGCTGAGCAAGCAGGATTTTAGCACAGAAACCTCAGAAGATGGTATAGAACCACAAGGTGTGTGGGTGGACATATATTTGGGCCACCAGATTGCATGCCAATTTGAAGGTTCAAACAGAAAAAGAAAACAAAACAAAAAAAACACACAAGAAAAAAAAACAAGATAGCAGGCAGGAAAGAAAGGAAAGAGGGAGGAGCAAATAAGCAACTGTGGTGGATCTTTGGGGCACCATCTCTGTGGGACCTTATTTCTTCAGTATCTATTAGCTACATTTACTTTCCTAAAATACAATCAGACCTTTCCTTTGGTTACAAATCTATCTGATGGTTTCCTCAATAAGCTAAACAAAGAATTACCAAATGATCCAGCAATTCCATCCCTAGGGATATACCCAGAAGAACTGAAAACAGAAACTCAAACAATATCTACATGAATGTTCACAGCGTCACTATTCACATTAGCCCAAAGGTGGATTCAACCCAAACGTCCATCAGCCGAGGAAAGGATAAACCCAATGTAGCACATCCACCTAATGGAACAGTATTCGGCCGTGGAAAGGAATGATGTGCTGACGCATGCTACAACATGGATGGACCTTGGAAACATGCTAAGTGAAAGAAGCCAGACAAAAGGCCACGCATTGTAAGATTCCATTTATAGGTGATATATCCAGGCTAGGCCAACCAGAGACGGAAAACGAGGAGGGGGGAATGGGAAGGGACTGCCTCATGGGCACAGGGCTTCCTTTTGGGCTGATAAAAATGTTCTGAAAATAGATAGTGGGAATGGCTGCACAATGTACGAAAAAAAAATTGAATTGTACACTTTAAAATGGATAAAAGGGGAAAAACAAAAAAAATCTCTAATGGCTTCCCACTGCCCAAAGCTACACGTCTAAGCTTCTCAGCAGGTTATTAAAGAGCCTTCCCTGCGTGGCTGTAGCCCCCTTTCTGATTATATAGCCCAGCCACTCTCCATGAGCTCTAGGATCAGGCTGCACCAGCCCACTGGCCATTCCCTCAAAGCAATGCCCTTCACTCGGTGTCACCGTGTGTCCTCCTTCCTCTGCCTGGAATCCCCACCCCCTTGTCCATCTGGGCACTCTTCCTTGAGAGCTTTGTGTTAGTCTGTCTGAATGTCCTTGCCTCTCTCCTTAGCCCTTCATTCCCTGCAGAATTAATTGCTTTATTAGCTGGGATCCTGTGTGCCTTACATATACTCCTATTGCAGTACTTTGTGCGTTGTGTTGTGGTTGGTTTTCGTGTCCATTTTCCTCCCTACCTTACGGCCAGGGACAGATGCCAGTCTCTGACACATGGCTATCTTTCTATAGAATGGCTGTTGAAAAAATTACATTGGGTTGATTCAGCTCGCAGTCATATCTGGTCCCTTTTCTTCTCACCCACTTCAGCTTTTGGTTCAATTCACGGGCAAGGAGAAGAGAATTATTCTCAGTTTTCAAAGACTAGGGCATTAAAAATTAATTCAAAGAAGACTAAGTAACTGGCATTTGAAAAAAAAGTAGCAATTACAGTAGAAGTAAAAAAACACTTATGGTATGCTTTTAGTTTTGAGGCATTCAGAAAATCAGTGTAGAATTAACCAAGTGCTTCTTAATGGGGGATTTTCCTCACACCGTGTCCTAAATCCTTAACTAAAGGGTTCTGCTGTCACTGAGGCTTTCCTGTCTTTCTGTTTATCTCCATAGGAAGCCCCTACCTCGAGGGAACTCTTCCTGTCTGTTCTCTCACTAGCCCTAGTCGGGTGGTTTTCAAATACTAGGAACTCAATACATAGGCGATGTTTCGTCACGTTCATTCTAAGTATTTCCATGTGCAGTTTTGACATAGTAAATATTGTTTATTTTCAATAAAACTTGCAGGACCAGTGACATACTTCCTTTGGCCAGAAAGCAGAACCACTGGGATGCATCGCTGCAAGCCTCTGCTCGGGCCTTCGCGGAGCTGTTCTGCTGCGTCAGCCTTGTTTCTAGGGAGGCTCCTGTGCGCAGAAAGCCTGGAGAGTCACATGGGGAGCAAGAGTGCTCTTCGGGCTCTTCAAGCAGAGCTAGCTCTCCAGGAGACCGTGGCTTTCCTGCCATTCTGAAGTGGTCTCCCTCCCAGCAAGTTTATTTTGCAGTTTACTGAGGTGTCAGAAATCAGCAGACTTGGGGCATCTCCTTCCTTCTGCTATTAACTAGCTATGTGACCTTGGGCAAGTCACCTCCTCTCTCCAGCTCTTCATTTTCTCATTTGTAAATAGAGAGTTTGGATCTGTGTAACCTGTTGGGTCTCTGGCAGCATTAACTGGCTATAATTATAGGATTCCCAGAAAACAGCAGCTTAATTAACTCAGCAAAGTGTAAGGAGAGAAAAGGTCAGTTCTCTCTAGGAGCAGGTAAGCATGAGCACAATCCAAGTTGGAGAGCACTTTCCTGTTTCCAAATTGTTCACCCACATGTCTTTCCTTTGCCCTTTTAAATGTGACATGATTTCTTATGGCTAATTTGCTTTGTCATTTCCTGAGGGTTTCAAAGGGCTCTGCATTATTCCAGGAATTCTCTTCTGTGGGAGCAACATTTGCCGTTTGGTTGGAAGGAATCAACTGTATAATTCTTTCTTTTTAGATGATTTCACAGGGCATCAGTGATGATAAGCTATATCTAGTTTTAGGAACTGGAGTTAGAGTTTACAGCAGAGACCAAAATGGAGCACACTTTAGGAAATCACACAGTATAAATTTTGCCTTACTTGCTCGTTTTAAATTTCTTTGAAGAAGTTTTGAAAAGATTGTAATGAAAGAAAGAAACCGTATACTTTTTTTATTACTATAGAAAAAAAATTCTAGGTTTATTCCTTCTTTCCTTCGTAAGAGTATTTAATATGCATAACCTACATGAAGTAAATGAGAAGTCTACAATTATGTGTTACGCTTCATTTTGTTCAAAAGTTTTAGAGGTGTGCTTTCTGAATGTAATAATCCATTAAAAGTTATATTTGATCACTTTAATTTAATTTGTATTATGAATCTTGATTATTAATTTAAGTTTCTTTCTTTCCTTAAATGATATTTTAGGTGGCTTGCCACATAGGGTAATTGGCATAATAGTTAATTTCATTGAAAGCCCTATTCAGAAGATTTGAACATGCTATGACTTTCTTGACCCCAAATTTCCTCCTTTATGTGGAGGAAAAGCTATCCAGGGATGGGGAACCTTTTTCTGCGAAGGGCCATTTGGATATTTATAGCATCATTCGCAGGCCATACAAAATTATCAACGTAAAAATTAGCCTGCTACATTTGGTCAAACATTTAATTAACTCATCTCTAATGTGATGGCTGGAACTGCTTCTCTTTGGTGAGGCCTTGGCAGGGCCAGACCAAATGATTTTGTGGGCCATATACGGCCCGCGGGCCCGGTGTTCCCCGCCCCTGGCCAGGTAACGTTTTTAGTCATCCGTGGTAATGATTATAATGGTAGATCTGTTGGTAAACTTCTAATGCTTGATAGGGCCAGTTGTTTTTACTTAAATCCTTCCACACGAAGCAGAGATTAGGTAGACAAGTCAGCATCATTCCCATCAGGGTCCGGCTGGTTCTTACGGAGAGGGCAAGAGCGTGACTCTCAGGAGACAGACTGTGTAGGGTCAGGGTATTGAGAATGTCACCTCCCCTTTGCCTGGCATTAGCGTTTTGGTCACCTGGACGACTCACTAGGAAGATTATCTAAGAGAAAGGATAGAAATCTGTTCAAAGAAGGTTAACTAACCTACACTGATCAGTGATGGGGCAAGTCCATGATAAAAGAGAGGAGAGCTGTCACATAATGGTCTTAACTTTGGTCTCTGGGTTTGGAATATATTTCTTAGAAAGTTTCTTCATTCTCTAGGGATTTTGTTTGTTTCCTTTTACAAACAGAAATAATAGGGAAGAGCCTTACAAAATCCCTGGGAGATTATGAACCAGGGAAGTGAAATTACTCTGGAGTAGCCACGTGACCAGGAGGGTAATCCTCATGGAATTTAAGAAAAAGCACCTTAAATGCACACAGCACATGTCTTCCACATGACTCAAACCAGTTTTTACAAGGAGGAAAAGGGGTGCCCTAGCTGGTTTGGCTCAGTGGTTAGAGCGTTGGCCTGTGGAATGAAGGGTCCCGGGTTCGATTCTGGTCAAGGGCACGTACGTTGGCTGCAGGCTCAATCCCCTTGCAGGAGGCAACCAATCGATGTTTCTCTTTCACATCGATGTTTCTATTTCTCTCTGTCTCTCTCTTCCTTCCATTCTCTCTGAAAAGCAATGGAAAAAATATCCTCCAATGAGGATTTAAAAAAATAAAATAAGAGGAAAAAGAGCCCTGCTCCCTGACTAAGCACGTGTGATGGAGAATAACATGGGAACTGCTGGTAATTGTGATTTGTATAAGAGGGTCGCGTGTCCATGTGGTAGGGTGGGGGGACATGAGCGACCCTGGGCACCAGGAGCTGCAGGCCTGGCCCTGGCTCTTCCTGCTACAGACAGGAGCTTGGCAAGTCATTTAAACCTCTCTAGAGCTCAGTTTCTCATTGTAAAAGTGGAAGGTCGGACTTCATGATTTCTCAGTTTTCCAAATTACTACATTTATGATTTATTTAGAGCATCAGGAAGTAAAGGGTGAGTTTTCCTGATGGCTAAAACCTACCTTTCTGTGCAGCAAAACTTGTGATTGCCTGGGGCCTTTGGGGTGTTCTGTGTTGCAATAAGCACAGCATCTAGGTAGGTGGCACTTCCTATTTGCCCGATGATGTCAAGTCTGACCGTCTTTACTAGAGAAAATGAGAGTGAGAGCAGGGCAAGAATGACTTAGCCTAAGGGACTACAGGAGGGCTCAGAAATAGAGAGGGGTCAGCAGGAGGGCCGGTGGGCGGGTCTGGGAGTGAGTCCAGATGACTGACAGGCGCAGCCAGGTCTCGTTTGCAGGGCGTCCACTCAGTCACCCTGTTCACAGCCAGCCCATTACTACCTCCTTTAGAAAAAGCAATACAGGGGGATTGGCTGCAAGGCAGAATTGGAACCACGGACGCTGAACTTCTAGTTAATTGTTACCCTATTGATCCTCAGGGCTAGCTGCCATAGATTAAGAAAATGTAAATTGGTTATTCATTTTCTGTGCATTTACATGTAAATGCCCCTTTATTGGCCTGCAAAATACAGTATTGTCCATTTCAGCATAAATTTGGACACTGACTAATTTGCACTTGTTTAATCTGCAAACTTGGCAATTTTGGGAAGCCTCCTACCTCCTCTTTTCTTCCTCCCCATAGTCTCACTTCACCCATCGAACAAAGCCGAGAATGGTATCTTAGGCTATAAAAATACCACTGGGTTTCTCTCTGCGCTTCTCTGAAGTTTTAAAATAAATAAATAAAAATAAGTGTCTCATAGGCCAGGCTCCCGTGGGGCAGTTTTGCTGTGTTTCCTGGGTACACATGGAAGGAAAGCAGTCAGGCCTTGTGCTACCCTGGGACCTCAGCTCCCCTGCCGAGGAGGGGGACAGGAGCTCATCCCAGGCGAGAGGGAGCCAGGAGGGCCCAATACCTGTAGGGCAGCCTCATCCAGGATTGCGTTTATGCAGCTCTTGAGGGTGGTGGGAAGATGAGGGGAAGTGATCAGTAATTTAAAAAGCAAGGCTGTGCGTACCACCGCTCCTGGCCTGGGAGTGCGGTGTGCCACGGTTATCCTCTCTGTACACAGTCACTCCGAATGAGGATGGGCAGGCCTGGGGCCGAAGCAACTGCTGCTTCCTTCCCTTCTCATGCTGGCCCCTCCTCACTTCTAGAAAAACACTGTCATGATTGAGCTCAAGGTTCTGGAATTACAGTCCCTGTAGCAGTGTAGCCTGTGGCCTTATTTACTCAAGGCTGTGGATTGACTTCTTTTTTATTGATCTAGGCTGGTAATCGTGCGGTCTGTTGGGTTGTCTCTAATTATTTTGGCTATCTTAATTATTGGATTGTGCATGATCCTTTCTGTTCAAATAATTTCCCAGCAAAAGGAATCGAACCAGCTGAGGAGCGCGTGCATCCACCTAGTTCCTATCTGCTCTGCCTCTAGCCCTTTGTGTCATGTTAAATGAATCATTTGGCTTCCCTGTTTTTCATTTTCTTCTCTGTGCACACAGACAGAATGATATTTATTCTTGTGGCTTAAGATTTAGGGTCACCACACATCAGGCACTACCAAAATGTGAATTGTCGCTGTCAGTTCGATAGGGCCATTCATGCTGAGTTCATGTAGTTCAAATCTTAATTTTTTTCTAATTATGAACTTTCATAAACACATACTCATTGTAGAAAATGCAGAAAACTTCAAAGAAGAAAACAAAAATCATCTGTAACCCTGCAACTTAGTTATATAACCCTGTTAGAAGTTTGACTTATTTTCATCCAGTCTTCATGCAAATATATACACAAGCACCTATTTGAGATAATACGATATATGCTGCTTTGTTTCTAGGATTAAGCCAAAAGAATTTTCCAATTTTTCATCATTTAATCACCTGCATAATATTTTAACTGTGGACGCATAGCCTTCTAGTTAACACATTTTTCCAGCTCCCATATCCCCCGTCGGCCTTTTTGGCCCTCCTGTGGCTCCTGGTCGCTTACTGGGTGAGGCCTTGTGGTGTCGGGGAAGGAGCCCTTGCTGCTGGGTCTCCGCCTGCCTCCCCCTTAGGGCTCATTCTGCCCACTTGCCTTCTCACACTTGATATGCCAGCAGCACCAGGCCTCCTGCCCGGGGGCCCTGTAGACCCTCCTTACCCCCAGGCCTGCGCTGTCCTGTTCTGTCTGGAATGCCTGTTCCTTCCCTGCGCCACCACCTCCTGCCCCTGCACCTGGCTGACTCGGCCTCAGTTTTCAAATTCACTCCGCGAGGCCTTCTCTGACCCCCCTCACTGGGAACCCGGCTCTCTGGCTGTTCTGTTGTGGTCTGCTTGGGTCCCCATCACTTAAACGACTTCCCGCCCTCTCCAACCTGCTTTCCATGCTGGGGCAAGAGGGAAGGGTTTTATGCTTGTTTGTTTTTAAAAATCAATTTTGATCATGTCTTCTCCGAGCTCACGATCTGTGGTGACTTCCACTGAGGCTCAAGATATAGACCATGTCTCAACCTGCCTCAGGCCCTCTGTGGTCTAGCCCTCACTTGCCCCTCTAGCGACATCTTCCCTGACACCCCCCTCACTCTGCACCCCAGTTCCACAGGTCCTCTTCTTCACAGCCCTGTACCTGCCCTTCTTCCTGCCCCACAAGGATAATCCTGTGCATCCGAGGGACCTCAGCCTTCTTGGACCGCCTCCTGTTCGGTGGTGTCCTTTACATCAGAGTTGTAATTTTACATCTACCAGGGCTATTATTTCAGCAATGCCGCTGGCCTTCACCAGACTCCACACTCTCTGAGAGCACAGTCTGCGTTCATTTTCATTCAGTTTGTAGGTGGGATTGGGTTGGGGGACAATCACAAGGTCCAATAACTGAGGTTAGATAAGTTCTTCAACAAATCGGGCTGGATGAGACCAGTTTGTTCAAGTGGGGTGACGCAGGAGGCGTGGACGGAAGGTGATCACGCATAAAGATCACCTGGTCTCTCATGCTCCTTGGAGTGTCATATGAAATTAATATTGCCAGTCCATTTTTCAGATTAACTAAGACTCAGAGAATTTCATACAGGTAGCAGGTGGTAGGGCCATAATTTAATGGTAAGCCAACCTCCAGGATGGGGAGGTGATGTGGAATGAAGAACACTCTGGTCCAGGCTGTGTGTTAGGAGGTGGTGAACCTCCTGGCGTGCAGTTGTAGCGTCCCATGTGTTCATTTTTATGTCTCAGGATGTGTTTTGGCAGCTGGCTGGCTTGTTGTGTGGCCTAAACTAGCCAGGCAGCCAAATGGTGTAGCCAGAAGCAGACAGCACTGCAGAGGCTGACTTCATCTCTGCACATTTGCGCTCCTGGTAATTAATGGCGCTCTCTGAGACCTTCTGCATTGCTCTGCACAGGTCGGGGACAGCTGCTGGCCGGAGGGCTGGGGTCCTCAGAGGGCGCAGTGCTAAGTAAGTCCTGAGCAGTCACCAGGTGCTCAGACTTCAGGAAACTTGGGTACTTGAGCCCAGCAAGGAAATGGAGATGTCTTTCTGCTTCTAGTCCAGGGCTTTCTAAGTTGCCCCCAGAGTTGGCCAGGACTGTGGGATGCCCTGGAACATCGGATATCTAGCCCTAGGCTTTGAAAACCAAAGAAAGCAAAACAAAAGTCACTAGGAAAAGAGAATAATCCATAAAGGATGTTGCCAGGAAGTTTAAAAGCATTTCTTCAGAAGTTTCTTAAATTAGATTTTTTCTTTTAATTACCTAGTTATCCTTCAGAAACTTGGAACAGTCCCATTTCTTATCAACATATTCCTTGTCAATTATGCACAGGCTCAGGCTTCTGGTGCCGAGGGTGATGCTGAAGTACAAGGCAGCTGGAAGCTTTTCCCCTTGGGTTGAGGGGAGTGATAAGAATGCTAATGTGCTGTGCTGGGCTCAGCTGGTGGCACAGCGCCTGGGGGTAGGGCCAGGAGCAGATGGGAGGCACCAGAGGGGCAGCTGGGGCAAGGCTGCTGCCCCACAAGGTGGATGGGGGCTGGTGAACCTGTAATTTTTGTGATGCTGCTAAACTCTGCCTGCCTTTGCGCTGTATCCCTGAATAGCTGATTTAAGTGATGCTTAGTAAAACTGCTTGTTGGCACTTTCTCTTTTTTCTGCCCAGTTGTCTGTGTCATTCATGCTGCTTGATGTAAAATTAGGGCTGGAAACATCTTGTGGGCGTGTTCTGATGAGATGTGGGCTGAAATGAGTCGGTGGTGGTGGTGATGGTGGTGTGTGTGTGATAAGATGCAATGAGAACGGTCGTTCAGTACAGCTCCGAACTACATGCAAGTTATCTCGGGCTCTCTTTGTCCCCCAGCAAGGACTTGTTAGGTCTGGATGCCATAAGCACAGGTGGTAAACAGAAAGAGGATTCCAGCTCCCTTCCTGCTGTCATTGGAACTGGACCAGAAGTACATTTGTATGACAGGCTTGAGCCCCTGATGGTTATTTGGCCTGTGAACTATGTGGTTAGGTGGGTGAGTTCTGCTAGGAGGAAGAATGGGGGACTTCAGTTCAGCGTATGCAGTTGGGGTGAGGGGAGGCTCTTTCCCACACACAGAGAGATGCCCATCAGGAGATGGCAGCTCCACTTGGTCAAGGGCAAAGTTTTCCCTTCCTAGCTTCACTGTAGGTGCTAACCACTCCCCCACCCTACCCCCAGCCTCCCACCTGGGGCTCATGTGTGCCCAGGGCTCTGGGGTTACAGAGAGGTGGAATCTCTTCCCCCTGCGGCCCTTTCCCCCCTCCCATTCTTCCAGCACCTTCTCATCTTTCCAGAGCCATTCCTCTGCCCCTTCTGATTTTCTTCGGCCTCCGTCGGGGATTTAGGCGCCTGAAAACCTGCTCAGCGAGCAGGGAAGGACACCTGCACCCAGAGCGTTGGCGTCTCTCCTGGAGTCCTTGTCTCTGCCTCCTGGCGGGAGGAGGGCCGCGGGAGAGGCTGGAAACACACAGGCCCCTGTACATAGAAGCAACGCCACGTGCCAGTCGTGCCTGCTTGCTCTGTCCCTGTCCTTTCACGGGATGAATTAGGCAAGATCGACACGGTCGCAGGGATTCTCATGGGCCTGCGTAACTGCAGAGACGTGTGAGCGGGCCCTTCGAGTACAGCCTCAGAGGCTGTGTCACAAAGAAGAGCGTGACTGTCCTTTTCCCGTAACTGCACCAGCGCAGCTCCAGGGGCATCCGAAGTGCACGGATCTGCCGCAGATTTGGGCATGAGTTAGCGAAGCCTGTGCGGCTGTTGGAGGCACCGGAGCACATGGGAAATGGTGCCGAAGGCTGCCAAAGACACGGCCCTGCCCCGGAATCGTTCGCAGCTGCTGCCAGTGGCTTTGGGATTTGGCTTCTTCCTGCCATCAGGTCCTTGCCGTTGGAAGGCGCTGAGTGCCATCCTCTGCTCTTGTTGGAGGGACTCCTCCATCCGCCATCCAGTTAGGCAATTTTACTTTTTGTCTCTGGTGCCTACCGGGCCACCTGACCGTGAAAGGGTGGCCTGCGGAAGCCGAAGGAAGCGAAATTCAGACTTGTCAGTTTTGCTTGATGACTGCTTAGCTTTATCATGACTTAGAGAGACTAGAAAATATTGTTTAAAATCAGTTTATATTTTTTTAAAAAATTGATTTCCATAACCTATCAAAGCCCAGGAGTACAACTCTGTCAATTGTGGAGCCAGCCACAGCACGGCTCTTCTCTCTAGATCCTGCAGGCTGCTTTAGAGGGGCTCCCAGTTTCCATTTATCTTGATATGTATCTGTGACGCATCCCCTCATAAATCCAGCAGCCCATCTGGTGAAGGGGACATGAGAACATTGTTCACAGTAGCAAATATGTTAAAATTGTTTTTACGGTCTGAGCAGAGCCATTGCCCTTGCCTATATTTTCATACATTATCTCTACCAAACATCGCTTTCCTAATCTCTATATACAGTAGCAATTAGTCAATTCAGCTTGATCCAGGGTTCATTTTCATAAAGAAACAAACTCCGGAAAGTGTAGCTCAATTAGAAGGATTCTATCTAGGCACCTGGAAGGGGCCAACAGTGCATTGTTTTTAAGGATAATTTGCCCGGAACACTGCCAGCCATCTGAAAGGGGCAGCCTTTCTCCAGTAAGTTGCTCCTTTTTGAATATTTGGGAAATTGCTAAAGCCATCAGTGTTTACAGGTCATCATGTGGCAGGTGGGAGACCCCTCCCCATTGCTCTCTCTCCTCCCTCCCCATTTCAGAGTTAGTTTTTTTGTTTTTGTCGTATCATATTCTAGATTCAGAAAGTAGATCCTCTGTCTAAAAGGCACTTGCTAAATAAATATCTGTTGAACAAATAAATAAATGAATGAGTGAAAGAGAATAAATGATTGACTTTTGATGGCAAAAAGTAGTGATTGAGACTTGGCAGCTTCCTTCCTTTCAAATGCTGGAGATTGAGGGTGAAATTACAAGTACACTTGACCCTTGAACAACACAGGTGTGAACTGCCCAGATCTACTTGTATGCGTATTTCTCCCCCAATAAATACATTTGGCCCTGCAATCCATGGGTTTCCCATCTGCGAATTCAACCAACCTCAGATGGAAAACAGTATTTCCCCTTCCCAAATGTGGTTTCCCAGCCGCAGATGGAAAATACTGTTTTCCACTGGGTCTGAGGTTGTTTGAATCAGGGATGTGAAGGGCCCGCTGTTGTAGGGTCAACAGTTATAGGAGGATTTTCAAATGGGAGGGGATCCAAGCCCTAACCCCTGCCCCCCCAAATGTTTTTCAAAGGTCAGCTGTACATTCAATCCTCATGACAATTCTATGAGATTGTATTACCTTTATAGCTGTGGAAATGGAGGCTCAGAGTGGTCGAGTGTAGTGCTCTAAGTCACACAGCTGGTTCCAAAGCCAATATCCCAGTTTACACCCTTGCATGCTGCTTCTTCCACACACATATTAAATGCAGAAAGAAAAAAACCATATTGCCAAGTTTCTCCCAGTGTTTGAGGGTACACAGGCTTAACCTTTTGATTAAAAAAATTATATTCGTTGTTGTTCACACTCATTGAAAAAGTCGTGCTGCAGAGAGGAGAAAGCTCACGCTTGCTTCCCACGCCGACGGGATGCCTCCCCGAACCCAGGAGGCTCGAACGTCAGGTGTTGTCACAGCAGCTTTAGACCCGCGTAGGATTAAGGCAGCTTTTGTTCAGACAATATCGATCTCTCTGAGGTCAGCATGTTGCGACCAGAGCTAGAATAACCGACAGTGACTGTGGGGCTGTCCCTGTAACCGTACCCCCTGTGGGAAGGAAACACCACGGTGTGTTGTGGTCGAGCATCCACTGAGCCGATGGCTGTATTTGGTTTCACACGGTCGGGGCTCGGGGAACAAGGTACGGGATGGGGTGTCTGTTCCTGCCCGTGTCTGCCTTCCACAGAAGAAACGACATAATCCACTGGCACAGTTACACCCCCCCTTCCCACACTGGCAACTCTGAGAAGGAGAAAAAAGAATAGGAGCTGTTTGTTTCCACACTGCGGCTCTCCCGTCCCCTGCGAGAGAGGGGAGGTAAAGGGAGGGAGGCCTGGCCGGGTAGTCAGCTGGTTAGAGCGTCATCCCAGTACCAAGGTTACGGGTTCAGTCTCCAGCCAGGGCACGCACAAGGAACAGCCGGTGAACCCAGTAAGTGGAACCCCAAATTGATGTTTCTCTCCCTCTCTGCCTCTGCCTCTCAACAAGAAGGTGAGGGAGGAAGCAGCAGAGAGCACCGGCTGGGCTGCCGTCCCCCACAGGCCACCAAAAGCACATCGTCCCCAGCCACGGATTCCTGGCCCATCAGCTACGCCGCTGACTATGGGCCATGATCGTCCTGAGGAGCTGGGAATCTCTGGTTTTAAAGCTTTAAATATTTTACTATGTTTCACTGTAGATTCAGAAAATAACTATGTTAAAGGAAATCTAAAATGTAATTCAGGGAAACCATTACCCTAAATGAACGACAGTTTCCACTTTTGCACAAGATCGTGCCTGTTTGAACAGCGTTGTCTCTGGTTTTCTTCACTGTCACTTACAAAAAGAAACTTCCTGTGATAATGTTTACTGTCTGCGCAATAGGTCAGACTTGTCATTGAACCTTCCATCTTTGGCCCCTAGAGGTCACGTGTTTATATCGTTCAAAGAACTCAGCTGAGTCTTGCCTTTAAGAAATAGCCCCATTAGCTGGGTCTGTTTGGGTAAATAAACCTGCAGTAGTAATAGGAGTAGCTGCGGTAATAATGATAGAAGCTAACACTAATTAGTATTAGATGAGTCTCATTCACTCCTCCTATGAAACATGAACGATCACTGTCCATGGGTTACCGCTGAGGAAACTGATGCCCAGAGAGGTTCAGTACCTTGCGAGGGTCACACAGCTGTGAGCGGTGAAGCCAGAATGCAGACTCACAGACAATACAGAGTGAATGCAGATAGTAATGCTCCCCATCACTGAGAAGCTGATTCTGCATCAGTGAGAAGAGATGATTAATTGTAGCAGAATAAGATAGTATGCTGTGGGGAGACTCTAAATAAAGAATAGCTTTCACACCTTTCAGGCGCTTCCTATCCAAACACCCCTGCTTTCTGTCGCTTCTACTTTAACTGGAGTGTTAGTCACTTCACCTGGAAGTCTCCTCTTTCGTGCAGTAGCCACCAGGCACGAGAGACCGGCGGGCCCCGGAGATGAGACTTGTCCAAGAGGAGATGTACTGTAAGTAGAAAACATGCTCGATTTTGAAGACCTCGTGTGAAAAGAAGGGTATAAGATACCTCCTTCATTTTCAGAGTATGGGCTGCATGCGAAACGAAAATAGGTGAAACTTAACCTCACCTGTTTCTTTAGCGTGACATTTAGGGTATCTCAAACTGTGTGTGTGGCTTGCGCTGTGTGTCTCCTGGACAGGGCCACCCTGGGGTTCCTCACCTTGTACGCCTCCCCTTTCCAGTCTGGAGACTGGACGGGTTTGTCCTCAGGGGGCTTCACTTTCAGGGCTCGTTTCAGTCATTTGAGGCTTTAAAAGGCAGCACTGAGCCGCTAATCTGACTGTACTCAGTTTATTTATTTACGTGGACGGAGGTGATGAGGAAAACATTAGCACCTGGTTTCCCCCGAAATTAAACCTCTCTGACGAGAACACGGCGGCGACTCTGTCCTGGGACCCCATGATTGCTCTTTGCTTTAAAGGGGTGTGTGCCGGCAGAGCTGGGGGGAAGGCGCCCCCCACTCCCCTGCCGGGTCAGCTGCGGGGTCCCAAGTGGCCTTTGCGGTGCTTAGGAGACAGTGCAGGCTGTCCGCTGACCCTGCCACCTGCGGGAGAGCCCGCAGCTGTTGCTGACGTGTCTCCGAACTGTCCGGAGCCCAGGGAAAGGTCACGGCCTCCACTCTAAGGAACTTGGGAGTTCCAAAGAGGCAGGCTTTCTGACCTGTTAGGAAACGACAACGACCGACGGACCGAGAGCCTGAGTGTGTGGCCCAGCCTCTGACATCAAAATCGAGCCTGGGAGGAGAGCAAGCTGCGCTGTGTTTGGGGGGGCCTTTTGAATGAAGGCCCTGGGCCGGGAGGGTCCGTCGGTTTTGGATTGTTCTAAGGCGTGGGTGTCGGTAGAGGAAGAAATGGGCACCGCATGGCCGGGGCACGAGTCCGGGAGGTGTGGGGTAGTCCCTGGGGATCAGTCACAGGTGAGTGTCAGTGAGGTGGGGGCAGGGATAGATGCTAGGTACCTGGAGCCTGGGTTTGATTCGAGGGGAAGCCGATGGTGTGTTCTCGAACAGGGGTGAGATGGAGCTGGACGACGAAAACCAGGCCTCCTGCTCCCGGGGACCACCAGAGACGTTCTCCCGTTCCGTTTGCCTAAGTGTGGAAGTTGGCACATTGGCACAACACTACACTACTTAATGAACCATATGTAGCTCTTACTCCGTGGCACTTTATTTTTAAATAAATACATAATACTAAAATAAACGCAATTATGTGATGGCAAGAAAACTATGTCCCACTTATAGTAACCAATTTAAAGAAGCATGTTAACAATACTGAAAAAGGCAGGTGGACATAGTGAAAGCCTGAAGGTTTTCACACTGCACATTACAGATGGGTGGCTGAGGCCCCAGAGGCCCCCGTCTTCGCCCAGCAGATTTATCAAGCAGAGGCGTGCAGGGTGGCTCAGACGGAGGCCCGTTACTCAGCTTTCAGGAGTGAGAACGGAGAGGAAACGTGAGAGCCACTGGCTGGGCCGTTGCTCCGGCAGCTGGTGCTCGTGCCTGCCTGGGTTCGTCTGTGATGCCCATTTCAGGTGCAGCCTCCTGGTGTGTGACGGGCTCCGCACAGCGAAGGTGGGCAGGTACCAGGACGGCACTGAGGCTCTGAGAGGTTAAGTCATTTGCCAAAAGTCACACAGCTGGGATTCAAACCCAAGTTTGCCTGCGAGGCCTTCAGCTACCACATACACGGCCTCATCGCTGACTGGCACTAACGTCCTTTTACATCATGTTCTGCTGTTTCTCAGATTTCTCCCTCATTTCACCTAGAATATGGGTTTCTATGACTCAGCTTGGAATTTGATTCATCTCTCTAAGCACCAGAAACAACAGAAATTCACCAGCCCAACAAACCCTGTTCCTACCCCGGGTGCAGCGTAGTAATAGGTTGTATTCTATGGTTTATATCATTACAGTGGCGCTACACTTGGCCCTTTAAGAAGCTCATTAATCACTAAATATAGACCACAACTCGTTCTTTTCAACCCTCTGCATGTTGCTTCCCCCCGTTGTGGGATGCCATCTGGTGCTATGAGATCATGCTTTCTGTGTTCCTTCTCAGAGCCAGATTCACTGCTCTCTAAACCCAGAAAGCCAGTTAATTTCAAAGTTTGCAAGCATGGCTTTGAAAAAATTTGAAACTAATGCCTCCTTGTGGAGTCTCACAGTATCACTCTTTACGATACCATCTCGTGGAACTTCTGTCTTGACCACCGTCGATGTATATCTGTATATTCACCGTTTCATCAAAAGGACCTAATTTGTCTTTGGTAGGCCATCAAGGAACTACAGGTCTTTTCCTGGGTGATTCGTGTCAAGTTTCACTGTGTCAGTCGTACGTGTATGTAGGAAGCCAAACCTTAATAATGTACTTTCCCCTTCGAATCTGTTAGACTTTCTGCTATGACAGAGGGACAAGTGTTGAGAAACAAGGGAATAAAACAGCAAACGGCAGGCCTCCGACACTGCTGCTGATCTGTCCTTCGCTCTCACTTTCTCTAATTCTTCCTGAGGTCTCTAACCTTGTCCCAGGGAGTGGAGCTCCGGGTCCTACGTAGAACATGTTTTTGCAAACTCAGCTGAGGAGCTGTGGGCTCACCACCAGACTCCCAGTCTTAGGGGATCTTTGAGCACTGCTTGTTCAGGGCAGACCTTGTCCCTCTCCCCACCTCCTTTCTCTTCTCACTTCAGGGATCCTGGCAGGTTAAATTTAGCCTGGGAGCCTGGTGGGAAGGGAAGGTAACTTGGCGATACATGCACTGCTTACCTCATTCCTGGCACTAGCCAGGACTCCCCGGGGAAGGGGGCGAGCACTGGGCAGGCTGCCCACCTCCTTTCTGCTACTCCCCCTGCCCACTGGGAACGCGCCTGTTCCCAACAAGGGGCAGAGAAGGTGGGCCCCGAGGATATTTGCAAGGATGTAAAAGGGACCCACACATTTCCCTAGCCTAGGAGTTGTTCCAGGAACTGCCTCTCTGAATCCCCAAGTCCACACCCCATCTCCAGCATTAAGCATTACACTTACTGAAATTCCACCAATTAGGGATGAAACAGCTGCCAGGATTGCCAGGATTAACGGATTAACATTCACTCACAGCGCTTTAAAATTAATCTAATCAGACTGCATTTATCCAAACAACTGACCAAATGACTTACAATGAAAGAAGGAAGTTCTGTTGTGTTTTCATTTGAGAGGAGGGTAGATACTTTCATGGGATTCAGCAGACTTTAGGGGGAAAATAGGCCCGTATTAATTTATGCAGTAAAAGTATGGATTGGGAGGGAGAATAGGAGAAGTTACTAGATAAAACAACGGGTAGGCTTAGGGTTAGGGTTAGGGTTAGGTCCACTTGCCCATTTCAAAATATTGTGCCTAGGGCTGGCCACGCACCCAGGAGAGGGAGGGAATTTTTCAGTATCACCCCTTCTCTCAAGACCCAGAGTTCAGGTCAGTGAAATTCATGTGAAGGAATTACATCAGCTGGCCTGGGGTTAAATAGGCTGTTTTGGGATGTCTGGAGACCTAATTGCCACCTCAACCACCACATCGAAGGTTGTGTTTATGGAAAAACGTCTCCTGGTTTCCAGATAACACACTTCCTAATGAACTTTCTGATGCAGCCCATTTAGAGTTAGAGATTGGATCAGGTTCAGGCCCGTGTAATGCGTCTGCGTTAACTTAAGATTTCAAGCCGATTTCTCCCAACCATCTGGATACTTCTAGGCCATTTCTCTGTGAGGGGTTATGCGTTTAGTGCATACAAACTCAGTGTTGTCATACAATAAGTGGATTTCAGATCCTTATCAAATTTAATACATTCAAAAGTGAAACGTGCTTTAAAAAATTGTTTTAGGTTTTTACTGCTCTGACCGGCCTCTGTTAATGAAAGTAAGCCAGAGATTGCTGTCCCCTCCCCGCCCACCCAGCCTGCAGGGTCCTATCACAGGCGCAGACCACTGACCCACCTCTCTCCCTCCCTTCAAGGTATTGCGCAGCGATGCACAGCTATCAAGTACCACTTTTCTCAGCCAATCCGCTTACGAAACATTCCTTTCAATTTAACGAAGACAATTCAGCAAGACGAATGGCACCTGCTCCGTGAGTATCCGGGGAAAGGGTCGGAGGGGACATGGAGTCTTTCTGAACGAAAAGTATTCCCCCAGCCTTCGCAGGTTTGGGCTAAAAGATGCTGTGTGGTGGCCCGTGGGCCACCAGGCCCAATTTGACTTGGTCAGAGCCTCAGGGAGTCATTTCACTGTGCCAGGGTCACAACTCGGGGATGCACTAGCTGTGTGAAAATCTGCCACCAGGGCAGACACGCACAGAGTCTTTTCTTTACCGAGTCATCAGGTATAAGGACCTGCAGGTACAAGGGCGTGCTCTGCCACTTGTCTTAGTAAACCAAGGAGACCACACCTTAGGTACTCCTATTTTTGTTTTGTTTATACAATATTCACTTTAGCTACTGAGTCTATCTCAGACCTTGGTGTTTCTGCTAAAATATTTTTGAGTATATGTCAAAATTTTCTCAGAGGGTGTCTGTTACGTCTACATTTTGATGTCAGATGCTACCCTTTTCTACTGTTAGAAAATAGGAAACTCTAGAAAGGATCATGCAACGTGATGCTTAAGAGGGCTGATGTTTACTTGAAAACTGTTGGTTTATGCTGCCTGGTGATAGGTAACTCAGGAAAGCAGAAGCTAGACTGAATTCTTTCCAGCATTCACCCGACTTAGAGGTTGACATTGTCACTTTCCAATGAAATGAGCAGCAAGGACCTCAGTGATCTGTTTGGTGACCAAACACCACTGCAGAAAACCAAGCAGGGTCTCATTTTCTAAATAAATCTCTCTGCAGATCAAAGGCTCTGTTTTGAATCTCCAACGTATAAATAGAAGCTCTATTGCAAATGGTCTAACATGTAAATATCGTGATTGGCATGACATTGGCTAAAATGTGGTTTATTTCTTAACAGTATGACTTCCTGCAAATTCTTTCTTGCTGGCTGATCTTAACGACCATGTCTCAGCAGACCTGAGTTAGAGTCTAATCTAAGCCTTCCTGCGTCTGAATTCTTTAGGAGCATGTTTGGGGTTCTTTCGTCATCTGTCTGGAGAACCACACAGTCACCTGCTTTAGATCAGGAAAGATCATGACAGGAACCTGAAAAGGAACCTCATCTCTTTACTCTAACCGTTTGTACCCTGTTACCGCCCAGCAGGACAGTACCTGGGCCTTCCCTCTTCATCCTCACTGAGGTTCTCATGGAAAGACGCTTTTAGCAACCTCATGCCTGGCTCTTTCGAAGAAGCTCCCACCTGGTGATCCGCACCGTGTTTACCAGGGAAGCTTACCATGCCTGGTACTAATGCAAGTCCCATGTGGGTTACAGCTGGACTTTATGCCTTTGAATGGTCGTAGGAAATAAGACTTGAACCACAGGCAATTTAGGAGGTAGTGAGATTATAGTGACTGAACTATTATTACATTGTCCCTGCTCAGGTGTGGATGTCTTAAAAGTACTTTTACCCTTAACGTTAAACTCAGCCCCTTTAAATTACCACTGCTCCTGGCCCCTCGCTCTGTGGTGTCTACACTTCCTTTAGGCAGCAGTGTCCTGCTTTAACTTAGATGCTCTGAGTTGGAAATGAAAATTTTCTTAAAAGGGATGGTTTATCCATGTGTGACTAGGGGCAAGCCTGGAAGCTACCATAATCCCCCCTCTGTGGAGCACCCCTAAGATGGCCGGTAGCTACGTGAGCAGAGCGAGGTGGCGGCTGCCGGGACACTCCCACTTCAGTAAAGCAGCCCACAGCTCAGTCAGTGGGCTGTGCCCCTTGTCTTGGCTCCACGTGTCACAGGTGTGTCCAGACCTGTTGACTGGTCCCAGGGGCTGCAGACCTATCTTTGGGACCTATTGTTTTAAGAATAGGCATAGAAATTTAGCTAACAGTTTAAAAAATTGGCTTCGTTAAAGGAAAAAAAAGAAAGAAAACAGAAAGAAGTAAAGCTAGCAGGACAATTGGAGTGCTGCTTTAGGGCAGCGGAGCTGAAGGGTGTAGAGGTGCGTGTATCAGTCCGTCCCTTGGTTTTGCGCAGAAGGCGGGGCAGGGGCTGTGTTCCTGGCCCAGGGATCGCAGTTGTTTTTGCGATGGAACAAACCTGACAGCTGTGCATACAGAGGGACTCGTCCCCCCTTAACCTGGGCCAATGGGTGCTTGGGTTGCGGGGCCTATGTTTAAGGGGACAGGGCGGATATGAGCAAATGTCTCCTATGTGCACTTTGGGCCCTATTTCACTCACCGTGATTGCCTTCACTTTATCATATCCTTTTAGAAAACAGGCAGGAGTAGATATAAATGAAGAAGAAAATAACTGGCATCCGTGGTGCTCAGGCGAAACCATATTTCACTCTTGCTCACTTTTTAGGCTCTTTCTCTAAAGTCACATTAGTGACAGCCACTGCCACAGTGGTAACCTACATTTCTATGGCTCTCAAAGATAATAAAGGTATTTTGCAAACCTCCCTTGCTTTCAGTTGACTAAGTGACTTGCTGTCTATCACCCAAGTTGACCCTGGCACCGTCCCCTGGTCTGTTCTCTACGTGGTATGGACTTCTCCCCGGGCTCACAGAGGGTGACTCTGACCCCTCGCGGCCGGCTACACCCCCTCTGGCCTCTTCTGAGACACCTGGGAAGACAATGCCCTAAACCACCTCGGCCCTGTAGGCCCTCAGTCCATCCATGTAACTTATTAATTTTCACAGCATATACGAAGCCCTTCATCCTCTGATTTTCAAGGACTCTCCTGCTTATTAATTTGGTTGTCTGTCTGTATTTCGAGATTAGACTTGAGAAGAATCACCGCCGGCTTCCTGGGCATGGCCGTGGCCGTCCTGCTGTGTGGCTGCATCGTGGCCACGGTCAGCTTCTTCTGGGAGGAGAGCCTGACCCAGCACGTGGCGGGGCTCCTCTTCCTCATGACAGGTACGTGGCCCCCGGCGCCCCTCCGGAGAAGCAGCTGGCTTCTCGCTCGCTCGCTCTCCATTTATTTCATTTTCACTGCTGAGAAAGTGTCCAGAGGAAGGTCGTGTGGCTTTGGTGGGCAATTCAGAACTTAAAGAAGCGAGAGTGTTCAAAATACATCCCCGGTTTCTCCGCTGTGGCCCGTTAGAAGGTTAGATGGAAATGTCTTGGGTTTTATGTCCATGTGAGTCAGCTCTGATTTTTCTGTCCCATTTTTGCCTACTGCACCCCAACCCTGGCCCGGACCCTTGACAAACAAGGAACCCTGAGGAGAGGGGGGCATAGATCAGCACAGCCCGTGCCCCAGGCTGAAAGTCAACTCAGCGACATCCCTTAGTGATGGTGTCCTCAGTTTACACACAAAACCTTAATTCACTTCACATTAATTCAGTTCACTCACAGTCCTCAGATGGTTTCTGAGGACTCACCATGGGCCACACGTTTCTCCGGGTACTAGAGATACACAGTGGGCTAGGCAGGCAGAATCCTTCTCCGTTTTTGTGGTGGGGAGACATAAACGGTTTACGAGAGGGATAAAAGCTCTGAGGAAAATAAACAGGGTGGGATGGGGAGCCGGGGAAGGTCTTGCCGAGGCAGCGATTTCTGAGCTCAGCTGTGAAAAGCAACCAGTGGTCAGGAGTGTGCGGCAGCAAGGTGACCAGAAGTGGCAGCCCCAAGGCAGGGGTAGGCTGGTGGCTTCTGCGCCACAGGAAGAAGACTGGCGTGGCTGGGGGGCAGGGAAGGAAAGGGGAGGAGCCGGGGAGGTGGTGGCTTGGATTTTCATCGACGGGTGACGGAAGCCACCAGAAGGTTTTAAGCAGAGGAGTGACTTGATCTTAAAGCAGGAGATTGGAAGGGGGTGGGGTGGAGGTTGTGGGTGGAGACATGACTATACCTTTTTGATTAGCAGGTAAAGAATGTTTTTGTCTAAAAAGGGGTTAGGATCTGAGTTGATGGCTGACACTGACTGCAGGGAGGAAATCTTTCCTTCTGGTCCTTCACAAAAAATTAGCGTATTTGTGATGAGTGCGTGCCAGATTAGCAGCTTCGTGAAGGACGCTCAGTGTCAGAACTAATATTACTACAGAGAGGCAGCCATTTCTGATAAGCTTATTCCTGCCAGCCTGGAGCTGTTACTCAGGTGGCCACAGCTGGGTTTTCTAGCGCTTCTCGCTGTAATGGTCACTCACACAGGCCGCCTTCACTGGAGGTGGCAACGCCCCTCGGTGGCTGACACCAGTTTCTTGCTGTCTGATTTGGGGGGCTGACCGGGAGGTGGCACTTTGCTTTCCGGCCTGGTCAGCCAATCGGCCTAAGGAACTGCCTCCAAACTCCCACCTGCCCCTTTCTCCGCCCTGTGAGTCGGGTGGGTCATCGTTGGCAACATCCCCACAGTGTTCAGAAGTCACATGGCCCCTGAATGGTTGTCAGCCGAAAATCAACTCAGGTATTCCGGATTTGGGGGATACACTGCTGCTGCTAGGACTAGAGCACGGGGGGCTCAAATTCCAGTTCCTGCAGCTTTGGAGGAGCATCTGAACCCTCCACACCAGTCGTCTGGTGCCTGCCTAAGGGATTCATTTAAAATCCAAATTACAGAATGAGTGGCTAGGAGAGCAAAGAATCAGAGGTCCGTGCTGCCCAGAGGACTTTTTATGCCTCTGCTGGGACTCAGTGGTCGGTAAAAGTCTTCCCCATTTTCTTCCCTCCCTTTTTAAGCTGAGCCCCATTTTCCTGACTTTTGTCCCCGTATATATGAAAGAAATGCAGATTCACACCGCCCACCCCCCAAAACCCTGAGAAGGCCCACATCACATCCGCTGGTCAGGAAAATGAGAGAAGCTGTGGACAAGCAGCCTCGATAGTAGCCCAGGCGTGCCTCGTTTAGAGCCCTTCACTTTCTTGAGCTTCACAGGTGCTGAGTTTCTTACAAATTGAAGGCAAACCCCTCCACCAGCAAAAAGATTACGATTAACTTTATTGTGACAATCACTTTATGGTGGTGGTCTGGGGCTAACCCACAATATCTCCAAGGTATACCTGCAGTTTTTAAAGGACACTTTTAATATGGGTAATATACACGAATAATTTAGTATGCTCTTAGTACATAAAACAACTGTTAGCAGTTAAATAAACCTCAGGGCCATAAAAGCCAGGCCTAGTGAGTTTTTCTTGGGAGGCTGAAGGGCTGGTTTGGTATTAAATGAAAGGTAGGAGTTCAGTGTTGGGTTGACTCAGAGGAGAGCTAGGAGCCAAGTTTCCAGAGCTGGCTCAGCCCTTATTTCTGATCCACATGTTGACTGTAACTTGGGGCAAGACTAGCTCAGAGGTCCTCAGGCTTTGTCATCAAAAGCCCCTATGTATCTGTTAAACAAAACCAAAACAAACTAAACAATAGCCACAATAATAAAAACCCATTACCACCAAAAAAACACCCCCACACAGAACATCAACAGTTTTGGAATAGAGGGAAAATTCACTTACAGATCCCACGACCTGAAAAATTAGATTAATTCTTTTTCTTTTCTTGCCAATGTGTTTGCCTCATTAAAAAAAGAGAGAGAAAGAAAGTAAAGAAAAGTGTTTGCGACCATCACCACCTGGAAAGGACTGGTCTCCTGGGCTTCCTGCCCTTAGCCTCCTCCCGTCGCCATCCCAGGTCGCTAGGCTGTCCCTGCTCAGTGTTTCCTAGCTGCTTGTCCCCCCCTGGAGCGCATACGCTGTGCTGTATTCATCTGCTCCCTTACTGTGGGATTTAAGGAGATCGGTTTTTATTTTTCTGCTACGAATGCCTCTTTGTTATCTTTGTAAACAGCCAGATGACTACGTCGATCCACGGCCCGAGGTAAATTAGCTGTAGGACGGTCACATGCAGCGGCAGGAAAGGAGAGCTCTGAGGGTTAAAAGAGAATTGATTTTAATTAAGCAGAAGTGTCTTCAGCGGCCCTTGTCAGCATCACTCCCACAGATTTTTGATGCTAAACTTAGCCCCTTTCTGATGGGCTGGCATCTTCCTTCCCCACCTGGACTGACTAGCCAGCCTTCAGGAGAGATCCTCAGCGCTCCGACCCCGAGGTCCTCTCCTGCCTCCTGCGCGGGGACAGGCCTGTCACGCCCAGTGGCACACAGGGCTGCCTCCCGGCAGTGCGCAGCAGGGGGCCCGGCTCTCTCCTCTTCCCTGCCCCCTTCTCATGTCTGGGGCCTCAAGGGGCCTTCCAGAAGCACCAGGGCCGGGCCCTTCGACGTCACGTCCCCTGAGGTTACCCTCTGAGGCCTCGGGCGGATGGGGTGAGACGCTGCCCAGCGCTGGAGGCACCGCGCTCAGGCGCTGCGAACGGGCGTGTCCGTCAGCGCGAAGCGCCGAGTTCCTTCGCATAGCTGTGGACATGAGACTGTGATAGTAACTTGTTAGAAATAGAAATATTTTAAAGGCTTAATTTAGTCAATGCAAACATTTTTAATTTTTCAGGTACAGTTTATACTCTTGTTTTGTGTTAGCTTCAGGTGTCTAGCTAGGGCTTAGGTAATCATACACCTTACGGAGCGTTCCCGGTGCTATTTCCAGTACCCACCTGGCCCCACACATAGCTATTACAGTATTATGGACTATATTCCCTATGCTGTACTTTACATCCCCAGGACTAGTTTGCAGCTCCCAGTTTCTGTGTCTTAATCCCTTCACCTTTTTCACCCAGTCCCCCAGCCCTCCTCCCCTGTGGCAACATCAGACAGGTCTCTGTTTCTATGAGTGTTTCAATTTCAGTTCCAACATTTTTACATACAATTTTTGTGTCTTCATGTAGGGTCTTTATTATCTTTGAATATTCTGGGCATTTCAAACGTGGGGTAAAGCTTGGGCCTCCCTTGACGGGGGTCTCGCTGTCCACTGGGTCTTCACCTGCACCGGCTGTGCCTGAGCAGCCACTGCAGGGCTGTCCCCCCAGTGTCACTACAGCAGATCAAGCAGAGAAGAGCCCAGGCTGCCCCAGCAAAGCTCAGGGGCAGTGAACACCCAAGTTGGGCTACTCGGCTACTCCTTGCTTTGCTTCAATGTAGCCAAATAATAATAAGACTAATGAATTAAAAAAAAAAAAAGACTTGGCTGCAATGGCTGTTTGGTATTTCCTAGGTTACCCGTTGATTATGACTTTAAACGACAGGTCCGTAATGCCTTATCTGAAGCCCTTTCGGCCAGGTATGTTTTGGAATTCAGGATGTTAGTTTTCTTTCAGAAAGGCAACACGGTGCATATATTATCTGACACATTCAGCAAGGTCTGTAATCAAACACATTAACATGTCGGCAGCAAAACAGATCTCGAGCTGGATCGATGCGGACTATAAATAGCCTTATGTCCCATCAGGCCGGGCTTTGCCTTTAAACGAGATTGCTGCAGTCTTGCAGGGAAAGAGTGGGTGTTGGGGGGGATTTAATAATTGCAGATCGTGGATCTTTTATTTACTATTTTTTGTTGTAAAGTTTTGTCTGTCTCTATTCCTCCTGCCCAATCATTCAGTCTGCGTGAAAAGTAGCGTGAGGCATTTTTTTCTGGAATTGCAACGAGACCAGGATGATGGGTCATTGTTTGAAGGAGTGGGAAAAAAAAGTCAATGTTTATGCCTTTGGGCACTGCAGTTATGTTATTTCTCAAGCAGGCTAACCAGGGTGAAGTAACTCCCACTTCTTTCAGCCTTTTAAACACATCAAAGGAAGAAGGTCCAAAGAATGGGCCCAGTTACCCTAATTACATCTCACCAGCTGGCCACAGGCACCGCGAAGATTTTAGGGGAGGAAATTAGGTTGATGATCTGGGCTGGAAGCATACATTTTCTCTGTCTCGACCCGAAAATATCCCTTCCAGCCTCATAATTTTGTGATATCATGGTATTTTCTAATTAAGAATATTGGCAGAAACTCTTTTAATATTTTATAAGAAAAGTAGCAGCATACAGGGCTTTTCACAACCAGTAATTATTTACCCCTTTGAAGATGCTATGAGCAATAGCCAGGCCTGAGCTCGGGACTCAAGAAGCCCTCTCCCTGGGTGCCACCAGCTGGGCTGAAAGGTATCCCTGGTGGCCGCAGGTAACTCCCAGCGGGTAAGGGGAGAAGCAAAAGGGCAGGAAAAGCCTACGAGAAGAATGGAGGAGCTGACCTCTCTCCTCATGGATTTTCAGGAAGGACCATTCAGTTTGGAGCTTTTGAATGCAGGGATGGTACCTTATCTTGTCCTGCCCCGCCCATACCCAGCATCGACTAGATTGCTACTGACAAAAATGCAGCATTATTTAAAATAACTTGCTATACAGGGAAGAGCTACATGAGGCAATTTGGGAGGAACTGGTTCTTAGGTTGGAAGAACTCGGTGTATTGCAGAACTCGGGTTTGTTCAGCAGGTTTTGTTGATTCCACGAGCTCAGCTATAACAGACTCCGTGTGGGACGCACAGGAAGTCGGGGCGGTCCCCGGTGCCTTTCCCTGAGAAGCATGGAGAAAGTGGAGTGGAAAGAACCCTTGGGGTTCCTGATCACATCAACTGTGACCAACAAGAACTCATTCGACTAAGCTACCTCTAAGATAATCAGAACTGGGTCTGGGACATTGTAGATGCTTGATAAATAATTCTGAATAACTGACTGAATGACATTTTAAATAGTAAAACCTTGCTTAGGCCTATAAAAGGGATAGAAATATACTTCACACATGACTACACACATATGCACACACACACGCATGTACACACAATGTTATGGGCTGAATTGTGTGCCCTCAAAATTTATATGTTGAAGATCTAACCCCTAGTACCTCAGAATGTGACTGTCTTTGGAGCTAGGGTCTTTAAAAAGGTAATTAAGTTAGAATGAGGTCATTAGGGTGGGCCCTAATTCAATATGTCTGGGTCCTTATAAGAGGAAATTTGGACAAGTTACAGAGGAAGGACTGTGGGGAGGCACAGGGAGAAGATGCCATCTATGAGCCAAGGGGGGAGGCTTCAGAAGGAACCAACCCCGCCCACACCTTGATCTCAGACCTCTAGCCTCCAGAATTATTAGAGAATGTATTTCTGTTGTTTTGGCCACCTGGTCTGTGGTGCTTTGTCATGGCAGCCCTAGCCGACTAAGACACACGAACACTGTATGTCATGGCAGCCCTAGCCGACTAAGACACACGAACACTGTATGTCATGGCAGCCCTAGCCGACTAAGACACACGAACACCGTAAGATGTGCGTATGGAACCAAAATGCAATTCCATGGTCTAAAAGTTGACCTGAGACTAGTGATCCAGGTACGACAAAGATGTTTTTTCATCATTTAAACAACACCTTTTCTTGGTGTCTTTGAATTTAGATGGTTTTATTTTTACCTTTCTAAAATATCTTGAATGGGTAAGGCTTCTTTTACAAAAGCTTTGGAAACGTGGGAAACAATGTTTTGTCTACTCTCAGCACATTTCCTTGTAATAATCAGGAACGGCCCTGCCCATCCCACAAATGATAGCTGTGGTAGCTATATACAGTAAAACCTTGATATAACGGACTAATTTGGGCAAGGGGGTGACTGTTAAAGCCAAAAGTCTGTTATATAATAAAGTAGCCTTTCCCAATGCATATGTTAAAATATTGACAAATTAGTTGACCTGTTTTTACTGATGTAGACACATTTGGTTTGTGTAATTAAAATTAAGTATGTATGAAAAGTTTAATTTCACAGAAAAGTTTTCTGTATGTATACTGTAATTTTAGATTTATAGTGAATAGTCTAGTAAATGCACTCATTTAACCAGTCACCTCAAGGAAACAAACGCACACAGCGGGCGTGCGGGGCTTAGTGAGCGTGGACAGCGGCAGCAGGTGTCGAAGCTGCTGCGGGAAGATGCCCGGGACAGCAAAGCAGCGACCAGGAGCTGCGGGGGCTCGCGTGCTAAGCATTTAGGGGCGGCGACTCTCGGATTTTAATATGTAGACTATAGTTGTGGATATGTAACATTTATGTTGGCGAAATTACTAGTGCTTTTTCCAACAGAGAGCCTATTTGTTAAAATTTCTTAAAAATAACTGATTTAAGAACAAAAATAACCCGTTAATTTAATTACAAGCAAATCTTGGTTAAAAGCATTTTAAAATTAACAGGATGTTCATTTTCACATAGGACATACGGACCGGAAATTTTGTCCGTTAAGCGGAGGTCTGAAAAATCGAGGGATTACTGTATTTGTGAACCTTTTAGGGATGTGGGCCTCTGGAAAGGAGGAACTCTCAGATACGCTCTTGTGTTAATCTTGGCTGTCCTCTAACTCAGAGCAACTTCAAGGACATCTTGGAGAGAGAAAAAATGTCACTAAAGAGCAGCCTTCGGGGGCATTTGTGGGAAGGGGAAGGGCAAATAGGGGCTTATTTATGGGCTGATAGTAACCCTTTCTACCACTTTCAGCTGAGTGAGGAAAGGCCTCAGGAAATAAAGCACGTTTCCATCAAGGTTTGATGAGTGCCCTATTCCAAAAAGAACTTAAATGGTGCAGAAATGCATATAATATTTTCTGATAAAATAAATGCAAATAACGTCATAAAAACAAGATGAGCAATCAAGTTGGCAAGGCAAGATGGATCCGAGGATGAGCTTAGTAGCAAAAAATCACCCTATAAAGCCCCCGACTTTTGCTCATGGTGGGCCACTGGTTTAGTTTCAGCTTTCTGGCTACTTGGTCAAAGAAAGACATTTTATTAGTGACATCATTCACGTGTCCATGAAGTAAGCACAAACCAAGTGCCCAGGACAAGCACAGCCACTCGTGACACCTGGGGGAGAGAGAACCAGCCTCTATTAAATCCGCAGGTTAGATGGTTTATCACCCCTTTCTGTTCAGTGTGGACTGGAGGTGTTACGCTAAACCTCATTTCACCAAAAGCAATTTTATGGAGTTGGCAGGGGAGAGGCACTAATAAAATCAACGTTTAGTTCAAAATCAAAGGGAGTATATACGGGAAGAAAAATCTATGACAATCTATTTTTTATTTAGTTGCATATTACTAGGTACTAGATTCACTAGGACTTTTGGGACTTGTTCTAGCTCTACGCCATATTTTGGAATAGCCGAATCACAGAAATTTGACACTGTAAGGAACTTCAGTATCCAGGTGGCCCTCCCTTCCCCCCCCACCCCCAGGTGAAACTAAGGCTTAGCAAGGCTAGGTAATGTCAGGGTTGCACAGTGCTCAGTAGTAGATCTGGGGACCAGAATATGCATTTCCTGCATCTCAGCCTAATGCATTTGGACATCAAAGGATGCTTAAAAGTCCAAGTTTGAACTCAGGCTTTCAGAGGTCATTAAAACCACATTACTTGTAAAAAGCCTTGCTTTTAGGCATTCAGCTGGGTGCAGACAGTTAAATGCAGAATGGAGTTGCTTTTCCTGCGAACAGGTCACTTTTCTATTATATTGTACCTGTTGATACTCCGAAGATCAATTTTTTTCTAACTGCCTTACTGTTCTATTTCTAGAATTGTTATATATAAACACTGTCTTTGTTTTGGTGCCAGTGAAACATTCATGTAGATGTAAGAGCATTTGCTCCTCACAAGATTTGAAAAGAGCAGAGGAGTCTTCTTTTTTTTTGCCTGGCTCATTCCTTTGTGAAAGAATTATTTCGATGATGATCTTTCTTTGGAGAACGCAAAGTGATGTGTTTGCCATTATATTCTGGAGCAAGGACTCAGAAGACAAGATTTTATCCTTTGTAAAAAAGCAATCACTTTAGAGTTTTAAAACAGAATTAGGCAGAGTAGGAAATATCAAATTATCTCAGATCAAGCATCCTTTTAATTTAAAACATTTCTTTTCTAAATGAACATTTGGCAAAGGATTCAGGCAGTGTGCTCTGACTTGAGTGGAGGCAGAATTCCAGCGTTTAGAAAATTGCATTCAGGTGATCTTTATTTCTTTCCAATTGTTCCTGCTCTGAGTTTGTTTTTTTGGAAGTGTTTCTGATCCCCAAAGCTCTATTAAAAAAAGGGGGCAGTATCTTTGTTCCCAAATCTGTGTGTCTGTTTCCTATGGAGAGGCTACATAGATCCCTAAGGTCACCAAAACAATTCTCCAGCAAATAGGTGCGACCTCCACTGTACACAGGGATAAACCAGAGACTGAAGAAGAGATGTGTAGGCCTCGGACCAGAACTGGGCATCCCCATGTCACTGGGGACCAGGTTCTGTTTTCATGACCCATCTTCAGCTCAGCAGCGGCCTCATTCTGATCCCCTGCCCACCCAAAGGAGCATTCTTGGGGCGATTGTGGTGGAATAGGAACATCTGCATCCGTGGAGCATCACTTGAACACTAAAAAGCTGGTGTTTGGGGGATTTTTATCAGAGTCCCGATTTTAGTGGCAGGACAATTATATATACATGTGTTGGTATAAAAAAGTAAAATTTCGGGTCTGTCCATTTATATCACCCAAGTTGCCTGCATTCTGCATGGTTGAAATATATGATCTTCCTCAGCTATTTTTACAGCATGTCCAACTTCCTGGATTTAATTTAAATTATTTAAAAGCTTTTATTCATTCATTAAAACAACAACAAAACCCCACGAGATTTATTGAGGCCCTAGTATATGCCAGGCTCCTTGGCTTTAAAAACGATTTAGCACTTGTAAAAATTCATTTAAAATATTATTTACAGGCAACAAGAACTAATACTGATGGTAATTGAAAAAGGAAACAGACTTCTTATGATGACTGCAACTGTGTAAGAATGGTCCAATCAGGTATAGAACAAAAGGAAACGAAGACTTTTACATTAGGTTTGAGTGGTTATAGAAGAGTTTTGTCTTTAAAAATAATTATAATTTTTATTAAATTGTTTTTAATAAAAAATTTAAATATACACGCCATCCAAGCAAGAGAATTCTGAGTAATTCAAGTTAGAGTCTCCCCGTGTTCCCCACGGCTGTGTCTCCAATGCCTAGTCCGCGGTCTGGCACATAAAGGTTTGGCCAGTCTTTGTTGAGTGATGTGATTCAATTATAAAAATTTATAAATCCTTTGTGAATTTGGCGTGATCGCCTCATCGGTCGTTCTGATTTTCACCAAGGCCCGCCTGGCATTTGCCGTGTCCGTAGCAGGCCCACCGGAACTGACCATCCCGTTCCCTTTGCCTGATTTATAGGAATATTTTGCACCATCTCCCTCTGCACGTACGCCGCCAGCATCTCCTACGACCTGCACCGCCTCCCGAGGCTCCTCTACAGCCTGCCCGACGACGTGGAGCACGGCTACAGCTGGTCCATCTTCTGCGCCTGGTGCAGCTTAGGCTTCATTGTGGCGGCCGGAGGTCTCTGCATCGCTTACCCATTTATTAGCCGGACCAAGATCGCACAGCTAAAGTCTGGCAGGGACTCCACGGTATGAGTGTCGCCCTCCAGCTCACTGCTCGGTGGCCCGTCCACCCACAGTGCCACGAGTCCTGGGGGGACGCAGCGGAGTTCGCAGCAGGATCCCAAGCACAAAGCGGTCTTTCACATTCCAGCCTGTTGCCTGCCAGCCCTTTCCGATGACTGATGTAAATCATGCGAAACCTCCATACCTTTCTAAGGACAAGACTACTGTGGATTCAAGTGCTTTAATGACTATTTATGCTTCGACTGTGAGAACTAGGGAGCAGTGCCATGGAACATTTCTAGGTTTTAGAAAACGAGGAGATTGCAGTGGAAAACTTTGTATGATTGCCATTTATTTCAGAAAGTTTGTATATAACAATTACCTGAGTCATTTCTATTTGCAAAAGGATTCATAACAAAGCAGGTATGATTTTCTTGTCATTGAACCATGCTTGTCCAGTTTTAATACAGCATCTTCAGAACTTGTCCTAATGGCGTCTTGTGTCAGCACCAGATGTGTGTGTCTGTGGATGTTCCTTGTCACAGGAAGGTTCTTCTTCTGTTGCCTTATTTATTTTTTAATTGAAGTCTCTCCTCCGTCTTTGTACTGGAATCAAAACCAGAAGGAAAACAGATTCACGGTGTAAGAGCTAATCCGTGACACTATGCAGTATTGTTTGAGGTCCCATCTGTTGTCCCCTCTGTCCCTTTACGTTAACTGGATTTCTGCATTAAACGACTGCCCCCTTGTTAGTCTGGGTGTGTTTTCCTGTCTTTCTGCTGTGCAGCCGGTTTCCCAGCCACGCGGACAGCTGAGAACCTTGTTTTAATGAGACTGTGATTAAGCCTTACTAATTGCTCCATTTCCATTAGGTTGGCCATTATTATATCTGTTGGATGTAGCAACCACACACTTGCTATGGAAAAAAGATGTCGTTTTTTTCTTTTTAAACCTTCCCATCGTAGTTTACATTTTCCTCTCTCTCCCCGCCCCCTCCCCCTGCCTCGTCTCCTTTACCATCTGCCCGGTATTTAGCCAGTCTCGAGGACACAAGATCTCTCTGCCTTTCTCCCTGGACCACCTAGGCAGTGGGTTTCAACCTCGGCTGCCCATCGGAATCCTCTGTACCCCATTTCCCCAACCTCACCTAAACTGGAGCCCAGGCCCCCAGTTGCCTCAGTGTCCGCAGCTGGGCCTGGGCTTGAGCATTATGGAAGAGACATCCAGGTAACTCTGACAGGCAGCTGGGACTGCGCCAGGGTGTTGGGCCACAGCTGCAGTTCCTCCCTTGGCAGTTAACGTTTATTTAGCTCTTACTGTGTGCCAGTAACTGGGCTATGTTTTAACAGGTATAACTTCATTTATTCCTCTCATCGCCGAGGTAGGTACAAGCACTGTCATCCCACCTCCCTAACAAGGAAGCTGAGGATCAGACTCAGAAAGCTAGCTTCATTTCCCCCTCAGTCCTTTCCCTACGTGTGGATGTAGGACAAACATTTCAATACTTCCATTGTGTTTCCTTATCTTTAAGTGGAAGGGCGGGCACTAGCTCACTGCTAAGCTTTTCCTCTTAACTCCAGCATTATCCCCTGTTCTATACACAACGAGTGATAAAAATGCTCTTTAAAATAGGAGAAAATGCCATATCCAGAAGTAAGACACTTTCGGATTTTAATTTCAAGAAAGATACATTTTTCTTTCGTATGAAACCTGACTTGGTGCTCATAAAAGGATAATTAATGATAGTCTACCCTCCTCCCCTGACAAATAAAGCCCGGTTTGAAGTGACAGCGTCCACATAACTCGAGGCAAGCCTTTGGAAGGGTTTAGGTGACCCGCAGGCCACACGAGCTCGCCGAGGCCTGTGGGTGTGACCCCAGGCAATCTTTCAGGCCTGTTGAATAAACCCGGCCCTCCGGATGAGATCAGAGATCCACAGCAAGCGGCAATTATTTTTATTTATTGCCTATGTGGGAAATTCTCAAAGCAGGAGTGCCGTTTCTTTGAAGTCTTCTTTACAGATCCCCGTAGAAGATGTGAGACTCTGGAACATTTATATTCCAACCACCAAAGCAGCGTCTGAGTGACTGACTTTTGAAGTTTCTGAGAAGCCTCCTAGGGGCTTGGGGTGAGAATGGAAGAAAGCTTGGAGGGACAGAAGGTTGAAGGGTTCACGCACCAGAAAGATATGCCCAGAAGGGGGAAAAGCTCAGTTAAGATTCAAACGTGCGCTGGCAAGAACAGAGCCCGCAGCCTCCCAGCCCCACGGAGCTCGGAGCGGGGAGCGAGGCTCCCGGCTGGCTATTTACAGTCAGGGAAGTGTTGCCAGAGTCTAGCGTTTGGCCCCCGGTCCTTGGGCTTCTCTTAGGGTTATTTCCTTAACTGGCTTGTGAATGAAGACGATTGAAATGGCTGCATGAGTCCTGCGTGGGGCAGAATAATTTATTGAGACAATTTGTTTTTCTCCTTCTGTTCGCTCTGTCCCGCCTCCAGGTGCATGCCTGCACCCAGAGTGCATTTCTTTGTCTCGAGGGTTTGTGTGTTTTTTGCGGGGCCGAAAGCAGAGGTAGCCGAGCTCATTGCAGTGAGGATGCAGTGGGCCCAGGAGGGAGGGCAGGCCAGAGGACTGACTTGGTGGGCTAGCAGAGCTCAAGGGCATCCCAGGGACTGGAAGGAGAAAAGGGCGGCAACCGAGTGATTAGCTGGGCCTCACGTTCCCTAAAGGTATCAGTGAGGCAGGATAATTTTTGACAAGTAGGAAAAGGGAAACTGAGACAGACAGACAAATAGGGCCAAATAAGTCAAGCAATTTACAGCCAGCTAGTAAATCGTAAGATCTGATCTTCCCTAAACCAAGGACACTTGAGAGCAAATCATTTGCATCTCTCCTCCCCAAGCAGAGTAAATAGCTTAAATCACCCTGGTCAGGGAGATAGATAACAGAGACCCAATTAGTGCCATGAGTGCCAGCCAAACCCAAGGACTATAAAGATTGGGGGGGGGGGGTAACAACAATAACAAGCAATTAGAACCAAACAAATCCAAGGCAGAGGCGAAGCTGATCAGAAATGACCCCGGTCCCTCTATACACTCATTTTGGTACATCAGCATATTATTAAAAAACACGCCTGGAAAACTGATGAATATTCTGCTGAAACCCTCCCAAGACCTCCCCTAGGGTTCCTGACCAGTTACACTGCATCCTAATCACCTGTTCACCCCAAACTAGATCAAAGACCCTCGTGAGGTGGAAACCCTTGTTCATATACTGTCTCGGGTGCTCAGCCCTGGCAAACAGTAGGTGCCCAGGCATCTTTGTGGAACAAAAGGCATGAAGTCAGAGTCACAAAGATAAACTCTCATCTTTCCTGGGCAGAACTCACTCCCTTAGCACCAATTGTAGGGAGCCCGTAAAAAATATATACTGTAGTAAAATAAGATACATGGGATGAGAATATAGCTTGGTAAGCAAGTAAGCTTCATTGGAATAATTAAAAGGGCTGTTAACCCAAACTAATCCAGATATAACTTGAGATGTGTTATGAACTAAGCACTATGGAACATTTATTTGATGGCTCAAAACAGCATTAAGTTAGTAACCCCAGTATGGTTTTACACCTCAATTGAAAGCTTTCCCATTTATGTTCGGGGATGTTTTATATTTCTAATTGGAATTCTGAAAGGACTGCTTCAAAAATGACTTCCTTTAAATGCAAAAAGCTATACTGACCAAGAACCCATTTAAATTGAATTCTTTGAAATTCTCCCGACCCGTGCTTTGACCAGAAAGAGAGGAAGTTCTCCTTGCTGCAGGGCACCCGCCAATGCTTGAAGATGCTCAGGGCACCCATTGCACCCCGGGAACCTGGCTAGCCAATATATTTCCTCTCTATATGCAACCTATATTTTCCAGCCTTCAAAGCAAGATTTCTAATTGTTCTAAAACCTTATTAGAATATGCCTTCTTGAAGCTTCCACAGAGGAAAACAAATTAGTTGGCTATAAAATAAGATAATTTTCTGTCTTTATTGCCTATTTCCTCCCCCATCAGCATGTAAGTGTTGTAAGATACTTCCTGCTATGTGTAAGGCCTTGGGCTACTCATGGGTCACCCTCAGGTACCTCTCTGCAGACAGAAGCTGAGACCATGGGGCTGGAGAGAGCGGGGGCAGTGGAGCAGGTGGCATTGCCACGATAGGCTGAGCCTAGCTGACTGCTGTAAGAAAGCTGGCTTTATTCTGGCAGAGGAAAGCAGTGAGTGTTTACAGAAGCAATGATCCGATTTCCACTTTCAGAATATCAGGGCTACACCGGGTGGAGAGTGCCCTGGAAGAAGCCAAGAATGGAGGTGAAGAAGCCAGGTAGGAGGAACGGTTACCAGCTGGGACCTTGGTTCTTCTTGTTGAGTCGGAAAAGATTTTAAGGTCAATGAAAGTGAAAGCAAGGCAAAGTGGGATCTTTTGAAAATACACTCCAAGCCAGGAGCGGACCAGTTGAGAGAGACAATGGCCTCGAACTCCTGGGTTATATGGTTCAAATGAGGGATTTTTCTGGGTGGAGACTCATTTGCATTCAAGATGGATTGACAGAAAAGGGTTGATAACTATTTCGTCTGCACATGCCCTTTCCTATAATACATACAGAAAAGCCCACGTGTGAGAGAAAACCGCAATGCAAATTTTATTATAATTAGCCCAGGGCGCTAGCAAGGTCCCACAGAGGTCAGGTTGTGCTCCTCTGAGTTGGCACCTGGAACTGGCTGGTTCTGAACCTGGCTGCTGGGACGCCCACAGAGGGGTGGTCTGAAGGCAACGTTGGTCCGAACCCTGTTCAGGACCCCCAGGCATTCCCACCCCAGCCGCTCACGTCTAACTTCCTACCTAACAGAGGTGTCACAGAAATCCAGACAACACAGCTGTGGCTGGGACCAAGAAGGTGAGAGAAAGATGGGGAGAAGCAGGCAGATGTATTTTCGAGATGGAATCGACAGGAACTGCTGGTAAATTAGATGGAGGGGTGGGGGGAAGGGTAGGGGCGTTGTTAGGAATGACAACTAAGCAATTTTTAGAGTTCGGTTATTTACTAAGGCAATTATGGTTCTTGTATAAGAGAGGGGATAACTTGAAAAAATGAAAGGAAAGAAATACTAAGTTTCATTGTAAATCCAGCATCACATAGGATGACATTTATCCTTTACTGAGGGTGTTGTAGGCGGCAGAACAGTGCTGGGTGATTAGATGGGTGGGGTCAGACTGGACCTAGGTTCAGGAGCCTTAGATACTTGAGTTCTGCCTAGGAAAATTCAGAGTCCAGACTCAACTATAAGAGAACATTTGTAAAATCACAGAGGTAGAAGAAGTAATTTATAGAAAAAATGGGCTTAGGAAACAAGTTATAGAGGAAGAGGAAGGGCCCTTGGAACTTGGGACTGAGGAAGCTAAAGGTAACAGGCCTGGGGGAAGGGGTGAAGGAAAGGGTGGCCTGTCCTCAGGCTTTTAAGGGTGGAGATTTTAGGGGAGGCCCCAGGGGGAGATCTCAATAGAATATTCAGCAGTTTTCCAGGTGTGTCATTTCAGGGTCTAGGTCTCCACCGATTGATTGGTCGGCGCCAGGGCAGGGGGTCATTATCCATTGCAGCTGGTCCTGAGGTTAGCCATGGGGTCACTGGTCTGGTTTTGTTGCTCTTCTGGGCCTGGAGCTGAAATACAACTGAGGCCTACATGTTATCTCTAGGGAGGAAAGGTCAGGGGGTCCAAACCGCATGACAAGTGTTATGCTAGCAGAGGAAAGGTGACTCTGGGGGCAAGGTCCGACTCTACAATTGTCCTTTTCTGCCCTGGTGACCTTCTATACCTGGCCCATAGTCCTTGCTCAGCTCACGCCTAACTGCCTTCCACAAGTCGGCTCAGGGCTGAAAAGCTGTAGTTGACAATGCGGTCCAGTGACCCCAGTACTCCTCTCTAACTTTGCCAACTGCCAGCCTCACCCTCGTTGGTTTCTAGCTGCCCTCCAGAAGCTGCCTCTACTGGGCTGGCAAATAGGATTCGGTCTGAATGTGAACTTGGTGAATTACTGGTGACTGGGAAGATTTTAGTCCAGGCATGGGGGGAAAGGAAGTAGTGATTTTGAGTGAACTGGAAAGGCAGATGTCACACACTGGCCACCCCCAGCTTAAATCCCACCTCATAGACTATTGGCCTGCTTTCAGTAAGCCCCAACCACGCCTTAGGGCTGGCGTTGCCAACGTTCACAAAATGTACAGACCACTTGCCTTATGATCTGCTCATCTTGGGTGGCCAAGACTCTGATGATGCCACCACAGTGAGTGTGGGTTGTGAGGATGCAGGAACTGTCCCCACAGGCTCTTTAGGAAATGTTCTAAATCTACACAGGAACTTAGAGCTAAATTCCCTCACTATCTGCATAAGTGTGGAATGATGTCCTCTGGGAATTCTGGAAAGTGCACCAAGCCTCGAAGCCTATAGCAAGGGCCCATGGAGGCTCTGCTAGATCCTGACTAGAAGGGCTGGGACTCACTGTGCTCCCAGAACACAATAGGACCCTCACAGTCACAACCAGATGTCAAGCTCAGGACACTTAGTCCTTGAATCATAAAACATCTTTTATTTTTATCCCCGAGGCTTTGCCTGTCAATTGACTGTGATGAGCGCACAAATACTTGCTTTAGAAACTTGGCCATGCCTGAACTAAACTTCACTCAGCTGTGGCTTCAGTGGGCTGCAGACTCACTCCTCACAGGTAATTCACATCACATCACACCTGCCGAAGCTGTTCAACATAATGCAAAAGGAATCCAGAGACCTGCATTAATTGGTAAGGTCTTTTCATTTCTCCCTAAGCCTTGGTTGTTTTCCAAGTTAGTTCTCGGCTCCATTGGGTGCTCAAAACACACAAATAACACCCACCTCTCTCTTTTAAAAGCACTTGATTCTAAGAGGATGGTGCTGGCATCCCATTCCTGTCGATTCCTAGGTCTCCTTCATCTTGTGAAGATTAGACATAAGTAGGTGGAAAAGAAAGCTCTGATTCTCAAGTTCTCTCCGGTTCTGTCCCTCCGCATTGATGAGAAGCCAAAGGGACTGACTCGGTGTTTTCTCCGTGGCTATTTCAAGCCATGCCCTTTACACACACCCCTACTTTACAGATGGAGAAATAAGGCCCATAGAGGTTAAGGAATCTTCCTGAAGGTACTAAGTGGCACAGCCAAGGCTTGGATTTTGGCCTGTTCACTCTGTCGTTACTCTTTCCACTTCACTTTCTCAGGTAAAAGATATGGATCACTTACTCGAGACCCAGTAAAAATACCAATAGCACATTTTGAAACAATATCTGAGCTCAAACTTTTATACATCTAGATAGCTTCACATTCCTCTTTGTTTTTCCTGGTTCCCTTGGAAGTGACTGCTCGGCAGTTTTTAATGAAAGCTGTTGTGTTTCTACACCGGAGTACACACCGCCCTTTGGAAGTCCGTGAAGAACGCCAGGCCTGTTTTTATAAGCACAGAACCTCTCCTTACGAGACTGACCTTCAGGAGACCTGTGCTCTGCAGTAGCCTAAAGGTATGACAGCAATTTTAATTAACTTCTTGGCACTCCCCCTCCAGAGCATTTAAGAAATTCCCCTGTCACCAGGGCTGCTCAAAGATTAATAGTTAAGTGGGTAGGTCTTCCTTACTTTGTCCTGTGAAAGCTTTCCCAATAGCTTTAAAAAAATTATTAAATGAAAGCAATTATTCAACAAAGGAGGCTAGATCACTTTGTGGTGAGAGGATGAGAACTGAGAGACTTGTGGATTTTAGTCTCTGTTTTGTGACTGTCTTGATGCGTGGCGCTGAAAGTCAGCCATCTCTTCCTAATCTCTGGAGACAATCACGAGCTAATGTGTGTGCCAGGGACGCTGGCAATCACCCTACATTTAAAAGCCCACGAAATACTTTGAACACTTCTATAAACTTTTTATTTTCTTTCTCCAAACTGAACATGAGCTAATTTTAAAAAACAGCGTGTAAATTACACAAACAATGTCATCAAGCCATCCAACATTGAGTCCGTGCAAGGGCATCTTCCCAGTTTTTTATTGCGCATCAAAGGGAGTCCTTCATTTCGTATCTTCTCTTTGAGAGGTGGGTTGCTATGCGGTGACTTAAGAACAAAACAAAACTAAGCCTAAAGACAGGGAGGTATCTGAAGGCTCTGACTGTCATCCCTGTTGACAATGGAGGACACAGGCAGAGCATTAACCAAGGTCTCTAGCAAGGTGTCCGACTCCCCTGCACATGAGCGAACCAGGGTTCGAGGTCGACATAACCCAGTAGGTGTCTGTATTCCTGCAAATGCGTCGAGGGAGCGGCAGCCCTGCGTCATCTGCCTCAGCTGCGACCACAGTAAATCACTCTCGTGCCAACATGTCTCTCACATAAAATGAACTCGGGGATTGAAACTAAACCAACTGTGAAAGGTAAGCCGGGGGAGATAAAACACGTGATTAATGCAGTATTGACTTAAAGAATGAGCCAGTTCTTAAAGATTTTTCCAAATAAAATAACAGTTTAAAGGGTGTTCACAAGAGTGGGGGATGGTTTTTAAGAAAACTGGAGCGAAGGTGTGGGAAGAAAGGGTGAGCTGGAAGGAGGAGGCTCGGGGCAGAGGGCCAGGTGGGGCCAGGTGGGGCCAGGTGGGGCCAGGTGGGGCCAGGTGGGCCAGATGGGCCACGTGGGGCCAGGTGGAGTGGGACCACGGGCTCCCTTATCACAAACTTGTCAAAGAAACCAGTTGCTGCAGGAAGCCAGATGAGCAAAGAATGCAACGGGTTAAGATGAAATTTAGTACAATTTTGTTACTTTTTAAAGCAATCAGCCGGTGGGTCTGTGATACGCCCACATAATCACGGAGGGTGTCACAGAAAATGTCAAGCTTTTACCTACTAACGGCTGAGCCTGGTTCTCCGCTGTGTGGTTCCGTATGTCCCCATGTCACAAAGGGAAGAAGGAAAAAGAAAGCTTCCTCCAGGGAATAACAGTTGGAGATGTTTTCCTTTTTCCTTTTGACACTGGAAATGCATAAATCTGGTCAAAACGAGAGGGAGCTCGGTCTAGCATCCTGGGACTCTGGCTCTGTTCCCTTGGCTGGCAGGTAACCTGCATGTGGTCATTTGTTTATCTGCTCTGCACTGAGCACCTAGGATATGCCAGAGACTAGCCCCGGTGCAGGGGACAAGCAGTGAGCAAAGCAACAGGGCCACTCTCCTCAAGAGCGGTCACTGTAATGCAGAGAGACAGGCAATGAGCAAACATCTGCGGTGCTGATAGGTGCTTTCCCGATGATGACGGAGACCTCTAGGAGGACGGGGCGTGAAGGGTGGCTCGTTTAGCTTGGGAGGCCAGGGATGGTCTTGCTCATATGGGGACATTTGAGCAGAGAGCCCGAGCAACGCAGGCATGTGGAAAAACGCCTGGGGGAAGGGAGACAGCAAGGACAAAGGCCTGAGATGGGACTGAGCTCTGCATGTTTCAGGGTCAGCAAGGGGGCGGAATGAAAGGCAGAGTGTCAGAGAGGTAATTGGAGGGGGGATCAAGGGCTGGATCAAGACTTCGAGTTTTATTCTGAGTAAAATGGAAAGTGATTGGAGGGTTTTGAGCAGGAGAGAGATATAATATGACTTACAGAAAAACAATAACTAAAAACCCCTGGCCCAGTGAATTACTTTTCCCTGGTTCCCATGCTAATACCCAGAGACCAGGGCTGGGTGTTTGGGCCCCTTGACAGAATACATGGTTAATATGCACATTCTTCCAAGGTGAACTCAAATCCAACAGTGTAGACATCTCAAGGGCAGGAGCCACAAAAGGGCAGCTAAAGGGATGATCACTAACCGGTAGAAATAAAGTATAAGAGACAGTGGGGCAGGCAGGGAGGGGACCTGGAGTAATCGCTCTCATTTGTCACACCTTTGAGAAGGCAGTTCCTGCTGAAGGAACTTGATGAAAACTGACAATATTATATGACTGTGGCACTCAGGTGGCAAAATTACACTTCCAATCTCCTGATTCTCTTGAATGAGCCTGTCTGATTTAAAGCTGAGCTTTTCACGTACCTAGGCAAGTTTTCAGTTGTTTCTTTAAACTCCCAAATGTCCCTTACTTTTTATTCTCAAATATTTTCCTGGGCTCAGTTCCTCTTTCTCTGTCAAGCTATTTTAGGGCATGGTTTCATCCCTCCATTACCAGAGGTCAGAAATAATCCCATCTCTCATAAACTTGGACTTGTGGCTGGTGCCCTCCCATCCCTGCTTTCCTCTCTTCCTAGAAAGCCAGCACAGGGGCATTTCTGGTGGCATCATTTTACCAAGGGGCATCCCCAGAGCCTGATGCATAGCAAGTACTCAGTAAATGCCTGATAGCTGAATGAATGAAGAGTCAATGAAGGAGTGAAAGGATAAGAGAATTGAAAAGGCTACAAATGCTAGGGGAAAATAGTATTTGTATAATATGCACAAAAAGACTCACCTGAGATTTCTCAGTTACCAGGATATCTTTCTGAAGACCTTGCATCTCACCTAGTTTTAGCCCAAAGGCTTTCTTGCATAGCTCCTTGAACAATTATATTTATGTAGTCTCTGGGTGGTTCCTCTTTAAAATCAATGTATTTTGAATCCCTGATGAGACTTAGCTTTCTAGGCAACGGGGAAAGTAGGCATCTCTCCTGACAGCTGTCTCTTGTGTGACTTTCTTCTGAGTGTCCCTTTGGTTCACTGTCCTCAGGTCTACAGGCATTGGTTCCCTTCTAACAGGAGCCGGTTTAATGTAGCTCGAGAAATATTCATTGTTCTTGTGTGCCTCACCCTGTGCCAAGGGAAAAAATAGTATAAATTACTCCAACTATAAGGTATCCTTAAATTTCAGAAAATTGTCCAAAAGCTTTTTTGTCTTATGCATTTGATATTAGATATTCCAGCAGATACTGAAACCATGATTTAATTCTGTGAGACACACTAAGAGAATCAGAACCACTGCCTCTTATCTCCACCACTGTCATTCAAGCCAATGAAGAAACACATTTTTCTACCTGCCATTTGCTGCCTCTTGTTCACATACACAAAGGTGTCTACCCCATACATATTTTCCCTCCTAAAGATATAAGTAAGGCTTAGACCCAGAGTGAAGAAACACACACTGTATTGTTCAAAGTCTTTGAGAGGCCACAACATTAAAAGTGCTTTGGAGGAGGCAGCAAAGAATATAAAACTGAAACCTGGCAACCAAGACAGAAGGGAAAATGTAAAGCATGGGGCACTCTGCTGAGCATGAGACAGGTGTGTGGGACAGGGTGCCCAGTTATAATCCACAGAATCTATGCCAGGTAGTTTAGCAAAAAGGGGGTTTATTAAAAAATATGTTAAGATGTTCAAGAAGGCCAGAAAATACGCCTGGGTGCCTATCCAACCAGGAACACCATCCAAACCTTATGACAGGCCTGTTGTCCCAATGGTCCGTTGCAGCCTCTGATCATTGATCCATCAGTGGCGTAGGCTGTAAACCCAGACCACAGCCTCCACTGTTGATGTCGGGCCCTGAATGCTGCTCTGTGTCCCTGCAGACCTGAGGCCAGCTGCTTCGGCTGTCACCCTTCCAGAAAGGGGATTCCATTATGGTGCCTGCTTAATTAGAGGTGATCTGGTAACAGGTGATATGGTAACAGGTACCCCTCCCACTTCCACCTGTTGGCCCTTTATTCTGACTTTGGGAGAAAGTACTATCTATTGGTCACTGGCTCATAGCACACCTAGCATCCTGCAGGGAGGCATCTCACCCTCTCAAGGAATTTTCTCTAGGCTGGACCAATAATGGAGTGTCCAATGGGCTGAAGACCATGAACAAGGGCTTCTGTTCCAGGTGATGGGGTACATGGTAAGCCTAGAAATCACATGAGCATAGGCCTCACTCACATCACTGTAGGTGAACTCTGGTGAGGAGGACTGTTGCGTGGAAATTTAATGATAGTAATAAGGCAATTGGGTAAGTCCATGAAAGGTGCTGTTGGCCTGGAGAATCCCAAACCAGAGAGAGTCAGTTTTCCAGTGAGGACAAATCATTGCTCTCTCCACAGGGGAAGGGTCTCCACTGTAATCCCCCTCCTGGATGCAGTATTATAACAAGTCTCAGAGTTAGTTACTGCTGCTGAAAGTTAACCAGCCTTGGTGAGGAGAAGTCCTTACTGGGCCAATGTCTTATCTCTGTTCCTGAAGCCATGGTCACTTTGTTCATGAGGCCACTGAGCGAGGGGGGCTGGGGAAAGGGAAGACACAGGGAAGGTAGTCTTCACCTGCATGCTGAGATCCCCTCCACTGTGGGAACCCTTGATGATTATAGTGGGACACAGATGTCCTTCCATGCTGGGGCCTGTTCTGAGATGTCCACCCACATTCCTCTTCCTCGGACATCCTTTCATGTTGCTGACCATCCTTTCAAACTGGTAGACAGTGCCCACAACATGGTGAGCATCCGCCTCTCAGGCCTTTTCTCCTTCAGGCAAAGTGTACAGTGTAGACCACTCTCAGTTCTGCTCCCCTGGGAGATTACATTTCCCCATGGCCCTCGGGCCCAGTGGGCTAGAAATGCCTCAGCTGTCAAATTCCAGCCAAACTTGCAGAGCTACCTGTAAATCAGGTCTGACTTTTTTCCTCCTTGGCAAACTGCTCACTGGGAATTCCCCTTGGGACAATGGTCACGCAGGAGGGTAGCACTGAGGCAGGCAGGAGGCACCTCGCAGGATACGGTGCTGACTGCTCCAGCGTCTCATCAGGACCCTCGGGCACATGGGGCTCAGGGCTGACATAGTCCACTTCCACCTGAAGAGGCCGTGCTGCAGGGCTGGGCCCGCTGAACTTGCAGCTTGGTGGATCAAATCACTCCCAGTTCAAGATGGGCAGTTTAGGTCACATGGTCACCTAGTGTCCTGTGGCCAAGCCCTGAGTAGCAAGCCCCAGGAGAAGGTCAAGAGTCATTGCCAATAGAATAATTACTTGCATGAGAGAGCTTGGCTTTGCTCCAAAAGCTAAGAGGCTGCAGCTGGACTTCCTCTATTAGGCCTTGCTGCAGGCTCCACACAGCATCCACCGTCAGCCACAGGCACTCTGAGCACCATTACATCTCCTGGGTCATAAGGGCGGAAATGCAGAGCTGCTTACCATGGGGCTGGACCAGCAGGAGAGCCCTCTCTCGCCCAGGCCTCCATTAAAAGTAGTAGAGTTGGAACAGCAAAAGCAAAGGTGACATAGGTTGATTTTCAAATACCAAAGAGTTCCATCAAGCATCTGTGCCTCTTTCTTCTTGGTGGCAAGAGCTACAGTTCCTACGAAGATATAGTATTTATTTTTTTCCTGTGTGGCTATTTTGGTTGCAAGGGGAGCCTAAGGAGGATGTAACCTTGCCCCTCCAATCATAGGCACCCCTTACTCCATGGGTCGGAAGCCATTGTGGGGATTCTGCAATTGCTGAAGCCTAAGGGGAGCTGTTTCTCTTAGACTCAGGAACTGGGGAGATTACCACATAATTTCTCACTGAGAAAATGGAAGCAGTCAGGTGAGAACTTGCACAGTCCACCTCCACTGCATCTGCCCTCCTTCCAGCATCCGCTCCACTTACGGTCTGTTCTACAATGCGTGGTTCTGTAATGGGCATTAACTCAAATATTATGGCTCAGTAGGGGGATGATGTCACTATAATGTGGAAATTGGGTGGGTTCATAAGTGATTCCCCCCCCCAGCACATTAATATTTTGTGCCACCAGATATGAGCAGCTGAATGTGAAGGACACCAGTGGGACGATCTAAATGAGCAAGCTGCAGGAGTGAGGTACTTCACACGAAGCCCATTCGGGGCACCTCGCTCTCCTCGCGTCGGGGGGCCACAGGTTCTGCCTTGGAAGTGCTGCTGATACAACTCAGCTTCTACCCTTCTATCAAATTCTATCAAGCTGCCTTTGCCCTTTGCTTGGAAAGGTGAAATTCTTTATTTACTGATGTATTTATTAGAAATATGTTTCTAAATAAGTGTTTTTTAAAAACTATGTTAGTGTTCTTGTGCAGGCTTCAAAGTTAGAAAAGTTTGGAACGGTCGGCCCCAACCTGATTTTTTCCATAAATTGTTATTTTCAGTGCATGGATTTGAGAATGAAAGGATTTTCAGGAGCACATTTATCATGGTATTGCAGAAACGCCTGTGTGCTGCCTTCCCACTCGTAACCATGGAGAAATTATTCATGCTCTTATTGAAACCTAATTCCTCCACGTGTTGGCTGTGTTCATCCCCTTATTGAAGGAGACTTCCCAGCACTGAGCCTTTTTCCTACGCCACCAGGTTTTCATCTTTCCCAGGACATTCTGGTCAGATTAAAAAAGCATCCTCTTGATTCCACATCCCTACCAACTACTTCCTCCATTCTTTGCGCCCTTTTCAGCAAAACTAGTTGTCTATCTGCCTCCAGCTCTTTCCGTTTTCCCTTCCGCCTGATCCAGCCTAGTGTTGTTCCTTCTGCACTCCAAGCTCACAATGACCTTCTCATTGCTAAAGTGAATGGTGTGTTTCCAGTCCTTGTGTGACCTGGCCGGTTAGCATTTCGTAGTTCACTCTCTCATACCCTTTGCTCATTTGCCTTCCAGGCAGCCGTTCTTGTTTTCTCCTGCCTCACCCGTTCCTGGTGTCTCTTGCAGATTCCTCCTCTTCTCCCTACCTCTTAGTGTTGCAGACACCAAGGGCTCAGCCCTGCTCCCCCTTCTTTCTCTCCCACACACAGTCCTTTGGTGATCCTGTCTAGTTTCATGGTACCTATGTGCTGAAAATCCCCAAATTTGTATCTCCAGAGCAGACCTTTCTCTTAAATTGCATCCTCATATATTCAATTGCCTACTCGACATCTCCACTTGGTATGACACACACCTCAAAACAGCAAGTCTAAAACTGAACTTCTGACATTTCCCACCCAACCTTTCCCTCTCGTTTGGTAGAAACTCCATTGTTTCTGGTGTTTGGCCAAAACTTGCAGTCCATTCCTGCATCACACCATATGGACATCAGACACATCAGCGGATCCTGCTGGTTCTACCTTGAAAACACATCCAGGGTCCAGCTGCCTCTTACATCTTTGTTGCTACCACACGGGGGCAAGCTGCCGTTCTCTCCTGTCTGGATACTGCAAAGAACTCCCAGCTGGTCTCTCTCCTCCCACTCTTGCCCCTCTAGTCGATCACAATGCAGCAGTCACAGTGATCCTGTAAAATGTACGTTAGACGGCTCCCTGTGCAATACTCTCCAGTGGCTGAGTCAAGGTCAAAATAACAGTCTTCGAGGCCTCACACAACCTACCCTGCCGCCCCCCCGCCACCCACTCACGTAGTCTGTACGCTCTCACTTTCCTGCTCACTACTCCAGCTACGTTTGTCTCTCTGCCGTTTCTTTTCAAGTAGTGAACACAAGGAATGCATTTAATTTAAACAAAATGAGGTAACAATTTATTAGTGCTTTTAGAAAAAAAGCAAAAGGACACTGGCTTAACTCAGATCATTATTCCCACTGATGTTTTACATAATACGAGACATACAACATATAAAATGTACTGTACATAAAATTTTCATTCTAATGAAGAAAAAAGTTCTAGGTTCAAAAATCAAGTTAGATATCAAAAGAATTAACATAAAAGCTTCCCGATTCAAAAGAATCTGATAGTTAAAATATTATCAACCTTGTGATGATTTTGATACTCTGTGAACCTCTGAAAACTTTTCCTATTCTCATAGAATATAAAGTTTAAGAGTACTTCAGTTTAAATACTTATTAATTGTTCCTTGTCAGAAACAGTAATCCCTTTAGAGCCTAAAGCAGACATTCTTACTAAAAACTCGAGTCCAGCAGCCTCGCCTTCCATCTGTCTACTTGGGACTCTGTGGCACTGTTAGGATCCTGGAGGCAACCTCTCTGCTGCAGAGCTGACATGTAAGGCCTTGAACCTGCTCACAGCACCTAGCCTGCTACAGTCCAGAAGAGGATGACTTCTTATATTTGTGTATAAATGCATCTGTTTTCCCAAGGCTAACTTTGTAGCATTCCACTGGCACCAAAGAGCCAAATAGTGGCATTCTGTGTAAGCATTCCCGGTTACTGGCTTCCAATGAAGATGACACTGTCTCTGATATGCCAGTTTTTTCTTCCGGAATCAAGCACTTTTCAACTCCAGGTTCATCCATGTGGCCGCCTTTGGAATTCAAAGGGATGCTGCTCTCTTTACAGTCTTTAAGTCGCCTACGGTGATCTTCACTGAGCAACAATACAATGGTTCCACCAACGTGAAGCACTCTGAGAAAAAATGATGATTGGTCTGAGCATTTCCTTCTTTTTAGATAACAAACAGCCCCACTTTATTTAAAATATTTGGTGTTTTTAATTTGAAATTTAATTTTGTCTATTTAAATACAGGGATTCTGATAATTAGGCAGTATCTTCCACAATGCATATTCATTATAGTCATCATGGAATCACTAGTACAAATCTGCTTTAATTATCTATTTTTACTCTACTTAAAAGGCAAGCCTCAAAGAAATTTACAATAATATTCTAATAAATGATTGTCCAAAAGGAAAGGCGAATGAAAAAATCCCACAGAATCAGCATATATTAAAGGCATCGGCCAATGGGAGAAGACAGCCACCAGGAAAGAACAAGGGCACGAACAACTGGCAACAGTTCAGACCCTGAAATATCAGCTTGTTAAGGAGAATTCATTTACTCAGCCATGTGACCAAAGCCTGTAGAGTACCTATGTGGAGAAAGTACTGAACGACATACAGTCCCGAGTCGCTAAAGAGATTAGTGAACAGGAGAGAGGCCAGTGAAGAGTGGGTCCCAAACCTACACTGTGAGCTCAAGGACAAGCAGAGTGAGCCAGGCCAAGTGATAACTAGGGGCTGGGGCAAGCGAGGGTGTTGGAGTCGGAGAAAGCATCTGAGACAGGGAGATGTGAAAAGGAGGTGGCACTGAAAACAGTTTGACAAGAGGGTGAATCAGAGGGTGGGAGGACGGAGGAAAGAATTCTCTCTGGACATCAGTGTGGACTCCAGTAGACAGCTGGACACGCAGCCTGGAGGTTGTGAGGAAGACCACGGCTCGAGGCGGAGATTCCAGAGTTCTCGAAAGTACATGGGAGATAGAGCCACGATTGTGGATAAGATTATCTGGGGTGACAGTACACAGTGAGAAGAGAAAAGGGGTCAAGGAATAGAGATTTAAAAAGGAAGGACAGAGAAGGAGGAACCCATGAAACACAACCCTAAGGGAAAATCTAGACAAAAGTGATGTTAGGGAAGCCAAAGGAGTACAGAAAGGCAATGGTCTCAACAGTGTGAAATGCTACAGGACTAACAAGTGACTAGGGTTATAAGATGTCACCAGTGAATCTGGAGACCGCTTTCTTCCTTGGGGCAGGAGCAAATGCTGGTTTGCTGGTTCAGGAGGGGCCTGGAAGGTGAGAAGCAGAGGTGTCAAGTGTGCACTGCTCTCAAGATGTTTGGTTGTGTAGGCAAGGAAACGGTGACAGCTGGAGAACCCAAAGTTAATGGGAATCTCCTGATGTCCAGCAAAGGTGGCAGGAGCTGAAGGAGCTTTCCCTCATCAGGACAATCAGCAAATCTAGATAAGTCTGTCTCTAAAAGACACAACACTACCTCACTTCCATCCTCAAATCCTGCACTACTGCAACGGTCTCCTGACAGGTCCTTTCCACTCCTGTCGCTCCTCCCACTCTCCTTCCCGGTTTCCACATAGACAAAAACCTGCAGATCCCTGCTAACTCCACTCTACTGCAAATAAATTCTTAACACCTGCACAAGCTGACCTCCCTCACTGCTCCCACTCCATTGCCTGCTTGCTTCCCTCTGCTCACTGCCGTCTAAGCAACCGACCTTCCTTTAGTTGCTCAAACTCAACAAAAGTCCTCTTGTCTTAGAACATCTGACCTTGCTGTTCGGTCTGCACTTAACGCTCATTCCCTTGTGTACCCTCTCATTATTCAGGCCCCAGAGTTCAACTACCATCTCCTTGAAGAGGCCTTCCCTGCCTATCTAAGGTAGTCACTGCTTCTCTCCCAGTCACTCTCTAGCGAAATACCCTGTTTTATTTCCTTCATACTATCGATGATGACTGGAAATGACCCTGTTTGTTTATGAAAGATCTGTCTGCCCACACTGGGATGCAGAACCCTTGCGGGCAGGGACCTTGTCCTAGTCACCGCTATATCCCCAGTGCCTAGCAGTGTGTGGAATATGTAAGACCTCCAGAAGCATCCGGAAAGGGGTTCCTGAATCCGGAAAGAATGAGGTGGTGAATAGTTTGAAGATAAAAATGTGAAGTGGGCAGAGTATGGTCCCTGAAGAGGCAGGAACCGAGAGGAAAAACCCTGGCTAGAAGAGAGGAACCTCTGCTATTGAGAAAGGAGGGGTGGGATGAAGACACATGTGGCTGTATACCACAGGACAGAAACAAGAAGACACACATGTACCTCTAAACCCATCAAAGAAAATATAATTAAAATAAATGAGAGAACTTTTTACCTACCATATTAACAAAATAAAAACACTGCCAGGCCTGGCCAGGTGGCTCAGTTGCTTGGGCATCATTCCGCACACTGAAAGGTGGTGGGCTTGATTCCCAGTCAGGGTAAACACTCAGGGTGTGGGTTTGATCCCCAGTTGAGGCAATGTATGAGAGGCGACTGATCGATGTTTCTCTCTCTCCCTTCCTCTCTCTAAAATCAACAAAATCATGTCCTCAGGTGAGGATTAAAAAAGCAAATAAAAAAACACTGCCATACTCAAGATGGCAAAATTATGAGAAAATGAGTACTGCTGAGATAGAAACTGGTGTAACTTTTTTGGGACAGCAGTTTAACAATAATGTATTAAAAATATAAAGTGTTTATAACCTTTGACGCAGCAATCTCACTTCTAGGAAATTATCCTAAGAAGGTCTAACAGAAGTAGAGTAGAATAATAGCAGCAAAAACTGTGATGCCAGGTACTGTTTTAAATACTTTATATTACACATCATTTAATCTGGAGAATTACCCTTTCAAGTATGTCCTGCTAGCATCACCGTTTTGCAGGGGAAGAAACCAAGGCATTCTGGTTTTAAGTAACTTGGTCACATAGTAAGTTTTAAAATGGTACAAGAATGTTCAGAGCACTGTTCTTTATTAAAACGAAAAACTGGGAATTATCTAAATGTACATCCATAGGTATGGGTTACATAATGGTATATACATATAAGGTGATCCTATGGCAATCACGGACAATTATAATATACACTACAGCGAGATTTATCAAAAAGGAGGTTCATGATAAATTCCTGAGTGAAAAAAGGCAGGTTACGGTGCAGAAAATTGAGGATGCTCTTATTTCTTTCTTTCTTATTATAAACAAGTTTACTGACCTCTTGTATTTTTTCTCATTTTTACTCACACAATTCCCTCTCCCTTCCATTTTCAATCTAGAGCCTTAAGCTATTTGTAAACCACTGGGAGAAAAGTTATGTGTACTTAAATATATTTACATCCCTTCCTATTTTCCAAAAGGATTTGAAGTGGTTTACATTAAAAAAAAGTCAGGTAAGAGCTAAAAGTTACTGAGCACTTTCTAGGTGCCTAGCACTGTTCTAAGAGATTTAAATCCACTGAATCCTCAGAACAATGCTATAAGTAGGTACAATTATTTAAAGATGAGGCACAAAGTGGCTGAGCAATGTGCCTGTGACTGAAGAACTACTAGTAATAGAGCCAAGATTAGAACCCAGGTATCCGGCTTCAGAGCCTGGACTTTTCACCACTACACCATGCTACAGTGCTATACAGAACCCCAACCATAAAAAGTCAAGTCAAACCGTAAAGGCTGAGGGCAGGGGCAAGGACACTTGATCACACAAGTTCCTCATGTCCAGTCCATACACTTGCAACTGATCCTATACCAAGGCATTCAGATTACGTGGGAAATCTTAACTATCTTCCTGATTCTTAGATAAATATTTAAATTTACTGCCACAATATAAGGGCAGACTATTATTGTCTCATTTTCAATTACCAGCCTAGTAACTGTCAGGCTGATATAATTTACTAGTGCTGAAAGGACTATCTATCTGCTTAAGATATTGCCCTGCACTGACTTGTGGAGATGTCTAAAATATGCAGCATCCAGTTGTCAGTTAGGTTAAGCCATTATTTCTGGAAAGTTCCAGATTAAATGTAAGTCACTGCTTACACATATTAGTATCTCACCACGAGTTGGCTTATGAGTATAGCTGATGAATTACTTAGTTAGGCACAAAGGCTGCAGTTATGAACCCTGGTTGCACAACAGAATCGCCTTGGGAGTGGTTAAGGAATACTGACAATTAAGTCAGAGCCTTGGTGGGGAGAGGTGGAGAATGGGCACAATATTTTCCAAAAGCTCCTGAAATTATTTCACTATGAAGTCAGGGTTGTACTATCTGCTCGAGGGGAATGTGAAATTTAATCTTGAGAAAGTGAATCTTTCTGGGTACCAGTTTCCCATCTCTGAAGTGTGGGGGATTCACACATGGGATGCAGGATTTTTGTGATGATCAGAAGTACATATGTAAATCACCTAGCTCAGTGACTGACATGTAGGTCACTATTTCAGATACTCAAATTTCAGACAATAATGAAAAATTAACACTTTTTTATGAATGAAACAGTGTAAGATGATATGGAATAACTATTTCAATTATAAACTTCTGATTTAAAACCTTAGAAAATTAAGCTACAAAAACTCTAGGAAACTACTAAAATGCAATCAAGTCTTAACTGAAGAGTTATAATATATTTTGGTGAAATGTCCAATAGCTCAAAATTATGGAAATAAATTCGACACCTTACCTCTCCATTTCTTGTAGAATGCTTTTGATGTCTTTTCCTAACTTAAACTTTTTCCCAAATGGAATGTCAGAAATAATAACATCGACACTTTCTGAGGGCAATGGCAATTCTGAAATACAGAAACCAGAGAATCCTATCCGATAAGTTCAAGTATTTACAACCTAAATGTGTGGAAATTAAAGTACACAGAATTATTTTTGCATATTAAATAAAATTTAGGGTTGCTAATATTATTTCTAAGAAATTACAAGTTTCTAAAAGGCTTTCAGAATCACTAAGATAAATGGTATAGTAATTATATTCCATTCTTTGAAAACTGGTTTTGCAGGCATGATAAAATATGACATAAGTTAAGCAGAATTTTAAATTAACCAGAAAATTCAATTCTCTAAACATATTACATGACTAGAAAATTGCCAGATCCAAGAAGAAATCCATTAAGTTGTCTAGAAAAACCGTCTACAAAATTATATTCTATAACTTTCATTTCCCTTTTCATAGTTAAATATAAAATTTTACATGTGTAGATCTATTTATTTTTAAGGGAGATGATCCATAGCTTTCACTGAATTTTTAGAGGGGACCCAAAATGTTAAGAACATCTACTTAATCCCAAGCCTACAGAAGAGGTTATATAATCAATAATCAACAAGATGAATACACGAAATAAAATTAAACAAGTGTTTGATTAAGAAATCTAAATTTCTTTCTCATCTTTACATTTCACCTCAGAAATTAGATTATCACAAGGTAATACACCCAATCTTAACTTCCACTTTTTCCGAGTATAGTTTTCACTTTCTATTATTTTACTTCCCACCCATTCTTATGTACATAAGAAAACATGTAACTGAAAATGAGCAGGCTTTCCATAGAAGACTGAAGACTGTTTCCCTGTCTGAAGCTGAAATACCGAAGATGCCTCCCTGGAGCAGAGCAGAGCATCGCGGAGTGGACCATCAAGGATGGAGCTGCCTAGCTGAAGGGGGCCTGGCCTAGGGGCAGCCTCACAGCCATACTGTTTCCACAGCGGCCCCCGTAGCACTATCCAGCTGTTCCATAGCCATGCTGCTTTTACCATGGAGTTGTTTGAACTAAACTTTACACCTTCACTGTACCCCAAATTGGGGATTCCCACTGGCATTTGAATCAGCACCAACGACCTTTGGTTGACATTCCATAGTGCCCAACGTGGGGCTCTGAAGCGATGACCAATCTCCTGACACTGTCCTGAAACCAACTCGTCAGGTGCCTGAACAACCCCTGTGTTGTCTTCCTGAAGGCACCTAAGGATCTCAGGAACTGTACAATGTGACTAACTGAATGGAACTTGAGAATAATTCAATCTTTACAACACCCTGTTCATTGGGTATTATGATTATTATCCCTAAAGTTCAGAGAGGTTAAATGTCACTTGTAAGGTCAGACAGCCTTTGAACAAGAAAGCCTGGAGTGAAGGTCAAATTATCTGATGCTGGTCTGTTCTAGCTGGTAATGTGACCCAAGGCCAACAGGGTGGTGGGTCTTGCTGGGATGCAGTTTCTCAATGCTCCAGCGGGATCCCTGGCACAGATGTTCAGGCCATCAGAAGCATCCTGGCCACATGAGATGGGGAATCCATCACTACCTGTCATAACCATACCCTACCTGCCACAATTCTGACTCACACACTCAGTATTCCCGTAAGGGTAGAAAGCCGTTAATTCTGCCCTTGAGAGTCTCACATTCTAGACTCTTATCCTTTCATTGACCCTCCACCCAAGACTGAAGGCTTCTAAACAACTATCATTTCAATAGCTCCCTCCTGCCTTTGCACTTACAAATAGTGAAGGCTTGTATGAGGCTGAAAAACGGGCTTATCCAGAGGTATAAAGATATTTCTTTAAATAAGCTCATTTCCCTAAATGTTTACATTTTTAATATCTTACCTATAACAGAGACTTTAAGTAACTCAATTTTATCCATGAGGCCTGCAGCTTTCAGATTGTCGCATGCACCTAGTAACTGTGAGTCACTGACATCAGCACCCACATAGTACACATCCTATGAGGAAAGAAATTTGTATTTTAATTATAAAGAAAACTATCACATATTTTCTGTAGTTAAGAAAACCTACTGCCATTTTCTCAGATGATGAAAATGAAATCAACAGATTTGTTAATTCAGGTTGAAACAAATTTCTAGTATTCCTTTAAAATGATATTCAATAGCAAAAATTTTTGTTCAAATCTATTAATAATATTTTACAGTTACAAATGCCTAAAGAATTTGGGGATTAGCATAATCTGTCATGACTAATTATTGGAATTACTCATATCTTGCTAAATTTATTTTACTATTCAAAAAAAATAACAGAGCAATTTAAATAACCCTTCATAAGCCAGTTGACAATAGTAAGTACTGCCTCATAATTAAAACAATAATCCCCCACAGACAATCTACTTGTAAATAATTGGTAAGTGTACACACATATACCAATTAAACATATTTCTTAGTTTACCAAAGTTTAGAACTTACTGGCCATTCTTTAGCAGCTTCCAAAAGTATTGTTCCGAGTCCACACATTGGATCTAAAACAAATGCACCAGCCTATAGACAGAAATATCGATTTGGTATTATTAAGTCTATTATAATAAGTATTATAAAAGAAACCTAAAACCTGAGGAATCAATATTTTAAGAGTAAAGATTCCTTTGTACACTTTAGGAATTTTAGGTAGTTAAAGCCCTAAGGCAAGTATACCCCTGGCATGTTTAAAGATTAGGAAGGAGGCCATATGGCCAAAGCACAGTGAGCGAGAGGGAAAATGTGGTGATTGCATCAGGGAGGTAGGCGATCCCATCAAGATGGGCTGGTTTATGCTGCACCTGTAGTAACAACCTCCAGATCTCAGAGGTTTAAAACACCAGGAAACCTCATGTTACATGCCCACAGTTGGGCACCGGGGGCTTCTGCTCCTTACTCAGAAGCCAAATTGACCAAGTGGTCACCATTTGGAGCACTGCCATCTTGTGGCAGAGGGAAAAACAGCATGACAAATTGTGCATTAGATGTTCAAGTGCCATCTGCAAGTGACACACATCATGTCCCCCAACATTTAACTGGCTAAAGCATGTCAGTCACATGACACAACCAATTTCAAGGGGCCAGGGAAGTGTTATCCTACCTGCACCTGGGAAGAGAACAGGAAATTTGGAGAAAAAAACTAATCACTCCCACCCTGGGGGTCACAGGTCAGATCTGGTAGATACTGTAAGGATTCTGGTTCTATTCTGAAGGCTGGGGAACTATTGGAGGGTTCTGAGCAGAGAAGTAATATAACATTACATTTCACAGGGATCATTCTAGATGATCTGTTGAGAACAGGACAAAAGGGTAAGAGAGTTAACAGGGAGGCTATTAGGGGTTCCAGGAGATGACAGTGGCTTGAATTAAGAGTGGTATTGGTGGAAGTGGTGAGATGTGGTCAGATTGTAGATATATTTTACAGGTGGAGCCAACAGGTTGGATTGGATGTGGAATGTTAAAAGAACGATAACAGTCTGAAACGGCAGAAGTGTTTGACCTGAGCAGGTGGAAGCGCAGAGGTGCCTGTTACTGAGATGGGAAGACTTGGGGAGGAGAAGCTTCAAAGGAGACAAGAGTATAGTTCTGGGCATGTTAATTTTGAGATACCTCCTAGACCAACTATGGAGATCAAGTGAGTCATTGGACACATGAGCCTAGAGTTCAGGGGAGAGGTTCAGGCTACAATACACATTTGGGAGCATCAGTGTTAGTCAGTTTACAGGTGGTATTTAAAGCACCAGAACTGGATGAGTCACCCAGGAAGCAAGAGAAGTTAAAAAAGAAGAAAGGCTAAGTGTTGGACCCTGGTGATCTCTTGAGTATAGATGTTTGGTGGATGAAGATTCAGCAATGAATGCTGGGAGCCGCACATGCTCATGTAGGAGAACCCAGAGTGATCTTCCAGAACCCTGAGGGTGCTGATGTGTCAAAGTGCTGGCAGGGTGAGTGTGAGATAAGTGGTCTCTGGAGTGTGGGTGATGAAAGCCTGATGGAAGCGGGCACAAGAGAGAATAGGAAGAAAAGGGAGAAACAGCAAATATGGACAGCTAGTTTTAAGAATTTTTCTGTAAAAGGAAACAGAGAATGGGGGTGGTAGCTAAAGGAGCATGTGGGTTCAGGAGAAGGTTTTTTTTTTAAGTCGTATGACATTACAGCAAGTGTACCTGCTGATGAGGACTCAGTAGAGAGAACGTCTTTAAACAGGAATGAGGGACTGAACTCCAGTTCACAAGTAATGGAGTGGAACAAGGGCAATCCACTTACTGGAATGGCCATAAGGCAACAAATGTGGGCACAGGCTCTGGGACACTGGCAGATTTGGTGAGGAGAACACGTCCAAGTTCTCTTCTGATTCCAGTATTTAAGTCAAATAAGAATCAAGAGAGTTAAAAGTATGGGCAAGGAAATGACTGCAATGGTAGAGCATAAAATCCAAGCTGTGAGGGGGGGATGAAGACAGGTAGTAAATAACGGGCAGTAGTAGGGTCAAAGGAAAAGAAAATCACACTGGCATGACGGGAGGTCCCAAGGGGTTAAAGAACTGTTAGGGGCTGGAGGATGTGACCAGGAAAGAGAAGGTGGTTAAGAGCAGGATTTGTGAAGTTGAGATTTTTGGGAGGCATTCCCTTCTGGATATAAGGTCTAGGACGTGACTAAGGCAGATCATTAGAGGTAAGGAAGCCAGGACCTTGAAGGGCCAGGTTACAGAGTGGATATTGAGATCATAGAGAATTGTAACAGGAATAAGGGCCTCTACTCCTACAGGAATGTTAGGAAGAGATCTGGATATGACTGTGGTCATCTGATGGCACATGCTTCAAAGGCACTGAGAGGTTTTGGGCACAAGGAACAAGCAGGACATCTACCCCACCTCCAAGCCCAGTGGTCCCTTGACATGTCTACAGAGGAAGCAGAGTGCTTAGTGGACAGCCAGGTTTCAGTCAGAGCCTGAGGGTACCTAATGCAAAGAAACAAAATGTCCTGAGAGAGAGAGAATGGGAGAGAGAAACTCTCAGAAACAGGAAAAAAAGTAGTTTAAGGTTAAAGTCACTAACGCAAAGCAGTTGAAGTAATAATAGTTAAATAATGAGAAGAAGTGCCTGAGCCAGAGAAATAAAAATACAAAAATTTATAATCACTAGATATGCCAAATAAGTATTATACCTGTAATGATTACTATAGCAGCAGCTAATATTCATACACTTTCTACTCACTTGATAAATGCTAATTCATTTGATTCTCACATGACCTTATGAGATTATTCTTTCCATCCTGCAAGGAGAAACTGAGGCACAAAGGTGTTAAGTATCTTCCCAAAGTCTCCCAGCCAGTAAGTAAGTGGTGGAGACAGAATTAGATCCCAGGCAGTCAGACTCACCGAGTTATGGGCTGAATAGAAAAGACACTCACAGAAGCTATATCCTGGTAATATTCCTGAACTTTATAGGACTAAAGGGAAAAGTCTTACAAGTTCTGAGCAGAAAGAACAAGGTAGCTATAAAGGAAAAGAGAATCATACTGGCACGGAAAACTCAGCTACAACACCGGAAGCTACGACAACGGGACAGCACCTATTGCCATCTGAGAGAAAAGGACTGCAACCCAAGCCAAGGTGGGCACTCCCAGGATGAAAGGAAGAGATCTGAGATATATGGAAATTCAGATAGTATAGTATTCAAATGCCACATGTGAGGAAACACCTAAGACAAGACCTTAACCGGTGCAGAAGCCTCAAATGGGGAAAGACAATGTGAAGACCCATGGTGAGGAATGATACACCTTGCAATTATCTTCATGCATTTGCACAGAAATGTGTTTGTTACACACAATTCTATGGTTATGATTAAGGACAGGCTGAATATCAGTGCTAAATAAGAACTTTTGAAACAGAACGATATACTTTAGGGGAAATCTGATACATGATAAATAATTTAGTTCGATCTAGTAGTTGAGAGTTGGGAGTGAAAGGAAATGAAATTTTCAAAGGTCTCACTATAGGGAGGAGTAAAGGTGGGACAAGGAGAGAAAACAGTAGTCTAGAGGTCTCGTCTTATAGCAGGGAAGAGGGGGAAGAGTAGAACGTCTTGGTGATAAAAACTGTCTTGACAGAGGAAGGAGCAGATATCTTGCTTTAAAATAATAGCAGAGACCTATGTGTTTAATTAGGAGAGCTGGGAAAGGGAACCATTCATGGACTAGAACAATACAGTAAAATCTCCAGCCTCAGGGAGAATGACATGATTATGAAGTGACTTGACCACACTAGCAAAAATAAAAAGTAAACTGTAAGATGTTTTAACCAGAGTAAAACAGGAGGAATACAGGCAGGTATGTCTGTCATAATACAGAATTCTCTCATTGAAAGCCAGAGACCACCAGAGTGGGATACAAACAGCTGTATGGTTGTAAAAAATACACTGAAAACAAAGTTGAAAAAAGGAGGGTCAAAGAAATATTAGGCAGAGGCAAAAAAAAAAAAAAAGGAAATATTAATAATACACGGTGAAATGTAGGTTTTAACTCACTACTCAGGATAAAGGGAACTTAGGTAACAATAAAAAGGCATAACTCATGATGAAGCAATAGCAGATGAGTGTTTATATACCAAATTACATAGCAGCTGAATAAGGCAATTACCTAATAAAAATGAAAAAACTTATAAGAATATCAATGCTGTTTCAAATACCTCAGAGAGTAAAGTAGTGAGCAAAGGTAGTGAGGACACTGACTACAAAATAAATTTTTTTGGTATGTCCATGAAACATTTACAAAATTGATCAGGATCTTGGTCATGGAAAAAAACTTACTTCCTAAGTGTAATGGCAACAATATAAAAACCAGCCAAAGGAAATGATAAAAGAAAGAGAGAAAAAAAGCAAGAGAGCAACTAAGATGCCTGCAAGTAAGAGACTGTGTAAGTCCACTACGGAAAGGACCTCGCTGTTTATTAACACGAATGAAAACCTTTCCTTACCTTAATTTCAGCGACAGAGGCCATCGCCCATGCTATGGTGGACCTCAGTCCTGCCATCCTGAGGTAAGATCTGCTGGCTAAAGGAACCCTACAAGAAAAAAGAACCTGATGCTAGATCCAATATTACTGTAGGTTAAAGAAGAGCCTGATATAAGTAAAAATGATTAACCTACCCATATCTGTGAATCATCATGTTCATGCAAACACACACTAAAGTAGTCCCTACGTTGGGAGTATTTAAATTTAACCTTATTACAAAAATAGCTTATCTAGTTGGCACCTTATTTAACCAGCTACTGTGGTACTTCAGAAAGGTAAATTTTTAAATACTGGAAATTTAAACCCTTTTGTGTTTAATTTATAAATATTTAATCACATATAAGGGAAATTTTTGGAAAGTGTTTCACTACTTCCCTGTTTTCCCATATGGAAGAGACCTTTTGTTTGCTGACCTGGAATCATCAAGAGCATGCTGTTTTGTGATGGAGATGTGGTATGGGAAGGACTGAATGGATAGTGACCCTTGAAATAGGTTTTCCATAAAAAGTCCCTTTCCTAAGTTTGCTTTGTGCTCATTTGCATCTCTCTTAAAAGATGAAATGAAGCATGACACTGCACTGTCTGCGTGACAGACATCTCCCACACCTCACCAATGCTATCATCAGTGTTTCCAGATTTGATAGTAATTTTCAAAATACTGTTTCAAAGTGTTTAATGCAATGAACAAGCATTTCCTTAGAAATTTCAATGCACTTTTCTATTTCATTTATATAATTTGTTGGTAAGATACGAAGATACGATTTCAAGAATTAGTGCTTGCTTGTTTTGGGGGTAGGCTTGTTCCAGAATCATAAAGAAGGCTCTTCTCTGGACATTATACAAAGCCATAGTGATCTCCAAACCCTATGTCTTTCTGATCTGTCTTTGTCTTTAAGCTACCCTGTTTTGAGTGTATTGATTGTAAGCCTCTTAAAATCTTATAAATAAAGCAGTATAATTGTATATTTATTGTCACAATGAGAAAGCTCTGCATGGTAAACCCATGGGAGTTTGGTTTTTTAAGGTTTTTCAGAAAGTAATTCGCACTGCAGACAGAACTGCTGCTTCATATTCCCACTGCCTTCAGAGTAAAATCCAAGCTGTTCAGTGCTGCTTACAAGACACTTCATGACTATCTCTAACTGCTCAGTCTCTTCCTACCATTCTCCTATGTACTCCCTGGCCCATTCATACTGAAACCACTGGCTGTCCCCACATAAGTCAAGCTTTCCCATACTTCCATGCCTTTGCACATGCAAGTCCTTGCTTGTACGGTCCTTTCCTTCTCTTGTCCACTTGGGAACCCTTCCTTAGTGTTCTCCACTTACGTGACACTCCTGCATTCTCCATTTAATTGATTCTCTTTTATGTTCTTTGCTCACCATAGTCTATCAGAGTTAGGTCCCCTTTTCTAACTCTAGTCAAGCCGTTACCACCTATCTGCTCTACCACTAAACTGAATTCCTTGAACTTAATAACCATCTACCTCATCTTTGAATGTTGAGATCTAGCACAACGCTTAGCATATAATAAGTATTCATTAGACATTTCAACTGAAAGTAACTGAATAAATTAATCTTACTTTAATAAATGTTTCTCCCTTCCCTCCCTAGTTGCTGTTTCAGAAATAAAGCAGATGAAATTTATTCAACACTTACTGTAGCCTAGAAATAGGACCAAGCATTTTCATGTAGGTTATCTCATTTAATCCCACCACAAAGCAATGAAGTAGGTACTATTATTTTCCTGATTTGACAGTGGAGGAATATGAAAATCTGCCCAAACTTACAGTTAATCTGTTGAGAAGGCAGAACTGAACTCCATGGTTCTTATCCACCATGCTACATGTGCACAGTGTGGCACGGCTGTACACAGTTAATATTCAGGGTGAATTTTAAGAACTGTGCTGTATTTTCTATTTTAATTAAAATTCCAAGATGCGAACAGACCAAAATTTTAGCTTAAATATAGGCCTGTGAAAATCTTTTAATAATAGAAATAATTAGATATAATTTTCAGTCTGAATCATGTAATCAGTGGATTATTGTAATGAAATCTTTCATAGCTCTAACTGGTCAGAGCAAATCATATCTACTAAGCTCCATGGAAACCGCCACTGGCTAAGGTAAAGAACTCGAGTGCTTTGCCTTTAGCTCCCCCGGCTGTATCAATGCTTCATACTATAAATGAAAAGCACAAAGTTCTTAATTTTACAAGCTCTCCTAAAGGGACAAACCTGAAGCTTGGAACATGATATCTACCTGAACACAGGAATTCCCATAACAGAGTAAATGTCATTCAGGTGTATAAAGATCTGAAAGAAGAAATACGAAGTTAGGATGGAACAGGAAATGCATTACCAAATTACTGATAATTTGAAAACTTCCATTTTGAACCTATATAACCTATATTTTTAATATGAAATTCCAAGGCCTTATTTATCATATATGGGAAAAGGTTCCACACTATTTCTCTTGAGCAGAGGTGAAGTAAATTTTAAGTACATTTCAGAAAGATTTTGAGGTTAATCTGGTATAAAAGTGATGTGGAGAATCATGTTATGAAGAACTCAGGATCTACTTTCTTCCCAAAGAGTCTCTGAATCACCATAACTGATTCAGACTTTTTGGCATTTGAGGTTAGAGAAGAGTTCCTAAATCCACCCTAATTCTAACCTCAGAGTTGAGGCCACACAGGATGATCACAGGCTACATAGGCTTAATGTAACAGAGAACTTCCTTCAGGTCAAATATATTGTAACAAGGGTGACCTTTTCTCTGTCTGCTATCTGTAGGTGAGCTTCTTCCTCTCCACCCCCTTTCTCCTGTTAGGCCATAGAGGATTTAAATGTCTCAAGTTATAATTAGTAGCCCAAATAAATTTTAAAAGTTAGAATCTTACTTTTGTAGTCTGATGAAGTTTATGGAATATTCTAATTCTGTTTGACTTTAAGAGCATTTGAACCCCAATACATTCACCCCAAGGTTATTTTTAGTATAGGCAATTTAATCAGGATTATTCCAATATTGATAAATTTTCATCAGGAAAAAATGATCTGGAATGAATTCTCTTTAGTCAATTTAATTCCTTGATCATCACAGCTAAAATTTCCAATTTTTTTATATTATTCAACTTTAGTGAAATTATTTATTGGGATTAATTCTCTTCTACTTAAAACTTATACTAAAGATATGATACATTGATATTTTTATATATCAAATGTTATTAAGAATAGCTTCTCCCTCTGAAATTTCTTCTATTAATTTTGCAGAACAAAATCTGTTAAGATTTGATTCTTCTGCCAATTTTGGTCACAAATTTTACTGTGGGTGATTTTAGTGTTGCCAATTTCGTTCCGTGTTGATTATTTCTACCAATAATAGCTAATATTAATTGCATTAAATGGCTGATAGGAATTAAATGAGCTATATTTACTTATGAGCTGAACTATGGAAACCTGTAATTCTGAGACAGGGAGACAATCAAAGGGAGATGAACAGGAGGAAACCAGAGAGCAGGAGGGGGACGTGAAAGGAAGACACCCTTATGTCAAGACATGCTTAGGGTCAAAGTATTCTGCATGACAGGAATAAAAGATATACACCAGGCATTACTTTTCAAAAGTGGAAAATATATTAAAAAATGAAAAAATAAAATAACATAAATGTTCTGATTGGGCTAGCAATTACTCCATTTAAAGCGCTATAACAATCAATTTACAAATTAATGAGTGATGACAATGACTACACTACCTGTCAAATTTATGAGATGATTCTCAAAAAGGCAGTGGAGAATATTTTTTATAGCTGCGTTTATTTCCCTATATGTTGTATTTTGTTCCAACTAATAACAGTGTAACTTCATGAAATTAATTTTAAAAAACAGAGAAAAAGAAAACATAATCCCACAACCCTAACAAAGTCACCACTAATGTATGATTGGATTTGGCGTAGGCCTTTCATTTCCTATTCTTTTTTTAACATTAGCTAGAATTTCTTATAGAGACTTGTTGTGTATTACAGCGATCGTAGACAGCATCTCTGTGACCTTATACTAGACTTTTTTAGTTCAACTGTGACAAAGCAATTCCATTCCCAAAAGTTTTATGTGAATAAGACACTTTCACAGTGAAAAGGAATAGCAAAATGATCTGTGCCGTTCTACTGCTAAAGAAAAAACATAAACCGCTGGTTCCAGATAGATGAGCTCTTTGAAACTCTAAAGCAAAACTGAAAAGTACAATAGATTAGCTGACATTGTCTTTAAAGAATTAGGTTATGAGCACATCTAATAAAATAAACATTCGTTACCTCTAAATTCGGATTCCTCAAATCTGCTTTCCATCCAAACTGTTTCATAAGAGCAATTCCAATGATTCTTCCTACCTCCTGGAAAAGCAGCAAGTTATAGGAAAGATAAGACTATTATAAATGAAAATTTTAAGTTTAAATATAAGTGAAAACTAACAGTCAGGGAAATCAAGTCAGACTATCCGGTAGTAATTTAAAACTACAATATGAAATCAGCGTGGCTCAGTGGTAGAGCATCGACCTATGAACCAGGAGGTCACAATTGGATTCCAGGTCAGGGACAAATGCCCGGGTTTTGGGCTTGATCCCCAGCAGGGGGCATGCAGGAGGCAGCTGATCAATGACTCTTTCTCATCATTGATGTCTCTCTCTCTCTCTCCCTTCCCCTCTCAATAAAAACATATTAAAAAAAAATTTACACTATAGCATTTTCTATTCAAGGCAATAAGGCTGCATTTTACCTCTTTTGACCCCTGCCTCCCAAACACATCCTATGGCATTAACATCTACTCATGTGTAATCTCTATTCTTGTAATTTTAGGTAAATGAAATAACCAAATAATGACCTGATAAATAAAGCCTTCTGGGTTTCAGGAAATGGATGCAGCTGAAAGACTGACCATTTTACCTACTGCAAGCCTTATGTTTAAAAATGACCAGAGCAGTAGCATTAGACTTAAACTTTAGGGTTTAATTTTAAGGTTGGCCAAAGAACCCAGACCTATAGATATGCCCTTTATATCACTGAACTTTGTAAGGGTCAACTGATACGGTTTTTTGAAGAAGCCTATTTGTTGTGTTCACCCTCCCCTAGATAGTTGGGACCTTGACTGTATTTATGTCTGGGTTCTAGTGACAATCACACGTATGGGGCCTGGTGCGGAGTAATTACTCAACAAACACAGAACTGAAATGAGGCCAAAAAGCTTAGGACCATGATATCAGGATTTCCAAATGCAAAGGATACCTGTGAGTTTAAGAAAACTTTGGGGGAGAAAGTAAAAGGTCAGTACATGGCATACTATTCCTATTAAGCATCTGAGGTAAAGTTAAAATAGAAAATGCATTTTTAAAGAGATTTAATTATATGATATTAAACCTAGTTATCTGCCTGAGCCGAGTTATCTAGTCTGTGAAAGGTCGTGATCTCATTTTAAATCGAAAGAGTAGTTAATTCTTCTAGAAAATGGGAACCCACTTTGGAGGTGAGTATACCTGTGCAGAAAAGTTCTTTGCAATAGCTCCACTGCAGCGGCAAGAAACTCTGAAGGTCAAGTCGTTCTGGTTAGTATCAGCTGCTTTCGCTACATCGTTCTGAAGTTCTTGAAAATTTTTTCCTTGCTCCAGCGTTTCCTCTTCTATTTGTTTTTCCAGCTGGCATTCCCTATTCTCTTGTGCCTCTTGCATTTGTTCTGCTTTTAATTTCTTAGCAATGACGGTGTCATTTTCTCCCATTTTTCTTTTTAGTGGGTTATCTCTTTGAGAATGTTCTTCCCTTTTTGTATCAAGTTCAAGAAGATTTTTCCAAATTGAAATGGCATTCAACCAACTTTCAGGATCATCATTTATAAGTCTTTGCATTTCATTAACTATTTTTCCTAAGTAAATAAAATCTGTTTATCCTATAAGGAAGCTTTAAAGACAGTCTATTATATTCATCACTTCCAAATTCCATTACCTTTATTTTTATAAAATAAGTTTTTTTGAACTACTACATGAAGAATGATTTCACTTTAATCTGGAACTCATATCATTCAATATAAGAATATTGTGCAGAATAAGGTTCATTCTTATATTCCAAATTAAACATCAAAACTATTTTAAAATTCCTGTAGAATTATCATATACTTTAGCAAGATCATTTGTTCTATGATAATATATGTATCTCTTCAATATATGCATAGACCTAGACAGTGTATCAATCTTTGAAATAATGCTGATCTTGTCTATAAAATTAAGTTGAAAAAATAAATTATAAAACTCAGAGGTGAGAAACAGAGCAGCTGAATTTTGAGACTCTTTTCGACTATATAGTATTAGCACACATCATAAAAGGAGTTTCCATAAAGTAACACCTCAGGTACACGACCCACTCATAACTTAGGGACTGCCAGCATACAAAATATAATGTCATCTTTTCTTGACATACAAAGGTCATCAAGATGACCCAAGAGTTATTACTGTATTTCTCTAATAATAAGTGTATGTAGAATATTGGAATGAAATTATATTGATCCCACAGTACAGTATCTTAGTATTTGCTTTAAAATAATTGTTTCTGCCCTGTCTTGATTTCTTGCCGTTTGTATCTTTCTTGATACGACTTTAATTATAGACTATACACTTACATGATCTCTTATGCATAATCAGCAACCAAAATGAAGTTTAAGGCAATGTTTAATCCAGCAGCGTCTGGCCTTTTTTTTGTTGCTTTTATCAAGATCCTTAAATTATTTTAGCCGCATAGTTATAAAAAAAGAAAATCTCTTAAGCCCCCTTTAACTCTAATGCTTTATAAATGGCTAAAAGTTTATTCAAACATTTAAGGTCCCCCAAACAAGAAATTTTACTACATAGTATTTTTTCAATTATATTACTCATTAGTTAAAATTTACAAGGTGACAGTTTTGACCAACTTATTAAGACAATGCATTTTGGGTTATTACATGTCCTAAATCTAAATAAATGCAACTGACCATATTTAACGGTAGAGAAGGTGTCTGATCAGAATTTTCAAAGATGAAATGTGACGTAACACACTAAAATCTCAGTAAGGCAGGCAGCAGATTGCAGAGTAGAGAAGCAATTAGGTGATAATACAACGAGGTGCTAACATTTAGGAAATACAGAAAAATACATAACTAATGATCCCACAGCTAGGAATGAATCTTAAAAATGTCAAATGGCTACTTATTAATTATCAAGCAGAAAACTCTGGAGTACATATATTGTGTGGGTAAAAGCAATAGGTATATACCGTACCTTTACTTACAGAAGAAACACTGAACGGAAACTGCTTTTTAATCAGCAAAAATAATCTTTCTGCGGATTTTAATGTTTTCAGCATATTCAAGTCAGAACAGGTGGTGAAAAAGACTTTTCCCGAAACATATTCAACCTAGAGATACAAAAAATAGACATTAATTTAGTCTAGTGTAGAGTAAGAACCATTTCTCTTTTTCCCCCTTAATGAATTAAAACATAGCATCTAGATTAACAATAAAAACAACAATTTCTTAAGTATCTAGTACTTGTCAGCACTGTAGTAGGCACTCTGAATACATTCCCCCCCCATCCTTACAACAACTCTCTAAGATTTTATCATCTTCATTTTACAGATTAGGAAACTGAGGCTTAGACAGGTTAAAATAATTGTATAAAGTCATGTAGTCAGTGACCAAGACCACAATCTTATGTTATGCTACCGTTTGCGAAGTGTGCACGTGTCTATGCGTGTACGCACACTCCTAGAAAAACAGAACACAAAACACTCAGCAATTATATTGCCAAATCTCACACCCCATTTGAAAGAGGGCAAAGAAAAGATATAATGGACAGGACAAATCAGGTGTCTAGCCCAAGGATAACATATCAGTGGGTATTTATTAAACACCTCCCGTGTGGTCTACCGGAAGCAAGTACCCTAAAGGTGAATAACAATGTAACAGACATATTCTGAGATACAAATTAAAGTGTAAAATTTGTAAGACAATAACTTGAATGAAACCCAGAAGAAAACAAAAAAGTTTCAATGTAATAAATTGTAACACTGAATATGGAAGCTATCATTAGTAAAGGTCTTGGGGACGATCCTAGGAGGCTTGGGAAGAGGGATGCTAAGGGAAGAGCGAAGGGCAAGGTGCAGAGGGGGAGCGGCAGCCCGGCTGGAGGAGAGGCAGCTGGCAGGGCCGCGCCGGCTGTGCTACCCGCCGGGCGCCGGGCGCACGGATGGGCAGCTCGGGCCAGCCTGACCAACGGTCACCGACCGGAGCGCCACAGATGGTAAGGGTCAGGCATTACAGACTTGATAAAAACCGACAGCACCAAATTAGCTGGTAGAAAAAAAATTACTTCGGGAGAGGCATAGAGGACGGAGTGTAGAATGTGACGCTGGAGGCAGGGGTAGATTACTGAGGTGGGAATGACGAGACGTGTGGCGGCGGGCCAGAAGCAAGGAACGTGTGAAACAGCAACAGGCTCTGGAGACGGGAGCGCGGTGGAGGTCGGGGAAGAGCAAGACGCCAAGCGCCCCGGCTCGCGGGGAGTCCAAGGAGGCGGGGCACGCGGTCCCCCCGCCAGCCCGGCGCCCTCACACTCGGGGTGCAGGCGGCGGCCCCGAACTCCCGGCGGTGGCCCTGGGCTCGCTAGCGGGGCCCCACCATCCGCTAGAACCGAAGCCCCAGGGAATGCGGGGGATCCCTGTGTCTAGGTGGCTCCCTTTCAGTGGGAACGTGAACGCCAAGCATTTTTATTTTTGTTTTTCGGCCCCGTTAAGCTTTTGGGGTGCTCATTTCTGGGGTTACCGTTCTGGCCTGAAGACGCGTCTCTGCTGAGGAAGCCCTAGGTTGACACCAATTAAAACCGAAATACTTCCGGTTGTAAGTTTAACAAGTTCCGGGGACCTAACGGGCACCATGGTTACTAGTTCAAATCCCATCTACCCTCAAAACACACTATCAAAATACGGAAGTTCCCCGGCGACTACAGCACGCCTCCCGCCCCAACCTCTTTCTGCCCGGAAAGAGAAGATGGAGGACCGACAGGGAGGGTCCTTTTCCTACTCTGACACCCAGACTGGGTCAAGCTTCTGTCACACGAAGAACTAGAAAAAATAGAAAAATAAAAAGCGAGCGCGCCGTGACGTCACGGCCCCCGTGGTCGCGCTGGAGCCCGCCGACAGCTGGGGTCGGGCCCGGCCTGCCACTTGCCGTCGGTGTCACGGGCCCCTGGGGACTCCCGCGGCGACTGCAGGGCCGGCGCCGGAGACACGGGCCGCCGTCCAGCTCCTCAGGCGTCACTGGGGCAGCCGCGAGGCTGCTCTTCAGGGTTAGCGACCGCCAGCGTCTGCAGAGCCCGGGGCCGACGCCGCGCGCGGCAGGTAGTCTGCCCAGGCCGACGCCGTTTCCGCGCCGCCCGGCCCGCGGAGGCTGTTGTGCGGCCCGCGGCGGGCGCAGGGGCCGGCGGCGCCCCGTGAGCCCCGCTTTTCCAGGGCGCGCCCCCGGCGACACCGCCTCCCTCTGCTTTCGGGAACCCGGCTCGGCGCATCCGAAACGGGCCCGGCTGACGCTCGAGGCCCCGTCCGCGTCCCCGAGACGCGCCCTCAGAGCCGCGCCGGGCCATTCCCCGCGGGCCGGGCGACCCCCGGAGCGCCGCGCACCCCGGCGGCCGCGGGCCTGAGGTCGGCTGTCCGTCCCCGGGCGGGGGCGTGGCCGCGGTCACCCTCGCGCTCGGCGGGGAGGAAGCGGCCGGACGCGGGCGCGCCCACTCCCGCCTCCGGAACCGCCCGCGCTCTCTGAGGACCCCAGGGGATGGCCTGTTTCCTAGAGCTGCGCGGGCGCAGGGGCGCAGCGGAGCCCGGGCCGGGGCGGCCGCCCTGCTGGTCTCAGTCGGAGCCCGGCGGACGGGCGCGGCGAGGCCGACTCACCTGCGTGGCCTGCAGCCGCGCCCGCACCTCCCGCATCAGGAAGGGCTCCAAGCCGCGGCCCGCCGTGCAGAAGAAGCGGGCGCCCGCCGCAGGCCCCGCCGCCATGGCGGCTCCCGCGCGGCCTCGCGGCCGGGGTCACGTGGCCTCGGGCGCGCGCGGCGCGGTCCCGCGCTCTCGGGCGGGGTCACGTGGCCTCGGGCGCGCGGCGCGGTCCCGCGCTCTCGGGGGCGCGCGCGGGCTCGGACGGGCGGGGTAGCTGCGGGCCCGGGGAGCCGGGAGGCCAGGGCAGCCGGGAGGGGCCGGGTGAGCCGCCTGGACGGCTGATCGGGAGCCCGAGCCCGGCCCCGGGACGGCCTGGCGTCCTGCGGAGGGCGTAGTGGACCGCCTGACCCGTCGCCGTGTCTTCAGATGGAGGAAGCTGACGCCTAGAGAGGCCCAGACGGCGAGTTTCTGGCGCCGGCGAGGCGGGACCCAGCGTCCTCCTGCCTGGTGTGATGCACCATCTGCATCCCCGCCCTGCTCGCCACCGCTCCCCACTGCTCTCCCCTCCTAAGGGGCCCTGCTCTGCCTTCGCCAAGAATTGGGCAAAGCTGGGGATCCCGGGCCACGAGCAGAGGTGCCCGCGCTCAGCGAGATGGTGTTGGTGAGGCAGGTCCCAGCCCTTGCGTGACCTGGCTGACCGTCAAGGTCGCGGGTGAATGCACCGTCTAGTCTGGGCCGCCCGATTCCACTGGGTCTCTGAACAGGATCTGAAGGGGGTTTTTTTTTAGCTCTGAATTTTGAATTGGCAGTGAAAATATTTCTTGGGAGGAATGGAATCCATGTTACAAAACGAACACCACTTGTGTATTCGTTTAATATGATTTCGAATCCATTTGTTTATGACAAGTAGTTTCAATGCGCTTGTTTATGACAAGACAAAAGTTGTTTTTGCATTTCAGAGAGAGTGGAAAGGAGAGAGACAGAAGCATCGATGTGTCGTCGATTGGTTGCCTCCTGCACGTGCCGGGATTGAGCCTGCAACCAAGGCAGTGCCCTTGGTTGGAATCCACCCAGGACCCTTCAGTCCCTGGGCCAACACTCTAACCGCAGACTGGCTAGGGGGAGAAATGAAGCTGTTTTGATATGAGGGTGAAGTTGTGTCAGGATGTCATCGTCTCATCTGATGTCCCTGATAAGCACCCAGTTTAGCTATTGAGGTCCCAATGGGGGCTTATCCATAAAAACGTGGAGGAGCAACTATGGCAAGCGGACATTTAGACTATAAATAGAGTTGACCTTTCAGAAATGTGGGAGTTAGAGGCACCAGCCCCTGCACAGTTGAAAATCTGTGTTTAACTTTTGACACCACAAAAACTTAACTAGAGTTGGCCCTTTGCATCCAGGGATTCAAACAGTATTTTCTACCTGAGGTTGGGAGTCCGCAGTTGGGAAACTGCGGTTGGGAATGCAAAGATACTGTTTCCAGGGTTGGTTGAAGCCACAGATGCAAAAGTCGAGGGCCAACTGTATTTATTGAAAAATATCCACATGCAGTGGAGCAGCGCACTTCAAACCCACATTGTTCAAGGTTAACTGTACTGAGAATTTGTGAGGACTACTGGAGTTTTGGCTTGAGCAAGGTGACTGACTCTTCACTGGCCTCAAAACTCCTTGGGGGCATTTGCTCCTGTCTTGGTGAGTGACTCCTGGAATGGTCACAGTGGGTCTTCCTGTCGTCATTCCCTAGCAGCCTGCTCTAGCAACAGGCAACATTCTGTTTGAGATCAGCTCTTGGTTGGCTGCCTTCTCTCCTGAAGGGCCTCCTCCTATAAAAAGGTACGCCTCATATTAAATTTGAACACTGTCCCTTCATCTCCCCTTGCCTGGATCAATAGTGTGATTAATCTGTCATTTGTTTGGAGTATGTTATTTCTTTATTGGCTTGTTAAAGAGATATGCTGTACGCTATTGACTTGTGAAATTATTATAATTTCTACAGCTAAATAAATTGCTGGCAAAGACAGAATCAGTCTCTAGGTATAACTTTGCTGCCTTCAAAACAAACAAAACAGCATTAAATTAGCTCTGTAGTTACATGAATAGATAAATAGAAATTATTAAATGAATGACTCTCTGGCAAGTGCTTCCCATATGCTTTTCCCCTCCCCAGCTTCATAGTCTACTGGGATAGTATCATGAAAATTTTTATGGAGTCATGTAACAAGAGCTTTTCAAAGGGTCAGTACTAAGACTGCTCAGATCCTTCGTTTTGGTGAAATCCTTTCTTTTTTTTTGCCCCTAGACTTATGTTCTCTTTCTGTTGGTAGTTGCTATAGCGCTCACCTAGTAAATAAGGTTGAATAAATGAACTTATTCTGAAGTCGAGTGAGCATTTTCCATTTTTCGGCTTCTCCTCTTCCTGGGAGCCTCTTTGCCAATAAGGGGCATTCTCTGCCTTCTGAGGCCACCTCCCCGTGGCAGATGTATTGTTTGTAAGCACCATGGAGGTTTGACGAACTCTTACTCATACAGCTCAGTATAGTGACTTGTAAAGAGTAGGATTTTATACATTTTTTTAGAATTCATTTGAATTGTAGCACTGTGGTCAAACCATAGATTAATGCAGAAGTCTGTCTAACACATACAATCCAACCAAGGCAGTGCAGATTGGGAAAGAAAGGAAGAATATACTTTTATGGTTGCAACTGCAAAAGCAATTTGGGAAAAAGCTATTGGTCACATACTGATGAAACCACTTATATGCACACAGTAATCAATCATCTTACATGGTGCTTCTTGAACATGCAATCGAGAAAGAGAAAATTTAGCAAAAATTACTGTATTGTGTATGTAAATACTGCCTTTAAGATGTTATTTATTCATCAGTGTTTATATCACTGTAGTTTTAATGTAGCATCAAAATTCAAAAGATGCAATCTTCATGCTTTAATCTAGAGAGACAAGTCAATTAATTGGGTTAGCTATGCAGTACATGAAACTATTGTGATGTACAAACAGAGCCTAGTATATCCAGTGTTTTTTGAAAAAATGTGCCATGTATTTAATGTATATTTTGAAACACTAGGGTATTTGATGTGATTTTATTTATTTAAATATATTTTGATCCCATAAAACCATATTTATATCTGATATACCCTTTATAATGTTCCAGTTGGAAGAGAGTATGGAAATTATTTCTTCAATACATTTGCTGACTGAACGAATGACTGAATCTGCAATTTTCTTCAATTTACTTGAATGAACTCTATTGCCTGAATAAAATAAGGCCATTTTCTCCTCGCAGTTATGTTCACCTCACTCAGACTATTGTTTTAATATTCCTTTTCTCTTGTTCCATTTTGTGTGTATGTTTACTAAGAATTATTTTCCTTTAGAGGTTTGCTGTGACCCATCTTTCTATTTCTTAGTCTGAAGAAGGCCCCCACAATGTCCAAAACTGGCTAGGATACCCATATTTTGGTATTTTCCCCTTTCAATACTCCTGTAAGCCTTACTGTTTTCTAGTTGATGTTATTTATTTTGCCTGTTTTTTTTTTCAGTGCTAATTGCAAAAAATCACCTTGAAACTCAAACAGATATGATTTGCAGATAAACAAACCCAACCAAGGAACAGCTTTTATTTCCTCAGAAACATAGAATACCGTGTTTTATTGCGAATGGTACTTGGCAGGATAGAAGCTGAAGATTTTATTAGAATGTAGGCTTAATTCCATCAGCTCTGCTCACACTGTTGGCATGAAGAGCTCAGAGCAGACTGGAGCAGTCAGACTGACTTTATTATGTATTCATCTCTACTTTTCTTTCTGTTGAAGGGTGATAATTCTTTGCTGCCTAAGGACATTTTGTGCTGTTTTGGAAAATAGATTTTAGTATCCTTGAAAAGCTCTTTCTGATATATATCTGCACATACTCAGGCTTGTCGTCCAACAATTTTCTTATTAAAAGTTTTAAATTTAATTATTAAGACTATACTATTTACATTTAATGCTATAAGTTATTGTAATGGCATGGATTAATTGGCCAAATAGAAAAACGGTACAGGCACAAAATACAAACATGCAACTTGCAGCACCAGCTTAGATCATCGTTTGGTTCTTTCATAAAATAGCGTCGGAATAGGACATAGTCCTGGAAATTGCTTGGTACAAGCAGAGCTTCCTGATCACAGGTAATATTTGTATCTTTAATCACTCTGTTTTGCTTTATTGCCCTATCACCCTAATCAACCTCGACGATACAGATCTTCTGCCTTATAAGCTTCAAAATTGAAATTAGCCAGGTTGGGGAAAAAATAACCTTAAAAGCTGGCCTCAGAAGGTATCGTAGATACAAAATAGTCTTTGTTTAAGAAAATTCCTGGATGGATTTCAGTGAGGCGTCAAGGCACTGACCAGAGACATGTAGAGATAATGGAACTGCTCTGCATGAGACGTCAACAGGACGTATTGTGAGGGGAAAGATCAGACAAGGAAAGGGAATGCGTGGGACAGGACCGTGGGAAGCTGAGGCAGGGCAGTTGGCAGCCAGAGAAGACTGCTTGTGCTGTGGACGCTGAAGACCTTCTCAGAAGGATGTTCAGAACTCAATTTAAGTTTGTTTCTGCTGCCGTCGTGTTAAACCCTCTCCAGTGACCCAAGCTTTTAGTAAAAAATAGATCATAGGTTTGTGACTCAGGTATTTTAGAATTCAAAGAATCAGGGTATTGTGATGTGGAAAAGGGACAGCACCTACATGGATTGTGGAAATTTTGATCTGAGTAAATTCAGCCAACTCGGGAACTTAGAGAAGAGCTGGTGAGGGAAACCTAAGTGTGTGTGTCTGTTACCAGGGGTGGGGAAGATTTTACCTCAGTTAATTGCCTGAGATATTTATAAAAATCAGGAACATAAATTATAATTTTTTATGTAAAGCGTTTAGACAGTTTTTAAAAATTACTTTTGAGACAATGGTAAGAAACTAGTTATTTATAGAAATACCAAGATCTCCATAGATAGGGGCTTGAATAATTGAATGATAATTATCAATTAAACATAAAGCTTCTTGTAGGGAGTGCAGTGGGAAAAAGTCTTCACTAGCTACTCCTTGGATTTTTTTTTTTTTTTTTAAAAGAAGAGTCTTTTTTAATGTAGGTAGGGAATGGAGGAGAGGGAATAGAGCAAACTTGGAAAACCAAGGAGAAGGCTACTCTTGCAAAACTATCCATGAAAAGGGACACGGTTCACCGTTAGCCAAACCGCGGCCATGTACGGCTGTCCTCTTGTCTTTAGGGGAAGGGATAATCATAAGTTTTTGCTCATAAAAAGATTATGCAGAGCAAATAGGTTTCTGGAGGTCAGGGCCCTCAAGAGATGTGGTCTAGGTTGGTGGATGTTTTATGGCTGCATGGTTTCAGTCCCGTTTGGTTTTTGAAGTGAGAGGAGAGAAAAAATGTTCTATTTGGGCTACTCCGTGTTCTGCATTCCTCTCTGAGTTACTGTGATGGCCTTCTGCTCTGAAGTTTTATGACACCAATGGAAAACTCTCTGTGTTACCCGGGCTTCAACATCTGACAGAGGCAAAGCATCCAATCTTACATCCTGGCTTAAGTGTAAACTGAAGTGTGATTAAATACAACCTTAGGAATGAGTTTAAAAAATAGTAATCATCACTGGAAACAGTGATGATTTTAATAAGCTCTTCCCTGTTGATTCCATTTGATCACGTTAACACTAGCAGTGCCTACAGAAAGGAGATTCTGTGAAGGGATATTACCCGTCCCTTCCTTTTTCTCTGGACTGTTCAACAAGTATTTCAGTAAATAAATGTCAGAAGGAAATCTATAACTAATTCCAAGTTACTTGGTGTTGCTTCTATGATTTTGAAAGTTAACACAGCAATAAATTTTGTGTATGGTTAGGCCTAATTCAATAAAAATATTCAGAAACCAAAGAAAAGCTTTTCCCTGTATGCCCTAGGGAAAGGTAGATCAGTAGGTGGAGTGTGGATGAACTTTCTCAAATGATTTTTCCTTTGGAGTTGATGGTTTTTATTTAAATACAAGTTTTAATTCAACCAGTTCGACACTTGACAAGAACAATGAGAGAACTCAAGGTATTATTTTTTCAGTTTATTTTGGGGATTTCTTAGTAATCGTCTAAATGAAAATGACCAGTTGTGATACGTACTGCTGAGGCTTGGCGCGGTGACAGGGCAGGCTGCTTTATGAGGACTTAGAGGCGCAAGAGACTAAAGGGCTTTAGAAAAAGGATGGGTTTGAAGGTTTTCAGTTATCGCTTAGGAGGTTCCTACATTTTATTTAAAGGGTCTCAGGTTACATGAGGCTCATGGTGCACAATCTCAGCCATGAGTCACATGGCACTACTTGTATAAATGGAAATATTCCCAATTAGAGATTCCAAACCAAAGAGATTCACAATCCTCGAAGCAACTTTACCTAAATTGATGACGGAACTGCAACCTTTCTCTTTAGGCTTCCTTTTTACAGAGATGGCTCTTCTTTCAGCGAATATTCAAATGAACATGTTCATCTGGAGATAAGTAAAATTAACCTCTCCTCCGCTCCCTCTCCACCAAGCATCGCTTTTGTTCCTCTGCCTTTATTTCCGATGCCTGTATAAATTGGACCCCCTAAGTTCTGGTGAAGCTTTGTTTCTCTAGAAGTCTGATAACCCTGTTGCTTATCTCTTAAGTTCTGGTCAGAATGAGACATCGCTGCCTGAACAACAGCATCATGGTTAGGTTTAGAGGTAAGAGGAAAAATCCTTTGCACCTCTATTTTTAAAATTGATTTCCTATCAGATGCTAACATCTTGCTTTCTACGGTATTGATCATAGAAACATCTCTGCCCTGACCATCAGTGATGACTGTCGTTATTAGGAGACATTCACAGAACTAAATAAAAGCCTCGTAAACTTGGATTTCCTTGCATTTTGAGTCTGTTCTCCCCTTAGCACAGATACTCTGCTCTTTCCCCACTCTCCTCCCCACAATGCTCTGCTAAACTTGGATATTCTTAGTAAGGGAGAGAAAAGTGGATCGCAGCAACCTGGACTCTCAAAAGAAGGCTAGTTCAGCTGCTAAAACAGGAAAAAGACTTTTTAAAACTTTAAAAGAAAGTAATCTCCTAGCACTTTGTCTCTGGAGTCACGGAAGTTTCTCAGTTATCAATAGAATGGTATCCCGTTTACCAACAGATACTATCCGGTGTATCTGTTGAAAACTTCCTGTGTGCTAGGAACTACGCTCAGCCGTTTTCTTTAACGTTATCTCACTTATTACTCCCAACAACTCTGATCAGCTGGGCACTGTGATTAACCTCATCTTACAGATCAGGAAACTGAGGCAGAGAGTGGTTTAGTGACTTCCCCCAATGACACGCATTGCTAAGGGGCAGAGCTGAGAATGGAATTTTGCTGCTTAACCTCAATGCCCAGGCGCTTACCTGCTATCCTTCACTCTTTCTCCTTCAAAGGATGTGAAGTAGATGCTTCAAGTAACTGTGCATAACATGCTTATTTAAAATGTGTTGACTAGTGGTCACAGTTGCATTGAGACCTTTTGCTAATCTATACCTCTGCGCTCATTTAAATTAGCACCGAAGATCTGTACATAACTGATCCCTTCGAATGCCCTTTCTTAAGGCATTGCTTTTCTTCCTGTTTACCTGGTTCTTATGTTTGTTTTGTTCTCTAGCATCGTGATTAGGGATATATTTTGGACACCTGTGTTATTGTGCAAAGAGGATCGAATTAGAGCTTTACAGTAATGGATTTGCTGCACTATTTGGGAGATGTCTAGACTCTCTTCATTGGGTGTAAAATGCTCTATATATCAGTGCTTGAGCTGGTTAATTTTGTAGTTTAAATCTTCTATAGCAATTGCTGGGAAACTTTCCTTAAAGGACACATAGTAAATATAGGCTTAGCAGAATGAACAATCTCTGTCATAACTCCTCAATTCTGCTGTTGTAATGCAAAACCAGCCATAAACAATATGTAAATGATTGAGTCTAGCTGTGTTCCTATAAAATTCTATTTACAAAAATAGGCAGCTAGCCTGCAAGCCATAATTTTCTGACCCATGTTCTATTACTTTATTTCTTACCTGCCTGATCTATCAGTTTCTGTAGGATGTGTTAAAATTTCCAAATAAATTCATGATTTATTTTTTATTTATATCCTTAAAAACCTGTCAGTTGTTACTTTATAATTTAGAATAGTAGCAGAAAATAGAGGTTGAGAATGTGAACTCTGAGTCAGACAGTCCTTGTGTCCCTTAATCCTCTGTGTCTCAGTCCCTCCCCTGTAAAATGGGGATGATAATAATATTTACCCCTAGGGTTGTTAAGGGTTAAATGAGTTAATACACGTAAAGCTATTAGAACAGTGCTTGGAATAGGATATGCACTAAATGAAGGTGAAGCATTATTATTTGAGATGTTGTTAGATACATTTAGGGATATAATCATTATACCTCTATGATATATATTCTTTCAGTCTTTATATAATATTTGTGCTTTTCCCTGCTACTTTTGGCCTCGACTTCGCTTGCATCTTACATTAAAATTGCTCCTCTGGCTTTCTTTTGTTTCATACTTGCCTATTACATCTTTTTTCCTCCCTTCATTTTCAACTTTTCTGTATGTGTGTTTCTATAGAAAACTTGTGTCTGCATCTTATTTTTTGTTTGTTTTTAGGCCAATCCGATACCCTATTTCTTTTTGTTGATTAATTTAACCATTTACATTTAGTTTAGTTATTGTCATTTAGAGTTATTGATACCATCTAATTCATATTATCTCTTTATGCTTTCACATGGTTAAATTATTCCTCCTCTCCTTCCAGTGAATAAATCAAATATTCTTATGCTGGTTATGCATATATACAGTCATACATACTTTATTTTTATTTATCTGGAAGTTACCTAAAACTTATTGAGACTTATTCTTATGTTTTATTTTCCCTTTCATAGTTCTTGATTTTATTAGCATCTATATATTCTCCTTGAAGACAGGACTGAGTCAGAATGCCTGAGTTTGAATCTTGGCACTGCTTCTTACTGGCTGTGCGTCCATGTACAATTTTCTTAAGCTATCTGTGCCTCAGTTTTCTCATCTGTAAAATGGAGTCTTACTTCTCTTTGCAGCCTCTACTTTCCTCTTCCCTAAAGAACAGTCATTTAGCATCATCCTGTTTTAGTCCTGGATTATTATGTATGTTTATTTTTTGCTCTTGCTTTTTTTGACAGAGTAAACTTTATTGAATTACTCACTCACCCTAAACTTCCCTTATAGCTGGCTTTATTATTTTTCTTTTCTTCCCGTTAGAGTACTTATTCAGAATAGTTTTCACAGCAGGTGTTAATGTGGTAAGTGTTCTGAGGCTTTGCATTCAAAGAATATTCTTATCACCTCAAATGATAGCTTCACTGGACAACATTTTAAGTTTAATATTCTTTTCTTGAGGCACTTAAAAAATATCTTCCCATTGTCTCTAGTGTAGCTGTTGAGAAGACTAATAATCTGAATAATCTGAATGTTGTTCTTTGTAGTTGAATTGCTCTTTCTTTCTGGAAGCTTTTAGAATTTTCTTTTAGACTTCAAAGTACTTTAGTTTCCCCCTTTGATGTCTAGATTTTGGATTTTTCTTTTCCTTCTTTCTCTTCTGTTTGACCCTTAGCACTCTATATGCCTTTTTATTCTAGGTCTTTTCATACTTAATTGTGGAAAACTGTAAGTCATTAATTCTTCAAATATTTACTTCCTTTTGTTTACTTTCCCATTATGTTATTATGCAGATGGTAACACTCTATTTCACATCTTTAACATTATCCTTAATGTCCCACATATATTTCATCTGTTAATTGATCCCTGAATCCTGCACACTAAATTAGTTTTCACTGTACCCATACTGCCTTTCATGGTTTTTCATTGACTCTTTAAAATTCTTGTTTCTTCACCATGTAACCAATACTTGATCTTATGTTCATTTAAAATCTTAATGTCTTTCTTCCATTCACCTTGCTTGCTATCTGTTATGGGTGTTTTCTTTAGCTTTATTAGCACTTATGCTCTGAAATGCCATTTTCCTTCTGAGCTTATATTCCCTTGGGGATATTTGCTACCTTGGCTTTTAATAACTATCCAGGGAGAGTATCAAAGCTTGGGCCCTGGTTTGTAAGCCTCTTTGTGAGACTGCCATTTCCTCTCCTCTCAAGGTTATCATCACCTTCTGGTCCCTTATGAGTTTTGATAGCTTTGTAAGTCATGTGATTCCTTCCCTCTTGGCTGTTTATCGTTTTGTTTCGCTTGTTTTTGCTATTCTGGTTTTGCTCCTTTAGGGTTGTGTTCAGGAGAGGGAGCTAGCAGCCTGGCCTAGTTCAGTGTCGTGCCAAAAGTATACATTCTTTATGATATTGCCAATTCTCAAGCTGTATCACTGTGTTTGAAAGGACAGTGTATACCATGGCTCTTAAATTTCAGTAATTTTAATGATCACTGCATATTACTGTGTCAGTGACCAGCCTTCCCAGTTACTGTTTCTGGAGACTGCTGATGTGAACAGATAGAATGGTGTTCCTATAGGATATAGTCTTGACCCCACTGATGGGCCCAAAAGGGCCAGTACTTTACTTTCAAGGGTATAATTCATGCCCTTGAATGATGACCCTCTGGTTATACCTCTAGCAATCCTTACCAATCTTGATGATTTACTATGACAGGAAAGTCACATCTTAAAATTTATGTTATTTTAATAAAAAGTTTAAATTGAATTTTACTTTCATTGATTTCCACAAAGCCAAAGACTTCAGTTCTGCCTCATAAATCCTGCACCTGCCCCAGATCTGTCCAGCACTATGATGAAGGGCAATTCTGTGCTTTTTACTCTCATGCAACATCCTACTTTTTGTGGGGAGGTTGGCTGGAGAGTTCAACAGGGTATCTTATCACCAGTCTTATGGAGCTCATAAAATACAGGATTTATCTTTTGGGAGGAAAAAATTAGATTTAAGCTGTAGATCAAATTAATTTTTTAAAAAGAAATTCCAGTTAAGGTTCTGAATGATAGTTAATTTTGTTGATAAAAAGAGCTTGTGCTAAGTGCAGAAATTAGTTACTGAGATGACATGTAAAATCTTTTTCTGGAGGCCTTTAAATATAGGATATATCTTTATCATTTTCAGGTGGCTAGCTTAGGGGTATTTTTAAAGATGGAAGGGTTGAGATAATACCTTTTCTAACTCTATATGAGCCTTTGATTGAAACTACTGTTCAATTTTAGCTAAGAAATGCACCCTTCTAAAAAGTGCTTTTGTGTAGCTGATATTTTTCAAGGGGATATAGGTAAAGACAGACATACTAGAAGGTATTATATTTCATCTGAATTTTGTATTAAGCAATACTTCTTCTCTATCTCTCCCAGTGGTTTGTATCTGCTCCTACTATTTATTTTTGCCCTAATAACTTCTGGAAATATGTGAGGCATCCCCTTTACTACTCTCTAACCCAGTTATAGGTTTTATAGCTTTCTTAAGACTTGCCTTATATGTGCACTCACTTTCTCCTTCCCTAACCTCTCCTTCTTGCCCCCACAAACAAATATGTCACAATGCCCTAGACTAGAACAATATTTCTATGAGAGTGGCCTGAATTTTCTCTGGCTTCATCAGTCATTGTAATATTCTTGCCCCCTCTCTGCCCTCTCGCACATTCCTTTCAGGGGAAAAGTGAATTATTTGCCTGGTAAACTTGGGAACAGGACGTGGGCACACAGGGGCCCAGACCCTTCCCCTCTCCTTTTCTCATGGGACCCAGTTGCCCCCCAAAAGAATGAATTTTGTTCTGCTTCTCTTCTCCATGCTGCAATACTTATGGCATTAAATACCTTCTCAACATATCCTCTAAGTACTTTCCTTTTTTTCTGAAATTTCTGTGCTATATTCTGGATAGTTTCTTTGACCTGTCTTTCAGTTGACTAATTTGCTCTATCTGTGCCTAATATATTGTTTAAACCATCTGTTGTATTTTTAATTTTAGGCCTTATATTATTCAGTTCTATCCATTTTCTCTCTTATATCCTCAACTTCTTTCATACTAGCTCTTCTTGGTGTAGAAATATTCTCATCTCTTCTATCTTTACATCATCTCTCTCCCCCCCCCCCCCCCCCATGACCGGCTCTAATTATTGCCCTGCTTCTTTCTTTCCTTTATAACCTTTTTATAAAACACGCTACATTTACTGTCTCTGCTAAATTTATTTTGAGCTGTAGAGATGCTTTAAGGGTAGAAAGACTGCAGAAGAACTTGTCTTCTTTACTATTCTGAGAAGGGAGCAGGGAGAGAAGTGGAGAGAGGCCAAGTCTGGGCAGCTGTCACTTGCTGCATGTGGGTGGTGGTGCAGGTGACAGTGTGTGGGGAACCTCAGGGCAGAGGGGAATCGCTTCTTGCTTTTTTGCGGAGTCGAGGACAGGTAGTGTCTTCGTTTCCTATTCTGATGTGCGAAATAGGCATGAACTTGTGGCTTGAACAGCACACATTATTATCTTACAGTTCTGGAGATTCGCAGTCTGAAATGGGACTCCCTGGGTTAACATCATGGTGTCAGAAGGGCCGTTCCTTCTGGAAGCTCTAGGGGAGAATCCATCTTCTTGCCTTTTCTGGCTTCTGGAGGCCACCGGCACTCCTTGGCCCGCGGTCATCATCTTCCATCCTCACAGGCAGCAGCGGCCGGCCAATTTCTTCTCACAGCACATCTCTCTGAGTTTCTGCTTCCTGTCTTCACTTTGAAGGACACTATTGATGACATTGGACCCATGTATATAATCCAGGGTTATCTCAAGGTCAGGTGATTAGCAACCTTGATTCCATCGGCAACCTTGATTCCCCCTTGTCCAGTAACTTGTTCACGGGTTGTTTCAGTTTTGGGGATTAGGACATTGACATCTTTGGGGGGCTGGCCCTTATTCTGCCTCCCCTAGGTAGGTAGCCTGGGACAATCTATATGCCCCTTAGTTTGGCACAGTGCTGGAATGACACATGCAGGCAGTTGTGTGATGGTGGGTGGGCTGGAGAGCGTTTTCATAGTCCTGCAAGGTGTGGAGAAAGCAGCCATGAGATCCCAGTCCTTCCATTAGAGAACAGAGATGCGGAGAGAACCGGTTCAGATAGGCGTGGGCCAGGAGGAAGAGGTTCTTGTGGTGAGGACCTCAGAAGAATCAATGGGGCCTACACCTCAGCAAGCACCAGCCCCACAACCAGGGATCAGGTTAGACTGGCCTTACTGGGAGGGCTGTCTGTGAACCTGGGCTCCCTCTAACCGCATGAGCATGCACAAACCTTACCTGCACTCAGGCGCCACCTTGGAAAAGACGCGGGGAGAGGTTAGAAATCTGGAATCAATGAGCCTTAACCAAAAAAGACTGATTTAGATTGCAGTTAGGCTTCAATTTCAATTGTAAATAATTGTTTCCACCATTAGAAGGAATAGGGGTTTAGATAAAGATGACATTATTTTTTTACACTGTGTATATTTTGTTCCCCCTTCTCTAATATGTACAGCAAGCTCTCTGTGTGAGTGTGCCTGCATTTTACTTCGAATAGACTTTTATTTGGTGTGGGCTTGAAATTGCATTGTACTGGTGAGCAAGCTCTCTGTCCTTAGGCGTGCATTGGAGGGAGGGTGCGGCTTTGAGATGCTCCTGAATTGCTCCCTGAAGCCCCTGCTGTGGGAGTAGGCTGTGGTCAGTCCAGCAGCAAATACCATTGTTCAGAACGCAGCTGTTCCATTATTACTGGCATGTGGAAATTGGTTTTTTTCCTATTCGTTTTTAAGTTTAGTTAATTGTTTCAATAATGTCTGCCGCAGCTACGTCTCTGTCCCTCACACCTACCCCTCCAGGTCCAGGACCCACCTTGTCATGTCTCTTTAGCCTCCATTAATCTAGAAAATGTCCTGAACTCGCATCGTCTTTGTCATTTTTTTATGGTGACATTTTTGAGGAGTATAATTATTTTGTAGAATGTACCTCGATTTCAATCTGCCTGGAATTTCCTCCGATGTCGGTGGAGATGATGTATTTTTGGCAGGAAACCGCTGGAGTGTTGAGTACGTTTTAATGAGCTTGATAAGGAGGCACATCATGTCTTTTTGTCCCAATATTGGAGACGTTAGCTTTGATTTCTTAGTCAAGGTGGTATAAATATGAAATAACAATTTCCCCCTTTCAGTTAACAAGTGATTTGTGGAAAGATAATTTGACATGATGTAAATATCCTTTCTGTCCTGAAACTTTCAGCCATGACGATACAGATCATCTCAGCTATACAGACGCATAATTGTTGCTGTACGTTAATATGTCAGAAATTTGCTCTGGAGAGACAGTTTATTTTTAACATAACAACTTGGAGTTAAAGTAATTGGGAGTTCACACTGGAAAATCTATTTATTTCATACCTCTGGCAATGGGTTGATTGTGAAGCATGCATTTTTTTTAAAGCTCTGTGCCTAATATGCCAATTGAGTAAGATGTTGGTTTGAAATGAAGCTATTTCAGCTAATAACTTTGCATTCTCTGGCGAGATTTATGTTGCAATTTAAGCAGCTGCCTGAAATGCAATAGAATATGAAATTATTTCAAAAGTGCAGATAGCGAAACCGGTATCAGACAAAAACCTCTTGAAAATGTAGTAGTTTCACTTTTTAATAAGGCATGAAAGAATTGAGCTATAAGACATTAGAAACTTAGTGAATTCCAGCCTTTATGATTAATGCTAGGGGTCAATCATAGAGTACTAAAAAATATCTCAGCAAACATCCTCATTTTCAAGTGAGAAAATGGGTAGATATTAATGTTGAAAAATTGCTAATTTGTCGAAAGCGAATTGTTTTCCTTGTTTTTCCCCCCCTCTCCCTTTCCTTTTCACTCCTGTGCACCTCTAGTTGTATTTAGGGTCACGCAGTACCTTCGACAGCGCGAGGCTTGACCGCGGCGTGACTCCAGCCGCCCGTCTCCTGGGCAGAGCGAGGTCCTCCCTGCCCAGGCCTGGGACGCAGGTGAAGGCGCAGCTCACCGTGTAGGGAGAGAAGGGGGCTTGGAGTTCACCCGAAATAATGAAGGCCGAAAGGAGTTGGTCGGCCGGGCACTGTGAGATCAGTGCGAGGGCTTACCTGACAGAGGGAACTGCATGTGCAAAGGTGAGGGACAGCGGGAAAGGTGTTCCGTTTAGGGGAATTTATGTGGTGGGAGGTAGGCACAGTGAGAACTTACTTGGTGTGACAGCACTTTCTTCTGTAAAATACTAGATTTGATGAGAAAATGGCTCAAACTACATCAAGGTGTATAAAATAGAATCCTTCCCGAAGAAGAAAATTGGACTTCTAAGATTCTGGGGTTCAGGCTGAGTGCAGGGAGTTAGGAGATGACTCACAAAACTACTTTTCAGTGTTCGTTAGACCCATTTCTCTAACTGCAGGCGGAGGATTTGGTTATGTCATAAGATAAGGACAGATCATCTTCACACATCTGGTTCAGAGATCTGGGACCTCGGCACAGAGAGGAAAGGAGACGATGGAACTGAGTGGAAGTGAAGGTTGTCTAGGGCTTCAAGAAGAAGGGCCGGGAGTCCAGGAGGGACCGTCCCCAGGATAGTGACTGCTTTAAGGTGCATGCCATTCTCAGCCGAGGGACATCGACACATGAGCGAGGCGTGGCACGAGTGGTTTTCTGCTTTTCATTACCTACTGATTATATTATTGTAGTGACTCTTAGTTGGCCTTCCATTTCCAGAGTCTTTCCCCTCCAGGCTACAGTTCTCAAACTTGAATGTGCTGCGAGTTCCCCGGGGGATTCTGATTCCCTATGTCTGGGGTGGGGCCCCCGTCTGTATTTCTAAAAAGCTGATTATAGATGCTGCTGCTGCTGTGGGAACCACTCTGAGTAATAGTCTTAGGTTAATCTCACTACCAAAATTCCTATCACTTTATTTCCCCGCTCAAAATTCTTCTGTGACCCTCAAATGCCCACCTGTGCTAATTTAAAAAAGTCTTGATCTTGGTGTGTATGCCTTCCTTAGTATGACTCCAAACCACCTTTCCATTTATGTTTCTCATTCATCTCTATTTATTGTTTTGGCGAACCTGGTAAAGTTTCTTAATATTTCCTTTACCTGGAAATACAATGGACTCTCTCCACGAATCACTTTTTTCTTATTTGTCGTTCTTTTGCATTCCTGACTCTGTAAACTTCATAGTGTGCTTTTGCTTGTAGTTTTTTTTTACTTTAAATAATTTTTATTTTTCAATTATACTTGACATATAATATTATATTAGTTTTAGGTGTATAGCCCAGTGTTTAGAAATTATAGAAGTGATCTACTAAGTGATCACCCTGATAAATCTAATGCATGTGGGTGTGGGACCAGCCTGTTCCATGGTCCTGAATGATGGTTGTTCTGTAGTTTAGTTGTAATTTTGATATGGTTGTGGGAAGGTTTGAACTCCTGCTTTTAGCTTATATAATTTTCATATCTTTACCTTTGGACTTTTAGGTCATTGGCAGCTGGAGTCTATGTCTTACTCACTTTTGAATCCCTGTAGCATTGAATTATGTGTTATCTTTTGACATATTTGTGGAAGTGAATCTTTTCACAATCATCATGTACATCAATTATGACACTTCGCTGTCAGAGAAAAAGGCTATCATCAGTTAACAAATTATTTAGATTATTTACTTTATTGGTGTCCTGTTTTCTCTCCTTCATTTGTAGTTATCCAGTGTGTTTCAGTGTGTATCTGTGAATTTGCTCATTTAAGTCATTAAACCAGTGAATTTTAATTTATCTATAATTCTAAGCCCTTCTCTGGCCTAAAGGCAACAACTGCCATCTCTTAAATAGTAAAGTACAAGTGTTTGTATGATAGTTAATTTTTTTTTACTTATTTCCTCAGTTATTATCTGTGTTGTGGATAATTGAAGTGGCCAGAAATTAAGCTGTGTTTTTTTGTGTGTGTGTGTTTTTTTAACACTTCATAATAAATGCTTGTGCAAATGTATTGAATAATGATTGTGACATTTTCCTTTACAGCCCAGTAGACTGATTAAATCCCACAGATGTTAATTGGATGCCTACTACACACAAGCCACTGTGGGTGATACAAAAGTGAGTAACACACAGTCCCTGCCAGATGGGAACTTTATTCTGTGCAGCTACTTGGAGATGCTCCTATAACTCTTCCCTTTATGTTCCCTTCATGTAGGGGTGAAAGGTAGATGGTAACAGATGGAACTTCTCATTCCATTCAGCTGACAGTCTTGATAATCACCAAATGTTACAATTCTGTTTTACGTTATAAATCGTTTTACTGTATTCAAGCCTAATGAAACTATGATTGACTCATTTTACACGGGTGCTAGCATTGTGTAATAGGCCACCATATTCAAACGCAAATTTGCTAAAAAACTTTATTTACATATGGCATTTATTTTAATGTTTCAAAACCATTTTAAAGCTAGGCAGTTAAAACAACTGAATTCTTTAAAAAAAATGTGTTGGTCTAACCTTAAGGCATGAGAATAGTGAGTAAAAATGAAAGCTTTATATGATCCTACTATTTGCAGCATTCGCAACAACTACAGATGTTAACTATACATCCCAGATTTAATGTGACCAAAAGCCACCTCCTGATTCCTGTATGCCCCAGCCTATTCCTCCAGCCATCGTCCCAATTTCAGGAAATACTCTCTCGAGTTTTCTCTCCGTATCGGCCAGAAACCCTAGTGCTGTTTTTCTCTCAAAACCCATACCCAATCCAAGTGTAAATACTATTGGCACTCACTTTAGAATATATTCAGAATTTGGTCAGTTTTTACTACCTGTATCCAAATGGTGATCTTTATCTAAGTCATAATTATATCCCCCTTATAAAACAAATAATTGCATATTATAAGAAGAATGGATATATATTTTGGTTTATTAACTATTCTGTTTTTGGTAAATTGTTTCAATGTTTTCAATATTAAAAATAAATTGCATTGAAATAAGCCAATTACAAAAAAGATAAATACCATATAATTCCACTTTTATGAGGTACCTAGCGTAGTCAAATCCATAGAGACAGTAAGTAGAATGGTGGTTGCTAGGCAATAGGGAAAGGGAAATTGGGAATTGTCATTTAATTGGTACAGAGTTTCATTTTTGCAAGATGAAAAGAGTTTTGAAAACTGGATGTACAACAGGGTTATGTAATTGTACACTTAAGTGGTTAAGATAGTAAATTTTATGTTATGCATATTTTACCACAATTAAAAAAAGATAAAAAATAAGTAGCATTAGGATAAATTTCTAAAGGTCAAAAACTATAAGAGAAATAGTTTATAAGTTTAACCACATAAAAATGGAAAACCTTTCAGTGAACTAAGGAAATACAAATTGTTTAACTGAGATATTATCCTTTTACCCATTGTTTGGTAAAAGTCGACAGTAGCTAATGTTGGCAAAAGAACAGGAAAATAGGCCTTACAAACCCTTTCGGTGGGAGAGCACATTAATAAGACAATTTTGGTGGGCAGCGAGTCCACTGATAAAAATTTAAATGTGTATATTCTTTGACTCAGCAAATTCACTTCACTTCTATAGAAATATGTGCTTACATATGCATGACAAATAAGGTACAAAGACATTGATGAAACTTTTCTTGTAAAAGTGAAAAATTGAAAATTAATGCTGAAAAAATTTCTTGTACACCTTTGTGTGTAAGTGCAAGTATTTTTCTAGAAAAGGCACCTGTGGATTTCTGAGTCAGAGAGTTCATACATTTAAAACATGAGTAGGTGCTGTCCACTGCCCTCTGAAAGGGCTGTGCCAATTTACACGCACATGAGTGTTTTTTACAAGTTTTCCCAGAATTGGGTATTATCAATGTTATTGATTTTGCCATTTTTATAGATGAAAAAATGATGTCAAATGGTTATTTGAATTTGTATTTCCCAGACTACTAATGAGTCTGAGATCTTTTCATATGTATAGTCACCATTTGTATATTTTTTCCATGAATTTTCATATACTTCAGTTATTTTTACTTTTTATTGTTTTATAGAAATAAAAAAATATATATAATCTGGATTTTTATTGCTTATCCCTCTATCCATCTATCATCTATCAGATTTGAATCTGTGACCCAATCAGGTGTGTAAGAACTGCCACATTACCTATATTATTTAGATGCAGTTGTATGCATCTCTCAGACACCTTGCCAGGGGTGAGAAACTCAAGGTTAGTCGTCATTGGGGTTCTGCTCTTAAACTTTCCAGGACGTGAGCCAGTTCTCTTGTGCAGATGGTGTGTTTGTCCAGGCCCGTGGGCTGTATAATCCGTATGCGCACCGTTCATATGCTCACTATTCAAGCTCTTACTGTTCGCTGCGTCTCTGCTGGACTTGGGTACAGGATTCTTTGCTGAGATTGGGAGCCTTTATTTCTATTTATCCCTTTTCTAATTTATCATTTATTTTGTTTTTGTTTATTATTCATTTTTTTCTTTAGAGCTTAAACTCACCTGGACTTTGTGTATACCTGTGTGAATGTATAAGGTTTATAGGAAGGTTATAAGTTTTATATCCTTTTAGATATTCAGTTGCCTGGTCCACGTTTATTGAACAATCAATTCATTCTCTTCAGACATGGAATACAACCTGTTACGAACACTAGACTGATGAAGGATGAAAGTCAATCTCTGGTAGGGATAAAGACCACAAATCTTAGACAAGTTAAAGGATGCTAGAAGAAGAAAGGAAGAGATTACTGATAACTTAAGAGATATAAACAAACTGAACTAGAATCCAAAGAAAAACACCATAAATGGAATTAAATTGAAATTAAAAAACTGGGGACGATATTTTCTACTTATCTGATAAAGCATTGCTTTTATTAATACATAAAAAGGTTATTCCAATTAATTAAACAAGGTAGACAATTTTTAAAAATAGGCAAAAGGCTTGCAGAAGTAAAAATAAAAATTCATATAAAATAAAAATATATAAATATTTGTCCTCTAGAAATGACATAAAATTCATCTTTTTTTAAGTTCTGGAATATAGAGCTCCTTTAAATTAAAGTATAGTTGACGTACAATATTACATTAGTTTTCGGTGTACAACATAGTGAGGTTTCATGTTTATATACAAAGTGGTCTCCACGAAAAGTCCGCTGCCCATCTGTCACCGTACAAAGTTATTGTGATATTACTGACTGCATTCCCTCTGCTGTACTTTACATCCCCAGGGCTTACTTATAAGTATACGTTTGTACCTCTGAACCCCCTCATCTTTTTGCCAATACCTCCACCGCCCAACACTCTGGCAACTATCAATTGTTCTGTATCTATGAGTCTGTTTTGTTTTTTCATTTGTTTAGTTTTTTAGATTCCACACATAAGTGAAATGATGCAGTATTTGTCTCCACAACATGGATAGACCTAGAGGGTATTATGCTAAGTGAGATACAAATTCATCTTTTAGCAACGAGACACTAGTTTGGTCTATCAGAATGGCAAGGTTTGAAAAAGTGATAAAACTCAAATTGCAGTGTGAAGCCATTGCTCAGAGGCATGTAAATTGGTACAATGTTTTAGAAGGCCAATTTGGCAGTATATTTAAAAACTCTTAAAATATGCATGTTGTTTTACCCAGATATGTTATGTTCAGGAAAATTTTCCTAAGACAATAATCAGAAATGCATACAAAGATTTATAGTGTCATGTGTAAGGAGGATCGCCTAAGTGCTTAATAAGTAGGGGGATTTTAAAAAATATATCCACATAGAGAATTCGATGTTGGCATTAAATTTCATGGCAGGGGAAATGCCCACACTTCCAGTGTGTATATTGAAATCTGCTTGTGCGACTAGTTGTGCACCAGTGATATTTTTATAAAGGGGAGCAAGGAGAAATGAGGAACTCCTGGCCCTAGTAGACGTGGCTTAAGACATTTCGCAAGCTTTTGATGCTGCCTCAGAGTGGTAGGTTGTGATATAAAAGCTGCAGAAGAGCTCCGTCCCAGGCACACGTGTGTGTGCCACACCCGGTGTGATTTCAGCACGCGGAGAAACCACAGTGGGACCTCAGTCTTACCTGTAAAAGCAAACGCCCCGCCCGCCAAGTCAGATCTGCGAGACCAAGCTCACAATAGGCTGACTCCCAGGGAAGCCGGCACAGTGTGGAGCTCTCCCTCGTTCCCTGTGAAGCAGACGGTTCTGGAACACTCCTGCGGGCGCCTTGCCTCCTTCCCCCTCCTGTGATGAACTTGACCCCTGAATTGCTAGAACCCCACAGCTTCTGCTCCATCCCAGAAACAGGCCAAGTGCTATTAGAAGCAAAGTGCCTGAAGCTGCAACGATGGGGCCTGTTACTCAGGCTAAGTGAGCAAGGAGAGGAAGATCTCAGGAAACCTGAGAGTCAGTGCACTAAAGTGGGGACTAAAGTGGGGAGAAGTGGGCGCAGCTGTGCGAAGCGTCTTGTTTTGGGGGCTTGGTTCTCAGGTTGTGTTCGCCAAGCCCACACCTTCCCCCCACGGCTCTCCCCCAGCACCCGCAGCCACGGAAGGGCAGAGGGGCTGGCCCTGTAGGGAAGGAAAGAAGTTTAAAAATACGCGCAGTTGCCTGCAACTAGATGCCGTTTTGCAAACTGTTTTGCTCACAGGGCGAGTCAGCTCATGGAAGCGAGTTGTGTTTGTGCCGCAAGCTGCCACCCTGCCCTTGAAAAGAAGAGACTAAGGTAACTAAATAAGATGCCAGTGTTTTGTGAGTCCATCTCTCACTTCTGTATCAACGAGCTTCATCTGAGATGGAGTGTTTTGTTCTGTAACATTCGGTGTAAGGAAAGAAACTAGCTCCTTGTTAGCAATTTCTAAAACTCTCTTAAACTGCTGCAGAACCATTACTTTTCATCTTATCTGACAATGGATTGTGATCAAGCTTTATTGCTTCGGGTTCTTGGTGTTAGCCTAGCTTTTGATGTACAGTGGAGCTGTTATCAAAGGTCACAAAATAACAGATTGTCACGTCACAATTTTCTCTGAGAGAGATGTTTAGATCTGTCATCTGTGGCAGCAAAAATGGATGAGGGATTTGTTTTTGATTATGTGTTTATGGGTTACATTGACAAAACCCCCAAATCCTCTCTGCATCCATCAAAACGCAGTCACCTGCATGCAGAGTTGAGGGTGGCCAGAGTGAAAAGCAATTGACTTGTAAAATGAAAATCAGTGTAAGTCACAAATAGTCTTTGCATTTGAAGCTGAAATCAACACATATTTGTTAATATAGTCCTTGAATTCGTCTTTGAGTTGTGCTGAAAGCAAAATGTCGAGAATTACCTGTAACACCCTAGTCTTTTGCCTTTCACTGAACCATGAGCCTCCTGGTAGATCAGTCTGGCAGCGGTCGGTCCTCAGTCACCTTTTCTGTATTGGTGAGAAAAAACGGAAAGTTTTGAGTGTTCTTCCCGAAGGGAAGGCATGAAATAGATGTGACCTTGGACAACTATCTAGCCTGTCATTATTTCGATTTTAATTTTTAAAATGAGACATTTTACTGGCTACTCTGTAACTTGTCTTCTGCACTTTTAAGGAGATTTTTATGCTACTCCCTCATTAAAATTTTGGATAGCCAGACTGCTGATATGATGAGTAAAGGAGAACATTGGGAATTTGAAGACATACCAATATTTGTATGAAATTCTGGTGTGATTCCTATAATCCCATTTCTACAAACCATTCTGTCTCCTGAAGCAATGCGCTAATAGTATCTACAAAAAGCCTGTCTGCTCAGAGATATACTAATTTTTAAGGTGGATGTGATGGAAGCAATTTTATATTTTATTTTCTCCATTTGACATTTTGTCATAGAGGGGATTAAAAAAAAGTGTAAGTGTTGCTCCCCATGTGAGAAAAGCAGTGCAAATTGTTATATCTGCATGAAATTTCTGTGGTTTGTGCTATGTTTGTAGAACCATTTCTGGTTATTCTAAGGATCAGTGTCTAAGTCAAGGGCTCCCCATGGAGAAGCTTGGTGTAGAACCCTCGCCAATGTGGGGAACTCCACACTGATGTCGACATACCACGCCCAACGTGTCCTCTCTGTAGTGGGACATAAGTGAGAAGAAACGGGTCACTGGAGTTTAAATAATCTTTTTCTCCAAAACACTAACCTCTGTTTTCAGTTCTCCATTAGATTATTTTTTGGGGGGAGAAACAGGAGTAGGTTTGCCAGATAAAATACAGGACATCCAATTAAATTTCAATTTCAGATAAAAAATAAATTTTTTGGTATAAATATGTCTCAAAATTTCACATATATTAAACTGCTATACTAAATTATATTTTATAATAACTATACTAAAATTAGTTGTTTTTTAAATTTGATATTAAAATTCAATGGGTGTACTGTCTATTTATGTGCTAAATGCAACCTTACCTAGGACCTGGAGGAAATGTGAGGGTGTGGAGATGGTGTTTGTGCTCCACACATCCTCCCAAAGAATGGTGGTAAACCTCTGTCACCTGAAATAATGTAATTGTAAGGTGAAGTTACCCAGGACATCGATTTGTATCTCCCACTACATCCATATTTGTGTATGTTTCTTTCAGAGTTGAATTCATGTATTTGTATTTTGCCTTTTCACTTAATATGTACAATATTTCTGTATCTACATTTTAAAACCGCTACACAATTTTATGTTGTAGATAAATTATTTAACATCAACATGTCCCTATTATTAAATACCTAGGTCATATCCTTTTTTTTCTCTTGCTATAAATGTTTCGGCAACTTCCTGATGCACATAGCACTTGTTTTGTTGTGGTTTTTGTTAGACTGTTTTGCTACAATAAACTTCTGGGAGTGAGATTAGTGTGTCATTGGCAACCGAGTGGTAAAATTAAGCCTGACTATTCACACCCAGGCCTCCCTTTTCATGCCCTGTTAAAAGGGGCAGCGTTTGGAGAAGGAGACTGGGGGAATGCATGTGGATGCCATTTTATGTGTCGCGAGTTCTGCAAGGGGACAGTCCCTTTATAAGGATATTTTATGTTTCCAGGAGGAAGCCATTTCTATTTTTAACACCGGCAGTAAAGTAACAGGCATGGTTTTTAAAAATTCAGCTGAGCTTGAAATCATTTGGTAAGCTATAACTTTCCTTTGTCAGACATTTCTTTTTATTTTTTAGATTTATCTTTATTGTTGAAAGTATTACAAGTGTCCCATTCCCCTCCCCCATTGACCCCCCCCCTCCCCAGCCTTCACCCCATTGCTGTCTGTGTCCATGGGTCAGGCTTCTATGCATGTAACTTCTTTGGTTAATCTCGCCCCACCCCCCTTTTCTCTTCCCTTTGAGATACACAGTCTGTTGCAGGCGTCAGTTTCTCTGGGCCTATTGCTTGTCAGTTCCTTTTGTTCCTTAGCTTCTTAAAGAAGGCCCTTCAGCATTTCCTGTTAGGCTGCCAGGCTTTTCCGATCACGCGAGTGGCCTCATCGCTGCTGCTGGACTGACATGATTGCTTCTAAAACATGTTTCCTGTGGTTACATTATTGGGGGACGCTGGAGTGTGCATCTGTTTATAAACATCATACGCTTCTCCCCAAGGTGTTGTAGATGAGAAATGGTTTGAAAAAATCGCTTCTACAGCACACTGGTCCAAGTGATAAACCAATAACCAATTGATTTAACCTAGAGAAGAAAATGAATCACACAACAAACCCGGCAGAACTATTTTCTTTTAAGGCAAAAAAGGGACGAGAGAGGGGTTGGAGAGGGGCAAATATAAGGTGAGAGGCCCAGGAAGGGACAGTTGTCACTTGCTTTCCTTTTTTATATTGATTATCATTTAAAGCAATTTAAAATAAAAATGAGATCAAAATGAAATAAAAATACAGAGAGGTATAAAGATTCCAAACTAGGTTATTTTCTCGTTGCTTTTTCTGTCTGGTGAATTTCAGCTTTATGGTGTTAGAATGAAGCCCCCAGCAGGAGGCACGTTGCCGTCTACAGCTCCCAGGGAAGCTCATAGGCAGATGGTTTAGGCCACGCTGAGAATTTTGTGCTGCAAGAAACTCAGCTTTCAAGGGAACCATGACCGTGCAACAGTATTTCAATAGAAATAATGAAGGAGATGTAGTTAAAAGTCCTATTGGGTGTTAAACATCTTCTTTAGTGCCCTAGCTTGAATACTATAAATAATTTAGTAATAAAATAAATATGTACAAATAACATAGGGCAGAGTGCTATCATTTTGAGCAGAAGAATAATGTGATTAGATGTAAGTTTTGGAATATCAATCTACCAGTGATAACCCGAATGGGTTGGAATATAGATAGTAGAATTTCTATTTGGTTCTTTTTAAAAACTTCAATATCATTGGTAAAGTACTCCTTTTCTTCATTGATTTTATTTCTTAGTTTATTGAGCTGTGTTTTCTTATATCTCATTGAGTTTTTTCAGAACTGCAGTCTTGAATCCTCTGTCATTTAAAGCACATATTTCCATGTCTTTAAGTTTATTTTCTGGAGATTTCTCATTTTCTTTCTGAGCTGTCTCATTGTCTTGGTTATTCATAGTATTCGATGAATTTCTTCTCTGCCTGGGCATCTGTGGGAATGGAATCTGCTTTTTTTTTTAAGAGTGGCTCTTCTCTCTTTAGGTTGGTAAGAAGCCTTTCTTTTTTCCAGTAGATGGCGCTGAAGTACCAGTTTCTTAGTGCCTCTTGCAGTGCTCCTGCCTCTAGGCTCTCTGCAGGGTAGGAAGATACCCTGCGTTCCTTGGGGAGGTGGGCATCTCCTCACCAGGCTGCCTGGGCCCCAGAGCAGCACCCCATGGGTGATATGGTTTCCAGTCCATGAAATCCCCGTACTGTCCTCTGCAACCAGGTGCTGCCAGCAGTGCCGCCCCCTGGGTGGGGCCGGGTGAGCTGGGCGGGGCCCGCAGGGGTGTTTGTGACTTTGTTCTCCTGTCCCTCCAGGTCTCAGGGCTGCAGATAATGTGCTCTGTAGCCCACCATCACTGGGGCCGTCTGCTAGCTCCAGGAGGGCACGGGAGGTGAACCCAGGGAAGGGGAGCGGCGGCAGCCAGGCTCTGTGGCTTTGTTTTTGTGCCTGGCAATGGTGGTCCCCAGACAGCCCCGGCCGACCCACCTCTGTGCTCTGTCACTGCTCGGGCCCGGGGTCAGCTGCAGCGCACACTGCCCACTCTGGCAGGAAGGCCCACTTCATTGCGTGTCTGTGCGCCTCTGGGCTGCAGGCAGCCACCCGGTTCCTCCCCTCTTCCGAGACCCGGAGACTCCAAGTGAGCTCTGGGCTGCGTCTGTCCGTGGCACCCATTTCTGCTTTTCTCCCTTCCCTCTGCCCCCTCTCTGATTCTCCCACCTGCAGGCATTCCAACGTGTGACTCTCTCAGATGCGTTTGTGTGTTGAGCAGGGAATCCTTTGTTGAATCACAGCTGGTCAAGTGGATCTAACTTTGAGGGGAGAGACCAGGGCAACGTCTCACTGCACCGTTTCTCTGATGTCGAGAAATAATCTGTGTATTATTTCCCCTTTTTGGGAAAAGTTTTCACAAAAGTGAGAAGATTTCAGGATAGTTTTTGAGGGCATGGAAAGATAAATCATAAAGGTGGTGTCTTGCGTCTAAGCATTATCTTGGGAACTTTGAGATTAAGGAAATTTTCTCTATCCCTCTGTTCTTTTTGTTGTATTTTCATGGTCCAGCTCATGCTTTCATGATAATATAAACAGCTTCTCTCAATGTAAAATAAACTAGGACTGGAAGTAAAATTTGGATTAGTAACCAAGTTTACACCTTACTGAAAGTATACCACGTTTCTTTGGTTTATTTTGTGTGGTTCATGATGCCATCATTCTGTGTGTGTTTGTTTTTTTAAATTTTATTTTTGTTTAAAATATTACAGATGTCGCTTTTTCTCCCCAATGACCCGTTCCACCCCGTCCCATCCCCTTCCCCACCATTGTCCATGTCCTTGGGTTGTGCATATATGCATATAAATTCTTTGGTTACGCTCTCCCCCTCCACCCACCTGCCCTCCTCCATCCCTCGCCATCATTTTGTAATCTGGTTTTTATTAGGAAACTTTTACAGTTGTCTAAAACCTATCATGTATGTTGTTCTCAGTCGCTGGAAAGGTTTGATGCATTGTTTGAGAACAGAGGCAGTTCTGTGTTTCCGAGATCCACTTTGAGGCCTACCTTGTCTTTATTTTTCCCAGGGGTGAAAATTAGGTGCTGAAGACCAGTCACAATACCTTGCCAGAGAATCATCTGGGTACTAAAAGTAATTTATATTTTTCCTATGTCCTCTGCTCAAACATTTTTCTGAAATAATGTGACCTTCATGGTATGTGGTTAGAAAGGCAAGAATTTCATCTTAAGTCTATGGTTTCTTAAAAAAATAATGGAACCTCATGTGCATTTTTGGAGATTGCTGTGAGTTGCAGTATTGCAAGACTCAAGGTTTTTCCTGATTCTAATTTTCAAATGTGTCCCAATGTCTTATTGGAAGGGCAGATGGAGGAGACTTGGTGATAAAGTCCACAAAATACCCAAATTTGAATTTGCCGGGACAGGATTCTGGGTTACTTTCTGAACTGCAAGGAGAAGTCCCACTGCAAATGGACACGCCTGGTGCCGAGGAAAAGGCAGTGTGCCTGCATCTTCGCTCAGAGAACCGAGCCCTGGAGACTGTGGACTGGGCGGTCCTTCAGACACTGGAGCCCCTCATCCAGTGCGAAGAGATCCCGAACAGGTGCCGTTCAAGAAGCGTGCCTTGGAAGACATAGTTGTTAAGAGAGGGCTCAGCAGGACCCTTGGGGCTCTGAAACGCCGGTGCTGTGGATGTTCACCTCTCAGCAAGGCTCCCGGAGCCACGAAGGCCTGAGGGAATGGCTGACAAGGTGCTGCCCCCGAGGTCTGCCTTCCAGGCTGGGTCCCAGCCGTTGGCCTGAGACTTGCGGGAAGGGCACATTGTGTGAAATCATGGGGCTTATTGTACTAGTCACCAAGGCAGGGGAATAACAAGGATCTGTTCCAATATTTGGAGGATTTGACACGTGAAAAATGGAGGAGGGCCTTGAGCCAATTACCAGTTCCTTTAGATTTGTGGCTGTGTGGATGTAGCACTGGGAAAACGGATTCTGCACAAAAGGTTCTTATTTCTAAAAAGGGTGACATATGTTCCTCTCTTCTTTATAGTTGAATGATAAAGCCCTGGGGGTATTACCTCTGTGTCGTGCTTAAGAGCCGTGGGGTATGTGTGTGTGTGTGAGATTCTCTTGGGAGCTCCTACAGTGCCTCTGACTCTGCCCTGTCCCAAAATTTGTTCACAGAGCCTACAGTCAGTGTTTTCATGAAGGTAATCAAGAAATTCTCATTTACAGCCAGAATCAAACTGTTCTGCCACAAGCACAGCCAAGGAGACAGAACACTGCCAAGGAGACAATCATTGCTCTAATATCTTTTAGGCTGCCAAAGATGAAAACACTGCTGTAAAACTGCTGTCCCAAGCAAAAATGTTCAACTTTCAGACCTCAGCTATGTTATAGGGCACCTGTTCAACCAGAGGCTGCACTGGGTGAGGTCATTCATGGTGGTAACTGACTCAGTTCTTTTATTTCATGATTTCCCATCTCCTTTTCTCCTTACATGGGTCATACTAGTTGTTTCTCTCCACACTGTGTTCCCTCGCCCCTTACTCCCCGGAGGCCCTTCATCAAGGCTCTTCCCTTGGTCAACACGTATCTGGAGCAGTCTTTCCCTATTTTCAACCTTTCCATCAAAACGTTTCCTTCCTGAATACCTTTTTCTATAGTGTCTTGATAGATGGTTTGCTTTCTTATTAAACATTTTAGATATATGAGGAATTTATCCTGGCAACAAAATCTTATATTAGGCCAATTTTCATAGTTATATGACTTTGCTTCATTTTAATGTAACTAGGGATAGCACAAAGTTAAATAATAGGCATGCAGGATTTCAGTAATCAGGGGGTACTTAATTTTATAGCTTTACTAATTTATGTAAATTATTCACTGATGCATGCAATTTTTCAATAAGTATTTATTTTGCGTATGCCATGTGAGGAAGCTGAGATTCCATCTCTACTCTTATGGATCTTCTAGTGTAACGGGAAAGCTGGCAATATTCAAATAATCACAAAAGTAAATTTAAAAATTACAACTGTAATAATACTATGAGCGTGTAAAGAGAATTGACATAATGTGGGAGGTGAGAGAAAGTTTCTCTGAGTGAGTGAAACTTGGGATGAGGTTAGATGGAAGCCTGCATATTGACTGGAGGACAAGAAGTATGTGTGAGCGGGGAAACAGCGTGTACAAAGGCCCGTGTACAGGGCTGCGGGCACACTTGAGGAACCAAAAGGAGGACTATGTGAGAGGAGTGCAGAGAGCGTTGCTAGATTTCCAAATAGCTAGTGTAAGTTGGAAATATTTTAGGTGGAGGGGGGTCCCATGATCGGATTTGCATTTCAGAAAGAATGCTGATTAGATGGACAGATGATTAAAAACCCAAAACCCATGGGGGCAGACCAGCAAGGGAGTTCTCACAGTGGTCCTGATGAGAGTGACAGTGGCGGTGGTGGCCCGGAGGGGGGCAGGTGCTGTTCCGGAGATACAGAGACGTGGACAGAACCAAAAGGTAATTATTAAACCAAACTTGGTAAAGAGGAAAGGGTGACGTCAGTCGTGGGTTTTGGGTTTTTGGCTAGCTTACGTGGATGGTTGAGGGATAATGGAAGAAACCAAGTTCATGGTGGAAGATAAATTCGTTTCTTGTTAGATTGAGGTCCTCTGGGATTGTTGAGGTGGAGATGTCACGGACAGTCGGATTTACGTATCTGGAACTCAAGAAAGAGTCTGGCATAGAGTTATAAATGAGGGCACCAAAGCTCCAAGAAATCCTAGCTCCAAGTCACACAGCTGGTAGGTGGTAGAGCCGGGATTAAATTTGAGCCTTTTGGCTGAAACATCTCCTTACTGTTGCAGAGAGAAAAAGACACATGCAGTAAGGTGAGCCTCTGGGGTTGGCATATTCCCCTTCCCCTGCCTCAGTGATTCTTCTGTCGATGAACATGCAGAACTAAAATATTAGAAGAAAAGAGCATATTCATGCTTTCTCTTTAATTTTACTTGCATTGTGAGATTTACGATTTCTGTTCACATTCTGATTTTATATTCCCCTTATATCTAAATATTAACAACCTGCTAACACATTGGATTTGATTACCTCTGAGAACCAAAAGTATTACTCAGTGAATAAATGTAAAATGATTAAAATGTATCGCAATGCCTTGTCATGTTTTTAAACGAGAAAAAAAAAAGTAGGTATCTCGGAAAGATTCCATATGCCAGTCCAGCTGTGGTCCTTGCTTTAGAACAGCGATTTTCAACCTTTTCCCTCTCCTGGCACATAAACTAATTACTGAAATTCTGCGGCACACCAAATATATATATATTTTTGCCAATTTGACAAAAAATAGGTATAGTCTTGATTCATTCACACCGGACAGCTATTGTTGTGTTGGCTGTTGTCGGTTTTCTGTTTGACAATCTAAGGGAAAAGAGGTCAGTGCCCCTGACTAAACAGTCAGGGGTTTGCATGTTTTAAAAACTCTTGTGGCATACCGGTCGAAAATTGCTGTTTTAGAAGACAGAAGAAAGTAGTATGGGAGGAAAACGGAGAGAGGACCTCAGTTATCATTAAGACAGTGTCGGGGACTTAGGGAGAAGCCTGTGGTTGCGCCTGTCGTAATGAACAAAGGGCAGATGTGCCCCTTCTTCAGCTTATGTGTTTGCTCTGAGAGCAGGGTACACAGAAGCAGTGAGCTGTTAAATATGGGAGCGTTATGCTGTTATAATTTTCTAGTGTAGTGCTCAGAACAGCATTTTTAATGTTAATGATACTATTAATTCCTAAACTCTATTTCCAAATTTAAAATCACCTATCCTTCTGCAAGGCTGAGATCTAACTTTCCATTGCATCGCATAAAAATGTCTCCGCTCTTTGATTTGTTTTGCGAGGGCAAGGTGATTTAGATGTTCTTCAGTGTCCTTTCTCTTATGGAAAAGATGCTTAAGGGGCTTTTAATCCTAAAATTTCCATTTCAATTAAGTCTGGAGTTACACGGGGGAGACTGCAGGCAAATTCTCCCCCCCCCACGGCCGGCCTGGCAGAGGCCTGTGTACCAGCCGAGTAAAGTGCCGCGTTTACCCTAATAGAGTATTTTCTGCTCTGTAGCCATTCTCTTCTGTTTGGCGTTTGCTTTGTTTGCCACTTGTTCAAGTTAGCTTTGAAAGGAAATGACTGATGTTCCTTCAGCGTGCTGGAATATATCAACCCAGGGCGGGGCAACGGTAGGTTCACAGTTGTGAGTACTCCAAACTCAGAGTTTATTTTTCTATTATTATTCATTGATGTATTATTTTTCCATATGGACAAACAAGTATGTTTCGAGGGCTGTAGGAAGCACCTTTAGTCAGTGCCTCCAAGAGGACTTCACCCACACACTCTTAGGACATGTGGGTGCTCTTGGTTCAGTCGTCGAGGACGGGAAAGGTGCCCAGATACCGGGAGGTACGGACACTGCCTGCCTACGTCTCGGCAGAGATTTCTTGGCAAGTTCAAAGCCGAACTCTCGGGCTTTCCTCCTCCCAACAAGCTCTTCGTCCAGGCTCTTGTCTCTCACGAAATGGCAGCTCTAGCATCCCAGCTGCTCAGGCCACAGACCTTGGAGTCACCCTTGAGTCTTTTTTTTCTCTCTATCTTACTCTACTCCTTCAGCAAATTCTTTGGGCTCTATTTTCAAAATATCTGCAGAATCTGACAATTTTTCCCTGCTTCTACCACATCTTTATTTTGGGTGTTCTGTGTGCCCAGATAAAATTTGGAGGCACTAGCGTGGACAAAAAGAAAGGTGGACTGAGTGACCACCCGCGGGCTCTGGCACAGTCTGCCTGCTAGGCCGCGAAAGGCCTGCGCACATCCTTTCCGTAGCTGGAGCGCCCCCCGCGCCCCAAGTCCCATCCAGCCTCCAGGGCAGGATCCCTGAGTGGTACAAGCCCCTTCCCAGACGTGGCTCTTCATGATCTGATCCAGCAATTCATAAACCACAACACAAGCTCTCCACCTCCAGGTACCACACTGTGAAGCGGTGGAGTAGAAACGGGATAACTGCAGGGGAAACTCCTCTTTGGAAAGGGGGGACGGGAAGCATGGCACAGACACTGGCCCATAGCAATTATCGTCTCTCGCTGGGCAGGGGGAGTGATGGATCCCCTCCGCAGTGCTAGTGTAGCCTCCTAGATGGAATCCTCTGGAACCCTGGTTCTGCTGTCTGCGAAGAACTCCCTTATCACTTATCCTCTGTGGCCCCTGGCTCTGTCCTTGACGAGCATCTTCCAGGTTAAATCTGAGCTCTTTAGAGGGGATGCATTTCTTGGGGCCTCCATAGTTTACAAACATCACATCCACACCCCAAGGAGCAGATAAAGGAAGAGACAAGGAAAGAAGAGGCAAAGAGCACATACCAGCTAAAGTTCCTGGATGTTAAATGATACTTCCTTTTGTACTTTGTATCCAGAATTTAATCATATAGTTATGCGATCGCCAAGGGACCCTGAGCAAGGAGAGCAGAACTGGTACTGAAAGGCACCTCTCATGGTGGCTTATTCAGTCAACACCAATTAGCTCGCGATTTCTCCATCGCAGCTCCTTTCATATTGCAACATTAAGGTAACCTTCCCCCCTCAGCTTTATTGAAATGTGATTGGCAAATAAAACACTGAATATACTGTATTAAAGGTGTACAATGTGATGATTTGATATACCTTGTGTAAAGATTCTAAGGTGACTTTTCAAATGCAAATCAATGACATTGTAAGTTGGAGTGGAAGCTAAAATAGGTAGGAACTCAGGTTCCAACTCTCCATGGTCAGGGCTTCCGATGTTAACATTACAAAGCAGAAAAAGTTTGTAACTGCTGTTTTTTCTCATTTTTCAGCAACTTTCCTTGGCAGCAGCACCCCCAGCACAACCATCATGAAATGAGTTCCTCCAAATTATGTTGTAAGTTAATGTGAGAACTCGGGTCAGCACTTGGTTCTGTTAGTACTTAAACTAATTCTCTTCCCACTGTGTCATTATGTGAAGATCATATTTATGTAGAGAGACATAGACATGAAGGACTCCGTTTTCAGGTTGGGAGATAAATCGTGGGACATTGTTCTACAAGAAATTAGTGGACATGCCATGTAAAAAGGAGTTAGATTCAAATTTGAGAACAATTGGTTGCTCAAAGAGTATTGGGCTTCTCTGCAGGATTTCTCAAACTCTTGAGAAGTATTGGGCTTTGCTGCAGGACATCTGAAACTCTTGAGTGTGCTAATGTGGCTGTGAATTCTTATGACAGATTTACACTGCAAATTCATTTGACCACTGAACACTTTATTCACTCTACACTCTTGTCACATCAACTGGAGAATTTTTGTCATAGACTACAATTTGGGAAATGCTCAAATATTTAAGGAGCAACTACTTCACAATGCTGCAGTGAATAAAATAGCCCTTATCCCAATAACACACAATCTAATTGGAGATAGAAACCATGAGTACATGAAAAATGAAATTAAATTACATGGGTTCATGTAACATTTAACAATTGTCTAATGAATGCCTACTGTATGACAATTTTGTCTGGGTGTGTTACATATTTCACATCTCTAGCCAGGAAGATATGATCTCAAAATTCTTGCACAGTTTATAATACAAAAAATTTTGAAACAAGATGCAATCCAAGATTTTAAAGTTTATGGTATTCTACAGCTTTCAAAAGTTATCTCAGAAAGGAGATGAATGAAGAGAGATTTTTTGATTCTTTTAATAAAACAATAGAATTGATGAAAATAGCTCTAAAATGATGGGGTCTTCAGAAAGTGTAGCTAGGAAGCTGCAGACCCAATGTTTCGTGACATTGAGTTACCAGTGAACATCAGTAAAGGACTGCAGCCTGATTTGAAATGCTGCCATCATTTTTTGAAATTCCATTGCTTGATGATGGAAACTACTAATATGAGCTTGAACATTCTGGGTAATGAATACTACATAAGGGATGGGGGAAATGTTGCAAGGAAAGCTGTTAGAACAAAAGAAATTAAACAGTGTTGAGTCCCTTGGCTGAGATTGTTGTGCCTGGGGAAAAAATATTACCCCAAACTGAAAAGAACTCCTTGTAACAGACACTGACTTGTTTGAACTTTTAAAAGTTGCTTTTCCCACACCAGGGTAGATTTTAATCAGGTTTACTTAGGCTATAAAGTAAAACAAACAAACAAACAAACAACAAACAAAGGCAACACATTCTATCTTTGACTGTTCTCAGCAGGTACTTTTATACTATTTTACAATCGTCAGCATTAATTCCGGCATGCCTTATTACATGGAACTCATGTTTGTTATAATGTGTTCTTGTACACCTGACTCTTGTTTTGATCACACTCTTGCTTTTATTGTCTTGAGCTGGACATGGAAAATAGGTTTAATTTCCTGGGTCAGTACCAACTTATTGGAGTGGGTTGACTGTGCTGGGTGCTGACAAGTATTCTGAGGCTACTTTAGGGCTAAGGGGGGAAGGAAACGAGTATGATTAATTCATGATGCCTGTTATGGATTTGGAGGGGGCGATGGTAGAACTGGGTGCCATGTCTTTACTCTTCTTAGAATTTTAAGTCCTTAGCCCGAAACTATCTCCAGTGGATCTGTCATTAATCTGACAATGCAATATTTGTTGAATTAAGTAGATACTAACTTCCAGATAGAATTATTGAGAGTGTTGTCCAGGTATGGGTTATTCAGACTACTTGGAGAAACATATCTCTATCCAACATCTTTGGAACTTAAATCCTAAGGACTGACTCCATAATAGTGCAACATGAAAACTGAAGACAAACTTTTAATTTAAAGAGAAAATTAAAATCTTTCATGTACTACAAATCAGAGCAAACATCTCATAAACAAAATCAGTAACAACAAGTGGTGGTGGGGCAGACTAGAACCAGGACTGAATGAATACTTGGTGGCTAGAAGTTTGGTTCCTCTGGGGTGATGGTGTTAAAATTGCTTCTGAGAAGGTGGGGAAACAGAGTCAGGCCTAGCATTTGAAACCAGGGCCCTCATGGGACTTCTGCTTCCTGTTAAAGGAAAAAACCTACTGCCGACCAATGCTTTGGGCTGAAGCTTTTAAGACCAATGCCTAGAAAGTGAGCCAGATCCAAACTCTTAACCAAGAATCAAAGCAATGTGCTCTCTAGGTGGGTTATCTACCATATTCCTAATACTGTTCTATGTTGTAACTCTTACCATTAATACTCTTAGTTCCTGATCTGGGAGTAAAGTAACCATAAAAACTCTGGGCAGGAAGGAAGGAAGGAGAGGAAGAGAAACAAAGAAAAACAACTTTAACATAAAAATAAGCTTGCAAATGAAACCCCAAAGAAAGAAGTGAGAAAGACCACCAATACAAGCACTAATGGGAAGGTGAAGAAGAGAATTCAACCCAGAGGAAATGAAAATAATAAAGCAGCTTTAAAAGCCAGCTTTCTTTCACTGTGCACACTTCCTGGGTCCAATGTAAAAAATATATATATTCTTTAGAACTTAGAAGTTCATAGACTTCTGAGATAAATATATTTCAGAGTATTATGCTCACATCTATCTAAGCAAGGAAGCAACTGCTATTTAATACGAGTATTGGTTTATTCAAGTATAAGGATCGATTTAGTTAAAGATGTCTTGTTGTCCAAAAATAACACTTCAACTTCCTTTGTGTAGTCTTTGAAACAAGAAGGCATTTTTCATAGCAAAAAATTTAGAATTCGTCTTCACAACTCTTTAAAGCATGTGGAAAATCACACATATAAATGAAGAAGCCAACTTGCAAGAGATCCAGACTTCGATTTGGGAGATCTTATTCTAAGGTGACTGTTTTTTTATAAATTTCCTGACTCTTTACTTAGTTTGGAAATTTCCTAAACTTCCTTTTCAGTGATTTTTTCCATTGGTTGATGCTACTGTAGTACTTTAGGCATGATAGCAGCGGTGAGGGAGAGAGTGTATCATTATAACCCCTGGAGGAGTTGGGATGATGTACGCTTTGAAAGAGTAGAGTAAATATGATCACATAATAATTCTATATTTGGAAAAGAAATTTAATAACCCCTATTTGGAAAATAAAAGAGTCTCTTTTGTAATATAAGCTACCGAAAGGAATGCTTGGCAAAGTTCTTTGGGTGGGATGTGGCTAAAAAGGGCTGAGAAATACTCATGTTATGGGAGCCACAAGGGCTATAGAATCATAGATTTAGTCTGAATCCCAGCTCCACAGCATAGTAGCTGTGTGCTTGAGGCAAATTGCTTAATTTCTGAACTTCAGAATTGCTGGGGACAGCAGCAAAATTGAGAGTAATACTTATTTTGTAGATTTGACATGAGAATTTATCAGGTAACATATAGATATCCTAGCAAATTGTCTGGCCCTTGGAAGGTGTTCAAAAGTAAACTTTCCTTTTTTAAAAAAACAACATTCTTTCATTCAAATAACTGTATAGTTGCTTTGGCTTGTCACATCTGATTTGCAGCCCATCTGACGTGCAGTCAGGTGCACACAGACTGATTAAAATAAAGTGATTTTGAAGAAGGAAGCCATTGCAACACTTTTTTTTTTTAGTTGAGAATTGGGAGAGGGAAGTGTTTCATTTTGCTTGGTTTGGATTGGGATGGTTTCCCTCCCTGCCAAGTTCTCAGTATGTGGAAAGGAAATGCCAAGTGCTGGGCCGGATCCCAGTGGTGAGAGACCAGTAGATGATAGCTCTCAGGAAGGGTTTCACCTGCTACAGCCCAGTGAGGGTGCCCGTCTGTCTTCTCCCAGAGTGGGACCCTCTCCCTGCTGGAGACTGGGAGTAGGCTGGCCCATAACCCCCTGCTCTCATGATAGCTTCAGTGGATGGAAGTATTTGAAGACCCTCCTGGTCACAAGTGGAACATTTAAAAGTTCACAGGCAAAGCTGCTTCTTTATCACAAAGATTGGCTTCCCTGCTGGCCAGAGTAGATGGTTTCCTCTATGGAGCTATTTACTGGGTAACCGAAAGGCTCCCCTACTTGAATATAATACTGTCAGAATTCTTTCCTTTAGACATTTACTTCTTTCCTGTCAAAGATGATGGGCGGGTACTGCAGACTGGGTGTCTCCACACCTGCTCCAGTCTTTCTCCTGTGTGTGCCTGGGTACGTCATAGGCGGGGAAACTGTGAACTTTCTTTCTCAGACTTCCTTGCAGTAGGGATTTAGATATGATTTGGGCTCCACCAACTGGGTGCACTGAAAGGAAACTGAAATTCAGGAAGTCAATTTGGAAGGATTGGTGTGGCAGGAAGCATCTGTTTTACTCATGAGGGATCTAGGCATGACATTGCTCCAGGCCCAGCCATTCTGAAAGGGACCTCCTGATCCCCAGATCCCAGCTGGCACAGCATGACCGAGAGCTAGCAGCTGGAACAGCAGCTTCCTGGTTCCGGATTCCTGATGTGGCTGAGGTTAAAGCTCCACTGTGGGGCTAGTTTGTAATGATGTTTTAGAAATCAGGCCCAGTCTACAGAGAGACCCAGAGAGAGAACCGAGAGCCCAGAAATAAAACCACATGTATATGGACAAATAATTTTTGACAAAGGAGCCAAAAACATACACTGGAGAAAAGAAAGCCTCTTCAATAAATGGTGCTGGGAAAATTGGGAAGCCACATGCAAAAGAATGAAACTAGACTAGTTTGTCCCCAAGTACAAAAATTAATTCAGCAGTTGTGTTTCAAAAATCTTGAAATCTTTTGGCTCACTGGTTTCATCCTTCACAACTGCTGTGAACTGTGCGTGGAAATGGTAGGGATTTTTATGGGGTGAAAAGAGAAGAATCTGGGTGACACAGTGAAAGCAGCACGAGCTTAGGAGCCAGAATGCCTGGTTTCTACACCTGACCTGCCATTTACTAGTTGTGGGTCCTTGAGTAAATTTCCTCTCTCTGTGCTTCAGATTCTTCTTATAAAATAGGAACTGTAGTAAGTACTTTTCAGGGATGCTATGAGTATTAAATAATGTAGAAATATATGAAAAGTATCTTTTATATAGCAGGCACTCAATAAATATTAGACACATTTATAAATAGCTACACATGTGGCTATATAAGGTGAAGGTATAAAAGACTGCCAAAATGAGTGTGCATGTGTGTGTGTGTGTTTGCCCGCATGTGTAGGATAGAGGCGGAATGGTAAGGGGGACATGGATATTTAGAGAAGGCATCAGGAAAGGAATAAAGCATTTCGAAAGGGCTGGTGAGAGGCCATTGCAGTCCAACTTTATTGCCTTACAGACATTATCCCAAATAATTTTCTCACCCATAGAAATGCTTTCTAATACCTTAGACATAAGTAATTGACATTTGTATCGTTTCCAGTATGGACCCTGTTCAAATAATGGTTCCAATCCTTGCTTGTTCTGTAACCACAGGCAAGTTACTTTTCCTCTGTTGCAGTTTGTTTGTAGGTAAATAGCGATAAAAATAAGATCGAGCTCATGGAAGTTTTGAGGTTTTAATAAGTTAATACATGTAAATCATTTAAACAGGTGCCTGGCATATAGTAAGTGCTCGATAAAATTACCATTATTCTTATTGGTTAGTTATACTTGACTCTCATGCAGTCAGGGTGCTTATGCATGTGCAGATGCATGACTTTGTCTACATGTTTGTATATATGTGCTTGTGGCATACACATGTATATGTATATACAGGTTTATTGTGAATGTATGTGTTTGAACATATGTGTATGTGTGCACTTTTTGCCTTTTTATTCTTACTGTGGTAAAAAACACATAACATAAAATTTACCATCTTAACCATTTTTAAATATATAGGTCAGTTGTGTTGAATATATATTCACATTGTTAGGAAACAGATCTCCAGAACTTTTTCATCTTGCAAAACTGAAACTCTGTACTCTTTAAACAACAACTTCTCTTTTCCCTCTCCCTCTGGAAACCACTGTTTGCTTCGTTTGGCGTCTTTACATATCTCACGTAAATGGAATCATACCGTATTTGTCCTTTCGTGACTGCTTATTTCACTTAGCATATTGTCCTCAAGATTCATCCATGTGACAAGGTTTCCTCCTCCTTGCTTAAGGCAGAATAATTCATTCTATGTAAATTCCACATTTTGTTTATTCATTCATCTGCCCGTGGACATTGGTTGCTTTCACCTCCTGGCCGTTGTGAATAGTGCTGGTATGAACATGGGTGTGCGAATGGCGCTTCGAGACCTGCTTTCAAATATTTGGATATGTAGCCAGAAGTGGGATTGCTGGGTAACCAGTGTGGGTCAGGAGGTGGGAGATCGGAACCCTTGTGCACTGCTGGGGAGAATATAAAATGGTGTAGCCGCTATGGAAAGCAGTATGGAAAGTCCTCAAGAACTTAAAAATAGAACTGCCATAGGACCTCAGTTCTCTTTAACATGCAGCATGTGGACAAAACATGCATTTTCTTACTCTTTGTTGAGCTAGATGTTTCCGTGACTAGTAAAGATGAATGAAGCCTAACATATTAAGCGAGCATGACTAGAAGATCGAGGAAGGTTCAAAAACCTAGAGATCAGCCCGACCGGGCGTGGCTCAGAAGTTGAGCATTGACCTAGGACCCAGGCGATCGGGGTTCGATTCCCGGTCAGGGCACGTGCCTGGTTGTGGGCTTGATCAATGACTCTCTCATCACTGATGTTTCTGTCTCTCTCTTTCCCTCTCCCTTCCTCTCTCTGAAATCAATAAAGATATATTTAAAAAAAATAAATCTAGAGATCAGTGCTTTATGACACCACAAAGAGCAAACGTCATCATCGTCTCTGCTGAGCCTGTGCTGCAAGGGTGTGCACTAAGAAACAGCGTGAGTTTTTGTTGTAATATTTACAAGGATTCTTAACTATAAATAAATGCATTATCAGATCATATAGGATTTCTTCAATTATGGTAAATCCACTGAAATGACCACTGAGCTGCCATTAACAGTGACATGGTGGATTAGAGATAGTAAAGGTGTAATGTATTCATGATTATATTTTTCAGTGAGAAAAGCAGGTTCTAAAATGGTACGTACCATCGATTCTATTTGTGGCATATATTTGGAAGATCCTCACAAAACACAAACAGTGGTCAAGACCACCGTGCTGTGTGACTCGCATTGTATTCCGTACGAAACACAGCCGGGGCTGGAGCTGTAATATGCAGGGGTCTTAAGCGGTTATTTCTGGGCTGTGGGATCACAGGTGTCTTCTGTTTGTCCTGCGGCACTTACTTTATTATTACTGTTTTTACAAAACACGTGACTTTAATTTTTTCTTATAAAAATTATAAGAAGTGGTAAATGAAGAGAGTTTTCATGGAACCCAGCACCACTTCAGGCACTAGAACATTATAAAACCAGAGACGTCATGCTTTTTCTACTATACTGTGATGTACGCAGAGATGCTTAACTTTAGAGCATCAATGGAAGGCTTGTTTTACATTGCCGCCCCCCCATGGGTGGGCCCTGGCCCCAGAGTTTTCTATTTTGTGGGTCTGGGTGGGCCCAGAGGATGTGCCCTTCTGCCCAGGCTCTGCTATTTCTGCTGCTGGCTCCAAGGCCCCGTTTTGAGCAGCACTGGACATGAGTGTGATTTGGTGGAAAAGGACCCAGGTACGCAGGATCTCGGCTCTGTTTTGGAATTTACAGGGAGACACAGTTGTTTGGAAACTCCAGCCCTCCGCAAGATCTTCCCTTCCAACTCCAGGCCGCAGAGACCCCTCACCACACAGGCTAAATTCACATAGGTGTAGACTTGACTTCTTTTTGAGGCCCAGGACTGGAGAAATATAGCAGATACTTAGAATATTTTTTAAAAACATGTCTTTATTGATTTCAGACAGAGGGAGAGGGAGGGAGAGAGAGGGAGGGAGAAACATCAGTGATGAGAGAGTCTGATTGGCTGCCTCCTGTACCCCCCCGCTGGGGATCAAGCCTGTAACCGGGCATGTGCCCTGACCGGGAATCGAACGAAAATCGAACCATGACGTCCTGGATCATAGGTTGATGCTCAACCACTGAGCCGCTCGGCTGGGCCTTAAAAGCTTGTTGTAATTGACGTATTTGTTCTGCGCCCCTGTTTCTTCTCTATAAAATGGTGGTAATATGCTAATTCTCCATTGTAGGTTCAACATGAGAAACAGAATCTATTGGAGACATTATGATAAGATTTGTTTAGAAGAACATTGCAAGTTCCTGGCCTATTAGAAAGACAAAAATCTGTGACTTTATGTATACAACCAGTTTTGAGTTACGTAGTAAATTGATTGCTCAATACCCCAAAGAGTTCAAATAAAGCCGTAGACAAGTGGAGTGCTATTACCTAAATGTATGGTATATATTACCTGAGAATTGTGTCGGAAAGATTTGCATACATTCTGCAGTTTCATATTTGTTAACATGAATCTTTTTTGACAAAAACACTCATGAAGACTTTGAGATGTATCACAAAGGTAAGAATTGCTTTCTTTTTTCTGGAGAAGTAAAAGAAAGGGAACAGCCATCATGCTGGGATGACTTGAAGGTCCTAATGATGGCACTTTATATTTGCTTATTGCTTTGCTTTTGTAAAACAGTTTACAGTTTTAGAGTGCATTCAAATTGCCTCATTTTCTCACCCAAATGAGGTAGGCTGGGTTTTATGTATGACTTGTGCCTGCTTTTATAGGTAGAAAAACTAAGACTGAATTGGTCAAGTGACTTGCCTAAGACCACACTTGCCTTAGGTGGTGAGCTGGGATTTTATTATTTTTTATTTTTTTAAAATATGTTTTTAAAAAATATGATTTCAGAGACAGAGGAAGGGAGAGGGAGAGAGATAGAAACATCAATGATTCTCATCATTGATCGGCTCCCTCCTGCAAGCCCCCAACTAGGGATTGAGCCTGAAACGCAGGCAGGTGCCCTGACCGGGAATCGAACCACGACCTCCTGGTTCACGGGTGGGGGCTAAACCACCGCCACAACAGCGGGCATGAGCTGGGATTTTTAAATGCAGGTATTTCCACTCTAGGTTTTCCCTCTTACTGCATGCTATGCTTCTTCTAATTAATCTATTGGTCACCTCTTTTATTTTTCTGAGGGAAGTAGGAAAAACAAAATGTTACCTACTCACAATGCTGTGCCAAAGAGTTTCTTCCAAACTGAGCTGGTAGCAGGACAGACACAGCATTTCCTGTGAGTCATCATTTTAAAGAAAAGAATAAATAAATATGTCTGTTCTTTTGCTTGAGAGACAGAATTGGCAACATCATAGAATTGTGTCAAGGCATAATTGTATAATTATTAATAGAAAAAGCCATCAGATGAAATCATCTTAAGCATTCGACTAGAAACAGCCTAATGCTTTCTAATTCTTTTGGGAAGAGATTTTGCATTTAGAAAGAAAAGTTCTTTTAATTTCATTCTTTGGCACTTTCTTCTCCCCATAAAATCTGTACCTTAGGAGCCTGGGTGATTTCCTGGCCTTGGCTTTGCAGAACTCTGGCCAAGTGTTCTGCTGGGAGGTGGAGGGTTGAGGAGACGCCCAGGACTATTTAGATTCTGCTTAGTCATAGTTTATGAAAAGCGTGTGTCTCGACCTTGTAGTTATAGAAGCCAAAGGAGGTGGCTCCTTGGAGGAAAGCAGTCAGTTTTCAAGATCACTGTGGCAAGAGGGGCCTTGATGACTGTAGATCAGGAAGTCAGTCCCCCCAGAGCAAGTATAATTTAATGGACTCAACCCCAGACTTGGCAAAGGTGAAAAATTGGCATAATGGGCCACTTAGTGCTGACTCATCTCTGAATATATGCACACGCTCCCAGAGTCCTCCAGGGCCTAAAATATTCATCTGGAATCCAGGTGCCTATTAGGGAAACCCACTTCCCCACTGAGTCCCTATAATCAAACCTTATTTTTTAACACTTTGGAAGTAACACATCTAGTCATTGTACATGTGGTTCATTTTCTGCTCTCCAGGTAACTGATTGTTTTGCTGGAATTTTCCTTTTCTCCTGAAACTCTTTTTTAAAACTCTAATATCTAATTTCTGGTCTCTTTAATGGTAGAACTCAGGGGTAGCATGAATCATACCACAGAGGCTTCTAGCTACCTCCAAAAAAGTAGAAATAGTTGGTAAAGTGCTGATTTGTTCTCTTTGTAACTTAAATAAATCGCAGAGTCTCCTGTGGCCCAGAATTGCCTCATGTTGCTATTGCATCGAGGAAACAGCAGTCTAACTTCAGAAGACTTGAAGAATGTCTCTGTGGTTTTTTTAAATCATAAGTTTCTTTAGAAGGGTAGTGTAAGTATTTTATGCAGCAGCCTGCACAGAAGGCTTCCTAAAAATCACATTTGGCATCTCCCTTTCTTCATGGTTTTCAGCTCACGGCAGCCGCTGGAAATGGCTTCTCTGCCTTTTTGGTCTCCCCAGTCCTTTTGTTCAGCTTCTCCTGTGCTGTGACCTCACGCCCCGTCCTCTTCTCTAAAGCCCCTGTTTTCTAGAAAGACCTCCCCCTGGGTAATTGAAAGGGCGTGCCTTCCCTGTCCCCAGCCTCACGGTGCAGATCTCTCACCCCAGCCCTGTCCCCCGCTGTTTCCCCAGGCAGTTGGAGGGGGCTCTGCCTCCCCCTACCCCCCAAAATGCACATTTACCTTTGGGACTGGAAGCCACCAGTGAGTACAGCTGGGGGGGGGGTAGAGCCCCTTGTTTCTATTGCACCCAGTTACTTACACAGCAGCTAAAGATTGTTTAGGGGGACTAGTGGGGAGGAGAAAAGAGCTGTACTAGAGCCTAGAGTGGCGGCAGGTGGTGGCATAGAGGTCAAGAGTGGAGGTTCCAGAGTCGGTTAATTGAATTGGGGTTCTCCACTTATTAGCTGTGTGACCTTTGCAAAGTTCACCCCTTTAAGCACCAGATTCCTCTTCAAAATGGGTCCAATAATAGGATGTGTCTTGTAGGGGCACCCCAGATCTCATAGCGGGCCTGACCTTCTAACCTGCTTGCTCCTGAGTCTTCACGGAGTCTTGCCCTCTGGGAAAATGCTTCCAGGGTGCTCCTCCTTGGGAGCTAGGGGCCCCGAGAACTGGATGTTATCTGGTGTGGCGGGCTGCAGAAAGGCCAATCACCCAAGGACTTTCTATCCTGCTTCGCGGTTCAGGCCTGCTGGGGGTGGCTTTATTTTGCTCTACCCCTAGTAATAAAACAGGCGGGCTGGAGTATATGTGGTCTGCCATTTGCTTTGTTAGTAACTTTATAACATTTCCATGTTTATTCTGTTTCTCCTCAGTGATTATCTAGACTATCAAATGAAAGATTATATCATCGGTGTCCTCTAAGAAGCAGAGGGACCATGCATCACACACCATCCTGCAGCCAGTGCAGAGTGGTGACAGACGCAAGAAATAAAGAACGTAGTTGTGGCACCGAAGAGAAAAGGACAGCATGCTGAGGCGCTGGATCCTGCTTCCGAGAGAGAACTGTGGGATGCCAGGCTGAGCCTGAGGGGGAGAAGGGCCCCAGATGACAAGCGTGGCCCAGGCTAGCTGCAGGACTTGCAGGCTTCAGAGCAATGTGAATGCAGGGCCCCCTTTTTAAAAAATTAGGAATTTCAAGATGGTGACAACAGAGCACGAAACCAGGCTTGAGGCCCTTCAGCCCACGGGCCCTGCGAGACTCCAGAAATTGTCCACCCCTAAAGCTGGTCCTGCAGGTGGCTAAGGTGACTCTCCTTTGTGTTCTCTCTGTGGTACTGAACACACTGCATTTTGATGGCAGCAGTTCTTGTCTGTAAGCTCCACGAGGATGGCACAAGCAAGGATGTGCTGGTAAGGAAGCTACCAGCACGTCGTGTGGAAGGAGGAAGGAACGAGGGAAGGAGGAAGGGGTTATGTAGGTTACTTGACCTGCCACCCTGCCCCTCCTCTCCTGAAGCTCTGACAGTGGTGAGGTGGGAGTGGGGTAGAGGATCTCTGACAGAGTAAAGTAAGCCTTTTTTGATCTCACAGGACTGTGCTTCCTGTCAAATTCCAGCAAACATTTTAATCAGAAGTTCTATAAAAGGATAGTGACTCTAAGGCTGAAGTAAAGATGATATAAAATCCCAAGAAATCAAAAATGCATCTTTGTTTTTTGAAAGCAGACAGGTCAGGTTGGAATGGGAGAAACAAAAAACCAGGGTTCATAAACAGGACTTGATTTTCAACAGAATACTTCTTAATATCATAAAAGCAGATGTCTTCCAGGGAAACAAGCTGTTGTTGAAGGATGGGGTGTTATTGTTGTCAGATCAATTGGTTAACAAGATTTAACCTGGGAAATTTCATTTTTCTGATGATCACTGAAGAAAATGCTCTGCTATTCTGGCTTCATCCACCTAGTAGAGTGTCATCTGGAAGATAATTTCTTTTTTCTTCTAGAAGTTGTTTTATCTCTGTTAAAGAGAAGGGAATATTAGAAATTTTTAGTCTTACAGTTCCAACACAGGCGAGTTTAGCAAAGTGAATATCGAATGGAAGGTCCTTTAATTCACTAGAAAAGAAGGTGTGTGTGCTGTGTTTAGCTATCTCGTGGCCACTCAAGATGAGTTTCCCTTAGAGTCTGATTTTGTTTGTTTTGTTTTGAATTTTTGCCTTTAAGTGCCTCATATCTGCCAAGCACAGTGATGAAAAAGAAGGGCCTAGAATGCTGTCAAAGAACCATACAACTTAGTTTTCTTCTGAGGCTACATTCTTTGGAATGTACAGTTCACCTTGCCCTCTAACATCTAAAATAAACCTTAGTGCAATTAGTGTTATTTGAGTGCTCTACTGGTGACCAATCTGCCTACTAATTGATGATGTTAGGAAATCAGATTTTTAAAAATTGGTTAATGGAATCAAGCTGTTTAAAAAACAATTCTTCTATGACATTTTTTAATGCTTAAAAAAGCATGTATTAAGAATATTTCCAATGATGACCAATACGATAAAACTGAGTTCCTCCCCTGATGTAGAAGGATGCTCAGAGTTTGACAAGAGTAACCATAATTGGCTATTATTTATTCTCTAAGGTAGAAGAAAATTGGATGAGAGCAAGCTGAATCATGGGCACTGCCAAGAGGCCTTCTGAGGATTTGCTAGTGATACTGAAGGGCGAAGAAAGGACACAGAGGAAGCATTAGAAATACAGGTCTATTAAAATGGGCAGAGAAATATTGCCTTCCGTCTAATGGTCTGAGCAAGTCCTTCCTAGTGTCATTGAGAGCCTGAAGTCCGGGCAGCCTGTTCTAAGGAGAAACAGAAATGAGGGCTTTCTGTATTCAAGGTGGAGGCTCCACTTTCCCGGACCGTGGGAAGGTGCTGCGAGACAGTGAGAGAACCTGCCCATTTCCATTGATGAGCCAGGTTCATTAGGCCTCAGCAATATGTTCTGTTGTCCAAGAAAAGGGATTTTGTGGAGGACGCCATCCTTGTAGATGCAGAACATGTGACACATGCAAAATGCGCCTGTTTCAAATAAGCAGGGCTTTTCAGGGCTTGGCCAGCGTTCCAAAGGGCTTTGGCATTTCTCCTTTTACAGTAATGGAGTCCTGACCCGCCAGGGTAGAGCTAGTTGAAACCTTCAGTTTCGTGGGAGAGAGAGAAATGTTCTTTTTGCTTTATTTAACACCTGTAAGAGATGTTACGGAAAGGGTAGTTAGTGGAATTGATCTTAGCCCCATGCAATGAGATTGTAGAGCAAAGCAAGGTGGAGCGTGTGGAGCAGGTTGGCCGCTGAGCCTTCTCAGGCCGCCCTGCCTCACTAAGCGTGTGCTGGGCGCAATGAAATAGAGAAACAGGTTGGTAACAGTTCCGCTGGCAGGGGTGCGACTCTAAAGGCCATGGTTACCGTCATGATTTTTGTCATCACAGCTGTCTTTCATTGGGATTCACTAAGTGTTACTGAGCTAAGCAATTTACATATATTATCTAAGTCTTCCTAATAATCCTATGAGGAAGGTGTTATCGTTATATTATAAATAAGTCAGGATTGGTGAGGTTAATTGACTTGGCGTGTTTCTTTTTACAGTAATAGTTTAGATCATGTGAATATACATTGGAGCCAGGCTTTAATTCATGTTTATCTGTTTCCCAAATTCATACCACTTCTGATGTCTTGAGGGATTCTGAAAATCTGGATTCTGAGTGTGCACTTGGCCGGCTAGGATAAAAACCACATTTAAGCTTAGCTGGAAATGGAGGACATGTCCGTTGTTTTTGCCATTAGCATCTGTTCCTCTTCTCATGCAAAATATACTCTGATAGTCCATTGGGGGAACCATCTCTCCCCCACTTCTAGTCCGTGTGTTTCAAAAGATGTGGGCCCCATACCCGATTTTAGGAATGGAGCAGGAGACCGAGGCACAGGCCAGTGAAAACACCCTATTCCCCTAGCCAAAGTGGTTGAGTGAGAGAGGGACATCTCGTCCAGCCAGGCCATCGGAGCTAATGAGACTCAGCTCGGACACTGGTTTGTGCATTTACTCACTCTTCTCTATTAAACTTCAAGTTGAAAGGATGTAGGCTAGAAATGCTGCAGTCTCTTGCAGTCCCAGGGTAAAAGCCTATGTGAAGTTAGAACCAAATGCAGAAAAGGGCAGAAAGGTGGAAGGACATTGGGTCCTGGTCACATCACTGGAGCCTGGTCCAAGCTGTGCCTGAAACCAGTATGCTGGACTTCCCAGTTGTCCTGGGTTGGCTTCTCTTCACTTGGAAGAATAGTCCTAAAGCAGGTTGTCGAGGTAATTAGCTGGTGATCTGTCCCTAACTGTCCCTCTGCAATTCTCCTCTTGCTCCTGGTGCTGGTACTCCATACTCTGTCCCTTCTCCTAGGAGCTTCTCTTTCCTGGTTTGTCGCCTTTCAGCATCCCAGGCAAAGAACTAAAAGGCCTTTGTCCACCATTCTTAATGTGCGTCTGTTCCTTCTTTTCTCTCCCTGGTTTTCCTCTTGGGTGAGGCAGGTCTCAGAGGAGACCCTAATTGTTCTTGGAAATGTGTCCTACCTACTTTTCTTGTTCAAGGTTGTATTCAACTTTGTGTGGTGGGTAAAACTCCTCCTAAGCAAATCTAAGCAATGAGACTTGAGGAAAGTGGTTCCTTTTGTTATGAGTGCCATATTGTGATTTACGAGAAGTATAATTTTGGTCACTCAGATGACCAAAATATATTTCTCATACATATTTGGTCTTATCCACAATTCCTGTCTCACAGCTCCCAGAACTCCTAAAGTTCTGAGCCTAAACACAAAACAAAACAAAAAAACAAAACAAATAAAACCCCAGGTGTCTCTTGTTATGTTAATGAGACGACTTTGAAAGTCCCCTAAGGTAGGGGGCTGGTTGCTAGTAGAACCAATCACGTGATTGGAACAGAGGGAACTCCTTAGGCAGGATATGGGTTCCCTTGAACTGTGAAACCAAAACCTGTTAAGTCCATATAGAGGCTACAGTTAGGAGCATAAGAGTTGATGGAATTAAGATAGAAGAACTGGTACGTTTTAAACAGGCATTATGTGAAATGATTGCATCTGTATTACCTGACCGTATTAAGGGGACAAAAACTGTATCTGATTGGGGAACATTTCTCCTTTGTAGTATTGTAAAACGGAAGGCATGTAAATCCGCCCTTCGAGAGAGATTAATTGGCCATGCTAAATGGAACCAGTAAGATTGCCTGAGCCCACACAGTGTAATGCAGAAGCTGAGCGCTGGGGGGACAGGTTCTCTGTGCCTTAGCCCTTTATGGGAAATAGGCTGGGGCTTACGTCAAGAGCCTACGAGTGCCCCTCAGTGACTGCTACCGGGACTTTGCATGAGAGAACTGAAACATCTAAGGGGGATGGAGTGTCCAGGAGCGTTTTATAATAAAATGGAAATGGTTTATACGGGACCATGGTGCCTGGGGAATGCAAGAAAGACAGAGGGGAGAGGCAGGGCGCCTCTGCCCCTGGGGCTGAGCCTGGGGCTGTGTGAGGAGAAGCTGGATTCTACTGTCAGTGGCCGGAGCCTTGCAGACTGCTCTCAGCTGACTGACAAAGAGCGGCTTGCTTAGCGGGTGGCCGTTACAAAGCGAACGGACGACATCCTGTTTGGGAAGCTGCTGTATTAAGACCAGCGGGTGGAAGGATTGAAGAAAGTGAAAACCGATGAGGTCATTTGATCCGAATCTCACGCTGTTATTGTAACAGTGATCGAAGATTAAATAATGGTGAAAGCCCCTGTGTTTGGGCTTTTACTGAGTCACGAGCAGTGGCCTGGCTTTGTGGTCCGTATGCGATGGGGGCCTGCCCTGCTTAGGGGTCCTCGTATGGAGCGGGGCACTTTTGGAATTTTAGAGGCGCGCTAAAGTAGGACATGTGGGTGCCCATCAGAACTCCCTTCCAGGTTTGGGAGGTGGTCGGAATCGACAAGCAGGTATCCCATGTGCTCCCTTGAAGTGTCCACCTGGGTCTCTGAAACAAGTGGACGTGGGGGCCCTGCAGCATTGCAGAGATGGGCTGACTAGGAAGAGTCCTCTCTCATCCTCAGAGGCACAGACCTTCAATAAGAACTGTTCTGTCTGCCAGCAAAAGAGACAGACTGCAGATGGCCGTGTGGCAGATTCCCTGGCGGGAAGACTGAAATAGCTGGTAAGTGCAACTCATGCTTGTAGCCCCGGGCGGCCACAATGGGACTTGGCAGGAATGGACACAGCCCCTGGGCTGGACTTTGCTAACTCGATTGTCGATGCAAATGCGCAGAGAGCTGTGAAAGAACCTGAACGGAAGAAAGTGCACTACTGTGGATGGCTGAGCACCGCTTCTTCAGACCAAGGGGCACACTTTACAGTGTGTGCCAGCAGCTGCACCGTGCCATATGACCACCATTTCTTTGTCACACGTGTTATTCCTTAAAGCTGCATCTTCATCAAGTGTTGCAAGTGATACACATAACGCCTTGGACACTGATAAGATTTGCAGCCTGCCCGTGGAGGTTTATTTGTTTCCCATTGTCAATCTGCTTTAGAACTTTTGGAGGAAAAAAACTTACGACAGCCAGACCTTTTGGGACAGAGAAAGACTAGCCAGAGCTAAACTCTTAATAAAGCCGCTGATGTTTATGAGGTACGAAGACTTTTTCTGGGATCTGTGCCCGTAGGGAAGATGGAAGGAAGAAAATCATATTTGAAGGCGAATTATGAAGTACATTTTGTCTCCCACATGTGAGGTTATAGAAAAGGGAGCGACATAAAGGGAATAGGTTGGCTAAGGGTAGATTTTTATTTAAAACAATTGTTTTTTTCAGTGAGTTAAAAAATCGCGGCAGGGGTGAAATGGGGACCACGACAAGGTTACACACTTGGTTGGGCTAAGTTTATCCTGTGGGGCTGTATGCTCATCTCTTATAAAACTGGGAGACAGAAGAGGGGAGGTGTGAGCCTGTGAGAAAGGCGTTGGGGGAATTAGCACTTCTGAAGCGTTTACTGTGTTTTAGATTATTTAATGTATGTTAAATAACTTACAGTCTCCTGACAACCTTCTGAACCGGTGTATAGAGGAAATGCGGACAAGCTCCGATGCCACACGATTTGTGGCTGCAGGCGACTCCTGGTCTGTCTCATGGTCAAGCCTGTTCTCTTTTCTGTAAGGGTTGAGTCGTCAACTTCAGGTTTATGAGTCCTGATTATTTTATCCTATAACAGTTTATGCCTAGGTGGTGCTTACTTTGTTATATCAGTCCCTTCTGTCCCCTTCTTTCCCTCCTCCCGGAATAGTCTCCAGTGGGCCAGTCAGAGGATCAGGGTACCTGGAAGGGGGACAGCAGGAGATGTGGTGTCAGAGCTGTTTTCCAATGCCAGCTCTGCCACTTCATAGCTCCGTGACTTTGGACAAGGTTCTTATATACTCTCAGCTTCAGTGTCTTAAACTGTAAACTCTAAACAGGAACATGTATCTTCCAGGGTGGTTGTGCGGATTGTGCGGATTTACTGGGGTATGTAAAGCTTGTGGCCTCAATGCCTGGCGTCTGGAAATCTCCCATCAATGGGAGCTGCTCTTACTGTCAGAGGTGGGGGAGGGAAAAGAGTCGTCATTCAGGCTCCCCACCCAACCCCACCCCACCGCACCCAAGAGGTGCTCCCGCTCCTTCAGCTTTCTCACCTTGGTTTTCTATTTACTCTATACTTTGCAGCTCTGGCATAATCTATTTAACTATTTCTGATGCATTCTTACCTTCTGCCAAATCTAATTGCATTTGGTATCATTTGAAGTCTTCTGTGACACAATTTGAAACAGACTATGAGAAGAAAATGACTTGAAAAATAACTGGAATCAATGGAAAATAGATTAACATGACTTTTAGTGGTCAGGAGAGGACAGGCCATTTCCCTGGGTAGTTAACTTGGTTCGTAGCAAGCTAGTTCCTGAAAAGTGTCACTGGCATCAGTGACCAACAGGTCCCCACTGGATCTGAGTGTGTCAGCCAGTATTGAGAGCGTCAGAGCTTTCCTTAAAGGTCTCAGTGCCTCCCTGAGATACACATAAACATTAAGAAAGCTGGGTCGTGATCAAATATTACCCTTCCCACTCTGGGAGGAAAATCTCAAGAAGAAAGAAAGATCTGCCAAAGCCACTCCCAGTTAGTGACATCCTGTCGTCCTCGCTGCCCCCCTGAGGATCTCTACCGTCTCCACAAGACAGCTGCCCCATAAATATCTGGAACAAAGAGATGGAGCCAGGATGAAAGCCGCAGGCCAGCGGGCCTCTGGTCCCCCGAATGCAGCGGGCTTCTTATCCAACCGCACGGGCCCTCCCGGGCTGGGGTGTGAGGGTGGTGCATGTCTCAGGCAAAGAGAGACCAGCTAGAGGACATACAGCCACGGGAATGCGGAGGTCTCCTGCTCCAGGAAGGCTTCTCTAGTTTAATCTGAATTATTTAATGTTTAAAAAAATCTGCTTCCTAAATCTTATTCCAAAAGAGGAAAAAGAGACAAGTCTTGGAGGAGTCAGTGTGAAACCGGAGGAGAGTATGGGCCCTGAGCCGAGCTGTCTGGCTTCAGGCCTGGGCCCCTCCACCTGGAGCCGGTCATCGCCGCTCTCAAGGCTCAGTTTCCTCACCAGTAAACTAAGGCTGTATCCCGGCCTCTCCCACGTCTGTCTCTCAGACCCTGCCGCTCTTTAAAGTCTGGTTTAGCCGTGGTCCCCTCGTGAGCCTTTCCCTGAGTCCCCTGCCTTGGCACCCTGCCCATGCTCTGTGCTGGCCACTCTTTGGATCTCAGTCCCTTCAGCTTTTTCACCCAGTCCCCCAACTCCCCTCCCCTCTGGCAACCATCAGTCTGTTCTCTGTTTCTATGCACCTGTTTTTGTTTTGTTCTTTTATATTGTTCTTTAGATTCCACAAATCATATGGCATTTGTCTTTACCTGACCGACTTAGTATAATACACTCTAGGTCCACCCATGCTGTTGCAAGTGGTAAGATTTTGTGTGCTTTTTATGGCCGAGTAATATTCCACTATGAAATGTCCCACAGCTTTTTTATCCACTCGTCTATTGCTGGGCACTTGGGTTGCTTCCATAGCTTGGCTATTGTAAATAAAGCTGCAATGAGCATAGGGGTGCCTATATTCTTATGAATTAGTGTTTTGGATTCCTTCGGATATATACCCAGAAGTGGGATCGCTGGGTCATAAGGCAGTTCCATTTGTAATTTTTTGAGGAAACTCCACACTGTTTTCCATAGTGGCTGCATCAATCTGCATTCAGCTGTGGGAGATTTCATCTTTATTCTTAGAATCATTGATAACCTATTCTTGGAGATATGTAACACATTAGAGACATGACCTCCAGGTGCCTCTAACCTAATGAAAGAATGATCCAGACATCCTCACTATCTCCTTAAATTGCATTTACCCTTTTGTTTGCATATGATATAAAAATTCTGTGCATAAAAACACCTAGAATTTGCATGTTTAGGCTGAGTGTACTCTAAGACTCATTTCTTTTCTAATAGGTCAAGGTGAGAAAATAGGGATTGTGATAACGCTCGGAAAACATTTGTGAAAAGCCTCGTGAACTGGTGGGGTGGGGCAGGGGCTGGCTGGCGTAGGGCCAAGATGACAATGTAATTCCAGGGCCCGAGGTGTCATCGGAGGACCCTGGAGGCAAGAGTCAAATGAGTCACAGGAAAACAAATTTGTGTGAAAGGTCTAGAGGAGCTGGTTTGATGAGGTGAATGATAAAAGGAAATAAAGATTCAAGTCATGAGGTAAAGAGCTTTGGAAACCCATTACCTTGTTCGTATCTCCATTTCAGTGGCAAGCTGCTGTGGGCCTTAAGAGGTTGGTGGAGGGAAAAAATTCCCTTTGACCTAAATGCTGAGGTTTGACCCAACAGCTCACGGGCTGTTTACTGAAGGTGTAATTTGCAGGTGGGAGATGGGCAAGGCCTTATCTGTGGATGTTACTCTGGGAGAGGAAGGGACAGGATGTAGGGCGATGTTTTTGTTCTTTCACTTTCTACTTTTGCTATTAACAGTACCCTTCACCTTGGTTCTCTCCTATATACATATATATGTATGTATGTATGTATATATGTATTTGTGTATATATATGTCTTTATTGATTTCAGAGAGAGGAAAGGAGAGGGAGAGAGAGAGATAGAAACATCAATGATGAGAGTCATTGATTGGCTGCCTCCTGCACACCCCCTGCTGGGGATAGATCCCGCAACCCGGGCATGTGCCCTGACCCGGAATCCAACCTCCATCTCCTGGATCCTAGGTCAATGCTCAACCGCTGAGCCACGCCTGGCTGGGCTCTCATATTTTGTCTTTTGTTATTTGCAGTGTCTCCATCACAGCAAATAGAATACTTGTTCTAGAACATCACCATCTATTCTGCCATTTTCAATAGGAACGGTAATGTTTTACCTTTAACGTCTTCTGGCGTTAGCATGTCCGGCCTTGTGAGTTTGACTGTTCTGCTGTGTGATTTTTTGATGGTTCTGAATGCCTGTTCTTTTTCACAAATGACCTCTTTTACCCTCTTAGACTTGGGCTTTGCTTAGGAGGAAGAACACAAGCCTGGTTTTGATCTAATGACACTGAATTCCTTTAGAAATTCTTAGTTATATTGCCAAGAAGTTTTCTTCTATTGCTCAACTCTCAAAGTCCTTTCAGTTTTACCTTCCGTGTAACAGTGTAGCTTTGTTTCATTTCTTTCCATTTTCTGTGGAAGGCGGACAGTGACCCTTAACCAGATTCAACAGTCCATTTTATCCCTGCCATTGTATGTGATGTTAGAATTTAATCAAAGCCGCACTCAAAAGAAATGCTAAAATTCTGCACACAAAAGTCTCCTGATGCTTATTGGGTTTAAGGAGGAAATGATAAATAGCACCCTCTCTTCTGTTTTCTATTTATAACCTGCTGAAAAAAAATGACGTCAGGAGTTAAAAAATGAAGATAAAATGTTTTGTTTTCCTTTGGTGTGTGATTCCACAACATGCCTTGACCTATAGGCAAATGAGTTTCTTAATTTAATCATGATTTGTCTGACTTGCACATATGAGTTGTGTGAGTTAAAATTTTTTGACCCTGTTATATGTATATGCAGATGGAAAAAATCTGGTACTTCCCGTAAGAAGTCAGCAAAATTTTTAGTTAGGGGCATTATGTGAATGTTTCAAGCCAGGAGACTGTCATTTAGAAAATTATCTCTTCTACTTAGTACACAAAATGGTGCAAACTGGCCATGAAATATTGCAGCCCCTTTTTAAGGCCAGCCAACAATTCTTTGCTCACCTAATACCATCTTATATCTGTATAATTCTTCACAATTTATGGAACACTTTTATATGCAAAATGTCATTTTATTCCTTTCATGATAGGGAGCTAGATGGGAATGCTTAGTAAGGGAGAAAGAAAGGCAGAGCACTAAAATCAGTATACCCAAATTTAGTGCAAGGTACCAAATTTAGGATTCTCTGGAAAATACAAGAATGCTGGGAAAAAATAGAAGGCAGCAGGAAATGAGGAAGACCAAACATAAGGTGGATTGACTCCATGAAAGAAACCATAGACACGAGTCTACAGGAGCTGAGCAGGGCTGTTGAGGGTGGGACATCACTCACGGGGTTGCCGTGGAGTCAGAGCCGACTCAGCGCACATAGCACACACCAAATTTAATGAAAACACACCAAATTTAGTGACGAGCGTAAGCTGGGACTCAACCTTGTTTCTAATTCTGGGTCTAGCTTCAGCTCAGTGGGCTCTTATCAGTTTCCTCTCACCCACTTCTAGTCTCGTGGCACACAGACTTGGCAAAGTGTCAATATGGTGTGATAAGGGTTTTGACAGCAGAAACCACAGGGTTGCAGGTGGTGAGGTCATGTGAAGAGGTTGAGCCAATAAAAGGCAACTGACCAGAGAGTAACCTGAGGCTTTCTCCTGGCTGAATATATATCCTGGCAAGTTGAAGCTCCTATTAAAAATAACTCCTCATATTAATCATTGATAATTCCCTTTTCAGTGTCCTTGGGGTGCTGAGGCCTGATAAGTGCTCCTAAGTCTTAAGGCCAGCGTGGCTTCATAGACAGGGCGGCCAGGGCTGCTGCAGCAGGAACGTCTGTTTTGTGCTTGGGTCCTGACCTAAGAGAACTGTGAAAACGTGTCACGTGTAAAACCAGGAGACATGTAAATGGAAAATGTGGTAAATGGGAATTGACTCAATCCAATAGATGATACCAGTGTAGATCCCTTAGAAAGCAGAGCAAAGAAGTGTTCAGGAGCATTAAGAAGTAGAGTTAGATGTACCACAGCTCTTTTATTCACTCATCTACTGATGGGCACTTGGGCTATTTCCAGAACTTAGCTATTGTAAATAATGCTGCTGTGAACATAGGGGGGCATATATTTATCCTGATTGGTGTTTGGGATTCTTAGGATATATTCCCAGAAGTGGGATTGCTGGGTCAAAAGGCAGCTCCATTTTTAATTTTTTTGAGGAAACTCCATACTGTCTTCTGTAGCGGCTGCACCAATCTGCAGTCCCACCAACAGAGCACAAGGGTTCCCTTTTCGCCACATCCCTGCCAGCATTTGTTTGTTGACTTATTGATGGTAGTCATCCTGGCAGGTGTGAGGTGATACCTCATTGCCATTTTCATTTGCATATCTGATGATCAGTGATGTTGAGCATTTTTTCATATGTCTATTGGCCACCTGTATGTCCTCTTTGGAGAAGTGTCTGTTCATGTCCTTCGCCCATTTTTTTAATTGGATTGTCTTCCTGTGTTGAGTTATATGAGTTCTTTATATATTTTGGAAATTAACCCCTTATCAGATGTATCACTGGCAAATACGTTCTCCTACACAGTGGGTTCCCTTTTCATTTTGTTGATGGTTTCTTTTGCTGTGCAGAAGCTTTTAGTTTAATGTAGTCCTATTTGTTTTTTTCCTTTGTTTCTGTTGCCCTAGGAGATTTTTCGCAAAAATATTTTTAGGAGAGGCATCTGAGATTTTACTGCCTATGTTTTCTTCTAGGATTTTTATGATTTTGTGACTTACATGTAAGAATTTTATCCATTTTTAGTTTATTCTTAGGTATGGTGTAAGTTGGTGGTCTAATTTCATATTTTTGCATGTACCTGTCCAATTTTCCCAATACCATTTATTGAAGAGACTGTTTTTATTCCGTTGTATGTTCTTGCTTCCTCTGTCAGATAATAATTGACCATAAAGGTGTGGGTTGATTTCTGGGCTCTCTGTCCTGTTCCATTGATCTATATGCTTGTTACTGTGCCAGTACCAGGCTGTTTTGATTATAATGGCTTTGTAGTATAGTTTGATATCTGGCATTGTGGTCCCTGCAACTTTGTTCTTCTTTCTCAAGATTGCTGAGGCTATTCAGTGTCTTTTCTTGGTTCCACATAATTTTTTAGAATATTTTTTATAGATCTGTGAAATATGCCATTGATATTTTAATAGGAATTGCGTTGAATCTATATATTGCTTTGGGTAGTATGGACATTTTAATGATGTTAATTCTTCCAATCCACGAACACTGAATACACTTCCAGTTATTTGTATCTTCCTTAATTTCTTTCTTCATTGTCCTATAGTTTTCCGAGTACAGGTCTTTTACCTCCTTGGTTAAATTTATTTCTTAGTGAGTGCAAAAAATGGAAGTTACACTTTTAAGGGGCCTTTATTTTGGAGTCTGGTGTTACCTAAATTCTCTTCAAAAGTGCTTGCACGCTGCAGGCCCAGGACCTGGACCACTAGGTACCTTATTTTTGTTGTTGTTGCAATAGTAAATGGGGTTGCTGTCTTAGTTTCTTTGTGATAGTTCATTATTGGTGTATAAAAGTGCCATCGATTTCTGGATATTGATTTTGTATCCTGCAACTTTGCCGAAACCATTTATTAGATCTAGTAGTTTTTGTGGAGACTTTGGGTTTTTCTATATACAGTATCATGTCATCTGCAAATAGTGACAGTTTTATTTCCTTCTTTCCAAGTTGGATGCCTTTTATTTCTTCTTTTTGTCTGATTGCTGTGGCTAGGACTTTCAGCACTATGTTGAATAAGAATGGTGAAAGTGGACATCCTCTCTTGTTCCTGATCTTAAGGGAAACACTTTTATTGATTTTTGCCTGTTGAGTATGGTGTTGGCTGTAGGTTTGCCATATATGGCCTTTATTATGTTGAGTTTTGATCCCTCTATTCCCACTTTGCTGAGAGATTTTATCATAAATGAGTGCTGGATTTTGTCAAATGCTTTTCCTTCATCTATTGATAAGATCATGTGATTTTTATACTTCATTTTATTTATGTGATGTATCACATTTATTGATTTGTGAATATCATACCAGCCTTGCATCAATGTGAATGAGCCATTCCCTGTTATTCTTATATAACTTTGTCAACTATATGTTTTCCTTTTGAGTTGAAAGGTGCAGCTAATCCTAAAACACTTACTTCAGGTGCTCCTTTTAAATAGTTATTCTCAATCCACTCTCAACTTTGAGGTTACTGTCCTTCATGCTAGTAGCTTTCAGTAAATAAAACAAAAGCTGAGGGCTTACATCCCTAGTGCTGATAAGTTTTTTGTACTAAATAAACAAGTAGATATGACCAGTAAGATTATAATTCTATTCCTTACCTCTAAGTCAAAACTGAGCTCAGATTTTCCACAAGTGGATACTTTCCATTCAGTAACAGATGCAGCAGCCTTATTGAGTGCAGAGAATAGAAGTTACATTACTTTTAAGAGCCTTTATTTAGGACTCTGGTGTTACTTAAATTCTCTTTAAAAGTGCTTGCACGCTGCAGGCCCAGGACCGGGACCACTCTAACTCTCGCTAAAAACAGGGTAATGTTAAACATGCTCAAAAACATGTTCAAAAAGAACACATACATCAGTAAGAAACTAATGTTTACTTTGAAAATAAAATATAAAATGTTAGTTTTTATAAATCCATATGTGTTTCAGAAATATAAGGATTTCAGATATTACTGAATCAGTATGGACTGAAAATAGGCTACTTTGACACCAAGTAAGGACTCTAGTTATTTTAACTTTCTAAAAATGTTAATACATTAGAAGATGTTACATCTAAAATTCAACAACTATGGCAAACCGTGTGTGCAGGTACACTAGCTTAAACCTATAGAATCCTAACCATGCACAAAAGGATGTGTCTTATATATTCATAAGATGTGTGCATGTATGGACACTCTTTCACTAACATAATGCAGATAAGAGAAAGCAGCTTAGAAATAGTGCTTTGAATATAAAACGTTAACTTTATAAAAAACGTATATTTTTGCATTTTCAGCAAAAAGCCATGCAGAAAGGGCAAGAGTTTTAAACTTAAATAAAACCAAAAGGTCTAATGGACCGAAATACACTGAATAAATGTTCAAAAAGATTTCAGATTGAGATAGGAAGGGATATTACATCAAGTGACACTTATCAGGCCTTCTCTTAGAAGATGCATGATCCCTACACTGACATCTGAGAGAAATGTTTAAAGCATAAAATCAGCCTCCCAGATAAGTGGATCATTTTATTAAACTGCTTCAGGAAGTAGTTTCAAGAGCTAGTGCTTAGAACTAACTTTTTGCGTGAGTTTGAGGCCACTAAAAAGACCAAAAAAAAAAAGGGTGCTGGCGCAGAATGAAAATCTTTAATGCTATTAGACCAATGGCTTTGATAGTAAAACTGGTGAGGTTTTTCTTTGTTTTCAATTAACTACTCTGTCACAAACAAATTTTTGTTTAGCTTTGAAGTGAGAAAGAAGTCCTTGGTTGCAGCGTCTGACCTTGTCCAGTGTTTATTCTGGAAAATGCAGGTTGCATACTTGTAAACCGCCCAGCTTGTGGCTCATCCATGGGCACTCGTCTTCCTTCCATTTGTTTTCTCCTGATCAAAAGTGAGAATGGAATCTCTGTAATGACCATCATAGTGAAGGCCTCCAAGAACCATGATTTGTTTGTCCAGCACGGTCACACCATGGCCACTTCTACCAGTTGGCATGGATGCCAGGATGGTCCACTGATCAGTCTCTGGGTTGTATACTTCTGTGGAAGGGCAGCCCTGAGATCCAAAAGAGGACCCGAAGATCACACAGAAGCCCCTGGAGATGTAAAGCCTGGCATGGTAGGAAATCATCTTGTGTAATTCATTTTGCTCTGATTGTGCAGCAGTTGGTAACAACTTGAGTTCTGGTCCATTGTTCTATGATCCCTTTTTGAAGGTGGACAATGAACTGATTCCACTGGTGATACACGACTCGTTGTTGAGCACTGCCCCTCATGTCCATGTTTGTTAATGGGATAGAGATCCACAAATTCCCATTTATTATTGGTGATTCCATATCTCTCTGTTGAATAGAAAGTCTCATCTCTGGTTCTGCCAGCCACAGTGTAAATAAACTTCCCAATAACGCCAACTGCAAATTCTGAACGTGGCACAGACATGTTTGCCATCCTGAGGCAAGAGTTTTCTCCGGTCACACCTGAACCCTTTGAAAGAAGCATGGAGTTTGCCATCTGGGCCCAGTTCTTCCCCGCCCAACAAGAACACAAAGTTACTGACATCAGCAAAGCAGTCGGGGCACAGAGGTACTTGGGGGCCCTCTAGGACTCATGGTTTCTTTAAGAGAAGTGTTTCACTGTTAACCATGCTCTGTCCAATAATTCCTCAGATACTGATGTTTGGGGTTTGGCAGAGCGGATGCTGCTTGATTTCATGTCCAACGAAGGCTGCTGGTGAATGCTCTGGAAGTAATTCAGTGCTTGGTCAACTTCATAGCGCAGCTGTTGAGAGTATCTATAAAACTCTGATGTCTTAACCTTCTCAAAAACACTGGATGGGGTCATCAAACATAACCCGATGTTCTGAATAATGGTATCGGTATGTCTCCTATCATGCCGCAGCCAAGGGTGCACAGCCTCATACAGCTCTAGCTCCGGGAACCTGCTCAGATGGCCATTATCCAAATAAGACATGAGCTTCTCAGAACTCTTAAGACAGGAAGTCAGGCCCGGACATGAGCGGCACAAAATTGTCTAGCAGAATTCCCGCTTCTCTCTGACCCCCTTGATGTTGACACCGAAATCATCTAAGAGTCTCACAATTTCTGCACAGTTTTCTAAGCAGATTTTTGCTAATAGGAAGAACAACAGAAGAACTTCACCACTTCTCTGCGTTGAAAATACTGGCAGCCTGAAGCATCTCATGAACACTATTCATACTCAGTTCTGTAGTTCCACAGTGGGCACGCTGAAGGATGTGGCTGAACCAGTGGCAGTTAGACCTGATAAATGAGTTTTGTCCTGATCTCACTCCTTCCTGTCTGCAGTAAACATACAGTCAAACTTTGGTTCTTGACCGTCTCCCATCTCAAACAATTTGGTTCTTGACCAAGTTGACCTGACAACCCTTTCATGCTGATACCTCAGCATGACAAAAAGCATCTCTCAGGCAATAAAAAAGGAAAAAATGCACGACTAACCCTCACTTTGTTAACATCTCAGGAAATTGTGCTGTGAATATTTTAGTGGGTTTTTTTTTTTGCTTTTGTTGCTGGCAAGTTGATGATTAGCACATTTTTAAAACATAGAGAGGCCATCAAGAGTGCTGATGTTGCTAACAGTGTCAAAGTGCTCGTGAAACAACAATCACAGGCGATTGAAGAAGTAGAAAAATTGTTATTGACATGGATAAACGAAAAGCATTCGGAGGCAATGATACATGAAAAAGTGAAGGTGCTGCATGCTGACCTGAAAGACATCCCTGGAATGAGTGCTGAAAGTGATTCGTTTAAGGCTAGTAGGGGGTGGTTTGATAAATTTAGGAAAGATGTGTTTATTTAGAGATTAAACAGTACATTAGACATGCGCTGTCTATAAGAAAGGTTGAAACGGAATCGTTTGTGGGTCTGGAACAGATTAATTCAATTTACATTATTTCTAATGGGAAAAAATGATTTGGTTTTCTACCTAATCGCTTCTCAAACAGCCTTCCAAAACAAATGAAGTTTGAGAACTGAGGTTCCATTGTAATTCTGAAGTAATCACTCTGGTGACCAAGAAAGCTTTATGGGCCTGGAACTGATGTGACATCAAGTAGCAGTCCCACCTCATACAGCACTCTGAACCCAGCAGAGACACTGGTGTCATGGATGGAGGGACAGAATCCTTCCACATCCCCCACTATGAAACACCTCCGGGGTTCATCCAGCCTCTAGTGTGGGGCACGCAGTCTGCATCAGGAAGAAGTTGACTGATGGCCGGTCAGTGGGTGGTCAGGCGAGGATAGCACTTGGCAGGCTCCTGGGACATCTAAGAAGGGACTGCTCCCCGGCTGGGCTGGGTCTCTCAGGCAGTGATGGGGGTGGGGGTGAGTCTGCACTCCTGCTGCCTCCCCCTCCCCCAAACCAGTCCTGGGAAAGAAGACCCTATCAGCTCTTTTCTGTCAATTTTTGTGTCACTTTTGCCCTTTTTCCCCCTAAAAATGTCCTTATTTTCTATTTTGTATTTCACTTCTAAATATCTCACATTCTTTCCTCTCTTTCCCTATAGGTTCCTTTTGTAATACCCATCTTTTATCTACTTTGTATTAATTTCAGGAAGCATTACTTAAAATATTAGTGTGCTTAGGTTGAATGAAAAGATAGAAGTGAATAATTATTTTTATACTAAATAACTGTGTGTGTGTGTAAATCAGGGTTAATTCCTGTACTACAAAAAACCTAATAAACCTAGGAATTAGACACTCAGTGGATGTCTACATTAAAATCTGGAAAGGTCGAAACTGCATATATAGTCTTGAAAACAAATATCCATAATTTGAATTTGAGTGGTAATTTAAAAATGTTTACTTGTTTGCATGTCTTTCTTTCCTAATAGAAACCTTGTCTTATTCATTTTCATATCATACAATCTCGGAGAGTTCCTGACACCTAGTAAAGGTTCAGTTAATATAGTTTAAATTAATGAACGAATGAAGAGGTGAACTTAACCTACAGAATAATGCCTGTGATCTGCCATAGGCTGTCCTTGTGACCTTGTTGTATAAGGTATGAAAACAGACTTTGATGTCATGTACCCTTGAGTTTAAATCCTGAGATTTCAATTTACTAGATGTATTATTTATCAATTGCTGCATAACAAACTATCCCAAATCTTAGTGGCTTAAAACAATATTTTTTATTCCACATTTTCTGTGGGTCCTCATGCAGCTTAGCTGGATGCTCAGTCTGAGGGGCTCTCACCAGCTGCAATCAAGGTGTTGGCCTGGGTTGTGGTCATCTCAAGATACCACTGAGGGTAGATCAGTTCCTACGTTCATGCAGGTTGTTGTTAGTAGGACTCAGTCCCTAGCAGGCTGTTGGGTTGAGGGTCCCAATTTATTGCTGGCTCTCGGCCAGAAGCCACCCTCAATTCCATGCCACGTGGGTCTCTCTCCAGGGCAGTTCACGTCACGGCATCTGGCTGCACTGGAGTGAGCAAGCTGTAAGAACTGGAAAAAATTCAGCAAGTCAGAAGTTACAGTGTTTTGTAACCTAATCTCAGAAGTAACATCTCATCACCTTTTTGAGGTCTCACTTGTGCTTTCTTGTATGTGTCTAGAGCTGTTTCTCAGTTGCCACAATACGATGAGGAAATTTGAATTAAAAACAAATAAACTAGACCTTGTCCATCCAAAGAGGTTCCGTCTTTTCCAGTCATTTTTGTAGGATGCTATTACAGTTCCATCATCTTTGAAATTCATTTTCTGAAACTACCTGCACAATCTGAGGGAAATCCTTTTGAACATGCTCATGGATGGGAAGTCTCTATTGTCTATTTCCTGAAATCAAATTCATGCTCAGAGAAATACCATTTTAAAGTAAGCACAGTGAACCGAGTGGCTGATCACACTGGGTAATGTTTTCTAGTGCACAAAACAAGGAACAACTAAATGATAGTGGGTTTGTCTTGTATTAAAAAACTAGCTCCAAGGGTAGTTCAAAGGCTCACTTCTCAAATTGTTTAGAGTGAGGTGTCTACTTGGAAGAAAAACTCATATGCCTTTTGCTATGTTTTGAAAAGATAGAAGTCTTACGTTTGTATGAAGTGTTGCTTAATTTGAACCTGAACTATATTGTTGGTCAATTCAAATTCTGGTTCTGCCACTTGAAAACTGTGACTTTAGGAAAGATACTCGGTATTCCTGAACTTCATTTTCACTTATAATATGGGTAACGTCGCAGAGATGTGCATGAGGAGATATGTGGACAATATTTCACACACTCTAGCGAGTCATCTCCAGGAGAGTTACCAGCATTGCTGATGTTATTTTATGCTTAATTTCTTATTTACATTTAATGAAATCACTAAACAAATAAGATGTAATATTTCAAAGATGATGATAATAGGACAAAGAGACATTTTCGGAATACTTACTGTCTGTCAGGCTCCCTGGTAAGCTCTTATATTATCATATTTAAAACATAATTGTCAAGAATGCTCTCAGAGTTTCCATTTTACAAGTGAGACAACTAAAGGTTAGAGAGGTTAATTTTGCCCAAATTATAAAACTAATGCCCTGGCTGGTGTGGCTCAGTTGGTTGGGAGTCGTCCTGTGCACTGAAAGGTCCCTGGTTTGGTTCCCAGTCAGGACACATGCCTGGTAGGGGCCTGCAAGAGGCAGCCGACTGATGTTTTGCTCTCACATCGGTGCTTCTCTCTCTCCGTCTCCCTTCCTCTCTCTCTAAAAATCAATTTAAAAAATCTTTAAAAAAAAACCCAAAACTAGCAATTGACACTAGAGATTTGGATCCAGATCCATATGACCCCCAAATCGCTCCCTTAAGCCCAGCGCTAAAGGGCTCCCATTTCTAGCACCCAATAGGACGAGAGGAGTTCACAGGGCTTCCTGGTTATGTTACCCCAGTCTGGGCTGCACATGAGTTACTTGTGAAGTTTTAGAAAAAAAAAATCCCAAAGTACAGGACACAACTGAAATCTATTGAATCAAATTCCCTGAGGGTTGAATCCAGATATTACCATTAAAAAAAAAGCCACCCAGCTTTTGAGGTGATTCCAGGTTGCAGCCAACTTTGAGACTCTGCTACATGCTCAGCCCCGAAATAGACCTGCAGAGTGGTTGAGGCCTCATGCTCGGGGGTAAGACAGTTTCACTTCCTGTTGGCCGCTTACAAGTTGTGTAGGGACAGGCAAATCACTTTCCTAAACTTCGAAAATGACACTAAAAGCATCATCTTTTGTGGTGAAAATAAAAATAACCCATGAAATGTTCCAGCACACTGCCTGGAACGCAGGCTGTGCCTGGTAGTGGTCGTGTCTCCTACCTGTCGTTCATGCTCCGCACCGATATTTGAAGGCAGGCATTCTGTCCCTGGGCAGAAGTAGGAGGTACTATTGGTCCCTAACGTGTCTTTCAAATTATTAAGTTCATGCCATCTTTTTTTTTTTTTTTTTTTTTTTTATGCCATCTTTAAAGAGTAGTATAGGACTTGAATTTCTATAGGAGATTGACAATATTTAGCAACAGAAGCAATAAAATACGTACCCTGGGAGTAACCCAGGCCACTTAGAAATGAGAACGGCTATTTGGTGCCTTGATTAGTTAATTCTGGAAATGACCATTTACATGCTTTTATATACAGGCTTGTTTTTTATGTAGATGCTGCCCTTTCCTCTTAAAACTTGTTTACTCGCCCCACACAGGTGTAGGCTGCAAGGTCGTTGGAATTAGCCTTTTAAGCGAGTGTTTAATGGAGATGAGTAATTGTTTGCAGCTGCAGGGATCTGTAGGGATTTGTTTTTCTTTTAGAAGGGGACAAGATAATTTGCCTGCCAACTTTGGAAAGCGTGGTCTTGGTTGTCCCATATGCTTGAGGGTGGCTTTGCCTCTTGAATTGAAAAGCCACTGAAGATTCCCGCCCCTCCATAAGATGCCGTGGGATGGGGGGAGCAGGTAGCCAATTTTATCTCAAGAGGGTGTTTTTCCACTTCAATAAAAAAGGCAACCGGTAGTGTTTCGTTTTGAGTGAGGATTATGAACATGAACAGTGGGTAGGTGTTTTGGGGTGGGGGATAGTGGTTTCAAGGGGTTGGGCCCTTCTGACTTAACATCTGAAATATATTTTGAAGATGAGGTATTAGGATGTGATTGATATTATATAGCTTGAGAATATAGATGTGGGCCCGAGGATATGATGAGCTACTGGAAGTCTTATTTGGCAATTTTGGGAACAGCCTCTGCATCTTCAGATTTTATTGGACATTCTCAACATACCAATACGTGGATCAAATCCCTTGCCCTCTGGCTAAGGCAAAGCATGATGCGTGTCCTCCCCATGCAGCAGTGCAGGTCCTGACCCAGACAGTAGCTGGGCAGTGGCTCACTTATCTGTCCTTTAAAATCTGGCCAGCCTGAGCTTAAGTCTTCAGAGTAAGCCGTCAGTGACAGCATAGATCCCAAGTCAGTGAGCTCCTGCCCCCGGCTGGGCTTGCATGAGGAGGTGGCCCAGCCCATTAGGGTGCAGCTGAAGTTTAAGCACCTGCGTTTAGGTGCCCATTGGGCCCCATACAAACCGAGTGATCTTGACCTTTCGTCTCTCATTTTCTTGTACAGGTTACTTATAGGATTAAATGAACTATCTTTTCCGAAGTATTGAGAACAGTGGTTAGCATACAGTAAATGTTATTTCAAAGAATTACTAGAAGGCACAGCACTTGGAGATACTAGCTTATGATCTTATCCTGGCATTTAAATTGCAAAGGGAAGGCTGCACTGGTCTCCTATTTTTCATAGTTCTTCCAAATGACATTTCACCTAGTGTTTGAGTTTCTCGGACATCTGCAAGCCAGTACACACTTATACCTAGTAATATAATTTATTGAGCACCTTCTGTTTGCCAGGAATTGTACATACATGTTTCTCCACTGTGTTAGTGAGACAGGCACTATTTTTATTTCCATTTTTATAGATGAGGCAGCCAAGGCATCCCAAAATCGAGTGACTTGACCAGAATCCTTACCCAGTGGCAGGGCTGGATCTAAACCTGCATCTAAGATCCTCCAAATATGTTCTTTACTCCACTAAACTAAATATTCTTGTCCTCTGAGGAGGCAGAATTATTCATTCATCTTTAAATGGCAATGAATACCTGTTTATAGCATAGGAATATTCCTGGAATTGTGGACAAAAAAAATTTTTTTTTTAAGTCAAATCACATTCAGACCTACAAGGAATATTATTATTGAAACAAGATCTTATCATAAATCTTGAATTTTTAAAAATAAACTTGGGTATTACTCAGAGTGAGGCTTAAAAGTACAGTCATAATAGTTGACCTAGCTAATACTGTTGTTTTAACGTGCTAGTCCATGATACCATAGGATGGATGACTATTTAGTAAAAAGAAATACAATTCTTTCGTGAAGTTGCTTTTGGTAGGAGAGGGCCATCAATGTGACCAGAAAAACTGACTCAGCTGTCCCGCCAACTCCCTGTTCCAGCCACTAGAGGGTAGTGTTGGCATTGGGATGGCCTGGAGGCCAACCAGTCTTCACACTGAGAAGGCTGTGTGTGAAACGTGGACTCTGGCTAAACTTACACTATCCGAAACGATTTGATGAAACAATTTGATGTGACAGGATACACCACATGATCGTAATTGGATCTGCTGTTATTGGCAAGGTATGTCCTGAAGGGAATTTTAAATGTCCTGTGCCTGTGGGTTGTGGGGATGGTACCTCGGGGGCCAAAAGGACTGTGCCATTGGGGACTCAGACCTTTCCTGCTCACCTTTCCACCCAGATTCCTGCTTCATTCTCCCATTTGCAGATTGAAGGCTTGCTGGACGTTTCCAGTGCGAATTCCCTTCCCTGCCCTTCCCTCCAGGCTGCGATCATGAGCACCACAGAGGCTGATGCCCCACTTGCCAGCCTCCTGGAGCTCGTCCCTCACCCTGCTCATCCCCACGAGACCCCTGGGCGGTACGTGGCGGCTGCTGTCCCCGTGCCTTTTTACACTGACAGGAAGATAAAGTCCTTGCCCTTTCGAGTCTCCCCCGTTTGGCCGCGGAGCAGGAGCTGGATTAGGGGGCATTTGTCTAACTCAGAGCTGACCGCGCGATTCCCGGCGCTTAGCAGTGACCTCCTCGGCCTGCGCCCTTGTAACGCTGTGCTTCCCCGAGAGGCCCCACAGAGCCATCTGGCTGTAGCGGGTGGTATCCAGGACAAGCTATTTAAGAGTGTTTTTATCAAGAAAGAAATATTTTTGCTTGTTTAAAATTCTATTCTATTCTATCTTATAAAGCGTGCGACCCCACTAAAATTTTTATTTAAGTATAGTTGTTATACAATCTTATATTGGCTATATATATATATATATATATATTTAAATATATCTTTATTAACTTCAGAGAGGAAAGGCGAGGGAGAGAGAGAGATAGAAACATCAATGATGAGAGAGTCATTGATTGAGCCCGCAACCTGGGCATGTGCCCTGACCGGGAATCGAACCCTGATTGCCTGGATCCTAGGTCGATGCTCAACCGCTGAGCCACGCCTGGCCGGGCATATTGGCTATATTTCTTTCAGGTGTACAATATAATGATTAGACATTTCTACACCTTCAGTGTGATCACCTCACTATTCTAGTGATCATCTGCCACCATATAAACACAGCGGTCATGCCTATTTTCCTCTTCACCTTTTTCACCCCAACACCCTCTCTTCTGGTAACCATCCCTTTGGTCTCTTTCTATGAGTCTGTTGTGGGTTTTTTTAGATTCCACATACGCATGAAACCATAGGGTATTTGTCTTTCTCTGTCTGACTTATTTTACTTAGCATAATGCCCCCTAGGATCATCCATGTTGTCGCAAATGGCAAAATTTAACTTTTTCATTGCAGTGTAATATTCCATTGCGCGTGCAGGCGCACGCCTGTATTACATCTTCTTTATCCACTCATCTGTCAGTGAACACCTGGGTTGCTTCCATATCTTGGCTATTGTAAATAACGCAGCAATGAACCTAGGGGTATATATATATTTTCAAATTAGTGTTTTGGATTTTTATGACCCAGAATATTGTCTATCTTGGTATATGTTCTGTGGGTGTTTGAAAAGAATGTGTATTTGCTGTTTTGGGTGGAATATTCTATGAATGTTTATTAGGTTTTCTTGGTTAATAATGTTACTGAGTTCTTCTGTATCCTCGCTGGTTCTAGAAGTAGTTGTTCCATTGGTACTGAGAGGGGGATGTTGAAGTCTCCAAGTATAATTGGGGATATGTCTGTTATTTATCTCTCAGTCTACCAGTTTTGGCTTAACACATTTTGCAGCTCTATTATTAGATGCATACAAATATAGGATTGCTATGTCTTCTTTGTGGATTGTGCCGTTTATCACCATGTAATGTCTCTTTTTGTCTCTGGTGCTTCACCTTGCTCTGAAGCCTACAGTCATTCCTTTGATTAATGATTATATGATTTATCAATTTCAACCTGCTTATATTGTCATATTTAATGTGAGGTTTTTGTACATAGCATATAATTGGATCATTTTTTAAAAACCTACTCTGCCAGTCTACCTTTTTAATTGGTGCATTTAAACCATATACAACTTTTATATATTAGGCCCTAAATCTGCCATCTTAAGTTTTGTTTTCTTTCTTTCTTTTTTTTTAATTCCTCTCTTTTCCTGCCTTTCTGTGGGTTACTCGAACCACTTTTCAGAATTTTGAATCACCTGTAGAGTTTGAGTGTCTTGTCTACTCTCTACCTACCGGAGTATATTGTGTTTGTTTGGTGTGCAGTGTCCAGGGATTTTAGTTTGACTTGGCAGGAGGAGTGGGGAAAAGTGTATCTATACCATTTTCCCAGGAGTGGAAGTCTGACTCTGTTTTTATTAACAGCTTTATTGAGATATGTTTCCCATCCCCTACAATTCCTCCATTTAAAACGTACAGCTCAGTGACTTGCAGCATATTCACAGACTTGCGCTTTCATCACAAAATCAGTTGTAAAGCACCTTTCTCACCCCAAAAGGAAACCCACTCCCCTTAACCATCGCCCTTTAGTTCCCTCCCCCGCCCAACCCCAGGAAATCACTCTGTTTTTATAGATTTGCTTATTCTAGAAGTTTCCTATAAACAGAATCATATAATGTGTAATTCTCTACGGCTGACTTCTTTCACTTAACAGTGTTCTCAAGGCCCACCCATTTGTAGCACGCATCAGTACTTCACCTCATCGTGGAATGCTGCTCCACTGTATCGCAGTGTCACCACTCTACTTGAAAACATTTTTGTAGTCATATTTTAACCATAATTTGACGAAACAAAATTATGAAGTTGAAAAATTGCACTTGAGAAAGTGTACATTTTTGTTTTAGTTTTTTAAGACCGAACGCTTCAATTCAGTTAGAGTTACCTACAACCTCCCCAGCCTGTTGCCTTCTCCCTGGTAGTGCCTGTGTCATATTACATAATACACGAGGAACTTTCTCATCCAGTGGAAGGCACATGTCATAATATGAGCTTCTGGGTATAGGGAGAAAATTATAGTCCACTCATTCCACACTTACTGAGGTTCTACTTTCCCGGAGACTGTGCTAGATAGTGGGGAAACAGGTGGTAAAGATAGGGTACCTCGCTGCAAGTGGCTCGCCGTCTGGTTGGAAGGATGGACATTCGGTGTGATTTGTTCTTTGCTTGGGGTAAGCATGTGGTGCTATGGGGATGGAGAGGAGGGACACCAAGCTGGGATGGCTCCCCAAGGGATGTCGGCCGTGAGGCGTGTTATTTGAAAGTGTATGAGCTATCCAGAGGAGAAAAACAGAGGGTTGGGGGAGGGACTTCCAGGGAGCACGTTCTAATTATATTTCAAGCTTCTGTAGGAGCATATCTTCTATCTACCAAAGCCCTAAAAGGGACTTAAAAGGTCGCATCGAGAGGTGGCCCCCTAGGTGGATTATCAGTATCGCTTGGGAGCTTGTAAAAGATACAGATTCTCAGGCCCGTCTTACACGTAATAAATCAAATCTTGTGTATGTTTGTGTGTAAATGTTGGAAAGAGCAGAGTGGGTTAGAGAGATGTGAGATGCAGCTCTGTTTTTGTTTGGTTTTGTTCTACAAACCCTACTGTCTATAAAAACTGCAAAATGTAGTGCCTCTTGATGTATATGCATGACCCGTATTATATACAGATTACTTCTTGGTTCTTCATGCAACACAACACCCTGAAGTTTCTATCACTCTTTCATGACCTTGATTCAAATTCAGAAAAGAGGGATAATTCTGTGCTCCGAGAATGGACAAAAGCCCAGTCCAGGGCCCGCCATTCCCGCCCTGTCCCGCCTGCCCTCTTCGAACAGTGCTCCGACGGTCTCCAGCAGCCTGCTCTGTGCGTCACGGGCTGCAGGGCTGACATCCTGGGCTCCACTCTGGCCTTTCCGTCTGCAAGGTCAGGGGACGACAGTTGGCCTGAAGACTCAGCATGTCGAAAGGCGTGTCCAACATGTTCTTTGCTAGATGGATTTGATAAAGCAGGTAGTTATGTTGAAAAGATAACGTACAATGAAAAATGCTCAGCTGAAGAAGGTAACTGTTTTTCCCCCTGCTGAAAACTGAGGCGTAATTCATCATGTGGTGTCAAGAGTTACTCAGGAAAATACAAGTCAAACTTTTAGAAAGAAGGATTTTTACTCCTTTGTAAATCTAGTGGGAAATTAATCATACAAAGTATTATGGTGCCAAGAAAGCATTTGCAAGCGCGAGGATGTGTGAATGTGAAACATCACGTTTCCCTGTCAGTGCGTTTCCTGCCGGAGCAGGCTCTCCCATGACCAAGGCCTTCCTTACCCGTGATGGGGGCAGGGGCTTACGCTCTCCTGTTTTAGTGATTCCTTTGGAACTGACTTGGAAGCAGGAAATGCGGGGGGACGTGCCCCTTGCTTGCCGTGCACACTGTGCAGTAACTGGGACATCTGAGGGCCTCTCCCTCCCACCTGCTTCGGGACCGCGTCTCTGCTGAATGTTGAGATGTTTGCCATGCAGCACTGCAGCCGTCTGTCAATGAAGTCAATCGTCGCATTGATGGGACTGCTTTGGTGCGGTGTGAGGGGCAGGAGGAACAGCAGCCCAGGAGGCTTTGCCTGCTGCAGGCCGTCTAGGGCGACGAATCTCATCCGGTGCCCTGGAGCTCAGCTCCGGAGCAGGGCCAGCCGGGGAACAGCTTGCTTGGCAGCGTTTCAGTGGCTTCTGCCCCCAGACAGTCTCTGCTCCTTGTCTCCCTGGGAGATTTGTTCAACCGTTACCTTCCAAGACATATGGGATTTAAAAATGTATAGGTTTTTTTGTTTTTTTTTTAATACTCACCTGAGGATGTTTTTTCCATTGCTTTTCAGAGAGAGTGGAAAAGAGAGAGAGAGAGAAACACTGATGTGAGAGAGACACATCGATTGGTTGCCTCCCGCACACACCCCAGCGGGGTGAGCCTGCAACTGAGGTACATACCTGCCCTTCGCTGAAATTGAACTCGGGACCCTTTAGTCCGATGCTCTAACCACGGAGCCAAACCAGCCAGGGCTATATGTGGTGTTTTTAATGGTCACAAACTGACTCTTATTCCATAGGTTCTTTTTTATTTTTTTGAAGTACCTCATTCTTTTTAAATTCCATTCAAAACTATTTTATTTTGAATATTTTCTGAAATATTGCATTGGGATTCAATTCACAATTGAGTTCACTACATATTTTATGCATATCAAATTTTACTGATCATAGCTTTTGCCGTTGTAACTTTTCTCAGAATGTATTCATCTTATAACTGGGAGTTTGTACCCCTTGTCCAACATCTCCCCATTTCTTCAACCCCCGACCCTGCTAACTGCCACTCTACTCTGTTTCTGTGAGTTTGGCTTTTTTAGATTCCACACATGAGGGCGATCATGCAGGATTTGTCTTTCCCTGACTTATTTCACTAGCACAATACCCTCCAGGTCCACCCATGGTTTGCAAATGGCAGGATTTTCCCACCTGGCTTTGATATCAGGGTAATGGTGGCCTCCTAAAATTTGTTCGGGGGCATTTCCTCCTCTTCAGGTTTTTGGAAGAGTTTGAGAAGGATTGGCTTTCATTCTTCTTTAAACATTTGGTAGAATTCACCAGTGAAACCATCTGGTCCTGGACTTTTCTTTATTGGGAAATTTAAAATTATTGATTCACTCCCTTTATTCATTATTGGTCTTTTCAGATTTTCCATTTCTTCATGATTCAGTCTTGGTAAGTTTTATGTTTCTAGGAACTTACCCATTTCTTTTAGGTTATCCAACTTGTTGGCATATAATTGTAATAGGCTCTATGACCCTTTGTATTTGTATGTTATCAGTTGCAAAATCTCCTTTCCTGATTTTGAGTGTTTTCTCTCTTTTTCTTAGTCTAACTAAAGATTTGTCAGTTTTGTTTATTTTTTCAAGAAAGCAGCTCTTAGTTTTGTTGATCTTTTCTATTATTTTTCTACTCTCTCTTTTATTTATTTCCTTTAGTCTGCTAACATCCTCTCAGCTTTAGTGTACCAGCAGAAAGAAAACGTTAAAAAACCCCCCAAAAACCTGGTAGAACATTCCTGGAGAGGATCCTGTCTGGCTTGGCTCCGATCGGAGACTAATCCCTGCTGCAGTTATGATACTCAGGGGAAAGGGAGCTTTTCATGGGCCAGGCCTGATCTCATGATCATCCTTGGGGGTCAGAATGGGGTCAGCTCCGTCAGAACAGGACTGTAAGGCTGATGAAGAAGGATTATGGGAATGTCTGCACATTTGGTTATCACTAGGCTACTCCTTGCCTTCATCTTGGCATTGGACCAGGACCCTGGGAAGTTCATGAAGACGCCCACCCCCCTTTCATTTTCCTGGGAAGAGTGGGCTGTATCCTACCATACAAGTCTCTCTCCTTGTTAGTAATAGCATGGCTGTGTCTGCTAATTGTTTTGTCTTATCCTGGGTTTTTTTGGTGTGCCTTTTCCCAGGCATTAGAGCCTGAGGCAGAGGCTTACGTGCTTCCTCTTTATGAGGAAGTACAGTCCCAGGGGACAGGAGAGAAGGAAAATGGAAATGAGTCAGGAAAGGAAGGAAACTTGGGTGTTAATTTCTCTGAACTTCTTGGATAGGCGTATGTGGTCTCTGCAGAGTCTTATCTCAGTATCAACAGGAAATCCTGCGTAGGAGACAAGGAGTACTTGGTGAAGGTATGAGGAGAGGCATTGTATTTGTCTCCCAAACTACAAAATGATGCCCCCTCTAGGAGGGGAGGTGCAAGTCTAATCAGTCACAGAGACTCCTTCAAGGTAATGGCCATGTTCCCATTGTTGAGTGTTCTGAATGAAAAATCGGTCCCTTGGTCCAAGGCAACGGTATATAGAATTTCAAGTCAGTAGAACCGACGTTTGATAAGTCCTTGGATGGCGATACTGGCAGAGGCTCTGTAGAAGGGAAGACAAGGCCACGTCCAGAGTGGGTAGGGATTCTAGTTGGGATAAAATGGACCTGATATAATCAACCTGCCATCACATAGTTGGCTGTTCCCCTCCAGAATGATGCCACAGGAGGGCTCAGTATTAGTCTTCACTGCTGGCGGTTGGTGCATTCAGCAGCAGTAGAACTAGGTTAGTTTGTTGAGAAGGGAGTCCATGCTATGGGGTTCTTGCACAGCCTCTATTCCTACCCTCATGGTCACTATCTTCATGCCCCATTGTGTCAGCTTGAGGTGGTTGAGGAGACAGACTGGCTGACATCCACTGGATGAGTTATTCCTATCCATTTGGTTTTTGAGAGTCTCCGCTGGGATGAGTGCTCTCCGTGGGACATGAAACATAAAGTTTGCACATTTTTGGTCATGCTCATATGTCCATCATTATATCTCTTTCGTAGACCCCCTCCCCAATCTTCTAATCTGTTTCTTCTGGGATCCTAGCCAACCAGCCAATCCATTCGCCATTGCCCAAGATTCTTGTATATCTACACTTCAGGCCATCTTTCTCTCCATACAAAATAAATGATATAACATACTGCTCACGCCTCTGCCCACTAGGATTTCCTTAACTACTGCCATTTAGGATCCTCCCTGAGGTGACCTGCAATCCTAGGAAGCAGGAGTGAGGGAAAGGGGGAGTAAAGCAAGGAAAGCAGAACATCTAACATGATGGTATCAAGTGATACCTGCTCTATAAATGACTATTTCTCAGGATCGTCTGGGGAGAAACGGAGAAGACTTTGTCCACTGGACAGAGTTTCACTCCACGCGTTAATTCTTATGTACTTTTGGGTTGCATATGTGTGGTTTCCAGTTGGGTTCCATAGAGTTTTATTCTTCCGCATCAACAGGAAACCGTGGAGGGGATGTGATATGGGTATGTGGTGAGATGCTTTTGAGTTGTGCCATGTAAGGTTGGTCAGATTTCCCACAGAGTTGGCAGCCACTGAGGTTGGAACAAGTGGCCAAATGCCCTGGGGATAGGTGAATATGAGAGGATATGATATGGTATGTAGAAGTGTCTGGTTTATCTTCCCTCCTTATGGAAAACTTGCTTCCAGAATCATGGTGCAGTTATCAGAATATTCCATATAATTTTCATGGTTCCCCAAAACACCCCCATGAAGTACGTGGTTACCTATTAATTGAGCACAGATAACATATCCCTAGGTGAGGTTGAGGGCACAAAGTAGGCCTGGTCAGTTTTTTTCTCCATAGGAGTTTGAAGTCAGTTATACCCTCATTTGAAAGGCGAAGGAAATCACCATCTTTTTTTGTTTCATTTTCCAAGTCATTCAAGCAGAACGTGGTAAAGCTGGACCTATTAACAACATTTTATGACTTCTATTCCAAATAAACTGTGCTGCCTAGACCAGTTATTGAAGTATTAAAACAGCAAGTGACTGGCCAGCACAGATTCATGACTCATTGTAGATCAAACGGTGCTTCGTAGTACTTTATGAGATCTCTTAAGTTCTTCTGTGATAGTGCCACAGTGCTGAAGGCAGATCCACAGTGATTTGTTTTTAAATGCTACATTTGCAGCAGGTGAAAAGACTGACAAATTTATTGTCAAAGGTCATTTATCCCTCTGATTGCAAACCAAAAATTCTAATTGTAATATCTTTAGAAAATAGTTATACCAAAAAATACAAATAAAGAAAATAACACCATATGTAATCTTTTTGACCTTAATATGTTGTGACTACCTTCCTATATCATTTAATATTCTGCTATATTCCGAAGAAAATGGACAGAGTGAAGGGCCTCTGACTGCCCGGGTCCTGCTGGTGGGCCAACTGACAGTCAGGTCTTCTTCATGACCTCCTCCAACAACTTGTGACTTGTTTTGACCAACAGCATGTAGCAAAAATGGTTTTCCGTTTCTGAGCTGAGGCCCCAAGAAGCTTCACATACTTCCATTTGCTCTCTTGGAGCCATCATGTGAATAAGCCCAGGCTGCCTACTGGATAGTGAGGCACATGGCCAGGTACTCTATCACCCCAGCAGCTATCCAGTCAGCCCCCAGAAGCAGAGCTGTATAGCTGATCTTAGTTGAACACAAATGTGTGAGCGAGTTCAGTGAGATCTGAAGAACCACTCAGGTAATCATAGGCTAAATTACTGACCCTTAGATTCCTGTTTTCTGTTACCACATTTTGGGATAGCGTGTTACCCACAGAAGGTAAATGAAACACTCATGATGCTATTTTGGTGGAGAAGATGCATTCATATTTGACAAAAAATGATCTTAATTGAAAAATAGAATGTTTCAATGACAAAAAGATAAAATCGTTAGAAGCACAGTATTATAATTTGTAGAAAGATAAAAATGAAAATATGAAGTCATAACCCTGGCTTATTAAATGTTTATGAATCCATTTCCCCTGTCGATATCTTCTGGAACTATATTAAGCAGGTAATTCTGAGAGACTGTGTAGTTTAATAGAAAGGATCTCTTGATGAGAATATGACTGTATAGGGTTTAGGCTTAACTCTGCAACTATAAAGTCATGTGAGTAGAGACAAGGTGCTTCATCTCTGTGGGCCTCATTTTTTTACAACTGTGAAATAAAGGACTTGTCACAACAGCAACAATAGCTAAGATTTATTGATGGTGTATTATGTGACAGGCCCTATGCTATAAACTTTTATGTATTATCTATTTTCTTACAGCTGTGCTTCAAATTTCTTATCTGTAAAAGATATATAATAGTAGAACTTGGTTGTGAATAGGATCTTCTTTATTAAGTGAAATGACCCTAAATAATCTCTGGGGTTTAATGGTCCTAGTAGTCTCATATTAATCAATATTTTCTTTATAAGGCAATGCATTCTTTTTTTTCAAATTATAAGAGAAAGATTATTTAGAAAGTTGCAGAGGTAGTAGAAGTGAGCCAGCTGGGCTGCGTAGGTTCAGGAAACAACTTACAGAGGCAAAAGAAGGGCCCTTGGAGCTTAGGAGAGAGAAAGGCGAAGGTAATGCACCTGGGGGTTACATGAGGGGAAGGCAAAGGCCCGGGCATGCTTGCCTGCTCCCGAGAGGGAGGGAGAGCACAGGCTAGATCCTCCGTCTTGAGGGTTTTAAAGACTGAGAGTTTAGGGGAGATCTTAGGGGAGGATCTCAATAGAATATTCATCAGCTTTATGCTGATGTGCCAAAATGAGATTTATTCCCCAGACTTAATCTCTTCTTGGCTGTGGTTGGCACAAAGGGCATTAATTGGATTTTTGTTGTCCATCTCCCTGAATAGGTGATTGAAGCTACTTACCCACTGGTTGGCGAGAAGTGTAAATCATTTACTCTTAAGTGTGCTCAGTTAGAGATAAATAATTCTTCCTTTCATTCACTGGGGATCTTTTGGGATTGAAGTTCTCAAGCCAATGTTAATGAATCTTATACATTTGTGGGAATACATAAAGAAGAATAGTACATCAGCTGTATGTGAATATAGTATGCTTTCTGTATGTGGATAACTTGAAGGTCTAAGCCATCTCTAGGCTAAGCTTTGAGAACAGTCAAAAATTTCAAGGAAAACCTGAGAAATTAGTAATACAAATTAGTAATACAAAAAGACTGACTATTTTGAGTGACTTTCATATCAACAGATGCCAATGTGGGGGCAATATTGCATCCATCAAAGACTGTCAACTTCTAGGCCTCTTACAGAACACAGAAAAAGCACTAATCATAGGAGAAGAATTTGATTTCTGTACTGTATTAAATGTAGGAACTACTCTTTATCAAAAGTCACTACTTAGAGAGTGATAAGGCAAATCACAGAGTAGGGGGAGCTTTTTGAATTACCTACAAATACAAATATTCAGAACACATATAAAACTCCCACATGTCAATAAGAAAAAGATTCATAAATAGAAAACTGGGCAAAAATCTTGAACAGGCACTCATAAAAACAAATATCCAAAATGCCAGTAAACATGAAAAAGTGCTGGAAATCATCAGTCATCAAGGGAATTACATAAATCAGAGTAAACGGAATGGCTAAAATGAAAAAGATAGGCAAATACCATGTGCTGGCAAAGATGCAGGATGATTGGAATTCCCACACACTGTTGATGGGAATGTAAATTGGCACAATGCCTTTGGAAAACTGCCATTTTTTCCCAAACTGTACACACTTTCTCAACCAGTTATTTTACTCCTAATTACATATTCAATAGGAAATGTATATGTCATGTTCACCAAAGACATGCACAACGATGTTTATTGGAATAGTCTTTGTAATAGAGCAAAACTAGAAATCAAATGTCCATCAAAAGTAGATAAATAGTGGTATATTCATACAATAGAAGACTCTGAAGTAATAAAGAAGAAACTGCATGCAACAACATGGATGAATCTCATAAATGTCATGGTGAGTAAAAGAAGGCAGGCAGGAAAGAATACACACTGCATGATTCCATACATAAAGCTCAGAAGCAGGCAAAAATGAATTTTCAGTGTTAAAAGTCAAGGAAATCATTACTTTGGGGAGGTGGGTAATGACTGGGAGGAGCAAGTGTTTATGTTAGGGATTTTAATGACTGGGAGAGGGCATGAAGGGGCTTCTGAGATACTGGAAATGGTCTATTTCTTGATCTGAATGTGCATTTTACAGGTGTGTTCATTCAGTACTTATTGAGCTGCTTACAACTCATGTTCTTTTCTGTATGTTTATTATACTTCAGTATATGTTTGTTTTAAAAAAATCCAGCTTGGGAACTGCTAAGCTTTCCACAGAACGGCCATGGGCTATCGGTAACAGTAGCACCTGGACGTAGCAGTAGAGTGTGCCGTTTCACAAGAAGGACCAGTGTGTTGGTCGGGGCTCGGTCGTAGGAGCTAGTGGCCCAGAAGACACCAGGCCCAGGTGCTTTGTCTCTCATTGATGATGCAGCATTTAGGCAAAGGTCACAACTGGGGTTCTGAGGGGCTGTGGAACTGACTGTGGGCAAACCTCACAGGCAGGAGTTCACGTACTAGGAAACAGGTCGTAGATAGTGCTCAGATCAGCACAGTGTATTACCAGGTATAGACAGACAGTGTGCAGCTCTCAAGCTATAGCTTGCCTGTTGATCCCTAGGTGACAGCTGTCTCCTCCAGTAAGTGAGAAGTTTCCTTCCTGGTGGTGATAGATCTATTTTGCTCCTCAAAGTGATGCAAAATCCACAAGAGACCTGGTGGTGGAAGCACAGGAAGAGGGTGAGAACTGAGGGAGAGAGCTGGGTTCTAATGGTTGTAGATTCAGGAAGGAAGGGTAGCTATTTCTTATAATTTTGTTAGTGGCGAGGGAAAACCTGCTAAGTGGGTGCCGTGCAAGATAATTAGAAGCAAAACTGTGTAACTGGAAGACGTCCTACCTTAGCTGCTGCAGCATTTAGTAGAAGAACAAACAACAGTTGGTCCTCAAATGTGAATCGTGATATGGCAGGAATCCATCTCACTAATAAGCATGAACCAAGCCTGTGTTAGGAAATGGCAAGTGAATACTAATGCTTAAGTAAGACCTCATTTTATGCAGCACTATTGTCTTTTCAGAGAACTTTCACAAATGTGATCCCATCTGAAACTCAAAACATTCTTGATGGGGACAGGGCTCATATTCCTACCCATCTAAACAGATGAGTCATCTGGGCTCCAAAGCAGAAAATGTGATGTATTTAAGGGCCTGCAACTCCAGAGCTCAGGCAGTACTTTCCCTGTGCAGTGCTTTCCTGGCTAAGCCATGGTTCATGCTGGCAGGGGATGCTAACTAACAGTGACATGAGATATTGAGGGGGGATAAATTATTTTTAACTTAAGCAATTTCACATGTTGCTGATGTGCAACTTAGTTGTCTAGGTGTCAACCTTCTATTTCTATTTTTTTTTAAGCTCTGTTTTCTAGGAATAAGCAGCACCTGGGTTTTCTGGATTCCAAAGACTGGCTGTGCTTCCACTGATAAGACCTCAGAGCCCTTTACTGGAAATTCATCGTACAGAATAGTGCTTCCCAGACTTGGACGTGCATAAAATCACCCAGGGTGGTGGGGGTAAAATCACATCACGATTCCTTAGTTCTGACGTGAGAACCAAGATCTACATTCTGACAAGTTCCAGCTGTATGCACGTCCCTGGACTACACACAAAGTCGTAAGGACAGAAGGTGCTCCTGTGGTCATGGCGGACCGAGAGCCTTAGTGTGGGTCTTAGGGACTAAGGTCTTTAGAAACTGGCATCTTTTTCAAGACATAGACCCAGGTTCTCACATAGGCTACATTTAGTAATCTCTCTGAGTCCTGGATCCACTATAAAAAAATGTTTGGAAACTTTGGTTTTTCTTTCTTTCTCTCTGTTTTACAGGAAACAGAACATATGAGTGTGGGCACGTAACTCATTCATTCATTTATGAAGTGCCTACTATGTGGCAGCCACAATTCTAGACACTGGGTATAAAGCAGAGAACAAAATGGAAAATGTTCCTGCCCTCATGACGTTTATAGTTTAGTGGGAGTGGACAGAAGGGGCAAGTCAGACAAAAAGTAGGATGATTATGAGTGATAAGGTGAAGAACATTTTTTTTTAAAAAGCAGAGAAGGAGAGCGAAGGTAAGAGGGTGAGGAGGTGCAGTTTTAAGTAGAAAGGCCTCATTGAGGAAAGGACATCAGAGCAAAGGTGAGAAAGGAGGTGAAGGAATGAGCCTGGGGAGAACATTCCAGGCACAGGGAGCCACAGGTACCAAAGCCCTGAGGTGGAGCCAGCCTGGTATGTTTACAGAATAGCAGAAAGGCCAGTGTCACTGGGACGGAGAGGCAGGGGCGGTGGAGAGATGAAGACGGGAGGAAGGGAGGGCAGCTCAGAGGCAGCCTCACGGGCCACGGTATGAACCTCGGGCTTCGACTCTGAGTAATAAGGGGTCACTGGGTGGTTCCAAGCAGAGGGGGAAGAGTGACAGGATCTGAGTTATGTTGTAGAAGAGTCATTCTAGTGCCTGTGCCAAAGTCTGCTGTGGATAAAGGTAGAAGCCATGAGAACAGGTAGGGGACTATTAGTCACTCAGTTGAGAGGCTTGCTGAGAGAGAAGATGGCTGGGCGTGGCGCTCGATGGTCTCGTGATGAGAAGTGGTCAGGTGTGTTTAGACATGTGCTTTTCCTGCATTTCCCTGGGTCATTGGAGACCAGGATTGATTCATCTGGGTGCTTGACTCATGAAACTCCTGGCAGCTGGTTGACAGTTAGGAGGCATATTTTTTTTGAAAGCATATCTCTTCATTTTTATCTCTGCTGCTGGTTATCGCTTCTTTCTCATGAAAAACTATGGAATGCTGAGAAATGTTATTTGAGGTTAACCTTCACCGTTGCAGACTTCAGAACAGTTTAGCAGCTTGCATTCCATTTTTAAGTTCAATATCACAGATGGGTGTCTTTCCATTAAAAAATAAATCAGGAGTGGCAGTGATTGTCAATGTTATTTTTCCCCTTATAATTCTAACGCGAGTATTAAAGATAGAAACTCTCCCAAGAATTCACTATTCCAGGGATGGGAGCAAATCTCATTGCCCTGCCGCTTTCCCACCAATGACAGACATTGCTAAATGATCACAGCATCTTCCTCACGGAGCCCTGATGGAGCATCGGAATCTTTATCAAAACAACCACAAGTAGATTAGAGTTGGCATCAGTTAAGACCTCTTTGCCATTCCTGTGTGTAATCACTCTTCCTGACAGCTTAATAGGATTGGGCAGGAAGCTGTATTGCACTGGTGTGCAGCTGGGGCCAGACTTCATCTCTGTCCAGTCAAATCCTGTCTCCAGCACTTGCCAGCTCTTCAACCCTGGACTAGGCCAGCGGATCCTGGACCAAGCTTCAGTCTCCTTCTCTATAAACTGGGGAAAATAATAATAATACCTATCTTACAGGTAGCTAGGAGAATAAAAAAATATACATAAAGTGTTTGATACAGGGCCTCACCTGATTCATTTAAACACTTAATAAATCTCGAACAGTATTATTCGAATGAGTTTAATTAATAAGATTGTTTTTATGAGAACAAAAATTTTACAGAAATATCCTGGCTTTGCCACCTTGTCTTGTCTTCTTTCTTCTTCTTTTAAAAAAAAAACTTTTTAGTTTGCAGGTATTCCCACATCTTCTCCATAAAGGAAACCTTCCTTCCCACACAGGTATTATTGGAGCCCTTCATCCTGGGGTTGGGTGGGGTTCCGTATCCAGGAGCAAGAGGGCTGGTAGACACATGGTATAGTGGGAAAGCCATGGCTGGAGAAAAGGGCCTTGGGCCTTGCAGTCCTGGGTCTAACATTTAAAAAAAACTTTTTAGTTTGCAGGTATTTGGATCTGTACATGGGTATTACCTTAGGGACAAGACACATTAGTGACATGGTACCCAGTGACATGTGTTCTATTTCAGGTTCGCTCTGAGCAATGCAGATTTTTGTCTGTTATACTGTATGGGAAAATAAACCCCAGGTTCTAAGGAGTTTTAGGCATAAAATCTATTTCCTTAATTTGGAGTCTGCTTTTACAACACCAGTTATAATTATGCTGTACACTTATGCACATAAGTGCCTGGCCATTGTCAAGGAAGATGAAGTTGATTGGGGCAGTCTGGTATCAGTCCCCTGGTGTTTCATCTTCAGTCTTCATATGATAGAAATCAAGTCCTTCTGCCGAGTGGAAAGGAGCATGTCTGGGTGACAAGTACTGGGGCTCAAAGTATGTTGGTGAAGATCTTTTCAGCAGTATTATCATCACAACTGCCATTCTGCTTATTGAATACAAATCTTTTCAAAGATATGTTGTACACCATTAGGTAAACTTATGGGCCTTTGTTCTGAGTTTCTGGCCATAGGAAGGTATTTTCTGCTGTGGGGCAGTAATATTTCACTATGGCCTGGGTCTTGGATGGATGACATGAACATACTGGAGCTTTACTTGCCCTCCTGCCAATGACAGAGTAATAATTGATTAAGAGATCCCCCCCTCCCCCGAGACTTAATGGACATAAAAATCCTTCCAGGAAGACTTAACTAGGTGATGGAAAAGGGTATACAAAATAAACCCTGTTTTATTTTTGGCCTAAATTAAACTCTGATTTAAAAAATTCATTCAACCAAGATTTTATTCTGGTTCTTATTCTTAAACAGAAGTCTGCTAGTAATCTGATTGTTGCTGCTTTTTAAGGTATTTTAACTTTTTGTTTTGTTTTGTTACTCTTAATATTTTCTTTCTGCATTTGTTTTCTGCAGTTTCACTATATAGTGCCTATGTGTGGGTTCATTTTATCTGTCTTGAGACTCACTATGATTCCAGATGTCTTTTTTCCATTCTAAGCGGTGGCCAGCTATTACTTCCTTGGAATGACCTCTCATCTTCTAGATGTAAATTAGAGCTATTCATTTCTCTTCCATGCCTCTTAACTTTTCTTTATACTTTCTAACACTTTATTTCTGCTTCATTTTTTATTTCCTCAGATCTATCTTCCAGTTTATTAAGTCTCTCTTAAACCGTGTTTAATTTGATACTAATCTGTCTTGTTTTTTAATTTCAGTGCCTATATATATTTTTTGGATATTATATTGGTGATTATTTTAATTTTCTTTTTATTTTGTTACATAATGTCTAATTCTCTTAGGCTTCTGACTTTTAATTTCTTTATAACATTTATATTTTCTTTAATGTTGCATAATATTAGCTGAAGTTCTACTACTGAATTTTATTGTAGTCATACTAATAGATTTTATTATCATTATTTTTTATGATGTTTATTCTTTTCTTGGGAATTTTGTTCTTCCATTGGTGTATTTAATACTTAAAAAATATTTTCTTTCAGATGTCATACTATCAGCCAAAGTTTTTGGAACCCTTATGCTGTCTCTAGCTCACAGCATATTGTTTTCCCATGTATTTTGTTACTTTAGATCACAGTGGGATTTATAGGCAAAAAACCGTATCTCAGGTTGAGGTCACGACCCTCCAGGGCAGTTTTTGCGTGTATTCTTGACAAACACTGTAGGGCTCTCTTGAGTCTGAAATTAATTTCTGTTTATTGATCCGGAAATTCTAGAGCAATATGAATTTGATTTACAAACCCAAGGAAGTGCAGGCCTGGGTTTTAAACTCTTACAGAAAATTTTTGTTTGTTTTTATCTAGAGTCTGACAGAGAAAGAGAAATTTTTCTCACATCTCCTCGTGCTGGTGAGAATTTCTTTTCTCTCAGAGTTTTCACTAAAATAGTATCCCTTCAGAAGTCCTCAGTCAATCTCACCTCTTTATTCCACATTGGCCCAAGGCCTCATCTCCTATTTCTGCATGGACATTGGAACCTCGTCCCCCAGCTAACTAAGATTGCTACCCTCCACCCCTCACTAACTCTCCTAGGGCTGCTATAACATTAGCAGAACACATCTATCTAGTTTTCAATGCTGCCTTCATTTCTGATGTTTGGGAATTCCCCTTCTTCCTTGTAAGCTTAGCTATGAATTTTAAAGACTGTTTCTTATGTTTTCAGCTAGCATTTGTAGGTGTTTGTTGTGGGAGGGTTTTTAAATTATCTTATTCTGCTATCATTCCAAAATCATAAACCCTCCCATATCATTCATTTATTAAGCACTAATTAATATGAGACACTGGGCTTACTCCTGGGGATACATAGACATATCAGATACAGTTTCTGCTCACAAGATCGTAGTCTAGTGAGGTAAGTAGCCATGCAAGTTTTGGATAATACAGTGTAATTGTTACAAAAGGGATATATGTACAATCCTTCTGAAACAATACAGGGCCACCAAAAAGCTATAGATGAGGTCAGGCCAGAGAAGACTTCTTGGAAGAATAGATACAGATCTGTTCCTGATCCTGAAGTTTGAATAGAACCAAGCCAGGTCAAGGTTGGGGAAGAGGGAAGAAAGTGCACAGTAAGTGTGAGAGAACTGTCAGAACTATTGGAAGATAGAGTTCAAGGGAACAACAACATCTTGTTGCTACACTCAACAGATTTCCAATTATTGGTTGAGCTCTTCCAATACCCTTGACAACAAGACAGGTGCGGTGCCATACAGATAAAACAATTTAGTTACAGAAAGGGGATGGTTCCTTGGGAGAGTCAAGTCCTCTGGGAAGCAGATGCCAAGAAAGAGATAGAAATAAAATAGATTTATTGGAGGTGATGTCTATGTGAGATAAAGGAGAGCGAGGATAGGAGAGGTGGGGAGAGACTTCAGTCTGCAATGTAGGTCTCACACTTGTGATAGGAGAGGGAAAAAGAAGGAATACTGGGTAGGAGGAGCCTTAGACTGGGTAGTGGTGCGGTTCTCAGAAAATATTTGCCAACTCAAGGGAGCTCTAGTACATTTGCCCATAGAAGAGTCTGCAATGGGCAGAAATAGCCAGGCCATAGTATCCTGCCTCAGTGTTCAGTAATTGGCAGGGGCTGCCAGGTTAAGAGCCTACCTTGGCTCAAGTGCTGTGGCTCACCCCAAGGGTCTCAGGGCAGGTTCTCGCTTGAACCTCCATGGCTATCACACGTGCAATGGAAATTTCATAAACTCACAAGTCTCATGTGAATTTAGTTATTGTGTAGCTATGAGTAAGAGTGTGTTCATTTCTAAGTCTCCAGCACCTGTAAGGGTGAAGATAACTACATCACGACAGATTTATCTAGTTTGATGTTCAGTGGGCTTCAGGTCTCTTGGCATCTTTTCAACCTGCTTATTTTTGGCAAAAACCTCTCTGTCTCATTGTGTGTCACATGCCTGCCTTTTTCACCCTAAATTTAGTTCTTTCCCCTGGATCATGCTGCTTGTCCTGTGGTTCAGACGTCATGCTCACTCTAGGTGCATGTATGGGCCTCTTTTCACCTAGACTGGAGAAGGGGGTAAAAATCCCACTGTTGGAAAACATTGAGAATAATTATCCATAAAGAAATTTGAGCTATTTTAGAGAAAGTTACATTGATATAAAAATACTAGCAGATTCCTATCATACTCTTCCTCCCGGGAAACTTTTAACTGCTGAGGAACTTATGAACACATGTCATGGAAAAATTGGTCACATATTTGAACCTTTGAAATTACATGCTGTTTAAAATTTTTTAAAAGAGAGAATGAGAGTGAATCATTGCGAATGAGTCATTTATGTTCCCTGTGTGCACTAACCACCTTGTCAAGATTGAAGTTCATAATCTTGTCCTTGACATTCTTGGGGTATAAAGATTTTCCTTTCCTCTCCTTATTTTAGGGCACAGTCAGTTAATGGGATGAACAGTGAATCTGTTCCAGCCACACACATCTCAATACTTCTGTGGTCCATGTATAGAACATCACCTGCTGACGTTTTCTGTCCCTGAGACTATTTTTTCAGTTCCTTACATTTCAGTTCCTCAGTTCCATAAAGTGGCAAGATCTTTTTCTTTCTCCCAAAGAGAATTTTAATTTTCTCAAACTGCATGAAATATTCCTGGTTTTCACTTGAATTCAAGTGGTATAGTCTTGGAAAACGTGATGTTTTAAAGCAAGTGATTTAGCCACACAGGAATCCAGAGCACCTCTTCCTGGGAACTGAGTCAAGCTGTCAAGTACCGAGGCAAGTAGGTTTAAGGAAGGGATGTTCATGGTTTCTGTGTGAGAGGATGGAAAAGAGGCCAAGGAAGGATGTGAAAGAATATTGAGAAAATAAGGCCAGAGAAATTGCTTCTTCTTACTTTCCTTTTAGGCTGAAGAGATGGGCCCAGAACTGCACAGAGCTTCTAAAATTACGTGACATTTTCATTTACAGTTAAATGCTGGCGGGTTTTCTAATGACCTAATGTGCATGTGGTTGAAGACCCACTTAGGAATTTAATCTAAGACCTTGTGCCTCCCAAGGGCACAAAAGGTCTAACTCCAAACCCCCCCATGTGTTTCTCCCCTGTTGATGCCCCAAAATGTTCTCCATTACACCCCACCCATGTTTCCAAGGCTCCTGGGCATATCTCGGAATTGAGATTAACGTAGATGCGTATGAGTGTTGACACCTAAATCAGAGAAAGCATTCTATGGCATCTAATTAAGGAAAACTGATAAACATGCAGAAATCAAAGAAGAACATAGCGAAACAGATAGTCAAGGCCACCAGGCCTGCACCTCGGGATAAATGCATATGCAGATTAGCTCTCTAACCAGCCTAAATGCTCCCTGCTCTTGCTTTATAATTGTTCTGCTCCGAGTGTTTATATAATTACTCTATTCTTTTTCTTGGGGTGTTTTGGTTAGATAATTTAACTGAATGTTAAGACATCAAATGAATAAATAGAACTGCAATTGACTGGGGATAATGCCAGCACTGAATATCATTATTAAGGTTATAGGTTTCACAAAGATTGGATTAAATGCTGATTATTTCTGAATACTCCAGTGGGAACATTATTAAAAGGTCATCAGAAAGACTTTTTTTTGACATGTGGTATGTTTTTGTTGCCCTTAATAACATTGTTTCCAAGTGGGTTACTCAACGTTAAAGGGATATTACCATGGATTTGAGATTTTTCTTGTGGGGGAGGTGGGTGGGAAGGAGAGACAGAGTTGGTACTTTGCCAATAATTTAGTTTAAGGAAAAGAAAATATCGGCAACATAGTTTTAGAATAACATTTATACCTCAAAATAAATTGAAGGTGTTTATTATTCGATGACTGGGAAAATTTCAGTATTTATTGGGGTGACATTGGTTAATAAGATTACATAGATTTCAGGTCTATATAATCAAGCCTCCTTCCATCATCATTTATCCCCCTTTACTCTCTTCTACTGTCCCCTACCCCTCTAGTAAGCACCATACTGTCTGTGTCGATGAGTTTTTTCTTTAATTCTTCACCTTATTATCCAAGCCCCCCAACACCCTCCCCTATAAATGCTTTCAGTCTGGTTTTTGAACCTATGAGTCTATTTTATTTTATTTTGTTCATTAGATCCTACATATAAGCGAAATCATATAGCACTTGTCTTTCTTTGACTTTAATACTCTAATACTCTCCGCGTTCATCCATGCTGTTGCAAAAGGTCAGATGGTCTTCTTTTATGGCCGAGTAGTATTCCATTGTGTAAATGGACCACAGCTTTTTGATCCACTCATCTACTGATGGGCACTTGGGCTGCTTCCAAATATTGGCTATTGTAAATAACGTTGCAATGAGCACAGGGGTGCATATGTTCTTTCAAATCAGTATTTTGGGTTTCTTCAGATATATTCCCAGAAGTAGAGTCACTGGGTCCTAAGGCAGTTCCATTTTTAACGTTTTGAAGAACCTCCAAACTGTCTTCCACATGGCTGCACCAATCTGCATTCCCACCAACAGTACCTGAGGTTTCCCATTTTTCCATATCCTTGCCAACACTTGTTGTTTGTTGATTTACTGATGACAGTCATCTGACAGGTGTGAGATGGTATCTCATTGTCGTTTTGTTGTTTTTTTTTTAAATCCTCACCTGAGGATATTTTTCCATTGCTTTTCAGAGAGTGGAAGGGGGAGAGAGAGAGAAACATCGATGCGAGAGAGACACATCAATTGGCTGCCTCCTGAAAGGGCCCTGACTGGGACCAAGAATTGAGCCTGCAACCGAGGCACGTGCCCTTGACCAGCACTGAACCCAAGATCCTTCAGTCCATAGGCTGATGCTCTAACCAGTGAGCCAAACCAGCCAGGGCTCTTATTGTGGTTTTAATTTGCATTTCTCTGATGATTAGTAACGTTGAGCATCTTTTTATATGTTTATTGGCCGTCTGTATGTCCTCTTTGGAGAAATGTCAACTCAAATCTCTTACCTATTTTTTTAGTTGGACTGTTTGCTTTTTGTGGTATTGAGTTGTATAAGTTCTTTATAAACTTTGACTATTAACCCCCTGTCATATGTATCATTGGTGAATATGTTCTCCCATTCAGTGGGTTGTCCTTTCATTTTGTTGATGGTTTCCTTTGCTATGCAAAACCTTTTCAGTTCGATGTAGTCCCATCTGTTTATTTTTTCTTTTGTTTCCCTTGCCTGAGGAGACATATCAGAAAAAATATTGATGGGCACTTGGGCTGCTTAAGTTGGATAATTTAGAGAATAGCTGTAAATTATGACTCCATATCCTTTAAAACAGTGCTTTTCCAATTATAGGTTTCAACCCATTATTGGGTCATGGAATCAATTTAGAGTTGTCACCGGGATTTACCCCCCATAATGAAACAGAAAAAAAAGTAAAATAGAATACATTATAATTGAAAATATCTAACTGTATCTTATGTTGAATGGCTATAATTTTTTAATGAAAAATTTGTTACTGTTATATGCCCATATCCACACACATACACACTTAACCAAGGAGCAGCTGGAAATTCGAAATGTATTTCTTAAAATGGCCTGTGGTCAACATTTTAAAAACTTGGCTCTAGAGAGTCAGTGATGAATTACACTCATCTTTTATCTCCTTTTCTTACATTTCTCATAAGCCTTACATTCGACATTCTCAGAATGCCTACTGGACATTTTCTCTGGGTTGTTTAGCTTTTATCTCAAATTGATATTCCAGGATCTGAACTCTCTCTACTTTCAAACCATTATATTCCACTAAAATTGTCATTTCTCTTTATTCCCTCTCCTAGTTACTCTTGGTCAAACCCTGCGTAACTTTCAATCCTGGCCTCTCTTACCTCTCTTTCCCATCTTTAATCTGTGGGGTAAAGAGAATGGAACTAACATCCACTGAGTACCTGCCACTTATCAGGCATCTTGCCATGTGTGTTATATATGTTGGTCCATGTAATTCTCACAGTACCCTTCTAATGAGGCTCAGAGGCAGCGTAACCTGCCCAATGTCTCTCGCACACTGTGTTTACGTAGAGCAGCTCTTTCAGCTCTGTCAGCTCAGGCCTATCTGACTCCGAATACAGATGCTTCCTGTTACAGCCTGCCACCTTCCTAAATGTAGTCTCTCTCAAATTATTTCTGCAGGAGCTCAGGGCGAAGTTAAAGCAGTTACAGTCGAGAATAATAATCACTACATGATCTTGGGTTGCTATCAGGGCTCATATTGCTGAAAGGACTTCAGAGCTGTAAGCTCTTAATTTACAAATGGCATAATTAACTCTCGAAGGCTAAGGGACTTGCCCAAAGCCGTAAACTCCTCGTGGCAGACCTTGGCCAGAATGCAGGCCTCGAGTCAAGTATAGTGCTTTTAGTCTTTCTTATCACGCTCTGGAACTAGAACAGAGGGCGAAAAGGCAAAAAGCAGGGTCCATAAAAGAGTTACTGAGCACCCCGGGTGTCCACCTTTAGATGCATCTGACTCCTTATCAGATGCTTAGGATCGGAAGTCCTTTGAGATTTTCTTCTGAATCATCGTAAGTCTGCATACTCCAAAAGCCCTTTATTGGCCCCCGCTGTGTGCATTGTTTGGAGTTCTTTCAAGGAGAGAGAATAGAGAAATCCTGTAACTGGGCCCCCTAAGGATGTAAGGGTTTCAAGCATTAGAGACAGGCTCTCTGAGTCTTGTTTTTGCCTTCCCTTCAAGGGTTCCAGCTGAGCAAGCAAGGGCAGGGTTTAAGATAGTCAAGCTCTAGACGGTAGAACCAGCACAGGGGTCTTATATGCCTGCTCTTCACACTTTCTCTCTCGAGGCGTTCAGTTATTGCAGCCTGGGTCCCCTGACCCATTCATTCATCTCAACTTTTGGTGGATCTGTTATGGCCTTGACCTTGGCTTAGCTCAGGATGAAACCACTTTTACATGCTTAGAAATGTGCTCTTCGTTTACTTTCTTTGTTGAGAGTGGGGAGTTTTCTGAGTTCAGGCTTCTGGCAGTTTTGCATGCAGCACTTGGTGAGGATGGCGTAATGACGAAATGATCTCTTTAGTCTTGGGCTCCCGGTCGCCTTGAAACAAGTGGTGCACCAAAGGTGGAATCTTTATTTGAACACATCCTCTTTACGACAGCAATCACTTCAAAACGTGACAGAGTTTTGGCCTATCGATGGATTTACCTGAGTTTTTAGATTGAGGCATACCTGTATAGAGATGATTTTGGCAAACACTGTCCTACATGCAGCCTAACCTAAAGTAAGCTTATAATTCTTTGGTTCATTGTGGTTTAAAATCACTGATCATTTAAGAAAACTAGACCATTAGATAAGAGACCATGAATAATTGTATTTATCAAGCAGGAGATTCCATGAATATCCTGAATTCAATACTTGTTTGTTTTTACTTAGAAGGAAAACAACATGTCAGAACAAATGGGGAAGCTAGACCCTGCTCTACGCTCTGTGTGCCGTGGTCTTTCCTGCCTTTGTGCTTAGACTCCTGCCCATCCCTTCCACCTCCCTTCTGAGATTTCTACCCAGTCAGCTCCTCTTCTGCAAATTCTATCCAGTAAAATTACAAATTTCTTAAGCTGCCAGAGAGTCCTTGTCAAATCCTTAGGACCAGAAGTCCTATGAGATGTTCTCCTGAATTATCATGAGTAATATGTCTCTAAAAGGCTTTCTTTACTGGTCAAATGTTGTGAGTTATTTGTCTGTAATTACTTTAAGAAGAGAGAATAAAATTGTCAAAATTCCCAGCTGCACCATGAAAATTAATTTTACTGCACTAGCCCACACACATAGCTCAGCATTCTCAGAGCTTAAGTCCACAGAGTTCAGTATTTAATTTTTCTCTAATTGTCTTGAATGTTACTTTTCGTATCCACATCTAGACAAAAATCTATATTTGTTAAACATCCATTATGTAAGGCACTGCTTGGCACTGGCATAGATTTTTCTTTTCAAATTATTGTCCCATCCATTCATCAGATACCTGCTTATTGAGCATTTCCTGTGGGATAGGCCCTGTGTTCGGTATTAGGGATATTACATTAATGAAAATTCACTTGGCTGTAATTAACAGGAACATTAACCAACAGGTGTTTAAACCAGAGGTCAATAAACTTTCTGTAAAGGGCCAGATAAATGAATATTTAAGGCTATTTTATAAGATCTTTATTGAAACTGCTCAACTCAGCCATTGTTCGAGCAGCTGGAGACAATGTACATGAATGGGCCTGACTATATTCTAGTAAACCTTTATTTACAGAAACAGGATGTGGGCCGGATTTGGCCCAAGGTCATAGGTTGCTGGTTTAAACAGATAAGGCTTTATTATTCTCGGGTAATAAGATGCCCATAGATAGCTGCTACTGGATTTGAGGCTCAATCATGTTAGTGCCACCATCCCTGAAATTTTCTTGGTTTTTCCCTTATGACTGCTGTCCTCCAGCTATTAGGATGGCACTCAAGGTAGGACTAACAGGGAGAGGAGAAGGGATAAGCCACTGAAGAATGTTGCTCTTTAATGGAAGTCTTCCTAGCAGACTTTCTCTATTGTTGCATGAACTGTAACTCCTAGCTGCAAGGAAGGCTGGCAACACAAGCATTTGACTTTCTAATCTTTATTGAGAAATGTGGCCAGGGAGAGGGATTGCAGATGGCTTTGGAGGAAGCCAGTGTCCGCTACAAGTACAGTCATCAGGACAATTCCTGTCTTCGGGGAGATAATTTGTAGCATTGCAGATAATTCTACAAATGTGATGTGCAGCGGAAGGGTCAGCATAGAGACCCACAGGAGCAGGCAGAAAGGGCATAGCATAGCTTTGTGTGAGGGTTAGGCTTTGCGGGTGTCAGGGAACCCACATCTAATTTGAGTTGTCAAGGAGAAGAGGGGGATGGCATGTACAGAAAAGTATTAATTACCATAATTATGGAAGAAACAGGAGCTGTAAACTTTCAGGGGGAAAAGAGCCCAGGTGGGCTCGCCTGGATCATTTTGTCATTTTATTTGACAGTTGATCCATTCTATCAAAAGATGAGGCTGATGGAGGAAGCGTGTTTTCAGCTGGTGGGAGTAGAGTGAGCTGAGGTATGGAAGGGGAAAAGGCAATGTGGTGGACACATAGGCCCAGCTCTTTGTGTGACAGCAAGGGTCAGCCCTGCACTTGGAGAGCATGGCCAGCAATTGCTAAGCGGGGAGGAGCGATGCACGGCCACTATTCAACATGCTGTTCCAGCCAGCAATGGGGCTGACCTTGGCTCCAGTCAGGGGAGACCTGTTTTATCTAACATAATATCACTTTCCTTGATATTTAAGACTCTAAACATAATTTTTAATGATTATATAATATTCCATTGGTTAACTATACCAAAACTTATTTAACTACTGGCTCCAAGTGACCAGCATTGGGAATGGATCTTCCTGCCCAGCTGCCCCACCTGATGCTGCATGGAGCAGAGATGAGCCATCCTTGCAGAGCCTTGCCCAAATCATTCATTTGTGAGCAAAATATGGGTTGCTTTTGTTTTAAGCAACTAAATTTAGGAAGATTTGTTAGCCAGCAATAAATAACCAGAAAAACTTCCAATTGTCTTCTTAGAATAGATTCCTAGAAAAGGAAAGACTATGTAAGAGTCTAAATGTTTTAAAGGCTCTCGATACATATTGCCTTGCAGACTCTAAAAGGGTTGTATCAATTTCCATTCCTTTCATCCGTTTATGAGAGTACCTGTTTTCTCTGTATGCTTGCTAGCATTGACTCTTATATTAAAAATTACTTTCCATTTTCCAGTGTTAACTGGTTTACTTAATGTGTTTCTATTAGTTATTTACTTCTGTGCAAACTGTTTTTCTTTTTGATTCGTATAAATCTTTTTCCTTTGCCCTTTAATAAAGGACATTATCCTCTTATATTTCTGCCACATTTCCCCAGCTTATTTGCTTTTAAAACTCATATCCTTTTAATTTTGTTCACAAATTTTTGTTCACAGGTTTTTATGTAAATGAATTTCTTTTCATTTACATAAAGGTGTTTATGTAAATGAATTTATTATTATGCAACCAAGTTTGTTTTTTCCTCTGTGAAAGAACAAGCAGAGAAGATAATCCATACAGAACGACCAGGAATAATACCTGAGGATCCTGGAGAGACAACGAGCCTTACAAAACAGCAGCCTGTAGCTACCACATGCATAGGGGCTGGAGGCCGTAAGCACTTGCCAAAGGCAACTGCTTGTGGCTGTGATTGCACCACCAGGAAAGGGCTAGTTTCTTTGAGGATTATCCACAAATAAAAGTCTGCATGTGCAGGCTGGCATGGCCCAGTTGGTTGGAGTGTTGTCCTATACACCAAAAGGTCAGGGGTTCGATTCCCGGTCAGGACACATACCCAGGTTGTGGGTTCGATCCCCTGTTACTCCCTGGTCGGGATGTGTGCGGGAGGCCCTCGATCAGTGTTTCTCTCTCTCCCTTCCCCTCTCTTTAGAATCAGTGGAAAAGTATCCTCAGGTGAGGTTTAAAAAAACAAACAAAACTCTGCTAAAAACATAGCTGGAAAAAAGGACAACATTGCCCAAGTCTGTGGATCGATTATATCTATATTACCAGATTATCATTTCTGTAATACACTTCTCCACATAACAGGGCATCTCTGTGAAGCAAACACTATCTTCATATTTAGAAATCTGCATTTTAATGATGATACAGAGAATGAGACTGAACAAATTCAAGCATTTATTCAAATTTTATTTATTTCTTAAATTATAAACTTAGAGTATAAAGTTAAAATTCTCAAAGGAGAGAAGAAAATGATACCTTTCCATCACCCAGATGCATTGCTAATTAAAATTTTGGTAAACTTTTTTTCTTAGCATTTTGACACTTGAATTCTTTTTTGTACATATATATGTGGCACTTCTTACTTAATAGCAAATAAAAGCACTTTCCTTTGTTGTTCAAACTATTCATAAACATTTTAGTAACATTGTATATTCAATTATTCTTTTTTAAGCATATTTACCTTTTTCCCCCATTTTTGTCACTGTTACATGTAATCCTGTGATGAACATCTTTGTATTTTTTCCATGCTTAGTACTCCTTAGGTTAATTCCAAGAGGTGAAGTTATGGAGTCAAAACATGTGAACTTCATTAAGTCTTGTAATGTACATGGACAAATATAAATATTCATTTTTTCAGAAGGAAAATGTTGCCGTTTTCCTATGTTTCAGTTTGCCTGGCTGCCAGTTCCTGGCTGGTGCTTCAGAGATTGAGGCCGATGGGTCATTGCTAGCCGCAGACCTTATCAGAAGGCGGTCGGGGCGCGGGGTCAGCATAGTGGCCCAGGCGATGGGTTTCGCGTGAGCGGCTAAGTGTAGAGGAGGGGAGTGCTGAGCGCGATTAAATGCCCTTCGGATATCTGGCCGCTCAGTGGGCGTGGAGCTGAGGGCTCCTTCATTGACCCCGAGCCTCCTTGTACAAGGCAGCGACTTAGCTGGATTGTACTATTAACATGGAGACTCTTCGGAAGCAATCAGCGCCTAAGGAGGACAGACACACAGGAGCCCGAGGACCTTCTGACGCGATGAATCGGCTCCGCAGCTCCAGGCCGGCCAGCTCGCGCCGATGGATGCCAAGCCCGGCGGCCCTCTGGGCGGCGGCGGGCGGACGCGCAGGACGGATGGCAGCCGCCGGAGAGGCAGCCACGCTCACGGGGAAGGAATTTATTTTAGGCAGAAATTTACTTTGTACATTACACTGAACACTGTGGGATGAGCAGCAGAAATTGGAAATTCTTTTTTTTTTCCAAGTTTCTACTTGGTTTAGCAGCAAGTTTTTCTTTTCTTTTCCCGTTTGTCTAGCTCTCTCCAGCCCTCCCTGTGAACCAGCTTGGCCTGTGGAGTTTACTTAAGGGCGCACTCTCAGGCCTCGCCCCTGGAGACTCTGACTCAGCAGGTGGCAGCTGAGTCCCAGAAACCTTTCCCTGCTGGGTTGTTTGACTACAGGTAGAGAAACGCGGACCTGGGGGCCGTGAGGGACAGCCAGGTGCATTGCCCAAATCCCCCTTCTAGGAAGGATCGTTGGCCCTGCTGTTGGGAGTGTTTTCAGCAGGCAGTGTTCAGCTCTCAGCCCCGTTAGGCAGGCCTCAGCTACACAAAGCCCCCCTGCCAACATCCTACCTCTGGGGACTGATTCAGGTGGAGTACACAGACCCGGCCAATCGATGGGCCTGTTAGCTCCAGACCATCCCATGGGGTAGGCGAAGGCTCTGGGCCTTGCCTCACAGCTCACCTTCCACCAGAGTGAGTCCTGAGGGCACTTTCTAATAAATTCTTCACATTAGATTCCATCTCAGAGTCAGCTTCCCAGAGGATCTGACTCTAAACACGTGCTCATTCAGGCCCTGCAGCGTGTGAACCCAAAGCATAGGGTAGAAGGGGAAAGAGCTGACTGGGACACCCTCCACTCCACCTGTAACCTCATCTACCCATGTGCCCCCGCCCCAGCCACCACCAGCTGCCCTCTGCCACGCCACTTATCTTCTCCGTTACCTTCTGCAAACTTCTCATTTTTTCATTACCCAAGATATATTCTTGGTTCATTCACTTGTAGTTCAACAAAGCTTTGTTAAATAGATCTTAATCAAATTTTTCCCATTTGGAAACATTACAATTGGAAAGAAATACGGAGTACACAAATGAGATTTGTTCTAAGATTCCCTCCTCTCCAGAGAGATCGTGCTTTATAAAGCCCCCTCTCTCTGAATTTGTGATACGAATCCCAAAGTGAACCATTACAAGGTTCTTTCCTTTGCCCCACCCCCCTCACCCACCTCACCTACCACCCATCCTCCAGGATGTAAGATAGAACAATGACTAAGAGCAGAGACTTCCTTGTAAAAATAACCTGAAATACAAGTAAGAACTCAATAATAATTGAGCTAATATTTATAGAGCACTTATTATATATACCGTGTTCTGATGATTTAATCCTCACATAGTCCTATGAGGTAGATACTATTAATCTCACACTACAGATGAGGAAACTGAGGCACAGAGAGATTAAATGTTTTTTTAAAATTGATTACAGAGAGAGGAAGGGAGAGGGAGAGAAACATCAATGATGAGAGAGAATCATTGATTGGCTGCCTCCTGCATGCTCCCCACTGGGGATCGAGCCCCCAACTCAGACATGTGCCCTGACCGGGAATCAAACTGTGACCTCCTGTTCTATAGGTCGAAACTCAACCACTGAGCCACACTGGCGGGATGGTACAGAGAGATTAAATGACTCCTAGGTCACATAGCTAGTAAGTGGCAGAGTTGAGATTGAAATCCAATTGTCTATTATTGTAAGCTATTAAAAATTAAATTAATAATTTGTTAATAATAATTATGGAATCATCGTAACTGTTGTTAATATGTGGAAAGCAACTACCTTTTCCTCTTATCAAACATCTCTCAGTGCCCTCAGAAACATTCTTAATTTTGAAAGTCAGTGACCGAGTTCCCATAGAGCAATATCCACTAGTCATCGAGCAAAGCACTTACCCTATTTCCAGCTTACTGGACGTGGGGTGATGCTTCAACAGGCTTCATTCACGTGACCCAAGTGATTAAGGTTGTTATCTTGAGGAACATACACAGTTAGTTTTTTACAGAACTGTCTATGTTTCTTCAAAGCCCCATCCTTTTTGACACAGGTTGCATTCTGCAGACCAGCTGTAATTGGGCTTCCATCCCACATCTAAACATTCCTGGAAAATCGGTGATGGATTGGAGCCCCAGCAATGTTTATGATGAAAACAGGCGTTAAAACTCCTTCGGTGGCTGCTCTGGGTTTACGTTTTCATTCAGTGCATGTCCCTATTTATACCAGGCCTAGAAAAAAAGAGGAAAAGCCAAATTTTGAAGCAAAACTTTGGAAATGAGAGAAATTCCAGCTGTTTCAGCAAAAGGAAGCAGCTGGATTAAAGCAATGTGAATGATAAAAGCTAGATTACCCTCCCTTGCTGAAGACCAAAGAGCTTCAAGATGTTTGAGACAAAAATGGAATTATTTGATTTTAATTTCAGTTTAGATTAAGGCATCCTCTTAAAATGCAGATTTTTAAAATGTCATAGAGAAGTTTATTCTAGATGTTAAATCTTGATGATTTCCAGGCAGTGGAGTGGCTATTTGTATGTGTTGAAATAATTATTAGGATATTGGGAAATAGCCATTTTGCCTTCTATGTGAACATTTCTGGAGCGCACGCCCTTTCCATTCCCCAAACCTTCCCAGAACTTTGAACTGTTTTAACTGCTTCTGCTAATGTAGAACTTCATATTTATAAAAGGTAGATATTTTCAACTTTAATCCTTCTCCCACCAAACTAGGATTAAATGATCTTTTTTAAAAGCCACCTTCAAAAATATGCGGAGAGAAGAGACAATGAAGAAAGGCACTGGACAATTTTTCTCTTTTCATCATAAACAAAAAACTGTTTTATGTGCCCCATTACTAAGTGCTGGAACCACCATCATTATCATCACAACGAACAGCTCTCACTTACTGAAGGTTACGATGTGCCAGTTACTGGGGTTCACAATATCTCTCTTCCTACGTCTATGACTATAGATCCACACCTTTAACACCTGGCCCACCGTGGCTCAGTGTGATTTTCTGCGCTCCTATTGAATTTGTCATACTCACCAGTTAATTTTTGATTAATTTCAATTCAGAAATTAACTTTTCCATCCATTTTTTAAAACACCGTTGAACATCTAATATAAAACTAGGCAAACGTGCCAGGCGCTCCCGGCCCAGTAGGGGAGATGGACTTACAGGGAATCGCAGGGGAGGGAGACCCTAACCTTAGCTGTACCAATAACACTCCCCTCCCCTCCTTTTTAGGCTCTTAGTAAACATAGAGACTGTGACTGGGGAGTAGAGGCCACTGAAGCCAAGAGACCAGGACTACGGTGATTTCAGGAGGCAACGGGAAGCCTGTTTAGGTGGAGTGTTAGGGAAGGCCGCTCTGAGGAGGTGATGTTTCAGTTGGAATGTGAAAGATAAGGACAGGCCGTCGGGGAGCGAGCACGAATGCAGCGCGGCGGGGGAGCAGGAGCGCCGTCCTGGAGGCCGAGCGTTTTAAGAGCAGAGATGCATAAAAATTGTGATGTGACACCCTCTTCTGTCTCTACCCTCCGGCCCCCAAATCTTAAGGTCATTGAATTACAACCATACATGTTTTGGGGATACATTTGATTGATTGATTGGAAATTGCTTATTAGGCTAAGCTGGACATTTGGGGAAATTCATTGCTGAGCAGAGAAAACAAGCACATGAGAAAGGAGCCTGCAACCGAGGTGACCATGAGAATGAGGCTGCCCGGGGATCTAAAGGAAAGTTTGGAGGGAAGGCAGATGTTTCTGACTCGCACCGGGCACGGAACAGGGATTGGAGTTAATTTTTATCTACATCTCACGAGGCCAGGATTTCTTGGCCAACATCTGGTTTATACATATATGATTAGAACCCTGATGGGTTTCCCGGGGTCCAAATTATAAGCACATAGCATCTGCTTCTCATAAGCTGCTCAGAGAGAAGGTCAGAGAGGCTCTCATCCAAGGACAATGGCATGTTTACTTTTCATTTAGGAAGAAGGCCTTGGAAAAATGAAATGGATAAACTTGTTAGTACAGCAAATGTGAAAAACCTGAGAGGAGTCTCTTAACTCAAGTGCTCGTTGCCAGCTGGCGCACTGCGGTTGCCTGAGGACTTGGAGAAGGGCTGGCCTGGGAGGGAGATTAGCAACCATTTCCACTCACAGCTGAGCAGGGGTGCCAGGTAGGGGAGGTGTTGACTTCCACAGTGGGAAGACGCTTTTCCTAATAAAGTCGAATTGTTCTTTTCCTTCTGGAGTCGACCCAAATGGCTCTGTAGTCACCTTAAACCATTATCACCCCCTCTCTGATGAAAACAAAACAAGCATTGGAAAGCGGACCTGGGCTGGGGTGCTGGCACACAGGGCTCCGTGGTCCTCCGTGTCCTCCAATTCCGAGCAATGAAAGGGTTTCCAGCGGAGAGGGCATCCGTAAGTAAAAATGCCCACCAATAGGAAGCATTATGTGCCCGGAACTGTGCTAAGTAAGTGCATCACTGGCATCGCTGAGTTAAATTTAATTCTCACCACAGGTACTATTTGTTGGCGGTGGAAGTCCTGTGGTTGCCCCACTTGAGCAGACATTGACTTTTTAAGCCTGTGGAAATGACTGAAAGCAATCTGTCACGATCACTAGTGATTGATTAAATATCAACTTAATTTTTACTGCAGCATCCTAGCTCGAGGAATAAATAAAATACAGCACCTTTTATAGGTGGCGAGCTGCAAAGGGTTTGTTCTTTTAAAATACGGACTTCTTTATTGATTGCTCCTGAGGTCCTTGAGACAGTTCTGTGGAAACAGGAAAAAGAAAACCCAATATTGGGGCAAAGCCAGGAAACTTGGGCTATGTAAACGTGGATAAATAATAATATTTCTTAGTCTCAGATTTCTTATCTGTAAAATAAGGGATTTGAAATCTTTTCTGGCCTCTCCAGTTGAAATGCCCGTTTTGGTGTTTTAGAGCCCTGGGAGCTATTACTTTCCCTTCCACACTGATTTGCCTGATTCCTGACACTGTCCCTTATAAATCAGGCATCAGGTGTAGACTGAATCATTGAACACAGACCAGGACACCCAAGGTTCTTGAAACCAGCCCGGTAGTTATTTCTTTCTGTTCCTCTCTCTTCTCAATTGGAAATGGAAAATATCTCCATTTTTTTTAAGAAACAATAAATATATACACTCCAATCTCATCAAGTTCCCCACAGAACAGAGTCTGTGTAAACAAGACATCACATCTAAGGTGGGTAGGAGTCCTAAACATATTGGTGCAGAAAAGCAAGTTACAGGATACATACAGTGTAAACCCTTTATGTGACACATAACAGTTTGATATGTGTGTGTGTCTATGCCTATAAATGGGTAAAAATGATTAGGGGTAGTGGTCAAAAGGAACTTTAGGCTTACTTATATTTACAGTTTTTTAATAAGAAAGGTATTTTTATTTGAATAATTAAAAGCAATAAAACTACTGGAATTTTTGTTGGTGGTACAATGATTTGCCATCTTTAATGAAAACTATGATATTAAGTCTCCAAGAATGGACCAGAAGAAGTCACCTACATGAAGGGATTTATTGGTGTTTATACGATGGAAGGGGGAGTGGGTGTTGGAAGCATGCTATAGATGGGCAGAGTGACAGAGAGAAAAGATACAGGTGTGTCCTGATGTATTTTGGGGACTTGAGTACCAGCATCTTTTTTTGGTCTGATTCTTGCTTTGCCTTCTGAGGATATGATGTAGGTGATTTTGGAATGTGGGCCTGGGCTGGACTCTCCAGCAACTCATTGGGGGTTGGTTACTAAAGTCATCTCAACCCTGTCAGGTCAGGGGTCTCATTCCACAACCCTTCCCCTGAGAGCTCTGGCTGTCTACTTAAAAGTCTATACAGCAAAACACCAAATTCTGCAGAAACGACAACCTAAGTAACCATCGAGGGAACCCTCCAATGTCTCCCTTGAACTTTAAGGGAAACGATGTTGCTTTGAGGAAGGAGGCTGCAAATATGCTTTTCTTGAGAGGTGGGGAAAGTGAGGCAGAGTCTGTGAAATTGAGTAAAGGTGTCAGTGTGTGTGTGTGGGCTGGATGCTGGAGGAATACGACACTCCTCATTACTGTTTCTTTTGGTTTTATAGCAATTAATAGCTAAATAGTTTCAGTAACTTTTTGTATTCATTGTTTAATTTTATCCTTAGCAAATATTAGAGAAAGGAATCTGGGGCTCAGAGAAATAAAATGATTTGCCAAAGGATATGCCAACTGGACTTCTATCCCGCCTCACCTCATCACCAGCCTGCTGAGCTACCCAGCTCGGCTGCAGGCAGAGGGCTCAGAGGGGTGGCCCGATGGCATAGTTGCCTGCACGAGATTGTGACAGTTAAAGGAAATAAGATACAAATAGCCCTCAGTATCCTGCTGGCCATGCGATTGGTCCACAAGAAATGGCAAGTGGTATTGTTGTTATGTATTGCTCCAATGATTTGAATTTTCAAAAACAATGAAGGACAAGCCTCCTGACTTTAAGATTCTCTGACATGGTTCTGAATCCCCCCCTTTCCCCCAAACCACTCTATACCTCCTGAGCTTTGCTTTAGGTACCTCCATGGGCATGATTTACATTTCAGCTCTGGTCACTGGGACTAGAGACCTGTTGTTCAGTTGCCCAAACAGTTTACAGTCCCTGACAAAGATTGAGGGCTTTGGCCTTTAGCTGTTCCAGGAGGCAGTGGTGCACATCTGAATAAACTTGGTTTAATCATGGACTGTCATGGTTGGAGCAGTTTATCAGTGACATAACATCAAATAAATAAATGACTCCTGGAAAACAGCTCATTCTCAAGCCAGCTGCTTTCATTGCTGAGTTTGATTTCACTGTGATTAATGAGAATGTGCTCCCTCATCTTTGGAGATCAGAAGAGTACTTCTCAAGGCCTTCCTCCTCCTGGCACCGTCTCGCCATTAATCTGTAGGACTCAGGACAGTTCCATGTCACAAATGCTCCTGGCCGTCCTTCACTAATAAATAGGATGGTAATATTTTGTGTCATCATAAGTCTCAGTCTCCTCCTGCTGCAAGAGCATAGCTTTAGGATAACGCTGGTAATAATTCCTCCCAGTAATGCCTCATGAACATCAGCGCTCTTAGGTGCCCCTAAGGAATTCACTGGTACCCAAGAGGGGACATATTTCTCTCAAAAAGGGTTCTAGCTTTTCTACATAAATTCCACATTCCTTGGATTTTGCATTGAGTGCTCCTCTGGACTTGGTCCTGCCGTGTTCTCTCTTTATTATAACCCAAGTAATATATTCTCCAATAAAAGACTAAAACAATACCGAAGCATACAGAGCGGTGTGGCAGGCTAGCCACAGGGAGCAGTCTGTATGCGTCTTCCTGGCCCTCACTAACACATGACATACATGCCTAAGCCATGCTCCTGCTGTTTATTTTATAGTAACGTGATCATTCCGAATGTGATATTCAGCAACATACTCAATACTCAGATCTTTAAAAATTGTGAGATATTTCAGGCACATAGAAAATAAAGTAAATAAGTGTTGTGAATGGTTACATTTTGCTTTATTTGCTTCATGTATTTTAGTGAAGTTACGCATTAAAGACACATATTGGTGCTCCCACTATGCCATTGGTTCATCCCTTCCCTCCTTCAGAAGCATCTCTATTCTCAATTTGGTTAATCATCTTCTGCAAGAGTTGAGGGTTTTTTAGAGTACTCACCCATGAGTGGAATTTGGATTGTAGCTTATGTGCTGTTCATTTTTAACAAGTATTGCCAGATGTTTTTTGATGATGTTGAGTACTTTTAGAAGTTTTAAGAATTATTGTTTTTTCCTTCATAACTTCCTTAGTACGTGGTATTGTTGGACACTTTAATTTTTGGCTACTTTTTTTTTGCTTTAACTTGCATTTCCTGCTAGTGAGGTTGACAGAATTTTCCAAATTCCATTGTTGCAGAAGATGACTCACACAACAATCATTACAGCTTTGTTAGAGAACATATTGAAGACTCTATCAATGTCCCAAAATGAGAAAATGGCTAAATAATTTGTGATATGGTGAATGGAATGGAGTTGTGTTTAGCCACATAAACATAATGAAGAGTGAAAATAAATAAACAAGTTGTAGAAAGATATTAACAGTTTACTATTTATGTAATTTTAACTACCATTCAAAATGATGATAAATATAAAAACATATACATATGATGTATAAAAACAAATTTATACATATGTTTATGTATAAAATTAGGACCATTTCAATAAATGTAGAAAAGGCACTTGAAAAAAATTCAACATCTACATAAGATAAAAACCCTCAAATAAAGTGGGTATAAAGAGAATGTACCTCAACATAATAAGGACTATTCATGACAAGTCCACAGCTAATATCATGCTCAATGGTGAAAGGCTGAAAGCTTGTCCTCTAAGAGCAGGAACAAAACCAGTATGTCCACTCTTGCCACTTTTATTCAACATAGTATCAGAAGTCCTAGCCCGAGCAATTAAGCAAGAAAAAGAAATAGAAGCCATCCAAATGGGAAAGGAAGAGGTAAAACTGTCACTATTTGCAGATGACATAATATTATATCTGCAATCCTAAGGACACCAAAAAACTGTTAGAACTAACAAACAAATTCAGTAAAGGCAGGATATATAATCAATATACAAAAATATGACATAAGTGAGGTTTCTAGTACAGTGAACTGTTTACTTATGTCATTTGCTAGTTATTTTCATAATAACATTAACACTTACAAAGCACTTACTACATGGCAGGCAAAATTGGAAGTGCTTTTAATCTAAAACAAGAATCATGTAAAAAACCCCCACAAACTCATCTAAGTCCACATGGGCAGCAAGTGGCAGGTAAAGAATTCAGACTCTCGGTATTTGGCTCCAGGGTTTATGCACTTAACCACTGTCCTGCAGTGCCTGGCCAGACAGCACCTCACCTTGTTTCTGCTCCCCTTCTGTATATTTCTTATGGCTTCTCTTGGCACCCTGGTTTTGCATATGCATTTTAGAATTCCATGCTTGTGATGGTCCTCCAAATCCTACTGGAATTTTTATTTTCACTACATGGAAATTATGGTTTAATTTGGGAGACTTAGTACTTTCACAGTACTTTTTCTTCCCTTGAGTGAATGTGTTATATCTTTCCACATAATTATCTCCTTTATTGTCTCCTTTAATGACTTTAATGGTTTTGGAAATAATTTTCTCCATGAAAGGATGGCATTTCTCTCATTCTCCCTCTTTAAATTTTTTTCCTAAGAAATGTATTATTTTTGCTGCTGCAAATGGAATCTTTTAACAAATTTTTTTTTTAAATGTCTGTATGAAAACACAATTATTGTACATTTATTTTTTTTAGCCAGGAAATTTTCTATATTTCTCATTGAATATAAATATTTCAGATTTTCTAAAATCTATGATTATAATTTCAGTGAAGGGAAGTTTTCTTTAGTAAATCTTACACCTTTATTTAATTTTCTTATCTTATGTTTTCTTTCTCTCTCTTCTGGTTCTTGTCTAATAATGGAATCCAATATTTACCTGCCTCCTAAAAAGAGTTAGGAAAAATCCCCCCCTACACCCTTATAATATCTGGAATACTTTGCATAATATTGGGATTACTGTACCTATTCCTTGAATATTTGGTGACACTTGTTTATAAAAATCATCTGGGCCTTTTCCTTCTTCCGTAGTAAGATTTTAAATTATGTTTTCATTTCTTAAACAATTTTGGATCTGTTTTATTAAAATTTTATTTCTTTTTGAAAAATTACATCTTCACTAAAGTAGAGGGAATCTATAATACTTTAAACAATAAAGATAATTTTTTTAAAAAAGTAACCATTTCTTTGTTTATATTAATAAATTTTTTATGATTTATATAAATTTTACTTTAAAATTTGAAACATTTTAAAGTGATTGAGTAGTACAGAAAATGATGTAACAGTCATATAAAATTTCACCAGGTTAAACAGGTTTTTACTATTTGCCATATTTGCTTTAGATCTGTCTTTATATCTCTTTCTCTCAGAGACAGGAAAGGTGATGAAGGGAGGGAGAGGAGGGAAGAAGGAAGGAAATAAGGGAAGAAAACAAAACATTCCATCTCACTCTTTCTTGAGATAGTCATTAACCTGAAGCAAGTTATATCATGTTTCTGTATTATTTTTAACCTTAACTATGCATTTATAGATGTATCTTTAAATAACATATTCTGTTGTCTTATGTGATAAGCCAGATTTACATATGTGAGAGCTGGAGGCAGGATACTGTTCAGGAATTTCCTGGGACTCAAATTTATCTCTCTTTTTTAATGTTTTTGTTTGTTTTTATCCTGAGTATATTCTTAACAATACACTGTTTAGTTTCCTTATACTTAGCCTTTGGTGTTATGCTGTGTATAGTCTTCTGCAAATGCTTTATTCACTCAAATTCTGTTTCTAAGAATCATGCATATTTTCCACATAGTTGCATTCACTTTTTATGACTAAATCATTTTTTTGTGTCATGCCACAATTTATCCACTCATCTATTGACGGATGTTTTTTCTAGCTTTCTGCTACTATAGACAATACTACCCTAAAAAGACTTCCTTCTTTCCTTTATTTTATTTTATTTTTTTTTAATCAAAACAACTTATTGAATACTATTATGCCCGGCATGCCTCTAGGAACTGGGGACCTAACAGTGGACAAGCTAGACAAAGATCTCTGTCCTTGTAGCTTAGATTCCAGAGGACAAACAGCTAACAAGACAATTAAGTAGAATGTACAGTCTGCTGTATGGTAATAAATACTAAGGTAAAAAAATATAGCAGAGAGGGAGAAGCAAGTCTCGGGAAAGAATGCCAAGGAAGTATGCGCTGAGAAGGTGCTCCTTGAGCAAAGACCAAACAGCAGGAGGGAGCGAGCCATGCATGTATCTGGGGAAGGAGAATTCCAGACAGAAGGAGCAGCAAGTTCAAAGGTTGTAGGGCCAAAGTGTGTCTGGTGGCTCAAGACCCTGCGCTGTGGCAGGGAGGCAGTTTGGCTGCCGCGTGTCAGAGAACTAGGGGATGAAGGCGGCTGGGGAGAGGGCGCAGGTCATGCAGGGCCTTGTACGACATAGAAGGGTATTCGGCTTTTCCTGCGAGTGAGAATGCAAGGCCTTTCATTTCCTTTTTTGATTAGGATCCCTTTAGCTGCTGTGTTGAGAAAGCCTGTAGGGGCTGGGATAGAAGCAGAGAGACCAGTTTGGGGGTTGTTTCAGGGATCCAAATATAATATGATGGTGGCTTAGCCAATGCATATGCTTTATCTCACTTATTTCTCACAAAGCCCCTTTAAGGTAAATATTATCATGCCTGTTTACCAGGGAGGAGTTGAGGCTCAGTGGAGGTCTGTCAGCTCTTTATCTAACTGTCTGTCAAACAGAATAGAACTTGAACCCCTGCCTGACTTTACTTCACTTATACGTCGTCCCAGAAGTAGTTCACACTTAACAGCAAAACCATTTTGCCTAATTTAAAACCCAACCTACAAACACGGGATCTTACAATGAACTAGAGTATTTGAACCTGGAATTTTGCAGGACTGTCAGTTATACTGGTTCAGCTCCCAGATATTCATATCAATATAAGGAAGAGCTGTTATTGAAAGGAAAACAGCCCAAAGCACGTGAGAGACACTATCAGAATTGTGGCAGCTAGAGCTGTCTGCTAGCCCAGCCCTCAAAGATTGCCCTGTGATTACAGGACCATAATTAGAGTAATTGAGGAGCATTAATTTTTTTTCTGTTGGCTACATTCTAACCTTTAGGAAGGACCATGACAACTTGTTGCCCTTTGGGTTCAGTTTTGATAATTGCCTATTGAAGGTAATTGCCAGCATAGTGTTTCAGCAAGGCAGTGTGGCCTTCAGCTGTGCTACCTACATGGTGTCACCAAATTTCAAGCAGGAAGGACTCAGAATTACTTAGTGTACTACCTTTATTTTATAGAGGAAAAACTGAGGCAAAGAGAGGCTGTTTGGTTAAAGTTATTCATTGACCCAGAACTGAGCAAAGATGTACTGAGAGGTGCACCAGTGTATTTCAAAGAAAATGTTTTGAGACATCAGGCAGACACGTCTCTCTTACTGTCTGGCTGTGTGACCTTGGAAACATTACTTAAAACTTCCTAAGTGTGAGGTTTGTTTTTTCTTGTGAAAGCTGAATAATAGCTATTTTGCATAGTAGTTGGGGAAAATTACAAATGTGTTAAAGCTCCCAGACAGTATTTGGTAGATCAGTGTTATCTCTAATTTTAATTCTTTTTTCCCCCAGTGGTTTTGTAAAATATAACTTTATAAAGTACAGATCTCCAAGTCTAAGTCCAAGCCAAATTTTAAGGCTCATCTGCACTGCCAATTAAAGTAGCTTTAACCTATCAAGATACTTATTCAGATATGAATTTTAGATACATGATCATGAAATGATGTATTTTACGTAGGGCCTAGGGCTCCAAGGAAAAGGGGAAAAGCTGGCTAGTGTTAATTTTACATTAGAGCCTCCCAGTAAAGGAAATAAAAAGATGACTTTTTTCATAAAGAAATTATGTGATTTCCCATTTTCAAGGGCCTGAAATCCCACATGTGCACCCATCAGTGGTCTTTGCCTGGGTGCTGCAAGTGTTTGAAGTGTCTCTATCTTTCTAAATGGGTTTTCAGTGTGCTGAAGGCTATTTGATTGCAATGAGGTAGACTAGACACGTTTCCTTTGGGTGCTAGAGTGAGAAGTTATCAAATTCACAAGTTTGAAGTACACTTACCAAGTCTCCACAATAAAAATGACTCCTTATTGTTCCAGCATCTGCCTGCAGAGCTGCTATTTGCCAGAACAACACATAAACGTGATAGTGGGGGATGCATTTGAGTGATCTTTTGAGAGCACACAGCACTGGTGGAGGAATACTGAAGTGTCCTTAGGGAGGGAGAATATTTTGTCTTTTCTGCTTTTAAAAAAGATGCGGCTGAGTGAGAGCCTCACTAGATATTTCTTGATGGGGATGCTATGTGACTTAAGGGCAAGGGACAGCTTTCTGGATTCAATTTTTCAGAGTTCCTGAAGCTCTTTGGAACTGGCAGACATGAAATAAACCCCCAAGAAATACATGACAAAACAGGATGTGGGTGTATTGTTTTACTGTGGGGCAAATGCCTTCCAGGGATGGGGGCAATGCGTTCCGTGTCCAGACCATCTTGATGTCATGGTATTGGGACACGAAATTAATGATCATAGATTTGCTTTAAAATCATGGAGTCAGAACAAAGGCAAGCAAATTGTCCTGAAAAATGTTACATCCAAATTTTAGAGTAGCTTTATGAATGGTGAACCATGCCTGCTCTACAATAGATAAGGCGTTGTTATCGACTGGAAAGTATCTACCAAGGGATACATTCAGAAAAGCTCTGTGCAGCCGCTCAGCCTCCTTAGCACATTCTTCAGACAAGCCAGAGGATTCCTTCCTAACTTTCATTCATTATTGGCAGGCTATGCTGTGTCTTGAGTGTTTCCAATTCTTCATCAGCAGTGTGTTTACAAACAACTTCTGAATCATATGTTGAATCTTAGTAGCTTTCTTCTCCAGGGATGACTCTATATTGAAATTTTGGGAACCAGTATTTACTATAGATTGTATCCTGTCTACTTGGCCCAAAGTACGCAAGTTCTGTATTTGGATCCCGTCATGATATTAGCGGAGCTTTCAACAATTATTGGAGATCTAAACAACAAAAGTGGTAGGAAGAAAAATGGAGCGAGAACACATGAGCTATATGTGAAATAACCTGAAGTAACTTTTATTTTATTGACTTCTGACCATATTTAAAACCAATAAAAATTCTGCTCACCTTCTTTTTGAGGACTAACGTCCTGTGCAGGCTTCAAAAGTTGCTGTGGAGCTGTCAAGTGAGGGTTGTACAAAGCAAAGCAAAATGCACCCCTGAATCATTTTAACTGACCAAGTCCAGGCATGCTGGTGTTCACCACTCTGTCATCTAAAATAAGGTTCTGGCCATATTAGGAGAGCAAAACCTTTTCATTGATGTACTATGTTTTGTTTATTTTATAACAAAATAATCTGTGTTTTGTTTAAAATATCCTGCAAAGAATGAAACACCAGAAATACTCAATAGCCACCTCTCTGCCATCACCCAGGCCTTGTTCTAGGAAGGTCTGACTGTCCTAAGTTGTCTGTATGGCCCGTTACCACACACTGTGACTCACCTTTCCCCATGAAGAAGACAGAAGCCGTTAAGAGGTGGCAGAGGAGGCTTTCTGGTTCACATGGGGGATCCTCTTTCTTTTCTTCCCCAGGTGATTATGCAGAAATTCTGTTGGCTGATTTCAGTGACACCTGGCAATGGGCAGGGTATTCAGGTGTCTAAACAGGACTTTTTCTACTGATTGATGAACCTCATCTTCCTCTCTTTTGCCAGGATTAATCTCCTTGTCATTCTGTTTCTTCCCTCTCCTTATTTGTCTCCATCTTGGGTTGTGGATGAAGCAGGGGAGGGGGAGAGGAAGAGAGAGAAATCCTGACCCGTGTGGCCTCTGTTACCCCCTTATTTCTCACTCATAGTACTTGGGAGTCTTGCTGTGGTTTATCAAAATCGGTAACAGATGAGTAGGGTACTTTTAGGCTTGTATGGACCCAGCAACAGCCTTGATGTTGAAGAATTTGACTGCTTTGTTCCCCTTTAATCCCCAGTTTAAATGCTGAATTATATAGCATTATAAACATGTGTTGCTTTTAATTTTTGATGCCAAAGGTATTTTCTTTGGTCTGGCTAAATATGCCTGCAGAATTGTATTTTATAAAAGAATGGCAATTCAGTAGAAGATTTGTGGCTACTAAATTCTGCAAAAGGACCGGTGATAAGTATTTCAAAGTATTAGTGACCAAGCAGCTCGAAGACAAAAATAGACGACTTTGGGGTTCATTTTCATCTCTTTGTTCTTGTGAGCATTTTCTTTTCACAGAGATTGAAAGGGATTTTGCCTTTCATGTAATTTTGGTATTTTAAGGCCTCATTGGAATAAGAGAGTGAGCATTGTTTCCTCCCTGAGTTCTGTGTAGGCATTTGAAGACTATTGATGAAGACAGTTTGAAAGCCGATCAAAACCTAGAAATATATTTCCTTACCCTGCACCAATGTGTTTGCCTCAGAAACTATAGTTTTATGTAAAATATGGCCAAGTAGCAGCTCTTTGTAATGATACACACTGTCAAGTAAAGAAGACAAACCGTTTTAATGTAGCTCCTCGTGAAGGCAGCAATAATGAAGGTCCAAGGTAGGCCTACATAAACAAAAAGTTTGTTTTTTAGTCTCTCCTCCACCCACTCCTTTCTCTGCTGCCAGTTCCATGCCTGTCCCCATGGGGTGCTTCCACCTGAGCCTGCTCCTATCTTGAGCTCTTGGGTGGGTACTGCATTGTTGGTCCCTGTTTCCCCACCCTGCAAAGAGGCACAGACTTAGGTGACCTGGAAAACAAATGTCATCAGTAAGTCTCCAGAACTGTGTGACTAAGAGGATGCTCAAGCTTGACAACTGGCATAGTCTGTTCTCCTTAGCGGTTGTATTTCTTATCGGAATGTAGTATATTGGCTTTCTGACATATAAGTTTTATTTTCCCTTCCGTGGCCTGGATAGAGCAGGATTTGTGATTCCTTGAAGATTCTTGATTTGTAGCCTTGACAGAATCCCCCCGGGAACTGGCCGGTCCTCTAGTCAGCACAGCGGTCCAGGGCTCTAACCGATAAGGTTAAAGCGCATTGATGATACATTTAGCCTCAGGTGTGAAAATGTCCAGATAATTAGTATTCGAAGATGGCAAGGTTTCCCTTTTTACAATGAGATAGAAAGAACACTGAAGAGGATGTAAGTGATGGAAACATTAGAAAGTATTAGGACAACTTACATAAAAATGCAACAGGTCAGTAATCTTGATCATTTAAACCCTGAGATTTGTTTGGGCCCAGTTCTCTTCACCATCATCTGGTTCATCAAGAAATATTCAGTGTCGCCCTGGCCAATTTTGCTCAGTGGTTAGAGTGCGGCCTGTGGACTGAAGGGTTCAGGGTTCAATTCTGGCCAAGGGCACGTAGCTCAGTTGCAGGCTTGATGTCTGGTAGGGGCGCGTATGAGAGGCAACCAATTGAAGGGTCTCTCTCACATTGATGTTTTTCTCTTTCTCTCTCTCTCTCTTTCCCACTCTCTCTGAAAAGCAATGGAAAAAATATCCTCGGGTGAGAATTAAAAAAAAAAAAGAAATATTCAGTGTGAACTTGCTTTGAGCAAAGCATATGCTAACTGCTGAGATATAGAGAAGTAGAAATATAGGGGTGGGCAAAAGTAGGTTTACAGTTGTGAGTGCAAAACAGTTTATTCTTGTATTATTTATGATTAATTATTATATTATTTATATTATTTATCTTATTGTTGTTATTGTTTTGTATCCTTACTCATGATTTATGTTGTAGGTAATGATGACTGGTAATTTAACCTACTTTTGCCCACCCCTGCCTTCTCGGGGCCGACCTTCAGGGAGACAGACCCTATGAACTGTGACTGTAACGTAGTAGGGGAACTGATTTCTGAATGACTCGGGGACTTAGTCTCTTTTATATCCATTCCATCATATCTTCAAAGGTGACTACCATTTTTCTAGGCTCAAGCATGATGAATCCATCCTATCTGTTCTTCTACTGTAAGATACTTTGGTGTCTGCCTATTTCTCTGTCTTAGAGGGATGGTGGCAGTTAGAAAGGATGAAGAGGTGGGATGGCGGGCCAGTATTTATGAAAAGAGAAATGGTTTGCAAAGCCTATGCAGGGGGAATAATGTTTTTCAAATGTTTGCCAAATAGGGACACTAATTTATTACAGGTGGACTCAGTAACAACCTCGGTGGGGTCTTAAAGTGGTTTATTTCAGTTATCACTCATGTACCTGATCGTTTCCAAGGCTAAAATGGTCTAAGTCAAAACAGGGGGAAAGATCTCATCAGTCCTCTGCTCAAAAACCTTAAATTATTACTCATTGCTGACGAAATCTGGGAAACATGATGTTGAGAAAAAAACAATGCAAGCAGCAGCAGAAGTGATATTCACAGTTCGGTGCTATTTATATAATTAGAAAACATTAAAACAATACTATGGATTGTTTATGGATTACAGCTATGTGGTAAAGGGTGTCATGCATGGTCGTGGCAAACAGCAAATTTGGGGTTGTACTTAGCTGTGATAATGCAGATGAGGGAGGCTTCATCTGTATCTCTACTATCCCTCTCTCAAGTTAGCTCGTGAATGCACAGATGGCCCATTATATTATTCCTTTAATTTTTTTTTTTCCTAAAGTTCATTTTTTAAAAGTTTCATCTATAAAGAAGAATGAGAATTAGAGGATGTGTTATTTTAATGTATTATATTAAATCTTCACCTAAGTCAGTGTTGTTTTAATTTTCTCCATCTCTACTAGAGGTTCATGTGAGAAAATGCCAGCCTGGTCTGTGTCACTGGGAGTTCTGGGCTCTGGAGGGCCTGCTAGCCTGTCAGCCCCACACTGAGGGTGGTTGGTCGTACACATGTGGCTTCTGAACACTTTCTGGACTGTGGCTCCCTGTGTACAAGTGGACTGATCTTCCTTTTTATTTTTCATCTACCATCCCAAGGGGAACTTACTTAGTTCAGCTGGAAAACTTCAGTGGGGCTCAAAAGCATTTTTAAACAATAGGATTTTGAGCTGCTAAATCCATCCCTGGGCTCAGTGATTCTTTCCTGTGATGGTCGACCAAAAGTGAGAAGGTGCTGAGCTGCTTCCTCGTAAACTGAAGAGAGTGGCTCACATCTCTTCCACTGAGACTTTTCATTTTGAGCAGTTTCTGAGTATTACTACTCATGGATATGTGACTGATCCAGGTGTTTAAAACTGATGGATTTAATTTGACACCCCCCCCCCCCCATTTGGCCTGAAAGTATAATTCTAGTCATTCCAGTTCACTCTAGGCTTTTCCTAGTTATGGGAAGCAGGCACACCCTGGAGGTACAAGGAATCGACATTAAAATAAATTGTTACCTGTGGATGGCATAGTTGGATGTACAAAGGGAAAACCATAAAAACGAGCTAAGAAAGGAAAAGAGTGGTGAAGCAAACTCATGGGCCATACATAACACGTTGCCCAGCACAGGTAACCCATGTCGGTTTACAAGTGATTCCATCAGAATGTTCCTTAATAAAAATGTTAATCTCCAACAGGTAAATTTTTGTACTTACTGAGAAAAGTGTGCTTTCCTTATTATACAATAACATATATATATGTTTATATGTATGTGTGTATTTATCTATATCTATCATGTCTTTTAAAAAATCTAAACCAACTTGTTTTACATGCCACCAAGATTGGAACCTAAACCAGATGAAAAACAAGTGCTACTCTGTCATTCAGAGTTTCTGCCACTGTCACGGTGAAAGAGCTGTCCCCGCTCCTCAGGTTTTCATAGACAGGAAGTACTGCTGCTCTATGCCCCTACATGGGACAGAGTGGGAAGAACACGAGGCCTCTCAAGCTCTTATTGTGCTTCTCAGGGGAAATGGAGGACAATGACTGACGAATGGAAAATGACAGGATTGAGCATAAAGGGCTCGGCCTTTCCCCGGTGTCCTTGGAATGACCAGTTCTCAGCAGTTCTTCTTCACTCATAACTATGATGGGCTTTCTGGATAAATCCTGTCCCTACAGGAAGTGTAGGAACGTTTCATTTGGTGGGGCAACGTACAACTTGGAGAGATTAGGAAGCTCAACTCTGGCCATAGGTCAAGCCAAACTCTGTAGAAATGATGCTGTCATTTTCACTGTCCTTTGTCCAATGCCTGTCTTATCAAATGGGGCCACTCATTATGAGGAGATGGATGTGGTTAATGATTCCTCCCAACCCTGGTGACCTCCACGTGGTTTCTGCATGTGTGAATATGTGTAGAATGAAGCAGGGAAGGGGTATGGCACTATCCATAGTTCTTTTCCTGGACCAAACATTAAAAAATAGTCCTAAACACCCTATACAGTACAGGTCCCCACCATGAAGAATTACCAGGCCCAAATATCAATAGTTGCGCAGCTGAGAAACCCTGGTCTTGGCCATTTGATCTAGAACAGCTGGTAGAAATGTACTGATTGTGCTGAAATGCTTGTTTGAAAAAATTGCCTTTAAAATAGTGTTGAGCCTAGTAGATATATACAGTGTTCTTCATCCTATACCTTTTTCTTGGAATATTATCGGACATTATACAAACCACTCCATACAGTTTTACTCAAAGTATCACTTTCTCTCATATTTTTTTTAAAAAAACTTTTTCATGCCCTACATTCTCTCCTTCTTGAAAGTAGTGACGGCAATGAATTACTTATCCTTTCAGTCCTTTGGCTCAATGATGCCATCGAAGTTCCATGTTCTTTTCATCTCTAGAGTGTGTTCTCCACGTTGGCGTCATCCTTGGTGTTGTGGCAGCATGGCAGCCTCGGTTCTCGGTGTCATTGTTAAACACAGGAACGGCTGGGGGAAGTAGAGGAAGCTCTTCCTATTGCTGTGTCTTAGGAGCTGCTAGGAGAGACTTGTTCTCACGTCTCACTGACCAGAACTGGGTCATGTGCCTACCACTGTCCTAATTTCTGGCCAGGGGAAGAAGATTAACTTTACATGGATCACACCAACTCCCGGAGTTGTGGGGGTGAAAGGGGTGGTCAGCTCCCCTAAGGCTCCTGACGATGGGTGGGGAGGATAGATACCTGAACAGAATTGGGGTGCTGATAAGAAAGGGGGAGCACTGGTTGTTGGGCAGGCAGCTCATGGTGTCCACCTCCCAAGAGCATCCCTGTCTGCTCCAAAGTAGCTCAATGACCTTTCATTCAAGGGCAACCCCATCCTGATAACCCTAGAGTAAGCTGAGTTAGTTCTGGATCATAAACTTGAGAACAGGGATAGAGATTTGTTCATCGATTAATTACTTATGCCTTGGCTGCTTAAAAATTTTTTAAGTCCCCACCAGAGGACATGCTTTCACTGATTTTAGAGAGAGGGGAAGGGAGAGGGAAAGAGAAACATCGATGTGAGAGAGAAACATTGATTGGTTGCTTCCTGCATGCACTCCAACCAGGGATAAAACCCACAACCTAGGTGTGTGCCCTGACCAGGAATCAAACCCACGGCCTTTTGGTTTATGGGAAGACACTCCAACCATCTAAGCCACACTGGCCAGGGTGCCTTGACTGCTTTCAAAAAGGCCTTGAAATGACTTACAACCAAGACATGTACAATAACACTCTTAAAGCAACGGTGACATAGCTATGTTATGAAAGGGTGGGAGGAAGATGATCTTTTCTACCTTCCATATCACCTGCTTCAGTGCTTTGCACATCAGAAATGCTTGAAAATATTTAATTAAATAAATATCCGTCCCCACCCTTGGCTGGGAGCACAGACTCTCTAAAACACCAAGAGAATCATTTCACAACTAGCCGCCGCGCTTCCCTGGGGAAAGGCATCCGAGCCGCTTGCCCGGCTCAGGCTGAGCCGTTCCTCATGCTAAGGGCAAGCGGTACAGTGAGGACTGACCTCGCCACTGGCAGGGCCGGGGTTGGATTGTCCCCGCACTGATCCTTGCAGCGAGGCGCTCTCAGCAGCGAAGGGCCTCTATGTAGCAGCATCCACAGAACTCCAGGATCAAAAACATGTGCGTGTCGATTAATGTGTGTGCTGGATTGTTCCTGATGCCTGCACAGCCAAGACACTCTGGGGAATCTTTCCAGCCAGCTAAACTCACTCGAGGCACCCAGCACTCCATCTGTGTTCTTTACCCCTAACCCCCCACCCAGGCAAGGACAAACACATTTATGTCCTTGAAAATGAAAATGAGTGACGTGGCTTAATGAGCTCTTTGTTGGTGTTTGGGTTTTAAGTAGGAGCAAAGCCTTCAGCCAAAGACAACTCTGCAATGGTTCTAGCCCAGGCACCAGGCGTCCCACTTCTGGCAATGGGGAGCCAGGTCATTAGGGCCCTTCTTCTCACTGGGGAGAGTGGAAAAGCTGGATCAAATAGGAAAAACATTTATCCTGAGGCTTACGAAAGTAGCAAGACAGTGGCAACTTATGAATGAAAGGTACAGGAAAAAAAATAAAACCGAAAGAAGTGAGGCTGGCTTTGGGGGCTGTTTTCCCTTACAGGCTTCTACCATTTCTGCAAGAGGAGGTTCCAAGGCTGAGAAGCTTTGACAGACTCAGCAGAGTCTGACAGACAAGCACCAGAGTTCGCCAAGGAGAGGGCTCTGCCTAACCCCTCAGGAACCCCAAGGGTGTCCTCCCAGGAGTAAGGGTAGGATGGAAATAGATGGGTTCTGAATCCTGCCAAATCCTGGGTGAATTGTGAGCTGGAATTGCAGGTGCCCCTGGCCTGGATCTAGAAGCAAATTTAAAGCTCCTTAGGAGGAAGACACCACATTGCAGTCTTAAATTTCCTCTACAGTTTTCATGTAACGGGAAGAAATACAAATTTGTGACCACAAACCAAAAGAGACAAGAGATAAAAGGAACAGACCAAGAGGGGATCCAGATATTGGAATTATTAGACCTGGACTTTAATATAACTATGCTTGATGTTTTCAAGAAAATGGAAGGTGAGACTAAGTATATGACAGAAACAATATTTGAAGAGATAGAAAGGGTGTAGAATTTTTCAGAGTGACAAAAATCTTCACGCCAGAGATACACCTCCAGGCAGGACTAATACAAAGAAAACAGGATATTTAAAAGGAAAATAGGCTAAAAATAATGAATTCAATAAATCTGAAAGAAACTAAGGTGGATGGAGGGAGGGAAGGACAGAGAAGGGAGAGAGAGAGCATAGAACAGATGGGATCAATGGAAAGTAAACAATAATATGGTAATTTAAACTCAAATACACAGGTAATTGCATTTGAAGTAAACATGCCAAAAATACTCAAATTTAAAGATAAAGTTTGTCAGGCTGGATTAAAAAAACACAAACCCAACTATATATTGCTTGTGAGAAATTTAATCTTAACTATGTATAAGGGTGCAGAATTTCAGACACTGGAGAGCTAAAAAAGGCAGGTTTGGGATAGGAAATCTAAACCAGAAGTAACTGCAACCCAGCTGCCTCTTTCCTTCTCTCTGCTGGGCCGGGCCTGCAGCTAGAAGGCGATTAGCGAGGCCCCGAGTAAGCACTGCCCAGTTTTTCAGGCATTCTTACCCCAGACTCCATTATGAGTTTTAGTAGGAGTATAGATTAAGAGTTTCTAATGTTTTCACGAGGAGATACAGTTTTTTGGTTCCTTTGAAGTCTTGCATCCCTGGGTAACATGAAGAATGGAGGTCGTGGCAGGAAGGCGGGGAGGCTTTTTCTCTAAGGCGTGGGGTGAGCTTCGAGCAGCTGGTGACGTGGAATGACCAGGGGAGCTGGCTCTGCCTTTCAGGTGCAGGAATCCGTGCAATGCTTGGGCTTTTCGGGGTGATGAGTGTTTATTGGACGGGTAAATGAGAAAGGGGGAAAACACGGGAAATCATCTCAACAGCTAGGTACCAGGGAGAAGTGCACCCATTTTCAGTGCCACAGGGAATACAAAAGGGGCCACCTTCTCTTCTCTTCAGAAGCCTTTCTCCAGACTTTTAAATATGTGTCTTATTAATCCTTACTGTTGAGAGAATGCCTAGTTATTGGAGGACAGGGGAAGCAATTTCAATTGATTATGATTGCTGATAATAATTAAAACCAGTCTTTAAGATTTATTTCTGTAAGGTAGTCATTACTGTGATATCAGCAATACAGTTTGATATAATTAATGCTCTATAATCATTATAATAACTGTCCATGGTATCATTATTACCACGATCATTTTTATGCTAAGCGGGCACTGACATCCCCTCTGCCCACTGCTGCTTGCTTGGTGTGCTTGGGGGTAGAGGGCACGGGAGGATAGACAGCTTTGGTATTAATAGTGTTTCCACTCTCTTCAGTTCCAGCTCATCTACACTCCAGCTTCAATTATGTTCTGCCTTCATGTCAGTGAATGCTGCTCCATCTCATGTATTAAAACAATGAAGTTAATTCATTTGGGGATTCTTTTAAATTGCAGTTGCTGGTCTTGGAGTCCAAGACGGTTTGGAACAAAAGGAAATCATATATTTTTTGTGTCCCTGGGAAGTGAGGTGACTCACTGGTTCTGCACGGACCCCCCCACCTCCAGTGTTTACCAGAGCCAAGTCCTCCTCGTAAGCTTGTTGAACTGAATCCAGTGGTCAGTATTTGAAAGAGAAGCCTTGGGGCGCTGTATTAATGTCATCCATGCTGTCAGATCCTGTCCCATATTTTTAATGCATTAAAGCACCATTTCAAGGAAACCTTCAGAAAATCTTGTGTAATAGGACAGATTATTTTAGTCATTTAATAAACCCTCCACTCCTTCCTTCAACCCACAGATTTTGGGTTGAAATCTTAGAATCTTATAAATCTGATTTTTCTTAAAATGAGGAGCTTAAAATGTTGCCCAAGAGATGATTCTCTCCTTCAGGCCATTTACTTATTACATTTATCAGTGTTTTGGCAAAGGACCAAACATTTTGAAATTGGATGGAAAACGGAAGGTGTATAGCAAGTCTTTCTTACATGTTGATCCTGAGAGGCAGTAAAGAGAAGAGAAAATTACTCTTGCCAATCAGTGGAGGTAAACTACTTGAACTATGCTCTCTATACTGCACCCAGCATGATTTCCCAATTTTTCTATCCTGACCACCCATGAGGGATCGGAAGTTTCGGGCATGCATGGGTCAATGAGAAAAATCATTTCCCCAAAGGCACCTATTAATGAGAGTAAATATAAACCACATTAAATATAATGCCAGCCTCCAAGCTTGCTTGGATAGCCCTTCATTCCTTGGCATTGTAGGTCGGCGCCCACTAAGATGCCATGGCTCGGACTAAGTAGAACCATGCACCTTCGTGTAATTCCTCTAGTTACCTGCCATCAAATCTTTAGGTCTTTTCCTTAAATCCCCATTATCATCTTCAAACTGGATCTTCCTTTCTCCCTAGACTATATGATAATTAAAAAACTAGTTACATTCAATAAATATTTATAAGGTTTCTATTAGGCAAATAATTGTGCCTAGAGATGGCAAGTACAGCAAATGTGTTTAAGACTTGGCACTTTTTTTATTGAACCACTGAACTTCCCATACATGAAAACAAAAAAGAAATAAATTATGCTTTTAAAAGAATCCTTTAACAAAAGGATCACTTCTTTTATACTCTGTGGCCTTCCAGTAGGAAAAGAATGATGCTCTCAAGCTGGCTTTATCCTGGAAGTCAAAGGGGAATGATTTTAGCACTTTACTGTAGGGCAGTGATTTTCAACCCTTTTCCCCTCATGGTACATAAACTAATTACTAAAATTCTGTGGCACACCAAAAAATATATTTTTTGTTGACCTGACCAAAAAAAGTTATAATTTTGATTCATTCACAATGGAAGGCTATTGTGTTGGCTGTTGTCATTTTTTAATTTGACTAAGCTAAAGAGGTCAGGGCCCCTGACTAAATAGTCAGGTGTTGCATGTTTTACAAATTCTTGTGGTGCACCGGTGGAAAATCACTGCTGTAGGGTATTCCTCCCTCTTTTGCTGGAGTTGCCAGAGCTGTCAGAACCAGACTCCATAAGAAACTAATATATCACAGAAATAAACTTTTTAGAAAAAACAAACAAAAAAACCCAGATGAATTTAATGGACTCTAGTAGGGGTCAGATGGAGAGGCAAAACTGGTGCTGTGAAATCTAAGATGGTAAATTAAAACATGTCAAATTTTTTTCAGTTACAGTTGACATTTAATGTTATGTTAATTTCAGGTGTACAGTGTAGTGGTTAGATATTTATATAACTTACAATGTGACCCCTAAGATGGTAAATTTTGAGAAGATATCCCACTGGGAAAATAAGCCCGCGACTCCTGAGCCAGTCTCGGGAGCAGTGCAGTGTTCTTGGAGCCACATTGACTTCCATTTCTGCTCTCCCACTTAAGGCCTCTGGGAGCCCTAATCTGTCCAGCTGTGAACTGTGAGTAATAATCCATACCTAAGAGGGAATAAGACGGAATAAGAAAGCTCAGAAACAGCCAAAAATAGTAATGCTGATGACGACAGTGATGACTGTTGATAATGCCAGCCAGGAAACTGCGAAGGAGCTGACATCAATACATGTGACTCCGTGGGTTTATGCTTGCCCTTCCCTGGAGTTTGAGCTGGACTTTCCCATCAATGCCATTTACTCATCACAGAGACTCTCATTCTGCTTTCCCTTCCCCATTTCTCATGACCGAATTCACGCCAGCTTTGCTCATCACAATGCTGTGTTTGGAATATAACCAATCTCGTAGTCTTAAAGGTTGAACATATTTATGTTCAATGAAGAAATATTTATTGAGGCTCTACTATGTACTGGGTGCTGACAATTCAGTAATAAGTGAAAAATATTATTTGGTTTTTGTTCTTGTGGCACTTATAGCCTGGTAGAGGGCGAAAAGACCAATCAAATAATCATCTAAGTCAATATAAAATATAAACATAGTAATTGCTATAAGGGGAGATACATGTTGCCATGAAAGTTAAGATGCTCTGGGATGGGAGCTGGGATCTAGAGAAAAGGGAGTTATAAATTATTGGATATTTTCAAATTGTTTCGTTATAGTAGAATATATGACATCAGTCATTCTCTTGTGTAATAATAAACAGGAGGCAAGGAACATATTCACTAAATATCATTCTCTTGACAACTATTTGTGATGTCATCTGATCTTTCAACTCTTAAGTAGACTTTTCTGAGTAAAACCTTTAGATATTAAGAATTAGTCACTAGTCCACTATCAATATGTCTTTCACCTCAGTCCTATGGAGAATCAGAGGACACATTTGCATTACCTTTGTTTCTAGGTTCTGACATGCAGTCTGTGACCCACGGACCAAGAACTGCTGCTTTCATTAAGAAAGGTCCACATTGCCCCCATGATGCTTGCTGGCTTTTAACTGAGACAGCCTGCCTGGGGAAAGTGCTAAATTAACCTTAATTTCTTCAGCTTTAGTAAACCTATCGCAGATGTTTAGCATTGGAAATTCTTTCAAAGGCCTACCTCTGATCCTTTCATTTAATATTATCAACACATTTTCTGGCTTAGACGAGCTTGCCTTTGGGTACCTTCTAGTTTATGAAAGCTCTTTTTCCCACCTCTCTAGATGTTTTCTTCCAGAGCACTTGCAAAGTCATTTTATGCGCAAGTGTGGCTCCTTCAAGAGCCTCCTGCTAAAAAAAAAAAAAAATCAGCAAAAGAGGAAGTAAAAGTCCTTTGGCTTCTTTAACCCATGACATTTTCAGACTCACAGGACTCGAAGAGGAAAGCTCAGTTGGTCAGATGTTAGCAGGCTGCCCACTACCGCTCTCCGTGGGAGAGAGTCTTGTCTGCTTTGTTCAGTGTTATATCTCAGCATCTGGAAGAGTGCCTGTTACATAGTAGGCACTCAATGAATATTTGCTGAATGATTAACAAACCCCAAGTTTGATTTGATCGTATGCTGTTCAGCGAGTTTTCTTTGGGGTTATAAAGACTGTCTTGGCTACATGCTATTTTCTGCTCCCCATTTACCTCCTTCATTGATCTTTATGTGTGAATCCTGTTAGACTGTCCATTGTCCTTGGTTGCTTCACCACCTCACTCCCTATTTCCTCATTACTCTAATTTCTCACATTGAGCTGAAGCTGGACAGCATTTCAGGCTGGCTTAAGTGACCTATGAAGCCAGAGGGTATTGGCTCCTCAGTACCATGTGGAGAGCAAGGGCGACTGAGGCAGGAAGGTGCCTAATCAGGATGCCACTGCCTGGGGAAAATTTAGTTAGTCAGTGCCTTTGAAGACAGCTCTAGTTGAGGTTCAAGAGTAGCCACTGTCACTGCTGTGACAGTAATTACTACCAAGAAATGTGGCAACACCCATGGTGAATCGGGCCTCGTTTCCCAGAATAGCTGAGATTCTAATTGATAGCACACAGAGAACACAGCAAATCCAGAAGGGAAGAAGAAAGCTGTTAATTTTAAGTATAAACTACATGAAACAAAATCAAGGAGAAGGAAAATGAGTGTTAAGAGAAAGAAATACCTGTGCTCAGAATCAGTATCTTCCTTCTATGAGTCTTTTATTATGTTTTAGGTTGTTTTACATGCGCTAAATCTCATGTCATCTTTTGCCAATGGTATGTCATAGCATTATTGTACGTCCCTCCAATTGATAAGAAAACTGAGCCTTAGAAAGTTTAGTTTAAGTAGTGATTGATGGAACCAGGCAACCTAACTAAAAAATCAAAAATTTTAACTATTCTGACATTCTGAGTACTTCATCTGTGTACTTTTCTCTCAGCCATTTCTTGTTGCTCACTGAGGATGATGTATTTGTATATATATATTTGGTTCTTTTGAATTCATAGTTGCCTTTGGGTTTGAACTAAAATTGGATACTTGGGCAAAAGAAGTACAAAAGCATTTTTACTAGTTAACTTTGATTACCTTCCTCTTAATAATTTTAAGTAGAGAAAACAGCACTAACTTTGGAGGAAGGGGAATTAGGTTTGAATGTAAACAAAGGCATTAAGGTCTGACATATGTAAATACCTTGAATGGTACCTGGCAGGTAATAAACAGGTTGATCCTTAAATGTAAATACAGGAGAAAACAAAAACACCTAAAATCTTTCTTTCACACCTGTCTCTTGGAAAGAGTAGACATAGGACATAAGACTAGAAGAAGGCAGAGACAGTGAGAGGAGCAGGAAGGAACAGAATCTAGGAGGACATACATCCAAAGGTTTGTGACTCCCATCAGGTAGGAGCCCACCAACCTTCTCTGTCACCCCCTCCCTTGCTATCCTCCCCAACTCTCATCTTGGGTCTAGACATATACACGAATGAAACATGAATCCCTGTCTTCATCTAGAAAAAATTCACAGTGAGGTTTAATTTTGAACTAAACTCCAGTTGAAGATGGGATCTGTGGAGCAGAGTCCCAGGCCTGTACTTTCCATCTTCGATCAGAAAACACTCAAGAGTAAGGGTGAAAAGAGGGCTGGAGGTGGGGGACTGAGGGAACCAGAAGTGAGGAGAAACTGTCCTGACTTTTCCTTTGGCAACATCAGTCCTAAATGATGCCATGAGGGATGAGAAACATTTTCTGGGGAGTTATAAATGGCACTAAGTGCCTGAGACTCTTTCCTTGGTATTTAAAAAGGCCATGGAAATCATACTCACCTTTAATTGTCAAATATCTACTAGATCCTAATGAGCTAATTTAAATGTGGAAACAATGATCAGACTTGTGTCTGACTCCAAAGTTCAAACTATTATGGACTCCGCTCTCCTCTGCTAAGCCCCCTTCCCTGCGCTCAGGATGCCAGGCTGAAAGAGGGCGCTGCACCCTCTCACAGGCGTGGCGCTCAGTGCCTTTGGCCATGGAGATGATAAAGTCCTGTGTACTTCAGATCTCTCTGCACACTTGGGGGGCTTGCTGCTAATGAAGTGTTCCAGTTAACTGAGAGGTTGCCCACAGATGGACTGCCAGTTTTTGAAGAATGATACCACAATTAAACAAACTTGATTCAATTTTTCTTTGATGATAGCACTTGAGGACTATGCAATTAGTGCTTCTGTCCCATCATTATTAATATAAATTCTCATCATAGTAGCAAATTGTGGAAGCAATGGCTCATGGAGGGCTCATATTGAGAGGATGTCAATGAACCAGTACTTATTCTCTGAGGGTAACTAACCATTGCGGAGATAATGCTGGTGGCAGGGGATGTGACTGTTCTAGAGGGAATGGACAGGGGAAGGAAGCCTCTTTGAATGTCCACCATCTACCATCATTGAAATGGTGCCCACTTGGCCTGATTTATAAACTGACAGCATTGATCTCAGCCATCTGTGTTCCTGGTACTGTGATGAGATATAAAGAAGAGCCACTGTCACCACACAGTGCCCTTGTATGGGACACACATTGGTTGTGCTGCAAATAGTGATTCAAAGGCCTGGTTTTGAATCTGTGCTGATGCTGGCTCATTTAAGGGAGTATTTGAGTTTCCATTATAGCTGCGGTGAATTAAAATCTAATTGAATTCCATAGGCATTTAATAGTGTGTCTAATGTGGGCAAGGCTCTGTGTTGGGTGATATGGAGGCACAGAGATAAAGGATGAAGGTTGGTACTTGGACATCCAGAGGTTTCTGGTTGTAGAAATTCTCTTAACCTGGTTCATTGAAGCTCCCAGCAATGCCCACTGCAGTACAGACAGATGTGAACAAGCTTGTCATTGTGAAATATGGACCTTCCCTCTGTCTTAGTTCACATGAGACCCTGCCAGGAATACTTTATTTGGGAAGTGACCCCAGGAAGCACAGCTGAGGAACTGGGGAAGGTGAGACAGGGAAGGGGAAAAAGCCAACACGAGGTGTGTTGATAGGCAGGTCCCACTCTGGGCAGTTGGGGGCTGATCCCACTGGAGCTCTCTGAAGTGCTTTGTGGTACACAGGCCAGAATTGTCCTTCCAGAGGATGGAGAGTTGAGGCATTTACTAACTCCCAGCTTCATCAGGTGTCAGCTCCGCAGTACTTTCTGGTGCACTGAGGGAACCTTCTGGTGCTTGAGAGAACCTTCTGGCAGAGAGCAGGGAAGCAGGGGCTCGAGGTGGGAGCTGTCAGCAGGCAGGAAACACTCATTGCTGGTGAACTCATTTCACCCTAGGGCGTTGTTGATTATTTATTATAACAGTTAACATGTGTTCATCACTGGAAGTTTGGGAAATAAAGAAAAGAAAATTCCATAATCTCACTTCTCAGAGATAATTCCTGTCATTCGTCTGGTATACTTCCTACCAAAAATTGTTTTTTCGTGGTATGTGTGTGTATTCTATGCATGTATATTGGTGGGGTTCTGCATTGTTTTGTTTAAAACTTTACTTTGTTGTTCTTGCCTTTTTCCCACTGTTCAAAGCAGCTCAGGCTTTAGCATTGCCTTGCCTCAGGGAGTTTCAAAGAACTGCAAGTAGACGGTATGTGAGGTTAGTGCACCCTCCTATCTTTTGTGAAGACCGACGAATATTGCAGAGGTTATTCTGCATGTTTGGAGGAAAAGGGGAAATCATGACCCCCTGTGTCTGAGTTCAGGCTGCTGTGTCAGAAAACCACAGACTGTGTGGCTTGTAAACAACAGATATTTGTTTCTCACAGTTCTGGAGGCTGGAGTCTGAGGTCAAGGTGCCAGCAGGGTCAGGTCCTGGTGAGGGTTCTCTTTTGGGCTGCAGGCTGCCGACCTCTGTATTCTCACAGATAGCAGGGAGCTGAGAGCTCTCTCAGGTTCCCTTGGAAGGACCCTAATCCCATCCATGTGAGCTCCATTCTCAGGACCTACTTATGTACCTCCCAGAAATAATGCATAGATCCAGCCCTAGTTCTAAGTGATCTGTGGCTGCAAAGCCAACTTGGTTCAAATGCTGCTGCTCTACAACCACTTCTGACCCATCTGACCTTTCAGTTTCCTTCCGCCTTGGTCACAGTGATTCAAGGTTCTGGTCCCAGGAGCAAGCGTGTGATTGATGGATCATAGGTCCTATGAGTTTCCATAGGAGGTGCAGGGGAAGATGTGTATTGGAAATGACCCTTCCACAAGAGACTGTGCAATGGGGTGTTCTCCCCAAAGAAATACAGAGTGCCCGATAGGATGCTAGGCAGCCACAAATAAGTAAACAGATAAATATCTGATAAATAGTTGCTGTACTGACTAAGAGTAAAGGCAGAATTATCTTCAGGAACGAAAGTCTAGCAAAAATAGTATTTGAGAAAAACATCTGAAAAACACTCATAGACTCTTGAAGTCAGCAGCCCAGAAGAGAGCTTCCTTCTTCAGGGCTGATGCGAACTCAGGGCTGAGCCTGAAATGCAGCCCAGGAAAGCAGAGAGGCATCTTACCCACTGACACATGCAGGATACCAAGGTTCGTGCTCACCCGTTTGAACCACCTACCCCGCTGCTCCTTTATTGGACCAAGAGGCAAAAGAATTCCTTGCTCCATTTCAAAGTCCCATGGTCTTCGCAGGGAGCTGCGGAGGAACTCGGTAAGGCCTGGCTTCCTACCATGGAACTGCCTTGCTTCATATCACTGTTTACCCAGGGCACCCTCCAAAAGACAGTCCTCTCTGGATTCCTGTGCTTTCCAGCAGCACCAGATTGAGGGGCATGTCAGAATTCTTAGAAATGTTGGAAATGTGAGGCTATTTAATTCATATTTCCTTATAAGAAAGACACATTTGCCCTACTCTAGCCAGGACCCCCAGGTAATGACTTTCATTTCTAAAACATATGTATCACACGATCTTACTCATATGTGGAATATAATGAACAAAATAAACTGATGAACAAAATAGATCCAGAGACAGAAGCATGGAACAGACCGAGGGGTCTCAGAGGGAAGGCGCGGGAGTGGGGGAGTGGGTGGGAGAGACTAATCAAAGAGCTTATATGCACATATGCATAACCCACGGACACAGACAATATATGGGAAAGGCCTGGGGGGGGGTGGATGTGGGGTGGAGGGGATCAAAGAGGGGAAAAAGGGCCATCTGTAATACTTCCATCAATAAAGATAAATTAAAAAATAAAATAAAATGTATACTTCTTCATCTTTCCCCATCTCATTCCTGTGCCTACACATGATCTCCATCAGCCTAGGGCAGCCAGCTGGCATCCTGTGTCTCAGCTGGCTAGAAAAACTGAACAGTGTGTGGCATTGTTCCACGTACTGAACATGAGTGCTTTATTATTTGAAATTCAAATATTTTAATATTGCTTTTCAAGAAATTGCCTGGTTTAGAAAATCATGAAGGAAAACTGAAGAGGATTGGGGGGGGGGGGATAGAAATAGGATTGAAAGGGCCTGAAACCGTTAACACTCCTCCATACCGCACGTCTCCGCTGGCCCTCCGCCCTGCTTTCCCTCCCTGTCTCCATTCGTCACTCAGAGCTCCTGTTGAGTGGTTCCCCAAGTCCCCTGGCCCTCTCACTGTTCATTAGGACCCCTGCACCTGGCCGTAGCAGAGACCTGGGTCCCCCCGAGCACACTCCCTCCCTGAGGCTCAGCCGCCTCCCCCTGCTTATCTTATTTTCATTCCCCCAGGCGCCCAGGTCATGAGTCTACCACCTCGCTTCTTTGAGGCTCGTGAACCGTGTTTCCATCACCCCCTGACCTCTGCTCCTTGCTGTTGGCTGCTGACCACCCACCCAGGCGTTCCTCAGCGAGTCTTCAGGCCCAGCCGGGGTTTGCTCTGCTTCCAGGGTCCAGGCATCTTCCAGGTGATTTTCATGCTCTGCGGACCTTGCTCTCTGCTTCTTTCTCTCCAAGGCCCTTCCTCCCTCAGTCTCTCCCTGTACAGCCACAGTGGAGCCCGTCAGCAGCCGAAAGTCTTCATCATTGGGACTCACTGCTCCAAGCTCGCAGACTGATTATTCTCCCGACACCTCTTATCCACCGCGTCGGGACTTCCCACTCCCTGACTCCCCGCCCTTTGCGCCTCTCTCTGTCCCGGCGCACATGCAGTATTACACCATTTCAGCTTCTCTCGTCTGGTAACCTCAGCCACCATGTCTCATGTTCATTTTACTCCCTGGAGAAACCCCGAACCCGGCACGAGTCCAGCCACTCGCTTTCTCATGTGCCCGTATCTGATTTATTGGGTATTTCTTGAGAAAATTACACTTTTATATAGACTGACGCTGTAAGTTTGTGGTCATCATCGCAATCCGAGTGTGTGATTCTCTGCAGCTATCTTTAGTTCACACCCATTTCAAACTGGCCCACTGTTCTCAAGCTTCCAAACCAAACAAGTCCTCCTTCAATTAAGCTGGTGGAGCTGGCTCCTCTTTTACACAGAAAATGGACGCGATTAGACTGGAACTTCCTCCACTTAGTGCTATCAAATTCGCAAATCCACCAATTCAAGTCCTCTTTTTCTCCTGTTGCAATGGAAGCTCCTCTTATAAAAGTCTACTTCCTTCACTCAGTTTTAAATTTCATACCTTCCTCATTTTTTAAGAGCTTATCCTTTTGTTAAATCCCCCCTCATTCCGGGGGCTCTAATTTCTTGAAATCTACTGAGTCTTTCCAATCAGTTTTTAAACAGCCTCAAATTTCTCCCATTTGCAAACCTAGATGGAGCAGAGATGAGAGTGAGAAGCCAGTAAAATTTACCAAATCTTTGGGGGGCGATGAGCTTTGGGAGGGTGCCTGAGTACCCCTCACTGGGCATCTTTCATACTGCAGTTTTTATCTGGGCCTCCCTCGATGAGACAAAAACAACAACAAAAACAATTCATTTTTACCTGGCCCAAATCACGTATTGGTTTCCTGCGTTATTTGTTCCTCTAAGCTTAAGGGATTGCATGCTTATGAGTCTTCTATAGAAATGCAGTGTTTCTCTGGGAGGTCTCAGACACACACACACACACACGCACACACGCACCCCCCCCCCCCGCTTACTAGTTTACTAGTTATGAAACCTAATGAATACTTAATCAAATGCCTATTCTTATGGGAAAGAAACACAGGGAAGGACACTCTGATAGTTGAGACTAGCACTTAACAGTTCTTTGGATGCAAGCAAAATGAAGTTATCTTTATTAATAATAGCTCATTGGAAGGACACTGGTGGCCCCCAGCATCACAGGAAAAGGCAGCCAATCAGGCCGTTAGCAGGACACTAACTAGGGCAGGTCTTGAACTTAGGCAAGATGATCACCTTTTCATGCCTCGGTTTCCTCCACTTGGAGATAAACAGAAGTGCTGACTTCATGAAGTTGTTACCAGGACCAAATGAGTTAATAGTCGTGAATTGCTTAGGACAGTGGCTAGAACTTAGTAAAAACTCAATAAAAGTTATTTCTTAGCCTGAATGCAGAAACTTCTCAGGGCTATCAATGGGAAGACCCTGGTTAGAGAGATGATGGTGTCTTGTTCAGGGAGATGGTCGTGGAGGTGACAAGCATAATCAGACTCTGGACTCACATAGAAGATAGAATGCCAACTGCATTTGCTCACAGAGTACACGTGAAGTGTGAGAAAAAGAGAGGAATAAATGATGTCATGGTTTTGGACCATAGCAAATGGAAACTTGTAAGTTGCTATTTATTCAGATGGAGAACACTGTGACAGATAAAGAGTCTGTTTTTAGACGTGTTAAGCTTAAGATGGCTCTAAGGGTAGATGTCAAGGTCAGCTGAACACAAGAGTGTGGTTGTAACTAGAGAGGCCCAGGCTTGAGTGGAAAATATAAAACAGCAAGACGAATACACGTAGATGCTTAAAAATATTATTTCCTAACTACTTGTAAGGGTGTAGCTGATACTACTAAATTTCCTCTGATGTTAGTTCTATATTTTCTTTGCCTTTAGCAAAAGCTTCGACTGTTTGGATTTTTTTGTCTAATGAAACAATCTAAATCTTTATTCCAGAGGTGTCTGGTCTTTGGTAGTGCATTTGCTGGAATCCTCCACTAACATTTCCTGTTGGACATGGTAAATCAAGGTGGTACCCATAGGATTGTCCTGGTTGGACAGACCTTGGGGAACTTGGTAAAATGGGGCCACATGAAAATACTTTGAGGGGAAAAGTGGTAGGGGTGGGAAATGGGTAAAAAAATGAGAAGAGAATTTTGTAAAGAAAGATATTGTCTGTTCTACTGTTCATTACTCAGTGTCTTCCTCCAGGGAACTGAAACAGCCTCAGAGTACAGCCTGAGCCATTTCCCTCACCCCACCCCTCGCACTCAGTGGGAGACACAGCTGAGAAAATCTCAGGTTGACCGCCTCAGCCCTCCTCAAGGTCACACAAGGTCAAGCAGGGTGTGCTTGGACTCTTCTGCTATTAATTTTCGTTACCCAAATAGTCGTTAAATGAAACTCAGCCCAGCTTTGTTTCTATTCAGTTTTTATTACCACCACCTGACTAATTATTAAAAAGCAAGCAAGCGTCAATTAGCTCCAGACACGTACATGACAGTTACACTGGGGAGACGCGACAGGGTTGAACAGCACGTCCCCCTGGAGTGCATAATAATCTGGCAGACACCAGAGCTCTGTGTATAAGCAACAAATGCGTCTAATTGACTTCATGGGAAATGAGGTCCTCATGTCACAACATCTGGGAACAATTTTCTGGGCATTTAAACAATTCTCTGGCTCTGGAGAGGCCTGGAGTAGGCCCTGGGCTGCATCTTGATTGGATTAAAACAACCCCCTTGTACTTTTATCTCTACTCCCTCCCACTCCTAGTCCCAGATGCCTTCTTCCCTTTTGCTCTTGGCCAAACCCACCTGCTATGGTTTAAAGTGATGGACTTTTCCACCTACATCGCAGCCCTCTGCCACACTGACACTCTGACCATTTTGTGAACAGGACAGAAGGGTCAGATTAGACGCTTTGCACATATACATTTTTGCTGAAAACGTGCACTTATCCTTCAACTCCTCACCTAAGGTCAATGAGTTAATGTCGCTTTTACTGAGTGTCACCAAGCAGTTGGCTGCTTTGTATTGTTTTCCTACTTCTGGAATAGTACCTATCAGATTTATACTGTAATTTAACTGCTCACTCACCTGTCTTTTCAACTAGTATGTGAGCTGCTCGAATTTAGGGAATGTGTGGTTCTGATTTTATTGTCTAAGATCCGAGTTCATGAGCCACTCAGTAAAATTTTGTAGCATTAATGAATTGATTTTTGCCTGACCAACCAAAATAATTAGGTTAGAAAATATGACTGAAATAAGTTTTTATTAATAGTTGGTACGACTTTCTTGTAGTTAATTGTCCACTAATAAGAAATATGGGTAGGAGTCCTGGACAGCACTTGCGGTATTGGACAGAGTAATGGTTCTCTGTGTGGTCAGAGGACCATCAGAATCCACCTGGAACACTTGATGGGAACACAGATCCCTGAGCTCTCCTTCAGACTATAGAATCAGATTCTTAAAAAATAGGGACCAGGAGTCTGGATGTTCAGCGAGTCTTACAGGCACATAAGTTTGAAAGTCACTCTAGTAGAGAGAAGCGAGATAAAATGTTCCTTCAGAAATGCAGCCAGGAGGTACTATGGACTAAAATAAAACCAACAGAGACAAGAAAATATTGAGAAGGTGAAACTGCGCTCCATCCTGTGATAGAAGACGGATGCTCTTCTATCCCCAGCCTCTCTTACTACATTCTTATCTGCCTTTCAGCCCCGATGCCCTGCATATATCCTCAGGCCTGTGTGCTTTATACAGTTTTTCATTGGCGCCTCTAATAAAAAAATAGTCAAGTTATGCTTCTGGACTATGGGACAATAACCCAAAGCAGCCTACTGGCAAAAACAACAAGTTGATCATGAATTCTACATATATGCATATATATTTGTTTTAAAACAAATATGTTTTAAAATATTTATTAAAAAATTTTTTTCTATTACAGTTGACATACAATATTATATTAGTTTCAGCATACTATACAGCATAGTGATTAGATGTTTATATAACTTATGAAGGGATCACCCTAATAAGTATAGTACCCACCTGGCACCATACATAGTTATTACAATATTATTGGCTATATTCCCTATGCTGTGCTTTAAAGCACTTAGTGTTGAATACAATTTAAGCCCCAGGAGGTTGTACCTGTTTGTCATTTGCCATAACTGTAGGATTACTGTTCTCTTCATTTGAGAAAGTAATATCTTAAAATGTCAGCGGATGAGGATTCTGGTAGGAGGAAAAATAGAATTATAAAACTAGTGTAGCAATAGACCAAAAAAGGGATGATCTGATCACTTCACATTGTCTTTGGAATCAGATAGAACTAATTTATACAATCTCAGGCAAATGATATTACCTCTGGTATTTTGTCCATAAAATGAAAATAAACTACCAACCTTTTAGTAATGATTGTAAAAAATAGACATAATAAATGTAAAACCAATGGTCTATAATAGGATCTCAAAAATAGCAGCTTTTGACCAACTTTTGGTCTTCTGGCCATGACCGAGGAACTAGCCTTCCCACTGTAAATAACCTGAAAAAACGCTGTTGCCAACAGTAGGCAGCAGAGGACTGTGGATCCTGAGAAAGAGAAAACAAATAGGGTGATCAGTATGATCCTTCCAGATTGCTGCCTGGAGGCAATTTCTGGACTGTGCACAGGGAGAAAGAACTCAAGTGGTCTTGCTGAGCTAAGTATTCTAAGAGATCAGAATGTGGGAGACTAAGTGGCTATATTTGTGGCATAGAATACTAGTGGAGAGGAAGATAACCAGAGAAAAAGAATATAAATCTGTATGGGTGCTTCCTCGAGTCCTTAAATAAATACAAATCTGCACATGTGTAGGTGAAACTCCGAAAGGCCAGGCAAGGAACAACTACTGGGAAATAAGAATGAATTGCCAGGAAGTTATAAGCTGAATAATTCCCAGGTCATACTATAAGCCTATTCTAATAAAGTTTTATAACATGCCTCAGAAGGATTTGATGATCCACAAGTAAACTAAAACTAGCATTCTTTAAAGGAAGAAAAAAAATCTAGGCACTCACAATGTAACATTCACTATGTCCAGCATCCAATCATAAATTATTAGGTAAAGAAACAAAAAAATGTGACCCATAACCAAGAGAAAAATCAGCCAATACAAAAAGACCCAAAAATGACAGAGATGATAGAATTAGCACACAAGGATTTTAAAAAAGCTGTTATAAATGTGAGCAGAGTGTCAATGACCTGTGGAATAATTCCCAACAGCCAAATAAAATTGGAGTCTTAGAAGCAGGGAGCAACAAAGTATTTGAAGCAATTATGGCTGGAAAAATTCCAGCTATGATAAAAAATATCAACACAGATCATGTGAAAGTGAGGGCAACTGCATTAAAAAGAGCAAAGGAGGAGAGGTAGGCTGACAGTTGTACAGGTTACCACTAAAAAGTTAAGTTTTAGTTGCTGTTTGACAGTAATGTTGTCAATGGATGAGCACTTTTTATGCGGAGTTTTGTCTGGAATGGTTTAGCTCACAACAAAGAAGTGAAGGTAATTTTAGAATCATTTTTGGAATATTTCATCCAGCTAACAGACTAGGAAAGGAGATAAGAATTCAGGGAGAGAATATGTCTAGTTCCAAGATGTATGCAGACTTGTTTGGACTTCCCCTGATGGAAAAAAGAGAAAAAAAATAGGTGGACAAAGAAAGAATTCCAAGAGTATTTTAATGAAAATTGTAGATGATCTTTCTCATTTTTACTTGCTGCTTTAGTTTAGGAGAAGGCAGTATTTTTTTTAAAATTACAGTTGATATTCAATATTATTTTACATTAGTTTCAGGTGTATAGCATAGTGGTTAGAAATTTATATAATATACAAAGTGATCCCCCTGATAATTCTATCCACCTGGCACCATACATAGTTATTATACTATTATTGACTGAATTCCCTATGCTGTACTTTACATCCCCATGACTATTCTGTAGCTACCAATTTGTACTTCTAAATTCCTTCACTTTTTTCATGCAGTCCCCAAACCCTCTCCCATCTGGCAACCATCAGTCTGTTCTCTGTACCTATGCATCTGTTTCTATTTTGTTTGTTCATTTATTTGGCTCTTTAGATTCCACATTTATGTGAAATTATATGATATTTGTCTATGTCTGACTTATTTCACTTAGCATGATACTCTCTAGGTCCATCCATGTTGTCACAAATGGTAAGATTTCATTTTTTATAGCCTAGTAATATTCCATTGTGTATATGTACCACTCCTTCTTCATTCACTCGTTTGTTGATAGGCACTTTGGTTGCTTCCATATCTTGGCTATTGTTAATAACAATGCAATGAACATCGCGGTGCATATATCTTTTCAAATTAGTGTTTTGGATTTCTTTGGATATATACCTAGAAGTGGAATTGCTAAGTTATAAGGTAGTTCTGTTTTCTATTTTTTTAGAAACTCCATACTATTTTCCACAGTGGCTGCACCAATCAGCATTCCCACCAACAGTGCACAGGGTTCCCTTTTCCATCCTCGCCAACACTTGTTTGTTGATTTATTGATGATAGCTATTCTGACAGGAGTGAGGTGATATCTCATTGTGGTTTTAATTTGCATCTTTGATGATTAGTGACTTTGAACATGTTTTCGTGTCTATTGGCCATGTGTATGTCCTCCTTGGAGAAGTGTCTATTCAGGTCCTCTGAGGAGAAGTCAATATTGTAATATATAAGACAATGGCCACTAAGCTCAATTGAATCATTGTACCATGATATCATTTTTGTGGGTTCAGAGCTCAGCTGGACAAATTAGCTCTTTATACTTTATTATGAGCTATTCATTATACCTCACCCTGGCCCATTGGCCATAAATGAGTACTATTGGTTACAAGAAAATCAAGTAATATTTTCAGTGTGGCTAGAACTGCAAAATCTATAAAATATAAATCACAAGCTATACTGATCTTTTCGAAAAGACAAAACATCAAAAAACAAAGAAAGAAAGCCAATATTTACAGAGAATCAGGCTTGTTAAAATATACTGCGAATTCACTTAGCAGCATAATTCACAATAGCCAAGAGGGAGAAGCAACTCAAATGTCCATCAGTGGACGAATGGGTAACCAAATGTGTCCACCCTTAAAAGGGAAGGAAATTCTGTGGCTTGCTACAACATGGATGACCTTGAGGACATTAAACTATGTGAAGTAAGTCTGTCACAAATGTCATATACTATATGATTTCACTTATATGAGGTGACCAAAGTAGTCAAATTCATAGAAACAGAAAGTAGAATGTTGGGTCCGGGGTCAGGGGAGGGGAAATTGTCCTTTAATGGGTATAGTTTCAGTTTTGAAACATTAAAAAACTTCTGGAAATCTCCCAACAATGTGATTATACTTAATACTACTGAACTGCACACTTAAAATGGTTAAGATGATAAATTCTATGTTATATGTTCTTTATCAAAATAAAAAAAGAATATGTTTGTATGTGTGGAAATTAAATTTTTTTTTATATCTTTATTGATTTCAGAGAGAAGAAGGAAGAGGGAGAGAGAGAGAGAAACATCAATGATGAGAGAGTCATTGATTGGCTGCCTCCTGCACACTCGCTGCTGGGGATCGAGCCTGCAACCCGGGCATGTGCCCTGACTGGGAATCAAACCCTGATCTCCCTGATCAACCTCTGAGCTACTCCCAGCCAGGCATGTATGTGTGAAAATTAGGTTCAGAGAAATAAAGTGATCTGTCTACAGTCATCCAGCTATGTTCATAGAGAATGAAGATTTAAACTCAGCCATCTGACTCCAAAGCCAATGCCCCTGCCCATTCATCTTGCTCCAAGAGTGCAGACAAGCTCATCACTGGGGCTGTTTGGGCCACTTGGAGGTTTCTACACCACGGGAAAGTGCTCCTTCCTTGAATTTCTTTGTATTTATTCAGTTTTCTGCTTTTCCTCTAATGTTACTTTCTTTGTTCATCTCACCTGGGAGTGATTTCGTAGGCTTGTAGTTTTTAGACTTGACAATACCTTCAAGCATCTAGTCTGTTTTGTCTGACTTGGGTGACATGGTAAGTGGGTGCTCCACCCAATGTTTCCTGAAAAGTTCTGTTTTCACCTACCTAACATGCTGGAATTCTGTGTTAATATTTTATTTACAGAGGATAAAAGGGTGCTGATGCCAGGATATTAATCTATTCCAACCACCCATAGATGGGGAAACTGAGGCTCAGAGTGACTTTTCAGGGGGAAATAGCTGGTGAGTTGTAAAGGAGCATGAGAATTAGGGTCTGTTTTGTAATTCCTCCTTTACTGCTGCTCTCTCGGGCTCTGCTTGCTAAACAGCTGTAGCCCTTTGGCCACAAATGTGTTTCTGTGTCATTCTTCTCATCCTGACCTGTGTGTGAGTGTGTGTGTGTGTGTGTGTGTATTTTATTTCCTTTTCTAAAGTAAAATGTCTCAGAGGGCATCTCACTCATCTTGGTGTCTGACACAATGCTTGCAATTCATTCATTCATTCCACATTGCAGCTGCTTGATAAATATCTGCCAATTACATGAATGAAATCAACAATCATCTATTTCAAACTTATAGAGTCATTAACTTTGATTTGTTAATGTGCTTTTCAAAAAACTGCACAGAGGGCCTTGAAGGGGCAAAAATACAAATAGGCCTTGAAGGCCGGTTTCAAAGGTAAAGTGTTTTTAGAGCAGTTTTATTGTTGAAAAGTATAATAATAAATTGGAATATATTGTCATGGTAAAAGTGAAGCTTTGCTGCTTGTCTGTATGGCTCTTGGGGAAAGCAGAGGATGGTGAGGGGCGGTTGGGACTCTGGGAAGTCAGTGACGGGGCTCAGGGTCTGAGAGCTGCAGCTGCGTTCTGGGTGTGTTCCACCTGGCAAATACCTTGTCAAGTCTTTCAGGTTCAGTGAACTCAGAATATATTTTGCTAACTGCCTTTTCCATTTGCTGCTCAACCCCCTGTGTACTTACGTGGCAATTTAATTCATCCGCTCCATATTTATTTATATTTAACTCATCTAAATGTTATTTAGAGGGAAGAAAATCTGAGAAGTCTTTCTTTTGGATTTAGTTAATACTGATTGACCTTCAATTCCAGAAAGGAAAATCATAAACAAGTAAATACCATGATAGTTTAGCCTAATTCTTAACAAAGGAAGCCTCTCTTCTGGCCACACCCAACATGTGACATACGTTTCTAACCTTTAACATTCTCATGACTTCTACCTCACCATCATTTACTTTCCCTTGGTGTCCTGTGTGCCCCTTGTATGCCCTCCTGTTCTAAAGTAGTAGTCCAACCTTATGATCCCTTAACACAATTCCTCATATTTTTATAACTCTTGTTTAACCCATTGGCAGACTGTTTATCTGATAAAGCAAATCACAGTAAGATGTTTATGGAAAATAATTGGGATGGAAGTAGCAATAACGAAATTTTATTGAAAGTTTACTAATGCCAGTGACTAGATTAGTTCATTCTGTTCTCATAACCACTCTGGAAGGAAGGAAGTACTGTTATTCTCATTTGAAAGATGGAACTTAGGTCCAGAGAGATTGAGTGACCTGCCCTAGGTCATACCGTTTGCATGTTGCTTAGAAATGGAACTCGGGAATTGTATGTTATCAGCTCTCAGTAGCTCAAATGTGCCCAACAATTCTCTGCTACCCTTCTACCCTCCTATCAACTTATCGCATTCTTCATAATAGACCTCGGCGCAAAAGGATGTCAGCAGCTACTCAAGAACAACCAGGAACCATCAGCTATGACAGACCCACTCTCAGAAAACAACAAACCTCTTCCCTGCTCTTCTTTTTCCTCTAGGAATTTCTCTGAATTAAAGTTTCCAGTGATAAAAAATCATGTTTAAAAGCCATAAGTCTAAATCAGACAGAGAATGACAAACAAGTACCAGATGATTACACGTATATGTGGGATCTAGAAAACAAAATAAGCAAACAGAACAGAAACAGAGATTCAGAGAACATTTGACAGTTGCCAGATGGGAGGGGGGTTGAGGGTTTGGGTGAAAAGGTGAAGGGATTGAGAAGTACAAACTGGTTGTTACAGAGTAGTCCTGAGGATGTAAAGTACAGCGCAGGGAACATAGTCAGTAATATTGTAATAACTGTGTATGGTGTTAGATAGGCACTAGATTTATTGGGGTGATCACTTCGTGAGTTATATAAATGTGTAACCACTGGGTTGTACACCTGAAACTAATACAATATTGTATGTCAACTGCAACTGAAAAATAACTTCCATTTTTAAAAAAAGCCATCAGTCTAAGGGTAATGACCAGGTATCATTGAAGGGGTGGAACGTTAAAGGTTAAGTCCAATGAAACCACTTGTGTTAGAAAATTTGACAAGTGACAAAGTAAAACCGTGCCCATGGAGAGAGAAGAGACGGTGGCAGAGGGTATGGGGCCTCACCTGTTCGCAGACTCCAGCTCTGTGTCAGGATTGCTCTTCTCTGGTTGTATATTGTACATCACAGCTCCTGCCAATTCCTGGAGGGGCCATTAGAAATCATGTCCCTAAAGGAATTGACTGGAAGAAGGAGCAAGTGCCACACGCCAGATAAGTGGGTTTAGTCATCTCCCCAGGGGGAGATCTTTCATTCCAAAGAGTCCCTTCTTGGGAGAATCCCTTCTCAGGCTTCTAGATTTCCCAGGAGTGAAGAGGCCCATAACCTACTTCTGCCTTCACGCAGGGATTGCTCTGTGTCTGAGAGGAGGAATCAAATTTAGAAATGTCTGAAAGGACACAGGCTATTATTAGATGAGAGGCAAGCCAAGGTTGTATTAGCTGGTGAGATCCTATCAATTATACTTGGACTAGGAGAGGATCTTAAATAAGAGCATGGGCCTGAGTCCATGAAAGCAGTAGAAATAATGACCGTTCAAAACTTCTACTCTTTAGAAGCCAAGGTCACGGCCATGGCTTATATATAACAAGGCTCATTTCATGCAATAAGAGGAAAAAAAAAATACTTTCAGGAAATGACAGGAAACTAGGCAGAAAATAAAGCTAATTGTGTTTGGGGGACTATCTTAAAATTTCAAATGGTGCTGCAAGAAGAAAAAAATAAGAGAATATGTAATAATGAAATTAGGAAGGACTCAGGCTTAGTTCATTGCTGCCCAAACGTCTCCACCCATTGGTTTTACTTTAACTATCCAACCTTGCTGGATCTTAGTGATCTAATCCCAAACTCTTTGTTTGACATGTGCAATTACCAGAGATTTTTAAGAGCTGGTTCATTCTTACACAGCTGGTTAATATTAGAGTTGACGTGAGAAGTAAAATCTCCTATGAAAATATATTTGCAGTATATTGTTAGTTTGAAAAAGTCTTTTATTAAACAGTATGTTTTAACATGTAATTGAGAGTGCATGTGCGTGTATGTTCATTCCTGGGTGATAACTGTGGTTGATTTCTATTTTCTTCTTTTGATTGTCTGCATTTTCCTTGATATACTTTATTAGACTATTGGTTGGTTTGAATAAAAAAGATACTATTTATTATTTAAAGACATTTGAGCTTTCTGTCTTATGAAATATTTTTTTCTTTTGTGATCATTTACAGTTTTTTTGGTTTTGTTTTGTTGGTGCTTTAATTTTACTTTCATTTGAATCCTTAATCCATCCGAAGTACTTTTGTCGTAGGGAGTGAGACAAGGATCTAACGTTTTTCTGAGACGATCAGTTGTTGCATCGTGTTCTACTAAGTAATCCAGTCTGTGCTCCACTGAATTGGAATGCCACCAGTTTCCACAGATCACAGAGTCTTTTTCTGGACTCTCAATTTTGTTCAATTTGCCAGTCTCTCTCTGTGTTTATAAGTCTGAAAATATTATGACTGTGATTTTATAATATATATTATATGGTTAGACATTTGTTTACCTTTATTTTTATGTTTTACTACGAAGTTGTTAAATATTTTACTACTGATAAAGCAACACCAAAATAAATTCCACAATTTGAGTATATCCCTGAAGCCAACCACCCCCAGCCATGCAATCATAACTTAAACTGTCCTGATTTCCCCGAAATGCTGACTCTGACCTTAAACAGTAAAGCTTTCTTCACGTCAACATGACCTTGCAGTTTCCTAGCCAATCAGCGCCAAGCGAGTAAGCACAGTACTACTTACTGCGCCCTCAAAAGAAAGTTTTTAGTAACCAAATGCAATGAAAAACAATGTCGTTCCCCATTCATGCTTTATAAACTGAATTGTAACTCCTGGGAGCAGAGCTTCTTGCCACTTAGGGTTTTGAAATTTCCCTGCTCATTAAGTTTGTTTCTTGCTCAAAAAACAAAATATTCATATGAAGTAGAGCTCTCTGAATTTTCTTTTGACACTATTATCTGGGAAGAGCATCATTATTCTTAACTTTTTAAATATCCTGAACTACTCTATTCTATATTTTTCACGTGAATTTAAATATTATCTACTGACCCTCCCCTTACCCTAAAAAACCGTTGGTATTTTTATTGTAGTTATAGCATAGTCGTAGATTAGTTAAGGATAATTGACATTGAGCTTTCCTATATAAGAACAGGGCATTTACATTTAAGCATATCTTCTTTTAGATTCCTTCATAACTCTTTAATTAAAATGAACTTTTTATTAAAATATAGCAAGCAGAGAGAAAAATAAAATGTGCATAAGTTTATCACAAAGTTAACATAACCACTTAACCAGATCAATAAATATGTTTGTGAGATTCATTAAATGATTGTGAATAGCTGCAGTTTGTTTATTTTCATTTCTATATTGAACCCATTGCATAAATATACCCACTTTATTGAACTGTTCTATTATCACACATGTTTTTCCAGTTTGGGCTATTAATATACACACATGAGTTTTTCAGTATTGCACACATACCTGATTAGTCCTGAGGAGTGAAATTGCTGGGCTATAGACTATGCAAATTTATACCTTTAATAGGTGATGCTGAATGATTTTCCAAAATGATGTGCCCTTCTCCAACAGTGCATGATCATGTTCTGATTACTCAGGTGCTCACCAACACTTGGCATTGTCTGTCTCTTTAGTTTTAGCCGTTTTGGTGAGCATGTAGTAGCATTACTGTGTGGTTTAATTCTGCATTATTCTAGTTCCTAAAGTAGGTAAGTGCTTTTTTGTGTTTTGTTTGTTTTTGGCAACTTGGATAGTCTGTTTTGCGAGTGCTTGTTCTACTCTTTTGTCCATTTTTCTATTAATGCCTCTTTTTCATATTTATACATAGAAGTTATTAGAGTTTTAAAAGATATTATATGTATTTCTTGTTAGGATTATTCCTGTATTTGAAAACTGGTATTCTAAATGACATATGTTCTATTATTATATTCTCTAATGTGTTGTTGTTTTGCCAGGGTACCATTTTTGGATTTTTCTAGGGGGAGCAAGACTCCTTAAGTATTTTTTTCTTTGATGGATCCACTAATGTCAAAATCTACTTTCATTTTGCCATCTTCAGTTCACAAAGGGAAACTTATAGTTAGTAACTGACACGCATCTTGCTCAGGTCTTGCCTGTAATGCTGCTCTCATCAGGCTGGTTGCTTTGGCAGGGATACTGGTCAATAGAAAGACTTCCAAGAGTTATTGATGTGAATGATGCCTCATGCACGGACTCTGCCACAGTGAAATGTCCAGCCCTCAACCCAGCCACACAGCTAAGGTTGCTTCAGAACTCTATTGGAATTATATATCATAGGCTCTGAGAAAAATTCATTCCTTCGCAGAGAAAACACTAGGTCTCCTGGATCCATAATTTGGTGCCAGAGTGAAGGATTTTGCCTATTGGTGAATTCTGTTCTCACCTTTTTAAAAAAACATGTCTTTATTGATTTTAGAGAGAAGGGAGTGAGTGCGAGAGAGAAACATCAGTGATGAGAGAATCATTGATCGGCTGCCCCCTGCACGCACCTGACTGGGGATTGAGCCCGAAACACAGGCATGTGCCCTGACCGGGAATTGAACCCCGATCGCCTGGATCCTAGGTCGATGCTCAACCGCTGAGCCACGCCAGCTGGGCTGTTCTCACCTTCGGAGCTTCCACAACAGTGTTCTGTATCAGAGTAAATAGCTGGGTCCCTGTCTTGTTCACTTAAACTTGAGCTTCTGCTGTGGCTTATCAGAAGCCCCAATTTCTTTGAAACTGGGGATTGACTTTACCCCTGTTAGTCTTCCCAGGATAGAGTACTGTTTATGAACCTGTGTTCCCACTGGTGACTGCTGAATGCTGGGCGTCTTGGATGTTATAGTTTGCTACCGTTATATTTTCTTGATGCCATGCTCTACCCACTTGTCTTAATGGAATTCAGTGGTTCTCCATACTATACATTAGAGTATCTCGGGGGCTATGGTTATCAGATATAATAAAGGCACCTAGTTAAATTCAAATTTCAGAAAAAGAAATAATTTTAAAAAATAATTTTTTAGTATAAGTATGTCCATGTTATGTATGTCCCAATTATTATGTGAGACATACTTATACTAAAAAATTATTATCTGAAATTCAAATTTAACTGTGCATCCTGTATTTTAATTTGCAGAACCTGGGAGCTGGGGAAAGTTTTGAAAAATACTTTTGCTTAAGCTCTACCACCTACCCTTACATGTAAAGATTTTGATTTAATTGGTCTATAGTGGGTTCTAAGCCAAGTGTTTATATTAAAAGCTCCCCTGGTGCCAGGGTTAAAACCACTGCTATGATTGCTTGGGACTAAAATCTTCCCCATAGCCCTGGTCGGTTTGGCTCAGTGGTTAGCGAGTCGTCCCGTGGACTGAAGGGTCCCGGGTTTGATTCCGGCCAAGGGCATGTACCTCGGTTGCAGGCTCCGTCCCCTGGCCCCGACTGAGGCAAGTGCGGGAGGCAACCAATCGATGTGTCTTTTTCACATCAATGTTTCTCTCTCTTTCTCTCTCTCTTTTTCAATCTCTCTAAAAAGCAGTGGAAAAAATATTCTTGGTTTTTTTCAGGTGAGGATTAAAAAAATAATAATAATAAATAAAATAAGATAAAATCTTCCCCATAACCTGATCTGTCACCACAGTGGTCCCATCTAATCTCCAGACTTGACTATTCCTGGGCTTTCTAGTTATCCATCCATCCAGGCATTCATTTGTCCATTCAATACGTGAGTGCTAACCCTAGGGCAAGCATATGGCTATTGAGTCCTTGGGTTAATTTCCTGAATAAATACAGAAATTTAGTAAAATTAACCTCCAGAAGAAGTTGAGAAAGATTTCTATACTCTGGCATCTGAGGGGGAAAAAAAAGTAAATTAAATTTTCTATGGGTTTTAAAACCTTTGAACTCATCTTTAATTCCATTTAATCAGTTACATAAAGGCAATAGTTTATTCAATGGTTCTAATTATAAGTAGATCAAAAGGAAATGCCCTAACCTGGTCATGGAGATTTATTCCTAAATTCTTATAGGCAGTCTTTGATGCAAAGTAATTACCTTTAAAGCACTTCAGCAATTAAGCACATGTTATTCCTAAGAGACTCTCATATGTATTGTATAAGTGATCATTTGTCATCTTGCCATTTGGAGGAAATTAATCCCGACTTTGGACAATGACTTGCTCTTTCATGCCTACCATGGACATAGTGCTGGAATGTCATTGCCCTGGAATGATGAGGACATCATATAAGTTTCCTTGGATGATTAGTGACCCTGCATCTCTCTCAGGGACTCTTCAAGGATTTCTGTAAAATTTACCCCAAACATACTTCATGAACTTTATGATCACAATAAAAATGTTCTTTCACCTTCCTACCTGTTGCAATACAAATATTGAAGGAACTATGAAAGAATTCATAAGATAAAAACTTGGCCAAGTATGCTATGGTGCAGTGTCATCCTCAACATAACTTTCTGAAATTCTGTTGTTGGTTTCCCTGTGAAAAAAAAGATTTATATGCATTTTAGAAAATATGTATTTCAGCTTAGAAAACTTGAGGTATTTCAGTTTTCTGGAATGTAATTTATCAAGCATTAGTGCTCATAGTTGTAAACCTAATTTCCCATTTTTCACATTTTTTCCCCCATGAGGCATAGTTAGCCTTGATTTACAATATGATGATGTGGGGGTCTTAATAAAAAAAAATACACCCATATTGTAAAGATTACTGTTATTCTGCCCATAGCAGAGGCCTGGTTCTGCAATTATGCAACTTTTGAAATAGTACTGGGTTGTTCTTTTTTTTTTGCATACATACAATAACAATAATAATGAATCCATAGATTCATTGACTTTCAAACAGTAAGTGCTTGCCCAGCCGGTGTGGCTTAGTGGTTGAGCATCAACTCATGAGCCAAGAGGTCACCAGTTTGATTCCCGGTCAAGGCACATGCCCGGGTTGTGGGCTCCATCCCCAGTGGGGGTTGTGCAGGAGGCAGCTGATCGACCATATTTCTCTCATCTCTCATCAATGTTTCTCTCTCTCTATCCCTTCACCTTCCCCCCTCTCTAAAAATCAATAAAAACATTAAAAAAATTAAAAAAAGACAACAGTAAGAGCTTATTGCTAAGTTATACGATATAAAACTATTAACATGGCACAAAAAATCCACAAGGAGGAGAGCAGGAGAGATTTCGGGAGCGGGTTTCTTCATGGCTGTTCCTGTTTCCGTCCAGTTCAACATTTGGATTTTTTCAGAATCGAACCCCTGTCCGGATACGTGTGGGCCTGAACGCAGCACGGTGGGTGGGTGTGCAGCCCCTCGAGTCAGGCGGTCTTCCTGCTGGCTCTGCACGGATCAGCCATTAAGCCTCAAGCCTCAGGAACCCCGTTTAATTTTTCCTCACTTGCGAGACGGGAATGGCAACACCTGATTCACGGTGCGCGTGAAGGCTGAGGGAGGCCATGTACGCCAAGCGCCGAGCAGTGGCTGGGACCTAATAAATGTGAACTAACGATATTATTCTTGTTTACAGCCCAGTAAGAAGAGTACAGTACTGCAACAGGCGTCACTAATCGTATCAATATTTTAACCCGTCAATTTTCCTTCCTTATTCCACCCCCTTTTCTTACCCTACATGAAAATGAGTCCCTTCCATGTCCATTTGCACGTCACCACTTTCTTTCACTTTTGTACTTTTCTTTTCCCAACCGTGTCTCCGTGGCTTCTGTTCTTTCTCTCTATTTTCTTAGACGTAGAGTAAGACTCAAGCCATTCTTCACCAGGGGTGGAGAACAAACAGAGCAGTCACAGCTCTGTGTCTTACGGCAGAGATGATAGCGTGACACTTCCATGGCAGTCACTCTGGGCCAGGCACTCTCTAGTTTCATCTTTACAACTCCACGAGATAGGTGCTAATAGTCTCCCCATTCTGCTGATGAGGAAACTGAGGCACAGACAATGACTTGCCCATAATCACACAGCTTCGCAGAGCCAGGATTTCAACCCAGATGGTCTGGCTCCGGAATTCATGCTCGTAACCATTACTCCCTCGTGCCCCCCTGGAGAAACGTTAGGAGGCAGGCAGCCGGCCTGCAGCCAGCACGGTGCCGCTTGGGCGCCGAGGCCTTACCTTATGCCCGAGATCAGAGGCACCGTGACCTCTCGCGGGTCACAGCAGGTCCAGCGCTGATGTTCCCCGTGACTACCGAACACGTTGCTCCACTCGGCTTCCTCCCGCTCAGGTACAATGAAGGGCCCGGGATGACTGACCTTACAGGGTGTGCCATTTGCCTCTGGTGTTTTCTGTTCAACCTTCAACTGCCTGGTGTTTGCTTTGCTGTTCTTGTAGCCGTTGTGCGTGTTTTAATCGTTTTTTGACAACTGGATTTTTTTTGACATCTGGACTTTGCTTTAAATCATATTCAGAAAGACAGAGGTGCTCTAGTAGTTCATTTCTATTGAACGGAAAAGCCTTTAGGGAAGGATGTTGGAGAGGAATCTCTATGTTCTGATTTGTCAACAGAAGGAGATTAGTTAAGAATTTTGTTAATCTTCCCCTTGGAATTTATGGAACTCTGACTTAGTAGGAATCCTTACTAATGTGTGGGAGAGGAGGCACATGGTGGCTTGAGCCACGAAAATACAGATTTTCCATACAAATAACAGCAGGAACCATGATTTACGCCTCATTTCTTATTGCAATGTGAAACGTAAGTGCCCTTAGATTGATCAAGGACAACATTTTTTTCACTTGCATCTTTAGGCTCTGCCTTCTATAGGGCTGGGACTTATATACACTTGGAATTTGTTGGCTAGAATTTTAGAACAGATGGCCACATGCTTTTTTTCCCCTCTAGGAAACGTGCTTGGTTGTCTGTCCTCTAGTTCTCATGGTAACCAAAGAAAATTGTTAACATTTTTTTCTCACAAAGTAAAATCAGCAGGGCTGTCGGAACAGGTGCGGCTGTTTGCTGAGGGCCTGACCTTTTGTCATGTTTTCTAGTTCGCGTTGCTGGGTTCTTATTACACTTGTACCTTGTTCTAAGTGACACAGAGTAAGAAAAAGAGCCCAGAATGTGTCCTTGTTGCGTATAGCCTATTTTATAATTTTTCGCTGCTATAAAAAATAAAAATTTCCCTGCAGTATCAGATCTTTGGTAATGAAGGCCAATGTTATCACTCAGGTGAAATGATTTCCTTTCAATAAATGGGATATGCGTGGGACCATCATAGACATGTTATAGATTTCTGAAAAAGTTTCATAGCATTTTGTTTTCAGCCAATAGATGAGATATGGAAGCAGAGACACTTAAGAAGGGCTACCTAAGGTGCCAACCAAGGACTGAATGCAAACTGCTATTAATTGTATATTTGCAGTGTTTCTACCATTATTCCTTGATATGGGGTGATGTTCGTCTGCCACTGAATGGCTGAGCACAGATCCTAGGAAGAGCTACTAATAGTTCTAGGTATGTAAACATGTAAAGTTGTAGGATCCTGGGAGTTTACATGTAAACATGTTCAATTATTGGGGTCTAAATGAAAAGAAAATTCAAGAGTTCACTGGCAAATCTCTAGATCTGATTATATCGCCTTCCCCTCTCTGGGTGAGCCAATAAGCACGGAGACTAGGCACAGCTGGAGAATCACAGCTGATGAAAATATGGCTGCACTGTGCTGGTGTTGTGGATAATCTTAGAGTAGAATGGTCATTTGCTATAACAGGGAATTCCTGGTGCACTCAGCCCATTTTTCGGGCTAGTATTTGTTTCCATTCATGGATTATCTACCGCAGTCACATCCTTTTTGTTGTTGTTCTGGATAATTATAACTTTCATTGTTAAAAGAAAATAATTATGTTGTAAATATATGAGATAAATTAGATTTTTGTTCCCAAATCAGATGTGTACAGATAACGCAGGACAAAACTGCAAGAAAGAAATATATCTGTTCTCTGTGGTTGTCGGAAATACCGAAGGTGATGTTGGATGAGCTGTTTCCAAGGTAACTTTGATGAGGCACGAAAAACTTATTTAGTGTGCTTTCCATGCATCTGGGAAATATTGAAGTCTCTTTACAGATTTGCCATTCTATATAAGTTCTAATAATAAATGATAAGATCTATGATGATGGTGATGCAGGATTGTTACCATGGGTTTGTACATCAGATCTGAATGGAATTGTTTTACTAACCTGGTGATCATGGTGATTGCATGCGTTGTGTATATTGTTAGACATTCCTATCATTTCATGTCGTTTTAGGAGTTTGCTTAATCCTTGTAGATATTTTCAAGATTAATAAAGAGAGGCACAATAACTCAATGATCATAAGCTTAAGCTTTGGAATCAGACAAACGTGAATCCAAATTCTGGTTCTCCCACTCAGTAGCTATGTGATTTGAGGCAAGTACTTAACTTCTCTAAGCACCTCGTTAAGTATAAAAAGGGACAGAAGTTGTCCTCCTTTCAGAGGTTTTTGTGAGGATTTGGGATATAATCCAAGTAAAGTGCTCAGTACATTGCCTGGTTGATAGCAAGCACTCAATAAATGTTGGATAAAACTACTACCACGAAGGGAGTTAGAATTTAGCTCATTTGGTGTTTTCGTCTTTCACAGTGGAAAATGTTATTGGTGTTAAAGAAAAATTTATTCAGATTCTTGTTAAAGAAAGTATGGAATACTTTATTCAAGAAGGCGGTTGCTGCCATGGTAGAGAAAGTCTGAGCTCAACTCTGAGTAGAACAGTGGGATTTATAGCCAAAAAGCAGGACGGGGGTCAGCGGATGGAAAATTCCTAAGAGGGAACATCAGGGCTAGGGGGATTTTTGCTTGGTTGACTCAACAGGATTTTTGCTGAAAGCAGGCCAGGATGATTAGATAGTGAAAGCTGGGGATGAGGCATTTGATTGGATATCAAGAGAGTGGGGATTTTCACTAAACTGACCCTGCAGTTTTTTGCAAAAATTGGACTAAGCTGGCCAGGGATGGAGCCTAAGATTGGGGTCTAGTCAGGAAGAGGTCTCCAGAGAAGCCTGACTCAAGATTGTCAAGGAGAGAGTTTTTGTCACTGGTATAAGGGATAATGTCTATATAGGACATAAATACCAGCATAAAACTAAATATTTATTGAGTGCTTACGAGTATCAGGTTCTGCGCCAGGACCTTAATAAATGTTCATTGCTTCACTTAACCTTTACGAGAATCCTAAAGACTAGATACTGTGAGTCTCGTTTTTACACAGAAGGAAATTGAAAATTAGAATTGTGAGGGAATTTTCACAAGCTTACCTCAGTGGATTGATAAAGTTGGCATCTGATCTAGAGTTTTCTGACTCTACAAACCAGCATCGATGGGCACCGTTCCATCTTGAGCACTGGTGACTGTGGGGATAGATCTAATCTTACCTCCAATACTTAGCAAATATTTACAGTGAATTAATGAATATCTGTGAGAAAGTTATAATCGTTTTATACAAGTTCAGAGGAATTACCAATGCTGCAAAAATTAATTTGTGATACCAAAGTCAAGGCATGGACCACTCTTCAACCTCATTCCCCTCAGCACCATAATGTCTCGAACCATGAGGTTCTCTGGGAGCATCTCCTAGAAATAAGAATGAGAGTGTGGAGGGAGATATGACTCTTGCTCTGAGTGTATGTGCATGTACAAGCCCTTGAAAAAAGTGGTACATAGACATGGTCCATGTGAGGAAATCTATTATTGAGAAAACAACTTGCATGTATTCCCCTCGGCACTGTCTGTGCATAAATATTTATCTTTTCATCAACCATTTTCCCCCTTTTACAGAATTCCTCGCTCACTTGCAGGGCCACCATTTTAGGAAATGTGATCTGATGCTGCATTTTATGTGTAGCAAAGAGCCTTAAGATTAATGTTTTAAAACAGACACAATACACAGTTTTCAAGAGGGGTTCTTTTAAGTGTTTCTTCCAGAGTTAGGGCCCAATCTCTAAAACTGACTTTTATTTTAATTTATTTTTAAATTTGGCTTTCAGACAGTACTTTTGTGAATGATAGTTGCGTTTTCCTTGGCCAAATGTACTTGACTTAATCCATGGCTCTTCTTGGGTAATTTCTGTCTTTGTTATAACAGAGGAGAAACAACATAATTTCGGAATTCCGTGGAAGTCACAGAAGAATGGTTTAGGGTGAGTTCAGAAGTCCTCACTGGGAGTTATGGGTTTGTGATTACTCTGGTTCTCAAGAATTCTCCCAATATTTGATATAGAGCCTGATTTACAGTAGATTCTCAATCAATATTTGTTTGATGAATGAATGAATTTTTGCCATAGCTAAAAAATCCCTGACCCTGGACTGGACTATGACAGGGGAAAGCTTTTGATTCTCCTTTGGGTTAGTTAATGGAGTCACACTGAAGAGACATAAAAATTCATAAAAAATGAGTGACTAATATACAAACATTTATATTTCAGTGTTAGGAAATATGGTAAGATTAGGAAAACAGTAAAGACAATGACTTGTACGGAGTTGATAGTTCAAGCAATGACCATTTCATGGATTACAGTTTAACAAGTCAAACATCACATATAACATACATGTATGACAGACAGTGCTTCTGGTTTTGATATTAACATACCATCGATTATACACATGAGAAATATTGCCAGTTCAATTTGGGGTTGTGAAATATATAATTTTTTTGATAAGACATTTCAAATTACAACATATCTCAGGCAGCATGCAGGAAAAGTCATTTATTGTACATTTGTTAGGACACACCTTGAAGTAAGCTTCCAGTTTTTGGTAGTTAGATCAAGAATATAGAAACCACTGAAAAGATAGTATGGTTGAAATCAGCAGTTGTATTTACTGACTGAGAGAGAGCATTTCTGGTAAAAAATAAAACACTCAGAATTCATTCATTAGGAAAATGCACAGTGATCATAAACTCGATTCTCTAAAAATTGTTTTTCACAGGTAATTCTCATTTATTGGTGATACAGCAGCTGCAGGAAATCTGAACTCTGGGAGCTGGTTGTACAGAACAGCAGGAATTTATTCTTCTGTGGGCTCACGATTGCAACAAAGGTGCTTACCCTTTGAAATCACAGATTATAACAACAGTGCTGTACAAACATCACAAATATTTGGTGTTTCAGAATCTTAACAAATATTATGCTGTGGTTATTTCACAAAGAGACTAGATTAACAGGCAGTGTAAATCACATATATCTTAAGATTTTAAAAATACATTTTATACAATAGGCTTCCAATTTCTTCACTAGCATTTAATTTTGGTGTTTTTTTTCTTTTTTGGTCACATACTTAGAGTCCTTGAAGAAACGATGAGTATCTGGCTTATGCCAAGAAAGTCAGTAAGATTGATGTTTCCCACAGGAATATGGCTGAGTGTACATTGAACCACATAGTCAATAGAGCAACATCTAACTCAGATTATTCTAAAAATTCAAATAAAATCTAATTATTTTAAAAGATAGCAGTTTGAACAAAACGATAGGAATCAAAAATTTTATTTACAAAACATTTGAGTATGTTTTTTAAATGGCTAGGTCTTGCTAAACAGCACAGATTAAATGTCCTTGGTGTACATAGTCTGTTAACCTCCCATGCAACATTATCAGACCTCTGAGCTAACTTATATGAGATGGTTAGGTGGGGAAATTATTTGGTGGTAATTTCCATCCACTTAAGGTACTTGAAAAGGAACATTTTCATGCCTTCTGTGTTAGAGAAGATCTGTCAGTAATGTTGGTGCCTTTAATTTGAAAAGATTAGTTGAAATTCCCAAATGTAATTTAGCGCAATATAAGAATTATAGGAAAGGCTGGTAAATTTACCACCAGATGTTGGAATTCTAATGTAGCATCATGCATTTGACCCAAGTTACTGTACCTCTCATTTCCAAGGCGTCTGTGTATTACATTGGCTTAAAAAATATTTCCCTTGGTCCTTAGAAATACAAAATACTGATTTTCGAAAGATAGAGGATGATAGAGTGAGCATTTCTTTAACTACATTCATAATAAAAGAAGTCAGTCTACATTTTACAGATCATTAAACAGTTGTCTTTGGCAGAAGACTTTATAAATAACTTCTTCCACTTCTAACATTTCATGTCATCCATTTTTTTTTTTTTTGATGAAATCAATTGTACGGTCACTTGTTCACTATTGTAGGTTAATAGGAAAACATCACAGATATAAAAATATGTAAGTTTAGCACAAATTCTTTTGGAAGTTATATTCAACATGTATTGATTCACTGATACTAGAGAAGATACTCTACACAGGCATTTCTAACGGTGTTGCTTAAGGTCGTAATTTTAACAATATGGTCAGCACAGAGGGTGTGAATACCTTTGTTCTCCACAAAGTGTTATCACTGAAACACACTGAAAAGATCCACTGAAGTCTTTTTTATTATTTTACATGTGTTTCCCACAAAACAGGTAATATTTGATGCATATGCCTTTGAGTGTGTGTGTGTGTGTGTGTGTGGTTGCATGTGTGTGTACTCAAAATGGCCAGTCTTAGAGTTTACATTCATTGGCATGAAAGAATAAAGGCTGAAAAATTCAGTGAAGTATCCAAATGTATTACTGACACACCACTGTTCAGGAATTTCAAAGTGCGGTGAAGTTATTTATAAAGTAGCTTTAGACATGGGAAAACCTCAACTAGAGGAACATTAGAATTGCTTACTTCATTGTTCAAGGTAACGTGTCCTCTCCACTTTGGCCTCTCTTCTTTCCACTGTCCCTGTCTCTGTCTTTGAAAGTCATTTGCGATGGGTCCTTTACATGGTGCACACAGATGTGAACAGGCTGTTCTTTTGTGTGTGTGTGTCCCGTACAGGAAATTCATGATACCTCTTCGGGAGAGGGGGATTCTGGCACAGTGATCTGCCACCCTTTTCTTTATGAATTGCCTGTTGTGCTGGCTCAGAATGAGTTCAGTTTACTATCAAAAGTATCCAAGTTTATTCAGCGGGAACAGATTGCCATCATAATCATCAGAGGTGAGAGAGTTCTAAATCTGTTTTCTACCTGGATTCTTCCTTCTTGCCTGCCCCTGTAGAGCAATCCCAGTGGCACAGAGCAGCATTTTGTGCAGATATACAGTATGTACAATATGCTAGTTGCTTCTCTTGCACTTGTCTAGGAAGCTACAAATGTCTCCTCAGTGTGAGCTTCCTCCTGTCTATAAAAATTAATAGATGAAACCCAGGGAAGTCCCCACTGTATTAACAGTTGTGCCAACTATTATTATTATGGCTTATTAGAAAAGTGTTGAATTGCACCACTGACCTATGAAAATCACCATGAATGGCACTGAAAGGCAAAGCTGTTGGGAGATAAAAAACAATTACCTCTTCCCTTCAAGACCTTTTCAATGTACCACATAAGTAAGGGTGTTTAGAATATATAACTTAATTTTCTAAGCTTTCTGAGAGAAATTTTTAATCCAGTTTTATTTCAAGATTTGAAGATTTGAGCCAAAAACACAACCTGTGGATTGTGGACAAAAGCAAGCCACCCCTGTAACGTTGCCTTGGCCTTAAGAGTATAAAAACCCCACTGTGAACCACTGGAAGGAGCTCAAGGCTCTGGATCTGAGTGGGTCCCAGCCAATCTGATCCAGCCCCTAATCCTGCAAAGGTGTACTTCCCATCACCAGAGCACCTTGACACTGGTGATTATTCTAGGTGTCTTCTTAGGGAGACTTTAACATTGAGCAAAAGATTATGCAAATGGAGATGGACACAAGGTGGAGACAGGAAGGAGGGAATGTGCTTTACCCAGAGCTATTTGGTGATCAGGTGTGTGAGAGAAGAACAGGACAGTGGGGGAAAAGCCGATGGAAACTGCTCGGAGACAGAAGACAGACACCCAAATGCTCCAACTCTGACCAGCAGCAGGAGAGGAACACAGACTCTAGAGAAGCAGGTAGAGCATATTAGGATACAATGGTCATTCTCTTTAAGTCCTGAAAAAAAGCAGTCATTCCAAAATAGCTAACGAATTTGGCTCCTTCTAAGGGAGACGCAGAGGGATAGTTTTAGCATTTTTTTTCCAGAACATCGTTGTTGGGCTTCCATTTTAGGCCTCTTTTTGCATATTTTGAATTAGGAAGCGTCAAAATACATATGGATGTTTTAAGTACCTGTAAATGTGACATTTTCAGGTTAGTTTTTAAGGAAGCATGTGCGCACACACATAACTCACAGTCTTACATTTCCTTTCCTAAGCCACTTTTATAAGTAAAATCACTTGAGGATTCTCTGCTCTGGTTCTGCACCAACTCAAATGAACCTAGAAAGGAGTCCCAGTAGTCTCAGGATGGATGTCTACATTGCCTGTGGTTTCCAGATTCTATAAGCCACGAGAGCTTCTGAAACTGTCTTCTAAAACCAAAAGTCACTCATAACCAGTACTCATTTCAGCTCAGTCAGTGCAACACCCACTCTTCAAACCAGTGTCACTGAATAGAACTCAGTACTGTTACAAGATGGTCTAGCATTAAGGCAAATGGGCCAGAGCTAATCAATTAAGAGAAAGGTGTCCAAGGTCATTCCCTGGGCCCTGGGCAGTCAGGCAAAGCAGATTAGTTGTTGATTTTTAAAAAGAACTAGAATAGATGATTAGAAATCTGTCTATTTGGAGAGCCTGCCTGAAGCTCAGTTATCCAGTAAAGAATATTTGTAAAGATTAATTTTCCCTCAAATTATATTATAAGTCCAAACGGTGGACATTTCTGTCCATATATCAAAATGTGTTGGGCCTAGATGGAACCTTCCATTTAAGCTTTTAAGCTTTTTCCTGTGAGGAAGCAGAGTTAAACAGTGGGTAACATTAGCTTTTCCTGACCACTTCAGAGCACTGTTTAGTTCTCAAACTTGGACGTACACCAGAATCACCACAAGGGCTTGTTAAAACCCACATTGCTGGGCCCACTCCCAGAATTTCTGATTCATGGGTCTGGGCTGCAGTCTCAGCTGGGACCAGAGAACTTGCATAATAACAAATTTCAAAGTTGTTGCTGATGCTGCTTTGCCGGGGACTGTGCATTAAAAATCCCTGTGGTAGCTTATTCTAAAACACTATAGTTCCCAAATCACCTGCATTGCACTCCCAGGACAGAACTTGTCCATGGAGATTGTGAAAGTCAACAAGGTTTTTTCTCCAGCTGTTCTTATAATGTAGGTAAGGGGCATAGTCAATCTGTGCTAGTTTAAGCATGGGGAATCTAGAGGTCAGAGTGTAAGTATCATATCAGCATATACACCAAACCTGCAAGTGAACTATGACCCCAACTCCTGCTCTAACCTTGACCTTCCTCTAAAGGGAATGCTTTTTCTATATCATTAAATCTGAGTCCCTGTGAAGCTACTGGTGGGAGACTACAGCTTCTCTTCTGAGTATTATTTTGATAACAGCATTAAACTTCTCTCTTGCCACAGAGGGTGACATTCTCCCTGTTACCCCAGGATAATCAATATGATTACAGCTATATTTGTTCAGTGTCTTCACTCAATACAAACATTTTTCTAGTAAAATCCTTTTTAAAGTATATCCAATGCAGGAACCTGCGTACAAGTGTAAAGGCAGGGCAAGAACATCAAGGGGCAATCCACGAAATTCAGTTGATGAGAAATTAGGCAGAACAGGCTGTCCCCACGTGTCGTTTGCTTGATTGTCACGTGGACCTGGGTCAGTCGAGAGGTGGGACTGGCACAAGGAGTTGAGGAGCAGGAGAGGCGAGTGTGTGATGAGCAGCTGCCTGGGTGGAAGGCAGGCCCCATCTGTTCCTGGGCTCTCTGCCTTAGACCCGCACCTCCGGCTGATTGACAAGAGCTACCAGGATGGCGTAAGGCCGTCATCCCCAGAAAATGCTTATGGAGCAGACTGTTTCAAAAGAGGACAGGAAAGCCTACCTTTCCCATTTAGGATTTCTTAATTAAATGTGAAATGGGGGTCAAATTGAACATGAGGGACTTAGCGAAACTTGCAAATACGATGCCTACTGCAACTGAATGGCAGCTCTGTATAAAGATTAGAATGAGAGAAGGGCAAGTAATTTTATGCCTCGGTGGAAGTCATAGAAATGATGATAGTTATAACAAAAATATTATCTGTTTTAATTTTCTCTCAAGAGTGAGGCTCTCAAGATCACGCTATTTGTTGCAATGCTGGTCATTTTTGCTAATCTTTCCCCGACAAATTTGGCTTTGAGTCTTAGTGCTCGTAAAACTGGAATGTATTAGCGCTGTGATGTTGGAGCGGTTTTGCCATTTTCGATGACATTCTAACTGGGATTCCTTCGGGAGAAAGCTTACATTTGTTCCACTGACACATTCTTTGTTTATATAAGCAGCCTTCGCCATGGTTGCCGCTTCTTTTTTCTTTCTCTTTGCCATGGGAATATCTACATCCTCTTTATTTTTCTCCAACTGCACGCAATTTCAGATCGCTGATGGGGCATTTGGTCGGTGGCAACCTGCTGATTGCTAGGGTTGGGATTTAAGTCTTCTCGTAAAATCTTTCTGAGTGGTGGTCATTTTCTCCAGAACAGGGGAAAATTTAAAAGGCAGTTGAATTGGTAGCAAGTGCAGTTCTCTTTCTTTCTTCCTTTAGAGTGTTTGTATCTTTTAATCTTTCTGCCCAGTCAGTGCACATCCTGTTTGTGTTCACACACTTTAGTATAAAATAACTGCTGTTAACCTCTTTCTCCTAAAAGGTCATCAATAAGTACAAAGAATGAAAATAAAAGAGGAATTATCATGGGAAACTGCGTGAAATTAGTTTCCATTTAGAGGGATGATGGGTTTAGCCTTTCGAAGGTCACTGATATGGAATCCATTCCAAGCTTATTAAATTTCTGTTGTAGGCATCCCCCAGAGGGAGAAACTCCATTCCCCTTAGGGAAAGGCATTTTTTCCCCCCAGCAGCACACAAAGAATTATTGCAAAATAAATCTTTAAATTCCTGTTAGACTTAGTGTGGTCTCATTGGCTTGATATTTGCCCTGGTCATTAAGTATTATGAGGAACGAATGGTTCACAACATAAAGCACCGTCAACCCACATCCAGTGGATGACAACAGGGAGCCATGGACCATGCAGGGCTTGATGTGGGCTGGAAAACCAAGCTACGGGTGAAGTCCCTGCACGTCATGACGAGTGAGTTCAAGTCCAGAGAAAGCTAAAGATTCATAACCCTCTGAAGCAAGTAAATGCTGATTTTTCAAAAGAGGAAAACTTGGGGGTCTCCTCTCTGGTGACTCTTTGATGTTAAAATGAAGAGAACATTATGTACTGACATAGGGACGAAGGTTGTCTCCTCTACGTCGCTGTTAAAATGTGACAGCTGGGGTTGTAATTTATTGAGATACAGCCAGATGCCTCACAGTTCAAGGAGCAACAGGCAGAGTTAAGAAAATCCAGCAATGAATTTATATTAACACCCAATGGAAAAAAATTTAGTAATGGAGAGGCAAATAATCTTGGGAAAAAGTTTTTATGGATAATGTTAAATAAAAGACTATATATCCACTTCACACCGTCTTTGGCTCATTGTAGATTCCAGATGTGTTAGCTGAGTCAGAATCCATTTATCTCATTGGTGAAAGGCAGAAGGTGAAGTTAAAAAAATTAGTTTTTCTATTTCTATTAAAAGAAAGTTACTTGATAGGTTTAAGAGTGGTTCCATTAAGCAGTTTCAAATTGATAAAATGTCTCAAGACCAAAAAATGGAAGGTTAATTTAATTATAGTGTCATAACTGGACACTTCCTGACTGCATTCGGGGCCAGTGTTAGTTTTCTTGAAATTACTTTTGTCTTCAATTCTTCATACCATCTTAGGGGACTTAATACTCTGCACAAAATAAATGCTCGAGGTTTATGAAATTGGTGCTTGAAAAAATATAATATACTCTGACATCTGATTTAAAAATTGCTCCACTGCCTTGACTGTATAGATGTTCTTACAAGTTTTAATTGAATATAAAGCAAGTTAATGATCCTAGAAGACAGACTTGCTAAATTGACTAATTTTCGGCCCTCTTTGGTTTAACTTCTTGCAGGTTAATTTTCTAGTTGATATTTATCTAGCTCCAGTATCCAGATCTGAATTTTAATTGATGAGCACTGTCCAAACACTTCTGAATCTATCACCCCTTAAGGATTTGCAAAGACTGGGCAGGAAAGTAAAGTGGCTTTTAAGATCCTGGCATCAAAGCTCGGTCTAACTTTGGATCAATCGTTGCAGGTATTTCCTCAAATCTTTTTTCTGGGTTGCAGTCACTTAAAAAAAAGAAGCCATTTGGTGAGTACAGTGATAATATGGAGACTATCAGAATTGTCTTTGTATTTTTATAAAGCTTCTGGATCAACCAATGAGACACCTGTCAATTTTTCCTTTATATTACAAGCTCTGGAGTGGCTGTTTCTCCAGGGAGAGTTAGGCGATAAAAGGCAGAGCCTGGACCTATGTCAGTATCCTCCCACTGAACCAGTGCTGGGAAGTATTCTGCTGGGACCCAGGACAGATGGACACAAAGGGAGCAAAACATCAACAGGTCCTGTCAGAAGCCCTGCCCTCCTCTGTAACCCAAGAACCTGTGCTGAACCATCTCCATTGTTGTCAAATATTAAGAAATATTTTGTCTGTTGCTTTAAAGAGGCGCAAGCCAATTCTGGTTTCTTCACAAGACAAATCAGGTCTTTGGGTAAAGTCATCCTAATACTACCATGGATCTCATTTCGGTTAGTGGAAGCTTCAAGCTCTGAAGAGGTGTGGATTCATTCTAAACAGCAACAAAGCAATTATTTTCATTTTATTAATGAAATCACTTTCAGAGTTGGAATGTCAGAGCTCCTCAAAAATAAATAAATAAATAAATAATAAAAATCCAAGAGTAGACTCCTCATTGCTTGGTCCAATCCACTTGGCTAAGTTGCTTTTCAGTGTTTTCAAAAATTGGTTCCATGGCGACCAGTTTGAAAAGATGGTTCACTCTCCACGCAGGCAATAGCATGTGATTGAGCTGCATGACTTTGGGAAGGTTTGAGTCAGAAATGCTTCTGGCCTTGTTGTAATGCTCACAGGCCGCACCCAGCACAGGAGTGAGCGAGGGTGGCGGGCAGGCTCAGAGACTGGGGCTGGCCCATCAGTTTTGCCTCGTCTTAACCCTACCTAGTAACTGGCTGGCTCGGGATCCGTCTTCCCTGCCCGGCCGCCTGCTTGCTGCTGGACACTGTATCGGCGGAATGGGGGGGCGCAGCAGTTGAGCGCTGAGGATACTAAGTCCCGTGTCTCAATAATTCATGTACATTTTCTTTATAGCTTTCAAAAATGCAATTTTTGCTTCAGTTTGGTATTTAAAAGTATCTCTTTTTGGTTTGCATTTAAAGTTTAAAAATTTAAGCACATCTTTAAAGTTGAGCAGATTTAGTCCATCTTGGAAAGGAGGATAACTCTTTCCCTTTTGGCTTTCTCTCACCATCTGCAGTTGCTTCTGAAGGATGTGCGCAGAGATGAAGTCAGAAGCAGGAAAAGGGGACACAGACGCAGAGCTGCTGATGCAATCTACTGCTCACAGCTTCTGCGGGTGCTAGACTCACTTCTCGACAAAATGAAACCAGTTATTGGGAAAATTCCCAATTCATTTGATGAGAAAGATTTTTTTTTTAAAAAGAGTAATCTATGAAGAATCTGTGAGAACAATCTGAGAATATCAAGGCTATTTTAAGCCCTATGCATATATTAACCATAACATCATCTGTCTCAAAGAAGACTTGGAGTGTCAAATTTCCTATAGGGTTACCAATGGCAGCAGAAACCTGTTCTCCTTAGAGTTTTAGACCGAAACAGCAAAGAAATGTTTTCTTGCAGATTATTAACAATAATAGTTGTAGGTAATAAAAATAACTTTGTTTTTCCATTGTGTTATCCTTTGCTTAGATCCAATACCAGTAAACTTTTGATGAAATTGCAACAACACAAAATCCTTCCAGTCTTCCCAATAGTGAGTGTCCCATACGGGGTCCAATATGTAATGAGGCAGATGGTTAAATAGGCTCCAGGGATTTGGCATCAACATTATGCCCCTCTCTGCACCCACTGGTCATCCTTCCCCTTGGAGGAATCTCAGGTACCGGAGTTGAGAGGGGGAGTTTGCCTGTTTGTAATACCTTGGCAGGAGGATGCTAGGGATAAGACAACCATGAAAGTTGAGTTGGTTCAGTTGAAAACATCTGAGCTAAACTACAGCTAGTGAAGGTGCTACATGGCGACAGACTGTTAGGTATTTTGGCAGAACTGGGTGGGACTCCCATTCGTTTTCTCCCAAGATGCCAGAATACGTTTCTAGATAACGTCAGCTGATGTATGGGAGCAGGCCTGCTTGGTGTTATGTTTCCATGGAAAATACAAAATCATATCCTTTTAATCCCCCATGATTTGACCTAGACAAGGAAAATTTTTCAATACCTTTGAAAAGGCAGAGAGGGTAATGGGAAATGTCAGAAAGGAGCTCTAATCGACCCCCAAAACTTTCTATCAGAAATGCTTGCTAAATATAGGAAAAATGAATTTCTTTCTTTTTAAAAATCTACTTATGCTTTTAGAAGGCTACATATAATTAACAGTATTCTAAGTAGTTACAAACAACTTTGAATTTGCATTTTTAGCTAAAAGGGGAAAAAAAATCAGGACCGTGCATCCTTTTACCCCCTTTTTCCATCTAAAAAAGAGATCTGATAAAAAGGAACACTAACCTAACATAGGTTTTTAGGGCAATCCTAGACACCTAAAAATGCAATTCAAGTTACTTGACATACATGACCTCTCTTTGTATTTATGTTTGTATCTCCGTGCTCTAGGGAGAGTGGGATAGAGGGGATTTAATGCTGAAACCATGGCTGATTCACATAGAAACAGTCTTCAAACTAGCATTTCAATCTTTTTTGTTTGTTTTTACACTGATTGAAATGGCCATTTTTGGTAGAAAGAATATAGAAAACAACAGATCTATTTGCTGTGAAAGAAAAGGCCAGTGTTTCAGAAGCCTTTTAATCACTAGTAGGTTTGTCTGGGCTTTATTACTTATTTGGGACAGACTCAAGCTCGATATTCCATCTGATGTGCTGATTTATTCGAAATATTAAGACAAACTCTGAAATATAAACAACAACATCAGAATGGAACCAGCCATGCCCTGACCAGGTAGCTCAGTTGGTTAGAGTGTCAGGTGGCTATGCCAAGGTTGCAGGGTCAGTCTCCTGTCAGGGCACATACGAGAATCAACCAATGAATGCACAGGTAAGTGGAACCACAAACCGATGTCTCTCTCCCCCTCCCCCTTCCTTTCCCTCTACAATTAATTTAAATAAATGGAATCAGCCATTTATAAATGAAATTGTCAAGGTATTAAGTTATGAAATTTAGAAACTTCATGGCTTAAAAGTGGAGTGAAATCATTGAGGGCATTTTTATAAGGGAGGTCTGGTGTATTCTACAAAATAGTAATAGGAAAAAGTGTGCCAAAAGCATACTTTTTTTTTTTTTTACATAAAAACTGAGAATACAAGTTTAAGTTGTACTGTTGTTGCTAGAGACCCAGCATCTATCTTCCGTATGGGTGATGACTGTCAAATACCTTAGACGAGGGTAGCCTGTGATGAAACATCGACACACGTTCTTTTTGTTAATTCTCTCATTTTAAAATATGTTCTTGACAATCACATAGATAATTCTCACCCAGATCATGATTTTAGCCATCTTACTCAATTTTATGAGAATTATGAGAATGTGAAATCATTCAAGATTTCTCCCTTGGAGTATTTTTCAAAGTTTAATGTTAAGATGCGTAGGAGAAGGTACTAAGGTACCTGTAGAGAAATTTATTTTTCTCAAAACTAGACACATGGATCATACCACTCTTAAGTATTTATGTAATTTAGTCTATTTTTAGGTGAAATATTTTGAAAAGCGGTTATATATTTGGTTATTTAATAGAATTATTCCTTCTTGGAAAGAATGGGATCCTCACACTAGAATATGGGTCACTGCAAACCTAAAATCACATTTTTTAGGAAAAATCTCCTTAGAGAATTTACCTATTGTCCTATCACGTGGCTTCAAGGGGTCTAATAAAATAATATTGTAATAACTACGTATGGTGCCAGTTGGGCACTGGAAATGTCAGAGGGAACACTTTTTAAAGTATATGATTATCTAAGCACTATGCTGTACACCTGAAACTAATACAAAGTAATTCAAATATAAACTGTTATTGAAAAAAATTTTAAAAATAGCTAATTTCTTTTGGTGTGTTTGGTTATTAATGTGAATTTTCCTATCATTTGTATATAGAGAAGTGTTTGACCCACTCATATTTCTTGGAGGCATGGAAACTATATATGATGTTTTTCTGTGCTTACATGCTTCACCTTTGAGGGCGTATATTTGGGTTCCTACCCCCTACCCATACCCACATATACTGATAGAAATGGCTAGGTAGATGGGCACTGAAACATGAAACATGTGATCCAAAGAGGGATAAAACCAACAATCTGCTATAGTGTATAGCTGTGGGGTATACTCTGTCCTAAACATTTATAGAAGTGACATGCTATTATCTAATGACTGTTTCGTAGCTGGAATGTCACTGTATTTAATTTTTCCTGCGACAAATTCACTTTCAGAAAAACATGTCTGTGAGTCATTCCCCATTGCTGAAAGGTAAGAGTGAGTGGTACTAAGGATAATGAATATGGAGCCATGGGAAAACTACAAAGGCCAGAAACAGGGAAAAGAAAGATTAAGAATGCATATTCCCTAAGGGACACATCTCTGGATCTTTGGAAAGGGTCAGGACTGCATGATCCTAAAGAACGTGAGCCGGTCAAGCATCCGTGAAGTACGGCAATGACTACAGATGGGCCAGGCACTTCCAGGCAAGCAAGCCTCCCTGCTAAGGCATGGCTCATAGTTTTAACTAGAAAGTCACGTGGCTTTCTGAAGTTATGAAGTAATGTTTTTGCCTACAAATAAATAAATAAAAATAAATTTTTTATGCAATGACCACTGATTTAAATGTCCCATGGGGGGATTAAATCAGAGCACCTTTGACAAAATTGAAAATTGGGAGACCCTCTTGAGTCTGTCTTTTTCAACATGGTGGCAGGCAGGGAAAATGTCACAGGAAGCTAGATACTCACCATTTCTTGTTGGCTGGAAAGCAGATGCACTCTCTCCCTCGGGAGACCCACCTCTCAGTGGTAGCTCCTTCTATAGATAACAACACATTCTCTGGTTTGGGAGGTGATTAACCATGGCCTAACTAAGCGCCAAAAATGAAATATCTAACTTACAATTGCTTCCCCTTCTTGTGTTATCCTCGTTGGTGAAATACCATCAGGACCACCCTACACTTGAAAAATGGTGGGTGGAAGACAATGAATGTGGCTAGAAGTGATGAGAATGTGATTCTTGAAAAGGAGAGAAGAAATGCAACCCGTTACCAAAAATGTGTAGGTGGATTAGAATGAAAGCCAACGAACCCACTCATAACAGCACCTTTCTTTCCCTGTAAGATAACTATGACTTTGTAAGTCCTTTCTACATATTGCACTCTTTTATCGATTGAAATTGATTTTTACCAATAGCTAGAATGCCATGACCCAGTGGAGTGGAGTGATTACTACAACAAAAGCCGAATGCCAATTGTAGGTCCGGGTGAGATCTAGTATTGTACATGGTCAGTCATGAAATGGCCAAGTGTTCTTGAAGTTCTGAAACTATACTTAAGACTTGCTCTGGGTGTAACTGCCCAACATCAGAGACAGAAAACCAGAATCAAAAGAGAGACTCCACACTTTGAGCCAGGAAACGTTGAAAGAAGCCTTAAAGGGGCTGGTTTATATTCTTGAGAAAGTTTTGTCACTATCTGAGAACGGAGGGCTTTATTATCTACCAGAGGAAATTTGTTATTTTTCTAATTGCTTCCACAAAGTTCTCAGATGTACGCAGAGCAAGTCAGTCAGTCAATCTCACTTCATTTTAACAGGTTAGGATCAGGGGCCCTGGGCTATGGGATCAACAGTGAATCAAGCCCTGTTGGGGAAAGGCAGTGTGGACAGTGAGCTTTTATTAGTAACGAGGCCACTGGGGGAAAGGTGCTGCATTAGGGATTCTCATTGTGGATGACAGCCACCTATTAGAATATCTGTAGGGTTGCTTAAAACAGCATATTTTATAAAAAATTTTTTCTTTGAAAAGCAGCAAGAAAAAACTTAGTGTGTTTGACTATGTTGTTAACCTCAGATACCAAAGTTCTGTAAAATCTTCACTGGTGGCAGGCTTGAATTAGAATCTTTGAAATAATTAAAGTTAGCTTATGAAAGGTTGAGATTCATTGGGTTACGACATTTGCTGAAGGGTTGTTAAACAGTCAAGGAGACTCTGGTCATTTAATTACTTTTTGCCATTTAAAAAAGTAAATGTTGGCTGTTCATTTTTTGTTAAACCAAAGATTGGATCCCAAGAAACACATTCATTGTTGATCCAATAAAATGTTTAAATTATACCTTGTTTCCTTCACATATGGAAGTGTTCCCACATGACCAAATATGAGTATAATGAGGAATTCTAAAAATTTTTAAGACGGTCAGGTGAATAAAGTGTTATTTACATGTATACGCTAGACAATTAGGGAAGCAACTAGTTACACACTTTTGATGATTGTATCAAATCAGTCAATCCCAATTGACTGATTTGATACAATACCCCAGGTGTTAAAAAGTGGTCTGATGTGTAACTGTTTGGGGGCTCATGTTCTTGGATGCAGAAAGGATGCAGATAAAGTGGCAATAAATGATGTAAGAAAACAATTAGTGAGATGGTGACATGTCCAACATGCATCTCAACACTGTCAGATAGACAATATTCTCATACTGTGCTCTCTTGGGACATTGAAAAGGGTTTATATTTGTAAAAGTCGAATACTAATATACCTATTTTCTTTCTTTTGGACAAGGATACCAATTGCACAATAATACCTTTTGGGTTTTTATTTCTTTAAAACATGAAAACAAAAGAATGAAGTAGATGACAATGAGAAGAGAGAAAACATTCCGTACAGAATATGCTGTATCACTAGTGATTAAGTCAGAAACAATGAGAAGCTTTATTCGTCTGTGTCCATAACGTGTACCATGGATGAGGAACCGCACGATGAATGCATTTCCCCCTAAAGCTGTGCACAATACACACAAAATAAAATAATCAAACAAAATAAAATAATTTTACACAACTAGAATTACTAACAAACCCTGAACAACCAGAATCATAGTTTCCCTATAACATAAAAATTTAAAAAGCAAACAAACCGAAAAGCTTTGAAATTGAAATTGACCAATGGCAAGAATTCCTCAAAAGTCCTCTGTGACAATCTGCTACGGGATCACTGACGTTCCAAATATGGCTAAAAATGAGTGCAAAATCTTTCTAATGTTTAAACAGCTTATATCCCTTGACAATATTTACTTGGTGTTTCTAGGATAGCTTTCCATTTAGTAAATCTTTGGGAAAAAAAGGGAGTTGGAGTGTGACCCCCCAAAGGAGTTAGGCCACCAGTGTGTTGGGCCAGGAGCGAGTCTCCAGGAGATAAGAAGAATTGTTGAGGTGGGGGCACAGAAAAGTATTGTTGCTAAACCAAGATACAAACTGGGATTAACTGGGCCTTCTCAGTGATTCGGAATACCGACATGATTGCCTTTCTTGGTTTAAGATGAGGAGATGTGCTATCTGCAAGATTGGCCAAGGACACCTAGGATGCTTTTCCTAATCTATGCTTTCTTTATACTCTCTTAGTTCAAACAACAACAACAACAACAACAAAATCCTTAGGCATTTGAATAATTGTATTTTGCACAATTTCAATGTGTTTATTTTTAAAGTTTCATAATTGTCTTTTTCCTTGCAAGATAAATCTGTTTCCTTGTGGCTGGGTTAACTGTTACTCATGGAAAGGGCAATTACATTAACTTTGAACCCCCTGAAGGCAGGGATCATGGTTTAGTCCCCAGGAGGTAACATAGTACCTGGCCTATTGAGTGGGTAGCCAGCATTTAATTATTCATTCAGTCACTAAATAGCTAGTAAATGATGAATGATCATGATCATTGAGTGGAAAAAGAGAAAATAGCTCTCAACAGTTTTTACTTCTTAAGTATCTTTGAATCAATACAGAGGGCTGGGAGTGTCTCCAGCCTGGGAATCTTTACAGGTTGAGAAGTCTCTGCGAGGGGACCACCGTGACTCTGTTTTTTCTCATTAGCGGACTCACTACTATGGAATGTGGGTTTATCCGTGCTCTTTGGTATTTTGAAATAGAAAGAGCCATTCCCTTTCCAGGGTTAAAACCTCCAGTGTAGCCCTGCCGGGAGGCACTCATCTTCCCCTTTAATTGCCCACCCCTTAGTCATGAGTGCAGAAGACTCATTTGTGAAGACCCTTTGGTCAGCCTGGCTTCTTTCCTACTCAGGAACTGCAGATACAATCAGAGGGGTCTGGACGTGAAAGAAACAGGGCTCAAAATAGCCTTTCACATAAAAAAATAAAAGGAACAAACCAGCACTATCTACCATCTGTGCCAGACAGAGCAGATGTGAAATAAATACTTCAGGGGCGGGCGCTGTGAAAACAGAGGCTCCCGAAGGCCAGGCGCGCCTAGCGCACCCCCGCTGCACCTTCCCGGGCCTTCCCGACGCAGCGGCGGGTTTTTAGAGGCTCTGGTGAGTTGCACATGGCTCATTTTCCAGGAAGATCCTTTGCACTTTGCCTGCTGTCCTCCCCACAGCTTTCACTCTCCCCGTGACAGTTATTGCTTCTTAGAAATGAATGTGCAGCTCCGCGAACACGAGCCATTTCCTCCTGGCAGCCCTGGTCACAGACGCAGTCCCTGCACGGAAGCCACAGCCGGGCTGGAAAGAAACTCACTCCTGTCTTCAGTGTCCCCTGGCGCTGCCGACCGGGAGATGGGTGTGCGCTATGCTCTACTATATACAGAGAACGCTTTGCTTTGTTTTATTTGTTTTCGTCCATGCACCGTGTAACTATCACAACGACATTCCCAAACAGGCACACGAAGGGGAGCAGACGCTCCGGCGTGACCGGACCGGGGCTGGGCAAGCCATGGATGCTTTTGAAAGTAAAACCAGCACGAGCCCAGGCAACAGCAGCGTGGGACTGGGACACGGATGGATGCAAATGGAGAAGGGTGACAGCTTTCTGAATGGAGCTACTTGTTCTTCCTGTTTGCATGGGGGGGGCAGGGGGAAGGGGGGGCGGGCACCTGGGGCGTTAGCTGGGCTGGAACCCCAGAATGAGGGCCTTGCCAATCACAATCCAGAGCTAACGGGAGAAGAAAGAAAGGATTTTGCGTGTTCCCGGGGGTCTAGGCGCGTTATTCCTGTACCTGTTGAACAAGAGTGCCAGGCAGTGTATCTTAAACGGCAGGCGGAATCTGCACCCCGCACTTGTCCTGGCTCCATTCCAGCTCCCGGGCTTCTCGGAGGCACTTCGCCTCTGCTCTTGTTCCAGAGCTGAGCTCCGGTTTACTGACATAGTGAAGACGTGCTTCTTTCTTCTTCTGTGCCCATATCCTTTCTTAATCCAAAATAACTTTTAAAGTGTTTGGGGGAAGGGAGAGTAATCTTATAGACTTAAATTTTTACCCCCAAATCCATTTGCATTTAGCTTGGTCGTCACCTCCCACGAGAGAAGCGAGAACCCCCATCTTCCCAACAAAAGAAACAAAACAAAACTAAAACAAAATGAAAGGCAAACATCAACCACCTCCCAACCCCTACCCAAAACAAGCCAAAACAGAAAACAAATCAAAGACTTAACGATTTATGAACCTGGAGAGAACACAGCCCTTCTAGGCCGGGCTGCCAAGACGGCCCTGCCTCCACGCCTCGTTCAATGACGACGCCCCTGGGAATGGGAGGTGATGGCTTCTCGCTTCAGCCCTAGTAAGAATGCTCTTGAAGCTGGATTCCATCAGCAGGTAAGAGAACATGACAAGTGTCAGTTTCCTCTGTTCACTGTACATAATTCTGTATGTATATATGTATATATATATAAATTTACTCTATCTGATGTTCCTTTAGAAGCCTTTTATGTGGCAGTAGGCCTCCAGAGAGGAGAAGAAAATGTACAAGAGCCACAGGAGCACAAAGAGGGAGGACGTGAGGAGCTTGGCAGTCCGGGGCCCACCCAGCTCACCTCCGATTTCTGGCCTCCGCCGATACAGCAGCACCCCCACATTGATGAAAGCAAAAATGGTGAAGAGAGTGACAGAGAAAGCTAGCGTGCCAGGGGACACTTTGAACTGTTCCCCGTTGGCCGCGTGGTAGATGGCAGCGATGGACCAGGCCACGCCGATTCCCAGGAAGACGTTCACCGCGTTGCTGCCAGTGACGTTGCCGATGGACGCGTCTGCGTACTGGTCCTGGGTGGCGGCCACTTTGCTTGCAAATGTGTCTGCAGAGGAAGAGCAAAGAGGCAAGATACTTAATGAGCCTTCTAGAGATGGGTGGGGAGTGCTGGAAGCTTCCGCTGTGTACTCCAGAATCAACCCCCAGTGGAAACCCAGTGACCCCACAGGGCTGTGACGTTCTCTGGTGTCCCACTGGGGTGGTCAGAACAACAGGATCCAGGTGTCAGGACTCGAGGACTCAGTGCTGGCTGTAACAGGTGATCTTGGTCAAGTTCTCTACCCACAGATACCGCAGTTCTTAGTAATACTGAACTTACAGGCCAGCATTTTTCAGAGTGATCATAGCCCATCTACATCAGACCCTGTGGGGTCTACTAGTATGCTTCAGGCCAGATTTCTAATAGGAATTTTTGCTTTTAACTGCCACCTTGAATTCTAATAAATTTTTGATTAGTCATACAATCCTTGGTACCCATGACTGTAAATCAATAGCAGGAGAGATTTGTTTGGGAGGCAGCTGTGGCTGGAATTAAACAACACATCATCGAGTCAGGACATAACTGTTCTCTGTAGACCTGTCTCGATTTCACTATATATAACCTTGGCTAGGTCATCTGGGTGGTACACAGCCATAGGTCAACTCACTTCCTTTTCTTCCAGAAATTGTTTTTTACCTGAATTTCTCAAACTTTATAGTTACATATAGACAAAGCCTTAAACACCTCTTCTGGAGAAAGGCTCTTTTGGACAGTCCTGCAGGTGACACATTTATGGATATCTCTAGAGCAAGGGCTTCACCCCAGATGATTTATTTTATTCTTGACTCTTAGCATACTTTGGGGCCAGCTGTTGACTCTCAAGTGATTTGTGCTTAGGAACCGGCACTGAAAGTGATTTTACCTGAAGCGCAGCCTGCTGATGGGTGCATGCTTGCATCCCCCAGCGTCTGTGATTACTGACGATATGAGACAGATTAAGGGGGTACAGAGCTTCGTGGTGTAGGAGTGGGAGAAGCCTTATCAAGGAGACGCTCTCGGCTCTTCTAACGGTATGTTCTTGGGCAAGACACTTCACTTGTTTAGGTTCTGGTTTTGACATCTATTATTTAGACTAGAACATCTCTAAGACTCTCCATAACTTTACTGTTTGGGTGCTGCTCAGGATACATCAAAAGACTCAATTCACAGACAGGATTTTGGTATGACTTTTCTTTTTTTGTAGGACTTTGTCCATGACCACCTTGCTTCATTAGAACTGACTAATGATGATATCTTCTTTTAAAGAATAAATGACCTAAATGAAATTTTTGAAGATCTTAGGAAGAAAGGTCTCTAGACCTTAAGATACTGCCATTGATCAATATTGTGGCAATATTTATGAAATTAAACCACACAACACAGAGTCATTTATCTTTCAATAACAGATAAGAAGTGTTGGCAAAATTATTTCCTTGAAATCATATTGGCCAGCCATCATGGTAGCAGCAATGATTGTGTTTCAAACACTGCGTGTAATGTTAAACACGCTGGCACACCACTGGCATCGGAAATACTGGGAGAGCCTAGTTAAAAAACAATCATTTGGGGCTCCACCCTCAACCTACTTAATCAGACCCTCTGAGGAAAGAGACACAGGGGTGTGCATTTAAACAAGTGCCTTAGGTTATTCTTGTTTACACCGAGGCTTGAGAACCAAAGCTTTAAGGCATGGAAATAGAAGCTGTTGCTCCAATAGCCCACAGTTTGGGGGGCCTTGCTGGGAGGAAAAGATCTGTGAGTTCTAGGGAAGCAGCTAATTGGAAAGAGGTAAGGAGCAGCTGATTTCTCTGAAAGACAGTGATGTCCTCAGATATAGTGGTCATTTGCTCGTAAAACAACTTGGGTGGGCTTGGTGGAAGGGCTGGGACTGCTTAACTCTGAAGTCCTCCCACTCAAGTTATGCTGTGCTTATTTTTTCAAAACCCCGTTCCAGCAGGCGTACCATGAAAGGCCAAGGGAGGAGGACCGTTAAATTAGTTGAATTCTGGCTCTTCCACTTGCCAGGTAAGAAGCTTACCTGCTTTATAGGGTTTTAAAGGAAATGAGTGAACATGAACAGCACTCAGCATAGGACCTGCCACTTAATGCTCGATATTATTTGCTATTTTTATAATACAACAGAGCCAGATCCCAAGAGAACCCACAAGTGGTAAGGAATTCTGACTTGATGTAATGATTCTAAACTTTGGGGGAGTTATAGCACTCTTTAAAGATGTATTAACTTTATGGTCCTCTGCATTTAAAAATATAATAGAGCATAAAATTGTTCCTTAAAATCAAAGAGATTCTTTGTTTTGAAAATTCCATATACCCCAAGTCATAAAAAGACATGAGATGTTCTGGCTTAAGGCCCTAATCTCATGAGTGGCTGAAAGGCAGGAGTCTTTGCTTAAATGATGCGTGCATTCCTCTTCTCTGTTCTTGCCTCTCTTGTATGCACTGCTTGTCTTGCTCTTTTAGAATTCAAATAGAAATATTATTTATTTATACACTAATTCTTCTGCTGTCACTGGGACCTTAACAAGGTTTTGTCTTTAGTTGTGATACTTATTTACCAAGTAAGTGTGAAAACCACACTCCCTCACTCACATGCATACACGCACTTCACTGGTTTATGAAAAAGAGTCCTTGTTTGGCTTCCAAGTGAGGTCTAAGAGATCAGGGAATTACAGATGCTGGATTGATTAATGACCAGTTAGGAGAGGGATTGTAAAAACTGAAAAAGGGAAAAACACTTAAAATTGCTGCCCATAAAAGTTGTCCCTGAAGAGAATGAAAAAGTAACAGAGACAGTGGCATGACTTATTTTTAGAAAAGAGGAAAACAGGGGTAAATAAAAAGCCCAGGAGAACTTGTGCTGACAGATTGGAATACCTGCGTCTATCCGCCCTCAGCTGCAAATCAGAATCACCAGGGCAACATTTGAAAAATACCAACTTGCCAGCCCCACCCAAGTGTCTGCTTCATAGGTCTGGAGTGGGCCTGAGCACTGGTTTTGTTTTCTTTTTTACATGTGATTTTTTAAAAACTGATTTTTTGAGAGAGAGGAAGGGAGAAGATGGGAGAAATACTGATGTGAGAGAGAAACATCAATCGGCTGCCTCCTGCATGTCCCCACTGGGGATCAAGCCCACAATCCAGGCATGTGCCCCACCAGTAATCGAACCTCCCTGTACGGAACAGCTCTGACACACAGATCAACAAAAAACTACCATTCTTGTTATCAAAACACAGATTATTTTTCTTTTTCATATAACTTGAATGTTTGCACCCTGGGAATTAGTTCTATTATGAATCTAAAATCCTGGTATATTTTAAATTAAAAAAAATATTAATTTTAATTAAAAGAGAAAAATACTGGGGATGTTTTCCCCCCAGGGAACACAAGGCAGAGGAGGAGCACTAAGCAACCGTGCTATCTGATCTGCCTTTCAAACTGTAATTTGATGAATGTTCTAAAAAGAAAAAAGATAATACTCCTCTCTTAAACACACCCAGAATGGGATTATTTTTCAGTACGATGTTCACAGATGCTCAAGAGAGGATCCAAGTTTTCCTGCAACCCCAAGCTTCACGGGGTGCGCTAAAATTTTCTAAAATCCCTGGTTCTAATTCTTTGATGTCAACAAAAACCATTTTGAGCCTTTGAAAGAACTCAGAGTTTATTTGAGATGGTACTTATTCTGTTTGATTGACGGCTTGGTCATTCCCCGCCCCCCCACGGTGGTCAGAGAGGAGCCCTAAACTAACTAGCCGGGTGTTCTGAGCTGGTTCTCCGGGGACCCGGGCGAACGTGGTTCTGGCGGGTCAGATTCTGTGTGCTCCGGCAGGTGTGGCACCTTCGCTGTGGGGATCTTGCTTGTTTACTCCTCTGATCAGCCTGGTAAACAGGCCGCTGAATGTTGAGCGTGGCCTCTGGCAGTCCCCAGCTGGCTCATGTGAATTAGGGGTTCTCCTTGGCGTGGAGATATTTAGTAAGCTGAGGCTACTGGAAGCGGCTAATTTGGTCACCTGAGTCCGTGTCGCTCCGTGGGTAACCACCATTGTTACTGAAGAAGGCCAGGCCTAGCTGCCGTGGCCTGCGCAGTGTGTCTAGGTATGGCAGTAAGGTACTAAGCTGTGGAATGGAACCTGAGCCTACTTCCATTTTCCAGGTACTGGCTCTGTGACCTCAGGATGACTAACCTCCCTAAGCCTTAGATATCTCATCTGTAAAATAGGGAAGATAAATGTCTCCATTTATATGGCTATAAAGATGACTAAAAGAAGTAATGCAAAAAGGCTTAGCCTGGTGTCAAGAAAACTAATAGGTGCACAGCAAATATTGCTGATGATCGTTTAGAATTCCATGTTCTGATGACAAATGTTATTGATGTTATAATTTTCATTATGGTTTCCTTCAGCTAGGTGATTTAGGGTTAAGAGATCTTTTGCAGGATTATGGGGAAATGTATTTGTCCTTGATGTCTAGAAATGATGGTGATGACGACAAAAACAATAGTTAACATTTATGACACTATATGGATTCTCATTTAATCCACACAACACTGTATGAGGTAGGTACTATTATTATCCCCAATTTATAGATGAGAAAACTGAATCCCAGAGAACAGTGTTCTCCTTATCTACAGGGGATACTTCCAAGACCCCCAGCAGATGCCTGAAATTGGGGACAGTACCGAACCCTATATATACTATATTTTTTCCTATACATACATACCTACCTATGATAAAGTTTAATTTATAAATTAGGCACTGTAAGAGATTAACAACAATAACTATATTCAAGATAATTAGAAATGGTAAAGCCATCGGCGCCCACGCCAGGCCAGAGCCAGAGATAGCTGAGAAGGCTCTGATAGAAAAACCTGGAGAAAAATTAAATCAGAACCTTCCCACTCTCACCTCCAGGTAGCCTTAATGAGCTACAAAGGACTCTGATGGTGTGAAGCTAAATCTATGGATCCAGGCAATTAGAGTCAAGGAGGTGCCTGGGACAGGCCATTAAGTGGGACAAGAATCCTCAAAAACACACCTCACTGATTATAAAATTTGCCCAGGACTGGCTGGGAGGGAAGATGTGTATTTGTCTGTTTCCTTCCCACCACGCCTGTCAAGCAATGATGGACTGTAGAATAGAGCCAAAATTCTCTCTTAATTTGCATTCTGTGTTATAGCAACATTATATTTTATTTACTAACAGTATGTTTTATTGACTTCAACCCACAGCTGCTTTGCATATTCACATGACCTGAAAAATACTTTTTACAAGCTTGTTAAGAGATTTGTGCCCTTGAGATATCTGGGAAGGGACATACTACCCAAGTCTTTCATCACCGGTACTTGGGCTCTTACTAGACATGTAATTTGTAATGCAAAGACCAGAAAACAAGGTGTAGGGCTCTATCCAAGCTGTTAAGAATATGCTATGATGTTGAGCCCTAATGTCAAGTTTGTCTTTATCTCTCTCCCAGGCACTAGCACAGCTCTGAGTAGATACTTAATAAAAGTCTTTTGACAAGTATCCCTTATTCTTACAATGTCTTATAATTTTCAGTGCACTGTTATATTATTGCTTTTCCTGACATTTGAGATGAACAGTACCATCAGCCCCATTTTTTCAGGAGAGGAAACTGAAGCTCCCTAGAGGTCAGATGGAATATGAGTGGGGTGGGATTATAATCCACACTCTAATTCCTAATGCCCAGGTCCTTACGCTGCAGGCTTGTTTCCAGGATCCTTCATCAAATCCTGTTCTTGCCAGATATTACCCCATGCTCTGAATCTGATAACGCATTCAGATTGCCTAACTTTCAGGGCTGCTGTGGATACCAAAGAGATAAATTATACAAATGTACTTTTTAAACAATGAAGCTATGCAAATGTGGTTATTGTTGAAACACTTCTTGTATTAAATGCAAATGCTCTGCCCTTATGAAACCATCATTAGTCACTGATGCTTTAATGTGGGTCATCTGGTGAATATTCCAAAGTCATAACTAACCCAGAATATTTAGATTGCGAGAATGGGTGCTGGGGATGAAAACCCAGGGCACTTGGTACTAGCTGGTAAGAACAGAGGGGGCTGTAAAAGCATCCCAGGTGCCAGACAAGGAAAACACCAAATAATTTAAGTCCTCATTTAAGGTCAGCGAAAGGTTCTTAGGACTTTGGTGAAACAACAATTTCACCACATGTTAATTGATATAAACAAGAGTTTATTTTACCATCTGTAAATTGATATAAACGAGTTAAGTTCCTGAGGCATCTCATCAACATTATAATGAGATGACTTTGGATGAAAGGACATTATTCAAGGACCTGCTATACTTCAAAGGCATTACTGTTTGAAGTGGGACCCAGAAAAAGTAACACATTTTCATAATTCCTGAGACTAGAACTGCCTGGGTAAATTTGCCTTGGGAAAACCGGAGGTCTGAGTGATTAGGTAATTTGCCAAAGATTAGTGGTACAAGCAGTCACGCCACCCTATTAAAATACCCCTGCATGCGTACACACTCCATTCCAGGATCCCGTAATCCTGTTTTATTCAAGTGTCCATCCTCATTGCTATCGGCGATTTGGTCATGTTTTTAAGTATCTGTCTCCTCCCTCTGGAGTGTGAACTTCATAGGGTTAAACATAAAATGTCTGTCTTGTTTATCCCTCCACCTCCACCCACCATGTAGAACAGGGCCTAGTACCTAGTAGGAGCTCACAGAATGTTTGTAGAATGACCAAATGAAAACCAATGCAGAATGGCTCTTAGCCTACGCCTTGCCACTCCATCGCACTGCTTCCTTCGCTTTAATTTTTTTAAAAAAGGTATCAATCTCCTTTTCAGTGCCTCATGACTAGTACAGAGGGAAGATCCGTTGAATATTTGATGTTAGGCTTCTTAGTTAGAGGTTGGCATTGTCTGTCGGAACATAGTTGTTGTTTTTTAATTCTGAATATTAGTTGACACTAATATTCCACAGTAGGCTCAACTCAGGCATAGAAGTTGTGCAGGACAGAGCTTAATCTTCACTCTCAGATTAAGAATACTTGACACAGCAGAAGTCACTGATGCCAGGCTTGTCCCTTTTCTCCCTCAGAGTAAAGCACAGATGGAAGGGTGGGCAGGTACTACCTGGAACCAGGTGGTTTACACTGAGGGGGACCCCTCTGAGCAGCCCGAGCTGACGCCCTCCAGTGTGACAAGGGGTTGGTTCAGGTTTGCTGTATTTCAGCCATCTGACATCACCCTGCAGAGAATCCTTCGGAGAAGGACATTTCCATTACCCTTTTGCACATTGATGGTTATTTGTTGTTTTGCAACTGTTCTCAGGAATGAAAAGGTACAATTAGTCCTCTGCTGGGCCCATGTGCAGATCCCAGTGGGGGTCATTTTAGGTCAGAACTACAGCAAGTCCTGCTTGTTGTCTCAAGCCATGATCTTTACAGTGATAACCTAATAATAGCTGCAGTTTATAGAAGACCATGCCCCAAAGCCCCCTGGGCTCCAGGGTGTTTGGGGGGGGGGAGGGGGACAAACACAACACGTAACTTTCTGATTGTAAGTGACAGAACCAAAATAAGCTATTTTCTCCTTGTGCACGAAATACAGGATTTATATGTGCTGAGCTAAACAAATATGGTCACAGATAGATTTAACATTTCTGGATCATGTGCCAGAAAAGGTAGCTGAACAACGTGAAGGCATTTTATAGATTTAAATCCTTTTCTGGAATCAAGCAGAGTATAAACAAGCCCTATGTAGCTTATGTTTCATTCCCAGGAAAAGGCAGGATGTGAGGTCTGTGTGCCGAGGAATGATGATGGCATTCCAGCTGGCACTGCGCACAAATGCCAAGCACCATGATTTCATAGCTATAATATGCACTTTCCCCAACAGATATTAAAATTCTTTTATAGTCACATGTAAAGTCTGCCTTTTAAATTGAGTTAGCATTTTATTTGCCTTCCCTTCTAAAAATACAAGCGGGCCTTAAATTCATTTTGTTGCTCATGCGGTACCCACGATGTGGCCATTAAGCTGGGCTTCTTTATAGCCCACATTTCCCTTTTTCGAATCTACCACGTGTCATACGAGACTGTGTCATTCTTTGTGCAGGGAGATCATGCTCATGGCCTCTGTTCAATAGGCCTCGGTCTCTGCTCTCTGCCTCGCGGTTTCCTTGGGCTTGTATTGGTCCAGGGTGACGTGCTGGGTAATGAATGAGAGTAAGAAGCTGAACTTATGAGAGTTACCTCCTTAGCACTGTGTTGTGATCAACTAACTGACTGAACTGGCCAAGGACATTTAGCATTTATATATCATTAAACATGGGGTGTTACCCAAGATTCACCCCATGGCCTAATTCCAAGTACCATTGCACGATACTTCCTCCAACAATTCCTATTATACGAGCCAAGGTTACTGTGGGGGGAGGATAGTGAAGCTGTTTTAAAATGTATAAAAATCCATGTATCTACAAAGCAATGAATACCAAATATATCTTACTTATACTTGTAGTTTGCGAACGTCTATAGAGATGGTGTTAGGTAGGTATTATTCTAGAAGCCAGGGATATGACAAAGAGGGAAAAGGCAAGGTTTCTGCTCCAGTGAAGTTTACATTTCAGTGAGGAGAGTTAAACAATAATATTTATTTGAATAAATAAAAAAAATCCAGAAAGTAATAAATTCAGAAAATAGGGTGATATAATACAGAAGAACTGGTCGACCCCTTCACATTGCATGGTTAGGAAAGGTCTCGTCCAAGAAGTGACATTTAAGATGAGTTGTGATTGAGACAAAGGGCCAGTCTTGTAGAAGAGCATCTTAGACAGCTAGTGCAACCCTGGGAAAGGAAGGAACTTGGTGCGTGGAGGACAGTAGAGAGGCCAGTGGGGCTAAAGAATAGTGGGCAAGGAGGGACATGCAATGGAAAGATGGGTAGTGCTGAATCACATAGGTCTTTATGAGCCAGAGCGATGCTAAGTGAAGGAGGAAGCTCTTGAAATGTGCCTGATTTATATCTTACAACAATCCATGGCAGAAGCAGGAAGACAGATAGAAGGCTACGGTGCAGATCTGAGGGAGAGACAACTACTGTCTAGACCAGAAGGGTAGTGGGAGAGAGAGTGCTAAGGGGGTTCGATCAAGATACACTTTAGAGGAAAGATCTGCAGGAGTTATAAATGGACTGACTGTGGGGATGAGAAGGGACGAAGGACACCTGGGTGGATGATGGTACTGTTTTCCTGGAGAGAAATGGGTTGGTTGAAGGATAAGGCACTTAGGCAATGGAAATCAACAGTTCTATTTTGGACATGGTAATTTTGAGCTGAAAATTACACATCTGGCCTCGATACAGGGAAAACAGTTGGTATATGAATCTAGAGCTCAGGGGCAACTCAAGGCTGGAGATACACATTTGGTGATCATTGACCTATGGATGGCATTTAAGGCATGAAGATTGATGTGCTGGCCCAGGGAGTGAGCATTGGCCAAGAAGAGAAGAGGGCTGGAGACCAGGCCCTAGCTCATCCCCGACCGCAATCCACATTTCATGTCACAGAAAAACATTTTAATCGCATGGCTGCCACACTTTGAAGAGTTTATGAATACAAGAGATGCACAGAAGTGGAAAGAGACTGTTCAGGACTCTTCTCCAGATGGGTAGCTCTGTAAAAGGTGATTCAGGACTAGCAGGTCCTTCTTCTACTAACCTGCATGGGTTTGTAAGCTCTCCCATGCATCCCTATGGTTGGGAAGAGGGAAGACCCTGAGAAATCTTTCTCTGCCAGCAGGTTATAATGAGCATTTGCTACCAGCTGGTATGAGGAAGAAGCTGTCTCGCCTAGAAAGTCAATCTCTTTTTCCCATGAACTTTGAGCAATATGGTAAAAAATACTTCAAATGATATTTAATCCTGCCTTCAGGCAGGGAAAGTTTCCAGTGCCCTTCAGGCCAGCACAAACTAAGAATCTGTCTCACCTAGAAAGACGCAGCAGTATATTGGACACTAGCCAGGAGCTCTTCTACTTTAGGAAAAGTGTCAAGACATCAGCCTAATGGATACAAGGAACAGACGGACAGATCTCAGAGGGGAGGCAGGTAGAGAGGACAGGAAGAGATCAACCAAAGAATATATATGCATATATGCATAGCCCATGGACACAGACCATAATGTAGTGAAGGTGTAGGAGGGGAGGGGGCAGAGTGGAGGGAGGCAAAGGGGAGGGAAATGGGGGACAGCTATAATAGAGTCAACAATAAAAAGAAAAAACACAACTTGGCTTAATATATTTGAATTCTAATGCTATCTTGAAATAATAAATAAAACATTGTGTCCTGAAAGAAAGAAAAAGACATCAGCTTAGAGAAAAAGCTGGGCTCCAGGACCAATGCCAATTAATGGGAGGCGAGAAGCAAAGAGGGTGAGCTTTCCCCATTCTCCTCCTGCCTGTAGCAACTGGGCTTTGTCATCTGGGAACCACATTATTATTATTTTTTAAGTCAGGAGATAAAAGCACTGCTCAGAATCATCAGTGTTGAAGAATAAAGTCAGAAATATTATGTTCATTCCGCATCTTGTTCAATTTGCACAGCTGTTTTTTGAAAATAAAAGTCTGTTTATATAGATATGATTATTTGCAATTACCTATGAATGTATTGTTTGGGGAGCATGCTGCACAGTTAATACTGCAACAAATTACAGAAATTCTCCCAATAACACAGCAAGGAAATCTGTATCCCAATGGAAGAACTGATGGCAGTGTAGGGAAACCATTTTGACAACAAATGATTCTGTTACATGTGCCCCAGTAGGCTTTCTTACCTCTGGATGCCTCTCTCTGGGAACTGAGCTGGCTTTAAGTGGCAGAACAAGTGACTCCTCCAAACACAGGTTTACTGTGATACACATTTCAGGTTATGGAAAAATATTTTTTAATCATATGACTGCACACTATTCAAAAGCATTAATGCAAAAGATGCAGAAAGCCATTTTGGAAGATTGGTATTAGACAAAGGAGCCAGTTTTGAGGTATTGTGATGAGGAGTTGGGAAATTAAAAAAACACATTTTTTGGAATAAGGATTTGATGTAGGAAAACATTTTCAAAATCCTTTTGAAAGCAAAAGATGCATTTGCTAGTACCAACTGCTGACTTTGAATAATTGTGATGAGAGACCCAATTTTGCCTTCATTACCATAATTTGAACATATTCTCCTCAAGGGTTAAAACCCACAGCCAACAGTGTGTGCTCATGTGGGCCCCATTTGATACAGCAATTTAAGCCTTAGGCAAAGTAGACCCCAAAACATTTCCTATAATAACCACAGACAGAGCAATGGATAACCATGATGTTTAGTTCCGTTAGCTGTATATAAACAAAGCAACTTGAACTATGAATATTTTACAATTTTCCTCCTACTTGGTAAATTTCTGGTCATTTTTGGAAAAAATCCAGAATAAAGACCAAACATGGAACTGCTGGAACAGAGCTGAGGTTGATAGGAAGCCTGCTCTGCTCTGAGGACCAGCAGTCAACTGGAAGACTTTGCATAGCCCTAGCTCTGCTCCCTAAGGCAGGGTAAGCATACATTCTAAAGCCCCGGCTCCATCGACTCAATGGGACACCAAAACCATGCCAGGCCTCTTGATTAGGATTCCCAAACGGTTTATCAGTTGGGTAGCACATGTGCTGTGGTTGACCAGGGTAAATCTGGACACTTCATCCCTGGTTACTCAAGGACAGGGTGTCAAGATGCTTTCTGGTCAGGTCCTCCTAAGTTATGCAACATAAATAATTGCAAAAGCTACTATTTCATTAAATTACTTCCATGTCCCAGTAGCTTTACTAGATGCATACTTCATAGGTGTTTTTTCCAGTCCTGACCACATTTCTGCAAGTTAAGTATGGTTATCCAGATTTTACAAACAAAGAAACCGAGGCTCAGAGAAGTTAAGTAACTTATATTTAGTCACTGAGATGATACGAATCTGAGTGGGAAACAACTAGAGGATTTCAACAAAGAGAGAGATGTGATTTAAACTGTATTTGTTTTCAGACTCAAAACCAAAAGCCAAGGCTGCCAACAATGGCAAGTGTTAGAAATCACAGCATTGGCATGAAGGCTGTGGTAACTGTGGAACCTTGAATGGTACCATCAGCAGGGTGGTATTTCCTCTCAAGTCCTGCCTTTCCCCCATGTCAAGGACCTGCTACTTGGTAGAGAATTCAGGTTGCTCAAATTGAGGCTGTACATCTTGACATGAGGTTGACATGTCAACATGTCAACACGGGGAACAGGGCTAGCACTTCAGTCACAAAGAGCTCTGACATGCAGCAGAACCACCTGTGAGCTCAAAACACATCTCTGGGCTCTTTCTCTAGATCTTCTGATTCCAGAGGTTGGTGGTGGGTGTCAGGCATTTGTGTGTTTTAAAGAAAACTCCCAGATAATTTTGATGCTCTTCAGAGTTTGAAAATTACTGCTGTCAATGTCATGCTTGGGAGGAGGATGTCTTACTCAGAAGCCTGAGCAACCATAGTGAGCTACAGTTGTGGGCTGGAAGAAAAGTTCAGCTTATAGGAATGAATGGAGGTATGGCCATGAAATGAGCACTCTGTGAGGTTACTTTTCCCCTGTCCTGATCAATGTCTGCCTCTTTTTATTTACTCCCATTAATACTTGAGTCAAGAGACTATCATAACAGGTCTTCAGGAAGTATTTATCTTAGTTACCCAATGAAGACAGTGTTTCATGGAAATCATCCAAACTTGACTAATTATAGAAAAGATGGAAATTTTGTTCTTGAAGATGATTCTGTAATTTTGTTTTGTTTTGTCAGTTTGAGAGGGCTAATTGTATTGGGAAGCTCATCTACCAATCCATCAAATCAACGCGCTCTCGCCATGCAGGCCATGCGGTCCCACTGGGGACGCTTTCCTGTCATTGTGATGGTACCGACCAACTTTCCAACCTTGACAAATGCCATGACAATGTTCTGGCAGTGACATTATTTATATCTTTGGGCTCCTGTCTTTCAGAAGCCTGGTTTGTTATCACAGTCCTTGAAATTGTTAGGCAGGATAAGATCATAAGGCAGATGTATTCCCTACCTGGTACTGAAGTTCCAAGCGCGACGAACACTACCGCAGTCACAGAATCTTTCAGACCAATGGTGCAGCCGAAGTGGGAGGCCAGGTCACCGATGAAAGCTGTCAGTACGCCGATCATGATGATGGAGACAATGAAACACGCCCAGCCATTCCAGTATTCAGTAGGGGGCACGAAGGCAAAGAGGACCTTCCAGAACACAGTCAGAAAGTGCATCACGTAATCGAAACAGGAGGGCAGCTTCTCCTCCCCACATTCGTCTTCGTCATCATCTTCTCCTAGAGAGAGAGGAACGAAGCACATTTCATCACAACCTCTGCTGTCAGGGTCTCCGTCTCCCAATCCCTCCTTCCTAGGCCTGTCACCCCTCCACTCTGAGTGACCAGGAGGCCATTAGAGGTGGGTGAAGCTTAAGGTTTTCCAAGAGTCAATCGTAATGAAACAATTATTGTATCATGTTCAGTGTCACGCTCAGCGTCATGGGTCAATGGCAAAAACTCCCCCCTCCCCCAGTTCTGGTTATATGTAATCAACATACCCTTTCTACTCTCCTGTCACCTCCAGTGAGATTGGTCACTTCAGAGAAATGACCAGGATTTCTTCCAAGAGGCTGGAAAGCCCCATGCCAGGCTCAGAAGGAAGCCTCTTCTGAAGAAAGATAACTGACAGGATTCTCCTGCCAGGAGTCTTTTCTTGGAACGCGTGTTGTTTTCCAACTTCAGCGCTGGACAGTCACGCGTCCATAATCACTAAGAGGACAGTGTCCACACAGGGCCCTCAGCTGTGGCTCTGGAGCTGCCTGTTTCTCCAGCTCTATCTCCAGGGCCAAATGGAATGATCTGCATTCTTTTTCAAACCATATGTACTTTCTCCTTTTGTCTTCTAGAACTAAATGTACTTGGCATGTCCCAATCCCCTCTCCTTATCCTTCCCCATTGTCCTTTAAGACTCACTTCCTTTAGGAAACCTTCTCTGAACCCCCTCACCTTCCAGCCAGAGCTGGGAACTTCCTCAGAGCTGCCACAGCCCCCCCCCAATACCTGTTACCTGTTACCAATACCTGTAACACTAGGTCAGTGGTTCTCAAACTGTGGACCCCCAGCTGCAGCAGCACCACCAGGGAACTTGTTAGAAAGCACATTTCTGCCCCACTGAATCAGAAACTAGGGCAGTGGGGAGGTGGCCCAGAAATCTGTTTGAACTGGCCCTCTAGGTGACTGTCATGCATGAATCCAATGAAACCGTCTCTAGATTATGCCTGATCACTTTGCCTCTTTTCCCCAGGTAACAGTGAGCCCTTCAAGGGCAGGAATTTGTCCATTTTTGTGTTCCTAATGTTTGGTCCCATTTCCAGCATGTGGAATAAGCTGGTTAAACGCTTGTGAAGTGAATAAATACATGCATTAATTTCTACTGACTTTATATAGCTAGTTAACTACATAATATATACACATATCATAATTTTGCCAATTAGGTTATCCTATCAACGCAGAAAGAAATGCATGAAGCTTACTATTTAAAGGAACCTAGAAATCAGTAACAGTACTCTAAAATGGAGACAATTTATAATGTGACATAATCCCCATTCATATATTTTAAAATTGGGATATTGAATGTCAGCGCTTTCTAAAGTGGTAGCAGATACATATATATTCCTATGTTCTGTGACCATTTGGAAAGAAGAATTTCTCCTGGAGGACTTTGTTGACCACCCCCAGCCCCCAACCTTGTCACCAGGGATCTACTGTCCCTCATTCACCTAGTGCAGCTGGCGGCAGGGGAGGCTGTCCGACTCTCTGGACGACTGCTTGACCTGCGATTGCCAACACAGAGCAAAGGTGAGTGCTCCTCGAGAGACACTCCGCGGTGAGGCCGTCTGGTGCAGCTCATGTTGGAAAAACCCTCAGAACAGAGGAGCTTTGGGGGAAGTGTGCCTCTCACAAAACATGGAAAGAGAAATGTCTGGATTTGTCACCTGTCACTTTACAGGAAGAGAGAAGAGGCAGTGGCCCACTCTTCCGCGAGGTCATGGTCAGAATTACTATGCAAACCAACTCGGAGGATCTGTGGAGAAAGCAGCTTCACCTTGAGGCTTTGTAAGGTCTCCAATGAACTGTTGGGAGGAAGCCCCCAGCAGATGACTGGGGTCACCTTGGGAGACTAATTTGGTAGGGAACTTGAGTCAGTCACGTCAGCTGGTTGAAAAGGGTGTGACTTTTCCTCTACTTAAGGATTGTGACTGTGTTTCCCTATTTAATTGCTTAATCAGGATGCGGGGTCCTAAGGTTGCATTCTAGGCTTTTAAAAACAATATGTAATCTTGCCCTCTGGAGTCAACTTCATGATCTATAATTGTGCAATGCAAAATGAGAGAGGGGGAGGGAGGGAGGAAGAACGGAGATTGAGATTTCCTCCTGTGGGCTTCTAGCATTACAAGGAATCTTAAATATTTTAATGCTTGTGTCTGGAATGGGAGGCCCATCTGTTTTATTGCATTTGAAAGTAGAAGTGGCTTTCCATTCCTTTTCCTGGGATCTTGCTGCTCTTTACAAATTTTAATCTCCAACTCAGATGTCATTTAAATATTAAAAATGACCACTGCCGGCTGTGCGCGATGCACAATTACCCTGTCTCGGAGGACAGAGAAATATTATGTTCATCCATCACCATCTGGACTATACTTAAAAGTCGGTTACTTGCAAAGATCAGTGGACATTAAAAAAAAAAAAAAAGGTCTGGGAGCATCTTTTTGTTGTTGTTGTTAATCCTCAACAGAGGATATTTTTTTCCATTGATTTTTAGAAAGAGTAGAAGGGAGGGAGGGAGAGGGAGAGGGAGAGAGAAACATCAATGTGAGAGAGACACAATGATGGGTTGCCTCCTGCATGCTCCCAGACTGGGGCTGGGGATCGGACCTGCAGGCCAGGTTCGTGCCTTTGACCGGGAATCGAACCTGGGACCCTTCGATGTGCAGGCTGGTGCTCTAGCCACTGAACCACACCAACCAGGGCAGGAGCACTTTTTACGTGACAGCAAAGTTGATTGTAATCTGCCCAGGTCTGTAGGTTTGCCAGCCCAGGTTCCTAGAGGCTACGCCATTCTTTCCAGCCCCTCCTCTGCAGTAGCAAAGAAACAGGCAGGATGGTGGGTTTCCTTTTATAGGAGCCCAAGCAGAGGATCCTCTTAGCTCAGAATCCTTCTTTTCAGCTTTATGGATTCTGCTAATGGAAAGAGAACAAAAAAAACTGTATTTGATTAATCTGCCTCATGGCCTTTTAAATGGTTTTCTTGATACATGTTGGATGTCCTAAAAATACAACTACAGAAATAGCCAAATCATTAAAACCACAAATAGGTGAAAAGAGTATCACTTCAGCTATTGATATAAGAGTACTTGCGCTGACCCTGCTCTGGAGCATGAGAACAGAGCGATCACGAAAGGCAAGCCCTGGGCGTGGCACCTGCGATCACACGACGTCTAAAGTAAACCAGAGATGAGTTTACATCCCTTACAGACGCTCCGGGCTTGGCCTCGGGGAAGGCTTTGAGAACCAGAAAAAGAGGCTACTGGAGTGTAGTAGACACTTGGGCCATAAAGTGTAAGTCAATTTCTAGTTCCGATCGCTTGTTTTGGGGGAAGACACTTGAGCTTCCTGAGCTTCAGTTCCTCACCAGTGAAATGAGTTTCCTAGCTCCCAGACCCCAGAGCTGTCTAAAACTGTGAGCCCCTCTGCAGACAGACGCGCCATGTCCCATCACTGTTACTTGTCAGAAGGAAGGTGGTAAGAGTTCACAGAATCTACATTGTTTGAATGAAACATTGTTCCTGCAGCTTCTCCAAGATGCCTGATTTTAAGAAAAGAAACCAACAGAGGGAGAGAGTAGGATGCCTGACTTTGTTTAATCCTTACAATAACCCTGAGAGGTGGGCATTATTAATCCCATTGCGCATATGAAGAACCTGAGTGAAATGCAGAGAATTTAAGCAACTTTCTAAAATAATTACACAGTTGACAAGTGGCTGCGTTGGCATTTGACCTCACAGCCTGGGGGCCATTTACTGCTCGTGATGTCTTGTTGAAGCAAGTTGAGTATAGCATCTGTCAGAGATTGATTCAAAGTTTCAATCTGCAAATTCTTCCTATGCCTAAATGCTATATAAATGCAACGTTGCTTTTTTAAGGAATGTGAAAACACCGATCAGTAATGCTTACGTTCTAACTTATTTTCTAGATATATTTTCAGCAGAGTCAGCCACATGTTCTTTCTCAAGCCCTTGAGAATCAACAAAACGCAGAAAACTAGACAATAAATAAAGGGAGGGCGTCACAGTTGCGGTCATTTTGGAATTAGTAATTTAGAGTGTGACAAGTTCTTATTTCCATTCCTAGTTGTCAAAGGTCAGCCATTCTAGTTTGGAATCAAACATGCTGGTTTGCATCTAGCTGTTGGGAAACAGCCTACATCATCACAATTCTGTAAGGGGAAGTCGTCTGGGGAATGGATGCTGCTGTTACCCTGAGGAAGTGTCTGGCTTTCGATTCTTTCTGGGTATTTATTTATATCCATAATTAGTGCGTTTTTATTCTGTAAGAGGATCCTTCACTATGGAATAGTGAGAATGCTCAGAACACTTTCCAGAATTATGACAGGATGGATATAGGATGATACCTGTGGCCAACCATACTGTCCATGTGACCCGAGCCCAAGTGTTACTTAGCAGCCCTGCGTAATGTACAAACCAATAACTGTGAAGCTGGATCACTATAGTGGTTTCCTACATTCTAGGCACATTGTTTGGGGCGTAATTTCTTCCTGAAGTTGTGTTCCCTTTTTTCCAAATGGCGTTGATTGTAATTTTGTGTCTCTTTAGTTTCTGAGCACCAAGGTTCATTGTTTTCCAATTATCAAGTTAACTTGATGGAATGGGCTTTCTCCTCCATATCTATCACTTTCTTTCGCAACCTGATACATAGTCATTACAAATCAAGTTCTTCTCTTTCGTTGTACATTTCCATTTGTCTTTGCTTTCATAGGTTCTTACAAAATCATAAAATATTTAAGATGAGAGACATCTTAGCAATCAGCTAATTTACCCCTTCTAATTTTAAGAGAAAAAAATGAGAACTGTGATTTAATTGATGAATTTTTGTTTGTTTTCTTGTATCTGTATGTATGTGTGTGTGTGTGTCTGTGTATTTGATACACAAGGGCTTGAGTTAAACTCAGCTTGAGTTAAACTTTTACCATCCTGCTCACTCAGTGATCTAAAAACTTTTCTCTTCCTTTCCCTTTTACATGCTTGTATCTTATTTCTAGTAAGAAAACATTTATTCATCTCTTCCGACCCTTAACAATTTCTATATACCTCTAAATTTAATACCCTAACAAGAATTGACCTACCTCTTGTTCTGGATTTGGGAGAAGTGCTATAAACATTTCCCTGTAACCTAATGGTCGGGAAGTACTTATATATTCTCTGATGAAAAGTAGATGGTGCAATTTTTTGACCAACTATATTATAAGATAATTTCTTATCAAGAGAGACCTCAAAACACATACTCAAGTTTATAGATCTATGGGTTTCCAAAGACAGAGAAAAAAGGCAGGTATTTGATTCTATCAACTGAAACATATAGGTATTAGAAAATAACTGGACTTAAAGCATTGGGAGGGTTTCAGAGCTTGCCAAGGTCAACTCCCTATTTAACATGAATTCCTTTAAAATGTCTGCCAAATGGTCACTGGTGCCGCCCTTGATTCTCAACTAATAGGGCTTTCATGATCTCACAGTCAAGCTTTAGCAGCTCAAGCTGTCATCTTGGGCCCTTAGGTTCCACTAATTGTCCAGGTCCCATCCCTTATGCCATAAGGAACAAATTCAATCTGGCTCCACATGACATTCCTCCAGGCACTTGTCGCTGGTCACTTTCACATCACTCTCTGTCTTCACCCCAGGATGCTTTGTCAGGCTGGTCATGCTCCTCTGAGCACTCTTAAGTTAGTCATAACCTTCCTTTTTAGAACATGGTGCTTGGGGATGAATGCAGCTCCAAGAGGCACTTAATTTGTCTGCCCTGGGGCAGCCTTTCCCCTTTCTCCCTCTGGACACACTGACTTTCAGCAATGTATGCATTGGGCTTTTGGTGGCCACATTGCACATTGTCAGATATAGAGCTCACTGACACATATCAATTAACAGCAACCCACTGTTTCAATGCCATTTCTAGGTCATGCCTTCCATTTCCCACACTGGTGTAACAGATTCTGGGGACACAACCGTACAATCATTCATCTATCCAAATGACTACTTACTATCTTTTCAGTCCAAGTTAAACCTTGTCAGTAGGAAACATATACTTTGACATCATTGCAGCTCTTTTTTTAAAAAACTTTCCTTCTTGAAGCCTTCTTCAGAATTTATTTGGACTGTGAAAAAGTCTCTTGGTGTGGCTGGTTGTCCTTGGGGAGGATGTGAGCCCTGGCTGTTGGCTTCTAGTCCTACTGTCCTAGTCCCATGCAGCCAAAGGCCTGAGAGCGAGGCTGGTGGTTTGCTGAGACATCTTCTTTCACTAGCTAGTGGGAAACCAAATTAGTGTGGAGACTCCATGCCTAGAATCCCATATCTAGGAGACTGAGTTCAAGATTGTTATAGCCTTGTAACTTGGCTTGCTGGCCCGTTTGTAGAGGACACCTGTATAGGTCCTATGAATCATCCCCACCCTCTACGTTCAAGCTAGAGACAGCTATGGGTCATTCTGTCCCATAGTACCAGTGCTAGTTACAGCTCGACTTTGGAAGTTGAGGCACAGGTGACGTGTGACAGTACTTGAAAGGATGTGAAAAGGCAACTCACTCTCTGTGAATAACCTCCAATCCTGTCTGGACAAATGAACATCTGGGTGAAATTTCCCACAGACAACAGAATGCTTACCAGCTCAGGCCATTATGGACCTTGTTAGGATGGTTAATAGAGCACAAGATATATATAATGTGACAGAAATATTTCTCAGCAAATGCAGCCACAGCCAAGATGAAAAATGGATCCACTAAGGAGTTCTAGCTCCGTGCAAGGTTGACTGTTGGCAAGATGAATCAGGTTAAAGCGGAAAACCGACTGCTTAGCCTGTCTCTCTCTTAAGAATTCCTCTATGTGCTCTGAGTGTTCCTAAATGAGCTTAGGTTGACACAACTGGTCTTTTGAGTTTTTGACCCAAGCTTTGTTTGTTTGTTTTTGTAAAATAAGTCCACATCAGGCTGATAATCTTGAAACTCAGGGTCCTCTTACCCTTTATGGATTGTAGGATTAGCAGAAATCCAGGCGTCAGCAATAGAGAGAAGCATATTCCCTACAGACTTGTGCACCTAAGAAATAAACCCTCAACAGGTACTGATACTCAGCAAGGGTAGCTGCCTCCTGCTGGCTGAGATGGTTTAGGTACAGTGGGTAGTAGGTGGGCATACGGGGCTCTAAGACTGGCCTGGGGGCTCTGACACTTTGTAAATCGGCAGCTGTGTGAATTAGCCTCCTGGCTTGTGGGAAGTTGAGCCTTGGAGGAACTGTTTGGGCAGCAATAACCCTTTTGTTTTCAACAAACTGCTCCATGTTATGCCCTAGGAAAATGTTGACATTTATATAAAGGGTTGGGTTGCTGTGTCTTAGAGGCTGCCACACACGCAGAGGAGTATGAAGACCATCTGGATTTTAAGATGCTGCTGTGATTAATCTGTGAATTTGGGTTTACTTGGCGAGTGCTTACCTTCCTGCATGTGGGGAACTATATACACCCCACTTTATCTTCATCTTCCCAACAACCTGTCCAAAGTAGGTATTGTTTTCTCCATTTTAAAGATGAAGAAACCAAGGCTCAGACAGTTTAAGTGATGCTTATGAGATCTAAGACTCTTTCCACTACTTCACTGCAATTACTTGACCCACTGAAAAATCTCTGTGGTTTGTCCAGCAAAAATCCATTCCGATAACTTAATCTGAGTTCATTTAGCTGTTTTATGAAAAGTGTAATAGGGAAATAACTACCCTCCTTAAAGTAGCCCTCGCATATGGTATATATAAATCATTGAATGCTTCTTTAGGGAATGAATGGATGGCTCTACTTCCTTTCTTCTTCCTCAAGAGTCTGGTTTTCTTTTTATCTTTGGGAAAATTGGCCCTGTTGGGAAGTGGGATTCTCTCATTTGGGCAAGTATCTGTCTCTCTGTGTAGCAAATGAGAAGGACTCTACTAGACCTTCAGCAACAACAACTCCCCTCCTCGGTGACTGCTTTCCTGGTCTCAGGATCCCTTGAAGGGACTTTGTTCTGATCACAGGGTTTGTGAGTTGATTTGCTGGCAAAGTGGTGATACAGCTGAGAATCTAAGGTTCTGATCGTGGCGTCCATTTGCACAGGGCAAAGCAATTGCGATGACTCAGGGCGCCCCTCATCTGCTTGCCCGCTCTCTCCCCTCTGCTGTGATTTTCAAAGAGATTCCAGTAACCAGGGTCCTCCACTGCCAACAGAGACTTTGATGAGTTACGTGTCCCTGGCATCTCACAGATGCTCCCGTGCTTCCATTTCTTGTCCTGGAAGTCGATGTTAGCAGTTGATAACTTTCTCTTTTGTACCGCTAACAAGATACTTGAAATTTTTAAGAGAAGCTATGATCTTATATGTAGTAATATCGGTTTGTGGTGGGAGGATTAGCTCATTAGTGGAATTCAGATGGACGACCTCCATGCCCTCACTGCGCATGAATACTTTTTTTTTAAGAGAGTAGGCTGGTTAAGGTGGGTGTTGAGAATCGATTTTGTCTGTCTGCCAGTGGCTTTTTAGTCTTTCACAAATAATAATCCTGAACCAAGCTGTTGTGATACTTTTCTTCAATATAAACCATCTTAAAAAGATCTCTTTCACTCTTGTTATTAGTAAGTCTATGGCCTGTTGTCTTTATTTGGTTAAGGCATAGTGCAAATGCTATTAAGTTTATAGGTCTGAGCGCTATAGGTAGTTCAGGTCACTATTTTGTACCACAAGCCTAGGTTGAACCCCTAACTTCAACCCATATCTGTAGTAAATCTTCAAAGGGAATGGAATGGTTGAAAGAGGGACTTTATTTGTACCATTCATTTGTTCAGTGGTATTTATTAATCATTTCTGTGTCAGGCATTGGAAATGTAGAAAGATAGGCCCCATGGAAATTCCAAGGGTGAGAGATAGCAATCAAATAAAACACACGAACAAGCACGATAATTTCAGATATTGATATGGGCTATGAGGACAGTGAAGTCAGGTAATATAATGAAGTGTGGCTGGGCAGATGGGACACTCCTTTGAGGAGGGAGGTGATCAGTGAGCTGAGACTTCAGTGATGAGAAAATCCAGATGTAGAGGGAAAGGCTTCCATCAGGGGAACCAGCTTGTGCACAGGCCCTGAGGCAAGAGCAAAAGGCCAAGAATAGAATTAAGCCTGTGGCTTAAAGACAGTAAACTCTGGGAGGCACAAGTGGGTCAAGATGGAAAGAGGACTGACCTTGGAATCAGAACCCTGGGCTGGGGTGTGAATCCCAACTTCCATTTTCCCATCTCACAGGTGGGTTCACGAATACCTACTGCACAGGGCTGCTGCGAGGCTTGTGTGAACACGAAACAACTGCTCATCAGTGGCAGGGCTGTTCACGCCATTCAATGCCTGTATGTTTTTGGCCTAGAAAAGTTTTGGTCTTTGCTTTGCCTAATCCTGAAGCATCACATCATGAAGAAGCCCAGGGGCCCTTAGGTAACGTCAAGGGCCAACTCCAAAATAAAAATGAGCGCAATGCTGTGTGCTCCAGCAAGAACCTTGGATTCTGAAACAGCCTCTGTATGACCTCGGCTGAAACTCTTTCCCTCTCTGGTCTCAGGTTCTTGTTTACCAAAACCAGGAGAGGTTGGAACAGCTGATCTGTAAGCTCCTTTTCAGTTCTGTCTGGGATTCTGATTTAAGATGCTCTTATGGGACTCAAGACAACACCACCCAGCCAGACACGACCAGGCACAGGCAAAGCAAGAGAGATTCCAGGGGCGAGGAGTGTGTGTCAAAGCTTGTGGGTTCAGGCAAGTGGCTTTGATTGCAGGAATCAGAATGACAAGGTCTTTATTGAGAGAGCAGGCTGTGAACAGCAAGAATTAATGCTGCAAGTCACTCTTACGAGGTTTTTCTCTGCCTTTGGTGTGTGCGTGTGTGTGCACGCACATGTGTACATGTTGGCTATGTGTTTTCCTCTTTCCGCCTTAGAATTATGCTAAATGTTTCCCCCAATAAAAACCACGTTCAAAGGCTCCCACCTGGGGGTGAGAAGCCCCCCATGGCTGGTGCATTGATTAGTAAGTGACAACTAAAACTGCGTTCACATTGCAAAAGGTATTCACATCATAGCAGCCTTGCTGACAAAAGAGTGACTGGATCCGGTGATGGCACATTGTTTGCAGAGCTGAGCTGTGCCTCTCCAGACAAAAGCCGCATTAGGGACGTGACTTCAGGCTTAAATGAGAGCGCTGAATCATTCTGGAGCCTTCCAATACAGAGTTTTCCTCCAGATTTTGTAATAAGCAATTTCAAGAAAAACAGCCCAACAAGCCAATATTTTTTTCAGAAATACCAGCTAAGCATACCCAGGGGCCAGAAAATAATTGCTTCTTTCTCCTGCCCCGTCCTCCCACCCCTGTAGCCGGCCTGCCTCGTTCTGAAACTGGGAGAAGCCTCCTGATTTAACTCTGTATTCTGCTCTCACTGACGTTTTTTAAGTTGATAGGTATCCTAGATTTGCTTTGCCTCCCTACCAACATGGCCCCAGTATATTTCTCACAAATAGCTTTCTCTCTGGAACTTACTGTCACCCTTTCTCACTCATGCCCTTAGTTTTTCTTCCTTCTCGGGTAGGATCATGATTATTAGCGAAATAACAGTAAAATTCCACTAGAAACACTGACAGAAAATGCCATCTTAAATACAGATTTGCAAACCCAATTTGCACATGCAAAAATAAATATATTTTATGTGTACAAATCCATGCATATGTGTCTTTGTGTGTCCCGTGTATATGTACTTATTATACATGAATTACATGTCTGAAACTTCCTGAAACACAGCATATGTGTGTGAGAATAGGTATGTATTTATCTAGATTTTTTCTAGATCAGACATAGCAGTATGATGTAATAAAAACAGGCTTTTTAATCCATTACGTATGGATTGAAAAGCATTGATTCACACATAAATCCATTCATTCTTTATTCAACAAATAGTTATCATTGCTTGCTGAACACTATCTTAGGTGCTAGAGAAATAGTGGTAAACAGGACAGATTTGCTGTTATTTTTTTTAAAAAGGATTTTAATTTACTTCTAAGAGGTTGTGAGCAGATCTGTATCTATTATGATAACACATAAGGCACTTTACGATAAAATAGAACAAAAAATGTCTCACAAAACCAGAAATAAAGAATGCTTTCAGACACTTGAGCTGAGCAAAGTTTCAACACTTGGGAAAAAAAAGAAAAAAAGACTAAACTTCCTGATGGCCAAAGCAAATAAGAAAACATTGAATTATATAATTATGATTTTCTAATTGCAGAGATGATAAAAATCACTTTTCTGGGAAAACAAAACTTTAAAGTGGGAATTTATCATGCTTTTAAAAAAGATAGTAACACCATGAATAATTAAGGAAAGACAAGGTAATAATTTTCAAATATTATACTTTAAAGGTAAAAATTAAAATTATAACTAAATTATAATCCAGCGAGGGTAGTTTTGAAGTTGAAACTGTTAAGAAGTCTAAAAAGCTTTGATAACTCGTTCAAAGTGAGAAAGAGCAGTGACTATATTTAGTTAATGTGACCATTCCACAGCGTGTCTTCAGTATTGGACGTCTTAAATGAGTTTTGGCCAAATCACACAATTTATCTAACACGTACTCTAAGGCAGATATTCCATCTGATGAAAGTCAGAGCCCAAATTTCAAGGAGCAGTACCAAGGAAAACAAGTTGACGTTGGTTGCTGAAAAAGAAGGGTCCGCTAGAGGACCGCTGCATTTCCACGTTCCAAAGACCAAAGTCATCTATTTCAATGCCCTGATTTCGCTGGTGAGGTCGGGGGACTTGTCTAGGGCTACACACTAGTTGGTGGCTCTTTCACCATTTGAACTAAAATCTCCAGAGAAACCAGACATCCCGACATATAATTTCTTACACTAAATGCTTTATTCGTCATGCGTATTAAAGCACTACCACAAATCATGTGAATATTCTGGCGGTATACTGAAAACAGAGGACTGAGTTGGGTGACGGCAGTGCTCTTCACGTCTCCCGTTTAGAGTTTGCAATGTCGCTATTCTCGTTAGTTCAAGCACGCTGGTGACCCTCAGCATGAAAGCCTACCTGAGTAATGCCACCAAGGGAGCTCAGAGCAAAGGCCGGGAATCAGTTCTGTTTTGCTTCAGAAGACCTGACCCATTTTACAGCAGCAGATATAAATACGATTCCAAGACCACAGAAAGAATCTGGAAGTCCCTCTGGGTTGCTCATGATGATATTAAACTTGGACTTCCTAGGAAATGTGGTGGCTGATCCTGTCTCCTTTCCATGAGTGATGTTCCTCCTGGGCCTTATGCATCCCTCTCTAATGCTTGCACCCTCACTTCCAAACCCTTCACCTCACCACGTGTAGCTGAGGGTGCAAGACTCACCAACTTGGTCCCTTTTGGCCGCATTAACTCACTGGAAACCTGGCTGCTTAAGACCTGAATTAAAGTTGTAGGAGCGACACCTAGGGTTGGGCTAAAAGCTTACTTACTTTTGGACTCAGGTGGGTTTTTATATTCATCTGGCCACTTGCTAGTTGTGTGATACTGATTAACCATGTTGGGCTTGGGGATTCTTGATTGTAAACTTAGGACAAAAGCACTTACCTCATGGTATAGCTGTGCGGAACAGAAATAATATATATATAAAGCAGTGGCCATGCAATAGGCAGTCAATAAGTGGTAACATTATTTAAGCATAAAGTGAGCCCCAACTGCATATATAGGCTTTTGAAAGACTTCCTTTAAGGCAGTTGTAACTACTATTTTTTTTTATGAAATTACATCACTTTTCAGGAATCTCAGTCAGCTTATGATTTTGCATAATTAATAATCATTATAGTCACACAGGAAATGGCTAAGTTCCAATCTTTAACACCCTCTCCTTCCCACCTTTTATTTTGATTGTCTTGTAGTTACCGAGGCTCTGTCAAACCTAACCCAGCAAAATTATTTTTTTTAATTGCTTAAATGAGATTTTCCTATGACCCAGGGTTGACACATTAAGTGATAAGAGTGTCTCCTTGGTAATGATGATCAGTAACAGAGGAGATGCTAGAAAGATACCTGCTTAGACCGGCTTGCACGGCAATCCCTTGAAACTCATTTGAGGGACCGTTTTTATTATTAATTATTTAGGACTATGGAGCGGATCAGTCCTCAGGCTGACAGTACTTTCCAGTGAATTACTGTCTACACGTGTCAGTGTTAAGTGTGTGTGCGCGTGGGCGCGGCCCCAGGCACAGCAAGGGGGCGCATTCCTCACACGGGCGTGATTCCCAGGCTGATCCGCACCCTGCACTGCCATGTACCAGCTCCTTGAGCAAGTTATGCTGTTTTTCTGAATCTCCATTTTCTTATATGTAAAATGGTATGTGTAATACTATAAACAAAACAGCCAAGCAGTGTTTTCAGTCGCTTAGACATCTTAGTAATTAAATGGCCTTGACTCCATTTACACACACTGAGGTTATATTTTATTCTAGCACCTTCAATATGATTTGCCTCGCAAGCCACCAAAGATGGTATCCAAAAGTACAGACTGCTTCGTGAAAACAACCTACTGCCTTGACTGATCCTGACAGTGGCTCCAAGAGTGAGGAGCAGTGGTCTCCACTTTCCCTATGAGGGAACTGAGGTGCAGAGGTGAAGTGATCTGCCCAGTGTCACCCAGGGGACTTCTGGAGGCCTGGGACACACCCCCACAGCTGCCTCCAAAGCCAGGCTTGCAACTGCTCTCCTGGTCACCTCACCGTGGCCCAAGGCTTCCATGAAGAACAGCAACGTGGTAGTTGTGAAATTGGCACTGGCATCTGGTTCTCTTTACCCAGCTGATGTGGCCCTTTCTCCTGGACACAACTGTGCTCCCTTGTGTCCCAGCTGGTACAGTTTCTTAAAGGAACCCTCCACTCTGCCCCGGCAGAGACACCGGGAAGGAGGAGGCGTTGCGGGAAACTCAAACTGGACATGCGGTGCACGCTGGCTTCACTTAGACACACACCCATCTGCTGACACATCTTCAGAGCACCTGGTGGGGGTGCTGGGCTGGCCTCATAAGTTTCCTACAGCCACATAACTGCAGCAGCCACCGCTCCTGGTGATTCCACCCAGGAAAGGATGGGAGAACTGCTGGGCCCTGACTGCTTAATCCCTTCCTAATCTCTGGAGTCTCATAAATCCTTTAACTCCTCAAATATTGAACAGTAAGAACTTGGTTTACAGACACATTCCAGTCATAGGAGGCCTAGCTACTGAGCTATGAAATTCAGGGAAAGCAGGGGAGTAAAAAAGGCTGCCAGGGGGCTACCTTGAAATTAGTTTGAATATAATCAGTGAGAAACGGAGGCAAACTCCTACTTACAGAATTATTATTTTTGTTTAGCAAGATATATAGACTTAATTTTGCCCAGAAAATTGCATAGGGAAAAACCTCTCAGTAGAACCATTGAAAAGCAATTTAATATTTTTAATATGGCAAATCTTTCTGATTTGCAACTATTTAGCCATGAAATCTTAAAATCCAATCAAAGTCTATTTTTAATAAATGCTGCTTTACCAATTTTATTGTCCATTTAACAACCTAAGAAAATTAACATTCTTTAGGTGCTTAAATTTAACCCTAATGACAAACATTAAGCTTTCCAACTGTCATTCAGATAATTTAGTGCCTGTAAAAGATGGGTTTGCTTTTCTGATATCTGGTCTCAAAATTGTAAATAAGGTCCATTTACCCAGCAGCCTGCAAATTCCTAAGCAATTTTGTCTTACTCCCCAGCAGTCACTTAGAAACATAAAAATGCAGTATGTTGCATGACAAATAAGAACACTTGAGAGGTTTTGCATTTCATTCATTAACATTTCTTCAAAGGATTGGGCAGAAGTTAGTCTCATCATGAAAGTGGCACCTGGAGAAGTGACATGACTAGTGTCATTCAATGAGACAGAGGTGGGGAGCAATTTTCTCACTTTGTAAGTTCTCTCTCTTAAGGTCAGTGGACACTGGACTAGTATTTAGTGGATCAAGGCTCTGAGTTATGTTGCAAAGCAGTGTTGCCTAGCTGAGCTCAGATTCTTCCTCTAGAAGGTAGTAATAATCTTAAAACATAGCTCATGGGGTTTTGAGCTGACTTAATTCTACCTGATAAATAAAAATGTTTGCAAACCAGAATCTTTCCTTTTCTAAAGTAAGGAAGTATAGCATCTTTCTGGTGGTTCTCTAGATATCCACTCTGACCAGGATCAAATACACAACTCTGGCCATGTCTGCAGCATAATCTCTGTTTGCTTAAAACAACCACTTTTCGTTGCCATAGACTAGTCATAAAATGCTTACCCTGGTCCCTGAGAGTTACAAAAATGTGTGAATGAACCAACACAAAACCGATCCACTGCTAGAAAGACAAACCTGGCATTGATGCGTCTACTGACTGCGTCTTCCCGGCCACTGCCCAGTGGGGCTCCTACACACCCTTCCTGTCTCCATAGCCTGGTTGTTCTCATGAGAAGCTCACCATCATATATACATTTTATTTTACTTATATGCTGTCTCCTCAATTAGAATGTAAGTTCACTAGGGCAGGGGTTTTTGTCTGTTTCATTCTCTCATATCTCTCACACCAAGAACAATGATTGACATAGAGAAAAATGAATGGATCGTGTCCAGCATGCGACTATTATACAGATGCTCATGTATCTTCAGCCAAAGGAAACCTGGGAACTATTAGGAATGGCTCACTAAGACTTAGGTTGCTTTTAAGATTTCAATTCTGATGTGTCAAAGTCCACAATAAAATAATTTGGTTATTTTTCATGTCTTCTACCATTGGCGTCATCAGTGGTTTGTTATTCCAGTTATCTCTGTTCTTTCGGTTTTTCTCTTTGTGAATAGGGAGTGCAGGTCTTGTCTTAGATACTAATCTTAGATTTATAGAAAACCTAAGCCGTAATGAGAGTGTGCTATACACTGAATGTATGTGTCCTTCCCAAATTCATATGTTGAAACTTAATTCTCAAAATGATGGTATTTGGAAGAAAAGGCTTTGGAAGATGGTTAGGTCACAAGAGAAAACTCCTCTGGTATGGCATTAATGCCCTTATAAAAGAGATTCGAGAGCTGCCTCACCCCTTCCCCCATGTGAGGACACATAGAGAAGACAGCTCTTTATGAATCCGAAAGAGGACTCTCACCAGACACCAAATTTGCCAGTACCTTGGTCCTGGGTTTCCCAGCCTCTAGAACTATGAGAAATAAATATCTGTTGCTTATAAGTCACCCTGTCTATGGCATTTTGTTAAGCAGCTCAAATGCCAGGGAGTTTCCCCCTCCCCCTATCAGAATTTACATGTAAATTCTAAATCTACTCTCCTAAGCAATTACTCACCATTTAATATTCACAAATTTCCATTGTATACTCAATTGCAAGAAACCAAACTGTGATTATAAACAGCACTAATAATAAACAGGCAAAAAAAAAAATGTTTACCACCCTCTGTTCCCACAGCACTTGGGAGATCTGTCAAATGGTTCTGAGGCAGATTGGAAAGAGGGGGTTGTGTTTGAAGTCATAGCCCAACTGCTAGTGGTGCAGTTTCCCTATTTTATAGTTTAGGAATTACTATTTAGAAAACTCTAGCTTTGCTCATGAGCTATAACAGGAGAAGATGAGCCTGCAGGGATCTTTAAAGAGAAAAATCCAGTGGAGAAGGAGCAGAAGAACTGGGAAAAAAATAAAAAAATCCCACTATGCTGTTGCTTTCATGAGTCTGAGACAGGGATTTTCCTCTATATACAACCACACAGTGGACAAGATGTGACAGCGCAGGAGAGGGGCACTTCTTTCTACGTTTAATCCTCTCAGGTCTCTGGCTCCTTGAGTTGGAAAAACACTTCATTTTGTAGGATTTTCCTAAATAAAACTCTACACTTTGCTTGTACAGGAAGGAGGAGAATGTGATTCTATTTCCACATCTAGAGCTGGTGTGGACACGTATTTGTGAGCCGTTGTTGAAGAGAGTGTAAAATGACGCAGGTGGTGGTGGAAAGTGTCTTCTGTCAGCCTGTCCCACCTAGGATTTTTCTGTTTCTTTTGTGACCTTCACTTGGCCACTTCTGCTTTCAGGGAATTTTCCAGACAAAGCCTCATGATTGTCTACCCGAGAGACCCAAAAGGCTTTAAATGTATCTGGTCAATTTCCAGAGGGAAAGAAGCAATGTAGAGACAAGTGTCCTGTTTGAGGACATTGGCTTCATCTAGAGAGTCTAAATGAGTCCCCCAAATGTGCATACATGCTACCAATACATTTATTTCTCTTTTAATTTTTATCATGGAAGTTCTTCGGTGCTTTGACATAGACCAGTGGCCACAGTAGGGAAAGTAAGCGGAGCTCGGTCATTAGAATTTATAACATGCAGAGAAGGTTTACTCACCAGCACTGACAGTGATCGCTTCAATAAACTGCTCTCTCCAGCTGTTTGTCCCAACCACCAGGGCTAGGTTTGTCTTCTTAATAAGTTTGTCCACGGTGCTCTAGAAAGGGTGAAATGAATAAGAAAATAACTGCTGGGTTAGCTAAGGCCTTGGAAAATCTAAGACTTTGATGATTTTGAAACCCCAGAGTTATATAAAGAAAGGGTAGCAGATGTTAGGCTCAGAACAACAGTATTGACATCAAACACTGTTATGATTATGCAAACAGGCATAGTCCTTACTTGGAAACATGCTGAAATGGAAACTTCTTTTTCATAGCAAAGACAAGCCTCCCTCACCGCCTAAATGGCCAATGAAGAATGGCCTCGATGTTCAGATTAGCAGATGCTGCAAAAGCCCATCCCCTTCCCCTGAATGCTTTATGAACTTGCTTCTAGACAGGCTTCATCTATAGTGTGCTGTCGGCAACTGAATTAACATATGCCCCACTCAGCAGTTATATATCTGCGAATAACCTGAATTGGCAGAGAGATTATAAAACTAGAAACTGTTGTGGTACTTTGTTTATCAATACATTGCAGTCAGACAGCAGAACCTCAAAAGTGCTGCTGTATGATCACCTATAAATGGATTTTTCTCTGGCTCCCGATTTTGTCAGCCCAGGGGCTGTCAAGAGAATTCACTCTCACCCTACTCCTGTTGCAAACAAGAAAGCACAAGATAAGAAAAGGTCAATGCATAGAGTTTAGGGCACACTGCAATTTACCTTGCACTGAGTCCCCCTTGCTTTACTAACACTGAACCTCTTATTTTTCTTTCTCTTTCAGCCTTTTTTAAGTACTTGGTTTTTACAATTAGCACTTTCTAGCTTTCTAATTGTCACTTAATGTAACAACTGGAGCAGCCAAGCATTTGCAAGAAAACTAAGTAAGCAGATGCATCCAAAGCACTACCACACATCACAGCCACTACAGGGAAGAGGGTCATGTCCAGAACACGAGGCTGCTCTTCCCAGAGGGACCACCACATCGACTAGTCTACCACACAACCACACTTACTGTCAGAGCATCCTCGAATTCCCACTAATTGCAAAGAGGCAGAAAACACGTATTATTTGTCTTAGGTCAAACTCTGTACATGTTTAATGCAGTGTACCTGAATTGACTATGGTTTGAGAGAGAGAGAGAGAGAGCACATCATCAGCTAACTGGGAGTGAAAAAAAAAGCAATCTGAGCCTGTACAGAGGGCCAAAGCTATCAGAATATCAAGTGTGTTAGTTCAACAAGAGGCGTTTGAACTGGCTTGAAATATTGACATAACATGAAAGGGCCCATCTCCAACTGGCCCACTCTGGATTTCTAACACGGTTCTTTGCTAGCTTGTTTGTCCTTAAGGTGGTGACCTTTCAGCCTCTGGCCTTGTGTCTAGAACTGCCAGTGCTCCTGACAGTAGCTGTAGCCATCACTGCTCTTGGCCACCAGAACTTGAGGCACATGGCAAGCATCTGGCTTTTCTCTCTCAGCCACATCTCATCAAGCACCCTGTCTTGGTTGATGCCAGGTCAGAGTTCTGTGTAGAATGTAGCAAGAAATGGCCTTGATTTTTCCTAAATGTAACGGAAACTTGGGGCAGGTCTCTCTCCAAAGGAACCCTCTTTGCTCTGAAGCCTGGGCAGAGAATCCCATGTTTATCACCTGGAGATAAACAGTTGAACAGATAAACTGGTCTAACAGTTGAATGCCTCAAGAAATCTCTCTAAAGAACAACGTTTTAAGATAAATAGAACTTTAAATTTATAAATATGTAATACTCAGGATAGACTGTGAACTTCAGTTCATGTTAACCCTGGGGGACTATGGGATAGCTTGGGTTCTTCCTAGGACTTAATTTGCATATGTGTCCTCCTTTGACCTATGGGAGGAGGTAGAGTGAATAAGCTGAATCTGAAGTTCAGGCACCTGAACTGGGACAGTGCCATCTGTGTTTACCTGGAGGTTTCCTATATGTTAGTGGCATCACTGCCCAAGCCTTAGGAGTGACTGTTATAACCTCACCTTCAGCAACGGCTTCTAGGAAAGCCAAGCCCTCAGTCACAAGTAAACAAGAACCCAGCGGGCAAAATCGAGTGGGGCATTGTAAGGTGTCATCTGGCTTTGGCATTTTAATGCAGTTCTGAGACCTTTAAGCAAGTTCTTTAAAGTGGCCATGGTTTAGAAAAAGAAATTTCTTAAAGAAATAATAGATGAAAATTGATACTTGAGGGTACTTCGGAAAAATGCCCCCAAGGTGCCCTTTATTGATAACAGAAAGGGTACTGATGAACTTTGAGGAGATGGGAGGAAATAGTCCAAGGAAGCTATTCTAGGAAGAAAACTACCCCAAACAACTAGACTTACGTAAAGAGACTTGGGGGACTTTCAAATACTCAGATCACTAGGGTTGTTACCAGAGAGAGCTTTGGACTCAAGAAAGCATTGTTGTCTGGAAGACTGCCCTGCCATACCCAACCCGATGCGCCCTACAGGAAGGCACTATGATTGCTCTTCCTAGTCCAGGTACATGGAAGGGCAAGGTTGGGGGTTCTGCTGTAAGGGAGAGAACACAGTTCCCCATCAGTGTCCTGGAAGGGGTGGGAGACGAGCTTCTACAGAAATGCCTAGCCGTAGAGTCTCTGCTGCAGCAAGTGGCAGCAGGCCCTCTGATTCCAGCTGAAAAGAAGGTGCATGAGGAAGAGGGAGGTTGGACACATCTGGACAGACTGGCCCATGGAAACGGACGGTCTGAGCTATTGGTATTCTGCAATTACAGGGAGCTTGTGTGTGTACCAGTCGTGTGTGCAGTGAGCCAGCTTCCAGATCAAACAACAGGTGCGCTATGAGGGTCAGGGACCGCCTAGAAAGCACTGATCCTGGAATTTACCCCTGTCTGTTTTTCTAGGGGAATGAGTGAAAGGAAAAGTTAACAGATTTTTTTTTTTTCAGTTGCCTGAAGGGGAAAGTTTAATTGCATCTCTATCTTTTAAAAATTCCACTTTAATTGCAAAGGCATTTTTACTCTCCACTTGTCTTCTATCAGCCACCTCAATTTGTGAACTAAAAAAAAAAAAAAGATAATTAATGGGCCCAGCTAAAGGAAAAGAGGCCACGGAGATGGAAAATCCAGATAAAATACCGAGACTTCTAAGTTGGTGGCCTGATTCTCCCTTTTGGGATCCTCATTCTGGTTTCCCAGACAGAAGCAGTCAGCTTTTGAAACACAGGTGGAGAAAAGACTGCTGTGCTCTGGATGTGTAGTTCTGGAACGCCAGAGAAAGGCTGCTCTTCTTCACGCCCTCCCCTCCCCCTGCTGAACTACGGCGTGGCTCCCCTGGAGTTTTCTCAGATGTTAGGGCTGTGTGAGTGAGACGGGATGGGAGGTAGGCGAGGGGACGAGGGAGCAGCTAAGAGTGGGCAGGGACTTTCACCTCCAAGTCCTCAGCTTACCCTAAGGCCCATCTGTTTAACTTCTGCAAAGTCAGTGTCATCATGGAGAGAAGTGCTAATCCAATTTTATCAGCACAGTTTACAAGCTCTCTGGTTACAGGCCTATACCTTCAGTATGTTGATGGTGCTAAAATGTCCTGGGATATTAAGAGGATGACTAAATATAAAAGGGAGTTGGTCGAGGGGATGTTCCATAGGGAGAGCTTACCATCTCCTCTCCAAACCAGAAGCCTCCTAATTTTCAGCACCTAACCGAAGGCACCTAAATTTCGTTGTGGTTGCTTTGCACACGTGACACTCTCTTGGAACCCACCTTCGCTTCTTCCTTGATACCTTCTCAGACACAGTCCTCCTTTTGGGCCACCTCTGACCCTTTGACAGATGCCACCCACTGAGCCCGGTTCTGATGTTGTTTGATTCGTGGGAACTTTCGATTCCTTACTGTCTAATTCCAATTCTGCTCTGAAGGCCTCTCGGTTAGTGAGCAAGTTTCTGAAGTTACATCTGCCTCTCTTTCCCAATGGATCTTACACTATGAAGAGTTCTGATCCCAGGATGGCGCTGGCCTCCCGGGTGGGCAGTGCGGGTGAGCGTACCTTGAATTCATAGGATTCTTCGATGATCACTTCCAGCTTGGTGTGTTCTCCCAGGATGGGGCGCCCCATTTCTGCAATGCGCCTCTCCTCCTCTTCTTTGCTGGTCAGCGGCTGCTTGTCGTCACATTCCTCTGTGAAAGGGATGGGCAAGAGAGTGAGCCATGTGCTCAGCTTTATCTGGAACTCCCTGGATCAGGAAACTGAGGGGGAAGGAAGCCCTAATGACCTACTGAAAATCCCTTGGTGAGATCATAAGGCTGGAGGGGAGGACTGGACAGACGCTTGCTGTGTCAGGCAGCACATCGCTAGGACAGCAAGAGATGATAATGTCCCACAGCCTGAGCACATGTGAAAGGGAGACCAGGGAAAACAACTTATGGGGTCACCTCGCTGACAAAGACTCTGCCTGCTCGCTGTCCATGCTGTGGGAATCCCCGGCTGTCCCCTGCGACGCTGGCTCAGCTGGCTGTTTCTACATATTCCTTCAGCACGTGACCAAAAGGAAACACAACTAGAACAGCAAGAGTGACTCAAGCGGGGAGGGAATCTGGCCTCTTTCTCTCCACTTTCTAGAGGCAACAGAAAATGCCCCAGGGCCAAAGAGATGATGGAAGGGAAATTCTGACCCTAGCCTCTCACTTGGCAAGAACCTCTGTTGCAAGTTAAGAAGGAAAACATCCATCCCGTGTTTCAGTAAGATGCCTGCTCCAGGGCTTCCTCTCTGGTGCAAAGCTGAAATGTGCTAGGAAGACCTTGACCATGCTAATCTTAAAGTAAACAGGGAGGGTGGAGGTGAGGCCTTGGGGGAGTCGATACTACTCACCATGTGAGCGTGATTATTTCCAGAACCACCATGTAGCTTACACTCCAGGGAGGCTAGGGGGTGCTGGCAAAATGTTAATGGACTGGAGAGTCCATTAATGAGGGGAAGCTCACAGTCGGCTCCTCTCTGCTTGAAGGTCATGAGGATAAATCCCAGACTGAAAAGGCCACGCACATGTGAAGGACAAAGACTGTTCCTATAATCACTCAGCCCCTTTATCAGTCAGGCCCAGGATGCTACAGCAAGAAAGGCCACTTCCCCTCGGAGTCAAGTTGAATAAATCGCATCTCCAAGGAAGTAGTGTCGGTGGTATAGAAAGACCTCGGCCCTGACGTCCTCGCTTTTAGAACTAAACAGGCAAACTGCACGCAGTGGGAGTCTGTGGACTGAGGAGATAGCAGAAAGGGAGGGACTTCTAGCCCAGGCTTCCTGTCTTTTGCATTTAGGCATCAACTTCCGTAGGACTCCACACCTCCTATGCGCTCCAAAGACACATGGCTTCCCTCTGCCGAGGGACTCCACTGTGGTGGCTCCATTTGATGCTCTAGCAAATGCTGCAACAACTGGTTCCTAGGCCCATTGTTCCCTGCTAGGGCACAGAGCAGACGGGCTAGAGGCACTGCTAGCATTTTATATACACCACGAGTAAAAACCAGCTGAAGTCCAAAGCAGAACATAACATATCACTGAAATCTTTAGTATGCATTCAATAGTGTCTTCCTAAAAGGATATTTCAGAATCTGCTTTCCTATCCCCAGTGATTACAGGGCCCTGAAGAGATGCAATGAAGACTAAAAAGCAATGATTTTGGATGGGCCAGAAATTGCTGAATGTTAGCAGATGCAAAGGAGAGGTGCAGGGAGATTAATTTTAACTGTAAATGTGGTCATCTTTTTTAAAGTAGACTAGGGAAGTTATGACCCAAGGGAAAGCAAAGCGTTGTGATTGGCGTCCTTAAGATTTGTCCTTGAAATTAAGAGTGTGTAGTCCAGGGGGTGGGCTAAATATGTGATGTCCAGTGTGCAAATCCATCATGTTTTGATTTTTACTGCCATCTGATCCTTGAATCCAGGATAATGTTGTTGGTAGCAGGTTATATTAATGTCTTTGTTCCAAACCTTGGCTGAACATGCATGCCTTGAAGACTTACATCAAGTTAGAATTACTTTTTCAGAAGAACTACTATAACTTGGGTTTTTATTTGAACTGCAAAGCCATTGGGGAAGAATTATGCCTCCCCCTTTTCTGTGCTTTACTTATAAATGGTAAGTTGCTTTTAATGGGATCAAGGTCATTTTAATGGGATTCAAGGTAATAGAGAAATTACAAAAGAAAGGCGGTGTGAAGGCATTGTTTCACACTGCATTTCACAAAATGAAATGATTTGGAACATGATGTTGAATAAATGGACATGGTAGGAAATGAAATGGAATCATACAGTGAGTGGAAAGGTTATTCCCTTTTTAATCACCCTTCACTCCGTCTGATCAGGAAGAATTGCTTAGTTTGGTGCTGTTATGTCTGTAACTAGTTCCTGACATTTGGGTTTGTACCATTTAAGAAAGAGAAAACAGCCCTCAGGCAAAGGGCATTTGACTGTATTTAGTTAGAACTTAATAACTTCTTTCCATTCTAATTTTTTTAACCTTATTTTCTACTAATGATAAATGATACTAGCTTTCCATTTGTGTTACTGACAAGATTTTCTTTAAAAAACAAATTTAGTGAAGTAGAAACATTAGGCAATTAAAAAAAAAATCACATGAAGTAAACAACAGCATAGTTGGTGTGCAGTGAAGGCACAGATTATAAAGGAGGTTGGAGAGTGACCAAAATTTAGGAAACACTCTTAACAGATTTCACACTAACCTAAAGGAAAGCAAGACACCTTGTTTCTATCACTTCCCACTCTTGCTCCAAACTTGACTTGAATTTAATGCCTCACTTTTATTCTCTTGTCTACCCATCTGGAAAAGCTTCCCTATTTCCATCCAGATAATCCAACTTATCTTACAAAACCCCACCTCTTCTTGCATGAAATATCCCGATTGACCCATTAGGAATGACCACTCTAACCTTATACTAATTCCCTAATATTTGTTGTATTGAACAGGAACCCTGCTAATATACTTTAAAAAATTTTAAAGTTACCTTTAATAAACATCCAGCATGTAAACTTACTGAGTGAGACAGAATACGTCTCATTACTCTTCGAACTGTGCTCACAACCCCCAGAGCCTATTACAGCGTATAAAATGCCGTAGGTGCTCAGTAAATATTTGTTGTGAGACTCTCCAACTCACTGTTAGAAAGCCTCTTATTTGTTCTTTGTATGTAAAGATGATTTGTTCACTTAACCCATGTCATTGGGCTCCTACAGTATGTCAGTCCTTCCCCCTGAAGTCCTTCCCCCTTTTCCAGGAACTCGGGGCCTAATGGGAAGTGAGGCATGTAGGCGGGACAGCTTCTGGTACAGCAAGGCAAGGGCTGAGGGGCCCGGGAGGAGGGGCAGCTCACTCTGCCTGACGGAGTCGGGAAGGCCTCAGGAAAGAGGAGGTTCTTCAAATTGCCTTTGAAGCACGTACAGAAGCTTGCCAGGCGAAGGTGGTAGTAAGGATGGCTAGGAGGTGGCAAGGTAAGGAGGGGGCATTCCAGGCAGAGAGAGGTCAAAGCACAAGGGCATAGTGCCACGGAAGGGCCAGGGCTAATTTCACTGACTAAATGTCATGAACATGTAAGAGACCATTATACGATATGTAACTGAAGAAAGGCACTGGAAAAATCCAATTACTACTCTATAATGATACTGATAAATTAGCATTTATGGTGCAGGTTTTTGACACTGCAAAGAAGAGGGCTGAGTCTATTTTTTAAAAAGTGTCCTCTTTTTGATAACTTTTATTGAAAAGAGGAATAGTTTAACAGCATTTTTTGATTATCTATTATGTTTGTTTGCTTTGCACTTTGAGCGCTGGATCAAATGTAATCCATTTTACTACGGTCAACTCAGTTTCATTCCCTAATGCAGAGTGAGAAAATTAATTATTTCTCTCTTTATATATATGTACATATACATGTATATATGTAGATACTATACACACACATATTCATGTATACTTTTCAAACTATATTGTATTGACAAGTTCATAATCATACAACATCATGGTCTTAACCAACCAACACAACTTAAAGAGCAAATGCATAATTAATAGCCACTGTTTAAAATCAGTATTGATAGGACATAAAACAATCCTGTGATAAAATCACCAGCAGGGAAACCTCCCTTCTCCTGAGTAATCGATTTTGCAAATGGGAAATAACGAAAGCTAGGAGGTCCCTGGGATCTGGACAAAGCAGAATGATGCACAAGCTACTGCTGATGTTTCGGGCTCAGGCTGCATTGTACAGCGGCATCACTGTGAGCAGCGAAGGGCTGAGAGTGATCCCTATTAGAAAACAATACAACCCACAGGAGGTCTGTGCCGGAGGGGCTACTGCGGATATTCTTTCAAGTATTTGCCATTCTTAATCCTAACAAACAATGTCGAATTCCAAAAGGGGTAGAAGCCAGTGGTGGAACAATTTGCTCCAGGCTATTTTAATCCTTGACTCAGATCTATGCTGGAAGTCTGAGAGCAGAGACCTCTTGAGAGTCTTCAGCGTGTGGCTGGCCTCTCTGATAAGAGCCTCAGGAGACTGGCACTTTTGTTTCCATGAGGAATATTCTAGAACAACTCTGCAGTCCGGGCTGGGTATCATGATTATTGAGTGGGGGTGTGGGAGGTGGAGAGGAGGGAGGAAGAAGGTGTTACTGGGGCAGACAGAAGTGTTTCTACTGCCATGGCCAGTGAGGGACCTTGCTGATATGAAAGAGGGACTATCCATGTCCTCATCTAGAGATGCAGGGCAAGGAGATGGTTCCTAGGCTCTGGATCTACGGAGATCTGGGACAGCGGTGGAATCCTCTAGTCAGCCTGTCAATGTTCCCCTCTGGAGAAGCCCCACAGATGGACTATCATCTGTGCACATATGGCTCACATCATGTTCGCTGAAGGCAGGAAAGGCAGGCTCTGGGAAGAAATACAGTTTGCCTGCAGAGAGACTTCACTTAAGTTGGAATTAAAAACCCATGCTTGAGAAGTAAGATTTGCAAGAAATGTGAAATATATTGAAACTCTAGGGGGAGTGGCCATCAGGTTCAGTCTCCTCTGATGGTCCATGCTGCTCCCTCCACCACGCATGCCTCCTGTCCCGTTGCTGCTGATCCGCCTCAACCCCCAGCTACAGAGAGCCACTGCATTATTTAGTAATGTTTTAGAGGGGACAGAGGCTAAACTGTGTCACTTCAATGGCTAATGACCTTGAAGACAGTTAACTTCAATTAATTACACTGGTTTTCCAGGACCATGATGAAACGAGTACCTGCAATGGTGATTACAGTAGAGGGAATCGGATGTTCTCTAGCGTGAACTTTCCTGAAGACAGGTTGGCCTAGCAAAAGGACAGGCAGAAAATCAGCAGGATGCATTGCACGAGTTTGCTAGCAGAGCTCTGTGGAATTAGTAAGCTAAACAGCACATTGAGATGCACACATCACAAGCAATGTTAGAGAATTGAGTGGTCACAGGTCATTCCTATGTAGGTTGCAGAAGTGAGAGGTGATGGGGCAAATGTTCTGCAAGCCAAACCAGATCATATGAATGGACCACACATGCCACAGTAGTGGTACAGCCAGATTCCTGCAGGTTCATGTCCTTTAAGTTATTGCTTCCAGAGGCATCATGAAAAAATGGAAAGCACTTGGTGTGATGAAGGGTAGCCTGGTTTTCCTACTGGTGCCAACAACATAGCCCAGAGCAGGTCATTCCCCATTTCTTTTCAGATGTGAAAGGGGGTAATAGTTACTTGCTATTTCCACATCAAGGTTTGTTTGAGAGTCAAGTAACATAACATCTGGGAACATGTTTATATATTTCCTGGGCATTCTGAATGAGAGAATGTTGTATTCACTAGCAAGGTACACCATGGTCAGAGCAGCTGTTTGGATTACCTAGGCCTAGGGTTTTCATCACACTCCTGGTTCAACTGGCTGCCACATCCACCTGCTGTTGGCTTCTACCAAGACCTAACCTGGGAATCATGAGATTGGTGACTTGGTGTCAACTCTGTCATATGCTTGCTCTTTAAACTTGAGCAAGGCACTTCTCTTCCCTGAGACTCAGTTTTCTCAATTGTAAAATGGAACTGATCTCGAAGGGGGTTTGTTCCTCTAAGCTGTGTCCTGGAATGATTACGTGTTTTTAACTGTCAGGATTTTCATAGTTTGGTTTCCTTCCCTGTGCCTTAGTCTATTACATGATGAGATAATGTAATTGGAAGAGTAATTTTTAAAAGAGGTATATTGACTGTTATATGCTTCTAATTAATTAGGGAACTCTACAGCTGCCTGTTTGGGGAATCAAACTTTCTCCTCTCCAAACTGAACTAGAATACTTAATTTTATTAAAAATATCCAAATTAATGTGCGGTAATGTCCCCCTTTTGGGGGACCCCTGGTTTTTCATATGACTAGTGTTCATACTGGTGGCATATGTGAAACAGCTGGGCTTTGAATTGAAAAGAGGTAATGATGCAGAAAGGAATGAAGTGGTTAAGAGGAGGGAAATAGAAGTGCTGGGACTGGAACAGTCACCACATGGCCTGGGCTTAAAGTCAGAGTGCCAGGCTCTGAGTCGAGAACGGGTGAAGGGGGGCAGATCGATCGATCTCTTTGCACCCTCATTTCCTCTCTTGTAAGTAAGAACAATAACATCTTATTCCATAGGACTGAGGAGTAAATGATACAACAAGTAAGAGTTGCTTTATGACCTCTAATGAGCTATAATGTATGGGGGTTATTATCATGTTAGGGTCAAGGGGGAATGAGCTCATAGGTCCAGACAAGAGCCTTTCAGGGAGGCGAGTTCTAGGAGCAACAGGTAAAGATTTACAAATGCTGAAACTACCTCCAGAACTTAATGGCCACCACTGAGGAGGTCTCTGAAATATAAGTACTGGGCTGTGGACCAAACTTTTCAATTTCCATATATCTTGCTTCAAATTTAGATTTTCACACTCAGCTGTACAAGACCACACAAACACTGCAGGCAAAATCCAAAGGCTAGCCCTGGCTGGTGTGGCATCATCTCATGCACCAAAAGGTTGCTAGTTCGATTCCAGGTTGAGGGCTCCATCCCTGGTGGGGGCTCTCCAGGAGGCAGCCAATCAATGTTTCGCTCTCGTATTGATGTTTCTCTCTCTCTCTCTCTTTCTCTCTCTCAAAATCAATAAAAAATCTTTTTAAAAAATCCAAAGGCTAGGTTAAATTCCTCTCTACTACCTCTGCACCTCAAAGCCTTGACTTCAAAGCTTCAAACACACTTCAAAGGAAAACTCTTTGGGACTTAAAGCAGCTTTTGACTGTTTAGAACAAAGTTTTAGACCTTTTCCCAGGAGCATCTACAGAGCATTTATAGAGTGGAGGTGTTCCAGCCTAGTTCCAGAGGAGAAAGGCCATGTAAAGTCATGTAAAGTGAGAGGCCAATGTGGAGATTCTCACAAAGTTCTGGAACTTTCTCTTGTTCTAACAGCATCAATTTCAAGTCTAGGGAAGAGGTGGTGTCAACACAAAAACTGCTATTTCAGATGAAAATATCAGCCATAAGAGAGACCTTGATGAAGCATGTGAAATGACAGACACCTTTTTGTCAGTGTTGGACATCAGTAGACAGAGATTCTAGAACTTTATAGGAACGGTTTCTGAGAAAAGAAAACTGGGATCCAATTACATAGACACCAAAAGAGAAGATGCTTCAGTGATATGGAAGGAAGGCCCTAAAAGCAAAATCCTGACATAGCCAACGCTAAAGGAAATGGATAGCTATCCAAACACCTCAACGCATTTTAACAAGGTGTTCATTCTACAGCCAAGGATTCTTAGTAAAGGTCTCATTACCAGGTTGCATAGGGCTGAAGGTGCTGCTCAATATTATACTATTTCTACAATGGTTGATTTTTAAAAAAAAAATCACTTCACGGAAGCCATGAAGCTCAATGTCCCTTCCTCACATCTCACAAGGATAACTAACTTACTGGTTTACAGAATCAGAATATTTCCCAGAAGACTTCAATGAGTTAAAATGATGGGTGAGAAAAAGAAGATAAAAAACTTTAAAAAGAAACGGTCTTGGATTTAAAAACAGCATGTACGGCAGTGCAGAGCTGGGGAGACTGAACCTGGGGAGAGCTTCTGCTGGATCAGATTTAACGAACCCTCCGCCGGGACTTGTCCTGTTTAACATTTTGATCTTTTTCAATTTCCACGTCTCTGAGAGCCTATGAGTCATTCTGCCATTAAATGTTTTGTCTGGAGCGAGGCAGCAGAGAGTAAGAGCCCATGTGAAATTGCTCCTGCTCAGAAAGTCCCACTTTGGAGCTACTTGATCATGAGTTTACACTAACAGTGGTTTAAGTTAACCCCAAACTCCACCACAGCAATTTCGAAATGAGAATATTTGGAAATATTCCTTTTTATTTCTTTTTTGTTCCGTTGTCTGTGTTTCTAAAAAAAGTATTAGAATACTGATATCTGCACAGTATATTGGACGTCTGCTCTTTATCTCCTTCTCTAACTCTGCCTAGACAATTCTGAAAGGGTGAGAAAATATTAAGGATGAAAAGAGAGGACACTGTAAGGAAATACCTTCCTTCTGTACACAAGAAAACAGCTTTAGAGTTGTGCTAAACAATTCAATCAGAACAGGCTGGGTATACCATTCTAAATTTAAGGGTTTTAAACTTGTTGACTGGCATTTTGAGTTTTTATAGAGCATTTTGTAATGCACCTCAAGTGGTAGAAATATTACTCATGTATTTATGTGTTAATAATGCTAAAACTTAAATCCCCAAAGTGGGGTTTGTTCACATTGGTGTGGTTGGATGATGGGAAGGGACTTCTCTGTCTTCTCCCAACAGGGTATTAGTTACTATTAGTATCCTGAGGCTGGCCATGGAGAAATCTTAGATGTCAACTCCTATGTTTCCTTGAGGCCAGCATTTGTCTTACTTACTCTGGGACTTTTTTGGAACATCTAGCAGGGGGCATTGCATGTCATCAGGGCTATGTGAACATTTATAAACACACCAAGTGTCAAAATGTGAACAATTATAGGGTCTCCATATAAATTTGTGTGTAAATGAACACAACACACACATTGTTAATGTGTAAAATTTAAATGTCTAAAATCATCAAGAACACACCATGTGCTACAGCTAAATGTTAACATACAGGTTACATAAGATGAGGTTTTGGTTTGTTTTTTAAGGGTATTTGAAGAAAATGAGGAACATTAAAAAATTTGTCTTACCATACAGGCATTTTCCTTCATTAAAAGAAAGTAAAAATGAGAAATGCTTTTAAAAAATATATATATATACAATACATGGTGAAAACAGACAGTAAAAAAAGTAAAACTTGATGTCATTAGACTTTAAAAATTCATACCTGTTATTGTGAAGCCACCTAAAAAAGAGAAAAATAAATAAATGTTACAATTTACTTAACTCACACTCTAAATAACAAATACCAGTGACACTAGACTGCCTGACAACCCAACCAAGGCATAAAAACTAGCCAAATTATATTTATAATTAAGAAAAAATACAAAAACATCCGTTTATGACTTAATCACTAATCATTCTTTTAAGTTTATGGGATTTAGTGCACAAATTTAATTCTGTGCATACCTAAGAAATCACTGATTTTTAAAAAGGTTATACTAAACTAAAACTGGAATATAAATTATCTGACCTTAACAAAAATGAGGCCAATGGCCCTAAACAACAATCTTGCTAGTAAATCAATAGAAATAAAAGTCAAAAAACTATTGTATCACTTGACAGAAATGGAAATTTCTAGAAAAATGGAAAGGAAATGCAAGAAATGAAATGCTTACCAAGCTCATTCAATAACAGGGCTGTGAAGGAAACAGACAAAGACAAACACAGAATAAGAGACCAGATGAATAATGAAAGTAAGAGGAATATCAGTGGAAAGAAATCCAGGCAGATCTAGTGGTAGGAGCCACTGATAAAAAAAATCAGGGCACCCCAAAGAAATGTGGCATTGGGAATATTTCCAAAGAAAGAATCCCAACACTAATTTCTGCAAATGGGTGTGATTGACTACATATATATATTTCACTCTGTATATTATTTCTTGACATTTAATCAAACATTTCTACTATATATGTTTACAGATAGTGTGTATATCTAGTTTACCAAATATAGTAGAAACATTTTATGAAGTTAACCCTAAACTTTGAGCAAGTCTTTTCATGAAATATTGCCTGGGAGTTAGTAAATTCAACGTATGGAAGTCTTAAATCATCCAGGATCTCAGGTATTATACCTTTCATTCAATGAAAACAGATAAAACACCTTGGGAAATTTCATTTTGGCCAACCTTTCTGGAAGGACACTGGCCCAAGGTGAAGCTGTCTCTCTGTAAGTTCTATTTGCTTGATATTTTGGCCATCAAGGAATGCTTATGTTTTTTAAATCCTCTAAACTCAAGTCCCAGGAATTAGGGCTATTTATCTGTCCTTATTGATGACTTCTGCACATTATAACTGGACAACCAGAATGCTTCTGTGGACACATAATTCCATGGAAACTGACAAGGCATGGTATGTGTGTGTGTGGGGGGGAGTGTGTGTGGGGGGCCTACATAATTTGTCTTTCAGGTTATATGCTTTAAACCCAGACCATACTGTAGCACTTCATTTTGGTGAAGCTCCCTGGCTGAATGGACCAAATAAATGTAGATGGGAAAACTACAATTAGTTTTTCAGGCCCAATTTTCCTTCTAATGGTAGCGGCATTAGAGGATACTGTCAAAAACAAGTCAGTAATTTTATTTATAGTGATAAGAACCCACTTAGCGGGTGCAAAACTGGATAGTGCTATCAAGGAATTTTAATTTGCTTTTACATGAGGGCATATTTTATTAAAACAACAATTGAAAGAGCTGTATTCAGTATGCTCTCCCTTTAGATAAAAGACAGTTCTTTGGAGGAATTCATTTAGAAGTAAGTGTTTCTTTCTGTATGTTAATGAGGCATTTTTGATCCCATCTTTGTAAGAAATCAGCACAATCTTCTGAAGTGTCTTCCTTCTGCCTACTGTCCATGGAGCATGTTAAATAAGCTGAATTAAAATGGGTCCCCAGTGCTTTTTCCTCCATATTCCAAAGGCTCCTATTACCATTTTGAATGTGATTAAGTCAGGACTACAAACTTTTTTTTTTTTCTGATGGACTCTGAGGCCATTGAGTTCTTACAAATGTGGGATGAAATTCCTCCAAATATTGGGTCTGTATAAAAATTAGTCCTATATACTTGATTATTTTTACATGTAAAAATATAGATTTCTTGCAGAGTAGTCCATCTAATCGTCATTTGTTTGTATACAATGAATAAGAGCTATTAATATGTATAATGCTCATTTTATGCATATAATTAAATGGACAGAATTCCTTTTAAAATCTACACTATTACGGATAATTATAGGAAGTCCTCACAATAATTCAGAACAAAAAATTATCTTTAAAGCTGATATAAAATTCTTGCCCTTCCTTATCAAATATAGGCCTCATAAAATAGATATAAAGTAAAAGAGAACAAAGCAATTGTCCTCTTCACTCAAATATTTTCTACAAATACAAGTACATATCAACAAAAAAAATCTAATTATGAGGATATGGCTGCTTATTTTTTTCTCTTTACTGTACATGTTAGAAATTTGTCAATTCTGTAAGGAAAGAAAGATTTTGGAGCATAGGCTGGATAGGCCTTAAGCAAGGGCTACATCTTACTGAAGGGCCATATCCTTCCTACTTAAAGAAAATTGATATGACTATGATTTCATATATATGATCCCTTTTAAATGTTATATTTGATCATATAAAAATATTATGCCTCAGTGAACACTAGAATATAGATACCACTACACTTTAAGGATCTTAGTTCTTATTAAATATCTTTTTGAAATCTGGATCCTCTGGAGAAACATAATTATTTTATTCTTTTGAAATTTCCTATTAGTTGACATTAGACTCATTTACCACTGCTAGTAGGTATTAAGTAGTTTTTATCACTAACATTTTAGGGGAAATTTAATAGTTGGAACCAAATTTGAGAATGATCCCTGAATAGGGAAAAAATAAACACATAAATCATTCTTTTATGTCATCGTTTCTGAGTGCCAGAAATCTCTTCCAGCATGGGTTAAATCTGGTTTCAATCAAGGTTAGTTGGCATTTCTTGAAGAAAATGGGCCGAGCTGGGTTGCACTTGTTAGGAAAGGGAAATGAAACTGCCAAAGCCTAAAGGAAACGAAGTATAGTACTTGGAAGCCGAGGAAGAGGAGAGAGTTAAGTGTGAGAGTAGGGAGACACGGAGAGAGTACAATTTCTCGCTGGTACGTCTTTGTATACTCTCACACCTTTCATTCCTCTTCTTATCCATTTTGGTTCCTCAAGCACAAGGGAGAAACTGCACTCTTTCTCATATTCCTCACGGTCAAATATTCTAATGGTAATGATCTTCCTGTGGGAACACAAGACAAAGGCAAAACAAATGGTTGGAGTCACACGCTCATGCTAGGTGTTCACCAAGCCGAATGTTACTGTGATGTTATGGAGGGAGAAATGGCAACACATGGACCTCCTGACGTATGTAAAAGGGCATCTCGGGTGCTCTCAGCTGGCCCCCATTAAGTTTTCTTTGCTAATTTATCACGTTCGCAAGTTCTTCCTGTTCCAATTAGCAGTCAGGAGGTACCCTGAATTAGGAAGAGAAACCAGACAGTTGGCTTCATCTGCCATGAACTTTCCCAGACACGGAGGCTCGATGGACTGCACTGAAAATTAGTAGCTCAGCCCTGTAACGCGCAGAGCGGCCCAAACTGGCTGATGGAGCTGCAGGCCCGGCCCTGTGGCCCGGGTGAGGTCTATGCCCTGTTACATAGGTGGAGGGTATGTGCACTGGAAGTCACGTTCTGAAGAGCGCAGGCATCCGGGCGGCCCCGGCCAGCAGAAGCTGTTGGGCTCAGCCCTGGAGCAGCTCCCCCACCTTTCTTCTCACTCATCTCCACCAGGCGGGGCTCTCCAATCTCAAGGAAGAAGGTCTTGTTTTTCTCATACTCCTCATCATCAATTACCTTGACTGATATTGTTTTGCTGAAACAGAGAAGAATAGAAATTGACGAACAAGGGGAAAGGAAAAGGGCAGAGGAGGAACATAGAGCAGAGGAAAGCAAGGCTAAGGAGCCGCATCCCAGGCGAACAGCAGCCGGGAACCTTCCACACGTGAGTTTTTCCTTCAAGAAGGAGTGTGGGAGAGTTCTCAAAGCCTGGACGGGTCACCCAAGGCGCAGCTGCCTTGCCCAGGGTTCGAGTTATCTCAGCAAAACATAGGACACGGCACTAACAGGGTTATCATCATCAGGCAAAGGGAGAGCACAACACTGGCCATGATGATAAGAAAAGAAAAATCTATTTATTTCGTCAATGCCTTAACTGTAGGCTTGTCTGAGCTGTGTCCTGGAAACCACTCCTTTAGAACAAATCAATAAATCACTTCAAAATACTAACAGAGCTTAGCTCTGAGTGTTAGGCTTATAGGTTACCGTTTTGTCTTCATTGTGCTTTACTGTATTTCCAAACGTAATATCTTCAACCTAAGATTTTATTAAAATAATAAATGTATAAAAACACTGCAAAAGAGAATATAAAGTCCTTTATCTTACCCCACCCAATGTTCTAGGATTAAAGTCTTACTCAGGTTAGTCAGCTTTCCCACCGAGATCACAGGGGGAAGTTGCTCATGCTGTTTGTCTTTCCGAAGAAGGAAGCTGAGACTTCTCAACAGCTGTCTTGAGAAGTGAGGGGTGAGGCGTTATGATGCTATAGTTATTTATTTTCTTCCCTCCCAAAGTTGAGTTTCAACTTTCACAAGTTGCACCATTTGCTCTACTTTCAAACTCCACTGATACACCGAAGTATAACGTTAAAAATTCTTCCTGTCACCCCACCCTCTAGTGCTTCTTGCCCTACGGTCTTCTGGTTACCAGTGACTGACAGGCAGGTGGGACAAATGCAAATATACAAATCTCAACTTCCCAGAAGCCTGATGACTCCGAAAATATATCTAATGTTAATCTCTTCATGTATTACAACTTACTCAGAACTCCTAAATACCTGTTTGTCTTTGAAAATATATATATATTTTTCAGTAACATTGGCCAAAAAACATTTCTGACTAAAGTTTTTGAAACAGTGAGTTTATATAGACACACAATTTTAATGGCATGGATATTATTTAGTTTTGCTGGAATTTTCCAGGTTTTCTGGAAAGAAACTGGTTTGTACATATAATTTTAATTTTGTGAATCCAAATCATAATTTCATTTAGACCTGTGCATGCCAAAGAGCATTAATGTCTTTTTTCCCAGAACAAAGGAAGCTACAGGTAGAAGTTGATTCTGATTCTCTGAGTTTCTCAGCCCCTGATGCTAAATGCTTTAGTCCTGCTTTCTTGGGTTAGCCTTGTAGAAATGAGATCAAATGATTGGTTCAGGTCCTTCGCAGCCCAATAGCTACTCTCTGATCCTTGGCTACAGAACGTCCCCACATGATGCTTACATCTCACTTTTTCCCTACTAAGGAGCTGGAGCTTGTGATAACGCCTTTTCTATCTCAGTTCTGTCCTCAAAGACTGAACTACTAAAGCTAGAAGAGCAGCTGAAAATGACTAAAGGAACAATCATTTTTTAAGGTAGTTAGATATTTACCAACAACGTAACAAAGTCCAACTACATGTATAAGTGAACAGTTCCAGTCCAACTTCTAGAACAAATTTCTGGAATTCACCTATTTACTTAGCATATAAAAAAAATCAGCTTGCCCTGACTAAAGTGGGATCATTCCTCAGTATTCCCCCAAGGATAAAATATATGAATTTTAGGTATTAATTTCCATCTTACTCCTTATAATCATAAACTATAGTGCACATCTCTACTAAAGCACTGAGCACCATGAGACCATGTGTGGGAAAGTACTGATGGGTATTAGAAGGGCCATGGTACCTTTGTCTGGACCTGATGGCCTGAGAATGGTTATCAAAGCTCTTTGGGATAGGGTACATTAAACTCGATGTCTTGCTGCAGTGCTTTTGCTCATATTAATTAAATACACTTGATTTATTTTTCTGCATCCTGCACTCCCAACCCATCCTGCATCTCATCACATATTTTATTCAATTGTAGAAATAAAGACAGCACAGCATAGATGCTTAGAGTAGCCTTGCTTAATAGGGCAAGTGTTTGTTTAGGAAAAGCTACCAGTTTCACGCTCAAAGGACCACTTGACACAAATAAATGAAAACAACCAAACAACACAGTGTTTCTTATCCTTGATGAGTTTAATCCTTTGCTGCTGTAATAGCTTTATTTTCTATACTCTGAGTAGCTGATAAGTGTGACAGGGCCCGACACAATTTGTATAATAAACACTTAGAATTTATCATTAGACTATCACTATTCACTAGGGTCATAATCCTTAAAAATTATTTCAGTATTTGATAACTGTGACCCTGGAAAATCAAAGCTAAAGAAAAAGGGCACAGTCCCTCTGTGGGTGCCTGGCAAAGGCAGCTACAACACGGGATTTGCATAATGGCATATCATTTCAAAATCATTACTTACACAATCAATAGGGCCCCTGACAGGAGGAGCCATTACATTTTATATTGATTTTGCTCTGCTTGCACAGTAAAGCTATTAATTGAAACACTTTTTAAAGGACATGCCAATCAATTTAAAGAGGGAGGGTGAAGTCAGTCCTTATGAATTAGCCCTCTGGATTGAGGCAGGTAAACATAAAAAGGGACTGGTAATGTCCACCTTTAGCTTCAGAACAGAGCTATTTCTCCCCTTAGCAAAGGTAAGATGAAGGCATGTAATTCTGCTCACATTCCAAGCCTAATGCACAAAAGAAACTGTTACCCCTCCTTCCACCACAGGGGATGTTAGCTGAGGTGGGGTGGATTTGGTGAAGACTCCAGTTACACCATCTTGATAATCAGCAGAAGCATGCCTCTGGTCCTCACAGTTCTGCAGTACAAACAGCATCTCCAGGACTGAAGGGACCTTAAAGGTCTCCAGTCTGCCCCCATTGCCACACCAGTCCCATATTCACAGGGCTTTTGCACCGTCACAAGGAATTCTCCCTGAGAACACAAATTCATGTTGTCTGTTCTCCTAATACCCCTAGAAATACCTTCTACTACTTAAAATTGACTCAGAGAACTTAAGTAATTTCCAAGATCACAAAGTGAGACACCTGCGACTGTCTCCAAAGACCAAACCTTTCAATTATGTCACCCACAAGGTCCCTTATTCATTCAGCTGTGCAGTATTTTTATGACCACTTTAAAGGAACTGGATCATTATTTTAAATTAATGCAGAGGTTTATTGTTCTATCTTTCTGTTAACAAAGACTGCCTAGATGGACCATAATAGGTTTTCAATTCTGTTTTTAAAAGAAGTGCAGCACATACTAGATTTGATGATGGCTGTCTTAAAAAGTTAAATCCTTGAAGAGATAAAGGCTTTATTAGGATTAATTGAAAAATGCCAGGAACATGTAGAGACTCTGCAACTTTGAAGACTTGGAGCAGGTAGCTTGTTAGAATTCCAGAATCTCAGGGCCCACTCCATACCCACCAAATCAGATCTACATTTAATAAGATCCCCAGATGGGAGTTAAAGTTTGAGAAGCGCTGACCTGGAGAGAGTAGTGGGTTCTTCTATTAAGTCAGATAATGAATTAAGAGACTGGTGGTAGCCAGGCTTATGTTTTGGAACAGTCTACCTGTTAGAATCACGTGTGGAGCTTTGAAACTGTAAATGCCTGGGCCAGGCCTACTCCAGATCAGTGAAGTCAAACTTTTTGGTTGTGGAGCCCTGACATGCATATAGTTTTAAAAAGTTTTCCAGGTGATTCTAACTGGTGAATGGAGAGCCAGAATATATGGCTTGATGTCTAAAAGAATGTATTAAATAAAGAATGGGTAGAATGTGAGGATGTCAGAATGAAAGCGAAATTTTAGATCAAATTAGCAATGTAGATTGAAACATGAGAGAAACATTTGTCCTTCCTTGGGTTACACAGAGTACCGAAAGTGGTTGTTTTCTTCTTTTATGAAATGCTGGTCTCCCCAGACAGCCTTAATAGTATAGGCGAGAAAACACCTTTATCATTCAGGCAACAGACTTGACACTCATGCAGAGTGATTTCCTTTTTAACAAAGTGATAGGAACTCTAGCAAAAGGATTTTACACAACAGTGGTTCTATTTGGAGACTGAAAACACTAAGGGTTTCAACTGCCACAGAAGACAGCAATGCCTCTTACCCCCCCCCCCCCCCCAGAGAGCTCTGAGCCATGTCAGCGCAGGGCCATGTCTAGGGAATGGGAACTTTCCACCTGTACGCCACCACACTCAAAGTGACTTGGGACTGACCACACATGAAGGAGGAAGATCTGGCAACTTCTCTGACCGCAGAGGAACGTCATTAGGTAAGGCAAGTTTGAAATTTCATCCCCAGTACACCTGATGTTACAAGCTTCAGGATAAACTATTACTCAAAATGACAAGTAAATCAACTTAAAAATGGGCAAAGAATCTGAATAGACACTTCTCCAAGGAAGATTAAAAATGGCCAATAAGGACACATAAAGATGTTCACCATCATTAGTCGTCAGGAAATGCAAATCAAATCCACGGGGAGATGTTAATCCACACCTACTAGGACAGTTAGAGCAAAAAAGACAGACAGCATGTGCGGTGGAGAATGCACGGGAACTGGAACACTGCCGGGGGGAATGTGAGAGGGCAATAGCTTTGGGAAAGTCTAGCAGTTCCTCAAAAGTTGAAAAATAGTTACCATATGACCCAGCAATTCCACTTGGGTATATGCCCAAGAGATTTAAAGACACATGTCCACACAAACACTTGTACATGAATGTTCATAGCATTATTCCTAACAGCCAAAAAGGAGAAACAACCTAAATGTCCACTGACTGATGAACAGATGAACAAAATGTGACACAGCCGTATAATAGACTATCATTCAGCAATAAAAGGGAGCGCGATTCTGGTACATGCTGCTGAAGGGTAACATACCATGCTTCCCCAGAATATGCCAAGTCAGTACAGTGATTATTTTGAGCTCTAGACACTTGAAAAACAGCAGATGCAGGGAGAGCTTTCTGTGAACTCCACTTACCTGCCTAAACACAGATCCTCCAAAAGGGACTCAGTTGTCATAAATTTCCACCCTGGGAGTTTCATCAACCAGGGAAGATTGACTCTTACCACAGGAGAGGAGACCTGAAGTCAGCTCTAGACCCAGACAAACTTTGTCACAAACTGTCATATCTCCCATCTGTTCTTCTACTGGCTCATTCATCTTTCCCCCAAATCATTTACCCTTCACTAAGAGTCCTGCCCCCACTCCCTTTCTCTATTAAGGTATTTAAGCCACCTTGGAGAATGACACATTTCCCCCCCAGTATCTCCCATGTACACATGAAGCATACATGTTAATTTGTTTTTCTTTTGTTAATCTGTTTTTTATTACATGGTTTCAGCCAAGAATTATGGAGGGTAAGAAGGAAAAATTATTTTTTCTCCCCAACACTATGACATGGATGGACCTTGAAAACATAATGCTAAGTTAAATAAACTAGACACAAAATTTCACCTATTGTATGATTCCATTTATATGAAAAGTCCAGAATAGGTAAATCCAAAGGCAGAAAGTAAATCAATGGTTGCGTAAGGCTGGGGGGTTGGGGAATAAATAGGGGTGACTGTTAATGGATAATGGGATTTTATTTTGGGGTGATAAAAATATTCTAAAATTGATTGTAGTGATGGTTGAACGATTCTGAGAATACACTAAAACCCATTGGATTGTGTATTTTTCAATGGGTGAATTCTACGGTATGCCAATTATATCTTAATAAGGCTGTTACTTAAAAATAAAAAGCAAGCTTCAGGATATATCCTAGTCTTTAGAAATGCTGTTTCTTTGGATGAGAAAAAGGAATGAGAATGTTCAGGGTTTTCAATAAGGAGTTTCAAATTTTGCTGGTACCGCCAGACAGAAAACTGGGTGCCACATGCCATGAGCCAGTGAAAACCACGGACATCAAAGCTAAGAGCCACTGCTGTGTCTGCCAGCCCCACTGCCACTCAGTCCGTCCCCCCCGGGTTGCCCTGAGGCTGCTCCCTGCCTCCTCCGGGTGGAGGGCTCTGTACTTTGCGGGACTGATGCTGTGCTTTGACAGCTAAGCATTTCTGGTGGCTGTTACCGCAGGCCTGGCTTCCTTGGCTGGTTTCTTTTCCCCAAAGTACAAAGTATTATGACAACGTCAGAAGCAGCATTTCTGTCCCAGAATTTATTTTAAAAGGAAAGGAAAGGCCTATAACCCTAGGTTACGCCTGCTGCCCTGGCAGCCAACTGCTCTCTTCACCGTGGGCATTACCCAGCACCCTTGTTGGCATCGGTTTGTCGCCACCTACAAGGAAAGGTATGGTTGCTATGGGTTGCCTTTGTGTCACTTTGTTTAAATTCCTGGACCATTGTAAGCTTCTTATTCTCTTCAAAAATGGATTTGGTGAGTTGCTTGGTGGTTTGCAGTTAGGGAAACAAAGTGGGAGTCAGAGAAGAGAAGACCCCTGCATATATTCCTGTCAGTTTCCATAATGACCCAAATCAACTCTCCTATCTAATTAACATTCCAAATAGGGTAAGACAGGCTGCTATTTAAATGAGTTCTAATGATATTTTTATACTGTTTTAGATTATTGGTGAAAAACGTTGGGCATGGATTCACTTGGGAATTTGTTCTGGGTTCCATGCTTGGATGGTCACGGAAAAGGAAATAAATCATGACTCCAATCTGTTGCTTCCTTTGTTGAAATGTCAGGGGCACCAAACTGGGACTCAGATGATTTGAGTTCATAACTTGGCTCTGCCACTGTCTAGCTGAGGTATCTGGGCCAGTTCTGGCATCTTTCTAAACATCAATGTTACCACCTATCAAGTGGGGGATAATCAAACTCACTTCACAGTGATTTGGATGCTCAGTGTTGTGATGACCAAATAATGGGTATCATCATTCATCAACTGTGGAAAACAAAACTTCAGGGACTGCTTCAAAGATCAAATGATCTAATGCATGCAAAACAATTTTGCAGAGGACTGTAACTATAAAATGTTAGAAAGAGTTATTATTCCTCCCAAAGGAGTGGCTTACTTTGTAGTTCTTACTTGCCTGTTCACTCAGTCACCAAAAGGGGCAGTTGGCGGAGGTGGGGGTCAAGAAATATTTGATGGAGTAACAGGCAATGCCCTCAAATTCATTCTCATATGTAGCTTGGATCACATTCCATATAATGGGTATCCAAATATAGAATCTTAACACTCATCAAAGCAAGGGCATGAGGCTACTGTTCAGCTTCTGAGCCCCAGCTCTGCCAGACTCCGTCTTGCCACATTAGCTAGACCTACAGAGGGGACTGAAGTCAGACTTTTCTTGGAGCTCCTGCTATGAAGCAGAGCCTGACAAGCCTGGATGATGCTATTGTGTAATTTAAATAAACTCCAAAGATGAGAGTTGCTAAAGTAGCTAAACCAAAGTAATTCTCCAGGAGGCCTTGTCATCTGTGCGCTGATCTCTTTGCATTACCAAGTGGTAATTGAAATCATTGCTTCAAGCCGGGCAAGAGGGAGGATCAGCTGAAGCCCTGCTGTTCTCCAGGGAAACCAGGGGAGTTTCACAGAGCACTGGAGTGTGTGTGTGGGGTGTGTTCCAATAAAACCTTGCCCTATTTTATTTTCCTCTGTTTACTTTTGAAACTGAATGGCAATTAATTCATTTTTACCCAGTGCAAAATAGAAATAAATGTAATTTTTTTTTGGTCTCTCTCCTTTCAGCAATCAATGGTCAGCTTTAGTTTTGAAGGAAAAACCTATGATTTATCTAGAACACATGCTAGTTGACCACTTGAAAGAGACACTGCATGGATCTTAGAAATATTGTTCCAATAGATAATATGCCGGGAATTCTGGTACCCCCCCCCCCCAAAGCTCTATCCCATATTAGGTTAATACAAAAATCACAAGTAAAGTTTACTAAGAGAAAATGATAAGGATGTATTAAAAAGTGATGGTAGTTTTATGATTTATAAAGTTTATACCTAACCACTGCCTTACTCCTCTGTAGTCAATAAACTTCAGTCTTAAAGAGGGAAAAGTAATAATCCTGGGTTTTGTTACCTAAGTGCACATGCTGAGACAATTTGTTAATTTACTGAAAAATAAAGCGTTGGGCACCATGTTGAAATATACCAAAATAGATCTTGGTCTAGATTTTCTTTTTATTGTTTAATAACAGTAGCACTGTGCAAATTACACAATAGAGGCACTTTTTAGCAAAATGATACAGGATTCTCATCATCTTACAACTGATTCTTCACTTGTTAGGATGACATATTTATCTGTAGTCTGAGATCTTCACAGTACCCCTTATAGGGAGTGAAAAGGGTCACATTCTCCTGAGCTCATGACAGTGTATAAGCCTCAATTGCCTGACTGTCTGGGAGCCTCTCAGGTCTTTGTAGGCTGTCATAGGTACAGAATTAAATTTGTGTTTCTCTGGTTACCTCTCTTCAGTCACTTTAGTTATCAGGCCAGCCAAAGATCCTAGAAGGGAAGAATGGAAAGGCTTTCCTCTCCTACAAGGTGAATGTTTGTTTCCCTACAATCCTCTTTATATGCTTGGGCCCCACTCCAGACTCCTAGGTGGTAGCCTTCGTCATCTCCTCTTTCTGTCTGACTCTATTGAAGTTCTTGCCTGCATTGTGCCCTAGGAAAATTTGCATCTCCATTTTAAAAAGGGAAAGTTCTCTCCTCTGTCTTTGCTAACCTTCTGGCTAGGTTTTCTGGAAAATTTTTCAGGAATTATCTGTCAATGCTGTTTCCCTCGAAGGCCATTCTTTCGAAGCTTCTGTTCATTTCGTAACAAACAATTCCTTGTGCTAAATCACTTACAAATACGAATGATTAGCGCCTTCTACTAATCGCCCATTCCCAAGTTTGTCATGAAAATAGCATTAGTCATTTTCCACTCAAATCCAGCCCTTGCCTTCCCAAACACTCCCCTCTCCAGTCTGGAAGCTCACAGTCTCTCCATTCTCAGTCACAGAAATCTCCCTGGTCACCTCTCATTATACAGATGAGCAAACCTAGACTCACTGAAACTAGCTGATGCCCAAAGCTGGTGGATGCCAGGATCAGGACTAAAACTCCTCTCCAGACTCTAAATCCGTGTCTGATATCCGTTCACTCTGCTATCCTAGTGTTTTCCTTCTTTGGTGCTGCTGAAATCCAATTCACCTCTCCTTGTAGGAAACCTTTCCTTTCCCCCCCTTTTTCTTCTTCTTTTTTAAAAAATATGTCGTGATTGATTTCAGAGAGAGGAAAGGAGAGGGAGAGAGAGAGAGATAGAAACATCAACGATGAGAGTCATTGATCGTCTGCCTCCTGCACGCCCCCGACTGGGGATCGAGCCCGCAACCCGGGCATGTGCTCTGACCGGGAATCGAACCCCGATTGCCTGGATCCTAGGTCGATGCTCAACCGCTGAGCCACGCCCGGCCGGGCTCGCCCCCTCTTTCTAATGAAGTAAACACTGGTGCTGATAGCAGAAGAAAATACGCATGATTTTCTTTGTTACCTCGCTGGCTTTTCATTATTGTCTGTCACACTGATTGATGGATGCTTTATAAGTTAAGTGGCCCATCCATGGACACACGGACTTTCTTTAGTAATAAGGATGGCTGTATAACATCACAACCTGGAGAGTCTTTGATGTGAAAAGAATCTACAGCATCCACAGAAACACAAAATAAAGAATAATAAATCCAACCCAAGTCTGGGCATCACTCTGAGCAGATTTCCCTCTTTGCATTTTTCTTTTCCCTCCCTTCTTTGACCAGAGTCATGGTGTGCCCCTGTCAACCACTAAGTCAGAAACCTGATCTATTTGTACTGCGATGAGAATGGTCAATAATCATGTAATTTTTTTCCACTTAAAAAGTACACTTCCAACTTCAAAGAAACCCATTTTCTTAATTCAAAGGAAGTAGTTATGGGAGGACTTGGCTTTGTAGCGATGTGTCAAGCTTATAAGTGTCCCTCTATATGGTGAAATACTTCCTGAGTGTCTAATCACAAACAGGTATAAATTAGAACTCATATAAACTATGAATCAAAAATTATTACCTACAAAATATCCAGGGCCTCAGTATATCTCCTGCTTCCTGCTGCTGCTTTCCACTCTCTGCCAAACACAATGACTCACTGACAATGGACTCTCACTGAAAAGTTCAGGGCAGTACTTATTTGGAGTTTTAAATATTTTCCAGGTATTTCTCTTGGTTTAAAAATATATCAAACAGTTATCATTTTGGAGTGCATATTCTTAACAGAAGGGACCCAAGGCACTTTATAGGTAATCATCACAAGAGAAAATCAGCAAGAAGACATTGAGCTTCTTATTGATACTAGCAATTTAGAGCTTCACATCAAAATTAACCAGGACCAGAATAGAATTCCTTGGCTTTGAACTGAAATGCATTTTCCTCTTTTTCCCTTTTATGTTTCTTGTTTATAATGGAAGTTTTTCTCAGAACCAGAAGTTATAGAGCCAGAGCAAGTTTATAGAATGCAGATAATGACACTGTTGAACAAAATTGAACCACTAGACCAAACAGAGTGAGAAAGTACTTGGTGAGCAATTCTTGGATTAATTACAGGGCTTCTTATGAGCTGCATTAAAAATGCATATTGATTGTAGGGGGAAATCTATAAGTAGGCTTCAAATATATTTTTTATTTTGTTATAAATTGTACATAGTTCACAGTTAGTGCTCAAAAAGCAAACCCTCACATGATTTCAGCTTTTGACGCAGACATGATCTTCATACAGGGAAAGGTTATTGTTTTTAGAATTTATGCTATTTATAAACTTTCTACAAAGTCTGCACTTGTTATAGTCTAACTACTATAAGTAGCTAGAGGGAGCATATGAGATTTAGATTTGCCTTTGTAATAGAGATTTATAGCTTTTAGCTGTAAATATAGTTATAAATATATAGAAATATAATAGCTTTTAGCAGCATGACCTTGGTCAAGTCACTTTCTCTAAATTTCAATTTCATGAACTGTAAAATGAGAACCACAAGGAGTTGACATGAAAAAAATGAGATAATGTATATAAAAGAACATTTCACACTTTAAGCATTTTCAAATGTAAGGTGTATGTGGACGAGGGTTGATGGGAGGTTAAGTCAAGAAAGAGAGCTTAGGGTCGGGAGAAATGCTAAGCCATGTGGGCACAATTTTGCAATAAAGAGCCAATGAGCCTTTTTGACTCTGGGCTGCTGTGATCAATTCTGACCTTTAGGACAATCATCTGACTCTGGGATAAAGCTCATGCTATAGAAGAATAAAAAGGGAGTGAAGAAGAGGGCAGGGGAGCAGCCACAGGAAAAATGCTGTCTCCTGGACCAGCAGAGCCTGAAGTCCCCACCACAATACCCAGCCAGGTGCCCCTTGAGCAAGGTGTTTTGATAAGAGTTTGGCCCCCAGCCTCCAGTCTACATCTGTCAAAGCTGAAGAAATGAAAGAAACTGCTGTTATGCTTTAATTCCTTTTCTGCAACTTTAATTTCTTTTCTGCAACTTCCCTCCTTCCGGCAAGCTTGCCTGCGGGTTCGGGTTGGAGAAAACAAATGGAAATGGCATGAAATGCACTCTCTGAGCGCCTCCTTTTGCCTGCACAGTCAGTTTCCTATGGCAAGGCGGAGGGAAGAAAATACAAATTCCGCTGGAGACAGCCGCAGCATTGTAAACTGACCTGATCTGCATGAACAGGAAAGCTAATTCTCTACCATCAGTTCAGGTCTGAGCACATATTTCATTTTATTTTTATCAACTGTGAGTGGTTTTGGCAAGGTTTATGACAAAATGATATCTAGATGTATACATTAAGTTTTTAAATGAAAGTATCGAAAACAAGCCTCAGGTAAATGAGTTACATGGGCGGTCGCTATCACAGTCCATTATCTTCCACAGTATTGGCAGGAGGACAGGCGAGAGAGTTACAGCGAAACAGTGTAATGAAATGGAAATGTACATGGCGGGGTGTGGGAAAGGGTGAAAAGAGTATCATTCATTCTCCTGATACGGCCAGCAGTCACTGAGAAAAAGGACTCTTAGGTTACTCGGCAGGCGTGGGTGTGGGTGGGGGGAGAGACAGAGACAGAGAGACAGAGAGTAGAAAGCATCTGTGGTCTGTGATGAGAAAAGTAATAAGGGAGGCAAATGATGTGTGAAAAGATCAGCAGCAGTCGTTGGTGTTATATCGGAGGGCCAGGCCTGCTCAATCACAGTGGGATGAAAGAGACGAAGAGGATGGGACTGTCACTGGGTCTGCCCACTGGACTAGAGCAGGGAGCTGGAAATGAGGGGTAGAAGCCACCCAAGGTGGAGGAGCCCTTCCAGAGCAGTGAAACGCAGCACCCAGAGGGTGTGGAAATGTATGATCGACGGAGGCCAAGCGGGACGGGCATAAAGTTGAGTGATGTGGACTCAAGAATACAGCAACACCGAGAAGTCAAGGACACAGGGCTACTACATACAGCACCGTGCAGCACAACCCTGTGCTCACCCGAGAGAGGCACCAGTCCTCCAAGGGGACTGATTACAGGAAAGATGCGCCTTCGCTTACGATGAACCGAAGTCCTGAAATCAGGACAGGAAGGCAGAAACCAGACAGGAAAGCAAACCTGACTTTAGATAGATTTCAGGAGTCCAGCAGCTCACTGCTCTTTTCCTGAGTGCCTGGAAGGATGCGTAGGATGCATAGAAATGCCATAGTGTTTGATAAATGGACGGTTGCCACTGGAGGAAAGGGCAGAATCTGATGATTAACAAGCCTGTTGTGAAGCTGAGGCCCAGAGGGCTAGGCTAGTGCTTCCTACTTAAGGTGAGGGTGGAGTGGGGCTGGGAAAGCTGGTTGGGATCAGTCTTGGACTGTGGAGAATCAGAGGAAAGGGAGAAAGGTGAGAAAAAATCTGAAGAAAAAACCTGCAGCCACCACAATGCCTTTTTCCTTGGACTCTTTCTACATGCTCCCTCCCAAATCTCTTCTGTATGGCTCTATTTTTCTTTATGATTATTTATAACTATTAAATATATAACTTAACAGTGTTTCCAAGGGGCGAAACCTGGAAGATAGCTAACATAATAATATGAAAGGTTAAAGAATTTCATGGGGAGAAGATAATAAACTCCAGTCTTGATATATTTAATCCAAGCCATGCTGGGAAATGTCTTACAGAATATATGGAATATGCGTTGGCAGTGAAGATGAAGTGTCTAGATGAGAGGTCTCTATTCATTTGTCATGCATATTGAAATGGAAATTGAAGCCACTGATTTGAGCTGATGGACTTTCTCCAAAGGTGTGACCTTAGAAGAAAAGCCAAGGCACATAGAACTCAATACTGCAACATCTCTGGTAACAGTGTGAAAAAGGGGAGAGAGAGAGACACCCAAGCACCAGTTATGGGAAGGCTGAGAAATTGCTAGGTCCTTGAAGCTTAGGGTAGGATGTCCTTTAAGAGAAAGGCTCTAACATGTCAAAATCAGAAGCCTCAAACTGTAGAGAAAAAAAAGAGGTAATAGTTTGGGTTAAGAGGAGACTGTTGGAATATGGCCAAAGGCTGATTTGTCTAGTGATCTGAAGGGAGAGAAGATTCTGAGGTAGTACTGTTGTTGGTAGTGCACTCAGAGTTTTAACCCAAGAGAGAAAGCGACTGAGATGACATATAGCAGGGACAGTCGTGGTGGATGCTGACTTACCATAAGAAGTAACCTGAAAAACTTAAGCATGGTTCAAAACTTAAAAATATGATTTCCTGGTGAAAACAAGACTCATGACATATTGAAAAATCAGATTCTGAATCTGTGAGGCCCTGGGGTTTATAGAAGGTGGGTCCTCAGATCCAGCAGACCAACAGAATTTTCTGCAGAGGATTAAAGACAAATAGATTTCGTGTCTTCCGCGACAGAGTCGGAATATCCGGATGCATAGATGTAGGATGAGTAGCAGGATCTATAGCGTTAAAGAAGCTCCCCTAATAATTCTAGGGCAATGGTCCATCAATTAACATTAAGAAACTATTTTACAGATCTGCTCTTATCCCCAGGTTAAGAGGTTCAATAGTAGATATCGCTAAGAAAGAAGCCTTAGAATAACCCACCTTTCGTATCTGTCTCACTTTCCACATTAAACAGCTCATGAAATGTACCCCTTTCCATAGCATTTTTCTTAGATTGATCAGATATCATACTGTCTATTGTTCGGAGCAAAAGAAAAGGTGGTTCTCTGCGGCCCTTGTCCATTCCGCCCACTGTAATGAGGCAGGTGCATTTTCCATGCAATCTACTCTCAGTACATTGATTAGCGGTAAAATCCATTTATTATTTCATAGAATACTAAGTCTGTAAAGCATTTTGCAGAGGTGGTATTCTTCATGGCAGATCGATTTGTTCTCTACCCTGTATAACTTTCCATTAGAAGATCTTATAGAAATGCTCCTGGACAGACCACATGCATCAGTGGCTACAAATAAAAGGAAGTCTGGCATTTATCACTGTGGCATTGGACCAACTTGTCTGGCACCACTCCACACAAAGGCATTAGCCCCAGTTCCCACTTGGGGGCCAGATGAGTAATTCTCAGTGCCTTTCAATCCTGATAGCCTTCCTGATAAATTTAGCATTTAATTAGGGATGCACTTTCTATGCATGTGGGTACCTGCGCTATTTTCTCTGAGCCCAGAGGTTATTGGCAGAAGTGACAGTGGGTGCCTCAGGATGAAGCTATAATTTTATGGTGCAGTGTCTAAGGCTGCAAATGGAGCTAGTGGACCACGAATGCCAAAGACACCATCAAGAAAAATGTTCCTTAGGAAGCACTTGCCAATTTCTGAGCAATCAATTATTCCCTCACCTACACGCTGACTTTTATGAATAAAACAGCCCAGGAAATGCATTTAATTAAGCAGACGGATATGATAAAATAAGCTGCTTTTCCTCTTTAGCAAGAGATCTCTCTCTCATACCCTCCTCTGCCTGCACCCTCGCTCTCTGCTGGGTGTTTTCGTGGCTTCGCTTCCATTTTCCAAACTCTTTTATAAATGACGACGTCAAGCGAAATGGAACACTCTTCGAATGGGAGATAACTGAGTATTCAGAGTGAAACTGATTGTCTCAAGACTCTTTCCAGTTAGGAAATGTTCCCATCTTGCTACGTCTTTTTTGCCACCTCTGTGGGACCAAGGGAGCAGTATTTTCCATGAGGTTCAAGATTGGATCTGTTGCCCTAGTTCCAGGAAAGGACTCCCCAGAATGCTCCTTGGGGATGACTTTTGTGGAGGAAAAGCACTGCCTGTCTAATGCATTGTTAGTTCTCGCAGTTTCCCATGGTACCAGACTGAACGCGGGTCAGAAGGACCCCATGAGTGCCCATCAGAAACGGCCAGATGGGGAGTAGCAGAGGACCCTCAGCTCCAAACTTCTAGGAGGACTTTGCCAACTCTGGTCAGGCATTTAGACAGAAGGGAATATTGGGCATCTTTGAGACTATTTCTCTGTGAAAATATAAGATGAAATTATATAACTGAAATTAATTTCTAGCTTAAAGAATTGACAAAGTCATTGTATGTCTATTAATTTCTCAGATGAATTAGTGATAGTTCAAATGAAACCTTCAGGGACAATGGAGCCATGTATATACATGGGTAAAATGAAAAATAAAGGAGTTAGTGGTAGGGAAGATAAGAATTGCAAAAAGGCTCTTCACGTGGGAAGCAACTGCATTTGACAGGGAGTATTAGTCAGATGCACTGGGCTCAGTGAACTGGACTTTCTTTCAGGGAATGCTATGAACCAGAGATCTTACTTCCATTTCCCTACTTAGAGGATAGATAAATGTCAACATTTATATTTACGTAGTATGATCTCTGAGATGCCCACAACCCTTGGTGATGTATCTAACTCATATAATTTCTATAAAACATTTCAAGTATTATTCATCCCATTTGTTATGAGAACATTATTTATTGATTTTTTTATAAGACTGTATTTAGTAAAACTGACCCAGTGTGTTAACAGAGAAACGTAACCCAAAGTGAAAAATGAATTCCACAGAGTATGGAAAATAAGAGGAAGAGGAATGAAAGCCAGGTCAGACGCCTTGAACGTGCTCTAACCCCCAGTGGTACTGAGAGCATGTTTGGAGCATGTTAATGAGAACACAGGCGTGCACTGGGTAGGCTCCCTGGTTAAGGCACTAACTGCCCTGAGGGGTCTCTAAGATATAGCTCCTAGGCCCGTCTTACTCTGCCACAATCCACATCAACTCAGCTGCCAGTCCTTTTCACTGTGGCTATGCGGTCGAAGGGGTTTCTCTGTGCACAATGCTGTGAACTTCCAGAGGGGTCACACAGCTTTACGGGAAGTCATTTGGAGAAAAAAGTAATTCAAAGGAGTTAAACTGCTCTAGGGCCCATAACATGATTCTTCATTGTAAGTTTCTGGATGGAAGACACTATATTTTAAAATTCTTCGGTAATGCACTTAATAAATACAGAAATTGGCTGCTAAGATCATGGAAAATTGTTCACTTTTACGACTCCAAAAATGAACATGACCCCATTTTAAAGTCGGGCTAAAAATGTTTCCATATTTTCAGTCATCAGATTTAGAGTATGTGATGGGGGCTACTCAGAATCCTGGAAAACATTGGAATTAAATAGTATAATCTGCACGATAGGCCTTTCAGCAGTGGTGGAAATGGAAACTATTCCCGAGGGAACCTTGGCTGCATGAATGCTGGATCACTGGTTTGCTTAGGATGGAGCTTGGATGCAGGGAGGGTGTGCTCCCCTGAAGTAGCACTCCTCCAGACCAACACATGGCACTCTTAATCCATCACGATCAGACTACGGAGAATAGACCTCCATAAGGATCATAAGTATATAGTCTGTCTATACTATAACCACAGGTGATCGAAAGGCTGACAGCCAACAGGATTTATTTTCTAGGGGATAGATACCACTCCAGAACAGACTAAACAACAAAGGAAGGCTTTAATGACTATGCAAAATCATTGGAGGTGCAAATTCTTTTCTGTATTTCCCTGACCATATGCATTAGGATTCTGGAAGCAAGCAGAGAAAATTCTCCTACAACTACTTGCCAATAAACTATGTCCTCAAAATTCCTCTCCTCATTTAGAAAAGCACAACTGGAAAAAAATCAGCCCCATAGTTTGTGCATTTTGGCACATGTTGCTGTTTCTACATGGTCATTGATCACTTGGACATTGACAGGACTTACATTAGGCTCTTGTTCTTAGTTCCAGTCTTAACAGGGGAGCTGGGAGAGGAATAAAGCATTACTCATCAGTGGCCTTATTTGGCAAAGGCAGTTCTCTCTCTCCCTATTATCATTCATCCTGATAGAGCTGTGACAGAGACCAGATGTCATTCCAATGTTAAAATTACATTGTTTTCATAACAAAGTCAGCTTACATCACTCTTAAATAGATCACACTAATGTTCCTCTGTATACTGTCATGGACAGGGTGAGCTAGATCTTTCCAGAGGACTTGCCAAACACAAACTATAGGAGAAGTTAAGATTTTCGCAGGGCACTCACTAGCTGGCTTACAGCCTACACATCTCCGAATCTCTTTGCAGCATATTTCAAGTCATTGCAATATAAAATACCCTTTATAGTGATTCCTGGAGGAAATTACAGGTACTTGTCTTTATGGTAGGGAGAAGGTCAAAGATTTCATTGGCTGGAACTCTTTTCTTGCCTATTTTCTTTGCTCTTCCTTCTTGGACCCTGGTGATATTGAATTAGGGAGAATGTCAAATATTTCATTGGCTGGAACTCTTTTCTTGCCTATTTTCTTTGCCCTTCCTTTTTTCTTTGCCCTTCCTTTTTGGACCCTGGTGATCTTGAATTACGGAGAATGTCAGAGATTCATTGGCTGGAATTCTTTTCTTGCCTATTTTCTTTGCTTTCTTCTCTGGCTCTGGTGACCTTGAATTAATTTATGGTCCAATGCTTAAGAGTATCCTGTGCACTATCTTTCCTACTTAACATTTGGAGCTTTGAAGAATCCATATAGACTCAGCACATGTAAACCCCATAATTTGGTCCAAGGCCTACTCAATCTTTTATGATACAGCTATAGGGCCACCTCCTCCACAAAGCCATCTATGATTCATCATTCAGAACTACCTCTTTGTTTTCTGAATTTACCACCTCACTTTTTGGGGGGCATAAATTCACATGGCCTGTATCACATCCTGGTTTGCATGGTGATTTTTATTCCTGCCTGATCATCAATACTGGGCTGTTAACACGTTGAGAACAAAAATCTCTGTCTGCTTCAACTTTTTATTTCTGAATTGTAGGGAAAACAATCATGATGTATTTATTGAATTGGAATATGTAATGATGTCCATACATATTTTTCTTCTTCTAGGCCAGCATTATTCCCTTTACTCTAAAAAAGCATTTGCATAAAGTATTGAGACTCACATTAGCCAGTAACATTAACAACGTTTAGAAGTACACTACTGCTCAGCTGTGGACACCCACACAAGCAGGGAGCGGCTCACGTTATGAAGTCAGTGGAGTCGTGGCTCTCAACAGCCAATAAAATATGTCACTCCATTAAAAAGTCACTGTTCATGGACTGCAGTTACCCCTTGATTTGAAAGCATGTGTTCATGACAAAGAAATTATCTCTAGGCCCAGAGAGAGTATCTTGCTGACTTTCCTACAGGAAGCCAGTGCCAACCAGAATGGCATCCATTTAAGCAACTTGAGGCATGCTTTAAAAAGTGCCCAGTGATGGGCCATGGTAGCTGACACTGCTATGTTACAGAACTCAGTGACTCCACAGTGATGCCATGCTTGGAGCCCACTCACACAAGAACACGGGATTGCTGCTTTTTATGCCAACTGCTCACATTCAATAAAACAAAAGGATTACTTTGCCCAGCCTTTCCGTCCTCTCACTAATTGGCTGACGTTAGCACAGCTTTGCTCAGGCCCCCTTAAGCATGTTTACTGGCAATTTCTTGCAAATGTCACTTATTAGAAACTCTGCATTCCTGATCCTGGAGGTAATAAACCTGGAGACACAGCTTTCCTTAGCAAATGGAAAGAGGCTCAAAGTACATCCAGAGATAAACAAATTAAAGGCACAGAAGATTGGGGTAGTTTAGAGCCAAAGAACTTCAATGTAATATATTTAGAAAACAGGCCTTCTGTTCCCCCATAACATTGCACTACTTCTGGCTCTTTCCATTGGCCAGGTTTGGCTTCCAGAAAAACCGAAACAGAAAATGTTCCACTTTATGAACTATTCCCAAATCACCGGACTGGAAAAATCCCGTTCCGTAGTATGCCTACTGCTAAAGCTTCCACTAGTTGCCCAAGAGAGCTGCAAGAACAGCTCAGAGAAGTTTTAGTTGAAAACACACATCATTACAACATATGAGAAAATCAATAGAATAAATGCAAAAGATGAACGAATTCAGTGCTGCGAATGGGGGAGTCTCCTTTAATCTGAGCTCCTAATTCTAGCACAGGGAGGGTTAAAAACAGTTTCATAAACCAAGTTTAAGAGAGGAAGAGAAAAAATGTAGAAAGGTCTGTGTGTTCTTTAGTTGACATTTGAAACACACATGCTTTTAAAAGCCATTTGTTGCTGTTGCTATTTGGGAATTTCGCTTGAATGTCTGTTCAGAAAACAACCTACATTTGGGATACGTTGTTTTCTTTTAAGATTGGATTGGACTGCTACTTGCTGCTTATTTTATAAGAATTGTGAAATTATCTCAGGTGCAGTGTTTATAGAAAGCTCCTATAAGCCCATAAGGGCATTTTGAATTTATCATTTCCCATAACCCTTTAAGAAAATCAGCCACAGGTTTTCAGACCATTTTTCCATCCCAGTTCAGGGTAACCTCAGCAACAACGATGCACTTCAGTTTTCAGCAGAAGCGACTCCACATTTTTGCCCTTAACTGAAGGAAAACAACCATATGGACCTTGTTCTTAGCCAGCACTCCATTAGCTAATTGAATTTACAAAGCTCCACCAGTGAGAGACCATGAATTAACCCCATTTTAATGACTCCATCCCTTTGGCAGAGCTAATGGTGTCTTGTTTCAGAGCAGACCAGAGAAAAGTCGGTCTCATTTTGAACAGGTTAAACAGACTAATGCAATAAAAATACAATGCAAGCCACATATATAATTATTTTAAAAGTAAAAAGAAAAGCAAACATTAATATTCGTAATATTTTCTATATCTAATATATCCAAAATATTTTCATCTTAACATAGTCAATGCAGAATTTATGAATGAGATATATATTTTTTCATACTAAATCTGTCAAATCTGGTATGCATTTTACAGTTACGAAATCTCTTAATGTGGATTGGCCACATTTCAATTACTTAATAGCCACATGTGCCTCCTGCACTCGACAGGCAGGTTGAGTGGTGAGATCTGCACTGCATTTTCCTTCCACTGTTCACACTCCCAGTCTTTTTCAAGAGTTTAGTACTTTGCTTTTCATATCTGGACATTCACTGGACACACAGCCATTCATAATTGTGAATTAACCTAAAGAAAAAAGAATAACAGCTCCCTATTTTTTTTTTAAAAAACATCTTTATTGAAAAACACATCACCTTTTAGGTCTAAAAAGTGCTAGGGGAAGAATAATGTTGTTCTCAGGAATTCGCCAAATTTAGGGGGAATAAATAAGGTTCTACTTTGCAATTAGATAATGGGACCAACTAAAAGACTGAGGCTATGAAGAACCAACAAAGAACCAATGAGACTGGGTCCTCACCTAATTTATGGAATGTCAGTGTGAATAAGCCTGTGTTATTTCAAATATCAGAGTTGTGGGAAACAATTGAATTTTTGTCCTAAAATTAGGATACCTGCTGCTTTGCTCAGTATCTACTTCTAGAATCAAAAGATGTCACTACATCACCTTGGGGCATTTATTTGAATCTGTCCTGTAAGTAATTATTCGATCAAGCGATTGTCACAAAATCCCATTAACTCAAAGAGTGATCGAATTACTCTGTACTCAGACCTTGGTTTTTGTGCCTATTAAATGCAACTCTCTGGCAGCCAAAATGAAGGGTAACCATAAGGATTCTTATATATGTGTTTTTGATTTCAGGAATTGTTTCCTACCTTATGTTATGCATATCAGTCTTACTTAGGCTTTAGAAATTCAGAGAAGATCTAAAGGTTTTAATAAAAATTAATACTATCTAATGAACGCTGAGTAATCAAAGCCTTGTTGTCATTTGTCATTTCTGCACCCACACTGGGAACTGGTTTGTGACCTTTAGAACTCCCTCCTCTTATGAACCGATTCTCATTATCTCCTTCCCACTCCACTTCTTGGAAGGCTTGTTGACCTTTACAGTATTTCCACTCTCTTTACCTGGTGTTAGTCTGCTCATAATTCTGTGCTTTTTCATGTACAGTTTCTTAGAGTGGGTAAGTTTATAAGGCACTGTTGATATTGTGTGGCCACACACAATTATAAACAGATGGCTAGGGTTAGCATACACTTGACAAAGTCCTGGTTAGATTCTGTCAAGGCCCTGACTTTCCCTTCCAGTGGTCTGTCTGGAGAAATCAAGCGGTCCTTAAGCCGATCTTTCCTTTGTCTTTCCAGTCTAGAAAAAATTCTGTCAAGTTCAATAATAACATGAATGGCTGCCTTTGACTGAGGACCTATACTGGGGCATGGAGCTGGTGGGCGTCTCTCTAATCATGTCACAACCACCATGCCAGCCTTGTCCCTTTTCATTTTTTTTTTTTTCACTGTGAATACTCATTAGATCTGAAATTCATGTAAATTGGACATCTGAGATAACTACAGTGGTCTTCCCTATAAAAATTTTTAGTGATGTTGAGACTTTCAAATTCAATTTTTGACATTTTGTCTGTCATTTTGAAGTGCCAATGGGACCTAGACTTGGGCTTTTCCAATGGACAGCTAATAATGTGGGCCTGAAGTTTACGACAAAGATTGGGGGCTAAAGGTATTGATGGGAAAACTATCATTGAGGAGGTGGAGAGTCACAGGTGTAAGTTTCACAAAAGAATGAGACCCTTGGAGGGGGAAGCAGTGGCTGACAGCATCCTGGAGATTTTCATATTTAAGCAGTGTGAAGAGAAGACAAGTCAGACTGATTCATTAGGGCAATAGGAAAAGTTAAGCAGCACATTTGTGAGTGTTAGAGAAGCCAAAGGAATAGCTCTTTAGGGTACTTCAAATGCTCAGTGCTTTAGGGGTCATCACTACAGAACACCTACGGATCTGGAACTTGGAAACAAATCAGTCATCCTTAAGAGGGTGGATTTGGCAAAGTGATGGGTGAAAAAGCCAGGTTCCAAGGGACTGGTGATCCTCTTTTATTTCATGGGAGTGAATAGAATCTTGGGGACAAGTGGAGGAGTGTTAGTCTTAGAAAGAAGGAAAAATGATTTTTCTGAAGGGCTAAAGGGTGGAATGATATATGAGTAAAACATCAAAGGCATAAAAGGTGATACATGAATAAAATATGGAAGAGTACATAACACCATGATCTATACTTAATCAAAATTCAATGAGCAAATTGTAAAGCAGAAATAAAAGGAATTTTGAGTGAATTCATAATATATTCTCTAGTATGTTGCATCTGTCTTAGCTTTAAAAAAATTATAAAGTTTTATATAATTTAAATAAGCAATAAAGAAGAGGAGAAGTAGAAAAAGGAAGAATTTCAAGAAGCCCCAGAGAAAGGACAGGGGAGAGGACACAGTTCCTAGGCAGCCTGAGGGAAGACATGTAAGAGATAGTTGCTTTTCTGGTGACTCTCTGATACTCATCAGCAAGAGCTAGACAGAAGAGATGCAGTGTCTTGAAGGCATCATGAGCACCTCAAGGAAGGAAGGATGAAACACTAAAGAGTGAAGATATTCTGGCTTCTTTCTTTCCGCCAGGAAACATTGAGATTTTTCAAAATCTTAGGCAGAGCGCCTTGAACTCAGAGCTCCTCTTTAATCAACACTGCTGACTTCTTCTAGCAGCCACATGCAGAACTTGGTTGGAGAGTCCCATGTATAGATCCATCAATTTGAGACGACCAAGTGTATGCGAGGAGGCGGAAGTGACATCATCATTAGCTGAAGATAACCTAAAGTAGGGGACCAAATGGATTCTTTCCTGCAAGCCCCCTTGCCCCTTTGACTTCATAAATGATAGCACATTTTCATTTCTAAATTTCAGCCTCAAATTCCAGTTCCTGGTGATTTCAGCATCCATAGATAATTTTCTGAGAAGATCACAGAGTGACTCAGGGATGAAACTCAGATGTCTATTTAGAATTCCATTCCTCACCTCCCCACGACCCTACACACAAGGTCCACAGCCAAGGAAAAGAACCTTTTCCTGAACAGAATGTGTTTGACCAGTAGATGGAGTAAGTGGTTCCCAGAACCTATACCTGCTAGTTAATGCTGTAGTCTTTCAAAAAGGGACAAGGCCACCACAGCCACTAAATATTGAGCTTGATGTGCAATGGCAGCTGGTAAATGTAATGAATGACATGGATGGCTCTCACCTGAAGTGTTTTATAAGAGAGGAGGCAGTTATTCACGGACATGTGAAGAACTGAGCAGGGATGTTGCCAGCAGGTAAGCAGCAGGACACAGAGGAAACTTGGGGTCCTCAAAGTCCCTTCGTATCTTCACAATTTCGCTTAACATCAGCCCAGCTTCTGGGAAAGAATCCCAAGCTCAGTTTTTCCCCTTCATCTTAAATTTCTTTCAAAAGTGATCATTTTACTCTGTGGTTTGTTGGGAGAGTGGGATGGGGGAACGTCCACTTTGCAGCTGGTGTGACAGTGAGGAGAGCTATGTCAACTCGCGCAGGCTGCCAAGCCTTTCTTTTGGCAGAGCGCTGGGGATATTACAGTGGGGATAATTTATCACGCTTGCTTTGGGTGTTCCAAATCTGAAAGTTGTGGCTCATTTCCAGAGGCAGCAGGGCAATAAACTCCACTTTCCTAAAAGAAGAACAGTAACCGCATCACCTTTCAATGAAATGGGCCATGGAAAATGAACAGCCCCGGATGATCATGGATATTCAGAAATCCTCAGAAAGCCCGACTGTGCCGCCAGTGTGGGAGGGTACTGTGTGGCAGGGAGCCTGCCTGATGGGTCCGAGAATCAGCATACGCACCTGCTTCCACAGGTGTCTGTACATTTTCATGTGTGAATGTGCATACACGTGCACATGTGAACTCTCACACGGTCAAGACCAAAACACACAGCTGTTGGATGCTCAAGAAGGAATTAAAGCCCTTTCAGCTGGGAATCAGGTGGAGTTTTCCTCACAGTCTCTGAGTCTGGCTTCCCCAACTCCTTCCTCAGTCTCCAGCTGCCCTGATGGTGCCTCCTGGATCGTCCAAGGCCCCCTTCGAGCAGGAACCAAACAGCACCCCCTCCACATCCGTGCGCCATGCTGGGAGTTGTCCTCCACCCCTCATCTCTCCCTAAATATATCTGCTCTCTTTCATGCTTTCCAGGCCAGGTGTTCAGCAGCTGCTGAGCATTTCATCTATTTGTATATTATCTTAACTCATATAATGGATCAGTATTTAATAAGGGATTTCCAGGTCAACATTCAAAGGAATAACAGATGGTAGGCATTTTGAGAGAGCAATTAGTGGGTCAAATGAGGAATATTTGGGGCTGAGAGTCTCATCCTGAGCTGCCTTAAGATGCTCCTGCTAGTTTCGTGGTCCGGGATCACATCATCCGCTTCTGTAGACATCCCAAGGACCTGCTCATTACAAAATCCAGACCAGGACCACACATCATGCCTCTCACTTCAGAGAAAGCAACCCCAGCAGTTGAGATTTGTGGGATAGAAGAACTCAGCTAGGAGCTCACTGTTTCCTTTCCTCTTCAGTTCATACAGGGCAGACTGCTAGCTCAGTTTTTGTCTCAGGATTTTTGTTTCAATGGGTATGTTAATGATTTTACAGGATCAATTCATGTGGCCTGGAAGACCAGCTTGGGCCAGTCTTTATTTTCAAATTCAGGAACCCTGTCAAGTCAGACAAGGTCTTAAAAGTTTTGTAATACACTAGAAATATTTTCCTAATTTTTGTGTGTGCTAATTCATACGAGCACTCCATAGTTTCATTCCCTGGTTCTACTAAAACATTCATAAGAGTATGGCACATAGAAAGAGCTTAACATGTGCTAGCTCTTATTATTTTTATCCTATAATTGCTGAACCTATATTTCTTAAAACCTATCCCAACCATTTTCCACAGTTCCCAGCTCCAAAATGAATGGAAGTTCCCTTTTGTCTCTCACGATCCTACCGAACTCCTCTGCCCTGGTCTGATAATTGACAAAGTAATCTGCATTTAGGTGCTAAAGGGTGACAGTGGGTTGACATCTAAAGCCTTTCCTGGTGCATGTTGTCTCTTGACCCGAACCTCTCCTTTGGGTTTCGGCATTTATCAGGTTCTCCTTGTCCTACGTGGGTTCTCAGATGCATCTCTTCCCCGCCCTCAAAGTCCTTCTGCTTCCCCGGGGCTTCCCGATGCTGCTCTTGATGTTCTGAGCTCAGAGTGAACTGGGATCCCAACCTCTACCCTATATGTAGAAGCCAAATGAACAGAACAAGATAAGGCTTTGCTAAAATTATCCCACCTGTCAGTCTGTGAAACCACTAGTTTGAAGATTTTAATCACAACATTGACACGCATAATGCTAATTTCATGCAGTTATATAACTGGATAAGCCCATCTAAGTTATAGCTGCACGGCACCAGAACTGGGGTTAAAAAGTGAAAAATACCAAGTAATCAGACTTAATTTATATTTTTCCTAACAGTGAACACTTCTATATTCGGAAATAAACAAACATGTGGTGAATGGGTTGCACGAGGGCACTTCTCCACATCCTGGCCTCCAGGACCCGTGTCAGGAGGGAGGTGCCTACTAATTCGTCTCCGTGCGTTAGTGAAGGCACACAGCCTTCAGAATGTCATGGGAGATTATACTGCAGCTACATCAAAATTAAATCTGGTCTCCACCTGCAACCCTGAATTACAGTTAACTAACAAATCTGGCACAGTTCTTAACAAAAATTTCAATTAGTAACCACTTTGGATCTAAATTTGACTTTGCCTGTTTCTCCCGTTATTAGGATGCCTGGACTACCATTAAAAATATGTCCTGTTTTCTGTATCTAGTTGTGTTTTGCCTTTATAAACTCATTATAAATTATAATTATTGCATTTTGAACAAGGGAATGGCAATAAATTCAGCATAGCATTTTTGAATAAAATGTGAGCAGCTAGAAAGACTATTTCTGAATGGCAACGTATTTGTTATGACCAAATAGGTTAACAGTACTATTATACGTTTTCATTTATTGAACTGTATATACATAGAGCCAAGGGAAACAAGAGGACGCATTCCCTAGGCCTTCAGCTGATGTTCTTTTCTGATTTTACGCGTGATTGCATTTATCTCGGGTCTACAGTGCTCTATAAAAGATGAAAACATTCTTCTGGGAGGAAAAATCAATTAACTTCCTGGCTTGCAGAGATTGGTAACCTTATTTCTTCTCTCTTAGATTGCAGCAGGACACCCCCATCTTTGGGTGAAAAATGCTGACCGGGTGTTCTGGGAATCTTGGCTCACCCCGAGGCTAATCAGCTCAGTGTCCTGGCTGGACGCCCAGCTTTTGTGGCAGGGAGTTACCCCCGAGTGCTTTTTTTAACTTGTGCTGAAGTTAGACTTAGAAAGCAAGATTTGCCACTGCATCAGAGAAAGGGGCTTTCCTTCTATAATCATCAAATTTGAATCCTGTTTTCATCTGCAACCTTGGATCAGCCTCCTTGGTCTGATATAAATGCCATGTTCATAAAAACCTTTGTTGGAGAAGTTAAGGAGGGAAGAGCGCCTGTAAGACTCTAGTTTAGGGGGGACCCAGTCTATGTGCCCCTTCCAACAGGGGCACAGGAGAGGGGTGGGATCGTGGAGATGAATCCGGGGGGGGTGTTTGCACAGAATACGAGAAGAAAGGGCAAAGGAGGAGCAGCTCCCGCTTGACCGCGTCGGCTTCCTGCATGAAGTCAACTTCAGAAACCAGCTGAGGCTTATGAGAAGCAAGCACGGCAACCGCCCCAGCCCTGCTGTCAGCGCGTCTGCAGTGGGTAAGAGAGCAAGGAGTTCCTTCCAAACGTTTCAAGGCATCGGTAACGTTTTCTGCAATTTCTCTTCAACCCTTAGGAGATCACTGGAGACATTAGAAATTCTCGGTCCAATTCAGTGTTGCCAAAGAATTCCAAACCAGAGAAATAGAAGTGGAGTGGAAATGTACCCTTGCGGTCTCCTTCAGTGATGCTTTCTGATATATAATAAAATTTATCAACATTTTTTAAAAGGCCTCAAACACCACAATTACAAGGAATTTTTTTCTCCTTCATCCTTTCATTCTAGTAAGTTCACCTGTTTAACGGTAAAGGTCTTTAAAATCACTTCAGCTTATGATAATTATCATTAAATATGATGTTTTTAAGTTTTGTAACTAGTCATGTAGGAGTCAAATCAGTATCGTAATGAGCATCAAGTGATGTGATTACAATTCAGTTTCCCATCCATGAGATGGCTTGAAAATGTGATTTAGCCCCACGGGAGTTTCCCTACTAAGTGATAATTTTTTTTAATCAAGATATCTTTCCGTCAGAGTTTGGTTAGGCAGAGTTTGACTGAAATTGCACCAGGTAAACAAGATTATCTTTATCTTTTCTGAGATCCGCGGATCACTATTTCATATGTTTCTGTTTTTCATCTCAGGCCAGTGAGGCCCAAGTTCCTTGGCTGTTGTATCTTTGAAACTGGGGCCTTGCAACTGGCTAGCAACGAGCCTGGGAAAGGGACTGTTCATGGCTGTGACTTAATAGGTTTCCCCTAAGAAAAATGAGAACCAGGGAGAGACAAACGGAGAGGCGAAAGACAAGGGAGGAAGGAGAGGAGGGGAAAAACAGTGAAGCGAAGAAGATGGAAGGGAAAGGGAGGTAGGAGAGAAGGCAGGTTGGGAAGGAGGAGAGAGAACCGTACCCATCTGGGCTTCCGCGGGGGAGCCAGCTCTGACAGCCGAGATCTTGAACTTGCCCTTAGCCTCCTGGGCGAGGCGAGACCAGCACTCCCTCTAAAGGAGGCCATCAGAGGGTCAGGCCTCAGCCCCTGCTCAGCCGTGGCCGTGCAGGTGCTCCTTGCGAAGGCCCTAAGCCTGGCAGCCCCCGGGCACAGGTCTTCATGCATTTGGTTTGCCACGCGCTGGCCAGCTCATCTGGACACTGGTTTAATCTCGCAGCTCTTCTTCTTCTTCTTCTTTTTTTTAAATCTTCCTGACAAAGCAGTGCTTCCATTAAGAAAAAGGCCCTCAGCTATTAATTTCTGCTAACTCTTAACCCGGCCAATGAAATACAAGCGTGTGCAATTTTGTGTCTATTTTAGGACACGGGTATGGGGGGTGGTTAAAGCTCTGCTCGGCTTAGAGCTCTCTGCATTCATCTCATTTTTCCCAGTTCTGTCTCCTTTGTTCATCTTTTTCCTAACAGGCTGCCTGGTGTTCCAAAAATGATGCAGAATTATAACAGGCTCAGACGGGATGAAGGAGGGAACAGCCCCCATTCTGATGAACAGTTTGAAAAAATATATAGCAGTTTCTTAAGAGGACGTCTGAGTGTTCTTAAGTATTAGTCATTGCTATTTGAGTGCTTTATTTTTCCTAGGGGAAAAATTAAAACTCTCTATACCTTTTCTCTCTCCCTGGGTTTTGGAAATTAATTGGGATGGGGGAGGGTAGAGACCTATTTGCAGCTAGTCTCTGGTGCTCTACTGATCACTGCATCACACTATCTAATGTACTAACTGTTGGTCTCAGGAAAGCAAGAAGCAGTGGGCTATATATACAAATAATTAAATATCTGTTTGACTCATTTCCATCAAGGAAATATTTTTATCACAAGAACAGGTTTTTCCTTACCCTGTTGGGTTGACAGTGTATTAGAAGTGAGCATATTTTAATTTATAATAATAAGAGAATAGGGGGGAGATAAGTAAGAAGTTTGCCATTTCCACAACCATCAGAGACAAAGCAGGAACGAGCCTCCCCGAGTCCGAGTGGGTCTTGCCCAGAAATCACACAGGTAGCCAGCCACCTAAGTGATGTGGGCCTCTCGTAGCTTAGCCGCAGGTCCATCCTCCACAAAGGTATCAAAGGTGCTGGAATTTTCACTCTGTGGGGACTCAGACAAGAAGTTATTTGGCAGGGAAATGATAGCTAATTGTCTAGTGAGATGGAGTCACCGTAAACTCTTCCTTAGCACATTAACTCTCTCAACAGTAAAGGTGTGCTTAAAGGAGCTGAGACTGTTTCTAGAGGCTGTTTGGGGTCCTGAAGAGGTCTGAAAAGACTGAGACTCTTTTCATAAGATGTTGCGAAAGATAGAGTCAGAGAAGCCAAAGATACTCCTCGCCTCTCTTACAGATTTGCTGGGAATCGGGTCTCCCTAAAAGCTCCTACTCACTTCACTTAGAACTGGGAGATACCAGGACCTACACACCATCGCTTGAGGAGAAAGGAAGCAGAATCCCACGCAGTGTCAAGGAAGTCACAGCTGGAGAGGAAGAACATGCTAGTATGGACTTGGCACTGGGCTCAGTGGTTTGAGGTTCACATACCTCATCTAATCCAATGATTACCAGTCATGGCTGTGCATCTCAATCACTCATGGAAACGCAAAAATACATAGTTACCTCCATGTCCCAACCCACCACCCACCAGGGAATCCAATTCCTCAGGCTTTCGGTTAGAGCTAAGTAAGTGGAGTTTTTTAAAGCTACCCAAATGCTTCTGAGTCACTGCAGGGTTGAAAACAACCTGTTTAATTCTCACAACACTCTGAGGCAGGAATACTACCCTGTCTTCTCCGGAAGATGGAAGTGAAGTTCACGTTTGACCGACTTCGGTTTGAACACGTGTCAATAATTTCTGGTTCCTTGGTTTTTCCATTTAACACTTCAGATTCCCTGGAGGCTTGAAGTCTTAGGCTTTGAGTAGGTAAGAGTAAGACTTTCAACTGTCTTCTACTTTATCTTATGAGTGATTGTTCTGAGAAAAACAAGGAATATATTTGCTGGAGGCAGCGTATACAGAAAAGAGCATGGCAGCTGGCTCTGCACTGGTTTTAATTCTGGTTAGTTGTGTGATGGTGGGCATGCCACCTTGCTCAGCCTCAGTTTCCTCCTTTGTATAGTGGGAATGACAGGCACTACCTCAAACTGCATCTGAGTATATGTTAGAATAGTGCCTTGCACATAGTAGTACTCAGTAGGTAGGAGTTCTTTCTGCCATCTTTATGGCTACTGACAATTTTCTCTTGGCCAGACAGTGGCCTTTGTCCCATTCTTCTCTTCCCTCTTCTCTTTAAACAAAAGAATGTGGTGACTGGGGAAAAAGCACTGGGGGTGGGATAGATTCAAGGACAGTAACAGATCATGCGTTCGGAATCTCTCACACCCAGTGGAGGGTACATAGTCCCTGTTTAAGGGGCTCAATGTGAGAGTCAGGTCAGGGACTTATCTCAAAGCTGCATTTCCCTGTGACTATCAAACCCTTTATTTTTCTTAGTGTGTTCTGGTGGCAGTTGGAGGGGGCTGATGGACACTGGGGAAGGGAGGTGGAAGCCCCTCCCACCACTCCCTAAGCATCACACTTTACCTTGGCCTCCCTTGGATAAAGAGACTCATCTGGTGTCATCCTATGAGCTGCTAGACACAGACAAGTACGTTTAGCACTTGAATGGTGAGCTCCAGTGTTAGAGTTGCTCTATTTATACTTCACTCTGCAGACAGTCCTGATGCTTTTACATAATTGCTCAGCTCAGCCAGCTTAGCAAACAAGTAAATAAGATGCTAAGCAGTACTCTCTTTTCCATGCAGGTTTATGATGAGTTCACAAGTCAGCTTCACTTCCCATTATTCTGGCTAACTTACCTGTTTTAAAGTACATCAGATGACAGTTGGTTTTATTGTTTTCCCTCTAGAAGTCAGGGCCTTGATATGACAGTTACTCTATAAGCACAGTGGAGCCTGCTGGGTGATAGGCAGGACAGGGAATGGCATACTGTTTGGTTCCAGTCTTGCAACAAAATTATTCACACCTAACCTTGCTGAGTCTATTCAGCTCTTCTGTAATTACATAATTCTCCAAGGCTCAAGAGAGGACGGAAGCTGGGGAGCATTGTACACCTTGTCTGTGTTACTGTACTGCAAACTTCCATGATTTTTTAAAACCACCACCCGTGATTTGAGAGAGAGAGAGGGAGAGAAACATTGATGTGAGAGAGAAACATCAATCAGTTGCCTCCCATACGAGCCTTGACCGGGGATCCAACCAGCAACCTAGGCCCTGCCTGACCCTCCTCCACTCCGCAGGCAGAGGACCATCAGTGTGGATATTAGACTGAGCTGCAGTTTATTTCATTCTGAGATGAAGTGGAAGCGTCCCTGACTAACATGTCCACACATGAAATGTCCATAAAAGTAGCAAATGAAGGCATCTGACTGCTAATGAGTGCTCTAAAAGATTACTTGGTAGATTTTACTTGGTATAATTCTGAAATTAATTAATAGGAGTGCCATTAGTAAGCACATATTAATAGAAGGCAAATGCAGTAAAACTGCTAATGTAATAAAACGGGGGACAAAACAAACCCATCACTGCTCTGAACCAAAGTAGCTCACCTAAGCTAGTCTTTCTGCATACAGCTCACCTTAGCGTAAAGCTTTGGCAGCATATGTGTGATTTCGTTTTTCCTTCCTGCGGTGGACGGGAGCTTTAACGTGCCTAGGTACAGGCCACATGCACACCAAACAGGATCCAAATGCGCTTGCTCGAGAATTTACACACATAAAGCAGCACGAAGAAGCGGGTTTAGCTCTGAGGGATGCTCGATGGTGTGGCAGAGGCTGCGGAAAACTCTGCCGTCTACACTGGCATGACGCTGGAATTGCTGCCGGCTGGAGGCAGCTGCAGCTGCTTGAGAAACAAAGCTGAGACCTGGACGGCAGCGGCAACCGGCGGCGGCCCCCAGCCTGGGTGTCAGGGGCCCTGCTGCGGGCCTGGCGCTGGCATCAGTGGGTTGGCACCACTGAACTTCACTTGATGACAAGGCCCCCGGGTCTTTCCTGTGGGCCAGCGTCATTACTGCCCTACTCTAGTCTTCATTAGAGGCTCGTCTGGCAGGGAGCTTCTCACGTATGAGTATCTGCTGCCCTCTGTGTGGAAGGCAGAAGCGTGTAGCTGGGAGCGATTTAAATCAAACCTGTTTGGATGCACAAGTAGTCACATGCTCAGACTGCACCACCGAGCCGGGGGAGGGGCACGCGGCGGCGGAAGCAGGCCATGCCTGTGGTTACCGACCTTATTTGCTAAGTAATTTGATTATGGGAAAGGTGCTCCCTTTTCGGTTCTTCTTGCAAATCATGTATCTTGCTAAATTGCTGCCCTTTTATTAACCATAAGGAAGGGGGAGCAACTGTTCTTTTCATGCACTTAAGCCATCGTTGACTGAACGGCTAGTAGGTGCCAGTCACAGCTAATTGCTTATCGGTCACATGCTAAAATGTTCACATGCTAATAAATTGGATTTATTTTATGCATAATCTAATAACCATAACCATAAAGCTGAACTAATTTCTACCTTTCATTTTGACTATGTTCCAAGAAGCTGTTTACCTGGCTGCTGTTCACATGCACACCGAATTTGTTCCATGTGCAATTAACAGGCATAAGACTTAGAGTGGAAAAGGTGCCAGTTAGAGATAGCTAATGGCCTCTGACCCCAGTAAGTTGCACGAGTACGATTTTCATAATTATATAGAATAAAAAATAAGGGTGCCACTTCCAGAGAAATATAATTTTCCCTAAATAAAGTTATTTGTATTTAAGAACACAAATCACGTAACTCGGAACTAATTAACGGAAAAAACACTTCAAAAAAATCAGTTGTCTGAGAAACAACTTAATTCTTTTCAAAACTGATAGAACTTGTCCTGGTGTTAATCTCTTTTGCGTTTTCTATGCAGCTGCAAAAATTCATCCATGTGGTCAATCAAGAGTTGATGTTGTATACAAGACTCTTTACTGACAAATGTCCCAAACAATACTTATAGCGCTCCCTGTTTCCACAGCACTGAACCACCGTTGTTCATGTGCCTAATCCCCACATCCTTTCCTGGAAGGATTCCCTATGATCCTCTGAGCATCACCTCAGGACTACACTTTTCTAAAAATGCTCTGGAAACAGCCTGGCAACACTTGTGTTGTGTGTCAGACATATTATCTTTCACTCCGTTGTATTCTGCGTTTGGTTCTTTAAGGAGCAAGTTATTCATGTGTAAAAGAGAGTATTAGGAAAAAATATGTAGGTTGAACCTATAAAAAATGTACATCTAAGAGGGTCTAGTTTCTAATGACTATGACATCAGTCCCAAGAGCTAGGATAGTTCCCCTCTTATTCAACAGACAGAAACTAACCAGTAACAACCTTTTGCGTTGTTATTGTTGATCTTTGAAAGATCTCAGAGATCAACTAAACCAAAACTCTTTTTCAGATTGGGATCTGAGGTCTAGAAGATGAATTGATTTGTTACAAGCTCCAGAGCTGTGGCTATAATAAACCCTCTGGATCTCCAGTTTGGAGCTTTTTCCCGAAGTCCAGGCTCAAAGGCAAGCCATAGGATTATGAGAAGGGCACTGGCTTATGGTGAGCTCCAGCTGGTCCAGAAACATTGTGGGCTCCCCTAAAGACTCAGGTTTTGCTGGATTTGCTTTGTGGCCCTGTTCTTGTGTATACAAATCCTCAGCTCCCATCAGAACCTGGAGCGTCTGCTTTCTCGCTGTTAGGACTTTGTGCCCTTCCAATTTCTTAGAATGCTCTGACACTCATGGCCTCATTGTGATTCCATTAATTTGCATTCCAGAGGATGACTTTCATCCTAAAAGCTCACACATTACATCTCAGGGCAAATGAGAAGCACTGTTGAGATCCACACACAAAACAATGTAAACACTTGCTCTCACCTCTTACACAACCTCAGTTCAACAAATGAGGCAATTACAACTTTCCATCTCAGATTTCACTTGATCACTAAAAGTCTGTATATAATAGGTAGGAGCACATTATGCATGGTTCAATGAATGGGAAATGTTTACGTATTGTTCAGTTTTCCTTTAAACTAATTGAATGATTGCAATGAATGATCCTATATAGATATTTAATATAAAACTTAATGCAAATTTGTATGTAAATCAAGTTCTGCTCTTTACCATATTTACTTTATAGCCTAAAAGAACAGGAGCTAGATATACTTTCATAAGCAATGAAAAGGATGGCTCTGTTTGCTCTCCATTTAGAAGACCCCTTTGTCTTTTTTGGGAAGCTTACCTCACGTGGGAGGGCGTCTTCCACTGCAGGTGTCTGCTGCCATTTACGTGGGAAGTGAAAGTGGTGAGTGTGGCTGGAAGCTGATTAAAACAAACCTGCTTTGATGCACAAGTGGTCAAATGCTCAGACTGTGTCACTGAACCAAGAGGGAGGGTGGAACTCAAGCTAGACCTCGAGTGCTCTGCCGCCTCTCTCAAGCCTTGCCTGTGTCTCCGTACTGGGCCTGTTGCTGTTGCTACAGTCTCTCTGACTTGCGTTGTCTTAGGACATAAGATTAGGAATTCTCAGTGTTTTCAGAAGAGTAGCAAATGCCACTTGTGAAAGAGTTGTACTGGTTCTTGGCACAATTTTTTTCTGAACTGAAAATGGTGGTAGGAAAAATATTGAGCAAATATGGAGTTAAATTTTGAAGATTCTAATATACATAAAAGCAATGGAAAATATTCTTTATCCTTTTAGCATTAATGCATAATTTGGGTGTGTGTGCACCTGCTACACATCTAAAGATCTTTATGGTGGCTCAAGTTTCCAAACCTTCCCATTTTATCTTCATAGGTGACACCTGTCAGGGACAGCTGTCTCTTTCAAAATGGCTATGTAGTCCTTTATTTTGACCCATCTTTTTTGTCCTTGATTCAAGGTCAAATTATTCACTCTTTTCTTCCAGGACTTACTTCATGTGGGTTTCTCTATCTGTTGTGAATCTGGTGCTCTCACCATTCTCTTTAAATTAATTCTTCTGCAGAGCTCCATACACTGATCTCCTCCCCCGAGCTTCGGGCAGTTGTGTTCTGTCATCTCTTTCACATAAATCTCCCTCGGAAGACAAACCTTTCAGGGTACACTGCTCTAGGGTCTGTGCATTTCTTATCGAGAGCCAGCAACACCCCCATCAATAGCACCCACCTTCACCGCCACCTGCGAGAGCATCTGCCTTTGGGAGCCTGTTTTCTTTCCCCAGCATTCCTGTCTGAACATGCATCTGGCCCGGGATGGGGACACTGGAGCCAGGCCTGGCTGTCCCTAGACTCTGGCCTGGGATGCCTATAATGTAGGAGGCACTGGACTAGGGATGGAAGGGGATGAATAGGCATGAGCTAAAGTTCCTGAGATAAGGAAATGAACAGAATAAGGCTGTTTCCTAAGACAGAGCAGGCCAGGAGGGTGTTAGCGGGCAATGGGTCAGGGTCAAAGAGTAAAGCAAGGCTTCAGAGGGGTGGTAGATTATTAAAGTCAAGGTAGACAAAGGGTCAGAAACTAGTGGCTTGTGGAAGCAGACACCCCAGGGAGACCTTGGACATGACCGGAAAGACTATTTATTTGCACTCTGCCTTCTTTTGAACCTAGGGCCTAGGAACGTAGTAATGGGGGGCAGAGGAAATCAGAAGCATATAGGCAGGTGTGTGCTCTTTCAGTTGGCGCGTAGTTGCTCTGATTACAAACAGATGTTATTTTAAGAGAGGTGGAGCATGTGAATGTGGCACAGGTTACTATTTTTTTGTCCAACTTTTTTTTCAAAGAATGACAAGGTTTATACATTCAGGGTGATGTGCCATTTAGACAGCATCTATCTATGCAAAATGATTGGAGATTAAGAGGTTACAATTAAAACATGGAGACTTAATCCATACCCTCAAATTGAATGGCCTTTTTCCTAGTAACTTTCGGTTACCATCCAACTTTCTCTTCTGTTTTTTACTGGCAATATCCTCCAGTTAGAGCTATGCAGTAAGTCTTCTAAATTCTTTAAGTCTGTATATTCTATGAAGTTAAGTATAAGTTTCTATTATATAAAAATAACTCAAGTTTTGTTCCAAGATTTCCTTTTATGAATAAGCTTTTTATAAATTTTTTTTCTTCTGGAAGAAATTAATATATATCATTATGCACAAAGCTAGTCTCTCCTACGAGGAACACTGTAGGTACTTAGATGCTATTTGCAATACAATTTACCTTCACAGTGGTAATGGCAGTAACCTTTTAAATGAACATACGCATGCACCAGAACTTGCACCTGTCACTGTTACCATGGAAATGGTTCCAAAACATAAGATGCGATTCTATTATTGAGGCAGTATAGTTTCCCAAATGAATTTTAATGAAATTGTAGCAGCAAAAAAATTTTTTTATGGAGGCTTCTAAATTATTTAGTGAAGTTTGCAACTAATATCTGACTAAAACCACACAGCGGTAACCTTTGTCTGAAAAGGAAACAACAGTCAGTAAATGTCAAGCACACAAAAAAGAACATGCAGAAGGTTTATTTAAAGATAAACGAAGCACCCGAATGCTAACTCTTTAACGTTTCTCTTTAACACGGACCGTTTTCGATCACTATTCCTGTTGTTGGCTGAAGCATATCTGAGCATTAGCTGTCTGGGTGGTATGTACGGAGATCACCGAGTTATCTGCAGATTCTTCCGAGTTTCGGTCATCTTTGGGCTCTCTGTTGCTATGAGGTAAACAGATTTAGAGCTGCAATATTTTTGAGCTGAGAGGCCCAAAGGACATCTATTCAAGCCCCTTACTTTACAGATGAGGGAACCAAGGTCTAAAAGGGTAAGTGATTTGTCCAAGGTGCAAAAGTTAATGTGGCAGGACCAGAACTCAGGCCCCTCGCATAGGTGCATCTGCTGCGCAGAATGGCTGGGCCGCCTGTGCATTTCAGCCCTGCCCCTGCTGCACGCTCACGAAAGGAGGAAGTCAGGCTCTGAATTTCAGTATCTGGTCCTCATTGCCCACTGATGTCTTCAAAGGAGCGAGTCCCATTTGCTAAATGAAACGGAATTTAACTTCTTCCTGAAAGGATGTATCTCCCCACTAAGTATATTGATTTCCTGGGGATTACGACTTTGTACCTTGGAAACTGATCTAATACCTTAATGTAATACAAGTAGGGAAAGTTTTCTCGATGTGTAATCACTGCTTCGCCTCTTCTGTACTCTGAAATTGTATGAATCAAATATACCAGGCTCGTAATAAAGCCAACTGTGAAACCAGTGTTCACCTCCAAGAGCCTGGGAAACACATCGGTGGGCTTAGCTTAAAGCTATCTGATGATGGCTGGGACACTAGTATATTATTTTGAGCACATAGTTATGGCATTATACTGGGGGAAAAAGCCCTCTTGGTCATAAATTATGACTGGGAAGTGGGTACTTCCAGAGACAGAAAGTCTTTATTATGTAACTCGGTAAGGGCTGACGGTGTGGCAGTCGCTGGCAGAGCTGAGGACTCCCCGGGCTCTAGGAGGTCCCCGAGACAGTGTGTCATACAGGGCTGATGGGTGGAAAATACTCTCCCCGATCACGATGTGATTGTTTTGGCTTCCTCTGGGTTAAGCTTTTGGCACTTGAACTGGACCCAATGTAACTCTGCAGCTGGGAAATGACATTATTTGGGTTGGTTAAGAGGAGTTTTTGAATTGAACGCCTCTGTTGTAGTAAAGAAGGAAAATTCCTGCCATGGTCAGCAAGCCCCAGAGGAGCCATCTCTTTGCCACTCATGTGTTTTCACTCGAATGTGCACTATAAACACTTTCTTGTATAAACATACAGATATAGAAGAAATGTGAAGTTATACAGATCTATATTACTAAAATAAGTCATTCCATAAGTATTTCTTGAGCATTTTCTAAGTGCCAAGCATGCTGTTCCAATATGGATATGTGCTTCCACGCGCACACACACACATACACACATGTGTCACGTTTAAGATAGAGATAATGAATTCCTTCCTCACAGGTATTAAAAGACACAGCATGCGTCAAACACATGGGGTCTAGTAGGCTGTCATATGAGCTCCCTTTACGCCTCTTCTCTGCCACCCCCCAGCTTTGAGATATGAATAACTTTTCTGTCCTTCCAAATTCTGCAAACCACCCTCTACACGACAGAGAAGGGAGGGTGCAAAAGTGGTCCATCGCAGGCCCAGAGCAGAGCTTGTGACACGCCTGCTGAACCCTCTGCTTTTAAAGAAGGACTCCACAGACTCGGGGAGTGCCTTCTCACCTCTCATACCCGGTGAGGACTGGGAGCTTTTGCATCATAAGCATCTGCAAATTTGCCCAAATCTAGTGAGATTAGACAAAAAGGTGCTGTTTATTTTTCTGATTATAAAATTAATATATTTGTGTTGAATATTTGGGATGAAAGATATAAAGAAATACAATAGAAAAGAGTAATTATATACAATTCTACAATTCAAGCAATGTTCTACCCAACAGTTTGGTCTATTTCCTCTGGCTTGCTATTGACTTTGGGTCAGACTCCCAAGAAATGAATATAATGGGACCATGATGCCTCACCTTTGACTACATATATTGTTATATAGAGAAGCAATGCCTTGTGACTTCCTTAATGTGAAAAAATGTGGTTAGTTCGTGTGCGTGTGCGTGTGTGTGTGTGTGAGAGAGAGAGAGGAGTATACAAGAATATTTAGAAAAAATGAGTCCAGTAGAATTTCACCGCAAGCCAGAGCTGAAAACATCAAAGATGTTTAAGTAGGCTTGTCTAGTTCTTTGTAAATATCATTTTGGAAAACAAACTAAAGCGGAACAGTGAAAAGTCTACATTGCGTTTCACATTTGCAAATAAAGCTTATTTCATGGCGGTGAAATTGCTTTGTGTAATTTGTAATCTCATTATTGTTCTGGGTCCCCCGTCAGGCTGCCTGTGTTTATATAGCTTCTCCCTCTGCCACGGGCTCTGAGCAGAAAGGGCATAATTATAAATCTCCATCCACCAACAAACACAACGGCTGCTCCCAGCAACTCAGCTCTCCCTTTCTGAAGCTCTATTAGGAAACATGGTGGTGCAGATACCATTTTGAATGTCAAAAGCCTAAAAATGTTAGGAGAACAGCTCCCCCTGGTTCTTTGCATCAGGCACCTCTTTCAATATTTACTCTTGGTATCACTTCTCAGTCCTATAAGGAGCAAACCAAGGACCAGAGATTTTAAGATGCTGTGTCTACATTACTCAGTAATAGCAGGAGACATAGAGGGATACAACCATGACTTGTATTTCAAGACTTCCCAGGGTTGCTTAGAAAAAAAAGACTAAATGTGTGTCTTTGAGCAAAGTTAGCCAGACTGGAAAGACAAACTTGAAATGCAGAGTATACTTTGTGCCATCTCCATTTTTAAAAAAAGCAAAGCTACCGAGGCTCTACTCTTTGTTCCATGGTTATTGAGATTATTTTCCCAAATCTGGGATCTTTGAGGAGATCTATAATGTAATTAAAATGAATCATTCATTCATTCATTCCACAAACATGGATTCAAGTGCCTACTGAATGCCAGTAAGAGCAGGACTAGTGACACTGAAGACTCGTTGCCCAGCCCTTAGTTTTTAGATGCTTTAGATACTGAGGACATCCCTAAATCTTTAGACTACAATGATGTAGTACTCAGTGGAGCTATTTTCAACTCATGAAAAGAAAGTAGAAAAATTTCTCAGCTCTAAATTCAATATTTAAAAAGGTAGTGACATCATGGCTTTAGGGTTGGCTTTACCTGTTTTACACTAAGAAATCATTCGCCTGGAGCCTGTTGCCCATAAGCTCACTCTAGAAATGGAACGAAGGAAGATGATGTTACACCAGCACCGCAGATTTCTGAAGAGTATTGCATTTCTCCTTTGTGATGTGTTGGCCTGGGCACTTGGAAATACATTCACAGCGAAAGGGGCACCAACTCAGCTGCATATTTACAGTGAAATCTATCTTTTTCCCTGACAGATAAAAAAATAGTCAATTGGGACAAGAATTCCATGTGACTGCCCTAGCGTCTCCCTCTGATGAGTCTAAGTGCAGGATAAACAAACATCATGTCTAAAACCTCAAGGGGACACTTGAGTCAGGAGCAATGTAAGAGGAAAGCAGGTAGCATGGGGACAGCTTGCAGGTAGGTGGTGACATTTCTGAGTAAAGACGGAGTGCAGAGGGTTCTAGGGCTGGATGGATGTATAACTCCCCATCAGCAGCCCCCTTCTCTGATATAAAAAATGAACACTAGAGCAATTTAATGGAAAGAGCTGTAAAAACACAGCTGCACACATCGCATTCCAACTAGATTGCTTCCTCTAAGCTGTCCTATGTAAAAATTTTGAAGCCTTCCAGGCCCTCTCACTAGTGGGTTAGAAAGTAAGTAGAAGCTCTGGGCTCTTGGACTCAGTGGTGGGAGGTGGATCAGGGGCGGGTCAGTGCTAAGGAACAGGGCCCCAGGCTAGCCACCAGCATTTATTGAGCACCTACTATGGAGAGTCTTGTTCTGAGCACCTCACATCCATTATCTCTTTAAGATTCTCAACAAGGCTAAGGTAATGTCAGCCTTCCCTGCCAACCTATGAAGCCCAGGCTGGGAGTTGTCCAATGACTTTTCCTGTATAATCTCGCCCTAAGGGAAGACGTTACTCTGATTTTTCCACCTCATGTTTTTCCCTGGCAATTGCTCTGAGAGAATGTTGTTTTTGGAGCTGAACAGACAAGTGTGGTACATGATATGAAAAACCAAAAAAAAAAAAAAAAAAAAATTAAAATTTTTTTTTCTGACAGAAAGCACTCGTCAATTTCAGCCTGTCTGCAAATGATCACGGCCTTTCCCTACTGCTGAGAATATTTTTAAATGGGCAGATTCTACCTCAATTTTCAGCTGGGCTTTTGCTCTGCCACCCCAGCCAGCCTCGGGGAAAATCAGAGGATCAGTGACGCTGCAGAGCGGCCACAGGGGTGCTGAAAGCCACAGGCCTCTTCCTGCCAAGGACGGAGTGGCTGGAGTCCCTGCGCAGCCGGTGGGTTTGCTTAACAAAGGGGGGGACTGTCCGGAGGGTAAGACTCTCCGCGCTCGTTCTCTGGACAACGTCTGCTGTATATATTTGCCAGGTGATAAGAATGCTAGTAAATCAAAGACCACCTGACTATTTGCCGTGTTCAAAGGTAGCTTCCTGGCTCTTGAAAGAGTCATATAAATGGTTATGTTAAAAATAGGAGAGCAATATAACTGAGTGACCTGAAACGGGTCATGATAAGCACCATACGTTAAGATCATAAAAAAACACACACACAACACAAAAGAGGAATTCAGGATAAATTGAGAACTGTTCCCACTCCAATCAACACAGTCCTGTGGATGTGGCACAGAGAGGAGGGCTGGAATTCCCCCCTCTGGGCTGTTCTATGAACGGATCTCTCTCCTGATATGACGCCCATCTCTTTAGTTTGGAGGTGATGCCCCTTTTCAGCTCCTAACACATACTATGTATTCACATTAAGTGTCCATAGATTAAAAAATATGTTTAAGACATTTTTTCCCCTCATGACAAAATTTACAGTAAAAGGCCAGTGTCCACCTAGGAAGAACACAGCGCAAATCTAACGTGGATTAGCGGACTCGTCTCAGGACAGAGTGCTTGGGAGGAGAATTTAGCAAGCGTGAAATCGGACAAGGTACAATTTTTGCACGCTCTGATTCTATGCTGTATGCACCTGTTTGCTTTTGCCTGGAAAAGAACCACTGACGGACAGGACCCACTTGAACTACCTAATTTAGCAGAACAAACCAAACCAAACCAGACATGTCCTTGCATTCGTATTTTCATTGGGTTTCATCCTACTTATAAAGTTGACTCTAAAAAATAATCACTCCTTCCCCACACTATTTGCCTCTCTCTTGTGATGCATATTGTGATTAAAAACACAAACAAAAGGTTTTAAGTTCAGGCCAAATATACTTAGACACTATATCTAGTTTCTAAGCTACAGTGATATCTTATATGTTATTATATAATATGCAACAGTTATATAATTATGTGTCAGAGGTATGTTGATTGCTTTGTATATATATTACTGTATTTTATTCCAGAAAATACATTTTATGAATGAGGAAGTTGATGTTTATGGAGGTGAAGCAACTTGTTCAAGGTTACACAGTTAGTAAGTAGCTGAGCTTGGACTCTCTAGGTCTGTCTCAGCAGCTTATGATCTTAATCATTAGGCTAGAGGGCCTATCTTGGACTGGTTTATAAAATAGCTATTCAATAAACCTCTCTTCTTTTAAGAGTTTTAGCAGATTTTAAGTGCTTCTTTTTCTGGCTAGGCAATGACTTAAATTTTAAGCTGTCCAAACACAAGTTCAAATGAAGAAAAATAAAACAAAGAACTATAGCAAACACTCCAGATAGGGACTTCATACATAGCTGCACTTCTTGGTTATGGGTGGTTTCACCCACACTATGAGCACACGATGCACATCCACCCAGACCTTGCTTTAGACACATGTTCTGAACATGGTGTTGACTCCCCCTAAGAATGCTTGCTTTTATTGGGATTACCCTATAATCATGCAACTTTTGCCCAGAGCCCAATAGGGCAACCCAATTTTTCTCCTCGGGTTTTACTTAGTATGGGTCTTTGTACATGTTTCCAATCAGTCCCCGAGACAGACTTTCTTCACTGCAGTGCTTCCTTGGGTCTCACTCAACAGAACCTCAGACAGCAGCAGTGTAGCCCAAGCACTGGGCTGGTCAATCTGTTCAGGAATCGATCCTTCTGCACATCCGGCCTTTAAGACCTGCTGGTTGAGTGTGTTGCTGTATTTCCAGCACTGCTGTCCAAACAGACCTTAATGAAGAAAGTCACTGCTATTTCATTTGTTTCAGAGGGTGGATGGTGAATGCATGGTGCTTTCATATGCTTTCACACTCAGGCTGTTCATGGGAGGTTTGCACTCTCTTGAACGTAGTTTTTAAAATTATGACTATTTGTTCAAAGACTTCTATTACGATACCTCAGAGGAGATTTTTCTAATTTGTTTTTAGTTTTATTACTTTAAAAGAAAATGGTCAGAGGTGATTAGGGCTGTGCAACACAGTCTAGCTGCCAGTGCCTGGAAAAACTCGTGTTCTAACAGGTTTCTGTTTAAAGAAAAAAAAGTGAGCATTTTCCGTTATTGCCTCAGGTCCTTCCATCTTCCTGCCACACTTTCTGAAATGTAATATCTGAAGGATGGGAAACAATCATTTTCGTGTGAAAACACACTGGAGGGGGAAGGCCACACATATTTCCTATCAACAAATGTGAGAGGAGAATTCGGCCATCTTCCTGGGCAGAACTGGGAGTTGGTACCTTAGAATGGACTCTATACTATGCGGAGGCCTTGAGCTTGGGAGGATTTTCCAAGCGCAGGTCACTGGCCTTCTGCAGCCTGGAACGGAGAGGCCCGGCCCCCAGAGAGCACAGCAGGCGCAGGCGAGGGGCACTGCCTCGCTCAGGCCCGCCGTGGTCCTGACTCTAAGAGTGGGCTAAAGGCAGAGGCACCTTGTTCACTTCACTCGTCACGGGATTGGAAATGCTTAGTCTCAGAAATGGAAGAAGCCTGACCAAAGCAACGTTAGAACAGAGCAAAGAGGTGTGTGTATGTGAGTGTGTGTGTGTGTGTGTGTGTGTGTGTGAGAGAGAGAGAGAGAGAGAGAGAGAGAGAGAGAGAGAGTGTATGTGTGTGTAGAATGGGTGCAAGGCATGGATTTAACTAATGTGATTATTTAAATAAACTCTCCCATATGCTAGAGCACCAGATGGTGCTACGAAAATGAGGGGGAGAAAAGGCTCAGGGCATACATGTCACATTAGCTGTACTGGCCAACATTCAAATGACAGACATTCTAATCACTCCTGTTTATAGCTCTGTTTTAAATTTTTTGGCAATATGTGAATAGAAAATACAAATTTGCACATAGAATTCTAACAAAAATGCATACGAGAGAAGGACCTTAGGGATTATCTCCTCCAACCCTCATTCTAAAGATGAAGTCAAGAATCAAACCAAATACAAAGAGGTTGAATGATCTGCAAAAGGCCTTACAGGTAATCAGTGTCAGAACTATGATCAGAATGTGGGCTCTCTGCTTCCATGTTCAATGCTATTCCGCCATCACCTGCAATAGACTCAGAGGCAAAAAGAAACTTAGGTCAACTCTGCTTAATTCTCAATAAAATGTTCCAATAGTTTGTGTGTGCTCTCTGACCTCAAATTTGATTGAAGGAAATGACTCTGAGTCCCTTAAAATAAATGGCTTGATTTTTTAAATCTTAGTTCCCTATCACACCAAAAATATTTGTAGCATTTTTATAAATCACATTCCAAGGGATAAATAAAAATTTCAAAGTTTTCAATGACATTAAGAGAACTGAATGTTCTAGACTGTGGATTATAAATAAAGCACCAACTCTAAGGTGCATTTTTCCACAGTCATTTGGAACTGATTTTAAGGTTTCCCGACTGAGGCATTATTGAAGGAGATAATAAATATCAGGTTTGGGGTTTTTTTTTGCTAGGTTTAACAACCTGTATTCAAGTCTCCTTTGAGTGATGTATGGTTTACGCGTAAATGAATTGGTATTTGTAATCAAATTAAGACTAAAGGTGATACTATTGGCTACTATAGAGAAAATCTAGCCCTAATCTTTCAAACCTCAGGTCATTTCTGGTTTTAAAGGGGTTGTGTTATTTGTCTGTTCATTGTAAAGCAGCCTTTAGGCCATAAGCAATTTCAGAACAAACAACAAATCTACACCCAGTGATGTGTTTCACTTTGATTGCACTTCACCAGGGATAAAATGAGTTTTCATTTCTAGGGACATTCAGTGAGAACAAGATGACCAGAAGAGCTGAGGATGTGATCCACTTGCCAATATCCACAGGGTCCTTAGTGTCCTGCTGTAATTCCTTCTAGGAAATGAACACCCGATGAAAACTGACTTCCACAAAACTCTGTTGTTCTGGAGATGGAATTATGGCTCCTTCCAGTGTTCCTCATGACGTTATATGCAGCTGAATTTTCTTTTTAAATCAAACAATGTCTGCTGAAGAAGACCAAGCTAAGTTCTGCACTACCATGCTGAAAACTTAAGCAGATCAATTAGATTGGTGTTGAACCTCTCAGAGCTGCTGTTAGCTCCTTAGAAATGTCTCTGTTGTGGTATCTGTCAAATGGAGAACAGCTTTATTCATCTATAAATGTCCAATCTATCCATTTTGAGAATAGATAGTCTCAAAACCTTTTGAAAGAAGTAGATCACCGGTTGCAAAAATTTTAAGTACATTTACTTGGGATAAATGCTAAAAAATGTGTCCCATTACAGAGGTGGTCTTCAAAACTCAGTCTTGGTACTGTTCACTTGCATAATCCACCACGTTCCATAATATTTTCATAACTCTCAAATGCTTCTCAAATGGGTGGAGAGGGCTTACCCTGGCAGTCTCCAAGAAGGTGGTGGGAGAGAGGGCGAGCTGTTTCCCTTCTCCCCACTCCTATCCTAGAGAGCAGCACTATTCTAGACGATTCCCCCGAAAATATTCAAGCTTTTAAAAACTTGGTTTAAAAAATTTTTTTACTTAAAAATCAGGGTGAATATTACCATTGTTTGGAATAATTGCAATGCATTTTTCATGTTGTAGGTAGTAAAAATTGCCAAAGAATCATTTAAATCCTGTGAGTATTAACCAACTATAATGTATTATGTCACTCAAAATGCTTCCTGGTCTGATTATCTACCCAGTCAAGGGTGGCGACTTCACTGGAAATGACTCACTGATATTCAATCTGCAGATCTTAGTTGAAAAAGAATGCATTTTGATACGTAGCAATGGTTGTTTCGAAGAAAGGTGTTGCAGTTATATTAAGAAGTAAACTTGCAAATCTATTGATTTACTTATCTGTTCTCAAAACCTCTCTATGTGCATGTGTGTGATATTTTTTAAGTAATTCAAACCAAGCCACTGTTCCGTACCCTGATTTAACAACCTAGAAACCATTCCTTAACTAAACCTATAAAAGGGACATTGTTATGAATATGAAAACATATTATCAGAATAAAAATTCTCTGAAAATACAGAGAATTGATTCTTAAGTATTACTTTATTATTTTGGGGAAGAAATTTAATATAGTATAAGGAGATTAAGATTTTTGGAATTAGGCTGAATTAAAATTCTTGCTTTATCACCATGTGACAGACAATTTAGTTAACATCTTTGAGGTTCAGTTTCTTAATCTAGAAAATGGGAATGATATACACATTATAAAGAGATTATTAGTACTAACTGGAGAAATCAATCCAAGATCTTGGCCAATAATAGGTGCTCAACATTTCCACTGTCATTTAAATCAGTGATTATTAACTGGCACCTTACAACAAAAATTACCTGGACAAATTTCAGCATACACATGCTCTGATCCTAAGACAGGAGAGTCTAAATCCAGAGTGGGACTTGAGTGTTTGGAGAAAGCTCCCCAGATAATTCTGATGCACACTCCTGGTTAAGAAGGACTGGTCCAGTTAATGTTAATCTTTTCAGTAGATGTACTTAGGGAGTATGACTTGGTTGTCACTGCCATGATCTGCTACTGAAGAAACTTTCTCCTAGTCAAGGGTACCAATATGGCCCATATTTAATTTGGAATTTGGGGACAAATGGGATGTTTTCCTAGAGTACTTCAGCACAACATAGCTGAAATAACTTCAGTATATTTGCATGCAAAAAAGTGCCTATGGCAGTTCAGTAGTTCCACTGGTTGCATCACAGAACTAAGGGAGGTGAGCATTTGATCCCCACTTAGGGTTTTGTAGTTTCCTCTGCTTTATGGTCCTTGGCCTCTCGAGCCATCACGTGAAGGCCCCAGGCGGGAGTGTGTACAGATCTATAGAACCTACTGCAACTACCAAGAAGAATGAAATATTAGCAAGTTTTTATAAAGAAATGTTTCATTCGGTCATCATTTTGAAGTTTATTTTTAAGAACTTCCCCCCTCAAAAAATACTGGGTGTCTAGAATAAGATATTGCTCAAATAACTAAGGTGTGAAGTGATTCTCTTTTTAAAATTAATAATAAAAAAAAAAACCCTCACTAGAGAAAACTCGGTGTGTGAGGTAGATAAGCTTCAAACAAAGGGAGAACCAAACCTGCTAGTCAGAGATACAAAAAATAATCTACTTCTACTTCATGTTGCCAAGGAGACTGCATAAGCAGACAAACAAGGGGAAGTGGCTGGCTGGCAGCAGGGCTAATGTGGAAAACCTTTCTCCATTGTTGTGTGGCATGCTTCTTTTCAGGGCAGCGGGAAGAGGTGGCAGGCAGAGCGAGAGGGAGACAAGAATAGGAGAGTCTTTCTTCTAAAGGGGGCCCTCTGAGTCCGACACATGAATCCAGCCAACCCAGCCTGACATCCTGGTAAATCGCTTGGAAATAAAGCCGGGAAGGCCCGTGTGCACTGCCTCATGATTCCTTTAGTGCTCTACCCTGTGCTCTGATAGCTCGGCGAGGAGGCTGTCTCACAGGAGGTCTTTTCATTCAGACACTCAACCTATGCTGACTTTGTGCCTCCCAGGCGGGAGCGATGCCTGGACTTGGGGAGAGAAGGAGCGACAGGCTGCCTGCCTGAGGTCACTGTTTAGGAACCAAGTACACACACCAGTAAGCCTCTTATGACTTACGTCTCTTTACTGTTTTAGGAGCACGTCTCATCCAACCATAGAGCCAGATGCACTGATTTCCATCTCCTTTGCGTTACTCAATACATACCCGGCATTGTAGGTTAGTGCAGTGAATTTACAAGTAATCCAGTTGCTCAAACTGTTTATGGTGCATGGTATAAAAAACACTCTCATTATAAATTTAGTGAGAAGATTTTGTGTTTTTAAACCACTATATATGGAGTGTGATTGATTATATAGCGGTGTAGGAACAAAATTTTTACAAAAACTCGAGCAAACAATAAATAAGTAGTAGTCATTAATGATGGCTGTAAAAGCTATGGATTGTCGTTTTTTCCTTTCTTTTTATGTTCATCTCCAAATTTTCTATAATGTACCTGTATGAGAATTTACAGTTGATTAATGTGAATCTGGTTTCAGATGCTGGACTTTGCAGTCTGAGACGAGCACGATTAAGTTAGACAAAAGCAAGATATAAAACAGCTCTTTCTACATCTGTGAGTTTATTTGCAAGTTTTTGTTTATTTTATAAAAAGAAAATGACTGTTTTAATGTGTCTCTTCAAACCTCTGATCATAGAAGCTGACTGTTTTGCAGGGGGATAAAGTGAGATTACAAACCGGCTCCATTTCATTGGAAAGCTTTCACTTAATCAGAAAGCAAATGTTAGCATTGGCAGTTACACATTAAAAGAAAAAAAGAGTTCTTTCCAATTGCTAAGTCATCAATAGACTTAAAAATAGAAATGAGATTGAGGTCTTAAGTCATTTCCCTACACTGTAAGGGTCGAAAAGAACAGCACTTGGTAAGAAGGCAGCCAGCAGTCTGCTCAGAATTGGTATGTTCAATTAATGGCACACGCTTTTTCTATCGAACTGCTCCTGATTTCAGTTGTTCAGCATGCTTTTTCTTTACAGGCTGTTAGAACGCTTATCAAACAGATAACCTATTTAGAAAGGTCACTAGAAAATATGAAGCTAAGCGTTATTATTTGCAACTCTCAAAAATATCATTTTCTTTAAATGGTTTAAGATTTTACTTTATTTTATTTTATTTTGAATTTCCATCCAGAAAATTGCTAAGTTTCAACCTCTAAGTCACAGTCGGCAAGGTCATGCCACACCGACGCTGTCTAGTCGGTCTGAATAGTTATAAATTTATCAGGTCCGCCGAATTCTCAGGAGAAGATGAACCTCTGCCAGCATATTGGATCCTGTTCCTTTTCACAAGATTGACAGGCACATTATGGTAATACTGACATCTCCACTGGCGAGCTCACACTGTGCAGCAGTCATTCTGCATATGTTAATGAGGAGGTGATTATATCAAAGAATGAACATTTGGGCTGATGTGCGGGGCACCATTGAATTATAAGAACAGTGTGGCCTTGAATCCTGTTATTTGTTCTTCCATCCTTCCAGCTTGTCTCTTTCCAACTTCTGTTTCTCCCTAGATTTCCCTCCTTCTGTTTTTCTCCCCCTTCCTTCCTTCCTTCCTTCCTTCCTTCCTTCCTTCCTTCCTTCCTTCCTTCCTTCCTTCCTTCCTTCCTTCCTCCCTCCCTCCCTCCCTCCCTCCCTCCCTCCCTCCCTCCCTCCCTCCCTCCCTCCCTCCCTCCCTCCCTCCCTCCCTCCCTCCCTCCCTTACTGTGACAGATTGTTTTTGGATGGCATCTCCCTGTGGCTGGACTTGAAAGAATTCCTTCTTCCTAGCTGTTGGTTAACATCGGCAAATGTGACAGAATTTTCCCCTGACAAACGAGGAATTTGAAAGAGACTGAAAGGACACAGCGCCTCTGTGGCTCCCACCTCCACGGGGGAAGTGGTGCTCCCCTCTGCACCCCAGCAGCCTGCGAGTGGGCAGAACGCCGCTGGGGAGGCGGCCGTGGCAGGCCCAGAGCTCACGCCGCCTCCCAGCCACTGGGCCACCTCTTGTCATGGACATTCAAAGGGAAAATGGAAACCATTTTTCTGAGCTGTTTTGTGTAGAGAGGATGTGGACCGGGTGTCAGGGACCCTTGGTCTTCTGGTCCTCTTTGCGACTATGGATGGGATCTCAGTCTGCCGCTTCACCTCTCTGGAGTTTGGTTTTCTAATTTCTAAAGTGAGAGCTTCCAGCTTTGAAATTCCATGATTCCATATGGAAAAGACGTGCATTCTTTTCATTAAGAAAACAATGAAAATAGTTTGGGGTTGTCTCATTTGCCTTGGTTGGCAAATTGTGGTGAGAGTAGAGTATCACTGAAATCCCAGAACATGACTAGGAGGCAGGACTTGTGCCCTAAAGGCTTTCTTTAATGATGACAGTGACTACATTTGGTGCCTTTAGTGGCACCACCCTTGGGTGCAAGTGTGTATCAGAACTGGAATTAAGGCCATGGTATAGTCATCCCAGTTTGCAAACTGGAAGAAGGGGGCTCACAGGCCCTGGGAGCTGCCCCTAGTGCTGTGCTGGATCCCTGAGATCCAACGGAAGCCACAAGATGGGCAACGGCAATGGGGAACTGAGTCCATCAAGAAAAAAAAGTATATGTACTATACATGTATACTACATATATATACTACATACACACTATATACATATACTACATATCAAATCTATACTATGCATGCATATATACATATATATTCATAATTCTCAGCCCGAATCTTCTAGTCTGTTATAATCTTTTTATTTATTTATTTTTTAATTTTTATTTATTTTTTTAAAAATATATCTTTATTGATTTCAGAGAGAGGAAAGGAGAGGGAGAGAGAGAGACAGAAACATCAATGATGAGAGAGTCATTGATCGGCTACAGCCCGCAACCCGGGCATGTGCCCTGACCGGGAATCGAACCCTGATCGCCTGGATCCTAGGTCGAAGCTCAACCGCTGAGCCACGCCGGGCTGGGCGTGTTAAAATCTTTTGAGTTGTATTTTAGCTAAGGGCATCGTGAACTTTACTTGCAGAATTTAGCTCATTTTAAATGAGCTCTAGTGTACTATGGAGGCTTCCTGACCCCCAGCACAGTTCCAGGTATTTCAGAAAACCTCTTTAAATACACCACAGGGGAATATCTTTTCAACAAATTCTCAACACACAGCTCCTAAGCAGACGATGGCGTTTGACTCACCATGTCCCTTTCACTTGCTTTCAGTGGCTGGTGGAAAATTAGGTGGGCCCAAAGCAGAGGAAACCCAAGAAATGATAACAAAACGCCTATAAAAAAAATCAATGATGATTATGGATGAACTTTTTATCACCCTTTCTGTGACCTTCCCTTCTTTTTTGACCCTCCTCATGGGCAGCCTAGTTTATGAACATCAGTGAGGTCCCAGAGAAAGGAACATGGCCACACAGATAGCAACTATTTCCAAGAGCATATCAGATATGGCAAGGCACACTATGTCAACACTCCCCCTGCGACAATCTAGTTTTTACTGGAGTTAATTAAAACAATTAATTCCCTTCCTTTTCAAAGCAGGGTGATTACATAAATACACAATTTTCCAGCCCCTACCCATAAGGAGAGTGATTTCTCTGCACTGCGCTCAGTGTGTCGAAGAACCTTGCTGAGCTAAACGATCCTTTATCTTACATGGCCTTTCAGAAAATCTCCACCAACTCTTTCTGCTTTGTTCTCCTAACTGGTCAGGTGGTAGAACCACATCTCCACACGGACACAGGAATCCAAGGTTTATTAAGTGTTTTCACACAGCAAAGATCGCAGATGCCCAACCGGTGGCCCCAGGGACAGGAGCGGAGAGGAGGGCCGGGGAAAGGCGTGCGCACACTCTGACAGTCGCTGCTCAGTGCTCTGCTGCAACAGTTTACCAGTGTGGGTGATGCTGACAATAATTAGGCAAACAGGATGCCAAACAATTGAAAGAAAAGCTGTCAAACATTTTGTGTTATTTCCCCCTGCATGGGCCTGTGATTTATCATAGCATAAAAAACACATTAAAAAAAATCTCTATGCAGTGACATTTTATTCAAATTACAACCCTCGGCTTCTCTGATTGCCTGCAGACTGACATCTCCACTGGCGGCTGCAACACTCAGGAACGTGTTCCTTCATTAATCCAGCAGTTCTCCGGGGTAGATTCTAGCCACTGTCAGGAGAGCCAGTGTGCCGAGAGAGGAACAGAGTACCTCTCAACACATGGGGAGCCACTGCCTTCAGACGTCAGAATGAAATAAAATAACTGACATCCGTATTTCCTTTTTAGATTCTTAGTCCAACTTGGCCCTAAAACTTGAAATAACCGTCTTCTGCATTAAGGCTCCTACCTATCATGTCTTCATCCCTCTCTACCCAAGACCTCGTTTGGAGCTCTGGCTTTGGTTAAAGTGTATTTTTAGGGCTTTGATCTTTTCAATATAAAATCGAATTTTCTGATGATGCCTCCAGTGGCTGTAATTGAAGCAGAAAGAAAAAGAAATGGAAACAATACTTTTCTAATCCAATTTTTTTTAGAGGTTGGCATGGTTCTATGGATAAGTTCTTATAAATTGAGAGAAGTACTGCAAGGAGACATCCTTTCAAAGATGTTGAGCCAATGAGAGATGTAAGATGTTAATATTATTACTACAAAGTCCATAGGCAGTCTCTAATTTAGACACCTGGGTTGCTGTGTTGCAGTGGGCCCTGTAGGTCATAGGATCTACCTTTTCAGCTTACGAGAGAAAGCCTGTCTATGATCTTCCTGGCTGATGTTCTGAGCTGGAATGCTTCCAAGTATGGGGATGTGGTAGCCCTTCCATTACAAACACTTGGCTGTTAACAGACCTAAGATTCAGATCTTCATTGTCTTCAATTGCGCCCCCTCCCCACTCCTGTCCTGACATCAAGATCCACTTAACAGTGGGAGCCCCGATCCTCTAGACATTGCCTTGTTTGAAGAGCTATTTCTTTCTACCACTAGCAGCTTCTCTGCGCTCCATTCTTCACTCTCTTCTCAATCTTTAAATCCACAAGAGAACCTTTTCTTCTCATGATCCTCTTTTGTTAGACTATGGACAGCCATTGAGTATCATCAGTATAATAAATCTTCATTTTATTTAGACAGATTCCCATTTTCAGAAACAGCCAGCAGTCATTTTACCCGAAACATGACAAATCATACAGGTTAGCACACAGAGTAAATGAGCTCTAATTTCCCGCTGACCATGTATCTTTCTCCATCAAGCTTTTCAGAAGGTATTTAATACCTTCGTGCTGACTTCCGGCTGTCTAGGGACCGTCTCACTAGATTACGCCCAAGTAGATGGCGCTCAGACCTTTTCCAACCATCTTTCATGCCAAAATGTATGTGTCCTACGTCTCCCACCTAAGAAAGCTGATAGCGAATTTAATGGGCTAATTTAAATTAGGGTGTTGGCAGCTTATATCTGAACACTTTAATGTATTGCAAACCAACTAACATTTACCCATAAACAGTGACTCATTTCCTTAGCCTAAAAACATGAGCAGCGGTTGATATTCTCCCTCTCTCTCCCCCTCTCTCCCTCTCTCTCTCTTTCCCTCCCCTCCTCCCCCTCTCCCTTTTCCTCTCCCTCTCCTTCTTCCTCCCCCCTCTCCTCTTTATAGATAAATGTGAATCAGCCCCCACAACCTGTTCATCTAACTCTGGAAGCTGTTTCTCAAGGGCAAACCAAAAAGGGAGACCAGGTAACAGCTGTGTGTAGCTCACTGAAAACCCATCTCTGCTACAGAATTAACGGCTCAAAGATCTATAGCCTGTGAAAGCAAGTCTGTGATGTCAATTCTGAAGTTAAAGAACAGCTTCTTGACCAACCTCACCAAATCAATTTTTAAAACCCTTTTGTTCCATGGGTTTTCAACTTACTCTGATCGACTGAGGCTGATCAGAAACAAAAGCATTAGTGGTAAAGACCAAAATAAACGAACTTCTTTTAGAAGTCTTCTCTCTTGCCAAAGTTGATGACTGAATAAATTCAAAGACATTTAAATTTATATTAGTTATACTCACTGGAGGAAAGGTAATGTGAATACGATAAATTCACGCCTCCAGCAAAGCAGAGGCTGAAATGGTAACTTTGGGTTCCTTTGGATCTCAATTGTGACATGTCTACTGAAATACTATTTTTCCTTTCTGAGAGAAGTTTGGGTTTTTAAAAAATTTATATTTAAATCTCCCACATGTAACCACAATCCACAATCTCTGAAACAAAGTGGCTCATTTTACATGTCTGGACCTTTTCAGGCAGGAAAGCTAGACATACAGTTTTCTCTCTTTCATCATCAGACCTAAGAGTATGTGGCAAACATTTCAGAATTCAGTCTTTTCAAGAACTTTTCCTCTTGTTTCCACCCGCACATTAAAAAGAGGTGAAATTACTCCATGTAGCCACAACTGAGAATACAGTTTGGCAAAGAGTCAGGAAAGAAGAGAGATGGAAGGGCTCTTATAAATTTTTCTTTACAATCTAAGTATGTTGAGCACACGGAGACAGCAACAGAAACAGGTCAAAGTGGCTCTAGCTGTGCTTTGGGAAATCTTGGCTGTGAGGAGCTTCTGTAGTAGGAGGGCAGAGCATTCTATCACCCGAACTGGAAGGCCAGTCTGGGGCGTGCTCACTGGCTGTGCCAAGATCAATTACCCGCAAGTCCCTGTGGAGTCTCTCTTCTATAGGAAACAGGGGAAGCCCAGGCCATCAGTATTCTGCACATACACTAACAGCTTGCACTGGCAGAAGCAATCATTTTTCAGCTCCTTTCAGATTCTATTTATTTGTCATTTTCCCCCTTGGCTGGAAAGGTTTCTCCTTCATACTAGGCAGGGACACCAATCTAACAGAATATATTAGAAACTCTTCTATTACTATTTTGCTGGGGTTCTATTAGGGTTGAAATGCACAAACAAAATGTGATGAAAGTTTTAGGGTGTTTTGGGTGACTTCAATCCCAACGTCTCACTTGGCTGACTTGATTGCCTGCTCTCAGAGACTTAGGCAATGCTAGTTTTGAGACAGGAGGTCTCGTAGACCCTGAAAACGAGGCAGCGTTTACATCAGCCATTCGGTGGAGGAAAATCCCCTGCTTGTCTGGAGGTCAGGATACTATGCCTTCATTTGTGTGCAGGTGTGAATGAATTATTTAAAGAGGAAAATGTGAGTGTGAGCACTGCATAGCAATGCAGCTCAGACTTTCCACTGGATTTTCAATAAGTACAAACACTTTTTTTCTCATGTCTTCCTGTCTATGACAAAGAGAAAATGATTATGGGGTGGATATAAAGTGAGGTTTGTGGGTAGGTAAGAGATTCCTTGATTACTCTCATTAAACTTTACAATTCTGTCTTCTTTTGTGTTTTGTTTGCTTAATGCTTGCTCCACAAATAAACTGTAAGCTCCATGGAGACAGAGAACATGTCTACTCTGTTCAGCACTATATCACCGATACCCACCACAGTTTTTGGTACCCTGGAAGAGAGGACAAAATAAGCACTTTGTCTCCTTTAAACCAGTGGTTCCCATTCTTTTCCAAGTGAGACGTTAGTATGGATTTTCTTGAGGCTTGATGACGAAAGCCAGTGATGGAATGAAGAAGACGAGTTGCTAACATGGTCTTTGATACATTGGTAATTTTAGCAATATCTGACCTAGACATCAAATGAGTAAAATTCTAATATTTCCTAGTACATTTTGGTATCTTGCTTTGTAAACCATTTTTAAGCTATAAGAGAGAAATACTCTCTTTTTAAAAGACAAAATATTATAGCATCCACTTATTCGTTCAGGAAATATATTCTGAGCCCTTGCATTGTACCAGGAAGTCGTCTTGGTTCCTGGTGAAGGTGGCATATGGCTTCTCCTGGAGCTTTCACTCTAGTAATGCATATATGATTGGGACTGGTGGACGTGGAGTCCCAAATAGCAGCTGTAGGCCAAACTGCTCAAAACAAATGATATGGGTACCATGAGAGACTCGCTCAAATTTTGATCATATTTAGTTCTCCTGCCACCTCTCTCACCAACTAAGTTGGGAAAGGAAGAGGCGCACCTGGAAGCACAGAATGAAGTGGACAAAGAGGACCCAGGCATCAGTGCAGTAACACTGTTCATCGCAAAGGGTCCTTCTGTCATTCCCAAGGCAAGATATTTAAGCACGGAAGTGACTCCATGATATGGCGATGCCATTTCTACAGTGGATCCACAATATAAACATCCTTTCAGTGCATGACCTAAACTTTGAATAACCCATAGAGCAGGGCCAAAACATAGGTTGGGGAACCAGTTAATAAGTTTCATGAAAAAGTTATTTAATCTTTCTAAGCATCAGTTTCATCTCCAGAGTGGCGCCAATATTTAGGTTATAGGGTTGTTCTGAATATGAAATAAAACAATACAGTGTATGTTTAGCATGGTAATTTAAGTGACAAATAACAGTTGAATAAGTGTTATTATTACGTTGTAATTGTTACTCAACAGATAGAGCATACATTTCATTTAAGACTATTCATCACAACACTCAGAGGAGAGAAGTATATATGATTTGCAGGTAAGAAAATTGAGGATTAATGGGGTAGAACATTAATATTTTCAGTGGTTCTAGGAACAGGGGAAGATTACACCTCACCTCCACCTTGAAGTTAAATGTGGCCATGTGGCTTGTTTTGGCTAATGAAATATAAGTCAGAGAGGCATGTATTGCTTTTGGGTTGAAGCCTTTAAAACCATCTTCCTTTCCCTTTGCCATCCCAAACAATATTCAAGAAGAAGGACTGTCCCGTATCCTGTGCCCTGAAGTGAGGGAAATGTACAACAGAGCCTTCTGCTAAGGATCATGGGCTGCAGCATGAGCAAGAGGTGAATCTGTCGTTTCTGCCGCTGAGACTTTTGGAGTTGTCTGTTATTGCAGCAAATCCTGGCTTATCCTGACTTGCCCAAGATCGAAACTACAGTATTCAGACCCAGGATTCAAACTCAGGTTTCATGATATTAAGGCCAATGCTTCTTGTTGTGCCACCTCACAGATCTCCTCACTGCTTATTGGAAATAAAACACTCCGTGGATATAACTTCTCCCAAAGAAAATTCACTTTCCTGTTGCTCTTATTCTTGACTTGGAAAAAAGTTAATGTTTTTCCACAGACATAAAAAGAAAATTCTCTAAGCAAAGGTCAGTGGAAGGTAACTAAACACTCGGAGAGAGGTGGTCAGAAAATAACACTGGTTGAAAAGATCCATTAGTTTGGCAGAACTCTTTATTTCCACCAGGTTCATGACCTGAAGATTACATAGGATGAAGGGAGGCGCTTATCAAAAGCTTGCAACTCTAGCTACAAAATCAATTTTTATATGATTTATGTGATGTTCTTCAGGACCAAAGGCAGTAATTCATTCCCTGTGTGGCACTCAGGCTGCTATTTAGATGTTGAAAAATGATTAATTTTTATTTATAGTGTGCCTTTCCTCGTACATTACTGGAAACAAGATTTGAGAGCATGACACTTCTATAGCATGAAATTATTTACTGAAGTCCCAGGCAAAGAGAAAAAAAATCTACTAAAAGCCCAAGATCTCAACATGCACTGACATAACCACTGTGAAAACTTTCCAAGTCCAAACCTTCCAATCTATTCAGTTCAACCCATTTAACATAAATGAGCCAAATTAATTCCCCAAAAGGAGCTGTTCTTATATCAAATCATACTCAGCACTAACTTCAACAATGAGAGGGTAAAGCATTTAGAATTCGTATGGTTTTTATTCCTCCAAAATAGTAAATTTAAAAAGTTCCTTGAATTTGATGCACATAGCTTATTTCTACTTAATTTGAAATGTGTGCATTTAAAAAAATTGTTATAAATATGTCTTTTCTGGGACACTGTATGCAGTTATTTCTTTCTTTCAAAGCTACAGAAGGGCTGTGTTCTCAGGGTTCCCAGTCTCCAGCTTGTCAGCCTGAGCCCAATAGATTCATCACGATCTGAGGGCCAACCCTACCTAGGAAAAGGTTCACAATTTCCTTATTGACGGTATATCTCGAAACCCCTAATCTAGGGCCCACAATAACTTGATGAGGGGGGGTCATCTGCATCTCCTTTCACCTTGTAATCTTTAGAGTTGGTTTAAAGACCTTGAATCGAAAGGAGGGAAAGTAGGAACAATGAGGCCATTGGAAAGAAGTCTGCCCATTGCTTCCAGACACTAGAAGGTTAGAGAGCTGTGCAGAACAGCACCTGCCACTTTATCCTGTACCACTTTCTAGGACAACACTTCCCGAGGGAATAGTCAGGAGAGCTGGCCTGGTCAGTCGCCAGCGCCACGTGCGAGGCCGCTCACAGACTCCTGAGCATTTTGCACCGCCTCCTGCTCCTCGGGTCAGTGTGCTTTCCCCTCGCGGGGCTCATGTCTGGTTAAGCTGCAGGTTGATGCCCAGAGACCACTATTTCCTGCCTCATTAAGCATGGCCATATCCCTCAAGAGGGTAGTAAATAAAACTAGTGGGCTCTTCTACTCTCACTAACTTGAATTGTTTAAAAGGCGTGGCTAGCTCATCCGTAAATGGCTAGGACTGGTATGACTAAGGATGAATATCTTGTGGATACAAGTTGTCTGTTAAGCCCTCTAGAAGTAAAAGATGTAAACCCAGAGGGGGAGGGGGAGGGCTCTTTCTCCTGTCTATAGTTTGCTTTGTGCATGGGAGTCCTCACCTGCCAGCCACCTCTGGGAAGCCCAGTTTGTTAGGTTTTTCTGGACAAAATGGTGGGCAAAGTCGTTTAAAATAGAGTAGGAAATGTCAGCATGATGTTTCCTTTCAGGATTAAATGTGAAAAGATATACGCATTTAAAAAACACCCGCCACAACTGAACAATTGTTCTGTACCTTCCCCCTCCCATCCCATTACTAGAGTTATTAAGGTGATCACTTTGTAAGGTATACAAATGCTGAATCTAATATAATATTGTATGTCAACTATAACTAAAAGTAAATTTTAAAAACAAATGAAAAAAGCATAAAAAATAGGGTAGAAAAAAGAAGACTGCTCTACCACCATCAATACCGAAACACTTTCATCAACTGGAATATAAAACTGGAAAAAGAGCATGGGCTTTGCTGACCTATTAGCAGGACCTTGGATCATTCCCATGGGGGGAAACACTACATTTGTTTGAGTCACCCAGAGAGGTTCTTATGTCTCCAGACAACGTCAGCCATAACTCTTATCACTTATAAGGAACAGAAGAAAAGGTATGTAGGCAGGGAGAATATAAAGACTGATATCCTGAAAACTTCGTATTTCCTTAGTAACATATATTTTCCTGTCATGCCACTATTCTGTGTACTATGCTTTTCTTCTTCTTGAGTTCTGTGGTAGACTCTAAGAATGCCAGTCCTGAGAAAGACACTAAATACTCAACACACAATGTTCTAATTGCCTGCTTGCCCCACTCAGTTGTAAGCTCTATGAAAGCAAGAAATGTGTGCTGACTACATCCCATAGCGACTGCAGTACCTGGTGTGCAGAGGTATTCAGCAACTATGTGCTGGATGAATAAAGGAATGAATGATTAAAAAAATTGAGTCAGTCATTTACTCTGTACCTTCAGGCGGTGGTGTTAGGCATTTCAGTAATCATATTTTGAATTCTCATAACAACTCTATAAAATAGATATTATTTTTCTCATATTACTGGAGAAAAAAAAGAGTTGCAGTGAGTTTCAGGTGAGAGTCTGGGACACAGTGATTCCTTCCTCTGTGATAATCAGGATCTTTCCCAAATATATTCCTGAGTCTCCTGTGTCCGGTCAACAGGATAGCATTGGGGAGACTCATTAATGACAGCTTGCCTTTCCTGTGAACCTACCTCTTAGTCAATGGGATGAGAGGGGAAAAGAAAACACAATCATTGAATTGTGGAGGGTGTTTCACATATTTTATTACATTTAATCTTGAAAACAGACTTATCATGCTGACATTAGCAGTCTTCGAATCAAATGAGTAATCAAAAGTTAGGAGAGATGCAATGACTTTTCCCAAACTCCAGTTCATAGTGAACATGCTATTGGTGCTAAAGATGAAGGTTCCTGGGCCCTGCTCTGGAGTCACTAAAGTGGATTTCTTGAAAATGGAGCCCAGGAATCTCCATTTTTGGCAACTCACTAGATGGTTTTAAAGCAAACTGAAGTTAAAGAAGCGTACTATGTCCATGTGCTTCTAAATGCACATTCTTGGGGCAAGAAATTTTTCATGCACTTGCACAATACTAAGGGCCAGATGGTCTACAGATGGAAGAAATATCCCTTTAACAAGCATTAGGATTGCATTTGCAGCTTGGAATATGGGGAATGCCTTGGTACCCCCCATTAATGTTAATGGGAGTCATGTGGCTAATTCTCCATATTCTGTGCTGGAAAGTGTTCCCTCTAGAACCAGGAGAGGCTATATTTAATCAAACCATCTGGATTCCTATGTACACGTATAAGGGCCGAAAATAGGTCACAGTTGGTAAGCTACTTTCTGGAAACTATTCCATTGTATCAACAAATTCCAAAGTCCTGAAAGGACTCCCACTCTCCCCCACCTCCTTCAGTGAGTGACAGTCCCAGAACTAAGAGGTCAGAGAAAGTCCAACATTTAAAGAAAAAGAGTTTCAATAACAAGAAAACACATAAAGCAAATCTTCCCCCCAAAATAAAGTGTGGAATAAACTTGTTAAAAGCTATTAACCCCTCCACAACACATTTCTACTCCAAAGTAACCTCGCTTGAAGTTAGAGAGCAGCATGAAATTAAGAAACACAATTTGAAGAGCATAAGAACTTCAGATATGAACTCACGATGCCCATGAGACTTAGAGACATTCAAGTTCCTATGGAAACCACGGGGATGATGGTCCTATGAGACCTAAGAGAATCAGGGAACCTGGGGTAAAAAGGGTAGTGAGCATTCACAATGCTTTGAGGACTCAACTCAATTACTGACTATTTCTATTACAGGAAATAAGTTAGAGAACTGCTTGAAGAATTTTAAAGCAAGAAAAAGATTTATCAAGCTCGTTTGGGATATGAACCTCAGTGAAGTCTTGGAGCAGGAGGCTATTCATCACAGTGGAGCAGAGGACTGGTGGGTGCTGGGCTCAGCAGAATTTATAGGTTGTTATTCTCCATCATCAGGCTCTCGTTCAGTTACTTCTTATAGGTCACTTTGATTGTTACTGCTTGTAAAGCACCACGTAGGCAGAGGCAAAGAAAAGTAGAAAACTGGTCTCCCAGGGCCTGCGGCATGGAGGATGAATGGCATATCTACACCATTTGCCTTTTGATTTGCCTGAGAGTCTGAGAACTCCCAAATTAAAAAAGATAGCATAAAAGTCCCTAGTCCAGAGTGGCCAACTAGACAAAAACCCATGTGTTAAATGCTCACTGGGTTCTCAGGCCAGCACCCATGGAAACCACGCTATCCTTGAAGCATAAAGAAGGGTTTAGAGCCCCAGAATTACCATCACTGTGTTTATGGAGAAACTCAGGAACCTGCTCTTTTATGCCAGGATCTTCCCACTTTCTCTGTCATAGGAGGGCAACACCAGTTTACTACTGCCCAAGTCGGAATAGGGGCACAGTCCTAATTCCCAACTCAGCCTAGGCGACCAGGCACCAGGCAATGCCCTTTTAACATTGCCCACTTTTTATTCGCCATTGTGCTTGCAGTTTTGTTTTACTTCGAGAACATACGCTAAAGAAATGGTTCTAAATTTGTCTGAGCTAATTTCAACCTTGAGCTGCCTCACTGCCTATGGCAAATCGGATAGGGACACACGCCCTGTGTGTACTACAAGATGTGATACGCAGAGGCGGTCTGCGCTCTGAGTGGGAAATGCACTCTAAATACTCTTCATTACTCAGAAGTATAAGGAGATGCTTCCATGAACAGATGAGCCAAGAAGAAGCTAGAGAAGCTACAAAGGCAGGTAAATCCTAGCCCTGATTTGTGGCCCAAAAAATCTTGATGTCAGAAACTTTATTGAAGTAGAGGCAATGTGGAAAGCCCCAAAGAATTATCCAGGGTATCCACAATAAGATGCTATTTATTAACTCTAATAAGAGCTAAGCATAACTCTGCACTTTGAAAGGTTCAGTGATCAGTAATTAACTAAATTCGGTTGTTAAATGACACCACAGCAATTCTAGGTCAGTCTGAACTTTCCCTCTGGTTTAATGCCTCAGGATGGAGTGAAGTTCCTCTCTCACTAAGGTGCCCTTGCACAGCAAACAGGAGAAGGGGGAAGAAACAGTTAACATGCCATGTTCCTCTCCTCGTTTTAGCTCAGTTGGGCTGCAGCCCAGAGAGGTGGTCTCACTTCTCTGGGGCACTCTGTGGCCCCCAGGACTGCTGGGTGTTGGTACTCAGGTGAGGGGCTGTGCACCTGTCCAAGCCCTGCCCTTCAGCCTCCCTGCCACCTTATAAAAAGGCGCCACACCACTGCTTTTAGCTCACTTAGTCCCGTTTGCTCATTCCCTTCGCTAAAGAGTCTGGGGCCAGAGGACCACAGGAAGGTGTGCAGCAGCCTTTATGGATGAACCAGGCTGGGCACTCATGCTTTCTCAGCCGTCTGTCTCCTGAGAAGACATTCACATATTTGTTTTCAACCAAGGAAACCTGAGGCGTGGCATCATATACAGCGGTGGGCAAAAGCAGGTTACAGTTGTTCGTATGGAAAATACTACAATAATTAATAAATAATACAGGAATAAACTCCGTGTTTCGTGTGCTCACAACTGTAACCCTACTTTTGCCCACCCTTGTATTTTTAGCCCCACGTATATGTATTGATTTCCCCAAGTTTGCTTGTTGTAAACTTAGAAATAAACACATAATTTCTAGGATTATAAATGAACTAGTAACAGCAAAGCTAGGCTGCCCAGCCCAACACAAACAGGCAACGGAAATTGAGCCCCAAGACTTTCCAGCCACAGCCTGGTCAGAAGCCGTGGATGGGGGGCTGTCTCTGGACAATGAGACTGCAGGAGAGACTGTTCAACTCTGTGTGAAAGAACGTGATCAGGAGATGTGAAATCCTCTCGATCATTTCACAAAAATGCTCATTAACAGGGTTTACAAAAGATTAGGTAATGACATATACACATCAACAGGCTCCTATCTGTGCTGTAGGGAAACATATAGGAATTATTATTCTTTTCATCTGAAACTAAGTTCATTGCTGACAATAAATCAAATGCTACATGGCCGCCTGGATGAAAATAAATGACTAAAGGTTATCATTTCCCCTAGAAAAAGAACAATAAACACTTATGAAAGCTCAAAGTGCTCCTACACATATTCTGGTTGCTATAACAGAGATTACTTATCAGACGGTCCCTCAGCAAATGGATTAGGGTCGGAGCTGTGTTGTGCATCAGCCATTTGGTTTTCTCCTTATGTTAAATTGAGGCCATATATAGATATGAAATTATAACAGCACAAAATGCCTGATTTCCACAGCAACAGGCAAACTATGAAAAATATAAATCCATTCCTTTCTCTACTACAAAAGTGCATCAAAGTTGAAGCATTTTTATTTAATATATAAAGATTAATCAGATTAGCATCATAGTATTTGACAAATGGTCATTTTTTCCAACATTACCTTATTTTAAATGAATGGGACAGGAAATAAATACTTATGTTTCATAAGTAAAACTGAGTTGAAACTACTGTATTACAATTTTTAAAAACAGGCGCAAGCACCAGTGAAATAGATAGAAGACTGAAGAAACTGTAGATACCATTGCAGTTAAGTCACTGATTCTGACCACGAGGTGCCTACAGGATGTGAGACTCAAATCATTATGATCTGAACAAAGGAGAGACTTGTTTTATGTTAAGGATCCAGAGTTAGCTGTTGGCTACGAATGCCACTCAAAGCTCAAATAAGAGTACTAGGTTTTGCAAATGAACCACTCTACTCGTAGAGAAAATTCTTAAAGTTAATCTCCAGAAGCAACACATCCTGTGTTGCTTGGGGTAGAGCCTGCTTTCATCCATGGTAGCAGGTTGTGTGGGAAAAGAAATGGATTTAAAGCCAGAAGGCCTGGATTTGAGACTTTTCTCTTTGACTTGGCCTTCACGTGAGTCCACTTGGCCGAGGTCCACTGTAGCCTGATTTCTCCTGGCTTTCAAATGAAAATAAGGATTCTAGCCCCATCTACCTCGAAGGACTGTGGTGAGGATCACATGGGATAATTACGTGGAAGGTGCTCTGTAAGTGTAGAAATTATAGAGGCACCTCTGTTTTCGAATGTAATCTGTTCTGGAAGACCGTTCGAGTTCCGAAACGTTCGAAAACCGAGGTGCCTCTGCTCTAAGAAGGCAGCGCAGGGCAGTCCAGACTGGCGTCTGAATCTTCTGCCAGGAGGCCAGTCTCCCAGCCGATGGGTGCCGGGGTGAGGGGACTCACTGACTTCTCTGCATGGGGGTTACCTCCTCCAAGGGGGGGCTGAACCCCCTCAGGCCAGGTCCCTCTGCACACCACAGTACAGTCAGCCTCTGAAAGGCTCGTGAGCCACAGCTCCTAAGCCATCAGGGGAGCTGGCTGAGCACCGAGGGTGTTTCTGTCCTAACTGGCGGACAGATCCGTACAGCTAGTTGTAGAAATCAAGCAGGTGAAATCCTCTGGTCTACATTTTGCCCGTCTGATGGCTTCAGACCGGCAAGGTTGAGGCTGGGGGCTGATGAGCAGCCGCTCTCCCTGCACTTCCCGTCCTCCGCCCGTTACAAGGCCAGAGCGAGAGGGGCGCGGAGCCCGGCAGCTGCCGTCGGGCCTGGCTCAGGCCGCGTCCCCAGCCGACTGTCTGGGGGGAAGTGGGCCGCTTCAGCCTGCGGTGCAGACGGAGGAAGCCGGCACTGAGATTATGTTCCTTCAACCCCCACGGCCTCATGAGAACAATGGGCGAAAAGAAAAGCGCCGAACGGACTTGATGCGTTTCCCTTACTTGAGAGGTGCCTGCTCCTTCTGCATCGGTCTCTAGCCGGCGGGAGGAAGGTGCCGAGCTCACTCTTCCTTTGTGGACACTGTGGTTTTAAAGGACAGAGCCTCGGCTATCAAAGCAATCTAGTGGTGTCTACTCGTATCAAGGGCAGGGAATGATATAAAATATTTGGGAGGGGTGCGGTGAAGGACAGTCCTTTTCTTTCTGTGTCGTGTTCCCTGGGTAAATAGTTCCATGGGACGACTACTTCTTTAATCTTTCAAACCGCACTGTAAAGAGGCCATTGTTTTTATTGGACATCTTTATTCCAGACTGCAAGAATTTTTTATTTCCCATGGTTAAAATGATTCACATTAGATGATTTATTCTGGACACTGACAAAGCCTGACTTACAATGGATTTTTATGGGGAAAACATACCTTTTGTGGTGATTTAGCTTCAAATGGCTATTTTGAGTTAAATGACTTAGGCGAGAAAGTCTAAGTAGAAAGTCAATGAGAGTTTACCCAGCAGCCTACAGTTACTCAACTAAGAATAATATCATGTTTAAATTAAAAACCAGGGATGGATTCTGCTCCATGAACGTTACAGCACGACATGCGATGAGAGAGGAACAGGAAGTTAATATAAAAATACATGGTCGATGCTGATAATAATAATAGCACCACATATTGGCATATTCTGGTTCTACCACTTGCTAGTTTTGTTGCCCTAACAAGTTATCCTCTCTGGGCCTCAGTTTTCTTATCTTTAAAATAGGGATAGTGATAGTATTTACCTCATAAGGTTGTCATAAAAATTAAATCAATAAAATAATCACTGCAAAGTATTTAACACAGTGTCTGAAATATTGTAAACACTCAACATCAGTTGTAATAAAATCAATAACATTTATCATTTGACTACATGCATAAGCAGAAAACTAAGAAAAAGAAAGAGAAAACAAATACGTATATGGTTTTTACTATGTGCTGAGCACTATCCTAAATATGTGTAAGCATTCTGTCTACTACCTGCTTTATAAAGGAAATATGTCATTATGCCCATTGTACAGACAGGAAAACCAAGGCACAGAAAGGCAAAGTAACTCCCTTAAGTCTACATCATGGAGAGGATTAGGCAAGGCAATCTGCAGGTATCTCAATGTTTTCTGAAGTGATCAACAAATTTTGTTTTTTTATAATCTTGTTTAATGGCATCATTAGTTTCTGTTTTTTAAAAATATGCAACAGTTGTTTTATAGTAGTCATTAACTCCACAATTTATTTATTTTTTATTATTTATGAAAATAGAGGCATCACAAAAGCTGAAATTAGAGTTACTTTGTGCATTATTCACATGCACAGAAGAAAAGTATCCAATGCCAAGTGTGGCCGAAGCAATAGTCTTCAGGGTCAGGAGAGCGAGGGCCGGAGGGTTGGGGCATTCTGATCTCTCTTCCATTTTTTCACATGAGGGACGCAGTGACGGGGTGTCTGGGTGTAGGCAAGGTGGCCCTTTATCTCTCTTTTCTTTCTGCACATCCAACTCCTATTCTGCAACTAACGCCTGTACACGAGAACAGGACCCCCACTTAACATGGGAGCTCTTAAAAATCTTGTACAACTTCATCAATATTCCTTTTCAATAACTTTTTCTCCTTCTTATTTTATAATGATTTCCCCTACTTTTTTTTTTTTTTTGACTTGTCTTCAAAGCCCAGATGCCTAAATATTGGTTGCTCCGGATCTTAATGGTTACTCCAGAGCCATGGAATTTTAAATATGATCTCAGACTTTTAGGACGTGACAGCTTGATTATTTTACAAGGCTAAAACCCTGAATCAAGTCTGTAATTTTAAGAATCAAAACTGTTTTCCCACTGATGTAGACGTTTTGTAACGTGTGGCCCACAGCTATTTACAAGTGATTTACAAGCGGTTTACAGCTGCTGTGTCTTTGTGCCCAAGATCATGGAGAGTCCAGGAGCTGATCCTCCTGGGGCTGTTGCTAATTTCACTCTCATTTTAGACAGCTTTCCCTTCAATTAGCAATTTTCTAGCTTCCTTGTAGGACACTGTAGCCTCACGGCATTCAGGCACTCACAGGACACTTGGACAATTTAGCAATAATCTAAAATTCGGGTTTTTGAAACAAGTGACTTATTTAAATGCTGGCGAAACAGAAAATGACTCGAATAAAAAACAAAACAAAACAACAACAAAACAAGTGCCATAAACTGAGAAAAGTTACTTAAACTAGGATCAGGGGTTGATAATTTCTTCAGTATAAGGAGTAGTAGGAAATAGCTATAATATTAATTTTGGGCCATTGTGACCTCTAAAACGCAATGGGACAATTTCTGATGTCACTGAGGAACAAAGCAACTCTTTAGGGCAAACTAACCAACTTTCATTGCACGTGGACGTGATTTTGGAGGTGCTCTATCTGATTCCATGTTGGATAGAACCAGGCACATCTCTTCCCATGCGTGCTTTGGAAATCTGTTCTCACTGTTTTAGTGATGTTATATCAGCCTTGGTATAATGGGACCAACCTCAAGTATGCTGGCACACAGAGGAAAACGTGTTACCAGGGTGAAAAATTGATACATGTTGTATTTTGGCTCTAATGTGTCTCCAGCGTGCAGACTTCACTAAAAAGCTCTAACTCTTGACCTTACCATTGTTTGCATTTGTTATTTAGCCTTTGGATTGTTTATTTCCAACCATCCTACACTGACATTTTATTTCCTAGTTTCTTTATCCATAAGATGGTGCTAACAGTAATATCATAGGGTTGTTATGAGTGTTAAATTCATTCCTGTTTACAAAATTTTAGAAGTATGTCAGGCACAGAGAAAACACTATGTAAATGTTTGAATAAAGACAATGTTCCCTGCTTCCTTTCCATTCTGATTTAAAAAAAAATTCAGATTAATATATCATTGTATCTGTATGCGGTAGACCATGTGGCCCATATGATATTTAAAATCCGGGGACCCACCTTTTCTTTAAAAGAAGAAGGCATTTTTGAAGTGCAAGCCATGGAGAGCACTCAATGCCATACCGAGAAGTTAGATGAGGAAGGTGAGAAGAATAAAGAATCGAAGATCCTAGCCGGCAGACAGTGGTTGCAACTTTTTAGGATTATCTTAGGCCCACGTAAATTGCAAAAGCAGACCTGAACATTGACAACACAAACCCGACTAAAATATGACTCTAAAATATGAATGTCTGCTATTATAAAAGACTCTAACGATAATAAAACCTGAGGAAATAAACATTAGAAAACAGCAGGTTATTTTCTCTTCCTTAAAAGCCCTGAAATTGAATTTCACCATTCCCAGTCACAGGATAAAACATCTGTTCCAATGGAAAAGTAACACAAAGCCACTTCTGAAAAGACTCACCGAGGAGTTTTCACATGAGTAGATGGAAATATGTATTCCAATTTTAGATAACTACTCTTTCTAGATTTAAAAAAGCCAGTGGTCAAAAAACACAAACGTCGCATTTGCCTTCAATCACGACACTCCTATAAGCACAAAAGTTGTAACACCATCCTGTTTAGTTTAATTAACTCGTTCATTTATTCCTTCTTTCTGTTTGAAAACAGAGTGCCAGCCAGGCGCTGGGAATGCAGAAATCAAAAACTAATCCCTGCCTCCAGGCGTTCACACTTTAGCCAGGAAGTGAAACACCAAACCATTAGGATAGGACGCGACTAGCTCTGTGACAGAGATAAATACGAGGTGGAACCGAGGACAGAGGATGCATCCAGACCGGCAGAGTCAGGGAAGGTGACGCCTGGACCTTCTGCCCCATTAGAATAGCCAGGCAAAGGTTCTCTAGGCAGGAGAAATGATTCGTGCAAAAGCAGAGATGGGTAAAAAAGCATTTGCAATTTCTCAGACAAAATTAATCAATCTCATACATAGCACCTCAGCACGCCGTCTGTATTTCTGTCAGCATGAATGTTACATGTGTTTTTATTGATCTACATGCAAGTCTCCCTCAGCAGACGCTCACTTTCTGAAGCAGGCCGATTCATCCCGGGACCTCCCTTTTTGTCTTGCACTTATAACTTGTCTGCATAGGTTTGATGGAATGAATGAGTCACAGTGAGATTTCCCAAGAAACACCTGTGAAATATGCACTTACCAAAACACCCAGGGATCCCCTCATCGCTAAGGGAGCCCCTTTGCTTTATGCAAACACAGTCCCATTCCCAGGGACAGGACGGGGAAAAGTCTCTTAATCTTTTCAAGGAATGTCATCCTGCAGACATTTTTGTGGTCATGTGGAAAAAGGGTCTGGGAAATGCACTCTCACGTGGCATGGCTGGAATGAGAAGTCGGAACTGTTTTGCCTTCTACACAGTTTTTGGAAGAGGCAATAAGAACAACAAAAAAAGCATCGGCGATGGTCAACATTCTCAGTGTCTCAGTTGAAAGGTGCTAAATAGGGAAACGTCGCATAGGTCATATTGACCCAGGCCACTTGCCTAAAGTAGCTAACAGAGTGGCAAGTCAAGTCACCCCTGCGCTTGTGAGCCCTGCCTCATGGCTTTGGAGTCCCAACCAGCACTGGTGAAAATACTTCTAGAGAGAGCCACCTGCCCTGGCACAGGGCAGGGCCTGGCCCGGTCCAACAGAGAAAGGAGTTCATTTCAGAGCATTCCTGTAGGCAACCTGCAAAGGAGAGCTTCACAGATGTGGAGCTGGGAATTTCTGGAAAGGGACGGCCCATCATGTAAAACTAATTTCTTTTTTAAAGAAGTGGAGCAGAGGGCAGCGATGATTTCAACACCGGTTCCCCGGGGAATTTCTGTCCGCCGGAATCAGCTAATCGTGGTTATTAAAAGTAAACGTTCCCTAATCCTCAGGAAGTGATTCTTCACCCTGGTGCTTCCACGGCTTTGCCTTCACTTGAATCCTGGGCGGAGTGAAGCGCTTCTGGATTCGCCCTAACCTGACACTCGGAGCTGGGGACACGGGCGGCTGTGTCCCCTAATCCGTGTGAGGACAGCGGCTGAGCTCCTGCCCTCCAGCTCCGCCGACGGGAGGCACAGCTTTGCGGCTGCAGCGGGGACATCAGCGGCCCCCCTTCCTCCTGCCCTGAGCGACAAAAGGACAGAATGCAGCAAAAGGCCACTTTTCTATTTCGTTTTGTATTTTTCTTTTCCTAGGGCGTTTATTTTCCTTGCCTAATTCAGAGGCATGCTGGGAAATTTAACTAAATCTGAAAGGAAAACATTTTGAAAATCCTTAAGATTAAAGGAGAAGTAGGGAGTACTTTCTGATCTGGGATAAGCTCCGCTAATCAGCTTTCTCATCTCAAGTATAAAACACAGTAAAACCAGTATTTGGGAAAACAAGAGAAGGGGTATTGCAGTTAACCAGCGAAGTCTCCCTTCACACTCAGCTGAGGGCAAGGACTCACCTTCGGTGTCTCCTTCCAGCCAGAACATCGAGCATCACACTGTGAGCATGCACAACGCTTACTGAAATTCAAAGACTGGCTAATTTTGCCGTTTGCATATGTACATTCATTCATGCACCCAGGCACACACAGACTGTTGGCTTATTATTACCCAAGATTAAAAGTATAAGTAGAAACTAAAAGACGCTGCTCTCAAGAGACCTTCCTTCCACCATCTGCGATGCTAGGTGAGATGCGTCTGTTTTCTTTTCACACATTCCTTTGCTCGGTTCGATCTAGCACCAGAAGGAAAACATGCCATAGATTTGGGCAGAAGGGTGAGATCTTGTTCTCGGTGGAATTAGTTGCCAGGAAGGATTGTCTTCCCTTCCTGTCCAGTCCTGCCCAGAAACAGAGGACAGCTATGAAAAGTATCTAAACGCTGGCTGCAAGGGGAACTTGACCTCTGGGCCACACTCAGCCAGCCGATGCAGACATCCTTCCCATGGGCCCTTCCACCTCTCTGACCCTCTGTGAATCCTGAAGAACCTGGAGTTAGCCTTACTCCTCAGTCCATACAAGGACGGCCTGTGCTTACACCCAGCTGGTCCTGTCTCATTAAAGGTTCTCCCTGGAGGGATCTGATTTTCATTAGTTTTCATTTTCATTCATTTATTCTCAAAAAAGTCTTGATTCTTTATCAAGCCACTAGTTTCACTTTATTACATTAACTATGCTACCAGATCTCAAGACAAACTAGGAGTTATTGAGGTTGCAACATCATGTCAGAACTGGCCCGCTCAGTGAAAACAAAACAAAATGAAATCCACAAACTTTAAACTCCTTTTCCGTGGAAGGGGGACATGAAAGTAAAGATAGAGTAAAACTAGTGTCTTCACTAATTGCATAACTTCTCAATCAGTTGTACTGATGCCATATTAGGAGCTGGATGCTATTATCTTTGATTTTTGATAAACCTGAAAAACAAGTTCAACACAAGGTAAAACAAGTCTTTGACAGGCAGTGACTTACAAAAGAAGATTTGAACAAACAGTTATTTGGAGAGCGTGCAGCTATTTGGAGAGTGTTAGATGGTTCACCAGGGACCACTTTAAAGGTGATTGTTCAGAGCCTCCCTCTCAAAGACACCTACACAAAGCCATCAGCTGCAATGACACTGGAGACACATCTTTCCCACAGAACAGTTTTTGTGACAGCCCTTTCCAAAACGCAAGAAAAAAACAAGGCAAAGCACAAAGAGCGAAAATGGATGGTGCTTCATTTCTCTTGCACCCGGACCTTGAAAAGTCAAAACAGAGCTCTTTATGGAGCGTCAAGTCAGCTGTCCTTTCCGCCACTTGCAGAACAACTCCATTTCTAGAGGACTCTGAATGCCCACGTGAATAATGTATATTTTACCCACTGTAATATACATCTGACAGACCTTGTCTTTAACTTCTTCACAGCTGTAGGAGAGGGGCCTTATGTAAAGACAGACTCATGTTTTCAGTAACAGCATCGTGGACTATGAGGCAGGTTTGGGAGGTCGGTTTCTAGGGTGGTTTTGTGCATGTGTGTGTGTGTAACAGGCGCCCTGCTCTTTCACATTCTCTCTCTCAAATACAATATAATTAACAATTGGTCTAAAAATTAATCTTTGTTTTTATGTCACCCCACCAATGCTGAGTGTGATTTGTCCAACCCTAGGGGATGGCAATGGGAGAGTAGCCCATTGTCACAGACAGAAAGAGGGAGATCACAGTGTTTACACAAGATAATCTGGCTTCTCTCTGGTCCTCGTATGCCAAGTTAAATAATCACTCTTGATGAAACAGAGTACGATTATTTTGCTCATACAAGTTAAATCACTTGCAGTGTTTTCAATTTTGTCTGCTTCTCTTTACTACACATTGATAATGTGGGCTTAACAACAAAATAAATGATTAATCCAATGAACTGAGATAGAAATGAAAATCAGCCCCAGTGGTCACTGGGACTAAAGCAAAAGATGGATTTTTTTTTTTTTTACTTTTCATTTGACTTCCTTTCATGGTGTTTAATAACAGAATATTTTGCCTGAAGTACTTACATGATATTCTGATTGGAGATTAACTGCCAAAATAATGCTTGAGATACAAGTAATATTGCAGGAAATCCCTAAGAGAAAAATGTTAGAACCAGAAGTGCTCCCTAAGAGCCAGAGCTGGAAAGCCTGTGCTGTTCATTCTTCGATACCCAGTGCCTAGAATAGTGCCTGGCACAGAGCAGACAACGGAGATAATAGCTACCTGTTCAATGAGTAAATGGAACCCTTTACTATAGTGCATTCTGCAGCTTCTAGAGGTGAGCTCTTTCATTCCATTTTTTACTCCATTTAATCTTCAAAGAGAAGGCGCTTCATTATAGGGATAATCCCAGGTCCACAGGAGAGCACCTTCTGTTGATTTGTTTCTGATCCAAGCTTCCACACTATAATCTAAGCAGCACACGCAGACCAGGACACAACAGATAGGCTTCCTATTGCCTGATGCACATTTATTTTGAGAGGTAACCATGCTGGAAACATGCTTATGTTAAAACTACTACATGAGCTTTCTTTAAAATGCAATCATTGATTGTAGAAGAGGGTTTTGTGACTCCTTGGATGGCCAGAAGAGAAAGGACTTGGCTGCACCTTAATAGCTGGTCTGTAAGATGTGAAATTTAAGTTCTAAGGCAGCTGGGCTAAGGTACCAATCTGATGAACTCTGTATCAGGCAACTTATGCTGATGACTCCAGTTATGACTAAACTTGGCAACTTATGCTGACCAAAGTTATGATTAAACCAGTTCTGCACACACATTCTTCCTCGTATTCTCAACTTAGACACAGTGAGGTGGATGTGACCATGGGCAGGCTGGAAACATGCCTTTAAGGCCATTATGAGTGCAATTTGGAGTCAGGCTTGAAAAAGCGACTTCCTAAGGTCCTTAAGTAATGTCTGCCCTCTTCTAGGTGAGCAAGTCCCCCCCCCCCCCTTCCTAAAAGGTCTGTAAACAAGTCAGAGCTCAATAAGTGATGTTATACTGAGCTTCCAAATCTTGCTTGGCAGAGAATATTGAAAAGGTTGTAAGACCCACCATGTTATCAGTCTGTCAGTATTTATTGAACACCACCACCTTGAGACAAAAGTGAAGTATAACTTTACTTTGCAGTATTGTGGTGTCTAGTTGAGTAGAAGAGTCACACACAAATATAATTATAGAGCAGGACAAGCGAGTCCAGGTGCAGAGCAAGTGCTTGGTCGCAATGTGATTGAGTCAAGAGTATTTAAAACAGCTCTTGTGTATTGGCAGCAATCTAGATATGTTCTCAGAAAAATGATGAGAGTTGGCCACTTACAAAGCTTATATTATTTATCCATAATGTCCCCGAGTCACAGACTTAAGTATACAGACCCACGCTGTTTTCCAAGAGGAACAATACCTGGGAAGCCAGGGGTACACTTGCCCAGAAGCTGCCTGCAGCGGATAACCCTGTTCGTGATTCTCTCCCCAGCCAACCAGGCAGGGGAAAGGCTGTGTGTGTGTGTGTGTGTGTGTGTGTGTGTGTGTGTGTAGGCAAGGTCAAGGGCTTCCTTAGCTCTAACTCACTACACCAAGATGGCCCGGTCATGAAGGCTGGAGCGAGGAACAGGGGAGGAGGCAGGGAGACTTGAGGATGGGAAGCCGCAATGGGTGCTCCGCAGGGCGTGATAAAGAAGAGCCATCTGGGCTAGTGGGAGGACGCCAGTTTGTCCCCTCTCCTCCCACCAGCTCTGCTTAAACTCGCCGTGTGACACTAAGGTGGCACTTTCTTCCTCTACGTCAGGACAGGCCAGCGCAGTGGTAAAGGGAGAGCTGCTGTGTTCTCCTTTAACCCCTGGCTGGCTGTAGAGGCAGAGAGGAGGGAGGGAGACAGAAGGCCCTGCTCGCTCCCTTTGTCTGGCTGATCGTCACTGACACCACCCTGCCTCCCCCAGCAGCAGGTCTGACCCTGGCTCCAGCTGGGATTCTGGGAAGGGGAGGAGCACCCATGAGGTTAGGAAACTTTCATGGGCGGAGGCCTGAAGCCACAAGGAAAAGAAAAAGAAGTGGATTCTATTGTGAAAGCAGTCCTCGGGTCCTTTGGCTCAGAAACCACTTCTGCTTTCCCCTTCCTCTGTCCTGGGCGCAGCCCCCCGCAGACGGCCTGCAAATCATGGGTGGTTCTGAGGGCAAGGTGGTCTGCTGTGGAAATAAACCTGCAAGGGACCTGGATTCATGACAGTGTCTGCAAGGATTTTTATCTAAACGCCAAATAGATCCACCCATGGAGAATTATTCCTCGGGCTTTGCATACAAAATGAACTTCTCATCTACTCTGTTTTTATTGAACAGAATCACATTTTAGGAAAGCTAATCATTTGTCATTGAAAAATCTGACACAGAGATAAGAGTTTACAATTAACTTTTAAAGGCAACATAGTTCCACTGAAGAAAAAGAGAAACTACAGGTCCCCCCAGGTAAGTTCTGGCTTCAGTGTGGCTCATTAGTATGAGGGGATGTTCTTGTTGCCCGTGACTTGGCTGAAAATCCCCCCCACCTCCACCTCCACTTCTACCTCACTTGAAACACCCAAACTGAGGATAACTTCAAAGTGAGTATAACTCACATGTTGTGCGGGAGCCAGCATATCCTGGCTGTTGAGAATGAAATGCGCGTATCTCTTCCCAACCCCGAGTTCAGTGAATTCGTGTTAGTAGCCTGAAATCATCCCCGGTGGAAGATTTTACATCATGGGAACAGGCAAATGCTACAAATTAGGACTTTCTTTTGAGGAGGAGAGTTTATCAGCACACCACTGGGGAAAAGTGAACAGTTTTTTCAGAGAACCTCAAAAAGTTGAGAACCTTCTAAGATGTTGCTACTAAATGACTAAAGACTATTATATGTTCTACAAAAATATACAATAGGTAAGAAGTAAATTTAATGCTCATATACAACAGTTCCTTTTTCACCAAATGTGTTATAAAATCATAAGTAATATTTTTCTCCTTTGGGGAAAGTATAAGAATGCAAGTTACAAAAGAATAAAAAAAGCAGGTAGATTAAAGGAGTCCTGATTTTCAAAGAATACATTTGCTTCCATAGAGTCAAAACAAAAAGAGAAAAAATGTTAAATTATTTGTAATAATGTTTTGGGTTTTAAAATGATTTATATTAGTATGATTAGTATGATTTATATTACAATGCAAAATTTTCCCTTTTCAAGTTATAAACATAATTTCACATTTGGGGGTAGTGAAGGAATCTCAAATGGCCTCTAACAACTTTTTCACCAGCTTGCTTTAAAGCCTTAAATGACTTACTTGTAATCTTCCCTTGGCATTGAGACAGTCTCATTAAAATACAAATTAGTTCCCTGGAAAGGTAACAAATCTTTGAAAAAAGACTACATATATATATATATATATATATATATATATATATATATATACACACACACACACACACACACACGCACACACACACACACACGTAATATTATCATATATTATATAATTATATATATTATCAGATTAGTGTACCGAGATGGGGTTTGAGGGAGTGAGGTTGAGGGCAAACGTTTTTGTAGTTAGATCAGGGGAAGTCTTGAGCAAGTGTTCTATTGGAGCAGAGGTCTGCAATAGCGAATTTAGGACTAAATATAAGGGCACTTGCAGGAATGTGAAGAGAGAATTTTTGCCCATGATCTGGTCTCAAGTTTGTGAGCTGTACCATCGTCTCCACTACATCAAGGGCTCTGTACTGTCCACACTGTTCTGCCTTCATGGGCCTGGGTCATATTCAAGTTCAATCAATATCTGTTTAATAAATGAGGACTGTAGTATGAAAGGGAAAAATTACTGTTTTTCAAAAGCCCTGCTGTGTTCTTATCTTAGTTTAGAAATCGGTGAAATAACACACTCTTGGGCAAATCCTACATCTTCTATGTGACCCGTCTACAGCATCAGTTCTCACCAAGTGTGGAAATAACATCTGATTTAAACTTATGTTCTTTCCACGAGGATGACTTCATCCCCTCCTGCAGATGACAAAGCCAAGATGCTGAGCCGCTGAAGAAGACGACTGTGACAGAACCAGAGCCAGGGACAATAATGGGCGTCCCAGGACAGGCTGCCGCTTTCTCCTTACCAGTTCCCCTGTCCTGGGAGTCTTCTGGGGGAGCTCAGAAATAACAGAATGGCAGCAAAGGGAAACTGGGGCTGCAAAACACAATGCATTTTTTTTGAGGCCGGAAAACAAAGACTATTTTCGTTGTTGTAGGTAATTTTGTTTTTTAGTCATCAGGACCCGAAAGACTCCATTACTGTATTTGATAGTAAGAATGAGGTTTCCTAGCTCTTCATAGACACTCTAAAGTCGTTCACATTGGTATCCCCCCTGTCTTCACTTTTGACAAATGGCCGTTAAAAACCAAAACCGAAAATGCTTCAAGTAACTTGAGTAAACTCTAACTGACATCCCCCAGCAGCTGTGCTATTTTCTCCACGGTGTGTGCCTGGGACAGAAATGTATAACCACTGGGCCTATTTTCTAGACATAAAAAAAATCAGTAACAGCCCAGCTGGCATGGCTCAGTGGTTGAGCATCGACCTAGGATCCAGGAGATCGGGGTTCGATTCCCGGTCAGGGCACAGGCCCGGGTTGCGGGCTCCCCCCAGGAGGGAGCCGATCAATGACTCTCTCATCATTGATGTTTTTATCTCTCTCTCTCCCTCTCCCTTCCTCTCTCTGAAATTAATGAAGATATATTTGAAAAAAAAAAATTCAGTAACATGAGCAGGAAAAGTTTATGCCAACTAACCATCTGTGTTCATGATTATTAGAAGTGTTTTTTCATTGCGAGCCTACAATGAAAAGCTACAGGAGAAACAAATGGAAGGCGTGTCCACAGTGCCAAATCAGTGGTTCTGAGAGTTTATGACTCCATGGCTTTATATCTCAGTTTTATACTATGTTCAATAAAATTTTAAAAATGAAAACAAAGTCTATACATTAGCCATAGAGAGGTAACTTCCCTGCTGACACTCTAGATGTTGCCTGAATCCCAAACTGAAAGTCTCTTGATAAAACCCGGCTCCATTGTCAGATACGACCCACTCCCATTTGTAGAAAAGCAACTGGGACATTTTTTCTTAAAGAGGCAGGAAAGTGGGGTACACTTCTATAAATGGCATAATGAGAATCTGCATTTTGAAATGGCCTCGTGGTGACTTGAGAGCAGTACAGCTCCCATTGCCTCTGAAAGAACCATATGACCTCAAATATTTAAAGAATAAATCCCCATGTCCCTCAAAAGGCCCTTTGTTATTTTATGTACATGCATTTTATCCATTGGATTTTCCCATTATTGTAAAGTTTTCATCAGATTTTCATAATCCAAGCTAGAATGGATTCACTCAACTTTTACTGTGAGGTTGAAGTCATGTCCAGACACAACAATACGTCGATTGTTGGAAAAGCACCTTTACCTCGTTCACCCCCCACCAGCTCCCTTTTAAATGCTTACAGGTTGCAAATCATAAAAAACACCTGCACATCAACATATCCCATTAACTTCTAGCACCACGGGATTAGCTGTATAATTATTTGTGTTTAACCTTTACATGTACATGGTGAGTTAAATAGAAACTACATAAAGAGTTTTGCATGTGATATAGTGGAAATAAATAAAGAAAAGAAAGAAGAAAAGGAAGCCATGGGATCAATGCACAGAGTTTTCTCTTTCTATGACACATGCGCTCTCATCAGGGCAATGACAAAAGAAGATACATCGTTTTCAGGACTTTTCGACCTAGGAACATACACGAGAAGAGACTTCCAGTGCCTACTGCTGACAAGACAGATTATGGATCCATCCTTTCCCTCATTTTATTATCCCTGCATCATAACGCCTTTTGGAAGGTTCAGCAATGAAACTAGGAAGCAACCAGGGTATCTCACAAAGGGCTCTGGACTTTGTCTCCAGCATTGGAGCTGGATTTGGGGTCATGCTGCTACGAAACAGCTGCTTCCAGAGACGCCCCTCTAGAGACACCCCTGGTCACTTGCCATGACTTACATGATTATCCATCATGGGGACAAATCTAGCCTGGGAAAGCTCACTTCAGAATTAATGTGGTGTGGATTGAAGACCTAATAGAGAGAAGTGTACTCAGAGGAGTGATTGTGATCTTCCAAATCAATAAAATCTTGGAAGCATTCTGTAAATTGACTTCAGAAAATAATGGTTCCCTTCTCAACACACCACTGTATTTTTTGATCTGTCTTTTGTTAAGTCATTCTGACCAAAAGGCTGGGCCAGGGGATTTTAGACCTTAAACAGTGCCAGCAGAGGCTAAAAAGAATGTTCTATTATCTTACCTATTATCTTTTTTCTTCCTCTTTTTTTAATCAATTACTTTACTCTCAGTCCATCCATAATCTACATTTAGAATACCTTTACGTGCAGAGACACAGCTATCATTAAGGCTTAAGGGCGGAATTCCTGTCCCCTGCTACTTCTCCAGCAGCTCACTCTTGTGAGTAGAGATGAGGGAAGAGAGGAGGCTGAGCCTGAGCAAAGGAGGCTGCTGCTGGCAAAGAGAGTAAGGCTTTCCTAATGTCTACGGGCCCGATTGAGAATTTGAGAATTGCCCTTACTGCCTATAAAACTCGTTACTGCCCTTGGGCTTTGGGTGGATCACCTAATGATTTTCTCAGTTTTGCAAAGAAATAAGGAACAAGCCTCAATCCAGCCTCCTTAATTCATTTAGTCAGATCTGATTTGCATTGTACATTAGTACTCCCTCCATGGCAACTGAAGAATATTAAAAGTGATTCTAGGGGGAAAAATATGCTAGAAAGTGCTTCAGGTATTTTTTTCTTAACTAAGAGAGCCCCAGGGCAGAATGACTAGATCCCAAAACTTCTAGGAATAATATCCCCTTGTTGAGAACAACGTGAACTATGCAGACGCCCAACTCCTAAGAAGAATATCCAGTGATCTAATGAGAGAGAGTAAAGATACCAGCCAAGCAATAGCAGAAAACGGATTTCCTTTTCACGAAGATGTTAGGCCTCACGTAAGAGCTCTATTAAACTTCCAGTTAAAATGAGATTTTGCTACCTTCTATGGCTTTGAGAAACATTTTTCTATTTTTTCCTATTAACTATATGGGTAAGAAAAACTAGCTGTGGTCTCTTTCAAATCTCCATTAACTGAGTGACTTTTAGTAAGCAAGAATTTGAAATTGCAACTGAATGCTAAATTGCATGTTTTCTATCTACAAATGCATGCTGACGAAGGGAAACACTAGGGGCAGCTACTCTGTACTTAAAACATCCATCATTTCCTCTGCAATTGTGTTGAAACAAAATACTGAATAGAAAAGATTCATTATCTAATGTACAAAATTCAAACTATTGCTTTAAGGCAAGCAGAAAAGAGTAAAAATTTGCCTCCCTATGGAGTATCTTTAAGGAAGAAGGTAAGTCATGCAGAATTGTGCAAAACAAGTTACTATCACCAAAGTTTTCATTGGTAATAAACCTACCTCTTAAAATACATTCATAGTACAACTTCCTAAATTCTACTTCTGATTCTTTGTAATTTCCCTTCTTACCAAATCAAACAAAACTGATGACAAAAATCTGCTAAAAATGTTCTTGCTGTGTGACTCTTAGTCTCTAAGTTTCTGGGTTCAAAATCTGAAACAAAAAAGTGCTAGGAAGTTCTAAGATCTCTTTCAGGTACATAATTCTACTGAGATTGACCATTCTTTCCCTTGTAACAAAGTGGGATGATGACCCATATCCCTAATTATGTAGATTTCTGAAAGAAATTTTATATATATATAATTGACATATATATAGTATGTCAATACATCCTCAAATAAAAATGGTGTGTTGTCTCCATATTGTGTAAAACAAATATTTAATCCCATATCTATAAACTCCATATGATGCCAGCCATTTGTAAGCTTAGAAAAGTAATGCAGATTGGAGTTTTTGTCCAGCTGTTTAACATACACAAATATTAACTCTGACACCCTAAAACATATTACTGGAAGCACAGTGATTTCAGTATTAGCAGACTGACATTCCAGGGATTGAGTGAATCTTTCATGACTCATCTTCAATCAGCCCTTCCAAGAAGAGGGTCTACTATTTTAATACATTAAACAGAAGAATTCTGGGCACAACTAAGAGAAAAATCCATGATTTAAGTGTGAGCTTCATACACATAGGGAGAACTACGAAATGCATATTCTAAAAAAACCAGTGTTTCTGTTTACTGTGGCTAATTAGTATGCGGGTGACAGAAATGGGGCACTCACATCAAACACAAATTGGCTACTTTGTCCAGCAAATTGCTTCCACCTGCCTCCCACTGGGAGTTACACCGACTTCTTGGCTATTTTCTTCTCAAATGGATTTGGTTATCGGATTGGCAAACTGGGTATACTGTGTTTTCAGAAGCTTTAGTTTAATGGGGTTTATGAGTGAAATATGCTGTTTTTATTAAAGAGAGAAATTTATTAAAGAAATTTTTGAGGGGGAGGAATGGGCATACTTATGGGGAATAAATGAAGGTGTTAATTTCAGGGGAAAACATACACAGACAGCATTCACCACCATTTTGCTGTCCCTCAAGCTGATGAATTAGTTTAATCTTTTTAGATTAATTCCAGATAAGGAACTGGAACTACCACTTACTCTATTTTGAAAGAAATTAAAAGGCTATGGTTTCAATACTGTGGTCAACGTTTATTAATTTGTAAAATAGTAATAACTCACATACTCTGGGGCAGTGTTGTGAAGATGACGTGAGAGATGGCACAGGAAAGCGTGCTGAAAACTATAGAAGCTTCTATGAATGTTAAATATAATTCTAGAGTACTATTAGCAATGGTGAAATGAAATAGGTGATCGTGTATTTAGATTTTAGAAATGTTTCCCAAGAACACTCAGAAGGAAGGATGTAGCTGTTTATAGCAACTAGTCAGTCAGTCCATGCCTGCCCTGGACATCACCCCTCCCACCCGGCCCCCCTTCCTGGCCATGTAGAGGGAGGAAGGAGCCTGGTAATGACCCAGGGTCCACTGGGGGCAGAGGTGTAGGTTACCATTGAAAGAATAAGAAAAAACAAAGTTCCCGACTCCTAATTCTCCAGGCAGGTAGTTATCTGGGGCACCTCACACCTAGTGACCTGGATTCGAGGCTGGTGGCATTGCACAACCCACCTCGCTGGGCGGCAGAGCCATGTGAGGTTGGTGTGGAGCACCTACCAGCTCATGTTTTTGTGGCTCTGTGTCACAAACAATTTGTTTCTACATCTTGTGCCATCAGGATCCCGGGAAAGATGTCCATAGTCATTATCCATGAAAGGAGTTGATTGCCTAAGCGATCTGCCTGCTCTCTACGGAATGGGGGAAGCTATTAAAGACACTTTTAGCCACAAGACTGCACTGTCAGCAGTCAGGCTCTCCTCCTTTCTTTTTCTTTCTTTCTCTCATTCTACAATAGAAATTGGAGATAAACTCATTTTCTGCTTGGATTGTTCATCTTGAATTCAAGAGCCCTGAAACATGTGTTCATCCTGTTCTGAAACTGGCTGTGACAAAAGAAGGGAAGGGAGATGTGAGACAGTTATAAGTTGCTGACTCTTCTCGGGAAGGGGCGCCGTTGTGTTTTGCAGACATTTGGCCTTGGGAGGGTGATGATCCGAGGAATTTGGGGACTGGCTTTTTGCCTGGGTCCTTCTTCACCTTCCATTCCATCACTAGATTGCACCTGCAAGAGCTTCTTCTCATCTGCCTTTGCCCAAACACCCTCCGAAGTGGAAATGCAGTGGGTGGAGAGAGTTCTAGCGCAGGAAGCCCTGGGCCAGAGTCTATGCTCATGAGAAAAATAAACGGAGAGACTCGCCAAGGAGTAGACCTTTCTCCACTAATCAGTTTAGGGCCGTGGTGACCAAGTAGTATCAAAATCTCTACAAAATCTCCCTGAGCCTCCTGAACGCATGCACCCCAATGCACACATAGAGCCTCCATCACAATCCTGGCCCTTGGGAAAGGAAGTGAGCACATAGCATCAATACTCCGCAGGCGAGAGGCTTAACAAGCAGGGCTTTAAATTCCCCATGCACCGATTGCTCTCTCAGTAAAATCTAGGGCACTCAGTTCCTCTCCCATATGCCAGGCATGTGTAAGTACCGTCTCACTTTATCCTCAGAGCAATCCTATGAAGTCATTATTGTTATTACACCTATTGCACATACAAGAAATGAAAACAGGCTTGGAGAGGTCACAGAACTAACAGAAGATCATGCAATTAGTAAACTGTGGAGCCAGGATTTCCATCCAGCTTTGGGTGATTCCAAAGCCTTTTTGTTTCACTGATGTAGAGAGTTGGGCTCTTGAAATCTAGAATATTCAATTCCATACAGAAGACACTGTACATTTCCTACTTGTTTCCTCTGCTGGCTCAGGATAAAGTATTGTTGCAGCTCCTCAGAATGAGGCTGAAACAAGAAGTGTACAGTCAATCAGATTCTTCTTCTGAGTCCCACTGTGCCCCTGTGAGCCTGGAATTCTCTGCAGTTCAAACCTCAGACACAAACTTTGAGCTGCAGTCCCCTCAATTATACCATAGCCTGGAACTTGAGCTCAGATTCTGGGGACCAGAGAACAGTCCTCTGGGAAGGGCTGTTGAAGGCTCCCCAGAAGCAAAGTGGGTTGAGCAGGTGAGTCAGGAATAGGCCTAAGACAAATAGTGGCCTTCTGAGAACTCACTCCAGCCATAGCAGTGGTCATTCTTTTTTTTGCCTTACAGAGAGCCCTTTTGTTAATGATCTTAAAGAGACATATGGAAAAGCATTTACCCAAATATGTAAACCAAAGACTAAGAAGGGGTTACCAACACATATCTCACATTGCTAGGCTAAGGCGACTTGGTTCATGTTCAGGAAAAATAGATATTGAACCATACTTCTTAAGGACAGAATTTTTCAAAGTGGAGAGAAATAGGAAACTGTGATTGGGCCCCACAATTTTGTAGGAATAGGGGGAGGAAGGAGGTCAAAGAAGTTCATATGGCTGGGAGTCAGGAGGTCCAGCTTTGCGTCCTCTTGCACAAACTGGCTCCATGACCTTGGACAATAAAAAAAACAATAAAATAGTGGGTAACATCTTTTGTTCATTGAATTCTGTATGTCAAGAATTTTCTAAGTGCTTTATATACATATTTACTAAAATATATATTTGTATTCATGTTTATATACATTTATATATGCATATAAATATGCATTTTATATGTGTATTATTTAAGATTCAGAACAACCCCTAAACTAGGTGGTATAAGTCTCCTCTTAGAAACTAAGGCTGGAGGAACTGATATAACTTCCCCAAGGCAACAAAGCTAGTTAGTGGCTAAGCTAGTAGCAGAACATAAATATGAAACCAAAACTCAAAACTTATGACCTTTAGGTTACCCTGTCCTTCAATGTCTTAGTCTCCTTATCCATAAAATTATGAAAAGTGCCTGCCAGCCTAGCTCTGGGAGTCCATGGAGGTCTAAACATCTAAAAGAGGCAAAACCAGTGATGCATTTTCAAATTCATCCTTTCTTGTATACTGTGAGCACTAGAAAACTTAACTGCATCTGAATACGGTGGCTGCACCCTGCCCGAATCTGATTTATTTTGGACAAGTGTCTGTTTCCTGAAGTACAATTCTCAGATGACTACATGATGCTATGTTCATTCAGTTTAAAAACTATCCCAGGTTTTTACCACCTTCCTCCTATCTCCCCAACAACAGAAGAGGGTCTTTCCCTAAGAGGAGGACATTTTACTTTAAGGATCATTACTTGCTTAGCTGCAAACACACTTAACATATTTAGAGTCTAACCTGTGGCCAGAGTTCCCACAGGGCCCACAGTGGGGGTGGGGGTGGGGAGGGGTAGAAGGAGGAGCTATTGTTTAGGCACCTACTCATGCCTTCGCTATAAAATGCACTGCATGGACAGAATACACTGGGTCCTGGAAAGTGCAGCCTGTGTCAGGAACAAAATACTGTACTAACTCCGCTTTGCCTCTCTTGGGCCATCTCAAGGTTGGAGGATGTCTAGGTGTCTGGTTGCCCATATTCTCGTGTACTCCTGAAGGTGTTGGAGGAAGAGAAAAGCGTGGATGGCAATAAACTGATATTCAAGGCCTACTTATAATCCGAAATGAAGTAATGAACACAACCCAGAAGTATAATTTGCAATAAAAACATACTCAGAGGAAACAATGGTGAGTTCCCAAAAGATTAAGCAACTTGTCCTCTTTGCAATGTGAAGGATTCTGGGTTTTCCAGACCTCACGTTGTTCAAGTCTGCAAGAAGTCTGAGACACAGGTAATTGCTGAACCTAATTTGGGACAGGGAAAGGAAGACCAGTTACTCTACTAAGGGACATGGGTCTTCATCCAACCACAGTCTGGACAGCTGTCAACTCTCCTTCATCTTCCAGAGCAAGTAAAATGTTCCTGGACATGGTTGGGCTGTGAGAGGAGCCCTGAACAAGTTGTCATTTACCAAGAGAGCTTGGTTAAGTCACCATCTCCTTAAAAAGGGGATCCAGTGGCTTTTAAAATATTTTAAAATAACAGAAGCACATTATCAAAGACCTCTAATATCTCTCATAAACTTTAATAATGCCACAGTGTTCAAACACAATGGCAGTATTTCAACCACAAGCAAATATAGAAGAGCTGCTGGGAAAAACGACAAATGCTACCAGAGCGGCCCCCAGAGATTTCCTTCCTCTAGCTCACATCACATTTGCCCTTTCACTCAGATTTTTTGAGTCCACTTGATCCTTAGCGAAGAAAATAAGGAGAAGTTGGAAGAGAAAATTTCAATATCCAGATTCCAGACATATCAGCCCATGATAGACAAGACCCAAATGCAAGGCACTCCTGGAACCCTCGTGTTAATTACCGCATTATCAAGTCCTGGAAGGGCTGCGAGCCACTGAGTCCCCCGGTCCCCCGCGAGCTCCAGCCGCCCAGACAATGGAACGAACAGCCGCAGCCAGCCTGGGCTGCTGCCTCTCACCCCGCAGTCGCGGGGCCTTGGCCTCTGCTGGGTTTGGCACACGGCCTGTCCTTCCCACTGTCAGCCTCCTTGGCGCTGCTTGGCCTCCTCCTCTGCCCTGGCTGCCCAGGGCCTTGGCCCACCCCTCCCGACGCGGCCGCTGCCACCTGGGCGGAGCACCCGCTCGCTCGGTCATCACCAGCGCCGTCTATTCTGTCGGTGCTGCGCTGTTCGGCCTGGGTTCCCGGCTGGGGCCCCGAGGCTCCAACTCCAGCCGTTTTCTGGGCTATAGCCAAGCTCACCTAGAACTAGTGCTCTAGGGATGAACCCAGGTGGAATCCTGCTCACTGCTACCAGGTAAACTTGGATGTTTCCTTTTGAGCACCCATTTGACTTAAAAACCGTTTTGGTGAGTGCTTCTTGACTTCAATGAGCATATGAATCAACTGAGGGTTTTGGTAAAATGCAGATTTTAATTCAGTAGGTCTGGGTGGGGCTTGAGATTCTATACTTCTAACAACTTCCCAGGTCAGGGCAATTCTGCTAGTCAGGGTCACATTTCAGTGGTGAGGATCTAGGAAAGGGGCTGTGGCCCAGTCGTCCTTGCACTCCTGGCACTTCAACCTTACTGTCGCTACTATGGGCTGGGGAGGCCTTTCTATGTATGTGGTAGTGGAGATACAAAGACAAATATGACAGTCTCTGTCCTCAAGGACACATAGTCTGGGGCAGGGTTTCTCAACCTTGGTATTATTCACATTTGGGGCTGATAATTCTTTGTTGTGGGGGGATGCTCTGTGGATTATAAAATGTTCAGCGGCATCCTTGGCCTCTAATCACTAGATATCAGTAGTACCTCCCCAGTGTGACAATGAAAAAAATGTCTCTAGGCATTGCCAAATATGCCCTGGGGGTAAGGAGCTGGCAAAACTGTACCTGGTTGAGAACCGCCAGTGTAGGGGGGAGACAGACATGGACATTGATAACTGAAATGACGGATCAGGTTTCAGAGCTGTGTACACCCTGTTCAAGAAAAGGAATTACTATCATTTCAGAGTGTGAGATGAGCATCTGGCACATAGTAAATGCTCAAGAAGAGTTTGTGACATAAACAAATGAACTGCTAATCTCTTCACACTCCCTGGTAACCGTAATAATTTACATTTATGGCCTCATCTAGTGGAAACCACCCTTGCATTTTCCAAAGATAATCATCTAACCACTTCATTGGCATAATGAATCTCCCTGGATATATTTATCAGGTGTATCACAATGGAAGAAAGCAAGCCTGTCTTTCAGAATAATCCACATGGAGTATGGATATCTGTAAGAAAATGAGACTCTTACAATAACAAATAACAGTTATTTAAAGGGAAGTTGATACTGCCTTTTTTGGCATTATTTGCCCACTCATATTAGAAAATGACAAAAAGGGGGGAGTGTACATGTAACGCTGTAAGTGGATTCAAGCAGAAGAAAATGTTTTGTAGCTTGGCTCACCTCAATGCACGCTCTTAAGCAGCTGTGTCTTTTCCCTACAGGTTCTGTGAGGGCGAACGCATTTCCAAGACACTGTTTATTCTGACGCTCATGTTCCTACACACGGGCATCTGACATCTGACCATGCACACTATGATGACAGGCCAGCAAGCAGACAAGCTTGGGGGACCCGAGTGGGAGGGAAGCCAGGGAGAGTCCCCCTTTATGGAATGGAGGAGACGAGGTGCAGAGCTGTGGGCTTGTGGTCTTAGAGTCAGATGGTAGCCAAGATAAATTACATCCAGCATTTGGACTCATAGAATGGGGTCAGAGCTGAAGATGTTTAGGTTATTTATCTTAATGTGGAGGCAGGAATAGAGAAGGATGTTTCAGGCAGAGCAAAATGTCTGTGACTGGGGAAGACAGAGCCACAAGGGCATCTGAGGACAAACAGAAAGAAGAATCGAGAAGGGGGTGCCTAGCACAGAACACGTCAGTGCGAACTTTTAGACACGTACTTGGTAGATTCCTTAACATTTTGTAAGTGGAAGCCAAAAGTAGGCCCACGGGAAAGTTCTTGGAAATATACACCGATTGACTGGGAATACCCAGAGTTGCCAAAGGAAAGTGTGACACTTGGTCCCGTTGCCAAAGTCAGTAAGCCTTTGCCCAAATAATGGCAAACCTTCCCTTTCAGAATGCAGTTTCTTAATTTTAGCCCCAATGTCAATTTCTGCACAGAAGTGGAAATGAGCAGATCTGAGGTCCAGGCCAGGCTCTGTGATTGGTTGTCTATGTGAAACAACATTTTTATTCCAGTTTTCCTGTCTGGAGAATAGGGAGGCTAATACGTTCCAGTCTGTGTTGAAGGAATACTGTGATGAGTCAGAAGACAAATCTCTGAGTTTTTTGCTTAATGAACAGTGTTCCTGCATTTACTGTAATGAAGGATGGTTCTGTTTCAGTCCAAAAATTGAGAAAAATCATGATATAAATAATCCAACCACAGAAAACCAAAACCCCTTGAAGGACACTCCCTTTTGGTTTTAGTATTAGAAACTGGCTAGAGGGGTACAGTTTCTGGTTAGGTTTCTTAGCATGGAGAGCCAAGGCTCCTGGTTACCGGAGGTGTCTAGTTAGTAACACACTTCATTCATATAAAGGAAAGAAATCCACAAATGTCAATTTAGGACTATTGTCCAATGGTCTGTCTAGTTTGTGCCTTTCAGTGATATGAGATAGCAGCAAAGGCTCTGGAACCCTCCAGAGGGGGACATGGACAGTCCTGCAGTCTGTGTTAGGGGCCACGGGCAGCGATGGGTTGTATTAATGTAGCATCCTGAGCACAAGCTCTGAAGACAGTTGCCAGGTTTGTGTCATTAACTGCAAGAAAAAAACCACTGAACGAGTCAGAAAATAGAAATAATAAAATGAAATAAAATAATACAAACCCAAACAACACTAATTCAAGAGTTTTGTTTCTCAAGCCTAAGAAACCCATCTTGTGCAATATTCAGACTGCTAGAGAATCACTGGTCTCTACTAAAGCACAGTTACTCTTTTTTTGTGGCATCTGCCTTTTGCTAGTTTCTGAGTAGAAAGTGCCTCATGATTTGCTGCAGTGACATTATTTTTCCTGTGGTGAAAGGAACATGAATCTAACTGGAATGATAGGAATAGAACAGAATGGCAGCATGGTATGCTGGGAGTAAGTAATCACCCAACTAGAACTCCAGATCTGGGTTCTCCATCAATCACTTTACGGGGTCATCCTGGGGAAGTCTGTAGCTCATCTTAGTTTCTTTTGCAATGTGACAAGACTGAGCCAGATATCTTTCAGAGCTGCCATGAAGGGACAGAGAGGGTGAAATGGAAGAGTCACAGGACACACTGATGCAATGTGTGATGGAAACTAACCAGCGACTCCAGTTTGAGGGAACTTGGGTCATTTCTGCTGAACAGCAAATGAGAATGAGAAGCTTAGGAAGTGATGCAGCAAGGCTCTGAGCTACCAGGACTTCTGGGAATCATCACTAATATCTGAGTGCTGTATACTTTACTCAGTAAACAGAAGGAATTTCTCTGTTGGAAAAAAAATCCAAACAAACCCCTAGAGGTGTGTTGGGCTCACAATTATTTCCAATAGCGTTCCATCCTGTGAGGGAGGAGGGAGCCAGGTAGACACCATGGAGATCAGACACCTGCCTGATTAGCTCCACTGGGAATGCAGCATAGGGCAAAGCTTTGTCATCCCATCTCTTTGAAGAAGATTTTTCTTTGGAGGCCTTTAAAAATAGGACACACTCTCAGCAGGTATAAACCTGCCTGGGGAAGTGAAAAGAAAAGATGGCCTTCTAAAATATTTGAGGCAGTGGGTCCTGGGAACAGTTGGGCTCCCACTCTAACTGGGGATATAAAGATTATGTTGACTCAACTTAAAATTCCTAGACATGGTGAAATATCTAGTTGAACCTATTACTTTGCAGGAAAAAAAAAATGCCACTAGTGAAATACAGCCTGTTGATATTATTATTATTATTATTATTATTATTATTATTATTTATTTTTACTGAGTTTAGCTTTTGAGGGGACAGATATCAAGCTGACAGAGCTTCAGGAGAAATCTCATTTCTTCCCTATTTACCTTCTTAGTCAAGGCATTTTTAATGTTTGGACAAGAACTACATTTTCAACACAGGCATAGAGTTTGCAGATATTTGTTGCGGCTCCTGCTCTCTCTCTCCAGTGATCAAGAGAAGCTCCGCCCTAGGGAAAAGTACTTCAGGTTCTGAAAGGTACACAGTGTTTTGGACTGTACCTACATGACCCCCAACTATCTCCCTAAAATTAGTTATTGAAATATTCTAAATGGCTAAGCAATTCATATCGTGTAAATAATTAATTACCTGAATATTTTACATAGTCAACAAATATTTTTTATTGAGATGTAACTTACATACCATAAAATCCACCCTATTAAAGTGTATATTCAGTGGTTTTTATTATATTCACAAGGTTGTGCAACCATCGCCACTCTCTAATTCCAGAACATTAATCATCAAAAAAGAAGCCTTGTACCAATTACCAGTCACTCCTATATTCCCCTTCTCCTAGCCCCTGGCAATCACTAACCTACTTTCTGTCTCTCTGTATTGGCCAATTGTGGATATTTCATATAAATGGAATCATATAATATGTGGCCATTTGTGGCTCACTTCTTTCACTTAACATGTTTTCAAGTTCATACTGTAGCGTACGTCAGTACTAATATCTTCTAAGCAATTACTGTGTATGAGACAGCGAGGTAGTATTAAAGCTTTTCTTTTCTTCCAGATGTAGGGAATTGGAGCAGAGCCAATCAATCCTCACGAGCAATTTAGGATGCCATGGTCACAGGCAGCATGTTTACAGTGGAGGCCGAAGGTCACTGGGACCAAAAATACTTGTGTTAACCCAGCGGATCGTGACAGATTTCACAGAACACAAGCAAGAGACAGGATACAACGGGGGAATGAGGAAAGAAAGGACAAGATGAAGAAGGTAACCCAGGGGAATGGTTAAGAGCTCAGTACAAGGTGAGAGGCCAAATAAGAGAGAAAGAGCAGTGTGCCCACTGCTGAGGTCAGTGCCCAGGGATGTAGGCCAAGCAGCCAAGGATCTAAAGTATCTGAATCCGTAGCAACAGCCCTGACTCAGGGCAGAGCCACAGAATGTTTGCGCTGGAGGAACACTTAAAGCTATCTCCTCCAACTCCACCATTTGAAAGATGAACAATCAGCTTCAGAGGGGCTAAGAGATCTCCCAAGCTCACAGGCCTTAAGGATTACCTCCTTAGTCTCCTTCCTCTCCATGATACATTTTCAATAGCTCACAGCACAGTCCCAAGAGTTAGATTTGATCACGTTAGTGTCAAAATGCAGCTTAGCAGGCATATACTCACACACCCTAGTGCTATGCAAGAGCCAGCTGAAGGTCTTAAAATATTTTTACATTAGCTTAAAAAAAATGTTTGGTGACTTTTGACCTAATCCTTATTGGTTAATGGTCTAAACATATGGGGTTTCTTTACATTTTAAATAAATGTCATAAATTAGTATCAATCTATATATAAGTTTAGAAGCTAAAAGAAGTGAATGAGATCACCCAGTGGGAAATGCTTACTTCTGTACTGAGATTAAAACAATAAAGCCCAGAATATGCACATAAATATCCTGTCATGACCACTAAAGAGTATTTAGTATTCAACAGCACTGTAAAATTAACAGTTCAAGGGGCATGACTCCAGAAGCATTTTACCATTTACAATTCAGAGCTGTAGCTTTTTAGTCAAATTCTGCCAGGATCATGCTAAAGAGGAAATCTTTGTTCCTTAAGAAAAAGAAAAAAAGGAAATTAAAAGTAAACAGAGCTTAACAGCCTTGAGATTGGTCAAAATCATTTTGGCGCATTCATATAATTGGACAATTGGAGGCATTAAGATGGCGGTATAGATGTATATTTATTGACATGAAAAGTTTGACAACTTGTTGAGAGAATAAAGGTTACAGTTCATCATACTATTTCAAATATGATGTCTTTATATATCATATATACAAAGAAACTATCTGGAAGGACATCCAGAAAATATTGAGAACTGTATCCCCAAGTAGTGGAATTATGTATGCGAGCTTTTATTTTTTGTTTTTTGTGTTTGTTCTCGTATTTTTATCTTCTAATTTTTCAACAGTGAACACGATTTCTCATACAATTAAAAATGTTAAAAATAGCTTCATTGTGATGCAAAATGCACTCATTACTACTTGCTCCTACAAACTATCTTTTAGAACCTATAACAAAAATAAAACCAAGGTGCCCTTGCCATCTTCTGAACTCAGAAAACACTCAATTCTTCTGCTTCAAACATTAAGCAATACAAAGGGCATCTTGTGAAAGGGAACACATTTTGTTCTTTTTTAAAAGGTGTTTTAGTTATTCTAGGTTCTTTGCATTTCCACGTAAGTGTTAGAAAGAACGTGACAATTCCTTTTTTAAGAAAGCCTACTGGGCTTTTCATTGGGATTATGTTGAATCTCTAGTCAATTTGGAAGGAATTCATATCTTTAAAATAATGAGTCTTCATGAAAGTTACAGCTCTCTATTTATTTAGGTTTTCTTTCATTTCTCTTATCAAGGTGTGTTAGTTTTCAGTGTACAGGTCTTGCCCACGTTTTGGTCAGATTTATCCCTAAGTATGTCATATTTTTGATGATATTATAAATGATATTTTTTTCTAATGTCAATTCGAATTTATTTCAAGTCTATAGAAATATAATTAAATTTTGCATATTGATCTTTTACCCTGCAAACTTTTTAAACTCTCTTACTACTTTTAGTAATTTTGCTTTTGTAGATACCATCAGAGTTTCAATATAGACCATTATGTTCTCTGTGAATACAGTTTTGCCTTTCCAATGTGGATGCTTTTTTTCTTGCACTGGCTAGAATCTCCAGTATAACTCTTAATAAAATTGTTGAAATCTGATATCCTTGTCTTGTTCCTGATCTTAGGGGAAAAGCACTCAGTGTTTCATTGTTAAGTGTGCTGTTAGCTTTAAGTTTCTCATGTATGTCTTCTATTCGGTTGAAGAACTTCCCTTCTATTCCTAGTTTTTTGAGGGTTTTTAGTAGGAATGGATGTTGCAATTAGTCATTGCTTTTTCCACATCTATTGTGATGATCATACATTTTTCCATTATATTAGTTTGTTAATATAATGATCATAATAATAATATCAGCAAAATAATAGTTAACACTTTATTATTTTTGCTGCTAAGTTCCAGAACAAAGCAATTTCTGAATAAGCAAAAGATTAGTCAAGGTAGCTGTCTGTGTGACATTAGATTAGAGTGAATGAGATAAATATTTTCTTTCCTAAGAACTCTCTTCTGAATTTTAATTGTCTAAATCTGTTACAACTGCCTTTCTGCCCACATTTGCTAGATCCAATTGGGTTAGTTCTGGGGAAAAAAGGGAAGAGGCACAAGTGAATTTTAAAGTTGATAAGGAAGTAACAATGTGGCCCCAATCATGATCTCTGCCTGAAGAATTGGTCAAAATAGATAAAACAATAAAAATGGGTCATATATCTTTAATGGCACTCTCTTATCCAAAATAAACCTTCTGGAATACTTATCTAAAATCTTTTCATGATGTTATTTTAGCAATCATCTTAGGAAACAATTTTCCAGTAACAGGGTCCCATAGATATGAATTTATCTAAATTTTACCTTGGTTCTATGTAGCCTTTGGCACATGGTTATAGTACATTAAGAAACAAAAGGGGGAAAATACTCAAAAGCTTCTTGCAATGAGAACATCTGTCACTGGGCTATATCAAGAAATGAACTTGGGCATGCAACCAAGATAAGTAATTGCTCTGGCCTCAGGCCAATTTAAATTGTGTACCATAGGCCTTCTAATGCAGAAAAAGGTTCATAGGTTTTGTATTCAAGCGTTACATGGAAAAAACACATCATATGAAAGTCTTTTGGTCTCCCAGCAGGACCTGAATTTCTGTTTGCAAGATAATTTCTATGGGTATCTAGCTTCTTGGCATGGTATGCACAGTGAAAACTCAGAGTAAGGAAAAATGCATGCTTTGTAAACATATTTGCATACGAAGATATAAATTTAGAAGACAAAAGATCAGACTATCTTATCAGGATTACTAGAGAAAATAACCCTGGTTGATTTGGGCACGATGGTCTTCTCTGAGCATATTTCCAAGTGAATGCTATAGTCACTAGAATCTGAACAATAATTTTATGGATTTGTCACTATAGTCATGAGCCAGATAACTTTTCAGTCAATGACGGGCCGCATATATGATAGCAGTGTACCATATAGCTTAGGTGTGCTTATGGTAACACGTAGGTTTGTGTAAGTGCACTCTGTGATGCTCGCACAATTACAAGATCATCTAATGACGAATTTCTCAGGCCATGTCTCTGTCGTTAAGCAGTGCAGGACTGTATTATAAAAGCCTACAGGAAAGCTTTCAGCTTCCAGGAAACTGGATTTGGAAAGGAAGACATAAATGCCCAGGTGAATGAGTAATATAATATAGGTAGACATAATGACAATGCCTTTAATTCCTATTTATTGGGGGGTATAAGGAGAGTTTTATTTCACAACAGAGAGAAATCAAAGTGAGACATTATTTTACAAAACACATGTGATCACAACAAGAATTTCTAGTTTCTTAAGTGGCACACTTAGCAGGTGCTCATGAAGTCTCTACCAGATTGTACCATTTGGAATAAGACATAAATTGCTCAACAGTGACTCTATTTAATTTCGCTTCGCTTCACTCTGCTCAGAGGCAGCTGGACCAAGGGAGCCATTATACCTGATTTCATCTCATCAGGTTTTTATTTTTCTCTTTGGCTCTCTGTACTATGGACCTTTACAGCTGCTATTCAATTCGTTCTTGGAGCTCCCTTTGTTACCAGGTTGGTCCAGCTTTGGCAGTACTGATCACACTCTAGGCCATATGTTCCTTATAGGAGTGTTCAAAACATGTATCCTGAACAAACAATGAAATGAATGAAAGAATGCCTGGCTCAGTACGCATCCCATGCCATAATTCATTGTGTGAGCAGTTCTGCCTGTCATAAAACTCCAATGTTAGGCAGAAATCTCCTTCATCCAATGTTCTCCAGTAGCCATCATTCTACCTGTCTAGAACTATGCACAATTCCTGCTAAGGGCAACTAACTCCTTTTTTAAAAAAAATACGTTTTTATTGATTTCAGAGAGAGGAAGGGAGAGGGGAGAGATATAGAAACACCAATGATGAGAGAGACTCATTGATCGGCTGCCTCCTGCACACCCCACAAGCCCTCAACCCCAGCATGTGCCCTGACCAGGATTCGAACCGTGACCTCCTAGTTAATGGGTCAACACTCAACCACTGAGCCACACTGGCCTGGCAACGAACTCCTTTAATATCTGAAAGAAGTTATTACAAATTCGTTAAGTCCTAATTCTTCTTCCACATTCTTTTCAATTGTTTCTTTTATATTAATTCTAGATATTTCACAATTCTGATCTTCTTTCTCCAGAGTTTGTCTATGTCCCTATTAAAAAGTGGCACTAAGAACTGAACACAATCTTCCTAATGCGAGCTGAACACTGCAGTTTCCTTTGTTTGAATCTTCAGCTTTCTTCTCAAAACTCCTGCCCCCTCCAAAAATAGTATGTTTTATCAACATGGATTTTAAGAGTTTATGAGTTATTTTAGGTAAGCAACAACTTGCAGTTAACTAAAATGTCTTATTATTTTTCCTAAGTGCTGCACTTTATAAACATGGGAAGTAAATATTACTTTTTGAACACCCACTGGGTGCCACGTACTATAAGGTGCACTTAACCCACATGAAGATAAATGGTGTAACAGAACAAACAAGTAAAGTCTTAGGATCTAGGAAGGACTTTATTGTTTGCCTTCAATACATGATGTTTGTGACATTTGAGCAAACAGGAAGCATTCAATCAATGTTTTCCTGAATAAGTTGCTAATTTCTCGATCTGTTATGTGAGAATTATAGTACCTCTCTTGTAAAGTTGTTTTTAAGATGAAGGATATGGGTAAATTTCTAAGTACACAACTGTGCATAAAGTTGGGACTCAGTAAACATCAGTATTTGTTGTAATTGTTGTCATCATCATCATCATCACCATCATCTTCATATTACCTAAGTCACAGCCTATAGAGTTGTAGGTGTTTTTATTTTTAACTTAAGTCCTCATAGTGCATTTGTATATACACACTTAAATATATTCAGTTTATTTCAGAAAAACATTTTTGAATAATTATTCTGTTAGTCAATGAAAACTTAATAAACATCCAATGTCTCCATCAAAATACTGATCAATGACCAGATGATGAGGGGACAACATTACACGATTTCCCAAACCATCATGTCCCACAGCACTTCTGTCCATAGTTGTCTAGTCCACCTGGAATTAGCTGATGGCTTTCTGAACATATAGTCAGCTTTCTTGGCATTTCATGCATGTTTCAAGCTATGGATTACTCTAAACATATCCATATCAAACTGCAAGCTGATATTAAAGATGAAAAAGAATGGGATCTGCCCAGTCTCCAAAATGTATTAAATAATACGGAAATCACTTTCAGCTGAGCAATATCAGGTCTCTTTAAACTCTTAACATTTCCTCTTTGAATTGCTTTGATGTGCGTCTCCTTGTTAAGACAAGTCAGGAATGGTTTGATCTTAAATGGATCATGTAACATAGGAGGCCATACTTAAAAGGGACATTTTCCTCTATTTTCAGTATTTTTTTTAAACTTGATTTTTTAAGTCTCCTCAAAAGAGCATTTGATGAACTAATGAAAATGCATTAAAATCAAATGTGGTTGACCTCTTCTCTCCCTGTGTCTACAGCACATTCAATCAGTCGCTGCTCAGAAAAAAATCAGCCAATTTGGCTTTAAGTCATCAACAGCTTTTATCCCTGCAGTCTAATAGCCTGTACCCCTGGACTTCCCATTTTAATCATGCAGGTGGAGGGAATGGAAGTGAGAAAGGGCTACACAAACCAAAGACGAAAGGCTATAAAAATCCCTAGTTTGAGTTAGAAACACTGTTAGATATGGCTCCAGATGTTTTTTAAGGTCATACATCTACTTATGGTTCCACTGTCTCAACTTCCCCATCTGCACATTAAACGGGATATGAAACTTGATCTCTTCCAAAGTCCCAGTAGAGTATATCTCTTTCTGTCATGCAATTCTGACAGCTGGATTTCTGCCTTTCAAATAATTACTTTAACATTGCAGAGAAAACATCTGTTAAGGAATATAATTGACTTTTCTGATATTTTTGTGTATTTGGTGTGCAGTTTACACAAGTCAATTATCTAAGACATCCATAACCACTATGGCCATTTTCATCAATTCTAACTGGGATTCTGTTCATCAGAAAAAGAACGGAGCCTCAGGATGGATGTGCTCGAGCAGGCAGTGATCTGAAAACAGACCAGGAGGCTCTTACTAAGGCATGGAGTCTGTGGCTTGTTACCTTGCATGTCATGAATCACCTGAGACACTGTAAAGTATTTCCTAACTCATTTCATCAATGCACAGGCTTTTATTATTTTATTCACTTTCTGCTTCAACTAAGGAATCCTGTTACTCATTAGTCACCTTAGGATTTGCTGCTGAATCTCTAAGAGAATGGAAAGGACCATGATGTCTGCCACTAGAGTTGATATAACATTTATTCATAAAATTCACATATTCTTAAGCTGCAAATCAATCTCTTTGACTTTCCTTACTGCTATTCCACTTCACTGAATGAGCTTAAAATAAGACTGCATAGTAATGACTTCAGAAAGGCTGCTCTGTGACTTTGTATAACATAAGAACAGAGTTTTCCATGTATCTCTTGGTTTATCAGCTAAGCTTCTTGAATCACAGAACAATTTTATTCATTTTTTTTTAAATTTCAAGGAACTATCCCATAGTCAGAATGAGTAATCCATAAATGTTTGTTGAAGACAAAGGAAGCCATAATTTTCTCAAATTTCATGTCTTCACAAGTTGCCATTAAGCCAAGATTGAATGATTTAGTATGAAGTAATAACAGAGATGAGTATATAAATGACAATTCTATAGTATCTTCCATGCATTGGAGGATATACATATATAATATTATTAAAATATACATAATATGTACAGATATTACTATATTTAAAACCTATACGCTATGTATGTATATAAAATCTCATTGAACTCTTAGAACAACCTCGTGTGGTAGGTTTTATAATCCATATTTAAAGATAAATAAATTGAGATCCGTTATTCACAGAGTCACATTCCATTCCATTGCTACTAAAATTTTAGTCCAAGAGCTTTTATAATTAAAAACTCACTTGGTTAAATAGTTAAAAATTAATGAATGTTAAATTCAAAGTTTATTGACAGCAGAGAAAAATATTCACAGAAGTATTCTTAATCCTTTGTAAAGCAACATCTTGTAGTCAACTATAATGCTTTCCTTCCCAAGAGCTTCTAGCGTCTTTCTCAGAGACAAATTACAAAGCTGATCATTTTCTTTAAATAGCTATCAAGATTGATATCCATAGCATAGTGTCTCCTTAATAAATAATGATCCTTATTTTCGTCAATATTTCCTTTTTAGCATTTGAAATACAAACAAAAGGAACTTAAGACTTTGACTCCCATAAGAACTACTGCCAATAGAAAGCTCAAAGGTCTTGCAAATAGAATTGTCATTTCTGAGTTTCAAATTACTTTATCACCAGTTTTTTTTTGTGTTTTTTTTTTTTAATGTCAATTTGCTCAGCTCAAAGTAAATCTGAGTGAATAGTCTACTCAACATAAAATAAGTCTGGATTTCTGGCTTACTTGCCTGCCAGAATCTTCTTTTCAAAATCCCGCATTTAAAATTCGATTATCACCTTTTCCACAAATATTTGTATGACAAAATTCAAACACCAGGAAATGGCACAAAGCAAAATTATCAGAGTGGCATTATGAAGGAGCATGTGACCAAGACAGCTGCAACTTGATGAGATGATGATTTCTCCCACTGCCCGGTGTTTAGAATTGGGGCGGTGGGGACTACAAAACCAAATTCTCCTATCAAGCAGCTTCTAGGAGTGTTTAACTAGACTCTAAATGCTTTGCAGGGATTTAAAAATATTCCAAATTGTTTAAATGATCATCTAAAATGATGTCAGAAAGTTAGATCTCTTATCAAGGGGATTATTTCATCTTGTAATGGGTATGAGAAAATTATGACAGAGGTGATTCCAGTTACAGAAGTTTAATTTTTTAAAAAGATTTATTCAAATATAAAAGCCTGTAAAATATTTTGCTATTTCTATGTATACTTGGTTTATAAAGAGTTATCATAGAATTTTTATTCCAAGCTGGGGTACTTGGTGAGTAAAAGAGGCATTATTAATAACTACAATATATGTAAACCAAGACTGTCTCATGAAAACTGGGACATTTAGTTACTCCTTCCCTCCCTCCCTCTCTTCCTCTCTCTCTTTTAATTAGAAGCATAAAGGTCTCAGATTTTAAGTGTATCAGGAACATGCTATTATTGGTTACTCAAAGGCTGTATCTTGCCAAGTCCTTGGCTTAACTGGAAATGCCACAGCACTGCGTCATGTTACGAAAGCATGTCCACAGCACCTTCTGATGGTACAGCTGTTTGCAGGTGACAGTGTAGGCACTGCCTCACCTGCTGCTAGGTGAGGACACAGATGGAGTGGGAAAGATGTGGTCCACAGTTTGCGCTACAGCTTTTACTTCTTGCTTATTTCCCCCCTATAATTCCCTCCAGATCCTGACAGGACGCTCAACATGGCTCCGGCTACACGTCAACACCCTTTCTTTATTCCCAGGAAATCCCCACCACATCCCTTCCCACTCTTTCCTTAATAAATAATGACCCAATTATTTATTTAAAGGTCTGCTTTCTCCCTACAAACTCTGTAGAGAAAAGTTGCAATTAATCCTTTTATAGAGAAAATAGCTTACATTTTCGGTTTTAGAGCCAGAAAAGAAAGCAGACAGTTTACTTGTGAGGCTTTAGGTTGATGCTTGGTGATTTAAGGAAAACACAACTCTGCCCCCTCTTAGTAAGGGCAATGAGAAAACTTGCCCTTTGGAGGTAGGTCAGAGAGAAGATTTTTTTTTTGTTTTTTGAGTGGACTGTTAGGCCTCTGGAACCAGGGAGGAATCCTGGTCTAGTCCATGGAAGCTGTTTTTCAAGCATATAAGAAGGTTGGACCTATTTTAATATTTCATCATTATATTATATATTATAATATATTTTGAATTATAATAATGTCATTTAAAAAGTTTTGGCTTAGTTCTTTGAGATCCAGTCTTAAAACCTGAATCATTCTAATAGGTGTTTGATTTGTCAAGAAAATAAGCACCGTTTTGAAAACTTTGCAAACTCTTTAAGTTTCACTGTCCTTTATAGATGACCTAGAATGGGTAAAAAGATAAATTAATATCTGTGCTAGGGCACCCTATTGGGCCTGCCTGATGCCAGGAAGCACGAGCTGCCCTTTTCAATAGCCCAATAAGGAAGGTTCGCAACTCTGAACTGTCCAGGACCGATTCCCAGGTGTGCGGCACCTTCCTGCCAGCTGCTGTGTGATCTGTGTGGTGTTGGAATGGAGGGGCACTTGCTCTGGCTTTTTCGGGCCGGCCGAGGTGGCAGAGCGAAAGGCTCATCTGCACCAGCCTTTTCGAGCTCAGCTGATGAAGGCTCTCTGGTGCCTGGAGAGTGCACCCCAGAGTTTCCCGAGGAGCCCACCTCTCATCTCCTGCTTCCTGCCACCAGTATTCTGTTTACTCCAGTATTTGGTACTTGTCTTTGCCTGTGATGCTGAACTTTCTAGTGTAGTTCACTCCGGGATTCAAGAGAGTAGGTCTCTTTCTTGCCAAGACCACCTCAGAATATTGATTAGAGGAAAGATCAAAAATAGTCACAGCTTTTGAAAATACAGTGCTTCTGTTTGAAACGCTCCACTGAGCAGCAGGGAAGAGATTTTTAAAAAGTGAAGAAAGAACATCAGAGAGAGAGGCAGACATACTTATATGCTATGTGCCCCCCCCTCCAGTTTCTTGGATTTCTATCCTCTTAACTTTCCTCTTTTTTCTCTTTAAACCTTAGAACTGCCAAGAGTTAAAGCACAAGATGGTCCCCTTGACCAAAATTATGAGCTGAAACAAATTGGTGCTATTGATCCATGCTGATGGTCACTACCATGGATCCTGACAGCCTAGTAATGACTTCTATATTTAAAGAGGACAGCTTCTATCCACTTACAGAAGGGCCTGTGCTTTACATGTTGCCTTAATCAAATCTATTAGATCTATTTGGATTAACAATGTGAGCTTAAAGATGACTGTGTGGAAACGAGAGAAGAGTCCTAACTAGAGTGCAGAGCTACTGGGTCTAAGACCCTGGCTCATTAATAGAAAGTTCTAACAGCCCATGTAACCTTCCAAGTTCACTGCACAGTATTTGGTCCTTCATAGCAAACAAAAGATTGCTTTAATGTAAGATGACTTATAACAATAATATATTACTGCAAATTTTAGAAAGAAAAAAACCACTTGAAATTTTCTCTGTCTTAAAACTTTCAACCTATTCTCTTCCAATATTTTCATATGCACATTTTCTAACTTTGAAACCACAGTGCCCAAATAATGTTGTGCCCTGCTTTTTAAATCATATTTGTATTTTCACATAAGCATTTCACTACTATAATACTGGACCTTTGAACTGTTTTGATTAGAACTCTGGCATGTTCGTGCATGTAACGTTTATACATCTCAGATTATTTTTGTAGAATATAGTCCCAGAAGAGGGACTATATTACTTGGTCAAAGGAGTAAACTGTTCTATGACACCTAATACATATTACCAAACTTCACATCATAGCTTTTTCCAAAGAAACAATTTTTTGAGCACCTTCTTTGTGCAAAAGCATTATGTTAAATGTTGAGGCAGAAATGAATGAGTTTAAAACACAATATTTTGCCCTGAAACTTATACAGTCCACTTGGAGAAATAAGACATTTCCATGTGAAAAGAGAACCAACTCTATCAACTACAGGGGTTCAGAGACAAACAAGATCCTATGAGTAGGAGTGGGTGAAGAGCTAGACTTTTGTTTTCTCTTCACCCAAGGATATGTTGTTATTGCTTTTAGAGAGAGAGGAAGGGAGAGAGAGAAACACTGATGTGAGAGAGAAACATTAATCGGTTGTCCTCTTTAAGCCCCCTGCCTGGGGATCGGACCTGCAACCTTTTCAGTGTCCAGAAAGACACTCCAACCAACTGAGCAACACCAGCCAAGGCAAGAGTTAGAGTTTTAACTGAGTCTTAGGACATTTGTAGGTTTGGATGGGTTGAGATGGGAGAATATTCAGGGTAGTAAATAGTGTAATAAGAAAGGAAATTAAGCAATCCAAGGAAATCCTTGTGACCCAAAAGCACCATGTGAGTAAATGTAACTCATTAGTCTGATCCACATAGATTCCATTACTAGTAGTAGTCACCTTTGTCCTTGGAACCTTCTTTGCCCTTGCTACATTTGATGTGATACTCTAGAGGTTTACCTCCTCTGCCTCTAACCGGTCCTTCTTTCTTTCAAGTCCTTCCTCCAATGACCCCTTCAAATAAGGCATTTCTCCAAGTTCTTTTCCAGTCCCTTTCTTTCTTTATATTCTTTCTGCAGGTAATGTCACTTGCTCTGTTGGCTCTAGCCGTTACTTCTTGTTGCTAACTCCCCAATCTCAATTTCCAGCTCTCAATTCTTCTTTCTGGTCTGATACATACATTTCCACCTACCACTGACAGAATTTAAAATCCAAGTCCAAAACCGAACTCCTTCTGTGTTCTTCAGATCATGTGAGAGCCCCACAGTTTAGAAAGACATCATCTTTGATGTCACTTTCATCCTCATAGTTCACATTCAATTGAGCTTCCAAAATTGGTCCTAGCTTCACAGCGAATCCCATTTTCTCCTATTGTAGGCCATCAAAATCCCTCACCTAGCCTACTGCGAGGGTTCCTATCTGATCTGCTTGCCTTTGGCCTCTTCCTCTTCGATCGACGCTCCACACCATTAGGTACCTTCCTAAAGCATGGAGTAGAATATGTCACTTGTCTACGCAATAGATCTATTCAGCTGGCAGAGTGAAATCCAAGCACATTAATGTGTCTCTCCTAATCCTGGTCCTCTACATCTCTTCACACTACAATAGTCCACACACCACACACACACACACACACAGTGTGGACTATTTAAAATTCACTGAAAATGGACATGGGCTTTCACCCACCTGAACCTTCTCTCCTGCAGTTTCCTGAGAAGAGAATACCCTCACTGAAATCTTAAACAACCATTCAGTCCAACCAAATGTTATCACTCCCACAAGCCTTCCCAGACCTCTGTCTCCTCCACTTGAACTCTTACACTCTAACTTCCAGTATTCCACAGCACAGAGTACTTCATTTATGTTTCTGTCTGCACAACTAAGATGTTCTGAAAAGTCAAGTTAAGAAACCCAATAAATTCACGTGTGTTTAAATTTTTAATCTCTCTGGCCAAACACTGAGCTTCCTCCAGTTGCTTGATAAAGGGCCATTAGAAGATCGCCAGCTAAACCTAAAAGCCTTCAAGGAGATGTGCAGTAGAACCCTCCTGCAACAGGTGCAGAGAGGACGAGGGGAAAGAAGGAGAAAAGGCTCTGAGAAGTTACCCATGATTTTCCCCTCCAATCAGTTCTATGATACATCTTCAAAACAGGGCCAAGAATTTTAATTGCTTGTCATAATGGGTTCTTTAACAGGAATGTGGTATTGTAAATGTAAGTTCTTGTGCTAAGCTCTTCTGTCCTCACTTAGGTTAAGGTGAGAGCTTTAAGTTCAGAAGACTCCCAGGCCACAAATCTCCCTGATCCCATCCCACCCCACCCCACCCCACCCCACCCCACCCCACCCCACCCCACCCCACCCCATCCCATCCCATCCCATCCCATCCCATCCCATCCCATCCCATCCCACCCCACCCCACCCCATCCCATCCCATCCCATCCCATCCCATCCCATCCCATCCCATCCCATCCCATCCCATCCCATCCCATCCCATCCCATCCCAGTGATGCTGCCTGGCATCCTATCACACTGTGCGATGCCCTGGTCTCCAAATAAGTCTGAGGTAGGATAGAAGGGAGAGAGAAGAAGGGAATTTGCTACCAATGCTCCAGCTTTATTTATCACTTACCCTGGGAAAGTACTGAGCTAATGAAAAGGAGGGTGGGGGAAAATGCCAAGTTATTTAAAGAGCAGGAGCTAAAACATCAGAAACATAAACTAATGTTTCTAAGTAAAACAGGGTGTGGGGCATGAGTCTTTTTTTAAAGATTTAAAGAAAACTGGATTTTAAGCGATATTTTTGAATGGGCCATGCCGCCCTGTTTATTGGGATTCAAGGTTATTCCCAAGACCTATTTCTGACTTCCTGGGTTCATGACGTTTAGGTGGCCACTGTATTTTTTCCCTTGGAGTGGTGGAGGCAGGACAGAGAGAGTATCTGCGTTTGCCTCAAGTGAGACTGTGAAATTGGCAAAAGAAACATAAGAAAGTGGTGAGGATAAATGGTCATGTCTCATCCAGACCAGTTCTCCCTGTTACTCTTCAGGCTAAAATTCCCATGGAATTTGGTTTTACTTGTTGAAAAACTACACATGTTGTTGGATTAAATGTGTGACAAGAATAAAACAACCAGTGAGGAATAAAAGCAATCTCTAAGACTGACTCCATTTGATAAATTAAAATGAAATAGAAAACTGGAAAATATGAGAGTGGCAGCTGATACTTTCCTTAAATTAACCAGTCAGTTATTCCAACCTGGTGCCTACCCACCAATAGACTACAATCCCACAGAGAGAAGACTGTTTATACAAGGAACGCCTCATGCCCTTACTCTATTGCTTGCTTATATTTGCAAAGGTCAATGCAGAAATAGTCATCACTTCACAAATTACTAGCTCAGGAAAGAAAACAATAAAAACATATTCCCTCTTTTGCACTGACTGCTAAGTAACTGACTGACATGTTTCAGTACATTAGAACATTCTGGGCAAATTGCAGAATTCACAGATTTGGAATCTAATGAACACATTTGCTAAATATTGGCCTTTAACTGTAGATAAATATCTGATCTGTGACTATCAAGTTACCTGGAAACATGGCCACATACAAAACAGAATGAGTAAAAATTGTCTTGAGATAATCATAATTTTTTTTCCCCAAGTGAAATAAAGAGCTTATTAAATAGTTTGGAGCAGTACAAGTACAAGCTGGGAGCACTGGCTTTGATGTCCACAGGCAAGGGTTCAAATTTTGGCTCTGCCTACATTTACCAGCTCTGTGATCTCAGGAATTTACCTAACCTCTTTACACCTCAATTTCTGCTCTTGCTCTCACAAAGCAAGGGTGACAATATCTCTGCTATGGGATTGTTTTAAGAATTAATTGAGGGAATGCCATATATCATGCAAAGCTTGGTGTCTGACACATGATACATTCTTAATAAATGTGTTTTTATTATTATAATTATTAAACGAGGTTTAAAAATTGAACAGCCTAGATAGTGTTCCTAATTTCATTTTCTACAGAACATTCATAGAATAATCTAGTCCAAACACACACACACGCGTGAGCGGCAACACACACACACACACTGAAAATAGTTCCTCCACTGCCCAACTGTTCTTGCTATTTCTCTGATTCACTGCCATGGGCCGTTTTGATGAATATACAACCCTATAGCAAAGAAATCTCAGGAGGATCAGAAAATGTCTCATTAGTTAGTGGAGTTTCATGTGAGTTAAATCCATCAAATGGAATGGACTTTGTATAGAACCTTACCAGTTATTTCCCTTTGTGATGGTTTTTCTAAATAGAGATTTACTGAAGGGTTTTTGTGGTGATGTGCTTACACTATAAGCATTTTATTTCTAAATCTTTTATTCCTTTCTAAAGGTCACATTCTGGGTCTATATAATTTTCTTTGCAGCACCACTAGCAACTGGCTGCTTAAGCGGCTTTGAACTTTGCAGCTGCAAATCCTGACTCTGGATTTACCCTTCACTTTGTCACAAAATTCAATTCAAACAACAAAGTGAATATCCTCTCTCTCTCCAATATGAGTGTGTGTGGGCTCCCCTTATGCATCCTTATGTATGTTCCTCAAGCCAGTCCATCTGAACGAAAGGATCCCACTCTTCCTTGAACTTCCCTCTTCGGACCCTTCTCTAAACATTACGCCTCAGCACTGCGTGGCGATGAAGGGAGTGCAAAAGGTCAGTGAGTCAGAAATAGGTTAGGAACACAACTCTCTACCATGCTGCAGAAAAGAACAGAGTTGGCTTAAATCCAAAGGTCAAATATATATAGACTTTCTTATGGGAAAGGAATGTCCAACCTGTTCAAGAGTCTTCTGAAGTGAGTTTATCATCTCAGACTACCAAAATTAACCATCCAGCTGGATCATTCCGGTATTGCCAGGAGTAAAGTTAGGTTGATGAGCTTTTCCAGGGTTATCTGTTATCAGATAAACAAAGCAATATATTTGGCATAAATGCTATTGACCAAAATAGAATCTGACCTTATCAGTATAAGTAGAATGGGTCTATGGGAAAAAGTCAAGAAAGAAAGAAATGAATGAAGATTGGAAAACACTACTTGTTGATATATGAACCAAGTACTTGAGAATGAGTGGGAAGAAAGGTAAAGTCCCATAGAGGGTGATGTTGCAGCTGTATCCCCAAATAATTGAAATGTACAAGTCAGAGAAAATGGGGCAGTGCATGTCCCTAAAATGCCATGCCGTGGCTCTGAGCTAAATCTCCGCCTCTGGTTAAGGGCAAAAGGCTGGTGTCTAAGATCCTCACTCTGCTCTGATTTCAAGGGTGACTTTGGCCTCCCTAGGACTGACCACTTTAGGTGAAACCTCAAAGACATGTGAGCATCACTAACATAGCAATGATCATGATGCATCATAATAATCTGTTTGCATGTCTCCTCCACTTGAAGGCAAGGGACATACTTATGTCACATACACCTGTGTCTGACATATTTCATGCACTCAAATGACTAAACAAATCATGAATGACTGAGGATTTAACCGAGAGAGCAAAAGCCTTGCAGAGGCCACTCTTGCCTGTAGTTAGTAATGACATTCACTAAGAAAAACGCAGAATGCCCTATATTATAGACAGTTCTGAGCACTCCTGAGAGGCTGAAACTAGTCCACAGGGCTCCTCTGAGCCCCAGATTAATCTTGTTTAACCAAGCTGCTTGAAAAATAACTTCATATCCCTGAGGGAGGTTATCTAAACTGACCCTTTCCACTGGGACTGCTCCAGCTACTGGTCTAGGCTCCATTTCTGGAGATGCTATCGCCGATACGGGTTGTTAGGGTCACTTTGGTTCACCACCAAAACAGGCACAAACCTCTGTGTCCTGCCAGTATGTTCCATTTTAAGATCCTTTTACATTTTTATTTCTACTACTTTTTCAAATGAAAAATTTTTTAAAAAGTCTGTGGAATGATCTTGGACTTTGGCATCATAGATCTGAGTTTGAATTTTGATTCTGCCACTTTCTGTTTGATCCTGGGTGAGTTAACTTCTGAGCCTCAGTTTCACTGCCAGGAAAATGAGGATAACTACTTACTTCATAGGGGGAAATGAGCATCAAATACAATGCATCTGACACAGTGCACCAAGTAGGTATCCTGGAACTAGTGGCCTTAAAGATGCCTAAGAAAGTAATGAACATTTTCATAATGCACAAAAGCCAACCAATTTTTCTCAAAATGGCTGGAAACATGGCAAATGTTGCTTCCATTTCAATTTAACCATGATAACTGTGTTAATTGCTTACTTAATGTACGGGGCATTTTCTAGCTGCTGTGTATCTTTAAAAATATAAAGTTTCTTTTCCTTTTCCTTTAAGAAGAGGGAAAATAAAATGAATTCGCTGTCTTAGAATGTTATTTTGAGCTTTACCTGAATTGTAATCCTTTGTTAGAAATGGTTTTCCAGGCAAGAATACATCATCATAAATAGTGATATTGTTTTATCAGCATCACAATGGTGCTCCAGGCAGCTAACTTATACAAAACAGTTTTATTTTCTTATCTGAAGACCCTGAATTCCCTAAGCTTTAAGGAAATGACTACCTTTAATAAGAGCTTATCAAATTCAAACCACAAGCCACTCGCCTCCATCCAGGCCATCCTCAATAAAGCACTAGTAATTAGTAAATCCAAACAGTGGGCAGGGCACTCAGTGATATTATTCAGTATGGATTAATTTCTTGCTTTTCTCTTTCTCTAGATACTTTTACATAGTCTCCTAAACTTTTTTCTTGGTTTCCATTCTATTTATCTTTCTTGTTAGTTATATTCCCGCATTCCCATTTATGTCTCCAGGAAAATATAAAATTAGCATTTCTATTCATGGAGAAATATGGCATTCTGATGATTCTAGGACGTCTCCTTATTTTAGTTATTTAAGTTTTCTAAAGTACTGCATAAACATTAAATTCCTTGATTCTTTTATCGATCATTGAATAATCCTAGGTAATCTAAATTAGGTCTGTCTGATATTTGGCTCAAAAAAATCACCTGTTTTATTATGAGTTGTTACTGCAGGGAAGTCCCTGAGATGCAGGAAGTAAAGTATCTTGAATAATATCAGCCAGCTCCAATGAACTTAGGAAATATGGGATCCAGGAGTTGTGCTCTTTCTTAACCAACATCTCTCTGTCTCTGTCTCTCTCTGGTACTCTGCCTCTGTCTGTCTGTCTCTCTCTCTCTTGCTTCAATGAGGCTAAAATTCAGCCAATGGATAATCTTAGTGGGGTGGCATCTGGTAACTTTTCCAGAAGACAGAGACATCTGAGGATTCACAATAGGAACATGGCCACCCTGCCTGTAGGACAAATCTTAACACATATAAAAATAACTTCAGCATCTACTAATCTATAAAACAAACAGTAGCATGTATGTGTGAAAGCCAGTTTTCTATAAATTGGATAATATGAAATGAACACCCGCTATTCTGAAAACCCTGAGCCTACTGATTGAAGATTATTCTGGGATGGAATGCAGCATAAGTCAAAGCTTCTGGCCCACAAACCATGGTCTTTGATTCGATGGCTGCTCTGTAAATGTCCTCATATTGCCTCAGACCCTACCGAAAGCACTAAGTAAATATACGTGAATGACTACTGCAAAGCAAAATTAATAAGACTGTAGGCATGTTCCTATCAGTAAGTCACAATAAAACAAAATTTGTGACAATTCTTACTTTGAAATTAGATAGTGAATGTCTTTAGTAATTGGATTTTCTGCATTTTATAATTTCCTAATAGGTCTTTGTACTATATACATTATAGGAATTCAGTACAATGCCGGGTAAACTACACATAGCCGGGACGTGACATATTTGAAAACAATATGCTATACAACATAAACAAAAGTAAACATAATATAAAAATAATTGAAATGATAAACAGGAATTATAGTTTAAGTTACAAATGAGCACATGATCTTCTGACAGAACTACCTTTAAGCCAGAGATGATGAATCAGATAATGTGTTGCTCTTGCACTGCCAAGGCAAATAAAATAAGATAGCCCACAACACAAACGACACAAACACAGAATCCGTCAGAATTTCAAGAACCGAGATGATTTAAATTAGTAAACAAATGCTCACTATTTGCCTCTGGCATCGTCTTTCGTGTTTCTTTGTTTAGTTCTTAGGGAGCGTGGAAAGAATTGGTTACTCATTCCTAAGATGTCATGATGCTGTCTTGCAAGCTGTACGTGCTTTGCGTCAGATCAGAGTATCCTGTTCAACGATGGCCAGTGATTAGATAAAGGTAATGTGCCTTCTCCCCTTACCTGTCATCTCGATAGTGCCAGCACTGCTGTGATCCCTCTCATGAGCTTTGGCAATCAGGTTACAGAGAAGTTGAGGGTTCTCCAAAGTCAAGCAGAGGCAGAAGTCACTCCATCATTTTTATATACCCTTGGTTTTAGAATTTGTTTTAGAAACATGACTATAATAATAGATTGTGAAAAGAAAATACAAAAGTCAAGTTAAATGAGATATTTTATGTATATGTATGAAAACTTGCCAGTATATATTGCAACAAAAATAATGTAGGTTTTGGAATAAAATGCAATCTGTAATATCATTTTAGGGACAAACAGCTCACCCTAGATCATCCCAGGTATGCACTGCAAACATGCCATAGTGGTTTTGGCTCTGGGAAGTTCATCTTTGAGTAAGACACCCAGATCCACTCTTTATTTTAATGTAAACTATTAGAGAGATAAACATCTGGGGGAAATGCACTCAAAAAGCATCTGTGGAAAGTAAGCAATCTTATGGACCAATATTTAAATATGAGGGGAAAAATTCACAAAGCTCCAGGTCTCCTTGTGGCTGTAGTCTTGGCCAATCTGGCCCAATGTACACACATTTAATATCTTGAGGTTGGGCCTACCCAGAAGCTCTTGTTCTGAACTGGCCTTAGGTCATGTACCTAGCAGGACTTGGATTCTCAGACTGATGTGATGCTGAATATCTGACCCTAGTACTCAACACTGAGCACTGGGCAGGGTAATAAGCGTATGAGATCCCAGAGCCCATATACATACTTCCCCACTCTCTTGCCCTGACACCCATACAACGAACCAATCAGCACAGGTCAAGATGAGCAAACTGTTGGGAGCTCTGAGAGTCACTTTCACTGTTTTTGCAAGATGTTATAAGCCAAGGATTTACAAATGTTACGACTGATTCAATCTGGGTAGTCTGAGCTTAAATGCAAAGCTTTTCCAATCCTGCTTGCCACAGCAGAGCCAAGATACTCTCTGGTTGTGTGGTGGATGCTCACCATTCACAGTGATGATTATGAAGAGTAGCTGTAACACTCCGTCTCCTCTGATCCCACTGAATGCAGAGCAAGGGGCCTTGTCCTTGGGTGCTACTGCTGTTCTTAGATCTCTTACATTTTACCACAAACTTTAAAATAATCACTGTACCCCTACCTTATCAATAACAACATATGTATTTTAAAATAAACATGCTCAAAAAGTGTTAAAGGTGCTTCATAAATTATATTACCCTTTATCTGAGAAGGAAGTTGGAGTGTCATGGGGAAGGAAACATTTATATCTTAGCTACGCAGGAAAGCAATCAGAAGTTCCTGTGAGCCACACTGCCCAAGGGGAAATTCAGAGAAAAAAATCCGTACAGTCAAGCACATGGAAGATGATTCCTTTCAACTCTGAGAGGGACAAGGCCACTGATTCAGTCCTAGAGTTGTTAGTCAATGAACAAAATAAATAAATGAAGCAATCTGTGTCTAAATATCCCCAACTCGGGGCCAATATGCTTTACAACGACCAGGAAACCTGCATTTTGAAAACCTCCAATTTTCCTGTACTCTTCAGAACTAACAAGAACTGGCTTAAGACTGTGAATTGGTTCATTTCTCAGGAAGCCTGGGATCCTTCCCGACATTCAGGGTCATTTCAGTTTCCCTGTTTTGAGAACAGGAAGTAATTGATGGAGAGAGTGACAAGGTGGCTGAGCCTTCTCTTTCCCAAGTTGCTCTTTTGCTAGAGTTGAGATGGGCAGCTTCTTGCCATATGGTGAGAAAGTGCACTATACTCCATTTAAAGTGAATCAGCATCACTGGGAATTTGTTAGAACTGTACACTCTAGGGCTCTACCCCAAATGAATTAGAGTCTCTGGGAGCAGGGCCCAGCACTCAGTGTTGTAACAAGCCCTGCTCTGCGGTCACAGCACCATTCCTCCTGGGGCCACAGCATGCCATCAGAGTTACCATGACCCTTCCTGGCAAAGACAGCGAGCTTCCATCAAAGTTTTATTTTCTTCCATCAGAGCTCTATGGAATAGTCGAATTTACAAGTCTGGCCTTTTGAGTGCTCTCCCCAAAATGGAAGGCAGGACATAAGAAGGCAGAGAGAGAGAAAAGTCCAAGTGCTAAACAGAGAAGAATGGCCCATATGGCTCAACTGTTTTGTCTGCATCTTGTCTAAAGGCACTAAAATTTACAGAGAATAAATAAAGGGAAGGAAAAACAAGTCTCAGTGGAGCTCAATGATCGTTCAGAGTTTGGAGTAATTTTAAATTGAGCAATAATCTGAGCACATATCAGCCAGGACCTGTGTTCTACTCAGTTTCAGGCTGGCTTTTACTCTCCTGAGTGAGTAATCAGCCCACATGCAAGCAGGTTAAGAGATAGAAAAACACTTATTTCACTTTCTATTTCCCACATATTCTTTTTTATATACATGAAGGTACAGATTGTGACAGGAACACTTCCATAGCATCAAGGTAATAGGTAGCATTTTAGATAGAATCTGGGTAGTTTTCTATGCCTGGGTTCAGATATTGGCCCTGCCACTTACTGGCTCCTTGAAATGTAACAACCAGCTCACCCTCTGTAAGACTTATTCATTTGTTGATTTACTCATTCAACAGCAACGTTTTGAGGGTCTATTATGACCAAAAATTGCTATAAATACTACATGTATTGTAAACAAGAAAGATACTCTGATCTCATGGAACAAATTTCCCAGAGGAAGATTAAAAAAAATCAAATAAATACATATATAAAATCATGTCAATCCTATGAAGAAAAATAAAGCAGGGTAGTGTGGACAGAAAATGGGTGATGGTAGAAGTTCTACTTTAAATAGAATGAGTAGTAAAGCTTCTGTGCTCTTTGAGCAGAGAGTTAAATAAAATGAGAGATGTGAGGTTATCTGGGGAAAGAACTTTCCAAATAGCAAGTGAAAAGGTCCCAAGTGAGAAATGAGTGTAGCGTGGTTTGGACACCAAGGATTCCGCTATGGCCAAGAGGCAGAAGGGAGGAGGAGAGGAGAGCCAGCTCACCTGGGGCCTGTGGCTAATGGTATGGATGTGTGTTTGTGTGCGTGTTGTGTTGTGGTAAGAACACAACATCAGATCCACCCTTGCAGCACATCTTTAAGTCTACAATACAGTATTGTTAGTTACAGGCACCACGCTGCACAGCAGATAGCTAGGACTTACTCATCCTGTAAACTTGAAACTTGGTGCCCTTTTCTTAAGACCCTTCTAATTCCCCTTCCCCCAGTCCCTGACAACTACCATTCTACTCTCTGCTTCTATGAGTTTGACTGTTTTTTTGGATTCTTCACATAGGTGGTATCATGTAGTATTTGTCCTGTGTCTGGCTTTTTTTTTTAAGTGTGATGGGAACACATTGAAGATGTTTAAGCAGAAGAATGCTAGGGTCTGGGTTAGACTTTCAAAGATCATGCCAGCTGCTGTGGGGCTGCCAGGAGGGAGTAGGCAGCAGGCAGAAAGGTGATCGGGGGCCTGGGGGGAGATGGTGGAGGCTCGGACAAGCTGTGGAAGTGACGGGAAACAGGGAGTTAGGGCAGTTTTTGATGGAGGATTAAGCAATACACTGATACAAAGAATCACGGACGACCGTTAGGTTTTTGCTCTGAGCAACTGGATAAATAGTAATGTGGATGAAAAAGGGCCACATACTAAACCTGACAAGCTCAGGGGAGGCCTGCACGGTGGCCTTACAAACGCAGAGACCAACAGTAACCACACAGGATGGGCTGAAATGAAAATTTCCTAACTAAAGGCGAGCCCTGGCCGTAGATATGTCCTAGGCCTGTAATCTTCCTTGACAAAGGTCTCTCTCTACCTTAAGTGAGCCTGTCTATTGTCCTTTTTGATGGAGACGGCGAGGAGCTCTCTACATCACAGTTCCTGGGTTCGCCTGCCCCAGTGTTTGAGGTTATGATTACCCAAATGAAAGATCAAACCAACAAATCCGAGGGGCTCCCCTATGACACTAAGGTGATGTACGGCAAGTACAAATTACGGGGTTTTCAGAGCAAATATCTCCCACACCACACAAAACAGGCGTATGTGTGTTCATAAAGGACTCAGGTCTTACTTCAAAGAAGCAAAAAGCCAACATAAGGAAAATGGGAAAGCCCTTTAAAGTGAACATTGCTTAAGTCAAGCTAACTAACAATTTTATGTAGCCATTGTGATCAGTTATCCCTTTTAAAGTCTAACCCCGACCCTAGCATTCTTCTGCTTAAACATCTTCAATGTTATCCCTTCAGAAGTATATAGACAAGTATATGCCTAGTTTACTTGTTTTTTTCTTTTTAACAAAATTTAATTTATTCACAAAAATTCAGAGAAGAAAGCAGCAGTTGTATTGGAGTTTGAAGCCAATACATCCTGTGAAGAATTCAATTTAAGAGCAAACTCAATTAGGAAATTGAAGCAGCAGAAGCTAAATTTAGCCCAGAAAATTAAGATTATTATCTTTGCAATAACTAAGAATAATCCATTATGTTTATTGGGGGGGGGTGTTATATTTCAGTGACTGTCTCAAATGGTTACCTTACAGTTTCCTATGCTTGTTCTTTCCACTAGGGAATGGATGTTTCTACTCTCTATCCAAAGGCTAGTGAGTTTGAAACCGGACACAATGGGTCCGGCTGCCTGTTGCTACTTCAGCCAATTAAGCAGAGACAAAGTTGAATCAAATATGAGCGCTTATTCCATTATTGCCAGTAAAATGGGAGAGCAATGGGATTTGTCCACATAAAACCTGCTCTGCCCTTCCCTTATTACCTGGCTTGTTATATAGGACTGTATGCAAGGGGGAAAGGGTTAGGGGTTGGAGGATGGCTGCAGGGTCTGTTGTCCCTGTGTCTCCTTCCAGGATCTTAAAGTTTGATAAGAAAGTAGTTAATTTTCAATGGTGTTAAAACCCAGTTCCATCAGGCCCTGGGACCTGTGAATGGTCGGCATGCCTGAGGTGAACTTTCAGAGGGGGTTCAGGCTCCAGGCACAGCAACCAAATCAAAGTGCATCCTGTCCTTTGTTCTCAAAATGCATTTTCTTTTCTGAGCAATGGATCCATCCAAGCTCCAAGGTGTCACATCCTTTTACAGCTATTGTTCTTCTTGCAGCACAACCTCCAGTTACCCAAGGTCTGTAGGAAAACTTCTTATCTATAGTTAGTAAGGTGAATAATCATTAAACAACGATGGTCCTATTCCTATTAGCTGCCCTCCCCATTTCACAACCACAGTTAACAGAGCATGTTCAACATCTCTGTCCCCAACAAGTTCTCTTTCTGCAATTTCTGGGAATTCAAAGATGCCTGCGAGCCATCAGAACTCATTATTAAAAATGAGTGTGGGATTTAATTTCCTAGAGATTATGAAGACTATAACACACAACTTTGGTCTCTAAAAATCTGGTTGTAATTTTGGCTTATGGACAAAGAGTTGCTTAAGCGTTTTTTTAAGGTGACTTTTATGTATGCATAGGATTTAAGTCTCCAAGATTTGGGCTACCCAGGCACTTATGAGAATACTACTTATGTGGTTACATTTTACTCAGAAAAAAGTGAACTTTTCATGTAATTTTACTGCTTTAAAATGTAGAGTGTTGCTTTAAATTAACACCAGGATTCCAAGTTTTTTGGAAAATAGGCATTCATGTTTATCTGCGGGATCCAGTTGAGCTAATCCCAAATTCCAGCCAGGTCTACACCAAGTTAGAGCCTTCCAAGTCTTTGTGGCTTATCTGGTGCATCTGTGAGAAACCAGGGAGGGTGTTAACACAGGCAGGGTGTGAAGCCCATTTACAGAAAGTCCACACCCACCTTATTTTAAGTCTTATCTTTGGCTTCCTGAGGGGGTGGAGACCTCCAAGCAATTCTTTTGTGTTCAACTTCTGACTTACTCCTGGTTCACCTATAACTTTCTATCATCAATTACAAAGTTATTTGGGAGAAAAAAGGGGTAAATCTTTTTCAATATTAAACATTTTTTTTTATGAGAATTTTTCCGGAGAACATTTTCCTGCCTGCTCAAATCCTCCCTTACTCCAATCTGTGCTAGCTGTCATATAGCTATATTTCTCAGTCTCCTTGGGGATGAACTCTTGACAGCTAAAAAGAAGTTCGCAAAGAAAGCAATCCTCTTCCAAGAGCCCTTCCTTGTGGTCCCATCCTTTTGGTCATTTCACTATGAAAACTGGGCCTCATCCATGACCCTCACATGTTCTTCACAGGCTCTCCAAGTCCTGTTGCGTTTTCATTAAGGAAAATGGCCCTCACCCATTATTAAATAATTTCCACCCTCCCCTCCCTCCCCTCATGTCCCATTACAACATCCCTAACTCATGGAGTCCACCATTTTACTATTATGAGTAAAAGACATTCTCTGGAGCTGTGAACAATGAGAAGGACCCCAACTGTAGTGAACTTTGGGCAGGTTACGATTCTAGGCCTGAGAACTGAGAGAGAACTAAAGGAGGGTAGCCCGTCGATGGTACCTGCTCCCTGGACACTGCCCACATGCCCTCGTACTACCTTCCCCAAAGTCCCCTTCTACTTGTTCCTTTGGACACTTCTGTTCCATTTCCATTTCCCTCCCCGGTGCCTGAGAGGGTAAATGGCACCAGCAGAGTTGCCACTGTCCCACCTGTACACCCTTCAACTGAGGTAAAGCCCTCTGCAAGGGACAGAGACATCAATGAGAGTAGGAGCTGCTTCCTCACGGCCCCCGACCCTCTTTCTGGCTCCAAAAAGGGAAAGGGAAGGAGACATTTAGTAATCATCATTTTCCTTACCCAGACAGTAAGTGGTTGAACAATTACAAACAACACCAAATTGAAAAGCTTTATACGTAAGTCATTTCATTCTTGTGCAGATGTTTTTATAGGACAGAGTCCCAGAAGTGGGGCTGCCAGGTCAAAGGACAAATGCATCTCTAATTCTGTTAATTATTTCCAGATCTCCCTCCATAAAGGTTATACCACTTTGCACTCCCTGTAGAACTCTCTGCGAGTTCTTGTTTTCCCCCAGCTTTGCAACACAGTGCAATGTCAACACTGCTGGATTTTTGCTAGTCTTACAAATGAGAAATAGTTTCTCAGTGAAGTTTGGTTTTACATTATTGCGAGTGAGTTTATCATATGTTTAAGGCCATCTGCACTCTCCCTTACACTCCTGTATTTGGCAGGAGGCATTTTGTAATCCAAAGAGCTGTTTCTTTACCTTCAAATCACAACCCATGGACAGCCCCCTCATCTGCTAGATCGAAAGCCAATGCTGCTTACACATGTTCTAGAATGGAGGTGACGTCGGCATCAGAAGAGCAAAGGGGCTTCAAGACCTCGCGCTTCCCACAGTCAGTCTTAGTTACTGGTTTGGCAGAAGCTGAGTGAAGTGTGGAAGACGGCTCTCCAGAGCGCAGTAGGGAGGGACTGCTTATCCCGTAAGTTTGTATTTTGTGCTATTCTGGGACCTTGCCTGGATGATTTGTCCTCTCCTTTTTCTAAAACGTAGTATTCACACTTCTGTAAGTTGTGTGAATTTTAAGAAAAAAAAAAGAGAGAGAGAGATGGAAGAAAGAAGGGAGGGAAGGTGGGAGGAAATATTAAAAAAGACCTCTCACATCTGACCATCACTGTGGCCTACAGAACCCCATTTCTAGACACACCTCACTATATAAAAGTGCTGTTGTACTTATTTATTTTGTTGCCCCTGTTTTGTTTTTATCGAGATGTAACTGACATATAACAATTGTTCTCTTTTTCTGGCATTTCCTTTTCCCAGAGCTTTATGCCATATTATTACAACAGAGATTCTGATCTGTCAATGTCACTAAATTGTTAAAATTTCATCGAGTTCTACAAATCCCTGATGTGGGATTTGCTGGAAAAGCTTGATTCTTTGCTTGGCCCCTTCACTCTTTCAGTCATAAAATGTGCTGCATCTCCAATAGGCCAGGCACTCCGCTGAGAGCTAGAGGTACAAAGTCATTCATGGGTTTGCACATGCTGTTTTCTTCTAAATGCTCTTCCATACTCCTCACAGACGCAGCTCAGATGCCTCCTCTAGGAAGCCTTACCGAGCTTCACCTCACCGCAGGCTAAATTATGTCTACCTCACCACTCGTACTCCCAAGCAGCCCCTTCTGCAGATGACCAACATTACACTTATACAACGACACACCTGCTTCCCCTCTGAGTGTCTAGCACCTCAGCACCTATGCTGGTGACTGCCACGTAGGAAGTACCAGACTTATAACCCATTGAATCAAGGTATGAAGAAACAATTGTTTTTTTCAAAGCTCACATAAAATCTAGTTCAACTTGTTTAAGTTACTTAAGAGGTCCAAGAATGCATTTATGATGTCTTAAATACAAGTTGCATGATACCTCTTAAATATATAAATATTCTTGAATTATGAAGACATTTTCAAATTTACCTCCAAAAGTAGTCTGGATAATCTGAGTCACGGTGCCGCACAGGGAAGGGCCCAAAGGCAAGGGCGGACCAAGACCGAGCTGGAGAGACTGTGTGAACCTGCCTGTCTTTCCAGGCTGTCAGCTCTCCCCACGTCCACCTTCTGCGCACCCTGTCAGTGTGGGGAGAGATCAGGCTTGGAGGACAGCAATCACATTTCCAGCTTAATTACACAAACACAAACCTTACATCTCCTTAATCCTTCATTACAAAAAAGTGACGAAAGGTACATGCCATGTCTTCTCTGCTTCTTGCCGCCAACCATCCTGGCCTATTGTAAACAGGGGCCCTCCACAAGCACTCGGGGTATAATTACCACTCACCAGTCGATCTGCCACTTACATCTGCAGTACACTGCAGTGAGCATTTTTATGAATGTAAGTATGTTGGGGTAGGTGGCATGTAAAAAATAGAATTCCTGCTATATCCAAGCAAATGTGTTTTTCTGCATTTTTAATAATAACCCCATACTCTTGAAATGACATTCTAAAAGATGTTTAAGAATATTTAAAGAAAAGATGTAAACAGCAACATGCCTATGCTCAGGGTAGAAGCAACTTCCTCACATTAATAACCAGTACCTAAAATGCCAGCTACACCCCTGAATGCTAAGGAACTAGAGTCAAGCCCCCCAGCTTACGTGGCGCTCCTTTGGCACGTGTGATCCTTCTCAGGGAAACTCCAGCTGGTGGCTTCTCTCTCTGACTCCCTCTCCCCTGACTTTAGGGAGACTTCAGCTGCCAGAAGAACAGATGTTTGATTTTGAGTTGCATGTTATTTTGTCCTTATGTGTTTGTATAAAAGGAAATAAAAGGAAATCCATCAAAAATTATTTTTCCTCAGTGAATGCCAAAAATCTATATGAATCCAAAAAAAAAGAGTGCTGGTAGCGATGTACCGTTCCTCCCTGTTATGAATAAGGGAACTAGGGGAAGGCTGGGGAAAGCACCCATCCATCCACTCACCTACCTATCCATTCATTATTCATTCAAGCAAGTTCAGTAACTACTGAGGCTCTTACAGCATTCTTCCAATCTACATATTTTTAAAAATTGAGGTTTAGGCAGAGAATTATTTTAAAAATCCTACCACATGGTGCCTACATTTAGATATATCCCCAAAAATGTAGCTGCAGAAATATCTGCAGTCCCCTTAACAGTACATCCCCATAGACACCCTGATAGCTAAAGGATAGAGCTAATAGCTTTAGGTACTTGGAAACATTAAAGTCAATTCAGTTTTCAGAAATTTCCCAGGTTTTGGTTTTCTTTTTCACAGCAACATTAAGGAAGAATAAGAGATTAGGTGTAAAAATCCCTGAGTTTGAGAACTAGCCTGTCTTAACCTATTTATTCTCTTTATGGGTCTGAACTGAGGATCAAGTAAGTTAATTCAGGCGATAGCCATTTAGTTCATGCATTCACTCATACGTTCATCTATTCACTCAAAACCTGTACAGTGACCCAGACACTGCCCTGTGTGCTGCTAGGACTACAAGGCTGAGAGGAAACAGTCAAGGCTGCTGCTCTTATGGGGTTCTGAGTCTCGTAGGCAGCCAGATGCTGATAAACTAATCGCACTAATACATTTTTAATGACAAATCAAAGAGTGTCCCCTGATGGAGGGGCATGCTTCAAACTTGCTGAAGAAGTCAACACAGACAGGGACACTGGGACAGGCTTCACTGAAGAAGGCACGTAACTGAGAGGTAAGTGAGAGAGCACTGGGTGACTGGGTGGGACCAGCACGTGTCAAAACCTCAGGACAGGAGAGAGCACAGTGAGGAGGAGGAACCGAAAGGTCAATGCGGCTGGAAAGTTGGGAATGGCCAGAAAGAAGTGAAAGTGTGCAGCTCAAGGTCGGGAGGGAGTGTCCAGCACACGTGTAGCTAGACAGAAATGCGACAGGCTGTAAATGTCAAATTCACACTGGATCTGGAAGGCAGCAGGAAAAATGCAAAATATCTCAATAACTGTGCATATCGATTACATGTTGCAATGATAATATTTTGGATATATCAGGTCAACTATAGTATATTATTAAAATCAATGTAACTGGTTTTAAAACTTTTTAAGATGACTCCTAGAAAAGTTACCCACACAGCTCACGTGATAGTGTTACTGAACGGCGCTGGTCTGCGCTTGCATAGCCTTTTAATCCTGGACAAGAGTTGTTATCCTGAGCACAGTGGGAAGCATTGGAAGGCTTTAAGGAGAGAGATGATGGGATCAGTCCAGCTTCTGGGTGGAGAACAGATTAAAGGGCAGCTAGAGAGGACGTGGGAAATGAGCTGCGTGCAGACTGCAGTAGGCCAGGCGAGAAGCCTCGTACCAGCTTGGTTTAGGGTGAAAAAGTACTGAGATGAGTAGAGAGATTTAAGAGATAATTAGCAGGAAAACATCAAGAGGAACTAGTAGTGAATTGGATATTGACAGCCTCCACAGGACAGAAGTCCAGCTGGGAACACAGAGATATATATGGACATAAAATGCAGCGTCAGAATCCTAGACTAGGGGCCTGAATGCAGTGCAGGGGGAGTACAAAGTCAGAAGCGAGATGTGCTCTCCGCAGCGGACAACACGGCCGCTGCTTCTGTTTCATACGGGGAACCATTAAAAATCAGGTTCCAACGTCACGTCAAGAAATTGCATTCCGGTTGGGACATTAAACATCCTTTAACCAGAGTTGAACTTAAATCAACAGATAGGCAGTGAGTATCGACTACGTGCAAGAGACTGTGAAAGGGCTGTTTGGGGGAGAAAAAAAAAGAATAACATTTATGTATGCCTACTAGCATGTGCCCGGAGCTTTATAGGTTTAACTCATTCAATCCTCCTAGGAAACTGATGAGGTCAATTTTGTTATACCCTTTTAAAGACAAGCGAGATGAGGTTCAAAGACATTAAAAAATTCACTGATGCTCCATAAAGACAGAGGCCGTTTTGGTTTTGCCCTCCACGGTGTCCCTAATGCCCAATACACTGCCGAGCACATACTAAATGCTCAACAAATTAGGTAGAATGAGTGAGTAAAGGTTATACAGCTCAAAAAGGCCGAGCCACATTTCAACCCTGTTGTACATCTACTCAAGCAAATAGTATCAACATTGGAATAGAAAAAATAGAATCACAGTTTGCAGTTAATAGGTATTTGTGTGAGGGCTCTTTATTTACGGCGGATGGTGATCCCATACTTCACTGAATAATAAGAATAGTTAACATTTCTTGAAAACTTACTGAGTGCCAGGCACTGCTGTAAACCTTTTACTTGTATCATCTTATTTATGCTTCTTTCTTAGCAACCCTATGGGGCAGGTACTATTATTTTTCTCATTTTAGAGACTTGGAAACTGAGTCACTTGCTCCAAGCCACACAGCGGTAAAGGCATTAAACCCAAGACACCCAACTCACAAGTCCATATCACACTTTTAACAACTAGGGGACCCTGGTTCTTACAAAGGTCTCGCCAAGATTAGGGCAAAGTCTGTCTTCCTGTCATTGGTCCAGCACCCTCTCCTTGAGCCACACAATGTGATGGCTTGTCAGGGCGCCCCCATGTGAATCTAAGAAATCATTCAAAGCTAAATACTGAGGCAGACATTTGGAGACTCAGAACAAAAAGTGTAGAGAAAGAACCTGCGGGTCTCATGTGCATCTTGCACTGCAAAGAGCACTTTTACCAGGGGTCTTGAAATCTCCCCTGGCAGGAAGCTATTCTTCATCTCTGATGGCATCAGATAGAGCAGGGAAAGGAGGTGAAGCAATGGGCTTAGTAAGTTGCAGATTTCCCAGCAGCAGAAGCCGCTGCAGTAGGGTGTTACCCGTGAATTGAAGAGACCCTTGTTCGTTCACTAATGGGGCTTGCTAGTTACAGTACTTTCTAAGCACACTGGGCATTAAGTGCTTGCTAACAGCTCAGATAATGAGCTGGATGGTTATGACCAGCCATCCAGGCATTTTGTATGTGCCACTTACTTCAAGTGTCAAATTACAAATCGATTCTGTGATGTGTAAGAGGGCTTAGTGCTCTGATTTGGAAATATGTTGGGCAAACATGGGCCTATATGGGAACATTTCACTCCTTTCAATACTTTAAGACTGTCATGCACATTCATAGAATCCCTAAAGGAATCGCGTTTTATATTTTTTGAAAAGAAATAGTCTTGCCATTACTGTAAAAAGCTTAAAACAATATTCAGTGCCTGGTGATTTCATATAAAGGGAACCCATCTGGTGCCCCATCAAGATGGGCTGAAGTGCAATCAAGACGTCATTATAAGGTGTTCTAATCGATAAAGTGACTCTGCCTAGAGACTGAGAACAGCAGGATGCTTCTCTGCTCAATGCTGTCATCTGCAGTCACTGAAATCATGGAAGTAGACCAAGTGCTCTATGGGCTAAGTGGCCATGCATCATGGTCGGGAGGACCGCCCCTGCCCACCCCAGAGCCATGAGAGGTAACCCTGCCAAAATGCCCAGCATTTACTCTGTCAGACAACTCATCACCCCACAGTATAACTGCTCGTCTAATTGTCTGTCTCCTCAGCTAGACTCATGTCCAGGAGGGCAAAGATCCTGTATCTCTCTTTTTTCTTCCCGCATCTCTAGCAACTGGTATAAGTCTTGGCATATATAGCAGGCACTCAACACATAGTGAATGAATGAATAAAACTACTGGTGTATGCCACATTAAACGTTGTCAGTAAACTAACAGTTTTAGAAGACATTGGGAAAAGAGTGTTCTAGGACAGCATTCTTCACTGTGTTCTCTGATGACCTTTATAACATTCAGACAAAAATTCTTAAGGCCAGAGAAGAAAGACTGGTACTAAGGAGTGGAGTGAAGGATGGAGCAGTTAGTAAAGAAAGGGTACAGAGTATTTATTTGGGAACATAAGAAATAAAAAAATAAAAAAGGCATTCAACAGTGTTTGGTCAGATGTATTTCATTTGGAAAGAAAAGGTTAGAAATTGAGACACTGGGAGTGGTGAAGCTTATTTGTTCATTTGTTTCATTTTTCTGTAATCCAAAACAAAGAGAACAGTACTTTTTCATTTTTATCTTGAAGTTCACCAAATAAAAGATTCTTTGAAACACATATATCGTTTTCTTTGAAAATGGGTTCCTTCTCTTTAACAATACATCAGGGCTTTTTTGATTAGCAAAAATATCAAACTTGATTTCATTCAAAAATTTTTTTAATTGATTTTGTGAGAGAGAGAGAGAGAGAGAGAGAGAGAAACATCGATCGGTTGCCTTCCATACTTGCCCACCCAGGAACCAAACCCGAAACCTAGGTATGTGCTCTGACCAGGAGTCTAACACAGTCTTTTGGTGTATGGGATGACACTCCAACCAACAGAGCCACCCAGCCTGAGCACAATTTCATTCAAATATTTAATGCAACAGTAAATTAAACTGCTCTTTGAGGATAATTGGCATGGAAGGTACTAGAATTGGTTCTGCAAGATGGAAGGAGGCTAAGATGGTGACTGATGGAACCCTGGCCCATGTTCGCATTGCTCCTAGGAAAAAAAAAAATTGTAGACAAAATCATGGATTTGAGCAAACTTGTGCAATTGGGACATTTTAAAGAAAGCAAAAAATAAAAATTCTACTAGTTTGTGTTTCTTATAGGTTCTTTCTCTTAGAAGATCAGATTATTTGAAAACTTGGATTAGATTTACAATGTAGGAATGTACTTTATATTACTTTTAGGCTTTATAAAACATCTCCACTATTTATCTGCCTAGATTTTAACAAAGAGAGTAGTGGTTAACATCTCTATCTGGATGACCCAAAGGTGTCCAGAGATAAATGGCTCACACGCCAAAGGAACCTAACAGGTCCCCACAGACCTCCTTACCACCCTGTATTTTCTATCCTGATGAGTGGACATTTACTCAGGGTGGAGACTTTGGAATTATGTTTACTTCCAGATCTTTCTTCTTCCTTCTTTCACCTGCCAATATCCTGTCAGACGCCAGATTATCAAATTTCTTTTCCAAGTAAGCTTTAAACCCATGTCCACCTTTCCACTCCCATTACCACTCTGTAAAATTAAAATAATTTTCCAAATTGGTTTCTTTTCTTCCAGTTTGCCCTCATCTCCAAAAAGTCCTCTACACTGTGTCATAATTAGATTTGTAAAATAAATGCCTGGTCGCGTCACTAACTTGCTTAAAAATTTGTGAAGGTGGCTATTACTAGTTGAAGCCACAACTCCACAGGACAACATTACCCTTGCCCCCAGTCCTTTCCAGGCTCATCTCCTCCCATCTTGCAATTTACCTTGAACAGGTATCTCCCAGACACATAGCCTGGAAGTAAAAACAGGCCCACACCAGAGGAACCAATGGTATTTCTGTGACTCTCTTTCTATCTCATCTGCAGGAACAGCAACTGCTTCAAACTCCTCACAGTCATCCTTACAGGCCCCAAAGGGAGAGTACTTTTCTCCCCAAATGAACAACAGTCCAATTGATAATATTTTCATCACATTCAATACCTATGACACATTTCCTCATGCAACTTATTACCCAGAAAAAAATAATAATGAGCGATCATCGGAAGGACTGGTGCTAAATTAGCAGCAGTTCCATAGTTTTCCTTAGAATGGTGGCTATCAACTCTATGAGATCCAATTTCTTTTATAATAAATATTTTATAGCACCTTCATTATCCTGACATAAAACTCCTAGATACTTAAATTTACCTGCATCCCTAATTAAAATGTGGAATGCCCAGATTGCAATATAAATTAACAATTAAAAATATTAATTTACAATAAAATAATATGTATTTATATATGCAGTTGTTCAGTAATAATTACAATAAGGAGTCAGACAGTTATACTTTCTTATAACGAATAAGTCTGGATGTAAGAGAAATGATTTGAAGCTATCCAAAGGGAAACTGGAAAATGGAAAACAGATATAACAGGGCATAACATCTGACACATGGTAAACGATTAAAAAGCAAAAGCTATTACTATTAAATCCCAAACCATTCTGAAGCAGTAACTCAAAATAGCATGTCTTCCTATCAAATCAATTGTTCAGTAGTTATTTATTTATACCATGGACAATACATTTCTTTAAAAATGCATGGAAATAAATGCAGAACAAGAGGCTTCCTTTAGACCTGCACCTCTTTGGCAGGTAACAATACATGGGCTTGGCTTAGAGTGTTTATAACCGGCTGTCATTAGGACAGTGTCTAGTGCAGCAAATGCAGCTTTGCGTTTGGGCTCTGAGTTGTAACATTCATGTCTTTAGGGTTGATCGATCCTGCACAGTCACATTATTTGCCGATTCAACAACAGGGCAAGCGATTTTCCAAAGGAGATTTTTTTTTGGGGGAGGGTAGGGTTTATATGTATGGCTGTGAGTTTGGGGGGACAATGTGATTATAATATAAAACTGATTCATTCAAACTGCTCTTAATTCACCTTGTTATCTCTGCACCCACAGCACTAAGGACATTTTAATTTATAAGAGCAGTTTTTATTTCTCTCTCAATAAGATAGTAAAAGTGTGTAAGTGCTTGATAACACAATTTGTTCTTAGTATAGCATAATTTTCAGGTTTTTAAAAAGAAATAACAGTAAATAAAGTAAAATAACAGTAAGTAATTTACCTATTGATCATTGACTTTCCTCAGTGATCAATAGGTAAATTAAGTGATGGGGACATGGAGGAAGAAAACAAAAACCACATAACTCTTAAACCTTCAGGTCATAAACATCATCAAATTTCAAACTCATTGAAATTGTCTAATCACTAAGAAATTTTGGGTGTTTTTTTGTTTTGTTTTGTTTGTTTGTTTTGGAGTAATATATTTTATTGATTCATTAAAAATGTAAATAAAATAGGCTGGAGAATATTGCTAGTAGAACAAAAAAAAATTACTGCTTTTCCATTTAAAAAGCCCAAGATCTAATAAAACTGAGTAACTTTTTTTTCGCTCTCCCCCTAAACAATTATTTTGCTCCATTCACATGTGTGTCCACCAAATAGTTGCAATTTAATTTTCCATTCTCAGCTAAACTTAGATTATTTTTGTTCAGCAGATAAATGTGCCAGATGCTCTTAGTACTACCCCCATTCATTACAAATATAGAATGGAAAAAATTAATTTAAAAATTAGAAAAACATCCAAACCCAGGCTTTCCTTTTCCTGTATTAGAGGCCCCTGCCCCCCAAGGAAAGTCCTACTTGCTACCTTGTTACTGGGTTATTTTTATGGGACAATTAGGAGGAAAGAAAGAGGAGATGCGGATAAGAAGGGACAACAGATGCAATTTGTTATCCTTTTTATCACTGGTTGATGAGAGAAGAAAGGGAGCAGCTTCAGGATGCATGCTGATAACAGATGGGAGAAGAGGGATTTTAAGTTGATTGCTGGAGCACATGTCTCTTTAATCGAGATATCAAGTAAGGGACTGGAGTTATTTTATGATTTTATTGTATTGCATGGCACGTATTCTTTTAGCACTGACACGACTGAGACTGGTCCATACTGGCCATATTCTCAATGAGTTAGTTATTGTACCTCACCATTTTTAGAGTGTATTTAAGTGCTTCACCTTATTTGAATCTCAGAAAACCGTAAGGTAGGCAAGAAAGGTATAATCCCTGCATTTTACCTAGGATTAAACCCAAAAGCTGAAAGTGGGACAAGAATTCAGTCTCTGCCACCCAAACTGGTGGTCCTTCTAGCAGCTATATATTAATATATCATATTGTGATACTTGCTTAGTGTGGATTTACATCAGGACTATGTTGTTATAAATTTAAATATCTGAATAACCTGCAGAAAATAAAATCCATGATTTCTGCGTTTATAATTATCCAAATATTTGGCACTCATACCTAACAGAGAAATGGTTCACTAACTGTCCATAGAAACATGTGGCCAAACAGTATTTTTCTATACTTGGACTTAATCACATCATTCAAGAATCCCTACAGTGGGAAGCCTCTGGGTCCCTTTTGGAAGATCTCTTCAGAAGTATTCTTTCTTAAGCAGATGGCATAGGTCAGGTTTCCTGTTCAGCAAATTATCTGTCCATACCTACATTAATACACACAAACATGTCACTCATTTGCATTGAACTTGAAAGTCTAAAAAATGCTTTACTATATTTAAAAAAAAAAGATTCTGCCTTGGCCGTGTAGCTCAGTTGGTTACAGAGTCATCCCGACACACCAAGGTTGTAAATTCAATCCCTAGTCAGGGCACATGCAAGAATCAACCAATGAATGCACAGGTGGGTGGAGCAACAAATTGCTGTTTCTCTGTCTCTGTACATGTGTGTATGCATGTGTGTGTCTCTCTCTACTCCCTTCCTCTCTCTAAAAAATCAATAAATAAAAATTTTTAAAATACATTTTGAAGCTGGACAACAGGGCTCCACTCTTCCCCAACACATTACAAGCTCCCTAAAAAGTGGCAATGGATTTGCCTCTTTTATCGCTATATTCCGCATGGTCAAATGAGGATAGTAAGAGTACCTGCGCCCTAGGGCACTGTTAACTGGACTCACAGACATGCACACTTAGAGCAACTTATGGTAAGCACTCACTAAATGTGGGCTTTTAGTTTTATTACGACAGTTGCCAGGGCTTCTTAAAATAGCTCTGGCAGATAGTAGGCACAAAACAAATGCTCAGGGCATGCATGTTAAATGAGTCCCAGTTTTGCCAATGTGAGACTTGGGGGGAAGTAATTCATCAGAAAAATAAAAATATAAAACCAACAATAATGCAGACTGCTTCCCAAGACTGTCATGAAGATCAAATAGAATATATGTCAAATGATTTATGAATTACCAAGTGCAGAATAAATGTTATCATGTTTATTCTCTAATTTCATTCTCACATATACACTGTTCTGCAGATATGATTATCTCCATTTTATAGATGAGGCAAATGCTTAAAGAGGATTCTGTAACTTTTTCAAGGTCATTTAGATGGCACATAAGAACACTCAGAACAAAAAATATACGTCTTTTTGTGTCCCTTCCAATTCCAGTACTCTTCCTACTTCCATAACTCCTCCATGCAGAGAGCTACGATCTCTCCATAACATTACTTCCGTTCATTGCTATATTTGTTTTGTGTAAATGGCATTAGATAACATTGATGAAAATATAGTTTATATTTTAGGGATATTTTGTTATTACCAAAGAATTTTTAAAAAGTATGGCAGTAACCCAAAGACAATAACGAACAAGTTTAACCAACCTAATGTCCTCTTAAAAAGGCTTTAACTATCAGTTTTAGGTTACATATACTGAACATCTTAAAATTCCACCTAAGATTAACCTTTGGCATCTGGTTTTTAAGGGTGTGATGGTGAAAGTGTCAAAAAAGAGAAATGAATTATGGGGGTTCTGGGTGATTTCACAGGTATTTTTCACAAAACCAAACTGGTAGAATTATAAGGTCTCTCTAAAGAGCTCAGCTGCCTGTCGGTGTGCTGGTCCCCAAAGACAAGTTTTCACATGGCAAACTCTCTTACCGACTCTTGCTTAATCAAGCAGAGGGCACCACCTAGGATCAACAGTCCTCACTCTCTCACCTGTGCTGGCCTGTGAGGTGCCACCTCTGGCCTCCTTTTCTTTCCCCAAGTCTTTGCCTTCATTTATTCACTGGACATCAGAAGCTGCTTCTGTCTATGTCCTCCAGCCATATTGGACTTTCCTGACATTGGCTCTGGCTTACACTACAACTGTTCTAACATCCAACTCTGACCTTCACTTTGCCCTCTGCATTCAGGGCACCCGCGTGTCCCCTTTTCCCTTGCTAACTTACCTCCAAGCTATAACTTCTTGACATACCAGCCCAGCCCCATTTCTGCCCCTGCTCTGCTGATTTCTGATAAATGTTAGTAAATGGCTTCTTCCAATGGAAACACAATTTACAAACTGTGCAGTAAGTTGTTTCTTTACACTGTTGAAAACCACCCACCCCACTCTCAAGTAAGGCAAAGGTGGGTATGTTATCAGTGGGACCACTCTGCCCTAATTGTTCACTATCTAATCTGGATGCCTCTAGAGTGTCAATGGCATCTGAACATGCAGGTCCAAAGTGCAATCAAATACTCAGCTGTGGTCAAGCCAGTGTAGGGAGATGAAGACATCTAAGGCTCTGGATACACTGCTCCAGTGCAGTCTAGGCTTACACGAGCTTTGTCCACAGACACATTACACCACCGACTCACCTCAAGCTCAAAGGCAACAGAAACCTCCCTATCTTGCTCACAGGACCGGTGCCAGCCAGGCCTCCCACATCCTTATCACGCACTTGGTGTTTATTTCGAACAAAAATTCATGCCTTTATATTTCTCCCAACTTCCTTCTATTGTCTATTTAGTATTAATTAAATGCCATTTAATTAATATAACATTAATTTAATCATTAATATAATTACTATTATGTTGATATAATATTGATATTCTGACTTTGAATTTTAGTAGGAAAAAGTGGGCTTTGCTTCTCTTTCTCTTTATATTAAAGTTGAGAAACATTTTTCTACTATTACTGTTCTTTCCACATTGTCATCATGTAAGATGGGTTGTTTCCGCTGCGTCTGCAAATCCTCCAGGATGTTCAGGGATCTAACAGCTACATGGCAGCTGGCAGCTGAGGACATAAAGCATTAAGTTAGGAACAGAAGCATCAGCACATAATCTTTTAATTGTTAATATGCATGAGCTTCCACAGCCCCCCTTTAAGAAAACAGGGTAGTGTTAACCGTGCTAATTTTAGGAATTTTGTCTTGTTTTTCAGCCATCAGTTATCTTGGGATGTTTCGCTGTACTCCAGTCAAAGCTCAGTTGTTTAAGTAATGCTTATATGGTCACAGATTAGCCATCCCCAAAGCCCCTGTCCTTCTGTCTATGGCTGTCAGCCACTCTGATGAGTGTCAGCGCCAATACCATGGGGTATGCAGGAAACAGAATCCTGGCGAGTCCACTTGGATTCTCTTTAACAGCTCTTACGAATGTCTTTCCGGTTAAGCTGTGGTGCCATTGGCTGGAGCCAATTAAGGGGATCATCTGTGGGTTAAGCCTGGCAGCCAATGTTGTGAGCTGAACATCATGAGGCTAAATTACACTTCACTACTGCTGAGGAAGAAAAGAAATGAGGCAAAACACTGGTTAGAAATATTGAACTAATACTTCAAAATGTCCCCTTCAGCTTGATATCTTTAGGATAAAGGTCTATGAAATAAAGACCACAAAGATGTGAAGAAGTTGAGATGACTGTAAAAATCTCTCAGTCTGAGAAAACAAGGCATGGAGAGATGTGGCAATCTTATACCTACACATTTGTAAATTCTGGATGTAAATTCTGGGCAACAGATTCAACAGCAATATACTACATGTAAAAATTAAGGAAAAGGATTTCTTTTCTCTGTGCTTGCCAGTGAGTCACCGTATGGGCAGGAGTCTTAAACATTTCCGAGTTTCCTCTCTGACTGTAGTATAAGGTGATGAATTCCTGGGCATTAAGGCATTTTTCTAGAAGGTAAACAGAGGAAAGGAAACCAGGTCCTCAGGAAATCAATGTACATTCCCAGCAAACACTTCCCCCAACTTCTTGTATCAAAAGCACTCTCAAATATCTCTCTTTTCCTCTTCATTTCACTTTGATCTCATGTGTTGGCCTCTGCTTTCTTCTGTGGAATTAACAGTCTAACCTATTCCCAAGTCTCTACCCCAGTCTCTTGGTGGAAACTGTACTTCTTAGATATCAGACTGACTTAAGCTTCTTGTTAAAAGTGTGTTTAACTCTAATAATAAATGACAAAATATGTTAAATTTTCAAAGTACACTAAGTCAATAAATATATTACAATCAAAGAAAAGAAAGCCTCTATTATATTCTTTGGTCAATATCTCAAGAAATTAATACCAACTCTAGTGTTTTACAGTTTAGAAAGCATACTCACACCTGTATTCTTATTATGAGAACCATATTATTAACAGTATTATTAATACCATATTACTATTACCACCTCCATTATATAAGTAAACTAAAGGTCAGAGAAATTAAGTTACTTGGGACATTGAGGAATTTCACCCCAAAGCTCATGATTTCAATTCAGTGGATTTTATTTAGTTTTTTCCTTAGCACACTAAGTAATCATCTGAAACCATGTCTTAGACTTCCACAGCTATAAGGCCCACATAAATGTCATTTTATGACTTGGGAGACCTAAGACTGTCTGCCCCTTGTGCTCCCTCCGAAGGTTTGGTTTAAGGGGGCAATAACTAGAAAGGATTTTTTGTGTATAATTCTGCTCAAGATTCAAGGATTTCTGCGTATAATACTAGTGGTCCCTGCCCCACCCCTGGAAAGATCCCAGTCACTTCATTTCAGGGTCATCACACAAGTACTTGGATTTCAAGTGTAGATTTGCATTTTCTTCCATTCTAGTGGTCATCTTTTGATAAAACAGAATTTCTCAAGTTAAATTTCTTCCTTTTGTCTTTCATATAGATATCAGAGCTTTAGAAATAGGGTGGCATTTGGGGAGGAAAAATAAGGGAAAAAATGGGTTGTTAGACAAAGTCCCAGGCTGGCCCTGTCAACTATCATAGGCCTGACTGTGAAAGTCGCCTACAGTTCCCAATGATTCTGAACATGGGCTTTGGTATCTACCAAAGCTTTACGTCAACTTGACCAAGCCTTGGTTTCCTGATTTCCTACAGGAAATATGAAAATAATATCTACTATCTCTTAGGGGTTTTGTAAAGACTGAATGAGATAATGAAAGCAAAGCATAGTGCATAGTAACTTACACATCATAAATGCTCAATAAATCCTAGCTCTTTCTAGTATAAGATTTTATCTGATTCTGGAGATACAACAAACAGAGACTAATATATTTAAAGAGGGAACTTGAAAGAACTAAAGGTTAAACTATATTTCTTTGGAATGGGGTGTGCAAAACTGTCTCCAAGCAGAGCTGACCCTGTTCTGTGCAAACACTGTCTCTGGCAGGCAGGTTCTGAGCGTGTGACATCACTGACTCCTCCGTTGCCCCGGCAGCAGCCCCGCAGGCAGACAACACAGTTTTACAACAGAAGGAAGTCCAGAGTCTGTCTCCTGGGCCGGCGCTGGGAACCAAAGGCAGGGCTATATTCGTACATGAAATCGGGCTGCGATGTCCTGCCCATTTCTTACTTTATCAGCACTGTTTCTTCTTTCAGAGCAATGTAAATGCTTTTCTAAGGCATGGCTGCGAAAGCCAAGTGCTTTAAAGAGAAGAAAATTGTGATAAGCCCCTCTTAATGCAGGAAGGATTAGACAGCTTGCTACCAGAAATCAAGAAATATTTACAATAATCACATTCAACCCCAGACTTTCATCTATGAATCTAAACAGAAAACTTTAATCCTACGAACCATAAGCTGATGCCATGGCTATATATGGTCACAGAACTCCTAAGGGGAAGAAAATGGAAATGAAGGAGGGAAAACTCAGACTCCATGGCTCTTCTAATTTGTGTGTATGCTCTACCATAAGGATCGCTTAACCTTGGCAATGTTTATGAGTAAGATTCATTAATCAGCTTTCCAGTACATGTAACACTTTCCATTGTAAGAAGCCACAAACTCCCTTGCCTTTGGGAAATCTCACTGTTTATCACGCTGAAGTACTTTCTTCACAGATAAAATTGCTATGACCAACATCGCAGACCACTGGAGTTCACATCCTGGAGACTGAACTGCCCCAGAGGGGGCGAGAGAGAGAAATTTTTCTTGTGGGACTTCCAGAGTGTTTTCTCTCCTATTTATTCCTCCTTTCCCTCTACATCTTTTAGGTTAGAAAGAATATTTCTTGAAAATGTTCAAATATTCTTGGAAATGGCAACATTCTAAGTTGAAGGTACTTCCAGAAAGAGTCTGGGTCCTAAGGAATCCTGCTGAAGATACTTGCTCTCCTGCAGTGAACAAGCCATTGTTTACAGGGAGATACTGGTTGTTTCATTAATTTCCCCAGTGTAACAATGGAAAGTCGCTGTCTCTGGCTTCACTCTTACTGCCTCGCCCTACTACTGAATGGAAAGGCAATCCCAGGTGGTTTATGGGGACGGGTGTTGAGGGAATACAAAGGAGGGCAGATGCTAGAAGGAAAAAAAGGGATTCATATGAAATACCTGCATCAGCCTTTGTGTCCGCACTGAAACTTACCCAACCAACTCGGAAAAATCTGAACTATGTCATCAACTGTAAACTGAAGGAGGAAGTCCAGAAATGTCAAAACGCTTATTTGCATCACCGTTATTATTAGTTGTTGTTGTTTTTTTTTCTTTGAAGGATGTCTCTTCAAAAAGCTGTTATTATTACATTTTGAGATTTTATAATATTAAGATTGAGTAAAGGGATGATCAGATGTCTTGAATGATTAAACCCGCTTTCCACCCACAGGTCCTCCACCGGGTCAACCTCAGCAAAGGCAGGGCTCTTCAAAAATAAATAATCACAGCTGTGATTAAATGTCCCATGCTCTAGAATTCAATGTCAATATGAGTAATATTCTAAATAACCAATAATAAAGTTAGAGTCAGCCTCCTTCCCTCCCACTAACATTACCCCAAGACTAATTCACGGTCTGGGGAAGACTAAGATCGCTTGAGTATTTTTTTTTAAGCTTGGTATTTTGCAAGTTGCTTTACACAGAATACCCTATTTAACTTGGCCAGCAACTCATGGGTTAGGTATTATTATATCTAATTTACAGAAAAGGAAACAAATGCTCTGAGGAGGTGAGTGATCATCAGAATCGCATAGTAAGATCTGGAGCACAGAATTCTCATATCTCCTGCCTATAACCAAACAAACCAACAAACCTGATAAACAAAACAAGACAGGGATCAATGGCAGGTGGAAGGGGGTACTGCATTTCATTGTGCGTATCCCCACTCTCCATTCCCCTCTTCTTGGCCCCGCCCCTGCCCCCGTAGCATTTTTCAGACAGTAGGCTTAGGTATTCTCCTACATGTATCTTCAGATGAGTATGGCTCTGATGGATTAGGAGGCGATTCAAGACATTATATACATACACGTTATCTTCCCAAGAAACCTCAGAAAGAATATTATCTGCAGATAGACTCATCGCCTGACCTGGTGTGAAACACAGGGCACAATGAAGTAAAAGTCTGGACTTTTCTACCCTCGGGCACCCACAAGTTCGCTGAAGATTCAAAACAATTAAAGTAAAAATGGGATGAATGAAAGGAATTTAAATACGGAAAAGGCTTAAGGCTATTCTGGTGTGTGTGTGAATAATTTTGAATTATAGACTGTAAATTTTGCACAAGGGAGAATAGATCACAGCAATGGAGATTAATTTGGCTATGGATAGGCTTGTAGAGGGGAAAATGGGCCAGAAAACCATTTAGAAAGTTATTATCCAAGTCCAGCTTTGCTGGTGCTAGGATGCACCAAAGTGAGTGTGGAAAGAACAAGGCCAGTCATCTTCCTGGCTGGACTCACACACAGGACCCTGTGGAGACCCATCACTCCACCACTGTGGTAATAAAACAGTTTCGAGGGCTTTGTGAATGACTAGATATGACACATGCTGACGGTTGTACTTTGCTTTTTGGAGTTGAGGCACTGGAAATATAGGCTAGTCACTTTTTTTATTTTTATTTTTTTAAATATATCTTTACTGATTTCAGAGAGAGGAAAGAAGAGGGACAGAGAGAGTTAGAAACATCAATGATGAGAGTCATTGATCAAGCCCACAACCCGGGCATGTGCCCTGACTGGGAATCGAACCCCGATCGCCTGGATCCTAGGTGAGTGCTCAACCGCTGAGCCACGCCCGGCCGGGCCAGGCTAGTCACTTTAAAGGAGCCCCTTGCATTCTCACCTTTCTTATTTCTCAGCTCTAGCTTCATCAGTATAAGGCAGAAAGGTAGCTCCAGAGCAATCCATCTTCCCTGGGAAGTGCTCTACCTCTGGCTGCTTGATAATGAATTTAATCAGGAGGGAGAACAGCCCTGTCATTATAGATTAATCACCAAAGACTCCGTTTTGGTAAGTTAATTGATGCTGTGTTTGCAGCTGATGGTGGTCACAAGAAACGCTTGATATTTTAAAGAAATTTAGAGATCGAAGGAATGCTCAATCAGTTAATCAACCACCACAAAACACAATATAAACAAAAAGGGAAAGGCTAAGAGAGTTACAGAATAGCAGTTACCAGTCGGTACCTTTGGTTTTGATGAATTCAACACATAACTGACTCAAAATATTGCTAATATTTCCCTTCCAGTTCCTCTGTTTGGTTTCTTTTTCAACCCAACTAGGGAATTTTAAAACAATAAAATCTGGAGCAGAGGGTATTTTCTACCTAACAACTTACAAAATATCCATTTAGCAAAGTGCAGTTCGCTTTAAAGAGATATCTTCATTGGATAGTTTTAGAACAATTTTCTATGTTCTGTTTTCAGCATGGTATCAAATACTGTGACATCTTCATGAAACTTCCATGTATAACATGTGACTCCAGGATCACCAGCACAGACACAATTAAATAAATTTTGTTAAGCGTTTTCTAGTCAATTATTCTCTTAAAAGGTACTAGAGATTTTAGATAAGCTTGGATCCATCCCTCATAAACTGAAGCAACTGAAAAATTCAGCAACTATATGGAGTCAGACGTTTAGGTTTATAGGTTGATCCTTTTAGAAAGATACTTAGGACTGAGTAAAGAGACAGGCTTTTCAACTTAAAAGTTTCCCCAGAGCACATTTTTCCCAACATCATTATCACGCTATTTTTAAGTTTCACTAATTGCTACACAAATTCGTGATTTAACTGTTAACATAGCCTTCTAGTATTTCTTGGCAACCTCAAGCTTGTGACAATGTACAACGGAAGCACCCTAATGCTTTCCTTCTTAAGTAAACTGGGCTAAGCCAATTTGCTTCTCAATAGTTTGGTAAAGATTCATGGTCACATGAGATTAGAGGTAGACCATAGCTATGATCTCGCTTCCTACAATTTCCCTATCAAGTGGTCTTTTCCACGAAAACAAATCTTAGACTAAATTCTGCAAAACTTTAACATTTATCCATAAGCAGGCACAAAAATAGACATTGTAAACCTATAGCTTCTATACATCCTTCATGCAGGGGCAGTGGGGCTCATAAAATCTTGCTGGCTAACCAAATAGCCTGAATATTTCTCATTTACAAAATGGGAAGTTATCTGTTCTGTCTCATGATAATTACCACACTCTATTATGCCATGATCGGTAGAAATCTGAGATGACCCCCAAGGACCCATGACCATGTACAATCCCTTTCTCTTGAGCATGAGACATAATTTGCTTCTAACCAATAGGATATGCAAAGGTGATAGGATGCCACTCCCAGGACTAGATTACCTTATATGGCAAAGGTGAACAGAGTATGCAGATGTCCTAAAGGTCCTTAATCATTTGACTTGGAGTTAATCAAAAGAAGTTTTCCTGGTGGATCTGATCTAATCAGGTAAGTTTTTAAAAAGAGGATCCAAGCCTTCAATGAAAAGATTCTCAAACAGATGCTCTTGCTGGCCTTGAATGCTTCAGCCACCATGAAGTCCAAGTGCACAAGGAAATTAATTCTGCCAGCGACCAGGTGAGCTCTGAAGAAGACCTTGTGAGACCCTGAGCAGAGGCCCTGGACTCTGCATGGTCTTCTAACCACATGAAACAGTGAGGTAATAAATGTATGTTGCTATAAGCCACTATGTTTCTGGTCATCTGTTGTGCAGCAATAGAAAACCAATACATATGATTTATGATAAAGACATCAGAAGTGCTTTAAGCACCACTTCTGGGATGGGTGCTTCAGATGCTCACAGCCCTGGAGCAGAGCTCGGAATGAATCGGGACACACATATACCACATTGTTTATTCTCAGATATAGCTAAATAAATTTCTAGACAGACAATAACATACTCTGTTCCACATATCTGGTCTTTGAGCTCCAGGTGCTGCATTACAGAGTAAGAGCTGGAAAGCGTCCACAGGCACTGTTTAGTCTTCTCCCTTCCTCTTCAGTCAGCTCTGCTTCTACCAGCCTTTCCCTATGACAGATAACAAAGTAGAGTCCCAGGAAGGCTCAGTGACCCCCTCAAGGCCATTGGGGTGAAGACATAGACCGAAGCCTCACATCTTAAAAGTCTCACAGCCCATTGAAACATTCTTTACTCCACCCAACTATAACCTTTCTCATTGTCTTAAGGTTCCCACACTAAACAAGCCTCCAATTCACAGGCTTTGTAGAAAATCATCCTGCACCTCTTGGCATCCATCCATTCATTCATCAAATGTTTATTAAGCACCTACTATGCCAGGCATTGTTCTAGGAGCTGGTGATAAAGTAGTGAACAGAACATACAAAAGCCCCACAGAGTTGTAGAACTTAAATTCTGGTGAAAGGGAAACAGACAAATAACAAAACAATCAAAATATGCATTTGATGTTGATAAGTGCTAAAGAGGAAAAGCACAGGGAAAGATATTTATTTTCTAGAGTCTCAGAGAAGACTTCTTGGGGAAAATGACCTTTTGAGTGATGGCCCAAAGGATAGACCGAAGCAAGACAAGACAATTTTTTAGGAGAAAAGTGTTGCAGGCAGAAGGAGGGACAAATGACAAGGCTCTGTTGGAGTAGAAGCCTTGAAGTAGAAGGGGAAGAAGAAGTGAAGGAGGCCCATGGGGCCCATGGTGGGGAGAGTGGGTCTGAGGCAACAGGAGACCAGGTTTGGGGAGCTTTGCCTCCGAATGGGGCAGGAAGCCAGGTGAGGATCTGACCAGAAGAGTGTCTGGGAAAATTACATTCTTTATTGGGAGTTTCAAATTTGACCCAAGACAGAAGCAGCAGAGTCCCATATGCAGGGAAAGTGGAACGGGTCGGGTATGTGGAGAGAGGCTGAGGTCAGAGGCTGGGGGAGAACCCAGCCTGGTGTCCCACTCACGCTCCTGTTCCTGTGGAACGCTCCTTCCGGCCCAGCTCACTCACTGCCCTCTTGAAAATGGCTTTGCCTCTCACTCCACTGAGGCTGGGCCCAAATGTCACCTCTTCGGAGAGGCCTTCTGTGATCACACTTTCTTTTTTATTGAATTTATTGGGGTGACATTGGTTAATAAAATTATATAGGTTTCAGGTGTACAATTCTAGAATACATCATCCGTATACTGTATTATGGGCTCACCACCCCAAGTCACCTTCCATCACCAATGATCCCCCCCATACACTCTCCTACCTCCCTCCACCTCCTGATAACACTTTCTAAAATAAAAGTCTTCTTATACTCTATCCTCTTATTCTGTTTTGTCATCTCAGTGTTTATCACCACTTCCATCACACTATCAACGTATCTGCTTGTTTACTGTTTGCCTCCCCAGACCAGAATTCCCCCCCGCAAGGGCAGGCTCTGTCCATCTTTTCACTGCTCTACCTCCAGTTTCTAGAATATCTGAGTAAACGAATAAATGCAAATGCTTAAATTCCCCAATGTTATTTACTCCCATATCAGTGGTTCTTCTATGTAGAGGGCTTGTTAAAATGTGGATGGTTGGACCGTCCAGAATTTCTGGTCACTGTCTCAGGGATACTGCTGCTGCTGTTCCAAGGGCCACGCTTTGATAACTATTATTCTGTATCCAGTGAGTGTCTGTGACCATCAAGAAGTTTTAGCTAATAGGGATGACTTGATTCTTTCTTTTATTCCATTCCCATTTTCAGGCTAAATTTAATGTAAAACATACCCCACCATAAAAGCTTCACAGCTCACTCAAATATTTTGCCAATGTAAAGTTATTAAGAAATAATTCTAGTAGCTCTAATGTTTTTTTGAGATGTGAACATTAATAAAACATTTAAAACCTGGTTTGTGCAGCTTGATGCCACACACCAGCCCTCTGTGGCGCTATAATCGCATCATGATGTCCACAATGAGTGTTATATAAAATTGCATATTCAGACTTTTAAGATGGGTAGTGCTTTGCAGTTTACAACGCATTTTTGTGGTTCTATTTCAATAGCAATACTAAGAGGTAAGTCAGACAAATATTCTTATACTTATTTTCCATATAACCAAACTGAGGCCTGGGGAGGTGCAGGGCCCCCAGGCCGTGCTGAGAGGTAGAAGCAGTTAGACTCAAGTGTCTGTCAAGGATATTAGGTCCCTGCTTCCACAGCCTAGTTACAAAACACTCTTGAAAAGACTAAATCAATCCTGAGAACTGCATAAAATGTCACGAAGGGAGGCATTGATTGCGATGGACATGTGAATTATTCACTGTTCACGGTGCTCTAGCGTCTTCACAGAAAAGTTTCATAAGGAAAAAGAAGTGTTTGTGTCAGCCCACTAAAAAAATAGAACAACCAAGGACTGTAAGACAGATGTTCAGATAATTCTCTGGTTTGTCGGTTGAAGTTTGACGGAAATTATCACTAATTATTCTGCACAAGTGGGTCCTGCCAGCTGCACTTGAAGCTGCCTCACCGTCTTAATAAGGGAAAACGAACTACCCTGTGGCCAGTGATGAGCGCCTTCCTAATTTTATTGCTACACTTATTAGAATTTCAACGATTACACTTACTAGAATTTCGGGAGGCATGAGGGTCCACACTGGATGTCAGAGGGCTTTTGACAACTTCAGGAAAGCAGAAATTACTTACTAATCTGGCTATAGCCAAATTTGGTCTTTCTACGAAAATAAAGGTTACCAGGTGTCCTACTTCTTTAGGGAATGTGCTACTTTTCAACGAATCACCCTGCAGATACGACCCAAAATAGGGCAGTAAAAATGTCTCTCTTTCTGTGACATGCTGGATTCTTTTCCTCCCTCAGCTTCGACTCACTGAGTTTCCAGACCTTTCCGTGTCTGAGTTAGAAGTTTTTCCCAGAACAAAGAAACTCAGAATCTGAGGGTCCCTCTATAAGAGAATGTTTCCTATGAGAGAATGTGACCAGGGCGAGAAATATTTCCACCAAGTTCACTATCCATCAGCGGAAACATATTTTTTATTTTCATACGTATTTTTGCTACGTGTGTGTGTGTGTAAATAATGTTTCCAATGATGGCTTGAAGCTTCACCCAAAATATTCCCATTTCATATTTGATCCTGTTGATAAACTTATTTAACAGAGAGACCGTACTGACAATTAGCAGAGATTGGCCAGTGTAGAGAGGATTTTCCACCTCTGTTTTAGGTGCCTAAGACAGCGATCTGAATCTCTTATCCCCAACCCCCTGGTGCATGCCCTGTGTACTAAGTGGGTGATCTGAACACCTAATTCCTAAGCCCTTTGATGGCAATCTTAATCCATAAATTCACAATATTTTCTATTTACAACCTAACCTAAGCTACCAGGTTTTTCTCATCCTGACAGAAACAACAGATACAGTATTTTAAAATATTTATCATTAACTATAAGATTTTAGCAAATGAAACTGCTATAGTATGGTTGGGACTTAGCATGGTTACAAAAATCTTGCATCAGTTACCAAAATTACAAGTCTACCACTTAAAGGACTTTCATGCCTCATCTAAAATAACTTCTTACCCCATATCAGCCAATTAAAGGAGCAGCCATAATCTACCCAGTGTTATTCCTCTCCCAGCCCCCACGGCCGTTTGTGGGCCTCACAACTAGCTGTAGGGGAACAAAGAAGAGGTGTTTAAATTATGAGAAAATGTTTTCACATACATTTTTATTATAGAAACTTTAAAAACCTGGGAGTTTGCTAGAATGCCAATTCCTGGGGCACCATTCCAGCCTGACTAAATCATAACCCCTGGGGGTCAGTGAGACTCAGCAACCGCTGTTTTAACAGGCCTCCGGGTGACCTAGGTGCCTGCTCAAGCATCGTCCCAGGGACAGGTCCCGCTGCTGAGGGCCACTTTCACAGAAGCATAAACCCACCTAGGCACCCACCAATTCTTTTAACTGTCTGATGTGTAACATTCATCCCGGGGGCCTTTTCATATCACTGCTCTGCATCTATCTTAATCTGAACACTTTGGTGAGACCATTCCCAATAAGCTGCTTAAGAAAATGCGAAGTAAATTTCTTCAAAGATCTCTAACCGATGCGATGGACGTTTTATCTTATCTTAGCATTTCCACTCTCAGGTAGGAAACTGCCTGAAGAGACACAGTAAATACGGAGGCCGCCAAATGACTGTGGATTTATCTCGAGGCAGGTCCAGCGTGCTGTGCGACTGCTTCCAGGCAGGCTGCTGATGAGACAGAAGCTGTTTTTATTTCCTCTTGTTTCTTTCTAACTTGAAAAATGTGCTCTTTAGAGTGCTCCTCCACTAATCCTTCCTGTCAAGAGTTCTAGTAGCCTTTCAAATATATATATAGATAGATTATAATATATATATATTTAAATTTAATATATATATAATACATATATAATATTATTTTTAATTAACTCCATATTTGGGAAAGGCTCCTTGGATGAAAAGTTGTTTATTATTCAGAATGGGAAGGTATTGCTGGTGTGTCATTAAGGTATTTGAATAAATAGGAATGTGCATCCTTTTGAAAAAGCAGAGTATAGACCAAGAAACACTTTCTGAAAACTCTGATCTCCTATTTTACGAAAATCAATCATTCTGACTAACGGTAAGCCAGGAGGCCACAGGCTGAGTTCTCTCTCCCCACTCTGCACGGGGCCGTCAGAGCCTAAGGAAGCTGGTGCTCACCGTGAAAGCTGCTCCTGTGACCGGCCCGGGGTTTATGACAGCGGCAGGTCTTTCGTGCCCTGTCCTTCCCAGAGCCTTGACGTCAGAGTCTTCTGGAACTAGGAGAGCCAAGGCCCTCAGCAACCATCCTGCCTCCCCACAACTGAGCTCTCAGTCCTAGACTCTAAACTCCTGAACCCTGGAGGGAATCTAGAGGCCGCTGAAACCATTTGTCAGCTGATGAAATGAAGTCAGGTGGGCAAAAGGTCTGTCCCCACCACACAGTGATGAAGAGCCAGGACTCCACATTTTCAGGCGCGGAGCGCGGCCTCATGTCACTAGCCTCCGTCACCGCCAGTATCGTCCTGGTGACCGAACACCCTTATCGTTGGGTGTTTTCACACGGAGCTGCACTAAATGGTCCAGGGTCCTGTTCAACATCATTTCGTCTCACTCATCCTCAAACGGAGACAGCAAATTGCTGTTTGTCTTCTCTAAAAAATAAATCCGTGCACCTAAGATCCTTTATCAGAGAACTTCATGGTTGGAGGAACTTACAAGAGATCATCTTACCTACCTTCCCCTTGCAATTGGGTATTAATAATAGAATATCTAAACAGAACAGGCATCTAATATCTAAATAGAACAAAACAGCTAGAAACCTCACTATTCATGAAGATTTCCAAAAAAGGAAAATACATGCCTTGATAAATTTAGGACACATGAGTGTTTAGACTTATTTACTGATGAATGTGGGGAAAATAAAATCCCCCCATGCATCTAAGTAGCACTATGTAGTATCACGGGTACCTTGATATAACAAGCTGCCCCTCACTGCGATAGGTAAGTGCTAACTGCTAAAGAGCCACCAAATTTGCTCTGTGCTTTTGCTAAAAACAATCTTTGAAACTTCCAAAAATTTTCTCGTTTTTTTTTGTCTAACCATCTCCCTCATCCACCTCCCTCACATTCACTCTTGTTTATTGGTACTAAAATGCTGATGCTCCAAATATTAGAGGAAAAGATAAAACGAGCAAGCGGACACGAAAAACATCATGGTTATGATTTATCTAGCAAAGGTGGGTTTTGGGCATCAATGTTTGCAAATACTGAGGCACATTACAGTATTCATCTTATTCTTACCCTACGTGCAGTTAAATACTTATCGTTTGTGCCTCGTGAGAACCCTCAAGAGCACAGTGAGCTGGTAAACGCACACACTTTCCCTGGCATGAGTCCGTAGGCAAAAAAGGGGCAGAAGGAATATATTGTCAGATCAGTGACAGTACTGACTTTATTGGCCTTTCATCTTTAGCCCAGATATATAAACTCACTTAAATTAAAGAAAGTATGTAAACTGTGTAATCTTTTACAACCTTCGATACCTCTTTTCACAGAATTACAAAATGTCAAGGACAGAGTCACAACATCCCAAACACAAAAGTGAGCATCACCTCTATTCTTTCTGAAAATTCAAAAAGTGTGAGGATCAGAACATACTTCCAACCTCACAGTTTTGTCTTGATTTAGTTAGAGAGAAAAAAATCCCACTACCCTCCAAGGATACTCTATTGTTTTCTGGGGTCGATTTTCAGAGCATGTACATTAAGAAACCTAGAAAGCTTTGCTTGTGGTCACTTTATCTGGCATTATAATACAATCTCACAAGTACAATTCATGAGAAGACATTTACAAGACCAAAGGAAGGATTTCCATGCTCCAAATGTTTATCTGTTCTCTTTTAGCTCAACGGTTTTTCAGTCCATAAAAACAATCTGCACTCTCAACTGCAGTAAAATATTATGTTCTTTTCTCTTTTCCATTGTGAAATCTTCGCTCTGGGTATATACTCCAACTTACGTAAACCCTTTCTAATTCCATGTAAACTCGTATGAAGATGCTCCCAGCAAAACAATTAGGAAGCAGTTTTTTAACATAAAGGGATGAAGATTGGAAATATTATCCTTGCATTTTTTGATTTGTCAAAATTCACCTTGTAACACAGTTAAATACCACAGCTAGAAAAATCAGTGATTTTATTTATACAATAGGCTGTCACCAGACAAAGACTAATGTAAGCCAAGTGAGCTAAATCACCGATTGTTGTCACCCAAATTACCCTATCAACCAAAAAGTTGAAAAGTTCAGCGTTCATACTTACGCTTATTACCCTTGGTGTGGCAGAGGGTTACTTCAGGTTACTTCACAAGCTCTGAGAACACAACTAGGTTATTTTTAACCAGTGGTTATAAAGCCGTGACCATTTGCCCTCTAGGTGACATGGGTCAATGTCTACAGATACGTTTAGTTGTCATAATTTGGGGGATGCTACTGGCATCTAGTTGAGTAAGGCCCAGGAATGCTGCTAAATATCCCAAAATGCACAGGGCAGCCCCATGACAAAGAATTATCTGAGCTAAAATGTCAGCAGTGCTCAGGTTGAGAAACCCTGCCCTAAACATTAAGAACTAGACGTCCAATGAAGATGTAACATGTTATGCAAACCCCGACATTCTAGGAGGGTGAGGGAGAAAGACAGCCCTTCTAGGGGGAGTAAATTGTCCCCATTTAGATGGTTATGCCCACTACCCCAATAAGATGTTTGCCTTTGTTAATGTGGATTTATCAAGGCAGTGAAATTTAAATAAAATTTTAAAATAGGGCGTGTACAATGTGTTTTTTGTGGTTTTCTGCAGTAGTGATCATTGTAACAAAGCAAATGACATTTAATTTCACCATAGAGTTTCTGCTATACTCTTTGATAAGACTATACAGAGCATATCATGGATGTCTAATACATATTTATGGATTTGTAAAAAAATGTTTGTGGACTGCTTTCTGCTTTCTTCCTTTCTAGAGAACTGTGATAGCATTTTCCCTCTCTTTTTCTAACATGTAGAGTACCTGTTGCCATAGCAATCACTGATTTAGCCCAACATGCTTTTCCCTCCTTCTGTAAAAAAATCAGTGTCTATTCCTGCCGAGAAGGAACGTATTAATCTACCCATTGTGCTGGCTTAGGGGAATTGAAGGCCAGAGACTTTGTCATTTACACGAAGATTCCCAGAAAGACAATTGTCAGTATCTTTTGTGCCAAGAACTCTACCCCAATCCCAGAGAGGAAATGGGTCACTGAAGTAAAAGATTCTGGAACTAAGGAGGCAAGATCTCTCTTCCTTTCCACGAAGTTTCCCAGCAGAGTGTGAAACCTCAAATTCCCTTAGAAAATCATGTTTGTCTCAACAAACTAATGAATATAGCTTTAAAAGACCACTGATGTTCAGAACACAGGGACTGACTAGTCAATGCTTTTTAGAACGACAACTAATCTACTTACCTCCAAGGGTAGGGCAACTACAACCACAATAAAAACAAACAAAAAAACCCACTGAGGTGACTAATATAAAAAGTAGGAACATCTTGTTGAGGAAACCAAAATCAACTGTTCGATTCTTGATAAAACAAAGTCCTGCTTGAATCTCCTGGCAGGCTGAACTCTTTCCACTATTACATGAATCAGATCTTAGATCTGATCTAGCTTTGCTTTTCAGACCACAACATGCCTCTCAAGACAGATCCAGAACTGGGTCCAGGCCTGTCTGATGACTTGGATTTTTATAACTGACACTCTAAGCGGGAGAGGCCACTTTCTTCCCAATTTCTCAAGTCAAACCCACTTGCCATCCTGATATTACTTCTTGAAACCTTGGATGTTTTGTTGAAAATACTCTTAAAAGAATGCACCTCTGTTAGAAAAACAAACACCTTTGATAAAATGTTTTTAAAGCAATTAACCAATTGCTAAGGGAAAATGTGAGAAATATGTAATTGGGAACAAACATGCATTCAACTGGCACTAAGACCCTTCTTCTGCTTTAGATCCTCAGTTCACAAAAGAGAGTATTTGTTCCTTAGGCAGCCACTTGAGAGGCATCACTTATAGATGTCAGTTGTCCACTCAGTCATGATCTCTAAGGTTACATAAAGCTATGGGTGGTCTGCAAACCACTTATAGCCCAGACTTCAATTCTGTTGCCAAATAATAATAATAATGATAATAATACCATTCTATCTTAGTAGTCTATTCCAAATTTAAGATCATTAGAAAACAATGATCGAAATTTGATAGCAATGGATTACAAGACAAGGCGACATCAAAGAGTAACAGGCAATGCAGCACCTTTTCAATTACCTACACAGCCTGGAAAAAACAGTTGCCAATGAAAAAGTGTGGTGAGAAATACCTGATTAACTCCTTAACTTTTCCTGGAACCTGATGGTTCACTAGAAAGAGCAAAAAGTTATTTGCATAAATAAGATTTTATCTCTGGTAAGCACTATCCTTTCAGCCACCATCATCTCTAAAAACCAAGTAAAACATGAGAAGAGAAATAAAGGAAACAAGCCAGAAAAACTAGAAGCTGCTGTGTCGATGACAACTAATCCAGTGATGATTCGGTCCATCCCCCCGCTGGTCTCACTCAGTCTGCGGAAGATTTGACAGGTCCTAAGCAGGAAGACAGGGTTTAAACGCGCAATTCCTACGGCCCTAGGAATCGTGTTACTTCCTTACCTGAAAAATGGCAACGAGTGTATCTCAGTACTCCATGTAGGAGCCAGATCACTGAATTTTACTAAACAGAAACAAACTAAACTGTTTTTTTATAGATTAAGTAAAAATAAGTACATAGCCCTGAAAGCAGTTCCTGACACACAGTAGGTATTCAGTCATGTCTGTACGACCTGCCCTCTCTGTCTGTCTGAGCTGCTCTTCAGTGGTCAGCATTAGTGGCGTGAACAGGTCTTGAGCTGATGTGCCCACCTGATGGTCTAGCTTTTCTCAGTGGGTAAAAACGAGCATTATGGATAAAAGAGTTAAGGATCAGTTCTGACAAGGATTCATTAATTGGCTTGTCTTATTTCAGAGTCAAAGGCCATCTCAGCCAAGCTTTTCATTGCGTACAAAGAGGACAGGGCAGAGAAGCAGCCACAGACCTGCTCTCACTGGTGGAAAATCAATGCGAGGAGCAGGGCCCACTGATCACGGGCATGAGCACCATTTGGGCACTTGAAAGTGTTTATATTGTCATTATTACATATCTGGATGCATTTGATAAGCGTGACCATTCCAGATGAGACTTCTCAACACTGGCCGCACATGAAAATCACCCGTGTAAGCTTCATAGACACGACCATGCCCAGGCCCACACTGAAAAAGCGGAACAAAGGCTTCTGGAATGGACACAACTCTCACCAGGATGACACCCTGTGAATCGCCAGAAACAGAGCTGATGGGTCAAAGAAAAACATTCTCTTTCTCCCCCGGGATGCACCAGCATTTGCACGGTCTCCATGGCTGGCTCCAGGGCCCAGCGCGCCTTCTCAAAGCGGGACACGGTGTGCTCTGCGTCGACCTGGCACTGCATTTACTCCGGCCGGGCAGCCGCTGCCTTACGGAGCGCGCCCGCGGGCCACTGCGCCTACACTTCCAGCCGAGCCAGCGGAAGCTGCCACTGCCAGGGAAGCCACAGGACGGGGAGCCCCTCTGTCCACCTGCCGCGGTGCCAGCTGGGCAAAGCAGCACGTTTGCCCTGCAGCCATGGAAAGAAAATAGTCCAGCAACGCCCATGGCCTTCCAGCTTTCAAAATACGGAGCTGCTTTTTCTTTCCCAGCTTTTCTCAACACAAACCGAGCTCCGGGCTCGGGGAAGCGCAGCGCCTCGGGGCCTCTCCAGCCTCGATATGCTCCTGCTGCTCGGGGACCGGCCCGGCCTCTCAGCTGGCTGGCTCTCCCGAGAAGCCCAGCCTTCGGCTCCATCAGCAGGGCGGCCTTCGGAGCCACGTCGCTCGCAAACGCATCACATCAACATCCTTTCCCCGCCGCACGTCACGTGTCTGTCTTCTTCCCGGCCGTTGGTGGTATATTGGTTTTTCTACCCTATGTTGTTACGTTTTAAATAACTTAGAAAATTACAGTAGCAATACAAGTTCATTATAAAATACATAAACAAACGAAGAAAATATCCATTATCATACCACCAAAGGTTAACCACTGTGAACAGTTTCCAAACACTTTTCCTATGTACATATTCTTTTTTAGTTTTGCAAAAATGCAATCACAGAATATTCAATATTGCACAATCTTCCTTTTTCATGAAATAGAGTATGTGAATATCTCTTCATCAATAATTATTCACTTAGAATATTCCTTTTAAGGGTGGTACAATCTCTCCTTGTAATTTACATAACGTCTCCATATTGATAAACATTTGGCTGATTTGACTATTCTGCTGTTATAAACTATGCTACGATGACACTTGCAGCTGTTCAACTGCTATTAAGCCATCACGACTGACCAATGATGACCCACCCACCGAGGCGCAGGCACCAGGCTCTGATGTTTACAAAGCCTGTCACTGTGGCTGAGCAGCAAACACACCAATCTGCGTTACTGTCATATCCGAATGCCTCGACCGAAAGCAGCACTGCTGGGTCACCACGTGTTCGCCACTGGTCAGGAAAAGCGAACGGGCTAGGAGAAGCCCAGTCTTAGGTTCCTGCCCCTTTGCCATTTAAAATTGCCATTTAAGTTTTCAAGTCACTTGTGGTTCCTAGTCACTTGTTATTAATCTATTCCGTCTCCTTACAAAAATATTCTTGTCACAGGTACTCATCCTGTGCCTAGGGCTGGGGTGGGATGGAAACGTGTCCGAGTGATTCCTGGTGTTGCTGCGGTGACGTGTGACGCAGGCCTGGAACGCGCAGGCCCCTTTTACTGTGGTTAGAGCACGACAGCAATAAAGTCCACTAGAAGTGAAAAAAACAAACCCCAAAACGCTGAAATGCGGAGTGGGGAGGCGCCAACAGACCAGAGCCCCGAATGAGACGGCATCTCAGAGGGGCACCTGTCAGGATCAGTATTTAGAAAGCCCTCTCCTATCTGCTAACATTTCCATGGCTACTGAGGACAGAACAGCTAGGGCAGCGAGGTTTCACGTCATCGCCTTTGCTTGGGTTAGAGGAGAACATTCTCCGTTTCGGGGGAGAGACCGAATGTCCTCTGCCAGGCTCTTCCCAACGAGGAACCTGGAAGGCGCCGGGAGGCACACTGCAGCTAACAAGCTGCCTTGGGGAGGCGGAGGCGGAGGCTGAGGCCGGCTGTCAGGATTTGTGAGGCCCTCCCTGGCCTCCCCCCCGCCCTGGGATCATGGCCCTTCTGGGGACAGTGTGAGCCAGAGCACACGCAGGCAGGTGTGGCCACTGGACCTTGCTCTGGGTCAGCCCCTCTAACACGGCTGCTGCAGAAGCCTTGGGGGGACGTCAGCTGAAGGAACTGTACTCAGGTCCGGAATGACCCAGTCTCTAGAGGGCTCCAAAAAATAACGAGACTGCAATTTTTTATCTGACTCTCACCAGAATGAAAAGCCATCGAAATGCTCCCTAGGGGCCTTAAATTCTTATGTTTCCCAAAATGCTACACTGTGGGAAATACTAATATTAAATAAATAGCCCCTCTCTCTTTCACCAAGGACATCTAAAAAAAAATCAGTGATGATAAAATGGGATGCTGCTTTAAAATTGCTAAAACTAACAAAATGAAAACCATTCTTTTTCTAAATTCCAAAGCCAACTAAGAACCTGTATCACTGGTCACTGTATTCAACCCCATTTACCAAAAAGGCTGAAGGCAGATCCTAGAACTGAGAGATGAGGGCGGATGAAGGGGGAAAGACTCATCCAGCAGAGAAAGAGAAAAGGAATACGACTGTGACCTGAGAATTCACCACGGAGGTGACAAGTGGCGCCAGTCCAAACGCCCGGGCAAGGGACAAAATTCATTTAAAGTCAAACCATACGTTCACCGGATTCTTCCTGTCTACAATTTTGTTTTCTCTTGGCCTCTGAGTAAACGTCATTTACAAACTTTTGAGGGTCAGATGGCGAGGAAAGGGGAGAGGGAGAGGCAGGCGGGAGGGAGGAAATGAGAGGGTGTTCCCGCTGGCAGGCCCAGCGGTGCCTGGACGCCTCCCCAGAGGGGAATGAAATGGGGGGACAGAGCGCCAGGGCAGAGAACGGTGCCAGCTCCCTTGCACGAAGGGGCCGGGGAGGGCTCCTCTCAGAAAACCGAGAGAGAATTTGGTGGTGATGTCAGAAATGGAGCATCTGCCTTCTACAGACTCTGCCAACTGGCACAGGGGGCAGGGGCCAGAATGCCAATTCTCTCCGTAATAAGGAGAGGCAGGAAATGGGCAGGGAGCGTGAAGCTCAGTGGGAAAAGTCACATTTGAAGGATGCAAGTGAGAGAAGAAATTGGGAGGAAATGCAATCTTGGTACCCTGGTGAGGAAGACGTCCGCGTTTTATATATTTACATGGTGCTCTAGAGTTTACAAAACACAGACCCCAGCACACTGAAACCTCACCAGGGATCTGGGAGGCTGGACCCATTGCCCCTAGTGTTCAGATGAAGAAATTTTCATGCAGAAATAAGTGATACATTTGATTGCAAGAACTCATATGCAGGCCTGACGATTTCATGTTCTTTCTACGGCATCTGAGCAGCTTCCCCGGGGCAGGCCTGCACTCGGCGGGTATGGTGAGAAGGGCTTGTGAACAGGAATGCGTTCTCAAATGGCTAATTATTACTTCTGCAACTGTCACCAGGCAGGCTCGCACCTGGAAACAGCCATTCCTCCCAAGGGTAGAAGGAAAGAAGACGCAAACTCTGAGTTTAGAAGGAAAAGAAGGTATCCCGGAAACACCATGATCTCAAAGTCCTAACTCATCCACTGGCCACCAGGAGAATCTCCTTTAACCCCTAAGCCAGTGTCCCCCGGAGAAGGCAGACCTTGGCCTCTCCTAGCTTGAGTCACCTTGCCTTGCTGTGTCCCCAGCTGCGGCTTCCCAGTGCTGCGGAGAAGCGACAATTCTCTAACAGTAAGCCTTAAACGAGCTGCAGGATCAAATCTGAGGTTTCTGGTGACTCCAAACACCATATTGATTTGGGTATGTGCTGGAATATCTGTTTCAGTGAAGAAACATTTCCCTGGTCTGGGGTCCTCATTTAATTTCATACTGGCCCAGAGGGCGCCGACTTTGCCATTGAATTCAGGTCCTGGCTGAACCTCTGGGTCAGGCAGCACTGCGCACTTCGCGGGGAGTGGGAGCAATATGACATCCTGAGAGGCTGCTGGACACGAAGGACAGAGACGCAGAGCTCACGTCTGGTTCAGTCTCCACCTCCCAGTAACAGGCTAGAAAATCCTAACAGTGGCTCTCCTTGAGAGCCTGTTATGGGCCACGTGTCCTACATATAGTATCTTTAACCCTCACAGTAACATGCAAGGTAGATCTAAGCCTCACTGTACAGGCGAGGCGCTAAAGCTCAACAAAGTTAGAGAACTTGACCAAGGTAACTCAATCAGCACACAGCAGAGTCACCTTTCTTTGCATCTGGAATTGAAAGGCTTTCAACTTTCTCCACTACACCAAAAAAATAATTTTCCCCTCATTTACTTTACAAATTTCTAAGATGATGAGTGGTGTCTTTCGAAGGTTGCCTTTAAAATAAGTTTGTATTTTATAGAGTTCTACACACGTACCCACCAGCTAATCTGCTTTCTTCCCCCACATGGTGAGTGTGTGGCTGAGTCCGAAGGTCAGTTCCACACATAGCTCTGTAGTATGGGAGAAGAGTCCACATTCCCAGCCACCGAAGAGCCACGCTTTCGTAACATAGGTTCCTCACCACTCCAAAAACTGAAATGATTGCTTAAAACTACGTACTATAAACTACATACAGCTGATGACTAATAATTATATTTACCCCTAGTCTACATTTCTTGCTAAAGTTTAGAAATTAAAAAAAAATCCTGTTCTTAATTTTATTCAGTGCACATAGTTGTACTTAATGAAGCATTTCAGGTTGAGATTCTTACATATTTCAGTGTAATCGCAAAATAAGATGTTTGATTTTGGTATCTTCTGTTGTTAAATGTGTATTTCAATTTGTGGGGTCAACCACCTTCTTGGTCCCTGGCTTTGACTTGGCTTGCCCTCCAGTGTCCTTCCCCCTAGTCTATTCAATTTCACACACAGACATTCTTCAGGGGCTGCTTCATATCCAGTATCTTAAAACCTAAAATCCCCCCTTCTAACCTCAGCCGCCTTTCTGGCCATTCCTTATTTGTCCTTTTGATTGACTTCCAATCAGTTGCCAAGCTCTACAGATTCTTACTTCACAGAGTCTCCCGGGCATATTTCTTCTTTTCATTCTGCGTCCCTTTGATGTTCAAGTTCTTATCTAGTTCTTACAAACTCAACTGACACACCTGTAGAAGGTCCCATCAGACGAGCTTTCATAGAACATGAACGTAATTTTAACTCCTGCTCAAAGAGCTCAGTCACTTGCCCAATGATATTAAAAAGTCTACTTAACGTGGCATTCTGGGCCTTCGAAAAGTTGAACCCAACTAAGTTTTTCAGTGTTATCTTCCAAAAGCCACTTATTTTCAGGATCTTCTACCTTAGGTAGACTGTACTAGTACTGTTCCTTAAGCAAGCTGAACGTTTCCCTGCCTCTGTCTTTGCTCAGGCCATTTCTGTCTCCTGAACTCCTCCGCCCAACCTGGATGGTTAGAATGTTACCCTTATCTTTCAAGGTCTAAATCTCCACTTTATATGTTTTTCTTCTATGATATTTTCATTATGAGTCTTTGTACTATTTATATATATATTTCCTCTCTCTTACTAAATTTAATGTATTCATTTTAATGCCTAGAAAAAGTCCTTGCACAGTATAAAAACTTAGTTTTGAATGAATGAGCTGGTCAAAAAACAACTTTGAGTTATTAATAGGTATTTCTTTGTACATTAAATAAAAACATATTCCCAGAAGCCAAAGCAGATCCTACACACAATTAGTATAAGATTTTACTAAATGAGTTCTATATCCCATGTTTATGGAAAGTATTTGTATCTATTTCTACGTATTGCTGTAACATTTTGTGTGTGTGGCTGTAGGGCCCTGTAATAAATTAAGTGAAATTTTGTACTTCTTCTTAGTTGAGTTTAAGAGTCTAAATACAGAAGTCAGTCCTCATTGAAAAATTGTTTACAGTTGGTACTACAAAGACACATGCAGACTAGACTGTCCCACATCTGAAATCCTAAGTGTACAATTCTAGGCTTTTATGGATCAAAACACAGGTGCTGAACAGAACCTCCAATTTCACTTGGACTTTTGTTATGACCCAGATTAGCATTCACTTTCTCCTTACTTATGGTGGCCATATGGCCAATGCTAAGAAAAACTGTCTCCACCTCAGCACACCCCAGGGCTCCCATCCCGTCTTTTCCACGACGGGGAAGTGAAAAGAAAGCTTGCAAGTACTGTCCTGGACTCGTTTGGCTGCTCACCTTGACTACACCATTACCTGCTCCTTTAACTCTGTGCGCAAGAAAATCACCTCTCAGATGGGAGCCTTGGCTATTAGCCACTGACACAACTGCATCATTGTACTTTTATTTGTGACTTACTGCTCCAGATATGAGTCGCAGTTAACAGAATTAAAGCCATGAATTTCTCCCCGAATTAGGCACCTGGGCCTTTCGTAACTGATGCTCCAATGTATAAGATATAGGTTGCACGCACGGTACACATCAATAGCGCCACATGAAGTCATTTTGGAACTCAAATTTAGATTTAAATTGGTTAACCCTCACTGAATAGGAAACACTGAAAACGAGGCAAGCTTGAGAAGTACCAGGCAATTTGGCATTATTCGGTACAGCACGCCAATTACCTTTACTCAAAAGCAAACCCTTTGCAAAGCAAAAGATTCTCCCTACCACCCGAGCATTAAGGAGAAAGTAGGCTCTTAATTACTCAAGTAGGAAGTGCATTTGCTCCTTGGCGAGCACTGTCAACAACCCAAGGTGCTTTCTCAATGGCCCCCTTCCAAAGAACCCCAGCCAGACTCCACTCCCTCTTCCCCCCAAGCCCCAGAGCAAACACCTTTGTCCATTAGCTGCAGTTTAAAGGAAGAAACCACCAAGCGAGGGCTCAGTTCTTTCCCCTCACTCTCCCCACAGGAGCAAATTCAGTAGGATCAGTAGAATCCTTTCATTCATCTGAAAGAGTCAAGTCACTGACCGTCGACCTCCTAGGTGTTCTAGGCGATCTTCTCAGTAACCTGGAAAAACCCTTTGGCTACAATTTCCTCTCTCTGTTCATACACAGTTAGCTTGAAATTCAACTTTTATTGTGAGAGATTCCAAAGGTCCAGAATCAATTCACAGAAAGCACTCTGGCATCCCAAACAAATGGGTAACTTAATGAATAGTTAACGGCATGGTCTGTGAAGGCAAGAGCCTGAGACTACAGCTATGAAGGAAAAGCAAACTCCTGGAAGGCCACATGTGCCCTGAAGAAAATAGGTAGAAAGCTTTTGCTGCTTTCGATGATTAAGTGTTACTATTTCACTTGATCATTTACAAATGTAACTTTTTGTAAATTTAAGATTATCATGGATTTACAGATCCACTGGAATCTAATAGGACATATTCACCTGATACTATCAAGATACAGCAGATCCATGAATTTTAACATGCAGGGGTGGGCAAAAGTGGGTCTACAGTTGTGAGTACGTGAGATACAGGGTTTATTCTTGTTGAGTTAATAAAATATTGTAATATCATAACCTGCATGACAGATGGAAACCTACTTTTGCCAACCCCTGTATTTCTCTACAGCTTTCTCACTTGTCAATTATCAGTGGAAGAAATGCTGCTCTTGATACATATCTTACAGCAAATCCTTTTTCTGCGTCGTCCTTATGTGTGCATGATCACCAAATCTTGCATATTTGTAGTCATTTGCATAAACTAAGATCACTTCTGCACTCCATCTGTAACGCACTGCTTCTGCCAATGCCTTCTGGAATACATTTTTTGCAATAGATATGGTGGTTTGAAAGGGCCATATTAAAATATATGATTTTATGCAACAGCTATCAAACTCATTCAATTCAACATCCCCAAAGTGTGTGCATGTTGGGGAACCCAATCCAAGAAATAGTTAATAAATTAATGAATGATCATTTCTTCACTGGTCCTCAATCTCCTAGATTCTTTAAAAGATAATATATGGGCTCTAAGGACGATTGGTATAACTTAGGATGATATTTCTTGCACCTCATGATTGGAAAGTAGAACTAAAGCATTTCAGCGGGTTCAAGCGGGCACGAGTACATTGCTTCCTGGCTTGAAATGCTTAATTAACCAGGAAGCTAGTTGTCAAATAGCTAAACAGACTGTCTAAAAATGACCCCAGTGCTGTTCAAATAAATGCTGAGAAGTAGGGTGCCATGGTGATTTTTGGTTTTTATAGACAAGCTACATCCAATCAATTGACAAAGACTGATTTCTCCTTTTTTCAAAGCCAATGAAAGCTTATGGGTAACAGCAATGATCTCTGTCTGTGAATTTATAATCCCATGAAAATGCTGTAATTTACTGAATCACCCAGCAAGTCCATGCTTCTCCCCAGCCCCAGCCCCACAGGATGCCACTCATTTCAACAAAGAATTGGAATCAATGTTGCACGTAAGGTAGTCCTCATAGGCAGAGAGAGAGAAATGAGAGGAATACATGCTTTCCAAGTTCCATAAGAAATACTCTAATTAGTGGACAGAATCGCCACAGTTTAGAGCATAAATTAATCCCATTTTCGTTGTTGAGTGAAGCTGTCAGGGCAGAATTCGTAGTTTAGAGTTAGGGTGGGCTGGCTGGCTATCTACATTTGCTAAAACAATTACTGCAAGGAAAAATAAATCTGGAAAACATTGTGGATCAAAGCCAAGGAATGTCTTAAATATAGATTGCTGAAGGAAAATACATGGATGTTTCCATATCTTGTAAATGGCAGTTTTTAAGAGGTTGTCTTTAAAACAAAGTGGATGAATCACGGCATAGCTGTTGGCCCCTTTTCCAGCACATCCTACAAACTGGAATTCTCGGGGCCTCAAGCCCCCGTTCATCTTCCAGTTTCCAGCAAAGAGAAGGTGCTTCACCTTTTTACCTGTGTACTGTCCTGCTTGCATGATGCTCTAGGGTTGGCTTGGGCAGGTTTCTTTTTTAGAAACGTTAGAATGGGAGGGATGAGCTAATTCTTCCACTGTCTCAATCTTGAGCAGTTTTAACGACATACAATGTTTGCACTTGAGTCAACAGGTGTTTTATTTTTTCTCTGTTCACTCTACTTTTTTTTTTCTACTCAGGTCAACCCATGTAACACACTAGCTATAAGGTATCTGATTATATGAACAAGCTTTGACCTGAAATCTAATTTAAATTTCCATAAATTTGCCTTGGTCTTTGACTAGCATGAGTTTGAAAAATCTGTTAGCTGAGTTCTCAAACGCTATCACAATCTTGACAAAATCATTTTAGGCAACATCTTACACCACTGTGTGCTACGTATACATCATTTTCTTTCCACAGCCCAGGGTTTCTGAATGTTTCCCACTCATGGGAAAATGCAATGAATATTGGACTCATCTTGCCAGCCATCTTTATAAAATATGCATAAACATAAATACATACACACACAAAGAAGTTCCAGTTTTAAAATTTTGCATTTCCTCAAAAATGCATACAAATAAGCCAGAGATGATGCTAAATATGATCTCAGGAAGCATTTCGAGCGTGCTCCCTTTGATATGCAATTTAAAAATAATCGACGGTATCACTGCTCCTGGAGCTTTGTGCATCCCTTGACTTTCTAATTCTTTGTGAATGCAGTTATTTTGGAAGATGGCAGAATGTTCTCCAAGCAATATAATATATTTAATATAATATAATATATATAATTAATATTATATTATATTATAATATAATATAATATAATATTATATTATAATATAATATAATATAATATATTAATATAATAAATATATTAATATATTTAATATTTAATATAATATTATATATACATATAAGCAGGGAATTTTAAACCTGAAGGAGTTGTAGAGCCGACCATGTCTACAGCTTTTCACTCACAGACAGCTGAGGGGAGGAAAGGATGTGGACACGGGAGGGCTGAGGGGGAGTGCGCTGGTGAGATGGAGGAGCGGAGGGTCCTCCAGGCCGCCGATGAATCCGGTGCAGCGAAGCTCCGGGCACAGGGGCCTCTGCCACCCGGCGCCGCTGTGTGCGTGGTGCCGAGAGCCAGGCCGCAAAGACGGAGCCGGCCGGCGTGGCTCTGCGTTTCCACCATTTCTACAGCCTGACCACCGTCAGCTCGTCCTCTGCTGGTTCCGAGCTAAACCATCTGTGGGTCACTTCTCAGGAGCTCAGAGACATCCGCAGAAGGACCTGATGTCCCAGTTACCGCCCGGGGTTTAAACTTAGGCAAGGTAGCATCTGGCATGTATTTCCCACACCTGTGGCACACTCCGGCCGCGTCTACACAGATCAGGGGCAAGGCGCCCGTCTGTATTGTGGTCTCCCCTTGCTTCCTGATGCAAAGCAAAGCGAGCGGCCAGAGGACTGGGCTAGTGGGCTCTAGGCCCGTCCCGCCCCTGCCGGGCCGCCTGATCCACTTCAGTCACTCACCAGAGCTCCCTGGACTGCGGCCTGACCTGTGAAAGCAGACACTTAACTAGCTGTGACCTGTGGTTCCTTCACTTCCAGATTTCAATGGCTTCTCCTTTCTTGGTAGTTTGCCCCCTCGCTGCCTTTTGCCGACGTCTATCCTCCATTTCCATTTTTTGAATTTTCACTCTTTCCCCTCAGTGGGGCCTTTCCCCGCAGCCCGTAGGCCCCTGCCTGGGAAAGTCTGTCTCCCTACAACTGCCCTCCGGCCGCTCCCGGCGCTGCTTCCCGATGGCTCTGCCGCGCCAACTGCCAGCTACTTTCAACAAAGACCTCCCCTCCTTTATTTATTCTACCTGCCCAGCTTTGTGACATTCAATAAATACCTGGGAAATAACTGACCTTCCTAACCTTCTTCTGGAGGGTCCCGTTCAACAGAGGAATGGTCAAGAGAAGTCCCTCTTCCCTTTTCGGGCCAACTCTCTTCCCAAAGAGCCAGTCTTACGTTCTGTCTCTTCTGAGGCGCTTTTTGAACTGTGCGACTTCAGTGGTGACACTGTGTCGGACACCAGGGGTCACAAATATGTTGTCTCCATAACAATTTTATAATCTTCTCTCCTACGAGATACTGAGTTTGGCCACAGGCAGGGCCATGCTCTCTTCGTGGCTCTAAGTGACCTTTTCTATTTCCTTCCTCCCTGACAACCAGCTCCAGGCAGAGTTCAGGGCAACAAATACTGTTTAGTTATCTCTACCGCACGTTTGTTGGTGGTTAAACTAGATCGTATTCAATCTAAACTCATACCCTCAAAAGACTTTCTGTGTGCCGTTCTCGGTAAGATATGCCAGCATTCAGATAACCCTTCCAGCCTCAACTTATCAACATTTTCTTTTATTGACTTTTTGACAGGGTTATCAACAATATTTTTAATTGAGATATAATTGACATATGACAGGGTATTAGATTCAGTTGTACAACATAATGATTCTATATTTGTATATATTATGAAACGACCACCACAATAAATCTGGTAAATATCCATCACCACACATAGTTACACATTTTTTTTCTTGTGATGAGAACTTCTGAGATCTACTGTCTTAGCAGCTTTCCAATACACAATGCAGTATTGCTCACCACAGTCACCATGCTGTGCATCACATCCCCGGGATGTAAATATCTTCCTTTTGGCCCTTTTACCCATTTCACTTGAGCATTCTGTTTTAGACCGCGGCTGTCCTTAGTGCTGTGGCACACCTCTGCAGATTCACACAAACAGAGGCCAATTAGGAACTCCTAAGTGGGGAGACTGTCTCTTGTTTTATTTTCTACATTTCCTTCCTTAAAACCACATGGGGTTTTGGCACTTCGGAATTCCCTTTACACAAAGGACACAATGAAACATAATTCGACTGCTTGAATCTAGATGAAGGGAGACAGCAATTAAAATAGCTCTGGGAAATAAGGGGGTGACAAGTGGGAGGCTCAACTGGGGCAACCGAAACTACAATGACATAGTTGCTAATGAACACACTGAAGCATGTCTTCGTGCTCACAAAAGTGGCAAAACGGCACCAAAGGCCCATATTTCCGAGAGGCTGTAGTTAGAGACCTAAAATTCATGAACTTGGTCAAGGTTTAGCAATATAAATTACTTGTCCCTTGGGCTTGTCCAATTCCTCTATAATGAAAGATACAGCATTGGAGCAAATTTTAACTGCAATACTGAGTTAAAAGACATTAATATAGAAAATAACTTATAGGCTTAGGAGCTTTAAAAAAAACTAATTTTCCTTGGTAACTTCAAAACAACTGTACAGGAATGAAAAAATGTTATTGTTATGTAACATGCTTTAAATCCGAGTAAATGATTATATATATGAGCATCACTTTTGATAGGACTGCAAAATATCAATTCAAGAAAGGCCTATAAAATTCTTCCTATCTTTGAGACCATGAGCCAAGGATGTAAGGATGTTCCTTAAGGGGAACAAATCTCCCTGAAATAGTCATACCGGTTTGGCTTTTGGTACTCATTTAAAATTGCCTACTGGTTGAATAAAATATCACCTATAAGTACCCAATCGTATTTTCTTATAGAGGTATATTCTGATTTTTTTTTTCCTATTGGGAAAACAAATCTGTAGATTTCAATTTCAGAAATCTGCCAGGAGCCAATAGACAAATCATGGTTTCTGCCCAGCTCCATAGCCAAAAGGTAATGGAATCTGAGGCTCTTGGTCAAGAATTCCTGCTTCAGAACTGTTCATAGCAAGCAGCTGGCCAGAAACAAATCTGAACCCTCCAAAGATTTTTAAATTCACCATCCTTCAGGAACATGCCCGAAAAATACCACATCAGAGCTTCAGTTTATCAAGAGTGGATCTGGGGTCATCCTTTTAGAATCTCTGACCACAACTCTTAATTCTTACAGCACAACCTCCATCTGTCACCAAGCTCGCCGAGCAGAAAAGAGTTGGAGATGGTGGCAAATAATGAGGCTGGACAGTGAGAACGAACAAGGGAAATCGGAGGCTCGGGTTTTGGGGAGAAGTCACGCTAGAAGCATTGCGCTCTGCATGCAGCGGGAATTACGCATTCCGGTGCCACATAACCGTCACCATCGGCAGCGGCAGTAATGACAGCGGAGCCACACGCGCACAGTCGGCTCGTTCCGGCCTTGCCTTCAATTTCACAGCTTCTGTCAACCGACCAATCTGCTGCCAATTTATCAATACCGCCCTTCCCTACCTCCTCCACCTCCGCCACCAAACGCAGTGCTGTGAGCCGGCAACAAATGACCCAGGGAATAGGGGGGCCCTGGGCGAAGAGCGAGGAGAGGGGGAAATGAGACAGAAAGGGAAGAGGTAACCTCTGGAAGCAAATTCTACAGGAAACCTATTAAATACATACTTTCCAGTTTAGCTTTTCAATAAATCTTGGGGCAGGGGATAGAATGCATGCCCCTTTTCACTAAAGCTGTCGGCAGGAAGTCTTAGAGGTGGTTCGTTAGGTTATTACAGCACCTCTCTGAGGTCAATGAAATGATGTAATAAAAAAATCAGAATATGAGAACACTAAATTAGCCCGATTTACGGAAATCACAGCAAAATCCTTCGGTTTGACTTGTGACTGACGAAACTAGGATGGAATCAACATCCGGTACTAGGGATCACACTGGAAGTAGATTTATTTAGTTGGTACTAAAAGCTTTCCAGTGACTAGTAAAAGAGGCTTATATATCCTACCAATATTGTAGTGTTTGTGAGCATTACAGAGAAGAATAAAACTTCGCAGACATCTATTTGCAGGAAGAGCAGGGAGAAAGTGGAACTGTGAATGAGATTTTCCTACTGTGTTACTAGAGTCATCATCATAATTCTGACATGCCATTTTAATACGTGCGTTACCATTCTTTGAATTCACCTATAAATCATCTTCAATACTTGCTAATAATACTATTGTCAAATCCATTTTCTCATTAACAAAGCATTTTCACATGCCTTATCTCAGGATATTCATCAAAGCGCTTTGATGAAGAACTATTGTCACCATTTTTCAGCAAAGGGAAGTGAGTCTTAACATATAGTTAAATTAGCTATTCTATAAGGCCAGCAAATGATTTTCCAACCCCAAGAACAGTATTCGTTCTATAATACTACAGAAACACTGCAGGCTGGATAAATGATTTTGAAATAATACACTTTTCTGACTGAATTTAATGTGGGGACCAGCCTTAAGGTGTTTGGCACTAAGACTTTTGAATAAAGTGAGTGATCAGAGAAGATAATGCCATAGGAAATTTTAAAAAATAGATGTTATCTATGGTTCTGATGATAATTTCAAAAGAGTAATTTAGAAGGGCTTTGAACAACAATATATAGGAATCCAGGTGCACTTCAAAGGTAACAAATTTAGAGTATGATAATAGCTGGCACAATATTTTGCACAAAGTAGACATGCATTGAATACTAGTGAAAGATTTTAAAGGAAACATGTCCATGTGTAAGTACTGATAAGGTTTTCTAATAAATAAGTGGTCTCATCAGAAAATTATGCATAGATGTTAGAAATGTAAATTGGTACATACTCTCTTAAAAGAATTTGGTGAAAGTTATTAAGAGCCTTAACATGTCTAAGTATTTTGGTCTATTTATTCCAACTTAAGTATGTAGTCAAAGAAATAATCTAAGATGTCAACTAAGTTTTTGTTGTTTTTTTAAATGTTAACGGTGGCATTCATTATTTATGTGTAAGCATTTGTAAAAAGAACACAAAACCAAACAATATTAAAACCAAAACCAATAACAGGGGCCTCACTAAGTAAATTATATTTTTATAATAGGATATTATTCAGCTATTAATATTTTAAAGAATTTTACTTATTTAAGAAATACTTTAAACACAGACCTACACAGTAAAAAACAAACAAAAAACAAAACAAAAACAAAAAACAAAAAAACCAAAGATTATATATACTAAAATGTAAAAATCTCTGGTTCTGGTATATTTACAATTTTCTTCTCATCTTATGAAAATATATTAGGTATATTATTTTTATCCAAACACCTGGGTTATTTTAAAGTCAGTATCTTAACAATGAGTAACATGGATTGAGTTCTTGCCATGTGTCAGGGATGGTTCTAACCTTTTCACACGTATTAACTCACTTATGTCTTCTAAAAATCACTGATGTACAGCTACTTATCCTGTTTAATAGATGAGGAAACTGGGGCAGAGAGGCGTTAAGTAACTAGCTCAACGTCATCTGCCAAGTAAATAGCTGAGCTGGGGCATGAACCAGGTCATCGGACTCCAGCACTCATGCGCTTCAGGCCGTGTTACACTGGTCACATTACACAGGCCAGGCCACATTCATGAGACGTGATCTCTTGCAACTGTGACCCTTGTCTATGAAATTCGATAACCCTGTTGGTGAGATGGCTTGTAATTCTGATGGTGTAGTAAATGTAATTAACTTACCCTAGAGATAACCAGTTTTCATGAATGTGTTGCTTCTTAATCCTGAGAATCCAAAGGCTGCTTAACATAGAGGGAGATCATGTCCATTTACAACCATCTGTGTCCATTTATAGTGGACCAGAGTCTGGGAATAATTAGGCTGTTCCAGTGTTCTCGGCCATACATTTTACAGTTCTTTGGAAGGAGCATGCACTCTTTAATGAAGCTATTTCCTAACTATGGGAAGGGAACACCCCACTCGAAGAGCAGGGAGATTCAAATTGCTTCCTTGGTAAAATACGTTCTTTAGGCACCACTGCCTGCAGAAATCAAAGGCAACACAGGTCATTTTATTGGTTTCAGAAATTCCTGTTAAATGCCCTGGCAAGTTTAATGTCTCAAAAACCACAGCTGCTAACACTGCACAGGCATGTCAGTCACAATACTAAAAATACAAAGTTTTATCATTAGAGTATCAACTATGAAAACACAAACATAAATTCACTATGGGTGAAAATTACTGATGGACTCTTTTGTTATGATTTTATTTAAGGGTCCTCCGAAAAGTTATAGTCTAATTTAGAGCACTTTTTTTCTGGCTATTATTGATGAGTTTAAAAATTATTTAAGAATCTCTACAATCAGATCCCTTTTTTGTATTTTAATTGAATTTATGGGGGTGATATTGGTTAATAAAAGTATATACGTTTCAGGTGTACTATTCTATTATACATCATCTGTATACGCTACTGTGTGTTCACTATCCCAAGTCAAGTCTCCTTCCCCCCTTCACCCTCTTCTACCTCCCACAGATCCCTTGTTTCTTAAAAAAAAAAGTTAGAAAGAATTCAGATGTTGCTTTACACTTTGTGTTTGATTTACCTTCCACCTTTTCTCCAAATACCATGCAAGCCTCATATCAAATGCAAGTGAAAACGCTTATGTGCCGTAGCTTGTTTGAGGCTTTATGATATATAATAACCTTGCACAGCATGATATAAATCAACACCCTTTAAGGCACCCAAAGGCATACAAAGGTGTGATATGTGTCAAGGCTCATTCCAACTCCCCTTGTTTATAAGGCAGACTTATATTTACTAATCCATGATGAACAGGTGGGAATATAATGGAGGTAAACAGAAGAAGATGTGTTATATTCTCGTGAACTACGAGCTGATCCACTGCAGGCACATGATGGGGTGTCTCACTAGGTGCTGCATGTTAATAATACAGATTGATTTACCACCTAAGGGCTGGGAAGAAAATCCATTTCTTGAGTACTGTATTTTATACCAATTGAAAAAGAAAATTCATGAAAATTCTGCAAGAGAAATAGCCTAATGTTTAAATGACCCCTCAAGTGTATGCGCAATTTAGAAATGGGCAATGAACAGCTTGATTTCTCCAGTGTAAAGATATTATTCATGTCCTTCGAGTGTCTTCTAAAATGAGACACAAATCAAAGTGATTATGGAACTGCTGAGCGAAACTGCATTCTTTGCTGCCTTTTATTTTAGGTATTGGTTTTGTTGGAAAACAATATACTAGATTGAGACCAAAACTCTAGGAACTGTTGAGGTTCTAGCCACTGAGACACGTAGATGCTGGGGAAGCATCTATCTATATACATAGATAAGGCCCGACATGAGTTGTAGCCGTAGATAAGGTCCCACGTGAGATGTAGGCCCAGGTGTGTTTTCATGCAACAGTGTAACTGACGTGTGCCTAGCGCACTGGGACATTACACAGTGTCACCTGTGCTTTCTGCTGAGCAACTTGAGACTTGTAGTCAATTAAACCCTCAGATTTTTTTTTTTTTTATATACTTAAGAGTATTTCCAGGTCTAATGATTCTGATACTGTATTTGCCTGATTGATTTTTCCTTGTGTTAAATTCTATATTGTTCTTACCTTGACTGATCTATTAATACCTGGCACTTTATTAATTAAAATACTTAATTCATCAATTATTTTTCTGTACTACCCACAGCCTAATATTTAAGAGGGGTCTTGCTTTAGTCTCTTAGAGGTTTATTGACTATTCATGTACTTTTGCAACACCTCCCTCCACTTTTTCAATTAATAAATAAGCTTAATTTGTCACACATTCATGATGAGACAATGTATATATTACAGAACATATACAGATAGCTTGATTGGAAATGAATTGGCCTATGCCTAGAGATCAATGCTGTTCTTTCTTCTCCTACACAGCCATCCTGAGAAATACTACTGGTTATGTTTATATAAGTATATTTATGTGGTGTATATTTATAATAGGACAATATGTTTCAATTCAAGAAAACCCTTTGGAGATGGCAATATTGGGGAAGAAGGAACATCAATTTGCATCATCTGGATACCAAAGCACATGGATTAACTGGCTCAGAAAGTTGTGGAAGGGAATGGAAGTGTATTTAAGGGCAGGCCCTGAGGGGCGTCCATGGAATGCTTGAAGAAAGCTGATGGGAATGGACTAAGGCAGCACACAGTGACTTAGGGGACATTCAGCATGTCTCCAGGCGTGGGCAACCAAGGCCAGGGGCAAGATCATGAATACAAGGTCACAGAGTCTCAGGGGGGTATAACATTGCTGACGAATTGCGTTTTAGAGCTGGGAGGACTTAATGGCCTTCGTGGAGTCTTTCTTTTTTTTTAAAAGACATAAATAGTAATTTTTTGAGTTTTGCAGAGACAACATTATAGTACAGGGCCACAGAGCTGCTTCAGCTGCACTCTACAATTTCCCTGAAGACAAAGAAGAAAAAGCAATTGTTTAATCCATGTGTGTGTGTGTATATGTATGTGTGTGTGTGTGTGTGTGTGTGTGTGTGTGTGTATATATATACACACATACATACATAACCTGCCAATGTGGTTAGAGTAGCAAATCACTGGAGCTGTGATTTAGGCATAATGGATTCCCTCTTCCATTGCCTCTAATTAATTCTTCATATCTTTCTCCATTCCAGCAGACATGTTTACTAGCCAAGTTGTATTAAGATGCTTTTGAATAGCTTCATTTAAAAAAAAAAAGGACAGGAACATCAAATACAAAGTCTTCTATTTCTGATGACTATCGCTCTTGTATCAGCAAGTGTCTTCAACAGAAAAGCAATCTATACTTTTCTGAGAGAGCACACACCTAGAGGGTGGTTAGCATAGGGTGACTATGCCACACTTCCTAATCATTGCATATGCATAATCATTAGTAGTGCCTCCCTTTACTAAAAATGTGTTTCGATTTGCACAAGAAATTACAGGGTTACCCTACATGCATTGTGACGGGAATGTCAACTTATGTAAGACATTGAAACAAACTCAATATGACCACTTTAATCAATAGAGTGGACATACATAATTGTCTTAAATCTTCAAGTCTCTAGACTAAGCATAAATCAAGCCACAGTTAAGAAGTTAATAGATTTTTGCTGGAAGGAAGGAAGGAAGGAAGGAAGGAAGGAAGGAAGGAAGGAAGGAAGGAAGGAAGGAAGGAAGGAAGGAAGGATCAGAGTCCAGGATGAGGATTCATGGGTAAGTTGCTAATGTTAACGGGTTTCTTTTAAGGCAGCATTAAAGTTGAAGGAAAAGAAATCGCCCGACTCCACAGAACTGTTCATTTTGGAGTAAAGGTAAGAATGTGATTCTGACATTGTCACCTGGGAATTTGTTTTCATAGCAGTCGTAATAGAAGTGGACACTCCACTGCTCCCATATAGCATGGTACTAGATAGACCATGTGCAGGCCAGGTGAACTGCTTCCTATAATAGATCAATTTAGCATCCAGAACTCACCCATACAGAGGTTTTTTTCCCCTATTAACAACTCAAGAAGCCCCCACAGCTTTCTGCCTTTCCTTGGTGACCTGTCCATCCGCCTTCAATACCACGTTCAGATATTCTGAGATTTCAGGCTACCTGAGTGTGAGGCCTGAAGGCACCAAGCCCCGGCTCATTGAATGCCTGGCTGGGTAGCTCCAACGTCTGCAACAGCCTTGTTGTTTAGGCTCAATAAAATCATATCATTTTAGAGGATGGACTTGGACATGAGTGGCACAACATCCCTTGGTGATGCACAGGATTAGGACGATGGACGACAGGTAGCAGTTCAGGCTCAAAGCCAATGCTGCCACCTTCCCCTGCTCCCTGCCCCTTGGAGGTCATTACTGCTACGACAATGAATCAGACCCGAACTGTTCCCAGTGTCTGCTCTCCTGGTCTCCATCTAACAGGGCAGCCAAAGGATGACAAGAGCCATCTGGGATGAAGGTGGGGACCCACAAGGAGCTGGGTTGCTCTCTTCTGGGAAAAAACAGGCACACAGAGTGGGTTGCGGCTGCCAGGGGTGGCCACCGGCGACACGGACGGACAGCTGGCTCATAGTCACACCTTCTCAGCCTAAACACCAGTGGTCAGACCCCATCAGGTGGCACTGAGAGAAGGATGCCAAGGGAGGCACAGAGGGCTTTGGGGGTAACGGGACACCCATGTCGGTGTGTGACCAAGTATCGTACACCCGCCTCAAGTCCAGCCAGGGCTCCCCATGGCAGGGCCTGTCCCAGTCACCAGTGCTGTCCCAGCATCTTGCGGAAGCACATGGCACAGGATGGGTGCTCATAAAACATCTGCTGAAAGCAGGAATCAGTGACTAGGTACCAGCCCTACCCATTCTCTCCAACCCAGGGAGCGTCCACAAGCTTCCCGGCTCCTCGGACGGGCTCGGGCAACCGTTACAGACCTTCGATTTCAAAGAAGCTGCTGTGGGCCTTTACTAAAGCAGCAGCCTGAGTGAGGCCGTTTCCTTTCTTGCTCGCAGACTGTCCTCGGGACTAATCCCAGGCTTCGCTTCCCTTTAGAAATCGCTGAAATCTAAGCGGGGCTGTGTGTTCTCAGCGGCTGCCTTCATCCCTCTGCCTGCCGCACTCCTCCCTCCTCTTCTCCCCCCCCCTCCTCTCCTACCTTCCCTCCCTTACCGCCCTGCCTCCGCCTCTCGGGCCAGCCCTCCAGTTCCCGCCTCCTCTCTTTCTCCTTACAGACGGATGGACAGAGGTATGGGCACAGGGATAAGTAGAGATGCAGACAGATACCTAGATGGATAGAGGGGGAATCTCCTTCCTTCCTTCCTTCCTTCCTTCCTTCCTTCCTTCCTTCCTTCCTCCCTCCCTCCCTCCCTCCCTCCCTCCCTCCCTCCCTCCCTCCCTCCCTCCCTCCCTTCCTTCCCCCTTCCTCTCCCCCCTCCCACTCTCTCTGCTTCCTCTCGTGTCCCTTCTCTATTTCTGCTCTGTCACCCCTTGTTCCCACACCTCTCTCCCCCCTTGCTCTCCCTCCCCGCTCTCTGCCTCCAGTCCCTTGCTGCCCCTCTCCTGATCCCCACTCTGCCCCCTCTGATCCCTCCCTTCCCCCTTCTTTCTTTGCCTGCCTCTCTCCCTCTTCCCCTCTCAGAGCTGATGCACGCGCGTGCACACACACACACACACACACAGGTACACACTGAACTGAACAGCTCATTTAAAAACAGTGTCAAGTTAAGATTGCTAACGTTTAGCGTGTGGGAATGAAAGCTGTCCTCTGGGAATTGTTTTCATTTTATTGCGCCCCCAAATTACATTCTATATAAATAGAACTTTTTTTTTTACTTTCCCGTCTTTATAAACTTTATGTAAATAGGACTTAATTTTACTTTCCCACCTTTACCTTGGTAGAAAGTGTTTGTGTGTGTGTGTGTGTGTGTAATAGAAAAGTTTTCTGTTGAAAGGGAATGGTTGGAGGCTTCTGTTAAAGGTTATAATTCATTATATTTATAAACACATCAACAGTGAGTTACTCCCAAAGACCAATAACCCACCTACAAAAATTAAAAAAAAAAAAAATAAAGTAAAACTACTTGACTTAAAAAGCAAATCAGTTACAAACGCCTGAATACTGATCTTGTATCAAGTGTCTGCAAGTCGTCACTGGACAGCCACCTGATTCTAGGGAGAAGATTTCTGTCATTGTCATTTTCGTCTCCTACAGAAAATGTAGTTCAGAAGCAAGAGCAACTTGGAATTGGATTTTTAAAAGTATCTGAAAATTCCATTTGCTCTGGGTAGGTGTGTATCAGATAAACTGCCACATGGGTCACTTATTCTAGGAAAATCTAACCAAGGGTTCTAACTATTAATGACCCCCAGGAGCAGAGAACATAGAGAATATAATGTTTAAACTTCTCTGTAGCGCTGACACAAGGTAAGGAGTGTTCCCTAGCACAGGTTCTCTGTCGTCACTAATTTACATCGTCTTGTATTATATCTAAAAAAGATAGGCCAAGGAGCTACTATTTTAAGTATGGAGGAAAGCTTCAGTCATTGCTCAGCCATATAAGGAAGTTAAAACGTTACAGGGCCAGTGCCGGCAATGACAGAAAGCTGGTAATGAAAAGTTTCTTTTTCATTTAGGAGCAAAGGGAAATAAATACCAAGAAAGGACATAATAGACAGCAAACGGACAGGTCAGGTCCATGGAGGGATTATAGCATTTAGGATTTTTCTTGCTTCTCAAACTCAGTTAATCGCGGCTCCTCAAGAGTGGGGGTGGGGTGCAGTGTGGTTAATACACGTTCAAGAATTGCAGAAAAGATAAACGACTGCTCCAGTTTCTCCTTCCTGAGCTGTGTGGCCATGCTGTGGGCAGGTGACTGCATCCCAGGCCTCCTACATGCTCATCCTGGCCTCTGCAAGCCGTTCGAGGGGGGAAGAGCCCCGATGGGGCAGCACAGATTTTACAGTAGGGCAGTCCCGTGGCTGAATTCTAGGTCCTCCTCTGTTAGCTGTGTGACCCAAAGAAAGTTACTCTCTAAGCCTCAACTGTTTCATCTGTAAAATTAATATAATAGGACGTACCTAATAAAGTTGTTGCAACAATTAAATCAAATGAACAGTGTAAGAAAAAAGCAGGAAGCCTGGCTCTCAATACACCCTAGAACACTACTGCCTTTGCCACCATCACCACCTCCAACAACACCGCCATCACCTCCAAAACAACCACCACGTCCGAGACCACCACTGCCTCCCACACCAACACCAACACCACCATCACCGACACCATCATCACCGGCACCACCACTGCCTCCCACACCAACACCAACACCAACACCAGCACCACCACTACCTCTCACACCAACACCAACACCAACACCAACACCACCATCACCGACACCATCATCACCGGCACCACCACTGCCTCCCACACCAACACCAACACCACCATCACCGACACCATCATCACCGGCACCACCACTACCTCCCACACCAACACCAACACCACCATCACTGGCACCACCACTACCTCCCACACCAACACCAACACCAACACCAACACCAACACCACCAACACCAACACCAACACTACCTCCCACACCAACACCAACACCAACACCACCATCACCAACACCACCACTACCTCCCACACCAACACCAACACCACCATCACCGGCACCACCACCACCTCCCACACCAACACCAACACCACCATCACCGGCACCACCACCACCTCCCACACCAACACCAACACCAACACCACCATCACCGACACCACCACTACCTCCCACACCAACACCAGTACCACCAGCACCACCACCACCTCCCGCACCACCACCACCTCCAACACTTCCACCAGCACTGGCAGCATATCCAAAACCACCACCTCCAATACCACCACCACCATTGCGACTACCACAGTCATTATTATGACCACCTCCTCCGTTACCACCACCATATCCCAAAATCACTAATTCCAACACCATCACCACCACCACCATCGCCATCATCATTAACACTACCACCACCACAAGTTACTACCACCACCATCTCTACCACCATCATCCTCACTTTACAGATAAGCTGAGCTTAATTAATTTGCTGAAAGCCACAAAGCTAGTAGGGGACAGGAGTAGAGCTCAAACTTAGGTGTGGAATCCAAGTTGCGGGCCATTCCTAAATCTGTCTTTATCTCAGGAAGTCTACCATGGAAAAGTGGTGTAATCTTGGGTTTGAGGGTCACTACAGGGCTTCAAGGGTGCCCAGAACTCCAGATCTCTCAGATCTAAGCCTAAGAAAAACTGTATCTGGAAATAAAATATCCCAGGCTATTTCATTAATATCTGAATTACCAGGTTAAGTGAAATTTCCCTGGTTCCCCTCTTATCATGCATACCAGCCTGAGAGGCAAGGGACCCAAGCCCTGCTTTTGGCTCTGTTTTTGCCCCTGCCTCCATATCTTCAACTGTCACCAAAGAACACAATGCCTATTCCCGTCTGACCCTGCAGAGACAATTATAAGAAGGAAAGAAAATGTCATCTAGAGCACCAGTCCTCCGAGAAAGGCAGGAAATGAGCAGGCATTGTTTATTCCGCCTGGCCCTACACTGAGACAGCTGCATAGGTCTGTGAAAAGAACGAGCCTTGGCCGGCTCAGCCTCTGGCAGATAGATGGGTATTACGTAGGTGGCACGTCGAGCCAGGAGGGGAAGCAAAGGAGGAGATTTCCTTTAATTCTGCCCATATTGTCAACTGCTTGCTCTACCTCCCAGGACCTCCGGACTCTCCACCACCAGGTCAGAAAGTGCCCGGCAGTGTGGGGAGCCAGCAGCTCATGGCCACCAGTGCTGCAGCTGCTGGCCTGCTCAGCAAGCACTTCCCCGGGCTCCCCTCGGGGGGTCCACCCAAGGTGGCTGCTTATACGGATCACCTCTGGTGCCACTGACCCATCTTCCATTTTGGCTGTTCTCTCTTCCTTTCCTGTCACCTGGCCTAGAGCCCCTTCTATTCACTGGACTGTGGCAAAGAGAACACTTGGTTGCATGGCATTTACAGTGTCATAGGGGCTTAACAGCTTTCCCATCCCAGAGAAAGAATCTCCGACTGACCATGATGAAGATGCGGGGTGGGGCAGGAGTAGGTTCACAGTTGTTCAGATGGAAAATAACAAAAAATTAACAGATACTAATACAGGAATAAACTGTGTTTCGCATACTCACAACTGTCAACCTACTTCTGCTCCACTCTGTATTTTATAGGAAAACCTCTGTGGTTCTCAAGCTATTGTGACCCATAGAAAATTTTCCACACCTCAGCTAAGAAGGACAGAGCAGCAGAGCAACAACTAATCCTATCTGAGGTGTTAGACCCTCAAGGCTGCTCCATTCAAAAGAATTAGGCATGCTCAAATCTCTTTCCCCAGTTAGCAGTGTCCTCAGGAAAGAAAACCAAAGAAAATTTCTTCCCACTTTACAATTTAGTGTAGAATCTGTTCAGGTTTTACTAAGATGGTGGCCACACACCAGTAACTCTGAGAAAATGCAGTGCGAGTGGGAGGCTAAATGGGTTAAGGGCTGCCCGAGGGGCAGCAGGACTGAAGTGGGTCAAAACCATTCCTTGGGACCAAGGACCAATTCAGAGTGCAAAAAAAAAAAAATTTACATTTTACTAGAAATCTAGTAAATTTTCTTTAGAAACTGAGAAAGGCAACGTGGTACAGAGGGCAAGCACATAAGCTTACTTTTTTCAAGTGGATCAGTTATATTTTCCATTTTTAAAATTTTTATATTATTGTAGTAAAGGCCCTTAACATGAGATCTACCCTTTCAACAGATTTTTAAGCGCATAATACAATACTGTTAACTAGAAGCATGATGTAGGGCAGCGGATCTCTGGAACTTATTTGTTTTGCATTATTGAAACTTTATACCTGTTAATCAGCAACTCTCCAGTTCTGCCCCCCCCCCCCCAGTCCCTGGCAGCCACAGTCCTGCTCTCTGCTTCTGTGAGTGACTATTTTAGATACTTCATATGAGTACATTCATGCAGTATTTGTCCCTCCATGACTGGCTTAAAGAGACATATACTCAGATTAATTTAAATGCCCTGACAATGATTTAAAATTCCATTAAAGAAAAGAAATGTTCACTTGTTCACCCCGTTTTTTATTACATTTGATAAACATCCTGTCTGTTCAGTGAAACTGTCCATACTCGCAGGGTTACCGAGATAAGGCTCCATCTCGAAATGCACATCATATTTTCCTCTCCAATTATGCCTTTTGTCCTTCAAAAGTAAACGCGGATATTTTGTCCCGAATGAGGGCTTCTCCTGCAGCTTACACCCTGTCCTCATAACGATGCCTGCACTTACCAAAATACGAGCTATTTCACCTCCGGTTTTAGAGCGTAAGGGGCATATTTTTCTGTTTCCTTCACAATGATTAGCCTAGTGTTGGATACAAATCAGAGCTTATTAAGTATGTGCAGATCGGCTGATATATAAATTCTTTTCTAGCCTTGAACCAGTGAAGCATTTGGCCTGCTAGGTAATGGCCTGGAAGGATGACTCAGAAAAGAGTCCATAATTTAAACAGTTCAGCGTGTCTCAACTCTGAAACCTCCTCACTTGCTAAGATAAAATTTCTTTGCATACTACATTATAACCCCAAACTCTAATTAGCAGTGGGAAATGAAATTACACCAGCAAAGGCGGCAATCTGGCTGAGGTGTAAACAACCCTTACGCACATAATCAATTAGGGCTCCTGGAGGCAGCGAGTTCAAAGGCATAAATGTTCTGTTTTGTTTCTTTATTTTCACCCTGCCATTCATGAAAGCAGATGCATCTATAAAAACATTTCTTGTAGTTATAATATATATTTGCAGATACTACTACATGCGATTTGGTTCCAAGAAGTAATAAACATTTCAGTCTGAAAAGATAGTCCAACAAATCCATTAAAATCCGAAAATTATCCATCTAAATTTCTTAATTAGCATATTACCCAGGAAAATTTTATGTCAATGTAAAATACCTATTTTTAATTTTAATTAAGTAGGTTGCGCTTTCATAGGCTAAATGTAGCAGATAAAATTCTTCTGCCATGAAGTAAGTCTTCACTGTATTGGACTCAAGGTAATATGTGCTAAGAGCCTTTCCTGTCTAACGTTATTTTCTCTAGTATTTTTCATCATTTCTGATTCCCCAAACACATAATTACTCTTCAGACCACTTCAAGTTTTCTTAATATTTTTGTTTCATTTTTTTTTTACAGTTGGTTGACTTCTTGTATTACATATTTCATCTACGCTCAGAACTGAAGCACTCTCTCCCATAGCTAGGTCTTTATTCCTTAGAATTCTATAAAGCAAAAGAATATTGGTAATATAAACAGCAAACACAAAGTATTATATTCTCTGGAATATAATAATAATAATTCCATAAAATCTATATAATAATGAAATTTTCTTTTCCCCCAAAAATGTGATGTAAATATTTAGTGTCAAATAGGTATATTTGTTAAGATGTCTTGCATATTTTATTTCCTAGTTAATGTAGTTACAATCATACTTGAAAATGTAAGAGTTGTTAAAACAATTAATTTTGGAAAGATCTATTGTTTAATAAATTATATTGTGGCTAGAATGCCCAGGAAACTGATTTGTTAAGAAATATATTATATAAATTTTCCAACTTACATATTTTGTTTTTCAACTCTACATTTTAAACATGTAATAGTAAATGCTGGTGATCTTTTGAGTTGTCTTCCAAAAATGATATTAATGCTGAGCTACAACTAAGTGCTATAATTAAAATGGATATGTATCTATATTAGTTAATTAACCTTAACATTTTCTGGAAGAGTCAAACTAGGTTAGACCTTGGAAGACCAAATAACATTTTGTAATAATTATTACCACTGAACTAGCATCATTAAAGAACAACCATTAATAGCACATCAACTTTGTGGATATCACCTACTAAGCCACAAATCAAATCAGCATATTCTTCATTTACTTTTTATTAGCTGTTAACAGAATTATCTGTTGAAAGTCAAGATTGGCTGGCATGAGTTGAATATCTGTCATTGACTGAGTTTATACAAATGTATGTGTAATTATATCTATTTAATGGGCTTATCCATTATACTTATAAAGTGTTTTGCCAAGAAAACATTTTGTTAGAGACCATAAGCACCACTTATCACTTATCAGTATTTTCTCAAATATAGATTTTGATCATAAAATGGTCAGGTTGAAATAATTCAACTAATTTATATAAAATAATATAAATGAACAGTCACAGACATACTTATAAATTTAAATGACTCCTGTACTAAAAATAAGATCAAAGATTAGGAATCTATTTTGTTCTTAAAAACCAAAGGTTCAATAAAGGTGACTGCCTCTTCATCTCCACCCCTGATCAGACTGGATTCTGTTTCTACCTTGGTTAATGGCTTCTTAAAATCAGATAGCCTTTACATCCAGACATGTCGAGGAATCTCTTTATGGTGCTCTAACAAGAATCATAAATTCTGGATTTGCACAGATCATTAAACAAACAAACAAACAAAAAAGATTTTTTTGAAGTATTTAATGAAGCTCAGTGGTGTCAATGGTCCCATCTATGTATTGCAGGTTTTTAAGAAAGTAATCTTGAGATTAACTGTGTAATTCGAGGAGATAAAAATTCATTCTTAAAGATAAATTGAGTTGACTCTACAAAGTTCAATTTCACTGCATGAGGACAAAACTCTCTCATTTGGATCTGATTGTGTGGAAATGACACTAGAAGCAAGTACCAGAAAAAAAAAATCCATAAAAAATATAGAATAAGGAAACTGTGATAATATTAGGTTTTTCTAGAAACATGTTTGAATCCTTGGTGCCTACCTTAAGGCTAAGTCCCAGTCACCCAAACAAATTTATTTATGCAAGAGACCTATTAAAACATCTACCAAGTTTTTCATCAGTAGTAAAACTCTATAATGTCAAGATAAAAATTCTTCAAAATTAAAATTCTAGTTAAAGAAAAATATATAGGGCTGTAATTGTATTCCACTTGTAAATACAATGTTTCACCACTTCTAAAATTCCACATTTCAACTTAGTGAATAAAATTCAGTGAGAGATTTTACAAATAGGACCTGGCGATTGGTCTATAATAATCCTAAGAACATGTATACAGAGATGCCATACTAATAATTCCACCAATTCTTACCATCTTTCATAAGATATATAGATTTCTAAAGCTTGAGTTTGGCAATACTCCTTCCTTCTCAAGAATTAAATCAACTTAGTGGCATAGGCCGAGTGTTTTACATGGAGCTGGCAGAAGAAATTTTTCCATCAAATCACTCAGTCTTTTCTCCCCCCTTCTGCTTCTACACTGTGCCCAAAAGAAGGTTATTTATTTATTTATGGTTCGGTAAAAGTTCTGGACAGCAGAATATATAGGAGAAGCCTCTCAAATAAGCAAGTACAGAGCCGTTACGAGAAACCAAGACAAAATTTTCATGAGAAACCATCCTAAGTCAAATGAGTAAACAAAACAAAACACCCAGTTGGTGATATTTAGGGGCCACCCTAGTGAGTTCATTTGATAGCATGCAGTGCTCCTTTAGTGATATGCAACACACTTTTATATGGCTTCCACATGCTAGCTAATACAAGAGGCTAAATAACTGAAATGATTAGAAAACATAACGAGAAATTATATTCCTTGCAAAGGAATACAGTTTATACGCTAACGTGGGCAGGATCGCATACGACACAAAGCCTTTGGGAAAATCCTTCCTGGGTGTACGCAGGATATTCATTTGCTACTATATCACCTTTTTACAAAACACGTGCCCTAAGAAAACACATTTCAATAAGTGAAACATTAACATTTATAAGCACCAACATAAAATAGAGATAGTCATCAAAAGCTATCCCCCACACACACATCCAAAGATGGATATTATACTCTGTTGTGCTTGATTTCATTGTGATATCACACCCATAATTATTCATCTCTGTAAAACAATGTCAGGCTTTGGAAGGCTCAGAAAAATGTGTTCCCTCTGCCCACCCCACCCCCACCCCGTGCTTGTTTTCCCTATACTTCTAGCAGGAGAAATTTCATCTTGGAGAGACTATATTTGTCATTTGACATCTATATGCCATTTACACAAGAGTTAACCATTTATAGAACAAACTATATTTTATATTTTTTCCTGAAATTCCTACGTTGGCAATGCTTCAACCGACAGAATCATTTAATTATTGACCTTTGCTGCATTGCAGATATTGTAAATAGTTTCCCTTCTTCCTTCTGTCCAGTTTGGACAGTGCTCATTGAGTCAAATTTTCTGGTTTGTTTTCGGTGAGTGCAATGCCCCCTCCTAGGCAAGAAAGGAGGAATAGCTCTCTAAATAGCAACTGTCAACGGAAAAACCAGTGCACAGCCAGGCGCTACATGTTACAATGTTGGCAAATGTCACCGTAAAGTGGCATTAGGAGCAATAAATTGTTCCCCGCTTCTATTCTCTGACCTGTGCCCTGGCAGAATGCTTGGACAGAATCTCATTTCTCTCCCCATCAGTGCATTAGCCGGGGAAAGGGTTTCTTTCATCATGTAAAGTAAAATGAGACTGGAACTAAGTAGGTGCTACATGACTTTTTCCACGCTGGCATAAAACTGAAAAAGCAGGATTGGTCATTAAGTCATAACTAAGCATTAACATTTACGCAAAACATTATCTTACACTGCCACAAAACCACAGTGTCGGATAAAAGCCGCAGAAACTGTTTCAGCCGGCCCTGGGAGCCAGGAAATCCTTTTCAGAAGTGTGTCTTCTCTGGGCTTTCCCAATTAGTACTCAGCAATGGAATCGGCGACCTGCTGTGATGACTTAAACATTCCCTTACTGTGTGTATATTATGTGATCCAAAATAGAACGCAAATTTTTCAACCCATCACAAGTGGTTTGATAAACAGTGTCAGCAGACTTATTTTATCATGATCTATAATGTACTTAAAATATATAAAAGTGCAAAAGTAAAACTAAAACTAAGATGCTGTGTACAGAGCACGTGGATGATACACAGCGAGGGCTGAGATTTGAAAGCGGTCAGGTAGAGGGACTATCCCATCCCTTCCACGCCATCTAGTTTCTAAGAACATGCACACACTCCCGCATCCATGAACGCACTCAGCACACGTGCACATACGTATATATTAAAAGAAGAACTTACACAATCTCATCGTTCTGGAACTCGAGCTCCCCGCAGGTGTCCTCGAAGTCCTCCCCTCCACCTCTGGCAGTGCCCTCGAGGGTCTTATAGGGGACGATGACGTTTCCTCGAGCTCCAGACGTTCTCAACACTTTCACCTCCATGACGCCGATGCTCTCGCTCACGTGAGTCACGGGCTCCTCGAACGTGAAGATGCCCGCGTGGTCGTCGTCGAAGATGGTCACGGTGGCCGTGCAGGGCGAGCCGAGGCACGCGAGCGCGGCCACGTGGTTGGCCTCCAGGATGCCGTCCTCCGAGGCCTCGGGCGACACCTTGACGTTGCTGAGGTGCACGAGGAAGTTCTCGTCCTCCTCGAAGATGTCGTCGTCGATGATGCCCACGCGGATCTCCTTCTGGGTCTCGCCGGGCTTGAAGACCACGGTCCCCTCGGTGAATTCATAATCGGAGCCCGCGTTGGCCGTGCCGTCCTCGGTTCTGAAGTCGACGCACACGGTGTTGGTGAGGTCGCCACCTCTGCGGACAATGGTCAGGGCCACGGTGCCGCAGTTCTCCAGGCACTGGTAGGTCCCTTGTTCGAAGAAGATCTTGCTGACCGGGTCGTTCTCGGCCATGTCTGGGTTCACCTCGTGCATGCTGACGGCCTTCCGCGCCTGGTCGGCCGCGTGTCGCTTCAGAATGTTGCCCGCTCCGGTCATCAGGCGGGTGGCCTGAATGCGGTAGAAGGCCCGGCTTTTCTGCTGCTGACTGAGGACCTGGTAGTTCGCTAATTCTATCAACTGCTCTATTTCTTTATCTGGGTGCTTCTGCTTGAGCTCCTTCAGGATCCTGGCCATTTCCCGCCTGGCCTCTTCGTCGTCCTGGTCCCTCTCATCGACCTCCAGAACCAGGGCGCCGTCTAAGAAGTTGTCAACGTGGGAATTGACCACTTTCCCATCCATCTCGATCTCAGTCTTGGAAGACGGCCTGTCCCCCTCGTGTTCAATAATCATCCCCCTCTGCTTGCCAGCCCGATACCTCTTGTAGACATACTTGTAAAACAGAAGCCTCCTGTCGGCCACCCAGGCAAACACGACGCAGATGGGGAAGAAGAAGAAAGTGAGCAGACCTTCCCAGACCTCCACGACCCCGGGGGAGATGACGGACAGGATAAGGTAAAGCCAGGTGTAGGCAAAGATGCTCCAGGCCGCCGTCACGAAGAACACGCGCAGATGCTTGATCTTCCTGGTCTCTCCATCGGGCACCACGTAGACACAAAGGGCGATGATGATGAACATGTTGAAGGCGGCGCTTCCCACGATGGTGCTGGGGCCCAGGTCCCCCGCAGTGAAGTTATGGCCACACACTTCGATCACCGAAAGGAGAATCTCGGGGGCAGAAGAGCCCAGGGCCATTAAGGTCAGGTTGGAAACCGTCTCGTTCCAGATCCTCACGGTTGTCTTGGTGGTCTCTCCATTGGGCTTCTTTATGGTTATTTCTTTCTCTTGGGATGTGATGACCTCTATGGAGGACATGAACCGGTCGGCAATGATAGAGACTCCGAGAAACATGTAGACCATGGCCACAAAATACACAGTAGCTCTAGCAATTTTGTCCCCAAAGGAAGGGTCTTGGGGCTCCCAAATGGGTAAAATCACCCCTTTCTTACAGTAATATGAGCCGGTACACTCACCAGTTTCATTGCCTTCTCCTTCCATCTCTGCCTCAGCACTTATGTGGTCCACATGGGAAAATAAGACAGCCATGATGGCCAACAGATGAAATCCCAGGGAAAAGGTGGGTGAGAGACTTACTCGCAACATGATGTACGGTGGCTGGCTTCCAACTGTCCCAACCTACTGCTAAAAATAAGATGGGGGTTGGGTGGGAAAAAGAAATTGTATCATTAGAGCCAGAGCCAAAGCACGACTAATTATTTATTTTTATTAATTTAACCAATGATTTGCTTACATGTCACTATCACCATCGATGCTGAATCATTGTTCTAAGAATCCACGTGTGATTAAGTAAAGTTTACAGCTCAGTCTCTCTGCTTGTGGATTGTCTACATGCAGTCCCCGTTCACCGAGCAATGCACACAGTTGACTTACTGGAAATGAACAGTTCAGTGATAGCCTTGCCCGGCTGCATGCACATTGATGTATGCTAAGAGCCAATTAGAAGGAAAAAAACCAAACTCTTGAAGCGGTAAATAACTTTCTCCTTGTTGCTGAAGCAGATTTCCTTTTAAATTTTGGTTACTACAATTACCTTCCAGAAACTGTTTCATTGACCAAATCACCCTATTATAAGATTGATGCTTTAGTGGTGGTCCTAAGGTTTCATGGATGAGGCAATTAAGGTCAGAAATGTTACCTCCTAAGCCATCTCCCCCCCTTCCATGGATAGTATTTGATGTTTTCCCAATCCTATGTAAAATGTGGGTAGAAGCTGCTTTGGAAGATTTTGCTAATTTTTATCAACCTAAATAAATCTAAGAAAAAGAAAATAAAATGGTTTGAAGTTCAGAATTTAAAAATCCTACCAATACAGGGTCTGGTGATCATCTTAAACTCTGGAGCACACTTTACACTAAATGTCATGAAATCATGTCTTACTGCTCCTAACTTACTTGGAAACACAGAGATATCTTCACATTTGCCTGCAATCAAACCTCAGTGGTATTTGTATTTGAGGAAAAAAGTCTGCTGTAATGCAATATTTCCACACACTTAGTACAGTTTTTAAGAGCATGTTTGATGAGAGCACATTTCCTCCTAATTTTCAGCAAGCCCAGGTCTCCTGACGCATTAGCAGCTGGGCAGCTGGTCCTTCAAGCACAGCTCTTCATATCTGTGTACAGACCTTGCTAGAGAATCTGCAGGCTGTCCACAACAGGAAAGGGAGACAACCAGGCCCATATCTGGTTGTGTGTGCAAGGCTCTTTCCTGGCAGGCTGTGAAATCAGTGTTACCAGCCATAAAGTGTTCCTTCTTAGTGTTGATGTCATACTTTCCATGATCCTTCTAAAACACATCTTAGTTCTATAGAGGGTTCAAGTGACCAAAAAGTGCAGGAGTGATAATTCCATCTCAATTAGCTCATGTGGCAGAATGACAGTGACCACAAAGTGACATATGATGAAGGGCTGTAGGCAATTAGGGTTATGGCAACAGAGTCACTGAGCAGCTCAAAGCTTGGAAAGCAAAGCAAAGTGGTGGACTGAGCCATCATGGCTCTGAATTCACCCACCAGCTTAGGCAAAACTCAACTTCGAGCTTACATCACCTCTGCCTCCAGGGCTTGGTGGAATAGAGGAAGGTTTGCTCCAAGTCAGGGTAACTTTGGTCTAGAAGGTTAATTATGACAGCAAAGTGGTGACAGGAAGGGGTCCTGAGCCAGAACACTGCCTTGTGGCCCAATAAAAAGTTCAAAATGGAGCTGGATTGGTCTCTCATAGCCTCAGGCTGTCTGAGTCTCTCCCACATTCACCTGTATTCACAGGCCCATGTTAGCTGCTGATGGCACATACTGGAAACTGCACCAGGGCCCAGCACACTGGCAGACCTTCAGAGAACCCACCCTCACCTAAGGCCCTTCATCACTGTTGGGAGATATGCTCTGACATTTTCCTCATGCTAACGAAGACACAGAGAGAGTTGTGGTGGTAGGATTCCATTCTAAGGAATAGGCAGAAAAACAGAAGCGTATGTTCAGAATATGCAAAAGTCCACGGTCACTATGGCTGCTTGTTTAGACAGTATAAGGCTTTGGGTGGGTTGCAGGATATCTTAAAATGGATGACGTCAAACCAGCTGCAAAAGTAGTGGAAGGTCTAGTTCTGACTCCCTTACACAGCCATTTCATTCCACAAATATTTATTTGTGCCACCTAATGTGCTTCAGAATGACCTGCTAGGCTCTCTTCCAGGTCCTGAGAATTAGTCAATGAAGGAAACAAACAAATAAATGGAAATGTCAGATGGGAAAAAGTGCTGTCATAGAGTGGGAACAAGATAAAGGGATAGGAGTGTGTGAGTGTGTGTGTGTGCGTGTGTGTGTGTGTGTATACACTCACACGACATGCATGACTTATACTGGATGGTTAAGGAAGGCCTTTCTGACAAGGGCACATTTGAGCAAAGTCTTGAAGGAGGCAAGGGACCATGTCTTAAGGATGGATATTTGCAAGAAGACAATTTCAGATAAGTGCCAAGACCCTGATGAGTGGAAGTGTGCTTTGCATGTTGTAGGAACCACAGAGAAACCAGTGTAATGAGAGGGCAATGAGAGAAGGGAGCAGGGCACAGGGGTGGGCATACGGGGAGAAGGACCATGAGGGGCACTGAGGCCACTATAAGGCACTGACTTTTGAGTGTGAGGGAGATGGGAACCACAGGGAGTCTCTGATCACAAGTATAATATGAGCTGATTTTCCTTTTAAAAAGGATCTCTAGTTCAGTGGAGAAAGACTATAGGGACAAGGGTGGAAACAAAAAGACCAGCTTTGACTATTATAAAAAAATCTGTTTTATAAACGATCCCAATGCCTGGCAGGTATAAAAATGATACAGTAGAGATCTAAAGTTTAAAAAGGTAAAAGACACATTTGTAGTGACCCTTTTGGAAGATTTGTAACTTAAAATGTCTTCGGAGACTGTAAGGATCAGAAAGGGTGAGTAGCTGTTCAGAGACTGGTACAGAACAGAGACAGTAAACATTGAACAGAGATTCAAACTTGCACCTGTCTTTGAGACTGATATGATTAACCACTGCCTTCAAATTGCTGCCAAATCTCACTATCCATTGCATTCTTCACATTTCAGCCAAAATGAACTTCCTAAGGCAAGTTTGACTCTCTTGCTCCCCTTAAAACTCTTCATTGGTTGCCTATTGCCCTGAAGACAAACACAAGCTCCTCAATAGGCTGTTTCAGATCTTTTAGGATGTAGCCTCTGAATTCTAGAATATAGAAAGTCTCATGTCTGAACATGAAAAAAACACACACCTTTCTTACCTCCAGGTCTTTGCATATTGTGTTTTCTGTGCCCTAAACTATTTTCCTTCTTAAAAGCAAGTTTCAAAATAGCACAATAGCAAATGAGAGTTGATTGCCTAAGAGAATAACACTAGGTTCCATTCTTCAACACTACCCCAGACACCATGCTGAAATTCTTTACATGGATCGTTCTATCTAATACCTACAATAACCAGCACTGCTGCATTACACAGCTCCTACTGCTGCTATTTCCATCACAGCACCCCCTGCGGTTGTGCAGTGCCCAGTGACCTAATAATAACCCTCAGCAGTAGATATTATTGGCGCATTTTGGAGGTGAGAGAACGGAAGCTCAGACAGGTTAAGTACTTGTTGAAAGTCATACAGATGTGGTAGGCAGTTAGACAGATATGAGCAGAGCAAGGATGATGGGCCTGGTATAGAAGAAGGTCACCAGAGTGGAAAACCCTGGGTGCCTAGCAAAGGGCTAAACTGGGAAAACCAGGCCCTTGTCCCCAGGGTAACTTTTCCTCCCCTAGCATATCTCTGGTCATGCGGTTTAGACCCTCTGACTTCTCATAGCACTGGTCATGCACTTTGGACCCTCCCCTGACCTTCCCCTGTCTGGTATGTTGCTAGTCATGTGGGTTAGACCCCCTTAGAGGGCAATGAACAAGGGGGCCAGAGAACAGCCCTTAAGCATTAAACCCGGAGGACAATGAGGTTCTGACCCTCAACAAATACATCTAGGACTCAGTTGTGTTTCAGCCTCAGGCCCAGAAAAGCAGCAAAACCAAAGAAGTGATACCACAGCTGCTTCAGGACCAGCTGCATTGACCAATGACCCCCTGTCCTGGTGCTGACCAATCATGGAGACCATGACCCTAAAAGGACATACCTGGAAAGCAGATGAATATTCTATTGAGATACTTCCCTGGGACCACCCCTGAAATTTCCACCCTTAAAAGCCCTAGAACAGAGGACCCAGCATGCTCTCCTTGGAGCCAACATTTCTTGTCCTCTCTCCCTCTTCTTCCCCCCAAGTGCCTTACCTTTACCTTTTTGTTTCCTAAGCTCCAAGGGCCCTTCTTTTGCCTCTATAACTTGTTTCCTGAATCCATTTCTTCTACAGCTCACTTCTTCTACCTCTAGTTAAACTTTTGCTTATAGTCTGAGGCTTGGCTCTGAATTCTTTCTTATCCAGAAGTCAAGTACCGAAGTTGCTGAATCCAGGTCTGGTCTGACTCCACTGGTCTAACACCTAGTGCTGTTTTGGGCTCCGACACAGAGAGTAAACTCCTGAACTGGGATTCAAACCCTGGGCTGTCTCTGAGGCTGATGTAATCTACTGCTCCATTATATCATCCCTGATAGTGTGTGAAGTAATCTTTGAGAACTAGTAAACTTGGGCTTGGACGAGCCCATTGGAAAACGTCTTGGCTTTCATGTAGGGTAGGAGGGCCTCAGTGGCAAAAGTCCCATGGAAGGTTTCCAACAGCCTGGCTCTCATCTCATGGATTAGAGAGTCAAACAGACAAGCATCAATAGCTGCGATGTAACGTGGGCTGGCAGGTTCCTAGAGACAGCTGCCCTTCACTCTCCAGCCTTTCAGCAATCACCTGGCATCCTCTCCCTGCTCGCACTCTCGGGGCAGTCTCGTAGGTCGGCCAAGGAAAAGCCCTGCCCCAACTCACATCTCACAGTATGTTCTTAGCCAAAAGGGGACCAGATGTGCATGGGTGGATGAAGCAGTGAAAATCCATCACCGCCATCAGAGAACAAGGAAGGGGCTTCTGAGGTTAACTCAAAAACATTACAATTATATTAGAAAACGGGTAGTATTATAAATGTTGAAATCAGTGGATACAAATCACTGATATAGCTTATTGTCAATGAAGCAACTAGAAAGAACTTTCTGGGCTTCGGTTTCTTTCTTTCTTAAGTTAACAGCAAATCCAAAGGCTTGTGCGGAAGTGGGATGGGTGTTACTTAAGCAAGAGTTCCTTCTCCTTTCTTTTGCCTCCAATCTTTCAGGGTCTTTCCTCTGTCATCAGATGTAGACCTACTTGGCCCGCCCCACTTTTCCCTCAAATGTATATTTCCATGAAAATTAAGCAGGAAATAGAAGCTGTCGATATGTTGGTCTGCTGCCTGGCTTTCTAGTATTTTGCGCTAACTGAATCCACTGAACTCTGTAACAAGGGGTAGGCTGGTTTTAACGGTGACTTCAGATCAATTTTTACATCCATGGCCAGTTCTTGCCTGGAAATACCCATTACATCGTCCAGATGGGTCTTCAGCACAAGATCAGGAATACCTGAATTATCTTTCGCTCACTATTTATTTTAAAACAAATCAAAAAACCCCACCACTTGCAGATTACAGAAATGGCACTGGCAAAGGATGGTGAAACGATATCCAACTGAGTGAGCCCACTAACCTACGCGAAAGGGAGATCTCACAGGAATGGAAGCATGTACCTGCCTGCATCGAACCGCCCGTGTAAACACAGCATGAGGAAGACTCCACAGCACAGGCCTGGGGATCAGTGAGGCAGCAGAGCAGTGGGTTTCCTGTGAAAAGCTACAGCCGTTTTGATTAGCAAGGAGGACCTGAGTCAGAGACAAGGAATCCCTCCAGCACGCCCACTGGTCCAGTGCAAGAGGCGGCCTAATCTCATTCTGTTGACTGGCAGCTGGGGTTATTCCAAGGAACTCCTTGTCTCTCCATCAGGACCTGGAATTCCCTTCTATGTAATGCTTGCTGACTGAAAGCCTCAAAGCTAAGCAATTAATCTGCTCCGAGCAACCACAAATTCTACGCACTACTGAGGCAAGCACTTCTGAATGCTTCTAGACAAAAGACATGATGCCAGAGCTTGACTTTCTGTATCTGACTACTCATCGAGGCTGCAAATTACTGTCCTGGCCCCCAGTCCCAGGCATTCAGGCTTGACCACACTTCAGGAAGGCGCTCGGTTTCCACGTAGCTCTCGGCTATTCCCTTTTTTTTTTCTTTTCAATGAGACAGTTTCCTCTTTGCTGCCTGATAAATTGGCACAGGTCCTCAAGGGGACAGGCAGTGAGAGGTCATGTAAGAGGATCAAGTCCTTGGGCCTGAACTTACAGGACTAGAGTGAGGATCCTGTCCCATGTCAGAAAACACCCACCGTCATTCATTAAAGGAAGTAACGGGGGTAATGGTCAGGCAACGTGGCCAAAAAAGGAAAGATGGATTTAGGATTTAGGATAAAGAAGAAGTTATTAAAAAGTCGTGAGCTGTACCCCTGGGCCCTTTCCCCTATTTTGTTTCTCTATATAGAACTTATTATTTTTTATATGCTGTACAATTTACTTAATGGTTCTGTTTATTGTCTTTCTCTCTCTAATAGGGCAGGGATCTGTGTCTCTTTTGTTTGCTGATGTAGCTCTGGGTCCTAGAGCAGAGTCTGGCAAATGGAAGATGCACAGGACCTGAGTCCTGAATGAACAACATCATTCAAACACGGTTGTGCACTGGCCCGCCAAATCTCTGATAGCAAATCAGAATCCGGAGCTGGGCCTGGGCACTTGCAATTAAAAGTGTTCCCTAAAATGAGCAGAGGCCAGTATCATACTGAAGAGCCAATGCCAGTGTTAGGGGGAGAAGAAACGTATCTCAGCTCCTGGGCAGAGAACCTCTGATCTCCAGAACAAAGAAATGGGCTGGGGCCTTGACATTTCCCCAGCACTTGGCTGGGGGTCCCCCTACACCAGCCCCAACTTGCTGATCTTTTTGCTGGAATGCCAAGACCATGTGTTCTGATGAGAAGGTCCTAATAGTTTGGACATTCTCAAGAAAGCATATCTTTTTCGCCTTTCAGTACAATAAAAAGGCATCCAGTCAAAACCAACCAAAAATCACCTCCATGACCAAGGCCTCACAAAAGGGAAAGTGCATCGAGTTTAACTGTAAATATATTAACTCTGCCCACTGACATGGAAATATGGGCAGGAGAATGAAAGCTGGAGAATAAAGAGAGTCTTCCAGTAATAAATCAATGACAAGGAGGTTAGAGGAAATTCAGAGAGCTCCACGTCACGCCAGCCACGATGGTCCCTGATCCACTGCGCCAGCGCCACGGGCAGTGTGAGCACCCGACTTGGGGCATTCATGACGACAATGACTGAAACCACTGACTGAGCCCTTGCTTTGTCCCAGATGCTGTACCGATTGCTTTGCATCCATTTTCCCTGACCTTTATGACAATACTGCAAGGAGGTTACACTGCCATTTTACAAGTGAGGAAAATCAATCTTTCATAAGAGTAAACGGGCTGAAGGGAGGCAAACTTAAGGGCCAGGCACTCTGGACTATACCATAGTGGTTTCCCAAATGGTGGCACCTTCCCGTTTGTTTTCACTGTCCAGGCTAAACTACTGCTCTGCGGCAGCCAAGAGCTCCTTCCGTAGATACTTAGCGCACAACAACCTTCCTCCCACCCGCAGCGTGAGTAGTGTGCACTGTCTCTCGTGTTCCTGCCTGTCTCCTGCCCCTCCAGCCCCCAAGGGAGGGTTTCGTAGGCGCTCCTGTTCACCACTTCATCACGTAGCAGGGAAAAGAGGATCATCAGCTAAAACCTGACGTCTGAAATCACTCCAAAATCATGGAATAATCTCAAGGTTTTTCCACTTGGTCAGGAAAAAAGAGAAGAGAGAAAGAACTCCTAGCAGTGAGCAAGCAAAACTAAAATAAAAGAGGGCAATGAGTGGAGCTGGAGAGAATATCAAGTTTTGGCATAATGAATTAATACTTTGTTCAAATAAGAATAAATCGATATTTTTTTGGAGAATTTCAATGCAGCTCACAGATGAACTGTCTTAGGGTCAAGACATTAAAAAAATTTTTTTTTAATTGGTAACTTATCCAAAGAAATGGAAAAACAACACATTCATTCACGGTTTTGTCTGCCAAGTGTTTATTAGACACTCTTGTGCGCCAGATACTGTGTTGCAAAGAGTAAGAGAATATCCCCAGTGAGGCCCACTAATTCTAGTGGGGCATTACAAGAGTCAAGGAGTGAGTCCCCTTTATAAAAGATAGGACTCTTTCATCCCTAGGGAATCCCAGGAGAGAGGAGACTTCCTAGGCATTCCGACAGTGGGCCACACAGTCCCCAGGTTAACGGACCTTGGGTTAATGGGGTCTTGCGGTTAGTACAACCAGGGTCCTAGAAACTTCAAACCGCTCATCCTACAGTCCTGCAACAGAGAGATTCCAAGTGTAATCAGCTCCTGGAGGCAGGGCCTTGGAGCATCTCTTATGTTCTCTGTGGATCTTTCAGGGGCATCACGATGGACAATAATAACCATTTCAGATAATAACTTGTTCACCATGCACTCTGAAGAGAAAGAGCAGCCTTTCTTTGATGTTTGACCTTACACACCGGAAAAAAAATGAGGTCATATACATGTATTTACATCTGAGTCACCAAAGAAAGATTTCCTACCTACAAATATTTTCCAGACTAGCTTGATGACATTTCAACTTAAGAAATTTTTTTTTGAGTGAAGTACAGCCCTGCATATATTTCTAGTTCTAGAGAGTGAATCATTCATTTATTCTTCAAGCATTTATTGAGTGGCTTCTATGTGCAAAGCCCCAGGCCTAAAACTGTGGGGATTACAAAGGTGATTAACACATGGTGTTTGCACTCATGAATTTACAATCTTCAAGTGATAATTACTCAAATGACCATGAATACTAGGAAGAATATGGAAAATTCCATAAATGGAGGGGACTGGAAGGGTGACAAAAACTGGAGATAGTGAGAGGACATTCTGGAAGGAAGAAATGATGAAAGCAATGCTTCTTCAACTTCCATTCAGGTAAGAATCACCTGGGAAGCTCATTAAAATGCAAATAACTGGGCCTGATAATCACATATGCAGTAGCTCTAAAGAGGAATCTCCAAATTTGAATTTTGACAAGTTCCCCAGGTGACTCTGATATGGGCAGTCTTGGCACCAGGCACTGTGAGAAATCGGCATAAAGGGTTGAAAGGGTAGAACTGTGTAGACGTGTCATAAAAGGCAGGGGACAAGTTTAGCAAGCAGAGGCTGGAGAGCAAAAGAACTTAAATAAGGTACCTGACAGGAGGTAATGCCTAAAAAATAGAAGATAGTGGTTGTTGTAATATCAGGCAGATGTTGATGTGAAAGAAGATCTCAGGTAACTTCCTTCTCACAGACTGGACTCCAGGCAGCATCAAACGTGAAGCCCCTTGGTGAGTGTGTGTGGGAGGCAGGGGAGAGGAGGGCAGAGAAGAATGAACCGTACAGAAGATCACAGGGGCCCCCTCAAAAAGGAGACTAAAGCACTGGGAATAACTTACATCTACTTCATAATTTTGCCAAGGGTTAGTCCTGCCTTCCCTATGTAGAAACAGGTGAGGATTGCTGGGACACTTCATGGACATGTGAGGAAGACCCAGCGTGAATGGAATTTTCAGAGACCTCCTTTCTAGGTTCCATACACGAGTCCTGAACAGAGGTAGAAAATATGCAGACACATAAACCCCAGGCTAGAGGCCCTGGTGCTGAGGAGGGCTGTGCTCTTTAAAGGACAGGCTCTTTATGGGCCGTCATCCACTCCCCCATTCAATTCCACTGAACAGTAACTCTTCACGGTCACTCTCTTTGCTTTCCAGTCTGCCCCTTGGGACTAGGGGAGTTTTAATACAAAATCCAATTTCAAGCTATGTGATAGGAACCTTTAGAATGCTTTAAAAAAAATCTTTTTAAACAAGGAAAATGCTGGGTATGTGAGGCTGGTGAATTTCATCAGCTTTTTTCCTGAGTCATTAAGCTTCATCTTCAAGTAGATTGCTTTTCGGGAGATGGAATCCTATCAAACTTGAGGTTTGTGAGTCTTTTAAATTTTCCTGCATAGTCTCAAATCACAGTCCTTGAATGAATAAGGTGCACTTGAGGAGAGCAAAAGTAGGAAGTAAAAAGAAATATTTAAAGAAGAACTCAGGCTGAGAGATGCTCAGGTAATGGCAACCCTTCATCAATAGTCTACATTAAAATTTTTTGAAGTTCCTGACAATATACTCAGTGGCTCTAAATACAAGTGTATAGGTACACAGAACAAATTACTTTTAAAAATAGAAGCAGCTTAGAAAGGAGCTAGCCAAATTTTATTATTTAGAGGAATAAATTGAGTGGCTTATATAGAAAAAAATAAAGTGTTTACACAAATCTCTGAGCGTAGTTTATGAAACATACAGTTTCTCTACAAAATAAGGCATCTAGTGCATATGGCCTTTAAGCCAACCCTATATACTTGTAGTTGAAGAATTGTTTAAATATTGGCTTAAGTGTTATGACTTTAATATTAATAACTATGCCAAGACTATTATGTAATTGTCTTTTTGTGATCGGAAGATCCATAGGAGAGGACCAATTAAAAATGTAGAGAAAAAAGTTAGTGGAGGAAGAAATGTCAATCATTTACTCAGCAAATGAAGACAGTAACTTCTGCCTATTAAGCCTTTGCTTATGTAAGGACTGTTTTCATCAATATCAATGACTAACAAGAGAACATTCATTCATTCATTCATTCATTCAACAAAGGTATACTATGTGCCTTGCTATGTACAAAGTATTGGGACTAGAACCATAAACTAAATAGACACAATTTCTCTCCTCTTGGAATTTATTATCTAGCTGGGAACACAGATAACAGATGTTAATTTAATTGTTACAGAAAAGAAACATAATTATTAACTCTGATAAGTGCTGTGAAGGAAAAATACCATCCTGTAAGCATAAGTAATGGAAGACTTGACCTACTAGGGTATTAGGAAAGGCTTTGCTGAAGAAATAATATGTGAGCTGAAATTTAAGACACTCAGCAGGAGGCCAGGCAAAAGGTTGTTGGAGTGCAAGGCCTTAGGTTGACAGTTTTTCAATGACCTTTCTCGGCAATGGGATTACTCACAGCCCTACCTTGTTAGATACACTGGGGTATGAGATCTTGTTTTTAGAAAATACTGAATGCAGCTACCATAATTTACATGAGACTTTTCCCCTCCGAGGTCACAGTTATGCAGCTACAGTTAACTGCATTCTACTACACTGCTGGGGGGCAATGTGTGGCTGGAAGGGTCACTGGCCTGGGGGCTGGACTAGGCTCTCACTGACCAGCCATGTGGCCCGTGGACAAGTCACTTGTCCTTTTTCAGCCTGATTTGTCAACTTGGGAAGTTTTGCTGACAGTCTGAAGCTGTGATATTCTAGTCCCTCACTTTGGCGTTCGCGGTCATCACCATACCACAGCACCTCCCTCCCTCCCAGGTCAACGGAGCCACTAAATGAAAAGTGCCCAAACCGGCACCACATATTCCTTTCTCATGCTTTTCTCCCTGACCTCCATGATCTGTCTCAAAGGCCCAACTTCCCTTCATAAAACTCCTTTGATTGCTAGGAAGTCCCCTAAAAGTCACCCAACTTTGTCCATTCTCCCTTTTCCTGACATCAAAACTCAGGCCATGATACCCTAAAAGACCTTTTTCAAAGCCACACATTTCAGAAATGACAGAGCTAGGCTCTAAATCAAGGTCTCTGAGTTTCTAGGTCATCTCTTTTCACACAACATCGATCCAATTGCTAAGATTCCCCGAGCCCACTGTTGCCTGTGTCTCTCTCACAATCTACCTGTGTGTCAGGAGTTGGCAGACTATGGCCAATGGGTCAAATTTGTCAGATTCAGCCTGCTACCTGTTTTTAATAAGGTCCATGAAATTAAGTTTTACATCTTTAAATATTTGAGAAAAAAAAAGAACAATACTTCATGATGTGAGAATTCTATAATGTTCACATTTCGGTGTCAATAAATAATGTTTTATGGAACATGGCACACTCGTTCATTTGAGTATTGTCTGTGGTTGCTTTCTCAGTACAACATGTTGAATAATTGTGACAGACCTCATGGTCCCTAAAGCCAAAAATGTTGTCGCCCTTTAAAAGACAGTTATGTGACCTTCGGTGTATGTCACTGTGTATGATTTTGTCTTCCTTCACCTGCCCATGGCAATGCCCTACAGTGAGCACGTTCATGTAAAGGTGCACAGTCAGGGACAGGGGCTCTCTTACTACCTCTCTCTCGTGTATTAAGAAACAATATCTGCTAAGAAACAATATCTGCTGAGCACTCATGTGCTGGAAACTGTTCCAAATGCTTTACAAGTATTAATGTAGTATTCCTTACAAAAATCCCATAAGGCTCTTTACTATTATTATTATTTCCATTTAATAAATGAAGAAAATGAGGCACAGGTGTTAAATACACCATTTGCTGAATTCAAATGATGTTACTCTGAGTACTCTAGGGTCCTTCCTTTGATTAGTCAACATCCTCAATCTGGAAGCAGAAGGCATAATTCTCTTTCCACTCTGGGGAATCATTGTCATTCATCCAGGGAGTCCTAAGGCCAGAAAACACAGGCATATTTCTGGAGCCTTCTACATGATCTAGGAAAAAAGGGAGATGTAACTTTGGTGAAATGACTTCAGAGTTATCGATCTTGGATTCCACTATCTCCAATTCCACTCTTAAATAATTTAATTTCATATGCTCTTCATATGCTTATTTGTTTAAAAAACACACAGAGATGATCTCTGAAGTCTTTCCCAGAGCAGCTAGCTGTGGTGCTCAGCAGGAAGAGGACTGGTAAGGAGGAGCTCTTAAAACAGGCCACTGATAAGGTAGAGGAACGTCCAGCAGAAGAAAGGCAGTGAGGAGTCAGGGAGAAAAGAGCCATCAACTTTGCCCAGCACCAACTCACAAAGTTAAGCTCTAAGGGGCTCACATCCGCCAACAATCAAAAGGCGGGTTGTTTTGAGAGGCATCTGAGCACCTGCCCAAACGCTCTCCTTTCGCCCCAGCTGACGCTGCTCACTCTGGAGCTCCACCACGGCCTAGGGAGGAAGTTTCGGTTCGCAGGTAGAGTAAGCAGCCCGTTTCTGTAAACCTGCTGTTAGGCCTGGATGCTACCCATCGGGCAGAGCAGGCTGCGAGAGCCCTAGGTCCAAGTGGAAGCAGGCCTGAGGAGCTGGAGCAGCTCAAGGAGCTCAAGGGGGAAAGCACCAGAGACACTCAGTGCCAAACACAGAATAAACAGCTGTAATGGCTCAGAAAACATAACCATCCGATTCAAGAGAGGAGGAGACTGGCAGGTGTCACCTGCCTGACCCCTCAGATTGTTACAGCCTCTCTCCTTCAAGGCTGTGCTGGAAATTCATCATACATTTTGGTTTCACGTACAAAACACATTTGTGCAATGGCGTATGCCATCGTTTGTTCCAGATCCACAGTTCCCATGGCATGGTCCTGACTGTGACAGACAGCTGACTTGGAAAGTCTGGAAACGGCCCTAACATTGCTCCAGGGTAGTCCTTGTCGTAAATTAGCTGGGGCTGTTTATTTAAAAATAGCTAGACTTAGTTATTTTTAAAGTCTCTTTCACTCTCTGAGTACAAATTAAAATGCCTCCTCCGCCATGAAGCTTTTTCCAATATTCTCTTCTTCCTTTCGACTCGACAGCACTTGGTTCATGAGCTGCAGCGGTCTGTCTCACTCGGCCAGGTATTTGGTTGTTCTAGGCCAAAGAACATCTCTAAGAACAGAGAACATGGCTTTGAACAGCCTCAAAAATTGGAAGCACCACCTCTTAAGTCCTGGACAGTTATTTAGCAGAGCCATGGTCCTCATCTTTCAGTCGGGAAAAGAATGCTTCCCTTGCAGGGCACCGAAGAGCATTCAGTGAGAAAGTGTGCACTGAGCGCTTAGACTGGTCCCTGGAACACAGTAGGTGCTCAACAAATGTCGAGTAACTCCCCTTCCTCATCTGCACTCTCTGCAAAGCCCAGTAAGTGCTCACTAAATAGCACGGCTGATTGGAATAAACTGCTGAATCACCCTCTTGCCTGTTAGACTTCACGTCACACTGGATTCAACCCGGCTATTAATTATGCTGACTTCACATGCAGTGATTTCTACGACGTGATTACCTTTTCCTTCTTTTTTAAAAAATGAAGCTGGATGCCACTATTTACATGTATTTTTCTCTGTCTAATAGTTGTGCATGAACCCATGAGCCTGCGCCCTAGCCTTCGAGGTTACTGGCCTGAGGACTCGAAACTGAAACTGTAGAAGGCGGTCAAGAGCTTCCGGACATCGCTCCACACGAGGGAAAAGATTTTGCCCATTTCTCAGAAGACTTTAAAAGGGCTAACATTTCAAGAAAGGATCAAAGTTTTGTTCCCAGTGCTGGCCCAGAGGTAAAATTTCAGTGTTGGAGTTTATCGTTGCCTCTGGCTACTCTGGGCAGCCGGTTCCCAGGCACTCAGGTCCCACACACTCCCCCCCCCCCCCAGAGGGGCCCTTGGAGGGCACTAAGTAGGTACAACCTAGTTTCAAAGTTCTTCCACTTCCTCCGCATCTTCCTGTGTTCCAGGCCCGCAGGACCTTTCTCTGCTGGCTGATCTGATAAACCAACTGAAGTTTAGAAAAAAGAGTAAGATGCTAATTGTCTGTGAGAATTAATGATAGCTCCTTTCAGGCTGTACTGCATTTTATTGGGTATCTACTGGGTAGAATTACTTATTCCCTGGAGTGTCTCTGATAATGGGAATTTCAAATCCTGCGTTGGCCGATGGATAAATGCTTCGCACCTAGGGACGCTTAGCTCTCCTCAAATCCCTTTAGACGTCTGCCTGTAAGGTACTTGCCCTTGACCACAAACGCACTTCCTTCCCCTCAGGGCTTCTCTCCTCCTGAAACTGGCTGGGAAGTTTCAGGTAAGGAGAAAATATGACTCTCGTGAACCTTTGTCTGTCTTGTTACTTACTACAGCTCCTGGCTGGGCAGACCAAAGGACAGTCACACGTAGATAGAAAACACTCGGGTTCAGTGCAGGGCTGTGAGCAAAGCGAGCTGCCGAAAACCCGCATGCAGCGACAGTGGGGCCGCGAGAAACTGTCTCCCAAGTTCGCACCCGGGGAAGGCGCCCAACCCCTCATTTGTGTTCTTAGCTTCTCTTGATAAAAACACACTAGGAAGAGAATTTACCCTAGGAGTCCTCAGAACAGAAAATGGGCCGTTTGATTTACAAACCCTAGTGAGAACCTAATCCTTGATTAGTTTGAGTCTTCAAAATATGTGTTATGTAAAATACGTTTTGTGACGTGTGTGTGAAGAAATGAGGGGCTGAGGAAGGCGGGAGGCAGGAAGAGAGATGGAGACACACAGACACACACACACACTCAGAGGTATCTTTTGCAAGAGAAAGAAAGAAAACTGGAAATAATCCCATTGCACTCGATGAGGCTCCAGCAGAGAAGCCCTGAGTCCAAGTCAACATTCCAGAGGCAGACTCCTAAAGCTCACCTTCCCAGAATCCAGTCCATCCCCATGGGTCTAAATCTCAAGGGTGTCTCCAGGCCCTACGCACCCCTTCGTTCAGATGGGAGATTGGAAACAGCTAGGTCAGCAACCCTCTGGCTTGGTGAGCCACAGTCACTGCTGAGAACTGGAGCCCGAGGGAGAGGAAGCTGAGGGACTTGGAGGTGGCGCTGGATGGGATTCTGGGGCCCAGGGAAAGGCAGGGAGAACATCTGCCACAAGAGGGAGCAGGAGAAGCTGGCCAGATGGGAGACAGTTTGGCAGAGGTTCTGATGAGGGGTCTAACTATGAGGTCTGGGTGATCTGGGAAGATGTTCTGGCAAGAGACATTTATCTCTTAGATGGCAAAACGGGGGGGGGGGGTAAAAGGATCAGGAAGAAGAAAAGAGAGATCATCGCATGTTGATTCCTAAGTTTTTAGCAAATGTAAAGCAATGATGTAATTTTCAGTTAAAAGCAACATACATACACTCTGCAAAAATATAAACCATGAAAGATATGTGCTCTACCATCCTCTTTGAATTGCTTATTTCTTTTTGCTGACTTAATCTGTTTTGCTCTCACCTGTTTCCATGCTGATTGGGCAGGTTGCTTGCTTATTACCTACATGCTATTCTCCCTCCACCTGAAGGCATCATGGAGATAGGGCTCCTCTCACTGAATCGCAACACAAAAATCAGGTGGTAAAATCCTAAAATGCACTCGCTTTGGAAGAAACACATCCATGAGCTCCATGAAACCTTTAACCTGCTTTAAAGAAGGAATGCAACTTCACTGGATCTGCAGAGCTTTCCTCATCATTTATTTTGTCAAAGAAACACATTAACTACTTAGAGGGAAGGAACCATGCGTTTACTTTGCAAGATAAATAAAAGTCTATTTTTGTCTGATAAAAAACATGTTAAATATAGCTTGCTAACAAAATGCTGAAGCTCTCTTGGAATATTTTCTTCTCTCAAAACATAGTAAGCTTAAAAGAGCAATTAATGTAATTCTTGCAAATAGTCCTTAGGTGTTACTGACTGTATTTCACCAGCCTTTTGTAATTTTATTTGGAGCTAAAGTACTGCTACTGCCATGCATTTTATTTCCCTTCATAGTCAGCAAAAGGGTTATCTGGTTCTCAATCTTAATCCAAAAAGATACAGTGGAAATCATGAAACAGTAATAGTAAAAAGTAAATAGAAAGACAGACAGTTAGATAGGAAGGTAGGTAGATAGATAAATAGATGACAAAGCATAACCTTCACATTCTTCTAATTCATTGCCCTTCTCTTCCAGCCCTGCTAAGCTTGCAAGACAGAGTAAATGAAGTCTGACTGTCACGGACACATACATCCTTTGCCACGTCTGCACAGCTCAACAGTGAATAATAATTTACCTTTGTCAATTTTTTTTCTTCCTTAGGAATTAAGCATTCCATATTTAATAAAAGACAACAGCCATTTTAGAGGGGGGAAGCATGGATCCTTTTATAGTGGCTGCGAGAAATCTTAGCGAAAGCGCCTTTAGATCCAAAAGGAATCCTTCAAGCCAGCAGGATGTATAAAATGAAAACCATTTAAGAAAACACATCTTACTTCTGGATGAAATAAGTGGGTCTTCCCCCCACCTTTTCACTCACGAGGCCTCCAGAATGAAGCTAGCTCTCCCTTCCTTCCCCCTTTCATACCCGCCTAACCTCCCAATTAAGCAAGTTTGGCAAAACCCACCGAGCTAAATCCAAGTAACACAGGAATTGAAAGAGGAACCTAAAGACAATCATTCCAATTTAGGCTTTGTTTTCTTAGCTGAAATGAATGAAACCTCTAGCTACATCTTCCTCCCTCCTTTCCTGACTTGCTGCAGGGATAGCTTTGGGAGAGAGGGAAAGCATGTGGGGGGTGTGTGTGTGCGTGTTGGGGGCCTGGGCGGGATGTACATCTTGTGAATCTCCTCCTGGTTGCCCCCGAGGTTTCCCTTAGGAAATCTGCACACAGACGCTGGAGCGCGGCTGTTCCATTGCTCATATTTGGAGATGTTCGAGCTCTGCCGTTAACCAGACCGGATCAGAATCTCCACCTACTCTGCCAGCTCCTCCATGATCAAGATGCCTGTGCTGTCTTTACCCTATCTGTCATTTTTTAAAAAGCTCCTTCCACTACCCCTCCTACTGATATCCTTTCTTCCTCTTTTAGTCTTTACACCTCCAGCAGGACAAAGTTTGTACTGTTCTATTCACAACCACTAGTGGCTGACTAGCGGAGTGAGGCAGGGCGCCCCGCAAGGGAGCCAGGCCCAAGGGGGTTAAGGCAGACAGACACCTAGTGCAAAGCACGACTTTCTTTCCAGTGGCTGCGGGCACCATGCACCTCGCTCTCTCCAAAAAATGCTTTGTTAAATCTGATCGCTCCGCTCTCACCCCAACCACTGCCACTCTGTCTGGAGAGGGAAATATGAATTGCCAGCCCAAGCCATTCATCAGTCAGCAGAATGGGGGGGGGGGGGTAAAAAATCAAGGATGCACACATACTGTGTTTTTAAAAGCATCGCCTGGGCGGATTTGGTTTCTTCAGCCTAGTGTCCACCCGTAAGACCTCCCTCTTTTTCATTAAGGTGGAGCCAAGAAGGGTATCCTCACATCTCAGAACAGTCCATCTCCCCAGAGCTCCAGGGGCAGATAATGCAGCTGCAAAGTTCCCTTCCAGTCTCCTGGGGAAACGCCAGTCTGTGCAGAAGCCCCAACGCACGCGGCGGCGCGGCGCCCGAGAAGGGGCCCCCAGCCCGCGCCCGCCGCATTGTGCCCCGCGGGCCCCGGCGGCCACACCTCCCTCTGCGCCGCAGTCCCGGCGAAGGAGCGCCCGGCGCTCGCCCAGGAGCGGGGCCTCGCGCGCGGCCTCGGGGCGGCCCCCAGGGATTGCCAGGAGGGTGGCCTCGGGGCGCAGGGGGTGGGGACGCCTGGCGCCCGCGGCGCTGCAGTCCCGGCGGTCGCGGGGCCCCGCGCCCCCAGCCCCGCGAGCCCGTGCGCTGCGGGCGCAGCATCTCCCCGGGCAGCCCTTTCTTCCTCCCGCAGCTGGCACGGGGGAGGCTCATTCACGAGCCCCGAGCACTCGCCTCCCCGGGCACCCCAGGCACCCCAGAAAATGTGTACGGACACACACACACCGAATTTTGGAACCGGCCCTTTGTCAGAGCGCAGGGACGTGTAGCCAGCCTTCCGAACGGCAAACGGGAACCAGCTGGCGGCCCCGGAGCACAGCCCTCCCGCCCGGGCGTCGGAGCCTACCTGGTCCGGGAGCCGGACGGGCCGGCGCCGTCCCTCCTCGCCCGTGGGGACGCGGCGCGCTCCCTCCTTTTAAGCAGCCCCCGATCGGGACGAGGTCGCCCCCATCTTCGGGGAGCGCGCGGCGGGCTCGGGCGCAGCGGCGGCGCGAGCGGGCGGCGGCGGCCGGTGCGCGCGGGCGGGAGGCGGCGCGGAGGCCGGCGGCGGGGAGGGCCGGGCGGGCGGCGCGCGCTCCCCGCTCCCGCTCCCGCCCCCGCCCCGCGCACGCCCGCCGCCGCCCGCAGGCTCCCCGCGCGCCCGCCCCGCAGTCCCCGCGCCCGCCCGCCGCCGCCCGCAGCCCGCGCCTCTCCCGCCCCAGCCCCAGCCGGCCGGCGCCGCCGAGGTGCTTCGCTGCCCCGGGGCGCCGGCCCGCAGTGCGTCCTGGGCGCGCGCAGCGCTCTCGGGCGCCCGGCCGCCGGGGACACGCGCGCTCCGCGCGGCAACTTTTCTTTCCGAGCCCCTCGCCTGGCGCGGGCAGCGCCCACCCCGGCCCGCCGGCCGCCTCTCGCCGCAGACGGTGAACCAACCTGCCTGCCCGCCGTCCCGCTCCCGCCCGGCGCGAGGGCACGCGTCCTTCCAGCAGGGGATCCGGGGCGTCCCATCGACTCCCCAGCCCCGCTCCGCGCCTTCCCTGCCCAGCCGGCGGCCCCGCGCGGCCCGCGGGCTGACGCCAGCGGGGGGGGAGGGGAGGGAGGTGTTCCCCGCCGCTCCCCGAGGTGCCCCGCGCCGCGTTTCCCGCAACCGCTGCGGTGGCCGGGGATCGAGACCCAGAGGCCGTTTGATGTGACAGCCACGCAGCTGCTCAACTCCAGGGAGGAGTAAAAGCTGCGCGCTCAGGCCGAGCTGGGAAGCACCCAGCGCCGGAGCCCACGCTCCGCTCGCTGCCCTTTCCAGGGGAAGCGCCGTCAGGGCCCGCGCCCCGCTCCCCTAACCGGCCCGGGCCCCGCTCTCCGCGGCCCGTTCAGCCCCGCAGGTCCCTCGAGACCTGGCAGCGCCCGCGGTGGAGCTCACCAGCCTGGCTGCCCCTCGGGGACGGGCAGCGGGCTACAGATGCCGATTTCAGCGTCCCGGCGTGAGATTCCGACGCTGTCGCTCTCAAGCGGGACTCCAAGTTTGTGTTTTTAAAGCACCGGTAGAGATACTCGCTGCCCGCATGGTGTCCAAGGTGTGCGTGCTTGGGGGGGGGGGGGGTCAGGGACAGCTGACAGCTACCTGGGGAAGATGGGAGAAGGGAGAGCTGCGGGGCACTAAGCAGAAGGTTAAGCTTCTTAGCAGACCCCCCCCCCCCCCCCCCCCACTTACAGTGCAGCTCCGGGCAGCCAGCCCATAGGAAAAAGAGCTTCTGACCAGGAACCCCACTGTTTGACTGCAGGGCAAAGAGGGTGTAATGGAAGTAGCCCTCCTCTGCCTCTGCCAGTGGCTCTCAATCCTGACTGCCCCTCAAAATCTCCTGGGGAGCTTTTAAACATCACAGTACTTAGGCCACACCCCAGGCCCATTAGCTAGGACTCTCTGGGGGTGGCACCCAGACATCAGTAATTTTTTTTATGTTTCCTGGTTGATTCCTATGTAACCTAGGTTTAAATTCCCTGTCCTAGGCCAATATTCCTTGAACAAGAATCTGCATACGAGGAACCTGGGGAGCGTCGTTTCTTCTGCAGCAGATCCGGAGCAGGCCTGGGATCTGCGCTTCAGCATCTCACTGGTGATGGTGGTGCTGCCTGAAGGAGGCCCTCACTGTAATTAGGGAGGTTCTCTGGAATTCCAGCCGGTGGTTATGGACACTGGGCTTGGTGGAGGAAATGCCAAGCTTCTCCTTGTCTTATTTGCGTATTCCCAGGAATCATTCCTCTCCAAGAACATTTTCCTTCCCCTGCTAGGAGTTAAATTTTCTTGGAAGCCATCTGCACACAAACTTTTTGTTAGACTGCGCTGACTAGCGGGTGTGAACAGAAGCACACTTGGGGAGACAGAGGTCACCATCTCTGTTAGAGCATGTCCTCAGCCAAAAATTACTTAGGGCCCTGACTTTAAGGGAATGTGAAAAGACAGGCAGGCATTTGGCTCACACTCAACAAAAGGGGCTTGGAGAGTAAAATGGCTGCTTTTTACATGACAGAGGAAAGCACATAACTAGAGACCCCACCCATAGGAAATGGGGCAAAGCTAACCCAAGGAACTGAGTGCAAGAGCTAAATGAAAATGTGAGTGGAGCACATCTCATTGGATTAGATCCTATAGAAAGGGTGTGGTCTGTTACTGCTATTATGGGCCACTTAGTGAAAGCTCAGATTTTCTTGAAAGTATAAGCATGCTTGTGAGGTGGGTGAGGGAGCCTTGTTCTTAATTGTCTTTATTCCAGCGGCCCAAGGACTTTATTCCAAAATCCACCTTGCCAATAGCTGACAAGGAAAAACCTCCACTAAATGGTCCTCTCTTTACCTAGAACCTTTAAAGGCCACCCGGTGCCTAGTAATTTGGCACCCTTTTTTATTTGGCTCAATTTTTGAACCCCTAATTTTTATTTTGCCTTTCATTTCTCATTAAAGGTATCTCTATAAGGGTTCCAGGTCCCTGAGGCAAATCAAACCTTTTGCTCCCTCCTAAATGTCAAGCATGACTGGATTTTTATTGCAAGAATTATCAAAGGCTACATCACTGGCACAAGGCTCTAGCTAAGGAAATTTTGAGGCTGCTGCAGGCTGTGGCTTTGGAAACAAGAAATATTGTATATAGGAAGGTGGTGATTTACATTCCAGTGGCAAGAGTATTTCTTAATTGTATTCTTGGATATTAATTGCCATTCTTTCCTTTGGACTTGACATTCAGAGCTATGGGTTTCCACCGTTACATACCCAAGCACTATGGCATGACCATGTGGAGACTCACTAAGTCTGATATATTCTAAAGATGGTTCAGATTTCCATGAACTATTTTCCTGCAAATTTTCAGGAGATTTAATCAGCTCATTTTCAGACCAAGTATAAAACTTGTGACTTTTTATCCAGTCTAGGGAAAAATTAGGCATATGATCAGGGGTACCCAAATTAAAAATATATATATATTTAAAATATATACTATATTATATATACTTATAACAAATTTATAATATATTATGTTATAATATAATTATAAATATATAATATATATTTAAAATATATTAAATATATATATATTTAATATTTTACTAAAACACCCACTAATTTTTCATCATAGGAAAAAATACTTTGTTATAATGTAATTACTTTCTATTTAGTTTGAATTACTTAGGTCAGAGGTACCATCACTGTTTCGTCTTATTTTGTTTTGTTGGGGGTTTTTTAGTGCTTGGTGTTAATAGTCCTTCCTGACCTTATTAACTCTTTTGCCAGTTGTCACCATTCAGATCTCTGCTCATTCATGGGCTGAGTCTGATACTGATTTCTACATAAGAAAAAAAAAATACTATAATGCCCTCAGCCTGGCCAACTAGTGGAGCTTGGCATTAACCATTTCCTCATACCTAGGAACCTCAGGTGGGTCTCTGGCCCCATTTGTCCTTTAGGTTTTCTTTGCTGCTGATGGGATTCAGGGATTATTTGCTTCAGGGGTGACAGGATTCTTTGTTTGCTTCTAAGTGCCTTTGTTCTTTCTCTGGGGTCTTATTCCTGCAATTCAACTTTTACTTCTCTGTTTTGTTTTAAATAGTTGAGCACCACAGTGGAACCCCATTTGGTAAGTGGGCCCTGCTACTGGTGGGAGCAGCCTTACTCGTAGAGCCACAGTTGTCACCCATCTCCCCTTGTTCCATTGCTGGGCAGTCACCCACTTCCTATGAATTGGTCACAGTCTTTGGATATCAGGTGCCTGTACTTCTGCATTTGAGCAATTATAGCCAAGGGTTGGGCTTGCACTAAATCCTAACCCTTTCGTTTCTCATTTTTGCCCTTTATTATGTTAAGGACACATCTGGCCTGCATCCCACAACTTGGCCAATGGTAAGGCTGCCAATGAGTAACTCAATAGCAAAATCATTATCTAGAGTAGCTAGTGGGTCAGAAAAGAACAGAGACTAGTTAAGAGTTAAGGCTTTGGAGTTAGAATATCTGGAATCAGAACATCACCTTTAGCTGTATGACCTGGAGGAAGTTTCTTAACCTCTCTGAGTCACAATTTCTTTCAAGAAAACCTAGATAGTAAAATTCTCCTTCAGGGAGCTATAGGGGGGATAAAATGTATGTAATGTGCTTGACATAGTTCCTGATTATAGTAATTATTTAATAATGTTTGTATAATTATTTGTAAAGTTCCATAAAAAAAATATACATAGGGTATTAAAAGTTTCTATACAACTAGGTTTCACATATCAGACCATTTCATTACTGATAATAATTATGTTATCACATATCAGACCATTTCGTTACTGATAGTAACTATGTTATCATACAGAATTCTGTACAACAAATAATCCAGGAAAATGGATGCCTCCACAGTACGAAAATACTTCCCCTGAATGCAGTAAAAGAAGCTACTTGATTTTTTAAGTAAAGAATGTGGTTATGTGACTGATAAAGGGGCACCTTCTGGCTGAATCACAATATTTATTTTGTTTATGTCTGGATATCCGCTTGGTCCCATCTCTTATAATCTGAGGGCATAATTTCCAATAGAGCCATTTTAAACAAATTCCACTGCAATGAAGACTTTGGTTGTCACATTAATTTTATTAACAGGGGATCTTATTGGAACATAAACTTCTTCACCGAGTTTGCACAGACTTCCCTCAATATTGATTCAAGGGCTCTCCATCAATAGGGACTCAAGACGAAGCCCCCGGGGTGCTCTGTACCAGGCAGTTGTTCCCTGCAATCCAGTTCTGAGGCAATGTCCCTGAGAGACGGCACTTGAGCTTTTTCAATAAATCTCCTTTATAAGGCATCACCTATGATGTATAGCTTCCTCCGCATCTCCAGTTGCTGGGCACTGATGAGAATCTTCTGAGAACTGCCCATGTTTTAGTGGTTACCGCGGTGCCCAGGGAGTAGCCCTTGAAAACAGTCATAACAAAAATACCTAAGGGGGAAATAAGCTGAACTTAGGGTGTCTTAATTCATGGTTTTAATGATGTTGATTCTGCTACCACTGGAAGTGTCCAGAAATTACAAAACTATCTGCTCTTGTCTCTTTAAAAATTCAGAATCTTATCTAGTGTGACCTAAAGAGTCCTGAGCAATCAGGGGCAGAGAAGTTCAGAAACTACATTGTTTCCCTTTTCTTTTGACCTATTACCCTGTCACATCCACAAAAGCTTAGTCATCTTTGGATAAACTCTTGCATTTTTGAGCGTAGACCAAAATAAACACATTGTTTATGTAGATATTAAAATTATTTGCCATTTGCCACCTAAGTTTTATATAAGAAATCCTTCCAGACTAGTTGGGGAAGCTGTGATTACTCTCATTTTAAAGACTGAGAAAGAAAGTACAGAGATTTGCCCAGTCTTGGCCCTACTGTTGGAGATTCTGTTCCTGTTGGTCTGAAGTGGAGGATGGGCACTGGTATTTTTTTAAGTTCCCTAGGTGGTCCTAAGGTTTAGCCAGAGCTGAGAACCACTGGCCTAATATCAAATTGCTAATTAGTAGTAAAAACAAGTAAAAACATCTCCTTATATCTGCCACAATGCTGTTTCTATTCTGCTGCTCCCTTGAACATTGATATTTAGCAGAATATAGAAATGGGGACTTTTCTTGGAAATTTAAGAGAACTTACAAATGTTTGAGGGTCTTTTGAGTCCCCACAAGGCACAGGTGGGTATTGTAAATGGCCTGACAAAGATATATAAGCAGCTCGGCAGATGTGATCAGGAAAGTGAAGTCCAGGACTGGAGGGCCCGTGTCTGTCTCATTGCACACTCAGTCCCCAGCATCTAGAGCAGTTTTGAGTGTGTGCAGTTGAATTAATGAAGCACATAATGTCCCCTGTATGGGGACTGGCCTATATGGGGAGACTCTTTGGCCCCTGTCCAGTACAAATTGCAACTTAATAGCAATCATCTCCTTATAGCACAGTGACGGCCCTGGTTAGCAACTGACATTGTCACTGTATCCACATCCAAAGTTCTGCCTGGCCACCTGCTCTGCAATGACAGATTGTCTGTGACATTGCAGGAGGCCAGACCACACAGAGATGGCAATCTGACCGGGCCTCGGGCTTGCGCCTGTAAGCTGACCCTTTGTCGGTTATCTCAGGAATTACTTATAAGCTCCCGTTTGGCCCAGTTTGTAAGCATGTCAGAGAACCTCTTATTTCCTGTTAAGAGGGGTTCTTTAGGCACATATTTTATGGGTATTATACTTGTATTTTCATTTATTATTTTTCAAGAATCAAGAAACCTGTGAACTTCCTGCTGTGTTTAAAGTCAGTGGTCAAGCAACTCTTACAAAGGCAAGAAGCTGGGCAGAGCAGAGATAATGCGCTCGTGCACCCCCCCCCCCCCACACACACACAGTTGAGACTAGTCATATTATTCATCTGTTCATTCATTCCTTCGTGTATTCATTCAACAAATATTTATGAGGACCTGCTCTGGGCCAGGCACTGTGTGAGACCCTGGAGATACAACAAAGTTCATGCCCTCCTGGGACTCGCATGCCATTAGAAAAACAAGAGGCAGAGAGCAAAATAAACACATCAACACATTATAGGGTGTCCGATGGAGGGACTGCTATGAAAGAATGATGCGAGGATCCAAGAGCGAGCGCTAGTTTAGATGGTCAGTCTGCAGAGACCTGAATGAAGTTAGGATTTCACAGTGATGTCATCCCTTTCTTGCGAGTCCCAAACAGATGAAATTATAGAGTCCAGGGTTTTGTTGTTTGATCATTTGTTTTTGCCCTGAGTTGAGGTTCCCTTAGGAATTCCCATCTCAAAGCCACTGCCTCCATCAGGTTAGCCGCAGGGCATGGTCACAGGGCTCCTACCACCGCATTCAGAAGCCTTTCACACGACATGAATCCCAGAGCTGTTCCCCAAAGGCAGACAGCCCCCCGAGGTTGCGCAGGAAACGGCTGCATTGATTCTAAGGCAGAGTTGCTATAAGAATCCTGAGTGCCCCCTTTGGTTTTACTTAAAGAACAGCATCCTATTAAAGCAACTAGATGGGAAGCTGCAACAGTGGGCTCCCATGGCTGAAACCTCGTGCCCGCAAGTCAACAGCCCAGGTGCCGAGGAAGGGAAGTCACATATGTGTGACTTCATGATGGCTCCAGCGCTTTTTTCCATGAGTTTTTCACAACCCCTTTTCCTTCTTACACTCTTATCTGAGATTACACAATACAACTAGTATGCACACACACACATACTATTCTCAGATACACAGACTCTTATGCAAACTCACACACTCATCCACACACATGGTTCTTAACTGTTGCTAAATATCTAATTGTGGGAAAATCACTATTTGCAGATTTGCAACTAACACAGAAATAATAGCTGACCTCTTTTTCCCCTAATTTTATTTAACATTAATGGTCTTTTGTCAGATCTTAAATATCTGGTTTCAAGTCTTCTTAGAGGCTCATAGTCTAACGTAGATCATGACCCATGCATTGGTCTCTTGACATGAACACTGATGGATCTGAAACCTAAATAAACCCAAATCCTGAATTTTGTACTTTAGGGATCTTAAGATAAGTTTTTTGTCCTTCCTGTTTCTTTTGCCAAAAACCAAACAAACAAAGCCTCTGTATGTAGAAATTGCTCAAGGAAAGGCAGATTTGGATAGAAAAATTAGTCAACACAGCAAAGTGCCTACCTAACTCATAATAGATGATCAATGAATATGTGTTCAATAAATGATGCATATTAATGGAACATGCCTCATTATAGGGCAATCACTTAAAGGAATTTTTGAAGCAGATTTACTGGATGAATTTTTAAATCAGGCAGCAAACGACGAGTGACTATTCAGGGCCATGAGCTAAGTTCTGTGGTGATTAAAAAATGAATTAGACACCATGTATGACTTCTTGGAATTAAGTCTCATAGCTAGAATTAGACCAAAGATTTTTTGGCATGAATGCTCTAGCCAGCTATCTGCTTTACGAAGAAGGTGCGATCTGAAAAGCGTATGAGATATGTGACAGTGGGTGTGGCCAGGGATGAAGGAGAGACCCGTGAGAAGATGACTACAGTTGTCACACAGAAGGTCCAAAAGAGGGCTCTAAACAATGACCAGAGAAGAAAGCTAAGAATATAGTTATTTTTCTCTTTGGCTCAATTCTTGGCTGAATACCATTAACCCCACCCCCAACCCCCTCAGGCCAGTATTTTAAAACATACCGAGTTTTCATTTTCAGGGGGATCATTCTGGATGGTTTCAATTGGAACACATATGCTTTCTATAAGGCTCAGTATTGCACAGGAAAGTTTTCCCTTGAAGAGCGGCAGACTAACGTGGAGGGGGGGTCTGCTCCAGCAGGCAGGGAGAGCATTTCATGGGTGAGATGGCACATGGTGACAACAAAGAATAGATGACCCTGGGTTGGTTTGATCACTGTGTTTCGATTCCCTGCAGACAGGGTGCCCACTTATTCTTTGCCCCTTTGATAGACTTCTCCCACTGCCTGGCCCCTGCTTGTGCAGCTGACTCTTAAATAGGTTATAGGAAGTTGAGAATTTCTGATTTTCTTTCTACAACATAGAGCTGACTTGTATCTAAAGAGCCTGTGAAAGATTCTTTCCACCTACACGCACCCCACCACTCCACCAGTAAATCGCCAGACATTTAAATCCACGGTGTGTGAAAGCCAAAAGGAGCCAAGCTGGATGAATGAAGTACGGGCTTCATAAAGAGCCTCTTGCTGCCCCTAACTACAGCTGCTTTTAATATTATTTCAGAAATAATTAGAATCAGGGAAGGAAACCTGAATGTAATTGTAACATTTAATCAAATCTTTTCTCTTTTGATCGTATATATATTCAGAACAACATTTTGCTAAAAGCAGTCTTATTTGCTGGATAATAGATCGAAGGATAATATCAATTGGTTTGATTTTCCACGTCTTCCTGACATCTCTTGTGACACACCCTTAATCTGACACAAACTAAAAACTATGCATTTATCATTATGAGAAATCTAGTGTTAATTTAACATGAACACTACTTGACATTATGAGATATATTTTTAAATGGAAAGCATATGCTAGATTATCAGATGTTTAGCCCTTTGTTTGAAGGTGAAATTGTTATTTATTTTATTTAAACCAATTTAATACATTTCATTATTAATTTATTAAAATTAAGTAAGTTTAAATAAAGTTATTTAAGTAAATAAAATAAAATTTTATTTATATATAAATACTACTGTTAGGAAAATGTCTGATGAATTTCCTGACAAGTTTGGAACCTTCTTTCCTCTTTCCTTGAAATAGCATCTCATGATTAGAGCAGATATGAGCTTGAATTCTGTGGAAGTGGCCTTGCATTTTGTTAATTACCTGGTAGCTATTAATCATAGATAAAAATTAGTTATTCATTTACCCACTTATTTATTGAGTATTTTTGAGTGACTGTTAAGCAAGGCACTATGTTAGACATAAGGGAATCATCAATGAACAAATGGAGCTTGTATCTTGGGAAGGAAAAGAGATATTAATCACTCTGTATAATTTTCTAACAGAGGGAGCTGACCTGTTTTAGGAGAGTCTGTAAAGCTCAAAAAGAAGATTGGGAACTGTTTAGGAGAAGAGCTGAGTGAGCGTAGTTTAGTTCTGGACAGAAGAAGCTTCAGGTGCAAAGGTCCTGGGGGTGAGCAGTTAAGGAAATGAAAAAAGATCAGAGAGTGTAAAGCACAGAATATGAGGGGATAGGATGTTAGCAGGGGCTGCAGGTAGGTGGCCTTTCGGTCTTTTTCCAAGATCAAGATAATTCATCTGTTTCCTTCTGAGAACTTGCCTTAGTTTCTCTATGGAAAAATTCAGCCTTACAATAAGTAAACACTTCACTTTTCCTGCTTTCCTTGCTCACACATGCTTTACCAGAATCCCAAGTTTTGTATTAAGGGAGAGACTTAACAACTGGAAAACTGCAAACAAATTAAGTCATATTTTCTAGACATGATTTTACTTATCACTGTTGTGCCTTGTCAGGTCTCCCGTGTGATTACCAGTAGTCACCACGATGACCCCAGTTCTCCCCCAGTGTGCTTTTCAGATCATGTGGGGGAATCCCATTCTTTTCGCGCCTACGCATCTCCTAGGCATGCCCTTCTAAGTCACTATCTTATAGATAAAAGAAATATTGCTAGCTCAAGTAAACAAAAAAGGAAAGCACCGGATAAATTCTTGAATGGAAGCAATGCATTTCATAACTTTAAAAGATTCCGACATTGCCCCCTTTGTATTTGAAGTTAAAATTTCTGCTTTGTGGTATATAAACAAATCGGAGATTACGCTGCCCGCTGCCCACTCTGTTAGGCGTTGTGGAAGGACAGAACTCAACGGGCTCCGCCTCTGAAGCGAAGAGAGGGGGCACCCAAAATAATTGCTTTAAAGAGTGTAAGAAGGAGAGGCTGTCATCTGATTTTTCCAGTCTTAGCCTTCAGCTGAGTTCTGCATCATGTACCCCTGGAGCAGGGGGATGTAACTGCTGGACACAGTGAGCAGAGATCCCGCTTTGCTCTGTCTGGAATTTAACAAGAGCTGTTCACCATTTTGGAAAATCGCTTCACTGGTGGCCATGCTGCTGTTGATCAGCATTTGCAGCCATTGCCCTGGTGGCACTGCCTGGGACAAGCACCTGACTGCTCCATCCTGTCCTCTAGCGTGGTCATATGTGAGTTTCATGAAATGAACAATGTGCTCGTTTATTATAAAATATTGACATTGATTCTCCTTTTATATTATAGAGTTTTATATTATGTCATAGAATATGAAAAATAATCATGGAATATGCTGTTATAATTACTTTCAGAATAATGAAGAGGTTGCTACAGCATTTGGGTACAAAAGGGGGAAACTGGATCTGAAGAAGTCGATAACCTCTCCAAGGCTGTAACTTCAACCAATTTGCAAGCGTTGTCTGCTGTGGCGAGGGCAGGATTTGGGAGAGAAATTTAAATGGATTATGAGACTGAAATTTAACCACAAATAGAAATGAGTCAATTACAAAAAATGAGGCTTTTTCAATAACTTAAACTGACTGAAGCAGTTCTGGACTGATATGCCCCTCAGGGAGCCTCTTCAGGAAAGGAGACTCTGCAGCCCCCCACTGGGGCCTATCACTGGAAAATGACTTAAGGGTCCTCCTGGCAGCTTTTCTATCCAATTGGTTGGTCAACTACCTGGAGAGTGGAAAGAATGTATAGTTCAGCTCTGCTACGAACTAGCTGCTGGTAAACTCATCACCATTCTGAGCCTTGTTTCCCTTACAAATTGAGGATGCTAATAACTTTCTGTTTCTTTCAATATTATCGTGAGAATCATTTGGGGCAATAAGTATAAATAAAGTCCCCTGTGATGAAAGTACGGTACCATGCCTTCTTGCATCCAGGGTACTTGGACCCAAGCTGTGCATGTAAGAAGAGCTAATTGCTCATGTGAGTTGGTTCTTTACACCCAAAGAACACAGAGAGGGAAATTTTGACTTGGTCTCTAAATTTTCAATGGATGATGCTTCATTTCTTTATTCACATGTATAATATACTTGAAAACACTATTTATGATTACATGACATCATTAACTCATTTGTAAATGGTCTGAGAGCATTAAATCGTGTCTAAATATCGAGGTTAGTTAATCATATATTTTATAGGAACTGATGATCTAAAAACAAAATATGCAGAGAAAGAAAGAAGCTGGATATGTTTTAAAAGGTGAATTCATTTGAGAGTGACATCCCACCTGCGCACAGGAGGGGAGCAGTTAATTAAATCCTTTGAAAGGCTGGCCGAGCTGGTTGGAACACAGTGTTTATAATGCCATGTAAGGTATCTGACCCTCAGGAGGGTCGTTCAGTTTCAGTTTTTTCCCTGCCCAAAGACTCCACTGTTAACCTCAAGCTGCCCATTTTGAAAATGTCTCCCTGTGCACAGAGCTGAGCGTGTGATGGGGGATTGATGAAGTCCCATCTCTCTGATAAAGAAATAACTCAGGGGGAAAGGACTTGCCCTGTGTAGTATCACCCCACAGACCACCAGCAGGGTGCCCTCCTAAGCGGAGGCCAGCAGCGTGGGGATCGGGGCTGCTTCTGACGGGGGGTGACGGGCTGCCGGGTGTGGAGGAAGGAGGCCAGGAGGCCACGCGGTCTCGGCCACGTCCTCCTCCCAGTGAAACACATGGGTGGCTGCAGTCTTTGTCTCCTTTTGTTTTTTTCTACAGAATAATGATTTTGCTACCTTTTGCTCCTTTTAGAGACAATTTCTTCCTTAATTAAAGGTCATATAATGTCTCTTTGCATTTAACATTCACATAAATAACTTCTGGCCTTGTTATTGCCTTCAGAATGCTGTTCACTTTCATTAAATCCTGATTAATTTCCGCCTTTTCCCAAAGAAAAAACAATGGTGGTTTTTTGTGACACCCGAATTCACTAGTATGTTCACCATCTTTATCTATTATATTCATTATTTTAAATTTGTATGCCTATCACCTTTGTAATCTTCACAAGCAATTTTTGATAACAAAATGGGATTAAAGGCTTTTTTTACATGTGACCATATGACCGTGCAAAAATAAATGTAATTACTGTTCTGTGGCTTTAACTTTAAGAAAATTACTTCAGCTTCCTAGATTGCAGGTTGATTATTTGTAAAATGGGAGTGTGGAGGTGACTTCTGCCTCTTTTTCCATTAAAACTGGTATTTCATGATATAAATTCTCAGAGCTTGCCCCTTGTTTCAAAGCTCACTTTCCATCACTTGGTCTACATTGCACCTTATGAGAAAGGTGACATGGAATTATTAGAAGCTTCCATGATGGGGAATTCTCTTTATCTTGCTCAAAATATAGTAATTCCTTTTCTCAGGAAAGTTAACCTTGAGATAACACTAACTTTAGTGCCATTTATTTATTTAAAAATAAGTGGTGTGTATTTTTTTCATTACTTACTATTATTTCTTTTTACAGAAATACGCTTTTTTATCCATCTAAACAGAACTTTTCAAAATCAGCCATCACTCAATGAATTATGAAGACTTTTCATGTCTCTCCACATTACAGCTAAGATAATGCATAGAGGAGTCACATAGCTCAGATCTGGGAGTCGGGTTCTTAGCACTGCCCATTAGGATTAAGTAAGCTCCTTAATTAACTGAAACAGAAAGAATTTAGGATTATCACAATTTTCTCTTTTGATTTAAATTTTCTCTTAATTAAAAGTAGCATTTCTTGTCTGTATTTTGTGTATTCCTAGTATGCATAAATCATTTGTGCATAATAATCTATGTTGCATTATTTTCTTTACTTTTTATTATAGTAAATTTCAAAGTACATACAAATAGAAGGAGAAATAGGATGAGTCCCTATGTACCCATTTTCAGCATCACCGGTTGACAACAAATGGTCAATTTTGTGGCATCCAGGTGTCCCCTCCACCTCTCAGGCTTGCTTATTTTAAAGCCACTTTTGGATATCACATTATTTCATCAATAAATACTTGAGTGTATATTTCTAAAAGATGACTCTTTTTTGTTTTTCATGACTGTAACAACATTATCATGCCTAAAATATTAACAATTATTATTTAATTTAATGTAGAAATTTCTCTGACTCTCATTAACCTGTTTGTACTTGGTGTATGAGAATACTGATCTAAATAGCATTAGAACATTACACATGCCTGAAATGTCTCTAAGACCCTCTTTATAAATTCACCCTCTCATTTTATTCTTGTAATTTAAAGTCCCTAAGAATTCAAGTCCTTTTTTCTGTCAAGTTTCACTCATTCTGCAATATGCTGATTGCATCGCTGTGGTATCTTTTTATGGATTTCTGCCCCCTATCTTTTCTATACACTTAGATGCTTGGCTGGCCTGACTGTGTCATAGGGAGTGTTGTATATATATCTTCCATTTTGCCACATTAAGAAGCAAATCATGTCTGGTTGCCTTCTTTTGTGTTGTTAAACTTACTAGTGTGCTCAGGTATCTTCAGCTTAATTCATTCAAATTCTTCAACTAGTGTTTTCAGCAACTATTGATGACTATTGTCCAGATTCTTTATTTCACTGGAGATTTCAAATTGGTAATATTTTATGTAACATTACTTGATAATTTATGAATTGGAATTCATTATGTGTAATAGCAAAATTCATTGTTTTTAATAGCAGAAAGTTATTGCAAGCAATCTAAATGTCCAACCACAATAGGCTGTCTGATGCATTATGATAATCGTGGGCAGGCATTAAAAATGGAATTATAGATCCATGTTGACATGAACGGAATGATCTATGGGTCAATACAGAATATAAATCTATGCTGACATGAACATATATTGTGATAAAAGCAGGTGACAAAACATCACATATAGTTGGATGGTATATTTATAAAAAGAATAATTTTACATGCATAAATAAAGATGTATAGGTATGCATAGGAAAATTCTGAAAAGCTAATCTTTCAAATGTAACATATTTACTGATTTCTGGATGGTGGTGTTGAGTAATTTTCTCTTTCCACTTTACTTACTTTCATTAATACATGAATATTTATCCAAATTAACAAAGTAATATTTACTTGCAAAACACCCAATAAAACCAATTTTAATTTGTCAGTGAAGAAGGTGCTTGCTCATTGCCATTTAAACCAACCATGTACCACTGTTTCTTCTCCCTTTAAATCTCACTGTACAGATTACAGATGTGTTTTTGCTATTACTATAATATCTACCACCCAACTTTTAAAATTTTATGCTTAGACTTGATGCTTCTTATCACATGTGAAATTGCTGATTTTCTCCTGAACGAGGCTGCTGGAAGCCTTCCACCAAAGGTTTAGTTTCTCAAACAGAAATCTTCACTGCTCATGCTCTGTGGTTCTTGAAAACTATACATATTATGCTATTTAATCTTCAGAACCACTCTCTTATGTAAGTATTGATAACCTTACTTTACAGATGGGAGAAAAGCTCGTGTTCACACTGCTAATCAACACCTAAGCTGGACTTGGACTCAGCATTTTTTACCCTAAAACCCATTCTTTGCCTGCTTTTCCAATCTTATGCACTTATTTTCTGCCTTGAAATCTCTGACAAGCCTTAACCACAGAAACCATCTCACTTCGCTCTCTGCCACCGCGTTTCTGTTGGAACAGACTACCTTACTTGTCAATGTCTAAACTCTCATGGCACTAGCACAATTTCAGCGCCTGTGAAACAGGGACCTACTACTTCTCCCATCACCACATGTACTAAGATGGTAATAAATTGTGAGCTAACCACACCAACTTGATCTGTCTGCCTAAAAATAATGTTTCTCCATCAGTCATATAGAGGAAGCACACCCTTCATTAAAATAAGAAGTTACTGACCTCAGGCATCTGTCTGGAAATACCCTGTCCATACCCCCGAAGGCAATAAAGTTGACAGGAAACCTGAAATGATTACTGCCATTGCAAGAGGTTGGAACAGTTTTTTTTGAAATTACAAATAGTGAGAATCTCAGATAAGTTTGGCAAGATCGGGCAAGATTCATTTTTTAATCAAAACTTTTTAAGACTAAATTTTAATATACATGTTTCTATTACATGCTGGCAAATCTTTAAAAAAACCCAAGAAACTGTAAAAGATGTTTATCCAGCTATCATGCATCATCTAATACGTGAAAAGGGCAGAGCATCGAGTATACAGGAGAGAAAGAAATAGACTGAGATTGACTGTGAACAAACTTGACCTATATCTAGACCAGGGGCATTATAAACATATGGGCATGAGAGCAGAGGAATCTAAGTGCTATGGGAAGCCAAGTGCTGTCACCAGTGATGTTCTGACTTGGGCGTGATAAAGAAATGTTCATATTACATGACAACCCTGCAGTAAACTTATATTTGTGTGTTGTGCTGTAAAAAACTGTAAGACCTTGAACTGGAAGATCTGGATGCAAGCCTGACAACATCTATCAAAATAACTCTTAATCTCAGTGCGCCTCGTAAAATTGCTCCCTTTATAAAATGGAAATGAAGCATCCCACCCCACCTACCCCGCGGAGTTGGGGAGGTTGTGGAAGAAAACACATGAGAATGTACTTGGTAAAGCATGAAGCACTAGATTAATATAAGACTGAGTTTTTAGAATTATTTGCCAGTTACACAGTCCTAACTGTTGTTATCCTATTGGCTGTTTCAAAGCTGTATAGTTCTCCAACGAATGTTTTTTGAGTGCTTACTATGTACCAGTCCTATTCTAGGTGTCCCGGGCACAGCAGTAAACACAATAAAACTTCCTGCCCTCCTGGAGTTTACATATCCAGTCAGCAGAGACTAGAATTATACACGACTAGATTGTGAGGGATATTAATCCGCCCAACTCAACAAACATTTCTGCATACCTACCTACTATGTGTCAAGCACAATGATGGAACAGAATATACACCCTATCTGTTGTGGTGGGGCTATGGCTTAGAAGGCAGCCTGGAGCTTGCCAAGTTTAAGGTGAATTATAATATAACATAATGCAGCTAAGATAATGCTTAGAGGAGACACATAGTTCAGATCTGGGAGTCAGAAAGGCATCCTGAAGGAAGTACCACTCACACCGAAGGCAGAACACAGAAAGGGGTGGTGGGCAATTTTCCCATTCCACTCTGTATTTTAGACTACAGTGGTCCTGTCCAAGGGAGAGACCTAAGACGTGAAGAAACTAGAAATCCTAGCACATGGTAGATAATAAAATAACTGAAGATATTTAGCTTGGAATATTAAAGACAAACATAATTACCTAATTAAAACAAATTATTTGACGTGATTCCCAGTAGCAAATTTTAATCAATGGACAAATAAAATCCTTACTCCCACCTCCTCTATTTCCTCTGGGAACATCCCTCAATACTTAACTAATGTCCCCTAACCTCCATTCCAACATTCCTTATCCCTCTTCTGTTTTATTTTTCTTCACATAAAACCTTCCGATACATATAGTTTTTACTTACTTATTATTTATTAATCAGCCTAGTCTCAAAATAATATGTCATGTGAGGCAGGAATTTTATATGTTTTGTTCATTGATATATTTCAAGTTGCTAGAAGAATGTCTAGACCATAAATATTTGTTGAATAAATGAATGAGAGTTGCCTCATAGAGCAGTTTATTTCTATTATAGAAGAGCAATGGATAAAGAGTAGAACTGCGTAGACCTATTACTTTTTTTTCTGATAAAATGATTTAGATATCTAATGGCAAGAAACTCATTACCTCAAATTAGATATGTAGACAACTCTGATTTTTTTGTATTTTCTTCTTACATTGGACCAAATTCTGCAACTCTGAAAACTCTATTTAGTGATCTTAATTTTAATATGAATTGATATTCAATGTCAATGTAGATATAGACCTGTTTAGGATAAAAAACATGCCAAAAATATAACTTTCACAAGTTATAGCCATTGTATTAACATAAAAGTAATTTACATTATCTAGGGCATTCCATTTAAGGGTATTCTCCCTGTTGTCCTTTCTGTAGTGCAAAGGGTGAGACTGGATCTCTCAACAGACTGTCTTTTTACAAGCCTGGTTTTCATGGACTCCCATTACCCTTTGTCAGGACAACTGTTCTCTAGTCATCTGATTTTAGATATGGCTTCCTGGCTTGGGAAGCAATGTTATCAGGAAATGATACACTTCACACTAACAGATTATTTTTTCCTTAATTACTGATCTTCATAATATGCAGTCTCTGTTTTCTTCTTTGGGGCATGTATATAATATGCACAAAGTTGCCTAATCACATAGTTACTGAATAGAGTATCAGAGAGGGAGTTTACTTTTGAATGAAATATCTTTGATTTCTCAGAAAAGGATACTGCCTCAATGGTAATATTAAATTTATATTTCAATTTCTAATTACATTGAAACCCCAATACTTCTTACAGTTTTATTGTTAGCTTCCCTCCCCTCCCCCCAGTTCCTACTAATATTTTGGTATTATTCTCAGTAATGATTATAATGGCAGCTAACATTTATATATGAACTACAATAGTAGCTAACATTTATGAAATATGCATAGCACTGTTCTGGATACTTTATAAGTATGATGTTATTTCATCTTTTTACCAGTCCTTTGATTTAGGTACTAATATTATCCATACTTGAGAGTTAAAGAAACTGAAGCATAGAAAGGTTGAGTAAATTTAGGAAGTTTGGTTTGGGAGGCCTGTGCTCAGAGCCACAATGCTAGACCTTAAAACTTTCCATGGGTTTCCATTTGGATATGTGTTCACAAAGCTTTGGTTAGCTATATATGCTCAAAAGCTAAAACGATTGTCTGAGTCTATACTAAAAACTTTGGCTTAAGAGAAGATGGTTGAATTTTCATATATATTTTCCCATTTAACCTGTTGTAATATCACACACCATGTAGCCTCTGGTAAACCCCAGTGTACACGTGTGAGAAAATGAGAATGGAAAAGGAAAGGAATATCTTCACATCTTATGCAAATAGTACTAACCTTATGGACCCCCTGAAAGAGTCTCTGAGATGATGGGAATCCCCAGATCACACTTTGAGAACCGCTGTCTTAGACTGATTGACTAGAAGAAAAACAAAATAAACCTTTTGTTTTTTTTAGATATGCTGTAGGTTCTCCTATTTCAGCTCTGTCTCCCCCCCCCCCCCGCCCCCTGCCCCAAACATAACAGTCTGTGATGCTTCAGAATTTTTAAAGGGTTTGGGAGAATTTCCCACCTTTAAGCAATTTTCTATTCAAAATACAGTCAACAACCTTAACATATTCTCAGACTTATTTTTATCTTTAAGAGCTTTTGTTTTGTTTCAAAGCATGGAAATAAATAAGTAATGAGAAATTAAAAGTATTATTCACAAGTTAATTAGAACAGTCTGAGTTTAGTTGTGGAACATTTTGATTTTTCATGCAAGTGTAAGGTTCTCTTTCAAGAACAATGACTTTTTCCCATGCACCTATTCTTCATGTCATCCAATTTGCAACAACCCATTTTCCCTTGTCTTCATCAAAGGAGACCCTATAAAACTCTGGGCTTAGTGTGTAAAGCAGATGGCTATCTCAGTTCCCCAGGGCCACCATGCACTGTGGTCCAAACCCGGTTATCTGACTGCATTGGCAAAGACGTTGAGCTCTGGATACCTTCTGGAGCCAATTTATTCATTTAAGGAAAGAGAAATAAAGTCTTACTCTTATGAAACTTGCTTTCAGTTGGGGAAGACTGAAAATAAACAAATATATAATCTAATGTTAGGTAGTAATGATTCCTAGAAAAAAGTTAAGCAAGTTATGGGCTAGAGAATAGCAAGGAAGGGGTTTTGGTAAGGTGGTCAGGGAAGGCCTCCCTTAGTAGGTAACATTTGCCTGGAGCTCTGAAAAAGTAAGGGAGAAGTCTATATCTGGGGCAAGAGCAGTAATGGTAGAGGTCACAGAAAATCTTAATTCCCTAAGGTAAGAAGAAACTTGGCTTCTTTGCATTTGAGGAAACAGCAGGAGCCAATGTGGCTGGAGTTGGGTGAACAAGTGGTAGAGGCAGATGAACTGAGAGGTTGTTACAATTTATTTAAAAAGTGCCAGAAGCTACTTGAAAGTTTTGAGTAGAAGAGTGTCGTGTTTAAAGAGGATCACTGTGAGTACATTTCCATCAGCCTAGCAGAGAGACCAATGGGTAGAGAGTTGCTCATGGCTTTCACAAGATGTGAGCAGTGGGACAGGATGGCCCAATCTGGGATCTTTTTGGATGGTAGAGACCACACCATTAGCCAATAGATCAAAAAGGAAGTAACTGAGGTTGAGTGGATTTTTCTACTGAGCAATTGTGTGAACATGCTTACCGTTTACTAAGACAGGGAATCCAGAGGGCAGAAATAAAATGTTTTGTTTTGAATGTATTAAGTTTGAGATGCTTAGTAGATATTCAAGCAGGAATGTTGACTTCTCAATTGAGCATATGAGTCTGGAACTCAGAGTTGAGGCCTGAGATAAAAATTTGAGCATTATTGTCACATGGATGGTCATCAAAAATCCATGGTACTGGGTGGAATCAAATAAGGAGTGAAAGTAGAAAGAAAGGAGATGGGCCTTGAGGACTGAGCCCAGGGCACGCCTGTATTTAAGACTGAGAAAAGAGGAGAGCCCAGAGAAGGAACCCAGAATAAGTGGCCATTGACTTATGAAGAGAGCAAGGAGAATGGAGCGTCCTGGGAAGCACCTAACACAAGAGTTTAGAAAAGCAGGGAGCAGGCACCTTAGATGACAGTCCCTTTGCTCCTGATTTTAAAACACCGCCTGAGTACCTGATGCCTAGTTCCATCTACGTTCCTTTCTGCACAACAGGTTCTACACCTAAGGGTTCACCTTAGATGTCCTGCCATTTATTTTGTTCTTACTCGCTTCCTGGACTGTCCCTATCCTGTGTCATAGCATGCTTTCAATGTCAAAGACCAGGATCCTTGCCCCATACCCATTCAAAGTCATCTTTCCTCTAGCATAACATTTCACAAAGAAATTTACTAATAAACAAGCACCCTATTTATCCACTAGAAGCAAATTGGTTTGCTGTATTAAACTGAAAACAAAGGATACAACAAGATGCACAAAAACAATAAGGTAACTGTTTAGTAGTTATTTTCTGGGGCATTCAATTAACTGGACCCTTTTCATATTTATGAGAAAATAATTGATAGTCATAATGATATCCTAAATTAATATATGGTCCCCAAAGTCTTAGTCATTAAAGAAAAACTAATTACAGTGAGTATCCTTTAGGGTTAAGCATAATATCTCATGTTCCAGTTTTCTAGAATTAGAAACTAATGTGTGGTCATAGCTAAACTCCACTAACTAGAATAATTGATTGAACAGAAAATAATATTTTCTAAGCACAGCTAATAGGATAATTTATTGGGATTGAATCAGCAGAAAGGAGAGGCAGGGGGCGTATCTGTTCTGGACTGTACGTTGCTGTGGACTGTCAATGCGAACAAAAGAGCAAGGGTAAGGGTTCAGATCACAGTCTTTGCAGAGAAGTGGAGTCAGGGTCTGGCTGAACAATGCATGATTTAAGGCAGAAGTTGTCTGGAGAGTCCATAGAGAGTGGAAGAAAAACAGAAGTTAGGAGGAGGTGAGACATCATGATGTGGGCAGTGCATTTGTGGTTTAGGCTCAATTCACATGGGTCAGCACTGAGGCCTCAAGTCCTGGTGGGGAATTAATGACATAAAAGAAATGACAACATAAGAAATGGTTCTGAGGTTCCAATATCAGACTCAGAAAGAGTAATTGTCACACCCTGTGAGTGCTTTACATGCACCCCTGCAGTTGTCCTCTGCGGCAGGCAGCTACCTCCGGGCAAATCAATGAAAATGGAGAGGTCTCTAAGCAACTGGAACTTGTCTGAAATACTGCAGATGTAGTGACTACCCTGGCTCTAGATATAGAAGGGAAGAAGCTGAGGAAAAGTGGATCCTTAACTTCCATGGGAACGCTGCTTTTCATCCATTTTAAAATCCATCTGGTCCACCAACATTTACTGCAGTCCTACTAGCATGGTCTGTAGAGAGAGACAGAGGTAAGTCAAAATCTTTGCCTTCTGGGAATTTCAAGCTTGGGGAATGCAAAGACAGACAGATAGACGGACAGGCCAGCAACTGCAGAACAGAGGCACAGTCTGGATGATACTGTGTAGAGAGGAGACAGGGCCGGCTCTGCACAGAGAGGAAAGAAATGAGGAGGGGCAGAGCAGGGCTTTCGAGAGAAGTTGACGGCTAAACTGATTCTTAAAGGACCCCTAGAGGTTGTCTTGGAAGGCAACACAGGAGGAAGCAGTGACATGAAAAACAATAGTGGCATGAGGGATCAACTTGCATCCTGGGATGTGAAAATGTTTGATGTGTGTAGCATGCTTAATGCATATGGAAAGTGGCGAGAAATAAGGCCTGAGAAGTAAAGGGCTGTTCAGGCCCTTCCAATACAAACTTGAGATTTTAATTGAGGAATCAAAAAAACATAAAAAGGATTTGGGCTGTCACTAATTTTATGTGGTCATTTAGGTAGCTGAGCTTTGGCCCTTAAATCCCTCCCATGAATTCTGAGGTTTGAACATAAGACCTTAACTCTCAGAGTGATTTTCATCAACACACAATTTAGCCCGTAACAGCCACTCCAGGAGCTCCCGTAGCAACTCTCAGAGCTCAGATGTGGAACGAAACCTCTTTACCATCCCTATACTAGATGGTCCAATCATTCTTTTAATGAGTTTTATTGATTACTTCCTATGAACAAAGGACTTTAATGTCTTTTCTAAACCTATCAGTGAAAACCTCCCAAAAGTGGGGCACACACTTAGAGGCTGGCATCTCCAATATTAACTTCGGTCCAGATGTAATGACTGTATCAAGAAGTGCAGAGCATCCTATGGGAAATGCACACTTCGTTTCTCTCCAGGGAAGCTGAATGGGTAGAGGACCTACAGTGTTCTCGTGGTCTCTGAGTATCTAGGAATAGTGCTCACCCATTTCAGACTTTCTAATATAATTATCTTTCCATTATCTGTCTTGGTCACTCCTTTACTCACAGCACCAAACCTAATGCCTACTACATATTAAGTACACATTAAATATTTGAAGAGGTGAGTGAAGCAGTAAATCAATAAATAAAAGTTATCAGACTATTTGCTCTGATGTTTTGAGCACATTTTACCTATAGCAGGCAACGCTGGCAATGACAGTGTCAGGCATTATTTGCAACATTGAATGTTTAAAACCATGCAATACTATTTTCTCTGAAAACAGAAACAGAGAGCTCATTCAATAAATACGTGAATTTCTTGGGCAACATGATCTTTTTAGCTTATTTTAATAGGCTGGAATACTACAGAGTGTGAAGAAGATGCAAGGTTTCTGTTATCTTAAAAGATACAGATCTTATAATTTAGTGCTAGATTGAGAGCTAAGTTTTGTAGCTCCCTGTTCTTAGAACCTCTGAATACAGGCCAGTAAGTCAAGTCTATCTGCTCTGTTTAGGGTTGTTTATCTGTAAAATGATCCGCTTGCCCCACTCCTCCAGCTCACTCCCTGTTTCTTTGTCCCACATTATTGAAAAGAGGATAATCTCTTGCCACTTAGACAATGTTTTAGCAACAGTACTTTCACTTTTCAGGCACTACCCAAATGAAAAGATTCTTGACCTTTTGCTGAAGTAAGAGCAGGGGTCAGTTGGCAAGGAAAGCTTTCCTTCCTCTGGCTGGTGATGAACTTAACTGCATTTTTCTCTGCTCTGTACACTTAAGCCTCATGAGTAATTTGCCCTTGAGTCGAACTGCTGAATTTCAATAAAGATATGTGTGTATGTGAGCATGTGCCTGTGCCTGTGTGTGCCTGTATGTGCATGCCTGTGTGTGTGCAGGGAAAGATTTGGTCAATGTGGGAACTGAATGCAAAGACATTGGTTACGAAAGTTTCAAGGGACCCAGAACATGCTCAGTAAACGCCTGTTTCTGAGCTAGAGTAGGTTGACATGCCATATGAGTTTCCAGCATAGCTGTGACTCAGTACTTTTTAGGAGCTATTTGGATTGCAGCTCAGGAAAGGTCAGAGACGATCACAATGGATTAAGAACTTCTCAGGAAAATAAAAAAGCTATGTTAGTGTATGACACGGCATTGTTATTATTCCAGTCTGCCTCCTTTGGCCACATATTTTGACATCAAATTATAAAAATCCAGTGATACAGTTTCTGGAGAGTTTTAAGCACTGTTTTTTTTTGGTTTTGTTTTGTCTTTTTCCTGTTGATTAACTTTCTTTGAGCGGTAATATCTTTGTTCTGCATTTTATATTCAGCTACACCCTGGCTGGGGATGACAGAGTCACTCCCCCGCCCAGTTTTTATAATCACTGTACACATGCTCGCTCGCTTGCTCCCTTACACGCGCACAAAACCATTACCGTTTTTTCTGAAAAACAAAACCAGACACCTGCTTACGGCAGTCCTACTTGTCATAGTGAGAATGACCGTTACCTGAGCCATAATCAGCGGAGTACTGGGCTGAGCCAAGTGTCTTCCATGCCCTGTTTACGTATTGCTCAGGCCAACTAAAGGCCGCATGACCTTCACAGAGTGAAGCCACTCCAACAAATGGCAACAGGCGGTCATTTTGTGTCTCTACATCCGAGCAGTAATTAAAAATACTTAAAGCTATCAAATCAAATGGACTATCCACTTAAAAGTCTGTGATTTGTTTAAGTGGAAAAAAGCTGAAGTAGTTCTTTCCATTGAAAAGCTCTCATGAAAGTATAGTGACCTTCTTTCTCTTTTTCAAAAAATCAGTTTCTGTTCAGTTCCAAAGGATCTCAGAGAGAGCAAGATTTCAATGATTTTTATACTTTGCTAAACTTTCTGAAGGAAAGTCACGCCCATTTCGCTGGATGTTGAATTTCATTATTCACCAACTAATTTTAAACTTCAGGAGAAGTTTCAAGCTTCATCAATTCAGACCACTGATTCAGAACGTGTGGACATTTAGACATGTGGTTATTGTTGAATAAATGTTTAAAATATATTTGACTGAATGTGGCAGCTCCCTTTGGGTGGTAATTCAATTCTAAATTAATATTTTTAAAAATAAATGTCAGAATTTGTGGGTTTTTTGTATTTGATTTTAACTGATAAATGTAAAATTATACTTGTTGACTATTTTCTGTTTAAGCATATAGTCACAATGCATTCATTGTTACCCTAGAATCGAAACCTCAAATTCCTTATGTACTATTTATCTTCTGATCATAATGTTCTCAGGCTGAGGGAAATCAATATTCTTGAAGCTCATAAAAATCTTTCTGTGTCACCTGGCTGAGGATTGCTTTTTTTTCTCTCAAGGTATTCTGATACAGAGATAACAGTGATAAATACTTCACACGTACTACAGAGGAGGAAACAGAAATTTCTCATCTTGGTCAAAAACAGAAACTATTTCAGGGGCAATAAGTAGGGGCTTTTTGATCTCATCTCTTAAAACACTGGTTTTCTTTTTAGTTGGGGAAAATCACTAAAATGTTAATAATAAATGAGTGTTTCTGTTTCAGCTTTGAGTACAAGGTGTTTTGGCACCCTAGCACCTCTGGATATGCAGAAAACATTTTAAAGTCATTACTATTGGGAGGAAACTACAAGCCCATGGAACACGCATTGCCTTATCTATCTCTCCATCGTGGTCCATTTAGCAGTCGCTGTGTCACTTCTTACCCTCAATCCCCACCCAGGGGACAGCACTTACTGTCCTGGGGCAGCCTCTTCCTGATGTCACGGTCTGTGGATATAGCCATGAACACTGCCTGAGGGCCCATGATGAGGTTTCCACAGTGACTTGATTTTAGCGAAGAAAGGGAGGAACATGGGCTAAGGACAGACCACAGGGCAAAAGCTGCGTATTTTTATTGCTGTTTTTTTCCAATTAGATTCTGATTTTCATTGGTGCCAGTAAAGAGACCACAAACATTTCATCTTAGGACTAAAGCAAAAAACAAACAAACACCCCAACACCTTGTGAAACATTGAAAGAGGGAGTCAAATGTTATTCCTGTCCCCAAATGAACTGCTTTTTGCCCTCAAAGGCTGCCCTGACCCTGCTCTGATGAAAGAGGTTGAGCGTATTAGCTGAACCCTAACCAAGTCTTGTTGGGTGACAGGGGCTCGGAGATGTGATTTTTCAAGTTGTGCTGGATGCACTGACCGCTCTACAATCTGTTTCCCAGTCCATACCCGGTCAGGAGTGAGTGCGCTCAGTGATATGCTAAAAGGAGGAGGCCGTGGGATTCTGAGGCCTGCACCCATCACCTAATCCTATACTTGGAAGAAATTTGTAGGTGTCTATAACTGCATCAATGTTTACACACAAATGCCTAAAAATAAAAGAGATCACAACCACAACCTTTTAATTATAGTGATATGCTTCTCTGTGGGAGGGGAGAGAGGAGTGCATTCCTTGCCCTTAGGTACAACTGTGTCAGAAAATCCAGGCATCGGTGAGGATCATTTTCTAAACAGAAGCAAATGTTCTTCTGTGTGTGTGTGCGCGTGTGTGAGTGTAGGCACTTGAGTATTTTAAAGAACATGAGTTACCGTGGGAGGAATGGATATAACAAAGGGCAATTGATTGGGTTTGAGACATATCCTGTCATATCTTTCAAAGGTTTGCAGCTTTGAAAGTCACCTCTCAGACCAACGAATGCCATATTTATTTGTGAGCATCACGGTGTTGGGGAAGGGAGGCAAAATAGGCCTTGAATTCAGCCATACCGGAGTTTAAAGCCCTGCTCTATGTTGGCCATGTGATTTTTTGCAAAATTAGTTAATCTGCTTGAGCTTCATTTTTCTTATTCACAAAAATAGGATTTCCACCTTTTTTGCAAGTTCTTGTAAAAATTTAGCAAGAAAACATTTGCAGAACATCTAGCAGTGTGTTTAGAAAGAATGACAGTCAGTAACTCTTAGCTTCCTCTCCTTTCTCCTCAGAAAACCATAGCTTGCTTTTAGCTAATAAAATCGCATATTGCAGAAAATTATCATAATCTTTACCACTGGGCTCATGGGTAGGAGGAGAAAGTGGAAGAGTTTTTCTGTCCTTGAAAAGGTACCAGTGGAAGATGAATGGCTGATAAGCCTGAACCCTTTCAGACAAGTTGCTTTTACCTGCTGTGCAGGAGGATCCCAAGTCTTCACATCTCTACTACTTTTTGTCTCTGTCAAAATTCAGAGAATTCCTCACCTGGGGTAACTCCTGCCAGAGGAGGCCAGGTATCTGACTCTTCCACAGCCTTTAGGTTAGTGATTTCTGAGTCAGAATTGTAATTTTATATTAGAATTTCATAGTTGAAAGAGATATTACAATAGAGTACTTCAAATTTGATGACACAATAGAATCATTTGAGAAGTTTGATAAAAATAAGGATTCGCAGGACCCATCCCCAACGATTCTCATTCTGGAGATACTCATTTGAGGTTCCTGCATTTTTTAAAAACAGGTATCCCACGTATCTCTGATTTGGTTGACCTGCACCCACAGGAGCCACCCTCCCTGCCTCATAGGCTCTTTAGCTCAAGGATCCACTGATGCTGGGTCATTTGTGGCTTCCGATTTAGTGCACAGCTGCCAGAGAGGGTTTGGTTTTGTAGGGACTAAAGCTTATACAGTCTGGGGGCCTGCTTTAACAAAACAAACAAAAATATCTTACTTTTGTAAATTTTACCAAAGCACATGTTCATGGGAACATATGGCCAGGCCTCCTCCCAGGGCCTGGGCGCTGGCGGAAGCTGTGAATATGAGGGTCCCTGGACAAAACTTCCTTAGCTTCTCGGTACATCCAGAATAACACATGACCATCCATCCTTGTAATTGCCTCTGTTTCACACAATGAAGGAACTGGAGAACAGAGGCGCTAAGTAACTTGCCTGGTCAGGGGCAGAGCTGGAATTTCAGTCCAGGCACTCTGTCTCCAGAGCCTTTCTTCTGTTTACCACAACACAATGTCGCTTATATTTACTTCCTGTTTTCAGAAAGTCATAGAGAGACAAGGTTTCTCCTTATTTCTATTATAAGAGCCGTAGTTACACTCTTACAGGATGAGATGAAGTGCTGATGACAATAAGTAAAAAGATATACTGATTAGTTGAATATTTTTGCATTATTAGTGACTATTGCTACTCTATTTACTTAGATATTTTTATATTTTAAAATCTAAATTTAAAATACATAATCACTCAAGACTCTGGGTGATGAAAAGTAAAAGAAGATACATCTCTGACCCTCAGAAGCTCATAATCTAATAAACCAAGGGTGTGTGTAGAGGGGGAGGGTGGCGAAATAGCCATAAACTTATAAGCAGCAGGAGGAAGTATGGGGAAAGCTTGGCCATTCAGAGAGGAGAGTAAGCCTAGTCGCAACCTCCACAGGAAGATAGCTGCATTAAACAGAAACAAAACCAATGAAAAAAATTACAGACTGCAAACCACCTCGTCCAATATTCTGTTGCTAGCAGATCCCTCAGTTTTAACTGCTTGGACTAAGCAGGAAAGTATGGCCACATGACTAAGTTCTGCCTGATGAGATGGAGACAGAAGTGTTACATGACAACTTCCAGAAAACCTTCCTGAAAGACAGCTGCCAGGTGCCCCATGACCTTCTCCTTTCTGCTGGCTTGAATGCAGACTCAGAACTGGGATTTAAGCAGCCACCGTGGTCCATGCAACACAGCACACTGAGGCTGACACAGCACCAAGACGGATCGAAGGGGTCTAAGGGATCATAAAGCTGCTCTGTCAGCCCTGGACCACCATCGCCAGCTGGTGTGCACCATAGAGGGACAGACCACTAGCGTATTTGACAAATGTTTACTTTAGGTTTTGTCATTTGCAGCTGACCTTCATCCTAACTGATAAAAACCGTTACTGAGAATGCTGACATCAACATCAACCATCATTCTGTTGAGGAGATTCCTTCACAGAACAGGTATAACTATAACTAACATTATTTGACTCTACTTTTTTAAAAAATGTATTGTTATTATGTATTCAAATAAAATCATCCCCCACAAACTGTCACTTTGGGAGAAAATATTATTATTCCAATCATACCGCTATTAGTCAAATTAGTGTTAGAGCTTTACCTTTGGGACGGTGTTCAGACGATTTCCATTGACACCTTACTCTAAGTTACGATGCTGTAGTGGACATTTATTGGGTTCTTTTTGCTTCTAAATATTTGACCTTCTTTCTTTTCTGGTTTGGGAAATTCTCCACCATATGAATTTGGATAACTCCCTCTACTCCCTCTCCAGTCCTCTCTCATGCTTTATTTCCTCCTGCAACACCTGTTAACATTACCTCCTACCTTCCTCTAGAATGGAAGCTCCATGAGGGGTGGGGCACCATATCTTATTGTCTTGCTCAGCCCCAGGGCCTAGTGCATAATTGTGCCTAGTAGATAGCAGGCGTTCAGTAATGATTATTTAGTCAGTAAATGTTAAGGCAGAGCTCACTTTCACCATAGATGTTGGAAAGTCTAATAATTTTCACTAGTATCCGGGCACCTAGAATGTGGGCATATAACCTGAGATCAGTGAAGACCCCTGGCTCTGCCTCTCAGTGGGAACTAGTGAGGCAGGGAAACAGGAGCAATGGAGTATCCACTCTAGGGCGGTGGGACCAGCAGCCACATCCAATTTCTAGGTACAGCAGTGATCGTAGTGCCCGGTGGAAGGAACAGCATTATCTGATATGGAAGGGGTGGTGGTGTAACCTGGGTACCAGGGATCTGAAGGCAGTGTCCTTACTGGACTAGCATGGAGTCTGAGTGCCCATCTTTCCCTTCTTTCTGGTCATACTTCAACTCTGCTTCTCCACTTCCCAGGGATGCTACGGGCTTCCCAATATCCTTAAAATAAATTATTTTTATGTAACTTTATCATAGAGGCTTTCCTTGATGATTCTACATAAATGGCACACATAGCACTTCCTGTCCTCATCACCCAGAGCTAGTGAGAGGGCTTGAAATGTGTCTCCTGAAATTTGGGGAATAGCATGCCCGACATATACTCAAAAAGGGAAAAGGGAAAGTTGGTGCTGTCACTTGAGTTAGCAGGGCAGGAGAGAGGTGCTGAGGCCTGCATTTGGGACTTAAGTGAGCAGCCAGAGGCAGCATTCGAAGGATGTGTTAAGTCTTTTTCATGGACTAGATGGGGGCCACGAACACAGGAGAGCTGGTGTGTGGTCATGGTAGGTTCTGTCCATTAGGGCCACCTGGCATATGATGGGACCTAAGCAGAGAGATGCTGAGGATGGAAGGGCAAGTCATAGAAAAGGGCAATGTGTCCCTTGAGTCTGGGGAATTATCATTTATTGTATTAACTGCTGGGATCTCTTAAGAATCCAAGATAGTTCCACTGAGAGGAAGTTAGACACCTGTACAACTATGAGAAGTTATCGTACTAAACATAAACAATAAGAGCTTTCTGGCACTTTCTTATTTCCACCCCCTCTTTCTTTTCCCCCACAACGCAAGTCTGATTAAGAATAGCGGAGGGGGAGTGGAAGCAGGTAGACAAGCAGAGAACAGACACCCCCAATCCCCAGCCCTCAACCTGCAAGTCATCAGCCGACAGCCGACCTTGGCAGGGCCCAGGGAAAAGGGCTCAAGGTTATATCAGATTAAACTGTTCATGATATGGGACCAGGCATTCTGCTTTCTGAATTGGGACTGTGTTAATGTCTTAAAATGATTGCAGAGTTTCTACTAACAATTACCTTTTATCGCTTACTGCCCAGGTTTGTGTTGAGGTTGAAAAGAACAGTGGGAGGAAAAACAATATTGCTTTGATGATCACTCCCTGTAAGTCCTGCTTGTTCAAAATACAGTTACTTTTAAATATGAGGAGATATTAAGCAGATGATGAGGGAAGTGGTCTATTCTCATCATGGTTATCGCCCCTCTTTATCTTAGGGACCAGTGTCCTTTTGCTCTGATTCCTCCCATCAAATGAACACCTAAAAAGGACAGCTTTTCAAACTGAACATTCTTTACATTACTAGTGGCTAAAACTGTTGCTCTCTCTATAGAATAGTTACCACATAAAATAGATGTCCAGGAAAATAACCTTAATAAGAAGTAATCCCACCAATGCTAGAATTTCTAGCAAAAAGGAGAAGACATTTTATACATATAGCACCTTCCTGGCAATACTCAAAAAATACTATGTAGAAAACTTCACATATGATCTGAGCATATCAGACATTCAGGATCTGTTGAACAAAGAAATTTAAAAATAAATTGCTCTTATACAAATGGAGTCGTTGGTGGCTGTAAAGCAGATGGGGTACGGAGGAAGCTGGTGGAGGGCATGAGGTGGTATAGAAGGTGAGCAGATGCTTGATCACAGGAAAAAATCAACCAGGTCATGCTTGGAGAGCCAATACTAATTATTAAAAAGCAGCCACATAGTAAAACGATTATTTTGGAGGGATTAATATTAAGTAAATTATCAAAGCACTGTCAGAAAAGAGAAAATCTGTCCCTTCTAAATAAATAAATTCAAGACTTAGAGAAAGCACCAGTTGCTCCATAATTATTTATGAAGTCCTGTTAAGTAATCAATACAGTGGAAAGGACAGAGACTCTAAATATGCCTCAGTCCCGTATCCAATACTTGAAATTTTAATGTTAATCACTGACAGTCAAACATTTTACATATTTCTCCTCATCAACTGCATTTCGGGTTGTCTCACAGACATCATGGTTTGAGAGGTAGAAGGACTACTTCAGAATGTTTCACTAATATTCAGCCTCAGTTTTGCTCAGTGTACTTAGTTACCTGCTGGACAAGTGTTCTTACTGTAAGTGCCTTGTGTGATCACTTCTTTTTTGAAAAGTAGGTTATAGGATGACATAGTGTAAATAGCACATGACTTTTGTAAATGTTATATACATATTTTATGCGTCTTTATGGTATTACACCCTTTTCCGTTGTCTGTATTTTCGCATTTTCACTTTGTTGGTAGGGAACTGCTGTTTTTATTCTGTAAGTGCTTTAAAATTTAGTGGTGATTTTCTCATAACTCAGCTCCATGTCATTTCCTTAAGAAAACGTTCCCCGATTACCCAGACCAGCTCGGGTCCCTTGCCTCATACATTGCACTTAGCATAATAAAGAGTGAAAATTGCAATGAGTGTAATTTCTGTTTAATCTCTAGCTCTGCGCTGCACTGTAAGCTCATCGAGGGCAGCGAATGTTCCCTCTGGTGATTCCAGAATCTAGCATAGTGCCTTGTATCAAGCGGGTCCACCTAACATACCACCTGACCCATACGAGGTGCTCAATAAATGACTGCATGAATGAATGAACTTGAAAAATAATAACTGAGACCTGCTTGTGCTTCCCTTAGCTGTGCAAGTTATACGACAGCCATAGTTGGATTTGGGGCCATTTTTCTTGGCCAACATATTAGTCTTCCTCATCTAATAATGCCAATTTCACACTGCAGGCCACTACTCCGATTTTCTCTTTAATATTTGACAATTTTCAACACTGTAAGTCTATACCACACATTTCCCCTAGAAATTACTTTAGAAGATAGCTAATTGAGAGAAATATTTCACATTTCTCTCTCTCTGTAATTCTCCGATAAGAGAGAGTCTGGTTTGGATTTCCTTTGTAAGATGATTGTCTCAGAGTGCTTAATCACCTTTCATTTTCTTGCATAAAGCACTATGTAAACCTTTACCATTCCTGAAGTTTTAGAGAAGATAATTGGATATGTCAGCATAGTAGACAGAGGAAAAAAATGTGAATTCCTACTATCTGCTCAAAACAGAGAACCAGACTTTCAGCTGAGATACTTCCTTAAAAATAAGCAAAACTGCCAACTCTCACCACTTTAGTGTTTACTCTGACTGCAGGGAGGAGGAACAGGGGTGAAAGAAGCCCGTGGTGGTGCTTGCTGACTCAGACTGGTTTCTCATCGCCGCTAGAAAGGCAGAGCTGGGCTGCGTAACTGAGAAAGCTTAATGGTCAGCCGTGGCACCGAGACAGACTCTGTGCTTAAGTACTTCACATGCTCCAGTAGGTCAACGGTTAATGGGCAGATAATACCATCTTAATCTCGGATACCACTTCATGGAAAAGCAATGCGGCCAGTCCCAGGGAAGAAAGACTTCGAAATAATAACAAGTGAGGTTAAAAAGTTTAAAGTCAGCTGCCTGCCTATCTGGCTTTGAGTTTAGCATTAACTTTCAGATCGGAATGAGTGTTGGGATAAAAGTTTAACCTTTTAGAAGCAAGAACTATTAAAGAGTGAACAGGCAGAAAACCAAAGGTCTTTGTGCATGTGTAAAATCTCACAAGGTGAGATGCAGTGCCAGGCTAGCCTTTGCTGTTACCACAAGGGGGACACTTTTTGTGGATAGAAATAGACTGAGAGAAAGTAGAGGCTTTTTTATCCGTAACTCTCCTCTTCCCTCTCCCCCAAACTCACGGAGAAAGCTAGTGAAAGACTGGAAAAGCCAGAGAATTGCCAAGAGATAGAATTTAACAGATTCGAGCCCATTAAAATGCTCTTAGGATTGACTCTCGCCATCTCATTTCATAGGATGTGACTGTGCAGGCAAATTCTCTTGAAACACGATTCTGAAGTTCTTGAAGTTTGGGGGCTGTGTGTGTGTGTGTGTGTGTGTGTGTGTGTGAGTCTGCTCAGCACGTGGAAGGAATGAACATGTTCCCTTTTAACTGTCAAAAGGGAAGTCTCATATGACAGTGTGCTTTTGAATAAAACCAACTGTGTGGCTTTTTTTTAAGTGACCAAAGGTTGGGGGATGGGGCGAGGAAAAGAAAACCAAACCGTTTTGCATTAAGCTATTAATCTCTTCATTCCTGTTTTGTTTTCCTCCCACCCAAGCCATCTTTACTTTCAAAGGCTTTGGTGTCACCTACGGTAACTTGGTTCCTTCACCTGGCAGATTTTCCAGGGCTGTGCTCGTGTCGTAGAATCCTTAATGCCTCCACAGAGGATGCACTTGTGACGTTTCAGGAAGGGTGGCGAGGGGACCCGCCGGGCTCTGGGGCTGGGCCTCCACCTGCAGGAGGTGGGCTGCAGCGAGGTATGAGACTGTGGTTCTGCGGCAGAGGAAAGATGCTGAGCTCGGAGGCAGGAGCCTGCTAGGGGTCCACAGATACTTGTAATGACAGTGCCAGCAAGACTGTCACGACAGTAAGTGCCATCGGCCCAGTGCTTACTCTGTGTCAGGCGTAGCATTAAGTGCTTTGCAAATATCTCGTGTAACGGTTGCATCAACCTCCTCAGTTATCGGGATCCTGTTTTCCAGAGAGGACATGGAGCTTAGAGAGCTAAAGGAACCCTTCTAAAGGGCCACCTTGCTGGTGATTTGTAACAGAAACAGAATTAGAAACCAGGTCTGCCTGCTCAGCTTCACCATCTGTAAAACAAGGGTCTAATTTACCTCAAATTGTGCTGGGCTTACATAGGACCACGTGAGCCTTGCAAACCAAAAAATATGTGTATATGCAAAAGTGCTTGTGCGGCGGTCAACCCGCCACACTGACCAGGGCAGGATGGGAAATGGGCTCCTAGCGAGGACAAGGCAGAGCAAAGGACAAGGGACTTTTCCTCCCAAGGCCGTGGTCGGTGCCTTTTCACCCACCTGGACGTCTCCCCTGCCTTTTCTGACATTCGGCGTTGCTCCTGTAAGATGCCAGGCCAGCCCTGTCTAGTCTGCTGGGAAGAGGACTGCGGCATGTTTCTGGAAGGGGAAGTGGGGGGAAGATTCGGTTTCACTTTGGGATTAGAACATTCTGCTCGGTGAAGGGCAGAGGACAGAAGAAAGCCTGAGGGTGGGAAAGCGGACAGGCTCCGTCCTCTCTCTTGAGACAGATGCGGAACTGAGCTCTCAGGCCTCGGCCAGCGAGAGCCCTTAAACGGCTTCCTGACAGCCTGCCACGGGGTTAGTGGGAGCAGGGAAAGAACCAGAACATTTGCCGGCAGAGGTGTCCCGCAGGCGCCATCCCCAAAACTTCAGCCAGTGAAACACTGCTCTGGATCCCCAAGGAGCCGAGGCAGTAGCCCCTTATTAAAAAGCCAGTTTTCAGATTTTACAGCCCACTGCGAAGTGAGGGAGCTAACCTTCACATGAGGATACACATCTTTTTAAAAAAATTCTATTTATTTACTTATTGTGGTAAATACACATAACATAAAACTTCCTGTCTTAACCATGTTAAGTGTACAGTTCAGGGGTTTTAAGGGTATTCATATTACTGCGCAAGCATCACCGTGATCCATCTCCAGGACTCAGTTGCAATAACGTGGACGGCACTGGAGGACTTCACGCTAAGTGAAATAAGCCAGACACAGAAAAAAAATTGCATAATCTCACTTACATATGGAATCTCAAAACCCCCAAAGAACAAACAAAAAAATCAAACTCAAAGAAAAAGAGACCCGACTTTACCAGAGACAAAGAGGAGGGGGAGGGAGAACGGGAGGAAAGTGGTCAAAAGATATAAACTTGCAGTTACAGGATAAATAAGTGCTCGGGATGTAAAGTACACAGTGGCCAGAGCCAGCGCTGCTGGATGACAGACAGGAGAGTTGTTCAGAAAGTAGATCCTAAGAGCTCCCATCACAAGGAGAAGCTTTTTTTTCTTTTTTCTTTATTTTTACAGTATCTATATGAAATGATGGATGTTAGCTGAATCTATCCTGGTGATCACTTCACAATAAATGTAAATCAAACCATTACGCTGTATACCTTAAACTCAAACTGTGATGCATGTCAGTTATTTCTTAATAAGGCCCTGCTTGAATTCATTGTAGCACAGAGTAGAACGGTGGTTACCAGACTGGGGAAAAGGGAGAGAAAAAAGAAAGAAAGAAGAAAGTACAGTAGAAAGAAACAGAAAGTGGTTGCCAAGGGCTGGGGGAGGGGGGCGTTTCTAGCATTTTACTTTGGGCTGCGATCTGTGTGTGAAAAACAAACACAGAAAATTGTTTTCCCCCTATCAAGGCACATTCATGAAAACTTTGATGCCTTGAAATATGTATAAGCTTTTTCTTCCACCAAGAAACTGGTGAAACTGTGTGGATATTTTACTTACACCCGAGGAAAGCTGCACCATTTAGCATCATCCGTCACTGGGAAGGAGCCATCACGTATTTATGAGGGCAGATGCCATGCATTTGACTTTAAAACATGTGGCTCATTGGAAAGCGTGGAGGGAGAGGTTTCTTGTTATTGCGTTAACCTTTGGTTATGGATGCAGATTCTGAACAGAAACCTAAGCATTTCACATGGTATTAAACAGAATAATTTTGTTGTGAAATTTTAGGATCTTCATTTATTCCTTTCATATGCCCTAATTGTTTTTCTAAATCCGTCACTCGTATTTGGAATGCATAAACTGTGCTTCTTTTTATAAACACAAATACTTTAGCTTATTCAAGACTGATTAGAATCTGCTAATACCTGGCATTCCAATAGTGTGAGGAAACAGAGATGACTATCTCTTAGGCACTCAGTGAATCCTCGGTAAATGAAAAATTCTGTGTGTGCTAAGGTGCAAAGGCGAATATAACATGATGATGCTCTGAGATGATTTGGGGGGAAGAAGGAGTCATGGGGTCACAACTACCTATTCAGACAGCCAGGGATGTCTAAGAATAAAACTCAAAATGGGAGACTTCTGATGCCCGTCAAAGGCATTGAACACAAGGGGTCAGAACATCAGAGAAAAAGCAGCAAAGATTACAAGGTGCAGTAAAACTTTATGATGACTGCCATCTGCCTGGAACATATGGGCAAAGATACCACTCATATTATAGAGAAATATATTCATTAAACTAGACACAGAGTGAGAATATCTACAAATAAGAAACAACGAGCAATTGGTTAAGTGATATTTTCTCACATCTGGACTTGAAAATCCTGCCATTCACTATACTGCCTACCAAATTTATATTTCTCCAATATAAGAATGTGAAAATAAAAAAAACAGTGTTAAAATGCAGAGTGGGACAAAAGTAGGCTTACAGTTGTTTATTATTTAATAGTAAATAAATAAGAATACAAGAATAAACTCTGTGTTTCACATACTCACAGCTGTAACCCTACTTTGGCCCCACCCTGTATAGAATTTCTCTTTTGAATTGGTAAGGCTCAAAGACAAACCAACAGAAGGAGGTCCTCTCCGTATAAAAAAGGATGGAGATTTTATAAGATTATCTGTGCTTCTCCTGTGCATAAAATTTAACAGCTGTGAGGGACCTTTGGTCAAAGACGCTTAGATCCAGAAAATGAAAATAAACTTACTAAGATCACAGAACTGGGGAGCTGGAGAACCAAGCCTAGACTCCAGTCCTCCCTCCATCAAAATACGACAATCTTTCCTGTATTACTTTAGTCAACAGACAACCAGTCAGTAGCCCTGTTCTGTCTCTGGAATGGGGTTTTCTCATTTTTCATTCTACTTCTCTCAATTTTTTTAATTTTTATTTTTAACACTTGATACTTTTCCCCTTTTTGCAACTTTGAGAAACTTAAGGTGAGACCTGATCTACTAAAATGTGTGCGCCTTCTCCCCTCTACAGGCCTTTGTAATCACTACAATCAAATATTTGAGTCACTTGGCCCAAATTCTAATAACGAAAGGATCTGACATGTCTGGCTATCCCACTGCCTTTTGGTGACTCATCCATTTAGCTTGTAATTTATTTTAGGGACCTGGACATTTCTGTCCTCAATCCAATAGCTTTTTGGAAAAACGTTTTAAAGTAAGCTTTATGTTTCAAAGAGGAAACACAAGCATGAGAAATTGCTTTTGAGGTTAAATAAATCATAAATATAATATGTGAAGCCAAATGGGACCTAGAGATTACTTAGTTTCATCTTTCTTTTGGCTGATGTTCAGAAAAATTCATGTCATTCATTCATGAATGTAATTTGTGTCAGCCATTGGCAGAGCTGCTCCTGCCTCTGTCTGGTGATCTCAGCTGTGTTTTTAAATGAAAATATAGAGGTAAATAAAGGGGGGAAAACAAAAGAGGATTCTTTGTCATACATCATGCTTTTATGCTCTATCATCTATTACCTCATTTGGCCAGCCCCTTCCCCCAAACCAGTGAAGTCGATATTACTATCACTCATTTACAAACGAAGAACTGAATGTAAAGCTGAAGTGAAACCTCCTACAGCTGGGAGCATGACTGGAAGTCTGACATCAGGTTTGTCAGTTTTGTATCCGTTCACCTTAACATAAGCACTATACTACATGAAGTGAAGATAAAATTGGAGAAGTTATATATCAGTTGATACACAAGTATATGATTTTTTCATAGACATGCTTTCTTTTAGATTTCATGATAATAAAAGCTGCCAATTTGAGTGACCAGTATCTGAGTCACAACCCATAGTGGAAAGAGCATAGATTTTAGTGTCTGGCAGACATATGTTCAAATGCTGGCACGTCTGCTTACAGTGTAGTAGCTCAACAAATAATAGTCATAATAATAATACTTGTTCTCTGTGTCTGAAAGTAAAGCATCACCGGAGGTCAACCTCTTTTATATTCAATATGTAGGAGGACCAAAAAGCCTTCAAGTTCAGGACAAACCCTTAAAGTGTGTTTTTATTTCTTTTCCAACGATGTCTCCTTATTTCTGCATCAGATGACAATGACGAGGCCAGTTTATGTAAAAATGATAAGCAATATCGAGAACAAAGAGGGGGCGTAGGAACAAATCGCAGATGTATCAGTGAGTGAAAAACCAACATGTACAAGGAGAACCTTCTTAAAAGTCTATTACTCCAACTTCTGACCATGAACTTTACGGCAAGAAAACATTCCAGTGGTTATGAAATACAAATTCCTCGCCCCTAGAGGAAACAGAGGTCTGGAGCAGATCAGTGACTTGCTAACTATTTGTTTTGTGACAGAACTGGAACTTGAAGCCAGGACTTAGGATTTTGAGTGTAGTTGTTTACCTCTCTGTCTCCACACATTGAAACTGGTGCCTGTTTCAAGACATATCTCCTTTGTGAACAGGGTTAGCCTTTGTCATAAAGGACTCTCAGTGATTATTCAGTTGTTAGATGCCAGAAATAATTTGGTTCTCAAATAGTATCATTTATCTTTTTTTTTTTTTTTTTTAAATAAAGCAGACCCATTCAGGAGCTACATTTGAAGAGCTCTGGAGAAAACTCAGCAATTCTGAGGCACCCAGCCCTTATTCATGATCATTTTATTCTCACTGGTAGGAGACACTTTGATATTGCTAAATGGAAAAATACAAAGGCTAAGTCAAGTTTTAGAATCTATTTCAATTTTTAGATGTTATCTAAATGGCATGTCCATTGCTTCAAGTAAACAGATTACTTGACTAGGTATACTTGGCATATTCGCTTGTATACACTGGTAAACTGAGACGAGCTTCCAGATCCAAATGGAGGCACTACTCCAGTGGTGTGTGGTATTGTGATTAAAATAAAATTTCTAAAAGTATTACCCACCCCAATTTTGGAACTATTGGAAGAGAGAAAATACTGCTACATGGCAAGTACTTCAAACAGCTGAATTAAGATTTGGATAATGTTGCTAAAAATGCCGATAGAAACTTCTTGCTATCACCATGTGTTGTTTTGCCCTTTATAACCAGATAAACCAGTGCTTGGTTTTTACAAAGTTATTCTCAGAATATTTGTGAATATTGAAAGATAAAATAATTAAAAAGAGAATATTCAACTGAAAGAGAAAGATTCCAGTTACCCTCTCTTCTGTGTAAGTCCTCTCACTTTGAGGCTGGCGAGGTTGACAGCTTTCGAGATTGGTGACTTTGGATAGCCTTACAATAAATAGACCGTTTATTTCAGAGTTAATCAACCACCAAAACCCACACATCCTTCAACATGGGAATGAGTAATGTTACAAAAATCTGTTGATAAGTTAGTCAGGTGGACCTTAGAATGTAAAGAACAAATAGGATTCTTAAAATTAGCTGAATATTTTGGAGCTAAATGAGGAAGGGATAGATCCTCTGCTTGGGGTATGTGGGAGACCAAAGAAAAACATAGGTCCTTAGAGTACATTTTCTTCTAGTTCTTCATCCAATGAGAATTATTTTGACTTACCTATTTTGTTATTAATAAGCATTAATGGACTAGACCCACCGTATGCCGGCCACTGTGCCAAGCCCTTCGTGTGTGAGGCCAGGGAAGGTGAGTGCACGCCCCACGTTGCTTAGAGTCTGATGAGGAGGCAGAAACACACGCTGACAATACTAGGTCTGTCATGGCGATGTGTGCGGGTGCAGCGGGAGCACGAGGGAGGCCACAGACTACACATCAGGACGGTAATGGCAGGGGAGAGTCACAGAGAGAATGGTGCTTACATTGAGTCTTGCAGCAGCAGCAGCGTTTGTTAAGTGAAAAGAGAACATACACACTGAAGAAAGAAGGTAACGAGCATGTAAGGCAAGGAGAGATGCGCACTCTTGACTACTGTAGTGAATCATAAGTAGTTGGTAAAGCTGCGGCAAAGAATGTTCATTGGGAGGTAGAGAGCGGCGCGCTTAGGGGACGTAGGCAGGGCTACAGTTTCAAGGGTCTCTGGTACTAAGCTAATGAGTTTGGATTTTATCCTGGAAGTTATAGGGATTTATTACAAGATTTTAGAGATGAGTATGCCCGATCAAAATTGTGCAAGATCACTGTGGCAACAAAGTGAAGAATATTCGGGAGCGACCGTGCTGGTGGAAGGCATGTTATCGCATGCTATCGCAATCGCTCAAGTAGTAAATTATAAAAGGCAGGGGTAATGGATGTGAGAGACATTCAGGAGGTATGACTATAGGATTTGGGGACTTATTTGTTGTGGGGAGACAGCAAGTCAAGGGAAAATGTCTAAGCTGCATTTTGGTTTAAGGTTAAACAAAGAGTTAGATAAACCAAAAAAATTGACCAGGTGGATAGTAAAAATGATGAATTTAATTTTGAACATGTGAAGTATGGAGTCAGGGGATCTGCAAAAATGGGTTGAATAGATAGTTCGGTGTATGTTTGGGAGGGTGGACAGTAAACATTAGCAATGGGAAACTAGAGTCAAAAATAAAAGTGATGGTAAAACTGTACATAGCTTCTCTAAATTTGTTCAGGTGCTTTGCATAAGTAAATTACATTCTAATGCATGAAACATCTCACAAAAGAATGCTGAACAAACCAGTAGTCTTCGAGGAACTCTGGAGATTGGAAGAGGAACCATAAGATGGCAAATAAGCACAGTGTCAATGTTCAAAGCTGAATCAGCCTAACCTCATAACATTAAAGGATCTTAAACTAGCCCAGCAGAGAAATGCTGCTCGCACTTGATTTCTGACCTTCATCAGGATGTTTTACATAACTACACAAAGGTACTCTGTACCAAATGGAGGAATATGAACTGACTGCAATTAAGTAGAATCCCTACTAAACAACTGTGCTTAAAGATTGCTGACTTGTGATGGATAAAATATGAGTGGTGTTCTGCCTGGTGCTGTCCTTGGCTTTGGCCGAACACTTTGTCAGAGGATTGAAAGAAAAAAACCATTCTCACTACGTTTGCAGTAGATATCAAAGTTGAAGAATGAAAACAGGCTGAGTGACATTTAGGATCTACAAAGATCTTAAAAGATTTAATTTAATAGTGTTGGGTCTCAAGATCCTACACATGGAGCCCTTAGAATTACTTGACAAGTACTTCTTGGCCCAGTTGTGGCTATCAACCCCCTCAATACATCAACTAAATAAATAATAAAATAGACAAATCAGTGCACCTCCAAATATGAGATTTTAGGCATTAAAGTGAGCAGGAATTCACATGCATGTCATAAGAGAACTAACTAAAGGAACTGGAGTCATAGAGAAAGTTTAAGAAAAATGCAGTAACTGCTGGTCTTCAGAGACTTCAAGGGATGTCAATCGGAATAATATATGGTGATGGAAGATGATCTGACTGTGGGTGCTGGGCACACAATGCCATAGACAGATCATGTATCATAGAAAGGTACACTTGAAACCTATAGGATCTTATTAACCAGTCACCCCAATAAATTTAATAAAATTATGTTCTATGTGATCATAAGGACTAGAACTATCATTACTAGATAAGAGAAGTTGCCTTTGTCTGTTAATCTCTGTGATGCATTTGCCGACAATGGAGTGGGTAATAACTGACTTTCAAGCCAGATTTGTCCCCCTCTACTATTTAAAAGCTGTGTGACCTTGGGAAGATTTACTCAGTCTGTCTCTGCCTCATTTTTCTCATCTGAGAGAATGATAGTAGGATCCAGCTCATAAGGTTATTGTCAAGGTTCAATGCGTTAATGTATGTAACGGCACGGAGAAAAGCGCCTGGCACATAGAATTGCTTTATGCACTAGCTATCATTGTTATCGGTAGTTATAGGAGCATAGAGGGTAACCCATCATCCCACTGAGGAAATATTAGGTAAAAGAAGAAATTTAAAGAGGTACCATTTAAACAGCTTTCTAAAATTTACAGAACATTTGTTAGCCAGTGTCTAGAAGTTGGTGAACATTCCCAAGTGTTCTGGTTGCTGGTTTACCTACATAACTCCCATCAGAGTGTATGGGAAGTCTGCTGCCAGCAATAGCCTCCCCCCCAGGACCCAGACAACATTCTGCTTGAGCATCTAACAGGTTACGTATTTCTTCCATTTCTGAGCTCACCTTCTTGCCTTCATATCTCACACACTTTAGTTTTCCATATATGTTCCTGGCTTCTGTGTCAATGGCAATTCAAAAATTTTTTTTTCTGACCTACTGTCCTTGACTCTGATCCCAAGTCCTTACTGGAGGAGAAGGAGAGGGCACCTGCTTTTAAAAATTCCCAGGCATAAACTGAAGTCTGTGGAACCACAAGAACAAAGCAAATATTAGATTTTCATGGAAAACAGGAAGAGGCTTCTTTGTTTCTCTAGGAGATCAGAACAACCTTGACATTTTGATAGCAGCTAAATCGAGTGACACTGTTTCTAAATTGTGGTTTGGAATTCCCACACCACTGAGTTATCTGCCCTGCAATCTAACTAAAATTTCTGGATAAAACCTTGGAATCACACTCATCACCCATTCCACTCTATCCCTGAACCATACCTTTGACTATTCCCCATACTGAGTTCATTGGAAGGCTGGAGTTAACAGATATTATCTTCTTGAAAAAATTAAATCTATGGACAAACGACTTTGAGAAGCACTGCATACCATAAACAGGGCTTAGGTATTCTTAAGGCAGACTAGCTTATTAAAAACTCCAAGAACGTCTTCAGTAAATAATCAATTTACCTGGGTTTAATCTAGTAGTCTCTAGTGTGTTCTTTTATAGAATTATTTTTAGTCTATAGCCCATTAATATGTTATAAATCTAGTATTTGGTGAAAGAGTTTGGTAGCTATCAATTTTAGCTGCTTTTCTTTGAATACCTCCTCAGTACTCATTTATTCCTGAAAACAGCCCTTTAATTAGTGCAAGCATATGTCCCAGTTTGCCAGGAACATTCTCAGTTCACTGCTGTTGATCCAGTGTAATTATTAATAGTTCCCCCTTTTATGCTCAAAAATGTTTCAATGTCCAATAATATAGACACCTGACCTATAAGATATCTATTATTATCACCTTGAGGATAATAATAACCCCAATATCATGAGGTATATTGAAAATATTAGCTGCCCTTGACTGCGCCCTATCAGCATATTGAGATCATTGGGGTGTGGTGTGGACATCACCCACCCTAAGTGATTCTAATGTGCAGTTAGAGTTGAGAACTGTGACTCATCTCAGGGGAAGAAGTGAATGGAATAGGAAGGTTCATTTTTTCCTCAGCAGCATGAAATGTCGTGGAAATTTGTCCCCCTTCCATTACTTTACATACCTTAAAACTACTTTAAAAAATTTCTGGCATGAAATTTTTTTCTAATATCTTGCCATGACACTTGAAAATATTATATACCATTAAGATGAAGAAATTGGAAGAGGTGCAGCACAGGAGAGCAGTTCTGATCAGAAAGCCCTGTGGTCTGGGCTGTTGGAGAGCCCTCTGTTCCAGTGACTGGCCTCAGACAAAGCAGGTAGCCTCTCTAGCATTCAGGCTCCTCACCGGTACCATCTCCTAGTCTCATGCTTTCTGTCAATTTAAATTTCTTAAAACCTTCAGCAGTTTGTCTGAGTGTCCCACAGTTTTTAATTACCTGAGTAAAATTTATTTTATCTAAAGTTCCCAAAGGAATTTTTTAAAAAGAGTAACCAAAGCACTCATTTCTGTGAACCTTAACGGCCTTTCCTGTGGGCTAACATTTTCCATACCTCTGGAAGAGTAAATCTCCACTCTTACTTTTCATACAAATTTCCCCCCAGTATTCAGGGATATTGTTCCCCATCAAAGCCCCTAAAAACACTCGCTCCTCCTGCTCATTGACCAGGCCCAGGAGGATCCAGTCTGGTCCTGTTACACAGACAGAGGCCTTAAATGTGTGCTCTATGGTCTTAGGACAAATTTTAACTTCTCTATCATTCTTGGCCACCATGAATTTGCTCCATTCTCAGCTAACTGTAGCACAGATAGAGCATACGTCATCTTTTTTTCCATAAGACACTGTCACTACTTCCCATTCTCTTCTCAAAATATCTTTTCAAGATTTTCCACCTGTAAAGGCGTCACTGAATGCTTAAGAAGCCATATGTCAAAAGGTCAACTAGCTTGACTGTGTGTCACCTTTTCCCCATAGAAGTTGTTGACATGCTGTATATAAAAAGAACAGTAAGTTATTCTTTATTACGTTTACTACACTTATCATAAAGTTTTGCTAAAGAAAAACAGAAGCAGACATTTCTCATGAGGTGCGCACACTTGAAATGCGCTTGCCAGTAAGCTAATGAGGAAACACTCTATGATGTCATAGGCGCATTGCCTCTGATCACAAATACTAGTGACATAATCGTTTACACATTGAAAATTGCCGAAATCCTGCGGTGCTGTCCCTTTTGGAAACCTGGTTGGTATGTAGTGTTTAATTAAACATTTTCAAATCATACTTTTGTAGGTAGGCCTGTTCCACTTTAGCTAAAGTTATGACATCTTGTCTCTGTTCGTTTTAAAAAAAGGAGGCATAGTTTACTCTCTCTCTCTTCCTCTCTCTCTCTGTCTCATACGGAATTAGGATTGTCAACCGAAGTAAAGCGGCCTGTTTTAGAGATGTGGAGAGGGTAAGTGCGAATGTGTTGCTAATGTAATGTGCTGCCGGCGTAAGGAGATAGGCAGGGAAAGGAGTAATTCGATGAAAACATGCATATTGTAGTATTATTATTATTTTAGTAATAATATATTATTATGGAGATGGAACGATATGGTTTTTCCCCCCTGCCACTTTCTGGAATCACGGAACATTTGCAACTTGAAGGAAGCCACCACATCACTGAAGGCATTTAACGTGTGTTTCCTTGTGACGCGCCTTTCCCGGCTGGCTAACTTACTCAGGAAACATCTCCTCGGTCAGCACTACAAGCATTTCATTGTGTTCTGACACCTGCTCATCCATCTCTCTCCACGTCACGCTGTGTCATCAGGGAAGGAAATGCCACATTCAACTTTTCCTTTTCTCTCGTGCTCTCGCATAAGACTGAAAACGTTTAGTTACGTGAGCAGTGGGTTCAAATGCTAGTTGAACTACAGACACAGTATTTGCAACAAGAGGCACCTTGAATTTCAATCCCATTATCTTGGGTAAAATTTCTTTTCATTAAATACTGAAAACACACACATTTTGTAGATGTGACCTGTAACGTTTTTCCCTTGACTTTTGTGAGTATTTGCAGGAGTTCTCAGATTTTTCTAACAGTTTTAAAAGAACTGCTTTAATGATCTAATTATTACAATTTGGTGATTAACCGGAGCAGTATTTCAAGTGTAATGGATATGGCTTGGCTCCTTAACCGGTATTCTAGAAAACAGACGAGCGGCAGGACCAGCATCGCTCCTGCCTTCACGGTCAGACTTTTTCTCCGGACCCCTGAGACATACGGCTCCTGTTATCCTGCCCCAATCCATTCCCAAAACACCCCGGCGACAGAACGCTGATAACCTCCGCAAAATGTTCTCCCCAGCGTCCCAAGTGCTCAGTCACGAACCAGAAAGGCAAGCAAGAGAACGCGAAGGGTGCTGAGAAAAGCAGGGCTTCCAGCTGCTCTCAGCAGTTGCAGCTTGCGCAAGACCCCGCGTTTGTGAAAGAAACGCAAGGATCTCTGAACAGGAAGTGATCAGCCTCCGATCTGCTGAGAAACTGCAAAAGGCGACTTGGGCTGCCAAAAATAATAATGTCGTTTGCAAGCAGCTTTTCCTATGTCTAAGGAAGAGCCGGCCACGCGGGTTTATGCGGGCTCTGGAGGAGCCAGCGAAGACCGGGGCAAGTTCCACCCCCACCCCCAGACACACACCATCAGAACCCTCTGGAAGCCGCGGCCATTCCAAAGGTGCTGGCAGCCTCCAGGGAGACTCAGATCCACAAAAATCTGAACGGTAAGTGCCCCCGGCCACGGGGATTGCATCTGGCAACAACTCTGGGCTGTCACTTTCCCCCTGTAACCAAGCCGCCTGTCTCGTGAAGGCAGAGCCCTTAAATACCTCTTCGTCACGAACCCCAGCCCAAATCTTTTTTTTCTTCTCCCAAATATAATCTGGCAGTTTCCCTTACGGAACATCAAGAGCTTGGGAGGAAACATTCTCGAATGCTCCTTCAGATAACTTGCAGCACAAAAGCCCTGCACCTACCTCTCCGGCAAGCTGGGCTGCTCGTCCGCATGGGCTGGAGGTGAAAAAAGACCCGGTGTGATGGCTTCTCCAAATTTACCAGAAAGAAAGGACCTGGGATGCTTGTCCTTTAAGTGTCTCTAAACATGGTTTGCATAGCTGATCTCTGCTTATCTGTGCCTTTCGGCTTTCGCTTCCATACATGGATCTGCTCCCAACAGTAACTCCAAGCTGTCGAAAAGAAGCTCTCTGGCAGCTCCCCGCTTCATCCAACACATAGATGATAAAAATACCCATAGGGATCCTCCCAGCCAGGCCCGTTTCTCACCCCACCATCCTGCCACTGTGCCTTTTTGCAAATACCCTTTCCAGACTCACATTCCTCCTCTCCAGACCTTTAGAGAACTACCAGTTTCTCTCCGATTCCCACACGGAGATTGCAGGACCGGGCTTTGTTTAGCTTTATGACAACAGAGTACGATTAGGGTCCCAGGATCTTCATCCTTAAAGATTTTAGCAGCAAGATAGGTAGGGGACCCGAGAGGTGTTTAGTGAATGAATGAACATAGAAATGAATGGCCGAGCAAAGGGATGCCATTGTGAGTGAATAAATACATACATAATGTATTCATTTAATTAGGAATAGTTGCTAATGCTCTGGATTTGTTTCAAAGGGTTAGGTAGCAGCAGAAGGTTAAAGTAATCAAAATCTCTAAAAGGAAAGGAGAGGCCAGGTTCTTATTTCAACAGCTTCTCATTTAGGATATTGTGGTGGTTCCTACTAAGTAAGCTACTGTAGAGCATATGGTTTGAGATTTAGAAAACTTTTTTTAATGTTAAAGAATGTAAACCTAAATAGAGAACCAATTGCTACACTTGTTAAGTGTCAGCGTTACTTTAAATGACACATAACTGTGGCCTAAATTTTATGAGGGGGGAAGGGAGGGGGTGATAAATCCTGCTCTGTGTAGTAGGTGAGAGGTACTCCCTCAGGGGGTTGCCCAAACTCTGCTTAGCTTTCCAGTTCCTTTGTAATTTAGCTTCTCAGGTTTTAAATTTCTCTCTTTTTTAAATTTGTTGTTACTCTTGTGTAACAAGAGGTCAAAATATATATATAGAGAGAGAAAAGTAATTTCCAAATAACATATTTCCATTCGTAATTTTTTCTCAGAATCATGTTAAAACTCTCATAAAGTCTCTTGTTTCAGGAAGAAAAAGGAAATTTGAAGCATGCAGGCATAATTCATTTTGGTGCGCTGAAATGAAATTAGTTTACTTAAAAATTCCAGAGAAAAAAAGGAGGGATAGACAACTGGCAAAACGATAACTGTTGCATCGATAGATAGATATACCTATAGACTGGTCCATAAGGGTTCATTATATTATCCTCTCTACTTTGTGTATATTTTAACATTTCTATAAAAGAAATAAAAGAAAAAAGAGAGAAGAATACAAAACAGACATGTGGATGACAAGTTTGAGGAATCCTAGAATTTAGTAACCTCTGTGCAAAAGCACTAGGCCAGAGCAGGAAGGGGCAAGGTTGTGTTTTTCATTCAAAATACTGACATCCTAACCTCTTCCCCCTAAATCCAATCAGATATATAAATATATTTTCATATTTTATATAATATACTCTGTTATATATTCTCTAAATAATATATATAATACCTGCATAATAACATACTATATATGTAATAGCATATATATTCTATATACTAATAGTTTATATCTAATGAAAATGAATATATGATATTTAAAAAGCTGACCAAATAAAGCTCAGTGATGGACAGAGTAGATGATAACCTTGCCCTGGAGCACTCGGTATCCTCTCTTCTCTTGCCCTTTTCTACTTTAGAAATCCAACAGCAAAACTCTCTTTTCTCACTGTCCTTTGCAGCTGGGCATGGCCATGCGTATTGGTCAGGCAGGTGTAAACAGGATCCCCTGGGTGGGACTTCAGGAAAGCTGTGATTTATCTGTTAAAACCTGGCAGGCTCAGCTTTTGTCCCTCTTGTCCCTGTACCCCTTCCACTTATTTCCTTCTGAGACAGAAAACTGGAAGCCTGAAATTGCAGCAGCCATTTGGTGACCAGGAGGGAACAAGCAGAGGACAAAGGCCTACGGAGTAAGGAAGGTGGGCCAAACAGACAGCATGGACTCGCTGCCACAACCCTGAACTACCCACCTCTGGACTTCCTGTCTTGTGAGAAAAATAAAACCAAGATTAATACAAAAAGTGGATTCTAGATTGTGAACTCAGGATTCGAATGAAAAGATTATGCTCTGGTCCTGTCTGTTACTTCCTAGCTGTATGACATTGGTCACATCACAAAGTTTTATCTTCTCCTGTGTTACTCAAGAGAACACTCGACCTGCTAACCACAGAATTATCCTATGAGTTAATGCGTGCGGTAGATATTCGTAAGCTGTAAGGGGTTATAGCAATGTAAAGTGTTTATTTAATATACAGGGTAGTTGATACATAGGTCCCACAGTGACTCCACAGTTACGTGTAACAGGGACTAGGAGTCTGCTTTCTGTTCAGAGAAGAATTTGCAGACACTTTGACTGGCTTAATTTAAAACCTCTTATGAATTCTGCTCTGAGGTTAGGAACAGCCAAGGCATGAAAAGCTTGTATATTCCAAAATCTATTTTCCTAGTGCGGGTTGGCCAAACTGAGATGGCATGTTCTTGGTGAGGTTAGCTGCGGAAGTGAGCCAGTTTCCTGCCTTACCCGGGATACTCAGTTCTCTGGGCTTGGGTGATCTTTCCCAGTTCTGGAAGATGCTGTGGGATGTGTGGATAGGAAAAGATCTCCTGATAAAGAGGTTAAAGGCCTATCATGCTTCCCAAGAAAGAGGTTAAATTGGTCTCCTATGAACCCTATAGGTGCAGAACTTAGGTTAGGATCTAATGTATTGACATCAATTTGCCTCAGTCCCTGAAGGACGGGTATAGTACAGTGTTCTGGGCCTGCTGTGTCACTGTGGAGTGCTCTGCACAGGCTGTTCCTCTCAATGAGGTGTTTTGCACCTCCCCCCAAAATATGTGCACACATACACGCATTCCACCTTTGCCAGTAGAGCATATTCTCAGTCTTTTAACATTCAGCTCAGTGTCTCTTCCTTTCTGAAGCCTTTTCTGACCTCCCAGCCAGGTATTCTAAAGCACGTGTAGCATTTTATTATAGTCTGTTCCTACCTGTCTGCCCCTGGCCATTCGACTGTGAGCTCCTAGAGGACGGGAGCATCCTGTTATTCGTCAGCTCTATATCGTCAACATTCCTTATGGTGTCCATCCTGTAGTAAGCAAACCATAACAAGATTGTTGAAGAATTAAATGCATTAATAAATGAGTGTAAAATGAGTAGATGGTAGTGTACTCTCAACTAGTGACCATTAGCCGAGCAACCCTCCCTGCTGTGTAAGGTATAAGAATCTCAAATATCCCATTGCCTATCTGAGGAGGGTCTGTCAACTCAAAGGAGACAGAAAACAGAATGTTCAGAAATACTGACATCATCCTGATTCATCCAGGAAGATTATCTAATGTTTCTAGTTACCCAACTCAATGGGCCACTACATTAGCACAGACCATGTAGAGTGGATAGCTGATACCAATTATTACTATTAAAGAGAGGTGAGGATTGTAAGTTTTTAAAAGACTGTAGATATTAATTTTTTGTGATTTAAAAAATGTTTCTTTTCTGTTTTTCATCTAATGATGTGGGTAATCTTTTATAAAAGTCTTGTTAAGGCACACAGCAAGTTTTCAAAGGTCCTGAAGGCAAATTAATAGCAAAATTTCCATTCCATCCCGCAGGGCTAGAAATGAGGAAAAGAGATTAAACATGGCTTTTACCCTTAAAGATCCAGCTCAAACATCACCTCTTCTAAGGAGATTTTTTTGATACGTTTCCAGTACCACCATTAACATAATAATTAGTCTCAGTTGGGTTCCCTTAACACAATGTTCAGATTTCTTTTTTTAATGTTTTTTGAGATATAATGCACATACCATACAATTCACCGAGTTAAAGTGTGCAGTTCAATGGTTTTTAGTATATTCACAGAGATGTGCAACCATCACAATCAATTTTAAAACATTTTTACAACCTCCCAGTCCCTCCATCCTTCCTTGCCCTAAGTAACCAATAATCAACTTCCTGTCTCTGTACATTTCCCTCTTGTGGACTTTCATGTGACTGGAATCATATAATATGTGGTCTTTTGTGACTGGCTTCTTTCACTTTTCAAAGTTCGTCCATTTGTAGCAGGAGTCAGTACTTCATTCCTCTTGATGGGTGAATAATATTCCGTTGTGTAGATCTACCGTGCATTGCTTACCCATTCATTCATTAGTAAACATTTGAATGGTTTTCATCTTTTCCATCTTTCGGAATTCTGGACAATTCTGCTATAAACATCTGTACAAGTTTTTGCGTGGACATTTGTTTTCATTTCTTTGAGCTGTGTACCCAGGAATAGACTTGTTGATAATGCTGTGTTTAATCATTTGAGAAACTGTCAGATTGGTTTCCAAAGCAGTGGTACCATCTACGTTCTCACCAGCAGAATGTGAGGGTTTAATTTCTCCACGTGCTTGTTACCTGACTTTTCTGTTATCTGACTTTTTGATTCTAGCTCTCCTGGTGTTTGTGAAGTGGTGTCTCATTGTGGTTTTGATTTACATTCCCTGATGACTAATGATGTTGAACAATTTTTCAAGTGCTCAGTGTTCATTTGTGTATCTTCCTCGGACAAATATCTATTCTTTGGCCATTTTTTTTAAAAACTGTGTTTTTGTCTTTTTTATTATTGAGTCGTAAATGTCTTTTATACATTCTAGACACAAGTTCTATAGATATATGATTTTCAAATATTTTTTGGCATTCTGTGGATTTTTTTTTCATTTTCTTGATGGTATTCTTTGAAGTACAGAAGTTTTATAAATGTTGATGATGTTCTATTGATCTGCAGTTTTCTTTTGTTGCTCATACTTTTGGTATCATATGCCAAATGTGAGGTCATGAAGATTTGTCCTTATGCTTTCTTCTAAGAATTTTATAGTTTTAGTTCTTATATTTAGGTCTTTCATCCATTCAGAGTTAACTTTACTGTATAAAATGAACTTCATTCTTTTGTACCTAGATATCCATTTGTCCCAGCACCATTTCCTGAAAAGACTATTCTTTGTCATTGAAAAGTCTCGGTACCCTTGTTGAATATCAGCTGACCTTAGATGTGTAGGTTTATTTCTGGAGTCTCAGTTTTTCCTGTTGACCTATATGTCTCTCTTTGTGCCAGTAACGCAGTCTCTTCATTACATTATTTTGTAGTAGTTTTGAAATCAGGATGCGTGAGTCCTCCTACTTTGTTCTTTTTTTTTTGGAATTATTTTGGCTATTCTAGGTCCCTTTCAAGACATAAGAATTTTAGAATCAGATTTTTAATTTTAATAATAAAGTCAACTGAGATTCTGATAAGAATTATGTTGAATTCATAAATCAGCTTAGGGTACACTGCCATCTCAATAATATTGTTTTCTGATCCATATACAAGGTGCTTGCCATTTATTTAATTTCTTTCAATAATATTTTATAGTTTCCAGAGTACACATTTTGCACTTCTTTTGTTAGTCCTAAGTATATTATTCTTTTTGATGCTATTGTGAATGGAATTCTTTTCTTAATTTCATTTTCAGATTGAAAAGGAAGTCATCTGGGCCTTTTTTAATGGGTAGTTTTCTGAATACTATTTATATCTCTTTTCTTGTTAAAAAATATGTGTTTGAATTATTATTTATTGGTTGCTTGAGGGTTATACATACATCTTAGGATCAGCCTCAGATTTAAACTAGCTTAATTCCAGTGATATAGAGAAATATTCCACTTATATAGCTCTACTCCCATCCCCCTTTTTGTGGAATTGTTGTTATATGTATTACATCTATTAATGTTATCAAACCAGTAATACATTGTTATAATTATTACTTTATCACTTTAGTCACTTTCTTAGTCAGATATAGCTTTGCTCCCTCTGACTCCTTTGTGCTTTGTATTATTGGCAAATACATTACACATATATAACATTTTTATATGTGATAGGCTTAACGATACATTATATAGATAATTTTATACAATTCCTCTTTAAATTGGTTAGAAGAAAGGAAAAAATATTTATTTATAGTGTATTTTATATTTTCCTAATTACCTTTAGTAGTGCTCTTTGTTTATGTGGCTTCACACTACCATTTAAGTTTGCTTACTTTCAGCCTGAAGAACTTTTTATATTTCTTATAGGGCAAGTCTGCTAGCAACCAATTCTTTCAGCTTTTGTTTATCTGGAAAAGTATTTATTTTTCCTTATTCTTTAAAAAATAGCTTTACTGATTATAAGATTCTTGGTTGAGAGGTTTTTTTTTTCTTTGTACACTTTGAATATGTTATCCCACTGCCTTCTGGCCTTTATTGTTTCTGCTGAGAAGTCAGAAAACCATCTTATTGAAGTTCCTTTGTAAATGTCACATTGTTTTTCTTTTACTGCTTTCAAAGTTTATCCTTGTCTTTGATTTTCAGCATTTTTACAATCCTGTGTCTATTTGTGGTGTTTAGCTGGAGTAAGCAGTTTTTTTCTAAATGTTTTCTGTCTTTCTAGGACACCCTTTTCTTGGTTCTTTGGCTAGAGAGAGCAGGCTTTTGTTAGGGCTTTGTTTTAAACCAAATAAAGTTTCAATGAAAGGTTTCTTTTTAATTCTCCATTTTTAAATACTAACATCCAAGTTTGAATTTAGCAGTCAATCAGAATTACAAATTTACTTAATTATATCCTTAAAATTTTATCTAAGGATATAATTAAGTAAATTTGTAATTCTTATTGAATACTAAATTTATCTCATTATTTAAAATTACAATTATTTTACAAAAGTACAGAACCCAACAAACTTTTTTCTAAAAAATATAACACAAGCACTTTCGATTTTAGGATCTTGTTTGAAGGACAATTAGGTCTCAGATACAAAACCCAGGTATCTATTCTCTCTTCTATCTCTTTTTCTAACCTTTCTGAGTTATTTCAACAATTTCCATGATCACAATTACCACATAAGCTACTAATTTTCAAATATATATCTCTCTTCATGACATCCTTTCGTTTGAACTCTCTTTATATTTCTAATTTGTATTTGATCTTTCCTCTTGGATATCTTGCAATTACCTCAAATAAAACATGTCTGAAACTGAACTTATTAGCACTCTTCCACTCAAACCACTCTTCCTTGTATACTGATTTCCTCTTCAGAAATAAGAGTACAAGCTATTCAGTTTCTCAAGTTGGAAAGTTCAGTGACATTTGTTCCTTCTGCACCCACCCTGCATTTAAGAACCACGAATTCTATAAGATCACCTCAAATATCTCTTAAATTCAGTTTTTCTTTACAACACTGTTCTCATGACTTATTGTTTCTTCCCTGGAAAAGGCTCCTGATCTGATCTTCCTCATACCAGTCTTTTCTGATATATTACTTTTCCGTTTGAGTTATGTCCTCAAATATAAATATATAATGAAATCATCATCAACAACAAATTTCCATATTTATTGTTCTTTTCAAACTGTGCCTGGCTCCCTAGTGATCACAAAGTACACTTCAGTCTTCAATGGCCTGTCCAGTTATATATCCTATCACTCTCTCCTCTAGCTTATTTTCCAATTTTAATGAACTCCTCACTACACCTCACACACATCAAAATCTCTATAACTAAGTTATCACACATTTTTCTTGTCACCTAGAATTCTTTCTCTTTTCAAAGTGCTGCTCATCCTTCAAGATCAAACTCTAAGTCACTTTCATTGTGAAGCCTTCCTCGAATTCTCCATCCACATTCCACCTGAACTTTGCTAATGTCTCTTTTGTACAATTTATAGTGCTACATTGACTCTTTGATTATACCATGAATTCCCTAGTGCTGGAGCTAAGTCTTAGTTAATATTTTATCTAGCACATGAACAATGTTGAACACTTAAGTGTTATACAACATTATGAAAGGCAGTATATAAAAAGTTAAGGAGACTAGAATTTATGAGGGCCACTGGAGGCAAGAAGGTCTTTCAAAAGTGGCAAATGAACAATTTGGGGGTAGGAGGAGGCTGGCTGTTTTGTTTTTTATACAGATTTATAGCTTAGTAAATGTTTTGGTTACTTTAATATTAACTATAATTATTTCCCTTTCACCTAATGCAGAAATCGATCACTAACCTTGTAAAGTTGTAGTGTTCATTAATGTGTTATAAATGTTTGATTTAATGAAAAGAGATAGCTCTATTGGCAAAGCTATATGAGTTTAATATAATTCCATGGCTAGTAATTTTCTGACTTGGCTCAGATTCTTTAAAAATCCAAGCATATGGTACAGAGCTGGCTCCCCTTGCCCCTGGTGTCCCTGTTAAACATCAGCATTCAGGAAGATAAACTACCAAACTTCCTATTTGATTCTTCTTGATTTTAATGTTTTCCTCTTATTATCCAATGTGTTTTCTGTCTGTTTCTTCTCCTTTAGACTGACTGAATGACTTTCAATCATATCTTTCTCTTTTCTGTTTCATCTCCACAGACTGATGGCTGCATAGCTACTACCTTGTTTTATAAGACTGCACAAACTGCCTCATCTATATGATGCTCTTATAGACAGCCCAAGGGCAGGAATACTCGCAACTAATCATTAAAGACATGAAGGTTGGAGCCAGGATCAGGGCAAAAATTGGCAAAGAAATATTGAACCATGGGGGTGTATGTTAATATGAGGGCCTAAAATGTAACCTTTTACATAATACATGTAATTGTGATGTGGTCTTCCATGACTGTCTGCTCTGATTCTAATGAAATACCACATTTTCAACACATTTGTAGTTATTTTTAATAAAAAAGGTTGCATTCTATCTCAGAAGCATACTAGCTAGTGGAACTCTGAAGTAACTTTTTTCTACTCTGTGATCAAGTACTGAAGTGTCTGAAAGGAAATGGAACTCTTAAATTTTGGTAGCATTCTCAGATGGAAGCATCAGAAACTCAAAGCACTGAGCCCCTCAGTCTACCTACAGGTGCTGCTTGTATCTCTGGTCTTCACCAGGAACCAGTGAGCAGGATGGAGACTGCCTTGCTGGCAGGTGTTCTTCCTGGCCCTTCTTAAAACTGCAGCTCCACTTTGATCTTTATATAATTTTATCAAACTGAAATCACCAACTGATGGCAAAATGTCTACCTAACATTAGGCATCCTTTCTGCCTGTACCTCATCCTTTCTGCCATTTAGATTGGGCATCTTGGTGACTGATATATAGAGAAATTCAAATTGGGATCTTGCTCTGTTCCTTAAGACTTGTCTTAGTTTAGGCTGCATCAACAGAATACCATAAACAACAAACATTTATGGAAGTTCAGGAGTTCTGGAGGCTGGAAATCTGAGATCAGGGTGCCTGCATAGTTGGGTTCTTGGTGAAGGCCCTCCTCCTGGTTTACAAATGGTCACCTTCTTACTGTATCCTCATGCGACAGAGTGAGAGCGTCTGTCTCTTCAACCTCCTACAATGGAACCAATCTCATCATGGGGGCACCATCCTCAGGATCTCATCTAAACTTAATTACCCCGTAAGGCCCCACCACATCCAAATACCATCAAATTGGAATTAGGGCTACAACATACAGATCTGGGGCAGGCACAAACATTCAGTCCATAGCAGGACTTTACTGGTGCTAATTGTCATTCGCTTCTCTTTCATGGAGGGACTCCATTTGTGCCTTTTATTATTATTTTATTTTAATTGTGTATATCAGCTAGTTATTTAAATATCTTCTGTCACTCCTTGGGTGCTGCTGCTGATGTCATTCTGATTTTCCCCTAGTTCTTTGAATAGCTAGCTTCTATCAACCCTGTGGGCCTCACCTCAGAGATACTGTTCTCAGAAGGATCTTATTTAATCATCTTTTTATAATTACATCAATGAAACATTATTAAGGAGAGGTACAGTATGGTCCGATATACATTTTTCCAAGATCATTCATGCTATCGTGTAGATGATAGAGATGAGAGACCAGTTAGCATATTCTTCAAACATTTTTGAAGGCATCTTGGTTGATCCTGGTTTAAGATTGTAGCAGCAGAGGGGAAAGAAGTAGAGGTGGAGCCCAGATATATTTAACAGAGAAATCTGAGACTTGGTGGATTAAATGTAAGAGGTTTCAAGAGAGGGTGATAACATGCCTGCCTGATAGATTTCTGGCTTAAGTATTTGGTTGTCATTCAAAACCAAATTCTGATTTTGCCATTCCCTGTTCAGCATTTTTATTACTTTCCAAAACCATTTAGGATGACATGTAAATTTCTTAACTTAGTTCTCAGAAATGTTTCAAGATCGACTTCCTGTTCACATCTTAATCTCATCTCTGGTCACTTACCCACCAGGGTCTCTCATGGAAGCCACTACAAATGACATACACTGCATGTGCAGCCTGACCACTTAGAAAACCTAGGTTTTCCTCACACTCATGCTATTTCTCCAATGCCTTTTCATTCTTCTGAGAATATCCTTCATTCTCTTCTTTATTTGGCTAATTCTCCTTGAATTTTCAGTCTTACATCAGCTAGTTTCTCCTCTGGGGAGATCATGGCTCTTCCGATATGATTTAGGTTTTTGAAGCACACTTTGCACAACTCTGCCCTTCCACTCTATAACTGTAGGGAAATTACTATTTTGTTGTTTTGCTTTTGAATTAGACTTCAAGTTCCATGAAGTCAGAGAACAGATTTCATTTGTGCTTGTGTCGTTAAGACTAAGCATACAAAGGACGTTCAATATAATATTTAACTGAATAAATGGCTAAAAGGATAGATTAATAAATTCTTGATCAGAAAAATAGAGTAAGAATTCATCTGTTTGTATACCTAATAATGTCTTGCATTCCTAAATAAATACATTTTCAAAAAAATATTTGTGAACTGATATTTCCCTTAATCCACTCAGATTTTGCTGTTATGAAGACTGTCACCAGACACTAGCTATAAAAAAGAAAATCAATGTTTTAAAGGCTTTACTCATTACAACAGTGTATCATTTAAAGTTTATTATAGCTTTCTATGTACTTAAGCATTATTATGTCCAAGGACTTATCTCTATAGAACAAGCAGAGACATTAAATGCTAAAATAAAGTACAGTTAAGAAGGGTGTTATTGTTTTTTTAGTTAAAGTAGGTAGAGTTTAAAGAGATGAGCTGAAAGAAGGGTAAACAATTTCAGGCATTTTGATTGCAATTGCTGGACAATAGAATAGAGAGAAAAAGTTGGAATGCTGTACCCTTCCCTCTCCGTAGCCTAGCTGGCACGCAGGAAACATTTGGGGTTGGGGACTTAAATGCCCTGGTTAATGAGGAGGCAGCCTGTCAAGCTGGTTGGAACCAGACTGAGTTGAGTCAATAAGGTCGGCACTAACTTGGGAGAACTGAGAGACGATGGTGAAGCCTAAAAAGCAGAGGAGCCTTTATCCGAACACACCTGGCCTTTGGATCCAAAGCAAAATCAAGAGACTTGGCAAAAATCACGTGCTACTGAACATTTCTTAGGAACTAACCATGTCTGGAGATTCTTTAAAGCCATCTAAGTCGGTAAATTATTGCATATGTCATCTGAGCCATTCATTAACACAGAAAAAGGGCTCAGCAAGTGTTTAGAAAAATGCATAGGCATTACACGGAGATATATGTTTTTCCAAATAAGAGCTCCCCTCATTTAAGATAGTTTAGAACTATCTACAAGCAACTTTAATGAGACTGTTTTCTGTTTGAAACAAGTTCAACAAATTACTGCTTTTCTTCAGTTTTTTCATCCTGCATGTAAAACTTTAACCATGATGGAGGGAGAGAATCTCTGGTCCTAAAAACTCAACAAATTTCTTGTCCACCAGTATAGATAAATGGAAACTACAACTTTTCAATAACAACATTATCATTGTGCTTGTGCATTTGCTTCAAGGACATGAGGAGACAAATCTGAAAGCACTATGTTCTGATCACGAAACAGCTGGGATTGGCAGCAACCTGATATGGAGCAATCAGGAACGGAAGGTTTATTTTGAATGAGAGGCGTTGTCCAACTGTGAGGCTGAGTGCAGCGGGGAGTAAGTGCAAACGCAGCCAATGGTGACTGCAGGGGTGAAGCTCCTGAGGACCTGTCGTGTTGCATGTCTCTTTCTGCTGCGAAGCTCACAGAGCCTCTGTAGATTGCAATGTTGTCTGTGGAGGAAAAAGTTCTTCAATTAATTTTGATTCCTAATGACAGCTTCTGAGCTGTCATTTGAAATCACAGTGACAAAATGGCTCTTTCAGAAACAAACAATATATTTCAAAACCCAATTGTATATTGGATAAGAATGCCTCATCATTTAATGGTCTCTAATATACAGTGCCATCTATTTCTTTTTTTAAAAAAATTTTTTTTATTGATTGCAGAGAGGGAGGGAGAGGGAGAGAGAAAGATAGAAACATCAATGATAAGAGAGTCATTGATCGGCTGCCTCCTGCACGGCCCTGACTGGGGATTGAGCCCGCAACCTGGGCATGTGCCCTGACCGGGAATCGAACCCCGATCGCCTGGATCCTAGGTTGATGCTCAACCACTGAGCCACACCCGGCTGGGCCAGTGCCATCTATTTTTATATTAGTTGTCCTCCCTTTTCTGTAGTAGTATAGCTATGGGCAAAGTCATTTCATTCTTCCTAGTCCCTACCAATGTTAGTAGTATTATTATTTTTATCATCTCACCAAAGGATATGTTTATTGATTTTTTTAGAGAGAGAGAGAAACACTGATGTAAGAGAGAAACATCGATCAGTTGCCTCCCTTACGCGCCTTGACCAGGGATCAAACCAGCAACCTTTTGGTGTACAGGATAACACTCCAACCCATGGAGCCACCTGGCCAGGATCAACGTTATTATTTGATTGATGTAGACCATAGAAGCTGCTCAGTAAATATTGTTGAACAATCTATAATTGCAACATTTTATATTTAGATACCACTTTAGGAGTTTGCAAAGCACTTTAACATAACTTATTTAATCAAACTACACTGGAAAACAAATATATTATCCTAATATGTGTTTTTTAAGCCTCCCTATTTTACAGCCATGCTTCATGTATCACACAAACTGTCACAGACAGGTGAAGACAGACACATGACTACGGAAGCGATGTCTCCCAAACTTACACTTTGTGCTTTGTTTAGAATTTCCTTCTGACTATAATTATGCTAAAAATGAAAACCTGCCTCCTCTTTATATTACAAGGAAAGACCACTGTGTGATTCGGGGATCTTCCCTTTGCCCCTTCTCGTTTTTCACTCCTAGAACCAGGTAAGGCGCTGAGGGGCCAGTCACCACGCCAGGCATGTGAGTAAGATGAAGCTTTTGGCCTCAGTGACACCCAAAGTCATCTGTGTTCTTTGCCCAGACCTTGCCAGCCAGCACTCGCACGAGGTAACTGCAGGCCGGGGAAGACACAGACGCCGCTCATCTTGGGCCCTCGGGAGGCAGGCCGGAGCCTGGGCGGGCTGTACAGTTCGGGGAACTGTTCCGACCCCGCTTCGACGTACAACACTTTCTCATCTGGTCGCCGGTACACTGCAGAGGGCAGAGGCAAGTGGTTCTGAGCAACATCAGTGGGCTCAGAGTCCCGACACACTCCTCTTAGGGACAATGCCAAGCTACTTTATTTGGTCATGCAGTGATAGAGAGAACAGCAGGCCTTCGGGAGAGAACAGAAAGAGGGGGCTCCCAATGCTTTAGTTCCCAAGAGGGGGTGTTAAAATGCATAGAAATGTTAAATCTCTACCCCAAAAATCAATGAACGACACTGCCAGTTACAGCTCACTCAACCCCGATTTAGCAATCATTTGAGATCATACAAGGGAATGGTTTTGAAGTATAAAAAGTATTTCAATTATTCCTGCTGAGTGTTAATGCCTTTGAAACGTTGGAAGGGAAGCTGTCAAAGAAAGTGGAATATCAGTGCCACCACCTACACTCGCGAGCAAAAATTATAATGCAGTTGTATGGAAGGGAGTGCGTTCTCTGGAACATGGATTTTATTAAAATGTGTGTAATCCTGTAAGCTTGAGAACTGTCAGGTCTGACCAGGCGATAGAATAATAATACACGTGTTGGTGTTCATACAGCATTTGTTTCTATTGAGAACCCCAGAGCAATTGATGGGTATAACCCAATCTTTTCATGTTGTCAGAATCTTAGCCAGTGTGCTTTAACACATGTAGCAACCTGGAAAGTCTCACTGTAGAAACTTTTAGGGATTTAATTTCTTGTCATAAACCTGGAAAACAACAGGAGAATGGTCCCTAAACCTAGGCAACCCACGCGCCTGGGCAGTGTCTCCATAGAGTGTTGCTACGTGTGTCTAGGGACACCAGCGCCCCAGCCCCAACACTGTTACACTCCACTTAGCGCCCCATCAAGTAACAAAAGGCACGACTTTAACTCAGCCACTTCTTTCAAGGGTCCAGTGTCTTTACTCAGAAAAGTCAGAGGATTTATTCCCAAATGAAAATCTAGTGAAGAGACTACATACAACTTTCTAGCTTTATCCCAATATTTTATTTAAAAATGGTTCTATTTACAGTATTTATAGTTCACATCAAGATTGTTATTTAAGGGTTGAGATATTATACTAAAGAACCATTGGGTTCTTACGATGTTAGGATCCGTCCAAGATAAAGCACATTGTTGCCATGGGGATCAGTAAATAGACTTGATCTGAGACACTAGTTCCCACTGCCAAGACATGGGTGGGAGAGGTGGTTCCCACAGACACTGTTTTCTCTAGACTAAAAATACAGTATGATTTCTATTAAAGGGCAATTAAAAAAAAATCCATGGTGATGTAGCCTAAAGGGAACATACCCTATCATTTTCAGAACAATTAAGCAGTGAGCTCACTACCCAATACTTGGAGATATCTGTATGCAATATTAACTATGCTCATGCTCTGTCATGTCAAAGGCGGAGTCCCAGCTGCAGCTTTTTCAGTGCTGTTTCACACGGTCTTAAATAAGAAATCGTTTACGGAGATAGACACGTTATAGACATAAATTACTTCCTTTAAGGGCTATACTATAAACTTAGCACAGTGGCATTAACTCTTTGAAAAAATTGTTTTGGTTTGAGAAATACTGCTCCAAATGGTTGTGATGCATGTAAATTCTATGAATACTGCTTTTAAGACCTCTAGTCAAGAAATCCAAAGCATCCCAACTCTTCCCTGAAGTTTGTTGTTAAATAGCATGTCAATGTAAATAGAATCAATCCTTAGATGTACAGGGTGCTGTAGGGTTGGCAAAGTGATTTTACCACCAATCATTTTGCCTGATGTACTTCACAATCCTGTGAGAGAGGCTGGGAATTCATTACTAGTCTTTCATACAATGATACTGAGAATCAAAAAGGTTCAAATGCTGCCTAAAAGTACATAGATAACAAGTGTGAGATTGAACACCAGGCCCCAAAATGAGAACTACTCTCCCTACTCTACTGTTGTATAAGGGAAATGACATATTTCATCTCATGTCATTACTCTTATAAACTCTATCATTATATCATCAAGACTTATGGATTTGATTCTGAGACAATTAACATTGCAGTATCATCTGAATTATTAAAATGTTGTTGAACTAAATAGCAGTTCAATAAAATTATCCATTGACTAGGGCTGAGCATCCTCATGGTTCTCTAAAGGGTATTTATTTTAAGAAAATTTCACACACGTCGAAAGGAACTAATTTTCAGTTCATTTTAAATACTGCCCAAATCAAGTTTTATTTTTCCATTTAGAAGGTAGGTTTCCTTCTTCTTTCTATTGCCCCTCCCTCCTATGACCTCTTGTGGCTCGACAGCCTTATTAAGTTTATCATTGCACAATTTAACCTATATTTTTACATTACTTTGATGGATGTCAAAGTAGAACAGTCAGGTTTAAAAAAATATTATTCCTCAAGCAGTCTGTCTTCAAGGTACATTCTTTAGATAGAATATTCGCTGGGCTGTTTCCAGTTTTAAATTGGTGTAATTCATCAAGGGGTCAACACCAACTAAAGTTTATGCATGTTGACTGGCTGGGCTTCAGGAGTTCTAAAGTGTGTTTGCCTCTTCTCAGACATCACTCTTTCATGCAGGCTCATTCCTCCTTGAATATCCTTTATAAAAGCTGTCACTTGATTTGATCAGGAACTCACTTTCCTCAACTGCCCCTTAGGAGAGACTACCCACGTCCCCAGAGTTAAGTGTTTCATGTCTCTATCCAGCTTCTTTATCATTTTGCCTTTTGTTCCTATGAGCCACCCCTATGACCTTCCACAATTTTTATTTTCTCCTTAAACTATAGAGTTGGCTTCTTATGTTTGCAACTAGAGAATCCTGCTTGCTACAGAAGAGTAAAAAAAAGTGTTATAATTTGTGCTATTTCCACATTTTAGCAATACTGTAAAATAACCAAATAATTTTGTCATCAAGCATTATTTATTACGGCAATATTATACTTTCCTCAAATTACTAACTTTCATTTACTGAGGTAGTATATATTTTGCTTGAAACTGACACTGTTTTTCACAGGCTGTGTTTACCCCATTTTAGGGGAGGGAAGGCAAGTAAAACTTATCTGTTTACAAAAGCTCCCTACAATCTTTATATTTAGAGTAGTGTTTCCTAAATTGTATCAGACTCACTCATGTAGATGGTGCACCGTTGACCAGGCTCATTTAGGAGACAGAGAAACTTTAAGTACTGGTTGCCTAGGTAATTTCTCTAGGTCAAGGACAAAAGTCATTTAGCTTTTCTCTGGTCTAGGAATCTGCTTGCTCTGCTCATTGAACTACCCAAATCAGATCAATAATGGCCCTCATCTGCAGTGAGGCGGGTAAGAAATCCATTCCAAATTGGCGGACGAGTTGCTTTTCCCTCCTACGTGCCCCCTACTAATGTGAATCTTTGCATAACAGATGCAACTTGGCAAAAGGTAAGTGTACCAAAGTGAAAGCCATATTCTTGGAGAGTTCATTTATTCCTGACAGACACCTAGGTTTTTCCCCCTCAAAGATCATCATCACTGTGGAGTCACTTTCTAGCTTTGCAACCTTGAGGAGCAGAGGCTAGGACAAAGGGGTGAGAATGGATGTCTCCGACTACTATTGCCTCTGGGGCTTAAAGGTTAATTCCTGTCTCCCACTTTTGTGGATTTCCGGTAAACACAGTTTCCTGGAAGTCCATGTTCAGTTCAAGAACAGAAAATAAACACAAGCATCATCATGTCCATTCTTCGTCAATTGTATATATTTTCCCTTCCCCTTAACATATTAAAGGAGCACTGGTATGATTTCCATCTATTCACCACCCTATATTAAATCCAGTGTTGTACAAATGATAAGAACTCAATAAATAAGTTTTGAATGAACATGTTTATGTACATGAAAATGACCCAGACTTTGAGAAAGCTTTGTGCATGAGGGGAATGCGGGTGTACTTTGCAGCAATGAAAAATGAGACAGGGAGAGGACTACAAAAGCCAAGTTCTGAAAGACTTTAGATGCAGAGCAAATTTGGACTTATTCTTGAGTGTGATAAGCAACCATTAATTTTTTGTTTTGAAGCTTGAACTTTTTCAGGTTTGTTGACTGGCTGAAGAATGAGTTGGTACAGTAAGAAGCTGGAGTCAAGCAGACCAGTTAAGAAGCAAACGCAATTATCTGGCAGAGAGATCTTAAGAGCATGCACTAAAGTAATGTTTCTCAAATTTGCTGCATTTCATAATCAGCTACAGCTAATGAAGCTCACAGAGGCCCAGGCTCCTTGAAGTAAGATAGGACATAAACCTATACTACTTCAACCTTTATATTTTTTACCAAGTTCCCCAGGAGATTCTGATTCCCATACTTTTAGAACTACTGAAGTAAAGTTAAGGCAATGAGATATAGTCTTGATAAAGTTGATTGGTTAGATATGGGGGTTGGGCACAAGTGAGGAGCCCACATTAACTGTCAGGTTATTGGGAATAAGGACCGGTTCAGCCACTGGGAAAGATGGGGAGAGACTATTAGCTCTGCATCTTCATTATTGGGATGAAGCCCAACTGTATTCTTCTCAATGTATTGGTGTCTGTCCTATAGAAAGTGCATGCCAGTAGGTCAGTGAAAAGTTGGAGCCATAATCCCTCCTGACATGAGAGAAGAGATGATAGAGCTCAGGTTTTCTAATTTCCAGTCTATAAGGTCTTAAAAATAATGAGTGGTAAATTAAATGCATCTTAGAACACATATTTTGTCCCCTCTAAGTATGTTGTTGCTTCACTGTCAAGTTGATTTCCTCATGAAAAACAGCATATTAAACACACTGTGGTGTTTTTGATTTTGTTAGAGTATTTTCCCATTTGCTGCCACTCGTGATTCGTAGAAGTTTACTATTAGCACCCAAACTGTGGACAATAAAGCTTGTGAAAGATCAACTGAGAATGTTCATCATCGAAATTCAAAGAACTGCCACCCACGGTGCTAATATTTGCTGATTTTTAATGATTCTACTAAAGTTTTAATAAATGTGTGTTGCTGACTTAATATTAACTGGACATAATTTTTTAATGCCCAGAGAATGGTGGCTTTCCTGGAATTTGGACTTTAATATTAAGTATAAGGTTGGGCGACAGCCAGGAGTGGGAGTCAGGTAAGACCTCAAAAGATGCAATGGTCTATTTTGTTAATAGTCCTGTGTCTAATTTTACCACACAGGATAACTTACCCTAACTGTATTTTTAAGTAAAATATTAAAATATCCCTTCATCTGTCACAATTGAGAGACAACTTAGAATAGTAGAAAGACTTAGGTTCTAGTCCAGACCCTGATAACCAACTCTGGGACCTTGGGCTAATCACTTAACCTTTCTTGCATGTCAGTTTCCTCAGCTTTAAAATAATGGGAATGACTAGTCTCTAAAAATCCCTTTTGGTTCAACAACTCTGTGATTCTAGGTTCTATCAACTGAGCATCGCTATAGCTTTTAATAGAGTTGTGATTTAATCTGAGAACATCTGTTACAGTCTATAACATATTTTGCCAAGTCCTTGACCTTAATTTTGCTATAGACATCAGATGTTCCTTCACAGATTAAACTCTGTATTTTACTGAAGGAACAGCAATTATGCTTGTGTCTTGAGTAATGTCAACCTGACTCAAAGAGATGCCAATTTATCAACATTATCATTAAATGACTTCTTAATTAAGGTTGTCAATAGCATTAGGTTGTCATAAGCACCTCATTTACATTTTTATTTTTATACTCCTGCAAAACATAAGTCTTATTGTTAAAGGCAGCAAACATTTTCCAAATAAACATGGATTCAAAAATAATTCCGTGGCATACATATTAACATATTGATGAAATATGCAGCTATTTCATTTCTATTAATCATTGTTCCATTACTAGTTGCAACTACATCTATTATTAATCTACAAACTTGCTTCTTTCCATTGGAAATTTAATTTTTATGGTTTCTTAGCTTTAAGAAGATTTTAGTTTGGGCTATAAATTTCCCCCAGTTTTCACTTACTTGAAACTAAGGAAATAGAAATAGATTTTTTTTTTTCAATCTTTGCTTTCACAATTTGCAAAGAATATAGATCTTTCTATATTCTAAAAGTGCATCCTCCTATGGTTAATTATTAAGCCAAGGCAAATTTTTGACTCTAAGAGGAAAAGGGATAATTCAAAAAAAAGGAAACAAAAACCCCTTAGATTCTATGCACTTTGGCACTTTGTCTCTCTGAGTCTCCATTTTCCAACCTGCAGATGACAGTGGGGAAGGGGTGGAACAGTAATTGCTTTGTGAAGTTTACTGAAAATCATTTGAGATAACAACAGTACTGATAGTTGCTGCTAGTAAGAAATATCTACTTTTCTATGATTAATTTAATATGCAGAACAAAGGAACATGCAAGAAGGTTCCTTAGGCTCAGGCTATGTTATGATTGCATAGCAGAAACATATTTATTTTGTTTTAACTCCTGCTCTCTCCTTTATAGTCAGACAACTGTCAGTAAGCATACTGGGCTTCCTAATGCTGTCTTACCTGTTTCTGGGACTGTATTGCTGGTCACACCTGGTCATACATTTTCAGCATCTGGGGATCAAGTGTGATTTTCTCTCCCAATATGATTACGCATTTTCAAGTGAGCTTTCTGTTGAAGCACTTTTGATAACCTTGTTCTTATTTCTTAGAATCCTTTGATTATTCCATGAAGAATATGCATGTTGTTAAACATGCATACTTATAAGAAGTGAATACTTCTAATATTTTGCAAAATTCATTCTAGAAAGCATAATAGAGGTATGCATTACCTCCCTCTGATTCTTTTTCCTACTGTGTCTCTGTCCCCTCGGGTCCCTGGCACCCAGGCCAACCTCTGACCACAGCCCGCCTGCATGGGTCACCTTGCTCAGCCACTTGACGTCTTCTCTTCCATGGAGCTGTGTCTGTGATGTTGGTGCTTAGCGAGTCCAAATCCCTCATGGAAGGGAGTGGAGACGATTGCCAGACAGAACAAAAATACCCATTTGCTCTGTACTTTTCAGAAGTACAAAATGTCCCCCTAAAGGTGGCCTCTTGTGTGCTCACTGTATCATCCCTGGTCTGGCTGGGGCAGAAACGACTCTCTCCATGGGAAAGACACTGAAACTCGGAAGGGTTAAATGATCTGTTCAAGGTCATGCAGCTTGGAAGGGTTCCAGGTCAGTTTCAGTCTGTATCTTCCGAAAGCAGCAGCAGGATTCTTTCCACTTGTTCATTCCAGCGTCTCTATTCTGGGACTGTTATCAGTAGCGCCTGAACTTGCCTCTGGGAAATCCTGTCGTTCACTCAAGGGCTTCATGAGGGGCTTCGATTATGAAAATAGGAGAAACTTTAAAGCTTTGCCCCGATGAATGTTAACAGCCTATTAAAATAAGATGTAAGACTTTAGGAGGATATGTACACACTCACTGCATCGTCTCAAAAGCAGACCAATTAATACAGCCAGAGGCTTCCCCCACAGCAGACGCGAGGAGGCCAGCAGTGGGCAGTTCACTCTGTTTCTGACACAGGCAAATCGGGAAGAAAGGATGGGACTGGTACAGGATCGATGCTCACTGACTTCCATTCCACACAAACAGCACAGTACCAATTGTGGAGGACAGGACACTAAAACCCTTTTTGAGAAGTGCGGTGACCGAGGTATGAGTTTGGGCTTTGGATCAAGGACTTAATGGCTTTGGATCCAGACTGACTTGAGCTCCTTGTAAGGTTGTGGCCAAAATAAGATACAAAAGTTGTCCCACAGTGCCATGTATGTGTGTTAAAGACAATTTGATGACTGGTTTTTTATGCTGTCAGATGAATTCAAAGGGCTGAGAAAATGCCCTCGGATTTCAAAGAAATAAAGATGAACAGTTTGCAAAAGTCAAAATTAGTTCTTTTATCAATAAATAAGCTGGCAGCATATTTCAGAAATTGTCCTTTTATAAAGGTGGTGTTAATCTTCAGATCACATTCTAATCCTTCGGCAATTAAATAAAAAGTATAAAAACCTACTTCAGACCAACCAAGCCTGAATCCCTAAGGGTGGGCTCTGGCTGCTGGTTTTTGGTTGATTCGAACAAGCCACAATTGATAAGCACTCGTCTGTAAGATCAGCGGTCTTGGGTGATAATCATGGAGGGCTTCTTTTGATGATGACGGCTTATGGGCATCTATTCCGGCGTCAGCAGTGATGGCCCACTGGTTTGTGCCCCTTTCCTTTCCGCGATGGCGCCATTCATACCCCTCCGGCTTCGGAAGAGGATCTGAGGCCCACGCAGCCCCCTGAGTGTCCCTGGCAATGGTAAGTGCGGTGCAAGAGGCAATGTGAGGGCTCGTCTGGAGCCCGAGTCTTGCAGCTGGAGGGAAACCAACGTAGAGGCTTCTGACTGTTTGACTGCAAGTGGCCATGACTGTTTCCAGCTTTTTTCCTGGTCTCCCTGGCCTTTCCTTTCTTCCTTTCCTCATTACCTCTCTTACCTACTCTTCTGTGCTTTTTACTTTCTTGTTCATCTTTTTTTCTTTCACTTTCTCTTCTCAGGAAAAAATAAAGAAGGACTTGCTTGAGGACAACAAAGTTAAGCTGACATGGATTTTATGTCACTTGATTTTTGGATCCATAACCATTTTTGAAATGGCTATAGTCTCCAACTCTAGAACGATTTCTCCCTCCAACTTTGTCAGTGTTTTTTTTAAAGTTTCTTTATCTTTATTGTTGAGAATATTACAGATGTCCCCTTTTTACCCCAGTGATCCCCTCCACCCTGCATCCACCCCAGCCCCAGGCCTTGCCCAGACCAGTGTCTGTGTCCATGGGTTATGCTTATAAACATATAAGTCCTTTGATTAGTCTCTCCCCGCCTACTCCCCCCTCTCCACCTTCCCTCTGAGATCCCTCAGTCTGTTCCAGGCTTCTATGTCTCTGGATCTATTTTGCTCATCAGTTTATTTTATTACATTCCACATATAAGTGAGATCATGTGGCACTTGTCTTTCTCTGACTGGCTTATTTCGCTTAGCATAATATTCTCCAGGTCCTTCCATGCTGTCCCAAAGGATAAAAGATCCTTCTTTTTTATAGCTGCGTAGTATTCCATGGTATAAATGTGCCACAGCTTTTTTATCCACTCACCTACTGATGGGCACTTGGGCTGTTTCCAGATCTTAGCTATTGTAAATTGCTCTGCTATGAACATAGGGGTGCATACGTTCTTTGTAATTGGTGTTTTGAGTTTCTTAGGATATATTCCTAGAAGTGGGATCACTGGGTCAAATGGCAGGTCAATTCAATTTTGTTAGTTTTTGCTACATACATTTTGATGATCTGTCATTAGGTGCATATATGTTTAATTGTTATATCTTTCTGCTGTATGAAAACTTTTAAAATATATAATGTCTTTCTTTGTCCCTTGTAGCCTGTTATGATTTAAAGTTTATTTTGCTGATATCAATAGAGCCATCCCTAATCTCTTTGGTTACTGTTTGCACGGAATATCTTTTTCCTTCCTTTCACTCTCAATCTGTTTGTTTCTTTACATCTAAAGTGAGTCTCTTGTATACTGCCTATAGTTGGACTCTGTTTTTATGTCCATTCTGCTAATCTCTATCTTTTGAGTTTAATTCATTTACATTTAAAGTAACAACTGGTAAGGAAGAACTTCTGTCAACTTGCCATTTGCTTTCTCCATACCTTAAAGCTTTTTTGTCTCTCATTTCCTGCATTACTGTTTTCTTTGGTGTTCAGTCGATTTTTTCATAGTGAAGTGTTTAAATTCCTTTCTCATTTTCTTTTGTTTATATTCTGTAGCTATTTTCCTTGTGGTTACCATGGGGATTGCATTTAACATTCTAAAGTTATAACACACTGTTTTGAATTTATACCAGCTTAACTTCAATAACATACAAAATGTCTATTACTCTTCAGCTTCATTCCTACCCCTTTTGGTGTCACAGAATTACATTTTTATACATTGTGTATCCAAAAACATACCTAATAATTCTTTTAAATGTATTAGTCTCATAAATTATGTAGAAGTCAAAATTTGGAGTTACAAACCAAGATTTATTCTATACTAGCTTGTAGACTAATACTTGTCCTTTAAAAATGCATTAGTATCACAAATCATGTAGGAAACAGAAAGTCGGGTTATAAAGTCCACAATTGTTGCTGCAATAATACTTAGGAGAAGGTTAACTTTGAAGTACTCGAGGTCACTAGAGACAACTAACAGGTCACCATAAATTCAGGCTTAGAGTTTGAGAGAGAGCTGAAGTAATGTGGATATACCAGATAAAGCAGAGTGTGGTTAGAATGGAAAGATAAGACTCCGGGGGCACGGTGTTCATTGCCAGACTTTAGCCAGGTCTTATGTTTAGTGAATGCTCCACGTTCAGAGTTTAGTAGGATTTATGCAGGTGTGACTGAATGAATTATCTTCTCACTCATCCTATATTAATCATATTTTATATACATTTGAATCTCTGAGAAAACAATGGACTTAATCAGTAATATATTATCCTTTTTATTTTTAAAAAATAGTAAAGTATTTGAGCAGCAGTGATGTTTCTCAATAATAATAATAATTTTAAAATATTTACTAGAAATACAATGGTAGGGGTTATATTTACAGTCCTATAAAGTAAGAACAATTCATATCCTTATTTTACAGATGAAGAACATGACACTTAGAGAATTTAATAATTGGGGTTCAAATTCAGGTTCGATATTTCCAGATCCTATTCTCTCAACCAGTGATTAAAAAAATAATAATAATGATAATAAAACATTCCGGATGCCTGGATCCAACCCCAGAGATTTCGACTTAATTGCCTCAAGTGAAGCTCAGGCACTGCTCCTGAGAGCTCCCCTGGCAACTCGAGGCGCAGCCCAGCTGCAAGTCACTGCTTCAAACTTTGCCTGGCGTTTGGAAGAGGCCCCGACCCCGCGCCGCCTCGGGGGCTCCCCCTGGAGCTCAGCGCAGGCAATGCCCACAGAATCACGCAGCGTGGCCCTGTGCCTCAACCGAACCTTCTCTGAGAAGCCTTCGAGCGCGAGGGTTTTCGTAAGTATGCTGAATCAGAACCCTTTGTCTGTGTTAAGGCAATCGGAGTCCGGAAAGTGTTTTTAACTCTTAGGGCTATGCGATAGTTTTTAACAATTAAAGAGGTCCCATGTATTTATGAAGAACCACAATCAGCATATGTATTCGACGGAATACAAATCGAATCAATGAATACAATCCCAGGTCCGGAATTCTTTAGGGTTTGAAACGGAGAGCAAGGTCACAGCATCGCTATTCACCGAGAGGCTGTGGGGGCAGGCGGGAGCGACGCAGCCGTCTGAGGAGGGGAGTCAGAGAACGCGGCTGGTATCAGTCCCTGCAGGCGCCCACTGCTTTGGGGAACCTCTGGATTCACGTACCCATGTGAGGCCTTCCCAGAGCTCCTGGCCAAGCAGAAGGGGCCAGGGTCCTATTGGAAAACAGCAATAAAACCCAGGGGCAGAGCCAGGCTGAATGTCCAGACAGAGTGGTCTGTGCTGTGATCCTGGGAAGGTGCTGTGTCATCCTAACACGCCGGGCCGGAGCTTCCCAAGCGAGGCAGGGAAGGAAACTGGAGCAATACTGACATTAGCTCTCAGGGAAAGAGAATGGGCCCTAGGGGCAGACAGTCCAGCCCAGCCTGATGCTTTACTAGCTGTGTGACCTTGGGTAAACTAATTAACCTCTCTGAATTTCGATTTGCTCTTCTTAAAAAAAAGTGGCCATACTTCTGCCACAGGGTTTATGTGAACTCCTGCATGTGGAAGTGCCTGGCTCCGAGCCTCTGTACTGATTTCTCCTCCACACTGGCCTTGAATGAAAGACTGGCAGCAAAAGCAGAAAGTATCCGGGGGTGGCAGCCGTGCTGGTGGTAAGTCAAGCAGAAGGTGCAATAAGATGGACTGGGCACAGAACACACGGACTGGAAGCTCCGTTTCAGCCACGGTCACGCACACTCTACTTGTCTGCACACAAGGAGCCCCCGTTGTGACACTGCAGCCTCTTTCCTACCCGCCCGGGAGTAATTCAGCTTCTCCGGCTTTCAGCAGGGTCGGCTGGACACTCCGTGCGGGCCCCTCAGAAAGAGCGTGGGCTACAGTCATTTCATTTCCTAAGGCTGCTGCCTGATTTTCATCTAATTAAGAAGGCCGACCTTTACGGAGAGAGTCCCCCACACGCCGCTTGCTTTAGCTAAGCTCACTCGGATCCTAGTGGAAGCTGAAAATCTCGTGGTAAAGAGGGCCAAGTTTTCCCTGATGAAGCTACCACACTGTTCCTCTCCTTCCAAAGAAATTAAACAGGCATGATTACAGATGCAGAAGCCAAAACCCCTTTCCGACAAATCTGACCTCAAGTGGATGAGTAGGTGGGAACAGTAGGTGGGAAAAGGTAATCCCTGGAGGCATTTATATCAAAAAGAATGTCTCATCTAGCAAAGAACGGAGGCCCTGAGAACCCATAACCTTGTAATTAGCCTTTATCCAGAGCAAACTCAAGTCAGGTTCCTACTCAATCCCTCAAACCTCTGGGTCTGGAGAAACAGCGACTTTGAGCGTCTGTTGTGTTCAGTATCGGTGGAGCTCTTTAGACAGAAGGGCCACGGGAGCCGGAGAGAAAGGCGGTCGTGGCCTGTAAAGGCAAGAACCGCAAGCTCTGCGTGTGCTGACCGCTGACGATGTTGGCTCCACAGGATTAGCCAGCAGATGGGGACACTCAGGCACTGTGGGGTCTGGAGGACAGTCTGGCATTTGCTCTGCCCAGGATTTACCCACAAACGCCCAGGGGTCAGTCCCTGCTTAGGAGAGTTCACGAGCGTCTGCCCCAAGTGTAAGTCACTGCTGCTGTGTTTGGGTTCGTTTTTCTTGGTGCCCTTTTCTCTTTCTAATAGGAAATATATTCTGTCTGGTCTTTATAGAGACCGTTCACCTGGGTGGAATGAAATTTTGTGACTAGAACAGAGCTGACGCTCAGTCAGGTCCTGACTGATGTCTCAGTAAGTGCACCGTTGTCATTATGTGCCGAGGGCCACACTGGGGACAGCTCGCCGGGGTGGTGATGGGCTAATGCCGCTGGAGCAGTCAGCAACGACCCTCTTCCCTGCTTCATCCAACTGGGAGCAGGTTTTCTTTAGTCAGCTATCTCTGGCTTATTGACAGATCACACAGAACAACCTGCTGTCCACTGGAACCAGGTCTTTGGTCCCGAGAAACTCTGAAGTTTGTGAGCATTTGCTCTTGTACTGCATCAGTAACGAGTGAGTGTCAGGGGCAGAGGAAGGGTGTTTGAGCCCCTTCTTTAAAAGGTTGTAAAATATCATTAAATACAAAATGGAGCAAAGAGACAGACAAAATATGAACGGGATCTCTGAACGCATGCTCCTAGGTAATTACATCCTAAATCAGAAGAGTACACCCCCTGGTTTTCTCTGTTAGTATAGAAAGTAAATGAGCATTATTTTCCCAGGTCTATTTCCACTGAGTGAAAAGAGAGAATATTTCTCATGTTGCTAATATCGTAGCCTTGCTCCCAGGTGTTGGCATCACTTTAAATGCAGTAAAGGTCAAAGAACTGAGAGACAATAAACAATGCATCTCTTCCTACCTCCCCAGCAGTGTCCTGCCCTTGGGTATTTTCAATTCATTATGAATGAATTCACTAGAGGTCACATAATTTCCCACAAACATAAATTAACTCAAGGAAAGAAGTGCTATGCACAAAATTGTTTTTGTGTACCTATTGGTATCTACTGCTACATGTAAACACACACACACACACAAAGACATGCATACGCTCTCATTCTACCCCCAAAATAAAAGTCATTTTTGAACTGTAAACTCTAGCATCTGAAAGATCCCTTCATAAGCCAGCACATTATACATCGTAAATAACATTTGAGGCCAAGCAGCAATCCTTACAGCAGGCCATCCTTTCTTCTAACAGCAGCTATTTTAATTGGAATCGACATGCCATTTAAATGTTTTCTTACACATGATAATAACAGTGATTGCACACATCACAGCAGAAATAAAATCCATCTATGAAGAGGGTGCTAGGATAAAGGGCTGTGGGGAAAATCCTACAAAGGCTTTAATTTCTATTTTTAGCAGGCCAGAGAGTTGCCGATAGAAGGATTTTTCTTCTTCATTACTTTCTATCATTTTCAGATATTAACAACATCTGCAATATTTTCTCCACCTGATGTTATGATCCATGTGGCAGATTGAACACAATACCTGTGAGCTGCCTAAATCCCCCCGGGGAAAGCAGCTTTGCACACACCTCCTTACGTATCATCCTAGGTCTCGTTTCTTTTTCCAGATAACAGATCCGGGAAGCTGAGTGTAGCTAGAAGCTATCACTGCTGTCCTGAACTAGTGACACTGGACTCCTCCCCCAGGGAACCAGCTGCATCTATTTAAAACAGACTTTTAGGTGAATATGTGGGACATCTTTGCTAAATAGAAGGGTTCTTAGTGGCGTCTTAACAACAGAATATCGGCCGTGAGTGTACAGCACAAAACCAAGGTTTGTGCGGCCTTGTAAACGAGGGTCTGCGTGCTCCAGCGTGGAGATCCAGTAACAGCCTTTCCTTCCGCATCCTGCTGCCGCCAAACTAATAACATCCCGAGGGAGAGGGCGGCTGCTACCGAGAGTCTGTTTTCCCTTCTTGGTAACGGCTGCATGTGACTTTGAGCGTGTTGTGTATATGGGAACACAGCTGTAAATCTGATTCTAAAAGAAATTTCCCTTTATTAATTTTTTGAAATAGAAATCTGAATTATTCATTTATAAAGATAAATATTCCATTTTTAATCTTCTTTTATCTATTCCTTTTTGCTTTTAAAAAAAAGTGTGGCTTCATCTATCTTAATCTAATTCATACCTGTTGCTCCTCTTGGGGGAGAGAGAGAGAGGAGAGAGAGAGAAAGTGAGTAGGGAGAGGGAGAGACCAGAGGCAGTATGCTAGGTGTGGCATATGATACCAACATGGGGTGCAGAGACGAGCAGAGAGGAAGAGAGGGCTGTGGTCCAAGGGGGTGTAACCAAGAACAATCAGATGGAAGAGAGCCGTAAAGGTGACGCAGGTCTTCTTCCCCCACCCCCAGCAAGTCTCTATCAAATGGTTGGCAGGTGCCACCTTTAATGCTGTGCTGTAAAACACATTCATTTGCCTGAAAAAGAAAAAGATCTGTAAAACGCACTCATGGGTCTTGCAAAAGCAAGAAGTATTTGCTGCCACACCCCCTTGCTGGCATTTCCGTTACACCACGCAAGCAAGGGTGTGCCCCGTGTGTGGCTGCCTGTTTTCTCCAGCCGGCCACTGGAGTGAAGGGTGTTTGACTTACTCACCTTTAGTTTCCCTAACCCAGCACAGAGCCTGGCACAAAATAATCACCTAACAAATGGTTACTAAATTGTTTGTTTGAAAATCGGGTCAAAATGAGTGGTTCCTCTAGAACTAGAGGTAAGAGAGCATAGGTCAAGACCCCACAATTCAAATACCTGGGGCCAACCCCTAAAGGGGGTCTTGCATTTGATGAGAATGTTTTCTGTGTGATTGGGAAGAGGGTGTGGGGAGAAATTACACTTGCTATTCGATGCAAGGAAATAGAAGCAAAGCAATAAAGAGAAAACACAAACACTTGAGCAGAAAGAGAGAAGAGAGGGCATCGAGGAGAGTAGAAAGGTCCACCTCCTGTGCCTGTGCGGAGGTCTGGGGGAGACAGGCCCAGGAAGGAAGACAACGATGGGAATGGAGAGTCTGGGACTCACCTGTGACCTCTAAATGAGAGGATAATTTTGGGTGCATGAATGTGTAACCATTGATTTCAGAGACCAAAAACATCTGTCTACATATCCATGGCCACCTATGTTGTAGAAATTGCTCAAAAACTCATCTATAAGACTGACAGGTTGGACGTAGGTGCCTATCATTTATATAATCTATGTTTAATTGTGAATGGGACCAGGGTGGCAAGGGGTAGACATTAAGAGGGCACTGGGCGAGGGATCCATGGAAGTTGGATCCATATAATTTATAATGCAAGGCCATATCTTTAACTACTTCCAATTTTTCTTCCAATCTTGCCAGTGTCTAAATATATGCGTCTTTGTATGTTCAGTTATAGTCTTTAGGCCATTTTGGTTGTGTGAGGGTTTTTTTGCCATATGAAAAACAAAAACCAAAAACGTCTTTCCCTCATTCCTGAAATACAGATTTGAACTAACATGAAAGTATAAAAACCTTTGCCTGGATTTTTCTAATATAAATATTTTTATTAGTTAATTTTTAGTTTTAATTCCTTTCTTTTCAGAAGTTCTGTTTTCTTCACTATATAATACTAACATCCTTTCTGTACTTTTTAAATGTTAACATTATAAAGCTTTCACTTTGGTTCAGAAAACCACACTTCTACTGAAAACAGTCTGAATCATATTATCTCTTTATTACCTGGTTACCTTTATAACAATATAGACCAGTGGGAGAGCAAATGTCAAAATAAATTCTCTCTTTCCTCAACGGGAGGCAGCAGCCTGTCTCGCTGCAATGCCAACGGGGTGGTAAAAGATGCTGATACAATAAAGTACTGAGGGCGGATTCTAGATCAGGTGCGACTAAGTTGGGGTGGGTCAAGTAACCCAAAAGCACATAGTACGTACAACATTCATTATTCTAGTTAGTTTGACTTAAGTCTTCCCCAGCTTTACTGGTTGTGCATCCGGAACACCTTTCTTATAGCGTAGTCTTATAGCCTTCCTCACGTTTATCTCACAGAGCAGAGAAAGTTCTCACCATTTTACTACCAATCTGTACCAAGATGATAAGAACATGGTTAATAAGTTTTGGCATCCTCCAAGAATTTGCTTGGCACTGCAATAGATTAATACATTCTATAACTGGTAATTTGAGAAATAACTAATCAACAATGGGTTTTATTAATAGAATAAAGGTGTACTAGCTCTGATTATACATACAGATCTATATCAGGTATTAAATAATATATAAGATGTATAGTCAATGACCTGTGTCTGAAAAAGCTGCTCATTTTGAGAGGAGTAAGTATATGTATATGGAATATAAATACAAGGCAATGCGAATATAATAACAATAAGACAGCCTGGTGTTTAGGTACAGGGCAGGAAAGATCTATGTTGTATCTGAAATGATGAGGCAAACAGTAGGACTTGAATTGCAACTATAAGAAGAAATAAGCTTTGTATAGATGAAGAGTGGGAGGAGAACATTTTAGGCTGAAAGAATAGTATGAATAAAAGCAGAGCTCTATGAATGTGGGTGACAGGTTTGGGGGGCTGTTGACACTCGTATCCTCAGAGCAGAGGCTGCAAGTACATGTACATACATATATGTGGAGGAAGGCGGGAGTGTAGCTGAGTACTGAAAAGATGCATTAGATACTTATGGAAGCCAGAAGGGTCAGTTGGACCTTGAACCCTATTCTAGATAGTACTGAACCTCTAAGGACTTTAGAGCTAAGCAACTGACTTATGCAAAACAGCCTTTTGAAATATTAATCTGACAATGCTTTTCAGATTGCTTTGGAATAGCACGAAAAGAGAGCTCAGTGAGGAAAGTATTCAATAATCCAGGAACAATAGATACAGACCAAAAATAGCATGGGAGAGTGAAGATAAAAATGCTCACCGGTGGTTTTAGATTTTCAGTTCAAAGCAAAGCCGAGAGCTATTCTATGAGGTGTGTATTGTTTTTAAAGACAGCCTCCCCATTTCCTCTCTGCCAGTCTCCCTGTTTCTATCCTGGCCCGATACTCTCCTGGAGAATGCAGCTGAGACTGCTCTATGTTCTTCCATCCTCACTGCAAAGGACTGGCCCAGTGACGCCTGTGATGCTGTAAACCTCTTAACCAGTCTGAGGACAGAGAACCTAGCTCGAATGAAGGAAAATAGATCTATCTATGTGGATGTTGTAAAATACTCCATTTCTATTGGTCTTTAAACACGTTGGAGCCACACGTATTATAATTTACCTCCAAAAGTTTGTGAAGTTCAAGAGCTCTGAAGTGAGAGTACCTGTGTTCAATCCCAGATTGACCCCATTTATGGGTGACTTTGGACAAGTCATTTAACCTTTGGGTTTTCTCATCTCTAAAACTGACATGATAATAGCTTATGGAAACTGAACGAAACAGCATATAAAGAGTGCTTCACACAGTGCCACACACATACTAAGGGCTCAATCATTGCTAGTAATGATTAACTTTCAGAAAATATTTTTTTTGCTTTTAAGTAATTTTGCTTTTTATATAAAAGCAACTTTAGTACATGATATTGATTATTGATAACCATCTTCAATTTCAGTTTCTAAATTATTTTTTAGAATTCATTATTTCAATTACTTCAGTATCCATAAGTTCTCAATATCAGTTTGTTTTAATGTAATGTTGACATAACATGTGCTAATATTAATTAATTATAATTAACAGGATATATTAGGCTATTATTTGATTCAGTTCATGAAACATTCATTGAAATCTATGTACTGTGTTCATTATATATGTCATGATCCCAGACCTCAAGGAGTTTGTTGGCAAGTAAGTAGACACATGTAAATAATAATTACAATATAGTGTCATAAATCCATTACTATATGTAGGCATAAGGCATAGAATTAGCACAGTTAACTATCTTGGAGAACAGATATGGCTTTGCAGAAGAGTGGCATACAAATGCCTTTTAGCTATTAATCTATTGAGTGTCAGAATCATCTTTGTTCTATCAGGTATCGTGAGGTAGACGTGGAGAGGAAGAACATTTGTGAAGCATGGCTGTGCAGGCAGTGTGATGTATTCAGAACACTCTATTTACAAAGTGCTGAAGCAAAAATCTACAGCCAGGACAGTAAAAAGAACAAGGCTTCAGGTTGAGAGGCAAGATCTAGGCCAGTGGTGTGCAATAGAAATGAACTATTAGCCCCGGGTGTAACTCTACATTTTCTAGTAGCTAGATTTAAACAAATAAAAAGAAACAAGTGAAATTAATTTTATAATATATTTGACAAGCCAATATTTCTAAATTATTATTTCAACTTATAATTCATATACATAATATCAACTCACATAAATGAGATATTTTACCTTTAAAAATATTGTTTCCAAAATCGAGTGTATGTTACATTTACAGCACATCACAGTTTGAACTAGCCACCCTTCCAGTGCTAAAATAGCCATATGAGGTTAATGTCCACTGCACTGAAGGGTACAGGGCGGAGCCAGAGCATGAAGAGCTCAACACCTTCTTAAGGGATTTGGACTATTGATCTTCGATAATATGCAAAGTCTATTCATCTGACACATGTTCAGAATTATATTTTCTCTAAAGGTATTGAGTATGTTGGTGGCTAGCAAAGATATTTGGCTAAGAGACACAGAAATATTTGTATTCGGTTTTTAACCAATCAACTCTAGTCACACATTCTTTAGGGAAGGAAATGAAAACAAAATCATACCTAAGGACAAGATGAGATTTTTACCTCAATTGCCCCTGGAAGATGGATGCAAAGAGCTAGGCTGGACCCCACGGAGAGCACTGTTACCAATGCCAAGCCATCCTGAGCAAGTCTGGAGGCAAGGCCGCCTCAAAGGCTAGTTTAGGTTACTTCCACACCACAGCTCATACGTAGCTCTCACTACCGCCCAGTGAGAAGAGGGACGAGCTCATTCACCAGCAAGGAGCACCGAGGGAAAGCATCGCGTCAGAGAGTCGGGGTTTGTGCTATTTTCAGGCTATTGTCAGGCTCCTAGTCGTTTGTGAGAAGATATCTCAAGAGAGGATAATTATCCTAAGTGAGAAAGCAACCAAAGCCCCCCTGATAGACATTTAACCCACATGCCCCAGGCCACTCAACTTTTCACTCCAGCTGCGTGGAGAGAAAAGTAGTTCAAATAAGCACACGGAATATCTGTCGACTTGTTACGTGGCGTGATGGCTTCAAGCACTAGCACAATGGCCAGTAGACTGTCATTATTGAGACACTGTGACCGACAGCGTCTTGCCCACAGAGATGGAATGACTGGGCCCGTTGCTGGGGGATAAGCGACGCCCCCCTGGAGGATGCTTAGACTCCACCCCAGGAGCCAATACAAGTTTCCAGACAGGCTAGATACTCCAAGATTTGGGGTTTAAGTGTTTCTTGGCTTCAAAGGATGAGAAGAAGTATTATTATTATTATTTTTAAATTTGGGTTTACCAAATGTTGTAGAATACTGGTTATGAGCTAGAAAGATCATACATCCTATTTTGCATGTAATAGATCTAGTTCATTTTCCCCCCCACCCCCAAGTATCTGTTTAATTTTACATTCATTACATTTTTTTAAAAATAGTAAGTTATTATTAGTAGCTGCATTAAAATAAGTCAGGAGGAATTTATTATTCTTTGACTTTAAATGTTTAGCTTTTGCAATGGTCTCATAGTGTTGAGATGCATGTATAGTAAATAAACTTCTTACTTGAACAGGTCATTAAACCTTAAAGAAGACCAGTGATAACCCATCTCTGCTACTCCAAACTTTTCCAGAATTAATCAAACATTTCTCTTTTACGTATTAGCCAGCATGTGTTGACCGAGAAAGCTCGGGTGAGGTGCATCTTTCCGGTTTTGGGTGATAATGGGAGAAAGTGCTCAACTCTGCTGCTTCTGCCAGCTACCTGACGCTACAGCCAGTTGCACTGGGGCCCGAGTGCCTGGCTGCAGGATGCACAAGGCCACCAGGCAACCACTTCGTAGGATCAGTGGAAAATATGGAAAATTATAGGTTACGTGTATGTGAAATATGTACAGAAAAGAGAGGCTAAGTACTTCAGCCACAGAGTACATGGGGGCAGTCTGAAATCCCTTAGTATAGTAGTTCTGTGTAAATCTATATTATTTGCTTTTTGTCTTTTTGAAAGATATTCTTTAAACAACAATGAGCTCAAAAAATGAAAATGCATGTGAAAAAAAATTAAGTACTACATTTTCATTTCTCAAGTTGATGATTAATGTTACATTGCACAAATTATTTGTCAACATTTACCATTCTCTGTGACGGCTGTGGTGATGCCACTGGACGTATACAAACAAGAAACAAATCTGCTGAGTAAGCATCAGCATGTACTTCAAAAGCCAATGATTGTTTTAAGAAGAGTTTACAAAAACGGTAATTTCACACATGGAGCTGCAGAAAGTACACTTTCATATTACTATATATTATTTTTAATTTAGATCAAGTAATTTTTCTTACACATTTCATTAATTTTTAATTTCAAGTTTTCTTATACATGTATGAAAAATGTTCGCATGTTAGTTCCACTAGCAGAAGAACTTAGCAGCATTAAACAATGTCAGTATCTTATCATTGTCACCTGGTTTGAAAAGGAAATGAACTAATTCCAAAAATAATTCAAATTTTTTCATCAAATTCATAGCATCCAACTCATGCTTCAAAACTTCGTTTAGTAAAAGGTAATATATTTGACAATTATCATAGATGCTATTGCTAATTTTTAAAAATAAAACAAATTTTGGTTGTATTGGCTTTGAAATTAATTGGAAATCTTTATGTAAAGGATTCAGTGAATATAGTACCAACATTTTTCAACTTTTCAAGCTTTAGTGAATTGCAGTTATTGGAAATAAACCAAAAGTGAACCTATTGAAATATATTTCTACAAAAACAGGCAGGGAAGGAGCAAATCAAACAGAGAGAGAACATGTAAAATTTAGTATTGAAATTACATAACTGTGCCCTGTAATATCTTGGCTTTGGGAAAAATCTCTGAATAGAGCTTGCTTTATTGCAGTGGTCTGGAACCAAACCTGCAATATCTCTGAAGAGTATTCTCAATTCAACTTTTTATTAATATGCATAAATATTTTAACTCAAATATTTTCACAAGTACTATCATTTTACCTCCGTTCAAAGTACTTTTTTTTAAAACAAATATGTTTACAAATCAAAACTCATCAAATGATTTTTACTTATTTATGATTCACTTGACTATTTAGCCAAATTTAGTCACCGCAAAATTAGAGGCCTTCTCAAAATAGATATGAATCCAATTAAAACTATAAGCTCTATTCAAAGATTTTTTTTCCCAAAATCAAGATATCACAGAGCACAATTACATAATTTTGATACTAAATTTTATATGTTCTCTCTCTGCTTTTCATTTGTTCTATTCCTCCTTGTTTTTGTAGAAATATATTTCAATATGTTCGCTTTTGGTTTATTTCCAATAACTGCAATTCACTAAAGCTTGAAAAGCTGAAACATTTTGGCACCCTATTTATTGAATCACTTAGTTAAAGATTTCCAATTAATTTCAAGCAAATGCACAGAACAGGGTGGGTAGGGGGTGTCCCATGCAGAGTGTTACATGGAGAATTACAACCCAAACCAGCATATGTGCCCAGGTGGTCTCAACCATCCAGGACTTTTGTATTTTTTTTCTTCCAGGAATATGTTTTACAGACCCACACCCACGTCTGATTGTCTTCCAAAACTAAATTCAACCTGTCTGTCTCTTAAATTGTTAATGTCCGATCCAGTGCTTCAGTAAGCATTAGAATTCCAGGCCTTGGTGTATTTTTCTTGTTGCTTTTCACCTGGGACAAAAGGTATCCATTACAGCTCCAGAAAGACATGCAAGTACCAAACGGAAAATCTGGAATTGGTATTTTGCAGACCATAAGACAAGAGAAGTTTGTGGAATACTATCTACGACCTCAAAATGAAAATGAAAATAACCAACCTTTACGTGGTCAACTCTAAACTTGCAAGTAGTTTTGCAATTATTAAAGACAAGCTGGGGATTGCTAAGGATTACATTTAAAGTCCTCACATACCTTTGATACATTAAAAAAAAATCTGTGGAAGGAAAATAGAAACTTTCTCAAACATGTTCTCCAAAAAGCTTACCAAGCTCCTGGCCTGAACTGTGTTGTTATTCTGGTGGGTTTCCCTCCTGCTGACGATACCAGTGCTCTTAGCAGGTTGGCAGGTTTCCCTTTGTTTTTAAGGGGAGAGCCCAGCATCCAATAATAGACTGAGTTTATACTTAAATACTAAAGTAGCTGGTCTGGGAATATGGTAGATACTTCAGAGCCTCTTAAGTTTCTCTATATTCCATTATTTTATTTGCTAAGAATATTATAGAAACTCTTACCCTTTAGTAAGAAGCTGATTAACAATGAATGAGTATAATCAATTGAGATACTGTTACATAAGCAGATAGAACAATGCCAGGCTACATTGTTTATTATAGAACAAACATTTCAATTAAAATTTTATGTGATATAGTGCATGCAGATTTTCTGGGATAAACAGCAATGTTTTAGAAACTTTGCTAGTAAATCCTGGCACAGCAAAAAAGACCCCTAACAGCTATAGCAAGTCAATAGAATATTCAAGTCAAGCAAGAAAGTTGCAGAGAAGAACAAAGTATTAACCTGCAATGTGAATGAATTTGCATTTGTAAATTCAGCTTAAATCAATTTGTGTCTAATCTCCTTATAATTATATTCTGGTATTTAGAAATAATAACTAATTTTTATAACACTTTTATTGACATAGTAATGATCCAAATTTAATTCTGACATGAAATCCACTGGGGTATAAAATCTAAATGTTGGCAGAGCTGCATTCTTTCTGTAGGTCTATTTCCTTACTTTTTCAAGTTTCTGAAGTCTGCCCACATTCCTTGGCTCATGACCTCCTCTGTCCGTTTTCAAACCCAACAAGGGTAGTAAGAGTCCCTCTCATGGGTTCATCTCTCTGGCTCTCTAACCAGCCAGAAAGGATTCTGCACTTGTAAAGACTCAGGATTGGAATGGACTCATCCACATAATCCAAGATAATCTCTCCATCTCAAAGTCCTTAATCACATCTGTAAAATCCACTTTGCCATGCAAATTAATATATTCCCAGGTTCTGGTGATGAGGACAGGGCGAGGACATCTTTGCAGGACCATTATTTTCTTGTCACCATGGGGTAATGCATGTCTCATGACAAGTACATATGTGGCACACAATTAATGCTGGATAAATATTAATTTCTTTTTCTTGTTTAAAATAGGTACCACATTATGACAATGGACTACACTTCTGCTGTGCCAAGGAGATGGATGACCAAATCTGAGAAAGCTATAGATAGACTTAAAACACAAGCATAATTATTCCTCCAGAATAATGCCTCTCGTGGGTTATTAGTACGGCCATGTAGCCTTCTGTTTTCCAGGTGAGTGTCATGGCATTAAGCAAGTATACTAACTGCCAGCCACAATCTTCTCATCTTCCCTCTGGCCTGGCCGCCAAGACATCTCAGTGCCAATTGGACAGATTTCACTTTTGTGATCTGATCAGCACAGTTCTTTACTTAAAACGGAACAGTCACCAAAGAGACATTGATAGAAGACAAGAACATTGCCACTAATCTAAGAAGTGGACCATTGGCTCTGTTCTCTGTGCTAAATCACATTTTTCCTTTCATTTATGTATATCAATATCTCCACCTTCTGGGTCACTACAGCTTGATGTACACCCATAGCTTTCCTTTGAATTGAGGATATTAGGCACAATAGAGTATAGAGAGTAAAAACACGCACATATGGGCAAAGTCCCTTTAAAGAAGTATGAAGTCATTTCTAGTTTCTCTCTTGCATCTCTGCTGTGCACACATGTGCATGAGTGTATGCAGGCACACACACACAGATACACACACACACTTTCTTCCGAATGCATGATACAATGGCACAAATTTCACTTCTTGACAACTTTTGAGATTAAAAGAAGATTACATAGCATTAATGTAGTAAATGTCAATTATCTTAAAACCAGCAACCACTCCACCACCAGAAAAACAGATCTCTGCTAATAAAGTCTCCTGCTTCACAGGAAAATGAAATGATGCCCAGAATCACTTTTTGCATAAGAGAATTCATTCTGAAATGAGAACTAGCCATTTTGTAGCAATTCTTATTTATTGGGTCAAAAAAGGCAACTGAAAACTTTTGAATAGAAAACAACTCTTGATTTTTTTAATTTTTAATTTTTTTTACCAATTCTAGTCCAGCATGAGCTAGAACTTTTAGCCCAATACCACCAACTTTTCCGTAAAATAATTGCATTGTCAAAATGGCTATAAAAGAAATGATGTTTTCCCTATTTTGTGGGCGTTTGCTAAACGTCTCTAAAAGCGTTGTCAATATTTGCCAGTTTCAAAATATGTTCTGGTAGAAATTCAGCCAGTGGTATTTTAAGCAAATCCTAATTAGGGACCATTTAAATGTCAGTGATCAAAATATAGGAAAGGAAAGTTGGTATTTAACGGCGATACAGCACATTTGTAGAACACCTTTTCCTGAGATCAAAAGCACAAAGTAGAAGTATCTGTTTAACAGTGAGACTCAGAGTTGGGCACCTGGGCTCTGACCTTGCTAGGTAGAGCCAAGGAAGATCTGACAGCACAAGGAACAGGCTTGATTTATTTAGTGGGAAAAGGGTGTGTATATAGCTGGGGGTGAATTGACATTAAAGAATAGAGAGCCTTGGTTCAAGTACTGTTTGCCTTTGAAATCGTTGTTGCTGTTGACATCTTCTGTCCTTAGTTGTCCAATCTATAAGCTTTTCTTGCTCCCTCAAGAAAAGAAAGCTATACGCATGCTTCCTGTAAGCTAGCAAAAATATTTCTGCCAAAGGCCGAGTTTCTGAAATATTACAGTAATGACACCTAAATTGAACCCACAACCCTTTGGTGCAGCTCCAACCACCCGAGCCCCCCAGCCAGGGCTATACTGGCTCTTACACTATTTGAAAAAATGTAATATTTTTCTTGAATTTTTTTTTAAAAAAATCACAATTTCAGTGGTTGTGAACTGTCATGTAATAACATTCATAGTGAAAACTTTTTATTTAAAATAATGTACAAATAACAGTAAATGTACAGATTTCAAAATAACTGTGTAATGATTCCTTGGATTGAGTTAATCTATGAAGCCTCCTAGCAAAGTTGAGTTTAACTTAAAATTTTACATAGGGCTGAAAAATTTAAAAAGGAGGCACTATCAATTAAGCCCATGTGATGTAGTATGTCACTTAAGGCCACTGTTGCCTTGTGGATTTCTGTCTGGGAAACCTGCCCACTGATGTGAGTGGGGGTGAAATCCCCTGCCATGACCGCCCTGCGGTCAGTCTCTCCCGTGGTGCCCACCAGGATCTGCTTTCTATCTGTAAGCGCTCCTAGGCTGGGAGCATAAACGTTTACAAAGGTGATAGCTTCTTTTGGATCTATCCCTTCATCATTACGCAGTGTCCCTCCTTGTCTCTTGCTATGGCCTTTGCTTTGAAGTCTATTTTGTCAGACTTGAGTATTGCTACCCCAGCTTCTTTTTGGTTTCCATTGGCATAGGAATTTTTCCCGCCCTTCTCTCTCAGTCTGTGCGCACCTTTTGTTCTCAGGCGGGCTCCTTGCAGACAGCAGACACACGGGCCATGTTTTCCTATCCATTGTTTCTCTCTCCTCTATTTCTCTTATTCTTTCTTCACCTTAAAGCGGGCCCTTTAACATCGTTCACATTACCTGCTGGTGGTAATGAACTCCTTTAACATTTTTTTGTCTGGGAAGCTCTTTGTTTCACCTTCATTCTGCCTTTTGACCCAGAGATCCCATTTCTGGAATATACCTAAAGAAACCCAAAACCCTAACTTGAAAGAACATATGCACCCTTATGTTCACTGCAGCATTATTTACAATAGCCACGATCTGGGAACAGCCCAAGTGCCCATCAGCAGGTGAGCAGATAAAAAGCTGTGGGACATTCACACAATGGGATACTACTGGGCCATAAAAAAGAAGAGCTTACCTTTTGCGACAGCAGGGATGGACCTGGAAATCATTATGCTAAGTGAAATAAGCCAGCAGGAGAAAGACAGATACCATAGGACTCTCACTTACATGTGGAATCTAATCAACAAAATAATTTAAACAAAATAGAAACAGAAGCATAGATACATAGAAAAGACTGACAGATGCCAGAGGGGAGGAATTTGGGAGGCTGGGAGGAAAAAGTTAAAGGGATTAAGCAAAAAAAATATATGTGTGACATGGAAAACACAGAGTATGGTGACAGCCAGAGGGAAAGATGAGGTGGGGGAGGTGGAAGTGGGCAAAGGGGGGATAAATAGGGACAAAAAGGGACTTAACTTTGGGTGGTGAGCACAGGATGCAGTGTGCAGATAATGTTTATTGAGTTGTACACTTGGAACCTGTATGCTTTTATTAACCAATGTCACCCCAATCAATTCAATAAAACAAAAATAAATAAAAAGGAGGCACTAGAATTCTGCTTTCTTATCTGTTGCTTGTTTAGTTGGTGCTCATGGGGCCTGAGGTGGGTAGTGCAGATTGACTAGCTTTATTCTTCCATGAGGATTTTAAAAAAGCCAAAACTACCACTACAGCTTAGAAATCTTTCTAGTCATAACTAAAGTCTAGTCATAGCTTTTATTTGCCTTTGTAAAATCCTGTTTATAGCCTTTATATACATTCTTTTCTCTTGCTTTGTACCTTATCTTTTCTGTTAAATTAATTTTTCTTTTGAGGATTTGATAACTCAGACCTTTAGAGAAAGAAATTAAATAGAAAATAGAGGCATCTTGAAACCCAAAAGGGGGTGGATTACATTTATGAGAATTATTTTTCCTTCCATATGTGGCTGTGAGAATAATGATTCTTAAGAGCTACAACTTCCAAAGCACCGTCCCCGCAGATAATGCAGTGCAAATAATAAAATAGCAAATACAATGTCAAAGAATGAGCTAACTCTACATGCTCACACTTCAGAGATCATCTTTCCATGATGGGCTAATCGCATAATTAGGTGCGTATGCACGCACATGCTATGTATAATGTATCTCAATCTATTTAATTTAAAATATCAATAGCATTACAGCATACATACTCTTCTAACACACTTTTTATTAAATATTTCATGGTGTTTTTTTCAAGTGTACAGAGCATCTTTATTCTTATTAAACATATTGTATCCTATCCTGAGACTGAACCATAGTTCCTTTAATTTTCTATTGATGATCATTTAGATCATTTGTTAATTATGGCTTTTTATCTATTATAAACAATCTTGCAATCACTATCCTGGTAAATTGTCTTTGCTGTGATTACATTTTCAAAGCAGGTGCATTAGGTATAATTGGGTGGTAATTATTGATTTAAGCTTGTGCTATGCAAGTAAAGAATGAGCAGTATATCAAATGACAGTGGAGACGGGGCAATATAAGTCACTCTATCTTTAGACTTGTCCTTACAGGATTGGATCATAAGAGAATAGTCCAATCAGAGAACTAAGAAATTGCTCGGTGATCATTAATCAAGAGAATAATGTAATGATTATGATGATAACTTGTATTAAAAGCTTATGATGTGCCAGTCAGTGAGCTAATCCATCTTACATAACTTCTACACAAACCCAATTACGAAGATGATTTTATTTTGCCCATTTTGCAAATGAAGGTATTAAGGTAAATATACTTGTCCCAGGTCACATAGTGGAATCCATTTTCAGAGCACAAATTCATTATTTACAATCCCACTAACAAGCATAGCAATACAAGTAGGAAGAACACAGAAAAATATTTGCACTCCAGGTCCTTGTTGACATTGGCCTCTGGCTACCGAAATGGCTTTGCCACAACCCTGATGACTGACATTGCGCGAACTGAAAAAGCTTCAGGCATTGGGTCAGGGCTACTCAGTCTCTTCACCTCAGCAAACACCTAATTCGAGGTATTACTTTGCTGTTTAAACAACCTTAGGCACGTTTAAATGCTTTGTAGTCCATAAAATGGAAAAGTGGGAAATGATAAGAGACTGTGATGATTATGTATGTTAATTATTATGATTTTCATTTATTTCAGTTGGAAAATCATGAATGTCCAAGAAGGTAAAGACTAATTGCAGTTTCATTGAGCCAACTAAATCTATCAAGGTCGTCTACGATCAAGACCCTTACTCACCTCTGAGCACATAAAGGCTGAAATGGAAGGGAAGTGGGAGAAAACCTATCAGGTAACAGAATCACTACTCAATCTTTCTTTAACTCTGCATATGCTAATAATATCTAATAATGGCTCCTTTAGACTAGGCCAAATATTACTTTGGCCACTGAAGTCATTTTTTTTAAAGCAAGATGCAGATATTATAAACTTGCACAACAACCACTTAGGTATTAAGTCTAAGCACTTGATTCACTGTGAATTGTCTTCTTCTCTCTTACCTCTCATAGTTGTAGCATCAAATTTGTATGAAGTTCACAAGTTTTATATTCTCAGTACTGTTACTATTAATATTACATTCATATGGACTCTATGAGAATACATCTGTTCATGGAATCAGAAGAGGTTAGAAGAGAATTTGTCCTGGAATATGAAAATATAAACTGCTCTCTCTCTCTCCCCCTCTGTGTCTCTCTCCACATATATCTATAAATAGTTCTATGTGTGTATGTATCTGTCTGTCTGGTTATTGTTCATTAGGGGTTTTTTTATACTATAGTGATAAATATGTTGCCACTCTCAGCTGCAATTATTTTTGGAGCTAAGGAGTAGGGGCCAACATCAAAAGGACTGATAAGAGCAAAGTAAGTGATCACCCTTACTCTTTGGCTCATTTCCCTAGTCTAAGCACAGAAAGCAAGCCCTTTAAAGGATGAGCAGTAGAAACATTATGACTAGAAGAAACTTTCCATGGGCTCTCTTATTATCAGGCACATTCTATCTCTTGGCTATTTATATTTCTACCCACTGCAGCATCAGGAAGCTGCAGGTTGGAAAAATGAATGCTTTACAAATGCATCTGGGGCTCACTCAAACTTGATTTTACACATGGAAATGTAGACAGATTTGTCAACTAAGGGAAAATTAATACTGCTACCAAAATAATAAAAAACAACCACCTCCAACAACTGATGAAAGATATTTTCCATTTTAATACAGTATTACTGTAAAATACAGTATTTACTATAAAAATACAGTATTACTTGTATATATTAGTTGTGGCTGGGAGAGGTCACTGGGAATGCCTCCCTAACTGGATTTTTCTCTGGTCATAGATGTGCGTTTTCCAATGTGGACCTTCTCTGAGTTGCTGTGATGACACCTGGCTTTCCTTTTTGTGTGCCTGCTAATTCTCTTCAAGGAGTTCAGGAGTATTTGCTGGGAGACGATGCATACAAGAGGTAGAAAAGAAAGAGACTGAAAGAAAGCGGAGAAGGAAAACCTGTCTCAAACATTCTCAAAACTGATTTGAGTTACTTTTGAAATGAAAAGTTGTCATTAAAAAATGGAACTGTTTCAAATATGTGCAGACGAAGGAGAGGAACTTGGTGTAATTTTATTTTATTTTATTTTGGTTGACTTGAGTTGTCCTGGAAAGAACTGATAACACTTTATGAATACCATTGATTATTTAAAAGATCTTTTTCTTTAGGTAAACAAAAGTAACATTTAAATATCCTAATTGTTCAGGTTAAGTCTATAGGTCCCATTTACTCTGTGTTCTTTTTTAGGTAAAATTATACGCTTAAAGGCATCTGGTACAAGTGTCTGTACTCTTTTATTCCCTTCCCTGCCCAAGAAGGGTGCTTGTTCCATTTCCTTGTGTTCTCCCACTGCTGGGAGAGCTTGACTGGAGTTTCAGCAGAGGCCTTCTCAAGGTTAGGAGATGCGTACATAGTCCCAGCAGCAGCTCTGGGCATGCCAGGCAATCTGTCCCGAGATAATGCCTCCTTCATCTAGGAACATCGGGACTCGATAAGACTGTCACTAAGAGAGTGTGGTACAAAGCATAGGGCGTGCCAGTTCTATAAGAGAAGTAATGTGGTTTCTGATGAAGCAATAAAATAAGTACCTGGTCATCTGTAGATTGCATAACTTCACTATAATATCTATTAGGTATCTGTTATTACACCAAATGAGAATAGAAAAAGTCTAATTCTATGTCATCATTGTCGGTTGTCTTGAACGTTAAATGTGAAGACATATCTGAAAGAAGGAAAGCTGTGACCAGCTCTGTTCATAGACCTCCATTGTAGACACTCCTGTATTTTTGTCCCCTAAAGACAAGTGGCATTTCCAGTTTGGGCCATACAATGAAAAGAATTAAAAATAAGGAGAGCAGGAGAAATTGAGGCAAATAAGTTCATAGACAAAGAACTGAGAAACATGGAAGGGTAGTTTCTGATAATTCCTTAATTTTATATTGAGTAGAAATAAAGAGATTTTACTAAAAGATCATTTTAACTCATGCCTTATCCTTAGAGTTCTGAGAATTCCACTTTCACTGACTTAGAAGACCCACTAGTCACTCTCTATTTTAATTATTTCTGCATTCCCTTTCTTACTCTCTGCAATGTGAACACCAGATTTTAAAAGCATAAAAAGGGGAAATGCCTCAGAAAAACTTATTTCCTTTCCATACAAATAAATTTCATCATATCACAGGAAAAATTAAATCTTTAAACATAAAGAAAAACCAATTTTGAAAAATGTTACTTGGAAGCAAGATATTAACAAACATTCTACTTCTCTCACATGTATCATTTTGCAGAGATTGAACACTGGCATGCCCTAACTCCATTTGGGTATGAAATAAGTAAAAACAGAATCACCTAATGCACTCCACTAACCATCAACAATTTATTAGGATTGACTCCTTGCTTAGATGTTTTAGATATGAATTTGCATCTTCTATTTTTCCTTTATCTCAGAACCCAGCTTTTCAATTGATCATTTCTGTCAGTTTTACATCCTTTCTCTTAAAAAAAAAAATTAATAGGTAATTTAAGACAGCAGAGCCACCCTTTGAAACAGAGCCATTCACAAACAATTAGCACACAACGGACATTGCAGTGTATTTTTTAAATGAGATTGTGGAGGATGGGATGAACTTCTGCAAAATAAACAGAACACAGTCTGTGAAATGACTGGGAAAAGCAGTTCGCCTTGGAGATCTCACACAAAAGCAGACTTTGTCTCTGTGTGGGTGATACAGAGCAATGTCGCTTCTCCTAACAGTCACAGGTCCTGTGACTTTCTACAGGGAAAGTCCCAAACTCTCAAGAAAGGAAGGCAGGTAGCGAAGTAAATGAAATGTCAGAAAGAAGAAAGGCTGATGTGTCTTTCCATTAAGATTTACATAGAACCCACTCGAAGGAGACCAGTCCTTAAACGTGAATTTTTAATCATGATGCAAATTCTGATTATGACTCTTGACCGGACGAGTTGCTTCATTTATGTACAGGGTGGGACAAAAGTAGGTTTACACTTGTTTGTGTGGAAAGTAATACAGTAATTAATAAATAATAATACAAGAATAAGCTCTGTGTTTTGCATACTCACAGCTGTAAACCTACTTTTGCCCCACTCGGTGTGTATTCTGCTTGGAAGGAGCCAGTTTTGAACTTCCTCTCGATTTCTCCTTTGTTGTTTTACAGGCAAGGCAGGCAGGCAGGCGTCACCAGGGAAAAGATGGAAACAATCCACTCGACCTGTCTTTCAGGGATGGCTGCTTGTGTCAGAGTTCCAGGCCATAACTGCACCAGGAAAGGTTTGTTATGTTATACAAGCACCTAATTAAACTTTTTTTCAAAGATAGTGTCCTTGCACTGTAGAATATTATAAATTGAGAGTGAGTCGCAGACATTTGCTTAACTTCTAGGAATGTATAATTTACAATAAGAAACATATTAGCTATGAATTCTCATTTATTTAAAAGTGCCATAATGTGACACTTTTATGACACAAAAGTGCCATAAATGTTAACAAATTTGGAGGTAAATGAATGAACTAGACAGACGCATAGCAACTTTGGAAAGTATACAGTGGACACTTGCCAGCAATTCATGGAGAGGGGGCAGCACTCACAGTTTAGATGGTGAGCGGAATGCGTCCTGTGACAAAAGGCATGCACTGGTTCAACGGCCACATCCTGATTTTCATCCATTGCCGCCTAAATCCTATGATTAAGCCAAGGCCCACAACCCTATGGCCATTAGGAGAGGACTCCCTGGCTGATTATTTGGGCTTTACCAACTTAATAGTCTATTTATGTATTTTACCATGGATGCCACAAACATGGAGTTCGCTAGAGGGTAGAAATGCCTATTTGTTACTAAATGTGTTAAAGGTTATTACAGAGATGAGTGAGGAAAGGAAAAACTTCCATCGCTGGAGAGTGCTGACGTTTGGCCCAGCACTCAAAAAACAGCAGATTTTCCCTTAGGAGAGAACTTCACTTTTATTTAGGAAATCACCTTTTTTAGTATGGAAAGGTCTTGCCTTAGGGCATTGTGCAGAGAGGTTAAGAAAAAGAAGATGATGAATGATATGAAAAAAGAAACACCTTGCTCTGCAAAAGCAAGAAATACTAGTTTGCAGGTTTTGGCTAGTAGGCCAGAGGACTGGGGACCCAGGAACTGAAAGAGGAAGACTGGACTAGGGTCTGAAAGAGTGATTGTCAACCCAGTTATAACAAGGTTGAAATAACAAGGGGAGCTGAAAAATACTCATTCCCTGGTTCCACTCGCCCAAGATTCTCATTTACATGGCCTGGGTGGGGCTTGGACTACAACATGTTGATAAAGCCTCTCCAGCAATTCTAATTTTCAGCCAGATTCGCTGGGGAGAAGTTGACCACATCTCAGGATGGAGTTAATGGGGGTCGATGGATGGTAAGAAATCCCCCAAACTGGCAAGAGCAAAGGAGTTTTAAAATAAGAACTGGATAATATTTAATCTTAACATTATTTGTTGTTCTAGCTGTTCTATCCTTCCCCTGTGTTAATACCCTACCTTTGGTGAACTGAGTTACATGCAACAATCTCGTATTGATGGGGTTTGAGAGAATGGGAGTAAGGGTCCATTTCTGGTTAGAATTGATACCAAAAAAGAGTAGCAACTGGAAGAGCCGAAACAAGAATTCTGTAGAGTTCAACCGTGGAACACGAGACAATCAGAAGACTATAAGGTGCTTGATATGCCTCTGAAATCTTGTTGGGGTTCTGGCTTCCCATTACATAAGGCATGGGTCTTGAGATTTATTATTTGGAAATAATTACCTCAAAGGCCAGGAGGACTTGGAATTAACCTCTTGATTGTATCAAGAGTCAGTCTGAGTTTAATACGTTTTTAAAGCACCAGTTAGATGAGATCAGCAACCACCTTGACTAATCCTCATCTGAATTCAGATTTTTAATGGCCCTGTGGTCTTGCGCAGGCTAATTCTCCTCGTTTCCTTCATGTGTGACATGGGGCTAAAGAGCACAGTTTTGAAGGTTAGCCGTGATGTCTGTGGGGAAATTTGGGCCAGTAGTTTTCCTTTTAGAAATTTATCTTGAGGAAATAAGCATACAAATATGCAAAGACATATGTACAGTAAGTATTAATATGTATTAATGCATTTTTGAGCGCAATAAATTAGAAGCATTTTAAGTGTTCAACAGTAAAAGGGTATATTAAATAAATTGTAGAGCAATCATATGAGGACATTCTCTATATTTATATAAATGACTATGCAGGTCTGTATCTACTGACAAAATTTCCATATTGTTTTCCATATTGTTGTTATTATATGAAGAAAAATTGTATGAAATGGCCCAATCCTCTCTCTGTCTCTCTGTCTGTCTCTGTCTCTGTGTGTATGTGCACGTATACATAAACATCTGGAAGGAAGTGTGATTTTTGAAATGTGACTGTGGACGGACGGACGATGCATGTGTGAAATTCTGATGGGGTTATTTTTTCCCTTTTCTCCTATCTTGTCTATTTTTTAAAAACAATGAACATGACTGTGTATGTCATAACAAGGAAAATGTACATTTATTTTTATTTTGAAAGTAAATAAATAAATTCAGTACCTGGCAAGACACTAGACCACTCAATATATATCTGACCACTCAATATATATTTTAACTATCACAACTAACTGGTTAAGGTTACGTGATCTGCTACCCTAAGAGTACATAAAAGCAGTAATAGTGACTTAGCTCATGGAGTTGAAAGGTGTGCTAGCAAACTTGTATTATCCCTATAAAATTTAAATAAATAGATACTGCTCGAATAGTAGAACTATGTCTTTGCTTTGCTTTTTGTCTGGAAAAATCACATAAGAACTTTATTTTCACTGCACTGAAAGCTGTATACTTGATACTTTCCAAAAGACCCTTAAAAATTTCCCATAAATAATATATTTTCACGATGAATCATAATAATGTAATTTTCCAAAGGCATTGTAAGGGCTGGTGTCGTGGTCACAACGCTCTGGGCCGTTCAATAATTCACGACTGCAGATGCTCCAAACCCGTCCACAGGGCCTGTGGGCTCTTTGTAGGCTTCAGCTTCACATGTACTCACTGAAGAGCCAGCCTAATAATAGCGAACGGAGCCTCTCTGAGCTTATCAGATGTTTGCCACATATTTTGGAAAATGCATGAGAGGAGAGTTGCCAGGCTTGCTGTCTCTTCTAACTGTGTATAAAAGCTCAGGCGGAAGAGGCATATAAATCTCAGGAAAGGAGCTGGCTGCTCTCTCATCTAGAAAGGTTTCTCCTGCGAGGACTGGACTCCAAGTGGAAGCTTTGCAATCAGAGTCCATTTTTTTCAAAACGGTCTCTGTGGGCGGGAGGTCCACTGCCTGCTTAATCTTGCATTCATCAAAACAGTAGGGAATCAGAAAAATACTCAACATGGAACCCACGTCTGAGCTCACATGCTGTTCGGAGGTTCAGAGAGCAGGTATACTTGGGCTTCTGTGTAGGAGCATTTGTTCTGAACTGGATGATGCATTGATTTTGCATCTAAGAAGTTCTTTCACTTTGAAATAAACCATTCGAAAGCTGACTGGGATAATTTAAAGGATATCAATTAAGGATCTTCAAATTTGACTGCAAATAATGATCATATCGGAATCTTTTAAAAAATACTGACTTTAAAACTGCTGATTTTCATGGCTAGTTAAGCTTTCCTGGGATGAGGCCCAGAACTCATTATTTTTAATAAAACATTCTGGTTCTGATGTACATTCAGGTTTAGAAATAATTTCTTAATCTATCTTAGATAAATAAATGAAAAATCACTATTAAGAATGACAGGGTGCAATGAGGTAGAAGAAACTGAGAATGAGAGGGTGTGAGGAGGTCAATAGGAAAAATCATTGCTAAAAATAATAATGGGAAAAGATCGAGACAGAAGGAAATATTAAACACTGCAGCAAGCAGCTGCCAACTGCGATTTGTACCGGCCAAGAAGAAAGGAACCAGGAGAGCAATGTTTCCTCATCTGCGGGGGCTGCAATTACTCTTGTATTCGTCATTTGTATACTAAGAGTAAATTAATTGTAATAAGACATTGTCACTGAACAAATGTCTCCTGCTTGGAAAATCAGTGCTTCTGCTTTGTCCCCCCTTTTATGCTCCAGCAGGAGTGCTGAGCATTATCTTGGGACAGTGTTCTATTCTATTGATATTATCACTTAATGATATCCCCCTCACCCCCAACCTTCTAAGTGTTTAATGAAATATTTCCTAAAAATGCATGCCTTTAATAGGAACACACAAAATAGAAAACCAAAAATGTTTTAAATCCTTATGATTCAAAACACCATCTCTGTCATGGATGCCCCCTCCCAGGTGGTACTAAGTCATTGTTTTGGCTTCAATCAACATCATCTAGTAACAATTCAGTCTGAAAATACCGGGAAATGGAAATGCTCTCAGATTAAGTGAGAAAAAAAATTAAACTAAATTAGAATTACTTTTCTAACTATGACTAGGTAACTCACATATAAGAAATATAACAGACCTACTTTGACTTTCAAAAGTTCTTTTCTGCTGTTGAGTTTTGTTTCCTCTTACATCCAACCCTACCTTGAGCTCTAGTGCTGTCAATGCAAAGAAATCTGTGTTTGTTTCCCCTGGAAAGCAAGACCTTCCACCTTCTGGGTCTTAAGGTCTCTAGAACAAGACAGTGGTGTAGACTTGCCTCATTTGTAAAGTGGGCAAAATAAAAGTATCTACCGTGTGAGAAGTGAATGAGTTCATTCATATATGAAGTATATCTGGCCCATTGTAAGTGCTGTGCAAATGTTTGCTGTGACTATTAAAAGGTTAAGATTCTCCTATGGCTTTTAAAGTTCTACAAACAATTTTTTCTCCATATTTTTATATTTCTCCTGTAACACTGACTGCCTTGTAGCAACACATTTTAAGTGACATAATATCCCATATGGCAGTAGTCTCTTATTCTTAATATCCCCTGGTGCGCTTGTGCCAAAAAAATACCACCAAGTAGCAATTCTGCCGCAGTCTTCAGTACTAAAGAAGATCCAAGACAACAAAGGAAAGCCAAGAGAAGGGGGAAATGAGTTGAGAGGAACATAAAGAAAACATATCCCTACCGAAAGAACGGCTAATCCCTGATGAGGTTGCGACATCCTAGAGTAGGGAGAGAGGGAGTGGCTTTTCATGAGACATCAGCCAAAGCAACCTCATTGCCCAGAAAGTGACAGATACAGCCTCCAAACCACTCTCTCCTCAGAAGCTGTAGAATTTCTTCAGATCTTCTTTCATCCTTCCCCTGTGTTTTTGTCTTCTTGACTGCTCTCTAAAGACTTCCCTCAACACCACCCTCTTTGGCAATATTGCTTTACTATCTTTAGAACCCAGACTTCTCTGTTCTTAAGCTGTTGCTATATCATTGAGGCTCTGCCACCCCCTTCCCTGCTGCATTCCCTCACCCCAACAAACGATGATTTGAATTTGCTGTTTTGTGGCACCAGAAACATAAGGTTCAGTAAGTTCGAGTTAAACTGTGGTCAGAATATCAATGATTACGTGTCCCAACATCATGAATACCATGTTGCCTGATGACGCCAATTGTTTCTAAATAATGTATGCCTAGCTTCTTCCTGTTTTATCTTGTTAAAAATAGTTAACATCTTGTTATAATTGATATTCTGCCTCCCTTGCCATGACTTCCCTCTCCCACAGACTTGTAAAATTTGTTAGTTTTCTCTTTAGTATTTTATCTTTATCATTTTAAATGTCAGTTGTCTCCTCAAATCAGCACCTTCTTTATTTAATGGCATCAATTATAAAAAGAAAGATGCAGACTAAAAGGTAGCTAACATATAACTTTAAAGGAGTGAGTGCAACTGAAGCGAAAGCTTACCGTATTTTCTTGAAGAGAATAGGGCTTTAATTCTTATTAAGAAAAATGATAGAACCAATCTATAAGGCTTTTATTTCAACATCATTATTTTTTCCCAAGAGAACAAAGTCAGCACTGTAATTCTAAGGCAGAGAAACTCTTTCCAGATATTTTCTGGGGAAAAAACAATTTAAAAAGCTAGATGACCTTGAGTATGACAATGGTATTTTAGGTAAAACACCAAAGGTATAATGCATTAAACAAATACTTGATAAATTAACTTCATTAAAATTTTAAAAAATAACCTGCTCTGCAAAAGACAATGTCAAGAGAATTGGAAGACAAGCCACAGATTGGGAGCTGATATTTGCAAAAGACGTATCTGATAAAGGCCTGCTAATCCAAAATATACAAAGAACTTTAAAATTCAATAATCAGAAAACAAAAAATTTGCTTAAAAAATATACCAAAGACCTTAACAGACACATCACTCAAGAAAGTATACAGACATCAAACAACATATAAAAAGATGCTCCACATGATATGTCATCAAAGAAATACAAATTCAATCAACAGTAGGAACCAGTCATTCTTACATACCTGTAAGAATGGCCCAAATATGGAACACTGACAATACCAAATGCTGGTGAGGATGTGGGGCCTCAGAGACGCTCATCCACTGTTGGTGGGAATGCAAGACGGGGCAGCCACTATGGAGGACAGTTTGGCAGTTTCTTACGAAACTAAACATATTGTTACCATATGATCCAGCCATCATGCTCCTTGGTATTTACCCAAAGGAGTAGAAAACTATGTAAAACCTATGTAAAAACCTGCACACGAATGTTTATAGCACTCTCACTCAGGATTGTCAAAACCCGCAAGCAAGCAGGGTGTCCTTCAGTCGGCGCTGGATAAACTGGTCCATTCAGACACAGGATTGCTATTCAGAGCTAAAAGGAGATGAGCTATCCAGCCATGAAAACACACAAAGGAAGCTTAAATTAATACTACTCAGTGAAAGAAGTCCATCTGAAGAGGCTACATACTGTATGATTCCAACTCTATGACACTCTGGAAAAGGCAGAACAATTAAGATACTAAAAAGATCAGTGGTTGTCAGGGCTTCGGGGGGGAAGGGATACACAGGTGGAGCACAGAGGATTTTAAGGGCGGCGAAAATTCTCTGCACGGGCCCATGACGATGCGTTCCTGTCATCATTCATTAGCCCAAACCCACAGAATGCACAGCGCAACCCCAAGAGTGAACAGAATGCAAACTGTGGATTTGGGCTGATCAAGATGTGCCAATGAACGCTGAGCATTTGTGACAGGCGCCACTTTAGAGGGGAAGGCTGGTAATAGAGGAGGCTGTGCCCGTGGGGCAGGGGATACATGGGAAACCTCCGTATCTTTCACTCAGTTTTGCAGAGAACCCAATACAGCTCTAGAAAAAGAGTCTTAGTAAAAATACAAAAAAAATTAAATTAACAAATTTCTCCTCAAAGAACCAAATGGAAGAAGACTTGATGCCACTTGAAGAAAAATCACCCAAAGCCTTCTGTTCTTCTTTGCTTTGGTATCAGCGCCAGGTCCGGTTTGCAATGTATTGTTTGGTAGTAGCTTCTTGATTCTGCAGTGTAGCTACTGTGTCCTACCCTATTTGGAGCTATTTGCATATCATTTTCTTCCTACCTGTGTATTATTTAATACTTCCAACAGATAAAAATCTTTTTTATATCTTGAATTCAATCAGGACTGACAAACCCTCTCCTGTGCTGTTAGTGAAAATAACAGGAAACTAATATGGAGTAGAGGGGAGAAGAGGTGATTCCCAATGGAAATAGCAAGGGACCAAGAGTTGGGAGCTAAAATTCAATTTTGACTATACAAAAAACCATTTGTGTACACTGTCCAAACAGCCCATTAAAAGGGGCTATGCACTCAATCACCTGATTATCTGGTCTACACAAATTTAATCTTGATATTTAGGCTGTCCTATTTGTAGCATTTCATAAGCCCATGCTTTTCTGGTTATATATTTAAGGTGGATTTATGTATAAAACTGTTGTTGAATCTCATATTTTAGCTAAGGTTTACTGGACACAGACCACATAATTAATTGTTTAAACCATTTATTCATTCAAACAGCTAATATTTGAGAGCCTAGCTGGTAGAAACTAGCTAAGGCGAGAGGCAGACTCCTCTTAAGACATTTTACATTCTAGTAGGAAATCGTTCAACAAACAAGTGAACAAATACATTATAGTAGTAAAAATGTTTGTCTCACTTGATGCCCTGCCAAACAAACTTTTTTTTTTTCACATAATAAAAATTGCATGGCTTATTATATTTCCATTTTTGCTTTGGCAAATTAGAATTAAACTTAAAATTTTCTAGACGAAGAATGGTACACAGAGAGTAAGGACAGGACATCAAAAGATCTGAGGTTGACTCTCCTCAGCTTTTATTCACAAAACATTTTGTGAAACCAGATCTCTGAACCTTTGCTTTCTCATCTCAACATGGAATTAACACTTGCCCTTCGGTTCCCATTGTTTTCAGAAACCAATGGAACCATGTGCATGAAGGGTGATTTATAAATACAAGACATTAAGATTTATAAAAACGAGACATTTCCTTCATTCTTCAAGGAAAGAAATAAATTGAACTAGATTTATTTATTTTTCTTAAAGCCATGTCTGTACTTTCCTGGGTATATAAGAGGAGATATATTTTATATATTTTTTTAAGTTTCACTAAATCTTTTTGAAATAGAATATTGAATTCTAGGATTGGGAAAATCATTAAAGATTACGTAGTCTAACTACCACTTATGTTTAAAATCTTATCTATAACTTCCACTTAATATGTGAGTTTAATTAAGCCAAGGTTTCAATTCCTCCAGTGATAGGGGACTTGCACCTTAATGAAACAATTCATTCTGACTGTTAGAAACTATGTTAGAAATACCTCCCACTTTGGAGCTGGAATGTCTCCTGGTAGCTTCTGCCAAATGTTCCTAAATTACAAAGACACTGCGTATCATGCACAGGTTGGAGTATTGTTCAGATTGCAAATGTTGTGGTTTTGTCTGTTTACTACAATAATTCTCCTGCCCAACAAAGTAAAACAAATTAAGAAAAAAATGCCATTTTAGAAATTCTTACAAAGGTACAATTGAGCTAAGACCAGCCCTACTTTGTCATTTATAGTCAGATAGATAAATGCGCATCTCTCCTTCCATGGTGTGAAAGCATAAACCAGAATTAATTTTAGAGTAATAAAGAATCAAAAATATTTATTTGAGCAAAAAGAAGCTACAGTCCAGGAGACACAGATTCATGTATGGAAGAAAAGGATCATACCTGAATTTAAAAAATCAGCATGGCGTAATAGACATAGTAAAGATGTTAGGATTAGATATACATAGGTTTAAATGTCACATTTGTCACTTTTTAATTGTATGGGGAAAATACTTTACTTCTCTGAGCTCATTTTAAATTCTCATTATAAAGGGGAAATTTTTAAAAAATTCACAAGATTGATTAATTTGATTTATTAATTAAATCATATAAGGTGAGGAAAAGTGTGTGCACAAAGTAGACTTTCAACCACTTTCCATTTCTTCTAAATACTCATATAGCATCTTTTGTCATCCAAGCTAAGAGTTTTTAAAAAAACTCTAATAATACCCAATAAGCTGATAAAATATTTGAGATTTTTACTACCATGAAATAATATAATAGGGGATCCTAAAAGACTGGAAAATAGGATACAAAAAACATTTTACTCTATAGGAAGTACTCTGAAGACTGTGCATTATTCAAAGAGATTCTGAAAACCTTAGATACAATTTCAACAGCAAAAAAAACCCTTAGGCATACATTCAAATACTAATACATTTCACACACATATGTATTAATTTAGCTCATAATTCAACCATATTGTTCAATAAGAAATCTCTGAAAGCAGAAGAAAAAAAAGAAGATAACATTAGGATCACCTTTTTTTTTTTTTTTTTTTTTTCAGGAAAATAGAAAACTTACTTAAAGCTTTTCAAAGGCATATCTGAGAACCTTTATCAAGGAAAACTACTTCTCTGCTGGGAGATTTGTTATCGAACCAGTCAAGGGGAAATAAAAGCAAATGTTAATACACATGGTTTTGAAAGAAAACCTGTGAGGTAAAGAACATTTCCATTTTAATTTGATGTTTAAGTGAAAGGTATGTCATATTCATAACCCTAACATGATGGAAATGAAAGAGTGTCTCAGCTAGCAAAGCATTCTGCCATTCATGGTGTTGCATTTTTATGTAGCTCAGGACAGAAATGGCAGAGTGACAGCATTCCGTTTGCAGGGCGTCCCAGTTCTCCCAGCACCAATCCCACAAGGACATTAGAGAACACGCTCCATTGATTCTTCCAGTCAGCTCTTTCCAATTCTCTACTTGAAAGCCCCTGGTCCACAGTATGCAGATGGAAGTTCTATTAATGCAAAGAAAATCAGCACACTGAAGACCACTCTTCATTAAGCAAAAATGTACTTCAGAATCTTGATGATTCATGTTAAAGATACCCCAATATGAACACGTCTTGCTAATGTTCTCTGTCCATGAATCCCATGACACCTGTTACCAGGCTCTCCATTGCATAATGTGTCCTTGGGTCATCTCAAGCCCAGATGCTCCACTGATTTGCTCGGTACAATGACCTCCGCTAATGCATCTGCATAGCTTCTAGTCCAATGTCTCCTCCTAACCAAAGTCTATCTCAGCCATCCTGGGCTCACAGAACTTTCTCTGAGTATCTGATATATTTGCAGTGGAAAACTTTAATATCTCTATGTGATCTGGCCATGGATTCAGAGTTAGTGAAAAGAGCCCTGGGCTTGGAAACACACCTGCCTTTGAGACCCGACCTTGCCTCTTGTTAATATGTGACCTTGGACAAAACAACCTCTCTGAACTTGTTTCCTCCACTGTGGGATTATGCTTACCCTGTAGAATGCTCATGAGAACTAGATAAAATAATTCACACACAAGCACTGTGTGGACCACATGTTGTGATATATGTCAGTTTCCAGGGCAGTCATCAGCACAGTCTTCCAGCTTCCCCAGGCAATCATTGAGTCTCTCTTTCTGAGACTCATTCCATCTCTGTGCAATTCAGCCACCTCTGTACACAGAGTATTTACTGACTCCTCGCAGAGGAGCAAATTGGCTCTTCAGAGATTTTTAGAGCACTCAGGAGTACGGACTGTTTATAGGGCTAGAATTTCACTTGAGCTCTAGGGTATTGGTTACTTAATAGAAATAAGACCAGACCCTGGCAGGGTAGCTCAGTTGGTTAGAGCATTGTCCCGATAGGCCAAGATTGTGGGTTTCATCCCTGGTCAGACACACACAAAAATCAACCAACAAATACATAAATAAGTGAAACAACAAATTAATGTCTCTCAAAATCAATAAATAAAATTAAAAAAGAAAAAGATTTGCTTTAAAAAAAGAATTAAGACCAAAAGACCCAGTTATTTAAAGTGTTTTTTAAAATTTTTCAAATTCATAGTTTCCTTTTTTACATTTTTATTATTGATATCCAACCTAACCTTATTGTTTAAAAATGGTTCATATGATACTAGTGTTTGGAAAATGTTGAGACTTGTGTTAAGGTTTAGAATGTAGCCAAAATTTATTCATTTGCTTGGATGCCTGAAAATAATATTTTCCAATTGTGTGGTGCAAGATATTATATGTGCCTATTAGATCATATTTGCTAAACATACAGTTCAAATATATGTATTCTTTCTGATTTTTCTGTTTGCTTTGTCTGTAATTACTGATAGAAGTATAATAAAATCTCATCATGCTGTTGCATAAGTTTATGATTGCAATGTAATATTTTACTGCTTTATAGTTTTAAAATTATTTTTAATATGACTCTTATAAACCTCACATATATCTGGAAAAATAGTCTGACAATTTTTATTTCTGTAAACTACATTTAGTAGTTTTACTATGTAGTTTACAGAGTAAACAATATTAATTTGTTAGGATAATGATACTAGAATATTTTTTATCTTATTTTCCCCCTATTATATTATTATTATTGTTATTATTATTTACTATTTGACTTTCTTTTTACTTTTGATTGGCTGTGCTTTTCATTTAACTCAAATGTTTCCCTCTACTGCTTTTGAATTGCAACACTTAATTTTTATTTTTCAGTGTATATGCTACAAATTTTACATGCACAAATAATATTTAAATTCAAAGTAGGAATGGTGCGCTACCAGAATTTTGATAAGTGAACTTATCCGCTGCCTATTAATTACCACATGTCTTCAGCATGGCTCTGACATGTCATTTATCTTTTCAGGTTTGTTGTTCTAGTCTTTTAACAAAGACTGAAATAGATGCAATCTAGCTGCTTCTGCAAGTCTGTCCTAAACGCGTGCTTCTTAGCTGAAGATATAATTGGAAACCTGAGCCCACATTTGGTGCATTTGAAGAAACAAAACCTAGGTGAGAGGCAGTATTGAACTTAGGGCAAAATAATTATGAGCTAGTGTTCAAAGCATTTTTCCAAATAAATACTTATTCAGGGTTTCAATATAAAATAAATAAAAGCACAGCAGCTCTGCTCGAAGCGGCTCCCCTGGAGCTCTGGGGCGCCAGGAAAACCCATTTGAAAAGTCACCGGCGCAGCAAACCCCGAGCATCCTGATCCCCTTCGTCTGCCATCTGACTGACGTGTACCTGGCAGGGGACTGAAAGGGACGGTTCAAAACTGTCACCTAAAGCATGGCTGCTCAAACCTTAGAACTTCTCACTGGAAAACGAAAGTGACATGCTTTCAATAAATAAAAATATCCTCAGAAATAACACTTCTCCATGAAGGAAAGGGGTAAACAAAATAACACAGGGAGGGGGAGTGAGGTAGGAATAGGGTGTTTGAAAGGAGAAAAACTGGGGAGAAAAAAAGACTGTAAAACCAGACAGCAAGTTTAATTGCCACTTATATCTACTGGAAAATGAACAACCTGTTTGGTTTTTTATTTAATTATTTCGGATATCCACAAGTAGGCTTTCCAAACCCTCTGCTGTGCTGAGAGTCACTCCGCATGTACCTCTTCAGCCTTATTTCTCCGGCACAAATTACTGCTCCAATCGAGTAAATCGCTGACTTTCCACCCTGCCTTTGAGCAGTTGGACTTGCACACCTGAAACGTCCTTTCTCTCTCCGTTCACATTACTCCGACCCTTTTCCAAGTCCTGCCTTTTCCATTCTAATCTCTCCCTTCTTTGAATTCCTGTAACACTTGCTCGTTTAAATGACAGAGGGTTTATAATAACTATCTTGTAAAGATTGCTGCTGTATTATTCACAAAAGATAGTGTTTTTTACAGAAAAGAGGATTGCCAAAATTTACTCCATATCTTTCAAGAGATTTAACCTCATAGAAAAATTTAGCTTCAGTTTACCTGTCAAATGAGTTGTCTAATTTTTTTTTCCAATCTTCCTCCAACACTTTAAGTCTCTCTTGTTGCTACTGTACATATTTTTATTGGGCTATAAATCTTTGAAGTACATTATTATATTCTACTTTTTAAAATTCCCTCCCATTTCATCTCCCTCTTCCATTTTTAGAACAAAGCAGAGCACCTACAAATATGAAATACAACTAATTGACACTGGCATGACATTGATTAGAATAAAATGATTTAGTCTGTTTAATGCATTTATTTCACATGAACACACATGTATAACACTTTCATTTACTCAGAGAGAGTAAGCTTGACTGGGTAAAGGTTTTGAGCAAAAGACTTTTCTCTGCTAAATAAGGAATATTGATTTATTATTCTTCCTGAATACTGTTGCAGCCAAATTTATATTAGAAACATTCGGTAACTCTTTAAGTAAATGGAATGAATGGACTGGTCCATTTATGATGAATCCAGACCAGTAAACCCTCATGGAGAACACTGGGAATTCCAGACGTTTGGAAAGATTCCTTCAACCATTTCAAACAAACCAGCTTCTGAGGGACCTTGATTGAATGCTTCTAACGTGAGGAGTGTAGGTTCCATCAATGTGATAAAAATCAGAAGACCATACGGTGTGTTCCTTCTCCAATCTCTCCCTGGCAGAGAACGTGACTGCCACATGGACTAGGTTTCTTCCCAGCAAAACAGTGTGGCCTACAGACTGAAATAATCCCTGCAATTTCTAGACGAGCATCCTGTACTCATGATGAATTAATTAGTCTGGGCTTTCCATATTTTAGATTATTTTAATTAGGGTGGGGTTTATTTTGACTTGTCACTATAAAACTTTGAGAAAGCAAATTATGGGGAATTTATCAAATACAACCAGTCTCCTCATGGCATTAGGAAATATATAGCCACTGAAACATTAAAATTATTTGTAATTGCCTACTTGAACACCGTGTTCTTGTTTACAGTGAGGCTAATCGTGGGACCGGGGCTCTCTCCGGTGTTTGAAGCTTCAACACTTCCCAGTTTCCTAGTCGCAATTTACATTTTTATATCGTTACCTTCACAGATTATCAGAATGAACTAAAGTGGGGTTTTGGTCTTGCCCTGAGGGCTCTGTGAGTAATTCTATTTTACCCTCTTTGTTTGGAGTCCCTCAGCTCAGCCCCTGCGGCCCTACTGGTTTTTCATCATGTCCCTGAGCCGATTTGCTGTCACTGTCTGAGTTGTAAAACAGTTCTTCGGATGTTTATGGGAATTTAGATATTGCTTATTTTCCCCACACATTGTGATGTGCATAAGGGTATCTAAATAGCAATAGGGATGTTGGTCTTAGTCTATTTTCAAACCCCGTGTTATGATTTTACTACCTACCACCAGTCTGTATTTGAGATATTTTGTTCTTAATTTTGTTGGAGTTTTTATATTTTTCTTTCAAGAATTTCTGGGAGTCATGGTATGCTGCTTCATTGCACTCTTAGTCCACATAACAGGCTCTCATTAGCTGCAGAGGGAGTTATAATTATATTAAGAATGTACTTAGTATTCATTACACTCTCAGGCTCAGTGGTTATGGACTCTTCTCTACCTTCTGTTCCACAGGTGGGACTATCAGACCAGTTCAGGCCCAGGGATTTACTCCATTAGTCACTCTAATATTTCTTTATATCTCATCTATCCTTTTTACAAGTGTCTGAATAATTCTCCTGTTAGTCGTGATTTAAATGGGCTTAAAGAGTGGCTTTTATCACATTTAAGCTCTATCTTGTACAGACTATGATGTCATCAGATATTGATAAAGGCTTAAAACATCGATTGTCTCTGTTGATCTTTCCCCAAAACCACTTTCTGACAGGAAAGGCTGCCCCAAAATTGAGAGGACAGGAAAAGGAAGGGACATTGTCTTCCGAGCTTCCTGCTACCCTCCCCTCCAGTTACTGTGAGTATATGTGTTTTATATAAATCTTGGGGTTGCCATATTATGTTGATAAGTACCTGTCCTATGAAGACCTTAGAGGTTTGAGCAAGAGAGGAAAGGCAAGTTTGGTATTAGTTGTCCCAGTAAAAGAAGGAAACCAGTGGAGAATTGTGAGCATAGAGTCCTATTACTTTGATGCCTGGGACTTGGGCACAGTGATTACAAATGCTAGCCCTAATTTTGCCACCCCCCCATTTTCATTGTTTAATCATGAATATCTTGTTCAAGTATTTATATCTCTGTGTTTTGCTTTCCTCTAGTACCTACTTCACACATTAATATAAGTTAAAGGGTTAGAAAAATGCGAGGGATATGGTAAGTGCTCAAGAAATACTAGATGATATCATTTAAAAGCAGTTTAATGTCATGTCATTATTTTCCCTCACATGTGTCTTCATTGCAACTATTCAATAAAACTATCTCCATGCATACTTAGATGAAACACTTAAAACGACCTGTTCTCAAGCTTTCTTTCATAGGAAGACATCAAATTACATTTCAATATATTGGCTTTATTCTATGTGGAAAGAGGTATTTGGAGAAATTTGAAAAGAAATACAGGCCACAGGGACTATACAATGTTAGAGGCTCATTAGACATCTTAATTATGTGTTTACTTTCAGAACAGTTGAAAGGGAGTCACAGCAAGATGTGTGCCATCTATTCAGAGAGATGTAGACTAAAATATAAACTCCATGAAGTAGGGTTTGTGGTTTTTTTCCCACTCTCCTACACCAAAGCTAGAAAATTGCCTGGCACATAAAGCCTGATCATTAAATATGTGTTGTGTAAAGAATATGCAATGTCATTAAGATTATCTACTGAAAAGGCCATCAATGGTTTCAAATAAGAGCCATAAATCAAATTCTTACAGGTAGTTGCTCTGGTCATTTCTGAAATCTGTTTTTCAAAGGGGCACCTCTCAGTAGAGCACATCACAGGTGGAGATGGAGTGGGTGCCCATTGACTAGGCAAGAGTTAAACAGGGATCTCCCCCCAAAGACACGGCTAAAGAATCTTTGGCAGGGCCTGGACTTTTTAGCCCTGTCATCAGAAAAGGCAGGAAGATGTCCTTATATTCTAAGAAATAGAGTAATAAAAGCAAGGCGATACAAATATTTTCAGGTAGGAAAAGCTGAGCATCAGATATGCCAAAAGGAGAAAAGTAACGGAAGTGGGGATGGACCTGACAGTTATGGGGATTTACCTGTGGCACGACTGCCTTCCTTCACCTTTTCTCCTCATGAAAAATGGCTCTTTAGAAAACTGTCTTTGTGCTTTTATTTTAGGCATTTAAAGAGAGGCATAAACAATCTTGCATAGCAAAATTTCATTAGTATTTTTCTTATGCATTTAAACATATTAATATTTTCTCAGTGTCATCTTTTATTTCCCTCTTTCTTTTATGCACTAACTCATAGGCAACATACACACTTAATAGAAAGAGAAAGAAAGGGTTCAAAGCAAAATTTTCACAGAAGAGCCCAAATACAAATTTAAAAATAGATCAATATCACGAATAATCAGAGAAATATATAGCAATATGTTTCCTAGTCATCAAATTAACAGGTTTGAGGATGCACCATTTAATGTTAATGAGGGATGGTGACACAAAGGCATTTATAGATCCTCTCAGAGTGCAATTGATATACGCTTTCTGGGAATCAACTTGAGGACATGTATGAAAATTCTGAAACAACTCCTCCTTTCACCTAGGAAATTTATTTTATTTATCCATATACGAAAGACATAGAGTGATGCCAAAGTTTCTTGCACAAAGATGATCATGACAACTTTATATTGGTGAATATTTTAATGTGACCTGCTCCTCAAAAAGTACTATTAAGAGACTGAAGAGACAAGCGACAGACAGGGAGGAAATATTTGTAAATAACATATCTTATAAAAGATTTGTATGAAGAATATATATGTGTATACATGATTTTCATATATATATGTATTTATATATATATGAACATCACAAAGCTCACTAAGAAAATAAGCATCCAAAATAAAAGACTAGACGCAGTATTTGAACGACACTCCACCAAAGCAGTCATATGGAAGGCATATAAACCAATAAAAAGATACTCAGCGTCATTAGCTTTATAGAAAATGCAAACTAAAACCACAATGAGATGCTGCTACACACCAATTTGAATGTCTTAAAAAGACTGGCTATACCAAATGCTGCTGAGGACGCGGAGCTCCCCGAGGGCTCCTCCATCGCTTATGAGAACATAAAATGGTACGACCACTTTGGAACAAATTTGACAGGTTTTTTACAAAGTTAAACACATCCCTATATATTACCCAGTCATTCCACTACTTGGTATCTACCTAAGAGAAATGAAAATGTACATCTGTGTAAGAACTTATGAATGTTTACAGCAGCTTTACTTGTAACAGGCAAACTCTTGAAATGACAAAAATGGTCATTAACAAATGAATGGGTAGCCAATTGTAGAATATCTAGACATTCAACTACTACTCAGTGATATAAAAGGAACTATACACACAACATGGATGAATCTCAAAATAATTATACTGAGTGAATAAAACCAGCAAGGATAGTATGTAATATACACTCTACATAAAATTCTAGAAAAGGCAAATTAATTCATGCCAATAGAACAGATTAGTGGTTACCTGAGTGTGAATGGAGGTAGATTAAAGGGTGAGATGGAGGGATAACAAATGGGCAAGGGAAACGATCTTTTGTATGCACTATCTTGATTTGTGATCATGTGTATGGGTGTGTACGTGTGTCAAACTAATTTGGTTGACACTTTAAATATGAGCAGCTTATTGTGAATCAATCAAACCTCAATAAATCTGTGAAAAAATCTTTAAAGTAACCATAATTATCCTTGAAGAGAAGGACAGTGTGGGTTGGCTTGTTCTATCCATACTTCGCATAATGCTTCTCTAAAAAAGATAGTGTTATATATATGTAAAGATAGAAAAAACAGAGCAGTGGAATCAAATTGAGTCTAGAAAAAGACCAAAGCATATGTGGAGTCTTGGTTTATAAAATGAGTGCTACTCCAAAGGAAAATATTTTTCAATAAATCATGCCGGGGCATTTTATAACCACAAAAGTAAAAATGAAACTCGACTCCTACCTTATGTCATATGCAAAATCTACTTTTTATGTAGAAAATAAATAAGAGTATAAAAGGCAAAACAATACAGAATCAGGGGACAATAAAGGAGAGTGTCATCATGATCTTGGACAAGTGTAACTTGAACAAAGCAAAAAGCCTAATCAGGAGGTTAAGGTGAATAAATATGAGCACATTATGATTATTCATAAAAAGACTCCATTAAGAGAGTAAAAATGCAAGCTATAGTCTTGTGAAGAAATTTTCAACACTTAAAACATTGATATATCCTAAGTACCTAAGGTCTTCTGAAACCAGTAAGAAAAAATAGACAAGGAGAAATGAGCGAATAACTTGAAGAATCCTAAGAAAATTGAAATAGCCATAAGCCCATGATAAGGTTGTCAAGCTCATTGTCAATCAGGAAAATAGAAAATAAGACCACAATTACATACTATCACTTACCCTCCAGAATGCCTAAAATTTAACAGTCTGACACACATTGGGAATTCTCGTGTGCTTCTGGTAGGAATGTAAATTGGTACTATTACTTTGGAAGACTATTTGGCATTATTGACTAAAGGTGAACATGTATGGACTCTATAATCCACAGGTTCTATATGTATAAATATGGAATGATGTGTTCAAACCAGCTAGTGCTGGCTCAGAGAGCCAGCTGTCAAATTTTCAAAAACGTTGTGATCTGCGATCTGACCCTTAGACCAGTATTAGTTTGCGGTTGGTCATAGCACTAGTATTTACATTAGAACCTTGTTGAATGCCATAAATTGGGGTTCTTCCCCACCACACCCCCAGAGAACCAGTATGTACTATGTGCACCAAGATATAAAAGCAATGCTTATAGTAGTATTATCTGCAATAGACTCAAACTGGAAACAATCTAAATATCCATCTAAGGAAGAAATGCTAAATAAATTGTGGTATATCTATACCCTAGGATATTTTATGACAATAAAGATAAACGAACTACAGCTACATGGAGCCATAATAATATCTTTTAAAAAGTTAATAACGTCAGTTATTTAATATGTTCCAGGCCATCTCGCTCCTCTCTCTCTCTCTCCCTCTTTCTTAAAACTATATCTGTGTTTGTATCCTTAGAAATAAATGTGACTGCTTATTGAAGTCTTATCTTTGTGTGGTGGCACTATAGACTATTATTTCCTGTTTTCGTTACACTTTACTTCTTTTATACTAATAAAATACTGCTTTATAATCAGGAAAAAACAATAGAGTTGCCTTGGTTTAAAAAAAAACAACCCAGAATGGTGGTCATGGTAGTATAGTGGGAGTATAAGTTTTTAATTTTTTAAATTGCTCAGATGGTATTGACACAGATACTGGAGTTAGATGAACTGAATTTGAAATCTGGTGTGTGTCTTACAAAATGTGTGACTTGGTAGAACTTACTTAATCTTACTGAGATTTGTTTCCTTCAACTTAAAATCAGAATAATAATATTGCCTATCTTATAGAATATTTGTGAAGATAAAATATTTGTGCTTCGAATAGTGACCAGCACAGAGTAGGAGTCCAATATGTTTTATCTGGTATATTAATATCTGCTTACTTCCAGGTGTTTTAAGCAGTTCTTTATGTACTAAAGGATCATCTAAAATCATTTATTTGGACTGTGATAAAGATGGCTCACCTTCATGATTAATAAAATAACACTGTCATTTAGCTTGTGGGCACAAGTGGTGAAACTTCAATAGTCGGATTTGAGAGTTACCAAAAGAGAAGGGTTTAATTGAGTAGTTAACCTGTACTCGAGGTTATTCAGAAATGTTACCATTTTGTGTGTGTGTTTGATTACCTACCTGCTTCAAGTGCTGCACTTGAAATGTGAGGGCATCACGTTCACTGACACATACATACAACTCTTGGAGGGCTGACAAGTTTCTTTATCAACTGTTGTAGTTGCCAATTCTCTCTTTTTCTCTACCCTTTATAGCTTTCTATTTTAAACAGACACAGCCTGGTGAGTTAATCTACTGTAAAGGGATAGTTACTCATCACTGGTGTGCAATTTACTTTCTGTGTGAGCTCTGACTCATTAAATGCAACATCCATGCTCTAGCTGAAAGAGCGCATTTAACTTTGATTCAGTCAATGAGCTGTTAATTAAACCTTTTTGATTTTTGTCATAGAAACATCCCACCGGGGTGCATAAATATTTTAATTATTTTGAAGGCTTCTACATTTCTTTTTATATCATGTATAGCACTCTGCTAACCACATTAAAAGAGAAGAAGGAAGTATCCTAACATATATTTACATGCCCATGTGTGCCTGTCATCAAGATGAGAATTCTGAAATACTGGAGCAGAACAGATTTGGGGGGGGTTAGTATAGGAAACGTGGCTCGGGTCTTTGTTTTATTTTTATGTGTTTTCTGATTGTTTTTGCCTTTAAAAGCAATTAGGATTTCAAGGACTGTATTTTAAAACATGAAAAATTTCAGGGGACGCTATAATTTAAAACAAAAAACAAAAAACAAGGTTGTCAAGAATGTAGAGAAATTGAGGCCCTCATAGGTTGCTGATGGAATATAAAATTGCTCAGCCATTGAGGAAAACTGTTGGTCCCTTTAATCAAATTTGCCTTATGATCTCACAACCACACTCCTAGACCTTTACTCCAAATAACTGAAAACAGTTACTCAAACAAGTTCACTAGTGCACATGCTCATAGCAACACTATTCTAAATAGCCAGAAGGTGGGAACAGTACAAGTGCGCATCAATCCAAGGATTAAGCCAATGGATAAACAAATTGTGGTACATGCATACAGTAGAATATCTTTCAGCCATAAAAAATGAAACACTGATACATACTACAACAAATTTCAAAAACTGTGTGGTCAGTGAAAGAAGCCAGACACACAGAGTCACATATTATATGGTTCCATTTATATAAAATGTCCAGAATAGGAAAATCCATAGAGACAGAATGCAGATGGATGGTTGTCAGGGTCTGAGAGAAGAGAAAAAAAATGGGTGGAACTGCTTAATATGTGGGGTTTTACTCTAGAGTGATGGAAATGTTTTGAAACTAGGGAGAGGAGGTGGTTCCACATTGTGAATGTACTAAATGCCACTGAATTGTTCATTTAAAGCGGTTACTTTTGTGTTATATGAACTTCACCTCAATAAATTATTTTTAAGATTTTAGGGCCTATAAAACATATGTTGACATAAAATAGTGTTTAAATCCCTATTGAAAAATTTATTAGGTAATTGTGTGTTTATGTGATATAGTAAGATGATTACCTGATTAGATGTCAGGGAACAAATGTAGGATCAGACAGAATGACTTTCATATTCAAACTATATTCCCTTGCATGGTACCTGACACAGGGCACACCCTGGACTTCAGTGATTTCCGCTAATTTTTATTCTCACAAGTTTGCTACATCCCTTAGCATCCATTATAGTCATCGTTTTGAAATATGATGTCTATTAGTCTAGAGAATTAATTTATTTCAGTGTATATTTTCCTATAATTTTCAGTGTTTTCCCTAAGTCCTCAGATAAGGTCAATGAGAGACTTTAATAGTCTCTAACGTAGGCTCCTAAGAGTCTAGTTGGTTCTATTGAGAGATGCCTAGTACTCTCTATCAAACCAATTTTACATTCCACAGACAAGATTTCTTGCTCAATACGCTGTAATATATTATTTCAAGACTATCTAAGTGTTACCATTTCTGTTTTATTAACCAATTTGCTTAAATTATTATTTGAGGAGCTGCTGGAGTACAACACTAATTTTCCTTTATTGTTTACATTGTTTTTAATGTAAGGAATTACTACAGCTCAGTGGCTATGAGGCTACCCTCAGGTTCCGGGCTCTCTGTGCAAATCCCAACTCCATATCTTATAAGCAGAGTGACTGATGAAGTTATTTCACATCCTTGCTCTGTTTTCTCATATGTGAAATAATAGTTGTATCTACCTATCGTATAGGATTGTTGGGAGAATTCAATATAAATAAGTAGTGGATGAGACACAAGTTTTTAAATGTCTGGGAGTTAGGTGGATGATTTGCCATTTAATTTCGCATGGTAAGAGGAATAGGGCATTCAGTGTCCAAGCCGCAACAAACTGCAGGTGGCTTTTAAATTTGCTCTCACTTCTCAAAAAATTGAAAATTGGTCACAAAGAATTTCTTGGCAATTTATAAAAGGAAAACCGGGAGAGGAAACAAGCTGGCGGCGTAGGAAACAGCTGACCCGCCGCCTCCCGCAACCACAGCAAAATCACAACTAAAACACAGAACCACCCTCACTCGGAGCCTCCTGAGATCCGGCTGCACAGAAGCCCTGCAGCCAGGGAGCTGAAGCAGCACCGAGACCCGGAGGAGGGCCGGAGACCCCGCCGTGTGCCCACCCCCGGTGCCGCGGTTTAAACCCGGGAGGGAATCTCCACGGGGAAGGTTTCCCCGAGGAGCGAGAGGTCCCAGCCCCACAGCAGGCCCCAGCCCAGGGCTCCAGGGCCGGGAAGAGAAGTCTCCAGAACTTCGGGCTGTGAAACCATCGGGACTGTCACTGAGGGTCGCGGAGGCCGCGGGAGCCCCAGCAGCTCCTCTCAAGGGCCCGGCACGGACTCACTCGGACGCTCCCTCTGAGCCCAGCGCCGGGAGCAGCCTGAAAGGACCCGGGACACTCGGGGAGGAACTAACCTGCCTGAGATCCGGGCGAGAGGCGGAGGGCGGCTTCCTCCCGGGCAGAAGGGCTGGCGGAGGCCATGGCTCCTGTGGCGAGTCCTCCCCACACACAGCCGGCGGGCAGGCGCCATGTTTGAATCACCAGCACCGGACTCACACCTTTGGCCCCGCCCCGTGATTCCCGGAGGCCCCGCCCTCCCCACCTGCAGCTCATCCGGGCCATTTCCAGGGGCTTTTCTGTGCAAGTGGCCTCTGGAGCCTCATGCTTAGGCCTTTCCTAAAATCCCTCAAACAAGCAGCAGCGGGCCCCATACGGCTTGATAAGCGGCCCCAGGCCTGGCACTAGCGGCAGCTGCGCTGGCTCATAGCCTGGCCTCTCCTGGACACTTCCAAGCCCAGCACAAGGAGCAGCCAACTACGGTTTGCTGAGTAGCTCATGCTGGGTGGCCCTGGGCAAGGCACTGGCACAGGCTGACTTTGCACCTCCTGGGAGGCCCCAGAGACAGTGCACCTGGTGGTCAGACTCGACCATGCTGGATCACAACCCTACCACATCCACGAGTGACACACTCAAGGGGCGCACTTGGTGAACACCAAAGCCCCACTGAAGTAAATCCTGCTCCATAGGGGTGTCTCCAGCACAGCAGCTCTTTGGCTGTAGTTGCAGCTGGTCCTCACAGCCGATTGGCCTGGGGGTCAGTTCCTCCCAGTGACGCCAACAGCAACCAAGGCTCAACTACAACAGGACAGTGCACACAGCCCACACAGGGGAGCACCTAGAAGGCCCAGCTCAGGTGATGGGAGGCTGAGCCACTGGGCCCTACCGGACACCTGCTACACAAAGCCACTCTACCAATTCCAGGAGACATAGCAGCTCTACCTAATACATAGAAACAAACACCTGGAAGCAGCCAAAATACAGAGGCAAAGAAACATGTCACAAAGGAAAGAACAGAAGAAATCTCTAGAAAAGGAACTAAATGAAATAGATCCAACCAAGCTAACAGATACAGAGTTCAGAATAACAGTTATAAGGATGCTCAAGGATATTAGTAAGAGTATGATGAAAATAATTGAGAAAATCAATGCTACACAAACTGAAATGAAGAATAATTTATAGGGAATCAACAGTAGAGTAGAGGACGCTGAGAATCAAATCAGCAATTTGGAACATGAGGAAACAAAAAACACCCAACCAGAAGAGCAAAAAGAAAAAAGAATCCAGAAATATGAAGATAGTATAAGGAGCCTCTGGGACAACTTCAAGAGGCCCCACATTCATATTATTGGGGTGCCAGATGGAGAAAAAAGAGAGCAAGAAATTGAAAACCTATTTGAAAAAATAATTACAGAAAACTTCCCCCACCTGGAGGAAAAAATAGACTTACAAGTCCAGGAAGCACAGAGGGTCTCAAACAAGAGCAACCCAAAGAGGCCCACAGCAAGACACATCATAATTAAAATGCCAAAGGTTAAAGACAAAGAGAGAATCTTAAAAGCAGCAAGAGGAAAGCAGTTAGTTACCTACAAGGGAGCACCCATATGACTGTCAGCTGATTTCTCAACAGAAACCTTGCAGGCCAGAAGGGAGTGGCAAGAAATATTCAAAGTGATGAAAAACATGGAACTACAACCAAGATTTTCTACCCAGCAAAGCTATGGTTTAGAATTGAAGGTCAGATAAAGAGCTTCACAGATAAGAAAAAGCTAAAGGAGTTCATCACCACCAAACCAGCACTACAGGAAATGTTGAAGGGTCTTCTTTAAGAAGCTAATGAACAAAAGAAGCTGATGAACTAAATAGATCCAGAGACATTGACACATGCAACAGACGATCATATTTCAGAGGAAAGAGGGAAGGGGGGTGGAGGGTGGGAAGAGATTAACCAAAGAAGTTATATGCTTATATCCATAACCCACGGACACAGACAATGACGGGGTGAAGGCCTGGGGAGGGGGTGGAAGCGAAGTGGAGGGGGTCAATTGGGGGGAAAAGTGGGACACATGTAATACTTTCAACAATAAAGATAAATTAAAAATAAATTAAAAAACAACAAAAAATTTAAAAAAAAGGAAAACTGATATTAATGTTTTTGCTTCTTGAAGGAATATTCAGTAATAAAAACCAGCTGATATCCAAACTTTTCCACCATGATCTAACTGCCAGAAAATAGTTTCAGTGGGATTTTGCTCTGCTGTTTCTTCCAGAAGTGAATTTGCTTATAGGTCTGTGGAAACCGTTTTGAATATAGCCTCTTGCCGGAAGCTCAAAATTTAGTGCTGACTCTAATTGCATCTTGGAGGAGGTAACTGACGGCATGTTGACTCGTATTACCAGAAATAAAGCTTTTAGGTTTCCTGCGAACACATTTAAAAATACTGGCTTTTGCTTGAAGATTATCTAGCCTGCCAAAGAATACCTTGGTTTTTGTTGTTGTTTTTTATTAAATAAGAAAAAATATGTATGTGTGTGAATGTGTGAGGTGTGGAATTTTCTTTAAAAAATAATCCAAGATCTTGGAAGCTGAAAAATTAGAAGACAAACAGTTGAAGGTAATTCAAAATAGTTTTGTTAGCAATGAGATATTAATTTCCCATCAGCATCATTCATAACAACAACTTTTGCAAACAAAAATTGCAGTCATCAAAATATTATTATAAAAATGATGGCAATTTCTTATTTTTGGTATATTATGTCCAATATTCTATCCTTTACAACAGTAAAAATCATAATCATTATTTTATGACTAATCTGTTTTTGTCTCAGGAAATTTATTAATATTTTATGTTAACCATCCTGGTTATGATTTGCACTGTATACACAATATAGGAAAAAATCAGCATAATCCCTTTGAGCATACAGCATTGAGTTTATGTATTTTATTTTTATTAACAAGGCCAATGACGCCCTAAAACTGGTAGGAAAGTGAATCACTTGTTATCATCGCTTTCATGAAAATGAGTGCATTTCCATCTTGAATCCATTCACTCAATCTAGCTATGAATCATTCCAGGTAGTTTTTTGGTGGGTAAGACGTTGCAGAGATAAGCTAAGCTTGAAAGTGCAATTTAAAAAATAAAATAAAATCCGGTCTGGAAGTGGAAGCTAATAATGAGAGAGGCGTGCTACATTTCTGTTCTTCACATTCCCGTCAGGCCGTGAAATTCATTGTATTCTGCGCTGGCTCTCTGCTGTCTCAGTGCTATATGTGACTTCCATGTAAAACCACTCCAGAAAAAAATAGAACACTTTGACATCATGGTTTTCTAAATTTCTAGAAGATACGTTGTGTCATCATCAATACATTTTTCATGGTTATTCACAAAATAAGTTAAGCCCGATTGTCCAGCGTTTGTGCGCGTAACTGTCGGTCTCGGCTGCCTACCAGCTACTCACACTGTCCATTGGTGTGTATTCGGGAAATGGGGTAGCAGAAGGACACACAAATCGTGAGAAGAGATACTGTAAAGTATCAGTAATACTATCCTGAAGGAAGAGGAAATACGCTGTGCGATTAAATAATAGATAATTTCTCATTTTAAGAGTAATACAAAAAGATCATATATATGCTCAGAGAAAAACATTATTTTTTTATAAAATATCTTTACCTCAACTGAAGTTTGAAAATTATTGTGCCAGCAAGAGAAGACTCCAGACTAAAGTTTGCAAAAGAACAGCTTGATTTTCCACTTTTCATTGGAACTGCTTTCATCACATTGACACGGTTACAGTTTGAGCCTGAGAAACCGCAATAATCCAATAAGCCTCATATTCTATCTCAGCAGTATAACACCACCCCTAACTAGGTCAGAAATATAATAAAGTAAAGAAGGTCATTTCCATGAATGCAACTAGTGCTTTTCCAAGGCAACATATGAGGTAAAATGAAGCTGGCATTATGCTCACTCATTCCTGCTTCCCACACTGTCTTTTCTCTTCTCTAAGAAAAGGTAGATCAGCGACTTTAGTTTAGATTCAAAATTAGTCTTCTTGCACAGGTGAAAGACTCAACCTAAGAGTATTATTAATTCAACTTGGTTATAATCTATTTGGTTCTAACACTCTCTTAAACCTAGTTAGTTATTTTCAAGGGCATTAATTACATTAATTAAACATTAATTAAAATGTTTACAAAAACACTAAAAAGATTGAAGATATTAGAATAAAGCACATAAGAATCTTCTTTAAAGATTCAAAATAGAATCATTACATATCATGCTAATTCTTTTTTCTACTGTAATTGTTTGATTTGCTGCCAACCATCATTTTCTTTTCAGTATAAACCATGTCCTGTGAGAGGGTCTGCCCTTCCTAACTTTACTCACTAATAAAATTTATAAAATTCTTAATGCAAAAATTCCATAATAGCTTCCAATTTTTTGTTCTAAACCATGACCTTGAAGAAAACTTATACGCAAATGCCAAACTGTGTATTCTGTAGACGTAGTGATGAGAATGGGCAACTTTCACTGAAAGTAAAGCAAGGCTTTACGCAAGTTCAGAAGTGTTGAGTTACCCTGAAAAATCATAAGCAAAATCTCAACATATATAATAAAACTTGCAAAAATAATTAGCATTTTAAGGAGAAGTACACATTAAGGAGAAGTACAAATTGGTACTTATAAAATAGTCACGGGGATGTAAAGTGCAGCATAGGGAATACAGTCAATAATATTGTAATAACTGTGCATGGTGTCAGGTGGGTACTGGAAGGATCAGGGGGAACACTTTGTAAAGTATGATTGCCTACTACGCTGTACACCTGAAACTAATACAAACAGTAATTGAAAAATAAAATTAAAAAAAAACACCTGTTAAGGAGAGACCTGGACTATATGCTATTAGACTTACTTTCTAGAGGCACCGTCGAATGCTATCATGTATAATTCTAAGCCTATGAGGCTTTATGTGCTCTAGGAAAAGTGAAGGGGTAACCACACTCGTTAGCTGTCCTTTGCTTTTTCTCATATACAAACATCTGGAACATCTCATTTCCTGATTACACTTAGTGTTGCATTTATTACATTTTTGTGAAAAATATTTAAATTACACAATTATTTAAAAAATTCTAACTATAATAAAGCTTAATTCCTTTTATTGTTGTAAGGTGGAGAGGATTTCCCTTTTCTGAATTCTCTACTTACCTCATGATCCTTCGGAGGACGTGATCTTATTCCTAAAATGCTCTTTTTGGTAGATTTTTTTTTTACTACTGGGATACCTCTGGGCAATTAGTATTAACAGGTCTCCTCCTTCTAAATTGCTTCCCAGCCTGAAAACAGCAAAAGATAAGTATGGCAATTTTCTGACTCTAGTATATTACTAAATCCAGGACTGCTTCTGCGCCAAAGGAATTGTCTGCATTTGGGCTTTAGCCACACCTTGCCATTTACCTGGTCTCCAAATTGGGGAACTGTTTACGAGGCTTTGAAATATATGTACATTTATCTTCACCTCTACCACGCAGTCTTTCTTTGAGAAGAAATATGGGAAAGAGTAGTAAACCCCCGAATCTTCTGTCATTTTCCCCCAATCCATATTTTTTAAAGATCATAGTATGGATATGTTTTCTTTCTTTGGCTAACTGCTAGTACGCAGTAGTTATAACTTTATTTAATTTGTTTTATTTTCGAGGGAGAATCTATGACTTATCTTTACTTGATTATGTGGAATTATCAATGTGTTAATGAACTTTTGAAAATATGCTTTTGTGGAGTTAAGTATAAATATCTGATAATACCTGGTCATCAAAATTCCAGAAAGGATATGGTAGTTGGACTTCTGAGAATGACCCTCAATTATTCTTGCTCTTGTATAATTACCTCCTCTATGATACAATGTGACATTTCTCCCCTGACTATATATGTTACATGGCAAAGGGATTTTGCAGATGTAATTAAGGTTACTAATCAGTTGATCCAGCTTCCTTAAGATAGGGAGGTTATATGGGTGGGTCAGGTCTAACAAGGTGAGCCCTTTAAAAACAGAAGTTTTCTGTGGCTAGTGGCTTAAAAGGAAGTCAGAGAGATTTAAGTCATGAAAAGGACTTGATGGGCCATTGCTGGCTGGAAGATAGAGGGGGCCGTGTGAAAAAGAATGTAGGTGGCATCCAGGACCTAAGAGTGGCCCTTGGCTGAGAGCCAGAAAGCGAAAAATGGCTTCAGACCTACAGTCCCAAGGAATTGCGTTCTACTAACCATCTGAATGAGCCATGAAATGGACTATTCCACAGAGCTTTCAGATAAGAACCCAGTCTGGCTGAAATTTTGATTTCAATCTTTTGAGACTCTAAGCAGGGAACTCACTTGAACTCACCCAGACTTCTGACCTACAGAATTTTAAGTGGCTAAGTTTGTGATAATATGTAATGCAACAATGGAAAACAAATACAAGACACATTCAAGACAGTCTGCAAGGAAACTTGCAAGGCACATGCCTATCCCTGTAGAAATATTTCAATGTTCAAAAGATGCTATGCACCAGATTTCAGAACCAGTTCCCTGTTGCATGTGACCACATTTACTTCTACTGTTTTCTAATTTCCAACCCCTTTACTGATGCTCTTAACAACTCCTCTCCTACTTAGCTCCTACTGTCCCCTGCCCTCATCTACCAACCTCAACTTCCATCAGCCCTCTGGGCAGATTCCTAGCTCACTAGGAACTGGCCCCATACTTTTCCCTCCCTTTTTTAGTCCTATGTGTCCTTCTTTCTTGCTTGTTTTTATCCTGACATATAGCTCTGTTGAATAAGGGGAGTTTATTTTGTCACTTTCCAAAAGTTTCATTTCTTTTAGAAATAATTAATCTTGTACTCTGACAATATATACAAAACAACTGTGAATATTTAAAGTAAATTGCAGTGAAGCCCAGCACGCATTACTTTTACAAGCAAGGCAAGACTTTTTATAGGTTTAAAATAAATATCTTTAGTTATAGATATGAACAATGAATTTTACTGAATAAGAAAATAATTTAAATCCTTCAAATTGTTCAAATGGATATTTAGAATGCTCCATGAGACATATCCTCATCATTTCCTATGTCTGCATTATTTAGCTTCACAGGCTTTTTAAAATTGATGCAAGCATCATACTCTGTGAAAACGTATCTGAGTGGGGAAGAAATTGTATTTAAAGTAAAGCAAAGGAAACAGTAATTTACCACATCGCTGACTCCTTTCTTTCTCTTTCCTCCAATACAATCCAGAACATTGTTTAAATAGGAGGTCCAAATGTATAAAGATCTCAAAGACATATGGGAAAGGAAGAAAGAAGCTACAAGTAGAAAATATTTTTATTTACTACCAAAAATTTGTCTTACTAAGTATGAAGGATTTGTTATTATAGAAAAAAATAAAATGTCTAATAAATAAACAGGCATATGGGGAAAAGTGTGGTTTCCGATAGCTGACTCATTTTTTTAAATAAATTTGTATAAAAAAAGGCTATTTCATGTCTAACTCTTTAAAATTAATTCTATCTTATTCACACTCAGTTAAGTGTGGGAATATGGCTCATTTCATGTAGCATAATTATATGTTACAAAAATGATAAGTGTGCATTCTCTGTTGTTCATGATTATAATGCCATTGGAGTCACAGGATATGACAGACAATGTGAATCACTATTGGGAATATTTTATGGAATGCATATTCACATTCTGTTTCTCCCCAGTATGTCCCGTACTATCCCAATACCATTCTGTGATTAAAATTCACAAGGACAGACTGTGTTGACAGAATGGCACTTGGGAAGGAAATGAAGACATATGAAGTACAATTTGTTTGGCACAAAAACTTGCACAAAATAATTTTAGTTGATGTCAAAAATAAGACCAAATAGCAAACTTATCTGAAAGATTTCTGTCTTAGAACAATGGATTATTGAAGCTAGTGACCTTAAAAATTATTAAGATGTCACCCCCTGTAAGCAAGACCATGTAAATACATGCAACGGACCAACCACAAGGTAAGCACTCACATAAAAATTCAGGTCTCATTTCACACATGACTTCCTAGTACCCTTTAAAGGTCTTTTTCAAAATCATTCAAAATCAAGGCAATCTTTCCTAAGCCAGGGGTACCCTGGAAAGGAAAATTCAGTGTGGTTACACCTGGATCAAAATGGGGCAGAAACCATTGAGGAATCTACAAAAAAATAAATTATGTATTAACTCCTTCACTTATTCAGCACTCCATCAGGCATCCAGATTACACAAGCAGTTCTGTTGTCATGTATTTATAAATCTAGAATAACTTAAGTGTGTATGTTTTGTTCTCTTAAATTAAAATGCCATAAGAACAAAAGTTAATTGCTTCGGGTTAGTCGGGATACAAAACTCAAGAAGAGTGTGTGCGTGCTATTGTGATACTGTTGTATATCTTTAATTATTTGCTTATAAGTTGTTATTCCACATCAATCATGCGCGTCTAAAGGGCAGAGGACATATTTCTGTAACTCTCTTAGTCTAGTGTCCTGATAAACTGAAAGCCCTTTCAGTGATTTTTGTTGTCAGTATTACGTTGTTGCTTTTGGCAGTCCTAGTCGTTTCAGAGGTGGAAGAAAATGTCAACTAATGAAGGTTTGCTGTTCTTTGTCTTTGGATAACAGTAAAGATTTTACCTAGGCAAAAGTGTATCAAATTAAATTTATTTGGGATCTTCACATTTCCAAATAAATGTGCAGTGACATTTCTAGTATCCTACTTGTGTGTCTTCTACTGACACGTCTGATGGCCATAGACGTAGGAATAGTTTTTTCAATGAAGGTCTAACTTATTTCTCCTAATGCATTTCTCTTTTAGAAGAGGCACGTAAAGGTAAATAGAATATGCTTGCTGTTCTGGAGGACTCAGCAGTCCCCTGAGGAAGACAAGGTGACGTAACATTAAGCAAAATGAATGCTTACCATGGGCCCTTGGTGCACAACAGCTAAAATCTGAGCCACATGTGTATTCGATAAAAGAGCTAATAATTCTCTATATAATTAACATTATTGCACTTATTATGAATTTCTACATTGTTATTCTTTCATCTAGGTAACTTTCCTTGATAAAATTGTGAAGAAGTATCTTTATTTCTTTTAGAATTGGTGTTCAATTTTACTGTGTGTCAAAATTCTTTAGCAAAAGTATTATATTTCTTGGGAAGATGATGGCATTTAATGATAAATTCCTAGCGTGTCTGCAATTATTCTTAAATGAAGAATTCCTTAAATTAAATAATTAAGTCAAAGAATATAACAAAGTTTATAGAAAACAATTGATCTCATTAAAATGGTGTTTTATATCTACTCTATATATATTTTAAAATTTTTTATCTTTATTGTTGAGAATATTACAGATGTCCCCTTTTTACCTCCATTGATCTCCTTCACCCCGCATCCACCCCACCCCCAGGCTTTCCCAACACCAATGTCTGTGTCCATGGGTTATGTTTATAAACATATAAGTTCTTTGATTAATCTCTCCCCACCCACACCCCTCTCCTCGCCTTTCCTCTGAGATCCCTCAGTCTGTTCCATGCTTCTATGTCCCTGGATCCATTTTGTTCATCAGTTTATTTTGTTTATTAAATTCCGCATATAAGTGCGATCATGTGGTACTTGTCTTTCTCTGACAGGCATATTTCACTCAGCATAATACTTTCTAGTTCCCTCCATGCTGTGCCAAAGAATAAAAGGTCCTTCTTCTTTACAGCTGCATAGTATTCCACGGTGTGAATGTCCCACAGCTTTTTTATCCACTCACCTACTGATGGGCACTTGGGCTGTTTCCAGATCTGAGCTATTTATTATAAACTGTGCTGCTACGAACATAGGTGTATAAGTTCTTTGTGATTGGTGTTTTGGGATTCTTAGGATATATTTCTAGCAGTGGGATCACTGGGTCAAGTGCTTTTTTATATTTAAGCAGACTTCTTGGTGCTAAAAGAAGGAGCTTCTATCTAGTTCAATAACTTTTTAAAAGTTAAAAATAGAGTATAACTGATATGTCAAGAAAGGAGAAAAATGTTATCATATAAAATACTCAATTAAAACCACTATAGGGAGAAAAAAGAGTAGAAGACAACTGGAAACAAAGAATAAGTTCAACAAATCAAAGCAACAGATATGGTAGCTATTAATCCAACTATATTAATAACTATTTGAACATCAATGGTATAAATGCACCAATTAAAAGTTAGCGATTATCAAAGTGGGTCAGAACACAAGACCCAACTATAGGTTGTCCACAATAAATTGATTTATAGATGTTTTAAAATTTCACATTTGATGCCCTTTTGGTTAAAGAGTTATCAAAAATATTTCTTACTTTCCGAGTATTTTTTTTTAAAACTTACTGAATCATTAGACAGTATATTCTATAAAATCTATACTCCTTAAAATTTTATCAAGATTTAATCTCTATCTAAAATTCCTTTTTCTGAGTGTCTGTCATGCTTGCAGGAGCCCCTTCCCATCACATGAGCCCCTTCAGAAAAGAAGGTTGAGCTCATCGATGTGGTTTGTTTAAGGAATAAAATCCTGCCTGGTTGCCTGTGACGGGTCCCTGCTCCTGAAAATCACTCTACAGCTTTCCTGCTACAACTCAGTTCAGTTCCAGCATTCTTTTAGAGTCTGCTAAAATCAAAACGCTCCCCATTGCTTGATTTTTGCCTGTCCTCACCTCTTTTGACAAGTCACTTTATCATCCTATGGCTGACCAACCCCTGGGTTTAATACTCCAGCAGAACAATCTCATTCCGGTTAGGCCAACCCTGCGACAGGGCCCACGCGCGTGTCCAGCATCTATAATTCGGAGGACGCTCTCTGAGAGAGAGGGAGAGAGAAAAGCCAATGCATCTTGTCACAAATTTTCTGTAATTGTTTGCTTTGTTTTTCATTTTGGCTGCTAATTCCTCAGTGGGCTGATATTGAAGCAAGACACAATTAACTTGAAATCTTTCTTTTACTCTAAAATGATTCTCTCCCTGAACTCAATTTTCCCCCTGGCAGATGTTGATTTTACTATCTCTGTACTTCATAGTCTGTGATTTGGACAAGTGAAGGTGGGAAAAAACCCACAAACAAAATAGATCGCCTTATTATAACATCAGACTTTACCATAAAAACAAAAAAAATAAAAATAAAAAAAAATACAGGAAATCTTAAGGGTTGTTTGTGTGTGTTTTTGTCTTAAGGTTTTAAACATGGGCATTGTTACCTTGAAAATAAGTGATTTTGATGGAAATCTACTTTTCCCAACACCTACTTCTTTTTCAAATCCTGTGGTTTTAGTAATTACTTTTTGAAGAGAGAAGGTAGTTTCCAATGTTATTTTAAAGCACTTTTGCTCTTTCTATTTTGTATATAATGCTTCATTTTTAAAAGTCTTCAAGATATGAAAACGCTGGCCCAGTTCATGCATGGCTTCTGACTCAGAAAATCTTGTCCTGCCACAATAAGCTGCATTGATAAAAGAACTGCTGCAAGCTTACAGAATACTGCCATAGGGTTAACCTGACCTGGTTTTATTTGATCTGAAGTTTCCCAAAGTAATACAATACATATTTTGCTATGATTCAGAGAGAATCAACGTTTATTCCTTATTTGGGTCCAGGTCATGTAGGAGACTTAAAGCGGGGGACAGTAGGGAAGTGAGCTGCATGCTGAGAGCCCATAATAAAATCTTTCAAAATCTTTGGATGCTTCTGTCATGATTTTACATCCTTTTATTCTCTAATATGCTGTAGTTTTAAAAGCATCTGCTTTGGGTCGCAATCATGCAGGCCCCTTTCCCACTCCTCCAATTGTCCATTAGCAAATTTCTTTGTAAATACAATCTACATCTGTTAATGACCTATATAACTGATTAAATAAATGGTGATAGATGTATATAATAAAATATACTATAATTATTAGAATGATTACATTTGTGTCTAAGGAATACAGATAGTTTTTATTTTCTTTACTGTAAATTTTTATATTACCCAAATTATCAAGTTAGCATGTATTATTTTTGTGATCAGAAAGACATAATGTTTTGAAACATAGTTCACGAAACATATAGGTCTTAATTTGTTTCCAAATATTCATAGTTTCAAATGGCATTCAAGGGAATATATGAGAAAATAATATGCAATTAATAAATTAAAAGTAGTTTATTTGGTTTATAAGGTATTATGGAGCCAGATTTTAAAAATTACTAGGTAGACATTTATACAAATTATTTATTTCTTAGCCCACAGTGATTAGCATTATTATTTTACAGGGAGAATTAAAGAAATATATTTTAAGAACAAATTATTGTCAAAAGTTATCATAAAGCAGGAACATGTTTATGTTAGAACCAATCCTGTCTACACTTGTTTTAAAAGCATATGTCCTCCTTGGTTAGAAAATAACATTCAAACACTTTTTTTTGGTCATTTCTCATCTGCATCTAAATTGTGTTTCCCCAGCATACCATCTCAAAGAGTCTCTTAGCATTGCAAGCTACAAGCCCAAACTCCAGCATCGTAATCCAATAAATTAGATATTATTGATACCCAGATACCAGTTCTTCATCTTTCTTTAAAATGCTCACATTCCCCTCCTCTCTCCTGGTTCTTCTGTGATGACTTCTGCTGTTTCATTGAGCAAATAGAAGCCATCAGGAAAGAATTCCCTTCTCTCCCCATGGCCAAATCACTCATGGCCTGCGCTGGAGGTCTCTACTTTCCTCCGCCAATAATGGGTACGCTCTCCTTGCTCTCTTCTTTTCACCTTTCTACTGGATCCCATCTCTGTTTGGATACACAAACGTTTCTCCTGCAGTTATCCACTCTCTTTATATCCTGAGTCTTTCCCTCTTTACAGTAAGGATTGTTTTAATTAGAAACAAGCAGAATGGCTTTTGTCTTTATAACCTCCCGAGAGGGCAAATCTCTCTCCAGTTACTGCCCCATCTCTCTTGCCAAGGTGAAAAGAAATAGTCTAGGAAACTCAGGGAGAGGTAAAGACTTCATTCACCCAGTGCTCATCGGAGAGCATCTGAAGACCAGGTAACTCCCTGAGGCCAAGCAGGATCTTATAGGAGAGGAAGGAGAGGGGGCCATGTAGAACACGTCCTGTACATTTTTGTTAAATAAGTGACTGAATGACTCTTCTGTTATTTCTCCAGCACACCACCTATTATGTATTCATAATTTCATCATGGAACATGCTATCTCTTACCCCTGGGAAGGAGTGATTTGTAACTCCTTCCTTCTGAGAAGTCTTCTACATCCCCCAAGCATGGCTCAAAATCAATGATTTCTTGGTCATTCCACATCACTTGAAATGTAGGTCCATTATCATTATTACGTTGAACAGCTTTATAGTAGTGACTGGTGTATGGGCATATCCTATTAGGATGTGATTTATTTTAGGACTAGATTCATGTGTTATGCATCTCTTGTTCCCACCACCTAATGCCGGGCTTGGCATATTATAGATGCAATGACATTTTTGCTAACATTAGAAGTACCATTTTCTGCAGTTTGCATAATCAGAACTTAAATTTATTTCAAAACTTCTTAAAGCTTTTCCTCTCCTGGTTCATCCTTGCACTGATGTAGCTATTTTTCCAGATTTCACAACCAATTCTTTTTTTATTTATTTTAAAATGCAAAATGTTCATTCCATCATTCTATTTGCCATAAGAATCCCATTATAGCCATTTATATCTCCTAGAAAGAGAAGAATTACTCTGTCTTGGGTTCAATCCTGATTTAAAGGCTTTTCAGGTAGAAATGACCACAGAAATCAAACTATAATGCAAATGTAAGTTTGGAGGTTTTAGACTTTTTGTAAATGCAAATTAATTTATTTTTAGGTTCAGTGGTATATTGTTCCATTGTAGGTGTTAGCTCCCTTTTGGAAACAGGAAAAAAAGATAAATATAAAATACAATATACCTTGAATGGAAGATGGTTTGAAGTTTTGGCCAACTGGAACATAATGTATTATATAATTAAGAAAAACATTTTAAAAAATACATAAACTCATGGGAAAATGTTCATGAATGGAAGCTAAAGGAAAGAATAAATATATAAAATTATTTTTCCAGTAAGAAAGTGAGAGAAAATTGGGAAAAAAACTCTATCAAAATAATAGCTGTTCTCTCTGGGAGGTGATTTTATTTGTGTTTATTTTTCTGTATTTTCAAAATGTTTCCAATCATCTTATATGTTTTGTCTTAAACATATATTAATCTAAAACCAAAAAGGAACTACAGAGTTCCTAAATCTTTAAAACCACTAATACAATTTGTTGTTTTAATACTAAAATTTGCATTTTTATTTAGAATTTTTACTCCTGCTCCTCAAAAGGAATAAAACTAATACAATGTAACAGTGGAAGGAATAGTGAACAGAAAATTCATTGACTCAGAAAAAACCCTGACCTTGGTCCCTGCTCTGCCATGAACTAAGTGACATTTAAAAGGGACTTCACCTTTCGGGGCTCCAGTTCCTCCATCTCTGAACTGATTGGTCTGGGGCAGGTGGCCTCTAAAAGTTGGCTTCTGGTGGACCTAAAGGTTTGTTATGTAAATGCTCTACTCTTCTGTACCCTATTGCTCACATTAAAGGGATACTAATTTCATGTATTTCTGGGTGCTGTTTGAAATAATGATAATGAAGTGTCTAAAATTTAGAAAGTACCCAGTTCTGCAACTGCACTGTGGCGAATGTGGCAGGGTTCAACATCAACTTGAATCTTTTGGGGGAGTTTCTCATTTAGAGTTTCTTGTGGGAACCAACCCTTACAGGCATATTTTTTCCTATATCTATATGTGCTTCTATTATGATTCTGAGTCTTCCTAGGTGCAAGCTACAAGTAAAACGTATTTAAATTTAAATTAAATTTTGGACATCATAAAGAGAGAAAGAAAAGCATCCAAAAACAGCTCTATAAAATGGGCTGCCTCGGGCACATAAAGATGCGCACATTAAGGCAGGACACAATGGATCAGTGCGTCTCCTAGCCCAAGGCGGGTGGTTGGGAGGCAGCTGGAGGAATCGTGGGGGCCCGAGGAGAATCCAAGCTCCTTGCCAGCTGACACCTTGGGTTCCTGCAGTGAGTGGGAGAGATGTACAGTAATGAGTGTGTGCGTCAAGCAAACTCTGTGAGAACACACTTTATCGCGGGCTGAATCCAGCTATTTTTACTGAAATTGCTACTTTGATGTGTTCTGAGATTTCCTGCCTGATTGGCGCCCTCTCTGGGGACTGACCTTCTTGGGAATGGGCGGGTGAGCGCCCCGAGAAAGCGCCCGCGGGCCGGCAGAGGGTGCGCCCGCGGAGGGCAGGGCGGAGGGGGCTGCGCCTCCACCGGCACAGCAGCGCCCGCCAGGGCTCAGCTTTAACACCAGCTGTAATAATAACAGTATTCATAAGCCAGCTCTCTAAAGAGCTCAAAGCACTTGCCTCCCACAGTCTCACTGCCCCTGGGTAGGCCCAGCTACTGGGCCCCAGCAGGCAGGGGCGTAACAAAGAGAGTCCCCGTTTCAGCCCCGAGGGCCACCGCCCCTTTCCTGCGGACCGTCTGGGGCCCAGGGAAGCGGGGGGCACAGGAGCCTCAATGCCTGTCCCTCGTGATGACCTTATTTCCCAGCAGCTGCCTATTTTTCTTCCCTTCGTGTACAATAACAAACATTAAAAGAAAATCCCACACAAACACATACCTTTTCTAAAAATTTGTACTGGTTTGCAATGTCGAAAGGAAATTTTTGTAGTTTCTCCCCTTCACAATGTAACTTCTCTTTTCCTTGGTATAATTATGCATTGCCTTTGTAATGGCCTCAGGCTCACAGCTTTGTATTTAAAAAAATCACTCAGATTTTTAATTAAAGTTTATTTAAAAACTTTAATTCTCATGCATTCTACACCATATCAATAATTTTTCAGATATGAGGGAATGATAGAATCAAAGAAAAGACTAATTTTAAAAATATTACATAATAGAGTAGTATCTGGAATGTAGTTATAAATGTGACTTCTGGGTTCTCTTTCAATATTTACACAATCTTCAAAAACAGAGTCGTATATAATTTTTTAGATATTCACCCTTTGGAAATCATTAACATGCACTTACATACTTTTTGAAATTCAACTTGATCTGCTTATTTGGTCCTACTGAAGTCTTCTTTTACTCCCCTATCTGCCCACCTTCACAGTGTAGAAGTCAAGAAGACCAAAGATAGGAAATCAGCTCGGCGACTGATTTTTCCAAATTTTCCAAATACGCAGCGAGGCATGAATATAGTCGGTAACAAATGTTGACTAATAGGTGATGAGTGCATTATGTTTTAAATCTTTAGCATGCGTATACAACTTCATGGAGGAAGTCATACTCTCAATGGGCGGTTTGGAAGAGAAATCATGACAGCTACAGGACAAGGGACCCTTCCTGATGGTTTCATTTGTTCTGAGTTTGGAGGTGAAACATTGGGGAATAGGTAGAATAAATGAGATTTGAAAATTTGCTCACTCATAAACAGTTCATGCCTGTTACCTATTTTCAAATTATGAATACTGTCTATATATGATTTGTTTATATTAAAACAAAAATATTGTTTATCTAAGTAAAGGTAACTCCGATGCCATTTTGGACCTCAAAGAGGTTTTGAAGAGGTCATCAACTGGCCTAATTTTATGCAAATTTAAATATCTTTCACAAAAAATTACTCTTGCGATAGAAATGTCAGTTGCACCACATGCCCAGGTTCTCTCTACTGACACAATATTCTGTCATTCATGCAACCACAGGAATGTTGGTGTGAAAACATAGAGTTATATAACCTACGATGTACTGAGCCATCTTGGGAAATTTTATAAAACACCATTTTTATTGCTGAACATTTTCCTGGATGCTTTTCAGAGGTCACTGCTGGAGCCAACACTGTCCTTGTCCTCAGACAGACCTTGCCCAGTATTCAATAAATGTGAGCAGGATTTTTTTTTAATTTTTATGTTTATTTCCTTGAATCAATCTAGATGGAAAAGGAAAGTGAACAAAATTGTTCCAATATGTTACAAACATTTTTGTCTTCATGTGGAAATTCTTATTTTAAAAACCCTGGAGCCATATCTTGGCAAACAACAACAACAAAAAAATGAGGGAGCAGATGCACCAAAATTCTCTCATCTTGATTAGGATATTAGAAAATATAAGTAGCTTATTTTTAAACTAGAGCTTCACATCATGATTCTTTAATTGGAATTAGCAAAATAAATTTTCAGAATTTAAAAAGAAAAAATAGAATTGTTTTTCTCTTGAATATAATGCACAGTATTCAATGTGATTTTCCAAACAAGATCACAATAATTTCTTGGCTTTCAATAAACAATTTCAGTAGCTAAAAAACAGGTGGCCAAAATGGTCTTGATTCAACAGGCTAAAGAATTCTGATCTCTAAGCCGGTAGAGTAGGCAGCCCAGAAACAATCAAATACTGTGTAATAACTAGAACATACAAAAGTCGAGAGCACTCATAACTTTAAGAATGACAATAAAACTGGGATTAATAAGAATAGAATTGATCAAAAGACTGCTTAAAAAGAAATTTAAATAATATAAAGAAGAAATGTCTGACCCTTTTCCACACTGAACAGTGAAATCATACCAGCAGGAAACGGAAGGCTCAGTTTCTGGAGAAGGTGAAGAGTGTATCTGCTCCTGGGCACGGCAAACAGAACTGAGGGCAGGGACACATTCTGGAAACTGGGGAATGAACTAGATGCTGAGACCCCTGCCTTCTGCCCCAGTTATTATGGATGGATTGTGTCTCTCTGCCTACCTCCCCACAAAATTCATACGTTGAAGTCCTCAGAATGTGGCTGTATTTGGAAATAGGGCCTGTACAGAGGTGATTAAATGAAAATAAGGTCCTTAGGGTGCGACCCAACCCAACCTGAATGGTGGCCCTATTAGAAGAGGAACCCGGGACACAGAGAGAGATGCCAGGGTGCACACACCGAGAGGAAAGACCACGTGCGGACGCAGGGAGAAGGCAGCGATCTGCAAGCTAAGGAGAGAGGTCTCGAGGGAAACCAAACCCACCAGCACCTTGATCCTGGACTTCTGGCCTCCAGAACTGTAAGCAGTAAGTTTATGGTGTTTAAGTGGCCCGGTCTGTGATATTTGGTTATGGCAGCCCTAGAAAACTAGTACACCAGATAACTTCCAAAAACACCGGCAACTTCTGGGCAAAAAAATTTAAAGAATCTTCTACGGACACAATGTTTATTGCTACAACCTCTTACATCCAATAAAAATTAGAGAATAAGTGATACATTTGTCATAACTTGGATGATATCTGTCAGTATCTTTAAAAGTAGTAGATATACGATTAATATATTAGATTCAAATTAAGAAATAACAATTTTAAGCAAATTGATGATCACTAAATCACTGATTTTCTTATTATTTTCTAAACTTTTTTTGTGTTGCAGATTCAGCTTCTTGTGAATTCTTACAGTATACTCATTTAAACATTTTATTTTATTTTGGTGTCTGTTTTAAAAATTCCATTTTTAAATATACTGGAAGTTTAAGAACTCCATGTGCCTTTGATCATCTGTCAATATGAGTTGTATGATTAGCAATATTATAAAGAGATTTATAAAGCACATTTTAAATCAGACTTTGTAGGTCATCTAAACCAAAATGCAACTAATGGCTCATCTAGTCTAGCTTTCTCAATTTAAAGATAAGAAAACAAAGATCAGGAGAGGTATGCAGGGAGAGAGTGGTAGAATGAGATCTAGAATTCGGGTCTTTGAAATATTAATAAACAATATTGATGTGATCACATAGAAAAATGAAGTACTCTGTGTTATCAAAATATCTCAGCCCTTTTCCATATTGGGTCTAAAGTAGATTTCACATATTTGTATAATTTTTTGGTTTTTAAGGATGTATGACTTGATCAGAAAATGTTAAAGATGTTAAAAATAAAGATATTCAAAAATGTCATAGTGAGTCTCTGTACCTGAACACACAAATTTCCACCATTTTCATATCTTATGGTATTTCCCCAGAAATTTTTACATGTCTGTATTTCCACATATTCTGCATATTGCTCTACTATTTTTTTACTTGATGTCATCCTCACTTAAAATGCAATTATTTGCATGGATATCTTATATGAATTATAGTGAATACAGTTAGAATAGACACATAGTCTTTTTCATAATTTCTCTCCCAATAGTTTCACAAATTATTCATACAGTTGATTACATAGTATTAAAAAGTAGAGAGATGAGATTATTTGAAGACAACTTAGGGACCAGTTGAATGAAATCAAAATTCAAGGCAACTGGGTGGGGAAGTCATAACTGTTAAATCTAGGCAGTAGGATCAATACATCTTCAAGAGGCCAAATGTCAGTTCCCACTGCCTGAGGTGAGAGGATGGATCAGGTGCATCACGGACAGGACCATGGAGAGCTCTACGGTTTGCAGTCACTTGCTCCAGGCTGCAGTTGGGTTGACTTTGCTCTTCTGGTGATAAACACAAACTTAAAGGCATTTGAGCCAATTAATGGGATTATTGGGCCTATTGAAATGGGTGACAAATCCAGGAATCTTTTCTTAAAATGTAGGGGTTGCTTCAGAAAAACCTACTTTTGGAGAACTTTAGTCCAAAATCATTTTAGGGAGAAGAGGGTAAGAAACTGGAAGGTAAACCCATTTAAAGACATGTGTGTGTGTGTGTGTGTGTGTGTGTGTGTGTGTATGTGTATAGTTTTAATTTAAATATAACAATAAGATAGCATATAACACACTGAATAGCAATTTATATATCTAAAGGTTAAAAAAATAATATTTTAAGTAGTTAAAAATCATATTAAGTATCAATGTATATAAAATAAACTGCTACATTTAATAATACTAGAAGAATTCTTATTTTACTCTCTTGGGTTTTCAGGAGTGTGAGAACAATAAGACCTAGGGACAAAAAAAGCTGACTTTTATACTTAAAGGCAGCATTCATATTCTGATGTTATACTTTCTTTATAGAAAATGAGATTCAAAAATAAAATACCAAGATAATGACTGCATTAATACTAATATCCAAGTCATTGTGCCAAACACTATTAGAACTTATTATTTGAATTCTCACAATTGGTTAAGTACCTTTATTATCCCTATATTATAGGTAAGAGAACTGTGTTTCAAAGACCTTAATGAAATTGTCTAAGACTAATAAGTAACATTAGAGAGTCAAACCTAAGTCTCTTTGACTCTAATACTTGATATTCCCCTTGATAATCTTTTTAAAGTTTATTTTTTATTGTTGACAGTACTACAGATGTCTCTTATTTTCTCCCCTTTTGCCCCCTCCACCCAGCCCCCACCCCGCCCCAGGCCTTCATCACACTATTGTCTGCGTCCATGGACTATGCATACAAGTTATTTGGTTAATCTCATCCGGTCCCCACCACTACCCTCCCCTCTGAGATCTGTCAGTCTGTTCCATGCATCCATGCCTCTGGACCAATTTTGTTTGTCAGTTTATTAAGAAAGCTAATTTGTGAATTTGTAAGTTTGGTTCTTAAAAATATAGTCAAACAGTGCATCTTTTCTACAAGTATCTTTGAGTCAAAAATCATTTTTTTCAAAGTACTTCATTTCAGTGTTTTAAAAAACAAAGTGAAAAAAAATTTATAATTAGCCATTTATTTTAAATAAATCCTATTTTTAAAAGTAAGATAATCTCAAAATAAGATAGTAATTAAAGTGATTAAATTAAAACCTGTCTGATTTAGAAAGAAAATAAAAGATGTTGATTTGGGGCTCTGTGAAATAATTACATATTATCTTAAATATTAGTTATAGAATTCTTGAATGAAGTTATTCTGGAATACTTTTACATAAATAACATGTAAGCATTTTATACTTAATGGACCACTATGAAGTGATTGATATATGACAGTTATGACAAGAGCCTGGTCTTGTGACTATTACATGCTTACATTGGTGAGTCTGTCATGTGCTTTACTCTATTTCGCATTAAATGTGCACACGCTTGTATGGAAGAAGTTTGTGGCCCATTAATAAATTCCTCCTTCATTTATTTAAGTGAAGGAGTTTAAAAAATAAAAGGAAGAGTGTATTCTTAAATATAATGCAGTGAGAGAAACATGGCAGACATAAGCAGGCTGCTGTGGAATTAAAGTGAGGAATAAAGATCACTCTGACTCTTCTACTTTTAATTTAGAAGAAGTATGTTGGTGACGGGATTGAGTTATTGGTATATTTTGAGAACATTTTAGAAGCTAGTGAGCACAGTTTATGCTCTGTCTATGCTTCCTTACTATGCATGGAACTATAAAATGAGTTGACATAAAATAAATATTATATATTGCCTTTATTTTTATAAATGAGTCACTATGGAGTCACTAAGCAGGTGCCATTGAAGATATAAAAAAAATCTTCATTGCTTAGAAGACAAACTATATTGAACAAAAATTTGGATGGTCTCCTTTTTAAATCATATTTTTCCCTATGAAAATGCTTCTATAAAATCTTTTAATCAGTTCCATTTTGCTGCTGCAAAGTATTATTATTCCATAATAACCGTAGAGAAATAGAAAGATCCTATAAATTAAGTTAACTGAAAGTTACTTATAATAAGAACTTCTGTTAATATTACATTAGAATAGAATCAGAGAGCAAAATCTATATTTTTTATCACATTGATTAGATGGGACGCATCATTAGTTTTCACAGGAACTCACTGAATACTGTTATTCAATTCCTACTTGACTCACACACAGCCAACTCAATTTTTAAAATTGTTCATTAATAGCTCCTATTTATCGGCACATTGTGAAGTCATTTGAGTCTTGAATTAAGAATTGGCTATTGGTTATTAATGCAGCCAAGGAAGAAAACTGTCTCCCTTTTCTATACTTCAGAAGTAAAAGGCTACGAAACGTATGAAACAAAAAAACCTATTTTGGAAGAATCTAACAATTTTCATTAGGCTACTCGATGGTCAGTCTGAATTAGAAGAAACACTGCTGGGCTCACTGTTGGTAGATAATTTAATGATCCGGCCTTCTCTGGAATACTTTATCAGGAGGGGGAGGCTGCGGGGAGAGAAGCTGCTGAAACGCACGCGCCGGGTGCACGGTCACAGCACTCGGTTCTCTCAGTGGCAGCAGCCGCAGCACGCAGGCAGCTGACAGCACAGGTCGGTGATTCTGGGGGACAGACTGAGATTCGCAGCGTCAGCCCTTGAGCATCCTTTGCGCGGCCTCCGCCCCCTGCCTCTCGCTCGCGGGCTCCTTCAGCAGGCGCAGGACCGGAGCGAGAGGTCAGTGTCCACTAGTCTGTGGCATCACAGTGAGCCTGGGTCAGCGTGTCTCCGCTCTGCACGCCTCAGAGACGTCACGTCCAGGGGGCCCAATGCACCCCGACGGGCGAAAGGACAGAGGTTCTGACAGGTGCCCAGGAGCGTGCTGTTCTCAGCGCAGGGAAAGGGGGGGATGTGTGTTTGGGGAAATGAAAACAAATGCATTGGGCCCAGCTCTCCTCACGCCTCTGTCCTACTCCCCGGAGTGAGGGATCCGAGACTGTGCCCACGTCACCGCCTCCAGGCAGACCAGGTGCACTTTTCCCGGAAACAGCAACGTCATGCGAAAGACACTGAGCTGTTCCCCGGGAGCGCAGAAACCTTAACAAACATTCGCTCTTCACACGTGAAAATCCACAAGGTCACAGAGGGCGAAGGACACCGAGGGGACACAATATCCTCACCTGCAGCAGAGGAGCCCAGCCCAACAGCCCGCTGAAGTCGCCTGGGAGGCCTGCAGGGCCTCTCCCCAGACGGGGTTAGCGGAGCCTAACCCCACACGTCGTGGTCAAGCCCCTGGGAGCCACTCAAACATCCAAAGCCTCTTGCTCTTCTGTTTCGAAGCCCCAGAGCTAGAGGCAGGGAGAGGTTTGCTCACGCTGCTCATTAATAACAATCTAGGCTTAGAACAAAGTTCTGCAGGCTTCCAGGGTTCTTGCTCCCGAGTCTGACGTCTCCTCATACGTCACGGATTTGGGTTTTTTTTATGTATTTCTGACATTCAATTGGTAACTGATGCAGCTGACATTTTTTTCATCAGCCCCTGTTTCAGGTCAAGGGCAGAGAGCAGAGGACAGGTCAGGGGGCCGAGCCTTGGTGATGGGAGGAAAGGGCTCCTGTAACTAACATAAGTGAGAGGAGAGGGAGTAACTCAGGGGTAACTTGGGGTGCAGGGATGGGGGGTTCGGGTGGCTCTTATGCTAGACCCTGATAGATGTCTGCCGCCTGCTAGACCTGGAGAACACAGAGATTCAAAATCGCTCCCCAAGACCAAATAACTGGACTTGAAGGTTAAATAAAAACTCCCAGGAAATGATCATGAAAAGGAATTTCAAGCTGAAGGATCAGTTTGTTCCAACGAGTGAATCTGTGAGAGGCAATGGTGCCTGCGGGTTACCGATGGGTCCAGGAATGCCGGAATGAACGATGAAAGGGGGTAGGGAAAAACAGCCTCGAACCGGACAGCAAAGGGAAGCCGGTGCCTTGTAAGTGGATGGGTGGCTTCCCTCCCGGGGAGCGTTTCTCAGATTGTGTTGCGTGTTCTGCTACCACCTGGAGAATTTATACAGCTGAAGGTCCCTGGCCTCTCTCCAGTGTTTCTCACCCTGTGATTCTGATGCTGATCGTTTGCACTGTTTTGAGAAGTGCTGTTCTGGATGATGGCAAGAATTAAAGAATTTTAATGTGGCAATAACATGACTGGCTTTTGGCTTTTTAACAATTAACACTAGAAAAAGTGTGAAGGATGCACTGGGGGTAAAATGATCTATGTGACAGGGAAGCCCGGGCAGTGCTGGGAGAGGGCGGTGAGGGGCTTCCTAGGGCAGTGCCAGAAACTAACAGAGTAGGAAATGGGCGTTGACAATATTTAGGAGCTAGAACTGACAGGTGTCAGGGCTTAGAAGCGGGTTAATGAAAGCGAGGAAGCGGGTGGAGTACACAGTTGCTTGCGGGTGTTTGACGTGAGACACCGGATGGAAGGTTTTGCCAGCGACAAGAGCCCAGGCTGGGCCACGTTCTCTCGGTGAGATCCAGCGTCACCCCAGCCAACCGTACGCATTCACCTGCGTCTCGGCAGAGAACAACTCCCAGGTCCATTGCCGAGAAAATGCCAACATATGTGATTTCATAAAGATCAAAGAGAAGTGGTGAGAGATGCAGAAAGGGTGAGGCCGAGAGAGGAGAGAGTTTCAGGATGTGAGTGCTCAGTTGTGACAAATACCCACCCAGGCTGAGTAAAATACTTTAAAATGGGCAATCTAAAAGCCATTGGTGAACTTGGCGAGCGGCGAATGATGACCTAAATTTTGTGAGCTGGCATTGAAAGGAAAGATTGCAGGCAGTGGCGACAAATTTAATACAGCTCGCTGTCAAAGTGAGGGCGGCACCCACACCCCCCTTCACGGTGCCTGTTACAGAAGTCGCTCTTTCTTTGCCCACTTACACACTTCAAGCACGAAGAATGCAAGCCGAATGAAGAAAAGAAAATTCAGATGATGTCACAAGTCCTCATGATCCAACACAATAGTAAACATCTGCATGAGAAATTAATGGTCTCACAAGAGTGGTTTGATGTACTTTAAAAAAAGGGGAGACAGGAACTAATCTGAAGCTTTTTTTTAAATAGTCACATTTCCAGTTTTAATTCTTAAAAAAAAAAATAAACTATCTTGTTGATTTCAGTTGCACACATAGGTGTCGGTCACAATATTTTTTGTAGAACCATCAGAAATCTTTTAAAAATGGAAAATAATATAGAATTATCTTTACAGAACAAAAATTCAGGAAACTTCCTGGGAATGTTTGATATTAAAGAATTTAGTGTCAATTAGAAGGACTGTATTTTTTTTCTTTAATTTTTCCGCTCTTGTATAGAAGTTTAAAAATAATTCTTTAAACAGAACATTTAAAAATAATTCCGGTCCAGCCGGCCTGGCTCAGAAGCTGAGCATCAACCTAGGATCCAGGTGATCGGGGTTCGATTCCCGGTCAGGGCACATGCCCGGGCTGCGGGCTCGATCCCCAGTCGGGGCGTGCAGGAGGCAGCCCATCAATGACTCTCCCATCATTGATGTTTCTCTCTCTCTCCCTTCCTCTCTCTGAAATCAGTAAAGATGTATTTAAAATAATAATAATAATTCTGAAATCATCACTTTTTTTCCTCTTTGGAACGCAGTTACTCTGGCTTGTCTCCTTTCTTGGTGTCATCTACAGTTCGGCTAGATATATGCATCTTTTCTTCCCTGTCATGTCTTATAATTTATAATAGTTAATATTTCAGGAAAACACAAATGTTTCTTCCTTTTTTGTTTCTTGTCTTTTGCACGTATCATATTCTATTATAGGGTTTTTTAGTGTTGCTATATTTAATACTTTGAAGAGAACATATTTAAAGTCTGATACGATGGATAAATGTATTAATAGCTATGATACCTCAAATTTTTAACACATTTTGAATGTAGTCACTCACCCACAGGGAGCTAACCAGCATTTACTTGGGGAATGGTTAATTCTGATTATAGGCAGTGCACCAAAAAGGAAATAAGTAAATAAATAAAGTTGTGATTATAATACCATAATTCCAAAGTGATCCCATTATCTCCAGTAACCAAGAGGGTGGCTGCCTAATTAAAACAGGTCTCTATGTCCTATATTATTTCATTTCAATATTTCTCATAGTTACTGAACACATTTTAAAAATACAGCATTTCCTAAACTTCATTGCGATTATGGCATTCAATCAAATCAAAAAGTGGAATGAACATTCCTAGTTTACAGGACAAAACCAGTAACTAAAAATTTTGGGTCCTATCTACAGGGACTAAGTGCTGGGGAAAGGAAGGGCCGGCCCCCGGCCAGGAAGGCGGGAGTTCTGGGAGCTGCTGCTTCTCTCTTGCCAGAGATACAGAGGCCAGAGAGATGTTTCCCACTCAAAGCTTGCAGTTTCTCGGCTCCCTCTTGACTCAGGGGAAGCAGGGGAAAAACATCATATTTTCCAATATGTGGAGCATTTTACTTCATTTATAGAATCCTTCTTTTCTATTCACTTTTTTTCTGTTCTATGTGTGCATAAGAGTTCACCTTTGCTCTGAATTCTTCCTAAATTCTGGAGCTCAAAGGTCATCGGAGCTTGCAGTTTTTTAGACGAATGTACCAGATACAATCAAAATCACCAGATTAAAACCCCTATAGAGGACATTTTCCCCCTCACTGAAGAAGGAAGGAGACCACCAAGAGGGAAATCAAATGAGGAAGCATATTTTTCTCTCTACATCGTTCCAACATTTACACTATCAGATTTAAAATGTTTGCCAATATGATAAATGTGACTTTAATTTGCATGTCCCTGGTGATTATTGAAGTTGATCGTATTGTCCTATGTTTATTCACTGTTTGAATTTTCTTTCCTGTAATATGTCTTATTTTTTCTTCTATAAGGCAGCATTTTAAGATGAGGGCAGCTTGAATGTTCCTGCTTAGTCTTCTGTTCTTTAATGTTCATTAAATTATATAGTTTCTTGGATTACTTCTTCTATATGTACTTTACATTAGTTCCTTCTCTATTATAATTCAAAGCTGAGAATGAAACTCAGTATTCTTTCTGTGATCTGAACAATGCAGAATAAATCACACCCCTTAATCTGAAGACTATACTTAGGTTTGCATTAGCAACTTTAGTTGCTTTGCTAGCACCTTACAATTTATCCCACAGCGTTGAAAGCCAGTGTTCTGTTGAACTCGGCGGTATTCCGACAGAGTGATCTGAACAGGTGGGTTAATTTTTCCTATTAATAGTTGATATACCTACGCACTGAGCACAACTGCCTTTCTCTTTTGTTGGACAGCTATATGTGAGGCATGGCCTTTTCTTCTCCTTGCTCAGGAAAAATGAGTCAGGTAAGAGCAACAATGTTCTTGAGTGTGGCAGTTGACCAATTTTAATAGGAAGGTTGATGAGTCCCAATATGGAATTTTTCATAGGGCAATGTTTCATATGCAAAAAAATCCAAGTATTTTCTATCTAATTGCTTACACTAAGAAAATAATAATCTTTCTCTTATCCAACCTTCTCAAGAGCCCAAGCTTCATATCCCTTAATAAGATTCCTGCTGACAAGAACTGGGTCCGTGTCTCAGAGCCTGTCAAACTGTTTTATTAGATCTTCTTTAATTGTATTTAATAGCAGCGACAATCAACAACTATCTGGGTTTTTAATACCCACTATAATTAAATGTAATATTGACGCACAAAGAATTTTCATAAATGTGTCATATTCTTTTATTTTAGAACTCTTGTCTAGTAAATCAACTCTATGGTGCATGGTGGGGACCTACAAAAAATCCTTTCGCACAACTAACATGGAGCTTTATTTGGACTGTCTTTTTACTGAAGCATCTTTTTAGAATAACACAGCACCTTCCTGTGAAGAGAGAAGTTCTTGCCTTCCCTTAAATTGGCTGATTTTAATAGGGGTCTAATTCTAGAAAATGTCTTTTAAAATATTTTTAGTTTATTAATAATAAAAAGAGATTGGGAAATTTACTTCTTGAATGGATAGAATAAAAAAAACTATAGAAACTAGCAGTAAGATATTAAACCCCTCACAATTCAACACTGTAGGCTTGTGTGGTCTAATAAAGTAGCCATAAGCTGCATGTGGATATTTAAAGGTAAATTAATTGAAATTAAATTTGCAATTCAGTACCTCAGTTGCTCTGGCCCCATTGCACATGCTCAAAAGCCACAGGGGGCTTGTGTCTAACATTCTGGACAGCAGAGACACGCAATATTTCTGCCCCTACAGAAAGCTCTACTAGACAGTGCTTCTCACATCTTCTTTCATTTATGCAGAAGAGAATAATTGGCATCCCAATAATGCTCCAGAGTTTTAAAAAAAGAAATAGTATGCTGTGTGTTTTGTGTTAGAAGTTAAGGAAACATTTTAAAATGTATTGAAAGTTTAAGAATTTAAAGTGGCTAATTAGGATGTATATGCCTGGATAATTTGCCCTGTGGATTCTGGGATGTTAAGTGACAGTGTTTTATTTTTTATATATTCTTAAAAGACAATATTATGAAGTTTTATGATATAGTAGAAGGTTCATGTGATATATAAGGTTTTGTCAAAGGATGTTGGTATGAAAAAATAAAAATGAAAACAGGCCTTCTGATGATAGGGTTTCTAATCTTAACGACAGTGTTATGAGTGCATGAAAAATGTCTGTATTTTCCATTCTAACTGATGAGGGAGAAGACAATATAAACAAAGGTTTGTTTTGCTGGGTTGAGACTGTTAAATTTTGTCTTCTTCCAGTTCTAAAAGTTGCCACAGGCTCATAAAGAGATGACCGGAGGTATTCCTTATGAATAGTATATTTCCAGTAGCAAATAGGGCCTTCATCTTCTCTATGGCCCTATAACACGGTCAGTGTTTGGAATAGTAGTAGGCCATGTAAGGCAATAGAGTGACAAAATTTCTTCTAACCTTTGTAAGTCTATGTTAAAAATGTAAACCTTATAACATGTAACAATATGTGTCATATATATATATATATTTTACATATCACAGACCTCCGTGCATCTTTGAAATGAGAGCCTTGAAATGAACTTAAATGAGAAAAGCCACTGTGACTTCTGTCCCCTGATCTTTAAACCCCGCGTGCACGCACTGCCGACGAACACACCACGGCATTGCTATTGACTGAGCACAAGGAACACGGCGACGGCCCTCTGATCGCTGCTGCACAGCAGCCTGAGACGTGCGAGGCCAACGAAACCTTCGATCAAAGCTTGAGGCTCATAACGCTGGAAAAACCAATAGCAAGCGTAAGCATTCCAATCTTGTATCTGCTTCAGGAGAAATTAACAGAAGTACTCTAATGATACAGAAGAGGAACATAATTATAAAACAGAAACTTCTTTTCCAAAACAAAAACATAAAGTAACTGAAAAAGGTTTCTCATCGAAGGCTCTGTGGTAGACTCTGAATTCATATTATTTTAAAGGGTTACCTTTTGTCTTTTACTCGATCGCCAATTTTTCTAAGCATATTCTTACTATGGGCCAAATGCAATCACCACAGGCCCCTGTGCCAGTCAGAACTGACTTTAGCAGCATATAATGCAAAACCCAAATTAAAGAGGCTTTTATAATCATCGAAGCTTAATTGAGCCTCACAAAGATTGTGGAGCTAACCCCCTCCCCCAGGGCTGGTAGGGCAGCTTCACTGACATTGAGGAATACTGGCTCTTTCTATCTTTCTATTCTGCCCTTCCTAGCACACATTCTCCCTCTCTGAGGTTGCCTCATGACGCAAGAGGGCTCCTGCGGTTCCGGACAGTACCTCTGTGTACCAGGAAGGAAGACAGAGGAAGCTGGGAAAGCTAAAGGGACAAATGTCACTCTTTTTAAAAAATTTTCTAGATACTCTATCTGATGGCTTCTGTGCCTATTTCATTGGATTCAAAGAAGACTGGGAAATATAATCTTTTATTCAGTTGCTTTGTTGCACTGGATAAAAGCAGGTTCTTTTAGTAGGAAGAAAGACAGAATTGCTACTCGGTGAGCAACTACCAGTCCCTGCTTTGGCATCAGTTTATTGCTGTAATAATAATTTTTTTAAAATATTTATTTAATATTTTTATAGTCCCTAACTCTCAGTAGGTCTTTGGAGGTAGTCATCATAACAGAATTTTGACATAATAAGTAACAACTACATAGCACTCTATGTGCCTGGCTAATGTTCTAAATGCTTTGCATATTTAATGTTCAAAAAAATTCCATGAGGAATTACAGTGGAACCTTGATCCTTGAACTTAATTTGTTCTAGAAGTGATTAATCGAGAAGTGATTTGTTCGAAAACCCAGTCATTTCTGCCCATTGGAAGTAATGCAAATGGGATTAATCCATTCTGGACCCTCAAATGATTCCCTGTTTTAACCTTCCTTATATACAGTACATGTCTAATGTACTATTTAATCTATAAAATAAACACTTTAAAAACAAAAAGGACATAAAATTCAAATAAAAATTTAACAAAAATAAAATGAAATGCACAGTAAAAAATGAAAAATTAATAATAAGCAGCAACAAAAGCAAAAAAAAAAAAACACATGAAAATATTCACAGCACAATTTCCTGAGATGTTAATAACGTAAGGTTTAGTGGTAAACTGCATTCCCAACTGATGTGAGAAGGTAGAGCAGTTGACTGTGAAATCCCTGAGAGCATTTCTTCCACCCTGGTCATCCCTCCTGCATTGGTTGCTTTTGCTTTGTCCACCCTTTCACTGAAAGTACAGCCAATCTCCATGTTTTGAGGACCAAAGGCCATGTCTTCAGCTCCTACACTGCAGGAAAAAACCTGTTCTATCATTTATAGGACTGGCACCTTCCCATCTCCATCCCAGGACTGCTCCGCTTCAGCTTGATGGCTTAATACTAGCTTCATGTTCACTAGCTTTGGTTTCAATCTATGATCATTCTTTAATTTTATGCAAGAATAATAAGAATTTTTAAAGGACTTAAAACTATTATTTGCAGTTTTATTTCTAATAATTTGTAGCATGAAGAGTATTAGCTATGACATATGTTTAACTTACATGTATAACAAAGACCTAAACATTGTGCATTCCAAATAAAAATTAATTCACTAAATAGGTTTGCAACAGAGACCCATCATAAAATTTCAATTTCCTGATTATGATTATGTCACCTTTGAGGGAAAATGCTGGAGGGTTTATGAGATTTCTCTATATTAATTTGTACAACTCTATGTGAATCTATGATTATCTCAAAATAAAAAATATTAAAAATAAAATTAGTTAAGCCATATATAAGTTTATTTCTATTTCACATAAAGAAAAGCTAAGTCCAGATAGAGGCAGCTTAAGATTTTATATTTCCTGGGACTTGGGGTGTTTTCAACTTTCTGCTCTATAATTTCTATATTATAGCCCTTGGCCTCGAGTCCCAAATTGTACTTCAGTTAACACAGTCATGTTCCCAGAGAAGACTTGAAGGAAGGAGAAAGGGTACTTTTTTCTTTCAAGGGTACATTCCCCAAATTGGATCTCTCAGCTTATGTGTTATAGGTTAGTTATATAACCACAATCTTCAGAAGTTGCCTAAGAATCATAGCCTTTACTCTCAGTGACCAGTTACCAATAATAAATCGAAGGTCTAGTTCCATGGGAAAAGGCTTAGAAGTCTCTACCATAAAAGAGTTTTTAGGTTACGTTATTCACATATTATCTAGTACAAAAATCTCATTAGTACCTTTTTTTAACAGTGGATAACAGAGAAAGAATACTATCAGGCCATGTACATGTGTGTGTTTCAAAACAAAAACTAGAGTTCTATCACATAATTAAAAATTCCGAAAGAATAGCTGTATAATAAAATTATACCTTTGTCAGGTTATTAGGCATGAAACTAGCACCTGCCGAATTTCTAAATCATATTTATAATTAATTATTATGTTAAGGATGGATGGGCCTTGGGGATGGGCAAACACTGTTGTGGTGGTACAGTTAGGCGTACAACTTCTGAAATGTATTTTTTAATAAATATTAAATCTGCCAGAGAGTGTTGAAAAAGTCTTTATTAAGAGAGCTTTGCATGGATGCTGCAGAAAATCACAATGATCAAAATCCCGAATGACTCAGAGAACCACATTGTGTATAGAACATTGTTCTTTGGAAAGCAAGGTTTCTTTTCAAAAGAAACTTTTCTCTAAGAACCTTAACAATTCATGCTATCACTCGCTATGGCAACTGAAAAGGAAACAATAGGCTACGGAAAAATTTGGCCTCCTGGAGGCAATAAAGAGGCGCATGTAGGCATTTCCTTTCTCTGCCGTAATGAATCTCCCGAGAGCTAACTCAGCTATTGTCCCAGCTCAGGTGGGTCTGTTAGGCCTTTTTCGAAGTTTCTCAAAAGCAGCTCACTGGTCTCTGGAGATCCTGCTCTGTTAGCCCAGCCTGGGCGTGACTTCTATTCAAACGAGCATCATCCCAAACACAGCGGCCTGTTTTCTCTTTGGTGGGTGGGAAGTAGCAGCAGATTCAAATCTCTCTCTTCATTAGCTAATTTTTGATGCTCTTTGAAGACTTATCCTGAAATGAATATGCTGTGCAATTGGCAATATTCTGTTCAAAAGGATACTGTATTAAATATACTCTACACGTTTGATGCATTAAAGTGACTAAATGTATATAAAAACATGTTGCCAATAAAGCAGAAAGATCTTAGCAATGCAGGAGTGAGCATCTTCTATTTTAGTCTATTATTTACACAATGTGACTAAAAGCTACTTTATTTTATTAATTTAAGCTTAATTGACTTGCTTTGATGCATGAAATACGTTCCCTATTGAGTAGTCTGAATTATTTTCTCTTTAGACTACTGGTAATTGTACATCTAATTCTATCATTTATAAAAATAAGAATTGGGACTCAGTAGATTTTCATGTAGGTATATTCTAGGTATGATGTTTCCAAATCTCCGAAAAGAAAGTTCCATAATTTCCTTTGAAATGTAGCTTTTTTATAAAATACTTTTGGGCTAGTTTCTTAAGAAAAACAATTTACACTTTTAGTAGTTCTTTAAATTTCATATTTCAACTTTACATGTGTGATTTATAGTAGTTAAAATAAAACAGTATTAAAAATCTGTAGATTTTAATAAAATTAGAATAAGTTTGTACCTTAGGAAATATACAATGAATTGTAAATAGGTAAGTGGAAATCATGAATGTAACATTCTCAAATGATGCATAAAATAATTTATATATTATATGTATGTAAATCATATAGATGCACATAAATATGCAAGAGAGATTGACAAAACAATTGTGGCAAGATGTTGAAAACCGGTGAATCTGAGTAAAGATATATGGGAGAATATTTTTTGTTTTTACTATTTTGCATTTTTTCTGTAAGTTTGAAATTACTTTAATATAAAATAAACAAAAAAGAACTGAAGACGAGTAAGATACGTGTGCTTAGCCGCCCATCACAGGTGAGCAAGCTGAGAAACAGGCCAGGCGTGAAAGATACAGGGGCTTTAGTGACAGAGCTCAGAACAGGGCACAGGTGTTCTGATTTATAGTAAAATTGTCTAAGACCAACTGACAACCCTGCTTTCTATGAGAAGATAGGCTTTTCAGAAATCCTAGGACTTTACATTTCTTTTGTAGGATATGAGCCTCCAGATATATCATTGGACTGGAGAACTCAATTTCTTTCCCCATTTCTCTTTTAAATGGTGAGTTTAATTTACTCTGGTTATAGAAAGAAGCACAATGACTATTTTTCAAAGTTCACTGAACATAACGCAGCAAAGTTGCTCAAAGAAAAGAAAGGTATAATTTGAATTGTCTAATTAAAGTGGAATGACATCTCTCAGGCTAGAAAAGGGCATTTTGAATCAGATGACTGATGGACATTTTCCTTGGCATTCCCATATTGCTCTTTATATAAATGTACACTGAAGTCCAAGGAGTCAGACTGATTAGGGTTATTCCGATCAGTAGTTCAACATTCAAAACAGAGACAGCATCTTCCATTACCGACGAAAAAAAGTTACTTAAATGCTCCTGCAAACTGATCACCTAATTTCATTGCATTTACTGTCACTTCAGGCCACCATTTTGCCTGCAAAGTGAAGTCTAATCAAGATTGTGCAAGAGCAAAGGGCTAGGATCGTATTTTTGGATTATATCCTTGGGTATAACAGGCAGGAAGTCTACCCCGGAGACAGAATCTGCAAGATACCTATTGTTATCTTTTTCCCCAGAAGAATCTAGGAGTTGTTTTGAACCTGGCATAGTGTTTACCACGAGATTTTTGAAAGAAGAAAATTTAAGATAATTTAGCATTTAGACTGATGGGAAGAATGAGAGTTGCCAAATCTCTTCAATCACTTTGGTATCTTTTCTACCTTCCCTGAGCTCCTGGGAATAAATAAACACAAGTATTTTTGTAAATGTATATATAATAACTGAAAATATTTAAGCTGGGATGTATTTCATACCAGTGATGCTCTGCTGGTGGCTAAATATTTTATTTTGTAATATTACACAAAAAGAATAATTTATAATTCAACAATTTGGTCAACTAGATGAATTTTTGACCATTTCAAATGTGCTTTTAAAAAATACATATATGAAAAATGTTAAAGTAGGTTGATAGATACATATCAATCAGGTCACATTTGTAGTCTCTCATTTATAGTACTAATTTCTTAGGTAAGAGTGCCTGTTTTTATCAGACACTCTAAATTATAACTCTGTGTTTATAATTCTCACATTTATGAAGATTTTAATAAATTATGGTTATTAATTCAGATGAATCTGCTGAAAAACATTTCAATCAAAATGTCTCATTAACAGAGAGTACATAGGTTTTCTACTCTAAACAAATGACTTTTCTTCTATTTCCATAAAATGCAAATGTTTTTTTACTAATGCAAAGATGTAACTAAATGAATACTTTTGCTGTTTGGTTGGTTCTAGTACAATTTGCTTCCAGGAAATAATTAAACTCTTTTTTGTTTAAAGAATCAGCATGGCAACTGGTTTAAGCATATGCATACAGCCATTTGTTTATTCATTTAGTCAACAAATAAACTGTGCCAATAGTCAGAATTCTAATGCACTTTTTTTAAAAGAGATGTTCACAGATCTATTTGCCAAGCTGCTCAGTGATTTTGACCATTATGATAGTCATCATCACTGGTCCAACGGCCACATTTTATATAATTTGCTATAAATGTTTCCAAGAAAGCTTAATTGGAAGCATGGACTCTGAATAACAACGTTTTATATTAATTATTTGATTTTTTAATGAGTGATTTAAACTTTCAGCACAATCAGTTTCATATTTTAGGGAAACCATAATTAAATCAGATCAAAGCCTGAAGAGCACCCTTAAACACTGAAACACACAAGGGCGGTTGTTTTACCCCCTGTCTGAGGTAGTGTCAGGACAATGGTGATAATAAGACAATAGTTCTCTAACACAGAATCGCCTTATTTCTCTTTTGGATAGCTTAGTTTGACTTTGAAGACTCTTCTTTATTTCACAATCATTGGTTTTGTTTAATAGTTAATGGTCACCGTCTCTTTTTTCCGTCATTGTCTCTGCTATGGAAATAGATAATGTATAGATTTATCTAAAATGATACTGACAAAATAGCCAAAGTCTGGAATGTCGATTTTAAGAGAAAAGTTAATGAATTATCCGGGAGAAGACTGTATATTGTAATACACTACTATACACAGGATTTAAAATAGATTTTATGATAAAGTTAACTATAGCCTCAGTGAACTACACAGTTTGATTTAAAAAATACTTAAAATAAAGCCTGATGAGTTTTGCCTGGGAAAAGGAATTCTTAAACACCTTGGCTTCAGTTGATTACTGAAAACAACGAGACTTGCTGTCAAAGCAACTCTAAAATAATTAACAGTAAATACCTACTTGGTTTGCCGGGGGTATGAAATTCAGTCCTTTGTATATGATTCTCTTTTCCAGATCTATGACATAATCTAAAATCTATATGTTTAATATATTTCCCAACATAAACATTTAGACTGATGAGAAAAATAAGAGTTGCCAAATCTGTTTGATCACTATATTGTCTTTTTCTACCTTTCCCTCTGGGCTCCTGGAAATAGACCAACACATGTATTTTTAAATGTGTATTTAACAACTGAAAGACTTTATCCACTCCCCACGGTCAACTGAGGGCCCAAATTTCATAAATAATAAGTGGCAAGTGGCCATTTGCTGACAGGGCCTTCACATACTCTGCATGCTGAGAAGAACCTCAGACTAAACTTCAGCTTTCTATGTGCCCTGCTTATTTAAGCTATCTGAGCCGACTACTGCAGGAAACCCTGGTTTCATCTTTCTGCCAAAGCACTGAGACCTTCCCTGTCCAATCAGAACTGCACAATTTGTATACCTCATTTTCATAAATCAGACCTAATTGAGAACTTGGGTGGGGAGTTTCGTTTTAAAAGGTGGTTTTGTCTCAGTGGAACACAATTCAGGTTGCTACCTGAATCTGTATCTCCCAGCCTGCAGTTCCTTTTTGCTCAAGTAAATGCTTTTTATCCTTTATTAAAGTTTAAAATTAATTTTGATTTACAACATCCATGAGAATTTGTCCCAAATGTTTATTTTATGCCAGTTTTTTGTTGAAAGCAGACTTTCATTATATCTATTTACAAAGTCTAGCAAAAAGATATGCATGGAAATTGGTATATTAAGGTGCTTGCTTAATTACTCCAGTGTTTTACTCTCTTTATTTGGTTAACACAGATAGACCTCATAAGATTTTTCCTATGGTGTAGACGTGTATTATAGAAGTCATAAACACATTGTTCCCGCACCATCTCCCCGCAACAGCCTGCCACGTGTTAAGTAGATGTGGTATTTCTTCAGGCTATGTTATCATGCTTGCTGCAGACACTGGGCACACTGATAAATTATGTCTCATAAATCCAGGTTAAGCTAATCAGGTACTGTCCTGCTGTGTCTCTATAAACACACATTGCTTCTTGGTACCTTTGCCAGAAAAAGACACACACACACCAGTATCTGCCATCTTCTCTCCTCAAGGGTATTACAGGAGTTAGTAAGTATGCAGAACTTTCAAAGAAAGATATAGTGCTTTGAGTTCTGTGATGAAAATACTTGTATATAAATGCAATATATCATTATTATAAGCTCTCCTAGCAGCCTAATGAAATGAACCTAATGCACTCTATGAACACATTTCTTACTTGGGCTACATCCAACTCACTAAACATAACTAGCACATGAAATTTTTGTCATGGCCATAAACCGAAACTGCCAGAACTCTGTCCAGTTAGCTATCGAAAGTACTGCAAGTTCTTAATTATAAGATAATTATATGGGGATGATTTCGGCACAAGGTTCAAATGTGTTATATAAGGCTCCCAAAAGGGAGGGCAGAATTTGCAACTCCAAAATATGCCTTTTTGGCATAGAATTATTTTAGGCTGTTTTTAAGAAGCAGCAGATATAGGAAAAGCTCTGAAAACTGAGCAGAAGTTATCCTTTTGTAAGAGATATTTACATTTATAAGGGAAATCTTCATTTGTTAATGGTTCTCTGAACCAGGAAGAGAAGGGTGGCTAAGTCTCTAGAAACTTGTCCATGGAGAAGACAATAGCTTATATCTATTTGCATAACAACCGTACCCTCCTTTACCTTGCTTTTTCTGGTAACCTCCCATCACTGGCTCCCCCACCCACCAACATCTTCTTGTGTCTTTAGCTGGAGATGATAGTTAAGGTGGTAGTTTAGGCCATTTGGGGGAGTTACTCAGTTTTCCAGAGTATCTCCCATGTCTATAAGAGGTACACCTGTTGTTAAGCTTCTTTTAGTTTTTCTCCTGTTAATTTTCTTGGGGAGGGGCAGTGTCTCAGCCAGGAACCTAAAAGGGTAGTGGAAAAATTATGTTTTCCTCCCCCATACTCCAAGCACAAAGAGGTTTGTTTGTTTCTGTTTCTTACCAATGACTGAATCCAAGTTTCATAAATTTTCTCCTTCCTTCTAAAAATATTACCCCCTCCAGAATCTTATTTCTCTTTTAAATTACAAACTTGTGAAAGAGTATTCTTCACCTGTCATTTTCATTTCCTCTTCTCCAGCTTTCAATAATAAAGCTCACACCTTGTTTTTGCCCTTTCCGATTTACTGATTCTTCTACATCAACTGCTGCTTCAAACTTGTCAGTGTATGGAGCCCCCTCTGCATCTGCTCCTGGCTCTCTGCTGTCCTCTAGTGGCTATATGTTATACCCCCCCCCCCCAATCTGGAGTGTTATAAAATGAGAAAATAGTTTAGATGAAGATCTAGAACCCTCTGTCCCCACAGACTGAATTACCATTGGCTGAGTTAATTAGTAAGAAAACCTGATGCGGCTTATCATGGGAAGACCAAATCCATATCTTTATGAGCTTGGGTTCGAACCCTATTAGTGTTCCTCTCATTGCCATTCAAGTCAAGCTGCCTACATGTAGACAATAGCTTCCATACCACCCCTTGGTCTTTCATCAGATATGAGCCTCTGTGTGCTGTGTGTTTCAAGATTTCAATCAGCCTTACTAAAAATATACCTTTTGAATGAAGTTGCTTTTCAATGGCTTGTAGGAAGGAAATTTCATGGAGTCAGTACTTATGTGGGACTGAGCAGAACTGTTTCAAAAATCCCCTAAGCGGCTATACTCATAAAATTCTTATCCGTTATGGGATATAGTCGCAATTAAGAGTGATAAAATTTTAAGCTATGAGTTGGTCACGGTTCAGGAAGATACAGAGGTCTTGAGTCTTTAGCAGGAATGAGTCAGCAGCAAGGGAGAGCTATAGAGTTGTGACTAGGTCAGGAGGACAGAGCTATTAATGTACATTAGTAGGATGCTTATTGACAGGAACAGAGTAACCCCACCTCAAGGATACCAGCCTCCACATAGCCAGTGGAGTGCAGCCCGGGGACCAGCATGAAACAGGGACAACCACCAACCACAACCCCATGGTGAGCCCCACGCCACGGGAACCATAGCCTTTTGATATTCCAAGATGCCATCTTAAGAAGGAAGAGGAGTGAGATAATTAGTCTTAACAGGATGTGCAATTTTAAACTGTCTATATATTTTCAGAATAGGCATTGTTTAAAACCAAAAGAAACAAAAATGAAAGAGCGAGGCATTATTATTAGAATAGCTACAATTTCATTTACTATTTCCAGTGAGCTATAGAAGTACAACAGATATATTTTTCCCTCCCCACTTAACTAGAAACTTAAATTATTAACCCTGCTATGCAGTAGTAAATGTCAGAACTGGGAGTGAAGCCAGGTCTGTTCTGCCACCTACGTACTGAAATTATTTTCATAAGGTTTCCTGGCCCTAAGGCATAATTGAATGTCAGTAAAATATATACTTGATCTGATATACCACCAATCAAATCTTGTCAGTAAAAACATACTAACTACATATATTAAAATTCTGCTACAATACAGGAACAATATATCCATTTGTATATATGTATACGGATGGAGTTTTAGGCCTAACAAACTGCTTGATGGCTGAGGGATATTTTTGTTTAGTAACCAGGCCATGTCAAGTGGAGAGGACTGGCAGAGGTTATCAGTAAGGGCTATACAAAACTTGATGTCTCCAGAGCAAGTCGGTTTCTGGCTAAAATTCAATCTCTCTTTTCTTTCAGTGTGTCCCAAATAGTCCCACAGATCTCCTCTCTGGAGAAATATAGCTATAAGGAGCCATAGTAAGAAGTGGCAATCTGTGTTAGGTTTCCGATTTACCAAGATGTTCTGGAAAACCACATAGCTTCTCACAACTGCCAATTCCTTACCTGAAAATTTAACACAGACTCCCTTACAGATGGGTGGAAATAACTGGTAGAAGTACTTCAATCTCAAAAATGTTTCACAAAATCAACAGGAGCTTTAAGCAGCATTTGAAATGTGAATAAAGAGAGAGTGTGTGTGTGTGCGTGTGTGTGTGTTTAAACAGAATCTATATTGGACAATGGCACACTGTGATGGGAGAATTGATTTTGGAATATAAAGTCTCTTAATCATCACAGGGAGAAAATTCTAAATCTATATCACATGGAATGTATGGCAAAGGTACTCTGGGAATCCTGTCTGGAAGGAAATACTAATCCCAGGTGTCTTTATTAATAGTGCTTTAGGGCAACTTTGGTTCTTTTCAGATTGGTGCGAAGGTGTGTGATCTGCATGGTTAAAATTGATGAGTTGTGGGGGAACCTGCTCCTTGAGAAAGGTGCTGAGTCAGAAACAGTCTCCATATGTGAGCTAATATATAAGAACAGTCCCAACATACAAACTTTGGCAGGAAGATAAAAATCTTAGGCCAGCCCAGCTGGCGTGGCTCAGTGGTAGAGCGTAGACCTAGGATCCAGGAGACTGAGGTTCGATTCCCGGTCAGGGCACAAGCCCAGGTGCGGGCTCGGTCCCCAGTAGCGAGTGGGCAGGAGGCAGCCGATCAGTGACTCATCATTGATGTTTCTGTCTCTCTCTCCCTCTCTCTTCCTCTCTCTGAAATCAATAAAGACATATTTTTAAAAAAAACAACTTAGGCCAGATGATGGAGGGTGTGACAACAATCTTGGGAACAAAATGTTTCTCTAAATTGGCATGTCAAGGAAAAACAAAGCTAGTGAATTAAGACTTCACATATAAATAATAACTATCAGTTATGTTTGCCAACCTACCTCATCACTGAAACATAAGCATCTACTTCACCATGTTAACATAACCTAGTGGAACCCGACAAGGGCACCTCTACTTTAAAAGGGAGAGGGCACCAAGCCAGCGGTTGCCACAATGTAGAAGAATCAACCGCGTGATTATTCTTAAATATCCAGCTTTAACTTTTTTTATCCTGTATACAAACTTATTTATTAAACATGTTTAAATCTACACGTTTTTATATAGATTTCTTGACAGATTTTATACTCTTTGTTATTCTGTTTTCAAAAAAAATTTAAATATCATTTCTATCTTTCTCACTTCAGTTTCCCATCAAAGTATTTCTCTGTTCTTACCCACACACTTGATTGCATTTCAGTATGTAAAATAAAACAGGCTTTAAGATGATAAAGCTTTTATAAAGTACAAGAAGAATAGGTAAGAAACTCAGACTGAGGCTGAACTTTCAAGGAGCTCCGGGGCCTCAAGGTACGGGAGTGATATTTTTAAAGTGATTAAATGGCGTGAATGTCCTTGTACGTTTCATATACTAAATGACATAATTGTGTAAGTGAACATTCTGTAGCAGGGATGTTCTTTTGGTTTGCTGACATTCTGAAGAAGTGGGAACAGGATTCTCTATTGTTGAGCTTATAAGATTTATGTACAGTTCCTTTAGGTCCTTGAATTATAAAAGTTATTGAGTCAAAAGTGACCCTTGAATTTTCAATTTTAAGTTTACAATATTGTTTCAGTGAAATATATCTGAATATGTATAATATCTGCTATATGTGGTGTGTGATTTGCCTTTATGTATATATTCAAGAATATATGACCTTTTTATTTCTCCATTATTTCAAGTACAGAACTTGAGTCTTAATATTTCCAAGCTGAAGTTAATTTTAATGAACTCCACATATCACATGTGGGTATAATAGATTGAATCCAGGAGAAACTGAACTTCATTTAAAGCACAGGATATATAGGGAAGTTGGAGGCATATTCTTGTTATGATTCAATGCTGTTTAAATACTTTGAAATTAAGTGATATTGCAATTAAGTAAAAACTGGAAAGGCAGCCAAGTACTCCTTTAATTCTTAAGCCTCTCACTGAATATGTAAGAGTTAATATAAATTGGAGGACTATGCCTACTTAGGTATAGAGTAGTTTCTAGTAGATAAAAAAATTAAGACAATTTTCATTTCAGAGTAAGCTGAGAGGCTGAAAGGTCTTAGTCAATCAACATTCTGGTTATAATTTTTCCTCAACAATACTTCCTCCCCCTTTTTTGATCTTATTAATAATTGCACTTCGTTGATTTTCTAATACTATTATCTATTACCAGCTGCTTGTACATATGGGGTGCTGGTTTCTGCAACTAAAGCAAATATCAAAGAAAGGGGGGGAGAGGATGTTAATTGGCAACATTATGGGAGAGGAGAGAATGGAGCCTCAAAGGTGACTCCTAGGATGCAAATAGATCAACTGAATGATGCACACAATAGACTCTCATGTTATATAATTATCTAAAAGAATTCCCCACACTTTGTGTTTGGAATTAGCTATGACAGTTAAAATAAAGTGTCTTTCATGCAAAATAAATAATATAAAGATTTTCATAACACCTTCTTAAAAACAGGGCAGCTTTCAAAGAAAGAGAGGGTTTAGTTAGTAAATTAAAAGAGGTGTTAAAAAGATCTGACTGCAAGAAACCCTGTGGGTCCTTTAGCCCAGCCTCCCTTCCTGGCAGAGGAAGAATCACAGGGGAGAGACAAGCGTTGACCTGGCAAAACTAGAACTCAGTCTTCTAACTCACAGACCAGTGCCCTTTTGCATATCCCAAGCTACCTAACAATCTGCCTAACAAGACTAGACCAGTGATTTTCAACCCCTGTGCCACGCCACACTGGCATGGAAGAATTTTCAGAACGTGATACCTGACTATTTAGTCAGGGGCACTGATCTCTTTTCCTTTAGATTGTCAAATAAAAAAATGACAGCAGCCAACACAGTAGCCTTCCAGAGTGGTTAAATTAAAATTATGCCTATTTTTTTTGTCAGATCAACCACAGAATTTTAATGATTAGTTTATGTGTGTCATGAGATGAAAAAGGCTGAAAATTGTTGCTCTAGACTTATGCTGAATCTCGTCCCCTAGAGTTGAGAGCAGAGCCATCAGTGGAGAGATGTGAGACCTGGCACTGCAGTGCAAAGAACTCCTGCTTCATCACATACAGAATGCAATAATGGGATCTGAAGCGAGCTAAGAATGCACTATGTCCTTATCAGAGAGTTAAAATTTAATTTAAATGAAGTAGGAACTAGAGAGAAGGCAAAGGCATCCTAAATTAGAATTTGCTTAGCTTAAATAGACAACTCTTAAAGTTGAGTAATCCAATTAGTTCAGCTGTTTTAAAATATCAATAAGTCAGCTAAAACCTTTACTAGTTGTTAGCAGATCAAAGCTACCAAGGCTTGCACTAAAAGAGAAAATAAAGAAAAAAATTAAAAGCAACATAGAAATGTTAGATCCAGCTAGATAACAATGGAAAATAAAGTTAAATTAGAGATGAACTTATTAAAAGGCACACAATTATTTTTTCTTTATATTCTTGTCTATAATTGGTGTCCAATTTCATATATTTTTAGAATATGAGTTTACTGACAATTATGTTGATGTTCACATAGTTTCCTTAAAAGAACTTTATTACTAAGTATGTAAGATCAGTGCTATAAAAGGCCAGTGCATTGCCAAGTCCATAGCACTCAAGGCCACAGCACCATCTTGTTAGCAATAAACAAGGAACAATGAACAGCATCTAAAATTTACCCAATGCCCCCTATGAGTCTGTTACATGCATGACCTGAAATGCACTAAGTAACATGGCTAAGTAACAGCTATGAATCATTTCTTCTTTATTTTTTACTTTTTAAAAAAAATATATATTTTCATTGATTCCAGAGAGAGGAAGGGAGAGGGAGAGAGACAGAAACATCAGTGATGAGAGAGGCATTGATTGCCTGCCTCCCACACGACCCCCTGGGGATGGAGCCTGCAACCAGGGCCTGTTCCCCGACCGGGGATCGAACCTCGATCTCCTGGATCATAGGTCGATGCTCAACCCCTTTGCCATGCCGACTAGGAGAATCATTTCTGATGAACAGGTGAGAAAACTAAAACTCAGTGAGGCTTAGGTAATTTTCTTGAGCTTTGAAAATGACAGGATTCAGAATCAGTCCTTCTGTCTTTCAAACCTGTGTTCTTGGAATAGTGTAGATCCAGAAGTGTATGCAAAGTTTTAAAGAAGTTATTATCAAACCTATAAACATTTGATTGCTATTTATCATGGTGTTATAATTCATTTAAATAAACATTCCTCTAGATGAATTTTTGGCTTTTATTAAAAAAAATCTAAGTACATGACAGATCAGTAAGGCAGATTTCCATTGTTTATTTACTGAACTCCTACATGGAGGTTATTCTGTATCAGCAACTACTCTAAATGCTTTAGGATGCTTTTCACTCACATAAATGCTTTTTCACTCATGTGATCCTCATAACATTCCTATGAGGCTGATACTATTATTATCTCCATTTGACAGATGAGGAAACTGAAGCACACAGAAGTATAGTAACTTATCTGAGTTTCCACAGCTGGTAAATGGCAGAACTGGGTGTTGAACCTATTTGTCAGTCACTAAGCAACTTCAAGAATTCACCTGGTAAATTTAAATGGGGAGTCTAAAGGGTCACCAAATATCCATTTTCCTTACCTATCTTCTCGGGTAGCTGAAATTATCCTTTTGCCATGTGTTCGGTTTATGACAATAACAGAAACTAATAGTTACACTTAGCTACCACTTGTGTCTTTTCCCAAAACTGTTTCCCAAATTTCCAAATTTGTTTGATGAAAATGTACAGAAAATTAAGATTTTTTTAAGTATACCAATGTGAGAAATGCTACAGATTATACCCTGCTCATGGAAATTCACAGTGCAAGAGTCTTGCAATAAAAAGAACCCAAAACACCTTTTTTGTTTGTTTGTTTAATATAAATTTTTCTAAGTTTAGCTGAGTATGAAAATATTAAGAACATTAGAACTTCAATGGATAGCTGGGCAGTGAGTGCTTCATAAGAACTAAGGATCTGGGGCCAACTAATGTAGGTTTAATTCTTGAACTTTTAGAGAAAAAAACCTATGTCTTTTTAAGCCTATGTTTTCTCGTTTGTAAAATGGGAATCAAAATAGGCCCCTGCTTGAAGGCTACTGGGGTTACAAAGCAACTAGGTCATGGGGAATCTTATGTCACGAGCAGCCTGCTACAAACATTTTCACAGACTGGTTTTCAGCTGTTTTCATTCCAACAACAGGTTATTTTTAACATTTCTAACCCTCACCCAACACACATGACAAAAAGCAAAATTCCCTCTCTTCTTCCAGAAACATTAACAAGTCCTGACACCTTCTCAGCCTCAGAACGGGAGGAATTCATCTGACTGGGTTGTTACTATTGAGGAGAGAATTGAAAACCCACGGCCACACCGTGGAACAGTGCTCAGGTCTGAACTGCAATTGAACATAATTTCTTTGGGGAAATGGTGCCAAGCATCTAAAGCCCCAACTTTATTTTGAAATCCCTGAGCTCTCTTCTCAGAAGGCATCGGCACTATTTTCCTTCCCACTCATTTCTGCCGTTGACATTTCTAGTTTAAATCCTGAGCCTACCAGGTCACCTTGAGAAACTGCACCAGCAGAGATTTTTTTCCCCAAAGAAATTTATTTCATGGCAACAGCAAAATGCCACTCTCCTCAAAGCCAAATTCTTTAAACAAAACAAAACAAAGCCATCGTGGCGATCTCTTCTCTAGTTGTGAGTCTGCCTGGCATGGTCTCCAGTCACCAAACTGTTCCCCCTCTCCTTTCACTCTCTATTTCCTAAGCCGCACATGCCGCTGAATTTACCACCGTGAATGATGGACGAAAGTCATGCTTTTCCCCAGTGAATTTTCAAGCTGCCACAGAAACTTCAGGCAAAAGAATATTTTCTTCATGCATCACCTAGTTCTGAATCATAAATCTAATGTGTGGAGTGAGCAATATACCGTCCAACCAAAGCAAGTAGAAAATAGTGTGAGATGGGTGACTTGGAGGGAAGGGAAGGCAGTGCTTCATTTATGGTCTTGGCTCAGGAACAGGTGACAAGCAGGCACTCCTGAAGGTTCCCATTCATTCACTCATTCATTCATTCATCCATTCATTCATTCATTCATTCATTCATTCATTCATTCTCCTTTGGCTGTGCTTTTCTCCCCCCTCCCCCCACCCAGTAGAGAACGGGTGGGGAGAGTCTCACAGTGAGTGATGCACGTGAATGTGCAGCTAGGAGAGCACCCCGATCCTCGGCCCTCTGTCTGTTATGCCTTCTCCATTCTTTGTGTCTAGCTCCAGTTCAAACCTCTGCTGAGCCAAATCATATCCACAAGACTCTCTTAAACCCGTACGCTTCAAACTGGGCCTGGTGTGTGTCTGGTGGGGAGAAAGCAGAGACTCAAATGCGTCATGCCTCCTTGAGTCAACGATTTTAACTCTAAGATTTGAGGAGAAATAAGCAATTGCTTTTATATAACAAGCACACATAATTTCTAATGAAGTAACAAAATTCTGGTGGCTTTTAAAGATAAAGCTTCTTGACCTTGAATGCTTACAGAGGTCTAGCAAGAGATAATGCTGGGTATTGTTAAAAAGTCAGATTCTGATGTCAGATAAATCTTGCCCTACCACTTAATAGTGGTTTCAGCTTGGGCCAGTCATAGAGTCTCTCCAGGCTTCATTGTCCCCCTACATGTAAGATGCAAATAAAATAGTACCTGTCCTTAGGTGATTACTCACCTCAAACCTTTAGGTTGCTTTTGTTTAGGAAGATAAACTAAAGAAACTCTGCTCATTGGCTGACTTTTTGGACAATACAGAACTTAGGTCCAAGGTTCAAAAAGCCAGTGAGAATGTTAACCTTATCGATGAAACCTAATCACCATTTACTGCTAAATACTGAATATAAAAGGTAAAGAGGATTCAATAAAAACAAACAAAAGAAAACGGAGAGCCCTGTGCTTAGTAGCTATAACTTATCCATGTGTTGTTAGAGAAACCTCACATTTATTAATATAACTCAATACCACTTTTTGTATACCTTGAGTTTTTATAAACTGTATGTAAAGCAAGGATTAATTTATTATAATTTATTTTAAATTCCCAGCCCTGATGCAAAGGAACCATTCCCACAGTGAAAGAAAAACAAGAAAATAAAACCTAGGGCTTGGAGTCAGGCCTGCTGCAGTGAAATACACTCTCTTCACGACACTTGTTATGTAATCGTGAGCAATTTATATGCTTGCTTTCTTCTGCTTCTCCATGCTTAAGATGGACATCACCCCATCTGCCTCACAGAATTATTATTTTTTAATTCAATACAATGTTATAGGGGAAGTGTCTGTACAGATTTATTCAGCAGCTATTTACTGAGCACATAAACTCTGTAGGGCACCGCACAAGGCACTGAGAATTTGGTAGACATGTCCCAGCTCTGAGAGCTTGTGTCTAGTTAGGCAAGGCATCTAGCTGAGTTGAGAGCGTGCTGTGGAGGAGACATAGGGACCCATGATATCTGTCATCAGAGGTGCTGGCATAGCCAGGGGACTCGGAGCTCTGCCCTGAGCAATGGGAATTCTAGTGAGGACCCAGGTGGACCACTTTTCTCGTCATTCTCAGTAAATGGTGTTTTTTGAATGCCAAAGGGAACAGAACCAATAATTAACAAGTGAGTGTGTAGATGTTAACTGGGAAAAGGAGGGAAGGGGGAAAGGGATGCCCAGGCCAATAGAAGCGCACATGGAAAGGAGCTAGGAGAATGTACTGTGCTCAACAAATGGAAGTTATGATTATGAAGAAGTATTTTCACAGAAATAACATTCTGCCCCAACTCAAATATAAATCCCACTAGTAGTGTTAGCATTTGTAAGGAACAGATATTAAGGCATAAGGATGGCCTTTTGGGTCACTTATTAGGACAGAGACTCCCGGGGACGAATGGGTACAGATTTCCTGCCCTGCTAACTTAGGTACAAGGGCTCCTCAGATAAGTCCTTTTTCTAGTTTGCAACTGTTCTGCTAGCCCTAAGGGGAAGAGATCCCAAGGGTTAGCAAATAGATCCTTCTAGGCAAATACTTTTTTAAATTATGCTTTGTAGAATGTGTAGTGGCTAACCTGTTATGTCAAATCGGCCTGTAATGAAGATTTTCACAAAAATTTTGTGTGTTTAATAACAGTGCATTTTATATACAGCATTATTTTACCTTGTCATGCTATTTCATATTTATCTTAACTCTCTTGACAATTTCTAATAACTTTTATGCATTCCTTTTTTGGATGAGGTGGCTGAGGGTCTTGAACCCTCCTTCCACTTCCTGACTTTTAAAATCCAATTAAAAGAAAACTTTTTTAAAGAACTACTGAGAAGGGGCTCTCTCTCCCTGCAACCCCCCCCCCCCTTGTGCAGAGAAGATGAAATGCATTGCTAAACTATGCTATTACAAACACCATTACAAATGGGAACAACTTACACTGCTAATTAGATAGTTTTCAAATTACTTTCAATTGCCTTATCATGTCTGATGTGCCCAGTAATGTTAAATGTCTCATCTCATAGAGAGTCAAACAACTAGAGGGCATCAGATCCAGAACCAGAATCAAGGTTGACAAATGTCTTTGAAAATAACCATGGAAAATACTCAGTTCACTTTTTTTCTAAGATAAACAAACAGTTTCCTAACGTTCCAGAAGGATACAATGCTGTCCGCACAGTGGGCTATGATATATGTGTGTGGCTCTAGTGGTGGACAAGACCGACCGTGGTCTGGGCAGGAGGGTACAAGTAAAACAGTCTTAAAGGCCCTTTTTATCACTCAGAAATTTAACTTGTGTCTAGTTTAATACTGTTATATTTTAGGTTGTTTCAAAAATCTAAACTAAACGCAATCTCTTGTACCTTGTTAATATTTTCTTATCTGTTTATGGGCTTATTGGAAATGACTGGAATTGTGTGGATGCCCAACAAATTCTTAAACTAAGGGAACCATGAAGTCAAGCTCTATTAAAATACTCGAAGGAAACCCATGTGCCTAAGAAATTTACATTCCAATGTGCTGATCACATTCCTTTTCTTAATGAAGGAACATTTCCACTCAAGTGTTCCCACAAGAACAGCACTATAAATTTCCTTTTTTTTTCTGGTAGGCATGAACTCCAAGCACCTCTTGAAGCTGGAGGAATGTAAAACATATCCATTGATATCTGCATATAATAGAGTCTGTTCTTTATTACTCTTTTTAATAGAGGATAGAAGAGACAATACCAAACAGAATGTATTAAAAACATATATTTGCTGTTAAAATAGTTTTGAATGAATGTACCAGATTCAGGAGGTCTGAATCAAATAAACAGGACTCAGTGTAAAAGTCTGGTTCATTAGCATATCTCTTTTTATCCTGTTTTTGTTTATTTGACTGTTTTCTTAATCTTAGGGATGAAACAATCTACTGTTTCATAGCACCATAAGGAGGAAAGGAAACGAATGAGCTCCCTGTCTCTCCTCTCTCCCCCCTTTCTCCTTTTTATGTACTTGTTCACATTCTCCTTAGGGCTAAAAGGGGATTGCTCTAAACTAAGATGCATTTCTGCCAACAGTTATTGGAGCAAATAAAGATTTGCTCATATCAGGGCATTAATCTTCTACTTACTACTTTAATAACACCTTTAATTTTATGCTACTTTGAAATTATAAAAAATTCTAGCATGTGGGACCTCAGGTAATCCTCCAAACACTATAAGAATAGGATAGCTATTGTGATAGCTATTATTTTCATTTGAAATATTGAGACTGAGAAAGGGCAGGGGCCATGGTCACACTCACCCCGCTAGCAAAATTCAAAAGGTCAAGCTTCTTGTTTATACCTCTTTCTTCTACCTTAGGATTCTTTCATCTTTATTCCTATCTTTATTGTTTATCTAAATAGTAATATACAAAATCTGTACCTGTCACTCAAGACATTTTCCAGTTAAGTCAAAACTTAGTGTTTTAACTTTATTTCTCTGTACCCTTTGAATGTCGCTGTTCCTCCCTGCACCTGGGATGTCTTCTGCCAGTTCCCAGGCCAGCCAGATGGGCCGGTCCATGCCCCGCTCCTACAGTACCCTCTCTGGGCCGCAGCGCCTTCGCATGCACTTCTCATCAACAGACTTCTCTCTTCTTTAAACTTTCACTTTGCACTACTTGCACTGTTTGTTCTTCTCTTAGTAGATACTTCTTTTTTAGTTTTTTTTGTTGTATAATGACTTATGATATTTATTTGTATACGCATGTCCAAACATAGATAACTCCCCCACCCCAAACACTGTACCTTTCTTTGCTGAAAAGAGTATCTTATATCATTCTTTTTAATATGGTGATTTTTCCAGGACTACTAATCCTCGATAATACCTGAAGAATGCATGAAACTGTCAACAAAATAGGCCATTGAAACTTGAAAGCAAGGTTTGCTGCAGACACCTTAGGTGTATTCTGGCAAATCAACTGATATTCCCGATTTGCTATCACATTTTATAGCGATTAAGATAAATACATATAATTGTTTCAAGTCATAGACACTTTGGAAAATCTATTTAATATATTTCATAGTAGATACTTTAAGTAGGCACTGAGATTTATAAGTATAATTACCAAGAATCTTTCTAAGTAAAAATGATCTGTTTAGCGTGAAACATTGTGGTTGACAGAATAATGCATCCCATCAAAAAAGAATCCACAGGTTAAACCTTAGAACTAGTGAGTGTGTTATCTTACATGGGAAAAGGGACACTGCAGATATGATTAAGCTGAGGATCTTCCAATGGGGAGATTAGTCTGTATTATCCAGGGGGACACAATGAAGTCACAAACCCTTGTAAGAAGAAAACAAAAGGGTCAGAATTAGAAACAGGAGACAACACTGGAATCAGGGGTTGGAAGAATGCATTTGGAGACAGAGGAAGGGGCCACTAGCCAAGTCATGCACGTGGTCTCCAGAAACCAGGAGAGGCAAGGAAGTAGCTCTCTCTTGAAGTCTCCAGAAGGAGCACAACCGTTCTAACATCAAACATAATCTTAGAATCCTGAACTCCAGAACTGTAAGAGAATAACTTTGTATTGTGTGAAGCCACAATGTTTGTGGTAACCTTTTAGAGCAGCAATAGCAAGCTAATATAAACATAACAAAGATTTTCTTTTTATAATAAAGTCAAGTCAAAACTTGAATTATTTATGATGTTTTTCCTCCATAATACTGAGTTTTTATTGTGTTGTTTACTGACATTGAGACCCTGATACCCTGAGCATGAGCTGACCTCTGAAAATCTGGATAACATACTGGGCTTAATATTTCAGCCTCTCCTTAAATATACAAAAATAGATAGAACTCAGAAAACTTACAGAGTTCAAGATTAAATGCAGCATCCCTGAATAATGCTCATAACTAAATGGTAATTTGTATTTACTTGGTTGACATTGATCTTATGAGCTTAGTGAAACATAAGGTAACTCTCTTTGTTACCGATTAAATGTACAGTAATTAGGTACTCACGGATTTCGGGACAATTATGTTTGGTATTTCCCATTGGTTTCTTTCCCCATGGCCGTTATTACTATATGAGCTCTGTTAAAGCTGATAAGACAATGCCTAATTAAGGACTGGCTTTTCATTTTCCTGAGGTAATTTCATGGTTATCAAGTTTGTTTAGGGAATTGCCATGGTGACAAAACCTCAAACAAAACAAAACAAACTAAACACAGTCAGTTGTGGGCTCCATTGAAAAATGTATTCTTATAATTTAAGCAAGCTCTCCTCTCTTCCCAAAGAAAACATAAACTAATATAATCTGTGTTATCTTCTCTGTTAAAAAATTAGTCCTTTTACATTTAGGTTATATAAATTTGGAACATTTAAACAATGGGATATTATTCAGCCATTTAGAAATAAAATTGCAGATGTGAATATATTGACACGACATAGATAAATGTTCTGGATAGATGGTAAAGTAATGAAAAATACATTGCAAATCAATCTATACAGTGGCAGTTCCTAATCTTTTTAGTTTCAAGACTCCTTTACATGGATGACACCAAAGTTATTTAGTTTATATGGATTTTATTTATTCATATTATTAGGAATTAAAACTGAGACATATTTAATATCTTTATTAAGTCATTAAAGACAACCATAAAGGAGCCATTGTATATTTATACTGAAACCATATTTTGTAAAAATAATTATATTTTTTAAAACAAATAATAATTTAGTGAGAATAGTGACCTTGTTTTCTAGAAAATAGATCAAATCAATAATCAACTCTTCAATCATTTAGAAAAAGTTGTTTCAGTTTTTGAATCTATCTATACAAACTATCAAATAAGGATGGTGGTGATTACATTTTACAATTAACATTAAAAACAGATTTGACTTTAAAATATGTTCTAAATCTACTGTCTAAGTCAACCGTCATGTACCCCCAATAAATGGTATATATGTGGGATGTATGTGTGCATTTTTCTGGCAACAGATATACAAATTTTATCAGGGTTATCAGTGGCTCAGTGAGGTTAAAAATCACTCCCTTGACCAAAATTCAATGCATCATGAAAAGAAATGCATCTAAATTACTTTAGATAATGTACTTTTACTTACTTTATACACTTATCAACTAAAATATTTGCTTGGATTAAAAAATACTTTTCAGAAATAATTACATGTATTTATAATAGTTAACCTTTTGCATATATACAGAATCATCTATTACAGCAGGCTATCCTATCAAAAATATTTAAATGCAGTGAAAATAATAAAAGGAAAATAATCTAAATAGCTAACTTAAAACAAAAGCACTTTGAGTCCACAACTAAAAATATATGAACCTTTGAGATGAGTATCTATTTTAATTTAAAATAAATTATATTTCCCCTCATATAATGAAATTCTGAATTGTTACACCCAGAGAATCAATATTTTACAATGCTTTGCTTTGACTAAAACCCATCACGAATAAAATTATTTTTAAAGGTTGTTATAAATCCTCTTTGTTGCTGGAAGGAATTATTAGTTTTATGTTGATAAATGTTCTAATATAATCGAAAGAAAATGATCTTTCAAGGTGTTTATAGAAACACTTTGTCCTTTAAAAAGCTCTTTATTCAAACCTGAAAAGTGAAGTTGGAGATAAAAACAACTTTTCTATAATCCTGTTTAATATTTGGGATAAAGAGTATAACATTTGTCTAGTTTTTTAAAGGACTCCTTAAGAAAAGATCATGGAAAACTGTAGAAACCTACAACTCTAGCCTCATTTTAACGATAATGATCATTTTCCTCCAGCTTCCTTGCCTACTTCTGTGCCATCCCCCTGCTGGCAGTGCCAACACCCAACCACACTCTAAATTATAGGTAGTGAAAGGGCTGAGGAACAGGAGAACATGGTTTGATAAATTACAAATATATTTTCTGCTACAAAATAACCTAGAGCTAGACAAAATCCATATGTTGCATCCAGATAGCTTTCTTGTCGCAGGTTACCATCTAAATGTGCCATCAATCATGCCATTTCAGGACCTATGTCCCAGTCATTTCAATTTGGGACTTGTCACTGTACGTTGCCTCAATAAATAATCCAAGGTTACTGGGTTATAGACCGTATATTTTTATTTCCTTGTTTTCAATGAAATTTCTTTTGTAAAATTGTTAAGCAATTATTGTGGCAATAAACCAGATTTTAATTATTGTTTAACTGTTTTTCATGGTTAAATGTTATACAAATAGTATTTCATGAAATCTTTATAATTAAAGAAAATATAGAATTATTGATATCTATGCCTGGACCTGAGCTCCTTCCACACATTAAAGATGATGTTATAGCCCAGCCAGCATGACTCAGCAATTGAGCATCAACCTATGGTCCAGGAGATCATGGTTTGATTCCCAGTCAGGGCACATGCCCAGGTTGAGGGTTCGAACCCCAATGAGGGGCATGGAGGAGGCAGCCCAATCAATGACTCTCTCATCATTGATGTTTCTATCTCTCCCTCTCCCTCTCCCTCTCCCTCTCCCTCTCCCTCTCCCTCTCCCTCTCCCTCTCCCTCTCCCTCTCCCTCTCCCTCTCCCTCTCCCTCTCCCTCTCCATCTTCCTCTCCCATCCTCTCTGAAATCAAGAAAAACATATTTTTTTAAAAAAAGATGTTATAGAAATGTAATGCTGTCAATTATTTTTCCCTTACAATTACATTTTTAAAAAGAATAATGCAATATAGATCTGTAGATAACTTAGCCTTTTCTTTTTTAAAAACTTATCTTTATTGTTGAAAGTATTACATTTGTCCCCCTTTTTTCCCCATTGACCCCCTCCACCTATCCCCACCCTCCAGGCCTTCACCACACTATTGTCTGTGTCCATGGGTTATGCATATATGCATGTTTTAAGTTCTTGGATAACTTAGCCTTTCAACCTAAAAGACAGCTGTGTTAGGGTTTCTGTGTGCCGCCAACAGAACCTGAACTCATACTAGTTTCAGGGGGAAAAAATTATTCCCATTACTCTGAAGCCCAAGGATTGGCACCGATGACTCTAGGGCTTTGAATGATGCCACTGGAAGGCTTTCCCTTTCAGACCTTTGTTGATCTGTCTGCGTGTTGGCCATTTTCTCTCCTGGTGCCAGGATGAGAAATGAAGAGGGAGGAGTGTGCCTGCTGATAGCTCCCGGCTTATAAAATTCAACGTTTGTCATCTCCAAAGGAAGAGAGAACGTCTCTCGCCTGCTTCCATATAAAAGATTGTAGGAGGCACTCAGGAGTCTCAGGCCGTTGCTAGAAACTTACTGCAGCCAGGGGGATGACATTATGACTGGCGGCCCCCAAATAAATCCACGTGGGGTGTAGGAAGCCAGGCTGGTCAAGCAGAAACAACAGACTCTGCTCCAAGGACCTTGCTCCGAAACTGTGCCTTTCTCCTAAGCCCGCGCCCTCTCGCTCAGGCTTTCTTGTAACTTCTTCAACATCAGCAGTGTATTCTTTGCCGCCCACTCTTTTCTCCTGATTTGTATATAGTCCCTTGTGCTAACTGAAAAGCCTTCTCAAAGTGGCTCTCCGCAGATCTGTACTTTCAGTATAAACTTCTTTCTTCTTCTTCAAGTGCTTTTTCTACATATGTTCAGAAACAGACAAAAACCCATTTCTTTTTATTTCTTTTTCCAAGTATGTAGCAGTTCTTCATGATTCTATAGGGATTCCTCTAAGGAATGTTTAAAGAGTTAAAAGTGGTGGATTCTTCAAAATACTTCCTAAGCGATAAGTGAGGGTCAGGGCACAAATCTGAAAATCGTGTTCCCACTCGTGTGAAACCTTTCTTAGGAGGGCCAGCCAGCATTCTGCATGGGGTGTAAGGGAGAGTTCAGTAATTTTATATCCATTTCTAGGGTTAGCAGGACAGACTCCATTTCATGAAAGTACAAATATACAGAGAGATGAAAGAGATAAAATGCACCCTTGTCTGACAACTTTGCCTACAGGAAACCTTTCTGTTTATGTCCTGTCCTGACAGTGGCCTCCTGTCCACGGTGCAGGTTACCCATCAGGACAATCAAGTGCTGAGGCGCGTCCGTTTCCTGCAGAACGACCGTAGCTCCCCATGATCCACGCGGCCAAAGGCTTCCTGTGTCTGTAAAACACACACTAACCCGAAATTCTTTGGAGCGCTCGAGCATCCGGCAAATGTCTGCAATTAAGATCTCAAGAGCTTCTTTCTTTTCTGAACCCGGCTTGAACATCTGGCATCTCCTGTTCCACATAAGGTAGAGGCCTTGCTGCAGCACCTTGAGCATCGCTTTACTTGTGTGGGAAACTCTGGCTAAGATCCTCCGCACCCCCGTATTCCCACTTACTCTGATGGGTGTGAAAACTGAACAGTGAAGAAGGTGACAGGAAAAAAACTGATGTGAGAGCAAGACACTGATCGCTGCCGCCTGCACACCCCTGCCGAGCACCAAGCCCGCACCCTGGGCATGTGCCCTGACCAGGAGTCAAACTGGCAACCTTTCGGCTCAGGGCATGATGCCCGGCTAACTGAGCCACGCCGGCCGGGGCTCTTTGTCAGAAGTTCTGTATCCCCAGTAGAGCTAGGTCTTCTGTTCCTCACAAGCAATACCCTCTTTCTTCTTTCTTGATAAATGTACACACTGCAGATTCACAAGAGAAACAGAGGACCGTGTACACATTCTCTGAGGGCTGTGGCCCTTCTAGACACAGATGCTGGTTTCCATAAGGCAGCTGGTTGCTTCTCAGTGGCTTAATCTCTCTCAAGTCACCGTGTGTGTGTGTGTGTGTGTGTGTGTGTGTGTGTGTGTGCTGTAACCCATCGACACGACATGTTCAGAGCAGTCAATGCAAAGCAATTATCACCTTGGAGTCAAGAGACCTGTGCTAAGTTCTGGCTCTGCCTGCGGAGCTGCTCAGGCATAGGATATCACTACTATGCTTTTTATAAAACAAATGTTTTCTTGTATCAATTTATCTCTGAAGTGAGTTTTAATAAGAATAAATAAAGGGAGGTTTTTAAATTGTTTCACTGGAGACAAAGATAAATCAGAATAATTTCTTTTATTGCAGCCTATGGACCGGCCTATCATGTTTTATATCTCTTAAATAATTTATTCAACCTACTGCTTTGTTACAATGTGCTACACTTTAATTTATATTTATACTTACCAGTTTTGAGTCAAAGGTAATGTGTGACTTTAATTAGGTAGTGTCACTTTACTATATTGTTATAGACATAGTATAGGATTCTCGAGAGCTATGTTTTCATTCCTAAATAAAACATGCTCTGTTTAATCAATGGTTCTGCTCTATAAGGTCGCTAGAACCTTTCCATTAGTGGAGGCTAAGGGGCATTGATTTGTACAGTGAGGGTCGGCACACCACGCCGTGAGGATTAAGGAAGATGGTGAATCTACAGGCTGCCACAGGCTGAGCCCATGGCTTACCGATACCGCCCATGAAGACGAATCAGGTCATTTCACCGAATATAAGCACAGCATGGGACAACTGTGGGACGAAGGTACAACAACAGTAATATAATCTTAGGTTATGTTTGTAAAGTATATATTGGAGAGAGAAAATGTTTTAATTTAGGTTGGCTACACTCAACTTGAAATGTTATTTTATTTTAATTTTTTTGAAATGTTATTTTTAGGAGTGAGTGTCACAACTTAAAAGTGACATAATAGGAATTGTAAAGAAAGGCAAATAGACTTTTTAAAACTATCGTGTAAATATGATGACCAGGAAGTCATGTTTTAGCATTTTCTACATACACATTATTCATGGATGACCATCCAGTTTCTATGTTTTTGAGTGTAGGCTTCAGGCATACACATATATCATTATATATTTATTTTATTTTTTATTTATATAAATTTATTTTATATTTGTATGGTTTAATATTTTACTCATGAAATTAAATGTATGAAAACTCTCTCACTGCAGAAATTCTAATAATGTTAAACTATATTAAGTAAGTAAAGATCTCTTTTATCTTCACAATATAAATATCGTCTTTAGAGGTTTAATTCATATACTGATTTTGGTGATTATCTTATTTTGTGTTATTTTATGTTATAAAATATTCAAACATATGGGAAATATGAGAATAATTTATTAAAAATGTATACAAGTTTTAAACCAATTATAGAAACTATCAACTAGCCTAAATAAATTTAAACAATTAACAATATTTTCTTCAGATACACTTTTAAAGACATAAAATAAATTCAGATACATAAGAAGCACTCTTTGAATAGCTCTTCCAACACTAATCACTTGCCTCTCTCCTAAAATAATCCCATCTGGATTTTCATATGTATCTTTCTCTCAATGATTTACTAATTTTCTCCCAAAGTTACATGTGTATTTTAAGATTTAAATACATATTTTTACTCAACATTATTTTTCAGATTTAGTGACATTGACACAAGTAAATTTAGTCCATCAATTTGAAATACTGTAGTATATACAGCTGTGTGATTACATCAAATACATATTCTCATTCATTCTCAATAAACGCTTAGATTGTTTATAATTTCCCTTATTCAAACAACTTTGATATTGTAAGATTACTCTCAGAGTTGGTGCACTAATTTAGATTCATACCAGCAATGAATGAGAGTTACTGTTTACCTACTTATATTAACATATTTGTTGCAAATCTTATAGATGTAATTTTAATTTATTACATATTATGGTGCTTTTCAGGAGTGAAGTTTAGTATCTTCTTGGCCATTTATATTTCCTCCCCATGAATGCAAAACCTTTGCTTGTTTCTCATTTTGGTTATTTTAAATTATTCTTACTGATTTATTATAAGTTATGTGTTATATAAGTTATACTTGCCGGCTGCTGGTCTTACATAGTTTGCACAGGTTAAAAATAATTTTATCCAAATTGTGGCTTCTCCTTTATATTTCTCTATGAATTTTTTCTTGTAATGATGTTTTTCATGCTATTGAAGTCCAATCTCCCAATCTTCTCCTTGGTGGTATGTCTCTTGCTCCTGTGTGATATACTCCAGCCAGCAGAGTGTGTCTTTTTTTCTTGTTTACATTACTGCTTTCAATGCTTTTGCCCTTTTCTCCCTTCTTACGATGACACCCAACGTCATAATTACATACAAATGCATTTTTTCACCTTATTGTTACTTTGTCAGTTGCCTCAGTCATAAACGGGCTTCCTGAGAGTAACTATAGCATTTAGCAACATTAAAACTTCCTGATGTCTTTAGGCAGAAAACAAGGTTCACCCAATCACCTGACCAATATCAATGGGTCCCTGATATATTCTTGGCTGGCAGAAAAGAGACTGAAGTTGTCGATTTTGCTTCCTACTGCTGCATGAAGTCTAGGGTCGTGAATAACTCAGGATTGGCACTTACAACTTTGGAAGCTCATCAGGGGTGAAGACATGATCCCCCCAAGTTCTACAGACAGAAGACTCCTCAAAGCAAGAAGACGTGGGCATGGAGGAATGCTCGGGAACCTGATGATATGCGCGCCTTGGAAAAATAGAAGCCCTGGAGGCAGTGGGGCATGATAGTTATCTTAAAGTAACTGGAGTGCTGTCACGTGGCAGGGGGATGACAAGACCTTCGCTGCGTATCCTTAGAGACATAGAGAAGGGAGCAATGGGTGGGGCTGGTATCCAATCCAGCGTAAGAAACAGCGCCCATGGCATCAAACCTGGATGAATAAGGGTGATTTGAAAAACATCACTGGAAATGCTGAATCAGAGACTACATCACTTTTTCTTCTGAGAGATCATAGACTTTGGATGGAGGAAGGGTGCTGCCTTTTCCCACTTTAGAATTAGAAAAAGAAAAGCGTAATACTGTTCAATAATTAAATGGATTACCCAGGAAAGTAAAGGACTCCTTGCATTTCAAGCACAAAAAACAAACAACTGAGAGGTGCAATAGAGAATGTTAATCTAGCGTGTAGGATATTTTGATAAATTTAAAAACAATTTCTTTCAAACTCTACTTATATGCTATCCATTACACCACTAAAGGACATGATTATTCAGAATTGGGCAGCATGAAATGTAGGGAAATGCATGTGCATTATTGAAATCTATTATGAAACAATGGTGCTATACTAGGTTGAGCTAGGATTATATTTTATAATAAATGCAGAATTATTCTTAAGGAATGATTAAGAGAGGGGTGAGCCACAGATATATTCTTATCGTAGTGGATTGGCTTCGTGAGCTCCTCTGGATCCCCTCCAGCACAGCTTTTACGGGAGCTCGACATCTACAGTGCCTGCGTCTTAGGAGCGCTGGAGCAACCCGGCTCAAGTGGCGCAATGCTTTCTGACACTTTGAAGACCTCGGTTCAAGTAGCTATGTGGTTTATTCCCATCAAAGAACCACGTCTTTCCTAGTCCACCTGTACAGTAACTGAATTTAGGTATAACCCAAATGTACAACTTATGCTGAGAACAAACATCTAATGTGTTTTAACACTTCAAGGTGCAGCCCTGGGACAACCAGACCAATGGTCAAGCACTTTAATTAAGGAAGCGCTTTGATCTAATGAAGCACTTGAATCTAACCAAGTCCTGTAGTCTAACCAAGTGCTCCAGTCAAGCACTCCAACCTAATGAAGCACTTTAAACCACATCTTTTAAATTCTTCATCTCTGATTGCTCACAAGAGAGCTTCCCCTACATCAAAATAGTTCATTAGAATAATGTCATCCCAACATGTGGAACAACGTCCAATTTGAGAAGCATCTATGCTATTAAAATATGAAATCTGATTTTGCACTTCCTTCAGTTGTTGAAGGTTATTTTCAAAAAACAGATAAAATAAAATAAATCGGGCAAGCAATCTTCTGCCACGGATTAATGATTCTTCAGACCAAATATTAAAAGTCCTTAAACATTAACATCCCTATCCCTCGGTTCCCGCACCTCTGAGCTGGAACCAACAGTGATCCTTACTTCGCAGATGGCGAGGAGGGTTGAATGACAATATAGGCGGTCCCTAGAGCAGCGCCTGGCACCTGAGCGCCAGGGTTACCTGGCGGCATCCTTCGGCGCTGTGCCAGCCTGTGCAACTGAGTGCAGCAGCCTTGGCAAGTGCTGTTATCCCAATTTTCACAGATGTGGAAACTAGAGTTAAGGAGCTTAAATAATTTGTTCATAGTCACACAGCTAATAGAGGAAGATTCTAGTCCCACGTAAGCATAAGGCTCTGCCACCCGCCTTTGGGGATGGTGATGCCATGGACAAGGTCATCACAGTATTGGACTCGCTACTTTTCATCTGTTCACATTACAGCACATTCCAGCGACCAGACTCACGTTAACTGTCTTGCTCATCCCTGCTCTAAGGAAGGACAGGATTGCTGACTTTGCCACTCATGCGGAGCAAAGCGACTCTACAGAGAGAAAATTCCAGGGCATAAAAAAGCATCCTAGATTGCAGATGCATTTACTATGCAAAATGCAAACCATTGTGGGGACTATTTAATACTATAGTTACACATACGATCGTCTATTTATATGTGGTTGAAAGCCATTTTTGCAAGTTAAGCGATTCAGGTATAGTTTTAGAATTCAAAGCAGAGAATATTTTCTTAACAGCTTTTAAGTTTGCTCACCTGTGTTTGGATAGTTCTACTTTTATAAAATGCCACTGTTCGTTCAATAGATTGTTATGACCCCGTTTGGAATTCTTTGAAATAAATACTAATGCGGAGTTCCTCTCCCTGATCACACGTGGTTTAATGCTTTATGTTTATTTTAAAGCCTTTCTTCTCTTATGTTTTTTGCAGACTTTAGTCGTTTGTGCTTTTCTCTTTTCCTGTTTCCCTAAAATAGAACCACAAATTCATCCCTTTCATATCCCTATTATGTATGCAATTTTAAAAATATAAATCATGCTTGCTTCAACCACATAATCTCTTATTCAATAAAGCATAGTCTTATCTCATAAATCCTGTGCAAGTGTGGGGTTCTTTCCCCCATAAATGTCTTCTGTGTTTCCCAGTACTCATTTACCCTCTGCTGATATGATGGCATAGTGAATTTTAAAGGCAATTTTTCTGCTATTTTAGGTCCCCTTCTTAAGTTCCTCCATATTTGCTCATAACAGGAGTCAAATCAGGGAGTGAGTTTCTAATTATGTGTCCTCTGGGCCCCTCCTGAAGATATCCTAATGAACAGTGAACTGTTCTTAATCAGGCATCAGAAACAAGAAAGAGGCAGAACAGATTTCTTGGCTTATCCAATTACTGGATGATTCGGGGGACCAGGCCACACCAATGCATTCACAATATCACTATGGAGAATCATAAAAGAAAATGCTTTCCAAGGAACATCGCAATATCTTGTGTAAGAGAATAAAAACCTTCACAGAGTGATTCTTGTAAATTAGCAAAGGAACCTGGGATGGTGACTTGAGACTTTTAATTCCTCCTTCATGGATGGGGATGTGCTAAAATAAGCCATTGGCAATTTAGACTTAATTACAAAAGGAATCCCGTAACACATGGACAGTGTATTTCTCTAGGTGATTAGAGTTTCCTGGAAGAGGTAATATCTGAAAGGGAAGGCCACGGCTCTCACAGACGGCCTCTCTGGAGAGACATTTTGTCTTCCAGATTCCCATGACCATGCTCAGCTTTGGAAGTTACCAGTCCTGGGAAAGGCACTATCCCTTCTGCTTCCCTCTACCATGACCCAATTTTTATGAATAGGCCTTTCTCTCAACATTTCCTGGAATTATACAATTCGAGCATACTATTCTTGCTGAGACCTTGACGGATTAGCCTGGGTTTGGAAAAAGACTCACCCAGAATTCTGGCTTCAGGACTTACTAGCTGGTAACCTTCAGCAAGTTAGTTAGCTTTGTCGAGTCTCAAATACCTCATCTAAAATGAAAATAGTAAAACTTTCTTCACTATGAACGAGATTATGTAGGTGAAATGTTTGGCGTATTGTTTGCTGCGTAATAATTACTCATTTTATTTCATTTCTGCCTCTTTCTCACCTGTTTATGTGACTGGTGAAGAAATGACAGCCCAGTGAAGATTCTGTCAGGAAAAGGAAGCTTCATTTCATGTTGTCCCATGGTGTCCTTTGGGACAGCAAGGAGGGACCTGGAGAACATTGTGCTGAGTGAAATAAGCCAGTCAGAGAAAGCCAAGTGCCACACGGTCTCACTCATACGTGGAATCTAATGAACAAAATAAACTGATGAACAAAATGGATCCAGAGACATAGAAGCATGGAACAGACTGAGGGATCTCAGAGGGAAGGTGGGGGCGGGGGAGTGGGTGGGGAGGGATTAATCAAAGAGCTTACACACTTATAAGTGTATGGGGAAGGCCTGGGGGTGGGGTGGATGCAGGGTGGAGGGATCAATGGGGGTAAGAAGGGGACATCTGTAATACTTTCAACAATAAAGATAAATTTAAAAAAAAACTAAAAAATAAATAAATGAAATACAGAGTTTTCATAAAAAATAAATAAATAAAAAATAAATTTAAAAAAATAAAGAAAAGGAAGTTTCAAAGACCTTTTCTCCCACTACTACAATCATGAATATTATTAGCTAATATTTGATTTTTACTCCAAGCCAATCATTTTATTACCTTCAAACTTAATCTTTAGGTTTAGACTATGTTTTCGTGTGTTCCTGTGTGGATTGTTTGTGTGCAACAGAAAGAGAAAAATGAGTGTGTATATCTGAGGGTGTGTTAGACGTTTAAATTACAGCCCCCCCCCCAACTCAGCATTTTGTAACAGTTCAAACAAAAGAAATGGAGTAAAAAAATCAGAGTTTTGCTCCAAATCATTCCACTTTCCTCTCCAAAGTTCACTTCTGTCAAATTCTGGTGCATGTGCACACACACAGACACACTCCCTTCTGCTCTAGCGGAACTGAGGCCTCACTTCGACAAACTTGTGTTTAATTCATAAGAGCCAGGACGGGGGTGGATAAATGGATTGTACTCTCCAAAGCTCAGGGCTGAACTACGAAGGGTAAGGGGAGCGTCTATTTTGTTCCCGCTCAGTGTTTCTATTTTTTGTTGTTGTTTTGTTTTTCTTTTTTTGCTCCCTCCCCCATCATATTATTTGACATTTGTCTGGTCATTTTCTAGAACTGGTTTTGATGGGTAATTACAGAGATTATTCGCATTTCAAAAGGTAAGATAAGTAAGCCCTGTTCCCTTCAGCGGACACCACAGGATTTTTTCTCGCATCGTATTAGTGTCCTTTGCCTCTGTCCCACTTGTTTCCTCAGTCCACACGGCCCAGCTGGCTCACTCCTTCCATGGCTCGCTTCTTCCACCTCTGTGACTTTCTAAATAACCTTTTGTTTGTGTTTGAGTTCTGGGCTCTGGATTTTTTCCTAGCGGACTGAAGTCTAACATCTGGTGCCGCTCACCATGAAGAGAACCAATAATGAACCATCTAGTGAATGCATAAGCTCTTCAGAAAGGCTTGGTTTGCATTTGAGACAACAATAGGCTGTCAAGACTGAGAGAGCAAAAAAGTGACAAAGACATGCAGAGACTTTTCTTTCTCCCAACTCTTTGGCAAAGGTACAAGGATAAAAGAAGACTGTCTCTTGTTATTGCTTCAACCCCTTCTGACGAGATGTCTGTAGAAAGTGGACAGGATGCTCTTAAAGGCACATGGAACAGTGCTTATAATATTTGTGTTTGAGCCACTTCACTTCTCTGAGCGTGTTTAATCAGTTACAAAACTGAGATGTCAATTAATATGCAGTTGCTGTTAGAGCATCGTGAGGTAATGTAAGGAAAGGCATACGGAGACGGTGCTCAACAAACTGGATTTTAAGAGGCAAGGACATGGCACTAGGGGTCAGTGAATGCCTACCTTTCTCAACGACTGGTTCTTATGCTACATTTTCCCCCTGAAACTGTGACCTTTTACATCTCTGGTCTTTCTTTCTCTTCTAATTAAGAAATTTAGGTGGCAAGGAAGAGAGATGTAAACTAGTTCAAGCCAAAGAGGATAATTACCATGCCTCCCTCTCTGACAAGCGACAGATGCTGTTGCAATCTCAACTGGATCTCACATTACAGAAAAGGCTATAGTTCACATACAGGTCACACTCATAAACAGAAATCCTTTCAGTCATCCCAGGCCATGAAATATGGTATAGCCACGCCTTCTATGAGGCTGGAATGAGAATGTGAGAAAATGGGGTAATTTTTCAGTATCTTAGGTATTATGACATCTCTCTCACCTCCATTTCTCTATACTTTCGCTTCATTTGTCTCCCCACTTTCCCTCTCTGGACTATTTTCCTTTTCTTACATGGTTGTTATGGCTGCTCCATTACCACACTTGCTGCTCCATTAAAATCACAGCATTTCAATTGCATCCCCAACACAGACTGACAACAGTGCTGGTGTCACTTTGATCAAAATACTGGAGCAGAAAGAATGGTTTAGTTTACCCTATGAACTGGTTTGCCTTAAGTCAGCTGTCCATCTTTAATCCGCTACTGAGAGGCTGGGGCTGCAAGGCGGTGCTTTGGGGTACAGTGTTTTGTTTCGTAGATGAGGTGCTGCATTAAGCACTTCATAAACTGTACATCATGAAAATTTCTTGACAGTACTATGAAGTGGCTGGTATTATGTCAGGTTCACAAAAGAAACTGAGGGGTAGGAGATTTAAATAAACATTTTCATGTCACATAGCCTAGGTGACATGTCCATTATTTGAAACCAGTCTTTGCTAATCACAAAGTACATGCCCTTAAGCATTATTTTCCCCAGCTTCTTTTTATCAATAAATAGTCCTTACCCAACACCAGCTCTCTTTTTAAGAGGCTGCCTCTGTCCTGTACTAATGGCAGCCTCGGTCACTTTTACAGGTAGTGGGATGTCTCCCAAAAGAATCCCTTTCAGCGAGAAGACATGCCACTTGAGACATTGGAAGGGGGTATGCTGAATGGCAAGTGCATGTGGGTAAGTGGAGCATGCCCCCCAGTGCTTCCCCAGACAGGGTGTGGTCATGCGGCCAAATGCTCTCTCTCTTTGCTGTTCTGTGGATTCTGGGCTACAACCCTCTTCTTGCGTCTATAACTATCTTTTGTTATAATGCTGCTGAATACAAAATTTTCTTCATGAATCCCCTTCAGCTCTTTAAAAGCAGCTCATAATGAAATGATGTTTGTTCCCTGCAACCAGGTCCTGCCCCATCCATGGCCACCTCACCTGCTGTAAGGACCGACCTCTCCCTAATCTCTCAGCTGCTGTATATCCCCACCCCCCAGGCCCTGAGGTTGAGCTTTTCGGGATAGTTATTCATATCTTTGAGTCATTAAGCAAAATGGTGTCTTTTACCAAGTATTTCTGAGTAGTATCTGTATAGCATGCATTCTGTAGTTTGCATTGCCTGCGTGTTCTAACTTCGTTAGTAAAATTTCACTGGCTCTGGAGTGAAAGAGAGCTTATAAATAGTATTTGCAATATAAGGCATTTATTTTCACTTTTACAATATGTACTTATTTAAACTCTCTTGTCAACATATTCCCTTGATTTCATAAATGTCAAGTAAGATTCACTCTGTCAGTGCTATTGGAAAGTTTTATTACTAATTCCTCATATTCAGTTGCATCATGGAAGATTACCAGGATGGGAGAGCAGAGACTCATTGCTCATCTGTACAGTTTAGGAAGGGATGCCTTCAACAGGTTATTGAGTGCATCTGTGCTATTTAAATCTCAACAAGTACCACTGCAAGTTAAGATTGCCTTTTATGATTGTCAGAATATAAAAAATGTGGCTGTGTACATGAATTTGGAAATAAGATTGCTAATAATAATGCACAAAACCCATTTAAGGCACACACTTAGCTTTAAGTATCAGGAGAAATGTATTCGTATGTGCATCAGTATTAATTAAAGCAATGGGCTTCTACTGCCCACTCTTATCCTGAATTCTGAGTTATTATTAGAGATCGCAGCAGATGTAAACAGGCTAGGAGGAAAAAATATTTGTCACTGAAACCATTTCTTTCATTTAGGCATTTTATAAACATTTTTGAGAAGCTGCTACGTGTCAGGCATTTTCCTGGGTGCTGGAGACAGAGTTGAACAATGCTTGGCTTTTGTTCTCATGAAATTTTACATTCTGATGAACAACTGATATTACAGAACTTTATAGTGTAGTGTTAGTTAGATTTTTAGAAAGTGGAAAAGAGCAGGCTGAGAGAAGAAGGCAGAGTGAGGACAAGGGCAGTGCCATGGTGAAATTCAGAACAGGAACTCTTAATGCTGCTATCCTATATCGCCTCGATTTAACTGGAGGCACCATGGAATATCAGTAAAAAGTTATGGAAAATGAAAATAATGTTTTCCCCAGCCTGAGGTTTGAAGAGAGAGGCAAAACAAGCAGCTTCTACAGCTGGGGGTTAGGAACGGGAGAACAGTAATATACTGTAATCTGGGGTAGGAAAGGACCAGTAAAAGGTGAGTCTAAAATGAGAGGATAGTTCATGAACAGACTGATGAATCTCACAGGGAAGGTGGGAGGGGAGAGATAAACCAAAGATTTACAGGCTTATATGCATAACCCATGGGCACACGCAATAGCGGGGGGAAGGCCTAGGGGGGGAGCGGGGCAGGGTGGAAGGGGGCAAGGGGGGAAAAAGGGGAAATCTGTAATATTTTCAACAATAAAGATAAAATAAAAAAATAAAAAAATAAATAACATAAGAGGATGGGTCTTCAGAATGAGATAGAGAGAGGAGCCCATACATATGATTAATTTTCTTCATTTAGCTCAGGTCAGCAGATGTTCAGTTGAGGCACTTTCCCCAGCATTCCGCAGTCTTCTGAATTTTCTGTTTCCCTCCTGACTGTGTTGATAATTGAGGAAAAGTCCACCCCCTTAATAAATACACAGGTCTCCCCTCCTATTCTGTTTACCACGGTCTGTGCTTCCACGCTTAGTAAAACTGCAAACTACTAAATTTCCTAGTTACTTCTAACATGATCAATAAAATCCTCCTGAATTGTCCAAACATTTAAAATATGTTTTTGACAGAAAGTAGATTTCATTTTAAAATTTAATTTTCCCTACAGTGTCAGGACATATTGATACTCCCTAAATGGTTTTTGTTTTGTTATATAATGGAATATCATGGGATGAAAAAACTTCCAGCAGACTTAATGAAAATTTTGAACTAGTTATTTTGAAAAATAAAAGCCAAACCTTACTCAATTCTGCAGTTCTATGGAGCCAATATTTTTTTAAATATTTTTTTCAAATCCCGTAAGTATTTTCTTTATCATTAAAGGAAAAACACAGCAGCAAGTTCTGTATTGGCTTCAATAAGACCAAATAGCTAATTTTAGCACAGCTACAATATATTTTATACTCTTTTTTCATCACTTTTAGGCTTTCCAAGGACTACCAGAACCTATTTAGTGAACTTCAGCTCAGAATTTCCCTGCCAACATACAAAAGGAGTTTTCAAAATGATTTTTCCTACTTGCCACCAAATCCAGAATCAATAGGAATAGTCTGACTATTTCTCTGGCATCAACTAAGAGTCTTAGTATTTAATAATCTTAGAGGTCAAGTTAAATAATTGGCTTAGTATTTTGTAACTAACAAATGGTGGCGCTCAGATCAAACATGGGCAGTCTGGCCGCAGAGTGCAGAAACTGAAGCTGCATGTCCAGCTGATGTTTTTCTATGTAAAGATATGGATAAATCATTGTTCCTTTTTAAACAGACTAAATGAATGAGCCAGCCTGAGAAACTGAATGTTATTCACTAAATTACCCAGTGCTGCCCACTGGCAGGCAGCTGCAAGGCTGTATTCTCCCGCAGATAAATTGGCACTCGGGTTCTGAGCCCGCTTCACCTGCACGGGAGAGTATATCTCTTTACATTTTATTCCTAGCCTGTTTTGACGAAGATCTCATTCTTAAACTCTAATTTCTTACCACTGGACACTTTTAAAATGCCTCTTCTGATGACTTGAAAGGTCTCTGGCCTGTATGGTTTCTTCCTCCATAAAACTTAACTGCGTTTGCAGTGTCTTCCACCCACCTTTCCAGTTCAGCGATCAACACACTGACCAGGAGAGGAAATGGAATAAACACATCAGCCCTGGCTGGTTTGGCTCAGTGGTTAGAGCGTCAGTCCTTGGACTGAAGGGTCTCAGTTAGGTTCTGGTCAAGGGCACATACCTGGGTTGAGCCAATAAAAAAGCACCTTGAATAAAAGCACCATCACATTTAGCTCTGCCTGCTGAACTCGGTCATTGTGTGCTCGGTCCCTGTGCTCAGGATGCCACTGAGGCCATCGGCCTACTGACATGCCTGCCATAAGCTGATTAGAGTTAGAAGAAATTTTCCATTTTGCTCTTTGTAAAATCCAAAATTGTTTATTTAAAACCCTTAGAGGTAGACTCTGTATGTAACACTATATTTAACTCCATTAACTTCAAAATACCTGCTAACAAGTTCCCTGTCTTTGTCACAGCAAGCCCTAAGAAAGGGTTTTTAAAAACTTGCAAATGTACTTTGATTATGAACAGAGGAAAAATGTCCAGGCAATTCTCGTAATTCAAGTGAAGTCATGAGTGCATTAGCAAGCACTAAATTTAGAAATATTAGTTTCAATAATCTGAAGTGCAGCTTTCAGTAGCTATAAGAAAACGATGTTTCTTCATTAATATGTGTTCTATTAACTTGATATATAAAACTGGGCAATGAAAGAAAAAGAGGGAATCTTCTATTAGTTACTTATGAGATCATGATGGACCTCTCTCAACTGAAGCCTGCTGACAACATGAATGTACAATGTTGGAGAGTGTGTTTCTATGAGAAAATTGCACAAATAGCAGGTTTCTTTGATTGTATTTTACTACGTACTCAACTTTCCCCATTCTAAAGTTAATGACTAATTATTGGCTAGAATTTTTTTCTTCAGTTTAACAGTATAATTTGATATCAGTTTTCAAAGAGCTCAGCCAAAAAATAACTAATGATGGTCATTTCAGGCAAAGAACTTTTAATTTCATAAGGGTGAATCCATTCTCCAACGTTCTTAGCTATGCACTTCCACACATGTATTTGCTTGTGAACATGTTCATGCACACAGCACACATGTATACATCATCCCACATACTATGTATATTTATTCTTTTTTCCAGGTGTTAAAGAAATTACATTTAACAATTTTGAAATTATGAATATTTTAAATATGCTTTCTATTTATTTGTTTTAAAATCAACACTAGGTTTTCTGGTTCTGTATAGTCTTTCCCACTGAATACAAAAAGAAATATGGACAGAATGCATAGAGCAGCTAATGAACCCTGTAAAGCAAATCATAGACAGTGGATCAGAGAAGACCTGAATTTGAAATTCCATGGAACAAGAGGTAAGTTTACCATATTTTCCCTCTAGTATCCCCTAGCCTGATCTCAGCACACCAGAAGTGGACAGTGAGACACAGAGGGAGGCTGGAAGAATCCCTTAGTTCTGGCTTGAGAAGCAGGAAAGAGAACACCTAACATTCAGAGGAAATACAGAAATCTCTCCCCACCTTTTCTTCTCTCTTGCCCCAGCGCCCCAGCAGCCCATGGTGGTGATGACAGAGACTGAAAACAGAATTCTGCGGGAGTCCAAACTCTGAGAAATGAGACCTTCTCCTCTGTTCTACAAGGCTCTGATTCCAAGAGGACTGGGTGAGGCCCACTGCCTTTTCTCTCTCTTTGTTTCCCTGTTGCTTAACCCCAGACACTGGCGCAGTAGGGGATGTTCATGGCAGAATGGGGTAATTAAAACCCCAGATTTTTCACCAGCAGACCAAAAGGAAGAACTTCAGGGAACTTAAAAGCACTGGGGAAAACATGGAAAGGAAGACACTCAATGAAGTGATGCATACAGTTTTTAAAAAACTCTTGAGCACACCAGACTGCATGGATCTGATCCTACATAGTGTCTCAAAAGCATTAAGAACTGAATTAACACACCACCAGCTATTCTCTATTGAATGTAAGCAAGACTCAAGTTCTTATAACATGGTATTCAAAAAGTCCAGATAAGATCCAGAATTACTTGACATATAAAAAATTAGAAAAATCTCAACTTGCATGGGAAAAGGAAATCAGTAGACTCTAACACCAAGCTGGCATAGATGTTGGAATTCTCTGACAAAGACTTTAAAGCAAGTATTATAAAAATGCTTCAGCAAGCATTTGTGAACACTGTTGAAGACCATGGGTGAATTAAAAATTTCCTTTAAAAATAGAAGATATAAAGAAGGACCAAATGGAAAATTTTAAACCAAAAATCACAATGACCAAAATAAAAACCCATAGGATAGTCTCTCAGTAAGTGAATTGATAAATGGTGTGTGGTACATCTAGACAATGAACTATTATTTAGCCCTAAGAAAAGGGAGCTACCAAGCCAAGAAAAGATATGAAGGAAAATTAAATGAATATTACTAAGTGAAAGAAGCCAATCTGAACAGGCTATGAACTGTATGAGTCCAACAATATATGATGTTCTGGGAAAGATAGAACTATGGAGGCAGTGAAAAGATCAGTGGTTGCCAGGGGTTGGGAAGGGGGAAAATGATAACTAGGTTACCTGGCCTTATCCCAGTCTGCCCTAGTGACCTCTCCTGACAACTTCCCTTTCCCTGGCCTGTTACCCTGGGAAGATTTCATGTTGCTGATGGTGGATAAACATCCAAGATCACTCTCACTTAAATTAGAGACCTCACCATATGTTAATGACTCTAGCTCTCAACCTCGTAGCTTCAATAGCTGTTTTAGATCATTAGGTGTTTGAATGGCATGAATACTCCTCTTTGAATTACTGCTTTCTGTGTCCCATTCTGCTTTCAGCCCTGCACACTTCTTTTCTGTTTCAGAAGATAGAGTCCTTCTTGTGTTCTGGCTCTACAATCACAAAGGCTAAATTTCTGATTTACCAGCCAATGTAACAGTGTTCCACCCTGCACTGCAATCAGTTTCCTGAAGCCAAGCCTCAGAGAAGTCTTTCCACTCAAAGTGTTACCCAAGTTGTGATACCTTAGAATCTATCTATTCTGTTGGGCAAGGAGTTTTAAAGAAATATGATTTGTCTTTTTTGCTAATTTTGTGACTTTAGAAATTGGACATTTAAGAATTTCACATAGTACTGTTTCATTTCTAATTGATAGATAAATCAGACTTCAGCACAAATCCCCATAGAATGACAAGATAGAAGTAGTTGAATATTTTAAGAGGACTGCCTTTCCTAGAGGAGTTATTTCATTACCTCTTTTTAAGCTTTAGTTAAAGCTTCTTTTGAAATCTCAGATGAGCATTTCCTATTGATTCTGCCTGGGACTTTGGCTTTGCATTTTAAGTCTGCCTTCTCTGATTTCCTCTTATTTGTTAATCAAGAGGTTTCCAGAAACTTTTATAATTAATGTTTATATAATGATAACCTCAAACGTGAACTGAGGGATGGGTTATTAATTCTAGTAAGAAATAACACATTATGTAAAGCATTATTTTTCTTTGTTTTCCGATCATTTGTATTCTCAGCAGTTTTGTCAAGTAAGAACAGTCTAGTTAAAACCTGAAACTCTATGCTTCCCCCATAAAAAGTCATTAGGGTTTGCATAGCCAACCACTGAAATAATACTTGAAGAGTTTTTTGTTTGTTTTGGTTTGTTTGGTTTTTGCATCTGGAAAAGCTGCAATACACATATAAAATCTATATGGTTCTCTGGCTACTGTTTCCTGCCTCTGTAACTAACGCAACAGAGGGTAGCAGTAGTTGCTTGGCGAAAAGTGCTGCAATTGCAGGAATCTGTGGTCCTTTACCAGGATCTGCAGTGCACTCAGCAAGTCTGGTAATGTCAGGATGAGCAATGGCACAAGCACTTGCAAGGACACAGTTTTATAAAGAAATTGGGCATGAATTTTAATTTGGAGCTTACTCTGTTGGGAAAAAAGTTAGATGGGTTGTTTATTTCTTAACAACAACAACATCCCATGTTTTTCACAGCTCCAAAATTGCTATTCTTCAATACAGTGTCACGCTATCAATATTAGCCCTTTCAACATGTTTCTTGAATTGTGGTCTTGAGAACACATGATGAGAATCATCTTTGCCCAACCCCACAAATCTACTAAATCAAAATGTTGGTGGGTGAGGTTCATGAATTTATACATTTTACATTTTCCCAAGGTGATTCTTCTGCCACCAGTTAGAGAATCCCTCCCCCTGGAAAAGACTGTAATGATGACCCAGGGTCATCAGTGCTATGTAATTAACTTCTGAAAGAGAAGGGCACCATCAAAGACTAAGAAAAAGGAAGAAAATGGTAAATATTTCACTTCTGGTATAAAAAAATCATATGTTAGAACCAAAAGTGGCCTTAGATATCATATAGTCCAAACCTTACAATGTATGACCTAGGAAGCTGCTATTTATTGAGTGATTGCTATGTGCTAGGCATTGTGCTAAGCAGCCTACAGGGAATATTTGGTTGAACCTCTGTTGCTCAGAGTGTTGAAGACCATTTAAGATTATTGAGTATGCTATTGGCAAAAATAGGGTCAGGCTCTAGATTCGACCCAAAGCCACAACCTTGTCTCACGTCACAGCTCCTTATCTTCTTCCAGGAGGAAAGGTCAACACCACTCAATTCATCACACTTGCCTCTTAAAACAAATTTCCAGTACCTATTGCACAAGTGATGATTGAACAAAATATTTGCTGTTTACTCATGTTTTCATTTTCCCTTCTTTAGGAAGAAGTAGGGAATTTCTAAAATGTCATATTTTGACCTCATTCAAAGTCCAAGCACAAAGTATACTGTATTAAAATGAAATTACTACAAAACAACCAAATATAAAGTTTTCTGTGAAGGAAATCAAGAAGAGTGGAATTGGTTTTTCTCCCAATGATTTACTCTTAATTTTGTAAGAATCACACATGGTGATCTTTAAGCAGCAGTTTAATGGTACATTCAGCACTGTGTAGGCTTCTGGAGCAGGCAATTGTTCGTTCATTATCTCTAAAGGTCTGTTTGCATGTGGGCTGTCTACATATGTTTCATCTGGTCATTTGTCAAGTATTCTTATATATTCTATTTCCTACAAGCATTGTCATTTATTTAAGTTTGCATAGGTTTGTAAGATCAAAAAGCTTCATCTTCCCTCATATTCTCATACAATAGACTTTAGACATGGGACTAAGTAGTTCTGTCTTTGCTCCCCATTCCTTGCAGCCAAAAGGCCAAATGTTTTGTTTCGTTTTTTAAATATATATCTTTTCAGAGAGAGGAAGGGAGAGGGAGAGAGACAGAAACATCAATGATGAGAGAGTCATTGATCAGCTGCCTCCTGCACGCCCCCCGTTGGGGATGGAGCCCGCAACCCAGGCATGTGCCCTGACCGGGAATCAAACCTCCATCTCCTGGATCCCAGGTCGATGCTCAACCACTGAGCTACACCCAGCTTAGCAGGGCTGAATGCTTTAGTATGCTCTCACCTGTCCTACCCTTTAAGCTGCATTTCTTACCACCTTACTCTATCCTTCACTTTATATTGCAACAATACTTGATATTCCAGGAGCACATAATACCATCTCATTTTCCTATGAATGTGCACATTTTGTTTTATCTACCTAAAACTCTTTTACTTATCTGCTAACTCAAATATTAATTTCTCTGCAGCATATTGTTTAACTCAGCCTCACTCTTCAAGCAGAATTAATTACTTCCTTCTCTGCATTATCTCTGGATATTGTGCTTTCCTCTCTCTATCATTGCATTTGCCATTCTACATTTTAGTGGCTTGTTTGTACACCTGGTTTCTTATTTCATCCTAAATTGCATGAAGAAGATACCTTGTCTTATGATCCTTTATATTTCTCCAGAACCCAGAATAATACCTGAAAGAGCAAATGCCTGTTGAATAAAGGAGATTTATCTTCTCCTTTGTTTTGTATTCTTAAAGACTCATCCCTTTTCAATGCAGTTTTCTTTATAAAGATGAAAATATGTTAACTGAGAAAACACCATTTGTTGGGAATCAGCATGTTGATTTGTAGACTGAGCATTACTGATTAAACCAACTTGTCAATTCAAGGACAACTAAGATTTCCATATAGTTTCACAGTTTCTGAAGAATTTTCTTTCTTTTTTTAAATCTGTATCCTCACTGGGGGGTATTTTTTCCATTGCTTTTCAGAGAGAGTTGAAGGAAGAGAGAGAGAGAAACATCGACGTGAGAGAGACGCACCGATTGGTTGCTTCCTGCATGTGCCCCAACTGGGGCCGAGCCTCCAACCCACGTAGGTGCCCTTGGCTGGAATCCACACCAGGACCCTGATTATGAGATAACAGGCTGTGTCTGCATGTATATTTCATTCATTCTTACTTTAGATTAAGTTAGAAGAATCTAATCAACATTATACTATTGATTATTGTCATGAATTGCTACTCAAAAGCCTGAGCAAGGCCGAATACCCTTAACACAAGCTGGAAATATGAGAGCATACTTTTCCCTAAGAAACTGAGAGAAGGAGAAAGAATGATTGATTGAAAAGTACATTTTATTCTATAATACTTAAAAATGAAGAAGGAAATGGAATGTGTACAAAGAGAAAATTGAAAGTTCAAACAACCTAATCATAGAAAACAACTGTGTTGGTGTTGGTTGTTTTTTTTCAACTGAGAATATTGAAATAAAATTAAAATTACAGACTTGATTATGTATTAATGCACACAGAAGACCTTCACTTGTTTATCTGATCAAAATATGTAACGATCAACCATGCATTGTTCAAGGTCAAGTGCACTTGATCCTTAGATTGGCTTCATTAACACAAAAGCCGTAAGTTTGATTACACTTCCGTTCCACCCTGAGGAATCAATTTGACTGACAGGGATTTTATAAATAAATAGTTGTTTGTATTTCCACCTGTGTCCAAACCTAGGAGAAAATGTGTTTAATAATATCAGCATCTTGGTACCAGTTGGGCTATAATCTTTCTTAAGAAAAGGACTGAGAAACAGATGTGCATAAGATTAAAATGCCTAATATTTTTAGTAACTGAGAAAATATTAGGAAACTTTCATTGTAATCAATTCATTATGCCTTAACTAATCTCTGGAAATGTTATTGAATGTGTGTAATGATAACAACCTTGAATTTATATAAAGTTCTATCCCATTACACGTTTATAACCATATTACTTTATCTTTCAAAGATTCAGTGAAATATATGCAAATACTACCTTTCTTTGTGTAGATCATGAAAATTAGTGGATGGTTCAAGGCTACACAGTCAGTGACAGAGTCAGATTAGGGCTTTTGTTTCTCCAAGGGCTTTGCTTCTATTGCCCACTGAGTTCAATGAGACCACTCTGAATATTCAGTATAGCATTAATTTAAATTCCATGGCTTTACATACAAATGCAGTGAGTGAATTTAATTTTTGTACAATTGCCTCTGCTGATTATAATTAATATAATTGTATTTATAATAATAGCAAGGTTTTCCAAACTTCTTTGAAGAAAAGAATCACTTGAGTACTTATTTCAAAATGAAAAAAGAAATGCAATCCCCAGATCCAACTCGGACCTACTGAATAAAAACATCCAACATTGAAGGTTAGCGATCTATATATGAATAAGTTTCCCAAAGGGATATTTAGCTCCCAGGAAACTGGAAATCAATAATTTAAATCAATTACAACATAATCTAGTAGCTCCAGTAAGTACATTTGTAGGTGTGGAATTATCGAATATGTTTTATGATAATGTTGTATATAGCAAGATAAAATTTACATACCAAAAAACAAAACTTTCACCCAATTGTAAGCATACCTTCTAAGAGATTTTTTTTTAAATGTTCAAAAGAGAGAGATTACGATGGTGAAGACACAAAAACTACATGGAATGATAAATAGTAAATGGAAGTGTGATGCTTAAGAGGGAAAGCAAGTGTTTCATAGGTGTCAAAGTATTTGAAGAATTGTACTGAGAAAAAGAAAGAGAATTGTACTCATTAGCTAAAGGTGAGCTCATATTAGTTGCCCAAATAGATATCATAGGAATGAATGAATAAGTGAATGAATGAGTGATTGAATCAACAGAATCAGTGAGTAGAAGAAAAAGGGAAGGATGAAAGTTATAGGGAAATAAATATTTTAATGTAATGACATGCTGTCTTGTTAAGAGCTATCCACAGAGGTTCAAGTCAGCAAATTACCTTCCTTGGTTGGCTTGAAAAATCAGACGACAGTTATTTTTTTCAATATCATTAAAAAGAGAGGTGGTGGTTCTTACTAAATTATACACCTTGCAAAAAACTAGCCTAGCCTTTTTTTGTAGCTACTTCTAGCTATAAAAACTAGCCGTCAGAGTATTATTTTAAATTCTCATAAAATGTTGAAACCAACTTTTAACACATGGAAGCAATTTCAGAATGCAAGCTGTTCTGGGAAAGAAAATGTCAAATATTTTTCAATTAAATATGTATTTCCAACTGTTTCTAGCAATGGCAAACCAATACTCACAATAATAATGGTGCAGCTTATTGTTTGTCTACTTTCATTTAGGAACTGTGCTGACAGTTTCATATATCTCTGACACCAATAATAGATCAGGCCTAGGACAACCAAGGAACTTGGTATAGGACATAAATTCCCTTGAGTTTAGGGAGGTTAGAGAGTTCACTCTGTGCCACAAATATTGATTTGTGGAGTAGGAATTTAAATCTGTGTCTGTCTTCTTCAAAAATTTTTATCATGTGCTCTTAGGTGATTTTTTTTCTGCTACAGAAAGTCTTCCTTCTACTGTTGCTTTTCTGAATTGAATTAGTGTCATCAATCTGTATTGCCTAATCAACATCCTTCAGTAGGCAAATAATACACAATTTATAGCAAAATAAATCTCAACAGTTTCATCTGAGTTAAATGATGTCTGAAGATATATAAAAATTGAGCAAGTGCTTTTATTAGGAAAATGCTATACTGAAGTACCATTGTCATTTTTGGAAAATGCATACCAATGGGAAATTTTAAAATTCAATAACAGGCTTTCTTTGAGGAGGGCTTTTTTTAGAGTCAGAATATAAACTGGTAATGGAACTTAGGCAAGAAAGAATCAGTGAAGCACGGAGTTTGGTGTGATGGACAGAGAGATTTGTAGATAGCTAGCAGCATTTAGAATAGCAATGCTTCACCCGATAATTTTAAAAATCATTAAAATGGAAGGATGGAAATGATTCCAGTTATAAAATATAGAAAATCCTATAGAAGACAGGGATCACATAAGTATTAGCTTACACCAGGGAGGGGAGATTTATTCACATATGAGCATTCCGCCCTCCTCCTGCAACTAGAGAAATCTTTGCACAATATATTTCCCTCTTTGAAAAGTTCGAACCCCCTGAGTCCCTTTGAATTGCACTACCTCCTTCCCTAATACATGCATACTAAATTTGATTTATCACATCCTTGCTTGTCATTTTAGTTTTATCTCACATCAATTGATTTCCATTAATTTTGCTTCCTTTGAAATGGAGATATTCTTCATGACTTGCTTTTTTGCCTCAGCAAATTACTTGACACGCATCATTTTAATGTATATTGCAATCCTTCATTTATTTTTATTGCTGTATAGTAGCCAATTGTATATCACTAAATTGATATCCAAAATGATTTGACCAATTAAAAACATCCCCACCAAAAGCATACAGAATGTTTATTATCCATTTACTGTCTAAAACCTTTGAAGTCAAACTTTTCATATTTGATATGGTAGTTGTGAAATATTATCTGCCTGTCATTTTTAATTTGGATTTTCCTGATGACTAATGGAATTGAGACTTTAAATGAGTTTGTTTCTTTTTCTGTTAAATATCTTTAAATGTCATTTGTCTATTTTCTTATTCTGTTATATATGTTTCTCTTATCAAGTTTTAGACTAAAATTATAAACAAAGCTATGTAGCTTTGTTCCCAATGTGTGTAAAAATATATTTTCATGTTTTGTGCCCTATCTTATCATATCTTTAATTAATAACATTTTAAAATTTCAGTATAATTTCTCATTAGCAAAATGTATGAGTCATGCATATTTATGTATCATTTAAGAATTCTTTTCCTATAACAGAGTCATAAAGATACTTTTCAGCAAGTATAAAAAATATAACTCCTTTCCTTATATTTATACATGTCTTCTTTTCACAAGAAAAAGAATTGAAAAAAGCATGAAGAAAATTCTCTCTTCCTTTGGAGGTCCCAGGGATCATGTCCTAATTGACTAAGGTGTTTCTTGTCTATTCCCATAAGGGATGTTCTGTCTACATTCCCATGGCGAAGCATTGCTGCATCCTTAATAAGAGATTTTCTTTTTTTCTCAAGAAAGAGATGAGAACAATACCCTTTAGCTTTGCACCTATAGTTATAAAGTTGAATTCTGAGATTATGACAGTCTTCCATTTTGGGGGCCCATCAACTACTTTGTCTTCTTACCATCTAATAAATTTTTAAAATGACAAAACGAACAAATGAGGTATCAAGTAGTACTGCTTAACTTGGAGCTCAGCCCTCTCTGCTGCGGTGCCAACACTAGTAACTGTTTGTAAATGACAAAGAACAGGGTCATCGAAACCACCTCAAAGGTCAGTTTGAGTTTTATGTGAAAGTTAAGTTTGACCTGAGTTTTCTTAGCAAAGTTTCCAAGTGCTTCCCGATGCCCTATATAATAACTGTGTCAACAGCCTATCAAGAGAGTCTGCAGTGATTCAGTTCATCTGCCACTCTCTCATTACTTTACATTAATTCAAACATTACATGGATCTTTTTCAGAGCATTCCATTTTAGCACAAATCAGGCCTCTTCCCATCGGTTTGACCATCATTAATGCGCATGTCTAGAGCTCTTTGTCTCACTGTTTTCTGATAAACTTGCTCATATTGCACATTCCCCATCTCCCTACTGTGGTGTAATGTCTAGAGCAGAGACTGTAGGGGACCCCGGAGACGCCATGCAGTGTGAAGTCCCATACGTACATTTATTCTTTAGGGCAATTCTCAACCTTCAACTTGCAAAAACATTGTCTAGAGAACAGGTTTAAATAGATCCCTAGGCCATACCCCAGATGATCTGCTTCTTTAGGTCTGAAACAAGTTCTGAAAATTTTATTTATAGCAAATTCCCAGGTAATGCTGCTATTGGTTAGAGCTACACACTGAGTACCGCTCACTTATGACACTGGCAATTTTAAGACATTTTCTTGACCGATTTAGAGAAAGATCTTGCTTCTCGGGTACAATCTTCTGTTATTGTGTGTTCACATTTACAACGGCAGGTGTATTCTTCATCTACCAAAGCTGCCTTAGTTGACTGGCAGGCTGGCCTCAGGACGTCAAGAAGTGTAGTTCGGGACATCCTGTGACTGTGGGCAATGATCACATCCTACACGTCATCCAAATGTGATCGGATATCGGCTGTTAAATACTTTTGAAAGCTCAAGTTATAATGGCTCTGAACCCGCTTCATCAATCTACCCGAATAGAAATGCAGCATTCCTAAAAGCATCCACTGCCATTGCTGACTGTCTCCCAAAAGGGACAGAGCTTACAAACCGGCTCGTTAGGTGCAGCCCATCACAGCCTCCACGACGCTTGGCTCCCTACCTCCCAGAGAGCCTCTTGACACTGTCCACTGGAGCGTGCTGCCCACGACGGCTTCTCACGCTGCCACTCATCAAAGGAGCCAAAGCAGCCGGGATCTACAGGGAAGCGGGTTGGAGAGCCCCTCCCGTTTCTGTGCCACCCTTTCATAGCCTTTATCACCCATGAACAAGGGGCAAACCCTTTTTGTGCTTAGGATTCTTTTATAAAGTCACTCTTGTCAATTTCCATCAGCCCCAACTATAAAGCTTCTAATCGGTGGATATTAAATTCAATCTAGAGACAGATGATGAATAAAGCCTATTTTACACCACTCGTTCTTTCTGTGCACAACCAACAATAGCTACCTTCTTCCTTCTCTCAATACAAGTCACGGTTCCACGTGATTACTGAGTCTGACAAGTCTAAAGGGCCTTGTCCCACCATTACCTCTAATGGGGGGCTGGAGAGGCTTATTAAATTACTCAAGCCTCTTAAATAAAACAGGAATTTCAGAATAAGAGTTACATTACATATTTGTAAAAGTTTTCCTCTAGCATTTACATGAAACTTAAATAGCATGCTTCCCTAATTTCTCTTACCAGTTACTCTTTCAAAGGCAGAGAAGCTGAGTCCCCCTTCTCTGGTGTTTTTCTTGCCTAAAGATGCAAAATATTGATATTACTAGGGTAATCCTGTCCAAATACTCATTCATTGTTTTTCTAGTTAAGGGATTATGCAACAAATCTTGCTGATTTTACTTCTGAAATTTTTCTTAATTTATCCCCTTTGTTACCCACAATACTGGTTATGTCTTTCATCATCTCTTGCCAAGATTACTAAAATCTCTCAGTTGATCTCCTTCCATACTCATTCCTCCAAAACCTATCTTTTCTACAGCCAAATTAACTATGCTACTTTAAGTTAGATTCTGTTTCTTGCATTATAGGGGAAAGATTAAAATTCTCAGGAATTGAACTTTTACAATAGCCATTATTAGGCAATTTTAGGAGTCCAGGAGATTTAGCAACATTTCCAGTAAATAGTAGAACCCTTATACATATGTATATATCTTATATTAAGTATAAATTTGAAGATATTAATTTAGTATCTCCTACATAGTAAAAATATATGCCCCAATTTTCAGTGTTTGCATCAGCAGCTCAGAAATAACTATCTTGTGCTAAAAATGAGACTGACTAAACAAAATGATACAGGACTGAAAACAGATCACATTTTGAAAAGAAACCTGATTTCTATAATAAAAATTAATGCCCTGGTATCAGTGAAGAATCAATATGAAGCAGACTATGAAGGCTTTATTGAAAAGTAAATATGAAGAAGAAATAAGAAAGATGTAAAGGAAATATTGGTATAGATTTTGAATAAAAATTATTGGCTGTTCAAAACTGTTTTTAATAAAAGAACATTATTTTAAAGTGCCATCTTTATGTTTAATAATATTGCTCTATTATACTGTTAAATAGTAAATATTCCATTTAATTCATCAACAACATAATTATCAGAGAACAAATTTTGATAAATTCAATGGATAAAGCTGGGTAAGAATGGGAGTGATAATTTTATGACCTATGAATACCCTTCTACTAGGACTAGTCTTGTTGTTCCCACTTAATATCCCCCAAGTGTCAAGCAATCCCTCTGTCTATACTGCCCTGTCCCAACAAAACTCCTACTTTCATGGTTCTGGGAAGCCAGAAAACCCTAATAAATTCAAAGGGTTGCGAAGAAAACACACAGAAAGGCACTCCGCAAAAAAAGAGTAGATAATTCTGCCTGCTTGTAAACTCAGTGGCTAGAGCGTCGGCCCATGGACTGAAGGGTTCCGGGTTCAATTCCACCCAAGGGCACAGACCTCAGTTGCAGGCTTGACCCCTGGCCCTGGTCAGGGCATGTGCTGGAGGCAGCCAGTCAATGTGTCTCTCTCACACTGATGTCTCTCTCTCTCTCTCTCTCCCTTCTATTCTCTCTGAAAAGCAATGGAAAAAATACCCTTGGGTGGGGATTTTTAAAAAATGATGTTAGCACCAAAACAAACAAAAAACCGATGAGAATCCTCAACATAGTATTCAAAAGAAGAAAAATCCTCAATAATTCAAAGAACAGGAAGGTTACAACTGACAGCAGGGAACTCTTTGCCTACACCACCCAGAAAGGCAGCACCGATCCCACGCCACAGTCCCTCCTCTCCCTGGCCTGTTGTTAATCTGTCTACGCAGCGAACTCCAGAGAAACAGGCCAGATGTTGGAGCATTCATAGGAGGTAAGATTTTTTAACAAGACAATTGTATTAGTGACCTATTCTTGTGTAATGAGTAAATTACTCAAAATTTAGCGTCTTAAAGCAACAAACATTATCTCACAGAGGTTGTGAGGGTCAGGAACCCGAGAGTGCTTAGTTGGATGCTGCCTCTCGGGTTTCTCCTAAGGTGGCGGTCAAGCTGCCTCTGAAGACTTGAATGGGGCTGGAGAAGGTACTTCAACCCTCATTCTTGTTGTTGGCGGGAGGTGTCAGTTTTTTTCTTTACTCTTGCAACTTACTATAAGCAGCAAGAGAAGCCAGGGAACACTTTTAACACTTTGCTTGCAAATCTCAGCTAGTTCACTACTACAGGCAACACTGTTGTTACACTTTTCTGCCACCACAGAGCAAGGATCCCCTTTCCTCAAGTTTCTAAATTTACCTTCTTCTCCTGCAAGCTCTTGCTGGAAGCCTTATTAAAGGCCACATGGCTTTAAGTCTTTGATTAACACATTCTTTAAGGGCAACATTTAAGTAGTAGGGAAAGAACCACACAGAGATCTGGGGGAAGAAATTTCAATTAGGGGAAGCAGGATGCACAAGAGCAATGAAGTAGGTGTTTAACATGTTCAAGAAATAGCACAAATGGCAGCATGGCTGCAGGAAAATGAATGAGAAAGACAATAGTGGGAGCAGGAGGAAAGAGCTGTAGCAAGTAGTTAGATCATTTAGGGTCTCACAGGCTGCTCCAAAGACTTGGAGTTCTCTTACTGAGGTCAGGACATAATGGAGGAAGTGCTTAAATTATAAAAGAATCACCCTGGTGGCTATATGGAGTATAACTCTGTGTGTGTGTGTGTGTGTGTGTGTGTGTGCGCGTGTGTGTGTGTCTGTGTCTGTGTGTCTGTGTGTGTCTGTGTGTGTCTGTGTGATGGTGGTGGTGGTGATGGTGGTGGTGTAAAGGTAGACCAGGAAGCCAGCTGGGAAACATTACAGTCCAAGTGCAAGACGAGGGTGCCCTAAGCTTGACACATAACAGTGGAATTGGTAAGAAATTGTTGGATTTTGACTCTATTCTAAAAATAGAATAATAGGATTTGAAGGAACTGAGGCTCTATTTAAATTCTAAAACACATTTGTTGAGTATTCAAATGTACAGATAATCTTAAGAATATTTTCTTTGAATAAATACTCATCAATATAACATAAAAAGACAGAAAGTATTAAGATGAATTAACTGACCATAAATATCACTAACTTGAATGATATATATGAGAAGCAGCCAAAATACACTGGAATTTTAAATGAGAGGGGAATAAAAACAATTGAAGAATATGTTTTCTTCATCTATGAAAATACTTTTAAATGCTCATTTCTAATAATGTAGCATGTGGCTGCAGTTTATCCATTCAACATCTGAACATTAGCTACATGGTTATAGGGGCCATTCCATCCCAGATCTGGAAGTCACTCCTCATTCCTTTTGTAAACACTAACAGAAGGCCAGACACTCTTCTTAGTGCTTGGGATACAGTTCACCAAAGAAACAGACAGTCCTACCCACCTGAAGCTTTTCTTCTTGAGACTATATTATATACTACTGGTAACTTGATGACAAATCATCATTTCATAACTTTCAAGACTTGAGCCATTAGCATTTGACTATAAAACCAAAGGTATGCATTTGTAGAAAATCAGATTGTAATCCTGATAAATAGATCATTGGGCCATTTTATAGCTAAAGTTTGAGGTTAAAATAAAAGTTACCAAAAAACACTTGTACACTCCACAGATAACTCAAATTCAAAATCAGGTTTGGAAATGTGAACTGGTTATAAATATATCATAAAATATATAGACCTAAAGGGAATTCTGACGGTGAAAAAGGTGGATGACACCTGATGACTAGTGGAGTAGTCCTAGACAAATACCTTGGTGGCAGAGTTTTTTGGGTAAGAAATAACTAAGTCACTAAAACTGTACTTCAATAGTCAACTTTCCAATGGTTGCTACTGCATAGATTACCTTACCACTAACTATGGCTTTAAAAATGTATTTGGGAGCAGCTACCTTAATGTATAAGGCAAAAAGTCTGTGGAACCTGAGACGTTCTGACCAGGAAAACTGATGGTTTGGAAATGGTACCCTACAGACAAATACAAAGTAAATAGCAGTACGGTTTCTATCCCTTTAATCGTTATTGTACTGAATATCTAATAGAATTACTTTAAATTTTATCTTAAAGTAGAAGTGTCATAGACCAAATCCCAGGTAGGGAGAAGCCCTCGATTTCTCTGGGTGTAGCGCTGGACCACTGACCCCATCTGTCCCACAAGTCCGTTCTGGATCTATTCATATCCCAGCCACTGTGTGGGAAGAAACTTTATGTAGTCACTGAAGATTATTCCCCAGTGCCTGTAGTCATCCTTCACCTATGAGTAGTCCTTCATAGGTACCTTTTGGATGTTGCTGTGACTTCTAGTGCTGTAATTTATCTCCATTGTCCATGATGTACTTCCAGACATGAGTATCTATTAGCTAATCCTTTGGTGTTCAAGGAAACTTTTTAACTAGATCGTAAATATAACCTGAGTGATATTTGAGGTAGTTCAAGGGAATGGAGTAGGACCTGATGAAGGGTTTTTAATGATAGGCATCATCATTTTATGGAACACATATACATTATAAATCTTGCTCCAATGACCAAAGTAGTTTTGACCTTTATATCTTTTACAAAACAAGCACTGCTGTTGCAATATGTGCATGAAGAATGGCTAGATGCTACACTTTAAGGGAATGTGTTGCTTGGAGGCTAAAGATGATTTTTAAGATAGGGCATTTATTATTCCCCTATTACAACACCTGAATCCTTAGTTGCTGACTTCACACTGATTCTTAGGAACAAAGTTATAATGGGATCTTTTGGGTGGTGTGATAGTGCAGGTGGAAGCTTCAAATTAACATTTACTTGGCATTAATAATAACTGAATTAATACCATTTATCAGTCACTGTGCTAGGTACTTTCACAGGTTACCTAATTCAGTCCAAACACATAGGTATGATTTAGTCCTATTATTCAAAGAGTGAAACTAAAACTCGGAGAGATAAAATAACTTCTTGAAGCATCACGAGTTGTCTGCAGATTCAGGTTTTATACTCAGTCCAGTGTTCTCTGTCACACCACACAGACTCACTTATTCTGGGAGGAGGGTTCATGCCCTTAACCTAAGTCTTAAACCACTGTGGCAGTTATTATCAGAGACAACCTGCCAATCCTATTGTTTCCTGGGTTATTGTTTCTAGAATGCCATTTTAGTATGAGGATTGTGGAGGTGGGGAGGGGCAAGAGGAAGCACAATTAATAATTCAAAATCTTCAAAATTCTTACACACAGAGCTTCACTTTCAAATGATAGAACTGTGTTTCAATTTCTCAGGCATTTGAACCAAAGCCAAGATTGGAGCTTGGTTTTCTCAAACTGAGCTAGATTAAATTATCTCTTGTCTTCATTCTGTCATGCAATGGCCTGGAATTATAAATAGTACTAATATGATTGCCCCTATTAACTTTGATATACACATGACCACTAAAACCAACCTAAATTAATTAAACAAGTTTTAATTTGATTTTTAACCTTTTAAGCAGCCTAAAATAAGAGAGAAGATCTAATTTGGAAAACAGAGATGCCCAGGATGCCAAATCAAATTTAATCCACATAACAAGTCAGATATTAACTTGACTAGAGACACATTTCTATGGACCAACTGATGCTCTAAAAAGAGATTTAAAATGTTAACCTTGCACCTAGAGATTTAGAATTAGGAAATGTTTATTGAGAGACCAAGGAACCTGGGTTCAGGCTCGGTGGGTAATTCATCTGCTCCGGGACATGGAGTTATTTTCTATGAAAAGTAGTCCAGCTTTCTTTTCTTGATATTCATGTGTATGTCTTTCTCTGCACCACATTGGTAGGAAGATTTTATTGAAGGTAGTGCTGGAGGCTACCAATAGAACTTGACAAAGTGTTTTGAAATACTTAAAAAGGAAAACTTGTGGTCTGTTAATAATGATGATGATGATACCAACATTTACTGAATATTTACTATGTGCCAGACCCTATTCTAAGTTCTTTAAATGCAGTAACTTATTAAGTACTTTCTGCAACTCCACAAGATGGATGACTGTTATCACTTCTATTTTAACAATGAGGAGGTGAAGTGATACTTTTTACAGTTAACTGAGCCCAGTTAATACTAGAGGCATTGTTTCTCTTTTCTTATTTGAAAGCGAGAGAGATAAATATAAATATAAACATAAATATAAACAGTAATCAAAGCATCGTATTGCATACTTAAATATGGATATAATAATGCATTACATATGAACAAGGGAAAATCTGATGTCTTTAGCCTGAAGAAGAGAAATCTTAAAAAATTACTGGCAGTTATCTTCAGATATTTGAAACAATATCATATGTAAAGAGAATAGACCAATGAATAAAAGCTAGAGAGAAGCAACATTTAGCTTATTGACATAGGAAGCTATTTAATACTAAAACTGACTAAGAATTGAATATGTGGTCATGTGAGAAAGAGGGCTTCTGATCACTGAAGGACTCCAAACAGAGGCTGGGTAGCGATCTTTCAGACCATACAAAAGGGACTGGGATGGGGCAGTCAGCTGAAGGTTGGACTAACATCTTTTACCCCTAAGATACTAGTATTTAATTTTGTGCCATATCACTTGGAAATTTCATAGCCTTATGAAAATAATTCATGGAAATGTGCTGAGGAACTTTCTAATGGAAATGAAAATTTCATTAGAAATGTAATTAATAGTGTAAAGTGAGGTTTGGGAAAAAATAAAGGTGGTGGTTTTCTAATTTCTGTTGGTTGCCCTAAACATAGTTCCTAACACAGACAAGTGAGCGAAGGGAAGGAGGAAAGGAGGTGCAGCCCCAGGAGGCTCATGGCGATGAGAAGGGTGGGAAGCGAGGTTGACATTTCTGGAGTTGGAAATAATTTCTATCTGCTGTTGGCCTGTATGTTGGATTCCCAGCATATCCCAAGACATCTACATCACTTATTTCTACACATTGCTTTAGCCACGTTGACCCGTATTTGCAAGTATTCTTACATGTGTCTCAACACAAGTGAAGGCACCTTAAACAAAACATTAATAATCAAACCTGCTTTAGGCTACATCGTATCAATCGTCTTTCTAACTTACATGCAAACAGGACACAGCTTTACACATTTTCTAAGAGGTTTGGACAAAATAGGAGCTGGGATTTCAATCTGATAGTGAAGTAGAAGCCCTGAGAAAGTGTATTAACTCATCTGAAATAATGCACCTCAAACTAATTGACTTCATGACCCCCATAAATGAATTTACAAGATACATCGTTATTATGGGAATTAATACAGGGCATGTGGGGTTCACTGCAGAGCACATCAGTTATTCGCATTTATAACACGGGAAGGTAGGAGCAGAATTAGGTAACTGGGATGGTAGGGGCTGAGGCAAAGGAGGGTAAAACCAAACCCCATGGAGTTTAAGGCTAGTGGGTGCACAAGTACAAGCGGGTGCAGAGGGCAACACAGTTACTGTGACAAGTCCTCCCGGCTAATATTATCGATGGGAGTCTCTTATGAAGAAACAAAAACAGGAAGGTTACTCATTAGCCAGAGATAGAAACCGCTCTCTTAATTTCCTTTATTATCTCTTCTCACGCAATGCAGCCTGCCTAAGGTAAGAGAGGAACAGAAAGAAAGGACACAGAAAGGAAACTGTTCAGTCTTCATTAAGCATCCTTAAAGGTCAAATAATGACAGAGAGAGTTTTGACATTTTTACAAATGATTATATGGGAGACACTAAAGAAAAAAAAAAGCCACTTAGCCTTGGTTAAAAGGAATGGTGGTGAAACGTTATCACATGTGTTTCCTAAATGTCATTTACTTGAAGCCTTCCTTCCCGCCTCCTTCCCTCCCTCCTTCCAGTCCTCCTTTCATCTTTTTCATTCTATGCACCCTTTTATTTATTTTCACAATTTCCTCTCTGCTGATTTACTTTAATATAAAATATACTTAAAATAACAAATATACAAAAAATACTAAAATATAAATCCTGGACTCTGACTCAAACTCTGGGTGGTTCCTTTTTTCAGAAGGAAAAGTTGTGTGTCCCGCCCCCAGCACACGCACTATGGTTATTAGGACATTGGGTTGGTTGAAGGACAATATGCTGAATGGTAAAATAATACTGGAACATATCTTTTAACTAATTGCTCAGCATGGTAATCCTAGTACTGAATGTTTTAATTGGCTATTTTCTCCCTCCTCCAGAGCCCAGAATAAAAATGGTAATCTTATTTTCCAGACACTGTTAGCACTGTTTGGCATTCTCTTAATAAAAAGTCACAATGCCTTTCATCATAGCTTTCCAGTAGTTTCTCCAAACCACACTACCTTAATTACTGTAGCCTGAAAAGAGCAACTCCCACCCCCTGCAAGTCTTACTGATTAGCAATTTGTTGAGAGGAATGATGGCCATGTTATATTTCTCAGTCTTGCATGGCGTCAGGCTTATTTTAAATCAATTCAGCTTCAAGTTCGGTCTTTGAGGGATGGTTGTAAGTCTTCTAATTCCAATTCTCAGAGAGCAATTGATAGCAATAGATAGAAATGCCTCCCATGAAGAATTAATTATCGTGTCTGTTAACCTGTGGAGCAGAGCTGGGTAACAAGCTGGGTGAGAAAGTGCCGCGCAGGCCGAGATGTCATCTCCTGCTGTGAGCCTGGAGGGACAGGGTTTCAAGGTCATGGCTTTTCCTAATTTCCATGTTAGGGTCTATTGAAGTGAAGAAGAATGCTGCAAGTCGAGACACTGTTTTGTTTTGTTCTGTTTTCCTTTCCCCATTAAGTGTCCATCTTTCCCTCAGCAGATGGGCAGAGGAGGAGCTTCATTGGTCTGAGATTCCATTTGAACCACAGATGGCAGCATTCAGGCTAATACATCATGGTGAAATGGGTTTTTGGTTTTTTTTGAGGAGAGATTTATTATTAATACTGTCCTCAATAAACAGAAGGAGTGGGGAATATATAGAAATTTGACTGGACAGGTACAAAGTGATGCATTAGAGAAGGGCTCTAAATGGCAGGATCAGAAGAAGAGGGAGCGGAAGCTCCCCCCACAAGAAAAGGTGAGATGCAAGGAGTGAACTGACCGCAACACAGACAACCAAAGGCCAGCAATTAACACCTGTGGGGAAACAGAGCAAAAGTACCATCACTAAAGTCAATACCCTCCTGAAGAGCATGTGTTCCAAGAGAAGGGGAATGGTTAGAATTTAGTGATCGTTTCACATGTAACATCTCACTTGTCCTTCGCAGGAGCTCTTGGATGATACATTATTTGAATTTCACAAGTTGATATTAGAAAGATTAATGTGTGTTCTCCAAATCACACAGGCAGAGGGTGAAGGGGAAGATTTGCTGGGCTTTGGACCCTTTGCTCTGTGTACTATAGTACATTGTCTCAAGCTAAGAACCAGTTATGTCTAGAGACAAAAAGATGTTTATATATTGCTATATGTTATTTAAACTGAGTTATATAATCTTTGTTAAGTTGTATAATAATTCACTTAATGTATATTTATTGGGAGTACTACGTGCCTGGGGATGTAATAATAAAATGTAGACAAAATGTACCTTTAAGAAACTCACAATATAAGAAGAGATAGACAATGAAGAATTAATTATTATTGTGATGAATTTTCTGAGAGAATATCCCTCTGTGATATAGAAGTACATAATGCTCCATCTAATTTACAGGCTTCTATACCATGGGAATAGGAACAGAAGGGTGAGATTATAGGGATTTCTCTCTCACAGATATTGTGTTTTATTGTTTTATTAGCTAATAAATTAGACATAAATTAGAAAATGAAAAGATTAAACTATCACTGTTGCACTTAAAAATTATTCTAAAACTGAAACCCAACTTTTGGTTTTTGCCAATTTGTTCAGTGAAAATGACATCTTCTTGAATTTTAATTTATCTTTCTCTGTAAGATTAGGAATAGAAATAAATTTAGTCATTGCACAAATATTTATTGAGTACCTATTATGCGCCAGCATTATTCTAACTGATGAGAATATAAAAGGAAACGGAACAGAAAAATTCATATATATGCATAAGATTATACACATAATCATATATGTATAATAATTATAGAATATGTTAGATGATGATAATTGTTATGAAGAAATATGAAATAGAATAAAGTGGAGGGAGAATGCCAGCGAAGCTAAGCTTCATGGACAGAGTGACATTTGGACAAATTTGGAGAAGCTGAGGGAGTGGGTTAAGCAGATACTTGGGGGAAGTGAGTTCCAGGTGGAAGGAACAACCAGTGCAGATCCTCAGGATGGGAGAATATGTGGCATTTTGGGGGAATACTCGTGTGATGGAAGCAGGTTAGTGGGGGACAAGTTGTCAGAGAGACAGTGGGAAGCCAGAATGACTGGGCTTTGTGTGCAATGTGCAGGACGTCAGCTTTTCTTTTGGACAGAATGGAAAGCCACTGAGGAATTCCAGCAAAAGAGGGGCACGAACTGACATATATTCTTAAAGGATTCCCCCAGTTGCTATTAAGTTTAAACCTTACAGAACTAAAGTGGAGGCAGACAGACTGTTCAGAAGCGGAACACAGCGATCCTATCAGGCAAGAGGGCAGCCTGGCCCACGGTGAGAGTGGCAGAACAGAGCTGTCCCATTCGGGATGCGTTGTGAAGATACAGCAAGCAGGATTTCCAGTCGCTCAGGCTAAAAACTGGAAGGATGAACTAGTCATTACCTGGGTTATTTAAGACTTATTTATCATGAGCCTAAATATGTAGGCTGAATTTAAAATTATTGCAAGATAGTATTTACAATAAACCACAAGAGAGGTATAGATACAAAGATTAAACTCTCAGTCACATCCTAAAGAGTGGTAAGGGCACATGTTTTCTGCAGAATTAGAAATTTGTTAAACTTTTGAAAACAGATTGCAGAAAATCAATATGTAAATGGATGAAGTCAGCTATACGGGAAAACACCCACCTAAGTAATTACTTCTTGGAAATAGGTGGTCCTAATGAAGAGATGAGAGTGTAGTTTCTATCTAACCATGACTCCATCAGCATGGCTCGATTGTGACTAGGACAATCCTATTAATAAATAAGAAGGGAAAGGATATCCACTGAAGTGAGATGGTTGATTAGAAACATAGAAACGCCAGACTCAGAAAGAGGAGCTAGCAGTTCATTGCCCAGCGCCCCAGGGTGGGGTCCTCTGGACCACGGTCCTTAGCTCAGGTCTGCTTAGCGTATGTACTCGCTGCAGTGACGATGCAACAGGCTATTAAAGACTGATGTCAAAATCCATTGAAAGCATCTCACTCCATCACCATACTTCAATTAAAACGAACTTTCTATATTCTCAGTTGCAGGTTTCTGAGAGTGAATAAAAAGATGAAGCTCATTTGAATATTTTCTTCTATCAACTTATATTTTTCAAAAGAAATCGTACATGTACACTTTGTTCTTTTGAGATCTGGGTTAATGTAAGTCCATCTCCCTGACTTCTGTCGTGTTAGGAATTCTAACAACTGCTCCGGGCCCCAGGAAACGGAGGGCTAGGTTCAGAATTGAGACGGGACTGACGAGGTGTTGCCCGAAGGCATTACTGGTGTCACTTTATATTATTAGCTAGACTCCTGCTACCACCATGGTAGAAGCAAAGGTCATTTGCCGGAGGAAAATAGGGTGGGAAGAATGAGGTGACGGGGCTAACACCCAGCATGTCCCAATTTTTAAAATGTTATTAGGATGGAAATGTGAATAAACTTATTTGTTCCCTAGAAAAACTAGCCATTGTGCTATAATTTTTTAAAAAGAGAAAAATGCTCCCTCCTGTTCCCTTAATACAGAATAATCATGAAATGCACTGTTCATAAACTACCGAGCAGGGGACCACTCATTAAAAAAATGAATAGCTTGAAAACTCTCCTTCTCAATTACTATGCAAATAAAAATTGATAACAACCTCCATGTCTTCTTCTGTGAATGACCATTCGAGCAAAGAGAATATTTCATTAGCAAAACCCAACACTTCCCACACAGTATCACACTTTTCAGAGTATGGTGACTAATAGGTTTCTTTTAAGTATGGAATTATGGAGGTGGAACACTTACAAGAACACAGTTCCAGAAGTTCCTTGTCCCCAATTATCGAAATGATTTTCTTTAGGGATTTTTATTCCATTTCTGTCTAACAATTTCTGTTTAAACTTTTGTTCATAAGTCAAGTTTTCCCTTTTTTGCCTTATATGATTGATTTTTAAGTAAATCAAGTATTTAGTAAATTCTAGAGCACAGAGTAAGAGCCCCCAAAGACCTCTGTTGTAAGTCCTGCTCTGTCCCTTAAAGCCACTTGTCATTCTGGGCCATTTGCTCTTTCCTTCCTCCCAACCTATAAGTTACTATTACAGATCTCTCCCTCCCTCCCTCCCTCCCTCCCTCCCTCCCTCCCTCCCTCCCTCCCTCCCTCCCTCCCTCCCTCCCTCCCTCTCTCTCTCTCTCTCTCTCTCCCTTCCTTTCCTTTCCTTTCCTTTCCTTTCCTTTCCTTTCCTTTCCTTTCCTTTCCTTTCCTTTCCTTTCCTTTCCTTTCCCTTCCCTTCCCTTCCCTTCCCTTCCCTTCCCTTCCCTTCCCTTCCCTTCCCTTCCCTTCCCTTCCCTTCCCTTCCCTTCCCTTCCCTTCCCTTCCCTTCCCTTCCCTTCCCTTCCCTTCCCTTCCTTTCCTTTCCTTTCCTTTCCTTTCCTTTCCTTTTTTCTTTTTCTTTCTTCTTTCCAGCATTCTAATGCTACTTACTTCCTTATCATTGCAGACAAAAGATGCCACCTTACAAAATTATGGGGAGAATCAAATGATGTAACAGTTGTAAACATATAAGTAGGTACTCCTCTTAAATTTTCTGTATCAGGCAGTGTGCTAAGCACTTCACAAATATTACCTAATATAGAACTCAAAATCACCTTTTCTATCCACATATTACAGAGGAGGAAACTAACAATCACAGAAGTCACTTTTTATCACATAGTTAGCAAGAAGCAAAGTCATATTTAGAGCTCAGTTTTTTTGGAACTCTAAGGTGCATACACTTCCACGGGGTCAACAAGATTGATCAGCTCTCCTTTTTCCTATTGGTTCTCCTCATACAACCCCTTCCAGCCCTTCTGAGAGGAGTGCTCTGGGGAAGTCTCAGATTCCCGGGCAGCAACCCTGTCCATGGAGTAGACTTCTTCCTAGATTCTGCAAAAGGAGACTGAGTAGGTGATCTCTGACTTTCTTCTGACCCACTGTAGAACTGAACCTAACCCTGATATCTTAGCTTGGGTTTCCCAGGAAATAGATTCAGAGACAGATTACTGCACAGAAATTTTATTGGGAAATGTATGTTTTAGTCTCCCCAGGCTGCTATATTGGATACCACAGACTGGGTGACTTAAATACAAAAAAAATTTGTTTCTCACAGTTGTGGAGGTTGGGGAGTCCAAGATCAAGGCCCCAGCAGATTTGGTGTTTGGTGAGAGCCCACCTCTTGGTTCATAGATGTCTGTCTTTTTCTTATGTTCTCATGTGGGTGAAGGGCCATCGAGCTCTCTGGAGTCTCTTTTATAAGGACAGTAAGCTCATTCATGAAGGCTTCACCCTCATCACCTGATCTCCTCCCAAAGACCTCACTTCCTAATACCATCACCCTGGGGATTAGGATTTCAACATGTGAATTTGAAGCATTCAGTCCATAAGAGTGTGCTTGGTGACAACATCCATGAGGGAGGAAGTGAAGGCAGATTCAGGTTCACAGAGAGCCTCAACTATGCTGCAGTTGCAAGGAAGGTCTCAGCCCATTCCACGGTGAACTGTGGAGCTTGACTGGCCTTCAGAATTATACCAAACTGAGGCAAGAGGTTGGATCTTTGTAACCTCACATCAAGAGTTACTAGATGTAGGCTACTTGGAAAGAGATATAACCTTGACAAGGCATACCTCTTTATCCTGGGGAGGACTCAGTTGTAAGCCATCAACAGGAAATATATCTGGTGGCTGAAGAGAATGAATGAATGCCTTTGTCCAAAAGAAGGGATCTTGATGGTGCACAAGAGCATTCACTGAACCTATCTCTCTTCTCTCCTCCATTGTGATAGTCCTGGGTTCCTGCCTAAATGTTTTCTGTCTCTTCTTTCAGAGCCATAGTCGATTTTGATCCTTTATCTCTCCGATTCAAGTCCTACAAGGTGGAGATGTCTTTTTGGGAAGGAAGTCCATGAGATCTATGCAGTCATTAGAAATATGTATTTTGTTTCCCAGGGTAGTTCTCCCAGTTACAAATATATTAGCGAGAGTTGGTTAGGTATTTTGATATTTACTGAAAGGGCTCATTTGTTCTGCAATTTGAAAACTGTCCACTTTGAACTTTCTGTCACTGAGCTTCGGCTCAGTTCACATTTCTATACACTTTGTGGATTTTAACTTTGGTATGTTACTTGTAAGTTGACCTTTCCCTTCCTTGGACTCTCATGCTCACTTTGCTATGTGGGTGGGGAAATATTAGTATCTCCAGAACTTTGTGATGCTAGACATGTATACTTTAAAATTTTTTATCAGTAATTATTACTACTTACTTTAATATTTTGAAAATGAAAAATACAAATTTTCTTAACACAGTTTACAAGAAACTAAAAATCACTGGCACAATTAATGTGCCCAGGCAGGGCAATGGAAGCTGACACAGGCCAGGATTCAACCAGCAAGCTTTTCTCTGCTTTCTTTTCTACTTAGATCTAGTTCCTTCTTGGTCTTCTTTTTTCCCCCCTCATTGAAAAATCTGACTATTCTCTTTTAAATATGAAATTTTGAAGAATATTTCAGGCATAAATACTTACAATTTAGTGAATTGGTTGGAGGATATTATCAGTTATGGGAGGGTGTAGAGAGTGTTGGGTGAGTTAAAAAAGATGAAAAAGATGATTCATGTACTATAAATAGCTGTGAAGAATGTGACCAGAAGGCATAGTAGAAGGGTTGAGGTATTACTTTTCAACATATTTTTGGCTTTAATAATTAGGTCTTTTGAGTAGAAAATTGCTGGGGAGGAAAGCAAGATTGTAGGGACTTAAGGACAAAAACAGTGGAGAGAAAATGGCAACAGCCAGCAGAGATCACATAAGTCTGAACCCGCTCTTCTAAGACTAAAAGAAAGGATAGCAGGCAAAGGAAAGAAAGAAAAATATGTTGAGATAGGTGTTAAAGAAAAAACAAAGGCCCAAAATTGAGTCACTTATTGAAGAGACTGTCCTTTTCTCACTGTGTAGTCTTGGTGCCTTCACTGAAAATTCATTGTCATATAGGCGTGGGTTTTTTTCTGGGACATTTATTTTATACCACATCAACATGGAACCATGTAAAATGTCATGCAAAAGAATAGCTCTTTAGAGAAACACAAACAAACAAAAAAGCACATGATAGGAAAGAAAATATTAATTTTTTAAAGAACCCTAGTAAGAGAATTTCATTGTTCTATCAGATTAAAAAACTACCTTAAATGAATAAATTTCTAACTTAAAATCAAATCTTTTCTAAATAAAGGAAAATATAGTTATGTAATGCTATTTGAATCACACAAGAAGTACCATCATAATTTTACCTCCCTAGTAATTTCCAGGAAAATGCCAATGGGGAGAGTGATGAAAATTACCATAACTACTCTTTGTATCAAAATAAAAGCAGTTGCAAAATTTCTTTCCAAAAGAAAGAAGTTTGTCTCCTTATACATTTTTTCCTTTGTGAACCACAGCTGAAGCAATACTTTTGGAATCTGACTACATTTTGCCGTGCTGTTTAAGCAGAAGATCGTTCAAGGTGGGAATGAGATATAGATATTTTAGTTAGTTTCGAACCTCTCTTTGAAATATCAACATAACAGTCTAAGAGGTAAACCTGTTTATAATGCTTTTCTTTTTAGATATTTCTTTTTTTGAAACATACATATATTCAAGTGATAATTTCAAGCAATTACCAGATAAGAATATATCATAAGGAGATTTTCCCAAATCATAAACATTGCCTTTCAGAGTTTGGCATCTCTTAGTGCTGTTGTTTAGCACTGTTGTTTCCCAATAGTGCTCTGAGAATCCTCAGCGATTTTAAAGTCCTTCATAGCTGACTGTCCCTCTCTGAGGGAGGTCGAGGGACTTGCGAGTGGGAGAGAAGGCCCCCAACTTCCCCCGTATATTTTTGACTAGGAAAGTTGACACTTTACATTGGTTCCTTTACTTAAGATCTCTTTTGAAGAAACAATACTTATACCTTATAAAGAAAACAGAAAAACTACCTTATTTTCTCTGCTTTACAAAGGTGTTTGTTTTTTTTAAACTAATGAGCCAGACCCACTGACCTTGTGTACTTTATTTAAATAACTCATTTAATTTCATATATTCTCTGGAGACTCAGGAAAAGATTGGGCAGAAATATTTCTTTTATTATTGTTCTTTTCCACAATATTATGAAGTTCATCTTCTCCAGAACTGTCACCACTACTTACAGGAGCTAATATTCTTTTCAGAGAAAACAGAAAGGGTAAAAAATGTGTTTGACCTGAAGAGAAGTTCGCTATGGCTGGCTGGAACCCCGAGTTCATAACACTACCTTTGCTGTTGGAGTTAAGGAGGGGGCTTTACATGCAGAGCCCTTGTCCTCCTGATAGGAACAGCAACGTGTCCTAGAGGTAAAGGTGATTTCCAAGTGACATTAGGTAGAGGGTGTAGGATGTGTGGTGGCAAGAAAGAAAAAAATATAGTAATTACCAGATTCAGAGAAAATAGATCTTTGAAGAACAAAATGTGAATTCAAGATGAGAGTCAATGAGAAGAGGAAGTTTTATGAGCATTTAGCACAAAGGAGGTTGGCAGCTTGGTGAGAGATGGCTCTAATGAAAAAGAGGCCTGCCATGTGGGTGGGGGAGGCAATATCTGAGACCGCGTATTGAACTGTTACATTTCCAATAAAATTTGGTTTATATGCTTGGCAAGATATCCAAGATGCTTAAAATTTGAAAAGAACTTTGAATGCTATCCAAAACTTTAATTCAAAAAAAATTTTTAAAACAAAAATTACTTGATCTATAAAGAAAAATGAGATTTTCAGGCATTAATTTTTTATATTTGGCATCTGTTCTTCTCTCAAGTAATAACTTTGAAGAAAACATAATTCTGTGATAAGCATAATGTGCCAGAGCAAGGCAGAGATAGTCCTTTGAAATTGAGTTTAAGGATCCAGGGAGAATTTTCAGTTCTATAAGGATATAAACCATGCAAAATAGTTTTGCTCTTTTCTTTCCAGAATAGACCCAATTTTATTGGTCCATTTGAGGAGTTTCAGGGCTCTCTTATCAGTTGACCCCTGCATGTCTGTATGGTTTGTATGGACTATGTACATACATACATAAATGCATCATGTTATAAAACAATGGCCTGGATCTTTTTTAAAAAAACCCAACAACTAGTGAAACATATATGCATTGCTGATAACGTACGAGTTATTGTTGTGGACCACAGAGATATCTCCTAGAATAGTTATATTGTATTCTATTCTGAAAATGGTCCTAGGTCAGTCTTCATATACTAATCTCTCCCAGAAAATCTTTCTCTTCTCCCACCTATCTTCTCTATCCTATGCTTTAGAATTTCTTGAAATTTCTGTATTCATGGAAATACATTCACACAAAACCACATACTTTCCTCAAGTTCCCATGGTGAAAACCATGGTGCTCCGCATCTGCTTGGCACAGCTTCGAGGTGTTGGACTGGCGCTGGGCACTAGCTGTGCTTCCCAGGCAGTGCTGCCCAGGGCGGAAGCATGGCTGTGAACTGATACTGTGAAATCATTTTTCTAAAAATGCCTCTTATGCCAAAGGACGGTACATATTGCACTTGAACTGGCTAAATCCCGCCTGGCAAAGTGGTTTCTCTGCAATATTTTCTGTTTGTTTGTGTTATTGCTGAGAGTAGAGAGGGAATAAAGAAGAACTATATTTTGTAACAATATTCTGGGAACCCATCACTTCTCTATGGGTACAGCCCTTAGGAATATAATTTTCCCCTAAAGTATAGTTCAGAATGTAATATTTTTACTTTATCTTTTTGCATGTAAGAGATCCTCTGAGCTAACAAATAGAAAAATCACATCAAATGATGCATGAATTGCATCTAATTCAACAAATTATTTCATGACCCTCCTTGGGGTGGGGAAATCATAATTAAAGGCTTAATACTAGGAAAAAAATGGATTTGTACCAATTAGAAAATAAGAGTTTTTAATATTAGTTTTCCTGGTGGTTGTCTTTCACAGCATATAATATTTTCAATATTCTAGGAAACAAATATGTCAGTAAAGTCTTTGGCTTTTCCTGGAAATCACTTTGCTAATATCTGTCGACCCACCAAGAGCTGTTTGAAAACACAAATGATCTTCTTAATAAATCAGTGTTTAGGGAGTATTATTATTTTCCTAAATGTAACTTAGGATCTTTCTTTTGGGGGTTAAGACATTAGTTTATTTTTTTAAGCTTTTGTAGGTCAGAGCTCTTTGTAAATTATATTATGTAGCATGTAAGACATATTTATGTTCCTCATATACAGAGAGCTTGTTCAAAAAGAATGAATTTGCCTGAGTCATTTCAGACAGGTTCACGTTATCCATGCTCCTTAATGGCTTCACAGAATGTTGGTTGCACCTTTCTCTATGTTGTCTCATACTGAGAAATACCACATTGCCTACACCTATATTAATTCTACAGGTATTCTTTCCCAGAATTAGTCATGATCTGGCAGCCAAATTATAGAGAGTGCCTTTCCTAAAGTATCATTCAGACAGTACAGGAAAGGTAGAGCAATAAAATGAGTTGTCAAGATGAAGCAGAGGGTCCTGTGTGATCACTCTACCTCATTTATTGTGAGCTCCACATTAACAGCCCCTGTCTTAGTAATTTATCACCAGTGTCTTCCATCAGCTAGAGCTGGATCAACACTCGCTACATATATACATAAACCAATAAAATTTGTTAGGTATGTATTCTTCAGAGAAAGCACTGTGAGCAGCTTAAGGGACATAGATACCACGGTTCTTAAATTCAGCCATCAACTGGCATAAAGACAAGCACAGAGTGGGTAAAGGGCTCGCATTCCTTATTTTGGCATCAGAAACAAACACTTTTAGAGTTAAGGGGAGGAATCTCTGAGCATGTATAGTCTTACTACTATAAATATATTTTTGTATTTTCAATAGTTTGTTCCAGTTGTCCGAGCAAAAACCTTAGAATGATCTGCGAGTCCTCTTTTTCTCCCCATCTACTCCTGATTCATAAACAAGTTCTATTGGCTCTAATTTCAAAATATATCCAGAATCTTTTTTTTATTGTCAATGCTATTACAGATATCCCCCATTCCCCCCTCACCTTGCCCCCCTCCACCCAACCTCGGCCCCACTCCAGGCCTTTTATGCATTTTCCTTTCTAGTCTTGTCCATTACAAGTTAGAGTACTCATGGGTATATTTAACCCGTTTATCTTTGGGTGGATACAGAAGAAGCATTAGATATGGTTCTTACCTCCAGATGACCTCTTGGTTGTCATTGGTTAATGAACAAGTTCTATTTGTGTTCATTAATGAGTAGAAAAATGACAATACTTTATGACACTATTCACAAAGTTGAGTCTGTGTTAAAATCACCTGGAGGCATGTTAAAAATGTTGATTGCTGAGCTCCACTCCTGAGTTTCTGATGCGGAAGTTTAGGATTGGACCAGATAATTTGCATCTCTGACAAGTTCCAAGCAATGCTCATGTTGCTACACCACACTTTGAGAGACACTGCTCTATGGTAATGGTTCTCAACCCTGTATGCACATTAAAATCATCCAAATTATTATTAATTAAAAATATGTACTGATGACTAGGCACCAAACCCATAGACTTCTATTTAGTGTTGGGTGGGACATAGTCAATTTGATAATAATGCCTACTTACTAAAGAATGACTATTCTATTAGTACCCAGAGTTAGAGTTTTCATAGTAAACCAACTGAACACAGAAATACCCTTCAAGGTGAGCAGGTTATTTGCAGTGACCAAGGCATTATATCAGTCAGTAGATCTTGTTTCCATCCAGCATAATTTTTGGACTTTAATTTGAAGAAATAAACTAGAACATTATCTTCTTTTCAGTTCCCATGAGTACTCTGACTTGTAATGGACAAGACTAGAAAGGAAAATGCAAACCGACAAATTCAGATATAATCCTTTGAGTTTCAGTGATCTTTGAGCAAATGTTGATGTTTTATTCTTCCTCTTTTTATTAATAATTCCAACACACTAGAAAAACCAGCATCTTCCTCTTGATTTTTTATGCTCCTCAACCTATTATTTTCAAAATCTTCAGGATTGATTTACTTTAAAGGGGTATATTTCATTCATTCACCAGGAAGGACGAGGGCTGGAAAGTCTACTGTGACCACTTTCCAGATATCATTCCTTCTGTTGCAACCCAAAGACTGTCACCGTTCAAAACAGATGCCACCCAGTCTAACATGTCTGCAGTCAGTGGCTCATAGAGGACTTTGCCGATCCAGGTACCTGCAGAGACTGCCGGAGGATCTCTCGGTACTTCTGGATTACACTGGCATGCTCAGTTTACTTAAAGTGGAACTGCTCTGACCATGTGGCTGGGTCATGCAGGGCTTTCGGCCTAAACAACATGCTCTGTTAGAACCAGCACTCGCCCAAGAATATGTAGGACCTGTTGTGACCTTTCAGGAGGAACTTTAGTCTGAGATTCTTTTCCTACAAGGAGATACCCATCTGGAATATTTCAGTCTAAGACAGAGGCTCTAATAAAGTGGATCCTAAAAGAGACACAAAAGATATTCCCTTTTCTCAAGATGCTCCTTGCTCCCTACACAGGCTTTTTTACACATACGGAAACTAAGACACAGAGAGACTAAGTCACCTGCCCAACATCATTCAGCTAATTAGTAGTTGAAGAGAGACAGGACCTCGGGGAGTACTACACTGGAGTGTTCACTCTTAACCAATATGCCCCATACTGCTTTTAATTCAAAGCCATTGATACACTTACAGGGTTTATTATCACATCATGTTTGGGTGAGAGCCAGATTGATTAACAGAGAAGTGGGAGGAGACCCATGATAATGAGAGAAGATGGGTCTCTTGAACAGTAAGCAGGAGACTTGGGGAAGGGACTCTGCTAGGCAGGGGAGTGCTCAGTGCAATTTCATTGCAACCACTATGAGCCACATGTTCTTGGATAGTTTTCTGGGACTCATAGGGCCAGTTCAAGAAGACTCCAGTTGAGTACCTACTGTTCTATGTATTAGAGATACCAAAAGAAGAATGAGATGTAAATTTTTCAAGATGCCCACAATCCAGTGAGTTTGCAGTCATCTGCAGTGTTAGAACCCCCCAGGAGGTCAGCTAATGGTGTCTGTGCCCTGGAGCCTGTGCCCTGGCAGGCATGGGCATGTCTTTGATGATTCTTAGCATGAAAGAAGGGCTCTGTTGGCACCTGTTCTGGAATAGATCCTCACCACTCTCCCCAGCCCTGTCCTTAGCCTAGAGAAGCACTATGTTTCCAAATGCCCTACACTTACTTTTTCACCCACATTCCAGCTATCACCTCTGTACATCAAGGAAATTTCAGAATAAAAACTATCAGTGGCCCCCAAAGTCACTGTCACATCCTTTTCACAGGGCAATGAGCCCTATTAAAATAGTATCCATTTGTATTACTAAGTGTGGCCATTCAAATCATCATTTTTCTAAGAATGAAATCTACTCTAGATTGCCAAACTATCTATGCCATTCAGTCATAAAAGAGCTGGCATATATATTTTTAAGATTTCTCCTTAAAAGCACTTTGCTTTTTGAGCTAGAACATTTTTCTCTAAATATTTCAAGGAAATAGATGGTATTTTCCATTTGATATTTGCATTCATCCTCCTAGTCTAGCATACCATGTGGAGAGCACTGATTGAATATTAAATTGAATTAATTTCTCTCATTTTTTCTATTTTTACTTATGCAAAATATGTCTCTCTGGTATTGCTATTCTTCTCATTGGAGATATATGAAATAAATGCAATAACTCTTGAACATGAAAATTCTTCAAATATTTTATGGCAGCTATTTTGTTCCTACCTCTTGGGGTTCTTTACTCCAGACTAAACATCTCCAATTCCTTTAACTGTTTTCATATGTTAGAAAATCAACAATCCTCACCACCTCACCACTTGGCCTTAGATCTCAGATTCTTAAGCTGAATCAGAGATTCTAGGGAATTCATAGTTCAGTTTCCAAGATTGCTATAAACCTTCTGGAATTGTTTATAGACTTCTGTATATATATGTATTATATATACTATGTGTATATATCATATATGTGTTATGTGTTATGTGTTATATATTATATATGTTATGTGCTATGTGTTATATGTTATGTATTATATATTATGTGTTTGTTATGTGTTATGTATTATGTATTATATATTATGTTATATATACACACACACACCTATATATGTTTATGTATATATATATAAAGCACCTTTTCCTAGGGAGATATCTATAGCTTCTTTTAGATTCCCAATGGGATACTATCTGTGATCTCCAGAAGATCAAGTATCACTGATAGAAAAGTTACCCAGTTTGTCACTGTTGATCTAAAATGTGGTTCCTAAACTTGTACATAATGCTGTGGTACAACCAGAGAGTGTCCAGAGGAGCTAGTAATTCTCTAGGTCAAGACACTATTTTTCTATTAATGCAACTCAACCTTCTAGCCGTTCTAATTGCCATCTGATATTTTTAGTTAAGACTAACTTTATTGATAAATAAAAACCACAAAGTCTCTTACCAGCATACATATGGACACACAACACACACACAACCACCATATTCATGATCAAGCTGGTTTCCACTGCTACTTTTACATATCTTTTAGTGTGGAATCCATATTCTACATTTTTACCAGTCAAACTTCATCTGTGGACTTGATTCATCATAGACATAAACATTTCCTTGCATCTTATTTCTTACATTAATTAATCTTTCAGGTGTATAGTCATTTATAAATTTAATAACCATGTCTCCTCTCTCATCTTCAAAGTTGTTGATGAAGTTGTTGAAAGCTCTGTGTGAGCCAGTAAAAGCCCTTCCTTCATGTTGCTTTGAACCCACTACACCACACTCTTTGGAGTATATCAGTGGACTATGCTGCTGTGTCATACAATGTGTCTCTCCCAACGTTTTGGAAGAGATAGCGTGAAAGATTTCGGTAGTGCCCAAATAAAGTTAAAGGTTTATTCTATCAACAACATGCAATTTGCCAATCCTGTCACCCCAGAAAATAAGGTTAGTTTGGACAAAACAATACTTACCATAGTATAATCAGTTAACATCCAGTTACCGACTTTCCCTTCTCTAATTTTTAATTGGCGATTGTAGAATATCACCAATTCTAAATAATCATTGAAAAGCGAGCATCGATGCATAACACTACATTAATCCATAATAATTGTATGTTTTAAAATGTTAGAAGAGTTTATAGTTTAAGAATTTTTATCTTTTAAAATGTATTCTCTACAGAAATTGGTTTGTAAAGCAACAAATTTGCTCCATGATTTAGAAACAAGCTTTCTAAAAAGAATGAGAGAAATTGACTCACTGTGAGAGCTTGAGTACAATGAGAGCTTGCTGTCGGCTTTCCAACGGGAGGGTGAAGATCCTTCACAACAAAACCCTGCAACACAGAATCCTTATGTAAATAGTTGGGTATTAAATTATTTATACAAAACTAATCACCATGATTTTATGGTATTTTCTCAAAAATGAATATATTTTCTTGTGTGAATGGGTACATGAATAGAATGAAAAATGATGTAGAGAAAAAAGGTACTTATGGATTACTGACCAAATAAAGTATTTTATTTTATTTTAATACCAAAGATGGTAAGAAAAATAATATTTATAAACATTTAAGAATAATCATATGTATAAATTATAGATGTCTTATTATCTTAAATAATATATAATTTATGACATGTATTTACTCTGTGAACAACTGATTTATCTATACATGTCAAAATTTTTCTAGAATTTAAAAAAAGTTAAGAGAATGTAGTTTAAATTTTAGAGTGTGAGGCAAGTGAAATAAGAGTAAATAACTCAATAAATAAGTAAAACTGTGAATTATGTATTATTTTTAAATGGAACACATAATTGGAAAATGCCTGTTATTTATTTCAAAATCAACATGCTGCATTAAGAAAATTTCTCCCTATTTTAGAAATATAAAAGCACACAGAAATGAAATTACAAAATCATTTAAAAATATATTTTCTATCAAAGTTGATGAGGTTTGTAAAACACGTTTATAATAAAAACGCATTTAACTGTTGCAGAAAACATGAACTTCCTCAAGAATGACCTTGGTCTTGCATAATATAGGACTGTATTTGCTGAGACACAAACCATACTTAAGAATGAAAAGGCTGCCATCTGGGTCCCTAGCAAAGGAGACAGCTAGAGGCACTTAGATAATAGGAAATAAACTATAATAAGTTAATTACTACAATGTGCTTCACATGTTTTAGTTTGAGAAATTACTTGAACTGCTGGGAAAAGCGAAAGGCATATTTTAGATCTAACGCTGTATAAAGACCTACTGAGCAAAAGTAACTTTTGATGCTGAAATCAAGAGTTCTCACATGCATCACCTCAAATATTCCCCATAACACCCTTCTCAAATGGCAGCCATCACTATGTGGCTGGCGCTTGCATGTTCCCAGCCCCGTGCCCCGTGCCCCGTGCCCCTGAAGAATGGCTGAACCGTCTGTCACACCCAGTTCCCTCCCCGGCCTGCCCTCTTGCCTGCAGCTGTCAGAGATGATCGCCGCTCATCAGCCACCGGGTCCTGCCATTCGGTCAGGGATGGAATGGAGCGGCTCTTTGTGGCTTTTGGATTCTGAGCTCAGTGGTTTACTTATCCATGGTAATCGAAACGCAGGGAACGAAGAAATAGCATGTCATCTTACCCTGCAAAAGATGGGGTCTTCCGCTTTTGGCTTGACCACTGTTCCTCTCCTTTGGAGATGAGAGGTGACAAAGGGACTGCGGTGGAAATGCTCGAGTAACCTGTGTAGAGAGAACGAGAGGCTTGCACTGACCATTACCAGTCGCATGTTCATATAAGTAATTACTACTGTTAATCCTGGGCCTACTAGTTAGTAATAAAGGATGAACTAATGTTACACTCAATATCACAGATATAAAGATGTAAAAAAGGGGATGGTCACACAAAATATATAATGTAGGATTATTTTCTATGTGAACTAACCAACTGTGATGCGTTAGAGGGAGTGGTGGTTATCCTGGGTGTGCAGGGTATTTACTGAAAATGTCTGACTGTCCTGTTTCTTAATCTGACTGGTAGTTACCTGGGTGCCTACAAACATGTAGAAGCTGCTCAAGCTGTACTTTATTATACTTTAATATAATATTCTTAAAAAAAGGAATATTATTAAAATGGGTGCAATTAGGAGATCTACATATGTTATTGCATATGGGCATATCTCATTTTAAGTTTCTTGGTTTTTAGCTACTCTAGCTACTTAGCTGACTACTACCTAAGACATTTAAAATCTTATTTCTATTTTCTCCTTTATATCCCAAATATTGTATCTTATTTTTCATTCCATTTTGAATTAATCCACTTTTTAATATTTTGTAATCCAACTCAATATCTTTTCTGAAATGAGTATGTCTTAATTTGAATTGAACTAGAATTCTATATTAGCGCATATATTATAAATTCTAGGAATATTCTAGTTAAGACAGTGTATAGATGATGTGTTGTAGAATTGTGCCCCTGAAACCTGTATAAAATCGTTAACCAGTATCACCACAATAAATTCCATAAAAAGGAAAAAAATACCAGCTAGATTAATTTTGATAGAATACAAGAAATCTTTGAGTCTCTAGAAGGCATTGTCTTTTTACATGATTGGGAAAATCATGATTTAGATGTAGAAACACTGAAGAGTATATCTTATATAATAGCATTTGGCAAGAAATTAACAGTAACATTTTTGTTATGTAAGTATAATTTTTAGAATATTGTAATACAATTTTAATTTATAGTAAACAAAAATTTTAGTTAGGTATGTAATGATTTATACATGCAGATAATGAAGCAGGGCAGCGAGAAGGTTCAGACCACTGCTGAAGACCCTGAAATGTGTAGGAATCTCTCTCTCCAGTCAGGGGGAGGAAGGCAGATAGAAAGAAGGGCACATCCAACAATATGCTAACATTGTTGGAAGAATATTTTGTAAAAAAATGTCTTAGTTGGCCCCTTCACTTTGCTTTCCCAGAAAGAGGAATCTTTTTTTCTTCTTCTAAAATTTATGTTTTCAAGAAACTATAGTATTTCCTGGAATTAAACAAAAATTTAATCAAGCCATAATTTTCATATACCACATGACGCATGTGTGTGTTTTTGGTGATGACTATCTCCCGCAAATGACATAGAATTACTATGCATGATGTATCAGTCATGCTCATATCAAAATGAAACCTCTGCCGGGAAAAGTACATACTACCTTCCTAAAAATAATTGCCTAAGGAAACACATTCCTTCTGATGTTTAAAATCTTGTGGGAATATACTCAAACTTCAAATTTCTTGTTCAGTTAAATTTGTGCTGTAATAAGGGAAGTGGGGAATTGGAAATATTTTTTTGTTTTATGGGAAAATACACTAATGCGTTCCTATCATAAAAGTGGGGGAAAGAATTTTGTGTATTTGTAGTTCATTAAAAAAAGTCCTATGTTAGTGCTTAAAAATAAAGATATGGAGAATTCTTATTTAATGATGAAACAATACAGATTGATTATTTATAGTAGTTACAGATTAACTACTAAAAATTTTCCTTCCTAATTGCAAGGTTTCAGAACATATGCAGAATATCCATTGTGTACTAACCTTTAGGTCAGAATGATTATGTAACTCTCTCCATGACAAGTATAATGCTGGGATATAATAATATGGAATTTCCATTTCCCACAATCAGGCTCATGGAAACTAAAATCTTTGTGGGATGCCAATTACTCTACTGTTGGAAGGTCAAGAATGACAAGCCATATAAACATCTAAGTACTGAAGTTGGAGAACATGGAAATTATTATGATCACTTTTGAAGTTTGTCCCATTTATTTAGCATGTTGAACAATGTACTAATAAGCCATCGATTCTGAACCAAATCCTCCCATTACAACATTTAGCTGAAAAATATTCCAGCATAAGTGAAATAGACTTAGTATGATATTTTTATTTAAGTAGAATAACTAGCAGTCAAAATGACTGAATATTTGCATTTTATTGACTAAATTATCTAGATATTAGACTCAAATTGGGGTTTTTTCCTGGATCGCCATTTACTGATCTTTATAACATACTTTTAATCTCAGGATAGATTTTAAAATCATAACAACATTCCACCAGTCTGAATAGAGCTACTCCCTGAATTATCAGCATCTTTTGATTAGAAATCTACCTATTTGATCAAAGGTGGGAAAAGTTAGATAGTGAAAGCTATTGTCACTGCTTTTCCCCTACTTTTAACACCAATTTTAAAAGCTTTCTTTAGCTTGAAGAGGGATATCAGGATATAAATGGGGTTGAGCAAATCATGTCTCTGGATAACTTTTAAAACCAAAGAAGATGGTGAAATAGATTAAATGTCTCTGGTCATTTGTCTTCAAATATTAAAAATTAAAATGAAAAAAGTCCACTTATGATAGTTTTTCTTCCTGAATTTAACTGCACTTTTTGTGAGAGTAGCTCTCCCACTCTTCTTTTGTTGAATTGATTTAGAGAGAAGATAAAAGCGAGAGAGAGAAACATCAATGCAAGAGAGAAATGTAGATCAGTTGCCTCCTGCAATTGCCCCCAAGGACCTGGGATCGAACCTGCGACCTGGGTACGCCCTGACCGGAAACTGAGCCCGCCACACTGGTGGGCCCTAGGACGCTCCAACCACCTGACCCACTCTGGCCAAGGCTCACACCCTTCTTTAATGAAAATGGATGTTCCTCTTTTGGCAGTTAAATTAGTTTTCTTTTTTTCCAGGTAGCCTAACTGCTTCACCTTAAAAACTGTTTCTATGGAGGAAAAAACGCTTTTCATCATCTTCCAAATAGCTAACTCTGAACAAATATGTGCCTGGCTTTAAGTGGAGAACTTATTATATTTAAAAGTCTGTCTTTTAGTGACATGCTAGTGTCATTATTAACAGTAATAACAAGTTCTGCACTCCACTTTCCAATGCTCGTAGGTCTAAGTACAGATCTTAAAAGGCACCATAGGGATAATCCATTCTAATAGTTACCAGCACTTAAAAACATATTTCAACATCAATTTTCTCTAAAAAGAAATCCACTAAATACAGTACAGTATATAAAAACAAAATAGTGTATTTCTGTTGATTGGTGGTATGGTTGGCAGTGAGGGACAGGCTGATAGACATCTACTCAGTCACTCTCTGTTTAGGTCCCTAGGGGCCTCTGAGGTATATACATTTAAGCTTTGATTTAAAATGTCAGATCTAGTCTATCTACTTCATTTGAAGATATAAAACAGATTCAGAAGGGGAAATAACTTGCAGACGTCAACATAGGCCCAGTGAAAATAAAAATATCTCTCAGCTCCAGAATCATGAAGCTCTCTTACCTTGGATAATGTTGGCTTCCACACTATTTAACTAATTAAGTGATAAAATGAAGCTCCAGTGTAGCTTATTTATATCTAATATATGATTAGCCTTTTCCCTATTCTCCTTCTGCAAAATTGGTAAAAATTGATATTAGGGAAATTTCAGTGTGTAAAAATAACTGGCTACACTGAAGGTATCATTAAATGTATTCATTTTAAGTCCTAAATAGCTTTGATTAGCTTTCCCATATAAATAACCTTCTCTTCACTAAGCCCATCGTTACAAGGATTCACTTTGGAAAACCTCTACTAAAATCCCAGGAATATGGTCCTTGTGTTGCCTGTAGAAAGCCAGTATTCCAAGACGCCAAGGCCCACCTGCTGACCAGCTGGTGGCTTGGTGGGGTGACAGGGAAGCTAGGACAGGCAGCACTTCTCGCCCGAACGTGTTTTGGCTTTTGCTAATAGGTAGTCTCGTTTTGTTGTTCCTGCTTTGGAAACTTGGATGAATTCCCAGCTGGCTTGCCTGTTTCCATTGGAGGCATGAGCTGTGTGTTCCAGGGTTATTGAAATGAAGAGGCATGAAAACACTGCTCAGGGAATGCCTTTATACTGATTGAGCCTTAGCTGTAACAAATCGGCTAAAGGAATCTTATCAATCTTCACTTTTCTATTTATGTACCCTAGTTGCCAAGGAAAACATACTTGTACTTAATATAACCACCAGGAAAACTATCAGGAATATCTTTTAAATATCCAGTTTAAAAAAAAAAAAGCATATTGATGCTGCCAGTTTTTCCAAAATCATGCTACACATATCAGTGATCCCAATTTGTGAATTGCTTGTTTTCTAACACATTTGATGAATTGCAATTTACAAACATAAATGAGTTTTCTTAGTGTCTGAAGTCATAGTTATTTATCAAGACAAGCCAGTAAGTTCTTGCTGACTTTATAATATCACTAAAATATAGGATATTTATAATAAACAACTGGAGGGAATGTTATGACTTCAAAAGAATATTTCTACACTGAATTTTAATGACATTATTTTTGACAGAAATATCATTACCAGATATAGAATTATAATAAAATTATCAACATTTTCAAAGTGATATTTAGGTTTTTCTCAAACCAGAGTAATTTAAAATTTTCTGTCAAATAAAAATGACTTTTAGCTATTGTCATTATAATACTTTACCTGTATGCATATAAACTATGTGTATATGACATATGGCTCTTGTATATTTTATAAATCTATAAGAAAAACTATAAAACCAAGAAGTAAAATTAAATTTAAACTCTAAAAGATATTTTTTCCCTCTCATTACGTGAACATGGCAAGCACTGTTAAGTTGAGATATAAACAATATACCTGCTTTGTGGAGATTTAAAAATATATTTTTCTTTTTTCTGAGCTTCTATGGATATTTAGTTGGTTGACATAAATTAATGTGCACTAAATGGGGATGCAAAATTTACACATAAAATCTACATCACTTTTTTTCTGATCATAGCGCAATAATTAAAATACCATAGGACTATTATGTAGCACCAAATGATTATACACACAAATGGACATCTGTTTGAATAGCACTTGTCAGTACAAAACAAGAAAGTTGTCACCTGTGGAAAATGCTTACATCATTGTTTTATAAGTTTTCATTGTGATTGAGAGAATAGAATTGAAAAATTATTGTAGAAACGTATCAAATTCAAAGAATACATCTATACACCTTGGCTCCTCTAGGATTTGATACAATCTAGTCTGATGTTTCTGAAATCCTGAATCCCTTATAACTTTTAAATAACTTTATTGTGATAAAGTTTACATCCTGCAAGCTACACCCATTTAAACAATGCATTTCAATGAGTTTTGACAGATGCATATGCCTGAGAAACCACCACCATGATCAAGATGCAAAAGTTGTTTCTATCGACTGCAACATTTTCAATCACGCCCTTTGGCAGTCCATCCCTCCCTCAACCCCATGTCCTACTCAGCTATTGATCTGCTTGCTATCACTGTGGATGAGTTGGCATTTTCTAGAGCTTTATACAAGTGGAATCATTCAATATGGACTATTTCATGTCTGACTTCTTTCACTAAGAATAACAACTTTGTGTTTCCTCTTTGTTGTCATGTGCATCATAAATTTCTCTTTGCTGCATAGTTTGAATCTTTGTGATTTGATCTCTGCTGTGTATCTAATAACAGTCGAGCTTGAGAATGTTTGCTTTTGATGAATGATGGTTCATTGCTACATAACCTAGAGACACACGGTCCTGCGGCTGTAATAGACCATTAACGGTAGTGTTAACAGAGACAGGTCCACAGAAAGTTCCCATTTTTAATCTTGCTAAGTCAGCAGATGGCATGGGAGATCTTTTCTTCATCAACTCTGTCCTTGAGAAAGCACTTCCCTTTTGTTATTATAGACGCCTTTCTTACAATTTGGACTAAGATCAGAATGGTGAACAGTTTTCTTTACAGTTAAGGAAGAAATTACAATTCTCACCAGAAATATTTTTCTCTTTATTATTGATCAGCTAAGGTCTCCAATAGTGAGATCTCTCAGATGAAGATGCATCCATCTATTCCAAATTGGAAATTAAAACCCTAATCTCCTTGTATATATGCAGTCCTCTCTTTCTATGGCAGTGCAGGACTGTGCAAATGACTGTGAAACCTGAATCTATACAAATTCATCTTAGTAACTGGTTAGAAAAATTACGATTATTCTATGATCTATAAACTTTTTGTCAAAACATTCAAAGCTCTTACTGTCAGTTATAAATGTAGAAGAAAATGAAAAAGCAGTAGAATCAATATTTATTTAGTACACTGCAATTTATAATGTTAGAACCATTGGGACTGAAGGTAATTTTTTATTGGTAATAAACTTATCAAGGTAGCTTGAACGGTGCTTGCCTAATTCTCATTGTGTAACACAAAATATGAAGCAAGCACCTTTTCTATGCCTTAGCAAATGGTCATACTTCTCTCTAAGTTTAGAATAGCTTCCAACATTTTAGTACTTGTGCTTTCAACGTTGTGAAATACCTTTGCGAGTTTCTCTAACGTGGAGTATTTTACTAGCATTACATGCTCTGGGACATGTTGTCACTTCATGAACTAAATAACAAGAGCAGGGACCACTCATGGACAGACTTGAAGGAAGTGACATGATTAGTCATCGATCATGTGGCACTTCTATTATTTATGCAGTGGTTTGTGGGCCAAAGAACTAGTAGTAAAGTTTGTATTTCATGCATTTATTCACAGCTAATATATTGTAATTAAAATTTGAACTGTGTAACTGGGGAGTGATATAATTTAACTAAATACGGTAACTAAAATTCATGCATGTTGGAGCTTTGCAAAACAAGAACTGCCTCTGTGTATGTACATGTGTGTGTGCATTAAATTCTTCCTATAGTTATGTAACAACCAAAATTAAGACTTAGATTCTCTCTGCATTTGGTAAACAATTCAGTATCGGACAGTCACCTCATTAAAAAAATATATACACTCTGTACTAAGTAAATGTTTGTCGTGTTAGCTTGCATTTTCTACTTCAAGAACAAATAAGTGTTCTTGAGGTTGTCCTATATAGATTTAAGAAAAAACTTAACTCAAGTTTAATAAAACAAACAAGATATTAAAATGCTGAACGAAGCACTTACTTTGAAATTAATTTAACTCACAGCCAGGCTCACAGATAGCGCTTTTCAGCCCTTCTTAGTGTCCCTTTACTGGGAATAATCACAGGAAAATTGTGTTGCCTTGAATGCCTTGAAATCAGTAAATAGGTGAGCACTGGGAGTAATCGACATATAACTACATTTACTTTTTTAAAAACAATATTAGTTGAGTTGTAATTTTCAGCTCAGTATAAATCTACTTTCCAGCCTTATTTTTGAAAAAGAGGTAAATGAAAATTCTACATATTTTATTATTTACCAAAAATGGGACTATAAGGTGAAGTAGTCTAATAAGCAATTTCCATTAATTTTTTAAAAATGGATTAATAATTTTTTCTAGATAAAAAAACTTTGCAAAATATTCCTGCCTTTGGTTTCTTACCATATCAGATTTAAAAATGGAAGTCATACTAATTTAATTCCAGAATTCTTAGTTTGACAAGAGTAGCAAACAAATTACTAAATATCTAAAGTCTTCATCTTGAATGAAGTAGTCTAAAAATTCCCCACAAATAAAAATCTCTGTGTGTGTGTGTGTGTGTGTGTGTGTGTATAATAGTAAAGAAGCATCAATTTTATTTTATTTTCTTTGCATAACACAAAACTCTGTAAAACTTGAGGGTGATGAGTGGGTAAGGCAGAAAGCCCTAGAGCAAAACAAGAAAGTTCATATGAAACTTCCTACTTTTAATTCAGCGTTTTAGTGTCTCTGGAGGAGGCCTCTTCATGGCAGGTTTACACTACTTTATTACAAGCTTAACAATCTCTACAAGGAGAGAGCTCTAAAAATATCTAAAACTTGTGTTTCAAACAATGAGATGGATGAGCTAATAGAATATAATCACTAAGCATGTAAATTCTGCAACTTACACAAAGTACATGGATCTAAATTCCAATTCCACCATTTAGCATCTGTAAGACCATAGGTAATTTCTTACCCTCTCAATGCCTGGATCCTTTCACCCACAAAATGTAGGTAATAGAAGTATCTGACACATGGAGTTTAAAAGAAGTGAGATGGAGACTATTATGCTAAGTGAAATAAGCAAGTCAGAGAAAGACAAGTATCACATGATCTCAGTTATATGTGGAATCTAATGAACAAAGTGAACTGATGAACAAACTAGAAATAGAAACATGGATAGGAACAGACTGACAGCTGTCAGAGGGGAGGGGAAAGGAGGGCATGGATGAAAGAAGGTGAAGGGATTCTCCAAAGGACATATATGTATAACCCATAGACACAGACTACAGTGTGGTGAGGGCCAGAGGGAAGGCGGGAAGGGGGCTGGGTGGAGGTGGGCAAAAGGGAGGGAAATGGGGACATCTGTAATAATGTCAACAATAAAAATAAAATTTAAAAAATAATAAAAGAAGTGAGATGTGAAACTGTTCCTCACATGTCATGATTGATACATACTTAATACTATTATTATGAAATATTTTGCATCTGTGTTTAATTTTAATCTTCTTTCAGAGAATCCATGATTCAGATTTCATCACCCTTGACCAATCACTTGTAAAATATTCACTTGATAAGAAAAATGGCTATCCCTAGAGTTCTAGACCTTTTCTATAAAATTGGATATGGTTAGAAACAAGAAATATTAGAAAGCCTATTCCAATACTTGAAGAGAGTTTAGTTTTCTATAAGGCACCATATGCTATAACAATTTTTGTACCCTGAACATGATAATTTTGTTAAAAATAGTAGATGTTTATAGTATCTTCTTATTTTCTGTGAGATGGAGTTTCAGGAAAGAGTGCTCTCATTTCAAATAATTACTTCATGTTGGTCATTCTAAACTCCCTATGAAAACATAATATGAACAGTTTTTTTAAAAAAATGCATTGTGTGCTGATTGCAACAAACATTTTTTTCATTGAAAAACAAAGTACACCATTTTGCCCAAATAACTTTCCATCATGATGTAAAAAGTGGTGTCCTCAAGTAGAACTCTGAAAGATAATGCATTGCATCATTCACACAAAAAATCCAATGAGAAAGACAGGATCATTTCAAGTAACAATAAGTCCTTCCTTTTCATAAACTACAGTCCAAAAATCCTGTAGTTTTCCATTCTATTTTGCCGAGCATATAAAAACAGCCCCTTCTTTTGAAATTTATATTAGTAGAATGAGATATGTCACAAGCTTAATGATAAAACTGAGCATTTTAAAGGAAGAGACACTTATTTTGACTGGATTCTATTTTGACATGAATTAAAATTTTAAATCATCCAACGTTTGATATTTACAGAGAGGGCAGTTAGTACAGAACAGTGAAAATTAGTCACTGTGCATATATTTGTCTAAGTATGCAATTTTTCAGAACAATATATTAGATGTAACTTTCAGCTAAATATTTAAAATCAATTTGGTTGATTTCCCTCTTGGTTGTAAGTTCTTTCATAATGGACTCTGGTAAAATATCAATCCATCGTATCATAAATATTTAGGGTCATATAAGATCATTCTTGTATAAGATTATGTAGGATCATTCTAAAACTATGTCAAATAGATCAATTAAAATAAATACAAACAAAAATTAGGAGTTGGTTCACTTCTTTTCACATGGGTATTAGAAGAGAGCAGAAAACATCTCTATTTCAAATACTCCATGGATAGGACGTCAAAATAGAGAGGAAGGCATTTAGTAAATGTTAATATTGTTAAGACAGTGGTCTTCCTTCTATATCTGCTTTTGAATTCTGCTCTAAAGGAAGTTACTACTTTCACCCAGAAGTCAGTCATCCCCAAAACTAGTTTATTTAAAGTTGAATAATAACCATGCTCTTAGTAGTGCATTATATCATGATTTGAGTTTACACAATTTTACCAGGAAATAAATCAAATCTTTGGAGGTACTGCTGACTCATTTAGGTGAACTCACCTGAAAATTAAAATAAAGTTTCTCAGTAATGAACATATGTTTGTGACTGTCTTGCTGAGTATGTAGTTTAGGAAGCTACTATTCCAGAATAAAGTTGGCTCTTCTCATTTTTCATGTGCAGTAAAATGCTTTTCCTACTGTTGAACAAAATTTTGAAGAGTTGATTTGTATAGAAATAAAGGATGTCTGGAGTTTCAAGTAAGTGCCATAAAGTGATGTCAACCAAGAAATTACATTCCCATTTTGTTTTCCTAAAAGTATCTATAATTATAAAGAAGTTAGCATGCTCCAGTTAGAAAATAGAAAGAGAACATTAGAAAATTACTGATATCATTCACAAAATTGAAAGCAAGTCAGAAAAGAAGAATTCATTAAAATAATGTTTATATTTATCAAGCCTTTTATGACGCTAAATATGTTAATTATTTAAAATCATTTTTTTAAAAAGCACTTACTTGAGAGCAAAAGTACCTGAAATTTTTAAATTAATCTAAAAACCATTATGTATTTCACAAAAAACAATTAAATCTGTGACTTGCAATATCTTTTTAAACAGACAACAGGGATATAATGTGAACCCAAATAACAGTATTCAAAGAAAACTTGCAGACGTTCCTAAGATTACATCTACCAGCCTGCCTATATTTCTGTTATTATGGACAAAATATTCATATTTCTATACATTACATTTAATCTTCTCTCATCTACTCAATTTCCCCTCCCTCTGCTTCATTATCAATTTTTCATCTCTGCTTGATCATTTCAATTAGGATAAAAACCTGATATAATATATGCCATTATAAAATATGTATTTGTGCCCACATTCTGCTCCTGCAAATTTATTTTCTCTCTTATACAATATAACTCCTTGAAAAAACAGCCTCCATTTGTTATCCTTCACTTATTCTTTAAGTCAGTATAATTAGACCTTCTTCTGTACCACTCCGAGGAACAGCTATTGTCAAAGTCAACAGGGACCAGCACGTTGCTCAGTTCACAGGTTTTAGTTACCAGGACGGCTGATCACTCACTCCCTCAGGAACTCTTTCTTCTGGCTTTCAATACATCGGTCTCCCTCGATGCGCATCCTACCTGCATTCCTGCTGCTTCCTTTGTTGGTTTTCCCTTTTCCTTCTAACCTGTAAGTTTTGGAAAGCCCCAGGGCTTGGGCTTCAGATTTTTCTTGACCTACACTCACTCCATAGAGATCTCATTCAATCTTACAGTAGTAAACATTATTTATATTCTTAGTATTACCCATATTACATCTCTAAATACGACTATTACTCTGAATTCTAGACTTTTATATAAAACTAATTAATCAGCATCTACCAGCAGATATCTAAGATCCATCTCAAACTTAACATGAATAAAACTAACCTCTTGATTCCTTAACTGTCCCAACACCTTCCGCTCCTCGATCTCTCTCTCTTGGAGTATTCTGTTTCCTCTCATCCCACACCCAAACTATCAGCAAATTCTGTTGACTAGAGCTTCAAAACAGATCAGGAATTTTGCAACTCTCAGATTTTTACTTCTACAGCAAACTCCAAGCCATCATTGTCTTCTATCTGGATAATTGTAATTGTTTATTACTAGTATCCCTGTTTTTGCCCTGGCTGCCTACTACAAAAAATTATTTAATAAATTCCCTTCTCAGATTAAATGCCAAAAGTCAAATAATGTCTTCCGATGCCCTGGCCTCCCCAGCCACCTGCTTGATATTAGCCTGCTGTGTCTCTCCCCTTTCGCAGACTCCGCTCTGTCACATGCTCCAAGCACACCTGGAGGACTGAAGCGCCACAGGCACAACTCTACTAAATCATTTGCCTTCATTCTTCCTTTTGCCAGAATTGCTGACCTGCAGATTAGCTTGCAGTTAGCTCATTTCCTCACACCTTTCAGGCCTCCACTCAAGTGTTCTATTTGCAGTGTCCCCCCACCCACCCCTTAAATCCTTACTTGCTTGACCCATTTTATTGTATTTATCAGAGTTTTATTTCTTTATTTGTTTGTTTATTGAATGTCTCCCTCTCGCTGAAATAAAAGGTCACTAAGGGGCAGGATTGCCTTCGTTGCTGTATATGATCCTGGAAGCTGTAAGAGTTCCTAGCATGTAGAAGGCATTCCGTAATTTTGTTTGGCTGGGGAAATCTTCCATGTTTCCTTTACACCTCAAAACTTATCCCATGAAATGTTTTCTAATACATTTTACTGTAAACTTTGGCTTTTTAAATAAATATTGTCCACCTATAGTCTCCTAAGATTTCCCTTTGGGACTGATAATTTTTCATTATAAGAAAGATTTTGCATTAAAAAGAAATTTCCTAATTTAGTTTTTTAAAAAAATTAAGGTACCAAAATTTGATGTAAATAAATTGTTATAAAGCTATATTATATTTTATTCCTAAATTAAATATCATTTTAATTTTAAATTATATTAAATTTACTTCTTAGTTAAAAGAACTACAGCATAATGCATTTCAGTCAAACAATTTTTGGAAATGATGCTAAGTTAGAGAATGCTTTCTCCCAAGAACAAGTTGGGGAAATGCAAATACTAGACCATAATTTTGATTTGGTTGCCATCTGGTCAGAATCTTTGATGGTTCCCTGTTGAGTGCAACATAAAGTCCAAGTTCCTTACATTGGTACTTAAGGTTTTCTTTAACTTGGAAAGTTAAATTACAAGCTGCCTTTTAACCTACAGGCTCCATTACTACCTCCTAACCTAAGCTTCAGGCGCATGCCCACCGCCCATATGCACTGTGACGCTTCACATCTCATTGCTGCTTTGCTCACACGATACTATGAGGAATAGAAAGTCTTGCATCACACATGTGAGTTTGTTCAATGACAAATTTCTTTGAATTTCTCAAGTAATCTTCACAGAAGTATTTTAACCAAGATACTACAAGTAATTGGATCAAAAACTTATAAGCTGTTTGACCTTGGCTAAGGAATGTCACTTGTCCACATGTTCAGCTGTAAAATGAATATACTATCTACTTCACCACTCTATTGCTATTATAACAAGAGAGAAGGTGCCTAAGAAAATGCCTCAACATGTCATGTAGACACAGAGAGATGTGTGCTTTTTCTACTTCCTTCCCCCACCCGATATCATTCAACCCCATTACCCGCCTATACCACAGCTTTATCTGCATCGTGCAAACTGCTAATTTATGTTTTGATTCGTTTAAACCCTGTTCTTGAAGTTATCTTTTCTACATGAATTACTATATTATTATACCCTTAACCAAGGCATACATTCTTCCTAGTCACCAACCTATTACTGATTTTTAAGTTTTAAACATGATTTTTAGTTTCAGAAGTTTTATATTGATAAGGAATTGTAAAGGATAAGATAGCTTCCTATGAGCCTGACCTACCAAAGGATGCATTTAATGAAATCTTTTAAATATATCAATTTGGTGTAACCATCAATCATTGTTTAGTTTTCTGTTTAACAACACAGAAAATGATTGGGGGTGTCATGATCAGATGTGAATAACTTCAATGCCATTAGTTTCTGGTGTTATTTACCAAAAAAAAAAATTAAATAGCTTATATAAGACTATTTGCTTTAAACAGTATGTTTTGAAATAACATAATCCTACTTCAAAATTACTGCGCCTTTTCTTTAAATCAAAAATACTTAAACTTTTTCATTAGCTGATCCAGATAAATAATTGGTAAGCTCAAAATAAAGTGACAGTTCTATGTTGAAATTAGATTTTCTCTGAAGAAATAAAAACCAGCAATTTGGATAAGTAAAAAGAATTCCTTCCAAGTGACATTCTTTCTGTTATATTATCCAAAACTGCAGATTTTCTTGCATCTTTATAGATTATTTTAGTCCCTTTCAGGGCATTTTGTTCATAAAGTACTTCCCTTCAAGGACTGATTAGTTGATCCTTTTAAACACAATATCGCAAATTATTTGTTATCAAATGTCTTGGCTGTTTCCTATTTCTGTTTTCTAAACACTAGATGTTTTTTATACCAATTGAATTTGCAATCACAACCATTCATTCAGAAGAAAAACAACCTGCAGATTGAAAACAGACAAGTTTAAAGACAAGTTCATTTTGACATTTAAACCTCAAATAAAAATTAAACGTTGCCAACAGTATAGAACTAGGAACAAGAACTTTTGGGGGGAGAAAGGTAATGTTGGTAGGCAACAATAACTGTAAATCAGATAAGATTTGCTTCCTTTTCCATTTAGTTTTTATTTTAAATATATACTCTTGAAACTTTTTTGAATGTTACATTGCCAAGAAAAACTAAATTGTGCCTCAGGTTTGAAAGAAATATTACTTTGAGTACACTGAATATTCTAAAGAATTTATTACCATTCTATTTTTCATTGCAAGTGTTCTAACAAGATTCTTTTCCACAAGTTCAATTTCTTGAGAACTTCCTGTATACTAGAAAATACTATCAAATCTATTGTTATAATAAAGAATCCATTGGGAAATCTTAGAAAATGCTAAAATGATTAATAAAATTAATGTTATAAGCATAATTCATATATATATATATATATTAAAGTTAAAATACCTTTAGATAGATGACAGATTGAGCTAAAGATACATATACAGACAACTCTATTATCTATCATCTATCTATCTATCTATCTATCTATCTATCTATCTATCTATCTATCTATCATCTATCTATCATCATCACCTATCTATCATCTATCTATCATCTATCTATCTATCATCTATCTATCTATTTATCTATCATCTATCTATCTATCTATCTATCTATCTATCTATCTAATCTATCTATATCTATCTCTCTATCATCTATCTATCTATCTATCTATCATCTATCTATCTATCTATATCTATCTATCTATCATCTATCTATCTATCTATCTATCTATCTATCTATCTATCTATCTATCATCTATCTATCATCTATCTATACCTATCTATCATCTATCTATCTATCATCTATCTATCTATCTATCTATCTATCTATCTATCTATCTATCTATCTATCATCTATCATCTATCTATCTATCATCTATCTATCATCTATCTATCTCTTACAATAGCTCCAGATTTCCCCCAGTAAACTTCTGAGGAGAGTAGAATTTGCCACCCCAAAATATGCCTCTGTGGGATATTGATTATCTTAAGCTGGTTAGTTCCAAAAAATGAAAGACTCAGGAACAACTTTTGACCTTCCCCCTAACTGCCTAAAAGAATTTAGAGGACCTGCTCCAGGAAGGAAGCTATCATCACAAACATAGTTTAATATGAACTAGTGTGTGATAGGGAGGAACCTAGCACAGGGTCCCTTGATCAAAGTCCTCTCTGTGTCCCATTGTTAAAGATGGCCCAGCAAACATTTATTTACCAAACATTTGCTTTTCTGGCTCCATATGAATTGCTTTCCTTTACTTTGAAGTCTCAAGCCACAATCCCCTATTTTCCTTAGCTCAAGTTGTTATGTAATCAAGGTTTAACTGCTCAATCTGTCCTGGGTCTCATATTTTTATGGAACCCCATATGCACATACATGATAAATTTTGGCATTTTTCTCCTATTAATCTGTCTCATGTTAATTTCATTAGCCAGCCAGAAGAATTTAGAAAAGTAGGAGGAAATTATTTGTTCCTCCCTCACATGTCTTTACAAGAAAGAACAGCATTTTTTAAAGTCAAATTTAATAGGACAGGAAATGGCAAACCAACTTGATTTGCATGTTAATATTAGGTATATAAACACTTTCCTCAACCAAGAAATATGTTGCACTGGGAAACTTGCTTAAGACTATATTCAACTTTCAATAAATCCCATTTTTGAAGAATGTTCTCCTCCTTGGAAAATACCGAGGAAGTCTTTTCTGAGGGACAGAACTGATAAAAATATACTTCATGCTAACAGTTCTGCCTCTGAACTTCTTTCTACCTCTTACTTCTTGGTTTCCAAGAGACATTTAGCAAAATACTTTTCCTGTCTTACAACAAGAATATACACATAGGAGAAGCTTCTATATTAAGACTGTGGAAACCAAGAGGGCGTCTGACAGATCCACCCCCAGGTTCCTCAGGGAGCTTCTTACCCTCTAATAACTCTGTATCTGGCATTTCCTGCACAGGGAACTCCATTTTCTGAGAGTAGTTCATAGTAACTAAACAGCCTGGATGCTATGGCTTTAAATCAAGAAACACATTCTCTAGAAACAGTAAATAGAATCATTCTATAATACATATAAATAGATAAATATTTTCTGATAGTTTCCCACCAAATATTCAAATGTGGTTGGTTAATTTCAATATGCCACAAACTAACATTTTAAAACATAACTACTACTGTGGTTAGTTTCTAGTGTGTCCTACTGGGACAAGATTGGAGAGTCAATCAAAACGCCATATCTTCAACTTTCTAAAACCTTCTAAAAACTGTATGTCCTAATAAAAATCCAGTCATATCTTCTCCATAAGGCTTTTTGTCTCATGGAAAGAATTTCACAGCATGACACTTAGAAGTTACCCAATATTTTTTTTAACATAGGTTAATTTCTTGTTTCTTTATCTATTAAGGGTCTTGTTATTATTGAATGAAAATCTTAATTGAAGATTTTTTTAAAATAAAAAGATGTCCACATGATTTAAATTATTTGACTTCATTATTTTTTTCTGTAATTAAAAAATGGATTATGCAGATATCTCTGCTAATCTATTTCAAAGAAATATATTCTCTTACTGACTTGTTATTCATTGAGAAAAAGTAGTGTTTCTAAAGAAAAATATAGCTTGGTAAAATAAAAAAGGCTAGCCTGAAATCCCCAATCTTGTATAATATTTAAAAAATACATTACTTGGAACACAAATTGGAAATAAAAGAGTACCAAAAAGTGTGATGGTAGCTCTTTTCTTTAAACTTATGGTTTATATATAGTCCTTGACAGAACAGAATAGAATTTGGGAAGAAAAAAAATAGAAATTGATAAGAGATTTATCAGAAAGACAGAGAATCTGACTGTATTGTTATTAATTGCTGAGTACCAAATATAAAAACTTAGCAGCTTAAAGCAACAAACCAAACATTTATTATCTTAGTCTTTGTGGATCATCAATTGGAGTATTTATCTGGGTACCTCTGGTTCAGAGTGTCTTAACAGTGCTGCATTCAAGGTGTTTGGCCAGGGCTGTAGTCATCACAAGGCTTAACTGTGAACATGGCCCTTGATATATCTGGCCTATACCTCACTCACATATCTGCTGACAGGCCCCAGGTCTTCACTAGCTATTGGCTAGTAACATTAGTTTCTTGCTGTGTGGGTCTCTCCAGCTCACAACATGCCAGCTGTCATCTCACAGAGCAGGTGAGCCAGGGAGTAAGAGATGGAAGTCCAAGGGGGGAAAACAAACAATCAGTATTTTTCTAGCCTAATTACAAAAGTTACTTCACATTACTAGAATCCATTATTTGTTAGAAGCCAGCCATTAGGTAAAGCCCACACTCAACGGAAGTCATCAATACCAAGAGGCAGTGCTCACTAGAGACCATCTGTCTGAATGAAAATTAAGGTGAATAGTGATCAGCAAATAAGTATTTCAAAGGCTTAATTATCCCAAATTTAAAGTTGCTATACACATTGCTGGTTGAATTAGGTAATAGGACCACATCAATAGTAATACATCTAGCTACTTCCATCCCATTATCCAAGATAGAAAATCTAATGCCTGGGTTAGGAAAAAGTATTGTCAGCTGCTGATTGATAGAATTAGTCAATTAGAACAAAAGTTGAAAATGAAAGAATGACTAAATTGATTTTCTCAAAATCTAGTTCAATCTAGCCATTTTAGAGAGAAGATATAAAGAAGTCCTGACTTATCCTTATTGCTTCTACTGTTTTTTTTTATGTTTTTATCTCTTGTATTGAAGGGAATGAAACTAATGTATATTTTCTTATTTTTGCATTTGAAATCCAGTTGAGGGCACTGGATCTTCTTGTACAAAAAATATGGGTAGGATTATTTTCAGACAGGTGCTATAATTTTAAAATCTCATGAAGAGAACCTCATGTGCATGGGCGCGCATGCACACACACACACACACACACACATACTCATGCTGAGAGTAGATGATACTGATAGCTGAGACCGCCTCCAAAGCAACCTACTTCCCCAAGCAAATAATAGAAGACAATAAAGGAATCAATAAAGAAACTGTGTGTTTTTATTTTCATCAAGCTAAAGGATTGAGAGAGTACCATTATCGATATCCTTTGTTCAGATGGGGAAAGAGGGTAGAGATATTTGATGAGTGGAAATGAAATTTTAATAAAAATGTCCTCTGAATGATGATAGAAATATTACATTGAAGATATGAATGCCAGAATCCGAGATTTCAAAATTAATTCAGCATTTAGTAATTCAGCCTCTCAATATCAGGACTCCAAACTTGCAATCGTGTTTTTCTCTCTAATACTTACAGTCAGCACTGAGTAGAAAGTAAGGAAGCACATTCATCCGGAAATGGCAAAAGCAAGTGAATAAAATTAAATGTCAAAGACAACACAAAGACTAATTTCCTTAAAGTCTTATAAGAACATGGGTTTTGTATTGTTTAATAATGTTGACCTTTGAACAATGCAGGGATTACATCACTTCATGCAGTCAAAAATCTGCATATATCTTTTGACTCCCTAAAAAAATAATTATCCCTTGGTATCTTTCAGGAATTGGTTCTAGGACCCCACCCTATGGATGCCAAAATCTGATGCTCAAGTGGCCCATATAAAATGGGTTAGATCAATGCATATAGGTTGCCCTCCATACCCATGGATTCCCAACCATGGATCAAAAACAGTACAGGTATTTATTTTTGAAAATTCCTCATAAAAGTGGATCTGTGTTGTTCAAGAGTCAACTGTATATTATATAACTTTCTCCTTACTAATTTTTTGTATGGATCACTTTTGGATAGAAAACCATTTAAAAGTTCTGTAGAGCCCAGTCAGCGTGGCTCAGTGGTTGAGCGTCAACCTATGAACCAGGAGGTCATGGTTTGACTCCTGGTCAGGGCACATGCCCAGGTTGTGAGCTCCCCGGTGGGGGGTCTGTAGGAGGCAGCTGATCAATGACTCTCTCTCTCATCATTGATGTTTCTATCTCTCTCTCTCCCTCTCCCTTCCTCTCTCTGAAATCAATAAAAACATATATTTTTTTAAAAAGTTCTGTAGAAGAAAAACCTACTTAAAACACATTGCATAGAAATCTGTCCCTAGAAAATATTCGGAATATAATTAATCACATATAGTTCCTTAGAAGAGAACAGAAACCTTTCCTTCGGGAAGTAAAGTTGTTTTCCTGGGTAATGTGTGAATTTAGGAAATCAGCATCCTAGCTATCCCCATGGTGCTCCCAATTTCTGAACTCCCTCCTTCTCCCCTCTCTGTCCCACTCAAACACACATATACACCTAGGCCAAAAATAAGCATTCACTAGCTGAAGTCTCCAGTTCTGTAGTTAGGCTTCAAAACCACGTTAAGTCCTTTACAGAGATAATTCAATCAACATTAAAGCACAGTGTAAATGAATTACAGATTTTCTCCTTAGAAGAGGCATATCAAGAATAATGACAGGCACTAAGCCACCACACAAAAAGCAAATGGTTTGGAAAGGGAAACTGGATGGTGAGAGACGTAAACCACTCACTTTTCTGTTTTGAGTAGAATCAAGGGTGACTTCAAGTCATTTCTTCTAAAAATCCCAATTTGTTTTGGGATTTGTTCTTTGAAGGCTAATCCATGTTTTGAGTACCTGCTATGGCCCAGCCTTGTTCTTTTATATGTTGACCTGATTTTAATAAGTCTTTACTATATAGGTGGTATACTTATAGAAATGAGCAAAATGAAAGCTCCAAAAGGTTCAATAATTGAAGTTCAGTTCTTCTTTTATAAAGTTGCAGTATTAAGAATCAACACTAGGCCTATCTGTCTCAAAAAACTTTACTCTTTATATGCTACCTGTAATTCTTCAAACAGTTGGCATAGGTATGAATTATATTAATTTAGGAATAGAGTATGAATTTCACTATCACTGATAAATTCTAACAACATGCTTGCAGAACACATTATGGAATCCATTTGCTAGGCCTCAGCAGAGTTGCGCTGAATTTGTCTAAATGTCCTGTGGTTTAACTAGACTTGAAGTCGTATTAATACCATTCCTCTGGTTGGGCATTTGTCCTCCTCCCGGGCAGTGGGATCATGTACATGCGGTCTCCTTTGCACTGGGCATGCTGCCAGCACACTGTGGCTCACCCTGTGTCCGTGCTGACGCAGCCATTCACACCATAGGACTTATGTCTACCATTATCTCTTGTCCTGAAAAATCAACCACATGATTCATGAATTACGCATGGACCGGGGAGGGTGCAGTAATGAATGAATGAATAATTACCAAAGATTCATGGGATTATTCATATACATATGACTTCTCAAATCCAAGCAGTATTAACCACATCATAAATAAATTGAATTATATAAGTGTTAAAAGCTTTAAAAAGTAGTTCCATATACATGTTACCTATAAATGTCATTTGCTGGAATTGACTTAGTTTTTATTTCATTTTTATGAATTTCCAAGTTACATAAGATATAGGTTTTTAAGAGCTGTGATAGGTTGGTGTTCCCATTACTGCCACAAGTGCCTCTCATTAATGGTCTGTTAGAAACTCTACTTGGCCTTTACAAAATCTGAGCATTATGAAAAAAAAGAAAATGGTAACCACAGGTGAGCAGAATGCAATTTAACAGTGTGTGTTCAGCTTTTATGTCCTTTGTAAGCCAGAATTGATTTCAGTAATTATCCCAATTTTCTAAGAGCCCTGGCCTGTGGGATATTTCTGCTTCCATAACTGCCTTTTCTTTTTGTGTTCTTGAAACCCCAGCTCTAAAATGTCAATAATCTATCCCCTTCTTTAAAGCAGTGTTGCCTGGATACAGAAGTTTATGTCCATAAGCATCATATGTTGTTCAGAATATTTCCTTTAAAAATCAAAATGAAAGCTTGGATTCCATTTGCCTCTGAAAAAAATGTCAGAAAGATTATAATAAAATTATAATGCCACACCTCTTTCAATTAATTTTGCAGGGGAATCACTTCCAAATTCACTGCTTCATTCATAGCCTTCTCCAAAAAGACCCTGAACCTTTTCTTATTCAACAAGCATCCCACATTTCTCCAAACGTTGTTTTCTTTCATCTCTCACAGAGCCTTTTCATGCTGGCTGCCAACAGTACCTTAGCAGTTGGTTTGCATAGATTTGCGCTACTTATATATTGTGTGATTGTTTTCTTTTTGTTCTCTTGTGTGAATTATTCAGCCTCCAATGTTACACTCTAAATTCCTTTATGAACAAGGTTGTGTTTTAAAATATAGGTTTTATTATTATTTAGGTATAGCAAGGCCAACAGAAGACTGTCATTAAAAAGGTAGTTTGTTATGCTCATAGATCCCGAGAGAAAAGGGCATGCGATGCCACGTGGGAGTCACACGGAAGCACAGGGGTCAGTCAGGAGGCAGAGGGAGCACAGGGAAATATGGGCAAGAACTTTTATTGAGGTTTCCATTAGAAAGAATGGGCAAGTCAGGGTAAGCAGGCCTAGGATCAAGTAGTTTGAATAATTTCAGCAGGTTTTAGGACACGGGCTGTCTCTAGTTGTTTGATGCTTGGCCCTGGGCAGAAGAATAGTGACTCAGGGTATGAGAGTATAGAGGAGGTTGTTAGCACTATGGGCTCTGGATTGGTTGGTTTTCATATGAAAGGTATGAGTGAGTTTTTGCTAGGAATTAGCTAATCCTGGGAGAAGTAGTCCATCCAGAGTCAGCAAGGCCCCAAGATGCCTAAGCATCAGAAAATAAAAGCCATAGGTAATATACTAAGTTTTCTCCATTTTAACTCTTTTTACTACTATGAAAGACAATAGACAAACTGAAACACACTTGCAACAACAAAATTAACTGTCTATGTGGGCATTCTACTCTGCATCCTTCCACCACACTATAATGCTCCTATTTGGAATAAGGATGTATTCACTTTGAACATTAAGGTCTTTTCTAAAATTTAAGAAGGACATTATAGGTAATATTTACAATATAGCAATTAGTCCAATCAAGTAATATATTAGTGAATATAATGTCTCTTTTTTAATAATAATTAAGTACATATGGATTAATGCAATTCAGTCAGCATATAATGACTGCCTCTATTGGATAATGTTCTGTATATTAAAGAACACTAATTAAAGGAGTGGCTAAGATATTTCCTTTCAGAAACTAAACCAGGCCACTATCACTTATTTATCTAGGAGTTTATTGTTTGAATCTGGTAGCAAGGCTAGAGCCATGGAAATTGCATGTTAGCTTTCCACATGAAAGGGGGTGAATTCTGATACAAATATGAGTCAGAAACCATTAGCTCTCTATTGTTATTTGCCTACCAAATGTTGAAAAATTAGAAGTTCAGACATTTTGACTAGATTATGAAAATGTTCAACTTTAACCTGTGATCCTAAAATACAGAGATGGTTAAAGAAATCCCCCCACTCATGTGTTCTAGAAAACAGCTTACTACAAATAACTACCTTTCCCCACATGACTTGGGTAAGACTACACTTTGCAACTGACCCTCTAAATTCCGCATTTTGCCTTGTATAGGATTAGCTGAACCATTTGTCCCTGCATCAATCTAAACAAAATGGTTGTGAAATTGATTTGACCAAACTTGAGTTAAGCTTTTCTCCTGCACACAGGACCCTGAACTTAGAGACCCACATAGCCTCAGGCAGCAGCAGAACAAGAAACAGCCCCTCCTTAACCACCCATGTCCCAAATCACTGACCAGAACAAGGACATTTCCTGATCCACCGCCTGATACCTGTTCTTTGTAACCTGCTTTACTCCCTCCTATATAAGAAGCACCCTCCCCTACCTGACCTTAGAGACACCTGCAGTTGCCATGGCCATGGCCTGGGCTCTCTCTATGCTGCAACTGTTCTCTCTCTACTGTAATAATCATTCTGAGAAAGGCTCTCCTACACAAGTCTGAATTTGTTTTTTATTTGGCATTTTTGTGTCATAAAACTCTGATTAAAACCTAAGGTTAAAAATAAAGAACCCAGATTTCAGTCAGTCTTTGAAATATGCTATTTTCCAGGTAGAGCCCTGTGTAACCATAAGACATGGCATTTTCTTGAAATTCCTTTTATTCACCCTAGTAAATCTGAAGTAGAGAACAAAATGCACTGTCTTAAGAAGCCATATTTCAGAGGGAAATACATCTCTTTCATCAATTTACCGAAATAGCTTGTGACTTTACATATATCTAAATGTTTTAGCCTTGGATTATATAGTTGAATTTATCACTTCTTACAAGTAATCTCAGAGAAGTAGATACATTGTTTCCTTTTCTGAACCTCTTAAAGAGAATAAAATTACAGAACATCAAACAAATTGCTGAAAATCTTTGGGTGAAAAACTTAAAGTGAAGGTTTTTAGTATGAATGTTAATGTCAATTACATTTGACATAAAATGTGTGTGTGCGTATCTGTATGTACCACTAAATTATTAAATTGACTTGACTACTGGTATTAGTCTTGTAAGTAGCCTACCTATGATTCAAATTAAGCCTTTGTCTGCTTATTTAAAAGTAATAGCATTAGAATAAACATGATAGCTTTCATCTTCGTTGGAAAGAAAAATGATTTTATGGAGAGTCTGCAAAGTCCCAGGCCCTGTGTTGACTACTTTCTTATACATAACTTTAATTCTCGTAATCTTATGCGGTAGTAGTATTATGGCCCAAGTTACTAGAACACTGAGATCAAGCCCTTGAAACTAGACTTTTCTACTAGAAACTTGCATAGACAGACTATGGACACAGACTCGGCTATTATGTCTAGAGCTTCTGCCATAGCTTACCCCTCCATGAGCTTGAATGAAAATGGACTTAATGTTTTTCATGGTGCCTTATGACTAGAAAAGCTAATACTTTACTCACTCAAAAATGGATTTTAAGGCAGAAATTCTGCAAATAAGAGGGGACTATGGTCAACAATCTGAATTGGGTTTTTGTTTACTTAAAGAAATGAGTGTGGTGAGCACATATACTCTGTAAATGAAAGTTCCCTCAAATATTAATGAAAAGAAGGGTGGCTTTCCAAAGCAAAGAGAAATTATAGCTAAGAACTTCTTTGTGTCATTTATTTGGTTCAAGACTCCAAATCAGCTCCATGGTGTATACTCTGGCTCAAGAGAGGAGTGTGGCCCTTATGCAAATTTATAGAGCAAATTTTATTGGTTTGATTACCACAAAAGTTGTTATTTTATTTCAAATAATTTCTTACCTATTACAAAGCTGATTATTAAAAAGTACTTTACAAAAATTGCCTTTTATAAAATAGCAGTCATAAAATAAGGATACTCGCGTAAAAATCTCTTAGGTGAATTTTGCAAAGAACTGAAGACACCTGGTGCTCAAACATATATGTATTGACCTATGTTAAAATGTATTAGTTTTATGTACTAGCTTTATGTACCTGAAATCTTTCTTCAGCATTCTCAAACTATATTCCCTTCCTCCTTCCCAAACTTACTTTCTGGTAAGGACTCAGTCTGTTGCAGATAATGCTGTTACTCAGAGAAGCTTTCTTATTAAGAAGTTATGAGTGGTCAGTGCAGAATACTTGCCAATAGGGGTAAAGGGTAATGAAAAAAAGCCTGTTTTATGGTGTGAAGAATGAGAATTAATGACTTATAACAGTCTTTTGGGAATAAAAAACTCAAAATAGAAAGGTTAGTGAAACATGAGTCCGTTCCAGTCTTCTCCTAAACTTCAGAAATGATGGTCCTTTTTCAGGAAGACAGTTGTAATACAAATAAATAATACAATAGTTAATAAATAATACAAGAATAAACTGTTTTACATGTGCTCACAACTGTAGACCTGCTTTTGCCCATGTGTATGTGTGTAGGTGTGTGTGTGTGTGTGTGTGTGTGATTATACATTATGAAAAATTGGGTTTATCTTTTCAAAGCAGTGTTTTGCCTGTTTTGGCAACTTAACATTGCATATTAAGGATTTTCTCATGTCTTCTCAAGTTTGGGGATGCACGAAATTCTAATTAGTGCATAGAAGTCAGTCATAATTATTCATTTATTCATTCATTCCCTTGTTTGTTCATTAGACAAGTATTCACTGAAATTCTACAAGGTACCAAACACTACTTTAGGTAAGCAAAAAATGAGCCAGCTTTCTTAAAGTTTCTATTTTACTGAAAATCCACAGACGATAAACATATTCATATGCATTATGTGTGAGGTGGCAATGCCGCAGAGCAGGGTATGCAGGACAAGAGGAGGACAAGAGTTATTGCAAATGCTGAGATGGCACCTTGCATAAAGTGTCGGTAGGATGAGGGGAGCAAGTCGGGAGTGCAGAAGAGAAAGTCAGGACAGGAGAGTGACAGGTCACACAGGGCTGCAGAGGTCACCTAAAGATTTTGGCTTTTATCTTAGGTAAAGGCTAGTGTCTGGAGGGTTTGAGCAGAGAAGTGATGTGCCATGGCTTACATTCTGCAATGTTACTCTGGCTTCTCTGTAGAGGAAAGGCCATAAGGAGAACAAAAGTGAAAACAGGAGCGCATGTAGAAGGATACTGCAACAACCGGTGAGGAGCGACGGTGGCTTGAACCAGTGTGGTCAGATTCTGCATCTAGTCTGCTTGTAGACCTGGCAGGACTGAGTGACTGGACAATGTAGTGTGTGAATAAAAGAGAATTATAAAGCATGATGTTGAAGATTTTGGCGTGAACAAATGAAACTAGGGAGTTGCCTAGGACAGAGAAGGGGCAGGATTAAAGGAAATCATCAGTTCAGTTTTGAACTTGTTAAATTTTAGATGAGTGCTTGAGATTTAAGTGGAAATATCACGAGTTTGAGAATGTGGATCTCAGTGAAGTAATCTGGACCAAAGGTAAAATTTGGGGAGTTCACAGTGAACTTATGGTGTGTTCAAGACTTGATACTTGAGGTGATCAAAGGACTGTGTGAGGAGAGAGGCGTTCCAAGGCCCTAGTTCTGAGCAACTCTCGCACAGAGTTCAGACATAGGAAGGAGAACCAGTGCAGAGAACAAAAACAAGAGCCTGGGAAATTTGGAGGACAACTGAAGAGAAAGTGGTGTTCCAAAGGAAGAAAATTAAGGAAGTTTTTCAAGAAGGATGTTGTGATCCAGAGCAGGAGGGCTGAGAAATAACTATTGTATTGACAAATGGAGGGCGTTAGTGATTGTGAGAAGGATTTTGGTAGAGCGGCAGAGTGAAAGATTGATTGAAATGTGTTTAAAATCATGGGAGACACAGTGCAATACATAGATCTTGTAACATAGAAATCCACAGCTGAAACCTGTATGACCATATGAACCAATGTCACCCCAATAAATTTGATAAAAAATTATATATATACATATATATATAATCATGTGCGAGTAAAGAAATTAGAAAAAGAAAATATAAATTAATAACTGAGAAGAATTTCTGGAAAAGGAATTGGATAGATTGTGTATTATCTGGGGGAAAGGGGGTTGGTCAGAGGGGCTGATCTGAAGACAGGAGGTATGAAAGCTTTATGTGGACGCCCACCAGCAAGGGAGGCTGGGAGAATGACTGCTTCGCCAAGAACACTGTCTCTCTGAATTCAATCCAGATTCTATTAACAGGGAAGAAAGGGAGAATATATATTAGGAAGCATCTAATAGTGTCTGCTATAAAGCCCTATGAAGGGCTAGATACACTGCTGGACCATGAGGGGGTTTATACTAGTTAGGGGAGCACTCCGGTCACCTTCTCACTGCATTTGGCTCACTCTACCCACTTTCTTATTATGGCGATTGTATTACCTCTTTCAAGATCTAACTTGAGGGGGAATTTAGTTTGGCTTTGCAGATATTAGAGCCATGTGAAGGCAGTTATGGACAACAGTGGCTTCTGGCTGCCACAGCTCCGAAGGAAGCTAGGTCCCTTCTAATTGCTTTGCCTCATCTCCATTGCCCAGGAGGAACTGCTAGAGCTCAGGTTGCCGATGATTTCTCCAAGTCTTAAGTATGTCATTTAAAATTCACTGTACTGTAATTTCATTTAAATCTATGCTAAATTGTATCGCCTTGTCCAGAGCTTGCCCTGGGCTTTCATCTTCATTATTTCAACCAAATTTTATAGACTGCCTACATTATATTATTGTTATAACGAACTGGGAATATAAAAGTGGGAAAGATTGCTACTCCGCCCTAAAGGAGTTTAAATGTTGAGGGCAGTGACAAGCTAAGGAGATGTATGCTGAGGGGAAAGGACTATGGAGAGGTCTGTAGGTCACAACTTAGGTAATCGGTGGACAGTAAACAGTGGAATAATCTCCCCACCTTTCCCCTGGAATGTGGAAACAGCTATAAACACTTTCTACTTCCTCATGTAGCTAAGTGGCCCATTTCCATATCTATCAGATCCACCCCTGCCCCGGAATTGCAAAAGGTACAGTATGTGGGACAAAGCAAACTCCCTAAGATCAACAGCAGACTTTATCTAGGCTCACCCTGCCTGAACCCAGGGTCCCAGCACTTTGACACTTGGGGCTGGATAACTTTTTGGCCTGTGTATGCGTGAGTGTGTGTGCACACGTGCACACGTGCACGTGTGTACCTGTCGGGGGATTTCCTGTGCATTGTAGGATGTTTAACAGAATAACTGACTGTTACCACCTAGATGTCCGTAGCATCACACCCTCAATCTGTGACAGAAATGTCTCCAGATATTGCCCAGTGTCTCCTAAAGGGGCAAAATACCCTGATCTTATTTATTGCCAAGAATGATCAGACTCGTGCTTTGGTCTAGACCATAAACTATAAAATGACCCTGGGCAAGTCATGGAAAGTCTTGTTTATGTTCTTATCTTTAAAAACAACATATAATCCTTATTGCCTACATCTTAGTGTGGACATGAGAATTAAAAATAAATGTCATAGTAGAGATGGATATAGCTATAAAAAGTATTGCTCATGGTGTGTTGCTTTTTCTTTCACACATTCGATTGTAGTGTTTTCTACTTGAATCTTCTAGCCCCATAATGCTAAAATATGGCAACATTGCTGGCACTCGCCCTTAGGAGCGCATACCCACAGGACTGCACTCATCTCACAGGAGGGGAAGGCAGTGGCAATGTCCTCAGGTTGCTCAGGCAACGGGTGAAAAGCCCCAGCAAGTGCATCTGAAAAGAATTCCTAGTTCTCAGGCCACCGTGCAGGACACTGAGACCCCCACACACGCCCCTCAGCCTCCTATTCTCAGCACGCTTAGCAGTCACTGAATTGAGCTAACAAATCGATTTCAAGCTACAAATGCTCTCAGTACATAGAACAAACTGCTGCCAGCTGACTGGCTCTAGGACACACTGAAACATGACAGGCGTGGAAATTACCCCACTGGTGAGACAGGAGAGTTCATCCCACTGAAACCCCGGTGAGAGCTAGCCTCAGCCGTGGAAAACGTCTCTGCTGCGTGTTAGCGCGGCTGGGCCGGCCATCATGCCCCAGTCCAAAAAGCAAGCAAGCAAAAACCCTCTTCAAGCCTTTTCACAGAGCTCTTTAATCTTCTAAAGTCGTCTCTGAAGAAAATAAGTAAATCATTCCAAGTGGGAACTAATAATTGTCTTCATTCAAAAAAGTCCCACTGACCCCCAAGTTTGGTATGATGTCACCCTCATCTTCCTTGATGCTTGAGAAGGAAACCCAGGCACCTTCCTCAACCCCTTGCTCCCCCCATTCCTCTCATCAGTCAGTGCAACGGCCTCTAAAAACTTTCCATTGAAATATCTAAACATCTACCAAATTCACCCATTTTCCCGCATCCCACTGCCACCCCTCGCCCCATTCCTCACTATTTACACTACCATCCTGCCTGGTCCCTCGGCCTTGCACCAAGCACCAGCCTGCTCTCCAAAAAGAATAGTGACTCACGTTCTGTAACACAAACCTGATGACATTGCCGCAGCTCAAGACCTTTCTCAAGCCAGGCGGCTAGAAGAGCCTGGATTCTCTTTCTCCCTGTGCCTAATACAATGCCAGTTATAAGGTATAAGCTGAAATATAGCTGCGGAAAGAAAGTCCCTTAGAACACTCTCCATGTGCCATTGCATTCCAGCAGAGGGCAGCTCCTCACCCAGAAACTTCCATGTGAGCACAGGCCCTGGGCAGGAATGCTGGTGGCTGACTCGGTCCCCTACGCACATGAGACCGAAGACCGGCAGTGGAGGGTGACAAAGAGCATTCAGACGTATGTATAAGGAAGCTGTGAACAACGGAGGCCGCCTCTGCGCCTTGAAATCACACGAAAGATAGACTCAAGCAGAATCCTGGTCCCGTGGTTTTGAAAGTATGTTCATTGCAGTAGAAAGAACAGATTAGAATCAAGAAAACTGGGTCCTGATACCCAGAATCCTGTTTAAATAACTTGTCATTTGCTCTTAGTTTCTTCAGCAATAAAATGAGAACGAGAAATTCTGTTTATGTTACTAAGAAAAACACTGATATACAGCAAAAACAACACTCAGATGTGAGGCATTACAGATGTACATCCACAAACAAATGTTTCCTATAATTCTGGGTATTCTCAATTTTCTAAAATTTATTCACAGACCCTGGTGCCTTTGATAGTAACAATTGGACCCTGCATCCCAGGTTAAAAAGATTTTCTTTATAATTGACACCATCATTTCCCATTTGGCATGTCATTTAATGTTCTGAAAAATCCTGGAGTGTTATATATTTTTTTATTCTTTCTGATTGCATCAGAAATAAACATGAAAAAGAGGATTTAAACTTAATTGCTATATTCATTTTATTTATCTCCTAGTCTTTAAAAGGGAAAGATGGTTAGACACAAACTATACTGAGAAAACATTTGTATCCCCACAAACACATCTGAAAAGTATTAAGATTGAAAAATGGTTTACCATGAATGGAAAAGAAATAATTGATTTTCCTGTTTCCTACTGACAAATTACCTCAAATTACCATTGCATTGCATCAGGTCTTTGTGGAGGCCAGCGGGCATATTGAAACAGCACAGAGAAGCTTTAGTCCAGAGCTAAATACAGGATGTGCAGCACTTACAATGGAGCTGCGCAAATCACACCACACAAATGTTTCATCCAAGGAGCAGAAAAACCTTTCAAATAGGTTCTCTAGAGATCAATGCAGTTCTATAATTCCACTAGTTGATCTGACATTAGATTTCCTATGTCCTAGGTAGCAGGACATGTACTGAGGGGCTTTCCGAATAACGATTACCTTTTCTTGACAATGTGGTGAGCATTCTAAGACCACACTTCACTTTAGCATTCATGGACCTAATTGACCAGGGTCAGAAATTCCACTACAGGACTTAACTCAAAGAGCAGGGCAATGCCTAATGGCATTTTGTTAAACTTCTCTCAATATATTGAGGATATATTCCAGCTTCTTCCTGGATATCTGCCTTAACTCTACATCTCCACACACTATGTCCGCACATGCTCACTAACTGAGGATTAGTATTAAAGACTTAAAAGTCAGGTAGCTGAGTCATTCCGAATTTAGGAAGGAAAATTGTTTCTTTGATGACTTACCCTTTTGTTCGTTCTTTTTTATTTCTTTTATAAAAAATGGGAATAATATTAATCTACCTCCGAAAGCTATTGAAAGTATCAGATAGGAGGAAAGAGCTGAAAGTGTCTCGTAAATTGTAAAATGCCATATATATCCAGAATAGTGCTTTTATCATTGTTTTGTTACATAGAGAGGAGAGTTAAGATAAAACTAAAAAAAGTTTCTTGGATGAGCCGACTGAAGGTTCTAAGGGAATGAATAAGGTATTTGCTTATGATTAAATAAAAATACCTCTGTGTGATATAGTTACTATGACAAGAGATTCCAGGGAGGTCTTAACCTAAACTGGACATAGCTTGACATTGCATCTGATACTGCATTGTATCTGTCACTGCACACTTCTGTATATTGCCTATCCTGAAATCCTCTCATTTTTTGGACATTTGAATCACTTAATCTGCATTTTTTTGGCCGTTGGAGGCACATGGCTTGGGGAAAGCCCAGAAAGCTCAGAAGAAAAGGGGAGGGCTGCTCTCCTAAAGCTGTCTTCACGGAGTGGAAATTTCCAAGGGTCATGGTCAAGGAATGTATACCACTCTCCCATCGTGAGCACAATAAATGACACTTCCATGAAGCTCACCCAGAGATTATGAATCCTTCTCATCATTGTAATCCAGGTAGTCACCACCAAGCACTGTGAACTGGCATGCAGATAGAAACCCATTTGTCATTCTGGTCCTAGGCTGAAGGTGATCACTACAACCTGAGCCTGGACTGTCTTCACAGGCAGTTATAACTTTTTCAAACATTGCTGTCGTGCCTATCTCTTGAACTATGCATACTATAAAATATTTAAATTCAACTTCTGGTCACTAAAATTGGTGTGAAAACTTTTTCTTTTATTCCAACACTATGCATTTTTATTTTTATTGTTGACACTATTACAGATGTCCCCATTTCCCCTCCATTTGCTCCCCTCCACCCAGCCCTGAGACTCCTTCCCTCTGGCCATCACCACACTGTTGTTTGTGTCTGTGGGTTATGCATATATGTTCTTAGGTGAATCCCTTCACCTTTTTCACCCAGTTCCCTGTGTCCCCCTTCCCTGACAGCTGTCAGTCTGTTCCATGTATCCATGCCTCTGTTTCTATCTTCTTTGTCAATTTATTTGTTCATTGGACTCCACATATTAGTGAGATCATATAGTATTTGTCTTTTTCTGATTGGCTTATTTCACTTAGCATAATAATCTCCAGGTCCATCCATGCTGTTGAAAAAGAAATTTCCTTTTTGTTTTACAGGTGCTTAGTAGTCAATTGTGTAAATATACCACAGCTTTTTTTTTTTATTGTTCAAAATATTACAGATATCCCCTTATTTCCCCATTGACCCCTTCCACCCCCCCACCCACTCTGCTCCCCAGGCCTTCAGCACACTATTGTCTGTGTCCATGGGTTACGCATATATGCATATAGATTTTTTGGTTAATCTCTCACCACCCACCCCCACCTTCTCTCTGAGATTCATCAGTCTAATCCATGCTTCCATGTCACTGAATCTATTTTTTTCATCAGTTTATAATGTTCTTTAGATTCCACATATGAGTGAGATCATGTCGTACTTGCCTTTCTCTGACTGACTTATTTTGCTTAGCATAATTTTCTCCAGCTCCATCCATATTGTCCCAAAGGGTATGAGATCCTTCTTCTGCATAGTATTCTATGGTGTAAATGTCCCACAGCTTTTTATCCACTCATCTACTGCTGGGCACTTGGGCTGTTTCCAGATCTTAGCTATTGTAAACTGTGCTACTATGAACATAGGGGTGCATATGTTCTTTCTGATTAGTGTTTCAGGATTCTTAGGATATATTCCTAGAAATGGAATCACTGGGTCAAAGGCAGCTCCATTTTTAATTTTTTGAGGAACCTCCATACTGTTTTCCATAGTGGCTGCCCCAGTCTGCATTCCCACCAGCAGTGCACCAGGGCTCCCCTTTCCCCACACCCTCGCCAGCACATGTCCTTTGTTGATTTGTTGATGGAGCCATTCTGACAGGTGTGAGGTGATATCTCATTTCAGTTTTAATTTGCATCTCTCTGATGATTAACAACCTTGAGTTGATAACTACTTTTAATGATCATTCATGATATACCACTGATTTTTTTATTGTTGAAAGTATTACAAATGTCCCCTTCCCCCCATTGATCCCCTCCACCAGGCATCCACCCCAACCCCCCCCCCCATCTTCTCCACACTATAGTCTGTGTCTACAGGTCATGTATATATGCATCTAAATTCTTTGATTAATCCCACACACACACTCTCCAACCCCACCTTCCCTCTGAAATTCGTCTGACTGGAAAACAGTATGGAGTTTCCTCAAAAAATTAAAAATGGAATTGCCATTTGACCCAGTGATCCCACTTCTAGGAATATATCCTAAGAAACCCAAAACACCAATTAGAAAGAATTTATGCACCCTTATGTTCACAGCAGCACAGTTTACAATAGCTAAGATCTGTAAACAACCCAAGATACACCACTGATTTTAGAATTGAAATGGAATAGATTTCAACTATAATTTTCTCTAATATTAATCTTTGGTATGTTTTTGTCCTAGTTCTTTATACATATTGATACACATCAGATCCCTCCCCCTGTGTGAAAACCATTGTTCAGTTTCACTTCTCTTTTACAACATAACATTCTTACGGTCTTAATAGTCTGTTCTTCTTTGAAATAGGCTGACAAGGATCCCTGGGAGATGAGTAAGACAAACTAGAAACAATTCTCTTATAGAAACACAGTCACATACAGTGTAGTAGTTGACTCAGTTCAGGATGTGGTCTGTGGCAGCCACAGTCATAGAGAACAGGTAATGTGCCAGCAGCTCTCAAGTCAGGAAAATGTAGTCAAGTTCAGCTCTGTCAGTTACTAACTTTTGGGTCTTGGAGAAATCCCTCATATTATTTCTACTCGTAATTTCTTAACAGCAAAATTAACATGTTGATGCCTCATAGGGATATTAAGAGTTAAGTGAGAAAATAAATCGAGGTGCTTTGTAAACCATGAAGCATAATGATGGCATTGCGTAAGTCTCTTTTCCACCACCCAGAGAAATGTGGATGACATAAAAGGACACTTAAGGATATAAAATAGACATGTCAAAATTAAAAAGTGACTGGCCTTTTGCCATATATAGTGATTGCTGCAGAAGTCAGATGTTCCTGGTAAATCGGAACATTTGACAATGTATATGATTTGGTCTTTGTTGGCATTTTCTCTTTGTGTATAAAAAAAAAAGGATATATCATTTACATGCCATGAAATTTGATTTTAGTTTCAGTTCTGTGTTTTGATAACTGTATACAGCTCTGTATGACCAGCCAAAACAAGTGCTGGAACCCTCACACTACCCCAGAATGTACCTTTCTCTATTTTAGTCAATAAACTCACTTTAGCTGAGGCAACCATTTCTGATTTCTATCAAAATATATTTGTTTCTTCCTTTATTTTAGATTTTACAGTTTTCTTTTGTCTCTGGTCTCTTTGGCTCAAAAAAAGGATCAACAAAATGTTTTGGAGAATCACCTATGTTGAGGATATCAGTAATTTGTATGTTTCTTTAAAATTGCTGAGCGGTATTAAATTGTATGAATTATGTCAAACATTTTATCTCCTTTTTTTCAGTTGAAGGACCCTTGGCTTGTTTCCAAGTTTTGGCTGTTATGAATGAGTTTGTTATAAACATTCTTGTACAAGTCTTTTATGAACATATGCTTTCATTTCTCTTGAGGGTGGGACCTCTCTTAGGAGTCTGGTTTCTCTGAGGGTATTATTTCTTTGAGAGTGGAACTGCTGAGTCTTACAGTAGGTGCTGGTATTAGTGTAAAATGGTACATCTACATTGGAAAATTATCAGTATTTTATAAAAGCAAATGTATATCTAATCCATCTAACATGTATTCTATGTATACTAGACTTTAAAGAAAATGTCCTAATTGTTTGTACAAAGTGTACTCTCACCAGCAATGCGTGATGATTCTGGTCACTCCACAGCCTAACCAACTGTGCCTGTGTTAACAACTCAGTCATCTTCATGTGGCATTGTCATTAAATTTGTGGGTTTTTTAAAATTTTTAATTTCATTCATGTTAGTTGCATGCATTTGTATTTTATTCTTTTTAACTGTTGAGTTGTATTTCATTATACAAATAACTGAATTTGTTCATTTCTCTTGTTGATAGGCACTCGGGTTGCTGTCATATTTTGTCTATTATAGATAAAGTTATAATAGACACTAGCATCTGAGTCTTTTAATAGACTAACATTTTCATTTATCTATAAGAGGGGGATTTCTATGAAGAGTTTAGGTCAGGAATCAGCACTCTGTTATCTACGGGCCAAATGTGGCCCACCACCTGTCTTTGTAAAGAAAATTTTACTAACACACAGTCATGCTCTTTTGTTCATGTATTATCTATGGCTGCTTTTGTGCCGCAAGGGCCAATATGGGTAGTTGTAGTAGAAACCATATGACTCGCAAAGCTTAAACTGTTTACCATCTGGCCATTTACAGAAAAAGTTTGCCAGCTCTTAGTGGAGGTATACATTTATCTTTATGAACAACTGGTACAGTTCACCAAAGTAGGCAAGCAATTTTATATTCACACCAACAGTGTATGACCGTTTCCGATGTACCACATCCTTGCTATCCTTTGACATTGTTACTTTTATTTTACATAGTCCAATTTGTTGAAATGAATTTACACTATGGGTTTTAATGTGCATTATTCTGATGGTCAAAAGTTTTGATCACTTTTCATGAGCTTATTGATCTTCCACATACCTTTTGAGAACTATCTATTGCAGTATTTTGACAGACTTCATTGTCTCTCTTTTTATTGTTCATTTGCAGGAGTTCTTCACAATTAACAAGATACAACTATTTTTTTAAAGATATATGTATTTCTATTTTATCTGAGTTTATGGCTTTCCTTGTCATTCTCTTAACGATATTTTTTGATGAACAGGAAATTTAAATTTTTGTGAGGTCCTACTTATCACTTTTCATTTGTGGTTAGTGCTTGCCACGTCTTGCTTAAAAAAATCCTTGCCTACTCCAGGGTAACAAAAATATTCTGCTAAATTTTCTTAGAAAATTAGAAGTATGCTCTACCCCATATTAATTTTTGTGTCTAGCTGGGGTAGAGGACATAGTTCATTTTCTTCCCATTTGGATATCCAGATGTTACAGCACCATTTGTTAAAAAGATTTTTGTCTCCCACAGAATTGATTTGGAACCTTGGCCAGAAACGAATTAATCACATGTGCTCAAGTTGACTCCTGGATTTTATATTCCATTTACTATGTTTCTACCCTTATATCAACACCATGCTCTTGTCATCACTGTAACTTTACATGATGTTGAAATCAGTTTAAATCCTTCAAATTTGTTCATCTTATTAAACTACTTTTAGTTTTTTGCATTACAGTACACATTTTAGAATTAATGTGTCAATATCTTTAACTTGAGATTCTGATTGAGATTCTATTAAATCTGTACATCGATTTGGGGATATTGGAACTTTGAACAGTATTGCCCTCCCTGGGTGGCTTAGTTGGCTGGAGTCATCCCATACGACAAAAGCTTGAGGGTTCAATTCCTGGTAGGGCATATGCCCAGGTTGTAGGTTTGATCCCTGGTTGGGGTGTGTATGGGAGAGGCTACCAATCAATGTTTCTCAGATCAACGTTTCTCTCTCTCCCTCTCTCTCTCTCCATTCCCCTCTCTCTAAAATTCAATAAAAACATACCCCCCCAAATAGTATTGAGTCCTATAATATTATAATAATCTATGTACACTCCATAATTCATATATTTGGGTCTGTTTTAATTTATCTGAGCAATTTTTCCTACTTTTTAGACTTTTTACTATTTTCTTTCTTTTTTTGTTAATCCCCACCCAAGGATATTTTTTCTATTGATTTATCAGAGAGAGTGGAAGGGAGGGAGAGAGAGAGAGACATCAATTTGAGGGAGATGAGAGAGACATTGATTGGTTACCTCCTGCACATGCCCTGACTGGAGCTGGGAATCAAACCCAACCCTTTGGTTCACAGCTGACACTCTAACCACCGAGGGGCACCAGCCAGGGCTATACTATTTTCTATTTCTATTACAGAGATCTTGTATATATTTCATGTTTTACAGCTAAGAATTTTGAAAAGAGACGGGGCTTGTTCTGAATTCTGGCTTAGGTACTTAACTAGCTGAATGACTTTTGTTGATTAGCAGGCATTTGGCCCTGTCCAAATATCCATGCAGACATCTGGTCCATGCCAAAAGGTTGTTGATATTTGGTGATATAAAAATGTCCATGAGCATATTTGGCCTACGTCAAACTGTCCTTGCTATTTGGCCCTGTCAAAAGCATCCAGGCTTAGGAAATGTGCCTGGGTTCAAATAGCTCATAACACTTTTTTAATTCTCTTGGTTTCCAGGATTAAAACACTATCATGTTTTATTAGTCCAATAATTGTGTTGTGGCTCTACTGCTAATGGTAACCTTTAACCTCAGTAGCCTAGCAGGTAATGTCACATGGAGTGAGGTAGATGGGTCAGTATGGACCAAATGTCTCTGTGTACATTTTGGACAGGACCAAAATACTGCAAGGATTTTTGTCAATTCAATTAACCTTTCTGATATTTAATGAAATGAACTGCCCATGGTCATACTGAAAATTAAAAGAGATCACAATGCCCATTATTATAAATATCTGTATATATCTTATGATGAATTTTTTTGAGATCAGGGCTTTTTTTATCTTTGTATTTCCCTGTGGTGCCTAGCACAGTAGTCTGCATTGGGTAGGTATTATGTACATCTTTTATGAATAAATGAATATTCTCCTACAATGTGGGGAACAAAAAAGCAAAAAAAAATCTACAATTTAAAATCTATTCAATGTGATAAAATTTACATGTGCTTTTCATAAGTTCAATAATCATAGAACAATTGGAAAAAAAGAGATAATGTATGCAAAAGTACATGGTAGGCAACATTTTTTTCCCTCAGGCAATTAGCCAATAAATTTGAGTAGGATATTAATGGTAGAATAAAAAATATACTGATCAAATCTGATTTGAACCATATGTTTATTTAAAATATCTAGTTGTTTGTTAACTATGCTTCATATTACTTTGGTACAAATTCTGAAGTAATAATTACATAGAGATGAGTGATCATGGAAATTTCAAATTTATTTATTGGCTAAGATTTAATAAATCCATTTCATTTTCATACCTACTCTCTTTTCTGAGCATATTAATCATTTTTGCTTTAAAATAAAATATTTTGGCCTGGCCAGGTGTGGCTCAGCGGTTGAGCATCAACCTAGGATCCAGGCGATCAGAGTTCGATTCCCTGTCAGGGCACATGCCCGGGTTGCGGGCTCGATCAATGACTCTCTCATCATTGATGTTTCTGTCTCTCTCTCCCTCTCCTTTCCTCTCTCTGAAGTCAATAAAGATATATTTTTTAAAAAGTAAAAAATATAAAAAATAAAAAAATAAAATATTTTGAAAATCACTGAAAGAATGACAAGTGCTGTTTGCTTATATAACACATTATGACGTAGGCTTATATGTGTAACATCGCACATGCACATGCTTTGGTACACTGCAACTGATTTGTAAAATGGAAATAATTACTTACATTTCCCTCTCAGAATAAAGTCACACATAACAGCTCTTAAAAGGACTACACACCCCTGGCTTTGGTAAAGGATTGGCACACGTCTCTGGAAACTTTATAAGCTCAACTTCTTGGGAGGTTTCTGTTTCAAATCTGCATTTTCCTAAAATTGTTGAACAGGACAAGATTCTTAATTTCTAGTAGGAGCATTGTGTTCTGCTGTTCAACGTTTCTAAGTCAATCATGATTTAATTTCTCCCAGCTCTGGCAGTCTTCTAGTCCATCTAAACTAAAGGATATTAACTGTACCTGTTAAAAAACTGATTTCTGAAAGCTCTTTTTAAAGTACTTAGATTCCATGGAAAGAATCAATGTAACCAAAAAGAAGGAATGAAAAACATTTATTTTATATGTTAAAGGAAGGAGGTAGTTGGTGATCTGTCCCTGACTTCCCCAATAGGGCCCACTCCCATCTTTTCATTTAGAACATGTTTTTCTTGGTTTCCAGGATTAAAACACTATCATGTTTTTCATTTTCCTCATACATTCAGAGCTTCACTACTTGGTGGGTTTTTAATGAAACCACCATTTATCTGGTGGACTCCAGGGTGCAACAAAGCAACACAATTAACAACAGTTACAACAAACTACCTTCTGTGAAGGTTGAAAAGTGTTTAATATATTTGGGTAGAAAGCACTTTTCCATTTTCAAAAATTGTAGAGCTGAACTGTTCCTGAGAGTTCAAATGTGAAAGGCTTTTAATCAAACTCTCCTTACCCATGATTAGAAGATCAAACAGTGGTCTTGATTTTGAAATATATTAAAGTGATTCTAATGATAATGTCTGCTCTCTTTTCTTCCCAGCTCGGGATCACCTAATGCACTCCCACACTGGCCTTAAGAGACAAATGAAGAAATTCCCCTCCTGCCATAGGGGCCCAAAGGTAATCTTCCATTGGGGCAGGGGTTTCAGTGAGGTGTCCTCATTGAGTAGCCAAATAACATGGCACTCAAAGGCTGAAGCCATGCACAGGGCTTTTCTTTCCACTTGCATGAAAACTGCAATTTACAGAGCAAGTTTCTGATCTCAGGTAAGCCCTGTGTCCCTTCGATTGCACTCAGTAACAGAAGACAAAAGCAATTCTCACATTGTTTTAAGGAGTTTTGTCTGGAAAGAAGGGCTTAGATTGCTTCTCAGATCCAGCACCATTCTTTGGATATTTCCAAAATTCTCCCCATACATCCATTCACCCATTACCTGGGTAGTGGACTCACTGCAGAATCCTCAAGATATGGCACACTGGTACCCGGGCCCCACCACTTTCTCCTTGTTTCTAGTCCTTTCTGAGTATTTAGGTCTTAGTTCCCATAACAAAAAATCTATCTACTCCCCCTTCCCTTCAGCTTCAAGGCCTTCATGAGCATCAAAACAAAAAGTTTCAGGAAAGACCTCGGGTCAACCCAACACTGACTGCCAATGGCTTCTTTCCAACTCAGAGACATAAAAATGGTAGTGCACCCGGCCGGGCTTGGCTCAGTGGTTGAGCATTGACCTAGGACCCAGGAGATGGAGTTCAATTCCCGGTCAGGGCACATGCCCGGGTTACAGGCTTGATCCCCAGTAGGGGACGTGCAGGAGGCAGCCGATCAGTGTCTCTCTCTCATCATTGATGTTTCTATCTCTCTTTCTCTCCCTTCCTCGCTCTGAAATCAATAAAGATATATATATATATTTTAAATGGTAATGCATTCCCTTGAGAAAAGACAAATTCATTCCTTATGAACAAGACATGATGACCATTCTAGGGGATGGGATTGAGAGTGCCTATGATCTTGGAGGGGTCTATGGCTGTGAAAAACAAGGTGCAATTTAACTTATCAATGTTATCTATCTACATCCAGTTAGTAGGCTACCCTGATGTCTAACCAGATCTAAAATTTACTGAGCACAGTGGCTTTACAGGCATTATTAAATTCAACATCAAAACACAACCATGAGTTTTATTGCTTTGTTGTAACAGAAAATTGAAGCTTAGGGAGTTTACATGTCCAAGGTTACACAATAAACAGCACAGCCAGAATTCAAACATCAGTTTGTCTGATGTGAGACCCTCTGCTTAACCACAATGCTCCACTACTTCTCAGTTCATCCAGATTTCTGAACAATGACTACTTCATAATTTACCAGCCTCAGGAATCACAGCATCATTGTCGCCCCAACTGGTTGGCATAAACTTATATATGAAAGTAAAGTAAAGAATCCTCCACCTATGATGCAGGGCTATCATTGTTAAATTAAAAGAAAAAAAAAATCAAAGGTGACACCTGTAATACTTTCAACAATAAAGATAATTTTTTTAAAAGAGAAAAAATTTGCATGTTTGTGATTATTAATAGAATTGATTAATTTTCTTCTTCAAGTGCATGTTTCTGAGCAGGATCGGTATATTGTCTGGGAGAGCCTCCTCTGCAAGCTTGTATCTTTGATTGTCACCCCCCCTTTAATTTTAGCTATTCTTCAGAGAGGTCTGGCCTGCTCAATTTCTGATTTATTTCAGAAGAACAGCTGGAGTCAACAACTTCAGGCTATATTTTTTTCTTCCAGAATTACTTCTGTAATTATTGCCACATACCGTGGGCTGTGAAATACGTCTTTTTACTCATAATTATAGGAGAATTTGCACAAGGTCACCACGATCCTAATTTGAGGAGTAATTACTACCCTCATTTTCTTCTCTTGTCCCTACATCTTAAGAAAATGTGTTCAAATGAAGTAACATGATTGGTTTTCAACACAATCAGTCCCATTTCTCAGCCAAATTTTAGGCTCAGACTTTACACCTTGTGAATTCTTTTAAATTTCACACCTGGTTAGAAGAAAAACAAATATGGAATATTTAATTGATGAGGCCTAGCTCACCATCCTAGCGCTCAGAAACAAGATGTGTTAACTATAAAAAATAAACAAATCCTTTCTCTATTAAGGCCATACAGTCCAATTTGAAAAGAACTGAGTGACGTGAAAAATATTTGACCATCTTGTTTCCACGCCAAGTCCCTCACTGAGTAGAACTAGGCATTAAGTTGCACCCCTCAAGTTTACTACTATACTTCAGAATGGGAATAATCCCTCCAAGCCTCAGTGCTTCTCCCCGACTTAAAGCAAGCACAGCTCAGAGAAACCAAATGTCTCTGCTCCAGCGCTATGTATGCATTTCTAAAAAACTTCAGAAAAACCTAAGAAATTATGGGGGGAAATAGTATTGAGGACCACCACTCAAAACCTGTGGAACTCTGTAACCAGGACATTGACGAAATCCATAATAATCTTAAGGAAAGTACCAACACAGTGGTACACTGATTTTATTTTTCAATATCTCAGTTTAAACTTTTCTCTAAGAGAACACATCAAAGAGCCACCCATTCCTTTCCTGTTCCTTTAGGAAGCAGATGAAACAGATTTTCCTTCCCTTCGCTGTCATACCAGGCCTGAGTGACAGAGAGACATCTGTATTGGGACCTTTTTTAGAGTAATATTTCAAAAAGAACAGAGCTTGGAGGGCAACTTCTCTCAGACACATCATCTCTGTAGAAACTTGAGAGGTTGTTTTTTGTTGTTGCTGTTGTTTTTGTTTTTTGAGTTTAGATACATTTTTTTGCAGAGAGATGGTGACAATGAATTATTTTTGGAAGAGTCTAAAATAGCAATTAAGTGGGTATTTGAGACAACCACCTATAAATAAGGGCATTCTTTCTGTATTCAACACTTTAGTAGTCAGAAAAACATCTTATCAGCAATTTACTTCACTTATTTTGTGAGGATTGGGGCTGGGGATTAGATACTTTGAGGTTTGGATCGAGAGTTCCTGCTCTCATAAATTCACTCAATCACAGAATTGGATAGAATTCTCATTTTTAAAATTTTGAATTAATGCTTATTAGTATGATCATAGTGTTTTGTTTTCTCATTCAGTTGGCTTAGTGTGTATAAAAGCTACATAAAAGTGGGAATATCTTGACCTGCGGGAGCACTTCTGGGTTGATCAGTGGGTGATTCAATGGAAGAAATCTGGTAGGTCCCAACAAGAGAACGTGAAGACAGCTGTCCTGAGGACACCGCCAAAGAGGAGAGAGCAGCGATCACTCTGAGCAGAGGAAGGATGCGGAGTTGTTGAAGGGGGCCAGAGGAAGGGCAGATCGAAACAGTCTGAGGAACTTCTATAGCCTAATAAGTTTATATAAATGATGAGGAATATAATTCTAAACATACATCAATTTCCCCCATGCAATTCAAAAATATGCCTCATGTGTATATAATATTAATACCATATTACATACCTCCTACTCTCTAAAATCCAACAACTTAATTTTCTAAAATCTCAAATAATCTTGGCTTAGCAATTTAACACAAGTTTTTGAGTTCTAAACAAGATCAGCTGATCAGATAAGTGGACTGTTGTTTCTGTTGAGTTAGACAGAGACTGAGAATCAGAGCACCTAACATGGTCATTGCATGGTCATCTTTCTGTTGTTGAGAAAAAACAGAGAAAATCTTTCTCTTGGATTGTGTGAAACCATATATAACTTCTAGCCTTTAGTGTAGTGCTCTGTGACCTGCTGATGCACACTAAATGCTTATTGTTCTATTGACCGAATTTAATGACCTGTAAATAAGCTACAGATTCATGGCCTTTCATAGCATCTGCACTTAATACACCAAGTGGTTGAATACATTTGTGAATTTAATATTAACAGTTGGGTAACAAATTATAAAAAGCAGTACAGAGCTATAGAATTTAAAAAGGCCAACATTTTAGCTTTTTTGAATTATATCCTAATTCTTATATCATTTTTTCTGAAGTCTTTGTGTGGACTCTTGTACTAATAAATTCCCATTCCTCTCCAGCCTTTAGTTCCCCATAATTTTAGCCATTGCCAGGCCCAGTAAACTTACTTTCATTCTATAAGATACCTCTATGTAATTATATACAGTGGTCACTGACCATAGAAAATAGAAGAAACACAGCCTAAACCTTGCTTAATTTGTGAATTAGTAGTTGAAGCAGATAATTTTTTTAAAAAGTAGTTGTTCTATTGGTAATAATCATTTAAATCCATGCCATATAAGTCAAATGCATTTCTACTGTTTATGACACTGGAAGCTATAAATCTTAGACCATTTACAAAAAGCAAGTTTGAAACACTTCATTCTGACTGTATTCCTAGAACTAATCACAGGATTATACTGAGCTGATAAAGCATGGCTATGAACGCACCTAGAATATTCCAGGAATATCTACAACACAGAGGTAGTGATTTCATTACCATTGCAATCCATTGTTTTACAATAGCACTATGTGCAAAGAAATTGGTTATTTTTAACAATAAAAATCTTCCAAGCTCCCTCCATTAAAAAGAAAATTTATCTTGAAAAGGGAAAATGTGAGACAGACATACCGACAGCACTAAATACTTATAGTATTAGTAAATAATCAAATAACAAAAAAGACACCCAAATAATACAGAACTTAGTCAAATACTGCAAGTACGCAGCATTAATTTTAGTTTCAGATGATCTTGAATTTGAGTTTTCAAATAAGACTTTTTAATTATAGCATTGTTCTCTAACAAGCAACATTTTAACTCAAAAAGAATTTACAGGAGAGATAGATTTTATTTATTTTATTTTTTAAATTAGAGAATAGAAGGGTCAATTCTATTTAGATTTGTACCCTTTCTAATGCAAGAGATAATGTATATTATTTATTACCTTCAGAAAATTTTGGATGGTGGACACCAACTGCAATATACAGCTCATGTATCATAGAAATGTACACTTGAAACCTATATGATCCTAATAAATTTAATAAAAATAAATAAGTAAGAAAATTTGTCAATTTTTAAATATACCTTCTCTTATAGAACTTTGCAGAATGTTATGAACAAAGAGCCAATATAGCTGACAATAATAAAAAAAAAATTTTTAAGTAGAAAACTTAAAAGTTTAATAATTCAGATTTTAAAAAAAAGCTTTTCTATAACTATTCCCAAATTTTCCTGCAGCCTAACATTTCTGAGCATCCTGTTCCCCTTAGTTGGTAATGCGCTTCAAAACAGTATCTTTGTAGGAAGAGCAATGCCATTTTGAGGGACCAACAGAGGTTGAGCAAGGTATATATCTTAAAATGTAAGGTGAGCTCTATATGAGTTTCTTACTTTTAAAAATAACAATGATAATTACTGCCTTAGACAATACTTTATGAAGTCAATACTTCATATTTGCAGAGCAGTTTGAACACTTCAGGGCACTTGTACAAATCTCTTGATGTAAGCATGGAAGCTATGTCATCTCCATTTAATTAAATTTAATAATTTTCTCAACTAGTTCTGTAAATTGTAAAGTTTTGAACTCAAGATTTCCTGTCTTCTTTTTAATATTTATGCTTTTCCTTGTGCTTTTTGAAACCAAGAATATTTTTGAGGTCATTGAGCCCCAAATAACACTTTTTTCTCCCAAAAGATTGTGGTGTATAATTAGATCAAAGAGCTAAGAAAGCTTTTATGAGATTTTTCACTCAGTAAATGTATAACAGATGCTCTCTGGAGCTGTGAATGACCAAAGAATGATGACTATAAGATAGCGGTTTAATCGTCACTGTTAGGAAACCTACGCTAAATCATTCCAGTTCAAAGATCATTCCATTATCCAAAGACTAAGTTGTTTTCCAGACCTCTATTGACAGGTCTCAAAAGGGCTTTTTGACAAAATAGAATATCCACATTGCTGGAGACATCATATAAACATAGAAAAATCTACACTTGTCTAAACAGCTAAATATAGATAAATGAGGAAGTGGCCTGTAGATTGAAATAATAATATTTTGGTAGGAAGGACAGGTGGTGTCCAAATAAATGGCTAAAAACTATTCCTTCATGTGGAAACCATTGCCAGAGTTCCTTTAATGACTTTTCTCTTACAATCTAATCCACATAGCATATGTAATGTCCCTAAGTGCCATGTAAATAGTCTTCTAATAAAATGTTGTACACACAGTAGGAACTCAATAATGCTATAACAGCTACAAAATGTTCATGGGGGTCAATGATTGTATAGAACTATCAGCAATCAATTGAACGAAAGATCAACTGATGACAAATTTTAATGTAAACTGAAAGGAAAATCTCATATGGAAATGTCAGAATCCTTTCCTAGTCAATATATTTATTACCTTGAGTAAGGGCATTAACGTAATGCTCTTTAATCTACCAAAAACATCAAATGGGAAATAATGTTCAAAACGCTAGAAGACAAAAATCATCCCTCTATTCAATGCCAAGACTTTCATACTCACGTGCAAATCTGACATGACTCATTTTGTTAAGAATGTCTACCATATACCCACTCAACTACTTACTGAGTTGCATGGATTCTATTGCACCTAAAATCCATTCCTAGAACGCTGACAAATCTTTCTTTTAAAAAGCTACAGAAGGATGAAGCCAAGGAGAGCAGTATTTACAACGCTTTGGCCCCTCAGCGTAACATCGCCTGCCTTTTGTCCCCACAATAATTATGACTCTATAATTTCACTAAGTATAAGGCTGCAAGAGTAACTGCTCTCCCATCTCCCGGCTCCCCTCCCCTCCCCTCTCCTCTCTTCCACACACACACACACACACACACACACACACACACACACACACACACACACGTGTGCTGGGGCCTCAGTGGAGTAAGCCATTGGAGAAGCCAAGTAAGTTAAGACAGGAAGGGGCCGCCCGCTGCTCTAAAATCACAGCGCTTAAATGGCAACACTCTGATTTCCCAGGAGTCTGCCCTGCAGTCACAGTTTTGTTTTTTAAGTAACATTTGTGAACAGAACAAAAACCACAGGCTGAGTTATCTAGCACTTGATAATGTTCTCCAACTAGATTTCATGTTTTTTACCTGACCTCTGTCTATTCACTTGCCGTTTCGTACTTTCCTACTCAGAATCTTCAAATGTAATGTGACAGATCCTTTAGAATTATGACCAACTTTAAGGAAAAACATTAAAGTAGAAGTAAATGACATGTGTTTGATTTAAATAAAAGTATTTACATAATAAAAGTTTGGGGGTTTATTAAATGTATACAGTTTTCCAGTTTATACTATTTTTCCAAGAATGATCATTTGAGTGAGCAAAGAAAGCAAACAAAAATAAAAAATAAATGAAGGAAATGTGTAAATTAAGCTATAAGAGAAATCTGAAGTTATATAGAATTAATCCTTTTCATTTCATTTTATATTAAAAGTAAAAGCACTCAAATTACTGAGTAAAAGCAGAAAAACATCCCTACTATCCCATTCAAGCACAAACCCCGTGAACATTTGGCTGATTATCACTTTTCTACGTGTCCTTTAGTTGCAGTTCTGTTGTATGTGTGACTGCACATTACTTTTCATTTAGCATTGTCATAGACATTTTATAAACATAGTCCTACATACAAGCGCAAATAACGCAGCTATCACACTCAACTATTTTGCTTTGTTACACGTTTTCTATAAGAAAAAAACAAACAAAAACAAGAACGGTAATAAAATTTTCTCCAGAGAATAATGATGGTCCCTTGAGAATATCACCCCTCCAAACCAAACAAAACAAAGCAAAACAATAAAGCTATTTAAGACTGTAGGTTTTCCTAGCTGTTAGAATTGGATATGCTTCTGAGAAAATAATGTTCTTTCAGAAACAACCACACACACACACACACACACACACACAAATTATAAATAGGTCCTTATGTTCATGGGATGTTTTAGAAAATAATGCTTCCTGAAGGCTGAAAACAGCAGAAAATGCATGCCTTTTTAACTTTGTCCCTTACTGTGAACCTAGATCCCAATGAAGAGAAAATCATAGAGAGAAAAAGCATCTTCAAAAAAAGTAATATATCATGCCTGTGCTCCTATGACGCTGAGCCTATAATGAATAAGAAAGGTAGTAAATTGACTATACGCAATGATAACAAGCAAAATCGAGACAGAATCACAGACAGGGAGCAGGCTGAGCGTTGTCTGGGGGGGGGGGGGAGGGATGGGGTTGAGCAAAAAAGAAAAAAAGAGAAAATTCATGAACGTAGGCAATAGCGTGGCAACTGCAGAGGGCGGGGTGGAGGTGGAGGAGGGTGCAGGATGGGCAAAGGGTTATGGGGGAAATAAATTAGAGCCTTAATTAGATCTTAATTACACCACCCCGAGCTAAAGGTTGTGCTAAACAACTATTCAATTGGTGCTTCCTTAGCCAGACAGCAAACTGCTATGATTTAAGAATTAGTTTCATTTTGCGGTTTGAAGAAGCCACATTACTTTACTCCTATGAGATTCAAAGTTGAAGTGAGAAAAGTACGCTTTGTATGTCCAGATATTCATCTTTGGAAATAGTCTCCAAGCTAAAATGTTATTTTTTTCTTCTTCGGATCTGCTATGAACAATTAGCTGGGAGGCCACATGAGAGCATCGGAGAAGGAAACGTGTGGGCCCCCTGAGCATCTGGGGCCGCTTTTCCTCCTGGCCCGAGGCAAGCTCCACGCTAAACCGCAAGCAATATGTTGCTATCATTCTTCATCCAGCCTCAATTAAGTAGGACGTGGTTTTATACCTTTGGTGGTTTTGAGGTTTTGGCACAGCTTGGGCATTTGGGGTTGGATCCATTTCTAACGTCACAGCTGTTTTCAATATAGACATTGAAAACTAGAGGAAATGTAACTAACTTTACTGCTTTACTGAGTGCTGTTGATTTTTTACTTTTTCTAGCACTTGATTTGGATTAAGCCAAAATCGTTCTTTTGATACACTGAGTTTCCTGTCAAAATAGATATATTACGAGTTGCCTGTGCATCTAGTAGCACCTTTATTCATGGAAAAAAATATATTTGAATCTTCAGCTACAGATGAGTAACTTTGGCCATAACAACCTTTAAAGACTGGGAATGAAAAATTTTAATGGATCTTTCGAAAATATTAATATGAGCTCCATCTACGAAGTGTATGATATCACACTAAAAGGTTCTGCTCTCTCACAACACCTCCCATAACCTCAGTCTAATAGGACTTTCTTTTCTTTTTTTAAATCAGTAATCAAATAGTCACAACTAGTCATCAGCTACCAATTTGAAGAAATTTAGATAATTTTTAAAATTTAGATAATTTAAATAATGTCCCCAAGACATTATTTGATAATAATGAAATAAAATGACTTAATTTTTTATTAAAATTTTTAAGCACTTTTATGTGTAGTGCTTATTCTACCATTTATGAAGCAGGCTGTATAGGATTATTGAACATTTTGGAAAACAAGAAAATTGAAATTCAAAGAAATTAAATGTCTCATGTGAGATGACACTGTCATGAAGGGGAAAATCCAGGTTTCTTGGACTTGGCCCTGCAGTCTTTACTGTCAGCAGCTTTCTTTACTAGTTACTCTTGTAAGTAGAAGAATGATTTGGACACCTTTCTACCAAACCTTTCTGGAAAACACATTAATGAATATGTAAGGCATTTCTGAACAGTTATTCAAGGACTCAATTAGAATGTCATATTTTAGAGCTCCTGTCATCTAAAGAGCAAAATTATATTTGGCCAAAGGACATAATATTATGTATGCACTAATCATCATAAACACTCACCTTGAATAGACCATAGCACCTTAAAATTGTTTTTCACTGAATTTCTAGCCAAAACTGAGATTAATCTACTAACTTTGTTCAATGATGATATCTCAGATGAAACTAGCTGAACAATGATAACATTAATAATAATGTAGCACAATGTTAAATGGAAGTTGTAGTGGAAGGAGCATGACAGTTTACACCACATTCCAAATAGAGGTGCAAGTGCATGATTCCAGAAGTGTCTGTCAACCCGTTATGACTTTTAGAGCCTCCATCCCCATTGAGGAAATAAGTGGGTTTGAGGCGGTAATATAATTTTGACAGAAAGATATTGGCATGTTGTTTTTCACACTGTTTATAGGAGGTTTAAGGGAGGGCCCATCCCTTACCTCAAGCATAATGAGTGACTTCCATTGGGAAGTTGCTTTAAGTGGAGCTGATATGGTTCCAGTCTAGTCTGTGGGACACCATGGACTGGCCTCTGACATATAACAAAGAAATCTGAAGGTTTACTGAATGATTAACCAGTTGCTTGGCTGGCGGAGAAAAGGAACATTTGTGACTGTCTAAGAACTGGCCCGCACTCGCAAGTTTTTCAGGGTTTTCAGGGTACTGAATGCATGAGAATTTCCTTTGACACATGTGCATGACTAGATAAAAGGAAAGCAAGCCAGCATTGGGTGCTTTAGGACAATATTCAAGTTCTCAGCGGAAAGAGCTGGACATAATGACAGATAGATGCCTAGATCTATTAAAAGAATCACAAGGGAAAAGTTAGAAGAATGGAGAGAGTTCACCAATGCGGGTGGAACCTAAACTGAGTGATCAAAGTGACAGGGATTTTATGAGGAAGAGTCAGCGTGAACATCTGCCAAGTTCAGAAGGTGGCGGATCTCCACAGTGACGCCGGTCATCAGGAACGTCCCGCTTCCCTCCCTCCTCTTTCCACTGCTCCACTCACCACGGGGCCTGAAGCTAAAGAGAACAAGACAGAAGAGGAAGAATAAAGGTATTTGGTGGCGAAGGGAGAAGGAACCTTAGGAGGCACACTGCTCTCTGATGACCCTCCACTGAGTCCTGCAGTAGACAGTTGTAAAAATAATAATCCTAATCACTAAGACTATGGCAAAGTTATCTGAATGGCCTACAATGTAATTCATGCTGTTTTGTGCGGTTTTTTACTTTCCTTTGAACTTCCAACTTATGTTTTCAGACTCAGAACATCTCTTTTCTTTTGATGTCTATCATTCACTTCTGTTCCCTAGTTTCCATTCTGTTTCTAAAAATATACTAATAAAAGGCAAGAGCTTCTGTTTTTCCTACCAGGCTGAGAACATTTTAAACCATGTTACAGGAAAATAGTAATCTAATTTGATTTTAAGATGCAGCCTTAAATATCTGTATTTCCCCTTCTTTTATGAAAGAGCAAGTAGTAACAGAACAACTTGTGGGAAAATAATAATCGGATGGTAGCGTAACTAGTTTAGACATGTTCAGCTTTGGCTGTGCTTTCAAGTTAATGATGAAAGGGCAGCAATATTATGCAGTAATGGCCTCCCCCCACCACTGTTTTTCAAAACTGCCCTCATTAAACCACAGCCTTCCTATGCTCCTTTAATAATCAGCAGTGTAGTTGGGAGCAATGTAAAAAAGCACGTCCATATTTTATAGTAACTAAGAATCACTTCTATGTATAATTATAGTCAATACTTGGACAAAAGGGGAAAATGTAATTTTCTTAATGTTTTCATGCATGGGAAAACAATCAAGTTTTCTTCTCTTTTTTTATAATTGCACCAACTGGCCCTAACTGGGTTAACTTTTCCAAATTATAAGCAAGCCAGGCTATTTTAGTGTTAAAATAGTCTTTAAACATCTAGCTGCTATTTTATGTTCTACGGTTCTACTGGCAGTGATAAGAACCTGCCCAAGTCACATTTATTTTTTTTGCTTTCACTCCCTCAAGGGCTTAGACAGGCTCTGTGTTCATTGACCTTAAATCTTGATTAAGTTTTGGCTGCAAACTAATAAAGCTGAAAACTGGAAAATGGAATAGTCCATTATTGATGTAATCTTGCCTTAAGAAGCAGTGGGGGGAGCAATAATAAATGTTCTTTTATTAAAGATTGTGCTAGGCTAATGGGTTTGACTTTGTCAAGTTACTAATGGAATGCAGGGAATTGAGCACGGAGTGTTCACAGAGTGAACAGGAGTGTGGAAAAGATGGGGAGGGTGAGGTCTTGAACCATTTTTCAGTTTAGGCCTCATAAACTAGTCTCACTGGATGATGCATAGCTACTCCAAGCTCGGCACTGAAACCTAGCTTGTGTCATTTCCAATGTGTGACAACACTGAATCTTGACTTTTATACCTCATAACCTCAAATAGAAGTGATATTCTAGTAGAAGTGATACAATAACTTCCTTTTTTATAGACATTAGTTATTGTACCAGGAATTTTTGAGGGAACTCTATTTACTAGTAATATTTATTTTCTTGTGTTTTGTGCTCTTCTTATATTAACTTTTTCATCTTTTTCTATACAATGTTAAAAGAGACTGGTTTAAATCTCCCACTATAATTGTATAAGGAGTTAACTGTTTCTTCCCCTAAATCTGTCACTTTTTGCTTTCTACATTTTATAACTATTTTATTGGGTATATACAAACTTTGCATGGCTGTATCTCCCTGGTGAATCTTTATCATTTGGAATTCCTCTTCGTACCTCTAGTATCCTTTCTGCATTAAAGCTTAGTTCATCCGATGTTTACATGGCTGCACAATCTTTCACAATCTTTCTTGTGGATACAGTTTATAAAGTGTTTATTTTTCCTTCAACTTTCTTCTATTAGTTTTATATCAGTATATTTATATGTGCCTTTTGTAAACAACTCATAGTTAGATTTTTAAAACTTTAAGTGCATTCTCGAAATATTTATATTTTACGTGGAGCATTTAGTACAGTTGCATTCTATAGAATCACCAAAATATTTGGGTTTCTATCTGCCATCTTATTTTATACTATGTAGCCTCATTCTGTTTCTTTACTCTCCTTTCTTGATTTGTCTCAGATTGTACGAATACTTTTATCATTTCGTTTTTCCTTTAGTGATTTACTTTTATTAGCACAATTTTGAGTCATAGAAAAGGTCACCCATAGGAAAGGTCACTCCAAATTTGAAAACTTGTTCAGTGCCTCCAGGGAACATGCTTTTATCCACTATGCTGCTGATCCAGAAACCAAACTAGGATTTTTAGTATTCCCCCATATCTGCACAGTATCATATCCACAGTGCTAGTAGCTTTAACTGAATTCCTTTACTTAAATTCTCTGTTTCTATACTGTGATTTGAAACCCTAGGCTCCCAATTCAGCATTAAGAGTGAAGCAAGGAAATATTAGTCAAAGGACAGGTTATGTACAGTCAACTGTGAATTCCAGGTGATCCTTGCAGATCCACATTTTCAAGACACACCTTTAGAAAGCCACAGTAGTGAATTAAACTATCTCTTGACAGTTTAAGACAACAAAAAAATTAAGTATCATTAATTCCCAATAAATTTTTGTTTAGTTCTGTGAATACAACTAAGCACATGAGGAATCAGAAAGTTGCTTGCATGTTTCCAAATATCTCTGAATTACGATATTTTAAAAGAATTTCCCAGTTTTATTAAACATTCTCAATTAAGTTTCTTAGTTTGAATGTATTTGTTTATAGTGATAAGAGGGGGACTAGAAGCTAGCGAAGCAATATCAAAGAAGATGGTCATGTAGACTCCTATTGGGTTGCAGTAATTGATAATAAAAATGCTTTAATTTCATGTGTACATATTTTATATCACTTCTCCTGAATTTAAAACAGGTCATCTAATTATAATGCAATGTCAGAGCAATTTTGTTGACATGACTTTCTAATATTTACAGTTCATATTTCATTGGGTTTTTCTCTTCGGTGTGGCTAATTTTCCTTAACTTTTCTAATAACTATTTATGAAGAATAATAAAATTTGCTTTAGAGAATTTAGTTTTCCATCAAGAATTGTAAACAGAGCACTAAGGAAACTCTGTACAATCAAAGAATGACATGTATTCACAATAATGTGCCCATGAAGTCAAATATAGTTTAGACAATCTAAAAAGTGTGTGTGTTTGCATGTGTGTGTGTACGGATGTATAGCTATTGTTTCCCTCAATAGAGAAACTTTAAATAGATGCAAATTCAATCTTAGGATAATTTTGATAGATTTTTATTTGTTTGTATTTGTTTTCTTTTTAAAATTCAAAAGCAGTAGACTTAACATAGACTAAATAAAAGCACTTAAAGGAAAGCCTTCCACAGCAAACTACTCTTCAAATATTCTTTTGTGCAAAGCATTTGCAATATGACAAAACTCTTTAGCATCTTTGGATTCTTTCATGGGAGTTATGTATGTGATAAACTCAGATTGGTTTGGATTCTTGATTGAACAAGTACCAACATTATTCCATTGGTTCAATTATATGAGAAGACATTTTTCTGGTAGAGCTGGCTTTGTGGTTCTTATTTTAAAGTCTGGGAGTAATTCCAATGCCATTAAAAGAGCTCTTAGGAAGATGAGAGGAGAAGAAGGACATGGCAGGGTCTACAAATACATAATAAAAATCTCTGACTTCATATCTTATATTTCAAAGCGAGAAATAATTCATTATTTAAAGTACTTTTACTTCTTAAATTTTTCCCTTTGGCCACTTTGCAACCCATTCCTTCTTCCCGATGTCCTCTCATCCATTCCCTAGGTGACTGTTGATCTTCTGTCACAGGAGATTTTTTGCATTATCTAGAATTTTTTTATAAAGGAAATCGAGGGTTTGGTTTGGTTTTGTTTTTACCATGTCCTTTAGGTTTAGATGACAACCCTCAGCCATTATTTCAGTAGAGACTTGGTGAAAAACTCCTCTTGTTTTGGTTTTTCATTTGAGCATATCTTGATTTGGTCTTCATTCCTCGAGGGTATTTTCTCTGGGTATAGAATTTTGATTTGACATTTCCCTTTCAACATTTGAAAAACATGGTGCCACTTTCTTCTGGCGTCCATGCTTCATTAGACAGCCTTTGCTGTCGTTCAGACTGCTCTTCCCCTACAGGTAAGGTGTAATTCCTCACTCACAGCTTTATTTATCACTAGTTTTCATAAGGTTGACTATGACATATCTTGGCATATATCTATATTTATCTCTCTATATATTTTACTTAATCCTGTTTAGGGTTTGCTCAGCTTCTTAAATTTGCAGGTGTAAGTATTTTGCCAAGTTGGAGCCATTTTCAGTTATTATTTTTGTAAACACTGTTTGTTCCAACACCCTTTCATTCCCCTTCTAGAACTGGATGGAGCCGTGGAGGAAAGAGCAGTGACCATAGAGAGTCAGGACTGCTCTTAGCTGCTGTGGGCTGTCATACAGGTGAACACACTGTTTTCTTTTTACCTGTGATTCTATTCTGGGCACACAGTTAATTGGGCATCCAATAACTCCAGAATTAACGTTTTGCTAAGTGAAGATGTACCTTGTGCTTGTTATATTTTTTTCTACTGTGAAAAAAGGAAGAATTGCTCACCTCTTACCAGGGACATTATCTGTTACGAGCCCTTGAGTCTCATTCATACTTATTATAGAAATTGTTATTAAATGAGCTATTGGAATTAACGGCCCTCCAAAATGCCAGAAACTTTATCCCATTACTAACAGTTAGTAATATAATATAAATCAATGGCAAATGCCAGTGAAGACCATATTGTACAGACTACTAAGTTTTCCTGGTATCGAGAAATGCTGTGAATTAGAGTAATACCCCCTTATCCACAGGGAATATGTTCCAAGAATCCCAATGGATGCCTGAAACTACAAACGGTACCAAAACCTCTATATACTATGTTGTTGTTCTTTCTATGTATACATACCTATGATAAACTTTAATTTATAAATTAGGTACAGTAAGAGATTAACAATAACTAGTAATAAATAGCATTATAACAATATAATGTAATAAAAGTTATGTGAATGTGGTCTCTCAAAATATCTTATCGCACAGTACTCACCCTTTTTGTTATGATGTGAAATGATACAAAGCCTATGTGATGACATGAATGACGTAGGCACTGTGACTTAGCATGAAAGGTCACTTGAGTGCAAGCACTGCAATACCAGGACAATCTGATAACCAAGAAGACTACTAAGTGACTAATCGGCAGTAGCTTTATACAGCAAGGATATGCTGAACAAAGGGATGATTCATGCCCTAGATGAGATGGAGTGGGACTGTGTCAGATCTCATCATGCTACTCAGAATAGTGAGCAATTTAAAACATGTAAATTATTTCTAGAATTTTCTATTTAATATCTTCAGACTATTTGCGTTGACCACAAGTAACTGACATTTATTTAATATTGATTAGGTGCTACTCATAGTGTTAAATGTTTTAAGTGTATTAACTTATTAGACTACAAAATGACTCTAAAAGGAAATGACAAGATTCCTGTTTTATAGATAAGAAATAAAAGCTTATAGAGATCACATGGCTGTTGGAGGTATGGATATTAGCCTAGCTCTTTTTGAGTCTAAGTTCACTTCAAATATATATTTAACATTTTTAATTTAAAAGAATAGTGTTTTGTTTCATCCTAAAATCACTTCTTAGATGTAGAAAGGTTAGCTCCACAACCCTAGGCAAGAGCATTATCTTACCTAGTTCTCAGTGTCCCTTGTGTCTTGTTTTGTGTTCCCTAACCAGTTGACAAGCTCAGTTATTTATTGATTCCTTATTTCCTTGGTTCTCATGAGTCCCCAACAAACATGCCTAAGCCCAGAATTTAACATATATCTCTGGACATATAATTAGTGTTCAATTAATATTTTCAATGTTTTTTAAAAGAGAAGATATGGTAACATTGTACTTAAAGGTAAGAAATTGGATTGCCTATATCCACATTTTAGTATCGCAAGTACTATTAAGCTCCATATCCTAACCCCTATTTCGCTTTCAGTTAGGCAAAGCTGTTTCCAAGATTTTGGATTTACTGTATTTCACAACAGTCTATCCCTCTAAAATTTTACTTAGCAGAATATTTACTTTGAGCTTGGTGCCATTTCCTTCTTACTGCACTTTTAACATTCTATATTCTTTTCTTCAATGAGAATCACATTTATGTGGAACGTGCATTTTACACTCATATTATTTGCCGGGAAATATTCATTATGACCCTATGAGCTGCTCTGAGTTCACCCATACTTTCAGCCCTCTCATTTACCGCCTTTGCTGGGTTTACCTTGCCCATCGCTCTGTGCAGCCTCCATCACGACCCATTGCAGGGGCGCCGACCCAGAGTCTCAGTGGGCCTCCCACTGCCACAGTCAGCTCGGAGCAGGACGTTTACTTCATTTCTCCCTTAACCCTAGAATCAAAACTAAGTCTAAATTTAGAAAATTAATTACTTCAAAAATCTCATTAGACTTGCTGCCATAGTTGAAAGCTGATTTCTCTGGGCTCCCCTCCATTTCTTCTCTCATTGCCAGGCTATATTCGGGCCTGGGCCTGTGAGTCTGTGGCTCTCGGCCCGTCTCATCGCCAGGGGTTTCCACCTTCTCAGCAGCGGCCCAGGGGACAGTCAGGCCGGCTCCCCTTTGGGACTGGCCCACCGCACTCTGCAGCCCAATGGGATGGACTCTTCCACCGCCTCCTGGGCTCTGCTAAGGAGCGATGCTGGTATTATGTTCGAATAACAAAAATCCCCACATAGCCTGTTGCTAACAGCTGTTCCGCGAATGGAGCAAGGCGAGGAGGAAACGGCAATTCTTATAAAATCAGCCCTTTGCCCCAATCCAAGAACAACTGGCACTTCATTTGACAGGCCTCGCGAGAGCCAGAAGAAATACTGGAGTTCTGCTTTGGTTTCCTTGAGCTGTAACTAAATTTAAATTTGAGCAGATAGCATACCCTGCAAATCTGTGCATGGCGCAAGTCATGTAACTTATAGAACTGTCAAGGTGGGAAGTTTGTTTTAGTGTTTCTGTTTTTCACAAGTTAGCCTGTGAAGCTAGGATCCACTACCAAGGTCAACAGCTGAATTTGAATTTTCTCTGAGACGTTTACTTCAAAATAGTTAAACTTAAGGGGAGTAGATTGATGGCTCAGGGTCTGGACAATGGAAGAAGGTAGATAGAACAGTGATATCAGCATTCTGTTCCAAAGAACAGTTTTTCTTAATATGTTACAATAAACAGTGCAGATGATTAAATAAAAGTTGAACTTATCAAAGCTCCAGATGACACAGACTTTCAGGATATGTTGTATTTGGTAGATCTACATAGCTTGGAAGGTTTAATGATGCTGCACACCTCTAAGTACACCTATCAGGCTTACAACCGGACCTCATATCCTCTGCCGGTTTAGCAATGTCATATTAGCACTACTTGAATGATCCTATACTTCGGCTGTACCCATTAAAGCTTGTGTCAATGCACAATTGACAGGTCACCTTAAAGTTATTTTTATAACAGTGTAGGGGGGCCTAATTGGTCTTAATATACCTTAATATATAACAGTATCAAGCCTAAACTTTAGATACCATTTCAGGGAAATTGATAAAATGCTTTTTAAAAGGTTAGAATTAACATTGTATCCAATATTCTAGGATGATTCCAATTATAAAATAAAAAGTGACTAATTTTTGAGAACTTAGGTATTGTGTTTTACCCCTATGCAATTTAACACAGGGGAGCTGATAACCTTAGGATTAGTGACACTGCCTATGGCTTTGTTGTTTCATACCCTGGAAGTATTCCTCAGGGTTCATGGAATTAAACTTTTCTAGTGCGTTAGCGTATATTAGTATTTTTCTCTTGCACAAATAAAGTTAGTCAAGTCATAAAGAAATTATTCTTGCTCAAACCTCTAAAGTCTAACTAAAATTAAAAATACTTCCAGTAGGCTAATAGCATTTATTACATTGAATTAGGTAAGAGTTAATTCAGCAATGACCTTAACAATATTCATTAAAAAAATAAAGCAACTAGTGTTTCAGAAGATTACCATGTGCTAGATAATATACTAGATATGTTATATAAAAATTATTTCTAATCCTCACAACCTCTTTTCCCACTCCTAGTTTAGAACTATTATCCCTGTTTAGCTATGTAAAGACTGAAGTGTAAAGAAGTGGACTGAGCTCTAGCCTGTGTGGCTCAGCTGGTTGGAGCATCCTCCTGTGCACCAAAAGGCTGCGAGTTTGATTCCTGGTCAGGGCCCAAACCCACATTGTGGGCTTGGTTCTCGGTCAGGGCATATGTGGCAGGCAATTGATCAGTGTTTCTCTCTCTCCCCCTCCATCCCTCTCTTCTAAAAATCAATAAAATAAAATAAATAAAAGAAAGTTATGTAGCTAACTTATGTACCTGCTATATTCAAATCCAGTGTTTCTGGCTCCAGTCCCCACTTCCTTACCACTATAAACATTCATTGAGTACCTCTCATTACAAAACAGGTGTAGGTGCCACCAGGAATCAAATATGCCCTGGAAAATATACATGGTAGGAGAAATAATAGGAAAGAAACAGAAAGCTATATTCCAGAAAAGAATGTGACACTGTCTAAAAGTGAAATATAATCAAGTGACTCTGAGATTAAAATGAATCAGGAATAGTTCTGACCCTGGGCAGAACTCTTGGAAGAGTATGGCTCTAGGACTGCTTTCCGTCGGTTGTGAACACGCAAAGGGCAGATGTAGACTGCTATTCTGTGGTTGCACAAAGGATGTTTAGAATGCACTGCTTCAGAGGTGGCCTTGCTGGGTCTCCCATCGCCTGCGATTGTTCATTGGGAATCTGTTAATTACCAGTAAGACCTCGCAAAGAAAAGTCATAGGTGATATTCAAGAAGTTCGGTCTGAAAGACACACACTAAGGAATATACATGGAAATGATCTATAAGTAAAAGCCTCCAGAAAGTTTTTGTTTTTATATTTATTTTTTATCTGCCTACACTGGATCTCATAGAGTGGCCCGTGGAGTTGACACTTTGAGCTGAAAAGTTGCACTGCGGGACCTCCCTTTCCCACTGCAAAAACTGATCTGTGTTTGTTAGTTTTCTAAATTGGGATTTTGTATAAAAGTTCAGGTTGAAAAATATGTGAACTACTTCTAAAAAATAAATATTTAAAGATGACTTTTCCAGGATTTAAGTGTTCAGAGACTTTTCCATTTGGGGTTTTTCAAAGTTCTCCTCGAAACTAATAATACCTGGAAATGGAGGACTGGAGTGGTTCACAGTGACCACTTTCCAAGGGCTTCCACTGGCATCCTTCTGAGCCACCTGCTGGGTGTGATCTGTCATCACTATGCATTGCTTTTTGTTAGACCCATTTCCAGAAGTCTGTTTTTTATAAATCTCCTTGGAGACAGGAACTCTTTCAAAGTGAAGCATATCAGATTTGGGGATTTTCCCAAAAGTTTCAGGAAAATAGAGCAGAGTTCATTCTGACATCAAAGTACAGGCATTGTTCACCCCTGTTCCCATAAACCAGCCTTCTTGTTGATGTAAATTAGAATCACAAGAATTCAAAGCCTGTGAGAACCCAAAATAATTAATTTTTCTCTAAAAATTAAGCTTTTTTGATAGATGCATACTCCATAGGAAAGGGGAAAAATCATTCTATTTTCCCCCTTCAATATCTTCATATAATGCTTTCAAAATCATTTTCCAGGTTTCAGTATTGTCCTATAGTTATATTGGGTGAAGGGTACAAGGAACCTTCCAATCCATTTTTTAGAACTTCTGATGATTCTACAATTATTGCAAAATAATTTTTTTTTTTAAGCAGGAGAAAAAATAATGTTAAGAAAGTGGAAAAGTAAACCACCAACTGGAAAAATATGTAAAATATATATTTCTGACAAAGGACTTGTATCTATAGAATATATAAAGAACTCAACAATAAAAAGGTAGCTCTCTTTGCTAAAAACAAAACAAAACAAAAAAGTGCTTCAAGTCTTGAAGAGGAACTTTACAAAAGATATTTGTGAGAACAATTACCATATAAAACTGGGATCAAAATCATCAGTCACAGGGTAATTCAAAATAAAACCGCAATGAGATAATACTATACATTCACCCAAATTAAAAGACTGGTAATACCGGGTGTTAACAAGAATATAGAGCCACTTGAACTCTAATATTTACTGATAGGAATGTAAAATAAGCACTTTGGGAAACTGAACATTTCTAATAAATTTAAGCATGCAACTCACTATGACCCATCAATCCCATTCTTAGATAAATATCTTACCAAAATTAACTGAAAAAATATGCCTAGGAAAAGACTTATGAAGAATACCCAAAGCTACTCTATCCATAATAATAAAAATCTGTAAATTACCCAAATGTTCAAAAGCAAGAGAATGCATAAACAAGTTATAGTATGGTAAAACAGCAGACTAGTACTTAGTAGTAAAAAGGAACAAACTACTTGTATATGCAACCATCTGAATGAAGGAAGAAGCCAAAAACAACAGACTGCACATTGTATTATTCCATTTATATCAAGTTTGAGGATAAACAAAGCTATTATGTGATGACAGAAATTTAAAATATATATATTTGGTTGGGCTGGGGGTTCAAGCTTAACTGGGAAGAGTCACAAAGGGACTTCCTAGGATTATGTAAATGTTTTTTAAAACTTCAGCATTAAAAATATAATTAAAGGGGGAAAATTGAACAAGCTATTAGTAAAACTATTAAAAGGATAATTTAAAAGATTAAAATTGTTCTGGTAGTTACATGTGAAGTATTTGTGCACAGGAAATTATAAATCATGCTGAAGCAAAAACAAAGACGACTTAAATAAGTGGAATTATAAACCATATGTGTGAGTTGGAAAATTCACTAGGGTAATATTATCTATTCCCTCCAATTGATCTATAGATACAATTAAAGTCCAATGAGAATGCTAGGTTTTATTTTGTGAAGCTAAGAGTTTTTATTTTGTGAAAGTTAGTAATTTAATTCTAAGGATATAAGAATATAAACTTTAAAAGATAAACAGGTAGAACAGAATAGAAACTAGAAACAGACCTATATGTAAAGCATCACCTGATTAATAAAAATGATGTTATTTGACAAAGCAGTGAGAGAAATTAGACTTTTTTATAAAAAGATGCTGACTCAATTGAATACTCACGGAGGAAAAATCTTGATCCCTACCACATGCCATCCAAGAAGTTCTCCAAAGGCCTGCAGTTGGGTAGGTTAAGACCTGCTTTCTTTATACTCTCCCAATCTGTCTGTTTCCATCCGATTTCTGAATGGTTCTGTATCTCAGCTACAAGCCTATTTCTCCCTGCAATACTTGACATCCTCCTTTGGCTTCTCTTTTAGCTGGTTGGCTCCATCTAAAGTACTTAGATTTCTGTTCCTAGTGTTCCTTACTCTGTATTTGACTTAGAACTCTTATTACTGGCCTTGCAGAAATAGCCTTTACTAACAATAGATACATTTTTAAAAGTAAAGTGAGTACAAGCCATTTCCTTTGGCTACACCTAACCAATGAAGGCAGATAGGAATTTAAAACCTGAACTAAACAGTTATAAGGTAGAGTTTGTAAGAAATAAAACAGCATGACTGCAATGATACCCAGTAAATTTATATAAGAGCCATAAGAAAATAAAAGTAAAGAAATGGATGTAAACATCTAACAATGTGGAGAGAGCAGTTGATTTCTATTGTCACAGGAGTCTGTGATATAAAGAAATTGACAACGCATAATAAAATAACATAAAATACTGAAATTTGTTTTTTAACTTATAAATGCTACAATTTTTAAAAGCCTGGAACTGTTTAGAAGGCTTTCTTGTAATCAAGAGAGTTAAACTAATCTTAAGATCAAGTGGGATGTAGAGATGTGAACTCCAGTATCAACAAAATTAAAAAAAATATGAGTAAAGCCTTCTGGGGACTGAGTTTGTGATTTTTTTCATGTCTATTTTAAAGGTATCTAATATTTCTAATATTTTTACACGTACCACTTTTATAGGTTACCTTGACATAGCTTTAGATCACATTTAGAGAAATCATGTTTATTCATGATCTTCTCTTCAGATGCTAATGCCAGTAGTAAAGAATGCTTTTCGGAAAGCAAAACTCATATTTCAATGAAGGTCCTGTCTATTCTAGACCTCATTTCCCTCTTTCCTTTTGATAGTTATTTCTACAACTTGAGTTCTGTTCAAAACTTTCTATCTTCTGGCTTAAGTTTTCTTTGTTTTATTAGACAGAAAAAGAGAGTTAAAATGGAAATGAGAAGGAGAAATCAATCTCCCTTCAAATGGAATAATAGGAACTAGAATTATTATCCCACTTGGAGCAATCAGACAAAAGAGCAAAATATGTGAAAACTGGCTTATAATCACCACACATCAGCAACAAAGGACAGCAATCCTGGAAGAATTGGAAACAAACAAGGAGAACTCTGATTGCCCCAGGTTGATGTGTCTTAATGCCTTGGAAATGGTGATCTGAGGGGACCAAGGCTGCTTAAGCTCTTAGGGCTTGCAGAGGGTCTTCACCTAAACACCTTCAGGTCATTGTTCTACAAAGTTCTCTCCTGCCTGGTAGTTTGTCCTAAGAACTATGATCATTATCTCAATCATAAAATATCGTAAAGGAATTGATAGCTGTACAAAACATGCCACAAAAATTAAAAAGGGAATTTTTTCAAAAAGTCATCAGCGAATAGTCTCTTTCTTGATTTTGATGCATAGCATCTTTGGTTAAAGTTCATTAAGCTGGATTTTTGATATGTATGTTTTCTGCATGTGTATTATTTTTAATAAAAAGCTTTTTTAAAGTAGACACCACTTATAGTAATAAAAAGCAAAAACTTAAAAACACTTGGGACTATTCTAACAAAAGGCATGCAAAACCTATATAAAAAAATAAATAAAAACGTGCTAAAATTTAATAAAGAAGACAAATAAATGCAAAGAGATCCTATAGTCATCAATAAGATTATAGTTATAGAAATAGCAATACTTTCTAATGAGTCAATGATACCATAATAACAATTTATCACCAGATTTTTCATGAGATGTGACACTGAACTTTCATTTCAAATCTGTATGGAAGGGTAAATGGCCAGGAGACTTCTAGATTCTTCTGAAACAAAGAATAAGGGGAAGAAGATTGCCACACCAGATATTAGCACTCATTTAAAAAAAACAAATCTCTAGAAGTGAAGGCTATTTGGTATATTTGGAATTTAGAGGGAACAGGGTTTTAGGATCAGAGAGCAGCACATATTTATTGTTAATTTTCCAGTTCTAGGGATCAGAAATGTGGCCACAATGTTCATTCATTATATCATCAGGAGAAAAATAGCAAGAGGTGCATGTGCTGAGTAATTACGGCAATACATCACAAACGAGGGACTGTGATCAAAACAATTGTTTGAATCCAAGAGTGGACAGAAGGAAAAGAAAGGGGGAGGATAGCTGATGAGGACTTGCAGAGGCTGCTGAAATGAAAATGATAAGAAGGGAATAAATAGAAGGAATATTTTGTAAGTGAAATCGACATACATTTTTGAAGGACTGACTCTACGGTGTGAAGTAGAGGTCAAAATTAAAGACGTTTTCCAGCAGGAGGGTGTGAAATACATATTGCAGATGTTGGAAGCTTAAGAACATTCAGATGCAATTCGAGTGGTGGTGATTTAGAGGGGTTCACTCTTTGTACTGGTGTTTATATAAATGACAATTTGAAATTCAAGCCTGGAATTTCTAGGGATAGCAAGACTGGTGACTGAGATATAGGAGTTTTCTGCATACTAATTAACAGGTGAGATATGACCTGAGGAGAGAATGAATTCATTTCACTCAGTATAAGAATTACATTTCTAACCATCACAGCTGCCAGATCCTGACATTCATTGGACTGAGCTCTCAGTTAGTTGATGTAATAAGAGTCATCTGACATGTATATTTTAGGAATCCTTAGAGTAAATCAAATGTTAACCAATTTGTGAATCTTAGGATTAATGCTAAGATTTTATACCTTATGGGTTTTGCTGTTTATATTTATTGCTCTAAGTCCTACAACATTACATTTACAGATATATGTACAAACTTAATTATTTTGAATAACAAACAAAGTTTTGATATAAATTATATTGTTTTCCAAGGCATTGAATGTCATTTGTATTTAAAAAGATAACTCCCCTTGTTGGGCAGGAGTTAATTTTATAGTATCAATATATTTGGGTTATACCATATAATGAAATTGAAATAAGGGCCAAATGAAATCAAGATATGGCTTTGGTTCATACACATAAAAAAAACTGACTTAATATTTACTTAGCAGTATACTGCAAAGGCAAGAGACTATCTGCCATAGAAATTAGTAAGTTTATGATTTAGTCCTGAACTTCTGACTGCCACTGCTTTCTCATTTTACACTGGCACAGACATATGGAGTGGGCAAAAGTAGGTTTAGAGTTTTAATACAAATAAATAATACAATAATTAATATGTAGTAGTACAAGAATAAACTCTCTATTTCACACACTCATAACTGTAAATGTAAAATGTAAACAGTGAAACGTAAAAGCAATTTGAGAGTTTTAGGAAAAACCTCCTGGTTAGAAAATTATCTCGGCCAAAGAGAAAGTTGGTTATAGCGAATATAGTTGATTCATGGAAATATTAAAGATGCTTTATGTAATCAGATGATGCAGGAAAGCTTAATACTGCTTCTTTGAAAGTATTCTCGTTAGAGAATGTTAATCACTATTTTGTGTAGGTTTATTATTTTCTAGAGGGAAAGAACTGAGAAAACCATGTGGGTTTTCAAACTCTTGTCTGCTTTATATTTACAAATTTGCTATTCAGGTGCTAACTACTTAAATAAAACAAAGGAGATGATATTTGTATTGAGTAGAAAAATCCCATAAAGGAGACAGAGGTGCAATTACTACGTTAAAGAGGATCTTAGAAAAACACTACACTGTATTTTGGTGTCTATGATAATATCTAAGACATACTTTATATTTTTCCCAAATTGAACCCTACATTTAAGAAGCTCAAAATCCCTTTTCCTCCTTGCTCATCGGTGACCATAAAGGAATTATGGTTGCTGAGTATACTTAGAGTGTAGGGGATAAATGAGAGGGTCCGAAAATAAAAATAAGGAAAAAAATAAAATCCACAAATTGTTCTCTAATGTTATGACCTCAGCATATATGAGAGTCTTCAGATTCATGTAGCCCCCTCCCACTCTTGGTTCATGTTGCAAGTCAAAATTGGTATGGGAGAAATATCTTAAAAACATATAGAAAGTGTGATCAGGATTGAGCAATACAGTTCAACACTGGAGAAACCTTTAAGAGGCAGAGCCAAGAGCTAATGTCAAGTGTGGCTGCATTAGTGCTATTTCCATATAAAACGCGACCAGCTGGCAACAGCTGGCTTAGGAGATCAGGAAGGTCAGTGAATTTTCTATAATTAAACCAAAGCAACCTTCAAGTATTCTATTCTGGGGTATGTCTTTTTAAAATACCCATATTTTCTGCTTAAACCATCAAAATTTTGGCTGAATTTACTAAGTGACCACTTTGCCAGAATTTCCTCCCACACACATGCTTCTTCTCAGAAGGGAAGAGTATTTTCGTAGTATTTATGGTTACTTTATAGCATAAGTGTCCCTGGCCTGAATATGGTAAAACTATTTGAAGTGAAAGTAACTCTACTGAATTCTCTTATCAGGAAAGGACTTAACTCTCTTCCCAAGTATGTCTTCCCCACAAAATCACCCACTGTTAAATGCACCCTATTTCATGAATTACTACATAAAATCAAAGGACTCACAAGCTGTTCTAAGACAATGTATTTAAAATTAGATATAATGTCCCCACTTCTTCCAGAGTTATTATAAAATATAACTAACTTTTAAAGCTACCAACTGGACTTCTGGAATTAGATTGGTGTCTTTGCAATTTATTCCTTGAACAAATACTTATTGAGTATTTATTCCATGTGCTGGGGAACCACCAAATACCCTCTGCTTCGTAATCTTAAATTCTGGTGGGGTGAGGTGGACAAGAAAGAATAAATAATATTACAGAGAAAAAAATAATACACAGGAAAAGACTATAGAATTTTGGGCTGGGAGCTTACAGTTTTATGAAGGGTGGCCAAGGAAGGTCTGGCTGAGAAAGCTGCCTCTAAGTAACATCCTGACAAATGGGCGGGTGTCTTGGAATAAAGCATTTCGGGGAAGAAGAAAGGCTCTGAGGTGGGAACAGGGATGTCATCCTCAAAGACATCAAGGAACCCAACCTGCTTGGAGCGCAAGGGGCAAGGAGGCAGCAGGAGATGAAGTCGAAGAGGAAACAGGAACTTCCCACCATTAGAGTATAACCTGCCAGACTGTTGCTGGGAGGTCCTCTCTTAGAGGGATTCGTCCTACTACAGAGACTCTCGGCATTCCCGTTTCCTGTGTTCTCAGGTAAGTGGCTGAGATATCACCAGGAAAAGCGTGACGCTCACAGTTACTGCTGATCGGAGTACAGTAGTCATGCTCATCAGCTTGGCAACTGTTCTTCACTCAGTGGAAACACTGTTTACAAATTACTGTTTTTATGATTCTCACACTCCAAGCAATTCTGAAACCAGTGGGGAGAACCGGCTAGTTCCCTTGTTTTCTCTCACTGTGGAGAAAAGCAACATGATAAAATCCAGTGTGTGTGGGGCGGGATGGACGAAGGGGGCCAGGCACTCTAGACAAGTCATAAGAAGTCATAGTAATTAAAGTGAAGATGCATTTTTATCTATCACCTATATATGCTCTTTGTGATTTTATCCACTATTGATAAATATTGAATTTATACAGATGATTTAACCTTTATATTTTTAATATTTCTCACACATTAAAAAAACAAAGCACAGGTAACCATTATCTCCTATGTGCCAAATACTGATAATAATACTAAAAAATGTCTGCTTGGATTTCCCATGATCACTTCAAATCATTACATTATCTTCTAAATCAGGTTTTGCTCTTGGTTCCTATTTTCTATTAAAGATAGGATCATTTTTCCAGAAATGCCTGAGAAGAAATATGGTATCATCTTGAAGTCATCTTTACAAACTTCCTATTTAAATCAGTCACTATTTTTTTACTGTTACTTAATAATGACTTATTAATTGCCATGCTTTCTTTCTATACCACATTTGTCTTCTTAACTCTTCCATCATGCATGTAACCAATCCCCATTATTAAATTCCCTCTGTTAGAAATATCTTAAGTGTTTTCGGTCACTCTCAGGGGACAAATGGATTGTGGTGGAACAGAATAATGGGGCAACATCTTCTCCATTAATTTTCCCATTGAACTTTTCCTATAATCCAGTCTTTAAAAAAAAAAGTCACCAAAAAAACAACAACAAACAAACAAAAAAAAACAACTTTACCCACAAACACCTTGTTTTCACAAAATGGAAATATATTTTCATTTTCTCATTATAAAACTTATGTATCCTCAAAAAAATTCCAAAAATACATAAAGTAGAAAGTGAAAATAAAGAAACCTTTGAACTCAAAGTCAAACACCCAATAGGAGAGACAGTGTCTCAACAGCAGTGACTCACTATGGAAGGGCTAAGTCTGACAGGGACAGACACAGGAGTGAGTGGAGACCATAACAAAGGATGAGATCGACAAGGCATAAAAGTGGGCACTGGCTGCCGATGAGGGAGGACCTCAAAGGAAGCTGTCTTATTTCACACTTCACACTTGTCTTCAGAGTGTACTGAAAACAACGTCCCTGATCACATGCCGGGTCACCCCCTGCTCTTTTTCCTTTACTCGGAAGAAGTGTGATCACAGACATGATTTAGTCTTTGTGATTATCACAAAGGAAAGAGATTTAACACATCAATATCTAAATATTTCTCACCATGGAAAAACTTTACCCCATGTAACACGTGAAAAAGTGAGACCTTTTAACATTTTAAGTAATGTCCTTAATTTCCTACAGAGGAAGAATAACAATAACAAAAAGGTTTATCACTATCAGGAAAAATAAAATGAAAACAATCTCACCTACTAGAAAATGAAATGTTTGCCCAACCCTATAATGTGCAGAATTTAATTGACTTCTAGACCTCCATCTGCCTTTTTAATGCATTTCTATACTTGATAATTCAGCTGTGGTCATGCAAACACCTGGCCATCACTTCCATTAACTACATAACACAAAAACATCATTTGTTTTCTGTTTGAAGTAATCCTTATATATGGAATAATCCTACTTATTGATTTTTATTTGTTAGTGCAATGACTGAAAACTTGAAAATTTAAAAACTAAACCTTCAAATTATGATATTCTTCATTTTTCCCCCCTCTCTGTCTTTGGCAAGAAAAAAAAAAACAGCCACCTTGTTTCCATGAAGCAAGGACATAGTCACACATAGCGTGCCTCAGGTTACAAACACTAAAGACTTTAAACAAAATTGTAAGTATTGAATCCAGCCCTCTACTTAGTGAAGACCCGAAGCCAAGGGAGGGACTGAGATGGACTGTGATGGATGCTGTGCTTTAGAATGAGCTTTGGACACAATCTAGAGCTGGATGGCTTCAGAAATCAACCTGTTCTTGATCTGTTAATTCACAAAAGTCATTTAAAGCCGTTAGCCTCCCCTTCCTTTATATGATTGTGATAAAAGAGCCTATCTGACCAATGTAATAGAAAATGTCACTTTAATAAACAAGAACTAGTCACTAGCAGCTAAGAGCAAAAGTGTGGGCTGGGCCCAGGAAACGGAGTGAGATCTTCGTAAAGGTCAAAGCGCCGCGTCGCTGTGAGTTGTTATGAGGATACGGCAGCACTTTGGCGGCACATTTGCCAAAGATGGTTGAGCTGATACGCCAAAGGGAAGGGATACAGCTACCCAGGCCCCCAAAATGCTACTGCTTTTCAAGTCTCCTGCTTTGTCACTGACCGAAATGTGAACACATACGTTCTAATAAACTGTAACGTTACTTGTTTTCTGAAAGCTATGTGCCTACCGAAAGAGGAGCAGTTTGTTGCTACCCAGACTCAGAGATGAAGTGGGGGAGAATCATCTTATTCTGTCATATATAACACAAGGCCCTTTTGTGTTTATTTATTGTTTGTTTTTTAAGTGCTATTTGTCAATTACAGTGTACACTCAATATTACTTTGCATTCGTTTCAGGTGTACAGCATGGTGGCTAGACAATCGGATGCTTTACACAGGAACACAGGCCCCTTTCCTTTCCAGTCGCTGTCTCACCTCTCACTGCCCTGCCCCCCGTCCAGCCGTACTCACTCCGCTTCCTCAAATATCAGACAGCTTTTGTTTCTGGGCCTCATACGTGGCCTTTCTCTGTCTAGCGCGCTCTCTACTTTCTCACTTTCCCTGCTCACTGTGACTCAAATTTCACATTCCACTTGGGGCATTGCTTCCTCCAGGAAGCCATGCATTGGATGATTCTGCTATATGTTAGTGATCACCTTCTGCTTTTACTATCACAGGGCCTATAGCATTTATTATAATTACTGAATTAATGTTCTCTTACCTCCACCAATAGAAGTTCCTTAAAGGAAGGTTTATGTGTTAGGCCAGGGATGCCATTGTATTTCTAGCCCCAGCACAGTTCTTGGCAACAGAAGGTATTTGACACAAACTTGCTGAATGTATGATTGAATGGAGAAGTGACTGACTGGCTGCTTCTGCATTTCTGTGTACATGGCCCTCATAGTTCAGCACTGCCATCCCGAGAGACCGCAGAGCCCCCCTCCCTGGTTGACAGGGCCAGGTGCTGTGATTGCCTCTCTGCTTGCAGCCATATGTGAAATGGATCATGAAGCCATGCTTTGGCTATAACCCGGTTCCGTATGAGAAATGGGGGGGTGGGGAGTAGCTGTAGTTAAACCAATGGACAGTGTCGTAAGCTAAGTACAGGGAAGAAATAAGTGTATATTTCCATATGAAGAGAGATAAGGAATTTAGGAAGCTGTTTAGGAGCTGGTAGACACAGATTATTATACAATATTAACAGGGCATCACATTTTCAAATAGTAGGGTTCTTTTGTTTATCCTAAATAATGGTTCAAAGGAAAACAATTTCTCAGTGGGGATCAAAGAAATTCCTTGTCCATTCCTTGTCGTAAATAGTGTCCCCTACAATCAGAGCCTGATGTGAGAATTTTTGTGCAAGCAATTTAGCGAGGGAGTGCACTCAGAAGAAACACGTGAGGGAGCACAGGAAGCAAGGTACCAGGAACCTGGACAGAGGCGTGGGCTCAGCTGAACCCCACACTCAGTCTGATCCCAGGTGAGCTCTGAAGCCTGAATAGTAATGCAATGTCCCTTGTGGACAAGAAGCTGATCTTCTGTACTCCAGTATCAGCCAGTCATGAGCTGTAAACACCCCTTGGTGGAGGTCTCACCATTTTCCAGGTATATCAGGCCAGGTGGCAAGTCTCGGGAGAATCTGAGCTGTTAGCAACCAACACTCAACAGAGGCTGGGACAGGAGTGCACCAGCTAGAGAAGGGGAGCTGAGCAGGGCACCCAGCACAGTGACACACCTCAGCTCCAGAAACAGGAGTGTTTCGGGGCTACGCCAACCATTACAGAAAATGATTTAAACCTTCCGATATCAATAGAATACCTGTATAGGGCCTATTCCATTGACAGCGCCATTTCTTATAAACTTTTGAAAATAGAGTCAAACTAATTTAACGTTACTTGAAAAAATGTGCACACTTTGTCATATCTAGATTCCCACTAAATTCAAGTTTGATGAATGTCAGCTCTTTGGAATTTGCCATAAACTACTTCAAGAGCAACATGAGAGAAAAGGTACAAGCTGCAGCAAATGAGATTAAGATGAGACTGAGGTTAGACATTTGGAAGATAAAGTATATTATTAAATCCTAGGACTCACTCTGGGAAAAATTGCTGTGGAATTACTTTTATTGGAGATTTTTGAAAATAGGAAATAGTTATATTTTAAGATTACATGCTTGATTACCTTTTAATTCCATTCTCCACTTATGTCTCTGTGGATAAGAGTGTGAAGGAATTAAATTTGAGCCTCACAGCAGGTGCTATGCGGATTTAACTCTCACCTAAAGAAAGCATAATATTGAACAAGCACTGAATTGGCTATACTGGTTACTGCTCTCTAATAAATTAATTGGCCTTTAGAAGAGAAACTTAACCTCTCTAAAATCAATTTCTTCTAATGAAAGATGATGAAGATAAACAATGGTTCTATTTATTTCGTAAAAATAAAATAGTTACAAAATGCATACGTTGGAGTTGGTTGCTTCTAACACAACACAGATTCATTTTTTTCCAGGTAATAAATGTATTATACTATCAATATTTAGTGAATAGGTCATATTTTCCTTACTCATTTGAAATGCCATATAATTACATAATTAATGTTTATAATTTTATCAGTTTTGTTATTTATCATTTAATTCATTCATTCTCTGAAGAACTATTTTTCAAGCAACTACTATATGTCAGTCACTGTACTAAGTGTTGATTTTTTTGTCAATTATTATAGCAGTACCACAGTGTTTTAATTCATTTCAGCACATTTAAATGGAAAAAAAATTCTTTAATTACATTTCATTTTCAATATTTTACTGACTAGTGTCATCTATTTATTATTCTAAATGAAGAGCCATTTTGTTAATTTTTGAAATCCCATTTGGAATTTATTTGGACTTCAAGTAGGTTTCTTAATTTCCTCAAAGGTTGAAATAAACCCCTAGTTCCAACCCCTTCAAGGTAGAAGCTGTTTATGGATATGTTAGAATATACTTTCACTTTCTGCTTATATTAGGAAGGTGTATATTATATCTTGGAGTTCCTTCTTCAACATTTAAAAAATTGTATGCTATCCAGTTAAACAACCAACACCGGTATGAGGTCCTATTACTTCCTGAATTTCAGTTTAAAATGACTCAAATTCTTTGTGGCCAGTTCATTTGCTCTCATTTCGCTGTGACTGAGTGAGTTTAGTAACTACGCATTTACTTGACCGTCTTTCATGGGAGCTCGTTTGCATTCTGAGAAAGGTGTGCAAAGCAAAGGACTTGGTAGTTAGTAAAAAACCCATTTCCGCTTAGTCCTGGGCCCCACCTGCACTACCTTTCCCAGCCTCCCTTAAAGGAAGTAACTGAGGCCAATAGAATGTGAACTAAAGTGATTTATGCAATTTTTAGGCTACAGCTTTAAAGAAGTGAGTATCACCCATCCTATACTCTCCTTTCAATTCTGCTCTCCCCAGGATATAAGTTATAGTAACGCCCTAGGGAATGGGGAAGGAACACTGTGGAATAAATAATACTAAATGCTCACAAGCAGACCCACCATTCTTTCATGGGAAGAAAATAACCTCCTATATTGTATGAGTCATTATGTAATCAGGCTATTTCTTTTTTAATCACAGACCAGCTTTCCTTAATAATAGCACTTTCTAATTCTCTTACCATAACTCAAGGCACTGTGGTTTCTATTACAAATAAAATCTATTAAAAAGATTTATAGATTAATTACCATTTAAAACTCCATGCAAGTTCTCTCTACAGTGAGAATTAGAATATGATATAGTGCCATAGATTGGGTTTCCTGGAATCAGACGCTGAGATGGGGAGTGGTGTGAAGATTTATTGGGAGATAACACCTGTAAGAAAGAGAACGGCAGGGTTGAGCATAGAGAGAAGCTGAGTCACAATGTGGAAGCCACTAAAGCCTTTGTCTAGGTCCAGTAAGGACCTCTGAAGCTGAGATGGCCCTTTAATGTTGTTCCAAATTGAGGCCTGGGCATCAGGCCTTTGTGTTTCCATATGAGCACTGAACATGAGCAGCTCTCTGGGAAGGCTCATAACCTTGGGCAAACAGTCTTACGTGGCCTAGGACATGTTCCAGTAGGGGAAAAGCTGAGAGCTTTTAGTATCTGACATTCCCAACAGTTATTGCATTAATACTTGAAGACAGGATGTGGGGTAGGGGGAGAACGTCACAGTATTCAGTACATGTAAGCATGCAGATAATAATTTATTACATGATTTTAAAAAATTCAAATCTGGCAATTTAATAAAAAGTAATGAATTATAACTTAAGTGAAGAAAACTTTCCTATGAGAGGGGATTGATTATGTTGATGTTCTCCAATGTATGTTGTATGCATTGAAGAATATCCACTAGTCATTCAAAAAGAAAACACGAATGCATGTGCACAAAATACTTTTCTATAGATATTATATAAATAATTGATAAAAACTACTTTTTTAAATTACAGTTGACATACAATATTATATTAGTATCAGGTATACACCCCAGTGATTAGACATTATATAACTTACTAAGTGATCACCCCAATAAATCTCATACCCATCTGACAATTATACATAGTTATTAGAATATTATTGACTATATTCCCTATGCTGTTCTTTACATTCTCATGACTATTCGGTAACAGCCAATTTGTACTTGCCAATCCCTTCACCTTTTTCACACATTCCCTCCCAACATCGCTCCCATCAGGCAACTGTCAAAATGTTCTCTGTACCTATGAGTCTGTTTTTGTTCTGCTTATTCATTTATTTTGTTTTTTAGATTCAATTATTGATAGATTTGTATTTATTGACATTTTATTGTTCATATTTTTTATCTTTTTTATCTTCTTCTTAAAGAAGACCCTTTAACATTTCATGTAATACTGGTTTAGTGGTGATGAACTCCTTTAGATTTTTCTTGTCTGGGAAGCTCTTTATCTGTCCTTTGATTTTAAATGATAGCTTTTCTGGGTAGAGCAATCTTGGTTGTAGGTCCTTGCAGGCCAAAAGAGATTGACAGTAAATATTCAAAGTGATGATAAAAATTATTTTAAAAGTTAATATAAAACAGGCAAGTGTTACATGTATTTCATTTATAAGTATTTGATTTATCATAATACCTCATATTTCCATAGTCTATGTGACATTTAGGCTCCAAGATAAAAACCAGTCATAACATTAGGAAAGAAAAATATGCCATTGGCAAAAAAAATCCAAAGACACATGTTTTTTAAAAAGAGTCCAGAATGACATATAATTGGTCAAAATAGAAGCTGTTGCTTTGTAATTTCCTTAATCTATTCTAAGGTATTCACATTTTTCAAGCTATCATTAGTTGTATTACTTGGTGTTTGATAGAAATTGTTAAAAATTAATATAACAGCTTCATTTATTTGGGAATATCTTCCTTCCTCAGGATATGTAATAAATTTTGTGGCTTTGGAAGAAAATATGGCATTGAAGTCATTCTTCCAAAGACATATTTGCTCCATTTATATTGGATCTGTGCTCTGCCACCCTGCTGTCATGCTTTGCTGATTACACAATCTTTTTATTTCCCTTGGAATCACAGGATAACCATTTTGAAGACTTTTAAATAGCAATTAAACTCAGTGTGCACAGAATCATCAAGACACATAACTTGAAATTATTAAACTGGGTAGCTACCTGAGTATAGCTGTGAAGTGCATACTGATTTTGGAAATTTGAAAAAAGTGCATTTTAGAATTGATGAGCTATATAGTAGAGGGGTGGGCAAAAGTAGGTTAATGATAATAATAAATAATACAACAATAAATAATAATACTAGAATAAACTCTGTGTTTTGTGTATTCACAACTGGAAACCTGCTTTTGCCCCACCCTGTATATTAGTGTTGTGTGTTAATTTTTTATTAACTAATGGATATGTACAATAAAGACTTTTTGTGGAGAACTCTGGCTTGTATTGCCAGGGGGGTATTTTATGAACAGTTTTAACAAATGGTTTCATTAAAGAGCATATTTCTCTTGTTCATTTAAAGATTATTTAAAACAAGAACCCAAATATGATGTAAAATAAAGCAGATCTAACAATGATCCCAGAAGTTATCAAATGTCATTTTCCAGAGAATTCCATAAATCTTGGGTTTGAATACTCTGACAGGCCATCTGATTATTGTTTGGTTCCATAAGCTTCTTCTCTCTACTTTCAATTTAATACGTATCCATTACCTACTCTCCTATTTGTTTTGTTTCTGGCTTGTTCTACCCATCGTAGATTACTGATATCAAATCATGTATGAGTAACAAATGGTATTGCCAACTTTAAAATAACACTATTATATAAGAGTTAAAAACCTAATGACCAAACCTCATTTGAGTCAATTGGTTCACGATATCATTTTACTTGAGTTATAGTTATTTTGTCACTGGCTTAATTTTAAAAGAATATTCAAAAAAGAAAAAAGAAAAAAATGTATAAATAAGAGGAAATTATTACGTTTCAATATTTGTAAACTCATGAAACAAAAAATAACTTTATGGGTTAAAAAAATAGTGCCCTGCAAAACAACTTTCTTACATTGCTTATTGTTAAATATGTTAAATAAAATATAAATAACTGTTAATAACAAATTTCTTAGAGAAGATTTAAATTATTCTCGAATTCAAAGTTTACTCAATATTTTACATGACTATGAAGCAATGAATTTTTCCTCAGAATGTTTAAATTGGTTCCAGGGCATGTTAGAGACTGTCTTTTCCCTCATATTCTCCCTGACAATGAAATAAACAGCATTGCTTTTCAGCTCCACCGGCACCATCAAGCACTGTGCACAGAAATTGTAATTAAAGACTATTTAAAAGACTCACAGTTTACTCAAGAAAAGCAGCACATCTTGTTCCAATTGCATTCCTGAATAAGCCTCCCACACTGTCACTGAGAAATTTTCCAAGGTCATGATTGAAGTAAGTGCCTATCTTATTTTACATGTGGCTCCTGCTACCATGTTATCACCATACTCTAAGTTATATCACAAACCTTGTTTCCCAGGGACAAGCTCACAAAACCCTCCGAACTCCAGAGAAGATTTTAGACTCTGTCTCCTTGAGATGTTCTCCCAATATTAATTAATAAATACAGACGCTCAACTTAAGTATATGGCTTGGCAATCTAATCTTCCAGCTGCATGACTATCAATCTCAATCAAACATATGTCACTAACTGTCTTGAGACAGATTATCCCTAATCTCAGGTTACTTTTAACAGCTACAGACCTTCTGAAATAAAAGGAGAGAATTGTCGAAAGGGAAACTCCTTCCTTAGGCTTTGCCTCAGACAGAAGTTGCAAAGGATACATAAAAGAAATATGATAATTTTATTGCAAAATTGCCTAGTCCTATATGTAAAAATGCCTAGTCTTTCAGTAAGCATGCAGTAGACCTAAGTATCATATGGAAGAGGTACTGATAGACTCTGTAATAGTTTTGTAGTACTTTTCATTTAAACATCTAGATTAAACAACTAAAGGTAAGAAATGAAAATTCTGCCTAATTACATGTTTGGACACTTTTCAGCTTAACTTTCAGTTTTCTGATGATACCACTGGAATATTTGTGCCCAAAATTTTATGCTCCCTTTTGAGGGATCAACATTGTTCTCTGGGTTTTTTATCTTTTATTTTTGGTAATTGAAAATAGTTCTCCTAAAGATCCCTATTACCTTTCTATTGTACCATAGAGTAGAAAATTCTGCAAAATACCTACAGAAAGTGCTGCATCACTCCTTCCCATCTGTGGTTCCAGGTCCACATCAAAATATCAACTTCTGGGATACAGTAAATTGCATCATCTTAACTTCTTCCTAAAATCTTCCCATCTCATCCTTCGATATATGTGCTATATTGACTGATCACAGCCTACTTTCCAAGGTTAGGTACAGAGAGATTGTAGATTTGTACTCATGACAAAATAATATATACATATTTTAAACCAAAAGGTGAATGTGTCTGCAAACTAACAGCAATGTGATCAAAATCCAAGCTTTGACCCTCAAGCAAGGGATACGTTGCCTCAGAGTATATAAGCAGTTCACGTGTAATTTCAACTGACAATAAAATTACAACACATACAGCTCTTTGTCAGCAATGTCATGACTGCTTTAAACATGAAAGTCATAACACAAAATACAAGGTGACGAATTAACTGAAACCCTTTTGATAAACATGTTTCACAGTACTTCACCAAGATCTGAATTCTCATCAAAAGTTGCTGCATCCAAATTAGAACCAAAGAGTGAAATTTAAATACTTCTCCTAAAAAGAATTCCTAGAACCATTCATTATGAATTAATACAATTTAATTTGTATGAATTAAACAGGACAGTAATTTCGGTGGGTTGTTATTTTTCAGTATTTTAAATTATTAAGCTGTAGTGAATGTCAAAGCAAAATGAAAGTTCTATTCTCTTAACTCAGAGAACCAGGAAAGTAAACTTCATAACTCTCAGGGATAATTATGGGCATGTGAGTGTGGGTGTTTAACTGTTATCACTACCAGTGAGTAAGAAATACTAGTTTAATATGGAGAATAGAGAATTGTTTCAGTTTTTGTGTGTATTTATATGTATGTGGTCATGTGCCAAGAAAAACTCAATAACAAGTAATTAGGTTGGAAATTGCTATTTCTAATGGAGGTGCAAATATTTATTAAGAAAACGATGGATTTTAAAACAAGTATATATTATTTAGGTGTAACATGGACACACTTATTAGCTTAATAAATGTATTCCCTGAACACCCACAGGAATAAAAGCTGTGACTGATTTTCTTGGATGCAGTAACAACTTATTAATCTTAATATCTATGTTCCCTCATTGGTATGTGGTATTGGTAGTTAATAATGTAGGAAAAGCACCACCACCACCACAATGTCTTCCTGTATTAATTTGGCAACACTAATTGCTGCCTAGATCCTAAGATAGTTTGAAGAGAAAATCACAGGTGTTTCTTTTACTCCAGTTATTTTTTTTTCTATTTATTCTGAAAGAGCATCTAGAGGCACAATTCTTAGTAAGAACTGACTAAAGTCAAATCAGCTACTCAATTATTAAAGTCTGAAGTTCTGAAGTGTTCTGTCAGCGCTGATAGGAGAAAAGCCCCATTTCCTCCTCTCCATGTCTGAGGTGACCCTTCACACTCTCCAACCTTGCCTTAACCTGCGGTTTCTAAGGTGAATATCAACAGTCTTAACAATGAGTTTAAGCTTTATGGCATTCACTGGTCTTCTTAATTTCATTCCAGATATTAGAGTTTAGGAACAAAGAAGTTGGAGTGAGGTAAATAGGAGAGAGAAACTGGGTGGTGGACTAGGCTGGCCAGCTTAGTCCATATTGGTCTTCCTTGCAGGTAGTGGTGACCACATGATCAAGGTACGAGCAATGAAATGTGAAAGAAAATCTGTGGGTGGGCCTTCTGGGAAAGTCTTACAAAACAGATGAACTCAGCTGGCATGGAACTTTGGATTTTTCTCCTTTAACTTTGCAGACCCATTGAAGGGAAATAGACATCACGCCTTCAGGAGCAGTGCCATCCTGTGATCATGAGAGTGGAGGCCACATGATAAAAAAAATGGCAGAACAGAAAATAAGGAACTAGGTCCTTGGGCATTGGCTGTCATCTTGGAGTCCAACTTCAAACATCTTATTACTTAAAAAATTAAGCTACTCTCCGTTTCAGCAACTAGAGTAGAGCTTTATGTTTCTAGATCTAGATTTTAAATTATATAAGAAATGGGGTCTTGTCCCCAATGTACTTAAAAAATTGATTACAAAGCCTTTCAGAGTAACCCCCACTATCACTTTTGTTCTGGTCTGGAAGCCAAAAATTGTTTTATCTGTTGGTCTTGCCCAACTGAGACATAAGAAAATGTATTAAACTTACTTGCTAATAAAAGTCCCAACTCAAGGGATAAGATAACTATGAAGAAAAACATAGCTCTTGAGCATCGAGGAGGACCAGGGAGGCAAGAGCCTGCTGCTACTGTAAAGCCCCTCAAGGCCATGACATCATGTTCTGACAGCTACGGGTGTGTTCATATTGAGGGGTGTGTGTGTGTGTGTGTGTGTGTGTGAAATGCAACCATAAAATATGGAAATAGACATTGAGTAATTTGTTTTCTATAATTGTATGAACAACATAAATCTTTAATCAAGATAAATAATATAAATGATAAGTAACTCCTTTTTATGGAAAGATATCACTTTCACATTAGATTGTTTCTCCAGATTTGGGGAGAAGGCATGTTCCACTTCTGTGGGACCCATGTTAGTATGATAGCAAAATGAGGTCAAAAAGCGACTTATAATTTCAAGTCATTTTTACTTCTGCCTTTCTCCATCCTGATCCCCACCTTCACATCTTAGGTCCCTTCTTCCATCATCCCTAAAATCAGGTCAAAGATCTGTGTAAGATTTGGACCTGGCTTACCTGACACTGCCAGAGGGACTTTACCAAGAGCTGCTAAGTCAGTGGGGGGAACAGAGCATCACTAGCTTGTTTCAAACCAGCACATGGGTGAGCTACAAAGTCACATGACTTCTCACAGCATTACAGCCATACCATATTAGTACTTGTTTAGTCATCCATTTGTAGCCTCCTGCCTGAATTTCTGAAGCCTAGTCCTTCCAAGTTGTAGAAGGAAAAAACAAACAAACGGAGAACCACAATTTTTCAACCATGATTGAAACCAACATTAGAACTGCCTTGGGGTGCTCCTTTCAAAAAACGATGTCTGAGTCCCCAATCTATACCCATAAGTCAGAATAAGTACTGAAGCCCAGACTTCATTTTATATGCTTTAAAATGTAAATTTTCATCCGCAGATAAGGTTGAGAACCACTTAGAAGCTAGAAAGGCAGTTATAGGAATTCTCAGACCTGAACTAGAGTTATGGATACAGAGAATTATGGCTTTTAGAGTGTTAGACTGCTTACATTTTCATAAGTGTTTCCTGTCACCGCGTGCTTAAAAATAATTCAAGATATTCCCATTGCTTTTAAGATAATCCAACTGCTATGCATGATTTTCCAGCCTCTTGATTCTCTCCTAGGTGATTTATGATCCAGCCATTCCACACTGTTTCCTATTTTATTTACCTTCCCCACTAGACTGTTAGCCGCTGAAGAGCATGGGCTCTGGCTTTTCTTTTTTGTAGATCTGAGTATAAACCATGCTAGATACAAACAAGGAACTCATAAATAAGTCCAGAATGGTGTGGGCTTGTGTGATCATCTCAGTTGGCCAGTGGCCAATCTGAAATGATGCTTATATAATACATGTTTTCATGGACAGTTGTCAACGTAAGTGTACAGATAGGCAGATTTACTCACTCAGCATGTATTGTAAAACTCCCATAAAGCAGACAGGGCACTGAGACCAGAGCATGCCCTGGGAACAGGATGCTAGTTCCCTTTGGGGAACTCACATTTTAGTGCACGCTGCTTCCCAATCCTGGAAAGCACGCAAGCAGGTGAAAAAACATGCTTTGGTTCAGCATGAGAAATATTAAATATTGACATTAGACTTTTCCACTTAGGCTTAATTATCATGCAACATAATAGTAAAGATATTGTTAAACATATGTCTTTTGTGTAATTACAACACACACCTCTGCTAACATGTTTTTAGTGTTTTACTTCTCATAGAGCATGGCTGTTTGCCCAAAAATTGATTCAACTACTTATTCCTGGGGACTCTTCCATAATTCACACAGAGAGTTTTATTCCCTTATTTTAAAAAAGATGTCTCAGAGGGGCTCAGTAAATAAGGAAAATAAGTTAAATGAAGTATCCCAGGAACAAAGTTATAAAATTTGAATGATAAATAATGCAGGTATAAAGAATATGGATTTAAGAAGGTAGTTAATAGAGGGAAGGAATTATGTGAAGGTATATAGTAAACTTCAATTTTATTTAAAGGCACCCCAGGCACTATTTTAAAATGGAACATTAAAGGAAAAATATTTTCCTGTTTTTGGCCAATATGCTATAATCAGAGCTTACAATGATGACGACTCTGAGTTATGGGGAAAGGAAAGGATGGTTAAATGTAATCCTGAAATACTAAAACAGACTTAGAGATTCAGCTAAATGTTAGAGTGTTGGCAACAGAATAGCTACCCAGAGCCATACTGTGTTTAATAGTTAGAGAAATGTGCTCAGAATCCTCTGAGCAAAAGAAAAGTAATTTATTTAAATGTCCTCTAATATTCCTTGATTAACAATGTGTCCCTTTGAATATAGAATATGTTTTCCTTTTCCAAATTATGTCAGGTTACACAGCTCTTTAGTACTTACATCTCACTGAATCAAAGTTCTGGATTGATGGGGAAAGTGCAGGGCAGAAGGGACCCAGGGCACCAGAAGCAGCGGACAATCCAAAGACAATGTGCTTCTCGGGCAAGGATGAGACGGCCCCGAGGGAGCTGACCTCCTCCAGCAGAGGGGCGGCTACGTCGGCTGCTGGCTGTGTTTCACAGATCAAAATCATGAACCCCCCCAAGCTGCCACCCCGGGCCCTCCCAGGACTGCTTTTGATTGAAGTGAATTTCTTGAAAAAATTAAAAAATAAAATAAAAAAGCTATGCACGATGCAAACGTCTGTCACTGGTGTTGACAGTGTGGCTCTAAATTTTGGACTTGCTCCAGGCCTGGCTTTTTTTGAAATATACACAAAAAACAAGAGAGTGAACATACAGTGCCCCATTTCACTTTGAGCAATATCATTTACTCTGTGGGAATCATGAAAGCAAAATTAGAAAGAGATAAAGGCTTTGGTTAGCCTGTGAGGCCCGCCTATCCTTCTGTTTGACTGGGTTGCTTTTCATTTTCTGAAACATAACCTAAGGACTCGAAACCAACTTACTGCTTCAGTTGAAATATGCTCTTGTCACTAGGAAATGTTTTTCCAATTCCCAAACAGAACTTGCTAGACAGTAGAACAATTACATTCTGAAGCAACATACACTTTGACAAGTTGCAAGTTAAAAGAGATATGCTTTACCTCTTCTGTTAAAATGGAATTAAAGGAAAATATGACCAAAGGCTCAGACATAGCGACAGGAAGCACATTTCTCTTAACTCCTAGACTCTCTCCTGGGAATAGCAGAACCACAGTCGTCATCTCTGATACTTTTCTCTCTCATTGCTTAATATTCAACCACCCAAATCTGTAGATTGTGTTCTTTGCATGACCCACAATCATTCCTCCCACCTCTTCCCCATGCTCCTGCTTTATTTAGTTTAATTCTATGTCCTGCAGGGCACTGACAAGAGGCATCAAGCTGCTTCCTGCCCTTCCACTGTACCCTTCCCTATGAAAATCTCGCCATGACACTCTCCTGTTTGTAGAAGATATATTAAAATTGGCTTTTATTTTGTTTTTGCATGAATGTAAATGCACATTCCTAGATGATGGCTTGTGTCCTGATTTGGATACCATTTCCCACACGGCTGTGGTGAGGGGCTACTGACCCATGCCCGTCTCCACATTTATATTACTTTTCTCTGCCTCATACAGCAAAGTATGGAATTTAAGCAGAGGCATAAGCAAAAGACCCAATGCTTTTGATTAATTTGGACATCTTGGTCATAAACCAGATTGAATAATCTAGATAATCAGTCCAGGCTAGGTTTCTATTAAAATTATGGAAATGTTCATTATTGTTTTTCTTATGATATAATTGATCTACATGACCTCTGCCATGCCCAGAGAAAAGAGGCACAAAATTATCAATAATAAGCTTTTAAAATAATATCCTATTTATTCTGTTGTAGTTAGCAATAAATTCCTGAGCCAGTCAACTGAATAATATAAATATTTTTAATAAGTACATGAACTGAACTGCTTGAAAGCCTTGCACTAAACTCACGCTTATGCCAGAATGCAGAGGCCTGATATTCTAACTAAGCCAATAAATATAGCTCAGTGCGTTCTTTGCATTAACAATAATATCATCAATACTTTATTATTTTAAAAATATTTTTATTGAGCCCAGCTGGTGTGGCTCAACGGTTGAGCATCGATCGACCTATGATTCAGGAGATTGGGGTTCGATTCCTGACCAGGGCACATGCCCGGGTTGCAGGCTCGATTCCCAGCAGGGGGTGTGCAGGAGGCAGCCGATCCATGACTCTCTCATCATTGATGTTTCTACTCTCTCTATTCCTCTCCCTTCCTCTCTCTGAAATCAATAAAGACAAATTTTAAAATATATATTTCATTGATTTTTAGAGAGAGAAGAAAGGAGAGGAAGAGAGAAACATCCATGTGAGAGGAAAACAACAATCAGCTGCCTCCTGCCCCCTACTGGGGATCTAGCAGCATCCTGGGCATGTGCCTTGAATGGGAATCCAACAGGCAACCTTTTGGTGCAAAGAACGAAGCCCAACCAACCGAGCCACACTGGTCAGGGCAATATCATCAATACTTTCATTTTTATATGGAGGAAGGGTACTGAGGAAATGCATATATCTTTTGTTTGTTTGTTTAAAATATAGAATATATCTTTTTAAATGGAGTGTTTCTCTTCAGTGAACACAATTCTAACTTTTAGCCTTTGAAATATCACCTGAGGCAATTTTATTTGCTGCAGATCTAAGCTATGTCCATTAACAACAGTGTCGACTAATATAAATGAAAAATACTTTATGGTCCTTGGCACAGAGAACTAATGTGACTCAAATAAAGTAATCTTGATAGGCCTTGCTGTATTTGTGGAAATTTTTATGACTTTTACCTTTATGACCTTTGCTAGCATTTTTTGGTAACATAATTGACAAAGACTAAAGTAATAATTTTTCCAGTTGGTAGAGTTTCTCAATTCATTTGGCGGATGCAAAACCAGAATATTCACGGAACATCAATTTTCATTGCTTCACTCCCTCTTAGTTAATGAAAATTCCCCAGATGACACAGTGGAACCCTCTTTGTATTCCAGCCACAGGCATTTCTTTTAAATTAGTCTTACCTTAGTCTTCCTCAAAGAACAGAAAATGCGTCCGGTCATAGCTAGAGGCACTCAAGAAAACCAGTGCGGCCAGTGGAAAATCTCACTCACCATGTGCTGGATCATAGTCCCTAAATTGAAAGCAGAAGGCTCCCAGGCTCCTGTCAGATCAGCTGGAACTGGTCTGAAAGCCCCAGTGGAAGTTTATATGCTCAACAAATCAAAGGCTGAACGAACTGTCTGGAAGTCTACCGTGAGGTGGAGCAGAGTGTAACTCCTGTGAGCTGGTCAGGTTGCCCCGGATCCCTGCCGCCTCTGCCAGGGTGCTTCGTATTAGCCGCTCGCTCCTCCTTGGTGGCTATAGAAAGGTTCATGGCGCCTTAGAAGCAGTCGGACTTACAGAACATGTAAACCCCTCGCTTGCATGAGTATGTATGTTTATAAATATATCTTATAATATTTTCACATAGTTAGAAACCCTAGTTATGCTCCTCTATATTATACTTTTTAGGGGGAGTTAAATTTTCTGAGTGTGATAGCCCTATGAGATTTTGTTTGCATTGTTATATTTGCTTTGTATTTTTTAAAAGTATTTCATGATGCTCTTAAGAGTCATTCAGAGATCCTATCTATCAAGTAAGTTTATATGAGTTTAAATCTTATATAGCACCCTAACTCTCAGGTTTTGGAGATATTAATTGGTGAGACCAGGTGGAGTACTGTTGCATGTGTTTCCAAACAGAAATTCGGGACATTTCCCATACAACACATTTTTGGAATAACAATAAACAGATAAGCAAGGAAAATGCTCAAGGTCCTACTGTCCTAATTACTCACATTCTCTAGAGTCTCTCTAGTTTGTTTATATAAATATTTAGGGGCGAATAACCAACTAGGCACAGTAGTCTCAATGTGACCTGGCCGAACAGAAACAGAATAAAAGTATTATCCCTTTGGTCTAGTATTTTCCATGCAGCCTAAGATGTATGATTGTTTTATCTTCATTAGCAGCTGAATGGACTCTTTACTCATATATACTAAATTCTTTTTTTAGAAGTATTTTTAATTCAAGTCAACGTGCTATATATAGGACAATGACTTTTTGTATCTAAATACAAAGGTATTGGTATTTGTCTCTATTCAGTTTCTTATTCAGAAATTGTATAAACTAGCGAGGCATAGGTATAGCACCAGCTCTTGAGTAAGACAGAGCTGAGATAAAGCTTTTCTTCTGCCACTGGTATGCCATTTAATTTTTATGTGCTTTATTTTTAAATCAAGGATAATAATGACTGCTTGGGTAGTTGTAATAATCAAATGAGATGCAGTGTATAAAGGTGCCTAGTCAGCACATAGTAGCTACTCCAAAATGCAGTAATTAAAATTATGACTACCATTGCTGCTGGATATTTTTGGAACCTTGATTCTGTCACCTTGTGTATTAACTCAAAAATTCATAACTGTGCTTTATTTTAATCTGCATTCAAGTCATAGACACAGATGTTTAAACTATAGAAAAGTAGAAAACTTGCTGCAACAGAGATTTCATTCTAGGTTTAAATCTATTCATTAATAAATAATCGGTGTGTAAATATTCAACCAGCTATGAACCAGTAAAATGTGGTAATTATTTAACCCCATATTGCCTGCAAGGTATCAAGAGGAACTTTGTCAAATACCCTGCTTAACTACACACAAACATGCATGCAGAAATTACACACGCACAACAAACGTGGGCATACGATACAAACTTTAAGATAAAATATCAAACCATCTAGCAAATCTATGAGTCTATGATAACACCTGGTAATTGCCAAATTTGCCACTATTTACTCAGGAAATACTTGTTTAGCCAGTTCATTCAACATATTTCTTCATTTCTGTCATCCACTATTATTGTCTTTTTGAAACTTGAAAGAATATTCAGTTTGTTGTGGTCACCATGGCACAGGGAGCAGAAGCCACATGTTACCTGGAGAGATTTTAAAAACATCTTTAATTCACAGCCTTCAAGGGCGTCTCTTGAATTGAACCTTACTGATCCAAGCTATTGGGTGAAGATACGTATACTAAAATAACATCAATAGCCAATGTTGGGTATTTTTATGGCCAGCTATAATACAGATAAATTTTTAAAGAAGATATTAAAATAATCAAAATTGGTTAAATTAATTAGAGATCACATTTGAAAGAACCCTTGATTTTATGATAAAAACAAGTCTAATCATTTTTCTTGATATTTTTCTAGTCTAGATGGCTTAAGTGAAGAATTTTTAAAATTTTTATTTATTGATTGATTTAAGGGGAGAGGGGAGCATAGATTTGTTGTTCCACTTATTTATGCATTCATTGGTTGGTTCTCTTATGTTCTCTGACCAGGGATCAAACCTGCAACTTTGGAATAAATAAATGGGGACTTTAGGAGGAAACAGAGTCCCCACCACTACAATTTATTTCAGCAGAAACTAGACCATCTTCCAGAAATACTGCTGAAAAGATTCCTAAGGGAAAAGAAAATTGGTGAACATGGCATCCAGTTCCTTTGCCGTCTAGAATTATTTTGACCCTACACCTTCAATATAGTGATGTTTGTATCTCGCAATACTTTGCTGATCTTTTGCCTGCTGTGGAGGGTGACGCAGTCTTAACAGAGAAGCTTTCTGACCCAGTTCTCCTCTCATGGTTGAAGGATTCTTATTAATTTTTTCTCAGGGTAGGCAGAAGTGTATGCAGACCTGCAAACTTTGAAAATTGAATTGGTGACACTTGACAGGAAGTAAACTTGACTTCACTGCAAAAATTCAATAGAGAAACGGGTAACCAAATGAGAATACTGTCCCAAATAAGCCTCAGACGTTGTGACTTTAGTTCCTGAAAATGACATATCTCATTCTGTGTTTGGCTTAATCATATCCTCCTTCCCCACCTTGGCGGTTGTGTGAGTTGGAGTCATTTATGCCTATGGCCTCAAGACTAACTTTATTAGCCTCTGTCAACCCGGTAAACACGAGGCCAGTCTAACTGTGACGTTACTCCCACAACGTGCATCATGCTGGCAGCCTGACTTATTACTTTATCTTTTGTATTGCATTTTTCACACTTCACTGTAAAAACTAATAACACAACGATATTCCAGACAATTTTTATTAAATTTTATGACATATTTGTTTTCAAAGAATTGAAGTGACAATGTTTCTTTTTAAATTTTTATATAAAAGCATTTCTTTCCCTTTGTCCAAAACTAAAGAAAAATTTGTAGATGATAAATAATTTTTCCTGTTCTACCACCCTCCTTCCTTCTTTTCATCTATTATTTCTACTCCCTCCCTTAAGTTACCTTTAACCTGTTATGTTCTAAGGTTACATTTTCTACTCATAATAAACATGATGCAAATTTGCCTTCAAGAGCTTGATACATATAATTTGCTTCATATCCAAGCTTTAGGTAGAAGCATTGAGCTATATATTCAACATTTATTGAATACCCACTATATGAAAGTTATTTGGATAGATGTGAAAGATACAAAATTATTTCCGCACAAGTCATGCCTTTAGTTACTTCAGTAATTTATAATCTTGAGGCAGTAAGACAGATATACCAATACATGGTGAACAGTTACAGAAAGTAAAGAGAAAGAGAATAGAGAATGGATTAAATTATTTGGGTATCTAAGGGAATTCATCTGCTATACTCTCTCTACTAAGGATTACACGAGATGTCAAAATGACCGTAGAAAGGTAATGTTTGGAAGTTTGGTTATTTGCTACTGAGAGTTCTGTAAAAATACCTAGTCTAGCTATATCACGACCTCGCCTACAAAAAATATATTAAACCAATAGAGGCAGCTCAATGAGTCTCTGCAAAGGCCAAAGAGAGAGCTGAGGAATGTAGTTAAGGTCCCTCGATTAACAGGCCACTCCAGCGGAAATCTTCCTGCAGCTGCCCCCGAACTGGAGCCCTGGCCTACTCGCTGTCAGCTCTGTCCCAGGACGGCCTGACAGACAGACGCCTCTTCACCACACTTGTGTCTCTTCCCCCGGCATCGTCCCCCACATCACCCCTCCTGAGTCAGACTCTCATGTGCGTGTCTGACACAGAGCCTTGGCCATGGGTCAGATTCTAATGGAAGGAAGTCTAGGAGCAGAAATGGGCCTCCAGCCTGGGCAGGCTGGGCCCGAATGTTCCCAGTCCCCCTGCGCCTTCAGAAGACGCTGAGCAGCGATAACTATACAAATAGCTGCTGGGGCCTCCAGACAGACTTTAGATGTAAAGCTTCTAAAGCTCTTATCACAAACTCTTTACACAACAGTCGTCTGGTAAGCAGTCAGTGGTTGAGAGAGGATTTCTACTCAAGGAAGGAAATAACACCATCTAAGAAAGAATAATTCTCTAGGAAGGGGAGTGGGTGCCCACAGGCAATAGGCACAGACAGTTTTTCTAAAGAATTGTATTTTGCCACAGAAATATCAAGCACTGGTTAGAACTTTTAAAGTCCTTCTTAGTGAAAGGCGTCCCGCTGCGACCTGAAGCCGGCATCAGGAGCCCTGGCAGCGCTTCTGCAGCAGGATCTGGGGGAAGAGCCTGACCACTTGCTGGCGTTGGCCTTACAGCCCAGCCTCTGGAGCCGGGGTGTGCCCGAGGGCACGAGCCATTCGCTGCACACCCAGGGCGCCCCTCGGCTCCTTACCACCTGCCAGCAGCTCTACAGGAAGGGGCTGGGCTAAGGGCTCCTGCGGCCACCCAGCAGGCCCATGAGGTCCTGCATGCGCCCTGCTCAGCAGCAGGCCAACCCCTCTTCAGAAGCCTGCTGCAGGGACAGGCCGGTGGCTTCCGCGGCTTCCACAGAGCTGCAGCGGGGCCAGCGGAGCTGCTGCGCTTAAGGAGGCAGGTCCCTCTGACCTGGTGACTGCCGAAGGCCACGGGCTCCTGCTAACCGCAGGCCCAGGGACGGCTGCTGCACCCTCCCCGTCCTTCACACGGCCCTGGGCAGGGCCGAGCGGGCGCTCTGCCGGGGCAGCTCCTAGACGAGGCAGGAATTAGACTGAGAGAAAACAAGGGGCCGTGGCACCAGGCAGCAGCAGAGGAACGAAGAGAATGCACATTTGGGGGGAAATATGATTTAAATAATAACCATCCCGCAACAATTTGACTTTGCTATTAATATTGGCTTCTTTGCTTTTGTCTTTCCTTTCGCTGCGTCCATTCTACTCTTTGTTTTTGCTGATGTTTCATATTTGTCAAGTTGACAAACGACAATGGAAAGTCTCAGAGAGCACTGGACGGGGTTTTGTTCTCACTGTCATTTTGTTTCACCGAGATTTCATCCATCTCATTATTGATGTCGGTTTCAGCAAACCGCAGCAGGATCAGCGTCGGCTTAGCCTGCTGGGAGAGAAAATACTTTTGCCCTTGTGTTTGGGTGTCTAAAGGCAGGGGCCTTGGTGTGAAGCCTGGCTCTGCTGCCTTTCTGTCCTGGCTCTCACGTCCACTTTACCCGGCCTCAGCGTCCTCAGCGGCGTGAAGACCAAGATCACACAACAGCAAGAGCGGGGCTGCAGCCAGCGCCTGGGAAGTAGCCGTAAAGCATCAAGGCAGCACTTGCAACACTGTAACTACTCCGCCGTGTCAGCCAGACCTTGACCCGGTTCCTTATAAGTTTCCACAGGCGGCAACGTAATACGTAGTGAAATTAGAAAACCTGGTCGAACCGCATGCCCTACTTTTCACGTAAACAGAAAGCATACTGGAAGGCTTTCAATTCCATCTTGCATTTTCTATTTGAAAATCCATGAAACACTGCGGCCATTATCATTTTACTACAGCTGCAATACGCACGGTAGGACTAAATATAAATGAACTGTCATTTCAATCAGGCTGAGCAGCGTTTCCATGAAGGAATTATTCTGAATGTATGTAACAAAAACATCCTGAGAAGCGCACATGTCCTTTTTTTTAGAAGAGTATCCATCATGCTTTAAATTATTTTAAAGTACAGATGATGCAGTTTTATAATGTGTTTCTATTCTTGAGTGGCACTATCATAAAAATCTGCATAAAATTTTATTTAGCGTATAGCAAAACAACCTTGACCTTTATTCGGAAAGAATGATTTCTTAGAGGCTTCAGTTTGACTTCTTGTGATTTAAAGCTTTGTATAATCACCAGTGATTGATGGATGAAATGTTGAATTAATAATTAAGAACAATGCTTGCCAAATAAGAATCTTAGTAACTAACGTGAATTGGTTGTTTTTGACCAGTTTTCGTCTTTTGCCAGGTGAGAGGTGAAACGCAGGCTTGAACTCCTGCAGAGACGAAGTGACCAGTCACTCACACTAGGGCGGGGAGGGGAGTGTGCCACCGGCGGAAACCCGATTAGGTAATTACATTTTGTTCAACATAAAATATTCGTGTTATTTCAATTAAGTATTGTATTTTTCATTTTCCTGCACTCTTTTTGTCTTCTCTTTCCATTTTCATTTCAGGTTAGACATGAAAATGTAATAGCTACTGATTTATTCAGGGAGACTGGCAACATCTCCTTAAATGCATGAGAAATGACGCTTGTGACGTTTGGTATGAAACCTACAAATAAGCTCCACAGCTTAACTGTATTGATTGATGTTTCAAAAGGTAGTAAAAATAAGAAGCAGAAACTCTGATAAATATGATAAGAGCTGGGCTTTGATTTTTATTTTTTTTTAATCAAAATAGTTTAAGCTGAAGAAAGTGTACAGTCTAGTCCAGGGCTCAGCAAGCATTTCTCCAAAAGGCCAAACAGTAAATATTTTAGCTCTGGAGGCCATATGGTCTCTTTTACTACTCAGCTCTACCTTTGCAGAAGTAAAGCAGCCATAGGAAACACATACACCAATGAAGGCAGCTGTGTCCCACTAAAATATTTACAAAACAAGGCGGTGGGCCAAGTCTGGCCTGCAAGCCGTAGTTGGTGGACCCCTCGTCTAATATCTGTACTTTAGAGAAGAGGAACAGCAGATTCAGAGATATTAAGTGACATACTTAAGCAAAGTTCCTAAAACCTCAAGGGCAGTCAAGGTGCTATGAATCTAACCTGCTATTCTTTCTATTGCATCATCTTTATATAAATGAGCAAAAAACAGCCTCTATGTATTGGCCCTAAGGTTGTTTATTTCTTCACTGAAGACTCAGACCCTTTAGCTCAAAAGCCTGCCAGTGCCAGACTCAAATCCTTACACATCTAATTATTTAAAACATAGCCCAAACAAACAAATGTTTAGCCATTTAGAGTCTATCTGCTTTGAATACCCCATGAAAGCTCACCCAACAGCTGTTTGTTGTTGATCAAATACGGCCTTGCCCTTACAATGTCCCAAGCTGCTGCTGCCTTTCTGAGTCCTCTGACCCAAGGACTCCTGCCGATACTGTTATAATAACCTGGATGTTAAAGAACAGGAAAGGAGTAGAAGGGAGACTAACTAATACAAGCGTGCCATTTATACCGCTTTGCCAGGAAGCTGCAGTGTGCATTCTCCAAGCCTGTTCCCTGCATGTCGCCGGGGGAGGGGACTGGACAACAGATGCATGCCCAGTAAGGTCTGGGTGACGTGGGAAGACCTTAGCTGTCAGTCACACCCGGGAGCGTGTCCGTGGCCAGTATACGCACGGCGACTGCAAGGGACCAAAATACTTAACCCCTGCACAAAGAAAGCTCTCCCGTGCTCTCGGCACTCCTGCCTTCTTGGGACTCCTGCTGCAGGGGCAGCTCCCTGCCTTCGCCCACACGGCTCACGGCCATGTGGGGCCCACGCGATGGACTGAGGGGCCTTCACTAGCCTGGTGCTGCACCGGACCCAGCTCACCGTGGAACGAAAACTCTAGACACTGGCCCTGCTTTTAGCTCTACTGAACCCCCAGCTGCATATTTTCCAGGCCTGGTGTAAAGACAATGGGACTTTGGAAACCAAGAAATACAATTCCATGCAAACAGGCTTTCTACCACACCTCATCCTCCAGAAATTCTTACTCCTGGGGTACGCCAAGAACCCCACTCCCCCCGCGACAGAGGAATTCCACCCACCCCGTCCTCCAGCAACACGGCCAGGAGGCTAAGCAACATCACCTACGTGCCCAAGCCTCGCTCAGGCTCCCCTCTGCCACGGGGGTTCTCCTATCCCCCTCCCCTTGAGTAGCACCCCTGGAATCGCAGCCTCTCGAGACTCGTGTGTGACAAATCAGTCAAGACACTGCCAGGTAAAGCTCCCTGTCATGGTCCAACTTTTAACTCCTACACTCGTGATTCATAAAAAGCAAGCAAAACAGAAAACAAAACTATTTAAATCTTCTTTAGATAGCTTTTCATTTCCCAAAATAGATTTACTTAGTAAGAGGAATTATTTCTGTTAAGTGGACATGTTTTTATTTCTCTTGTATTTATAATTAAAGAATTACATTACTGGGCCAAATGGTAAGTGTAGCTAATAAAAAGCTGTCGACTCTTTTACCAAAAGTATCATTTAATATTCCCAGCAGGTATAGTATTTGAAAGGAGAGATAAATGTATCACTTTGGGTGAGATATGATTGGATACCAAAAAAATAACCAGAAATTTATTTTAAACCAGTAAAAGTTTATAGTTTTAAGCTTAATATTTTTTTAAAAGTAGCTTTTCTCTATACACCAACATTTATCAATTATGAAAATATAATGAAAGAAAGTATCCTATTAAAAATAATAAAAAAGAAAACCCTATATATTAAAATATAACTAGGAACACATTTAACAAAAAATATATAAGTCCCACATGAATGAAATCATGAAATTTAGTGAGAAACATAAAAGGAGATATAATTAATGGTAACATGTACTATAACCCTAGTTAGTGAAAATATGAGTTTACCTCAATATCAGTTCACAACAAATGTAATGAAACCACAATCAGAAGTGCAATAGATACATACTAGAAAATTACAGACTCATTAAAATGTATATCAAAGATTTTAAATTTTGTGTGGTGTTATATATATGTAGGAATAGTTAAGATATTTAGAAATAAAAGTACAAATCAATATATAAGTACTTCAGAAGATTTGAATGTGCGTATTTAACAGGATGACACTGACCCAAGAACCTACAAATTTGTGAGAATAATGAATTTATTTTAAAAACTGATTTGGTTACCTATTTATAAACAAATGCAGTTAGAATTTACCTCAGACCATCCACTTTGATAAACTCCAGCAAGATTTCAAAGGGAGGGAAGGCAGGAGATATTAATCTTAAATTTATAATCATTTTAAGGGTCCCCTCCTTTTATTCAATCATTAAGTGTTCAAATATAAGGAAAACTGAGAGATAATCTGCACCTGTTGTTTGTGGGTTTTTTAAATTATGTTTCATAGAATAATATTATCCTGAGAGGTTACCGGGTGGAAAACAGAGGCTAGAGGAGGACAGGAGATTCTGGTTGATCTTTGGAAGAAGAAAGGGAAAGAGCCAATGAGGCAAAGCCCTGCACCACCTTCAACAAGAATAACTCCCCTCTCATCTGTTTTACAACTTGGGGTCACATGTAAGATTTCATTTTGAAAGGTTCTGCTCCAACAGGTAGGTAGCTAGGTATATAGGCAGATAGGTAGGTAAGTAGGTGATGATAGATGATAGATGATAGATAGATGAGAGAGAGAGAGAGAGAGAGAGAGAAAGAGGAAAGAGAGAGAGAGATGATAGATGATAGATGATAGATGATAGATAGATAGATAGATAGATAGATAGATAGATAGATAGATAGATAGATGATAGATAGATATAGATAGATAGATGATAGATGATGATAGATAGATGATAGATAGATAGATAGATAGATAGATAGATAGATAGATAGATAGATAGATGATAGATAGATAGATAGATAATAGATAGATAGATAGATAGATAGATAGATAGATAGATAGATAGATAGATAGATGATAGATAGATAGATAGATAATAGATAGATAGATAGATAGATGATAGATAGATAGATAGATAGATAGATAGATAGATAGATAGATAGATAGATAGATGATGATAGATAGATAGATAGATAGATAGATAGATAGATAGATAGATAGATGATAGATAGATAGATAGATAGATGATAGATAGATAGATGATAGATAGATGATAGATAGATAGATGATGATAGATGATGATGATAGATGATAGATGATAGATGATAGATGATAGACAGATGATGATAGATAGATGATAGATAGATAGATAGATAGATAGATAGATAGATAGATAGATAGATAGATAATAGATAGATAGATAGATAGATAGATAGATAGATAGATAGATAGATAATAGATAGATAGATAGATAGATAGATAGATAGATAGATAGATATAGATAATAGATAGATAGATAGATAGATGATAGATAGATAGATAGATGATAGATAGATAGATAGATAGATAGATAGATAGATAGATAGATAGATAATTGATAGCTGATAGATGATAGATAGACAGGCAAAGCAGATAAGCTGGACATTTCTGATCTGATATATATTTCTGATTTTTCAGTTGCATAAACTCAGACCCAAAAACTTAAAATGGTTCCTTATAACACCCAGCTAGAAACCAGGAGCATCAGAATGTGAACATGTAAACTCCTATCCCGAGGAAATGGCACTGTCCTGACACACCACACTAAATGACCAGAGGCTACAGTTTGTCTTGAGTCACCCTCAGCTTCCCTTCCACTTGCGTTAGAAGCAGCGTGTACGTTTGCGTGTGACTTATTATACCGATGGCTACATCTATGTGCCAGTGTTTTTCATGAAAAACTACCTGACCTGTAATATATGCAGGGTGGGGCAAAAGTAGGTTTACAGCTGTGATTATGTGAAACAGAGTTTATTTTGTATTATTATTTTTTATTAAATATTGTATTATTTTCCATAGGAACAACTGTAAGCCTACTTTTACCCCACCCTGTACTTTATAGATTATATAATTATATGTTATATAAAGTAGTTTATATGTTATATTTATAGTTATAATATATACATTGTATAATGATGTATATTCTACTACAAGACAATGAAGTATATATAATATTTTCTGCAAGCCAGGTCCATCCCATTTTACTCTTTTCTGTGCTATGTTGAGTTAAGAACACTATTTTGAATTCAAAGGAAACTGTAGCTTCAATAAAATAGTTTTGTTTCAGAAAGAGTAGTTATTAGAAATGCACGGATGTTCCTAAGTAAATTGGTATATCATCTGCAAAAGAAAACCATAAAGAATTAATGCAATTATACCCTTATCTGTATGGAAATGTGAAAATCAATGAAATATGATTCAATATCCCTATATCTTTAGTAATAATTTAACACGACCATAAAATTAATGCATCTGAAACTACTACCATATGATGCCAGCACCGCTCCTGGGGTAATAATAATAAATCTATCAACACATGAGGATTAGTTTGCCAACTTATTGAGTAGTGTTCTATAACTTCGGTAGTTTAAAATGAATTCCATCTTTCATGAAACAAAGTTTTATCACCCACTTGCACTGTCATGAGATAAAATCAGCAGATCTCTCTGGAGAACACCAGTCACTGCTACATGCACTATGGAAATGCCCTGCCGTTGCCTCGGGAATTCCATAATGTACAGGGGAGCCTTCCATTGCCAACCAAATACCTGGGACCTAATCCCTGCTCGAAAACCTGCTAGCAGTGTGCTTTCAGAAAAGTCACTTTTTTTCCTCTGAAAACACTTGCTTTTCTATAAAAGGAGCCGTACATATTTACTATACACAATTTTATGAGTCTGGAGATAAGCATACACCCATGAAAGCATCAGCACAATTAATGCCATGAACATATTCATCACTAGGATATTCTCGGCTGGCTGTGACCCCTCACCCAGGAAAGGACCTGATAGCTCCCCAGAGGACAGTCCCATCTGACCACCACACTTTGAAACATACCTTTTAGTAGCTGGTATGGTGGAGAAAATTTAATGATGCCAGAATGTGATTCCGAAAATAAACTACAATGGCAGTGTGCTAACCGCATCTTTAGACATTGCCCGTGAAAGTAAATGGAAAATAAGAGGCTAAGTGAGGAAGAAACTGTAGAGAATTAGTGCGACTGAAGGCACATGCGGTTCCCATTCAGATGTGTGCACGTGATGAAAACATTTTACCAGAGGAGATTCTCTTTCTTTCATACCACACGGCAGTATTAGTACTGAGTTTGTCCAGCACGCAGAGCCAAGAGGATTGAAGTAGGAGTTAGAAGGACCGTGTCGTAGTATTTAAGTGACTTTTTGGCCACAATACTATATACTCTCCGTTCACCAACTTCCCCATCTGAAAATGTGGACGCAGAGCATAGGGGCTGCTTGAGGCTCTTTCACATTCAAAGGATGGTGGTGGGACTGGGTGAGGAGCGAAGAAGTAAAATATACCAGGACTTCTACATGTCTGTAAGTAGCACTTCATAAAATTACTCGGAGATTTTAACTGACTATATGATTTTCAAACCTTATGTATATCCGCATCACTTGGGAAGATGGAAAAATATTTGTATAAATTGCTGGACCTCACAACTCAGAATTTCTGATTTAACAGATTTTCTGCATTTTTTGCACATTGGTTGGGGAACTCATTAAAGATGACCCCATAAAATGTTAAGAGGTATTACTTTAACTTTAGGGAATCTGTCTGAATACCATTTTGATAGGAATTCAGGCAATTAATGAGGAAAATTACTTCTTTGATGCTTCCAAATTACTACTTAGCAAATTACTCTTAGACTCTAACAAGTGGCTTTCATTTGCTAAAATTAAGGTTAATTTTTTCCTTGAAATGTCTTGCTCATCCCTCAGGAATTACTCAGTCTGCTGAAGGGCAAATGTTTCTGAGAGTCCAGGACAACAGTCAATCTACTATCCCACTTCTAATGAAGGTTATCAGAGCTTTGCTTCTCCCTCCCCTAATGCAAACACAGCACATTATTGAGTTTGAGGGAAATTGCACAAATAGAAAAAAGGTTAATGTGAAAACAAAGAAGCATTCGTTTTTTATTTGACTGATGTTGGGGACAAAATCATTAGGTTGAGTCAAAGCATCCCTTCCCTCCTCACTGTCTCCACCTAATGACGTTTCAGTTCCTAGAGCAGAGTCAAGCTTTCAGGAAATACCAACAGCAGTGAAAGACACAGACGAAAAGAACTTCAACATATTCACACTTCGTGTTGCTGGTTGCGGTAGCATTAATCACCAGCAGGCAGTGTTTTCTTTTGTACACGGAGATTTTCCGCAATGGCTGAAAGGCATCCATTTCAACAGCCAAGCAATAGCAGCCTGAACTAGAGTGATTTATTTTTGTCTCACTTAACAAGTGTACGAGAGGTTTAGTTCTTAGAGTCATTTGTTAAGCCCATGCCAAGGATTTGGAATTGGCATCACTACAATGTTCTGTCTTCTTTTCAAAGTTGCAAAATGATTGAAGTCATTCCTACCACCAGCCTCACACATTTCATTCAAGATAATGAAGCCAGCAAGATGTAACCCAGAACAAGTGCTACCTCCTGTAATGACCGTCACTTTATACTGAACAGGAATAACTGTCTCTGAAACCTCTCCTCCCCCCAAGAGCTTATTCCAAGAACTGAATCACCTGCCTACCTCTAGATAAAGGACTATCTAGGACCGCATTTGCTGATGTCAAGAGGTTACCATCTAATAGATAAACAAGAGATGTGAGCAGAAGTGACATAGGTACTATTAACCTTGGGATGAGCGGCCGATGTGTTTTTATTTTTGCTTTGTTTCATTTTGTTTGTTGTTTAACCTCAACTGCAAAGGTTTCATTCAGTTTATGATAATCCTCAGTTCTACTTATAACCTCATTAAACAATCAGTGTAAGATGTCTCTCTTTTTGTATTTATTTATTTTAGCACATTTGATTTTCATTCAGTGTTATTTCCCCCACATTGGACAATGGCTGGACTCATTACTACTCTTTGATAATGTTTTTATGCCTTTTTCATGGTAGAAATAAAACATCTGTATTTTTTAAGATAAGCTACGTCATGTGTTCTGATTATTTTATTCAAAGTTCAATATTATAGATTTCTTATTTAGCCTCATTAATCTTACAATTGAATTTATCTTATGCAAAATATCTCAGCCTCAGGGATATCAACATAACTACTTATTTGCTTTGTACCACAAAATATAAACAACAGCCTCTGCATAACAATACTAATACTGGAATGAAGTCATCAAGATAGTGACAAGGTCATTCCTGACTTCAGTCCCCCTCACAAGAAACCAACAAGCCATAGACAAGACAACATTGTGAAAACACCAGAACCCAGGGGTGAGGTTAAAGCAACCCCCTAGACCACAGACACCAAGAGGGACTGAATTAGTAAAATCTGGAGTAGCTAGACTCTGACCACATCACCCAGGATTTGAAGAGTGAACTGGCCCACAGTTGCCCCAGCCTGGCTTTCTGGGGTTGGGTGCCTGACGGCATCTAGTTGACAGTCTTTCCAATATTTGTAACCTGGGAAGGATAGCCCTGTCCTGCCGGCCTGACCAGTTGGTGGCCTCTGGAGGGAGATGAGGCTGTCTGTCATTTCTCATCACCTCACTTTCCTCTCCCTACCATTAAAAAATGAAAATAAAATTCCAAATAGCAATAACAGGATGAAAAAAGACGCACTAGCCCAATTAGATATATCTCTGGGAAATATAAAATCCAGTCAATGAGAAACTGGATCAATTGGCTGGGTGGAGACCAACAGAAAAGTCATAGTGGTCTGGAGATGGGGAATCACTAGTTTGGGGCAGAAGTCAATCTGCAGAAAGAAGGGAATGGAACATGCACACCAAGGTAAGTGACTGAGTCCCATATTCTAGCTTTCTAGTTCCTGTGACACTTGACCATTCTTCAGTCCCTGCTCTTAGAGCTTTGCATTCCTTTTTTAAAAATGTATCTTTATTGTTGAAAGTATTGCGGATGTCCCCCTTCTTCCTCCATCGACCCCCTCCTTCCCATCTCCCTCCCCTCCCCAGGCCTTCACCAGCACTACGGTCCGTGTCCATGGGTTTTGCATATATTAATCCCTTCCCTCTGAGAATCGTCAGTCTGAGTCTTTGTATTCTTAAAATAAAATCCAATGTTTATTGCACTGGTTTAAGTGGGCCTCTTTTCCTTAACACCCAAAGAACCTTGACTAGAATATGCAGCAGGATTGAAATTAGAAAGCTTACCCTTCAACCTGTCTTATTTTCTAAGAATGTAAGCTAATTTATAATAACTAAGAACAGCTTCTTGGTACAACTTTATTGAACTCCACTCAAAAGGGTTTTTTTCTCTATGCATATTTTATAGAATGTGTGAATATGTACATTCCCATAGTCATATCAGCTACCTTTTCTCTACTGTGCTTGCTCTGCAAGCTGGTTTCTTCATTCATACAGTTATTTTCCTCCATATATCACTGTTTTGATTTGATTGTTTTTATTTCCATATTCCAAGCACAACAACATACTGTCAACCAAATTTTGATACTTGTGATATTAAAATGTATAAGATATTTCGTTTATGATATATTTTATCAAGGATGTATAGACATGTGTACATCACTTTTTCCTGTTCACACCTTTGTTAGTTTCCCCCAAAATGACATAGGAAACCCTCTAACGGCAGATATTCTATGTCAGACCTAGCAGTCTTCCTAGTAGCTGTTTTCCTCCTGAAATTTCAGTGAAATACTTCCATTGTCTTCAAAACATTTTTTTTGTGTGTTTGCAAGCAGCACTATACCCCTTGCCCATGAGTCTTACACCATAAATCAGGTTGCAAATGATGAATTACTAATCTTTAATTGTTGGATTTCTAAATTCTTTGTTCCCTGAAACTGGAAAAAGAACTAGAAGAACCACTTCTGCTCTTGAATCCAGTAGATCTATTATATATGGTTGGTAAATTGTAACAACCACATATGATATCCCTACCCAGAAAAACAGCATACTTTTTCATTAGACATATCAGTGTCTATACAGTCAACACCTTGTACTCAACAGGGAGTCTCTACTGGTATGTACTTTGCCCCTCATAGATAGATAGATGATGATAGATGATAGATTGATGATAGATAGATAGATAGATAGATAGATAGATAGATAGATAGATATAGATAGATAGATGATAGATATAGATAGATGAGATTTATTATATGAATTGACTCACACAATTATGAAGGTCAAGAAGTCCCATGAGTCACCTTCTGCAGGCCAGACAACCAGGATAGCCAATGATGTAATTCAGTCTGAGTCGGAAGGCCTTAGAGCCAGGAGTGCAGATGTCTGAGGGTAAGAGAAGGTGGATATTTCAGCTCACATGGAGACAGTAAGCAGGCCCTTCCTCCACCTTTTTGTTCCCTTCAAGCTCTGAGGATTGGAGGATGCCCAGCTGCACTGGTGGAATTAATCATCTTTCCTCCGTCTGCCGATCCATATGTTAATCTCTCCTGGACACACCCTCACAGACCACCGAAAAATAAGATTTGCTCAGCTACGGGGCATTGCTTAGCCCAGTCATGTTGACACATAAAATTAACCATCACAAGTATCAGTAATTTTCCTTGAACTACTATTGCATAGCTATCCTTTTTATCATTCTGTTAAAAATATTAAATTCTGCCTCAAATAATACAGAATTAGTGTCCAGGCACTGAATTTTATAATTCTCCCATACCCCGCCCTGCCTTACTCAACTTTTGCCATACCATTTCTCACCTCCTAAGTTCTATATTACTTAATTTATTATTGTTTTTGTCATTGTTTGCCCCTCTTGCTAAAATTTAAGTTCCATAGACTGTAATTTTTACCTAGTTTATCTTACTGATATATTTCAGGCATCTAAAATGCACCTAGTACATAGTAGGTGCTCAATGTGCATTTGTTAAATGAATGAATGAATACAATCCTGTTTAGTGTAATAGCACATAGTTTCTTATCTTTCTCTTTCTCCTCTATATTTCCTTACCCTCTTTGACAAACTCTAGTGCTGTGGGGTTTTTTTGTAATTTTCATCTGATTCCATTCTTTAGATGACAAAAGTGATGCATACTTATCTAACTTACACACACAGTTTTATTACTCTCCAAAACCTTTTATTTATTTTTATAGATTCCTTCTGGATTGTTTTCTTCCATTCTCTGAAAGAAGCTAGAATACAGACAGAAGCATAACTCAAACATTTCAGAAAGCTGTTCGGGACAGGAAGGTGAACTTGCATATATAAAACATTACTGATGACCATGCCAACGAGGCAGACACATAACATACATATTATGCTGGTCTCAAGAAGAGATGCTCTTTTGTTTCTTTTTGCCAGAAACTGTACTGTAGTACTTGTGTTTCCTCTCACACCCAAATGTCTGTTATGTGCCATTGAGCTGGTTCCAACGCCTGGCAACCCTATAAATGAGAGACGTCCAAAATGTCTCGCCCTTAACAGCCCTGCTCAGCTCCTGTAGACTCCTGCTGATGGCTTCTTGGATGGACTCAATCCATCCCATGTTTGATCTTTCCCTGCTGCCTTCTATTTTTCCCAGTATTATTATCTTTTCCAAAGAGCCCTGCCTTCTCATGATGTGCCCAGAGTAGGACAAGCTCAGTTTTGTCATTTTGCCTTCAGTGATGTTTCAGGCTTGACTTGCTCTAGGACCTACTTGCTCATGTTTCTGGCAGCCCAGAGTATCTGCAGAGCTCTCCTCCAACATCGTATTTCAAACAAATCAATTTTCTCTTATCAGCCATCTTCACTGTCCAAGTTTTGCACCTGTACATAGTAATTGGGAATATGAGGATGTGGCTGGTCTTAGCCTTGGTCTCTACGATACATCCTTGCTCTTGGTGATCTTTCTGATTCTCCCACTGCTGCTTTTTCAAGTCTCAGCCTTCTTTTTATTCCTTGGCTGCAGCCTCTATTTGAATTGATGGCTGAACCAAGATGAGAAAAGTATTTAACAATTTTAATGCCACCTCCAAATGCCCACTGTAAAATGATCTTCCTGTGTGTCTTTGCAGCAGGAGCCAGTAGGATTATTTTATTTGAACCTCCATGACTACTGTAGTGAAATAAATGGTCCCCTAAAGGACTGAAAATGAATTATTTCTAGGTTCTTAACTCACAGTCAGAGAGGGACTTGTGAACCAAAAAACATAGTCTGGTATTTGTGTATCCTTAAAACTCTGCAGCCAAAGGGGGATTCTAGACTCTGATGCTCCTGACTCTTTTGATTAACCCTTAAACCATGTTTCATGGGTTGATGGAAATCAGAATTAACTGTTATCTATAGGAAAATAATATTTTTATAGCTGCTCACAATTCTCGCTATAAAGCTGTCAATTTTATAAATGCCGTTGGCAACAGAAACGTAAGTTGCACTGCCTCATGATAATACTAAGTGCTGAGCAATAAAAACAAACACCATGCCCTGTTCTTTAAAGAGACTATTATTTCTTGACTCACACAGGCATAGTACTACTTGCTAATATTTTTATTGGTTAGATTTATGTTCTTCCCCTTGTCTCCTTACCTCCTATGAAAACGTAAGAACATCTATCCTCATGACCATTAGAACATTAATGACACTGTCAATATGACCCCAAAGGGCATCCAGCAGAAGCATTTGTTTCCCTATCTCTTCTCAGGCCCATTTAACTGCTCTCCCCTCCCACCCCATGCTCCCGCTCCAAAGGGCAAACACTCTAAGTCTGGCAAAGCATACAACCAATCAGCAAGTGCTTTCCCTTTTGGGAACAGCCTCAGTTTTCAAGGGTGTTCATAATATTAGCCTTAGTGAGTATATTCTTCATGTGAATGCTACTCATAGGGTCATTCCACCCACTATGAAACTATGGGTATGGCTATTAATCACTAGGTGAATCACCTTCTAGAGTATCAAATAAGCAGTATAAATAAACTCGGGAGCCAATCTTCCTGGGTTCAAGTCAAAGCCCTGACAACTACTAGCTCTGTAACATCAGGCGGGCGACAATTTCATGGTGCCTTCATCTGTGAAAACCAACCTATTGGAATGATTGCGATAATTAGATGTTATTACCTGTAAAAGTCTTAATATGCCCTGGTGTCATGTAAGTGTCAGATTAAATATAGGGCCTCCACTGATCTGGAATTTTAGGAATAAGGTGACAATGATGACACTGGCACGCAGTGCCCCTCCAGTCCTTCCCCCCCCCCCCATGCCTTATAAAGCTGCACATGATCTCACATATATGTGGAATCTAATGAACAAAATAAACTGATGAGCAAAATAGGTCGAGGGGCATAGATGGCACGGGTTGGAGAGGGGGAAGGGAGGGGTGAATTGCAAGGGCACAGAAAATGTTTAGGACAGTGAAACTATGCTGTATGCTACTATAATAGTGGATACATGGCATTATATATTTGCCAAAACTCATAGAATGTACAGCACCAACACTGTACCACTGTGCGGAATGCTGACAGTGGGAGGGCTGTATGTGTTTGGGGCCTAGGAGTATATGGGAACCCTGTGCACTTTTCAACCAATTTTGCTATGAACAAAAAATGCTGTAAAAAATAAATCCTATTACAAAAGAAACAAAAATTCAAACATAGCAATTTACCTGAGATACATTTAAAGCCTAAGCACACACAAAATTGGGCGAAGAAAAGAAAGACAAAAAAGGATAAATATGTTAAACAGGCAAATAGGCCACGGCTACATGCTTTAACATAAATGAGTCTGCAAAAGCAGGCTACATATGAACACTACCCCATGATTCTATTTCTTTAAGGGAAAATAGGTAATACTAAAAATTAATGTTTCATGAATGATTATCTATGTGGTATAACCACAAAGAAGAGCATGAAAATGATAACACAGTGATCAGGACCACAGTCACCAGCCAGCCCTGGAGAATGGGATGGGAGGTCATTGAGAGAACACGCTAAGCTTCTGAGGTATAAATAACATTCCATTTTTTAAGCTGTATGGGGAGCACTCGGTCTTAATTTATTCATACCCTTTAAAATTAGTATGTACATTAAGAAATTACAAGGAAAATGGGTGAAGGAACTTATTGGACTATGTAAACAGTCCTGGGGTGGGTCAGGCTTCAGACAATGTTTGCTAGAGAGGCTCCTTTGTCATCAAGATCCCAGGTCCCCTCCACTGTTTTTAGAACTCTACCTCCTCCGAGTGTACGTCCATCCTGAGGTTTGCTTTCACCGTTGTAGCAAAAATCGCTGGGCAGTTCTGGTTTCTATTTACAAGAACACGAGACCACCTGAAAGGGAGGGCTTCTCTTCTTCAAACTATCAAGCAAAAGTGCTTTGTTTCACAGCCACCAGACCTACTTCGGTTATGTCCCTGCCTGAACCAATCCCTGTGATGAGGGAGTTGGGGTTAGGCCTGTCGCTCTCCACCCAGGATGTGGGGGTGCAGGGTGCGGAGGCAACCAACGAGGGGGCACAACTCTGCCCAGTTTGCCTGAGACTTGACCTGATTTAGCAGCAAAGTTCTGTGTCCCAGACAAGCACATAGACCCAGGCAAACAAACAAAGACGGCTGGTCACCATGCAACCAATAGCACAGGCATCGAAATCAGCTGCCCCCAAACCCGTGTTCGAGTCTTGCTACCGGGAAGTAGATTTAAATAAATGAATATGTCCATTTCTACTTTCTCACAACAGGCAGCTTTCTCCCCCAGGAATTACTGAATCTTTTTCAATTATACAGTTCCAGGATCTCTAAAGAATTTCTTAAAATTTGTATATTTCTCTTAAATGGCCAATTTTTATTTTTCATGTTTTCTAACATTATTTGACAGGATTTTCTGCTCTGCCAGGGGTATTCCTGAACTTTCTCTAGACTCAGAGCTCTTCAACTGTCATGCCCAAAACATGGGATCCTATACAGGGCGCGGTGCTCATTTTACAACTTAAGAGAGGTTTTCTCAGCTTTACCCTAAATCTTCACTGAGGTGACAGCTAGGAGGATCTGTCTTCTGAGAAAGATCTGTTATTTCCTGGAATAAAGAAGCTCCTTGATGATCACTTTACTTATAACAATGTAGTTTATTAATTTTTTTCTTATCAAAGGATAGCATATAATATCCTGGTTAATTTCTTAATTCCTCTCAATTTATACTTCTTATTGTTTGCAAATATTCTACTAGTTCCCCAGATGGAATTATAAAACAGTAAGTTTTATAATAAGTTTAATTTCCCTCTTAGTTTCTGTTTGGGTTTCACTGTATCTAAATGTGTAAAACTTAGACTCTGAGATTCTGTCCAACTAGTGTTAAAACAACTAATAACATTAATGAAAATGTTAAGCTATTTGCTGCTCATTAGTATATAAAACGGTGATAATTTGGTATATTTTACATCTTTCATGTGGTGAATTTCAAGAATGGTTTGTAGGATCTCCAGGAATCCCTGTTTAAAATGGAGGTTTTAGGGCCCTGCCCTAGCCCCGGGTGGGGAATGTCCGACCTGTGGGCTGTATACGGCCCATGAAATCATTTGGTCTGGTCCTGCCAAGGCAACCACAGGCAGGACTCAAAATTCAATAAATCTAGGAGCTTTTTTCATAGCTAATTTTTAAGTTGATAATTTCATATGGCCCTCGAATGATGTTATAAATAGCCAAATGGCCCCTGCCCTAGACTTTTAAATTCCATAACTTAGGGTGGTAGGGACCGTGCTACCTGGTTTGAACAAGGATCTGGAGACTAACTGCTCATCAGTATCACCTCTGATGTATTTGCAAATGCAGATTCCAGGATGTGGCCTCCAGAGACTCGAAGTTGAAAGTCTGTGGAGGACCATGAAACCTACAGTTGTGAGTGTGAAGCCAGACGGGTGAAACTCCACCATAGTTGAAGCTTGACATCAAGTGTGTTCACTCAGAAAGCAATTGGGCAACATCAAGGGGCTCCCTTCCCACGGGGGTTCAATGAGAAACGTCATGGAAAGCCCTAAGAGCAAAAACGAAAACAGAAAAACAAAGCGCAGTTTGGAAGGCTTCTGGAATGTGATGGCAAAGCTGATGTCTGGGAGTGCTGATGGGACGGGAAGGCAGCTCCCGCTGCTCGGCAGTTTTGTGGGTCGATCAACCATTTCTCCTCCAAGCCCAGAGCAGTCGGGAGTGAGTCCCACTATAGCACAGAGCTTGCTTGGCCCGCGGTGACCAAGGCCATCCTCCGGGCAGAACTCGTTCAGTGGCTTCGCTGTCCCTGCAGAGGACGCGGCTGTGGCCTTCGCAGCCCGCCGGGTTACGCGTCTGGACAGGCGGGCCGAGGCCCGCTCGCTGCTCGGCTCGGCAGGGCCCGCTGCTGCCGCCCGGCTAACCAGCTCGGGCAGGGCTGGCGCGGCCCAGGCAGAGGGGCGGGAAGGCGGCGCCGGCTCCCCCACCCGGCGGGCAGCCACACGCACAGCCACACTCACAGCCACACTCACAGCCACACTCACAGCCACACTCACAGCCACACTCAGCCACACTCACAGCCACACGCACAGCCACACTCACGGCCACACTCACAGCCACACTCACAGCCACACTCACAGCCACACTCAGCCACACTCACAGCCACACTCAGCCACACTCACAGCCACACGCACAGCCACACTCACAGCCACACTCACAGCCACACTCAGCCACACTCACAGCCACACGCACAGCCACACTCACGGCCACACTCACGGCCACACGCACAGCCACACTCAGCCACACTCACAGCCACACTCACAGCCACACTCACAGCCACACTCAGCCACACTCACAGCCACACGCACAGCCACACTCACGGCCACACTCATGGCCACACGCACAGCCACACTCACAGCCACACTCAGCCACACTCACAGCCACACTCACAGCCACACTCAGCCACACTCACAGCCACACGCACAGCCACACTCACAGCCACACTCACAGCCACACTCAGCCACACTCACAGCCACACTCAGCCACACTCACAGCCACACTCACAGCCACACTCACGGCCACACTCACGGCCACACGCACAGCCACACGCACAGCCACACGCACAGCCACACGCACAGCCACACTCAGCCACACGCACAGCCACACTCACAGCCACACTCACAGCCACACGCACAGCCACACGCACAGCCACACTCACGGCCACACTCAGCCACACTCACAGCCACACTCACAGCCACACTCACAGCCACACTCACAGCCACACTCAGCCACACTCACAGCCACACGCACAGCCACACTCACAGCCACACGCACAGCCACACGCACAGCCACACTCACAGCCACACTCAGCCACACTCACAGCCACACTCACAGCCACACGCACAGCCACACGCACAGCCACACGCACAGCCACACTCAGCCACACTCACAGCCACACGCACAGCCACACGCACAGCCACACTCACGGCCACACTCACGGCCACACGCACAGCCACACGCACAGCCACACGCACAGCCACACTCAGCCACACGCACAGCCACACGCACAGCCACACTCACAGCCACACGCACAGCCACACGCACAGCCACACGCACAGCCACACTCAGCCACACTCACAGCCACATGCACAGCCACACTCACAGCCACACTCACGGCCACACGCACAGCCACACTCAGCCACACTCACAGCCACACGCACAGCCACACTCACAGCCACACTCACGGCCACACTCAGCCACACTCACAGCCACACTCACGGCCACACTCAGCCACACTCACAGCCACACGCACAGCCACATGCACAGCCACACTCAGCCGCCCGCTCTCTCGCGGCGTTCGCCTGCCTCCCCCTTGTCTCTGCTACCCTCCAGCACACGCAGCTCCCGCCCCAGACATTCCTTTCCACTGTCAGAAATTACAGAGCTCACTAAAAATTTTTAAAAATACATGACATGCCTTCTTTGCTCCTCATTAGATAGACAGAAAAACAAGTCGCAGCCCCTGACTTACAGCCGATAACCCAGTTGGAATACGAGCGCCAGTAAGTGCTTCCCAAAGGGCGCCATTCACCAAGGTGACCTGGATGTTGACCCACGTCAGAGACACAGCTTCCTTCATTCCCTCCGCTTTTCGCTTTCTCTGTGCACACACACACAGGCATGCACACACACATGCACACACAGCATCTACTTGCCATCACATCACAGATTTTGGCGGTTCCAGCCACACTTCTGAAGATTCACATCACACACTGTGGCTCCCCACTGTCTCTAACTAATTCTTCTGTTGTCTCTGTCTTTTCTTTCTCCCCCATCTACCTCCTTATTTTTCAAAAACAATACGAATTCTTATTTTCTCACTCACAGCAATGCAGCTAGACACGCATGCCATCACATTTTAACCTCTACTCCAAGTGACTTCTCAAAATATTTCTAGGAAAGGAACATGTGCCTTCCCCAGGAGAAATGCAGTGAGTAAAATTCTCTCCACCTCCAACTGCTCAAACAGCATTTAAAGCCACAAGAGAATATTACTTACGTGATAAACTGTGTGTTGCATCAAAAAAAAGATTACATTGATGTTAAGGGACTGAAAAGATCCGTGATGGCTGGAGAGTGTTTAAGGGCTTGCCGAGGTGCCCTTCCTACGTGTTCCCAGATCACTTTATGATCCAGGAATCAGTGCTCATATATTTGTCGGTTAACTTGACTCTCTCCTCATTAACTCTAAGCTCAAGGGGGACAGATACTTTACCTGTATCGCTATTTTATATCACCGACACTAAGAACAGTGTTTTATGCAAAATAGGGAGTCAACCGATTGTAAAAGGGATGGCCTGACTGACCTTGAGAAACACATGAGATTTGGGTGGTTGGAATTAAAAAGGCGAGACTTTCCCAGCAGGAAGAATAAAGTGAATCATTCCTAGAAGACTTACAGACTAAAGAAATAGACTTAAGGTAGAGCGAAGAAGTTGACAAACCCTGAGAAACGAGTGTGTATAATTTAGGAGGTGATCAGATAAAGGGGAACCTGAAGGCTGCTGGAGGTCAGGCTCAGTGCTGTAGAAAATAGAACACTTGGAGGTTTTCGAAGGTGGCAGTGAAATAAAGTAATATTTTAGAAATTTAATATCCAAGAACCTCAAATAGGGTGCTTAGTTTAAGGGTCACTTATGACCCTTGCTTATTTGTGGTGTCATGAAGTTGTGGGGCTTCTCATCTTAAAGCAGATTTGCTCTCTTACTTATTTTTTTTAATTTCTTCTTTTTTCTGTGTCTTACACCATTTCCCATCTACCAAACAGAATATTATATATAGCTTATGTCTATTCTATTAAGTGGAAAACATTTGAAAAACTCAGAAAAGAGCATTAGGGTCTTAAAATAGAGACTCTCCTGGAGTGATCTGCTAAAACATTAGGAGCAGAGAACATACCTGTAACACTCAGGGATTACTACGGGAGCAATTGCAATAATCACGGGAGGGTTAAATTGTTGTGGAGCAGAGAAGCAGGGAATTTGGGCTTCAGAGTACAGCTCGAAACTCACATAAAAAATAGTAGGTTAACAGTTTATTAATAAGGTTGATGTGTTTGCCAGCAAAGGGAAAATTTAGCCTCAAACGTTTACATTGCAGAGACCTCTGATAGCTAGTGTCCTTCTTGTTATGACTGATCACCCTGTAAAAACAGGACAGATTCCCATCCAAAATTTGGATCAGGTATTATCACAGGTAACACCACACACACACCAAGAGAGTATGAAAACTTTTATTGCTTACATAATGAGGCTTGTCTGGAGAGAGCAGGACATATCTCCCCAGGTGATCTGCAAATGGCTTGAGATAGCAAGAAAAGGTGCCTGGTTTGGGTTTCTAGGATGGTAAGGGGCTGGGGCCCAGGTGAGGGTTTCTGCTGATGGGCAAGGATTTGCACGGTTTGAACCTCCCACTGGCATCAAAGGAGGAACCACATGGGATTTCTCAGCAGCAAGCCCAGATTCGGGGATTTAAAAATAAAAAGACATAATTCCTGTTGAGATGTACTCCATATATTTTTGTTATATATAACTTAAGAATCTCTTCAACAATAAGAAGAAAATACCAGATCATTAAATAAAAAAGACATTTAATTTTTAAAACCAGAAGCCTAAATGTTTAATAAATTATTAAACATACCTAAAGGTTTAATAATGTCAAAAAGACACAGCCCTTCCTCTTCTCAAGCTTTAGCTCTAAAGGAAGCTAGGAAAGTGTGAGTCAGGCACAGGGAAATGGGGATACTTTTATTGACTTAGGTGAATCATGATTCAACACTTGGGACTGAAAATATTGCTACAAAGAGAACTGACAAGAAAAAATAGGAATGGCTAATAGGCAACTAAAGGTATCTCCCACAATATCTATGTCTGTTCTACTGTTATTTAAAAGTAGCATAACATCTTAATTTATACAAAGCATTTATTTTGCATTTGGGAGAATCATCTTTACATCATTCAGTTTCTACTTTGTAACTTTCATGTTTATAAGTCTGTGATTTTCATATTTATATGTTTGGGTATTTTCCCTAAGTGGGTTTTACCTAAAGTGGAAGAAAAATCTAATTTACAACCACTTTGGACTTAATTCCTCTTTAGCTCTGGACCTATCCATGGTGCTGGCTAGATCGAGCAGTAACAACAAAATAGTGTCTCTGCTCAGCTTACACGCTGAACCTTAGAGATGATGTCAGGGAAAGAGACATAAATCAATATAAATCCATCAAAATTCAGCATCAAAAACAAAACAATTTTCAGCCCTGGCAGAGTAGCTCGGTTGGTTAGAGTGTCGTTCCCATACACCAAGGTTGTGGGTTCAGTCCCTGGGGTCAGGGCACAGACAGGGTCCAACCAATGAATGCATAAGTAAGTGGAGCTACAAGCCAATGTTTCCCTCTCTCTCTTTCTCTCTCCCTCCCCCTTTGCCTTTTTAAAAAAAAGAAGGAAGGAATGAACCTCAAATAATTTTGCTTAATACAATACCTATTAAGTGGCAGGGTTGATATTTGAACCTATGATATCTGAGTTCAAAATTCAAACTCCTTCTGATAGGCCCTATCGCTTCACTCATAAAATCAGTCACCCGCTAAATGAGGCTCTCATTCACTCATTCACTCATTCATTCACTGAACCAGTAGTTATCAGGTGCCATCCAGGCACTATGTAGGAGCTGGCAAATTGGAGTATAAATAATAAAACCTTTCTCTCCCTCTCTCTCATTCAGTGTGACAAAGAGCCACTGCAGTGATGGTGTCTCTGTTGGTATAGATAGTAAGCTAGTAAATTTGAGAATCACTGCTCAGTATATTTAGACCAATTACTCTGAATAGACTTGAAAAAGAAAAAAAAAAATCAAAAAATGATCTTGAGAAGAGCCACAACGAAACTTTAATGAGGACATTGCCTAAGGCTGGATTTCAGTGTCACTAAAAACACACAAATTATATGCAAATCTGAGAGTATACCTCTGGAAAATCCTTGTGGAAATCACAATTGTAGATCATTTCAAAATGTAGGTTTTAGGGGGAGATGACACTTTTAGGACTGTAGTCTATTACAGTCTATCCAAGTTGTTTTCTGCCATAGCCTGAAATTCTATGTGAATATTAAGTTATATAGTTGAAATTCATTTAAAATGTTTTCTATATTTGGCATAATAATGTTGTTATGCTGATACAAATACAAATGTTGAGGTTCCCGAAGCCACTCTTTACTCTAGAGATATATAACTCTCCACTATGCTTATAAGTTCTATTTATCAGTGAGCCATCAAAAAGCAGAGATAATTACCATGTATTTCTCAAGCCTGAACCAATTAATTGCAGGAACAATGAGGAATTAAATGCCTTATGCCATTCTATTCTTGTTTAAAACTTTTTTGTAGGAATCTGTCTTTTGTTCCCCTTTCTTTAAAAGCATTGAAATGTTTTTTCATTAATCTAAAAAACTATGACAACTTCACAGTCCATTCCAGTTTATCAATAGAGAGTCCACCTCTAAGAAACATTTTGCTTTTCTATTAGCCAATCTTCCTCTATTCTCTGGAGAAAAACCTATTTTTTAAATCTACCAATTTATAGAAATATTAGGTGCCAGTGACTTCAATGCAAATGAGAATCAGCTAAAAAAAAAAAAAAGTAAGTGAAATTGTCAGAGATTAATATGGCCTTAGGCCCTGAGTTATACAAGTTCCATAGGTATTTCTTTCTTTCTAGAAAGAAAGTTTCTACATCTTGAAATAATTTTATAAATATAATCTTCAAAACCATACTAAGAGGTAAAATAATGAAAAGGATTTTGCCTACATCTACTTTGCCAGTTGAAATAAAATACAGATTAGCAAAGTGATCTGTGTTATTTCTAATGCTCTGAGAATACAACATAGGAGGCCTTCTATAGCAATATATAAAAAAAGCCACAAAATTTTTGTTTGGTTTACCATCTGTAAGAAGATCAAGTGGCATTTTTTTCAGTCCTACTATATAATTCAAATAACCATAAATCATCCAGATAACTATATTCCATAAAATTCAAGTGAATTGTTTCACTGCACTGCATACAAATAACAACAGTTACAGTAAGCTTATACACATGGAAGCCTTAATGTTTTGAAGACGCATAACCAAGTCAAAGATCCACCTAAGTATTTATTTTGTTGAGTGAGAGTGGAACTTTATTTCTTGGTAAAGATAAAGCAAACAATTATGTATTTATTATAGTTGACTAGGATTACAACAATTTAAACTGACTGCAAAATAAAATGGAAAGGAGAAGTTAGGACAGTATCTTTTCAACTGTTCTCACCTCCACCTTTGGTCCTCTAAGCAACATTTATTACTTGTCATCAATTTCTTCATTAACTACAAACTTTATAGCGGGATGACAAGTGGAGGAGAAGCCATAGTCCTGATTCTCAAAATCTGTTCAGGCTCAAAAGGGGGCTAAGCATACACAACTCAGGTCATCTTGCATGTAAATATAAGAAATCATTTATATAAAATACATAAATCAGAAGGGTCAGGGAGAAGGGGTTTATTTTTTGCTTCCCTTTGCCGGGTTCACTTTTCCTGCTGCATAAGCTTCTTATCAACATTAATTTTAGCCTCCAGAGATGTTTTGCATAACACAGAATGTTAATGCAGCGTCTAAAACAGTGCTGCAAACCGCAGTTCCAAGTGCATTAGGAGGGTGCATCATTTCCATCACAGGGGCCACGGTGTCATTTGAAACGATTACTCATGAGACAGAAGCAATACATAATTAAGCAGTGTGTGACATGCAAAAAAAGGAATCAAGGAAGTTTAAACAGTAAATGCTTCTCCTGTTTTCCTGGAGGACAGGAGAACTCTGCAGCTCCCTCTCATTTCCAGTTTGAAACGGAGGGGTGTTGAGGACCAAAGCTATGCATCCCAGCAGTGAGCAGAAAGACCTGGGCCTCGGAAATGAAGAAATGGGCTGAGGCCAATTTACATCACTTGCGATTATAAATTCTCTACAAAATTCTTACTGAGTTCACATTATTTGCGTTGAATCTATTTTTTGGTTTCCGTTTTACATCTTTTGTGCGTGTGCGCTTACATTTCTTTTAACTCTCTTGAAATAGCCTCGAAATCAAAGTGTTGTGCCAACTCTGAACAGGAACAGGAAAGAAAGAGGGCCAGCTTTCTCTAATGCATTCAAGTTTATAAGATTCTTGGAGGGTGTTGTTTTTTCCCCAGGCTTTCACACTTAACCGATGCCCCAGTACCAGCCTGAATAGTAATGAAATATAATAGAGGGCATCAGTCGTGGGCCCACACCAGGGACATAACCCGGCACAAAGATGCAGTCCCTCTGGCTTAATGAAGCCTCTTAAAGAGAAACCATCTGCATTCAAATTCAGATGAGCCATCAGAGCTTGTAAAGAAGGAAAATAACACTTCTTATCCTGACCGATCCCAGAAACTAGTGTACAGTTTCTAAGGGCAGGCGCTGGGACAGGGGACCTCTGCGATTCTTCTTTTCCTTCCCCTATGTCTTGTGCTTCATCAAAGTCCTGCGCACACAATGCTTCCAAGGCAAAGGTTGGAAGAAACATTATAGAAGATGAAGCATTAAACCGCAGAACAGAAAGTAAAAGGTTATAAAGAGTTGGACTTCATAAGATTTAGATCAGCAATTTTTTATTTTTATTTTTTTTTGCAATCCTCAAGGTTTGCCGCCAGCCTATGGAGTTGAAATTAATATCCGCAGGATTAAGTCTCATGGCCCTTAGAAAGAACCAACCCTGCCAATACTTTGATTTTGGACTTCTAGCCTGCAAAACTATGAAACACTAAATATTTGTTGGTTAAGCCACTTAGTTTGTTGGGTTTTGTTATGACAGCCTCAGCAAACCAATACAAAAAGAAAGAAAGATCACTTGAAACTGCTGTATTAGTTTCCTATTGCTGCTGAACAAAGTTCCTTAACACAATAGAAGTGTATTCTTTCAGAGTTCTGGAGACCAGAATTGTGGAATCGAAATGTCAGCTGAGCTGCACTCCCTCCAGAGACTTCAAGGGAGGTTCCTTTCCTCACCTCATTGGCCGCATCACTCTAGTCTCTTCCCCAGCCTCCCATTGCTTTCTCTACATCTCTCTTCTCTTATATGTGTCTCATAGAAGGATACTCGTCACGAGTCACTAGATTGGGGCTCACCCGAAAAAATTAACGTGTAGGTTTTTTCATTATAATCAATTAAGCACATTTCTATAAACAACGGTCAATTTCCATGCCTTTATCCTCAAAATAGAATTATTCTCCTCTCATTTTTAGTTTTGAAGCATTAACGGGAATCCTATTTACGTAGTCCTAGCTGGTTACCAGACTCGTTACTAGCTACTAGATTTCTGGAGTACAGTTTGACTGCACAGGGAAATTTTGAATATTGGGGAGAAAAATTGGGGAGAAAAAGAAAATAAAGTTCATTATGAAAGTAATACTATAGAATTGTAGTATATATCAGAGTGTTAACTACAACAGAAATGAGTTTTCCCAGCAACCATGTAGCCGGAGCAACTGGTTTAAAATGTCTGTTTGAGCAACTTTTCCAAATAAAACACTACGTCATAAGAACTGTTCTGAGCAAATGAGATAATTACATATAAAAGCTTTGTGGGGGGAAAAATATATGCATATACATGCACCTATATACATGTATGATTTCATAGAGTTATTAAAATCACTTGTACATTTTGTATTTCAGGTTAAATCTTTATGAGCAACAGTACAGAATATAGAAACTAAAGGGAACGAAGAAAGAAGAAAAATAATTGAAGAGGAAAAATAGGACCCTGCTTTGCAAACACCTAAAATCTCAAGTCAGAGAAACCCAGAAGATAATAGGTAATTAGGATGAAACACTCAGTGAGAAGGAAGGATGGAAATATTTTTAAGAAAAAGAATGAGACATCTGGGAGACATCAAAGGCTTGTTGGGATATAAAGAATGGTCTAGATGATCATCTTCAGGAAAGGATTTGCCAGACATCAATGGCAATAGGAACCTTATCTATTAATAACTTTATCTCTCCTAGGCCAACCTTCTGGAAAATTTTGACATCAACAGATTTCCTTGAGCAAATAATAACTACATAGATCTGTCAACTTGGTGAAAGCAATAAGTCAAAAATAGTCAATGTCAAAACGAAGTGCTTCTAAAGGAGCTGCTTGGAAAGGGTGAATTCTGCAGAAGAATAAACTTCAGTTACACCCATTATCAGCAGGGTCGGACTATTTTGGAGCATGCTCAAGCATCTGTCTAGAATTCTGACTTTAACCACCGCTTTTCCAATGGGAAAAGAATACCCGTTAGCCCACCTCTCCTGAAAGCCTTGCCTCAATGACAGGAATTCTGAGAAGGGGGCTGCTCTTCTTGGAAATGCCATTTACCAACAAGACCCTAAAGAGGGGAAAGTATTGATAGAGGACAGCCCCTGACCCTGTCTGATCCTTATCAGGGCAAGAGAAGAAGAAACATTTCTAGCAGATAGTATTTGCTAATTTCTGCTTCCCTTATAACCTGCCAAGAAGTCCTGGTTAACATGATAGAAGTAATAGCTTCCAGAGGTGTGATGCCTGTGTACACAGCTACTACACAGATCAGTCAACACAACAGTTTGTAAAAAATAAATAAATAAAAATACATTAAACACACAATGTCATCATCTCTACACTGTAAAAAAATGGTGCAAGTATAGCACTTTCTAGTCAAATTAGGAAAATAACTGGCATTTTTTTCTCCACCTGATCAAATATAGCAAGTTAATTTTCATTGCAGGATAGAATTAAGAATTCTTCAGCCTACACAGAACCATGTGTTATCCATAAAACCATGTATTATCTACTTACCATTTTCTATCCTGTTATTTTATGCACAGCTTCATCTTGATCCAGAAATTATTTAAATAATCTCCATTTGATTCAAATAAATGTCCATTAAAAGCTTGGTTATCTGATTTGGCCACCCACATTGGTCAATTTAACTAAAGAAGTTATGTACTTGACCCAGAATTAATTATACAGAGCCTCCCAGAGTAGTTGTCTAATAAATTATAGTTGAATGACAATAAATTAAAATAAAAGCCCAAATTATCTCTTGGTTTTCTATAAATCTCATGGTCAAGTCCCAAATAGGGTTATTTTAAAAGTAAAGATGTTACTAATACAAGACAATAATTGCTATCATCTCTTGAGTGCTATGTGCTAGGCATTGTAATAAACTCTTCAGTTGAATCATTTTATTTAACACATCCATCCAGTGAGATAGTTATTAGTTTATCCCCAGTTTTACAAACCAGCAAACTGAGGTTTAGAGAGATTAAGCAATGTGACCACATTACACAACAGGACAAAATTTTTACTCATTGTAATTGTCTTACTAAGTTTCATTGATGCAAGGCCATGTGTAAATAATGTAAACTGTCGCCTCTTTCCCTCACCTTCGCTGGATGAATTCCTGTGATAGGAAACTCTGTGTATCAGTAGAATTGGAAACATACAGTCTAGCTACCTTACATGGAGGTGCATTTTGATGAATACCGAGGAAGGCAAACTCATTCTTATTTTAAATGAGGAATATCATTCCTTTGCTAGAGTTATGCTGTGGAAGTTGCAAGATGGTTATTTTTGTTTTTTCAGTTTTTTTAAAGTAGTATATTTCCTTGAATGCTTAAATAAGAATCTGAAACTCAGAATTTCAAAACCATAAAAAATGGAAAACTTTAATCTTCCTGGAGTTTTCTAATGGTGAAAGTTAGTGAAGTCTTACGTCAACCATAATAAAAACTAAATATGAGCATTGTGTTGCTGCTGAGATTAGACTCTGCAAACTACAGTTTTCCTTTGTAAACTGGTTTTCTGCCAATAGCAAGAACTAGAGAAGAGTTGGAAGCCAGGAAGAAGGAAGAGGGGACTCTCCCCTTTATGCTAGCTTTCTGTTCACTGGGCCAGCGGAACAGCCATGCGTTTGGATGTGGATTTGCTTTCCCTGGCAACATTACCATCTGTGAACTTATGAAATGCCTTATTCTATGCATATTCCACATAATGTTTCTCATTACTGAGGAACTCATTTCATTGCAAAAGAAAGGCAGCCATGGAATCACCCGTGGAATCACTGGTCTTATCATATGAGGAGCCGGCCTGAGAGAAGGGTGAAACATAGCCTATCAGAGACTCAGTTGTGGTGCTAGTAATGAAATAAACACCATGAATTATTAGAATGCTATTTTACAGAATATTGATTATAAATTAAATCAGTAACCTATACATAGTGTTGTTTCTTCTAAACTATAATACACAAGTACAGGAATCAAAAAGTGAAAGTGAATTTACCTCGTATCACACCTAATAATCCATTCAGAAACTTTTCCCTAATCAAGAAATGTGGGTTGATATTAGTTTGGGGTCTTAATTACCACACAAGAGCCAATTGTCAAATCACTGAGCAATTTTGAAAGCTGGTTGTTAAATAGTCATTATATAAATCTTAATATTAAATAAATTAACTAAATATAAAGGAAATGAATACTTGACAGATATTTCTTAATTACTTTACTACATTTAACTATTTTCTACTTTGAGTTCATTTACATCAATTGAATCTACATTGTATCTGAAAAATTTCTTCATATTATTGGATCATGTGAATACCTTAAAGTCAACTATGATGAAAGTATTCACACCATAAATACAGGCAAGTTCTACGAATTTGGGCTTTCTCTTTCCTCCCAGAATCTACTTGTTAAATATATATCAGCATACCACTGGTTGAACTCTGTAAATTTTTTTTTTTTTTTTTTTGTCAATTAACCGTGTTAATAGGCTCTGCCCATACTTGGCACCAGCAAGGGGAGAATAAAAGGTAAGAGGAGAAAAGAAGGAGTTTCCTTTTTCCTGTTATTACGTTGTCAGCATAATGCCAATAAAAGCACTTCACCCTGGCAACAGCAGCTGGCTCCAGTCGTCAGCTTCTTTCAACACCCCCAGTAAGTACCGCGCTGGATTCTAAGAAGCAATGTAATAGTCTGAAATCTTAGGGGTGGCGATGAGAAAATATTGTCCAACTCCATCCAATTTTTCACCTTTGATTCGACAATTCAAGAAGAGACCTAGACTACTTTTGTCACTTATCTAAATTGAATTATGTTTTATCATAAATTATGTATTTATTATGTCATTTGATATATGATATTGATGAAAGTTACATACAAAATATTCTCAGGCCCTAAATATCCCAACTCACATGTTCCCCTCCCTTCTTTTCTTGAGGCTACTTCTTAAAACACACAGAACTATCCTATCTGGAGCTAATCACAAATAATGTGATCTTTTGGACTGTTTATTATTGTCTTTATATTTCAAATAGAGTCCATGGACACCTCTTCTTCATTTACCTGAAACGTTTGAAAAAGGAATTATAGCAGTTTTTCAACATCAAGGGGCTTAGGTATGTTTAATAACCATTTTTGCATTAGTGAATATTTGCAATTACTGATCACACACCCACACAGTGACATAATCACATCATTCTTGTTGTGAAGTATAATCCTGAAGGTTGGGCCAGATGGTCTTGTTTTTTTCCCCCTTTTCTTTTTTCTTTAAACTAAGATTTGTGCCTAGTTAGGAAAGACTTTTTATGAGCTTCTACATAATGGCCTCATTTATTTGTTAAACAATAACACAACCTTATTTTTGCCACAAGTAATATCTTGGTCACATAACAATGATTTAGAATTGTTTCTGCAATAGTGTCTTTCAGTAACAGTGTGTTTGTGTGTACATAGCCAGTGAGTGTAAACAAAATTTTCTTGGTTTTATTTACATTACTAACATTTATTACATTTATTGATTAGTTATTCTGTTAGAAGCAACAGCAATAGCTGCTAAACTTTCATATGTTAAAAATGACTGTGGTTAAATATAAGTAAAAGTTTCATGTTTTAAAAATTACTACTTTTAAATATAATATAAATATATATTCTTTACAAATGTAAAGAAATGCCAGCTTTCAGAAATATCTTAGACTTATAAACACAATGTAATTCACTCTTGTTTTCCTCATATGCAATTTTGTATTATTTTTTCCATTTTCTCAAATGTGGAGCTTTATAAATGTGATGGAAGACTCACTAATATTAAAATAATTTAGCAGCCATTCCACAACCTTCAAAAGGATCTGAAACAAAATTACTCCATATACACAAAACACCAATGTAGCAGGCACTGAGATTTAAACTCCCAGAGAAAAACAATGGCTTGTTGCCTGTAGTTCCTATGGATCAGGACAGAGCTGGTTAAGTGCTTATAACTGGCTTAGGAGGAGACCATAAAACCAAGAAGTTTTACTAACGTCTCCTCATGTATTATGTTAAAAATCACAAGGAGTGGCTTGGAAGTAGAATTAAAGTTCAATAATTAAATAATCTAGTGACCCAGTCAGTCGATTTGTATTTAGTCAAAATATCCAGAGATTCCCCAGACATATCAAGTTAACTGGATCATACTTAATATTCATCAGTAAAATTATTTATTCCTAGTTTTTTCTTAATGATAAAAGGAAAATTAGAATATTGTTATGTTCTAAAGGTCTCTACGGGTTTCTTTCTTGATGTTTTTAATATCAAAAACTATCCTAAAATTCATAAAGAAGTTTGATTTACTCTTACTGGTGTTTTAATCACTGGCAGGTTTTGGCCTATTGCATGATTTTTTAAAGGAAAGTTATATTTTAAGGTAAATTATATATTTTATTTTAAAGTAAATTACATATTGTATACTTGCAAATTATCGTTCAGTAAAATTTACCCATTTCGCTGTACAGTTCTGCAATTTTCAACAAACTAATTCAGACTAAACTACTCACTGTCTCCCATCCTCTCCTACAAATTAAAGGCCAGAATAGGAAACTGTCCAAAAGATAAGCAATAGTTGGAAGAAGATAAATCTAAGTATCTAGTTAAGATTGCATCAATTTATAATTTAATGTCAGTTCCTGGCATTTCACAGGGGATTGAAAGAAGAGTGTGTTCCTTACAAACACTGTTACCCTTTTCTAAACCTGTTAAAAACACTGTGCATGACACCTTAGTTTCCCTTACACCAGGGTTTACATGGCATATTTCTCTCAGTGACATAGACGTATTTTCCACTTCAAAAAACTAATATGTTTTCTTTCTATTTAAAAATGAAAATCGTAAAGCCCACTGTGTTAACCATTCAGTAACCACATGGAGCTAAACATCTCCCTTGAAAATTCTCTTGCCCTCCTTATTTTATATTTATTATTTTTTCATTGTATAAGTCATATACATAATCATAAATATGAGAATATAAAAAAGCATATAGCAATCCTATTTGCTGTCATCACTCCTACATACTATTATCATTTTGCTCTGTAATACATATTTTTTTTAAATATATCTTTATTGATTTCAGAGAGAGGAAAGGAGAGGGAGAGAGAGATAGAAACATCAGTGATGAGAGTCATTGATCGGCTGCCTCCTGCACGCCCCCGACTGGGGATCGAGCCCGCAACCCGGGCATGTGCCCCGACCAGGAATCGAACCCCGATCTCCTGGATCCTAGGTCGATGCTCAACTGCTGAGCTATGCCCAGCCGGGCTATAATACATATTTTAAGTAGAAAATCTATATTTTATAGAAAATGGGATTAATTTATGCATAGCAATTTATAACTTGATATTTTACTTTAAAAATTATTATTACTACACAAACCAACTTGGGTGAATCCTAAAAGAATTATGCTGAGAAAAAAATCCCAGATGTTACACACTGTATGATTCCATGTACACAGTGCTCTAGACATGCCGCAGCTATAGAAACAGACCGGGTAGTGGTCCCAGGGCCGGGGGAGCAGGAGCTGGGCGCAGCAACAAAAGGCAAGGGCAGGGGGGTCTTCGTGGCCATGGAACCCTTTGCTCTGTGCTGATTAACAGCCAACTGACTGACAACTTCAAATTTAAATGAAACTTGACTTCTCCTAATTTGACTTGATAATTGAAATGAATTAATTAAAATGCACTTAATCATAAAAAATAAATGTTTTTATTTCTGAAATACAATATTAGAACTATTATTGTGATTGTGTCTAATTCTACCCACAAATGTTTCTCTTTAAGAAAAAAGATTCTAAAATTCTCTGCTAATAGCGATCACATTATTTTTCTGAGAAATAATTCACTACTAAAACTTGAAAGCAGGCACCACGACTGCTGGCTGCCTTGTCAACAGCGATGCCCCTCATGGCATCTGAGTACCGAGCTCTCAGCTCTTGGTAATTGCCTAAAGAATAAAGCAGCGCTGGGGCGGCGTTTATAATGTCTAAATAGCTAGAGTAGCTGCCATTATAATACCAGAAATCCGTCTAGTTATTAAGGTTTGAGATTAGCATTCCTAATAAGGGATTATGCAGCAGTGTTAGGGGAAAAAACTTATATTTGGAAATGTCATCAAAGAGAATTAAAAACGTTTTCAGCAAATAATTGCTAAGTAGACTTTGAACTATGCAGTCTTAGTAACACTATAATTAGCTAACTTCATTAGCCACCAAACATCTGAACACAAAAGAATATGTTAGCACCGAAACAAAAGTGTGGAAAGTTAGTGAATGCATCGGATGGAGAGTAATAAAATAGGTTTTTACAAATGCCACACATAGATAGATTTAAAGGTTTTGTTACCCAACATGTGTTTACGCTGGATTATATGTTCTGTCTCATTCCTAAACTGTGCTTAGGACAGTGTTGCTTAGGTAGAAAGTATGCCCAATATAGAAAAATATTTTCTCAGATTTAAAACCAGATCTTCACAGATGCAGCATAAATTGTTAGTAACTGACAATTATAAAGCAAATCTTTTTTTTTTTAAGAGAAAAATCTAGTCTAATATAAGCAGACATTTCAAACTTAAGTCTTACTAAGTTGAGTTCATACCCAAGCCTCTATAGCATGACATTTCCACTGAACTTCTTTTATTTACTGAGGAAGCCAGAATTGGCTTATTCCAGTTTCGAGGTTTCTCCACAAAGCCTTAGAATTGCTCACTACGGATGGTTCAGCCTTCACCTAGACTCCCTCCCTCCAGTCCAAGTTGAGCAAAATAAAAAAGAAAAGGTGCAGTGGGTTGAACAGTGTTCCCCCTCCCCAAAGTCAGGTCCGTTCGGTGCCTCGGAACGTGATTCTATTTGGAAATAAGGCTTCGGCAGGTGTCGTTAGTTAAATTAAGATGATGTCACACTGGATTAGGATGGGCCCTAAATCCAATTACTGGTGCCCTAATAAGAAGAGGAGAGGACACAGCCAGAGACACAGAGAGAAGGCCGTGTGAGGAGAGGCAGAGAGGAAAGCAGTGCAGCTGCGGCTGGGAGAGCCGAGGACGCTGGCGCCCCTGGAGCTAGGGGGCTCGGAGGAGAGGTCAGCGCCTTCAGGAGGAACTAGCTCTGCCCACACCTTGGTTTTCGACATGTGGCCTTCTGAATTGAGAGAAGAAATGTATGTTGCTTTAAGCTACCCAGTTTGGGGTAATTATAAATGCCAGCCCTAAGAATTAATATGGAAGGTAAAAAATACAATCTAAGAGCAAAATTGAGTTTGTCAAATAGAGTCATGATATTTTTGTTCATGCAATTCCCATCTCCTGACACCCCTTGCTTCTACTTCTAAAGGACCTTATCCAGTCCTTCCATTTTCTAATTGTTCAAAGTCCCCCTCTGTGTCTCAGAAGTGGGTAGGTATGTAAAGCTCCTACATACACTCTCCCTCGCTGTATCAGAACTTGTATGCCTTCAGTGCAGCACATATATCTTCTTTTAAAATTATATTTGAATTTTACCTATGGAAAAATTATAAAAAATAATAAAGCTTCCAGGGATACATACATTACTCTTTCTTTATAAAACATTTGAATAATACAACACATGTCGGTATATAGTCCAATTTTAAATTAAACCATATAAAGTAAACATTCTATCATTTGATAAATACTTAAAATACAGTATGTAATAGCCACTTGGTACTTCATCTCATAGATGCACCGTAGTTCACCTAATCAGTTATTATGGGAATATTTGGTGGGTATCTTTTCTGCCCAGTGTAAATGACAGTGTAATGGTCCACTTTACACATCAATCTTAGGTCCCATATCTAGTGTTTTCCTTAGTATACAATCCTAAAAGCTGCATTTCTAGTTCAAAGGGTATGAACAATTTTTAAGGCACTTGATCTGTGTTGCCAAACTTGATTCAAGAAACACTGTACCAAGTAGACCCCCTACTGGCACCGATCTATGCCTCTTAATCAGAATGAACACAACTTAATAATAGACATCAATTTTGAATGATGCTTTCTTGGTGTTGACAATTCCATTTTCTCTCTTTTTCTTGATCAATCTGTCTAGAAGTTTGTCAATTTTAATAATCCTTTTAAAGAACCAATTTTGACTTTGTTGATTTTCTTATTTCTGTTTTCTCTATCATTAACTTCTCTAATTTGTCTGATTTCATTTATCTATCTACTTGGTTTTAACATGCTTTTCTTTTTTATTTCTTAAGGTAGAAACTTAGATCACTAAAGTATAAAAATAGTTTCTAATATATGCATGTAAAGGTATATATTTTCCTCTAACTTAAACTATAAAATGTTGTACGTCGTTATTTTCATTATCATTCAGGTTAAAACATTTTCTAAATTCCCTTGTAATTCATTTTTGACCCAGAGATTATTTAGAAGCTTGTCCAATTTCCAAATATTTGAGATTTTCCTGGCATCTCCTTTTTATTTAGTCTCATGTAATGCTGCTATGGTTAGAGAATATTTTCTTCATGATTTTGATCTTTGAAATTTCTTGAGATTTATTTTGTTGTCCACCATAAATTCTATGTTAATAAAGGTTCCGTGTGCAATGATAAGGGCCTCTGTTCTCCAGTCACAATAGGAAGGAAGCCATTGATCCATCATATCCAGCACAGAGCCTTCTAGTTCCATCCTTAACTTTACTTACTTTCCATTTATAACCAAGCTCAGAAAATCTGTCCAGTTATCCTGCTATAAAGTCTTAACAGATTCAAAATATTTTCTTTATTCTGAATGAACAATTTTTATAATATAAGAAGACTGAACAATATATGATTTCATACTTAAAGTAGGAGTTTTTGTTTTTATTTTTTCAAAAAAAAATACAGTTTGGCTAAAACACTACATTTTTTAATCTTTTTAAAGATGCATATAAATTTTTTATTGCAAGTTTCTAATTGGCTTAGTTGCCCAAAATAAAAGTAGCCCAGACTGATTTGGAATTATAAATCTGAAATAGTTCTTTGAGATGTTTATATCAGGAAAAATTACTTGAGATTTCTACACCAGCTCTATTTTTATTACTGTTATTATTTCAAGATTATGATATTTGGAACTGATGCATTTTTACTATAATTAATGAGTGTCAAATTGGCCTTTTCTCATTTTAAACATTCTGCGAATATGTACCATAATTATAATTATATAAATATGTGTAAGCAATATACATAAATATATATTGATATATATCAAATATTTATATCTGTTAAAGAGAAAAGTCGACCATACCATAAAACATAGTGATAATAATATAAACTGTGTTCTTAGGATATCAGATTATATAGATGTGGTTGGTAGGTAATGCAACTAATTGCATATAGACTAGCAGACAGATTGGGACAGAAGTCATTACAGCCTATTTACCTGTTGATGACAGGCCTGAACAAAAAAAGATCACCCTTGCCAATTTTATAGGCTCCGTCCTGTCTGGTAAAGATTAAGAAATATATCTTTACCAGGGGATTTTGGTTACATGAATAATATGTCTGAAAGCCTCAAAACAAAACTCTGAGGCGGCAACAAGTGTAAATTATTTGCACGGTGGAGATGACGTCTCTGCAGAAAGTGTAAGGGAACAGGTCTGTTCTATTTGTCCCTCAAACCCTTTCTCATAGGGAACGCATTTTGCTCTTAATTTCAATACATTTATCTTAATTACCCTGAAAGAAATGAATGCCGCTATTTTCTTTTTATAAATGGTGGGGGAAATAACTGAGCAGGTTAACTGAGTGTTCAGGGGAAGCCCCGGGCGCCCCAGGAGCGGCCGGCTGGGAGGCAGGCTGCGCCGTGCGGGGCGCGGGCGTGCGGGGCGCGGGCGGGCGTGCGGGGCGCGGGCGTGCGGGGCGCGGGCGGGCGTGCGGGGCGCGCGGGGCGCGGGCGGGCGCGCGGGGCGCGGGCGGGCGCGCGGGGCGCGGGCGGGCGCGCGGGGCGCGGGCGGGCGCGCGGGGCGCGGGCGTGCGGGGCGCGGGCGGGCGTGCGGGGCGCGGGCGGGCGTGCGGGGCGCGGGCGGGCGTGCGGGGCGCGGGCGTGCGGGGCGCGGGCGGGCGGGCGTGCGGGGCGCGGGCGGGCGGGCGTGCGGGCCACGCGGAGCCCCTCACGCCCCGGCCCGCCCCTGCCTGCAGCCTGGGCCTCAGCTCTGGCCGGTGGGCCCCAAGCCCGCTGGAGGAGCCGCAGAACAGAGCAAAGCGCCTACAGGGTGGCCGGACGGACAGCGCGCCGCCGGCAGCGCGGGCCGCGTAGAGGGAAGAAGATGAAGACCACGGAAGGCGCGGCCCTGCGGGAGCCGCTCCCCGGCGGCTGAGCTCTCGGCCGCGTCCGCGAGCCGTTCCCGTGGGCGGCGTTGCCCCCTTGCCTGTGAGTAACAGCGGCTGCCACGGCTTTGTATGGGAACTCCACCATAATCTAAGCAGACCTCACCATTTTGTGGAGAATGAGTGGCACGCTGTTTCCGTTTTGCTGCTAGAGCTGCCAGCCATCGCCGCCTGCGTCCAGGACGCCTCTGCCCGAGCCCCTGAGCCCCGCTGCCCTCAGCAGTGGCCACGCGGGAAGCCGGCCCCTGGCGCCGCTCCGCTCCCGCCGCCCCGGGCCGGGACGCGGTGGCGACAGGGTGACACGGAAAACAGCCCGAGACCCGCCGTCCGGACGCCCGCCCGAGCTGCCCGTGCGCGCGGGCCACCTGCGACTCCGAAGGAAGCACAAGGTCCGCCCGTTCCGCACAGGGCCACTCGGGCCGCCGCTCACCTGGGCGCGGGCCGGGGGGCATCCGCCCTCACGCAGCCGCGTCCACCCTCAAATGGACCCGCGAGGTCCAGTGCGTCCGCCGTGCTCGCAACACTGTCTCATTTCCGCAGAATAATGCTAGGGTTCTGTTATTTGGGGACAAATATGATCATTGGGGGCTTTTGATCCTGTTCCATGTGCTCTCGGATTTCAATGTGAACATTTGTGATAAATGATAAGAAGTTTTAAAATGCCCACTGAATGTCCTCATAACTGCCTTTCATATGCAGAATTACACTACTGAATAATAAATGATATCCTTTGACATATAGGTGTTTGTTTTCATTTCGTACATAAAATGAGAAACAACATAAAATTTGTAAAAAACTCAGATATGGGAGATGTCATCAAATGGCCTTCAATACTGTGATTCTTAAACCAATTTCTCATTCAAATTTTACCTTCTTTACAGACTTTTCCATTCAGGAAAATGCCCTGCAAATGCCCAAGTCGACACATTTCTCTCTAGGAAATTGCATTTATTTCCTTTTTATTGGGTACATTTTGGTACTTGTGACAGTTTATTTCCTTGTTTTAATTATTTTTTATTAGAGTATTGTGATGTAATGTGCTCTGGGCTGTTTATCTGTTGCAAGATGTTCATTTGCAACATAATTAAACTCATATTTTTCTCTGTCCCCTGAGTAAAGGTTCGACTTTAAAATTTTGATTGTTATAGCGCTTCTACTGATTGCCTAAAAATCTGAATATACAATTGTGTACACTTCAAAATACAACGATGAAAACTGTGTACATATTTCACAGGACACATTGTGAAGTGAAATCTAACATTTCCTCCTAAACACACTCATATTAGGTGTCTAATCTCTCCCATTCTCAAGGAGAGAAAACAGGAAAAAAAAGAATCACAAAGTAAATCACTGGAGAAATGGACCCAGGAAAGCTGAGAGTAAGTTCTGACTACACAATTTACTAATTTGTGGTTGGGGACAAATTCTTAATCTCACTAAGCCTAAATTACCTCATATGTATAGAAGAAATGATAACACAGGATCATTTCTGAGAATCAAAAGAATTTGTGTATATGAAATTCTTCTATATTCTAAAGCATCATTCATGTGTGATTACTGTACATCTTCAAAGATTGTACCCAAATGTGAAATATCAAAAAACAAAAGATTCAAAAATCTTCTCTTCGTAACTTTTGCCTAATGTTTATGCAAAAGTGCACTTGAAACTCTCCTCTATGCCAGTGCTTGTCACAGGCTCAGGTACCTGCAGAGCATCTTCAGATTCCAGTTCAGCAGGTCTGAGCTGAAGCACAGCATCCAGGACCACTCAAAGCATGAGCCAGGATCCCTGCCTGTTCTTAAACCATTCGTCCCCAGCCCCTGGCAATGCGATAAAGAGCTTGTACCAGAATTCGAACCAACGAGGATGCCTTCATAAAGGAAGTCCAGTTATTAAAAAAAAAAATGTCAGCTGTACAAAACAAGAGTATTTGGTGGTGCCGTTCATTTCCATCTGGCGGAAACTCATCCCAGTGTGAACTGGAAAACAATCGGTTTCATCGGGCACTTTGAGTAGCACTGTTTTAGACTGTTGGGGGAGGGAAGACAGAATTTAAAATGTCATTTCATTTTCCGTTTGTTGTAAAATTGATGTCCATCCGAAGTCTCTAAAGCAATGGTGCTTTAGGGGGGAAGTGCTATTAACTAATGGTTAATCAGCGAAATGTTGGACTCTAATAAATCTGAGTCAAATTTCCTGTTCTGCCACTTACTAGCAGTATGATTTTTAGGCAAATTATTTAACTTCTCTAAACCTCAGTTTTCTCAACTACAAGCTGTGAATGATGATACCTATCTCATAGATATCTTATCATCAATTTACCTATTCAACAAATATCTATTGATTTCTGGATAATAGCATAGAAGTGAAAAAGACAAAGTTCCTACTTATATCTGATGCCATGTTCACATGAGATAATAAATATAAAAGAAGCTGGCAGTGACTTTTTTCCTTTCCTATCTCCATTTTTCTCTTTCCCAGATCATACACACAAACTCCCAATTAAATATGGACATGGTGAATTATGCTTGATTTTAATACTATTATAATAACAAAATCTGAGACAATAAAACAACATCTGATAGGCAGTGTCGTATTAAAGGCTTATTCCTTGAGGCCAAGCTGACCAGAGTTTAAAGCTCAGCATCAACAGCCTCTAACCTATGAAATATTATGCAAGTTACTTAACCTTCTCCAGCTTCAATATCCTTCTTTATACGCAGGCATGATAAGCTCTATTTAAAAATACTGTTAAGGAAATTAACTGATATGTAAAGATCTTGGTGAATGGAAAGAAGTCAAATATTGTAGCTGTTTTAACATTAAGAGCCCAATTCTGGATGAGACCATTTAGAGACAGATGGTTGGCATGCCTTGTTGCAACCCTGATATTTTGGTCCCCAAGGAAAAGGACTGTTCATGATTTCCAATACATCTCCAATGCATGTTTTAGATATTAATAGCTTTTCTACATTTGTTGAAAAAAAAGAAGGGAAAGATGGAAGGAAGAGAAAGAAAATACAGGCTGACCGAGGCCTCAATTCATAGGTGTCTCACACACCATCACTATGGTCAGGCTGACAGCAGGTCACTATACGGAACCTGCCATACTGCATACAGTGCTCACCACCCCCGCCTAACGCAGGAATGACTGATAGGCCCGTGGTACGGGTGTGCCTCGGGGCATGGGTTACTCTATCATTAGAGTCATTTTTCTCTGTCATTTGCCCTACGGGCAGATGAGGGTTGAAGTTAAGGTCCCTTTAAGTCTGTGACTCACAGAGTGCCTACACGATTAATCACTGGACAATGACTTCCTAGGAACATAGCCTTCATGTACATCTGAAAAAATGTCCTTATCCTGAAGTTATGACTTTCTTGTCCCTTGTAAAATTACACAACTGAAAAAGAAATTAAGTTATTTAAGTTATTTAGTGCCATTCTCTATGTTAACAAATTACAAAGACACTAAACAACCCAGAAAATAGTTTGTGGTTACTTTCTTTAAAGCATCTTGAGGTGTGTTTTTTTCACTTCATTGTGAGTTTAAAATATCAAAAATTCACCAAGCCCTGGCCCGATAGCTCAACTGGTTAGAGTGTCATCTCGATATGCCAAGGTTGTGGGTTTAATTTCCATTAGGGTACATACAAGAATCAACCAATGAATGTATAAATAAGTGGAACACCAAATCAATTGCTCTCTCTCTCATCAATAAATAAATTTTTAAAATATTCACCTAATAAGCCATTTTAGTGTGTACCCACACAGTGAAGAGTTTTTCCTATGATCAGCCAGCACACCCCTGCCTTAAAGTAAGATAAGCCTGTTGGCCTTTAGTCTGGTCTTTGTGGGCACAGAGGGCAAGTAAGCCTCCTTCTGTATTAGGGTCAGTCAGAGCCGAACTGTGAAGTATTCCAAAATGACCTCGGCTGTCAGAGGGGATGGGGAACTGGATAAAAGAAGGTGAAGAGATTTGCCAAAAAACATCTATACAAAAAATATAGACACAGACAGCAATGTGGTGATAGCCAGAGGGAAAGCGGGGGGGCTAGGTGGAGGTAGGCAAGGGGGGTTGGAAAAGGAAAGAGACTTTGCTTGGGGCACTGGGTGCATAACGCAACGGGTGGATGATGTTTTATTACAGTGTTGTCCATGTGAAACCTGTATGGATTTGCAAACCAGTGTCAGCCCAATAAATTCAATTTTTTAAAAAATGTCCTCTTTATCACTTTTTTACCTACTTCTCACCTCATTTAGAAGCTACTGCTCTGAGGCCCTCCCAGGAGGCCGCCTGGCGGTGATGCCCTCTTAGCCCGAGGGGGATGCACACACTCCGGCACCTGTCCTCTCCCTGCCATGAAGAAGTTCCATACACGCCGGGGGACCTTTGCCTTTCAATCTGTCCCATTGTCCTTGACTTCAGCTCCCAGGGTAACAATAAGTACATTTGAAAGTTCCGTGAAACAGGACACTTACATTTTAACCAAATTATTCCGGTATCTTCCAGCATCTTAGGGACATGAGCTGTGATGACCATCATTGCCAAACATATAATTGGTCCTACTTTCTGGTTGGCTTCAAAATTATACTAAATGACAGAATAGGATAAAGTCCCTAAGAGATACCTAAACATTGCACATGGAAGCTAAGCAGGGGAAGAGATTGTGCATAGCTAGAAAAACCAGGAAAGAATTCTTGGAATAGTTAATATACCCACAGAACATTAAAGAGTGATTAGAATTCCTATAGATTGAGACAAAATTGAGGTCATTGTTATTTCATTTTTATCAACAGATAAAGCAGTGCTATGTTTAAAGGTTATGAGATGTGTTTTGTGATGAAAAGAATTTATAAATATATTGCCATATACTCCTCAAAGTAAAAAGTGCAATATATCTTGTAAATTCATTATGCAAAAGATTTAAACAAGATCTAGACCTTTTAAGAAACTCAGGTTATTGTACATATAATCTCAGATAAGGAGATGGGGAGGTGGAAACAGTGAGGGGGAAAAATTAAAACTCTCTAAATCACTGAACCCCAATGCAAAATTTGAGACAGTGTGGTTTAGCCCTACATTACTTATTTATAAAGTTAGATATATTTAGAAGACAATGAGGGAAACACAGCGATGCTATTGCTGTGAGCACTGATTGTATCTGTCTCCAACCCACTGCAGGCAAAATTACAGCTCTTGGAAACCTGATTGTCCTCTGTTAAACACTATAATTTCTAATATAATTGGCCAATAAATAACAACATAGATTAATTGTTGTATTTAAATACTGATGAGATTCATTTCTATTGAGCTTTGGCATATTTCACATAGGCATTGATGTGCCTCAAATCAAGGGAATAAGTTAAACCACAACAACCTCTTGGACATTTTTATCTTGTAAAGAGCATATCTTTGTGGTGATACTTAAATAAGCCTACTTCATATGGAAATTTGGGTGTGTTCAAGCTACTGAGTATATTTTTATTCAGTAAGGTTTATTTTATAGTTGGGTTGCTCATTAGACTATGATTAATGTCATGCTTATTTTCATATGCAGTTATAAAACTAAAATTTACATGAAATAAAAAAAGAAAAGCAGTAAAAGAGATAGAAAAAGCTAACAATGAAGTCATCCGCTTGGGAGGAAGAAAAAAAATTACTCAACAATTATATTTATGACTGTGAAAATAAAAAGCAGTCCTGCTAATCCCAAATATTGTGATCCTGGTTTACATACAGAAGGTGAGTGTGAATCCGGTTACTTTATACTTCTATTGCAATTTTTGCAGACACGAAAGTCATCACCACATGTAACTTGATTTACACCTCCATTCAAATAAGAACTGTCAAAAGACTATAGCCTACAAAATTTTAATTCTTCTTTTCCAAAAGTAAGCCAGGGAGAGTAAAGATGGGTTCAGTTATAGTCTGAGAAACACTATGGCCTAATCCTGAGCGTCATGCACAGTGCTAGCATGAGGTAACTCCCAATGGCCAAAGTGAGCACATCTTAAGCAATAAAACAATGAATGGTAGAATGAATTGTAATTCAAAATGGAAAATAAATACCCATCAATTCAACTGATATAAATAAGTAACTGAATGAGTAAATTAATGTGGGAGAAGAGATCATGCTTCCTTACGGGAAGAAAAGTCTAAATAAATATTGCCCTGAAGTTAAGTTTTCCTTCCTCTCTAGCAGAAAGGGATCTCAACTATTATACCCCCTTCCATTCCTATATTTACAGATCTTGTTGACTGTAATAACACAGTTATATTCCCATAATCTTATCAATTGAAGCTTGACAACACATTCTAAATATTTTCCAAAGGAAATTTTAAAAGTGTCTCCATCCCTTATAGCATTTTTATTTCTAACATTTGTTGACACACCTGCTACTACACAAAATCCCTTGAGAAAAAAATAAGCACTCTTTATTTTGGCTCAGAAATGTGACAATGCAAAGCAAATGGCTTTCAAGATTACATGATCGTCTCTCAATATTTGCTTTTCTGCTCTCACTACTCTCACTCTAGTTTCAACATTCACCCTGGAGTAGAATGAAGGGAGGATATTTCAGCAGATATCATCTAAGCATATTTCCTCTCTCAAAGCACTTGAATTGTTTCCTTCTTCAACTGGCCTTTGGAAACACACTCCTTTCTCTGGAAAGGACTATTTCTTGTAAGTCCTGTTATGTCAATATTGTTATCTGCAAAGTACATTACTAATTAAGAATTTGTTTCACTCAAGCAGACATTTAATTTGTAATAATAAACATCTTATATAGACACATGAAAAATCTATTCCCAAATCTTTAATATGCCATATAGTTTGTTCCTGGCTGAAGAAGAGTGATAAAAGAGGCCTCCAATCTTCCTGGTTGGTCAGTTGTAATTCCATTATATTACATGGTGCGGGCATTTACTTTCTGAACATTTTATTATGGAAACAAAACATCATATGCTTGTAATGACTAAATCATTCAAAATCCTCACCATGTTTGCTCAATTGTCAATAAAATTGCACACTTTTCTTATTTTCCCTTCTAGAAATATTTCTTCAGTCAAACTCACTATGTTGTTAGCTGTTTGAGACCAAGAAATCTCTCAGCATCCAGTCAAGCAGAAGCAAGATTGAATTCATACTTACCCACTGATCTCTCAGTTTCTTGATGTTTCGACACATTCAAATGTGCAATGCCCAAGAAACAGAAATACTTAAATTACTAATATCACAAGCCTTCAGGTTTACCGCAGAATATAATTCAGAAAGAAGTTTGTCAATAATAAGATTCTAGATAGAACTTCTGGAATTCAGACCAAGAACAGATCTAAAATCTCCTTCATGTTTTGTTAAAATGGTTGGTGGTTGTGGTCATTGTTTCAACATGTTACATTTATATTTTAGCCACTATCCATGTAAAGCTACAAGAAATTATCTTCTTAAATCACCTTGTAAAATCTATTGTCTTGAAATTTGATTGATCACCACAAAATTGTTTTGAATACTTCATTTTTCCTTCAAAAACTATTTTTCTTCTCTCTTTCAATTCTTTCTTATTCTTGGATTAAAGATGACTAAACATGAAATTTTTCTTTGACTGTTATTTTGGAGGGCCTTTTTCTCTTAATGAAATTTTGAGCTAGACTATGCTTCTAATTCATCTTTAAATGATAGAAAAATTATGAAAATATTTTTCTTCTCAGAAGACTCATGGTATAATTGGAAAAGAATAATAACAATTTTAATTATTTAGATTTTCAGTGGTTATAAAGCATAATCATGATGCATGAATGTAGCATCTCTCTCCATTAATTTAGCTCTTTGCAATTTCTGTCAGCACTTTATAAATCTGTATAGTGCATATCTTCTGTATTGTATATGTATTGTATTTCTTCCATAAAATTTATCTCAAGATTTCTTAGTGTTGATGTTGTTTTTAATATTTTGAAATTTAAATTTAAATTAGTTTGGTGCAAACATACAGAAATACAATTAATTTTTTATTTGTTGAATTAGTATTATAATACATTGAAAAGCTCAACTGATTCTCCTAGCTTTTTTGTATATAAGGTAGAATTGTTTACAGAGACAATCACTTTTTCCTTAAAAAGTAACAATATCACTTTGTTCTTAGACATCAAGCTTCAGGAATTATATCAAGAAAGGAAGTAGAAAGCAAGAAGGAAAGAAATTTCCCTCATGTTTCAGAAATAGGGAACATATCTCACTGTCCCAAATTCCTTTTATTTCAAACGGCCAGCCTCATTATTCAGTTAGTGCAATCACATGTGAGAAACTAATATTTGTTGAAAGGATCTACTGATATCAATTGATATTACACATGTGAAAGCATTTTTCAATACATAATAAAAGCTGCTTAGATTATTTAGGATTGAGATTATCTGTGATTATTCTGCTTAGTGTTTTATTTTCATAACTTGCAAATTTGGTGTATTTTATTTATTCAGAATCTTTATTAATCATGTATCACACCATGACCTTTAAAAGGTTACTTATAAAAATGTACCATATCATTTTGTTATTTTTATTTCCTTAAAAGAGAGAAATAGAGAAAGATTTTCAATGAGTTAAAAGTTTAAAATAATCTTTCACTTCCTTATGAAGTACATATTTTCAACAACAACAAAATGGGGCTGCTGAATTGAAAGAGCAATTGTTGAAGCTTTAATTCTTAAAAATGCCTAATCTGCACTACTTATCTCTAATGCTGACAACCTAAGGAACCTCCCAGGAGATAGTAAACCACTGTGTCCTTTCCCTTGCTCAGGCAAGTTCCATAACCTCATTGCCGGCTTCAGATAAACAATGAATGTGGTCTTTCACCAACAAACACTTCATCTTTAATTCAATTTGGCCAGTGCCCAAACAGGAAGGCAAAAAATCTTTAAAGAAATAATGATAATGGATGGAAGACAAATAGAATGGGGAGAGAGTAAGACCAGAGTAATTGAGTTTTAATAGTGACTTTTGTATGTGGTTGTATCTATACCTTTAACTAGTTTTTGCCTCTTTTAGAACTTAATTTTTGTGAAGGTAGAAAACATGTCTGACTATAATAAGTGTGGCTTTATTGGTCTTGCAAAAGAATAATTAGTGAGAGAGAGGGAGATTTATTACAACTTTTCAGCAAAATACACGCTTCTGAAAACAGCACTGATTTCAGTGATGATACAGTAAAAATGAATTGCCTTCAAGGAAGCTCATTTTCTATAGTGATTAAAAGATACACAAAATCTCCCTTTCCATTGCCTTTAATAAGGTAGACCAATCTTCGGTAACCTAAGTGGATATTCTGTTTTTCAGCTGTGTTGAAGCAGTTATATTTATAGTTAATGAATGAATGGACTATCCCTACGGAGTAGATGGACTGGGCGCCTCTCCTTTTGCTGATTGAATTAATTTACTGTTCCAGGCCTCCTGTGCCCACTCACCACCATCCCCAAGCACTTTCTAAAGCAATTATTCTTCCATTCAAAGCCTGTACTGAAACAAACTTTGATGATAAAAATAATAACTTCCTTCAGTTCAGTATCCTGAGTTGTTTTAATGGTTAGCAAACAACTCTCCAGAGCCACTTCCACTCTAATTTGTTCTGTTTCATTCTCATAGGAAAGTACAGGACAGGGGCATTTTGAAAGTTTGTTCTAAAGCTTCTAAGCAAGATCTCCTTTTGATGGGATTGATTTGGAAACCACTCCAACTCACTAGGGAGGCCTTTACTGCATTCACTTGGAACTGATTCTAATATGACCTTAAAAATAATTCTTTAAATTTTCCACAGGAGGAAAACAAATATAAATTCTCCAAATAACATGTTTCTCCCCATTTCTGGTAGAGAACACTGGCTCTCTATTCAACTCCTTCTTCTTGTTAGAGTTTTTTTATATTGTCAACAAAACATAATCGCTATATTAGTCTATAATTTTAAAAGAAAATGTAAAAATCCACTTTGCATGGAAAGCTTACAAAGGGAAATAAAATGTCTCAACTTTGGAAAACAGCCAGCAGAATGTAGTTAGAATTTGAGAAAACACTTTAGGAAGATTTGTTTTTTTCAAGAAGTGATATATTTGAAAATTGGAATACATAGCCTAATTAATGTTTAATGCTGGCAGACAAGTGCAAAGAGGAAAGCAGCCAAGCTTCGATGGCCACTCCTCTAAAGAGAAATAGAAACTTCATCATCAATCAACATGAAGCATGTATTGTGCAGCCTAGTACATGTGCAACACTATTCCGCGTGGTGTGGGGAACACAGAAGGAGAAACCAGGAGCTTTGCCTCATTGTGAGACAACAAATGACCAAGGGAGCTTATTTTTACCCCAGCGTCTACTGACCTCCACTTACTCGGAGACTAAGATTTTATTAAAAGGATTTCAATAAAAAGATAGAATTTAAACCGACCATTGAAGGATGCTTGTGGTCTGAATAGATGAGGAGGGGAATATTAGGAGAGCATTCAGCAACAGGGGACAATGGGCTTACTTTTTTTAAAACTTTAAAAAAAATTTGTTTAAATAGGTTTAATCTTTGTTGTTGGAAGTATCACAGATGTCCCCTTTCCCCTCCATAAGCCAGTCAGAGAAAAACAAGTATCACATGATCTCACTTATATGTGGAACCTAATGAACAAAATAAAATGATGAATAAAACAGATCCAGAGACACCGGAACATGCCCTAGACTGACACAGCTCAGAGGGAAGGGGGGAGGCAGGAAGAGATTAATCACAGAACTTACATGCATATGAGCATAGCCCTTGGACAAACAATAGGCTTACATCTAAGGCTATGATTTCAGCCTCATTAGAGCTCTGCATGCTAGTCATACAGTAATGGGAAGTTAGGCTGTGTCCTGCTATGTTGAATTTTAAAGACATATACAGATGTGCCGAGATTCAGAGAGTTACTAAACTTCCTGAGCAGAAGAATGGGGCAATAAAATTGGCATTTAAGGACAATCGCAGGAAAGAATTATTGTAACCAGAGAACAACTGGAACAACTTTGTGGTAGTCCAGGCATGGGGGAAGATAGCATCCCTAAGACCCAGGCTTCAATAACACAGAAAAGAATAGAAATAGATGCCATTTTGAACAAGATCATTGTTGGCCATTGGATATAAAAAATTAAACAAAAGAATTACTTCATGATGATTTCAAAGAATCCAGTCTAGATAACAGATGAAAGGGTAGATCTTGTGGCAGAATCAGGACAGTCTGGATGAAGAGTTGTTTTAACGATGGTGGGAGGAGAGAAAGGATGGACAGTACAGTGGGTTTTCATTTGTAACATTGATTTTAGGGTGATGGCAGGATATTCAAAGAATGGTTTCTAAGTGACAGTTGAAAAAGACACAGGATAAGAGCAAAAACAATGGAATATTCTGGGAAGCCTGAAGTCAACCAGCTGCCGTTCAGTAGATTTCCCTGAAAGGAACAATATCAGTTTTTTCACCTCCTTGATGTTTTATGAGTTATGTTTACCACTATAATTGCTTTCATGCCTACCACGTAGGGCTGGTGAGTATGTCATATAGAAAGAAGTTCACTTTGTAAACTATGAAGGGCTATATAAATCTGTATATCACCCATTTCATCCTATGTGATCTTTATATATTATTTCCCTAAAGCCCCTGTATAACACCACTCCTCAAGTGAGAGTGATGAAGTGCGGCTTCTTCTAAAGATGCATTTCAGCATGGGAAAGGAGAAGGGGGGGGAACTTGGAAGTGGAGAAAGCTGACTAAAAATACCTCAGCCAGGTGACCAAGGTGAACATCCCCAGCGATAAGTCACGTTGATGTTATTTACCCTGAATGTGACATGATAAAGCTGGCGCTGGACCTCTGTTATCTTCCTCCAAAAAACCCATAACCCCAGACTAATCATAAAAATATATATATCAGAAATTCTCAATCGAGGGGCATTCTACAAAATCCTTGCCCAGGACCCCTCAACAGTGTCAAGGTCATCAAAAATAACTGAAGAAAACAGAACCAGAGGCATGGATACAGGGAACAGACTGACACAGGTGGAGAGTCAGCCAAAGAAAATATATGGCTAGCCATTGACACAGACGACAGTGTGGTGATGACCAGAGGAGGGGTAGCGGGGGCTGGATGGAGGAGGGTACAGGGAGGGAAAATGGGGGACACCTGTAATAGTATCAACAATAAATATTTTAAAAATAAAGTCTGAGAAATTATCACAGGACAAAAAACAGTCTAATATAATGTGGTCCCTTAGATAGGATCCAGGAACAGGGAAAAAAGGGGTGTGCATTAACTAAAAACTAAGAAATCTGACTACTAAAATACAGAAATTAGTTAAAAACAGTGTTTCAGCATCAGTTCATTAACTGTGACAAACAGGGGAGACTAGGGATAGGGTACATTTTTTTATAACTTTTCTGAAATCTAAAGGTATTCAAAACTAAAATGTTTAGCTAACATTTAAAAGAAACATAAGAAAATAGTATAAGGCAGGCAAAGGAAGGGTAGAAGGAAAGAAGATTTTGCTGGGTCATAAAATGTAACACTTTTTTAAAACTTTAATATAAATTTTCTAATTAAATAATTCTATTCAAATGGAGACCTCTCAGGCGAAACATAAATGTTGGGGATTTAAAGCCAAGCAGGATAGATATTTTGGAAATATTCTCTGGAAAAATGAGATAGTTTCTTAAATTAAATGTTCTCAAGTACTTATCCTAAAATGACATCTATTCCAGAATTTGGTTGTATGATTTACTAGATCTTTATTAAAATGATATGTATACTTAAAGTGGCATTATGAAATTATTCTACAATATTTATGAAATGGGATGGAAAAAGCATTTTCAAACCTAATATTTAAATACATAATTAAAGTTTTACTATTTTCTATCTTCCTATTGGATTCAAGAGCATTCATTTGTACTTAATTTGTTTATTATTCAGAATAGTTATGATTTTTTAGTTAATAAAAATAATTGATCCAAGAATAATTTCTAGGACTTATTCCAAATAGTTAAATAGTCCCTCTGGAAATTACTATCCCTCCTCCAATTACTATTTTATTTCAACTTAGAATACATAAAACTCATTAATGATAACTAATACTTTCACTTGAAATTTCTAGTCTGAATTTTAGATATTGAAGTCCCAAGGTCTGGCTAAGAACATGGAAATAACTGCAAATCTTGGATGGGGATATTTTTAGCCTGTTGAAGTTTGTAACTAGGGCTAGATGCCTGTAAATTAGGTGTCTGTGGCTCCAACCCCAATCCACTATAAGTAGAAGGTTTCGTTGGGTTTGAAATGAAAATTAAGCCGTATGCGAAGTGTTCATTACAAAGAGAACAGAGCTGTGGTTGTTTGTTGAGTTAAAAGGCTGAGGGTGAGGAGCCATGGCTAATGAGGCCATTACAAGGAACGCCCAGGCGCCCAGCTCATCGGCAACCTTCTTTCTAAATCCCTTTGGGGATTTCTAAAACTCTTCATATCTTAGATTAATAAAACTGTAAGAGATCTGAGTGATTACTTATTCTGTTTTCTTAACTTCACAGATGATAATATTGAAAGATCAGATGTTCTGCCCAAGGGGCACCAGGAGCTGGGGTGAGAACTGTGGCCTCTCAACTCCTAGCTCAGCGTAACCTCTTTCAATTCTGTTTCCACGATTTGGAAGCTGCCACTTATCCCCTGACAGACTGAACAGGAGATTCTGGACCCACGTTAGCATCGTACAGACCCGGAGAAGGGCTTGTAGTTAGAAATGGAGCTTTGTTTAAAGTTGAACTTTCCAAAATTATGAAACATCATGAAACATCTTTCTTCTCATTCTGTTTTTAATGCAAGTTACGTATAAGATTACTTTACTCCTGCACCTTCTCCCTTGTTCCTTCCCTGAATTTGCCCTTCTCCTTTCGGATTTGGTGGGATTTGGCTCTACCTCCAGGGATCTTTCGTGGTCTCCGACCAGCTTTAGTGTAGCGATAATCGCCGTGTGGGGAAGGCCCGCGTGAACACTTGCACCGTTAGCTTCCTCCGGTTGCGCTTGTTCAGCGGAGATGACACATTTCTTCCTGCAACCCTGGGCTGCTTTGCCAATTTGCTGCCCTTTGTAATGTCCTCGAACAACCTGAACTTCATCATCGTGAAACATCTCTTTTGAAGTGTTACCTTTGCCACTTTGAAGAATTCCACTGGGAAAAACTTTATCCTGGATTCTTCAAAATCGTGAAAAGGGGTCCAACTAATGAAAATTGTTTCCACTTTGACAGAAATACCTAATCTCCTCCTCTTTAAAAAATCTCTTGTTTCTTTGACTTTCAATGGCTACACTTCAAATTGGTTAACTGGGAGTTTTAATTTTTAAACACACTAAACGAATACCTGAAAAGGAGTAGGTGTTATGTTCCATGAGAGGCAGAGGGACACTAAACACTGAGTCAGCGGGAAAACAATCAATAAAAAATTTATGACGTACAGAATAATTTTCTTCACTCATTTGTTGTTACTGTTTTACTTCCCTTAGATCACTGTGACTAAAAGTAAATAAGGTCAGCAGCTGTTCTTGAAAGACATTTGAGGAATGCCACATTTACATGCAGTCTAGTCCTCTAACATGTTTAATAAAAACATGAGAGCTAGGACCCATGTCATAGCAACAAACATTAAAAATAGAAACATGGGAAGCAACAAACATTAAAAATAGAATGGAATAAAATAGAACAGGTTAGAAAAACTTAGAGTATATCATTGCATAGTAATGGTAAGTATATTTGCATTTATGCGTTACATCTTAGTTAAGATAGAAAAATGCTTGCAAAACACTGATCTAGAGCATGATTCAGATATGGAAGGTAAATATTTTACTACTTTTGTGCAGCTGAAATTATTGCCCAAAAGCATAAGTATGGGAATCCTTCTGTGGAGGAGAATACTACTCTGTAGACTAAGAAAGGGAATTTGAAGACTAATATATTGTGTAATATTTCATCTGATGACTGGGTTGTCCATTTTTTATATCACATTCTATAAAAACAAGAATTTCAGGGATAGTACGTGGAGGGTGTTCATTAGTGTGTAAGAGACAGCAACAGAACAGAGGACCGGGCCAGCAGCAGGGAGTATCTTGAACATGAAAATCTGAGCTGGGGCTGGACTGGCTAAAAGGAATGTCTTAATGAAGACAGAAGTTGGACTGAAGCAAGGAGTTCAGAAACTGTCAGGAGAGGATCTGGTTTTTGTTGTTTGGACAAGTTCAAGGATTAATGACTAAGACCTGAATTTAAGGAAAAAGTCAATGAAACAGAGCCCTGAAGTAACAAAAAACAAAGAAAATAATGCACCATGTCAGCCTGATTCCAAATGTGAATCGATGTTAGGGAAGCCAAAATTGCAAAGGGAATACGTGGGGCCAAAGAGAACTCGAGCCAAACATGAAATACAGCTGTTTATAAAAAGGATAATACATCATAAATAAGTGGTGTCTGTTTCAGAAATTCAAGGTTTGCTTAATATTCAAGTCATTATAATTCACCATATTAGTAGATTACAGGAGAAAACCATGTCCGGTTCTCAACGATGCAGAAAAAACTTGAGAAAATTTAACATCTCTTTATGATTAATACTCTGTGTCAACTGCGAAAATCAATTTGATAAAGGACACCTATGAGAAACTGAAACTAATAGCGCATTTATGTGAAATATGGAAATGCCCTCCCATAGTGGAAACAAGGAAAGGGTGTTTACTCTAACTCTACCCATGGTTCTCCTAGTCATTGAATAAGAAAAAATAAATAAAAGATACAGAGATTATTTAAAATGAACTAATATCTCTACTCACGGATAACATGAATGTTTATTCAGATAATACTAAGGAATCTACCAAAATGCCACTAGAACTGTGGTAAATTGTGTTTGCATAGTCACTGCAAAATTTCTGGCCATATGCTCCTACAGAATCTAGCTACTCCCACATAGGTCTTCTCTTTGCCTCAAAACTGGGCAATTTTGTGATTGGCCAATAGTACACAACTGAAGATATATCAATGACCAACAGTACATGACCAAAGGTATATAAATGACCAATTGTACATCACTGATCATTATGGAAATGCAAATCAAAATTTTAATGAGATACCATTACATACCCCCAGAATGGCTAAAATTAAAGACTGACAGGCCCCCAAATTGGCTAAGATGTGGATCAAAAGTATATGTTCAAAACTCATATATTGCTGGTAAGAATGTAAAGTATAACCACTTAGTAAAAACCAATTTAACAAAAAAAAAAACAAAATAAACAAAAAGACCAATTTAACAGTTTCTTATAACTTACATCTTACTTAACATACACGGTTCTTAAACATACAGTAACCCTATGACCCAGTTTCCACTTCAGAAACTTATGCATAAGAAATAAAAGTATATGTTCACAAAAAACACTGTATATGAATGTTCATAGCTGCTTTTTCTTAATATCCCCCAAATAGTAAAAGCCCAAGAGTCTGTCATCAGAAAATGGCTAAAGAGACTGCTATATATTCATACAATGATCACTTCCTGGCAACTAAAAGGATTGAACTACCAATACACATACCACAAATAAATCTCAAAATCAATTTGCTAAGTGAATTTATACAGGATTAATCAATTTATATAAAGTTCTAAAAGAGATAATATTAATGCATGCTGGAAAGAATAACAGCAGTGTTCGCCTTGGGAGTGGAGTAGCAGCAATAAGGAATGTGAAGGTACTTTTGGGGTGATAATGTCCTATATCATGTTAGGAGTTTGGTACATAAGTATATGCATTTTTCAAGACTTATTGAATAGTATAACTATATTTTGTATGTTTCATCATGTGTACACTATACTTAAATACAAATATATATTTGATTACATACACACATACATATTCAGACACAATATTGAACTCCAGTTAGTGATGTGAATGCTGAAATTGTTTAGGGGGGTTAGTGTACTTACGGCTGCAACTAATTTTGAATTGCATTAAAAAACATGGATTGATGAATAAATAGAAGGATGAATAGATGAATTAACATGCCAAAAGCAAATATAGCAAAATATTCGCTGTAGAATCTTGGTTTTGAGCATATGTGTGTTCACTTTTAACTTTTTTGTGTGATTTAAATTTTTCATAATAAAATTTTGGAAAAGATTACAATTGTGTAAGGGCTTTAAAAGATACATGTTATGAAAGCATATAATAATGAATTTGAAAGTCATCAGGAAGAATATTTTTTGTTAGAGTACTAAAGTTTTCCATTTTTCTTTAGTAATCTACTGAGGACTACAAAATCAATAGCTTCTAGAAGTGGTTCTACTCTAACTGCACTGAAAAATCTTTCCTAAGTTCTTTCTACTGCCTGTGAAACAGTATCTTATGAACTTCCGGTCGGTTCTACTCATTTCCCAGGCATCAGTTTAGATGCTGCGCTCTCGGGGTAACCCTGTGCCGGCTCGGAAATGCCTGCTGCCCTGTTCCTCTCCTAGCACTTGTCATCATTTACTTTGTTCCCTTCCTCAGTGTCTGTCTTCCTCAAGAGCCCATAAGAGGTGTAAGGACAGTGATTATGTGTGTCTTGTTCCCTAGAATTCCCAGTGCCTCCAACAGTGCTTGGCACATAGCAAGAATTACACAAATATATATTAAATGAATGAATTCTGTTGTGTTAAATATTAAAAGAAAATAGTGGATTATGCAGAATAATGGATGCTATTCACTGCAAAGTTTTAATTTCATCTCAGAAAACTCCTGGGCTGTTTAAGATAAGATCTTCCAAACTAACTGGTATCCTGGCTCTTATACAATAATTGAAAGACTTTTCCTAGAAGAGCTTTTTCCCAATGATGAAAAGTCAGGTGCTCAGGCTGGATAATATCAAACTTAAACAATCCAAGTCTGATCATTGTTTTCAACTCTCTCCTTGCTCCTTTCCCAGTTTCTTTTTTGACTTTGCCCTTTTATATGAAGGCGCATAACCACCTTCGGACACAAACTTCAGTGTAATGTTAATGTGATTCTTTCTGGTAAATTGAAAAAGTGCCCAGAGAGCATAAACAAATGGAATCAACAATAGCAATATGGTAGCTTTTAATATCAGTGAACTAAAAAAAATCAGCACTTAAGATAGGGGTTGAGAAAGACAACTGTAGGATATGTACCTTGGGAAACTTAAGAACAGAAATGCCTTGCAAGGAGGTGAGACAGTTGTTGCAAAACCAAATACAGTCTTTACTGCAATAATCACATAGAAAGATTGATGTTGGAAGCAGACATATGGCTCACAGGGGAGGAGTAATGAGATAAAGGCGCGTGCTGCTGGAGCAGGTGATCTGCTAATTAGATTTCAGCGGCATGGTTCATATGATGTTGAGATGGAAATTATCTAAAAATAAACAAAAGAAACAAAACAGAGAAGCAGGGGAAGTGATTTAGAGCCATGATCATAATGCAATCAGGATGATGGAGCTGAAATAAGGTTTTTATAAGACTTCTGTCAGCAAATAAAAGCAATTTGTCATGTAATATCAAAATTTTAATGGTATCGAGTAGAGCAATTCAAGAACTAGACATACTGACAATATGATCGCGATATTGCTTTCATATACTTTCATACAGGAAGATATAATTATTCAACATACATTGTTTTCATATACTCTCATAAAGGTAGATATAATTTTTAAGGACCTACTATAATAAGTACTCATATGTGTAAGCTATTGTATTCTCTATAACAATTTTCTGAGATAATTGTATTCTACAAAATAAAGCTCAGAGAGGCTAAATGATTTGCCCAAGGGCTCACACGTGTAAGCAACAGAAACGGGGTCCAAGCTTAGGGTATCTAATTACAAAAACAATGTTCCTAATCCTGAGCAATGTGTTTCATATTGTTCCACAGCACTAAAAAATTATATGCGGCTTGGAAATAAAAATCAATGCATGTAAGTGTTTTATAACACATGCTTACTTCTCCGTCTTACATAGAGATTTTGGTGATAGCCTTCACCCTCAAAAAAAGCACTTGTTCTGGGCTAGTTCTTTGGGGTGAGACCTTGTATTACACTCTCAAGTTAAAAGTATTGCACTCAAGAATACTTGCCTCCTCTCATCCACTTTTCGATGTACCACATGACTGAAATGCTCTATAACCACTACAGTATTTATGATTCTAAACCAAACCACTGATATTGGCTCTTACAACAGTGAGATACAATGGAAATGTTTGGGTTTGAGGAAGAAAGTGGCAAAACTCTCAAATTACTTCTGAATAACCCTTCACATTTTTTAATGTAAGGGCATTTAAAAAGCATACAGACAAACATTATTTCTAGAAAATTGCTTTAGGATAATTTGGGTGGCTCAAATACATGCATCTCTGATTGAAATAATTCACTCAGTTTCTGTTGTGATAATAAAACACTACAATCAAGTGTTCTGCACTACAATGACTATTTCATGTGTTCTGGCTTGTCGATGGATATGAAATTTTACTTCTACCTAAGAATAAACATTCATTATGCAAAATTAAGTTAATTAATTAATTTAGCAATAAATAAAAATTATAAGGTACTTGAGCCTTGGTTAAAAAATTAACTTATATGATTTCTAGGACTAAAGAAAATAAGTTCATTGGCAGTACGTGTACATGGAAATTTTCGCAAAAATCTTTTGAGAAAATTCATTAATTTTAAGTGTGGTAGAAACATGTCTAGGTCAAAAACATGTGGCAAAGAGAAGACCAGCTAGCTAACCTGCTAGCTCCTAACAAGGACAAACATTTCTGATAATAATAATTACCATGTATTCAGCGCCAACTATGTATCAAGGGCTATCTCACTTTTCATATGGTATTTCACTTGAATAAAATAAAAGATATTATTTAAAATGTTGGGTCCAGAATGAGTTAAATGAGAAAAGGTCCCTGAAGGCAGAGGGAAACACAGTGGAGAGTTCAATCTTTAAGCCATCTGTCTGAGCAGCTAGAGGAAGTCTTAGGGTAAGGAAAATGGAGAGAGAACTCCTTGAGAGTGGTCTGAAGTACAGCTGAGGGGAAGGCCTAGTCCTTGCTGAGAAGGGAAATCATGAACTCAAGTAGCACTTGTTACAAGGTGAACTTGCGATGCAGAGAGTAATCAATACCCTAAAACTCAGGTTGTCTAGAAATAAGTTCTCTACTCAGACTGATTTTTAGAAAAACTTGTTGAATGATTTGAAATATGCTTTGTAAACAAATTTGAACTTTATAAGAATTGACAAACTGATATTATACCAAGGTGGAGCAATAATGAATGGACACGATCCAGAAAGTTACTTAGGATCTAAATGCACTATTGGGTCAATCATTCTTTCCCTAGGTAGGAGGAAAGCTATTCCTACCTTTATCTTAGTTTCAAAAAGAACTGACTACCTCCACAAATCCTGTGCTCCCAACATTTCAAAATTACTTTCCCTTTTGATTAAATGAAAATAAACACCTCTAGCTTCTGAGCTGCCAAAGGGGTCTTCCTCTTTTGGATCCCATATATTAGTGATATTTACCAGTTTATCCATCCAATATTATTTACCAGTTTATCCATTCAATATTTCTTAAAGACCTAGACTGTACTAGGCACTATATTAGATGCAGGAAAAAACAAGTTTACTTGGCACTTCAGCTTCCAAATAAGCTTCCCCCGGCTCTTCTCTTACTTTCTGTGATATTAGATTTTGGTCCACATCAGTAATAGCTATCTTAAATGGAAAAAGATAGGTAGATAGACCTGTGGGAGTAAATCCATTTAAAAAGCCCAAAACACACAGGCATTTAGTTACTAAATGATTTTTTTTATGAGGCTATTTCAAATCAAGACAAGGTCAAACCAGTTGTCCTTGAGTTAAGGAACGTTGTTACCCAAACTGACTGAGAAATATATTTCCATCTACTTATTTACTTCCTGAAAACCATCTATGGAGAAGCTACTGTGTTCAAGGCACCAAGGAAAGTGCTGAGATTAGAGTGAAATTATGGATATCCTCTCTCAAGAATATATATGCCTGTAAATGATTATGATACAAAATGAAAAGTGGCAAGTGTCTCAAGGGATGAAAATATAGGATTAGCCTGCATACACACAAACTTTCAATGTATATATTTCTATATGAGTATTAGCCTTCCCCGCCCCCCAGCTTTTTTTTTTTCTTTTTGTAGTAACTATATTAAGTCAGCATTCCTCCGTAAATTATTATTCTCATTTCACCAATGGGCAGCAATTCTATATGACACCTAGAAGTCAAGGTGGAGACAGTAGAATGTAAATATATCTGCTGAGCAGGCACAGCTGGAGCAGGATAAGGGACTTTGGCGTGGTCTGAAATGCAAGCAGCTGCTGTCGAGAGACAGGGAAGAGAGCAGCTCTGAGCTGAACTGGGCGTGGTTAGGGCAACGCCACACCCCAGAGACTGAAAAAGGAATGTCCTGCCAGTGCCACCCTTCCAGCTCTGAAAGATGCAAGATGGATCTGCCATCAACGCCCAGGCTTCATTTGGGGGCTACAGGCCATTCCAGGGGAACATGCAGTGGCACTCTAGATGGAAAGCTAGATGTTTATTTTGTCCAGATTTCATGCCTGGCTGGCAAGGATGTCATCCTACTTCACTCTGCTAGATGCAGGGGAACTTTGCCACCTGGTATTGATGTCTGGCTGGCTTAGGAAGAAGGGGCATGTCTCCTGACAATGCTAGTGGAGCAGTTCATTCATCTGTGTTCAACTAGAGAAATTCTGTGATTAATGTGGCTCTAGTCTTTAAAGATAAGCATTTTCAGTATGCTATAGTTACTATACTTTTAACAAGGCAAGTCCAATGAAAGAAACATACATCTGTTTCAGTGCTGGGGGAAAAGTATCTGTTGGATTTAGTAAGAGATGGTCTATCTCTCTGCATGTATACTGCCCATTATGGGATTTTCAACCCTAATTTCCCATGAGATACGACACCATATTTTACTTTTCTGTCCCATTAAAAAATTCATTAATTTATTCATCCAAAAATAGACACTGGGTGCCAAGCACTAGACACTGGGGATAGAGCAAGGAACCAAACAGACAAAATCCTTACTGTCATGGAATTTATATCTGGATCAGGAGAGAGACAATAGTGAAGTGATAAATATTTCAGATAAAAATAAAGCAAGGAAGTCAATGGACAAGCAGTTGTGAGTTTTCTAGGGCTGGTTTTGCACCACACTGGAGAGGAAGCCCCCCTGCTTTTACTACTCCACATAAGCTACATAACTGCTAGGAGGGTTAAGTGATTAGACTTGGGTTTCTATTTAGATATTGCACAAAGCAAGAGAGATTACTGGAAGAATTTTAATCAAAGAGAAGCAAGGTTCATTATCAAAGTGGTAGATATTCTTCTAGAATCCCAGCCAGGTAGTTCACTGCCCAGGTTCAGTGTAGCAGAAGGAGCATGGAATCTGGGGTCAAGCTAAACTGGTCTTGCATTTTGATTCAGTCACATCAGCTCTATGTGACCTTAGGAGCATTAATTTAATCACCCTGAGCTTTACTTTCATTTTTGCACTATGAGTATAATAATTTATTCCATGTTTAAAGGGCCTATTGTGAAGATTAAAGATGATAATTAATGAAAAGCTTCCAGCACTCAACGGACATTACTCATGCTAAAGTCATTGTGATGCATCACACCCCCTTCCATCTTCCCAAATGGACTGGTCAAGGGAAGACATTAGAAGGTTAATCACTGACTCAATTAACTTTAACAGAAAGATTGAAGGTCTCAGAAAAATGGGATGCCTCCACATATTTCTGGATGTAGGATAAAACCAGAGGTGGCAGTCTAGAGTTGTATCCTCTAGGCTTTCTTGCAGAGCAAAGGAAAACACAGGTAGTTACAGTTACGGTGCCATCTGAGCTCAGACCTTCATAATGTGTCTCATTTTCTGTAGTCTGTGTGATGAAGAGAAACCCCAAACTGAGAAGTGAATGAGCATTCGTAACCCAGGTCTGCTTTGGGCCCTGAGAGGATCTGTTTCAACCTCAAAGATGCAAAGAGATATTTCCACTAAGTCTCATTTCCAGAGCAGAAGCATACAAGGGGCAGGAAAACTGAGTTTCAGTGGCTATGGAAAGAATTTCATTATTTTCTTTTAAGGAAAAGCTAAGGTATTTCTCATTTCTTACCTTTTTATCAAATCTTTGTTTTTAATTGTTCCACAAAATGCACTCAAACCTTCAAACAAGTGACTCAGGGCCAAAGCTATCATGTAAAGAACTGTGGCTTCAGTCAAACTACAGAACTATGGAGCAAGAGGTCAGGTGCTCACCAAGGTCCTCTCTGCTCCTTCCAAGGGTGAGATGGGGAGGGACAGTATATTTAAAATAGAGAAAATTGAAATACTTTGGGAAGTACAGAAGATATGCAGGCCCTAACTAGAAAAGGATTGTCTGTTAATAAGTGTGACCAACTGTCCAGGCATGCCCAAACCGAGAGATTTCCTAAGAAGTAGGACATTCAGTGCTAAAATCGAACACGCCAGGCAGACCGGGATGACTGGTCACACCATGACAGGTCTCACTGATCACGTCTGGACAGGGATGTGACCTGGTAGAAGCAGCAGAGCAAAGAGATGCTTAGAAGGGGAGACAAGCCTCGGTTTCAGTTTCTTTGGATGGGACTTCTATTTTTACATGGTTTTTTTTACTATATTGTTTTATGTTTTTATTGAGATATAACTGACAGCATAAAACTCACCATTTAAAGCACACAATTGAGTGGGTTTTAGCACCTGACAAGTTATGCAACCATCCTTTCTAATTCCAGCACTTTTCAGCACCCCAAACAAGAAACCGTGTATCCACCAGCAGTCACCTCCCATTACCCCTTTGCCCCATCCCCTAGCAGTTAAAAAAAAAAAAAAAGTGATTTGAATTTTCTGCATTTAGGAGGAAAGGGTAAGTATTAAGACACATACAGAATCTACAGTATACTGGGGCTTAAGTAAACTTTTGGTGTGTCTTAAGTACCAAAGGGTAGAGAAAGAAAAAATCAACCCAAATCCTTGAAGAGACAATCTCTTTACTCTCAGTTTCCCTAAATCTACTGCTGGTTAGGAAGTAACCCGGTGAGAAAACTGATGTTTTGAAAAGCGTGGGGAAAGTATAGTCATGCCTATGCAACCAGTTGTTAGCAGTTCTTCTTTAGAAAATCTCAGTATTTCCCAGTTCACCATCTTTCTCTATCTCATTTCATTTCCTTAGAAACAAATTGAAATTAGAATGATCAAGTTGGTTCATAGCCTTATTTTATGTGGTCTCTTTTTAAGTAATTAAAAAGTATGCATTTCATTCATCTTTTCCATCAGAAGTGATGGCTCATTATTTTTTAAAAAAAAGAAAAAAAAGATGGGAATATTTTACTGGAAAGAAAAGCAACCAGGAAACTTTTTAATTAGTTGTGTTTTCCTCCACATCAATGCCTGGTATCTATTTGTTCTTGGCTTGGAAAAGCAATAGTTCCTATTTGGACCTACTTTAACCCGATTTTGCTGCATATTACCAAACTCCTCCCCCTGGCTCTGTTAGCTTGCTGGGCCACAGTGATAGATGCAAGCTTCCTGGACTTCTGGACTCAGACAATCACAGAAACAGAAACAGGAGAAAGTTATCAGAAAACATCGCATTCATAATTTAGCTGTTTATATCAACCATTGGCTTCAAAAGCAAGACACTATTGTCCAGACCATAAATTTAGAGTTTCTTACCTTGAGTACAAGATAGTGCCATAAGCTACCTACGCGCAGGACTTGGAGCTGTTCATTACAGCCGCTAAGAATAAATTTTCACTGAGTCCTTGTATCCTCACTAGACCCTGCCTGTGACTCACAGCACGTATGTGAAAGACATCTGACCTGTGTTGGGTGGAAAAGCTAAGGCATCGGCACTATATGTAGGTTGAACGTGTGATCTCATCCACATTACAACCAGGTTCTGACGAAACGAGCTAACCAGGCATGGACTAAACTGGCAAGAAACAAAATATGAGCCTTGGTCTAGAATAGGAGTTTTTACCCTGGGATTCACAAGCCCCTCAGTGACTTAGGGTTCTATTGACAGACTGCAGGAGAGCTGTGAACAGCCTAAATAGTTCATGAAACATTGTACTTTTTTTTTTTTTTTAATAAAGGAGACATGGCTTCTTATCAGATTCCCAAAGGGGCCTGTTATCCAAAATAAGATAAAAAATTATTGCTCCTAAAGAATGTAATTAACAGTTGATTCTATACTCTAATAAATGATTTGCTTCTATAAATAAGGCTTTATATTTTGTCTGTTTGCAATTATGTCCCAAGTCAGATTCAGTGATAAATAAATTTCTGTGCTTATGGACTTACATGAGTGTATATTTCCATCTTCATTGTATACACACTGTATCCGTCAGAATTTGGTCACAGATGCAGAAAAACTGTGTGATTTACAATAAGGAATTTATTATGGGGACTTATGTACAATTGTAAAAACTGGTGGAGAAGTCTATGTAAAGGTATTGTCTCTACGTCTGGTGTTGAATCTCAAGTTGCCAGGCTGACAGGTGAAGAAAATTTGGATGTAAAGGTGTAACAGAGCTATAAGCAACTACAGCCCACATCTCTCTCAAGCTGCCCTTAGCCTTGATAACGCAGGTGGCCCACAGGTGAAGCTGGAGTCCTTCACCACAAAGCTATACACAAATTACACTGAAGTGAAAGAAGGAATTTCATCAGGAGACCCAGCACTTTGGAGAAACTGCAGAAGAAGAGGCAGGTTTATCATCAATTATATCTTGGAGTTTATAATTAAAAATCATGATATAAAAGTATAGGTAAGAAACCTCTAGAAAAGAGAAAGAGCTAAAGGCAAGGGTGAGAGGAATGAGAGCATCCTTGGCATCATTCCCTTTAAAACAGAAAGAGCTCTTCCGTTCAATGGATCAAATATGATGACATTTCACTAAGGACGTTTATGAGTAGCAAAGTGCTGAAAAGATGTTAGTCCTTTTGGTTGACACAGTTTCTTCATTCGCAGTGACTTTCTACTCTGTGACCTTCAAAGAAGTCTTAAGAATCGCTCAGGACCTGTACCGTCATGAGGAATTTCAGTCCCGGGGTCACCTAGGAATAGGTTCCAAAATCAGCTCAGAAGGTGAAAATCACACCTGGTCAAGCTGAGCCTTGGCCGTCACTCAATCAAGCATCTTGTGGACGCGGCTCTAGTTAAGGCTGACGTGGGCACGACCATGTTCTCCTGTGCATTGGGTCAAGGAGGGGCTTCCACTGGACAGTAACAGATGAGGGGACCGGCTTGCACTTAGGTTCCGTCTGACACAGAAACTATGTAATTTGAAGGACAAGAGCCACTATCTGCCTGACAAGATGTTCATACTTTTGGAGACAGAACTGAGACCAACAGAAGGAGAGCTGGATACCCCACCCCAGTTATTTCGGGAATAGCTGGCTGAGTCTACTATGGCATCCGACTCATTCTTCCCTCGGTGTGTTTTTGCCCCTTCATTTAACTTCTCTTATGGCCAATGCCCTGTGATGCAATTGTATTTCTGATTGTCAATATAGATCATTTTATGCCCCGTGTTCAAGACGAAAGAGGCAACTCTCTTATCCCTATGCCAGGATCTCCTTTGAAAACAATATGTATGAGGCATTTGCCTGAGGGCTGAATGTCCCCATCCGAGATCTTCGGAAGGTGAACATCGTCAAGGCGGATCAATGTGCCCACCCTGAACTCCAGTGGGACCGTGTACTCCCTTGTGATGACGAGCCTTTTTATGTCCCTGGTGATGAGGTAAGTTCAATTTACACTTACAAATGACACATTTCCCTCTGCATCACACAAAGTAGTCTTGATGTGAAATACCAAAATTATACCTATATCTCGATCTCTGTTATTTCTATTTCTAGCTCTAATCACCTCTTCAGTTAGAAAAGACAGGGAAAGTATGTAAGCAGGTTTTGGATGCATCTCCCAGATATAGCTGCTACAGAAATGTTCCAGAACATTTGTAGTATTGTAATATTGATTTCTCAGTATTCCAAAAAACTTCTTTCCCCTATTTTATTCTTTATCCTTTTATCTTTTTAAAGTTCTTAAGGTCAAAGTTATGGGTCCCGCCTCTGTATTATAATGTGAATGCACTATCCATTGCCTTTGCCAATCAAGGGGACGCCTTTCTTTCCAAACAACACCTTGCATTTCATTTTTTGTATTTACTTCCAGAGATAAAGAATATTGTCTAATGACTAAAAGTTAAATGAATAATGGATGAATTTCTTTCCATGTGAGACATAATAAGAGCAGTAGCAAGAATGAAGACTTTATGTGCCTAGAAGCCCAAGAGAGACTGTGGAAGAAGAAGCAGATATTAAGAGCATAGCGCACAAATTAATGTAGAAATAATATACACAAGTACTTCTTTCGTAAGCGATTCGCTTTATACAGAAATGTGTTGTTGTTGTTGTTTTTATCTGAGCGCTGCATTTCTGAAATGCTTCTTTTAAAAGTTGTTTTACCAGAGACTGGCACACAAGGAACTGATAACATAGGACTATGACAGTGGAACGTATTTGTCACTGGTAAAGGTAATGTCGTTACAAAAGCAATGTGCTAACTTGAATTGATAGATAAGCAGTTTCTTTTCTATTGCAATTAGCTTTTATTTATGTGGTGGTTAAAGCCTGCATTTTCTTTATAGACTTCCTATATTTTCAACCACAAGAGCTAAAGCTGTAAAGCTATTGGTAATTAAGATTAAAAAGCAAGTCAATACAACCCAAGGTTATTTAGGACTGTTTTAATAAATTAGAACTAATAAATTTTACCAAAAAAAAGTTATATTGTGCCTTTTGAAAATGCACAGAACATAAATCAAATCATAATAGCAGAGGATCAGCTCTGGAGGACTGTAGTAAGTTTACAGCCACACAGACTAAATTCTGTCCCTTTACAAACTTTGGTCTTGATTTTAATATTCTCTGTAATAATTTCCACATATAACCAAGGTGTTTACATCTAAGTAATAACTAAGAAAGGCAAATGCTCGGTTTAAATTTATGGAATCAGTGTATGCTGGTTCCACAATATTAAAATGCAAACCTTTATTTGTAATGTTGTTAAAAGTAATTATAATACATAATACAGATTAAAAACCTCAAATCTATTTCACTTTAAGGTACAAAAATACTTTGAAAGACTACCATGGAATGTAAATTCTTTTCCCTCTACATTCTCCAGATTTGAAATTATATGGAAGTTAATGAAAGCGTATTTCTGAACAGTCCATCAAATGCCATTTCTTTAGTATTGCTGTAAACACACAAAATGCTGACAGAGAAGTCTAAGAAAAATCTCTAAATCAGATTAATTTGACACATGCTCAGTAAAAAGCAAACAGAATTCTTAAACCCTAAAGTTAGGGGATCTCTTCATTGTAAATCTGATAATTTAGACACATTTCAACCTAGAGTTATTTGTAGACTGTGGAATTGTTTCCTGTCTGTTAAAAAATGTTTTTGTTAAAAAACTACTTGACTTTCTGTGTCGTTCCTAACAACACATAAGTTTTGTTTTGTTTTCAGGTTGGTTTGTTTCTCCCCATGGCAGGTTTCCAAATCCCGAGACTCTTGAGTGTTGCCTCACAATTCTTTACAAGAGAAGACGTAAAAGGGCCCAACATCACAATTACCAGAATTTTTTATTTGTTTATTTCTGAAGTCAAAAAATCTCTCTGTCCTCTATCTCAGTTACGGCGACGTGTCAGCTAGATGCAGGGACCCCTAAGGGCTGCGCGGAGGACGTGAACTCCTGAGTAAACCTGACAATTTCAAGACTTTTAAAAGTTTTTATGCTATCATCCACACAAGTGGATAATTAAATTTTGACTTGTTTCCATTTAGTAATGAACACGTGGAAGACATACAGTGTAATTTCCTTTTGTTGTTGTTTTTATTGTTTTGTGTTTGTTTTTGCTTGTTTGTTATTGGTATCTGAGGTTCTATGGCTCACATTTTGCCTCCAAATGGCAACTGGTGATCTGGGCTTCAGTGGGGATATTTAATGAATTTTCAAATGTGCTTGAATGTACTTTATGACTTGGGTCTGTGGTGCTTGTTATCAATTATACTTTGCAAGGTCAAGAATACATTGTTTCCTGTTATATTTGAAAGTTTACTCCAATGCTTTCAAGTGGTAAAATTGGCCAAATAATGTAAGCAAAATAAACATCTTTCTATAAAAAAAAAGCTATTATTCTAATGCTGTTGATGAAGATCTAGAGTTACAAACTCCAGCTTGTAATGCACAAACATTATATTTGTTAGTATTGTGCAAGATTCAAATCAGTTGAGCACATTGCTTCGAGTCATTTTACGTTCAACTTTTGACTCCATAGGTCAAGTCCTGTTTCCCCTTTCAGGAAAGTTCCTCCTTGAATTTTCCCATCTATGATCAAGGATTTTCAATCACAATTAAGTTTAATGTAATCATGTCTCCATCCTCATTATATTGACAATCTTTAGACAAATTTTTACTGTCTTTCTTTGTGCCTGTCTTATGAACAAACACTAGAATATTATTTGGTTGCAAACAAAAAATTCCTTTAAGGTTGATGATTCATACTACAACACTGACATTCAATATAATAAATAGAATTGTACATAATTTTAAGAATTATTCATGTTATAATTAATCGTGTGCTTTTTAGTTCAATATTTGTCCATCTTATTCCACAACTACTAAAGCAATATTCTGATGAGTTTGATTTGTTTGTAATAATTTTTAAATAATTATTGGTATTTATGGAAAAAAATGGTTTCTGATATGTTATTAAAAAGGAAGCCTCAAGGTCAACTTTAGTAGTATCATTGCAATACACCAGGAGGAAAAGGAAAGCCCATGAACCTAAATGCCTGAATCGTGATTTTAATCTGAAATAAGATGGACAATTAGTGTAAATGATAAGGCATGTTGCTCTTGTTAGAAAAAAGACGCCTTCCTTTCAGTGGGTGAGGTATTTCTTGTGTTCTGTTTATATTCAAATACTAAATAAAGACAACATTTTTATCACAGGTGTGTATGAATTTGCATAAACTGTGGGATGAAATACTAAAATCATTTTAATAAAGTGAAAAGTAGGACATTCTAGAATTAACTTTGAGTATATAATTGCCATGTTTACCATATTTTTGATGACATGAAGCAAACTACTATGTTTAGACCTGCATCTGTTTCAAATAACACGAAACAGTGCTATTTCTAAAAATATTCTTTAAGACTACACCAAATTCTGAAGAGCATAACTGATTCTTAGATTTCTCAATGCAGCCAACTAACTCAGGGGTTAGGATACGACATTCTGATGTTTTTAAAAAACAACTTTTAAATCCAATATGTCTTTGTTTTTCTCAGGATTGACCTATTCCCACTGGGGGTGGGGGATACATTTTATCTTCATGTTTTTCCAAGCATGAATTAAATATTTTATGCATTTTAAATAGGTAAAATAAAATAGGGTTAAAGTAAAACCAATTATTTGAAAATACTTAAAATATTTTTCTTAAATGTGTTATAGTAATAAATGTTCTTTATCAACCCATTAAATAATAAAATCTAACAATGGTATAATCATTGATATAATTTCAAAAAATAATTAGCATAAATTAATATTTGGGCGTATTGCAGTAACTGTGGCATGATCTGACTGTACCTATAACCTCTGTGATGATAAATTCTAGGTATTTCTAATGTTACTGCAGATCGTTAACCTTCATTCATAATTGTAAAAAGTGCTACATTTCATCTGAAGGTTAATGACAATAAAGGTACAATGTTTTTCCCATTTAAGAACACAGACCCTCTGAAATCTCCCTGGTAGCTTTCGAGGGTCTACAGATCTCATTCAAAAAGATCTGACTATGAAAAGAATTTTATTAAATAACTCAATTATTTTCCAAAATTTCCCAATTTCTATATAATGAGATTTCATTGTTTCATGTCTTAGCAACACTTGATTTTGTCAGACTTACAATGTTTGTTCATCTTATTGAACAGGGGCATTTTCTGACGGCTTTAATTTGCCTTTCTGTGATTTTTATGGTATTGGAAATGTTATTACATGTCTATTAGCTACTTATGTTTCTCCTGTGAAGTATCGGTTCATATTTCTTGTCGAGTTGTAAGAGTTCTTCATATTCTCTGGAAAAAAAGTGTTTGTTGTTTGCATCTCTTGAAAAAGTTTGTTTTCATTTCTGTGGTGCCTTCTGATAAATAAGAATTGCTCTTTTTAATATGATCAAAAATATCAAATTTTTTATTTTTCTTATTTTTAGTCTTAAGATATCATCCCAGCTTCAAAGACATAAACGTAAGTTTTTGTGTTGTCTCCTACAAGTTTTTCCTTTCATATTTAAGCCTTTAATAATCAGTGAAGTGCTTCAGACTTCTTACGTGCTTGCAAGAGTCAATTATTACATTCTCAGAAATGTGGGAGCTGGTTGACATCACAGTGGTAGCTTGAAACCAACCATGATGGGCATGCTTATAACACGGAGACTGCAAACACTAAAAATCAAAAGTTTCTTTGGCTGTTTGTTTAGGACTTTTCTTGGGAGGTCATTGGGTTTTTCAACATTTATCACCACACCTCTATTCTATTTTCCTGAAATTGTCTTGACCCCTAAATGTTACTGTTGCCTAAAAATTTAATGTAACCCTATATGTAAGTGAGGGGTTTCATTGAATAGAAAATAATGAATTTGAGGTCAGTGGCCTTAGAGCGTGCTATTTTTAAAATGATAGGTAACCATGCTAAATAGTATAGGATATTAGTTATGCAGTATTTTAGAGCAGAGAAAAAACGTCACTGAGCAAGAGCTTACTTCTCAAATACAAACATTTCCCAATATTAAAACAGCATTTATTTGTTTTGTTCCTGATAGTTCTTTCGTCAAATCATTTCCACATTTGTCATTCAACATTACCCGTAAATGTGAAGCCCTTCTCTATAGTGATTGGTTTGGTAATTTATAAGACTCGAGAAAGAAATAGAGTGACTTTAATTACTTCAAACAGTATTGTCACAGACACAGATGAAGTCTTATGATGTCATCACCATATGGTGCACTATTTTACAAGTTCTAAAGTAAGTTATTTAGGTTAATGTTGACAGTATTATTCTAAACTTAGCATCAGCTGTCCTCAAACATTCTCTAGCTCTGAGATTTCTGGAGCAATACATTCTTGTAAAAAAAAGCAATGTCCTAGCATAAGGTTAGTAAAGGCATTTTGACTATATATCAAATAGGATCTTTTTTCTTTTACACTATTCCCAGTGGTCTCATTTTGCTTTGTGTAAAATGTAATAAGAAAAAATATTCTTTAAGCAGAATACTTGGCAATATTTGAGGTATTTAAAAATTACCCTCAGTACTTGAATTGCATAAATGTAAGAAGACTTATGACTTGCTATATCTGTTCATCGCTGTGTTTCTTGTTATATATTATATTGATTTTCCTACTCTGAAATAAGATTAAGAAATTCTTAAGAACACTTTGTTTTTCAAATATAACTGTTGACATTGTATACCCTACATGTGTAGAATTGGCCTAGTTTAAGCCTTTATTTGTGTGCAACCCTTTCATTGTGCTCATTGGGTCATTTGCCTTTTTCAACACCATTATATCTGCATATTTATTAATAGCAACATGAGGGATTGTGTACATTCGTTGAGTTTTTGCTTTTCAAAAGTTATCTCATGTTGTACTTCCAAGAGTCCCATGAGCTGGGTACTATCATTGCCATTTTTCCTCCAGCAATATCTTCATTTAACACTGCAAAAATTGTAAACCATATTTGACAAATGATGTGTACTTTACCCTGACACTGATATTTGAGATTTTTTTACCTCAGAAAAAAGCTTCACTAAAGAAATGGATTGAATGCATATTACTTTCAATTCTCTAGGTTCCCCCCCAAAGGGCCCAATTATACCAAGAAAATGCAGAATTGAAGACATATTTGGAAAAATATGTTGCCAAATCAGTGCTAACCAGATAAAAATCTCTCCTTCAGATGGCTCCAAAACTGCATTAAATTGGTTGCATCATATTTAGGCAATGATGTAGATTTCTATTATCTTTTAAAAGATTGGAACAGGCCTAAAGATTGTTTCATTAAAGTATATTTTATTGCTTTTTTTAAAAAGTAAAAAAAAAAAAAGTTGTATAGAACCCTGATCAAATTAGGAAAGAAAGAATCCTATTGACCCTGAGGATCTATCATTTTTGATCCAGCTAAGGAAGTTCATTTATCAATGGATTATTTATTTTTATGTTTCTTCTTTCCAATTAAGATAATTAATAAAAGTATTGCCATGGTCATCATCTAAAGTTCTTTTTTTTTTTCAGGATTATAGTGAAACTACTCCACTTGCCTTCTAACGATAACACAAAACCATATAATGATCAATGTATTTAAGATGTAAGCCTCTAAGTTACAAAGAACAATCGCTATGTTTTTCCATCAGTGTTTAGTATTAATGTGATGTTTCTGAAGTTTTTTAAACTTAATAAAATATTTTTCTGAATTTTTTTAATAGTACAAGAATAATACATCACTGAGGAAATGCTAGTTCATATCAAATGATGATTAAATAGGTCAAAAGAAACAATTTCATTGCTCTGTTTTTCTTCAGTTCTACCCAATAAGACATGAATTTCAATGTCATTAGTTCATATAATTTGTTTCATAAGAAGATATTCATAAGTGGGACCTAGCAGTCGTTTGATTCCTAACCAATTTAAAGCACAAATCATTCTTTGATCCCAATGGGACCCCAAGGGGCCCAAACATGTCAGTCTTTAAGCTGAAAGATAAACAGTAAGATCGTTGTAGCCTAATTTTACCTGAGAGAAAACAATTTAAAGTAATTTTGTAAAAAGGTTGACAACTTCTATGAAACTACACAGAATTACATGTTATCATTGTTAAATTTACTTTAAAATTATTTTTCATGAACAGGTAACATTAGAGATGCTAGACAGATTTCAGTGGCAGAAAATGTAATTTTTGTCTGATTTAGATGTTTTTCGCATTTCAATGTCCTTGTGTAACATGAGTCCTACGTCAGAAATAAGGTTGTCTACTGTTTCTGAAAAGACGCGGTCAAGCTGGAAGAAATGTTTTATGGAGTCCAGTAGGGAAAAGTAAACCATTTATCTAAACTCTATCCAGTTGATAAAAACAGAATTCAAAATGTCAAGAGATACCCACCAGGCAGGACATTGTAAAGGGAGCTAATGGCTGAAAAGTGGGGGCTTTGCACTTGATTTATACGAGCTATTCCTGAAAGAGCGTCTATCTCATCAGGGAGCGGGCGCTAATGATTATGGAGGGTTTCCGTTAGACTCATGGCCTGAGCTGCTGTAACATGGCACGAAGCCACCCTTAGGATTCAGCAGCACAGAAACGCCACCCCTACGTCATAGATACCTATTGTGGAGAAGAGCACACTTGTCATATTCCAGGTGATGCAGCCTTAAAGTCTGATTTATCTTGTCACTGCTTCGTAACCTTAAATCTTTGCTCTATTTTTGCTAATCGCTCTTAAATTCAGTGAGGGAAAACTGACCGTTCCCCCTTGCACATGCATGTGCTGTTGTTTCCGCTTCGGGACCGTAGCTGCCGTCTCGAGGGCAGCGTGGGATCTGCGCAGCAGCGAGACTAGGCGCGGGCCAGGGGAGAGTTTGGTCTAAAAGCCTGTTGCGAGCTGCCCGACAGCTCACCCTGAGGACCTGCTTAAAACGCTGCTTAGTGACCCTGGTTCCAAACCTACTCAGTTAGCACCTCTGGGGATGGAGACGCAAAGTGTGTGTTTTATACCTTCTGACGCACAAAAACGATAAACCCTGTCATATGAGAAATACGTGTTTTTACTTCACTTGTCACTATTATAGAAGCCTTAGATCCAAAATAAAATGCAAATCTTTTGTTGTTAGAGCTAGAAGATATCTGCTGCCTTATTTGACAGATCAAAGACCCGAGACCCAGAAGGGATTAGTGATTTGACTAAAGACACATCTTGACTGACAAAGTAGGGGCTAGAATATAGTTCCTTTGCCTCCTACTCCCAGACCCCTTACTCTTATTTGAAGTAATCCCTCTTGAAATCAAAAGGGAACAGTGCCTTTTAGAAGCAAACACGTTTACTGTAGGTCTGTTTCATCTCCACAGTAGCTCCCTTTTTATTGTTAATTATCGGTGTTTCAATAAATGAAAGCAAAATATTCTGTGCCATTATATTCCCACACTAACCACGAGATTTGTAAGAGCACATTCCTCAGCATTTCCTAACCAAAGAATTACATATGCTCTCTTCTCTCTCTGGGTGTGATGCTTTTGATTCTGAGTTAATGGGGAACATATTGAATTGTCCCCCAAGTAGGATACTTGGCAATAATATTCAACTAATCTCAGATTTCTGTTCCTTCCACGGAGAGTGTTTTACATGTCAATAAGCACGCTGAATTCACTGTTAAAAGAAGTTAAAAGGTTTGCTTTGATCCTGGAAGCAGCCTGTCATTAAAACTCCTGCCAACTGGCAAAAACTTTAAAGGTTCGCTTCTCAGCATTGAGCACTAGGAAAGTTGAGTCAATTAGACCCGGCTTGAGTTTTCTCCTCAGGATGGGTTTTCTTCTTTGAAAGACTCCCCAGAAGAATGACTAAGATGTCAAAGAAAGGAAAATTCAGCTCTGAGGTGAAAATGGACAACGGTACCACTCCACATAAGAAGAACATAGGCTGGCCTAGCTTTGCAACTCAGCGCGCAAGACATCGAGCTTGACTTTTCCAAGAAGAGCAATTTCTTTGGCACTTAAACAGACCTAACTGCTAAAACCGTTTCAAGCCACTTCCTTTCTCTGCCCTTTCTCCTTAAATGTGGTGTAGAAACCAAATATGGGTCTTATTTCCATTAACTTTGATATTCATTGAGAACACCAACCATTCCATTATGCCTCCTTGCGGTTCTACTCTCAGAAAACAAACACATTTCAGTCGCCAGAGACTCTTGTGAGTCTGTTAATCCTGAGCAGGATTGAGGTTTGCAGGAAACATAAAGCCTTGGTTTGGGGCTCTTTATGTTTTCACAGCCTCTCTTCCCTGGCAGTATGAATAAATCTTTTAAAAAAAAAGATAAATAAAAGATACTTAAAGATTTATTTAAATATAATTCGTCAACGAGATTTTCTGTTGTAGAAACTGGAAACCCGTCTCAGGTATATAAAACAAACCAAAAAAATCAGTCAATAGAAAAATGGAAGGATTAAATGCATATATTGTATGTTTTATATATAACTATACGTAATATGTTATAATCATAAGTTGCATATGTTATAATATTGTGGTTGAGTCTGAACATGGTTTTATTTTTTCTAATTTACTCTAATGTGGTTATTTTGGTGAACTCTCAAAATAAAGCTAAAGAGGCATAATCAAAATGTAATACTTTCTCCCCAACATGTTTTATGGGTATGTTAGTTCAATCACTTCCCCTCATCCACTATATCTAATCAGTCACCAAATCCTCCTGTTTTGACCTTTTAAGACGTCTCAAATGTGAACACTTCCCCTTAGGATTTGGTCACAACCACACACTAATGGATAACCTGGGTTGCAGCAGCGATCTCCTAGTTTATCTCCTGTATTTTGAATCTGTCTTCATCTCCACAGCACAGCCAGACGAACACATTTAAGGTACTATGTAGAAACAAGTGTCCCATCTCTGTCAGTGCCATACCAGAATGCGCCAACATTTGACATTATCTTGCTGGTGTAAATGGGGTTCTTCCACAGAGTCACAAGAAAAGTATTTCAGGGACCCACACATGGGAGGATGAGGGTGTAGTGGTAAGATTTATTGGAGCCGTGGCAAACGCAAAGGACTGTCCCCAGGTGCCCAGCGTCGCATCCACAACCAGGTGACTTAGCTCCGTCCGGCTGTGGAAGAGGCCCAGCCTTGTCTTCGCCAAACCCAGAAGAAGGGCCAGGGTCTGTGCCATTAGCCGTCACGGGCAGGGCATTGAAAGCTGCCATAGTTCAGTTCGGCCCACGCCTAAGCTTCGTCCAGCTCGGCCTCTGTTGGGTCAGGCTGGCTTGGTCTGTTCTTGGCTGGTTTGGTCTTTTCCTGGCTGGCTTGGTCTGTTCCAGGCTGGCTTGGTCTGTTCCTGGCTGGCTTGGTCTGTTCCAGGCTGGCTTGGTCTGTTCCAGGCTGGCTTGGTCTGTTCCTGGCTGGCTTGGTCTGTTCCAGGCTGGCTTGGTCTGTTCCTGGCTGGCCCTGGCCGGCGGCACTGTGCTCCTGCCCCCGAGCTCAGCCTTGGAGCTGGCGCTTGGGCTGCGTGGCTGCCAGGCCCGCGTGGCTACTATAGAGAGAAACAGAACGAACGGGCGCCCACAGAAACCAGCGTGTGCTACCCAGAGGGGCCTTCGTTGGGCACTGATTATATTACTCGGCTTGGGAAGGGGTGAGCCTTCTTCCAGACTAACCAGTCTTTCCCGGCTCTAGCAGCTTGTGTTGGGTCCTCCCCCATCCAATCTCTTTCCCAGATCTTTCCGGGCTTCATGCCTCATCCACTCTGACCATTTTCCCAACTAGACACCTCCCCTTTATGGGTGTCATTTTGGTTCCTATTGTGCATGTGCCTAGCAAAGGAACTTCTCCTTTACTGGTTCTTCCTCCTCACCCCATAATCTGCAAAAGGGCCCTGGGAAGACTGAAAAGTGGGGCTTTTTCCTCGGGGGAGGGGGGTGATAACTTCCAGGCGCAATCAGGCCATCTATCTCTTTTCTCTTTTGTTAACGCCTAGCCACCTATGCTAACAACGTGATCCAGTGTAGCTACATTTGTCTTCTCTCTCATTCTACTGGTGCTCAGATCTTTCACGCAGGCTTCTCATTGTGCCTTGGTTTAAGCTCTTTGCTGAAAAACTTAAATGTCCTTATCGACTAAATAAGTTACCATTGGCCTTAAAATTCAAGAGATTCTATGCAACTTCCTTTAAACATTTCTCATCTATTTCTTCTCTGTAATCCAATTTTAGGTATAATAATAAATAAGTTTTGTTAACATTGTATTTCTTGTATTTGTTGTCTCACTTATATTTTTAGAACCTAATTACTAAGATATTTGGGATTTTAAGTACAAGAGCTTTACTTGGGAACTTTACACTTTCCATCATCGAATTTATCCTTCCATCTCAAACAACTAAAAACACTAGGAAAAATATTGGAAACAATAATTCTGGGGCATTGGACAATAAACAGTACAGGACTGTGCCCCTGTGAAAAGGGAAGCAAATAAGGTGTACCCTAAGAGGCCCCAGCCGACTGCCGAGAGAAAGCTTGCCGGGGAGCCAGACGGGTGGGCAGCCCTGAGCCGAGGGAGCAGAGCGCGCGGAGGCCAAGGCGACTGGGTCAGCAGGGCCAGCTCGCAGGCGGGTCAGCTGCACAGGAAAACTCTGGGCATACTCAGAGCTCAGGCCTTCAGCTGAGTCCTGAGCAGCCTGTGTTTACGAAGAAACTACTCAAAGCCAGAGAAAGGGCCACAAAATAGTAAGAGAAGGAAAGACAAAAAACAAGACAAAAAATAGAAACCTTGTCAAAAAGAGATGAAGGGAAGGAGAAATTACCCATTATTTTGATGTAATCCACTAATAGATTTTGATTCCATTTGAAAAATATTCGTCCAGACCAGGTGATTCAGAGATTTGAAGAATTAGTGTCAACAGAAATCTACTGTCTCTTTATAATATATATTGCTCGTTTGCAATGCCAGAGTATAGATAGTATTTGCAAAATAAATTCATTCTTTTCTTTTATGTTTTCAAACGTCACAAAATTGATAAATGTGTTTAAAATTTAAAAATTCAAAATATGTAATAAAATAAAATATTCAACCTTTGCTTCATCCTTCACTGACTCTGCCTCCTCCCCAAAAGTAGCTTTTTTCTATATCTTGTGTGTGTATATTTCTTATATCTTTGTCTATTCATTTACAAATACATATGTAGAATGTTATGAAAATTATTATTATATCATGATTATTAACTGTTACATTCTTTTTCCACTTAATGACCTATCAGATATTTTTCAGCATTAATAAATTTACCAATTTCATCAAATCCAAGCTGTTTTGAAAGTTTTGGTTTTATACTTTACAAAAAGAGTATCAACACAAGATTTATCCAATTGTATCACTTTTCAAAGAGAATGAGACTTCATTTGTATGACATTTCAAATCTTTAGGAAAATCTAATATCTTTCTCAGTAATGATTTCATGCACATGTTACATTCAATTCTGTAATACCCTAGAAAGCAGGTTTTCTAAAGCTGAAAAATTCTCAAATGATACTTTCAGACAAAAAGGTCATTTTCTAGAAGTGTATTTACTTATATATTTTAATACTTATTCAAATTGAATTCACGGATACATAATTCCTCATAGAGGTGATAAAAATAGATTGCCTAGAGTTAGGAGACATGAATCGGGAGCTGGCGCAATGCGTGAAAACATATTACAGAGGCTCCCTGACAGATACCTGAATTATTGGCAACTATGCTGAATTATTGGCTTGAAATATACACCTACTCAATTTTGCCTTCAGATGAATGAAGAACCATCACTTGCAAAAGTGTGAAAACAAACTGAAGCAAAGTATGCCAATTTGTATAACTTACTTTCACTCGAGAAGGAAAAAAGAATAAATCTCCCGTTTCGCCATCGCCCGGTAAGAGTCCCATAGACTTGGATATTTCACTTTCTGTAACTTTCTGAAAAATAGCCACCTAATTTATCTATGCTGACTTTGACACTGCCTTTTGACACTGTCTGCGGTGCCAAATAATGAAATGCAGCAGCTGGGAGAAGTCTCTTGCTTATCCTTGCAGCCCAAGTCTGAAAACGACCGCTTGCTTTTTCCTCCCCAGACACAAGAAAGGCTTCCCAGGGGCTCAAGCATGGCAGCCAGAGCATGGTCAGTGCCCCTATCCATTTGTGGCATCCTGCCACACTTAGAAGAGTGCTCAAAGACTCCCCACCCTGTCTGTGACACTGAGCACCCGAGGGCCCCGAGGAGGCCACCTCTGGGAGCACTGCCCTGTGCTGGAAACTGATAATCTCCTTTTATCTCCCAGTCGATTGATGCCCTCTGAGTTCCACTAGCAACCTCAACTTCTTTTTTCTGAAATTGTTGTTACTATTGTTGTTTGAGGTCAGGATGACCCTTTTGGTATCTCCATAGCACTTCTTTTGATCTTAAGCATTTTGTGAAGTAACTGAGCTACTGATTTGAATGCTCATTTATAGATTTGAAAACTGAAATATCAAAAGACCAAGTGACTTAAGAAAATAACATCAATGGTTTACGAAATGAGGCAGCAAATTAATGGATGAGTAAATAAATGAATGATTTGCCCAAAGTGGCATAGATATAAGTAAATCTTGAATTTCCTAGCACTTAGCCCATTCACCTTCTGTGATACAGAGAATTAAAATCCTTTCTTGCAGCTCTTGTGAGTTTTATATGAAATCTCAAGGGACTATGCAAGTGAGAAAAAAAAGAATTTGTACAGCACTATTAAGTTAATGAAATGTTTTATCATTATATCCCCTATATCCTTCTATCATTATAAAGCACCTATGGAGCAGGTATTAGTTCTATTTTTGGACAAGAAACTGAGGCCCATAGAAGGTAAATAGCTTGCCTAAGTGAACTCAGCTAATTGGTAGTAGGGGTGAGATTTGAACACAGATCAGATTCTTGATTCTGTGCTTTTCCAGTAAATGAAACCAAAGCTCAGAACACTTGTTTTGTGGATAACTGATCCTTGAAATGCTTCAAATGACTTGAATCCCTTAGAAAACCAAACATACATGCCTTTACCACAATAGTCATTTGGTGCCCCTTCGGTCCTCTGCGCTCCCATTCTACAGGCATTGTGCTGGATAAGCCAGTTCAGAAGGTTATCATTAAAATGTAAAGTCTAGTAGCTAGAAGACTCCAGATGCCCCTGGGATATAGATTCAGTCACATTACTGAAGTCTGATGTGTTAGCTACGTGACACACATGACAAGTGGGAACATTACAGCTCCCATTTCCCTTTGCTGACATTACAAATGTAAAGCCTCTCACTTCCCCCAAAGTTCATCTACTTGATGTATGCTGCTGAAGCTACATATTTAGTACTTTCTGGCTGCAGGAAAGATTCTGGCAGAGACCAGTGGGCGCATTAGTCTCACATAGGAAGAATTTATTCCAGGACAGAGAATCCACCCTAATCTCCCCCCATTATTTCACCCCACACACTGCCCAGCATGCACTCCCCAGCAATGTCCAAGAACACTGTCTGGCTGTAATGGATCACTGATCAAATCACGAACAATATCAGAGAATAAATACACCTCCCATGAAACAAAGGGAAATTGGATTGCACTATAGTTATTGCATATGCTGAAACTGACAGAAATCCAAGGTTTTGGAAAGAAATGGTACCATGAAAAGAAATTACCACAACTCACTAAAACACAGCTAACTGACAATTGTCAATTAGAACTAAGTCAGCTCATATGCCCACATACTATTGAGGAAATAGGTATAGTGGGTGAAAGGTGGGACAGAAAGAGAGAGAAAGAGAGAGAGAGAGAGAGAGAGAGAGAGAGCGCTCGCCTTTGTTTCTTTTCCTGCCCCCTGCTGCCCAGGTGAAAGTTTATTTAAACTTGAAGATCCAATGCAACTATCACCTCCTGCACAAAGGCCTTTTATTCCTGGAGGAAGGACTAGCTGTTTGCTATCATTTCCCCCAGTAGGCACAGAACTGTATTATTTTCTTTGCTGCTTAGTAAAGTGCCAGATACCTAGTAGAACGCAATAATTATTATTGAATTAATTAAATCACCAGTCTCCCTGCTGTGTTCCTGCAACACATAGTCATATCGGAGCAGGCCCTTCCTCATATTTTGGCTCTGGGTTTTATTTGTTTCCCATAACTGGATCGCCAGCTCTTGCAGAGCTGAGAAAATCAGAGCCTACTCATCCTAGTTGCCCAACATTCGTCGCAGTACCTTGATGAACAACCAGTTCTATAGAAGTAAATGACCTCTAGAGTAATTCCATTCTAACGTTCTATTATATTAAGAAAACATATTTCTGTAAACCATGGTGCTTGGGAAGTATACGATCTAGTTGATAAGCAAGAGGGATGCCAATTAAATGATTAGAGGTGCTATGGAACGAAGGCCACTGAATTGTAATTAAGCACCCATTATTTTGTGCTCTGCCTCATTTAAACAAAATCAGGAGGAAATAAGACTCAGAAAGGTAGCTTTTAAATAAATTGGACACAGTGTGTGTCCCTAGAAGGGAATTTGATCTGGAGTCTATTTCTTCATGTCCCATTCACTACAGTCCCCAATCTCTAGTTTTATTAAAAGTTCAAGTAAGCTTTTATTTTAAATGGTCTCTGAAGTCAACAGGAATTTTTTACTACTGCAAAGGTCACCTGGCAAGCAGCCATCCAAATTAAGATGTAAGAGCTGTAACTCTCAGCTAATAGCACCTAGTTGCCTTGCCTCTGAAAAGGGAACCCGATGATCAGCAAATTTTAAAGAGTGGAAGGTTTTAAGCCATCAGTGATTCATATGCTCCTCTAGATCCAACTTGCTGGGCTAGTGTTTTCTTACCTGTCATGAAAAATATACTACTAAGCCAGGACTCCCAGAGGGATAAACCTTCCTAAATAACTTTGGGTGTCAGAAAACTATAAGAGAAGTAATGTACTTAATTAAAAAGAGGTTCACTGAGGCCAATAGTCCCAGGGATTGATGTGGTACCTCTCAGAGGGCAGCTCCCGGAGGGTATTGGTGTTGGCACTGAAACCTAGGTTCACAGGTGGCTTGCACTTAGGTACCAGCATTTCTTCATGTACAGCTGAGACCCATATGACATCTGTGGCATGTGTAACTTGCCAAGGACAGGGGTAGGGACAGCTTTGTGAGCATGTCACCTGTAGTAGCACAGGGCCTCACACTTGGTTTAAAGCTCTTCTGTGGCCATCTGGAAGATCTTAATCCATTTTGAACAAAAGGTTCCACATTTTTCTTTTGCCCCGGGCGACACAAATCACGTTGCTGATCTTAGGAAGGAAAAGGGCAAACTCTCTTGACTTTTTTTAGGGACTGTGCAACCGCCTTGCTCTCTGGTCAGAGAGTTAAAGTTTCTGATAGAAAATAATTCAGACATCAGGACACTGTGCTGGACTTAGGAAATTAATCCCAGCTAAGATCTGAACATGCTGCAGGAAAACTTTACAGTCTCCTCATGCACACTCCTCCTGGGAAAACTGCTTTATCGAGATGGCTACTGCTGCAGCCTTGAGATGGTTGCTTTTGATCACCAAGGTTGGTTAGTTTATTATTACCCTCAGAAGATTCCAAGCAAAATTGTGAAATTTACAGTGTATGTTTGGGTCCCCACTCCTGTTCGTATGCCCTGCTGTCCCACTACTACCACCAAAGCTCAAATCATAGTAAATAAATATTTTCTATAACCTTTTTTATTTAATATGCCATTATGGTATATTCCTGTTACGTCAAGAAATACAGATATAGATTTTAATCTAATGACTAAGAGCTTAGTACATAATTAGTTCCAAGTTATAAAGGAAGAAAAGTAACCTCAGAAACCAGCACTGTCCGTGTAGTTGACTCCCAAGTCAAGGACATAGAAGAGGAAGGGAGACTGAGCAGGTCGGTGCTGGTGGAATACCTCCCATCTGGAGCTTCTCTTTCCACTGTATCTGTCTCTCACTGGGTGTGTTGTTTTGTTTAATCTTAGCTTACATATCATGAGTCTTCTCACTTAATTCAACATATTTCTACCCATGTTGTTTTATATTCATAATCAATGTTTCAAAATACCACCCAATGGCAACAGGGAGGATCCAGAGCAAAACCAGCAGAGTTTAGGGAAAGGGCCAAGGCAGCTTTAGAGGGTCATTGCACCAGGAGGTGGCTCCTGGATCCCAGCTGCCCAGCTAACCCGGAAATGTCACTCATATGAGATATAAAACTAAAAGCAACAAATGAACAAACAAGAAAAATAAACAAAAATGTATAGACACAAACAACAGTATGGTAGTTACGAGAGGGAAGGGGGTGGAGTAGGGGGTAGTGACGGGTAAAAGGGGTCAAATACATGGTGCATTTATAACATTATCCAAATAATTTAACACTGGAGCTCCATAAGTTAAATTTTTCTTTAAAAATATCTGCATATTATTTCTATTAGAGAATTACTGTCCTATAACTATTCCTTTATGGATGACAGTTTCTTCTCACTTAATTCAACATATTTCTACCCATGTTGTTTTATATTCATAATCAATGTTTCTTATATTTAAAGATGGACAGGATGACACAAGCATGGCCAAAGGGCGTATAATCTTTATAGTTATGTCACCTTGTACAAAGTGCTAACCTGCATTTAGATATCTTCATCTAGAAATCGGGCATAACTACGTCTATCTCAAATATTTGTGGAGATTAAAACACCAAGCCCAGTATCTTGCACAAAGCAAGGGTTTCATAAATAAGCTTTTGATCACAAAAGACAGAAGTATTACCCTTATGTAAAGTTACACATGAAAAATCTATGAAATCCATTTATGAAGATAAAAAAGTTTATAACCTTTTGTTCAACATGAAGATGGGGTATTTTCATATACATTTCCATCTCTTCCTTTCATCTCAGTGGGAATCAATGCCAATTTGAACTAGCTACTTGTGGTTTTCCTCATCAATAGTTCTTAGATCTATTCAATATTAACTCTTCTCATTTTGCTCTGTCCTTTAAAAATCAATATAAATATATTTCACTCTATCTTATGAAATTAGAAACTTACTAGATATGAGGTATAGAAGTTGACCCAGGAACCAGCCACTCTCAAATTGTATTATCTTCTGTATTATGTAGATGACATAGCACAAAAAAGAAGGTCTGGTGTAGGAAAGGCCAGCAAACAACAAACAAACTCTGAAGGGGCTGGGTAGCAAGCTTCCCAGAATCGCAGATGTCCCCTGGAAAACGAGGGAAACATCTCTGCCAGGAACTGAAAACAGATCCTTATGGATCTGGGAAGCTTGCCCCCAGGAGAGTTATGGCCTTAAGGAAAGTGCTAAGCATATAGCTCAGAACAAAGCCCCTTGTTCTTGCGCATTTTACGGTTTCTGCTGATCACAGTCTCTCACACCTGCCTTTCTGTGGCTCACAGTAAAAATCGCTGGATGATGAGGGGGGTTGTTGCAGCTCCTCCAGAGCCTCAGCCCTCTGCATCTCCACCGAACTTCTACATTCGCCTGCCCCAAGCACAACAGCCTGGGGAGCAGCAGGGGAAGACAGCTAAGAAAAAGCCTGAACTATTCTTCCTAGGAGGCAGGAAGTAAAAGTTTAATGTGGAATTTCCCTAGAAATTTTTGACCAAAACAGGGCTTGCCCACTGGCTCCATAAGTAGCCTGGCCCTTGGAATCATCGCTGTCACCCTCAGTGCTGTCGTCCGGTACCCCTGCGTTGCATTTTTACGATTTAATTTTTACAACTTGTGTGAAGCACTTTCACATGCATCAGTTGTCTCTCAGTTTACAGAAAATAACACAATTAATAGGCTGCAGGCCAGGACTCAAACCCACTCTTCTACTTCACAGCAATCTGATGTAGCCTCCACAGCGAAAGAGCATTGATGAGAGCAGGAGGCAACTCTCAGCTACGGACACAGGGCACAGGAAAAGGAGCTCAGCAAAGAATAAATAGGATGGCTTCCTAGGCTGTATGCATTACTCACATCTTTAAAAGGAAGCAAAGACTAAAAATCAAACCTTACTGATTGGGGTTGGCATGTTTGGATGAGAAGGGGATGTGTTCTAATCTGTAGGACCCCTCGCTCAGACACAGCAACAGAGGACAATCGGGGTTGAGCTAAAGAAGTGGACCAGATGCTCTCTCCAAAGTATAAAATAAATAAGACCGTGTACCTTACAGGATTAGAAATCCAAGGTCATGGGGAAGTGTTGGAGTGCTGCAGCCTGCTGTGGGAACATGTTTGCTTACTGACAAGGGAGTAATAATAGGTTTATTAAGAGAGATTCATAGAGGGGGGAAAAAAACTCAATAAATGACAGTGTAAAAAGACTTTAAGGCCCACAAACAGAAAGACTATCTGGATGGTTCAAATGTATTCTTGATGTCAAATCTCACAAAGTGCAGTTTCTCTCTTCTTTGGGATAAACTGTCACTCAAAACTGTGCTAAACACATTTAAAATATAATTCCACAGATAAAATCTGGATTTGTATTCAAACACTAACTCAGCTGTTACAAAATGAAGCAACACCTGCTGTACTGCTGGTTAATCATTTGGAAAAACCACTCCCCGTAACAAAAGACTGCAACTTCTTCAGAAAAAATATGATGGGGAAAATTGCGTCTGATTGATCAGAGCTAATTGGTTTTAACAGCACAGCTTATGTGCCAGTTACTGACTTACGGCTTCTCAGCTCTGAATGAACCCTTCACTATAAGCCCCAGAGGCCTTTGCCCTTAAGGTGAGCACAATGCTAAGCCTTCTCAGTAAAGGGGACTGAAGAGACATCACAGGAGAAAGAAGCTTTTTGAAATTTTCTGCACAGACCAGGAAGTCAGCCTTGTGGTTGTAGCAACATCCTGTGGATCCTGTCCCAGTCACTGGCCTAGAGCAGGGTCCCTCCACGACCTTGCCCCCTATGACCAGCAACAACCTTTCCTCAGTCCTGCAGATATAAAAACCAAACACCTTACCACCCCCACCACACACTCACATTTACTCTGCAGGCCTCCTGCCCGCCAGCACCAGGACTCCCCATGTGGTCAGACAGCAGCCTCTCGTGGCCTGGAACACGCAGTCCTTCAAGCTCCCACCCCCTGCAAACTCTGAAGTCCTCCTACCCTGGCTGGCCCCCTACTCCCTGCATACCCACGTCCCCAGGCGCTGGCCGCCTGCTCACCAACCTGCACTCTCTGGCCCATTGCTTGTCCCAGGGACTCCGACCAGCCCAGAGCTAGACAAACCAGTAAACACCTCTGCTATTTAGTGGACTTCACCAACGAGGTCTGCACCTCTTCCAGGTTTATCCTTCCTTGGTTACTCTCCCTCAACCCTGTGTTTTGTTTTTGGCTTTTTTAACTTAACAAAATATCCTAGAGATTTTCCCTTTCCGGTACACATCAAGTTCTTAGTCATTCCTGTATAGTGATATAACGATTTATTTAACTAATCTCCCGCTACAAAGACTATCATTATATAGAGGGTGTGGCAAAAGTAGGCTTACAGTTGTTTGTATGGCAAATAATACAATAACCAAAAAATAATAATATAAAAATAAGCTCTGTTTTGCCTACTCAAAACTGTAAACCTATCTGTGCCCAACCCTCTGTAATCATTTTATACACATGTTAGCATATCTATATTAAATAAATATGAAATATGTTAAAGACATAACATAGAAGTAGAATTACTGAGTCAAAAAATATTGTATTTCTTTTTGTGAAACATAATGTTTAATTGCTCTCCATAGTAGTTGTACTGCCTGGCTGGTGTGGCTCAGCGGTTGAGCATCGACCTAGGATTCAGGAGATGGAGGTGCCATTCCCGGTCAGGGCACATGCCTGGGTTTCGGGCTCAATCCCCCATAGCGGGCATGCAGGAGGCAGCGATCAATGACTCATCATTGACATTTCTATTTCTCTCTCTCCCTTTCCCTTCCTCGCTCTGAAATCAATAAGGATATATTTTAAAAAATGGTAGTTGTACCAATTTACTTTTCCATAAACAATGGGAAGTGTTTGTTTTCCCAAACCCTTGCCAAAACAATTTGTAACCAAGCATTCTGGTCCTTGCTACTCTAATAATTTTTAAAGGTTATTACTGAAATTTTGATTTATATTTATCTTATTGAGAACTTGAGCGTCATTCCAAATGTTTAAAAGATATTTAACTTCCTTTGCTATTAATTATCTGAACACATCACTTGCCTATTTTTTGTTAAATATTTGTAATAGTTCTCTGTAATTTAAGGAAATTAACTTTTTGATGTGCAAAAAATTATGAAATCAAATTCCACTCTCTTTTAACTCAGTATTTCTAGACTTCCAAGTGATAATGTTAGCAGCAGATTTTCATAGTTTTCAGTTTTTAGAGAATGAACCAAATCGCAGTTCTGGGCACAGAAAAAATGTGGTGGGAGTCAAGGATGAGTCCAGTGACATTTCCAGAAAACCAATGCTACCCACCCAGGGAGTCAGCCCATCCCTTTCCTGTCACCAGAACTCTTTTTGTCTAGAAAACTCTGTCAGGAAAATTCTGCTTGTTCAGTTCCTACCAACCATCTGGTTAGAGAACACCTCTTCCTGCAGTGAGGACTTAGGTCCCAGGATCCACATTACAGAGAAATTGCTAAGAACACAGATCTGTAGCCAGGTTGTTTGAGAAAACAGGGGAAACAGGTTGCAATCTCCAGTGATGTCAGGTTACTGTCATGTACCTGCTGAAGGAAGAGAAGAGACTGGCACTTAGCCTCCGTGGCATCCTTCCCCAACCCCATAACCCCAGTCTAACGAGAAATACTTCATACAAATCCCAAGAAAGAGACATTCTACAAAATACCTGGCCACGACCCTTCCAAAGTGTAGAGGTCAGGAGAAACAGGAAAGAATGAGAAACTTACACAGACTGGAGGAGCCTAAGGGGACATGACAACTAAATATCATGTCATAGCCGGGGTTTTATTGGGGAGGGCCTGTCATTAGCAGAATATCTGGTAAACTTGGAATAAAATCTAAAGTTTACATTAAAAGAAGTGAACAAAACCACTTGTATATCCTTCTAGACACTTTTAGTAATTCATACTGCTTTTTAAACCTGCTTTTTCATTAATATTATATAAATATCTTTCTAAGTCAATAAATAATCATCTCCATAATTTTAATATTTGAGCAGAGGTTCATTTTGCATATTGTATGTATATTAGAATTTACTTAGTCAATCTCTACTACAGGACAGGAAGGTTATTTGTACTTGTCAATAATATAAATAATACTGTAATGAAAATCCTCATTGTAAAATCTTGTCATATATCTTTATTTCATTAGGGTAAATTCCTAAATTCCTCTAAGAAGCTTTTCTGAGCCTAAGGTTAGGCACATTTCTAAAGCTTTTCCTAGATACCACCAACATTTATGATGTTTTGAGAGTGCCCATTTCCATTTTTGTTTTTGTCTTTATCAAAGTAGGATGCAAAAAAATGCTTTTAACTTTTATTTATGTGATAACTGTTTAGATGATGGATGCTTTCTGATGACGCCAGTGACTTTCCTAAAGCTCATTTTCTCTTATTAAGGTCTTGTTCTCTCCTCTTAACTTTTTCCATTTCTTGCTTTCAAAGTTAGTGTAACATTCCTGTCAGTGTCTATGAAAAGTTCCCTCAAAGAATGCCTGCTGTGTCTCTAAAAATAACAGGAGGCACTTTCCTAAGTTTCCTTAAATAGTGATGTCAGGTATTCTATAGAAAACTCTGACAAGACACTTCTAATTTAGCAAAGAATACACATCTGCAATCCAACCTCATTTATCATTGAGCACTTGGAAGCATAGGGCACTTACTTTTAAAGATAAATCAAGACTCTTTTGTGAGGGGAAAAAATGTTTTACAGAGAGAATTGTAAATGTTCGGGGGGAAAGATCCATCTAGGCTGAGAGGTCACCTCTGGCAGGCATATTTGACCTCTCAAATAGCTCCTCATGGTGAGGTCAGCGTGAGCTGCTTACTAACTGAATGTAATAATACTTAAAGGCGCATAATTTTAGCTAAAAACTTTGTTTTGGAGCCTAGTAGACTGGCTCTGAGGCTCATACCATATATTTTTGCCAAGTACAAGAATGCTGTCTAACAAACGCACTTCCATTCTCATCACCTGTTAAAATTCTGGTCTTAAGACGGTGAGACGCATAGGAACTTGTTTCTCATTTCTCTCCACTCAAAGGAGAGTGAAACACTTCCTAAAGAATGCAGTAAAAACAAACTATTTTATACATGTAATAATACAAACTTTTCAATCATAGTTTCTACTTATTTTGTAAAGAGCCTGTGGTCATATTATTGTGTATAAAGAGAATGTTAGTGAACTTCATCCCTAAAGAAATGCGGTAGCTTACTGCTTAAACTAGAATCCAGGACGACCCTCAACCATTTAGATGTTCAAGTAAAATTTTTCAACACTTTATAATGCAGTATTTTTGTTACTGTCAAAAATACTATTGCATTTAAACAAATGCTGTGTTCATGTTTAGTATCTTCTCATATAAGTAATAGCAAGTTTAATTTAAACTCTTTTGACTGGAGAATCAAATGAAACTCACATTATAATAAAATTTTAAGCACACGTATAGCCTGCACATCTTAGAATCATTTAAGTTTTTTTATTAGAATTGTACTAAATCTGTTTATTGCTTTGGAAGTAACAACATTTTTGTAATAGGGACTTTCTCCAAGAAAGTCCACTAAATTTATTTATTTGTTCCTATAAAGCTTTGTAACTTTCTTCTTACACATTTCTTGTACATTTATCTGGATAATTTCTATTTTGGTTGAGCCAGCAAAATGATGTAGATGGTGAAATGCTTCCTAATATCACGAACCATTGCCAACCACCTGGTACTGGAATGGAAACAACAACCTATTCCATCTGAGACGAAGTCTAACCTTCTTCCTCCATAGGCTTTGGCAGTTAAGAGATGGAACTTCGAAAGCCATCTCCAGTTCTCATCCATGATGCCTACTCCTAATCACCTGAACATAAGCAATTCACTTCCTCTCCTCATAATTACTATGTTCTTATTTCCTTTCCTTACTAACATATCAGCAACACTGATCACCTGACACTTTAAAATCTTAACTTACTTGGTCTTTCTGGTCCATTCTTCTCTCTTGAATCACTAACTGTCCTTCCATAAATGTGAGAAATACCCATGTTCTCTAAGAGTGGTCTTTCTCACTCACCTCATATCGCTTTCTTCTGCACATGTGCCTTGTCAGAGTAGTATGAAAGCACCATTTTGCAAACCACAGGAGATCTAATCATTTTCATCTCCAGAACCTTGCTATTCCAAGACATCGAGTTAAAGAAAGCAGCTCAGCAAATAGCCACCCCTTATTATATCGACTGTTTTTAATTGCACGAACCTCCACGCTTTGGTTAAACTTCTTCCAATTAACTGACCATCTCTGAAAAATGAAAAATATAAAAAGGGAGAAGAGGAAAGGAAGGAAATTCACATCTGTGATCATTGTTTCTATTACATTTTACAAAAAGCTTGATCGAATATTTCACAAGGCCTCTTCAGATGAATAATGCAGCAGGAGCCATGCCAGCCCTTCTATTCTAGCTCAAATAAACTCTTGAGATACTTTCATCCTTCATTTGTTGGTTTCATTTTGTATTGCTACCATAACAGTTAGGCAATAGATTGCTTTAAGTACCAAGAATGGCCCATCTATAAATCGGCCATGATCGCCACATTGGGTTATATAATTCCCATGTCTGCCTTATTGGTATCTTTAAAAAATGCATCACACACACAAAATGGGCTGTGGAACAATCCCTAGGTAAGTAATCATCCTGCACATTGGCGGGTTCCCCGGCCTTTGGCAGCAATATATACATCCTGTAGGCCCCGACTCTACACACCTTTCCTTCCACTTTATATAACACTAAGGTGCGCACCTTCATCATTCAGAAGCCTAATGTTCTCACTTGGAAGCTTTATTCTGATTTATAGCACAAGCTAGCCTCTTTTAGAATAAAATGACTGATTTAAATGGCGCTTCTTAGAAGTTCTCTCAGCAGGTCAATGAAGATGGGAAATATCACTTCATATCAGGCTTTGACAAAAACTAAGTTGTTTGGCACACAGTTTCTCCTAAGCCTCTTTTTCGCCCATGAAAGGCATAAGGGGAAAAGCACTTCTCCCATTGCTTATATAGTTAACACACCAAAGGCTTGCATTAGTTAAGGGCCAGGATATGAGAAACGCCAATGAAGGTAATAATGGAATAATAGGGATTTTAAATTGGGATAAAAACCAAAAACTGCTGAGTACTGGTAGTTACAGAAGAGAAGAGAAAATGAGTGGTAAGGGTATCTGATAGTGATTGTGCTACCTCATGTCTATAGTAAGTTTGGAAGAAAATTTTTAATTATTATATTATTTGGCCACAAGGAAAGAGAAGCTAAACATTTTTTTTCCCTAATTAAAGCTTCTACAGGCTTAAAACCTTGATTTCCTACCCTACCCAAGTGAATCTTTTGTTGAGTCCCATGACTATAAGCTACCTTTGCATCATTAATAATCTAAGGAACAAAAAAAAACTATTAAGAATATTTTTGCCTTCACGTCATTATTTTATAAATACAAAAAATGCCAAGATTTTTTCTTTTACATTTCTGATTAGCCACAAGGAAAGGGAAAAATAGGGATGAGAGAGTGTGAAACTTTGAAGAGAGAAGCAGCCCTTCTCAAATTATTTGTAAGCTGGCTATTGACCTGTGTTGTCAGAGAAACTTAAAGAGTTTTAAAAAGCTTTTGACTCATTTATGAACTATTTCTTCTGCCAAAAACTGAGAGGTAACTAGGTTAATTTAAGCATCAAGGTGCTTAACTATGCAAAAAAAAAAAAAAAAAAAGGAATCTAGATACAGACTTTACAGCTTTTGTAAAAATTAACTCAACGTGCATCACAAACCTAAATGTAAAATGCAAAACTATAAAACTCCTAGAAGATAACATAGGAGAAAACCTAGATGACCTTGGGTATGGTGGTGGCATTTGCTAAAACACAAAAGGCACATTCTATGAAAAAAGTAATTGATATGCTGAACTTCATTAAAATTTAAAACTTCTGCTCTGTGAAAACAGTATCGAGAAAATTAGAAGACAAGTCACAGACTGAGAGAAAATGTTTTTATAAGACACATCTCACTAAGGACTGTTTTCCAAAATATGCAAAGAACTCTTAAACTCAATGTTAAGAAAGCAAGCAACTTGATTTTAAAATGTGCCAAAGACCTTAACAGACACCACACAAAAGAAGATATGTGGATGGCAAATAAGTATATGAAAAATGCTCCACATCATATGTCATTAGGGAATTGCACATTAAAACAACAATGAGATACCATTACACATATTAGAATGGCCAAAATCCAGAACACTGACACCACCAAATGCTGGTGAGGCTGTGGAGCGATGGGAGCTACCATTCATTGCTTATGGGAATACAAAGTGGTACAGCCACTTTGGAAGACACTTTGGCAGATTCTTACCAAAAAATAATAATAATATATATATTCTCATCATATGAACCAACAATCTTGCTCATCAGTAACTACCTAAAGGGATTCAAAACACAAACACCTGCACATGAACTAGCTGTATTCATAATTGCCAAAACTTGGAAATGATCAAGATGTCCTTCAGTAGGTGAATGGATAAATGAACTGGTACATTGAGACAATAGAAAATTATTCAGCTCTGAAAAGAAATGAGCTACAAAGCCATAAAAAATGGAAAAAACATAAACACATACTACTAAGTAAAAGATGTCAATTTGAGAAGGCTATGTACTTATATTTTATAGCAGCATTATTCACAGTAGCCAAAAGGTGGAAATAACCCAAATGTCCATCAACAGATAAGTGGATAAGCAAAATGTGGTGTGTGTGTGTGTGTGTGTGTGTGTATAAATGGAATATTAAAATGGAATATTATTTAGCCTTAAACTGGAATGAAACTGCGAAAAGGGTACAACATGGATGAACCTTGAAGACATCATGCTAAGTGAAATGAGCCAGTTACAAAGAACAAATATCGAATATTCCACTTACAGTGGTACCTAGTCATCAACTTCATAGAGAAAGAAGGAAGAATGGTGGTTGCCAGTGGTTGAGGGTAGAGGGGAATAAGGAGTTTTGTTTGCTGGGTACCAAGTTCAATATGGGATGACTAAAAAGTTCTGGAGACAGGTGGTGATGATGACTGTACAACCCTGTGAATGGACTCAGTGCCACTGAACTATGACTTCAAAATGAATTTTATGCAGTATATATTTTACCATAATACAAAAAGAAAACAAAGGGCAGGTACTTTATTATTTTTTATTTTATTTATTTATTATTAAATTTATTCAGGTGACACTGGTTAATAAGATTATAAAGGTTTCAAGTGTAGATTTCTATGATACACGATCTGTCTAGTGCATTGTGTGCCCACCACCCAAAGTCAAATCATCTTCCATCACCATATATTTGGCCCCCTTTACTCTTTATTATCCCCCATCCCCTTCCCTCTGGCAACCACCATACTGTCATCTGTGTCTATGAGACTGAAATTCATAGACAGGTACTTATAAATATAACTTTAAATTTTAAAACATTCAAGATATTTCCTAGGAAAATAGGGATAATACTGCCCTTAACCCAGGTGCTTCGCATCCAGAGACGTCCTGAAGATGCACAGAAGAAGAATTGTATCTGCATGCTTCAGATCATGTCTAAATATTAAATGCTCAGAGGGTGAAAGTGGTGTGAAAATACAACTATACATAATCTTTGTCTGTGCATAAAGGGGAACATGACTTTCTTATGCGATGGAAGTTATGCTCCACAGAGACAATCCTGTCCTGACGCCACCGTGTGCATCAATTTTGTTTGCTCATTGATACGTCCAATAGCAGTAAGCCTTTACCACAATTCTCTTTAACAAGCTTTCGCATTTGAAAGCTATGTTCTTTGTGTCAGACGATACAATGCATCCAGTCATTTCCTTCAGCCCAGCATTGGTGCCTTTTAAATATAAGGTAAATGTGATATTTGCCTCCACTTGGCTCACTGCACCGCAGAGCTGAGATTCCGGAAGAGAGCACCGCCCTCCCGTAAGTCCGTCGCAAGGCGTTCTTAGCAGTTTGAAAGCTGGTGCTGTTCTCAGCGGAGTGAATGAAGTTTGGTAAATGGCAGACAATCGGTTTCTCACTCTGGATACCCTTGCTATTTGCACATGCGGCAGTGAATCACACTCTTTAAAAAGCTAACAGTGTATTTATGTATAGGAATAGCATCTAAGATCCTGCTTATACACTGACAGTCTTGTGTTGATGGTAATAAAGCCTACTATTATCCCGACAGCTTATCTGATGCCAGAAAGTCCTTTTGGTAGAGAAAGAGCTTTTAAAAATACTAACTACTCTCAGCAGTATTTAGTACAACCTGTGAGAGGCTGTCAGTTTTCTGATCCATTTATAACTGCCAGGAATATAATGGTGTCCATTGAAATTGACCCCGAGTGGTCAACATGCTGGTGAAATTTATCAGTAACAATTATTTAACAACATTGACATGCTGTTGTGTGGAGGTCCGACAACATGCTCTTAAAGATGGTGCATAAGTCCATGTCCAGCTAAGCATAAGCAGGAATTTGTTTCTTCCTCCAGAAGCCCAAAGAAACCTTATGTTCAGGGATATTATTAGATAACCATTAGACATATGCAAATGAAAATACATTTTCCATTCTTTCTGTTATCATTTCCCCTTCCCATATCTTCCCTGGACTATGCAGATCAAGTTGGCTTTTGGAATATAGTTACTACCCTAAAATGCATATTGTGGATGTAAGGTGTTTCACCTGAAAGAGAAAAGGACCAGGTTATATGTTTGCACAGCCCTGAGGAAACTTAAATGTTAGCTGCCCCACCACTTCCTTCCTTTATTATGCACCCCTTCTGATTTATGATCATGGTGAAAGAGTAAGGTTAAAATATTTAAGGATCCAGAGATGTATTTGCATACATCTCTGATAACTAAACTCAATTACAAAGTGTGCCTAAAATGAGGAATTCAAATAACATTTTGTTTCTATCAAATGAGATGATCTATGAATCTACATATACTATGCAATCATGATTAAAAGAAACACCTTAATACACTGAGGGTGGGAAAAGATGTTTAGTGGTTTTATATCTATTTAAATGTGTCCAAATCCAGTGTTATAAATATCCCTATATAGCATTCACCAGCAGAACAATACAGTAATTCATAGTTTAGGAGGACAATTTTATGTAATCAGTTATTAGTTTCTGCATATTATATTCATATATTACCTGAGTGACATATCCCATTGCATTCCTCTGAGTGACATCAAGAGGCTATTATGCCCAAAGAGCTATTCCTGCTGTGTTTATTTATTTATTCGTTTACTCATATTTCTTTGCCACTTTTACATTTACCCTTAAAAACTCCTTGAGAATTGTCTTACTCTTATTCTGTCATCAAATTTCTTCAGACAATACTCCAGAAAAACCATTAAAGATGATCATATTTTATAGATCTCAGTAAAAAGTGTCCTATTGTGTGGATAAAATTCCATCAAAATTTTTTTTATTTTTTATTTTTTGCAGGAAATAGTCTCCTTGACTGCAAAATATCTGGACATCTTAGGAACATAAGTTGGCTGGCAGAAACAGACAATGCAGGTAGTTTATCTCAGAAAGTTAGAAAATGTCTCTTCAGTGAAGGAAGTTAAAGTGATAATGATTCTTCATAATGAACCCTGATGATGGGGAGCAAGCAATGAGCCACTGTTATGGCGGTTAATGACTCGGGCAGAGATGAAAAAGAAGACTGCACTGGTCACTGGCTCCTGTGATTCCAACATAAACACACGACACAGTGAAGAAGCATAGTGTTTTCCTAAATTTCAGAGGAAAGTCTGAAAATGTTTTTCAAAGTAAACAAATTAATTGCTGTTCCAAACCCAGTAACTAGTCCTGTCTTTTTGTTTTTGTTTCCTGGTCCACCTTCCTTATGTAGGGGCCAGGTAGCCCAGACTTTTAAAATATATGTCCAATATATTTTTACAGCAATCACACAGTATCTCCATGAAAGAGATGGAGCTGATATCTAAACATGGAAAACTAAGGGAACCCTGTGAACCTGGACATTGGCACCCTCATCCTCTGTCATGAGTCTAGAACGCTGACTAATGAATGTTATCACATCTGTGCAATACACATGGACTGATCATGACAAAAATAATAGGATCCCTCCTTGAGTGTTATTATTTGTAACTGTCCATAGCAATACTTACAACGAATTCTGGTACTAATATATATAACACTTGGACATTTACTACTGTTTTTAATGAGTAATAGAGTCTTCTAGAAGATAATGAGAATGGTAAACACACCCTTTTCCTTCTAAACTGTATTTTCCTAGAAAGGTCAGGTCTAATGGAGCCACGTAAGCTTTCATTTGTTGAAAACAGGAATGTGAACTCTGGCCTGCAAAAACTATGAGACATCAGGAATTTACACACCCAGTGGAATAAATAAATACAGCAGACACCCATGACAACAGATTTGCATAATTATTCCTTTAACTGAAATGTAGGTGTGTTTCTTAAGGAGGATATGGAGACGATTTTTTAGATAGAAAAAATAATTGTGAAGTTACCTGATATCTTAAAGAATTCTGCTAATTTCCATGTTGAAAGTCATTATTTAATAATGATGATGATAGAGTTCAACTAAATTTTGAATACCCTCAGTCTGAGATTGCACGAGTCAGGATTTTTTATGCACTACTACTGCCTGCTTCAGTTTTTCCTAACAGGCCAGCTAAGAAAGATAAAGAGCCACAGCTTGTACATGTGATATATGACTGTGACCATAAACTGGTCATCTCTTACAGGATCATTGACTTTGCCAGTCATCTGTGAATGAAAAAATTCTTAACTTTCACAGTCATAAAGCTGTGATTAGTTCAGCTGTTCTGCTATAAATGAACCAAAATGATTCCATTAATGGATTTCACAAATAAGAAGCTCAGGGCTTTCTATTTTTCTTTGTACTCTTTACTTTGTATTCTAAAATTGTAATTATATGCAGAAAATCAAGTTTCATATAGTGACAAGATATAAAATAAAATGTATGAACTTAATTTTATGTTTAATTAATCAAAGGAAAAGCATTATCAAATAACTGATATTTAAAGTATAATATAATTCTAACTACATAAAAAAAACTTAGGCGGAAGAAAGTTCTAAATAAACACACCAAAAGGTGAAGTAATCTAGAAGAATCATAGACTCCTATGTTGTAAAATGAGTATCAGTGAAGTAGTTCAATCTGTTTCTTCAATATTAGAATCTGGATGATTTCCACTCCAGCCCCTCCCCACCTCTGTGTTACAAAAGGTAAATAAAGATGGTGCTAGGAGATAAAAGTTCTATTATTGCACTATTTCCTGCCTCCAGTTATTCTGCTTCCAAGACTTTTATTCCTTTTACTTAATAACCTCACAGAAAAATCCCACAGAGTAATTAAAGAAATATAACTTTAAAAAAATTAAAACACTGAAAATAGACCCACTGGAGTCTGTGTCATGGTAACTTAAATGTTAGGGCATCTTGTGTAATTTAAAAGATCTTAACCAATTGATTGGCAATTTCCCTTTATCCTTTACTCTCATTTTTCTCTTCTTAAATCAGAAAGGATATTTCAATTCTCTCCCAATATTTAACAGCCACCTATCTGAAATTAGCATGATTTTTTTCTTCAAAAAAAGCAGATCCTTGAAAATTCTTAATTTCAATGGGTAATTTCTCTTACCTGATATTACCTAGATTTTATTGATGCTGTTTCTTCATTCACACAAAACTTCTAAGCATTCTAAGCTTAAGCCTCAGGAACGTTTCCAGCGTATGTGGCAAAGGCCTTCTAGGAGGCATTGACTGCACACCCAGAAAGCTTATCAGGGGCCAATGTTTCATTCACCCCTGTTTCTACACCAAAAAGGCTTTATAATAATTGTAAAGTTACCTGATATCAGCCTAATAATTGTAAAGTGTGTGGATATTCAGCCTGGTAAGTAGCACTTGTATTTCAAGTCAAATAATTTCAACAGAGCTCCAAGAGTGACTAGGAACTTAACTAGTAACTCTCAAGGGGAGAATCCAGGTTCAGCGAAACAGTAAATATAAGAAAGAGGATGGAAGACCCGATGTCAAAGGCCTGAATCTGAATCAAATTCCTTCAAATCCCCCATTATTTTCAACCCTAGATGTTCTTTAAATTCATCTGAGGGGTCTTGCAAACATATAGATTTCTAGGACTCACCCTATTTAATCAAAGATTTAAGGAGTTGGACCGAGACAGATTCCATTAAACAGATTCACAAGGTTGAAAATGCTGTTTTAGTAAACTGATGAACAAAATAGGACCAGAGGCATGGATACATGGAACAGACTGACAGATCTGGGGGGGTGGAGGGGGGCTGGAAGAGATTAGCCAAAAAACAGATATGCCTAGCACATGGACACAGGCAACAACGTATTAAAGGCTGGAGGGGGGAGCGTTGAAGGCTGGCTGGAGGGCGACAAAGTGGGGGGAAATGGGGGACATCTGTAATAGTGTCAGCAATATAAAAAAGGCATACCCCGATCTTCCAGAACCTTAGCAATCTCAGCTATTTGAAAAACAGGCTATTAGTTCCTTCATTACTGACCTCACAGGGATATTGTGAGGGTCTAGTCACAGTGGGAACAGATGTGAAAGTAATATAAACTGTAGACCATGGTAGTAATGTGAGATGACTTCATACTATCAGGTAACTTGAGTATCAAATAAGGGTGTAAAGAAAACAAAACACATCTCCTACAAACATGTTCTACATAAAGAATCATATTATTTCCTTTTTAAAGTTTTAATTATACTTCCTCTATTGTAGTTGTGTTTCTATTTAGTTGTTTATAAATCAAACCTTATTTTAAGCATTAAGGTAAGTAGCTTTTTTAAGTAACTCCTTGTTTAACATTTTATAAAGTAAAGAATGCTCCTAAAATGCAATTAGACAATCCCTAACTAGTCATTTTTTAAAGCTTGGGTTTCGTGTGTGATGTTGTCAGGAAGCAGGACACAGCTGTTCTGCTATCGCAACATCTGGTAGTTTCCCTGTGAAGTGGCTCGTGCCTTTCTTGGCCAACACTCACAGCAGCAATGCCCCTGGCCTCACAGGAAGGACAAGACACTCAGGCCCTGATGCCCACCAAATGCTTAGAAACAAGCACAAGTGTTACCTTCCAGGTTCCAACCACAGCTGGACACCCCTATTTCCCACAGCAAAGCCTTAAATCAAGCAGAGGACTCCCTAAAAAATACTCTTAGTGAAATATACACCATACCCCTGATTTATTACACACCCTGGAACCACACTTCCTCTCCGTCCAAAAATCTCACAAGAGGATTTTCATACAAAATTCCCTACTTTTTTTTTTTTTGGCCTCAACTAGGTTGATAATATTTAAGGTGTGGAAAATAAAGGGCTTTTATCATACAATTTAGTTTCTCAGTAACAAGTTTCTTCATAATGAGTTTCCTTTCAAAAGAAGAAAGTCATGGTAGTTCAAGATCAAAATTCAAGTCACTTCCCATTTGAACCAAGTCTTTGAGAATTCAGTTTTACTTATGCCCAGTTTCCAATTATGTTGATTGGCTGCCGTGTGCATGTTAGGCATCAGATGAGTTGGAAGAGTAAAGGAGAAAGGATTAAAGAGCTTCAACCATGAAATTTCTATAACTTTTCAATTATCAGATTTAGAACTGCCCAAAGAGAATCTTTGGGAAGATGTTGAAATTTTTGACTGGGACCTTAGAAGGCTAACCAAGGGTTTCAGTGAGCTCTTTCATCATTAATCCAGGTGTATTTTATGATTATTCTGGTGGAACACATCTCAAGCGCTGGTAAATAAGGAAAGACAGGCCTCTCCAACTGCAAATGAAGAAACAGAGCTGTAAGGACTGAGGCGAGGGCAGGGTCGTGGTGAAGAACACCGCGGTCAAGGGCATGGCTGCAGGGCCAGACCGGGTTCCAGGGGCAACTTCCACACTTAGATCCGTGTGCATTTCAGCAAGTGAATTAGCCTTTGTGGACCTCAGTTCCCTTATTGAAACAGAGTTGACAACAGTATTTACCTGTAATAGGGGTTGTTATACAGGTAACAAGTGAATACATATAAAGTGCCCAAAACATGGTAAATACTATATAAGTTTTTTAGATACAGAGATACAGAACCATGGAGCAGTCGGACAAAGTTCAGAGGGAAGGCGAGGGTGGGGAGTGTGGGGGAGAGAGATTAATCAAAGAACTTAGGTTCATATACACATGACCTATGGACACAGACAATAGTGTAGAGAAGACCTGGGGGGGTCCCTGGGGAGGGGGGAGGGGGACATCTGTAATACAACAATAAAGAAAAAAATTAAAAATAATTTTTTGGAGCATCGACCCATACACAAAAAAGCTGCGGGCTAAATTCCCAGGGGGAGTACGTGCCTAAGTTGCGGTTCAATCCCCAGTCAGGGCACATGGGGGAGGCACCTGGTGTTTCTCTTACATTGATTTTCTCTCTCTCCCTTCCTCTCACTAAACACATTCTCAGGTGAGGATTTAAAAAATAATAATGATGTGTAATAGAATAGAAAAAATAGAGGAGAAAAAGTAAGGTGCAAAGATGCTGCAAAAACCAGGCCATGTGATCCATCAATGATACACATTTAACAGCTCTGACGACCTGTCTCCATTTCATTCCCAGCTTAGTGGATGACTCTGGGATATTCACTGAAATGGTTACTGCCAGACTGGTATGACAAAAACGCTGAGTTTCTTTGTATTAGAGGTGTGAGAACAAATGAACAGTAAAAAACACTTTTAACTGTTTTGCAAATGGAAAAGCACCAAACACAAAGTTTCAGAGCATATTCTCAATTCCCAGAAGTACATTTCAGTTTTTAATCACACTTTCTGAGGCAGTGTCTATAGAGAAATGTAGACTGTAGCCAGAGGGCTTGTTGAAATGGAAGTTTTAATAACAGAGAAAATGAAGTACTCCGAAAATCACATTTGGCTTTAGAAATGTGTATAGACTGGCTTATGAAATGGCTCTAAACAGGAAGAAAATGCTCAAGCACTTGATTACTACTCACATCTTGCACAACCTTGAGAAATTTATATAATCTCTCTAAACACCATGTTCCTTACAAATGAGAGAGAGAAATTTTGTTGCATCCCTAATGATGATTATGTTGATGATGACTGACCTAAGGGTAAAGCCCTTCCCAATTAAAAAATTGGATGAAGAGCAGGCCACTAATAATGGAACACTTTATAATAGATAACATCTCCTTTACACATGAATTGTCCCACATGGATATAAATAAGAATGGAAATATCACTTCTAGAACTTACTGTTAGTGTGTGAGTGATGTAGGAATTTGATGAGCCCCAGTTTAGCAAAGGACTGGAATGAAAGTTTACCTGCTCTTCCATGACATCACAATCAAGGGTCAGCTTGGATCCCTTTGTGAAATCCTGTGAGCTTCTTAGAGCCTGAGAGAGCCTATCTGGGCCAATAAGAAAATCACGGCTCAGGAAGAGATTACAGAATGGGCCAAAATCTGATACATTTTGCCCCATTAGAGAATTACTTAGATCTTTTGCCAACAGACCCCAGAGACAAAAAGAAAACAAATGATTACTGCAACAGGTATCCATTGACTTCAAGTGTAGGATAACATATGCTTTGTTAACTGCGGAAATATTCTTTTCTTGGCATTGACTTAAACAGTATTTTTTAACTAAATGTATTCTGTGCTATAGGTTTTCCAATAGATCAAGCCATTAAAGAACATTCAAGCCCCAGGTCCCACTGGTGGAAACATTGAAGAGCAAAGTCAAGTTGGAAGGCTTGTGAGACCAAACAACAAAAAGAATTGCTGTCTACCCAGCTGAAGTCCAAGCCACTACCCAAGCCTTCAGGACATTGTAAGGGACAAAGAAAGGACATGGATACAAGAATGTATCCTTTTTATTTAGGCTGAGAGATGTCAGAGGGATGCTTGGGTAGCACAGGTATAAAACTCAGATCAAGAGAGCAAGGTTAACACTGGGCAGAAGGGTCCTTGTTCCTTGCAAAGAGTAATCATTAAGGACCCTTCTATGGCTATTCAAGGAAAAACTTCAATTCAGCCAGAACTAAACCTTTTCCATCTCCATTATCATTCCTTTCCGCAAGTACCCTAGCCCTCCAGTGAAGGTCCTTCATCAGTGTTGTATGCTAGTTTAGAGGAAATTGAAGGCACAATATTGCGAAGAGAAAAGAGGACAATGTGCTGCCCCATATTTTCTTAGATTCAGTGGAGACAAAGTGTCAGCCTTTTTGAATGAACATATTTCTAAGCAATTGTCAGCATACCTACGAGGTACATTCTCATAGTGGCATAGAAACTCACAAAACCAGAATGTTGTTGAGAGGACAAATGCTATGGAGCTTGAATTATCTTCATAAGTTAGAGAAGGTGACATCCTGCAGGAAGAGAGAAAGAGACTGAAGAACTTCTGGTTTGCAGTGAGAATCTACTCAGCTGACTTGGAGAAGGTCATCTCACTTTGGGTCAACAAATGGCCCAATACTTTTTTATTTAGAAAGTATTGATAATAACCAAAGCAAAAGTATGCAGGGACTTTGGCAAAGGGATCAGAAATGTGAGGGAGGAATCTGGGATCCATCAGGAAGAAGCCTAAGGAGAAAACACTCCAGGTAAAAAGTCTTGCTACTCTAAGTGTGGTCCTTGGACCAGCAGCATCAGCATAATCACAGGCCCCACCCTACATCTATTCACCAGACTCTGCATTGTAACAAGATCTCCATGCATTCAGGTTTAAAAAGCATCAGCGTAGAGGGCAGTCCTGGAAGACTCAGGTGGAGATCAGAATCACTGGTGATATTCTGGATGGGTTGAAGAGTAACCCAGAAGGTGAGAGACCACAGTGGACAATCAATATCCAATCTGATTGGCAATGACATCATGGTCCCAAAGATTAATTTACAGCAGAGGTGAAAGATGAGGAATGTGCCCCCTCCTCAGGTTCCAGCCATCTACAAGAGTGGGTCAAAGCCACTAAGATTGTCAGAACACCAGGCATGAAAAGTGCAGTTAAAGATAAGACTCTAGTCCACTTAAGAAACAGAAGTGCTCAGAAGGTGAACCAAGACAGAAGCCTGTTCTGGAGTTTCAGTCAACAGGGGCGGGGTAAGGAAGTGGCATGACTTAGAGATTACATGGGAAACCAGGGCTCATCGCTGGCACATCAATATCTGAACCTCCTGCTAGCAGAACTGCAGTAGTAGTTATTATCCACAATTTCAGTTTCTGCAGTTTCAGTTACCCACAGTCAACAGTGGCCTTAATATTAAATGGAAAACTCCAGAAACAATGCATAAGTTTTAAATTGTGCACCATTCTGAGGAGTGTGATGAAATCTCGCACTGTCCAGTCAGAAACATGAATCATCCCTTTGTCCGTGTGTCCATGCTGTAGACGCTCCCCACCTGTAGCCATCTTTGCAGTTGTCAGTTTTCACATCGACTGTCATGGTATAACAGTGCTTGTGTTCTAATAACCCTTACTTTCCTTAATAATGTCCCCAAATCACAAGTATAAGGATGCTGGTAATTCAGATATGCCAAAGAGAAGCCATAAAGTGCTTCCTTTAAATGAAAAGGTGTAAGTTCTTAGCTTAATAAGGAAAGAAAAAGAAACTGTATGCCCAGGTTGCTAAGATACCAACAAGAACGAATCTCCTATCTGTGAAATTGTGAAGAAAAAAGTAATTCATGTTAGTTTTACTGTCGCACCTCAAACGCAAAAGTTATGGCCACAGTGCACAATAAATACTTAGATAAGACAGGAAAGGCAGTGAATTTGTGGGTGGAAGTCATGAACAGAAAACCTGTTCTGATTGAAAGCGATGTGTTGCACCAGAAAGCATTGAGCCTATACAAAGACTCCAGGAAGGGAGCCCCATAAATGAGTGACCACATTCACATAGCTTTTATTACAGTATATTGTTGTAGTTGTTCTATTTGATTATTAGTTATTGTTAATCTCTAGCTGTGCCTAATTTATAAATTAAACTTTATCATCAGTAGTATGTGTAGGGTTTAGTACTATCCATGGTTTCAGGCAGCCACTGGGGGGTCTTAAATGTATCCCCACATATAAGGGGGACTGCTGTATTGTAAATCCCACCAGCCACAGCACTGAGGATCATGTGTGTATGTAGGGGCATTCAGGTAGTGGAATTGGGTTATCATACTAATGTGGGGGCTTTGGGATGTTTTAGTGACACAAACTCCCAGGCTGCTGAAGATAAACTGCTTTAGCCTGGAACCCAATTCTAAGATGAGTATTTTCTTAACAGTTTTGAAAGTTCTGAAATATACGCACTTTAATTAAATCAGTAAATTCAAACCCACAGTATTTTCATAAAATGAACTTTGTGTAAAAAGATATTTATCTCTTAACTCGTATTAACTGTTTTTCCGCCATATTTGCACAAGCCCTGTCAGCTCCCTGTATTCCTCAGTCCCAAATCATGGCAACCACTGCTCAGTCTAGTTCAGGAGGCCACCCAACCTTGTCTGGGGGGTCTCTCAGAGGACATTGCTGCATACTCTGCAAGTGCCCGGGAGACATCACACAGCACTCACATAGTGCTTGCTCACCAGGCACTGCCATTCTCCCGCCAGCCTCAGCATGGCATCCAACGTGCACGGAGAGCATCTGCCATGCCCACGGGGCATCCAGCTCACCTCTCTGTTCTGCAGTGTTCATCAGAGGGTTACCATTTTGCCCAGGGTGCTGTCTCCTGGGATGCATAAATTAGAAAACCTGCAGGATACCCCAGACAGGATGACCTTTTGATCCTGAGTAGGCCAAAACCAGGACGTGGTTGAAGCAGAAAAAGAGAGAAAGAGGTGCAGAGTAAGGTCAATGCAACCCTTATAGAACTAGGGGCTGATCCATTTTTCTCTTTCTGACCTTAGACACCCATGCACAAAATTCCTATCCTCATAGACTCTCTTTTCCAATCAAACTATTTATGCAAATATATATTGGCAGGCGCAGGTATGTGTATTGATGGGGCTAATGTAGTCCTTTGGCCCTATAAATTTTCACGTAAGCAAGCAAAGACCATTCTGTTTTGTTTTGATTTTGTGTACAAAAGGCCAAAACAATGGCATCTATAATCTAAAAACAAAATAGTGATTCTCTCTCCCCAAAGTGTTTAACGAATGTCTGGCTCCAAAGGAGACTAAAATATGTTAGATATCAGATCATAATACAGGTCTCTACTTTTAGTTTGCACAAAAGTGGGGGGGGGGAAGACTTTTTAAAGGCATTTTAATACATTTAGTCTTTTAAGAAGACCCTCATCTAATCTCACCAACTGAGAGGAGCTTTCTGTTTTAAATTTTACTTGTGTTGGCACCTAAAATAGTAGGTGACTTATCACACTTGATTGTCAAAGTACTCAAGGGAAAATTGCAGCATTCTCCGCACAGCTACGTTGTCAGCCAACCAAGGAAGAAATTCTCATACCGTTTGATTTAAGTGACAACTCAGAGCAGTAGCCTTCTGTGGTGTATGTGTGTTAAACCTATTTATCTTTAACTGTTTTCAGTGTAAGATCTGTGTTCTTAATGATGGAAAGCAATAAATATCTTCAGGTAACAAGAAAAATAAATCAGGGATGTGGTTTGGGAACTCCACGGTAAAAACACAGGACTTCCTTCAATGAAGAAGTTAAGTCAATGCTTCCTGTCAAGCATGAATTAGGAGCATCATTTACTGAGAGTTGGATTTTGGAGGCTTTTTTAAACATCAGATGAACTGCAAGCTAAAAGATAATATAAAGGATTTTAGAATTGAAAGGTGTGTTTTTTCCTTCAGGGAACATTCTGGTGCTTCCCTTGATTTAAAAAAAAAAAAAAAAATGACCAAAATCTGCAATAAAGAATTTGCAGAGAAAACAGATTCAGTATGTCACACATGTCACAGGATACTTGGAGGTGCTGAAAGGTTCGAGGGGAGTGTGGAGGTGAGAAAGGGAAGGGGCATTACAAGCCAGGAGGGAAAGACAAAGTAAATTCTCCAAGCATCTGAAAGAAAAGAAGCCAATCCTAATCATGTAGAGATAAAGATTTAAATTTTAAGACTGTATGCTGTAAAGTGCTGGTATTATGTGTCTTCACAAGTTTTATGGAGATTCTGAGAGTCATGGTAATGCTGGCCGGGAACACAATGGGTATAAAAGTTATAACTGTCCAAAGAATGAATGAAGGTGAAAATTCACCAGACCAGAGGGTCCTTTGCTCTCTGAGAGCCACAAGACATAGTTCTTGCAAGGCCAAGCTAATAACTCTGCTCTCCAGCAGACAGCGCGAGTGGGGTGGGATGGAGAGTGAGCAAAAAAGAGAAAAAAAAGAGAAAACTCATGGACAGGGACAACAGTGTGGTGACTGGGGGGGGGGCGAAGAGGGCATAGAGGGGATAAATGATGATGGAAAAACTTAAATTAAATTTTTTAAAAACTCTGCTCTCTTTTCTTCTGTTACTTTGCTATTGAATAGAAGTGAAAATTTTTAATTTAAAGTCCAAACTGCATTAAACCAGTTGACTTACTTGTAGATGTTTACACTGTACAAGTAATTATGCGAGTCAATGGCAAAGGCATTAAATTTCTCAAAATGCATTGTCCTCTCCTTTCTCCTGGCCGTCTCCCAGATTCAGAACCACATTTTAAAATCAGCCCCAGAAAAATTAGCACAATTGCCACTGGATACCGGAGTCAGGAAATGGGTGTGATACACATATGAAACATGCCTGAAAAAATAAGTAACGTGAGCCACATTCCCTGACTGCAATTTGGTTTTATTTTTAAGGGGACTTTCAGCTGAAAAGGACACTGAGTGTTTCTGAGTAGTCGGGTATGGTTTTTTCTCTCTCAGTGAGGAAAGCTAGTGACCTGGGGTAGAAATGCGCTTCCTTCCGAAACCCCACCACACTCAGCTGTGCAATGCAAACGCAGGGGCTTCTTACGAGCCCAAGTGTTTAAAACACTAGAGAGTTGATTTCAGCATTTTAGAAAGAGAAAGTATTCGTTCTTCTTCCCTTTTCCTCATCAGATACCCAGGAAAAGAAATTCTGCAGCCACCATTGTGAGTCCATTACCATAAACAACCGAGTTATCACCAGCCAGTTCGTGGATTCAGCACATCAGAAATTTGCAAACTTGCTGTTTAGCCTTGTCACAGACATGTTTCTCTAAATAAAGTAGACGTTTAATAATCAGATTTGTCTTTCACTTCCAGTGGAGTATTGAATTTTGTTCATGCAGATAATAGCTCATCCAGAAAACCTTTGGTTCTTATATAGCTTTTCAATTACAGAGCAAAAGAGACTCCCCTAGGCTATTTGGCCTTAACCAGTAAAATTAGCTTTCAGTGTGATTTACTAGGCTGTACATTACCACAGGGGGTAGATTAAATATAAGACAGTGGCACTAAAGCTCTCACAATAGTCCTAATTCCCCTCACTGTCCTTCTCTTAACTACCATTGAAGACCTACTATGTTCTGCCTGATAAAATACATTCCACAGGAGTTATGTATTTCCATCTCCTCACAAACCTTCTTCCCAGGACTGAGATTGCCCATTTTTTTCTCTTGTGTGGTCCTCCTTCATGCTAGTGAAAAATCCCACCGCCCTCCATAAAATTCTCCTCCACCATTCTTACCATCATAGCCACTTTTATAGCTATAAATGGAAATATGCTTTGACTTTTTATCTCTTGTTTCTTTCAGTTAACTGTATCTATCTATCATCTATCTATCTATCTATTATCTATCTATCTATCTATCTATCTATCTATCTATCAAGTATAAAGCCCCTCTAAGATTGTCTACATCTCTTGAGTCCAGAATTCTACACACAGTGACTACTCAAAAAATGGTGTATGCTGTGTTCAAAGAGGGGAAGCAGAAAACAACATCATTCTGTCCTGCTTCCCAGCTCTATGGGGCTAATTCTCCCTTACTCCGAAGATAAAACGGAGGACAGATCTCATGACTTTTCTGGCCAGTCTTAAGAAATGAAAATTTCTGAGGCACTTTTCAGTCAGAGAGCACTGTATATGAGTAGAATGACCTTGTAGTAACAAAACTCCAAATTTCACTAAAGTTAAAACACATCCTTTCCATTCCTAAATAACCTTCCAGTCTTGTTGTGACAAATGTGTCGGGCAACCCATCACTTTCCCTGCCTTTGCCTTATGATTTCCTTTTCCTTGAAACCAACCTAAATTATTCTTTCATATGCCAGGTTTGGCTTAGGCAAAGTTCTTCTATAGACAAACTCCCGGTCTCTGTTGGGTCTTAGCCTAGACAAACCATTGACTCTTGTAATGAAATAGAATCCTTTTTCTCCAAGGCCTTTCCAAGAACTCACCTTCCCCAAGAAACAGGAACAGCAAAGAGCTAAGAACAGCATCCATTTGAAAGCAAAGCTTCTAACTCTGCCTGACCACAAAGCCCCATGGCAAAGATACTTATGTGTAGAGATGGTCCTATTTGTCTTTAGCCTGAGCCATATATGCCAAGACAACAGGCCTGTGTCTGGTGCTAGCATTTCCTAACAGAGCCTAAATCAAGAGCGGTGGCTTGCTTTGATTGATAAGGCCACAGCTACTGCATTCATTGAAAAGTAGTGAACAAAAAATAAGAGGTAGGAGCAACACAGGAAGGGAATGATGGATTTAGGATTGATTCTGTAATGACCATGCCAAAGGGGACTGGCAGATGAATAGCCAGGTTACTCAGCATATTGAAGGCCACTAGCTATTGGTGAGTATAATAATAGTTCAGGGTGTTCTATAACGAATTCTATGGTTTGGGGACTTCAAGAGAACACATCAAATTTAAAAGGACTTTTCCTTAGAACATTTTATCAGAATTCAGTTTCAGAAAAAAGGAAATACCTCTAGCTATTCCAAGAACAAAGAGATTTAGGTAATTAAATGTTCTTATTCTCCAAGGTTGACTCCCAGAACACCCCCAAAACAGCTATCTCTGCTATTGCCAGGAAATTGCAGAGTATTGATGTCATCGTGCCAACCGCTGGTTCCAGCATCACACCACCTGAGTCACAGTCTGGATGTCGGGAAGCTGCTGCCAGAACTGCTAGCTCTGATGCCATGCCACTCATGCCAGAAGCTGAGCAAAATGCCGCTCATGCTAGAGCCATGTGAGCAAAATGGATCCCTGCTCACCACTGCCTCTTTCCCTACTTAATTCAGCTCTGAATTCACAGTTTCCTGTGTGCACCTGATTGGTGGAGCCTAAGTCCAGAGCCTGAACCGCAATGGCATCTGGGAAATGGTGCTTTAAGCTCTCCACCATGTGTGCTATGCAAAGAAACACTAGAAAGTGATGGAATAGAAGTTGAATTATCCAGGCTATCCTATCTGCCACAGCTATGTTCATTTGCTATTCAGGAAGGATAGTGTTTCTTAATTGGCCATCTTTTGTTATAGCTTGATGAGGAGATGTAATAACCATCTGACCTATTAACAAACTTATCCAAGAAATATCTGCCCAAATCAGACACAGGTATCTCCCATGCAATACATATGTTTCTCAAAACAATTATGCCTAGGTATATTTTTGTAGATTGAATACTACGTTCTCATCGATATACAGCCTTTTTAAAATAGCATTTTTTATAGTCAAGTTTTAATGGCCCTTAATTATTTAAATTGAAATTTCTCTGGTCGCCACCTTCAAGCCATTAGTGATTTGTCAGTGACCAATTTAAAAAACGAGGTTGGGGGTGGGAGGAAAATACATAAAAAATCATAAGTAGCATACCTCATACATTCTTTTCGATGTTTTGCACTTTTTTTTAGTGTAAGATACTCCAGGTCGGTGCATAGAAATACACATTCTTTTTTAAAGATCACCCAATATTCCAAGTTGTAGTTTATCTGTCATATACAAATTTAGATTTGGTTTTCCTACTCTTGGCTATTTCCATGCCTCTCCTTCATGCTTTCAGTTCATCTGTCTATTCTCTCTGAGTAAGCAGTAATTTTGTCTTCATTTCTGAAATGATTTTCTAAATTTTTTTCCCCACCTTTTTCCCCTGAGCTTATTTTATCAACATTGTCTCACATCTTCTCTTTTGCTGTCTTGTTCTGAGTTTGTTTCGAGTGTCTGACTCAAAGTGTTCTTTCATATGTAAAATTACTTGCTTAATGATAGGGAACGAATGCTGAGATGGATTTAAGTTGTCCTCTGCTTTGTGGTCGTTCCCCTCCTGGTGTAAGAGGTAAGAAATATTTTTACCTTGTGAAAAACTTTGATTTTCACTTCTAATTTCTCTTAAAATAGCTTTGTGTGGGTGTTTTCTGACATTTGATGTTCATTTTTAAATGTTTTGAATTTTCCCTAACCATAAATAACAGGTGTTTCTCCACGGAAAGAGGTTGAGGTGAAGGTTTGGCGTGGATGAAAGCTTTCTTAATTCAAGATCATTCTCTTCTGTTAGTACAGAAAAGTTGAGTTTCTTTAATAGATGTACCTTTGGGAGATGATTGGTATTTCTTGTGACTCAGTAATACTTTTATTTAAGGCACTTATTTTTTATATCTTGCTTGCTTCCTTATTTTCCTTCACCAGTTCGCCTTCAAAGAAAGCCTCCTTCCTTCTGAATTGCCTTCTTCAGCTTGTCACCTCTGGTCACGTACATCTTCAAGCCCCTTCCTTCTGAATCCCCAGCACAGGTACCCCCACACTGGGGCACACGCTGACTCCTGTACTTCTACTCTCAAAGGGGGAGCCTTCATTTAGGGGTAACTTGTTTTTCGCTCCTGCTAGTACCTCTTCCCTCTGCTGTTTCCTACATTCTCTGCCCGACTCTGCCCTGCACTGGGACCCACCGGAGACTCTCATCGTTTTACATACTATTTCCCTACTTACAAGTTCAAGTAAGTTTGCAGTATTCTTTGTCTCCTCGTTAGACTGTAGGTAAGAATTAGGGGTGCTTTTTCTCTCTCCTTGTTAATCTTAATATTTTCCGAGGATATAGGGAGAAATTTAGATGTCAGTAGTCACCATAATCCTATAGAAATTTGAAATCCTTACTTGATATTTTTAAAGCTATTAAAATGGTATCATTCTCTAATTATATATTCCTAACACATAGAAAGACGGTGTATTTTTGTTCATTGGTATTCAGGAAACTCGCTAAACTCTTATTGTAATAATATATAGGTAGATTTGGGGGGATTTTATAAATACAATCATGTCGTCTATGACTAATGACAATTTTACATCTTCCTTTACAGTTCTTATATTTGTCATATATTTTCTTCTTGCTGCCTAATGCCTTCAATAAACTGCAGAAGAAAGTTTTGATTAAAGGTATCTTTTTTTATTCCTAACCAGAAAAAGAAAACTTTCAATGCGTCACAATTAAGTGGGGTGTTTGTCCTTCATGTTTTTATCTAGTGTTATTTTTAGTGTAACAGGGTGGTGCATAATTCTTAGTGAAAAACATCCTACCTACCCAGAGTTAATCATAGCTAAGGATGAAAGATTGCAAGTATCACCAGCTGTTGAAACTATCCACCTTCTGCAGGGCTCACTGGGCAGAACTGTAACTCTTGAAATGGAGCAATACATCACAAGGTATAAATATAAAATAATTTTATTTTCACCAATAACTGCAATCAACAATGCGGCATTGAGTTCTCCTTTCCTCTGGGTAGTGAGTTACATTACGACATAGAAATCTGACCCTTCTTAGTTAAAAAGTCCTATTTTCAAGACTCCATTCTGCTCATTTAAAATACTTAAAATTACAATTAGAGAAAATTATTTGAACACGTAATAGGTGAGAATGTTCTTGTACCAGCACTAGCCCTAGTCTTTGGTCCCTGAACCTTTTATTTGGGTTATCTTTGATATTGTTATAGAAAGGAGGGAGAAGAAATACAAACATTTTGCCATGTGTTGTCTACGGCAAGGTTACTCCTCCCTTCTCATTTTAAGCACCCCCCAAGGGCTTGCATAAAGCAGAATTATTCTGACACATGAGAACTTGCTCCTTGCTACAGCAGTCCCCAGCCAGCCTAACCCCTGTCTCATGTAACAATCACAGCCCTCAGCCCTGGAGCCTAATGGCATGGATAAGCCCGTTCCCTCTAACTCTGGGGACGGGAAACTTGAGGGGCAGCGCCTGCATGCCAACTCTCATCACAGCTCTTTCCCGGATTCAGCAGGTCAGCATGCTTAGTTGCTTGTCAGAGGTCCTCATTTTCTCCCTCTAGCAGACATGCCAAACTCCGTGACCTCTTAGCCTCCCCCTTACCTTGAGAGAAGGCAACCCGGTGAGAACCCCTCTCATCTTCCACAGGAAGCAGAATGAAAGCGACACCTCCTCTTCATGGAGAATGCATTCCCTGCAAGGGGCATGCCCAGATCACTTCCAGCTTTTCTCTTACATGAACTAAGAAGGAGGGAGACAGCTTGGGACAGCCGCCCTCTGATGAGAAGGCACTTCTTAGCCATCGCCGCAGGGAAGTGGCCACCCAGCGGCTGATAGGTTCTCTAAACTGGGAATGTGAGCTAGGTAAACTCTTTTATTCTCAGCTGTGGGTTTTAGTTCTTGATTTCTAAAAGACAGAGATGCTCCTACTTGGCACCTCATAACTTCAACATCATAAGGCAGTTTTTTATCTTTAACGTAAGGGCTTTCTATTCCAGGCTTACTTCAAACCATCAACACATGAAAATGACAGATGCCACTGATCTATTTTTTCACATCCACTTGACCATCCGACCGTATTTAGAGTGCAGAACAACTATACATCACCTACCTGATCATTTTTTTAAAACCTAGAGTTGTCACCGTGAGGGCACTTTCATAAATAATGGCATCATGCCTGGTCCTCTACACATGAGAGGAAGCAGCCAGCTGAAGCAATCACTCGGCCATTTCAGGGCCAACATACACAATTTGAGGAAAAGTGAGAGCGGTTGGACCATCCATTTAAAGCAACCTAAAATATTCACATTTATTATTTTTTATTTCATTTTAACTTAACACTTTATTAATACTACCCAAGATAGTGACAACAAAATTTATGAGGCTATATCCCCTGAGGACAGGGACCAAGTCTCTCTTCCTCTCTCCTTCTTTCCATCTTTCCTCCCTTCCTCCTTTGTTCCTTCCCACTTTTACTTCTTTATCATTTCTTCCTTTATTCCTTTGTTCCTCTCTTTCTACTACCCTCAGAGTATGGCCTAGGCCTAGCTTATTGTAAATGTTTGCCAAATTAAACAAAAATGAAATGTACTGTTTTATTGATTGGAAATGAATATGTTCCCCCCTAGACGTGGAACTTTTCAATAACTGCCCGGGTAGGTGCACCAATATCTGCAGCACCTACTCTCTAAAGCGATGCCGTCTTAGTGCACTGTTAACCCGGCTCGCTGGCCCACTCAGTCAGTCTGCCACTACAACCCTTTATCCAGTCTAAAGCCATATTGGAGCGGAAATAAATCTGCCCCCAATATCATTATATTTCTCCCTTTCCTTCATTTTAATTTTTCCTCTCTTACATCCAAAGATTAGGCCTATAAAGTCCTGTCAGCCCCTGCAGTCCTCCAGTTCCGCTATTTTTCCAGATGCAATTCCATTTTATAATCATGCAACCCGTATTACATCTCTGTCCAGGGTTTATTGTATTCCTCTCTCTCCGACCTCCATACATATATCATGAGTTATTACTAATACTATTGTTGAACCTACAGCACTCAATCTATTGCATTATTTTATGATCTTAGGACATCTTGGATTTTGAAGGAAGCAGTGGCAATGGTACAATTTGGTCAAGAGTAGAAAACCCATTGTAAAAATAAGATTAATTTTATTTTTTAAATGCTGCATGAAGAATGACTCTCTGGGCCCTTGAGGACTAACAAGAAGCTGAGATCAAATGCTATAGGAATTAGGAAAGAAAGTTACAACCAAAAGCAAATAAATATATCCAATACCATGGGAAGAGCAAAAGAAAAGAAGGAACTGATTAGGACTGAAACCCAGAGACAAAAAGAAATTTTGTGACAAAAATAAGAAGTGATTAAAAATAGGATGTGGAATCGGGTTGAATGAGAAACTATGGAACATGAACAAGAGAAACTGTAGGGAAATGAGGCTCTGGAATTGAGGTACAACATCTCAGTATCCCAGGTGAGTCATAATGCAGTGACTTCTGTCTAATGAGCTTTGCCATTTCAGCCAGTCTGGCCTTATAAGACCCAGTATCAATTTCCCTCTTCCACCTGGAGACCTTACGTTGCCATTTTGTCCTGGTCTAACCTTCCTTGTGGCCTTAGAAAATATCTTTGTGATGGCAGGCTGGGGTAACAATAGCTATATTTTGTGGTCATGAAACTATTGCTCCCACCAGTATTTATAAAATATCTGTATTCTGCTGAGTGCATCCCGTACCATCCATAGGACTTCACTAAAAAAAATCAAAACCAGAAAGTAAAATTAAAAATAAAATTTTATACACAGGAAAGCACAATTTTTAAAAAATGAAAACTGGTGCTTAGGAAAGCTGAAAAGTGTTTGTACTTTGGTACTGATGATTTGTGTGCCAAGCCTTATTATTTTTTTCGTGGAAATGAATGGTATAATTACAAACAACTGTCACTTGTCATTATAACAAATAGCCTCCATTGATGGTTAGTTGCCATTGTTTCCTTTCTCCAACATTTTGAAAAAAGAAAAAGGAAATAGCTAAAACTTCTTAAAAGTAACATTTGGTTTTAAAGTTATAAAATAGTTGAGTCAAGATATTTTTAGTGAAATTACTTCCATCACACCAAAGGTGCAACCCCAAGTTCTGACACATTAGCAGATGTGTGTGGCTGTGCGCCAAATAATTGAGGAAAAAATTATTTCCGTACCTAAATGGCCAAGCTACTCATAATTCCCTATATTCTCTTTGCATTTCATCATTGTGACTGAGGTTGAGGTTTGCATTTCAATTCTAGGTTATTATCTCATTTCTCTTATAGACTTCAAACGAGAAGTGACATATTGTAAAAATGTCTAATTCTGAAATTTGATGAAATTGACTTGAGGATGTATATTTCATACTCAGTATTAAAAGGGTTCTTGCACTTACTTTTTAAGAAATCATGAAAAAATAGAAATCATGTACTGAGTACCTGTTCACAAATCAGAAACATAATGCATGATTTTTATCTTCAGAGAGGTTTGTCTAGTTGGAAATGCCAGATAAGTACAAACAATAAACCAGTTATATTGTTAAGCAGTGAATTGGAAGGTAGAGAGTGTGTACATTTTCTATGTTCACAAAAGAAGGCAATTAAAGTTTAGTGTACTGTTGGAAGCGTTCATGTAGATATAAAATGTAAATTGCACCTCAACAGTTGTATAAAATTTGCGATGGGTGAATAGGGCTAGGTGAGGTCTGTTTACATTATGTTTTATCAGAAAGGGAAAAAATAGGTTCCCTTGATGAGAGAAAGAAATATTATGAAGATGATTTGTGTTATTACCAAACAAATCCAGGAGCCATGACGGCTGGGATACGTTAGGATACGATTTTCTTCCCACTGCTTGATCTTCGGTGACTTAATCTAAGGCTCCTTGAAACCATCTGTACCATCTCACTCTCCACTAATTGAGAGAGAACTGGACAGAAAGAAAGATTATCTATAAATCCCTTAAAGAAAAGGGATTACCATGCCAATATGGTCCCATGCAGGGCTACTGTGCCAGTCAAAAAACTATAGAAATCTCAACTGATCGTATTGCTCCAACTCCCAAGATGTTAGCTTCATTTCCTCTGCAAACCTTGTCCTTAAATTTTCTGTACACCATGTTGTGTATAGTCATTCCAAAGAAGTCTGCCTAATTTGGTCCAATTCTGAGAGATAAAGCCTCCATAACTTCAGCTAAGTGGAAAATTGAAGCTATTATGGAGATAATTCAGCTGTGACTATGAGGTGGTAAGTCACTCCAGGCAAGTCTGGGTAATGATGGGACAAAGTAGGCAGGAGTGCTCATTCTCTCCAAATGAGACAATCAAGTTGTTAGAACATAATAAATTGCTTTTAGGATGAATTAGGGCCTTATTATCTTTTAATTCCATGCAGAGGGTATTTTATTCTGCACTTAATCCTGTTACAAGTGCCTACACCAGAACTCCCAATCAAATCTCTATTCTCACATGCACAGAAGGGAGAGAAAACCAAAACATTATCTGTCTTAGTTACTAGTCAATCTGAGGCTGGCCCAACCAAGAAGAAAACCCTTGGGAGACCGTTTCAAAACTGGTCTCAACATTTCTAATTTCAAATTAAGGCAGCTCTTTGAGGTCCTTCTGACAAATTTGAACTACCCAAAAAGGGGGGGAAGGGGGAGGGAGGGAGGGAGGGAGGGAAGGAGGGAGGGAGGGAGGGAAGGAGGGAGGGAGGGAGGGAGGGAGGAGGAAAGTTTAGAATTGAAGACTTTAAGAAAAGGAGAGACCTTGCTGCCTGATTGAAAACATTCTTTAACCCCTTGAAAAAATGCACTTCATGTTCCCTTCTGCCCTAGAAGAGGTGGGCTGTCCCTCCCATCTGTGCCCTAACCTCATCACAATCACCTCCTCAGGGCAGCACCCCCTCAAATTCCTCCTCTCCCTCCCTTCTACTGGCCCTTTTCTGTCAACATACAAATGGGTGTAAACAACTCTAAACTTTCATTTGCTTAATAAACTTGTTTATCAAACAGGATATATAGAGAAAAGGGCACAAATCATAAAAAAAAAGGAATTTTCAGAGTGAACACACCCACGTAAACACCATCCAGATCAACAAGTAGAGGTTACCAGCACCTAGAAGCCGCATTGTCCCCCCACTAGTCATTCCCTGCCCCAAAGGTGACCACTATCCTAACCTCTAATACCATGGTTCATTTTGCCTATTTTAAAATTTTCTCTGAATCAAATTAACTCATATATTCTTTCAGATGCCTGGCTTCTAAGACCAACATTATGTTTGTGAAATATTATCCAGGTTGTTGCATGCATGTAGTTTTGTCCATTCATTCTCATTGCTGTATAGTATCCTATTGCATAAATAAACTACACTTTATTCCATGGTTGATAGAGATTTGTTTTGTTTCCAGTGTGGACCTGTTATTAATAGGAATTGTAAAATAGGGCTGCCATGAACAATCTTAGATAGACATCTGCTCACATCTCCATTGGGTACATACCTAAGAGCGGCATTTCTGTATGAGAGAGTATACGTCTATTCAGCTTGAACAGATGCTGTCAAACCATTTTCTAAAGTAAATGAATCTGTTTACTCTCCCAACAGCAATATGAGTTCCAGCTGCTCCACACCCTCTTCAAAACTTGATGCTTTCAATCTTATTGTTGGTGGTGGTGGTGGTCATTCTGGTACAGGTGTAGAGATATCTAATTGTGGTTTTAATTTATATTTATCTAATGAGTAATGAAACTGACCACTTTTTCCCAAGTTTATTGGCCATTCAGATGTGAGGTATCTGTTTAAGTGTTTTGCCCATGTCTCTATTTGGGGTGTCTGTTTCCTGTTTCTCTTTATATAATACGGATGCTTTTTTCTCTCTTTTTCTCTCTCTCCCTCCTTCTTTCTTCCCCTTCTCTCTCTCCCTAAATATATATATATTTATAATACATATATATAATACATATTTATCAACATAATATAATTATATTATGTAGAAATTCTTATCTGTTCTTATATAATTTATAATATAAATATATAATATATGCATGCATAGTATCTATGTTATACACATGTAAACATCTTCTGCACTGCTATTTGCCTTTATTCTAAAGTGTCCTTTCATAACCAGAAGTGCTTAGTTTTAATGAAGTCTAATTTATCACCTTTCCCTCATGATTAGTGATTTTTGTGTTCTATTTAAAACATTTTTAGCCACACAATGTCAAGAAGATACTGTTTTCTGTATTGTTCTAGAAACTTCGTTTTAAGTGGCCTCCCACCATCCCTCTAGCTGTAATTACCACTCCTTCCCTTCATAATAAACTTCATAAAATAGCTCTCTACGTTCCCCATCTTCTTTTCTCTAAAAGCAATCTGATTTGTACTGCCCCCCCACTACCCCCATGAAGCTATTCTCTCCTAGCTGATCCATATCTCCCCAGTTGCCAAATGAGAATTTTTCCATTCTTACCTTACTCACTTGACTGTAGCATTTGATGCTGTTGACTAAGCCCTCGGCTTCTTTAAACGTTCTCCTTAAATTTTTCAGAATTCTATTTCATCCATATTTACAATTACCTCTTCATTCCTTCTTAATCTTCATGGGCCCCTTCTCCTCTATTTATGTTTTAAACATATAACTACAACATTCGTAAAACTCTACTGTGTACCAGGCACTGTGCTAAATACTGGGAATATCATGGTGAGCAAAACACACAGTCCCTGATGTCATGGAGCTTAATACCTGGTGGTAGACACAAACATTCATCAAATAATTAATATGATGAATATATAATTACAAACTGGGATTAGCACTCGGAAGAGATAAAGGTCTAGAAAAGAGCTCAGAAACTGTGGCATGTGGGCTAACTATGGCCCACTGACTGCATTTATAAATAAAACTTTATTGAAACACAGCCAGGCCCCTTCATTCACATACAGTCCATGGCTGCTGAGTGGCTAAACCAAAAAATTTCAACACAAGATACAAATAGGGGATAGTTTCTCTTCTCCCTATGTATGCTTTCTAAGAAAATTTTATCCATACCTCTGTCTTAAATTACCACCTATGTAATAATCTATTTGTAGCCCAAAATATTTTCCTGGTCGGAAAATCCTTTAATCCAACTACTTATTTCACATTCCACCCTGATATGCTACAAATTTAATTTAATGAGAAAAAATGAACCAATTATCAGCCTGTCAGACCTACCCCTCCTATTGTATTCTCTACCTTGCCCAAATCAGAATCTAGAGAATTATTTTACGCTCCTTCCTGAATTTTATCAAACTATCTTATCAGTCACCAAGTGCTATAACATATCTCCCACACATACACCAGCCATTTAAAATCCTTTACATGATTCTTGTCACCTCCAGGATTAAAAAAAACACAAAACATCCTGCCAAGACAGTCAGGATGCTTCACACTGTCCCTGCTACCCCTGGAGAAGCATCCTGCACTCCTCTCCTTGGACGTCTTGCGAACGGCCTTTATTCTGGGTTCCTCTGCCTTTACATCTCTCTTTCTAATCTGCCCCTCCTGTTTTCTGCTTTTTTTCGTGGCCAGTTCCTACTGGTCATTCAAGATAAGCTTAGGCCTCGCTTCCTTCAGGAAGCCAACCATAGTTCCGTCCCTGTGTCTCATGTGGGCAAGCTCCTCGAAGGCAAGGGCTATGTCTTGCGTCTTTATATCACTGTGACCTACTAGAGCGCCTGGCATATAATAAGCACTCCATGAACACTAGTTGAAGAATTCTACTCAGGTTAATTAGAAAAAGAAAACGTTTTGAAGAAAATTGCATCGATGGAAATAAAACAATGAAACATGGAAACTGTATGGTAGTGACGGGTTAAGTTCATCGAAGTGAGTAGTTCATTAACTTTTTAAATCCCTCTTTCATACTCTCTGCTCCCCTCTTTTCCAGCAGATGGTGTCCAATCCCAGAGAAGCAAATGTTTAATAAAATATTTCAACCATAAGAGCAGTAACGGAGAGCAACTTAATGATAAGGATGGGGCTTTCTCTAGTTCCCATAAAATGCCTCATTTAATGCCCTGCACCCAGAGGCACCCATTATTTAGTAGTTAGTGATCACAATCTTTAGGCAAGTACAGGATCATAAAGCTTATGGTAAGCACACTCTAATGCTTATGGTTGCTGAGTAATAAAAGAAAATAACAGAAAGCAGTTTTTAAAACCATCTCCAAGATTAAGAAAATATCAGTAGAGGTGGTTCATGGAGTTCCTCTTTAGTTTCAGGACTTTGGGGAGCTAAATTCTATCCATAAGAAACACTCTTTATGATTTTTCTTTCCTTTTATTTTTTTCTCTTCTACAATTTAAGAGTCTCATGCTCTACCGACTGAGCTAGCCGAGCTCTTCTACAATTTAAGTACAGTTTCCCTTCAAATATTCTTTTACTTTATTCAATTAGTATATTCCCTTATGAATCTGGTATTTTTATTATGTACGAGGCATTGTTTCCCCTACAGGACAGGATAAACTCAAGCCCTGCTCTTACAGTGCTTAAAGCCTAGGGGGGAAACAAAGTCATTAAACAAATAATCACACACACAAATCGAAAATCAGAACACTGTGACCTGTTTTTGAAAACAATACAGGTGTCTATAGCAAGCATCTGAGTTAACAGAGATGTAAGTGAAGGTTCTGGAAGATGGAAGTGAAGAGATGCTGGACCTGGGATCTAAAAATGAGAATAGTCATAAGCTAAAGGGAAATGCAGCTGGGAGAAAGCAGAGAACACTCCAAGCAGGACAATGTCCTGTGCAAAAGGCTTTGAGACAGGAAGGAGCATGGCATATGCAAAGAATTAAATTTAAAAAAATAAATTTCTACAAAGTACAGTTTTTCAAAGATAGGAAGGAATAGGATTTAGTAGAAGAGACACTGAATTGGAAATCTCTCATGATAAATTAAATTCTAGTTCTTCCTCTCAATTTGATGTATGACTGGTAAAGCACAGCCTTTATGAACGTGCCTTTCTCAATCTGTGAAGTTGATTGAACTAATTTTTTTCTGTAATTCTCACAGTGCATTACAATTTAAAAATTAATGGGTAACTATCCTGGACCAATGTCGAGTATGATTATTGACAACATTTTGTCCTCAATGATTTTCAATTAAAAGTAGCCTCACAGAATTCTAACTTTCATATAACCTTCCTCATATAAGCAAATAAAGATCCATAAACCAATCTTAAAGATCTAAGGGATATCTTTACTGACAGCCAATGCTTCCTAGTTTTATTTTTAATTGTGAACTGCTAACCTTATGACAAGTAATCAACAGAACATAAGGATGGGTCAGGAAAAATTTAATCTATTTATTAGTGTTCAAAGTTGTATTTGAGGGAGAAACAAAGTTGAATAGTGGATAGATACTGAATTATGATTGGGGGACTTTGCCATTGAAAGAAACTGGGAAAATAAATTCACTTAGGTCAAAAATAGAGGTGGAAAATCATGTTTGGGAGGGGACAATAAAATGAATTTATTTTAATGCAAGTATAATTGGGGACCAATGGAGACCCCAGTAGAGCTTCAAGTAGAAAATCGGAGACATAGGATCGGAACTGCTTGAGAGAGCTACACTGAGTAGTAAATTGGGACTCATTAGTCTGTAGGTAAAAGTTACAATTTCATGAGGGAAGATACTGTCCACTCACTCATTTCAGATGAAGTATGAATTAAGGTCTAATCCACTTTGGTTAATTTAGGCAGCTGATCAATGACAACTCTCTCATCGATGATGTTTCTATCTCTCTCTCCCTTTCCCTTCCTTTTGCTGAAATCAATAAAGATATATATTTTTAAATAGTTTGAGTATTAAAACTTATTTACTATTCTATTCATTTAAATTTACATTGCATATTAATTATAGATAATAATATTATAGAAGAAGCTTGAAATGCTATTTAGTTATAACTTATGGTAACTAATGTTTGGTAAGGTATTAAGGTTGTGAAAATGGTACACCAACACAAGGTTGAAGGCAGGCAATTATTTTTTCAGTCTCTAAGCAAAGAAAGAGACATTAGAATGGAAATCCAAACATGAACAGCATGATTGGAGAATTAACATTAGGTGCATTCATTTGCTAACTAGTTGGTTAAATTTTAATGTGTTTTTCACAGAACTAGAATAAATATTCCAAAAATGTATATGGAATCACAAAAGAACCTGAATTGCTACAGCAATCTTGAGAAAGAAGAACAAAGTTGGAGGAATCTTGCTACCTGATACCAAACTATACTAGAAGACTGTAGGAATCAAAGCAGCATAGTACTGGCATAAAAATAGACATATAGATCAATGCAACAGAATAGAAAGCCCAGAAATAAACCCATTCCGTATGGTCAAGTAATATTTGACAAAGGAGGAAAGAACATACACTGGGGTAAAGATAGCCTATTCAATAATGGTGTTGAAAAAATTGGACAGATAAGTGCAAAAAATGAAATTAGGCCATTTTCTTAAACCATACACAAGAATGAACTCAAAATGGATTAAAGACTCAAATATAAGACTCGAAATCATAAAAAATCCTAGGAGAAAATATAGGTAGTAAAATCCCAGACATTTCTTGTAGCAATATTTTTTCGGTTATTGGCAAGGGAAACGAAAAAATAAATGGGACTAAGTCAAATTCAAAACTTTGTGCACAGCAAAGGAAACCATCAACAAAATGAAAAGACAACCCACTGAATAGAACAGATTTGCCAAAGATATATCTGATAAGGGGTTAAGATCCAAAATTTATAAAGAACTTCTAAAGCTCAACACCAAAAAAAAAAATCCAATTAAAAAAATGGGCAAAGGACCTAAATAGACACTTCTCCAAAGAGGACAAGGAGATGACTAATAGACTTATGAAAAGATGCTCAACATCACTAAGCATCAGAGAAATGCAAATAAAACCACAATGATATAATCACCTCACATCTGTCAGAATGGCTGTCATCAATAAGCCAACAAATAACAAGCATTGCCGAGGATGTGGAGAAAAGGGGGCCCTTGTGCACTGTTGGGAATTCAGATGGATCAGCCACTGTGGAAAGCAACATGGAGCTATCTCAAAAAATTAAAAATAGAATTAACTGTCTTACAACCCAGCGATTCCTCTTCTGGGAATATATCTGAAGAAACTTGAAACAGTATTTCAAAAGAATATATGCACACCTATGTTCATTGCAGTGTTATTTACAATAGTCAAGATTTGGAAGCAGCCCAGTGCCCATCAGTAGACTAGTGGATAAAAAAGCTGTGGCACATTAACACAATGGAATACTAGTTGGCCATAAATAAAGAAGGAAATTTTACCTTTTGAGAGAGCATGGATGGATCTCAAGGATATTAAGCTAAGTGAAATAAGCCAATCAGAGAAAGACAAGTGCCATATAATGTTATTTACATGTGTAATCTAATGAACAAAAATAAATTAACAAACAAAATAGAAACAGACTCATAGATACAGAGAAGAGATGGACAGCTGTCAGAGGGGAGGGATGTTGGGGGTGCTAAGTGTAAAAGGTGAAGGGATTAAGCACAGAAAAAAACACCAACTCATAGACACAACAGCATGATGACCACCAGAGGAAAAGCTGGGTGGGGGGAGGAAAAGAGGGTAAAGGGGGGAAAAATGGTGATGGAAGGAAACTTGACTTGGGGTGGTGAACACACAGTATAGTATACAGATGATGTATTATAGAATTGTACACCTGAAACCTATATAATTTTATTAACCAATGTCACCCCAATAAATTTAATAAAAAAATTTTAATGTAATGTGTTTTATTGTGAGTGGGAAGTAATAATATATAAATATTAATAAAACCCAATTATATTCCTTCTTGCTTGAGAGCTTTGTTCTTGTTAAATGTAGAAAACATAGTAACTATAGAAACCTGACATTTCCATCATAGGAATTTTTCTCATAAAGAACGAAACTGATTAAACTTTTATTCTCTGTAAAGTTTCTAAAAACCCAGCAAGGAAACCAAATCTTGCCCTTATAAAGTTTGCTTTACCAGGAAAAAATAGATTTCTAGTAGTGGGAAATTGGGGAAATAGGATGAGGTAGGCAAATAGGATCAGGTTGGAAATATGAAATTTGTGCAAACATTTATATAAACTTTGCTGATCTAAGGAGTCTCGGCACATTGTTCCAATGCTGAAATTACCAGCTCCACTCTACAGCCAACGGTAGTGAAAATTGAATGTTGGGAACTACAGCAGAGCTGTCATGAAGGAAAATTAGCCAAACCCAGTCTCAGAATCTACAGACGAGTGTAGCAATGCTCAGAAGCTTGTTTGAACTGGGAACACAATCCAAATGGGAGTTGAAAAATGTGATCCACAGTACACAAGGCATCTCCCCACAGGGCTCTCGTCAACACCTAATGGTCCCTATAAAATTCTAAATTCATTTTTAACACTAATTTCCTCTATTTATAAATTTGATTACAGCAATGTTGAGTTAGTCCATGATCATGGTAATAATGGTATAATGTCCAACAGTAGGAAAAATTCATGTACTAAATTACATAAATGATTATTAAATAAAATATATATTAAATTAGATATATGCTAAATTATATACATATATATAAATTATATACATATGTATAAAAAATATACTCCAAACCAACTGCAAAATTATGTTCAAACTAGTTAAACCCTATTATGCCGAAAGGGGGCAAGTAAACATTTTTATAAACAATGAGACTCCAGGCCTCTCTGTGAGCTCTCTATGTATAGAAAGATTATTTCATAAACCCCCAAAGTCAAGTGAGTATGAATTTATTTGACACCAAGACTGTGAGGCATTTGAGTAGACTTAATAGTGGGAGGGCAGAGTGGAAGGGCAGAAATTAAAAACTATCAGTTTGCTTGTAAACTTTCTGACATACTGAATGAAAATAAATAGCATAAACTACTTGCCCCACAATACTATGAACATGCCCCTTTCCTAAGCCAATTCTCTTCTCTGATTTTTTGCACTAAGCATTTTGCCAAGTAATTAATTCTTCCATTATCTAGTTCTCTGCATACATACAAAATGTGACATTTTAGAATTATTGAAGGATCCATGCTCTTTCCTTCTCCAAAATGACTACATTTGATTGGATATTTCCCTATTGTCCATATGAATACAAAAACCCTAAAGCATTTTTAAGTACTAAACGGATATAATCAGCAATTTGTTATCATTAAAACACCCAAGATATTTTTGTTAAAGCAAACACACCTTTGCTATAGGTTGTCAAAGGAGTCGATAGTTTCAAATTTTGGTGTTTTATCAGAAATCCCCCGCAGATGCCCTGGCGACACATCTTATTAAGGACGCTGGAAGTGCCACATTGTACCGCATACTTAAGTATCAGGAAGTAACGCCACTTTCCTGGGGCATCCAGCTTTCCCTGTCCAGGTTAGTGCCACTCCAAACTTCACTTGCAAATAAAAGCTACTAAAAGATGTTGCAACAGCCCACGAGGAATGTCTCTTTGCTGCCATCTAAAAGAAATGAGGAAGGACTTGTCCTGAATTATTGCACCAGTGTCTGCCCAGCAATACAAAGCACAATCTCTATTTTTCTCTGCTCTCTTCAGAGACAGATCTCAGATGACTGAATTCTATGCTTCTTGACACTGTGGCAAAGTTTGTCAAGGTAGCAAAGTGAAATGAATGGTTATCTACGGAAACCAACCCTGTGCTCTTTCTCTCCCTAATATATTAGATGAAGAATCGTCTATAAAAATTGCCAGTTAAGGGAACACAAGAATGTTCTTATTAATATTTTATTTAGGTGTTCTCCAATGTTTCTAGAACAACAGTCTCTAAATCTGATTGCAACAGAAGTTCTTTTTTTAAGAAAAAAATCCACTTTATATCTTTCAATATAATCGGGAAATATTTCCCCCCAATGTTCAGAATATGAAGAGTCTTTTATGAGGGGAAAGGGAGTGCAAAATGTCCAATATCCTACATGATACCAGTGTAGCATAGTCTCTCAGATGGAACCCAGAGCGAAGAACCCCAGCATGATTGTGGAATGGAGAGGAGATTTTTTTCAAGATCTCGTTTAGAGTGTGGCTTCAGGAGAACAGATCTCCACCCCTTCTTTCTGACCATCCCATCTCCCCAGGCAGGCTATACACAGGGTCATTAAGGTGGGAGGTGAGTCTTTGTAGTAGCCCTTCCATATTGTTCAGGGAACAGTAATTAAAGAAAGATTGGCTTATATTTCTGAAGCAATCTTAGAGAGCGAAATTTATATATAGATAGATGATAGATAGATGATAGATAGATGATGATAGATAGATAGATAGATGATGATAGATAGATAGATAGATAGATAGATAGATAGATAGATAGATAGATGATAGATAGATAGATAGATGATAGATAGATAGATAGATGAATAGATAGATGATAGATAGATAGATGATAGATAGATAGATGATAGATAGATAGATAGATAGATGATAGATAGATATAGATAGATAGATAGATAGATAGATAGATAGATAGATAGATAGATAGATGATAGATAGATAGATAGATAGATATAGATAGATGATAGATAGATAGATGATAGATAGATAGATAGATGATAGATAGATGATAGATAGATAGATGATAGATAGATGATAGATAGATAGATGATAGATAGATAGATGATGATAGATAGATAGATGATGATAGATAGATAGATGATAGATAGATAGATAGATAGATAGATAGATAGATAGATAGATGATAGATAGATAGATAGATGATAGATAGATGATGATAGATAGATGATGATAGATAGATGATAGATAGATAGATGATATAGATAGATAGATAGATAGATAGATAGATAGATGATAGATAGATAGATAGATAGATAGATGATAGATAGATAGATGATAGATAGATAGATGATAGATAGATAGATAGATAGATAGATAGATAGATAGATAGATAGATAGATAGATAGATGATAGATAGATAGATAGATAGATAGATAGATAGATAGATAGATAGATAGATAGATAGATAGATTTCAGAGAGAGGAAGGGAGAGGGAGAGAGAGATAGAAACATCAATGATGAGAGTCACTGATTGGCTGCAGCCCGCAACCCGGGCATATGCCCTGACAGGGAATCGAACCCCGATGGCCTGGATCCTAGGTTGACGTTCAACCGCTGAGCCACACCCGGCCAGATGAGAGGGAAATTTTTAAACCCTGGAAATTCACACTTAAATATTCTGAACTTAATCATACTGGGATTAATGTTGGCAGCAGATAAAATCAGTCCATACCACTTTCTTTGGAGGGAATTAAAACATTGGCATCACCAGTCAAACTAATATATCTTTGGTCCTGAGTTACTGATTTACTTGAAGTCTGGAATATTTACATTGGATGCATGAACAAAATAAATGAAAAAGCAGCTGCACATATGGGCCAACAAACATCAATAATTTAATTATTTTCCTCCACAGCAGATAGAGAGAAATAACTTATGGGGCCAGCGGGAACATTAAAATAAGCTTTTGTCTCTTGGCTAATAAATCTGATGAAAATACCTCACCTCTGCCAGGGCACTATTCCTAGAAAAACTTTCTTAAGCCCAAGTAAGTTTAACACTCCTCCAAATTTCATGGTCTAATCATGTGCAAAGATGCCTCTATAATTCTTTAGTGAGAGACAGGGAAAAATACTTTTCCTTGGTCTGTAAAGAATGAAGGTGTAACCAACTTAGGGTCGGTCATGGAGGATATCTCCAAGTTTTTCCACTTAGCTATTCGTACATCACTATACAAAGTTTGTAATGCTATCTCTGTCCTTGGGAACAGCTAAATGACTTTCCAAAGACCATAAATACCAGTTGGGTAAATTTGTATTCAGAGAAGTTTAAAAAAATGGAAATAGATCTGAGAGGCATAACATCTGCTAGGTTTGGAAAATATGATATTTCTCAAGTCATTTTGTATAATTCACATCCAAGCTTAGAATGTTGTTCCAATTTACTAAGCTGCGTTGTGGTTCCAGTTATATTTTATTTTTACGCTATAACCAGTTTTACATACAATTTTACTAATCTGTACAGATATTTCTATCTATTTTAATAAAAATTAAATAATTTTACCTTGGTACTTTTCTGTGGAAAATGTTTATGAAAATTTTCAAATTGTAAAAGAGCAAATAGCTATTAAACAGCACATGGTTCAAATATGACTGAGGATCTCATGTGAGTTTGCAGATAAGCATTGGAGATCGGGTCTTGAGTTTCCCACTCAAAAATACCCAAGAAGAACCTTAGATTATCACCAAACGTATATGCCATATACATGGATTTGGTGGAACTGGTTAATGAATGGTCCGCCCACAGGGTTTCTGCCCTCCCAAACTGTGACCAGGCTAGATTACATTCAGACAACGGAATAAATCTCACGACAAGCTGTTCAGGGACCATGGAAAGAGGACATGATAGGGGAGCCACATTGCTGCTTTCCAGTTCCAGCTCACCCACTTATGTGACCTTGGACAAGTCCTGGTCTCTCTGAGCCCATCGGTTTCCTCATCTGTGACATATGAGCTACTTGTGAGAACCAAGCGTACAAGCTATAATTAAGCTGCAGTCTATGAAAACCAGTAAGCAAATCATTCATTATTCAAGTAGATATCTAAAGATAATAACCATTATGCCTTAATCCAAAATACTGATAGATATACGAAAATGTTTCAAAATATAATCGGTTACTGCTCCCTCCTTTCTTTCTCTGCCTGTACACATTTTTGCCTAATACACTGTCTGCATTGGTACCAATGTCAGAGCTTTCAGAAATATAAAGAGCACACAAAACTCAACCGTAAGGAAACAATCCACCCAATTTAAGCTGGGCAAAAACTTGAACAAACACTTCTCCACAAAAGGCATGCAAATAGATGGCAAAAACACATGAAAAGATGTTCAGCATTATTAGTCATTAGAGAAATGCAAATTAAAATCAAAATGAGATATCACTATACACCTACAAGAATGGCTAATATATTTTTAATTGAAATACCAAGTTTTGGGAGAATTTAGAGCAACTGGAACTCTCATACACTGCTGATGAGAACACAAAATAGAAAAACTATTCTGGAAAACAGGCCATTTCTTATAATTTTTATAAAGCTATACATAGACTTAACAGTAATCCCACTCCTGAATTTATCCTAGAAAAATAAAAAACTTATGTTCACACAAAACTCTGTACATGAATGTTTATAGTAACTCTATTCATAATCACCAAAACCAAACACACACCAAATGTAATGGATAAGTAAACAGTGGTACATCCATAAAGTGGATACTACTCAGCAATAAGAAGAAACGAGCTATTAATACACACAGTAAAGGCATGAGGCTGAGTGAAATAAATGAGTCCCTAAAACTTATATGCGGTATAATTCCATTTATAGGACATTCTCTAGAAGAAAAAAACTACAGTTATTGGGAACAAGTCAGTGGCCGTTATGGGTTAGCTGTGGGTAACTCTGGGACTCTAGGGAGCTGGGGGCAATGGAACTGTTCTGTGGGCTGACTGTGGTGACAGTTACACTGATCTATACATGTGTTAACATAATGGAGCCTTACACAAGAGAAATCCAATTATATGATAGGAAATATTTTAAATAAAATTTTAAAAGTATACTGTATAGGAAGCACTCTACTAATAAAGACATTCTAAAATTCTTGATTTTATACAAAATAAAATTCAAACTTCAAGACATTTCCTCTTTCAGGTTCTACCACTATTCTCATCGCCCCTCCGCATATAATCATCAGAAGGCAGTCAGCAGGTATTTGTGTGACTTAAGTCTCAGATTTTACCTTTATATAATAATAAAACATGTCTAACATGAAAATTCAAACAGATGTCCTGTCAACACAATTCTAAATAGTCAAATATTTTCAAACGTCCAAATGGACAATTTTTTTCACTTCCTCTAAATATTTGGCCCTTCTACCAACTTAGAAGAGTTTGAATACTTCTGATTCCTAAACAAAAAATAGTTTTCCGTGACAAATGAATTACTACGTTTATACCTCTTCGTTTCAACAAAGACGGTCGATATTTCCAGCTCAATGGTCCTGAATTATTTATTGTTGTGTCTGAATGCTCAGCTCCAGGAAAGTCACGCTATTACTAACTCATATTGATAACATAACCTCTCTCAATTTTTCTCTTATGCCTTTATTCTCTTTCTCCCTCTCTCTCTCTCTCTCTCTCTCTCTCTCTCTCTCTCTCTCACACACACACACACACACACACACACACACTTTAAACTTAAACTACTGAAGTCTAGTTTAACTTAAGATTTGGGGGGATGCCTAGCCTGTGCCTCCTCTACCTATGTGGACTGTCACTCTCATCCATAGGATTAAATACTAAAGGAGAGCCACCTTTATATCCTGTGATTGTTTAAGGTTCTGCTAAAGAGAGAGAACCGAGATGTAATGTGCACTTTAAACCCATGAATGACTACCAAAGAACCTTGGCTAGAAAAACTGACAACTGAATAGAAATTTGAGTACTTTGTAAACTCAATATAATACAGTCACAATAATTTTTCTAAGAGCTGAACTATATTTTAAAACAATATTGATTGGCTCAGGAATAAATGAGCAGTTAAGGGTAAATCTTTAGGCATAATAACAGGGTCCACAGGGACATATGGGTCATAAGCAAGCAGGGAGCTTTCCCTATCAAAGTCACACTCACCCAAACATAAGTTTGTTCATGAGAAGGTAGTTGATGAATCTGGGCAGATAGCTTGACCTCAAATATCCACCCCACAACTGTCCAAGGCCTAAAAATACCACCACTAATTACCTGTCACTTTTAGCCTAGAGAAAATAACTATGTAGAAAGGGCATGGGCTTGACTGTAATGCATGATAAGTTAAAAAATAAAAACTTATATTTGAAACAATTCATGAACAAATCAGTATCAGATTCTATAGGAAAAGATCCACAAGCAGAAAATCAAGGAGATGAGTGGAAGAGTATTAAAGGCTTTTTAGAGGAAGTGAGATTTAGACTGAGCCTCAGAAGGAACATACAGAGAATAAAGGGAGCCCCGTCAAAGTTGGAAAGAGATTGAAGGAAGGATGGTGGCAGGTCTGAGAACAGAACTGTGAAGTGAAGTGTATGACCCAGAAGAGGAGCCAGGGCATGCTATAAACAAATGATTAAATTACCTTTGTTTCCTGTACCCTAATACTGGAGTGCGACGTTAAATGCAGAAGTATATTATCAGTGAAGACAAAACAGATGTCTCATGTGAGTTTTAAAACTAAGACTGAATGGCTGTTTTCTGAAATATAGTCTGAATAGCATCTAATAGACAGAGAATATAGTTTTTTCTCAAGCCCTAGGAGGCTGGAAGGGTTGCTGTGTTATCTAATGTACTATTCTTGAGTAAAACACACACACACACACGCACACCTGGAATAAACAAGGGGAAAAGACTAAACCCTTGTTTTAAAAAAGCAAATAAGGATGTGCTATCTGCCAGCTCTAAAAAGAAATAGTAATTTTAAATATATATTCATGATATCTAGAGCAAGGGAAATATTTATAGCAGAACTAAAACTGGGAAAATCCTCAGGAGACTCAATCTGGTGCTTTTATTCCCCAAAAAGGACAGTATATTTTAGAATTCTCAAGGAGAGAGATCAAGTGAATATATTAGGTGAGGGAAAGGGAAAATATGCTTTCCCTTCTCACCTTCTCACGTTGTCCCTTTCTTGGATAGCATTAGAGAAAAGTAACTGAAAATATTTCTTAAAAAATGTTCAAGTAAAAGTATATTGTAATGAGCTATACACCAAATAGATTTGAGTTCAAGCCTGGAATTCCTAATGACACTATTGACCTTTAAACAAAAATAGAGTTTCCACTAGTCTAACTTCTGTCATCTAGCCACCTACTAAGACTTGCCATCAAAGCACTCAGAAACAAAATCACATGCGCCTTGCCTGGCCAGAGAGATAATTAATTAACTAAGATATTAGCTAGACTAGGAACCTGAGAAGAAAACAAAAAGTTTCTGAAAGAAATTTAAGAATCCCTAAGAAATAAGCTTCATTAAACCATTGTGTGATAGAATAACTGATTAGATGAGTATACATAAATGTAGTTAAAATCTAAAGTACTTATACTCCTTATGAAGTCAATACAGAATATATGAAGAGAAATAGCAGTATATAACAGTTATCTATTGCTGTGTAACAAATAACCCCCCAAAATTTAGCAGCTTAAAACAACATTTATCATCTCACAGAAATCCAGGTGCAGTTTAGGTAATTCCTTTGTTACACAGTAGCTCACAGGCTGCAATCAAGATCTTGCCCAGGGGTTGACTGGGGAAGGGCTCATTTCCAAGCTCACTGCGTGGCTGTGGGCAGGAGTTACTTCTCCACGTCTCTTACCCTGTGGGCCTTTGCAGAGGGCAGCTCATCTCATTAAACAGGTGGGTGAGAAGAGTGCAAGCATGATGGAAGCCCCAGGCCTTTATCGCCTAGTTCCTGAAATGACATCCCATCACTTTTGCCATAATCTATTCATCAGAAGTGAGTTACCAGGTCCAGGCGACACATTAAGAGAGGGCACTACACGGGGCATGAATACCATGAGGCAGAGATCATCGAGAGCTATTTCGGAAGCTGCCTATGGCACAGAATTTGGTAAGATTTTAAAAGTGAATATCCATGGGTTAGTGGCAGAAATCTGCGTATATACAGAAATTGAAGTGGTATAGCCCACCTCTTAGAAACTCGTATTATGTATGCCCAGGTCACCATATATCTGCCTATGCAGTGGAGAATTACAAATGCAAGTTAACAGATATTCTCATAATCACTGTTTCTATTTTTAGCACTGTCAATTTTTAATGAATCACGTGAAATGTCAAATCGAACTTACCTCAGCAATCTAAGCCTAACTTGTTTAAGCAATGCTTCCCTGTTCGAAATGTGGTTTTGTCTCACGCTGGAACTATGTTAGTTCTTTCAAATGTTGCAAGTTATTAGATCAATTAATTTTTAAAGAGGAAACGATAAAATGATTATATAATTATAAAAAATTATTTTTGTGTTTATTTAGACTATATTTTTTGGTCACAGTCCTTTGTTCCCTCCTCACTTTTGTTATGCCTCAATGTTGAGCATTCTTCCCAGCTCCACTGACTTTGGGCATGGCCTTGTCATTGCCCTGACCAGTGAAATGGCAGCATGTCAACTCCAAGCACAAGCTTTAAAAGGCAGTTTATGCCCTGGCCAGTGTGGCTCAGTTGGCTGAGCATTGTCTCATGCACCAAAGGGTCACTGGTCCAATTCCTGGTCAGGGCACATGTCCAGGTTGTGCGTTTGTATGAAAGGTAACTGATTGATGTTTCTCTTTCTCTCTCCCTCCCTCTCCCTTCCTCTATCTCTAAAATCAATAAAAACTTTTTTTTAAGTAGTTTATGTTTCTACTTACCTATTAGTGTCTACCTCCTACCCTAAAAACAACATGCTCCATGCTCCATGCTCCTTGAGAATAGGTCTCAGGATGAGAACACACTTGGAGTAGTCTGGCACCTGTCCTGAAGTCTGGAATTAACCCAGAAAAGTTTTGCATGGCCACAAGCAATCGTTAGACCAATATGCAGGAAATAAATGTTTATCATTAGATACTGAAGTTTGGGGCTGTTTGTTTTACAGGGAAAGCTTACTAAAACAACTTATATGATAATTAAAAATCAGAAATTTTAAAAATAAACAAGGTAGCCTTGATAGTAGCAGACTGTAGAAGCAGATCATTAACAATTTCCAAATCATCCATATTGACAAACTGTTTTCCATTCTAAACTTTATTATTTATTACACTAAGTGTTGTGTGATCTTGAACAAGTTAGTTTTTAATTTCTCTGAATAACAGTTTCCTCATAAGAATTCAATGAAATAATTGATCTGAAAGCATCTAATATTATCCTGGAATATAATAGGTAGAAACTAATGTCTGTTTAATTTTCTGATAATTAAATCAACAGATTTTTTTAATTGAATTTTTAAACTTACAATTAAATAAATTGCATTAAAAACAAAGGTAATAAACCTTCAAATTCATCACTTCCTAATTATTTTGTTATAAATGTATATTTTTATGTTTTACTATAATCTATGCTTTTGAGATTATTGCATCTACTCTAGGTCTATATGGAAATACTATGTAATGGTATGTTATTGCACATCTCTTCCCAATCGCATGTACAACATCACAGTGGTAATTTAAAACTGGCCAAAGAAATCAGCAAATGCTACCAATTGGGCTTGACTTACTATCTCCTTGATTGTCAAAGAGTTAAGAAAGTGACGGAGAATATGCTAATAATTTTAATAATGCTAGTAAGACTGTGACTTAAATGCATGTCAGCAGACAACAGTGTGGTGGTTATTAGAAGGAAAGGGGGTGGGGTGGTTAAGGGCAGAGGTCAAGTGTAGGGTGATGGAAGGAGATCTGACTTTGGGTGGTAGGCATACAATGCAATATACACATGATTTATCATAGAATTATACACTTGAAACCTATATAATTTTATTAACCAATGTCACCCCAGTGGATTTAATAAAAATCAAAAAATTAAGGAAAATAAACGAATATGTGTCAGATCAGTAGCCATTACATTGTGAGTAGGGGAAAAAATGTGAAACTATTCTTTCGGTATTTGAAAATTATTATCCAATTTAACAAAGTTGCTCATGTCCTTAAAGAACATGTGAAGTTCTAATGCACACCTTTATTTCATTTTTGCCTTGCTCAATAATATAAATGAAAATATTAACCAAGGTATATCTTGGAACTATGCCCATTTCTAAATATTGTCAGCAACTTTTTTGCTAAGTCAGGTGGTAAACATTTATTCATTGTCTGATTTTGTCAAATCATGAATGAATTACAATCTTAGATTGGCTAGGGATACAAGAGTTAGGCAAAAATTAATGAAAGTATTTTGTGAGAATCAATTGACTACATGGAATTTACAATAAAAAGTATTGTATATTTTATTATCATTTGTAAATTGTGTGCAACATATATTCTTTATGTCAGAAAAATTTATAATAAACTTATATTTTTTTCAGAGAGCCAGTTACTAAACATTTACTAACACACTACTGGGAAGGAAGAACAAAACTCATCAGAAAATGATAAGCATTTTTTTTCAGTGCCATTACTGTTCTACTTGGTTTGCTAGGTACCTAATTAGGCAACTCACCAGAGGACCTGGGAGCACTTCAAACCCTTGCTTCTCTCAGCCCAGGCATTCTTCTATTCTCTTAGGTTAAATCTAGCATCCAAAATGATTTTACAGAAAGTTTGAAGCAACAGAAATAGGACCCAAAGAGTATATGAGATGTGTCTTTGCCTCCAAATCAGTAGGTTTATTCTTTCTCCCTAAAATGCATTAAAGAGAGTATACTGTGTGAGCTGCCACTTCTGACTCTCATTCTGCGTCCATGCTTTAATCTTCTCATGCTGTTTTATAGATATTATGTTCTTTCCAGTGTTAGAACAAGCTACATATCCCTATTTCTATAAATGTTTTTCCATGTAACTTTTTTACCTCTTGACATCATCACTCCTTTTACATCACATTCTAATGTGACAGAATTTTACTAAATGAACCCTCAATTTATTTAGGCCGCCCACTAGAAAACTGGCTCTCTGGCTTTGGAAACTACATCTCTATAAGGGCAGTCTAGGATTGTGCCAGCTGTATTAGTCACCTAACACTATAGGCTCATTGCAAGCTCAAGGTTAACTAAACTGTTCCACACAACCTACTCAAAGTTTGGCTCTTCTACATCTTATACTTTGAGAACCTAAGATAGAAATAGAAAAATTGAAATATGGAGGTACACTAAGAACATTAAGGGACAAACATAACAAATATAAACATCAGATAGTAAGAATCAAGAAATATAACAAAAAACAATGATCCTTTCACACCTAAACAACATTAAGCAATAGTGGTGGCATCTCTCATTACAAAAACAATGATTACAATAATGACCCTGCATTGTTGATGATTTAAAAGGCAAGAAAATGTGCCATACTTTTTAGAAAGCTGTCTATCAAAGTTATTCTAAAAATTACTTGTGCTAGGCTAATCATTCTCATTAAGGCATAAAAATTTTTTAAATTTCTTAGAAGCCCTCAGAGCCTTTAACCTAACAGATTCTCTTCAACTGATTGTTGAACAAATTAAGGGAGTGTACAAGCAAAACCTAGAAAACTTTAACATAGACAAACCATCAAAATGAGTGATAATCTTGTATTACTAGTTACACTATGAGCAATTATTTATTGAATTCCTCCAAAAGCTAGTAACTTTGCTTATGTCATTCCCAATCAACAGCAACACTGAACAAATAAATATCGTTATGCCTAATTTACAGACAAGGAAACTGAGACACTGAAAATTTATGTAAACTACCCAAGTTCACACAGAATGTAACTGGCAAAGCCAGAATTCTAACCCAGAGTTGTTTGATCCCAAAGCCTGGGCAATTTCTCCTATTTGATATTCTTCAAACAGTGATACGTGTGCGTGTCAACAACTATGTATTAAATTAATTTCATAGTCAGTTTTATTTCATTTTATTTCCATTTTAAACATTCATTTATGCTTAATCTTTGCAGCATGTTCTAACATATTTATAAAAAAACAGAGATAAAATATGTCTTTAACTCTATTTTGTAGAAGATTGCCAATAACTAGAATGGTTTTTATCAGTTGAGAATAGAGAGTTATAAAGCCTGGTATGATATAACACGTGTGCTATTTATAAATTCCTTAGGGAAATGCTAAACATGTGCACACACACATACTGAATGGGTTCCTTTGTAGGGTATAGCCCCCCCCCAACTCCCTATTTAGCATCATCGTTGGTCTGGTTGCTCAATATCCAAGCAGGTGAAAGTGAGATGGAAGAGAGTGGCTTTGGCAGACCCCTACTCCCTTGTCAGTGCCTTTGGCTATTCCTGGCAAACTTGGTTTTCCACTTACCCCAACTTCTGGAGACCGGTTGTGCTAACTAATTTCCAAATAGTAGTGACAATTTGCAAAGTAAATCATGCCTCCAAGAGTATATGCAGTGTCCAAACATAAAATCACCAATGGCATTCATTTTCTCCCTTTTCAACTTAAGGCATCAGAGCTATAATGCTCCACCAAGTTATTAAGATCTGACCCCCCCTCCACCAAAATACCACATACCAAATATCTCAGTAAAAGCTGTCTTCAAGTTATCATAAGTTTTGGCAACTGGAATAAGAGCAGCCCAAGAAAGCATTTAGAGAAATTCTAATAATTTAACTATCTTGAGATAATTTATATCAATAAGTTAAGAACAACTATAGTTTATTTATGTAAAGACTGTAAATTACAAAACTGTGTTTGTCTGTATGTGTGTGTTTGTGCCTGTGTGTGTAAAATACAATTTAAGGGCAAATAAACTCATATAAACCAGTTCAACTTCAATCCTATGTTGAATGGGCTTTTCCCTAAAATCCTGAAATTGGTAAACGGGGCCAAAACCTGATGACTAAGAGGCACTAGGTGCATGGTCCATACAGTGAAGAGAACCACCAAAGGCTGGAGTCAGACAGCTTCCCCAGGATTCACAAGGAGCCCACAGAAATGGTTTTACTGCCACGAGCTATCTACCCCTATGTACCTCCCAACCTGTAAGAAGGGAGGCTGAGGAGGAATGGAAACTGGAGGAAGAGGCCTCTCTTTCCACCTCCCACCCTCAGCCCCAGGCACCTCCACAGGCCAAGTGAGAGGGAAGGCTATAGAGATGATGGGGGTGCCTGTGAGAAGTGGTGACCACCATCCTATTCAGTGGGGGGACTATGGCCAAGAAAGGGGAGTTTCTGATCTGCACCTGTGCCCACAGAGGAGCAAAGAGAGCTGGAGAGAGGTGGCAGTCAGAGGGAGTGGGATGTCCAGCAGGGGAGCAACCCTGCCCCTCTCCCTACCCCCTCCTCAAAGAGAAACAAATTACAAATACAGCTAGAGCCCATCCTTCATCCCTCTCCCTCTCCCTCTCTCTCTCTCTCTCCCTCCTTCCCCAGCAGTGGGGATGTATTTCAAAAACACAATGTGGAATGCAAAAGCAAGTTGCAAAAGGATACCTGTAATTCATTAACAACTGTGTGAATTTAAAGAATGTGTAGAACCTCATGCATTGTTTGACTAGACACATTTTAATAAGACTTCCGTAATAAAAAAGAAATAACCAGTTAATGAGGATTTGCTATTACACAAGCAGTAAACAACTTGCAAGAAAAGCCAGAATATACAGAACTGACATACCCACTCAAGGACATCTAAATATCTAAACTATTACTCAATAGCAATCTGTCTTGATATATTCAAGTAGTAAGAATACTTTTAGTGCTATAGCTGCAACCATTTCCCTGTTTCATCAGTTACGCATCTCCTTTGGTATATAAACCTAGAGCCTTATAGATGTGAAATATGCTACATAATAAAATACTTTCCTGGGCTGGACTTAGCTAGTAAATAAAGTAATAAAATGCCATGGCTTGGAGTCCCAGATAATTCACTTTGGTAGAAATGACCTTATAAAGTTCTCACCCTGTTGTATAAGCTAAGTCTCCTTTCTATTGCATTTTGTTTTATTTTATTTTTAATATATCTATTGATTTCAGAGAGAGGAAGGGAGCAGGAGAGAGATAGACAGGAACCTCAATGATGAGAGAGTCACTGATCGGCTGCCTCCTGCACACCCCCCACTGGGGATCGAGCCTGCAACCCGGGCATGTGCCCTGACTGGGAATCGAACCTCCATCCTGGAGATCATAGGTCGATGCTCAACTGCTGAGGCACGCCCTGCTGGGCTCTATTGTATTTTAAATGGTTTACAGGAGTTGCTGGGGTCCTTACAGGAGTTGTAGGGGAAATAGAAACAGCAGAATATGTAATATATCAGGGTTAGTTCTTAAAATAATTGCTTGAGGTATATGTACTTAATAAACTTAAAGATAATATCAACTACCTTAGCAAGTCTTCATTTTCTCTATGAGCATGGCTGAATCTGTGACCCCCCAATAAACTCTCCTCTCTCCTTCTTAGCACTGATTCCATTATTTTTGTTTGTTTTTTTCTCTGTTTCCTGTGTTTGCTTTTACTTTTGTATACCAAGGATGCCTAACACAATACTAGGCACACAGTAGGCGTGATAAACACTTATAATTTGCATGATTTTAAATATTTTTGAAATAAACAATCAATCCATCTTTCCACATAGGATTATGTAAATAGGGAACAGGAAGCACGTGGTCCTTTAAGAGAGTGAACCGACTGTTCCCTCCACCTGCTTCATAATTCCAGTTGTTAACAGCACTAAGGACTCAAATCCCATTAACTTGTCACAGAAAGCCCAGGAATGTTTTTGTGCAGGTTGTGAAGAAAGAAAAAGTGTAGAGTAATCCTAAAAAAACTTAAACATAACAAGAGGAGGAGGGGCAGGGGGAGGCTGCCGAGCAGCAGCTGAGGCCCCCATTCGGTTTTTCCTTCATCGTTCGGGTTGTGCCTAAGTAAGAAAGGCACTCTTACTGAGCCACGCACCTATAAACAACTGCCCTTAACTACACAGAGAGCACCTTGGGAAGTTTTTAGAAATGCTCAGTGGAGTCTACTGCTACTAATATGCTGTACTAACAAGCTGTGATCATTTATACAAACCCAGGGCAGTAGAGACCTGGATACAGGGTGAGCTGAAGTTGAAAAAAATTAGTTTATCTTCTAGACTGTCATTCTCTTTCCCAAATACATATATATACACCCAAGACTCTTAAGAATCTTGATCTCTTCAGAAACACCCTCCGTGCAATAGATTCTGGCTGTTTCCCTCTCATCGCATGTCTCCTCCCCACTGACTTCCATCATACATTATCTGTAGGAACTGCTCTCAGCTTCCCACTTCCAGGAAGAGACATAGTAAACACATGTTCATGTAAAGGTTCATAACTAATTGAAGCTTAATTTTGTTATTCCTCCCGGTATCATGAGCTCAATGCCATGCAATATTGATGGTAGAATTTCACATACCAGTGATATGCTGATGGGAAAGAAATATTGGTACCTCAAGATCTCACTAGAGAGTTCCTACTCATTCCCAGCAGGTAAATAATCCTGTCTGGTTCTCTGGTAGCAAATCATTTCCATAAGATAAACAATAGCTGCAGGCAGAAGTAAAAAAAGGTAAAAATATATATATCAAAATTATAAATTTAGAAATAAATGTAGACATAGGAAATGCATAATATTATCTTTGCTCTAAACAAAGAGTTTCTGCCAGTGAATAAAGTGGTGCCTTGATTCGTGTGTGCTCAGCCTTTGCACCTACCAAGAGCCCTTACTCACTTGAGCATGTGTTCAGGTGTAGAGAGGTACCTGAGCTAATGATAATGATCTCTTAAAATGGAAGTCAAAACAGACACTGGCCTCATAAACAAGTGGATTTTTTTAACCTCTGTATTTTGGCCAACTGAGCCCTTAAGAAATAAAATGAATGTGATTTTCATAGGGCAGCTGCAACTCTGTGTAGCGACTGGAGTAGCAGTAAGTAATGGGGAATGCCAAAAAGAGGCAGAGAGGCAATCAAGTATTATTTTTAAGCTAAGCCTTGAAAAACTGTAACCCGACCATAGAGAAGGCAAGATCAGCTACATAATTTGTAGGACCCAGTACAAAATAAGAGTGCAGAGCCCCTTTTTCAAAAATTAAGAACTCAAGACAGGAAGAGCAGACCATTAAAGCAAGCATGGGACCCTTCTCAGCGCAGGACCCTGTGCGAGCACATGTGCATGAAGCCCTAGGAGAGGACATCCTGGGTAAAATGGTGTATATAAAGGCTCAGGATGGAAAAGGGGTGAATGGTAGAAAAAAGAAGCCCAGTGTTGGGAAAGAACTCCAGCCTCATAGAGGATGGCAAGAAGTAACAAGGTCCCAAAAGAGATGACTAAGCACACAAGCAGGTTGGCTTGCCATGGCTCTGTAGTTGCCAAAGGCAGGTAATGAGACAGTGGAGAGAGCAAGGCAGCTTGTACTACACGGCACAGAAGACAAGCAGGGGCATCATCACGGCAGTAGTTTCCCTTGTCCCCAAGTCCCCAAACTGATGCGAAGTCCTAGGTTGCAGCTATGCCTGCAGTGGGTTGCACCACAGTTGAACTCAGCACCTTTTATAGCAAGCAGTAAACAAGCCAGTCCCCTACCCAGGGGGAGAGCTGCCATATGATTGTCCTGGCAGTTAAGCTGCCTTAATTGCCTATTTAACTAGCTACAAAAATGGCTCTGGGTTAGGGCACATGTGGCCTTATATTTTAGCATATTCAGCAAGGATGTGCACCAGGGCCCTTGGTGGACTGCCTCTCCCAACACACAGCAAGGGAGCTTCATGTGCCCTTGAAACAAGGTCTCTGTTGTGGGGTTGAACTGTGTCTCCTAAAAAAGATATGCACAAGTCCTAACCTTTGGTTCCTGTGAATGTGACTTTATTTGAAAATAGGGTCTTTGCAGATGTAATCAAGTTAAGACGAGGTCATACTGAATCAGGATAAACCCTAATCTAAAGACTGGTATCCTTGTCTGAAGAGGAAAAGTTGGACACAGATACAAGTGCTTGTGCTGTATCAGGATTTTCACTTTTTAGCAAGAATCTGTTCATTCCCTTGCTTCATGTCCCAGAATTTGATAGAGCATATAGTTTTCTTTGAAAACTGACCCCTGGGCTGGGATCAGTTCAAAGGGGCATGAAACCTGTCCACCATGTCATTCTTCGAGCAGGAAGAAAAGTTTACTTTCTGTTTTTCCTAGGAAAAGAAAAATAAACCCTGAACTAAAGTCCTTTTTGGTTATTTATGTAAGACATTTGCTGCACACAACATAAAATCTGTTTTTCAAGGAGTACCGCTTCCGGAGATGTTAGGAAGTAAATATGCATAAATGATTTTCCAGCGATGGACTAAACCTAAAAATCAAATGGTTCTAATGAACCTTCTTTACCTTTGAGCTTTTGCAGTCTAAGAGCTCCAAATCTAACAAATGCTCTTTCCCATCAAATATGTACCCATCAACCAATGCCATTAACAGTTTTAATTGACATTTTCCTTCTTGTGACAAGGGCACTCGTTTTTTGAGATAAGGGGATACGAAAAAATGGTGACTTGTCTCCACACACTGTGGTCTTTGGTTCTTCAAATCAAAGCCATCATCCAAATAACCAAACCAAACAGTCCACTTTAAGAATAAAAGGAGGCTTCGGAAGTAATCTACAAGCTTCATTAAGTAGTTGCTTTATAAAATTAAAGATAAAATGAAATTACAGAAAACCTTCATTCTTTTAGGATAAAAAAGATGAATTGCAGATAGTAAAGATAGAATATCTGGCCTTATGCATTTCTTCCTAATGCATCAAATTAATGTAGGTTTCAAATTAAATTAAGTCTGTGAGTTCCATTTTTAAACTATTGTTCTGAAAACATAAATCCCACTGAAATGGGATAAGAGTAGGTTGGGAAAATCTCAATTGCGATGGTGAGAAAAAAAGCAATGGAATGCAAATGAAACTCAACAATCCATAACTCTTAATGTAGGATAACACTTGGAGTTTAATTCCCTAAGTAGCTTTTAGAGTCACTGGACCTAAATATATTGGAATGACAGTACCTGATATTAAGTTAAAATGCATTACTAACATCATATTTCAAAAAGACAAAAAAAGGATTGTTTATGCCCTTATAGTGCAGACAAAACTCATAATAATCATATAGTAATCATGGAGGTGTGTAGAATCAAGACATACCTGAGGCATTAACTGTTCTTTGTATTTTAATTTGGATTTCAGTGATGCTGACTTGGATGCACATCAGTCACAAACAAATGTTATGCTACATCAAATGCTCACTCCAGGTCCTGCATCTAGTTTAAGAAGGCAATTTTTAAAAATGCAGACTCATTTTTGTTCAATTAAACCATCTAAAAAGGGATGGCAGGTCTCTAAACATATGCTATCTTCTTTATTCTCTGTGAAGTCTACAGAATAAAGTTAATTCTATTTCCACAAGGAGTAAACATCAAGTGAGATTTTCTGCTGTTCTCTTCTAATAAAGAATTTTAATCTTTACTGCAGACCTTTACTGTGAAAGAATATAAGTGCCTGTGTTAGGTCATTTCTGCAGTCAGAAGTAAAGACATATGCTAGGAAGGCTGAGATCTCGGGAGGTCTGTAGCAATGGTATTTCCACTGGGGGACAACAGCCATCTGCCCACTCCCTTCACTGCCAACCCTCAAGGCTTAGTGACAGCAACCCTGGGAACAACGTCATTCTTAGTTTCCTTCATGCCTTTGCAGAATAAATCAGCGTGCCAGCAACTTATGCCCAGGATAGTTATTTTGACTGAAGTAGTCTATACTTTACCAAGGGCAGACTTAATGTTTAAATTTAGGCAGCAATGACTCCAATAGATTTAGAATCCACCTTCAAAAATAGTTTCTGTTGACATACACTTGAAGATTTAGAAAATTATCATCATCATCATCAAATCCCAATTATCTGAAGAAAGAACTGTGAGTCTTAGTAATAAAATCTTTAGTAATAAAGTCTCTAATTCAAGTTCATTTGCCTGAGATTTTCTGGGAGCCCAGCTAGTCCAATATGGCATGGATACCTAAAGTAGGATCCAAACTTCTTAGAAACTGAGCGTAGACATACACATTCACAGTCTTATTTTGCAGCATTGGCCCAGGTTCCTATTCAGGGAAAGGGAAAGCAAACTTGAAATCTCCTGTTTACACAATTTGTGGATTGCTCCCACTCACAAATCACTAATAACTGAGGAAAGAATATGCATTGCACATCTGTGAATAGTATGGTGATCTGTTCAAACCTCATCTCAGTTTTCCATTTCTATGCTCTTTATTTCCACAAATAATTTATTTACCTATTTTTTAATTTTATTCAATTTATTGGGATGACATTGGTTAATACAATTATGTAGGTTTCAAGTGCACAATTCTATAGTACATTATCTGTACGTTGCATTCTGTGCAAACCACTCATTTAAATATGTATTGAGCACCTGACTCCAGGCCCGGCGCCACTGTAGGCAGTATAGATGCAGGAGCCAGCGACACAGGCAAGTCCCCTACTATCACCGAGCTTACAGTCCGCAGGAGTGATAACAGACAATTAAAAGCACGAGCAGTATCCTTTCAGAAAGTGATCAGTGCTGTGAAAATAAAACACAGGGGTGTTTTGGAGGGGTAAGGGGTAAGAGTGGGTTCCCTGGGGTAAGAAAGAGCTCTGAAAGGGTTGAACCGAAATTGAATAGCAGGAAGTGGGTGCTCAGGGATTCAGCGCTCTAGGCAGAGAGAGCGGGAAATGCCATCCTAAGGTGGAATAAAGTTGGCACATTCAAGGGACGGAAAGGAGCTGTGACCAGCTGTGGCGAGAGAAGGGGAGAATGGTTAGATGGCAACAGAAAAATAGCAGGAACAGAGTAAGCTGGGCTTTGTAAGCCATTGCAAGGTGGGTTTTATTCTAAGTATGATGGGAAGTTGTTTAAGGAAGGGAATCACATGATCTGATTTACATCTTTTAATCGCCTTCTAGCTTCTGGGACCAGAATGAGGTTCATACCAGGCTGTGAGATCCGGTGGGGTGAGAGCCCAGGGGAACCAGGACTTCCCCGGACAGAGGTGACCTAAGGCCACCTCACTCCGAATGGACCATAGGAGGACACTTCATTCAACACCTACACATCACAGGCAAGGCTTAGCTTCAGCCTCTTCTCCGGGCACGAGGAGAGGTCACTCTGCCTGCCACTTCAAGCCATGTCGTTTCTTGAAATAAAGTGCCAACAATGCAAGTAAATCCACCAATTGGACAGTCTGTAGTTGGACTACATCTGCAGTTACACTGTAACAGACATCCTTAAAATGCTGAAAAATTCAACGTGCAGAGAACGGAAAGATCATAAATCCTGGTTTGTATCATTCAGTGACTGCACCAAGAAGTAGCAAGTCTATTTGTACTGAACATAAATGTGAGAGATAATGGATTGTTGCCTAGCAAGGGGGAAAAATGCTTTGTCGCATGATAGTTCTGATTGTTGTTTGTTAGAACATGAAGTGATTGATATTTGCTAATGCATATTGTTTAAAAGGCACATTTTTCTCTGAAGATTAGTGATGAGCATTTAATGAATTAAGGAGGGAGAAATGGGGGATATCTGTAATAGTATCAACAATAAATACAGAAAAAAGAAAATAAAAAAATAAAAGGCACAGTTTTATGGGCTCTAGTCCTGTAAATGATTTTTCTAATGGTCATGAATTCTCAATAAGCTGAAGTAGGAAAGTAAAAACAAATCTTCAAGGTGAAATAAGCCTATAGAGGCCAACCTCAGAAAGGGAAAGGGAAAGGGAAAGAATAATGACTACCAAGCACATCTAGTGATATCGTTTCATCCATCTCTACCAGCGAAGGGCACTATCTATCCCTTTATTAGAGATGGAGGAACTGAGGCTCAGAGATGTTACAGCTTCACCATCATCATAAACGGAGTAAACAACAGAGCTGTCTCTGTGTTCAGACTCCTTTAAATGGAGTCTGATTTCTCTCCGTTGCACCAGGCAAGGTCAGTCAACAATAAAGCAATTGGATGTTACACTCAGGAGTGAAGGAGGCAAATCTCTGGAGAACCCAAGACTAAAAAGAACTCTGTCCTTCCAAGAGCCTTTCCATTCCTACCACTGCTGACCTTTGCTGCTACCAAGGTCTCAGGACATGACTATGAAGAAGGTAATTTGTACCTGATTTTTCAGCCCCCTTTTTGGATCTGTATCCTATCCAGCAATGCCTTCCTGTTTTCTTTGTTTTCTTGGCCTATGTAAATACCAGCATCTGCTCTCAAATTCTCCATTCATGTTAAAATGGAATTAACTCATACCAAGCAGACAAATTTAAAAGAGATATTCATTTTATGAGAATGAGAGATTTAAATTATTAAATTTATCTCTATATTTTTTTAAAAAATGAATCAGTAGACAGGGATAACTTGTAGAGAAACAGGACCTGTCTTGGGTCCTGAAATCGATCCGCACAGATGGTCCCTCTAGCACGCCCACGGTAAACTCTGGACCAATAATTGCCCCATCAAAATTTACCTGACTTATCTCCTGCTTTTCTCCCCTCCAGCCAGCCCTTCCAAATAGACTCTGTCTCTCTCCATTTCTGTCATGTAGCCACTGCCATAAATCCCTCCTGAAATTCTCTCCTTCCTCTTCTTTGTCTGCAATTATCCTTACAGCTCTTGCTTGGGGCCAGTATTTTTAAACATAATAAATTTTATTAGCATGAAATCCTTTCCATGTTAAAACCTTTAAAACACAAAATCATAAAGAGGAAAAATTTTAAATCAGTGTGATCCTGTCACTGAGGCAACCCTCTTTAATAAGCTTTACCTATCCTTAGGGCTTTTCTGATCATTCCGGGTCTCTGTCCTCAATCTCTCCTCTCTCCCTTCCCCTCTCCCTCTCTCTGTTCTTTGTACTCCTCCGTTTGCTGACTACAACAGACAGCTGATTGTTATTTATTCAATTAGACCTTTAAGAAATGTTTATTAAGCCCACCTACTCTGTATCAGACATCATGCTAGATTCCAGAGTGGTAAATGGGACAGATACGGTTTCTGCCTGCATGATGTTTACGGTCTAGTGCCTATAACTATGACTTATTACTTAATACATCTAACTTACTAACTTAACAATCCATGTATTTTATAAGTGAATATTGTCCCCCAAGATTCAATGAATATTTCAGTGAACTGAAACTCCTCAAGGTCAGAAAACACTTAATGTCATTGTGATCAAACACATAGCCAGTACTACTTATCACAATGCTCAAGGGATACAGAAAGTCAGAAAACTGGCATTTTCTTCATATCAAAAACAGCTTCAATTATGTGTGACAGAAGCCCTATTAGTGAGCACAGTGTTGCTTTGTGAATCTTCTATTAGAGTCTGTTTCGTTCTACACTAGACCATTTTAGCTAAAAATACAGAGTGGGGCAAAAGGGGATTTACAATTGTTTGTATGAAAAATAATACAAAATTAATAAATAATAATACAAGAATAAACTTTCATATACTAGCAACTGTAAACCTACTTTTTCCCATCCTGTAAGAAGCAGGGTAAAATTTTCATTTGAGAATTACAGTTTGTAGTCTGGCCTGGCAGAAATGAAATCCACCTTATATTAACATGGTTTCTGAGCAGGATAAAATAACATAAAAAACTATTATCTGACCAGATGCAATAAACAGATGGGAAATTATAGTCAAATAAGTGGCATGTGTTTAGAATTCATAACATAATTACCGTGGCTTTCATGGTACACATAGTAGATGCTCAAAAATATTTGCTAGATTACATGACGTTGAGAGTTCTTGAGTAAGAAGAGCAGGCGCTCTTAACCATGGTTTGTCTGGCTGCTTGACATGCTTGCAGAACACCAGTCCAACCCCAGAAAATCACCGAATGCTATGGCATCACATGGAAAACTGTGGTTGAGTTGTTAAATGGCTAAATGGCCAAACAAATTACCCTGACGCCTGAATAAGTCAACAGTCTCTCTGTTTGACCAAAGGAAAAATCCGTCGTACCAATTTGTGGCTCATGATAAAATTAATTAATTAGTTAGTTAATTAAAAAATAAGCCCTGTCCTTTGCAGCAGGTTCTGATGATTAGGAAGCTGTTGTAAAGGACTCAATTATCAGACTCCAGGGGAACTCATTTTCAAATACTGTCTGTAAGGTTAGAAGCTAAAGCTTACAATTAATAGACTAGCCCTCCTGATTTTCATTTGGAAAATTAATTCTCAGTTTGGCTCGAGCACACATTATATGGTCATGTATATGGCAGATGCTCAACTGGGTATTAATTGAAGACCAAAATTAGCTTGGATAAAAATGAAATAGTGACTGCTATGGCCATTTTCCTTCATCCCACACAATATGAAATACCTAGTGAGCTCTGCAGAAGCCTGCTAGATTACTTCTTTCTAAATAATCTAAGTGGTGCTATAGCAACCTTTATTTTTATTCTAGCAATTGTCCTCTTACACAGAAAAATTCTCTGATATTTCAAGGGTTAAATGAAATTTTGTAAAGGAGAAGTCTAATGGCTACAGGGTTCTTTGTCAAGGTGATAAAAATCTTCCAGACAGTTGCACAATCTTGTGAATATACTAAAAACCACCAACTGTGTGCTTCAAAGGGATTTTATGGTGTACGAATTATAGCTCAATAAATAAAGGGCCATTCTTCTCCCTAATAAATAATCTGATCTATTTAATATGCTGTGCTTTAAGTGTGAACACCATGCTGTGTAATTAATGGTTTACTTGACTAGCCTTACATCCAAAAATTGAACTCCTTGAGGTCAGGGAGTATCCTCATTAAATTTTTAAATTTCCAGCATTTAATATAATAATTGGTAGAGAGTAGACAACTGCAAAATGTTTGGTGAACAGGCAAAGTGAATAAATATTTAATAAACAAATAGAAATTAAATAGCATTTTTTTATATAAAGAAAACGAGTGTTGGGAGGCAAAAGAAAAATGTAATAATGAGAGGAAAAAAGTCTTCTAAAATGAAAAGAGAAAGTGTATTCAAGTTGAGAGAAAAGACCAACTCTCCCTTCCAGTCTGCAAATGGCTTAAATTGCCATAGTGGCAACCAATATGAAGACTTTTAGATTCATAATCCATTTTGGACTTGCTCCTGAATCTCAGGTAGTTGCTCACAGCATGGAATTCTCTTTAAACTCTGTGCCTGGTGGCAGAATGAACTGGAAGAAGCATGAAATCATTTCTCTCTCCTTAAATACTAAGAATGTTTGCATTATGCTTAGGAAGACAAAGTCATTTTGCAGCTCCACTATTCATAAATATGTGTCTTAGAAAATTGCTGAACACAGCAATAATAAAACATCCTATTTTTCACTGGCTTTCTCCACAGAAGAGAGAAAGCAAAATTTAAAAAAGAATTTTTGATAGCTGCAGAAATCTTTGTCTTAAAAAAAAAAAAAGTTTCAGAAAGTATGCATGAAATTAAATCCAGTCCAAAAGCCTAAGATTGAAAAGTTGCAGGGCTACGTATCATGGCCATGTAAGTAATCAGTTATGACATCTATGAACCTGGAGCCAAGAGACCATGATATCACGTCTCTGCCTTGGCCAAATCATTCAAACTCTCTGAGCTCCAGTCTCCACATTGTAAAATAGAGATATCTGCCCAGCCTGCCTCACAAGATTATTTTAAGAATCAAATTCATGCATTTGAACATTTATTTTAGCAAACACTTTTTAAATGTCACTCTTCTAGGCTTCAATGACACAATTGTGCATAAAGCAGAGTCCCCGCCCTCCTAGAGCCTACATTCTAGAGAGAAAGGCAGACAGAAATCAAATAAGTAGATGGATATATACCTTCAAGGAGTAGTGAGTGCTCACAAGAAAAGTCAGCCAGGATAAGGGCATAGAAAATGGCAGGGCAGCCATGTGCTTGTTTGGGGAAGAGAGACATGTTCCCTCTGAGGAACTGACTTCAGAGAGGCGATCTGAGTGAAGTCACCAGCCTCCTCTATCTTCCAGTCCTCACTCCAGCCCGAGAAAGAGCCCGCTGTCCTCCGAGCAGCTCACAGAGTCCCCTGCTCCTCTCCACCTGTGCCATATCCGACACCCAGATTTCCCTCCACATCCACCTTTTAATATCCTATTTCTGTGTTGAAGGCCAATTCGGAATGCCACCTCAGAAACTGATGTGATCTCCTGAGCCCCTGATTCCCAAAAGTACAGTGATCATGCAGGCTTTTTTTTTTTTCACTCCTCCAGCAAGCATTTAGGGAGCACCTACAATGCATTTTAACCCCCATTATGGTTAATTACGTCTCTCTCTTTTCCTTCGCTTGCCACCTTCCTCACACCCTACTAAACTGTAAGCTCACTAAAGACAGATGTTCTTTCCAGCTTTATATCCTTTCTAGAACCTACCACAAAGGCAGGCATCTAGGAGACTAACTTCATACTGCCTGAATGGAGAAATGTTTGCCTGTTATACCCTAAATAGGAGGCACGATCTCAGCTCTCTTAAAAGAGAGAAATGAAGATCAGCTGTCCCACAGCACTCCCCACCCATCTTAGAATTCTCCTACCTCAAAATCACATGTCCTATAGAAGGATTCTTCTCAGGTTTGTTCTCACCGCCCTGCACTGGGGTCCATTAGGGTGTGGTTGGGCACGGGGCCCGGGCCTGCAGTGCTCTTCCGTCGGTTTGCGGGTCTTGCCTTGGAGCCAAGGCGAGCCAAGAGGATGCAGAACACACTCGAAGGCCCAGTAGGCCTGGAAGTGATAAGGCCAGCAGAATAAAAATCTCTGGCTTTGAGCTCATCAGCATTGGAGCCCCATTCACCTCCAATTCCATGAGGTCCCAGGGAAGCCATGGCTGGGGCCCCGAGTCCTGGCTCTGACTGTTTAACTCCTGACTCCTGGTACATGAGTCTGTGAGAGCAAACGAAAGAACACTGCGAGATACAAACAAGGTTGAAATAAAATAAAGAGATGTCAAAAAATGTTCACTGGAGGTTAAAGAACTTGACCGTTTTGAGAAAACATCAATTTGTTCTATCAGTGAGTCTAAAACTATTCTCGTCATGTGTCCAAGTGTGCTACAGCTACAAAAATATCAAAAGGGAAGTTAGTAGAGGAATTTGGACAAAATTAGAAACCTCCGTCAGTCTCATACATCACTCTAATATTTACTACCTGGATCCTGCAAAAATAATCCAAACTTGAATGATTCTTGGTCTCCAGGTTTATGAACATTTGATCTTGATGAGTACACAAATGCTTTTTTCTGCAATTCAGCGTGTTCTAAGTATGCTCCATTGACAGCCCCTGGTATAATGGAAGGCTATTTCTGCTTTGGCTGTTGTTCCCTGACTTTAGGTAAGAACTAAGAGTTAAGTGGAATGGCATATTCATTTAGCATTTCATGTGCCTTCCACTGATGTCAATATTGCAATTAATTATACTTAAAAAGAATATTTGATGTACCTGAAAAAAAATCAGTCCTGCTGAACAGTACACAATTTTTAAGTACAAATTCTAAGTCTTAATAACATAACCCCCACAGTGTAAACTTTCTGACCTTCAGCTGAAGCCTTGGAAAGGTTTAGCATTGTTCCGTAAAGCACTAGAACAGGAGAAAGTGTCTGCTTGCTTCCCTGAGGCCTTCATCACTCTCCACTGTTTTATGGAAACATTTGTTTCCGTTTCTAAGTTGTGGGGTCCAAATGGTGTAACCAAAAGCTTTGGCTCATATTTTCTTTGTATTAGAGAAGATCTGGATTGATCCTCTTTTGTGTACAGTACATATCAGGGTGGCAGGGAATATTTTTCCATTGTAAAGAACTTCCCACAACAAACACCACCAGCAATGTATTTTTTTAACATCTAAAAGTAACTCACACAGATTGTTTTCTTCAGAGTCTAACAATCTGTAAAGTTAAAAGTTTTCTACAACCGTTTAAAAGTAAAGCCTGAAACTACAATTCACATTGCACACACGTGAGCTTGTGTGCACACACACACATGCACACATTAAATACTCTTTTGGCCACCTCACCAATGGATCCCAGAGGTAGGTTTAAGAACCAAGAGAGGCAGATGGAGGCGGGATAAATTTGTGGCTGTAAAACAAGGAGCAAAGGAGATCCAGAGAGAATATCCTAGAACAACAGTAACTTGGGATCCAAAGAGACTATCCAAAGCAGCAGCCATCCAAGACAAGGGGTACCAGCTGAAAAAACATACCCCCAAAAAAAGATTTCACCTGGGTTAAGTAAGTCTGAGAAGGGGAACAGAACACTCCTTGAAGCACCAATATATAAGGCAGGGCCTTCCTCAGGAGTCCGGGCTTCGCTTATTGGTAAGGAGGACATTTTCTGCATCTGTATGTTTTCCTAATTTTTTTTCTTACTGTAAATTATTTTAATAATAAAAAAGTACAAATAAGTCTTATTTGTTTTCTAGGTTATTACACCCAGATTTGTGCTGTCACAAAAAGAGCTCGGATGAGAAAATCAGAAGACCTGAGTCTGAGTACAAGTCTGCTGCTATCTCATGGTGTGGCCTTGAGCAAGCCCCCGAACCTCTGCCATAATAACCATCTGTCGACCTGATGAACTTGTATTCTAGATCAGACACTTGCCCACGTGCTTTGCCTGTGTAATATCATAGAATATTCCAGCAATGAAGTAGATAGGTCTTGTTCCACCATTATATAGATGAGAAAACTGAGAACTAAAAAATTTTAAATTGTTGCCTAAGATTACAGAGCTAGCAAATGGTAAAACTGGGAATAGAACTCCCAGTTTTGACTCCGTGTCCCCCGACCTTTTCACCTGTAAAATGAAGATAAATTGTTCATCTTGAACTTTTCTACTTATGAGTTCCCTAGAAGGCAGAACTCTGTGTGAGTTTGCTCACTGATATATCTCAAAAACTTAGACCAGTGCTTAAAACATAGTAAGTAATTAGTAAACATTTGTTGAATGAAAGTATCTGCAGAAGAGACTGAACCCATAGCTTTGAGAATTCTGGAAATATTCTCAAAAGTCAGCGATTCACCTGCAACCTTAAATTTCTTTAAAGTCTCAAATTTTAACTTAAAACTTTATGGGGGGCTTCATAGTTGATATTTTATAAATATCACAGATGTGGCTTAAATAATACTATCACAATATGCAGTTTAACCTAAAAATCATTTTTCAAACTATTCAACTCTTGAGTAACTTTAATCTCCTTTCTCTCACCAAATAGGTAATATTGGTGATCCTAGAAGATTAAACATATTTATTCTATGGTTTCTTGCATGCCTGGCACACCTTACATACCACCATGGGTACAGCACTCAAGCTAAAGAACATGCATCTAAATGGTCTCTAATGTTCTCACTGGCTCAAAAATGCTATGTTTTTGAAAAAGAGCACAATCTACCCGATAAAACTGAACTAGTGAGACATACAGTGGAACCTCTTTGTTCTGAACATAAAGATTTTATGTCTAACATCTGAGGTTGCATTAGTTTTTTTGGCAGCTGAAATAAATTAGCTCATTTTAACTTAAAAGCCCTAGATCTTTCTTACAGGAGCTATTGTGAACCAGATACTCCCATCTTATACTAGCATATTTTATTTTTTGAACCTCTATGCAGGATTTTCCATTTCCTCCCTAATAAAGTTAACCATTTAGGTTCAGATCATCATTCTAGTCTGTTGAGAGCTATAGTGAATCTAGTTGTGTCATCTATCATAGTAACCATAGGACAGAAAATTTCACATATGCCTTCTGTGTCTTCATCCAAAGCATTTATTATTAAAAAACAAAACGGTGCAAGACAGAGCTTTAGGGCATGCCACTGGACACCTTCATCTAGGTCAAAGACATTCATGGTTGAGAAGGAACACTTGCCTCATTTAAAGGACATATCAAAATCTATGTGTGGGCATGAGATGTTTTTATATTTTAAAAAAGAAGATAAATTAGCTTTAAAAGACTAGACACACTGAACTAAGATGACAAAGAATAATTCATCAACATGCTAGATGCTGTTGATCAGTTACCTGTGAATTTTCCCATCTGCACTTTCATCCAATTTTGGCTGTAGGATATAGAAAAATTGTTGACCATATGAGCTTCTAAATCAAGAACTCTGAACAATTTAGTGTCATTGCTTCTCTGAGAGTTCAAAAACAATAGACTTTTTTTTCTTGAAATTAACATCCATTTCCCTGGTATAGATTCTAGAATTTTCCTTTTATCCATCACCTCTATCCATCTGTAGCAAATGTTAACAGAACCCTGCTTATACCCCTTCAGTCTTCCCTGAAGGCCACTGCACACTTTCTTCGTATCTGCCACAGGGCAGTCTCTGCCAAAGGAGCCTGCCCAACCCCAACAGCAAGGCAGAAAGAATCTGCCAGAGGGCTAATGCCCCAGGGCAGCCTAGCGAGGGATGAACTTTGGTGGATAAACACCCCAGCTGATTCCCCCTCGGTGAGGCGATTCTGAGGCATGTTCCCAGGTCTCTCAGAAGGACCTAAAATGGCCCGAGCAAAATTTCCAACAGAAACAATTTACTAATCAATGCACCTTTGCATCTCTCCTCCATTCTGTGCTTCCTGGGATACCTCCCAAAAACCTACTTGCACCCCAAATGCCTATACCTGGGTATGCTTTGTGGGGAATCAAAACTAAGACACTATCTCTAATCTCCCTGAAACGATCCATCTGTGTGATTTTTCTAAAATGACTGAAAAATTTTGTCCAATTGTATCGTGTTATTTCACCACCCATAGATGCAGTGTGTTTGTGCATACAGCCTAGACATCATTGAAAACCCACCCATGGGTGCTTTCTTACCACAGCTCCATCTCTCTTGTGCTTCCGTGGCCCTCACTAGTGTTTATTCTGCCTTTTACAGTAGAAGAGGGAAACAAAGTAAAAGTTAAGCAGTATTGTCCTTTTCTTTCTCAAGACACCTTAAGGTCATACTGAAAGTCTTCAAAAGGACCCAAGGTTAAAAATATATATATAGTGTTAAGACTGAGCAATATCCAAATATTCAGTTGAAAAGTTAAATTAATCATTTATAAGACAGCATGTATCTATTAAGATACGAAGAGACTAACCACTCTGGCAAGTGGGAATATTGTCTTTTTATCATTCAAGGATCTAAATTCCGAACAAGGATTCTATATCCTTTCCACAAACGCTTCTTTAGTCCCCAGCATGTGCCAGGCACTGCACTAGAGCGTGGAGAGCTGCATCTGAGGATGAGCTGTGGCCCCGACGCTGAGGGGGCTACAGCGCAGTGAGCAGGGGGGCTGTGGAGAGGAGCAATCCATCTGGCCACACCACGCACTCCTACGGAGCCGTCCAGGTCGGGCACTGAGTTTCTACATGAGCCACACTCCACCAGAAGTCAATTATTCTGTATAGACAGACACTGTGCTTACTTAAGTCATATCCTAAGCTTCTGGGTCCTTTTAATAAATTACATATTCTTCCTCCTACATCTTTTTTTTTTTTTTTTTTTTTTTGCTTTTTTCACTTGTTTTTATTTTATCTTTCAATTACAGGCGACACCCCATATTATTTTGTATTATTTTGTATTACTTTTTTACCCAGTTGATGAGCACAGAGAATGTACCCCACAGCTCCCAGAACCCCTTGTGACGCTCTACCCCCTCTCAATTCTCTTCTACTAGGATGTTTCTTCTGACGAAAGTGAGTGGCGCCTTATTAAAGGCACAAGAGGATTGCGCTGCGGGCAGAGGCTCTGAGGGGGATATGCCGAGTCTGTGCCAGAGCGCCGGCCTCACAGGAAGGCTGCCAGGCCAGCGGTCATGCCAGGTGGCCGCCCGCAGTCAAGAGCGGCGCGGCCTGAGGAAATAAACCACGGGCACCCCCTGAAACTGCCACAGAGCAGGCTATTCCAAATGTGCTGCCACTCAGCTGCAGCAAGCCTTGGTAAGAAACCAAGTTCCCACCACAGGGTCCCTGTGACAACGCCGAGGACAGCTTTAGGGACATGCCGCTTCACCACTGCTTATCTTTGCAAGAAGCCTTTCAGGCTAAACACAAGACGTATTGCTTGTGATTTTGTATACCATTTAGAATGACCTTTTCCAGAAAATACGCCGTTTACACAACTCATTCCTTTTTTTTTTTCAGACAAGCATAGCAACTGATTTTAGAAAACCCAGCTATTAAAATACCTGAGTTTAAAAGAAAAAACACCACTTTCTATTATGTTACTTTCATTAAAGTGAGTCAGATGTATCATTGCTGTTTAAGTAGAATCGTTTAACAGATTTGTTCTGGAAGAAAAACACTTCAGGAAACATAGTAAGAGGTTTTTAAGCCCTTGCTATGGGAAGAAATGTCTGCTAATGTCCCATTCCCCTCCTGCAACCGAATACCCGGGGATATCCACCGTGGAGATGACAAGCTGGGAAGACAGAGGCACTTTGGTCTTCCGCTCCTTTGCTAGTTTTGCGGCCTTAAGACATTCACTTCATCTTTCTGAGACTCGGTCTCCTTGTTTGAAACGGACTCTGAGGATTGACAGAGGCGAGCTATACATTTACACGGCCTGGCACACAGCTGCTCTCGGCGGAGTGACTGGTGGCGACGGAGCCGCAGCTGCGCACCCGAGACGGCTCCGGCTCAGCACACGGCTCGGGGGCGCCACGGGCTCTGCGCCCTGGTCCTGGGGTCCCCAGGCTCGGGAGCATTTCCACTGACCTTCACTCCTGAGTGCGCCTGGGATCACTGAAGTCTTCCTGCACACAGTGACTCAGAGTCAAGGATAGCAGCCGAATCCAGTTTGGGGGGTTGTCACCGCAATGCCACCAACACGTCTACGTGTAACATTGTTCACAGGATTTTTCTCTCCTGTGACAGAGAATACAGGAGAGATGCCCTTGCCCATCCCAGAAAGGTCTCTCCCGGGGATGAGCCTGTCCAGCAAATATTGTTCATGTATATCAACTCTTATTAAATTTTATTGCATATTTAGATTCTCATTAAGGTGGGAGTTGCTTAGAACATGAACTCATCTGATACGGGTATTTTGGAACAATATTAAATACTAAAGGATAAACATCTGTCCTATTAGACATATAAAATGTTTGATATATAGGTTAATGTCAAGGTATGTGACACTTTTAGACTAAGCACTCAGCATTCGTCAGATTGTTTTACTTGTCAACCACATTACTGTATATCAAAACATATCATCAAAAAGCATGTCTTTGAAAGGGCATTTCTTTTGTTAGTCTGCCTGCTTTTGCTGTAGAACTAATAAGCCGTGACAATTAGCATAGGTTCAGGTCCTAAAAGAAATAGGATTAACTGAACTGAAATCACACTGCAGGCAAGTCCTTGTAATAAAAATGAAGCGTAAGACATAACACCGGCAAAAAAGCTGCGCCTCCTCAGGCTCACAGCAGCCAGACGCATCCTTTCTGACACTCGCCTAAGTAATAAACATTTTATGGGCTGGTAGGTGGTTATTTTTAAGAAAGCTTACACAAATGTCATTTTAATACAGAAGACAATCCAAATTTATAAACTGTAGACATTTCAAGGTAAACATTCAGACAATATAAAAAAAACTTAGAGACCAAAAAAAACCAAAAACCCTCAATATGTAAAATTCAAAATTTACAACAAGAACATCAACACGGAACCCTATTTTTGGACCACATGGGGGCTGCTGTACCACCTTTAAAGGAAATCAGAATTTTTCATTGATCATTCAAAAATATAAACTGTAAGCATGTAGCAGAAGCATTTCCTATATAGAAATGTTCCACTCAATACAAAAAGTATTTGTTGGAAAAAGTAACCGTTTGCCACTTGGTGGCACCTCAGACATCTGCAGTTCTTTCAGGTTCTTTCACTGTTGCTTAATTGTCATATGATGTGGGGGTACACTGGGACCCACAGGTTCCTCAGATTATGGATTTCTTTTTCTGATCAAGGAACACTTCTGATTTTTGAGGAAAATAAACAGCAAAGATGAAACTCCACTTGCTGTGAAGGTCATGATCACCACCATGAGGATAAGTTCTTTTTAGTCAAGAATTAGGATGAGTTTATCATGACCTCTTATAGGTAACATAAGTTTATGGTGACCTCTTATAGGTCCAACTTGTCACATCTTCTAGATGAAGCTAAGCCAGAGAAAGATGTCAATGCTCAAGCAAGGGCCATTTTACCAACACTCCACAACCTACATTGGTATTTTATGCTCTTATAATTTTCTCTCCTTTCCATTGATGAAATCCATTGTTCTGAGCTCTCTGGTTTTTTCCAAAGCTACATAAAAGTAAGGAATTTAGCTTAGCTGTTTACCTTTGAAGCAAACAGATGTATAAGAAGTTACAGTTAACTGCAATATATGCAAATCTTACTTTTCCTAAAGGGAAAAAAATTGTTAATAATATTATTGCAGCTACAAACTTTTCATCACCTAAGAAGGTCATTGTAACAAGAAGAATTACTTGTTATTCAAAATGAACACAGATTTAATGCAGGATTGTTTGCAGTGTTTCTTGAACATATTACTGTACTGATGGGCAAATCTCAGAAAATTTACTGAGAAAACATTCATTCCAGGAATTCCAATGCCCTAATTATTCAATATCCACACTCACTGCATCCCATTTCTACTGGGAATGATCTCCGCCACCAATTTGGTGAGTGGTTTCATTATTTTAATACATCTTAAAAATAGGAAGATTTCTAGAACCATTTCATTTCAGGAAAACTTGTACCAATTTCAAAGAGTTTTGAAAAGAACAGAATTTAGGGAAGAGACATAAATTCAAGACTACCAGTGCACTGCCTTCTTATCTGCATGTTTGAAAAATCTTAATAAACAGTCCATGGGTAGAAACTGTGTGTGTGTGTGTGTGTGTGTGTGTGTGGTGGTGTGGAAGAGGGAGTGCTTTATCTCTTTACCTTGTATTCTTCTGCAATGTAAAAATGTTTATACGATGAGCATGTAACTTTTGCAATTAAACTAACTTAAGCTAAATAAAATACACATGAAAATGGCAGTACAAATATTACATTTAATGATTTCTCCACAATTAGTATTTTTTAATTTCAAATATACAATTATCATTCCAAGTTTGTACTGATATTGTATGGTAATTTTTTTTCCAGAAAATACATGGGCTTAAAGTTGTCTTAATCCTAATGGCCTCTCCCTTTTGTCCGCTCACCCAGTTTCTACTTAACCTTCAAGTCTCTCTGTACACCACTGCTCAGGTTAGTATCAGCAAGCGGCCCACTTCTCAGAAGAGGAAGCTGAGACCCAAGATCGAATCAAAGAGGCAGCCCGTTTGTGACAGACAGTAACTCGAACTGGTCCAGGAATTGGAAACATGGAATTCAAGTTTCCTTCTCAACACTCACTCTCTGTGCCAATTTGGACACATCACTTCAGCTTCTAAGAGCTTAATTTCCTTACCTATAAAATAACATTTTTCATGCCTGCCTATAGGGTTATTGAAAAGATTAGATGACATGGTTTATATAAAACCAACTCATAAACTATTTACTGTATGTGGCTAGTCTTTTGTTCATTGTAGGGATTTCTTCAATAATTCCTCTTTTCTTGCCCCCAGGATTGGGTGCCGGTGCCACAGTGGAGTGGGAACATGCCAATGCATGGGACCCACAGCTCTGCCTCCCAGTCTCACCCCTACCTTTTCTAAGGGGATAGCTTAAGGCAGTGCCTTAACCTCTCTCTGCTTCAGCTTCCTGCTGAGGAAAAAGACAAACAAACATAGTCTATATTTACATAGTCTAGAGATATTTGAAATAATCAAATAGAGAAAAAAAATGGTTGCAAAATGCTTTGCAAAGCAAAAAGTTTTAACTAAGACAGCATATTTGTGTCTTGAAAAGTGGGTGACAGAAAAGTAGTGATTGATGCTGGAATGTAGAGCTTATTAGATACAGGAAGAAACTAGGCTAGCAACTAATTTCAGCTTTCTTCCACTACACCACGTGACTGTTTGAATAAGTAGACCATGTACACAAAATATTGGTCAGAAAAAGATATAACACTATAGAAATGGAAACTCTACTTTCTAATAGGAAAACAGCAAAAGTATTCATATGCATATAAAGATTAATATTCATACATCAAGGCACATTTCAGTTGCATTTATTATGAAGCAAAACACCTTTAACTTTATGTATTTTACACTAACTTCACTGACTACTGACTACTTCATAATAACTACTGGTTTCCAGCCTCTTGCCCACTTTCCATGAAAACCCAAAACCCTTTACTTCCAGTCTAAGGTTTGATATAGCTGCTGCTTGTCCTGTTTGTGCAACCAAGATGTTATTTAAAAATTGATCTTTCAGTCTTGCCCAAGATGCTCTTGAACATTAAACAGCTAAGAAAACCAGCCTGAGTTTCTTGCAATCGAAGTTTCTAATGCACCTTATCAATTAAGGTATAATGAATTGCTCTTGCTTACTTATTTTTGTTTTTGGTGTGTTTTATTTTTAAATTATACACAATACAGACCATAATTCCTGATGCTTTTGCAAGTTTGAATGGATTTAACACTATTAAATGAACCAATACACTTAATTTTGTTTTCGGAAATGTCATTTGTTCTGTCTAAAATCTACAGTGTTTAAAGAGGCAGGAAGGAAAACTAAAAATATTTTACTGTCCCTGTACGCACCCAATCTGGAATATTTAGAACAGAATCAACTTCTTGCTAGCACTCTCCCCTCTGTCTTTCCCATCACTTTACCACCCAGCATAATCATATGCTCACGGGATTTTTCAGGAAGTCCCTAATATTCCGAGAAAATAACGGTGTGCATTTGGGGTATAGGGACCATGCTTACCCAAAGACCAGCTGGTTTTTTAAAAATTTGTCTTTATTGTGGAAAATATTACAGATGTCCCCATTTTCCCCCCGCATTGATCCCCTGATGTCCTACAAAGAGCATGGGTTTTGTAGTGAAGGCAGACCTAGGGTTAGCTCCTGGCTCTAGCTAGGAAGATTTAGGTTTATTACCTCTCTAATTCTTCTGCAAGATATGGCCATTTGATTCATCTCTGAGTGTTATATTTACTATAAGAAATATATGTGGAAGAGCTAGCACATAACAGCTTTTTTATAAATGCTTTGCATATGACTTTGTAGCTCCTAATCACACTGAAATGGAGAGAAGCAGTCTCTGGACAACATTTTAATCACATATCATTAATATCATTCAAATCTGTCATATAAGTGCTTTGGTTAAATGGCTAAATAAAATATCCTCAGCTTTTCCCCTTTTCTTGTTAATTGTCAATTGTTTTCCCTTTTTGGTTTTGGCTGGCAACTCATAGATTATTTGCCCTCTAAAATCACCTGAGGAAACAAGAGTATTTTTTACACCCTCAAGTTAAAAACATAATCAAAGTTCTGATAATCTGCTATCCTGGCAACGCCGAGAGAACATAGGGGAAAGGTGATGGGTAAGGCATTGTTTCCCTGCTTGATACATTTTCATCAAAACAGCAAAATTCAGCACTGCTTAGCAGCTTACCATTTTTAACAGTTTAAATTATAATAGAAACAGGAAACTATTTCCAAGACCTCCTCTTTTGTCTTTGTCGAAACAGTCTGCATTTCTAACCAGCTCCATTTAGGCAGCGGCAGTCAAGAAGGAATAAACTGTAAGTGCCTGCGATCACTGCTGCAGTGAGGGGCAGGGGGAGAAACATTTCCGCAGGTCAGACGGCGCTCGCCTTGCGCGCCCCGTTCCAGAGACAAACCGCCTGTGGCCAGTGATAAACATGCTAGACAGACACAAGCCTGGCTCGAGCAAAACCCGCCAAGGGTGGGCATCATCTGCTTTAACCACCTGAATCATGAGCGCAATAAAATTGTTGACTTAAAAGTTAGAGCGTGCTTCGATGACCCCCTAGTCTAGCCGTTCTCTCCCTACAGAAAGTTCTCCTGCAACAGGCCAGAGCCCTGGAGCAGAGTGAGGCAGGCCTCCCCCTCCGGCGCCCTCCCTCAGGACGGAAGACCTCTCCATCGGAGGGCGAACCCAAGAAGCCTGTGCAGCGGGGCTGGCCCTAAAGCCTGCGGGCTTAGTAATTAAAACGGCTGGGTGTTAACTGGGCTGACTGGGCGATCCCTTCACAAACACCGAATCATTACGCTGTATGCCAGCAACTCGTATGTCATCTGTCAGCTACAAGTCAGTAAAAAACTGGCTTTACATCTCACTTCTCACCTGAATTTTTTAATGAAAAATGTACCTCCAACATCTGAACCAGCAAGAAAACTAGACGTTACCAACCAGTTCCAGTGCCCGTGTCTTAGGCATCTTTGCACCCCACACACACCGCCAGCGTCCAAAGCTGTGCCCACAGCGGGCACCCGGCAAGCATGCGCTGACCTAAGCAAAAGGCCGAAATGCATCCCAGGACTGACCTTCCGGAGCACGTCTTCGTGGCGGGGGCTACCAGGCTCGCAGGGCTCTCTGCCAGGTTTTCCACATCTGCAGTGAGGTCTCTACCCAACGACTCGCAGGGGGCAGGTCTGAAGGGAGCTTCCAACCTAAGGCAGAAACAGGAAACACACATGAGAGAAACCAAACATACCCTTTGGCTTTTGTCCACTCGATGTGTGTGACAGAACTGTTCGTAGTTATATCGTATGTAAGGCATTGCTGAAGTAGGAGCTAACAGAAGCAGAATTTCTTACTGAATCTCCACGCGGACAGTTGTGGAACTTGGCTAAAATTTACCGCTCATTCTGGCCTTTTCTTAAGCCAAGCTGCGACAGCGAGGCTCTAAAAAAAGGCAGAGAGAGCTTTTTGTAGATGACTTAAAGTGAGATAAAGAAAATATTGGTAATAATGAGTTCTTAGGGATCATTTATCATCCCACCCCCAGGTGGGTATAACAGAAACACCTCAGAAGGGTAGCAGGGGAGAGAGAATAGACAAGCACTTAGAGGGTTAGGGGTAAGAAAAATTTCAAAACAAAACAAAAAGATTGGAGACTTTGTTACTGTCTAGTGTACATTCAACATACATATAAGGAAATACAGCAACATCATTGGTTGGGTGAGGCTAAGGAGCTGCTGATAAAAATTAAAAGAGAGGACTTCCTAACACCAGCCTTGTGGCAGCTAACGGGTTACCCAAGCTCCAAGGCGAAGCTCTCAGGGGATCTGTGTTCTCGCACTGCAGGTGTCACGTGAATGAATGACTCACACGGGGGGGCTCCAGCCCACGGGGGGGCTCTGCCTGAGAGATCTTCCCGACTTAAATGTGATCCACTTGCAATACCTGGCACACAGTAACCACTCACCAAGTGCATAAATTGTTTGTCTGAATGCAATTACATTTCTATTTAAAATCTACCCCCAGATATGCCTTGGGGACGGTTTTCCCATTATGTCTCCTTTGTTCCCCTACCCTCTTCTTTCTTGTGTGTTTCCACCTGATAACTTACATTCACTTTTGTCTTCTTTTCCATATCTCAAGGCTCCTGTCCGGAGCTTATCATCATAAAGCATATACACTTTAAAAACAGGGAATACATCTCCGTTTTCTTTTTATAACCCCTTAGTTTGGACAAGGGCCTCCTCTTAAAAGGTGATAAAGTCTGCAGAGTAGAAAACTGGCAAAAGCCTCCTCCCTCATTCCGGCCATACAGTTCCAGTGGGACTTCGACATTCTCCACGGTTCTACCTGCCTCTGCTAATTGTCCCAACACAGGCACCGGATTCCAGCTGGGCTAATCAGAACCTTTCCCCTAGAGTTTTGATTCTAGTCGTACAGAAGGATTTTCTTTAATGCAAACCCTGCAAGATGTGAACATAAATGTTCCACATGACCAAGTTTCCAGTCACAGGGACAAGCTGGTCGGAAAGAGTAAAGAGGCAGATAATAGAAATGTGAAGAAAGACGATCCTGTGGGCATTCAAATCCTTAACTGCCATCCTGCCTAAGGTTCAGCTATACCCCTGGCATCCCTGTGGTTGGCTTATTTCATTCATTCAATAAATCTGTTGTCAAGCATTTTGCCAGGAACGAGAGATGCAACGATGACCAAGGCAATATGGTCTCTGCCCTGGCAGGGCTTGTGAGCCATTAAATCTACATCCGCTTTTTTGCTTAAATTAGTTTGAATGATATCCAATAAAATTCTAACCTCAGCTACATTATGAATTAAACTTCTATAGACTTGTCTCCAAAGCTAATCATAACAACTCGCATGACAAAAGTTACTTTCCAAACAACTAGGTTACCAACAAGTTTCGGATCTTGATTTATGCCTAAATTGCTTAAAATGTCCCCGAAGAAAAAGAGAAAGTCCTCTTCTGACTTCCTCGACTCCTAAGAAATCTCAAAATTTTTCTTTCATCACTTTTTTTAAAAATATCCTGAGCTTAAGTATAATATGATGCAATACATAGTTTTTCTTCAAGCAATATTATTTTATTTCCCTACATCAGCTATTCGGGAAACTGATATAGTGCTTTATCTCTTTTTCCCAACCTGGGTTCTTTTAAAGTAAAGCGTAAAATTCTCTGCCTGTAGGTGGTATTAGACCACATCTCCAAGGCCTTCCGAGAGCTAACATTTGAAGATGATAATAAGAATGACATCCTCTTAGTAGTTCCTTAAAGAGACCTTTGGGGGTCGCCACATTCATGAAAATAAAAAATTTTTAAATCGTACCATTTGCACCAGCATGAGGTTGCACACGGATCCTAAGGAATGAAGGATATCTAAGCTCTTTCCCACAGTCTTTACATTCACATCATATCTCTCCTGTGTACTTTCTCTTGGGCATAATATGGTTAGAATTCCCTCTGATGGCTTTTCCATGTAGGTTATGTCCCTGGGGTTTGTCTCCAGGTTGAGTTGGTGCCTGTTGATTAGGGGATAAGCGGAAGCTAAAGGCTTTCCCACTTTCATTGACTCACAGAGATTCTCCCCCATAGAAAGTCTGCACCTTTTCCTGCCGTTAGATGGTTTCCCCCAGTCTTCATTCAGCTTTGCAGTGTCTCTTTGGTTTTAAGTTGAAACTAGCGGTCTACAAGGTGTCTTGGAGAATTCTCCCCTCCTCAGTCCTCAGCTGGTCCTTCTTTGCCTGAGGCCATGTTCCAAACTTCCTCCAGCACATCATCTCTGCACAGGATTTTCTGAGCAGGGCCCAGCAGTGCCCAGGCATCCTAGAACAAGTCCACAGCCACTTCTGCAAAGGTCACCGGGTCCTCTGACCAGGTTGTCAGCAACCGGGGAGCCATTGCTTCCTCCTTCACGTTCCCCTCCGGGAGACACGTTGGTCTTGAAAATGTCCCCTCTGAAAGAGACAAGGACGGCAGTTGTCACCACTTCATATACAAGTAGAGGTTTATTATTAAAGGGCTGTATAATGTATGTACCTGTCCCATAAGTATCAGGTGACAGTGGCCTCCGTGAGGATGCAGAAGAAATATAACCCTATTACATTTTTATGACTCATTATGTGGTTATTGTCCTTTAAAATTGCAATTTACCCATAACCTAATTAAAAATTATCACTCCAGATAAACCTCATTCGTGTATTTCACTGTTATACAGCAGTTTCCAGTTTTGGTGTGCTTGTTTGTTGTCGTTTGCTTGCATGCTTAAATCGGGCTTCATTAAGGAAAGCGTGTATATGAAAGAATTTTTAAAGTTCTCCAGAGGTCAGACTTTATCATAATCAATGTTTACACCTCTTGAGGTCTAATGAAGTCTCAATGAACTCCGATGGGCGCTGACTTCGGATATCGACAAGCGTGCAAACCACCGTGAAGATGAGGGTCTAACGACCGGCACTTTTCATTTTCTTTCTGTAAGACAACGCTTCCCTCCATTTTTTAAAAAACAGTGCTAAATATCTCCTAATCTAAGATCAGGGGAAGGAGAAGAGTTAGAGGGTTAAAAAGGCAGTAGGTTCTGGTCTACAGCATTTTAGGAGGGCAGACAGTTCTCAACCCACCCTCTGATTCAGTCAGAATATTCCTGTTAGACTTGTTATTGATCCAACAGGCATTCTTAACTGTGGAATGCAGAAAACAGATCTAGCTTATTTTCCTGTTAACCTAAAGGATGCTTAGTACTGTTTGAATGAGATACTTATTTTCAAGAGTCCCTAAGCTGTGTTTTTAATCATTTGACCAAAGGTTCTTAGGAAGTAGAAGGCCATCTGTGACTCTTTCTGCAGGGAAAGGAATGTGGCCAAAGTAGTTCTCCACATCTCTGTGTTGGGCAAGTAGGCATACTCTATTCGCTCATTTTAAAAGGTGACATGTTTTAATACCTTTCCTTGTCTTGAGAGTTAGGAATCAATAAGCATGTGATTAGAAAACATTAGAGATATAGGGACTGGAAAGGAAATGATTGCTATCAGGCAACCCAGAAATAAATTAATGTCTTGGTTCTTTAATTCTGAAATGTTCCTTTGAAACAAATTTACTTTTCCTCTCTTTTCAAGATGATTATTAAGATTTTATTTTGCAGTCTACCAAAATTATCTATTTACATACCACTGACCACCCTCTACAATAGTGACACTTCAATTGATGGTCAATTTTCTATTAAGAACTAAGATGAAATATTGTGTATATGAGTTGGTAAATAAGAGAAACAAATGATTTTAATGGAATAATCTAAAACAAAAACTAAATGTTAAGAGGTGAAGCAGGAAGATCGAGCATCTCTTTCTGACTCCAGTATAATGAAGCCAGCTCACTATACTGTGAGCTAAACAGTGCAAGGAGTTCAGAAAAATTTACCACATCTGCCTTTTGTTCCCCAAATTTATCCAAGTTATTTCCCACTTCCCTGTTTCACTGTTTCTTACTCTGAGCTCTCCTCGCACACTCCACCCCACGCACTCTTACATATCACCCCCTTTTTTTACTCCACACATCAGGCCTCGTTTTCCATCGAACCTTTTCATCAACTGTCCTCTTTCATAGGAAAAGATGAGCCACCTGATTAGAGCTTGTGTTTTGAATTAGAATGACTTGAATAGTTCTAGCCCCATTACATGCCCTATTTTCCAGGTGGCTGCTGGCAACACATTGCTGAATTGGCAGAGGAAAATTACACCCATGGCCTTGAAATGGAGCCTAGGTAATTGGCCCCATATGAACACTGGAGCCATGTCCTTGGCTTCCTCAGCAGTATGTGCTGATCAACTCGGCCAGACAACCAAGTTGACCCTCCTGATGGGTTATTTTCACTGAAGGAAAAAGGCTGATTTTTATCCTTAACTTTAATACTGACTCATACACAAAAATATAGCTGATAAATGTAGTCAATAATATAATAAATTTGCATGGTGACAGATGATTATTAGACTTAGTGTGGTGATCACATCATAAGATACATAAATGTCAAATCACTAAGTTGTACACCTGAAACTAATATAATATTGTATGCCAACTGTACTTTAATTAAAAAAAATTTAAGTAACTATATAAGACATTTCCCTAATATGGACAGTAGTACACTAGGAAATGCTATTGAAGTAATATTTCAGGTGCTAGATTGGCATTGTAGTTATGTAGGAGAATGTCCCTATTCTTCGGATTTACAAGCTGAAGTAGTTAAGGGTGAAGTTAGAATGAGAGAGAGATAGAGAGGGGGAGAGAGAAGGGACAGAAGAAAGAGAGGGGTAGAGAGCAAATGTGGTAAATATTTACAATCGAATGAAGGATGTATGTGTCCATTTTCTTTAGTCTTAAAATCTTTCAAAATAAAAATTAGGAAAAATAATGTAGAAGGGGATTCATCCATTCTCCATCCTTCATTGAAATAAAATTAATAATAATGTAGCCTGAATGATTTAGTTGGAATACATTTCATAGTGAAGGCTGATAAACACTGAAACAGACACCTAAACAACTTGGGGCATCTCCTTGCAGGGAGATCTTAAAATTTAAACTGAGGGTGTGACTTGATGTTACAATCATTCAAGCTAAATGTCTGGCTGAAAGCTCAGTGTCCCCTCTTGCTTAGGATTTTCTGATTATTAATTTACTTCAAGGACACTTATTAGCTTATAATTAGTTGAGAATTCAGTAGAATAATTCAGCAAATCATATATTATTGAGGGTCTTTGAAACTATATTCAGGCTTCAAAAATGTGGGTCAGCACACTGATGCAATAGACTCCCAGTAGTTAAATTGTGTTAATATTCAATATCTCTCAGAGAAGTTTAAAATAGAACCCAATTGTAACACCAACAGATTATGGAAATAAGATTTCCAGAAGCCTAAAATCAATTTCTGGCCAATCTGGAACATTGAACCATTTTATGCTAAATATATTGTTAGCTAAGAATGTGTTTTTCTATGTACACTGTGCCCTCTTTAAAGAACCTGAGAATTTTAAGATTGATTACAGGATTCATTTTTTCCCTAAAATTGTCAATATGTTAGGGGTCATAAAAGCTCTTGGGGCAAATAAATATTTTACGAACATAAAATATTGTGAAAGAATAAGATTACAAGGGAAATTATGAAGCATAATGTGAATTTAAATGTATATCAATTTCCAATTTTGTAAGTTCTTTCTCATTTGCATTAAATACAAACACAAAATAAATAAGCCATTCCTATAACTACCAAAAATAGCTGTAGTGCTTAAACAGAAAATGCTTTAACAAATCTACAAAGAATACACCAATAGGATGCACAGCTTGAAAATATGAAATGTTGAACAAGTAATCTGCCTTGATATTGAACTATTTACATCATAAAGACAACCCAATTATTTTACCAAGTGATAATTTATCTGTGACACTTTTTAAATGGTCTATGGAGATATTTACTCAAGGCTCAAAAAAGCATATTTAAAAAGCATTAAGCAAATGCCTAACTCACCTAAGGAACTTTTGATTTTGTTTTTAAAGGTTTCCAGGGTTGAAGATTTGTCTTTTTTTAATTAATACTTTTATCATCAAGAGCTTTCTTCTGTTATAAATGTTATCTGTTGTAACATTTAATACCATTTTTCATGTCTCAAGTGAGCCAGTCAAAGTCTGTACTGATATAGTGCAGTCTTGCTAATCAACTCCAAGTGCTTTCCAGGAGCCGAGACGTTGGCTCCTGTCTCCCGCTTCCCTCTCTCGCAGTGAAGGGCTGACTGTAGAGCTGGGAAGGACACTGGCCCATGCAGCTCAGTGCTTTCAACAGGGGCTCTTAGACGGTTCATGATTTTCTCAGACACTTCTCTGTCTCCCGATCAGCAATCCAGGAAGCTCACATTTAGAGTAAAATCTTAAAGAATATATTTGAGGCTCATGTACTTCCTTATTCCCTTTTATTTAGTTCTTAGACTTTTCAATATTTTTTTCTTTTCCTCTGTGGACCATGAATGTCAAAGTTTCTGAAAAAGCCACCAAATTTATTGGCACTTTGGTTATTTAGAATGCCATGGGTAAAAAGAACAATATTAAATTCAAAATGTACCATAAAGAAGAAAATTACAGCTATGTTGCCTATAAGAAAGATGTCACAAGAGTAATAATTTATTTTTAAACAAAATAATTTATAATTGCTTTGTGCGTGTGTGTGCTTTGTAATCCTCGCCTGAGGATGTTTTTTCCCATTGCTTTCAGAGAGAGTGGACGGGAGGGAGGGGAGAGGGAGAAGGAGAGAAATGCTGATGGGAGAGAGACGCATCGACTGGCAAATTCCCACCAACAGTGCACAAGGTTCCCTTTTTCCGACATCCTCCCAACACTTGTCATTTGTGGATTTACTGATGATAGCCATTCTGGCAGGTGTAAGGGGATATCTCATGGTAGTTTCAAGTTGCATTTCTCCGACAATTAGTGACACTGAGCATCTTTCATGTGTCAAAATCAGTTGCATTCTTATATACCAATAATGAACTATCAGAAAGGGAAACTAAGAAAACAATCCCATTCACAATTGCAACAAAAAATATAAAATAACTAGGAATAAATTTAACCAAGGAGGCAAAAGACCTGTACTCTAAACATTTTAAGATGCTAAAGAAAGAAATCCAAGAAGTTGCAAAAAAATAAAAGCATATGCTGTGTTCATGGATAGGAAGAATTAACATCATTAAAATGTCCAGACTGCCCAAAGTAATCTATAAATTCAACACAATCCTTGACAAAACACCAAGGGCATATTTCACAGAACTAGAACAAATAATCCAAAAATTCATATGGAACCACACAAAAAAAAAAAAAAAAAAAAAAAAAAAAAAAAAAAACCCCACAAATAGCCTCAGCAATATTAAGAAAGAAGAACAAAGTTGGAAGCATCATGCTACCTATATGAAACTATACCACAAGGCCATAGTAATAAAAAAAAAAGCATGGTACTGGCATAAAAACATACATGTAGAGCAATGGAACAGAATAGAGAGCCCAGAAATAAACACACATCTATATGGTCAATTAATATTTGACAAGGGCAAGAACACATGATGGTATAAAGACGGTCTATTCAACAATGGTGATGAGAAAACTGGACAGATATTTGCAAAAAGATGAAACTATGCCACCTTCTTCCATCATACAAGAATAAATTCAAAATGGATTACAGACCTAAATGTAAGACTCAAACCCATAAAAAATCCTAGAAGAGAACATAGGCAGTAAAACCTCTGGCATTTCTCCTAGCAAGATTATTTCTGATGTATCGCCTCAGGCAAGGGAAACAAAAGAAAAAATAAACAAACTGGTATCACATCAGACTAAAAAGGTTTTGCACAGCAAAGGAAACCCTCAACAAAACAAAGAGACAGCCTGCTAAACGGGAGAGCATACCCACCAAGAATACGTCTGATAAGGGGTTAATATGCAAAATTTATCAAGAACTCACACTGCTCAACACCAAGACGCAATCCAGTTAAAAAATGGGCAGAAGGCCTGAATAGACCCTTCTTCAAAGAAGACATATAATTTATATTAATTTTAATAAGTAGTTTTTTTTCTTCAACTGCCACCCCGCCACCTAAAGAGAAGTGAGCACCAAACGCTCATGACTGAAGCCCAGGCTCCCGTGGCGCAGCTGACTGGTGACGCCCGGCACGTCCTAGGAGAAGGGGGCTGCTGGGAGTTTGAGTTCTGACTTCTATAATAATAAGGCTATCCTCAGAACTTGGGGATTTTTGAAAATATAGAAAGACCAAACAAAAGGTGATCGGTAAGCGTGTGACAAACGTCCAGCACACAGCGACAGGGCAGGACGCACCGGACTGATCGCTCAGAGAGGTTGTGTGAAATAACTAACATCACACCAGGACATGGCAGACCTCCCAGGACATTCTTTCCTGATTGAATGTCAGCGTCTCCCAAATTAATGCCTCCAAAGAGACTAGCCGCACACTAGATGGCCCGTGGACAAACTTCAACACCTAAAGGCAAAACTGCCTTCAGATCCAGTAAGCGGAGTGCCCCACCCACGGGCAGAGAAGACGATGGAGGCCTGAGGATGTCATCACACTCACACAGGAAACCGCTGGCATCTCGGCTTCTGCCGAAGGCTTCCAAACAGTGAATCCAAGCAGCTGGACCAAGGGAGGCTTCTGGACTGCGGTCCACTGCATGTTTCAGGGAGCTTGCAGCATATTGGATGACTGGACAAGCAGAACCTTGGTATTCGTGTCAGCAGGAATTTCATGTGTGCTGCTTACACTGTGAATTGCAAGTGGGCAGGAATCCCATGCTCAGGCCATTCCAATGGGCATCGGCTGAAATTCTTCCTTGGCAGAGAAGAAAACAATAAAGCCTCCCTCGGCTGTCACTTATTTTCCTTTCCTTTCCTTTTTCCCTATGTCCCAGTTTGCACGCCTGTTCTCGCATGACAATTTTTAAAACTGACGATGATGACAGCAAAGCATGCCAATGACCGATGTGCCGAGAAAGGGTGTCCGTAGCCCTGCGGGCTTTCGTGATGCCCCGGCACCTGTACGACAGGCACCGTTTGTGCCTCAGTATTGACTCATAAGATCTCAAGGGTAGAAGAGTCTTCAAAACAGTGGAACTCAGCGACGTTCTATCCTACAAATAAGACTGAAAAACTATGAAGGTAGATTTACGGTCTCTTCTGATCATCAGATGTAGCTACGACCACGGTTCTCCCAATGACTTAAATGGCCAATGCATTTTTCATCCACACCAGGGCACTAGAAGATACGATTTAAACTGCACTCTTAAAATGTCTCTCTAATAAATATTGGTACAGCTCAGAAAGGGTACTTTGGGGCAAGTAGTAATTAAGGGGCACCCTGACTTTAAAGGACTTTTATGTTGAGGTTCTAAATGCAGACATAAGGATGTCTAAATCCTTCTTAGTATCATACAGAAGAGGACTGGTCCATGTTATGCAGAATGGCTGCTTTGTTCATCTATACTGGCTGTACTTTGCTCAGTACAATTGCATTGAAGCGAAACTGCAGTCAAAAAAAATCATTCAGGCACCTGTGACCGCCAATGTCAAATCTCCTGCAAAAGTTACTTCTTGTTGTATCAGCAAGGTGCATCTAAAAGTATAAAAATTGTGAAGTGAGCAAGCACTAGAGATCCTAAAAATAAAAAGCACTCAATTATCTGTGATTTAAATGACTAGGGCTTACTTCACAGTTTTCTAAAACAATTAGATTTTTTTTCAATATGACTGATTTTTTTTAAAAACACAAAATTAACAGAATTCAAAACTTTTCATATAAATGTTTTAAATTAACTGAATTTGCATCAAAGCCTTGAATTTGACCTCTTTATTCTGATTCCATGAAAAACAGGTCTAGGTTAAGCTAGAATATTAAAACTGCCAAGGAGAAGTTAGTGTTTTGGGACATCATTCCATATTTTATCTTGAAAAGTCTATTTCCTTTGTGCCCTCCACTTCTGTCCTTTTCAACTCTGCCCTAGATTTTTATTTCATTAGAGGCATCCCACTCAGAAAAATAACAGTGGCAATGATTTATTGAAAATTTTATGAAATTCAAAAGTGAAGTAAAATAGTAGGTTAGAAAGGAAAGTGTTGTCTCAATTCTACCAACAGGTAACATGATTTAATCTGCTTTGTTTTGGGGTGTTTTTTCTTTCCAACAGAAATTGGACTAGATGACTGAGCAAAGTTCATAAAATGTCTTTAAAATCTGGAATTCATCTGCAATCCATGCAGCCTTGCCATGGCCCTAAAATTTGAGGTCGCACAACTGATCTTTGGCTATTACCACCTTCTTCAAATTCATTGGCGAAGGAGTGGATTGTAAAGTCCGTGAGGTTAGGGAACCCCTTTTATAATCAGTTTTTTATTTTTGGTTAAAGAGAACATCCCGGACTTCACAAAGAATTCTGGTTGGAGATTTGGGCTGGATAAACAACAGAGATTATGTCCTTTATCACTGACTTATTAAAATGGAATAACATTGAGACCTAAGCCAAACAAGCAAAGAATTCCCAACCACCACTGAGGTTCTTTTTTCTGCAGAGTTTCTAATGTTCTGTGTCCTTATTTTACTTTTTGGTCCTTAAAAACATTGGGCTAAATCCCACTGGTAAACCACAGTCTAGGCTTTATGCCACTCAGATATTTAATAGAAAGAAAATGTCTTACTCATAGTAGAAAAGAAAATAATCTTTATCCTTAATTATTCTATGGAAATATTGTCAGTGCATTGCAAAGATTATATAATCAATGAAGAACAAATAATTGCTCTAGATGAAATTCAGAATATGAATAGCAGAGGAATGTACAACCAAGGGTTTACCTGGTTACCTCTGAGTAAACAGAATATGTACTTTCCTCCTTTTATTAGTAGCAACTTCTAATTTAACAAGAAGCATGTAATACTTTTGTAAAAAGGATAGACAATAAAATTTGTTTAATTCTGAAAGCACACAGCCAAACTTTAGTCTACAACAAAATTAGAGGTCCCTATTCGTTTGTTCAATCCTATGGTCTTGCAGGATGATCAGGATTTAGGAGAAGCTCTTCACAAATATAAAAATAAAATTTAATAAAACTAATAATTTAATAGTAATAACAGTAAACACCAAAACATTACCTAAAATTCATAGTCCATACTATGTGTCAGGGGCTATTCTAAATGCATCCACCTTATTGAATTGTATCAACAACTCTTTGTGAAGTAGGTCATGCGAGTTTCCCATTTTACATTTGAGGCAGCTAAGATACAGGAAGGCCCATGTACATAAAATGCCAAGTTCATAACTACTAGGATGCGTGGTGTCTCATAAGATTTTTATTTTTGGCAGTGAATAATAATAATTTGTATTTATTGATTTTGCTCATTTGAATCATTTTGGAAGATGTTTGTTTTAGAAGCTCAGAAATTTAGAAATCTCCTGGCTCTCAATTTTATGTTAATTGAAACATACTTCAAAGGTTATCAATGAGGAGTAATAGAAAGGAAGCTAATTGGGAAGTCTGAAGCTGTGACTGATCCCCTAGAGCATATGTTGGCTTTTCTTTCAAGTGCATTTGGGATTGGGGTTTGTCCTAATTCAGAAAATTAGCATCTTAGGAGCTATTCCATGGCCCCTCCACGTGGCATGGCGGAAGCCAGCACCGTTTAAACCTTGGTCCCTTAAATGATTTTTTCTTCTCTTTAGAGTCCCACAACCCTTAGAAGTGGTTCTTTTTATAAGAGACCTAATGAGAAAGCTGAATAATAAGCCTTCCAGAAATTCTATTTTTCTTGAGGATAAATGACAATATTGTTTTCTTTAGAATTTTTTTTCCTAAGTATTAATAACCCTTCACATATTCTAAATTATGATTCCTGAGCTTTCTCACTAAGATTCTTGTGAAATATTAAAGAAAATAATCCTATCACCAAAGAAAAACTTAAATTATTATTTTATTGTGAATATGGAGAGCTAGTTTATTTTTCTTGGATTGTATGAGGACTACAGTCATCGTTCGTATCAAGTGGGAACACTTACCTATTGCTTCTCCCTACAGTGCAGAGCCGAACTTCAAGTTTTCTGAAAATAACTATGTATAATTTATTTATAAGGGCCTCAAGACCATTTGTATCCACATCAGAGAGCTGTATATTAATGATAATCACTTATGGCAAGAGGTTCTTTTATAAATTGCAAAACATTAATGCTTCATTTTAATTTACTACTCTCTCTTGGGATCTGATAGTGATTGAATTCGTAAGCTTATTCTGGCCTCTGGGCAAGTTCCAAGCTGATTTATAAGGTGTGTAACTTTTAGTCCATCCTGTTCCTTAGGATGCTATTTATCAAAATCTAGAAGGAAATGGCTTAACCTGAGGGCAGAACTTCCGGATTCCTGTTGTAGCTCTGACACCATCAAGGTTGTTAGGCTTGGATGAGTTTACATTTCTGAGCCTCAGTTTTCTCAACTACAAAATAAAAGACTTAAACAGATTATTTTTCTTGGGCCATTTCCAGTTCTGAAATTCTATGGTTTTTAAGAGACGTTCTGTTTTATGTATGAGAAAACTGGAAAGCCATCCTGAATCATCAAAGGCATATAAACATTAAATTTTAACTGTTCAAGACATAGCAGTTACATGTCATCAGTAACGATTTTTGGGGCTTTCTTTTTCATCATATCACCCCAGGCATATTGCCTAGGAAATACTATTAATATAATTGCCTTAGGGCACTATATTATTCATATGGACACACGCCCAAAATTTTATTTATGGTGCATAAATTGTAAAAGGAAACCACTTCTTAGCCTCTGCTTTCACCAATCTTTTCTTTTAATTAATCAGGTAGTCATTCATTCAGTAAACATTCAATAAGCACTTCTTGAACATTTATGTGTCCTGTGATGATGTAGACATTTTACTGTTTACATTATCTTTTCCTAGAAATTCTGGAGGATAGAAAACTGAGTATTAAAGAAGTTACATCTGGTCCAAAGATGAGGAGTTGATAAGTGGTGGGGCCACAATTTGAACCCAGATTTGTTGGATCTGTGCAAAATGTTTTTGTTTGCCCTCCAGACTCATTCTTCATCTTCTCCACTCTGCCCCCAGCAGGAGGTTGGCCTGTGTGATAACATTGATCTGCCATTAGGGAAGCCCAGAAAGAAATACTAGAGAAGGAAGAGAGTGAGGACAGATGAGGTCTTTATGTTCTCTCCTCCTTCCCTTCAGGTTCATCTAGGACTGGCTCTGTCCCTTTACCACCAAACTGGCCCACCCTACACAATTCTTCCCTTCTAGGTATGGTCACACTCCTTACCCTAGTAATGGTGACAACTCTGGGGTACTGTACGTTTCTTATGATTTCCTACATTCAGCCCTTGCCTTGGGAAATAGTCCCCTTTTAAGCCCTTCTAAGATTATCCTAATTTGAATGTGCTACCTTTCTTGCGGGTACCCTAACTAAAACAGTCACTAAATCTCTTGCTACCATGCCATGCTGTTTCCCAAGTGGGGACACACTAACTATCTGATTTAATCAAGTATTTGGGATCAGATATTCTCCAATCGCAACAAAAAGAGCTGCTATTTGAAAAGCATTACTGTCGTTCTGTTCCTGTATTTGTCTTATCAAATAAAACTTGAAATCAGCAAAGATATAGGATTCAAGGATGATCCAAATTCTGTTATTGCCTCAGAATGCTCTGCATCAGAATGACTCACACAAATAAATCTAACCTACAACAGGACCGAATAACTGACCCACTATCAGTTCCCACCAGTAGAGGAAAATATTCTTGGCCTGTTATCCCTTCAGCTGCCCACAGTTCAATCCAGGGTCTATGATTAAGTCTGAAAGAGAATTACGATACAGGAGGGATTGTGTGGCATCACAAAAGAAGCACACTGACTTTCAGTGTTGTTATTGATGTTGCCTGGTGATTGACATTAATTTCTTTCTGTCTCAGAACCTCCTCCAGAAAATAAGTAGTGGCAGGAATTTCTACTGATTCTACCAAGTAGGCAGAATTCTTAGACTATAGGTGTCCTTAAATCCTGGCTGAGGAAGATACCCACACACCAACCTCTTTGTTTGAGTCAATTAGGTAAATGAGCCACCAGGTGCTAGACTTTCTTGGCCTAAAGCAAGAGCTGATTAATCTAAATGTTGGTGCACTAGCTGAAAAGACGCTTACACATTGAGAAAGAAGTCTCTAGACTGTGCATGCCCCACCTGGGATTTCCTAACCCGGGATTTTATGTCTGGGTTTCCAGGAGTCTTTAAAACCACTGAAATGGGGGGGGGGGGGGCAGGGAGGCTGTGTACATGTACTTTTGACTGGAGAGGGACTCCATGGCATTAATGAGAATCTCAAAGAAGTCTAAGAACCAAAGTTAACAGGAGGAAATGGGCAATGTATCTGCTTCATTGGGTGGACCAAGAAATACAGATTAGTAGACAAGATACTTCAACATTATTCTGATTCCATACACTCATCAGGCAATTTTCCGTTTTTGCTTTTATTCCCCACATAAGGTTTTGGGAAGCTACACCTTAACATCAATTATTGCATTAGCTAAAAAATCAATTTTATGGATTTGAAATAGATCCTTTTGCCTTTTTTCTCAAGGCTTGAATTCCCCTGAATAAGTTACTGACCAAATTTGCAGACCTATTGGACTAGAGAACTGGACCCAGGAATAGCAACAATAACAAAAGAAATCTCTGACATCTTTGAGTTCTTTTCTGACCACCAACCATAATCCACAACCATGTAGCCTCTCACCACTACAGCTTTAACCTGGAGTTTTAATATGCCAATATTGAACATCAAAAATGCACACATATCCTAATACTATTTTTTCTTATTTATTTACTACCTTTTCCTCACCAGGGAACCAGTAATGTGCAATTTAGTAACCATAAAATTAAAAAAAAATAAAAATAAAAACTGTATTTGAAAAAATAGAGATCCTGAGCACATAATAAAGAATAACAGCCTAGCCAGGTGTGGCTCAGTGGCTGAGCAGCCACCTAGGATCCAGGAGATCGAGGGTTCAATTCCTGGTCAGGGCACATGCCCGGGTTGCGGGCTCGATCCCCAGTCGGGGGTGTGCAGGAGGCAGCCGATCAATGATGACTCTCTCATCATTGATGTTTCTATCTCTCTCTCTTCCTTCCTCTCTCTGAAATCAATAAAGATATTTTTTTTAAAAAAAGAATAACATATGTTTAGAGGGAACAAGGTCATAATTGCTCCTTTTGATCCAAGTCAGTGGATTTCATTTTGGGGTCTACGTGGTAGAATGTAATAATATATTTGGACAGCTTTGTACCCAAAGAAATATTAATGTGATTTTTTAAGGTTACATTTTTCTATTATTGTGTTCACATAAAGGAGAATTCTCTTCAAAGGAAAGAAAGCAAGCCATTATGATGCTGTAATGAATGTCTCTCACCAAATGTAGGATAGAGAATTAAGACTATAACTCCAATTCTCTTATCTATGCTGAAAAAGACTTTGTATTTCTAGTGCCCATCATAAGATGCTGCCGTTTAGCACCATTGTACCCCATAGGGGCACTCCTTCCATAGCCCCTTCCATAGCCCTCAAGTTTCTTTCAAACTCTCAAAACCATCACCCATGCCTTCCTGTGGGTCAACACCAATGGTCACTTATTGACCTTTATCATCTTTGAGCTGCTTCTACCATGGGCATGATCACTCCCTTCTCCAAACACTCTATCTCCTTGGGCATTGGTTAACTACTGAGATTATCCTCCTGTGGTCTCCTCATCTCTCTGCTCATCTCCCTCATCCCATTACTGATTAAGATAGTGAGATAAAGAACAGAGAAAGAACTTGAGGGTATCTGGACAGACCAGAGTAAAAACACCAGTAAGTAAAACTAACCTGGCATAGAGAAAGCACCTAGCGGAGAGATGTTGTATATAAAGGAGAGAGAGAGAGAGAGAGAGAGAGAGAGAGAGAGAGTGTGTGTGTGTGTGTGTCGTGCTGAGTAAAATCCAAAGGAAACTGTATGAAATGGAGGTTCCAAGGAGAATTGTTTTGAACTTAGCCTAAGGAGAAGACCTGAGATCAAAGTACAGACCTGAAAATCAGAGGAGTGTAACTGCCTCATCGTGTAAAAGCCCCAGTACTGTTTCTATCTGGCTCATGCTGGATCTAGTAATGAGGCCATCTGCTTGTAATGCTTGCTCTGTGTGTGGCTTATGCCCAGAAATCTCCACGCCTTCCAGCAAAGTCATTTTCACACCGTACTTGATAGACAGAGCATGTGTTTATGCTAAAAACACTGCAGGAAAGGGGTATTGGGAGGAATCAGAAAAGCCTTGACCTTGGACAAAGAGAGCCATGAGCTCTAAGGAAGTAGTATTAAAAAGCTAGGGGCAGTGTAATGCTAAGGAACCTTCTAGAACCAATTCCTTAGACCCATATCACATCATGGTAGGCAAGAACATCTGTTTGGCATTGCTTTGGGGGAAGACAAAGTATGCTGGCCTCATTCTTTGCTTTTGAAATAACTTTATTTTCTTCAGTATTTAGTTAAAAGGAGGAAAGCCAAAAATGACTTTGAAATTCTTCATGGGAACCCCATGGCCAACTGGATAAAGCCCAAATGACTTATCATGATCTTTCACAACCTGAGCCCAAGTTACTTTGCCAACAACCTAATCTCATGCCATTTACTATCATACCCACTCAAATCTTTGACAATTCACAAATGTGGCGTATCCTTTAATGCCTCCACATCATTGAAAGTATCATTTAAGCTGTCTAAAATATAAGTTTCACCTTCTTCCAAAAGGATCAAGGAAAAGTGAATTTTCCCATGATCAGACAAATTTTGAGTGTATGACATGAGAGTAAGACATTAGAGATGAGAAAAGAATCCAAAGGAACAGTCATGAAGTTTGAATGGAGATGCTCAGGCAAGAGATCACATGCCATGGCTCCCCACAGCATTTCCTATATTTAGAGAACTGGACTGGTCTGATGACATCAACCCATATGAAGGGTTATCTCCAGAAATGTCCCAGTGGAATTTGTCTCTCATCATAGTTAATCTGGGGATTTTATGAAGAACACTCAGATTATTCAAGGTTCTACTGAAAAGGAACATCAGCAGAAAGTTCTTTCTGGTCTTCAGTAAGAGGAACAATTTTTCTTCACTTGGAAAACTAAATTTTTTTGCTCTATAGAAACTGGGCCCTCATGAGTGGCCATAGTAAGATCTCTGCATTAGCAACTGGGAACGTTACATGCAAATTTGAGGCCCATCCTTTGTGACTGTATAGGACTCTATGGCAAGAATCAGCAAACTTTTTATAAAAAGACCAGAGAGTAAATATTTTCATCTCTGTGGGCCATTTCGACCCTATCACAACTTGTCAGTGCCATTGTGTGTGAAAGCAGCCAAAGACAATGCATGAACAAACGGGTGTGACGGTGTTCCAATAAAACTTTAGTTACCAAAGCAGGCAGTATGCTGGATTCAGTTTGCTAACCCTGCTCTATGGCAGGCCTTTTTTGTGTGATAAACTCTCAATTATGATTCTGTTTCATTCCCTTCACTTACTCACTTACTTTTCTCCTTGCTCTTCCTTACTCTTGCCCTTAAGTTATATGGCTGTCTTATGTAATCATGCCGCCTTTCTGGCATTTTCTAAAGTAAGAAATACTTACATAAACATGCTACAATTAACTGGTTATAGGCTTGCTTTGTGGCTACATTCAAGTAAGAAAAAGACACTTGCCAAAGTTAATAGGGCAGTGAAACATGTTAGATGGGATGGATTATATTAGGAAATCTAAAAATTAAAGAGCAATATTTTTCTCAATTTCTTCTCTGGGTATATGTCTAGAGAAAAAGGCAGAGAGGGCCCAAGTGGAGAAGCAGGTCAACAGAAGAAAGGTAAAGACGAGGTAGGAAAGTAGGAAAGTGCTGGAGGTTGACAGCAGACCGTTTTCTTCTGATTCCTTATTCCCGAGGTAGTGATATTTATCACTTTCTGGCTTTTGCTACTGTATTTTTATATTTCATGAAATCCATTTATAATAGTGTTGTGCTCCACATGTTTATTCCCACTGTGTTATTGCTCACTCATCTTTGTTCTAAACCCCTTAAAATTAATTCACTCAATACATACCAACTATTGATAAACACTAATATTATTATATAGCAGGTGCTATTCCAGGGACCATGTATATAACAGTGAAGAAAAGAGACAATGTCCCTACCCTTATGGCATTTGTTTCCCAGTGGAGAGGAAAAGTGAATAAATAAATAAACAATAAATAGCCCAGCTGGGTGTGGCTCAGTGGTTGAGCATCGATCTAGGATCCAGGAGATCAGGGTTCAATTCCCGGTCAGGGCACATGCCCGGGTTGCGGGCTCGATCCCCAGTCGGGGGCGTGCAGGAGGCAGCTGATCAATGACTCTCATCATTGATGTTTCTCTCTCTCTCTCTCTCCTTTCCTCTCTCTGAAATCAATACAGATATATTTAAAAAATAAAAATTGAAAAAAAATAAAATAAATTAAAAAAACAATAAATAAGTTTGGTAGAGAAAAGGGGTATAGAGAGATAAAAGCAGAGCCAGAGGATAGAGTGATGGAACTGCTATTTTATTTTGGGGTCATTACCTAAATGAAGCACTGAGACAAGCCATACAGGTACCTGAGGGAAGAGAATCCTATAGGAAGAAACAGAAGGTACAAAGTTCAAAGGTGTTGAGCTGAGACTCTGCCTGGTATTTTAAAAAATAACAAGGAAACCAGAGTGGCTGGAGTAGAGTGAGCGAGGGGCGGAGTAGTAGGCAATGAAGTCAGAGAGGAAACAGAGCATCGGATCTCATAGGGACTCAAAAGCCCCTGGAGGAATGTTGGATTTTATTCTGTGGGATATGGAAAACCAATGGAAGTTTTTGACCAGAGGAGTAACATGACCTGACTTACATCTCAGAAAGAGCTCCATGACTGCTCCAGAGAGAGTATATAGGAGGGACAATGGGGAAAACAGATCGGTTGAGACACTTGAAATTATCCAGGCAAAAGAGGATGGTGGCCTGGACCAGATGATAGAAGAGGTCATTTGTGTTTCTCTGAAAGAAGTGTTCTGACAGGGTTTGCTGACTACCTGGAAGTGGCTGTGTGAGGAAAAGAAAGGAGTCAAAAATGACTCCAAGGTTTTTGATCAAGGATAATGGAAGAAAGAATTCACCAATTATCAAGACGTGGAATTCTAGGAAATAACATGTTGGGAAGAAAAATCAGGTATTTACTTTGAAATTGTCTGAGGTAGCCAATCAGACATCCAAGTAGAGATTTTTTCTATATATGTGGTTATTTGAATCCAGAGTTCAGGGAAGAGTTATAGACTAGAAATATACATGTGGGCACTGCTTTCTTAATTAAACAAATATGTTTGGTTACACACACACACATGCACACAGTGCTTGACCCTGGAGGGTGCTGGGCAGTGGGAATGAGAAGGGATCTGGCAGGTGTGAGGTGTGACTTGAGGTCTGAGAAGAAACTGCCCCAGTGTAGCTGGCAAAGAACAACAACTAGTACCCAAAGCAACGACCAACAACAGAGAATAGGACTTGAACAAGCAGGTCTGAAAAGGGTAAAGCCTTTTAAGGTGTCCCCTACAAGCTCCTGCTATGAAAGCAGCCATGAAGCTTGCCCTGTTCTAAACGGGAAACGCGGCCTCTCCCCCGCCATCCCTCTAAATCCTGGATCTCATTTCCCTGCGATTGCATGTGATGCCCAGAACTCCCCTCCTCCAGGACACTTTCCAACTCCACTGTGCCCCCTGCACTTGTATCTTTGTCAGCTTCCTCGAGGTGTACATGTCTGCCTCCCCGACGGGACTGGAGGCAATCAGGGAGCAACTTTTCCCATCTGCTCCCACATACTGAACAGTTTTGCTGAAAGAATGCCCACTGGATGTGTGAATTAGAGACATGTTAGCCCCCTGCACCCAAGTTATAAACGTTGTGAATGTGGACTGCATGGATAGTAGTTACTTTCTTTACCTCTTTTGCTGCTGAAATATATAATTTATTTTCCTGCATCATAACAGCACTGAAGTTTTGTAAAGTTGAACGCAGTGTCCCCTTGTTCTGCAGCTCCTTGCTGTATTTCATAGTGGGGAAACTCAGTCATCCTCCCTGGCCAGCAGTGTCAAATGCTTGGGTTGCACAATTCCTGTTTTTAAGTAACTGCTTCTTGACTATTTGTCCAGTTTCATCATGGTGATAAGTTCTAATGTGAACATGTTCTTTAAAAAGCACTTTGAAAGAGAAAAACTGTCCCCGATTTGACATATTTCACATGTCCTGATTTTACCTGCATTATAATATATTAATAGCACATTCGAATATAGCTTTCCAGGAATTTTTTTCTTCATGAAATTTTAATTGTATTAATTTCAAATCCACAATAACTGGCACAAAGAGTGGGTTGAATTGTGACTTCATTTAATCTCTAGGTCCGATTATATCTCTGACTTCAAAGTTCCCAAAATCATCTACTCTATGATGGATATGCAAAATGCTGGAAAGCCACTCCCTGTCATTGTCAAAGCCAGTCAGCCTCTGCACTGTCCTCCAAGAGAAAAATATTGTTTAACTTATTAGGTTAAGATACTTTAGGCCATTTAGAAGCAAAGGAATGTTAATCTCAAAGCCTCCTACAGTTTTTTATTGTCAGGTTCACATTTTTACCTGCAAATCTTGCTAAAGTAATGAGCTTTCACTGCAGAGTTAAATGTCATTTCAGTATGAGTTTTTGGTTTTTTAGTTTCGTACTTTACTTCTGGTAGGTGCCTTATTTTTAGTGGCTTTTTCAAAATCAAATTTTTTGGTACCATAGTTATAGTTTCTCATTCCTTTGGAAACCTCATCATTGCCTGCTCTTCAATGCACTGTTTATACAGAAATAGGCCAACTTTAGTTTTTTCCCCTCTCATTTCATGTGACTAAAATCTCATTCTACAAAACAAAATAAAGTGATTATGATTATGGCCATTTTGCTTTTACTTTCCTTTTTCCATTTGAAGCCCCAAAATAGACGAGTTTTAATTTTGTTTTTTCCTAATCTGGACAAGTTCAAAAAACATCATTTTTCCTTTCACTGTTTTTTATTATATAGTGCTGCCATCTACGGGTTCTACTCAGAATAATTTTAGTTTGGGGTTTAAAGAAATTTAGGATTTAGAACCTAAAAGACCATCTAGTCCTCACCTTTTATTTATAAATAAGAAACTCACGACTCTAAGTGGCTAAATAACTTCAATTCAGGCACATGGCTAGTCACTAATAGAGGCTGAATTATCACCCCTACTTAATATTTTATACCTGTACTAGTGGTTTTAAATTTACATTTTTTGCCTCATTTACAACGTGAACAAGCAAAAATATCTCTGTTCCTAACATGTGAAGATGTATTTTTTTAAAAGTGACATAAAAATGAGCCATTTTACATATATAAATATCTAACCACCTAAGCATCCTTATTTTCATTAATTTGCATATTTGTTTTGAGGATTTTTTTAAAGAATAAGGCAAGCTCTCTGTATTTAAGAAAGTTTAACACTCATTATGTTAAGAATATATTTGAATGCAAAATTTAGGTGTTATTTAGAAGTCAAAGGAATAAGAAGTCAGTGTAATTTTTTAATTTCTTTGTCGTAATCTCCAAACACAAGGGGATCAAGGGGAAAAAACAAAAAAGTGACTATTATTTCTGACTAACTGCAAAAACTATTTTGAAAGCTTAATGGCAATTTTTTTAAAGTTCAAATTTAATAAGCACATTGAAGTATAATGACTTTAAATCCTCTTTATTTGGGTGTTAAATTTAGCATGCCAACATTTTATTAATAATTTTTACAGGAATACACATGAATGACACGGGTCTTTGGTCTGCTTTTTATTCAGTCTGGGAAAGCATTGGCGTGGACGTTACGCCAGCTTCCGAAAATGAATCGAGAAACTTGTGTCTTTTTCTATGCTGCACAGCAGCTTAAACGGTGTTGGAAACATACATAACGTCATGCCAAAGCCTGCCCTCATTCCAGGTCATCACGCTGCTTTTCTTCCCGAGCTTCTCAGGGATTTCTGGAAATTGTTACTATACCCTGAATCAGTTTCAGGTTCTACGCAAGATGTTTTTATTTCTTTTTGTATTGTTTTATAGCTTTATTGAGGTGTAACTGATGTACAAAAAGCTGCACATATTTCATGTGCACAATTTGCCAAGTTTGGACGGATGCATAAATCCACGACATCATCACCACTAGTAAGTTAATAAGCACATCCATTACCTCCAAAAGTTGCCTTGCAACCCTTTGGGGTTTTTTCATTTTGTTTTGTTTTCCTCTGTTGTTAGAACATTTAGCATGAGATACACACTCTTAACAAAATGTTAAGTGTACATTCACTTCTTTTTCTGACATCAATACTATTTTACTATTTCTCAATTGCGTTAACTTAGTGCATATGCTCTCAGATATCAGCATTTTCAAAATCACATCACATAATCACTGTGTAGAAACAAACACTAGAAATTAAAATCTGTACCTTAAAAACTGAAATTGATAGATCAGCCCCCACTCTCTCACCTACCTACTGATTCTCCCTGACCTATTTTTTAATAACTTTCTAAGTTTAATGTAAAACAAGGCTATTATGTGGTAGGTAACTACTTATTCAGAAAGAAAACTAACTGAGGTAGGTTGAGCAAGTCATGGTAAAAAGTACCTTATTTCTTTCTATATTTATCTTCTAAGAAGATTCAGTTATTTTAATGCTCTTTTGCAAAATGCAGAGTCAAGAAATATCTTTGCTGTGTAGGCAAGCCTAAAAACCATAGAGGGGGAGCTTACAGACAGCGGCGGGCTGAGTGGAAGCTACACTGACACTCTCCAGGGACCAAAATGGAATTACAACTAAAATATAGAAAAACCAGCCTGACAACCAACTGAAGATGAGCTGAAGAGCACCCTCATAACCTAGGAGGAAAACTAAGGAGGCCGCAGAGACTGGTAGGAAGAGTGGAGGTGCAAGAGGGCTGGCTGGGCTCCCACAGGCAGCAGCTGAAGGTCCAGAGGGATATCTCAGCTGGGGGGGTTCCCACTGAGGACTCTGGAGCCTAAACCCCAGGCTGGGCTTCCCAGCCCAGAGCACCAGAACTGAGAAAGGTGCCCACACAGCATTTGGCTGGGAAAAGCAGGAGGGTTTCTGTCTGCCAGGGAGAGACAGCTGGAACTGCAGGCACCCACATAAAGAGCCAACGCACAGTTTAATGTGCAGCCACTCACCTTGGGCTCCGGCGGAGGGGGAGCGGAGTGGACTGGAGCTGTGAGGGGAGAGTCTGGGCTGTCGGCTCTGGAGAGTGAGATCAGGGGACACCCATCTGGATTCCTGTGCCCACTCATTCCCCCAGACTGTGGGGGACAGCTTTCTCCGGCAGATGGTTTGCGGCTTTTGCCTGAGGGAGAAGCAATTGCCCCACCTGCCGGAAAGCCTCTCCACCTATCCAGAGGAGTTTCTACAACCTGAGGCTCCTTAGAGACTGATAACAACCAGCCGCCCCACCCTGTGGAGTTTCTACAGCCTGAGGCTCATTAAGAGAATCAGATTAATCAGCCTGCCCACAGAGGCAGACCTCAGGGTGCTTGGAGTCTTTGCCTGATCTGCTTTGGGACCCAGGCCTTGGAGTAGCAGACTTTGCTGTGCATCTCGGTCCTATCCAAATGCATCCAGCCCCAGCAGGGGAGACCTCAAGCCTAGGGTTGTTGACAGCTCCAAACAGGGTACTCAGGGCCAGTCACAAACTGTGTCTGATATTGGCCTGTGCCAGAGACCCTCCAAAAAGACTGAGAGTCCTAGCAGACCTACCTAATACATGGAAACAAACCGAAATAGGCAGTCAAAATGGGGAGACCAAAAAATAAGCCCCAAATGAAAGAACAAGAGAAGCCTCCAGAAAAAGAGCTAAATGAAATGTAGATAAGCAATCTATCAGATATAGAGTTCAGAATACTGATTGTAAGGTTGCTCAACAGCATAAAGAAAGATATGGAAACTATGAAGGAAATTAGGAATGACATAGCAGAAAGAAAGAGTACATTGGAAGGAATAAACAGCAGATTAGAGGAAGCTGAGGATAAGATCAGCGAATTAGAAGACAGGGTAGAAAAAATCACTCAATCAGAGATCGAAAAACCAAAAAAAATTTAAAAACAGGGAGACAGTCTAAGGTAGCTGTGGGACAACATGAAATGTAACAATATTTGCATTATAGGAGTGCCAGAGGATGTCCAAAGTAAGCAAGGGTTAAAGAACCTGTTTGAAGAAATAATGGCAGAAAACCTCCCTAACTTGGTCAAGGAGAAAGTCACACAAGTTCAGGAGGCACAGAGAGTCCCAAGCAAGAAGAATCCAAAGAGACCCACGCCCAGACACATTATAATTAAAATGCCAAGAATTCAAGTGAAAGAGAGAATCTTAAAGGCAGCAAGAGAAAAGCAATCTGTTACCTACAAAGGAGCTCCCATAAGGCTGTCAGCTGACTTCTCATCAGAAACTCTATAGGCCAGAAGGGAATCTCATGAAGTATTCAAGGTAATGCAAAACAAGGATCTGAAACCAAGACTACTCTATCCAGCAAGATTGTCATTCAAAATAGATGGTGAAATAAAGAGCTTCCCGAGCAAAAAATAGGCTAAAGGAGTTTATCACCACCAAACCAGCATTGCAGGAAATGTTAAAGGAACTGTTATAATTAGAAGTAGAAATAGAGAGAAACATAGGTATAAAGAATTAAAATGACAATAGATAAGTATCTATCAATAATAACCATAAATGTAAATGGATTAAATGCCCCAATAAAAATATATAGGGTGGCTGAATGGATAAGAAAACATGACCCAAATATATGCTGTCTACGAGAGACCCCCCTCAGAACAAAAGACTCACACGGAATGAGAGTGAAGGGATGGAAAAAAATTTTCCGTGCAAATGGAAATGAAAAAAAGATGCGGTAGCAATACTCATAACAGAAAAAATAAACTTCAAAATGAAGACCATAATGAGAGACAAGAAAAGTCATTGCATAATACTAAAGGGATCAATCCAACAAGAGGATATAACCCTGATAAACATATGCACCCAATATAGGAGCACATAACTTTATAAAAAAAACTTCTAGAGGACTGTAATGGAGACATCAACAGCAACACAGTCATACTAGGGGACTTTAACACCCCACTGACTTTACTGGATAGGTCTTCCAGGCAAAAAATCAACAAGGAAACAGTGACCCTAAATGACACACTAGTTCAGATGGATTTAACTGACATTTACAGAACATTCCATGCCAAAGCTGCAGAATACACATTCTCAAGTGCACACAGGACATTCACCACATGTTAGGACACAAAACAAGTCTCTACAAGTTCAAGAAGATTGAAATCATATCAAGCATTTTCTTGGACCACAATGGCATGAAATTAGAAATCAACTACAATAAAAAAACTAAAAAGCATTCAAACACATGGAGGCTAAATAATATGTTTTTAAACAATGAATGGGTTACCAAAGAGATCAAGAAAGAAATCAAAAGCTTCCTGGAAACAAATGAAAATGAACACACAACAACCCCAAATCTATGGGATACAATGAAAGCAGTCCTGAGAGGGAAGTTCATAGCACTATAAGTCTATCTCAAAAAACAAGAAAAACTTCTAACAGACTCTCTAACCCTACAACTTAAAAACTTAGAAAGAGAACAACAAGAAAAGCCCAGAGTAAGTAGAAGGAAGGAAATGATAAAGATCAGAGCAGAAATAAATGACATAGAGACTAAAACAAAAATACAAAAGATCAATGAAACCAAGAGCTGGTTCTGTGGAAATATAAACAAAATTGATGAACCTTTAGCCAGACTCATCAAGAAACAAAGGGAGAGGACCCAAATACACAAAATCAGAAATGAAAGAGGTGAAATAACAACTGACCCCACAGAAATACAAAGGATTATAAGAAAATACTATGAACAACTATACCCCACCAAGCTGGACAACCTAGATGAAATGGACAAATTCCTAGAAAAATACAACCTTCCAAAACTCAATCAGGAAGAGCCAGGAGACTTGAATAGGCTGATAACTGCTGATGAAGTTGAAGCAGGAATCAAAGGGCTCCCAGCACACAAAAGCCTTGGCCTGGACTGTTTCACAGGGGAGTTTTACCAAACATTCAAAGAAGAACTAACGCCTACCCTCCTCAAACTATTTCAAAAAATCCAAGAGGAAGGAACACTTCCAAGCTCTTTTTATGAGTACAGCATTAGCCTAATTCCAAAGCCAGATAAAGACACTACAAAGGAAGGGAATTACAGACAAATATCTCTGATAAACATAGATGCTAAAATCCTCAATGAAATACTAGCAAACTGGATCCAGCAATACATTAAAAAGATCATATACCATGACCAAGTGGGATTTATTCCAGGGATGCAAGGCTGGTACAATATTAGCAAATCAATAAATGTGATACATCACATAAACAAATTGAAAGACAAAAATCACATGATCATATCAATAGATGCAGAAAAAGCATTTGATAAATTCCAACACCCATTTATGATAAAAACTCTCAGCAAAGTGGGAATAAAGGGATCATACCTCAACATAATAAAGGCCATATATGACACACCTACAGCCAACATCATACTCAATGGGCAAAAACTAAAACCATTTCCCCTAAGAACAGGAACAAGACAGGAGTGTCCACTTTCACCACTCTTATTCAACATAGTACTGGCAGTCCTAGCCACAGCCATCAGACAAGAAGAAAGCATAAAAGGCATCCAAATTGGAAAGGAGGAAACAAAACTGTCATTATTTGCAGATGTCATGATATTGTACATAGAAAATCCTACACTCCACCAAAAAACTACTGCATTTAATAAATGAATTCAGCAAGATAGCAGGATACAAAATTAACACCCAGAAATCGATGGCATTTTTATACACCAATAATGTACTCCCAGAAATAGAAACTGGAAAAAAAATCCCATTTACCACTGCAACTGAAAAAATAAGATACCTAGGAATAAACTTAACCAAAGATACAAAAGACCTATACTCAGAAAACTATAGGACACTGAAAAATGAAATGGAGGAAGATATAAACAAATGGGGAAATATATCACTTCTAGGAATATATCCTAAGAAATGCAAAACACCAATTAGAAAGAACTTATGTTCCTCTGTGTTCATAGCAGCACAATTTACAATAACTAAGACCTGGAAACAGCCCAAGTGCCCATCAGTAGATGAGTGGATCAAAAAGCTGTGGTATATTTACACCGTGGAATACTATGCAGCTATAAAAAAGGATCTCTTATCCCTTGGAACAGCATGGAGGGAACTGGAGAGCATTATGCTAAGTGAAATAAGCCATCAGAGAAAGACAAGTACCACATGATCTCACTTTTATGTGGAATGTAATAAACAAAATAAACTGATGAACAAAATAGATCTAGAAACATAGAAGCATGAAACAGACTGAGGGATCTCAGAGGGAAGTTGGGGATGGGGGAGTGGGTGGGGAGAGATTAATCAAAGGACTTTTATATTTATAAGCATAACCCATGGACACAGACTTTGGTATGGGGAAGGCCTGGGGGTGGGGTGGATGCAGGTGGAGGGGATCAATGGGGGTAAAAAGGAGACATCTGTCATATTTTCAACAATAAAGATTTTAAAAATTAAAATTAAAAATAAAGCCATACAGAGAAATTAACTCAGTGCAAAGAATGGGTATTACCACACACACAGCCCCCAAAAAAGTTAAAGGCTTATAATGAATGGCCATTGTAAATAGGAAAATAAATCATTTCTCAATTCTCCCTATGTAAAATGTGCTTTTTCTCATTTACTAATCACTTTAAAACAAGATAGGAAACAATGTAGAACTGTTTCAAATGCAACCACATTCTGCCAACACTTACTGAAGGTTTCATAACAAAAATAATTATCATTAAATTTACAGTGTGCTTACTGTGTGTCAGAGTTTGACTCTCGAGCTCCAGCTCCTAAAAGAATATTATAAATTTCCTATTATAGAGTTCTATATTAGATGCTACAGGAGTTAAAAGTATGAGTAATATCCACTAGTGTCCCCTGCCAAAATTGCAGGCTCCTTGAAGAAATAATTTTACAAATCACTGGAATAAAGCAAATCTATGCACCAGAGAGGCGCAAACCAAGAGCTGCTGCACACAGTTTTAGGAAAAGGTATCTTCGGAGGTTGAACTTTAAAAGCACAGGTGTAGGTCCTGGCCAGTGGCTCAATTGGTGGAAGCATTGTCCTTTATACCAAAAGGTCCAAGGTTCGATTTCCGGTCAGGGCACATACCTGAGCGTGGGCTCCGTCCCCAGGCGGGACATGTGCTGGAAGCAGTTAATGTTTCTCTCTATCTATCTATCTACCTATCTATCTATCTATCTTCTATCTATCTATCTATCTTCTATCTATCTATCTATCTATCTATCTATCTATCTATCTATCATCTATATCTATCTATCTATCATCTATCTATCTATCTATCTTCTATCTATCTATCTATCTATCATCTATCTATCTATCTATCATCTATATCTATCTATCTATCTATCATCTATCTATCTATCTTCTATCTATCATCTATCTATCATCTATCTATCATCTATCTATCATCTATCTATCTATCATCTATCTATCATCTATCTATCATCTATCTATCTATCATCTATCTATCTATCTATCATCTATCTATCATCTATCTATCTATCATCTATCTATCATCTATCTATCATCTCTCTATCTATCGTCTATCTATCTATCTATCATCTATCTATCTATCATCTATCTATCATCTATCTATCTATCTATCACCTATCATCTATCTATCATCTATCTCTCTCTATCTATATCTCTTTCTCTCTCTAAAATCAATGGATATATCCTCAGGTGAAGATTAAAAACAAAAACAAAAACAAAAACACAGGTAGAAGCATCTGAATAAAGTTGGGGCCAAGAATATATACCAGGGGGAAAATAGCATATAAAAGACAAGTAAGTGGGAAATTTCAGGTGGGTTCAAATAGTATCAAGTTACCTATTTTGGCAGGAGCGTCTGTCAGCATTAACTTTTAGATGATAACCTCAAAAAGTTGAGTTAGAAACATCACAGGGAAGCCTTGCATATCACAGGACGTTTATGACCAATTTAGACACAGAGGGTAAGTCGATGGGAAGCTATATGGGCTCTGATCTGGAAAACTTGGTGGCAAAAAGCTGCAGGAGGCGGGACGGCGACGGAGACTGCGCGGTGGCCGGGACGGAGCAGGTGGTGGGAGGCAGGTAAGCGCGCAGCTACGGGAGGCCCTGCGACGCGGAGCCCCCATCGCCCCCCACTCACGGGCCGGGTGACGGAAGACGGAAGGCGTCAAGTGCAACTCACAGGTTTGCGTGGGAAGGACCTGGACAATGATACCGCCACTGGAAACAGAGAAATCAGGAGGGACGCATCTAAATGGAAAAATGACACGTTTCTGGCAACAACAGTGAATCCAAAGTGCCAAACACCGTTCGGATGAAAGTCCCAGAAAGGCAGGTGGGAGCGCCCGTCGGCGGGTCAGGGCTGCCGAAGGTCATCCGAGCTATTTCCACATTGAAGAGATCCTTGATCTCTTAGGAGCAGTTGGGGTTGGAATTGCTTAGCGATAAGAGGGACAATGAAAGAGCAAGTGGGAAATCTTATTTTCAGAACCACAGGAAGAAAGATAAAGAAGGTATACAGAGGCCTTCAGATAGGTAAGAAGAGAAATAGGAAAAATACTATAGAACCAAAACGGAAATTGTTTCAAGGACAAAACTGTCAAATGCTTCAGGCAAGAAGGTAATAAAGACTTAGAATAAATTACGGACTACACTACACGAGATTGCCAACGCATCTTTGACAGAAGATTTTTATTAGAGAGACTTTCCCAAAATACTAATTTTTACCGACAGTGCCTCTTACCAACGGTGTTAGGTTGCACTATGTGTCATCAGTTACTCATTTTCTTCCCAGTTTTGCCGTTCTTTTCAGGAGGATGGCTGTACTTCTAACCTCCCTGATTTGGAGCTTCGCCTTATGACCTGTTTTGGCCAACAGAGCATCAGCAGACTTACACCACCTTCTATGAGAGATGGCGATGAAGCTGGAAGGTTCGGCTCTGCCTCTCCTGTGTTCTGCCTTCTGCCGTGGGAACGGCATGGCCCAGACGGGCTGCCCCTTCAGCCTGCGCCCTGCGACGGGGAGACGGGTGGCCCCGAGCCCCCCGAGCCCCCCGAGCCCAGCGGAGGCGGACTGCTCGGCCAACTCGCAGCATCCTGCAGTTAACTTAAAAGTATTTGTTCTTATAACCCACTGAGATATTGGAGTTGTCTGTTACCACAGCAAAAGGTGACCGATACACCACCTTTAGAATACCGATAAAATGTTTAAAACTTAGAATCTTTAGAAATGTTGCTGTGGGACGTTCCTTGAGGCGTACAAATTAAATGTTTTACCATAATCATTGTCACAAAGCTGAATCACAGTTTGAAATAAAAATCATAGCCTTTGGTCATTCACTTAAGTAATTTGTAGATACACGTGAATCTTTGTAAAGTGCCTCTAATAATGTGATATACAAGGCATAAAGTGTGCTTTCGTTTCATTTGTCTCCGTGGGCTCTTTAATAGCCATGCGGCCGCACTCTCCTAAGTGCCTGGGTTTACCGTGGAAGGACTTTCGCTCGCTGTTATTGTTGGCAAAGCTGCGTCACTCTGGCCTGTTCAGAACTCGACAGTCTGAACTGCCAGCTGTGCTATTACAGCGTCTCTTAAGGTTCCCTCCACTGCTCCTTTAGTCTTGGTGCCTCCTTGGTGGCTTATGAGTTGTTTTATGGCATGGTAACGTAGCTCTTGCCACATAGTGCAACACACTAGATTCCTCTAATTTAAATAAACAACTTACATGGGAATATGTTCTGGCATTTTTAAGTGTGTTGTTTTACCCCTCGACTGGGCCTGAAAAATCAAAGGCATAAAAATTAAAACAGAGTGCCTTAGCTTATAATCTGCACAATTTTTCCTTTGCCACTCCTATTTGTGATATTACTGGAAACTAAAATCGTGTGTTTTTGAAGAAAGATAGTGTATTGCTTTACAACATAAAGGTTTCTTTCATTTATCATCAAAATGTTACTAAAATCATGTGATGCTTAGTTACCTGTATACGAATATTGATAATTTCATGTTCCATATCAAATAATAAAGGTGCAAAAGATAATAGAAATGATGAACAACTGTTCACTATTTTCCTTCTAAATACTTCAGGACAGGCCTGGCTGGGTGGCTCAGTTGGCTGGAGCATCCACCTGTACACCGAAGGCCTGTGGGTTCCATTCCCCATCAGGGCACATAAAGGAGGCAACCGATCAATGTTTCTCTCTCACCTTGACGTTTCTCTTTCTCTCTACCCCCCTTCCTCTCTCTCTCTAAAAATTAATGAAAACATGTCCTCAGGTGAGGATTTAAAAATTATATATATAAATTATATATAGGCACTGCTGTCTGATCAGAAGCAAGTGGCTGATAGTAATCTGTTACATCTGAAAAAAATAAGATGAAAGACATGCCCCCGATGTGCTGTTCTCTTCAATACAGAAGTCACATCTGTTAGCATTGGTGACTCAAGTAGGAGGCAGCAGATGGCACAATGGGGCACTACGGGGGCAGCTGTAAAGCCCAGGAGGACACAAAGAGGCTGGTATAGAAACACTAGTGAAAAGCTGAGAGGGATTTTTTTTAAAAGAAACCTCAACAGCTTGCAAGGCCAGGCAAACCAAGGAGCGAAAGCTCTCGATGGGAAATACATCAGGAGACTGGCTTCAAGAAATACTTTTAATAAAAGGAAATTCAAATCCTAGAAAACAGTACCTGTCCAAAGGCTCTTTTCCCTCTTTCATTATTTAGAATGTTTAGTTCTCATTAGTCATTAAATAAGAGTACTACTCACCTACTTATGTTCTCAAGAGCATATTTAATTATAGTTTCTACATTCAATGATTTGGTCCTTAAATCCATATACTATGACATCATGATGTTTTTTCTGCTGGAACACACTCAAAAAGCATAACCCGCTCAGCCCTTGGATTTTCCTTTTCTTCCCACAGAATGTTCCTTTTGGATACAATGAGAAAATATGGCATTTCCATTCCATTGTCATTTCTTCCTTCTGCAGTAAAGCACCTGTAAGTTTCCCCTGAACCCTGGGCTGCTCACTGTGCTTGAGCCTCAGTCCCACGTGATTACGTGGACTGGTGCCTCCTGAATATCCACCTCAACTCCACCTCCAAATGCAGCTCTTAGTTCCCCTGTGGAAGCCGAGGACAACTGGAAATTTTTGACCTTTGAAGTTTATGTTCTCAAATATCTCCACAAATATTTCTCCCTAATATTTTTTTTCTTCAGGAAAACTTACAGCCTACATATCATAAAGGACCAAAAAATTAAAAATTTTAGTAGAAACTATCAAATGTAATAATGCAGTCTATTTTCCAGTATGTTTCTCCTCCAATAAAATACTGGAAACCACCAACAATAATAACACCAAAAGTTCTCATCCAGGAGATTCCCCAAGGACCTACGTATTTCAAGAAGTGGTGAGGTAAAGAGGAGAACAGGATAGAGATGCCAGCCCATTTCATGAGGTTAGATAAAATTTTATTCATTAACTTCAACACACCACCCTTTAGTGAAAATATGTATAAAAGACAAAATGTACATTTTTCCCTCTCCTTAATGAGTTTAAATGTTTAAGCTCAAATATTAAGTCTAGGCATACTTAAAATGAACAAATTATCAGTACATAAAAACCAAATTGAAAATGTTTTCTTGGCCAGAATTAGAGCAGTTGATAAAACACTGCTTCTTATAGTCTTACATCTTTTCTTCTGCTTCTATTATTTCCTAAGTCCCACAATTTCCTTTCTTGTAAGCATAGCTTGTGTTTATAAGATTTTATATAAAATCAAAATATTGCTTTAGATTAAAGCCATATGTTATATGTTTAGGTTCCTAAGATGCTGATAAATCCTGGGCTTATTTCACATCAATATTTTAATAAAATGTATAAAGAGAAGACATAAATCAGCTTAAAGTCAAAAATGTAGTTTGTGTGTTAGGTGTTGTCACGACCATTTACAGATGAGAACTTATAACTCACTGGGTTGGTTTTTTTGTTGTTGTTTTTAAGCTTGCTTTAGGTTGAAATTAGTAGACGGAAGCACCACCTAGGTTTGGCTCTCTTTGGAACATCACCTTTCCTCTTGATCTGTTCTATCTAAAGGCTGAATTTCAGTCTCTGACCTCCTCCCACTGCCTGCCTCACCTGTTTCCAAGCACACGACTATCAGGCCAAACCAAACTGCTTTGCACCTCTGAGCCTTTCCCTCGGTATTCCTGAAATTTCTTACTCTGCTTATGCCTGCCTTAAAACTCCTAAATGATTCTGATAAAAATCACAGCTCAAAAGTCGCCGTCTGTCGGGAGAGCTTCCATGAGCTCCCTCTTACATTCTACACCTGCCTCACTGCATTACAGTCTGGCTTCCTCCCTCCTCTCCCTACCCCTTCTCCTCCCTGCCCCTGGACCTCCGCCCAGGCTGGGAACTCCTTAAGGACAGGAGTTAAGACTACTATCTCTGAATCCTTGGGGCTTAACTATTTAACAAATCACTGACCCTCGCTGAAGTTTGTTAAATTGGGGCCTCAACTGTGGACAACAATCATCAGTGGCTATACCACAGAGTCAACCTTTATAACCCTCCAGTGATTCAGTCCTGTTTTGAAGTAGGGTCTGTGTAAACAGCAGGTAAATATAAAAGATGGTGTTTCCAGAAGGGCCAAATTCTACGTGTGTTCTATATTCTTAATGATTTAATAGCATTTTGTATGAGTTATTCTCAACCATGAATAAGAGAAGAACATGGGGCCTGGCCAGGTGCCTCAGTTGGTTGGAGCATCAACCAGGCTGGGTCATGGTTGCAAGTTCAATCCCTGGTCAGGGCGCAGGTATCCACCAATGAGTGCATGGATAGGTCTCTTTCTCTCCCCCTCTCTCTCCCTCTCTCTCTCCTTCCTCCATCTCTCTAAAAATCAATAAATAAAAAAAAGAGAAAAATGTGCATCTCTTTAAACATTTCTCTTCTCACAAAATAAGAAGTGTCAGCAGATGACAGGCCCTGCTATCTAATGACTGCTAGAAAGAAGGGTTACATCTATTATTCCAAGATCATCATCTTAACCAGTTTATAGCATACACTCTCATATGGCACGAAATACTAATTATCTGTGTGTTCATGTTTGTATTAATCATTTATTGCTGCATAACAAATTGCCCCAAAATTTAGTGGCTTAAAACAATAAAGTTTCTGAGAGTCAGGACCCCAGGAACAGCTGACTTGGGTGGATATAGTTTCCCATTAGGTAGTAGTCAAGCTGTTGGCCAGGGTTGCAGTCACCTCAAGTCTCAACTAGAACTGGAGGACTGACTTCCAAACTGATTCGCAGGGTTATTGGCAGATTTCAGTTCCATACTGGCTGTTGGCTGGAAGCCTCTGTTCTGAGGTTTATGCCCATCAAATGCCTAGGAATTGTTTAATATTCAAGTAAAAATTTATTGATGTTATTGAGTAAGACTCCTTACATATTTAATACTGCTTCTAATTTATCATAGGAGCAACTTCCCCAAAAATGTTCATCACAGCTGGACTGAAAGAGTATTTGGGGAATGTAGTAATGTTGTTTATGTAACTATGACACACTATGAGTCTAATGAAGATCCAAAGGGATTGACCTTTGTAGAACTTGCAACAAAGGGACAAGCACCAAAAGCTACTGAGTTAGGCCCAGAATCTTTTGGAAGAAAGTTCTTCTTAACCTTCCTGAATCACAGTCTTCCAAGAGTCCTGTTCTGCTCTGGAAGGTTATGCCTAGGATTTAACAGTGAGCATTTCTGAGTTAGTTTCAGTCCTGACTCTCTTTATGATCCTGTTATTTTTAGCCTTCCCCCTTGCTTTCTTCAACTACTTCCAATGTGTTGTCTTTCTATCTTTTATGTGTCTTGCAAACCACTTTAAAATACTTTCTGGAACAATGCATGTTCTCGGCAGATAGATAGGTACATAAAAGATAAATCCTCATGAACCTTATTTTTCTTTGTTATAAAATGAGGAATTCAAAGGATTGATCACTACTATATCTTCCAGGTATAAAGCCGAAAATTCTATCAGAACATTCAGTGCAACGATGAAATCATCTCTAAAATGTACTGTATTTCCGATGTATTATTGCAACCATTTTCTAACCAAGAGCAGCAGAGTCATAAAAGTAAAGAAATTTTACATCTACAAAGTGCATTTGCTTTTATCCATCTTAGTTTTTTTATTTTTTAACTAAATTTATTGGGGTGACACTGGTTAATAAGATTTTAGAGGTTTCAAGTGGACAATTCTATGACACATGGCCCGTCGATGGTATTGTGTGCCCACCACCCAAAGTTGAATCATTTTCTGTCACCGTATGTCTGGCCCCCTTTACGATCCTCCCAACCCTCCCTCCAGCAACCACCATGCTGCTGTCTGTCTGTGAGTTTCAGTTTTATAGCCCACATATGAGTGAAATCACATGATTCTTAGCTTTTTCTGATTTATTTCACTTAGCCTAATATTCTCAAGGTCCATCCATGTTGTCGCAAATGGCCGTATTTCACCTTTTCTTGTGGCTGAGTAGTGTTCCAGTCATCTGTCGAAGGGCACTGGTTGTCTCCATGCCTTGGCCACCATGAATAATGCTGCAATGAACATAGGGGTGCATATATGTGTGTGAATAAATGTTTTCAAATTTTTCAGGTATATAACCAGAAGAGGGATTGTGGGGTCAAAGGGTAACTCTATTCTTAATTTTTTGAGGAACCCCACACTGTTTTCCATAATGACTGTACCAGTTTCCATCCCCACCAGCAGTGAATGGGGGTTCCTTTTCCCCCACCACCTCTCCAACGCTCGTTATTAATTGTCTCATTGATAACAGCCGTTCTGACAGGCGTGAGGTGGTATCTGATTGTACTTTTGATTTGCATTTCCCTAGTAGCTAGGGAAGCTGAGCATCTTTTCATATAGCTGTTGACCATTTTGTATGTCTTCTTGGGAGAGGTGTCTGTTCAGGTCCTCCGCCCACTTTTTAACCAGATTGTTTGTTTGTTTGGTGTTGAGTTGTATGAGTTCTTTATATATTTTGGATATTAACCCCTTCTTCTTGCTGCTGTTTGCAAATACCTTCGCCCATTAGGTTGGCTGCCTTTCTGTCTTGTTGGCAGTTTCTTTTGCTGAGCAGAAGTTTTTTAGTTTGACATAGTTCCAGTCACTTATTTTTGCGTTTACTTCCCTTGCCCTTGGGGTCATTCCATCTGATTTTAGGATAGTGTTTTATGGCTTTATAAAACCAACAGAAGAACAGAAAATTTGCATTGTTAGGAAAAAACTCTCATCTACATGTAATCAATTGGCTTTATTCCTCAATCTTCCACCCTTTTCTCTTTTCTTTCATTCTGTTGTTCCATCTTTTCCTTCTTCCAATAGGTGGAGATACAAAATTTTGATTTGGAAGCAAATTACAAAGTTTTAATTTTCAAAATGTAACAACATGAAACATTGTGAATGTATTCACACTGAGTGGTACACTTACAAATGGTTAAAATGATACATATTATATTATGTATTTTTACCACAATTATTTTTTAACAAAAATTAATATCAATCACAAGAAATTACAACGTTTAATCTTGACCCTGTACATTAATGCTTTCACACTATTCTTTTCTATTTTATATGTATGAATATTGTGTATATTTAGAAAACTGTAAAATGACAGAATTTTTAAAATCCTGTCTCCTTTCAATAATGCTGCCATTTAAAGACATAAATATCAGTTTACAGAAAGCTGCCACAGAATTTCCAGGGACATAACTGTTTTCTCCTAAAGAATTTATAAATTTTCCTTCCTTTATTATCATGAACTAATTTGGATAATGTTTCGGAGTGTTTCCTAGCATATACTTTCACCCCAAAATATTTCTGTGATACTTCCAATAGAGTATCATCCATGCCTAACACACTAGGTCTGTTTTCAGCCCCTCTGTCCAAACAGAAGATTTAATCACATTTCCCAAACAAAGGCCTTTGTTTAACCTGGGGGAGGTGGGTCACATATATATACAGATAAAGATGTAGCTAGAGATGGAGAGAGATACAGACATAGACATAACTGTCACTGCCAGATTGAAAATCTGCACTTAGCATGTATGGACAGGAAACATCAAAAAGAAAACTTAAAAGGGAGAGGGGAAAGTAGGAGAGAATTTAATCTGATCTTCATCAAGACCTCTTGTGCTTTGCAAGGTGTTTGGACTAGAAGGTCCCATTGAATTTTGATATTCCGGCCTCAAAAAATGCTAGCATTTGAGACAAAGGCTTGCACAGCTCTCTCTCCTACCTTCCTCATACGTACTCGGATATCACCCCGACTGTAAACTCTTGGCTCCATGGCGTTACTTTAAGATAAGACATCGGATCTTCCCTGTAACATCATTAGAGAGAAACCAGCACAGCCCAGTGCATCACCTGCTTCCTGCAGCCACCCAAAGGCAAATACATCCCCAGCTCCCCCACCATGCCTGTCTCTGAGGAGCGCTTGCCTCTTCATGTGTGTACACTAACAGAAAGTGTCACCGCGGCCCAGACAGCAACCTACCCTAATGGCAAAAGGAGAACCAGCCTTCTTCTGCACCTGCAAACCCTCGCCTGGTGTAATATTTTGGAAAGCCATAGAACTACGAGCAGCAGCCAGGGGTCTCCCAGTACACATCACAGTAAATTCACGGAGAATGTGAACCTTTGCAGATTCGACCGTGGTCCAGCCCAGAATGGTCCTATGTAAGAGCACAGAGTGGACAGAGGCTCCTTCTAGGGGCCAGCCACCAAGAAAGCCTCTATACATATGACCAGCTCCTCCCCTGGCCTCTTGCCTCTCATGGTTGGATCCCTGTGTATTACCATTGATCAAACAGTCCCCACCCCTCACTTTATCCCTGGGTTCTCTCACTAGCCCAGATTCAAGATGCAAAAAAAAAAAAGAGGAACAAGAAGAAAGAAAAGAAGAGAAATGTGGTCACTTTTTAATATTCTCAACCTATACTTTGAATAAATTGAACTGGCTCTCAAAATTTACTTTATCAAGTATCGCTGTTAGAGCCTGCATTTCCTAATAACTCATAGTTATTAACAAGACCTTTTATTAAACCAAAGGCCCTAAACAGGAAAAAGAAAGGGCAATAATCAGGTTTTTGAATATATAGAATAGAGTCTGTAAGAACAGCCTCTTTTAAAGTCCTTTTGAAGTTTTTGACTGAAATAGCCTTAAATCAATACAATGTAATTCACTAGCAGAATGGCAATTAAAAGTTGTTACAAATAAGAAAAATGGACCAAGCCTCATTGTTACAAATATTGTTGTTGCCCTTTTTAAAGATTTGTGAAATACAAGGCTGAACACAGTAATTTAATGCCTTTTAAACTGTCACCTAAATACCATGATCCTTTTGAAATTACGATGTCTCTTAGTCCTGCTGAGTCATAAAGTCATGACTGATTCCAGGTTAAGGAGCACCACAGGGTCGATTTACATCTTTTATACCCTGATAAATTGCTTTTGCCATGTTCTTTCAGATTTTTAAAGTGTGTCTTTCTCTTAATATATAGATTTTTATATAGTTAAAAAATGGAGATAATTTTTAAACTAAAAACTTAAGCTTAATTTCAGAATAAGCAGACTTCATCTTACTCATCTTTATAAGGCAGGTGCCTAGCACAGTACCTGATATATGGCCAGCACTTAATAAACACTAAATTAAGAAAAAATCGTTTTTCCACAATCAGTTCCTCCATTTAGCTCAGCTAACGTTGTATTGAGATCACGACACTCTTCTCTAGTCCTGCCCACACTGGGCTTGAAACTTCTAAGAAGACTGTTAGTTTTTGCTTGTTTGCTTTCCTTTGGCTGTTTGCTTGTTTGTATTTTTAAGATGACATATTTCTAAGGGTCCATAGATTATAAAGGAAACATCAATTTAATAATAGCTTTTCAGATTTTAAAAAAGGAACTACTAAAATGAATGTGTATATTAATTTTATGGTGCACCCCAATCTTATAAAACCTAAAATGTAAAAATGTAACATCCTGGAGCCAAGTAGACAGAGCACAATGGCGGTGGCTTGTCTTGTTACATGGCTGGTCTTTCTTCTCTCTTCCCTGCCCATCAGATGAACTTAGGATAGGGTATGGACTCCGAGGCAGCGCGGCGGGGGCTGTGCCATGAGGCTGTCTGGGGGAACCAGGCAGAGGCCCGTCTTCCTGTGGCCTTTGATTGCTGTCTTGCATCACGGGTCCCCAACAGACGGGAACAGCGAGCACCTCGTGTGGCACGGGAAGGGTAACACTTTTTACCAAGCACAGCTGCCACGAGTACCTTGGAGGATAGGCCTCTGGGATGTGCACAATGGAATGGAAGTGTTTTCATCGAATTAATTGTGGGGGAATTACTTCAAGTTTAAATTATTCAGACTTCTCCTCTCCTGTAACCGAGCCTGAGTGACTCTATTCTGTAAACTTGAAAGGTTCAAGCAATTAGCAGGTTTCTAAAGGTAGGTAAAAACAGCCTGAGAGAGTAGTAAGGAGGAATGGAGAGAAGGGAAATCAAAAGGTAGGACCCAGGCCAAAAAGTCCCTGGGGACTCTGGGAAACTAACCCAAGCCAGCCGCTGTTATTTGTCCAACACAAAACGCCTGCTCTGCGTCTACCCTGAAATCTTCAAGGCCCTGAAGTTAACGCCTTAACGAGGCACAAAGCAAAGCACAAGGTTCCGCCACTGAGTGCCCTAAACAAGATGCCTAGGGGATTTTAATTCAGCTTTTCGTTCTCCCCGGCTGGTTGGCTTGCTTCTGAGTTGCTTCTCCCTAAGAATTCTCACATATCCGGGAAATGAAAGCTAATTTTAATTCTCTTCTAAGCAAATCAAAGAGGGAGATAAGCATGATGCTGCAAATAAAACAGTTTCATGTATTTCAAACGCTCGTCTAAATGACCTAAGGCTGCGCTGTTTTTATTTCTGAATGTGAATAAGGCTAAAGTTGACCCTGCAGCACTTGGAAAGAACAGATAGATTTTAAAACCCACGTCACCCATTTATGTCAGTGTTTATATTGCAAAGTAATCGATCAGAACGATTTGCATGTAGAACTTATGTTTGTAGTAAAAATAATTCTCAAATGCTTTTCTTCCCTAAATAGACAGCAACTATGTTTGGATAATGGTCATAGTCCCATTAGGACAACTCCTAATTTTTTACTTCATTAATGATTGTTGCCACACAAAGATGGTGGCTTTTATGAACAAAGCACTGACTTAGTAATGGAAATACTCAGTGTACCAAAGGAGAAATTCCATATTTATGTTAGGATAAACCATTTGAGAATCATTTAATTCGTTCCTCAGATTTCTATGTAAATGATGCAAAACATAATTTACATACAAACCTGCTCTTCTTAAAAATATCCAGTGGAGATTCTATTTTCTTGAACCATAGTTAGTTCTAGTGACTAATGTCTGAACATTTTTAAAGTAATTCCTACCCCTGGCTAACCCCAATCCCTCCTGAAATGTTAGTCCTGTTTTCTCTCTAGTGTCAACAAGAGCCCAACTGATAAAACTCTTAGAAAATGCACTTATCTTACTTATCTTCTTCAATACCCACCAAAAAAAGATCCTGACGTAAGTGATAAAGACCATGTTCCACAATCCCCGGCTCGCCAAACCTGAGATGGAGATTGGGGAAGGAGCTGGGGTTAAGACTATAACTACAATGTTTGGGAAATTTCAGAAATGTGTCTCCTCCCAGACATCATCTAATGATTTCAAGGTCTTTGTGCGAGCCTTAGAAATCCGGCGATTGGCCACACGCTGCAGTTAGCACTGAAAAAGTTCCCCGGGGGATTCTGGAACCTCCAGCACCGTGGCACGGAGAGCACTGCTTAGGCCTAAGCGTTTCTCCCCAGCACCCAGCCGACACACAGGCGGTGTCGATTCTAAAACCCTCGGCTTGGCCTACATAGATCTACCCCAGTGACAGAAGGAGGCCACACGGTGCTCAGGGACAAACGCGTGGAAGGTTCCCCAGGGCACCCCGCATCGCGAAGGCTCACCCTCCCAGCCAAGGGAGGAGGAAGCCTGAGCTTCCAGCTCTGTCCCGGGTAAGCGTCGCGCTGCACGTCCCAAAGCCAGTGTCCGCCCCGGCGCGCGGGACGGCTCCATGCCCTGGCCGGCCCGCCCGCATCTCCACACTCCCGAGGCCACTGTGCGCACACACCACGCCCGGGAACTCCCACGGCGACTCCCGCAGCTCCTCTCTGCCCTCTGCCCTCTGCCCTCTGCCCTCTGCCCAGTCGCACCACGCCAGCCTTCACCCCCCAGGGGACCGCCAGGAAATGGAAATCTTCCAGTCCCCGGGACAGACTGGCAGAACGGTTCCTCTGCTGGCAGCCAGGCTTTTAAGAATCCCGGCCTTAGTTCCCTTCTAATGCAGACGGCGCCCTCAACGCTCCTGTTTCCCCTTTTGAACTGCTTCCAAAGACAGACGGGCGGGGCCGCGCTCCCTGCCCTCCTCCCCGCGGCCCTTCCCGGGGCAAAAGGCCCGGCCGAGCCGGCGCTCCCGGTTCCCGGCGCTCCCGGTTCCCAGCGCCCGGCGTCTTGGAGGGACCTGGGCTGAACACGGAGACACGGGACGGCTGTGGGCACTTCCGTGGATGCTGCTTAATGGGCTCTGGCCAGCCCCCGCGCCTCGGGCCTCCCCCCTGCGTTCCTGCTGGTAGACCGCAGACACGGTGACAGGCAGCCGGTCCGGCCGGGACCGCGCACGGTGGTGAAGGCCGCGGTCCACGCCGTGCAGAGGACAGAGCGGGCGGCTCCCTGATGACGGAGGAGTGGCCGCCCCAGCCCCAGGCAGCCTGCCTCCTGGACCATGAAACCTCCATGAACCTCTGTTGCTTCGGGTTTTGAAATTTATTAAGCCCCGAAGTGCTGACTTACTGACATAACTGTTGTCCAGAAAGATTATATTCAGTGTAGAATTATGAAATTATTCATTGAAAGACTGAGTAGTACTTTCTGAAAATCATAACAGACTCGAGCACTAATTTTTGACATGTGATTGGAGCTCTTCAGAAACATTTCTAAGAGACATTCAAAATAAACACTCTCGGAACTGTAGCTCTACATACAACATTGTTTCAGTGAAGCCCAAAGCAGCAGTACTCTGATAAATATGAGGTTAGTTCCCTTGCTAATGCATTGCCAGAGTCTTCTCATTATTTAAATACATTGTTATTCATTTTAATAGTTAGCTTTTAAATGTTGACCTCTCCATTTTTTATCTATATTTTTTTGGAGATGCCATTTCTGCTAAAATTGTGAAATGATTTATGAGTCACACAGACCTGTCAACTCAGCTGTGCCAAGAAGCGAAAACACACATTGCTTACATACCAATTAGTTTGCCCTGAGCCCCACCCATTCATCTCCCAGGCACAGTCACATTGAGTTGCCCCTCTGTAAAAGAAATGTGATAAAAGGCTTGGACCTGTACAGAAAGCAGGGGGCTGAAGAAAGGGAGCATTTTGTTGGGAAAGGCTTCAGTAACTAGAATAGGGCATTATTAATGTTCCCACAGAAGCACTCCTTGTATTCTCCGTGAGGTCTCCAGGGTAAGGACAACGAAATTCACCAACCTCTGCATCTGGCCTCTCAAATGTGCAATTGCTTGACACTTTGTCCTTGGTATCCAGAACTGGCGAGTGAGGGACTTCAGGTGTTGAAGTCTGAAAACTATAAAACCCGTACCACGTGGGGTGGCTGGACCATAGGACGTGCGTATCACCCTGCCCGGTTCCATTTCACCGTGAGCAGCCAGTGTGAACCACCTCCTCTAAGTGAGAAACCTTCCACTGATTTTACAAAAGCACCTGGACCAAGGCTGGGCGTGTAAGCACGCCCCTTTGCCCACCCCAGTACCCAGCTCTAGCATTTTCGAGATGCCAGTGCTCTACACAGCACAACGCTATCCAGGCACCGCTCTACTTTCTCCACTTAGTTAGAATCCAACCAGTGAAACAGACCAATATGCAATATATATTAAGACACTTATTGCCAGGAATGGGCTCAAACAAGTGTTGGCGCTATCTCGGCGAGCCTGAAACCTACAGGGTGGGCTGTCAGAAGGGCAGGCTGGGGCTCTCAGAGGCCTGAAGCTGCTGTCGACAGGCACAGCTTCTTATTCAGGCCGTCTGACTGACTGAATCGGGCCCACACACATGATCTAGGAAAATCTCCCTGACTTAAAGTCAAGTGACTATAGACTTCAATCACATCTGTAAAGTACTTTCACGGCAACATCTAGGTTAGTGCTTCAGTAACTGGTACAGGCCACCACACCCTTCCTTACACACTCCTTCCTACAGACCCTTAGGCAGCGCTGCAGAGGGGTCACCCTCAGCCCCGATTCCAATCCCTTTTAACAAATGTTAACAGAGAGGCCACCGCTGTTCGAGTTTGTGGTTGTTCGTTTTTAATATGTCCTTATTGATTTCAGAGAGAGGAGGTGACCCTTGCTGTTCACGAAGCCTGGGCCCTTCCTCCCTCGGGGATGGAGCCCTCTCTTCCTCTTGCCACTTTCAGGACTAGAGTCTTCCTTTAAATCTGAGCATTTCCACCCCTTCGCCAGCTTCCCCTGGAACCATCTGGTCTTCAAGCATTATAGCCTCTGACCTCTATGCACAAGTAAAGACGCCTGGCTTCCTTCCACATTTACGGACACCAAGGGAGCCTTGTTAAAACAACCACCCTCTGCCACACTCTCTGGAGCCTGGCCTTGACCACCGGCTTCCTTTACGACTTGCTTGCGAGTTCAGAGCAGCCACCCTACTGCACTGACCGAGTGTAGTTCTTGGTCACAACTCTTCCCAGTGCCCTGTCCAAAAACTATTGATCGGGGCACACTGAGCCATGTCTCAAAAGGTGACACCTCCAAGCTTCTTATTCAGTCTTATTGAGTGCTTCTTACATGGTTGGTTGACTAAAGAAATAGATCATTTGTTTTCCAAATAAGCTTTCTGTCTTCCCCTTCCACACCTGTCCAGCCACGGCCTTCCCTTAGACCTCCGTCCTCCCTGCGCTCCCCCAACAGGAACCCCATCCACACTGCCAAGCTGAGGTCCCGTTTCACCCCGGCCACGAGACGTCCTCCGCCAGCCCAGCCTGAATCAGCCGCTCTGTCTGTGAGCTACGACGGCGCTGATTCGTTGAACACCTATTTGCCATCTTTAATCAATAGCACATCAGTCTTATATCCCTAACTAGATGGTAAGTGCCTAAGGGCAGGGGCCAACGTCTTAGGCTTTGCTAATGCTCCCAGAACCTCGAGCACAATGTAAGGGTTCCAACAGGTACGCCTCGTTGACTTGTTTCCATAGCAGGGAAACCCCAAGTTACAGACTCGGATCCTGAAGGAGAATCTAGCGAGAATGGTTTTTAAGTATCTACTAATGCTTGGTTTCTTTCCTTGCAATTCTTGGTACTGTCTTCTGCCCCGTTAGGAGGGGCAAACACGCCAAAGAAAGTAGGATTTGTCTTCCAAGGAATGACAACGAATCTGCATGGGGCCCTTTCCACAGCCTGCGGGAATGGGCTCCTCTCCCTTTCTCACGCTGAGAATCATCTTGGAAAGGCTGAGAAAAGAGGGAAGAAAAGACATGAACTATTTGTCAATCCCCATTTTTTTTAAAAAATTGTTTAAACTGGAGGAAGATGGAATTACTTTGGATTGACAATTAAGTTTTTCTTTCCCTTTGTGAACATGGGACTTGAGGACAAACAAGATCAGTTGTAAAATAAAGATAAATGGTTTCTTCACACATTAAAGTTGTGGTGCGCCAACTTGGACACCTGTCTCCCTTCACGATAAGTTTACAATAAATATTTGTACATAAGAATACAACTCATGCTGCAAAACCAATAACACTGCACCACTAGATGTGCCTTAAGCACTTGGTTTCCTGACTGCTGTAAAGTAGGTTATAAAAAAAATCTTCCCCAGCTAAGAGAAGGAGAGAAATCATTATGACATGAGACTTCAGTGAAATTCCGCCCTAATAGGTTTTGCTGAGAGAGAAGGGCCAGGCAAGGGGATCTCAGGGATGAGTTTTTATACCTGCAAATTAGTGCAATGAAAATTACCAAGCAGTACCATGAATTTAAATGAACTGTGTAATATCTTCTTAAGTTTTGATATAAAATAATTGTTCATTTCTTCCAAGAAATAGTTAAGGTTCCTGATTCTTCTGCATAAATCAATATGTTCTGAACAATAAAGCTAATAGCTCGGTAAAGTCTGTAAAATGCAGCCGTATAGCTGTCGGGTTCCAGGGCTTTATTCCAGGAACTAAATAGTTTCTATTCTAGTCGACGACCGTCTTTGTGAAATTACTTCCCTGACTCAGTGACAGCTTTTCACAGCATCTTCTAAAAGAAAGCTTTACTTTCCCATCTCTGTTCTTTGAGTTTAAGAATGTGATTTTTGCCCCAGCCGTTTGGCTCAGTGGCTAGAGCGTCGGCCCACGGACTGCAGGGTCCCGGGTTCGAGTCTGGCCAAGGGCACGTATCCTCAGCTGCAGGCTCGATCCCCGGCCCAGGTCCGGGCACATGCAGGAGGCAACCAATCGATGTGTCTCTCTCACATCGATGCCTCTCTCTCTCCTTTCCATTCTGAAAAGCAATAGAGAAAATATCCTTGTGTGAGGATTAAAAAAAAAAAAAAGAATGTGATTTTTAAAGTAAAAGGATTGACCACTATTATATTTTTGTGGGTTTTTAATAACATTGAAAAAATCATGTACGTGTAAAACTAGTTGTACCAAACACCACTCTGACTATTTTCATCACAGGAACATACATCAATCATTAACTTCACTAAGATTATGTCATACTTCATAGTTATCTACAGTGGTAAGTTCTAATAAAAGGTTTTGTCTAATAACCTTTTTTAACCCGTGTGCTCTTAGCTATGTTGCCTTTCTAAAAAGAGCAAACGCAAGAAAGTACAGTAAAAAAAAAAGGGGGGGGCATTTACACCATGGAATACTACGCAGCTGTAAAAAAGAAGGATCTCTTACCCTTTGGAACAACATGGGTGGGCCTGGAGATTATTACACTGAGCAAAATAAGCCAGGCAGAGAAAGACAAATACCGCATGACCTCACTCTCATGTGGAATCTAATGAACAAAATAAACTGATGAACAAAAGAGGTCCAGAGACATGGAAGCATGGAGCAGACTGACAGATCTCAGAGAGAAGGGGGAGGGAGGGCAGGAAGGGACTAACCGAGGAACTTACATGCATATATGCAGAGCCCATGGACACAGACAAGAGTGCAGCGAGGGCCTGGGGTGGGGCGTGCGCCCGGGGAGGGGGCAACGTGGGGACATGGGGGACATCTATAATACCCTCAACAACAAAAATAACTTTTTTAAAAGAAGCAAATGCAAGCAAGCACAATCAAAGGAAAGCTTTTACCGGGGATGAGGGATAACAGTCATACAATATTAGATTATTATGTTAAGTCTGTCTTATTAGATTAAGATAATCATGATAATGAATGTTCACCCTCAGCTTCCACTGCATAGCAAAATTACAAAATGCGGTTTTAATGAATGTGGCACGTTGGCTATGTTTATCTGATTTCTTTTTGAAATTAAAATGGCTTAAAGTATTATGTAGAAAGTTTTAACTCCAGCAACCCAAAAACACTTTAATCAGAAAACTGCTTTATATCTAATTAAAGTGCATTGTTGCTTCTTTTTCTTCTAACTTTTAAAAATGTTAACAGAACAAATCGGTCACTATGTATTCTGATACCACAATAATTTAATACCCTAGGAAACTTAAGCCATATTTGTTTTACTGTTCTGTAACTAAGGAAATTGAACTAGATTATTTCCATGATTTCCAAGATTCTCAGATTATCTACTGATTTACCTAAGTTTACATGCTAGAATTCAGTCACAGGCATACCATTCATCTTGAAAGTTCCTTAAATTACATAACAGTCTGGCAGACACACAGGTTGCATGAGCTCTCAGTAACTGAGATTGGGACTGTCCTTGTGGCATCAGTTTTTCCCATCCTCAATATGCAGTGGTTTGATAATCCCTTAGGTTATCTAAACTGACTGAGGCTGGTCTGAGAGAGGCCCACCCCCAGGGCTGGCCTCAGAGTAGTCTCTGAGGGGAAAAGAATCAGTCCTAAACCAGACCCCAACGCATTCTGATCCATCTCGAACTCTGTCTGAGAATCCAAAAGTACTTTATAGGGAACTCACCAAAGTCCAACTCCTGGTGGGTATGCCTAATAATTTTTAACAATTTTAGAAGGTGCGTGTGTGTGTGTACACATGCACATACACACATACATACAAGTTGTACACTCTGTTTGAACATTGCATTTTTTTAACCTGTAAAATGAAAGGAAAACACTAATGACCTCCAAAACCCCTGCCAGTTCGAACATCCCAGGATTCAAGTTAGAGCTCTGCCTTCCACCTCCCTTCAAAACGGTACCACATGATCTCACTTATAGGTGGAATATAACAAACCAAATAAACTGATGAACAAAGTAGATCCAGAGACACAGAAGCATGGAACAAACTGACAGATCTCAGAGGGAAGGCGGGAGGGGGGTGCGGGTGGGGAGAGATTAATCAGGGAACCTCTATGTTTATGGGCATGGCCCACGAACAGGGACATTGGTGTGGGGAGGGTCGGGGGTGGGATGGATGTGGGGTGGAGGGGATCAGTGGGGTTAAAAAGGGGACATCTGTAATGGTCTCAACAATAAAGATTGAAAAACATTTTAAAAAATGGTGATGAATCAGACAAAATTCTTCAATAAAAAGTGAGTACATTTTCAGTTTGGAAGAGAGGTTAAAAATCTAAATGGCATAGTATAAATAACAAATTTACGTTCGACTTAAAGTTTAACAAATTTAATAACATGAGTTATTAAAATGGAAACAAATCAATGTGAACCCAAGGCCTGAAGTAGAAATATAGGTATATTTTGCATTTCTGTCATTAGAAGTAACCCAACTCAAAGCAATTCTCATCATCAACACTATGCACACCCCTTGCATCGAAAGAATGCGGACCCTTGCCAGGTGACTAATCCCAAGTAAACTGTCATAAACAGGACACATCTCGTTGTGGTTAAAAAGTAAGGACACTTTCAAAATGTATGTGACATTGAGGGGACTAAAGAGACAGCTTATTCTCATTGCCAACTTGCAACTGCTTGAGTATCCGATAGCAAAGAATAGCTAGTCAAGTCATACAAATCGAGCCATCAACTATCCATTATGTTATGTTTTTAAAAAGAAAATTTACATAAAACTACAGAAGCAAAGTGATCCTAACAGAACAAAATTACTTTGTATTAATTCTAACTGGGAGAGAAATGTTAATATATGTGCATATTCTCTTCTATGAAATATGTAACATGTGCAAATGTGCTGCTCTTAACCTGTGTAAATAGAGTGGTTACAAGGAATTGGAGTAAAGTCAAACAGCCCCGGTAATGGCAGCAACTAGTCCAAAAGAGGAAAGATTCATCACTACAGTCATTTCCAGTAACCAGGGGGAAAGACGAGCCAACGCTAATCAGCATTGCTAGTCAGGTACAGAGTAGCCGTGACCCAAGGTGGCAGATTAGCCGAAAATACTAAAAAGGAGATGCTTTTATGCAGGCTTTGTCCCTTCTCTCTTTGTAGAGGAAACCTCGATAACCTTACAAATGAAAATAAGGTACTGGTAGATATTAAGTAGAATTGTCCAGGAATGCTTGCAAATGCATCAGTCTCGGGGGCATATAATATTGTCTCATGGTAACTGAAAGAGCACACCATTCGGAGGAGAACAAGTTCCAAACCAGCCAATGCAAAAAGGTATGTGGTGAGCTTAGAAAGCCCCACTGACACAGCAGGTTTATCCCTATTGAAACGGACCCAGGCCTGGCTGGCGTGGCTCAGCAGTTGAGCATCTCTTAGGATCCAGAAGATGGAGATTCGATTCCCGGGCAGGGCACATGCCCAGGTTGCGGGCTCCATCCCCAGTCGGGGGCGTGCAGGAGGCAGCCGATCAATGACTCTCTCATCATTGATGTTTCTATCTCTCTCTCTCCCTCTCTCTTCCTCTCTCTGAAATCAATAAAGATATATTATTAAAAAAAAAAAAAAAAAAGACCCAGGCCAGAGCATGTCATCTTAAGTTGGAAAATTGCAACTGGACTCCAGTAACTAATAATTCAATATCCCAATAAAAAGGCAGGTGTTTGATAATTCATAGCTTATAATCTGGAGGTTCAAAATGGGATACTAACCTAGGAAGGAAGATATAATAATAATAATAATATGTTCTAAGTTAATAAATCAATAAACAAATTCACAGAATACCTCTATAATTCATTTAATACTAAGTATAAAAATAAGTCATAATAACTTTGTAATTCCTGATTTTTAGGTATTCAAAGCTCATTTTAAAATATGATATGTAAGCATCTAATTTTTATAAATATTTAGAAGAACCTGATTAAATATTTTTGTAATCAATGTGTTTGTCTCTAAAATTTTAACCTGATAAATTTATGTTTTAGTGTATTTGCCTAAATAATGTCAAACAGTTTAGAGTTGTGTTGCCCAACGTGGCACCCACTAGCTACATGGACCATTTAAATTTAAATAAATTAAAATTAAAAATTAAAATTCAGTTCCTCAGTCTTACTAACCATATTTAAGGCGCTCCATAGTCACAGGGCTGATCCCTGTGATATCTGACAGCACAGATATAGAAGTTGCATTAGCTTATTTTTAGATGTATTCGTTAGGACATAGACTAACCTGCTACATTTATAAGACTCGGAAACACAGTGGCTCTATTGGTTCAGTCGAGACAGAAGTGCCCTTTTTTCTAGCCTAACAGTCTGAAATCATAGGCGGTCCCAATATAAGACTGGCCGGCAGAGAGGCAAGCTCAGGCGCACGAGCCCCCAAGGACCCAGGTGCTCCTTGCCTGTCCTGCTGTCCCATAGGGGCCGTCCTGTTCTGCGTGACTGGAGCTAGCTCTGCAATATCTTATCTGCGTGTTCCACACAGTGAGCCCAGGACAAGGGAAAAACAAAGGGCAAGCACTTCCTTTCCAGAGAATGAACATCGCACGCGTCACTGGCACACACCTTGGCAGCTGGAACACGATCGCAGCCCATGCCTGGCTCTCGGGGAGGCGGGAGGGGCGGTCAGGCTGTGCGGCTGTGCCCCCGCTACGGGCTGGAGGGTGTTGCTTCTCAACAAGATGGGAGAATGTTTACTAAAGGTCAATTAGCACTCTGCCACCGGAGAGTACTAAACAGCATTAAACAACGCATTTATTTTTTTAAAGTGGAGATCAGAACATGTTTAAACAGGGAGGGATGCTCTCCTCACTTAATACTCCTTGAAACGCAAAACTCTGATCGATGTCCCTTCCACTGGTTTTATAAATTCTACCGCTCATACATTTTGTCCTGGTCTAAGTAGTATAAACCAGTAATAAAAACCTTATAGTTTCATTTAAAAACTCACTAAAAAGACAATTTTGCTTTCTTGGGTATTTTAAAATAAATATCAGTGCCCATTTTAACTCAGCTTCTTAATAGGGAAAAAAATTCTTTAAGGGATAGTGCTACCCATAAAATCTGTAAAATAATGTACTCAAGTCAGCACAGCCTAATTATGACGTTGTACCACAGCCAAAAACAATAGTTAAAGTATATAATAAATTTAACAATACCACAGGCATGTTTTACAGATTAAACTCAAGTTCCAAAGTAAACATTGTATTTAAATTTTGATTTTGTGCATGAGGAACTAAAAAAGATATTATTACAATATATTAAAATTTATTTTTCTTTAATAAAAGATTATTTGCTATTAAGTTGTAAGTCTAATCATTTTTAACCTGTCAACAAAAGTGTTATTATATAAGATTTGCATACTTACCTACCACTTGTGCAAAATTGTTTCTTAACATTTGTTTACATTAAATATTTAAATTATATGTTATAGACCACAGAAATTAGTAAAAGATTAAAATCACAATATCATAATATCTTTTAGCAATTGCATATGGAAATTCAAAACTTTGCTTCATAATTGTTGACAATAACCTCTTTTGATATACTTTTGTTCAGATGAAAATGTATGAAGAATTTATTTATGTGTTGTTTTCAAGTTAAGACTACATTTCAACTGGTGGCTGAAAACACTATAAAAATCAAAACTGATAATTTTGCATTAATAATAAAAGTTTTTCAGACCAGTAATCCTGTTGTGGTGTTAAATTATAAAGCTTAGAGACCCATTGTACGGGTAAATCAACATTCATATGTCAGTCAACAGTGTCTGAAAGGCAACTGTGTACATTTTATTATTTGTTAAATTGACCTTAAATAATATGTTAGCTGCACTATTTCCAAAGAAAATGAATTCCATTTTCCTCAGTCATTGAATTTGAGCAGGCAGTTCGTGAACTCACTTTCAATAGCAATCAAAACATTTTCCCTTCCTAGTGCCACTTAACAACAGCTAAGAGGAGCCGGCACAATTGGAGGACACCATCTTCTCAACCAGCTTCCCTCATTACCTATTATTAATTTTCAAATATTTTCCCCTCTGGCCCATATGGTCAACTCACATGGACATTTCTAACCTGTTAGAATTAACCCCAACAATTTCCATTCCATTCAAGAAATGACATAAAGCAAGGGGAAGTGACATTTTATGATGGTTATCTTGCATCTACAGATTATTTAAGAAATAAAACACTTTACCTCTTTTTCCACAATATGAGGCATCAAATATGAAAAAGCCTCATGGTAGAAAATGTTTTTAAAAGCTAAATGGGATGGGGTGGAATGGGTCATTAGGGAGAAAAAGGGACATCTGGAATATTTTAAACAATAAATAGATAGATAGATAGATGATGATAGATAGATAGATGATAGATAGATAGATAGATAGATAGATAGATAGATAGATAGATAGATAGATGATAGATAGATAGATAGATAGATGATAGATAGATAGATAGATAGATAGATAGATAGATAGATAGATAGATGATAGATAGATAGATAATAGATAGATAGATAGATTAGATAGATAGATAGATAGATAGATAGATAGATGATAGATAGATAGATTGATAGATAGATAGATAGATAGATAGATAGATAGATAGATGATAGATAGATAATAGATAGATAGATAGATTAGATAGATAGATAGATAGATAGATAGATAGATAGATAGATAGATGATAGATAGATTGATAGATGATGATAGATAGATAGATAGATAGATAGATAGATAGATAGATAGATAGATAGATAGATAGATAGATAGATAGATAGATAGATAGATAGATAGATAGATAGATAGATAGATAGATGATAGATAGATGATAGATAGATAGATAGATAGATAGATAGATAGATAGATAGATAGATAGATGATAGATAGATGATAGATAGATAGATGATAGATAGATGATAGATAAAAGCTGGATTCAGTAGGGGAATAAAAAGTAGGAGAGAAGAAAAGAAACCTCTGTAACTGCATAGAAGAACTGACAAGAAATTGAGAGCAATCCTCAGGCCAAAAATGGCAACAACCAGAATCCAGAGAGGGAACAAAATGCCAGTGGTGTTGCCCTGTCATGGGAACATCTGCCGATCCTCGGAGGCCTGCAACTTCATGCTTGCCTGGCTACGTGACTAAAGAACAGGGCTAAACCCAGGGATTACACAAGTGGGAAATTGGATCAGAGACTCTCACATAAAAAATCCCTGAGAGCTGATTCCTCACCCAAAAATGAACTGAAATATTTTAAAGACTCTTTGCTGCACAGGAGAAAATAAATATTTGCTTATTTCATTTCCATTAGCTCTGGGATAAGAAGGAATGATCATTTCTTCTGACAATTCATACCCTGAAGCATAATCTCAATTGGATTAGGGCTGAAATCATATTACTTGCTTCTGCGGCTCCCCACGAGCCTTGGCCAATTATTTAAAGTGCTTGTGAGTTAGGAGTATGCCTTGGCACCCAGCAGAGGCCGGCTCAAGTGTTCTGGAAGAAAACACCTTAAAACCAAAACGAGAATTATCACAGATAAACTCCCCAAAGAACATGAGCTCACAATTTAAAAAATCAAAAACACATGAGGAATCAATCTACTGGAAGCAAACTTCAGTGGAAACGACAAAAAAGATCAGATCCACTTAGATGGCTCATGTTAAAATAATCAAGTAAAATATTTAAATAAATATGTTTACTTTACTTAAAGATTTAAAAGAACAAACATAGAGCATATATCTAGAAGGGATTTTAAAGTTCTCTTAATTTTTTTAAACTGCTAGAAATCAATTAAAAAGATAACCTGCTTTTTAAAAAAATAGACAAGACTCTAACAGGCACTTCAAAAAGAAAGCAGAGAAAAGAAACACGAATACCACACAAAACATCAAAAGTGTTGTATATCACTAGTACTCAGTGAAGTAAAAAGTAAAATCCGGGTAAGACACACCAAAACACAACGGCAGTTTTCAGAGGTCCGACGATGTCAAGTTGACAGCATGTACAGCAGGGGGTCCGCGTAGCCTCAGCAGCAGCCCGAAGAACTGACACAGACACTTCAGAAGAGTTGGGAGTTATCTGTTAGAATGGAAAATACCCCGACGCTCGGATCCAACAACGCCACCAACGTATGAATACACAAGACGAACTCCCGCTCGTATACTTGTACACCACACAACAATGGTTACAGCAGCCTTGTTCATAATATTAGAAAAAAATGGAAACTATCTAAATATCCATCTGTAGCTGACAAACTACAACTGTGTACAAGGACAGAGATGAATTACAAGATATAAGCAAAAATAGGAAAAATATATCCAGTATATATACAGTCTAAAACGGACAAAACTAAACTATATTATTTAGGGATGCATTTATAAGTGGAAAACTACAAAGAATAGTAAGGAAATGGTTCATCATAAAATCAGGATGGTGGTTCCCTTTGGGGCAGGAGAATTATGAGGAGGAGAGGCAAATGGTACGCTACGGAGTACTAATAATGTTCTTAACCAGGAAGGTGGTTATATGGAAGAATTCTTGTAATTATTTATTAAGCTCATATATAATTTTATATTGCTAATGTGTTTATATGGCAATATAAATTTATAAGTTAATATAGAAATAGAAACTAAAAACGTAGAGGTTTTGCAGAGTCATTATTATTCAATGATTATTTCATGTGTGCCTCCACATTTTACCATCTCCTTCGAAATTATTAGTTTGTGGTCAATGTGATTATTTCTGGCTAATGAGCTATTAGCAGAAGTCATATGTGTCCCTTCTGGTCTGAAGCACTTAAACTCAGGCATAAGTCCCCCACACTCTCTCTCCCCTCTGTGGCAAGCCTTGAATCCCCCCACAGTGAGATATAACCTCACCCCTGTTACGATGGCCATCATCAAAAAGATAAAAGAGTAAGAGTGATTACAATCTTAGCAATATTCATCATCTTCATACAAAAACCCCAGAACCAGAAGGCTTTACAGGCAAGTTTCTACCAAATGTTCAAAGGACAAACTATTCCAATTTTGTGCAAACTTTTCCAAAGACTACAAAATGAAGGAATTGTTTAAAGAGGTTACTCAGTTAGCTATTGCTGCAATGATGGTTAGTACTTTACAACCACAAGTGATTGTGTAGAATTGGCACAGGAAAAGAAAAAATAGATCAATAGAACTGAGCAAAAACTCCAAGAACAGATCTATGCTTATATACAAACCTTATATTTGGTAGAGGTAGACAGAGGAACACAGGACTTACCGCGCAGTAAATTAAATTGTGCTGGAGCAAATGGTTTTTCATACAGAAAAGAATTAAATTGAATTGAAGAATATAAATAAAAAGAGCAAAACTTGAAAAGTTTTAGGGAAAAATGTAGGTGAATTTCTTTATGAACGTCAAGTAAGGAAGAATTTTTTTAACAGGGCAAAGAAGCCCAGACCTTAAAGGAAAGGACTGATAAGTTCAGCTACTTTAAAATTAAGAACTGGCAGAAATCATTTGCAACACATATAATCCACAAAGGAGTTTTTAAAAAACCTGCAAATAATAAGAAAAAGGGAAGCCTACTAGAAAAATGGGCAAAAAAGCAGACACTTCACAGAAGCAGAAAGACAAACGCAAAATTTGAAAAGGCACTCTACTCTCATTAGAAAACAAAATGTACATCAAACCATGAGGTTTTATTTTGAATGTATCAAGCTGACAAAATTAAATAACCAAACGGTAGAAAGTGCTGATGCAAAGGGAATTTTTATACACTATCGGTAAGAGTATAAATTAATATGACTACTTTAGAAAACAATCTGTCTAGCAAAATTGATCTAGCAAAAACAAGTTGTCTAGCAAAAAAATAATAATTATCTAGCAAAATGGAAATCCACATATCCATCACTCATCAATGTCCATTCCAAAGATCATAATCTAGAGAAAGTTTTGCATGTATTTATCAGGAGATATGTATAAATGTATTAAAACATTATTGTTTTTAATGGCAAAGAAAAGAAAAACTAGAAAAAACTCAAACTCTTATCAAGAGGAGAAATGAATGAACTAGCAAAGGTTCGAAGAACGCATGAATGACTGACAGTAGCTACATGCGCCAACACATGAAAGACTATAGCTACATGCACCAACACATGAATGACTATACCTACATGCACCAACACATGAATGACTATACCTACATGCACCAACACATGAAAGACTATAGCTACATGCACCAACACATGAATGACTATACCTACATGCACCAACACATGAAAGACTATACCTACATGCACCAACACATGAATGACTATACCTACATGCACCAACACATGAAAGACTATAGCTACATGCGCCAACACATGAAAGACTATAGCTACATGCACAACACATGAATGACTACAGCTACATGCGCCAACATGAATATAAAAAGTGAACAAAGCAAGTCTCAGAATATGTACAATATATCTCCTTTCATAAAATGTCAAAAACATGCAAATGTTAGCAATACATTTGAGGACATACAAAGTAAGGCTATAAATAAATAAGGGAATGCAAACCACAAAATTCAAGATTGTAGTTACCTCTGGGGGCGGAGGGGGAAGAGGGATTCAACTGGAAAGAGGGACACTGGGTACCTCCTAGGACTGGAACGTCTGTATTCACTTTACTACCTTAACTATTGTTCATTTTTAGAAGTTCTCCCCCCACAAGTAATTTTAACGTACCAACCCACAAAACTGCAGTCATCGTCTTAGCACTTGTCTAAAATCACAGGCAGTTGCCTAATGGCAACAAAGAAGAGAAGAGGGCAGGGGAGTGAGGGCCCTGCCCACCCCCAGCCCCCATTACCGAGCGGGGCTCAGCCTTCCCGGCTCACCGTGAGCGCTCCTCCGTACAGCTCTGGGTGCTACTACACCCAGAAAACTCCACTGGCCGGCCCCTGCCGCCCGACGATGACCATCAAGAGAAAGGGACCGGAGCCGCAGACCACAGAATTACGTCCTTGCCAGACATGTGCTCTGCAGGGATGCAGCGTATTACACAGGCACCCCCAAAATCTATGTGACCTTGTAATTGAATTAAAATTTAAGTCTATTATGTTATAGTATATCAATTAGATTAAATCTATTTTCAGAAACTCAGTCACTAAACTAGGGAAAATTAAAAGGCATTATGTCTGTCCGTTTCCTTGAAAGTTAAGCTTAGCAGTTACTCATGTAGAGCTAAGTGTTCACCTACCCTGTGGCACAGCAGTTCCAAAGCACATCTGTACCGGAGAGAAGTGAAAACACGTCTGCAAAAAAGTGCCGCTATGTCCAAAAAAGACCTCCTCGACCAGCTCTTTACATGTAACCAAGAGCTGCAAACAACCCAAACGTCCATCAGCAGGAGACCAGATAAACAAAACGGTGCATATTTATACAATGAAACACTATTCAAAAAATTTTAACTACTGAGATTCATAACAATGTGAATGAACCTTAAATCTTTGTATTTAGCAAAAGAAGCTACATACAGAATATACATTATATAATTTTATTTACATGAAATTCAAAAGTATCAAATTCAACCTATAGTGGCTGAAGGCAGAGCAGAGGGTGCCTGTGAGTTTGAGAATTAATTGGAAGTGAGCACAAGGGAAGCTTCTAGAGTGACAGAAATGCTCGGCACCTTGGTTGTCATTGTGGTCACATGGGACCATTTATCAAAAACGGCCTCGTACACTGAAGGTCTGTTCATTTCTTCATTCATAAATTTTACCTTAAAAAGATATTAAACTTTGAATGTTACATATCAGGTAAAATATTTTATTTTGGTAAATGAACATTATTCAGTCTCTAATCTCTGGAACAAACAAAAATGTTTTCTGCTGTATTTGCCTCATTACAAAGGTATTTTTCAATCAGCCTTTTAAGAGAAAAAGCCCCTGGGGAAATCGTGCATTGATGTTCTAAGGCTTCTTTGAAAAGGCAGGTGGCAGTTTTGTGCATACATTAAACTTACAGTAAAAAATGGAGTCTAGAGTGTTTTCTTGTTGGCACAAATTATTGGAAATGATCTGCTGTCATCAAGGTTCTCAACTCGTCATGAAACTGAAATGCACAGTGTTTACTTAACAGTGAAAACTAGAAGGAATCTAGAATGGGAGGGGGAACCGAGAAGGCCAAAAACCTATAGGTTCATAGTGTAGCTGAAAAAAAAGTGTTTCCCAAGGTGAAAATAATTAACAAAACATAAGAAAGGCAATAATAGTAGAGTGAATTCATTGTAAGCATTGTCTGCAAGACTTAACTCCAAGCTGCAAAGTTAAGATAAAAATGAAATCTAAAGGCAAAACACAAGATATTGGGTAGCTGAACGTGTGGCCCTTTGTTGTGTGAAATAAGGCTCTAAAACTGGGATCCAGCCTGTCCATACCCTCCCCACCTCCCACGACACACACTCACTCACACACACACACACGCAGAGTTTACTACGCCTGTCCAGATCCAGACAAGAAATTTAGGGATTGCCTGTGGAGAAATGAAAATAGGTATAAAAAGCCGCAGCTTTCTTAGCAAAAGAGATAAAATTAAGGCCCACAGTGTACTTTGAAGCTGACATTTTGCTTCAATCAAAAAAGCACTTTGGAGATTATTTCTTAGTGATGACTTGTGTCGGTTGCTAAGCACTGGGTTGATGTTATTTTTCAAGATCCATCATCCTGTGCCACTCTGGACATTAACAATGGATATGCAAAAGGGACTAGGCCCCACGGGAGACAAGATTAGGGCCCGGGGGTGGAAGCTAAGGGCCACCAATATCAGTGCGCAGTGAAGAAGACAGTTCTCATACTCAAAGAAAGAATGGAGGCCTCAGTTCACTATGATTCATGAGTCATACCTAACCCAGATGACAAATTGCAGGATTGCTGCAGAGGCAAGAAATAAAGTGGCTAAGAGAATGTTCTTTGGAATGAACACGGATCTTCTGTCTAAAGACTAAATCCATCATCTACTAGCTGTTCCAATTTGGCCCAAAAACGGAATTAGCAACTCCAAGTCTTGTTGTTCTAAGCCTTGCAGATCCCAGGGCAGAGCAAATGAGATCTTGTGTGTGAAGGGCAGATGGAATGCATATTTTGAAGTGTGGTGGGAAAGCAGGGTTACTTATTTTGTGGTTTAATAACATTTTATACATTCAAAATAAGAGATGCGGTTCTTTTATTTAGGAAGAGAATATGTGATCACTGTCATTTTATTTGAAGCACTAATCACTCTTCTTTTCAATTTACTGAAAACAGACATTTGCCCAAGGTCGTGCTGGACAGAGGGGAAAATAACTGACGGGCAGCAAATGCACAATTTTCATACAAGCAAACACGCATCCGGGGATACATCGGGACGCTGTGGCGGGCAAATGGGCAGAGGGCTGAGCGTTTTAAGCAAAGGACTACAGGCACCAGTGCCCCACCTCTTCTAGGCTTTGCTTCTCTGAGAAAAGCGTCGAGACCACTTCAGTTGCTTAAGGATCTATGTCTTATAACACAGACTAATGTTGTCATCTCCACAATAAGATACTGGAGCGGGGGAGAGAACCAAACATGTTATTCTGTCTTATAGCGAAACTAGCATCGTCTCTTTTGCAAAATGGTGGCCTGTGGTTCTGCCGGGGAGAGAGGATTGGCAAGATCAGATTGCCTGCATGTTCTTGACTGTAATTTTCCTACAGGGCAAAAAATGTTGATGGGGATCCTTTGCAGATAAACGTGCAGACCCCAGGCAACCTTCAAGCTCATGTCTGCACAACACTTTCTACTTTTCCCTTAAAGAGGCTATGCCTGTTTTTGTTTTGAACCAAGATCCCTCACTCTCATGTGTCAACTCACCCAGACCTATTGTCATTTTGAATATTTCACTCTTTTATTATGGAGGAAAGGGCTTTATTTTTAGTAAGGGAAATGCTGATCTGTGTGTTGGGGTGGTTGTGTCATAGGTAGAAAACAGGAGGATTTCTACCCCTTAGCTTTCCTTTAAAAAAAAAAAAATCATACTATCCCTACACTGACCCCGATAGTTGTTGCCTAGGTCATTTTCAAAAAGCTATAAAGCCCAAATTAAAAGGGGAGGGGGGAGCTCAGCTCTTCATGCCCCTCCCCTTCCCCCATGGGATCACACTCCTTTTCATATGAAGAATTATAAGCCCCTCTTGGCTTTTTGTTCCAAGTCTTTCTCAAATGTTTTAGAAGCAAGATATTTTTGCAAAAATACTTTCTATGGTCCCCATTTCTCCCCTACTAAATTGATTCCATTGTTTATCTCCCCTGAGATTCCCGGATGCTGGGAATATGTTGTTAATGATCTGTCTCCTGCGCCAGTCATCTCAGCCTGAGTCTCTCCCTGAACTCCCCATTCCTACTGTTACGTGATAACCAAGTGTCCGCCCCCAAGCAAAGGGCCCAAAGCTTCACTGGCCAAATTTCATCTGACGCAATTCTTTCAAGGCACCAACAAGCCCAGAACAATAGGGGAGCTGCTAAGAAAAAAGGAAAAGGTCCAGAGCTTACTTCATCCTGAAACAAAAATAAGTCCAGCCTTTCCACCGTGACTCGGGTAGCCCAGGAGCTCCTCATGATTTTTAGAAGAGAGCCTTCATTCTAATCATCTCTTTTTCTTTTGTCAATCTTAGGAGCTTTTGTTCTGTGCCACGGACCAGCAAAGTTAATAGTATCTCCTTTCCTAATGACTAGATTAATTTCTGAATCATCTGTACCAACCAAGCCTGTGAGAGTTTTGCTTAACCTTATTAATAAAGCTTTTTATTTAAAATAATAATAAATAATTAACAGAAGGACAACTCACAGATGGGTACTAGCTGGTCAGCCCTGTTACATAACAGGCACTGAAAATCACTACGTAAAATCATAAACATTTATAACTGCTTGCTTTCCTAAAAAAATTAAAATAGTCGCTTCAGAAGACTTAAACTGGAAATAGAAGCAAACCTGAATTCTCCTCAGGCCAAGTGGATACAGACTCGGCTCCAGTTACTGCGTATTTGTGCAGCAAGAGGGCAGCAGCCTGGACGGTCCCTCGGCATCTCCCATGAAGATGAAACTCACTAGTGACATTTGAGAGGGAGATTACCATTTAAAACACTCTGAAATATTTAATTTGAAGAAATTTAAAGGAAAAAAATGCAGCCATCTTATCAGTGGGCTGCTGTCATTTAAACAGTACAGTATAGTAGGGAATTCAACCCCGTCTAATTTTTAAATTCTCTTTTCAACATTCAGGCCCACAAAGGACAGGCGTGTCCTGTATTGAAAGATATGCTCATTGCAAAGGGATTTAAATGGTCCGGGTTATAAAGTGTCTTACACAGAGACCCGCCACATCAGGAGGAAGTATGCTTTAGGGCTTCTTACAGAAAGGAAAGGTCTGTATTTGTTGATGACACAAAATGCATTGGACAATCATACTCTCCCTTCAGACTGTGTGTAGAATCCATATGAAGGTACACAGAAAGTCCTATGCTCTCAAAATTTAACACTTGTAATTATTGAGACAGAGAGAGAGATACAGAATAATTTAAAGAATTAGGCATATGGGATCAATTCATTCATTTACTCAGTAAAGATCTGTGGAATGCCTAAGCCCTGTGAAGCCAAGTACTGCTCCAGGCACTTAGGACATTAATGAACCAAACAAGGACCCCTGCCCTTGGGAGGCTTACATTCTAGCTGCTGGGAACAGAGGGTAAATAATAAACATTGCAACTAAACCACGTAGACTGTAATGTAATAAGTGCTCTGTGCCTGCCAGGGGACAAACTAGAAGAGGGTCGGGGAGACTGGAACTGTCACAACTGGGTGGTAAGAATGGAGGTCAGTCCAGCCGGGTGTGGCTCAGCGGTTGAGCATTGACCTAGGATCCAGGCAATTGGGGTTCGATTCCCGGTCAGGGCACATGCCTGGGTTGTGGGCGCGATCCCCAGTCAGGTTGTGGGCTTGATCAATGACTCTCTCATCATTGATGTTTCTGTCTCTCTCTCTCCCTCTCCTTTCCTCTCTCTGAAATCAATAAAGATGTATTTAAAAAAAAGAAAGAATGGAGGTGAGGGTAAAGCCCGTGGAGAGGGCATGCTAAACAGGCACTCGATCAGAGTTTCAGTCCTTGGTAGTAGATCATTCATTGAAAAGCCAAAAAGAAATGAAAATTTTAAGATAGGTGTTTTGTCACAAAAATTGTGTCTATAAATAAATCTATGTTTATTTCACTTTAGTTTCTCTCGATAGGAATAAAGCTTTTAGGCCCTGGCCGAGTAGCTCAGTTGGTGAGAGCTTCATCCAAATACACCAAAGTCACGGCTCCATCCCCAGTCACGGCACATACGAGGATCGACCAGTGATGCATAAATAAGAGGAACAACGAATCGGTGCTTCTCCCTCTCTCCAAAAATCAATAAAATGTTTAAAGAAATAAAGCTTTTGCTGTAAGCATTTGATCTAACACCCTTTTAGAGGTTATATTTTTAATCTGATGTTTTCAACCTGACCTTTTATTAACAGTTACTGGTTACATTATGTATTGACTGAAAAAACATGAAATTTTAGTATCAGTTATTAACATTTGATCCTCAGAAAATATGTTAGGCAGAATTAGGGGACAGATATATTCAACCTACACGCTGAACCTACACTGTGTGTTGTGCTAGATATTGTGAAGGTAGCAATTTTAAGTATACAATCAATGGCCTCAAAGGGTTTGCAGTCCAGCACTATTAACTGCTGATACTTTTATTGCTATACCAGGCAGTGATCCAAGTGCTTTACACTTATTAACTCCCATGGCCTTCATGACAAGATTACGGGACACAATCTTTCTTTTTATTTGAGCGAGGAAACTGAGGCCAAGGGTAGTTCAGCGACTTGCTCAAGGCAACAACGCTAGTTAGCTAAAAAGCCAAGATTTGAACCCAGGCAGTGTGGCACTGGTGCTGGCTCTCTACCTCTAAGAGGATATAGATCAGTGAACAGATATGTTCAATACGATAACAGAGAAACGTGCAGATGACATTTAGATCTGCCTGAAATGCGGCAAGGGTCTCTGTTGCATCCCTGTGCCCGTTTTCAGTGGAAGCCTGCATCTCGGCATCTTATTTAGCACTGGTGCTGCAGCAGAGGTGGTAAAAGGGGGAAGGACTTCAAGCAACCTCAAACAGAAGGAGGGAGTGTGGCCCAGATGGCGCCAAGGGCTGAAGACCCTCCCACCAGGCACGGTCCATGCAGGCTGAACCAAGTCAATTTTCTGTTCTCCATCCCTCCATAGGCAAATTCCTCCAGAAATAGTTCTCTGCCATAGACTGTATTTGTCACAAAATCATGTTTAGCAAAGTAATACAGTTTTTGCTTTCTTTGCACATTTACATGATTTTTATTTGCCCTTTTATAAGTGTTTGCAATTAAAATTCTCCTGGACAAGAGTACTTTATGTATCCTGTGAACTATCTCATATAAAGTTAAGAGATTTCCCCCAGTAATATTGTTTCAATGTTTTTTAATGAGAACTAGTAAAGTGACTATAAAGTTTAAACAGCTTTAGAGAAAATTAAAAGCATTAGAATTTGAGTTCTAAGATTAACATATAAACATTATTTATCACCAAATAACAAATTAGTACTGTTTTATAATGGCAGAGCAGAACATAATTAAAGATTATCAAGCCTTAGATAAAGAATTTATAGAAATAATAAATTTTTAAAAATCTATTAAGTTGACATTATCCTGCCCTTTTTTTGGTAATCTGCTATTTAAACTGTGATACTCAGTCACTGCTTGATAGAGGAAAATCTCACATGAGGACAGATTCCAAGGTGCCACACTTGTCATATATAAATAGTGTGTTATTCAAAGATTGATATGAGATAAAACTGTAAGTAGTATCTTTAAAATAAGCTCCACACTCCTTTTTTTTAAATCCTCACCAAAGAATATTTTTTCCATTGCTTTTCAGAGAGAGTGGAGGGGGCGGGGAGAGAGAAACATCAATGTGAGGGAGACACACTGATTGGTCGCCTCCCGCATTGCCCTGACCAGGGCCGGGAATCGAGCCTGCAACCAATGTACGTGCCCCCGACTGGAATCGAACCCAGGACCCTTCAGTCCGAGGGCCGATCCTCTAACCACTGAGCAAAACCAGCTAGGGCTCTATAAGACCCTTCTTTTTAAGTGCATTACTTATATTTTCATAGTCATATCCAGTGTTAATATCCGGGAGTCAGATTTCTGACAGCCTAAACCATCCAAGATATATCAGGTTCAATAAGGAAGCTGTCACAAGGTCTGTGCACTCTGCTCCACAGGAAACATCACAAGAAACACCAGCTACTCACTGGAGACAGAGGTATATATACATGACATAGTGCTTAGTTTAATTTATCTACATATGTAATATGGAAATCTATATATAAAAGAATATACATATGTATGATATCATATTATATAAATATATCATATTTATATGATATAAAGAAAAGAGGCCATCTGTGAGGTGGAATTATTTTTTTTCTTCTTTTTTGCTTATGTGTGCTTCCTATTTTTTCTAAAATGAACACATAGGAATATGAATAACTTTAATTATTATAAAAATAAAACACTTGGTATAAGTGGGATCACTGTGCAGAAGTGACACCAGAACATAAGTCTGTCACCACGACCCACCGGCCTGCACAGAACTGTTGGCACAGGTGGTCTTGGGTGGCAGCACTGTGGGTTATCTTGCTTAGCAAAATTTTCAAAGCAGTTGATGTCCATATAAAAGTTGATATTATGCTCAATGAAACAAGTCATTCAGAGAAAGACAAATACCATCTGATCTCACTTCTATGTGGAATCTAAAGAACACAATAAACTAACAAACAAAATTGAAACAGACTCATAGACACAGAGATGCAACTGGTGGCTGCCAGAGGGGAGGGTGTCGGGGGCTAGGTGGAAAGGTGAAGGGATTAAGAAGCACAAATTGGTTGTTACAAAATAGTCGCCGGGATGTAAAGTACAGCATAGGGAATGTCGTCATTAATAATGTGATAACTACGTATGGGGCCAGGTGGGTTCTGGAAATATTGAGGGGAACACTATGTAAAGTATACAGTTGTCTAACCACTAAGCTGTACGCCTGAAACCAGTACAAAATAACACTGATAGAAAAAAAAAAAGGTTCACCCATTAGATTGAATTCAAGGTCGTTTATTCCTGTGCAACGGAAACAACAATGCAAATAAAATATACAGCCTGCACTGCTCTCAGCATTCCTAGCTGTTGGAGTTAATTCTTTTTTTAAATTTCCCATTGGTTTGTACTCAGAAAAATTAAGGCTCTTGTTTGTCTCTCTATGCTACCAAGAAGTAGCATGCATTCGAAAGTCGCCAACCTTAAATTATGGTGCATTTAAATCTTACAAATGGAAATTACATTTAGTTTCTCATTTTTCCATCTTTATTATCATTGTTCAGTGCCAAGATGTTCTTCAGAGTACACAGGAGAGACCACATCCATTTCTGGCGACTTACAGGAAAGTGTGAATCTCGGCGAGCGTTTTGCAAAGGGCACAGAGCGAGAGAAGTACTTCTGAGTGACTTATTAGGTAAAAATTGCAGTCTGTGAGAACTTCTGTTTGACAGTTTTTGACTGGAAAATTATAAGGTATCCATGTTATTTCTCAAGGTATTCATTTTCTTCAAATTAGACATTGGTTCTAATACTCCTTTTAAACACCGTTGCTTGGAGGTGTGCTTTTTGGGGGGGGGAGACACTGAAGTGCAGTCTGGCATTATCACTGGCCTAATGGTACCCATTAGCTGCAGAATCCAATGAAAAGGATTTTAGAAAACTTTCAGATCAACATGGTGAGTGAGGAGGTGGGAGGGTGGGTGAAAGCTGGAGAGGATAAGTGATGCATGCTGATTCTGGGTATTATTTTAGCATATTTCCCAAGAGAAATTATTTTAGCTCATTCCCAGCTCTCAAGTCATCATTTGGAAAATATATGTCACCTTTGAATGGAACACAGAATTTCAGACTAATATATAACTCCTTCAATCAGAGCAAAATAAAAAATCTTGGTTTCTGTAAATATCACATACAGGCCACTAAGTCCAAGAGATCCTGCCCAAGGTCACTGCTGTAGGCAGAATGTCAGCACCATGACCTTTCTCCCCATTGTCACTCCTGTGAATATGTCACCGTCATTGTTACATAATTACAAGGCAGATGCATTTAAGGTTACTGACCAGTTGGCCTTAAACTGGGGAGATTATTCTGGATTATCCCTTGAAACTAATCTAATTACTGAGCCCTTAAAAGCAGAAATCTTCCTCTGGCTGGTAAGAGAAGTCAGCGATTCAAAGAATGGGAAAAACTTGATGTGCCATTTTTATTTGAAGATGAAGGGGGCCACGTGTTAATTAAATAACAACTTCGGTCCTACAAAGGCAAGGAACTGAATTCAGCCAAGAACCAGAATGAGTGTGGATGTGGCATCTTCCCCAGGACTTCCAGAGAAGAGCCCAGCCAACTTCTTGATCTCAGTCTGAGAGCTCCCGAGTGGAGGATGCTTCCGGGCCACGCTGTACCTAAACGCTGGCCCACAGCACGTCGTGGGGTTCAGGGACACCCAAGCTTACTTGATTTTAAGAAACACCTGAGGTACGTGCTAAAAGTACAAATTCACAGGCCCTGCCCTTAGAGCTTCTATTTCAGGAAGTCTGGAGTAGAAGTCAGGAAGGCTCCAGAAATTTGCGTTTTTATCAAGGGCCTCAGAGGATTCTTAGGAGCCATCTTAGTTGGGATCTGTCTAATCCTGGGTGTTTGTAGCCACTGATGCTACCTGTGTGGGAAGACTCAGGTGCTAGGATGTCCAAGAAAGCTGGGAACTTTCTGGTGCCACCATGGGCACTGGCCCAGGATGCCAAGACCTCATAAGGAAAAGACACAAGCATCCCGCAGCTCGCGGCAAAGTTTGCAACAGCAAATTTGTAGGCCCTTCTTAGTGTTCCCTCCACCCCACTCTGTCACTCAAAGGGACTGCCTGGGGTTAACATTATGTTGGGAAGGGACAAAGTGAGAGGTTATGACCCACTGTGCTAGAGCAGAAAGCAACAAAGCACTAACAGTGCTAACAGTGCCTGGCATGAGGGAGACACTCAGTAAATGGCCGTTGGTTTATGTAAATCCTGACCGAATGTGCACAACCTAGTGAGTGACAGGCCGGGTGCTGCTTTACCTGTCTGCCATTAGTTTTACTGGTTGCATGAGTTTTATAAAAACTGTCAAGTCCCTGCACATCTTGCAAATGTGTGGACCCCAGGAGACATAGATAAAGGTGGATTTATGTGAGGCTAATTAAGCTTAAGCAAAAGTGACAACCAAGCAAGGTGTTCTCATGGTCATATAGTTTTGTAAAATTTTCAAAAAGAAGATATCTTTATACTTCTTTCTTTAAGAGAGCTCCCAAAATTTTATAAGCTTCAGGCTCCTGAAGCCCTGGATTGACCACCACAGCTCCTCAAAGGAGGGCTCAGAACTGCTAATGGCTCAGGGAGGTAGGATGCTTCAGACGGACTGGCCCCCTTCTCAGCCTGGAGCCCTCAACACCAACAGGTGCTCCGAGAAGGTCAACACACCGTTGTCCCCTGCCTCAGGCATGGCTAATGCCCTCTCCTCTCCATGCCCGGCCAGCTGTGCAGAGCCTCCCTTGCTTGATCCCAGAAGCTGCAAGGAGGCAAGGAAGACTTTCCGCCAGCCCTGCAAACGGCTCAGACCCTTTTCATTGTCCCAGGGCTTGCGGTTTCCCACTGCAGCCCCTCCCACATGTGCCAATTCCATCCTGGCTGCGGCTTGGGGTCCCCACTCCATCCCCAAGTCAGTGGCCATGCTACCTGACCGTAAACAGCAAGGTGGCCATAAAAAGTGCTGACGCCTTACATACAACCAGTGCTGTTCAAACACTCTGTGATTTAATTTGAAATATTTGCTTTATGTAATTTGTAGATTTTAGCTATTGGACTAAGACCATTCACAGAAATAGATTATCATTTACTGCTGTTTCTCCATTTTTTTTATTACTGCATAATTAAAACCTACAGTTAGCTAGCACTGCAGGGAATGTTGGTGCTATGCAGTATGCATTTTAATTGAGTGCACCACCGCCATCTCCGCTTTCCCCGACCCAGCTCCTCTGCAGTTATGTGTGTGCATAAGTCTCAGATCCCACCAGGTGCTCGTAATCCACAGCCTTTCAATAAACCAGCGCTCTGACTCTTCAGTTGTCAGCCCTGCAGAGGCTTTAGGGTAAAGGGCCTCGAACCACAGACATGTGGGCTCAGGGAAGTTGGGGCATGATTGTGAACAGGACGTTTGCTCAGCAGGACCATGGAGAACCATAATACGGGTCTTTATAGGGGCAGGTGGAATGAAACAGAAGGTAGGGGTGCCCTCTAAACAAACGTATGTGAGTGTCAGAGGGCAGGGAATCACGGTGCTCTTCCTTGGAGAAGTCACTTGACCTGTAGATCTCATATTCTGTTAATAGTTCTGCAGATAGAACAACTGATCATCCAAAGGCCATTTATACTTGGCTACAAAAAGCAGTGATGTGAGACCAATGTACACTGAACTGCACTTTCTCTCCCAGACCCCCTCCACCTCATGCCCGTCTCTGCAGCCTGAGATCAGTAAAGGGAGAAAAGATAAGGTTCTCACTAGATGGCCCACAGAAGCAAAGAGCTGACTGTATCTTCCAAGGACATAAGAGCAAACCCATGTTCTCCTTGGTGTACAAAGAATCCAGGCAAATTGTCATAGAAGCAGCAAGTGGATTCTAACGTCATTGTTACTGCTAGCGACCCTTGCCTGAGCACTTAGAGCGTGCCCGGCACTTTCCCTACATTGTCTCTCACCCTCACACAGGCCCTACAGGGACAGGGAGAGTCAGAGACGAACACACGTGTGGTGACACAGCCTCTGAGTGGCCGAGCGAGGATTTAGACCTACATCTGCATGACAGTAAGGGCAATCTTCTTGTTTTAACCCTGGTGAATTTCTTTGGCTCAGCAACACCTCAGCATTGACCCCCATATGCAAAACAGGCATTTCCAGGTGTTAAATACATGGAAGGTGAAGCTCTCGGCCACACAATACAACAAAGCTAATTGACCCTGCAGAGATCAAAACCCTGTGCTTATGTGACCATCCTGCCACCGCAGTGCTTACAGCGAACAAGCACTTGCCATCAAGTGGGTATCAAGCATTTGTTTCCCTTCATCCTTTGTATGTTGCTCATTTATTAAGAGAGCTCAGCCTTTCAAAACAAGCCACGGGATTGAAGAGAGACAGGTGATGTGTCTATAAATTATCAAACGGAAAGGCTTTTACAGAATCTGCCAAGAACTTGAAAGGTAGGGTGTAGAGATATGCAGGCCCCTCTCCCAGGTCTGGTCCCCAGGAATGGGTGCCCTCTGTGGGCCTTGCCACGTGCTCACACTGCCACCTGCTGGCACAGCATCATCTCCGCTTCCCCCCGACACCCCGCACTGCCTGTCAGGGCGATTGTTCGCCCTGTCACCGGCTTTTTGCATTTTAAGGTGTCACACACACTCAAGAGCAATTTTGATTCTCTAATGAAAAACCCTTTTCAGCCTGATGGCGAAGAAAGGCTGGAGGAATCCATTGCATGGGCTGTGGTGGCAGAGAGGAGCCAAGAGCACAGGGGATCCTGTGCGAGGGACCCGGGCAGGGGAGGGCAGGGGAGGAGGCTGTGTGGGCTTGTGACAGTCACTGTGAGGACCTGCCACGCTGGTGAATCCAGTTGTCTAATTTTCAGGACCCTCAAGGCTTTTCTGGCCAAATTCTGGTAATAAAACCTCCGCAAATCCCTTTAAAATATAGTGAGGTGCCTTCCTCCTGCGTGTTTTCTTTTCCTGGAAGCACAGCTATGAATCTAAGGGCAGGGGAGGCTTCCAGCTTGAGAACATTGCCCTATTATTTTACGAGACCACAGGCAGCAATCTTTCTTTTTAAAAGAATTTCCACCTTCCCCTTTCATTCATTCACAGCATGAAAATAAATCACTGTGTTTGAGCATTTTAAAAATTAAAGTCTTAGATGGCACATGCTGATGAAAAGTTGATCTTCAGCCCTGGCCCCTGTGGCTCAGTTGGTTGGGCAACATCCTCTGCACCAAAATGTTGCCCTTTTGATTCCTGGTCAGGGCATATGCCCAGGTTTCGGGCTCCATTCTGCAGTAGGGGGCATGCAGGAGACAGCCAATCTATGTTACACTCTCTCTCTCTCCCTCTCTTTCTAAAAATCAATTTTAAATATTTTTTAAAAAAGTATTTAATATTTAATATTTTTTTAAAAATTTTTTTTGCCTTATTTATGAGAGCATTAGGGACACTGGAAGCTATAAAGTCCCACCTTCCCCTTTGCTGCATCCCTCCAGCTTCTGGCTGTGCACCTGAAGCCCGGGCGGGGGGGGGGGGACTCAACATTCTTGGAGGCTCACAATCCAGCTGAATGACAACTCTTCTTACTTGAAGGTCCTACTGCAAGGTCCAACAAAGTGTCAACTTAGTGATATACAAAGAGAATCATGACTTCCAAATTACCTGATGAAAACAAAAAAGCAGTGACTACTATCTCCCGTCATTGGCATGACCTTAGGGTGTGAACTGAAGAGCCAGGAAAAGATGGCGAGACCTGTACAAACTACACAAACACCTGAGTCCTGGCCCTGCCAGTTAAGGAAGATGCAGAAAAGAATTTAGGATCAACTCAAGCTTTAAGCTGGTTAACAGATTCCCACCTAGTGATAAAGTACTCTGGGTAAGAGTGTCAGGATTTCATCTACCCAGAGCAAACAATAAAGATGAACTATGCCACCTAAGAATTCAGGAGGTCCCAACTTGGACTCTAGGGACTTAGGCTGCAAAACAAATGGCATTTATAAATCAGGGTCTTGGGCAAGTGTCCCTGAATGTCCACAGAGAACCTTCCTGAATGTCCGCAGCCCCAGCTCCAGCATCAGCCCCAAATCTCTCGTAATTTAGCCTTCTCAGCCAGGTGAGAAGTAGCCCCATCTGCTCAGGATAGTGACCGTATCCTCGGTGGGTGAGAGTTCTTTAATGTCCAGGAGATTGAGAGAGATGATAAACTAAACAAACCTATGGTATCAATATTTTCAAATTGCTTAGGTAATCTGGTACATTAAAGCATCGAAAGATTAATTGAATAAAATATGTAATTAAATTGATTTTTAGACTTACAGTTAAAGTTGAAAGGTATAAATGGATTTGCCTATGTTCGTATACACTATTAGAATATATAAAGGAACTTGAGATTTATAATATTCATTAATTAAATTAACTAGAGCATTTTAATTTTAGAAGTAATTTACATGATACAGGAATTTAGTTATTAAGAAAAGCAAAAGCATTAAAGTTTAAAATATTTAAGAATATTTCATCAAGTTAATAAACTCTTTTAAAGTGATTGGTAACATTTACTAGATTTATAAACAGAATAACAGTAATTAGGAGTTATATTCAACAGTTCAATTAAAAATATTTTTTAGTTTATAATTTTAATGCACCAAATTCTGATTTTGAAAACAAAAGTAACTTTTCCGTGAATGACATCAGCCCCCAGTCCACTAAAGCACACATGGCATTTCTGATTCTGTTTCCTTTGATTCTGAGCTCCTAGCTTTGGTCTCTTACAGAACGTAGCCCTGATCCACAAAGAGCCAGCGTTTCAGGAGGAAGAATCATTTACATGTCAAGTGTGAATCTATTTCCTTACTATATTTAATCTCCAGGAATGGCCTCATAAAATAATAAAAGTCCCAGTTCAAATTAGTAGCCGACGCTTCATTCCATTTTCAAGGACCATTACTACATAATTTATTGGCCAGCAGAAAGGAAACTCCTTTTCTGTTTGGTCTTCAGCTCCAGGTAGATCAAGTTCTGGCTGTCTATATCTCTAATTAATCAAGATTACACAAAGACTCACTCCCTGTCTATAGAATTGTTAGAAAGATTAAAATCCATGGTTGCAGCATCAAGTTAAATATTTACATCCTGGGCTCTATATGATTGTGGCTGACAGAAGGTGGAGCAGAAGGGGAGGAGTGTGCAGAATGGGGTAGAAACGGTTACACCATAAAGAGAAGGGTCAGGAGAGTGAGAGATTATGGAAGATGAAGAATCAGAAATAGAGCTTTAGGTGTATGATTTAAAGTCATACAAGTAACCAATAAAACAACTGAAATTATACACAGATATGCACATGTAGGTGTGTGTCTAAAAACATTAAGAAGAGAGAGTAGTATAAATATAACCTTCTCTTTCACATCAAAGAGAAATTATATACATAATGTAGAATAAATATATATTGTATCTTATAAATAAAAAATATGATCTGGCACATCATTGTCCAATAGAGTAGCCACCAGCCACATCTGGCTGTTGAGCACTTCAAATGTGTCTAATCCAAACTGAAATGTGCTGCAAGGATAAAATACACAACAGATTTTGAAAATAATATAAAAAATATAAAATAGCTCATTAATAAGCTCAAGTAGATTTCATGTTGAAATAATATTTTGATATGCTGGGTTGAATAAAAAATATTATTAAAATGAGTTTTATGTGTATATTTTTACTTTTTTAATGTGGCTACTAGATAATTTTAAATGATATATGTGGCTCACATTATATTTCTATCACACAGAACTTTTGGCATTAAACATCAGAAGAACTGAAAATACAAATAAAGGATTTGGCCTCAGGCAAATAGAACTGAGGCAAAGAGACGTATGGGGAAGGAACCAGTTGCTTTTTATCAGAAACTCTTCTATACTATCTGAATTATCTTAGGCATACATTTGCCTTTCAGAGAATTTGAAATGTTTAAACAAATTTAAAATGAACGAATAACATATCATGAAGGGAGAGGGTAAGTGAGGCCACAAAGGTTTAAAAAAGTGCAAGGACACCAGAGTGGGGGAGAGAACCCCGCTGGGCAGTGTCCGCACGCAGGACAGAATCCCACGGCCAGTCCTGGGTCGGTGTGGCAGCTCTGTGGCAGGTCTCAGTCAGGAGCTTTCACGAACAAAACACATTCACCCCCCAGCATCATTTCAGTTCCTCTTTGTCTCTAGCCATCACTCTGATAAAGACCAGTAGGACGACCTTTCTCTCTGCCCCAGAGCCTGAGAGTCGTGGCATCTCTAGCCCTGTCATAAAAATCATAATGTCTTTTCCAATTTCCAGATGGCCCTTGGTGCCCAAAGTGATCATGAGCTCCCAAGTCAACATGTCCCTGCTGTAGCCTCACTCCCCAGACCAGCAGGAAATTCAATATTTCTAAATGTATCTTCCTTAAGAAAGATCGCAAGCATACATAGCTAAGCGTGTCCATCTGTGAGTCCATTACATTTGGACCTTTTAATGTCTTCTCACACGGTGAACAATACCCCAGTGCCTGAGACGGTAAGAAGAGAAACTCATTCGGGCAAAAAATAAGCGTGTCTGCTTGTGCCGAATCCTGTTCTCAACCCACGGGAACAGCAATGAGCAAACGACCTCTGCTCTCTTGGAACTTGCATTTTAGCGGGCGAGGCAAATAGCAAGCTAGTAAACAAATATATATTCATGATATAATTTTATGTAATTATAAATGCCTTTTTAAATATTTATATAACTGCATGAGAAAAATACACAGGTTAATGAGATATGAGGGTGATGGGATGGGGGTTGGGGTGACTATTTTAGAGATTTCTTACTGAGGAAGTAATACTGGAGAGAACATCTAGATGAGGGAAAGGGCCCAACTCTGCAAAAATATGCAAAAAGGGGAAAAAATGTTCCATATAAGGAAGGGCAATGTCCAAGGGCTTCAGATGGGAATGAACTCAGAATGGTCGAAAACGGCAGGAAGGCTGGAGGAGAGTGAAGGCGGAGGACTGGGGGGACGGGGCAGCCCACCTCCCATCTTGTAGGGCCATGGGGGCCCTGGTATGGACTTTGTTCTTTATTCAAATACAATGGGCTCTATCAGAAGGCTTGGAGCAGAGAATTCATTAACAGGACTTTTGACTTACTTTCTTGTGGATTTAGAAGTAAATAGTCCAAAGATCCTTCCCTCTTTTCTTTCTCAAAGCTTAAATTTAAATAAGAATTCAATCAGAATTCTTTATTTGGCATAAATTTGAAATCACCCTAGATCAACAAACAGATAACTGGCTACTTAGAGGACTGTGTCCCTCTCCTCTGCTGTATGCCATTTGCAGAAGAACTTAGGTTTCACATCTAATTTCTTCAGAGCTAACAAGTACTTATTGAGCCCTTTCTGTAGACCAGCAATGTGCTAGGCAGTTGTCTGCGTGATCGTATTTCACCCTCGTAACAACGCGGTGATAGTGGCAAGGCTATCCCATTCCATATTTGCCAATAAATGACAGAGCCTGGGTTCACACCCAGCTTTCCTGACCCAAAGCTCCATATCCCGTCGTCTTTTTTATAGCCCTCTTATCAGACATAATGGGTTTTTCCAACATTTTAAAAGCAAATATCAAAATGAACAATCTACTTGGAGGTAAATAGTGGTAATTGCTGTCACTAGATTAATTTGCTTGCAATTATGCAACTTGATAGTGGCCAAGCTGGGCTAATTATTAGATTTTTCCCAAATGCTCCCATTGTTTTTCAATCTCACCTTTGAAAATTCAAATGCAGAAAGACATAAATTAAACCTAAGAATGAATATGAGTTTCAAAGTAATAAAGGTTCATTGAGCTCTAGGTATGCACATACACATACACACACACACACACACACACATACACAAGCTGCATAGCATCTGCAAAAATGAGAATATTCAGAGAATGCTTCCCAAGTGCACATGTGGGAGAGCACATCACAAAGCGGAGGCAGCACCTGGGTGGGTGGATGGACGGGCGTGATCAGGAAGCCTGGCACTATCCCAGGCTAGTACATCGATTCTATTGAGTAATTAAGGCTCCTACAGATTAGTCATCCCAAACTGTTGACCAAGACAAACTGTGCTTACATTGAAAATATGTTTATCCTGTGATTTCTCAAAAAGATTTGTGTCATATTGACAGGGTTAGATCGATCTTGAAAAAGCCGGTGAAAAGAAAGGTATGATATTTTTATTAAGACTTATAAAAATAATCTATTGTATATGGTTGCTCATACCACTCGGTGAAGCAATGTCACTGAAACAAATGGAAGAGAAAATTCTATTACAGTAGAACACGCTTACCTGCGCTAATGTTTTCCTTTCGATTTTAAGCTGTGTTGGAAAACAAACTGTTGGACCCTTCAGGAATCATTTGTTTTAGCATTTGAAAAAAGCATTGATTTTTAACAGCGGAGCATATAATCAAGTTTTAGAAACATTCACATTGAAATGATCTTTGAAAGGCAATTTGTCAGTGTTTCATTTGTCCAACCTCTGAGTATTACATTTTTAAAGTTTTCTTCCCTACTCTTCTATCTCATGTGTAAAGTAATTTCCTTTAGAATTATGTCATTATTTTAAAATTGCCACCTTACCATGCTTCCTCATTTCTTACTCCATTTACAAAATTAAAATACACTCACACACACACATACATATACATATGCTAAAGAAATAAGGAAGGTTTTTCCTTTAATTGCACAACTAAAATGACAATGGCTTTGATGTTGAAAATAATTATGGGATAATTAAGAAGTTAACTAAATGACTTGGGGGTTAAGTTTCCTTGAATCTTTTGATATTGTCATTCCCAACACTCGGCCTTTTCCTGAAATGGAAGACTGCACAGTGGATTATATGGCCGGGCCTACAAGTAGTATACATTCCTTGCAACCATATTTCACTGGACAAAACCCAAGCATATGGTCCCAAACCATCTGCAAAGGGTAATGGGAAATACATTCTTCCTCTGTCCCCAGGAAAAGGAATTAAAATTTATTAATATCTAGCAAGTCCGTAACACAAGGCAAAAAATTAAATTACACAAGGATAAGGCACTGAGATTTCCTTCTATAACGACTAAAAGTAGTTCAGCCCGGCCGGGCGTGGCTCAGTGGTTAAAGCGTCGACCTAGGATCCAGGCGATCAGGGTTCGATTCGGTCAGGGCACATGCCCGGGGTTGCGGGCTGCAGCCGATCAATGACTCTCTCATCATTGATGTTTCTATCTCTCTCTCTCCCTCTCCCTTCCTCTCTCTGAAATCAATAAAGATATATTTAAAAAAAAAAAAAAAAGTAGTTCAAAGCTTTATCCCAGAATTCATTGATATACATATTTTCTTAGGCTTATGAAGAAAACTCATGGGCGGCTGGCACAAAAGAAAGGCTTTACTATTGACATTCTGAAAGATAAATAGACCTATGAGTCTATGGATCAACTCATCTTAGAAAGCAGTTTTTTAAAAGTTGTTGAAGTTAAATCCCTGAATACACCAAACTTGTCTCATACTAAGTTGCGCACAACCACAGATGGACAACCCCGCCCTTCTCTCAACTCCTGTTTTATGGTTAAATTTAGTCAGCAGCATCCTAAATGTCCTGCTGCAGCCAAGTTCAAGGCCAACTGGAACACCGTAGAAAAAACGAAAATATATGCTGACCCTAAGATGTCCCTCAATTCACTCAGCAGAAAGAAGGTAAAGTACCAGACAGAGGATGCAGTTAAGCAGCTAATTACAACCTTCTTAACAAAATGTGAATGCCATAGGGATGTGGCAAGTCCTCCCTCACGAGAAGTTTCCAACAGTGACTGCCTGAGGGCGTGTTGGGAAGGGCTTCCTTACTGAGCTTGAAGCCAAAGTCATATCCACATACTACTCATTGATTTCAAAATTCCATACTCTTACACCTATCTGTGAGTTTTTTAAGTAATTATCTACCACGCCTCCACCTCTGTGCCATAAATGCCCTTGGTCCAACAATTATGTAAAAAAGGCAAACAACAAACAAAAACAAAAATTTTGATCTTAAACTACAACCTAAATGAGTGTTTCGTTTCACTTTCTTCAAATAGCTTGTTGTACTATCACTTTCTTACGAGCAAATCCAAAATATTCCATTTAAGTCATTTTCAACTCAAAACAGCATTCAGTGCTACCACCCAAAGGGACATTAAAGGTAATTTATATATAGAAATGGATATAAGAAATGAAAGTACAACTATGGTGAGCCATACTTCCAGAGGTATGGTTTTCAAAAATTACGTGTAAAGATCCACAATTATTGATTTTTAAAAATCTGGGTGTATGATTATACTCAGAGCAACATAGGTTGAAACATCATGTTTTTAATGGTTAAACCAGGTTAAAACTAGAAATGAAAGAAAAGCTTGATCTAAAATGAAAAGGCCAGTAACCTCAGAAGGTGAGGGACTAGCTCTGATAGCACCACTGGAGTTGATAATTCCAAGAGGGAAAAAGTATGGCCATGACCATGAATTAAACTTGGTGTTTCTTGCTGACTAAACTCTGTGTGTTGCTGTTAAAAATGCTTGTTTCTTATCTAGCAAAACATCTGCTTTTTGATGCTAAAGGTGGGATCTGAAGGAAGTGGTGATCTTTTCCAAGGCAACTTGATTAATAGTATGCTTCCAAATTTTAGCTAAAAGGCATTTTGATGAAATCAGAAGTACTGAATAATCGTTTCCACAAATAATCTTGATATATCTTTCCTTTCTCTCCAGGCTTTTAGACAGCAGGACTCTGAGAGGCTCTGCTTTTCTTCCACACAGCTCTAGCTTTTATAGTTCTCTCTCCATCAGTGGTGCTCACGGGCCACCCACACACCTGGGCCCTGTGCTGCCAGACATCCCTACTCGCTGGTTTGTGAAGAGAAATCATCTGAACGTAGAGAAATAAGAAACAAATGGATGTAACATTTTACAAAGGACTAACACATTTATTCCAAGGAGTTAACTTTATTGCAATATCGTGAAAATGCAAGAATAAAACTGTATTCTCACATACACAGAGGTGGGCGATTGAGAGCTGGACAAGATAAAAATTACTGTTAAGAGTAAACAGTCTCTATGCAAGGTGAACAGAGGATACTTCAAGGACAAAGCAAGGTTGTCCAAAATTAGGTAGAGCCAATGGTGGCTTGAAATATAAAATAAGTCCTTAGGACACATCAAAGGAGGTGAGGGTAGGAAAGATGGAGATGGAAAGAGAGAGAAAAGGAAATGGAGAGAAAAAAAGGGAAAAGAGAAGATAGGAAGTCTGCTGAGTTAGGAATTAAAAGACCTGAATTCATAATCCTGACCCCTCCTGGACATGCAACCTTGAGCAATTCTCAACATCACCATCATCATAACAGCTATAACTTATAGAGAACGGATTACGAACTTGACTCTTAACACAGGTTATCTCCTTTAATCTTCACAGCAACTTGACAAGCAAGATCCTATTATCTACACTTTGTAGGTTAAGAGACAGATTCAGCAAATTCAAATAATCATCCCATGGTTTTACAACTAGAAGGTACCAAAACCAGGGGTTTTCCCTATTTTGAAAGCATACGTATAATTTGAAAACTCCCATCCTTTCCACTGGGATACCTACTAAATGTCACCTCTCAGAACCTCAGTCTCTTCATCTAGAAAGGGGTTATTATAATTCCTTCTATAGTCACATGAAGAGGTGTATCTGTTGTCATTTGCCACAGTAACTTAATTCGTTCCTTCTCCTGGGTCTCTGAGAAAACACCTTAGCTGGACTTGATGGGATAGTTTAATGATCTGAGCATTCATCAGGCGGTCAGCTGGTTGTCGGTGGATCTAGCCTGGCACCAGTGGGATAACCAGCTCTGCTCCATGCGGCCTCTCATCTCCAGCAGGCAAGCCCAGATATGTTTCCATCCCAAAGGCAGAGAAAGCACTCAAGTCCTCCTGAGTCCTAGGGTCAGAACTAGCAGAACATCACTACCCCCACATTCTGTTATCTAAGTAAATCACAAGACCAGCCTAGATTCAAACGCTTGGGAACTAGATCCAGAATCACATCACAAATGGCATGTGTACATGGAAGAGTAAAGAATTGGGGCTACTCAGCAATCACCCTACCATAGAATGCATATGAATACGCTTTATAAACTGTACAATGCAAAACTACTATTTAAATCCCTAATGAAAACCTACTTTTCTTGAAAAACATCAGCCGCTGCCACCAATCCAGGTAGACAGCTTGTTTTCACAGCTGTCATCTCCTCCAGCGGAGCTAGACAAAAGAGCGAGACAAAACCCTATGATGACAGTCAGTGTGTCCGGCTTTTCTTATGCTCTCTGTATTCAGGTGACATTCTCCACCATGCCCTTACCCTGAGACTCCATCCATAGTTACATTCCATTAAATTAGAAATTCTTCCAGAATTAAAAATCAAGAATAATTCCTAGGCTTGGTGTCATTTATTCTTGGTCTTTCTGAATCTGTATGAAATTCTATCTTTTTTTTTTAATTATCATGCTTTCTTTCTAAAGCAAAATCCCAAATTCATAGTTAAAATAATTTAAAGTCACTCTCTATAGGTCCCTAAGAGACATAGTCTGGGAAGGTGTCAAACCAGCATAGGGATTCACATTAAGCCATGAAATTTACTGTGATTTGAACAAAAAGCTGCTGTAACCAGAAACTCCAGAGAGTCTCTCTTTTCCGTCCCAGAAATATTTATCTATACTTTTAAATTCCCCCATAAATCACATGCAGATGAGCATGCAAGAGAATATTAAGATTAACCCTCCTCATGTCACATAACCTCTCTAGGCCAGTGGTTCTCAACTCTGGCTAACTGCACAAAAGAACCACAGGAAGAGCTTTTTGAAAATCCTCATGCCCAAGTCACACCCCAAGACGATCAAACCAGAGTCACTGGGGGAAAGACAAAAGCATCAGCATTTTTTCAAGCCCCTCAAATGATTCCAATGTGCCCCCAAGGTTGAGAACCACTGCATGGGGACCCTCATCTTTCCTGCCTAGGAACGGAAGGCTTTGCATTACATTCCAATTTGTATTCGGTTTGCAATTCTATTTTTCTCTTTGAATTTCTAGCAAAAGAGCTTGGCTGTTTCTCATTGAACTGCTTTGAAACAGTGCAGAACAGAAAGGGGCTTTGGAGTCAGAGCTGCAGCTAGATCCCTGGTCCGTTACTTATTAGGTACATGACCTGGAGCAAGTTTCTTAACCCACTTGACTCTCTGAGCCTTGATGTCCTCCTACAGCAAATGGTATAATAATTCTTACTATATGGGGTGTTATGAAGATTAAGTGAGGTAAGTTATATAAAATGCTCCCATAATAGACAATCAATACATATCCAATTCTTTTCCCTTTTGCCTTCAGATTCTTGAACAAACTGCTGGGCATCCTCTGGTGACCAGCTATTGACCGTAGAAGAAAAAGGAAAGGACAATATTCGATTATCTATTGCATGGGTCTGTGTACTGTGAAGGGGCCCAGTTGTCTGCCTTTCACAGGCATCAGGAAATCCTGCAGAGAGAGAAACAAGCTGGCTCATAGGCAACAGCTGACCAGCCGCCGCCCGCAACCACATCAAAATCACAACTAAAACCCAGAACCACCGTCACTCAGAGCCTCCTGAGAGCCGGCTGCACAGAAGCCCCACAACCAGGGGACTGAAGAAGCATCGAGACCGGGAGGAGGGGCGGAGACGCGGGCGGATCGGGGCGAATCGCAGAGACAGGGCCGGGGGCCCACCCCTGGTGCCCGGTTGAAACCTGGAAGTGAATCTCGGCGGCGGAGTTTTCCCGGAGGAGCGAGGGGTCCCAGCCCCACATCAGGCCCCCAGCCCAGGGCTCCAGGGCCGGGAAGAGACGTCCCCACAGCTTCAGGCTGTGAAACCAGCGGAGACTGTCCCTGAGGGTCGCGGAGGCCGCGGGAGCCCCAGCAGCTCCTCTAAAGGGCCTGGCACGGACTCACCCGGACGCTCCCTCTGAGCCCAGCGCCGGGCAGCAGCCGGGAAGGACCCGGGACACTCGGGGAGGAACTGACCTGCCTGAGATCCGGGCGAGAGGCGGAGGGCGGCTTCCTCCCAGGCAGAAGGGCTGGCGGAGGCCATGGCTCCTGTGGCGAGTCCTCCCCGCACAGCTGGCAGGCGGGCGCCATGTTTGAGTCGCCAGCACGTGACTCACGCCTTTGGCCCCGCCCCGTGATTCCCGGAGGCCCCGCCCTCCCCACCTGCAGCTCATCCGGGCCATTTCCAGGGGCTTTTCTGGGCAAGTGACCTCTCTATTCTCATGCTTAGGACTTTCCTAAAATCCCTCAAACAAGCAGCAGCAGGCCCCATACGGCTTGAAAAGGGGCCCCAGGCCTGGCACTAGCGGCAGCTGCATTGGCTCATGGCTTGGCCTCTCCTGGACACTTCCAAGCCCAGCACAAGCAGCAGCCAACTACGGTTTGCTGTGTAGCTCATGCTGGGTGGCCCTGGGCAAGGCACTGGCACAGGCTGACTTTGCACCTCCCGGGAGGCCCCAGAGACAGTGCACCTGGTGGTCAGACTTGACCACGCTGGATTACAACCCTACCACAGGCACAAGTGACACACTCAAGGGGCGCACTTGGTGAACCAAAGCTCCACTGAAGTAAATCCTGCTCCATAGGGGTGTCTCCAGCACAGCAGCTCTTTGGCTGTAGTTGCAGCTGGTCCTCACAGCCAATTGGCCTGGGGGTCAGTTCCTCCCAGTGATGCCAACAGCAACCAAGGCTCAACTACAACAGGACAGTGCACACAGCACACACAGGGGAGCACCTAGAAGGCCCAGCTCAGGTGACCAGGGAGGCTGAGCCACTGGGCCCTACAGGACACCTACTACACAAAGCCACTCTACAGATTCCAGGAGACATAGCAGCTCTACCTAATACATAGAAACAAACACCTGGAAGCAGCCAAAATACAGAGGCAAAGAAACATGTCACAAAGGAAAGAACAGAATAAATCTCTAGAAGAGGAACTAAATGAAATAGATCCAAGCAAGCTAACAGATACAGAGTTCAGAATTTTGTTTATAAGGATGTTTAAGCAGACTATTAGGGAAATAACTGAGGAAATCGATAACATAATAAAGGACCAATCTGAAATCAATGCTACACAAACTGAAATGAAGAATAATTTACGGGGAATCAACAGTAGAGGAGAGGACGCTGAGAATCAAATCAGCAGTTTGGAACATGAGGGTGTTTTTTGTTTTTTGGAAACAAAAAACACCCAACCAGAAGAGCAAAAAGAAAAAAAGAATCCAGAAATATGAAAATAGTAGAAGGAGCCCCTGGGACAAATTCAAGAGGCCCAACATTCCTATTATTGGGGTGCTAGAAGGAGGCCAAGAAATTGAAAACCTATTTGAAAAAATAATTACAGAAAACTTCCCCTGCCTGGGGGAAAAAATAGACTTACAAGTCCAGGAAGCACAGAGGGTCCCAAACAAGAGGAACCCAAAGAGGCCCACAGCAAGACACATCATAATTAAAATGCCAAGGTTAAAGACAAAGAGAATCTTAAAAGCAGCAAGAGAAAAGCAGTTAGTTACCTACAAGGGAGCAGCCATAGGACTGTCAGCTGATTTCTCAACAGAAGCCTTGCAGACCAGAAGGAAGTGGCAAGAAATGTTCAAAGTGATGGAAAACATGGAACTACAACCAAGATTGCTCTACCCTGCAAAGCTATCATTTAGAATGGAAGGACATATAAAGAGCTTCTCAGACAAGGAAAAGCTAAAGGAGTTCATCACCACCAGGCCAGCACTACAGGAAATGTTGAAGGGTCAACTTTAAGAAGAAGCTAATGAACAAAAGAATCTGACAAACTAAATAGATCCAGAGACATTGACGCATGCAACAGACGATCATATTTCAGAGGAAAGAGGGAAGGGGAGTGGAGGGTGGGAAGAGATTAACCAAAGAAGTTATATGCAGATATGCATAACCCATGGACACAGTTAATAACGAGGTGAAGGCCAGGGGCGGGGGTGGGAGTGAAGTGGAGGGGGTCAATTGGGGAGAAAAAAATGGGATACCTGTAATACTCTCAACAATAAAGATAAATTTAAAAAACAAAAAAAAGAAAATCCTGCAGCTAATTCCCTTAGGGTGAAATATCATTACATATACTCACTTGCTAGGCCCACCCCACAGGGGTCTAAATGTCGCTTGCTCATTGTCCAGACGCATCATTTGATGGGGGTCTTTATTTTTTTCCTCCATCAGCCCAAGAAGCCTGAGGAAGCCTATGTTTGGGGGAAAGGCCGCAAAGGGAAGCATGGACAAGGACCCGGCAGCCTCCCTCTGCACCAGATGGGCTCCCCAGAAAAGGAACAATCTAAAAATGACTGCAGAGGAGGCCAGAGTCACCGTACAGCTACAGAGCAGCAAAATCGTCCCTGGTGGTTGAATTGTTTCCTTGCTAATTGTAAGTCTCCGGGACAGATCTGCAAGTACCCTTCTGCACAAACGAGCATCTTTAAATTGCAGTCTTTTTATAAGAAGTCTGGCGCCACAAAGCAAATGAACCTTTTTATTTTGTGGTCTCTGCATTTCTTCATTGGCAACAAATAGGAAATGCATTTAGATTTTCCCAAAATGTATTTTTAAATGATTAAACCTGTTTTCCTGGTTCTGACTCATTTTCCAATTACAGAAAAAAAATCTTTAAAATTAAGATTTATTGAACAGAAGCAAAGCAGAAATTGTAAGAATATTGTTGATTAATTAACTATCTGTAACCAAATGTCATACGTTTACATAATAATTTCAAAATGACCTATCTCTGTGGAAGGTATCTGCCTTCATCAGTCCCTCAGCCTTCAACTTAGGACAGGTCTCGGCTGCCACCATCCTCAACCTGATTCAGATTAGGCTAAATTCTAGCCTGGCCCAGCCAGCACCCCATGGTGCTGACTGGCACTTACCACTTTCCTAGTCTTCATTTTATTGCTTATTAAAGTCAAGTATTTTTTAAAACCAGTACACTTAGGTTCTGTGGCACAGGGAATACCTAGCCAATACTTAAACCTGTCTAAAATGGGACTGTTTTGATCAGAAATACTGAGTTGTTCGTGAATGTTGCATCTCTCATTGATCTTATTCCTATGTCTGTGACATTGGTACTTATCATGACTTAAATATTATACATCTATTTGTTTATATGTTTACTGAATGTGTCCACCTTCTAGGTCAGAGGTCTACAAACTATGGTCCCTGGGCCACGTCAGGTCCACCATCTGTTCTGGTGAACCAGGGTTTATTTACATAGTCAGCCCCCTCCTTTACATACTGTCTACTGTCATGACAAAGGCAGAGTTGAGTAAATGTGACAGAGACTGAGCTGCAGAGCCAAAAATACTTACTGTCTGGTCCTTTATAGCTGAGGAGCCAAAAATAACTATCTTAGGCTTTCTAAGAACAGGGATTTTGCTATAAACACAGTGAGCTGCACATAGTAAGTATTCAATAGACATTTGTTGTATAGATAATGTTAAATAGATTTATCATGTCAGCCACAAAGCTCCTGGTCAGGGACAGGTCTTCAGAAAAAGAAAAGGCAGACATTTGTGGGATTTTCATACAGATATGTAAAGATGAAAAGACCCTAAAGATGAACACAGCCCTAATATTTTAACAAAGAAACAGAGGCCCAGAAAGCTGAAGAGATTCTTCCAAGGTGAGCCCAAGTAGAGGCAAGAACCCCTGCAGCACATCTGTGTTTCCTTTAATTAGTAAGTGACGGTGAATTCAGCCTGCTCCCCGGGGCCTGGGAGACCAGGGTCTGAGCACAATATGCATGCCATGATAATTACACCCATTTGGAGCTTTCAGTTCTGACTTATTCCCTGAAGTTCTTCAAATGCTCACCATCCCAATACATTTTCATTAATTTGATTAGGGAATGATATGCGTGCATTAAAGAACACAAAGTACAGCCTTGCAGAAAACCGTTGTTAATTAACCAATGCCCTGAGAAGGTTCCAGTGCACACTGACTGATTATTCCATCTGTTTTGACAAAAATTTCTCCAGATCTGATATCCCAAACAAGGCAGTGGTTTGAATTTTAAGGCATCCACCTACTCCCTGAAGTGCAAGACAGAATAATTTAATTCTGCCGAGTCACACTAAGAAGTAGATAAGAATCCCAAGCGCAGCCCAGTTGCTGTCTCCTGCCAGTATTGGCTGAAAAAGAAATGCTGGGTGGTTTGATGTCTCTGATGCACTAAGGCAGTTTTTCTTATGTCATCCTTTATTTCTTCCTCCAAAAGTTCTTTGTAATTCTGTCCCATAAAGGGAGGATCACAGACAAATAAATCATGGAACAGAAGCACCTCAGGGTTGCAAGGTCTGGAACCCACAGTCACATCTCGCTTCACTAATTTACAACCATGCATTAGGCTCCTAGTCTGTGCCAGGCACTGTGGTGGGCGCTGGGAAGTAGAGAGGCCTGCCAAGAAACTCAGTTTAAATCCAAACATTCTTTTTTTAAAGACAGGAGTTTTGACCCCTCCAGAACCTTAATCCTTAAGGGTGAAGACCTAAAGAATGCCTCTATAAAAATTTCAAAATATCCTGATCCCACCTATAACAACATCTAGCCCCCACAGACCTAGCAGTATTTTGAGTTTCCATAAGTGCAAGTAAATTTTCTCATCACAAAATATGACTTCCTAATATGGCTGGATGACCACAGCAACACAGCACCACCTAGTGAGAGGGCATTAGGTGAGGAGACATGGGAGCAGCTGCATATTCTTGAGCAAGGCCTTTTACCTGCGCTGGGCACCAATTTCATTCTCTAGAAAACATACACTGCAGTATCTCCGCCTCCCCTCTCTCAAGGATGTTATGAAGATAAATCAGCAAAACATATGAAATGGGAAGGAAAGCGCTCTATACAATTCCAAACATCTCATTATTAAACACAAAAGTCAAGTTTCCCTGAATGTAAGATACTTAAAATCAAGCATCCTATATCACTTTAGGCCAAAAATTATCACACCGTTAACCATAGGACTACACTGGTGTCCATTTTAACTAGAAATGTCATGTTAGAGTTGTAATTTTACTGGTATTTAAAAGAAAAGCAATGATCCGAAATGACAGAAGCCAAATTTCTTTGCTATCTCCTTTTGCAGGGAGTAAGTTGAAGCACTAGATTTTAAAAGGACCCATTTATAATGCGCGTACATACTGTTTTAACAGCTAATAATCTGAAAAGCTTAAAAGAAGTCAGTTGGATGTAGGATTTCAGGGAAATTCAGTGTAAAACTCAAATCATTCTTGTTATCTTTATTTTGTGCCTTAAACAGTAACAATAATAATGACACTCTGTCCATTATATCCAAAGATGAAACCACAGAAATGCAGCATTTGGGCATCTTGGTCCCACCCCAAATTATACCCCTTTGGGCTATGGACACCTGTGTGAGCCAGTGGGCTGGGGAGCAGGACACCACTGGCATATGGAGAATAGTAGAATTGGTCACTTCGCCCTGTGCCCTCTCACTCTGCCTTTGCCTCCATTACAGAACTTGCCATGTTCTGTTTAGTAATTAATTACTATCCCATGCCCCTAGCAGGACGGTGCACTCTTAGAGGGCAGGGTCCCAAGCATGTGGTGGGCATCAGGAAGTTATTCCTGCATTGGGCGATCACCTGGCCACTGGGAACCAACACTCCCAACTCCAAGTGCCCCATGAGCATCAGTGTCTTTCCAAATCCCAGTTCTAGAGGCACAGTTCATCTTGGCTTAGCAACAGTTATTCCAATTTATAGATAAGCTTGAGTCCAGAGTTACAACCAAGGCTTCATTCTCACTAGTGGGGAAAAAATGCATGTTAACAAAAACAGAAAATTCCAACCAATTTCCTCCCTGGCCATAAAACATAGGATACCCACATTGGGTGTTTGGTTTGTAACATCAACAAAAGCAGTAGCTGCTTATTCTAGCATCCCAGTCTTCATCAGTATCATCTCCCTCCATCTCTGAGATTTGATCCAGAAGTATCCTGAATATTTCTATCCAGTTTGGAGCCTGAATTCATACAATCTTTCAGAGCAAATCAGATATTGATTTCTCAGAAGAAAAGAAAGCCCTGAAGTAAAGACACAAGGGGTACATCCCAATAATAAATGCTTCTTAAGAACAAAGTGTCGACACTGATAGCAACTTCAGGATTATTTAACCCACTCCCTCATTTTTTCAACAAAGTGACTTGGCCAATGTCACAGGGCCACATAGGGTCAGAGCAAAGACTAGAACTTGGGTCTCTACACTCCCAGGCCAGTTAGTGTGACCAACCACCCTTGCTTGCCCAAGGCTCACGGGACATGAAGCTTTCCATTTTTTACATCAGGACAAACTCAGGCAAACTGTTTGTCTAAAATCGAGAGGTCTTCCAGGATATAGGACTTTCGGTGCAAAAAGAGGAAAAGTCCCAAGCAAGCCAGTAACAGTCGGTTGCCCTAAATCCAGTGCTCTCTTCACTACATATATCTGTTCCTTTTATCAGCTTGATAAAATGTTACCAGTTCTGCCTCAGCTATATAAGCCCAGGAAGAGCCTCGAGATAAGAAATTGAGTTTGACAGTTGTTGCACAGCTGTGCCCCTCTAAGAGGGAGAAAATTCTATCCATTAATTATAATACATAAGTGATCAAAACTAGAGCCTCAAGATTCTCTATGAATTTTTTAAAAGAATTTTCAGGTTGTTAAATTATTAAAAGTTAAAAATATTCAAGAGGCAGAAAATGAATATCATGAAAATGAGCATTATGAAGCCAGTCCTGTTTAAGTACCAAACTATTATTACATGTCCAAACTCATCAAGTTGTGTCTTCTGAGAAAAGAAGGCCAGGGAAGGCTCACAGATTTATGCTGATTAATTATCCCAAGAGTTGATTCAGTAGGCAATCATTACTCATGAGGCACTCCTCTGACACTGTAATTAGCCTACAACTCCTACAAGTCCAGAGAAGACTTCAGAGTCTGTGTTTAAAGGCTTACAGCATTTCCCACAAAAGGGAGCTGGAATTGACATTTCAAGTTCTTTGAGGAAACATGGAATCCTGGGTGCATGGTATCTCCATTTATTAGAGGGTTCATTTTCTCCCCTCCAGTTTCAATGAGCAGTCTTAAATACCAGGCTGTCGGGAAGATTCAGCAGGAAAATACTGCTGGATTGGGCCAAACCTAGATCCATGAAGTCCTAGATTAACCAGCCAGACGCTATGTCGTGTGCTTCATTCACACACACTCTCAACCTCACAACCATTCTTCAAGGCCAATGCCATTATCCAAGTGGGAAGATGAAACTCCAAGCATTCACTGGCTCCAAAATCAAGGGCTGGTGAGTGAAAGTACCAGCTTGAGTTGAGGTCCCTCTGGTACCCTTCCCTGGGTAGGTCTCCTTCCTGACAGACCCTCACCACCAGGGAAACTGCTCAATTCCCATGTTCTGAGAGGCTGGGTTTGTAAAAGATAATATGCATTACACTGTACATATGAAGAGACAAGTCTCATGGGAAAGGGAAATACCTACTAGCCCTCCTAAACGAAAAGGAAATCCCACCTTGCAATTAAAGAGAGAAGAGACAAACATATTTGCCAAAACCCCATGTTAGTTAAAAAATAAATCAACCAATTAAGGCATTGTTCAATACAGCCACATTACCAAGCTATGAAGCACAATGATCTTTGATTTGATTTCATAAGGAAATCTCTTCCCTACTTATAGGGTGGCTAATATCACTAAACAAATCCCAACAGCCCATACTCCACACTGGGGCAAAAGCCCTTGCTCCATGGAAACTAATTCTCTGGAATTTACTACCTTTAGGGGAAATACAAGAGACAGTAAATTGTAACTCACCGAGTGACAAGAATGGAAACCTGGAATGTTTACTTCCCTAAAATATATTGCTTACCTTCAGCTTTCCTCTTCTTGTATTCTCTCCCTTCAAGAAACAAACCAAAAGGAGAGACTTCCAGCAATTTCTGCTGGAAATTTAACATTCCAATTGCTCGCCTTCCCAGGGATGAGAGTCTGATTTACTGCCTCCTCACCTGGTTTAATCAGTAAAGAACACTAAGTACAAGTTCTAGATATTTTAAACAATTTACTATTGGAAAGGGCAATGCTGCAAGCAGCCAAAGGTTTCAATGCCCCAACTATTAATAAATCCCCTTGAGCCTTTGAAACTTTTCCAGCAGGATCATCCAAATAGCAAGTTCCCAGAGCCTTGGAACTGAGCACTGTGACTTTCTAACCTGGAATTCTTGTCCTGTAACTTTCCCTTTTTTGCCCTGGCAGGTACTTTCAATCCCTTTGCTCCTGCGGAGCTCTGGGGAAGGCCCTCCCTGTTATCATGCAGGGCCTCACTCCCTGCAAAGAGCTCCTTGGCGGAAAAGAGGCCTTTGGGGAAGACCAGGAAGCATTCCTGCAAATTCTTCCATTTTGTAGAGGAATTACATGACCAGTTTTCAAAACAAGGTTTGAGATTTACAGATATGGAGCTACCAGAATTTCTTAGAGAATCAAGGTGGGAGCAGGAGGGTATAGATTTCATTCACTCTGAATAGTTAAAAATGCAGTTTTATAAAAAGGTAACTTAGAAGTGATTTTCCTACTTCTAAAAAGGGCTCACATAAAAGCTCTTAAAAGGCAATTGTCCCCAGTCCATTCCAAACACAATTTACATCACATTGCATTAAGGCAGGACATGTCAGGAATTTAAGCCTTACAATGGAACATTGTACTTCTAGGATTCTCAAAAACGTTTACACCAAGTTCGAAAATCCTTTGTGTATTGGGAACATTATTCTGATCCGAATAATGGGGAGAAGTGAGCCTGTGTAGCTCTGGGGACAGGAAGGAGATGCGTGAGCTGCTCCCAGCCCTCTGTGTGCTACCGGCTGCTCCTCCAGCTCACACCCCAGGGCCCTGGCCCACTAGCCCCTCTCTCACGCTTTGTCCGCCAGCACATCTTTAAGCTCATCCTGCTTATTTGCAGCTCCCCTCAAGGTGGGTAGAGGAACCGGGAACAAGGGGAAATTAAAGTAATCACCGCTGCTGCTTTCGAACAGTTCTGATGAAAGACATACTACATGAGAGAGGCCGTGGTTACAACCAGGACTTAGGGCTATATCTGAATTTCAGTTTTCCATGCTAAACCTCTCTCTCTAGCTTGACTGCTCAAGTCTCCAACAAAGATAACCTGCTGCCTTCAGAGTCATGATTGCAGACTTCTGCTGCTGACTATTAGAAAATTGCTGAATCACTGCCTTGCTTTCCCAGCAAAGACACAATCTGGTTGCAAATTTCCTAAATCCTGTGAACGCATCCCTTCAATCCCAGCCTTCCCTAGTGGCGGTTCTTACCTCTTTCTTTGTCCAGAGAGATGGGGCACTTTTTCTTCCAAGTACCTTCTTAACTCTTTGTCACTAAGGAGTTAGTCCCCACCCCTGGCACCAGCTCTTCTCCAAAAAGTAGTCTGAGCCAAGGAGAGCTGAGGCTACCTGGAGCCACGCAGAGCCAGTATTCTTCTGATCTGAGGCTGGACTAAGCGACCATCAATTACTCAGACACTGTCCCCCTGCAATGATGACCAACCTTTATTCAGATCCAGCAGTTTACAGTGGTCTCTCACAGGAGTCTGCACAAAGATCTGTCCAGCGGAGCTAGGTCCCCTTCAGCCAACATGAATAGTAAGATGTGGAGAGAGAGCCCAGAGAAATGCCGAGAACATTACCCTGGGAGTTAGAAACTGAAACGGACATTGGTTAAGCAGTGAGGCAAACATTTGAACTCGAGTCTGTTTGGCTCTAAATTCCATGAACTTAATCACAACATAACCTAACTTCTCCTGACTAAAATAGCATCTTATATTTGAATAAGGCATTATTGCCTCATTTGGTTCTCAAATTACACAATAAGGCAGGCAAGGTGTGCATTATTCCCATTATAAAGATAAAATAAATTGAGGCTCAAAAAGATTAACTAAATTGCCCGAAGTCATGCAGCCAGCACGGGGTATATTCGGGACTAGAACTCATGTCCTCTAAAGAATGAGGCCCACAGACAGTGTCCCGAGCTATCTCTATCCCGTCTCCAAATCCCTGCTCCCTTGTTCCTGTGAGTACACACACACACATACATGCCTTCTTTGAGCAAATGGATTTTGAATCCCACCCTCTTTGCATTAATCAGCAGCAGAACATTCAAGAGCCTGGCCAGTCACAGGCCTTAAGACTGAGAATACAGGTGAGAGCTCAGGCCTGGCTGCAACACCACAGTAATGTATTTGTAGTTGAAAGTTGAGAAATTTTGGAAAGGCAAAAAGATGAATGCTGAGGTGAGTATTTTCATAATCAGTGAGTAAATAGTGAAGGAAAAGAGCGGGGGGAGAGAGAGAAAGATAGAGAGAGAGAACAAAGAAGATATATTCTTCATGTTTTGCATTTCACTGTAGTTTCTTGAACATGCTTTACATCCTGAATGGAAAATTAGACCCAGTCAGTCGCTGTTTGCTCTAAGGTTGCCAGCAATCATAAGATGCCATCTAGGAAATTCTAACTCTTAGTAAAACATGTAGGCAAGAGACTCTCTCAACAGGAATAGATAGCCTCCTGGGGCTCCTGACCCCAGCACTGCCTCTCTGATTACATTTTGTGCTCAGAGCCCCAAATTATACAAACAAAAATGACTACACTGAATCAATACTGTGCTGAGAACACAGTTACTTCATTTCTGAGCTAGAAAAAGGAGTACATCAATCGCTATCGCCAAAACACAAAGCCAGCTGGTGTCAGCAACTGGCTTCAGGGTTCGTTCTTGGTGCCCCAAGAAACCCAGTGTGGAAATTTAGTAATTTCAGAAAAGGAAATGGGCTTTAGGGAAACTCTCAGGAGTATTCATCTTTTCCTTCACAGTCTCTCCCTCAATAGACCCCAAGCCCTGAGCACAGTGCCCTCCCAGGGCGATGGTTTGATTCATGGTCCACGCTTGGTTAAGCAGCTAGTTCTGAAAATGTCAGTGTGAAACTGTCCCTAGGATAGGCATGCTCATACCAGCATTGTGAATATGACCTTGTCAAGCTCTCTGAAATTCTGAGCACAGAAATGCTTATAAAATAACTGCCTAAGTCCCTTATCTGATGGCCTGGCCACTGTAGCTGCCTTTGGTAACTCGGTAAACTAACCTTCCCACTGTATGGACATCAGGGTATAAGAGTAAAGCTTTCTGAGTTTTATTTACCTTACCTGGGATGCATCACCAGGATTTTGTTAAGGCTAAGCATTGTCTTCTTAAAATGGCAGGCTTTTCTTTATTATTTTTTGGCAAAATAGTAAAGCTGATGACCATGGAGCCAGAGGAACCCTCTGGGATTGTAGGAATGGATATTCAAAATTTTTTATGCAGCAAACATCCATAAGGCAGAAATCCAACCTAAGAAGATTTTGTGCCCCTTTCCTGTTATAAAAAAGGCACTAGTTTCCCACAGCAAGGCTTTTGGGTGTCAGTTCCATAGGTACAACCCAAGGTAATCAGCAGCTACAGACACTTCAACAATGGTTCTTAACCATATGGAGGCTTCTAACCCCTTCAAAAATTGGTTGAGAGCTGTGCACTCTCCCTCTAACAAAAGGCACACATAAAGGCCAGTTGGAATTTCAGGATGTTCACATCCCCCTAACGCCCACCCATTTCTTTCCTGCTTTGGCCCTGGTCCTATCCCACTTTCCCAATGAAAGGGGGTGCTCAAGCAGGAGGTGCTAAGTCCCTCCATCTGATGATGTTGCTCCCTTTTCCATAGGAGCTTCTTAGTCACCCCAATAGATTTCCTAATTTTTCTGAATCTCAGCCCGCCCACAAAATGGGAATTATTATAATATGTGCCAACCCACTCCATGGGATGTTGTGGAAATCAAATAAAGGAAGAGCCATAAACATACTCTGACTCACGGATCAAACGTTGCACATTTGTGCAATATTGCTGGTGAAGCAAACACGTGTGAGCCGTCACGGCTCCGTCCATTCTGCTTCCAACTGCACCAGGTCATTGATCTGAATTTTCACTGCAGGCTTCTGGGGCTCACGCGCTTACACAAGCGAGGGTGAGCAGGAGGGGAACCGCAAGACTGTCGATTCTTTAATGACAGTGCATTGGCACCTGGGGAATAGACAAACGGTGCTGCGGCCCCCATAACTCAGAGGCCTCCATAAATCAGCCTGATGAGAAAGAAATGCTAACGCAGGGATATTGCTTTCTGCCGCCTAGAAGAGAATGAATGGCTTGAGTAAGGGCTCCTTTAGGGGTGACCTGCTTGCCCAATAACCCATTCCTCAAGTTGCCATATGTAGCCAAGGACCCTCCAAGATGGGATGCAGGGAAAAATAAAGATGATAATGAAAATATGATCTTGCATCCGTCTTAGCCTTTTTTGCATGTTAACTGTTTTAATAGGTTTAAAGTATTGGTTCAAATTTCTTTGTTAGGATAGGCTAACTGCTGTAACAAATACACGCAAAGATATACAACAGTCTCATGTGCAACAGGAGTCTATTTCTCCTTCATGTGACCAGTTAAAGGCATTTCTTGTTTGGTTCCACAAAACCGTACGAGGCCCCAGACTGGCAGAGGCTCTGCCATCCTCAGCACATGGCATTTGGTGTCATCCTGGCATCGACTGGTTGCAGACAGGAGGGAAAAGAGCAGAGCGAATTCATTTGGGAAATTTAATGGAGCAGACCTGGGACAGACAACTCTCTTGCTCACATTGCATTAACGACACTGAACTGCAGGGAAACTGAGAAGTGATCTCTAGCTGTGGACCTAGGAAAAAGAGGAAATAGACTTTCATGAGCATTTAGCCCCCTCTTCCCAGAAATCATGTTTTAAAATAATAATTTTAAAATTAATCATTGGCCAGCACTGGGATGGATGAGCTTAGCTGGTTGGTTCATTCGTACTCATTCGCTTAACATGCATTTGCCAGGCATCGGTTCTGTGCTAAGCACTCCTTAGGCACTGGGACTACAGCACTTTTCATCGAATGGCAAAGTCTTTGTCAGCAGAGAGTTTATGTTCCGGGTGGTCAGACAGACACCCATCAAGAAAAGTAAGTAAAATGTATGGGATATTAGTGCTGGGAAGGAGATAGGGAATATAGGTGGCAGGTGGTTGCACCCTCAGAGGGGATGGCCAAAGATGCAGGCGCAGGATGGAAAGGAGCAGCGGTCTCCCCTAGGGACCCTGCAGGGCAACTCAAGCAGATGGGTCCAAGGCCCATCCGCAGAGCCCCAGGACCGGTCTTTCATCTCCAGAGTCCACCACCTGCTGAACTCAAACACGGCACCAGATTTTTTACAAGATGATTGAATAGTGGCTCATTTTCCTCCTTTGTCCCAACGTGCACTGAAATGATTGTGCTTGGGGCCTACAGGTGAATGGATAGTCTTTGGAAATCTAACAGGCTGACTTTTTTTCTTTTGTGTGGGAAGCATTTCAATTCAACGAGAGAAACAAGCCCGTCAACTTCAAGTACCAAGAAGAATACACAGTGAAGGGTGTTTGCTTTCTGCCAGAACATTAATTAATCCAACAGAGCTGACAAGGACAAATGGTATCACAAGGCGGGGAAGCAAGGGTCTTTGCCGTTTTCCAAATTGTCAAACCAAGCGCCCGCCCTGCATCCTGCTCAGGGGCAGCACTTACGGCTTCTCTGAGTGTTGATGGCCTTTCTGATGTTGCCATAGCAACACTCATGGCATACATGGGTTGTTGTGGGGCTTTACTGGGGGGAGGGGATTCCAGGTGAAACGTTTGAGGGAAAAGCACCTTGTCCTTACTGCAGACACAGACAGAGGAGCCTCTTAGTCCTTGGAAGCAGAATATCTTCTACAGCAAGAGGCTTTGATGTGCAGTCCCTGGGCACCAGGGCAGGGCTTCTCCCTGTTTTACAAGCTTTGCAGACAAGAAAACTGAGAAACAGAGAATGGAGAACCATGAGAAATACATAAGGAAAAATTGGGGGGAAATATAAATGGACTTGAATTCCAAGCTAAATCATCATTTCACTTAATCATCATTTAATAATTACTAATACTATTAATAAAGAACTACCCCTATTTTTTACTATTACATCATCACGTAATCCTTGTAACCATCCTGTGAGGTAAGAATTATACTCTCCCCACCTTTAGGTGAAGAGACTGTGGCTGAGGGAGTTAAGTCCCACGGTGTAGATCACAGAAGCGATGGGAGCCAGACCATGAAGGCCATTTTAGAACCATCGATGGGAAATGGGAGCTTTGGGGAAGTTTTGAGAAAAAGGTGACATGATCTTTCAAAAGGGCCGTTCTGGCTGCCGTGCTGGAAAGTCTGCAGAGAGGCAAGAGAAAGAACATGGTAGACCAGAACTCATCGCCTCTCCACCGGACCCCAACAGCTCCGTCCCCTGTGTTCCCTCTTCCTACCTGCCCTTTTGTTATTTTCTCTTCTTTTCCTGTTTATACAGTGAAGTTCTTCCTTAGGTGACCTGCATAGAACTTCCATTCCCCAAATAATTGAAAGCCACACAGTAACCACGTCGATCGATTCTTTTCCATTTCCATTGGCACCATCATTATAATTCTGCCATCGGGACCTTATTGCTAGCGATTCGTCATAAATCTCTCACATCCCCAAATGATGCCAATAACACAGCGGTAACAGAGCCAAAGCGGGGGCCACGTGGCGTGAGATCACCCACTGGAGCACTACAGTGAGCACAAAGGACCCCTGAGCGGAGTAAGACCAGGTCTGCGATGGCCACTGCAGAGAAAAGAGATGCCCGCCATGTGTCTGGTTACAGAGGGAGAGACCAGTGGTCGGGATCGAAAGTCAAAACACATGTACTCTTCAACTATGGCCTCAGGCTATTGAGGCCTGAAAGAATAAAGGTTATATTTAAGAAGAGTGCCTTGTCCAAAAGAAGAAGGGTCTCGTGCTTTCAGGCAGAGCCACCAGAAAAGAGAACAACTCTACAAAGTGTTCAGAGGGCTCCCATAAATTAGCACCATTGTCTTAGTTTGTTTTCCAGGGCCACGGCTATGGGAGTTGACACTGTTTGCCAGGGGACCCTTCTCATCTGAAAATCAGAGCTGCTTATCCCCCACTGTGTCGGGAAAGAACAACCCTGTCTCAGTCTTGTCGTGGGGCAACCAGCTTTCCAGGGAACTCTGATGCAGGACAGGCTGCCGAAGAGATACTGTCCCCAGTCACCTTCAGCTGACTCTAAGGTTCCGGTGATTTATCAAAGCATCAAGCAAGACCCAAACACGGTTCTAAGCTAAGAGTGTTTCCCCTACTGGCAATGAACCTGTGAAGCAGATGGGAAAGGACAGAGACCCTCAGATGGCCATCAGCCCAGCGAGGCCAGCTTTGCTAACCAGTGATTCAGGCGCATCTGTCATTCCCACCTCTGCGTGCAGGTGCATCTTCAAAAGCCGGGGCTCCTGCTTCAGCAGCCCTACGTAGAAATCAGCAGCCGGTTTCCACTTCCTTCCACATTGCACGTGTCATCTCCCTTCCTGGTTTCACAGTGATTTATAGGGAGTGGAGGAAGAGAGGAATCAGCAGTGATTAACTGAAGGAGATGCCTCTAAGTCACAGATCAATTCACCTCCTTCAGCAATCGGAAGAAGGACTCTCATTTCTTTGTGGTTATTTTAGTACCTTTGAATCTCGGTAACAAATGATACTTCTCTGTCTGATGGTGACTTTAAATCTTGGCAGTTGAGAGGGAAGGAGGGCAAAAGAGGAATTTTGCAAAGGGTATCTCCTACCCAGTCACATGCCCCAGATAGCCTCACCCCACATCATAAAGGCCTATCTTGTTCTATGGACCATCAAAGGCTCCGCAGTACTTCTCAAGTTATAGGCAGAGAAATGGGTTCAAAATGACATATTTCATAGCTTATGAAATAATTACTTGGGAAGGAATCCTCAAACCTGAAGTTACCTTTTCCAGCCAAAGAAGAGAATAATCTGAATTTTTTAAAAATGCTATCTGTTCCCCAAGGCCATCTTTCAGCTCCTTCTCCAGGTCTGTGGAGCAGGTACCAACAAATCAGGCTGATTTAGCTGGATCTCCTTTCCCTGCCACAGCAGTGCAGTTAGCAATAAAGTGTTAAAAAAAAAAAAAAAAACCAAGGCAGCAAACCAGGTGGGAAAGAAAGGAGGAAAGAGGCACAGGAAGCCTGTGCTCATTAATTAGTCCATGAATATTGTCGAGCTGACTGCAGGGCCACATTCGGAACCACTGGGAGAGAAAAGGGGCACTAGAAACCAGTAACTCTGACCACTTCACATGCCTCCCCTCATCACTGGGCTGCAATCCAACCTCAGGTAAAACTGTTCTGTTCTCTTTGAATGCCTCTAGAACATTATTTCCTGGCCTCGGTGGAGATTTGTATGTGTGTGTGCATATGTATATATGTCTTTGTGCTACAAACTATCCCCAGTTAAGATGCAGAAAAATATAGGGGTCAAATGCTGAAAAATATGTAGAGAAACAAAATCACAAGGGTTCCCTGTGCTCATGAAAGGGTCCTGGGAAGGCAGATCATTTTCTTTCTTGTCTTCCTCTGGTTGCAGAGCAGTTAAACATAAGTTCTCTGTCGCTGGTCATTCTTTCTTCAATGTTATGTCCTGCTAAAAAAAAATTGTAGCTTGGCTCTGGCCGGATAGCTCAGTTGGCTAGAGAGTCATTCCAATATGCCAAGGTTGTGGGTTCGATCCCCAGTCAGGGTACATACAAGAATCAGCCAATGAATGCATCAATAAGTGGAACAACAAATCGATGTGTTTCTCTCTCTCTCTAAAACATAGTTTAAAAATTGTAGCTTCACTCTCATTTCAAACAGCGGACTCTATGATGAGATATCATATAAATGCTTCCACTCATATATCATTGGCCAAAGCAAGTCACAGGCCACACCTGCCTTCAAAGGGAATCAGGAAGCACACCCATGTCATTATTAACAGCAAAACAGTCACTAACCCATGTAGATTCTACTTCCAAGTACAGCTGACCCTTGAACAACACAGGGGTTAGGGGTGCCAACCCCTTCTCAGTCAAAAATCCGTGTACTTTTTCACTCCCAGAAAACTCATATATCCCTTGGTATCAGTGGAGGACTGGGTCCAGGAACCCCACAGGTATCAAAATCTGCAGACGCTCGAGTCCCTTATATAAAATGGGGTGGAGCAGTGCCTACAGTCCACCTTCTGCATCCACGGATTCCATCAACTGTGGATCAAAAACAGGATTTTCAATCCGTGGTTGGAAGTCCACAGATGCAAAACCCAGGGATATGGAGGGCCAACTGTATATTTATTTTTTTTAATCTACATATAAGTGGACTTACTCAGTTCAACCCCATATTATTCAAGGGTCACCTGTACTTCTCGGATCTGTCCCTTCCTCCCATTGGCGCTGTGAGTTGTGAGCTCAGGCCTCCTAGCTTCTGCTCTGCGTTGTAACGGAAGTTCCCAGCACCGTTTCCTGCGGCCAGTCTGGCCCCACTCGCATCCATTCTGCCTGCGGCTGCCAGAGGCACCTCAGGAAGCTCAGCCTGAGCCCTTGGCGCCGTCCCCCGTTTTTCCCGTCAGCAGTCACAGCTTAGAGTGACACTAGGGCTCTTGGTGTCGCTACTGCCCACATGCCCGGCCTCCTTCCCGTTCCTCCCACACTCACTTTACATTTCTCTCTCATGGGCAAGGTTTACGCCTCTGTGTCCTGGCCTGTGGTATCCCCTCGGACTGACATACATTTCCACCATGTCTTTTATTGACTAAATCTGAGTTCGATTCAACTTCCAAAATCAACTAAAGAAATTTCTACTTTAGGAAGCCTTCCCTGACTCCCCCAGTCTGACTCAGATGCAGCAATGCCCCCAGAGTACTCTCTGAACTCTGAGGGGCGTCTGTTTTTCTGAACTGGTTCCTACGCATGATTTGTTAGCCTCTTGAGGTCAGGAACCAGTGCCTAGCCCTGGGCCAGACATTCCTTAAATGCCAGTTGAGCGGATCCCTCTATCAAGGCATGCCAGGCCCTGCACTGGGTACTGGAGTCTCAAAGATGAATCACCCGCACTGTCCACAGGGACACTCGCACAGTCTCTGGTGCTGTCTCTGGAAGAAAGAGCCAAATCAGTAGGAGAACTAAGTGAAGAGAAAGAAGACAGAATTCATTTCCAATCAATCAAGTAAGCGAATGTTTCAGTCTCCACTCCTTTCCCCAGCCATGGAGCCCTTCCTTTGTAATAAATGATGTTTGTCTTCCTTTCCTCTCCTCTCTACTGTGCTCTCTGACCTTCCCTAAGAATGCTGACAGGACTCTAAGACAAACACAGAAACCTAATTTAGGTTATCCTTCCCAGAAAGCACGTCCGTTCCTTAAGAGGCTTTATCGCAATGAACAACAACCTACTTCCCAAAGGAATTCTGACCCATGACTAGGGATTCGTGTCAGGGTTGGAGACCATGGTGGAAGGGAAAACAGAGCATTTTGATCTATTTTTTAAGTCAAAGGCCTAAGTGCTTCCTTTTTCCAACATGACTCCAGCGAGGAAGTGCTGCTCACCTGCACTTACCTACGCAGGGAACAGGTAACTTCTCTGCCATCAGCCACTCGGCCCTCCAGGGACCATAAGGAACGGCGGATCCTGCTATCTTTGTCCCAGGCCTGCAGAGTCTCCCACACCTTTAGTCTGACTCCACTAACAAACTTGTCAGGAAAGAATTGAATTGCTTACAAAGTATTTCTGTATTTATTATGTATAAAATTAAAAATGAAAATAGAATTTCATTTTTATGCTGGTTCCAGGAGATATAACAACCACACATAGCACTTCCTGTGCTACATGCATTATAACATCACTACATGAACACAGAGGCAAGATAGTAAAGTAGTTATCTAATGTTCTAGTCCTGGGGACCTTGGGATAGTTTCTTAACTTCTCAGTTTTCCTAACTGTAAAATGGGTTAACAATAGTACCTACTATCCTATAAAACAGAGTATCTCAGCCTTGACATTATCAATATTTGGGCCTGGATAAGTTTTTGTCATAGAGGGCTGCCCTGTTCATTGTAAGATATTTAGTAGCATCCAGTAGCAAATCCCTCTCCCTCAGTTATGACAACCAAAATGTCTTTGGATATTACCAAATGTCCCTGGGGATGGGGTGGGGAGAGGGGATCATCCTTGCTTGAGAAAGATTACTGTAGTGAAATAAACAAATCAATACATATAAAATGCTCAGACCTGTTCCTGGCACATAGCAAATGCTCCATGACTTGACCCAAAGGATAACAAAGTCTGGAGAAGAGAGAGACAGATTCTTCTGTAACAAAGAGGACCTCACTGTTCTTGTAGAGCTCCTAATAAAGTTATACATTTCTGAATCACCCTTCATCCTTCAAAGGCCTTGGCAACTGGATCCAGGTGGCCTTGGCCACTGACAAACTTCCAAGCACTTCCATTGTTCTCTCTCCCTCCTCTCTATTAACACAAGTAATTTGTTAAAAGTGGCATTTATTATCTCCCTTGATGCTTGAATGCCTGCTCAGCCAAAGACATTGTACACTATACCAAATATTTTTACTGCTTTTTACAGAATGTCAAAAAATTTGGCAGAGGGAAATGTTACATCTCAGGGACTCTTTGGGATCCAGCCCCCTCCTGGTGCTCAGAAATGACCACGTGGCCAGTCCGCTGACAGACAGCTCTTGCTGTTAGGAGGTTTATCCTTACCCCAGGCCCAACTCCTGTAACCTTTCTGCATACTGTTCAGCCAAGTACCGATTGTGCAACCTGTGTGCAAGTGTCATGGCTCATAAGCCACATACAAGTCCTACCCCCCCATGGCAGAAATCCAGATAAATGAAGATAATGACAATCCTCAGGTTGGTCCTCTCTTCCTTAATAAAGTTCAGTTCAGTTCATGATCCCTCACAGATAATGATGTCCTGGACCCGAACAATCTTCACACACACACCCCTTCAGAAGATGCACTGTAACATGTCAATAGGCTCTCAAAACGAGGTGTCCTCATTGCACACCACACTCCAGGTGTCACCTGACCACTGAAGAACCCAGCAGGACGACTACATCACTAATCCACACCACCCTGCAATGCAGCCCAAAGTGGGCCACCTCCTTTAGCAGGCAAGGCCTCCCCATTCATGCTTCTAAGCAAAGACCTCACGTCTTTTTCATGCAAATGCTCTCCCAGAAAATTTATCCCCATTCCATACATTCACACGTCATATTTTGAACCAAAAATGCATAACCCTCTATTTATCACTACCATATTTAACCTCATTGTCTTGAACAGGATACAGAATGTCAAGATAGTCTTGAATGTTCCTTCTGTAAATCATGGTATCAGCTACTTTTTCCTCCCTTATTTGTCCTGGAATCTTTGGGTTCTCCTAAATTTCGGCTTTATCTAAATCATTGGTAGGCAAACAATAGCCCATGCGCCAAATCCATTCCATCATTTGTTTTTATAAATAAAGTTTTATTGGAGCACAGCCATGCTCCTTTGTTTACATATTGTCTATGGCTGCTTTTCCACTATAATGACAAAACTGAGTAGTTGCCACAGAGACCATGTGATCCATAAACCAGATATAATTACTATCTGGCCCTTCACAGAAAAAGTTTACTGATCCCTGAATTAAAGCCTTGAAACATGTAGAATCGAATCCAGGCAAAGACCGCGTGCTAGGGGCCTACAGCTCAGTATGAAAGATTACTCAGCACATTTAGGAACAGTGGCTCAGTTTTGAATTTGTGTAAAAATGTGACCATTCCTAGGGTCTGTGTGGATTTCAAGATACACTCTGCTCTTGGTTTTGCTTCACCTCATAATCCCATCAAAGTAAGAATGGAATTAATCGATTATTTAACTATTGATTATTTAACTCAAAAACTGTTCTGCTATTATGTAGATAGGTAAAGGCATGGAAATGGAAACAGAGCAAGTAAGTTTTGGAGAAATGACAGGAGGCTGGAGAGAAAATTGATTCTCAGAAGCAGCCAGAGGTCCAGAACCAAGAGGGGCCTCTTTAGAGACACACGGATTTATTCTGAGGGTGGTTAGTTGCTTCCTGTTCATGCTGCCCTGGGTTTGCTGGGGTTTGACATTGTTCTAGAGGCACTAACTTGGAAAATTACCATAGTCCCTACCTGAAATTACCAGACAAACCCCCTCACCACTGCCCCCGTATACAGGTGATGACTTACTAAAGCCAACATTGCATTGGAATCCAACACCTTGCATGGTAGTAAATTCTCACAGCCTTAAATCCAGGCAACCCAAAGTCATTTGCCACCCTTTAAACTCTATGCCCGCTTCTCATTTCCAGCTAATAGTCTCTGCAGCAGGTTCCTGGAGCCTGAGCACACAGTCTAGATTGTGCAAGGCCTGACTGTTGGGGAAAAAAAATGACATTCGCATTTGAAAACGCATACACATTAACAAAGTCCTATTGCTAACAAGTATTAGGCTAGATGCACTGAGCCTAAAAATTATCTGAGAGTGGGTCTAAGAGTTACCAGGGAGAGAAAGAATATGCCAAGGTTAAGGTCATGGGCTTTGGTATCTGGCAAACCTGAATTGGAATCTTGACTTGTTACTGTTACTTGAAGCCCCCAAACCACAATTTCTTCATCTAGAAAACAGAGATAATAGTAATGCTTCCTCACAGAGTCATAAGAATAAATGGTATAATGTATACAGAGTACATGGTACCCATTACCTAGTAAGCATTCAGTAGATTTTCATTATTATTGTTATCAGTATCTTCATGTTTATATTAACAAGTACATAATAAGAAATATTTGAATTTTCAGTGATTTCTAAGAGAATGCTCAAAACATCCTCTCTGAACAAAAGCACTGAAATCCCATGTCCCACTTAAATGAGAACACAAGGGATATCCAAGTTTTGAGATTTTTCCCAAGGCAAGAAAACAAGCACTGATGCAGATGTGGAAAGAATGTTTTCAGTTGACTGCCTACCTGGGATGCTCTCATAAAAGAAGTCATTATGTGGCTAAACAAGCAATTGCCTTTGTTTTATTATTTTTCTAATTAAAAATCATCCATGTTGAACCTAAGAGCGTGCTGCCCAGGAGTCCCCAAGACCTCCAGTCTTACTGTGCAACCCTTACCTGTAATATTTGCATTAAGACATAGGTTTAGCCACTTAAAGAAAAAGAGAGACAAAAACACTGTGGCTCCAACAAGATTGAAGTCTATTCCACTCTTATGGCAACAGTCCAGAGATGCCACAGGGTAAGGTGGCTCTGCTCCACAGGAGTACCCAGGGACCCAGGCTCCTGCTTTGTTGTTCTCAGATCTCCTATTGTCCCTGGACCAGCAGCATTAGCATCACCCAATAACTTGTTAGAAATGTAAATTCTCATGCCCCACCCCAAACCTACTGAAATCTGAGGCCCTGGACTCTGTGTTTTGCCAAGCCTTCTGGACGCCAAGCTTATCTATGTGGTTAAAGTGGACTTTCCACCACTTCTTTGTTCTAGACCATGGAAAGGAAGAGATGAAAGAAAAGTCATTTCCTGTCAATGAAGTGAAATGGAAATTACACACATTGCATATTCTGTTCACCCTCCATTGGCCAGATATATGGTCAAAAGGGCACATTTAGCTGCAAAGCAAAGGTAGTCTCTAGTGGGGGAGTCATGTGGCTTGGTGAAACTAGGGGAGTTCCTTTTCAGGATTACAGAGGAAAGAGGGAGGAACTGGAGGGGGTCCTTCCAGTCCACAGGTGAAGCTGGAAGGGCATCTCCCAAGCTGGCTCCAGCTGGGAAGAAGTGGTAGCTCCACAGAAGGTGGTGATCCCAGAGTCTCAGAAAGAGGATCTAGGTTAAGTTGTGGCAAAGAAAAATTGCACCCAACAGTTAAATAGGCAAGGAGGGCTTTATTCGAGAGTCTTACAGTAGGGGAGAGAGACTGAACAGAGCAAAGGCAGGAGAGTTGTTAAGCTTGAGCGTGAGCTGGTGGGAAAGTACTAGAGGAAGTTGGGGGGAGGGGGGTCAATGTGATGAGGCCATCTGCGTTTGAAGCTTTGGGAAGTTAGACTCCTACCTGCCCACAGAGCCAGGAGACAGGGAGCCTCCCTTTCCTTACGATTACATTTCAAAGAGATGGCTCCCAGTTCCTTAAGAAAGACATTCCTGGGTTATAAAGCCGGCCAGAGGCTAGGAGAAGATTTATATCTCAAAGGGGCAGGGAAATAATTTACAATTGAAGGTTTTCTAAAGGAAGTGCTCTAGGAAAAGGTCAGAGGCCTAGAGATAGGAAGGGGCCTGTTGTAGGACTGACAAGGTTAGTCACGCTGAGTGGAACCTGAGGCTCCCTCCAAGCGGCAGGGGTCCCCTGCTCGCCTTGCGGACAGGCCCGTAGCCCGGGGCTGCAGCACTGCCTTGGTCCCCACTGCAGCAGTTCAAACCTGATTTTCCCTTTCATTGTGATAAATAGCCTTTGTTTAGGGAAAGTGATTTCTTTTCCCCTTCAGCTTTGGCTTTCTTTCCTCTCCTTTGGCATCATCTAAACCACTGGGCTTTGGGAAATCATTTCATTTAAAGAGAAAGAATTGAATAGCTGGGCTTTCTTAATCAGCTCTCAGCACTGCACATACTTAGCTGACTTTGCATTTTTTAAAAAGCTGCCCACCTTCCTGGAGAGGCAAGATAGCAACCGTTTCACAAGGCTGTTGCTAGCAGGTCTCACCTGCTTAATTCTGGGCAGATTTTACCCGAAATGGCTTAGGTACAGTTCTGCTCAGAGGCAAGACTCTCCCAGGGAGACCATTAGTGGGAAAGATTCTGAAACACTGGCAACAGCCATTCATTCAACAGCAGAAACAAGAAGAAATTCTATTTCCATGGAATTACTATGAGCATAGTTCACAGCCGTGACTGTAAACGGTGCTGGTCTCTAACTGGGGAGGAAAAACAAGTCATTCATTCGAGGAAAACTGTCAGAGCTCACTCCCACCCCTTCTGCTGGGAGGTGAAGGAGCCCCACAGCTCCCCTGCCGCCACGTCATCTATTTCCTTCCTCCCCGAGAGCCCAGCATTTTCATCATGGCAACAGACACGTCTAAAGCTGAAGTCCGGAGCTGCTTCCCACCTCACCTGCCTGTGGGAGGCCTGCCACGGTGGCCACGGTCATTCTTGTCCCTACTCCAGCAAGTTAACTCTAGAATGAACAGTGATGGGACCACAGTGGAGAGAAACAGAAAGGTTCTACTCTGAGGGCTGTTTTTTCACCCTTGCTACTTAGTTGGAAAATCAATCCTTTTGTATCTCAGGAAACAGCCTCCAGGTGCCTGCAAACATGGGCCCAGGGAGTCTCTTGAGATGGCCCCATTGGGCGAGTTCCAGGATCTGCCCCCAGAAGCCATTAGATTTGCTGGGCAATTCAGGTGGGATATGAACCAAGTTCCCACTTCATGGGAGCAGCAGAGCAGAGCGTGCGGCTCCACAGGTGTGATCTCGTCGGAGGTGGGGTAGACAGCCTTTCTCCCAAGGAAAACTGTGTGCTGGCCATAAGCAAGATGCCACAGGGCAAAGAAGGAAACGGCTATCACTCATCGTGCAGGACACCCAGACACAGGAGGCGTCTGGCCCCATCTGATGGAGCCAAGTCCACCCAGGGAGAGAACAGATCCATCAACCCGCTGACCTGCCCTAAGACCTGCGCTGTCTGCCATCTAGAGTCTGCTAAAGAGGCTTCTTATTCCATGAAATAGTGACCTTGACTCAAACAGATAAGCTGTTACTCTGAGTTTTCTTTTGTTTTGTTTTCTAATGTTTTTAAGGTTTGTTGTTTTTATAAAACACCACTCAACGCATATCCACATGTGCCTGCTGCTATTCCATCAAACCTCAGAGACTGCTGTGAAGATCAAATAAGATAACAGATATTATTTGTAAATACCTATTTTCCACTATTTATTTGAAAGTATTTTCTAAAATGGTCCTCCAGTAAATTCAATTTAAAAAAATTTTTTAATAAAAAATAAATAAAATGGTCCATTGAAATATCAGGGATTGTTAGGCAAAACTGAGAGGGGGCCATTTGAAAGGAGGTAGACTCCCCCCGCCCACCCACGGTATCCCACAGCACAATGCTTGAAGCCCACGTGGCTGGCTTAGGCAGAAGTCCAGCCTATCTCCTCACCACCACCTTCACAGAGCCACAGTTCACACCACTGAAATGACAGCCAACATAAAAGCATGAAATGGAAGATACTCACCCCAGGGACCCGAGGACAGGGAGAGTGGCTTCAATTCACACTCAATTTGGCTCAGAGCTTTCTGGAAAACAAGACAAGAAGGAAAGGCATCGTGAGCTTCCTGGCTTATTTGTCTTCTCACTAATCTAAGCTCTAATAGGGCCCAAATCTTCATCTTTCTGCTTTTATCGATAAATAAACTCAAGCACAGAGAACATAAGGGTTGTACACAAGTGTACAAGACCTGAGCTGAGTCTGAACTTGAACCCCGGTCGATTAAGCCTTGCTGAATTCCTGCACCATTTTGCACCCTGGAGTTTCCTTCCAGCTCTCAAATACAGCTCTTCCCTGAACCCGAACCCAGCCAAGGCACACAGTGGCCGGGGAAGCCTTTGGCAGCAGCAGGCTTCATACTTATGAATCGCCGGGTGATTAAACTGGAGTTTGCATCCGATTATGCACGAACACACGTACTCACATCTTTCAAAGGTTCAGGAGGCACAGGACGGAGAGAGCTGTGCTCTTCCGATAATGAGTTGTGTGAACCTGGCCAAGAGTGATAGGGAAGGAAACCAGCACCTGTGACCAGCCAGCTGCGCCAGGAGCATTTGCATATATTCGTTGTATTTAGTGCACCTGAACAGCTTGCAAGATGAGGGTATTGAGGCTCAGGTGGAAGCCGAATAGCTCGCAACTAGGCTGGCAACTATTAAGTCGCAATATCAAAATTTAAAGCCCACGTCTGTGTGGCTTCAAAGCACAGGCTCTTCCCATAAAATCAGATCGGCTCCAAACCCTACACTGTCTTTCTTCATTTACAGAGTGAGGAGTTGCAAGGATGTTTATTAAGAAAAAACATACATGTACGTGTACATATGTATATACGTGCATAGAAAGGGCCTTAAATAAATACCCTAAACGGTTAACACGGGTTTTTCTCCAGGGTAAGGAATGAGCAGAGCAGAGGAAGGGTAGTGAGGAAGAGAAGAGGAACGTATACAAAACTTGAATCCTTTACAATTAAAATGTATTTATGTATCACTTGTGCAATTAAAATAAAATAATAAAACAAAAGGGATGGAACCGGATAATTCCAGAAGCTCCTTCCAGCTCTCCGACTGTATTTTCTTCCTTGCTAAGGAAGCAGCAGGCTCCGCACCCTCCTGCAGACCCAGATCCTGAAAAATGCGGGCTGGTTTCTACTAATACTAGGGCAAGTGCGCCATCCCGCGGCCACATTAAAAATTACAGAGCATCTTCTCAAACAGGAACTCAACGCGCCATGTGTTCACCATTCAGCCTTGGTGAGGGGAATAGCTTAATTTTCACTTAGTAATGATAAGTAATTAAACTAATGGGATAAAAGTAATATTACCCATTGTAAAGTTACAATTCCCCAAGGCAGCCAGTCTGTGTTCTATATTATCTCCACGCTGACGTTTTCCACCCTCTTAGGCCCAGAGACTCGCAGGGTCACCGCCGGGATGCCTGCGTCAGTAAGTGAACTCTATAACCGCACAGTTAAAATACATTGCATCACAAGGAAACCAATTATGCTGAAGTACAGTTCCGTCCGTGATCACCAAGGCTCCACTAATGCTAAGTAAGAAGCCATGAGAAGGGATCTGATAAAGGATACGCTTCCCCAAGATGCAGATTGAGACTGAGGGCTGACCTCTGACTTGCACTTGGTCCCCAGCTCCCCATTCCTGCAGTTGGCTCCTTATCAGTTCCATGCCCTCCTCTGACCCAGGGAAGACAGCGTCCCTGAACTAGCCACCTCTTTCCTATTATTTCATTTTGTAGTGCATGAACGAATGGTCATACAAGGCCCCCTGGGCACCAGATAGAACAGGTATTACCAGGGCCACCCCGGTGAAATGCACAGAGCAACGACTCTGAAAGGAGCCAGCACATTAAAAAGATTGAAGACCCAATTAAAAATGTGCAAAACACATGCAGACACCTCTAAATACACATAAACACAATGGCCAGTACGCACATGAAAAGGTAATCGGCATCATTAAACATCGGGGGAATAAAAATTAAAACCACTTCATTCCAACCAGGATGACAAAAATTAAAAAGACTGACAACCCCAAACGTGGGCAGGGCTGCAGAGCCACCGACCGCTTACACACTGTGCTGGTCCGTGTATAAAGCGCTACAACTACATCAGACGGCCCACGAGCTGACAGTTGCTGCATCTGAGTGACGTGTGCGTGCCCTTCTGCGGGGTTTAAGTCACCGTCCACAGGAACTGTGGAATCACGTCATATCACCAGCACACAATCAGCCTGATTTCCCTTTCCTGGCCGCTCTTCAAAAAACATAACTAATTGCAGAGGCTGTAAAGTATTGTTTTCAAAGGCTATATCTTAAAATTCTGTGTAAAATCTCATTTTTTTTAATGTGGAGAGGTCCTGGGACATCACTTAGACCATTCCCTTCATTTTACAAATAAGGGAACTGAGGCCAGAGAGGTGAAATGATTTGCCCAGCTAGTCACCCAGCTAGTTAGGAGCAGAGTCTGAACATTGTGGCTCCAGCCCGGGGTGCTCCTCACTGCGCCCCCGGGCCCTCCAGCTGTCGTCTTCCTGCCCTGGGTCAGCAGGGTCGTGTAAACGCCTGCCCCCGCATCCTGCCCCTGCATCCTGCCCTTCCTCCGCGGATGCCGCGGCCCGGGTCTGTTCCCCGGCAAGTGCTTGGTCTGTCGCAGAGGGCAGGGTTTCCAAAGCTGAGAAAGGAAATGAGTGTCAACCGGCTTCGGCCTGGCCCCCGATCCAGAAAGCGGGTGCCGAGCGGGCTGGGGGCTGTGCCCAGTCGTCCCGGGGAGGGTCCATGAGCGGGAAGCAGGCTTCACTCGCTTCCTGACAAAAATCCAGTCGGCTCCCAAACCCTTGTTTCTGGCCGCTCGCTCGGCCCGCAGGCCCGGGAGCTGGCATCTCCGACGCTGGCCGGGTCGCCGCAGGCGACGCTCAGGCAAGGGCCCGTCCCTGGTGAGTCGGGCGCCTCTGTCCTCTGGGGAAGGTGGGGAGAGACACAGGCGGTGGGAGACTCTGAGGCCGCAGATCCCGGGCCCAAGGCCAGGGAGGCGGCCAAGGGAGCGGCACAGGCTCCCTCGCCCTGGGCTCGAAGGCAGGAGGCAGCAGGGCAACGGCTGGGGCAGCTCTTCTAGAACAGAACTGGCTCTCACGGGCCTGGGGTACAGAGGCGGGGACCCAAACAAGGAGGGGGCAGGCCAGCAACCTCTCAGGGCCCCTCACGGCTCGGAGCCCAGCCCAGAGAGGGCAGCACAGTCTGGGATAGAAGTCGGATTGTCCGTTTACCTGTCCCCCCACGACTGAGCCCCTCGAGGCCGGGGAGGTCGCGCCCAGGGCCCAGGACAGCACCCTGTGCTCTGCAGGCCCCCGCGACACTCTCTGCTGGCCTCGCTAACTAAGGGACGGGCCTGAAACAGCCTTATTTCAGCACGAGGGCCGGGCCACGTGCAGGGCCAACACACTGGCCTTGGTAAGCCGGGTCGATGGCAAAATATCCTGCATTCCCAGCCGCCTGGCAGCCTGGAGCCCCGCTCGCCCTGGGAGACAGCACAGGTGCAGAGCTTTAATGGTGGCATCACAGGTACGGAGACGACCCGCTTCCTGACATTCCTGAGCCACTGGGCCACTCAACTCTGAAGTGTCTCCTACTTATGGACTTACTGTTAGATAATAAACGGTCTTTTTTTTTTAAGCCAGTTTGAATGAGAATTTGTGGCACCTGCAGCCAAAATCTTTCTGATAGCTTGTTTTGCATCTGTTGGTTCTACAAAAGATGTGGAGATGACTGGTTGGGGTGGGAGTGGCTAATGGAAAAATGAGAGTTTGAGGCGCTTGCCCTAAACTCCGTACTTGAAACCAATCAGTGCTCATCAACACTAGCGCCGATGTGGCAGAGGGACAACAGCCCTGACCCCCGGCTCTGTCCAGATGGCTTCCTGGTAACTCAAGATGTGACGGGAAAAGGCCCAGGCTCATGCCACACAACCGCAGGGCTAGGCACAGCCTGAACTGGTTTTGATTAAGCAGTTGGAGCCAAGAGGAAACTCTTTGTCAAGTTGGAAAAATCCTCCCATTTCATGGTTGTGCAAGACAGTGGCTTGGCTGAGCAGAAAAGGAGCTTGTGAGCAAGTGGGTGAGATGGGTAAGACCACCCCCGGCCCTCCCACTGGGGAATGGTGTGGGCTGGTGTTGCATGGGAGTTTTAGGGTCTCCATTTAATAGGTGCAGGAAGGCCTAGGAAAGAGGCAGGAGCAAAGGGTAATGAAAGGAAAGAAGCAGAGGTGGGCGCGGTGCTGGAAACAAGAGGAGGGAGCCCAAGAGCTAAAGGATCCTGTAACTCTGTGGGCTCTGAACAGCCTGGAGGCTTTGGGATCTCCCACTGCAGAAAACCATCCTCTGCAAAGCAGCAGCAGGGCCAGGTCAGAGGTGACCCAGCGTTTTCAAAGACATTTCCAACAACAGTGGCATCATGGAGGCACTTCTTTAGGCAGCTTATAGGCCGCAGGTTACTTCTTGAAAGCTATAGAGGAAGAAAGGAAAAAGAAAAGGAAAGGTGGGAGAGAGAAGCTTTTATTTGTGAAAACATATGAAGCACTCTGGGGACTCCTAGAAAAATCTGAGGGCTTTTGGGGGACTAGGTTCCTGCGGCTTTGCTGTAGGGACTCAGAGCTATCACCTTGTAGACATGAATGACTATGTGGCCACATTTCAGTTCACAGGCTGCTGAATCCTGAGACATCCTGGCTGTGGTAGTGTTCCTGGGTCGCCAACTCATTCCCACTTGCCTGGGAGTTCATGCCCCACACGAATCACCTTCTTAGTCTACATAAAAATGGTTCGACCAGATCCAGCAAAAATAAAAGCTGAAAGTTTTCACTGCCCTGAGCCTCACGTGAGCCTCTGAAGTTCTGTTACTAGCCTTGTTAGAAATCAAGGATCACCCTAAGAGGGAGAAACCTCGGCCTGGAAGAAGTGAAGGGGAGAGTGGGATACCAGGGAGGTGGCAAAATCCCCAGTGTCCTAAGTACCACAAACCAGATGTCACCCCTTGCTTACTCTGGGACGCAGCCAAGCACCTAATGAGCAAAAGAAAGGCTAGTTCGGATGCCTCTTAAAAAGAAATTAACCGGGGAACAATTAAAAGCCTTGAATGAGCAATTAGCCCAACTGGCAAAGACTTACAAATCCTCCCTCCATCAAAACAGTTAACTGAAATTATCAGCCTTTGAAGGGGAATTAGTCTTCTTGGAATTTGTGAATGTGTGATTAAGGTGATGAAAAACTACAAGAACGGGGGCAATGAAGCACTTACTCAGAGATAAGGGGGACAAATCTCCAAAGCCACAGTCATTAAATCAGCAATGCATTCAGCCAATATGGGTATCCATGAACTATTATGTTAAATATAACCAGGTATTCTCAGTTCCAAGTTATGGAGCAGACAGGTTATCTATCAAACTAATACAAAGCTATATGTCAATTATATTTCAATAAAAGTGAATAAAGTAGATTCATCTACAGCATTGAGCAAATTATTCAAAATAGTGAGGTTTCTTATCTACTGAAACATATTTACATATATGTGATAACTATGTAAATGTATAGTTATCTTAAAATGAGCTGATGTATTCATTTTGTATTTTTAACCAAACATCCCTTTAATGAGAACTCAACTAAAAAGACATTACATCATTTTTATGTTTCTTTATCTAGTTAACTAACCGTTCAAGAGTTTAAAAAAATAGCAAAAGAATCACTTTGTCTCTTTGCCCAAAGCTTGACTTCAGGAGCTAAATTTCTAGCTGAGGTTGAAGTCTGTGTTCTTTCCCCAAGCATTCAGCATTTATTACCTGGGAGACTTCTTTGTCAGCAGAGCACATATTAAACCAGTTAGCAGAAGTATGTTTAGATTGTATATGTTAATTTACATTTGACAAACTTGCCTCTCTGGTGCCTGTTGGGACACTAGGTAAATGTGCAGCCTGGTTGTATTTAAACCAAACTCATATAAACAGAAAAGCCAAATCCCCACACAGGGCATAAAAACGTGAATTACATGATCCAACAGGGGTTCCTGAGGGGAATGGTAGCTTTCAAGAGAAAAAGAAGTTATCCAAGGTAAGCAAGTCACAGCCTTTGATGATTCATGTGTTTTCCACTTTCTGGTCTTTCTCCAGATGGGTAAGGGAGCACCTTAGAAAGATCACCGTAAGCATGCTTTTAGCATGCAATAATGTTTAATAACTGCTAGTTTCTACTTTTGTTGTTGTTGTCCGTGATGTTATTATCTTCCCATTTCACTTAGGTCCAGTCTTGGTGACAAAAATGTCCAGAAATGAGACTCCGTGGGGGCCCTCTCCACCTGCCCTTCGCCCTGGGGCAGCCGTAGGCCCTCCAGAGAGGCCCCACTGACGCAGAGGGTCTGCAGTGGCTTGTCCGGGCTCCTCTCTCGCGCTGGAATTCCCCCCCCAGGGCTCTGACGTGGCAGCTCTTGGTGACAGCCACGCCTTGTGGACATCCTGCCAGGCACTGGGGTCAGAGGCCACACTCAAACCTCTCCTGCCATCATGTTGTGGTGCAGTGGAGAGAGCGCAAGATCTGGAATCAACACCTGAGGACCGTTTGCTCACTGTCTGGTCTTGGTCAATTAGCTTCTCTCTAGAGTCGTCATCTTAGGCCGGGTTTAATACCACCCACCTTTAAGATTCATCGTGAATGCAAAGGACTCATCACAGTGGTAGGTGACAAAACAAACGCGAGCCACCGCTACTGTTACACTTGTGAGAGTTCCTACTGAATTCTCCCTTGGGTTCCAAGGAATGGCGACGATCGGAACTTGCATCTGGTTTAAAGACCATGTCTCCGACCACACGCTCTTACACAGAAGCTGTTTCAGTCTAACTCGGCGGCTCCGAGCCTTCCTCCTTCTGTTGACAGGAAGCCCCGTCTTTTACATGTTACCCTTCTCCAAGTTTTCCCTGATTCGGGAAAACTTCTTCATGACACAGGTCCGTGGCTGTGCCACTGCCATGGGTCCCATCCCACGATGGTGCCATGAAGAGGAAAGCGGGCCCGCACCGCAAGACCAAGCCTTCTTCCAAAGCGAGAGGAGCACTGGTCCTTCTGTGTCACATCCGGCTGTGGGAAGAAGGGTCCCCAGCAGGTGCTTATTGATACAGCACTTTAAATTCACAAACAAAACTGCTCTGTCTTGGACGGCTGGGTCTGGATGAGTTCAAGATTCAGCTGCCCCACGGTACCCAGGCGCTTAAGTCTCATCTGAAATCAGATTTCCCTTTCCCAATTCCTTCTTCCTTCGGCGGGGTTCTCTCTCAGTGGCTTCCATCACTCCGTAGAACAGGACTTCAGTCAGACACATGAGCACACTTCTCAATCCACCAGACACATCTATAAATGCTTCAGCGCCCACCAGGGACAGCAGTGAAGGCCTTTTCTCCTAGGCAATTTGAAAATAACTTGTTGCTAATAGTTACATGGGGTTAGCCATGTCTCCCAGCTATTCACCGAGAGTCCCAGCTTAGCCCTGCCAAGACCCGCCCTGTTATAACAGGTGAGGAAAGCTCGAGGTTAAGTGACTGAGCCGGGAACACAAGCAGCTGGCAGCAGGGTGGGAACTAGCACCCCCTCCAGGGCTCGCTCTCCCCCCTTCATTGCACAGGCCCCCTCCTCTATGCCGTTGACTTCGATTTAGCCAATGGTTAACACGTGTGTGTGCGTGTCCATGGGCGTGTGTGTGTGTTTTGCCAAAAGGATGATCTGCTTTCCAAAAATCTCAAATTAAGCAGTTCCTAACTGCTTCCTAAGATAAAGAGAATTGAATTCTTATAAGACATTGTAGAAAGCAACTTGACAAGACCATGCTGCTCTGTTCCTCCCTCTGGACGCCAGATGCCTGCTTGCTCCTGTCTGACCACAGGGGAGTTGTGATTGGTCTGAATTCTCAAACACTGTCTCCTGGAAAAGGCCTCGGAGCCACCGGTATTTGGAAGAAAGGGGAAACACTTTGTCAACCCAGTATTGGCATGTCCGGAGGCGTTTTAGGGTCCTGCTCTCAGCTTTGAGAGCTAAAAGTATTTTGGCAATTGCTGAGTTTCAGAAGCAAAACGTGAACTAAGACTTGAGGCTCTGCCTCCTTGGGGGGGGGGGGGGGGGTCAGTCCAAGACTCCAAACTGACTGTGCTAACCAGTGCCGCCTTTCAAATGACAAGCTGAATTTGGATCATCCAGTTATGCATTGGCAGCAGGGTATTTGTTACAGTTTAGGGCAAAAGTTTATGACTAATATTTTACCAGAATTTTTATTTTCTATGTGTTGAAGCATTTTTCAGGAATTTTCCACTCCCCCCAAGTAACTTAAGATAAACCAGTCCAAAGAAACACAAATGGAGACAAGCACACATTTATTTGACCACCTTTTAGAGGAGTTAACTCAGAGCTGACAGTGCAAATTCACTATTTCGGAGAATGTCTGTTTCCTCAGCTTCTCAAGGGAACATAGCATCTCAAGTAGTTAATCTCTCTCACTAATCTATGAGTATTTTATAGTCAAGACCCATTGTTTCCAACCCTTCTCAGGCTCCCCTTTCATACATGAAAACACTGATCCATACGCAAAATGGGAGCAGCTATGTTAGTTTGCTCGGGCTGCCGTAACCAAACGCCGCACATTGGGTGGCCTAAAACAACAGAGACTTACTTCTCAGTCTGGGGTCTGGAAGTCCAGGCAAGGTATGGGCAGGCTGGTTTCTTCTGGGGCCTCTCTTCTTGGCTTGCCGACGGCTGTCCTCTTGCCGGGTGTCCTTACATGGCATTTTCTCTGTGCACATGCCCTGTTGTCTGTCTGTGTGTCCTAATCTCCTCTTTATAAGGACACCAGTTAGACTGGGTCAGGGCCCACTCTAATGGCCTCATTTTAGCTTAACCACCTCTTTAAAGGCCCTATTTCCATATACAGTCCCATTATGAGGTACAGAGGGTTAGGGCTTCAGCATATGAATTTGGAGGGCACACTATTTAGCCCTTAACAGCTTGTCTTTATGGTAAGTTTCCTGATTATGTGAAACAATAAAGCAGCCAATTCCTAATTTAAGAGCCCTGTGGTTTGGGGGGCTGTGCAGAAACATACAGCCAGATCTAACACGTGGTTTAGTATTAGGGACTGCATGCTTCTCTGTCATAAAGAAATGATCTCTCTGTGAAAATGATATTTGAGCTGAAACTTGAATATTGAAAAGTAACCGGCCATGTGAAGTTTCTGAATATGAAAGTTTCAGGCAGAAAAAAAATAGTGCAAATGCAAAACTCTGAGGTGGGGATGAGCTGGGTGTGTTTAGGAAACGGAAGGAAGGCTGATGCGGTGCAGAGAGAAAGCAAGAGAGGGTGGGGGGAGGTGAGCCAGAGAGATGGGCACGACCGCGTCACGCAGGGCCGGAAAGGCCGTGGAAATAAAGAAGTCTGATTTTCATACTAAATTCAATGAGAAGCCCTTGGTGAGTGTTACGAAGAGAGGGGATATGATGTGGCTTATGATTTATTTTGGCAGCTGTTTGGAGAAAGGGTTAGAGTGGGACAAAAATGGCAGCTGACAGAACAGTTAAGAGACCATTAAAATAGCCCCGATGAGGGACGGTGGTTGTTTAACCTGAAGGTGACAGCTGTAGAAACAGAAAGTTAATATGTGGGGGATATATTTTAGACATGGAACTGATTAAGCAGATGTAACATATGAGAAAAAGAATGGAATGATGCCCAGGTTTTTACCTTAAGAAAGTGGGAAGAGGTAATGTCATTTCCTGAGAAAGAGGCTGAGTTTAGGGAGAGGAAATGGAGAGGGTACCGAGCTCTGGTTGGGGCCCATTACATGTAAGATGCCTATTAGACAACCACGTCAGGGAGGCGGCTTGACACCAAGTAGGCGGTTTGATTTATGAGCTTGCAGCTCAAGGAAAGGTCAAGGCTGGAGATTTGCATGCAGGAGTCATCTGCCTATAGATGGCTTCACCATGACGGGACTAAATTAAATTCACCAGGGAGATCGTGTAGCTACAGAAGAGGGCCCGGGATAAAGGACGCCAGAAGGTCAGGCGAAGAACATGGAGCCAGTTACGAGATTAAAGGAGAGCAGCCAGTGAGATGCGGCGGAGAATCAAACGCGAGACGCCGCGGCCGTAGGAGCCAAGCAAGAACCTACCCGGGTTTTAGCTCTACTCTGAAATTAGTACAGACAGTTCAGAAGGTTTGCTGGGTTGCTTAGAGCCTGGAGTCAATCATTTCTATCTCACCGTTGTCCATAGAAAGAAAAATGTCAGGGTCATGAACACAAACTGCCTCCCGAATGCATGTCCTCGGTCTCCTGGGAGCTGGAGCATATCAGCAGCTCTGCTCCCCCCTCTGCCACTGGGGTAGGTCACGTCTTATTGGCACAGACGCACAGGTGGTCAGAGCGTGTCCCGATACGCCAAGGTTGCAGGTTCAGTCTCCATTCAGGGCACATACAAGAAGCAATCCCTCTCCCCCTCTCCCTCCCTCCCTCCCTCTCTCTCTCACACACACATGCATATGAATATTAAGCTTCAGGCTACCATCGGACAGGCCACGGATGATGAATGTGGGATGGTCTACTTACTATTAACTAGGTTGCCCTTGGGGATGCATTTTGAATGAAATATTGTTGTGGCCATCACCTGCAATGAAAATAGTTTGACCTGCTAAAAATATTAGCTAACTCAGCACTACACGACCTCATTTCCCACATTAACTGTGGCTTATAATAAGATAGTATTTTAGTAACATAGAGTTTCCAAGAAGAGCTGTATCCAGTTCTGCACCAACTTTAATAGACCTCCATCACAACACCTCCGGTTATGACTTGAGACGCCACAGCTGGAAGCCTTCAGGCACTGTCTGTTTGCTTGTTTTTGTTGACACTGTCATCCTTAAAGTGATGCAGATAGTTATTAGGTACTTTAATAACAAGGAGGAAATTAAATAAAATTCTCTAGTCACCCACACAAGCCTTAATAAGCCCATCAAAGCACATAAGTTGTACATAAAAGTATACAAATTAGTTGATCCAGACTATTTCCATCCTCAAATGGAGAAAAATGTAATGTCCCCGTTCCCTAAAGGAGACGCCATGCTCTTCCTCTCAGGCTTTGCACAGGGCAGGGGCTCAGGTCCCCTGCAGACCACCTGGGCCCCACCGCCCGGGGGTTCCACGTGCCACGTGCCCCTTCCCCCTACTTGCCGTCAGGAACCAGGCATTTCAGATTCCCCGGGTGTAGTCTCAGGAGACGCTGTTTGTGCTGTTCTGGGGGAACGGGCAAGGCCCCGGGCCGCGCAGGTCGCCAGGGGCCGGAGGCCGGGCGCTGTCCCGCGTGCTGACCTCGCGGCCTCGTCGGGAGCTGTCCGAGGTGCCCGGCCCCAGGCCGTCTGCGGCCGCCTGCGTCACACCGGAACTAATGCAGCGCGCACGTCAGCTGTGACTGAAGAATAAAGGGTTTTTTAAGAAGAAAAAACATGTCATATTCGTCCACTGACGTGGATTGACTACAGCAGTGCAATCAGTAAACAATAAAATAAAAATCAAGTGGGCATGCATGTGAAAATACAAGTTCTTGGTCCATCCCAGAACTACTGAGTCTGAGTATTTATAGGTAAGGCTCACAAATCTGCAAATTGAGAAGTTTCTATAGAGGTTTTTATGTCTCAGGCGAAGACGATGTCTCCCAAATGTCAGCACGTTTTTAAGATTTACGACCACTTATTTGCACTGAACCAATTGATTGCTGTAAATGTGCCTGATATCGTTAATATTATTAACACTCGTGATGAGTGATTATCCCTGAAAAAGACATTAACCAAATTTCTTCAGGATGGTTTCTGCCACAATTTGGCACCAAACAAATGCAAAAATTCAGCCCCATCAAGGAATCTCAGGAAAGGCAAACCCTTTTTTAAATCAACTCCCCTGATCTTTTACCAAGTCTTTCCTATGCACCCAAACCAGTAATGAAAATAACTATAATTAGAACCAATATGTACTGATCACTCACTCTGTGCATCTGTCAAATCTATGACAACAATAATAGTAATCAAAACAAGAAAAATATATTCACTGAGTGTTTACTACATGTCCAGTACTGTTCAAAGTTCATCACACAATTGTCTCATTTAACCCTTACAATATAATGTGCCCATGATCCCAAAAAGGGCCAGAAAAATTGTACCTGTTTGGTATCCACTTATAGGTTTTGTCATATAAATATATGATACTAAAACTAATACTTTGATAGTTTTTTGAAATGTTTGAAAATGGGAGGAAATGAAAATGTCCTTTATTGATTACTTGTTGTTTCCCTGGCACTTTAATATGTTTTCTTCATTAAAACATCACAACTACTTATGAATTGCTCTCCCTATTTTAACAGCCTTATTGAGATACTGACATACAATAAACTGTACATATTTAAAGTATGCAATAGGTTTTTTAATAGGTGTCTACACCCATGAAACCACCACCTTCAATAATCCTCCCTCCCACCCCTCTCCGATTGCTTGCCCCAGACAACTACTAGCCCACTTCTGGTGCTAACGATTCACGTGCATTTTCTAGAACTTTATCTAAATAGAGCCACACAGCGTGTGCCCTTTGTGTCTGCCCCTCACACTCAGCATGGTCATTTTGAAATGACCCATGTTACTGCATTTGTCCATAGTTCATTCCTTTTTACTGCTGAGTAATATTCCAATTATCTCCATTTTGTAGGTAAGAAAAATATAAAAATAAGCGACTCGTATCACACAGTAAAGGACTCGATTCAGATGTAAATCTGCCCAACACAAAAGCCCCAAATTTTCCCACCAAAAATTCTGCTTCATTTTTACCTGAGACATAATTCTACACACATCCTTCGGATGGGAGAGACATGGGCCCTAGACTGGGCAGAACAGACGGGTCGCACTGGGAAAGAGGCTGTCTGGTGATTAGAGAGCGTGTCAGCCGCCCTACCCGCCGGGCCTGCTCTCGGAGGTGCCCCCTCAGCCCCTGGGTTTCCCACTCTCCTCGCTCCCCCCAAGTAGCCCAGGACCCGGCGCCAAGGGGCAGGGAGCCCCGCCCGCCGGCCTGGGCGGGAGCCGGCATCTCCCCTCGCAGGCCAGGAGGGGGCGGCCGCGGGCGCGGGGCGCGGGGCGCGGCGGCTGGGGCGCCCGGAGCTCTGGGGCCGCCGGCGCCGGCGGGACCCCGCTGAGCGGGCCTCAGCTGGACGCAGCAGGAGAGGTGACCGCCGGTAACGGCAGAGCAGAAGGCGAGCTGCCGCCAGGCCCGCGGCCCGGAACGCAGAGGCTGCCCGGCGCCCCCCCGACGCGCTCCCGAGCGGGGGTCCCGGCATCGGGGCCAGGGCAGCCGCGCGCTCGCCCCGCCGGGCCCCACACGGGGACCCCGCTCCGAGGCCGCCGCCCCAACAGGGAAACCAGCGCTCCCGGGGCGCATGACTTGTCCGGGGTCGCTCGGCCAGAGGCTCGTTAAGGGGCGGGCGGGGCTCAGGCCCGAGTCTCAGCGCGGGGCGCCCCTGCCTGGAGCGCCTGCTGCCCCGGGCGCCGGCTTCAGGCCCCCCGTCTGCCCGTCGGAACACCCCGCCCGCCTGCCCTGCCCTCGGGTCGCAGCCCAGCACCGGCTCAGCCTAACGGACATTCCGATGAAGCGACTCTGCGCCCGACGGCTAAGGGCTGCAGGGCTGTGCTCCTCCGAAGGGGCCGCGCAAACAGTGCCCACGGGCCGGCGGCGGCGGCGGGCGCGGCTGGCACGGAGGTGCCCGGGACGGAGGTGCCCGGCCCGCCTTCCCCCGAGAACGCGGGCCTGCAGGCTCTTCCGGGGGCAGCGGCCTTCTGCCGGGGGCGGGGGGGCACCACGCCGAGCACGGGCAGCACGCGCCCCGGGCTGGCACCTCCATCAGCGCCGGCTCCCCACCGCGCCGTCCCGCGCACGGGGCGCAGCTGGTCCCAGTCGCGGGCGAGGAAACGGAGCGGCCGGGCTGAGGAGTCTGAGTCAGCAGCGGGCCTTTCACACCCCAGGACTCTCCTCCTTACCAGCCCGCAGGCCGCCGCCAGCTGCCGTTTACTGCGCACCTACTACGCGCCCGGCACGGCGCACACCTCGGGGGATCAACCTACTGAAACTTCACAGCAACCCTCCCGGGTGGATACCGGTATGCTCACTGGACGGGTGAGACGCAGCCAAGGAGGCCGCCGCGCACGGCGGGGCCGGCCTCCCACGGGCAGTGCCCGCCCGCGCCCCGCGCTCCCGCCCGTCTCTCCGCCGCAAGGGCCGCGCGCTTCTGGTGCCCACGGGCCGCAGCGCCAGCGTTACCCCCGCGCACCACGAGGGGGCGCGCCCGTCCCGGGCTGCAGGGACGGCGGCAGCGGAGCCCCGCCCCCCGCGCGGCACCGCCCCGCCCCTCCCATCCCACAGCCAATCGGAAGCCGCCCCCGCAGGAACCGCCCCGGAAGACGCCCGGGAATTCTCCTACAGGGCCTCTGGTTGCCAGAGACGGGAAGTGGCGCGTAAGCGACGGGGCGTCCGCACGGGGCTGCCGCCCGCGAGACGGGGCGCCGGGCTGTTCCCCTGGAAGAGGCCCCGGGCGCGGAGCCCCGCCGCCCCGCCCTCCGCGACCGGAGAGGCAGCAGCCAATCCCGACAGGCCCCTCCCCGTGTCGCCTCCACCAATCGCTGCTCTCCCTCCCGAGCCTATCAGGAGCTCCGCGCGCCGGTCACGTGGCGGAGGGGGCGGGCCCTGCGCGGGAGCCGGGCGCGCGCCGCGCGGGGTCGGAGGCGGGTCGGCCGAGGTCGCGACCTCTGACCGCCGCGCGGGCCCGCCCTCGGCTCGGGCTCGGTTCCGACCCGGTTCCGACCCGGTTCCGACCCGGGTGCGTGGGCGGAGCCCGCCTGCGCAGGCTCCCGCCGCCGTGCGCGCCCCGCGGCCGGGTCCCCGGAACCCCACGTGTCCGCGGGGTGCCCTTTCCGCGCGGGCTGGGCGCCCGGGAGCGGCGCGGTGCTCACGCGCGGTTTCACTCGCTGCTCCCGCGCGGGGCTGGGGCGGGGTCGCGCATGAAGCACCTTTGCCCCGGGCAGGTCGTTTAAACCCTTCGCAGCGCCCTCCCGGCTGTGAACCGAGGGTAACGCCCCGCAGGCCGCGGGCGCGTCGGGCGGGCTGTGCGGGGCTGGGACGGGCGGGGCGCTGCGCGCGGGGCGGGGCGGGGCGCCGCGTGTGCGTGTGCGTGTGCGTGTGCGTGTGCGTGCTCGGCGGCCTGGGACTCAGCCCTGCGTGCGCCTGAGGGTCGGGCCTCAGCTGCCCGAGCCGCCCAGGAGGGGAGGGGGCAGGCTCAGACATACAGACGTACAGACGTACAGACGTACAGACATACAGACGTACAGACGTACAGACGTACAGATGTGCAGGGCTGTGCGCGTGTCCGGGTGCTTCGGCATGTTGTCAGAACTGAGCAGAACTTCCTTACGCTCACACACAGCCACAGCCATCACTCACCCACCCACACACCCACACACTCACACCCACACACACTCACTCACACCCACACACCCACTCACACACACACACACCCACTCACACACACACCCACACACACACCCACACACACACTCACACACACTCACACACACACTCACACACACTCACACACACCCACCCACCCACACACTCACACACACACCCACACACACTCACACACACTCACACACACCCACCCACACACTCACACACACACACACTCACACACACACTCACACACACACTCACTCACACACACACACACTCACACACACGCTCACACACACACTCACACACACACACACCCACCCACACACTCACACACACGCACTCACACACACACACTCACACACTCACACACACACTCACTCACACACACACACACTCACACACACGCTCACACACACACACTCACACACACACACCCCCACACACACACTCACACACACTCACACACACCCACCCACCCACACACTCACACACACACCCACACACACTCACACACACTCACACACACCCACCCACACACTCACACACACACACACTCACACACTCACACACACACTCACTCACACACACACACACTCACACACACGCTCACACACACACACTCACTCACACACACACACCCCCACCCACACACTCACACACACGCACTCACACACACACACTCACACACACACACTCACACACACACTCACTCACACACACTCACACACACGCTCACACACACACTCACTCACACACACACACCCCCACACACACACACACTCACACACACACTCACACCCACTCACACACACACACCCACTCACACACACACCCACCCACACACTCACACACACACTCACACCCACTCACACACACTCACACACACACTCACACCCACACTCACACCCACACACACACACACTCACACACACACACCCACACACACACTCACCCACACACACACTCACCCACTCACACACACTCACACACACACCCACACACACACGCACCCACTCACACACTCACCCACTCACACACACACACACACACACTCACCCACACACACCCACTCACACCCACACACTCACACACACACTCACACACACACCCACACTCACACCCACACTCACACTCACACACACACGCACCCCTGCTGTGAGGGGCCGGGAAACCCGGCACCTCTGTACTTGACCTGAGGCCGACATCAAGATCCCCTGCTTGTGAATCTCATTGCTAGTTTCCTGGGGTTTCTTTAAACTCCCCCCCCCCAGGTGCAGCCTTGGCAGCTGGAGCACAGCACACCTGTGCCCCCTCGCCCGGCTGTCAGGCCATCGGTCCGAGGGTGAGCAGCGCGACCCTCAGGAGGGAGGGAAAGCGAGTTATGAAACCCCTATTTCACAGGCTCATTAAGAGCTCTTAAGAAAATGCTGAGCTCTGCAGAATCCTTTCCAACTGTCATGTGAAATGCATCTTTTATGAGAGAAGAGAAAAAAGAGCCCGAATCCCATCCCTGGCTGGCAGGAGGGAAATGCTGCAGCCTGGTTTCCTCCTCGAGGACATGCCCATGAGTGTCGAGGAAGTTTCAGCCCAGAGTAGTTTCTAAATTTATAAAATAAAATTTCAATGCTATGGCTATAAAAACTACCCTAAATTGAAAAGACTAAAATTCACATAGACCATCAACAAATGTAACAATAATCAAAACAATAATTACAAAGTTTCTATAGTTTTATTTTTAGGAAAAGGCGAGACCAACAACATCCCACAGCATCTGTGGGACCTTGTACCTCTACAGAACCTGCACCCCACCACGCACACCTATTCCCACCCAAGCACACTCCCGCCTCAGGGCCTTTGCACATCCTGTCCCCTCTGCCTTCTCCCAGATGGCCGCTAGTCCTGCTCCCTGACTTTATTAAGGTCTCCACTCAAAACTAGCATCAAATGAGGTTTCCCTGACCTCTTCATACAAAATAGCACCCCTGGCCCATCCCTCTCAGCCCCTCATCCTGCTTGCTTTCCTTCACAGCACCCATCACCACCTTCATGCCGTGTCCTTTGTTTGCCTGTTCCTCCAGCGCCACCAAACTATGAACTTCATGAGAGTAGGGCCTGCTGCTGCCCAGTGACATGAGCAGCGCCTGTGCAGAAGAGACACTTGGTGTATATTTGGGCAGAATGAATGAATTTTTCACAAGGCCCAGGCCCACGAGTCAGGCCCTCTGTGCTGTCTGAAAGGACATCAGATAAATAAGACAGGTTCCTAAATGAAGCGCTTGACTTTTTTGCAAGGCTTGGCATCTCTCCAAGCCTGAGTTTTCCTGCATCGATCTGAAGGTTAGCAAGCCTGGGGCAAGCTCATGAGGGGAGTAACAGAGCCTGATCCTGTCGATCCCAGAGAAGGCACTCAGAAGGGGCTCAGCACTCAGTAAACACTGTTTTCACACAAGAGCAAACCAGAGATGCTTTTGACCCCCACCTAGGGAGCTGGCATCTAGGTAAGAGGGACATGGGATTGATTCCTGTCACCATGACTGTCCCAGGCACACACCATCGCTGCATCGCTGAAAGGCTTTGGAAGAAACAGTTGGTTACGATCCCTGAGTGCATCCCTACCCTCTGGAGGCCACCTAGTGCAGGGCCATGGGGAAAAGCTTAGATAACAATTCAGCGGGGGGATTTTTCATTACACAAGTTGTGTGGCTCCATTGTAGGCATAAAATAAAAGAATAAAAAGTAATCACACCACCTAAATACCCTTGACACTACTTGAGCTTCCAGTGTTACGCCTGTTTTATACCTAATTCATTGATTCCATCCTGTATCTACAGGAAGCCTCAGCGGCTGCGAAGGAAACATGAAAATCACTGTATTTGTGCCACTTAATTCCTGCTGTCATCACTCTGTATTTATCCTGATATCTTCACTTTTGTCACAACCTATGTTGCCACATGCTCTTCATAAAAAGCACTGCTGATGGCTGTGATTTTTACTGTCTCCATGTCCTCCGCCCTGGAGGCCTGAATGCTCCAGGCCTGAAAAATCAGGGCACGTGACTGCTATCTAAATACCGTGCCTCACTCTACAACTGCCACCGGTTGACACTGTATTCTAGGGACCCGGGATACAGCAGTGGGAGGGCAGGCAGAGCCCTGAGCCCCCTGTGGGGAGCAGCGTGAAATGCACTGTCACAAAAATAATTCTAATTCTGTCGTCCGACGTGGAAGTATGAAACAGGGGCCCCAACTTTATCTGACGTCATCTGAGGGGTCCACCTTCCCAGGAAGGTCTCCTTTAAACTCAGAACTCAAGGAATAATCAGCTGGGGCCCAGCAATGGGAGGGCAGGTGCAGCGCCTGGATCCCAGGCCTCACAGGACTCCGTGGGCCAGTCGGGAGAGTGGGTTTATCCTCCGAGCAACACGAAGCCACTGCAGGGTTTTGAGCATTTTGAGCAGGACTTTTAGAAAGATCCCCTGTAACAAACACAACCTAGAAAAAGAGCCCATTCGTACGAGTAACACAAAGAACAAACCATTTGAACGTCGCTTATCAGGAAGCAGGGAATATGTGTCTAAAGAAAGCTGTAAACTTTACCAAGGGACAGAAAAGAAGACTCGAATCGATGGAAAGACACACTGTCCTGAATGAAGACGTGCTGTGAAATGTGGCGTTTCCTTAAATTTACCTATGTATTTGCCACATGCACATAATGAAGCCTTCTGAACTGTAGGGCCCCACACTGTCCCCACTCCCGGTGCTCTCCCTCCATAACATACAGTGAGACTGAGTTATTTTTGTAATTACGTGCTTCAGGCTGCTTACCCACTACCCTGATAAGAGAAGGCTAAATTCGCCTGTAAAATATAAAAGTGAAAATAGCCCGCAGTAAACCACTAAAAGATAACCTGACCAGGTAATAAAAATACAGCATGGGGCAAGAGTGGGCTTACAGTTGTCCATATGGAAAAATAATGCAATAATTAATATTAATAATACAAGAATAAACTGTGTTTCACGTACTCACAGCTATAAACGTACTTTTGCCCACCCCTGTATTTAAGTTTCTAATGAAATCTAAGATGATATTCAGACAGCTACTCAGGCCTTCTCCAAAATAAAACTCTCTTGATAATATGAACGGAATCTTGCTTTAAAGCATTCTTACACTTATTTTAAGATGGCAATTGGAAAATCTTGTAAAACAATTAAGTGTTTTTCCCTGATACTACAATACAAATTTAGAATAAATCAATCCGCTTATTTGGCAAAGAAGAAACATACACTCTGACAAGCATCTTGGGAAATCACGGATTTTTTAGACATTCTGTTAACATTATTAGCAAAGGTTACGTATATAGTATTGGCCATGTGTCAAGATTTTCAAACCACCTTTTTTTTGTTTCCGGAAATTGGCAGTTTGTGTCTTCTCTAGCTCCTTCTTCCCCATTTTCCCAGAAAATATAAGAACGATATTAATAATTTCTAGCAACTCTTTTGAAATCCACAGCTTTCTGAACAACATGTACAAATATTAAGTGTCTCACTACTCTTACCGCCACCACAGCAAAAGGAGCAAAATAAAGGAAATATCCAAGAGTTTTCCTTACAGAGAGGCAAATCATAGCATCATATAGAATAATGAAATGTTCTTTATGAGAAAAGGAGTGCTTTGCCGGACCCTGAAGTATCAGGAATTAACTGGCGAGCCCAGCCGTGGCTTGTCCTGCAGGGTGAGCTTGGGACTGTCTGCACTTACCCTGGGACCACGTGAGCGAGGGAGGTTCCCAAATAGCTCCCACAGACCCATAAAGTTCTCCTGGAAACAGTGGGGTGAGCCCCATGTGTGCTCCCACTGGGCTGGGCCTCCAGCAGGAGGGGAAATGAGAGGGGCTGAGTCCCATCACCAAGGACTCATTCCCTAGAGGTTCCGGCATCTTCCAAGAGCCCGTGCCCTGGTTTTCTTTAGGGACCTTATCCCCAGTCAGCTGTGTGGCCGGACACCTCAAAGTCACCCCCTTCCTACCTCTTCTCTGGGCCTCTTTCTTCCAGTTCTGAAGTCCTGGAGTCCCGAGAACGGTGGTTCCCAAACTTCAGTGCCAGTCAGCCTGGGTCTTGTTCTGATCCAGGAGGCCTGGGTGGGGCCTGGGAGGTTGCATTTCTAACAAACTCCCACCTGGTGCTGATGCTGGTGGTCAGAACCCACAGGAGAACCACTGCCCTGTAGGGTTCGAAGGTTGGCCTAGTTCCGGCCACTCATAGCTAACCCTCCAGGTATGCGATGGTCGCCAGCCCCAGGGCTTGGAGGCTGGGGAGCTCCAGGGCGACAGCAGGAAAGCGGTAGCTTCACTAGAGGCCCTGGGCCAAACCACCTACTTTTTTCCAGGAAAATTCTGTACAACATGGTGACAATACCCACCAGGGGGCAGCAGATCCTCACTTTCCAGAAAGGAAAGGCATTTGAATCCTCGGGCCCCTCACCGAGGACTCTGACATCCCTTGGAGAACTTAGGTGGCTGAGGCAACAGGGGCCACAGTATAACAACTCTTTATATTCTGTTTCGTGGGCGTCAAACTTTCTCACATCACTTCGTCCGAACTATACCACGGTCCCGAGGCAGTGAAGCATGAACTGTGACCCACGGAGAAAGCGGGCTCAGAAAGGCTGAGTTCAGGCGACTTGCCCAAGATTAGAGGGCTGGTAATTGGTCAGGCCGGAGCTGGGCGCAGGGTGCCTGACTCCTCACTGGGCCCCGTCTACAGTCCTGCGGCTGTGACTTCTTGATTGTTTCCCACGTGCGCATTGCCTCTTAGCCTTCCCGGCGACCTGTAAGGCTTGTTCTCTCATTAGCCCCACGTTAGAGACCAGGAAAGTGAAGTGAAAGAAATTAGGTAACCTGCACGATTAGTGAATGGTGAAGTCAGGATTTGAACCTGGGTTCATTTCATTCAATAACCCGCCAACTCCTACTGCTTCCCGATTGCCACTTGTAATCAGCAGGTATCTGGTAAGCGTCTGTTGAGCAGACTGTGCTAGTCGCAGGCAATGCAAAGTCTCAGCCTTCAAGCAGTATCCAGTCTAGGAAACCTAAGATGCCCCCCACCAGGCACCACAGGAAACCCACCAAGGCGAGTACCACGGTCCCCACTCTCAGATCAGGCCACAGTGTCTCCAGAGTTAATGAACTTGCCCGAGGCCGCAAGGCAATGAGTGGTGGGTCGGGGGTTTGCACCCCAGCCATTTGCTACACCTGCTGGGTTTTTTCTTTAATGTCTTTATTGATTTTAGAGAGAGGAAGGGAGAGGGAGAGAGAGAAAGAGAAACATCAATGATGACAGAGTTGTCATTAATCAGCTGCCTCCCGCAAGACCCCGACTGGGGATCGAGCCCACAACCCGGGCCCGGGCCCTGACCAGGAACTGAACCCCAATCTCCTGGATCCTAGGTCAATGCTTAACCGCTGAGCCACGCCCGGCTGGGCCACCTGTTGTTTTCTTATACCTCTCTCAGCAGCAAACTTTCTGAAACAAAATATTGGAAATAGGAAACGTCTCAAAACACGTAGGAAGTTCAGTTGCGGTGGCCTTCCTGTCGCATCTCTGTGGCTCAGCCTGCGGCCTTGAGTTGCCACTGCCTTCAGGTGCGGAAGAATTTTCAGGACAACACCAAACTCATTTCCTAATCTTCCCCCAGGTGTGGGCTCCCGAACCGTATCCTCCAGCCTGCATGCACCTCACCTGGAACTCAGCCCACCGTCCAAACCCACCCAGGACACCACACGTCCAAATATTTAAAAGCGATAAATCACACTAAAAACTGTTAAATACTGTATGTCCTTTCCCCTTTCCTTGACAGGTATAACATTTGTAACATCAAAATTGAAAAATGTGTGCCAGGCTATGGTTTTTGTACGATTAAATATTGGCAAAATATCAAGGACAACAGATTGCACGTGTGTAGTTGCAACAGTGCTGTAGTTGCAACTAGTCTTGAGCTGATGTTTAGGTGGGTGATGAAATAATTAATAAATTATTATAAATTTACTCCATAAAATCTGTATTTCTTGTCCTTCATTTCAGCAAATTACTAATTGTGTTGCTCTAATAAAAAATGTTCAATTTCAATTTAGGGGAACACCCTGCTAAGGTAGTAACCATTGTAATTGTCAATCAAATTCTCACAGCAATACTTAGATTAGAAATGCACCATGAATCTTACACACCAAGCTCAAACATTGTAACGGGGTCCATCAGTGTTGTCACTGGACATACAAAATATTTTAATTCCGGTATGTAAATTGCCATCACTTACAAAGTCATTTATAGCTTCTCTTATTAAACAATATCTAGATCTACAAGGTTATTTCCTAAGTTCTTCCTTTAAATTTTTCTGGACTGGGTTGTTATAAAGAAAACTGAAAATAGCAATGTGTTGGTTTACTTGTTCAGATTTCTCTCTGATCAAGACGACACCTTAATCTAGAATACCAGAAAACAGTCTGTAGGAACCAGTTTCCAGATTGTGTTTAAATAAATCTCCTTCAGAGTCAGGCAAATGCTTTTGTTTCATTATTTGAATTGCCTATATTTCCTGGACTTGTACTTTGGTTACATATTTATCACACAGCTTTTTAAAATTTAGAATAACAATTTTCTCTAAATTTTTAAATACATGTTTAGAATCCCTTTAAAAGTGAAATAACCAAGCTTAAAATGGTTCTGGATTTTGGTTGTTTAGATTTCTGTTGCTGGGAACCTTTGCTAACATTATAGCAAATGACAGTTTATAACAAATAACTAGCTAGTGAGAACTCAAAATTAACTTCACTTTCTACTGACAACAAAGATTTGCTTTATCTGAGGATCTTCCGCTTTGTTTAATTCTACCAATATAGTTCATATCTTGTCTAAATTAAATCTAATTGCTCTAACAGCATTTCATTGGAATTCCCACTGTAGAGCTGAGTGTTCATGAGTCAAATGTGGTATGTGTTTCATCAAGATGTTTTGGGCAAAAACAACATAATATATGGAAACAATGTCCATAATCTGAATTGTCCCCGGGAATACCAGTGCTACCAACGCGGCTGAAGCTGTGCATGTCTGTTAAAATTCAAACCACAGCTCCGAGAATGCTTCTGGATTTCAACCAAACTTCAGGACTGTATACCTTTTTCTTTAACGATCATGTTAGCGTCATTTTCAATAATCTTTTAAATTGGTGGCTAAAATTTAAAGCTGTGTCTTCAGATGGGGCTGGATTTTGAGGAAACACTGTCTTATTGTGAGATGGGCCTGATGGGCCATTTTCCAGAATCGGCCTCCCACCAGGGCAGGGGAGCCCCCAAGTTTTCCGTTTCTCCTCCCGTTGGGCTAATTTCATGAATGTATTTTTCTTCGTTTCCTAGGCAGGCACAAATTACATCCGTGAATTTGATACAAACAATTCCCTTCTACATTCTCATTGTTTTGATCACTAATTAGATCTTCATTAAGTAAATGATTTGTCAGTTTCTGTGTAAAAATTTTATATGGCATGGTCCAACAAGAGCCTACTCACTTTTATTATTTCTGCAGTTTTTAAAGATGTAAGCAGTTCCTCTCTTTGGCGATTTTCTGTTTCTTTTCAGCTTCTAAACTTTAAGCTCCTTTTATCACAATCTCGACTTGTATTCATTCTCACTTACAAAAGAATTAATATAAAATGTGATTCTAGTCAAAATATTTCAAATTATCCATTCAAGTTAAATGGCAAAATACAAATTATAATTACTAAATATAAAATTTTAAAATTTAAATTATAAAATATAAATTTTATAATTACTAAATACAAAATTTTAAATATAAAATATAAATAATAAATATAAAATTTTAAATATAAAATTTTAATTTGATTTTTTGAAAATTTAATATTATTTTACTTAGCATCCTTATAAAAGAAAAGCATTCTTTACTTTTAAATTGCATTCAAAGTCTACCTGGTCACTTGCTAATGTAAAGAATGGGTGTTACGCCTCTTACATGTTACATCTAGATGTACATTTGTACCAATAAGAGTAACATGAATTGTCGTGGATATGTAGCACTTCTGGAAAATGATATTTGGTAAGAATTCATAGTGTTTGTGCTCTCTGAGATGAACGTTTTAACAGGTTACTCTGTTTTTTCTCTACCTCCAGACCCTGCCTCTGAAATCCTCCTTGCACTCTGAGACTCTCCTTTTCTGATATTGGTGGCAACACGGCCCCCAAACTTTCCTCCCGTGGAAACATAGCCACCTTTCACTCGGAGGACACACCGCTCGAAGCAGATGGAGGAGCATTTGCTGGAGGCTGAACGGTGCTAGGGGTGAAAGGCTGAATGCTAAGTGCCACACCCGAGTGACACGTGTCTGTGCATTTGTAGCACGGGGGCCCCCTGAGCCCTCCTGCCCAGGCCCCGCAGTCTCAGCCCCTACCCTGGCCCCTGGCCCACCTCCTGCATGAGAAAGGCCCTTCCTTACCTTGCCCCACAGAGCCCCTTTCCTGGCTCTGTCCTTCGTCCTCTGCACCCCAAGGCAGCATTCTTCAAGAGGCCCGGGAGCCTGGATCCACAGGAAACCCTGCCGTCCCAGCCTGACTCTCTCAACCCTGCTTCCTTTGCCCGAACAATACTTACTCTTCGGAATCATTCAAGAAACTGTCACATCACCAAAATTTTGGCATCTCTGCCCAAGCAACACACATGCAGACAGACAGGCCAACAATATGACTGCTCTTCAGATGAATATCTCGTTTTGTTTTTTAACATTTGAAAGTGCCCCCTGGGTTGGCATTCCAGCTCCAGCACTTACAAGCTGTGTGACCTGAATCAGGTTACCTACCCTTTCTGAACCTTAATCTTCTGCTCTGTAAAATGGGGCTAATACCTACCCCAGCGCGGCTGTGGGTCGTACATGCAATGACAGACATAAAGAACCTGCACGCAGTAAGCACTCCATAGCCACTCTTTTCATTACGTGTTTAACATGTGGTTACATGTTCAGGAACAGCCTTATTTAACATTAATAAAAACATTATACCTCTTTCTTCAGGCTTAACACATGATCTATATCACAGGTAATTCTCCAAACCAAACCATCTTGGGCGTAGGGAAGAAGCATATTTAACCATCTTTAATCTGCATAATAAAGTCCATCACTTGTAACCAGCAGATCTATTGTTCCTCAGAATTGGCGCAACTGTAACAGTGGGCATGGAGCGACTGTCAGTGGCTAGACTCGGGTAAACCCTGCCATGCAGCGGTAATGTTACGTTTTCCTGTGTAGGAGCCTGAGTGTGACACTGTTTTCTTTGTCCCTAGTGCTGGCACAGAGCTCCTAAAACCCTTGGAATTTCCTAAGTGATTAGAGAGATAAAGTGTCTTGATACTCATAACATTAATGAGTTTACATTAATGAGGTGACTTTGGAAAGCACCTAAAGATTGGGACTGGTTGCCATGGGAACCAGCCCTGTGATTAAAGAGTCGGCCTTTCAGTTCCACCCTCGGGGCAGAGGACCCAGGCTGGAGATAGAGTTCAGTCACCAACGTCTGATGATTTCATTAATCGTGCCTGTGCAATGAAGCTTCTATAAAAGCCTAAAAGGGTGGGATTCAGAAACCTTGGGGTTGGTGAACACGTGGAGATTGGGGGAGAGGTGTGCGGAGGGGACATGGGAGCCCCACCCGTGCCCTTCCCCAGCACCTTGCGTTTTGCATCTCTTCCCTCTGGCTGTCCCTGAGCTGTGCCCTTTTCTAACAAACCGGAGCTCCAGTTCGTAAAATGTGTTCCTGAGCTCTGTGAGCTGCTCTAGCAAATTAATCAACCCAGGAGGGGGAGGATCACTGGAACCTCTGATGTATAGCCTGGCCGTCCGAAACACAGGGAACAACACCGTGTAGTTCTGGGTCCTTGGCCTGTGGGATCTGACCATAGCTCCAGGTAAATAGTGTCATAATTGAACTGTAGAACCAGCTGGTGTCAGAGAATTGGTGATAGGGAAGGAAACCCGCACCCTGGAATTGGGAGCAGAATTATACTGAGTCAACTGGCACCGTATTTCGGATGTGTCAACCAATATCCGATGCTCCCTCTAGCCTGGCTCAAGCAGGCCCAGACTGAAAGGCCCTCACCGGGCCCCGTACCTGGTTTCTCTCATGGCCCCTTCTCTCTCCAGCCACTGCCCATGACCCCAGGTTTGGTGTGGGTCACATCAGCACCCTCCAACAGCCCACGTCCTTCTGAGGCCCATCACTAGACTCCGTTTCTAGCGCCTCTCGTCTCGGTGTGGTGTGGGTGATGGTTGCTTTTTCCAGACCCGCTCTGAAACCATGAGAACGTATCCTTATAGGTCTGCTAAGTCAAATACCTTATACACACAGCGACGCTCAAACTTGCCTCCAAGGAAAGGGAGCCTGTTCCCTCAGCAAGCCCTGGGTCTGTCTCCACGTGACACCAAATAGGTCAGTCTCATCCATTTACTGAAACAAAAACCAGTCAAACCAGTTGTTTGGCATCATGTGGACCAAGTACAAATAAACTAGAAGACAGATGGACCAAAAGACAGGCTGCACATTTGCATAAGCCGAGGGGTTTGTTCTGTGACTCTGTCCGAGAGGCGTGGGCCACAGGCCTGGGCTCTAGGCGGTGGGGCCAGTTTTCCCCGTCAAGGTTACGGTTTTCAACCTTCAAAGTCTTGGGAATGCTTGCACAGTAAGAAAAGATTTTCTCTGTGATCGCCTGGGAAGCGAGTATCAATTTCTTCCTTTTTGTCCCAGATTTAGAGCCTAAAAGGGGACCTTTGGTTTGGTAATTTATGATGGAAAGACACTAGATAAAGGCATGTTCTCTGAAATGCTCATATGCGACCCCTGGGCAGCCAGGAGCACCAGCTCAGGGTTTGCGGCCTTCCGCTAAGCGCTGAGAGGGAGCCCTAATTCTCAGGGTCTCACTGTCCATCGGCGGCCTCTGCCTCTCACCTGTCTCCTTTTCTGTTTCCTTCGCTGAGTACCAGACACCACTTCTCCAGATGACAGAGAAGGCTGATAAATTTTCATGCTGTTTCTTTGAAAAAGAGTTCGTTATGTTTCTCCTTACCATATATGTAAAAAAAAGATTCGAGTAGAACTTATCAATATTTCCTACTGAATCACTGCCCTTGCGTGCTGTTTTTACATAGTTACTGTGTTCCGAGAGGAAACACTGTCCCTAATCGTAAATTTACCTTAACTCAATTTATTCGTCCCACATTTATTTTACAGGATTTTGAAAAAAACAAAACTGTATCTAGCTTGAGGTTTGTCTTCTAAATCTCCAAATTCTAAACACACGTCCAACTGCCTACAGTGAATATTACACATACTCCCCCTGTCATTTTGAGCTCTCTCTTTTATAAAGAAAATCTTACCAAACGTACAAAATAGTATTACCACAATGTTTAAATCTACTGATTTGGAACTAGCATGAAATTGTTATTCAGATTGACTGCACACATTGGGCCAGTCTTCTCCTATTTAAAGTGGTCAGATTCATTATAATTTAGAGACAGTCTCCAGGGCTCTGTCCTGCTCCAAGTTTCGTTTGTTCTCGGTCACTCTCACAGGGCAAAGGAGCAGGAATCTGCCGCCCGGTGGGAAGAACCAGAGACCAGAAGCAAAAAGGAGGCTGACCCGGCTCCAGGTAAGAGATGTCTGGGGCGAGCACCAGCTGGGGAAAGATGCTGCCCCGCCATCTGCTCCTCACAGCCACCAACACCACCGCACACGCACCCCCACGCCCTACCTGGGAGCAGCACACTCGCCGCACACGCCACGCACACGTAACACACACGCCATGCACACACCACACACGCTGCGCCCGACACACTCACCACAAGCACCACACAGGGGCTTGGCTGTGACTCCTCCTTGGTTTCCAGTCTTGTGTCTGGATTTGGAAACTGTAAGGAGGTCGGAGTTGGGGTGACCAGTAAGTTAGAAAACACAAACGGGCTTTGTGTGAGGGTCCCCTGGGATCTCACACGATGTCTTTTTAGGCCTGGGCTGGTTTTCTGTTTCTCACGGGGAGGAAGATCTGGGCTGACGCCTGCGGGTGGAGGCCTCAAGGAGGAAGTTCCCAGGGAGGGCAGGCCCCAAGGTGGGGAGGGGTGAGAGGGAGGAGAGCCAGGGAGCACGCCCAGGACCCCAGGTGGGAAGCACCTCTGGGGCTCTGCTCTAGGCGGGGGTGTCCTTTACCTAAACAAAGAGTCATCCTGGACCCAAGAGGAAGTCACTGCCCGGACTGGCCAGAACGGACCACGGCCCCATGGGTGGGTGAGGGCTGAACCCCATGCTCTGTGCCGAGGCAGGGAGCACCCCACTCCGCAGTCACAGCCACACACATCCCACAAATGACCATTTCAATGAGAGCTTTTTAACACTTGGGCTCTCAAAACATACGAAATTCTCCACCCTCCGATTTCTAAAAGTAAATCATTCCAGCATTTTATGAAAGGTCAGGACGTTTGCCACCTACATCAGAGACAAGTAGCTTTTCTTCCCGCCTCTTCCTTTTGAACGGACAGCCAAACCCCAGCGGTTTCGTTGCCTGGGAGAGCGCCGTGCCACATGCAACATCTGTAAGCAGTTAATTTTCCAAATGGGAGATGGTCACCACAGATGCAGACCTTTTCAAAATAAACACTAAAAAAATATTACTCCAGCAGAAATGCAAGCTTAGAATCCATGGGAGGGGGTGCGAGGTAGCGGGGGCTAGGACAGGGTCCAGTTTGCAAGATAAATGCCACATCCTGGGCGGCCCAGTGGGCAAAAGCAAGAGAATGGGACCCACAAAACTGCAGCACAGGGAGGGCTCTCCGGGGGCCAGACTGTTCCAGCCGCGTGCGGGTGGGGAAATTAAGGCCTGGGGCAGGGAGCGAGTGCTCATCTGTGTCGGGACTGGAACCCAGGCCAAGAGCTTTTTGCACCATAATAAGCTTCATTTTTATTTGAATATTTTAAGCTTTTTCCTTTTTAAGAGAATAAAAGGCCTCTCACTTTTAACTATTGCCTTTAGGCCCATTTGGGGTGGGAGGGGGCTCCCATCCTGGCCTCCTGAAAGCGGGTGCTTCCTCCCCACACACCCTGCTCGACACCTGATGGCAAGCGGTGAGAAGCCAGGGCCCTGCAGAGGCCCGGGTGGGGCGGCACTGGGACCGACGAGGCCCGAAGCGCAGCCTCCGCTGGGCAGCTGCTTCTTACCCGCCTTATGGGCCTGAGGGCCCTGAGGGCCCTGCTCCGGGGCTGAAGAAAGCCAGGTCACTGTGACCAGCCGGAGTTGGGGCAGCTGGGGGCAGGGCAGGCTGGAGACCCAACTTGCCTCCCCATCAGGACTATGGTGCCTCGGACCAAAAGTAAAAGCGTAAATCCCCAACGCGGAGACTGGCACCGACCGGGCACTCAGGCCGCTGCAGTTGTTTAAGGTCGGAAGGGAGTGGAGGAGCTCTGGAAGACAGATGGTGCACTGAAAGGAGAATAGTGCTCCAGCCAGGTGCTGCCCTGGGCGCGCTAAGTTGTCAGCTTTATCAGCTGTTGTCAGTGGCAGTTTATCCGCCTCGGCTCTTCAGGATGGTTTTCTGCAGCGAGGTTTCAAAGGACAAAAGCGGAGTCCTGCCATTAGGGAAAGAGAAGGGAATAGATACAAGAAAGGGTTTGAGGGAAGAACAGTGGGCAGGTGGGCGTAGGCAGTGGGGGTGCCCGGGAGGGGAGGTCACCCTAAGAAGCGGGAAGGCACGGGGTGGGACAGTGGAGAGCCGGACGTGATGACCAGCAGGGGGTGCCACTGCCCCACCAGCGCCTTGGGATTCAAGGGGGTTTTCAGAACCTCAAGTGGGCTTCGCTGCCCCCCCAACCAACTCTAACCCCCAGACCCTTCTGAAGGCTTTGAGGTCTCCCCCCTTGGGCCCCTGGGGGTTGTCTCAGAGGACTCTGAAGGGAGCCTCCCCTGTGGCCATCCCCTGAGAGGCGGGATGGGGGCACCGGGTGAGGCCCCCGGGATTTGCACCCTAACTCCGTCCCCCCTGTTCGAAGCCAGGCGCCCGTGGGGGTGGGAGTGAGGGCAGGAAGGCATCTCTGCCTGAAGGTTGCAGAGGGTTGGGTTCAGGCAGAGGGCCTGGCCAGCAGCAGGCGTCCCCCTCACATGCTCGTAGCTGTTTTCCCAGAACCCCCGGCCGGGAAGCGCTCACCCTGGCTCTCCTTGTCAAACGGCAAACTCAGAGGACTGAAAAGGGGAGCCAGAGCCTCAGGTGTCCACCTGCAGCGAACCCCGGAGGGGAGGCAGAGGGACACCCTGTGGCCAGCAGCAGCTGGGACTTGCACTTAGGAACACAGAATGTGAGCCCAGGCACCGCATGGTCTTAGGGCCATTGCGGCCACCCTGCTCCCCTCTGTCTGAGACCAGCACCTGTTGTCTAGAATCAGAACATACTCGCCTCGGGGCAGACACCCTGACAAATTCTATACCCTCCTTGGCTTCTCTGTTTTCAGGCTGCTCCTCAGACACCAAAAGCTCCCATCTCTACAACCTTCCTCATATTACCTTTTCCAGGATGATGGCTTAGCAGATATTAGTTACAGTTCAACTCCACTGATGTCTCTCAAGAAGATTGTAGGGAGACCCGGGCCTCCCGAGTCTAAACCACATCTCAGGATGGTTCTTCCACAAACTCATCCATTCAAAAGGTATTTATTGGTCTTCTTTTGCTTTTCCAGGGGCGTGAAAGAGGCAGGCTTAAGAACCAAGTGTGTTGGGACTCTGGGCTAATTGTTCCAGCTCTGAGGCCACTTCGGTGAAGGCGCTGAGCCACCCAAGGCAAGCTCAGGTGTGATTCTTGCAGGTGACAACTGAGGGCCTGGCTCTGCGGAGCTAAGAAGAATCTAGGCACAGGTGGGACCCTGAGCTGTCCGTCCTCAGGGGGACCCTGCCCCGCTGCTGCAACTCAGAGAGGCCCCCAGCCTCAAGCCAGGACTCAAGGGGGAAGAGCAGGGTCGGAATACCAGACACGACCACGGAGAGGCTGGATTCGGGAACTGAAGCCTGTGCCATGGGGCATGGGGATGAATGGGAAATTCTGGAGGTGAGGGCTGCCGGGGCAGCCAGGCTCCCTCTGACACACCCAGTCCTCATTTGGATTCGAGCAAAGGAGCCTTGAGAGCGGGAAGAAGGCACCCAGGAGCCTGCGAGCCGTGCCTAAGCCTCTGGATCCCACATCTGAGGAACATGACTTACTATCAGCTCTGAGCGGTGGTAGCCCCGTCGCCCCTGAGGTTTAACCAAGGCACGATCGTTCCTGATTGAAAACATGAGACCGAATTCCAGCCCCTCCTCCCTCCAGTGGCAGCCTGAGGCTCCACATCCATTTCCTTCCTCGGTCAGAATTGGCTGGGGAACCGGACGAGCCGGCTGGTGGCTCCCGCCTGTGGCTCCAGCCAGGAGAGGCTGACGAAAATAATGGCAGAGGCAGAGTTGCCAAAGGGAATGACCCACGGACCTGAGCAGCTGACGCTCCCTCCCGTCTCATCCAGGCCTTTCTAGAGGCCCCAGGAGCACGAGGTCACTGCTGTAAGCCCATCCTGTAGCCACGAGGCCACAGCGCTGCGACGCTCTGAGGTCAGCCCAGCTGCCCAGCCATTTCCCCGGGGAAGGCAGGCTGTCCTTTCCCAGCCACATTCCCCCAGCCCTGAAGGTGGTCAGCTCTGCAGCTGGAGAAAATCAAAGACACACAGGGTATTATTAGGGGATCCTAGCAAATGTCAGATTTAACCAACGCCCCCACATTTCATAATCAGGGTTCAGTGAGGTTAAGCAACCTCACAGACATAGATCTAGCCTGCAACTCCTGACTCCTGACTCCTGACTCCTTCTTCTCTGACACAGGAGTTTTCCCAAAAGTCTTTGAAAGAAATCAAGAAATAAGCAGCTCTAATCGATGTATCAAAAATTAGCTTCAAAATCACAATTTTGATGAGTAGTCAACACGGCCCTTTGCAAATAAACACCCCACCCCAACTTTTCCTTTAGCGTGGTCCTGAGGGCCATGCCTCGCGGAGAGCCATTACTCAGGCTTTTCTGTTTCTCTTCTGTCCCCTTCGCTAGGAAATGAAGCCACATCCCTGCGCATATGCAGTAATGTCTCACCAATCCTGAGGTTACTTCTCCAGTTTACAATCAAGAACAAGGAAGTAGAAAAGGCCCTGAAACAGTCAGTGTAGACATCCCAAAAGCCAGAGTAGGCATCACAAAATCCAGGTTCCTAACTTCAGGCCACTTGCTCCCCGAAAAGCCCCTCAGACTCCTTCAGATCCATTTAACTCTTGTTTCACAAATAGTTCTAACACGCTTACCTTTCAGATTTTTGTTTTTATTATTATTATTATTAATTTTTTAAAAATATATCTTTATTGATTTCAGAGAGAGGAAAGGAGAGGGAGAGAGAGAGATAGAAACATCAATGATGAGAGAGTCATTGATCAAGCCCACAATCTGGGCATGTGCCATGACCGGGAATCGAACCCCGATCGCCTGGATCCAAGGTCGATGCTCAACCGCTGAGCCACGCCCGGTCAGGCATTATTACTATTAATTTTTGATCTATGGAATATGAGAAGCAGCCAACAAATTAGAATAAAAAAGTTGAACTGCTAATGATAGGCTTACTGAGAGCTGCAGAAGTCATAGTCAGCTGTGAGGCACTGGGTAGCAAAAAACACACAAATAGGAGTCCCCAAAGCACTGAAACCTGGAATCATTTTAACAGAAGACTAAACAGCCATGCATGTCTCAGTAGACCCGAATGTATTACTGTGTGCCTGAATCACACACACACAAAAGTAGTTCTTCAACCCATCTTTTGATTCCAAGAATAATGGCCCAGCTTCGCCCCCTTCAAAGGACTCCTATAAGTCCATTCATCAATTTCAATGTCAAAAATGAGACACCCCTCCCTGCTCAGGAGCCAGGTCCCCGAGTTAGCACTTCCTCTTCAGATGTGCTGAACATGCAGCAGACAGATGCACTCAGCATGTCCACCCCTTTAGGAGAGGAGACTATGACTGCACGTTGGCACAAGGATTCTTCAGAGATGGTACAAAGAAACAGCATGCAGGATCCTGGAGGAATGTCTAAAACCCTCGAGAACAAGCAATACCCAAGCTCCCATAAGCAGCTTGGAAGCTTCTATTTATCCACAAATAATCTACATGCTCCAGATAATCTTTCTTTTCTGTTTATTAACGGAGGCCCTAAGAGCCCATCTAGGCCACTGTTGAATGATTGGATGAATGGATGGATGGGTGGTAAATAAATAAACCTGGTGGCATAGCTGGAGTTATTGGAAAATAACAAACCACTTTTCTTTAAACACAGTCCTCTGCAGACATTCACTGATTCACACATCTCTCCCAATGAGTCTGCATCAGAAAGGCCTGTAAGTATTCATACTGATATGTTTTAGATCGTTTTTTTCTGCTTGTATTCTAGGATGACATCCAATGTTCAGATGAAAAGTCAAGAATCAGAGGACAGGTAAAGAGCTTCCCAGGCAAGAAAAAGCTAAAGGGGTTCACCACCACCAGGCCAGTACCACGTGACATGTTAAAGGGTCTTCTGGAAGAAGAAGGGGGAAAAAGATAAAAAATATGAACAATAAAATGGCAATAAATACATATCTATCAATAGTTGGGTCTAAGAAATAACAACAACAACAAAACAAACAAGCAGAACAGAAACAGACTCAGATACAGAGAACATTTTGACAGTTGCCCAGTGGGAGGGGGTTGGGAGGATGGGTGAAGCTGGTGAAGGGGTTAAGTACAAATTGGTTGTTTCAGAATAGTCATGGGGATGTAAATACAGCTTAGGGAACATGGTTGATACTATTCTAATACTATGTGTGGTGTCAGATGGGTACGAGATTTATTGGGGTGATCACTTAGTAAGTTATATGTCTAATCACTGGGGCGTACACCTGAAACTAATATAATATTGTATGGCAACTGTGATTGAAAAATAAAAAATGATTTTAAAAAACTGAAAAAATAAAATGATATTGATATCATCCTGAAAAAAAAAAAAAAGAATCTATCCATTTAGAGGTTTCTAAGAATCCAGATGGCTGGCATCAGTAGATATAAGCATTGTGTATTCATTCATTCAACAAATATTTATTAAGTGTCTGTTCCGTGCCTGGCTTTCTGAGAGGCCCTGAAAACCCCAAACTGAGTAAGACTGATTATTCCATCAGCTTCACAAAAACACATCATCTTGAAGCAGGGTGAAGGCAGCAGCCGTGCCTATAACTTGCTCTATGCCTAGCACTGTTTTAGGCACCTTCCTAAGATACCACTTCTTATTTCATGACAACCCTCAAAAGTAGGTATAACCCTTAAATGGATGAAGGAACTGAAACTTGGAGGAGTCAAGTAACTTGTCCAAGCCACATAACTAGCAAGAGACAGTGAGAACTGCCGCCCATTGCTCCACACAGCCCAAAGTAGGGTCTGCGATGGGCCACAGAGAGCAGACCGGACTGACTCTGCAGCCATCTGCTGCATCTCTTTAGGAAAATGATGAGCTCTTCTGAGCCTCAGTTTCTTCATCTGTCTAATGGGACCACAGTGCATCTTTCAGAAGTCAGTCGTGTGGATCAAAGGAAATAATACATGTGGGGTCTACTGGCTTTGGATCTGACACACATTAGGTACTCGGCAAATGCTTATGATGTGGGTATAGTCACCAAACCCTCTTCCACACTGACCTCCCACCCCCCGGAGGTCCTCAATGCCCGTGTCTGCTGACAGTAAGCATCCCCACACTCCCGGATGCAGGCAGCTCACAGCTTCCGATGCTCTCTGTTCTGGACTTGGGAGGCCTCGCTCGCCTGGCATCCCTGTGTGCCCAGACTACGCCAGGCGTGAAGAGGACAGGAGGGAAGACACAGGCCTCCCCGGAGAGGTGACAGTTTAGCTCTGGAGACAAGGTCTGTCCAAAGAAGCATTCAAGAACTCTCTGAGATACATCATCTTCAAGAACAGGAATAGGAGGTGGGGGAGGCGTGGCAGTCTCTCTCTTCCTCCCGAAGCCACAACTCTCTCCACCCCAAGAAGGAACTGAGCTGACCCCCAGACCAAACTTCCTGGACAAGGGTGGCCAAGCCTCCCCCCGGATCCTGATGCTCACAGAACTGACTTTGTTTCGTCCGTCTCCCACTCCCTCCTGCTCAGTCCCCTTTGAGCTATTGCTCCACGTGACTCCTGAGGACCCCGGTATCTCCTAGCCTGTGAGAGACCAGTCTTGCTCTAATGTTTTTCATCTAAACCACCATGAAAAAAGTCAAAAAGATGATTTTGTAACTATGTTAAACCACAGTCAAAGAGAGCAAGGTCCCCCACCTTCCACCACTCTAAAGGGCAGTCCCTGAAGTGTAGGTGTTAAAAGTTCAAGCTCTTGAATCTGGCCTTTTGGATTATATTCCAGCTCTGCAACTTCTAAACAGTAAACCTAGACAAGTTAGTTAATCTCATTAGCCTTGATTTGTTCATCTATAAAATAGTTCTTCCTTAAAGGGTTGTGGTAAAGAACCAAGGTCAGCAAACCATGGTCCGTGGGCCAAATCTGGCTCACCGCCTGTTTTTATGAAGTCCTGTGAGCCAAGAACAGTTTTTGTATTTTAAATGGTTGAAATAAATCAAAAGAATATTTTGTGACACATGAAAATTATATAAAATTCAAATATCAGGACCCATAAATAAATTTCTATTGGAACAGAGCCACAAACATTTGTTTACAAATTGCCTATGGTTGCTTGTCTGCTACAACAGTAAAGTTGAATAGTTGCAACAGAGACGTTAGAGTGCACAGCCTAAAATGCTTACTATCTGGCTCTTTACAGAAAAGTTTGCCAAACTCTGGTAAAGAGAAAAAGAAGAAATGCATGGGAGTGCCTAGAATAGTTTTAAATACCTAAAAAATGCCAGCTATCATTTTCTCTTGTTACCATCTAGCTCCCATTTGCTTTTGGAGATACATTCCCAAGTGATTACAGAGATTTTCTAAATTATTTTTAAAATCACTGCATCATACACATTTCCCAGTAGAACATATGGTGGAACCTAGTTCTAACTGGCATTAGTAATACAGAACGCATTGACTGTCCCGAGCTCACAGAAAGATGAAGGAAGAGAGGTCCCATCCTCCCAGTGTCATCCTCTAGACTTATTCTTACTGGAACACACAATGGAAGGGCCTGGAATGTAAGCAAATAATAAAAGAATCTGCTGCCTGGCCGGGTGTGGCTCAGCGGTTGAGCGTCAACCTAGGATCCAGGTGATCAGGGTTCGATTCCCGGTCAGGGCACATGCCTGGGTTGCAGGCTCGATCCCCAGTCGGGGGCGTGCAGGAGGCAGCCGATCAATGACTCTCTCATCACTGACGTTTCTATCTCTCTCTCTCGCTCTCCTTTCCTCTCTCTAAAATCAATAAAAATATATTTTAAAAAAATAATAATAACAGTCTGCCGATTTCTTTGTCTTATGGCACATGGAAGGGAGAAAGGGCCTTAGAAGTTATTTGATCCAATCGCCCCTGTTTTGCAAATGAGGAATCTAGGCCCTGATGAACTTAAGGGACTTAGCCAAGAGCACTGAACTCTCTTTACTCGCCCCCACATCTCGGTGCCTCTCTTGTGTGTGCTTCTTCCCCCTTTGATTTTAAATCCTTGGCTCCAATGACATGTCCTGACTATCATCTGATATGATCATGAAAAAATAGTTTACGCGCAGGTCCTAGTTTATTAGATGTTAATAATCTTGAAAGCAAATCTAATCTATTATTTAAAATTTATTTATTTTTGTAATTGAGGTATAATTGACATATAACATTATATTAGTTTCAGGTGTACAACATGATTCAAGATTTGTATACATTGTGAAATGATCACCTGAATAAATAGTTAGTACCTGTCACCACACACAGTTAGAAAATGTCTTTCTTGTGATGAGAACTTTTATGATTTACTCTCTTAGCAACTTTCAATATGCAATATAGGGTAATTAATTATAGTCACCATGCTGTATATTACATTCCCATGAGTTTTTTATAACTGGAAGTTTGTACCTTTTGACCCCCTTCACCCACTTCACCCGCCCCCAGGCCCCTCAAATCCATTTTTAAAACAGAGGAGCATCTATGCTGCCCCAGCCTTGACATCCATTCCCAAGCAAAGGCAGGCTCCTGAGTGTCCCTAATCAAGCCCTGCCCTTGTTTAGCCGATCTCGTCACAGAGTCCTGGCACCAGCCTCACTCAGCCGCCTGTCAAGGGTCCAGAACAGATGAGAAAAAGGAGAAGGCCCTGCCTAGAGCAGTAGACATGGGCCTCCCAGCCTGCCCTTCATACAGCAGGACCAAAGAGGCCTCATTCCCCTTCCTCCTCCATGTCACGATACCAACCGAAATTACCTTTAAATGGGGAAGAATGTCATTATTTAATTAATAGGATTGTGTCCGTTGAGGAAAATTTGTCTCCAGAGTAAACAAGCAGACGGTCTTTGCGCTCTATGAAAACACAGTTAAATTACTTGCAGATCCGGGCGACGAGAGATGGAGGAAGTGAACCTGAAGCCTGACACATTCAAGGTCTGGGAACCAAAAATAATAGGAATTGTTCTGATTTCTCCAGCAGAATCAAGCTCAGAGATGGGCACACCTCTTTGCAGAACCAAGGATCCCTTTACCCTTTGCTCGTGAGAAGGCTGTTAACTCCCTTCCCTGACCATATCCCTTACACGTCCATCAGGAAAACACAGTCACCACCCGCCAGGCCCTAGGTCATCCCAGCAGGGACCTGACGTGCCCTGGGCCATGGCCTGGCCAAGAGATCAAGAGGCTGACCTGCTGAGAAGAGCTTCACATTTAATAAAGAAGAAAGAAAAGTCAAGTGAAACATATTTGACCTGAGAAGAACTAGAAGACCTCTCTAGTTGCCAAAGTGACAAATTAGAGAGGCCAAGCACATGTGAACCCCTGAGGAGTCGGTCAGAGAAGCCCGGAGGGAGCAGACTAGGCTGGGGGTGATGGGACAATTTATCCGGGTCGGGTCGGGCGGGGAAACTGGTCAGGACTCTCTACAGAGCCCCACACAGCCGCCCTTTGTACCAGTATTTAGCATTACCTTCCCTCAGCAGGAAAGCAGATAGAGGTGCCGTCAAGGGGCCTGGCTGCGGTCGCACCGCATAATGACAGATGCCAAAAACAAAGGGGAGGGGAGAGGGCACTTGGGAGAGACCACAAAAGAGCCTTTATAATTATGCCTCTGCCTCCCCGGGGGGCGGCCGCTCCCCCGGCGGGGAGGTGCGGGCCAGCGTGGGGCGGGAGCGCCTTTCCCAGACGTGGCACGCGGCCGTTAATGACGGTGCAGGGACTCGCAGGGAGCTATTACGTCTCTGTCTCTCTTCTCCGGGCTAAGTCGCGGCAATCCCTTTAACCTTTCTTCATGGGCCTGATTTTCCATCCCTTTAATCATCCCTGTCACTTTCTGCTGGATGGGCTCCCCGCTCACCGCGTCCCTCCCGCCGGGACTCGGAGCCAGCTGGAAGAATGGGCCTCCCCGAAGGGCGCCTTTCCTGCCTCCTCCTGGGCCTGCCCTGCGGCCACAGGCCCCGAAGCCCCGGGTGGTGGCAGCCCCCACGGCCGAGTTACTGCATTCCTGCCCCCGGGAGCCCTTCCCTCCTCCCCCTGGGATGTTCCCCGGGATCAGAAAGCCACTAAAATCCCAGAGTCTCCTCCGAGCCGACTCTCTCTTCTCCAGTGGACCACAAGAACAGCCAGCTAGCCCGCAGCCATCTTCCCCGCCAAAACACTTAAAAGCCAGCTTTAGAAGTAATTTTTTAAAGCAAATGTCATTTTTGTCACGTCCCTCCCCTACTCAAGGCCCTTGAGGCGCTCCCTGTTACTTTATGGTATTGCAAATGTAAACACCCGCCAGATTCTGGGTCCAGAACGCTCTTTTCTGCTCCTTTCTGTCTGTGTCCAGATCCTCACCCCAAACGCTTTCTCTAGCCTCACTCGGTCCATACTTTACCAGCCACCTATCCCCACGATATTTTGTTAGATACTGTTTGGGATACACTGACATATATATCAATATGTAAATATGGGGTAGGGTCCTCTGACAGCAAACAGCTGCAACCAACCCTGACTGGTTTAAGAAACAGAGATAAATTGGAAATGAATGAAAGGCATCATTTGCAGAATTGAAAAAAGGGCTGAACCCCCGGCCTAAGAAAGAACAGAAGAGGGCAGCTCTGGAGGTCTTTCAAGAACATTGCCAGCAGATGTTCAGCTCTTCCCTCCTTGTTTATTTTTACTTAAGATTCAGAGTTTGGGGACCTAAAATCTAAGACAAGCTTTGTGACGGGAGGGTGGGGAAGCCCTGTGATTGCCCCGCCCCCCCTCGGGAACCACACATGGTGGGGACAGTTGCTAGATTTGACAAATAAAAATACAAGATGCCCAGCTGGGTTTGAAATTCAGGGAAACAATGCCTAGTTGTTGTTATAAATCTATCCCGTGCAGTATCCTGGCTCTATCTTCCCCTTCCCCGTGCCCCCAGTCCCCCCCTGCAGCTCCGACGTGAGCAGGCATCCCCTCCGGCCGCCACAATGCCCAGTTGTAGCTCATGCCTAAACTAATTTCTTCAATCCATCCTCAAGGTCGCTGTGGGTTTTATTTCTTTCTCTTTAATTTTAATAGCCCAGCTTAAATTGCCTCAAAACTATATACATTAAGTGACACAAATAAAAAGGCTCACAGGCCCTTTGGCAACCGTTTATTATTTATGTCTTCTTTACCTCTACTGAGAAAAAGAAACAACTTTCTTTGCCTTCTCTTTTTTGCCAAATACTTCAAAAACAGCCCTAATGCAGTTGAGCATTTGTGTAACTTTTTACAGTTTAACATGCATTTTCACATTTATTATTTTATTTAGTATCATAACTTATCATAATTAGTGAGCTAAGTGGTTAGTTGGCACCCGTAACATAGCCCCCCATTTCACAGGTGAGAAGTTAAGACTTTGAAAGGTCGATTATAAAAACTAGTGTGGATTCAAAGTTGTGGATCTAGGACTTAGAACAATGTGTTCTTTCCTCTGTATCAGGGGTCAGCAAACTTTTTCTGTAAGGAACCAGAGAGTAAATATGTCAGGCTTTGAACACCACATGATCTCTATCGCAACTACTCAACTCTGCTGTTTTAACACAAAAGCAGCCATAGTCAAATACATAGATGAATGTATACATGTTCCAATAAACTGTATTTACAGAGGTCAACAGGCCACATTTGGCCCATGGGTTGTAGTTTGCTAACTAATGCCTCCTCTGTACCACACAATAAGCACCTTTCAGTGTTTATAAGTCTGTCAAAGCCTGCCTCCAATTGGGATGCCACGATTTTGAGCTATATTAATATTAAATGCTAATTCTTTCTTTCCTTCTTACCTCTTCTGTGTCAGTATTATTTGGACAATAACTGACTTGTTTTTCCACTACACTGCACCATCTTAGACTGCAGCAAAGTTTTCTCTGGTACTATGAACATGCAAAGCCCATCCTTCCTCCCCCGGATGCTCCTTGACCTGCACGTGTGGTCAGCTCCGACAGCCTCTGTGAGGAGGCACCTTTTCAGTACAGCGCATTCCCTAAGGCCCCCAGAATTAGCCAGGATGACTTATCACCCTTCCAGTTTCCCCTCGCTCTGGGTTTCATTTGCCTCCTCCCTTGGGCCTTTCCAAGTTTATCCCAGGGGAACTCATGCTCTGGAATGGTACCTCCACCAAGAGGTCTTCATGGGGCCCTCTTTACCTCTGGTCCATGGAAGACAGAGGCTGTTTAGTTCTATCTTCTGCCTGCAGAGTGGGAAGACTGACTCAACATGCTCTTCCTAGGGAGGGCAGGAGCTCCCTAGAGCAGACCAGCTAGTTTGGCGTCTGCCCTTTGCTGTTTATAGATCCCAGGTCGGTGAAGGTTGGGACTGTGTGTAAAGAGCATCCTCCTGGGCAATGCCAGTTGCATGGTGATTGGTCACCTGGAACCAGAATTCTACGATGTAGGAGCCAGTGGGACGTGACTGACACCTCACATTAGAAATTCGAGGTCTTTAAGTGAGCTTCTAGGTAGGAGTGTGTGCACACCAAGCGTAAAGTCACAAAAGATTGTAGAGCTCAAAGTTGCCCAGACTCCCCATGTACAAGTAAGGAAACTGAAGCCCAGAGAAATCACCTTAGTTTATCATGATACCAAGGGGTAAGGATTCATATTGTCTCTCTAAATAGTATCCATAAAGATGTTCATGAAGTTGAGCAATGAAACTGAAAGTTATAATTATAAAGCTTTCCTTGAATATCAATATATTTTATTTTAAATAAGAAGCAGAGAACATCTCAACCCAGCACAGCCCAGGGGCCAGGAATGAGATGGACTTTTTCAAAATTACTTGAAATTTGGCCTTTTCAAGGCTTCCATGTGTCCCAAAGGTGGAGCTCTCTGGGAACACTAACAACCCCCTCTAAATTTCTTCATAAATTCTCCAAAAGGGTGAAGAGAGGCAGCAAAGGGTAGAGGGTAAGAGGATCACTGAATACCCTTGTTCTACCGTTTGGAAGTTACGTGACCTGTAGCAAATAACTTAACTTTTCTAAGCCACGTTTTCTGATCCGTAAAAGAAGAATAATAACAGTACTTATCTTGAAGAGGCGATGTGATAATTAAACGAGATCATGTATACAGAGCGTCTAACATAAAGCTGACTTAATAGTAACTACTCGGATATTCACTATTACTGCAATTCTTGTTGACATTCCAGGCTTTTTGTCTTACGACCAACTCTCATTTTGAGTTGACCTCTCTGCCCACTTTTCTGACTATGAAAACAGGGATACTATCTTAGCTGGAGAGCTGGATAAGTAGAAACCTGCTATGACCTGGGGAGACAGCTCGGCCTCCTCGCCCAGGGCTACAACCCGGCCTGAATGACCTCTAAGCTGGGGGACAAAGTGCTTTTCTGAGCTGGGGCTCCTCTGAGGAGGTGGCCTCTGGGGCCAGGACTTGGGCTCTCTAGAAGAGGTCATGGGCAGTCGCAGGTCAGAAGTTCATAGAATTACGGAGACAGACAAGGAAATGTGAAAAAGGCTAATGCTCAGATTTTTCTACAGATAATCTTTCTGGCATTATGGTTTTTTGAGTCAAATCGTGTCATCCTTTGAAAGTCCTGAAGATCGAGGGCAAGGGTATTCAGGGAATTCCTACAACACAAAGACAAAGGGCTAGGGACAGATCCTGGCTAAGGGTCCATGCACCTCGATGGACCTGACTGGAGTATTTGCAGTATCCCCAAACCATTCAAGGGGAAAAAAGACAAAGAGAAAAAGCAGGCCTCCTAGAACTTCACTGCCCCGGTGATAGAAGGAACGTGCTAGACAAAACAATCCTTTCTCCTTTCCCGCGGGTTACTTGGCAACAGCAGAAAACACTTCACAAAAAGTTCCAGAAGGGCTCGATATTGAATTTGAAAAGTACAAATTCCCACAACAATCAGTGACTAAAGTAGCAATATTTTAGCCCTTCACAGGAATCTGGTTATTATTACCATTAATGCCAAGTATCTTGTTTCTATTCTTTTTGATTTTAGGTAATTTTCTTTGTAAAAGGCCTGCTTTGTTAAGCTCTGTGCAGTTGCATGGGCTTTGGGAGAAAGCAAACTGGGCCTGTTAGGAAAGTATCGTGTTGAACTGAAACTTTAGAGGCCCTGGTTGTGAAGAAGCCTTTTGTTTTTGCTCCGAACCTGATGCAGTTCTTCAGACTTCGTTTTCTAGTTCAGTGCACTAATTTCAGTGTCGTCCTCTCTGGTGGTGATGTCTCTTTGAACATGACAATTTCCAAGGAAGGTCTCCAGGAGGCTGGCCCTCCCTCATCGGGCCTGGCTCTGACCTGGCCAAAGGAGACCCAAGTCAATGTCCGTGTCTAGAAAGTGACCACAGGACTCAGGGTCCATCTTGTAGACAATGAGGCACCACAGACGCCAATGAGCGAGATATCTAGCTCAGCAGTTCTCAACCAGGGGCCATTTCCACACACACACCTTCCCCCAGGAGACACTTGACAACGTCTGGAGGCATTTCTTATTGTCGCAGCCTTTTGGAGAATGATGGTTCTATTGGCATCTAGTGGGTAGAGGGCCAAGGACATTGCTAAACATCCTACAAAGCACAGGATAGGACCCACAACAAAGAATTATTCAGCCTTAAATGCCAATAGTGCTGAGGTTGAGAAAATAAGGCAGAAAGAGACACAAGAGAGCCCTGCATGGGCTGGGCCTGGCCCACCTCCCTCGCCATTCCCCCTCACTCCCTCAACTCCAGGCACACACACACTCCAGTTTTTGACAGTGGCGTGTCCCCTCAGCACATTCTGATCCCTCTACCTGCCAGTCTCTTCCCTCCTGCCTCATCTAGTTAATGTCTTCTCATCCCCAGATCTCAGCACAGTCGGTATTTTCTTGGGACGCTTTTTCATCAAGACTAAGTCAAATCCCCCATTACATGCTCTCTCCCTTAGTCGTTCTTTTTTCAAGGGTTTTGAAAATGCCTCCATGGCTTTCTCAGAACTCCCCAAGCTCCCTGCGTCTGAGCTCTTACGTGTATGGGCTAACAGCGCTACGTCTGGAGCCGGGTGGTTAGTGTTCAAGCTGTGTGACCTTGGGCAAGTCATTGAGCTTCTCTGTGTCTTTTATCTTGCCTCCACCATGAAGATAATAACTCTACCTAGCACACAGGAGTGCTACGAGGATTAAATGAGAGGTGCCTGCAAAGTGTTCAGAACAGGGCCAGGCCCATTGTGAGCATCACACAAAAGTTTGCTCTAATTATTACTTCAAGAATTAAAAACTGCCCTTCTGAGACGTGGAGCTACATGATAAGGAAGGTATGCAGCATTTTCTCTGCCCAGGAGCGTGGCCCTGCCTCACTGACTTTTCTCTACCAGGGAATCAGTTCAGATCAACTGAGGCAGGGGAGTCAACGTCAACACTTTCTATTTAGAGATAAAGAAATCGAGGCCCGGAGAGGTTAAGGCATTTGGAAAAATCACGTAGCAGGTTTCTTTCTATCTGAGCAGACTCCTTCCCTCCCCCACCTCTTCTCCCCAACCCATCCCCCTTTGAGGTTAGAACTAGTGCCATTTCTGATCTACACTAAATGAATATCCCATAGCAACTATCTCCGTCTGACTGCAGGTCCCTGCTCCCCAGCTTTCTACAAAAGACCTGGGAGTTATCAAATCCAAGCTTATCAGAACAAAGCACACCAAACAGAGCCCAGCAAGGTTCCTAATCAGAGATTTAAGGTGCTTGCACAACAGCCTGGAGGAAAAAAAACAAAACTGGGCCTGAAAAAAAAAAGTAGTCCAAGGGCAAATAATAACCTAAATAAATTAAGAAAACACTGGGGCTGTCTCCTGAAGTTTTCTGCCATTACATCATGGATCCCGAGACAGGGCTGCGGAATGTCTCTGCAGGGTTATACAGGCAGGGCCACACCTCATTTGTTTTAACTCCTTCAAATCCTGTTTTACTCTTTGACACCCTCCCAGCCTCTCATGGCCGTTCTTACTCTTTTCCCCACCTCCTACAGGTTATTGTAAGCTCACTCTTTGCCAACGCCATGGTGTTTTAGCCCAAAGAGTTTCTAGGACCTTAGATCTCATGGAAAGGAGTGTGGTGTCGACTGTGGAGGGACAATGGCCTCTGACCTCTTGGTCTGGCTACACCTGGGGAACCCAGCTCTGTCTGGGATCCTGCTCTCTTAAAAGGACATGAACAACCTGGAACAGCATAAGAGGAATACAACCAGGGAAAGACATTTTATTATGTAGGGGACACCTGGGTGAAGAGGGATCAGGGAGGAACACAGAGCTGTCTTCAACGAATGTAAGAACTATTGGGTTTTCAGGTCCCAACAACATTAAAGAATGAGCTAATGTGAACTTCTAACTCCTCCAGAAACCCATAAAAATACTGGTAAAATACAGCAAAAAAAATTTTTTTACAAATATAGCTAAGCTGATAGAAATGAAGAAAAATCTCTAGGTACCAGAAAAAAGAAAAAAAAAAAAAGGAGGGAACTCCTAGTCAGAGTGCAAGCTTTAGCTAATGCCTTGATGGCCCAGGGAGACATTGACCCAAATGTAGGCCCTAATGTCTAGAGGCTGGGGTTTTCATGTCATTTAAAGAGCAAAAGGTGGAGCTGTGGGGCCCTGTAGTGAAGACTCTAGAAGCATTAAGTGGAGACCCTGGAAGGACAGTTGCTTCCATTTAAGTTCCACTCATAGGTCCAGTGAAACCCCTGTGATACGGTCTCTTTTCAGAGTTTCAGATAGGAAACAAAACTACCCCTGAGAAACAAAACTTCAAGTCATCACCAAACACAAGTGTGTTTGCAAAATTTATGCTCCTTACCTGGTGTGTTAGTCAAGGTTCTCCAGGGAAACAGGAACAATAGGATATATATACACACATACACACACACACACACGGGGGGGGGGGGAGAGAGAGAGAGATCAATGTATTTTAAGGAGATGGCTCATGCAATTGTGGGGACTGACAAGTCTGAAATCTTCAGGGCAGGCTAGCAGGTTAAAATACTGACCTTTCCAGATGCCCTTGCAGCTTGGGCAGCAATGCGTGGTAGCTCTAGCCAATGAGATATAAACACAATATACCAGTAGGCTTCTAGGAAGAACACGTCCCCCTTTCCTCTTCTACCTAGAATGAGGACACATTGCCTGGCAGGTGCCGTGTGACCCTGAGGGGAGGACAGTCACCTGCTAAGGACGGGAGAGACAGGTGTTGAAAAGAGCCTGGTGTTGGATGGGGTCCTTAGAGGTGCACTAGCTCTAGACTACTCAGCTCCGACCTTCTTGTTAGAAAGTAAACCCCTTGATATTTATTCCTTCCTTTTCTATTATTTGCAGCCAAATGCAATCCTAAATTGCACTGCATGTTAAAAATTGCAGGATAACTACTAAAAGAAGAGGATTTGAATGTATTGACTTTTAAAACAGTAAAAGAGAAAAATATGAAGTAAAACTCAGTCAATATAACAGAAGGCAGGAGAGAAGCAGTAAAGAAACTAAGAGATTAAAACAAAAACATTAAGATATCAATATATACCAGCAATAACTGGACTCCAATAATAAATATAAATTAAAAGGATTAAAACTACATTTTAAAAGATATCAATGCTATGATTAAACAAGAAATCCAACTTTTTTTTTTTTAATAGGTCCACATGTTTTAAGTGTCCACTAGAACACAGGAAAATTGAAAGTAATGAAATTGGGAAAAATACACCAAGCAATCATTATCCAAAAGAACAAGTGATGGAGCAATATTAAAATCAGGGGGAAAAAATAAGGGAAATGATTATAAAACGATAGAAGACTTCTGCAGGAAAACACAATGCCAAACTTGAGTATACCTAACAACAAAGCCAAAGGAAGGAAGGAAGGAAGGAAGGAAGGAAGGAAGGAAGGAAGGAAGGAAGGAAGGAGGGAGGGAGGGAGGGAGGGAGGGAGGGAGGGAGGGAGGGAGGGAGGGAGGGAGGGAGGGAGGGAGGGAGGGAGGAAGTTGAAAAATTCACCATCATTGTAAGAGATTTGATCTGAAAGCAGACTGAGACAAATGAGTGGAGGTTGCAGACGGGAAGGACATTGACTCAATCTATAGAGGAATTTTCTGACTTTCAGAGCTGTCCAAAATTGAAATGGGCTGCCTTGGGTGGAGAGCTCCAAAAACATGGAGGCTTTGCAGAATCTGGATGACCCTCAGTGAGGCTGTTGCTGGCATGTGCAGGCATCTAACACTTAGCTCCATGAGGGCAGGAATCATATCTGTTTTTTGTTTGTTTGTTTGTTTGTTTGTGTGTGTGTTTTATTTTTATTTTTTGTTTATATCTTTATTGATTTCAGAGAGAGGACAGGAGAGGGAGAGAGAGACAGAAACATCAATGATGAGAGAGTCATTGATCGAGCCCACAACCCGGACATGTGCCCTGACCGGGACTCGAACCCCGATCGCCTGGATCCTAGGTCGACGCTCAACCTTTGAGCCACGCCCGGCCAGGCATCTGTTTTTAACTCCTATTGACTGAATGCCTAGAGCAGAACCTGACACAGAACAGTCATCAGTAAGTGTCTAATGAATGAATGAATGATTCAGCCAAGAAGATGGATAAAATCACCCCTAGAGTGCCCTCTAATTCTAAGATGCCGCGATTCTGACATGGCCCATTCCTCTGCTCTTTGTCATAACTCCGTCCTGACGCCCAGAGTCAGCACGAACCCAGGGGACATGAGGCAGCACTGAGAGGCAAGGGCAGGGTGAGGAACGGACAGAAGAGTCGTAACATAGAAGCCCGGAGAATGGAAGCCAGCTCTGCAAAGAGCTTCGAAGAGTTCCTGCCACAGAAATTCCACTTGGCCACAGTTACTGCTCTGGCCATGCGCCTGGAGGGAGGTGGTGGCTGGCCTGCCGTGGCAGGGCCTTCCACTCAGCACATCTTGTCTGTGCTGCTTACAATGGTAGAGAATCATAAATGTGAGTAGGTCACCCAGTCGTCCAGGTCCACAAACCAAAGCTTCTCCCACACACATACTGGGTTCTGGGACACACAGAAGGAAGGGGATGAGCTCCCCAGCTCTAGGGAGTCTTTAGCTCAGGGAATGACAAAGTCCCTACACTTAGGAATCCTCCAGTCTGATAGGCAAACACATCTCCACCCTCGTGGGGCCTGTTATGGATGGAAAGTTTGTGTCCCCACCCCTCCAATTTCATGTTAAAATCTTAACCCTCAATGTGTTGGTGTTAGGAGATGGGGGTCTTTGGAAGGTCATCAGGTCACAAGGGTGGAGCCCCTGTGAATGAGATTAGTGCCTTTATGCCACTGGAGGACAGCTCCCTCACCCCTTCCTGCATGTGACGACACATTGAGAAGGCAGCCATCTGTGCCACTGAATCCGCTGGGGCCTTGATCTTGGATTTTCCAGCCTGTGGGGCTGTGAGGAATAAATTTTGTTGTTTATAAGCCACCCCATCTATGGAATTTTGTTATAGCAGCCCAAACGGACTAAGACAGAGCTGTTAGAATAATGCTACATACAGTCCCTCTCTTCAGGAAGAAAATTAAATCTAATGGAGGGGAACAGGCCCCTGCCCTCATAATGCCCTGGTCTGAGTCGGCCGTATCGCTTTCCCTCTCCTCATGCAAGACCAAGAAGGGAGGGAAATGGCAGGCCCAGGGCCATTTCTGTGATGAATGAAGCCTGTGAGCGCTGCTGCCAACAGGCTCTCAGTGGACATTCCCACAGCCCCGCCGTCAGGGCCGGGGCTCCCTTCCCTTTCTTCCCTCCCCACCACAATGCTGACCCGTTGGAATAACTCCTGAGCCCAGAGCCTATTTCTAGCACAGGAATGTTGGCCCCTTTGTCATGTCCTGCTTTCCCTCCACTCTGTTTTTGTTTCCTTTCCCACCCTGTCTCCTCCACCCCCACCTCCCATTTCCCAAGCTCACTCCTGGGAGACCAGACCCACCAGCCCACTGGTGATCTTGTTTTACATGAGACATTTCCAAAAAAGACCAAAAAATCCTTTCCAGGAAAATGCCATTTTTAAAATTCAGCTCCAGACACTGCGGCAACACTAGGAAAACAAAGGACTTGGCAGAAAGGTTTTCTGAATCGGGACTTTCTAAAATACCTTTTCCAAATTGCCTCTAGTGGGAAAGACTCCAAGGGTCAGCCCTAGAGCACCAGGTAATTTCAGATGGACAGTGACTTCTGGTTTTTACACATCCCAACCTTTCCTTCCCTGGGATCACCTTGGGATCTTCTCACAGTCCCAAGCAGAGAGCCCCTCTCAAGGGCTGCCAAAGACAGCAACTGTCTCTGGAGGGTCAGGAAATGCTGCTGGTTCCTTCCTTCAGAGGAGACTGCTCAGCCCCTCTCTGGCCACCATCACGAGGCTGGGGGGCCAGGCTGGAGGCCTGGAAAACAAACTGTGCTTAGTAGGGAGCTGCCTTCTCTTGTCATTCAAGTGACAGAAATTTACAGTTTCCCCTGTGGCATACATGGTCATGTTATCTCTTTTGCATGTATCAGGTATATTCATGTTGATGTTATACATATAATAATAGTAATGGCCATTATTTATTAAGCACATTCTACATGTCCACCACTAATCTATTCTTTATATTTGTTTTACCTCATTTGATCCTCAACTGTTATAGGCTGAGTTGTGTCCCCCACCCCCCACAATTCATATGTTAAAATCCTAACCCCAGTACATTAGAAAGTGACTCTGTATTTGGAGACAGCGTTTTTAAAGAAGTACTTAAGTTAAAATGAGGTCTCTAGGGTGGGCCCTGATCCAGTCTGACTGGAGTCCTTATAAGAGGAGGAACTGTAGACACAGACAGATGTGCCCACAAAGAAAAGACCATGTGAGAACACAGTGAGAAGGCAGCCGTCTCCCAAGGAGAGAGGCCTCAGGAGAAACCAAACACCTTACCAACATCTTGATATTGAACTTCTAGCCTGAGAAAATTTCTCTTTTTTAAGCCACCCAGTCTATAGTATTTTTGTTATAACAGCCCTAGCAACTTACTGGAACAACCCATACGGTTAATATTATTATTACCATCTTGCAGAGGAAAAAAGAGTCTCAAGATGTTATGAGATTTGCCCAGCAAGCACATAAAAGAGCTACAATTTGAGAGTCAATTGTCTGACTCCAGAATACAAGCTCTTAAGCACTGTTCGACTGCTTCCCTTCTGTGCTCCACTATGTATGTGCAAGTTTTATTTATTTATTCCTGCATAACAAGCAACTTCACAATGTCAACGCTTAAAACAGCAGCACTTATTTATTCATTAATCAGTAATTGGGCAGGGCTTTGTGGGAACAGCTCATCCCTGCTCTACTTGGTGCCAGTTGGGATGGCTCCAAGGCTAGACCAAATCACCTGAAGTCTAGTTCACTCATTTGTCTAGTGATCGATGCTGGCTGTTAGCTGGGACCTTAGATGAGGCTGTTGGTCCAAACACTTCGCATTGCCTCTTCATGTGGCCTGAGCTTCCTCCTAACATGGCAGCTGGTTCCAAGGGCGAGCGTCCTTAGAGACATATTCAGGGAAAAACTGTGTCCCCTTTTCTAATCCAGCCTGGGAAGAAAGCAAGCATTATATTCACCATGTTCTCTTCCTTAGAAGCCAGTCACTGAGACTGGTTCATGTTCAAAATGCTACCTTTGATAGGAGGAGTGTCAAAGAATTTGCAGACATGTTTTAGAATCACTAGGGGCATGGGCCATTGACACGGTTGTCCATATTTTGTCAGGTGTTGGTTTACTTACCAGCAGCACCTTATCATTGAAAGAGCATTAAACTGGGGTCCAAAGCCCTGAGCAAGAGCCATTCAACTGTAAGGGGCCAGGATTACACAACCCATACAAGAAACGAGCAGGACCTGCTTCCAGTTTGGCCACCCTCTTCTGTATGGGACTGAGGCCACTTAACTCCATTCCAGCCTCTAAAACAAGCACGAAGGAATTTTAGGATGCTGATCTTCTGACACTTGCCTTGACTCTCAGTTATGACAACCTGTGTCCTGCCTTGTCCCTGTGCCCAACTGGCTATCTTGGAATTGTAGCAATCCATGTACTGAGGACTTCCTCACTGCTAGGCACTACCACTGGCACATTATGTTTGTTATTTCATGTAGTTATCATATCAACCCTATGAAGCAGGTGATATTATTACCCCCATTTTACACACGAAGAAACTGAAGTTCAGGGGATATAAGTAACTTGCTCAAAAGTTAGTACAGGCAGAACCTGAACTACAGGCTGTGCCCTGGCTGGTGCCATTTCCTCCAGGGCCTGGTGTCCTGCCCCTGGACCCTTGCCCAGCATCTAGGGTCTGTTCCCTGTTGGCAGGCTTTCTGCACAACCCAACTGCCTGCAGGACATCTGATAGCTTCTGGATTATCCATCTCTCTGCTCTACTCACCTTTTGGCATCTCGCCATGCTTCCTGTTGGACCTTACCCTTGCCCCCATTGTGAACTACTCTCCAACTTTTACCTGGGGACGGTCACCACACTGTGTTTACCCTCCTCAATCCATGCCCCAGCCCTTCACATCTGCCCAGACCATCTTGATAACAGGAGAGTTCTTTGGCTTGGCCAGAGCACAAGACCAAGCAAGACAGCATTGTGAATGATCAAAATCTGAGGCCCCGGAGTCAGACCAATCTAGATCTAAATCCTGACTCCACCATTTATTACTCGAGTGTAAGAATAATGAGGCTCATGTTGCCTCATTGTGAAGATTCTCGATTAGTTAATATGTGTACAGGGCTTAGCACCATGCTTAGCAAATAGTAAATGCTCAATAAATATTAGTCATCTTTGTTGTTGTTATTATCAAAAATATTTGTAAAAGATCCACAAGAAAGCCTAGCATATGGTTCAAAAATGATAACTGTTAATCTCATTGTTTAAGTCCTGGAAAAGCTACAGGAATTCAGAGAAGGGCCAGATAACAAGGTAGTGAAGACAGAAAACAGGCTGCCCAAGCAACTGTGCAGATCTTCAGCTCTCTGCCTAATCCTAGAGCTTGGGTATGACTGGCCTTGATTAAGTGGAAACGCCTTTTTGCACAACTCCCATCTTCATCTGCCTCAATTAGGAGATGACAAGAGCTTCCTGAGCTTGGAAGCGTCTGGGGCAAAACATTCAAGAAATAAAACCAGAAACACCCTGTGTGCTCTTGCTCAGCACCCCCGCTATGGCAATGCAAGCCACTGGCCACCATGTTCTGTCCTGCTCATCCAGTTGTCCCTCTGGTCTGTGGTTTCACAGGCTTTATCTGAGGCTATAAGTTCTCAGAGAGCTGGTGAACATGATCAGGATACGTAATAGTTCCCCAGCCTCAAGCCCACTCTAGGTTGAGCTGTTAGCAAGAGGAGAACAGAAAACAACTCAGGCTTATAAAAGATGAGCCATCACGGGCAGACACACACACACACACACACACACACACATCTTTGAGCATTGAGTGCTACAATACTGGTATTGTCCTCCCCCGTCACATTATTTCTGCTACTACTTTCCCAGGATCCTCAGAGATATATTCACCAATGCTCATAGCTCCTGAGTCAGTGCCGATCAAGCTAGGGGATGGGTAAAGTTGAGCAGATCCAATGGCTTAGAACAATGTCACCAGCTCAGTTCTAGCTGCTTGGCTCCTATGTTCTTCCTGATTTTCCTTCAAGTGAGATGATCAATGAGGTGATAGCTATTTCCCCCAGACCACTCTCATTTCCCTCTTCCAATCAGACATGAATCTGGTGCCCTCTGCAATGACCTCTAAGAGCCCACATTACTGCTCATGTTGCCTCAAAGTCTGAGTTCTCCCCCTCCCCACTCCAGGCCTGACCCACTTTGCTCCAATCAAACTTCTGCCTTAACTTCTAGCCCCCAATTTTGCCTAGAATCCAGTTTTCCTCTGTATTAGTCCACCATCTCTGTAATAATGCTATGTAATCAACAATCCCCAAAATTTAGTGACTTATAAAAACAAATAGTTCCTTTTCTCACTCACAACCTGGGGGTTGGGTGAAGTAGCTCTGACTCAGGCTACGGAACAGATGAGTTTCACATGTCATTCATTCTGGGCCCAGCAGCTACCTGGGGCATTACAGATGGAAGAAGCACAAGAAAGGGTTAGTGGGAACTTCCCACGGCTCTTAAGGCCTCAACTAAGAATTGGCCATTGTCAAGTCCACCCATATTCTTTTGGCCAAAGCAAGTCAACTGGCCAAACCCAAAGTGAAATGGATGAGAATACATGCTCCGCTTATTCTGGCAGGCCGCATGCAAAGTCCTATGGCAAAAGACATGGATGTATAATTCTGTTACAGGGAGAGTAAGGAATTGGGAATAACAATCTGATCTCCAACATTCCTTAAACCAGAGCCCTGTTATGAGCTCACCTGTCAGAACTTCTAGCTTCTGCTCACCTTCCAGGCTTCCTCCCTCCCTACCCCAGCTCAGGCTTAGAAACTGGCTCTGTGTTGACAGAGCTGTCACATGGTGACCCCTGCTTACTTGATTTCTAGCCATTGGTTGTCACCTACATCTCTTGCTGTGATCTACCGATCTGATTATTCCTCCTGAACTCTTAGAGAAGTTTACCAGCCTAATTAGCTTCTCAATCCCTGGCTTCAGAGGGGGTAGAACCACAAATTGGGAAGCTGGAAAGCTATTGAAGAACCAAGGCAGCTTCTTCAATTCACTCTTTCTTGCCATATGTTTTCTCTCTTTGCTCTCTCTGCACATCTGCTTCAGTTTTCTCTCTGGGTATCAGCTTTCTCTGCTCCTCCACTGAGTTGGTGAAACAGGGCCTGCTCCATCTCCAGAGCTACAGAAGCTCCCACTTTCAGCACCATTACCAAGCTGAAGAGTAGTCCAGTGTCTCACTTCCAAAATCCCAGAGAAAGACCCCAATCATGACCGGGATCATGTAGCACAAACATGGTTACCCACCCCTCTAGATGGAGGAAGAGTGGTATGGGCTGTCAAACATCAAAAAAACCAAGACTCCCAACTGGAGTCCTCTGGGCTGGCTCTGGTTAGAAGAAATATTTAGTTTGGCCACAGGGTTTTTAAATGTTTTGAATTACTTGACAAAATTTAGAAATTGAGAGCCGACATATGAATCCAGATTTTTTCCTTAAAAAAGTAAATAATCTTAACTGGAAGAAAGTGTTGAAGGTACCCTGTGGAGCCTGATACTGTTCTCTTTCTTGATCTAGCAGCAGGTTATCCCTCCATGTTCCATTTGTGAAAAATTCATCAAGCTATACTTAAAATATATCCACTTTTTGAATATACATGTTACATTTTTTTAAGTTTTAAAAATTTAGGAGATCTGGCAACATTGGAGCCACATTCCAGCAAGGGATAAGTTCACTGGAGTTGAGTAGTTTTCCATAGTGCCCTACTCCCCACTACTCCCCATTCTCTTCCTGTCACTGAGGCTAAGGGTCAGTAGTCATTTATCATCATCTTAGATATGTTTTTCTTATAATAGAGTTTTTCCTTTTATGTCCATTACTCCACCAAAAGGGGGAAACAAAAGAGCACCAGAGAAGATGCTCTTTTTTCTTAAAAAAATTGAAAATAGCTCTTTTTCTTTCTTTTTTCCCAGAAGTTAAAAACATTCTTCTGAGTTTGACAAGCAAATAAAATGTGTCAGTATCCAAAAAAATCAAACCAGAGGGGCTGTGACTAGTAAGTGGAAACTTGATCTAAAAACACAGGACTGATGGTTTAACATGTTTTATTTTTCAATGAAAATAAAACAAGTGATGCAACTATGAAATGAAGTTGTGGAGTAAAATAGGTGAGAATACTGCTCAGGCACTGAAATCTTTCATGAATGGTGAGTTTGTAAAAGAGTATCTCCTGAGGACAAAGGAAATTCATGCCTTGAGCAAAAACAAGTATTTGCAATGGAAGACTAAACAGAAATGCTGTTGCTCAGCAAGATGATGACATGGCTGAGAACTTACAGGACAGGTTGTATGAAAAAGTTCAGTCACTTGTGGCATTTCCTAGGGAAGCTTATGAGAGCCCAGTTAAAATAATACCACCCAGTCAGCTATATTTATTTATGGTTCCAAAAAGACTTGGACATGATTGGAGAATTTTGGGGCATGGTGTCCATCACAGGCACAACTTCAGGAAATGGCTTAGCTTTGTGTGTTGAGAAGTCATGAAAAATTTAAAGCAGACAGATCAAAATTAGTAAGCTGGGCTGTGAAACAGAGTTCCCGAGATGGTCAGCATTAACGCTGACCCTGTTTTCAAACTTAAATGCAAAGTGGCAAATTTTGCACAACCTTGGAAACTAAATATTTCACCAGGAGTTGCTTTGTGCTAATAAGTTAAAATAGAACATGCCGTTGTCCTAGTAAATTGGATTCACTTCCATGACTGAAAATATAGAAAGTGCAACGCTCTGCTTGATGCACTGGGTATTCAATAGTCATAACATACATGGGTTCTAATAATAAATTAAGCATAGTTGGTTGTATAATGTTGAAGTCTTTTATTTGCAAATGGGAGAAGAGTTTAAAAATCATTAACTTGTTTTTATCATTCAACAAACAGTACCCCAACTCACCAGCAAATATTGGATCAGCGTATTGACCTTTTTGGTAAATATCACAAGCCAGCTGACCATTTGGGTGCTCTCTGCAAGAATCTTAACAAGTATGCAAGTGGGCTATTGAATTTGTTCATTCTTAGTGAAATTATATCTTCAGGAAACTCATTTGGCAAAGAGCAATCTGGCCTACTTTCCTATGCTGAAATCAATTTTCAGAAATGAAAGAGATCCCTCAAACTGCTCTCCCAAAATTGTGGGGCTGAAAGTGGGATTCCAAAAAAGGTTCTAATTTTATGAAAATAAACTCCTGTTATTCAACTCACCTTTCTTTATTAATATTGGGCCATAAATGCAATTTTTGAACCACAATTGAGTCCCCAAAACTAAATTTTGCAACATTAGAATGCCAAAATTCTACGAATATCTCAGGAGTAGTTGCCCTAAATATAAAAACCATCACACAAAGATTCTATCCATGTTCAGCCATGAACAGCTGTTTTCCATTATGAAACTAAAAAAAAACACAAAAACGAATGCTCTCAGTTAGAGGATTCAAGGCTGACTTCTACCTAGCACATTGCAACGTGAAATGAAGACCTGACATCGACATGTGGGGTCAAAAGAAAAAGCGTCACATCTCTGGTCCTAAAGCAAAGGCGTAATGAGTTATGAAAGGAAAAAATTAATTAAATATTTCTATTTTCTTCAGATGCTATGTTTTTTATTTCAAACTTAATGTATAGCCTCCAATATCATACATGTTTATATTATGTTATGTGTTTATGCCACGGTCAAGTGAAAATGAAAGGAAGTTTGATTATATTTCTGGCAGTTGATTTTTCTTATAGCCAGCCCACTTCACTCATTTTTGTTGCATTTCTGGATTCTACAAGAATCTGAGTTTGCAACCTCTGGTGTACAATATAGATATATTTTTTCCCCCTGCATTTTTACCATTGAGCAAGTGAGCTTGTATAGAAAAATAATACTAACAAAATCCAGACTAGAAAAACAAGTTCACTTATCGCACCATTTTGACAGTACTTACAAAAACCAAACCATGCATTTGTAAGAAATATATATTTTTAAAATATATTTTAATTAAAATGGAATCATAATTGCACATAAAGTTTTATAGGTTTTCCATATTGCTGAGTCTTCTACAACTCAAGGTTTTAATGGCTGCATATGATTCTATGCTATATTTGTAATGTAACTGTCTTAACTTATTTGCTATTGCTGCACATTTGTTGACATTTTAAAAGTATTGGTCTTGCTACCAGTCCTGGCTCCATCATTTTCTTAACAATAGCCATGTTTTTACTCATAATATCATATCCCCAGCACCTGAGATTTCCATGATGAGTGGTCTCCGGTTGGTTCGTTAAACTATAGAGGCCACCTTGAAGAGACCTAGAGCTATCTCAGAAAGATAAAAAATATATATACCCAAGTCAGGTATATGAGGAAAGAGAAAACTTCTCTGAGGTCAGGACCAACCGCCACTGCCACCTACCCAGCCCTGATAGCACTGCTGTTTTTACCTTGGGCTTGTGTCACCTGACTGTTCCCAATCCCAGTCCCAATCCCACCACTATTTGTATTAATCACATACGTCCATAAATCTCAGACCTCTTAGTCCTAGGAAAGATATGGAAGTGAACAGAATGCCTCCAATCTGACTGGGGAGGCAGCACTGTCAATAGGAAGCCTGTTTAATTAGGAAATCATCATTCACATCCTTGGGAATCCCCCAGTTTGACAAGGTGGCTCCACCAACGGGAAGCCGAGCACTTGATGAAAGAAACCCAGCTTGCTGCTCTGATCAAAGGCTCCCAGAAAACGTGCTGATGGCATCAAGTTGGCAGTGCAAATAAGCACATGAAAATGTGCAAGAACTTGCAAGTTGGGGAAACGACCTTCAGCCCACCCGCTTAGGCTGGAGCTCCAGGACAGCAGAGGAGCCCAAGTGAAGAAGAGCGCATCCCATTGCAACTGAACAAGGGACACCCTGAGCTCACCAGAGCACAGATCTAGAGAATAATTATCTCTAGCAGAAATGATAAAGATCCAAATTGAACAGCATAAGAGTAAGTTTTTAAGTAGGAGTCAAAATTTTGTGACTAAAGATCACAGAGGAGCGCATGCATTCACCTTCTCTCAAAATTAACTTTTTAAGGTATTAACCCCCAATAAGGAAAAACGAGAGGAATCCTTCAGTAGGGAAGAATTTCAGCCCATTTCTGAAAAGCTGGAAGTCAGCTGAAGAAAATGAGCTAGCAAAGCAAAGTAGACAGCAAAGTAGGAGTCTTGACCTCTTAGAACTTTCTTGGCCGTACCCTGCAGAGGGTCATGACTTGGAGCCACCAGACAAGGTGGGTGATGAAAGTAATTAATTCAAAATCTGTAGACAGAATGGTGACTGACACTCTAACCTCCTCCCCCACCTCAGGGGACAAAATAGCCTGCAACCGGGCTTTGAGTCCTGAGGCTAGAGAGGGGAGAAAGAGAGGAAGGGACCAGGGGAGATGAGAGGAGAGTCAAGGAGAGCTCTTTGCTAGGAAAATCTCATTTTCTAGAACAGAAGGAGCGAGGGTCGTTGGTGGTGTCCCAGAGTAAAGAAAGCACCAGCATCCTGGCATTTCAGAAACTCATAATGTAATGGCCAGCCCGCCCCAGCCTCCATTCTCACTCTCACCAAATCCTCCCGGTGACCACCCATCAACACAGAGCCCCAAGCACACTTCTTGGTCCTTCATTCTCACGTGTGAATGACAACCAAGGATCCCCAGGTACCAAGGGAAGCCGGCGACATGAAAGGGAGCTGTAAAGAGTAGACCCTCATCTATCATAGCCAGAAGTCAGAAGATAATGTCTGAAGTTGATACATCAAGGAGGAACGGTCTAAGAATATATTTAGAGATGCTTTAGAATTAAAAACATAAAAAGATGAAAGTAGATGTCTCTTAGTAGCAGAACAGGAGGGGGGGAGGGCAGATGACTGTTTGTTATCATAAACCCTTCAGTACAATTTGATTTGATTTTTTAAACCTTTAAAATATTTTTAAGAAAAGGTTACACGGCAAAGCTATTGCCATGAAAGGAATCATTGAAATAATTCATTGCTATGTAATCTTAACTCTATGTTCCTGAAGTTTTAGTTTTTGTTCCTAATTTTTTTTTTAAGCAACCAGTGCAAATGGAAATTCTCTAGCTGTTATTTCCTATTATGTCCATTCCAAGAAGTATGTTACCTTATGTTTCAGGGAATTGTTAAAGAGAAGGAACCAAATTACATTACCCCTAAGTTTTTTGTTTGTTTGCCAATTAAATCAAGGAGAAAGAAGAAATTAAGACCTAAAGGATCAAGCCAGACACTCCCATCCCCCCCAATATTTCTTGAGCACATAATATGTGCCAGACAATATTGTAGATGCTGGAGATGCAGCAGTGAACAGGACAAAGTACTATCCTGGAACTAACATTCCAGTGGGAGACTGCAGGCAAACTATAGGCAAAGAAACAAATAAATGAAAGGGGGGCAATATTAGATGGTGCCGAGTGGTCTGATGATAGAGTGGCTGAGTGGATAGACGCCTTAGTGTTGATAATCAGGGTTGGCTTATTTGAAGGATGACAGTTAAGGATGAATGGGGGGGAAAGAGCCAGCCTTGAAAAGACTGGGAGATTGGAAGGGGCAGGGAAGAGGGGGCAGATTCCATTTAGAAGATCTCTAAGTGGGAGGGGAAAGACCTTTAATATGACCTATGTACATGTTCTAAGAACAGACAGAAGGTCATTATGGTTAACCTCAGTAGGTGAGAGGGGGGTGAGAAAAAATAGTGGGATGACATAGGAAACGCAGGGACCAGATCATGTTGAGTTTTTAAGCCATAGTAAAGAATTTGGATTTTATTAAAAGCATAAAAGAAAGCCTTTGAAGACATTTAAGCAAGAGAGGAACTTGATCTGCTCTAGTTTTTCAGCTCACTTCCTACCTGGAATGGTTGGAGGCCAGTTATTTCATGTCTTTAGATATTAATCAAATAAAGGGAGTTAAGGTGAACTCAAAGCAAGTTAGCATGACTGCTTTTAGGAAGCCTAGTTTTCATTCATTCATTCATTCATTCATTCATTTATTAATTCACACAAAACTCTTTATTGAGCATGTGCTCTCTGCCCAGCCCCATGCTGGGAGTGAGAGATATACAAGCCCTTGTCAGAAGGAGACTGCATAGAAGACTGGCCTGGAAGAATACCGTCGAATCAGATAGTCAGTGAGGATGAGACCCGGAGTGAGAAACTGCAAGATTCTCTTTCTCTGAGAAAGTTGTCAGGCCATCTGGATTTTATAGGAAACAAGAAGGAACACCTTCCTTCCCGGTCCTCAAGAAGTGTGGTTAGCTACAAAGACGGCCTTCCTCCCTCCGTGATTTTTTACAAGCCCTCATGCCCTGACTCTGGACTGGCCTTGTGACTTGCTTTGACTAATGGGACAATAGCACACATAACAGAAACAGGGACTTGAAAAGCACTTGCACGCTGGGGCTTTCTTGCTCTCCTTTTCCGCTCTTGGGAACCTTGCAGCCGACCACTGCCATGTGAAGAAGCCCGGGCTAGCCTGCTGGGAGATGAGAAACGTGACTGAGTTTCTCCATTGCTCCTACCGACCTACCGCCAACCAGCAAACATGAGTGTGAGGCCGTCCCAGGCCAGCTATCCTTAGCCTAGCCGATCCAGACCAGCTCATCTGCCAAACCTACCCACAGAACAGTGAGAAAAAGTGCTTTGTTAGTTAAGTCAGTCTTTCTTTTGGAGTGGTTTGTTACACAGTAAAAGCTAACTAACACAAGAATACAGAAAAGGTAACTTACCTCGCACAAAGGAAAGATCCTCAATTCACATACCTCAGGCTGTGGTCTGGTTCCTTCTTATTAATGATTTCTGAAAAGTGTTCATCTTTTTCTGCCTAACATGTCACACATCCATGGATTCACCCTTTGAACACTCGCCTACCTTAGGGGAAGAAAAATTAATGGCCCTGGTCAAAATGAGAGCTGGTCCCATCAGAGGTATATACAATGGGATCTGAAAGGTGACAATGGAACCCAGGTTAAACATATGGTGACCAAGAGTGACTGCACTGCAAATACAGGGTAAGATTGACAAGAGTGTAATAAGGGAGATACCAGGGAAGAAAACACCATGAGCAGCTTTGCTCTGAACTCTGCCCTATCTAAGACCTCTTCACCCAGCCAGCAGATCCAAAACTCAATGGAGATTGCATAAGCTCAGTGAGAAAGAGTTTACAGCTTCCTTCCTCAAAAAGCTCCAAGATAAACAGGATAAACACCAGTTGGTCTCAGCTGGTCGCCCGTTGGCCTGCCTGGAGGAGGGGGATGCCAGAGATAGCTTCTTGAGGTTGCTTCCAGGCCTGCATTTCTAGGAAATAGACAATTATGAACAACATGGATTTTATTATCGTGACATCTCTAAGGTCTCTGCATAAAGCCTATATTTAAAAATATAAACATGTAAGTGAAAAAAGAATGTCAAGGGAATAAATATTTGTCTTAAAAGAGACCATCTGTTTCAAATTTTTATTTAAAAAAAAAAACACCCAACATGTGTTTTATTTTAAATTTGTATGTGTGTTGTTATCCTTGGGTTAAGTATTAGGTAAATAGACAGAAGCATTGAGAATCCATTTTCCAGCAAATTTTGGTTAGAAATCCTTGTGCACGTGACGCAAGAGATAATTTGGGGGCTAATTGGAGCTTTGTGGGCAGCCAGCTCCTTGCAGGCCTCTCCCCGACTCAGTCCCTCTGTGATGGGGATGGGCTCTCCCTGGTACTGGTGTTTGTTTTGGACAAGATGGCATTTTACACCTCACCCTACACAACATCATGCAGGCAGCTCCCAGGCCAGCCAGCTCCCAAACACAAGTGTGACCAGCGTGGCAGAGCCACAGAGCCCACTTTTGTTTGGGCCTCAGATGCAACCTCAAAGCTTAGTCCATTTGAATGCAAATCCTGCTTGGTGGCCGTAAGCAGTCTGGCTGGGGTGAAAGTGGGGTGTCAAAAAAGATGACTACGAGCTGGTCTTGGTGGGCAAATAGGGGGGAAGCATGGGAGAGGTGATGCTTCAGAAAGGGGATGCAGCATGGAATCCTGAAACGGCCTGGTGTGTTTGGGGAGACGGCCTCAGTCTGGGGGGCTGCGAGTCTGGAGTGGCTGAGACGAAGCTGCAGTGGTGCTGGGAACAGTGGACAACTTTCATTTTTTGTCTCCTCTTCACGCCTTCCTGGTAGAAACTGCCCCTTCTCCCCCACCCCACCCCCCACCCCATTTATTTCAGGTGATTCTGGTGCGTCAAGCGCTCCACTCAGAACATGCCAAAATTGTAAAAAATAAATAAAAGAACATGCCAGTACTCTGGAAACAGCCATTGGCTGAAGAGTGGTCACGGGACCTGTTTAGGGCCAAACACAGTCCTTGGGGGGGGGGGGGCAGTAGGAGGGGACTGAGAGGGACCTGTGAGAAAGAGCTTTCTTTTCCCATCATGTGGAGAGTTTCTGCTTGTGAATTAAGACCACTATAGTGTCACGCAGAGAGGAGAGAGAGAAAATGATTAACATTATTTGAGCTCCTGGGTCCAACTGCACCTTTTCACCAAAACTGGCCAGAGTTGGGTTTCTGTCTCTTGCAACTAAAAAATTATTGGCTAATACAATGGAGTCAGGAGTCAAAATTAAACTTGCAACAAGAAGCAGGCAGCCCTACCTGATAGAGGCAAGAGTCCAGTGGCTCCCTGTTTTAGAGAGAGCCAGCTGCCCACCAAAATATATGCTCCCATTCCATCATATAGGATTGCCACTGGGAAGTGGATGCCCAGCTAAGGATTACACTTCCTGGCCCTTGCTCTTGTCTTGACTCTATATGTGATACAAGACGAAGTCACACCAGTGGAATATGAGCAGAAGTGATAGGAATCATTCCCAGACCAAGACTTTAAAAGGGGGGCTGCCTTCTGCGCTCTGTTTGCCTTTGTGCCTGGATGGGGAGGGTAATGAGAAGCCCTGAGGGATGCTGGCACCACCACATGGAAGGAGCCTGTATCCCTGAAACGTCACACTGAGGACAGCCACTCCTAAAAAGGAGCACCTGCTCTGGACAGCGCATGTGAGCAAGAAATAAATTTCTTCTGAGTTTAAGCCACTATGCAGTTTGGGGTGCCAGTCATTGCAGAAGCTGGGGTTACCCTAATTAGTACATCCCTTTCAACATTTTGGAAGTTGCTTGCAGTCCCAAGGTGGGCCACCTATTGCTTTGCTCCCCAGTGCCAGAATGACTCAGATCAGTGACTCCTGCTGGTGAGACCCACCACCGTGTTACTTTCATGTATTTACGGAGCACCTACCGCGTAATAGCCCTTGTACTAGCTGTTTAAGGTTACCAAGGTAAATTATACATGCCATATTTCATTAACTAAGTCATCATCTATTGTGAGATATACAATTATTTTATGTACCACCAGGAAAAAAATGTATGTACCACTGAGAAAATATATTTCCAATTAAACTATGACATGCCATCAAAAGCTATACTAATTTCAGAACTGTAAAAATGTGGAGGGGAAATGTGTATCTTAAAACTGCTGAAATCTCCAGTATTTCTTAACCTTCAGGAAGCTGAAGATCTTGTGGGAGAGGCAGATGAACAAATAAATATGTGCCATGCAATACAAATGCCGTAACAGGTATGTAGACCATTTAGCTGGAATCCAGAGAAAGAAGAGTTGACATAGAAATGGGGAAATCTTCACAAAGGGGACATTTGAGCTGGGTCTTGAAAGAGGAAGAATGGAAGTGAATGCCAGGGGATGTTTTCCCCTCAGTCGGCAGAGCTAGCAGCTCCTCTCGATGCCTCCTGCACGCCTTCAGTGAGGCTTTCCTCAACCCCCGGGGACTACAATGGTTTAGCAGAGTCTCAAAATACTACAGCAATAAATTCCAACCAGACAGCTCCATTTTCTTGATAAATGGAGGCTAATCCTTTAGGTGCCAAGAGATCATTTTAACTGGATATTTTTTCTGGGAAAAACCTTCCAAAGTGTGTCATAGAAGACCTTGGGCATCTGCTAGAGGTACATCGGGGAACAGACTCCTGGCTTGCTCCAGAATCGCATTTACAGGAACAGCCACAGGTATCCTGCGTGCAGCCTGGCACCACGCGTCGCCCTCCCTTTCCCCCGACTGTACAGTCTCACCTCTTGCTTGATGAGCAATCAGAGGTAACGGTTATATTGACCACGCATGGTTCTGATGTAATCAAAGCACAGTTTTGTTTTCATCTCTCATCTCTTTAAGCCTGACTCCACGTGGGTAGTCTTCCTCTACCACTAACTAAAAACTCCCACAGGTCCGTGGCCTTTTAGTTCACTCTTGGGTGGCTGCCGCGAAGCAACGCGTGAAGTGACACACACAGTCCTAACCCTGTAACCTGAACGCTCATGACTGTATAATAATTCAGCTTGATTTAAGAGCGCGCCTGCCCCCCCCCCAGCTCCACTTCGCTTTCGGCTGGAAGTGCAGCGGGAAGGGAAGGGGGCTGATCTCTCTGCCTGTGTGTCTTTCACCAACACACACACACTGCAGCAGCTCTCTCCAGGGAAGGCCTTTGCTGGTCTGTTTTCCCTCTTCATTTCCTCAACCATTTTACATTCTCAAAGTGGGCATGAGGGTACCCAGAGTTCAATTTCCTTTGTACATTCTGCAGGTGGTGACCTAGCGATGTAATTTCACATCTATTATACTTTGATGTCTCTGTCAAATTTTTAACATCCTATGGGACATAGTATTGTTCTGGACAGAATGTTTGTGACCCCCCCAAAATGTATACGTTGAAGCCCTAGCCCCCAGTGTGACCGTATTTGGCAGTGGGGCCTTCGGGGGATCATGAGGGGTGGGACCCCCAGGATGGAATTCGTGCCCTTATAAGGAAAGGAAGAGTTCTCTTGAGATCTCTCTCCGTCTCTCTCTCTTCATCCCTCCCTCCACCCGCTATGTGAAGGAGGGACACGCCAGGACGGGAACTCGCGCCAGGACCGACCTCCAGGACTGTAAGGAAGTAAACTCCGGTTGTTTAAGCCACCCACCCAGTCTCAGCACTCGGTTACGGCGGCCAAGCTGACTAACAGTTACCAACGGAGCACTCGCGGAAGGAGGTCTGCAGGTCGCTTTCCCGAGCCTCTCTCTCGTTCTGCGACAGGCCCATAGCAGGCCCTCAAACAACTGCCAACGGAATGAATGCGCAGCTGAACAACAGCGTCACTCACTTCAGATGCCCCAGCCACAGCGTCACTCACTTCAGATGCCCCAGCCACAGCGTCACTCACTTCAGATGCCCCAGCCACAGCGTCACTCACTTCAGATGCCCCAGCCACAGCGTCACTCACTTCAGATGCCCCAGCCACAGCGTCACTCACTTCAGATGCCCCAGCCACTGTGAAACGCCACTTCCCACTCTGCGCGTGTTATGGTCTTTGTTTTTTAAATATGCAAGTAACACATGAACACGCTCGTGTGCGCTCAGCAACACGCAGGAGAGGGGAAAGCAGACGTCCCTCCGCCGGCCGCCTCCTGGCCGCCCTTCCCGCTAAGTGGGCACACAGCTGTGGCCTGCTCCTTCCAGGCCCTGTCCCCGCGCCTGCGGGCGGCATTGCGCGGTATGGTGCCATGCGTGAGGCGCGGCCCTCTGCACTTTCTCCTCTATCCGGCAGCCTGCCTGTGCCAGCACCTTCCTTAGTCTTTTACGTATTGTTCGTATTCCATAGCAGAGACATTCCTGTGAATGGCACTTGAGGTGTTTCTAAACTTCCCCTCATATAATGTTGCAAAACGCATCCCTCCACAGGCCTCCTTGCGCAGATGCGCCGGTGCTCGCCTGGGTTAGATGACTTGTGCATTGAAAGTTTCGATCGCCTCTGCCACCCTGCTGTCCTCGGGAAAGGGTGTACACTCCATTCCACCAAAAGTGTCCCCTAGCCCACTAAGGCAGAATATTTTAAACCTTCCCAAATACTTTTTAATCTGATATTAGAAAAACATCTCAGTGATAACTTTTTGTTCTCTGATTACTAGTCAAGTTTGTGGTCTTTTTTATTTTTGCCTATTCCCATTCTGTGTCTATCTTTCTATTCTGTTGTCTTTAATTGCTATTTTATAGAATAAAAAATATTTGTCATTTGTTTTTTAATGTGTTTGTGGTATCTTTTTGTACAAAAGTTTTTATTTTTATGCAATTGTAACAAATGTCTCCTTTGTGGTTTCCTTTGCTACTTCTAAGATTAATAAAATAATCATTTATATTTTCTTCAAATATTTTTAATATGTCTTTATTGATTCTAGAGAGAGGAAGGAAGAGGGAGATATAGAAACATCGGTGAGAGACAAAGCAACATAGATCAACTGCCTCCTGCACGGCCCCCTCCTGGAGAGCCTGCAACCTGGGCATGTGCCCAGACCCAGAATCAAATCTTTGGTGCATGGGTCGATGCTCAACCACTGAGCTACACCAGCTGGGCTTTTCTTCAAATATTTTGAAGTTCTTTGTTTTATTTTTTTTGTTGGAGGGGGAGGGGTTAGCTTAGCTCTTTATAGCATCTATATTTTCTATACGTGGAGGGAAAAGAGGGAGCCAATTTTTTTCCTGAACTATTGATGGTCCCAATCTTATTTATTGAATTATGTATTCTTTCTCCCTCTTATTGTAAATGTAGCATTTATCATGTAGTAAATTACTATGCGTGTGTGTGTGTGTATGATATTTCACTCTAATTTATACAAAATGTCTTTTGTCTTAAACTTAATTCTTTCACTAGCAACAGGAGTTAGCTTTTGAGGAGAAGCCATTTCTCGTGTACACATACACAAAGATTCTTTTCACTTCTGTACACATATTTGGGAGAGCAGAATGCAAATGCTTGAGGCCATCAATAAGAGGCTCTTTCCCCACTCCAGGTTTGCACTGTCAGCAAAGCAAATGCATATTTCAGCAAATATCAAATTCTTACACATTAGGGAGCATGCAAGCTTCAGACCAGCTATTCCAGCCACCGGAACACTCTCTCAATCAATCACTATTACATTCAATCCCTAGGGCATATTAGATTATGTGCAACCATTGTTGACCTGGAACGGACCCTGGCCTAGGCCTCTACTTAGAACTCGGACTGTTGATACCTACCCAGCACAGTTCAGAAAAATGGGACCCACCTTCCATGTCAGTGAGATTCAGCTTCTGACCATAAAACGTGTCCAGACAAGTACACAAGAAGAATGTGTTCTAGAATCACTATTTCTCTAGCTTGTTTCATCATGATCTTTGGATGTCCTCAATGCCAATCCCAACCTCTCCCACCCCCACGCAGAGCAAAAAGACAGGCATTCCTGCGTACAGAGGTGATCTTTTATTATCTCAAATTAGAGGTGACCTGAAAATAAATTTGCCATGCCAGCCAATTATTTCCAGAAAGAAAGCCCACAGATCAACTCTCCTAAATTTAATGTGTTATCTCTGAGAGGCATTCTACACTTTAACCAATTTATAAATAATAACCCAGTACAAGTTACTTCATTTAGTTACCTTGGCTCTAACAGGGAGTTTGTCTTGGACAGGGTCCTGACGGTAGCATTGCCCAAAGCCAGGCATTCTCTGGGTCTTTGCCAAGATTTTATTTGGCCGTGGCAAGGGTCTGGTTATACCAATCTTAAACATTCTTAGCCATGGGCACTACTTCAGCCATGTTCAAGGAGGGAGGCTTTGGGGGCCCAGTTTGCTCTTTCGTTTAGGCACTGGAATGAGCTCAAGGCAACTTCAGGAGAGAGTGTTGGTCTTGCTGGTGGACAGTGATGGGAAGGCTCAGCTTTCCAAAGGGATGCCAACCTCACCCCAGCTGGATTATCAGTTAACACATGTGGACAGGCACTCAGAAGGCAACAAAGAGTGCTGAGTTCTGCCCTTCGGGACCGGCTAGGAAGGACAGTTTAAATGCCCTACCACTAAATATTTATTTAAAAGCCTTGCTGAGAAATAACACTATTCAGAGAGGATTGCTTGAAGGATAAGCAGTTCATCGACTCTCCCAGAGTTTCTAACACCAGCCCCTGGATCCTGCCAGAGCGGCTGAAACACGGATACCTGGAGTGCATCACATTGGCCCCAGCAGAATTGCTTTTGCTGAACTGTTTTTGGTGTGATGCCATCAGCATTTTTTAATGTAATTACAAGAAACAGTCCCATGAAAAGCATCATTATATGTGGGGGAACAAGGCTGTTGAAGACATTGCTCATTACATCACACAGTGTTTTCATTATTAAGTATCCTCGGGGGTAACTCTGTCTGAATTTAGTACTAAAAATAGTAGTACTTCTCCCTGGCAATTGGCTTACTTCTCTGTGGCATGATTTTCTAGAGGGTGCTGTGAAGAACACCAGGGCAAAAGGCAGTTGCTTATGTTCCATGAAAAGGGGGTCCCATAGTAAAAAAAAAAATTTTAAGTAAAAATCTCTAGGGCAAAACCAGTTGTTGATACATTAATGTGCATTATACAGGGGTGGGCAAGAGTAGGTTTACACTTGTAATACAAATAATACCAATAATAACATAAACTCTGTGTTTTGCATACTCACAACTGTACACTTACTTTTGCCCACCTCTGTATACTGTTAAAAGTATAACCTTTACTTGGAGACTGGGGATGATTATAACTGGCCACAGTCTTTGTGTTGAGTCCTCGCCATAGAAGCTGGTGTTGGTATGTATATGCCTAACTAATCCAGGGGTCACACATTTGGTTTCTGGAGTCAGATTACCTGGGTTGAAATCCCACCTCTATTATTTTATTAACTCCAATGTGGGCAGAGCTCTTCACCCTTATTCAAATAAACAAGTGGGGCCCGTGAAGGTAGGTGACACAGATGCTTCCAAAGCTAGGCAAGTGCCCCTTGGGTCCCTGCCACCGGAGCCAGGAGCCACCCTGGCACTGCCGTGAGAGAGTGCTCTGGGTGACTCGGTGATGGAGGGAACCTACGGGACCCGACAGACAAGGATGGCTTCATGATGAGTTCCCCTGGGGCCTCACTTGGGTGATGAGAAGAGGGAGACAGCTCAGAGGGATCATTCAGACTCAGCGATGTGTCCATTTTCCTATCAACTGTGTCCTTCCTGGTGAAGGCACAACAGCCCATGGGGTGGGGGCAGCTTCCTTTCATTCAATAAGGGGCTTGCTTCCTCCTACCCCAAGACCTTCTCCTGACAGACACTGACACAGGATATTTTGACCCCATCACTATGGACATTTGTCCCGAATTCACTCTCAGTAAAGATGCCCTTCGGGTTTTGTCTCTCTTCTCTCTTTCTGTTGCTTTACTTTCACCCTGCATCAAAGCCACCATAGAAAACTTCCTATGGCAGAAACAATAATTGACAAGAATGTTCTTTAGTGGGACAAAAACAAACAAAACCTGGTTAATCAGTTGAGGAATCAGCTCTTCCTGCAATATTTACACAAAGTTGAATTGCCTCAGGTAGAAATATTTTTAATAAAATGAAAATGGAATGAGTTAGAAATGCTTTCATATGTCATGGGTAGAAAATTGATTGCAGCAGGAGAACCAGAGCTGTTCCTCCAGAGCAGAACGTGTCCCAGCACCGCGGCCAAGGTAAATTTCTCACCTGGAAGTTCCACATTCATCTCCAGGCTTCCTAGACATTGGAAGTCACCAGCTTTTCCCTGGATCTGATTAAATCTGTGAACCGGCTTCCCAGAAAAAAGCAATACAACCATCCAATCACATTTTTTCTTTCAATTTCTTGAAATTCACAGGATCCAGAAGCTCCTCCATGGATTCCAGTTCAGGAGCCCCAGTTACATGACAGGGACACTTGCCTGAAACCCTTCCCAGGTGGGGAGAAGGCAGGGAGGAGAAGAGAGGGGAGATTTCCTACAGCCTGACAAAGAACCACATTGGGGGATCCCTGAGATGTGGATAGGTCAAAATATGGCACCATGTGCCTTTAAACCTTACCAAACATTCAGAATCTGAAATTTATAAGCCTTTCCTATGGTATCTTTTTATACTTCTCTCCATTCCTCCACCTTTTTAAATTAAAGACCCATTTTAATATATTTAACTAAAACTCAGGGGTGGTGACAAAGGGAATTTCGCCTTGATTTAGACCTAATAGCAAGGGCATTCCTGCAGGCTTAGAGGAGCTAGGGAATGGAAGGCAGAGAGAGTGAGAGCAGAAGTTCCAGGCTGGGGCGGGGTGACACACTCAGAATCAAAGCTCCCTAATCCCTGTTCTTCCCGAGTTCACGAACCCTCAGAGCAGAGGAATGAGAAGGGCTTTGACACCAGACAGACATGCCTTTAAATGTCATTTTGTCACTATGTCACTTTCTGCCTGCAAGTCATTACATCTGAGCCACATGTTCAGTGTCTGGAACAGTGTCAACACCAATTAAGCAAGGGTTCCCTTAGAGAACTTGGGTTTTAGGGGCGTGTCTTAGTCCATTTGGGCTGCTATAACAAAAGTACCACAGACTGCATGGCTTAAAAATAAACATGTTCTTTCTCACCATTCTGGACCCTTCCCGGCTCATAGTTGGCCATCTTCTTGCTGTGTGCTCACGTGGTAGAAGGGGAAGGAAGCTCTCTGAGGTCCCTTTTATAAGGGCACTGATCCCATTCATAATGACTCTACCCTCATGACCTAATCATCCCCAAAGGCCGCCACCCCCGAATACCATCATGTTGGGGATTAGGTTTCAATATATGCATCTGGGGAGGACACCCACATTCATTCTGTAGCAGGGCCCTCAAAGCCGCGCTCTGAGGTTCATTCAGGATGCTGGGGCCAGAGTGGAGATCTCAGACTTGTTCCCAAAGACCTAGAACCCAGAAACGCAGCCCAGAACCATCCTCTGAGGAGATGCTGAGGCTCACAGGCAAGCCATGCTCTTGTGGAAGGAGATGAAAGGAAAGATTTTCAGATGGAACAGAGAGAGCCAAACACAAGGCACGGTGCTTCAGGGAAAGGGGTGCTGCTATTGGCATTTTAATGAAAGAACAATTTCTTAGTCTCCTCTCCACAGCCAGAAGTCAAACTGAGTCCTGCCTGGAGTACATGAACCTTTCCCACCTGCCTGTCCCTGTGCCCCGTCTGACCATCCGGGGCAGTGGTAGCTGGGTCTCCATGCCCAGCAACGATAACACCTACCACCCAAGGGGAACTAGACTAGCCCAGACTTTTTCCCAGATGAGATCATTTTCAGAAAGAGGAAATATTGCCAAGAGACAAGAGCTCCCAAGAGTGGGGAGGGGGTGGCATATTGGGGCCATGTGGGGAAAGTTGAGTTCTGGTGCCGCTTACACCCAAAGATAGCAGAGACATCAAATGCATGAGGTAGGGGCATCTTCCTTCACAGCCCCCCCCCAAGGGCATTTATTCGGAGAGAGTATGTCTGTGTTCTCTAGAACCCAAAGATGCCATACTGGCCTATGCTGAGGACCCACACAGGACAAGGCTCTCCCAGCCCCCCTCTGCCTTTGAGGACCCTTCTCCCTGCACATCAAATTAGCCTGAGCATCGAAACGTAAGGAGAGGAAACACAAGCCAGGCTTCTCGGTGCCTCTCCATGCTGACTCCTTCCCCACCCCCTCCCAGCCCTCATCTCAGGCTTTCCCTCTCCTTGGCAGGACTCAAAGCAGGCTTATTTCCCCCAAGGTTGTCACAGACCAATTTTCTAAACTGCGTGAAAACAGAAAACAAACAGAAAACCAAATCCACCAAAGCTTGAGTCTCGAGAACAGCTTGGCAGGCGGGAGCAACGTGCTAACAATTTCATGCTGTTTTAAGAGTTTCTAACTAAGCAACATGTACCAACAACCAGATGTGCCCTGATACCGAGAGAAGAGAACACGGGCTTCTAGAGACAGACAAAGATTGGTCAAACAGGAAAACACTCATCAGGAAACGGAGCTTCCAAGCGTGTTGGGCCTGTGGCTGGGGGAGGCAGTCTGGGTCTGCCTGCCCTGCAGACTTGCTCACCCAACGGTTCAATCAGTTCAGCCACAGGGTTTTGGTCAGCACTTTCTTTGTGCCAGTTACTGTGCTGGGTGCTTGGGCTACCAAGGAGATGCTCAGAGCCTGTGCTGGACCTGGGCAAAGAAACAAATATAATTACAACGCAAAATGTTCTGGAATGGAGGAAAGAAGACCAGGGAAAGTTTGTGTGGGAATCAGAGCACTTCTTAGAGAAAATTTGATTCAATGTATTTCAACATCTGTTTATGGAGCTCTTATATTCTGAGGATGCAGGAGGGGAAAGTCATATATAGTTTCCTTTGCCGTTGAATAAGCAGCAGTCATCCAAGAAGTGAATGGCCCGGCCAGGCGTGGCTCAGCGGTTGAGCGTCGACCTAGGATCCAGGCGATCGGGGTTCGATTCCTGGTCAAGCATACATGCCCGGGTTGCAGGCTGCAGCCAATCAATGACTCTCATCATTGATGTTTCTATAGCTCTCTCTCCATCTCCTTTCCTCTCTCTGAAATCAATAAAGATTTTTTTTATTTTTTTTAAAGAAGTGAATGGAAGCATGGTGACTGTGCCTGTAGCAGATGGCTCCAGCATATTACTCAGCACCTACTATGTGCAGGAGGCAGAAGGCAGCACAGCATAGATGCCCACCAGTCACAAGCTGTATGGTCTTTAAAGGAGGCCTGCCCACCTCTTGTTTATGGCCCCATGGCTTATGAATGGGCCCTAGTTTCCCAGTGGGATGAGGGAGTCTGTAACCGGGGCTCCACCCAACGCTGAGAGAATCACAGTGGCCCACAGAGGCCAGGGCCCTGGGTTCTGAGCTGCCCCATGGGACCATCCCGTGGAGTGGGATGGGGTCTGCCCCAGCACAAACACATCCATCACCTTACTTTAAATTTATATCCCATTAGCTTAGTTTAGCATCTGCTTGCTTGCAGTGCACAGCAATCAGTATTTTTATTAGTCCTGAAATTACTGTGAAATAACAGTTATATTGCATGTGAGGTTTGGACTTATTAATTTGATAGATGTAAGCATGTAGATTATAACATAATCTCTGCAATGCCCTCTTTTGGAATTTCTTCTTCCTTTTTTTTTTTAAATTTCATTATTTTTCTTAAAAAGTAGCTGCTGGCCCAGGCTTCCCCTGGCCCAAGAGGTCACAGTCATCCTGCGTCTCAGGGAGTCTCTGCTCCCTGGCAAAGTCCATTAGCTCAGGCTTAATGTGGTCCTAAAGGCAGCGGCCCCTCTTTATGAGGGCTGTGTTTGTCACCTGGTAACTTGTTTATTGCACCAGCCCCGGGGTGGGAGGGGAGGATGGGCGTGAAGGTCACAAGTAGGTGGGATTGCACACCTCAGGCCGAGCCTCCCCTGGTCATTATTTTACCAGAATGACCTCTGGGGGTGGAGGGTCTGGAGTTCTCCTTGAGCTAACGGCACAAAGGAACTGCAAACAGGCCCCTAATTAATGGGTTTGCTTAGAGCTATTTCCCTGTTTAGGGACTTCATCCCAATAATTGCAGGCTCCATAATCATGAATCAGTCACTACCACTTTTCTGGGTGTCGACCACAAGGACCACAAGCCCAGCTCTGTTCCAGCAACTGTGAGGGGAGGAGAGCAGAGGCCAGGCACTCGGACCTGGGCCAGGTGCTTCCTCTCCAGGAGCCTACCCATCCTCCCAGTGACCAGAGAAGGCACTGATCCCTCGCCTTCTTTTCAGGTCAGGAGCCTGAGTCTCAGGGACATTAACTAGCTCAAGGTTCTCAGCTCATAAGCAAGAGTCAGAATTCAAACCTGGGTCTGGCTGACTCCAAAGCCTGGGCTCTGGGAGGCAACAGACTCATTGTTCATAATGGAGTTGTGCCAGGCACACTCCAGACCCTAGGAACCCAGGGGTGGCGGGGGGACACAGGGCCAAGGTCCCAAAAGAAGACGTCCCGAAGGAGCAGCAGCATGCACTGGGGGGCCCTGACGGGTGGAGAGAATCATACGTGTTTAATAAATTGTACTCGGGCACTTTCTCCAACCACCAGGTCCAGGGTTGGACAGGATTGTGGAAACTGTGCCTCACTCAGGGCCAATAAATGATTAGTCAAATGTCCAAGGAGGATGTACACACACACACACACACACACACACACACATGCAGACCCTCCTCGGCAGTTCCAAACTGTGCCTGGAACGGGCACAAGAAAAAAGGACCTCAGTGGGCAGCGACCTACTGGCATCAGGCACTGGTGGGGATTAGGGTGAGGGCCAAACCGAGGGGAGGAGACATAGAGCCAGGGAGTCCTGTGACCACCCTGGGCCTGGAAGGTTGGCAGCTCCCGGGGAGTGTCTCATCCAAGTGCCCAATTTAGACCTTGTCCCAGAACATGAGAAATGCCAGGGGTGGCGGAGAGGGCCAGGAGATGACAAAGCACAGGGCTGACCAGGAGCTGGGCCAGCCATCCCAGCCACGCCCCCACCTCTGAGCTCTCTCAGCTTGACCCCTAAACACACACTAGCCAGGAGGTCAGACCCCCAACCCCATGGAAAGAAAAGCACAGCCTCATCCTATACGGATGTAACCATGAGTCTTTCCGCATTGCTGTCTCCCCGAGGCAGAGACTCGCGGTCCTCAGGCCCAGTCTGGCCAGATAGACCCACACAAGCTGAATGGGGTATGTGTGCCAGCCAGGCGCCAAGCTGTTCTTCCCTAGAGCTGAGAATGCAAACCTGGGCCCAGAGGCCACCAATGCCCATCCTCCAGGGTTCCCAGGACCTGGCGCACTGTCCAACAGTCTACAGCACACAATTTCACCAACAGTCTGTGTTTCTGAATTAGATTCCAGAGTGAGCTGCTGGCCCACAGGACCAGGCCAGTTCCTCCTCGAGTGGCCGGGCCTCTCAGTCTCAAGGCAAGTGTACTATGGTCCCAGAGAACAGGCTTGGACACAGTGGCCAGGCCTGGCCAATATTTGATACACCAAACTCCTAACAGTCAGCAGGGCCCAGCCCATCTCCATCTACCAGTCAGTACAATTCACCTGGAACCCAACCTCAGCCCTCAGCACAATCTGCCCTCTTCTGAAGCTCCTCCCTCCCCCCCCCCCCCCATCCCCTGGCTTCTCTCCCAATCTTCCATAGAGCCTCTGACTATTCATGACCTTTTATCATTTTCATTTACCACCAGCCACTGAGGTTTCCCTTGAGAGTCTTCCCCACACGGTGTCTAGGGTTCCTGTGGGGGAAGATGCCTGGGAAAGCCCAGCTCTCCACACGGCAGCCCATCAGGAAGGAGGCAAGAGAGAACAGAAAACAGGAGACAGAGAAGAGTCTGGGTTTCAGGGGACTTGAATCCCAGAAGAAACACAAAACCAAGTCTGTGACCTTCATTTAAGCTGTGGTGATTTATTATTCTGGGAAGACAGTGGTGTCAGGAGGGAGGTGGGGAGGACTTCCAACAGTCGATATCGCAAGTGAGTATCCTTCCGAGGGGCCATGCCAGCTCTCCAGCCTCTCCTGTGCCTACAGGGTCTGACCAGCACGTGGTCCACACAGAGGGGGCCCTCACCACCTGGAGCCCCAGAGAAAAGGAGCATGGCCTCAGAATGTGGCCAGGCCTACTCTCCGGACTGCACCAGCCCTCCTGGGCTTTCCTTGAGGCTAACTGCTTCAAGGCAGAGACCAACACCAGCTTAGATCTCCAGTGGGACAGGCTAGAGGGACAAGCAGAGGGCCCCCTTCCAGATCATCCTGCGTGTCTCCTACATCCCCAGCTAACCAATCAGGTCTCTCCTTCCACTCCTCCCTTCTGCTCCCCTCTCTCTACCCTCCCCCTCCCTACCTTCTCCCCTCTGACTTCCCCCGCCCGCCCTATCTCTCTCTCCCTCTCTCCCCCTCCATCTGCGCCTCGTCTCCTGCACACCTCTCATGTGCATGGGTCTCTTGCTGGCAGCTGGCCTTTCCCACTGTGCCTCCCTCTCCCCTCCCCCACGGCCCCACACACTCTGAAGGCGGCACGGGATGAGCTGTTGGGAGCTGAATGAACAGGAAACTGCACTTTTGACTCTGAACACGTTTCAGTGGAGCAGCATCTGCAGAAAGCCAGACACCCAGCTCAGACACTGAGCAGCCGCTTCAGGGACATGCCACGGCTGCGACTGTGAACCATGCTTTCCTCCTTACCCCCCTCTCCCTACATGTGTCTGAGTCACCATCAGCTCAACACTGTCGCCTCCTGCCCGTCTAGGCCTTTCAGCTCCCTTTCTCTTGGGCACATGCAACCTAAATTGGGCAAGAGACAGTGAGAGAAGAGGGTAGCTCTGAGGAACACCCAGGAACCATCTCAACACTGAGGATTGTAGGTGAGCTGCAAGAGGTGAAGTTCATGGATTTTCTCCACAGGCCCCTCCCAATGCTAGTTTTTGGATGTTGAGCCATCCCTGTAGAACCCAGGGTGGTAGACCTCCTAGGGACAGGGTTCAAACCAACTCTCATGGACCTCATATCAGCTGGCAGGACCCCACTGAAGCCCTGGAGAAAGCCCTACTCTCAGCAGATTTTCCAACACTGAGAATTTAGGGTTGTCCGATAAAACATAGGATACCCAATTAAAATTTAATTTCAGATAAACAACAAATAATTTTCTACTGTAAGTATGTTCCAGATATTGCACAAGACACACTTATATTAAAAATAGTTCATTGTTTATCTGAAATTCAAATTTAACTTGGCCCCCTTGTGTTATTTGCTAAATCCAGCAACCTGCTCTAGAACTGCCTGACTCACAGTCATGTTGGCAATGGCAAGAGTGCCACAGCATGAAAAGGACCAAAAAATCACAATCAACTTACCTCTTTCTTGTCCCCCAGGGTCTTGCTTCATCCTTCATCTCGGCCCTGGCTCAGCCTTGCTCTCCATCTTGACCCCTCTTGCCTCCATCTCAACCTGATCCCTCAGCTGCTCCCAGCTCCTGTGGTCCAGATGTGACCAATCCTTTTGCCCCTTATTTCAGTTAAATTGAGGTTGAATTTTCAAAAGGAACTTTATTAGAAAAGTAAAGAGGCACACAGATATTCGAATTCATAAAAAAGTAGAGTAATTGTCACATGTAAGGAGATCAAATATCAAAGAGCCCCGAGACCAGATAAGTCTAGACACGGTCTGGTCATTCTTTCCCTTCAGGTGTTCTTGGACCCATTGACTTGGAGCAAGGTTTTAAAGCCCACTGTCCCTTCAGTGAGCTGGACCTGGACCCACATTCTGGAGCAGAGGCTCTCCCTGGCTGTATATTAGAATCACCTAGGAAGCTTTTTGCTGCCTATCCCAGACCAATTAAATCAAAATTTCTGAGAGTAGAGCATTTATTAGCTCCCCAGGAGATTCTAATATGTAGCCAGGGTTGAGAACCCACGCACATCAGAATCACCTGAGAACCAATAAAAAAAAAAGCTATTGATGTTTGCATCCTACCCTCAGAAATTCTGATTTAATTGATACAAGGTGCGGCCTAGGCATTGGGATTTTAAAAAGCTCCCTAGGTGATTTTAACGTGCAGCAAAGTTTGAGAACCACAGCTCCTCACAATTTAATAGACTTAAAACTTCCCAGGGACCTTGCTCAAATGCAGGTTCTGACTCAGTAAGTCTGGGGTGGGGCCTGAGATTCTGCATGTCTAACGAGTCCCAGGTGATATGCTGCTGGTCCTCTGGCCACATTTTGATTAGCCAAGTCCATAGATCAGTGGGCCTCAAGCCTGGCTGTGCATTGAAATCACCTTGGGAGCCTTGACAACTAGTCCCACCCTAGAGATTCTGATGGAATTGGTCTGAGGAGGGGCCTGGACATCAGGATTATCAAAGCTCCCCCCAGGTGATGCTAATGTGCAGCCAAGATTGAGAACCTTGGCTGTAGACCAACATCTAGGCATCATCTTACAAGTGGCCCTGTGACCCGCAGAGGGGAATACCACTCTCCACAAGCTGTTCTGACTTACCTCTGTTCCCTGCCCCAGCTGGGAACTTTCTTCCCTTGCCTCAGAAGGCCATGCCCTCTAGTAAAAATTCCCTCTCTCCCACTTCAGGCCGAATTAAGCCTCCAATTCCCAGCTCAGTTGCAAAGAGAGATGATTGACACAATACCCTGAGACCAATGACTGGTCAGAACCCACCCACCCTGCCTTGCTCTGTTACCAACTGTTCCCTTTGTTCAAGGGGCCCTCTCTGATGATGCCTCTGCCTGGGGAACCGTGGGCCACAGTCACACACCCTGCTTTGACAGGACATCATCAATCAAAGGTGCTGAGCAGTTTTCATTACTCGGTAGTTCCCAAGCCAGGCTAACACACAACCTCTCTCCCCTCTCCTACCTCAACCTTTTGAAATGAAGTAGTGGTGACTTGTGGGAGAAGTAGCCTACAGAGAACCCAAAGACAATGTGGAATTGAGGGAATTATTACTCTCTCTTGGGTGTGACTTCCATGAAATTATTCATGAATCTTTTTTTTTTCTAGGGGATGACCATAAATATCACCTGCAATGTATCTTCATTAGTTGCTCTCATCTTCTGACCTGTGTCTTTTGTTAGGAATTAGATGTTGCTGGTAGAAATTCGAGTCCATGTCTTGGATGCACAGCGTTTGCATAAAATGTGAACTCTAATGTGTAGAATTCGCAGGTCGCTGAAGTGTCACAGTCTACTGAAATGGGTCTGGAATCAATAAGGTACACATCAAACTCAATTGTGTTTAATTTTCATTGCTACCTAGAGGAAAGCCTAGCATAGCCCTACACGAGTGAAATTAAACATGAAAGCCCGTCTGAAGTGTAGAAGCGATACTTAAAATGACCTGTAAATAGGGTAAAACATGGCAGCCCGGCCCATCACAACATTATTGTTCATTTTTCTTTCCATAGTGAAGGTGACGGCCGCCCTAAGAAAATCAGAAGAGACGTGAGCACATTGCAGATCTAAAGTGTTTTCAGTTACACACCAGCAGGACTTCCCTCTTTGCACACCCCTGGGGTCTCTTCCAAGTACAAAATCACACTCTGCCCTTCAGCAGAGAGCAAAGAAGGAAGGTGAGTCCAACAAGGCCCTCCTGAACTTGGCCGGCCCCCACCCCACGCCGCCCAGGCTAAGTTCCGAGGCCGGTGAGATAATAGAACGTGCGGCTCTTGCAGCTGACATGGGTGGGGGGCAGACGCCCACTCGGGGCACTTCCAGCCGACACTGACCTTTCAGTCATGGAAACATTCCCCAGACCGACACTAATCGGGGGCACATCTGGCGTTTGGACTGTGTCCAGATGGGGTTTGTGTTAGTCGAGTCAGCAAGATAACCCGCTGGGGAGGTAGGGGAGGGGAGAATGCAACACTGCTGAGAGCAATCAGCATCTTTGGCTGTGTGTGTATGAGACGTGGTCAGGCTATGGCCAGTGAGTCATAGACTAGAGACCATCTAATCCCTGTCCACCCACTCTCCCTACCCCCACCAACGGAGAAGAAAACTGGAGAGACCCAGAGAGCCAAAGCCACTTCCCCAGGGCTCCACATCTGGGAAGCGACAGTCTAAAATCCCAGGGTTCAGACTCCCACTATCACACATTTTCCATGTTTCTACACTCTTTCAAAGTGTAGTATAGTGCATGTTGTCTTGAGATAATATGCCAAGAGCTAAGGTGATGACAAGAATCCAGCTGTTTCTTCTCTGCCAACTTCCTGTGACTTGTAATATACAGGACAATTTTCCAAGGCAGTGACAAATCCCCACCCCAATTCTTTCATTGGAGCTTCATTTTTTGGATTTGAAAGGAGGGGCTGCCTTTCCTGACTGGTTTCCAGACCTTTTTTAAGAAATAAACACAATACCTCCCATCCCCAGCATCAGAAACTGCAATTGAGAGCAAGACCTCTCAGTATTCAAGGTCCAGCCGCACGCATCAGGAATGACCGAGAATCTTGGTCACCTCTCAGCATCTGCCCTTACAAAGCCTGACACCTGTTGCAGCCAAGAGCAGCACTGCTAAAGAGGTAATTAGGCAAACCAAAGCCAGGATAAAAGGGATTACGTCTCCACCCACCCACACAGAAGGCCGTCTCCAGCTGTCAGAGGCAAGTTCTTTCTATGGTCCCCAGAGTGCTTATCCCACTCATAGGCACCTTGTTTCAAGTCTACGTCAGTGATCCTTTCCTGTAAAAACCTTCAGGCACACATAAAAGTAGAAATCAAGAATCTCATCCACCTGCTCAAATCAGAGATTAGCAGTATCTTCTAGTATAAAAGCTGCAGAGATCGGTTCACCTCTCTCCCTTTATTTGCTACAAACGCATAAAGAAACAGGGAAATAGCCCACATGAAAACAAGACCCATATTGTCCTGACCAGGTGGCTCAGTTGATTGGAGCATCATTCCATACACCAAAAGGTTGTGGGTTCAATTCCCCGTCAGGGCACATGCCTACGTTTCGGGTTCGATCCTCTGTCAGGGTGCATATGGGAGGCAACCTGTTGGTGCTTCTCCCTCACGTCGATCTTTATCTCTCTTCCTTCTTCTCTCTCTAAGGGTCAATAAAAAATATATCCTCGGCTGAAGATTAAAAAAAAAAAACCAACAAGACCCATATCAATGGTCAGCTTCCCAAAGAAAGCCTGAGCTCCCCCAGTAACTAAGCGGCCGGCAGAGCTCTGCAGGCCTGCTCTGTTCTCCATCCAGGCTCCACACAAAGAGCAGCTCTTGTCCGCCATCCAGTCCGTTTCCCCTCTTCTGGAATAATCAAAAAGGAAGCCTATCTTCACTCCCACTGAGATACTTCACTCCCAGCCACATGAAGATCACCCCTACCCCAGGCCCCTCCCTTCTGCTGTCCTATCTGAGACACAGGCTTTATCCACTCCCGATGGGCAGGACAGTGTCATTAAGAGTAGAATGATCCTCCTGCCCCCTTTAGGGGACAGCTTATCAGTTTCACCCCCCTCAGGAGGATTTTGTCACACTCCACACGCTCTTCAGGTCTCTGAGAAGGAGCTCACAGCCACCATCACTCTTTCCAAAGCGAGGCAGGGTCTCTGCGCCAATGATTTGGTACAAAGCCATTCCACGTTCTGTGCCAAACCAGTAATTCACAGCACTCATCAAAATCTGCCTCCACCAACTGACTCAGCATTCCTGCTTTCGGAGCATAGCCAGCCTCCCCAACACCCTGACATCCTCGCCTTCGGCATCGCTATTTACATCGCACAAGAGCTTTGGGCTCAGAAAGCCCAATTCCATTTGGATAAGGTATGCAGATGAGTCATCCTCTCTGAAAAGACTATACACCCTGGGTCTGATATCCATGCCAAAAAGCTCCTGAGATGGGGCTCAGGAAGGACAGAGTGGGGAGTCGTTGCTATGGAATGCGTGTGCCAGTTTCCCGAGGAGAGGGACCAGCTGTTCATGGGGCACTGCTCTGCCAGGGTTTCCTGCAGAAACTGATGAAGTTTCCGGCCCGGAGCAGCTGTGGGCATAGCCTGGGATCACCATGGAGCCCCAGGCCACACTGTCGCTGCCCCAGCCCCTAGCCTAACCTCTGCTCACACGGAGAGACCCAGCCCACCACAGACATTCCATCCGGCCTCCGGGGAGGTTTCTTCGGCCCGCTCTCCAGCCCAGTGAAACATTCGCTCTATGTCTACAGACAAAAAGGGTTTTGACTCAGTTCTGAGTTTTAGAGTATGCGTTAAATTCCGTTAACTTCGGGGGGGGGGGGGGGTGAGAGGGATGACAAATAACAACTTGTCTGAACTTTTTACATTTCTCCTCAGTGCCTCTGTAAGGTTCACAGTGAGGTCATCAATGATAAGGTGGGAGACGTCCCAGCTGGAGGACCCCATAGCACCCAGGGGACGCTTCACAGTGATGAGCTGACAGGACTTGGACACCGATTCACATACTGGGAGGATAGTGGAGCGGAGACAGGGAAGAGAGCCAAGGTCCCAAGGACAGAATGTCCGTGAAGGAAATTAATGTAAGGGTCATCAGATGCCCAACACTCAAGGGAGGAGGGGAAAAGAAATAGTCTCCATCAGGTAAGGTGTATAATGGGCATGGTAAGCTCCCCAAAACAAAGGCTTCAGCTGCTGGGAGGTTCTGGGCGCAGTGATAATAAAACTAATAATTGACTTTGAGGACTTATGCACAGGGCACTCTATGCTATGTGTACTATTACATTTATTACTTTAATCCTCATAACAATCCTCTGAGAACAGAAACCATCACATGCCCATTTTACAGATGAGGAAACTGAGACTTTGAGAGGCTAACTCAGGTCACATAAATAGTAAGTGAAAGGATCAGGATTCCAACCAAAGCCTATCTGACCAGAGTGCGCACTCTTGACTACCACACTAGAGCAACGGGCCTTAGAAATGGTGACCATGTCCGTTAATCTATTAGAAATGAGTATATGGATGGTGTGCAGAGGAGTTTTAAGATCCCAGAAGACAGCTATTGGCTTCATTCTGTCCAGGCTATTAGTCATCCCCTTCATGCAGCACCATTTGGAGGAAACGCATATCATGACACTTATCATAAGTGCCTGTATTCTATGGCCAGATCTCCCAGTGCATAACCACTGCCTTTTCAACACTCCTTCCAACAAAAATACAGCACTGCATGGTGGGCTGAGCTGAGACTCTTGAAGAGAAGCCCTTGATGCCCCATCTGGTAGGTGGGATACCAATCCATGATTTCTCCACCTTCTAGGGGTATTAGGGGAGAGAGTAGGCCCTCAAGACATAGAGCTGGAGCAGGATAAAGAGGCTCCACCCACCCCATGCTTGCCCAGGAACTTCCTTTATCTTCCCAAACACTGCCCTCCCCAAACTGCCCACCAGAATTAGGCCAAAGGCCTCAGGAGTCTCTAAGGGACAGGGTGAGGGCAGGGGTCAGATTTTCAGTCACTGTTTCCTGAGTACTTCGGGCTTGGTGCAGTCCAGCTGAATCCACCACTATCTATGGGTGGTGGGTGGGGAGGTACAGATATAGAAGTATATCTAGGATGTTTAATACCTTGGTGCAAAATGAAAGACCTGAGAAACAAAACCAAAGAAGGAGACGCCATTGTACAAAGCTGGGGAATCTGAAGAGTCTCATAGCTATCCAAAGGACCAACATCAAAAGAATTTTAGCCTGGCCAGTGTGGCTCAGCAGTTGAGCATCAACCTATGATCCAGGAGATGGAGGTTCCATTCCTGGTCAGGGCACATTCCCCGGGTTTTGGGCTCAATCCCCAGTAGGGGGCGTGCAGGAGACAGCTGATCAATGCCTCTCTCATCATTGATGTTTCTCTCTCTCTCTCTCCCCCTCTCCCTTCCTCTCTCTGAAATCAATAAAGACATATTTTTTTAAAAAAAGAATTTTAAGAGGCAATAAAGGTAACATGCCGTCAAAGGAGGCAGATATGGCTAAAGAAACAAGTGAAATTAATTCCTGTCTCAAGCCACCAGAAAGGTGAATGGCTACCAGATGGTCAGACAGAGATACCTGTCCACAGGCTGCCCAAGGAAAAAAATAAATGCAAAAAGAAATCAGATCCTCCACTGAGCAGGTGAGCAGGAAATTAAAATATCTGTATGCTGACCACAATGCAAGACCACACACGTTTATGAAGAGGCTGTCAGGAAGACAGCGTGAGCGTGAGTCAGTATCTATCCTCCGTCTGCCACTGACACCCAGAGAGTACAGGGAAATACCTCCAGAGAACACCCAGCAGTTTCAACAGGGGTGGAGATGGGACAGCAGAGACCAGGGCCACTGAGGGGAAACCAGCACACATCCCAGACCATGTCACTAGACCAAGGAACAATGTCTTTTCCTGAGCATTTGCTTTGTAGCGGGCATTTTACTGGGATCTTTCTAAGTGTCCTGGAAGTTTCTGAACTGGCTCTCAAGAGTCTTGCCTCTTATAAATAATCTTTCCCTTTAAGTAAGGGCTGGACCTAGCGACTTGCTTCTGACAAATAGAATATGGCCAAAGTGATGGGCTGTCACTTACCCCCAGCAAAAATCTCTCTGAATTTGTGTTTGTACACTTCTCATCCTCTCTTGGAATCATCTTTTCTGTGCCCTGTTGCTACATGCCTCCTAGGAGATACACACACACACACACACACACACACACACACACACACACCCTCCACGGAGCAGGAGGGAGCTCAGCCACCTCTTGTCATTGTTCAGCTCCTTCCCAATCAATCTCCTGCCAACCACAAATTAGCATTACACAGGCATTTACAGTGCAGCCCCCGGGGGTAGATAGAAGCTGCTAATCCTTAAGAAGAGGCACTGGTACAATAGCAGGAGGCCTGAAGCCTGGCCCCCACTCTTGGGGTGCTCCTTTGTGAGCCGTCCAACTCAACCACAGATGGTAAAGTTGCTGGGCCTGGAACAAACAGGAGACAGTAGGAGCCCAAGGAGCAGGCAGCTTTGCAAATAGCTGCATGACACGCTTTCCTGAGACTCCAACCCCTGCAGAAGGCTCCCCTGGGCTGGATTCCCTCTCAGAGCTTCCAGCCTGGTCCCCGTCGGTGCATTTTTCCCATTTTTCCTGGTTAACGTTATGAATGGCTCCAAGCGGGACCAATGTGGAGCAAGAGATGCCCTGGGGCCAGGCCACAGTTAGGCCTGCTCTGCCCTCTCAGCAAACCCAAAGGTTTTATTTGTTTTCATTTCTTTTTCTTAAGGGATTGATTTAGCCTTATGAAGTCTGATTGAACTTCCTGATCCCAAAGGAAGGCAGCCCTGGCTGGGTTCCCAGGGTCACATCCCCAAAGCGCTGCCTTCCTTCGGCCCCAGGGGCCCCTGCAAATGCAGCCCTTCCTGCCGCGGTCCCAGAGGCTGGCTCTTGCAGCCTCGGCCTCCAGAGCTCCCTGTGTCCTCACCTCGCAGCTGGGCCTGGAAACGAGGGAGCTTGTGCAAGGGGAAGCCTCTTATCGCAAACATTTCCTGCCTATTCCCTCTTGACCCTGCATTCCACAGCCCTTTCCTGGCCAGTTGGGCCACCAACGGCGGCCCCAGCAAACTCTTCATAAAGGATCCGCAAGGCAGGGTCCCCCCGGACCTGTCTATATTCCAGATTCTTCTCCATCCACACTGTTTCCCTTCTCCAGGGAGCTCACAGGTTCTCACAGCACCGAAAATGGTCCAGTCCAGTTGCCGAAAAACATGGAAAGAAGTCAGGTAGAACTGGAAAGAAAGAGCACAAAAAGCAGATGAGGATTTTTAGTTCAAACAGAAAATGTGACTCACAGCTGGAGCTCCACCCACCTCCGCTGGGACCCTGCTGTCTGTCCCTGGCTAAGGGAGAAACGGCCGGGGGCGGGTGAGAGGTGCGCCTGAGGGCCTGGGTGCCCGGCTACGCCGCCCCCACCCCCTGCTGGGCTGAGCGCCCGGTGTGCCGCCTGTGGAGGTGAAGACGCTCAGACGACGGTGGGCCGTGTGCTGGAGAAGCGGGAGCGCAGGGCCTCGGGCCTGGGAGCAGCCAGCCCAGCTGCGCTCGCAGGTCACTCAGTTCCCATGTCCCTCTCCCCACACCTCCAAGGAGCCCGGTCCCACGCCTCCCACCCCTGCCGGCCTGCTGGCTGCCGCCTGCCCCCCGCTTGCTGTGTGGTCCGAGCCCTCTGCCACGGAGAGCAGGGCGCGGGAGGGAGGGATGGGCCAGCGTGTTTACAGTTAAGCATAACTGAACCTTTATTTTAAATAAATAAAACTCTTAGCCAGTTTTTATTTCCCTTCGCTTTCAAGACGCTGCTTTCTCCCTCCTCTTCCTCATCATCAGGGCTGCGCCTTTATCCGTGGGGCCACCCAGGGGCCGGCCGTGGGAGGAGGGAGGAGCAGAGGCCAGGCTGACCCTGGTATTTAGTGTCTTCTCGGGTCATGTGACACTCCCACGGCTCCCCTCTCCAATGCCCACAGAGCCCCTGGGGTTCTCATGAATTCAGAGATGCCCAGGCCTGAGGAGCGGAGACTAAACAGGAAGCCCGGGTCCATCTGTTCTCACCAGTCATAAGATCGCCTGCCCCCAGCCCCCACTCCACCATGAGACTGCCACCCATCTGTCTTCCACTTTGGCCTGTCATCTCTGTCTCCCCGCTGGACCCTCATCCATCTGTCCCTCCCACAGGACAGCCATCTCTCAGTGTCTCCTTTGGGTTGTCGTAAATCCACCTTCCCCACGAGATGTTCCATCTGTCTACCATCCCATGGCCTGTCGTTCCATCTGATCCCCTTGATCACGCCCTTCCATCCATCCGTCCCCCCCACTGGGTATACTTCTGCCCATCTGTCTTCCCGAGTGGGTCCCTGTGATATAGAAACGGCGGGGATTCTGTTCTGATTTTTGATCCCAGCAATAATAATAGTAACTATTACCATCAACCAAGTGTCTACTATGTTCCATACACGTTATATCCTCTGACAGCCCTATGGGTATGTGTTTACTTCCCCATTTTACCAGTAAGGAAACTGAGGCTCAGAAGGGTTAAGTGTCTTGCCCAAGGTCACACAGCTGCTAGTGGCAGACGCAGGGTCCAGAAACAGGTCTGCCTATGCTGAATGGGGTGAGGGCACAGTCTTCTTACTCCTACACCCCCAGGATGTAAGACTCCCCTCTCCTGGCCTCTCTGCACATTTAATTTACACTTTGCTGCTGGATGTTTTCAGGCTGATGAAGTTTCCTCCCTGCCCTGACTTTGCACAAAAAAGTGAAGGAAGAAAAGCAGCCAGATGTGAGAGGCTTCAGAGGTCTTTGGGGGAGGGGGGATGGAGAGTGATGTTAAATAAACATCCAATGATATTCTTTCTGCAAAACAATCCATTTTCCTGGCACCCAGGAGTTCGTCCAAGGGTCTGTGGGTCACTGGGGAAAAGCACTCCGTGTGTTTTGGCTCCATATCCTTCCATTGGCCACAAAGAGCTAATTCTTCCAATTAATGAAATCAGCAGTGATGATGGAGATGTACTGACAAATTATTTTCAAGACAAATATATTCACACCGATGGTGGGGCTGATAGGCCTGAAGGATTTGGAGGGTACAGAGTGAAGGTCCCCTACCAGCCAGAGACACTGAGGTCATTCATGATGGCCGGGATGTTGGCCACCGCCTCGGGGGACACCTTTCTCCACCCGGAGCCATGGAGGCTGGGCTGGGTTGTCTGTGTTGAGGGGCTGCCTATCAATGGGCCTCTGTATAGTCCTGGCAGGTCCTGGCACCCCTCCCCGCTCCCCTCTCCCCCGGTGCCCCAGCCAAGTCCCCTTCAGGGCCTTGTCTGAAGGGTCTATTCAGCATTTAGGATTCCCTGATGGGAAGTGAAAAGGAGACAGACAGATGCTTCTGTGAAGCTGAGGGAAAGCTGGAGGCCTGAAGACAGGAAGGGAAGCCTGAAGCCCCAGAGGAGGAGCCCAGCTCGAAGAAAGAAGGAGGTCCTGTGGGATGACGAAGGAAGAAGGAAAGGGGGGGGGGGCTCGTGGAGGGGACCCAGGGCGGGAGGACCAGATAGGAGGGGGGAGGCTGGAAGAAGGCCCCCAGGCAGAGAGGGAAATCCCTGTTGGGAGACTGAGCAGCGCCAGAAAGCAGTGTGGGATTTTTTTAAAAGCCACAGATTTAATTTCCTGATGAGTTTTTTCAGGCTGATATTAGCAGCATTTTTCATTCCCCGAGCAGATCTGCCTGTGTGGAAAAGCTGGATCCAGAACGTGCCGGGTGACGGGGCCCAGCCTTTACCAAGACAGGCCCATGAGGATGGCCCAATGTCCAACCAACATTCCACCCCCTTATTTTAAACCCCTAGAGAACAGGACAGACAGATTTTGCTCCTGGCTAGTCCTGGAGGAGGGGGAGGAATCGTTTTTAGACAGCTCTGGCGAGTGACTATCAGAAGTCAAGGGCAAAATTAACCCTGTCAGACTAGCAAGGGCGGTTTCAGTGTTCCTGCCTGAACCGAGGGTGAGTCAGTATTCTGAGCTTTGAGAGTTACGTTAGGAGCTAAAGGAACCAAAGGCCAAACTCCCTCCAAAGCACCCTATACCACCACCAAACTGCTCTCTAAAGCCTTATTTCCCTGCTTAGAATCTATCTGTGTAGTCCTGGGCTTACCTGATGAAGTCCACACAAGCCAGGAAGGCAAGACCCTCAAAAAACCAGTGTGATCCCGTAGGCTGGGTGTCCTGGGGGCCGGCACCACAGACAGGGGAGCAGAAGCTGCATTTAACAGTACCCCCAGTCACCATGTGCGCGGGACAATGTGAGGAGCCCTGCTCCTGGCTGCTTCCAAGCCACTCCAGCTCGTCGGCCGTCACCGTGGAGAACCGCGCCCCCCAACAAACTGGATTTGGAAAATTCTCCAAGCACACCTTCTGCTTTTCCGCTTCCGAGCGCTGGCTCATGTCACCTGCTCCATCCTGAAGACAGAGCACCTATGCCCACTTAGGGAATCCTGCCCAACTCAGATGCTACCCCTCCTGGGAACCCTTCCCACCACTCCCTCCCTTGGCAGAGGTTGCAACGTTGACTGCCCTTTGTTTAGACAGCCCATGGAGTGCTCGTCGCCTTCGGCCTTGCATTTTGGTTACTCACGTACTTATCAAGGGGCAGGCAGTATTATGTAGCATTTACAGGACTTCCTCCGTTCAGATCCTTTCCCCACTGCCTCCTAACTGTGATACTCAGCAAGTGCTTAACCTCTTTGGACCTCAGGTTCTTCATCTATAAAATGGGGCTAATAATTAGTACTCATAGAGTTGTTGTAAGCATTTTTGAAATATATTTATTGCAGATCTATATGACAAGCAATGGCATATAGTATGTGCTCAATAAATGATTGTCAACTGAAATGAAGTGATCCAAAGAACAGTGTTCTTAATCACAGAGGAAATAAGAGATACTATTTACAAACTTCACATGGTACAGTCTTCCCAAGGCTGCCTGATTATTTTGTGTCCCTTTTCCTTGCACCATAATTTTAAAAAAAATAATAATAGCTGTTGTTGTGGGGTTTTTTTAATAGTCATTGGATAAAAGTCCTGCTTCTTCAGTTTGGTTTCCATGCTATCCCCTTATTAGGTTCTGCCTGCCCATTTCCTTGTTCCGCTCTGAAAGCTCAGTATTTTCTTTCAGCATCTTTTTAAATATTTCAACTGGTCCTAAGTATTTATTTTATTTTCAACTTCTTTGTATAACTTTATCAAATGTCTCATTAACATTCTTTTTACTCCCCAAAAATATTTCTTAAAACACTTATTCTGTGTTTTTTATCTCCAAGGGAATAGTTTGGCTGGGTTTTCTACCAGGAATGACACAATTCTTTCCACATCAATGCAGAGGGGAAATCTGAGACCCAGTAGATTCGCATCGTCTGATCCTATACCCAAAGAATTGCTCAAATGCACAAGTCCCCAACTCTCCTACTGGCCATATTTCTCAATGCTGTCTCTACCCAAAAAAGGTTCTTTCTGGTTAGGTCCTAAGGGAGAGTGAAATAAATACCATTTAAAAAGTTCATTAAAGATGGAGGACATTCGAGAGTCCGGTTGCCTTGGATTACCATGTCCCTGACATAATATCAGGCTCAATTATGGATTTTTTTTTAAATTTCAATCAATAAGCATTTTTAATTTCCTTTTGGAGTCCCATATGGTGACCTGGTTTGGTTTAGATGCAATTCAAATATCATCTGTCTCCCATGCTGTGTCCCATCTATAATTTTTATGTCTCAATCTTTTTTTATTATCCAGGGGCAAAATATTGATCAGTGCAACCAAGCTCTTTCCACCCCAATAGAAGAGTTTCCCTCTTCTTGCCACACACCTCAGTCTTAAGAAGGGGAGAAAGAGCCAATTAAAGCCACTTGTTTGAAATTTCAAGGAACTGGGGAGAAATGGGACCTCAGGCAAGTGGGAATGTGATCTACATGGGAAATCTCTGAGAGGACACCTGCTCAGCCATCAGTCTTTGTCTCTGAGGCTCCTGGAGGTGCAGCCCCATGGGAATGGCTTCTTATTGGGAAATGGGGCAAACAAGCGTAACACCAGCAGGGACAGAGGGCTCTGTCTGTGGGAAAAGGACAATCAGTGAACTTTCAAGCCCAGGGGGTGGGGCAAGGCTTACAATTTGAGCTAGATGTCTGGAAACTCAATATTGCCCAGAGTATCGATTACCTCACAGACTCAGATCCTTTCCTGCTCAGAGGGCAGGAGTAGCCAGGCAGGTCTCTAACATGAAACTCTCTGGGCAGAGTTTTAATTAACTCTAAGAAATGTGCATCAGAGCCTCCTAGAAAGGGAGATTGTTTTGCCTGGTAGAAGGACACAGGAGTCATCAAGATAGGAATATGAGTATGACAAAAATATCAAGAGGTTCCCATGTCTGCCTTGGCCCTGGGAATTAAACAACAGCAGCTTCATTCCTTAAATTGTATGTTTGGGACCGTTGCTTCACACCAAATTCCTCCTCAGGGTCTCTTTTCCAAAGAGAAGCATAAGAACTTTGCTTGCCCTGCCTGCTGGTTTGGTGTCAAACATCTTTGTTACTCAAGCATCAAAATGTGAGGAACCATCTGAATCCTAAAGCGGTTGGTAATTCCAGGTACATGGCTGAGTTACAGACTTCTGCTGAACATCTGAGTGTGAACTCTCTCTCCATTCAGTCTAAGGCTGCCACTAGACTAGTCCTCTCCAAGCCTTCATTCAGATCTTCTGGATCAACATTTAATAAGGAACTACCAGTATGCTTGACACTGCACTAGGCACTTGGGATATGAGTAGCCAAGAGATGGTCACTATTCTCAAGTAGAGAAAACAGGTGTGTAAATTAATAGTAATAGTAGCTTTTGAAAAAAAATGGTTTTAATTTATTTTTGACAAATAAAAATTGTATATATTTAAAATATACAATGTGATGTTTTGACTTATGTATACATTGTGAAATGATTACCACAATCAAACTACCTACCATTCCATCATCATCTCCCATAGTTACCTTTCTTGTTTTCTGGAGTAGGTAGTGAGAACAGGAACTTGACTCTCAGCAAATTTCAAGTACATAATACATTAACTACAGTTATCATGCCGTACATTAGGTCTCTTCATTCATCTCATAACTGAAAGTTTGTACCCCTTGATGAATATCTCCCATTCTCCCCTATCCCCAGCCTCTGATGACTACCATTCTACTCTCTGTTACTATGAATTTGACTCTTTTTTAGATTCCACATATAAGTGAGATCATGTGGCATTTGTCTTTCTGTGTCTGGCTTATTTCACTTAGCACACTGTCCTCCAGGTTAAACCATGCTGTTGCAAATGGCAGGATTTCCTTCCTTTTTAAAACTGAGTAATATTCCATTGTGTATATATAGCACATTTTTAAAAATCCATTCATCTAGCAAAGGCCATTTAGGTTGTTTTTACCTTATGATATGATATGCTTTTGATAAACATTGGGCTCCAAGACAGATGGCAGCCTCCAAGATGGCCCCCAATGATCCTCACCTCCTGGTATTCATGTACTTGTGTAGTCCCCTTCTACACTGAAGAGGGTTGGCATGTGTAACTAACAGGGTTTGGAGGCTGTCATAAGTTATACCGCTGCTTCCACCTTGCTCTCGCTTGGATGAGTCATCCTAGGAAATCAGCTGCCATGTAGTGAAGACACTCAAGGAGCCTTATGGGGGACCCTGCCCGGGTATCTCAGTTGGTTAGAGTATCGTCCCCATATGCCAAGGTTGCAGGTTTGATCTCTGGTCAGGGCACATACGAGAAGCAACCAATGAATGCATGTATAAGTGGAACAACAAATTGAAGTTTCTCTCTCTCTCTCTCTAAAATCAATCAATAAAAATTTTAAAAAAAGAAGCAGCCTTATGGGGAGGTCCACATGGAGAAGAACTGAGGACTCCCACCAATAACCAGTGGGAAACTGAAACCTTCTGCCAACAGCCATGTGACTCAACCATCTTGGAAGCAGAGTCTCCACTTTCAGACAAGCCTTCAGATTACTGCAACCTAACGAGAAACCTCAAGCCAGACCCCTCAGCTAAACTGTTCCCAAACTCCTGACCCACAGAAGCTGTGAGATAATGTCTGTTGGTGGGTTTGAGCCACTAAATTTGGGGTAATTTGTTCTTGTTCTGCAGCAATAAATAACTAATCCCATGCTTTGTGTTCATTATCTATTGAATCCTCATGCCAGTCCTGCTGAGTATTTATTCTTGTCCCAATGTTCCAGATGAGGAAACTGGGATTTAGAGAGGTTTAAATAAGAGGTCAGGGCTAAAATCTAACACTACTGGGTTTCAAAGCCTGTGTTCTTTCCTCTGTACAATAAAGTGTTTGGGGCGTGACATTTACGTTTGCATTTATAACATACCTCTTGTCTAAAATATCACATGAACCTCACTTCCTTCTTTAGCAGGATTACTAGAACAGCAAACCAAGGAGGTTTGGGGGACCAAGTATATTGGGTTTCAAAAAAGCATGTATCTTTCCTCGTGGTAGCCTTCTGGATACGTGGGTGAATTATAAATTAGAGGAGTACAGTGCAGGAGAGTAGTAACTGGTTTAACAGCCACACCCAAAGGATACTGACCGCGGGCTGGCGTCAAGTTCCAGAAGACAGTCTGCATTGGTGTGATCGATGGCTCTGCCCGCAGCCCTCTCCTGGGCAACAACTTTTAAATCAACTGGAATGAAGATACAGAAAGCACGTTTGTCAAATGTCCTAATGGCTGAAATGGGGACACTTAGTTAATAGGTAGGATGGCAGAAATGAAAAGAACACGATTCTCCCAAGGTTGGGCACAGGTCAAATCTACCAAGATGAAGTTCACCCAAAATGAAAGCTCCTTTACTTGAGTTCTAAAGTCACCGCTCAAATACACAATGGAGATTTCTGACTCAGCGATAACTAAAAAAAAGAAAACCATCGGAGGGTTTTAGCCAATGGTGAGTTAAAGAAGAGTGAAGACAGCACTAATCTGGCCTTCTGTGGAGGGGAAAAGAGGAGGGGCACTTTGACTCTGAAGGTTTCCTGCTGAGATGCTACAGTCCCCCGCACCCCAGGGCTGTATTTAGTAACTCACACTCTACTCCATTAAAAGTGTTTGGGTTCCCAGCGCCTACCCGCCCCCTCCCCCAGGCTGAGCCGGGGAGCCCTTAGAAGGTAATGAGAACGCTGAGGGCTTGGAGTCTGGGAAGAGCCTGGAAACTAAAGCTCCCTGAGCCTCTCCCCGAGGCCCTATCCCTGCTGATAAGGATGCGAGTGGAGCTGGCTGACAAGTGATTGGAAACAGGAGTTCCCAAACCCCTTAACCCTTCCCTAGCCCGCGAGTCCTCTAGCGGCTGAGGCCCCTCTCCGGGCGGCTCCCTGCCGCCCACATCAAGGCTCTCGCTGCTGTCTTCCCTCCCTTTGTCCGGACAGGTTACTGGCAGCCGTCGTGCCAAGGTGCAGCCTCTCCACCTCCAGGCCCCCTGACCGGTCAGCTAGGGAGTCTCCCTCTGGTCCCGACTCCCTGCCCGCACCCACCCAAGCCCAGCACACTCAGCCACCACACCTCTGCCTGTCCAGGAGCGGGAGCCTGCCAGGTAAGGTTGGTGTTAACTGGTGATTAGGGATGCTGGGACCAGAGACCCCAGGCCCAGGCCCAGGCCCAGGCCCAGCAGCCTACTTCCAGAGCCATTCTCAGCTTGCCCCAGCCAGCTGTGGAGCTCTGTGGGGCCTGTGGGGCTCACCCTGAACCACACTGGACTTCACCGAGTCATCTCAAGGGCCTTCCACCCACCTAGGTCTTGTCTGGTGCATGGATAGGCCCCGCACAGAGACAGGAGACTAGGGGTCCATTCCTGGCAGTGGCCAGCACGGCAGAAGCGGACAGGGAAGCCGCTGCTTTCCCTGGGGAGGGGCATTAAGGGGAAGCCAGGCTTGTGGCCACAGTAATTAAGTGTAAAAAAGCCTCCTTCAGTAGAACAAATTTCAGATAAACTGCCATTATCATACAAATCAGCTTTGCACCTAAAAGCCTTTACCCAAACAGCAGTTTAATTAAATCCCTAATCTCCTCTGGCATGTTCCGACCCTTTCCCCACACCCCCCTGGCAGCCACACACTGACTTGGGAACTTCAAGATTCCACTTAAAACACTTCACCTGTAATCATGCAAAACACGCCTAAAAGTGGTGGGTCTGGGTCTGGGTTCCTCTTTGAGGGTTTGGTCACTGTGTCTTAGCGCGTCAGTTCCCTGAGGCTCAGATGGTCCTGACTGGGGTGCTGGGTGCCGACGGCAAGGGTGGGCATGAAAGTAGTGCTACTTCCAAGGGCAACACCAGCAGTGGAGTGACGGCAGCCGTGAGGCCATGGGGGGGGGGGGGGGGTGCATCGCATAGCCCTGCTGTCTCCTGCACATTCCCAGGAGGCTGAGGCCCATTTAGCATCCATCCCATGATATAAAAAGCCTGCGATCTCACCGCCCACAGAAAGTTTGTGGCAGCCCTAACGGACTTAGGTGTAGGACCCTGGTGTTAAACAGAAGAGGCAGGGATGGAGGGGTTGACCTGTTCGTGGGTGTCCCCTCTTGTGAGGCTGCATGGCCACTGCTGTGAACCACAGAGGGAGGCCTGTTCGTGAGAACCAGGTCCTCAGGGGAAAGCCTAAAGCAATGATGATTCCCAGTTTGGGCCATCCGCTGTATCGGGGGAGCAGTTAGGAGAAAGGAATGGAATCTGAGGGGAGCGGACAAGGCTGGGGACAAGGGCCAGCCCTGGAGCACGGATGGGGAGCACCCGGCCGTGCCTTCTGCCGTCTGTAAAGTGCTTTAGAAGTTTGTGCTTTCAAGCAGGGACAGAAGGGGAGGAAATCAAGTATCAAATGCCAGGTACCATGGCATATGTTCTCTTTAACTCTTTATGCTCTTTTTTTTTTTTTTCCCATTTGCAGCTGGCACTCAATAGTATATTAGTTTCAGGTATAAGCACAGTGGTTAAACATTTACAAAGTGAGCCCCCGATAAGCCTGGTACCCGCCTGGAACTATGCACGGTTATTACAATATTATTGACGATGTTCCCTATGCTGTGCTTGACAGCCCAAGGGAACTCTAATTCCCCCTCCTCCCCCAGGAGAAAACTGAGCTGAAGGTGGTGAATGACTCGCCCAATGTCACCCACCTCGTGACCGGCAGAGCCAGGATTCAAACACTGGCCTGCCTTCCTGAAAAGCCGACGCTCCTTCTGCTAAACCGCACATCAGCCACAAGGATTATAATGCTGGAGGAGGGATCAGCCACCCAAGAACACTAAACACATCTCTCCTCCCTCCCACAGCAAGAACATTCTCCTCCTGAAACAATCCATTTGTTCTGAGGGAGAGCAGGAAGGTCTCGGCAGGGATGAGGGAACCGACTCTCAGCCCTGAGGATGTTGCACAGGGGAGCTGGGCTTGTGGGGGCTTCTTGGGGTTCAAACCCGGAGGAGGAAGAGCCCCGGAGGAGAGTTTTCTTTGCAGGAAAGAAGCGTCGGGGGCTGTGGTGGGGGAAAGGGGCATCTGTAAGTCATATAACAAACACCAGACCTCTCCATTTTATACCTCATTCCTTTGGTGGGGGCCAGCAGAGGAGCCTTCCTATTTGGGAAACCGAAACTCACATCACCCTGAACCCTGCACTTTTTCTGTTAATTGAATAGACTTCATTATGCCTGGAGAGCACATGGATCTTCTTTAGAGGAAGTTATATTTCCGGAAATAGGTTCTCTGGATTCAGGAAATGTCCCTGTTTCCTGGGGGATTCCCTACTTCCTTGTATTGTGGGTTCCCATAAATCTAACGAATAAATGAGTAACACTGGAGGTGTCTGAGGCAGCACAGTCCCCAGCCCCTGAGGGAGTTCCCAAGCCCTTCGACTCTTTCATCCTCAGCAGGTTCTGCCCAGCCTGATGGTAGTGGCCACCCCACTCTGAAGTCAGGGGTTTCCAAAGGGTCACTTGGAATAATAGGTGCTGCTGTTTTGACTTCTGAAAGAGCCCGGGACTGAGGAAGCCTCCTTGGCTCCAGGGCTCATGTGGATGGGTTAAGAAAGTGAGATTTTGGACAAGATCTATTACAGAGTCCTTTGTCTCTCTCATAGCAAAGACAACAGAGAAGAATTTTAAAAGGCTGCCTGGGTCTACAGAACCCCTCTGGAAGCAGATGGCATGTCAGCAGGTTCCAGGGCAGCCCCAGAGGCCTCAGACCTGGGAGCCTTATTGGAATGCAATTACCCTAAGTGCTGGCTGCTAGGATGAAAAGGCAGGAATGCAATTATGGAAGGAGCGTGCAGTGAGCTTTCATTGATTAACCTGTCCTGTCTGATTCCATTCCCCACTGGGGTGGTGCTGGGGGCCTTGAGGGTTGCCCTGTGCCCTTAGGTTATGAGAAAGAAAAACAGTCACTACAGAGTTGGTGAGCACCAGGAGGGTCTGCGGACCCCTGGAATGGCCTGGGAAATGTGCAAAATGGAAAATGTGCATTTTTAGAAAGAGGTTCTAGCTCATCACATGCTTAGAGGGCTCTGCAGCCACCAAACAGTTAAGAACCATTGTGTCAGAGGAATGAAAGATCAGTGGGGTGGTTAGAAGGGGCCTCCCTCAGTTTTCAACTCCAAGGGGCCATGACCCATCTGGGTGCAATTCTGAGTCAATCACTTGCCCAGTTACTTAGCCTCTCTGTGCCTCAGTTTTGTCTATAAAATGAGGGTAAAAACACCTACATCCTGGAGTTGATGAGAGAATTAAATGGCATAAAGAATGCAAAGTTCTTAGCCCAACATCTAGCCTTCAGTAGCTTTCAATAAATGGGAACGATTTTTATCGTGATTATTTATTAAAGTTCAGAAAGTAAAGTGGAACATACAAGCATACTCTTCTGAGTGGTCTTTCCTGATTCCATGGGAATCCCCAGGCAAGACCCTCCTCCAAAACTGAGTGGGGCCATGAGAGCCAGGATCTCCAGACACTGTTTCCTAAAACCCTCCCCCAATAAGGTACCTCTCCCCTGGAAGGGACCAGGATTGGGGCACCCTGAGAGAAAAGACTTCTAGAAGTGGGAGCACATCAGAGTCTGGGCGGGGCCAAGATAGTGGAGGGCTTGTCTGGGCCTGAGCTGGGCCACCACACCAGACTCCCTCATGGAGCAAAATTTCTAGAAACTTTAATGGCCAAAGTCTTCCTGCCTGTTGGGATAATACAGCCACACACTCAGTTGAAATGGATTTCTCTATCCTGACAGGCCCTAGAGTGAGACTAACCCAAGGCCCAGCATCTGTAGAATGTCTAGTGTGGGACTAGGAAAAAGAAAATCTCTCCTCTTCTGTATTAAGCATGTCTTTATTTTCTGTTTTTGTTGCTTTGACACCTGGGACCTTGCTGACACTGGAGGGACTGCTTCTCTCAGGTTTAGCCAATTCCTGGAGAAACTAAAGGACTCACCTGCCCATACACCTTTCAAATGCAAACCAATCCAGAGTCCACACCCTCAACTGCCTCCTTTATCAGAGCTCTTCCACCTGGATCTCTATTCCTCGGCCCTAATCCCCACCCAGGCCCAGGCCCAGACAACTACGGACAGTCCCTACAGCCCAGAGCCAGCTGAAATCATTCGCACGACCCTAACCGCTGAACCTGCCTCACTGGCCCCTGTGGAAACCATAATGAAGCCTCTTGCTCATGTTTTCCCCTCACTCCCTCTGCCTCCTGACCAACCCTGGTGCTTCCATGTGTGTCCCTACCCTCTTCTTTGGGATCTGTAAGTATAACAAACTATCTTTTTAATGACAGTCGTCTCCTAAACTATTAGCCTCATCATACCTGTAATAATAAAACCTATAAAGATTTTTAAAAATTGATTGTTTGAGAAAGAGGGAAGGAGAGGGCAAAAGAGAAAAACATCAATCAGCTGCCTCCTACACACCCCCTACCACACCCCCTACCCCACACCCCCTACCGGGAATAGAGCCCCAAACCTGGGCATGTGCCCTGACTGGGAACCGAACCAACACCACCTTGGTGCACAGGACAATACCCAACCAACTGAGCCACACCGGCCAGGGCTAAAACCTATATTTTAAAACACTCTTCCCCCTACACCTTCCCCTCCTCGGATATCCTCAAAGTTTTCCTCCCTCGGAACCTATAGGCTGCTCTAGGCATCTCCCATCCCAGGCCCAGTTGCTCAGGCCTCCTTCCTCCAGCGCACCCCGACAGACCCAGGCCCCTCCACTTAGCGCCCTCCACCTCTGAGGTCAGAAGCGGTGCCCTCGGAGCTCCAGCAGGGAATCGTAGCAGTGAGGACCATGGGAGGACCTTTATTCCTCAGTTCCCAGGAGAGAATACACTCAAAGAGCCGAGAAGAGGAGCTGGCTCCGGGCCACACACTCGTTTATTCATCAATCATTCATTTACTCATTAATCATTCATCCCCCCACCCATCAATCATTCATCTGCTTATTTATTCATGCAGTTTGTTTGTACCTCTTCCTCGCTTTGCTTGCCACAGATGTTGGTCCTCTCCAGCTTTGATCTTTCCCGTTTCTGTGGCAGCTGCACAGCAGAGGCCTTCTGACATCGCTTTGTCCGTTACCTGGCTGAGCGGGTGCCACTCTCAGAGGAGCCTGAGACAACCAAAGGAACAGTGTACAAGCGTCCCCAGCCTGGAAGCCTCTTTGCATTGCAGGCTCTAGACTTCTGATCCGTGGGTCAATGGGAGGGGTAGAGAGGGTCTCTGGGACCCAGCAAGGAATAATGGTTCTAGACATGCCTCATAGCTGCTTGAAAACTGCTTTTCTGGGCCTTCAGGGAGGCAGGGGCTATAGGAGGCTCTAAGCCTCCAGGCCCGGCTGTGAGGCCTGAGCTCAGGACTTCGGGAGGTCCAGAGAACATGGTATGGGGGAACCTGGGCCTAGAGTTTTAGAGGCCTAAGCTGTTAGCCTCCTGATAGGTCTCCCAACTTCCACCCACCCTACCCCACTTCACCCCAGAAAGTCTATTCGCAGCCAGCAGCCAGAGACCTTTCTGTGTAAGTCAGATCATGTCCCACTTCTGTTCAAGTCCCTGCCATAGCTTCACACTCACTCAGTAAGACGTTCCTTGGATGAAAAAAATGAAGGAATGAATGAATGGGCCCTGGGAAGCTCTAAGGGTGTAGCGTGTGAAGCTGCAGGCTGTTGGGTTTGGAGCTTCCTGCGGTAGAATTTAGAGCGTCTGCAGTGGCCTCCATCAGCTGTGCTGGGAAGGAAAGAGCCAGGGGAATCCCAGCTGCCAGCCTGCTCAGGGAGGGAAGGTAGGCCCAGCGTCGGCAGCGACTGCGCTAACTCGAGATGCCAGCTCCGTGCCGCTCTGGGGCTGGCCAGCACTCTGGATGTCATTAGCTGATTTGTTCTGCTCAGCAGAATGTACTTTTCGTATTTAGGCAGGAAAAACAGCTTTCGGTCCTCGTGCCCTTTCTTCTGTGAGCTGTAGCACATGGCCTGCTTATTATGAATTAATCCTCTAAAGAGCATGTTCATTATTCTAATTTAATTGTGCTTCGTTTCAGAAAATAACTAAACCCAGTGCGGAATAAACTCCAATGCTGATCGGTTTTCAAGAAGTTAACCTAAGACAAAATACTGCTAGAGGGCAGCAGCAATTTGGAATCATTAAAGGGAACCCATGTAAATAATAAAAACAAAACTAAAATGCAGAATTAAATTAAGGAATAGGAAATTAAATTTGTGAATCTGATCTGAAATGGAGGCCCTATATGCACAGGCTTACCCTGGCTTGGCTCTTTGCTCGGTAGTGCTGGGTGGGGAGGTCTGCAGAGGTTCCCAGGCCAGGGAAATGGCAAGCAGGGAAGCTCACAGGCCTGCCCTCCTGGGTGACAGTGCTGCCCTGGGAAGAGGGATGTGGGCTGGAGGCGGAGAAAGGGGGCTTCCCCTCCCACAGGGTTACCTCGGAGGAAGATGACAACCACGTCGTCGCGGCTGCATCTGAATGACTCCTGCCGAGCCCTGGTGACTGCTGGAGGAGAACCCACCACCGCCCAAGGCAAACGATGTGTCTCTCTCACATTGATATTTCTCTCTCTATCCCTCCCTCCTGTCCTCTCTCTAAAAATCAATGGGAAAAATATCCTCGGGTGAGAATTAACAACAACAGAAAAAGCTTTCAAAGGGGTGTTGTCCCACAGGACCCACCTGAGGGAGAGTTATTTCTAGAAGGCTGGCATGAGCTCGGTCAGTTAAATGGCTTCTGTATTTCTGATCCTGAATGAAAACCTCTGCATCCAGAGCATGGACTTGTCTGCCAGGAGGACATCTGTGTGGGGTCAGCTTCACCACTTGACCAGGACGGTTCAAATCATATCTGCCCAACAGAAGAGCTTCCAAGGTGGCTGCACCTTAAACCAATTTGGCTGCCAAATTGGTTTCTGTCAACCAACCAAGTTCCCTTCCTTATAAAGTCCACATTGCTCAGGCTTACATGACCCCTTCCTCTGCCCCCCCCCCCACACACATACATAAAATCATCCATGGATCCCTTTTCCCACTGTATAATAATAGTAGTAGTAGCAGTAATGGTCAACACTTCCTGAGAGTTTACACCTTGCCAAACATTTGTTCTAAATACTCTGTAAGAATTATTAGCTCATTTAATGCTCACAACCACCATATGAGGTAGGTAGTATTGTCCCCATTCTATAGATGAGAAAACTGAGGCCCAGAGAAATTGGGCAACTTGCTTATTATAACAGCAAAATATAGCAGCATCCAAGTATGAACCCAAGCAGCACACCAGACTCTGGAGCCTCCTAACCACAACACAACACTTCCTATTGGTCATCAGCTCCCCTGTCTGCAAACCTATCCATAGTGACCCTAAACCTAGGCCATATAAAAAAGAGAATTCACTGAGCCTCAGTGACAACTCACATCTGAAAAGCAGGCCCATGTTTTCAAAATGTCTTTATACCACTTTCTCCCCTAGTATGGCTGAGTCTTCACGGCCGTCCTTGACTTTTGGCAAATGCTGCGGCCTGGGCTCTGTGGGATGCATGGTTTATAGACAGGAGCAGGCTTCATTCTGTTTCATGGGCTTGCCTCTTGCAGCCTGGGAGGGTAACACAGGCTTGGCATCTGGGAGCACGTTCCCGGAGGAAACAGCCTCGTCAATATGCAGGTACTCGTTTAAATTCCAGACCCTGGCTTTTAAGACACACATCTGCAGCGGGCATATGTATTGAGATAGATGAAAACAGAAATGGTTTTCCATTGTATCTGTGTTATTAGATTTGACCTACCATCCAGAAAGCACAGAAAGAGTGGAAAATTAAAGGTGATTTGGTATTAGCCTCCTACTCATATTAGAAAAAGGAACTGCTCTTGCGGTTTTCCTCACAGAGGTGTCTTTATTCATTTGACAGGCCTCTAATAACTAATTCTGGTTGTCTGGTTGCCAAGAAAGATTTCCTACAGGCAGACTTGAAAGTGACTCGGAACTCTTTGCACGCCCGGCTTCAAATGATCCCAGAAGAGCAAACATTCAGCTTCCCCCCAGACTTCTGAAGTGTGGGAATAACATGAAAGAATGGGCAGGAATCTTTCTGCAGCCCGCGTGTGCTAGGACTGGAGCTGTCTGGCAGAGGTTGCCGCTAGGTCTACGCGGACCAGGCATAGTGAGATTTGGAAATAAGCTCATGAATTTGATCGGTGGAGTCAGCCAAACTAAATGATTTATTTCAAGAAAATAAATCTACTTTGGGGCTAGAATGATCCAGGTCAGTCATAAACAGACTGTTTTCCTCTGTCTGTGTAGACCTGGAGGAGGCAGAGAAAAACGGGGAAAACCACCGCGGTTACTCTCATAGGGTCACAACAAAAGATCACGCACTACGAATATGTATAAGCATTCACAACAGTGATTATTTATTCGTCTCCATGTGCCAGGCTATGAGGTGATTATTCCCATTGTACAGAGGTGAAAACTAAGCCTCTGAGATGTTAAATGACTCACCCGGGACTCATAATTTGGGAGGCAAATTCTGGCTACTTGTTCATCAAGCATGTCCCTCTTCCTCCTGGGCACACAGGTAGATGCCGTTTCCAGGATCCCTTGCCGTTAGAGGCAGCCATATGACTCAATTCTGACCAGTAGAAAGTGGGTGGAAGTGACATGTCATTTCCAGGCCAGTAAAACCTGCCTATACCCAACTCTCTCTTTTCCTCCACAATAGCCAAATCGAGAGGATGCTGAGGACCTGGAGGAGGGTAGAATCTGAATATGGAAGAATCTAGGATCCTCAACAACTGCTTGGAGCAGAGCCCCTTCCTTACCACTGTTTCTACTGTTGGACGGTGATGTGAGCTAGAAATAACCTACTGTGTTAAACCACTGAAATGTGGCTATTGTCAGTTCCAGCAAAAAGCCTAAACTGACTATTACAGTTCATAGGGCTTCCAAACTCAAGGGCTCTAAGGCCCGTGCTCTGGCCCCTTCTTTGTCTGGAACGACATTGGGTCCGATTAACCCTCAGCGGGGGGGCAGTAGGACCCTCCAACTTCTTTTGTTTCATTCTTCCTGCTCTACTGGGCCTGCGGTGGCAATTTCTTAGCTTTCCACCTTCCTATCTGTGCAGACACATTCCTAGTTTTTAAGAATTTGATCAAAGCTACTCCTTCTATCTCTTGGTTAACCCCTCCCCATGTGGGGCCCTGGGCCTGTGAGCGTCTTGGGTTCCCCTCTCCCATGTGGACACATCTAATCAGTTGCTCGTGCCCTTCCACTCGTGCCCCCCCCATTCCCCAGCCAGTGCTCTGTTCTGGTCCTCCTCATACTCGCCTGGTGTTATCACAACACTCTCCAACCTTGTCTCTTCCCATCATCCTGTTGCCTCCAAAAGGTTCTTCCTAAAATAGACCTAGTCCCAGCACCCCTTGCATTTAATTTTCCTATGTGAACTCTATCAATATTAAAAATGCAAATGCCCTTTGACCAAGCAATCCCAGGCCTACGAGTTTACAGATACACGCATAACGTGATTTACAAACAAGACTATTCACTGCATCATTGCTGGGCAAAAGACTGGAAACACCAAATGCCCATCAGTCAGTCTTATTAAATAAACTGTGGAACACAATGTCCTTCACCTAAACATCTCCTGGATCTATGGTTATGTGTAATGAGCAAGGCACAGGTAAGTGTATATAACATGTTCATATTTGTGTTTAAGAAGTATTGGGGAGCCCGGCCGGGCGTGGCTCAGCAGCTGAGCGTCGACCTAGGATCCAGGCGATCGGGGTTCGATTCCCGGTCGGGGCACATGCCCGGGTTGCGGGTTCGATCAATGACTCTCTCATCATTGATGTTTCTATCTCTCTCTCTCCCTCTTCTTTCCTCTCTCTGAAATCAATAAAGATATATTAAAAAAAAAAAAAGATTGGGGGTAATTAAAATAAAAAATAAATAAAAATAAATAAATAAATAAAAAGTATTGGGGAGACATAGTCACATATGTGTTTGCAAAGACAAGGAATATCTCTGAAAGAATGCACAACAACTAGTGATAGCAGTTGAATATACTGAATATACGTTTGTATTGTTTGCAGACTTTATATACATATCATTTTAAAACATTAAAATACAACCTGACTTTCCAGTGCTTATTTGACAAATCCAAATCCCTTAGTAAGAAAGGAAAGGCTCTGGGTCCAACATGTTTTCCTGCTCCCACTCTCACTCTCCTGCACTTTCCTGGAACATTCCGTGTACCCTCCTATCTTTGTGCCTCTGTTTTGGTCTCTCCCTGTCCAGGAAAGTCCCATTCCTGCTTGGCAGGAACTAATCTCATCTGCTATCTCCTTCATTTTCTTTATAAGTTTATACTATTGCCCTTTAGCCCAGTTTGCTGCACATTAGAGACAGGCATCTTTCTTTCCTACAAGATAGTGTGATGTCCCGAAAATAGAAAGTATTCAAAACATGCCAGTGCCTTGAACCAAGTTTACAACTCTACAGTCTCAGCCACAGCTTCCGAGAATGGCCGGGAAGGGGGCCAGGGACAGGCTCACCCTTCACCCCAGGTAAGGAGCAGGATCCAGAATCTGCCCCATCTGGTTGGGGGCTGGAGGAGGTCAGTAATACATTTCAGCTTGGGACATTCTGCAAGAACAGACCTCCTTGCTCCGGTTCACTCCCAACCCCACCCCCAACCCCATTTCTTTGCCACCAAAGACCCACCAAATCCATGGTGCTACCATGCTTAGGCCTGAGCATTGGCTCAAAGGAATCAGGCTGGAAACAAGAGACGTCCCTTGCCCTGGACCACAGTCTAGGGTTTAAACTCAGTTGTCATAATTATTTGAAGCCTATTAAGTTTATTTATGTTCCAAAGCAGGACCACTAGAGAAGGACCATCATAGTCGTAAATATCAGGGCTGCTGTTCTCCAGACGCAGCTGGGCCTCCAGACCCCTCCCCTTCTCAGCTCTGCAGGCCCTACTTACAGGCATGAGCCATGCGCTCAGATTCAGTGCAGTACCCAGACCCTGTCTGCCCAATTCTGTTCAGCAGCAGAGCACAGGCTTCTGTACATTTTGTGTGATTGGAGTATGCTTAAGCAAGACCCAGATATCTGTGGGAGGAATGGTGTCTTCCAGTCCTGCTCAAGTCAAATGCGTAAGATTCAGGAGCCCAGGTGTCCAGGGTTTCATCTCCAAGGACCATAGGGACCTGAGAATGAGCATTGAATCCTGGGTACATGTGGAGGTCCTCCTAGCCAATTTAGAAGTCTTTAAGAGAACAAAGGACTGCTGGAGATGTCCTCTGAGTTCTTGGCTGTGTGAGGGTTTCTTCATTTCCACCCCCAGTGTGGGTTGGTGGAAACCGTTTAGTCCTAAAAGCCAGTGTTTTCCAAAGCATATCCCACTATACACTGGTCTTGTTAGATTCTCCATGAAAAAGTAAAGCAGATTCTACAGTCCAAAAGCTTTAAGGAGCACTGAATACTACATCCCCCTCTGGGGAAATTCACAACGCACATTTGTATATTAAAGACCATAAGCAAGTCTTGCAGCAAAGACATTTGTTTAACCCAATGTGCTCTAAACATATTTGACAAAGAATCCTTTTTTAGTGATGCCTATGTGCACCCATTGGTAGGAGTGTGACATGGAGTATTTTTGGAAAAGCTGCCTTTAGAGATGTGTGTGTCCCCTCACCCTTCCAATGAGCGCTACATGAGGTTTACCAGTCTGGGAGGAGGAACACTTCTCACACTTTGCCCTCCTTGCCTTCTTGTTTTCAAGTCTGGCCAACATACCTGTCCAGGTACAGGTGTTCTCCTTCCTCAGGCTCTTTCTCTCTCTGTCCCCACCTAGGATGCTGGAGGAAGGAAGGGGGAGCGTTAGCTTCAGCTTCAACCAACTGATCCATTTCCCCACCTGTCTGCAGTTTGACCCTCCATCTCAACCCACTGGCTGATTTCATTGTTACTGTCTCTGGTTTTTAAAGAGGGAGACTGAAAAATTGCTCTTGGTTCTTTTCAAACTTTTTCCACATTTACCTCTTCCAGGAAGCCTCACCTGACGGACCAGGGCATGCTCTGTCGCTCTAGGGCAGTGGTTGTGAACGTGTGGCCCCTGGGGCAGCAGCAGCAGCACCTGGGAACTTGCTAGAGTTGCAAATTCTCAGGCCCCAGCTGAATCGAATCCGACACCCCGGAGGTGAGGTCCAGCAATGTGTGTTTTCGCAAGCCCTCCCCGTGATTCGGAGGCCAGCCGTTGGTCTAGGATTGGGCAACCTCTCTCGGAACAGGTTCTGTTCCACCTCACTCATTTTCTGCACATGGTTTTATCTCTACCACACCCAATTCCCAAAAGGGAGGGATGTGCACAGCCAATGCTAAAATACTGAGGTACTAGCACAATTAAACAAGTTTACAGATCAACACTTCCTCCAATACCTGAGCTCCCCTCCTCCAGGTCTCCTGAGGCCCTCCTTGACCCGTTCCAAAGTGTCCATCTCCTGCGCCGGCCCTCGCTGCCTCCTTTCCTCCTCTGTGTTGGTTTTTTTCCTTAGTGCTTGTTACCATTCAATATACTATATAATTCATACATTTTTATATTTATTTTCTTGCCCCCCCCCCGAATATAAGCTCATGGGGGCAGGGCTTTTTCATCTCTTTTGCCCTGTTTTTTCCCCCAGCTTCTGCCTCAATAGATATTTGTTCATTAAATGGACCTTATCACAAGGGGAGAGGGGAGGGTTGCTGCCATGATCAAACACGGCTTCACTGCAAACTTCCTGGGAGGCAAAGAGTTACAAAGACCTCTTCATCTAATAACAGGAAATCAGAAGCTCCCAGAAAGGACAGAATCAGCAAAGACCCTCCTTTTGCCCCGAGGGCTCCTTGGGTGGGTTAGAGAGCTTTTCCTGAGGACAGGTCCCTGGGGGCTCTGCCTCGATGGCTGTCGTCGGAGCCAAGACCAGCCTCCAGCCAGCTGGTTTAGGCCTTCAGTCTGAGCAAAGCTTCTCCTTTCTCTCTCCAGCGAGAAATGGACAGACTCCTGCCCACAGATGTCTGTGCTGAACTCGTCTCCTGGCAGGAGAAGCAAAAGGTCACGAATTACAGGGAAACGTCTGCTGGTTTCATCAGCTTTGTAGGTTAAATTCGGCAGAGCCTGAGGGAGGAGCAGGGTGGGCACTGGACCGTACCGAGTTATTTTTCAACAGGCTGGAAGGGGAGCCCCCACCTCAGAAGAATGTATCCAGCCCTGATAAATTTATAAAGTATTTGACCTTTAATCAATCCTAATATTTTCAATCCACAGAGCCTTCTTAAACGCCTGCAGCCCTGCCCCTGGACCCCCATTCATCACAATTACTGCTCCAACTGTCGGAGGCAGTGCATGAAACGGCGCACGCTGACGTCCAATATTTTATCACTAATAAAGAGAAACATCCCAAGTATTTGCACAGTTTTGATACTTTCCAGCCCTGAGCCCAGGAAAGGGGGGAGCGTGGTGATTTACGCTCACTGCCCAGCATTGTTAATTGGCCTTCTCGGCTGGAGCCTCGGGATCACTGCTTTTCTTTGTGTCACAGCCAAGGACATGGGTGTACGGAGAGCTTGGAAGGGCGCAGCAGGCGGCCCGGGAGGGGCCTGCGTAGCGCACAGTAGGCCCTTGCTTGGCATCTGGTTAGTGGTGTGAAGCACTATAAAGGACAATTTTTAAAAATCACGATTTGGAAAGTGTTTTTCTACTCTCGTGGCTTTGCAAACAGAGCCAATGTTTATGAAGAATCTTCTTCCAGTGGTTGCCACGGCTGTGATCTGTCCCCAGTTCCATGTCTCCCCTTCCCCCCTCCTTCCCATCCCCAAGCAGTGTCTGCCTCCCAGCCCCATCCCTTCTCAGTTCGCAGGCCCTCCTCCCTCTTGGCCTCCCAGCTCGGTTTCCAGCCACAGCATTCAGACGGCCTACAGGCTCCATCTACATGGCACCCAAACATCTGGATGAGATGTAAACAAAACAAGCAGATGTTTCTTCTTCATTATAGCAGGTGCCTTGGCAGAGCCCTGGGCCTCCCGCTATAAGGGAAGGGCTCTCTCTACAGTCCAGGTCCCCAGAAGGGGTGGGGGAGAATGTCAAGGAGCTAGTCACCTGGGCCTCACAGAGAGATGAGCAGAGAAAGCCTGACACCCCTAGGAAGGAGGCCCTGGCAATGGATGACGGTGTCCGTGTGGACAGGAGGAAAGGTCCGGGAACAGAGGGGCAGAAGGAGGACCAGCAGGAGAGAGGTCCGTTGTGTGCTGATTAAACATGATTTCATATACACTTGTTTACGACTTAAGAGAGGTTGTTTTAATCCACTTGTTTATGACAAAGATTTAAAAAATGCTTCAGAAGTAAAGTTGTTTTGATATAAGAACGAAGTAAGTTGTTTCAGGATGTCTCATCTGCTGTCCTTGATTAGCGCTCAGCCGCTAGCTGCTCAGGGGCCCCTCTGGGTCACGGGTGAGAGCACGTGGAGGGGCCGCTACGGCAAGGGGACGCTCAGACTGTAAACCCTGAGAGCTCGCAAGGACTGCTGGAGAGCTCCTGTCGGGGTGAGGCAGCCCCTCCCTGACCTGACGACTCCCCAGAGATCCCGGTGGCATTGGGGCCCACCCTGGTTAGGGCTACTCTCCTACAGGCAGTGGCTGCAAAGCATCAGCAGACCCGAAGGGAGCCAGCCTGCCCCCCAACACCAAGGTCTTCGTTCCCTAGCAACATGCTCTAGCAACAGGGGCTTTTACTTTAGCTCCGGCAGCTGGAAATCAGGTCTCAGTGGGTCACCCTCTCTCCCGAGGGCCTCCGTGTATAAAAAGGTCCCTACGCCTCCGACTTTATTCCTGTACCTCCCTTTGCCTGGAATACCGGTGTGATTAATCTGTCCCTTGTTTGGAGTATGTCATTTCTTTATTTTGCTTATTAAGAAACACTAACCTGCATGCTATTGGCTTGTGAAATTATTATAATTCCCGCAGTGAACCTGTGCTGAGTAAACTGCTGACAAGGACAAGTATCAGTTTATGGAGCATAATTTTGCTGCCTCCTCGCAAACAAAACCAAAACAAGGGCCTAATGCCAACCAGTGAGGACGGGTTGATGCAAATCCCTCTTTAATTCCACGTGACAGAGGGTTTCCTGAGCCTCCACATTCCACACTGCGGCCTTGTAGGGCAAGGGACCGTCCTGCAAAAACAAGAACCGGCCTCCTTCTTACCCCCACGGGCTGACATGCAAAAAGAGTTGGGCTCTGGGGACAGAGGACGTCCTGGAGTTTGGATGACCTGGTCTTAGAAAATGGCATAAAATTCCCCCTTTTCACCCCAGCTTCTATCTAACAAGAGACCAAGGGGCAGGCACATATGAGAAATAAAGGGGGGTTGAGGTACTTGTGGAAGAGATAGCTGAGGAAGGATAGGAAGACAGAGGGCCCGAGGCAAAAGAGATGGTTACCACTTGCCTTCTCTTCACTCTTTCCATTCTCTCTACCCCGGCCCTGTCCTCTCTCTCCCAGTCCTGTGAGTAACACTGGGCACAGGCCTGCCGTCCTTTCCCCCACTCCTGTAGCTCCGGGTGTGACGCTGAACACATTCCCTCAGTCCTGTCCCCCAGTCTCCCATCCTGGGGGGAAGCATTGCCTGTACACACCTTTGGCACCCCCATAGCCCTCGTTTGGCAAACCAAACACATTCCTCAAGGCTGCCTTCCTTGGGAGCAGCTTTTTAACCCAACTATCTCCAGAGAGACTTTCAGGCCCCTACAATGATCCTTTGCCCCCCAGCCCAGCACAAACACACAAGCACCATGGGGGGGGGGGGGAGTGTTGGGAATGGGAAGGCTGCTGCTCCCATCCATCCACTGATTATTGGATTTTGTGCCAAAAGCAAATATTTTCCTTTGACCTCAGTGTCCCTAGCTGCGAAACTGAGTTACAAGTGGACATCAGGCTGTCTAGTACCCATGGGAAAGGGTCTGATTGCCACAAGGAGTTGAGAATTCAACAACTGGACTGCGGTTAGGACCAGGTGAGGTACAGTTTGGGGAAAGGAGATTATGCTTTGTTAGAGAACTTTTTAGTTGTTTTTCTTGCTTTTTTTTACGTTACAGGCCCAGCCAAGCGATGCCCCAAGGCTCTGGGTTTTCCAAAGGAAGACTCTCCCACCCTGATAACCACAGCAACCCTTGAACGAAGTGGAGGGCTTCCTTTGGCATTTGTGGGAGGGAGAGAGTAGGAATCAGACACAAAGAAAACTGAAGTATGGGTGATCCAACCCCCCTCCCCCAAGTAGCCTTGCTTTTTAGCATCATGGGTTAGAAGTTTATAAGAATTCTGGATCCATGGTTTCCTATGGTCGCCTTTACAGATCTTGTTAATTTATTACCCGTGGTTACACTTTTAATGGAAATCATGAAGAAATGGCAAAGGAAACATGAGCTAATTTTTTTCCAGTGACACATTTCACTGCTATTTAAATAGCCGTTTTGCCAAACCAAACACAGCGCTTACAGCCAGCAGTGACACATGAAGGAGATCACTGTGGCCGATCCTGCCTGCGGCATCCAGAACAGGCGAGACTTTCTCTCAGCTTCCCCAAGGGCCGGACGCCAAGGGGGTGGATTGGGGGGAGTGGGAGCTTGGGGCACAGCTGGAGTCCCAGAGCTGGGGTGACTGCAGCTCTCACCCTCTCCCAGGCATGGCCACTTCTCTCGTGCCTGGAGCCCACTCCTCACCCCCAAGGGCCCTTGGGGTAACTGTTCTCCCAGCAGCCTGGGAGGCCCCCCAGAGCGGGCCACTGCCTGGCTCTCACTGCTTGATGATTTGCTCAGACCTCTAACTGGGAGCATTCTCAAGTTGTATACAGTCAGAGGTAGGCTTTGGGGAAAGCCCCGCCAGCTTTGTTGCAGTTCTGTGGTGGCCGTGGCTGTGGCCATGACCACGCTTGCACAGGGCGCCTTTGTTGGGCAAACCCAGAGCCTCTGACTTCTCCTCAGAAACGCTGGCCTCTGAATCTTTCTTGCTCCCCGACTCCGGGGCTGTGATGTCACCAAGCATTTATTAACTTTTCAAGAGGCCAATTGAAAGCTGTGGCATTTGGCAAGAGAGAAGCCAGGGCCTGAGTTGTTGGAGAAGGGGGAGCAGACCCGCAGAGGCTCTGGTGATAGCTGATACAGAGAGGCAGTGGAGGGAGAAACCTTCTCGATATCGGCCTTGTCAGAACCTCCCCAGGACTTAAAAATGCAGTGGGATTGGGGGAAGCGAAGCACTGGCCCTTGGAGACCTTGGATCTGTTGTCCACCTCGGGGGCCCTGTGAGAGCCCGATGGCACCAACATTCTCATGCTGAGCTCCTCTGATGAACAGCTGGGGGGCGGGAGGCTAGTGATCCAAGAAGGGCACATGAAACGGTGAGAGAACCTCTTGGAGGGAGGAGCCCTAGCCAGCAGGAACTAGGGTTTCAGCCCCACCCAGGCCCCACTGGATCTTGAACGAGACCAGCTACCTCTCTATTTCCCCCAGTGGGATGCTCCGTTGCCCCCAGAATTCCCTGCAAGTGTCAAGGTGGGCAGAGCAGAGGGGCTCTGACAGAATTCGGGCAGCAGGCCTGCTGGCATACCGGGAGAAACCACTCTCCCTCCTCGCTTTCCAGGGAGAAAAGCCACTTTAGTGAGGCTCCGGAGAGAAGTTAACTGTCGTTTTCCCTTTGCCAAAAAGTATATTAAATTCACTGACCACATTTTTCCAAACCCGAGTGCGGAGGACATTAGATGCAACACACACTGGCTGGGCTCTGGTGCGCTGGGCACCACACATATTTCATTTTGCATTATTAATATTTAAACCAAAGCAGCTGTTCTCTGTACACACACAGCCCAGAGCCTGCCCAAGGCTCCTATGGAGGCTTCTCCCTGCGGCCAGATGTACCAGCTAGGAAGCCCCTTGTTGACCCTCGGGCCTTAGGCCTCCTGCGGTGAATTTCCCCAAGTAGCCATTCACTGATCTGCAATGACATTTCTGGGACATTTCTGGGCAAGGACAGATTCTGTTGATCTGGTTTAGCTGAGATTCAGCAGGGCTTGCCCTGAGCAGGTTTTCAAGAGGGGCAAAAGTATCTCTTTGAAACACCAACCTCCCTTTCTGAGCCCTCTGCCCCAGGGCTGCGTACCCTGGACTTTCACTGTTCTCCCCAACTCTTTCCACCTTCAAAACGTGGAGCCTGGAGTCCTCCTCCTGCGCATTTGCACCTTAAAGTCTCATCTCTAAGCCTGGGTTCTGGATGCTGCCTGGCTCAGTGTGTGCAGACTGGGATGTCAATGAGAGCTTCAGGCCTGAGGGGTGTTGAGAGAGCACCCAGTTCTTCAGATGGACCCTTAACAAGCCAATCAGTATTCCTAGAGGCGCTAGTCAAGTCCCCCAGAGACTCTGGAGGGTCCGGTTGCCCCAACCCTGACCTCTGCCACCTCCTCCCACCTGCTCCCGGGCAGAGATTTCTCAGGACTCCTTGCTGATCCTCGATGCCCCCAGCCTGGGCTGGTGAAGGGCTGGCTTTGTGCTCACTTGCTCAATAATCTGTGAAGAAATCAATGCGTTTCAAACTCTTGCCCTGGATTCAACCAGGACTCGCCAGCATGGGTTTTAATCACATTGTGTGATTTGTCCATGCTGGGCAGTGGCATGGGGGTAGGCTGGGGGCTTCAAGTTAAACTTTTCTCGACTAATAACTATTCTTCCCATTACAACTCCCTGCCCTTGCCTTCCCTGCCGGCCCCCCAGGACTTCCCCTCACCCCCTCCCTGGCTTTCTGCCCTCTTTTACTTGGGCTGACATCACACTCACATTTTCCAAAAATTCCCCAAATTACCCACAGCCTTCGTAGCTCCTGCTGTCGTCTGGAATTACACATCCTAGACGCTGCCCCCTGTCACTCCCTCCCGCCCCCTCCTTCCCCTGAGCATCAGGACTCCCCAGCTCTGGCTCCCGGCCGGCCTGAGTCCCCCAGCTCAGTGGGGTCTGAGCCACGCAGGAGCTCTTCCCTCACCAGGCCCAGGGGGAAAGGGCTGCTGGAAGGAAGTTGGCCGGGTGGGGGTGTGTGTGTGTGTGTGTGTGTGAGTGTGAGTGTGTGAAGGGCAGTCTGGATCTGAAAAACCCCATTCTGTGGGAGGGGCTGGGCCTTTCTGAAGCCCTGATGGATGGGACTGGGGGACACATGGTTCAGTGGGGAAAGCCAGGGTTTGGAGTCAGAAGACCTGAGTTTAAGTTCTGGTTCTGCCGCCCATGGGTGCTACGCTCTCACACGGGTCGGGTAACCTCACCTCAGTGCTCACCTCTGTAAAATTGGGACTTTGTGTATTTTCCCAAAAAAAGCTGAGGCAGTATTTCCGTTCCCACACGCTCTTCCAGAACCTTCCACTTTCCGTTACGAGGCAGAGTCCACGTCCCCTCCCCTGGAACTGGACAAGTCTCTGGGGCTGCCTGAGCAAATCGAACGCGCCGAAGTGACATGGGGGCTTCCTAGGCTGGGTCACCAAAGGCATAGGATTCTGTCCCCCCCCCATTGGAACTTAGCCCTGTGCTGTGAGGGAGCCCAGGCCACCCGGATGGGGCATGTGCCAGGCTCTGGCTGGGAGTCCCGGCCGAGGTCTCAGCACAGCCCGCACCAAGGGCCTGGGCGTGAGAGAGAACCTGCGGGTGATTCTCACCCTCTGTCTTCACGCTGCCTCAGCTCGTGCCCAATGCAGCCGAGAGGAAGGGCTTCCCCAAACCACAGATTTGCGAGCAAGAGAAAGGTTCTTGCTTTAAGCCACTAAGTTTTGGGTAGTTTGTTACACAGCACTAGATGTCTGCAACGGGCTCATAATAGTAATATTTGCCTTACAAAAACTGTGAGGGTTAAATGAAGAGATCCCTGAGGCAGTGCCGTATGGAGCCTGTATAAATATAACATTGTCCTCATCGTTGCTATCAAAGAACTTCAGTGCGTATGTCTCAGGACACCACGTGTACGTCTATAATATAGCAAGAACGGGGTTGTTAGATGGTTCCGCAAATCACTTCACCTAACCCTCATAACTTTTCCATGCACCAGACCTCCTTCCTCCTCTCACCCAGCCCAGGGAGGACTGAACTGGTTGTTCTCAGGATTAGAACAGGTGGGTATTATTATTTTCACCAGTTTGGAAATGGGCAAATGGAGACACAGCTAGTTTAAATTAAGTTGGAAGTGGAATTTGAATCCTGGCCTGTCTTACTACAAATTTTCACTCCTCATTTTCTAGTAGCTGGAGCTGGGGCGGTCACCTAAAGAAAATGGGGACACTAGGACACTTCAATGGGTCCTGACTTGGAAAAATCCCCCTGCTTGCTCTATTTAATTTTATTTTTATTTCAACAAACATGTGTTGAGCACCTGTAACGAGACAGCATGTTAGGTAGACCCCGGATGCACAAGACCATGGCCCCTTCTCTGGGGGAAACTGATACTTCCTTGTTATGTAACCTTGGCCAAGCTACTCACCATCTCTCAGTCTCAGTTTTACCATCTGTAAAATGGGAATGATTATAGAACCCATCTCATAAGGTTATTGTGATAATTATACAATATATAGTTTGACTTAAGGCATCATGTGCACAGAAAGTACTCAGTAAATATTAGTTTCTCTAAGTATACAAAGAAAAGCTTACAATATCATGTGATATGTGCCAAAATAGAGGGGGACATAAGTTGTTATGAGAGTAAGTAGTTAGTTCCTGCTGTGGGGGGTGGTTGGAGTGGCAGCAGAGAGGAGCTGGCTTCTTTCCTAGGACTTCAGAGGCCAGTAGAAGTAGCAGGTGGACCGTGGAAGGACAGCGTTTGGTACGTCTGGGAGGCAGAGCAGCCCCAGGCGGCTGGGTACACGGCCTTGAGGGAGAAAAAGTTGAGGCAGGTTGGGAAGGGGCTTTGTTACCAGGCTGTAGAGTAGTGCTGGCCAAGCTGTCCCCGGACTCAGGCAACAGTCTCCCGACACACTAGGGCAGCCTGCTTATAATGACAAGGCGTCATAGGTTCACAGCCAGACACAGCTGGAATTGCAGTCTCCCGTCCACAGTCTCCCACCCATGAGACCTTGAGCAAGTCACCCAGTCCTCACGAAGACCCAGTGAAATGACAGCAATAATATCTACCGGAAATGCTGTTGTGAGCCTTAAATGAGATTGTGTAGGCGAAGTGTCTACCTCAGGGTCTGGCACATAGGATTCAGTAAGTGGTCCTTCTCAGCTCTCCTTGTCACCTTGGACTGCTTGTCCTTAGGTCCAGGCAGTTCCAAAGCCTGTTCCTAAACATCCCACTCCATTAGGGCCCCAGCAAGGTGCCCACAGAACAAACAGAACCACGGCACCAGGAGAGGGGCTGCTTCATCCCCATGTTGGCCATGTGGTCCTGGGTCTCTCTGTGCCTCTATTTCCTCACCCAGGAAGTAGGAGGGTTGGACAGATGGTGGCCTATAAGCACCTTCCATTTCCTCTTCTCTCTGTCCTTTGGACCCTCTCACCAGGCCTCACCCAGACAAACCATGCTATCAAGAGGAAGGGACTGGGTCATGGCCTGTGAAGATTTCTCTTAAGTCCTTTCTGTGGCCCTGACTTTAGGCCCCCAAGTTCCTCCTTCCTAAACCAGGACTTGAGTTTGGGTAGGGGGACCACAGCCCCTGACTTCTCTGGAGGACTCCGATGCTAGTTTTACCCTTGCTTGTCTCTTATGGGTTTCTGTCCCTCTGGGGTTCTTGGAAGGCCTTAGACCACCTCCCAAAGTGCCTGGGTTAAACCTTAGGAACTGAGGGTGAAAAATAAACAGCCTCAAACCTTGTCTGTGGCTTTATTTTGAGACTACTAACAACCTGAAATGACCCTCGCCCTCCCCTCTCTCCTCTCCTGGCAGCTCCCACTTCCTCCAACTCAGTCCTGCCTGAGCTGGATTAGGGAAGGGAGGAGGTTATGGTCCATGGAAGACTCATACCCTGAACTTTATGGGGTTTGCAGCAGCCAGGTGCAGAGCTGGGTCGCACCCTTTCTCCACAGCAGCCAGAGCAATGACATGCAGGCTGCATGGTACAAGCAGGAAGGGAGGAGCATGGGAAGAAAGGGGAGTTTTTGTGGTGGGGCCGAGGACAGCCTCCCGGCGAGGATTAACTAGAGCAGCTTATGGAGATGTTGGTCGTGTCATAACCAATAAGTCACGAGAGACAGGCAGTTTCCACGAGCTGACAGGTTACTAGCCATGGAAGTAGGCTTCAGGCAGGTGTCGTGAGCCGGGTGGCATTTGAGAAGAGCCCATGGCTACCTCCCAGGGGCCACAGCTCCCAATCCCCGGAGGACGCATGGCCACAATCTTCTCCCCGAAACCTGCTCCTGTCTCCCCCAACCTCAGACCTTCTGCTACAGGAGGAGCATCGGGGCAGCTGGAGCCCAACATTCCTGAGCTCTTCCAGCCCCAGCACTTATCTTAGGGTTATTTTCACTCCCAAGAACAAAGAAGCTTTTTATTCGGCAAGTGGCGAGAACCCACACCTCTGACAAGCCATAGATCACCCTCCGGGAGGGTGGGGCGGGATGGTGGCCAGCACATGAGGCTTCTCCCCCCCTCCCCCCAGCCTCAGAGCCTCAGAGGGGGCACTTGGCTCCTGGCTTGTGGTAGGTTCCCAGGCAGAAGGCGAGAACTGTGCTGGACAAACTGGCTCTGAGAGCCAGTGGCCAAGCCAGGGCAGGAAGATGGGAAAGATGGGGATGGTTAACCCTCAGGCAGGAGCCCTGAGCAGTCCCTGAGCCGACTCTCTGGGCTCAGTCTCCTCACCAGGGATAGGTGCTGATCAACCAAATCACCTGGGGAGCTCTTAAAAAAGAAAGGAAATAAATTCCCGTGGTGTAGAGAGGCCAACCATACAGAGATGGTACAGTGGACTCAGCACACCCAGTGGCCATCATCGTAGCTGAATTTCTTGTTTCGTTCAATAAGTATATTTGAATACGCTAGCATATATAGGTATAGATATACACACATATTGATATGCATGGATATATATATATATAATCCATTTTTACATATTTGGTAAGAAATTAAAGGACATTGTTCTACAATGTCTTTTTCACACTTATGTGGTTGTCACTCCTTATTTGTACATATAGAACCGTCTCCTTTTTACTGACTTAGTATTTCATTGTGTGGCTATTGATGGCTATTTAGGTAATTGTCCCTATTTTTCTATTACAAATAACACTTCAGTAAGTATCCATGTAACAAACTTCCTTGTGCATAATTCTGAGTACGAATAGGGTATATTCCTAGAACCGCCAGGCAAATCAAAGGGCATGTATGTGTATTTTTGTTCCGATGGATATTGCTAAGTTGCTCTTTATAGAAGTTGTACTGTTTTACACAGACACTAACAGGGTATGAGAGTGCCTCACATCCTGGGCTAATACAGTGTGTTATGAAACATTTTGATCCACATTAATTTTAGATGAGAAAAATAACAATTCATTGTGGTTATAACTTGCATTTCACTCATTATAAATAAGGTTGAGAAACTTTTAATGTGTTTAAAAGCCATCCGCATTTCTAGGAACCTTAAAATACATGAATTTCTCAGGGCTCACACTTCAAACTCTAGTTCAGTAAATCCAAAAATTGGTATTTTTAAAAAATACTGAAGTGATTGAGGAAGATGAAGATTTTTTAAAAAGAGCATAATTTTTAAAAAGCACTATCCATGTAAGAATAGATTGATAAAGTGTACTTCAAGTAACATTGTAAACATCTGTCCATTAAAAGAGAATGAAAAGTCAGTTGACAGATTGGGAATAGGATGTTTGCAAATCTACAATGACCTCAGAACCAGGATGTATAAAGAACTCCTACAAATCAACAAGAAAATGGCAGTGGCAAGGCAAAGGATGGGACACAGTAGAGCTCGCCTCAATAGACTATGACTAGAATATGTGCTCCTGAGGATAGGGACACTGTCTGTCTCATTCATCAGTGAATTTCCAGAGCCTCGCATGGTGCCAGGCACACAGTAAATACACAGTAATGTTTGTTGGATGAACTAAAAGGAGTGATGAACAGAAAAGAGACAAAGGTGACACTTCTCCCCCTGGGTTAAAATATAAGGGTCTAGAAAGATGGGGAATTTGAGAGAAGATGGTTTTGGGAGGAGAAAAGGAGATGATGGATTACATGGAGACTGAATGCCTCGCAGAACACCCAGCTGGAGCAACACAGTAGACAGGTATAAAAACAAGACTAGGACTTGGACCTGAAAGCCCAAGTAGCAATTTTCCCTGTGAGGTCATTCTCTGAGGAGCTACTGCTAAAGCAGTAGGACCTGAGGTCACAGGCAAAAGAGAAGGAGAGAAGATGGGTGAAGACAGAATTCAAGGATAGGAAGCTAGGGAAGGCCGAGGGAAGCGAGAGAGAGAAGAATCGGGAAGGTGGGGCATGAGCAAAGTTAAGGGAGGAAGACAGAGCTTCAAGAGGAAGGCACTCTCAGTTCAATTCTATTTGAGAAATAATTGTGTCCCCATTACCCCAAGGAACCCAGAGACAGAAAAGCTTAGTAGACAGTATAAACTTGAAAGAGAAACACAAGCCTTGGGTCTAAGCACAGCCTTCTTACCAATTAATAGTGAAATCTTAAGCAAGTTACTTAAACTTCTGTTTCCCAGTTGGTTGCACCTTCTGTTTTCCAGTTGGTTAAAAAGAGGGATTAATATAATCCATACCCCAGGTTGCTGTAAGGATTAAGTAAAAGCATATGAAAATAAATAAACTGTATGAAAATGCCCAGCACAGACACTGGACATAGTTGGCACTCAGTTCTTACTCATTTCTCTTCCCTCCCCTCCTGTGTGCCAGGCGCCATGCTAGGATCTGACGTTCGGGGGAAATGTTGCTGACTTGGTATTCATGATAACCAAATCTTGTTTACAGTCTTACATTTCTGATGAATGAAAAAAATTTCCTAGACTAGTTTACGGTTCTGTAGCAAGTTGCGTGCTGGCATCCAAAAAGATATGTCCATGCCCTAACCTCCTGAACCCATGAATTGGACCTAATTTGGAAAAAGGGTCTTTGCCAATGTGATTAAATGAAGGGTCTCGAGATCATCCCAGATTAGCCGGGTGGGCTTTAAATCCAAAAACAAGTGTCCTTATAAGAAACAGACAAGAAGGAGACAAGGTCACAGAGAAGAAGGTCATGTGAAGACAGAGGCAGAGCTTGGAGTGATGCTGCCACGAGCCAAGGAATGCCAGGAGCTGAAAAGGGCAAAGAAGGATTTTCCCCTAGAGCCTTTGGAGGCAGTGCCATCCTGTCCACACCTGGATTTCACACTTCCGGGCTCCAGAACTGAGAGAGAATACATTTCTGTTGTTTTTAGCCACCTAGTGTGTGCTGCTTTGTTACAGCAGCCCCAGGAAACCAAGACAGGTTCCACACGTTCCAAACTTTGTTTCTTCTCCACTACCCAAATGTTTCTTGTAGGACTGCAGTAAAATACATTCACAATCTAAAATGCCCTCCAGCCACACACCTCAAAGTGGTGGGTAGGTCAGCACAGTAAATTGCAGAATAGCCCCCAGAAGCCCTTCCCACCGTGGCTGGCTGGCAGGCAACACACCATCCTAATATTTAGCAGTGTAAAACAAGAACCATTTTATTTTATCCCCTAATTTTGTGGATCAGTAATTAGGGACGGGATCCACTGGGTGACATCTCTTCCACCTGGTATCCCTGGAGGTCATTCAACGGTTTCAGTAGGCAGATGATCTGGTTTGCAGGGCCTAAGGTGATTTTGCTCACGTTTCTGGTGCCTCGATGGCTGGGAGGCTGGATTCAGCTACGGGCAGCCGGTCTGAGCGGCTTCAGCAGCATGCTGTGTAGGGGTAGGCAGACTTCCCACGTGGTGGCTCTGAGACAGTGTTCCAAGAGACCAGGTAGAAGCTTCAACTGAAAATTACAGACATGGACTTCCACTGCATGCTACTGGCCAAGCAAGTCACTAAAGCCAGCCCAGATTCAAGGGTTACACCCCACCTCTTCCCTGCCCTCCATTCTTTCAAAAAACATTGATTTTGTGTTTACTCTCTTCCAGTCGCTGTGTAAGGTCCTGGGGAGACAGCGTGAAGAAAACACGGAACCTACATTTAATTCATAAATAAATTAGTGTAATTAGTGTCACAAGGGTTGGGTCTTGGAAGACGAGGGGACTGTCTAGGCGCATGGAGAGAAGTGGGGTGGTATTCCAAGCCGATGAGCAAAGCCATGGGGGCATGTTGGGAGTCATCTTTAGGACAGTGTCAGCATGGCTAGAATGTGGGGTGTGGTGGCCTTGGCAAGAACAAGAACAAAAATGAGAGGAGGAGCATTCAGAGCCCTGACAATGCCTGGGCAGTGGGTTGGGGACATGGGAGTTCTTCATCTGGGTCTGCTGGGTATCCTTCCCCAGAAATACCTCAGAAAGGCACCAGAAAGCTACCTACCTATCTCACTGTGGGAGCAGAGGAATAGAACCTGTTTATTGCCCTTCCTAGGTTTTCTTCAAAGTGCTTGAAATGGCAGAAAACTGGTCAGCTAGACAAGTACAAGAACAGGTGGGTTTTGTTTGGAGCCAGAGGTGGCCACAGGACCCAGCTGGCAGACTCTGTGCCAAATACTTGGCAATGCAGAAGGAGAGATAAATATCACAACCCACTGACTTTTCCTGCCCTCCTGCTCCACGGGAACCAAAAGAGATAAACCCCAACACTGGGTCACACCAGGCTTCCCAGGCAGCTGCCATGGAGTTCATATGTGGCATCTAATCCCCAAACACTCCCAGAGAGAAAATAGTATGTCTTTCTCTTTTTCAGCCCAAAACTGCACAGCAGAAGCAAGGGTTTGGTCCAAATGAGCATGAAAATTGAGGCGTGGCACAACCCTCAGATGGAGGGTCCCCACCGATGAGTTTCCAAGAGCTCAGCCCTAGTCCCAGCCCTACTCCCAACACCAACAGCAACCACATACTTACCAAACCCCACCTGACCCTCGACCTCTTTGCTAAACCCCAGCCGAGGCCTCACCTAACCAAACACTAACACTAAATCAAATAACTAAAACAACTCAAACACCAACTTCAACTCCAATCAGTCCTATACCACCCTCAGCCCTAACTTTATCTCCAATGCCAATCTCACCCTAGGTCAAAGGAAAGACGGAAAGGAATGATCTCTGCAGAGAGAATCACCATTGCCCCACAATCTGATAGCCTTGACCAACAGCTGTCTGCAATTTGTAGCTTGAAACCTGCCTTGAACAATTGTCCTTTGGGTTTAAAATCTGATAGGAGACTATTGCCATTATTAAGGGATTTAATACTCAGAAATCTATTTGGAAAGAACCAGGCCTTGGAAGTTCATAGCTGAGAAATAGAGGCATTTTAGTTGCTTCCTCTACAAACAGCAGACAGGGATGCAGGTTCTTAAGAAACTCTTCTCCCCCCACCCCTGGTCTGCAGCAGTCATCAGGAAATGGGATTATCATCAATTTATAAATGATGAATAATTGCCAGCTTCTAAGGAGATAGAACATCCACAGGGAGAAGCTAGATTTTTAAAGAGACACCGGCATGTTTCATTCTGACTGAATGTCCAGCCTTCTCCTGACCCGGGAGGCTGGTTAAGGTGCCAGGCCGTTGGCCTACAGGGTACAGGGTTCACTGTGAGACAGGGAAAGTGGGGGGTCAGAGCATGAGGCCCGAGGTAAGACACAGAGTTGTGCTCTGTTGCGGAAGGCAGAGGTCAGTCTGGAAATGTGACTCCAAAATGAGCTGTCAATCAAGGGGAAACAAGACAAATAACTGAGGCGGAGACACAAAGCCCCAGGGCTGGATGGCAGGAGCAGTGGAGGCCTGAACAAGACATTGCAGGTAGGGGCAGGCAGCCAGGGGCCTGCAGTCTGAACTCATGCGGGGTCCAACAGCCGCACCCCAAGCAGCTTTTACACCCTTACAACCCAAGTTTGCGTGGAAAAGACAGACTCCTTTTTTAATAACTCTTTTTTCTGATTCTCAAAAAAAAAAAAATTTGAAAATTTAGGAAGTATGAAGAGTTTGTAGAAACGAATCAAAATCAACCACAACCCTTTGACTTGAGTCACAGTCATTTAAAGGGCTAGGACGTTCGTAGCACTTAATTATTTCAAAAATTTATCCTTTACTCTCTAGATTCAGTTACTAACATCTAGGAGAAGCAAACTCTCCAGTTCCCTTCCTTTGTCCAATAGGACAAAACCTGAAAAGAAACCAAGGCCACGGCTAACGCCGACAGACCAGATTCTCTCTCCTGCACTGGAGGGGAGGCAGCTGTCCATTCAGAAAATGTGTACTGATCATTGCCTGTGTGCCCGCACTGTGCTAGGCACCGGGTGGCTGCACGGCACATACCATCCCTTCTCTGGGCACATCCACCTTTTGCAAAGGCTGCCAAGGGTGCCCCAGGCCAATCCCACAACATATCCCTGACACACACTCGTGTGCACCCACTCACATACTCCTACACCATGCACATACTTGCACACTCACAAATAGTCACACAATCACTGACACACTCATGTACTCACATCACACCAACATATACTTACACGCTCATATTTGCACACACACTCACACACACATGCTAGGCAGTTACCTGCTCCTTCCCTAGTCTTCTCCTAGCCCCTGGTGTAAAATCAGCCACAGCATTTACCACCTATAACATGATTAACTCCATACTGTCTCTCCATCTCTGCCTCGGCCTGGCGACTCCCCAAGTTCATTTCTGTAAGCCCACCTTCCTGCACAGTACCTGGCACACAGCAGGTTCTCAGTACTGTTCACAGTTTGAACTCTGAATGGCGTGACTTAAGGACTTTGGCCCAAGGAGCAAGGCGATCTCTCCCCAGTCTCTTTCTCTCTCTACCTATCTATCTATCTCTCTGGCTGAAGTTGAAATTGGGTAAAAAATAAAATAAAAATCTAAGAGAGTGAAGCCAGAAAAGTCAGCATTCGTGCTGCCTGTCACTACCAGAACCAATAAGCAGAAACAAGGGTTGACTCTTTACGGGCACTTTACTCGGATGGCCGGCCATCTGAGAAGAAGGCGGGTTGTGGACCCTAAAAAGACCATCTTCCAGCTCATCTCAAGCCAGCCCTTTTTATAAGGAGGAGAAAAGTGTAGGTAAAGGGTTTGGAATTCAGGAGAAAGGGTTATTCAGATAAAAGCTGCAGTCAGCTGATTTTCCGAGCATCCCTTCACTGCTGACCTGGGATTCCTCATCTGCATCCTGTGCCCAGGACGTTCTCTCCCTGGAGCACGATCGCTCAGATACCGTCTTGGTGGCTTGCAGTCCTCCTGGGGCACAAAGGTCGAATTGCTTGCGGGTCTCCTGAAGTCAGGGCAGGTCCAGTCACACATTCCAGCCTCTGGAACAATAGCTTTCTACATGCATTAACTACCAAGCCTATTGACTATATATCTAAAGCTAAAAAATGTTTACTCCTTGAGTTTCCCATCAGAAGCTCCTCAGAAAACTGCCACATTCTATGGCAAGGTTCCCTCATCTCAGCTCTAGACATATCCCAGCCCCCACCCTGGGGGAGACACAGACAGGGGGCACCCAGAGAGCCTTCCCTACTGGTCCACGCGTGTGACTTTGTCAGTTTTGCCTCATGGTTTCAAGGCCCTCCTTGCCCAATCCTACTGTCTGCCCTTTCCTTTCCCAATATTACTTCCCAATAAACCTTTTGCACATTAATTCTAAAAGGAGGGGAGGGAAGGGAAAGGAAGAGGCAGACAATAAGGAAAATGGCTGCAACTCCAAAGGGTGAGTCCACTGGTGAGACTCGATGAGACTCGAGGGGATGGGCCTGGAAGGGGACTGGACGTGATGGGACTGGTCAAGGCAGGGCAGCCAGGGTGAATTCTGGAGCACTCACTCCAACATTCGGCAGAGCAGACAACAAAGGCGCCCCAGAGAAGCAGCCCAATGTCCAAGCTGCTGAAGCTCCACACGGTCACCCTTCTCTCCAAGCCACACCCAAGGACCCCAAACAAAAGTCAGCATAACCACCGGGCTTCCCACCTCTTTCCCCTGTCACAATGGACACCCTATATACTGGTAGGACAGCCCATCCTACACACACACACACACACACACACACACACACACACACACGGCCTGCAGAGCTAAGACAGCTCCAGGACCCCTGGATCCCTCGGCCTGACAATGGGGGATCAGGGCTGGGAGCTGGGGAGAAGGCTGCCATGGGGTCCACCAGCTGTGTGACTTCCCTGGTTAGAGCTGCAGCTCTGAGCTCCTCCCCTAACAAGAGCCTCAGATTTGGGAGAGGATTTGGGGCAGTGTGAGGGCCTTTCGGGTGGGGGTTGGCATCATCACCCCTCCCAGGTCCCCCACTGCACAAGCACAGCCCTGGAGAGCTGGCTCCAGATCCGATGCCTGGAGCTCATGGAAGTGGGGACCAGGACCTGGCCGCCTCCCCCACCCGCCACAGCACACAAACACTGCGGCTCCTGTTTTCCTCCGCTAGGCCAGCCCGTCTGCCAGGCCAGCGGCAACGCTAGGGCCTCTGCTCTTGGGGCCGCTTCCCTCACCACCAGGCTGCCTGCGGCCTGCTCTCCACCTAGGGACCCATTAGCATTTGGAAGGTTCTTATTCCCTTACACATCCTGTCCGGGATTGTCCTCTTCCTTGAGGCATTAGCACCTTCCACACGCCTTTTATCACCCCAGCCCCGCCAGCCTGGGGTCAACCTTCAATCCACAAGTGTCTGGGGAAGAGCCCGGAAGCCTGGTCACACTTCCCAGGCAAGTTTCACAGTCCGTCCCTTTCTGTCAGTGGCGGGTCCTAAGTCCCTAACACCCCTCCTACCTTTTCTCCCTCCCCCTACAAGAGGTGTTCCCATAATCAGTAGGCATCAGTCGGCTCTAATCAACCCCCTGTTTTGACTATTTTAGCAGCAATAAAAGGGCCATAAAGAGAAAGTCAGTGGGCCCTCTAGGAGCATGGATCTCCTTCGCTGTGATATAATGAAAAACACCAAGTGCTTCCTCAGAGCCCTAAGTGACAGCCCTGGCAGTGGAGCGATTGGAGGAAGCCTAATTATGCTATAAATTAAAGGGCTTTTTTTTTACCCAACATTATGACCTTTAATAAGATTGTTTTTACAACCAGCTGTCAATAAATCATGCAGGAGCACCAGTGAGAAGCATTCTCGGAGAACTTCTGCGAATTTCATTAGCTGCAGTTTATTTGGTTTTGGCGAGCTATGATGTTTTTTAAATCTCAAATTAAAGGCTCTGAACCATAAAAACTAATTCAGAAAAGTTCCTGTTTCAGCCTCTGAAAACAAGCTTCCCTAATTGCAGAAATTAGCTGAGATGTGGCCAGGCCAGGAGGTCATTAGCTGGAAAGCGGTGACAAGTGGCTAGGACTTCACCAGGCCTGGCAGCCACGAGCCCCATAGAACCTGAAGGTGACAGTTCCAGGGGCCTACAGTGGCCACCCTGGGAGGTCCTCATCCTGAGGACTGCTGACCTCAAGAGGGACAGGCCAGCTCAGCAACTGGGGCTGGAGAACTTCTCCCCACCCCAGCCCTCTCAGAGTTCTTGTCTTCCTTGAAACACCACCCTAACTCATCTGTGTTCTAATCTTCCTGAAATGCGTACGAGGAGATACATGAAAAGGGTATGAAAGTGACATTCAGAGGCACCACTATGGGGAAGGAGTGCACAGTCAGAAGACACGTGGTCACCAGAAGCAGAGATGACACCAGGTCTGCCGCCCACTCCTTAAGAAAGCTGCTGGACTGCGTTTAAATTCCAACCCTGCCATTAATTATGGGACTGAAGCCGAAGAGTCGGCATTCACGCTGTCACTACCAGAAGCAATAAGCAGAGGCAAGGGTTGGCTCTTTACGGGCGCTTCATTCGGATGGCCGGCCATCTGAGAAGGCGGCGGGCTGTGGACCCTGAAAAGACCATCTTCCAGCTCATCTCAAGCCAGCCCTTTTTACGAGGAGGAGAAAAGTGTAGGTAAAGGGTTTGGAATTCAGGGGAAAAGGTTATTCAGATAAAAGCTGCAGTCAGGTGATTTTCCGAGCATCCCTTCACTGCTGACCCTGTGCCGAGGACGTTCTTTCCCTGGAGCACAAAGGCCCAGATACCGTCTTGGTGGCTTGCAGACCTCCTGGGGCACAAGGGTGGAATAGTTTAGAATTGTTTACGGGTCTCCTGAAGTCTGGGCAGGTCCGTTCCCTGGAACAATAGCTTTCTACATGCATTAATTACCAAATCTGTTGACTATATATGTAAAGCTAAAAAACATTTAACTTCTTGAGTTCCCCATCAGAACCTTGGGAAAGTAGAGTGTACAGTTAAGACAGTGAAGCCAGACTGACCTTGTTCAAATAGTGGTTTTGACACTTGGAAGCCAAGTGACCTGGGGCAAGTTACTTCATCTTTCTGGGCCTCAGTTTCCTCATCCATAAAATGGGGATGTTACGAGTGCTTCCCCCAGAAGGTTGTGAGAATGAGGGAGCAGAGGCAGGTAAATCATTTAGCACAGTGCTGTGTCTATAAGCTTTCAATCAATACTAGCTAGTAACAGTGGTAGTAAGAGTAGTGGTATCTCCCTCTCCGACTCTCAACTTCATCTTCTAAAAACAGAGACTGGGACTAAGCAATTTTTAAAGCCACTGTGTAGAAGCAATTCAGAGAGATGTCAGCGCTCTGCTTAAACCCCTCAAAGGCATCCCATTGCCCACAGATTTAAATCTAAGCAACTTGGAAAGAGTCTGCATAGTTGGGTGTCTGATTGTCTCCTCAGGTCCAGCTCCTACCAGTCGCTGTCCCACCATTCCACACAACTTGCATTCCCAATGGCCTCTGCCTCTGGTCCCAGGCACAGTCTTCCTCTGCCTGGAATGCCCTCCAGAGCCTCTTTACCTGATTAAGTCCTACTCCCTGCAGGCATCTAAAGTCACTTCCCCCAGGAAGCTTTGCCCAACTTGCTGCCCCCACCAAAGTGGGCAGCAATGACTGTGTCTGTTTTGGTTTCCTGGGATTCCCCAAAGTCTAAAACCCTCCTTGGTGTATGTGCATAAAATATTTTTCAAAGGAATGTTAAGCATTCAGAGAAATAATACCTAGAATAATTATATGCAAAAATAGAATGTTATCTTGTAAACAGGTATTTAATTTGTAACTAAGAGTTGGGTTCCTTTATTTTATTTTTATTAAATTCATTGGCGTGACAATGGACAATATGAACATATAGGATTCAGGTGTGGGTTTCTATGTTACAAGATCTGTATATTGCTCTGTGTCCTTTATTTTAACAAAGGACATTAAAATATTTTACATTAGAAGATTGTCAGAAAATAAAACTGTTAATGCATCTTTACCAGTCTCACCATCTGACCTTCATCTCCTTTTTCTCAGAGAATGGGGAGGGAAGAGAGAATGAAGAACAGACTGTGTAGGGTAAGGCGGGATCAGAAAAGATTGCCTTTGAGGACCAAGAGAAACGGAGGCTAGGACCCAGGAGGGTCGCATTCTCCACGCCTCCCACTCCTTTCCTCCACTCTCCCCCACCTGCCCACCGTCCACTGCTCTCCTAGGGCAGGAACATCAGTGGTTCTAAAATTTCCGAATGAAAACCATTCGTGAAGTCGTGCGTGGGAAATGAAATGCCAGCACATGGGCGTCAGTGACTGTGAAGAAATCATGGCATCCACACTCACCTGGCCTTCCTTTGGTTTGCCTCATTAATCAGCTCCCCAGGTCATCGGGGTGTCTCGCCTCAGGCTCACAGGTCTGGTTTTTGTATAATACACATTTCCCCCAGTTTTTATTTCATCTGCTTTTTTCAAGCAGCCTTTCCATTATTTCTGAACATTTGAGTTTTAAAAAAATGTAAATTACAGACGCCTGTGGATTGACGTAATGTGCAAAGAAGGCGGCTGTTTTCCCTCCCTCCGAACAGGGAACATAGCTTTTTAAAACTAATAAACCCCTTAAACCTCACCAAGCCCATTTCGACCTTTTTAAATGGCTATTTTCAGAAAGGAAAAGGGAAGAAGAGGAGGAGGGAAATGTGTTTTGGGCAATGTCTTGGCAGGAGGGGGAATGGTCCCAGCCTGTGCCGATGGAGCCTGTCCCCTCCCTCAGGTCCAAGGTCACAGGCCATGGGGAGCCTGGCAGGGGAAAGCCCACACCGTGGGGATGTCTCAAAAGTCCTGGTAGGGAGGAGAGGCTGAACAGACACAGGAGATGGTAATTTCCCGGTGCAGGGGTTCTGAGAAGGGAGGAGTAAAGGGGTCAAGAGGAAAACAGGAGGGATGTTTTGACAACAGGCTGGGACAGTGTGGGAGGACACTGGTAGGAGCAGAGGGTCAGGAAATTAGTCAAGAAGCATACTGAACATTGTCTGCCTTCTCCAGAAACAGGAATTGAATGTGGGGGAGACGGGGGGGGGGGGGCGGAGATCTGAAATAGGACTGTGAGGAGCTCCAGGGAGAAAATGAAAGCCACGCGTAAAGACTGATCTGACTTCCAGTGAGTACAAGACCCTCCTGTTTTTGAACACCCACAGAGCAGGATCTGGCTCAGTAACCCTTAGAGGAAGCGTCATGGGTCAGTCGTCTCTTCCCAGAGGGCTCTGGCTGACTATCTACTAAGGCACCGGGTCCTATTCTACCTATAGCCCTAACCAAATGCCTGGCAGAGACTCATAGAAGGCATCTAGGAATATTTATAGAATGAATAAATGGATGTATAAGTGGATCAATGAATGAATGAAATTAATATATTCTAAGCAACTATATTCGTTTTGTGAGGAAGTACGCACACCTCTTCTCCATCAACACAAAAATTACACCCCCCGAATTCAAGGCTGCCATGGACGGTCGCACAGGTAGGAGAAATCTAAGTTTTTTCTTCCAAAGTGACTTGTCATTCAGAAAGCAAAATATTGTAATAATCATTGAGAGAAGTTTCTCTCTCTCTCTCCCTCTCCGTCTCCCGGGTTAAACAGGTTGGGATTTGAAAATCAGAGATGGCAGAAGGGACAGCAAAGTCAATTTGGAAGTGTTCCAGCTAGAGGCTGGCGTGAGTCCCCCTGCGTTTTCCACTTGGGTTGCTGATCCTTGCTATTTAGAAGCCTCAGAAGGCAGACAGCCCGCCCAGCCACCTGAGGGCTGGTGCTAGCTCTTCCAGTTTCTGGGGTTGAAAAAGGTCTTTGGAGTTCCTCAGTTTGCCTTCGGGCTCAAGAGAGATTCCCAGCAAATCAGCCAGTGCTTCCCCTCTATGAGGTTTGAAAATAATTTCTCCAGTGCCTCCACCTCCCAATCCATTGAGGAAGCTTTAAAATTTATCAAATTGAGCCCTTCCCTACCACGCCCACATCAAAGGACACCGCTAGGGAGCCCCTCTTGTAGGCAGTGCCATGGAGCGGAGGGTAGGGAGATGGAGATCGGGAGAACAGAAAGAATCCTCGGATCCACCAATGTCCCTTCTCAGCTGAAGCCGGGGAGATGTGGATGGGCTGCCAGTCAAAAGGCAAATGCCAGTGTCCCTTGCGATTTGAACTGGCTAGAAAAAAATCTTGTGCTTCACCATTTTTCCACTCTGGCTTATAATGTAGGGACCAGAGGATACGGCTTCACACAGCTAAGAATCTTGAGCTAAAACTCTTCAAGCTAAAAGTAAAATCACTTTTAAAAAAATACAACTGCTTATCAACTTTATTCACCTCCTATTTAGACGTGAAAAATGCTCCAGAGGGAAGTTTCCTGAGCAAAGGCCAGAATTTACTGTGTATTTCTCACAAACAGGGCTCGCTGGTGTGTTCTGTGAGAAATGAAACCCAGAAGACCCACCCAGCAAGCCTCTTGGGCAAAAAGGAGTCTAAGCCAGATTTAAAAATCCACTGCAGGACTTTTTTACTGCTGGGGTGGGTTGGAGAACTGTCAATGAGCAGGAAAATAGCACATCTGGGATATGCCTCTGTCCCCTTGTTGGCTGGTATAACTCAACATGTAAGTTAGAGCTTTTTTTTTTTTTTTTTTAATGGCCAAGATTTATCTGGCTTCTATTCATTTTTTAAAGTCCAGGGTGAATATGATTGTTAAGTTCTATACGTTTACATTTGTGTAAATTAAAAGCCATATTTCACTACTGGGCAAATCTGCTTGCCTTAAAGATAAAAATGGCAAAACTAAGCACTACGATCCAAGACACGGATTACCCAACTCACCCAGAAGATACTAAAAGACAAGGATCTTGTGATTTTCTTCACTAAAGCTATATCCCCTTAGTGCCTTTATAAAATCTGGTTCTGGAAATGTCGGCGCCAAGATGCTCAAACTGAAAGTAGACTTTTGGATTAATTTAGTCATGTTCTGACCGTGGCAACAAGAGGCTATTATAGGCCCTTTTTTTGCAGCAAGCAAATTGGTTTGTAAAATTGATATAGCCATATTAACTCCTAACAGGATTTGGGAAGAAAGTGAATAGACCCTTCTGGAGACAGTGATCTCTTGCTTTTTTGGTCAGGGACTGACATCAGTTTTGACCATAAAGGAATGTCTTTTTCATGGAAGTCCACACTTGGCATTTGCTCTTGACTTAAAAGCAAGAGCAATGTAATAAATGTTTGGTAACAACCCCCCACATACTTAGATTTATTGGCTAGTTAAATCTTTAATGGTTAAAGTTAAAAACCTTTTATTTCAATGGCCTGGGGATTTGCACAGCTGGAAGGTTGTATTTTAATATATTCAAATTGGAATGGGAAAACCAAAGTGACCAGGACACTGACTTTCTTTCTTGGATACTCCCAAGCTGGTAGAGAGCAGGCAATGGGCACGGCCTTGCCCCAGGTCCGCCCCCTCCTCACCCCAAGCCAAGCCCAAAGGGGGAAGAGCAGAAGGGGAGAAGGAAGCATGCTTTAGGGGCCAATTTGGGTGACTCTGTTCCTACTTTAACTCACCTGCTCTTCTCCACCCAAGTAGTAGAGAAATCAAGGAGCATCTATAGTCAGGTTCTGCCACCCAAGTGACCCATCTTGGCTGGGTCATGCCTTGCCAGCTTCACCCTTCTGAAAACTCCCTAGTTTGGTGGCCTGGATTGGAAAGGTGGTGTCAAACAGCAGTGCTAAAGGGGGTGGGGCGACTGAGTTGATGGGGGTTGATAATATGATGAAGGGAGATGGGGGAGATGGAAGACTATTACGGCATAATGGAAGACCAGAATTTGAGATAGAGGTCAGAATG